>NC_132934.1:46033000-51033000 GCF_034638445.1 Ciconia boyciana
ACTGCAACATTTTTTCTATTTCTCTAACTACTGGAAAACTAATTGGAATCAATTTGGGCTTGATGAAGCAAGAACATCCTACAGCATGTTTTGAAATTCTGTTTTAATAATAATATACATATTATTTGTATTATATGCAATGAAATTTCAAATCACCTTGAGAGATCCCTTGGTGGTGGCTTTGAGGCTATAGCACAGAAACTTGTTCTTGAAATGTTTGCATTTTGCTTTATGTCACATTGTCATACAACGTGAAAGCTTCATCATAGTAATGAAGAAGGTCCAATGGAGAATGCATTTAGCTAATCATAATTCAGGAATTTAATTGCCTATGGGCACATGGGGTTAAAGTGGAAGAGTCAGTAATGCAAATAGTCTTCTGGTAACAGGATGGCTTAGCTAACATTAAATGACAGAAAATTTACCTTCCTACAGATCAAGAGTAAGTTCTAAAACTATAGAAATTGTGGCATTAGTAACTTTAAAAGAATATTTCTAACAGAGGTCCTGTCCCCACAGTACTTAATACAGCAGGAACCTTGTCAGTGGTATGGATAGATATGTGTGTGTCTATGCATGTATGGATTTACCTCATATTCATCTTTCAAGACCAGCCATCATTTTTTGTGAGCCTCAGATTGCAATTCATGGATCCAATGAATTCTTATTGGGCTATATTTGTCTACGCACAAAATAAAACTTTTTCCATAACTCATGACAAGAAACTAAAAAAATGAAATTTTCCTCCTGAAAAACTTCTGATGTTACAATAAAAATGACAGCAGTGATGGCCATTTATTTTAATGCTATATGATTAAACAATCCCATAAACTGTGACAAAAATGAAAACCATAATTAGCAGCTTCTGAGATAGCTGTTATTTCATTTCAATGCAGTCTGAGTCCTATGCATGACAAAATTGCCTTACCATGCCTGCAGGAACAGCTGAAAGGACCATTCCAACACAGCTGAAATGAATACTGATGAAAATTATAAAAGCTCGCCCTCTAAAGATCCGAAGCAATTTACATGTAAGTTCAATTGTCACTGAAAAATTCAGGTAAAGATTTAGCTGTAATTAACACTGGTGAAATAGTCAGGACCATATTAATATGTCAGGGGAATATTATCTGGAAGGGTAATGCAGCTATCTAGAAGTCATGAGCAGATAAAGCCTTATTATAATTAACCAGTTCCAGCCATTCTTTCTTTGTGTTAATGTGCTGGTTTTGGCTGGGGTAGAGTTAATTTTCTTCACAGCAGCTAGTAGGGGGCTGTGTTTTGGATTGGTGCTGGGAACAGTGTTGGTAACACAGGGATGTTTCAGTTACTGCTGAGCAGTGCTCACACAGAGTCAAGGCCTTTTCTGCCTCTCACCCCACCCCACCAGCGAGGAGGCTGGGGGTGCACAAGGAGTTGGGAGGGGACACGGCTGGGACAGCTGACCCCAAACTGACCAAAGGGCTATCCCACACCATATGGCGTCATGCTCAGCATAGAAAGCTGGGGAAGAAGAAGGAAGGGGGGGACATGCGGAGCGATGGCGTTTGTCTGCCCAAGTAACCATTACGCGTGATGGAGCCCTGCTTTCCTGGAGATGGCTGAACGCCTGCCTGCCCATGGGAAGGAGTGAATGAATTCCTTGTTTTGCTTTGCTTCCGTGCGTGGCTTTTGCTTTACCTATTAAACTGTCTTTATCTCAACCCTCGATTTTTCTCACTTTTACTCTTCCAATGCTCTCCCCCATCCCTCTGTGAGGGGAATGAGCGAGCGCAGGGTGGTTCTTAGTTGCCAGCTGGGGTTAAACCATGACAATTAACCCAACAATACTTCAATAAGTAATGACATAGTTGACAGAGTAATATGGAGCCGCATTGCTGGCACAATCTCATTAATACTTTTTTATTTAACTTCTAAAACAACTTAGTTATTCATTCTTATTGAGACTGATACATACAAATTGTATATTATACATGGAATATGCATGTATGTAAGGGCTATACAATTTGACATGTGATATTAATTTAATTATTTATTTCATATTAAACATGTTCAGTAAAATAAAGGAAATATTATTCTGAAAAAGGAATCCTGCATAGAAAAGAAATCATTAAATACTTCACGAGTCAGGAAACGATTTTTTTGGTTAGTGCCAAAATTGGCAGAGGCATAGCAGGGTTCTTTACTATTCTCAGATTTTCCAGGTAGACCCTGGGTAGCTTCACAGTAGAGGTGCTGGGAAATTAAGGAAGTGTGAAGTTTCACAGTGCCCCTGAGAAGTGGAAAACCTAAGGACCTGACGGATAAAATTACCTTTTTAGTACCTCAGCCTTGTCGCATGTAAAAGACTTAAAGATTGAGGGGAATCCTATTGGTATGTTGAAAACAATTGGTCCCCAGTGACAGATATTACAATCCTCTTTCAAAATGGTCCAATTTTCTGATCTTACTGCACTTAAATGAAAAATCCCTATTACATTAATTTAAAAAAATTAGAGACTGCTGTATAAAGACTGCTTGTCTATCTTCAGTCACATATATTAAGTTTATTTCAGACATGTTTTAAGTACCTATTTGGATTTAGATTATTTTATTTATGATTTAGAAAGTGTTCAGGTAAAATGAAATGTGTTTAAGATCATTTATTTAATGTCTTTTTCCATGCCTGGAATAATCTTTTTATTCCCAGAGAATTATGTTGCTTTTTGTTATATTATATATCAACACATAAACCGGTTAATTTCCTATTATAAGATGTTTCCAAATCACACATTTTTTAAGTCATATATTTGTTATTTCTATTTTTAGACAATGTGTAAAGCAAAACAGTAAGTCTATTAAGCAGATTATTTTAAGTATGTACGGGTATCAACAAGGCCTTAATTTATTGATGAAGTCACATATGCCATGCACACTGGAAGATACATTGCACATTTATTCCTGAAGTATATACTAATGCATATACTGTTAACATGAAAAGAAACCTTGTATTAATAAAAGGTTTAAAATAATCTTTTAACTCAGCGTGTATGGAGGCTAAATTTACCATCGTTAGTACAAGGAATTACAAATGTACATCTCTATGTTCCTGAGCTTGGATCCTGTCTATGACTTACATCATCACCTTTCCTAAGTTTGAAGGCATGCCAAGCTTATATGCATGCACACCTTATACATGCATAGGGCACGTAAGCATGCATCTGTATATGATACACATGGAAATGAAGTTTTAGACCATAGTTTTTTAATATCTACACATAGCAAATATGTGTAGTGTCTTTTAAAGGAAAACTCAAATGAATCACTGCAGTATCTAAAAGTCCACTATTGTCGAAACTTAGAAATCCCACTAATAGCCTCAAGTTACAGAGTGGGACTACACAGCAGTGACAGTGAAGTTTCTAGGAGGCTACTCTAACTGTACATTGGGTCAGCCAAGGGACCCACAGATGTCTGCCATGGGATGGGAAAGTTGCCTTTGAAAACAGTTAACCCCTCCAATGAGTACCAGGAAATTAAAAGCCCTCTGTCACACTGTTCTCACCATCAGCTGCTCTCCAGGCTGGTCCCTTACAGCCTCCTAATGGATTTTATGTCCTGTCAAGAGCCTGAGTTCATAGAGTTTTTCCCAGAAGTAGTATTTGTTCCTTACATGAATAATTCCTGGAATTCTGATATATGAGATGAATGGGAAAATATATATAATATTATAATGGATAGTTTTTTTCACATTCTATAAAATATGGATACTCAAGTATTTTATGACTACAGATTTGTTTTCCAAGAAAATTTCCACAAAGGTACAAAGCCATTTTCTTTTGAAAATCTCTACCTAAATTTTCTATGTCTTAAGCTTCACAAAATTTATGCAGCAAGATACATATTCAGCTAAAAATATGCCAAAGATAAGCCTTCAGGTTTATCTGAATTCAGTGAAATTGCATATGAATATTATTGACAGGCTAGTAATACTGGTTGTGCTGTGAAGCTGCTAAGGAAGCAGAACATTTATTGAGAATTTATTTTGTGAGCTTCTGATGGAGTGTGAAGGATGACTATTTCCAATCTGATGACAAAACCACTATGTCTAGTGCTGAAAAGTAAATAGAATAAAAGAATGTAGGAGTTTCAGTTACAAATACGCATTCAGGTACATCAAGATTTACTGTCCAAGGTGTGGGGAGGAGGTAGAATCATCTGTTTGCAAACAATTGTGTTTATATCATTCTACATCTCTTCCAATCCTTACTGCTCTGCCGCCTCATCGTTTTTCAGTGTAGTATACACAGTGCATCTTGCGTTGCTTTAACTGTAATGATATACACAAAGAAATACAGTCCTCTCTGCTTTCATCACAGCTACAATTTCACTTATATTAAAATAACTATCTTGGCACAGTTTATTGCCCTGTCTGAACCACTATACTAATACATAAAGGCTCTATTAATGTAACTACATTATTAAATATACAAAAGTAAATAAAAAGTTCCAGTAGTTAAATGGTACAACATCATTATATTCAGACAAAGACAAGCCTCAGGAATTGTTCTGGATTAGTCCCTGATTTTGAAATGAGGAGGAGGAAAGGTAGGACAAGACAGGAATACCTCTTGGTTCTGCACTAGTCAAAAAAAGAGGCCATAGCTCTCTGGGACTGTGGACAAATTCTGTGGCACAGCTTGTATCAACATGGCCAAATTTGGGGTTTTGCCCCCGAATGAGTTAGCTTCCTCCATACTGCCCACTAGTCTGAGCTGCCACCCAAACCATGCCCAGGCATTGCCAGCAGGGCTGGCAGCAGCCTGGGCAGAGCCAGGCTCGGCAGCGCTAAACAATACGGGTGACAACAGGACAGGACTGTGCCACAGTCCTACCTAGGTCACTAATATGAGTGTACCTTACTAGTATAGGGGGGCCAATATTTACAAAAACTTAAAAAAAATATTGCTTTTGTATAATTAAAATCACTTTAAAAATCATATAGTTTACCCTTGTGGGAAGTTTTTTTAAATCAATACAACCTAAATCAAAAGGATTTAGGGGAGATTCACACTGCTTTATTTTGACTATCCAGCTTAGGGGCCAAAATTATGTGCTTAGAATTATGCGGTGTAACTTCTCTAAAGTATCTGAGCGGGGGATTGCATTGATTTAAACTAAGTCTATTTAAAAACAAACCAGCTCAATGACCTTGTGCATGGCTCACCTTAGAATCTTAAATTCCTATACAGAGGATCAACCTATTTCTTCATTCCAAGCACACACCAGTTTCCTTGCACATCAAAAGAAGTAAGAGTGATTGGAATCTGACATGTTGCTATTGCTACACATGCTTTCAGAAATGTGGTACCAGCTGCAGCTGAAAAAAACGTTAGCCTGTCCTCTTCATTGTACACCTAAGGACAAAGCAGATTTATCACATGCCCTCAAATTTTTATTTTAATTTTCTTTTCAGAGTGTGGTTCATCTGAAATCATGTCTTTGGGAGTCCCTCAGGCTGCAGGTTATTTTTCATTCTCTTAAGTCTGATGTTTTAGCTCTGTGATGCACCGTACTCAGTTATGTCCTTGCACAAACTGACCGATGTGACCAGGCAGAATTATCAGGGCAATGACTAGTGAGCCTGGGAAGTCTAAATACAAAACCAATGCAGACATCACCCTACTTTCCTGAGGATGTAAACAGAAGAGATTGCAAGAAGGAATAATAGTTTTATAAATTAAAATTGGTTTCTTTCTTATATTGCTTTAATCATTGCTTTAATCATTTAATCTATTGGTTTAATCAAAATTTCTCCTCTTAAATAGCAAGAAAACAATTTTTGTTGAATTACCTACTTAGCACCAGTGATAAAAGGTTAAACAAGCATTGATTATCTTTCCTCAATGATAAATTATTGCATACATGCTAGGTTTTGCAATGTTTTTTCTCAAGTCTCATTCAGTCCTAATGTTATAAGTCTCCATCGTTCCAAGCTTAAATGAAAATTGTTCTAAATACACCAAATGATTTAGAGTGACACAATGATTTAGTGAAAAAAATGCCTTGTGTTTTGTGTTTGACATGCATCCCTCCATGTACACTGATTATCCATACTTCTATGGATATTAGAAAATGCAAATAGCCATGCTGCAATTAAGCACTGCACTGAAAAAGAAATCCCAGTATGTAGTTTCGAAAAAAAAAATACTGCCTCTACTCTGGATGAAATACCTCTGAAAGCGTTCTTACTGCCTTCCGAATCTTTCTCTTCCACATACATAGAGAAACACTCTCATGTCCCAAGGTGAATAAAGAGCTTTTATGCAACAACCAGCAGAGCTTTGAGACACATTTTTGAAAGCACCGAAGTAAATAACGCCTAAAAACAAAGGTTCATGTTCTGCAACAGTTTTAAGATATTGCTGACCCTTCCCACCTGCCATGGCTGCATCAGGATGCTGCTCCCTCAGAGACCCCAGCACAACCATTTGTGGGGCTGGGCTCTCAACCAAGTCAGACTCCATTTTAAATTCAAACCAGCTGACTTACAGCTTATATAAAGAACAATTCTAATTTTCCTTGTTTATATTTTGGCTTTGGAAATGAGTTCTTGGAAAGCAGGAGGAGGAATGAAACCTATTTAAAACAGCACTGTCACTGAAAAATTGCATGTGGAACTACATTAAAGTCCTCACTTAAAAGCTAAAGTGCACAGCTAAGGACCAACTCTTAGAGACATTTGGGCAGCTAGAGGCAAAACTTTTCAAAGTGCCACTAGTTATCTACTGACATTTTCAGGTTATTAAGTACCTTTACAAAATCTGTCTTGGTGTGGTAATGGAAGTGAATGACACTTAAGCTCCCCACTCAAGAATTTTTGAAAATTTTAGTCTTGGTGTAACCTATGAGTAGTCAGATATCTCCTGCCTATTTCAGACAGTTTTGAATTGGGGCTGCATTTCTTGGCAAAGCTTGATTTTGATGGCTAGTTTGAAGTTCTGCCCTCATATTATGGAGTCAGTCTTTGTCCCATAGAAGCTGGCAGATGTTAGAATTGTACCGTAACTTTCTCACTGTTAAAACTATGGCATGAGCACTGAATACTCCCTAGTGTCCAGCTGCCCTCATGAAAAAAAGCTTACTAATATAGAAATACACCAGTATTTCTGTAATAAAGCTCTTCTTTCAAAGTGTTACTTTCAATAAGGTTGAGATACACTGTTGCACACTAATCCTTCAAATGTGGTGTATTTACTGATGCACAAAATTAACAAAATACTGTTATTGGCACTGGATATATTAAACGTAATATATCTAGAATTTAAGGAAAACACACATCAGGCAGTCTGATAGTATCTTAATCAGTTTGAAACTTACTCAGGAAGTCTTGTATTTTAGCATGATCAGCAATGGAAAGAAACCCCCAAGTTCTATTGGGCTTTTTACATTAGACAAGATCATGAAGCTGTACTTGAACCTGGTGAGGAGAGAGTGTGGTTGTCATCACTGCCTTGCAGGATGCACTGGAGAGCAGTCCGAGTCTCCTGTATCTACAGTGCTCATTTAGGCCATTCCCTACGTATTCTGAATGTTTCTGGAAGGGCAGCTTGTCAGGAATACCTGCTCCACAGGTCCTCGTTACGTGTCCCCGATGGCCCCACTGGCATTCACATGGTGTCCAGCTTGTCAAGACACTGCTGGGCTGGTGACTGCAGCCAGCATTCTCGATCAGCTGCTCTGTCATTATGGAGGATGTCAGCCCCTAGGTCACCAGCTACAGACATGCACAACATCCTCACATCTCTGTGATGAGTAGGGACTGTCTCCAGCTTCCCGGCCACCTCTCCGAGCCTGTGGTGCAGCCCAGTGTGTGTTGTTTGATGCCAGCCCCTGGGACTGGACCGAAGCAGGCGTGATCGATAGTGTCAAGAGCACCCATGACAGGACCCAGTGAAGTGTCCGTCTTCTGGTCTGCTCGTGGGTAGGCATGGCTCCTGGAGCACTGGAGATCCCGGTAGCCTTCCAGAAGGCATGGCACAGACAAACCTGCTTGGGCCACGATGGCTCAGCTCAGCACAGGGTTGAGTGGAAAGAGCCTGCCATCATTACAGTCATAAGATATAGCCTATCTTCTGTGGAGGAATATAAATCTGTGTGAAATAAAGCATGCTATCAGATGGGTGACATAAGTAATTGAACTACATCAAAAAGGCATTGTACTGTTAGTCAGAAAAATTATTCTGGCTCCTATGTTTAGACAAGAATGTTTAATCATGAAATGTATTTCTGTGTGGTCGTCCATTACTGATGTCAAAAATGAATGCCTGAAGAAGTTAAACAATTCCTCCTTTTATTTGACAACTTTGAATTACTTAGTTTCTCTGCTTAAGAAAATTAAGAACAAATTCATCAGCATCTATATATACATTCTGTCTTGATTACCCACTGGTACTACTTTGGAAGCTACTTCTGTTCATAGTGATACACTAAACAGAGTGAATTATGTGTTTTACTTTATGCAGTTCTATTCTAAAATCATTTTCATAATCTTTTATAAATCTGTGCTTCAAATGATTCCTGAATTTATGAAGTTTATGAGTTTGGAGCACTTTCAGAACTCTTAATCCACATATTTATCTACATATTAATCTCAAATGTGAGGATCCAGATACAGTCCCTGAAATCCTAACTTCTGGACTCTGAGATGTTTAAAGAAAAACTTCTGTTGACTTCACTGACTAGAGAAATTCTGAATTAGCAGAATTTGCAGAATATACCAGAGCACAGGGAATAAAAATATTATTTTTATAAACAATTATTTTTGAATCCTAGAATGTACCTTGTGCTGGTGTTTGAATGAATATGCTTTCCTCCAGCTTCGCTATTTGGTTTAGCATATGACCTGCAATACACTAATGTCCTGATTTCAGCTGGGATAGCGTTAATTTTCTTCATAGTGGCTGGTGTGGAGCTATGTTTTGGATTTGTGCTGAAAACAGCATTGATAATACAGAGATGTTTTAGTTGTTGCTGCACTAGTCGAGGACTTTTCAGCTTCCCATGCTCTGCCAGGTGCACAAGAAGCTGGGAGGGGACACAGCCAGGAGAGTTGATCCAAACTGACCAAAGGGCTATTCCATACCATATGGTGTCATGCTCAGTATATAAAGCTGGGGAAGAAGAAGGAAGGGGAGGACGTTCGGAGTGATGGCATTTGTCTTCCCAAGTAACCGTTACGCGTGATGGAGCCCTGCTTTCCTGGAGATGGCTGAACACCTGCCTGCCCATGGGAAGTGGTGAATGAATTCCTTGCTTTGCTTTGCTTGCGTGCGTGGCTTTTGCTTTACCTATTAAACTGTCTTTATCTCACCCCTCGAGTTTTCTTACTTTTGCTTTTCCGATTCTCTCCCCCATCCCACCAGTGGGGAGTGAGCGAGCGGCTGCGTGGTGCTTAGTTGCCGGCTGGGGCTAAACCACGACAACTAATTATAGATGTCAGCAGATGATATATGTACAAACTCCTTTACATGTGTAGCTTAGAGCATTCAGTCACATGCAGATATTAAAAATCTCCATGATTGCCCCCAAAAGCTATTATGTCTTGTCTGGGCAAAAAGACAGAAAAGCTTTTCAATGGCATTTTTCTATCTTTCTGCTTTTGTATTAAAATTGTTTGGACAACATTGTTTTATATTTATCCTTGCTCCTATCTCATATAATTTCCAAACAAATTCCTTTGTGGTTAGGAATAGCATTGCAGTCATCATTTAAGAGCCAACAATGTAGGTTTCCACGTCACAACATTCTTTCTTAATGGGTTGCAGAAGCAATACAATACAATAAATTAATTATGAGAAGTTACTTTTGGGAGTAGAACCCAAAGTTTCCTAAATAACTCCATTAGCTGGAGCCAGCAATGTGTCTTTGTAGTATTCAATCAATGCAGACTTCCTTTCATTCTGTTTCCTCTTTTCAGTCGGTATAATTGATAACCACTACACTTTGTAGTTTGATACACTCCTTCTTTATCTGTTGTGTATTTTGCAGCACCCTTGCAGTTCTTTTAAAGCCCAGAAGCAATTAAAAGCAGAAATAACTAAAAGTATGGGTAGTTCTTTGAATATCCACATAAGTTTTGTTAGCACTTCGGACAGGGTAGTCTGAACATCTTTCTTATCTGTGGTGCTTTCTTCTCCCTTGTTCTTTGTGGAGGAGATTATTTGCATCTTTACAGTCTCACCTGCAGCTGCTCAACCAAGAGGGCTAAACTGCTTCACGGTGTTTGCCATTGTGTTTCTGTAGCTTTCATCTGTAGAAAGTGCCTTGCTCCAGAGAGACGGATTTTTCCATGTTTCTTTTTACCTAGCAAGATCTGAAGTTTAATTTATCGGTCACCAAATATTACCTTACTCTTCTATGCCTACAACTAAATATATTTCAGCTACCTTTTTCCTTCCTGAACAGGAGAGAATTCTGCCTTTTCCTGTCTAGCAATAGTGATGTCTCTCACATTGGTGGAGTTTACTGAGATTGTATATAACATCTCTACAGGCAAGTGCATTTATTGCATTAAAAAAAAAAAAACTTAGGCAAAATGTTCTTAAGATTCAGCAGATCCTACGACATGTTGCTTAAAATTGTCAGATGGTTATGAGGTGACAGTGCATTTTTGTCTTTCTTGCAATAGAAAGAACGTAGATAGGCAACTTGGGCTGGAAACCTAACTTTTAGATGGCTGAAATTACATGCAGTCCTCTCTCCCTTCTGTTCAAAGATATAAATTCAAAGTGTACTGAAGCTAATGCACTTGCAGCTGTGAAAAGTACCTATGCGGCAGGGGATTAGAAGGAAAAAAACCCAGGCAGTCACTCCATAAGGTTCAGCACAGCCTCAGGAATCCATCTAAATAGGAAGTCTTGCAATACTACAGGCTAAAATTACATTGGATCAAGTAATATTTTATATTTATGGATTCAGCAGACTTGATGTAGACTTTTGATTTGTCAGAACAGATACAACCAGAGAACAAGGGTTTGGATGTCTGTTTCTCAGAGTTCAATGCTGTTGTAGTAGTACTGCAAACTGCATTTCACGCCATCCTAGTTTCGATCAGGTTTTCATTGTATGTAATCTCTTTTTTTTTCATTCAGAGGTTGACCCTTAGTAATTAACAGTAATTTTCTGCTAACTAGCACATCAGCTTCATTAACTCAGATGGAATTAATGCAATCTCTCAGTTACTTAACCTGGAGCTTCTGCTGCTAGCACAAAAGTAAAATTAGTTTCATTAACTGGATTTTTTTATATACCAAAACCAGAAGGCAAAGCTTCCTTCATTTTACAATTATGCAAGCATAGCAGAATTTATTTTAAAGAGATTAATACTGAATATCTATCACACAAAAGTGCAATTCCACAGGTAATGGAAAACTGTGGAAAAGTTGAGTTCATTTTCAGGTTCCAGCAAGGCCTGCAAGGGAAAATTCATGAGGACTGAAGAAGACAAAAATACCCATTGCAAGTAATGTATTGATTATGTTTAGAAATTAGAATTAGAAATGTTTCAAGTGAGAGTTACTAGTTTAGTTTTCTTGGAAACTAATACATAAGGAGTAATAGCGCACGTGGTTAAGACAAGTATCAGAGCAAATTATCCGGTGACTGGGTGAAAGGATGGAGACACCTATGTCCTAGCCACTATGGTGAGTGTCAGAGTCTTCATGGTTCAGACCTATTCGCTGTTTGGTAGCTATTATATTAACCCAGAATTTACTTTCGTGTTTACATTCTATTTTGGTTCAACTATTGTATTTCTCACTGTCTTTCTTGATATTTTTCAAAGGATTCTAATTATATCCACGTATCTCTAGGTATTTTTTTTTTCTTAAGTTGTTTCATCTCATGCCAAAGTAGCGTTTACATTTTAGTCTATTTTGGTAGCTATTTCATGCAGGCAGTTTTCATTCTTTCTAATGGTTCTGAAGCTGAATCCTCTGATCCTGCTCTCAGCTGGTGTATATGACCATATTTCCACTAACTTTGATGGGTTATAGCAATTTTTGGCAGCTGACACCAGCAGCTTTTCTATACTGAAAAATACTCTTGATTTATAAGAGAATCACAGATCCCCAGTGCTTATGAAATTGAGTTATCCCTCTGAAACTAATATATTGCTCACTAAAATAGTGTCATCATTGCAAATCTTTTTATCTATTCATAAACAAGTAAGGATAAATAAAATGGCTAACTATAAGGTGTAGCTTTCATCTGGACTGTCGTGGTTTAACCCCAGCCGGCAGCTAAGCACCACGCAGCCACTTGCTCACTCCCCCCTGGTGGGATGAGGGAGAGAATCAGAAGAGTAAAAGTGAGAAAACTCATGGGTTGAGATAAAGACAGTTTAATAGGTAAAGCAAAAGCTGCGCACGCAAACAAAGCAAAGCAAGGAATTCATTCACTCCTTCCCATGGGCAGGCAGGTGTTCAGCCATCTCCAGGAAAGCAGGGCTCCATCACGCGTAACGGTGACTTGGGAAGACAAACGCCATCACTCCAAATGTCCCCCCCTTCCTTCTTCTTCCCCAGCTTTATATACTGAGCATGACACCATATGGTATGGAATAGCCCTTTGGTCAGTTTGGATCAACTCTCCTGGCTGTGCCCCCTCCCAGCTTCTTGTGCACCTGGCAGAGCATGGGAAGCTGAAAAGTCCTCGACTGGTGCAGCAACAACTAAAACATCTCTGTATTATCAATGCTATTTGCAGCAGAAATCCAAAACATAGCCCCATACCAGCCACTATGAAGAAAATTAACTCTATCTCAGCTGAAACCAGGACAGTATTTAATGGTACAAAGAGTACTTCCAAAGTAAACATAAATAACTTTTTAGAGTGAATTGTTCTGTTTAACTTTTAACAATAGGATGTGATTAGAATTATTGTCTAGCATACTTAATAGCCTGATTTTTGCCTAATCTGCTGCAGTGTATAATGATCAGCTGCACTGATAATAGCAGCTTGGTGTATGTAAGATGAGAATCAGGCCTGAAAACATCAGTCTATGAATTTTCTATTCTGACATCTTCTGTAACTCAGCATATTAAACATCACAAGTCAATTCGAGCATCAAATGATTTGGTTTACTTAACTATAGTGGATCCTTTTATTTTTTAAGGAAAATTTTTGTAGCCATGTTATTTACACACAAAAAGGAAACATTTAGAAAAACATGGCTGGAAAATAGTATCTAGTTTAAAAAAAAAATGCAGAATTTCAGTAATATACTCTGTCATATTTTTCAGCATGTATTGGGTTTGTGTGGCAAAATTTTGGTAGTAGGGGGGGCTACAGGGGTGGCATCTGTGAGAAGCTGCTGGAAGCTTCCCCTATGTCCGATAGAGCCAATGCCAGCCGGCTCCAAGGTGGACCCGCCGCTGGCCAAGGCTGAGCCCATCAGCGACGGTGGTAGCACCTCTGTGATAATGTATTTAAGAAGTGGGAAAAACTGCTGGGCAACAGCAGCCAGAAGGAGAGGAGTGAGAATATGTGAGCAAAACAACTCTGCAGACACCAAGGTCAGTGGAGGAGGAGGAGGAGATGCTCCAGGTGCCAAAGGAGAGATTCCCCTGCAGCCCCTGGTGAAGACCATGGTGAGGCAGGCTGTCCCCCTGCAGCCCATGGAGGTCCATGGTGGAGCAGGTTTGCTGGCAGGACTTGTGACCCCATGGGGGGCCCACGCTGGAGCAGTCCATTCCTGAAGGACTGCACCCCATGGAAAGGACCTATGCTGGAGCAGTTCATGAAGAACTGTAGCCTGTGGGAAGGACCCATGTTTGCAGAAGTTCATGCAGAACTGTCTCTCGTGCTGGAGCAGGAGAAGAGATCAAGGAGGAAGGTGCAGCAGAGACAACGTGTGGTGAACTGACAGCAACACTCATTCCCTGTCTCTCTGCGCCGCTTGGGGTGATAAGGTAGAGAAATCAGGAGTGAAGTTGAGCCTGGGAAGAAGGGAGGAGTGGGGGGAAGGTGTTTTAAGATTTTGTTTTATTTCTCATTATCCTACTCTGTTTTGATTAGCAATAAATTAAATTAGTTTCCCTGAGTTAAGTCTGTTTTGCTCGTGACAGTAATTGCTGAGTGATCTCCCTGTCCTTATCTCAACCCATGAGCCTTTCGTCATATTTTTCTCCCCCGTGTCCTGCTGAGAAATGGAGTGATAGAGTGGCTTGGTGGGCACCTGGTGTCCAGCCAAGGTCAACGCACCACAGAGCATTTCTGTGTTGAAAGTTTTGTTTCTTTATTTCCAAATGAACTTTTTAAATTAAAATAATTGTTACTGAAAATTCTTCAATCTCAAAATCACATATAAAGGTTTACTAAAAAAACAAACTAAAAACAAAAATGAAAAAAAATATTTGTTTCACATAAAATTCCATAATATGTTTATATTTTTTAGGCTGGACATCCTGGTTCCTATCCATCTCTATATTCAAATACAGTTTATCGATCTGAACTATGCTTATTTGTATAAATTGTGCTGTGTATTTGCAAATACCTGAAAGGCTTGTTCTCTGAGCTACTGCCAGTGAAACAAGTTTTCATGACGGCAAAGCTTGATAATTCTGGCAAGAGTATCTTGACAATAGCTGGTATCCTTTCTTCAGTAGACTAGTACTGAGCACTTTTCGTAATATGTTAGTTTTGTACTTTCAGGTCTGTGAGCTGGCTGACAGTAAGTGATTCTGAAGCAGGTAAACTCCCTGTTTTTCAATCAGCATCTGCTCCCTCTACCAGTACCAGTGACCTCCTAAAGACTCCCTTAGATGGTAGAGGTCTGTCCTCTGTAAAAGTTAATTAAATACTCTGAGCCAAAGCACTTGGTAGCAAACAAGTCAAATTAAGCAGGTAAAATACTGCAGCTGAGAAATGTTTAAGGAAGCTGCAGGTGCCTGCTTGCCATTTTCCTGAGTATTCCCCCTTTCTGTCTTACCCAGACCCATTTCTGCTCACATGCAACTTGATGACAAAACTCCATGGCAGAATAGAGTCCACAGTGTTTTATGAAAAGTAAACATGATCTATATTTAGACAGTACCATAAGTAACAGTCCACAGCGTAGAGTAGTATGAGCATGCATGTAAAGCACCAGGGAACTGTAAAGCCTGAATCATAGTTTGCAGACAGAGCTTCAGTGTGAACACTTAAAACATCACAGTGAAATCCTATTTTAAAAAAAAATGCTATTTATTGTGACTGCCTACCACCCATAAAGATCTTTACTACGCAGAATAACAGAAGTATGTTCATCTTTTTATTGCAAGGAGAACACACTTAACAAGGTAGATAAAGAGAGTTAAAATTCCTGAAAGGTAACTATAACAATTTACTCCTCCCTCTGGGAAAGCAACTACTAGGTCAGTTGGTTTCTGTAGTTATAATTGTTAAGTATTGCAGGGCAGCAAGGTCTGGTGGCAACTGAAGGGATAAGGTGGGGGCAACAGTTCTGCATAGCTCCTTGTTTGGCTGTCTGCCGCTCGCACAGCTAACTCTTCCAGCACTGGGCTTCATGCCATCTTGTGCTCTGTCAGCCACTCCTCCAGTGGTGCCTTACCTCCTTCCTGGCTTTCTTGGCCATGTCTTGTCTCACTCATATCACTTTCTTTTTTAGCCACTGCTAGGGATGGACTCTCAGGCCACTCAGTGCTCCATGAGTTGTTCCAGAGATGGGGTCTTTTCTCCACTGTCTGCTGGCACAAGCCATGCTTGTCTCTGTTGAGTGATCCTGCCAGCTGGGTATCCCCGGGCTGTTGGTCTGCTTGTGCTCTGCTAGCTGTGCATCACACCCTCCCTTGTGCTGCCAGCCATTCCTCCCTCCCTGTTCACTACTTGCTGAAACAGAAGTTATTTCAATTTCAAAGGATGTGCAATACTGGTTTTGACCTTTGAGAAGAATCCTGGTTTGAAAAACAGCCTTAATAGGTGCAACTTTTCCCAGTAAGAAGGGTCAAGTGATAGTGAGTGTGCCATTTTGTTTACTGATATTTTTTTTTTCCTGGGTATGTTCATACCCATTGGATGTAACCCAGACAGAGCAATAACTTTTAGTCAGTTTTCATTAAGTTTCTGTTGGTTAAGCAGTTTAGTTATTGAGCAGTAAGCAATACAACTACACTAGGGCCTTCAGGCTGAGAGCACACTCATTCTTTGCTAAGTTTCCATCTCAAATATGTGATGCCACGCCTTGGTGGTACAAATGTGACTGCCATCAGGTTTGTGGTATCAGAGAATCAAACTTTTACTGAGCATGATCTAAATTTACTCAGTGCTGGAGGTAGCACTTGTTGAGTGGTATCTCCACAGTGTACAAGAGCTGTCTAAGTTCAGTCTCCCAACAAACCGTTCTGTTTTCAAGAAATGGTTTTGATGCCTACTCAGATGGCCAACGCGTCTCAAACACCAATAACATGATAGTGCCTCAAAGGCAGACAGCAACTAGCTTACTCATAATTCCACTTGCTCTGCTCAGATATGGCTAGATATGTGTTTAGGGCTGTACGTGTCCCAAATCTTCTCCACCTTTCAATCCTCTTCTTCCCCTGAGCATGTCTCACCCTTCAGCAGTGGAACACAAGCCAAGTGTCGGCACAAATGTAGACTGAAAAAATTCAAAAGGCAGTTGAGATACTGTTTATGTTAACTAGCAATAGTTAAAATAACACCTATAATATAGATAGCTCATATCCCATCCAGAATCAATGAGTTATTTTAAGCAAAATCCCTAGTTAAATTGGTATTGAGTTTTACTAGGACAGGTAATATATTATGGGATTTAAGAAACCTATAGTGAAAGTCCACAGTTAAAGCATAGGCAATTGGTTTTTAATAATGAAATAAATAGGCTATATTCTGTCTAGCTATGAGAGATTTGCCGAAGAAAAGAGTAATCTAGATTTTCCTCCTTTTATTCTAATGGAAGCATTGTAAAGCAAGCCACTTAAGAATAATTGAGCTTGCTGCATATCAAGAGAAAAATCTTTGTGGCTATTGAACTAAAACACAATAAATAAAAGTATTTCATTGCATGTTTAGTATAAAAATTCTCACTACATGCATTTGGTTTTGACAGCCTATATTAACTACGTAATTTGGTATTGTTAGCAAAGATACAAAGATTATGTACGGCCAACAGAAAAATGTTTTCTCTTTCAGCTGTTAAATAAATAGGTCTGTCTTTCTTTTGTGTCTCTCTTAAGATAATTAAGATGGTAGGAGGAATTTATCTGGCTCTAATGTTCATGGTTATATGCATTATTGCTAATTAATAGCATTAAGTGTCTAAGCAGTAGAATTGCTCCTCCAGTGCAAAGTAAACAGAGCTCTAAAATCACTAAATCAGGGAATTGGACACAGCCAAGCAGAATGAAAATAACAAGTAGAAGCTGTTGTTATTCTGTTGTGAAGATTTTTTCTGTAAAACAGATTTTTGAGTACTGGGGATACAAATTTGTAGGACTGTGTTCCAATGTAATGGTCTCAGTGGTTTACTTAGCATGCTACATATTAGTAGGAAGAAAGCAGTATGAGCTGTCTTCAGAGAGGTGGAACTGGCTAGAATGATCCCAGGTGGATTAGAGATAAGAAGCTACCAAAATCAGGTTCCTAGGGCTAAATCAGATGTCAAAATGTAAGGCATCAAGTGAGACCTACGCTCAGAAATCAAAACCAGAAGGAGCCATACCTATTAGCTGTAGGTAATGTTCATAGCAATAGACATTTTACAGCAATAATAAAGAGAAAAAATTGAAGAGTATTAAGTGCTGTAGAAAACCAACCCATTAAATAGAATATAATTCATTACTGAAGAGCCAATTTTCATTTTAGTTTTCACTCTAGATTTAAAGAGTTGTAACAAAACAGTCATCTTCAACCTCAAACTTTCTGTTTTGAATGTTTAGATTTATACAAATGTATATTTGCAATTTCTTCAGCTTACAGATCCATAAGCGCACAGTTAATTTTGTGTCTTCTGAGTAGAGAAAAATAAAAACCAAGGCTCTTAAGACAACTAGGTTTCTCCTTCCTTTAAGCTACTTCCACAAGAAGTTCTGAGTTAAATGTTGGTATCGTCTACAAGAGAGTTCTCAGCAAAAGGCCCCAGGAATTCCTGGTGCTTTCGCTATTAAATTTCAGAAATATTATCTGAAAGAAATTGATTGTGACTGCTGTGGCAGATTATGGATATCAAAGAACTAGTGATACAAAATCATAGTGCAACAAATATTAGAACAAGTTTAATGCACTTGCTTTGTGAAGTTTCATTGAGAGAATTGCTTTCAAAATTAATTGGGAGTTCTGAGATATATTGCAGCTCAGATGCACAGACAAAAATTGCCTATTTGAAAACCTAGCTAAAATAACCTAAATTCTTTCTTGCTCCTCCACCTCTTTCTCTAAAATGTTTTATTATCTCTACTGCAAGATCCCTAGTTAGGATACTTTACCAAATATTTTCAGAGCTGTGTACTTCAAGTGGCTCACCAGCTTCTCTCTTCGAAGTCATCAGTATAACTTTTAAGAGCCAGCCTGTGTATTTTAAGAACCAGCAAATTCAAAAAGTATAAAAGGCTTTAAACCAGATGCCAGATGTAATCATCAGAACAGCCAGCTCCTTCCAGAGAACATACACTTAGCAGCGATGTAACCAAGGCTCTGTCTCTTAAAAACATGTTGATTTTTGGTTTCTGGAGCAATATATTCTCAAGTTAAGGCATCAGTACCACCTTTTATTTCTTGTTAATTATATATTTATCTGTGAGAACCAGTTTCCCACAAAGACTATACGGTTTGGATTGTATCTATCGCTCAGTGGGAACATTTCTTGTCTCTTATAAAGCACTGTTTAAGCGCACAAACAAATTTCTATGGCTTTCCCTGTGGACCAATGTCTATCACATAGCAACATCTGCTAAGGAATATGCTGCAAAGCTATCTTCATATTTTTCCTGTCTTCCTGAAGATAAATTTGTCCACTTCTGGGAAATGCATCCAACATCTTCACAATCACTGCTACACTCACAATAAACATTTGAAAATGTCATGTTACAAACAGGCAACTGGCAGGTATTTTGTACAATACCCTGACTAATATAATAGAGATGGAGATACTGAATATAAATTCTCTATTATTTGCAAGTACAGAATCTAGCAGAAACAACCTTAGCACAGATGTAAAAGTTCTAATCCTGCTAAATGCAACATTAAAAGCTCAAGGTATTAATAACTTGGCAGAAAGTTTTTAGTACCTAGAAAATGTCATTACCTTGTAAAATATGGCAAACCAGATTTAAGAAAAAAAACAAACCAACAACAGCAGAATTAAACTAATCTGTCTCCTTGTCTTTTTTTTTTTTTTTTGCATATTGAGCAGCCCTCAACACAGTTACAGTAGTGAAAGTCACCCTTTCATCTTCCTTAAAGATAGCTGGTATCGCATTCCTTGAATGTTCAGTATAGAATTACTCCTCAGAATTCAGTCCCTTTCTCCTGTGCACCCGTTGTGTAATTCCAGTGTCCTCAAGGGAGTTTTTTGTGGTATACACACATTTATGGGGGCAAAGAGAATTCTGATTTCAGAGTGCTTGCTATTACAAGACGGATTTGTTTGTAATTGTTTTCATACTTCAAACAAACACTTCTCTCCACACACTGAGAATTCACTGCAGACAGGAAAACAACCATTAGGTTGGGTTTGGCATTTACAATAAACATTTCAGAATTTTGAAACTTTAAATTATCTACAGAATTATTAAAGCGGTTAAATGAGCTTGCATGCAACATAGGAGAGCTAATTGTTTTACTGCAATATCTACTACCTGAATTAATACACTAATTAATGTATATATGCATTGTTTTCCAGCACATCGACTTTCTTTGTGGACATTAAAGGAAGACACAAACCATGAGCTACAATATCCTCATATAAAACCATATTTTACATTGTCGTTTAACAACTTAACACCTCATAAAGTGGGGAGTAATGAAAAATAACTGCTAACATTCAAAGCACTAGAACCAAAAATGGTCATTTTTTCCCTAAATATAGGTTATATATTTAAGCTTATATCTTTAAGACAACATTGGCCTCAGTCTTATCTGACCATAGCCCAATCATCTTTCAACAGATGTTTGAGGAATTATTAATAGCCCAAGAGCCAGCTATCTAAAGACCAAAGTTCAGTCTGTGAATTGGGGAGCCAGTTCTGTTCTCCTATGACACTTCCGATCACAAAGTCCATGTGATGGCTACTAATAAAATGTTCTTGACTGAGAGGGCTGATTCAACCAAAGCAGATCAAAACTGAAAGAGTTCAGTGATTACTTACATCACAGGATTCTGAAAAAAATATGGTCTGTGAGGTCTACTGAGTTTAACTGGAAAGCACAAAATGTTAAAGAGAGGGAAGAAAAATGATGTGGCAGTCATTGGCTTAATACCCTGTAGTCTGATTTTAATTTTATGAAAGATATTAGAACAAATTATGAAAGCAAGAAAAAATAATACCTGGAGAAAAATAAAACAACATGCAGCAGAGGATATGCAGAATTAAATTATGCCAAAATAACCTGTGAGATAACTGTTTTCTTAAAAAAAAAGAAATGCAATGAATCCCTTCTGTCTAAAGTAAACCATGGAAAAGATTTCACATTACTTTTTAAATCTGAAATGTACATTATATTGTAAAAGTCATGCACTAGTTAAGGAACTACCTTAAGAGGTGACTGCAAGGAGTGCTGAAAGAATTTTCTTAGTAGATTGAATGTTAAGAGGATACAACACCTTAAATTTACAAGTCTCATTGGGTATGATGTCCTGAGTTTCTAAGATTTAGGTAAAGGGAGAAACTTTCAAATGAAAGAAGGTAAATCTAAAGCACTGTGCTTTGCAGAAAAAGCTACAAAATATTCCTTGAGAAAGCTTTTCAAACACAGCAAGACGTAGTCTTTGCAACATGAACATCTTGTATACACCACCCGCTAAATCTGAAAAACTAGCAATAAAAAAGTAGCAAATCAGTCATACTAAACATGTAATCCTAGTATAACAAGAGTATACCTTGAAAGAGAGACAAGCTCAAATATAAATGTAGAGCAAATACTGTTAGAGGTATAGCAAACCAATTTGCAATGGGAGATATAGGCAAAATCTGGTAGCATAGAAAAGCAAAATCAATTATAAAAAAATCCATTACTATTTATAATTACCAGTTCTAAACAAGAAAGAGTAGAAAAATTCCTTTACATTCATTTCTGAAGGAACAAAACACTCTCTTTCCTCTCCAGAATGACTGGAACAAGAAATGGATATTTTTCTACATTGTACACCATGGTTATAGTCAAACTGAAAAGTAATGAATGCAAGTTAAAAGAAAAAAAGTCTAAAACCTTGTCATTTTGCCTTTTCCACCTCCACTAATAGCAGTAACCCATTTCAGGGCTGCATAAAGCTTAATAATTTAGGACCTTCTACAGCATAGAAATATTCTGCTCATATGCATTTTTACTCCAGCCATATTCTCTTTCCCATGCTCTGACAGACGAAGCAGATTTGTGTGTTTCAATAATGGCTTTGAACTATCAAAACAGAATTGATTTGAAAGTGGGGTCTTTCTGTCAGTGATTCAGTTTTGTCCCTCGCCAGATTCAAGAGGCAGCTTAGCACACAAGAATAGGACCATGTCTTCTTGCATACAAAAACACTTAACCTGCTATTAAACAGTGCTACATCACCTTCAGGAAGGCCCTGGATGGAATTTTGCCTCTAGCAGTTATTTCTTCAAGAATTACTATAAACTGCCCTTGCCTGTATGGCACGTTCCTCCCAGTGACAGCATGTCTCACTGTCCCATCTGAGGAAGTTATTGTGCTAACATATATATGCATGATAAAATGTGTAGTAAAAGTGTACAGAACTGTGCTGAACAAGTTTTAAAGTAAGGAAAATAAAAAAAAAAAAGAAACATATAAATGGTTCTATTTGATCAGTCATTTCTTACTTGTTTTCCTGGAGTTTCATTCATTTTATAAATAACATGTTTGTGTTAAAACTGTAATAATCAAGAATTGGTCACTAAAATTCTAAAACCTCACCAGTGGAGAATATTAAGCACTGAAATACTTTAGCACACTGTTAACTTTATAATTGTGAAGAACCAAGATTAAAAAAACAGGTCCTAATAACTATAAGAAAAACACCAGCAGCAACAGCCAACAATGAAAAACCAAAGCAAAAGTATCCTTTTGAGAGCTAAATATTTCCAAGGAACCACTCAAAATACAAATGAGAAGAAATGGTGTCCGTATGCAACACCTGTTTGCAGCCAAGGTAAATGGAATGAAAATCACATTAGATGATCATTCAGAAACGGACAGGGCTACTCACAATGAGAAGACTGCAATGTGATCCTTCAGCTGGTTAAGGAATGCTTTGCATACAACTTTACGTAGAAGCTATTACATTTCATTGCACCATATGGCAGTAAGGCAGAGTACAACATATGGAAATCCAGTCAGGCGAAGAGAAACATTAAAGAAGGAATAGTAAGCGTATGGTGGCATTGTGAATACCTATATGTAAGGAATCATTCTGAGTTGCTTCCTGTCCGTGCCAACCAGTACACAGGCAGGTTAGCACTGCTCTTACATTTGATGGATTTCTCTGTATATCTGTCAAATCCCAGTTTCTTGTGACACTCAGCTCAGGCCATTCATTATCACTGCTCTGAAGATGCTGATGGAACGTTGTTTGATTGGGATATTTTGTCTTCTTTTTCTCCTCTCCCATCTTTTCTCTCTACTCTCTCCCTCTTCCTCTCCACTGGTAGTAGCTGCCTTTCCTGCACTGGTCGTTTACCCAGTCCCTACCCCGACACTCACTTGCGCACTAAAGATTTGAGACATTTCAAGCAGAGATGTTTTAAAGAATGTCTTATACATGTGATAATGCCATGTTATACTTTAAAGAACTTCAGCTTTCAAAGTGAACTGGTTAGATATTTTGCAGGTCTTCCCTGCTCAGTCACTGTCCAAATAAAATTGGGTTTTATTTTAAAATTACACTTGCAAATATTGAAGTCTCCACAACCAAAGACTGCTGTTTGAATACCTGTGAATATGAATTTTGTTGATGACAATGGCAGCATTTTAATTGACAGTATTAAGAATGTTTACTAAGATATTGGATATAATATTCATTTGGGTCCAGTTCTTGTAGCTATCCTTATTGAAATGAAACTTCATACAGCTGTAAAAACCCAGTTAGCAGACCCCTGTATAAGGTAAAAGTTCTTTTACTGTGCAGCAGCATTCTCTGTTGAGGGCAGTGTAATGAATAAATATATTATTCATATTATGATAACACTGAAAAGCCAAAAGTCCCTCCACAGCCAACAAAGCTTCAGTTCCCGCTGAAGGATTTAATCATGCCCACTCACATGAAGGATGAAATATGGGAAAATGACATAACATCTGAGCAAAGTGTCAGTAGTGTCAAATGAAATGTATTTTCTCAATTCTCATATTTCTCCAATTCCTTTAAATACAGATTTAAACAAGAAAACAAAGAAAAATAAGAAGAATTAGGAAGTAAGGAAAAATTATGTTGAAAAAGAACAAGTTTGACAAATTGAAGAGAGAAAATTTTAGCATAAAGTAATCAGATTATATAGATCTTAATAAATCAAGAAAATGTGCTACTGGACTTATTTTGGCACTGAAAATTATGCCCCTGATTCATTCAAACATGTAAACAGTTGAGCAGCAGAAATCATCCCACTATGTGTGATAAAACAGAGAAACCTGGGTAATAGAAAGAGAATAGGAAGGAGGGAAGGGATTGAGGGAGTGAGGGAGAGGAGAGAGGGAGGGAGAGGGGAGGAGGAAGGAAGAAAGGATAGGAGGAACTGGCAACAGGAGGGAGGGAGGGAAACAGATAGCCAAGTATGGATCATTGGTCTTGATAAATACTCCTTTTAGATTTGGCGTCTTTAAAAGCAAAACATGTACATGGGGCAAATCTTGACCAGATTTTTTAGTCATAAAACTATCCATAGGTGGCAGAGTCCATATTTTTCCCATGTAAGATTTACAGAAACAAGATGTTAAAGCCTATTTCAACAGCCTGACCTATTCGTTTTTACAGTTTGGAGATTAGTCAGTTCCTAAGACTGAGCACTCTATGTAGGGATTACTTCACCCATGTTGACAAGCAGCCAGCACTGTTGGTAAGAAGCCACTTCATAACTGCAAAATATTTTTAAGATGGGGAAGGAGAGTAACTTTAAATCTGAAACAAGCAATTCCTTTTCTATATTGGCAGCACATAAGTACCTTAGTTTGAATTTTGGCCATGACATTTGCAGCTCGAAAAGAGAAATTAATTGTTGTTGCCAGGTCCATATTAAAGAAATGAAGGGGGGAAATATCCAGGATTTAGCAGTGATTTCTGTACAATTCTGGTTTTCCACAAGCATTCAGAAAGCTCTCTTTCAGGACCAGGGGAAAATACATAAACACAGCAGCCATCAATGTGAATGCCACACATGTATATATAGGAAAGTTCATTTTGAATAAAGGAAGCAGTAACACTGATAGCAAGGACTTTACCATACCTCAAATTGTGAAATAAGAACTCAGGCTCCGTGATAGCTTTTTACTGCCCTCTCTTCAGACTCCTCATCTTTCATTTATTTTGGTGTATGAATTACTTAGATCAAAAGTAGTCCAGTTATGTCAACTCAGGCTACAATTACAATTCCCATGTCTACAAAAGGATTTGAGCTTCTGACTGACAACTATTTAAAAAAAAAGTTAGCTCATGGAGTATTGGTAATTGGGGAACAGGAAGAAGTGAGACAGCTACAGCCCAAGAGAATGTTTATTTGCTCTCAAATCTCTGGTGGGTTGCATTAGAGTCTGGAGGTAGCCTCCAGAGAGTGATTGCTCCTGGCTTTCCGAAGCTGGTGTGTCAGCTTTGCCTGGCTGGGTTCTGGCCAACCATCTGTCAACAGAGCTTGCCTTGTTTAGCCTAGCAAAACAAAAGCTGAGAGGGAATACAGTCACTCTCTATAAACACTTTGGGGATAAACAAGGGAGAGGAATAATAACTATTTAATCTAAGGGACAATGTTGGCATAAAAACAAATAGAAACAAACTGGCCATGAATAAATTTTGGTTAGAATTTAGAAGGCCTCCTGCAGAAGTACAGTTCCAGAATAGCCTTCCTATGGCTGTAATGGGAGTTAGACAACTTCAGGATTTTCAAACTTGGTGTTTACTCTGTTTGTGAAGAGAATTTTATGATATTGTCTCCAAAACCAAAGTAAAATGCAGGGGCTTCCTTCTAGTCTGTTCCTTCAATAACTTTGGTTACAAATGCAAGCTTATCAAAAAAGTGTAAGTTCTTAAAATAATAATGCCTACTCTGTCCCAAAATATTCACCACTGATCATTACTTCCATTCATACTGCCACAAAACAGTTGGCTTTGCAAAGCCATATGAATATTAGTTTCATAAGACCATTAACTGGATGCATTTCTGAACATACAGCTTGGAACTTTGCATAATCTATTTGTTTTAACACAAATTCTGGGGAGCAGCTAAGCAAATTAAAATTACTTTGTCTGCAAGTATGAATTGTGTCAGGCAAGTGACATTCCAGTTCTCCTTGCACAGTTGGTGATGCTGCCACAAGTAACTACATACCACCTTTAATGCAGATCCTGTGGGGCTTTAGAGGAGCTTCTATGTCATATGACCAAGAAATATATGCAGCATGATCCAAAATAATGACTATGAGGGACTGGAGGGAAGATGTACATTCCATTAACTTTCTAGGTAAATCCTAACTCAACTATATGAAACCTTGATTTAACGCAGTAGGTAAATCCATGCTTGGATAAATCTGCAATTAGGGTAGAACTCTGGCACTCTCTTCACAGAAGGTGGCTTCGGCAAGGCTGCTGGTAGACTCACATTGCAGAACTGAATGCATCTATTAGTTTTGTGCTGTAGCAATAGTGTTGCTGTGGTAAAGGTTGCTGCTGCTTCTAGGATGTAACAAGGACTTGAGATTATTCCAGATAAAAAAGTTTTTTTCATCATTATTAATATTGAATTATAGCATTTGTATTATTTGTATGGTATCTGTATCCCTGTTACTTTCTGTACTTCTCCAGACCTTTCTCTTGCTGTTTAGTGCTTAGTGTTGAAGAAAGGAACTCAGTACTCAGGTAACCGCACACAAAATCACTGTGCACAAATCAGAGGATAAGACCAACACATCAGCTTAAGAAACGATATTAACTCAGCAGCCACACCCTTTTTCTTCAGAAATCTTCTGTTATAATATTAATCTGAATTATTTAGGATCAGCCTTATGTCAATATTTCACTTTCATTATGCATGATTTGTTATATTTCTCTAACAGAAATGTAAAAGTACTGGTTGGCTTATTGTTACTGGGAGTTTCAACCTATCAACCCCAAAGCTTAATTTCCTAATGTGTCCCATCCAGGTATGCTTTCCTGTATTTATTACAGAGTAGAATCACTGCTGTTGAATCATATATATTAATAATTTATATTAACAGGGTATGACTATAATAGATTAGCTATGGTGACACTACCTTAATTTAAAGCTTATGATGAAACCTTATTATGAAGCCAATTATTTCCAGACCATGACTGAATCATCATATGTATCACATACATACACACATATGTATATATAAATCCAAGCACATATGCAGACTATATTTGTATGTAAGTATAGCTAAGAACATAACACCCTTGACACTAAGAAATGCAATGAAAAGCCAAAATGGCCAGGGAATAAAATGCTGTACTAAGTTCTTCCACTTGATAAGCTGTGTCATTTTCTCCTACACATCTCACCTCCATTCTGGGAGACCTTGAATGCAGAATTGTTTAGGTGAACAGAAATGGCTGTTTATAAACACCGTATAATATATCCACACTTATTCTACAATATGCCACCTATGTTAGAGGGAAAAAAAGGAAGACTACAATACTTCTTTCAGGGAAATAAAAATAGAAATATTTAAAGAGTCATTTTAACATACCTGTTTTCACACTCCTCACTGAAAAAATCTAGTTTCCTTAAAATTTAGGAATTCAAGCAGCATGCAGTCAAACAGAACAATCACATTCCTTAAAGTAACATAAAATGGCTTTCCACACACCGGACGATCACCATCTTGGGGGAAAACATGGACCTTACTGGGTAGTTTGGAATCTCTACTTCCAGTTGCCAGCCTCCTCCAGAAGATACTCTGGGTATGCTTTCTTCACGTCGGAGAAAATGATAACAGATGCAGACCTAAATCTTGCCTGTTCTTGGCATTGGGCTAGAACGGGAGGGAAGGAATTTTTACAATTAGTGATGAATGTCTGAAACAGTTCAAAGATTTGGGGTGCTATGATACAGCCAAAGAATGTATATTTGTGTCCAGAGAGGGGCTGAGGAAGTCAGATGTACATAATTAACTTATTTGTGGTAAGTTTCTGTGATCTTCATACAGAAATCATCTTCATGCATGAGCTGCACATGAGAAATTCTTTTGTATCTTTTTTATGTACTCAATATGGAGGTATGTAAGAACAGAAGACTTGCAGCTTTCATGAAATTAACAAATAAAGTGTTCTTCATTTGTTTAAACAGTGTTTTATACTGATTCTTTGCAATCTCTTGTTCTGATCCTGAAAAGGCATTTTCATAGAAAAACCTTGCAGCTGACTAGATTTCTTCTCTTACTTTACTTAATGTGACAGTTGTCCTGTAAAGTTACATTTCATGTACACATAACACTATTCTTGAAGGAGACAGCAGCCACCAGTTAGGTACTGATGCAGACAGCACTGAATGTTGAGAGAAAATGGTGTCCAGCATTTCCTGGGCCAACCTTACCTCTTCATGGAAATCTGTAATAGCTCTTCAGTATTTAAGTTTAAGCCAATGTTTCTCTTTAGTTATCAAATCAGATATACTCTAGAAAAGTCTTTATCTGCTGTACTACTGCTAATTACTTTTTCAGCTGGCAGGTAAAAGTTACATTGCTGACACCAGTAAGACTCCAGTTAGGTAGAACTGCTAGAATAAAAAAGATGAATTAGGGTTTGACTGAAACACTTTCAGATATGAGTAACTCAATCCAGCATGACTGTTTCTCATCACACTTAAGATGTTTGCTGTTGACCTTCATTGGTGAGTCACGAAAATGCTCCAATTAAGTACTGTGGACTTCATAGCAGCTAAAAGATTTGGAAGCTGGGTTCAGGGATGACTTCATACTTGAAGATAAGTGAACTTGAATTTACCTATAGGTTTCCCATTTGGAAATACAAGGGAAATCACTTTTTGTTGTGTTAATTAACATGCAGCTATTTGAACTCATTATTAAAATGTAAAATATCAGATAGAAAACAGGTGCTTAATGGAGCTAAAGGTGCTGTGTGGAGTCAGTTGAAAACATCTGACATTTCAAAGTGACAGATGAAAAGGTCAAAATAATCTTTAGCACTGTCATGTGAATCCCACTTTTACCTATCTGTGGATCTCACAAAAATGCTCTCATTTTCCCGTGGTGATGAGATGCTATTGACAGTCCAAGCTTTGGAGAATGTGCTCATTGTTAATGAATACTAATTTTTTGGCTTGCACAGTCATGATGGAATGAAAAAAATGCAGACACTGCATAAAGTGTAGTAAAAAATCTTTACTTTTTGTCCAGAAATTCAGTATTATAAAATAATCTAGACACAGTGGTGAGAACATGTGATTCTCACTGAAGATGTTTACCAACACCACTGTCAAGACCTTGGGGGATTGGGGCTCCCTCACCCTGCCCACGGCCCAGGACCCCATGTCAGCCCCCCAGGGCCATCAGCCCCTGCCCCAGCGATGCCACAGCAGGGCCGGTCTCCAGCTCCCCACAGCCCTGCCCTGCCCGGCCATGGGCCCCGCCAAGCTGGGCCAACCCGCAGGCCCACGTCCTGGCCTGGCCTCGGCCCATCACCACCCCCATGCCCCTGCCCAACCATCCCGGGGCCGTGTCTGCCCCTGGCCTGATGTCCTGGCTGGACCTTGGTCCCACCCCATCACCATGACACTGTCTTATGATCTGGGTCCTTGGTTGGGCCTGGCCATGGTCTTTGGGTCTGCCCCGCTCCCTCACTGGGCTGTGGGGCTGAGCCCTGGCTTCAAGCACCTGCCTGGCCGGCACAGGGATGCCCAGGCTCCCCGCTCCCCGTCCCTGCTCTGGCTGCTCCCTGACAGCTGTGTCCTCTCCCTAGCCAAGCTGTGTAGGAAAATCCAGAAAATTTACTGCTTGGCAGCTCTTACTTTTTAAACAGAGGAGAGATTTTATATGGTCATTAAATAGTTAAGATAGTTTTCATTCTACATTCAGTTTAATCCATATGTACAAGCTACATAGACACAAGAAACTGGAAGGGACAAATGCCGTTGCTCAGCAACAAGAAACTGGCAAAAGCTCAAATACTCCAAATTTTCAGCAGACAATGGCTCTCTGAGCTCAGCAATCAATAGCATTTAATGCAAAGGAAATGCCCGGTTTATCACACTTGCCATCTAATAACACCTCAAGTGTATTTGTGGCTGACAGACATAAAAACATATCTGAACTGCAGATGTTTAAATAAAGTCTTGAAAATTTCACCCTTTTTTGCTGGAAAGCCAGTTACAACAAATGAGTTTGTTATTTGTAGGTATCCAGTGAATAATTTATGGAAACAAATGTCAGTCTATAGGTTATTCAAGAGATTCAGCTTAACTATTCACGAGCCAGGCTGTTCAAAGACAACTCAAGTCCGTCATAAAAATAAAATCTGAATTACGTCTCCTTCTTTGTTCCAACAACCTCTTCCTCCGTGGTTCTTTATATATCACCTTGTTTTTATGCATACACAAATAAGTCCTACATTATGTTTCTTCTGCTACAGCTGTCGTTTTCCTGTTTCTCCATTTCCCTTCAGGCTTTTTCCTTCAAGTTGTCTCTTGGCCCTTGCATAATTTCTCCTCTCCCCTTAGGGACCACTAATATCTGCTTAGAAGCCGAATTTGTGTTATCCCACCCCCATATGCAGCAAGTTGCTCCTCTGAGGCAGCGAGTTTCTCGCTTGGCACCTGGCAGAGGCAGGCATGGCCCCAGAAGACGCGGCAGAGGTGGAGCTGGGAGCAGGTAGCAGCACCAGCCGAGAGGATCCATGGAGCGAGGAAAGTTGCTGCTGCAGTGCTGGGATACAGCACAGAAACACGCCTTACAGAACCTGAATTTCCTGGTGTTGAAATACTATGGTGATGACAGCTTCGTTACAGAACACGATTCATTGCCTTTCATTTTACTAATAAAAACTTAGGCATCATCTGCTTAATGCTCATCATCCATCCCACAGTCAACCGTGGGAGAGAGGGAGAGGTACTGCTGGAAAGCACGCTATCTGTCCTGCCTTAGCCACCTATCTTACAGCAGGAGGACCCAGTGTCTGGTGTTACCTATTTTCTTCATAGGATGTAGAAGGATCCTAAACAATTAACTTAGACTAGGTGCCTAAATTTAAGAAATTGAAAGTTGGATGAGATTAATCCCCTCCAATTTTCAGAATTGCACTAACTGTCCACAGGGTTTAATTAATTTTTCCATCATATCACTTGAACAAGAGCATACCTTTAAAAAAAAAAATCTTGAATTCAAAATGTTAATTAGTGATGAATCAGAATTGCAGGTATTGAAAAAGATATTAGATATAGGGCTAAGAATTAATTCTTTCAGGGATCCTCCCAGAAACTCACAATGGTGGAGAATGAGCTTTCGTAAAATGTTCCAGTGGTTAAACGTAGCTTCCTCATCTGATCCTCATATGCTGAGATTGCCGAGATATGTTTATATTTAGATGTATCGGTATATATTTAATTTAATTTCACCCCAGAATAGTGGAAAAAGTTATGCCAATGAAAGAAGAAACAAAGGAGAGTAGAAGGTTGGCCTTGTGGGCATTATATTTTTAATTTTGTGCCTATAATGGTCCTAACAAACATATTAATGTTTAAAAGTCCCCTTGTTCCTTTTATCTCTAAAAAATGTAAGATTTCCAAGCCATTCAACTTTTAGTTATTAAATTATCAATATTAGTGATATTATTATCCTGTTAAAAAGAATTATATGTGGTCATAAATCAAGCGCATTTTGGTTTGTGGATAAACAGACTGCCTAAGGTAAAAGAATATCTTTTAAAATTTGCTACCTTCATAAATTGTCTGGAAAGTGCAAATTATATGCAGGATGTAACCTAAGTTAGCACTTTTCATCTCTTCATTCTTCATGAGTTTAAACAAAAGTCTTGTTTCCTTGCTTTTATAATGAAAAAAACATTCATATGCAAGACTTGGGGAGCTTTTTGTTTCCTTTCACTGAAACAAAATTTTATCTGTCTTTAAAAACATAGTTGTTTCCTACATGTGTCTTGAGATTTTGATCCTATATCACTGAAGGTATAACCTCAAAGAGGCTAGGTCACAAAAAACAGCTATAAAAAGAACCCTTTGAGGTTATTTTTATTTGTTTTCTGGAATGTGTGCCTTTATGGGCTTTTTAAGTCATATTTTCTAGTTTTTATCTGCTTCTATAAAGACAGGATGCTTAATAAAGAAGACACACAGATAAACCTTGCAGCTGAAACTCTTACTTAACCACACAAATCCAGGAGATGGTTCTGGAAGAACAATGTGATTAAACCAGGAGATTTGGCAAAGGTATGATTTAGGGAAAGCACTCAAACATGTCCTTCAAGTAATCCTGGCTTTAGGTTTCAATGACAAAGAGTTAAAGTTGAGCATGATTTGAATCAGGATGAACAACTCTGAATAAAGTCAAAGTGAAGTCGAAGAAGAACATTACAAAGCAAAATCCTGACTTCTCTGAAAGCAACACAAAACTCTTGTTGATATTAATTGATTTTTCTTTTGCACTTGGTATGATTTTTATGCATTTCTAAATAATCTATCCTTTTTATAAAGAATGAACAGAATGGTTTTATTTTTGCACTATTGTTCCTGTATTTTACCTGCTAATACTACCATTTGTATTTTCATATGAAATACTATTCTCATGGACTGCATGAGAATACCTTTTAATGGATTTTTAGTTTATGGAAGTTATCTTTAAGACTCAGAAATTGAAATGATACATTTTATTGTATTGTTTTATCTATTCTTATCTACTTCATTTTTATGGCAATCATTAATTTAGTACCTGAGCAACTCACAAGTTATAGGCTTTTTCTAACTATCTTTGTGAACAATAGCAGTGAAATGTAACAGTAATATCATCACTTGACAGAGCAAAACTAAAGCAGAAAAAAATAAGGGTCAGATTCAATAAAAGATTTAGGTACATTAAACAGCCATTATATTAAGTACTATAATACTAATTCTTTGATGTCTGAAAATAAAAAAAAAAAAGCTTTGAATTAAGCACTTTGTGTAATGAGTCAGACACCTGAGATGGCCAGTGCAAACTTGCCAGCACAGTCAGCCGACAGCTCCCCAGACTAATCGGGAGGCAGAAGGCACAGACCCTACCACAGCAACCAGAAAACAGAGGCATGCCTTGTGGCTGGAGTCCTCCTCTCAGAAATGCTTCTGCCATATTTTCAAAATCTTTTTAATTAAAAGTGCAATCAGTCATAGGAGTAGAAGGTAAAAATCTTTGACTTATTCACTTGGGAACACCCAAACCACCATGGTCCATCATGGTCCTGCTGTCCATTCACTATTAAGAGAATAATAAGTTAATGGCTGCAGAATACACAGCTTCAACAGAAAACCTGGAGGGTATTTTCACCCAGCCTCTAAACAAGGAGTTAAATGACTTGCACAGAACGTGTCTTAATTTAGATTTGAATTACTTTAAGTGGAAGAGGAGAATTAACCCAAGATGTTAGCTCTAACCATTAATTTACTATATAGAAAGGGGTATCACATGGTGGTATGTTGTAAAAGGTGGGGTTCATCACAACTGATTTTTAAGTACTACTAACTGTATTGGTTTGTAAGGTAGTGAAAACATGTAACATTAAATTTGTTGAAAGAGATGGTTGAAAGAACTGTCACTACCAGCTGCAGAACCCAGTGCTTATTCCTGGACTTCAATTCCTTCTCTTTCTTCCTTCCTTTCTTTCTTTTTTTTTTTTTTTTGAGCTGTAGATATCTATTTAAGTAGTAGTTTTTAGAATAATTCTAAAGAATCCATTGATAAATCCCAGATCCTTTAAGATTATTAAATAGCAATTGTAATAAACTAGATTTTGCTGATAGTCTTGGTGAGAAGTCTGTGAGGGTTGGGAGCTGGTTTTTGTTGAAGGAAACAGAACTGGAATGTCCAATATTTGCTTACAAAGTTTCCTGTGACCAGCAAAAGAGAATAATTACTTGTCAAATCAACAAGAAAAGATAAACCAGAGTTAGGATTTGGGTTGATGCCCAACAAGCGTCTGTATATTTCAGGTACAAAGGACCTCTGATTTGGCTGCTTCCCTGAGGATACAAGATAACTCCTTAATAAAGAAGTTGATCTAGATGATTACAAAAGTAAAATGCCCATGTTAATGGACTGTGGGAGTACCCTAAAGTACAGGATTTTTTTCAGAAGCCAGTTATAGATATAATTAAGACCATAGCTATAAACTGGCTAGACCAATTGACACAGGGGATTTTGCTGGCCTGATCCCACAAGATGGCTCTTTTAAACAAAATACGTGCTTGATTTTGTTCAGGTGATTCGTGTTGTAGGAAACAGTGCATTGCTTTTTTTTGGAATAGTTTTGTACACAAACCTTGTGGAAACAACAGCTGAAGAGTGTTTTAGTCTTAGAATAACTGTCAGTTAACCTTTAGAAAGAGATTCATCCCCAATGGTGGAAACTCCCAGGGATTTGTGGAACAATAATTCCTCATCACTTGGATCAAATTCTGTTCCTACTGCTTTTACTGGTAAATTTTTACTAACTTTGCTGGGGTTACGATTTGTAATATTCTTGTGTAGGATATTGATTAACAAGCATTAGTATGCTCCAGTTATGCACATAAATGTTCAGTTACTCCTCCACAAAACTCCATATTGTTCCATCCTTTGCTCCAAAGTATTTACAAATAATTATCTGTGTTAAGGAACACTAACAACTCCAAGAGTTATAGGAAAACTATGGGAGGCATCATCAGCTTCTTTCATTCAATTTTTCATAACTTTAGTTTCCATGACAACAAAGGAGGCAATTCCACAAATCCAGCAGCTCATTATTTGAGACAGTTTGCTGTTTTCTCTGGAGAAGTGAGACACTTTTTTTTTTAAGTCTCTTGTAAGAAATTCATAATTCAATGGATGAAATCTGAAGCAAAAATAATTAAAGTGAAGCCCCTCTTTGGAAACAGGGTGTATTTTGTGAAGAACACTTACTGAGCCTTATATTGGTTCTTTCTCCACTCCCAACTGACTGACTTATGTTATTAATATTTCTTCTATGGGTTTTCTGTGACAAAATCTGACATAATTTGAACTCTCACTAAGAAAGAAATACTTGCAAGGTCAGGAAGATATTGTTTTGTATTTTTTTGCCTTAAACACAGCATCCAGAAGAACTCTGCAGTTCCCCGGTCACTGACTGAAAGTACAATTGATCTCAGTCATGTGTGTGAACTGTCATTACGTTAGGAAATACAACCTTTTAAAAACACAACTTTTTATTAATAAGTAAGGTCCCAAGTTCTGCTAAGAATTGTTTTTAAGAGTTGTTTATTCTTATGTGTTACATTTGAGGAATCCATATAAAGGAAAGCAATCGTCCAAAGAAGGCCCAAATCAGGTTTGTTATAAAAATACAGACAGTAAAACAAGGTTTCTTTGTCAATGACCTGGTTCTATCACTGGAAAAATATCCTCTTAGGAAGGGCATTATTGCAGTGAAGAATATGGCATGCCTTACATATTTTTCATTAGTTCTCTAAATGTTCCACATGCAGGCAAAGCAAGAGAAAATATAAACCAACATGAACATTTGAATCATGAAAAGTAAGCAGAAAATCCTTTAAGAAGAAGCATTTATTGCTATTATCGCCATTTAAAATGCAGTACATGAATATCCAGTTTCAGGATTTGGTTTCAAACAAATTCTTCCATGGGTTTTAAAAGGTCACACTAGCAGTGATCCTGATGGAATCAGATCTTGTAGGAAATTGTTATATTCTTCATAGTCTTCATATATCATTACTGAACAATCCTTTTTATGGCATGAAGATAGCCTTATTATGACAACTTTAGAAACGCTGAAAGCCTGACACTGTCGTTGAGCAGTAAATGTATTGCTTGCAATGTCACCTGCATTTCCTAGTTTAGAATAAAACCAGATTAGTTGCACAGAAGTTCAGGTCTGTTAAATCTGAATTAATCCACAGCTTGTGTTTCCCCATATCGCATGAGGTGCTTGGATTCTGGAAGTTTTAGCTAGGTGCCAGAAAAAAGAAATCAAAAGCTTCACCAAAAGGGAGGAAGTGTCAAGTATCATATACTGGCACAGCAAGGTCTTTCAACAAAAAAAAATCCCCAAACATTTAGTAAAGAGAAATGGCCCATGCAAATGGGAGGAGGGTCTTAAGTAAAGCAGTGCAGAGGGATGTATGAGGGAACTGACTCTTCCCCTTCTTCAGAAAAAAAAAATACATTATGTTTCCCTGCAAGCAATCCCAGACTTCCCAGACTATTTTCTGATGTGATGAAGGACTCCTACAGCATATCCAGCTCTTCTTCTTTAGACTCTGTTCCTTATAATTGTCATGGGAATGCCTATAAATAAATCCTCCTACCTGGAAGTGACTCTCCCTGCTCTAGGTGACCTGAATGGCCTCTCCTCAGAAAATCCTGCCTACTGTATTAGGGGAAAATGTTGTTTATGAAACCAATACATTAAGAAAAGGCTGATTTAAAAGGGATCCATCTGGAAAGACTTCTAGTCAAAAGATGTAGCTAAAAGTCTGATATACTGCCCTGACTCTTTATTTTTCCTCCTTCCTGAATGTGATTTGTAGCTGCTGGTTTCCAACCCTCAGCTGCTTCTGACTTGACTTTAGCATCCAGACCCCAGTTATGAGGATGATTGCTCAATAGCAAAGATTGCTTTTTGGCTTGTGATTCACCCATTCTTGAGGTTCCATGAACTACTTCTAGGGAGCTAGCAAAACATGACTTAAAAAAATGAGGCCATATATTGTTATTCAGAACTCTGTGTGTCTGGGGTTTTTTTCTGAAGTATTCTACACTATCACTGGAAAAATTCATGTAGTCCACAACTGGACACAAGAACACACCCCCCACACCTCCCATAATGCAACGGTATGCTATAGTAGGATTATAATAAAAAATGATGACATTAGAAGATATAAATAACCTAGAGATAGTATTATTTTTTACTAAGCTTCTGCTTTATTTTACACTAGCGTGAAATCCACTGGTGAATTTAAACCCATGAAGTAGTAAAATTAGTAACTACATAAGTATTGAGCTTCCTCTGTAGAAGTTTATGGGGTTTTTTTAGAACTGAGTTTTGTAAATGTTTTATTGACCTAGTGGTTGAATGCAGAGACACTTGTTTATTCAGACTATGTATTTGTTAACAGTGCTTTGAAATGACATTTTGGCTTTCTCTCAAGAAAATGTTGTTTGGGATGTGCAAAGGAAATCTGGAACCATATGATTTCTGCTAGGATTGTACTTTATAGTTTCTGTAAAGGATACTAGAAAGTTTCATTCATCTGCCTCTAAAGTGAACTGAGAGCATCAAAACTAGGAGTTGTTGGAATTTACTTTCTTTCCAAAATGCCCTGAAATGCCCTCAACGTGCTGCATGAAAGCAGCAGGTTCTACAAAATGCTTTCCTATACTGTTGTCACACCACCAAACAGATTTGCCTTTCAAAGACATGGCCTTGGGTGCACATCTGAGATGAGGCATTTGTTGCTCAACACCAGAAAGAAGGTGACTTATGCTTGTTACAGGATGCACTATTCCCTGTGCACTGATACATGGTATTTCCAAGCAGAGGAAGAAGTCTCTAGCTGTAGCTATTTGAAAAGGGGGGGAGTAGTGAGAAATCAGTGGTTCGACATGAATTGACTGTGTTTTTCTTTGAGGTCATAAAAATCTGTGTGTTCTCTATCACAGAGACAGCAAGGTCTTGAGGCACTGTGTTGGTGTTACCATCTTCAGACGCTAGCAAAAAGAAATAAAATATGTTCATCTGGAGATCTAGCAAGCTTGCTTTTACAGCTTGAAAATTACTGACACATGAAATTAAGGGCTATGGTCCACAAGATCTATCAGGTCTTGTGATCAGATCTTTGAACTCTATCATTTCAAGAAATGAAAGACAGGAATGGGGGCAAAAAAGGTTAACAAAAAAAAACAGGGGGGGAGAAAATTTGGCATGCTGGAAATGCAAGGTGAAAATCTGATTGCCTTCAATAGATCAAAATTTTACTCCAGGAATCAATTAAATACAATAAAGTTAATACAAGCTGCTTCAATTATGACTATCACACCTAAGTGTATGCCTATTTTTTAAATATTAAAGTATCTGGATAATTTTACTACTACTACTATGTCTTTATGACAGAAATTTAATTTTCTTTTAGCAAAACAAACTTTGAAACAATCTGACGTTTTCTCATTAGAATAGTTCTAATGAGTTTAAGAACAATTGAATTATTTTTTGTTACTTTATTTTCTGGGAGATATCATAATTGTTATACTATGTTAACATAAATTGTGATAAACAAGATGCTAACTCCACAGGGCATTGCTACCTAGTATGACCGTCATGGTGTTTGAAATCTACCCATTATGAGTAATGGCCTGATGTTACATTGAGAATACAGCCACTACAGACTCTTTTCTTGATCCGTGTGTCTACAAAGAGGAGTGCTGGCGGATCCAGCAGTGGAGACTGAAGCCAGGGAGGTTCCTTCACAGCACTGTTTTTTCAGTCTTTTTTTTGCAAGAATCACGCTGCACACCAATAAATTGCAAAGCTAAAATGGTAATAGGGATCGATTGCAAATGAGTCTGCTTCATTACTTAGCGATTTCTCTTTATTCCATGTTGAAAAATGGCAGAGGCCAAGAAGGCAGGCTTTGCTGCCTTGAAGAGGAACCAAGAAGAAAGCTGTTCAGTCTGGAAAAGTTGTATCGTTTTAAGAGTCTCTGGGGAAAATATTGTTGTGAAGCTCTGTGGGAAAGGGTTATTAATAGGAAAAGTAGAAAAAAGTTGGTGTTCCTTCTCTTTTACCTTGGAGGCCAGTAAAACTCCAAATCAAGAAGCATAATCAAGATATTGACTTGGAAAGAATACTCTATTCACTCAAGAAGATTGGCCAGCTACCAGAAACATCACATAAGATTATTGGTTTCTTTTCCTGTTCCCCAGGGGCTAGCCTTTGTTTGACAGTTACTTTTCCTCTGAGACAGGCTAAGAAAACGTTCAAACTAGTTCTTCATATGATGGTCAGAGTGGAAAAGCAGTATCTTCAGTCTTGAACATCAGTTTTCCTGATTTCCAACAGAACAATTCCAGGCTATGACAAGCCCAGCTGAAGCAATCTTACCTCCAATTTTCATGTAGTGAAAGAATATAACCAGTATAGTATTAGAGGAAAAGGAAAAGTATCTGAACATTATTCGTATCAAGTACTGCAACAAAAATAACAACAGCCTTCAAAATAGATGGGCAAAGAAAGAGATCAAGTACTTCAGTGGTATGGCTTCAACTCTATCGCAGTTTCTTGAAATCTGTTTTAAGACTTTATTTTATCCCTCTGTGTAAAGAACATGATTACTTCCTGGAACTGATCATTCTTAAAACAGATTAATTACTTTATGGATCCAGGGTACAATCAGACAATGGAGAGTATGCAACAATGCTAAGTATGTAACATCATCACATTTTAAACATGTACACGTACACACGCACACATGAAGTGTCTTTTTAGTCTCTCTCTCTCTCTCTCTCTGCCGGTCAAAACTGCAGAGATGTTGAAGACTGTAGAACAAGTAATGCTATAGGCAATCCTAAAATATTCATATTCATTTTATAAAGGTACACCAGGAAAAAAAAAAATCATTGCTACCTACTACTTATCAATCATTCTGCTATTTAAAATGTTTTGGTAGAACAATCAGAATAAAACTATATAATATCAGATTCAATTGCACCATGAATGGAAGATGTGCATAACATGCAGGCTGAATTGTGTTTCTGTAAAGCATTTGGTAAACAGTGATGAATAACTGATATAACAGAAAACAGGAGAGTCATTTATTATTTGCCCCACTCTCTCCTGCTGCCCAGTAATGGACTGGTTCTGCTGGATGCTGTTCAAAGACAAAAAGAGTATCTATACCACGCAGGAGAGAGCAGTGCCAGGCCAGCGTCATTCCTACCTGTTATGTTCACCCCTTAATGTTAGCAGGTGGGTACTATTCTTCAGGGAGGAGTTTACAGAAAGGAGCTGAGATGGCGACTACCTTACCCTCTCCCCTGTTCCAACTGAGATGAGCCTTCAAGCTTCACATGATAGACACTACCCTGCCAGGTTGGGTGGGCCCTCTTCACCGAGCCTTACTCCAGCTCTCCATGAATTGCTACTTTACTTCTTCAGGTATGGCTCTAGCCTATGGATTCCAACCACAAATAAGCATAATTACCCTGAGTGGGTGTCAAAGAAATCGCAATCCCTAGAATTCAAATTCAATGGTCTACCAGGATTGTGTTTTCAAAAGCCATCTGGAATGAAACCTGACATTTAAAAAATGCTCACCGTTATAGAAAATATTCCCTGTGGTATATACACCATTGTTGTTAGAATATTGCTAGAGCTTCAGCAAACAAAATAATCTCTTCAATTATGCTTTTCCCCAGGAATTTTTCCACGGTATGTAAGTAATTGTACCAAGATGTTTGTCAATCAAATTATGTAAACAAGCTCTTGGTGATGAGTTCACTTGGAAAACATCCATTTACCCATAAAACTCATGAGAAAAATCAAATTTGTAAGTTGCCACAATTTATGTATACTATACATTTTGTCTCAGGAGAAGAACAGCCAGGAAGAAATCTGCATAAATGCACAAGGGCACTTTTTCTTGTAAATTTCTGGATTGGCTTAGTTCATTGTAAATCTACAAGATTAAAGTATCAGAAATCATAAACAAGCTATATAGCTATTTTACAACCTTATATTGTAATAACCTTATATTATTTTGCTGGAATTGAGAGATCCTTGAATAGGAAGTGTATGCCAGGATAGTACTGTGTCTTTTGAAGTATTATTAGCTCATTGCTTCCTCAGCATGTATTTTGCACATAACAAATATAATCAAGTCATGATCACTGGAACTAAGCTACAAAAATTTATAATTCTGTGATGTAACTCATCATCTGTCAGGATGAAGGATAAGACCTAATATTACTGAGCTGAATGAAATTATTTCCAAAATAATTATATAAGATTTTTAGAAAAATCTTGGTAGAGCAGATAACATTGGTTTTAAAATCTTCAGTGGAAAGGCCTTTCCCGCCCCCCCAGATACTATACATTTAGAGCTCTCCAGGGTGGCATAGTGGATTTTAGAAAACAGTAAAAAATACTCTTGAAAATATTCTTGTACTTCAGGATTATTAGGTGTTACAAGGATAACAGCTATTACTATTTTTATGTGGAGTATCACTGCTTCTTTTATGATGCTCATTATTTTCAGTAATACTAAATGAGCTGAATTTATGTACATAAATTAGTACTTCTACATTTTAATTTTTATTACATATATACATCACAGAGTTGTACAGATTAATAAAAAAGTCCTTTTTATGTTCAAGAGAGCAGAAAAAAAGAAGGATAGTGAAATGAATATCAATAAGAAATTGTAGAAAATCAATAGAGGAAATTAAAGGATAAAAAGGAGACTCTATAGCTGGCAGTAAGGAAAATAAAACTAATTTAAGGTCTATTTAGAACAAAAGGAATCCTACCAATGCTATTTCAGGAACAAACAGATTAAAAAAAATCATAAAGGGCCCAAATTTTCAATAAATATTTCTACTCACAAAATGAGATACACATTGCATATTCCCATTCAAAAAATGATTACTGAACAGGTTACTAGGTGGGTAAAAAGCTGCTGGGTGACTGTACTCAGAGCGTTGTGGGATGCTACCTGGAGCTGGTGAGAAGTAGAGTACCACAGGGTCTGTCCTGGGACCTGTCATGTCTAACATCTTTATTAGTGACCTGGACACCAAATTGGGGATACTAATCGACATGCCCAAAGGCAGAGCTGTGATTCAGACCTAGGCAGGCCGGAGGAATGGGCAAATAGGAATGTTAGGGACAAGGACAAATGGGAGTCCTGGACCTGGGCTGGAAGAACCTGATACCACACCACATGATCCACTCCTGAACTTGAAGGCAGAGCACCCTGATCTGGATGAAAACACTGCTTCCATGGTCCAGAGTGACTTCAAGAAACAAGAAATTCCCAGTCTTTTTGTAATTTATGCTGGGCTGTGAAAAACAGCAGCAGAGTAGAACCAGTGATGCAATTAATTTAATTCTCCAGAGGAATGAACTCCTGCTCCCTTTTCCTGGGTCAGTACACAGGCTGAAGCCCTCCCTCCATAACCCCATCCAAAGGCTGCCCCCACTCTCCCCAGTGGACCAGGCATCCAAGACTCGGCTCTCATGTGACACAGCAGAATAACCTGGGCTCAGACTGCCATCAAAGTGCTGTGCGAAGGTCTGTAAAGAGACAGAAAAGACACAAGTCTCACGCAGGGGTAGGATTGTTGAGACAGCATCATTAGTCGTTCAAAGATACAAGAGAGGAAACACCAGCATGGAAAGGTTTAAAGTCCTAATGGGAAAAAAAAGCAGGGAAGCTAGTTGGGCTGGTCTGTTCAGCTGGGAACTAGCTGTGAAGCATTGGGTCAAATTGCCAGTGTCGTCAGGGTTGATGCAGCTGGTGGAAGACAGCAACTTGAAGCAGGGAGGATGCGGGGTGGTGTCCAACCCTTCCTCCTCCTGACTGATGCCAGCCTCTCAGCAAAGATTCTTCATACCAGAGGTGGTGGGCACACTAAAGCTTAGACTAACAGCTCATTAACTCCTAGCTATCTCCTATATGTTAACCAATAAATTTTTGCTTTGTACTTTAAAGGTGCATATATCCTGACTGCAGACCGCCTTTGTGCCTGGCTGAAGATGTATGAGTGAACCAACCCAAAGAAGAGCCATAACAACACTGCAGCAGCACAGCAGTCACTTGGGTTAACCTTGGGGCACTGACTTGTCCCACAGACGGGTCAATATTTGCCAAGACTCCACTTACTAATTGGAATTCCTCTGGAGACCTTCTCCAAGCATTTTCCAGGAAGAAGGAGCACAGAATAGGCATCTAGAGACAAAATTACGAAGTCTGACCTTGCGGTACTTGTGCCTCCATTAACTAGAGCTGACTATGAGGATATTCTAAGCCTCTAACTAGGTCTTATTTGACTTTTTTTTTCCTTCCCACACAGTTCCACAGAGAAGACCTCATACAAAGTTGCTTTGAGATATATCAACAGAGGACCAGTCAATGGCAGATGTCACTATCGTTACAGCTGACAGATAGAGGTCCTGGGCTGAAACCGTGTCCAAGACTCAGGAAAGCAGATTAGGCAGAGATTAGCAAATCCCAGCACCTCACAGCACTCCATTAAAAATCCCTATATATGTATGAACTGGATGTCAATAGACTGCTTCTGGCCCTCCACCGGCAGTTCCATCTGCGAGGTCACCAGCCCTGTTGAAAGCTCCTCCAGCTGAACCGCTGCAGGGGGTGCAGGCACACCCTCTGTGTCATTTCAGGTTGGTGCCCAGGAGCAGCGGCTCACCTGGCGCAGAGCATTTGAGCTGCCTGTGACACTGGGGCCACCAGAATGTGCAGCCACAGCTGGCAGCACCCGCAGGAGAAAGCTGAGCCCAGGGAAGCTGTGGAGTTGTGGTTATCGTCTGCTACTGCTCTCAGTTTCTCTTGCAAGAAGGGTTGTCTGTTGCTACTATTAGCTAGGCAGCAAATTCAGATGAGAAATTGAGGGGTTGTGGCCAAGTCTCTTATTTAGCATGGGATAAGTGTATAATGTAGTGGAAAACAAGGTGCTGTGCAACCTACAATGGCTTGTGGAACAGTTAGCCTTGCTCAGCTTTGGTGCCCCTATTAAGAGAAGAATGTTGAGAAGCTGGCAATTAGCTCTCAGAAGAGCCAAAAACTTACTAAAGTAGACTCTATACTGCAAGACTTCAGGTTTTCCTTCTGTGTAGATCAGGAAGTGTAATTACATATGTACCTGTTAACAGTATCGTTCGTGTAACCAGCAAAGCTAGAGCAGGATATGGCAAAAATTGTAACTGGACAGGATAAAATTAAAAATAAGGGATACATCTTACCAGTTCACAAAAGTTTTCCATGGATCCTCTAATGCCAGAAATAATTTCAAATTATGATCGGTGGGTTTTAAGGAAGGTGTGCCCAACTTCAATTAATGATCAAGTCTTACAGACTTTGTTAAGCAAATATACCAGTTTTTGATCTTCATGTCCCTTCCTTTTTGTTTACATTTATTAATCTATGAATTGCTGTCTCCTGATGAAATTCAGCTCCATGCCTCCACCCAGTGGGCTTTTCTTAACCAAGAACAAAAAGAGCCCCTGAAAAGTGCTTGCCCACATGCAGTACCAGTGGAAGCATGGGTGCTGCAAATTATTTCTCTCCATCTTTTCTGTGGAGTGGCTCAGCTGAAACGTAGACAGGTATTTGATATTACCTTCTGAAGCCAGATAACCACAAATGTGAGATCTTTAAAAATGTTTTAAAATTATCTTCATAATATGTTTGCTGTTGCTATAGAAACAGTCATTGGGAAACATCCAAAGCCAGTTGGCACTAGGGAAAACTTAAATTTCAGAGTGTTTTTTTTTTTAAATCTAAAAACCTGAAATTAGTTTCACGTTTTAAAATAAATACAAAATAGATTACAACACTGGCTTTTGGTAATTAATAACCCTTTGCTTTGTAGTACATATTTTCCACACTCAAACTAAGGGAAAGTATTCTCTAAATTTTTTTTTTCCAGTTGAGATTATTTAGCTACTTGCAATGGCATCCCTGTTTTAAACTGAAAGAAATATCCTGGATATATACCTTAAAATGCTTATGATAAAATAAGTTCTGTAAATGTGAACTTATCTGTTAAATTATGTGAGTTATTTCCTTACATATAGGCACTGGTTTTGTAAACCAGTGGCTCATCTGACCCTGTATTCTGAATATTGAAAGAAACACACATAGTTGTTATCAGTTCTCCCATCTGAGTGCGCCTTCCATCCCTTTCTCTTCTGTTGGGCCCCCAACTTTACTGTGATGTGTCACTTCCTCATAAGCCTATGCTTTTTAATGGAAGTGCACTCTTAATACATTCAAGAAGAAAACACGGTTTAGGGAAACGCTTTTGTCCCAAGCCAGGAAGAAGAACAAGATCTCGTCCTCCACACTGGTTAGAGAAGTAGAAAACACATTTCTCTGATCCCCCATCACTTTAACAGCAGCATCTTCCTTACATCTAATACCAAAACCGCTCCAGAATAAATCTCCTTTCACATACAATAGCCCTGCTACTATCTGCAAAGAACTGTTTACAATCTAGTAATCCTACCATAGAACTGAAACTAAAAGACAATGAAATTAAAGGATAATGAAAAGCTTTTCAGCCTGTAATTAATCTGCAACTGTTAACAGATGCAAAAGTCTGCAGTCTTCAGTACAAATTAGATTTCCGTGGAGTGGGAATAATACCCCAAACAGATACTAATTCAAACTGCAAACAAGTCATACAACTAATCATCTACTCTGACTTTTTTTTATAGCATGGGTCAAACAATCATTTCCGTATCAAGTTCATAATTTTTAGGAGACTACACCTTTTTGAGAGACACCAAATGCAAAGTGACTGACAGAGATGCTTCTAGCTGTTCTTGCTTTCGGGGGCGGGGGGGGTGTTATTGTTTTGTTTTGTGGTGGTGTTGCTTTTTTTACAGCTGCCTAAGGTCCGAGGTAGCTTACGTTCACGCTTGCCAAATGACATTCTGAGGCAATAAAAAACTATGACAGTCTTACCTGCACATTATAGTTTCAGGTTAAGCTCACTTCTAATTACTTTTTTTCTTTTTTTTGCTTTTCAGTTACAAGTTTTTCCTTAAATAGTAAATATTCAAACTTCACCATACCCATGTTTTTGTTTTGCGAGTCTAAATCCAAGGAAGGCGATGACCTATTGTAAAAGACTTTACAATACAGCCCAAGAATCTTCAGAAAGTTCAAAATATTAAAAAATTAAGGGTGCTACTGTGAAAGTTGTGCTTATATATTATTTTTGCAAAATACCACTACTTTTCAGAACCAAGAAAGTTGGCAATCTTAATTTTCATCATATACAGAGTATCAAATGCAGGTCCATCTTCTATTCAAAAAAACTTAGGATTTCATCAGTTGTGAAGGTTGAAGGTATGAGCAACATTCAGAATTTACTTGAAATTTAAAACATTAATGAAAAATTCCTCCTGCATGCTATTTACTGCTTGTGCTAGCTCAGGATTCCCCCAGAAATATGCTTGATTCTGACATCTTCTGACAATGCACTCAAAAATCTGGTGTTTCAGAAAGCTTCCAACATGGTACTGCTCTCAACGAGCTCCCGCTGTGCCTGCTTACCACCACATAACTGCTCATTTGCTTTTATGGTGCAGTCAGGTGGGATGTAATGAAAAGTAGTCTGCCGGAAATAAATACAAATCATAAGAATTAGGTTCCAACTTAAGAAAAAAAACCAAACCTAACAACATAAGAGGTCAGAGGATGGACAAGGTAGCCTTTTATTTTCCTTTTTAGTTTCTCTTACTTTGTATGATTAACTTCAAGCATGTGCTTAAGCTCCACCGATTTAAGATTAAGCCCATTCCTAAGCATACTTGTTCTGAGCAGAGATGGGAAGTGAGGACGTGGGTTGGAAGAGCTGTCCTGCCCCCACTTATGCAGCTGAAAGTTTGACAACTTGCTCTACTACTAAGTATGATGCAGAAGTGGAAGGTGTTCCTGTGTATGTTGTATCTGTGTTTCGTCCTCTTTGTGCACTCCCAGTGAAAATATTTGTTAAATACAAAGTGTTTGCCATTGTTGGCATGATTTATTGCTCTTAGTGCAAAGGCGATTTATCAGTGTACCTCCACACATTATCTCTGTGCATTAAAGAACAGATTGCCTTCTGAGCAGAATACTGTAAAAAAGGATCAAGGAGCAATAGCTTATATACTTGCAGGTTCAGAAAGTGAAATTACCACAAAATGATGTCTATAATTGGTTTTAAAATTACAACAGCAATCACTACCACCTGGACAAGAAGACATAGCCTTAAAATAAAAAATGACCATCTCAAGGAATTGCCTGAAAATCAGACCACTGTTTACAGATACCTATGTGTAGGTATGGATGTGTAATTTATATCCCCTTTCCTTTGCTTTAATCTTGAGCACAGGGCATATGAAATACTGTTTTCTGTTTTCAAATCTGCAGTGCAATTCAATCTGTTGACACCTATATGACAATTATAAAAATCATACTTTGAATAAATTGATATTTTAATGTGCATTTGTTTATCAACCACTAAATGTATTTTAATGTATACCAGATTATTTTAAAAGGAACTCTGTCTACCTCATTAAACCCAAATACTGTTTTCCACCTAAGGTACTAGTTTTATTTATGCTATCTATACAGAAAAAAATAGAAAAAAACCCAACAAAATGAAGTAAGTAGCAGAAAAAGTCATAAATATCAGTAGAAATTGTGACATAGGATGAATTCATGTTTTTTATACCTATAATTTCTACAGATGGACCATTATTTGGAGAAATCAAAACAGCATTAAAAAGCTTTCACTGCATTGTCTTTGGAGAATGAAATGTACGTGCTGTATTCAAAAGCAGAAATTATATTACAGCATATTTCTGAGATGACAAAAATGCACATTAATGATTATAGTGGAATATAAAATATCATATATTACAGCTTTATATCTGAGAGGAGACATCCTACCTCCAGATATGTGCTCCCTGATCCTAAGTGCAGAATGTTGCTTTTTTCAGCTACCATCAGAGAATAAGATGCAAACTGAAAAAGGACACTGAAGCAAAAGCAACTGCACTTATGAAAAATAAGCTTGGCTTTAATTTATTAACAGATAGGCTTATGAAATTTTTTATGCCAGTGGACTTTTTGTATCCAGTAATGTTATCTGATGAAGTTTGATGACCTCGCATTTTCACATAACTTTTAAATACCCAGTAGCATGGGTGCAGACTTGAATTCTGTGTTGCCAACTGCCAGGGATGCTGAGCAAGCTAGTTTTGTGCCATGTATGTAAACATGCAGTAAAATTTCTAGAAGCTTCAAATGCTCAATATCTGTACAGATCAGCTGTAAAGCTTCCTGCCATAAATCTGATGAGTCTGGGCCAGATCAGACATACTGTGTGTGCACTGAATGCAGAGTTTGTATGTGCACAGTAAATCCCAAGTGCTGAGACCAGATGAATTTCCTGCCAATGAGACAGCCATCTGTGGGGGGCAGCTACTTCCATTCCTCCCTGGAAAGTCCTCAACAAAAATACAGTAGTCCTGTCATCAGGGAGCAAACACAAAACTGGTGTAGGTAGGAAACATAAGTTATATCAGCCTGAAGACTGTTTTAATTATAAACACTCAATTGGTGTGTGCAGCTCTTGAGGAAAGAACACTTAACAGCACCAGCCTGACTAGGCTGGTGGATACTTCTACATACAAAACTACAACCAGTCCTTGAAACTAAGAACACATTAAAAAATTCATTGTTAAGTATTCAACTTAGGATTCTATTCTGAAAAAAGTGTATTTATTTATTTTACCTTATATTTGATCTAACTTAATTAGACAATAAAAGAAATTGAATACAAATATTAACAACTGAATGATAAAACATGAAGGCCTTACTATAATCTAGCATTATCTTGCTACTGTACACATTTCACCACCTGTGTCTCCTTAAAGCAATCTAAACCATATGTGTAACTGATTTGAGTTGGCCATTGACCTAAAACTTACTTACGTATTACAGTACAGTTTTAATTTTTTTAAATGTTACATAGGAGGAGAATTATTTCTAGTTTCAGGCCAGCATGCCTTTGACTTTTAGATTACGATGACATGTCAGCAACTGTAGGACATGTACTTTCCATCTGCTATTGGCAGTTAATTTAAGCCCTAGTACTTCATTATATCACTGTCATGGTTTAACCCCAGCCAGCAACTAAGCCCCACGCAGCCGCTCGCTCACTCCCCCCTGGTGGGATGGGGGAGAGAATTGGAAGGGAAAAAGTGAGAAAGCTCATGGGTTGAGATAAAGAGGTAAAGCAAAAGCTGTGCACACAAGCAAAGCAAAACAAGGAATTCATTCACTACTTCCCATGGGCAGGCAGGTGTTCAGCCATCTCCAGGAAAGCAGGGCTCCATCACACGTAAAGGTTACTTGGGAAGACAAACGCCATCACTCCTAATGTCCCCCCTTCCTTCTTCTTCCCCAGCTTCATATGCTGAGCATGACGCCATATGGTGTGGGATAGCCCTTTGGGCAGTTGGGGTCAGCTGTCCCGGCTGTGTCCCCTCCCAACTCCTTGTGCACCTGGCAGAGCATGGGAAGCTGAAACATCCTTGACTAGTATAAACTCTACTTAGCAACAACCAAAATATCCCTGTGTTATCAACACTGTTTTCAGCACAAATCCAAAACATAGCCCCATACTAGCTACTATAAAGAAAATGTCCCAGCCACAACCAGCGCAATCACATAAGGAACAAAAAAAGAAAACAAGCAAAAAAAAGGAGGGGAGGGGGCAAAAAAAGGGTGGACAAAAAGAGATTAAAACCCTACCTTGTAGCAAACCATTACTGTTTAACTGAAAAAAAAAGTAATCTAGGGACAAAGAGAGAAACTACTGTAACAAAATTAACAGCTCCCTGCTCAAAGGGAGCTGAGGAACACAGTACCCTGCTGCCCTGTCCTGGTCAGCTGTGTGTGATATGTTCAGGACTGTTTTACTGTTCTATTGCTCAGAAAGCATTTTTCACTCTGTGTCTAAATTTTAACAGAACTGCACTGTGAATCATGGACTTCTAATTAAGTGTTGCTGCCAAATGACCCTTGCAAAGGCTTCTTCAGGACACAAGATGGAATTCATCTCACCTACCTCTAGAAGTCTAGACGTTAGAACTAGTCACCATAAACTCCCTATGGATAGGTATGTACCTCTAGGAGTCATTATCTGTGATTTATGTTCAGATGAGATCATTTGCTCCTTGATGGTATCCTCACTGACTACAGAAAACCTTAAGAACATTAGAGTTAGAATGTTATGTTTATGTTCTTAAAACAGAACAAAAAAAACTACCTTCAGTTTGTCAAAAAGTATTTCAGGAATTCCCTGAAGGTTGTTTTTACTTACTACTTCTCGTGTCTCAGAACACCTTTCACTACATGGTAAGGTCATCAGATGTAAAACTGTGATCTCTAAAATAAAAAAAAAAAAACAAACAACACTCTTGTAGCTCCCTTACTTGTTTTTGTTTTGGTTTTTTTTTTCCTCAAGTAACCAACACAGGAACAATGAGAAAGGTGCATCCATGTCATAGGGCAACCCAAGCCCATACTGCATCATACTCTTGGTTTTGAGACCTCCCATGGAGTTAAATCTTCAATGCATGAGACTACTACATTACAGTCACCCCTGTATGCTGTATGTCTCAACACTTGTACTGTTTATGGGTATTACAGAAGAATTAGCATCCATAGTTCCTGAATGCACTCACCTGCATTTATTTCCATAATGTTTTTATTTGTTCACTGCTTCCCAAATTATTAGTGACAGCTACTTCAAAGTGAAATCCTGCTGGTAGCTACAGAACTACTCTTATTCATACCCATTTTGTAGTTTCTATCATCTTCAGCATTGTCTGAAGTCACTTCGGATTAAACAGGTTATTCCTTTTCTGAGCACTTCTGTGGACTTCCCAATTAAAAACATGAGCTGTATGATTTCATGACACAGGGCACATTTACCACCAAAAATTTCTAGCTACTGCATAGCTCTCAGGAAGAAAAGGGTTTAGTCGCTATGGTCACAATAAATATAAGCACAGGACCTAAATGAAAAGGTCAGACTCCAACTACTAATCTCTAGAACTCTCCTTAATCCCCTGAGCTACCCAAACATCATTGATAAAAGCAATCATCATGATAAAAAGTATGTAAAAGAACCGGTTAGCTGTAGCCTGCTGTTACTTTTGACTACAGGTTCCCAGTAATGCAGAGGAAAACAAACTAAATGACTTGATAAAATAACTTTATCTAAATGAACTTATAATTTCTCCTCTTGCACTGTCCTTGTAGCTAGATATCTACGTTCAATGCTGCATATACATGTAACAAATAGTACTACTCTTCCTTTTTTTGTTTCAAAATAAATTGTTTCTTAGATTAGAGGGACAGTCTTAAAACACAGTATCAGCTCTCATAACCTGGCAGCTATCAAGGGTCAAAAAATAGAGGTATTTGTTTCCCCTTCAGTTCCAAAGAACAGCATTTATGCAGCAAGGAGCACATCAATGGAGAGTTTAGCCTACTCTGATGCCCCATAAGCAGATGGGTGCAGCAGAGCCATAACTATTTAATCTGCAGATCCTGGATTCCAGCACCAGAGTACCTGCTGCAAGCAGAAACCACAGAGTCTCCTTACGGAAACAGTCTTTCTGCTTTCAGCACTTGGGGTTTTGTAACACAAATTTCCTCATGGCAGTTAGAAGACAAAATAAAATTCAGCATTTTTGCATATAGATAGTTTAAATCTATGTGCCACTTCTCATGTTATCTAGTGAGCAAGTGTGGAATGAATAGGTTAGTAAAACATTAAGCTAGCTTAGTTTATTTTTATAATGTTTATTTTCTTTTTTAATTCGCAAAGTGGGATCCTCAGATATAGTTTCTCAACAGACATATGTGTTTCCTCAACTGGGTTGATATCAAAGTATTAAAAAAATAGACACAAATGTGGGGATAATCTCTCTTTTGGGAAAATATAAAAACAAATCCAGACTTGAAAATAATGATCCAAATTGCTGTTAATTAAAAACTACATAGAGGACAACAAAGTTCATGACAAAGCTATACACAAAAGGTAGAGCAATCAGCATGTTGTAGGTCCAGTTACACAGCAGCTTTATGAATGGACAAACAACTATTTTACCAAGAGTTCAGGCTGAACTACTTTAGACTTTTTTTTTCTTTTCCATATCCCATAAAGGTTTTCTTTACAGGAAAGTCAGCAAGCTAGCTGCATGGCTCCCAGTTCATTATTAACTACCCACTCAGCAGTTTCCAGAAGGCATGCATGAGTTAATAAAAATTCTACGGAAAATTGGTCTTTCAGAGCTCTGTCCTGTCCTCACCAATTTTATTAAATTAAGTGCCCTTCCATTTTTCTTATGCTCACAACACTTCTGTCCATTAATCCATTTAGAACTGCTTCTAAACTATTTGATTAATGATTTAAAACATTACTTTATGAAAGCAGAAATAGACACTAAGGTTACAATCAGGTTTTTAACTTCATGGTCTTTACCTAATTCTCAGTGCAGGCATAATTTATCAGACTGTAAAGATAAAAAAATCCAAAGTCTACATTGTCCCACATTTCCAAAGTCTTAGTATCTTAACAGATGAAAGTTTTTATTTCATTTTTCCTATTAGTGGCAAGAAAAAAAATTCTTTTGAGATGGGTATGGGGTGAGAAAGTCCCTGTACTGTCAAAGCCAGCTTAATAAGATGATCCATTTACGTTACTATTATGATTTCCCAAGAAGTCACCTGCAAAGGAGCAAGGGAAGCTTCACATTCTGTTCCTCAGAACCAAAAAGAGAAAATGAATGTATTGTACCTGATGCTTTCTTCCCTCCCTTATTTCTGATTCACAGCTTCACTGGTCTATAATGAAAGGAAAAACGAGACGTCTGAAGTTGCCTGCATTCACTGTCTATCCACCTTAAAGAATAAAATTTCAAACTGTGCAGCCCTATCCCTTCCACTTCATCTTATTCAGAAGATGTACTGGAAAGACATAACTACTTGAGATCTGCAGGCTTTCAGAGAATAGAAAACAAACTGCTAGAGAGGAGAGAAGTTGAGTGTGTGACTAGGAAAAAAAAAAAGAATGACAACAGGACTTAATGCTCCTCTTTTTCACATTTCAATATCTTCACTACATATTCACAGCAAAGTTTAATAAAAAACAGTACAAGTTTAATATCCCATTGGACTAACTTCTCCTATGTTTCAAATTAAAAGACACAGTTGAAAGCAGCAGCTTTTACAGGCAGCCTCCATAAACTAATGTAATTGCTATTGGACTATTTTCCTAGTGATCGCCAGATCAAAAAAAGTAATTAGATCTTTATTTCCTTCCTCAAAACGTTCCTTCCCTCCATTCTCCTCACTTTTCTCCATAAAAAGATGACGGGTCAGTTGTTACAGTGCTACTCTGTAAATGAAAGCAAAGGTTCAATTCCCTTCTCTGCCTGTATGACCTTGAGCCACCCAGCATCATTGCTGCTGTATCGCTGCCTTCCAGAGGTACGGAATTAATTTAAGGGGCTTGACAGTGCAGGAGTGCGGGCTCAGGAAGCAGCTGAGACATTGGGCTGCACAAAGCTTCTCATGACTACCGTCCTGAACTGCTACTGCACGGTAACCAGCAAAGGACGTAATTTTAACTTCTTCCTTTTAGAACTGTTATATCAAGAATTAACTTCTGGTGGAAAAAAAGGTCTCTCGTATGAGAGTCTGAGAGAAGCTGGGCTTAGCACAGCCCCTTTTTATCTCCAAATCAAATAAAGCTATGGAGGAGAGTAAGTGATGGGGAGAAATGACAGAAATTCCCTCTCCTCCTTGAAACCAGCGATGCTGAGGCTAAGGTCAGATACCACACCGGTTTTTGATTAAGTGCTTTGCCTGATCAGGTTATCTGAAGCACTGGGGGAAGAGGGAGGCATTTTCAGGTGCCTCTTCAGCAAAATCAGATAAACTTCGTCTGTTTCATATTAACTATCACCAAGAACATGGAATAAAAAGATTAAAGAGAAGGGCAACAATTAAAGTTAGAATGAGGCAAGATTAAATTTTAATGACCAATACTGTGGAACAGACACTATGAATCCTGAATTTCTCTCGAAATTCTAACTCTTAAACAAAAACAGGGAATAATGGAAGTAAAAAAAAAAAAGGAGGTTTCTTTTTAGAGCAGAATTCTGTTCTTTTCCACTAATCAACAACTGAGACTTCTTGTTGCTAAGGCTGAATGAAAAAACAAAAGGGTAATCAACTTCCTAGGTCATATTACCTAGCCTATTCTCCAGGAAGAATCAAGCATATGGAATATTTTGATAGTAAAGTTTTCACTCAATTTAACACAAGAGAAAAAAATCTGGATTTCAAATGCATCAATCTTCATCCAAATGCTTTAGAGATAAACACCACATCTAAAAGCATACTGGTATTTAGACTGTATACCAGTATGTATAGAGATACCAGTAATCCAGGATGGCCACTGACCAATGGAATTACTGGTTTAAGACTTACGGTTTTCCGAAATCTTTCCAGACAGCTGACATCATGGCAAACATCTGCCCAGCAGGTATATAAATGAACTGACAGCAAACTGAGAAGAGGTCTTTTTAAGATGACAATTCAGAATACTTGTGTTTAACATTTCCTTAGCCAAAGAATGATAAAAGATCATATAGAGCAGCAGACACACACAACCAATGAATTCACATGGAAGATGCATCATGTTATTCACAAGTCACATGAAGGTAACATTTTAAGTCTTTTGCACCACTGATAAAAAAATTAGTAATTGCAAATAGTTGCAGTTTGCATTGTTTAAAATAAAAGCTGACAGCCTAGAATGACAAGAATCGAAACAGACTGCGTATGCCAAAACTTGCCTTCCCACTTTCTGGGCACTTTGCAGACTTCTGCTCTTTAGTGTTTCCGCATGGAGCCATTCAAAATTGGCAATTACAGCAGTTATCAGAAAACAATATAGAAGAAAAAATATAAAACAGAATAAGCATGTCAAATTTACACTCCCTTTCTCTCCTAGAATGGACATGCCCATTTCAAGAAAAGCTCCCACATTTTCTGTTGGTGCACTACCTTATGACTTGTGTTCAGTTCTTCCTAAATGACATCACAGCACAAGGATTCAAAGCCTTGCAAAAAGTGTAACAAAATGAGGCTGAAAAAGCCTCATGACACTGACACAAGAAACATTCTAGACAACTCAAACTCCTAAACTATTCCTCATTTGACAGCGCTTGTCATACAATTCAAAACTATTTATTTTTTCCCATGTATTTTAAATAAGGATTTTTTTTTGCAGTTGACATCAACTTCTAAATGAGGTAATCTAATATTGTGAACAATTTAATACTGTAATACTGTAAATGTATTGCAAATCTTACTGAGCATGTCCTGAGAAATTTATTCCAAGACATTCCTTACTTTGATGTCTAAATAGTCTTCACTGTATGCAGAAAAAAACCTCAGTATTATTTCATGGCTGCCAAAGTAGACTGAGATAAAGGGAAAAGTATAATAGTATTCTCCTGTATACACTTAATAGTTAACTTGCTTTATTGCAAACTTATTAGTCTTACTAAGAATGCTTTCATTTTATTAGATCAAAGATCACCATTTGCATCTCCAAATCAAGAATTCTTTTTCTAAAATGTTCCAAAGAACAAAGATTAGAAACTTGATATACTCAGCATACCAAAGTCTCAACCCATCTACCTGATCCATCATAGCTAGAAAGTCATACTTAGTTTATGAACAAAATAAATCACCAAAGTATAAATCACCAAGCACAACGTATAGGTTAAGTCTACACAATCTTTACATTCAAACCATTTTTGGACCTTTGGTAAGTTTGATTCTTTGTGGAGAATGATAAATAATAGCCATCCAAGTATAGTTTACGTTCCTTGTTTTCACGTGCCAAACCCCATCCAACCGCACACAAAACACACTCCTAGCCTTGGCAGTTCATGAGATACCAATTATGTTGCATGTATCATTTTACTCAAGTAAGCATAATCTTAGTAGTCACAATTGCAGGAAGTGTTAGAGCTAGAAAACAAATGCTTTACGCTATGTAGATTTATGTTCAGATGGCGCTAGGCTCTAACAATTTCGAATTCAGGATATTACATAGCTAAGAGAATTTATGTTTAAAAATACAGACCATTTATTTTCAAGGTACCGGATCTCTCTCACTCTCAGCATAGGATACATACTTTCAGGATGAATATCCTCCACTATTGGACTCACGAGATAAATCAAGCCAACGACAAAAGTCATATAGAAGCAAAAAGACATTATTTATTGAAATGAATAAAATGTCCACAGGTAACTCAAGACCTGTAATTAAGATGTATGCAGAGGTTTATGTATTTTGCTGTATTTTCTGAAGAAGAAACTCCATTTGTAAGTTTAGATTTGGCTGTCCTCTTTTTGTCTTCTTACTCAATATTTTATAAGCTTCCATTTTCTTTTGCTTGTACAACCGTTGAGCTGCTTCTCTTTGTTGTTTTCTTTTTTCTGCTTCCTGAAATTAAACAGATATGATTATGAAATAATTACATACCTTCTGTGACTATGAAGCTATCTATAAGTAATAAAATTTCTTTTTGTAAAGACGCTGGCAATTAGGTATTGTACTGACACTAGAAACATCATTACTCCTAAAAGCTGAATCAGGACTCTCTTTCAGCACATACTGCAATCAAAAGATACTATATTGCCTAAAGCTTCCAGAGAATAGCCAAGTTTTCTTCAGCAGAACATCCTACAGTAAGGTTTGTCACTAAAATATGTACTACTTCCTTTCCACGAAATGAGCTCCTTGACTTTTTTCCTTAAATGACAAAGTGGCAAAAATTTCCCACTTTCTCCTTGTGAGTGCAAGAAAGAAAGAGTTTGATCCAGTGGCCCCCATGTAAATGTCTTGCCAACCCAGATGTGCTAGGATACTGGCCACATCTGCATGGGACTGGCAGATAGGATATGGGACATATCTGGAGCTGGAAGTTGAGCAAGTTTGTAATACTAGGATAGCATCGCAAGCAGCATTACCTAAGGCAACTTCATCAGGACCAAACTATTAGTGACCTGTCCTCTTCAAAGCAACACAGACTGCTGTCTTTATCAAGAGAGGGGAGGGGAAAAAAAAAAAACCAACTAACCAAATTTTCAACTGTACAAACTTCCCGTGTTGAGAGGACAGCACACAGGCAACCAAAACACTAATGGAGGCACTTACACTATATGGATAATCATCATGATATTATGTTCAGTTTTTATCAAGCAGCTTACACCCCTGTCCTCGTTTCAGAGAATGTGCTGGTTTTGGTTGGGATAGAGTTAATTTTCTTTATAGTAGCTAGTATGGGGCTACAGCTTACACCCCCTTCTCTAGTGTTGTACTTTTAGTAAGGAATTTGGGCAAACATCCACAACAAACAAGCTAACTAGCTTGCTTCACTTATAGCATGTCCTACCAAAATATGCAAGACATCACAAATCAGACTGAAGGACTGCTTCAGTTCATTTGGATGATTTCTTCTCATAAAATTTATTCTTTGAAATGCAGTGCCATGCTGACCACAAAGGCAGATGTTTCTGCAGAAAGCTCAGATGATAATTTATCAATTATGTTATTGTTTTCCGTGACATAACTAGCTTCTGTGATGTACAAAAATCAGTAAGAATGCTCTGTGATGTAGAATATACAATTAACCAGAAATGACCCAAGAAAATACTTCGAAATAGAAATCTAAGAGGCCTCTGGGGGGAAGAAAAACCTAACAAACCTGCAAATATAACATCTCTCCATTCAGAATGCTTCACATATTTTACCCTAACAGTGATTAATATCTTTCATTCCTTTTTTTTTTTTTAAACCAGAGTAGCATCGACTAACTTACCTGTAATTCACTTCTTATCTAATAATTTTACTGCTGTTCGGCATACTGTTGTAAACAACATTAATTTAAGCTACCAACCAAATGCTTACTCAAAGCAAGAACATTTATCTTACTTAGGTAGTTGTTACTTACGTTTGTATTTTTCCTGATTTCTACTAAATCCTAGCTTTTTTATATAGTGTGGAGGCCAAAACTGTGACTTTAAGCTTATTTCTTTTCCCAAAATAAATAGCAGCAAATCCAGTGTTTGCTAACTTATGTGACTGTAAAGTATGTGATCATCATACCAGTATTCCACATAAATGATTACTGTTATTGTGGCACTTATTTACTGTTTGTTTTGCCTAAATATCTTGAATAAGACCAAAAATGCTAACACCTTCCCTCAGGCAACTCTTCTGTGCTGCTCAAAGAAAATTCCTTTCAGTCTTGCTGGGTTTTTGTTCATTCCCATTTCCTCTAAATAAGCTGGTCATAGCCTTCATTTCTTTTAGCATGATCTGTATCTAACATTCAAAAAAGAAGCTCTCAGCTGAACAACCATGTAACTCGCCCAGAATCACAGATCAGCTTGCAAAAAACTACTCTAGTTTTCAATACAGCTAAACTGAAGAAATAATATGTTTTATCCAGCTATATACTTATGTAATATTTATACAGCAGTTACTGAAATTTAGTTTGTGAGCAGCAAGTTACACAACTTCTACAATGTTACAATGTGTGCCATTTTACAGTGCAACGAACAATGTACTGGGAGAGAACAAAACTAATTAAATAAGGATGTCTCAAACAAATAACTCAACTGAGTTATTCAACAATGATAATATTAAGATACGCCCTGTAAGAATAAGTCCCATTAAATTAGAACGAGGGGAAAAATTACTAAAGATTTTGGCCGTGGATACGATTACATTTAATTGTTTCACTGTTGGTCAAAGCACAAAAAAAGGTAAAATGAAGACTGCATTATGAAAACACCATAAGAAATAGGATGGATATTTCATTTTTCATCACAAGATTATGGTATTGTTATTACTTCCCCTTCTACAATATTTAAGAGGTCTAGCATAATCCACTGGGATATGCAGATCAAGCTCTAAGTTTTTCTTGATGTACCAACTGACATAATAAAATCCGCTAACGGCAACTGCAAGACAAAAATAGTAAGAGCAAAGACAATGATAACTTCAAACATCTGCATGGCTGAATATTTCTGTCAAGCTGAAAAAGACTGAAAGAATACCAATACCTGTGTTCCTCTCATATGGTCCTCTTTGGGTCCAGATGGAAGACTGACAGGTAGAAATGGTATTAATCTAGTCTTTGTCTACAATCAAGAAAGATGTCTGTTTAAGATTTACCTCTTTTTTTCTAGCACGCTCAGCCTTTATTTTCTCATACTCTTCTTTTGCCTTCTGATTGGACGTTTTCTTCTTAAACTTCCCTTCAGTCATAACTGACCTATGAGAAAAAGTACATGTACTTCAGGTACGGACTATCACCAAGCAGACATAACCATATATCCCATAGCCACTGCAGAATCAGAGTATAGCCTTCCACTCTTCCACTGTTTTTTGCATATTTGGGGAAATTAATTAGAAATACAGATTTACAGATTACATAAGTGACAAGCAAGGCTCATCCTTCTACACTGAATGGATACCAATTTGCACTACTCTTACATGATACCCAATGCCACTACATGTCATGTGATAAGCATCTAGCATGAATGAAAACACAGCAAATTAAACTCCTCCAATGCCGAGTGTATTGAAGACTGGACTGCACAGAACTTTTAGTAACACATATACCTTACCTGCTGGATCTTCACATGGATGGTGTTTCACCAGGTTTAAAGAGTGCCTAAAAGAGGTTTTTTCCCCATCATACTAGCTCTTCAGAGATAGAAAAACTGAATGCACTAGCTTAGAGCTGTGTTATCTCTTCCTAGTTCTGACATATGGATGCAACTGCAGAGATACGAGCACAGTCAGCTGTTACCAGATTGCCTGCCAGAGAAGTCAGGCTGACATGGCAAGGTGAAAAAACACAGTAGTAACAATGCCTTTCTAAAAGTTTCTTCTTGAAGGAGATGGTATATTATGGTTCTTAATGTTCTGAAATTAGGAACTGAATTTTCCTTCACAATTTCAATACAAAAAACTGCCCAGGAATCTTTCAAAGAAAACAGTAAAGAAAACCAATGCCATTTGTCTGGCATTTACTGTCACGCTACTTTGAGTAGATTTTTCTGGTTATTTAGTTCTAAATTTTTTTTCTGATTTACAATAAAGCTATTATATAAACAGTGACATTTCACACTTGAAAAACATAAGCTTTGCTAGACAGTTAACAGCTGTTCACAAAACAAGTTTTTGATTATTATTCACACTACAAAAAATTGAGAACTAGCCATCGTCATCTAGGACATTTCAGACAGATGATCAAAAGGGACAATGAAGGTATTTACTCATACTTTCATTTAGAAATACCACACTTTTCAGGAGAGGGGAAAAAAAAAAAAATCTTTGCTTTATTCTCATCTCCATCTTGTGGCGATACTGTGTAATGACACCTCATCTTCTCAGAAGTACAAAACTACTTAAATTACAATATATCCTAAAATAGAATTACCTAACCGAAGTCTTATTTTACATCCCCACGGAACACTGAAGTCTACCTAACAGATTTTACGTATCACCCCAACTCACAGATTAGCAGACAGATTTTTTCAGAATTATTAATTCTGGTTTACAATCACAATGACCATAGTTTAAGCAAAAGTAAAAAATCCTCTGGTTTAAAGAAAAATAGTCCTGTTTCAGACATGCCCATGAATTAGCTGCCTATTCCAGACAAAACCCGACCTTTCTCCCACTACTGGGCTTAGATCTGAATGCCTTTTCCCCCTCTCCTGAGCATTCTTCCCTGGAAAGTTTAGATGTAGATACACCTGGAAACTCCTTATGGCACTCCTTGTCCTGGGGACAAAAAGGCATTATCTCAATCACCACACTTGAATGCTGTTTAAAAACACTGCCACGACAGTGTTAGACCTGAGTGACTATGGCTTTTCATTTTACTGACATACCTAACCAAGATTTCAGGGGGAATTACTGTCACACGGTCACACTGAAAGAATGGTTTAAGTTCTCTGACATTTGTTAGACCACAAATGAAAAACTCCATTTGACTTTTCCCAGTTATTATAAGTAAATTTAAAACAAAGCAAAAAAGCAAAAACCCAAACACCACCGGCAAACTATTATGACATCTCTATTATTTAAAATTATTACTTTGATCAAAAACATTTTACTGCCTTAAGGTTTTACTAAATCCTCCATTTCGGTTTTTTTTTTAAGTTCATAGCTAAAATCCCTCCAAAACTAACCATACCACAAAAGGATAACTGCACATAATATTGCTCATTCTAACAGAAAAACAGTGCAATATGAAGAAAACAACTTATCAAACTGGGAACAGAAAGATAATGCAAAAAATGTTCCTAAAAAGTGACATTAATTTAAAAATACTGAAAATCAATTCAAAGGAAAAATCTGTAGACTCAAAAGCACACTACCTGAAACGCAGGCTCTTCTCTTTGTAGGCATGGTGAGAAATTAGCCAAATACTTAATGCTCTTGGGCTGAACCTTATCCTTAAAGTACAGTGGTAACTGTCATATTATTTCTGTGGAATCAAGCCCTAAACATCATCAATTTTGCTTTTTGCTTCTCATGCAAACACAACAAAGCTGTATGTTTAAATTTTCTAACAATTAGGAAAAACATTTAAGACCTAATGGCATTTTTTTAGTACAGCAAATCACCATACTGAAGTCCATGTAAAGTATAAGATCTAAAATATTTCTTTAATGATGGAAACAACTACTTGTTTTTAGAGACGTATTTCAAAAACTTACTCTACTGCGTTATTAAGTTTTTCTTCTGATAAAACGGAATCATCTGGAGCCCTGCGCCGTTTCTTAAGCATTTCTTCCTCGGCTAGGTAAAGATGTTTCAAGTGCTCTGGATAAGTATCGGTAAACTGATTATCCTGTTGTGAATGGACCTTTCTTCCCTTTTTCAACAATTTCCTGTATTGTCTTTCGATCTTCTGTTTTCTCCGAAATGCAAATCCTCGTCCTGAAACCATAAGAAAAAGGGTTAAACACACCTGCACTGAGGTAGTACCAAACCATTCAGTTGTTGCCAGGACCATTTCAATCCATTTTTCCTTCCAAAATAGGAAAAAAACCACTATTTGTGCTAATTTTAATAAGGACCAGTCAAAAATTCAAAGAAAAAGGACTGTTATAAGCCTGTTCCCTGCCGATGCATTGCAGCTTGTACAGATTTACTGAAAATTATCACCTAAACCCTTGAAACAACATGCCATTGCAAACATACTACTTAATGCACACTCAACATTATACACCTTTGTCAATACTTTTCGAATCCAGTGAAAGCATGTATTAACATTTCACTTCTCTCCTACTTTTGACAGCTTCATAAGCAACATCAGAATAGATTCCTAAAGATAGTCTCAAGAAGACAATGATAATAGTAATACTGGCTGCTTAAGCAGTCTGCAGCTGCAATGCCACAGGAAAAAAAGTCACTAAATCCCTGTATTATACTATATTAATATCCCATTATACATTTTCACACAAATATTAGTTTTATTGCTACTACCTTCTTTCTACACCTGTCCAGGAAGAGCTTTGCTGCAACTTCAAAAGTATGCTACATCATAGAATGATTTAGCCTTAAAGGAAACATCAGATAATGGTTGTTTCAATCATTATATAACCACTTATCAATCTTAAGTTAAACATGTCTTTTTCCTAATATGTTAATATGTTATTTTTTATTGCATTAGTCTTAACAGGTACTGACTTTTATAATATTCATTAACAAAATAGTTTCTAAAGGCAGCAAGTCCAAATTAGTCCCAACTTTTCCTTCGATTCTTTCTCCAAAGTTGAAATTTCAGAAAAGTGCTGTAAAAGCCGATGTTCTTTTTCCTATTAGTTTATTTTTATATTTGCATACCTACCAGTCAATAATCCGAATCTGTTTCCAAATACACTTCTATTTTAAATATACAGCTTCACAGAGAACCGCAAGTGGTCCTAAAACGGAGAACCATCGCTACCCGGCCCGAGCGCACCACCAAAAAAGAGCCGGTTCCGCAATCCTGAGGTCCGGGAGCTGCAGCCGGACACAGGCTGTCCCCAGCCAGCCTTGCAGCCACCAGCCCGGAGCCGATGACGGACCACTCGCGTAACGTGCGTGCAACCACCGCTCGGGCAGCGGGCGAGGACGGGTCTCCGAGCTCCGCGACACGTAACCCCTCACTAACGCAGGCAGGTCTGGCCCCGGCCCGGGCCTCCCCCGGCGCCGTCTCTCCCACCGTGACGCCGCCTCGGGCCCGCCGGGGGCCGGTCGCGGCTGCCCCCCGCCCTCGACTCACCCTCCTGGACGCTGCCCACGACGTCGCGCAGAAAGACGGGCCTCCACAGCCGCTTTCGGCGGGGACCGCGGGTCCCGGCGCCCGCATTTTCCGCCGCCGGTCCCGGCCCGCCGCGCCGCGCCGCCGCCATCGCTCTCCCGGCGTCGCGCAGCGAGAGACGTCACCGAGCTGCGCCGCCGCCACTCGGCGCTCGATTCACCCGCCTCCGTAGCTGACGGCGGCGGCCCGGCCAGCGGCCCCGGCGAGCCGAGCGCAGGCCCCCGCCTTGCGCGGCGCCATGTCGCGGCCGCCCCGCGCGCTGCCGCCCCAGCTGCCTCCGGCGGCGGCGGTGGGGACGCTGCGGCGCGTGGCGCGGTTCCTGGCGCGCGCGCTGCCGCTGTGCCGCGCCCACACGGTGGAGTTCTACACGCGCGGGCTGTGGGAGCGGCTGGTGGCGCCGCGCCCCGCCGCCGTGCTGGAGGCGCTGCGCGCCGCCGGGCCGCTGGCGCTGCGGCGCCCCCTGGGGGAGGCCTCCGGCGCCGCGGCGGCGCTGTGGGGTGAGTCGGGGCGGGGGGCGCCGGCGGGGCGGGGCCGGGGCGCGGGGGTCCGGAGGGCGCGGGGGTCCGCAGTCGGGGCGGGAGCCCGCGGGGCCGGTGGCGTTCACGGCGCCGCTGCTCTGGGAGGTGCGACGGCCCACAGAGGTGTTGCGGCAGCGCGGGCTCCCGTGGCAGCGCGGCAGCCTCCCGTTGTGCGTGGGCCGCAGGGGCCACCTGTAGCGGCCTCCCGTTGTGCGTGGGCTGCAGGGGCCACCTGTGGGCCCCTCGGTGGCTCCCCCCTTCCAGCCGCCTCATGCTCCACGTGTGACATCGGTTTCTTTTCTCGCTCTTAAGGCCCCCTCATTGTCCTCCTCTCTATGTTTAAAATTATCTTCCTTGCTTTTAAAAAAAAGCAGCTCAGCAGAGTGGTGTGAAATTCTCCTGTATAAGACAGGAGAATTTCACACCACTCTGCTGAGCTGCCTTTTTTTCCTGCACCTTTTCCCGCTGCCTTCCGGGGCCGTTCCCATGTTGTTGTTCTGTTAGCCTGCCTTCAGCTGAAGCCGGTTCTGCTTTTTCACGCCTGCCTTTGCACCAGCAGCGCTCATCTTTTCCAGGGTAACGGGATGTATTTGGAACCGTCACGGTTCAGATAAAGTATAGCCGTGGTGGGAGGAATTGCACTTCAGGAGGCTCTCGGTAGTGACAGTTGTGATGATGGTCTCATTTTATAAATTTCATCCTGTTCGTTTAGAAACGAAATGAAACTCCTAACTGTCAGACTCCTTCGCTCTGACTAATTTCTGAAGAACAGAAGTAAAATGAACCAAAAAAGACCCCTCCACACGAGTGGAAAGATGTAACAGTTAAAAGTCCTCCAAATGTCGAAACTCTGGAAATGTGGAGGACAGCTGGAAAAGGCTTAAAGACCACTTTCCTAAATATCTGTAATAATGAGTGTCTGGCAAAGGAAGACAGAAAGCAGTTTTGTTTCTGACAAGACCTATTTAAGAAGCACTTCATATTTTTGGTAGTTTTCAAGTAACTCAAGATGAGGCCAGCTATGAAACTGTATTACTGAATTTACTGCAGTCCAAGTAGAAGGGAAGCATACCAGTAATATGCTTTCAGGCAGAGCACAGAAATGAAGATAAAGCATCTGACAGGTATGTTATTTGGGGGGACTGAGCCCCAGCAAAGAGATCAGTTTCAAAACTAAGGTAAATCTTTGACAAAGGTCTTAGCCGAGAAAAACCTGCATCATGCCAAAGCTTATGGAACGTAGATAGCTCTCGTGTAGTGTTAGCTCTGAAATGCTAGATGAAATGACACGTGAGACAGGAAAGCACACTGAGTGTAATGGAAGGGTCCACAGAAAGTAGCTGTGTACTTTTTGGCATAGAAGACAACCTAAGATAATGATTTGGATTTGGAAGGAGATTGAAGAACTGTGAATTGCTACGTCACTTGTAACATTTCTCTCTTGGATCTAAAGACCTTCAAAATATTAACTGTAAGACTCATTTTTAAAGGGTTGAGGTATCTGGGAAAAAAACCCACAGAATTTATTTGTGCATGAAAAAGACACTGGATTATGAATTAACTTCAAGAGCCAGATGGAAACAAGACAGTGGTCCAGTCAGCAAAAAAAGTGTTGGGAAGCAGCGAGGAAAAACTTTTAATGTTTTTGACAGGTAACGTCAGAGTCAGAACTGATTCAGAGCAATGGGACATAAAATTAAATGTAAATAGAGGCTGGAACAAAACTAGTTATTAGATGAAGTCATCAAAAAGAAAACACTAAAGGAAAATTACCCTGATCTTACCTGTTTCTATGGGAAAGCCCATGAAATGATTCAGACACTGAAATGGTGGCCTGTAGAGTGGAAGGAGAATCAGGAAGGCAGAGTATTGTTTTGTAGATTTTAAAATTGGAAAATCATTTAATGATCTACATTCAAAATGCATGTTACAGAATCTGATACAGAAATTACTGGAACAAAAGACAATTTATGGCTAAAATGAAGCACGTGTTTTAGAAGGGTATGAAGCCTTCACGCTGTGGCTAAAATACAACATTTCTTCTTTGGTTTCTGCAGGGGTTATTTCTGCTCATTAAAAAAAAGAGAATTGATTTTTGTCTAGCTTCAAAATTATAGTATGCTATTTAACATTTGGAAGATTTTGAGACACTCAAAATTTATCCAGTATTGTGACAAAATTGGAGGTACTGTAATGGAATGGGCATGTGCTTGCTGATTTGGTGGTTCATGCCTGACTCGTTGGACTGCATGGTATCTGTCCATCCAGTCATATGCTGAAAATACATCATAGCAGAATATGAGCTTCTCAGTGAAGGTACGTGCAAACATCTACCTATATTTGAAAATGAATGCACTGGTAGCCTGTATTCAAATTAGGATTGAGAAATTTAATATCATAGCTTGAGTGCATTAATACAACTTAATAACATTAGAGATCAGAAGCCAACCATTAGAGATCTTGAAACCCAACATAAACAGAAATGACTCTTCCTTATATTTCTCAAAAATATTAATTGTATGTGTCATTGTTCTTCAAAATTATCAGATATTTAAATGTTAGTTATTTATATTTACCTTGAAATGGGTACTAAAAGGCTCTCATAACATGCTATAATTCATAGAACTACCTTTTTTTGGAGTGTGGCTATGAGAATAGATTTATTTTGCATGGTCAAATGACATTGTGGTCATGTACCCCAAATACCTTACTCAAAATACGTGTAAAATGACGTTTTGATTTCACATGGTAAAACCTTTGCTTCCTAAGAGTTTTAGAAGTTTTACATTTATACATTCACAATCCCCAAACTATTATGAAAAGTTTTCTAGAATCTGTTCTAATAGGGATCCCAAATTAAATTATAGGGAAACATAAGCTACATTTGACAGAATTGATCTGAAAATGTGAAGTTGTCAGTTCATACTCGCATAGCTCTGCAAACTAAAAAGTGACATTATTGCAAATTGTCACAAAACTGTTATTCTGCACAATATTTTATGTTACTAGAGGGATTTTGACAAATACATATGCTGAATTGTAGTTTTAGAAGCAAGCAAGAAATGACAATTCTGTTGTACAGTATTATATGCAAGAAGATAATCATGTTATAGAACATAACATGTTCTGTAAATCAGTTTCAAATTATATTTTCAGATACTCATCAGATGATATTTCATTATAAAGACCATATAAAGGGTAGAACCCTTGTTTTCAGTTGTACTCTACAGAAAAATTTCAAATCCATTTTTAGATATAGAAAACTTTTATATTTTTATACATCAAAAAGCTGACATTTGCCATATTGCATCTTGTTTATCACGTCATTGCTGTAAATTGGACACAGGCACAGAAAAATCTGTGTTTAAGTATTTTCATATTTTACTGTAAATTACTGTTTGTACTATAATTCCAATTTTTTGGCATATGTATCTTTCCTCTGAAGATTTATTTGCAAATGTATGAACTGGTTAAAAGACATACTAGATTTCATCTTGTGAGCAACCAAAGTAGAAACAGTTTGAGAAAAGTAACATTTTTAATAGTCATAAATAATATGTAGTCTGACAACTGCCATTCTATAGCTTGAAGTCATGCTTTGGATACCTTAATATTGTTGGGGTTTTTTTCCTTTAGTTGGCAAGCTGGGATGGCAATTTAAATTTGGTAGGAGTGTTACTACAGACGGTATACTAGTGATCTTATATGAGATCCTACTAGTTCTGTTCATGTTCTTCCATCAGATAACTGAATTCAGGGGAGTTATAGAACATGGGTATTACTGCATTTAATTTCAGTTAAGTGAGATTTGTAAGGAGAGTTAATATATTTTATGTCAGGTGCTGAAAAAGTGAAAGCAGGCAAGCAGTGGGTATATAAGCTTTTCACAAATTCTGACAAGCAGAAAACTGCAGATTTCAATAATCAGTCTTTAACCTAGGAAAGTTATGAAGTTTCAAGATAAGTTTTGTTTGTGCGATATAGTGGGATCAGCAGGAAGTAAGATGAAAGGAAGATTGGGTTGCTAAATACGGCGAACTCTAATCTGCAGAATATTTGCTTATGCTGTTGATCTTGGTGAGCTATTTGAAAGTCATGTGGGAAAAATAAGGATAAATTTCTTCAGGGTTTACTGATTTTCCGTATCAGTGTCAGGGTAGTGTGGTGTAAGATGGGCATGTGCATGGCTGATAATAGTTTTCTTTTTGTACTGTAGCAAGTTTGTATATGTAATTCACATGATGTTTATTTCCACAGTGATTGTTGGGTGAAAGTTGCCAATGAGGTATATAATATGTATTCCTTACAGAGGAGATGAGAGATACTGGTTTTTCTGTCTTTTGGATGATGGCTGGTATTGTGGAAGCAGAGTGTCTAGTCAATGGCATTCTTGCGTTTGGTAATTTGGTAGATGTTAAGGGTATGGCCATTACTGTGTCCAAGCACTCGATGTTGATCCAGTTTGAAGAAAGATGATTATAGACATTGCAGTAGAAATTGATGAGCGAGCCCTAGCTTTCACTCCAGATATATCTGGAGTATAATTACCTAAACAAAATAATTAACTCATGGTAGCTTGTGCAGGCGTGTCATCCTTGTGTGCGTATTTGTGCCCATTTTTTGAATTAACTATTCTCTGCTCAGAATGACTTTTCTGGATGAAGATATATATATATGCTGGCCTAGACCTTGTAGAACCTTCCGTTGGTCTGGGATGCCATGCTGGGTTGAGGTGGTAGGCAAGTCTGATGCTTTGAAACAAACCTTTTCCAGTATCTGTTTCGGTACCGTGCATTGAAGAACTGGTGTTAACATTGGCATAGTGAGTTTATGTCCAATAAAGGAAACTAATGTACTTAAAGATCCTGCCTATTGTAGCAAAACAAACATGTCTCAAGTATCAAAATAGATCATGTTTATAAACAACATATAGGTACCTAATTTGTCAGTGACGTTTGCATTAATTTCTGCCTTTTGCACTAAAGCAAATACATAAATGTAATATTTATGACACCTATAGGATATTTCAGGTTGTTTTATATTTTTTCTGTTTATTTCTACTAATACTACTAGAAAGTTTACATTAAGAACAATTCTAAGCTGCTTAATGTTACTGAAAGAATGCATATATTACTGAAATAATGCACTTGGAGTCAACAAAGGCATCTTCTAATGGACTCGTTGTGCAACAGTGACATGTTTTCATGAATTTTATTGCTATCCTGTTATATAGAGGGAGAACGGCAGTATTTCTTCTTGTACCCCCAAGTATCTGATGTCACTGTAATGATAGAAAGCATATCTTTTTCCACTAGTGATACAGTTCAGTGTATTTAAAATATAAAGGTCAATTAAAAACACCCAATATCTAGCCAGACATTTTGAAAAAATACTGCTTATAAACCAAAATACATTTAACATGTATGTATGAAAATGAAAATGACAAAAATCAAATTTTATTCAGACGTTTCTCATGCATCTCACGTTAAAGAAATATTTTGTAACAGGATGACATTCCAGTGTACTTTCAAATCTCCTTTATTTCGTATAATGTTATGTCATGAAGAAAAGAAGTGGATTTTGGGGGAAAGGTTTTTGCTTGACTCATTTTTGTTTTGTTTTGTCATACAAGACTGGCCAGTGCATTTAAAAATGTGTGCCAGTTGCTAAAAAGCTTATATGTTTCAGTGTTACATGCTCCAGTTTTCTAAAATGAAAAAAAAAACCCAAACCATACTGGTCACTAAGGAAGTAAAATTTGGAGATAAAGAACAACATAAATGTATATTAGAATGGGCCAGACTTTTCTCCAGTGTGTTATACTAAATACTATACTAATTCAAAGGGGTCATAATATGCATGAAACAAAGTGGAACATCCACTTCTCATAAAGAAAATTAGATTTCTTCTTCACCTGGCAAAACCGCTGAATGGCTGGCTGGTCAAAATATCCCTCTGCACCTTTTGGCTTAATGTCTCATATCTACCGCTTTCTCAATAATTGTTGGCATATAATTGCTTGTTGAGTCTCTTAAACCTTGTTCTCTTTCTTGACAGATTAGTGATTTCTTCCCAGTGCATCAGACCTAAAGATTTCTATGCATTTTTACTGATTCAGCCTACATTCATTTTGTGAATGTCTATAAATTTTCTGGAATGCTGTTCATTCCCAGAAAATCTAAAATAAGTTAAAAGAGTGAACCTCCCTTAAAAATAAACTGAAATTTTCTTCTTCAGCAATAAGTCAAGCTGTGAAAGTTTCTTGTAAGAACTCCTTGTATAACATTTACCCAGCAGAAAGCAAAAATACTCTTTGTGTAGATATTCACCTCCTTTTACGGTTGTTGAAACTTTTTTTTTGGGGGGGGGGCTGGGAAGTGTGCAGCAATTCTGCACATTGTCCAAAAGTGTTTGATTGTCTTATCCCATTATATTACTCTCCTCCATTATTTGCTTGATTTGAAGGTATTGTCAGAAAGGAAATTTATTTTTCTTCAGTCATTTCAAAATGCACACATCTAATTTCTTCTCTTTCTGTAACATATCTTACAGAGACATTGGAAAGCAAAATTACCCCTTCTCCCTAAAAACTGTATAGTCTTTATTCTGGTTTAGTGTTTCTCCCTATTTCTGTTCTCGAGTACCATGTTACACCCTTATCCTTCATGAAGGTTCACTAACTAAAAGTTACTGGATGTTCAGAAGTTCAAATAAGAAAGTCGTTTATAGAGAAAGGTGGCTTTCTTTTTTGATTTTGTAGTAGAGAGAAGTAGGGTAAGAAGCGCCATGCAGACACTGAAATAATATTAATTCTAGCCATGGCTTAGACAATATTTATTCTTTCTTAGGTCCGAAGTTTGTTTGCTGGACTTAGGGCTTTGTAGTGTAATACCATGAAAATTAACATGTTGACACTGTTGGGACCGTTTTCAATAAATTGTAATATATGCATGACCTTTAATTGTGGTCATACAAGAAAATTAAGAGCATTAGAGGTGATGTCAATAAAAACAGCTGTATCCATTGTCATGCAGGTGGGGAGGGCAGATTTGGAAAAGCTACCGTGCTAGGTATGTACTTGCTCAACATCTACCCATGAGACAAAAGGCAATCCAGGAGACATTTTCTAAATCTTTGTAACAGTTTGTTTGCTGGACTGGTTAGCTTTTATATATTTTAAAAGAATTACAAATATTTAAAATTATTAGCAAAACTATGTAGAATTCACAAATTTTTTAGCTAAAATAGAGAGGAATTAGACAATACAAAACAATCTCAGAATTAATAAATTATTCATACCAATATGTTTCACTTAAAAATAAATGTACATTTTAGAAACTAAGAACTAAGTAATACCAAACTGAAGCATTTCATCCTGAGTCAAACAAAATATGCGTTGGAATCTAACTTTGGCTCACACCTGATTGGTAATAAAAATTAATTTAGTTCTCCCAGCAGATTCACCGGTTACAAAGCAGCTTGGAAAGTATGTGAATATAAAGATTGTAAATCAAAACATTTCATATATTGAACAGCTGCATTTCTTAAAATATCTAGTAGCGTATATTGTCAGCTGGGGGTGACCAGGAAATGTATCATGAGCAAGTTTGTAAACAAAAGAGAAGTGATAATGTTGACTGATTTCTCTTGTTGATTATACTAAAGTAGCTCTGCTAAAACAATAGATTTTTCCACATTTACACTAGTTCAGCTAAGAGCAAAATTTGACCTTGGTTCTGAAGGGGGAATACAGCTGAAGAAAAATAATGAGTTTTCCCACTTATGGAAGCAAAATAAATGCTGACTTCTGTCTGATACTAAGTATTTATTGCTTGTCGTTCTCTGTCAGCACTATTACAGAGATGTTAAGCAGTGTTTACAAAAATCTTGTCTTTTTCTTTTCTGTGCAGATGATGACACATTTTCCAATGTGTTTTGTGAAAACTCTAAGAAGCTTATCAATGTACATTTATTTGCCCTGGCTGCTAAGTATTATTCTTTGTCCAACCTTGGAGTGTGTACCCCATTAGAAGACATATGTGAAGCACTGAGAGGAGACAATCAAGGAGCAACAGGTATATTTACATTTGTATTTAAATTTTTACTTATTTGCTATAGGACCTGCAGAGTTTTGGGTTTGGAGGGTGGTTTGTTGGGTTTTTTTCGTACATGCTTCTCACTTCAGTTTTCCTTTGTTCCTAGATAGTTTCCTTTGTTTAGAAAATCGATTCCCTTGCTAAAATTTGAGCAGAGGGGTCACAGCATTCAGTAGCTATAGACCCTTCCTGAGATTCAGTTTTAAAGGGGATGAGATAGACAAGCAGGCACATCATTATTTGAGATATCTTGCTAATTCCCTTTGTTTTTCTTCTCCCTGAGTGGCAGGAATCATGGTTGCTATTCTTGCTTTTGTTTAAGTGCCTTACCCTAAAATCTGGCAAGTGGGTTTTCTTGTTACATCTTTTGTTTAATATGAAATATGTGCTTTGGCATTAGCTGAATATGGCCCAGTAAGTGTTTGATGTCTCAAAAAAAAAAAAAAGATTTTATTCATTCTGTATTTTTTGGACCAATACCAATTATATGTCATAAAACTAGAGTAATTTCATTTTCTGTAGTTAAAGAAATTGAATTAAAACACTCAAGTTGGCATCAAGTTGGACACTGGAAGTCTTACTCTGGTTATATTTTTTGTATCAGATGATAAACTGGCATTTATACTTACTTGGACTGCCGTCATTTTCACTGAAAATGTGCTCTTCATGGAGTCCTCAGTCTTTATAGATTTGTCACTGTCTTTCAGATTTCTCATTAGTTTTTCGGAGACAGACTGAGCAGCTCTCTGCCTTTGCCTTCTAGTGTGTTTTATCCCTATAATACATTAAAACTCTGATGTTTCTTCTAAATGATAGCACCATTATGTATATGTTGGGCATCTCTCCCATTTTCTACAGCAATCTTCTCTTTCCAATTTTGCCATTTTCCATGGTTGGCTCCCCAGTTTTTCATTTCTTCAGAAACACTAAAATGCCATAGCTAAGATAGTCGTAATGGTTTGTTCTGCATTGGTCTTACTTTCTGGCTTCTTTCCTTCTGCTCTTCTTTCATCTGAAGCCCTTTTTTCTTGTTTGACAACTGTATGCTTCTTTTCTTCCACTTGCTTTTTAGCTCTTTTCATTTTTATTATGCTCTCATTCCCTGTGTTCTCCTTAATTTTCTGTAATTCTTTAGTTCTACCTTGTTATACTCATACTTGAGTTAATACCTGGATTAGCTTTCTTAGACAAAACTACAAGGATTCTTTCATCTTCTTGTCATGCAGAATGGAGCATCAGGAATAAGGCAATTGCTGAATATTTTGTTCTGTGTCTTGCAGGAGTGCTGCTTGGTTGGATAACTGGGTTTGTGATGCAGTAATTCTAAATTGTACTTCATAGAAAAAATAAAACATGTTCCAAATGTATACAATGGTATTATAATTCAAAACCTTTGTGTTGAATTGGCAGTAAGTATCAGTTAAATTAACTTAATTGAAGTTCCTGGTAATCATTTGGCAGAAACAAAGTACCAAATTATGGATTCATAACATGCAAGTTGCCAAATGAAAGTTGTGATCTTTTAACTTTAAGCTATTTTAGATATTTTGGACTTAATTCTGCATTTCAGCAAATATATTCATTTCCTGACATACTAAAGCTTGCAAGTCAAGAGAAGCATAAGTCTGAGAAAATTGGCAACTTCACGATGGCTTTGCTCATATTCTGAAAAATATGCATCAGGATAATTCCATTTATGTTTCAGATGTTTTTAATACATTTTCTTGTTCTAAGACAAACATGCTTATGAGCCTATTCCCAAGGTTGCATACTTGCACAGTTCTCTAACTTCTTCACCATCTTAAGGTAGACATATTGCTATCCTTCCTTGGAATAATTGGTAAGCACAAAGGTTTTAAGCGTATTGTGGACACAGCTACTCAGAATGGAGTTCTGAGTCTAAAGGGCTTTCTCCATTGCTTCCTGACGAAGGTCACTGTGGTCCTTACTGCACCATCAGGTTGCTTGCACTGAGCACACAGGGTCCAGAAGAGCCTGGCCAAAGGGAGGAAGCCAGCAGGGAGAATTTCCCTTGTTACAGCGTTCATATCTGATACAAGAAGTGAGGGTTGCTAGAGTATTGGATTAAGGGTACTCTCTACCTTTGCAATGTGTTTATGGCCAGGGTAGTAGTCATGCAGTGACTATTAATGAATCTGTCTTTAAATTCCATGTACTGGAATATCACTCCGCCTCAATGTTTTTTTTAGTGTATGGTTATCCCAGTCCCTCACTCTGGCTTATGGAATTAAGTCATAGTAGTGTAACTTCTGTACAGGTGGTGTTGGCTGGTGTGGACTGTGAATTTCTTTTTTTTATCTGGTGTATCTGAATTTCCACAGGTAGCTATAAAACCACAGCACCCTGCCATAGGAGGTCTTAGGAAGATCTGCATTAGCCCTGTATAAAAGACAGTCTCTCCTCAATTTGTTCAGCTTCACAACTAAACATGTAGTTGTAAATGGCATTATAGAGTTGAAGCAGTTTTTCAAATGGAAAACAGCTACCTGTGCTAGGGGTTCACAATGGAAATAAGCAACATTTCAGTACCAGCTGAAACGAGTAACATTAAGCTTTCTGTTAATCTGTTATATCCAGGGTACTTCTGTGAAGTATTTGAACCCCACTTTCTTTTTTATTACAAAAGGAGATGGGTCTCTAAATTTCTTATGGTTTTTGAAATTAGTATTTGTTCTGCTTGCATCAGTTGTACACATAATAAGGAAATCTGCCTATATAATTATTTGTTTCAGGAAAGTAATTTTGTGATAGCAGAATGCATTTACACAGTTTGTTTAAAACTAGTATACATATTTTTTTTCAAATTTGCAGTTGTCTTGGCAATATAAAACAGTCCCCAAATACAGTTTTTCTATTAGATTGTAATATGTCGGCTTGTTTTTCAAAATAATGTAAAAAGCCTATCAATTTTGCAGCAAATGCAGCAACAATAAAATTTATAAAAAATCCATAATTTTCTGCAAGCAGTATCATTCTCCCAGAGCTGAAATATAAGCGGAGTGTTCATTCTGAAAAAAGTAGGAAAAGAAGTCTAAAAATGGTTAAGTAACTTTGGTAGCTAAGGTGATAAATACTTTATATATGTAGGTATAAGCAAACTATGATTTTTCTACCTGGAACCTCAGCTTTTGTAATTTGGGTCTTGTTTCTGGATTTCTGGATTTCTTCCATGTTTGAAATACTTAATTTGGCTTAAATACTCTCTGAAATGGTACTTCACACAGCATTACCCCATTCAGTCTTTTGAGTTCATACTATAGCAAAGAGTAAAAGGTGCAATACGCGGTGATAGTTCAAAGTGACAGTGCTGCTTTGGAGAACAGTCAAACAACTTTTATTTCTGTCAAGAAGTTAAATGACTGTTTCTTCCTGTTCCCATTCTGCTTTTTCTTCTGATGAGCCTATCCAAACACAAAAATGGTCAAATATAAACGAAAAAAGAGACCTTTTTTTTTTTTAAAATAATTTTTTTCTCTCATTTGAAATGCTTACAAATTGAGAGTTTTTTAGGACACCGTGTAGATCTTCACAATTTTAAAGTTAAGGAGAATCTTTAGTGAAATGACAAACACTTGTTTCTGCTATTTGTTTTGTTTAAAAGTATTTTAGTCTATTTTTTCTTTTGTCAGTTCATAGAGTCTATATTAGATTTTAAGTATTGTCATAACAGTTTTTTGTAAAAAAACAGATGTTTAAGAAATAGAGAGATCCTGTGGGTTTTGGGGAAAATAGAGAAAATACTAGGTTTCTCATGAGCTCTGTTCAATTCCCCACTCTCTTTTAAAGAAGTAACACTCTTGGCCCTGTTCCCAGCATGACCTGATCAAGGAATGAACATAGTTTTTGAGCAATGATCAGTTTCTGGACAGATGAACACATACTGTGCAAAAAGCAGAGAATGGGAAAGTATATTAATCTGCGTAGTCATGCAGAAAAGTCTTGTTTTCTAGGAGCATGCTGATCAGTAACGGTCCATTTTCTTCTACCATCACTCAGACTTGCAAAAATTTCCATCAATTTAACTAGAGCCAAGTGTACTGTAGTGTTGGTCACCTAAGAAAAATGTGTGGGTTTCTCCCAAGGGAGCGACTTCTGAGCTCCTCCTTTGGTTGCGGGATGTAGAGATTAGCAGTGGGTGCTTGGTATTCTCCACAAGCAGTAAACCTGTGGTAGAGATTGACTCCATCTCATTAACACATTCTCCAGCAACACTGAAATGAACGCATTTCTACCATAAAGATGTAACAGTTCTATAACCCATCCATAGGGTAAATAAAAAGTGCATCTTCCTTTGAATTTCCCCAGCATTGCTCATAACTTTTGAGATATCTCCCACTTGATATTGTGAGCAAATCTGCAGAACTAGCAAGAGCAAATCAAGCTGTACTGTGTGATTATTAATTGTCCCTGCCCTTATATTTTATATATGTAAAGGTAAATGTGATAAGTGACATAAATATTTTTTAATGAACAGGAAGAAATAGTATAGTTTTATAGTAGAGGCTATTGTCTCATATCTGGTCAAGCATTAGATATGCTACATCTTAAACTACACTAACAGTACTATGTTTTACACTGTGTTGTATTTTACTAATTCATCTGCAATTCAGAAGTTTAATCTTGTAATAATTTAGTGAGTTTTAATTAAAAATTACTATCCTTAAAATATAAAAATACTATAGCATATTTTAGGCTGGTATTTTTTCTGATTGATCACAAATTATTTATTATTATGAGTTGTGTTAATGTGTATTTATTTTCTTAATTTGATACAGGTATCAAAACTGATGAGTTTATGAATAATAAGAAATCACATGAAGTGCAGGTGATGTCAGAGCTGGTAGACACCATAGCGAATTATTGTGGTATCAAGCAGGTAAGAAAGCATTTCTTACTGTACATTACCGTGTACCTTCCAAATTATTCTCCTTATTGTGTTCGAATACATAATTTTGATATTCTGTCACTGCTGTTCTTATTTTTCCTGTAAAAAATTGTAGCTAAAGAAGAGCCTTTAGGGCCAAGCTGAAGGACAATTTTGTTTACAAATGTGTCGTTCCAAAGGAGCTGCCTCTCAGTGAGTCATAATCATTTTATGACTCATGAAAAATGTTAAGAAATTATAATCATCCTCTATATGTTGAGCAGCTAAAAATTGTACTGCTTTTTGCTATGCATGGGTAGTGCATTGTTTATCAGCATTATATTGCTGGCAATTTACCATGAGCATTAGTAGGAGAGCAAAACTTCATTATTCTCCTTCTGTCAGGCACACAAGGGTGCCACATAGAAACCAAAGCAGAAAATCTGAGAAATATTGAAAGCTCATCTTATTCTGGCACAAGAGATTTAAATTGTTTCCTATTGTTTAATGCTGTTCACCTTTATTTAACATGGATTGAGATCTATCAATTAGGAATTTAGTTCTGATCTTTTTAGTTTGAAGAGAGACCAGATTAAGCAGAGATTTATGTAGTAGAGTGTGTATGACGTACATTTGGTAAAACATGTATGAGATCTGGACACCCAACACCATTATCAGCCAGCAATTACTCTATAAATTGGCCATTTCATACATCAGATGGCACATTCATCCTTGGATGGTGAAGAATTGCAGGATTCCTTTCTCAAGTTTGATTGTAACTTACCCTTTTTTTTTTTTACATGTAAAAATTTTTACATGATTGCACAGTGCACTAGATCACTGTTGCATTAAAACCTTGTAGATGTTTACTTATGGATCTGTTGACAGAACACAAGCATCACTACAATACTTGACTTTTTTGAGTACTGTATTTCACATTCTATTAGACAAAAGTACACCAATACCATTTCCTTGGTTTACATACATGTAATTTTTCTGTAAGCTTTTTCAATGTTAATGTGTTTCTGTTGCATTCCATGTCTTAGACCTTTGTTGCAGTAAGAGTAAGTTTTTAAGTATCCGGGTAAACTGAGTTGGTTTAATCATTTTAATCTCTGTAATGCTAGTAGCTGGCTAATGTAGCTTCATCCTTGCTTTAAAGCTTAGATGACTAGTGGCTCTGGACACTGCATTTGATTCCTTCCTACATCTAAGCTGCACTTGCTTTCTGTGCAAGGGGCTGTAAGTGTAAATGGAGACTAATTTCCTCTGTCCTAATTTTCATTCCCACAAAGATTTGTGGAGAACGAACTGTATTTGTTTAAAACCAAAGATTAATAAGGTATCTGCCCAGATTTTATGCTGAACATATTCCCTCTGAGCCTTTTTTTTTCCTAAGTAAGTATGTCTTGAGTATAGAAATGAATGTATCAGATGTGAGTCAGGGAAGAGACAGCTGCAGCTGGGCAGGCCAAGTCTGTATTACTATGGTCTCTGGCATATCTTGTCCCCCATATTGTGCCTGGCCTTTGTAATGGGAGAGGGCTAGTTGGCCTGCTTCATACCTGCACCAGGGGGGTTGCTAAGAATTAATGGTGTGGCCACTCGTGTGCCGGGGGTAGAGTACATGGCCGTGCTCCGGTCGGTTTAGTGGTGGAGATGTCACTGCAGCGTCCCCCGTTGCTGCTGCTGCCGCCACAGACGGAAGGGCAGGCCCCAAAACTTGGATTCAGCTCTGAGTTGCTGAAGCTGAATTGTGATTAGGAAGTTATTTGGCTCAGACGGAGTTTAATTTAGATAATGTAAATGGTGCAGTACTGTTGATAGGTTTGGGTCAGGCCTGTGGCATCCTTGGAAACAGAGATCAAAACTCTGAATCTTGACCATCTGTTTTGTGATGAACGACTGATGAAGGCAAAGTTTTAGGCAGTCCTCTCCTTACAACTGGGATTACCAAGTAAATAGAGAGCTGCAATTAAGGCCAAATATTACTGGATGAGATGCAATCAATTTGTGAGCATCTGTGATCGCTTACAGCGATGGAAGGCGATCTCTCCAGCAGACCTTTCAAGAGCCAGCCGCGGTGATGAGTCTGGGTGCCCTCAACAGCCGTAAAGTGGATGTGCTCTGTAAAGAATAGAAATACAGTAGCAGGAGGTTTGTGAAAGTAGTTTCTTCCATCATCAGCGTGTTTTTTGCCTTGCTTACCTTTTGCTTCGGGCAAGTATTAGTTGTTCAAGTGTTGAAGACTTTCACGTGCTGAAAAAGCTGTAGGAGAGTGTAGCGTGCTTATAATGCAATAGTGAATGTTCTCTGCGTTTGCTGGAAGGTGGTGTTTCATATAGCATTTTCATTTAGATTTTAAATAGTTCCTGTGAGATTCAGGAATGAAAGGAAAGGAAAACCCATATTCAGAGAGTAAAAAAGTAGAGCCACCTTAATGACCTAACCTAAGTCCCCATGTAGCTGGTTACTAATGAAATCTCAGACCAATCATTATTAAGTGTCTGTCAATATGCTGCAATTTCATGCAGTGATTATGCACTTTTATCGGATGGCTTGGAGTATCTTTAGACAAAGGATTATTTTCTGTTTATTTTTTGAAAAAATTGTAACATTTAATGAAAAATATTATTGCAGTATATCACTGAATATGAAATGCTGACTGCTCTATATTAACTTTTTTCCATTTTAGTCATACACTGTAACAAAATTTATTTGTGCAAAGTTACAAATCCCTAATATATGAAAAGAGCTTTCCAGTTACATTTAAAAAAAAAAAAAGAAAAGCCTCCTTCTCAGTTATTAAAAAAGCAACTCCTTTTGTTTTGGTTACCTTTCAACTTAAAAAAATATAGGAATTGTAAAGTTTTAGGAGGGTTTTTTCCTTATTGATTTTTTTCTATCCTTCTTGCAAAACAAAATATATGTGACATTTAATTAAAAAATCTAGAGCTATGAAAACACAACACATGTTTTACAACAGCACTTGTCCTCAGGGTGTTTCTTTCAGATACTACAGATCACTGACGGCTTGAAAAATGCCCTCCACTTCACCTCCATACCCATGATGTATAATGGGTGGTAGAGGATATTACTCTCTTGTGGTATTTTATAATGTAGTATAATAAATAGTAAAATGAGAATAAAAGCAAAAATTTTATTACTACTGTAATCACTTCTAGGTTAGTGATTTGAATTAAAACATTAAAGCAAACTAACTAAAGAGGTTTTTTCAGTTGTTTACTGCCCCTTTTAAGCATTGTTCCTATTGTACAAGTGGAACTTTATTTTATAACGAAGTTCTTGATTAAACTCTGAAAAGAAGCCAGTGATGATTCTTCTTTGTTTAAATGCACATTTGTTTTCTTTAATGTATTTGTGAAAGTTTTCCTTGGAAATTGCAGCATGTGCAGCAATAGTTGCAATGTGTAATGTAAGTATGATATAATTCTGCATTCAGTGTCCATTAAATTTGTGATTTGGTGCTGGGAAATGTTGGAATGCTTCTGGAAACAAAGTTCTTGATTGTGCTGTGCCAGAAACTGTGTTTAAACATAGTACCCAACTCACTATGGACAAGACCTTTGGAGTTCATTATATCATGGAAATTTCATTTTAAAAGTTCATGCTTGGCAGATATGCTATGGATTGCTGATTACCTTTCCTTATGTAATCAAGGGAAGGTAAAGCAGGGATTCATTTAATGCCGTCTGTTTGTTTAGCGCAAGATCATTGCCTGCTTATTTTTAGTCAAATTTTCCTTTCGTTTTAAAACTATTCTCCCAGTGCTAATTTAACAATATATTACCATTTTCTTTTTACTTGGAAACACCTAAAAAAACCTTACCCAAACAGCAGTTTGTCTTTACAGCCACTAGAGGTCACACGTAGGAGTTAGGAATAATTCAGTAGCTGACTCTTGTGTCCAAATGCTGCCTTTCACAGAAATAATTAAAAACCTTATAGAAGTGGAAGTGTGCATATTCTGCATAATAGTAATACCTGTTACATAAAATAGTGGGTAAAATTATTCCTTGAATGCTTTTCTTTCCTTCACTTTTAAATAATCTAGGAGAATATTGCTGATAAGTGTGACAAATAAATGAACTTTTCAAAAAGTATGCTTAGATTATATCAATTCTATTTCACTAAATCCACTCCTGTACTGATTTCATTCAAGAAATGTGAGGATTGTAGCATACCTACATGGCAAATATGCAGCAATATCACATGACAAGTGCAAATGAGAAAGCCATGGGCAGCCCGGGTAAACAATTTTTGCCTAATAGTGTGCATTGTCCACTGTTTTACATAGTCTTTAGTGATATTGGTTCAAATTTTTCTTTCTAATTCCATGGCTGTACAAATCTTTAACTTCTTAGAATAAGGAATAAATCTTTCTTTTTCATTTCAGTAAGAGTATTGCTGTACTGAGTATTCTTAGTTGGTAAAAAACTACACAGTTGAGTTTAAGATGGATCCATGTAGTGTGTGCTGCTATTTGGACTTACAAATATCAGTGTAAGCTTTCTTATGAATGTGTGACAGACCAAGAACAAGACATAGATGTTCTTGAATCAAACACTTTTGGGAACATCTACAAAGAAGTAATTATATCTAGTTTATATAATTTTTGGTAGACACCTAAACAGAAGCGAACATTACCATTTTCTTTCCTTAGAGAAATGTCACTCTGCCTATTCTTGTAAAATATTTTCTTATATATTTATTACAAATTAAAACACACATGATGTAAAGCTGTGATTATTTACTTAAAGGTCTCAGGTTACCCTTGTTCCTGCTACTACTCTGTATAGTGTTTTCCCTCCTGTGTTATATCCGTCACTGAACTAGCACATGCTATCAGCTGTGAGACAAACTCAACTGTCAGCTAGTTATCCCTTCTATTCACTCCTTCCTCCAGACCAGGCAGTGGAGAAAGCACATGTGCCATATGAGCCCCTTTGTTTTATTACAAAAGCATCCTCATGTTAATCAAAGCTGTATGGATCATTTTCGCAGAATGGGAAAGCGGTATAAATAAGCATTCTGACATAAAAGGGGGTATCAATATCACCTGTCTTTAGGTCACATCTGAAGTTATTAAGTTAGGCACTGAATCTGAAGATGCTTATTTCTGTACACCTAGTGGTAGTAGACTCCTCAGTATGGGAGCTAGCTGCCTAAAGCTAAATACTATGAATGCTTTCATTGCTAACTTGATATCTTGACCCAGTTTAGCAAGGGCAGGTGGTGGTGTTGGTGGTTTATGGTTATTTTCTTTAGCAGAAGGAAGTTAGGTGTCAAAAAATATACTGAAAGTCTTTCCCAGAAGAGTCAGGACATGTGCATTGCATAAGCATTGCAGTGTCTGTTTTCTGGAGCAAATCAGTTAAGACTTAATTCTGTGTTCTAAAGCCAGAAAGTGGACCAACAAAGCAAAAGAACTAAGTGTATTAGGAGGGATGATACTGATAAGGTAGCTATTAAATCCATGCTTAAATTTTTAAGGAATTATTTGGCATTTGATTGAAGTGTGTCTTGTTATTAATATAGCAAATTTTAGTTTCTTTTTTCTCCATTATCTAGGTGATTGATATAGGTTCTGGAAAAGGCTACCTCAGTTCATTTTTGTCGATGCAATATAACTTAAAAGTTTATGGAATTGACTCCTCAAACACCAACACTAATGGTGCTCATGAAAGGAACAGAAAATTGAAGAAACACTGGAAAGCATATCAGAGTCGAGGAAGAGCAAACCTCAAAAGCCAGAGGTTGGAAAAGGCAAATGACAGGCCAGTGGAAAGTGAAAGTAAATGTGAAGCAATCAATGAAAAGCCCTTAAATAATGACAGCAGTCTTCAAAGTCAGGACCAAGTGACTATCCAAGATTTAGTTCCTTCTCGTGGCAGAGAAATAGATGCATCTGAAACCAGCAAACAAACTGAAGTTGATTTGGTGGCTCGGACACAATCTGATGAGAGCAGACTTTCTGAAGAAGTTCTTTCTATTCTAAATGTTCTGCCTGCTGATGCTGTAGAAGTTTTTTCTTCATCTCAGTGTAACCGTGGGGAACTCTGTGAAGAGGAAAAGACGCAAAGAAAAATGGCATCTCTTAAGGCCAAAGCGAGCACGTCGAGTGAATCAAATCTGTATTTTCCATTGACCTCTTGCATCACTGCAGAAACAGAACTCAGTGACATCATAACAGATCTGGAGGTTATTTTACTAATATTTGAAGTAGATTGTCCATTGTCTTTATATTGCCATTTTCATATGTACATAATGTTTGCTGAGTGTACATAGAGTGCTGTCAATGGTGTAAATGAATATTCTGGCCCAATAATGTTTTCAGCCAGTTAGCAGAAGTATGTCTAGCAGATACAGATTGTTTTTCTATTTTAATATATGTGTTGGGATTATTTTGAATATGTAAAGCAGCCTTTAGAATGTATGGGGTAGATAATAATCAGCTGTCAAAGTTAACAGCATACATATTAGCACATTCAGGTATTTTACAATTGTGGTTATAGATAACATCTAATTATTACGAAAAGAGTTATATTTACCAGGTAGGTGGATATACTAAACACTGGATTTTCAATTTTCCTGAAACTTCTTATTTTTTAATTTTTATATTTTTGTAATTTCAGTTAAACTTTGAAGGCATAGGAAAATTTATTGTGTATAGTACTCAACATAAAGAGTTTGTAGAGAGCCCTATTTGCAAATAATGTTTTTATGTTTTGACTTTTCAGAGTTACTTTAAGTTCATCTAGTAATTTACTAGCTGGCGGGGATTGTGTCTGCACAAGCAAGCCCAAGCTCAGCTGCCCAAAGACAGTGACACCAGTCTAGAAGCTGTATGGCTGTTTAGTTCCTGTGCCTGAGCTAACGTACATTGATTGGGTAGATACATTCAGTCTTTTATGGGAAGATAAAAACTTGTCTGTGTTCAGTAGTAACTGAACTATTATATTCAGGGGTGTAATTAATCTCTGATTCAAGACCATACGTTTGTGCTGATGGCCCTATAACTTGAGCTAATAAATCCTACTGAGTATCTGAGAACGTGTGGAGCAAGCTCACGCCTGTCTGCAAAAGACACCCTGAGCAGCAGGGTTTGTTGATGAAGCATATGCCTTTACATTTGCACAGTTGGATTTCATATCCTCTTAGCATGTAATTTCTATGATATAAAAGGTAGAAGAAATCTTATATCACTGCCTTTCTTTATTAAAAAAAAAAATTACTGTCAGAAAAGATAAAAGCTTCATTGTGTTAAAAAATAGTAATAACCAAACTGCACATTATGTGTGATGAATGTAATTAAAAAACTTTAAAATGTGCAATAATTTACATGTTTTTAAAGCATGTTGAGAATTTTTAGAAATAAAATATTTTTTAGAAATAGTTTTACAAATATTTACAATTTTTTATCGTAACCATAAATTGATTTTTTTTTCTCAAATTTTCTTAAGCTGGGGACAAATGGGGAGTGGGTAAAATCAGTATTTACTGATTTATACTGTAAGTTCTGAAATTAATCTGCTGATGAAATATGGGTGTAGGAATGCATGTTTGTATATAGCCCAGGACTAATATTGAGGTATCAAATTTTGCTACACTTAAGCCAACGATCCAGAAAGTACTTTCAGTTATACCCAAGCAGCCTCACTGAAGTCAGTGATGGTCCAAAAGCGTACCTGAGACAGACTGCCCTCATATTGTTCAGAAGTTTTGAGCATTGCAATGTGTTTCCTCTACCTTGCATGTGGTAGCCATCTTCCACTAGCTTTCTCCTGAAAGAATCTCCCTAACTTTTCCTGTCCTGGGGTTTAAATGCTGCCCTTGCAAGTGCACATCTTCCCTTAGCTTCCAAACTTTAGTCTTGTTCCCCTATTTCAGTAATTGCATGTGGAAAAAAAGCTTTGTGGAATGGTGAGCTGAAGCTGACTGATAGGAAAAAAGTCTTTAAAAACTCAGCTGGACTGAAACTGAACTTTTGCCACCTAAAAATTTTGGATCCTAAGACAAGGAGAGGGCAAGCACAGAGAAGCAGCACGAAGTGGAAGGTGAGAAGGAGGACAGGAAGAATTAAAAAAACAGAGGAAAGGGGAGGTTTTACTGTTTTGCACATACATATACTATATAATACAGATGGGTGAGAAAATCAGATATAGAGCAGCAAAAATAGATGTGCATGTAACATCAGAATTATTATAGAAAGGTATCCCAGTTGAATGTCTGGGCTAATTTCTTGTTGATAACCTTGTTAATAAATAAGGCTGAAATTCGGAGCACACCGTGTTTACTATGTAGATTCCAACTAATAATGCTGGAAGGGAAATATCTTGTTATGAAAGGTGAGAAGAGGGATAATTTGAATGGAGAAATAGAGGGAAAAGAGGGAAATTGAGGAAAAAGGAAAGCAGGAAATAGAATGGGCAGAAGAACAAAGCATCTGAAGCTGAAGTTCTTACTGTGTGCTAAGGAAGAAAATGCCCATTTGTTGTTGAATAGTAGTAGGCACACTGCAAAACTGTGGCAGTACTAGATTTTCAGAAATAACAAAGCCTGCTCTTCACATTACATCTATATTTAGGAAGTGGTTTTGATTTCAGCAACTTAAAGTAGCAGAAATGCCATAGATAGGTGCAGCCAGATTTATAGCAGTAAATCTGAGGTAAGAAAAGGAAGTAGCAGTGGTAGTAATAACAATAACAGGAAAGCTAGGAAAGACAAGAGAAAATGGCCTGTGTCCGGTCACCACGTACGTGTTCCCTTGCATGCAGGTAAATCAGCTGCTGTTCATAGCCTTGAACTTCTGCTTCCTCAAGGCCAGTGAAGGTAGAGTGCAGAAATGTTCCTTACCTGAACAAAGCGATGAGCAGTCTGTCTCTCCACAGAGGCAATGCACCATGTTTTCCTTTATGATGAAAGAGCTGAAGAGCTTTTATTATGCACTGAAAAATTCTAGAACAGAACAGCAGGAGTCCTCATGGAGTTGTGTATTTAAGCCTTACAGCTCGATAACCATTTGCAGCATGTTTGGGTTTTGGAGTTTGTTCTTGTTATTCGTGCTCTTTCAATTGAAGATGGAGATGCTTTATTGTTTTTTTTTTTCCTTTTTCTTCTTAGGACTGTATGATGGTGGGTCTACATACATGTGGCGATCTCGCTGCAAATACATTACGAATTTTTACTGCCAAGCCTGAAATCAAAGCAGTTTGCAGTGTAGGCTGCTGCTACCATCTGTTGTCAGAACAGTTTGAAAACCAAGAAGGTAATTCTTCTGAGCTTAACTTGTGGCTGCCAGTTTGCATGTTGAGAGTATTATACCTTTTAATTAATAACCTCCTTGTGTTTGTTCCTTTCCAGTGGCTTATTTAGTACTGGTTTTGATTACATTAGGTGGGTCATTCACTCCCGGATGCCCTGTAGCTTTTCTGTTGTGCCAATATTCCTAATATTCTTACTGAAATTAGGGACATTAATTCAGAATGTTTTTATGTGGTTATGAATACAGCTGGTTTTATTCCATTACTTCACTTGTAAAATGTGGAGGCTTTTTTAGTCCAATATGTTTTCATCCTTTTGAAATATTTTGTACCAGATTTTGCCCTTGGCTGTCTGCATGCAACATTCATTTATGTTGAGTTGTACATATACAACTATGTGCAGAATTAAGTCCTTGTAATGTAAGTTATTACTCCAAAAAACACTTATCTGAGTGCTGTGCTCTGGGGCATTGCCAGTTTAGAACATTTTGGAACAGTACATATATAACAGTTTTTCTTGGGGAGACAACCTGAGAATTATTTGGGGATTCACACTATAGGCAAATTTTCCTTCAAATGGGGGTTTTTTTCATTTTTGATAGAAAGTTGGTATCTTTACTTGAAAGGTAAATTCTGCATAATGAAAAACATTAAGTAGCTGGCTTTCCTGAGACAAGTGGTATGTAGCTGAGCTGTCTAAATGATCTTCTGCCAAAGTCCTAGAACGTGATCATCATATCCACCCAATTTGAGAGAGGGGTGGATTGGCAAAGTTTATTTCAGCCCTTTCAGGGAACTTCACGGACCGAAAGGCAGGTGGAACCCAGCTGCTGCTCTTTAACCGTTGGCTGCTCAGGCAGCTAAGGCAGAGCTCCAGACTGACCACAACACATGCTAGCTCTTGCTTGCTTTAATGATCTTTTCATGTTGTTTTTATCTTGCTCTGCAACAATTTCAAGAGTTTTTGCAGTGTATTAGTTTCAGTTATTTCACAATACTTCAGATCACCCCAAAAGCGAAGAAAAAGAAAATACAATCGAAATTTCTAAGTTATAGAAATGCGATTAGTAAAAAACATAACCATTCCTTTTACATCAGAGTTTTGAAAAATTATGAAGTTTTCAGGCACTTGTCATTAAGTTTGTGTGTCTGAAACATTTGATTGTTTCTTATTATTGCAAAGAGGACACAACTTCCTGTTCTAGCTGTAGGATTACTTTTTCCAGACCAGTGCATAAGGCTTTACTAAATTATTGTTACTCAGACACCACCAAAGGATCAGGTGTGATAACCTATTTTAAGTTCAAACAAACAGATGTACATGCATGGTGGTAAGAGGTACTGCAGTTTCATAGCAGTATGGAAGTGAAGCCAAACTGCATGTTGGAATTTCTAGCTGTTTGATTTTTCTCAGCTTGAAGGATAAAAATTACTCTCAAAGAAGAACCTTTAGGCAGAATAAAAGGAAATTACAGTATTATTTTTTTGTGAAAGAACACATAAGTAGTTCCCGTGATGCTCAAAAAATTTGATTTCTTTTTTACTCTTACTATGGGGGTACGTAATTCTAAAATCTATAATGCTGTTGTATTCCCCTGGAAAAGTCATCTACTATATGGCTTGTTCATAAAGGTGCAGTGAAGGGGTAACAGCGCAAGGACCGACAACATCTAAGAGCTAAAATTTCTACAGAGGGAAAATGGGAAAGAATTAGGAGTATAGCTTGTGTCTACTTCCTATGCATGGATTTCAAACTGCCAAAGCATTCTAGAGGATGCTAGAGGGCTCTGTAACTAATCAGATGGTATGGATCCAACAATTCACTTGCACAAGAAGTAAACTAATTCCTCTTGCAGCTGTCTGAGGTAAGTGAATTTTGGTACTGCTTCCAAAATGGACCAAATCTTAAAATCATGATTAAATAATTTAACTTGGAAGTGGCTTCTGGAGGTCATCTGATCCAGATCTCGGCACAAGGCAGGGCCAACTTAGATCAGGTTGTACAAGGCCTTGTCCAGTCATGTTTTGAGTATCTCCAAGGCTGGTGATTCAGCAGCCCATTCCAATGTTTGCCCTCACCACAACATTTTTTTCCTCATATCTATTCAGAATTTGCAGCTCTCGTGCATTATCTATTGTCTTTTCATTGTGCACGTCCAAGAAGAGTCCGGCTTAATCTTTTCTGTTCCCTTTCCTTTAGGTAGTCGAAGACAGCAGTTAGATCCCTCCTTGACCTTCTCTGCAGCCCTGTAGTCCTCTTGCCACCACTGAACTCATTCCAGTAAGTCAGTGTGGTGGGCTGGAGAGCCCAAAGCAGCACTCTAGATACTCTTACTCTCACAAGTGCTAAAAAGGGGTAATAATCACATCCCTTAACCTGCAGGCTTCACTGTTAAGCTTCAGAGTCCTATCAATTTTCTACCCATCTTAGAGTCCACCTGTCTGAGTCATATCTTTCCAGTTTGTCTATAAAGATGCTAAGGAAACCTTGCTGAAGGCCTCGCTAAAGCCAAGGCAAACTATGACTATGCTCTCCCCTAGTTCATGGAGCCAGTCACTGCATCACAGAAGGCAATAAAGTTTGTCAGTCCCTGGTAAATTCCTGCCAGCTATTCTCAATCTCCTTCTTGTTCTTCATGGGCCTGGGCATGGTTTCCAGGAAAATTTGCTCCATAAGCTTATTGAGAACTGAGGTTAGACTGAAGGTGGGTGTGATGTTTGCCTTTTTCCCGTCATCAGGAACTTCCCTTGATGGACATGACCTTTCAAAGATGATAGAGTGTGGCCTGCGTGTGACACTAGCCAGTTGCCTCAGCTTCCTGAAATACAACACATTTGGTCACATGCACTTGTGTGTTTCCAGTTTGCTCGTGTGGTCCCTGAGCCAATATAATCTCTGCTGTAGGTAGTCCTTCATGTGCCCAGGCTCTGACACGAAGCTCAGGGAAGCTACTCGCTAATCTAGGCATCAACCAGAGATTGGACAGACCTGTAGAAGCCTTACGTGGGGAGACTACTTTGATTATTAGGATGCAGACTTAGAGCTAGATCTCTGCAGTGATGGACAGAAGATCTTCCTAAGAAGCAGAGAGAACTGGGCAGAATTTGCTGCAACACAGGAAATCACTTATTTGTTTGAAATCAGTCCAGTAAGCAAGGGCTTGCCTGCGAGGACATAGTAGGAAGTTCTGTTATAAAGCATTTTGTACTAATTTTATCTTGACTTAGTAGCTTTGAGGCTTCTCTGTTTTAATAATGTCATTGCTCTATTTTATATTTCTATTAATTTTTTTCCCAGTTTAAAAGCTTTTTTATCTTCTCAAGGACAATGCTGAGGCAAGTCCACCTCAAAGCTCCTTCCCCCAAAGCAGCACATTTTCCATCTTTGCTGCTTCTTTTTCTTTAATGTAAATGCAGGTGATTGTTCTCATAAGCCTCGTTGAAGCAGATGTGCCAGCCCACAAAAAAGCTGCTGTGGACTGGCGGTTGCCATAACTTGAGATGGCTAGGCTGTATGTTGTTTGGCAGTTAAGTTTTATTTAATATCAAGATAAATCTTGTTTCAGGCCAGTGAAAAATTGCTTTTTCACTTCATATTAACTGGAATTAACTGATATTCATGGGAAGAAATTTTACCTGTTTTGATGCGTAACATGGTGTTTCTAAGTCTGAGGTGATGAGTTGACAAAATATCAACAAAAAATGTTACTATGCCATTTTTGGCAGGCTATTGAATCACCTTGGTTATCGCAAGTTTGGGTTTTTTTGTCTCTGAGGAGCTGACTACAAGGAATAATGCCTTACATTTCTCATAGACTGTAAATAGTAAAGATATTGCAAGGTTGCCTGATTCAGTTTGCTATTGGACCTGCTGTGAACACTTCGGGAGCATTTCTGATGAAAGTAGGTGCCAGTAGTCACAGTCTTGAATATTACAGTCAGTATACAGTGTCCTTCTAGGTGTCTATAAATAAGCTAAATTCATCTGGAAATTTTTGTAATGGGACCACATTTCCAGTTATGCCAGGAATAATTTTGAACTCTTAAGATCATGAAAGCCTTTGGTTTGATTTATTAGTAACTACAACAACCAAGAGGTGCTGTGTAATGTCGAATTTCAATTCAATTAAAAGACGCTGAAGCCAGTGACTTTTAGCACCTGTCTTTAAATTTCACTGCTGTTATAAGCAGTACCAAATACTAAATTTCAGTTAATAAGGAATATTATGACAGCTTTGGAAAATTCTAAGTAGTTTTACTTTGGCTTTCTCTAAGGAGAATTGGCTGTTTATACAGAGATTCTTCTATGGGTAAAATGCACTTAGCCATTAGTATAATTGATTCCTTTGGGGTTTTTCTTCACTGTTACTGCATCGGATAGTCAATTACATCAGAGTAGTAAGGATTTTACTATTTATTAGAGACTTTTTACATAAACCTATTTACATAGTGAGCCATTATGGCAGTTTTTCTGGAAAAAATCAGTTTGCTAATGATTTTTAGGTTAAAACAAACTCTGTGCCTCTGTTCAGGAGCTATTCTTAGGATTTTTGGGAGCTGTTTTATCTTACATTCAGCTAATACATTTCTTGGACAATGTACCAGCTGGACTATGATTATCCTTTAACAGACAGTAACAGCAAATTTAAAATATTTTTCAAAAAGACTTGACTTTTCTTAAAAAGGATTGAGTGTTTGAGCAATTGCTCAATTCGATTGAGTGTTTGAACAATTGCTCAATTCAATTGAGCAACTGAAGTGCTTCTGTATTCTAATTCTCTTCTTTCCATCCTCTGTACCACCAAACATGTCAGTACCAGTCTAGAAACCAGTGAAATTCTTCAATATGATATCATCTGTTTTGAGGAAAAAGCACATGAACTTTACTATTGCTAAGGAACTACTTATTTATAAGTATTTCATAATCTGAAATAAGACATAGGTGTAGTTGTATAGGTAGTTTCAGTGATAGCTGATAGAAACCCTTTTTGGGGTTAGCTTGAGTACTGCAAATCATGAACTCCAGCTTTTGTAAGGATTTCCAATGTCAGGTCACTGCTCTAGGAAGAAGAAGGTATATGCTGGGCAGAGGAGTTCTAGAGCCATCCTGGAAGCTGTGAAGAGTAGCTTGTTGATAAGGCACTCTGGAAGAAGTCAACAAACCTTTTCCAGAAGAGTAAGAGCCTTGGACTCTCAAGTTACATAAATATAAACTTTGGCTACATTTGTTATGATCTAACTTTTCAAAGCTAGTGAACATAATTAAGGGAACTGAAAGGGATGCAAAGGTTAGTCAAAATTCATGTACAGAATTTTATCAGATTTGTGAAAACTGAAAAGGCCTTGAATAAGGTGGATTCATTGGACAAAAACTTCAAAACTGAATTTTCTAAAGGATTCCTTACACAAACATAATGGCTTCATATCACTGTTCCACTGAAACATGGAAAGATTAGTCACTGTTTTAGAAGTATTACAGTACAGATGATTTATGTGTTGCCTAGGTATATTTTCAAGGATATTCCACAGCCAGTCTTAAAATAGCTATCACTGATACCATGGCAACACAGGAAAACACTTCCAAGCAAAAGATCAAAAAGCTTGATTTCCTTTCCAAGGCATCTTTAGATACTGCTTAAAGATATTGCTTTAGATTTCCATGAATTTGTGACAGAGCTAACTAGTCACTAAACCCCAGATGTTTTCCATCAAAATTGATCCTGAAAAAAATATGGAACTTGAAAAAATGTTAACTAGGTAAGTTTTATAGACATTAAATGACAGCATTACCTATTTAAGTTATTAAACTATTTTTCATGAATAAATGTAGCAAAAATATATTAAAACCTGAAACTATCTTACATTTATAATTTTGTATGTGTACACAGAAAGAGATTATAATTGAGAAAGCCAAGGTTTCTATAATGCACAGTAACTAAAGCATAGGTTTGGGTTTTGAAAATTATTTTGATGACAACTGGTTCTACTTCCTGAAATGGAAGAACATTTTTCTTCACCCCCGCTCCCCCCAGCAAAATCCTGTTTAGAGATGGGATTTTTAGGAAAAATACAAACTCAAGGAACTGTGAAGTCTTTGGCCAAGGAAGATTTAGTCTTTCTCATGAAGGAAAAAGGCAGTTTAAGTAGCTCCTCTCCTTTCTTTGGAATCGTAGAAGCAGACTGAGATCTACTGTGTCATGGAAGATAGATGCCATGGAAGGCCTAAAACAGGTTGGGTTATTTGTGTTTCAGTACTGCCTTGACTGCGTTCGGCAGTGCATACAAACAGACAAAGTAGGCTGTGCATGAAGGATTTTGATGAGGGTAATAAAGATTACTTTCCACTGAAAAATCTCAGGGGAAGGAAAAATGACATTTAATTCCATTTAATTACAATCTCAGAAGATGCTATTGAGAATTTTATATCATTGTTTGGAATTACTTATTCATCTTAAATAATCTTTACTCAATAATTACTCTGTCTTTGTCCTAGTACTGGAAAGTGCATGCGAGATTTGGTATCACTTTGTAATGAATCCTCAAGGATTTCAGAATCACTGAAGACAAATAATTGTCCCTTGGTTATGATCCAAGCTTAACAGTTTTGAATACAGATTTGTTGTAATTTCATTAATATTAATGGAGTTTATTAAAGGAATAAAAAAGTTGAGTGACATAATTTCCATGTTATTTTTATGATTGAAATACACTATGAAACAGATCTTTGATTAGTTTAAGTTGGCATAAATCCACTGAGATAATACCAACTTTAAAATAAGCACAAAACTTTCATCATGTTCATGATGTTACGTTAGAAACATCTTTAGTTGAGTTTTTCAAGATTCTTAAATACTTGAAATATCTGAGAATTTTGGAAACGTCTGTCTCCACTTCTACAGGTAATGAATATCTGTAATTCTTTGCTTTGCTATCAAAGTACAGTTTCATATGTTAATGAATTAGCTTGCTTTCACACTGTCTGCTACATTGGTAGACCTGAGAGTATAGTTTGAATGTCTACATTGTTTGTATCACATTCTCAGGCCTTTTTTGGCAGATGTGGCATAGGTATATGAAAGAAGACTAACTCATTTTTACATAAAATAATATTTTGATAACAAAATAGAATGAAGATACAAAATAAACATACAGCCTGGCTTCAGCCTCCATAATAGAGACATGAAAATAATGCAGTTTGTTAACATCAAAGGTTCCTCTCTTCCAGTGTCTTGTCTTTCTTGTCTTCCATAGAAGCTAATAGCAGGCATGTATAGAAGAGTATAAAATCATAGGGAGTACATAGCAATGCTTCCTCCAAATACCCTCTCATGCTTCCAGGATGTTTTGGGTCATGAACTTCTTGGAACAAAGTGATATATTTACATTAAATAGCCCTTGATGGGTTTTTATTCCTTGAATCCTTCAGATTACTTTTGAACATATGTAAACTTTTAGCATCTATAGCATGCTACAGTAAGAAATCAACTGCTTGTTGTATGAAGAAGCATTTCCTTCTAATTGTTTTAGGGCTGCTAACTGCATGTTTCTTTTTTATACCCCTTAAATTTGGGTGTAAAAGCCAGTACACATCTGTCCCTATTTATTTTCTCCATCCCATTCATGATTTTAAAGATTTTTCATTCCCCCATTACCTGTTTTACAGCTTTAATTTTTTGTATTACTTGCTCCTGTTATTAAAATGTTCCTTACTTGCGACAATCCTCTTTCTTTTCTCTGCACCTTTTTGGGTGGTATTACTTGTTATCAGAGGTGAGAAAAACAAATCCAAACACAGTATTCAAGATTCAGGTGCAGCATGGATTTATATAGTAGCATAATAGTGTTTTCTGGTTTTTTTTCCTTAATAATTCTTAATATTTTTTTTTCCTCTTCTTTGTACTGGGCTGATCTTTTCATCAAACTGTCAGCTCTCAGTTCAAAGCCATTTACTGTATGTTTAAAGTTAATATTTTTCCCAATTTGAATCACTTTCATCTACATTGAATTTTGTATGCCATTTCATCTCTAATTTTTATTAGAAATGGATCTATTTTTTATTACACTTAGGATCATCAGCAAACTTCATCCTACTCCTCATTAACTTTTCCAGATCATTTATGAATTTGATCAACAACCTGTTCCAGCACAAGTCTCCTTAGGCCTCTGCTGGTGATCTCTGTCCTCTGTGAAAAATGGTATTTTATTCCCATCCTTTGTTTCTGTCAATTACTTACCCATAGGAATACTTTTTATCTTGTTCTGTGTTTTGATAGTTTCTCTAATGGTCTTGTTGAATGCCATTTGGAAATCCACTCTGTCTTTCTTGTCTAAGTGTTACTTGAAGCCTTCAAAAAAAATTCCAATATGTTTGTGAGATATGACTTGCCTTTAAGAAAGTCACGTTGACTCTTCCCAAATTTGTTATATTTGCTCAAATATCCAGTGACTCTATTCTTTAAAATACTTTCTCTCCATATAAATGTGAGGCTTCCTGTTTGGAAGCTCCCTCAACCTTCCCTTGAGCTCTTCATAAGCATTAATGTTACGTTACCTGCTTTTCAGATCTCTAGAACCAACGAGTTTTAATCAAGAAGTTGCACACTGCAGTTTGGCAATTTCATCCTGGTTTTAGTTTTTGGATGAATGCCATATGGCCTTGGCAATTTTTTGATGTTTACAACTTCTGTTCTTCTATAACTTCTTCTAGGGATCCTTCAGTTTTAGATATTTCATCTGATGAGTTCCTTCTATGAAGCTGGACTGTGGCTTAAGAACTGCATTTAGCTTTCCTTCCATGCTCTGTTTCCTTGAGCGATCCTTTATAGCTTTATCACAATGATAGTCCTACAACTACTCTCTATTTATAAGAAATTCTGTAGACACTCAGATATCCGCAAAAGGTTGAAGAGATTTGAGATTAAAGTTAAAGAAAAATTGAGGTCTGTACAAATTATTATCAAAAGAACATACAGAATTATTTTTTACTTTTATAACCATTGAAAGAAAAATATTTTGTTTGCCTGTGACAATTACACTACTGACCTAAGAAAATTATCTGTTAATAACCTTTTTTATTCTGTCACCATGCAGAACACAGTTAAATAGCTTGTGCTCTCTCAAGGAGATTCAGATTAATACCCTAACAATTTCATGCTCTGAAACAGAGTCAGAATATTTAGAATATAATAAAAATTACATAGCTGAGAAGAAAAAAACTTCACTTTTTTTTATAATGACTTATTGAGATCAAGTGCAAAAAGACTAATTATACTGAGAGCAGAAGAATTACTAAAGCTATAAATCCTTGGTAAGCAAAATTACTCTCCTGTTTGGATGGCAGTATTTATAGCATTGTTGAGGCACAATGTTGCTGTATATTTTCTGTTGGTCTGAATAGGGTAATTCCTTCCCAGACTTCTGTAAGAATGGAGTCTGTGCATAGTGACAGCCTTTGTTTGTCAAGAGCGAGGAGCTTGTGGTATGTGAACTAATGGCTGTTTCTCCAGCAGTCATTAAGGACTCTAACATGAATTCTCTGGAAACAAAATCTCATGAAAATGATGAACTACACATGTTCAATATACGACTCATTTCAGTAACATCTGCAGGAATGTAATAAGTCTTTTGAAAAAATAAAGTATTGAATAATTGTCTATTTACCTTTTTTGAAACAGAAAAAAATGGATTGTTTCAACATAAAATCTCTTACATTGTGCATTTTATACCAAACTAGGCAAATAAACACATTGTCATATTTGACAAGGGAGAGCAAATACAAAAAATGTTTCAAACTGAAATAAGAAAAAGAGAAAGCTTTATTTTGAAAGCAAAGGCCATTTTCAAATACAGAACTTCAGAAAACTTTTTACCATCTTGAAATATAGTTTCTGCAAAGTCATTTAATATATCTTCCACAGATTTTTATGTCTTAGGATATTGCCTTTTTACACATCTTTGTAGCATAATGTCAACATAAATACACAGTTGGACATGTTCTAATCCTTCAGTCTACAGCATATAAGTAGGCTAAACAATTTGTAGTATTTGAATGACTTCAGCAGGGTTCTTTTTAAGCATAGTATTCTGCACTGAGTATTGTAATTTCAGGGCCTTGGTGAGAAAAATCTAATGTACAGTGTGACCTTTGAGTGTTAATTCCAACTTGGATGTTACAGGAGTTGTCGTGCAGAAGACTTCTGATCTATTATAGTAATGGTTCTTATTATTAATTATAATATCTATTATTATTATTCACTCCTACAGTTCTTACATAGGCATATCTCATGTTTGTTACAGATGACCTATTTCCACTAAGATAAGACATAAATTTGCCAGCTAATGACGACTGGGATGAGGAGAATTAGAAGTAGGAGGTATAAAATATAGTTCTGTTAATATTACTGGTTACATTAAAAGATATATAAGGATAGCTATGTATTGTGTCTATGCATATGTTATACCTCTTTCTCCTACTTTGCAAATGGGATTTGTCTGATTTAGGATATAAATTCTTTCACTTTTTTAAATTTGTGTCACGCCTTGCTAACTGAGTGCTATGAGAGATGTCCGGTAGTATGAAAAGGCGGTAATTGGCTTCAGTGGGAGTTTTCTCTAAGTGAAAGAGGTAGACAAGTCTAGTGGATAAAACAGCCTTTGCCAGTGTTGAAATTCATCTCCTTTTTGTTTGGAGTTTATTAAAAGCAACTGCAGAATATGCCATTGTCCAGTCTAAGAAAATAGATTTTTATACATAAGAAAATTGAGAAAAATATTTGATCACTGTATAAAGAGTTTATATAAAAATACTCTTCCTTTAGCTTATATATTTTTAGGGCAGTTTATGGATTTTGTATCCTGTAATTCCATTTTATTTTTGCACTAAAGAGAGTTTATACATTTACCATGTTTACCAGTAAAGATGAGATTTTTTCCAGGTAATTTAACTTAAAAATTTGGGGTAATTTTCCTTTCCAGTTAATAGGTCTGTAATTAGCACTTTGCAAAAATGTAAAATTTTTAATATTATATTTACAGTTTTGAGTACCAGAATATAATGTTCTTTGTACTAGTAAATATTTTGGTCTGTGCATTTGTTAAATGACTACTGTCTTTTGAATCATCATATAAGTGGAAATGGCATAGTATTTAATACACTACATATATGCCATACTTATTCACTGGGTGTTTGAGTTGGAGTTTCGTGTTTCTGTTGTTGATTTTTAATATGACTAGTGCTAACTTCCTAGAATTAGGTAACAGGTCTAAAAAGCAATATTTTAATACAGTGTTAGCAAAGAATTTATTTTAATTTCCTGTCATGGCTACTAACCTCAATTTTTATGGCAGTCCCTGGGTTTGTTGGTAGTACTAGAATGAACTCTGTTTTCTCCTGTGAGACCAGACTGCTTCTTCTATTAACTACTTTTGTCATCTCCATCCTCACTCTGCTTCTCTGATTTGTCTAGATTGTAAGACATTCAAGGCCTTCCAAGAGTCCAGAAGAATAGGGGTTCCTCCCTACTTACTGTGGTCCCTACTGAAATGCCAGTACTGACATCAAACTGTCGGTAACCATTTATTCGTCTTTCACTTGGTGTTGCCCTTCTAGGTTTCCTTTTAGTTTTCAGTAATATGTTTCTGTGATTGATCATGTGTTATTGTGTTCAGAGTAATAGATACAAAAATCCCTTTCTCTATAAAGAACATTTTAATAAGGATATTTTTGAAGAATCTGATCAATTAAAAACGAGGAGAACAAAAAATTAAAGAGAAGAAGGGAAATGGATTTACATTTATAATGCCATTTACAGTTCTCAAATGTGCCCTGCTTTTTTTTTCTTTAGTTTTACACTTCTAGGAATACTGGCTATATTCTTTAGAAGAAGGAAGGCTCTAGTTAGACAGAAGGAGATCCTCCCAAGGCTCTTTAGGTCACGGCTCTTTATATGGGTAAAGATGCAACTTGACCATTTACCATACACTCTTAAGGATGCATTGATTTTCCAACAACTTCAAATACTAAAAAAGGAATGATGGGACAGAGGATAATTAGGAATGAGGGGGAAGGGCATAATTTAGTCCTATTTATTATAGCTTTTTGTTCATCTTGACCATCAATATGTCAGGAACTACCCAAGCAAGGACATGATTCCTATGGTTGTTACCTCTCAGGTATTGCTCTTTGAATTAAATAGCTGAAGAGCAGATCTTAGTGCCAGCCTTGTGGATTCAGCCATGTACAGGTTTTAGGTGCCATGTCATGTTACCCTTATCTACTTGTCTTTGGCGAGAATCGCAAAGCATTGTTGGCCAACGAGTATATGATTAATACAGAGATTTTTCAATGTCCTTGGCAGTCCTTCTACAATTACCTCACACTGACAGCTGTGTCTGATCTTCAGTCAATTGTGCTTTTTCTGTACAATTGGCATGCCTTTTATTTTTGCCTTGAGTATTCTCTAGCTGCCCAGGAGTGGTTCAAAAGGGAGCCTTCACATAGGCTTGTATTTCTTTCATTTTCATCTTTTTTTTTCTTTCATCACAGAAAGAGATCATAGACACTCAAGTGCACTAGATATGTATGAAGTACAAAAATGCAACTGAAGTTAATTAATAAGTATCTGAACTCCAGGTTTCTTATGCTTTGAAATTGAGAAAATGAAAAAAAATCAATAAAACCTTTGAAAAATAGCACCATGAATCAGTGGGAATTAAGCATCTTAAAAACCTAAATCATACACTGAAGTAAAGAGGCAAATTGGGGAATTATACTTCATAACTGTAGTGGAATTTGGAAATTGGGGTACAGACTGTAAGGATGGACAAAGATGAGACACTAGGACATCAGGAAGGCATCAGCTGAAATATATGTTAATATCAAAATAATAGGAAATGAGTAGGAGATGTGACTTTTAATGTAATAAAAAAAAAAGACAAGAAAATATAAAAAGGAAATTGAAGTTCTCTTAGGAGTACTTCTACATTAACTGATTACATTGCTACATGCAATATTTTACATGGGCTGATATTGATCACACTTCATAAATAAATGTAGATGTAGGTGTTTTTATCCAATGCAGTTTTTAAGTGGTAAGAGGCAAAGATATATTTAAGCATTTAGAACTGACAAGATTATACTGCAGTGATAACTCACTGAATGGTATAATTAGGAAGTACTGATAATACTTACACCATTTTGAAATACATTTCAAAATCTTAATATTAACATTATAATATTATAATTTCATATCATTAAAATAAACAGCAAAAAATGATAGGTGAAGGTCAATACAGAAACTGATTTCAGTCTTAATGGTAATTTTTAAAGGAAGTTTAAGATATGTGTCACTAAAAACTATTGTGTGAGTGGTTTAATACAGCACTAGCTGTGGGCGTACAATCAGCATAACTGTGCTAAATTAGAATAAGCTCCCTTTCTCTTGAAGTTATGTTCTCATGCTGAAACACTTCAAGAGTCTGGTGTTTCACAACATTTCAATAATAAATTGCCTAAGTAAAGATAAAGTTTAGGAATGAAGTAAGCAATGCTTGTTTTTCTAAGGAGAATATGATTTCTTAAACAAAATACAATGAGTAGAGTGGGAGCTTCAGCCTGTACACTAAAAGGATATTTCTGCCTTCTGTTTACCCCATGCTATTGACAATCTGATGAACTTCATTACTAGAAAATAAATCTCTTCTGTTGTCATTATGTATATACTAGAAAATCTTAAAATCTTAAAAATAGAATAGAAAGATAAAGTGCATTTCAAGAAAATCAGAATCCTCTATTTTATATAGTACTTTGCCATTTTTAATAACTTGCTTGTTTTACTTTGTTTTTAAAGAGCAGATGAAGAATTTCAAAACAGACATTATAATCATCTATACCATACCACAAAAGTAAAACAAAACCCTGATATTTTTTTTAATAAATTATCCATTAACCATTGGGATAGGCATTGTTTCATGACAAAATTTGGATTGTTTCCGCCACGATTAATTTAACAAATAGCGTTCACTACATTGTCTCAATAAAACTATCTCTTCCAGAAGGTAAAGCAGAAAACATAACAAATTAGTTGTTATATTGGGAACTGCAGTTTGGAACAGCTGGGAATTGCAAGAAAGTAAAAAGATGAGAAGCAGAAATGCAAATACGTTTTCATGAAAAGTGAGCAAAGGAAGATAAACAAGAAACTGCAAGACCAAGTGGAACCCTAGTTAAGCTTGTTTGTCTAGTAACAATAAAACCTATTGGTCCTGTTGTTTCATAGAAACGATACAGTGCCATGAAGCTGTGCGAAGTAAATTTGAAATGTTAACACACTAGAAATTGTAGTATCTTACTTAGAGTTGAAGAACTATGGAAAGCCTAATATTAAAGATAGTGGAGAAGCTTGTCCCATTCTCTTGAACTTTCTTGGAAGCCTCTCTGTACATACAGAAGGATTAGCCAGTAAAATCCTTTCATCTTACTTCTACTGCCAGATATTTTTTCTATAAGTACCAAAAAAGGAAGCATAAATAAAAAACATTCAGTGTTCTGTATTTTGGAAATCCTGTTTCCTAGCTACACTTAGTTGTTTTGTTAGTTAAACAACTCTCTTAAAAAATTTCTTTGAAACACTGCTGAGCCAGTAAGAGTCTTAATGGATCTGTGAATAGGATGGTAACAACAATAAGGCTCGCCTGAAGCTTTTCTCTGTATCCAGACAGAATTAAATCATGATGAGGGAGGTTGTAGTTGATCTAATTATAAATATACAATACATTTGTTGTGATTTATACTTTTTTACTACTCAGTATAATATTTTCAGTGTACCAGATGTCCATATGTATTGCCATTTTTTTCATTTGGAAGTTAAACAGAAAGGGAGAAAATCCTTTACAAAGTTCAGAATAGTACAGGTGCTCCAAATGGTATATGACGCTACTATTGCAGTATTACAAAAATTACACAAAATGGAAGTCCAGTTCTTCTGCAAAACTTAAGAGCAATTTAGTGAAGGTCTTACAAAAATGTCTAAATAATTAGAGGAAATAGCATATGACTTCTAGGACTAAGTTAAGAAATAAGAAATTCATTCTGACAAAATATTAAAAAACAATGGTAGTACTGAGTTCCCAGGAGAAGTGGAAAGGTAATCTGACATACTTTATAGAAAACTTAGTCTTGTTCAGTTGATGATAAAGTATGAGACTTTACATTTACTCAAATTTAAAATATTTTACCAAGATAGACCTGAGCCTTTCCATTCTCCTTTGCTAGACAGCATTGTGTGAAAAATTCTATGAATATTTTTCAGTTGTGGCTGGCATCTGGATGTATTTGCACTTGTTTCCCAAAGTGTTAATCTCCTCCACAGGATTATGGAGCGGTTCATCTTGAGTGCGCTCAACAGGCATGTGCAGGCCAACCAGGGGATCAGGCCCAGCCAGCATGGGTTCAGGAAAGGCAGGTCCTGCTTGACCAACCTGATCTCCTTCTGCGACCAGGTGACCCGCCTAGTGAATGAGGGAAAGGCTGTAGATGTTGTCTACCTGGACTTCAGTAAAGCCTTTGACACTGTCTCCCACAGCATCTCCTAGAGAACCTGGCGGCTCATGGCTTAGGCAGGTGTGCTCTTCGCTGGGTAAAAAACTGGCTGGATGGCCGAGCTCAGAGAGTTGTGGTGAATGGAATTAAATCCAGTTGGCGGCCAGTCACGAGTGGTGTTCGCCAGGGCTCAGTTTTGGGGCCAGTCTTGTTTAATATCTTTATCAATGTTCTGGATGAGGGCATTGAGTGCACCCTCAGTAAATTTGCAGATGACACCAAATTGGGTGGGAGTGTCGATCTGCTTGAGGGTAGGAAGGCTCTGCAGAGGGATCTGGACAGGCTGGATCGGTGGGCTGAGGTCAACTGTATGAGGTTTAACAAGGCCAAGTGCTGGGTCCTGCACTTGGGTCACAACAACCCCATGCAACGCTACAGGCTTGAGGAAGAGTGGCTGGAAAGCTGCCTGGCAGAAAAGGACCTGCGGGTGTCAGTTGACAGCCGGCTGAAGATGAGCCGGCAGTGTGCCCAGGTGGCCAAGAAAGCCAATGGCATCCTGGCTTGTATCAGGAATAGTGTGGCCAGCAGGACTAGGGGAGTGATCGTCCCCCTGTACTGGGCACTGGTGAGGCCACACCTCGACTACTGTGTTCATTTTGGGCCCCTCACTACAAGAGAGACATTGAGGTGCTGGAGTGTGTCCAGAGAAGGGCAACGAAGCTGGTGAAGGGTCTAGAGCACAAGTCCTATGAGGAGCGGCTGAGGGAACTGGGGTTGTTTAGTCTGGAGAAGCAGAAGCTGAGGGGAGACCTTATCACTCTCCACAACTACCTGAAAGGAGGTTGTAGCGAGGTGGGTGTCAGTCTCTTCTCCCAAGTAACTAGTGATAGGACGAGAGAAAATGGCTTCAAGTTGCATCAGGAGAGGTTTAGATTGGATATGAGGAAAAATTTCTTCACTGAAAGGGTGGTCAAGCATTGGAACAGGCTGCCCAGACAGGTGGTGGAGTCACCATCCCTGGAGTTCAAAAAACGTGTAGACATGGCACTTCGGGGCATGGTTCAGTAGGTATGGAGGTGTTGGGTTGACGGTTGGACTAGATGATCTTAGAGGTCTTTTCCAACCTTAATGATTCTATGATTCTATGATTTCAAGTATATAAGAAACCAAAGTCAAGACAGCTTCTCCATATAGCATTTCTGCCTGTTAGAGGAGCGAGAAATTAGCTGCTGAAGTTAGTCACTTAGTCATGAGACATCCCTGTGGTCACAAGAGCAGTTTGTAAATCTATTGAGGGATTGTTTAAAATATGTGAATATTTAAAAGGATTCTCCCACCTATGTTTTAAGATCCATAAAGTTCCTTTGTTTTTCAAAAGAGATGAAAAAAATTGTAATGGAAAAAAGTGGTGAAAATTTGGGAAGTTCCTATTAATATCTTTTTCTAGGAGAGAAGATGTTATGACTATCAGAAAAATGTTCTTTACTGTCAAAAAAGAATGGTAAGGACAGGATTAGTTTGTTTAAACATATACATTGAAACAACTCTTCCATGAAACTATGGATGTTACTAAACTCAGTCAGAGGGAAATAATAGGAATTTGTTCTGTGGCTAATGGCTGGGATTGTTCTTTTCTTTTTTATTCAGCATTATATGTTTCTGTGTAATCTGTGCTTTAGCTTACCCTGCTATGTGTAACTGGGTGATTTTGACGAGTGTGTTTCCTCACTTCAACCAGGTGTATCTCATTTATGGGGACAGTGAAAAATAACAGCAAGTATCTTCAAGCTACCTTAATCGATATTTTATCTGTGTAGGTTTCCAGTGAACCATCCTGTTCCACAAAGCTGAACTAAGATACAACTTTTCATGTTGTTCATGATGCTGCTTTAACTCTATAATGTTTCCTGTATTCTCTTCCTCTGTAAGCAATTCACATTAAAATTATAGTGTGGTTTATAGATTTTGTTCTAGAACATAACAATTACTTTTTTTTTGGCAGTGATTTATTTTGGTGCAATATTTGCAGCAGTTCGTTTTATTAAATGTGTGATCTAGTCTTTTTAAGAGGTTAGCTTCGAGGTAAAGTAATAGCTATTTAACTGATAGGTTCTGGGATTATACCCCAGCATAGCTTCAGTTCAGCTTATCAAATGATTACCTAGAAATCCCTATTTTGTTAACTTCTCATGGGAAGGGGAATTTTGTCTGATTGGCTCCTCTATATTGAATTATAACATGATTGCTTCATGCAGTGTTGAACACTTGACCTGTTTGCTGTGAAATCTTCCATAGAATATCCATACTTAAAATGTTGCTTGAATATTTTTGGACATTTATATAGTTTAGAACAGCTGCTGTGTTGTCAGATAGAAGCACAATATGGTAATTAGTGAGCTATATGATATTAAGTATATCTGAAAATAGTTGCAGGCATTAACAGAATTTCCAGGGTTTTAAAATGTAGCTGATAAATATATGAACTTTATAGCAATATATTCATCCTACAAATTTATTTTTTTTTTATCAGCAGTGTGCTTGAGAGTGGACTGGATATGGAAAAATAAATAGAACTCAAGGCAATATTGTAGATATGTGGTCAACTTTGGATATACACAAAAAATCCTAAGTTAGAGCATTAGTTTCCCTCTCTGTTTCTCCTGCTTTACAGTTTCAATAATTTAAATGAAGATGGTGCTTTGCCTGATTATCTTTTTCAAAGATGTCATAAATTCTTTAGAATTATGCATGAGTACAGTGCACTAATATTGAGATTGTAGCTCAGTGGGTAGCAACTTTAACTTGGGTGGATGATTAGTTTGCCTAGAGGACAGAGTGTAAATTAGAAGGGATAACTTGAAAAGATCAATGATTTCATCTTTCTAACTCAGTTTGCAAATTTTTATTTTGAAATATTTTAAGATATATATTAGAAAGACTTATTAGTGTGAATCATACAATAGGAACAATGGCAGTCATTTTTTCCTTTGCAAAAAATATATTTAATAAGTTCTTATTACCATCCCTGTAGTAGTAATACTCAGTTTTATTCCATGTACTCAATAATTAGACTTGAAGTTAATTAATGTTTTATATCTTGTCATGAGGCACTTACAAATTCTTAGTACATTCCTAGTGCTGAAACCAGTTGCAATCTGCTTGTCAAATTTCATCTTTATGTCTAAAGGAAGTTTCTTTTTCCTTATGTTAATTATCCAGAACTAACCTCCTTTTCTAAAATTGTGGTCCTCAAACCAGTAGTCATTCCCTGAAAGCCTCTGACACTTCTCAGGGCTAAAAGGAGAGCAAAGTGTGAGGTTGCCTGCAGAAGATTACCTGCTTGCTGCTGCTCTCCAGCGATAAGCAAGGACTGGGGACTACTGCTAGAAAACCGAGGGCTTTTGCTGTGGGAAGGAGGGTCGTATCCTTTACAGTTTCCTATTTCCCTTTTTTCTTTGCTTAACTTTCACAAAATGAATTCTACTTATGTATTTGTATCCCAGACTTTTGGTAAATTTGAAGAGTCATATTTCTGCTGTCCTTTTTTTAACCCTGTTACACTGACTTACCTTTAAATATGCCCGAGTTACATTTCTATGCTAAAAAGCCAGGATCCTAGCCAATTTTTTTTTTTTTTTAAAGAAAGTAGTAATTCTTATTCAGTGTTCTAAAAAATCAGCTGACAAATGTGCTAAAGAAAATTCAAAACATTGTAGAGTTCGTCTACATTTAAAACTGGGTATTATGAACATCTATAAAGTAATCCCTGTACTTTAGTTTTCCCACATTTGCATGAGTGTTAAACATGAAGAATTGTGTTGTTATTCAAAATATTAATGATACTGAAACAAACTGAGCACAGATTGTGATGCAAATGCTTCTTGGCGTTATGAAGAAACAGCAAGAGCCTTTGCAGCTGCTCTTTTCTGGAAAACATTCTGCCTTGCAGGAAAGCGCGGGCCTTCAGAACTGAAATAAACAAATACGCATTGTTCTGTGTGATGTTTAAAAGATGTTTATGATAGAAGAAGAACTCAACACGAAGCGATACTGAAGTCCTGCCACACTGAACGACTGCCCAGCTTACATCTTGTGACTCGTGGCATGGCATGGGGTGCCTGAGTATTTGCAAACTCTCCTTTTGTCCCTTGGAAGGTTTTTTCAGTGGATTTTCATAAAAGACACTCGATTAAAATTGTTTTGGAAAATGTGAAATTATCAGAAATTCAGCATAAACCAAAAACATCTGTTATGGGGAAAATAGGTTTTTTATAACACTACCATGGGTTTTGGTAGTAGACTAGAACAGTTAAGCGTTTCTGCTAGCATTAACTACTGTTCAGCTTGCTTAATACATTGTGTATGCTGTAAGTAAGAGAAAAATAGCCCATGAAAGCTGTGCCTATTTTTTTTTTCTCCATTTTGCAGATTGCCCAGAGAATGTGTGGGGATTTCCCATGTGTCAGTACTTGAAGGACAAGGGCTGGTGCTGTGGTCGCAATGCTAGAATGTCAGCATGCTTGGTATGATTCCCCCTCTTTTCTTTTTCCTACTGAGAGCTTTATCCAGATGTTATAGGATTCATTGTTTTTGGCTTCTAATCCTAGAGCCATGACTTTAATCCAAGACTCTACAGAATAACATCATTAATGTTGTAAGCATGATGAATTATATCTAAAAAAAATAGTATTGACCTTCCAGCTTTATATATTTTGTACTTGCTGAAGGCATGAAAAAATGAGTATTGACAGAAATGTGTTTTAAGAGTGGACAGAAAGGCTAAACCTTTGTTGAAACCTAAACAAGGTAACCCCTCAGGGTAATAGTTCCTGGCCAAGGACTTAGGAGTGAACAAGGTAATTGTAGAAGGATTGCAATCAGTAACTCCCCCAACGCCTTCATGATTCATAATATTGAATGTTCTGACTGTTTAAAACCTAAACAAACCTGCCTATTCCAAAAACTAGAAGAGCTCTAAAATCCATGTGGCTTAAGAGACTGGAAACATCTTTTTAACATTGCACCAAGAGATGAAGTGCTTTTAAAGACCTAACCTCATCGAGACAGGATGATGAACTGTTGTCTAATTTGAAAAAACAGATATATACTGAAAATTTCAACCACTGTTTCAGTTAGAAGACCACTATTCCTTTCCTCTATTAATTTTTAATTTCTGGTATCAAGATGAATCACATCAGATTCTGGCTAGCCTCTGTGCTAGCTCTGTACCTCTGTTACGGAGAACATTGTGTGCTAACGACTCAGTATAGGCTAACGTATCAAGGTTATATAAACTTGAACTAACATGGTAATTAAATGCTATCAGGAGAAGGTATAGGAGGACAGTTGTTTAGTATTCATAAGGCTTAAATGTGTTACCCTTGGCAAGGTACAAGAAAAAAATTGTTCCTTTTAGAGATGTTGCTGTAAAACTTATCACAAAAAGTGCTTTCTAAAAGGGATTTGCCTTTTCTCTTTTTCTTGTCAGTGTCATACAATACCAATTCTTCCTCCTCTGACACACTAGCTATTTCCTTTCCCATTCCATTTCTTTTGGAAAGGAAAAGTTTGGGCTGTTTTTCAACAATGGTAGGAAGATAAATTTTGTAAGCAAATTACCCCCAAGAGACAGTACTGATCATGCCATATATATCTATTTTAGATTTCACAGAAATCACAGAAATTTGGCAGTTACAGACTTTTTTTGTTAAAACATTCACGAAAGGCAGAGAGTTCTCCTGTGTCACTGGATACTTCTACTGTTATTATGTTTGTAATTCTCTCTATGCGTTTTTCATGACTAGGATTTTCCTTGCCTTCTAGGAGGTACAAGGGAGACAGCGCAGTGCAGCTAGGCGCCCATCTTCCTAGGGGTAATGGCTGGCTAGGAGAAGCTGAGTCTGCTGAGCAATGACACTCAGCATTATTGCTGATATTCATCATTGCATGTCATCCAAATTGGTTAAAGTGCCAAGGGCCAAAGGTTCTGGATGAGAGTTTCAGTTTCAGACCCTTACGATACGTGCTAGAACCCACATCAGTCTTCTAAGCAGCAGCAGATATATGCTGGTATAAGAGCTATAGCTTATACAGCAGAAGTCAAACCTGATAGTCAGCCAAAGCCATGAACGGAGGAACTGCAACTATTTGGACCGTGTTTGAAGAACAGTCTGAAAGACAAGATCAGTTCTAAAACTAGGAGAAGGAGAAGTGGGTGATTCAGAGACAAGCAGTCTTACTTACTGTAGTGGAGTTTGGGGACTAAAGGTGATGACGACCCAAAAGTGGTGAGGCATTTTTGGTTTGCTATCTAATTTGTTGTAGTGTCAGATAATTTACTGAATTTTTGTCTTCATTTCTACTATGATCTTTAATACTCCTTTGAAATTTTAATAGGCACAGTATCTTTTCAACTGTGGAAAAATATTCCACGCTTCTAATTTTTTGCTACTCTTCATCAGTATGGATCATAAAAATCAAGTACTCTCACACCTGCGTCAGGATTTATGGTATGAAGAATCTAGTGAAAGATAATGCACAGCATTTTAAACTGCAGTCCCTCTGAAGTTTTTATTTTATTTGACTTTACATATGGAAGTTCAATTTATCTGAGTACTAGGGACTAAAAGTATTTAAAGACATTGTACATTGAAGTAATATTTATTTTAAATAGTTGACTATGCAGAGTGGATTATTTGTATTTTGGTAGAAACAGACTCAAGAAAAATGCATTTCTTTTTAGCACTTTCACAGAAAGTAATCCTCTGAAATTCTGTTACAATACTAAGAAAAACAAACAAATTTTGCATGCATCTATTTCCCTACAGTTGGTTGTCATTGCTTCTCCTATAAATAAAACAAAATAATAGGAGTGAGCTGATTATGAGTCCCTAAAGGTATTAACACTTCAAAGTGTGCAAGCTCGTGCTATGTCACACCATTAATCTTTTAAAATGTCATCTCCTCTGACTTTTATGCAATGTGTTTATAAAATGTTCTGATAAAGAATAAACATACCAGCAATTTAATTCCTTCATTCTTAAAGGCTTTGGAGCGAGTTGCAGTTGGCCAAATGGTAAGTAATATTGTTTATTTTAGCCGTTCTAAGATAAAATGTGTTTTTCCCCCTTGAATGCTCTTAACCCATGAACTTTTATTGAACTTCTGCATTTCTGGAATCTAAAATACTAGCAGACACTATATCAAATCCTGATAGATAGCATGTGTCATCATGAAATCACCTTTTTATTGCTGTGATTGTATTTAGTGAATCTGTTTTCTTTTGACAATTAAGAGTCTGGGAAAAAAGCACAGCTTAAAATTTAAGACATTAAACTACCCATCTTAACTTCTTTCGCTGTCTTTCAGCTAATACATAAATTCAGTACAAACGTCCTTCTGATATCCCTGGTTTGGATCACTCTATCTCAGTGTTTTATCAACTAATGTAAAAATAGAAATTGTTGTGACAAAAGCTTAAACCTGTTAGAAACATCATCATTCTCATTTTTAATCTCTGTATATTTTTTTCCCTGTGAATGCTTTGAGTTATTGTTGTGCAAGTTATCCTTTCGGGGATGGTGGACACCAACTGTGCAAATATTTAAAAGGCAAGGCTGAGAGACCTCTTCTTTCCATATGTAAGCCCACTGACCCCAGTAGTCTTTTACTGTAAATGCATTTTGCCGTGAATTTTTAAATGGCAAGCATTAACTATTTTTATGCAAACAGATCTTCTGTGCACAAACATATGAAGTTTTCAGTGTATTCTGTTTTTATGAGCATAGTGCGTTCTGCATGGTTCAGACTACAGTGTATGATGATGCAGCTAGGGAAATTACTCCTTTTGTCTTTAAAATAGTTTAGGTAAATTGTTATATTTATTTTGTATAGTGGAATTTGGATCATGATCAGTACATTTTTCTTCTGTTCTTTTTCCCTCTGCCAACCTTTGAACTTTTACTTCAGAGTTTGGGTTTCTTTTTTTTTTTGCATTCATGGTTATGTTAGAATCTGACCCAAAAATGTAATTTTAACTAGATGCAAGAACATTAGTAAATTGTCCTCTTAAACCTGTTATGACTGATTGTAAAGAATACAAGCCAATAAGTAGTTAAGGAAGCCAATACTGTTTTTGTTACTCTGATCTTAATTTCAATGCCAATTTTAAATACTTGCTGTTGTAAAATATTTTGCAGCTGCCTACAGAATCATTGTTTTATCGAGCTGTTCTTCAGGTTATTATAGAAGAAATTTATGGTGTCACCAAAAGGTAGGAAGCTCTGAATTCACAGAATATGAACCAAAGATCTGATTCTTCCACCTCTATTCTGTAAAGGAAATATTTCTTAGAAAGAAGAGTGTAAGAATCAGTCTTATCAGACTCTATCTACATACTAGTATTAAAATGCAGGATATGTTTGTTCATCCTAAATCCACATCACAAATGTATTGCCCTTCCTTTACCCATAGCTGAAATAGGTCCTCTTTGGTACTGGATACATGGGTAAAACATACCTTCACCAGAAAACCGACAGCAAATTCACTAAAAAGTCAACCCAGTCCTGGGCTACCCTGTTATGCAGAGGTCCTGGCAGCTTTAATGCTGCAGAAGACAAAAAGACATTTCCATTTGTCCTGAGAAAAACTGCTGAAAGCCCAATGGCCAGCATGGCTGTAAAGAGCTACTTAATGCCTGTGCCTGCATTAGCCAGTACTGCGCCCTTGTAGGATGGGATTTGGAGAGCTGGTGCTGAGGACCTGACATCTGCACTATACTCTCTTCTGGAGTTGTAGTTGGATTAGATTTTATCTAATTCTGTGGGATGTATGTCTGTTAGGACTTGGAGCACATCCTGAAGCGCACCTTGCAGTTTAAGTTAATTTGAAAATAATCCATTTTTTGAGGTCTGATCCTATTCCACAGTGTAAACCAAGGCATGGGAGGTGGGCAAAACCAGAAAATTCACTTCAGAAGTATGCTCCTGATCTAAAATAAGTGCTAATGCAGACACCCCCAAATCTTTTGCTAAATGTAGAGCCAGACAGCTTACCCTTCAGAAGGTCAAACTCCTGAAAGAATAAATGCTTTTTTTATTTTAAAATTACCTAAAATATAACATATAGAACCATGGCTACTAAATTGTTAAAAAAAAAAAAGTGTGAGATAGATGATAATATGTTTCATTTGTTAAAGGAAGCATAATTTGGAGGAAATAATTAAGATCATACTTTTGAAATAAAAGCAATGGCTACCTTGGAAAGACTCTCCCCTCGCCCCCAGTTTCATTGCTGAGCATGATGTTACATGGTGTAGAATATCCCTATGGTCCATTTGGGTCAGCTGTCCCGACCATGTCCCCCCACACTTCTTGTGCACCCCCAGCCTACTCCCTGGGGGGCAGAAGGAGAAACAGACAACGCCTTGATGCTGTGCAATCACTGTTATCATTAATATCATTAACCATCACTAACTGATTTTCAGACTGCATCAGCCCAAATGTTTAAGTGCATCTGAATATTAAATATGACTGCAGAAATTCACTCTTTCTTTAAAAATAAATGTGACTGTTGATTCTCAGTGAGTGGGGATCCTTGCCAGCTAAGCAGCATCAGAACTGCCACTGAGTAAAGTCTTTCTGTTGACTCAGGAGATGTTAATCCTGATCCTTAAATAAGGAGAAAGGTGTTTTACTAAGAATAAAGAGGGGGAAGAGTTTTAAACAAAGATATTTCTATTTAGTATTTCACCGAGGGGGAAGTGTATTTCCTCTTAAGTACTTGAATACTCACAAACAGCTACTGTAGCTGAAAATGTAACTCCTACACTGCACAGCTGGAAGAGGAATTACGTTAAGACACAGTCAAGAAAGCAAATTCGGCCTAACAGAAACTCTGTGTGGTGTTTCTCCAAGATATTTTAAACACAGAGAAGAGAACAAATGTAAGTGGCTTGTTAGGATTCAGTCTTCCTATATGTTGTTTAAGTTTTCGTGCATTATTTTAACATGTTTTTTGAAACAACCCACGTTTTGGCTGGCTTCAAAAGTAGGCCATTGAGTTATAAACAGGAGAAAATTCTGGCATCACTTACTGAAATAAAAATTGCGAGGGTAAGAACACAAGGTAACAAGCGAAAGTGAAATTTTACTCCTACTTGGCATTTGCTCAGTCCAGTGGTTGATGGTAAATATATTACAGCAGTATTATAGTAAATTATAGAAGTATTATAGAAGTACAGAAGGAAATATCTGTCAGTGGAAATAAGAATTTTGTCATTCATATAGGGAAATAAAAATTTTAGGAAGAAATTAAAAAGAAAGCTTCAACTCTCCAATTTTTAGGTAAAATAATAACTGTACTATAACCACAGTACAATTGTACAGTTGCTGTATCTAGAAATTTCTTCAAGCATTAGCTAGCTTGTTTTGTTTTAAGTAAAAGGGGGAGAAAGGAAAATTGTTACTAACTTGGCAGTAGCAGCTGATTTATTTCTCCTGAATTAAAACTCTAATTAAAATTAATTAAAAAGGTGTAAATTTCTGTTGTTGGATGTATAAAAGCCTGCATCTCAATGCTATATTTGCAGTGATCGACATGTTGGAAAAACTTTCTCCAAATCATCCTCCTTCATAGAGTATGTCAGAAAGTCTCTGAAAAAGCTGGAACTGGATGATTCAAAGGTGAGTCACTAAATAGAGACTGCATGAAATCCTTATATCCAGGTAACTTATTGAAGTCAGCGCCATAATGCAATGTTTGAGCCATTGAGTTGATTTAGTTTGTATATTGCTGTATAAAGTGTTCTTATTTTTGTTAATATTAATACAGCCAATCCATGCTTATTTTTATGCATTTAAAAAAAAACATATCAAAGTTGGGGGTTTTCATGTTTTTTGGAAATAAACTCCCATGTATAAATTCTTGAAAAGATTTTGTTTTAAAATTACTTTGTTCTAAAGACTTTATATAAAATAAATCCTTTTTTCTATGTGGTGCTCATGATCAGAATTTTTAAAGCCTTTCCGGTATTTATGAAGTTAATCCTACAAATCTCCTTTGAGGCAAAAAAATGTAATACATACTCTATTTTATACATGCTGTCATTTAGAGTTAAATATACTTTTCAGATGCCAAGCGAAGCAGGCATGAAGAACTTCTTGCCTGTGCTGATACTGTACATCCTGATAAAAGTAACTCTTGCACCCTTTTAAACACAGCTGAAATACTACCCTATGCAAACATGTTGTTTTTTCGTCTGTACTTAAGTTTAAACTGAAAGTGATCCAAAAAACCATGAATAATGAATCGCATAGTAAACACTTTGACCCCTTTTTATTTTCATTTTTTCTGCAGCAATATTTTCTTGATTCCTTTGGACACCTTTTGAAACTGAAAAATGTAACATTATAGCAAGATAGGCAATTCCATCCATGCAGTATGTTTCTCTTACAATTTACTTCCCAAAGTGTTTCCAATTTATTTTAGCCTTTAGACAGTCTCCTTAAGTAGCCTTTGAAGGTCTCTGCTGCAGCTTCTGTGTATGAGAAGGCCTAATACTTTTTTCTTTAAATGAATAAATGTTAAGGATAAAAATTAAGATTTTTAAATAACTTTCCTAGCTAAAGAAGTAAATACAAAATTGAGATTTAAACTTAAATCAAACTTAAACTTAAAAACAAAATTGAGATTTTATAAATCTTTTGGAGATTTTTTTTTTATGTTCTTGAGTGTCTTGTCTTAGCACTACAACTGCTAAATTGGTCAACAGATGGCAACATAGCGTTAGGCATGGAATATGACTGTGTGAAGATCACAACCACTCTGTGAGAACAAGTTGTGCAATGGAGACACTAGAGAGTATTAGATTGATTATTTAAAAATGTAGTGCAAATCAAAGAAAAAAGTAGGAGTGGCAAGTATGTAAAATATTTAAGGAAAATGTTGTTGTAGTCTTTGGTAAAGCAATGCTTAAAATCTGTAGTCAAAATGTCAAATCACTTAAAATTTGCCAGGCTCATCAAACCATGAATGAGGAGAAATATGCAAAACCAAATAAATAAGTAAATGCAAATGACATTGGAATCATGCTTACAGCATTAAGAAAAAGACTTATGCCTGAAGTTCATTGTGTTTTAAAAGGATTATGTTTAATTCTGTTTAGAAATTGAATTACCTGGGTTTTTTTCTGGATAAAGAGGCACTAACATCATGCATTTACCCCAGCTGAAAGTAACTACTAAAATGGTGTCTTTTTCAGTATGTGTACAATCACCCAAAAGCGATAGTGGATTGTTCGTGTGATAATCAGTTTACTAAATCGTTGATTAAACTCTGCTGGTAGAGAGTTATACATTCTTTTCTTTAAAAGCGGTAAGCATAGAAACTTTGGGTCAATAGGTCTGATTTTAGACACGCCGCCTTTGCCAGAAAGGGTCTGGACAAATGCAAGTTGCCCTGGGAGAAAGATGTCTGTCAACACTACTTCAAGCTGCACATGTTTGTGTGGTTGCTAAAGACCTGATTCAAGTAAATGCTCATTTTTGCTTATATTTCTCCTCATTTTTATGTACAGCTGGCTGCATACTGAAGACTGAATTTTATGCTGATCCAAACAATATTATTTTTTATTTCCCAGCTATGTTGAAATTTGCAGCAGCACAAAGCCATGCTATTTTGATACTACTGAGAGGAAAGTTGTTACTGCTCCCTCAACAGTGGTTCTGACACTGCAGTTTTCATGGTGGAGTCAGCACTATATCTACACAATATTGGAGAATGTGTTCAGTTCCTCTCTTCAGAAAAAAAATACTTACATAGCTAAAAATGTGATGAAGCCTAAACATTTGCTCTCAAAGACAACAAAAATCAAAGAGAAATGTATGCAGAATTTGTTTTCTAGCTCTGTTTTTAAAAATGAACAAAAGAGCAGCTGTACTGCATAGACCAAATGTCTACTCTGTCTCCAGCACTGGCCAAAAACTGATGCCTTCGGAAAAATACAAGGCGAGAGTAAGCATATATGAAGGATACTTCCAGAATAATCCAAAATGTGTCTGTCATTCACAAAAAAAGGAGGCTATCATTGTCTTCATGCATAAATTTATTTAGGTGATATTAAAAAAAACAGCTAAAAATTAGTAACGCTGTGTAGTACAGAGAACTGTGAGAAAAAATTGTTTGCATACGAGTCTCTGTTTTACATGTGCAAAAATATTTTTTAAAAAACATGTCAGAAAACTGTGAGTCTCAGGTCTTTTACTATGCTTGTCAGAAAATTGAAGAGAGTTTAATCTTTGCACGATAACAAATGTACTGGGAAGTAGAGGGGTTGTGGCACTACGTTTTTAGGAGTCACTGCCAGGGTTTGGTAGCTTAGCATGTATGGTAAAGTCATGGATGGTTTTGATCACTGTGGCTGAATTTGGACTGTGGGACATAAACTTCCTTCCAAACTTGTGGTGCACGATGACCACCACAGCTGCTTGCATTATACAACCAATGCCTCTGTTCCTGATCAAGGGGTAGCCCTGCTGCAATCCAGTCATTTTCCAGTCTGGAGACATGCAGAGGCAGGATCAAGAGAGCAAGTGCATAAGACACCTAACCTGCCTTGATACTCACTTATGTAAGCGTTAGCCTTTTGCTAAAAATAGAACTGATGAAGACTCTTATCGGGTATAAATATCCAAACAGTAAGTTAATTTTTGCTGTTGTTTTTCAGTAAAGATACGTTCTTTAATTCTGCAGTTCTTCATGTGAACAAGCCTCTCTGCCTCTTTCATTTGTGCAATAGATGTGCAGATCTTTGCTTATTTGAAATAAGAATCAGACCCTTTATGAAAAGATTGTCACTCAGAAGAGAGTTAGACAAAATAGTAAAATACTTTTTCTTCAAAAAAAAATAGCATTTATCAATCACCTACAGCCATTCATTGTTACAAGTTACTGTTCAGGGACTGAAGGTTCCTATTACCTTAGTGGAAATAATTTCCTCCATTGTGTTTCTTTTCAATGTGGAAGAGCCTATCAAGTCCAGATTAAACACTGAGATGCAAATGAACTATTTTTTTCTGTCTTTTGGTACAGGATCATTCCTTTCACACATCTCTCCACCTCAGTAGTAAAACTGAGACATACACAGTGACTGCTGAATGTCTGACAAAATACTCTCATTTTGTGAGGGCAGAGAGAGGTCTTTTAGTATGAGCTTGATGCTTCACAGGTATGGTTATATTGCTTCTAGCTTCAGAACTAATGGAATTGCTTTGTGGGCCATGGATACCTGCACAGGGTTTTAGTAATTGGTCTGGATACACACCAAGGCAATATTTTATTCCTGGTTGTTTTCTTTGTCATAGCTCACTCTGTTCCTCTACACCCCATGTTGTATGGGCAGAGAGTTCAGTGCCACGTAGATATGGGAGAAACTCTATCGGAAGATTTCTTTTCCCTTTTATTCGCTGTTTCACCTAATTTAACATGAACGTGGGACTCTCACTTGAGAGGACGAAGCATTCATCCCTGTTCTTTCTCCTAGAGGAGCTGGCCACTCCTACACTTGTTAGCCTTGCTTCTTTCAAACAGCAAGATTAATTGCTCCTTCCTCTTCAGCAGAACATTTCGGCTCTGTTTGTAGCTGCCTTGCAGATGGATTTAAAATGAAGCCTCTTTATTAATACATTTGGTTGCTGCTTAAGACAGTAAGTGCTACAAATGGCATTGCCACAGCAAAAAGTCCTTGTATAAGTATTTATGTATTTCTAGAGTCTTTGAAGAAGAAAACCCAAAACTTTCTTGAATTGCTTGGTGTCCTGTACTTATTGGGGTAGATTAGCAGAAGATCTTTCATAGAGCCTGTCTTTAAGGCGATTAAAGGGAGAAAGTGCTCACAAGGCTAAGGCCTGGATGTGTGTCTGGCAGACTTCGTGATCTATGCCCCAGCTAGGATCCATTTCTGCTAGTAAGTGAGAGCCTCAGCGGGTGGAGCTGTTTAACAAAGAGAAGCTGGCCAGGATTCATGTAAAGTGCAGTCTGGGAATAAGGAGAGAATGCTATTTAATGCCACGTCCGATTGCAGGAAGATATACAGGGCTGGAAACACTCCTGACACATCTGCAAAGCAAAGCTATTAGTCACTTTGATTTCATCTCCTGCTATATTCACACTATAGTTACTGCTATGCCCTAATAGCATATAAGGTAGTTACTTTGTCTTAGTCAAAATACTTCACAATTCATTTAACCCTTTCAGACGTAGACATATGCTGGGGAAATACAATAGCAATTTCAGAGGTAGGGTCACCTTAAGCTTTCACGCACAAAGAGAAATTTTATGTGCCTGTCAGCGAGTGCGTCGTTGCAGATTTACTTGGTTTTGTTTAACCAAGCTTCCAAGTCTCCTGTGACTGGTGTTTTTCAGTTTCAAACAGTCTAGTGTCTGCACATAACCTGAAGTTGCTGGGGCTCTTTCCGCAGAAAAAGTCATTTATTTGGCGGGTGACCCATCTAACAACCTGAGATGAGATCTGCAACAATAAACAGATGGTTAATGCTCAGTTTCCACCATCCCCGTTTGGTCTAACCCTGACCAGACTTCTTAAAAACAGCTGCTGCCCATTTGTCTTTTTCTGATCCTGTGCTTCAGGTAGAGCATCCCGAAAAGATTTACAGCTGTCAGGTCTTAACCGGCGGGTCAGTAAAGGGCACTAGCCCCTTCTGTGAGGCATTGCACCCATCACAGTAGCATTTACATTAATAACACAGTAAGAGAAACTCATGTCCTGTAAAAACCTCGTTTATCATCTTAAGTAATTTAAACAACTTTGATATTTGATATATTATGTCTAGCAATGTTAGACTCAAAGTATTTCAAAGCCTTGATGTAGCTATGTAGCTAAATTTAGATATAAGGCATATCGTCCTGTATATTCTGCGAAGGTTATGTATTTAGAAGTATATTTAACTAAATAAATGTGTTAGTGCTTTCTTTCTCTACAATAACCAAGACTTTTAGGTTTATTTATAATTAATAATTAATTAATAATTAATTTTATATAATTTTGTCTTATTTTTATAAGAATCTCTGAAATTATTACATATCACACATTTATACAGTAATCTTGTCCTATAGTAATTATGCTTGCTTTTTTAATATAATTACATACATCCAAATATATCTGAAATACATTGGACTTGCTAGTTCAGTTTTACTGGAATTCCTAAATGACTTCGAGTTTTTGTGAACTACAGAGTATTTAATTTTGAGTGGTAAAACTGGTAAAGAATACTGAAATCAGAATTTATGTGAAAATAATTTCTTTTTTCACTAATTGGTCATTTTTTGTCAGACTTTTTTTTCTTATGTCTTTGGACACTTTTTATATAGTTAGTGTGAATAGGTGGTATATGTTTCATATAGCAGTAATGATTTTTTTAAAACAGTAATACTTTTTAAGAAAACACAAGAGCATGCATATGTAACTTTTGCTTTCATTTTGATGAAACAAACACCTAACAATAACATTGGCATACATGTAAAGCCTGAAAACTAAGTAGCTGAGCTGAATGATCTCTCTGTGCTATAACTATCAAGTAAAAAATAAAGTCAAAGGTCTGAGGTTTTTAAGACAGTAATTAAAAAACTGATTCTGTTGATTTTTTAAAAAATAAAATAAGGATATGTTAATTTTAAAAATAACTGGGTTTAGACTTGGAGCATAAATATGGTTGTATTACAGGTTTCAGTGATTTACCACTGGTTTAGGACTGCAGTTTTAATTTATGTTTCCTTTTTATAATTGCTCAGATGGCAGAGTGAACATGGATTAAAGAGATGTCTTCTCTTATTTTAAGATGAGGCAGTTATTCATGTTAGCTAAATGTATATTTAATATATTGGGCTCAGTCTTGAATAAATTTTCAGCAGACATAAATTATGCTGTGCTTGCTTGCATTTATATGTATAATAGTGCTCTTTTTAAAATTAATACAAAAATAGTTCCAATTTGCTGTGTTCAGATTCCTATAGTATTAGATAGAAACACTTTAGTTAAAGCACTGCAAAGCCAAGAGCTTGAAGATGGGACTTTCAAAGACTCCTGCTAAGACAATTACGTGTCCTGATCACATAAATGCTATGTGAAAATGTGGTGGTAAATGTACCTTGCAGATAGCTTCACAGTGAGTGGCTGGGAAAATGTTTGGAAAAACCTCTTGAGTTTGCTGGGATCCATCCCTAAGGTCATATATTTGCCCTTTCCAGACCAAACCAGGAGCCATCTGACAAGCCTTTACAAAGTTTGTAATCCCTCTGAGGAACATGCAGGTGGAAGCCCTGTCCCCCCACGTTGGCTCTCAGTCCAGCCTGTGTCATGAGCTGTCCTGGTTTTAGTCCCTAGTCATGTTCTACTCATGTAATGGGGAGTAGGCTTTGAGGACATTCCTTCCCATTTCCACATCTGTGCTTCTCGTACAATACCATTTGCAATTTATCACATATATTTCCTAGTTTGGTCCTACACCAGCTGTGCTTCAGGTGTTCTAATGATCTTCTGACCCATTGAACTTGAACACAACTATGTCAAAATATGTTGAACAGAATGTCTTCCATGTTTTTTCATAATTTTAAACCGTATAATTAAGAGACACTGTGCTCTGCACACATCATTGACAAGCAATGTTGTAATTAAATGAACAGGTGAGCTTGGGACAAGATAAAAAGCCTCTGTCCTTATGGAGCTTCTCAGGATAAGTTGCATTACAGTATTTAGAAAGCTGCACTTTTGTAAAACTATGTGTTTGGGCAGTTCCATCCTTCCTAGAAAATGCTTAATAAGGTTTCCACGGCCATGTGAGAACATTCTAAAGTAATAGACTGATCTTTACTTCTTTCACCTTTAATATAGATGATATATTCAAATTTTTGCAGGCAAAAGTAGTTTTTCATATGAATTTCTGATTTATCTTTTTTACAAGATTTTGACCAAAGGAGCATGGCATTCTCTAAACCTATCCCCAAGGACTAGTTGAGTGAAGGATTTCTAAGTTTAAATTCTGCACCAATATAAACTCTTTAACCAAATAGATTTCTTACACTTCCTAAATTCAAATGGCAGAATATGTTATTAATTTCTCATCTGTAATGTTTGTCAGTTTCTGAAAATTGAGTCTTAACTACAGTATTATTAGTGGCAAATTCATAATTTAAGTTTTAGTGTGGTGTGCTATTTGAGATAGCAATGGGCTAAACCAATTTTGTTTTCAAGTAGATTTATTGGAAGAATGCTAAATGCCACCAAAATGTTTTCTGAGAACTTGGTGGGTTTTGTGATGGTCTCTTTTTTTCCACTTCTGTCAGCTAAATTGCATTGAAAGAAATTACTTTCCTGGAAGTGAAATATTATTAAGGTAGATGACACTGTTGTTACTGTGAAAAGAGTGTGACTGGCTCTTTTGCTATGACAAAACATTTGAGAGCACCTTCCCCCCCTTCTTTGACATTTGTCAGTGTCTTTTTAAAAGCATCATTGCACTGTGTTCTGTTATGAAGTTAATAAAATACCCACCTTGACTTAACATGTTACAACCCTCACCACTTTAAGCCTCCCAAACTACAGTGCTTATAGAAAGTGAGCCAGGGGCGATACTGAAACGGATAAAGATACATCTTGTAACCAGTGATGCAATAAGATTGTGCCACCTATCCTGTGGGATCTGCACTGGATCTTTTTGAGCTTCTGTAGATCACATAATGCATCCTGTTTCCATGCTTGCGTGAAAATTTGAATATTGATATAATGTGAACCAGTGATCATTGTGCTGAATGAGAAAAAATGCAGCCATCGTTTTGGTTAGTGTTTCATACAGGACAATTATTTACGATTACTTATTTCAGTAAGACAGAGAAGAGGACATTGGGTAAATGGAGATGATGTGCTTCTCTTAGCTTACCATAGAGTGTCCCTTGACTTGTAATATCTCCTCAGCAATGACAAGTGGAATATCATAAAACGCAGTTGGCAAATGAAGGGAAGTAAGAGGAAGAATACAGTTGTGTGGCTTAATTTTACTGTTGTTTGAAAAAGTGTTGAAAAACCACATACTTAAGACTGGGGAACTGTCAGTAGTGAAATTGTATAATACATTAAGACATTAACTAACCTGAATATATACAACTATACAACTGGGAACTAAAAAGGAGAATTTTTGCGGAAATTGGGAGAGGGACTTTTAACCTGAGATTTCTTATCTACCCTGAACCCAATTCAGTGTTGATATCTTTAAATGACAGTGAATACCTCAAACTGGTCTGGTCTTGGCTAGGATTATTTCTAATCTTGATGCTTTTTATTGTGTACAGCCATGGGGCAAACATGGAGCCAAAGACAAAACAATGTTCTCTGTTTTCCCATGAATTCTAACATGGCAATTAACTGAGTCTAAACAGTCAAAAAATGAAGGCACTAAATGAATTTACACGCTTAATACATTTTACAGTTGTTGAAGAGTTGACTTTCTCAACTGTTTTCTTGGACAGAAGGAATTTCAGCTCACAGATTTCCTGGTTCAGTTGTTAGTTAAGGAAATATTGAATGAAGGTTCAGGTAACACTTGTATTACAGCCTATAAAGTATATGTGCAGAATGCTGTTTTCAAGTATAATTGTTTTTCAGACAGAGAAAATACTATCCCAATTATGGTAGCATAACATTTTAGTCTGGCAAGGAATCTTAAGAGATGTGACTTACGTCAGTTAGATATAATTCTAAATAATATAGATTGCATTTGTTTGAAATGCATTTTAAATGAAGTTCTAAATAAACTTAAGTTTCTCACTGATTACATTACCTGTGTTATGTTATTTTACACTACATTACATTATTTTTAACTACCTTAGTCATGGGAAAATTGTAAAAAGTTGCTGTATGGTATGGTCTCCCAAGCATTTTGAACTGATCTAAGACACTGCTCTGCTAAAAGGGTTGCCTTACTGCTTTCTTGTACTCTTGGTAGTGTTTGTGATAATGCTGGTACAAGAAGAGAGAGGAAACATGGAAATGTGCCATCAGTGCAGGGGAAAGCAGTCCCTTTGAGGCAGCAAAGAAGAGTTACATCTGTTTAAACAGACTGTGGAACAGCATCCTCTGTAGGCTCTGGCTCTCCTCTGTAGGGCATGTGCAGCATTGGGCAGCAAAAGAGATTTTCATTCAGTCAAAATACTCTTAGTCTAGGGAAAGACACAACTCTGAAAAAATACTCTCTAGAGAAATTTTGAGTTTGGTATCACTAATTGTCACCCACCTTGTGCCTGAATGTTTTCTTTTCAGCCCGTGCTCAATCAGCATGTTTGTGGGATTGCAGTCTAACTTGGGTGGGGTATCTCGCGTGCTCTCAGGGCTCTGTTGACAGTCTTCTAGTGTTCACAACAGATGAGTCTGGCCTATGGTATAGTTTTATTGCTACCTCCAGCATATGGTACAGTTATAACTAGGTCAATGGAGACCTTGCTGCCCTCTAGTTCCTCTTGGTTGTTTCAGCTATTTGGGCCACCACACCAATCCGCAAAGAAATGAGTTTAAAAGAAAGCATGCACCACCATTACAGTGCAAAGAGATGAGGTGCTTTTGTTCACAACCTGATAAAGACCAGGTGACATTGTAGCTAAATCAGCAAAGAAATACTGGCCAAAATCTCTCTGTATGTATTGAAGCTTACTTGAATATCAGTAGCCTAAGCTAGACCTTTGAGTGCAGAATCATTATTAAGACAAGTGCATGATATATGTATTCTGGGTTTTAATGCATGTTCACTCAGGCCATAAATTCATAGTATCAACATCATAATGTAAGAAAAAAGTTCAGTGCATGGATTGAAAGATTTTTTTTTGGACACACAAATCTGTGGCAACCCTGCATAGAGAACAGTTGCATGCACAACTCCAGTGGCTAAATGGGGCTTGCTTTGCATGTGCATGGGCTTGCTGTTCCTGAAAATGCAAACAATCATTTACTCCTACTTCACCTTGGAAGGATAGCTGAAGATTGTGTTGGGTACCTTTTAAGAACTGAAGCCAGGTGGCAAGCTGTTGCAGTTTCAGACAAAGCCAGTGTTATCTGGGTTTTGGTCATCTTCTGATAAATTGACAGCATAGCTAGCTACCAGGTACCCTTTTCATGCCCTTTTCTATCAAGGCTCTGTGGTGGACACTTTCTCTCTTTTCCATCTGGACTGTTGTATTGAATTAGTTCACCCACCAAACTTGGAATAGTACCTAATCATCCATGACAGCGGGATGCATTCAATTGGAATGTGTAGTAAGCAAGGAGGAAGTGCAAAAGCATTTGGGCGAAGTACTAGAGTATGGCAACATCCAAGAGACATTTTTGACCCAGCTTTTTATTTGCCAAACATTTCACAGCTTGTTTTCTTTTAATTTGAATGCTTCATGTTGAAAAATGGAGAACATAAAGGAAGCAAAAGCAGAAAGGTTTCTTGATCACATTTGTAAAAATACAGATCTATGTATTTTAATTCCAAATAGCCTGTAATTTCAAAAATCCATTACACTAAAACCCTTTTAATCTCAGTTGAAATGAAAAGCTTACAGGGCAGAGGTTAAATAAACTATTTTGTTTATCTCATGACTGATATATTTTAGTCAGTTTGGCTCTTTAGAGGGGAAGAGAAAAACAAACCCTCAGATTTTTGCATAGCTTTACTGAAAATAAAATAGCAACAAGGCCAAAAAAGTCCTGTTAGTTCACATGAGTACTGCCAGATCAGCTACTCAACCTTGCCTCTGTAATTGGGAAAAAGTATTTTCTAAATTAAAAAAATAAGACTGAAAGACTACAAAAGTTCTTCTAACCCATCCCCTTGTTTTAAGGCAGAGTTACAATTTTGTGTCATTCCTGAAAAATATTTGTCTAATCTTCTTAAAGCTTCCTGTGAAGGAGACTGACAACCTCCCCAGTCCTTAATTAACCTCAAAGAGAGAAAGTTTCTTAAAGTTCTTGGCTGATTTTTTTTGCTGCAATGCAAGCCCGTTAGTTCTTATCTTACCCACTGTAGACAGAGTGAACAAACTGTTCCCTGCTTCTTCGTGATAGCCTTGTAAAAACTGTTATTATGCCCACTCTCAATTTTCTCTAATTTAGCCTGATCAGTTCCAGTTCTCTCAGTCTTTCTTCATAGGTCATGTTTTCTGGATCTCTGATCTCTTTCCTCTCTCAGGGCTTTTTCAGACAGTTCAGTTCTTTCTTTGAAATCTGATGCCCAAAAATGGATGCAGTATTCCAGCTAGAGCCTTGCCACTGCCAAGCAGAGTTGAAGGATTGCTTCCTGCGCTTTGCAGGCTGCTCTCCCATACATGTCACAGAATGGTGATTGCTTTTTTTTTTTGCAGTAGCACAACTGTGACTCTCGCTCAGCTTGTGATCTGCTGTATCTCCCAGATTGCCATCCTGATTATTTCTGCCTCAGTGTAGTCCCTTCTGCTTTTCTGTACGGCATTTCAAACTTCTTTTCTAAGCAACGCTCCAATTTCTGAAAATTATTTTAAGTTCTTGCAGTGCCTTCCTGTTGCACATTAGCAGACTTAGTTAATGTGGTTTCTGTTCTGTCATCTGAGTTCTTAATGAAAACATTGCATTTTGTAATGGACCTCCACCCAGCAGGTCTTTTCATTTGTTCAAAGACTCATTAATAACTAGTCTCTGGTTATGGTCATTCAAACAGTTTTCACTGGCTTTATAATACTTTAATCTAAGCCTTGTTTTTTAAATTTGCTTATGAAATTGTTATGTGAAATAGTGTCAAAAATCTTGCTGAAATCAAAATATATGACAGCCAGTTGTTTTTCACTGTCGTGAATCCTTTCACCCTCCTTACAAGCAGACTGACTTGTGATTTGTTCTTGACAAATTCATGTTGACTATTACTCATCTGCTTATCTTTCTGTTTTTAAATTCTTTATTTGTTCCATTTTTTTCAGTGCATTGAATTTGAACTGACTGCTCTATAATAAGACATACATCTACTAGCTGTCTGACACACCATCTTTGAGAACTTCTCAGTGACAATGAGTAATAGTTCTGAGGTCACTTCATTCCCTTCTTGGCTGTCCTAGGATGAAGTTCATAATACATACCTGATTTGAAAACTTTTAATTTGTGGAAATGTTCTCTAGTTTGTTTCCCTATTTTAGGCTGAGATTTTACTTCTTTGCAACTGGATTAGCCACATGCTTTCAGATGACTCTTCTAATAAAAGTGTGCAAAAATGTATTAGACACTTCAGCTTTCCTAGTCTTTTGTCAGTACCGTTACTCTTCTGCTAAGTTGTGGACTAGCTCTTTCCATAGCCCCAACAGAGTAGCTGTACTGCAAACTCCCAATACTGAAAAAGTACATCAGGCTTTTTCAGCTCCACTCTTTCCAGCAGCCTCCATTACCAGTAACAAAATCACAGAATCACAGAATCATATAGGTTGGAAAAGACCTTTACGATCATCGAGTCCAACCGTAAACCTAACACTACCAAGACCACCACTATACCATGTCCTTAAGCATGGGGACATTGCAGGGTAACATCGCAAACCTACTTCCCACTCCTCTTCCTTAAGTGGCCAGCTCAACTGTGTTCTTTAGCATCCAGGACTGTGGACAGCAGAAGAGTAAAGACATCATGACCTTTAAAACCTGGAAAATGTTATGGTCTGGCTGCCCTGTAGGGAATGTGCTTTGTGAAGAGCAGTTATGGTCATAGCTCTAGCTACCTGCAGTGGTGCAGTGGCCACTAAAGGGCTGAAAAGGGAAGGGGTATTTGGCTTAGTCGAGTTCTGGAGCTGCCTTTGTATCAAATTCAGCCCCAAATCGCAGTCATTTACACTCATAGTGGCAGTGCTGGCAACATTGCATCAGGTGACTGGGAAAAGAAGAAGGGAACATGTAGTAGTTCAAAGTAAATAGAGAAAGTTTTATTTTAAAGATGGGTAGCTTGAAGCACAGACAAACAAAGTAACTATTTCCAGAATCTGATAGTAGGTTTTGTAATGTAAAATACCATGCAGGAGTCCTGACTGAAGCATGTTACTCTCACACCACAATTCACTCCTCAGCTATTTAAATAAATCTCTTGGGGATGGGGGTGAGGAGGGGATAAGATATATGGGAAAGGAAATGAGGATGTTATCTCCACTTTACTGTGTAATACTCATTTAAGAATGGCTAGAGCTTTCTGAATAATGAATGTATCTATCTCAGTATTTCATGTCAGTGCAAAATGCTGTCTGAAGAACCGTTATTGTAAATGAGAACTGAGAAAGTGCTATTAGAAAATTATTATAAACTTTAGGAAAGTGCTAATTTCAAAAACAAAACACATTTTATTTTGTAGTGTGACTTTCAGTTAGGAAAAAAATATTTCATTTTAAAGTTCTCTTGAAAAAGTAACTAGAATAACTCTGATATCTTTTTTTTTAATCCCTTGCAGCTCCCAGACAGCTGTGTAATGGATTACTATGAAAAATACAAGCACAGAATGAATGAGCTTGAAGCATTTAATATGGTAAAAGTTATAGGATTAATACTATTACCTTGTATATGTGTATGTGCTAGTCTAGAACAAAACCCTATTAAGTTTTATGTGGAGGTGGACTGTCTTACGCTGTGGTATGCAATCTCAAAAACAAAGCAGCTCCCCCTTCCAAACTTTGGAGCATATCCTATTCCAAAACTATATTAGGTGTCAGTAAAATAATAAAGTGAACACATGGAAGATTCTTTTTCAAGAGGGACTATTACCCTGGAAAATGAAATGTCAGTCTCCTTTTAAACCCAGACTGGTCTCCATGCAGTTATTTCATAAAAATTCTTTTTATTAAAATTCATTATTTCCCTCTTTAAAATTGTTCTGCTTCATATAATATCATTTTCTTGTTGGACAATGTCTCGAAACCAACTAAATAACATAGTTTCCTGGCTTTATGGCATTCCATGTATTTTTGATCTTTAAAATAATCTGTTTTGAAGATGTACATACCACAGGGAAAATTAGCAAGGTGACATTTGTACAACAGAACCACTAGAAAATTACTGACCTTCCTGGAATTGTTCTGTGGAAGTGTAACCATTCGGAAGTGTATTGGCTCTCTTTCCCAAAATCATTATAGTATCTAATCTTTCTTTCAGCTGAAGGTTGTTCTGGCTCCCTGCATAGAAGTTTTGATACTTCTGGATCGTCTTTGTTACCTCAAGGAGCAGGTATTTTTGCATTATATTTTATGATAGCTAAAGGCTACATCAGTGAAATGAGACTATTTCAGCCAATTTATTACTGTGCAGATGAAAAGTCTCTGTTGCAGAATTATTATTCTCATCATTTTTGCAAAAGTATAAGCAATCATTCCATTTAGTATAAACATATGCCCAGCAGATGTTTTTATTTTCAGCAAAGCAGCAACAGTAAAGTTTATGTTCTTTTAATTGTATGGTAATTACTAGTCAATAGACAGTAAAAAATGAATTAATTAAATATGCAACAAATTTCATTTTATACAACATATTGAGATATTTAATAATTAAAAAGAGTATTGGAAATGCTAAACAAACATTGTGCTGTACATGCTAGAGCTTCCAATGAATATGTTTTAGAACATATAATTCAAGAAATTTTGAATTAGGTCCAAAATGTTTATGATTTCCTTTTATTGTTTCTTAATTAAGATCAATGATGAGAGAGGGTGCACTTTTTCCAACTGTATGGGTCAACTGAGGTACATTTGACTAACATACAGCCTGGATATATTTTACAAGTATAGACCTGGGATATAATAAGCAAATGCTACTGCATTTACTCCATAATGATTTATATTACAGTGTTTCTTCTAACACTAATTTTGAGCTTGGCCTGATTAACTCAGAAGCAGCAGTCATACTTTCTCTGCACCAGTAAACATTTTTCAGACAAATAATAATTTGCTAGGAGGAAATGGTAGCGTCTTCCAGCTTCTGCTCTGGGCCACGGTCAAAATAAAACTTTAAAATAAAGCTTAAACCCATTCATGTGAATAGCTCTGTTTTTCCACCATAAACCTTTCATTTTAACAGCTCCATTTTATCATAAGTAAAAATTCACTTTATTCTCTGCCACAGTGCACTTGGAACAACTGAGTTGTAGTAAATGTATGCTTTTGTTCTAACTGGTATTTTTACAGAGAGGCAATTTGAAATATTTAAATAATGATGTATTTTCCCAAATGCCAACCAGTTATAAATCACATAGAGATCTGTATGATTTCCAAGATGGGAGATCAGACTTGCTGCATTTAGCACTAATTTACCTTTTCTAAATGTAATATACGCATTGATTTAATCTTGTACTGGTTGATTCACAAAATGTGTTTAGGAAGAAAAAATAGAAATGATAAAAGCCATATGCAACATGAAGACCAGATCCAGCTGGCCTCATTCATTTGAAGTCAGTTAATTAGCTTCAGTAGTAGAATGTGCTGCATAAAATGAGTAGGACTTGATCCTTAATTTCTTTGCTCTAGTTCAACTGAAAAACAAGCTTTATTGATGAAGGGGGTCATAAGCTGTCATTTGATAGTGCCAGAAAGAATTTAATGTCTTTAAAATACATCCTGTTTTGGGTATCCTTTTTTCTCAACAAACTTTCTGTGATTTTCTTGTTAGGTAAGTGTTTTTTCTGCTTTGCATTAAGGATAATTTTTAATATTTTTTGCAATTTTGTATTTAAAAATGTGGACCTATTACCATATCTTAGCTTTTAAGTCAAACACATTTTAATGTACTTCAATCATATATCATTTTACAGGACAACATTGCCTGGTCTGGACTTGTGAAGTTATTTGATCCCGTGAAATCCCCCAGATGCTATGCAGTTATTGCTCTGAAGAAACAGTCATGTTTTTAAGTGGAAGCAAATTGCAGATAGGTTGAAAGCTCTGAACTGATACTGCTGTTTCCTCACTTTTATTCTGTTATTTTTAATTCATTCCTCAGGTACCCTGACTATTTGCTTTTCAGCTGCAGAAGTAAAAAGTGCAATGCCTCTTTGAATGATGAGAAATAAATATCTCCTTTATAAATACCATTGCTTCCTTATGTCAGTTATTAAACAATGTTGAACATCTGGCTTTATTATAAAAGTTATGACCCGTATCATGTGATTATTATTTTAAAACAATTTTTATGTTTCTTCTTTTTAAGGCATTATGCTATGTATCAATACCCCTTCTCTTGATATTTCTAATCACAAGATCATACCTTCTCAATTTTTACCAGTGGCTGGCATCAGCAGTCTCAGACTAGCCTCACCTTTTTCTTTTCTGGATTGAGATGGTGCATAGTATAAACAGAAAAATAACCTGCACCTGTGAACAAGAGGTTCATAGACTAAACAGGATCTTTGTACTTCCCTGTTCTCCAGGTCATCAGGACCAGCTTATTAACAGAGCAACCTAGAAGAGCCTAGATAGTAATTACCTGCAAAGAGCACTTTTGTATCAACCCCTTCTTCCTTCAGGCATGTTCCAGGAATGCACTTGTTCGCCTGTCACTCTGAAAGAAAAAAATACATGTGCTCTAATCCAGTGGGAGATTTCCCAGTGCTTAAGAATCAGCTGCCCTGCTGGAGTTCACTCTGTAATCCTTGGGTTTTATCAGAAAGCTATTATCTGGCCCAAATGTGTTGGGTATAAATACTTTGGTACCCAAGTGAATTGAAACTTGCTAGGTAGTTTCTCGTTGGCTGTACTGCATTCATGAGTGGGAAATTTATTTGTTGCTGCATTTATCTCAATGGGTTGCCTAATTAAACTTGCAGATTTTCCATCAGTTAAAAAAGAGAAAAGTTTCTATTCTAAGTCCTAGTGCTTTTATTAGAATTTTCCAGCATATATAAAACATAATTAACAACCACTGCACAGAAAAAATGACAACAAATAAATAATAAAATACAGCATTAAAGAACAAAACGGGAGAATGCAACTTTGGTGGGCAGAAGATGAGAATAACAGAAAATATTTTTATATTAATTGTATAGTGACAGTAATAGTCATGGGAATCAGACTGAGATTCAGATGTGAGTGGGAACAAATCTTATTCTGTTTCAGTCTGCAAAATATAATGAGCTTGTGAACATGGCAATTCAAGAAAAGAGAAGTAAGGTATTTTTCTAACAAGTCACATCTTTCTTGATGTGTTCACTTGGAAGAAATACTTTTTTGGGGGTGGTGTAAGTTCACTACTGTCTATTTTAGGACTCACAGTCCTTATTAACTCCATGGATCCAGTATGAGCTTCTCACATTTGTTTGGTCCCAGTACAATCCTTAGAGCTGCTGAACACCTGCAATACCCAAGGAAATTAACAGAAGTTGCAGGTGCTCACAGCATCTTTGGAGTAGAGCTAAGAAAAGAAAATGAGGCCTTCCATATATGCCACTTTTGTTATATAGGGAGTACTGAGGAAACTAACAAGCTGGTAGATTCTTTTCCCAGGAGAGGAATCAAAAGAAATAAAATCCTTTCCTAACCTCGAAGCATCTGGAAGAAAAAAACGCCAATAAATCTGATATAAAGAGGCAATCTGAAGTACATGATGTTAAAAAGAAAAAAGATTAACAAAAATGTTAAAAAAATAGGTTTTATTATATTATGTTCTGCTAAGACCTGATGACTAATTACTAGTGAAGTGTTAGAGTGTTGTCATCCCAAACTTATGAGCTGTTGGAAAAATTTATTTGGGGATGAAATTGCCTTTTTGTGTTATGAATTGATTCTTCTGCTTTTTCAGATCAAATACTGGGGCATATATGATGTCCAGCCAAAGAAAGAACAGTTTCTTACTGAAAGCAAGTGCTTAAAAGTACCCTTTTATGGCCCAAAAATATTCATTTCAGCAAGCCCCACCTGGTTTAATTTGAACACAGTCGAAATTGCATAGGGTATACAGACAATTGCTAATTTTGTGTGGTATTTTAATGTGTGTAATGCTATCTAAATTCAAAGTTAAATTCTTATTACTATCTTAAGAGGACATTTGCAACAGTTTATAATAACAAGCACATCTCTAGGATTAGCCCAAGTGCTTTTCAACTGATTCAAAAAGGTCTGAATAAATTTGCATGCCCCCCCCCAGCAACTTCTCAGGCTCTTTCAGTACTTTTCATGCACTTTGTAGTCTATGCAGGCAAAGACAGAGGCGATGAGCTTCTTAGAATAATAACTATCAAGAGGTTTATATGATGAGTTTGCATTCAGCAAAGTCAGTTGCTGTCTGCTTTCAAAGCTGTTTCGAAGCTTTGGATGCCTGAATACCTATGAGCTATTGTTTACATAATAGAAAAATCCCTGACAGTAATCAAGATGAATAAAACTATTTTTCTTCATGGTTATTGCCAAAAGTTCTTCCATAATGGAAACTGTATCCTAAATATGATGAAGTCTTTTGATAGAAAAGGATCTCCATTTTCTTTCAGTGTGACAGCGAGCTATCTATCTTGATATGCTCCCTAAGGAATAGTGGATATGTCTGCTTTCCCTCAAGTGTTTGCCTGATTCTGTTTGTGGCACACCTATGCATTCTGTAGCAGATTTGGAGTGTTTTATTTATTTTTCTTAGGGCTGAAACCTGTTCTTGGATGGAGGAACAAGAGTATATGCAGGGTATGTGTGCAACCTTAATATCCAAGAGTATGTTGTAGCCCTAAGATCTCCAAGTCTGCTTTTGTGACAATAAACTTTAATTCTGCAGTTCTGATTCATGCCTTAGAACATCACATCACAAAAACAGTTTGTACTGTTTTAGTTTCTGGGGTTTTAGTTTCAAGTTTTTTTCTGATTAAACATTAAGTATTTTCTGTTACAGATTATCTTCTTCATTGACATTATTTGTTAATTTACTGTTAAAATAACAACTATCTGCATGGAGTTAAAATGCTTTTGCTGTGTCATGATGGAGTTAAAATCTTGAGACTCAAAATCCATATGTCCTATGATGGCTTAAAATCTGCACAGGGGAAGCATCCTAAATGTATTTGGTTTGGTGGCAGCTATATGTCTTTTTGATGGTTGGAGTATTCTTTCCTATCAGTACTTATTGGTTCAGATTTACTTTTTTCCTAAAAACCATCCTAAGTGTGTCATTATATTGCCAGAGATCACTGATACTAATGGCAAGTAGTAAAATAGGACCAGCACCAAGAAAGTCTTCCCTGCTTACGTGTGAAATAGCCAGCTTAGTATGGTGCTTCAGACTTTCTTTTCTCTAGGAGGTAGCTGAATACCCAATCTTTGTTAGCATCTTTAAATCTCTTTATCCCATGCATCTTATCATTCTTACTGATATATGTCCTCCTTCTTGCTGATATATATCCTAGTGCTCTGAAAGGAGAGGAATCCATGCTAAGCTATGAGCCGTGAAGAATTTTCAGTGTCCACAATCAAATCAGAACCGAAGTATAGTTGCCCAGATGTTTAAATTGGCCACCTAACCCTTAGAACTGTGACTTTAGCTTCCTTAGTTTCTGAGATCCATTGAAATTTTGCAGTTTCCAAGATTCCTGTATTTCCTGCCAGGTGGGAGCGTGGCCTAATTCTCTGGGATCCAGCTGCAGTTCCCTCACCATGTTCATCTGAAATAACCAACTCAGTTTGGTGGCTCTATATACTTTATTTCCAAGCAACTGCTGAATAAGTTGGTTTCTTTGAATTTGCTTATCCCTGGTTGTTATCTTTGCCAATGTTATATTTCAGCACTCTAAGAAAAGAAGTAAAATCCTTCTGAGATTTAGGAAGCCTCAGTGAAGTTGCACCGCAGTTATGCTTTTTGTTGCTTTCTCCCTTAAAGCCTTGAAATGAATTCCTGGTGATCAGACAGATTAATAAGCACCAGACAGCCTGAGAGGCATAGGTTATTAAAAAATACTATGTACAATATCTTCTCTTCAGGAGTCTTTTTCGATTCAAGAGATCTGAGGCATTTTCTTCACAGAAATTCCAGTGCACATTATCATTAAACTCAAACGTCCGAGGAAACCTACCAACATAATGAAGATTTGCCTCAAACTGTTAGAACATGCTGTTGTACACCAGTCTTCCCAGTATACACCTGCATCCTCCTCAAGGCTGTCTGCAATGTCTGTATCAAACGGGAGAGGAATAGACACTTGTCTCACCATCTCAGTGATGCTGTTCATGAAATCTGCAAGAGAATGACACTCTATTCTCTGCTCTGTTAAAAGGCAATAGAACTCTTAGAATGGGTATGTCCAACATCCAAAGATTTCTCCAGATATCATTATTGAAATCCATTTAACAGAATTCCTCAGTCAGTTCAATCTGTTAGTTACTTCAGTCAAGACTGACTATCATTAATAGGTCTACCAAATTTTGTCCTGTGGTTTATGTTCCACAGGTGGATCTTTCTCATAAGACAGGTTTTTTACTCATCAAAACAGTAAATTACTTCAACTAATGGCTATGAGTGGGAGCTACTTCTAGATTTATTTATTTTTTTATTTTACAGTAATTTTAAGCTGTTTTATCCAAGTGGAATCCTGCTATATACCATCATTTCCTTAGAACTGTGGATTCGAAGGAAATCAGAAAATGGTTTCTAGATTACCAATAAAATTCAGAAGAAATTGAAATTGTACTGTGTAAGTGTGTTCTTGGGTAGGAAAGCACAGTATATGTACAGGTTACATCACGAGGCACACTGTTGGCCAGAATTTGTTAAACTCACAAATACAAAACACATAGGCAAGATTATATGGACAAAATATCTCAAAGATTTGCAGTTACCATAAGTATATAACTATTCTTTATAAACTGTAGGAAGAAATGTAATTATCTTATTCAATGGAAATACAGGAAAGCATGAACTTTCAGCAAGTAAACAGGAGATTCAGATTTTAAACTTGCCTAACAATCTAGGAACTAGCTGCAAAAGTGAAAAATTTTTTTAGGGCAACAATCTGATACACTGTTCACCCCAGGAAGTCAAGCTATTTTCTACACAACATTTATTTTGTACCTGTTGTATAATCCATAGTTTTGGTCTATGCTTGCCTTTTTTTTTTAATAGTTTATCATTAAATTATCTCTTTTCAGCCTTTTGCAATTACAGTCACAGTGGCTATGTATAGTAAGCAAGGACTTTCCATTTCCTTTTGTATGTAATACAGGCTAACGAGATACAATTATTTAATATCTTTGTTTAAAATTAACAAAGACTGTCCAAAAGCAAAATATCACTTCTAAATTTAACTATAGTTTATCTGTGGATTAAAAAATTCTGCATGTGACACCTGTGCAAACTTTTAACTTTTCATTACAAAATTCTCGGTTTTATGTAAGTCTCTCTCTCTTTGCATCTGGACCAATATGAACCTATTCATGTAGATAAAGATGTTGTCAGGGCAGCTGGTATTGGGTTTCACATGGAATTTATCAAGAAAATCAAGATGCAGTAAATCTACTGAGCCAACAATTCAAATTGTTAGACTGAAGCTCAGATTGCTTTAACACACAAACTGTCAACTCTTTCATGAATCACTGATGAAAAGAGCAAAGCTGTCTGCTTACTGAATAACTCGGTAGTGTCTGGCACCAAAAGAGAAAATTCCAAATAAAGAGCAGTGATCACCTCTCCTGATTATGTAAACCTTCAGAAACAATAATTAAAATGTACAGTTGTAAATCTATGTTGTTTATTACACCTCCTATTATTGGAGTAATGAATAAAGACTGACAGCAGAAGCAGCCATGCTGTTTCTCAACTATAAATCCTAAATTCACTTGTTAGTCTTAGAAAGGCTGAAGTCATCAAGAGGACACACAGATGTTAAAAAGTGTAGAATGAGCTGTACATTCCTTGGATAAATGTGCCATTTGTTAACCTTTTTATACTCTTAAGACATGGATATCAATTCAAAGAACACAACTCACAAAATACTCAATGGACAGCATATAAACCAAGTTTTATCAATTTTAAGCTCTTCATGTTTATTTATTGGCAGACTGTTATTAGCTAGCAAGGGTTATAAGGGTGATTTCAGCAAAATTGTTGCTATGCTGTTTATGATTAAAAATTTTAAATAAAAGCAAATAAAAACACGTAAACCCTTACTTTCCTGGAAATTTTAGTTTTAATTTGAGAATATGAATAATGATACAGATTCATGTACTGGAAATGCATATCATTAAGATTACCCCTAGAGAGATTCTTGATTTAAGTAAAAAATGTCTGGCCAACAAGAGCTTTAGAGAATTGCTCATTTGCTTTTTTTAAAAGCCACAGTTCTTTTTAAAGTCACACTTCTGTAGTGATGTTGAACTTTTTTTTTTCGTAAACAGAATTTGATTGAGTTTATTTAGAAAAAGAAGGTATTCAAAGAAAAAACTTGGAGAAGCACCACTTTGTTCCTGTGCTTATCCTCAAACAGTATTGCAGAAGCGAGCGAAAATATAACAAGTGTATCTAAGAGGTGATTTTTTTTGGATAACCATTCCATTTGCACTAGTTAATCACATGGATCAAATTTAATGTCATCTATCTAAACACCAGTTATTGAAATCATGAGTTATGGAGAAAAGATCATTTCCTAAATCAGACATGCAAATAGCATTGAAATTGAAATCATCGCTTTTCTGAAGATGTCCATAGCCCTTGAATAATTGTAATTTGTCTATATAGAAAAAAAGGATAATTCCAAGCATTCAGCATTTTACAAAAAGTCCATAGGTAAAACGTTAACAGATATTCATACGAAACAATCTGTTACATACACTTACGTAGTGAAGACCTGGGTCATCTTCATTTGAGTCACTGGCAAATTTCTGTTGATTTCCATGGGAGCAGGCTTGGATACAAAAGCATCTGCTGAAGACAAACAGTGTGGATGATCAAATATCTTTTGTACAAAGACAGTTCCAAGTGTACATTTGTGAAGGCAAAGAGATTGTGTACACTTCCTTTATCTATATGTATTGAAGTTGAACAGTATAGAAATTATTGTGAACTCTGGTTCGTCGCTGAAATCTTCCTGACATATAGTAAGAGAAAGTTCAAATGGCTTTTTGTTTATTTTTATTTCAGATAGTATGTTTTTAATGCATTAAAACTCTCAGGATTTTTTTTTCTCCACTCATTGGTCCTTTAACAATGAGAGCACTGATTACAGTAACACAGAGTTAAATGACACTTATTGTTCCTAAGAATAACTCAAGTGTCACAGCTTGTGCTTTCACTGAAGCCAATGGTAAAACTCCCATGAACTCTATTATAACTGTTTTTATGAATAAGAAAAGTAAGATTTAGCCTTAATTCTTCAAAAAGCAACATTTGTTACAGTACTTTAACAGCATATCTTTATAGCAAGATTTCACTGTGAACCTATATTTCTCTTCCTTCCCTTCCTCTGTGCAGAAATTTTATAGAACATTATAAAACAAAGAATTGAATTTATATAAATGGTATGTTTCCCCAATTAGCCACCTCTATCAGCACTTTGCAGGCAGTGCATCCCTTATTCATGAACTATGTGTTAAAGAAAGTAATGCTAATTAGTAGCTCTTTCTGCACAGCCCATGAATTCAATACAGAACCTATAAATGTAGCCTGAGAGACATAAATTTTGATTGTTTTTTACAATTCCATTTAAGATCTATTTTCAGAATGGATTTCTATGAAAAACATTTTTTTAAATGTGATTTTATTGAAAGTATTTTCCAGCAGGATTTGAAAATCATATGTCTGGAGGTAGGATCTCAGTGAAGAATGAAAATAATATTTCAGGTTGTCAGTGGGAATAATTTTTTAAAATTTTCCTGTTTATTATGATTTAGCATTTAGCTTTAAGACAACATAAAATAATTAAGTGTAAAATGTATCGCAATTATTCATTCACTTCTAGATTATTATTGAAATACTGCAGTTTCATACGTTGCTAATTTGTTTTTCCTTGGCAAACTGTACCTAAGTTTCTGGAAGAGCAAATCTAGGAACATTCGCGTTTTTACGCATTGTTCTACAATTTTATTGAACGAAATAGGAGTGTTGTGGTATGGTACATAAGGTAGTGTTTCTCCATTAAAACAGCTGCCAAAACAAATCTGAATACATGCAAGAGAAGATTATGGTTCACAGTAAGCACTTAGATTCTTTACCAGTTTGTCATCAGAAGTTAATGTCAACTTAATTCACTGCTTTTTAGTCAGTTAAGGTTTGAGACCAGCTTTAGGTTCTGATTCTCCAGCTCAGAAAAGGAAAGATAGATCCGCTTTACACCATATAAAACCGCAGTATTATTACCTTGGGTCCCAGAGGCCACATAAGCCTGTATAGTATGGTATTACCCCAAATTAATTCTATGCTTTGCAGGATCGCCAGTTGACTCTGGTGAAGTGCTGCCCTGATATGGCTGTACTCCTGCATAGTCCAGGGGAGGAGCAGGTGTATCCTGTGAGCATCAAGTCTGAGTTTTTGAGACAGGAGCATGGTCTAGAGGAATAAAGAAGGAAGAGCTTTATTACTTCTGTTCTCCCACCCATTGCTTGAGTTACGTCTTCAAGCACTTTGGGCTAAGAGCTTTCTCTTACTGTCTAAGGGTAGCAATGAACAGCTTGCACGATGCATGTGGCTGATGAACAGGTCAAGCATGGCTGCTGTAGAGCTGTTTCGTATAATTAGTGTCTGGGACATGCTGCCACCAAATGCTGGGTAATTCCAGTTGTGGAATTCAGCCTGATTTGTACCTGACCTGTCCAGTCATTGCAGTGAGTAGCCTTATTAATGCAGTGGAGTGGTCAGTCATTTAGGAACTGTTCTCATCTTCCACTGTGAACTTCTCCAAGCTATGCCTGTCCTCAGCTCATGTTGAGGATGGTTTGGTTTTTGTGTATCTCAGCTCCAGGAAATTTTTGGCATGCAGTTCTTAAGGTCCTAAAAGTTGAGCACCTCATATAGTCACCTGCCTATTTTTTTTTTTTTTGTATACTTTCTCTATACACATGCAGGTGACTGGGTCCAGCTGGTGAGAGAATAGTTAAGCACTGTAGACAGAAACACAAATACACCGTAATCAAAAAATCTGGTGATATAAAGGCTCTCTGTCTTACTCAAATACCTTCAGTTAGAACACTTTCCAGGTCTGAGTATCAGATGTCTTTTCCACCACTAAAACTAAAACAAAGTGTTAGATGAGAAAACAAATCTCTTCTTGGAACAAGTGGGTGGGATTCAGACTGAATACATGTGCTTTGGTGTATCCATTGGAAAATATGGGTCTAAGAACCCTTGCTCCAGTTTTCATTTTGGAGATCGTTTCTCATTAATTCTCCTCTTCTTGCTTCCTTCATATTTCTTCTACTTACTCTTCTCATGGAAGGCTGGGGAAGGATATGAGCACTGCTGTGTATCAGCAGTGGCAGCCGGAGCTCAATATGCAAAATACAATTACTTTTTCTGGAAAAGCACGTGTATCATGTATTATCAAAACTAAAGCACATGCATGGACCTCTTCTAGGAGCTAAATTAAAATACTGTCTGAAATCTGCTAAGTTTTCACTGCAAAGAATGGAAGATTTTTCATTTTCTCTAATTGTCTTTTTCTTTCCCAAGAATATTGTTGCAGGACTTGCTTTGTCTTCCAGGAGAAGTGACACTATGCTTTGCAATATGGTGGGGCATACTATTCCAAGTTGTTCTGAATGTTTTTTTATTGAACTACAGTGCTTCCCTTGAACAGCGAATTCACAGGCTTGCCATTGAACGTTGCAATGCATATTGGCGTTCGCAGGTTGCCTAGAGGACATTATTAAAATGAACCAAAAAATAAATAAATAAACCCAATTTCTGTTCAGACAGGTGAGTATTATTATGTGTGATAAAACATAAACATCCCCCTTTGTTGGCAGGAAAGAACCTTGGACATACACTATCTGCATTATCACTACATTTGCATTCTGACAGTCCTCTCCAAAATGTAATGTTTTTTAAAGTGCTTTTCAAAAACTGACCTTCACTCTTGAAACATCTCCTCAGGTAAACTATCCTTTTGTATTAGAAATGTCATTTTTATCTTTAACATTTAACTTCCATGGACTTTTCACTTGTTCTTTTTGGTTTATTTTCTTCAGTTGTGTGATAATGGAGTGTTGGAGAGAAGTACCATGTTCCACTTGAAGTAAAAGTTTGCAAGATATATTTTCAAGTAATCTAAGTAAGCTTTCATATAGAAAAGAAATCTGAAATTTGTTTTGTAGATGCTGAGAACGTCTGTGCCTATTACAAACAGTTTTAGACTTATAAAATTCCAATGCCAGTATACTCAGTCACTTCCTTCAGTTTGTATGGCCTACGAAAACAAAAGAGTGATGTACTGAGGAACGTGAATTCCAGTGGTCTGCTCTCCCAAAAAACGAGGAAAATTATTCTAGACAAGCAGTTTTATGTAAGACACAACTTATCAATGAAAACCTGAAATCCCTAATGTTTGTTATGAAAGTTAGCTACAGCCCTATTAATATTTGAAAGTTCTTTTTCATTCTTTTTGTGTCTAATCAATGTATCTTCTGTTGAAAGTGATCTTGGAAGTTCACTTCTAAGTGAACTGAAAATTCAGTTCCTGAAAATTCTGTATTTGGCTATGGTCTTAAAATACCAGGGTTTTTTACCTCTGCAATTTGTTGCTAAGAAGATGCGCTAAAGTGCACACAGTAATAAATTAATTCCCATAACAAAACAAGCACGCTTCAGTAAACACTATCAGAAGAATACTACAGAGTGTTCCCACTTTCTGGCCTGAATGTCATCTTTCTTTGTAAAAAGAATATTTTTCATTGAGTGGGTATGTATGTGCTACATAGAAGAACAGAAAAACATTGTGACATTAATTGGTTAATTTAACTTTTTACTTGGTTTATGTGAATTCTGCTCCTAGGTGTAAAACACAGGAACTACTTACATCTGATTTAAACCTTATTTGAAGAGCTAAAAATCAGGCTGCAAGATGACCACCTGATTCTGCCTCATTGCTTGCTGCTGAATTCCCCCTGATGTGACTAGTACTAGCAGATCATATTTATCTCTCATATTTGTTGTCTTGAAATATACATTAATTTCTTCAGGGAATAACTGTTGGCCTGCAGATGGTTCACAAATGGTATGGAATGATTATTTACATTTTCCACTGCTTTGTTTTCTGACTGGATAATTTCTGCAGCAAAGCAAGATCTGTTTCTGCAGACATTGGCTCATCTGCTTAGCCTCACTCCTCTAGTCCTGTTTAGGTCGTGAGGCACTTCATTGTAGTAAAAATAAGTGGGAATATCTTAGAGGATCATGAGCTAGAACAGCAAGAATGATGAATTGAAGGGGGGGATTAATGATGGAATATGAATTATGAACTATATTTCTGGCAACTATTAGAGCATCTGATCGAAATTAGCAGTTGTAACTACTCATTTAATGAAGATCATTTACAAAAGTATTTATGGAACATGTACACAAAATAGGCACAAACAAAGCCAAAGAAATATGTTTTAAAAATCAAATCGATAGTTAAAGTAAACATTTCTGAAACATATTTACCCCAGACTTCTCTGCAAGATAAACTGAGTAAGCGTAATATACACATTTAATATTTATATTCATATCATGATCAAATTAGTATGCCATGAACCAATAACAGAGAGGCTAGGAAGGAAATGCAGACATTTGATGCCAGAAAGAACGTTGCATGATATGCAGACTGAACATTCAAAGCAAGCGCACGAAAAATAGCCAAATATATATTGAATCGGACATACCACAGGATGTTTTGGAAACACAGCAACAGCAACAATGGAAACTTTTTAGACTGTTTAGCTAGAACAGAAAACAAAAGCAAGACCAGTTTAATCAATTAATGAAAAAAAGATGTTGACCATTTGGAACATAGCAAATGTAAACCAAAATAATTGAACAGAATGGAAAGGAGAATTGTTTCCAGTTAATGTATCTATTTTTACACATTGTATGCTCAACACACACAAAGTTTTATAAATAATTATCTCTAATGGGAAAACTCTAAGCCAACTCAGTGGGCGTTAAAGATGTGAGGCAACATGTTTGACTCAAATCTGCTTGAATATAACTATTCGATTTACAAAAATTATTGTGCTTGTAGTGTCATGGTGTGTAAATACATACCTTGCAGCATGGTGCTTTGAACAGCACAGAATGATGAATTTCTGTCATTGATTCTACTGTGTCGAGAAGTATATTTCACAGTTTTTACCAATATGTCAGGATTTGATGAAAGTTGCAATTTAGGCAAAGTCATAGTAATGTTTCCATTAAGTTTTCCCATGTTTCTCTATTTTCATTTTCAATTTCATTTTTTCATTTCTGGAAAAGAAAGTCACCTTGTCTTTTTGTATTGTTTCCGTAAATATTCCCACTGCTCTCTATTGAATATGAGATGAGGTAATACTGCCATGCAAGGAATATCTTCTCAATTTCAATCCATTATATCAATCATTAATATGAACCTAAAAGTCATTACATAGTAACCCCAGGAGCCTTTTTCTTCCCATTTCCCATCCCCTCATGCAAGACTATTTTAATACTGGAACACTCAGGGAAGGAGCAGTGTTGAAAATCCTTGTTGGGTTTTCTTAGAATGTATTTTCTGTCTGCTCTTTTTCCTAATAACTCCTGTGACAAATCCAGGGCTAGTGTCTGAGCATGCTTTTTTGTATTTATTGGGCATGAGAGAGTCCTTTCAGATTGCTCTTCTGCACTAACAATGTGAAACACCTAAGGAGGAGCTGTTCCCACTCACATCTGAGTAGAAACTGCTTCATCCTATCGTCTCTTTCTGACTATCAGGCATTCAGAAGTAAATATTTTTAATGGTGAGAACAAAATGTTATTTATTTATTTATTTGTTCATTTTATGTATCTTCTGCTTTCTGAACTGCATGGTTCAGCTCAGTCACTGTTTAAGTAGGGTAATACTTGTTAAAAAAACTAGAAGAGAATCTCTTGTAACCACTTGACTCCAAGTACTGGCATTTCGAGGAAAACTGCCAAATGTCATAGTGCTGCACCTTAATGCAGAAAATACTGACAGAGGGAAAAAGGGATGAAGTTCACAAGGTCTATGGCTCTGTCTTCTCCTGCGCTAAACAACTTCCATGCACCAGGAAAGTCACCTTGACTTTCCTGATGTATGAAGTGTTGCATGTTAGCAGGTTGTAGACAAGAATGTCTGTGGTAATATTTTATAACCACTTCTACCAAGGATGCATGAAGGATACAGGTTAGTTTCAAAGTTTTGACCAGTTACAAAGATTTTTGTAATTTTTTGGGAAATGGAGATAAGTAAGTGATTGAATTCCTCAGTTCAGCTTCTTCCTGAAGTTAGGTAACAACTGTAAGGAGATTTTCTAAACCTTATGAAAGGTGTTCATTTAATGTAGTTCTGTGTGCATACTCTTCTTCAAGAATTTGTTAGAGTTTTCCTGAAATATTGTTAGATTTTCCTTTGTTAGTATGAAAATTAATCACCAGCCAAATAATCAGCATTCCTACCTGTACTCCTACCAGTCCAGGATTTCCTGTACAGCCTACGCAAAAGTAAAAAGTGAATTGATGAGGACATAGTTTTTCTCTGAGTGACCTATAAACTCCTTTACTCATTGGAAAATATAAGGAATTTTCCTGATCTTAATACCTTTTGTATGGCATGTAGCAAGGACACCAGTCCATTTTCTATTACAAACAAGTATCAACAATCTAGTCTATTTCTCATACATTCTTCTCAGGAAGTTAAATTAAGGATTTTTTTTTTTTAATACAAATGCTCATTTTATTGTAGTAATGTTGTGGTTTAACCCGGCAGGCAGCTAAACACCACACAGCCGTTTGCTCACTCCCCCCCGCAGTGGGATGGGGGAGAGAATCGGGGAAAAAAAAAGTAAAATTCGTGGGTTGAGATAAAGACAGTTTAATAGGACAGAAAAGGAAGGGATAATAATAATAATAATAATAATAATAATAAAAGAATATACAAAATAAGTAAGTGATGCACAATGCCATTGCTCACCACCCGCCGACCGATGCACAGACAGTTCCCGAGCAGCAGTCGCTGCCCCCCGGCCAACTGCCCCCAGTTTATACACTGAGCATGATGCCATATGGTATGGAATAGCCCTTTGGCCAGTTTCGGTCAGCTGTCCTGGCTGTGCCCCCTCCCAGCTTCTCGCTGGCAGGCGTAAGAAGCTGAAAAGTCCTTGGCTAGTGTAAGCGCTACTTAGCAACAACTAAAACATCAGTGTGTTATCAACATTATTCTCATCCTAAATCCAAAACACAGCACTATACCAGCTACTGAGAAGAAAATTAACTCTATCCCAGCCGAAACCAGGACAAGTAATAAGTAGAAAAAAGTAGAAAATCAACCCGTTCGCACAATATCTTTTTCACCATATAAAACAAATTTTGAATGTCAGAGTATCAAGCCTTTAAGGCATCAACTTTTAAAGTTACCACCCCACATTAACTAAGGAATGTTACAGTTATCTTAAAAGAAAAGTAAAATCATTACATCTGCCAGGAAAAGAAGCTTGCGTTCTGTCTGCTAGGTTTCCCTTCTTTCAGACTTCACATTTGTGCCTATGTACGTGTAACCATGTGTGGTATTATTATATATTTTTAAAGTCCTACCTGGGCTTTAAAAGTCTTACTGGAAAAGAAAACTATTAATTCAAAGTGTTGAACTAGAGGTTGCTCTTGGTCCATTGGAATTTGTTCAGCTATGGTCTCAGGTTCCATGGAGCCCTCTGTTAACCTCGGGGCTTACTCCAGTTCAAAGCACTGTCTACACTGTAGCTTCCCGAAAATGGAATTGCTTGACAGAGGCTTATTGTACAAGCTCGATATGGATTGGTTTCCCCTCAAGAAAACTTAGGTTATGTTATACCACAGTAATTGCAGAATGGTGACGACGTCACCTTGCCAGGTTTCTGGCAATTTTCCAGTCTTCTAGGCTTGCAGACCTCGGAAATCCATTTAGCTCCCCACAGAATATAAATTTTAGCATTTGCACATGGATTTAGTTCACAACTGAAAGTTTCCTGTTCAAAATCCACAAATTCTCTCCCCCAAATCCAGGCAGAATACCTGTGAAGGTTCAGAGAAAATCTGCAGAGCTCTCCTCTGAGAGTAAGGAAGGAAGATGTTACAGGACCATCTAACAAGGGATGGAAAGAATGATTTGTATAGTGATGTGTGCAGTAGATCATAGATCGTTATAGATAATCAACTTTTTCTATCCTACCCCCAGGCCTCCCATGTCTCTATATACAATCTGGCTCCGAAGGCACAGGGTTCTGCACCTCCCATCCTGTATTTTGTAAGATTGGCTTCCAGCCCTGTCCACAGTAACTCACAATGAGCCTTTCAACGAATACAGTAATGAGGACAAAGCCAGCGGGAAGATGAGCATTAGTATGGGATGAGTGCTCACTTCAGCCTGTTCCAGCTCAGCATTGTCTCTGCATCCTGCTTGCCACTTTACCTCCACTCATGAGACTGCCACCCCTTCATCCTCATCCCCCACTGAATCCATTACCTGTGCATCCAAGGGCACTCAGGCTTCACTGCATTAGGATGATTTTATGCAAAAAATGATGGCACGGAAGGTGATAAGTTGGCACAGAGCCAACAGAACTCTGGGGAAGCTTGATATCCAGTCTAACTAATAGGTGACCTTCACCCACTAGAAACAAATAGGCTAAATGATCCCTTGAGAGCCCTTCCAGACCCATATTTTTATGTCTGTATCCCAGTGTATCATCTTCTAAAAGTTTTATTTTCCTTGTCGAAGCTGGAAACAGTAATTTCCACAATGTCAGGTTTCAAATCTTCCCAATCCTTTAGCTAACCACTGAGGACTTTCGCAAATTATGAAATAAGGTTAGTACTGGAATTCATAGAGACATAAAGTGTATGTTCATAGGTGTTTCTTCCCAGTTTCTGACCCTAAGCATATTCAAATACATTTCCACACCTATTTTGTAAATGAGAGAATGAAGACTAATATAATAAACTGTGTTCTGCAGAAGAGACAAAGTGGAAATAGATGCCCTCCTCCTACATGTCAGCTTGCTCACTTTGAGAACAATTACGTTCACCTTTTCATGACAGGGTTTCTGAATTAAAACGTTCTTTGGTTAATCTGCAACCTTCTTCACAAGGTGGTCTTCTTCACAACAGTGACTTCATAGATTAAAACTACAATATAAGTTAAAGGTATACTTCGCAGGAAAGAGTAAAACAGTAATATTTAAAGAGTATTTTAATTACTTGGGTTTGATAGTCAATTTAAACATATACTGATATTAATTAAATGTATATTTAAATTGGCATTCAGACCCAAAGCTTATTGTGATGATGCAATTCTGGACTCTGAAACATGTAGGCAGGGAAAAAATTGCCAGACTAATGAGAAGCATAGTAGAAAATGTATAAATGTAAAAAAGGTTTAAATTTAGTATCAAGAAGTCCTATATCATTGTGTACGGGCGAAAATACACTGTTACACATCTTCGTCTTTGACCATGGTTCCTTTGTGTAACTCACCTAAACTAGTGGGGAGGTACACACTTCAGATACCCTTGCAAAAGCCACAGGGAATGCATTGTATTCTGCTGAGGCTCACATTACGCTGTGCTGTTAGCTTACAGCTCAGGCGCTGAGGTCATGGTCTGACTACACATTAAAGTCAGGTTTAGAGCCCATAGTGCAAGATCAAAAATCCCGCAGTGTAAAGACAGAATTAACACCATGTTGCGTGCTCTTAATTTTACAAAACAGTGTTTGCATGACCACACCTGATCTGGATCAAAAACATATTACTGGGTGATCTGGAAATGCATCGATCAAGTGTTAATGACTGGGATATTACAGCCTAAACCAGACATTTGTCAAGCACTTTGATTCTTACGATTCCTAAGTGATGCAGGATGCCAGGAGGGAAGCAAACTAAAAAAAAATGCTTGAATAATAAACAGAACGATTTAAAAATATCTGACATCCTAGAGAGATCTGGAGTACTTTGAGCAGAACTTGACTGTCTTCACAAACAGTGGGACAGAGAAGGCAGGCTCTGAAACTGTCACAGGAATGGAGGAATGCTCTGCTCCATGTTACATGAAATGAGAGAGACGTGTTCTTAATCACAGAATGAAAAGAGAAGATACAAAACTCTGACTTACAGAGGGCTGAAACACCTCAAATCTTGGAGGCTAAGTTTCTGTATAGCAAATCATGTTTGAAATCTGAATTAGAAGACAGTAATTAATAGGAGATCCCGTTTCAACTCTTTAAAAATGTACTTAGATTTTTACTTCAAAGAAGTGAAGAAAATTTTGACACAGAATATGCAAAAGGTGAATTACTGAAGTAAGGGAGAAGGAAAGCATGCGGGGATGAAAATCAGCATACATGAAACAGTTCCATGCATTGCAATAAACAACACAATGCCTGGCCTTCAGAAGAAAATGTAGAAACTGTAAGTAATTACATCACTTTCTAAGAGTTTACCGGTGCCAGGAGAGTCTGAAGAGAGAATGAAGAAACAGGAATTTTTGGACAACATTGCAACAGAAGATGAATTAACCACCAGTCCAAAAGCAAATGAAACATTTATTCATTTTAAGTTGGACACAGGTGCACAAGCCTGTGTGCTGCCAGAAACCATGATATTATCACTTAAAGAAAAGCCACAGTTAGTAGAGGGTAAATGGTTAGATTCAGGGTTTTATAGGAGTGATCTTTCCCATATTAAGAAAGGAAGAAAACTAAGTATGTGGGTAAAAATAACTTGGAAACATCACAATTTCTGAAAAAATGAGTTTTTCCCTTTTTTAAATGATCTTGAGAAGACGCATTGTTGAGAGAAACAAAATATTGAGGAAGAGTTTAAGGATGCTTTCCAAGAGATAACATATTTCTCAAAGGAGTACACGCCAGGCCTGACAGAACTGACAGTTCACACCTCCAGCACAGTTCTGCTTACTGTTAGGGATCCACACAAGACATCTTAGCCGGCAGAAATAAACATGTGAGCAGGGCCAGAAGCTTTGTATTGTTCCAGACAGTACCAAAGATATAGATCTAAACCCTCCCCATTTAACTGAGCATAAGGAACAGAAGCAAGGAATGAACACGGTAAAACACAGAGGCAGCCCCTCGCAAGGCCTTGCGAGGCACCATCAGTCTCCTGTGACGCCCAGAGGCGTGTGGGGACCAGAGGAGGGCTCTGTGCCTGCTCAGCCACTCAAAGCCACAGCCGGAGGTGCAGCTATGCCACACTACCCAACGGCCAAGCGGAAATCGGATGTCTACAGCAGTAGAAGTTAAAAGTGTGGCGTTTGAGGTGGCTGTGGAAGAGGCACGTCTGAATAATGAGTTAGAAAAACTGTTAAAGACCCCGGCCTAAGATGCTGTGAGACTAAGGGTAAAAAGCTTTGGATTGCCCAAAGATGGTTAAGAGAAGATCATTCATTTATATGTATGAGAGGATAAACTTACAACAGGCAACAGCTGTTGTCATGAGACGTGCCCACATGATATCTCAAACCCTGCCTGTTTATTGTTCATTTTAGTGAAAAAGGAGAGCTCAGGCCTGGGGAGGAGGTTTGTAAAGCTTGTAGCCACAAGGCTAACTTCTCTTCTGCCCCAAAAGAAACAGCCTCATCCATCCTTTCCTATTTGGAATGGTCCACGGCCCTATCTCAGGGTCCTGAGGGCACCAGGGTCCTCGGGGTCCTGACCCCTCCCCGGGGCTGCCACACCCTGCCCACGCCCCAGGACCCCACATCAGCGCCCCAGGCCGTCAGCCCCTTCCCCAGCGATGCCGCAGCAGGGCCGCTCCCCAGCTCTCCTCAGCCCTGCCCTGCCCGGCCATGGGCTGTGCTGAGCCGGGCCCGCCCGTGGGCCCATGCCCCAGCCTCAGCCCCATCCCCAGGGAGGTGCCCGATGCCCGCGGCTGGGGCTGCCCCGGTGCCCCCCAGCTGCCCTGCTGCTGGCTGGGGCTGGGACGGGGCCTGGCGCCAGGCCCTGCCAACCCGGGGAGCCCGGGCGTCCCACTGCGCCCTGGCACCCTGAACAGTACGCGAAACCATGACAGTTGGCACAGCCCAACACTGCGCCAGGGCTGCTTCATTAAGAGTTTAGCTTGAATCTATGTCCTCTTATTGCTGCCTATTAATACTGACATGGTCTCAAGTCTAGTTGCACTCTGCTGGTACGTTACAGTTAGGCTGGACAATAATTTGATGGTTTTCAGTTGTTGCTTTTCAGTTTACGTTCAACTATGGAAGAAGAGAGGTGAGGAATTAAAACTTCAATTAACTCTTTTATAACCAGAGCCATAACCTCTGGGCACAGGGACTTGGTTCATGGCTTGCTGCTCGGCTCAAAATGGGGCAGGAGTGAAAGAGCTCTCTGCCAGACTTCTCCTCTGCAAAATCAGAAAAGGACCTGCTGCATAATGGGTCTCTGTGAGAAACTGAGCTGCATTAGCTGGTACCAGAGCAGCTGGAGTTGGAGTTCCCTTTCCCCAGAGGGCATCCTGTTGGTGTCACGTCTGAATTTTAGGGACTGAACTTTTGGCTCGTGAGTGAATTTAGGAGGTCTAATGCCTAAGCAATACCTGAGAAAGTTAAGGGATGCCTGAATTGTACAGCCATATGCACAGTGAACCATCTACAGCTCACCAGTCCGAAAACTCCACAGACAGGATTTACTTTCCTTATTCTTTATTCATACTTACCCCTTATTCATTCCAGATACACCTCACAGAATAGGTGTACAGTTTTTCTTGCAGAAAATTAGCAAGCGCTACTGCTGTTTTTTAAAGTGCGAATAGCAGATGATATAATCACGTAATAATTTAAGCTGGAAGGGACCTCTGGAGGTCTGCCCCCAAAGCAGGGCTAACGCCAAAGTCAGATAAAAGCTAAGATGAAGAAGACACAGCAGTGTCCATTTATAATGCAAGTGAGTGGCCAGAATGCCTGAGTTCCCCAGGAGGTGGTGGGAATTCAGTCTAGCCTTCCTCACATTTGCAGGGCTGCGACAACCACCAAGGGATGGCAAAAGGAGAAGAGGAGGGGGAGACAATCAAACACTTCTTTCTCCTGGCCATATTCTGAAGGGGTTTCCTGCTTCACCTGTGTGCTGTGTGGAGTGCAGGCATTTCAGATGTGCTCTCAGAATGCCTCCCAGACCAGTGCCGGAGCCTAGGGCGGGGGCTCTGAATCCCATCCCTCTAATCCTAATTTAGATCTAGCACCAGGCGCAGGCAACGCTGCTCAGCCCTGCCAACATGAAATACATACGCACATGCCAAGAATAAGAGCTACAGATATCGATGGAAAGCCTGTGCTGAAAACAAGAGTGCCTACAGAGCTTAAGCAAGTCCAAGGTCTGTTAGCAGCTGTGCAGAGATTTACAGGATTATATTTTTGTATATTGGCACTTACATGTGACCTAAATTTCACTTGAAACAGTGCCTTTTTTCTGGTGCCTGCGGTGCTGCATTGTTACTGCGTGTAAGAGCAGAGCCCTGTGTTTGTGCAGGTTTGTCTCTGCAGGTCATTAGCAACACTTCAACGCTGCATTTGCCCTTCCAAATTCTGTTTTCGAAATATAACTTAGAGAAGATCTTTCTGGCCTAGTACATGCTGAATCACTTCTGTGAATTACTACAGATAAAGACTGCGTTTTTTCTTATAATTGTCAAATTGCTTGAGGAAGATGTTCTCCATTTCTCTTAATTATTTTATCGTTGCAAAAAATTATGTCGGTCTTTATTGGAAAACCACCAGTTAAAATCTTTTAAATTGCTTCTGCAAAGGAATTGTGTATTGCTTTCTACACCTCTAGCACCTGATTTGTGTGCCCAGAACACATGCTTCATTAGCCCCTTTCACAACCTAAGTGTCTGCTGTTCCAAATGTGATGCAAATCACTTTTTAATGGTCACATTGACTAGATAGGAAATGCTTTTGTTGGAGCTATGACTTGTAGTTAATTAAGCCAATTAGCATGTGATATAAGCACTTCTGGAAAGATAAAGCCCAAGAATAGCTCTCAAGAGATGGTGGAAGACTTTCATGCAGATAGAAATGTTACAGAAGGGAAGGGGAATGAAGCAAGAGCAAGTTTAAAAATAATTTCTAAATGTATTCGCTACTTTTTCTAGTTTACAGCAGTCTCGGCTGGACTTCTGTGAGAAACGTTTTTGCGGGTGGGAGAATCTACTTACTATGTCTTTGTGTAAGGAGATAAAACTGGACTTCTTACTCAGCAGAGAAGATTGGCAATAACATTTCTACTGAGATCCTGCTTATATCATGAGATTATCTGATTTATCCAATGCACTTTTGACTTCCTTCCAAGAGAAGATTTTTGACTGCTTGACACCAGAAGAGGCAGCGACTCATTCCGTGCAGGCTGGGTCTCACAGTCTCTTCCTTCGCTGTGGGATGAGGACCTCCTTTCAGCAAAGTGAAAAAACAAAGAGATTCTCGAGCCTTTAAAATGGAAATGTATCACATTCCTTCTAGCACTGTTTCTCAGAGAGATGGGTAACACCGAGACATTTTATAATTTAACCATGTGCTACCCTAGAAATGTGTGGTGTACATAAAGTCTCAGGAAGAAGTTGTTTCAGTCTTTCAGAAATTCTACTAAATCGGCTCCATCCATGGTTTGAAACATGGACTGACCGAGATGTATAAGTTATGATACATTTGTTTCAGTGTGCATGACACTTGTCTTTCATTTGCTGGGAATTTCTCAATGGTTTTGAGAAACCTGTCATTGCTCAATGTAAAACAACAAATCTTTTACAGTCTGTCCTCATACATTTTGAAACTTGTTATTTCTTGCCACCTGCATCTTCTGTTATATTCTGGAATGAAATATTCTCAAACAAAAAAAATCTCATTCTCGCAGATAAAGTAGAAATTTTTGAGGATGCTAAACTGTTTAATTGCTATTGGTAGTCTATTTTTTCCTTTTAATTAAATTAATAAGAGGAGAAGTTTCAAATCAGTTGGGAGGATTTTAAACAAAGGAAATGGGATTTTACATCTATGTTACACCCTTATGCTTACACTGGAAATTTGCTAACTTTTGTTGCAAGCTTCAGGCTAGAAAATTGCTGCCCATTCAATATTCCCCCCCATGCAATTTTGTTGCATCCTTCCTCTTTTTGAGTATTTGTACCCTGTCTCCCTCCCAACCTGAATATACACATTACAGTTTAGCTTAATTAATCATAAGCTTGCAATTGGCTTTATGAGACTGGACCTGACGCTTCCTGACTGCTGTAGGATTTCATACAAACACAAATGCTTGTTTGTGTGACAGACATCTTTTGCAAGAGGGAACCATGGACAATTCTAGTTCTTCAGCCTTATAGACTCTGCTGTGGTTCTTTCACATATGTAAAGATGCCTTGCAAAGAGATTTTTTTGGCTCATTTATCACGCCATGCTCCACAGTTGCTCCACAGTTGCTTCTCTATTTCTTTATATAAGGATACCAGAATGGCCAAAATCTTTTGATCCATAATCTTATAGTACTCAGTAGCAATGGCAAAAAGAGTTGCTGTTCCTCACCCTTGATTTGGATTTAAGAAAGGGGTGTTTCTATTTCTCTGACAGTAAATGAAGATTTTTTTAAAAGGAATATGTCCTAATCAAAGGGGTTATAGTGAAGATGCAAGGTGGTCTTGAGTCTTCTTGAAAAGACTCATGAGTTTTAAACCCCTGAAATTCCTGTATGTTTATTATGCAACAGTTAATTTTCTTTCCTCGTAGAATAATCCTTCATCTTATCACTCAGTTCTGCAAAGAGCTAAATACTCTTGACTTATATTGACTTGAATGAAAATGGAGGTGACTCACTGCATTACAGAATTGTGACCAATATTTGGTAATTCACAGTTGGTCTCTCAAACCTTGCCTATGCACACAGTTAAATTGGATTTAACTTTAACACAAGTTAAATTCAGTAGCTGACATGGTTCCATCTATCAGTGTGATTTATTGATGTCCTAATGTACTTTCTATTACCAAATCATCTACTAGGTAAAGTCTTTTCATTTTTAGAAAGTCTACAAAATACTGAGCTGAACCTCTGTTCTTCACTAAAAGATCACAAAGTGCAAACAAGTTTGGAGATTCTTCTCATGGTGCAATGCTGGTTGCAAACCAGGATTGTAAGAAATATTGTACTCATAGCTGTTCTGTTACCTATTGACAATGCTACTGTACAAGCAAAGATGTCTGAGAATACTAATGCGCTGCATGAAATGACATTAAGGAAAAAAAATCACTTTATTTTAACATCAGCTTCAATTAGAAACAGACTTATATGATTAAGGAGAAAGACAGTCTGGAAGAAAATATTTCAACCTGCTGAGTGGGAAATTAAAATCAGCACAATGTAAACATCACCAGCAAAACAGCTCACAATGTTCAAAACTACTAACTTTTTATATTAACACTATTGCATATTCACACCTGAATTTTTGCAGCAACCTATGCCAGCTATTGCCATAGTGCAGCAGCTGCACATCCAGATGAGATATTTGTGTTGGGCAGGAGTCGGGGGTAGATGTGGGCCATCCCTATGGAATTGGTGCTGCTGGTTTCCTCCCTGGCCCTCTCTGGCCCTGCATTGCTGCAAGAGGCTGAGCAAGAAGGGGCTTATACAGGTGACAAAGATCATCAGCCAGACAGAAGAGGTTCAAGGATTATGTGAGTGATGACGTGTATTTACGCCTGGTAACTGGGTGCTCTGACAACTCCACACACCCAGCACCTGCTGTTTTGGAGAGTTTGCAAACAAAATTGGATGGCTCTTCTGCACAGCAGACCTTACATAAACAAATGTGTGCCATTAAATTGTTGGCTCTCTTTCCCTATTGACTGGCTTTTGAGTCTAAAGGTTGAATTAAACAAATGTTTTATTCCACTGTGGCTTACACCACTATGATATCTTTACTTCCAGATGTCTGTGTTTTCTAAAGCTTCCTATTTGCCATTAATCTTTCTTTTACAGGCTTTCCAGAAGAGGAGGTTTGAGTCAATCTGAAATATGGACACAGTAGGATAACTGGAGCCATTTGACTGTTCATAGCATGTAGTTATATCTAGCAAAGAATCTGTATTTTCTATGTAGCAACACTTAAGGACCAGAAAAAGATGTAATCTTCCACTCAAGCCTACCTATCTTATCTATACAGAGGCTGACGTGGACTGTTTTCATGCTGACTGAGAAGTCTGAATGTGACAATTTCTCAGATTAAGATTTAGGAATATGACAGATGAAATTTTTAATGGTGTTTTTCAGCACATTGGTAACAGCCCTCATCCCAGAAGAGGAATGCTTCAGCTACCAATTAAAGATTAATGCTCAATAAAGAATTCTCCTTGCAAAGAAAGTGGATAGACTTATTGGATGTGCTGACTGCAGAATCACATAGTAGACCACAGTAACACAAGGCACAGTTTGGTTTAAAAAAATTAAACAAAACAACCACAGGAAGACTGCTTTTTATCTCATGGACATACATTTGCAGTAAAACTTGAAATCAGCTATGGAAGCCTTTTGGTATGTCACAGACTATATTTCATTCTATGCAGGCAAGTGATAAAAAGTGTTTAACTATTCTGTAATCCTGTGCCTTCTGCCATCAGTATTTTATAACATTTCAGGTTCCATGAATCCTGAATTTGTGAGTTGTCTCTCACTTCTGAGTCAGGAAAGAGTGCCAGCTGAGTGACTGACCTTTAATTACCAACTCACTTCACGTTAGCAATTGAACTGCTAAAAATCAATAGACAAATTAGAACTTCTTTTGAACTGCTGGGTGACCGACATGTAAAGAATTCTATATAGGGTAGAAACGTGAGACGTGCAGCTCACTCAGGACCAGTTAACTTCCATTTATGAAACTTGGGTGTTGCATGAATATGCAATTATTTGCTTTATATTCTAGCCCACGGGAAAAAAAAAAAAAAGGAGGAAAAGATTTATCAAAATTATTTATGCTCTTACATGCAAACAGCGCAGAGGAACATAATTACAAAGTGACCAGAAGGTAAGAAAGTGTGTTCAAGCCACTGAACAAGATGCTGTTCTGCTGTTCTGGACAGGCAGCTTTAGATAACTGATCAGCAAATGAGATGTTCAAGAATGTGTATGCACACCTACGTTTGGGGAGGATATTATCTAGCTGACAAAACTTTCTAAGAGGTTTAGCTGGGAACCAGATGCCCAGAAAGATACTGTCATGAGGTCACAGGTGGTTGGTTTCTTAGTCTTTATTAGAAGAACATCACCGAACACATCTCACCCCATGAAGTGTTATTCCGCCCTTCCCAGCTATTGTTAACTAATTGGTTTAGATTAGATTTCTACCTCGAGGAACTTTCCATATAGATAAGCTCTTAGTTTAACTGAAAGTACAAATTTAAAGCTGTGGGACCTGTCACAAAAGGGTAGGCGTTAATTTAAAATGCTGAATTAATTTCACAATTTGGAGTTAATTTAAGATGAACCAAAACAAGGAGTGGGAAGCTGAAATAATAGACTTCACATGGGTTATGAGTGATTGTTAAAGGAAGGATGGTTCAGTAAATCATTGCGACTTTCTCATGTGACAAGCCCTGCACCTCGTCTAACTCAGCTGGGCTAACTGGAATAAAGAAATGCCATATAGAAGGGGAATTTTAACTCAGAAGACGGGTTTTTGTATGTACTGACAAACCCAGATGCAGTCTACTTTATTTTATTTTTTTTTTAAGAGGAGTGAAGGCTGCTAAAGGGATTCACAGACTAAACTTTTATTTCTGTTTTCTGGCAAGGTAGAAGGGTTTGGCTGTGGGCTGAGAGACACTCTGCTTCCATTTCTGTTCCTGCAGAATCATATGATATACATTATAATTTTTTAAGGCCAGACTTTGGACTGTGAAATCATCTCTGGAGAAGATCACAAGGGAAAGTTTCTCTTTTTGTATACATGTATCTATCCCAAACAAAGGAGTGTAAATGTCTTGCTAACACTCTACCACTGGTATACAGATGTTGCAAATCATGTTTATGTTCATGAATATGCATTGCCTGAACAGTAGCAGGCATGAGAAATTCTGAATGGGAAGCTTAACAGGAACAGTCTAGCTATCTTTTTTTTTTTAAATTATTTTTTAAAAAGTGATACATTATTATTTAAATTATTATTATTTAAAAATTATTATTTAAACAGTTTAAAAGTTATTTTTAAAGTGACTTAAAATTCTCTTTAAGAAAAATCTCTTTGTTGAGTTTAACTGTAAGCACTTGTATTATAACTGTATGTTCCCAGAATTGCTTTTTTTCCTGATTTAAGTGCAGACTATTAATCAAAAGTAACTGCAGTGTCTTAGAGCAGTGCTTTTGCACTGACTCATACAATGTTTCATGGAAAGCCCTAAAGAATTTTGACTTGTATTCTGAAAGACAGAAGCAATAACAATTATACACAATTTTGCTTAGTATCCTGGTTAAACTATCTATCCTCTAGATACTGTACGTTTGTAATAGGTTTGAATAAAACAAGTTCCTTGGTCAGTTTTCATTTATAGTTGTTGCTCAGAGGGTATCCTGATGTGAGCAGTTTCTTCACAGTTATACCTCTGTACCAGTGCAACATACCTTTTTTCCCCTATAGCTCTCACAATGTGATACACCCTGTGCATACCCCATCTTTGGGCCAAAAGAAGTGCTGCAAAAACACTCCTTTCTTCCACTAAAGCCTCCTTACAGGTTCTCTAAAGGAAATATTTCCTTATCTCTCCCCTACTGTGAATGTTTTCTTTTTTTTTTTTTTTTTTTTAAGAACAAACCAACCAACCAATCAAAAAAAATCACAAGCAAACTCTGGGTATGATACATACCTTGAAATGTTGTCTTTATGTGCTCTCAACCCTGGGTCGCTCAGTTATGCCATAGCATACACAGCACCAGGGCTCCTGGGCCAGACTTTCTCATGAACCATGGTGCAGCCTGGAATCATCTGTGGGATGCAACTTTGTCCCAGACCCCCTTTATTAGCTCTTTAGAGGTGCTGCACAACTAAAATCTCCTTTTGGGTCTTACAAGAATCTTGAGGTGCCCTTGTTGTAATCCTTGAGCATTATTTTATACTAGATGAAGCGGGCCTGCAGTTAATGCATGGATGAAGGACTAACCTGCAATCAAGTTCTGGAAACATTCATGCACCTCAAGCTGGGAGTTTCAGGATTTAGAAATGTTCTTGTCTTTTCCCCTTCTTTCCCTGGCTCTCTTGATTTTCTGTTTTGTCACTTAAAAAGGGGAAAGGAACAGGTAGAAGAAAGCTGGCAAACGTCAAAGCTGGGAATTTGAAGGCAGTTTTTCCACAATATTTTGATTTGAACCAAATTTTATCCATTTTTTTTTATTTCTGGGGTTCTACCAAACACCAGATGACATTGTACAGGCCTTGCATGACATAAAATGTGCCTGGAAGAGATACAATATGTGAGATGTTTTTAATCTTGAATCTATCAAAGATAGATGTCACAGTCCCAGCTACTGAATCTGGCTCAACATTGGGTGGTGTCATACCTTCTGGGAAAGGATATAAATACCTTTACTGACTGGACAAGAAAAAAATAAAGGTGCCTGGGAAAAGTCTTTTGTTCCAGGAAGAGGGTGAAAATGGTTAGCACTGTTTATATTGGCTAGGGTACTCCCATCTTCTAATACAGCTGTCATTTCAGGTTTAAAAAAAAAGTCTGAAAGTTGCAAAAGGATGTATGTGAGTGCAAGTCATGGATCTGGCAAGTGTCACCTTACTTTGTGTCAGACTTTGTATTAGTCCTTGGTGTCCTAATTTCGTACTGGTACAGTTACCTTTCCATGGTAATATTGTGAAGTGAGAGTGAGGGTTGTATGGAGGATCTGCGGATTGCCGTTAAGGTGTTGATAGCAATTTGCACAGAGAAAATACTTTCTAGCATGCTTCTATATCTTATTGCATGCTAAATCTTGGCATTTATAATTTAGAAATTAACAATAAATGTAAATTTTTTGCACAAAATGAAATGACAGATAGTATATTTCAATTAAGGTGCATAATGTTCATCCTGGTAAACAGTAGCTGCAGCCAAACATGTGGAGTTACAATAAACAGCATTTCAGCTGAAATTACATAGCGCCATTATAAATCTGTGAAAGAGACACACACCCTTTGATATACGCTGTTTTTTCTAGACTCAAGTGGCTTACTGTGCAGCTGGTTATCTGAGACTTTCCCAAAGTAGTCCAAGCTAGCATTGCAGAAAAAGTACTCTGTCTATGTTTCTACAATGAAATGCATATAGTTGTTGCGGTGCTTTGCTTCTGTTGAGCCTTCTACGACTATAGCACTGCACAAGCAGCAGAGGTCACCATGCACCAAGTTCCACCAGCCTCCAACGCTTCAGCTAGGAACTGGGCTGGGCATCGATTCCAGTAACATTGGCTCAAATGGATCTAAAACTTGAAGAGTTCTAGGCAGCAAATGGCCGCATATGGTGGGAGGAACATTGTAAGGGCTGCAGCAATAACTGACTTCAGGAAAAAGAATACAAACATTGACGTGATTGTAATTAATAATCATTTCAAGATACTTGCCATGAATTTGAAAATTTTTGAAAACTACCCTGCTTAACTAATCATCCTATACTAGTCCCTGTAATTAGTCCAGTGCCTCTGAAAGAAATTGTAAAATGACTGATCCATGCCCTTTAAAACTCATTAATAATAAACTGAAATCCAAATGTGTTCATTTTAGTTCTGAAGTAAAGCTCAAGCTCCATGCTAAGCACAATCACAAATAATATATGAACTAGCATGATGCTAAGTACAGATGTCCAGCTGGTGAAGAAGAGGGTAAACTATGTTTACTAGCACATATGCTCACAAAGTTTAAAACGTATGACTTTGCCTATTGTATCTTGCCTTCTGAACAGTGTACAACTTCCTGCTGATACCATGATATACTCAGCTGTGTTTGGATATTTCCTTGGATAGTCTGTAGAAGAAATGTTCTCAGGCTAAGGACAACAGAAACCATAGGACTTTAATAGATCTACAAATTATAGGGAAAATTCATGCCTTCATACCTTCCATTGTAAATTGTGCTTTGATGCTGTCACATCCATAACAATAGCAAAAGCATGTAGGTTTATTTATAAAATTAATAGGAAGGCATCTTGAGCTCTTCTGAAGTCAATAGAAGCTATATTGACTTAACAGAACTGCAATTTCAACCTTATTCTTTGCATGGATGATGCATTTGTATCAAACCTTTATTATTCTCCTTTCAGGGTCATTATTTCAACATTAGAACATTTTTTGTGGTACCATGTAAATGGACTGAAACACATACTCAAAAGTTTTGAATAACTTTGAGCAAGTTTCAGCACAGAAAGAATCTTCCCTCTAAAATTAGGTAAAATGAGTTTGGCAATTTTAAGAAACAGTGAGTAGAAAAGGAAGCTTAAATCATGGTAGCTGCACTTTATTTCCTTAGTCTTATGTTATATAATAATTCCTGATTTTGATATTATGCCAGTTGTCAAGATGTAATGTCCAATACACTGTTTTCATTATGTTTAGTTTAAAGGGGGGAACTCAATAATTTAAATGCAATAGCCATGAAAATGTTGTTAACACTAAGTTGTCCAAGTATTACGTTTTCTGAAAATACTGGAGTGAAGCATTTTGTATGTAATCTCTTCTAATGTTTTTGATTGAAGAGGCTTCTCAATTTGTTTTTTAAACAAGCATAAAATGAAAGAAGATCAAGTTTTAAACTGAAGTCAAGGTGTGGCTTCATCTCATAAAGATGAGGAAATTGCAAGTACAGCTGAAATTCTGTCCTTAGGTTATGTTGTGTTTTGACACTGGCGGAGAAGTACAGCAGTCAGGCTAAAGAAGAGGGAGGGACCAAGCACGTCAGTGAGGAGCCTTGAGGGAGTAGTTGCAGAGACACAGAGATTAACTTTGAGATTTGTAGCCATGGCTAATTTACGAAATTTATTTTAAAACCGGTTTGTGAGTGAAGTGCTTCAACAAAGACAGTGACTGCTTCATATCTATTTTGTGGCTGAGAGCAGAAGGATGCAAAACCTAATGGCGGGTAACAGTTTGGTTCCGCCCTCGCTGAACTCCTGTCTCCCGTGGTTTTTGTTTGGCCATTGCAATAACCCCAGGTTGCTCGCTGCTGAAACATTCCTTTAAATGAAGGTAAAGCTGGGATCAGTGCAAAATCTGTTAACAATCAGTTTAGACTTGTAGAAATTAGCTAGTGGGATCTCTCTCCTAAAAAAGAAAGCAGGGGGGAACATGTCTGTTTTTCCACTGGAAAACTCTGATTGGATACCTACCGTATGCATGTGGAATCTCCACACAGAGGTTTTCTTCTCTAAGTGATAGCTTGTCCTACACACTCATTTGCTGACAGGGTTGACAGGAGGAGACATGGTTCCTAGATGGGGATTAAAGAAAGATAGGACAGGCTAAAGGAGAAGTGAATTGGATGGGGCTTAGGGAAATGGCAAGCATCCATTCTAGCCACAATTGCTTTAGGGTTCTGGTATTATTATTTCTGCTCTGCCTCTTTGGGCTTTTATTAGGGTCAGACAGAGCCAGAGAAAATCCCATAGAGTGCAGGTACAATACAGCAACATTGCCAATAAGCCAGAAGGCTTGCCTGAGGCCAAAGCAAGCAGGAATAGACAAAGTCAGCTGCTTAAGAATTTGAACAAATTAATAGTGCAGTGCCCTTTTTGGACTGAGGAAAACCTGGGCTCTCCAGTGGGAGAGCATGCATCTCTACAAAGAGGTCCTCATCAAGTCTTCTTCTTCTAGAACTCTCTTCTGAGGATTGTAGCGCGGAAGGGCATGATGTGGTCCAGCTGTTGTAAAACATAATTTAAAAAATTAATGATAATGAATTTAATGGGACAAATGCAGTGGAATGACATGGAAATTAAATTACTCTTTCTGATAAAATTAGTATTTTGAAAGATTATAGAACTCATTTCTGAAGATATCTAAAATCAGTCTAAAGAATTTAATGGAGAAATATGCCCATTCTGCTAAAAGTGTATGTTAATTCTATACTGACTGTAACAGGACTTTTCTATAAATAGAGAAGAAGGTTAATTAATGTCTTAAATGATCCTTCATCCTTATGACAGTTCTTGTTGCTGCTTAAAATTTCCTATAGTTTCACCCTTTCTCCCCAAACTAGACAATATTAATGCATTCTGCATTAATTTACTATACATTCCCTCTAGTCCATATGTACATTCTAATATTTGCAGGCAGAACATTCTATTTAACTAGCAATCTAAAGTTTCACAGCTCGCCAAGAAAATGAAAGGTTTTTGAGTAGCAGAGATTAAAAAGAAGAAGAAATCCCAGCACTGTAAATTGTAAAACTTTACACCTTACAGCTGCCAGCTGTAATCCACAAGGAGACAGCGTTCTTAGGCTCCTAGGAACATGGACTGGGCTATTTTTTAGCAAATACTCTTCTTGTTCCTTCAGAAAGGGAAGGAAAGAGAAGACAGAAGTCCCAAACCCCAGAATAACCCCTTACATATAGAGAACATAACATTGATGAAGAGTTTTTTTGTCCTTGAGTGTGGAAGGATTGTGGTGATTTGATAAGATCTGTTAAGATTACATTTGGCTTGTTATTACAGTTGAAATATAACAGCTGAAATGTTACACAGGCTAAGTCAGACTAAGCCTGAGAGGATTTTCACAATGTACCATTTACATAAGATAAGGACATGGTGGTTTCTGGTTCTTTTTAACTGAAATACCTTCATCTTAACATTATCACATTATCTTTATCTTAAACCAGCTTTTTCTCTAAGATTAAATGTATTTGTTTTAAAGACATAACAAGGCTTATTTTAATAACCCAATTTCTTAATAATTTTAATAAATTAGCATCAGGCAGAAAACACAGTGCAGTTAAGACTCCTGAAGTTACAGCTAACTTGCAGAAGTGAAGCAATGCATTCAGCGCTGAGGGATGCTGGGCAGCACATTGCTATGCTGAGACCTTCAGGAAGGAAAACTACGTCCTCTTCTGAGTAAATGAGAGGCCCAACAGCTGCCTCTTTTTTCCTCTAACAAAAGAAGAAACAATGGAAAACTATTTTGGCCAGATCCAGGACAGCCTGAATTTAAGAAGTGTGGGAAGGGGAGGGAGAGAAGGGAGAGACACAAGACAGATTACAACTCTGTGTACCTGTTTGTCATGTGTTTGTCTGCCTGTGTCTTTGTGATGAGAGAGAGAAAAAGGGAAGAAAGAAGCATAAGAAATACCAAAGAATCAGTCAAAGGTCAAATCTGAAGATGAAATAGGCTCAAGTGCAGAGCTCTGAGGAAAAAACTGGAAGAGTAGAGAGAAAAGACCCATTTTGAGCAAACCTGGGTGACAGCATGTTCCTTGCTACTGGCTGTTTATAAAGAAATATCTGGATCCATCATGACTTTTTTTCCTGGTGAAAATATCCCAGAGAAGCCTCTAGATGATCTAGCTAGTCAAGGCAAGCAAAATAACAGTGTGAGCCTCGTCTTGCAACCCTTACAATTCATTAGACCTTGGAAAAAAAAAAATCTGTATTCTTGACAACACTAAATATGTGCATTAGACAGGAAAAGGGCTTACTTATCTATGTTTAAAATTGTTTAAGTTTAAACATAGTTTAAACTTGTTTAAAAACGGTGGCTATTTATTCAACTATTTCTTGATTGTGTCTTTTCATTGCACCCTTGTTGTCAACTGATTTTGATTTTGTTGGAGATTTCTTCCATGTCCATTTCTAAGGACATACTTAGGTCATCTCTCTAGTCCTATATAGATGAACAGAATCACAAAGATAATAATTTATGTTTGCTATGCTTGTGGTAAGTTTGCATGCACTACAGTGCTCCTCTCTTTCACACTTACTCTCTTTTTGATTGGTACTATAAAACACTTCTGCAAAATGAAAGAGAAAACAAATCCCTTGTATTATGGAAGAACTCCATGAAGTCCCTGGACTTAGTCTGCTATAATTCCGATTCACATAGGTAGGTTAAGTGCTAGGCAGGTCTGTGAGTAGAATTAGAAGAGAGATACTTCCTTAAACCACACTTAAAAAATTATAATCTCTTCATCTGTGGTCTTCAGCATGACTGTCACTTTATGACGTTTTCTTCTAGTTAGGAAAGGGAGGCAAGAGTCATATGGAAATCTACACTTACTCTGCAGTTCTTTTGGTCTGAATCAAGCCACAGGAAAATGGAAGTAGTAAACACAAAAGAAATTGGTGTCTGGAAGTTAGGCTCGTGTTAAGCTGCAGTTACTTGGTTCGACCCAGGGATAAACACATGAAATGTAAGATCCAAAGGAGACTTGACTAGATAGTTCTGGAGTTTCCTTTTTGGCCTGAAATCCTGTGAACCCAAGTCCCTTCACGGCACTTTGGAGACAGGTCATTAAAAAGAACAAACCTCTTCACTGGGCACAAAAGGTGCCTTTTCCCTTTTAGCAGCCCATATGGTGTGGCTGTAAAAAAGGTGACTTCCACCGTCAGGAAGCCTGGCTATCCATAGGGCCAGCATTTGGTAAAAAATGTTTTCCTTGTAGACCATGAACAAACCTGCCAGCAATGTTCTAATGCTGCAATGCAATACTTTCCAGAAGTCAGATTTTTATACTAATTTCCCATCAGTATCACTCTAAGAGAAGGTGCACTGCATTTAGTGTGAGCCCTAAAAAGCATGAGCCAAAGTATCACTTGAATCCCATGTAAAAGCCAGCTACTCAGTGAGGAAGTATCTCCTGGCAATAGTAAAAAGAAATGTAAGAGAGACCCAGATTTCAAAAGACTTCAGGATAGTTATGCTTTTCACATTTTAATCTTTTCTGACACAACAGAACCACTCTCCCTGCAATCACATTTCATCATTGAGTTTCTATGGCAGGAAAACGGCATACAGAAGAGCTCTTATCCTCTAGCTGAAATCATGGATAAAGGGGCTTAAGTTGGAATCTCTTAGACTATAAGTATTTTTCTACTTAGATATTGAGGAAAGCTCTGGAGAATGCATTCACTTTGAAATAATTTTGATAAGGAGCTATACGTGTTTTATAGAAAGCATTTTTAACAACTTAACTAGGTTTGTGAGGGTTTGAGAAAATATGCTTTTCTTAAAGTTTGCCAGGCCTACTATTTCAGCAAGGGCTGTTGAACATGTTGCTTTAATAAGTGACCACTCCTACTTAGCTCAGTAAAAAAGAAAGTCATTATTTCTCTGTTTATCTTTTGTCTCTCAATGCAAAATTCTACCCAAGTTTAAAAGATTAATTAATTTATAATAATTATTATTACTCTTGCTTGTTGTGACTATTATTTACACTGGCTACATAGAGACCTTATACACTATTGAGGTTTATAGTGTGGAAAACTGCTGTCAGTTGAGATACCTACAATACTTTCAGTGATGAAGAGATAGAAGAAAAGAAGTGTGACATACAAGCATGGTCAAAGGAAAGGAGACTGATACACTCTTTCTGATTTATGCAGTCGATACGATTTAAGGGTTAATTTGCTCATGTAGCAAAAGTTTTTGCATATTTTTCAAATACAGCCTTATTAAAAATATTTTCATTTTGTCAGTAACTATGCTTCTGTTTCATTTGCCTGATCCCCATAAATTGATATCATATAGCTACATTTTAGAAGTGACCCTATTATCAATTTTTCATCTTTTCAATAAGAGGATATAAAAATTGCTATATATACATTCTGGAGTTCAGTGTGACATGCCAAAAAGACAGGTGACTGTAGAGAGAATAGCCTCACAGCTGGCTCTCTGTTTAATAATCTTTTATTAGGGTTTCCAGTATGTGAATATCTCTTATTTTATTCAAATGAAGCATGTTGTCATGGTAATTTCTTTTAACTTTTCATTGTTAAGGTTTCTTCATTAGGTTTTCTGGGGTCATGTGTTTCCTCTTTTCCTACAAGTTTTGTTAGTCACAAGATAAACTTGCAGATTACCACAATATCCACAAATGTTCATTCATTTTCTCCACTTTTGCAAACTGGGCATGGGTAGTTTAAGGGTAGTCAGTATATCTTCTTTGAAAAAATTCTTCTTTCTTTGACTTCTTTTCCTCCTGTTCTCAACACTGTAGTGATCTAACATTGTCAGCTTTATAACCATTTTGAGCATGGATGCCTCTTCCTCCTTTCTATTTCATCATGTATCATTTCCAAATGCTTTGGAAGCGCTCAGTAAAGCTGCACAATATCCCTTTTTTGAAGACTTATTGCATGCAGGCTCTCGAGCTGCACATGTTTTCTATGGATGCTTGAGTGCTTTATTACATCTCCCTCTCTTCTTTTTTCCTCCTTTAGCTCACCTGTGGCCCAAGCTGTCTTATTCGACGCACTTTTGTTGGGCCTCATTACACTGACATTTGTATTTTTATGGATGTTTTACTTTGATGTTGACTGTGAGGTGAGCAGGTTTCCTAATGAAATGTACATCAAAGAGTTTGTTCACTCTTTCACGGATGTTCTTTGGAGAGAGATAAGGGGGAGACATCTTGAAAATTAAATTTAAATTACTCATGAAAAGGCTTAAGCTACAGACTACTCATCTCAGTAAAACTTCTGGCCAATGCAAAAGGCCAGCTGGAAGAGAGAGCCAGGATCAGCCCATGCGAGTGGGAAGACGGAAGGGGTTAGTCAGGCCTTTCCACAGCCAAGAGCTTTAGCGGCAGATTTTTGCACCCACTGTCATCACTCTTCCCTCTCCCCACCTCCTCCAGCTAATCTGCCTTTTTCCTTGGGCTCTTTCCAGCCACTGCCAGTTTTTTCTCAAGCAGCAGAAGCCAGCAAGCCTTAGCCGTGTTTGCCCCTTCTGGTTGTCCACACTTTGCCTTGGCCCATGTGCACCATCACCTCTGTGGAGCGCTTACCTCCCTTCACACCTCACCCTTTGCTTCAGACTGCCCCTTTCTTCAGTTTCCCCTTCCTCCCATTCTGTTTGCCCTGTGCTTCATTTTCACCAAAGATTTTATTCTCATTGACACAAACTCTTCTTTACATTCCCCCTGGCAAAATAAAGGATTCACTGTGTGAATAAAAATGAATACCTGAATGCATGTACATGAGAGACAGTGAGGGGAGAAAAAGACAAGTAAAGAACAAGGAAAGCTAGAACAAGGCATGACAGAAGCAAAAATACCCCCTAAATCCCTTTTCTGACTTCACTAAGCTAGTGTGCAGGAAGACAGGAGACACTGAAATAATTCAAACTGGGAAGCAATAGGAGAAAAACCTCAATACAAGGGGAAAAATTCAGCACTTTATTGTTACAGACTGGTGTATAACACTACACGGAGGACTGAATCAGAACTTTATGTTAAGGGAACATAGATTTAAAGGAATATTATTAAGGGCACATGAATGTGGGAAAACGAACACAATAAGGGCACTGTTCACCTGGAAGAATAATCCCTTTAATCTCTTGCCATTAGACTCTGACCTAGTATATAACACATAACAGAAAAATTATTTTTCTGAGACTATTTCTAGATAAAGAGTTTCAATAGCATTTTTGCAAGGATCTAAATATTCTGTCTGAAATACAATTTTCAAAGGAAAGTGAAGAAATGTGCAGGTGATTTAGATCCACCATTTGTGCTTTATAGATAATCATATTGACTACTCAATTGCAAATGACATGCCTGGTAATTTTGTTGTTTTAAACTGTAAGTGCTTCACAAATCTGGAGACAGAATCATGGTAATGGTAACTCTCCCAAAATCATAGACTGGGAGACTTGCTAAAAATCTGTAAAAGTTGCTTTTTTGAAGACCTGCATCAAGTATTAGATACAAATCAGTTGTATCACACACTGCAGCAAATAACCTCAGTGAAAAATTATGATTTAGAAGTGAATGTAGCTATTTTTACACGTGGAACTTAAAGCTCTTCCACTTTAAATCTGCTTAAAATGAAGTGGGCAGTTCACATTATTGTTCCATATAACAAGCTGGACAGTCCAACTGTTTGTGGAGAACCTCTCAAACAATGTGTAAAAGCCTTGAACAGAGGGGTCCAAATCTTGGGCCGTGTTGACAATTGTGTGTTGCTCCACTTGCAGAAAGTTGCCCCAGTAGTGCTAGCTACTGGTCTTAAGTTATGCAACTGCTCCTGTCTGTACTGGTCGCCTTTGGATCTTATATGAGCTTCATCAGTCTCCTGACTTTCACGTGGATGTTGATAGCATTTAGAAGACGGAGCTATCTCTGAGGAAGGGGACCAAGCTGACACAGGCTGAGCTATGGTTTTGAAACAAAGCAGTTTTCTTGCTTCAGGGTACTGATATGTGACAGAAGCACCTTAGGAATCATGCATTTGTAGTGACAGCAGCATCAGAATAAAGAAAGAGATGACATATAATGGAAATCTCAGGTCATATGTTGATCTAGCCTAACATCTGTAAAGGAATAGCCTCCTATGAAATGCTGGTGGCCCACAAAAAGATGCATAAATCAAAATACAAGCTTCAGATAATGGCTGAAATAGGTCCCCAGAGGATCTCCTTTCCTAGAACCAACTCTGAATGTGACAGCCTATAAAAGGGAGGAAAGAAACACAGATCAATTTTACAATGCTGGTTGTGATCTGAGCATCACCAATGGATGGGACCGCTGTGGACCTACAGTTGTTTTAGGGGAATCCAGCACTAAACAATGTTAGCAATGCCACAAGTGAATCTTATAAAACACATTTTACTATTAAAGGCCTCGACACAAAGGTGAAGTAATTCCAGCTGTCCTGCTGGACCACATGAAAGTGATATGTGATAGCTAACTAAGATATTCATACCAGGTGCAAATGACAGATGCAACCAGCATGATGACAGATCAAGAGCTCTTGTAAATCTCATCAAGAGGGTCCTTTTATTAAGGGCTTCAGCACCTCCAGCTGTTTCATGTCAGCAGATCTGACTGAGTTAATGTGTTAATAGACATTATAAAGTTTCTGCGATTATGTTACTTGGTCTTTATTCCAAATTTTTGGTTGTCAGTCTGATGAGCTACAGGAAAGATAGTTGAAAAGTTCCTTGACATAGACCTGGTTTCCACCCCCATTTTGTTTTCTATTTGGCTGTATTCAGACATTTCCTGAGGCAAGCCTTTTCCAGCTGAGGAGCAGAACACAGTGCAAGTATATTGAACAATGGCAGGAAAGGAAAGTGTATCTGGAACTGCATTTATGACCATGTGTCCCTTTCCACATGGAATAGTGATCCTGGAGGGCAAGGAGCCGAACTTAGATAAGCTGCCTGAATCATCCTTTTCTGAACAGGTTGAGCGTAGTCTGAGGCATGAATTCACATCTTCCCCTCTGAAGTTATACTACAGTCTGTGGAAGCCATGGGCTGCATTAGTTGCTAGGTGTGACTCCGCAGTCACTTTCTCATACTGTCTAGAGAATGAGTTTCCTCTGACCAGGGCCTGACCTAGATATCCACCCCTGTGTCATTGCAGCCATCTTAAGAAATGACAAATTAATAATAATCCTAGCAAAATTTAGTAAGGCAACTGAGCTAGTATAAAGAGCACAGCTGGGCTGAAAAATTAGTTTCTCAAAAGATATTCATGTTATTGCTATACCCATTATCTGATTATTACACATGACACCATTTATATATAATGAAACAAATGTGCTTTGTTCTCAGTGTTCAAGCCTGTTCTGTGTTCTCAGTTAAAAGCCTTAGTTATGGGAGTAACCACGAAGCTACAAGGGCTGACACTTGCTCTGGACAATGCAGGCTGATCTGACATGGATGGTACAACTTGATACCGTGACTCTGCACTATAGTACCAGCCACAGCTGGGTTATGCCAGTCGCAGAGCACCAGATTTCCCTCAGCACAGGCCTGTCATGGTATCTCTCTAGGAATACCAAAAGCAGCTTTAAGGGTCCAGTGAGAATGCCATAGCAAAGAAGCAGGAAACGGGGCTTCAGAGGCGGGGGGGATAGCCCCATTAGTCCCCCCGAAAATCAGTCCTTCAGCTACACTGAAGTAGCTCCACTGATTGTTGAAAAATAAAGATTAGAAAACTAGGTTGCATCTCTAATGAATGTAAATTAGTATTCTTATTTATTCGGAGTTTTTGAACAAAGAAGAGTAAAAGTGAGCATGTTGTTTTATATACATAAGGCTGTAACATGTGAAGAAATAATAAAGGAAAGCAACTGAGATGCAAAACTGGTCCATTACACTAATTTTATTCTAACCTCCTCTGAGTCTGGTGGTTCTTGACTAAGGATTTGTTTGGAAGCTGGTGATGCTTTGCTCTCAATGCTACTCCAGTATCTGAGCTATTTAATTTAAAGTTAGCTTGCCTATCTCAACCCTATATTGCAGTCTCATCTGTGATGCCAGTGCTGATGTATTCATCTCAGGTCTCCAGCATTCATGGTCAGTTATGGTTTGTCAAGAAACTGTTATAAGAGAATCCACAGTGAAATAACTGTCTTAAAAATTTCTTCTTTCATTTCTGTTTTTCCTTGCACAAAGGGCAGTCTTGTATTTTCAGTCTGCATAGCCTCAGGCAATTCAGGCAGTACGGAATAATACTATTCTATTGAGAAAAGAGTTACAGTGAGAGGTATTGGAGAGCTCTGTAACCTCAGAGAGTATCCTCAGAAAGTCAGTGTTTCACAGAGGCATTGCAAAACTCCCCATTATCCAGGTATTGCAAAGCCACAGTTACATCTCTGCAAGGAAACCTTCTTATTATTCACTGAGTACCTGTCCAGGTGTCCTGGTTTCAGCTGAGATAGAGTTAATTTTCTTTATAGTGGCTGGTATGGGGCTATGTTTTGGATTTGTGCTGAAAACAGTGTTGATAATACAGAGATGTTTTAGTTGTTGCTGCACTAGTCAAGGACTTTTCAGCTTCCCGTGCTCTGCCAGGTGCCCAAGAAGCTGGGAGGGGGCACAGCCAGGAGAGTTGGTCCAAACTGACCAAAGGGCTATTCCATACCACATGACGTCATGCTCTGTATATAAAGCTGGGGAAGAAGAAGGAAGCGGGGACATTTGGAGTGATGGCGTTTGTCTTCCCAAGTAACCGTTATGCGTGATGGAGCCCTGCTTTCCTGGAGATGGCTGAACACCTGCCCGCCCATGGGAAGTAGTGAATGAATTCCTTGCTTTGCTTTGCTTGCGTGTGCAGCTTTTGGTTTACCTATTAAACTGTCTTCATCTCAACCCTCGAGTTTTCTTACTTTTGCTCTTCCGATTCTCTCCCTCATCCCACCAGGGGGGAGTGAGCGAGCGGCTGCGTGGTGCTTAGCTGCCAGCTGGGGCTAAACCACGACACCAGGCTATTCAGGAAGGACACAGGCCCAGAATCGTACCTGTACTGGAACTTCTGAATTTGCAAATGGATTTAAGCGTATCAAGACCCATTACCTGTATGTTTTCTAGCCATATTAGTAGCTGAAGCCCTGTTTCTGCTCCAGCTTAAAGTCTTTTTCTCTTGGGGGACTTCTGCCCTCCTTTTTCAGTGACTTGAACATCTTTGGCTGGGGGGAAGGGGAGGGCAGGTCCAACTGCACTGCTGTTAAGCACTGGCTTTGTGCATCTACTGACTTTGGTCAATTAGGGGCATGATCATCAGGAAATCAACTGTGTACTGAAAGCCTAACAGGGGTTTGTGGACCATGCCTTCAGGCTTACTGCTAAGGGGGGTTGGTGCTGCCATCAAAACTGGCTCAAAACCAGCTTTGACAAAAAAACACTATGTGACCACCTGCGACCATTGTGCAGATTAGCGGGGAGCTGTTTCAGCCAGTTTCACTCTAGAAGGGTAGATAACTTTGTGTAGCTCTCTTCCAGATGGCTTGCAGCTCTTTGCTGGTTCTGTACCTGGCAAGTACGCCTTATCCTTGATACATCTCTCTCAAGACTTTGCTTTTTTATTTCTTATAACTAGACTCTAGGGCACACCATGAGATTCCAGAGGATTATCCTATTTCTTTTCCATTTGTCTTTTCTTCCTTGTTTCCAGTTCCTAAGGCTCTCTGATTAGCATTTTGAATGTATACCTTTATATACCTTAGTTTGCACATTGCTGGCTTTAGGCTGCATTTCTCACTTTCAGCCTTCTGAATTCACACCAATAACACCTTAGGCATTATATCATGAAACATAATAAATTAATAACATTCTTACTTGATTGACAACTGTCTTGGTTAGCATCGTATAAAGGCTTAATCTGGCAATAAAATACTTCTGATTAATTCATTGTCCCTACCCCTGATATCCACCATTAGTTTTACAGGGATTTCTACTGTGGGGTCTTCACTGAGGACCTCTTTGGGCAAGGGTACACACTGAGCTGTCTTGCAGTAATTAGGACTTAGTCTAATTTTTGACCAGTCACAGACTTTTCTCCCCTCTTTCTGTGAGCTCCTGAGGTAGATTCACCATCTGAGCAATCACTTGTATTTATTGGATGCAAAATATCTGCCTAGCAATCACCTGCAGATGAACCTGGAATGTCCCTGACCCATTAGATCATTGTCCTTCTCCAGTTGCAGCAAACAGGGATCTTCTTCCTCTATCATCACCTACAGCCATTCTATGTCAGGGCTACCAGATTCACCCCCTTTCCCAGCTCTGCAAGAATCCTACTGGAAGAACCAGCGACACTCTTCTCTTACCAGTCAGGATTGTCAGTATAGGAATATCTGGTAAGGTTTTTAATTTATTGTAGAATTTTTTGAAAGTATGTTTTCAGAACAATCGCTGACCAAACTGCCATAGGGCTCCTTGTCTCCAAAGCTCTAGTTTGTCTTTCACTGCCCTTGCCAGGGCCAAGTTTGAGTGGCTGCAGTGGCAAGGCAGAAGTCATGTCTTGAGGCAGCTGCTCGCACACTGTCGGTCCGTAATGCAACCCTCAGCACTGATAGCAGTCCTGTGCTCTGCTCTCTAACAAGACTTGGACCTGCAGATGTCTATCCCCAGGCTCCAGGACAGACTCTCATACCTGTCCACCTGCTTACTTCCCTCATGGGCCTATCCTAACTGCTTTCTTCCATGTCTCTTAGTCCATAGGAAGCCTGCTCCCATGGGAGAATGGTGCACAGAGGCTAGCATCTTCTGTGAGAAGCTGACAGCCCAGCTAAGGACAAAGTCCTGACAAGGAGCTGCCTAAAACAGACCATGAGAGTCCTCACTGAGTATATGCCCGGAAATGTCAGTTCCCATCATTGCTCCATGCCAAAGCCGGAAGGTCCTTTTTCTCCACTCTCCATTACAGGGCCCAAGAGCCCAACACCCTGATTGAACAGACTGTCTCTTGCTATCCAGATGTTCGCCCACTCCTGGGCAGGGACATAGGAAAATGTTTCATGTAGCAGGAACTTTAGCAGTTCCTGCACATTCCTGAAAGCTTTTAATGAGGCTGAGACTCATTAAAACACACCCAGCTCTCACACCATGGGAGCTGAAGTGAGGGCATAAAATGCCAGAGCAACTTTACTGTGAATGAGGAGGGTACACCAAGCCTGGCCTGGAAATCCAGGTCCCATAATCATTTTGGCACTACAGCAATTAAGAAGTCTGGCAAAGCCCCGTTGGCTGCACACTCTGGAGAGAGAGAAGTACGATGGAGGCCATAAGCAGGCAGTAGTACACCAATGAGACAGCCTAGCTGTCTCCTCCTTATGCACAAAGCCCAATATGTATTTCTTCTCCCCTTTCCATCAATCCCCACCACCACCTTCATCAGACGAGCTACTAAAGTCTACAGATCATTCACTGTGATCCAAGTCCACTCCCCCTCTCATCAGAACTGATGACTCTCCTTTTCTTGTCCAGTCAACATGTGCAGAGATCAGCACAGAAATCAAATGTTTCTTTCAGATGTTGCTTCCTGGATGAATGTGTTCAGAATAGGGATATCAATCCACAGGTCTTGTCCAGAGGAAAAACTTCAAGGGAAGTAGATAAGCAGACTATATCATATAAAGACTAGGAGGTCCAAAGAGTCTACAAACGTAGACTTGTGTTATTTACTTTCTGCCCAGAAACTGCTCTACATGGGATCCCCTCTTAGGCCTGCTCTGGACCTATCTCTGTGCCTCAGACAGAGGACCATGAAGAAGGACAGAAAATACCAGGTTCTGCAGTGAGGGAGAGCTCTGAGAACTTTCACTGTGGCACATAGGCCCTCATTGTGATAGAGGTGCCAGGTTGGTGTACTGTATATTTCACCGAGGATGATCAGGTGTTCCTGCCACAAGAGGTTAATGATCAACTAAAACTGTGAAAATCTTGGCACCTTTACAACGACATTTTTCTGTCCCTCCCACATTGCTTGCAATACCTCCTCCATGTGCCGATGGGATACTCCTCAGCTGTCTTCTTGTCTCCCTAGATTCTCGCTGTCCTGCACCTACAGATGGTAAGTGAGCAGCCATATATATTGCGCTGCTGCAAGCATGTCCAAACTGAGGGAGGCCACACCACAGTGATGGGGTAAGTGTGGAAGTATCCATTGCTTGAAAATCTCAAGGTGAAGCCATAGATTCGGAAGGTTAAATTTTAGAGGGTGTGCAGCCCTCATTCCTGAATCTTCGTTCCTGCTCTGGAGGGCACAGTGGACTAAAGTCACTTACTAAGTCTCCTTTTGTTTCCAAACAAATCCTAGTGCTTTAAGCACACTTTTTATTTGTCATATTACTTTAAAGAGTAAGACTAAAGGGGCTGTCTTTATGTTCCCTGTATATCTTCCAGCATTTTGCCTAGCCCAAGCAGGAATGCTAGTATTTATATTATCTATATTTCACAGAGTATTCTGTGGCCAGAGGGTCTATGTATTATTGTTATTTTTGGTCCAGCTTTCAGGGCCTGCATATTGCCAACAGCTTTTTTTGTAAGGAGACAGTAAAAAACTTTGCATTTGACAACGTGTCTGTGTCTCTTGACTCAGTGCACTTTTGGAAAGCCCTCTCCTCTGGTATTCACACTATATCATCCTCCACCACAAGACAATTTAAAATAAGATATTCCCAGTCCTGCCAGCTTTCTCTAAACAAAGCCTGTGAGTTGAGAATGAGCTCAGTCTATGCATGACGTGTATTGGCATAGACATGCCAATGGGAGGGGAGCGGTTAGGGTAATTTGGGATATCCTAGGACACTTTGGGGAGAACTGTGAATCTCTCCCTGTCTTCCAGCTGGCCTTCCTTCAGGGATCTTTCTTCCTTCTCCATTCATTTCAATAACGCACTTTCACCCTCAGACCATCAACCTTCACAGACCCCAAATAAAACACTGAAACAAAATACCTGGACAGCAAGGTTTCCTATTCCTGCTGCTGCCACGGAGAAATGGGGTGAGGAGGCAAAAGCAGAAATTGATTCTCCATGAGGCGGTGGTTTGAGCTGCATCTGCCTCTGGAGCAGCCAATGCATGCCCTCTAGCAAAGGTACAACAGGGGTTCTGATGCAGTAGGGAGCTGCCTTTTTTGTTTATACCCAAACATATGGCCCTGAGCCTGGTAAGGACAAATGTGACATTCTTGCATCTTTAGAATGGATAAAATCTGTATTTATTGAAGATATGAGTCAGTTAATATGAATAAAATCTACGTGAGAATACACGCCTTGGAAAAACTGACTAATCAGACACTATTTTAAAAGGCACCTAAATGAATAACAGAGGAACCTGAAATTCTTATTTGGAAGTGTCCATATAATATAATTTAAATGCCATTTAAATATCACTAACTCTTTGAATCTTGTACGATATTTTAGAAGCATTCAGGTGCCTAATTTCCTTTAACATCACAGACTATGACACACAAATATCTTTGCAATTTGTGCATAAGGTCTCAAATTTATATTAGCTCTGAAAATAGAGCTTCAGCTTGTGGTTTTGTTGTTGTGAACTTTTATTCACAGACTGCCTGTCTTTACAAAAAATTTGTCCACCAGTTGTTAGCTTTTTTTACGTTTAAACATTTTGAATAGTTTTGTTTGTCCTCAGTGTAACTAATCTCACAGATGGATTATTAGGCTTGCAGAATTTGTTTACATTTATAAATCTTTTCTCTCATAGCTGAAACATTTTTTGAGGGGAGAAGAAAGTTTCTGCTGAAAAACTCCCTTTCTTTATATAAAATGTACTTCTGGTTTTTTAGGAGGAGGCCATATGCCCTGGCGAGGCTGGCATGAATGAGTGTATGGCTGCACATACAGTACACAATGTACTTTTTTTTGGTAATTTGCTTAATCTCTCCCAGTCTCTGCTCCTTTTATATCCGCAAACTTTAATAAGCTGAAAGAGAAATCCTGTGAAGGCTGGAACTTTCAAACCAAAAATGCAGTGCTTGAAATGAAACTGAATGATCTCATCCATCCCTAATTTTTAGTGCCTTTTCTATGCCTAGTAGACAGCTTTACTTTTATAAAACTTGAGTCCTTGTCAGCCTTGAAAATACTACTTATTGACTTTAAGTCACTTGTATTTACTTTAAGCAATTGCCTCTTGTGTATGTCCATACACAATAACTTTCCAAACAAAATGTCAAGTATTTTTTATGTTGATCAAGAGATCTAATTTCAATGTCAAGCTATTCTCCAACTGTGCACAAGTGAAGGAAAAGTTTTTCAATGTACTATGTACAGTTTTGCACTCCTATACATCTGACATTAGAATAATGCACACTGGGCTTGATCCAACAGAGAGTGGCTTTTGTGACTGTTGATCCTGGACATTTCAAGGGCCCCCCAGGCTCCAGTCAAAAAGTCTATTTTTGATTCTGATGGGAGAAAAGTGCTTCCTTCTACGGCAGCAGACTGCCAAATTATGCATCCCATGCTGGCTCTTTCCTGACTGGCACTGCATAATAGCTGTGGTAAGGTTTTAGTCTTTACCTCTAAAGCCAATTTGGCATGAAAGACTGATAAGCAGATGACTCAAAACCAAACGTAGTATTTCATAAGAGAACATATGCAGGAAGAGCTGCTGAGTGTTTTCCCCTTTTGCACAGTAAATGAACTAACTAGCCAAATGCATTGTTAGGTATCTCTTAAAGGGCTTTTGTTTTCCCATAAATAACCCCTGCAAGTTTTGAAAATTAAATCAGCCATCACAAGCAGGCTTTTGGAAATGTCACCAGAGCTGAATGCAGTCAGCATGCTCAAGAAATCATTTGTCATGATTCAATCAATGGGCCAGAGCAAAAATCTGAAGAAAGACTGCAGTAGAATAAAACAGCTTCAGGTTCCATGCATGCAATCAATTCAAAACATGATTAGTCCAGCAACAATTACATACTTATAGTGCCTTGCATATTAAAGAAAAAAATAATTACTGAAGTGGGAAGAATATTATATTTATCAAAATAAGCAGAGCATAGCTGCAGCCAGATAAGTAGGCAGCAACTTGAAAACTACCTTTGTAGATACCTTCCAGTGCTGTGGATCCAAAGCTGGAATAGGTCCCTGACTCACTGAAGTACTTAAGCATGTGTTTCATTCCCAGTGAGTTCAAAGAGACTTAATCTTGTTCTTAAGTAAGCATCTGCTTAAATATTTAGCTGAATGAGGGCCTACTACCTTGATCCCATTTTTATTGGAAACATCCACTGACTTCCATGACTGGAGAATTAGTCTCTTAAATAGGACTTGCAGAACTGTGGATCTGGGCCTTAGTCGTTCACCTATTTTGCTCTAAGCATCCTTCCTGAGTAGGGGATGTCCTATTTATCATTTATCATAAATACATATTTCTCCAGCCTTGGGATAGTTCATGGATCAAGGAATATCCTTACTAGAAATCTTCTCAGCTGATTAGGATGATAGAGCCTGACTCAGCAGAGTACTTGAGCATGACTCCACAAGCTGGATAATAAAATGAGGCTGGTGTTGGTCTGGGAATGCTCTGAATAAATAGCATGGTTCCCAGTTACTCCCAGTCCATTTTCTCACATGCCAGCTACAGCTACCAGAACACGATTAGGTGGAACAAGGTCATAAGGCTCATGGGGTCACAGAGTAAGAGAGGCTCTGGTGTTTTGCAAAGATTCAGACCAAAGGCCATGCTGCAGCGAGGTGGAAGCAGTTGTGAAAGTATCACGCACAGCACGCAAGATTTGACAGGTCTATGAGTAGCCCCATTAAAGTCAATGAGAACGAAACACACGCTTTGCTCTGCAGAGATGGGATTACTCATGTGCTTAAAATTAAACATGTGGTTAAGTGCTTTGCTGAATCAGGGCCAGAGAGATGGAAAATGAGTACTGCCAGTACTGATTCTCCCCCATCCTCTTTTCCACACAGCTGCCTGCTGACGCCTGCTGACTTTTTTGTAAATAAGTACTGTAGCTATAGTACTTTATTAATTACTAAAAGAAACTGGGCCATATCCAAAGTCGTGGCCTCACTGAGGTCCTACTTAGACAAAACTTCCATTAATGCCAACTTAAGATTTGACTCCATGATCATAAAAATGGGATTCTGTAGCATAAGAATAGAGTTGTTCCTAATACAATGGATGGAGATGAGGTTTCCTGGGGCAGAACCAAATTGGTGGGATCGTATAACCGGCAGACAAGTCCAAAGGAAAGGTAAATTTTCTGTTGGGAAATATACAGTAGAGAGCTTCTTCCGCACTTTTCTTTTGTGTGCACTTAATCAGTTAACTTGTCAAATCTTTTAGCAGGAATTGGCTTTTGTTTTACCATAAAAAACTCTTACAATATCTGAGAAAATGACATACGTTTGTGCACAGCAGGTTTATTATTAACACATTTGCTCATTTAACAGGTCTGGTAATAATTATTAATTTGATTCATCATACAAAAGATTTGTGGTTACATCAAATTGTTTCTTTGATTTTAAAACAAAAAGTGCAAGCTAGAGTGTGGAATCTCTGTTTGAATCAGGGAAAATGTCGTATGTGTGTGTTCGACATAAAAGACTGTTCATATGACAAGCATCTGGAATTTATGTTACATACATTTGGTAAATCACCATATTCTTACATTGCCTCACCACTTTCAGAATGATATTACAAGAATTACATTCAACCTTTTTAGAATAGGCTATATTTCCTCTGTCCATGTAAACATCCCATGAGAAAACAATTGAGATAAAGTATATCATATAAGAATGTAAGTGGTACTACAGATATTATAGCTTAATAAACTGTGTGGTTTATATTTGTGTAAATTATAAAGCTGTAGATTTTCTGATAAACACTGATGATAGGGCTTTGATGTGCATTTTATTACCTTTGGAAATGTGGGCATTTGATCTTTTTAATTGAAATAAGTAGTGCAAAATAGACAAGATCTAGACCTTTAGAAAGTGTTGTCTTCCCCCCTCGCAGTGCAATTAAGTTTAAAAGATTTTAATACTGCATAACATGTGGTTTGTTCTGTTAAGTTAAATCAATATGAGAGATAAGACTGAATAATTCTGAGAATTTTTGCACAAGTCATTTAACTTATCTGTTTCTCCACTTGTCAGTCTATAAAATAGTGTATTACTAATAACTGCCTTTGAACCAATGCAGTAAAATGGGGTTAGAATTATAAAAAGCTTGAAGATATTAGATGAAAAGTGATACGTAAGTACGAATTATTATATCTAATATATATTAAATATATAGTAGACATAATAATAATAATAATAATAATAATAATAATAATAATAATAATAATAACAACAACAACAACAACAACAATACAATGCACAACAATCCTTGGAAAACATGGTGTCTTTCATTACTGCCAGTAGATCTGGGTGTACAAGAGGAGATACTCCAGCTACTTGCTTTTTAATAGACAAAGTGAGTTGCCAGGCTGGACACTTACCAGTAAGGTTTTGATACGGACTAACCCCAGGAAATGCAGAACTGGACACATACTTCTGCCATGCTCCAGAGGTCCATAAAGCCTCTACAACCATACTTCAATGTTCAACTCCTTCCTTCTTGGTTCTTGCCTTGATAATTGTCATGGAAAGAGCAACCCTAGACAGTTGGTCTGGGTTGGGTTTTGTCAATCCTCACAAATTAAATGCACAGATATTAGGCCTGTGGTGTTTTAGATGTAAAGGAGATGTGCACATGCCATACACATCGGAAAATAATTAATGGCCCTTCCCAAAAAAAGGAGAGCCCAGCTCTCACAATGTCCACATCTCACAAGAGCCACTTTTAGTTAGTCGTTGTGCCCATACTTACACTTACCCCGTCGAATTCTGAACATGGAGAGAAACAGATCTGTGTTAAACTTCTTGCCTCTAATTGATAGCTGAACAACTCAGTGGCTAAAACTCAAAAGGGCTGCTGTCTATCAGACCTCCCTGTGGAAGAGCAGACCTGGGAGCTGGTGTTTGCTTTTTTTGGCTGTCAAAAAATCACCTTAAGCTGAGCTCAAGTAAAATGCATTTAAAAAAAATACACGTTTTTTGCTGCATTACTGTTTATGAGGGAATGAAGAGAGTTCAGGGAATTCAATCCAGGAGAGATGGCAGAGGCTTTTTTGTGAGTGTGTGTGACTAAATTAATATTAAAGTGACTGCAGCTTTTACATGACTAGCTCACTCTGGAGGATAGTGATATTTGGATGAATCAGCTAAAGGGCCTGGAAGGAGATAAAAGGGAACAATGCTGCACTGTCCTGAGCAGCAAGGGATGCCTAGGCATATCCCAGGGGAAGCACTGACCTGTGACAGTTTACATCTGGCACAGGAGTATGTAATTTTTCTCTGCGTACATCACCATCATCTTCTCCCCCACTTCCCCACACCATTTTACAGTGCTGGTGTGATGATCTGAGAACAGTTCTTGCAGTCCTGTGCAAGGACATCCCAAACTGGGTAGGACAGGACCAGCGTGCAGTGGGAGGTGAGGTGTCACAGTAGGTGAAAATCTACTGTACAAAGGCCAGGCACGAGAAGCCTGCATGATTTACCCATCCCACCAGGGAAGACTGGAAGCTGGAGTACCTCTGTCTATCAGTTCTTAGAGTGGTTTCAAGAAGATAAGGTCCCTCTGTCTAATGTAGCTGAAGAAGCCATTTAGCCTGCAAGTCAGACAGGACATGTCAATTAAGAATGACCGAGTTTCACTGGACTGTCTGAGACTATGGGTATTCTCTGAACTATGCTGGAAAGCAACCACAAGTCATATGGCTCTTCTTGGGAAAACTGCCCGTGGAAAAGTTAAGATTAATTTTGGCCTGAAAAATGAAGTTCTGACAGTTTTGATTGCTGTCTCACAGAGACAGTCTAGTCTGTGCCTGTGGCACCCTCAGCCTACCCAGTAGCAGGTGCTGAGATGAGGGGTCACAAAGCTGGATTCAAGTAATAGAAATAAAGATAGTTTCGTGGCTGGCCATTTTAGCTTCTGATGAAGGGAGAGCAATACATGAGCAGGAAGCATGAGGTAAGAGCCACAAACAAAGCCTGGGGTGATGATTTGTTATGGTTTAGGATCATATGAGAAGACTTGAAAGAGTGTCAGCAAAATCTGGGTGTGGCAAAAGTGCATCCTAGCAGAAGGTCTTAAAACAGGCAACAAAACAATAGCAAGAGTTCATGTGGTCTAGACCAATGGCCAAATATAGGAAACCGCAACCGCAATTTTTGCTTGCTTGAGCAAAAGCTGGCAGAGAGAAAGAAGTGCCTGAGAGTGGAAACTTGCTGTGACGGCCAAGTGATGTCCAGGAGGGACCCAGACGCTTCCTCACACAGCACCAGGAACTGTGTGGGCGACCCTGGCTCTGTGTGCTCAGGGATGGATCAGGAAAGATGCCAGCAGTGAAAGCAGCATCCCTGGGGGAGTGCATGCGAGGGGGGAAAAGCAGAGTGGCAGGAGAAGTCAGAGCTAGACACAAATATCCATTCCACAGCTCCCATCGCACAAAATGGTCTGTAAGATCAATCGGGGACTGAAAACAGCTTGTCCTGCAAATGACCTTATGAAGGAGAGCAGCTGGCTAAGGGCTCTCTATCAGTTAAGGAAAACAGGAGTCCTTGGGATTATGAGAGAAAGTGATTGGAGTCTGTAGATGTTCACCCCTGAAGCACCTTCACCCAGTGATGAAGAGGAAAATCTGAGGGTAACACTGGCCATGAGCCAGAGTGGTCCAACTGCACACAACTTCAGGTGAGCCTGATGACCCAACGCCTGAGGAAAGAGCAACCCTTCCTGAGATGTTGCTGTGGTTTAACCCCAGACGGCAACTAAGCACCACACAGCCGTTTGCTCACTCCCCTGCATTAGGATGGGGGAGAGAATCAGAAAAAAAGGTAAAACTGGTGGGTTGAGATAAAGACAATTTTATAGAACAGAAAAGAAAGGGAAAATAATAAAAGTAATAATGATATATACAAAACAAGTGATGCACAATGCAATTGCTCACCACCCACTGACTGATGCCCAGCCAGTTCCCGAGCAGCAGACCCCCAGCCAGCTTCTCCCCAGCTTTATAAGCCGAGCATGACGCCATATGGTGTGGGATAGCCCTTTGGTCAGTTGGGGTCAGCTGTCCCAGCTGTGTCCCCTCTCAACTCCTTGTGCACCCCCAGCCTACTCGCTGGTGGGGTGGGGTGAGAGGCAGAAAAGGCCTTGACTCTGTGTAAGCACTGCTCAGCAGTAACTGAAACATCCCTGTGTTATCAACATTATTCTCATGCTAAATCCCAAACACAGCACTATACCAGCTACTAGAAAGAAAATTAACTCTATCACAGCCCAAACCAGGACAATATCCACGCCTTATTCTATACCATCTCTGTCATGCCCAGGTCCCACACTTTCCAATACATCCCAATTAATCACCACCACCTTTCCTGTCTTTTGATATATACACACAATATCATTCCCTAAGTCTATGGGCCATCCCTCTGACATGTCCGTTGAGTTAATTTAGTCCATGACTTTGAGCTCCATCTGCCATAACAGTCCTTCAGGGCAAGAGAGATGGTGTGTGGTGTTGGATTGTTGCATGCTGAAGCCAGTTCTGATTCCATCACCACTGCACTTGTCTGGTTCTATCATTACTACACTTTGCTCGGTTTCATCAAAATTCATTCTTCATTAATCTGGGTGATTCTTACTGTAATACCATTGACATGGCATATAGCAACCATAAAAGTGATGACATACAGTATTATACAGCAATTAACGTCATACAATTTAATTCATTGGCTATTCTCACCCAAAAGCAAATCCCCTTGAGGTACACAGCGGAATTCCCCATCCTTCAGCATTATGCACCCACTGCACCCAGGTACTTGAGCAAAAGCAATCCCATGGATGGGTTTGTCTTTGCCCAAGGCAGGAATAACCCAGACTGTCTTCCTCAGCATATTTTTTATGTGCACTACAGGGACTTTATCCCCTTCTACAGTATGTACAAATTTTGGTTGGGCAGAGCCAGCTGGATTGGCAGATCCCCTAGTGTTGACTAACCAGGTGGCTTTTGCTAAATGTGTATCCCAATGTTTGAATGTCCCAGCACCCATTGCTCTCAGACTAGTCTTTAACAGTCCATTGTATCGTTCGATTTTCCCGGGGGCTGGTGCATGATAGGGGTTGTGATATACCCACTCAATGCCATGCTCTTTGGCCCAGGTGTCTCTGAGGTTGTTTCGGAAATGAGTCTCGTTGTCTGACTCAATTCTCTCTGGGTTGCCATGTCACCATAGGACTTGCTTTTCAAGGCCCAGGATGGTGTCCTGGGAGGTGGCATGGGGCACGGGATATGTTTCCAGCCATCCGGTGGTTGCTTCCACCATTGGAAGCACATGGCGCTTGCCTTGGTGGGTTTGTGGGAGTGTGATATAATCAATCTGCCAGGCCTCCCCATATTTATATTTCAGCCATCGTCCTCCATACCACAGAGGCTTTAACTGCTTGACTTGCTTCACTGCAGCGCATGTTTCACATTCATGGATAACCTGTGCAATAGTGTCCATGGTCAAGTTCACCCCTCGATCATGAGCCATCTATATGTTGCATCTCTTCCTTGATGGCCTGAGGTGTCATGGGCCCACTGAGCTATAAATAATTCACCCTCCTGTTGCCAGTCCAGATCCACCTGAGCCACTTCAACCTTAGCAGCCTGATCCACCTGCTGGTTGTTTTGATGTTCTTCTGTGGCCCAGCTCTTGGGTACGTGAGCATCTACATGATGTACTTTTACAACCAGGTTCTCTACCCAGGCAGCAATATCTTGCCACAATGCGGCAGCCCAGATGGGTTTGCCTCTGTGCTGACAGTTGCTCTGCTTCCATTGCTGTAACCACCCCCACAGGGCATTTGCCACCATCCATGAGTCAGTACAGAGATAGAGCACTGGCCACTTTTCTCATTCAGCAATATCCAAAGACAGCTGGATGGCTTTCACCTCTGCAAACTGACTCGATTCACCTCCTCCTTCAGCAGTTTCTACCACTTGTCGTATAGGATTCCATACAGCAGCCTTCCACCTCCAGTGTTTTCCCACAAGACCACAGGACTCATCAGTGAACAGGGCATATGGCTTCTCATTTTCTGGCAATTTATTATACAGTGGGGCCTCTTCAGCATGTGTCACTTCCTCCTCTGGCGATATTCCAAAATCTTTGCCTTCTGGCCAGTCCATGATCACTTCCAAGATTCCTGGGCGACTGGGGTTTCCTATCCGAGCCTGCTGTGTGATCGGTGCAACCCACTTACTCCCCGTAGCATCCATTGCATGATGCATAGAGGGGTCCCTCCCTTTGAACATCCAGCCCAGCACCGGCTGTCGGGGTGCCAGGAGGAGCTGTGCTTCCGTACGAACCACTTCTGAAGCAGCTCGAACGCCTTCATATGCTGCCAATATCTCTTTTTCAGTTGGAGTATAGTGGGCCTCAGATCCTCTGTATCCCTGACTACAAAACCCAAGGGGTTGACCTCAAGTCTCCCCTGGTGCTTTCTGCCAGAGGCTCCAGGTAGGGCCATTCTCCCCGGCTGCGGTGTAGAGCACATTTCTTACATCTTGTCCTGCCCGGACTGGCCCAAGGGCTACTGCATGAACTATCTCCCGTTTAATTTGTTCAAAGGCTTGTTGTTGCTCAGGGCCCCATTTGAAGTCGTTCTTCCGGGTGATGTGATAGAGAGGGCTTACAATCAGACTATAATTTGGAATATGCATTCTCCCAAAACCCACAACGCCTAAGAAAGCTTGTGTTTCCTTTTTGCTAGTTGGTGGAGACATGGCTGTTATTTTGTTAATCAATCACATCCATTGGGGTCTGACGACATCCATCTTGCTATTTTATTCCTAAAAACTGGATCTCCTGTGCAGGTCCTTGATGCCTTCTCATTCCCAAACCTCTGATAAGTATTTGTAGGATATACAACAGGTAGAAATACACAAAACATGCTCTGTGTCCTGTACACTGATTACAATAAGTGAAAGACTTCAGAACTAAGCAACTTTACCAGACAAGTTACAATACTGCTTTAGCATTGCCCTGAAGAAGTTACCATCTTTTTTCGTGTATACAACTACATGTATTTTGACATTGTCTCTTAAAAACATTACTGAAAACAGTATGAGCAAGGGTTTTTTCCCACTACATAGGACACTAGCAAGTTGTGCCACATTTTTCAGTCCTGATTTTAAAAGCATGTTTTTGCACTTAAGATATTTGCCACAGATTTTATATATCTATATACAAAATTGTTTGTTCATGTATTAAGTTACAAAATTGTAGTGCTTAATATAATAAATATCAAAATCTAAGATCTTTTAAAAAAATGCTTGTTTATAATACATTGCTTTGGTTTTAAAGGGCAGCAGTCAATACCAGTCTGGTTTATTTTGCAACAATATTGTAGTGTAAAAATGTTGCTAAACAATTCTGGTACTTTCAGATTGGAAGTATTTATTTTCCAAAAACTATACAGTAATATACTGAAAAAAGAAACTGCAATAGGACTGTTTGTGCCTTCACAAATATATAATGAGAATTATTATGGCTGATACGAATCAGATTTAATCTGTATTCCATACAGCACAGTTAATTACTAAGAATGAAATAAAAGATTTTTAAAGCTTAAGTAAGTTGATTAAAAAAGCTTCTGATACTATTGTCATCAACACAGTAATAAAAGCACTCTTATGGTCTGATGCTATGCACATTTTTGAAACAAGTGACCTAGTAGTTAGCTTCTGTGATTCATGAAGGGTTTGTGATGTTAATCAATACGTAGGAGATCAGTCAGGGACATGCGCAAACACCACCCACTTTCTGTCCTTAAAGTGAAACATTTCTGCCTGGTCTGAAAAGGTAAAGAAGTATACAGATGTGTAAAGTAGTGTGCTTTTTTTTTAAAGAGGAAGAAATATGTATTTATATGTATTTATATATAAAAATGTATTTTATATATGTATATATGTATTCTATATTTAAATTAGTGTCAATCAAATCCAGGCAGAGATTAAACTGACCATAAAGACGACGTAACAGAAGTCATTAAGGCAGTAAGTTGTATCTCTTGAGGATTTTCAGGTATTCTACCTCTATCTCAAGAAGAAAAAGAAATTTTGAACTGCATTGTAGGCCCAATCAGCATTGAATGATTACAGCCAGGTAAGGAAGGGGTCATTTTAGTTGAGCACTGACTCCACATCGTTGAGAACAGGGATCAAGTCTTCTGACTCTAGAGTCCCAAGATCAAGATTTGTTCCTGGAAGACAGCTGAGGAAATCAGGGAAATGTATTTGTTGTGGCTTTATGTTCATTGTTGTCTGTGCTATAGTTTCTCCTGTATCCACCTCATCTACGTTGCTGAAGGAATCTTCAGGTGTCGTTGGTATACTGCAGCATCCTAATCCCAAGCCGCCGTCTGTACTTTGTTGCCTGGAACAGTGGGCCCACTGTTCAAGAAAGGATCGGATCCATTATTTGTAACAGGCCTCATGTCTTGTGTCGCGGTAGGTGTACTCACAGCTGTCTGAACTGGGGCCATGTTTTCTGAGTCCATGGGAAGCTGTCTGCATAGAGCAGCTTCCTGTCACAGTAACTCCTCCTGACGCGGCCTAATTCGCTCCCTCTCCATCTGCATTCTCTGGAGCCTTAACTTCTGCTGCTGCTGTTGCTGCTGTGCGGTCAGTGCACGGGGCAGGTTCAACGGCCCTGGCTGTGGGATCTGGGGAGGACGACTCTGCTGCGACATGGCTGTGCTGGGTGTTATTTGGCGCTGGTGATTCATGACGAGATTTGGCTGAGACGTTGCCATAGACCTCTGTGGTACTGGTGTGGAAGTAGCTGCAGGATGGTGGCTCCTGTGATTCAGTGGTTGGTTCATAGCTTTTCGAGGATCTTGCCATGTTGTAATTTTTTTCTGTGTGATTGAGGAAGTACCGCTGTCCCGTGTGCGTGAGCTCCATCTCCCAGCTGGGCGGCAGCGGCAGCTTGTCCGTCACATCATAGGAGCGCTGGCGGAAGTGCGTGTGCTGCTGTGTCACGCCCAAGCCCACGAGAGAGGCGGGTGAGGCGTGGGAGCGGACGTGCTGTGCGGTGGCGGACCACGGCGGGGGCCGCATGAGTCTGTGCTCCATGGCGGCGAATGCCAGCCCGAGTTGGGCTCCTTGAAGAAGGAGTCGGGCCGCATCTTCTTCGTCCAGGAGCTGGGCTTGGGGTTCATGACCACGTTGAAAAGCGCCTCCAGCTCATGTCCAGGTCGTGCGTGACATAGCCACCTGCTGCCCTGGCGGCGAAGGCGTGGGAGCGGGGCTCATTTTCCACCCACCTGTGGGTCCCGACGGTGGGCGCAGGCATCCTAGGGCAGGCAGCCAGGGCCGGCGGGTCAGGGCCCCGAGGTGATGAACAGCACAACAGGGAACACACACAGCAAGCAAGGTGTTACGTCACACCGCTCTGAGAACAAGCACAACAACTCTTGAGAGCAAGTAAATCAACATTGCGACCGGCGGCTGTTAACCCAATAATGAATGCTTATAACAAATTTATTTTAACATGCTCGGGTCAGATCTGTTGTTATCTCAACACTTCATGGCCCACGCTGGGTGCCAAAAAAGGACTGTCGTTTAACCCAGCAGGCAGCTAAACACCACACAGCCGTTCGCTCACTCCCCCGCAGTGGGATGAGGGAGAGAATCGGAAAAAAGGTAAAACTCGTGGGTTGAGATAAAGAAAATTTTATAGGACAGAAAAGAAAGGGAAAATAATAATAGTAATAATGATAAAAGAATATACAAAACAAGTGATGCACAATGCAATTGCTCACCACCCACTGACTGATGCCCAGCCAGTTCCCGAGCAGCAGACCCCCGGCCGGCTTTTCCCCTACTTTATATGCTGAGTGTGACGCCATATGGTGTGGGATAGCCCTTTGGTCAGCTGGGGTCAGCTGTCCCAGCCGTGTCCCCTCCCAGCTTCTTGTGCACCCCCAGCCTCCTCGCTGGTGGGGTGGGGTGAGAAGCAGAAAAGGCCTTGACTCTGTGTGAGCACTGCTCAGCAGTAACTGAAACATCCCTGTGTTATCAACATTATTCTCATCCTAAATCCAAAACACAGCACTATACCAGCTACTAAAAAGAAAATTAACTCTATTGCAGCTGAAACCAGGACAGATGTCCACAGACTGGAGCTGTCTAGCAGCTGCATGGGGCTGAATGGAAGGAATCACTAGGTGGACCAGCACAAGATAAACTTATAGCACATATGAGTGTTGCATGCTTTTTTTGGTGAAAACTGACCTGTTGCAAAATTGAGGAAAACAGAAATATGTAATTTTGAGGAAAACACCAAATATGTAATTTTGTTGTACAAGTCTTAGGTAATCCCACTGTTCCTGGTGTATGCAGTATATGCAGTTAATCTAATAGTGTAACTTGTAGTTGTCTTCTGAGCGGGTTGAGTGGCTGGAAGGCTGCAGCGTGGGATCTGTCAGAACATCCCTACAGAAAAGCATTGCTTTTTTTGACTGTCGCTAGCAACTTAGTCTTGCCTGAAACCATGTGCAGCAGAAGCATTTGGTATTTTGCCAAACCAAAAGGAACGGGTGTTATACCCAAACTGCTTGGAAGAATTTACCTCTCTTTGTGTTTCACACATACCTCTACAATATACCCAGAGTGCCATGGAGGCGAAAGCAAAATCTGTATGCAAGTCAGAGAGGAGACTGCCATTGAAAAGTGGTGGAAGCTGGCTGGATTTCGCTGAAAAAACAGGGTGGAAATGGAGACAGGCGCTAGTACCCAGTCCTGTGCCAGCCAGCAGTGATAAGGAAGAAGTGACCACCAAGGGGCAGCATTTTCCTAATAGTTTTGTCATGTTGTTTCTAAGAACTGCTTCCCTACCATTCCTACATCACCATTCAGATACCCGAAAGTAATGTGACAGTTGTGAAAATGGCCCTGAGAGCCTGTAGATGCCAGGCAACATGGGAGTGCTCAGTACTGGCCTCTTCTCTAGGGGTAGGACACGGTGGAGAGGTCACGGAGTCTGGAGAAGATATGGAAAGTCCCCCGACTAACACTGTGAAGTTCGAGCAATGGAGAGCACCATTGATCAATAATTTATACTTAAATGTGATGAAGTGTAAAAGTGTGATTAATGGGGCAATTAAATTTCCTTGCTTCCAGCAGAGACCTGAACCTGCATTTCGTTTTTTTTTCAGTACTAGCTAGTTTAAAGGTACTCCTTAATTTCATTTTGAGCTTTTATCCCAATTTTACAGAAAAATTATGTCACATTGTCAGCAAAAACTATTTGATTATGATCCTTTAATGACCCATATTGAGCATTAAGGCCCTGATTCAGCAGTGCATTTCAGTGTGTGCTGAATTTTAATTATGTGCGAAGACCATTGTTATTCAGAAAAGTGTTTAGGCGTGTGCTTATATGTTTTGCTGAACTGAAGCTTGAGAGCAATAAGAAGGCATCTGGCACTTACCTAAGAGCAATCAAGGGTGAGTCATAGTAGTGAAACTGAAGCTGTGACCACAGAGAGTTATTACATAGAGCAGTCTCCCAACCCTGTACTTTAATAATCAGGGAAGGGAAAGATCTGCTTATCCTAGTCTTCAGACTCCTGAAATGTCTTCTTTTGCAGGTTGAAACCGCATTATTTTACCAGGGTCCTTTCATTTCTTGCCAATCGAGGATGATGAATATGGGAACGTATTTTTTTCATTGTGTTTTCCACCGGACAAATAATTCCCAGCACGCGATGGTGACTGTTGAACAAACTCCTGCTGTAAAACCAATTGAAAGGCTCCCATTGATTCTAAGGAAAGCTGCTTCAGGCCCTGGGTGAGTCACTGTACGGGCAGTTCCGGTCTCAGCAATTCTTGTCTTGCCTCTGTAATGCGACAGCAAATCAAGGTCTCCCAGCCAGCGACTAGCAAATGCTTAGATTGGAGAATCACCTTCCAACCCTAAAGTCCGCTGACAGCAGGCTGCTGCCTCTTTCTAGCTGTTTCTTTCTTTCTAGATGTTGCAGTCACCAGTGCGAGCTACCCCAGGTACCCCCAGGATGGCAGAACTGTTGCTAACACCACCTGGCACAGCCTCTGGGGTGGACTTTGCTCTGGCAAGCACTGTACCTGGACGCGAGGCACCACTGCTCCGCTTGCCTTAGCCATGATGCTAAGGGAAGAATTTAACCGCCTGTCAACTCAGAGTAATAAATGAGATAACTCCCCAACTGATTATCAGCTGTTTTACCTGCAATGCCCAGGACTGTTTAACTCTTACTATGACTGATTAAAAAACATAATGGAAAATTGATTTTTTTCTGCTTTATAGGGGGAAAATCAATGCAGATTAAGAACAGGATAAACAGCAAAAGGGAAGAAATACGACTGCAAATTCCACTGGACCCAAACCCAAAAACAAGTGTATATATTCTAAACTGCTGGAACATACACTTTCTAAAGCCTCCTAAATCTCTGCACTGGTAAAATAATCTCAAACAAACTTGAAAACAGATTGAAAATAGATGGGGTGTCTCTAAGTGAAAAGAGACAGTTATCCTCTGCACCTGCTAATAAACACAGCCCCTTTTTGTTATGAAATGTCTCTAACCTAAAATACCGCCTGAAAGTAAACTCCTTCATCAATTCATCACGAATTCTTCAAAGGCATTTTGGAAGTCTCTCTACACCATTGGCTTTATTGTGGCTTTATTTAGGATTTGAGGAGAGAGAATGCTGCAATCAGAAAGAAAGAAAGACAGACAGACAGAGGAAATGATTACCTTTCAATCCCTGTGATGTAGAAAGAATAACATGCTTCTTTCTTGATCTGTTGTATTATATACTTACAGAATAAGATTTGACAATGTGGCATTGAACTGTAACTCTCTACTGAAGAGATATCATCCTGCATTGTATACCAGGGGCTTCTGGACCTGGGACTTCTGTGCCCTTCCTAAAATGCCATCCTCCCACTTGCTTTTGGATTAATTGCTGTATGCTCCCCTCTGTACCTTTCCAGCAGAAGTGATTAATGCAAAGGGTAGGCAGCTATGCCCTCACCTCTGTATAGTCACTTCTCTTCATTTAGAATAAAGGTTAGTTTTGACAGCAATACTAATGTTTTTTTATATTATTATTTTGCTGTGCTATTTTTAAGTTGCTCAAACTCTTTCAAACAAACCTAGGTAAGTTTTCCTCCTTTTTCAAGTTGTGCAGCCACACATATTCCTCATGGAGAAAAAGGTTGTTGCTGCAGTGCAGCACTCTGGGCATTTAAGAACTTCTAAAAGTACAGCAGCAAGTAGCTACTTTTTCTGGTGGTGGTGAGTGCATATCTTAGCCGAGCTTGCTTTGTAGGCCTTCTCAAACACTTCACCACTTCACCTCACAAGGAAAGTAGGCTGGGGAAAATGCTAGGCATTAGTTGTGGCAAAGATCTTCCTGGCTCCATTTTGACAACGGGATTAAGAAAACATGATTTCTAATAGCTACACAGCAAATTAGGGATGTTTGACATCTGTTTCTGTAATTCTGAGCTCCCTAAATGCTCTCAAAACCATCCAGAAGCACTGGGGTCTGTGATAGGAACACCAGAAGAAGTACCCCAAGAGGAATATAACTGGGAAACCGGGTACCGGGTATAATGGGAAAGGGCCCCAACCACATCTGCCTGCAGCCAGAGGACCCTGAGCTCAGCGTCTCAGGGAGCCCATTCCAGCCCTGTGTTTCCTCTTTTTTTCCATCATGTCCTCTGCTATGTGTGTTTTTGTCTACCCATTGCCAAACTTTGAACATCAGAAAACTTATAAACTCAAACTAAACCATTTGGCTTAAAAAGCTGCAATAAAAGTGATCACTGGAGAATATGAATCAGATAAATGTGTCCTTTTGACAAGAGTTTATTTTTTCTACTGAAAAATAATATATTATTCCATATGTTTTGCCACTGAAGGTTTGCTTTTAGAATGCACATTATAGAGACTATCAGAAAATTTCTCTGAAGCCTAGTTCAAATATATGCAAAAATGAGACATTTCCCTTTTTTGTGTAAATAGTATTACAGCAGTTTCCCCATAGAGTGTATGGCAAAGGTGGAAAGAGATAAATTTACAGACATCGTATGTCAGATATTTGGCCAGCCTAATTGCTGTGTCTTTGTACCAAAGCAATGATGACTTAAGGGAACTAAGGATTTGACGGTGTTCACAAAATCAGGCTCATGACTCAGTTCCTTTTTGCTGGTAAAGCTCTGGGTTGCTATCAGCATTTTTTTGAGTCTTCTTTGGTAGCTCTTTTGCCTGGCTGGTGCTGCTCTGTAGCCCTGGGGCAGGGCTTATGTGGCAGTATTCATGACTAACTTTTGTCAGGACTCACTCAAAGTTAGAGAGAGCTTTTTACTTAAGGAGGGTTGGAATTGCAAATAAAGGAACTTTCTCTTATCTGATTTCAGCTGTGACCAAGGGAAAAAAAGTACTTTGCGGGTTGTTTGTGGGTTATTTGTACACATAGAGGATTGTGTCACAGGAACGTTTCAGCCAACTACCATCTGCTGCTGCTAATGGAAGCTAGCCAAATCAGCCCAAATTAGGCAAGTCGCTGAGACCAAACCAGACGAAGAATGAAGACTTTGCAGTCAGTTAAGTGTTCAAAATGGCATTCTAAAATGGGTGGTTTTCTCAAAAGCCCCCCGCTAAGATATGCTGCAACATACAACGGTGCAGTGTTGAGGGTGAGCCCAGGGAAAGAGGGACAACTCCCAGGTAATGGAAAAGGCAGTTTCCTGGAAACAGTTGGAATATGCCCTGTGCTTTGGATGGGTCTATATGTTGTGGGTGCTGGGAACAGGGTGGAGAGCCAGGAATCACTCGGGGATATGTATTTCAGCGATGGACTGGTGAGAAATACTAGGCCAGAAGAGGGGTCTTAGAGCCTTTAATAACACGAGACAACAAAGCAGACATGGGAACCCACCCCTTGCAAACAGCACTTCGCATGTGCGTGTGATTAATAGCTGTGGTGAAGGGTTAGTGAATAACAGCCTGATGCCAAATGGATATCAATGGGATCAAACCATGCGTTTGGCAGATATAGGAAGGAGTATTCATTGTTGTACACGGAATAAAGGAGAGTGCGCAGCAACTCCCTGAACCCCTGGTAGAGCTCTGGCACTCGGACAAGAATCTGGCTGTAACCCTGTACAACAAGGACCATGCATGTACACATGTGCACACAATTACATGGCATGAACGTAACAAGAGAAAATTGAATATAAAATATTACAGAAAGCCAATAATTCTGGTTTATATCTTTCTTTCTCCTTGAGGCAGAAAAGAACCTGGCTATTTTAAAATCTGGGATCTATTTACATAGCCAAATGTAATGCTCTTTCTTGTGCAAAATAGGGTAGGAAGGAATTTAAAATGTCAACATTCCCTAGACCTGTTTATCTCTTTTCATACCTCCCTCCGTATTAAGTATTAAGGAATAGACAAGAGATGATAGAAACTGTGACAGTTCTGCTGAAGCTATGACAAGTTATACCAGCTGCAAATATGATCCAAAATCTCTGACAATGTACCTATGCTAGAAAATATGGTTTTAGCCACATGGTAACTAGCATATGGGAAAATCCTTTTGTTGACAGAGCAGGTTGCATCTTTCACTTGTTAGCAGATTCAGGAAACCAAATGAAGGCTTTAACACAGAAAGTCAGTATTTTCCATGAGATGTACTCAGTAGGATATCTTTGTTTTCCAAAAATTCCAAAAATGGAAATGGAAAGCACAGCATCTTTTTTACCAACTTTATCTATAAATTATAACGAAAAACAATCTCACGATGCTCAATTCTCCTAAAGGTCACTAGAGACTGATCAAAGTCCAAGTTTGCTTTTACCAGTGCACAAAGATCTTGGTATAAATGGGCCAGTTTGGTGATGGTAAAGCTTATGGGAGCTAGAGCTAGGTCTATTTTCCCAAGCAAACAAAGTAAGCAATTGTTACTAGAAAAAATTTAAGGAAAGATTAAATAAATTAGAATGCTGCTATTTGGCAAAACACAGGGAATTTTCTTCCCTGTGCCAATGTACATGGGAGAAAAAAGTGCCTGAGCAGGTCTCCAAATGGTTTTATTTTTGGTGTTTAAACTGTAGATTATAACCTTCACTTCATTGCATCCTATGGCACACACCAATGTAACTGGATCTATATGTAACAGCCTGTAGCCAACCAATTGACTCACTGATCCCAGAAAGTATACAATTCTATATCTGTTTGTGTGACACAGCAGGGGAAAAATCTGGGTCACCTGCATATCCTGAGTCACTGCAGTCAGTTAAAAGCTGCGAATGTTCCACTGAACTGACTGAACTTCTGCTACAAACCTTGTGTACAAAAAAACCCTCAAACAGTTCATGTTTTGTATTTTTCCATATTTGCAAATAAAAGAAGCAATTGCCTTAGCTCTAAACCAAAGTAGCAATGTCTTTAATCCACTAAAAAAAGTAGTAATGTCTGTAATACACTAAAAATTAAATTTAATGTGACTTTATTGCTGGCATGTGTTAATTATATTTTAAAGTATGGAGACAGAGGCCATCTGAGATTTCCATTCAGGATTTCATGTATACAGAGAAGATATTTCTCAAACTGAGCAAGCAGAGGAGAAGAAACAATTTAGTTCCTGCTAATTTAGTTGCTGTTTCTGCTTTATTGTTCATTAGGAACCTAGAACTCCTTGACTATCCTCTCTGGACTTGTCTACATTACAGTACAAAACATCATTTGGTTCCAACATTATTATGAAAAATCAAACTGAGTCTGTTTAGAGGGATTCAAAGGTTTACTCCATATAATAATTTTCCCTTGTTTATTTAACTCTTGAGAATTGTGCTTGTGCTGGTGTTAAATATGTTTTGGTAATGTTGACACGTTCTCTCTAAAATAAGAGTAATCATGGTTTTCCTGGCTTTACTTCATGCTTGTACAGCAGGAAGCCAAGATTGTACTGAAGTAAAGAAGTAAATTAGGTTATTCCGTAGAAAATCTGCAGGGATTGAGGTGGAAATTACACTTGCATCTTTGGCTGGTTTTGCTCTGCTATGGGACGAAGGTCTGATGTTGCTGCCATAGAGACGTATCATTTTTTGTCCAATTTTCACAGTCTATATCCCAGGTTGTACATTTGAAGGACAAATGAAGTAGAAGTAGACAGATCTAGACTAAAATTAAACTGTCTTTCAACATCTGCATCACAGGGGAAATGTCAGTACCCTGAAAAGTAGAGGACTGATGGACAGCACGATGACTCACTTCTTTCTATGGGAAGGAAGATGACAAGAAACAGATTTTCAGCTGTTGATGAAGCTTTTCCATCTACTGGGCAATACAACTGCCAAGAAATGATGAGAGGCAGGATATGATATACCACTCATACTCCCTTTCCTCCACCTGCACAAAATCCAGGCTGTGCGCCACAGACTTCTTGGTTATGTTGCAGGCATCCATCTGTCAAGTAGGACTTTTCTGAGAATTAATGTCTTAGGCCAAATTAATCCCTGGGATAATTCCATTGTGTCTTGTCTAAGGAAATATCAATTACTGTGAACGGAAGGATGATCTCATGATGAAAGCAAATGAATGACTGGGAATCATGGCTGGGATCTCAGATAGATTCCTCTTCTGCTACAGAGTTCCCATATGATCTGAATAAACAGACACAAATGCCAGTTGCCTTGAGTTCTACTGGTGTAAAATGAGGTTAATTCTAATTTACTTCCAGAGCCATCTTTTAAGGACGTGTATTTCTTTGAGCTGTTTTGATAAAAGGAACTACAGAAAAGAAAACTGGTATATTGCTATTTTTATAAAGTATGAAAAAACAAACAGTAAAGAGGCTCTTGTTCTGGGAGATGACAAGTTGACATATCTGCAATTAGTAAGTTTACACTGTCAACTTACTCTGAACAAGAAGGATTAAAACCTCTTTTTTTGATCTCACTTTGAGCTATCTCAAAGGACAAGGGAGATAAATATGTAAAGCAGACTAGGATTAGTCTAGAATGGAGTAACGTTAAGAAAATAATCCTTGAAACATCAGAAGAGACTGAAAACTACCTTTTGCTGTGCCATTGCTCTTTTACTTCAAGAAGTAATGAGCATACCATCATAAATCTGTAAATGAGTCAACAGTATCCTGCAGCAAATTAATTGACAATTAGTACAGTATGGAAAACTGGAGCATCCTTCCAAGATGTGAGATGAATCATTGTTTCCTGTTGCACATGGGTGAAGAGAACACAGTCAGTTTAGTAGATATTCCTAAATGGGAAGGCTCAGGCATCTGAAGATGGAACTGGTGGAGGACAGCAAGTCTAGTATGGAGACATCTGGACTACTGGGTAGGAAAAAAAATCCCAGTTTTTCCATTAAATATCTGGGGTTTTTTAATCACAGGGGAGCAGAACCTAGTCTGACCATTTTCTTCTTTACTATAACAGGGCATTAAACCAAAAACTTCACAAAAATGGTGGAAATATATGTTAGATCTCATTCAAGAATTTAGCTGCAAGGAAGTATGCCCTTTTCCTTACAATTTATATCAGTGAACATATTTTGGAGTAGGTGACTATATAAATTAGTTTGTTTTCATAAAAATAATCAGGTAGGAGGGAGCTCCCTTAGCCCTCATTACAAATGCTTTATAATTTAAAGCTCTTTACCAGAGCTGTCAGGGTTCACAATCTGCCCTTTTCTTCCTGATTTGGAGTAGTCATCTGATTCCAGATTGCAAGAATGCTACATGAATGTCATAATTGCCAGTGTAGAAGCAATTACTCTTGCATACAATGAATAAATGAATTTTGTATTAAAATGGAATAGTTTGGATGGGAAATCATCCAGTCAAGACTGCCCGATGTTGGCACAGTAACTTCAGAGTTACGACATTACAGCTCAAATCCATTCCCCAGATTAGGCAAAGGTACCTCGTGTCTCCTGTGTCCTTGATTCAGGCTCCAGTTGAAAGAGAATCATCTGTGTGTTGTTTTGCACACCCCTGTCTCAGGTCTCACAGGCATCGAGAGGCAAGAAAAGGCTTGTTTTGGTAACTATGATATAGCTTCAGGATGTGCTAAAGCTTTAAGTGACATGACAGTGTCATTTTTGGGTGGTTCTGAAAACATCACACAACAATCTAGATGCATATGGAACTTTAACTGTGTAGAATAAGGTAATTTGAAACTTTAGGTTGTCTGGTGTCAGCTGAACACAAAAACCACACTGGCACCTACATCTAAGGCAGAGAAGAATTTTCTGAAGAATGAGATATCAAAGTCCCTTCATGGATTTAGGTTTTAGTCCTAAAATTTTCCATAAAACCTGTTACCACTTTTAATCACAGCCATTTGGAGTAATCATCTTCCTTGAGATATGCTCACCTGTGAGTGACACAAATGCGCTTGCAGGTTTTGCGCATACAAGAAACTTCCCTAGAACTATCTTTTTTGTTCGTAGAGAGAGTCTGCATAATTAGATTAGGTCAAGCTAAAAATGCATTGGTTTTCTCTCTCTCTCCCCAGCTCTGCAGCAATACTCTAGCTCCACTGACTGATCTAAAGTAGGAACTAGTGCCTCCTGGAAATGTACTTCCTTAGGAAATGTGTTCAGTTAAAATCTCTTCCAAGTACTGATGCAAGTCCTGCATGTGCTTGGTTTTTCTGCATGTATTTAGTTTTTACTGTCCTATTTCATGCAGATTTCCATGAGATTTTACTGTCTTGTAGTTGCAATTTATTTTTACTTTGGTTGTCATTGCTGATATTATTATCATAGCACTAGCAAAAGAAGAAAAAAGGCAATTTCTTAGAGAAAGCAGAAATGCTGGTCTCTCTGAGAATTAATATGATCTTGTCAGCATGACAGGAAAACAACAGCTTAGATCCTAGTCCACAAAATCAAACAACTTTACCTCTATGAATCAGTGAGTAATTCTGGAAGAGGCACTTGGCTAAAACATTCTTCTCTACCCCACTTTCTCCACTTTTGATAAAGTAAGGTCACTTGTTCATGTATGTGTTCAGCTAACTTGATTTCCTTCCTTAGATAACTCCAGCTTATGCCTGACTGCTAAGAACAGCAACTATGTGGGTGTTTTGAAATGCACCAAAGTTTATATTTCTGAGGCTCATTAAGTCACATCTTTGGATGTAATTTAGGTTGTTCAAAATTATGCACAATATGTTATGACATTTATTTGATGGTATCTGAGCGTAAGAACTGGCAAAAATTGAATAAATCCCACTTGATTATTCCTATAGTAACATTTAATATCCAGTTACCTCATTCTAATAAAAAATCCCAGCAGCTTTCAGGGGGTTAGCCTTTCTCTTCTCAGATGCTTTGAGGAAGCTGGCACAAATATTTTCTACAAGCTCCAGCAAATGAACCCAGTGTATAGAAATTGAAGTGTCTAATCTAATCTGTTGAGGGATCTGCACCACATGCATTACCCTGACATTTAAGGTCTCATAGTCAGTGACCGGTTAACCAAATCTGTCACTGTGACAGACATGTATTTCTACATGCTGTGCCACAACTTAATCTTTCAGGGACAGTTTAGGTGAAGTATATTGTAGCACAGTGACTCAGAGTCTATAATGTCTTTAATGAAGAAATTTCCAGACTGGTATTAAAACAGATCACTTCTGATTGCCATATTTGCAATAAAGCATGTGAATTTTTCTACTAAGCTATGAACAACAGATCAGCTGTTAGATTGCATAACGCTAGTTCTTTTTACAATTACTGTTATTATTATGTGTTGTTACAACCGTCCACCTCTTCCCTTTTCCCTGATACCAGAGCCTGTGACAATGACTTTCTGGAAGTGAAGGTTATTTTGGGAATGGCTGCTTAGTGACACATCTGAACTTCTAAATTACCTCTTTTGATACCCTGTGATTACTGTACGTCACACCACACTGTAAATCTGCTATGAGTCAGAAAGGTATCTGACATCTCTGGATGATATAGTAAAATATAATGTTTTTCATAACTCCAGTGCATTTATTACTTTTAACTAACCGAGGAACAGAAGGAATTCCCCTATCACGCTTTGATTTCTACCCGCTTGTTTTCTTCTGTGGTGTTGTTTGCTTAACAAGGCCCATAATTTTTACGTTGAACTTGTCTCCAGCTTTCTGCACTGGCTCTTTCCACCTGCTGTCCCCAGCTTGGCCTGGTGTGCGGGGTCCCAGAGCTGACAGGTGGGGTGGTACACGCACATGTTGCCATCTCTCTTTCTAAAAAGCAGGTTTTCTCCATCAGAGAAAGATCTTGCCGTTGAGAGGACACTTATCCTTTGTTTATATGAAGAAATGTTTCTACCAGATGCAGGCGTTGTAGACTCTTGCGAGTGCAGCTAAATCCTCTTGGATTTAGGCAGGTGGAGTCCTGTGCTACCTCCAGCCACCCTGGAGCACTGGGAACGTCCAGTGGAGCAGGCACTCTCCGCACAGCCTACGCATTTCTTCCCACCCTTTCTTGACATTCGGTTCTATTAGTTGGCGTCAGGCTTTGTTAAGCTTTTTCCCCACAGGATTTGTTTTGTTTCTAAAGCTTTCCTGCCAGCCCTCATCTACCCCAGCCAGTAGTCCTGCCTCTTTGAAGAAAAAAATCCATATGCTCTTGATGGAGAACGAGAGCCTTCTGCCACCGTGACTCAGCAGCAATTATACTGCTTTTTATGCAGAGTTTATTAGGATGTTCCAGGGAAGGAGCTGTGCAAACCTAGTGCGTAAGCTCAGCAATCCCGCTGCAGCAAGAAGGACTACGTCATGATGATTGGGAGCTTGGCAGTAGGTCCAGAAACACATTGAGAATCGGCGTTTGAAAGTAAGGATCGCAGTTGTTCTGACAAAGCGTACCAACTCTTTAAAATCTAGGTTACTGTGTTCTGTGTTTCAGGCTGAAAAGTTTAATGCCAGATCAATGTGATCCGCTAATGGGTTCAATAAGGCCCCTCAAAGCTTTAATATTCCGAACAAAATGCACCCTCCCCCTGTGTCTGCAATTACTGCCACTGATGGTGATAACACACCCCCTGAATCTAAGTAAAAGCAGCTGAGATGTTTGTGACACTTGGGGCAGACTTCACAGGAGCACTTTAAGTATTGCTTGAAAGAGGTCTTAATGCACTTAATATATTCTGAGGTTGCAAAGAACAGCATTAAATAATCACATAGGGGAGAAAGAAAACTTGTTAAAAGCTCCCCAATTTATTAGACACAGCTTGATGTACAGACTCCCATTCTTCTGGGACAGCATGATGTGCCACTTGATGGAAATCATGAGGAAACAGTTATATAAAGGGCTGGCTAGCAGAAAAAGGAGGCAACATTTTAAAAACTCTCTTAAAAAAAGGAGGCAATCAGCTTGATAGACCCAAACCCTTTCCATAACTTCTTGCCTCTACATCCCATGAATTATTTAAGATGGATTCAGTGCATTGTTTCCCACAGCTGGGTTTCCTGCCCAGGCTGTTTTTTTGTCCCACTCACACCGCGCAGCTCAGGCTGTGCCCACCTCACCCCTCGCAGGCAGCACCCCGCTGTGGGGCTGCCCTCAGGGAGCCCCAGTTTGCAGCACTCCTTGCCTTGGGGTGCGTTTGTTTCCAGCCCCCCCTCTGCCAAGTTTCAGCGGTTTACTTTGGTTTTGCTTAAGGGGAAGCCGAGCTAAGAGCTCCCCATGGATGTCCACACTACAGCGAGGGAAATACCAGGCTGAGGGCAAGTGGGGGCGTGGAGCCTCCTGCTCTGGCATCCATGCCCAACGGTTGCGGGCCCTCTCTTTCTGACTAACGAGTTTCCATCTGACCTCTGCTGGGGGGGGGTAAAAAGAAGAAAAGGGGGGGAAAGGGGAACAGGAAAAGAAGGAAAAGAAAGATGGGAAAGGGAAAAGAGAAAAGGGGAAGACAGTAAAGGGGAAGAGGAGGAAAAAGATAAACTAAAACGAAAGAAAAAACTGAAAAGAAAGGAAAAGAAACTGAAGAGACGGGAAAATAAACTGAAAAGAAAGAAAAAAGACCGAAAGAAGGCGGAAAGAAAGAAGTCAGAAAGAGGAAAAGAAAGGAAAAAGGAAAACGGAGAAAGGAAAAAAGGGGAAAGAAGAACCCAGAAGAAGAGAAGCGGGCTGTGCCAAGCTAGCGGCGGCAGCGGGGCAAGCCCTGCCCAGCGCACGAAGCTGCGGGCGCGGGTGGGGGCGCCGGTGCGGGCGCGGGTGGGGGCGCAGCGCCGCCCGGGGCGCGGGAGGCGCGGGGCGGGGGCGCGGGGCGGGGCGGGCACGGAGGGGCGGGCGCGGGGCGGGCCCGCACGCAGGCGCGGTGGGAGCCCGGGGCGCCCCACGCGGGCGCTCCCAGAGCCTCGGCGGCGGCGCCCGGCTCGGTAGTGAGGGGGCGCGGGCCGGGGCCGGGGCCGCGGCAGCGCCGAGAGAGGAGGGCGGCAGCCGCAGCGCCCCGCTCCGCTCCGCTCCGCCCAGCCGCGCTCGCCCCGCTGCCATGGGGTAGGGGGCGGCGGAGGCGCGGGGGGACGCCGTCAGGCTGCGGCCGCCGGCGGAGCGCGGAGTGGCGCCCCGCGGTGCCGGGGGGCGCGAGGGGCCGGGCAGGGGGGGCTGCCCCGGTGCGAGCGCGGCGGCGGCGGCGGCGGCAGGCGGAGAGATGATCGCGGAGTTGTTGAGCAGCGCCCTGGGGCTCGCCCTGTACCTCAACACCCTGGGCGCCGACTTCTGCTACGATGACAGGTAGGGCGGGGGGCGGCGGGGCCGGGCGGGCGGGGGCTGCCCACCTGCCGGGAGCGGGGCGGCGGCCGCCCCCCTCGGGGGACCCGGGGCGGCGTCGGAGGGTCCCGGCGGCTCCTCGGCTCCGGGTGGCCGCGGCGGCCGCCGCCGCTCCCGGGGCTTTGACAGCTCCCACGCAGGCTCGGTCCCCTCCAGCCCTTCCCAGGGGGAAGGGACCCGCCGCGTTAACTTCGCGTGTCCTGGGCTGATCCCACAGGCGCGGTGTCACCGGGGCGGCGGGTGCCCGGCCGCCTCCCGTCCCCCCGCCCCGCCGGGACCGAGCCCCGCGCGGGAAGTTGCCGTGCGCTGCCGGGCTCCTCCGGGCGGCCGCGGGGACCGGAGCCCCTCCGCCGACCGGGAGAGAAACGGCCGCCGCTGGGCTGGGCTGGGCTCCCTACCTGCTCCTCTCCTGAACGTACCTGCCTTCAGAAGCTGCTGAAAGGCGCTGTTAGCAGTCGGGGAGAATTGCAATTTGTGCCTTTTCCGGTGACTTAATCTGATCACCATTAGAACAGATGCATAATTAAAATGTATTAGGGAGAACAGCACGCCTGGCTAAACTTATTAACCGTCCTGGGGTGTTTCATGCTCCATTGGAATTAAACCATCCAAAAAGTGAGCACGGATTGACTTTGACAGCTTTTCGTCAGCCTCTCTCCTCTGTGGCGAGCGACCGTCTCCCCTGGGTGCGGGCGGGCAGCCGCCTGCGGGCCGGCGGCGCGGCTCTGCCTGCCGCCACAGTGCTCCTCGCGTCCTCCCGGGTGGCGGCAACCGGCCGTCCCGCCGCTTGCGCGGCTCGGCGGCGCGGGGGGAGAGGAGGGGTGTGTGCATGAGTGCCTCTGTGTGTGTGTGTGTGGGGGGGTGTGCGAACGGTGGGTCCCTGCGTCGTGGCTCAGGTTCACGGTACCAGCTCGCTCTCCGAGCAGCTGTCAAGCAGGGTTGGTGCCTTGGAGCTTTTTGTGTGAGAGGAGGAACGCGAGGAAACACGGTGAGGTGGGATGAGGGATGCGCCTGAGCAGAAAAATGTTGCTGGATGAGCTGAACTTCCCGGCGCACTGATGGGATGTGAAAGGGTCAGTTATGTCTTTGATTAGGCCCTTGCCTTGGGAAATAACCTGCCTGTCCTGGAGTCAATTAGTTACTAAACTTGGAATTTTCCTCCCTTATGCCATATTACGGTGCACCTGCCGTGTTTAAGGATCTGTTACCGCTTCCAGAATACACCCCCCCTCCCTCCGCCCCCCGTTTTCAAGGATTGCTGCTATTAAACCCACGATACTGAAAGTAAATGCCAAGTGCTCGTCCTGGTCCCGGTCTCTGGCTGGGAGCAGTGTCGGCCACAGAATGTGGCGATTCAGGCTTCAGGTCACTTACATGCACTTGAAGCCTTGTGAAGCAATTAAGTGTTTTTAGGTTTCTGTGAGCTTTCCAATTATCTCCAATGATTTTTCTTAAATCTATTTTAACGTTTCAAAACTTCATTCGCAAACAGTAAAAAAAAAAATCTGCTGTTACCCTGAAATGCAAGCTCTGAGTTGGATCAATAGAAAGTAGTGAGTATTTTGACACACTGACACTGTTTTAAACCCGTTTGTTATAGTTAAGAACTGCAGGAGTTGTGGAATATTTATGTAACCCTAAGCAGCATATGTTGCAATATTTAGGCAAAACTGGGTTGTTTAAGGACATGCTTATAAGCCTGTCCTGCAGGCCAGTTCAAATTGGCTAGGCGTAGAAAGCAATTTGAAGTACTACCTGGTGTTATTGATGTGGAGGTCAAGGTAACTCTTGATCTTGCCTGAGTGTGCTTTAGTGCAGTTAGAAAATAGTGGTATTTGAGTGTCATCTCGGCAAGGGTGGAAAAAATAATCACATGGTGTCTCTGCTAGTGCTAATCCCAGACTATTTAAAAGGTGTTCTAAAATACTGCTTTGTTTATGTGTTTACCTCCTAACTAAATAAAGTACTTCTCATCATTGTAGCTAAGATTTAGGCATTCACTAGAGTGCTCTGAAAGCCAGTTAATGGCATTTCTGTACGCAGGGTCATCTAATTAAGATGTTTTTCAACTGCAGCACTGGAAGGGTCAAAGCAGAAATGGCTGTTGCATGCTAGTAATTGTTGAACTAGAAAGGGTTATCTATTCAAAGAGGCAGGCTCTCGGACCCAAAGTATTCTTTTAACTGTAATCACAGAATCTCGCTGCCCTGCAGGAGCCGGCTTGAAACGTAACACTAGAAAAGGAGGTCGATGCCGGAGCTGCAGGACACAGCCCTCCATGTGGGAGATGGATCATGCTACTAGCTTTAAGTGAATCAAGATTGTGCATTTAAGCTGGGAACCTGCAATGTTTTGTTTCAGGAGGGCAGCATATTGCCATAGCTTTTTTTTGCTTCCTTTGCCATTATATTGAAATTACATCAGACTGTTCTTTTTTTAATATAGTGATCAAGCTTACTATATAAAGGGTGTCTGTAATTGCTTTCTGTATTTTTTTATGTAGGTTGGGTAAGATTAAGTGGCATCGTAAAAACTTCTTATAGCAAAATCAATTTCCCAATGGTAAAACTTAATATTTTAGCGGCTGCACGGCACCAAACCAAAGACTGTGTGGACAGTGATATAACAAACTTGCTTGTAGTCTGGGCTTTATGACTCTATATCAAAGGATTCAATATTTTATTTCCCACCCTTCACCCAATTAAACTGAAATTGAATGAGTTTAAAGCCTGAGGAAGTTGAGTAAGCAAATGTATACATTCTGACTTTTCATCATTATTCTGCCTAACTTGTTGTTTCTTTCAGGCTAGACAGACATGTGGCACGCACATAATCAGTGCAAACATGTGATCTTTTTGATCAATTGACTTATTGATTACTTTGAATGAAAGTGACAGCCTCTAAACCCGAGAGCCAGTATAAAGAAGAAACACTGCGCTTTGCTTTTTTTTCCTGTGGACCTAAAAAACACAAGCTTTTGCCACCCTGTTCCCTGCTACTGTAATTCTCACAGACAGCTGTGATATTTCCTAGTTACATGTGTAGATTATTAGGGGGGAAATTCTCCCCAACTCAAAACCTCCTTGTTAATCTAGGAAAAAATGTATTTTTTCCCCTCTTTTTGCTTATTTGAATCTGGATGTGACATGCAGTAACGCAAAATAAGAGATGTATGCAGGAAGAGAGGGGGGGAAATGTTTAGAAGTTGTTGGTCTAATGCCACAGTGAGCTCGCACTGCTTGTTAATAAAGGTTTGTTTATTGCCGACCAAAACAATCTTGGAACTGATAACAAGGGGTAGGGAGAAGTGCAATTTCCATTCCTGCGGCTGTATTGAACATCTTCCTTGTTGCACTGTGTTAAATCCAGCTTCTTGCCAGATTAAGGGGGGCTAATCTCTGCACATGCAGTACTTGTTTCATGCTATTATCTACCAGTATTACAGGAGGGAAACCCATTGCTGCAATTAGGCTTACACTCCCGTGTAATTATTTTTCCCTGCCATTTAAGCCCCCCCAAAAGTAGGCAATTTGTCCTGTGGGTGCCTTGCATTGAAGTTGTAGTCCTTCATGTGACCTGTGCTAAATAAAACAGGTCACTGTCAGTTTATAGCTGGGGTGTGGAAGATTTAGTGCTCTGCGTATCTGAGGTCATGCGTTGCTACAGCGAACACGTCAAAAGCAACTAATGCATTGAGGTGTTCCTTCCTACTCCCAAATGTCAGAAGAAAGGCATATTTTAAGGAGAGTATTAGTAGGAATCTTTAACCTTGAGTGATGTATTTTCTCTGTGGCACATGGAAGAATTGGCACTCTGGAAAATAGGTACAGATTTCTCTGTCTCCGTGTAGGACTCTTCCGTGAGATTTGGTAGCACTGACCAACTTTCTCTAGCTTGTGCTGCATTTTATTTAGCCGGCCTGAATGGGGCAGCCTTGCCGACGGTAGAAAATATCCAACAGCCTTGTTTCAAAGTCGCAGGGCAATATTGCAAACTGCGTTGAAGAAATCCTGATAAATGCCTTCACCCTGTAGTGTCAAACTTGCATCATTTAAAAATAGGCGGAGCCCATACACATTCAACAGTACCTCTGTTGGGTCTGCCACATGAGATTTAATCTAGCAAGTGACCCAAATACGTGCACTAGAAGAACAAGTACACTGGGGAAAATTGCTTGCCATCTGTCTCCTTGTTCTGTGTGTATATTTGATTATTAATTTACATCTGTGATTTTTTTTATGGCCCCTTTTTGTCATATACTCTCAGTTTTTCAGCTCCAAGTGCACATCTCCAGTAGCTTTCAGTAGCTCCAGTTTGCAGGTGGCTGCAATCTTCTGAATTCCAGCAGTGAGGCTGGTGGTGGGGAGGAGTGGGGAGGCAGGGGCTTGTACACTTTCTCTGTAGTCTTTTCCCTTTGTCCCTTCTGTTGCATCGTATACATGCTAATTTCAAACGATCATAAAGATAATTTGTATATGAAACAGGGAGTTTAACATGTTGATAAAGAACAACATAATCCGGAGAAGATGCCTGAGTAGCTGAGGCTACGTCCTTTTCAGGTACTGTGGCTGAGTATCAACCAAGCAAACCAGTAACTGATTATCTAATAGGATGAACCTAGCATGATAATATTCTATTAATATGATACCCATTCCATTTTAAGTGCTAAATATAATCTAAAAATATATTTGGCTTTTGATTTAAAAAGAATTTCTGCATAAAAATTTCTGTTGAATGAAACACTTTGATCAAAATGTGAAATCTTAGTTTCATCAAAATAGTGGGTTTTTTTTTCAGTGGAGATGCTGTAGTATAGACTTTTTTGGAAGAAAAAAAGAAATTATGTCCCCACAGGCTTTATTTTAAGATTCTTGTTGCATATATAACACTAACATAAACAGAGTCACTTCTGGTAGCTGGTTCAGAGACTGTTAGCAGACGGAGAGTCTCCCTGAGTCACTGACGGGATGCGCCTCATCTGCAGGAAATTCTTCCAGCACACAATGGAGTTACAAATTCAAATGATCCACTTTCTCCAGCATCTCCCATATGTATTCCAGCTGCACTTCTGAATCCTTTGAGTTTGCCAGAGTGAAAGTTGCTCAAAAGGCTCAGAAGTCTCTCATCTCAATTTGTTAACCATCTGATAGCTGTGAGAGTGCTGAATTAGAGCTCCTTTGCCTCCCTCATCTGGAAGTTTGCCCTTCCCTCATTGTTGGCTGCTAGGATTTTTTTTTTTTCCCTGTGAAGTCGACTGAAGCAGACTTTGCTATTTGTTTATGGAATTTCTTTCTTTAGCTGAAATATTTGATGCTGAAGCTGTAGATGCAAGCCTGCTGGCAACCTGTGGTGAAAGTTGCTCCAAACGTACAGTTGGAGAAACAGACTAAATCAGAAGACAGAGATGCTTATTCTTACTGTTACTTATGTAAAAGTGAGTCTGTTCTTTGGGCCAATGTTTACAGTTAGATTTTTTTCATTTTTATTTCTAAATATTTTATAGGCTTGACACAGCTTTTGGTTTAACTATCTTTTTTGAAAAAGAAATCTTTTTAAACCGTCCGTTTCCCTCAATGGTTATTTTAATCCCTAACTTTTATCTGAAATGGTTGTTTGAAAGATGGAAGCATTTTTATCTGGAGACCTGAACCTTATGCTGAAAGTTCTTTGTTCTCCAACACTTTGGCCCTCAGGTTTTAAAATTAATTTTGGAATTTCTCTTGATTGTGGAAGCCTATTGTTGGCCTTTGAGTCTTGGCAGCCTTTGAACTTCCTGTGCTTTCCCACTTAGGGTGACTGATCTTATAAACGCTCCTTATCTTCCTTTGAAGTGGGAGCTTGTTCTGTGGGCAGGTTATTTAAGTCAGGATGACAGTAGGATTTCATTTCACTTATTCTAGATTGAGTTCTTAGGTTGTATTCCTGCAGTCTCAGGATAGTCCTCTAGACCTGAGATATTTGTGTTATTGCTTGCACAGGACGTCCCTCCCCAGTAAGAGGGAGAGGGTGTAAATCTTGTAATTTCTTTCCCAGTTTCACCCTCTGCAGAACTCCATACTGAAACATTTTTCCCCGAAGGCCAGCCCGTTGCTAAATGAAACTCAAAGAGCCATAGGAAATTGGTTTTTGGAATCACACCCTAAATATTACTTAACATGTCGACTCTACTGCTCAGTTTGCTACTTCAGGACAGTTGAAATATCTTGCGGACCTGTGAATGGCTTGTAATGGGCATCTCCAAAGGCAGCGGTGTGCGCTTAGGCTCTGCCCTTGGAGGATGCTTCAGCCCAGCACAGGGTTGCTGTTATTAAATTATGACAGTTTATTGTGAAACTAAGAAACATGCTGGATGACTGGGATGGTGGCTAAGGATCAAGTAATCTGTCAAACTCTATTTCACTTTGAGGGGAAAAAAACCCCAGTAAATCAGACCGTTTGAAGCTGATGAAACTTGGCCACCCAGTCTCCGTAACCAGGGATGGCGAAGTCGATGTGCTCCGATGCTCTGCCACCCCAGCCATTCCTGGCCTTGTTAGGCTTCAAGAGGGAGAAAAAGTAAAAGTGTCTTCCCTGAATCCTAATCCTTGCGTTCCCTAGGACACTGTGAATTACTCTTTTAGCCTTCCTTGTCCTATTGGCTTCATGAGGAGGTTTTTCAAGAATAGTGGGAGGTTTCAGTTGGAGGTAAATAATGCTCATTTACTGTCTTCATATCCCTTCTTTCCTTCATCTCTTCATTTTTTTTTAAGTGCTGTTTGTTTTATTGGAAATATTGTGCTTTCAGCATAAGCTGTTTTGTCTTTTATATCTTAATTCTTTTGATATTTTTTCCAGTGGTTTATTCAAATGGCCCGTATTCATGCTTCAAATACTGTTAAAAATCTATGTAACCTCTAAAAACACATGTAGGTGTATATACCATCACTATAGCAAATATAATAGTGGATTTTTGTTGTATGCCTAAAAGTTGAAACCAAGTCTTTTTTGGCATCTGCCTTGCAGCAGAGAGCTGGACAGGCTTCCCATTAGTCTGCCATAAAGGCTCCTTAATTTATTTGCGGGGGTCACCGTTGACTGCCTTGGAGCACTTCCTTCTCTCCAGGAGTTAAGCACAATGGCCTCAGCCGCGCTCCCGGTCCCAGCTGGCCCAGGAAGCCAGAGACTGACAGGTAATTGAACAAGGATTTTCCACATGATGGTACAGACCATTACTGCTAGATGACTGGACTGGTCTGTGGCATCTCCTATTATTCACTGACCTGTCAGTAGACCAAGAAAACCCCATCCTGACCTCTGACCTGTGGTTCAAGTAAGGACAGGTTTTTATGAATTTAGTTAGCATCCTGTTTCCAGGATGGGTTTTTCTGAACTTAGCATTACTCTAGGCTATTTTGCTAATGAGAGGATTGTATGATTTTTTAACTCCTATGTGCTTTAGTCCGCTAGTCCAGTATTAGTTCAGAGGAACAACACAGTAATTGGTAGCAGAACTATCGCTGTAAAGTCTCTGCCAGTGCCTGGATGCTATTTTCATGCAGTTTGGTAATTTGCGTACTTAAATCCTAAAAAAGGACTTGAACTCTTGAAACAGGGTCACGATGCAGTAACCAAAACTGTCATGGAAACAAACCCACTCAGCAGCAGCCTAAACCGTTCCTAGATCTCTGTCCTGTCTTCTCTTCCCACCTCCATGGCTTTTGACATGTAACAGTTAATAACTGATGCTGGGCCCAGGAACCAGCCTCCAGCCTGCTACTTCCCCATCATCACTGCAGAACAACTTGCACTGCTTGGGCAGGAGTGTTGATCTGCTTGAGGGTAGGAAGGCTCTGCAGAGGGACCTGGACAGGCTGGATCGATGGGCCGAGGTCAATTGTATGAGGTTTAACAAGGCCAAATGCAAGGTCACTTGGGTCACAACAACCCCATGCAATGCTACAGGCTTGGGGAAGAGTGGCTGGAAAGCTGCCCAGCAGAGAAGGACCTAGGAGTGTTGGTTGACAGCCATCTGAATATGATCCAGCAGTGTGCCCAGGTGGCCAAGAAGGCCAATGGCATCCTGGCTTGTATCAGAAATAGTGTGGCCAGCAGTACTAGGGAAGTGATCGTGTCCCTGTACTCGGCACTGGTGAGGCTGTACCTCGACTACTGTGTTCAGTTGTGGGCCCCTCACTACAAGAGAGACATTGAGGTGCTGGAGCGTGTCCAGAGAAGGGCAACGAAGCTGGTGAAGGATCTAGAGCAGAAGTCTGATGAGGAGCGGCTGAGGGAACTGGGGTTGTTTAGCCTGGAGAAGCGGAGGCTGAGGGGAGACCTTATTGCTCTCTACAACTACCTGAAAGGAGGTTGTAGAGAGGTGGGGGTCAGTCTCTTCTCCCAACTAGCAAGTGATAGGACAAGAGGAAACAGCCTCAAGTTGTGTCAGGGGAGGTTTAGATTGGATATGAGGAAAAACTTCTTTACTGAAAGGGTTGTCAAGCATTGGAACAGGCTGCCCAGGGAAGTGGTTGAGTCGCCATCCCTGGAGGTATTTAAAAGACCTAGATGTGTAGATGTGGTGCTTAGGGACATGGTTTAGTGGTGGACTTGGCAATGCTAGGTTAACGGTTGGACTTGATGATCTTAAAGGTCTTTTCCAACCTTAACGATTCTATGATTCTATGCTTAGGGCACTCTTCTGGTGGGAAATCAGTCTCTGAACCTTCTGAAATACCTAAATAAAAGATAGATACACCACAAGTGTTTGTCTGCAGTCCCAACTTGGAGATAGCATTTCATTTCTGTATGTAGCATTTCCAATTGCTTGGCTATCTGCTCTGAGTAAGTTTTTAATTGCTTTTCTGAGAATTTTCTCTCCCTCTGGTGCAAGGGATTGTAGCTCGGAATTAGATGGCTTTCTGTGAATCAGATACTTTTCTTTAGGGGCAGTGCCTGGCTGGTAAGTGTGTAGGCTCCCAACATCGTGGTGCATCAGGAGTGCCCTTACAGCATCTAGCCTCCAACTTCTGTGTGGGAATATTTCTCAGTTGATGCTGTTTAAAATAGCTCTTAGGTTTTGCTTAGTAACTATTGAAGCTGATAATGGTTATTTACTTTGGTATTAAAAAACCCAGCATGTATGAGTTCCAGTGTATGAGTAAATCACTAAGAAATACTCTTCCACTGAAAATAGTCTCCTTAAGTGGTTTTAAGGTGACAGAATTACTTAGTGGGGGGGTGGGGGAAACAAGGCAGTGGATGTTGTCCATTACAAAGATCTTTAAGAATTAGCACTGGTACCAGGAAAATAAACCTGTCTATACATAGGGGTCAGCCAAGCCCCTTATTGTGGAGTATCACAGTTAAAACCAAGCCCCCAAATCCACCCAACCAGCACCAAACTGTTTGGTTTTATCAGAGATCTTTGATATGGCTTCATCCAGATTCCAATAGGAGATGAAAGACTTCACGAGGAGCCAAGCACCTGTGTAAATAAATAAATAAATAAATTGGTGTGCTGAAGTGGCCTCTAGGAGGTAGGCAGAGATGGTCTTGCCCCATCATCGTTTAAATTCTAAATATTCAGTGTGTGTCTGGAGTCTGTTTTAGACTCACGAGTCTCGCAGTGATTCCTGTGCCTGCCATCCAGCCCGGCGTGTTTCCCTGAGTATGTTTTAGCATATTCAGAGTTCAAGCTGCTGTAAGTGAGGACGTGAGTTGTCCAATTGAAGTTCTTTATATAGTCATGTCTATACATTTTACAGGCTTTTAGTAGTCACTTTGAAATGAAAGATGCGGTTCACTGGATTATAAAGTAATAGGTCAACATCTTGGAGGCAGCATGGGGAGAACTAGAACTCCTAATCCAGAATAACTTTTTTTTCCTCTGCAAATGACTAATTTGTCCCAGGTCTCTCACACGAAACCTTGAAGTGGGAGCTCAGTCTGAAAATCGGCCACTGCTGGGACTTTGACTTTGGTGTCCTGAGTCTTGTGTGCATGTGGTTTGGTTCCATCATTTTCAGAGTGTGTTTTCGATGGTGGGCCTTTGAGAGGGCACAGGAGGATCTTGCTGACCAATGTGCAGAGCAGCACATTAAGTGATACACTTAAAAATCTGCTTTTTAAAGCACAGGGTGCCTGTGCCTTTATAGGCTGTTTAGTACTGTGTCATTTCTCTTCTGCAGGCTGCTCCTGTTTGTGCTTTTAGCCTTTATGTGATATTGTAGCACTACAGTAACATAGGAATGTTCTGGGTTTCATTTTACAGCCTGACAAAGTTCCTGGGTTAGGATCAGTTATATTTGGCTGGCTCCTTTGAGTGGACTAGTACTGGGCTACTTTGAGACGGGGATTAGGTCCAGTTGGAAATTCACATGAGATGCTCGCAGTCACCTCTGGCCATTAGAGTAGCTTTCCTAACCCCAAATAACACTGGGGATTTTTCTTACCAAAGTGGAAGGAGCCCATGCTGCCTTGAGTGTGACTCTGTGGGTGTAAGAATCCACTTGTAGCTGTTGTTCTGTAGGTTTTGAGCTTTCTGCTGTGTACCCTTTTCTCATGCTTCATACAATTCTTAAAAATACATTTTTTTCTTTTCAAATAAAAATATATCTGTGCCTTGTCGTATCTTCGAATTTCTAACAGTTACGTGAAGATGAAGGTCCTGTCATGCCTTCTCTTGTACTTGATACTGTATTTATTTGATTTGACTGCTTAGTGTGGCAACAGTGTTGATTGTTTTAATCATTTTAATAACAAGATAAAGAAGAAATTGGGCTCAGAAGTGAGGCATAGGCTCAAAAGTGAGGCAGTATCTTAAGAAGCCTTATTTTGTGTGTTATATATGAGCTCTCTGGATACCACTAAAATAAGAAAAATACTTATGTCTTGGATTAAGCCTCACTGTATTGGCCTGGCTGTCCTTGTTGGTGCCAGAATTTCATTGGTGAATCATCGTGGGCAACTCTCTGAAATAATTTGTGAAGCTTTGTTTGGAAGTTTGGTTTGTGGGTCTCTAGGAAGGTTGCTCTCGTTCTGCCATCCTTTCTTTGACCTTCTGTACCTCCTCCCAACTCCCACGCCAAAAAGAAACACAGTATGGTCCCTGGGAAGATACTTCTAGGTATGGTATGTGTTTAGCTGTGTATTCCTTGTTGCAAAATCTTGAATTATAACAAGAATTTCCTTGTAATAAATTCCATGAAGCTTCAGTGTGTATGCTTCATTTTCTTCAAACAGTTTCAGTTGTACTTGAGGTAATTTTTAAATGCTATTTATTTATTTATTTTCAGGAGGAAAAGGAGGATTGGTCTTGTGAAATTAATATGAGTTGCAGAAGAAAGGTTTCTTTTTTTAAGTAATTATTTGTAATTAAACTTCTAATCTTTCACATTTTTATAATTAAAGCAGAAGAAAACTTAGGCTTTTTAAAAGCACTTTGATCTGAATTAAGGTTCCAGTGCCAAAAAAATAACTTAAAATGCTGCATGGCTGTATAAATAAAGCTTGCTGAAAGAAAAAGTACTAAGAGAATGATGAAAAAATTTAATCAAATAAAATAGCATTTTTGTGTGTAGCAGCTTTCATTTTGTAGCACAAACAGTTCTTTATAGCTTCTTTGTAACACCAGTATACTTGAATAAATTTTCTATTTGTGTGAAAAGACATAGCTGTATGTTCTATTCCATTTCACAGAACATTGCTCATCTCTTGTATGTAAATCACTTGGCTTGTTAAAAATGGTAGTATTTCTCTTTCATAAACATCATGCTTCTGGAGAGTTCTCAAGATGCACTTTTTTTAGAAGATGAAAACTTAAGTATGGGGAAAGGCCACAGGAAAAATGTTTCCTCACGTTGTTGGCCTCACGCTAAAAAAGCAAACCCCAAGCTGGATCACTCCAGAGTACTGTCTATGCTGCCGTCTGCTGCCAGACACGTTCATGCTCTTCCTGGGCTTTGAAGGGATTGCTGAAAGCAGCTCTGCACCAGAGCTGTGCAGCTTCAGCTGGCGTTATGGAGCCTTATGGTTGTAGCGATGCAGCTTGCAGAGTATCACTGGCAGGTGGAGCCTGAGATGAAAGCCTTCTCCACCCAAACAGACCTGGGGCTGTGTGTCTGGATGTGCCCTGAGCTATGGTGCAAGTCATTACATCTCGTACTGCTTCTGTTTCCCCTCTCCCTGTTCCTGCTCGTAATGTGATTGCAAGCTCTTGGCAGCCAAAACACCATCTTCAGTAGGTTTATTGCATTGGTTGGTTCAGCATGGCTCCAGCCTTGATAAGGGCATCTGGCTGTGGGCATCTGGCTATTTTAAAATGATGGCTTGGGCTTAAAGACAGGAAGTTTAATGGAAGTTGCTTTATATACTTTCCTCTTTCCATAGAATTGCTAGATGTCTAGATGCTGTTTAGCCAGAGCGGGTTGGCCATGGTTTCTCTTGAGTGTGATCTGCTATAGCATTGTACTAGTTTTTAATAAAAAGAAGTCTCACTAACTCTGTTTTGATTAATGTTGAATGAGTAGGTTTGTATGCATTTCAAAGCAGAACCCTGAATTACTCTGATTTATGACGGGCTTATGGACTTGGAGCTTCATGCCTGGCTGATAGAGGGTTAAAGGCAAAAGGAAGGATTGAATGACCAGGGAGCAGGAAACTAGTTGGTCCTCTGGAATTTAGAGCCTGCTTCTAGTGCTTGACAAAGAAAATAATGTAAGGATATTAATAAAAAAGTTGATGTTTATAAGCAAACAAAACTGATTTGCTGAGGTACAATAAACCTCTGAGAGATTTTGTAGGAAACTCTTCTCCTCTAGGGGACAGTCAGCTCTTTCTTTCATTTTTTTCTAAATTTTCCAATTTCAATCAATGTGTGCAACCCTTTCCGAAAATAGTTAAAGGCTACTTTGTTTAGGGGCTAGGAGAGTGTCTGGTGAGGTGAGGAAAGGATCTCACAAAGAAGAAAGACTAAGGCCTTTCCTCTTATTCCTTAAGAGGAATATTGGCTTTCACATGGTTGTGTGCTGCATACCTAATCCACTACCTTGTAATACTGATAAGTATTAATATTTGGTATTGTAATCTTTTGAAAAATGATAAAATCACTGACTGTATAGGAATACCTGTAGCATTTTGTTCTTCTGACACTAAGATATGTGCTCAACCTACTGAAATTCTGAGCTGTTGACTTGATATGTATGGACTTCAGCTAGTTTTGCAGGAAAAGAGGAGGTTTGCTGCTCTTTACGCAGCTCTAGATCTCGGTGCTCCTTGGGGATAGTGTTGGAGAAGTCGTCTTGTCTAAGCAGGAAAATTGGATAGTACGGGTCTGCAGGTACCATGGTGATGAGCGTGATATACATATCTTGAAAGGCTCTGATGCAGTAGCTTGAAGCAAGGTACCACCCTGTTATGCACAGTTTCCAGAAATCACATGCTGTGTGTGATATTTAAATCTACCAACTTGGCTCTGTGTTTGGCTTGTTCTGAACATCTTGCAGACTGAAATGTGTAGATTTTGTTGAGGTTTCCTGTATTGTAGCTTATTATAGGCAAGGAGTTTCAGTTTATATTAGCACTATGCTAATTGTTAATGATGTGAAAAAGTGTATGAGCTTATTTTACAGCAAAAAGATTTAAAACTCAGTTTCTTACTCCTGAATCCTAACATTATGGTACTGTTTTCTGAATAAGTAAAATTACTCTAAAGCATGAAAATAAAGAACTAAGACACAGGTAAATGTAAGTATGGAAAAGATTACGGGATTCCAGAATAAAGAGTATTTTATTAATGCCTATGCCTCATTCTTTCTATAAATATTTAAGGAAAAATCTAAATTATATGGATGAGAATTTTTAATAATGGGTGGGATTAAAATAAGTTTATTGAAATTTTATTTCCTTCTGGTCTTGTGTAATTTAAACAATTCTGCTTAAAAGTATAAATTGCACTGGATCTTAGTTTGGGCAAGGGTGTAGGGACGTCTGTTCTTTGTGTAGCACAGTGGGAGTGATGGCTGAATGTTTTTGCTTGAACAAGGGCATGGAGAGCACTTTATTTTGCATACCTCTTTCAAGATAAGAAATCGTGGGGAAACATCTGTGTGTAGAGTATGAAAATGCACAATGTTATATTTTGTATGCTGCTATACATGGCTGAAAAGATACTAGTGAGTGGAGAGGATTTGTTTTCCATCGTCTCTTTTGTGGACTGAAATCCTATATAAAATGCATGAAGTAGCAAAGCACAGTCCTGTTAAGGAAGAACGGATGTTGTGATAATCCTTAACGTGAACCTGAAATTGTACCGGTTAGTCCTTCACCAAGAGTAAGTGAGCACACTTGTAGAATAAGCTGCTCAAGGAAGACTGCTTATCATGCTGTATTTTGTATTGTAAAATGCAAAAGAATGCTGTTCATAACAGGACGGTTGCATTTAATATGCATATTTAATTGCACATATAATAACAGACATAATTTTTCATCTTACCTATACTTGCAATGCTACCTTATGTCTGCACCAGCAATGCAGGTCATGGAGGGAGTGAAGGGATGGACCCTGCAATCAGTGAATCTTCCAACAGAGTGATTAAATTAGCATCAAATTATGCCCTCGGGAATTTTTAAGCTCATAAATACAGTAAGCAGTATGGTAATTAGAAAACGCAAGTTGTTTTTTGTATTCACAGAGTCTTTATTTCTTTAGTCATTGTTCTGAATTTCAGCAGGAACTCTTGTACAGCAGGAACTATGGTTTTACTTTCTGCAGCAAAGGATCTCTGTTGACTTTGCAATTTTTGGGTTTCCTTCCCCCCCCCGCGGAAGGTTAGAAGTTAGGTACTTGGGTCACCTTACACTACCCATGCTAAGTAAAACTAAATGAGGAAGCTAGTGCAGAGATTATGTTTCAGCTATCGCTTCAGGAACTGACTAAACCTTGATTTAATTGAATTCAATTTAGATTGGTTGAATATTGCTACTGTTGTAATTAAAGAAAGAAAACCGCAGCTAACTAATGTGTTTTTCTGCATGTCTCTTGTACCTGCCTGAAATTTATTCTTTTTTGAAGTACAAATGAACAAGTGAACTCTCCAGCTAAGCAAAGTCAGTGTTTGTGCCAAGATGATTATGCGTTAACTATTTCATGCTTATTGGAATGGAAAAAATGAGCAGATTGGAGAGGATGAATAGCCTGCTTAGTAATTTCCAAGAAGGAGGAAAAATATGACCTAATAATCTGCTTTAGTGACGATCTGTTTATTGTGTCCTAACTTAGTTAAGGTCAAGATAAAAGCAAATCATTTTGTAGGTCCTACATGCCAGTAAGAGATAAAATGGCAGTGTATGCCTCGGCTTTGCGGCTAAGACTTCAGTTTTACAAACGCTTGGACACGTGTTCAGCTTTTCAGATGTAAATAGTCCCATTAGATGAAATCTGGGTCCAACTGGAGTCAATGGTAAAACCTGTGGCAATTTAAATAAGGCTAGAGTTTCATGAATGAGTTCAGTGAGACTACTTGTATACATAAAGTTAAACACATGGCTAAGTGTTTGCAGGATAGAGGGCCTGCAAGGATATGAGAATAAGACCCTTGCGACGCAGTTTGAAGTCTGACCTGTCTTGCTGTTGCATGATGGAGAGCCACAGTGAGGAAGTAGGTGAACCTTTTGGGCATAAACAAACACAGAGTATATAAAACACATAAATAACTACAATTCATAAAATGCTTGGTTGGTCCTAAATAATGAAGCAGTGAAAAAGTTTATGGGCTGTGCTTGTTCTTGTAATATATTTTTATTTTATATTTTTTGGCACAAATGCATGTAAGGAATTAGTATCATTATTATGTTTCGTTATTCAGAAAAACTTAGTAGCAGGAGATGCTTTCTTTTGGAAGGGGAAGCAGGTAAAATAGAAGTTACAGGCCAGCCCCCTGTCCCCCCCAGTCTACTACTCAATCATAGGAGTCATGTAATATTTGATGATTATGTCAACTGTTTTAATCATCATGTATATTAACTACTTAATTTCATATCACGCTTGGTAAAGAAGCACTGTGGGTATTATAACTGTGACGGTTCTCGCCATCTGAGGCTCTCCCTTCCAGATGTTTCACTGGTTTGCAAATTTGATTTGGAGCTGCTTGTGCAGCAAAACAACTGTCACATATGCTAACAGATCTCTGTCTCTCTCTTTGTGTAGAACATCTTTGCAGAGCCTAGTTTCACATTGCTTGGTGAGAAATATTATTTGAATGACTGTCGCCTTAATCCTGTGAGATTTAGATAAATGCAATTTTCCATTTTTTTGAGGGAGTCCTAATTTACATTTTGTAACACACACACAACCAAGCAATTAGCATGAAGTATTACGGCAGCCTGACAGTCCTTTGTGCCTATGGAAACAGTTACACAATAGTGCATGTGCAAATAATGTTATCAGGTGCCCTTTGTGTGTGCTCACCCATTTTACCTGGAGCATACTAAAAAGCTGCAGCCTAATTCTCATTGAAACTCAGCCTGCTCTATTGTACAATGAACTTGCGTAAAGAGAGAAACATTGAGGTCTTAAGAAAATAATAGCTACTAGTCATTCTTTTAAATGACTTCATTTTGGCATGCTGTTGTGCCTGTTTTTTCTCTGTGCATGGCTTTGAATGGGAGAAACATGCCACCCCTGAGGTTAGATTCAGACTGCAACCTTTCCTTTGTCTTTTCTTTCTCTCCTTACAGATAGGTGGAGAACCTTGTCTCTTCTCCAAGTTGGAGACTGATATTGTCTATGTGTTTGGAGAATGGAGGAGAACATACCAGCTCCCCTGTCCTGCTGATTGTGCGGTCCAGTTGTTGTTGGGAAATAGACAGGGAAGACTTGGTGTAGTGGGCAAGTACGAAAAAAAGTAAAGCAGCAAGGCAATAGGAGGTTCAGCCTTGGTACAGAGCTCTTCAGCTGTTGTGTGCACAGGTGTCTGGGGCAAATACTTACTCACTTCTCAGTGTCTGTAGTTCTTAAGGTTTGAGGTGTCTTTGTTTTGGTCTGATAGGATGCTGATTTAGTTCCATTCACTTCAGTTATATTATCCCACTGGGTAGGGAGTGGTACCTTAGGGTACTTTCAGGAGCACTTGAGATTTTCTGCCCCAAGGAGCTTTGGACTGAAAGGTATGAGAAAAGCAACACATGGAAAAGGGGCAGTGTATGTGTAGTGGTCCTGCGTGTTGGACTCTGTTGTGTTTGCAGGTATGAGAGCCATCTAAATGTTATGGTGACAGTGAGGGAAGGTCTGGAGAAAGGGGAAGGCAAGACAGAAGATATAACAGAGAAGGGTGAAATGAGATATAGGCCTTGGTGGCTGTTAGGTGCATGGGATGCAGAGGATCCAAACCCAGTACACAAACTGGGAAAAAATTGCTCTCAGTGTGTGAATACTGCTACTGCATTTGCTGAAAGAGACATTGGCCCTAGATTTTGGCAGTCTCAACTGTTTCTGTTGTAGTGAGCCAGGCTGGGTCAAACTGCTTAAGCCAAGGATGATTGTCTCACTGAAACAAACCTGAGATCGATCACGCCAACAGGTCTGAAAGGGGTAAGCGCTAGCTGGGGAAGTGTGGATGAGCAATCAGTGCTGATAATCCGGTCGGAGGGTATCAGGGAAGCCTGTCCAGAGAGGTCTCCATGGATTTCACTCCTGCCTTTCAGGAGTTTTCAGCTTGCTCTTCTAACCTGTTCTCTCTCCGTCTCCCTGGGTGGTTTTCTCCTCTCATGTTTCCTACAATGGAAAGCTAATAAGACATATACAGAAAACAGACGCTGGAACCAAAGTAGGAAAAATGAGCAATGAATTCGTTAATAGAGTTAGGCCCATTCAAGGAGAAAGACACAATGTGGACTAAAAAAAGAGATAAATTGCTTGGGAAAGGAAAATGGATCAAACAATGTGGCTGAAGACAGGCTTAGCTGTTGCTGTGCAAAAACTAGATGGCTGCAGAAGCTACGGTTTTGTGGCTGCCTTGTTTGGCTATTCCTTACACTAAGTCCTAGTTTGGGACAGACGGCGACGATGCAAAGCACTGCTGCTTTCAGCTGGTCCTTGCCAAGGCTGCTGTGTGGCTAATGAAGCACTAGATTTTAACCTAGTCTTGGCAATAGTGGTTTGGATGGAAGGCCAAGCTGAACTATCGGCAGAGACAATGCTATTTTTAGGGCTATGTATATGAAGAAATAGTTGATGATATAAAGCTATAGAAACTCTTGGAAAGTGGCATGGTGCCTTGTGCTTTGAATATTTTACTCTGCAGAAGTTTTCAAATCCCTCTCAACATGCGAATTGACTGTGAATTTCAAACATAGCATTGCACAGCATGTGGCATTCATTTATTATCCCATTATTAGATTAAATGTTATGAATTAAACAAGTATTCTTTTCCCTGTGTTTGCTTAGGTTGTTGTTATAGAAGAAAAACATACATCTTTAATACCAGGTAAATAGGCTCTTCTCTTTCTTTTTGGACTTCATCTTCTTTCCTACCATGTCTACCTTAAAGGGCAAAGGAAAACTTAATTTTTAGATTAAAGAAGTGATTTGTAAAGACATATTATACTCCCAGGCCTCCAAGACTTGTGGTCTGAAACTGGAAACGTAGCCACAACTAATGCATTCTGAGACCAGCTCAATGTGGAGTTTTACTGAAATGTTCAGTGGATGTTCTCAAGAATGTTGAATGAAGCTTTAGAAGATTTCCTGCATTTTCCTTCATATTGCCTGACTTTTGATGCTGGCACGAGCTTGGTAGAAATGCACTATGTAATTAGACTGCTATCAATTTATTATGAAAAACAGAATAGCAGTAGTTCCCCTTGCCCCCACTTGCTGGTTCATGTGTCTCCCCCTCTGATCCTAAAACAGGAAGAAAATACTCTGACATTTTCATGTCTGCATTTTTTTTTTTAGACATATCATTTTCTTAGATGGGAGGAATGCTTTAGAAGTGCTAATGGCCATGGCCTGTGTTCATCTTTAGCTGATATGGCATTTTTTTATAACATGTCCATATTCTGTGCATGGTGAGATCTGTGCTTTGTGCATAGTGGCAGAACTGGTCTGCAAATGGCGTGGGACCAGTCTGCTTGCACAGATGAGCCAGTAACAACTACAGAGAAAGTTGCCTTATGCCTTGGCAGTACTGCTCTCACCACAGCTATTGGTCAAGGTGGTATTATGAAGCATATTCAAGTGGTAGGCATATAATGGTAATATTCAGAAGGCAATAATAAAAGAACTATTATACATGAAGGTAAAAAAAATATTGTGAGCACTCAGGAATGCAAATGCCTTTCATAACATGATTTCATCACTTGCTTTGGTGTGTAGTTAACTGTCTATGGGGCAATAATATTCTGTTTTCAAGGGTTTTAATTGGAGTTTTGGAGACCCTGCAAATATGAGGGACAACTGCAATGTCTGTCCAACCTAAGAGAGGACTAAAAGCAGGAAATCATCCAGGGTAAGGGCTGACATATGGGCAATGCATACTCTTGAGTTCCTCTGAGGTCTAAATATACTTGCTGAGTCTGAGCTGCAACAGCAGCATTGTATTTTTACCTCAAAGTTAATCTGAGTTATTTGGATTTAGATATTTCTGGCATATACTAGAGTTGTGGCACTGTCTTCAGGGCAGATGTAGCCAGAAAGCTGAGATGGAGACCAGTAGCAGACTTCGTAAATGGTTTATCTGCAATACGGGTGGCTCAAAAGTGTAAACTATATCCTTTCTAATTTATTATCATAACATGAGTTTTGAAGCAGCCAAATCTTTCTGGAGTTGGGTCCTCACTATCTGAGAGACTTTAAAAGTATAAACTGTCCTGATCCTAAAGTGTCTGTCGTTCAGGCCCTTATTCTGGAACAAAACCCCCCACCCAAAGCCAACATACTTCATATCTACCCCTGCCCATTTTATATTTTACTTAGTAGGATTGCTTATATAAACCTAAATATTGGTATGGCTGTCTTATTTTTTTAAGAGCATAAAAATCTTAGAGATTTTGCTCATGTTTTGTTTCTGATTACTTCATGCTGTGAGTATTGATGAGGTAATGGAAATCTGTATCTGGAACACTGGTGTGGGGAAAACAAATTATGTGTAATGTTTTTCATCAACCATAATTAAAAGAATGACTATTACAATCAAAATCAATTGCAGTTAATAAAGGATTGCTTTCTTTTTTTTGTAATGTATCCGAATCTCACACTCATAATTTTCCTTTCATGTTTCAGAAAGCGGTTGGAAAATTGTATTTTGCTTCTTCAATGTACCTATCTCTAGGAGAAAAGGGGATTCAGTACTTTCTGAAGTTAGTTGTATTTCTTAAATCACTGAACCAAAATGCAATGGTTAATGTTAATAAATATTTACTTTGTTTTTAAGCTTGGAGTGATCAGCAGTGCCACAAGCTAATCTGTGGATTTGCCTGAGGGGGTGTTGTGAGTCTTCAGAGTGATATATTTGAAGTTGTGCTCATCCGTTGATTTTTCTGAATAAAAATTGCACCTTTAACAAAGACCTGCCTATAGCCTTAGCTAGGTAGATAATTTTCTGCATATTTTTGAAGTGGTATTTTACAAAGTCTTTTCCCTTTTAATTGCTTTTACATTACTTTCTTCTGTGTGTTATTTTGGTTTGGTTTTTTTGGTTGTGTGTTTTTTTTTTTTACTTTCAGTCCTGATCACTGAGTATTAGGAAAACTGTTGTTTTCAGTATCAGACAAAACCTAAACCCTGCCAGAAAAAATGTTGGGAACAAAAGCAGTTTCATATCATCATAGACCATGAACTGTGAAAGTGATGCAAGCTAAACTAATCTTCTTGCATGTCAATATGAAACTTGTTCTGTCTCCTGGTTTTGTTGTTTGCTTTGTCTGTATCTGCTTGTTCTTTCCTACCTCACCCTTCGATTGCACCTCTTGTGGGTTGAGGACAGACCTGCTTGGAGCTTGTACAGTGTCTTGCCAGGAAGGTGTCTTCACTAATGCGTTGGATTCCTTAAATATTGTTACTGTGTTCTCTGAACCTGATCTTTGTTTTGTTGATTCTTATAATACATGTAACCTGCTGCCTCTCGCTTATGTAAATGTTTGGGAAGGACGAGTGTCAGGGATTTAACGTTGGTGAATACCAGGAACAGTATCTCTTCTATATTACATGAAGTTCTTGAACACTACGAGAGCGTAAAATAGAAACATAATAGGAAACAATGGTCCTTATGTAAAATACATGCTACTCATGAATTTTGCTCCTGAGCTGCAGCACACCCTCCAGGACACCTTTGCCAGCAGGGCAAATCTGTGAGGGAATCTTCGCCTTGTCAGGGGTGGGGGCCACCTTCAGACCTGGAGGATTGTCACGGCAGTCCCGAGGATGCATACGCAGGCTTCCCAAGAGCGGTTGCTGCAGGATGGGCACGATGGCCTTCATGAAGGCTGCTGGCTTTTCCTCCCCTGCCCGCTTTGCTCAGATAATCCTGCAGCAGCTGTCGGAGTTTCCCTTTGATTCCTCTGGCTTCAGCAAAGCTGCAGGGGCACTAGAAACCTGGCCCTGACCCCTGCTGAGCTGATAGAGATAAGAGCAACATCATCCCCAATGAAACCTATGTGCCATTGCCCTATTTCAACTAAGTGAATGCTAGGGATTTGTTTTCCAAGGATGAGCAATACGTGCTCCTCCTTCCCGTCGCTGGTCCCAGTGATGCCAGCTGCGTGTACCCTGTGCCCCCGCGGGTGGGGTGTGGATTAGTGATCTGCTGTCAGCGGTTCCCTGCGATTGCATTCTGGCTTGGGAGAGCTGGAAGCAGAAAGAGGGTTTTAGATCAAGTGGTGCTCAAATTTGATTGGGACCTGCCGTCTGTGGTGGTGTGATCTACTGCAAAAAGTGTTGTCAGTGTGTGTCTGTGGGGGAGCTGGGGGCTAGTCTGCGACGAGATCACAAATACAGAGCTGCCGAGTTGGTCCTGTGTTATTTGGGGCTGTTTGCCAGGCTCAGTGGAACAAACATCCCTTATTTTAGATGATGTCTCACTGTCCCTGAAGTAAACATGTCTCTTAAAAGTTTTCCTCTTATTACTTTTAGCTTCAGTGTGGATTTGTGAACTATCTATGCTTAGGAAGGATGCTCTCTAGTTGATTCCATTCTTTTCCTACAAAACACCCCCAATGAACTGATTTGGAAATGGCTTAATGTACGATCTGCAGTGTGAGGAGGCTGGCAGTGAGAAGGGTAGGAGTCATTTCAGGTGATTAAATAATTCCCTAAATACTGATAGACAGTTTGAACATACACCACTCAGATTAACTGCCTCCACTTTATAAACATACCCGGTTATCTGTTAAAATAATTTGTTTTCCTACAGGTAAAAAATTAATGTTCTAATTCTAAATTAATATGGATTAATTTTTATTAGCACAGTCTACTTCCTCTTTTCGTTTTAACATCATGTTCAACCCTGCTAGGTAGATTCAATAGTTTTAGCATTTGAACCTGGTATGTGAGACCTTTTAAAGTGTATAGGTTTGCTGATTTGCCTTTTCTAGAGCTTCTATGTCACTCTGTTTAATAATCATGTTTTTTAATGCCTAGAAATGTAGAGGGATGATACAAAGGTTATCCCTTATTATTTCAACCTACAAACACTCTTCTTTGAGGAGCTGGACTTGCAATAACCCCCCCCGCCCTACAGCCCCTCTAACCTGCTAACATGCAATATTAATCCCGGCATAACTGCTGAAGGGTACGTGTGTAAGACTTGCAAATGTACTTCCACACAGACTTGTGATGTCATGAGATTGAAAATGTATATTTCTCCTTCGGTTTTTGCAGTTATCAAAACGTCAAGATCATGGCTTTGTTACTACATGGGTGGTGTAAGCTTGGCTTCGACCCTTCCGCAAGGTGTCAGAAATTCCTTTCTGAAAACGTTTTAAGCTCTGAAGTCACTTAATCTCGAAGCGTTTCTCTTCGTCCTGACGCTGGTGGTGATGAGCTGACAAGCTGCGGGTGAAGGCAGCAGCCGGAGGGTCCCCATTCACGGTGTGGCTGGGGACCTGGGGCAGCCCCGCTCCCTTCTGGCTGCCCAAGAGCTAATCCAAAACCCAGGCGTGGGCGTGGGAACCTGCTTAGAGGTGCCTGAGCTGATGGTGCTCCCTGTAAGAATTAGTACGTAAGTGCTTTTTGCACATTGTTATGAATATCATCGTATCAGTGTTTAAAAAGCAGAGTGAAACAGAGCCTTTCATGATTGTTTGCTCCTTTGTGTGGCTCATGGCTTCCTAATAAAAAAAACCCTTAATGTATCTGTTCTTTTCCTTTCTTTTAAAGCAGTCAGAAATGTGGATTTGTGTATTGGAAAGCAGAGTCTGTCTTTTATCCCTTTCCTTTTTCATCTCCAAAAAGTGGTAGGAGAGAAGGAAATGCAAATGCAGTGTTTGAATTCATTTTTCCCTGGTTTTGAAAAGGTCTTTTCTCACCTATTGCTTTGAAAAATGATGTTGTGTGTAACTTCTAGTGTGTTGCACAGTGACTGTGGGAGTGCTGGATGGGGGCTAAAATCAAATCTTCCTTTGACCGTTCTTTACTCAGCCTAGTCAAGCTTTTCTTTGTTGTTCCAGTGACTCTGCAGGTCTTCCATATTTACAGCCCCTAATCCAGGGCAACTTTCAGGAGTTTCAGTTTGAAAAAAAAAGTCTTTTGCCCAAATGTTAGACTTTTATATTCTTGTATATCCCTCCTGTTTGAGGAGATAATGTACAGTGGGGAAGAAGGTCTTTTTAGCCTCAGTAAAAAGCAGTTTCTCCAAAGCTTTACTTTCTGGTTCCAGTCTGATATTCCATAGTTTTTGGTCTTTGGTTGTGGGTATTTTTGTTTGTTTTGTTTTGTGTGTCCCCCCCCACTGTGGATGTTGAGTTTATCCAGATTTTTCAATTGTGTTGCATTGTGTTTTTCTACCTTCCTCAGGTTTTTCTCCTTTACTGTGGGGAAAAAATAACTGGTAATTCTCCTTTTTCTGTGACAGTTTTGAAAATGACACTGGAACAAATGACGCAAATGATACAAAAGTGCTGTTGGTCAGGCGGCTTTGCCTGAGTCTTTGCATTGATGCGGCTGGGCACTGCTGGTTGTAATGGAGGCAAATCTACTGGCAAATGCTTCAAGGGCAATATTTTTTTTTCTCCTCCTTTTGATATTTACTCAGATTGTACTCAGATATTTATTCTTTGTAGTGGTTTTAATTTTAGACTGCTGAGCAATATTACTGACAATTCAACGCCTGCAGAGATCTCCGTAGGTTTCTAAAGTATTTTTGATAATAGTTGGCTATAAATTTGCAAGATCAGCCTTTTGCAGAGTGCCTCCACTTATTTATTTGTTTTACTAAGGAGACAATAGGTAAATGTGCCTGTGTTTCAGGGTGGGTGTTCCCCCAGTACAGATGTGTGTAAGCAGAAATCACATTTCGTTTGCTTAGTTTGAGCTTTGTTTCAAATTCTGCTTCTGTTTAAGGACCTTCTCTCTAACTCTGCAGAGTTTCTCTCCTAAACAGGTGTGTAGAAGAACCAGGAGGTGAACTACTGGTTTCGGAGTAATGATGTACTTTTAACTGAGTGGTCTTATAAGCTCTTAAATTGTGTATGATCTGTTTGGTCTTTTGAATCCCTTCTAGAAGAGATATTCAGCAGATGTATTGTAACTAGACTCTATTGGAAAAGATTACAGTCTGGAGAGGAATGTCCACTCTGTACTTTAAATCTCTTTCCATTAAAAGTTTCCTTTGTTGCCAAGGAAATAAAGCAATAATTATGTTATAGGGCTGACAGTTTTGCTAATGATTCATATTCCCAGAACAAGGCTAACCTTGTTAAACTGTTGAGGATGATGTAAAATTCAAGGACTCTTATTAAAGTTTTTGATGGGACTAAAATATAAATTTACACCCCCCCCAACGCCTTTCTCAAGGGGGATAGAGGAAAGGACCCCCTATTTTATGGATTTTGGTAATTGTAGCAAGTAATTAGGCTCTCTCTCCCCCTCTGGTGATGTAAAGAGCTCCACAGACTCTCTAAGCTGGGCTGCCATTACTGAGGATTAAGTGTGTTGGGGTTCTTCCTGCTGCATTTCCTGCTGCTACTTTTTACTGCTCCTTCGGTGTTGTAGGTCTTCGCTGGGAGGAGGAGGAGCTGTTACCCATGCCCCGTTCATAACCATCTTGTTCCTACTTTGTCTTCTTAGTGAGAATAGTTATTTTCATCCCTCTCTTTTTTTCCTTTGGTCCATGTACTTCGGAAATAAGATAGAGAGACTATGGTTGCTCTCTGTGTTGCAGTTACTCATGCTTGTTTAAGGGCATTGGACTTAGAGTTTTTACTATGTGCACTGGGAAGAAGGAGGAAGCAAACAGGTATCTGTGCTCATAGTAAAATGATGTTAACTCAAATATTAGTCACTTTTCCTCCCCCTTCGAATTCAGAACATCAGTGTAAGACTCAGGAGTGAGCAATCTCTGGTGAGACCATGATGCTGCATCTTCATCCCCTTCCCCCAGCTGTTTCTGAGAAAGGGAGAGGAAGTGATATTTTTTCCTTTTGAAGTTGGCAAACTTGGTGATGGCTGCTTTATTGAATAAAGAGGAAACCCAAGTGGAGGCAGTCTGAATTCTATTTTTTTCCTGCTATGCTTGCTCTTGGTACATGTTTGGGCAGGTGATCCTCAGTGGTATCAAATACCAGAAGCCTTTGAGATTAACAGAAAACATTCAAATGTATTAAACTGTCTCAACAGAGCATGTTACCTGTGGCTGTGCAAGGCAAGAGGGAACCTTTCGTTCGTTATGAACGATGCCAAGCTGCACCACAACGCTGCTTGAAGCTATAAGCAACTGCACTATCTTGCTGTGTAGTCCATTTCTGATTTAAAAACTTGAGCCTGGGTGACATACTAGTAGTATGAGCAAGATTTATTTTGCCTAACTTTGTTGTCTTAAAATATTTAGGTCTAGTTGAAGGTAGTTACGAGGGCGAGAACATTGTTCAGAGGGAACAAAGATGGGCAGCTCCTGCAGGCTCTGTGAATTTTCTTACGAGAGACACTTCTCTGCCTGCTCTGTCTCCATTCATAATGGTTAAGTATTTTAAATCAAATGTCTAAAATGTTTACTTCTCCTACATGTATGATAGGATTCTCTCCTTTAACTTGGCATAGTTGTTATCAATAACCTTTGGAAATAATTGTCTTGTGATAAGGAGTGGATACTGACTTCTTGGTTTAGATGATCAAGATATCAAAGATGACCAAATAGCATGGCTAAAATATGCAGAATGTATCAAGCTAACCTTTGTTTTAAAAAATCTTCCTTTGCTGATCTACTGTATATGCAAATATGAGTCTTTTAACCAGGATTACTAGAAAAAATATAATTACAAAATCAGCGGCACATCTTTTATCCTCCTTCCCTTCCCCTGTTTTTCATGTTAAAAAAAACAACAAACCAAAACAACAAAAAACCCCAGTGCTATTAGCTCAGAGCTAGAGTTTCAGCTGATGTAAGTTAATATATAGCTAGTAAACAGAATTAGGCTGACTCACAGCAAAGAAAGATGTTCCTTATTTCAGCTTTCAGATGCAGGAGGAAGGCGGACTGATTTTTGAAAACAGTTACAATTGCAACAAATTAGAGAAATCAAAATATTCTGTAGAAACATGGAGAACTCACGGGGTTCTCTTGTCCTAGGCGTGCAGGAAGAGAGAGACATGATGCAAGTGATGTGGTTAAATTAGGTCATGGCATGAGCTTTGGTGGGGATTGCTAGTAAATAATTTGCACAGTGGAGGAGAGCTTCCTTCCTTAATTGTTTCCACCTGGTAGCAGGCTATTGTCAGACCAGGGACCTCTCTGCCCCTTCGAGCAGCACTTTGAATGAGAAATATACAGCGCATTGCGAGTAAGTAGTGTTTGGATAATAGCTAATTCTGTCTGGCTTCGTTTTACAAAGCTGTTTGGAAATGTGATAGAGGAGCATTCTCCGTTAGGAATACATGCTTTCCCCCTGTGGTCTCACTTGGGAGACTGTTTTCCTGGGTTTTTGTTTTTGTTGCTGCTACTGCAAGAACCATGGCATGGTTTAAAAGATGAGTATAAAAATGTGAAGTGTTACATCAACCTTTTAGAGCACTGTGACTTCTTTGTTTTAGAAAAATGCACCCAAAAGTTGTTTAGGAGTGCACTGCCTTTTAATAGAAGACAAATAAAGCAGAGAGTCCTTTCTTGTACTCTTAATTTAGCTACTAGGAAGGAGATGAATACATTAATTTTACGCATTTGCCTTGCCTAACACAAAAAAAGAGGGAGGAGAGGGCATGCATGTGAAATGATATCACTACCCTATCTTGAAAAAAATCATAATGAATTCTAATGCTGGCACTCACTCTTTGGAAATCAGCTCATCTCATCTAATGCAGCTGTGGAATTGCTCAGAAATTCAGTCCAGTTTTAGTAGCTGAAGGCTAGAATATGAAAGTCCCTCCTTTTGTAATCTATGCCTTTTTTAAAAGTGTACTTGATTGCTGCCTTCGAAGTCTGGAGGACTTGGATGTAGTGAAATGGGATAAGCTTTCATCAGGAATCAACTGAAATGTGGTGTTTCGAGGCAAGTATAGTACATAGGATTACTGTAGACTGCCGTTTTACACCTATTGTAGTTTCACAGTCTCATTTAATTTATCTGGAATGATGGTACTGTAGCCTAATTAATAGTTTGTTATGTTTGTTGATGGGCTCAGGAATCAAAACCTCAAAATTAAATTACAGCGATTAAAAGTGTACCAGCAACAAGACTTTCAGCTCTCTGGACGTATTAACAAATGCAATCACATCGGTTACTGACAAGCCTGTTGCTTGTGTTGGACAGATAGCTTTGTCACAACTGAACACGTGGATTTGCTTGTACGCCTACTGTCCCTGACACGAAGCAGGAGGCAGAAGGATGTGTACCGCTGGGGAAGCATCATCTGCCTGGGCTCCCCTGGCTTCCAGGAGCTGCTTGGTATTAGTTGTGGAATATTAAGCAGGGGCGAATCTGCCTCAGTATGTTGGAATGAGATTGCATATTTCATTAAAGCCTAATTTGTTTTTCATCGGGAAGTACCAGAGGCTTTGGCAATTATCTTACTTGTAAGATTGGGAGAAAGATGCTTGGATGAAATCTAGCAAACAAGACTGTCAGTGCTCATTTAGTAACTCCTTCGTGAATCATTTTGAACTGAATTTGCATGATTGTAGCAGACCCAGAAAACCTTTTGCAACAATTATCCGGTGATACCACTATATAATCAGCTGGAGATATGGGTACGCTTCTTCCAAACCTTTTTTCGTTGTTTCTGGCCTCTTCAGGCCCTTCCTCTGCCTCCTTGGGGGGTATTCTGAGGCAACCTGGGGGTGCCCCAGAAAAGATGTGTGAAGGATCGGTGGGTAGGAAGGAGGAGGGATGCCGGCCTTTTGACATAAGGATTTGACCCTGCATTTTTTAAAATCAGCACAATTTAAGGACCAAAATCTTGCAAGGTGCATAAATCCCTGGTATTGAAGCCTGGATTGAAAATGCTCCATACATATCAGGTTCAAGATCTAATCTAGGAATTGAATTGAGCCTGTGTAATTTGCATGCTAAGTTTTGAAATGCTTGCCAGATTAAAAAAAAGGAAATTGGAGAGTAAGTAGTGCCAAGTAAGCTCTAAAGTTGCAGCGCTTTTCTCTCTTTTTTTTCCAAGTAGTGGAGTAGGAAGCTGAGTCTTGAGCTATAATGAAAAAGGAATTTGTGCCTTACAGTTAATATTGTTGAGAAAGTTATGGATTTGTAAATGACAGAGTCCAAGACTGACAGAAAAAAATACCTTAAATCTGAAATAGCAGTACAGGCATTTTTGGTGGTGAGGGGTGGGGTGGAAAGTGTGTGGGGAGCTCTGTGGAACAATGTAATTTCTGTTTCCAGCCTATGGAAGTGGTTAGCAGCTGCTTATTGCCCTTAACAGTTTAATTGACAAAGTTCCCATCTTGAGATTTTTCAATCATATGCTTGTATCTCATTGGGCTTGACTTTCTCTGTACAGTATAAGAAGCCTGGCATATCTCTTCCACCACGGCGGCAGAAATCAAATTGCATCAGAACAATCAGACATTGTGAAGTGAGTTGTTATTGAAGTCTCTTTGCCTGAGACACAGCTGTTTCTCAAGCATATGTTATCACAACAGCTACAAGGCTTAGTAATACTGCATGGGAAAGAAAGAATTATCACTGAATTACTATTCGAAAGAGGAATAAAATCTAAGTGAACACCCATCTTCAAAGAAGCTGAAGTACAGCTTGACTTGCACTTACTGCCTTTTGGATGTATTAGTTTTTTTCATTCTTCAACACAGATTGCCTGAGGAAAAAACTATTAAATATGCAAAGACCACTTTCAAAGATGGTGTTACTGGACTAGATAGTCTGTTCTATGCAGATGCAATTCCAGTATGCCTTTGTGTGTGTTTGTGCTTGTGCATATATAAAACTGACTTCAGAAGTTTAATGCAGTTCTAAGTCCACAGCTGCTACTGTAATCACTTGATTTGATGCTTGGTATCAAAGCTGGAAGTAGCTTTGTCAGTGTGCTTGTAATGTGAACTAAAACACTCCTAGTGACTTTTTTGAACAATTCAGAGATAATTTAATAATTTTTAAAGATATCGTCATTGCTATTTAAAAGATGTGTTGGCTAAGCTAAAAAATAAGGGAAACATTAAAAATACTTTGGAAACATACATTTGAGCACTATCTAAAATGTTTCATTTTAAATAACACCACCTGCAGTACATCAGTTTCCTGAATTTCAATAGCCTTTGGTTTGATCCCTCCATGAACAACTGACCCACGCCAGCAGCAGAGCAATCTCCTCAAATGTATTGCCATGCTGTGCATGCATTTCTGTATTGTGATACTATTGCCTCCAGTAATTTTTCTAAAACCATACTTCCATATCTAATATTCTTGGTTAGTAATTTAACCAATCTCCTCTATAAATGTGATCTTTTTGTTTCCACTTCATTGCTGTTGTGTGTAGCTGTGCAATTGCATGGCCTACTTAATTTTATGGTTTATGGACAATCTCTCTTCAAAGGATTTGGGAATCCCTCCACCAATTAGATAACGTCTATTTTGCCATTACTTTTATATAATTGTGTATGATAACATAAAACTGAGGCTCGTAAAGCAATTTGATTATTCAGATAAGAAGTGTTACCATAAATCCTTGTTGACAGTGGAATGGAAACAGAGTGGTTTTAGCAGCTGAAGTGAATATACAACTGCTCCAGCATTCTCTGAGTGTGCTACAAAATGGTTTCCTATAAGGGAATTCCTACAGGGTGCTCTATGGCCATATGGTGTCTGATTTTATCCCCCCACCCCCCCCGGGAAAAAAAGATTTCTTGGAAAGATGGTGGCTTTGTTATCTCTTATGTAAAAGCACTGTTGTTTTTCTCCTGGAGAGCAAAGATGTAATGAGGGAATGGGTTTTGTGACGAGGCCTCTGCCTTTACACTGCGGGAAGGCGCAGTGAGGATGTGTGCTGCAGAAGAGGTGGGGATAGGCAAAGTCCTTTAAGTGTTCGTGTTCTGTAGTGAAGGAAAAGGAAGGTTGCAGTGTATAGCATGAGGAGTGCACTTGACCTTAATGATGCTCATGTTGTTACAGAGTAAGACAAAGATGCCCTTTTTGATGTAAGCATCTTTCTCTTGAACCTTTAAGTTTCACAGTTGGTGGGAAGGGGAGGAAGCTGCATGTGGCTGCTTAATTAATTAGCAGAGAATGTAATTGTGACTTGTATCCTTGATTTATCGTTGAGCAGTAATACTGAGTGACAGCCTGAAGAATGCTCTTACAAACAGCCTGTCTCAAACTTCACGGCTGGGCTTCAGCTTGTTGTTAGCATCTGTGTTACGTGTGTTGGGTGGATGCCCAGGTTGTCAGAAATGTTGGTGACTCTGCTCTCTGCATCTTCATCACAGCATCAGGAAACCGAACTAGAGATCTGGAGGCCAGCCTGTTTTTCTGGCCTCTCCTCCTGCCTTGCCTTTGCTTTTGGTGACTGAAGGCATCCTTGATTATGGCTGCAATCTGTGCTCTCTGCTGTCAGAAGAGGTGTGCTTGAGTAGCAGGGAAGGTAGCAGCCTGATTCGTACTTGCTGCCTCCTGGAGGTGAGCTGAGACAGAAGAGAATCAATTAAGAGATGAAAAGCACTTTTAAAAATGAACTGAGTAGGTAAAACTCCTGAAAGAATGAAACTATTTGCAGGATATGATGAAAGTTTCAACATTTGCATAATTACATTAATGTGTAAATCAAACGCATTTCTTGCCTTGCAGTGAGAGAGGCTGGTTTTAAATATTCTGTGAAATTTTTGTTTAATATTTGATAGTGAAAGGATTTTTTTTAGAGCATGTAATTGAGTTGGATTCATGGATAAACAAGTTAAAAGTTATTTCCATCTATGTTTCTTGTTCCACATAAATCCCCAGTTTTCTATGCTCTCTTGAGTACTCTTGGCACTTTAGAGGTAAAACTTTTTTTACCTGATATCAGAACCTCTTTCTCAGTGAAAGTGGTTTCTAGTATTAAAGAATCATTCCTTCTTCAGTAACAGTATAGCTTAATTGAAAAATCCTGTCTGTAAATACTAACTCATACTTCCAAGTGACCTCCAGGTATGCTTCTAATCTTATTGTCAGTATAGAATAGTGCTTAAAGACCAAAGACACAGAGAGCATTTCTAGAGGGACCATGTTCCCAGCTTAGTTACCTGAAGATAATTTCATCTGTATCACTTAAGATTCAGTGTCCTTGATATGCGATAGTAGCATTTTCTTCCAATTTTGTTTAGTTTTGCAAGACTGTTAATTGATGTATTCATGCTTTGTGAAATGCTAGGCATAGATCTGCTGCATATTATGTTTTTATAGGCTTCTGCTATTTTGACAGTATTGTCGCCACTAGTAATGTAAGATTGATTTGAAATCGCATCTGTACTATGCCAGTGGGTAGTGCATCCAATTTGAACATGAGGAGCTAATCCATTTTTGTTCTGAACTCAGGGAAAATACAGCCTTTTCTGAAGGAAGACCTGATCTACTAGAATGTTAATTACCTTCAGAATATCTTGCAGAGCTGCATGATCACAGCTTACTAATTATGCAGATTTAATCAGAAAAAAAAGTGTTAACCTCCTTGATAAAGGAAGCCTTGCATAGTTCTTGAGCAAAGAGATTTATATCACACTGTCCATCAAGCTAGGCTTCCGTGGATTGTTCTGAGTTGCAAGCACAGGGATCAGCTTTGGAAATGGATAGGTTCACAATTGCTTCAAAGGTAGCTTGCAAATGAAGTGGTAAGTTTTAGTTAAAGAAGGTACATCAAAGGTTTATGTGCCTAAAGGAATCTTGGGATTGCTAAACTCTGATGTTTGGGGATAAGTCCTTGCAAGTGATTAAAAAGTTAACCCTTATCAGCATTTTGCATTGATAGGCAAGCCAAATCCTTGCCAGTGTATCACATTGCCACTCTTCAGTGTGGAAGTTTCAGAAAGTACCTCTCTAGGAATTAGTTTGTACAGTGTAGTGTCTCAGTCACCCTTTGGAAATTGTGCTTACTAAGTACAATAATGTTCTTGGTGAGGAGAAATAACATGCTATCGGGAAATAACTGAAGAAAAGTGTATAGTATACCATGCACAAATTGCAGGGGGAGGCAAATTCTTGGCAAGAAATTTAGGAATGTTTCCATTTAAAAGTCCAAACAGTTTGTGTTTTTTTTTTTCCTCCAAGAGGGAAAAGAAACACTTGCTTCTCAAAAATTGTTAAATGTTTTGTCCCATTTTGTGAAGTAATGACTGTTGCTGTTGACTGTCAGCTGGTGAATGTAAGATCTCGCCTCTCGTGGATATGGTACTTAAGATACTGTGTACTCTACGTGTTAGTCACAGTTAGAAGTTCCTATCAAGGAAGCCAGCAAATGAGGAGATAAGGCTGTGCTTAAAAATGTACAAAAATGATTGTAGACTCATTTATCTGACTGCTCCGGTACACACTGCATTAAAGTACATAATGAATAGCTGTATCGTGGTTCATGTAGGGTTTAACATTCTTAGGTTAGGCTTTTATCAAAGGCATTAAAAGAATGAGTAGCTATCATGTATAAATCATATGGATAATCAGAACGTAAAGCAGAAGTGAAGTATGCTGCACCCCTTATTGGCTAATAGCAAAGGATAACAGCATACTTCCCCTGGAGGATTATATAGCTACCCCTTCAGTTTGCATAGGTCCTGTGCTGAATCTTCAAGCTTCAAATCCTATTTGTTTATTTATAACATTTATTGTCCAAATTTGGAGTTATTATATGAGAATAATGTGGAGTTTTCTCTGTTAATGGCCAGTGCATAAAAACAGTTAGGAAGAGTAGAGTACAGTGCTGTGTCTATACTGACACCCCCCCCCCTTTTTTTTTTTTTCCTTCTAATTTTGTACTGGGTAAGAAAAGATCCAATTAACTTGTCTGGTGTATACTTGGAACACAACCAATTAAGACACTTCTCTGGTAGAAAGCATGCTAAAGGTATGGATGGATGGTTAACTACTTTTCCAAGACATGCTGAGAACAATGAAGAGAAGTAGCTATAGTAATGTATTTTCATCTCCTTTGCTTTGGATTAGGGAGCTCTGACCTTTATTTTTGATTGGTGACCTTTCAGCTGTGCTTTATGTTTTGGTCATCAAGTTTAATCAAGATTTAGATTTTGGTCTTGATTTCTATGTTACTGTACTGCTGTACCGAGCCACTCCTTAAATCTCTTGAAAGAATGAAGTTAACTGCAAGAATAGAGTGATTTATTTGTTAACGGTATTCCTTACCATTGCTAGGTGGTCCCTACCACTATGAACGAGTGACAGAAATAGCTTGTATTTGTCTGTGAAGTCTGCAAGAGAATCTGCAAATGGTTCTGAGAAGCAGGTATGTTCTGCTAGCTGTTACATCGAATGTGTCTTCAGGAGAAGCACCCAAACATCTGCTTGGAAGGGGATCAGGCTGTTTGATTCTGAGGTTTTCTTCACTTTGGTATTTACTTAGTTTCTTTTTCCCTTTGACTAATGTGAAATAGTCCAAACTAGGATTAGCTCTGAAGCAGGCTGCAAAGTCCTTCTGTTTTCCCAGGCTTTAGGAAGAGACGGCTATGTTGACTTTACTCTCCTTAACCTCTGTTCTCGTCCATGGTCAGTGTATTCTGTGGGTTTCTGGCAAGCAGCGCACCTTATGGGAGAGAATTTATTTAGCCGGTAACCTTTTCCATGAAACACTGAGCCTCTGGCTATGTATAAATATATATCCCCATACTTTATCCTACCTGGAGCAATGTCTGTCTGAAAATTACTGGGGAAAAAAAAAAATCTTACTACTCACTGAATCTGGTTTTGATGATAATAGAAAGCAAATTATAGTGAAGCAAAAAGAATGTAGAACTTTAAACTGTCAAATGAAATTAAAAATTAATTGAGAGGAGTGGTATTCTTCCTGTGTTCTCCTTCTGTCTCTGATATTAAGGTCTGAGCATTAGCATGATATGAGGTTGTGGGTTGTGTAAAGACTTAAACAATTTCTTCTTGTACCATCATTTTTTCCTGTTTCAGTTAAATGAGCACAATGAGGACTGATCAAGTCTCTAATACTCCCTCTGTAATCAGGTTCTGTATTTGAATTATTGCAAACTTGGCTAAGAGGTGTCTGTGACTGCACTGATATTTTGATAATATGAAGGTGCTTACAATCTGATTAACGCATACTGCATTTTTCTTCTCTCCTTCTGGGAATAAAAGTCTGGGGCTAATAAAATATTTCCTGACCTTGAAGAAGAGGGTGTAGTGTCTTCTTTCTTGCTAAAAATGGGTGCTGATTTTGTTGCAATAAAATTTGAGAGGAATAGTAAACGACACAGTCTGTGAGAAAACATGCATAATACATTTGACCCTACCTGTCCTTTTTTTCCTTAGAATTGTCAGCTATTTGTTGCAGTAGTTGTCCATGAAGGAGTAAGTTTTAAAAAAAAACAAAAAATTTTTCCTTCTATGATATGTAGCTAAGAAAATAAAAAGCTTTTTTGGTTTAAAGGAATCTTCTATTCAAAATTTGTACTTAAAACACTGAATTAAAAAATACTTAGGATAATTATTATTGTTTTTTGTGTATACAACAACTGGGAATTCTACTTGGCTGCTTCTTAACACAGGTAGTAAATACAAAACAAGGAAATTAGACATGCCTGGCTTTAAAAGTTTGCTAAAAATGTATCTAAAAAATTTCTGTAAACTGCTTTTCTTTTTTTCCATTATGATTTCCCAAATACTTTTTAATTTAATGGCACTTCCAGTTCTTTCAGGCTGTTTCAAGTTAAAGTGCTTTGCTTTGGAGCTTGCAATGACAACATAATGAAGGTCTGCCTACAGCCGAGGTTGAATTAAGAAGTGTTGATTCACTTAAAGAGTCAGGAGAAATGCCCAGCTGAAAGCATTTGAGCTAGTAGATTTTTAGCTTTTCATAACAATTGAAGGAAAAAAAAAATCATAGCATGTTCTTCCCTCCTGGTTGTACGGCTCAGGTTCTTTAATAACAAAGGTTATCCTGGTGTAGCTAAGGTCCTCCTAAAGCAGCAGTCTTCTCAGCTGCAGGTGGTAGCGGATGGGGATGGATGAAGACGCAGATGCAACTCAAGCTGGGGATCTGTGTGCCAATCACTCTGTTTTTTTTCCCCCCCTTGCTGGCATCCACTTCTTTGAAGAGCTGGCTCCAGATTTTGTCAGGAGTCCCATTTGGCCTCCATTCAAATCTGATCAAATAAAGATGAGAGAGAAATTTGTGTCTTTACTTTGGCAGACATTCTCTTGCACGTATTTGTTTTTAGTGGTTGGCACACCATATTTGTCAGGAAACTGTCTTTAAAATGGTATTTGCACTGAGTGCTTGACATCTTCTAGCACAGTGTAACCTGAGTCTTCTCCAGTGGCTCTTGAACTCCTACATGGAAGGTGGAGGCATCTTCCATGTCTTCTGAAACGGTAGGTCCTTCCGAGCCATAAAAAAGGGATTATTGCCATAGTCACTGTTTAAAAACATCAAAAATATTAGCTAGCACAGCCTTATGGCAATCCTAGAAGTGGGAAGGTGGTGATCACCAAAGGGTGAGACTTGAAAGGTATCTGGTTTTGTTCTGATGTGTAGGAGAATGGCTTGTGGCCACCTAGGTCGATGTTTACTTTCTGTGGGTTAAGGAGGGCAGGATGAGAGGAGTAGCTCCGGAAGGAGCCCTTTGTTCCCAGAGTCCTCTGGCATTTAAGGTTATGGAGAGCACATCTACACCGGAGATGATAACTGAGCAGGAACTATGACTTTTTTGTTGCTATATTGTTTTTAGGGTTGGTGGAGGAAGAGCGGAGGAACGCTAGTAAAAGGTGTTTTCCTCCTAGGGAGGATGTTTTTCCTGTCTGAACCTGTGACTACAGCAGGAGGGAAACAGAGGCCGTAGAGCTTGCATGAGCAGCATTTCTCCAGTAGAAAGAGCAGATTTGTAGGTTCCGATGCAGTTACGCTAATATACAACTATCAGCTGGGGCTGATATCTCTTAAAGTTCTGTGATTCCACCCTGATCACTCCTTGTTCCCAGCTATCTGCAGTTCAGCCATCAGCTTCTGTCTGTAGGTAATTGTAACTAGCTTGGTTCCTCCTTCTGGGGTGGGTGGGGGATCCAGATGTGGCTACAGCAGCGTCCTGCTCCTGTTTAAATAAACAGTTGAGTTTCTGACGAGGGAGGGCAACATTTACCAAAAAGTTCAGAAAGATTTTGCTAAATGTCATCAGCCACCTATGCCTGGAAAGTGGAGGGAGGGATTATAGAATTTGCTATGCTTGATGCGAACCTGCAGTTCTGGCTAGATTTGCTAGGCTGAGGGTCAAAGGCTGTTTCTGGATACATTCTGGGGCCTTTGAAGCGGTGGCATTACTTGAGTAGCTAAGTATGGCCCATGTAAAGGTTACAAGGGTCAATCACATGACACAAGACTATGTAAATGAAATCTACATTATTTTATATAATGATGTTATGCCTGGTCCACTCCTCTACTTATTGAGAAACCTTTGGTGGTGGTCTTGCAGCCTGTTCAGATAGGAAAAAACAAACCTTTCCATGCTTTTTCATGGTCAGACACAGTTCATCTGATTTTTGGCTTGCTATTATCATACCAAAAAAAAAGTTAATTCACGTACTTAATGATACGTCTTTGAAAACAAATTTGTAGTCATTATTCAGGTCATCATGTATGGCTCTGAAGTTCTAACGTGTTGTGTGTTAGAAAACATTGTAATAGTTTGGCACTCTTTCAAAATAGACATGTTTATTTTTGTTTTGTGCTTTTCAAAGGCAGCTTTTAGCAGATCAGTAGTTCTTGAAAATTGTGCCTCTGATTTCTTGACTGAGATAATTCCGTGCTCATCTATTGCCTAACTTTCTACTGTGTCTTTGAAATAAACGGTGTTGGGATGGAAGTCACTCTCTGCAAATGTAGTATTTCTTGTAAAGTCCTCTGAAGTGGTTAAGTAGTTTGAAACACTGTGTTGAGAAGAGGATTGTTTTTCTCATACATACAAACAGTAGAAGTTGCAATTTTTTTCTTTGTAATGTTCACAGAATGGTATCAAAGAATTTGATATGTGTTTAAAAAACAAACATGCAGAAGAACAAAAATATAAAAAAGGCTTTGATGGGTTTTTTTTCCCTGCGCTCTTATACTAACAGGCAGAAACAGGGCTCTGAGCCTTATCTTGTAGGGATTTACACCTGATAGGAAGCCAGAGTGCATTTTGAAGGACAGAAGTACATTGTTGTCTTTGGACCAGTTACTAAGCCTGGTAGCAGCACGACTGTTTACAGGGGATAATGCCTCCAGGCTTTAGGCAAAGCAGCGTGGAGGATGTGAGAATAACTGGCCCTGGGAGACACCAGAGAAAGCTGGGGCCTGTCAGATAGGCTTCAGCATCCCACAGCATCTGATCCACAGTGAAATCCAGCAGAAATAATGGTACTTTGTAACTCAGGTAACAAGAATTTAGGATCCAGTGTTGCTGCTTATTTCTTTCCTGAAGTGGTCTGTTGACATTTATGTTGTTTCTTTTGTGTGCAGATGTGACTCTCTGGGGCTATGGGGAAGGCTGGTAGTAAGATATAAATGTGTACTGTTTACTGTGTCTTTGGCTCTGACATCTTACATGTTTCTTATTTAACCCTTTTGAACTCTTCTAATGGGAATTTTTCATGTGAAAGATGTATTTAATTTCAGACATTCAGCTATGTGATTGCATTAGCCTTATTAATGTTTGTGCAGTTGCAATGTAACATGACTTTAACAATAATGGGATTCGCAGCTTTGGGCTGCAGATTTTAGTCCTGCAGTACTACTTGGAAATAAAGCTACCTAAAATGATTAGCAAAATTATTTATATATTCACTGAACATCAGGCTGGAGCCACGATTCCCATCCTGTAGGTGAGCACCCTGCTCCTCAGGCACACAGCTCTTCCAGACAGCCCTCCCAGCTCTCTTCCCTCCTTTTCTTTTTCTCCTCTGACTCTGCATGTTTAGTATGTTTTGGCAATAGTTTCAACAGGAAAGACTGTTCCCTGCTGACCCCTGGAAAGCCTTCGAAGCTGGTAGTTAGAGCACTTTGCTGAAAGGTAAGAGATTGTGTTTCGGATTTGGAAAAAAGGGGGTTGGAGTCCATCTGGGAAGGGAACGCCGGCAGCCCTGCGGTGCCGTATCCTCCCTTGCATCCTCCCTTGTGTGTCTCAGCCTCCGCATGCTAGACAGCCACTGGTGGTTCTCTGAAAGGGTTCATTTTTGCATGAACCGAAGGAGCGAGACATAGTATTTTATTTAGCCACCAATTTACATTTATCAAAAGTGTGAAGGAGGAGTCCAGTTTATGCTGACCTAGAGTAAAATTGGTGGGGGGAAAAAAAATCTGATTTTCATTTTCAGTATGGCTCCACCATTGAACTTGAGGTATGGTGGGGCCTACGTCCCTCCCATCCTTTCATCCAACTTGAGTTCCTTTGAAATAATAGGCTTTTCAAGTTGTTGATAGCAGTGGTATGCTTGTAATTCTCTCAGTCTTCTGATACCTTGAAGTCTCTTGCACAGAATGGAAACAAGAAACAGGTCGGGTAAATATTTTGAAATAAAATGCCTAACCTTAGCTTTGACCTTTCTTACACTAACAAAGACCTTTTACTGAGAAAGCATTCTTCTCTGTTCAGAGGTGTGTGTGAGGTGATTCCACTTCCACCCTGTATTTCACATAATCTTGTGTGTTTGCCTGTGTTGATTCCCCTGCTGCTTCTTCCTCTTCAACTCTGAACAAGTCAAAGTGACGTTTCATTGATTTATCTGTACAGGGAATCCTGTGCAGGTAACACAATAGTCCCGGTAGGCATGACAACTAACACTTAAAATACATTCTTTCATACAAAAATGACACTAATATGAGAGTAATATTAATAATTAAAGTCTTTCTGAAACACTGTTTTGAAATTGGTTTGAACCCACACTCAATTAAGACAACTATGCTGAGAAACTCTACGGTTTGATACACGGCTTTGAACTAGTAGCTATACACAGTCTTCAAAAATAGCTGTGCTATTATTTCCTTAAAAGTAAACCAAAAATCTCATCCTAATCTACATAGAGAGAAAGAGGCAGATGCTTCTGTAGCAACGTAAGTCAAATAAAGGAGAGTATAAGGCTGGTTATGTTTTCACGGTGGCACCAGTTCAGCGCTGCATAAAAATGGAAGTGTGTGGGAGCGGCCAGAAATTTGTGTGTTTGAGATGGAAAAGGTCACCTTTCTGCATTTGAGCATGTAGGGATGCTGAGTACATTTAAACACGGGGTCGCTAGTTAGCTGTGATAGAGGGTCTGATTCTGATGTTGAGTTCTACTGCTCTACTGTAAATTAAGTTTATTTTGAGGGGTGGCAGGCTTGGATTTGCACTTGTGTTAGTGAGGGAAACTTCTGGCTCAGCATTTGCGTTTTAATGCCAAAATCTAGCCCACAGGGGGAAAAGCTTCTGTCATTCTGTAAGTCCCCAGATGCTATTTTCTGGAAGAAGGTAATATACAGATGCAAGAGAACTGTTCTTGGAGTACGAGCTGCAAAAGGTTGTATGTCAAAAAAATATGTTATGGATATCTAGCATATAAAGAAAAGGGGAGGCAGGTATGCTGTTGCCTGCATGTTCTGCTAGAAGATATTCAACTGAAGCACTTTAAAAGCCAAGAAGGACTATCTAAGTAAAATCAGAATAAAAATACATTTTCATATAAATTCACAGTGTAAGGCCAGAAAAGAATGTTAGGATGTCCTATGTTCTGAAGTATATTAGACAGTATTAGCTTTCATTCAGTTATCCCTTTTGTAAGACATTAAATTACTGGACAAAAATATAATCTAGGCTTATATAACACTGCTGCTTGGGCACTTTGCTATTTTTTCAGTTTTTATTTTTAATCAAGACTTGCAGTCTGTGCATCTGTGGCTCCTAGAAAGCTGAAGACAGATATATTCACTGCCTCACCTAATGCATAATTTCTGCAGTTATGATCATTCCCACCCACCTCACTTTTAATCTTTCTTCCTATAGAGTGTAAAAGAGGGGAGTTGGTTTCTTGAACATTTTTCTGTTAAAATCTAGTCTCGGGGTTTTGGATGAGCTCTGCATCCGCGCTAAGGGACATCCGTGGTTAGGGAGGTGTCTTGACAGGATGCAAAGTGAGTTTAGGAGGTCGGTTGTGCTTATGAGGGCACGCTCTGCCGTTCTCTCCTCCAGAGGAAGGTCAAATTTTGTTCCAGATTTTGTTCCAGAGAGGAGGACCAGCTTGTGCCATGGGAAAAGTTGAAGAGCCAAATTGTCTTTCCTCCACTTCTCTTGAAGTGCTTCTCAGTGTTCACTTCATCAGCTTTCTCAGGGGAGAGGAGGAGCAGGGGAGTTACATTGCCTTATAAGTACAGCAAGTTTCTGTTTAGTTGACATTGGAGATGCAGTATCTATAGCACGAGTAATTAATTAACAATAATAATTGAAGCCAAACAATACAATTAGAGGGCAAGATTTCACAATCTGACTCTATAGGGAAGAATTAGTACATCAGGAAACCAGCCACACACCACATCAGGTTATTAAAAAGTCCTGATGATATCTGCAGTTTTATGCAAAAAACCTTTTTTTTTTTTTTTTGGCCAAACCATAAATCCAGCCGTAAGTCTGGTTTCCATAGAAGAGTGTCAGACTCTCAAAGCAGTGCTCGTGTGTAGTTTTGTTGCCTCTGCACCTGTGCAGTGTCTTGGTGTCCCAGGAATTCTTGACTGCAGACTGTTTCCAAATTTCTGTGGTGATGCAAAATGTAATAATCCTATTATCCTGGGTCCCTGTCAGCGTTTACTGCTGGAGGGCAGAGCGGTGAGCGTGTGCCTGGGGGCATCCCCTCGTACCCCGTGGGCTCTGCAGACCTGCAGGATGTGTCCTGGCTGTGTCAGGGCGTGTGGGCACCTGGTGGGTAAGGCTGGTCAGGAGACCTCCATTCAGCTTCCTCACTGGGGTGTTTCTTGGCAATAAAGATGAGAGGAGCCTTTGAAGGACTGGGAGAGTGGATGTGTGTTGAAATACACAAATTGGTGGAGGAAATCAAAGGCAGGTGTTATCAGCTGAACTGATTCCTAGCCCTTTTTTTTTTTTTTAACTGGGTTTAAGATCAGTATGTCTTTTTAGAAGATGAAGGGAATCTCTTAGTGATGAGATTCAGCATTGCTGCATGAACAGGTACTGAAGTGTGGTTTTTTTTTTGCTTGTTTTTATCAGTAAACTACATTTGTCCGTGGTTGCTGACTAGCCTTCACTTTTAATCACACAGGAATAAGGGCAGATCAAATACTATGCAATAGAATAGGGAAAAGAGAATAGAACTAATGTTGAAGACAACACATACGAAGGAGGGAGCTTCCTATACTGTTTTACTGTATAATTCTGTGTAGAGCTTTTTATTACAAGATACGTTTTTAGTTCTTGACAGTGCAGGTTGTCAAAGACACTCAGCTGATATTGCCTCTCATTTCTCTATTCTGAAACAAGAGTCTGTTAAAATCACTTGTAATTTTAGGCGAGAACTAGAATATCTATTTTAGCAGGGCTTTCAGCCAGAAGCAGCTGTGGAGCAGAATCAGTGCTTGATACTTCATGTTTCATGAAAAAAGATATGAGAAATATTGAATGAGAGAATACAGATCTTTCAAAATGTGGAAGATAGCATTTGCAACTATCACGTAGTCCAGCGTCTTACCCTCCCAAATGTCCAAAATAATTTACATCCAAGGGATAGAAATTTTATTTTTTTTTGGTACAATAAGCAATACCAAAAAATGGCTAGAAACATTTGTTGTCAGAAAGACATGGTAAATCTTTTTTGCTTGAGTTATTGAATAAATGTTGCTGCAGCACAACACTTGGATTTTACAATACTTAGATTTTACTGATAATGCTTAGAAAATAAATTTTGTTGTGGATAAACATGTTGTTTGTGATGTACTGAGATTCCAGAAAATCACTGACGTGTTGCATTGTCTCTATCAAACCCCAGGTTAGTCCACTGGTACATACTCGTGATTTACAGATGAGTAAACAGACTGCTTTATTGCCAGATACTCATTTTCTGTAAAACTGGCAGAAATGCTTTCTGACACTTGCTAAAAAGCATCTTTAAAGGATTTTTCCACTTCTCCTTTTCATTGTCTTTCTCTCCTGGGACCGTACTCTAAATGATAATCTCAACTGTTCATTGATGGTGATAAATTCATAATTTTTATAGTGAATCCCATCATCCTGAGCTCAACCATTGGCAAAAAATTGCTCTACAACACCTAAGTACTATTCTTGTGATCTCATGCAGTACTATCATGTTTCATTTAATCTCATTGGGATTGATTTCTGAGTAAGCAAATGGCTTAGTCTTCTCTAAGAGTCCATAAGGAAATGCCTTGCCAGAAATATTCTGTCTCATGACATTTAACTTTGCTGTGCTCCGAGTGTTTGTAAGAGTATATTCAGCTTTTTTGTGATGTTCATCAGGAGAGTTTCATTGCTGATCCTCAGACTCATAAATGGAGACCACAAATCTGTTGCCGGATGCCTTTCAGAGCAAAGCCTGTTTGGCCGACAAGATGCTGGTTCCACGGGTGCCATTGCTCAGGCTGCTCAGGCAGTCTCTTTGAAAGCTTAGCTCTCTGTTTTGAGGATGTGGATATCTAGTGCAGCTAGTATGAACTGAAGAAAAATAGTATAAAAAGGGAACCTGGATTAGCAATGTTTTCATTTTTTTAAAAAAACACAATGGATTCATCAAAGTAGAATGATTCTAAGGTGTTAATTTTTATTGCCCAAATCATTACTTAAAAAAAATCAGGAAATACTAACTGTAAAAAATGTTTAATTCTTTTTTACCTATAACTATTATGATATATTGGATAGTGACTAAGTATATAACTATTTAGTATGAAATTTAACTTTTTATTAAATATGGTATTTCTTCTTCCAGTGTTTACTTATGTACAGTCTTAATTTTTACTTTGTTAGAAAACAGTGAAAGACACTTCTAATTGCAAGACTTTTTCCTAAATTTTTTTTCAGCCTATCTTTTATCAGGCTACTTTTGGTTAAATATTATTGTGTTGCAGTATCTTGAATATTATTGTATTGCGTTCTTGAGACAATGAAGGCCAACCACATACTGTTTTGTATTAGCAAAAGCGTAGCCAGAAGGTCAAGGGAAGCGATGGCTTCCCTCTACTCGGCACTTGGGAGCTTGCATCTGGGGAATTGCATCCAGTTTAGGGCTTCCCAGTGCAAGAGAAGGATTTATGAAGAAGAGCAAGTGCAGCAGAGGAACACTGAGATGGTTTGGGGTCAAGGGCCTAAGTGCAAGGGGAGCCTGAGGAAGCTGGGTTTGCTCAGCTGGAAGATGAGAGGACTAAGGGGGATCTGATTGCTGTCTTCAGCTATTTAAAGGAGGGCATTTAGAGGAGATAGATCTTTTTGGAGGTGTGTAGTGAAAAAAGAAGACAACAGTCACATGTTGTAGCAGGGAAATTCTGATTAGGTAAGAGGTAAAAAAGTATTCACAGTGTGAGTGGTTAAGCACTGGAGGAGGCTTCTCAGGTTTCTGTGTTCTTGGAGCCTTTAATAACTAGACTGATCAAGGTATGGAGCAAACTGATCTTTCATTGAAATTAGCCCTGCTTGGTGCAGGGGCTTGGACAAGATGACCTTCAAAGGTCTCTTCCAACCTAAAGTATGTGATGATTTGATGAATATCCATATGAATGATGGATTTTTTTTTTGAGTTCCAGTTGTCTGGAATATTCTGAATAACTAAGAAAAATTACATTTATAAGAACTTCCCTCTAAAGTCTACTTACCAAAGGAGGTATTTGTAGTGAAGGGACTAGATCTAATTGATTTTGCTTACCCATGTCCCTTCAGATTTGTTCATGGAACTAGAAGAGATCACACTTTCATTTTACTGATGGACTGGAAAATAAGCTCTCCTGTTTCTGCAACTCCCTGTGGGTTCATCAGTTTTGAATAAATTAGTAACTGAATGGAGCTATTTGCATGAACCAAGATAAAAAAATATATATAGCCTTGCTGTATTCACAGAACATGCTATAGCTGTCAAAGCTGGTTTATCTCTTTAATGAACTACACGTGCTTAGACAGACAAACATATTATGTGGGTTTTTTAAGAGCTCACTATAAAATTTGCACTCTTCCATCACCATACAGAGAATGTTGTTCTTGAGACTCTTAGTACATTTTTGCATACATAAAAATTCATCTGTCTTGGTCTTCCCTCTTTGCCAGGCAGACCAGGTGCATTATGTATGTAGAATAAAACTATAAAGAATAAAAAGGGTGAAGAGGACTCTAGAGGAAAAGGAGCTTAAAAAGACAGGGATTTTGTTCTGAAGATTTCTAGCAGCTAGTGTAGTCAGGCCTTTAAACTATTTAACTTGGGCTGTATTGCTGGATTTTGTTGTTGTTGTTTCCCTCTGTTTGTGTAGCTCTTTGCTTTTGGATTGAATGTTTGCTGAGATGGAGGGAAAAGTTTTAAACAGGTGCCATGAGCGATGTTGACTGAGCAAAGTTGTGCCTCAGCACATTTTGTTTTTCAGTTGACTGCGAACTAAATGTAGGGATACAAAGCTGGGAAACATCCTTGGACAACATTTGTTCAGCAGTACATCACCTTTGAAAACTGATCATCAGCTCAAATTACCTGTTTGTAATTGGGATTGTTTTCATATGTCCCAAATCTTACCTTTTCACAGTGACTCCCTGGCAGGACTAAAGAATATTATGGAAAGAAATGGGACTTTTTTTTTGGGGGTGTGTGTGGAGAGGAGTGAGGGATGGGACTGGAGGAAAAAATGCTCATGAATTATTTTAGTATCATCTCCATTCGCCAATTCTTTTCTCTTTTGTCTCTTACCTGACAACCCTGTCTTGGTCTCTGACTGACCCAAACCAGGGCTTATGTCCTTTCATTCCCATCTTCCACCACCTTCTTACTTCTCCTGGGTCTGAATAACTCTCTTTCTCTGAAATGCTAACCAGAGACTATATATGTAGCTCAAACTATATACTATGGCTCAAACATCCTTTCCTCTTCACGTGCAATTTCCCTGGGTGGTGGAAATTAGGAGGCATGTAGGGTGAGAAATAGTTCCTCAGAAACCAATATTCATTGGTTTCTGTTTCTTTCTTATGCCATTTGCACCTTGTGTGCTTCAGGGGCCGAATCTGGAGGGAGCTGGTGCAAACAGCACTCCTCAGTGTCCTGGTTTCTTACACGGACTATGAGAAGGGTCTTTAAAAGCATCGGTGTGTACCTAGAAATGTGATAATGATAGAATCACTACTTTCTGTCTTAACATGAATAGAGAATGCATGGCAATATTGTAAAGCCCCATCATTTCTTTTTAGGTAGACTATTGCCATGTATAGTCTTCAGCTATTGCACTTTATTGGGGCAAAAAACCAAAACAAAACAAATGCAAAAAACCAAACCAAACAAACTGCCAAACAAACAAACAAATCCCACCAATCCCCCCCCAAAACCCTAAACAAAAAGCCCAACACCAAACCTCTGAATAGTCATATTGTAAGTGTCCTGAGAGTTCACAGTCTGTTGAGAAGGGTGTATAAGAAGGAGGGTTTGGGTATGTATTGATGTGTATGGTCGCACTCCTCCCAGCTATGCACGTATATTGTGGAGTGTTTCAGCAGCATGTTTTGCCCTCTGGTCCTGCTCAATGATTTGTTCAATGCTGTTGGCCATAAATGCTCTTTGCTGTTAAAAGTTAAAGCTTAACTGTGGATGAAACATCTTAAGAAGAGGACAGGCCGGCTATTTCACCTGGCACCGCTTTAGCAAGATCTTACATAGTGGGTTTTTTTGTCCCAGACAATCTGTCCTTTCTATTTCCTCTTAATATAATTAGGAATGGAGTTCTGTTTTGTTTTATCTTTTGAAATATATTCATGGTACAATTTTTTTTTTCCTGTGAAGAAAAATAAACTGCATTTACAGGGACAGATCAGACCACAAGCTTAGAAGCAATGCAATTTAGGTTATAAAGCATATAACCGATTTAATGCATTAGTAATAGCAACATTTTTCCAGTATATAGCTTCACAACAAAATGGGAATCATCACAACTAGAATTACATTTTTCAGATGCTTCAATGTATGTCTTTTTACAAGTGAAATCAAGCAGATGCTATTCTGTAGCAAGAAGTGGGTTAGACGGAAACAAGGTATTGGCCTTTGCACATTTCTGTGGGGTATGAAGTTAAATTCACAGGCCTCAGTTCTGGCTTTAGGGGTCAGCATTGGTGGCAGGCACGGCTTTGGTGCTGTGAGATTTCTCTCTAGCTCCACTGTTAGTCTCTTTTCTGTATGCAGTGGTGATGGGGGTGGGGGATAATGTTGTAGCTGAAGGTCAACTGATAAAGATGCAATCTGCTGGAAAAGCTAGCTTATTTGAAAAGCATTTTTATCCCATAATGGCTAAAATGATGGCACCAGATGCAGAGTAGTGGTTTTGAGATGATTTGTATTGATCATCTTTGCTGGTCTCCTCTTTTACTGCCTAATAAGTACTGCTGAGCTTTTTGTCCTAAGCTGATGATAATATATAAGGATTGTCAATAGCTTTCATTACCATTATTTTGAATTTGCATATTAACACACACACATATCATAATTACCCTGCTCTTTATGGCTGTTTGCTGTATGTACAAGGGTAGAGGAAATTAAATCTGTGTTTTTCATTTTGGTCTGGAAGTTGGGCAATAGTCTTGATGCAGTAGTATATAATCATTAGAAAGGGCTATAGATAGCAGTTATAGAAACGTAACATTTTTCTCCTTTGTTGTAACGTGTGACCTTTTCATCTCTTTGATCCCTTAAGCTGTGGACTGAGTAACATTGGATTAGTAGAAACAAGAAATGCTGTGCATCATCTAATGACATATTTCTTCTGGCTACATCAAAGAAGGTTAGATAAGATCTGTTGTAGGAAATCTTTTGCGTAGTCTACAGGAGTGAAGGTTGTAGCCAAGGGTACTGTGACTTCCTCTTGCAATGAAGGATAAAACTGAAACGGACTGCTGTGCTGGTTTATCTTAAAAAGCCTAGGGAAACCTTGAACACATTTGAAATAATGTTGACAGTGCAACAGCAGATCTTCTTAAGTGAAACTTCCTTTCCTACATGCTGACATTGGAAATAGCAGTAAGAAGTTACTGAGTGTTGATACGACTTGTAGCTAATTTTAGATTATTGAGAAGCTGCTGTTTAGTTCACTTGTTTTTGATACTGTAGTGTTCAAAATTTGCCTCAAGGAAAGGTGGTGAACAGTATTTTTGTCTTCAATCTGAAACTGCAATAGTGGTAATATTACTTTTCAATATGTGTTGCTGCTGTTTAGCCCTGAGGTTAAATAGGCTTCATTATATCCTATAATATGAATGGATGGCAAATCTGGCTTTGTTCCAACCTCATCTCTAAACTGGGAATAATGTTTTTATAGTTCGGAGGTGGTGCAAAACTGGCAAAATAAGTTCAAAGATGTAGTCAGTGAGCCTTCTTTAACCATACATGGCACTCTTCAACTTTAAATAAAATTACTTCATCTCTTGAAAGCTTAAAAGTGATTACATTTTCTGCTGTAACCTTGCAGAACAGGGACGTGTAGGGATTGTGCAGAAACATTTGGGATGTAATGAATGATTTTAAAATAATATGTACAGGGGGAGAGAGGCCAGTCACTACTTATGTAGAATTGCCAAGGTGCTTGTAGTTGGTTGGAGTTACTGTGTGTAGGTACAACATGGACAACAGCTGGCTTTGATGTTAGGCTGCATCTTCTGTCCTCTGTTTGTAGCTCTTTCCTCCTACCCCTGGCAGAGGGAAGAGCAACACCTTTGTTGAACAGGCATCCTGAGGCTTCATCCAGTGTGGCAAACAGCTCTGCAGTGAAATGCTTCTCCATTGGCATTTTGTATCAGTCATATGTTGGCCAATACTATTGGGTGCAATAAATCTATGGTGATGTTCACATTTAATTGATGGCTTTTAAGAAACCTGTGCAAAAGTGCATTTTTCAGCTATACCATGTTGTGAATGACGTTCATGGAGATGTTCAGTTGTCTCACTTAAAAGGTAGGCTTGATGAAATACAGAGGAGGTACTAAGCTAATAAAGTACTTAATATTGGTCAATGGAATTGATGATTTTTGAGTATTTTCCATTATTATAGCTGAACATAACAGGTATTTTCTTTCTCTTGTAAGAGAATGTGTAGTGACTGTAATAAGTAGCAATGAGATGACGTTATGAATGTTAAACATCCTGTGCATAAAGTTGTTTGACAGCTGGCCTGAATCAGCATTTTCCTTTAATCTCTCAAAGTGTACTAAAGGGATTTTGCTCCCATCTGCCCCCCTCCCCTTCCCAGTGACTAAATGTCTTATCAGAGATCAGTCTTTGCATCTATTAGGAAGAAAAATAACCAGTGTGGGAAGGAAGCGAGTTTCCTATAGCTGGGCCCTTAGGAGAGGAAGAGACCAGAATAGCTTTTAGTTGAGAGGTATCCTTCAGGATGTAGAGGAGGGGAAAAAATTGGCTCAGAAAAATTCAATCATGCAGCCTAGAATTTTTGTAATAAATATTTCCAGAAGTAAAGTAGACAGGATAACAGTTAAAGAATTCAGTTTAAAAGTGGTTTTGCAAAGCTCCTCGTGGGAGAAGTGAGGATGGACTGCTATTTTTGCTCTGGCATTTTAGCAAGTACAAATCTTTAGCTTTGGCATTTCTTATCTTGAAAATCTATTCTTGGTTTAAACCTAAATAACAAAACTCACATGCACGCGCTGAAGTATTGGTTGTATATGACAGCTAGTGTGTAGAAGTGCCTACAGTAACAAAGGATTTAAAATAAATAAAATATTTCAGAATTTTTCTTGGCATTAGGACTCCTGTAACCTCAGAGCAATACCTTTTCATCTCTATTCATTGTGGATGAAAATGCTTCTGATTCTTTGCAATTCATTTCTAAAGTGGAAGGCCTCAGTAGCCAAACTGCGATCCAGATATCTGCTGTGTGAGATCAGAATTTTTAATGATGTTTTTCATGTACTTCAGGAAACTTTGAGATGTAAAGATGATGTGGTAATTCTTTAAAATTTGGCCTTTCATAGAATTCAATGTCAAACTGTATTCTGAAATTCCTTTAGAGTCCAGTGTAAACTAGTAACTTTACATACAAGTTAATCACATTATGAAGTACTTCTAATCGCTTAAGACATTCAGCTTCTTGGTTGTAAACACAAATGGTATTCTTAATCTCCAAGCTAAATCACTGGGAAGAATAGATCAAAATACAGTTAAGACTGTCTATATTTAAAGCGTCTTTCCACTGATACTGGTTGAAATGGTGCAAATGATTGCAGTGGTTGCAAGTCAGTGCTAGTTGTTCAGAGCAAGTTCTTAATCGGCTGGTCAAGGAACTTACAGCTGCTCAATGAATCTGCCTCTAGTATTTCGTTTTAGTACAGAATGGAATGAAAGATATTTCATTAAAATACATATACCAATAAAAGAATTCAAGACAGCTAATAGCAACCAATCTCTGAAAAGATTTCTGTAAATAGAAAAGAAAAAGCAAAGACTTAAAAATGGGTTTCTTGGGTATTTGTGAGATCATTTAGACAAGTTTTGTCTAATGTCCTGTAAAATATCTTTGGCATTTCCTAGTTCATTAAGTTTGTACCTCTGTGACACTTCAGGTGATATGAACAGAACAAAACTTTTGGTACAAAATCTGTTCTATAAAAAATTTTTTTAGAGTGAAAAAGCTTTTTATTCCTCCACTCCCTTTTTTCAGTCTAAGTTCTCTGTGTAGCACTGAAAGCTTTTCCTCCTTTAAATTAGCACAGAGTCACAATTTGATCATTTCCTTTCTGAGCTTCTACTGTTTGTTTAAACAGATGAAAAAAAGAAAAAGCAAACACAGCTCTTTGCAGCAGATGACTCCAGCCGGTATGTTTAGAGGGAACTTAGCTGCTGGAGAGCCTTTCTGTTCGTTAGTGATTTGTTGTAGAACAACTCTGCCTGAAGCACTCATGGTGCTTGCTGGATTTGGTTCCTGGGACTTACTGGTTTCAAGTTTCTTTGTCGTGTACTATTGTAACCTTAACATGAGTTCTGTGACAACAAGAACCATAAAAAGTAGATGATGTGCTGCTAATCAGGAGGGTATAGAGACATTTTGGGTGGATGAGAGTGAATCAATCAAGCAGTTTTAGAGAGTGGTCAGGGTCTTTGGGTTTGTGAATGTCTACCCTTGTTACCCTTATAAAACTGAAGGAGTGGGACATAGGCTATGAATATTTGCAGTATTCTGTAGGTATTTTTAAGTACGTGGTCACAGCAAGACTAGGCAGAAATTCCTGGTTACCTTCTTGCATGATGTTTCGTTGGTCTAATTAGAGCTGCCCCTTTACTGATCTTCGGCTGGTGTGGTGGTTGTTTCTCATTGCGGAGGATGCTTGCCCAGAGCTAGTTTAGGAGCTTTGCTTTGAAGCATGGTGTAGAAGTATTTGCCGTGGAAGCTGTGGCCCTCTGAAGGGTAGCTCTTAGAGGATGACAGGATGAAGCCTGGGAATCATGCTCTTAAACATGACACCGTAGTCTGGGTACAGAAAAATTCTTTAGCAACTGAGAAGAAAACAAGCATAGGAGACATTTCATTCTTCTAAAAAATGCATTGTAGCAAAAGTCTTAAACTCTTCTGTAATTTACTTCAAATCTCTGAAATGCAAAGTGATAACAAACAGGACAGGAGGACTGTTACAAGTCATAGTGATGGAATAGGTTGTTACCGCTTACTGTGTGGTTTGCTGACAGGGCTGCATAAGATGCCATTCAAGTATTAAGCATAATTTTTAATATGAGCAGTGTTACTGAAGGCTTTTTGACCATTTTGCTGTCCGAAACAGTCTACCACATAATTTATATCTTAAGTCTTTGGACACCAGGAATGTTAGAAAAAGTAATAAGAATAGCAAAAGGTTTCTGAGTAGCACTCTAAAAAATGAAGTTCTAAAATGAGTTCCCATTTTTAATTCTTAATTAAGAAAATGTGCTTAAATTCATCCTGTGTTTTAATACTCTTTTTCTTTTTTTTCCACATGGCAGTAAGTACCTGCTGTCAGGTTTCGTTCTCGCTTTGTGACTTGGTTGGATGGATCAATGTGTGGCTACTGACTACAGCAACTCACCGAGTACCTTCAGAATGCTTTAGCTATGGATTTTACTTTTTTAGTTGACAGTAACTTTTAGTCCATAGCTGATTTATGCCGTGAGGTTCTAATGTGACATGGAAACACTCTGATGCAATACAAACTGGACAATGAATTCTCCAAAAGAGAAAGAAACAGAGCTGAGTAAAGCCTGCAGAGTCCAGAGCAGCAGTCTTGCAAGCTGAACTATTCAATTTGCAACTGCAGTGAAATGACCTCCACTGTTTGTGGCTGTTTTTTCTTGCTGGAAATGTCAGGCTAGAATCATGTTTACTACAACAGTGTGTGGTACGTGGCTGGTCTGGTGGGATTCATCTGCTTCGCATACCAGTATGCAACCACAAACCATACGCTCTTAGCTGTTCAGTACATCTCTTAAGGGTTTGGGGAGTTGGGAAGGAATCATTAGCCTTAAAAAATGAGACGGAGGTGGGGGGAAACGTCTCCGCAATGGTCTGTTTCATCAGGGGGTTTTGCTTAGTAAGCATACATACCATGTTAAATAAGGATGTGGAAAAATATGTACCTATAAATCTCAATGGCTCTCTGCCAGTCTGACTTGGGGAAGTTTTACCATGACTCAGCTGTGGTGATTTGATCAGATATTAAGTGTTTGAGCAGGGCACATCAACCTGAAAATTTAATGTAAGTAGTAACATCAAGGCATCGTCTCTGTAGTTGTGATAGATTGCTGATGCTTCGGAAGAAGATGAAATCTCCCCCCTTCCCCATTAATCTAAATTAATTAATCTTCCTGGCCTGCTAATAAGAGGAATAGTGGAGCATGGAAAGTTGCCACCTTCCTTTAATATCTTGGGTAGTAGTTTTCATTGCCTTTAAACTCTGATTTGCCCCTTCTCTAATTCTCCCCTCTTGTGTGCTGGCTTCCTGGGGCTCATAGTGCTGGGTACACCTGAAAATCCTCCTCTGTTCCCATTATTAAACCTGTTAATCAGTCTGGGACAGATAAGCTGCACTTTTCTTTCCTGTACAGCTTAGAAGAGGCAAAAAGGGCTCCATATAGCAAGAGAGATCTTTTGGAGGGAGTGCTCTGGACTTCTGTTAATAAGTTCCTTAGTGTTCCTGGTGATTGGCAGAGTAGCTTGGTCTGGGTGGAAGAGGTAAAAATAGATGGGACTTTACCCATTTAAATATTTTTGGATGTGATCTGTAGTTCATAGGTGCAGTAAGGCTTAGATATAAGATTGTATTCTTAAATTGGCACCAATTTCTTTACTATGTTAATTTGATTCAGTACATGGTATGTGCTCCATTGTGCACATGAATCTGAAAAAAAAAAAAGATGCTCGGATAAGCATCAGATTATCTCCATATTTGAGATTTTTTTAAAAGAGAATTTACAGACAGAATTGTACCTCAAGGTCAGCTGTCAGACAAAGCAAATGGTAAAAATGAAGTGTTGACAGGTGGCAGAGAAGTGAAAAGTTTGTCTTCATAGCACCAGGTTATTGTCTGCCTCGTGGTGAATGAAACTGCTGTCGCTGAATTGTATGAGTGTTGCACCTTACTGTTCCTGGCCTAAGCTCTTCCTGGCATATTAATTTTGCAGATTTGCTCTCAGCATGGACAGAAGGAAGAGTGATTAGAGGCTGCTTTTTTTTTTCTCTTTAACATCAGAATGTGAAGGCCTAGTAGCATACATAATTTGATAAAATGAAATATAGATGGAACAAAAATACTTAGAGTGCTTGTACTCCATCAGCCCTTTTTTGTTACTGTACAAAACTAGAATGTTTAACTTTTGTGTGTGTGTGTGTTTCTTTATCAAATGCTCACAGCATACTCTATTGATTACCCAGGGCCAAGATTGAATAATCTTTGTACTTGTATGGAAGTATCTATTCTTGTTTTTTTACTTCCAGCTCCTACTTCTACGTAAAAGGTAATGCCATTGTGATTATCAGACTGTGTCAATATGGTCACTGATATGCATCAAGATTTGTAAATGACTCTGTCAGATAAATCCAGGAAAAACCACCTGAGTGGAATGACTGCAGAAAACAAATATGAAAGGTATTTAATGTTGCCATCTGATATCCTTAGCAAGCTAAGGCTACTAGTTCTTGGTCTTCTGTAGATGAGCAATAAAATAAGTATTTGACCAAAAGCTGACAATGGAAAACAGTAGCCTGTGTGAATGCTGGTCAGTACTACTCCTTGGGCTAGAGGTTTTATAAAAAGCCAACTTGTGAAAATGGTTCTTAAAATGGTCGGTAAGGAGAATGAAAGGTTGGAGAGATGAGCTTAAAGTTCACCAAAACAGTAAAATACTTGGACTCCTCAAATTACATTTAATGGATGCTAAAATCACAGCTTAATTTTAAAATTTCAAAGAACTGAAAGCACACTCAAGAACATCATACCTAGTGTATGTAACCAGGTGCTGACAGCTGTTGTCACCCGAGCAATAAATTTGTAACTCTTCTGGAAGTGGTCACTGGTTTTTAATGTGATTTCTAGAAGTTGGGAAGGAATGTGTTTCTGCATCGTCTCAACTGAAAGAGATAATGAAAGCTGGGGGATTGTCGGAGTTGGGTCGCTGGTGAAGAGCTGTGCAGGCTTTGGTTGAATGCAGGGTTCTATGAGATAATAGCACAACAGACCATAAAAATGACCATTTCCAGCTGTGTGTTCTATAAATTAATCTTTTATACTGCCAGATATTTAATAAGAATAAGTGGGCTAGGAGGAAATTTTTTTTTGAAGGTGCTCGAAGACTAAAACATTTCAGAATATAAGCACTGAGGTTCAGTGTATTGAAGCTTGGCAAGTCATAGGCAATTTTGAAAATCTGCCTTACTAAAAAGCTACTGTTATGAATGCAGATCTTACCAATCGGCTGCATTTTGTTGGTAAAACATCATTTTTTATTTAATTAGGTAAGAAATTTATTGCATTTAGATACTTTTCAGTTAAAAGCTCTCCTAGTTTATCGGAGGATAAGTACACAAAGCATCAGTGTGTTATTCAAGGCTCTCATTGCTACCCTGACAATCGGTTCCTATCGTACAGATGCTCTAATTTGCCCCCCTACTTGACTTGCCAACTTAGTTTAAGATTTTTTTAATTGCAGGTCCAAACGTAGAATTTGCCTGCTATATACTTTGTCTCCTGAAATTAGGGAATATGTGTTTTTATTTACCTCAGAGTACTAAAGGATATTTTTATACCAGAGGTGACATACAGTATTTAAAAGAATTGCCATTCCCCATAAAATGTCGGTGATTTTTTTTTCCAGTAAGAAGGTGGTGATTTGTTTACCCATTGAGATAATTTTTTTCCAGAATAACTGACTTGTTTAGTAGAAACTGCATATGAATTGCTGTTTTCCTAATTCAGTAACTTTTGGTTTTTTAAATCATTGAAATCATATAAAAAAATAAATGCCTTATCTCCTATTTCTAGTGGCCAAGGAATCTGTTTAATAATCTCCTAAAATGTAGTAAACACCATGTGTCTCCTGATGGACTGAAGGCTGCTCTTCCTCCAGATCAAGCTACTAGACTTTGCTATGACAACTTATAGCAAGTTCCTGCAGTGAAATACCTGCAGCATTTTGGGTTTTTTATGCCAGAAATACAGTGCTTAACTTCTGAAAAGCTTCTGGTTTGCTATCGTGTAATATATTCTAATAATGTTTTGAACTAAGCAGAGGCCTGAGCTTTCTACAGAGTTTCTCTTGGTTTTGCATGATTTGCACAAGAAGCTTTGCTAAGTAATTACTTGAAAATTTGTGTATACTAATTCTTCCTGAAAATATTGAATGGAATATTAATTGGATTGTTTCATTTTGACACATGACTTGAATCACATGCGTTGAGCTTTTGTGAGTATAAGCAGGTTTCCTTTGTCTGCAACAGCTTGCTCACAGTTTGTGTGAATTGATGTAGCTTTTGGAGACTGCAAGAATATTTGCCTATAGGGTTTCAAATGAAATTAGTTTTCTACAGCTGTTGGCCTGCTGATGCCAAGAGTCCACAGATTAAACTGTTCCTTTCCGTTGTAAAGAAAGATCTGCAAGCATGCTCGTAACCCCCCACCCCCACATCCGCCTCCAAAAAACCCCAGCCTTGATAATGACCATATCTGAGAATGAAAGAAAAATCTGTTAAATGAATTATATTCAAGGAAAATATGATCTTCTCTAAGTTAAACTTTTAAAATTGCAAGTTGATGTTGAATTTACAGGTCTTGTTCCCATCAGCTGTCTATATTAAATCATGTGGCAGTTTTAGCTTTGTATTTAGGATGGGAAAAATAGTTCTGTCAAAACAGTATCAGCATTTATTATGCAAATATCCAATAAGCAGATGCTGAACTTTTGAGTCTTAAGATTAGTTTGGTCAGCTTCCGGTGTGCATTTTGTAAACAGGCTCTCAACAGGATTTTAGGATCCTAGAGTAAGAGGCTGGGAAATAATTCATCCTTCCTGCAGACACCGCTAGAGCATGCACACGCAGGTGTCTTACGTGTGTGGTTTAAACACAACCTTTATAAACCTTACAAGGCTTTATGCTCCGCTTTTTCAAACTACATGTGTGCAAATTAGGGCAGAATAATTAAAATGCATGTACACATGCATGGGTGCACATACATTCACTGTCCCCTATGTGTACATTTACAAAGACTTTTTAGCAACTAAAACCTATGTAGTATTTGGAGCAATTTTAATTTTATTGCTGTGTCCAGGTATACAAACCTGCCTTATTAGCAGCTAGATGGCTAAGAGAGGTGATGATAAATTTATGTATTGCAAAAGGAGACTCAAGTTGTCTAGTTTCTAATTCCTGCTTCTTTCTCTCTTTCTATGGATTATTTTAATACTCTTCATTTAGCAAGTAGGGAAAGCAGGATTACTTAATACAGCTCACTTGCACTAATGAAGCTGGCAACCAAAGAATTTGCATGCTATAATGAGATGCTTGTGTACAGTAGGTTTTAAAAGAAGAATATATAATGAATTGTAATGGAAAAAAGGTATGGTGGGAACAGATAATGTAGTGAGTGTGCAGTCTGTAAAGACTGCAGAATGTTTTCCCTCTGAGCACGGTACAGTTTCTTCAAAAATTTTAAATTTGCTTTTTTGTAATCTCACTCAGAGAGAGGAAGGAGTTCTTATTTCTTTGCTGCTTGTCATGTGATTAAATACTAATCTGTATTGTATTATACTTTATTACAACAGATTAAATTCTTATGCAAGTCCAAGAAGCAGGTTAAATGCATACTGACTTAATGAATTAATTAAATACCAGAAAAAATGGGTTAAATTTTGAATTTGCTTCAGGGAAAAAATCTTGCAGGGTTCAGAGTTGATTTTAAAGTATTAGAAACAGAGGGAGCAAGCAAGTTCCAGAGGAAGATTGCTGCAGCAGAGGTAGCTCATTCCAGGTTTAAGCTAGTTGGAGTAATGACCTCGAGTACGTCCCAACCGCTATTCATTTGAAATCTGAACAACTATGTTATGATAATAGGATGAAATGAACAGCGATATCATATTGTCTGGGAGGATCTCAGCAGAGCTTGGGTGCAAGTCCAAAGAATTTAAGTCTTCATTACGTGCACTTTGCAGAGAGGCGTGAGTGCTGAACAGGCTTTCTGGGGGGTGGTTGCTCTCCAGGCCAGGTTGAGCCAGGCTGCCTGAAAGACTCTTGTATACTCATGTTGTTACCTCCTCATGGTTTGAGTTTGAATAAAGCAGAGAGAGAGGGAGTTTCTGTGTCTTGTCAATATTTCTAGACTGAGTGGTAACCTTTTTCCTTTGTTTTGTTGGTTAAAAAAACCTCAAAACAAACAAAAGAGCAGGTGCCATTGGGAATTGTGACCTGGCTGTATTTACTCAGGTCACATTTTTCCCCCTCCATTAGTCTGTAAATTCCTCAGATCAACCTCCTTAGACCTCGCAAGGTAAAAAGAAATGTCAGACCTTGAAGAGTAGATAAGGGTTAGAAACACCGGTAATGTCTGGAATAGGGGAGATTTATGGCAATGATTTTGATGGTAGAGAAAATCAAAATTTTGAAGCTTGATGTTGATGATGCAGAATTCCCCACAGTTTGGGACAGTCTCTCTTGTTTAGGGAAATAAATACGATTTATGCTGATATTTAAATTTCAAAGCATATTGCATGTTACAGGGATGTCTTTTGATCTATGTACAGAGTATCTGAAACTTTGAATGCGAATGTTACACTCCTTGCTGTTACTAAATTAATAAGAAGGAATGAACATAAAAGCAATTAGCATCTTCGTGTCCCTAGTCTAAATTCAGCTTTTCAGAAGAACTGCTTTGCATAAACCGTATGAATCAAAACTTCTTCCCATGTGCAGAAGATCTGTCAATTAAATCAAAAGACCTAACACTAAACATACTGATATAGAGGTTTTTGCTGTCTTTGAGGGTAATGTAATGAAATATAAGCAGCTGCAAATACATTTAGGACTTCTGTGAAAGAAAATAAGTCTTACTTGCCTACTTGCAAAAAAGTGGGAAAAAAAAAACAACAAAATGCAAACAAACCCAAAAATTCCTTATATCTCACCTTGATACAATCTATTTTTTGGGATAGCTTGGGAATTCTGAGTATGCTCTGTAATCTGGTCATGCAAATGTTTCTCATCTTCTAGCTTTGTTATGGACTTGGTCTACCTGGATGCATAAGAAACTAGCCAATTAATTTTCCTTCTCGGGGTAGCAGTCTGTCTTTCAGACTTCCTTGTGATCACACGCACCTAGTCTGAATTGAATTTACAAGGACAAAGAATTGAAGCTATTTACTTCCTCCCTAAAGACCTCATGTACAGTGAGGCTGATTTTCTAAATCAAAATCAGGCCTCATGAATTTAAGCAAATACTGTGATTTCCAAAGTGGATGCTACGTTGTCCAGAAGAAGAACATGAGTGAAACACTAGACTGGGTTCAGTCTGTTTTTGAGCCACAGGATGCAAAATATGAGTTCAGGAAAAGGAGGGGTGGGGTGTGAGCAGTCACAAGGTCAAGTTTGTGAAACAATTTAATTAACGTATTTATGGATGTTCTTTTATAAGCCAGTTTCTTTAAGAAAGGAATGTCTTGAGAAAGCTGTACCAACCTCAAGCAAAATCACTTGTCGTTTAAACAAGTAGAGAAGAACATTTCCTTGCAGGTATGGCAGAGAGAGAGCAGAGTCGTGTTGCCTCTCCGAGGAAAATCCCTCACCACTCAAGAAATTGTCCATTGCAACTCTTAGTCCTGGAACTCTGGAAAAAAATGAACTGTACATTTTCTCCCATTAAGTGGCTGAGTGGGACTAATAGTATTTGCACTGTGGAAAGGAAAAGCATTACTGAACTTCTGGAAATAACTCTTCCAGTATGATATTCTGTGCTCCCAGGGAATAATTTTGTCATATTGGAGTGAATGTATAATCATACATAATAAAGCAAGACAACTTAGTGCTGAGATAAAGACATAGCACTACCTAAGAGTTGCTTTCTGTAGCTATCGGTATATAAATTGTTGTGTTAGTATATATAAATTACTTCAAAAATAAAAAGGGATTTTACAATGATATGTTAACTGACCAATTAATAAAATTCCTGTTTAAAGTCCAGCAGTAGCTTGAGTTCTTCTAGGAAGCAGTGAATGTTTCAGCTTCTCAAACCATGTAAAGTTGTATTTCCAATAAAATGTACAAAATTTCCCTTTTTTCATTTAAAAGTGTTCTTGATGTTTTTTTTTCCCCCTGACTTGTGATAGGTTTGATGTGTATATTTATTGCATGAACAGCTACAGAAACATAGAGCAAATTCAGACATACTTTGTCCTTAGTAGCTATTTGGGTGAAATGGGCAGAATGGCATAATATTTAACAAGCTGTTGGAGAGGCTTCAGTGTGTTGCAAGGCATGTTTGCAGCGTGATGTTCTGTGAACTCTTGCATGTGGGGATTGTGTGCATGTGCCAGCAGCAGAGCAGTCTCGTTTACTAGGGGTACTTGAAGAGTAATGATAATTCATAATGTGAAGTAGAAACCATTCAAGATAATGTTACACATCATGATCGTCAGTATCCCTCATTTCTTGCCTTATTTATATGCTTTTACTGCACCTTCCCCTCCCAAAATAACACATAACCTTGGTGTCCAACAGATTGCCGGTGGCTTAACATTTGTCATCCATGTGATTTGTACTGGTGGGGTCTTGTACGCCGCTGGCTTTTGCAGAAACGTTTGGTGGTTTTGTGGTGTGGAACATGTTGTTTTATAGTGCCTGAGCAGCCGCCAACAGATTTGTTTCAACTTTAACCAGAGCCTGATTCAAACCAATTACCCCAGAGAATGAATCCTGGCACCTTGCGTCGGTGCTGTTACTACAATAGACATCAAGAACAGATCCAGGCAGCTCTGCAGCTTCAGAGTTAATATTGTTGCTTTTTTGTGCAGCACTGCTATTGCTGTAGACGCATTCTTGTTCCTCATGCCTCCTGAATGGCAGAAAGGTGAGGACTAACTACTTACCTAAGATTAGAGGAAACACTTTCAGGAGAAGCACTCAAAACGTGATTCACCTCCTGCTTGTTTGCCTCTCATAATTTTGAGTGCTCTTCATTAACTGAATGTTGTGTGCTATTTTTCCTGTGCAGACCTCTAGGGAAAATTTAACTTAACTAAGAGAAACATGTTAATACAAATTAAATACTTTTTTTTTCCCCTGGATGACATGCCATCTGCCAATTGCACAGGGGTATTAAGTGTTTCCAAATTCTAATTGGCTATTCTCAAAAGTTGAGCCCCTGCCTTCTCTCCAGAGTAGCTTGTACAGCAGTGGCTTTAACTTCTAATCAACTGATCGCTCATTCTTGCTTTTTGCTCCACCTCTGGCACTTCAGCACTTGCAAGTTTGTCAGTGTTTTGGTGAGACATCACATGCATATTAGTTCTGTGCAGTCAATAATCTCTTAGCTGTGTTAAGTTACCTACAATAAATATTGCCAGCTTTCACAGTATCACTGGACCTGCTCCTTGCTGTCTTTTGTTTGCTCGCTGTCCCTAGCTCAGGTGACGTACAATGTAAGAATTTGCTTGGAAAATATGAACCAAACTCCAAAGTTTATCAAGAAATCCATATTCCAGAAATAAAACATCTGTAGTCTTATTACGTGTCTGTCTCATGATGTACTACTGAAGACATTTATCATTCCGTTTTGATAGTTACTACATCTTAGTTGCTCAGTGATGTCATGAGCAACTAATGTTCTCATTTTTTTTCTGTCAGAAGTGGCATTCTGGGGAACGTGAGCTAAGGAAAATTGATACTAACATACTAAAAAACTTGGTAGGGCCTTTTTCTAATGTCCGAATGCTTACTGATTTTTCTGCTCTGTTGGATTGATCCATAGAACTTATGATTCTAAGGATAAAAAGCAACATATAACTGAAGCTATATATAGCAATGCCATTGGTATCGCGTGCCACTTGATTATGAGAGCAAGGAGAGAGTAATGTTTGCCCAAGTTTACTGAAGCTATGCCTTCACTTAGAGAAGGGAAACTTGAAAATTATCAGTTCTCTCACTGCACTAAGATGACAGTTTGAGTAAAATGGGAGGGAGTTCCTCCTGGAACTGCCCGTGTAAGTGAACTTAAGATGCTGGTGGTGCAAGTGAGCTTCCTAAGAGAGGCTGGAAGGGAAAGAGTGTGTCAGATGTAGGAGAAGAGCCTGCCAGAATGGCCCTACAGGTCTTCAGTATTTCAGCTCTGGATGCCTATTTCCAGTTTTGAGGCATGGATCTCCCAGAAAGCTAAAAAACTTTATTCTCTTTTTCTCTTTGTAATATACCCATTAAAATGTACACTGGTAGTGTCAACATTTCGCAATAGCTATTGCAATAGCCAACACCAGCCCTGTCCTGCCCATTTGAGGAAAGGCTGGAGTTTGAGCAAGAATGAGTGTCCTTCCCAAAGTCTCTTGCTTTTGGAAGCTGTTCTCATCCAGGCCAGAGCAGATGGCGTTACGATAACCACCTTGAAGATTCATGGTGCTGAAGAAGGACGTCGTGGTTTCTGTTCTTTATTGTGTTAAACTGAGAGCTCAAACTGAGGTACTTGGGGAGACCCAAGAAGTAGAGCAGGAAGAAAGAGAAATCTTTTATCTTGTCATGAGGATGCTGAGCAATGGTCTGCCTGGTATACCTTGGCATCTGAGACTCAAAGTAAAAATTTTGTATTTTGATGATTCCTCCTTGAAGTGAAACAAAATTTCTTTTTCTTAAGAGCCTCAACAAGAGTTTTGCCTCATGTCTTTATTTTCTCTTTAAACCCAACTGAAGTTGTTGAGCAGCTGAAGCACTTAAGACAGTGCTTATGTTGGAACTGCTCAGTAGCTTAAAGTAGAAAGCCTTGTGGGATCAGGATTGAAAAGGAGGGGGGTGATGTGTATTTCCGCCAGGTGTGAGCAAAAATAGTGGGATGCAACATTTTCTGTGGAACACCAGTCTCTTCTTGAGGGGACAGATATGAAATACTGACAGCTGTTGGAGTGCCTGCTTGTTCCCCTAGTGATTATCTGAGAAACAAATTTTTAATATCCATAACCATATGTGGCTCTGGGACTGGACTGTAATCTTTACCCTGAAGTATAGGGGCTTTATTATTATTGTTTTATATTAATAGCTTGTGTTCTCTTTGAAGTGTAGATTTTTTTGACTTTTGATGATGTGTGGTTTAGGTTCTTGTACACTCACTGGCTAGAAGCTGTTTGGGTAGTTTGGAAAAAAAAAATAAAAAAATCTGAGGGAAGTCCTTTCTGCTCCCTCCAGTTTGGCTTCTCTCTGGTTTCTGGAGTGGTGCAGATGAGAAGGAAAAGAAATATTCTTGTTATTATAGTTTTTAACATTGAACAGCTGCCTTTTAAATTGTTATTATTATTTATTTATTCTTACATGTGCATTCTGGCGTGACTCACAAGTGTCACGAGCTCATGGGATTCATCCTGTTCCCTCAGGGACATTTGTCTGCATCAGAGAAACATCACACATTGTGACAGCATTGGCAACCTGTCTTCCCACAGAGGCTCAGTGCTGGAACCAATAGGTAATCGTAGATCAGGAGTGAGGCATATTGGCAAAGCTTTCTCATGCTTATGCAGCACCTGCCTTTACTGTGCCTTGATCTGTCCCAGGCCCTTAGTCACAATAGCAGTATAGGAACCAAATTCACACTCTGCTTGGCATGAGGGAGAAAAGAATTGAGTAATTATTGCATAGTGCTTGTAAATTCAGCTACAAAACTCCACTGGTGACTTCCAGAGTTAAATCTGTAAGCACCTAACAGGCAATGCGAGTGCCCTGATGAAGACACTGTAAGGATAGCTTAAAAAGCACAGTCAAGCAAATGTTCTGATTAAGTTTCTAAATGGCACCTAGGAATCCATTTCCCCCTTACCATAATAAGTCAACATGCTAATGGAATAGTGTTGTAGAGGACAGTGTAGACACCTATTGCAGTATGTGACTTCTCTGAAAGACAGGCTACCCTTGCAGTAAATGGTCATTTGAATGGTTGTATTTTGCAACCAAAGCTATGTTTCAGAACTTATGATATTGGCAGCCAGTAAACTGGCAGGTGAGGGGTGAAGAAGTGCTACAATCAGTATTCTGATATTCAGCTTGCTTGTGCAAAGCAGGCTTCTATCCAGATTCATGGAGTCTTTTGGAAGAAACGTCTCAAACTTGTGGAGGGTTTTTTATGTCACTGCAAAATACTAAGCCTGTTTTTCCTTTTTAGAGAATCTTGCTAAAGGCTGTCTTCACTCTGGTTTGCAGCTTCATTCAATCACATTCTGTTTTTGCTCTTTTAAAGGTTTGGTTTCACTGCAGTATAACTTTCAGCATCTGTAAGAACTCTCTGTGGATTGCAGAACAATAGGGGGGAATGAAACCATTGCCAGCTCCGTACGAACTGAAGCCTGTACTTTAAAATCTTCTGGGCCTTAATGCATCCATCTAACTTCGAGGTCCTGATTGATCAGTGCTGGGAATAGCATCAAATTCCAGCTGGTTGTGATGTGCCAGGTCACGATTAAACTGTCTCGTTTGGGAGGGGGGAAGGAAAAGGAGATGAATAAATCCATATTTTGCAATTCCTTAAAAAGGCAGGAATCCCATAGCTCTACAGGTGTGGAATAATTTTGGCCACTTATTCCTTAGTGCCTCAGTGCTCTTCTACACTGTAGTCAGCGAGGAATGGCCTTATCGGATCAAGCTGTTGCTAGAGAAGTGGGGGTATGGCACCACCTATGATTTTTGTGTATGAAAATGAAAGTATTCAAAGCCGGTTTAGCAAAATTCTGAATGCTTGTCCAAGCTGTGCCCTTGCAAACTTGTTTGCAAAATTGCAAATAAGTTTTTGTATGTAACTTGGAAAGCAGAAAGATTGCATGTTGCTGTGTGTGATTAGATGAGGAATCCCTTAGTTAGAAAAAAGGCCTGTCCTAAATGGATCCCTCTCAAATTAATTGCATTAAGGTCTTGAGTATGATGTCTCAAAAATGTTTTTTCAACAAATGCTTTTTTTCTAAAAATACTGAAGCTTGGAGTTATTAGATATGTTAAATGCAGGTGCTGTGTCGTGAAACTTTAGCTCGGCATAAAATAATGCATTTGTTTGAATTTCTCCAAACGTATAAAACTTCTAAAGATGGAATCACAGATCAGAATTTGAATGTACTGTAATGTTTTGGTATGGAGGTGTGGTATAAGTGACTGAATTCGCCAACAAAAATAGAGCAAGTTTGTAGGTTTCTAAATTACACTTAATTATAAAGACGATCACTTCTTGTGTCAAGTAAGAGAAAATAGGAAAAGCTATTATAAATAAAATGAAAAAAAAATTGTTTTGCTTTGTATTGATAGGCGTATTTCTGAAGTTAATTTAAAAATCTGTGGTCTTCCTTTTCAATCATATCCCAAACTGCTGTTTTGAAAGGTGCTAATGAATAGCTAAAACCACAGAGTGGATATTCTGCTGTTAGAACGTTTGTTCCTTAATTTCTTTGATTGGAATATTTAACACAACTTGCTACTTGCTTACCATAGATGATGTTATAATTAATTGCCACCTCTGTTCTCTGTCTTTTCTCCCACCTCAACTTTGCTTAACTTTCTGGTCTAAAGATTAATGAAAATAAATCTCTCCTGAAGCTTCAAAATAATTAGTCTTTTGACTTCAATGGTAGACCTTGAGATAGGGACTTAGATGGGCTTTCCCTGAAGTTTAAATTCTCCTCCATCCTTTACAGCACAGTAGTATGGTTTTGCACATAAGCAGCCAGAAAAACACATCTCTTTGCCCCATTACATTCAAAACTGCTCCTTAAGGAGAAGCTATTAAAAACAAATCGCATTTAAAAAAACAGCTTTGTTTTTCAAGACAAAAGAATGTGCTCCAAAATCTGAACTGTTAGTGACATTTATATTTTGTTCTTAATTCTTATCTATTACTGAAATGAGGACTGAATGCGTGTTTAACATATTATACATATGGCATGTATTAGGCATATATAGTACTGTGAGAGTAAGTTGGGTTTTTTCTCCTTGGGAGAAAATTTCCTGAAAGATTCAATGCACTATATTGGTAATCATTCTTAGACATGGTATGAGGTATTTCTTAGATTCTTAACTCGGACCAATAGGAATATAGATCTGCATTTAAATGTTACAACCTCTAGAGCATTCATTGTAGTTAAGTTAAAATAAGTAATATATGAAATATGCCAGTTAATAAACAGTTAATATACAGGTGTTATTTTAGAAAAGGCCCCATTGCATTGTTCTGTTTGGCAAGGTTATTCCCTTTCCAATTCATCTATCTGTAAACAACACTCAAATATGAAAGCACTGATTTATTTTAACATGCTGAACTGCTGTTCCTGACCTATATTATTCTGGAACATCTGTTGCCCTAAATTTTTAGGTTTTGAAGTAGTCTAAAGCCTACAATATTTAGTCAGGTCTTGTATTGACTTTGTCTGAAATTCCTCCTTGATGTTCATTTTGCTTGAATGATGACTTCAGATTTGACTCTTAAAAACAAGTCTTTCTTTCATTGTCCCAAGGTTTCAGTCCATTTCCCACCTCCCCTTGTGAATTCAGAGTTTTAGAATTATCTCAGCGTTTTGGCCCGTTCCTCTTGGTCACTCAGCTCTGGCTGTGTTCGTGTGTATCCTTCTACTGTCTTTGGAACAGTGGCACCTGTTTACTCTTACTAGTGCTCTCATATTTTCAGGAGTCTCCTCATTTAGTCACTTGGATATTTTGAAAAACTTACTGAGAGATAATTCCTGAAGCCTCCAAAAATGTGAAAATATTTTTAAAAAGCATCCTTTTAGTTCCTTTTAATCTAAAATAATGTTTTCCCATTTGTTTATAAATATGTGGCTTACAGGATTAGTAATGCAATGTATACCTCCTTAAAAAAATAATTACGTGATGGCTTGCTATTTAGTCATTGCATTTCAGCAAAGTTCCTTAACCGATTAGGAAGATTTGAATCCTGGGAAGTGTTTTCTTTCTCCAGTTAACACATGGTTGATATCTTTTATTCTGATATGTTTTATAATAATCAATATAAAACAGAAAACATGACAGGACTCAATTCTTTTTGGATGTCATTTGGTTTCCCATCCACTTTTTTTTGTTTGGGTTTTTTTTTTCTGCCCTGCATTCCTCTGCCCTTCACTGGTCCAGCTCTGCCCTTGGTCTCCTACTGCCTCAGCTCCCTTCTCCTTCCCCCTGTGTAAACCTGGTTTTTGCCCTCCAAATCTCCCCAGCATACATTAATTTCCCATTGCCATTTCCTGCCTGTGCTATGCATTATATTGAGGTTTGGCCTGTTGGGCTTAGGGTAGTTTGACTTGATGCCAGGGAAGCCATGAGAAGCGATGGTCTCGCTGGCTGCTGACAGCTCATTCCTGAGCAAAGCAGCTGCAGGTAAATTTGGTTCTCTGAGGAGCAACCCTTTCCCCCCCCCCCCCCCCCCTCTTTTCCATTGGGAAATTTGACCCTTTTGAAAAAGGACAAACATCTCATCAAAGTTTAAGGAAGATGTGAAGTTTATACAATGTCCTGATTGTAACAGCTTAGCAAAAACAGACAGTGGTGTGTTTACCCACTCTTAGATGAAATTTGAAAAGGAAAAAGAAATCCACCAACAACAGAGGTCCAATATATATGTTAACATCTAAGCTAGTGTTCTGGGCTCCCTTCAAAGCCAGTGGAGGAAAATAGGCACTCTGGGCATTACTCACTTAAAGCCAATGTCGAAAATGATCAGATGAGTGCTTATTTCTCAAAGACATCTAAAGTTTGGAGTGTGTTATCTCACTGGAGAATCCCTTCAGGGATGTGGAGCATTTACTCTGGAGCAGCAATCAATAGTAATTTTGTTTTTGAGAAACAAACCTTCTGATCTTTAATTACTGGCTTTTTTTTAAAAAAAAAAAACATCAATCCTTGTAATAAAATAAATCAGAGTGGTTGAATAGGTACAATTGATTCTCTTGTGGAAATGTTTCTGTATTTTTTTTCTATCCTCTGTATGATGGAAAGTGTGAAATTTTGTGAGGGAATGTTTGTCCTTTCTTAATGCTTGGCTAATTGGGCCCTTATATACAACATAAACATTTTTGGCTGCAAGTGATGTGGACTTGGCCTCTGTTTATTTGTGTGTATTCAGAAAATTGTAACTGCTAATTAGTGATCATGTCACACTGACAACAGCGCCATTTAATTTTGTTCTCCCCCTTTGGAAAGGGGAGAGAGTGAGAGGGGAGGAGGAGGGTTTAGAGATTTTAGCATAGGTTATTGTCTACACAGATGAGGAGCTTTGCTGCCCTGTAGCTTGTGTATTGTCCCACAGAGTTTTGGTAGCTTGACCCGCTCTTCAGTCTGTTAGCCCTTGTCTTTCTGCTCAAGCTTGTGCCTGTCTGATGCTAATTAGAGAGCTGTTTTCAGCCGTGTCCTCCTGAAAGCAGGATCTTGTCCAAAGACCACATTGGTGGTCCCAAACAGAGTGATGCAACACATTTTCCCAGTTGCCCTAACTGCTTGCACTCAGCATTTACCATACGAGACGCATTATGTAGTTATTAAGCGATGAGGTTAAGATACCAAGTGCTCGAACACTGTAGCGTTGGCGTGCTCTCCGACTAGCTAGATAACACGTTCATAAAGGAGTATGCTGGTGTCCTGCCTGTCTGCGGTCAAATTCTGTTTTAATTCTTTTTAAATGTAGCTGTTGATTCGAAACACTGAGCGCGCTAGATAAAAGACCATTATATTCGAGATTAAAATAGTGCAAGACTTTTTGTGTGCTGGGCTGCCTTTGCATTCCTCCTAAAACTAGTAGAGAAGGAGCTATTAGGCATTTGGTGTCAGGGCTTCAACAGAATAACTTGAACATTTTGCAGCAGCTGGATGAATAGAGCCAAAACCAATGTATAAATTACCCTCAAATGATCTGTTTCTATTCTTTCTTTGTCGTCGAGGACTTGGTTAAAACTATGAATCTTGCCAATAGAATTTTTGGTTTCTGAATAATTACTATAATGTTATGTTGCACCAATCCACTAGACTATCCCGTAAATATATTGTCAGATACGTTGATAGACTTGGGCAAGTCCATTTTCTATCTCAGTAAAAAGACTAAGCTTAGTATAGTCTTTACACATGCATCCTGAGATAGTGAGGATGGCTTGGAAAGCGTATGAACTAAAACTTCTGTTTATAGTTTTCTGGCTTTTTCATTGTGTCACGATTTCATAATAATTTGAGGAAGGTCGATTATGGTGTTGTTCAGAAACTGCAGATGCTTTGTTTTTTTTCTGTGCTTGTTTTGTGGTGGGTTTTTTTTTTGATGGTTGTTTTGTTTTGTTGTTCATGGTCAGTATTAGGAATGATGTGATAAAGTTTTCTTATTAGTCCATTATAAATTGTGAACCATTTTTAAAATCCAAGCTACTTTTCAGTTAGGAAAGGCACAAAAATTAGTTTCCATTATCTTGAAGACTGCATTATGTATTCATAAAATTAATAATTCCAGAATATTAATACTCAAAACCAGCTGAAACTGAGTTTTATATGCATATTTACGGGTGTGTAAAGTTTACTCGGTCAAGGAAATATGGTCTGCAAAAACTTGAAAAATGTTACAAGTTTTACTTCCAGAAATCTTTGTGAGTGTGACCTCAGAGCTTTTTTGAGTGAAGTTTGTGAGCAAAGAGGACTGTGCACAGTCCTTTTTGAACTGGGAGCTGTGGGCCTTGTTATTTGGAACTGATTACGCAATGCTAGAAGATCCAGCCAGCTAAGATGGAAAACTTACTTTCTTGCTGAATATTTTTAGAAATTGCAAATAGCAACGTAGAATGCAGCAGGCTAAGGGTGATTATTATTGTGTTAAAAGTTTCTTGGTATGTTTGAATATTTAGAGAAGTACTGTAATGAGTAGATTGCCAACGGGATGGAAAAAAAAAATCTCCTGGTCTTGAGTCATCTTGTTTGTTCATCAGATTGAAAAATTACTACATAGAAGAAAAATTATAGGAGTAGAAGCTTTTTAGCGCGTGTATCTGTGGTTTGTAATGTAGGAACGTGGATTTCGTGTGTGTGCATTTTGTTTCCAGTATCTTTGCTGTGAGTGATTACTGCTGAGCTTTCTGTGATCCTATCACAGCCCCAAATTGCTCTTAAACAGGAAACTTTGTCCGATTGTTTTTAAAAAAGAGTGCTTTGGCTGATGTATTTGGCATGTACCTTGTCTGTGACTATAGTTATAAGATATCTTATTATTAAGTGAACAAGAGGAAAAACTGTAATATAGAAAAATGTCATGACACATAAGGTCTCTTCAGGTGTTTTTAATCACAGCGCTGCTTTCCTCTTCCTAAAGCAGCATGGAGCTTTTCAACTCTTCATCACTCTCTGGTTTACAGATATCTTCCTGAATGTTACTTTGCTTCCAAACAGCTTCATTTTTACTATATTAAAGAAAAAAGCAGAGCTAGACTTCTCTCTGCTTAGAACCTGTGACTCTCTGAACTTGCTTTTGTTTTCTATTACCTGAACATTTTTATAAAACATAAAATGCCTTTTAATGTTGATTTCAAAACTAGTGTGCTGATGCCATTTGATGTAAGGGCTAGCTTAATAGTTTGTTTAAAAATTTTATGTTCTACTTTTGTGGGAAATGTACTCAAATATTTTTCCTCTAAAAGTGAGCAAATCTATGTAAAGACTGGTGTGAAGATCTCTGGTTTTATGAGCTAAATATAAAGTTAGATTACCTAGAAGTTGTTTAAAAAAACCCTGGGACTTGAGTACTGATAGCCTTTGTAATTTTTGTTACTGCAACTGTGGATGTTGTTCTTATCTATGTTGCTAATGTTTTATAGTCTCACTAAACTGTTTGAGTCAATATCCTCCAAGAGTTAATTCCACCTACTCCACTTTCTTGCTTCTACTATGAAAAATCTTGTGTTTTTTTTTCTAAATTAGAGAGCTCTCTTCCCCTGCTGGTTTTCTGTACGAGCATTGTTTCATTATTCCTGCTGCATTCTGAATGTTTTATTTATTTATGTATTTCTCCAGTGGAGTGGGGTTGGAAAAGGTCATTAAATAATTGGGCATTTTCCATCCCCTTTTTCTCACAGTAAATCAGGTCTTAATGCTCAATTACTCTGCAGCTATTCAGTCTATTGCAGAGTAGGTATAAACCACTACATTCTAATTTGGCAGTATTTTAGAATTTCTCTGTTGGCTTTTCTACGGACACTTCTGCTATTGGTATAAATGCATGATGCAAGGCAAAGAAGAGTCAAACTCGAGGTGTAACAGAACCTTTTTAAATACTAAATTTCTAGAAGTGCATCTTTTGCTATAGTGCCTATGTTTTCAAGTTGTCGTTTGCAAATGCCTTTTGTATGCCTGTGTTTAAAATTATGAATATGCCTTTTAAGTTAAGGAGAGTAAGTTCTGTGATGATAATTATCAGCAACATTTGACTTTTAAACATTTCCCACGTTGACACTGATTTTCATATTATAGCACTTACAAAACAGAAAGGCTATTGTACGTGGCAGTTTATCGTTTTTTAATGCTAGCTCATACAAATTGTAACCCCCAAGCTGTCATTTCTTTAATAATTTTCCCAGCGTTCTTTGATCATAACCTTTTTTCTCCCTAATAAGAATGTACAAATGGTCATACTAGATCACATTGCTTATCCATCTAGCTTACTATTTTATTCAGAGGAGTGAATAGCGGGTGATTAGAGGTGTGTACAAGAGCAGAGGAAAACACAGTGATACTTCCCTAGAACCTTAATATAAAAAAATCTGCATTTTGGATCTGCACGGAATACATTAGATCATGTGTTAGAAACAGTAAAGCAAAAAACTCGCTTTGTATTTCACTTCCTACATACCATCAAATGTTTATACATCTCTGTCCTGTGGCTTTTTTGTGGTCTTTTCTTCCAGTTTGAAGGATCTCCGTCTGCTTAGCTGCTCCTTGTATGGGATATGCTCATCGTGTTCCTATCTGTATGATTTCTAGTTCCCTTTTTAAGAAAACAAAACTGAGCATGGGGCCTCAAAATAAATAAGTGGGTGCACCCATAAGTATTTCGCATGAGATAATGATTTTTTTTTTTAAATGTCCTTATAGTCTACTTGAACATTAAAATACATGAACATTAAAACTCAGGTTTAAGAATATTTTATAACTCCTGAGATTTTTTTCTTCATGGGCAATAGCTTGGTCAAAGTCCATTACTTTCTATGTAGGTATAGTTGGGTTATGTTCTGCATGACTATATATACATCTATAGAGTATATTAGGATTTACTAATATTGGATTTTGTCATGTAATTCATTGCCTGATTGCCAAATATTATGGGGATTTTCTGCAACTCTTCAAAGTTGGCATTCATTTTTACTGTTGGATTAAAACCAGCAAACTTTGTCATTTCATTTTCACTGTTACTCCCGTTCTTCAATAATTTATTAATATGAGGAACAGCATGTTTTCTGGTGGTTTCTGGATCTTTCTAAAGACCTTGCGATGGGTGTCAAGAATGTATTCTGAGCCTTTTGTAAGGTTTATGCGTTCTAGCTGCCATGTTTTAAATGAAAATACCATTTTTTTTTTCAATTCCATCCTTACAGGTCAGCATTGAGCTCTTGAGCTTTTTGTCAAAACCAAAGATAGTAGAAATTCACTGTCTTTTTAGAAGAAATCACCAAAATTGAATCTGTTAGGATGAAAGCAAACCTTTGATTTGCTTAGTAGCGCTATTATACATGTATTTTTCTATTTTAATCTTTATTCTAGTGCATTTAGCTCCATTTGAAAGTATTAGAAGATCTAATTCTCCTTTTGTTGAATTTTTATATCAGAATTTTCACCAACATAAATGGTTACTCCCACTTTGTACAAATTCAAATGAGAAGACTCACCATCTTACTTGCACCAGACATGGTAGTGAACAGATTTTTGAGATAAACTGTAAGCCTAGGAATGTACAGGCAGTTTGTCCTTCATGAAGGTACATGTGCTTTATTTAAATATGCAGGAAGATTTACCTCCAACTTAGTTTTGCTAGGCTGCTTGGGAGCTTCTCACAGTGCCGTTTCATCTTGGCTAACCTACATAATTTCCTGCCATCAGCATTTTTTCCATCTCCTCTAGGTCATTAATAAATACATGGAACAGTGTAAGTCTCAGCACAGCTCCCCTGGGCACACCGCTGTTAACTTCTTTCTATGCTGAGAGTTGGCCATTTATTAATACTCCTTTGCTTCCTACCTGTTGGCCAGCTTTCAGGCCATGACAGGACTTTACTACTCACTTTGCGGTTACCAAGGTTGTGTTTGATTTTTTTTTTTTTTTTAAAGGAGCCTCTGATGTAGGACCTGTAACCTACATTCAGTGCTTCTTCCTTATCCACTGTTTTCTTAACTCTCCCAAAGAGTTCTAACAGCAGAGAGGGGCAATATTTCACTTGTAAGGGCTGTATTTCTTTTCATCCCTGTAATGCTCATCAAAATGCTTTATATCTCCATGTAGATTCAACCTCATGGTCCTCAACATCCAGTTATTTTTCACTTTTCAGTATGCTTCATCTTACCCTTCAATAAAAGAGGGTAAGCAGAAAATCATAATTCAGGTTGGTGGTGCAGCTAGATGTTTTCCAGTCAATGTGTAGCACTGATGTCCATTTATTCTGATGCCTACTAGCAAAGAAAGTGAAATTATATCTACATAGGTTAAGGGTTTTTTTCAGTTACCTTTTTTGTAAAGCATATACATTTGGTTACTTGAAATAAGACTGAAATTGCACCCGGAAGGTAATTTACAGGATTTTATTCTTACTGAACAAAAGAGCCGCCTCCTTATATACCATAATTAATTCAGCATATTAGAAACTGTAATTTTTTTTTTAATTTGGTGTTACTACAGTGTTTCTTTTATGTAGTATTTATCTTCTATTGTATCATCCATTTGGCTTCTAATTTACCTTCTCTACTTTTCGCCTCTTTCAACAGTTAACATAGTTGCTGTTTTTTATTTTGTGTTCCTTGCCCCAGTTCACACTTGTTCCTGATTCTCTCAAATGTGAGAGCTAAGTAGGCTGTAACAAGGTAAAACCTTGTTTTAGCAGAGTTGTAATTTTTAAAAAGAAAAGCTTTTTGTTTAGCAGCAAGCATAGATGTAATAAGTTCTGTAGCTGGTGTGTAGAAAAGCAAAGCTGGGTTTATCTTTGTCTAAAACATTTCAAGGTGTTGCCACTGTCACTTCAAAACCGTCAAAATTCTGTCTTCAGTCTATTCTAATTTAATGTAAACTTTGTTTCAAAAAAAAAAAATTTGCAATGACATCTGCCATGTTGGTACTTCAGAGATCATGGGCAAGAGCTCTGCTGTCACAGGATTTGTGTGTATGCATAGACTAAATGTTGCCACATGCAAACCCCTTACTGGTTTAATATTTAGAAATCTGGATTATTTTGGGGCAGGCCATGGGTATTTTAAAGCATCATGCATGTGTTACATACTTTATTTTCTCAACTGATGTTATTTAGATTATAAACTTTTCAAAGAAAGAAAAAGTGTGGATGAAAGGAAGATTAGCTGCAACAAGATCATGTCCTGATATACTTGAATATATCCTTGTGTTTCAGTATTTAAGTGCTTTGTTGCACAAATTACATGGGTGTATGGGGATACAAGTGTGTGGATCACTCAAAGCTTGCTTTTATTTAGAAAACTACTTTAAGAGCAGAAGAAAAATGATTGTATACTAAGTATTATGATGGATTCCTCCCTGAAGAGTGTGGGGGGAAAAATAGCTTTGAAGAGGGGGGTGTGTAGTTCTATTAATAACCTGATAATAAATTTCGATGTCAGAAGGCTGCTGGGAAGCTGAAGACCTTGTCTTTTGGCTTCATTTGCTTAATTCTTCACAGACACTGTTCCTTTGGGAAATACTTAGGTAATACCATTTATTTAGAGTGTTGGAGGTAACAAAATAAGCAATTCATAGCAGACTGCTTGAATTGATAATGAGTGCTGCTGTTTTTCATCTTGATCTGCTACTTGAGCAGTGAGATGGGCAGAGATACGTAGCTGTTCTTTTACACAGGAACTAGTTTCTTAAAGGTTGAAGCTGTTCCTTGTCACCCTCCCTTGCCTCCTTCCAGGTGAGGTACCATGTTCCAGCTGAAAACATCCAACCTTCTCACTAATTAAGAAGAAAATAGAGAGGTGGTGGGTCTTCTGTCACTTGTACTTGCTCTGGAGTTGCGAGGGGTTCCGGTTGAGAGCAGGCTTCATTGTGTAGCATCTAGTGTGATCACACAGGAGAGAAAGACCTTGTGCTGAAGAGATTTATCCAAATAGACAAAGGGATAGATTAGTGCAAACGAAATTCCTTCCTTTTTTTCTGGAACGTAATGCTGTTCCTCAGCATTCGGAGATGACAGACTGCTATCTTCATCCTGTGAGGGCAGTCAGGAAGGGGGCTCACCTTGTAGGAGAGCTGGTGCTTGAGGGGGTCGTTCAGTTAGGTACACGTGCATGGAAGATGTGAATGTTAGGTGTAAGCATCGATGCTCTCAAATGCTCCTTCAGAAGACCCAAGAGGTAAGCTAGAGGAGGGTGGTGAGAGGTTTTCTTCCCCATTGTGGTGGGAGCCTAACAGTAGGGTTGAGAATCCCTGTGGGCCTGCGGACGCCGAGCTGCAATACGTGAATGATCAGCCTGGGTCACCATGTCCTTCTGGACAGGCACATTCACACTGCTTAAGACCCGACAGCGATTTTAGCTCTTGTTCTTCCTTTATCACAATTACAAACAAATAGATTTCTCACTTTCTTCCTTTATTTAAGATTTGGTTCATGGTTTCTGCTCTTTTCCCTCCCTCACCTTTTGTGGCTTCATAGTAGCAAGGAAAGGTGCCTATGCAGGTCTTTCCAGTTGACTGGGCAGTCCTTGTTGAAGGAAGATAATTGGGCGCATGTGGCTCCAAGTAAGTGGCGACTTATCTTGAGTTGGGGAGTGATCTGTGTGTTTTGGGGGGTGGCACAGCGCTTCATTTGTTCAGCTGTTAAAAGCTTCCAGGACAGGCATGCTTTCTGCAAAGTCTTTGTCTGCTGCTGTTCACTTGCTGTCGCTGTAAAATCTGCTTCGTACTTTTGTTTCTGCTGAAAGTTCTCAATAGGATATGCTCATTCACACCTAAATCATCCCATCTTTCCAGCCAAAAAGTAATTCTGCATTCTCATAATGAAAAAAAGCATATAGTCCTCTGGGTCATTTATTAGAGGATGACATCTTATAGGTCAGGGCAGGAAAAGAGCTGCTGCTATATTGATCTGGAATGCCACAGAGTATTTCTTGAAGGCTGGAAGTCATTACTTTTACAGACCTGTTATGTCTTATGTGCTCAGCATAAGCTTACTCTTTTGGCCCTCGCTGTATGCTCTCCTGCTGTGGTCCAAATGTTTCATACGCTGGCTACACAGCCTTGCTTCCGCCTCGTATCAAACACAGCTGATTCACAGATCTGTGACCTTTCACTGATCTGCTGGTGTATAGTCCAGAAATGTGGGAGGGACAGAGGAGCTCTGTTATGCTTTGCAAAATGTGTTATAAGAAACAGATTCTCAGTACCAGCTTTATAAAATAGGCATTCCCTTTCATAGGGTCTAATTTGCCTTTGGCAGAACAGCCTCACAACTCTCTGCATGGGTTGTGTTGTGAACCCATGCATAAGTGCATGTTTGTCGTGTGAATAGATGCCTTTTTCCCTGGATGCTGCTTCCATGGAATGATGTGTTAGACACTTATGTCAGACTTCTAAGAACTGGAGACATTTGCTTTTGTATAAAATCATTTGGGTAAAAGTCCTTTAGAGCTAATTTAGGAAGGAATTGAACAGAGATGTCTTTGCTGCTTATTCAGAAAGTACTGAGCTGCAACTTGTTTCATAGTCTGAATAGAGAGGTAGGGAATAAACTTCAGAGAAAGTTTAAGAAAACAAATAAGGAATTTTTAGAAGAGTTACAGGCATAATTCAAGCTGATTAGCTAAAAAAATTGTGAGAAATTAAGGGAGCTAGTACTGATAGCTTCTGCTTACAAATGCAGATCATTAGGATAGGTCATTATCTGCATGCACTCTGTATTGCTTTCAGTACATTTAATTTTGATGACTAGAAAGCCTTTGCATTCCTCCACCTGCTGCTTTTTACAGACAGTCTTTAAACATGAAAAATGCAGGCGTCTTGTTTCAAGCTTAAAAAGATTTTTGGGTGCCATCTCACCTGGGCTGCCATAAAAATGGTAGTGGCTTGATAATTGGAGACTTCAAGTTATTTAAAGTAAGCGATGAAACATGAATGTTTCAGATAGTTGGCATGGAAAGGGGCAAACAAGATTTGTTTTTCTAACAATAAAGGTGACATTTTGGTATTCTAAGCAATATACAGTCCAATATTTACAAATAAGGTGTATATGTTTGAATAAAGAATTCTTCTGTACATACAGGTCTTGTGTACATACGGGCAGGCACTGGACATATTTGCTCAGTAGCAACCACTTCCAAACTTCTATCAAGTAAACCAGAGTTTAAAGAAATTAATGGGTAACATACTGGCTGATATTTTTTTATTGTATTGGTCATAATCATAAGCACAGAGCAGCAACTCTTGCATTATATATGGTATTTTTAAAGCCTATAACCTACTTCATGTCCTACGAGGACACAAGGAGTCTTTGAAAGGAGAATTTGTCATGAAACATGATTGTTTGCAAAGCTAACTGATTCATTGCTGATCTTTCATTTTTCATACTGCTAGGCTATTCAGATAAATCCAGATATTTCTGAAGCTAATTCATTGTCAAAATCCCATTTCCATCACTGAAGCAAGATCCAGATATTCACTTCCACTTAAATCTTAAAAGCTCTTTTACATATCTTTTCAGTTTTTCTGCCCTGAAAGGTTGTTCAATGAAAATATTAACACCTAATATTTTTCTTCAAGGACTATTATGTTTGCTTAGGTAATAAGTAGAATTTTATTCCCCTCCACTCACAACAGAAGAAAAAGAATTCCCAGATGGGATCCTCTACAGTGATGAGTGCCTTCAGTGTAGAGCTCAAGTGGAGGCCCAAACACTGAGCTGCTATTTTTCTTTTCAACTGGAGAAAAACATATAATGACTTAGCAATATTACTAGTACACTTCCCAGTAGTGACGTAGTCCCTCTCCATTCCATCAAACTAATGTCTTCCAAAGAAAATATATAAAGGAAAAAGGGAGGAGGTAGGACTATTTATAATTATTTTTACTTGTCAAGCAAGGTAGTGCTTGTTCTGCCTTTATTTTACTTCTTGTGCTTGAAACTGAGTTCTCCATTAACATTGTACGTGTACCCACATCATTATAGTATTTATTTGAGCTCCTCACAGTCTTTGTAATATTCATCCTTACAGCAAGGTAAATAATTTTTTTTTTAATTGCTCTTCTACAGACAAGGAATTATGGGTCAAGAAGTTTTTTAAAGTTAGATCCCTAAAGAATTTCTCTGTGCATTTCAGTGATTTCAGTAGGTGTTAAAATTCTGGTAATCTGAGTTATGTGACACCACCAAGGCTAGAGATGCATCGCCTTTGAGGAGAGCGTGGTAAACAGTACTGACTGGTACCGATCCTCTAAGCTGTGTTTCATTAGACCACAGAGATAACGTGTTTGGCAAAGCCAGCTCCAAAAGCTCCTCCAACCTGTGAGGCTTCTGTTGGTCTTTGGGACATGGAGGCATAATTTCCTGCTTTTCCTGATGGTTCAATGTGACCCAGAGCTGCAGCAATCAGCTGATGTTAAGAGACAACCTTGTTACCCATCTCTCTTAACAAAATGTACAGCACGCATTATTTAAGCAGTGAACCGGCAACAAATTAAATAGTTGTACTGTTCATCACAGAACCTTAATTAATAAAATCTGACTCAAAGTGAGCAAGTCTGCCCTTAGGCACATCATTGTGATTAGATATTTGAAAGAATCATGGTAACTTTTTTCATATGTTGTTGTTGTTATAATTATTATATTTTTGGTCCTGGGATTTCATTCTTGCTTTCAAGAATCCTGAAAGTCTGAAAACTTACAGAAGAAGGAAGGAATACTGTACTATTGTGTGGTAAAATATTGCCCACATTGTTCTTTCTGTCTGTAACTCATAGGGGTTTTATTTATCCCCTCTGGTTGCTTGCTGCTTTATTCCATGGCTCTTGTTGATATTTTTAAAAGGAGACTGAGGGCGAAGCAAGCATTGACTGAGGATAGATAAACTGCTTCACTAAAAGGGTCTGAAGCTTTTTGAGTTGCCTCTGTGGGGCAGGCCTTGCAAAAAGCCTGGGGCAGATGCACTAAACTGTTGCTACTGTCAGAATAGTAGCATTACTCAATCAACTTTAAAATATTTGCATTAAAATGCAGGGACTCCGCAGAAATATTAAAATATATTTTTTTAAATGATATTGTGAAGTGAACTTATTTTTAGTTTAATAACATAAAAGAAAAGCCTTATCAGTGAACAGCTAGCTTTTGGGGTTCAAATATCTTCAATTTTTCAAGTATTTTACATTTTTTTTAATTGTATGCATGTGGAATGAAAATGTAAAGCAATTGAGCAATGTAGTATTGTGGGGCGTATTCTAGCTGTAGTATTCTAGGAGTAGTCTAATTGCCATTTGAATATGGTAATCACTCTGTATTCTCGAATTGCTTAGATTAGCAATCTACTTTATTTATCCTTTTTTAAGGGAAATTTTACTCTGAAAATGAATCTGGCTATATGCAGTGCCGTGATTTGCCATTTTTGGCCCTCTATCCTGGCTATAATTAACAGTGTTCCTTTTGACAGACTATGATTTGGAAATAAATGTGAGAAGACCCTGGAGACTTGGAGATGCCAATAAAATGGGACCCATCAGAAGTAGTGGACTTATTTGGGCTGTAGAAATCAGGTGTATAAATGGCATTGCTGTTGGGTACAGGTAGCAGTGTGCATGGCCTGTCTGAGTAGTGATGGCAGGACTCCAGTGTGTATTCAGATGTCTTTTTAGGTATGGGCCCCTAAACCAACATCTGACTGACCGCTGTTGCCTCTTATGAATATAAAACTCACTAGTGGTGAAAGTTGCTACTAAAGTCTTAAGAACAGAAATGATGTTCTGAAATGAAGTCATGACTCTTTTAATGTTACAGTTGAAGCCAAGCATCTGGAACTAGAGATTTAAGTGAAATGCGAATGCCAGGAACCCTTTTCTCGTGCATGTTGCATCAAACTTTGACATTGCTGTAGTAGTACCAGACATTTTAACTCTGAAACGTATTGACTTCTGCAGAGTGTAAAAGGGCATATTTGTGTAGTCTGGAAGTGGTAGCAAAGAGAATTGTGCTGATTTCTCACTGATCTTATGAATGCATGTATGATCATTTCTTTTTTTAAAAGATGATTTTTCTTTCTTTAAAACTGATTTGAAAATGTGAACTGTTTAGTGTAGCTTCAGACCAGCTTGTTCAATGAAGCTCATTATTACACAGCTGTGAGAAGTTTAAATTTAGGGATGTTTTTGTGCAGACTACCGGTACATTTACTGATCTTTCTGTGGGAAATACGATGGCAAAGATCAGTAATACCTCTATCTTCTGTATACATATATAGAACAAAAGAAATATTTTCAGGCCTTTTTGGTTACACAGGTATTTGTATGAATCTTCCCAGTATGAATCTGCTCCAGCAAAGTAGCTACATTCAGATATCTATTCTTAAGTAAGTTCACCTGGTTTTAGTAGATCATGTAAATTTTAATGGAGACTATTGAATATTGGAATGGAACAAACTATCCTGCTAGAGGTTAAAAAAAACCTTGTGTAAATAGTGCAGAGTGGAATCTTGGTTTTTAACCTGTCTCTGTTGGGAAGCATGGCCAGGTGGAGGGCCATTGACAAGAAGATGGGACAGTGTGTATAACACCTAGCGTTGGTGTTATACAGAACCATTTCTTCTGTTGAAGAATTGGCAGTGCTGTCCAAAAGTGATGTTCTTCTCTAACTGTACCATTTAATGCAAGGTTGATAAACTTAATTCTGTTCTTGATTTGATTCTGGATAAAGGAATCTATTTTTCACATTGGTAATGGTTATGTAGGTTGTGTATAGCAGGGTAGGTGCAACACCATGTGTGCTTATTCCAGGTGGCCTTTCACACTTCAGAACCTAGAAATTTTTACAGAACAGTATGAAAACAAAACATCATCATTTTGTACAGACAGTGGAGGGAGGGAGGAGGGAGAAGATATTGAGGAGCTGTTAGAGGAATTGCTTTTTCTACTGCAGTGAATTTTTTGGGTAATGAAGATGCTAGCTTTTTTTTTTTTTTTGTTACTCAGCTAATAATTGTTGACCTTTACAACATGATTCAAAGTTCACAGTAGTTAAAGCAATCTCATTGCCCTCTATGGCTTTTTGGGTCACGGCAGCAGAAGAGGCGCTCAGACTCCTTGCCCTTTCATTTGGGAGCTGTGATTTCATGTGCGCTTCCTGTTCCTGTGAGATGATTACTCTGAGTTGACTTCATTCAAAATCGATTACAGAAACAAGTTGAGGCTCTCCATGCTTTTAGTGTGCTATTCAGTGCCTATTGAGTGTTTGTCAGGCTTTTTATAGACAGTCTGTGAACTTTAAAAATATAAAATGCTTACATTCAGTATGGTGAATGGGGATTTAGCTAAACTACTCTTATTCACATTAACTGAATGCCTTTAGTATTTACATAGTATTTTACACTTTTGAAGTGCTGTACTAACATTAATTAATTTTCAAAACACCCCTGTATAGTACTGTAGGTGAGAAACTTGGTGGCTAAATACCCATCAGCAGTACTGAGAATGTCGCCACAAGGGTATAACAAAATGACTGAACAAAGATGTTCTAAATTAAAAACCAGTTTAATTTAGTTTAACCTAATTCGCTAGCTCTAACTTTTGTTCATGCAGAACAGTAAATGACTGTGCTTGCTCTTAAGGCTCCTGGACCTCCTGGGCATAATGGGACAGTAGTATGAAAGAAACAATTCCATGTTTCTTTGCTTCCCCCCCTAAATTATGCTGACTGGTTTGGTTTTGTTTTTTTTTTTTCTTCACAAATCTGTTTAATAGGTTTGTGGTGCCTAGAGAGGGGCATTGGAAGTGTCATACATACACGTGAAGTTCATACACGTGAAGTTAATACATGCATTAAAAAAACCCATAAAACAACAACGTAGTTGATGGATAGACCTGTTGATGTAGTCAGAGAAAAATAGAGGGGTGCATAGTCACAACAGCTCAGTCAGATTTAAAAGTTTTCTCATCTGCATTTAGGAATAAGATTTCAGAACTTGGCACGAAGAAATTCTTAGCCAGACTATTAAAAGCTGACATCATCCAAAAGGGCAGATTGATTGAAATTTTGATCACTTGCTTAATAGAGTGGTTAAGTTCCTAAGAGCCAATGCTGCATCATAAATCAACACTTGGTGAGAGAGGGCAGCACCTCTATCACTCACTTCAACTATCAACAAGGAAAAAACATTGTTTTCCTGTAAATTGATTAATTTCTAGGTGGTTATAGCATCTGTTAAGAACCAACCAACCCTTACCCCACCTTCAGTTGTCTATAAACCCACCATTACTACAAAGTAGGGTAAAAAAAAAAAAAAGAAGAAAATTAAAAAAATTGGTATTCCTTTTAGTTAGCAAAAAAGCAAAGACATTTTAGTATATTAAGGAAAATATGGGGGAAAAGAATTCCTCTGTTTTAGTAGTGGAAAGGAAAAACTCTGTCCAACATTTAGTTTCAACTAGTCAGGCCCTTACTCTTCTTAAACTATACGCTTTCTAAAATGAAGACTTTTTCTTATAAATATTAAAAAAAGTTACCATACCTGGTAACTCTCTGCAGAGCAAGGTGATAATAGCAGTGAATATCAAAGGCAGTTACGTACTGGTATTTTTTGTTTAGATTTATTTCTGACCTCTTGGGCTGAGGAAGTCACTGTGTAATTTATCAGGGAAAGGTTTTCCAACACATAATTTCTTTTCCTTCCGAGCTTGTCTGTGACTCTCGCAGCCACTTCCTCCTCTGTTTCTAAAGGTGCTCAGGAAAGTTATGAAGTGTAGCATCATTTTGTTGACTAAAAGGAAGTTTATACATAGTTATTTCTGAATGATTTTGCAAGGGAGGAAAATGGCATAAAGGCATCTTCCCTCACTTTACTTAATTTTGCCCGTATTAAGAGCAAGCTTTAGCTTCATGAGAGCCATCAGAACCTAAGGGCTTATGCAGAATGGCTAAATTGGAAAATCGTGCTCAGGGAAAGAAATATGTGCGTCTGTGGCTGCACGCATGTGTGTGGCTTTTCTTTTAGACCAGCTAATTTCACTCAGTGGGGTAATCAAAGCTGAAAAAGGGAGGTGGAAACTTTCTTTTAAAAGTAAGTAATTTGAAAAAAAAAAAAAAAAATCCAAAACATTTATTGGATGGAGTTGATGTTTCTGACAAGGACCGTCATATATTTGTAAAAATTAATGGATTTGTATTGAAATGTCATTTCTTTAGCAGGGGGAAGTAATTGTATTAATTACTGTGTGATTTCCACCCCACCCCCCCACCCCCTGGTTTAGTAATCTTACGTTCTTAGATAGAAATGGGAGAACACAGAAGCCAAGAGGAAAAAAAAGCTGGAGGAGGGGGAAATGTCTTCTCATCTGATATAGAACTGGAGAAATGTTAAAAGGTTTGGCTACTTAGAGCAGAACAAATCTGAAATCTTACAGCAGCAAAATACTCAAGGCTCTGAAACTGTAGTTCTTGAAATTACAGTACTGAAAGCCAGTTTGTGCCATTATAGTATTGAATGTTGTTGTGCATGAAAGCATCACTTATAATAGAAAAATGTTACCGAATGTTAGATTCCTGCCACTGCTGTAATTATCTTCCTTTAGATTATCTTTGTCTAGATGACTCTTAAAAAAATAAAATCAGCCAATAAAGCATCATTCATATAAAACAAATTCTTTACAGGAATATTTGTCTTGGAATGCCTGAATTTTTATTTATACTTACCACTTTATCCCATGAGCTAAAGATCTCTCAGAAACCTAATCAGTTGGACTTTTTCTCCTGAACACTAGTTTCTAGTGGCTGTTAAGTTATTGTACCTTTCCTTAGAAATCAGAACTGGGATATTGGTGAATATTTTAGTTGTTTGGATTAAAAAAAAAAATCCCCAACAGAAGCATTTAAGTTATTTTTCTGTAAGACAACATCTCTTTTACTCTTAGAAAGAAGTTGACAGATTAGACAGTGTTCATGGCGAAACAAGGAGATGTGAGTTTGCATCATAATATCCCCTTGGCAGTGAATATTGAAGTTCAAAAGATGATTTCTGTCATCTGACCGTAACCACGCTTCCAAAAGGGCTAAGTGGCTGCTTAAAAAATAAACCACGTCACTTTATTGAGGGTGTTGAAAAGTGTTCTCTGTCTTTATGATTCTAGCTATTATGTCAGTTTTACTACTGCTAGCCCTGCAGAACAGGTACAGTCACGGGAGGCTGAACTGGTTCATACATCACCTAGAGAATTGCTAATGAAGTTCCAGCTGCCAAATTCTGCCTGAAAATTAAAAGCATAGCATGGTTTCACCTTGTTTATGTGGCTATTTAATATCTGCTTTGCCTTTTAATTTCTAATGAATCTGCTTGCTGCTCTAAAGCCTTACTCTTGTTTTTATGTTCAGCTCAAGATGGTTGTCCTGCACATTAATTTTGAGTGTTACTGTTTTGGGCACAGTAGATGTACTCCTATGCATGTCTTGTTGAGATCTTTAATGTTTGGCACTGCATTATACAAAATGTCACTGCGGTTGGAATTAGCCCACCAAACTTTTGCTCCTAAGTCATCACAATAAAAGCTTCAGAGGGGAACAGCTTGATTTGCAGATCCCTGGTTGATTTTGTGGAGCTAACAGTTGGAGAGTGGTAACATTTTTTGTGGGCACATTTGATCTGGATTAGAAGACTATAAACCTAGAACCAAACAGTCATTTTCACATTTGCTTTTCCAAGAGGAGGCTCACTTTCATTTCTGGTTAAATGACACGTGATTAAACAACTGTGACAGATGAGGGAATATATCTATGTCAAATTATGAATGCCTCTGTTTTATGAATAGGAGCTATGATTGCAGTCACTACTGTGGATTAGAACTTCCATTTTGTAGCAGAGAACAGGCCATGCCTGAAAAAGAGACATGAAGGGAGTTGTCATCAATGGGTAGCTGTATGCTTGTAGAACATAGGCTGCTCGAGGCAGTCTTCATTTTTACCTGATTTCTGTTCCTATTGGGCTCCAGCGTGGGAAATCCTAACAGAAGGGCAAGAACAATGAAAGGTGTGTTAGACTGCTTTTAAAGAGAGACGCTGTCGTAACACAGGTGTTCTAGGACTGGACTCCAGCGGCTCCATGGGAGAAATAGGTGCAGACAGAAACTGGCTTCCCTGAATTGTAATTCTAGGTAACAACCTCATGGTCCCTTCCCACCTTGTCTTTCCTTCTCCTCCCAAATTAATCATGAGTTTGATGAAGGGAATGGATGAGGTTTGAGTGATTCAGGACTAGTTCTGGGATCAGGGATGGGATTTTACTGTTCAAGGAAGAGGGTGGGAACTAAGCAGTGGCTGGGTTCTGCCCCAGTCCAGCCCGATGGGTACATGAAAGATTCATTGCATTTGTGCTGTTCTCCAAAATTAAGACTCTGTTAGAAAGACTAACAAAAATCTTCCCCAGGCCTCAGCTGATAAAATGAGTACCAAAGTGGTGCTAGGTAGCTCTTTGTTCAGAAGAGCTAAAAGCACCTGGTTTTATGAAACCGGTTGCAATACAATAAGGATCTCACTTTTATATGAGGAGCTTCTTAATATGTGATCTAATTAATTATAATAACCTCTGACTTCTTTATCTCTGCAATATAGAGCTTTGCACCATCTTCTTCACTGTAAATCCATACCTGTAAAAATAGTTCAAATATCATTACTGGTAAGTGCGTTGTTCTTTCTGAGTTGTTGCAACCTCTCTACAGGAATATTTCTGGCTATATTCAAAGAACAGTTGATCTACTTAAGCAAGGTTTTTTAAATTAATGCTAAGTAAGCTAGCCACTGAAATGCCCACAAAATGTGTAGAAAGAATACTTGTAAATACAATATATTTAGAGAGACATCTTTCTGTATTTGTGAGAGTTTCAGAAGTGTTGAGGGGATGTGCCAATATTTGAATATTCTATTTATTTTTCGTATAAAATCACTCTCCTAAAACCAAGGAGTAACTTACGTGTATATCAACACCAATGACCGACTTTCTTTGTCTTCTTTCCAATCACGGATATCTGGGAGTATATACTTAGACCTGATCTGAATGGCAGGGATGAAAAGGGCTCTGCACTTACAAGTCCATTTGTATAGGAGTTTGTATGGGAGTTTGAAGTTCTTCATCTCCCACAATTGAAAAAAAAATAAAAATCCATGCTTATAATTTCCTAGTAGAAAAAAACCCAGAAGCCTAAAACTAAAAAGCCTAATTATAATTAATTGAAAAGGTTTTCTGCAGAAGCTAGTGGCAGTGATTTGCATAAATTCTCATTAAGGTGAATAATATATTTTCTTCAAGATCCATTAAACAAGCTTTAATCAGTTGAGCTTGAAAAACATCACCATGAAACTTCAGTTTAAAAGTCATTACACAGCATCTAAAATAAGTTCTGAAAAATTACAAAAACGTATCCAAGAGACATCAGCATCCTTCAGACAGTAAGAAGCCATGTAATAAATACCAGGAGGAAGGGTGGATTGTTGTTCCTGGCTTTAAGTTAATTCCACAAAGACAAAACATGCCTGGTGGGAAGGAAGCCTTGTGTCGCCAGCACAGTGGGGTGTTGTACCGGAGTGAGGTATCTGCAAACTACTTTTTCTGCTAGTTTCAAGAAAAGAACATGATGAACTGGAAGGTATGCTACAAGCTGCAGTACCTACGACCTCTACCTTATGTAGCGGATACCCTACTGCAGGGTTTTTTTGTGTTTTGGTTTTTTTTTTTTTTTTTTCTTCTTCTTTTTTTAAACAGTTAAGCTGAGCTGGCCATGAAAACATTTAGTTATGTATGCAACATAAACATTTTTCTATATTTCTGTGCACTTTTACTTTTCAGGATTAATTCAGATGCAGTCTTTCAAATCACAGTTTCTAACTAGTTGGATGTGTTGTCTTTACCCTGTGTTTAATGAACAACTTTCCTTTCTGAGTTAGTCCATTTGGTGATAGGAGCTGTGTGAAACTCAGTTTAGAGCAACCGTTATCTTCTTTTAGCAATCATTTGGGTGCCAGGAAAGGTGGAGTGGCAGAACTCAGAGTTTCTGCTGTTCTTGGCAATGCTTTCCTCTATTTAAGGCCATAAAGGAATGAGCACTTTAAAAAAAATTATCCTACAAATAAATAATAATTCTGTTTTATTAATTGATTTCTATTATTGCTGAGAGGTGCACTGGATTCCTTCCCTGGCATTTAGTGAGCAGTCATGCTTTTGTACCCTTTTCTGTTGCAGGAGCCAAATTTAAAGCTTTAGACATTGGCACTGAATCAGCTTTCTAAAGCAGCAGTTCTAAACTGCAGTGTACGTTTATACACACTTGTACAATTTATGACTGTTCAAAGTGGTAGTTTGCCAGGCTGGAACTGGTACCACTGGAATTGGTACCTGCCAACCTTTGTTGTGGTACCTGGTCAAAGAAAATATCATCCAGATTTTGTCCCTATTTGAGAAGATATTGCTTGCTACTTTCTTATTTTTGATATTTACAGTGTAAAATATAGAAATGGGGACCATGAATTTCAGGATGAATGAGGATGTGTGAGTGAGTATTAGTGAGTTCTAAAAACTTTGTTCTCTTTATCAATTTAACACTTGCTGTCTGAGAGAGACCTTTTTATGGTAAAAAGCAGTACCACTGGCAAGAAAATAGAGCAGTAAGTACAGCTTTTGTGTTATGTATGCTAGCAAGTTTGACTCATATTTTCCCCTGCTCATCATTAGGCACAGCATTTTTTCCTTGTGAATTTGTCTTATTTGAGAGAGCTCAGCTGTACAGGTAGAAATAGGATACACTGATGTTTTCTTGTATTATGGAAACCTCCCTCAATTTAAAAAAAAAAAAAAAGAGTTTGAAGGTTCTGAATGAAAATGTAATTCATTATTACTTTTGCGGCTCTGGAGCCCAGATTGAGAAACTGATTGTTTATTTAGTAGCAGGGTGTCCTTAAGACTACTGGCAAATGCCAGTTATTTTTGAATGTTCAAATCAGAATTTGTTTCTGATGTCCCCACATCATTGTGGTATTCATGATTATATGAGTTAGCTGTTATAGCTTTTTTTTTTTGTGACCCTGGAGAACAAAGGGAAAAAAGAGGTTCTTTATTTATTTTTTAAAAAATTTATTTTCCAGTATGGTGACCTGAAGTACTTTCTTTTTTTCTAATTGTCACCATTATTTCTTATTTTATTGGACAGTTTGTGTTTTATTTCTTTTGGCTTTGCTCTTTATCTAAGTTCTTTATCTTATTATTATAATTAAACTGCACCCAAAATGTTGCATGACTCATCTGTAGAGGAAAATACACATTAAAATATCTCCAGATAAACTCTGTTTTGGTGTTTTCCCCCCGTTGCTTCAATTTTTGATGCTTTTACATCTTGTTTAAAGAGCTAGTATCCCAAAGCTGACTGGTGTATGCTAAGATTTGGTTGAACAGTTCCTTTAAATATTATGGGAGGTCCATAAGTGATGGGTGGCCCAAAACCCAAAGTCACCATTCTATTCAAATAAACACACAAAGAAAGTATGTGCAAGACCTTTAACTCTTACAGGAGCTTGGCTGTGTGCCATGCTTCTGACTTAATGGAATGGCTGATTTCAGGGTTGCCTGGGGCCACAACCACAAATAAGCATATATTTCTCTGAGGTCATTGAAACCAATTTTATTATTTTCATAGTTATTGGAAATAAGTCACCTGGCTTGATTTATACATAAAATTCCAGAATATCAGCCCACAGAAGTGACCTTCAATTTAAAACTTTAATCTGTTTTGTTGGCCTGTAACACTGGCCTGTAATATTAAAATAACAGCAGCTTGTGTCTCTAGAAATACTATTTTATCTTTCTCAGTAGTTGATGGCTAAGCATTCGCTGTAAGTTTGGGATTCAGGTTGAATGTCTTTATGTGAAATGATCCTCATAGTCAGCACTGCTGCAGTTCCCAGTTAGACTCAGTTCAGTTTCCAGGGGGGGAAACCGGGGAACTTCAAACTCCCAGCAAGTTTGAAAATGTGATGGTGAATTTTTGGGTTTCCTGTGGGGTCCCAGTGCCTCTCATGAGCCAGGAGCTGCATCTGTTCCACAGTGATTTCTACAGGCTTTGAGAAGGAACTAGAGGGGGTGATGAAGTTGATTTGAATGACGTACGTATGGCTGATTACATACAACATCTGGGTAAATTTTTCTAAAATAGTTGGATAGCAGTATCTTACAATATCAGTATTTCTTCAGATTTCATTAAAAGAACATGGCAGTCTACATTGAAATCTTCATATGCCTTCAGTGCTACATTGTCGTAGTGGATGGGATGTGTGGGATGGATGCCTGTATTATTTATTAGCTATATGTCATAATTCATTTCTCAGTGTCTTTCTGCATACCACAACAAGTTAGGAACCTGGGAAATTTATGATGTATACACAGCATTGTATTATTCCAAACAACTAATTTCCTGTGGCAAGAAATAAATCTTGAATTCCCGATTACTTTGTAGCAAGATCAATGTAGAGTCCTAGAAAAAGAAGCAAGTCTTGTAGAGCAGAAACCACTTATTCCTTATGTTACTCTAGGTTGGTTTTATTATGCAGAAATAAATACATCCTGCTGTTTTATATGGTCTGGCAAACGATAATTTTCTTCATTAAACTTTCAGTGGCTTGTAATGCCATGGGAGACAGCAAAGAGGGAGCCTGAACTCTGAAGAAGTAACCTTCCCCAGCATTGTAGGTAATAGGTATGCGCTGTAGTTTATGTAAAGATTCAAATGGACTGTTGCTCTGTGGAAAAAAAATAAATAGGGCATTACAATACTCTTTCTTAAATGATAGATATAAAACACATGTAGATCCTTAGTAGAAAACAGACTCTGTTCAAGCTCAGGCATGTGAAGAAGCTTCTTGTCTCCAAGGTGAAATTCTGTATTTCTTCTGTCCTTATGTGAAAAGCTGAGATATTTGAAGAGAATACATTTGCCTTGTCGACAAATGCAACAACACAGTACCCACTGTTTTTCTGTTTCTGAAGTCTGAAAGTGCTTGCTGACCTTTCCAGGCAGTCTGTTCTCTGGTTCCTTTGGGTCACCTTCATTGCACTGAGTGGCATGTGTTTCTCTTAATCTACCCATGATTTTTTTTCCCCCTATATTTGAAGTTTCTTCTTACTGTGATCTCAACCAGTCCTCCTTTGAATAGAGAAGGCAAAATTATCACTGTCCATTAGCAGTGCTGGAATTTTGAGAGATGACTTACAATTTCTGTCTTAATAAAATACTACACATGAATTGTTTCCCCACAAACCATTTCTGTGTTTGATGTAGACTACTGAAAGAAGCAAACTGTTCACTTTTTTTAAAGCTTTCAGTAATTTTCTTAAAGCTTTGTGTTTGATCAACTTTCCTCTATAGGTCTCTTTAGGCAGAATTTAGAGCTGTCATTGTCTAAAGGCCAGAGTTATGAAATACCATAACCTTTTGCAGCACTTGGGTTCCTCAGCTACCAGGAAAAATGCAGTCCTCCATTGTGCTGCTGTCAAGGATGGTTGGACTTAAATGTTCCAGTAGGGAAGTTAAGCCTAGCAGTTAAATATTGGTTTGATCTTCCAGTAGATCTTCAGAGCTTCATTTTTTAGCAGGATATTTCTTAAGAAAGTTAAACCTGCTTAAAAAAAGATAAATAAAATGGCACACAAAAGTGCAAGCGGTTGGCTAGCATAGAATTGGAGAGACTTGAAAATCTGGTACTGTTTCGGTTCAGCACTAGCTGTTTTTTGTAGTTCAGCTTGACTTGACTTAGCTGTAATGGTATTGTTTGGAAGGTTGATCAGGTACGTGGTTCTGGTAATGACTTCAGTTTACCTGAATTGCTATCTGAGATCCTCTTTACTTACTGCCTGCCTTCCAACAGCTGCTCTAAAACATAGAAAGGAATAGTTTCTGGTTGTTTTGTTTTTATGCTTGGAAGTCTAAAAAGTCTACTGCAAGGCTATAAAAGCTTATGCCAATTGCAGTTGATTATAAAACCCTACTGGTTTCAGTGACATAAATTGGAGGTTATTACAGTACTAATGTGGATTAACGCTAATGTAGCAGAAATCAGAATTTGATCCTGTGTGTTCTGATAACATAATTCAACTAATTTGTCATTTCCTGGCTTTTTAGCTCAATCTTTGACAGCATCCAGTAAAATCCTCGAGAGTATGCTTGGTGTGGACTTGCATATAATGACAACTATAAAGCCCATATTTTCTTGCACAAAATAACTGTGATTAGTCCTTTCGATGTCACTCCCAAACTGTTGCCTACTACCTGGGTGCTCTTAACCAAGGAATTAAGAGAAAATAAAACTTATTTTAAACACTGCTATGGTTTCAATTTCTAGTGTTTCACAATTGCTGTGGCATGCCACAAAAGTTGGTTTACTCTGGTAGGTCCCTGTATCTGGATAAGCTATTGAGGCACAAAGATGAAACAACTCAGTAAAACTCATTTTAACCTTTTTCAGTAGGATCAACACCTTCCAAATGGGTGGGTGCCAGCCTGCTCTATTAAAGTATGTTTATGAAGGGCATCCCACAGTGCACCTGTAAAGAAGGTGGAGAGCTGGAAAGAGCATAGTTCATTCATCCAGGACTATGCTGAACACTCTATTCACTAGAAGTTGTTACACATCTTTGTGGGACCAAATATTGTTTTTAATTATCTGGATTGTTTTACTTTTTGATAGATTTTAGTTGTCATGAAAATTGGTTTTGCCATAAGTCTGTAGCAAGTTCCATTTTTTTTTTCTGCTACAAAAAAAGCCCCAAAACCCGCTTCCAGGAATTTGTCTGACATGTTTGTGGCAAGGCCTGAGGATAAAGGCTAACTCCAACCGTCACAAATGCTTTCTAGCCAGATTTTAGCCCCTCTATATATTCTGGAAGAATTTTGCTTGATAGGAATCTGAGAAGGAAAAGTGCTGCACTGTGTTTTAATTTGGAATCTGAAAAGATACTTTAAATATTTTGGTTGATTCACTCGTGAGTAAACTATCATCACAGAGAAATGTAAACCCTGAGTTTTATCTCAAGTATATGTTAACATTTCTTGCTGCTTTTTCCATCAAGTTAAGCTTGCTTTGTTTTGTGTGTTTCCTGGGCTTTCTCTTTTTTTCCTCAGTGTTTCACTGAAATGGCAGTACATCATCTTTGGTTCATGATTATGTAACTAGACTTTGGAGCTGACTCAGTATAAATTAGATTTTTATTTTTTTTTTTTTAATCCTCATGGAGGATTCCCTTGCCCTCCTAATATTATTTAGTATCTGGCTATAAATAGTGCTATGACTACAATCACCTATGACTGCATATCAGAGAAGTTGGTAAAGTAGACTAGGAAGATAGTGATCATTTTGAAGACTGGTGGCATGTTTGGTTCCTTAGACCAGACTGATTTCAGGAAAGAAAAATTTTAAGCATTGTGTTTTCACTTACCCCTTTGTTTTGGAAGTTGCTGTCTAAAAATGGTACCTTTTGTAGTGTGTTAAGTTAATATATTTGCGGGCAATCTTTCATGTATGTAAATGAGCAACTTTTGAGGGCAGTTATTAAAATAGTAAATACTAAAAATACTACAAGAAAAAGATACTCAAGAGTTCCAGTTTCTTGCTATACAAAATAGCCTTTTAAGGCCTCAGCATAAATATTTGTAAGATACCAAAATGTGCTTAACCTAAATCGAAAATGCTTATTCTGTACAATATTATTAAAAAAAACCCCCACAAACAAACAAAAAGCACCCCACAAACCTGTTAGCATGATATCCTTTGGGGAGGAGTAGCGCTGAGGGGTGTACAATTGGTGTGTGTCAGAACATTGGTTTTATGCATTTATGCATCTTATGGTGGGGCTGAAGTGAGGAAGAGGAGACTTTCTGGAGACAGGAGAATTTTGCTTGAACACGAATTTCACAGCTGATAGTTTGTAGCGTGGCGCGGTTTGTGCTTGGCAGTTCTGTGGATAATGAAAGCCAGGGTGGGTCTGACTGCTCTCTGAATCACTTGGTTCTTAGAGTGAAATACATGAACATGACCAATGAAAGCTGGGTCTGGGATTGCTTTTTTTTTTCCCCTCCACTCCCCCCCAATAACAACATTTCTTCAATATGAGTTCTAAAGCCAGTATACAGGTTAAATTGACCTCTATGGATATGCATATTGTTTTAACTAAATAGATTTTAAATAACACCTTTCAGTTAAACCAGTGAAACTTTTAAGTTTAGACCAGACCGTGATTAATGAAGGGTTTTTTTGGTGCTTAAATAAAAGGCTTGAAGAAAGGACCTTACACAAAATAACTTGATGCTTTTCTTTATCCTCCCCTCCCAAAAAAATATAAAAAGGAGAGTGCACATTGTGGTTCAGTAGTTTCTCCTCTACTCATTATTTCTATATTTGTATGTGTACGTGTTCCTGGGTATTCTCTTCAATGCTTCACTAAAAATAAAAGTCAGAGTGCTGCCTAAAAATTCTTTCAGGCTTTAAATTTAGAGTGCACAAGAGGCGTGGGTTTAGGCATAATTATGTACAATCTCCTTGAACTTCCTGAAAATGCTGTGTCAAAAAATAGATTGAAAGAAAAAAAAAGATAATTTTTCAAAAATTAAATTGCTGAGCTTTTTTTCCTCAGTATAGTCTGCCACGTACTGAAAAGAACAGAGAAGTGGATAGTCATGGGACTGATGTATGACTGATCAACTCTATTCTGTAGTGGTACAGTATGTATGCCTCCATTTTCAGATAATGGCTTAAGATGTGTGTGTCTTGGAAAGGCTTTATGTATATTCAGAAGGTGGCTTGTCAAAAAAAGTAGTTTAGTATCCATACTATTAATCTGGTTAAGAAACTCAACATGTCTACTCTAACTACTGTATTCTCAAGCCTTAAAATTTCTGTCCTTGTACTGTTGTGAGTTGCTGCATGGTGAAATGGCAAAAATTATTTATGTTTTATTTTTTCAAAGGAATGTGGGGAGGGGAAGTAGTATAGTGCCATATTCTACTGCAGAACAGTAAATCTAATAAGGTCTGCTGGGCCCACTTTTACCATCTAAAATAGATTTGAAAAGGGCAGCAGAGGTTCCAACTATGAATTCTGACCATACATCAGAAGCTGGTATTACATATATATATATATATATATATATATATGTATGTATAAATAAAACAAATCGTGAGTTATTGCTAGGCAGTCGTTTGGCACTGAAGAATACTTTAAAGAATAACTTTGAATGTGTATTTGAAAGAATATGCTATCAGGTAAATACGAAGTATCTTTAAGTCTTAGAGGAACAGAATTAGCTATTTTGTGTTGTATGGTGTAGTTGGGAGAGAAGCTAGCTTATGAAACAGCTGTGAGAACAGCAGAAAGCATTTTCTGGTTTAGGAATTTAAGTATTTTTTCAATAAATGGTTTTTTTACAGACCTGCGGTACATGCTGTGGTGAAGAAACTCAGGAAGCAGACACAAAGACAGGAGCCCTTCTTCTCCCTCTGTTTTTATCTGCTCCCTCCTGAGAGGAAACTGATGGTATCCCATTGTTTAGCATCAGAAAATATTAATTACTTCTCTCACTTCCCTCCAGCATGCATTTTTTACCTGTGCATGAATAATCAAATAGTACTATGCCAGGCAGTTGGTATTAATTAGGGTTTCAAATTTCACATAGTCCATCCTTTAGTGTTTGTTATGTCAGGCTAAAGCTTAAACTGAGAGGGAGTGATGTGCATTTAGGGTTAATACTAAGGCCAGATTCTTTCAGCGTATGAGGACACACTTAGAAATGAGAAGGCTTGTACTATGGAGAATTATACAGTTCAAAGCCTTTATAGATAGCTTTTGAAATATTTATGTTCTGGGTGGAAAAGATTTTTCAGGCCATCTCAACCTTCTTGTAACCAAAATGTTTTGAACCTTTAGTTACTTAAAGTTTTCAAAGCTCTTTTAGTCAATAAGAAAATCAATACATGCAGCATACTTCAGTGTAGCTAAGGCAGTGCCCAACAGCATTCAGTGTTCTATGTAAGTACTGCCACCGCTTCCTTCTTCCGAATAACACCGTGCATCTTCAGTCGCAAAGGTATGAAGTCTAGAATTCTGCAGCTGATGGCCTGCTGAATCGCAGCCTACTGGTGGATGAAGTCAAACCACAGCTGATGGAGTCATTCATGGAAATAAACAAGGAACAAGTTACCTTGCTTAGATGTCTTTTTTTTGCACTGCATTCTGCAAATTTATGTTGCTTATTTTAAAAGATCAGTTCCTTTAAAAGACTTTGTGCTGCTTAGAAAATCTTAGAAAGTCTGTATGTCTTTATACTGTGCTACAAGACCATAACCTTTTTCTGTGATTTTTTTGTTGTTTGTTTTCTGGAGTGTGGGGTTTTTTTGTGTTGGATTTTTTGTTTGTTTTGTTTTTGTTTTTTGTTGTTGTTGTTTGTGGTGTTGGTTTTTTTTTTTAAATTTCTCTTTGTCTTCATTTTTGGCAGCGGTTGCAATCATGTGGGGGTATAGTTATAGTTGTCTCATCTATCTTTCCATTCTGCTTCTATCTAATTCAGAAAAGTCATACCCAAGAAAGTTTTATGAGTAAAAACACCACTTATAGTCCTGTTACTTGTAGTTCCTGTTTATTCTGGTACTAAACTGAAGCTGACTATGAAATTACTGCTATAGGACAGTAATAGTCTGAAATCTGTAAATAATATAATTTGTTAATATATTCTCCTGAGGTCCTCTACTAACTATATATTCAGTTAATAGCTTTCACTAGCAGTTACATGAGATAGGAATGTTACATCAAAAATATGTATTGTCTTCAATATTTAGGCTCTGAGTTTGATGCATTCAGGTATTTCTATACAGTTAGAAAAGGATCATACTATTGGCAGAAATTAACTAAGCACTAGTTTACTGGAACTTTATTTCCCTTTTGTGATATTAGGTTTTCCTTTAATTAATTTAAAATATGATTTGAACCTAGGTGTTTTTCTTCAATTTGTTTAGTACGTATAGTCCTATTTTCAGAGTCTAGCCAGCAGCTTGGGATCCTATATATCACTTAGCTAGTTGTTACCCAGTATTTCCCATCTGAAAACAGCTGAGTTGTTAGCTGTTCCTTAGAGATTCACCTAAGAAAATTCGTTCTTGAGAGAAACTGAAAGCTGTAACTTGAAATCCAGAGGATACACAGAATTTGGTCTCCTGCAGGTATCTCTAGTTGATATACAATCTAGAGATCTTTTTTTGAGAAGTGGCATGGATAAAACTTTATTGCCCGCTGGATTTGTAGATAAATTCCACTTTCATAACTGTTGAGAAGGAATGAACTTTAGTACAGAACATGTAAGGCATAATTGCCACCAGAAATCTACCAGAAGGGCAAATAGTTCCCTTGAGTCTATAATTAAACATTTAAATGAATGAGTTTTCATGTACTTATGCTTATTACTTTCTTAAGATGTCTCTATGTACTCGATAATATCCTGTGAATATAGCCTACAATGTATATTGTAGTCTGTGTGCAGGTAGGAGAATTGTGTGAAGTATGACAAACTCTACTCGCCTGCTTTCTGATCAAGCACCTGCCTAACAGCCTGTAAGTAGTTTGGAGGGGTAGACTCAGCTGCTGTATGTTCTGGGGATGTGAAGCTGTTTGTACTCCAAAAAGTAGGCTCTGGCTGTGTTTTCAGGCTTGTTGTCTATACAAGTAACATATAATCTTGAAAGCATCCTTAGGATGACTCGTTAAGATCCACTGTAAAAATACTCTAGGGTGCTTTCCCATTGCTATTTATGAAAAAAGGAGTAAATGAAAAATATTCTAAAATGATCTTGAGGAAAAACAACGAAGAACCTCCAAGCAGAGAGTCCATCACTGCGTATCTATTTTATGTGAGAGAGGGCTGGTCAATGGCTTCCTGTGTGCACATTTGGGAGTTCTCCTTTTTCTTTAAAATATGTTCTCGACTTCAAATGCTGATGTTCATTTTCAGCATATGGGGACCATTAGCAATATTGAAGCTGGACATATGGCTTAACGCGTTAAATCACTTTAGAATGTCGCATCTGTTTTTTTACCCTGGTGTTAACACCTGGATCAGTTTAGCACTAGTGCAGAAGTTTAGGACATATATAGCTGTTAATTTTAAAAACATCTGGGATTTTTTTGTGTGTGTGTGCATGTATATGTGCATGTGTGAACGGCTGGATATCTGGCATCTTTGTGATGAAAAAAATCTTACTGAATTGCGCTAAAGGTGTGTACCGACCTAGGCAAATAAGCGGTTTGTGGCAGGAGGCAGAAGGATTCTTTCGAGTGGATTAGAAATTATGATTTTGCCTTTACAGCTTTTGTCTTTCTTCAGAATTCCATTTTTGAAGAATTGATAGCTGACTCTTCCTTTTTTTTTTTTTTTTCTTCCCTCTCAAACCCATCCATTTGTTGTACACTGAATAAGATATCCCGCTCTCCCGGGATGTGTGAAATGTGCAGGCATTAAAAATTGAAGAAAGCAAGTTCCCTGACTGAGTCTGCAAACCTTATCTGAGGCTGCTTGAAAGTAAAAATGCCAATTGTGTTGGAGCTTTGAAAAATGACTTTCCCTGGTGACCTGCTGCCTTTTAGTGAGAGCAGAGTTTACGGCTCTGTTTAAGAGTGATGAGTGCAGTTGGAGAGTTTCTCTTGTTATGCCCATTAGCAAGATTGGACTAATCTGCGGCACAGTAACCTGAAGGTAAACTGTGAGTGAAGGAGAAGACAAGGCTAATAAGGCATTTTGTAGTTTCCTTTATTCCAGAGTCTTTCCTGGAGCCAGCAATTAACATTATTTTCTATCTGCGGAGAGCCCAGGTTGCTGCCAGCGCGGGAGGCTTTACAAAGGACATGTCAGCGCTACCTGCCAGGCTGTGAAGAGGGACTGCTTTCAAAATTGCTGTTGAAATCGGTGACTAAGCATCAATACTGCAGCAGAGTTAAAATCTTGTTAATTTAGTAATTAAAGAAAAACAAGGCCTTGCCCCAGCCAGGAGCAGGGAAGCCAGGGGGCACTGGGGGGGGGGAGCAGCCCCAGGCATCGGGCACCTCCCTGGGGCCGAGGCCAGGCTGGGATGTGGGCCTGAGGATGGGCCCAGCATGGCGGGGCCCCTGCATGGCAGGGCCCATGGCCAGGCAGGGCAGGGCTGTGGGGAGCTGGAGACCAGCCCTGCTGCCATGTTGCTGGGGCAGGCTCTGGTGGCCCTGGTGGGCTGACATGGGGTCCTGGGGCATGGGCAGGGTGGGGGGAGCCCGCGAAGAGGGGTCAGGGCTGTCGAGGCTTATTAGTGCCCTCAGGGTCCTGACATGAGCAATTTAGTACAGTTTATTTTTATTCTTCTATTTTATTAGACACAAAGCTTGTATTTCTCTCCCCTTCACTGAGATAAACATTTCATTTCATGTTTTTCTTGTCAGCGTGGTTACACAGCCAGGCTGGGGATACAGATGGGCACAGCCCGGCTGGTTATGAGTGGCCTGGACTCAGCCCACCGGCCGCTTCCATCTGACCCACAATAATGGTGTCCAGGGTGTCCTCCTTAGTGTTACTGAGACCTGTTTCACTTTTACTTTCGAGGGCAAAATGACATGAGCTGCCTGGCCCCGGTATCTCAGATGCTCATATTCCTGCATCCTCCTGCGCAGTCAAGTATAATGTTGGCCAAGTGTGTTTTTTATTACATTTTATAATGTGAAACAGAGTAGTTCTTGAATGTTAACAAGCAACCTATGTGAGACTTGCTTCTTTGCTGTAGGACATCTAGCTTTGCTCTTGTATTAGACTTTTCTAATATCCCAAAGCATTAGCAAGATTTTTCTTTTACTTTCAAGCATTTAGCAAAAAAATAACCATATGGGAAGAACTTTTAACTTTATTTCAAATTTTGACTCATAAAGAATACAACATTTGGCCTGACTGAACCACTGTGTAAGCTGGAGCTGGCAGCTTCTGTATTTTTCGTGCTGACTGGCAGGTACTAGAATCTGTTGCCTTTCCACGCACGAGAAACTAGGAGTATTTCAGAATTGCCTGCTGAAATCCATACCCAAATACAGGGTGATCAATACTGTATCTTCAAGGCTTTCTTTTGATTTTTTTTTTAAATTTTATTTTTATTTTTAATATGAAGAGGACTGAGCAGGAAAGGATCAGGGTTGCATCAAGTTTGTTGCGAAGGCTGTAAATAAAATTTGACTGAATTAATGCCTTTAGAATATACAATAGGTTTCTTTATGATTTGGAGAAAAGCAGTTTACTTTTGGTGGGGTATAGTCCAATATGAGTATGTGCTGCATGAAAAAGATGGGTGTGACAGCTGTTCGCTTAGAGGGAGAGGACTGGTCTCGTCTCTTAACAAGTGTAGCAGTGTAGTGTGGAGTTGTTTTATACCTGTGTACTAGAGCTGCAGGTCTGTGGTGGTTTGTGTTGTGGTGGTTTTTTTTGTTTTGTTTTTAAAGTGGTTACTTGACTTCAAGTATGGGAAACGGCCACATATGCAAAAGATATAATAAAATGTACCATTTCCTGGGAACGACCTGTGCACCATCTAGGCTCTTTGTAGCAGAATGCTCTGCCTCAGGGGAGGGCAGTTGTGCTGGCAATATTATTGCCACTTAGTTCTGTAGGATTTCCCCAAGAAGAAACACTTTTGCAGTTCAAGGTTTCAGCTCTAAATCCTGACATCTGATAGCCATTCTTAGCTATGCTCACTGTTTGGGAGTCTGTAGTCTAACATATTATGTTTTTCTTCGAGAAAGGACTCTTTCTAGCCTAACACCTGCTTTATTCTTGCAGAATTCCTAGTTTTCTTATGGTGAGTCTGAGAGTGATAGTACAAACTGAAATCACAAAGAGAGGACTTAAATTTCAGGAAAGGACTACGCTGAAGGACAAGATAAATAATGTGAAAACAAAGATCTTGTTTTCTTCCAATGTTCTTTTGTGACTGGTCTAAAATGAGAAAAATGTGTGTGGGGTTGGGAAAACAAATACAAGCAACCTGATCCACTGCATAAGCAGAAGTCAAAATGAAAATTTGCAAGTATTCTAGAAAGCATCATCAGATCTTTAAAGGATTTAAGCTGACCTCTCCATAACCTCCATATGTGCAGAGACAAAAGGACATGCCGGGAGGGAGCATGTCTGAAAGCATTACAGCAATGTGCTCCGGACAATGGAAATGCTGAGCTGCATGGTATTTAGAGTATTTGCATGGAGATTCTGTGGCATAGTAGATCAGCATTTGAGCATTTTTCTTTACAGAACAAGACAACATTCCTGAAACTAGTACCATAAAAAATGGGGTTTGGATACAGGTTCCAAGGGACTTGCTTTATTGGGGGTGAGAATGTGAGGGGAGTCTTGGAGTATGAATTCGAGTAGTGTGTTTCAAACACGAGCCTGAGTTTCACACCAATTTTCTTTCTTCCTAATCTGAATTGAAAAATTGTTAATTATGGGAAGATTTTTATTGGAAAGGCAGAAAGAGGGAATGAGTAAAGAATTAGATATAAATCATCTCTCTTGTTTAGTATTTTTAATAGAAGTCTTGAGCTGGCTGGATTCTTAATTACCCTGGTAAAATAAATGCTAAACGAGTTAAGCTCAGTAGTAACAGCAATGCATCTTTAAAGAATTGCTTAAATACAACTTTGCTTATGACGGCAAGTAACTAATTAAATTCTAGTCATCTTTTTGCGCTAAGCAGGTCTCACACCTTCTCCCACAGCATAAATTTTAAATGCAAATGATTTGATTTGTACAAACATTATAGGGGACAGATTTTTACAATACTGAATTAGACGTGGAGACTGCTAATGGCTGGCACCTGTCCTTGCCAGGGTGGTTGGAAACATAAATGCTGAAAGCTGCAGCATTTTTTTTTTTCCAATCAAGCTGACACAGACTTGAATTCATAAGCTTATACAACCTAAAAATTTTTTTTCCTCACTTGTAAATATAATAATTTTAAAGAGAAGGTGTATTTTCATCTGTAAAATATTCTGCTGTCTGCCTCCAGCAACATGTTAGCAGAAAAAGTTGTCTGTCAAAATATGTACGAGACAGTTGTGGGAGTGCCCCGTACAGCACCAGAGATTTGCATTCTCCTACTGACTTCTGTATTTATTGTTCATCCATGTCAGTGAGATTCATTCCAACATCTAAATTAAAATTTCAATATAAAAGGCCAGTTGGGGTTTTAGTTCTGAATTACTGGTGGATCCGTTGTTTCAACAATAATGTTTGTCAGTTTTTCATATTTCTTTTACATTTTAATTATAACTCATCAAATCTTAACCGATTACTCCTGGGTTAGACTCAGAAGAATGTCACTGAAGGGTGTTTTAATTTAATGGAAGCAGCGTAACATCTGTTTCTAATGTTTTAAAAGCCAATTTATATGGAAATTTTGCTTTATCGAGAAGTCAATAGATACATAGTTTTCTAACACCTCCTGTAGAAATTCAAAACTTGAATTAAAACAGCACCAAAGCAGTGCCATTCTTTCTTGTGGTAGCAGTGTGATTGCATTTTTACAGCCTTTCATTTGTACCCTTTTCCTTCTGCTGAAATGAAGTTTTTATTTGTGTTTTGTAGTCGAGCTATCAAGACAAACCAGGACCTTCTGCCTGAGACACCGTGGACCCATATCTTCTACAATGACTTTTGGGGGACACTGCTTACTCACAGTGGGAGCCACAAGTCATACAGACCTCTCTGCACGCTCTCCTTCCGCATTAATCATGCTGTCGGAGGGATGGACCCGTGGGGCTACCACCTTGTAAATATCCTGTTACATGCTGCAGTCACAGGCCTTTTCACAAACTTCTCCAGGATCCTGTTTGGGGATGGGTACTGGACCTTGATAGCAGGCCTGCTGTTTGCATCTCATCCGATCCACACGGAAGCTGTAGCGGGGATAGTAGGGAGGGCAGACATTGGAGCCTGCCTCTTCTTTCTGCTTTCCCTGATGTGTTACATGAAGCACTGCTCTACCAGAGGTTCCTCACTGAGTACTTGGGGCTGGATCTTGGGAGCGGGGCTGTGTGCAGGATGCAGCATGCTGTGGAAGGAGCAAGGAGTGACTGTTCTGGCCATTTCAGCGGTGTATGATATCTTTGTGTTTCATCGACTGAAAATGCATCAGATCATTCCTGCTTTATACAAGGTGAGTCTCCTTTTCTTTCTCATAAGTTATTCGTAAGGCACCGATCACTGTTAAACAGGTGCTAAATGAGTTTTCAAGTACACAATAATTCTTAGTAGTTTAGTCAACTCCCAAAAATAAGCACAGATGTCTAATGCTGAAAGAACATTTAAAGCAGTTTAGTATGGGGTTTTTACATTTTGTTTAAACAATGTGTTGTTATCCATTGCTATTACTTGACACTGGGGATGTATTTTTTTTTCCAATTACCTTCCTTGCTTCCAGCAGCTCCCTCCTCGTTCTGTTTACTGTCGAGCACTGGATATCTGGCTGCCTTTTGCAAAGAATTAATTCATACTCTGATCCTCTTGTATCTTGCAAACTCAGCTTAGTTTGGTCGGGCGTGCGAGTGCGGCAGCTGATATCATCTACAGGCTCCCTGAGGCAAAGATAGAGCTCTTATTCTAGTTTAACAGAGATGCATAGGACTTGGGTGCATGCCTTTGGCATGTATTTTTTCTCCCCCTAGTAGGAGCTATGACTCAAATGTATTACTGCCTTAACAAAATAAGTATTTCTCATTTTTTAACTTCTTGCCCCAGAACAAACAAGTAAAATAAGCATACAAACAAACAAGCCCACCAAAACCCGCTAACTTCCCTCTCCCAAAAACGCATGTATTTTAGTGGTACTCGGAAACCCCAGCTGAAATCGACTCATTTACATCAGTTGCTGTACAAATGAGTAAGTTGAGTGTATGTAATTTTATGTTCAGTGAAGTGGCTTTATTTCAGAAAAATACTGACTTAACAAAAGGAAAATGTTTCATAGGGATGTGTGGTGTCACATTTTTCAGTGAGACATAACCAAGAAAAGCAACAAAACAAAATAAGGCTTTGCAATCCATCTCAAACATCATGATTTAAAAATTTTTATTTCTCACTCAAATGAATTGAAAGTAAATTGTAGATTTTTATAAAGAAGTGATGATTTCTGCTTGTAAAGTACAGAATACATAGTTGTAGTATGCAAGGAAAATAGTCAAATAAAAAAACCAAGTAGTCTCTGGTAGTTCCTTCAATGAACTGCTGTGACACGTTGATTTAGTTATCATGCCCTTTTCTGACAAAACTGAAAAGAAAAATTTCTTCCTTTTTTTACTCATATATATTTGAGTATGTAAGACCTGTTGAATGCTAGTGGCCAAATGTTGTATGTTACATTGTACACCTAATGCTGAGCAGAACCCAACAGTAAACTAATAAATTTTTTTTTTAAAAAGTGTATCTGTAACAGCAAGTTTTATTCTGAAAGACAGAGGATGAGATTTTGTAAAGTGCTTCAAGAAGTTTCGTTCATAACTCAAGTGTTAGCCTATCCTATAGAATTAAACAATGGTAAAAACATTCATATGGCACATATGAAATCCTGACCTTGCGCACCTTGTGCATGACTTCACACCAAGTCTAAATTAGTGTTCCTCACAGCCTCTCCTCATTGCAGCCTGCAATGACCAAGATACGGTCATGGAGCTAGGAAGTTTTTTATCACAGATGGTCATAGCTCACAAACAAAACCTTTGCAGACATTTCTGGTGGGGAGAAGCTTTTTCTTCCCTTTTTCCCCTTTTTCTGCTTCAGGGCCAGGGTAGAATTGGTGTAGAAGAGACCCAAGTGACACGGGTGAAATCCAAGCTTCCGCATCCTAACTCTTTGAACACAAGGCCTCTCTTCCTAGGTATGGAGCTCCACATTTGGATGTTGGGCTTGTGCATTGATTTTTTTTTCACTCTTCAGCAGAGTTCTTGTCCTGGACAGCAAACTAGTGGCAATGCCTCAATTTTTTTTCCATCTGTAATGATAGAAATAATAATCCTGTGCTTTGTAGGTTACAAACCTTTAAGGAGATTGGATTCTAGCTGGAGGGAATTTTATGGGGAGGGACCACAGTGAACAAAAATAGAAATATTTTGCTTAATATGCCAGAAATGCATTTCATTATTCACTAAATTACTAGGCTACCATTTCCTTGCACATCTGTTCAAGCTGAATGCTGCTAACCAAGTTTTACCTAAATGCTAGGGAAGCCTCTGTTCAGTCATTTACAGTGATGAGGAGCTCAGCTGGGAGCTTCAGTTATAAAGTATCTTCAGTGAGCCTTCTTTTGTACTTTGTTTTACAAAAGTCATTCACAAATTACATAAATTTGTAAGAACATATCATCCTGCAGGGCTTGGGATGCCAGGAATATCTCCATTAACCTAGCCTGTTACAAGAAGTGTTTCTCTTCGAGTACTTGTCTGTATGCTGTATGTCTGTACTCCCAACTTTGCATGGACTCTACCTTGCAGTTTCCTGTTCCTGAGCACTCCATGGGAAGTAAAGAAGTGAAATACAAGCCTTTTGTAAGGATAATCACTGTAAATTAGAATTAAAGACAGGTGTCTCAAAGGGGAACAAAGGTAGCACCTTAAAAGCAAATTAAAGCAAATGCTTCAGTCTTCTGGAGACCTTCACGCTGTATGATAAAAACATTTTAGGGCAATAAAAACATTATGATTTACCTTAAAAAAAAACAACAAAAACCTGAAAATAATGATTCTAGTGCATTGCCTTCTTTTCAGTCAGTATTATTATTCAGTCAGCACTTTCTCACTGTGTTTATATTTCCTTTGGTCTTTGAGTTTTACCCTTTCACATAAAACACTGTTTAGACAATGTTCAGGTTAGTGAGACTGTCTCTGGCCTGCTCCATCTGAAAACTGGACTTTGTTTTCGGAGGATGCTGTTTAGTTGATATTGATGGATAGTTTGAGAGTAGCTAATGCACTTGGAGTTAAGAAATTTGGGTTTTGATTGTAGCATGTCTGACCAATGCTTGACAAGTTCTGACCATGAAGGCAATTTAGATGCTGTCCTGTTGTTTTGAAATTACTTTTTATATTTATTTTCAAATAATTTCAAGATGATTACGCTGTAAGATTGGCATTTTAAAGTCATATCCTGACTCTTCTGAAATCATTAGTAAGAACAGAGCTAAGTTTTCTTACTAAAAGCTTTGGTTTTAGTTTGGTTCTGTGTGTTAATACATACAATGATAAAGACATGGGGGTTTTTTGTTTTGTTTTGTTTTTTTAAGTTTTGTATTTAAAATAATCAAAATAAACCCCCAAAGTATGTAGCCAACAGATTAATTTTTGCATTGTGCAGAATTAAAACACAGACTCAAATAAAAATGAAGAAAGCTTTCAACTCTGCAGCTCTTTGGGATTGTTTGGATGTTCCCTTTTGCTTGCTGCTGCTTTGGCCTTAAGTAAAATGTGTCCCTAGCAAGAACTGACATTCTTTCCTCCTAAAACAAACTGTAAAATCTCCTTAAGCAAACAATATCAACTTTTGGATTAAGGGTTGTTTTTTTTTTTTTTTTTTCCCTTTAATATTGCCTACATTTTTTCTTTCTTGAAAAGACATTCCTGAGACCGGAGTAGCCATCTACAGACGAGTCATCCTGTGTTACCCAATGGGCGTGAGCATTTCAAAAACTAGAGTATGGTTTAAACCGAAACAAAAAAACCTCCCACCAAACCAAACCACATCTTGTCAGAGGACTCTTTATTAGAATGCCTGGACAATTAGAAAGAATTATGTCCATTTACCTGTTCTGGAATTTGTGCTTTGTATTTTCCCAATGTAAACACCAGGGGAGGGCAACTGGAGAGAATGGCGGGGGGTGGGAGGTGGAAGACATATCAAAAAGAGCAGTTCAGGAAAAAGTTATGGTCTTTTGTAGTGCATTAGAGGGGATAAGTGTAGAATGGAGCCAAGGAAGAAAGGAAAATAATTTTAAGAGGTGGTTAGCTTAAATCTGTACTAAATAAGTAAGGAGTAATGATATGAAACTGAATGCAGAATAAACAGCATGCCACTGCAGCTTTGTAATGGAATGGTAGAAAGGAGCTACCCCAGTCAATCTACCTAACCTTAAGCTAAACCCTGTCCAGCGGAGCTGACACAACTGTTTCCTAGGCTGTGCTGCAACTTGGAACTGAGAGGAAATGCAGGTAAAAAATAACCCTTAAACACCCCCCGCCCCCCTCCAGATATCCCAGATATATCTCTAGGAGTTATTTTGAACCTGAATCAATTCAATTACATCCAGTCTTCATCATTGCTCTACAAACAGCTATACTGGCAAATACTGAGAGGAAAGCTGAGGTGCAGGGGCAGAAACAAGGAGCAGAGAGCGAGGGATTTGGGGGAGTGGGTGGTTAAGGACCTGGGTTGGCTTGCTGCCAGACTATGGCTTTCAGCTTCTGTAAGCCTTTTCAGAACATACCACTGGGAAAACTGGGACATGATTAATTATGTTTAAAGAATAGTAAAACCACTAACCTTCTTCCGGATGGTCAGTGAAGGATGAGCTGGTAAAAGCAGCTTTAAAAATGCTCCAGCAGGTGGTAGGAGATGGCGTTGGGGTGACAAGCCTGTTTTTTTCCATTTTGTTCTTATCTTTGGGTGGAGTGTCCAATAAATACAAAACAGTGGCTACTACACAAGACCAGTAGCTGTTTACTGGGCTCACACCTATTATCATGTGAGTCCTGATTTGTCACATCAAGTACATGACAGCATCCCAGTGCGATCTGAGTAGAGTGGCAGGGCTTCCGAACAAGGCAGCTGCAGAGCAGGTCCACCAGCACAGCAGATGAATATTACCCCTTATTTAGAAGCTATTCTTAATGCACTTTAAAAATGTATATCGTAGCTACTTATTAAACTGTCCAGCTCTTTTCCCTATCATCTGCGTATTGGTTATTCAGTAGAACTTGGCTGCTGATTTTTTTCCTTTTGCCAAGTCTTGTATTCCTGTCTGCCTGTGATGCTCTCACTTTGGCTGGCAAAGTTGTCAGTCTGGACCCAGTTTCATTTGGTTAGCTCTATTTTATTCTGTCTGACTCGCTTTCGAAGCACATGCTGACAATAATGTATTCGCTGTCTTTAAGTCATCAGATTTTGATGGAAGCGTATTTATTACGGTCATAAATGAGTTGTCTGAAATGAGAGCAATTAAAAAAAAAAGTGGTGCTCTACTGGGGCAAAGCATTCCTTATGGAAGAAAGTTAGGCTTTTGTTTGATTTTTTTTTTTTTCAGGATTTTAGACCTTGAGTCATTTCCAGTGTAAGCTGCGTAGCAGGTATGCAGATTGATTGAGTTGTCATGTATCGTAGGTATCAGATGATTGTACCTGTCAGCAGCTAGGCTTGCACATGTTAAACAACCAAAAATGTAAGGGTGGGAGGGGGGAACCTGGATACAGCAGAGAGCTGTGATCAAGTTTGTAATTATAGAAAATATGCAGATTCAGAGGCCTAATTCTTTTGTACGTGCAATCTCCAGCTTGAGAGCAGAACCATTAATCAACATTGCAGTACACAGTCTTCTGTCCAATTAGTAGTACAAAGCTAATATAAACTCTACTGTGGTGCCCTTTTTTCTGTTTTGTTTTGAGGGGGTTGCTTTGGTGTTTTTTTGTGGGAATGAAGCTGGACAACGTTAGCAGTCAAAAAGGTAGCGTAAATGCATTTGAAGCTCATTTTTAATATAACGGTAATGATAAATTATTTATTGCTCTGTGGTTTATGTGTACAAACTGCCTTACAGAAATAACTAAACCAGATGTACGTTCCACTCATGTTCCACTGCTACAGCATGGTACCATTTTACCAGATCAACATATTGTTAGTACAGGGGGTTTGTTGTACTAAAATAAGGAAAACTCTCTTCCCATCACATATTTGATTAAAATCCCCCCCACCCCCCGGGAGGTCTGTCTCGCATGTGGAATTAGTTATTGGTATCTATAGCTTAATGTGAACCACAAATTGGATTGCAGGATGCATTATCTAACCTTCTGTGCTATTATAACAGTATTGGTTTTGTAAAAAGCAATTTTATTGGAGGCCTATATTTTATTTAAGGTAATGATGTAAGCCTGGGGCCTCCATAGATGACATGGTCAACCACCAAACCAAGTTTTATAAAACAATACTTTCTTTTATGGTCTTGGAACAGCGTTAGTTGTGGGTGATATGTATGATTTCTGCTCAAAATAGGACTTGCTGGGTATTAGATAAGGCTACTGATTTTTGAGAACACTCTAAACTTGAAATAAGCCACTTTCTGCATTCTTTACTCTTTGAAGTCACTACTTTTCGAACTATCATGCTTTGGAAAGCAATTTCAAAATAAAATGCTGCTCTTGTTTTAAATTTGCAGTTTTGTCCTTCTCTTCTGAGGAGCTCTAAAGCCTCAGCAAGGCAGTAGTTGGTCTTGCTGGTTTTTCGCCTCTTCTCCATCTACAAGTTATGCCGTTTTGCAGCAGTGTTTTATCACTATTTAAAATCTAGCTTGATGGTTTATTTTGTACTTATTTTCTACAATCTAAGGAATTTTACTATGCTTGAACTTTCCCACAGGCCTGGATATTTTGGCAGATCTGATCTGTAAGCTATTATTTTGTGAGTTATTTCTCTCAAACACTTGCGTGGGTATGGTCCCGCATAGTCCCATGTCTTTGAAATACAGCGTTCAGACTGTTAAGGCAGCAGCCGCTCCCTTGCAGGACAGACTTCATCCCTGGAGTCAGATATTTAGTAAACATACTTTTCCTTGAGACTACTTTTGTCTCAGTTAAAAATAATAAATAACTTACAGCTTCAAAACATGACCTAACCTCTTGCAGGTTCAGTTTGTCTAACAAGAGCTGCATATTCAAGTGCGCTAAGCTGATAAATGTTGTGTTTGTGTGCCGCCGCATAACCTTTTGCATTTCAAGAGCTGAGGAAAAGATTGGGAACTCCATTGCCAGCTGGGACCCAGTTTGTTCCCTAGCTGTGATCTCTCATTCTGCGGTGGTCAGCTGGGGGTTAATTTTTTGTGGCAGCTTTAAGCCTGTACAAAATTGTGGAAATGCTGAGATGAATGTGCCTGCACATACATTGCTCATATTTGCGGATGAGCCAGCCCGCTGCTTTTCTCTTCACTCTGCTGGATGGCAGCAGCATGAGGCCTGTACGGTCTTGACCATCGCTCCCCCTCCCCCCAGCAGATATTTCCTAGACAAAAGAAGCCTTTTGCAATTTACTTCTTTCTTGACAATTTCAGGTAGCTAATACTGCTGTTTCCTGTAGTTGCCACAGCTCCTTGCTGCTTTTCCTTTTGATCCTGAAATAAGAAAAGCAAGATTGGCCTCCACTATCTTCCTTCTCAGAGATACTGATCTCCTGCAGGTCCCTGTGATGTCAGTGGAGTGGTACTGAATTGGACCTCGATATGTATAAATAGCTGTTTTTTTCCTGAAAATATTTTCATGGAGTGATTTAAACCACTGAAACAGATCACATATGACAGAAATACAGCATCCTAAGGCAAATTTAGCAAACGTATTTTTTTAAAAAATGAGGAATCATAAGATATCTTGCCGAACTCACTGGCTTAAAATAGATTATATTTTAACATTAAATCTGTAATGTCTTTATTGGAATTGCTACTAAATTCTGCATTACTTTTGTCTACCTACTTGAAGTCTACAATAATATTTTGGAGACTATATTTGAGAATTCCTCCCTGGAAAGATGGAAGAGACAAAGGCCTCTTTAATAAACGAGTAAGTAAATAAAAAGAGAAGCCTTTTCATATTTACAGAGACTGTGAAGACATGAAGAACCTTCAGTTTAACAGAGAGGTTAGTTTGCTAGAGAAAGGTTGTCACTGTCTTCAGTCTTGCATAAGGTTTATACTGCATGGTAGCATGCAAAGGATGCTGTGTTCTTCCAGTCTTCCCCCTGGCTTAAAAAGGATCTCTTTTGAGGCACCAGAGTGGAAAAGCTTCCAGGGACTTTGCACAGTTGGTGTTAGCACTTATTTTTCATTCTGAGGTTACATGCCAATTACTAACATTAAGAAGAGTGTGATTTTTTTTTATGGTGTTGTTTAATTACAGGGTATTGGTGGGTTTGCTACTTGCTGGTTTACAAAACCTGTGCAAATAATATCAGGCTAACAATGTTACTCTCCTCGCTTTTAATGTTTTCAAAATATTTAATGAATCAAGTGAAAGCACCAAATTTACCATAGTGTGTAACAACTGTGTTTCAGAACATTAGGAATATTTGCAGGTGTTGGTTTTTCTTCATCTTAGTGATTATTTTAGCTCCCTAATTGAAGAAGCTTTGTAAAACTGTTTTTCTAACAGCTGGCAATTTTCCTGTTTAAAATATCAGTATCAAAGAACAGTAAAATTTCATGCTTTTTGGTAGGGGTAGTCAATGTATTAAAGTATTTTATGCTGAGATAAGGGGACTTGGGTACCTGTGAACTTTGAGGGATAAGAAATATATGCAGCTTTGGCCCATCTTCAATTTTCTGTTTATTGATGAGCTGGAAAGCCATGTCCTTTTTCCCTCTAGCTCTGCTTCTCCCATGAGTCAGTTGTCCGGGTACTGGCCGCAAAATGGGAAAAACAACATACAATATTAAAGCAAAGTGGTGTCTTAATGAGTTAAACGTCTCCTGGTGTAATTCCTTTCGTGTAGATTTGCTTCAGGAGTTATGCCTTTCTGCTTAAACCTATTTTGGTGTCTTGGTTAAAATGCATGCATTCATGATCATATTCATCAAGTATGTATCCCTTGTGTTTAAATGCTGGACAGAAAGTTTATACTTGCGCCTTGCATACAAATCTTCAATCATGAGTACTTTACATTAGCCTCCTAATGTCATGTTTAGGCACCTAAATGTCCTGATTTGATGAAGTGCTGAATGCTTGTGGCTCCTGGTGGGCTTTACTGAATGAACCCATTGCACTTGGTCGATCACAGCTAAATAGCAAGCTAGACTATCTGCTCCCAGCAGTCAGGGCATGCACTAATAGTGTCAGAAGAGAAAAACCTGTAAGTATGTCCCCAGTCAGAATCAAATAGATTAGGGAGCAGGTGCAGCTTCTGGATTTTCCAAGTTCTGACTCCCAGCAGTGCTTTACAGCACCTTCGGGAAAGATAACACTGCTGAGAGTATGTGAAGATCAGGCTCCTGACTTTTTGAGCATCTTAACTATAGTCACCTAAGTTTCAGAACTGTAGTGCTTGGAAAGCATTGCCTGACTCTATTTGATAGAACTGTATTCTCAAAGACAGTTGTCTTCCTAGAGTCCTACCCGAGAGCGCCATTCCTGGTACATGAGCATGAGCTCTGATTCCAGAGCTGGGAGAACATGTTTTGAAGGAGCAGGAATATACGCAAACCCTGAGCTACAAGGGAGACTTTTATCTTAGTATTAGGTTTAATTTTGAATTTCCTGGCTTATGCTCATTTTTATTTATGTCATAATGATTTAATGATTATGTGCACACTTTTTCCAAGCTGAGTGATTCTAACCATTAACCTATGTAGACAGTTACAATATTAAAAAGGGGGAAAATACAAGTGTATGAGATTTATGGTGGAAACAGCCAGTTGTGATAGAAGGCAGCAAACTTTTTCTGGCATATTTACTGGAGGAACTGAATGATATTTTGTACATATGTCTGTATTTGTTTTCCAGCTGCAATGTAGATTAGGTATGAGGAGGGAAGGAACCCAGGCTTGCAATTCTGTAGCTAACTTTATGGGTCAGTTGTTAGGAGGTAAATTTCTAGCCTCACTAACCTTGAATGTCTCTTAGAAAAGAGAAGAATCCCTTGATGCTGCGGATAGTCCACATTGGGAGGAGGGGGAAAACAAAATATTTTTTGTTCCTAAGTTTCTAGGAAACTAATTGAAAATGCACATGAGGAAATTATGTTAAAATTATCCAGAAGCTTTTGGGGGAAGGAAGAGAGAATTTGTGTACCTGGCTCTTAAATGCCAGGTAGAACATATGTACATTTTTATGATCAGAATCATAAGACTTTCAGACACATACACAGATTACTTGTAAGGCTCTAGATTTGATTGGGTTGTGCAAAAGTCAGAGCTTCTGTGACATTTAATCACCAAAGTCTTGTTTTTCTCCTTGACAATAAAATATGGAAATAAATTCCCATAGCAACGAAGTCTTTAAAGTGAGTGTAGGAACATATTGAGTTAATAAAGGCAATGAGGGAGCAGGGGAAAAGAGAGGGTAGAATTGTATCGAGTCTCTGTAAATTCTTTCTCTCCCAGAAAACAGGACTTTGGGGGGTTATGGATAAATTTTTTGCATGTTTTAGTCTGTGTGTTTTAAAAGTATCCTGGGCAGCTTGTACTGCTGTAGAGCACAATGAAGCTTGCATCAACAGTAGTGTTTATTTAGTAGGGATTGTGAGATTACAGTTTATTTTTAAAATATAAGTTTATTGTAGTTCTATCTCTTAGTTGGAGAATTTTCTCCTTAAAAGACATTATTAGAAGTGGCAAAACCCTGCCACAAAATAGCTCTCATGAGTTTTAAAATAGAAGCAATGCCAATTTTTTTAGCTTTAGTTCTTGCTTCTTTGGACTACTTTATATATAGCATTTTTGGCTTCTTGTAATTTGAAATCAGCATTAGCAATTTTGTAGAGTCATGTTTTTTGTTGCTTTTGGTTGTTTTTTTTTTTTTTTAAACCATTATATATTTTTACTTCTTCTGACCTGAGCTATTAACCAAGAACTTGACTCTGAGGGTAATTCTGGTTGAGAATATGGTTTAAAAAATACCTGGTTCTATGATTATGCAATCCTGTTTATTTACAAAGAAATCCCAAGTGTAATTTCTTCCAGAACAAAAAGTATCAAAGTATGTATATTTATCCCAGTTCTAGACCCCTTTCAGCTAGCATTGCAGAGCTCCCTCTTGCATTTTATTCAGGGGGAAGTTACCTGTGTAATGTATATTTTTACCTCACTTCCTTTGCACCTTCTCTGATCTCTTACTTATTCACATACATACATATCTCTCACATGGAAAAAAAAAACCAACCCCCCCCCCCCCCCCCCCAAGCTAAACAAAAAACCCCACTCCAACACAAACAAAAAAACCTGAACAAAATAAAAAAGCCACAACCCTTAAAACCAAAAAACCCACCCCACCTTCTGTCCATGCATCTTTGTTCTGGTAGTGAGATCTTTCCTTGGAAGAGGAAATCAATTGATTATTTCAATCAACTTCTGTAAAAGATGTTAGTGGTAATAAACTCTTATCTCAAGTTAGATCTGTACCATACTTATTCAGTTAGTGATAATGGTATAATGTGAAAGTATCCAAGCTAGCTAACTTAAGGGACCTTGGTACAGACTGCAAAAATGGGTCTAAAGGGAAGGTAGGTAGATGGGTTCCTTGGCTGCCTTTTACTAGATTGGTATTAGTGCACAAAGTTTGAAGCTGGCCGGGCAGATACATATACGCTGCTCATGATTTGACCTGAGTATTTATGAGCCCTCTTTTTATCAGGACATCCTGTAGTCAAAATAACTTAGCACTGTAATCATTTTAGGCGTTCCAAAATCAGAAGGAAGTGTTAATAATGGAGAGGTAAACATTAACTCTGGAAAGTTTTCATTTTCTTTCAGTTTTGCAAATCTATAGAGTAAATCTTTTCAGGATTTCATCTGTAATCCTGAAGTTTGAAAAGTGGGAAGAAAAATTCCTTACATGATGAAAATTGTGCTTCTTTCTTGATGTTAGGCTACTGTAAGACAAAACTGAGCTGGCTGCAGTTGTGGCAGATTGCTTGATCTCTAAACAGTCCCACTTTTTACCTGCAGTTACGCTTTAGGTATTACTTGTAACCAAATTAAAAAAACAAAACAAACACAGTTCATCTATGTTCATATTCTTAATTATTGTTTTGCTAGCTCTTTTGATATATTTTGAAGGTGTGTAGTTTCTAAACACAACTTTAAAAAACATGTCTCTTAAATTCATCAATTTTCAGTTTAGAAAATTGTTTTCACTCCATTGTAGATGGTGATATATATGGTACTATATTAGCTCTAGATCCTTGCAAATAACCGTTTCTACCTTGGCACTGCCCTGCTCATGATATGGTGAATTGTCAGCAATCTGTGATTGCACGGTAGCAAAAAGGTTGATGTGTCCTTGTGCTCTCAGGTTGGTTTCCAAGGCTCTGCAGTACCCAGATGGCTCCTCTGTGCTCTGATAAGCTGATGATAACCCCTGCCATCATCAGGTGAAATAATGAAGATACAGGTGTCAGTGTAGCTTCTTCACTAATATCTGCTGTGTTCATATTTGTGAGTGCAAATCTACATCCAGTAAGGAAGTGATATATTTGCGTAATAGCTACATGGCATAGATTACTCTTTCAGTTATAGCCTGGTTTTCTACTAGAAATAAATTCAGTTTGAAATGATAACTTTATTCTGAAGCAGCAGTGATTTAGTAGGTTTATTAATGAAGACAGTGCTCTTTGGCATAGTCCTTAATGCTCAGTGTTTTTAGCTTCAGGTCTATACCAATCCTAATTAAAGCTTTCCCCCCCCCGCCTCTATTCAAATTAAAGAATTTCAGTGCCTGCTGAAGTCCAACTGTTTGGACTGGCTGCCTTAAGTGTAAGAAAGAAAGGGAGAAATGAGTAATGATGAAAAAAAAAAAGATTAATTGATTGAAAAGCTGAGTGTATGATATGGAAGCCAAATTTTGGGAATTTATACAGGCTAATCATTCCTATCAGCAGAGCTGTTCTTATCAGCCAGAGGATGCAGCACCTGTCCTCTTCCTTGCCGTAGGTAGTGTTTGTATGTTTTCTTACATGTTTTGGCAGACTAATGAAAAGTGACATTTTATAAAATCTTATTTGATATGTGACCTTGCATTCTGTGGCACTTGATGATTAGCAACCAACATACTGCCTCACTGAGGTAATAAATTCATGTTTTAATATAGTTATTTGTTTTACTTGTAGTGTAGCAGACAGCTTCAAACCATCAGGGGGAGCTTTTTAAGTCTGTCTGTCAGATGGTCTGCTTTTCTGTTTCATCCTCTGGGCTTGATTACAGTATTTTCATTAAATGTTATGTTACTGTGATACACAAACCATTTGAAATATTCAGATTTGTTTTTAAGAAAGGTATTTAAGAAAAAAAAAACCAACCCCCAAAACAACATATATGTCCAAAAGCTCACTGCAAACTTAACCTTTTTGTGTGTCCCAAAGCCATGCTGCTCAGCATCAACAGACTTCTTCCAAGCCTGTTAATGTGAAGAGATGCAGGAAAACAGCTCAGAAATTTTCTTACTAAAAATCCTAGAACTGCTTTTTAAAATAATGTGTATTTACATCTTGTAAGATAGCTTAAATGTTTGTTGAATCCTTTGAGGAAACTCAATTTTCTGTGCATTAAAGCAAATAAGTAAATAATTTTCCATTATTTTTTTCCTGTTGGTAATGTTGGTGGCTGTGGAGATTCAAGTACGTCATGTTTTCCATACATAGTTTTTTGGTAATCTGATATATTCTGCCATTAACTGTCTGGTACAGCCAGTTGTGAATTTCATAGGCTTGCAGAAATACAGACACCTTGTGAAAGCTTAATTAAATATAAATGTTCAGTTAACATTATCTCAACTTCAGCAGTTCTGTACTTGCATGTTATATCCTTATTCTGTGTGCTGTCCTTAAAAGTGAACCCCACATGTTTTTATACAGTCTAGTCTTTTTCTGGGTGCGGTGTCCTATGAAGATCTTACTGAACCCTAAAGCAGGGCTTCATGTTCAAAAGTTGTTGTTCCTGTTTTTTTATTTTTTATTTTTTCCTTAAGATATTTGATGATCTAATAGAAGCTGCCTGTATGGTATGCTTAATCCATCATAGGTGCAAATCTACTTGTATGTGGGAAACAGTGACATTCTTCCTGGCAGTGAAAGTAGTTTGAAAAGCAGTTCTGATGTGTGACTAATGCTAAACTTTTTTTTGAATGAACAAACATGTTTGCAAGATCCTGCAAGTTCTTAGCCAAGATTTGCTTCACAAATTTTGCTTTGGTCGCTATTTGACCATGTTTTCTTGGTGTGTAGGCCATGAGTGACTGGGCCTGAAGAGGGAGTATCTAGAGATACTCCCCAAAAAATGGGAGGCTGGTTAAACAAGATCTAAACTGTCAAAGCATTGGTAAAAAGGCTTATTGTTTTCTGACAACATAATGCATGGTTTTCAAAGTCCATCTGCAACAAAGTTCTCTTGATATTTCTCAAGTTATTGGAGAAATAGCAGAAAAGGGAAAGATGACTGTGTTTTGGGTAGCTTTTCCCTATCATGCAGAGAGAAAATCTTTCATTTGTTGGAAACTATCGTGTCCTTTGGATGGTAAAAAATTTTGGCAGTGGTTAATACAGGTAAATAAATCCTAAATGTTTACCCACAGCTACTTCAGATAGAAAATGTTAATGCAGTTATGGCTGCCACTCAAGTCTGGTTAATCAATTTCCACATTAAGTATACTGTTTGGGACCCCACTGGACACTAAGGACTTTCCATCTGAAGTTAACAGCAGCAAGGGATTTTAAAGGATTATTGTTCTACTAGAAGATTTCTCTGATATCCAAGTGTGGGATTATTGTACATATGCCTTAATCTGGGAGTTTAGATTTGGTTTTTAAGGTTTATCCCCGTCTCTAAAAAGCTGCGATCTTTTTCAAAGCATGCACAAAAAATTATTTGGATGAAGATCACATTGAAATGCTTGATGCAAAGTCAAAATTCCTATTGCTGAATCACAGTTAATCTGCTTTAGCCTATTTGAACTGCCTGTCAGGGACATCCAGATTTGGTATGCTGCAAAAGAATACAAGATTGTCATGGGGCTGCTTAAATATAAGAGAAAGTTGTGGGTAAGTGGCTAGAAATACAAGGATCATGAGACATGATTTTGTGCCCAAGTAGCTTTTTCTCATGAAGTTAACAAACACTTTTAATAACAAACAATATTACTTTTGTAAAAGGGGAATAAAAGAATACATGGGCAGATAAATCTTTCAGAAGAAACCCAAGGGCAGTGAAAACCAGAATGATTTAATGGTTGCCAAAGAGAGTGAAGTAAGAGAGACTGTTAGCAACAAAGGGAAGAACTTCATTAGAGACAATGAGAAGGGGCTGAAAAAAACAAAAACCCAAACAAAAAAACCCCCCACCCATCCCCCTCCCCCCAAAACCAGGATGCAGACTTTGTCACTGAAATAATTTTCTAAGAATAACAACCCAGTCAGAGCAGCTGGGACACAAGGAAGAACATACATGAATTTAATCCTGTTTTTTTTCAGAAAGATTGTAAAGTAAAACAAGATGATGAAGAGAATGAAATGTAATAAGAAAAATATGAATTCATAATGTCATTGAATCTTGGGCTTGTAGTTTAAATTACAGCTCAGGCTTTAATGTTTTAGTTTCCCACTCAGTAGAAGTTATAGTATACAGAGAGGAAAGTGTGTGCATTCGTATCTTGATATGCATTCATTTAGTAGGTAGATCATACACTGTGCTAGTAGTAAACTTCTGAAGGGACGGTGGTTCGTCTTACCTATAAATTCTGAATTTTTAAATGTAAAAGATTCAATTAAAAAAATACACAAATTCTTTCCAGTAGTTTGAAAAATTTGTTGCCTGAATTTCAAATCCTACACTTCTAGTGTATTTCTTATTCATCTCAATTTTTTTTTAAAAAGAATTCATATTGGTTTTGTTAAGACTGTTACCACGTGGTTGAAAACCTGGGTAGCTGACAGACAAACCAGAGCGATAAATGACTTTGTCACAAATAACTGGCATGTTAGAGGCTTGTATTATATGTACTATTCTATGTCTTTGTAAATATTTTATGAGAGTCCCTTAAAATGCACTAAGGAAATTTGTAGAGGATTTTGAAATTAAAGGACTCAAGTATACCACAAGTGAAAGGAGATAACACAAATGACAGCTCTCAAGCTAACAGAGGTAATCTTTTGAGGTTGTTTGAAACATTTTCAGGTGACTAAGAAATATCTGTTTTATGTATGTTGCCCTTTTATTACAACAGAGGATCTGAAAAGCATGCTTTTTTTCGTTTTGGCCTACTAGACTCAACCCCTATGCCTCTCTGCACCTTGCCCATCTGCTGCAATTTTTATGTTGCCAAGTGTTTCTTTAATAGGTGCTCTGCTGCGCTCAAGTATACGTTTGGAACTGGAAGGGGAGACCTAAACTTAATGATGTGAAATTTCAAAGTGGCTTTAAGAGATTAGAGTGAATTTGCTGGTATGAAATGATAATCTAAAACTAATGATCACAGATGTTCACTCAGGTAAAAGAAACAATTACCATACCTAAAGTTGGGATACAGCTTTGCCCTTCCTATCTTCCACTTACCATTTCGAAGTGTTACTAACTTATGCTATTAACTATTATTTCAGAAGAGTGCAATTGGGATTGAATTAGAGTTTAGCATCCTGTAATTTATGAGGATATATGTAACCATTTAGGAACTACTACCAAAAAAGGATTAGAAATGTGGATATGAAAATTTGTTTGAAAAAATGCTAGTTAATGTAGTGGATTTGTTTGAAAAAAGGCCAACTGTTTTTTGGTGGTGGTATTACAAAATACAAACCAGATGTTAAGAGAGGAATAATCTGAAGATGCTAATTGTGAAAGAGTGTCCTACCATATCTTCCTAAAGATGATAAAGATCAGTGAAGTCAACCTGAATGTCTGTGTGCTGTGGTAGGAGAGAAACCATCATTAAAATAGATTCTGTGGGCTATGACATTCTACCATAATGCAAGAATGAAGTTATTCCTTGCTATCTAACGTTTTAATATTTGAAAGCCAAAACTTTTTCAGAATTTTGTCCACATGAGATAATTATGGGTAAAAAAAGTTAGAAACCAGACAAGAGCAGCAGAAAGTCAAGGGCTAGATGCTTTGATATTTTTTTTAAGAAGGGAAGCCAGAAAAAAAAATATGCAAGTTCAGCATAATGATGACTGAGAATTGACTGTTAATTTATAAATAATTGAATAATAAAAACATAATGTTTGAAGGGACTTTTTTAATGTCCTCTAGCAAAGAATGAGCCTCTCATACCAGATTGTGGGAATATTCCTTCAAGTTAAAGATGGAAGCCTATTATATGGCATGAACAGAGCCAGACTGGAAAAGTTTATAATCAGGGGGGAAAAGGTAGATAAATTATGGAAGTGGAATGTGTTACTAATTCATAGTGAGTTGTCCAGTATCTTTAGATCGTGTCTTTACCTTCATGCTTTGTCAGAAGAAACACATCCTATAAAAATGTAAATCTTAAGAAGAGAGAGGAGAAAATACAAGCTGGCTGTATGAGCTCATTGGCAAGACAGGTCTGTCCAGACTCTGCCATAACCACATAACGGATAACAGATTGGGCCAAGACCTGAACAGGACTTTTCTTCAACTAGTTTCTGTGAAATAGCCCTTTGCTTTAGAAGAACAATGTCATACACACCAAATCTAGACACAATTCGTTTATACATACCAGGACAGTAAATTTGCCTTAGAAGGCTTTCTTTTAGTAAAACCAAAACCAATTACTCTCATGTGAGCTCTGTAGTCCCCCAAGCATGCAACTGTTTATTGTTGTTTTAATGTGATCAATGATAACCTAAAGGTGAAAATTTCAAAGTCTTATCTAAATGTATAATTTTAATATTCCAGCAAGAAAATGAAGTAGCAAAAAATTGCTGAACCTGAAAGACCTGCTAATTGCCCATGAATCTTTATCAACCATGTTGAAGAAATGCTTTGCCAGTGACATTGAGTGGTGTGCATGTCTCTCTAGGGCTAGTAGAAATTTTTATTATGAAGAAGGATTTTAAAATGCGTTTGACCAATCTTACTTTTTATTGTCAACTATTGTTTAGATAAATGTTAAACAGCAACTGATTAGAAAGCCTAGATGTCTGAGTGACAGCAGATATTTTGAGTTCATGGGATAAGCTGAAGAGCTTTTAGCATATTTTAACATTTTATTGTGTATCTCTGGAAAATACCAACCTCTTGGAAGGTTATGCTGTCATGTCTCTCCCCTGTCAAGTAAATCATCATAAAAATGTGTGTGAAGCACCAGGGGTTCCTCACTTCCTCCACCCATCAAACCTAAAAGGGAAAACATCATTCCTCCAAATTAGTGAATCTTATGATATATTTTTACAGAAAACTGAAGTCCCCTGCCTTCTGTTTTATGAACTACTCTATGTATGATGCCACTTAAAACCAAACTTGTCAATCTGAAGGTAGCATCACTAATGAAAGTTGATCAGTCAGTATATTTAAAATGGAGTCTTCAGACCCCAGGGTGTTTCTCAATTATTAAGCAAGAGTAAAGCTTGTTGAGATTCACATCACCGAGATGGCTTAGGAAAAAGCCAGTGGGAAAAGATAAGTCTTAAGCTGACAGTCTTAGCGTTTAATCTGTAACTGCACAGATGACTGCTAGTAGCACATTCCAAGCATGAACCAGGAAAGTACAATCTGGTCAGCCCAGCGCTGTAGGGGGTACCAGGGTATCTGTCACAACCAGGGCATAAGGGGTTGCGAACCAAGGGAATAGGTTGGTTCGGCAGCATTGTCCCTTGTGCGGAGGGGCAAAGGGACAACACATTTTGGAGCTTGCTTCACCCAAATCAGAAACAAAGACCTGATGCCAAGTACAGGAAGTAGATAGTTTGTTATGAATCAGAGAAATAGAAATATATTGAAACCCATGTCTGCCAGTTACAAGTGATTAGTGCAACTGTTTGTCCTTCTGTGTATATTCCTTTTCTAATTCTTCAAGTTCTATTTTTGTACTCCGGAGGGAATTTAATTTTGTAACTCTTCTTGATAATACTTGAACCTCAGAGTTTTTAGCAATCTCAGTGTTAACTTCTCCCCACCCCTTCAACAAAATAACATTGTTGGTACTTTCCTCCCAGCATCCTCCTAAAGTGGCTTCAACAAGCAGATGCTACTTCCAAACTTATTTCTAGAATTTATAACCCAGCTATAAAAATTGTCTAGGTCAAAATTTAGCACAGAGCATAAAGTATAATTCTTTGGAAAGTGACAAAAACCGGGTTTGGTATTCTTAAATTATAGATATAAAATTAGGAAGTTTTAGCTCACAAAAGATTTATAGCAAGTTAACAATCTTTGGACGGTATTGTATTAGAAACTAGTGGTGGTGTTTTAGTGTAGGTTTGTTTTGAAGGACGCATTTCTTACGTTACCGTGCTTGGTATTTCTGTCCACCTTTCTACTCATTTACTTTAGTGTCCATCAATCAAGGAGAAGGGAATTTGACAAAGGAACAATGTTCGCAAAGGTGGAGCTCTTACAAGCTTCATTAAAATTGGACCCAGAATAGAGAAGAGACATCAAGTTGCCCTGAGAGAAAAATAACTCAGGAGCACCTTGTTAGACACTGAAAATCCAAGCAGCAGCAACATGTTCTGAGTTCTGAAAAATTGCACCATATCAGGCATGAAGAGTCTCGTTGTGGGGTCTGCATTCACTGGAAAGCAGGCTTCATTAGTACTAATGCTTGCAAGCTAATTGTGCATAGATGGCTTAAATATATTTTTTTTTTGTTCTTTCTTTCTCACTCCTCCAGAAATACACAATCTTTTAACTTTTATGTAATGCTGATATGTATTCATACTCCCCAGGTGCTATCAGGCAGAAGCAGGAAGGTATTGTGTAGGAACATCTGAATTCGAAACAAAATTTTCTTTCCATCCTCATCGCTTACATGGGAGCTGTTTTATGTAGCACAGTATCAGCTGATATGAAAACCATTCCTCATTCAAAATATTCAGAAACAAATAATATAATAGGATTTGTCAGAAGGTGTGTTTTCAACCTTTTTTTTTTAAGGCAACACTGGAAAAGGATTGCTACCAAACTAGTCCTTTCCATAGACCTGTGTCCACTGTGACCCATGTCATGTTATTTTCTCTTGACATTTTGCTTTCCCTTGCTTTTGCAGTGGAAATTCCAAATGAATACTCTCTGTACAGTTTTTAGGAGAGTCTGGATGGTATGCATGTACAAAAAATTTCATTTTAATACAGTATGAAGAGAAATGTTCATCAGTTAGCTGAAAGATTCTCCAGTTTGTGGCCAAAATTTTAAATATTTACAGTAGCTATTCAAAATATTCTTTAGGTTTTCTAGTATTTATTAATTGCTATCAAGGAGTGATACTTCATCTTTCGTTTGACACTAAGTCACTTAATCTTTTGTATTTGCCAGTCTGCTTAAAAATGTTACCAAGAAGATAACTGGCTATTGGTTTTTTCCCCTCTTTTTCTTTCCTCCTTCATAATATTTAAGATATGATTTTCTCTTTGGCTACTTGATCAAAGTTCTCAATCCCTTACAGGTTTTCTAAAGCTACTTCAGAGCTTTCAAAGAATATTTGTTACTTTTTTTGCTTTAAAAATAAAATCAATGGTTGTAGTTGCAGAAAATGATTCTTGAAAATAATCTGCAACAATTTAAATGCTTTAATATTTAAAAATAATAAAAATATTTCATCTTGTTTTCTTCCCTCAATACTTATAGAATGTTTTGTGTCACCTAGGAATTGTGACTAGGAAAGGACAACATAATGCAATTACTATTCTTGTAATGGTTATCTCAGAAATATATCAGACCGAGAAATAAAATGTTTATCTGACAGGGCAGTGCCTCAAAGTCTAGATTTTGTCCCCAGAAATCTGATAATATTTGCCACCCCGCCTTAGTATTCTCTGCTAAAATAGTTCCCATGTGCTATGGTTACCAACACTGGTAACTGTAAACTCCTGGTGTGGGAAGATGAGTGGAAGTTTTAGGTGTCTTGGGGAGTGGCAGGCTCTACCACTGAGACAGTATTACCATAGTCAAGTTTATTATTCTCCCTGTCTAGATTCTTTTTCTGTGGATTAGGAATAATAGTAGTAGACTGCTTCCATTATTTCCATGTGCAGCTATCCTCTAAAAAGCTTCATTTCTATAGGCTGGTTTGCTATAATTTTATTGATGTATTTTTGGAAGCAGTACAGTTACACAGCTCAGAAGATTTTAGGGTGAGAAATAGAAAGGAGTGGGACTGTCTCTAAATGGTATTTATGGTGTAAATTCTTCTTCCTTGTGGTTTCAGGTTTCAAGTATGGATGGAGTCCTTTTATAAAGTTTCTAAGAGACAAGCAATTTTGGAATACAATCTCTTTTGTCTGTGTGATACTTTTACTGAGAAACTTCCCAAATAAGACTTAATCAGAAAAAAGATATATGGAATATCCAGTCTTAAAATTTTGAAGATTAATTTGTGTCAAGAAAAGGCCTGGTGTTATAAGAATTTCAGAATATGATCATTTTGTCTAGTGGTAAAATTACAGCTTTTCAATTTGTAATTTTACATCCTGAATTGAACTCCATTAGTAGAGATGTTTAGTAACTTTTCTCATCTACCTCTTTATCAGACTACATTAAACCTTCATGGCTTTAAGAAGAATGCTAGTTAAATTGGTGGTGGATCTTCCCCTTCTTTTATGTATGTTAACTTTATCAGACGCTAATCAGTTCTCCCAAGTTGTATGATTTACAATGGCTATGAAGATAGCAATGTAAAGATTGGAAATACCTTAGTCTTTAGAGAAATGTTGTGATTTGCATATAGATCTCGTAGTTTATGGAGGAGATATATATGCTATTAAGAGGTAAGTTGCTTCATTTGTGCTTTATCTACTGCATTGGATACTGTAGCAATACAAAAACCTGCTCTATCTTCATGTTTCTGTTAGCAGGTCTTGCAGTTACTCATCAACAGTTCACTGTTAACTGTAGCTCTGTTGGTTTGGCACAGTGGAGGTGTTCTTTTAATGAGGTCGTCGATTCCCACCTGTACAGGCTTCCTTGCTGGCCTGCAGATTTGTGGCCTCACGTGGGTCATGTTTGCTTGTTATGCCAGATGTACAATCCATTAGGAACTTGCACTGAACACTTCACACTTACTTAACAAAAGATTTCTATAAAATAGCGTGACTGTTGGCCACCAGGGACAAGGCCAAAATCCAAGGAGGTGCCCAAAGCGATAGGTCAGATTCCACGGGTTTACCCAGCACCTCCCCTGCTGCTTCTCTCCTCCTGCTCTCTGTACAAGTGCTACACCTGATAAAGCACAACCCAGCATTTCCCAGCAGGGTCATGAGTGCTGAAAAGCCTGTCAGGAGATGATTGACAACTTGATGGAAGTGCCTCAGCTGGGCTATGATGGCCAAACCAGGCAGAATTCCCACTAGGCATATTTATCTAGGAATTAATACAATTACTCTAATCCATTGGACGAGTTGTCTACTCTTATAGGTTTGCATAGCAGAGAAGAAGGTGTCTGTAAGAGTGTCAGCATTGTCAGCGTAATTAACACACACCGATGATTTGTAATCATTGTGGAAAAATTGTGTGGGGTCAGGAGATCACTTTCTAAATAATTTCTGAGAATTATTTGTTAATCTTTTTTATGCTTTCACACGGGAGCTTGTTTAGCGCACGCAAAGTGCTTGTTACATGGTGTAGAAACAAACGTATACCGTTGCTTTAAGTTATTCATGAAAGTATTTCCCCGATAGCAGACTATTATGATAAATTTTTGGAAGGTAGCAACTTTTTGTACAAGCTACTTCTAGTTGCCGGAATGGCTGTAGAAAGTAGCATCCGAGATGGACATGAGAAGGAAAGAAAAACTGAGCTAATTCCTAAAATAGGCTTTACATTCCCAGAGACGTATATGTTACACTTTCCAGGCTCATATTCCCATTTGAACTTTGTTTCCAGGGTAAAGCACTATATGAGTCGTCTATGAGCATTGCTGCATGAGCCAGCACAATGTGCACATCTCTGTCGAGGTATAAAGGTGGACTCATCGATGTCCCAGAGATCTTGGCCTGTAAGAACAGCTGACTGGTCATGGAGGGGAGAGATGCTGCCTTACAAAATACAACTTTTGTAGACATTCAGTAACTGTCAATGTTTGCGTATCAAACACACATTAACTGTACCCAGTTTGCTCTTCATGTTCTTCACTGTCTGGTTTCTTTTAGATGCAGTGGAGGAATGTGGGGGAAATTTGAGATCAGTTATATATGTCTGGGTGGAAGATTGGGACTGCTCTGACTTTTCAGTTGCTCACATCCTCTAATATCTGCTTTTTTTATGGGCAAGACTGTTGAAAAGGCATGTGATTATGGCTGTGAAAACAGCAGTTAGGCATATTCAGGAATACTTTTTATTTATCAGTCTGTTTACAGTTCAGACACACAAACCAGTGAAGGCTTAGGGAAGTTTTTGACTTTGGATAACATAAAGATGATTATCCAACCAAAAATATCTCCAAGTAGAGATCTTCATTCTTCATTTGTTTATCCACCCCAAGAGCTAAGCTTGAATTTCTCAAAGCTGTTTTAACCCTCTTTAGACTCTGCTGGAAACTTTCAGGCTTATCCCTAAGCAGTTAATGTTAATGAAACAACGAAGGTAGTTAATTCACAAAAGGAGATCAGTTTGTGTAAGCTGGTGGTTATTGTCAGTTGGAAGCTATCATGATTGTCTGAAGAACAGTTGATTTATTCAGCCAAATAAATTTACCATTGTAATGGTAAAAAAACCCCCAAACAAACAAAACCACCAACCCCCCCCAAATGTATGAAAAATTATGCAGTCTCTATGTGTTGTGGAGATTGTCTATATTTAGTTGAAGATGTCCCTGCTCATTGCAGGGGGGGTTGGACTAGATGACCTTTAAAGGTCCCTTCCAACCCAAACTGTTCTATGATTCTGTATGTCTAGCAGGATGGGAGAGTTCTTCAATAGTTATTTTTAGCAGTGCATCCAGCTGAGTCCCTGCCAATTCATTGTATGAGTGTGCTCTCTCTGCCTTCAGTGTCTGAAATTTTTGTCCAGTCTGAACAAGGATAGTCCATTAAAAATGTCACTGCTCTAAACACCTCATCTGTAGTCCACTTACCGGCTCATTTTTCTTCAGGTTCACTTCAGGCAGTGTTGTTTAGCTGTCACACAGGTGCCTTGCAAAGCTCTTTCTGCCTTGTCTGTCTTACTACTGCCCTGCCCTGCTCTTCCCTTACTCCCTACCGATCTGCAACCAAAAGAGGTGTCCCAGCTGGCTGCTAAAGAGAGTTCTCAGGTGGGACAGCTGGTGGGAAGGGTGAGGAGAGAGGAGGGGTCTGTATCCCACTGAGAGTAGAGGTGGGCAGGGGAGGAAGAGCTGGGGCTGAAGTGGGAGGGCAGGGAGGGAAAGCGGAGTTTGCTGGAGCAAGCTTTTAGCTGCTGCTTCTGCTCAACGGGAGCAAACACAATGGGTCTCAGGACCAAGTTTCTGTACCATGTCTTAATCCCACCCATGTTTTGTTCAGTGACATTTCTTATTCTTCAGAATACCTGAAGAATCCTGAAATGTTTTGCAATGTCCTTTGAGAAACCTGACTATTAAACTATTGGTACGAAGTTTTACTAGGTATGTGGAGGGGAATTAGTTAAATGTTAGCAAAAAAATGAACAAGGGGATTAAACAGTGAAAGATTATATAACAGGAGAAGTAAAGAGTAACTTATTGCAGAATTATCTAGTAGCTACATTTGGCCCTGGTACAATGTTCCACAACCTTCTACTTTGTGCTTTTGCAACTTCTTGGGTTTTTGTCACCTGACTAGATGAGTTTTGGGATTGCTGGTTTTTTGCTAAGGATATTCATTTTGCATGCTCTCACAATCTGCAATCCAAAATGCAGTTACTGTGTAGAAGAAAGCAAGCATGATTTTGGTTATATATTAATTATTTTCTGAGATTTTTAGTGGCATGTCTTAGCAGGTATATGCTGGCTATTCAGATAGTTCTGAAAAGGTTTGAATAGTACACTTTCAAACCAGAAGAATTTAAAGCTGGGCCATTATGATTCAATTATGGTTTTTAGGGGATATAAAATGACATTGCTGAGTCAAAAGAAACCATTTTTCCTCCCATCTATTTTGGGCTGGAGGGAGAAGTGTTAGACTGTCAAATTATTTTAATCTGGAGAATTTTGATTAAAGTTCAGAAAGCGCTTGCACATTTTTAGTTGGTGTTAACACAATCACAATGACATGGTCAGGACTGCACATGTCTTTAATTATCTGGAAACCCATTCTATGGAGGAGGCAAAATGAAGTTTCAGAGGATTTAAAGCATAGTGTTCCACTCTTCAAAATATGTTCTTCTCTTGCTCTTACAAATTTTTTTTCTTTAGAAATCAATACTCTTTCCATTTATTAAAACAAGCTGAAATGGTCTTCCTTCTTTGCTCTTCCTTTTTTTCATTTGTCTCAATCCTTCCATTAATGTATGGCACAAAAGAATTGAACAGAATGGTTGCATAATGACACCTAATATGTTTATACTTGAAAGAACAGTATTTAAAGTACTCAGTCATGTGGATCTGTCCAGATCAAGAACTCAGTCACAGCATAAAGGGTTTGGGGGTTACATTTTTAACATTCCTCACATAAATACATCAAAGCTCAAGTATTTCAAGAGCAACCCAAGTTTTTTATGCTTCAACACACTGATGGATCTGAAGCAAAAACAATGTGCCACTTCTCCATTTGTTTTTTATTGAAGAGAGGATATTTGCAGGAAAAAAAGATCTGTGTGTAGTGATGCAAGTTACCTTGAGTGTTAGCTAGATGGCACTGAAACACGCTTGTGCTGCTGTATTAAAGTGACTTGTTTGGAGCACAGTCTTTGCTAAATGAAATTTCAGGAATAAAGTATCTCTTTTCTGCTTCTTTTCCTTTTCTAACCATACATATATATCTGTAACTCTTCATCTGCATGTATTTTTCTTTAAAGCATGCTCCTGATTTCACAAGCCTTTTCATATCGACTAATTATGTTGTCACAGAAAGACAACATGAAATAAACAATGCTGGAATTTTTGCAAGCCATATTATATTTTTGGATTTTTATTTTTTTTTCCCAATTTGAAATTCCATATTTTAACATACAAAGGATACTGTTTTCTTTCTCACTGATCTGTAAAATAACCTTTTCCAGGCTACAGCTATAGAAGGACAGCATGCTTAGCATTAATGACATTTTAAAATATAAATTCTGCATGAATTGCAATTGTGGGATAAAAGAGAAAAATTAGGCTCTAAGAATTTAGCAAATGTTCCAGCAATACTAGCTGCATCATCAGAAAAGCTTAGATACTATCCCGCTGGGGGTCCACTGCTGTCTGGCTTTGTAAATGGTTAGGAAATACTCAAAAGACAGGTGAATTGGCATAAAATACTGCTTTTGGATAGCTTCAGGGTAAAAATGAACAAACTGTAGCATTCAAAAAGCAAAGCTCATGCACTTTTTCCTCATCCGTGTTCCTTTCCAGGAAATAACTTTGTTCCTGCAAAATCCTTAGACATGCTGCATTACTCTGTACTCATCCACAGTGACTTAAAGAACCTTAATGCATGTTTTGCTGTCTCACCACCTACCTCCTCATCAAGCTGCCACTCTTGTCACTCTCGCATTTTTAGAACTAATCCTCTGATATGCTGAACCACTTGTAAACAAACAGATATTTTCTTAAAGATCTTTCTAGTTATACTTTTTTTTTTTGTGAAGTTGGATTCTACACAGCCAAATTGGTTATCAGGTTCCTCTCCTCAGAGGAAATTATTAAAAAGCAATAAGTGAATCTGGTGGGGAAGTCACAGGTCATAAGCAAGTGTACTTAACATCCTACACACTCATGTTGCAGCCCTGGGCTGGAGGAAACCCCTCCAGGACTTTACCCCAGCTTAGATCCCAGGCAAAGACAGCCCACCTTTCTGGGTTCTCTTTTTAATTTCTTCTCTATCCAGCATGGAGCCAAATTTCCTCCTAGGTTGGTTTTGCTCCTGACCTTAGAGAAATGCTAGATTTTTGCTGTTAGTTGTAAAATGCTGTATGTTGGTTGATCTTTTCCATTTGGAAAATCAAAGTTAATGCAAAGAGAAGTTGCCCTTTTATTCAATAAGGTTTCTTTCTGTCAGGATCAGTGATGGTTTTTAGAGCAAAGGTGAACCTCCGTATGCAAAGAATAATTTATTGTCAGTACTTTCAAGAAGGCACCTCCTGCAGTTCCAGTTGGCGTGTCAGTTTTCTCAGCATTTTAAGCCTTATGTCTTAGGCTGGTGAGGCCGTCTCAGGCAGACCTCTGAGGTATGTCCTGCCTGGACCTTTTCCTTAAAGAGAATACACCAAGAATCTTTAAAACTTCTATAGTTTTTCTTGGAATACAAATATTAAAATAAAGTAGAATCTCATAAAAGAGAGAGAGAACAGATTTGCCAGGTGTTGTATACTCAAATAGTCGTGTTTGAAAGCAGCTTTTGTCCTTGCCTACTTTTGTCCTTGGAAGGGCAGGGCCTCTTATTGTTCCCTTGTTTAGATGGATCTTTGTGGTCTCCTGTAGGTCTCCAGAAAAGTCTGCCTGTTGTCTCTGAGACCTGGTTCCCTACTTTTCTCAAGTCTCCTGTTCTCATCCTCATGGCTCATTGCTTCCCATAGCTTCCCTTATTGTCCCCTGCACTGCAGCAGCATCTCCCAGTTTGGTCCTCTCTCAGAGAGAGCTCCCACCTCCTTCCCAACATCCCACTTGAACCAGTGCGTAGCTGCCTGGTAAGACAAGCAGTCAGCCCACTGCTTGACAAGCCACAGCCCTTTAGCAAAACATACTCATACTGTAAACTGTGAGCAACGAATTATACACTTGTAACATCTGTCCCAGTGAGAATCTCAGCTTTCACAGAAAAAAAAACCCCAAACCAATACACATAGTCCTCATGGTTTTGGCCAGTGCTTAAGAATGTAAACCTTTTTAATCTGGGATTTCAGAAAGCAAATAACAAAAATTAAAACAAAGTGGGATTTCTAGCCTTCCAGTTATTTCTGTGATAAGATTCAAAGGCTGACCGTGGGTTTGACAGGAGGGAGGTCAGCCCCAGCTGTTAATATTCTCGTCCAAGGGAGGTCTGTTGCAGGTGGTAGGAGGTGTTCTTCATAATTTAACTGTTGGTTTAAACCCCCCTTCATTTATACTTGCAGTATGTGGAAAGTATGTAAACCTTCCATACAAGCACTTGGGTCAAGATGCAAAGAAGGACGTAGGGGCACAGTTGATTCTAAATTACCACATTACCACAAGTCCAAAAGGTGGGTCTTCAGGTCTTGTTCATCTGTGGCCTGCAGCTGAACAGGGTCCCTAGACACTGTACGTAAGTCGTTAAGCAGCTGCTTTTAGGCATACATTCACAAGTTTATGCAGAGCTCTTGTAAAGCCTATCCAGGTCTGCGTATACCATCCACCTTTACTTCTGTGCCGTCAGGATTTCAGAGTGCTTCGTCCCACTTGTGCTCTAGCACACTAGGGCTGCTGTATGCACTATGAGCTGTGGGCAATGAGTATGTGCTCAAATAGATACTAAATTAATTACTTTTTCAATGAGATACCAGAGCTCAGGTCTCCTCCAAAACAAAGGACTCAAGTCGTGCTTACTCATGCTCGTTGTCAACTGGGAACCTAGTCACTGTATTGCATGCAAAATCAATCAACTTTGAGAAAAGAAAATGACAGTCTTAGGAAGACAATATCTGTATAGTCTGGGGTCTGTCATAACAAATACAGATTGAAATGTGGAAATTCTAGTTTTCTCTTGAAAAGGAGGGCATCTCCATGATTCTGGAAAGTCACTGAGCAAAAGGAAGGAAAATACATTGTTTTCTAAAAAAAAGGTCCAACTGCCTAATTCTTCCATTTGTGAAGTTGAGACTGGAGTAAGGTTTATAAGAAACTAAATTTGACATTTTTTAGAGACTAACCTAGACATAACTTTGCCCAGAGTGTTGGTTTCTGTGGAGTCCATTCTTAAGGCATTTCACTTTCAAACATTTAAGATGTTGATGCTTCCAAGCTGGTAGGTGATTAAAAGTGGAGTCACTGGATTTTTTAGCATTGTGATGTTTTTATTGTTTTCATAATTTTCATCATTTTAATATTAGAAACATTAATCTCAGAAATCACATCAGACAAACAACCCAGCAATACTGAAACAGTTTGTTTCAGAGAAGTACAAATACCACTACAGGGTAGTCTTTACAGTTTAGTTCTTATTTAGCTATGTGAATTGTGAAAGATATAATTTTTAATAACTGGAAAAATGTCAAGGCCCATTCAGCGGGACTCCTGAAAAATTTAGCAGTTGTCATTTCTGTCCCTGCATGTATTTGGTTAATGATTTTTGTGTTCTTGTGCAGATAAGAAGGAATTTTAATGAAACTTGGAGGTATGTAATTTAAAAATGTTAGCCTTTTCAGTCAAGTTTTTCATCACTGGAATGAATATTGCTAGCCAGATAAATCCATAATGCGTGAGTACTCCTGGTCTTTAAAGGTTATCCTCATTTTTTCTCTAAGCAAGGTCAAGAAATGTATTTGCTGCATTGATTGGCAAAGTTGAGAAGTGCGTAAATGATTAACAACTTTGACTTTTTTGCAGCCTAGTTGCTGTCTTGAAAATCAATTGAGTGTGGTCAGTCCCTTTCTTTGACGTCTCAGGATGCATAATGCTAAAAAATCCTGGGTAGCCTGCCATGCTGATTCCTCCTGAGCCAGAATTCTGTGCGGAAAAGGGAGTTTGGAATTCTTTACATGGAAATTAGTCATGTCCTTGTTAGGCAATTGGAAAAAAAAGAACAAAATATAAACCCTTGACACACCAAAGGATCTATGTGCCACAGTGTCTGCCCCACCCACAGAGGGAAGTGTATTAAAAATAAATAAATAAAAATATATATGCACTGCTGGCTTGGAGTTTTGGCACTTTAGTACAAGTTGTAGTAGTCCTCTTTAAGTCTTTTTCTCTTTTCCCCCTAGATTTCCTGTAGTCTACTCTGGATCCAGTCTTTTAGTGACTGCATGGGTTTATAGCTTAGTAGGCGGAGGGGAGCTAGCAGTAGGAGAATGTCATCATGTTAAGTGCTGCGGTTACTTCTGTTGTACCCAGCTAGGATAGGCAGAGTTTGGGTCTATTTTAAAAGACTGAGACCTAAGCAAATTGGAGTTGCTGACAACCACTCTGATAGCAGATATTTGCAAGTTCAAAGACAAGGAGAAGGGAGAAAACAGAAGTAAGAGGGGTCACAGAAGACTTTCTCAAATGAAGAAAGTTGTCTTTCTGGTTTTGTTCTCATGCTCAAAATTATTTCAGTCGCTTTTCCTTTACTTTGTGATTTATTTTTGGTAGCTGTACTATTGAAGATTTTTGTGCATCTTTCCACTCCACCCCCCATTTTTTTCAAATCATACCTTTCTCTTTGGGAAGAGAAAGGATAAGAACTTGATTTTCTTCTTATTTTAACCCATTGCTGTTCTCCTTTATGTCTGTATCATAGAATCATTTAGGTTGGAAAAGACCCTTAAGATCATCAAGTCCAACCGTTAACCTAGCACTGCCAAGTCCACCGCTAAACCATGTCCTTAAGCACCACATCTACACGTCTTTTAAATACTTCCAGGGATGGTGACTCAACCACTTCCCTGAGCAGCCTGTTCCAATGCTTGACAACCCTTTCAGTGAAGAAATTTTTCCTAATATCCAACCTAAACCTCCCCTGGCACAACTTCAGGCCATTTCCTCTTGTCCTATCCGTTGTTACTTGGGAGAAGAGACTGACCCCCACCTCTCTACAACCTCCTTTCAGGTAGTTGTAGAGAGCAATAAGGTCTCCCCTGAGCCTCCTTGTCTCCAGGCTAAACAACCCCAGTTCCCTCAGCTGCTCCTCAGAAGGCTTGTTCTCCAGACCCTTCACCAGCTTCGTTGCCCTTCTCTGGACATGCTCCAGCACCTCAATGTCTCTCTTGTAGTGTGGGGCCCAAAACTGAACACATCATTCAAGGTGTGGCCTCACCAGTGCCAAGTACAGGGGGACAATCACTTCCCTACTCCTGCTGGCCACACTATTCCTGACACAGGCGTTGTTGCTCCTTTCTTCTCGTGGTTTCTGATCTTTGTTTCTCTCTTTCAAATTAGTGATTTCTCTTACTTGTGAGATTTCCTTCCATTCCCATCATATTTATAGCTTTTTACCCCATCTCTTCCCCTCGCTAAAGCAAAAACAGCTGTCTGAAATTTGCCTGTTTAACATTATTTTATTTTAAAGGAAAGGGAATTCTGGGACTATTTTCGTCATTCCTGTGTGAGGCAAGAATTTGATAGAAGTCCTGTGTATTAAGAAGAGAGCAAATTTCTAGTGTCTTTCAGTTGTATTGTGCTAAAAGCCTCATTTCTGCTTTGCACGCTTTAGCTGAAAACTATGCAATGATGAGGAGACTTCTTTTGTAGCTAAAATTGCCCTCACTTCTCTAGACTTTTGTCTTCCTTAATAGCAAACAGCACTAGTATAATTGTCACTGGGTTGGTAAAAAATGTAACAAACTTTACTGGAAAGGGATAATATTTTTTATTAGACTAGCTGTCCATTTTTGGCTTATTTTTTCCAATTATAACATGTATGTTTTTCTAGCTATGCTGCTTGCTCTAATAAAAGATGCTTTCTCTCCCTTCATACCTCGCCTCACTCATATGTAACAACAATAAGTCTTTTGTATTTTTTCTTAGTGGGATTCTGGTGAACAAGGTAACTGATGATGGTTCAAAACTGATTGATTCTTTCAAATCAATTTCTTTGTAGTATAGTAGTAGCTGAAATTGTCAGCTAAAGGCTACAACCTCAATTTAGCTGGGCTTGCTCTATATCTGTCTACCTGAATATTTAAATCATAAAATTCTGGAAGAATAAGTGGTAGATGATACTGTACTTGGGCTTCCCAGGCAGTGTTGGGTCATAGTAGATTTTACAAGACTTTAGGCATAAAGGTGGACACCACCATTTCCAAAGGCACCATTGCATTTCAGTGTAGTATCATAGAATCATAGAATAGTTTGGGTTGGAAGTGACCTCCAAAGATCATCTAGTCCAATCCTCCTGCAATGAGCAGGGACATCTTCAACTAGATCAGGTTGCTCAGAGCCCCGTCCAACCTGACCTTGAATGTTTCCAGGGATGGGGCATCTACCATCTTTGTGGCCAACCTGTTCCAGTGTTTCACCACCCTCACCATAAAAATTTTCTTCCTTATATCTAGTCTGAATCTACCCTCCTTTAGTTTAAGGCCATTACCCCTTGTCCTATCACTACAGGCTCTACTAAAAAGTCTATCCCCATCTTTCTTATAAGCCCCCTTTAAGTATTGAAAGACCACAATAAGGTCTCCCCCGAGCCTTCTCTTCTCCAGGCTAAAGAACCCCAACTGTCTCAGCCTTTCCTCAAAGGAGAGGTGTTCCATCCCTCTGATCATTTTTGTGGCCCTCCTCTGGACCTGCTCCAACACGTCCATGTCTTTCTTGTACTGGGGACCCCAGAACTGGATGCGCTACTCCATGTCAGAACCGGTGATAGAAGAAACATCTTGATCTGATATCAGGTGCATTTTGTCATAGTACTTGTAGCAAAACTTTGGAAGATTCTCCACTTTTTGGAGCGATTTGAGGATAACTACTCCATCCATGAGGGAGAGGAGGAGAAGCTGTCAGAGGTGCTTTTGACAGGAGAATGATGAGCTGATGGTGGATCTGTGGGTTGGGCAGATGGTTTGAAGCACAGACAAAGCACTAGCAGTGGAGTTCGTCTTCCTATCTGAAGATTATCAAGGAGCTGAAGATGTTCATACTTCCAAGGGATAAGGAAATATGTCACACAACTTTCTGCAAGACTAAGGAGTTTGGACCTTTACTAGCATGACATCTGGGTAACTTATGTACTGACCTTGAAAACAAGCAGCTTGTGTAGAATGGACATTCTTAAGACTGTCAGGCAGGAGGGAATTTTGTGGCCATGTAATCCTTCTTTGTGCACGATGGCTCAAGGACTTCTTGTTTTAATGTAGGTTATGTATCTTATGTTTAGGGGAACTTTGGTTTTTTTTCAAGACAAAAAAATGAAATGTTACTACTTAAGGTGTAACAGTTGTAACTGCTGTCGTGTAAATATTACCATTATAAGTCTCAGTTTGCTGAAGAAGCAGGGATGTGTGTGTGTTTTGCTACAATGCATGTCAAGAGTGCAGCTGTCCTAGTGATATTCCTGGAAGTCATGGTTTGATAGGCGTCTTTGGTAGCAGTCATGGCTTAATGAAGTCACATTGCTTCCTTCTGCTTTCTGCCCGCGTACCTGTTCCCTCCATTGGACTGTCACTTTGTGCAAGGAACTGATCACCCTGAGAACATAAGCAAACAAATAAACAAAAGTTCCTAAAGTAGCATTGCTGTCTAAATTTTCATATTGTGAAGAAGCCACAGTCTAAATTTCCTAGTTAGAAAATAAATGCGATTTGAGTGTTAGTCCAGTTATGCCTGCATTTTGATTTTAAGAAGTCTGGCATATTCCGCTCCATGGTCTTCTCCTTCCCACTGCTGTCCTTGATTAGCAAACTCAGTAATGTAATCTGAAAGCCAGGTGATTAATTTCTAACATGCAAAGACCTTATGTACCGAACTTATGCATGAAGATTATGGCATATGGGTTACTGAAATTTATTTAAAAAAAACCCCAACATTATTGGGGGGGTGGATGTAGCTTTCATCTGGACTGGATTAAGGGGAGGACTCAGGTTTGTGTGCAATTGAATTTGGGTCACCAGCATGCTTAGTGCTCCTCTGAGGGGGACAGAGCTGTAAGGAGGCAGGTAACTGCCACAGGCTTCTGCTGAATTTGTTGAGGAAAGTTACCTCTCGGCTCTTTTGTTGCTACTTTGCCAGCCAGTGTCTGGCTTCAGGGCACAATTTTTTTCTGGTTTGCACTATGGAGTGCCTGACCTTAGGCAACCTAGTTTAGTTCACTAAACCTTGCTAACTTCTTTATACTGAATTATGTCGATTTGCTAATCTCTACAAATCTGTGTTTTACATTTGAAAGTACTTATTAAAAACAAGCCAAAAGCTCAAAATAGGAACAACTTTGAGGATCTTTATTTTGATGGTTTTACTGTAGCAGAAATGTTCAGTGATGTGGGTGTCTGCATAATGTAACACATCCTCTTCCAAATCCTGCCTTTTTTGAATTCTCAAAGAAACCCCACACTCATTAAATAGCTTCCTATTATGATAACTTGGAGAGGGAACTGCTGTACTTTGGCCTTCCCACTGAGTGAAGTCTCATTATAAATCATCCCTTTATGGCTTCAAAATGCTGTGCTTCCAAACTTCACTCGTTAATGAGACTGGAATGAATTTCATAATGGCTGGCTGTTTGCACCAGAGCCATGCTCAGGAAAGACTGTTGCATTTATTTCCTTGATGCCTGAAACACCTTTGCAATGCATTGGACCTACAAACCAGGAATTAATAAGGAAGGCTCTGTGTGTGCATCTGTGCATATGGATGAGTATGTGCAGGCAAAATGATTTCCGTTTGCACTGTTTTTATTCCTTCCTCCTTTGTTTCATCCAAAAAGAGGAAAAATTTATTTAAAACAAGTATTTTGATAATGGTACTGAATGTATTAAATAAGAAATAAATTTCTTAGTTTCTTTTAAGAGAAAATATATTTTTTAATTTTCTTCAGAGAAGCTGGATTGTTTTACAGCTAAACTGATTTGACCACAGATTGTTGCCTAGTGAGTAATATTAAAGATCTTATTTTAATCTAAAGATAACTGTGCAGGCTTTCAAGTAAGTTTAATGTAATCAGTTAAGGGGCTTCAGTATACCTCTTACAGTACCAGTAATTGACCTCTTTTAAGTACTTCACCCCCTAATAGTTTGGTTGATAAGTATCTTGGTATTGGTTCACAGAAGATTGCTAACTGCCTCATTTCTTCACATTAGCTTAATGGGGAGTAATGAGTCACCATGCCAGTTACAGTCCCATGACATGAAGTAAATTTTGTCATCCATATTCTGCCTCACCATTTTTCATCTCTCTTTATTTGGATTATTAAGGATTTGGTTTTGCATTACTGAGGTCAGTAATTGCTTTACCTTTAACTCTGTCTCTGGATCAGACCCTGGTAATACAGTTCTGTTTTTAAAAGGGCTATGCTTAAACGTGCTTTTAAATACCCCTTAAAAAGGTATCTAGACTAAGGGTAGAAAAAAAACTAACACTACTATTTTGTTTTAAAAAATATTTTCTTCTTATTTCATGTCTAGGGAAACAAGGTAGAGGACATCCCGTTCAAGGTGTTCTGTTATTTTTATCAAGTGTACTTCTGAGGAAATTTTCTATTGAAGTGCTTGCAGTTTTTATTATTGACTAAATATTCTTATGTCTGTGCACTTGTATTCCTGTGATATCTTTGCAACACTCTCTGCTGTCGTTGGGTAGTCATTACTTATGTAGCTAGCCAGTGCTATTTGCTGCAATAAGTTTAATTTGTTCTCTCTTCATTTTCTAATAGGAATTAATTCCCACTTCTATTTAGTGTATTCAATAGGGAATTAATACAAAAAAATTCCCCACTGATTAACATAGGACATAGCAAGCTCTCTCTTCTTCAAATTAGTCTTTGAGCATAACCGATTCTGTAAGAGACTAACTTGATCTAATGAAAAAGAGGAACAAATTAAATTGTTATTAAAAAGTTAATTTTCCCAGTCTCGCTTCTCGGAGATTGCAGTGCTTACTGGTCAGGTCTTACAAAGGTTGTTCATTTAATTTCTTTTATAAGTTGTTTTTTTTTTTCCTCTCCAATGTGTTATTCTTCAAACGTCCAAGCAAATATCTCCAGAATTTTATTGCCAGTGCTTCATAGCCACCTGATTAGCTACGTGGGAGGCAAGACTAGGTTAGATGACAAAGGGGGCATGTAGATGTGCTTCAGACTATTTGTTTTGACTAGTAGGATGAGAGGAGTTCCTGTCAATATACTTGGAAACCAACCTTTTCATTAATGGTGGCGACCTACTATTTGTTAGCATTCTCTTTGAATTATCTTTCATCTGCTGTTGGCAATGACTTTGAATCTCGAAGGTATGTAGTTCTCACTGCAGGTCACTTTTCTGAAGGCTTTAGAATTGTAGAATCATAGAATCATTTAGGTTGGAAAAGACCTTTAAGATCATCAAGTCCAACCATTAACCTAGCACTGCCAAGTTCACCACTAAACCATGTCCCTAAGCACCACGTCTACAGTCTTTTAAATACCTCCAGGGATGGTGACTCAACCACTTCCCTGGGCAGCTGTTCCAATGCCTGACAACCCTTTCAGTGAAGAAATTTTTCCTCATATCCAATCTAAACCTCCCCTGGTGCAACTTGATGCTGTTTCCTCTTGTCCTGTTGCTTGTTACTTGGGAGAAGAGACTGACCCCCACCTCACTACAACCTCCTTTCAGGTAGTTGTAAGGACTACTTTCTGAGACTGATAGTCATTGCTGCATTGCCTTTAGCTTCTCCAGTTCTTTGTGGTTCCCATTGTTTGAAACGTGATGCTGTTGTAGCGTAGAATAAGTAGAAATTATACAGAGATAGCATCCAGACCATAGGAGAGGTCCTTTCAGCTGTTATTTATAATAAGCACTGCATCTGAAATAAGTGACTAGTAGGTGGCTGATACTGGGAAATTTATTACTACTTCTAAAGGTACTGACTTCAAACACAACAGTTGTGCTACTTGTGGGTGTCTTTTGGCCATCCTCTTGTACCACTTCATAAATGTATTTTGTGGGTGGATGGGTGTAGAAGGCGGGGTGGGATTTTTTTCTTAATAATTTTTTGTCACAACATGGCCTGTATTCAGTTTGTCACACAAACCGGTTCTGAGTCACTTAACAATTTTTTTTCCCTATCTTGCTGAACCAGTAGAATCTGAAAATAAAATATCTGCACCAAAACTAGCTTTAAGTATTCTTTTTTCAAAGGAAATAAGTGACTACTTGTATGATCTTAAATGAATCTTTCTTGATAATATAAAGCACCTTCTGAGCTGATAAGCAGGTTCTGTATTTCACATGGACTTTCAATATTATCTGTGTTTCTCTTTGAAAATGTTGTAGGTGCTTAAGCTGTACTAGAAGGACACTACAATTAAGGGTTCAAATTTGTAATAGATTTTCTTTATTATGAATGTAGTTTCAAGATAACTTTGCTGCTTGTTCTTTTGCTATATTTTAAAGGTACAAATAAACAAAACACCTCAATTTTTTAGTTGGCAAAGGGAAAAACAAAAAGCCACATAAGATGCTGCTTGTTATCCATGGTAGAAACTGACTTTTGTAGCTCGATGGGCTTCCAGCTGATGGATTTCTATTACACCTAGATAGGTTGTTCTGTCAAAGCTAGAACCAACTTGCTATTTATCCCATGTAGAGAAACTGGTTATTGATGATTTCCTTCTACTGGATTGATAAAGTTGCTTAGTCATTGCCAGAGGCTTAATCTGGGATTGAATTACATTTTTGCTCATAAAATCCATTTCTATTTGCATTAGTCAGTTAAAAAGTATGTGTCTATTTACATTCTTATAGTGTGTGTTTTTCTCCCACTGCATATTAAACCAGCTCTTAGGCTTTAATTTTCCTTTGTTGCCATCCTATTAGCATAGGAAACATGTGAAATGTGCCATAACAATTTTTGGTGGTAGGTTTATAGGTAGCATTGCACTATGTGCTCTAAGAGCTTACTTTGCTTCCATTTTTCTTAAGCATGCCTGTATGTTGTACAGAAGAGCAGAACAAACTTCCTTTAGAATAAATAATTCATATCCATCTGTTCAGGTGAGCAGGGCTTTAATAAGTTGCCAACACTTCATACAGGATAAGTAGTTTGAAGGCATTGTCAGGTCAGAGTTACTTAATACAGCGTAGGAGATACAAATGACACGGTGGGCCTCAGCCTTGGGTACTCTTTTTCAGGTGTGTTCGTTACTCAGGAGGACAGCCTGGCTATACAGCAGGTACCACCTTTGCCTTCCCAGTAGCACCTGGGCAAAACTTCCTTTCTCCTTAGGGCTCTACAGGCCTACTCATCGAGTTGCTCAAGCCTAGTGCTGAGCCATGCTGCCCACCTCAGCCGTGCCACTCATCTCTGAGGCTGTCCTGCTTCCTTGTAGTCCATACAGCAGAGGCGAACTGGTGCTCTTTTACACAGCTGGAATTTTCCCTTGGTTCCCTTTGAACTTATAGGACTTGCTCTGTCACGTTGAGCGGTTGTGTGTGCTAGTTGGGTTTCTTAGGATGTTGATAAGAGTTTTTAAAAATTTCAAGCCTGTTTTTTGTCTTGTTATGCTGTTAGCTTTTTGCAGAGTCTTACTTGGATTATCTACTTTTACCCTTTTTTTTACTTAACTTCTTTTTTTATATCTTGTATGTTATCAAGGAGTTATAACATTATAGTGCCAACTTTTTAAGTTGGTATTGCTGTTAGCATTCTCACTTGGTGAGCTGGAAATGTGGCCATTAACTAGTGTAAATTGCTGACATCAATAGCACTATTCTACCAACGAGAAAACTTTACTAACAACAAATTTAATTATTAAATTATTATAAATTATTATTAAATTATTACAAATAAAAATGTATAAATTTATTATTATTATTACTACTACTACTACAAATAGAAACCATTATTTACATTGTTTGATGCTGTGCTAAAGCTCTCAGGACAAAATATCTGTCTATGTGTTTTATTTTTATTTTTGCAACATTATGTATGCATATATCTGGGAGTAGAATGATGCTTATGGAGAAGATAAGGAGGGCAGAAGAGCAAACGTAGCAAGAAAAAGTAGTTTTTACATTATGGTGGCCAGGTTAGAAACAATTAATTGACTCTCCCAGATTGTTTTTTATTATTCTTTTCTTTGCAATTTTTTTTTTTCCTTGCAGAAGTATTTATATACAGTAGTTTTTAAGAAACATGCTCTAGGATGAGAGAATGTCTTAAGGGCAGAGATGGGCAGAGATCACCTTTAAATTGATGGATACATGAAGAGTGCAAACCATTATTATACAAGATAGAGGGTTTTCTTTATTAGAGAAAATAGCATGGATTTGCACATTTGCACAATTGGGGAAAAAAAAGAAGTGTTAGTTTGTAAGAGGTGGATTTTAAGAATGTTCGGAAGATACTAATGTGACTCGGGGAACAAAACACGAGGATCATATTAATTAATATTTTGACTGAGTTGGAGGGAAGTGAAGCAAACGTTAAGACAAAGTAGGATTGCATGAAGCTCTAGTACTTAATGCAGAAATGACCAGAGCATGGATAGGTTATACTTCAAAAGGTCAGAAAGAGAAATGTGTGCTTCTTTTCAGCAGAAATGCTGATGATACTTTTATAGTAATCAGAAGAAGTTATGCCCAGAAGTTACCTCAAGAGGCCGTACAGTGCATCATTCTGTCCCTAAAACAGGACTGACAATAATTCTATCTTTCCCACAAGTTACACTTTTAATGTATTCTTGAAGACAGCATAAAGCCATAGAGCCAACTGCCATGGCAAATTTTTCCAGCGTATCCCTATATCAAGCAGTGGAAAGCGTCTCTTCATAGCTGACCTGAATCTTCCTTTCTTGAACTGAAGCTTATTATTCTTACCCTTTGGACATGGATATAGATAACAGATTATTCCTTTCCTGTTTGCAGCAGTCATTTATGTACTAGAAGGCAGCTGTCATGTCTAAACAGCTTATGTTCTTCATTTTTTTCCTCATGGGACATGTTTTTCTAGATCACTAATCAGTCTCTTTCCCCTCCTCTGACCTCTCTCTAGTTCCTCCATTTATTTCTGAAAGTTCTGTGCTGTAACCAGACACTTTTAGGATTTACTAGTATTGAGAAGAGTGGAAGGATTACTTCACATGTCTTGAAGGGTGTGCTTTCATCTGTAGTCTCAGTAGAGTGTTTACCTTTTTAGCAGTGGTTTAAAAGAGTTGCTTGTGATCTGTGATAATCCCTGATACTTCTCTGAAGAAGAGCCAACTACTTGTTCCACATCTCATACTTGTGTAGCTCTAAGCAGTTGGAGTTGCCCCTGCCTTTTATACAGGATTATTTTTCTGAACATTTCTCTGTTTTTTAAGATCATTTTGAATTCCAGTTCTGCCTTCCAACATACTTGCATGTTCAGTGAGCCCTCAGCATTTTGGCTAATGCAGAAAGTACAGCACCCTTCCTTCATTGCAAAACCTCTCACATCATAGAATCATAGAATCATTTAGGTTGGAAGAGACCCTTAAGATCATCGAGTCCAACTGTTAACCTAGCACTGCCAAGTCCACCACTAAACCATGTTCTTAAGCACCACATCTACACGTCTTTTAAATACCTCCAGGGATGGTGACTCAACCACTTCTCTGGGCAGCCTGTTCCAATGCTTGACAACCCTTTCAGTGAAGATGTTTTCCTAATATCCAATCTAAACCTCCCCTGGTGCAACTTGAGGCTGTTTCCTCTTGTCCTATCGCTTGTTACTTGGGAGAAGGGACTCACATCCACCTCGCTACAACCTCCTTTCAGGTAGTTGTAGAGAGCAATAAGGTCTCCCCTGAGCCTCCTTGTCTCCAGGCTAAACAACCCCAGTTCCCTCAGCTGCTCCTCATAAGACCTGTGCTCTAGACCCGTCACCAGCTTCGTTGCCCTTCTTTGGACACGCTCCAGCACCTCAATGTCTTTCTTGTAGTGAGGGACCCAAAACTGAACACAGTATTCAAGGTGCAGCCTCACCAGTGCCGAGTACAGGGGGACAATCACTTCCCTAGTCCTGCTGGCCGCAGTATTTCTGATACAAGCCAGGATGCTGTTGGCTTTCTTGGCCACCTGGGCACACTGCTGGATCATATTCAGCTGGCTGTTGACCAACACCCCCAGGTCCTTTTCTGCCAGGCAGCTTTCCCGCCACTCTTCCCCAAGCCTGTTGCATTGCATGGGGTTGTTACAACCCAAGTGCAAGACCCAAATGAGATGATCTTTTTAAATGAAATGGAGGTATGACTATTGGACCACCTCTTAACCTGTGCGCTGGTAACAGTAGTGCTGGACAGCGTTCCTGAGCAGTCTGGCAGTTCAGGAATGTCTTTTGGTCTCAGTGGGCTTCTTACCTACTGTGTTAAGTTCTTGCTGCTGCAGATAGATGGATTAACCCTGGGCAGATAGCCATAGCGTCACCACTGTCACGCTGCATTTGGCTGTGTAGGCTTATCCTCAGAGAGTACCTCCTCTGTTGCACTGACCACGCTTATAGATTGATCAAGCTAATGTAGTCCCTTCTGCTTTTGTACTACCTCCATTCATTCATACAGTTTCTGCTCTTAGTGCAGTTTATTTTTTCCCCTGTAGTCCTTATAACTATTGTTTCAGCTGAGAGTTTAGAATATATTTTTTTTTAATTTAAAGATTCATATTAAAGAATTAAAGATTTTAGAGGAAGACTTTGGGCAATTTTAAATGCTAGTGTTTATAACAATTTAAATTTTAGTAAGGCAAGTCAACAGCAATGAGGACTGCTTAGCTTGTGCTTCTTGCTAATTGCAATAAAAATATGTGCACATAATCTTCAGCTGTTTTATGAATGCACTGACTTCCTTGTTGAGGAAGAATTATGTGGGTTCATAACACTAGAAGTAAATGTCATTTAATATGTACAGTTGGTCACAATATTGGATAAGCTATAGACAGAGTTCCAACTCAGGGGAAAAAGAGACCTTCAGGCCAGCTGTTGCTGTATCACCAATGTGAAAGAGTAAGCCTCATTTAGTGGGTCATACGAGCAGGAACAAACTGGGCAGGTGGAGACAGAGCGGTAAAGGCCACTTCCAGCTCAGTACTATGACCCAGCAGGGGTTGTGGCAAATAGCTTCATCCCTGGTATGGATATGTTTTGAACTCTAGTTCAGCTAAAGCTTGGCTGAGCTGTGATCCAGGAGCCTCTACCTATCATGGAAACAAGATACTGTCAGTCTAGTGATTTGGCAGCGTTTTGCTACGTTGGGAAGCCCAGTTCTCAAGCCAACATATTTTTAAGGAGCTCTAAGTTGGAAAAGAAACTCCTGTGAGTAATGCCTGGTGACTTATCCACTTTCTTTTTTGCATTTCCTGAGTTCTAAAAATAACATTTTGTGTATGGTTAGCCCCAGTGATTTTGGTATCTGGACTGTCTTGACCATGTGCCATATTTAATGCTGCTTTGTGAAATGGTCAAGGTGAGGTTAAAAGAATAGTGTCTTTTGAAAATGCTTTGGATACTGCTTAGGTGATGACTGAGCTTTGGCAGGGGCTGCCCAATCAAGAAATCTGCTGGAGTGCCTTATTTAAGAGCAGTATAATGGAGTGAGGAATTAGGATTTAATGCAAGGGAAATGTGCAATGTGGGTGGGTCATGCAGATGGATTTTGGTAGGGAGATGAAAAAGGTTTCTGCAGTCACAAACACTAAAATTGCAGTGGTGGTACTTGACTGTTAGCAGGCAGGAGAGATGTTAAATCTGATCTAAATCAGTGCTCATTTTTTCCCCAGATGAAAATGACTACTTATGAAAGGTTAGAGGATTTATGGGGGTGTCAAAACATATGGCAGATGGGCTGGATTAGGACTCATGAGTATAGTAATCCAAATCCTTTCTGCCAAGCATTTACAGAGGATCTCTTCCTGCTGCTGGGCTACACTAAATGTACACAGTCAGAAGAGCACAGGCTGTCAGGAGGCTCAGAGGAAGAGTTGCTAGTGAAAGTGCTTGTCTGAGCAGAGTTCATTTTGAAAGCACTTTATTTGCAGGCAAAAGTCTACTGGGTAACTGATTATATTATTTAATTGTAATAAATTGCTGTAAACTTTTTTTTTCTTTTGGTTCACTATACAAAGCCTGGAAGAAAGTAAAGCCAGAATGTGAGCTAAACCTTTCTAATTATCTATGACTATATTAGTACAGAGGGGTAAAAGCTGTGCAAAAGTCATGAGTGTTGAGAGAGGTAAAAAGGGGAATGAGCCTGTCATTCCCTTTCTGAGCCAGTGCTATCTATGTGTGATTTAAAAAAGAAAAAAAAAGCATCCTACTTTAAGTTTTTATGACAGAAGTTTAAGTGTTAGGGAGGATTTTAGTTTTGGTTTTAGACTAAATCCAGAGGATCTCCTTTGAAATCTGAAAATTCACAATGGCACGTCAGTGTTACACAGGTTATTGGTAGCTGTAGTTAATGTGTAGTTAATTTTAAAAAGATGTAAAGCTACTGGCTTTTGAGAAGACCCATGTCTGAAAAAGTTTCTGAGGAAGGATGCAAACCATTTGTGCTTGAGGCAACAAGAGGATAGTTGCACTCTGCTCCCATAGCCAGTTAATTAAGCTAAAGAGTCCACCAGAGCTCCTTCTCTAGTTAACTATTATTTTACAGCATGATAAATTGATAAGCTGGGTAGGAAAATCACCTACCAGGATACCTCTGAACTCCACAAATGAATCCTTAGATATTTCATTTAACACTGGTTAAAAAAACTTTAAAAAGTGTTATTAAACATGAAACACAATACTGTATACAGATATGTTGTGTTCTTTGTAGAACCAAGAAGTGTGAGGATCTGGACCTTACAGATCTTAAATATAAGCTTAAAAGGGAGGCTGCAAATAGTTACTCCAGCAGTAAGGATGGATTAGCTGTGAGGTACAGATTGTTTGCATTCTAGAGCTAGGAGCAAGAAGCGAGCTTTTCATCGTTACTGTTTTACTATGTACGAAGAAGATCTGAAAGTTTTTAGCAGGTTTCTCTATTATCCACGAGGAATGGCACATCTGCTCTAGCGGGATTTTGCCAAAGAACTTTGTAACGTGAACTTTCTCAGCATTTAATTGAAAAGGGCAATCGATAGATCTTTAGGAAAGGGAGATTTTGTTCCAGTTGTTAAGTAAGTATTAACAAAATTAAAAAGCAGTCTAAGCAATCCATGAAAGCTCACTTCTCATCTGTTAATGAAGTTTCACTTCCTTAGCATTTGGGATATCTTAATCTTTTGAGTGGTATATAGGCTTCCAGCAAAGACCTGCTCTGAATTTCTAATTAAAACAAACAAGCAAATGGACCAAAAAACTCATCTTCCACTTCCCAGGCTCTTTCTGTCTAAGCAGCCTCCTCTTAAGAGACTGTAGAAGAGTGAATAAAAAGAGCAAAAAAAAAAAGGTCACATTTAACATTTGAGACTTGTTTATATGCATGTTTGAAGGAAACGAGTTTGAAAATAATTGAGCCACAGGGGTGGGCAGAACACTTTTCATGTAGCAAAATATGACAGGAATGAAAGGACAAGTTGAACCAGGGACATAAGGTTTTACTGTGAGGGCATACATGCAAATCCATGAAGTCTGCATAATCTTTTTATTCCAAATATAAACTAGTTGGGAGTTTCAGTGATAACCAGTTTACACAGCTTTATAACATTAAAAGCATTTAAACAGTCCTGGCAGGCAGGGATGAAACAGTATCTGAGATGAGTTGTGAAGTATTATCCAGCTTACAAATAAAAGTAGGTTGTTACAGTAGGCTTTCCAGGGAATATATTCATATAAAGTGTAGATGTGGGTTTTGATTGATTTATTACAAAAAATTGTTGATTTTTCAGGATACAGGAATGTATAAAAGCTAATAAATCAACTGGAATTAATATGGCAAATGAAATACGTGGACTCAGGCTTTGCTTTATGTATAAAAAGTGCCAGCATTTTTTAGGTGGTTCTGATACAAGTACGTAAATATTCTCATTATAAATTTGTTTGTTCCCTACTAATGCCTCCATTGCATTCTGCCATATTACCTCAAAATTGAATGAATTAATCTAACTGCCGTTAAATATTTCAAACTTCACAAGGAGAAACTCTATAGAAATATGAAAAGGAATAAATTTCTTCATGAGATAAGCAGATAAATTATGATGATTAGACCATGTCTTGTTACTGGAATATCAGTAACCTGATGGCAGAAAACTATTAATTGACCTAAAAAGGAGCAGCACAATCATGTGTATTTAATGATATCAAGGGGAGGGTCCCCCCACAAAGGAGAAAAATGAGCTGTTTAAAAGAAATAAGATAAAACATTCCAGTGTGAGGACCTGCTTCTGAATAACTGAGGAAACATTGAATAACCATAGAGAAATGTGTAGTGTGAGATGGAAAAAACAGACCTAATAAAATGAAAAACAATTGACGAATAATTCTTTGTAATAATGGGGGGAAAAATCATCAAAGTGCTTACACTGTATCTGGAGCTATTGGGCAAATAGTTTTATTTTCTTACAAAAGGCATCTGAGAAACTGAAATATAAAAATACACATATTTTAGCTTTTACAGATTCTTCTGCAAAGAGAGAGTAATCCAAAACAGCTTTCATTTAGGGCACCCATGTAATTGAGAGCAGAACTTAAGCTCTTCAGGCCTAGAAATAGGTGAGAAAATCTTGCTTCCTGATTCTCATTGAGGCAGAAGTGGTATGTTTCTGCAAGTATTTGAATAAGTAAGCACTTTCGGATGCGGCGAGGGGGAACCCAACAAGCAGCTCCAGCTGGCAAATGTTATTCCATAAATAAGTGGAAGTTCTTCGAGTTGCTAGCATCTTGACATGGTGGAGGCAGCTGCATGCTTCACATAGTATTATTTAGATGGGTATGAAGATGTGAAAGGTTTTAGAGCCCTTATTTAATATGGTGTGCTTGAAGAAGAAAAACAACATATTATTTGGCTGTGAGATGCAAATGAAGTGGCACTTTCAGTAGCAGGCAGATCTGAAGGCTCCAAATGATCACTGTAGCTAATAGGTAGGAGCTGGAAGACCTAAATATGGAATCTGTGTCTGTTTTCCTCTCTTGCCTTCTTGGAAAGTTTATTTGGTTCTCAAGTGAAATACCTTAGGAGAGACTTTCATTAGGGAAAACAGAACTGGAGCATTCTTTAAACTTTAAATCTAGTTACAGCAAACTCATGTTTTGGCCACAGCCAGGAGCAAAGAAAGGATTTGGGAGGTTATGTAGGAACCATTGTAAGGTTCCATAAATTCCTCTAAAATAAAGAGTTTTCAAAGGGTTACACAACTAAATCTTAAGCAAGGGCTGACAGCCCTAAGATCTCTAAAGGCATGACTCTGATACAGGCTTGATATAGCTTAAATGAAAGAGCCTGTTCTTTTAGTCTATGGTCAACAGCATACCCCAACATTTTGTGATCCAAATGTCAGAGACTGAGATCTATAGTGCTTGTTTCCATTACCAAATAAAAGTTGTATCAGATATTTCTTGGTTCCTTTTGTTTATAACTTACAGAATTAAACACCTGGTGTTGATTTATGCTGATGTTTTGGTTGTTTTTTTTTTTTCCCCCCCCAGAGAAAGAATTTGACTCTCTTCTTCAGTGTTGGTTTATTGACCTCCTGGGGGACTGCACTGCTGGGTGTCCGCTTATACTGGATGGGCAACAAGCCCCCAAGTTTTTCCAATTCTGACAATCCAGCAGCTGACTCAGACAGTTTTCTCACGCGTACACTGACCTTCTTTTACCTGCCAACCAAGAACCTCTGGCTGTTGCTGTGCCCAGATACCCTCAGCTTTGACTGGTCTATGGATGCCGTGCCTCTTCTGAAAGCAGTCAGTGACTGGAGGAATCTACACACTGTGGCCTTCTATGCTGGACTCCTCCTCCTTGCCTATTTTAGCTTGAAGGGCTCCAGCAATGAGAGAGAATGCAACGGGAAAACTGTAATGAATGGCAAGCAGAATGCTAATGGGCATAGCTGCCACTCAGAAATGGAGTACAAGACACTGGAGGTGAAGTCAAGCCTTGCATCAAAAGAAGAGAATGGTATAAAAAAGCCTGAAATGCAGAAACTGCAGCTTCCTTCAACTGAGAACATTGTCATTCTGTCTCTGTCTTTGTTAGTAGTGCCCTTTGTTCCTGCCACAAACCTATTTTTCTATGTTGGCTTTGTAATAGCAGAGCGTGTGCTGTATGTTCCTAGTATGGGCTTCTGCCTGCTGGTTACAGTAGGTGTCAGGGCCCTTTATGTCAAAGCCCAAAAGCGTTTTCTGAAGAACTTGGTTTTTTGTTCCACTGCTGCATTAATTGTTTTCTATGGACTCAAGACTGTTGTCAGGAATGGGGACTGGCAGAATGAGGAGATGCTGTATAGATCAGGGATAAAAGTAAACCCTGCTAAAGGTAATTTTTGCTCTTTATGGTGAATGTTTTATTTATTCCTATCTGTCTTTGCCTTTGAATTGCCTGATTTTATCGACTATATCTAAAGAGGATGCTTCAGGAAATGTCCTTTTAAGTTGCAGTAGTATGTACTTTAGTAAAAAATGAGGAAAAGCAGGAATGTGTTTTGATTAGGTGTTACAAGTTTGGCATTAACATGGAGAAAATGAGACCCTAAGGTAAGAGGATACTTTCTTTTTCATTGATCTTAGTTCTGCATTTTGAAATTTAAGATGCATTATTAGTATTGCAGACCCCACCCTGGTAATTTTCCATTTGAGTCTGGTATTTATCACCCTAGTGAAGGTTTTTCAAATGTTCACCAAATGTTCTGTTCTCTATGACTACAAAATAAAAGAAATAGTAAAGGACAGCATCAGGGAGGTGCTATTTTTTTATTTAATCTGATGCAAATAACGTCAATACTACATAATAAAAATGAGGAAATGAGGTCATATTATTCAGCCTAGGAAATTACTGTAGTTCCTCCTGCATACAAGTACTGTAAAGATTTATTGTCAAATACTTATGCCTCTCTGTTAATGTATAAATGCCACCTATTCGTAACATTGCCCAGCTACTTCTTTTCAAAGGTTGTATCCATGCCGTAATGAAATGTGACTACAGCTAGTGTAAACAACATCGAAACAGGCAGTAAACGGGCTAGTTTAGGGATCAGTAACAATGTTTAGCTGTGGCTCTGTGGTTTCAGTCTATATGGCAGATCCAGCTGGGATCCTGAACTCCATGTTGCCTGGCTGTACTGCTCTTGGCACACGAGCAAGTTTATATGAGAACAGTCAAAATACCACCTGTGAGTGCAATGTAGGCATTGACTAAACCTTCGTTATTTACAATTCATCAGAAGTGAGAAGGAATGACTTGATTGCTTTGCCTTTCTGTGAAAGAAAAATTTGACAGTGCTTGAACATATTGCACTTGAGTTTTTCCAGTTCTCTGCTCAGAAGCCCGTTATATGATGCAAAGTCATCTGCTGACAGAGATACGCTTCTTGCTTAGACAGTTATATCATGCCATAGTCTAAAAGCTGTGATAGTAAGAGGCAAATGCAGGTGTTGCTGTGAGCTGATAGGGAGTGAAAAAGTAGATTTGGCAGCTAAGATGCCTTGCAAAGCAGCATTATAGTAGCTTGTCAATCATCAGTCTGATTTTGTAACTCTTCTTCACATGCTCTGTCACCCTAGGTAAAATTATTAAACTTGTTGCTGCAGTAAGTGACTTTTTGTTAACTGTGAACAAGCACATCCCATTTATTTTACTTTTTTTCAAAACTAGTGCAGGAGAGCAAGAAATGAAGAGAAGTAACTGAACAGCGAGACAGGATACCAGAGTGATTATATGATGCTGTGACACTAGTTTAGTGACGATGTAAAGCTTGCATTAAAACATTGGCATTCCTCGGAAAGAAAAGAGTGTGTGTGCACTAGTTAATGTATGTTCCATTTTTGTCCTTGGTGGAGATCCCCAGCTATCCCAGACTATATTAATAGTTGTCTGCTTGCTTTGAGCCAGTTTTTGTGATTAAAAAAAATAAAAATAAATAAAAAAAAGTCTAGTTTTTGTGTAGCAGTAGGATTGGCTGCAATGTTGTCTGGAAATTAGACTACTGGGTATTATGCTCCCAGGAGACAAGGCAAGCTATTTTCATCATACACATCTCAGTATGCACAGACTTATGTATATATGATTGTCTGGTTTCTTGCCATATAAGCTGATATTAAGTTTCTTGTAAGATATGCAAAAGCAAAGACAGCATGTCAGTGTGGTGATATAGACATGACTGAGCTGACTGTAAATCTCCTTAAAATATCCTGTTAAACTTCTGCTGAATATTTACTAGCCCACACACATTGTAGCAGGGCTGGGTATCAGAAACTCCGAGCAAAAGCGACCTGTCACCCAACTCTATTCATTATTGTGAATACTTCCTAGATTATCCCTGGCTTTGACTATGCTAATTTTATTTTCTATTTCTCATAGAATCAGGCAAGCCTGACTGGACTAGACTGGCTGCCAATCCCGCCAAAGCATTAGGAGATCAACAATTCAAACTACTCTTCAGTAATTAAATGAGGTTGACGTAGGAAAAACAATTTATTTTTGTTTGCCTCTTTTTTTTTTTAGTTTTATGAATGCTACTGATAAATAGGCTATTCAGACAGTGAGACAATGGACTGCTCAGTCAAACGGTAGAGTGGAGAAGTGTTTTCCTTCCTTTTAGCCTATTAAGAAGAGGCTGCCACTCCTCATTTCTGTTTTCCTCGACTCGCAGCCGTTTCTCCTCATGAGTATTTTCTTACTTCTGATCATTTTTGAGCGGTGGGATCATTATCCCTGATGGTTCTGCCTTTCCTCTCTTCTCCTGCAAAGAGCTTCGGAACAAGAGCTGCTTCTGTCCTAGGCTATAAAGCAAAGAGGGATCCCTTCAAAAACTCCCTGTGTGGGAACTGATAAAGAAGTAGAAATCTGCAAAGACCAGTTTTGCTAAAGGAAGGAGCTGCTCTGTTTTGTTCCAGATCCATCTGTATTCTGGCCTAGCAGGATGAAAGCCGCTCTGCAGTTGGATGCTGTGTGACAACATTGAGCTGATGTGCTGTATTAGTAAGGTCATTTGAGAGGCAAGCTGTTAACACAGGTGCATTTGTGTACTAATGCAACTGAACTGCTTTGGAAATGGAGTTGTCTCACATGGTGATGGTTTATAATCAGGTCCCTCTGCGCTGTAGTACGCGTAAGAATATAATCTCCTCTGCTGCTGTGGGACTTTCAGGCAAAGTTGTTCAGTGGCTTCCCCATCTTCAGACCTCAGTGAAGAAATGGGCGATTGGCGCCTTGCCGGGCCCCCTCATGGGCACCTTGCAGGCAGTGCAGGCAGAGAAGTAGTGTTCTGCCCCAGGTGAGAAAGCCCCTACCCCCGCAGGCAGCCACAGCCTTTCTGTAATTTACATTTCTCCAAGCTGTTCTTGTCAGTCACTGACAATGTGGAAAAAATACTCAAAAGCAGGGTGAATGGCTCATCTCTTAAACCCCCTAATACACCCTGGGAGAGCCAAGTGAGTAGAAGGTGGTGGCACTGCCTCTGAGCTGCCATGCACGTGCCGGCTTTCCTGGCTGCCTTGCTGCAGCAGGCAGCTGCTGGCCCTTAGCTGGTGGAGTGGTAATGAGGACTTGGGATGCCTTAGCTGCATCTGTTACTGGGCTTGTTCATCTGCAGTTTTGGTTATGACTAGTGTTTCAAATATCTTTAAAGTGATCTGAGCTTTGCCTCGTTACAGTTTGTCAGCACTTGAGGGAAAAATAGGCAAGATTGATTACTGTAGTTTATGGATCCTGAAGTGGCTGTATACATGTTTTGACACTAGGGAGGGAAAGGCACAAGTGTTTCTCTGTGCTGCCTTCAACTTAATGAGCAGCCCAATTGATATGAAACAGCTCACATTATTTGAGTGTTCTTTTATAGCGAAGGAAGCCTCCCAAAATGTAAAAACAAACAAAAAAGTTAAAAATGGGTGGTAGCTGTCACATCTTTTTCAATTAGACTGAGTGTCGTTCTGTGGTGATGATTACCTTGTGTTTAATACAAAATTATAATGACGCACCAAATAATTGTTCTCATTATGCCTTGTTATCTCTAGTTTTCTCTGTAGTACCAAAAATTGGCTTCAAAAAGCATAATCTTTTTCCTCCAGGCCATTTTGTACCTTGAAGTCCACATCATAATGATCTTTGATGTTCAGATATATTTGCTGTACTGCAATAGACACTGATTAAAGAAGTAGAAGATAACAGAGAGAGGCTTAGACTGTTAGACTGCTGCAGAGGTATTAGTTGCTTGGTCATATTTACTGATGAAATTTTAGTCTCCTGGTGTTTGCTTTGATATTTGTAAGTAAGCTTTGAAGATCCTTCCTGGAACTAGTTGACCTGCTACACCAAGTGGGTGCTTAACTTAACCATGCATTCAAGTCTTGCTAAATTCATATATGTGACTACTCTTTTTGCAGTGGAACATACAGCAAGAAACAGATATTAGGCTGCTTCCAAAAGCAGTATTACGACATTATTGTGGTGCTATACCTGTCTGATAAGCCCCATCTCGCACATGGCACTGGTTTAAGTTGGCATTAGAGCTTTTGGCTTCAGAATCAGTTCTGCATGTTGCTCAGATGTATATGATTCCTTTCTTTCCTGACTCAGTTCTGCAGGGAAAAAAAAATAATTCCTTAATATCTGTTACGTGAAGACAAAGTTGGGGTGACAGGGTTGAGTTTCTTGGTTCAAATAAACTCTACTGTTGGAGTCAAATTGCCTAGATGTTCCTGGTAGGTGATTGATGCAAAGACTAACAAAAAAATAAAAGAAAAATTCTTTCTGGCAAAATCATTCAGATAATCTGTGGTTTAAAATTAATATTGCCTCTTATAGTCCTACTTAGAGTTAAAAATCCTGTTCTTAGCATCTTGCTTCTTACATCGATTACCCTGTTGTTCTCAGTGGGCAGCAATAAGACCAAGACATGGTGTTGACAGAGAAGAATGTACAAATTGTTCCATAAGAATATAGAGAGCCACTTTCCTTCTGTCTTTCCATTCTTCCTCCTACTCCCAGTTCTTACGAGAGTGAATCATTCAATTTTGCTTAATGGTTTCAGAAGAGACCCTAATACTGAAATACCCTTCTGGACCACAATGTTCCTTTTCTCTGTTTTACTTTTCTCTTTTTTTCCCTTTGCAACAGGGTTGTGAGATCTTCTGCCTCATTCTGCTGTATTTGTGCCTGTAGAAGATTTAAAGAACTTCCTTTGCTTTTTTGGCATCTTTGGCATAGCATTCAGCCTTGATCATTTTTACTCCCTGGAACTTCATGGATATTTACCTTTTTTCTTTTTTTTTTTTTTTTTTTTTTCTCCTCCCCTACCCCCCCATCATCAGTTTAGCATAGGATTGGTAAGGACTGCTTCTGTATGCGTATGTGAATGTCAAGATATGAATATGAAGTTCAGATTGTGAAGCATCTTAGTTGAACAATGTATAGAGTAGCTGTACGGTCATCTGAGCAGTCATAAAAAAGTGGCAATTGCATTTTTGTTTCATTTTGTAGTTTTAGTGTCATTTTATGTAATTAGTTTACTGTTTAGTTTGCTAATACTATCTGCAAAATAAAATTGAGGGAATTCTTAAAGTTGAATTTAGAATTTAGCTTATCTATGCATCTATGTAGCATAATACTTGCCTTTTGGTCTGAACTGCAAAAAATGTACTCCTCATTTTTAGTATTTTTTAAAACACCAAATTTCATTTGTTATCTATGTTGAATAGTTTGTTGTGTTAATTTCCTCTGTATTTTACAATTAGTAATGCAGCTAGCATATGTATTTGCTCTGCAAACTGTTTTAAGCATTAGTGTAGGGGAAAAAAAAATCATGTGAGTTAGTTTTGTTCCATTTACATAAATTTGTTATCGTTAAAAAGGTACCCAAATTTGTTCTCACCCAAGAGTTGCTCCTCTGATTTAAAAAAAAAATAAATAAAAAATCTATGCCTCTCGTTGTAGAGATTGTATGCTCTAGTTCTGTGCACTTGGGTAGAAGTAAATACTAGAAGCAGTTTCCATCTGATTTGACGTCTTGCTGCTATTATCCTTATCTACTCTTAGAAAATGATTTCTTGCTAACAGTAGCTGTTAGTAAGAGGTTCCTTCTTCAGCAGACAATGAAAATACCAACTAATAGTGCAGTGAGGAAAAGTAGTTATAATACCTTGTAGTAAACTAGGTAAAGAAGCCATATTTCCCTCAAACAAAAAGGATGCAGTAAACCAGTATTTTCTGTGATTATGAATATTTTTGTATCACTAGTGATGACTGGAGACAAAAGGAGAAGAAATATTTTAATGTATGGCATTCTTCAAATATGCTTATTAAGAGCTTACATTTTGCTGATAAGAAGCTGGGTTCTCTTGTAATACCTTTAGAGTTTTGTTTTCAATAGCTGTTGCTCTGGCACACAGCTAGTTGTTCACCATACTTTTTTAATGCCTTCTAAACAGAGTAGTGTGTTTTTTAACAAACACCACACTGGTCATTTAAAAATACTTTGTGCATTTGGGATTGCATTTCAGTGTTTTGGTGCATATATTCTTTCTTTATATGCACCTTGACAGTAAAACCCCAACTCATCTTTGGGCCAATAGCCCAAAATATCACTCTGCACAGTAATTATTTCTTGCTCCTTTGGTTCATTTCACTTTAATAATAATAAAATCACTTTAAAAGTGGTAAAGGTCTGACTCAAATAACATTGCAGTGAATGGAAAATGCTGTTTTTGAAAAACAAGGCTTAAGAGAGTAATTTCGGTGCACAGATTGCCATAAACCAGCAGATTTTAAAAATATAAAACCTGCTAATAATTACGTATGAAAGTTTTGCATAGTATCACTGTTAAGAAATATCAGTGATATGAGCATAGCATCTGGAATTAAGTATTCATGAGTTTGTTTTAGGTTTGCTAGTGAGCTCTTCTTTAGCCTTTGAACAAGCCACTTTAATCTCAATTTTTCCCTCTGGACTGGAACTCATACTACGTATTTTCATTAGACATTGGATCATTTTGAAAAAAAATTTATGATTCATTATTGTATTAAAATCTCTCCACATTTATGACAGTATAATACCCCTACTAAGCTAGTTGCTAAATAAATATCAGGATACAAAGTCATTACGGTGATTCTTGGCATACTTTTTAGTCAACTTTTTTAGAAGTAATTGTCAGAGAAACATAGCACCAACTAATCATCAATCTTCCCAACACCTTCACCAGAACTTTCCGGCACTTAATCTTTTGACTAAATGTTGCATGGATATTTTCCTTGACTTCTATTATTATTTTCAACTTTGGTCAGAAACTTAAGTTTGGCTATTTTTTTAAGAAGAAATTACTGTAAAGGTAGTATACCTTCTGTCAATGTTGTAGAATGTTTCCAACCATCAAAAATAACCCTTGTAACAGCTACTGTATGGGGAAGTGCACCTGATAATGAGATGATCTTACATAAGTAAAAAATTCAAAGGCTGTAATTATATTTTAAAAACATAATTAGTAATATATAAATTTATATGGCTATATAAGTCTGTTATTGCCATATATAAATTATGTATGGTATACCGTGGTAAAATTTGGTGTCTTTGTTCATAACAAAAATGGTAGAATTTGAAGGATAACTGTTGTACAGGATGCTTGAAATAAATAGGAAATACTTTTTCTATCTGCCACTCATAACAGCTTTAAAAGAGAAAGCTCAACTAGTAAGTGAAATCATGGAATTGTTTGAACGTTACATAAAAAGACTACTCTCTGAAAATAGTGTAGGGCACTCTAAATGGGTGGTACTGCTAACCTGGATGATTAGAAAGTGTAGAAGGAATGGCCATTAGTAAGTTGTTTGGGAAACAGACATAGTTACCTAGAGCATTTGAGCATCCCACAGGCAGCCCAGCCTCAGCAAAACAGTCTGGTTATGCTAAATATGTTGGAGAGCTGAAGGAAAGTGGTTTGCACTTCAGTTCAAAGTCTGAATTTATTCTCTAGTGACAGTGTTCTCTCCCTCAGTTCTTCAGTAGTGCTGTAATTTCCTTTGAAACCCATGTCACTGTGGGATATCTGCTTCTCCTTCAGCAGGATACCAGAAAGCCCAATACTCTTCCTTTATATATATAGAGGACTGGAAACAAGGATACTATTTTTTTTTTTTTCCCTTGAATGCAGTCCAATAGCATCTCTAATCTGTGAATCCTAAATAGCAGGGGGATAGGAAGAGAATCTGTTATTAACTACTACCTAGACTTTTTTTCCTTTTGCGTATACTAAGAATTTAAAGAAATAAACAGTTTTGAGACATGGACTCTATTACCGTATTTTGAGACATGGACTCATCAGACTGTTATGTCTTCCCCTGCTTTCCCTGAGGTGCTCTGCAAAATCATTCAACAAACTCATCTGTGTAAAAACTACAGTGCAAAAAAACCCCACCCGTGGTTAAGGAGGGATTAGCTTTGGCAAGATACTATTTTTGTAGCATATCAAGCGAAATGGATTAAGTTCGGTATTTTCTTTGCTAGAAAATCATAGATTTTATTTTCCAGTTTGGCCAAAAGTCAGGCCTTCGGTCCATATTCGTGTGTTCTATGGTAGTAGTCTGATTTTTTTAGATGGAAAGAGTTGCTATTAGAGGAAAACAAGATTATCCAGATTGGTTCTCAAGCTGAGCATGTTTGTTTAAATGCATTAGATAGTCATCCAATTGTTTCATTATTTTACCTTTTTTCAAAATATGTCAACTGTGAAAAATTTTTCTTTACATACTGATTTTCACCATGGGTTACATGTCTTCATTTTCCTATCCATAATGGATTTCATACCAGTACACCCTGAGGTCCCATTACATAAATCTGGTAGAGAAACTAACCTTTAGTGTGGACAGAACAGTAATTTACACACATGCCTCTATACCTCTTCTGGCAGTGTAAAATCCCAGTGTAGAGAGATAAATACAAAATATTTCATTAAGATTTCCAGTACCTTTCCTTTGTAACAGGGAGTTTTATTAGCACTTGGACCGTCATCATTGCCAGCCCTCACACATGCGAAAATTAAATGATGGCTGATGCAATTACAGTGTGCGCAAAAGACTTGCACATAGTTTTGTTTTAAATTACAGAAAAGATCACAAAATAGAGGGACTGAGTGCTCAATGTCTTTTCCTTCTCTTTGCTTGGATGCTCTAGCACGCTGAACTTTTCTTTTAGTTCTTAGAACACAGAAGATATTTGGAACATGAACTGTTAAAGATGCTAGTTAATCATTTTAGTATCTTCAATTTCACTGCTGGCAAAAGATGGAGAAAGTAATTTTATGACCCAGCTTCTTCCCTGCCACCTATATTTCCATCCTATTGCGGATATGTATTGGCTGGCAAAGCTTCACAGGCTGTCTTGCCTTAATAAGTGATTTAAAACAAAACAAACAAAACCATACAACTTAAATTGTCATGAAAAGCCTGCTTCCTGGATGTGCACTAATTTGCCTTTTCCAAGTCTAACATAGGTCGTTTGAGCACTCTGACAATTCTCTTGCTTTGACAAACCCTAGCGCTGATTTCCACCGCCCCTGCCCTATGGCTCCTCTGGCATGTTTCCGGGACATTGACCTCTCTGTTCCCCTTTCCTGGAAGGGAGCCAACGTGATCCTTCTACTTCTGGCTTTGAGGACTAGGGCTGTCATTTCAGTAGGTTAAGTGCACCCTTCCATTTCTGCAGGAGACTGGCTTACACAGTTCACTACTTGGGACATAAGTGATGATTTTGAAATGTATCATAGATAATTTTTTTTAGAACCATGCCTGCATTTTAAAAAGTTATGTAATCTGACAGATTTAGTACATGGTCACCTCCTTGCCTGAGTCAGTTTGGTGCTCTGAAGAGCTCCTCAGGGTTAATCCTGAGGTGTCTGGGGTGCTCAGAGTTTTCCTCTTCCACTTGTATTTTCCCGCTGCTCTGGCCTCCTCTCATTTTCTTGAATGATTTGAGTCCATTGCCTCTACAAAATACAATTCCTTATGAGAGTTTTGGGTCAGTGCTGGTTCACTGCTTGGTTCCTGACCCTTGTGAAGTTTCATGATATGGGAACTTTATGACAGTAATGGCTTACGGTGTTCACACACTTGCAGTGCATGCATAGCTGATGAAGCTGTGCAAACAAAGGTGTGATTGGGCTCTGCTGTGAATCAGAACAGTGACTAGATTAGATGTTAAAGGTACTATGATCTGCCTTTTCTCTCTTTTTTATTTCTAACCTGGATCAGTTTATTCATCTGATTCATACCATAGCGTTCCCAAAAATCATTTTAGCATGAGGGATGGGGTGGCAGAACTGGATGGACCAGAGGGTGGTAGGTGCAGGAGTTCCTTAAAAGGGTAATTCCACTGGAGCCGCTGTGTCATGAAACACTGCCCTGAAGTAACCTCCAGCAGTTATCGCCTTTGACAACGGGATTTCCGTTGAAATGAAATGTAATCTATGTTTATCAGTCTTTCGTTATTACCTTTCTGTCAGATGAAAAGCTATTTCCTGATGCGTTGGGGTGTGCCAGCACAGCCTGGAAGGTAGAAGACGATTGTATTGTCAACAAGTCTGTGATCTTGCAGTAGTTTTAGCTTAATCAGAGTATCGTCATCAGAGTTGTGATATTAAACAAAACTGAATTGTACAAAGATTGGAAAATGGGAGGACGTATCCAGAACAATGTGTGTGTTGGTTTTGTCTTTATTTGTTTATTTATAAAGAATACCTACAAAGTTGCAGTGAGGTTGTGATTTCTGGTTTGAATCTTTTTAGAGGTTCTGCAGGATGAGCAGTAGCTTTATGGGCTGAATCTGGTTTACAGGACAGCTTTGTCTAGGCTATTGTCTGTCTTTTTTGGGAGAAGTGGAAAGACTGTCCATGTAGCACGCTGGCTGCACTGAGGCAGCTCCTGGGAGACGTGAGGTGGTACCTCCATCTGAGCAAAGAGTGGTTGGGAAGCATGTTTCTTCCTGAACTTGTCTGTTGACTAACACTGAGTGAGGGCTATGCTGTTAAGAGTTTCTATAATGTTACCTTGAAAATATTTTACATTGTTGATTCATAACTAAAAACAGTAAGGAAGTGTTATTTGATCCTGTGGCACCTCCAACGAAGGTACTGGTGAGAATTTCTTCATGCAGTCGTCTGTCACATGTAGTGAATCAGGGTGTCTAGCAGAAGTGTGAGTATGTGAGGATACCTATGATTTTTCTTTGATGGTTTGCTTTATTCTGGGTGCTTGCTGAAGACTCTGTGAATGTGATATTTACTATTCAGCCAGATTGTGGAGCTCTCACACACCTGAGATTAGGTTCATTAAAGCTAATTGGATTACTGAAATCTGCAAGTATGTCCTAGGCAGAATGAAGAGTCCATACTCTAGACTAAATAGAGTAAATGGTGAAGCCCAAGAACACTTTACCAGCTGCTCAGTCTCATCTTTCAGGTTCATTGAGCTGACAGAGCCACTGTGCTATCCTTTGAGGAGGAAAAGTTAATTTTCTGTAACACAGCAAGTGAAGCGGGTATATCAGGCAGCGTTGCTGAGTGTAGTAGAGAGCGTCATGCATTCATACCCATTTGCATCAGAGTTTCAAAACTAAGAAACAAAACTGAAGCACTGCCTGCCAAAAGTCAGTTGGTTCAGTACCCATGCTGACAAGGTGTTGGACAGGTTTCAGACCTCTGCATAGTTTTCAATTATGTTTTTCTTTCACCTGCTGTCATTCCAAAAGCCCTGGAACTGATCAACAAATGAAGTGTTGAACAAACGATATAAATAACACTCTTAATAAAAAGAAGAAGAATATATGAAAGTTAGGAGGTGGTAAATCTCTAATACAGTCTGTCTCAACATTACCACATACCCACTGATATAAAAAAAATTAATGTATAAAGTAGATTAAACTCATAAATTATGGGTATATAGAAACCATTTACCCCTTTAGGAAGCAAGAAACAGGGCACTTTTGCTGTTGAGTTAGCAAAATGAGGTAATTTGATCAAAAGGTGTCTATTAACAAGAGAAGTTTTTAGAGGAAAATTATTGCAAATGGTATGAATGAATTTATGACATATTTTGAAAAACCCCATTATTTCTTTGGAATAATAGGAAAAATGTAAATACCTTGTACAAACCATAATGCAGAACTTATGCAAAACCTGTTCCACTTTCAAAGTAGTAACCTTTAGCATTTACGTGAACTTTTCTGTCCTCAAACCACTTAACAAACATGATCTAATTGATCTTCTGAATATCTTTGTGAGAGATAGTGGGTCTGTATTGCAGAAAAACTATTTAAAATGCTGCTCTCTTTATTGCCTTTTTTTGAGTGTGCAACTGAGCTTTCAGAATTTGTATTGGGGAAACCTATTGTGCCTCCGTTCGTGAAACTCTTTCCCCCTCTGGAACAAAGTGATTGCCTGATAAAATGTGAATGCTAAAGACTGGAGCACCACTCTGCTTTATCAAGTAGTACGCTTGAAAGGAAAAAGCCATAAGCTGCTGATGAATTTAACCTTTCAACACAGAGGAAAAGGCGTTGTTCTTTATAGCTATGGTTATAACCTTTCAAATGTGAATGATATAACTAGTGCCATGCTCTTTCTTCATGCATTACCCAACAAAGGTAATTTGGAATATTTGAATATTGGAAACTTATTGACCTCTGTTGCAAATCTCAGCCTTTTTTTTTTCCAGTAGGATAAATTTTCCATTTACAGATATTGGTCTTAATGTTTCAACTTATTTCTCATGAAGTAGACCACGCTCAGAAGTCCTCAAAAGACTCAAAGGAATGTCAGATTTTACATTTTTTTTTTTTTTTTAAATTTTTATTTTAACCAAACACAAGCTTTGTCTCCTCCCAAATGTGTTTTAGGAAGGATGACCCTTTAACAGAAGTTAAGAACATAGATCAAAATATAAAATGCATACACAAATATCAATGTTCCCACAATGTATAAACTGTAAGTAACTTAGTTTCCTTGGCCCTTACTTTGTGAGAATACTAATTATGTGGGGAAATGTTCCTTACATCTCTCTTCTGTATTGCAAGAAGACTTCCCCTTCTTCCTTTACTTCATTCCTCCAGAGGTTATCGTGCATTTATGTTCCATTAGTGTCTAGCTGCATTGTTATAGTAAGCACTGTGAAAACCCATAGTGAGGTACAATCCTTGGTAGAAAAAACTTGCAATTAATGGATGAGTAACAAATGTCAAGAATACAAATAGAAAGACATCAGGACGTGATCTTTCCTGAACAACAGATCTGAACAACAGACCAGCAACAGAGCTGGAAACAGAATATACCTCTTTTAATTCCCAGTTTAGCACCTGTAATTTCAGCATCAGGGAGCTGAATCTGATGACAGGAATGTATCTATTTTAAAGGTATAAACTTGAAGAACATAAGAAAAAGAAATTTTTTTTCTATGCAAGCCACATACTGCTTTAAGTTTATTTTTACTGAGACATCCTCTGCTGTCAGCATTGTTTCACAGAAGGCTCTCATTTTGGAATAGTCTAACCTTAGCAGTAGTCCAGTGCTCTATGTAAGGCAGTACGTGGCTTTCAGCGGTTAATGTGGAGCTTCAGATAGGTGGTAAACCAAACAATTTCATTCATGAAATATCTGATCTAGAAATATTCAGTGTAGGTGCTAAGTATGAATAGAAAAACATACTTAGTGAAAGTTCCAAGCATATTCAATATTCTGTTTGCTCCCCTTTACCATAGAGCTGAGAGGTTCACAGCATGCTGCTGCACTTGACTCTGCCTACACTGTGGTGATATTGCCACAAGGTGAGGTGGCAAGTGTGAATGCTTGTAATTCATTACTTTCATACTGGTAGCTGTAAAGTGGTAATTTATAGTGCAAAATGAAAAAGTGTTAAGAACAGATGGTAAGAAGAAAAAAGAAAAAAAAAAAAAGTCCTAAACTGTAGACCTGGATTGTCATGCTCCAGGAATTAAGTCCACATAAAAGTTAATAGCAAAAGAGAAGAGGTTATTTCTTTTTGGTTTTGGTTTTATTTTTGGCTCCAAACTTTCAGAAGTTAATTTAGTGTTCATCAAACCTTTTATGGTGACAGCCCCATATAAACTGACACCCTTCAATACATGCAGTGTCATCAAGGCCAAAGGCATCTTCCCCATGCTATTTTTGTCACTTTATGAGAAGCATCACCTGGAAAGTAGTAAAAACTCCTAGTTTTCCGCAAAGTTATTTTAGTTCTTTCAGATTTGATTACATTACACTGGTAACTACTTAAGTAGCTAATTTCAGGAAAAAAAACACACTGAAAATAAGTCATACTGTGATGTAAATTCTTGGAAGACTTCACAACATTTCAAAGTGGGAAGTGTATTTAGTATTGTTTCCTCCTTGTAGTGTTTTAAAGTTTGTCATACTGTTCTAACCTGTTTCCCTCTGATTGTCTTACTCAACAAGTTTGTAACGAAAGGAAACATAAAACTTTGCACCAACTGTAATGCAAATTTCAAATACTGATGCTGTGACCAAGAGGAGATTATTAGTGTGCTAACTGATTTACAGAAAATGTGCATATCTTACTTTTAATTGACTTGTAAGCCTTGGAAGGAAATAGAATCAAATGGAAAATCCTTTTGGACAGTATTGGAAACAGAAGAAAGTGTTTAAGAAAAGTAAAATTAGAATTCTCACCCTTCAGTTATCATCCAAATAAGTGTCTTACCAATGATAATGGCTAGGAATTTCAACAGGTTTTGAGAAGGATGCTTCTTTGGAGCTTTGCAGCCTCTGTTGGGCCCACATGCTAATCATCTTTGATGAGCTTGGAAATCTAATGTCTGCAAAGTAAACAGGGGAGCAGAAGTAACTTTTTCATGAAGTTCAGATTACTGATGGTTTAGGTGTACAATAGTAGGGGAATGTGGAGGAGCTGCACTGTTCATCAACCTGATGTGGCATGTGTTGATACCAATCAGTATTACTTTTACCAAGTAAAAGTAAAAGCACCTCTAAGGTATTGATAACTGTGTTGATAATCACCGTAGTTCTCTTTCTACTCCATTTTTGGCAGCGGTGCAATGATATCTCCCTCCTCCCATTCTTTTATTTAGAGAGGGAGGAAATAAAAAATATTCTTCAAAAGCCTGTCAGGTAAAAGCCTATTTTATTTAACTCCTTTAGGAGTTAGACTCAAAAATATGTTCTCTTATCACATTTTTGTGTAGTTTGGAATTGGGGAATATTTTTCAAAATTGCACATCTTTGCTCTTTAAGGGGTCTTACATAAGTTAAGTGGGTTGGTTGTTATGTTCTTGGTCATACTTGCTCCCCTCTCTTGTCCTTTGCCATATGTGGGAGTTAGTCTTTCTTTCCAAAAGGGAAGACAGAGATCAGTACTACTCAGAATTAACAAAAAAAGCAAATGCTGTTTCTCTAGTGAAGTTGAACATGAAAGGAATTTATAAACTTTTTTTACTTTGAAGTAGGACAGATACTTTTTTTTTTTTTAATTACTTATCCTGTCTCCCTCTGTAATGGGATCATGGAAATATTTACATTGCTAAAGAAATTGTTACTGCTCTGAAATGGGTTGCTTGTTCAAATATCAGATTCAATATGTCTGCTGTGCTAGTGTTTTTTTACAATCAAGGATTCAGTTTCTGAACTCCTACTGTATCAAGATTCTTGTGTTAGTGTCCCCTATCATAAATGCTGCCCAGGAGTGTCTTTTTCACAGCTATTACATGGGAACATAAATGCAATTGTGATAATAGAGAACAACAGACCTCTTGCAGAACTTCCAAAAAACAGATGTCACTGCAATAAAAAACCCCCCCGAAACAGGGTTTTTTTTCTGGACCAGCATCTCTTCATCCCTAAACTCTATTTATGAAAAAACAGATGATAATTGTTATGCATTCACTTTTTTTCAGAGATGAGTCAGAAGAAAAGCAGAAGGATTATAAAGAGAGGGAATGCAACCTGGAACTGCTGTTATTAATTTCACAAGCTAAAGAATAGTAAATAATGCATAAATATGTGTAAAGCTCTGTGGAAGTTTTCTTGGCTTGATGTGCATTTTTCTGTGAGCTAAAGTTGCTAGTTTGGAACTGCTGACAAGTTGATTACAAATGACTTGGCTGTTCCCTAAATACTTCAGTCTTTGTTCAAGTAGTTTGTTTCACTCAAGTAATAATCTAGTTCACATTTTTGATGCGTTCATCAATCTGTGTTTTAACTTTTATTTTGTGAATAAGTCTGATAGTTTAAGGTGAGAACAGTATTACAAAACTTCAGTAATTTGTCATATATCAATTTTTTTAGTTTTGAGTCCTACATTTTATTTCATCAGTTTTCCAGTATGTTTGCTCCTAGTAAGGTTTACAAAAGGCAGTGTTTGCCCCCTGCCATAACATGCTGGGAAAGACAGCATTTTCCTTTTGTTTGCTATACTATTTTTAAAAGTTTACCAGGTTGTATTTCAGTGATTTAATAAGGGATTTTAGTTGGATTTTTTCCTCTCCATGTTTCAGCAGAGGTGTTTTGGCAACAGATATGTTAATAGGTTGTGAGTTTCCAAAGAGATTTTATTATCTCATTTTTCATGGGTTATATGGGGGTGACAGGTAGGAAAGAGAATCCTCCTTTAATACTTCGGGTTATCTGTGTTAATGATTTGTGATTTTTTTTAATTTTTTTTTTTTTTAAAGCAAATTATTGGATCAAGTAATCAACATACATGCTTTTACACCACCTGAGTGCTTTTCTCTGAAACTTGACTTTGTTACTTTATTATTTCAATTTCACTGAATAGCACAGCATGATCCTTGATTCAGTAGAAAGGGAAAGATTTATTTAAATGAAGATATTTGCACACATTCATTTCCATTTCTCGTTTGTTTTCATAATTCAATTGCAAGCTGAAAGTTCAACTGTTCTCTTTAGTAGGATGTGCTTCTTAAGTCTAGGCAGATGAGATTGGACAATGTTGTTCGTGCTTCACTGTTGTTTGTCTTGCTCTGTTTCAGAATGAAGGTGCTTAGTGAAGGTTTAATATGCCAACCTGTATTTTTCAGGCTTGTTAAATCTTAATCCTCAGTTTCTATGAGATAGTTGAGAAATTAATCATGTTACATTTGAAGCTGAAATTTGTCATATGCATTTTCATTTTGAAAGCAATTAAATGCCTGAGAACTTGACCTTCTCTCACTGCAAGGTGGCATAAATGTAATCTTTAGTTTAATAGAAATCTAGTGTGATATGGCCAAAATGATAACACTTAAACAATTATTTATTTTCCTACTCAGTGCTACATAATTTTTCCTGCTATTTATTTTAAAACAACAGCAGCAACAAAACCTGTTTAAAATGTTCCTCTTTTCCTGCAAAGAAATGTAACTAGCATAGGAATTCTCAAGCATTAGGAGATTTTTCAGTTTATAATTGGCTTAGGATACAAGATGATGAAATGGATTTAATTTTTAATATGCCTATTTATATTGAGTATGATCTATGGACAAGTAGGCAATGAAGTAAAGTTTGAATGGATTGACTGCTTTCTAGGTGTATGCGATATGTGAATGTTACCTTTGTTCCCATGCTATGATGGAATATTATTTCTAAAAGACTTGGGACTATTTTGATCTCATTGTTGGTGCACAGGGAATTAAGCAGCAGGCAAAAAGTAAATATTACAAAGCTGTTTCATTCACAGCTTGTTTTTTCTCTTGTGCTGAATAGGATCTCCAGTAGGGGAAAAACAGAATTTGTAATTAAGGATTCAATCGTGGTGTATATATATATTTTAGCATCTTCTGAATATTAAATGTTCCCTTTTGCAATTTCAAGTATTACAGATTTTATATGAAAAATATATAGTAAAAATAAGTGGAATAAAAATCCATTCTAAATTCCAGAATTACTGACCTAGTTTCTTTTTCTTTTGAGAATATTAATTTTTAATTTCTCACCACATACAAATGGAAAGTAGTTGAGTGCTGAAATTTAGTTGGAGTCATAGAGTATGTTTTTAATAGGGATGTGGCTTCATGACCAGGTATAATTTTTTTTCTATTTCTGAATGTGCACATCGTTGAACCAACGTTGTTACACTTTTGCAGGAGAAATTTGTCTTGAGATATGGATTGAGAAATTGGATGCCAGAGATGTAGTTAATAATTGAAATTCTTTGTTTTTCCTAAGGTTAGTTGCACTACTTAAGACAAAAAAGGAGTGAAGTTCCTTCAGTAGCTGACGTAGCCTCTTTTCTGTGTAGACCATCTTTTTCTGTCCCTCATATACCTACAACCAAGAGGATGTGATTGCTGCAGATAACAGCTGTTCATAACTTCTAGGGCTATGAGTATGATCTTTACAAATAAACATTTATTCTATAAAATGTTCCACGTAGCTTCATCTCCAGCCAGAACTAGGTCATTCATCTAACTAATTCTGTGTTTAAATAGATGTGAAGATTTATACCAAGCTTTTATAGTTTGGGGAAGTATAAAAAGACCTTGGTTTTCACATTTCTTTCAATGATAAATTGCGAGATTATCATGTTTTATGTTTGCTGTTTTCTGCTACTATCACTTCTTCTAGTATATCACATTAAGTTAAATTAATCATTCACAGTTTTACAAGTTTAGACAAAAGTCTTAAGTGGAATACATTTCAAATGAAATAAAGCAGATTAAATATTGATTGATATTAAAAACATGACACAGATTATTTTGCAGAATGTAAAATAAAGTGTTGCCTTAAAAATTATGTTAACTCAGATAAATAATACAGCATACAGAATGAAATGAAGCCTAGCGGAGAAACTATTACATTTAACAGTGTTAATAGGGTTTTTCCAGTCTAACAGATGAAAAGATTAACTGAATCATTCTTCTGTACATCCTTTCATTTACTGAACTTCAAAGTGGTTGGGAGCAAGCAGCTATATAGCAGGAAATTATTAGTAGTCCAAATGGTCATTTTATGTGATGCTCTGTTATGGAAGATCGGAGTGAAAACAACACTAGCTACAGATTATATGGAACATACAACTGTTGGAAATTGGATGGTCATATACTGCAGAAGCAACATCAGAGTGTATTTTCACAAATGAGTTTAAAAAAATAAAAGTCTGTGTTTTTCTTACAAGTGTTAATGCTTACAAGCTAGGTAGTCACCTTAATTGATGCTTCTGAAATGTTTTCTATATGTAAAAAAGAGTAGTAGCAGTAATGGCAAAATAAATTCAGGATTCTGCATATATGCTAGCAAAGAGTGTAAAAATTGAGTGAATCTGAGAATACTTTTAGCAGCCTTATTTCATTAAACAAAGGAATGATGGAACATTTTTGTGACTTTTGTCAATTTAGTGATAAATAACTTTTGAATTATTTCTCATCTTATAAAATATCAGGCTAAAATGAAGTGACTCACAGAAGTGATAGCTTCTTTTCTCATGGAAATATTGTATTTATTTTTTTTCTTTGTCTTTACAAAATAAGTTGTGCATAGTTGGATGACGTTATTTTTGTGAATCCTAAAAGGATTCTATCAGTTTTTTCCCAGCTATGATTAGTTTATTCTGCTCAGAGGAAAATGCTGTGTTTGCTGCTGTTTCCATCCCTGCGGCAGGATGCTTCTGCAGCAAACCACAGCAGCTTGAAACCAATGCACTTTCTAAGGAAAAAAACACGTATCTGAAATAATTATCAACCTATTTAGCAGTGTTATGTTAAAACTACATTGAAAGTTTGCATTACTCAGGATCGATACAAATTCCTGTAAAAACCAGGGCTTGAGTAACTGAAGAAGCAGAGTTTAACTGCTGCTTGAGCTAATGTTTATGGTTAGTGCATCTGGAGAGAAGAATAGTTTGCCATATATTGTGTGTTTGGCGGAAAGGACATGCATCATCTTTCCATTATTCTTGCTCATAAAAAAAAATATTTGTGAAAGTAGAATTGTTTTATGAAACAACTTTGATGTATTTATAAGCATAATGTGTTTTTTTCATGTATACACACAGACTATAATTACAACGCCAGTTAAATTAGCTTCCTAAATTGTGAATAACATGGGCTGTGTTTTCTATAAAACATTAGTTCCAGTTTCTTTTGTAAGTACAGTTTTTGTGCCACTCAACAAAACTGCAAAGGGAACACATGTGGACCCTTAAATATTTTTTTACCTCAAGTCTTTTATAGATGGGATATAAAAGCACATTGTATAACATAATAAATTGTATGGAAAGGAACCACATGTTTTCCAAGTAGAAAAAATGCATTTTAGTGATCTGTGTAGTATGTTTATATCCATATGGCATACTTTTAATCCTGGTTACTTACCTAACCATTCTTTCAATTCCTGTGTCATAGGTCAATTTTCATACTTCAGTGAGAGCTGTGTCTACTCTGGGAAAATGTCTTGCTGTTTTGAGTAGATAGGCTTAAAAAAAAGATAAAACTATGAAGATGCCCCAGTTCCACATTTTACTCTAGGGATTTTTATTTAGAGGCAATATAAAATAAAACAGCCCTTTCCCTTTGCTACAAGAGTTTCTAAAGCACAGAGACATATTTTGTTCTTAAAGATCCTTTTCCCACCCAAAAGCTATATGTATGCAGAATGTATGCAAATCACTGCTACGAAATGTGAGTCTCACAGTAAGATGCAGAGATCCAGAGAACTGGGGGAAAACCAACCTCCCCTCCCCTTCCATAAAAATAGTTTCTTTGTGGGGTTTGTCTCCCTGAGGAACTTCCTGGTACTCAGATACTGTCTCATGTGTAATTGGATTGTAGCTCTTTCTGAATACTGTTTTCTCCTCTTGACAGCATGGGGTAACCTTGGAAATGTTCTCAAGAGCCAGAGCAAGATTTCTGAAGCTGAAAGCGCCTATAGAAATGCCTTGTACTACCGCAGCAACATGGCTGATATGCTTTATAATTTGTAAGTATGCGTGGCTTTCCTGGGGTTGGATTGTCTGTGAAACCTGTTGTGAATGGAGCTATTGATTTACTTACTGGAAATGGAGATGATGTTAGCTGTTGCTTTGCAATAGTAATTTCATTAATCATGCTTCTTAAACTATGGGGTGGACAGGAACTTTTCTTGGTCAACATTATCGTATATTCATGTATTGGGTATGGAGAAGGTAAACTTACAAATCTGTTTGCTTTAAAAGAAGCAAAAAAAACCCCCACACTGAACAAATTATGGATAGATGAGCTGGCAACAGTAGCACTCCATCTGTTTCTGACTCTGCTAAAATATAGAGGTGTTATTTAGACTTCTTTTTTCAATCTGAATAACACTTGGTGGGGGGAGTGGGTGTAAGCACTTCCTAGCACAAGCCAATACCCCTCGGTTAGCTTCAGAGGTCTAAAATGTTAAAATAGCAAATTACGTTTCTCCTGTGACTGACTTAAGAGCAGCATAGGTTCAAGATAGTTTAATTACTAGACTCCTATTGTAGGTGGGTAAGAGAATAAATACCATGAGCATCAAAATAATTATACAGCGGGGAAAAAGATTTCCCAACTCATTAACGTACTGAATCATGAACACAGAAGCTAGCGTCGTGCTAAGCTAAAACGTGATCGTGCCGCGTGCCCCAGCAGTGAGGGGGCTGATTCTCTGGGTGTCCTGGCTGGGCATCTCGCCTGCTCCCTGCACTGCACTGCTTGTCGTGCCGGGGCTCGCCCTTCCTTCTGCCCTTCCTTCCTTCCCCTCCTGCCATCACCCACCCAGCCTGAGCCCCTGGAGCGGGGCTCTGCTGCGAGGCAGGCGTGTCACCTTCAATAGCCCTACGCTGTTGTTTCACGATGTGTGTGGAGAACAAAATCCAGGTGACTACCGTTCATTAGGTAGTAGTATGAAAATAAAGTCCCATGTGTGGTAGAAAAGTATGTATGTGAGAGAAACAACGTGTGCAAAAACTAAATGCAAATAGTAAGCCTCTTTAAATAAACCAATGAACAAATAATGTTCTGCCTGTAAGTCTAGTTTAAAATAGTCCTTTATAATATCTGAAATTTAAGTTTACCATAATAGAGTTTTTCTTCTGTTTTCCTTGTTTAACAAGGAATAAGTTGCCCATTTCATTAATTTGCCGTACAGGTAAACATACTGGAAACTCAGAATAAATTAATGATAGAATTTCTGTTCCAAAATCAAATTCATATCTTAAAATATGTATATTTTTAATAATCATACAATTACACACATACACGTATGCACATAATTTTTTTGTCTCTGTAGGCAATAGAGAATGTCAAAAGCATATTTTTAAGAAGAAACTCCTTCTGCTCACATTTAAAAAATAACTTCTGAACCCAGCAGAAGATTGTAGGGAAAAAAGTGACAAGATTGATACTCCTAAATTTCTTGTACACCATTCATTTTGGGGATGAAAACTATAACTATTAAAATTTTTTGTATGCCTATACAGTACTTTTGTCTCTTACTGACTCACTGTGTCATAGAGGGAAACTGAAGTTAATACTAGGGTAAGAAGAGGAAGGGGGGTTGGACAATAAAGACAGGGATATAAAAGAAATCAGATTTCAGTAGTTTTGCTGTTCTCAGAAAAAGCTGATAATCTTCCAGCTTTCCATTGATATACAAAATATATGCCTACAAACCTTCATTTCTATTGAATAGAAAATTTCTTGGAATTCTACTGAATCTGTGTAAAAGGAATTTAACTGAAATGCTGGTTGGAATATATAGGGCATGAAGTTACCTTGCATATACCTGGGAAAGTAAAGGAAATATATTGAGGGAAGCGTTTGCTATATCATATGTGTATATGTATGCATATGCAAAAAAGGATCTCTAATTCTTAACCTTTCTACTACTATCTTGAATGCAATAGAGTCCTTTCTTTTCTTTTCTTTTTTAAAAGTTTCGCAAAACCATTAATGATTCAATAGAAATTGAAAAATCTTGCATCTTTATTTTAACTCTTCTTTTTGTTTTTGCAGTCTTGCTCTTTCCCTGTATTGGATACTGCCATATCCAGCATAGAAATTAGGTGATGAATGGAGTGGGCTTTGATATTACGAGACCACAAATTAATCAATTATTTTAAGCATAAACTCTGAAGAGCTCCCTTGCAAGTTCAGCCCATCCTTGGCATGCAGTTCTGTGGGAGCCTTGTACAAAAAATACTGTAACGGAAAAATGCGTCTTGTATGTGCTTACAAGAGGCCAGTTAGATTTGTTGTTTCTGGCTTTCAGTATGTGGCTTTGAAACTGAAACAGTCATTTAGTAGAACTTTAGGAAAAAAGTACCCTTACAGTCATTTCTCATTACTGTATTTTGGGCATAATATGTCCTAAGTATATTGTAGTCTCACGTGCTCTTTGTTTTTCCTTAGCACTTGTGCCTCAGTATTTAATACAAATTGGCACGTGCAACCCAGTGTTCACACACAGCAATAACAAATCAAAGCGCTATCTGATCAAGGAACAATTTATTAAGGATTAACTCACAGTTTTTAATGGATAACAATCAAAGAGAGAAACTACATAAACAGTAGCATTTGATGATCTCTCCTTCTTTTTCAAGAAACTAAAATGTGAGGTTGGCTTAGCAGTTGGCTATTAATGCATTAAAATCTAGATAATTTAGCACATTAGGTGAATGGCTGATTTCAGTGGTATAGTTTTATTTTCTGACTGTTGTACCTTATGGCTCTGAGTTACAGCTGCTTTTGCCATTCAGGACAATTTAAACTGCATTAATTTAGATTACATAATTATATAATCTCCATTTGAAGGCTTGCCTGGTTCTGAACTTGTCATTTCCCATGGTGTTCAAATGTGCCAATTATGTAGCCTTAAATAAATTCCTAAACTTTTAGAGATCAGCAGAATTTTTTTAATTGTTATTTTTATTTATTAAAAAAGAGGGGGGGGGGGGAGAAAAAAACCCCTCTTACTAACATTATATTGGGTTGGTGGTTCATCACTACTTTAGATATGGGTTGAAATGGATTTGTTCTGTTGACATTTTGTCAGGTCTAAATAAGTGAAACTTATGCATAGTTTATACCTCAGGATAGCTTGTGACTGAGCCTGTCTTGCAGATAAGATCTGTGGCCTGGAATTTAGGAAACCTGAGCTCAGGCTAAGGACTTGAATTCTTGTTTGGAAGCTTATTTTCTGAAACTCTCATGAAAAACTCAGGGTAAATTCCTGGCAACTCTGAAAGCATTTGAGATTTTCATAGCAATTTCAGTGCAGAAAGGATTTCAGTTGTTGTTTTATACTATAGATGGATAATGTATTATACTATGACTTTAATAAGGTAGTTTGTACTTCAGAAATATATATAAAGTGGCCTCCTATAAATAACTTCTCTGACATCTTGAGACAGCACTGCAGGTAATTTTTACAAATAAATCTCAAAGCCAACTTCTCAAAGCTATGTAACACTGCTGATTTCAGCTAGATTTCATAGGGTAGTAAATCAGCATAAACTGCGATCTCTTTCCATGCCTCCTTTTTAAACAGAGAAATCCGTGTAATACTGTGAAGTACCAAGGACAGAGCTGTAGAAAAACAGTAGTTCTTCCAAACTAGGTGATGTTCAGTAGATTAAAAACAAACTATTTTTAGTTTGCTTTGGCTTTTCAGTCTTCGTTGCCTTATGATTGTTACCTAAAGCTCGTGGGGGTTTTTGTATTGTTTCAAATTGCTTCTAATTAATGCCTAAAGTAAAATTGCTTATCATTCAAAAGACAGTTTTGCATACCTTATTTCACTTGTATTTAGGCCTAGCTCTGCTTAGAGTATTCTTTTGTCATCTGTATCAGTAATCTATATTACCTTGAGTTTCTCAGCCAATTTTAAGGATGTTTGCAATCTTACATAAATATTGAATATTCCTTTAAAATGGTACTAATTACTTTAAATGTTGTATTATTGGAGTATAGAATGCCCTATAAAGAATAAATTTCTACCAAACAGCCATCCCCTTGCTTCTGTCCTAAAATATCTTATTTTGCCTTAAGTGATATAGGGCTGTGTGTACAAGTTTATTATTCAAATAAATTATTTTTTTTTAATAAGTTCAAAGTATGAATTTCTATAAACTTTACTTTGGCAAACTTAGAGTATTATGTCAATAAATGCAGATTTTTTAGATTTCTGTTAGGTAAAGTCTTCAATAGTAGCTGAGATTTTAATTTTGTAAAGTCTGGGATTGCAGAAGTGATTTATTTGCAAAGTTTAACTCCACATCCTTGGGTAAAAATATGAGCAAAGTTCATCCTTGTCTGTTGTTGTTACCCTATATAACATCTGACATTGTGTTCCCTCTGCTTCTGCCTTTTAAGGGTGCTGGCATAAAAATCTCCTTTGCTGAGGTATCAGAGACGAAAAGCACTAAAAGCAGGCAACTAACCCATGTTGAACTGTATTTGAACCTGTCCCAGACAAAGTTGCACCACTTCATGTAGTAGGAAACGGGTCAAGGCTATGGTTCCTCTTCCTTGATAGCCCACAAAGTTTTATAATGCAGGATGTCGAGTTAAAAAGCAAAGAGGATGTGTCATCTGCTGTCTGTTTAAGTACTTGATTTTTTTTTTTTCCAGCTGTGAATGCAAACTTGTAACAAACCTGTCTGGAATTAATCTCTGCTTTGCCAGCTAGTTCTTCCTCTGTCAAAGACAGTGGCTGAAATTTGTGTCTTACTGTAACCAAAGTTGTCTCGATAAAATCTTGCTGTGTTGTGAGACTGGCTCTTGAGGTAGTACCCAAAGGTCATGTTGGTGGCTGGTGGTGTCCTGCAAGTACAGAACTCTGCTCCGGGGCTCTTTGTAGGGCCTATATGAAGTACATAATTTTGTTAGTAATATTGGAGCTGAAACACATTCAGTGACCTAGCTATTCAATTACATGCCTCAATATTTGAAATTGTGGTGGTTCATAGTCCTTACATAAACTTTGTCCATTTTATAAAATTAGAAAAATAATTGTCAGGCTCTGGGAGACTTTGCCATTCAGTTTCGTAAAAGGCCGCTCTTGTAAGAGGTTATCCCCATCTCTCAACCTACGTTGCCTCCTGGGGCACCTGAGGGGGAATAGTTGTCTTGTTTGAGGACTGCTGGCACAGCACACCACTGCCCAGTGGCCAGAGGAGGGAGAAAAGCAAGAGCAATGCTGCTCCTTGTCCTTATGGAAGCCCTCCCTCTGCCAAGGAAGCAGGGGTTGTGAGAGTTGATGCAGTGCTGAAATGGTAGTAATCCCAACCAAACTGCCCCAGTAACAGAGAAAAGAACAGGACTATATTTGCCGACCAATTTGCTTGCAGTTGCAAAGCTCTTCCCTAGAACTTGGAGAACATGACAGAGTTTTGACTGCGCTATCTGAAAGACTAGAGGTTGTTTTGGGGGCGATTGTTTTGTTTTGATTTTTTTTTTTTTACTAATGGGGTTATGGATGACTGCTTAGTGAGTTCTGCAAAGAGAATGGTCATTCTCTCTTAATGCCTACTGGGTATGTGTGGGTTGTTATTGATTAAAAAAGTAGGATTTATGTTCCATTTACATATTTGCTAACAGGATTTTATTGGAAAACATTAAACATGTTCCCTGTTTGTACTGTTCCTTAATGATTGGCTTGCTTGTTAATGAAACCTAGTTGTAGACTCTTACAAAAGGTTAGCACTCATTTGGTTGAGTAGTTAAATGGCTTAATTACTTAAAAAAAACCAAAACAAAAAAGCCTTAATTGAAGACCAGACTTAATGGTTTCATGTAGGGGGCTGCTGTAGCATCCATACCTGTCTTTCTACCCACTAGTTTTGCAAATGACAATGAAAGAGTTGCCTTAGGCAAAGCATATCCTCCCTTGCTGCATGGCTGGAGACACGTCTGTGTGGTGAATAAAAGAGGCTTTTCTTCCATTTCTTTCTTTGTTTGCCAGTGTAGCATCTAGGTAAATATAGTTCTTTGTAGATAATCCCACCTGAAATCAATAGGATGAATGTGGCTTGAGGCATCGATGGAGTGTAGTCACAGCAAAATAATAGCTAACAGGCCCTGTATTAGCTGTTATTAACCAGTAAACAAAATTGATTAAACTATTTCAATATTGTACCTGGCCTGAAAATTTTATAAATATTTCACTAACATGCATGTTTACCTTGATGACAGTTACGGTTCCTGTATATTGTACGTGGTCAATTTATGCCAGCTTTAGTCACTGAGGAGTTTGCTTTGTAAGTAGACCAGCTGGCTCTAATAGGACTACAACAGGAAGAAATTAATATGTAACTTGAGAAAAATGGTAGACTGTCTACTGCCTGTTTATATTTTGTGACTGCTTTCCAGTCCCTGAGAACAGTTTTGTGCCATTAGGATTCAGTTACTTTAGGTCAAAACCAAGGCGGAGAAGGAAGACAGAAAGATTTTTCAAGTTGTTGGTCAAGCAAGATAGGTAAAAGTTGGCAGCTTAAAGAATTCAGGATGGTTGCAAAGAACTCATTTGGGGGAAATGTTTTCCTGCACGTATTTAAATGAGTGATTCTATCTATAAAAGTGATGTACATAATTTCTAGATAGCCAGAACTTGCTTCTTATTTTTTTCTTCTTTTTATTTCTCTTCCTATTAGACAAACAGGATTCTGAGACACTTCCTAAGTCACTGGGTGAAGTCTGCTACTCTTGCAAGGAGTCAGCACATAACTTCCATTTCATAAATGATTCACACTCCATTGTAAAATTAGCTAGAAGCAATGCAGGCAAAAAAAATCCTGTTGTAAGGTTGTTGCAGAAGCTTGCTGCTGAGATAGTTAGAACTTGTCTCCTAATTAATCCTAAATTAATTCATGGACAATTTATAACCATTTACTTTGTGTCCTATGGTTTCAGTAGCTTTTTCTTTTCCAAGTAATTTCCATCCTCACATGATTCTAGAGAGAAACTTTATTCTTCCACAGTACTTGTCTTACTAGGCTAAAGGAGCCACTGACTTCCTCCCCACCCTCCCTCCATCTGACAGATTTCACATTTTCCCAGTTATGTCAGTAAGCTTTCTTGGAACGGAAGTTGTATGTTTCAATTAACTTTTTAATTTATCTGCCTTACAACTGGGAGGTGAACTGGAGAGAAAAAGACGTTTTGGAACTGCAAACTTGAAGCAACTGGTCCTGTGTTTTGGTTTTTTGGGGGGCATTTTGGGGTTATGCTTTTTTATTTATTTAGCTTGGTATTCTTAGCAACTGTAGAAAGTTTATTAAAAAGTGCCAGAAGACTTTAAGCTCTTCGTCCAAGTTTATCACTTGAGCTTACTCTTCTGTATCAAGCATCCTTATTTCAAGGATGTGCTTTCCTCTGTTCATCATTGCATAAAGAAGAAGGAAGGCTTTGTGTCTCTATAACCACAAAAGATAGGTGCGTACTCAACGCATGCCAATTGCTCTGCTCCACCACTGGCTTTGCACTGTATTACTGCTTTTGTATTATTTCTGTCTGCTCCTTCTCCCCACTGTCAGCAATCTCCAAGGCGCAGTTATCATTTTGAAGTGTAAACAAAGAAGGGGAAAGGCATGTCAAGAACAGATCCACTCCTGGCTATAGGAAGAACCTCCTTATGTAGCCATCTGCCCCAGCCACTTGGAGGGGTGAGCTACTGGAGTAGTGCCTGCAAGTTGTTAACTCCAGCTGAGGGACATTCTTCCACTGCATCTGGAAAATGGTCATTCAGAGCAAACATTTTCTTTTTTCTGCATTTCCTATAGACAAAGGAAGTGGCCATGTGAGATGAAAATCAACTGTCTCCTTTAAAAGGAAATGGAGTAGAACTATATATTTGTTGAGCTTTACAAATGCACCCTGAACTTTTTAATGATGTCTTCAGTGTAATAAAGCATAGTAATAAGCATGACAAAAAAAACTTACATTGTTTGATTGTGCAATTAGATAAGTTTACTAGCCAAATTGGAAACTTTTGGCTAAACATTTAGTCTCCCCCCCGCTAAAAAAAGATGGAAATATGTGTGCACGAAACCTATTTTAGAAAGAGTTTGCCATTTTTTACAGAATCGCCATTAATCCGTTATCAATCGTTTCTAGGTGAGTAGAAAGGAACTAATTTTTATCTAAAAGTTTTGAGAGCCAGTAGACAAGGAAGCACAGACTCCATCTGCCACTGCCAATTTCTGACTTCAACCCTAGCAATCAACTGGAGGGAAATGGGTTGTCTAAGGAAGGAAGGAAGGAATTGGGACTATCAAATGGGGCTGAACAAACAGATGCTAAGAACTTCAAGGAGGTCACGGACGTTCATTGTTACCACTTCATCTGCTCTGTCCATCCTCCTCTATTCTCTAGCTAGTCAGCTCATTTCTTGCAAGCTTAGCTGACTATGGTAGTTATGCAGCTATTAGTTCCCAGCTTATGACACCACAACTTCTTTCTGTACAACCACAGTCAGTTTGCTTGAAGGATGTTTTGCAATTCTCTAGTTGAATGGCATAGAAAAGTTTTATTTCAAATTTTGCCCTTATTGTATCTTTATGAAGACACTTCAGTTTTATTTTTAGCGATTTAGAGGTAATTTTGAGTATCTTTGATGACAACTCTCTGTCTGGAAGATAGTAAATACTAAAGCACATGAAAATAAGACATAGGGGGCATATTGAACTTTCCTCTTGTGTCTTTGGCCTCTGTTCTGAAGTGAAAGAGACTTCAAAGTAAACTCCAATGAAAAAAGAAGCATTTCTGTGGCAAAATAACCCATACTTCACTTATTTCTGAAGGAGAAGGAAAGAATATATAATCAAACTTCCAGCTGAATCTTGTTTTGAAGAGTTGTTGATATAAAACAGACTGTAAAGGTAATTATGTTCAACCTCTCAGCTGCTTTGAAAAGAACTTCAAGTGCTGAACAGAGCCTTTTGGTAGTATTTGCTCTAATGACCTTTTTGCAACCGTGTAGTGAAGGACACGCTCCCTTCACATATTCCTCACTTGAGCCCATCTCCTTGTTCCATGTTCATCTTGACAATGGTGAACAATTTTCAAGGACAGCCGCTTTCAGAGGCATTACTGAGACTTGCTGCCTGAACTCAGCGTTGCTGGAGCAGCCGGCAGAGAGCCTCGAGAACGAGATCCCTGCTCTGCTCTCAGGGCCCTTTCCTTGGGCTGCTGTTCCTTCTCTGGCCCTGCTGTCTCCGCTGACCAGGTCCACTGATTTAGCAATGTGGTAGCAAGGCTGAACTGCGCTGTTCCACAGAACCTCAGGCCTGCCTCTCAGATGTAATGCCTAGCTGAAAATCAGCACCATTTTTGTCTTGGAAATAGCTTAGAGGCTGTGAAATGCAGCAATGGAAAGGAGAATGTAGGACCTGAGGACTTGCAGGTTTTCTTGAACTGATTTTGAAATAAACAGTAGTTTGTTATTTGATTCTGGGGCTTATTTTGTATTTTGCTCAAAAGGTAGATATTTATAAGAAGGTGGTGGTGTTTTACTTGTAGAAACTGGAGACAGAGGCAAATAGTGAACTATTGCTCATTTATATTCCTTCTGTGTGGTGAATGAGACAGTAGACCTGTGGAAGTAATAGTGAGCAATAATGTAATTAGAGAGTGGGATTATAATACGTGCTCTAAAAAGAGAAGTAGGACATTTCACAGGCAGTGTTAATTTTGGCAATAACTAAATTTGAAGTTTTTGGTTTTAGCTGCATTTTGTGAGTAATTAGATAGAGGTTGGTGAGCGTATTTAGATGCCTGCATTTTGTTTGAGCTAAAGCTAGAGAGGATCTGATTTTTCTCATCTTGGAAGTGAAATATATCTGCTCTTTAAACTCTTCTAACATTCACTGTAAATTCAGGAATGCTTTGCCAGTTTAATGCAACGTACAAAATCTTAACTTTTTATCTATTTAAATAACTATTTATCCCTTCATAGGTGAGCATCCAAGCCAGTTATATCTCAGAAACGTACCCCTTAAGTGTTAATTTTATTCCACTAAAAATATTATTTTTTAATATTTTAAAAGCCTTTAAGCCTTTTCCTGACTTTGTTTAATCTGAAACTAGAACTAGAGACTCATAAATCTAGTTACTTTTGTGCTGTCAGAAGCCACAGGGAAAACCAGTGATCAATCAGGACCAGTTTCACATGGAGAAGAGGCAGTTTCATGCCTTGTCAAGGCTTTTTAGATTATATCCTTTTTTTCCCCTTCTTTTTCTTCTACCAAACCTCATAACAAATAGAAATAAAACACTAGTTATTTGCTGGAATTCAGCACTCAATCTTGCATCTGAGCAGCTTGTTTATATATATATAAATGTGTGTATGAGAGAGAGAGAAAGAATGTCTGTTAATGGAACAACTTTTAAAAGAAAAAAAGACTGTGTGCTGGTTTTGGCTGGGATAGAGTTAATTTTCTTTATAATAGCTAGTATGGATTTGTGCTGAAAACAGTGTGGGTAACACAGGGGTGTTTTAGTTGTTGCTAAGTAGAGCTTATACTAGTCAAGGATGTTTCAGCTTCCCATGCTCTGCCAGGTGCACAAGAAGTTGGGAGGGGACACAGCTGGGACAGCTGACCCCAACTGCCCAAAGGGCTATCCCACACCATATGGCGTCATGCTCAGCATATAAAGCTGGGGAAGAAGAAGGAAGGGGGGGACATGCGGAGTGATGGCGTTTGTCTTCCCAAGTAACCGTTACATGTGATGGAGCCCTGCTTTCCTGGAGATGGCTGAACACCTGCCTGCCCATGGGAAGGAGTGAATGAATTCCTTCTTTTGCTTTGCTTGCGTGCACGGCTTTTGCTTTACCTATTAAACTGTCTTTATCTCAACCCACAAGTTTTCTCCCTTTTACTCTTCTAATTCTCTCCCCCATCCCAGCAGGGGGGAGTGAGCAAGCGGCTGGGTGGTGCCTAGTTGCTGGCTGGGGTTAAACCGTGACAGTCTGGAAGAGGAGTAGAAAAAAAACCCCACCTTAAAGTATCAAGTAATTAATCAAGAGTGCCAGTACTAGAGCATGTAGTGAACACAGAAGCTGAATTTGGTAATAATTATAAATAAAAGTTCTTTTAATGCAAAAAAGCACAAATGTCACACACTTACCTGAAGTAATTTATTTTGTTCAAGTTGACCAATTACTGTATTACTTCTCTTAATATGTAAAATTATTTGTTCCAGAACTAAAATACGAATGGAATTTCTTTGATAAATTTGTCCCAAAATTGCGTGTAAGAATGTTTTTGGTTTTTTAAAAAGCAAGAAGCAGCTTAAATGTCAGACCATGCAACTTGTTTATTTTTATGTTAATTCTGCTGCTATCAGTAGAAAACTAGATCAAAATATCATAAAAATAATAATAATTTTCCTTGGAGTAATTACAGTCTATAAGAATTTTTAGAGGTAACAAAATTCAGGTTCTAGAAAATTTGGAAAATGTTATTACTATCCTGACGATCATACCTCTTGCCACCTGCAAGACACTTGACAGTAGTTAAAAACCTTGGTGCCATGCCAAAAAGTATCCTGAATGCTATTCCCTCATTGCTCCTATTACTGCTAGTACCAATTAGATGTAAATTCTGTTAAAAGTTATTTACTACGTAATCCAAAGTTAGTTGAGAGACAGTTTCAAAAGTGAAGCCACATGGTACTGATAGATAGTACAGAAAAAAAGAGGATATATTCCCCCATTCTGTTAAATCCTAACCCAATAATAGGAAGCAAACAACATAGACGGTGGTTACTTCCTTAGCGAACTGCCCTGCTCTTTTCTTCCCCTGAAGTCTACTGGTTTAATTCAAAAAGTTTTCCTGAGGTTCTGGAGGGGAAAAAAAAAAATCTTCTCTGATTAGAGACTGGAGATGGAAAAAATCCAAGCTCTTTGCAGTTCGAAAAGCTATCAGCAGATAAAAGCGTAGAGGAAGAAGAGAAGATAGCTGTAGCTTAAGGAAACTACAAATAGATATGATAACCTTCCCACCTAAAAGAAATATCTACATTTATTTTTTCCTGGATACTTTGAGGTATATGAAGAGGGACATCTACCCCTGGATAATAAGTTCTGAGTCTGCACTCTGAAATTACTAATTTTTAAGGATTTTTAAATCCTTGTGATTTTAATATATTTGCATGCGCTTTTTTCAGTCTTCTAAAACTTTGGGAACACTGTAATGCTTTGAGCCTTCGTTTAAGCATACAATTGTGAATTCATGTCAATGATGTCCAGACCACTTATTTCTCTAGAAATATGTGGGTGGCTGGTCTAAATTGTAACTCACAAGGATGCTTGTCTTAAAAGCTTTAATTAAAGCCCATGGATTATGAAACTGAGAACTGGAAGTATTCAGTATAATTTTTGATACTTCTTCAGTTATTATATTTGTTTGGAGCAGAAAGAAGACAGGAAAAAATTGAACTGATGTAGGTGCTTAGCTGTACAGTGAATAATCTAGTGAAATTGCTCAACAAGGGTACTGGTTAAGGTAATACACGTGAAGTGTTAGGTGGTTAACTTTATTGTGCATTTGAAAAAGATCTGCTTATTTTAAGTCAAGAAAAGACACGCTAAACATGAATGACTTAGTTACAAACAGCTCCACCATACTCTGTCCGCTTTCAAAAGTCTCACAGTCTACCATTTTCTCAACTGAGTAAATAAATCTCCTGGTTTCCAAGAAAGCCAAAATTATTGCATTTAACATCTGCTTTGTTAAAGCCATATGGATGCACCTGTTGTCTATGAATTAATCCTGTTTTCACACAAAATAATTTTCCCACTGAATTGTTAGTAGCATGCAGAGGTGTTATAGCTCTGAAATACCAATCAGCATATTTTTCTTTGTTACCTTAGTTTTGTTTTCAGTATTTATTTTGAAGTTACTCTTTGCAGTAACCTCCCTCTCTCTTTTCTTTTTCTTTTTTTTTTTTGTCCTTATGCAGAGGATTACTACTTCAGGAAAACAGCAGGTTTTCAGAGGCATTGCATTACTATAAACTGGCAATTGGTAGCAGACCCACACTAGCTTGTAAGTATTTCAACTATACAAGCTTGCATAATATCAACTATTGTTTTTTAAAGAAATCTTCCTACCCTTTAATAACACTTCCCTTTTTTTCAGAAGTTTTTCATTCGGAAAGCTAAAGGTGAAATTGTGCACTTTTCAGTTGAGAGCAAGTGTTTATTAGTCAACAACTACATTTAATGTGGTGCAGGGAAAAAGCAGATAATGAGTTAACACTGGGCAGCACTGCTAGAACCTAAAATGCTTCTGATCTGGGGTGGTGATCCATAGATGCTATTCCCAAATTTTCAGGCTCCTGTTTTGTCTTTCTTGCATCCAGTCCCTGATTTTTATGGTATGTGGTGTGAGTGAACAATACAAATATTTTTTAAGTCCTTTCATTTTTCCTTTCTTGCCTGGTGGAAATGGGAAATAATCCATACGATGTTGCCAGTGATCAGTTCCAAAATTAAGTGGGTGCTTCTTAAGATTGCTGACTTTTTTGTAGCTCAAGTATTAAATCTTCTATATATGTATATATACGCATACACATATATATCTATAAACATATGTATATATTTTTTGTAACATTTCAAACAATGATACTATATGCTTGATACAGTCCTAATAAGAGGAACGAAACCGAGCACCCTGCCTAACCAGTGTTCCTTTCTTCTTCAGCCTTTGTAGCCTCTTTCTCCTTTCCTTGTCTATGAACTTTTACCTCTTATATGTTCCTCTTTACACCAGTGATTGATCTATATTATACAAAAGCCATATTAGATAACCATGGGATCTCTTTCAGATATTACTTTGAAGTAAAACAAAGATCAGATAAAACATAATGGAACCCCATTAAAAGATAACATTTTTTCCCTCTTCACAGCTGCCTATTTAAATACTGGTATCATCCTGATGAACCAAGGGAAGACAGAGGAAGCCAGGAGGACTTTCCTGAAGTGTTCAGAGATCCCTGATGAAAATTTGAAAGATCCTCATGCTCATAAAAGCTCTGTTACTAGCTGTCTTTATAACTTAGGAAAACTTTTTCATGAACAAGGACACTATGAGGTGAGACTCCAGATTTGTCTACAATATCATGATAAAACCTTGATAAAACATTCATACATAAATAATACCTATTGCTTGCATCCAGACTTTCAAAATACATCACAGGCACAAATTGATTGAATTTCACCAAATCAAGATTAGCGTTCTCTACAGAGAATATTTATTGTCTACAGCCAGAGGTGTGACAATGTTAATTAGCAGTGTGATGTTCTGATGTCAGAGTCAACATTAGCAATGGTCACATCTGATATGTGTTAATTCATTATTTTTGTCTTTGTCCCCATGGCTGGTATGCAAAGGATATAACCTCATTACAGACCAGCCAACCTAAAGTGTACTGGCTTTTTAATTCAAAATAGAATAAGTCTATCTTTAGTTGAAAAAATGCAATTATGGTTTCTTTTAGTCTCCAAAAATAAGACCTACTTGGAACAGTTCAAAACTTCAGTGATTAAAAACATCCCATTATGTGCTATTTTCAGATAACTTGACCTAAGTGCTGAAGTGGGTTGGATATTTTTAATGTAACCGTACGCTGCACCCAACCCATCCCATCTCATTTACACGTGCAAATGTGACTGTTGTGATTCCTCTCCATTCTCCCTGATGAAATTACTAAAACTGGACATTCGCTTGAGTTTTGACCTTTAGCAGTATTTGAAAGAAAGTCATTCTCTCTTTGCATTGCCAGCCATACTTCAGAACAGGAGTTATGCATGGTTTTGATCCATATAACTCTTCCTGACCGCAACAGTTACCTCAGCTGTTTAAGATTAGGCACGCACAAGCTCTGTGGATTCTCTGTCATCTGTCTGCTGAATCCAGCTCTGTCAGGTGGCAGTTACTAATTGGTTAAAACACAGACACAGACAGCTAATACATCCATAAAGATAAGAGAAAAGCAGCATCTTGTCTGCATGGCCGACAGAGTGTAGAGTTGGAGTGCAGTGCCTGGAAGGTGCAAGGGATTTTAAGAATATAAACCATCGGATTTCTGCCCGGTGGTCATTGCAGTCTGACCCAAGCTTGATTTGATCATACAGTTAGATTTTTTTTCAAGCATATTTCAGCCTTCGCAAGCTGCGATTATTTGATGGGATGACGTAGAAAATGATGCAGAGCTAACAGACTGACCAGTAAGCATCCTAAGTGCTGAATGAATCATAAATGTGTGATCAAGTAATTCAAGGCACAGCACATTTGTGAAGGGAATCAAGTTTTCGCATTCTTGACACTATAGTCCATCTTATTCTTTCTGTGGAGCAGACTTCAGTTGTAAGGATTATGTTTTGTTATTACGTGGCAGTAGACAATTATTTCTTTATTTTTAGCTCACTTACTGTAGCTAAGTCATCAGAAAGTCCTTTGTCTGCAGTTTGGTATTATTTCATATTCTCTGACAGCTTACAGAATTTTGTATATGTTTATAAACTCATGAGTCATTGAGGGGTTTTAAAAAAATGTTCCTTTTATTTCCACCTGGGAAAAGAGTTGCAATATTGGAACTAATTTGATCTCTTGTCAGTAAGCTTCACTGAATTTGGTAAAACTTTTGTAAATAAGAAATGTGAACTTTCTGTGATATTTGTGACGCCGATGTGTTTTCTTTCTCCCTTCACCTTTCATTTGGGGAAGGAAGATAGCTTGGTTTTACTTTATATGTGAAAGACTGCTTTTGAAATTGGTGCTTTACTAGTGATTTGTCCCACTTGTGTGTCCCTTTTCAGGATGCCCTTATGGTTTACAAAGAAGCAATACAGAAAATGCCAAGACAGTTTGCACCACAGAGCTTATACAACATGATGGGTAAGTGCATTGTTAGTGCTTCAGAAAGATACTTGAGGAGTCAGGCAGGGTGAAATGAAAGAGCTTAGCCAGGCAACTTCTGCTCAAATGAATTAGCTAATAAAAACAAAAATAATTGCCTTCAGCAGATGCGAGCCAAACCAGGTTCAGAGCTTAAATGCCAGCATATGCAATGCTGGATAAGGCACAATAAATGATGAGACTATTAGATACTGGGTATCTTTAAGGGTGTCCATGCAGCACTTTTACATTTAGAATGCATGGATTAGTGTTTTTCTCTGCCTCCAGAATCTCTCATCCAGTATCTTGGAGACCTCATATGCAATTCATACAGTTGTTTTTAATCTCCCATTTAGTCATCTTTGAAACTGAGAAGAAATTGTATTTACTTCACAGAAAATGGAGTGAGACTGATTATAACACAAAATCTAATGTGGGTGTTGGATGTTAAATTTCCTTGTAAACCAACAAGATGTCCAAACAGGCCCACAGAGACAGTTGGATTTTTTTGCAGGTTGTGCCAAAAACTTATTTCCCAGCTGATGTACTGTTACTTAGACATCTACAATGAGAGAATTCTTCTTCCAAGACCAGTCTATCTGTCCTTTAAAATTTTAGCACAGTCCCTTGAGTACTGCAAGAAACATTAATTTAGCTGAGGTGTTTTTTTTTTTTTTAATTTTCACTTCAGCTCCTCATCTTCTTCATCACATCCTTATACAGGATACATTAAACAGATAAAAGAAAGATGATAATATGAATTATTATTTATAGTATTCAGATCTGTAAACAAGAGGGCAGGTTCTTCATTGTTCCAGCATCCATTGATGCTTTAAAGTGGAATTCTCTCTGAAAGGGCATGTGTTTCTGCTAAGCAACCTCAGTGTCTGGCCCAGTAGACTCTGTGAGCTCCTATCTGGGACAGAAAAGGATGTAAGATGCCTTTAAAGTAGTTCAAAGTAGAGCAATTAAAAATATATGTAGAAACAATTAGAAACAACAAGAAGCATGTGGGGTTTTGTGGCTTTTCTCCCCCCTCCCAATGCCTAAAATACGAGGGAATGTGTTGGTTGATACCAATTGGTTTGACACAGTTGTTGAAAGGAGGTACCTCTCACTCTTCTCTGCTTATTTAGGAAAGGCATCTGTTATTAGCTCCTTACAAGTACTTGGGCATAGGGGAAAAAAAAATTCTAAAATTGTAGTTGTAACTGATGCTACATGTTTGCAAATCTCTGTAAATGCTAAATTAAGTACTTCTCTTGTCACAGTGACAAAGTATCTAATGTCAATAATAGTATAAATACTTCCTTAACAGTTCATACAGTTCAGTGGAGAGTTACTTCTCCCTGAATGCTGAGCTTTATCAGATTAATGCAAATGGCTAAAGTCCCTAAAACGCACAAGTTGATTATTTCATGTACTTTTGTTCATAGAGAGTCTTAGCTGAACTGTTGTTTTATCAGTTTTATCTATCAGCATTTGCTGATAAATTTGGTGGGGTTATCAACAGTCACCACTCTGTGAATTAAGCCTCTGCTTACAGTCGGTGTCCTGTAGTGACTGCTGAAGTACTGCAGTACCAGCAAACCTTCCAAAGTTTGACTGCCCTCTTTAGTGCAGATAAATATTTCATAATTCTGATAAAAGTGCTCCTAAGAAGTACAGAAATTGGAAAAAAGTAAACCAATGCTGTTTCTAGCATGATGGTTGTTCCATTACAAAACAGGCCTGTGCCACCCTTTGTCTTTTCCCGTGAATGAGGCTCCCTTTAGAATGACTATGACCTATAAGGTTCTTTAGTTTTTTACTTTTTTGCCTATTGGTTACTTTTTTAGGTTCAGGAGGCCTTTCTCAGCTTCCTTTATAAGCACAGTCCATGACGTCCAAGTTCACTCTGTTCCTGGGATTTGCATTTATTAAGTCACAAAGCAATAGTGAACACAAAGACCAGCTCAGTCCTTTGCTCGCGCTTGGCTGCTGCTACACTTCCTCCCTCCACTGCTTAGCCCACGCTCTGGCTTCTGTTTCCTTTAGGCAGCCACCGGCACTTCACGGATGTCCTGGCAGCATAACAAGTTAGGGTCATCTGAGCTTACCTTAGCCCCTTTCAGCCTATTGCAAAGAGCAACAGGGTATTATGGAGCTGTGTAAAGTACAACTTACCCTGAACGTAGCATATATTTATATTTTGGTTGCTGTTGTGATGGCAGCTGTTGCAGGGAAACCAGAATTGGCTTCACACTAGTTGCTGAGGTGTGGCATGTTGGCTATGCTGCAAAGGCAATCCAAGAGGCTACATACAGAGTAGGGTGGTGACTCGAACTGAACACAGTGCAGCATTATTAACAGCAGGACTCAGGCTGGTTTGTTTAAGGCTGTCCTGGATGCATCTGTCCAAGAGCATACATGACGGCAGTTAGATACATTGAATTAGGTTAGTCTCTCCTAGTGTAAAGGTTAGGTGACAAGACAGAGCTCAGTAGCTACGCTCACATTATAGTGTGGAAAGAAAAAGATACCTCTGGGGAGTAATTAAGCTCATCTGACTTAGACATCTATTTTAGATTATACAAATAATCCCCTGCAAGCATAATTCTCCTGTAAAAGGAGCTGAGATGACTAGCTTAGACTTGTTAGCTCAAGTTGGGTGAGATAAATCCTAAACACCTATTCAGTCATCTGTTTGCATCGGGTGTGACAGGAGAACAAGGCAACCGCATCCATTATCAGGAGTGCATCCGCTCTGCAGCTCATACCGTGTCATTGGGCACCAGAAGGCTGACCGGATTGTTTATTTCTGTTTTGATGTTCAAGATAAAATTTTAAACACGTTCACTATAACACTCTCTTTGATAAACAACATTACATAAAGTTGTCTGCCTACTTCTTGCCTTTAAAAGGGAGACTAGAGGAACTGAAATAGGCCAGTCCTGTCTCGTGTGCTTGGAACTGCATGAACTTGACTCTGAGCTGTGCCCACTCACCATGTGCTCATTGCTGGGGAGGAAGGGGGAGAAACTGGGGAGTTGCTGCCCATCTGCTCGGGAAGGAAGGGTCCTTCCCTGTCTCCTTACGTGTGGAAAAAGTCTTCACGGCTTATCATGAAAGCCAAGAATACAGTTTGAGGATTATGTACTGCAGTTTTCATTGTGATTGATGTATTCTGAGTCTCTGGCAATTGCACTGCTTGGTTCAGTGTTAGATATTGGCATGTGATGTAAGAAAACAGTGCTTCCTCTAATTTTTAATGATTATTCAGTCATTTCATTGAAGATTTTCTGGAAGCTTTTTTCCCCCGTATGGTGTACATGACATACTCGAAAGAGAATAAACAGGAGACGAACTGTTTAAACTGAATTAGGGTTTGAACTCCAGTGCTCAGAGTGCAGTAGCATTAACACTCCAGCAGTGTTAAGCCTTTACACCACCTGCTTTCCTTGTTTGTGTTACACTTCTTTTCCTGCCCTTGCTTCTATTGGCCTTTTGCTCTGACAGGCCCAGTGACTCATTCCTCTGGTGTGCCAGCCTGCCTGGCTGACTCTCGTCCTTTAAAACCCTAAGTAACTTGCCTCTTAAAGGAAAAAGAAGTATTGGGCCTCAAGAAGCAAGCCATCCATTTGACTTGGCATTTTATTCATGGTACAAAAGGCAGGACCAGAAGACCAGCATCAGATGTTCTAAGTTTGTGCATATGAAAAGTTGCAGGGTAGATTTTGGTCTCCTGTTGCTGTGATTTATTTTGCCAGGTGTGCAACAACTCAGCTAAGGAAACCATATGTTTCTGTGGCTTTGTACCAAGAAGTAAAACCTTTTCATTTTTCTTTTTCTTGAAAGAACCCAAAACAGCTAAAAATTAAAACTCTAAAACTAGAATCAAAATAATTATTCAACAAGTTGTATGGGGTTGGCTTGGTATTTATTTTCTCTATGTCATATTTCTTTCATGTAAATTAAAAAGTACATGCTAAGGTTACACAGATTAATTTGCTTGGCATGGCAACATGCACTACAAAGGCCAGAGTCCAGCTCAGCTGCATTAAATAGGTAATATATTTTGTTTAAAGTTTCAATTAAAACCTGGGGTCAAAAGATAAAATGGTCCCTGTGGGATCTTGAACACTTTAATGCCAATATTAGGATTGCTTAAGGATCAGCCTCTGCTCTAGATGTCTTTTGCGTTCCTTGAAATCTGATATTGTACAGTTGATTGTATTACATTGCTTTTAAAACCACACTGGCCCACCTGCTACAGTAATTCATACTCCTGCCAGTGAAGTGGTGTGAGGTGGACCATGGAGGCTTTATTTTAATACTGAACAGTAACAAGAAGGATGTTGGGGTGGCATTGTCCAGGTTTAGATTGGCAAGATGCTGTCATAAAGACAAATGCCTTGATCACACTTCATCTGCCCTTGCCAACGAACATCTGAATGTCTATTTTCAAATGCATTTAATGCAAGGTCTTAAAAACATTTTTAATGAGAAATGCAAGTTACAAAAGAAGCTAACATTGCAAGAGTGAATACAGTTAATGATGCACAGATTAGAGTTTAGATTTCTCTTTGCTAATCTGCTACATTGCACGTGGACAGAAAACAAATCATATGCAAGTGGCAGCCAGGTACAAAACAGGAAAAGGGACCCAGATTTTACATCTGGTGCAGAGGTTTGCATTGTGAGTACAAAGGCTCAGCATGCAGAGAGACTTTCTGTGTTGATGATTCTAACATAACTATTGCTTTATTTGATTATGCTTTTGGGTGGATGTGGCTGTTTGTACAAACCTGTTAATATTGTTAAGGCTCCTATACCATTTGCCCCTTGCTCCCATTAAATGCTTTTTTATTGAATTACTTTTAAATATTGTTTAGAACTCCAAGAAACACTTTTGCTGGTATAGTTTTACAGTTCATGCTGTGCAAGACTTACTTTTTAAGAGCCAAAGATGATTAAACTGTGAAATACATATCCCACATCATAACTTACACAGAGCATGGTACCTGTACTTGTCTGAGGTCCAGGCATCAGTGTGCATCTCACGAAGCTTTACTGGTAATTTCTTACTAAAAGTATGTTACAAACTTTTTTTCTTTTAAAACTAGCTTGGTTGAAAAAAAAGATTTTTTTTTTCTTTCATACATATTTTTTATTATATGTTCTAGGGAAATAAGAATGGGGTACACTCCAACAGTGATGGGAGTAAAAGGCAGTGCTTCCTTCTTTCCCCCTCCCTGCTCCCATCCTGCTACTTTAACTCTTCCCCCTCTGAGACTTTGCATGCTACGGTAGTTTATCTCTGCTGTCCAAAGCTGAATATAAATCTCTGGGCTGATTGCAATGTCTCCTGTTTTTTCACTTTGTTTTGTTTGAGGGATTCAAGCTGGGTATGAAGTTAACAGCAGTGGATTGCTGAGGGGGTAGTGGATGCAATGTTTGAGACCAGGGTTTTTTATCCAGGTTCTCAGGTTTTCTTAGTTTGGACTATTGATCTATAATTTCATGTGAAATGCTTGAGTTTTCTTAGGCAATATCCTGAAAAAGCTAAGAGTCTAAGCCTGAAATGCATTTGTATTTTAAACATATGGGGGTTTGTATGAAAATAAGTATAATCATAACATTTGCAGACCAAAAATATGGACTGAAATTGGACTACAAGGATCCCAGTTAGGCATGATGCTAATGCAAAGTGCTTCTATTAAGAGTGTTTTAAAGAAACCTGTACTGGCATAATGTCAACAACAACAAAAAAATCTTTAAAATGTGTGTAAATAAAGTAAAAGGCAAGAAAAGAGTACGAACATAACTTGTTCAGTTATGAATTGTTAGTTTGTGCCCTTATGATTTACTACTGGTTGCACATCTGTTGGAAAATGAAATTATCTATCTCAGGTGAGCTCAATGCTTCTATTTGTGTCAATATAATTCTTTCACTGGAAGTCTTTGTACAACAGGAAACAGCTGTGCAAAGTCCATGCTGTTCCACGCTGCAACTGATTTTATTTTGCCCTTCATTTATATCTGTTTTCCACTTCAGGTATTTTCCTTCAAAAGTAGCTTAGTAGCTAATTAAATCAGATCAAAGGCTTTGCTTTGGCTAATCGAGGCCTATAAGAATCTGCTCAACCAAAGTAAATGTGGATTGACTCCCTCTTAAAATACAGTACAGATTATTCTGTAAAAGGAAAAAACCTAAACAGAATATGCTTAGTCTATACAGAACTTGATGCTCATTAAGTTCACATGCTTCAACTGTTTCAGTGAAGATGTGCATGCACTGCATATTTATCACCGAGACGGTTAATCTTTTGCAGTATATCTTAAACATCAGTATAATATAACATCAAACTATACTTCTAGATTTATTATGTTATTGTATGCACTGGTACCTAAGGGAAAAAAGAAGGAAGTTATATATCTAGGGAGGTGCATTTACGGTAAGCGCATCTGCAGCCTTGATTTGCACAAGGAAGCTGCACGCTTGCATTATTAAAGACACAAAACCCTTGCGGTATTGTGGTACACAGGGATGCAGACCTCTCCATCATTTTGTAAGGCAACCTCTTTATGTTCCCAATTCAAAGAAAGGATGGAAAAATGAAATTTAAATTCTGACTGAATGTATATCTTAGAGATTTTCCTTTTCAAACTGCATCTCCATCTTCCTTTCTGTTTTGACATCTGCTCTTGTTAATGCCAAATTCTGCATTTTCTATATTACATTTTTACCATCCAGCAATTTGGGTGGCAGATAATTAACATATACAAGGATGATGAAAGGCAGATTTACCTTGCATTGTCTCCTTTATGGAGATAATTTTTCAGTTGTCTTTTCAGCCACGTCTTTTGGAGTCCTAAGAGGAGGACCACAGGAAGAACATATGTCCTTAATCTGACAGTATGGGTACATGGCACCTACAGAGGCACAGTGCTATTACATCCATAGTTCCATTGTACTTGCTTATCGATAAGTCTAACATGCTCCCTGCAAGGAGACGGCCTTTGCTTGGTATAACAATGTGCATCTGAAACAGAACAAATATGAAGTCAGCAGATGAGAGGTTAATCTAGAACCATGTAACATACATTCATGTAAATGGTACCTAATTTTGCTTTTTGACAATGTGATGCGTATTAGAAAATCGTAACTTTTGTCTTTTTTTTTTTTTTTTTTGGGGGGAAGGATTTGTATTAAGATCACATTCTACTTCATTATCAAGTATAAAGTTAGCCTTTCAGGGGAATAGCTGCTAGCAAGCTGATTCTTTATAAGTAGTATTATTTAATATAAATATTTAATGTTTAATAATATCATTATTGTTTTTTAATTATTCATAATTAATTTGACCTGGGATCGTTTTAGTAGGGGTGTTTTTGTTGTTGTTTTAGTTTGTTGGGGCTTTTTTGTTGTTTTTTTTTGTTTATTTTTAAAGATTATTTTTCAGTCCCAAGGATTCTGGGGAAATATGGGGACATACCACTTTGGAGAGTGGTAGTCTTGCAACTGATCTATCTCTATGGCAAAGAAAATCCACTTGAGTGCCAGGATTTTAGTTAGAGTGGTGTAAGTCGAGTTAAAGGGTAACTCATTACTGATTCCTTTGTCATAAAGCATTAACAGAGGTGTTAATGAACTATGTATACACTCCTTTAACTAGTGTTTCAGTTGCATATTAATGTGTTTTCTTGTACTACATTAGTAAATGAGAGTTACAGTTAAATAATCTATGTTCCTCCTTTTGGAATAAGCTAAGAAATGAGTGCATAAATAACAGAAAATATTAGCTGAACTGTAAAAACTGAAAAATTTTTGAGTGACTGATTTGTCTCCTTTTACTCCAGTTAGCTGTTGAATTTCTTGCCACCACTCATTGTGCAGGCAATATTGCATATCAGTATTGCATGTTGATACAGATTAGGGAACTGAAGTAATTGTCAATTTATGTCTTAAGGTTTCCACTGCTATGAATTTCTTTCTTTGTTGTTGTCACCTTTAACGGAAAAGTAGAATGCAACTATATTGAACTTTGTAGATCAGACAGGTTTCATTAATAAATTGTGTGTGTGAGTGACCTTTCAGATTTTTAACATGAGTTTTGAAAGATTTTAAAATTAAGTAATTGTTAAAGTAAATATAGAAACCTGCTCACATGTACCATTGTTTTGCATATTTTCTGCCAATGGACACTGTTATTTTCCGAATGACTAAATCCTTCATGTTGCAAGTTTATAAAAATATTTGATTGTAAATGAGAAATACTGTTTTTCTTGTTTTAATCTCAAACACACAAATGCATCCTGAATGACAGAAGTCAATCCATACATGTTTTCTCTGTCATTTTGTTGTGAAACTATCTGAAGCTGGAATAGCTTTTATTAAAATTGCATCAGTCTGGCACATAAAATCACTTGATTGAATTAACGCTTCAATTAACAATTGCTTGATTTTATTCCCGTCTTTGAGTATGGTGGTGGCAGAGCTCGTGTCAGTTTTCAACTTACTTTGGTTTCTTTTAGATAGGAGTGTCATTGTAAATCATTTAGAAGAGGAAATTAATAACAGACGCCCTAACAGTACTTCCTTCTGTAGTAATGACATGTTCTAATTGCTTATAATATAGCAATTCTTGACGATATGGGGCTTATGGGCAGAAAACAGACTCTTCAGAAGAAAAATGTTCAGCTATAGAGAATTCCCTGTAAAGTCTTCAGGGAAATAAAATTCCTTTTTCTACAGTTTGATATTTAGCTTGACATATTGTAGCTTCGTTTCTAGATGCACCACTCAGAAATACCCTCAAAGTTTTAGGAGGTTAGCTTGTAAAGTAGTTGAGCTCTTAAAACCTATTAAAAATTGAATTTGCCAGTACTCCAAAGATGTTAATCTCTTCTTATATCAGAATCCATCATGGAAAATAGATGAGAACCTTGGATCTTTCTGAAATTTGGCAGTGCATTCAGCATATACTACCAGCAGATAATAACTCCATCTCTTATGGCTGCTTACGTTTCTCTTTAAAGGATCTTGTTGTTAATTGCTTGAAACTTTGCTAAACTGTAGCAGGTTGGGCTGGAATTTTCCACTTAAAGAAAAGAAAAGGGCAATATGGATTCCTCATTTCCTGGATGCTAAGTGAAGCAGGGGCCTGTGGGAAAAATAGTATGCAATCAAATAATTAAACATTCTGCCATAAAGCATTCAGCTGGGGAGAGGAGTTGAGGGGAGCATGTAGCTTGACTTCTGCCTTCTTCCATCCTTTCAACACTTAACTTCATGACTTTGTTTTGTGCATAGTAAGGTATAAAGTTATGTCACTTATTTGTGAGTACTTACATAGTGAAAAAAATGCACTTGACATTGATATCCTTGATTTCGATCATTGGTTTTGGGGAGTGTTCGTGTTCTTTCGGGGTTTCTTTCCTGTTCGGATTTTTTTTTTTTCAATTTGGCTTGTTTTTTTGGGGGATTGTTCTTTTAGTTTGGCCCTAACCAGCAATAGAATGACTTGAGTACTTCTGGGACTGCAACATCAGCTACCTCTGTGTATGTAATCAGATATCCAAGACCAGTGCATGAGTACAGAATGCTCTGTAGATCCTTGAATTAGAAATCCTGGTCTGCTAGATTTACAAGCTTGCACCCCTTTTTGGAAAACCTCTATTTGCTCATAAAAATCATATTGAGTCCCCTTAGCCTTGGCTCAGTGTGACTTCTGACTCTACATCACGCTCATTTTATCTGTGGGCTGTGGTTTGGTCATTTTGCATGCACTGCACCCTAATTCCCGAATCTCAAACTTATGTGCCACGTTTTGCCTGGGATCCCTATCCTCTGGTGACAAAGATAGAAAAAAAAAAAAAAAATCTAACTGGACCTAGTCCAATTTTCTTTCATCAAGAAAATCCTCCATAGCCCCTGTAAATACTCAAGGTGAAGTATCACTCCCATGATAAGAGTTCCTTCTATTTTCTTTCTTTGAGCATGTAGGTGGTACCTTTTTCTCTGAGTTTTGGGGGTGTGAGAATTGGCCTCAAATCTGAACAGAGAACACTGGTCCTTCTGTCTCTCTCTGATACACAGCTATTCATTTCCGTGTCATGCAGAACTGGGAGCAGTGACTCACCTGGAGACAGCCTTAGCCATCCTCTACTTGGGTCAGACGTAGTCCTCTCTTGATCCTCCAGTGGTGGCACTGGATAAACTGTGACTTCATAATTTTGGGAAGTTACTTAGCCATTTATTTGGAATGAATCAGCTGGTGAGATGGTGAAATCCTGACTCTCCTGTAGGTATTTTCAGTCCGTCATGGGCTCGGGCAGGGGCACATTTACATCTAGGTTCTTGATGTATTATGTTTAAGTGCAAGGACATTCTGTATTCTCCCTACCACTCCATGATGTGCAATGTACATTGATGGAAAAGAAGTAACTTCTCTATAGTAGATGTGATAAAATTTCTGTTATTTTGAGACTTTTGACTGAAACTTATCAGCTGGAGCTCTCTCTTGAAATTCTGTTCCAACAAGACTTTCATCTCAGCCATGCTCTTTCAGCACTAATAAGGCCATAACTCAATCTCCTCACTCAAGTGTTTGTAGGGCTATTTTGCTTTTTCATTGCAGGTGTTCAAAGCACTTCACCCTTTTCAAGATCTCTGCCCATTTAATAAACAGCAAATTATAAATGAGATGATAAATTCTGAGAAATTTTGGGCATTCTCACTAACATTTATTTCACCCTGTAGGAGAAGCCTATATGAGAATGAGCCGGCTTCCAGAAGCAGAGCACTGGTACGTGGAGTCACTGCGATCCAAGAGCGACCACATCCCAGCCCATCTCACCTATGGAAAACTGCTGGCTCTGACGGTAAGTTCATCAGCAGCTCCTGGGAGCTGGTCCCAGGCCCTTGGAGTAGGTGAGGTAAAGGGATGGGAAGACTTTGTCCTGCAAATTGCTTATTGCCCTATTTGTCACGCTATTTCAGTCATGCCTTCTAATTAAGGATTTTGACAGCATCATTTTTTTGTGAAACATTGCATCCATTCCTGAAATATCTCTACCTCTGTGTCGTGAATGGGTGATTTAGATCACTTAAAGAACTGTCAAAGGTATTAGCAAAAGCGGGTTTAATATGATGTTGTAAAAGTGTGACTTAACAAATTTCAATGGCAAGGTTCACTCTATTACTGTACAGCACAATCATTTGAACAGTGATTCAAAACTACCAAGGCACAAATCAAAGTCACCAAGGCACAAATTCAAGAAGTCAAAATCAAAGTTACCATACTACGAGGTTATGCGCGATATCGGTCACTTACCGAAGATCTGCCGTTGGTAAAAGGTTTCTCTGCCTTGAGGGGCAACCTTGAAAGGTGTCCCAGCTCCAGGGGAGATCACCGCCATGCAGCCAGGCTGCTTAGCCAGGAGAGCTCAAAGAAGGCTCACTTAGCCTGTCATATTTATGGAATAAAGTGGTTGGCTTGTAGTCAAATTACATGTGATGGGAAAGGTATGCATGAGACTCCTTGTACTCACAACTTTCTTTGTTCCTTGATAAATGAGTCTTGCAAAAGGCACCCGCTATTCACGTGTTAATCACATGATCGGTGTTCCCAGCTCATATGCATCGATGGTCTCCATGCCAGTCGGCTCCTTTGTGGGTTTTCAGAGAACAGATTGAAACTAGAGGAGTTCTTGGCCCATTTACAGCTTAGAACTTTACCTCCTTTGGAGCCTGAACCAAACTACCACTAGTTTGGTTAAGGCGTCAAGTGCATCCGTCACACGCTGTGCCCGAAGAAAACAGTTCTAATAGTGTAGCAACTTCATAACAGATAGTGAGGAGTTCTCTGGTTGCAAAACCCTTTATTGTAAGTAGTTTAAATCACTATTAATGATATTAATACAAAAAGGTATTCAGTGTTTGAACCAGGGTTGTTGTAGCAGCCTATGGCAGAGCTAGAGGTGTCACCTATACTTTGTGAATTACATGTCTCATGCTTTGAAATTACACTTCTTTAGGAGCATCTCTTTGAGCATGTGAAAAGAACTGCTAGTTCTAAAAAAATCAGAGGAGTTGGACTTTTACATTTCTTCAAAATTTATTTTGCCTTATGAGTATAGATGAGCTTGTAGCTCCAGCTAAACTAGCCCTATATGATAGTTATAGCAGAGCACCAGTCCCTCCTTGGTTTTCACACCTTTTGAAGATTAAAATGGATTTCTATTTTATTCACTAAAATAATTCTCTTTCAAAACTGCCTTTCACTTGTTTTCAATTTCTTATTCCCATTTTTCTGACCATAGCCTCTTTCCTGTCTCTCTCTTCCACGTTTGCTTTCATTGCTCACCCCAAGCGGTTTCATATATCCTTTCTGTGCTCTACAGATACACCTTTGTACAGCTCTTCAGTCCTTGTGCCTCAGTCTGAATATCTTCCTCAACTTTTCACCTAGCTGTAAGCTTTTACTCTGACCTTTTTTATGCCCTGTCCAGTCTTCAAGCAAAAAATGTCCTTGGACACAGGGTAGCGATCCAGTGAAGAAAAATAGCTCATAATTAATTACAGCAGATCCATTGCTGCTAAAAGTATCTGAATTTAGAAAAGGGGGAGAAATTAGAACAGAAGTTTTCTATATGAGCAACAAGTGACAACATAATTAGAAAGAATTAAAAATTGTTCAGTGTTATCATGTAATGTCAGATACAGAGTTTGATTAAAAACTACCTGGATGGGGATTTTTAGCTTGTAATGGAAGTCAAGGTGCTAGTGTTATATCCCCACTGCCTGTCAGTTCCAGGCTCTGGAAAGGCAATTTTTTGCTACAATTTCCAGTTACAGTTAAAATTTCTTGGATATTGACAAATACATGCACTCATTGATTATCTTCTTCTGGGATAGAACTGTAAGTAGGTTATACAGCAAAATTTCCTAATTTACCTTGCTTTTCTGGCAGATATCTTCATATCTTGCACCGAAGAATAACAGCAGAAAGTCAGCATTATTGGCTTATTCTTAACAGATCTTTGACACAGAAGTTCTAATTTATTAGAATTGCTGTGGGGAAAGAAAGTTTTCTCAATTAAAATCCACATTTTTTTTTCTTTTCTTTTATTCTTCTTTTCTATTCCACACACACTGCCCTACCCCAGTACTCCTCTGGTTAATTTTGCATTTCCTGAACTGCTGAGTATATGAAATATGAGATCTGCTAGGGACAGTCTTGAAGTTGTTTGGGAAACAAGTTCTCACAGTTTTCTTCAAAATAACAAAATCTCCAAATCCTGTAACTCTGTACAAACTTTGTGAGCCACTAAAAAGAAAAATTTAATTTTGTCCCCTCATTATGAAAGTTCAGTTACAGGATTAAACATTAGTGGCATACCCCAACTTTGGGAAGGCAGTGATGAAAAATGTATGTGAATCCTTATAGTAGAATTGAACTTTTTACTTTTCTCCAGGGATATAAACGCAAGATACATGTGAGGTGGATTGTGCCTTGAGGATCTGAACTATGTTTGTGGAAGAATGTGTCTCATTAGCAAAAAGGACAGGAGCTGTATACAACTTTGAACACTGAATCCTGCACCATGATAGGCCATAAAATACTCTGCCTATCCTTTCTCAACACACACTTGCTTACCTATATTTGCTCTGTGCCATAATTGTAGTCTATTCTCATCATGTTTGTTTGTTATCATCTCTTGACACTTTTTTCTTTTATTACTGTTGCTTCTTCTTGTATTCATGGCAATATGTACAGGCAGGGTTCATGTCTATTCTATTAACAGCAGCGTAAGCCGAAAAGATGGTGCTGATGTCGTGTTGGCTTGTAGTGACATAGGACTTCATAAGCACGTAACAAGGCAACACGTTGATGACAAAGTAATTAGAGATGGCAGAAAATTTTTCTGGTGGTTATTTCATTCATGGGGGAAAAAAAGTTCATTTGTCTGTGATTTACTGAAATTTGGCATTTACTTCATTTAATTCTTTCAGCTAAAAAGTCTGAAAAGACATTCAACAGGAAAATGGATGTTGAAGAGATTTGGCAATAGAATATGGATTTTTGTCTCCATGTTGGTCACTTATCCTTGATCAGTTTTGCAGCCTAACATCTGCTCAGTGATTCACATTAAATGAATTTAGTCTAGTTTCTAGTATACTGAACTGTACATCACAAATATACGATTGCTGTAACTGACACGCTTCCTGGAAGTCTGCATAGACTTCCTTAGGATTCAGTAGCATTAGAGCTGCTCCCTTTGGCATAGTTGTTTCAGCTCATACCTAACTTGAGGTACCACTGTGATTTATTCTTCTGCTGAACTTTGCTACCTAGGCTCATGGTCATTTTCTCACAGCCTGTATATTTAGGAGAGAGAAAAGCCTACTTCAGTTAGTTTTCAGATGTTAGAGGAGAGGCGTTTTAAAGGCTTCTTTACCCTCATCTGTTGGAACCAAACCTTCAGACTTTTTGCAATCCTGTTTCTGAATATAAGTGCTGAGACAAAACTATTGATAACACTTCTCTGTGTCTCTTTTCCAGGAGAGAAATGTGAGATGGTTGATGAAGTGAAGGGTGGAAGTGGGTGCTAATATAGATAGAAAATTTTTCTCTGTCAGTGAAATTGGGGGGTGAGGGAGGAGAGGAGGAGGTTTCAGACAAGTTCCGAAGTTCCAGCCAAAGGCAGTTCTAGTATAAAAACCAATAGCAGTAAAGTCAAACCTGTAAAGTTCACAAATTCAGCTATGTTTTACTTCCCGACTTAAATTCCAATGAAGTGGCTTAATTTTAACCCCAGCTTTTCTGCCTCCTCAAGTCTATTGCCAGTATTAATGCTTACTAAAAGCAGCATGACATGATTCATTGAATCCCTTAGTGCCAATCTGGATACCTGGACTACCTTTTTGTACCTTCTATTTTCTTTGCCTTCCCATAAGGAACTGTGAGGGCGGCTTATGCTCAGTGTTGTAGACTAGAGATTTGCAAAATTGCTTGCTCATTACAGCAGGCTATCCTTTCCCAACTTTCAGCAAAAGCTTTTCAGAATTTCATAAACAGGGACGTAGAAAGGAATTAGCATTCTAGAGTGTAAGTTGTTTGTTTTGTTCATGTTGTATGGCCTTGGTTCTGTCAAACACAAACTAGGGACTCTGCACATTTTCTAAATCCACAATGACCTGTGCCTGTCTTTTCTTTTTCTTTCTTTATTTTAATATTGAGTTCCACAGCACACTTAAAATAAAGGCACTGTATACTAGATGAGTTTATTAGCTTAGCAATGAAAAATATGTTTGGTTTGTTTTTTTTTAATTATTATTTCCAACTTGAACAATAACTTGCCTGAGCAATCTGGTCTAAATAAAATGTTAACTCTACTTTGAGCAGGGGATTGGACAGGATATCTCAAGGTCTCTTCCAACATGAATCGTTCTATGATTCTGTGTACCTTTCTTTGTTTTCATGCTGAACCTAGTTCCAGTTCACTAAAATGCAGTGTTTTGAATCAAAGTCGAGGTACAGACATGTATTTAATATTAACACCTAGTATCCTCTCTTACTGAAAAGAGATTTTAGAGGAGCTTCTACCAGAATGGGTTACCTTTTGCAAGGTCATGAGTAAAACTGTAAGGAAGGTAAATCACTATTCTTCTACTATGATAAACTTAAAATTATTATAACCATGCTGTAAGTGACAGATACTAATTCATGTCATAATCTTAGGCTGATTTTACCAGTTTCCCATTTGCACATAGCTAATGTCACTACTGTTCCAAAGGGCAATTTAAATTTTAAACTTGCATTTTGTGAGAGATGAAATGAACAATAGTAAGCAAAAGCATAATCTATGCTGTTTAATTTTACTTGTGCTAATTCTTTTGGTTTTTTGTATAGAATAGAATAGAGTATTTCCGTTGGAAGGGACCTGCAATGATCACCTAGTCCAACTGCCTGACCAATTCAGGGCTGACTGAAAGTTAAAGCATGTTATTAAGGGCATTGTCCAAATGCCTCTTAAACACTGACAGGCTTGGGGCATCGACCACCTCTCTAGGAAGCCTGTTCCAGTGTTTGATCACCCTCTTGGTAAAGAAATGCTTCCTAATATCCAGTCTAAACCTCCCCTGGCTCAGCTTTGAACCATTCCTGTGCGTCCATGATATCACTGGATACCAGGGAGAAGAGATCGGCACCTCCCTCTCCACTTTCCCTCCTCAGGAAGCTGTAGAGAGCAATGAGGTTGCCCCTCAGCCTCCTTTTCTCCAAACTAGACAAGCCCAAAATCCTTAGCCACTCCTCAGAGGACATTCCTTCCAGCACTGTCACCAGCTTTGTTGCCCTCCTCTGGACACATTTAAGGACCTTCACATCCTTCTTAAATTGTGGGGCCCAGAAACTGCACACAGTATTCCAGGTGAGGCTGCACCAGCGCTGAATAAAATATGCTCACTAAAAGCTCATACAATTTGTAAATTATTTCATTCCTAAGTTTCCATATATTTCAGAAAATATCTTCAAAATACAACACAATGTTTTGTTATTTCTGTGCAACATTCTCTTCCAAGATGAGATCACTGACAAGCTTTGAGGGTGTTAATAAGTAATTTGTTTGTTTACTTCTAGAAAAGTCTTAATGAACAGTTAAAAATGTATTTATTCAAGAACAGGAGAATTCCTGAGAAAGGATTTTATTTTTTCTGAGTTTAGAAGTATGTGAAAATTGAGAGTATAGAGTGTTACAAGCCTAGTCTCTGACAGGTGATTAGACAAACCTGAAGAAATAATATTTTCTTCTCCAACGCCTACACAAATTTGTGCGTGTGTGTCTGGGAATATGGAAAGATGCAAAACCAAAGTAACCCAATAAAATAAAAAGTGAAATAAAAAATCCAAATAGAACAAGCTTCCCTCCCCTGTCCCTGAAAGCCTGCTGATGACAAACTCCTATCCATCAATAATAATTCTAAATACTAAACATGGTATTTCTGCACAAAATTCTCAGTAAAGTTTGCTTCCTGAATAACTTTAAAGATACATTCGTAAAACTCAGAATATGCTGTTCAGCTTGTAATTCCTGTAATTTACATTGACACAAAACAAACCAACCAACCAAAAAAACCCAAATCAGAAATAGCTGTTAATTTGTCATTGATTCTTGAAATACATAAGTGGTATAGTTCTAATTTGCATGCAATAAGACCTTTGGAGTAAAAAATTACTTATTAGTACTAAAACAATTCTCTCTGTTTTAATTTTAATGCAAATATTTGTCTTGAAGCTTGTTAGGTCTTTTGGGATAAAAGAAATGCCAGGTGGACTTGGGCATGCTGCTATATACGCAGAAAAAAACAGACCAACTTAAGAGCTCCAGAGGAATAGCTAATGAATGTACAGTCTTCTTACCTAATATCATAAGTCACAAGTATTTCCTAACCCCTATATTGGATAATGTTACATGTTCATATCTAAAAATTGCAGCTCACTAAGCTACAATTTTCCTGAAAATGTATTAGAACAGCATCATTTGGCGGTTGAAAAGCATGATTAGTAGCTCAGCTAGTAGAATAATTGGAAAATAGCCAGTTGTCTGGGGCTTAAGTTTGTGCTTTTCTTTTTTTTATTATTTATTTTTCAGAAACAACATGTAGCTGTTTAGGACTGCAGTGCTTTAGCATCATGTATTTCCAAGTGCTTTTCTTATCTTTAACTTGTTAAGCTGCATAAATTACTTGAGAAATTTATTTGTCAATGTGACATGTTAGTTGACCTAGCCAATCTCCGAGTAGCATGGGAGTTTGGTACCACAGCATCTGAGCCTCATCCCTTGCTTAAGTAATTTATTTCTATATCACAAAGAAAAGCATAATTTGTGTAAAAGGCTTTAAAATTGCAAGGCTCCCAGTTCTAAGATAAAAATGAGTCTGTCAAAAATGACAGTGCCAGGTGAGGCCTTGAGCATGTGCTGTAATTCATTTTCCATTTTATGAGCAGACCTTCTAGAAGAGAAAGGGTTGGCTATCACGCTAAAAAAAAATAATTTCTAGGTAACGCTTTTAATTTTTTTTTCTCCTGTCACTTTAGTCTTCTTAAAGAGAAGACTAAGAAACCCTCCCTCCTAATGGCTCGCCTCTCTGCCATCAGGCAGTGGATGGTTGTTATAGTAGCACGCTAGTCTGAGAAGCTTTATTTCAATTATAAATAAATCTGTTGTGAAGTTTTGTTTTATCTGTTTTGAGTGAACTTGAGCCCACAAACCACCCCTCATAGCTTGCAGTAGTGCCTATAATTGCTAAAGTACTTAGGGGCAGCCCCATATTGTAACATTTAGCGTGTTGCATCTAGGAATTACAGGCTTTGCTGTATTTCTTTGGAAAAAATTACACAGTGTTTTCTTGCATTTTACACGGCACCACACAGTGCTGTTAATCCCCTATTTTTTACTGGCTTGGAAAATCACCCAAAGAGCTGTAAGAAAAATTTACTTTGCCTTGTAAAATTTCTATGTTATAGCTCCAAACCATGTTAAATTCAGTAATAATCACCCTAGAAGATTCCCTAAAATCTAAAATATTTTATTTTTAAATGTTTTCTCCAAAGGAGCATGGGGAGAAAGCAGACATAGACATGATAGAGACTGCCAGTGTTTTGGATTAAAATAAAAGAAACAGGATTGTGACATTCAAGTATCAACACTGAAGTTAAATACTTTTTAAAAGTTTCAAAATGCTCCCTCCTCAGTGGGTGGCCATATTTTTCCCTGCAGTTGTTTGTAGCTTATGTTCCTGACAAACAGAAGGGCAGAGAGGTATCCTGCCATTTTTGTTTAGTTGTGAAATTACTCAGAATCCCACTATCAAATACCCTACTGTATTCAGTAATTTGTGTAGTCCTTGAAAGTCATCTCAAAGTAAATATAAATAAATGACAACATAGAAATAAATGGAAGGTAGTAAGAACAGAAAGAAATGGGACAGCAGGGGAAAAGGGGAACATAGTGCAATAATGAATAGACTAATTCAACATTTACTGTTTCTGTAATTACTTGCTGCTTATGTTCCAGCACAGAAAGGAAAGTTGCATTTCTGTTGGACAGCTCTGTCATATTGTCATTTTTTATGTCACTGGTTGATTGCTGCTCTTTTTCTGTCTCTCTAGATTTACACAAATTGGAAGAAAGCAGGGATGAGGTAGAACAGTCATGATGTCGAAAGAATCGTGACTGTTTTTAAGACACAGCAATTGAAATGCTATATGTTATATTTAGGTATGATTTTCTAGAACAGTTCATCCTTTCTTTTAGTAATCAATTCCTTTAAAACACAAAAAAATATATTTTTAATAACACTTCTTTTGGGAATAATAAATGGCTACACATATAGAAATCTTTAATCTGTGAAAAGACATTTTCTGAATGGGTCAATTTAATTAGATGGGCAAGGCTGTTAGATATTTCATTTTGGGAGGCTAAATCCCTTGTCTGTCAGTACCACTTCTAGGAAGAATTTTTTAATGAAAATTGGATATTTCAGTTAAACTCCCATCATAATAAAGTATAAATGACATTGAATCCCTGAGAAGGGCCTCCCTAAGAAGTCAAGTTAAGCCACGCAATAGCCACAGCTACTTTTCTGTCGTGTATTCAGTTTGTCTGTGGAATCTGACACACTACAATTTTTCTTGCCACTTGAAATCCCTTGAGGCTTAAAACTGATCCAAGCACAAAGTTTGGCTTTAGTTCTGAAATTTGCAAAATATTAGAAATTGTTTTCATTTTTGTTTCCAGTTTACAAGTAATTTGCTCATAGGGGATGGGAGGAGTGGGTTTCCTTCTTAAATGTGGAACATGAACGTGGAAAGTCATGTTTATTGACTTCAGAACCACAAGCCCTATTTTTTTAAGGGTTGGTTATCTGGTGTATCTGGAGCATTAACACCTCCAGGCTGAATGTCAGGATTTCCGAACTACAGAAATTTCAATAGCTGACATCTATTGAGCTTGTATTTCTTCTGAGGTTGGCTGCATGCCATAAGTATTGCATCCATAGATATGCTTTTCAGTCCCCTTAGGACATATGTTTGGCTACATGCCAAATGTAACAGAATTAATTGCAAAACAGAGTATTTTCATTTAAATATAACATATCCATCTAACTATTTGGTAAATTACTCTGGAGCAGATATTTAGGCACATAACCCCTCACTAAACTCCTTTAGGGATCTCATCTTCTGTATCTTGTTTCTAACTTCCTGTAGACAGGAAAAGGAGAGCCCTAAACTTCTCACTTTACTCAACATAAATGTAAAGCTTGTTGTAGAAAACATCACCGACACAGGATGAACTGCTTTCATGAAAGAAAGAGATCTTTTTGTTTTGCTACATGGTTGAATATAGCTGCCAGTCACCTTTATTACTCTGTGTGTAGTAATTTTGTCAGTAATCGTAGAAAAATGCATGATATAGGCCAAATTTAGCTAGAAGAAATTCATAGGACTCAGTGAAAACAGTATGTGGAGATAGTGAATTTATATTCTACTGACTGGCCAGTGAAATATGAGTAGATATTAATACACTACTTTTATCAGAAAATATAAAATGTGGCTTAATACTGAATGGAAAAGAAAGTGTCTAACATGGAAATTTACTTAACATTTCATTACATATTCTTGATATAAAATAATGTAAAGCTTAATGGCTGAGGTGAACATTTCAATATAGGTCTAGACAGTAAATAAATCACAAGGTGTCGAATGAAATCTGTTCTTTAAAAGTTTACTTAAGACTGTACACAATCTTTCTTGGTTTTAACAGTTACATAACAAGGTAAATTCCTTTTAGACTTCAAGTTGCCCAAAAAGAAAGACTAAAAAATGGGTATGTATTTAAAAAAAACCCAAACAAAACAACCAAAAAAACTTCAAGGGAAAAAAAATATCCTAGCCTATATTTCTTTCTTATATCATTTTGAATGCTTTAATAAAACAAGAATGCTTTTTGTGATATGAGACCCATAAAACAAGAAGATGGATGTCAAATAGCTCTAATATATTTTTGCTTAATCAGATACATACTGCTTTACTTGAAGAAAATATCACCTTAATAGGCTCTGAATCATGCCCCAAGCCAGTAAAGTTATGAGCTGTGCTTTAGATTCCTAAACCTATGTATAAGCATTGGTGGCACATTCAAAAATACTTAAGCTCCAGTGGATTCCCACCAAAGTCAACGGGCAATGCTTAAATCTCAGCTCTCTGGTTATCATGCTATTAATCATCCCCATAGATGTAGACTCAAGAACCCAATTTATGTTATTACTCTCTAAAATAACTTTGGCTCATAGAAGAAATTACACCAACTTCAGTAGAATCTCAGTCAGGCTAGTAGATGGATTTTTAGTCAACAAAAATCCACCTGTGGTTGAAGGAGGACTAACAATATATTTAGATAGAAATGAACCACTTATGGTGCAAACAGAGGATTAAACTAAAACAAGACATTGCATTTTATTGATCCTACCAAGGCTTATTTCTAAAAGTAATTTACTGGATTACACAAGGAGTATGCATAGACTTACCTGCGTGTGAGGACCCTGGTCCAGTGAAATGACTGGGAAGGAGAGTCACAATCTCAGGGCCAAGGGTATGTGAATGCATCACATTGGACAATAATGAGAAAGTTGCCTCACATTTACTATGAGGCAAAGGTTAGTATATGGTGCATTGTCATGGATTAGTAGATACAGATTTATACCCTAATTTCCTCCAAAGTAATCCAATTCTTGCTCCCATACACTGAGATTAATATATTACACCAAAGAGGAATAATATTCTCATGTTCTTGAAGTTGTTAGAGAGCCAAAACTTGAGAGGATCAGTACTAGTAACAGTATTGTTTCTCACTGTGATCATCTAAGGATATGAGAGAGGAAAACTTTGTTTGAAAAGATAGCATCTTTTACAAGCCCACTGACTGGGCTAGTAAAATGAAGTTTTGAAGTTGGGCAAAGAAGGGCTTTGCATTACTGTAAACTCCTCCCCCCACAACTATTTGTTTTTCTAATGAAATATATGGTGCTTCTCACTACAAATCACTTCTCATTACAAATCTTGCCTCGTGTGTGTGTTTTTCTGGGCCAGATGTTAACCTTTAGAAGTCATTGCTTCTCTGCCATGCTCAGTTGTTTTTATTTTGTTATGATAAAGATGAGATGAAGAGGCAAGATTTCTCTCTGCTGCACAGGAAGTATAGAGACTGAGATAAATTTTGGACCTTTGATGCAAGTCCCATGTATTTCAGTGGGACTATCATTTCACATACAAATTATGGTGCAAGGTGTTCACATTGTAATTCAGAGTGAAGAAGGAAGAATTGTAGAAATAACAGCAAAATGAGGGGAAAAGAAGAAGCCATCTATTTAGCTACTAAATACTAGATATTAAAGTCATTTCTTAAGTCTTAATGTTTAGAGGAGGGATGGGGAGCTTGCATATGTCAGTGACCTCATTGTAAGATGCGACTCTCTAGTTCCTGTTTCTTTAGTCCAGCTAACTGAGACCTTTTCAAGACTTTATCACTGATTTATTCAGTTATATACCATTTAAATTATGTTTTGCCTGTCTCATGACAACTTTTATAAGGCAAAAGGGACTGGTTATGAAACAGATCTGCAGGTCTGCAATAACTTAAAAGTGAAATGAAGTCACAAGTTCAGTTCAGGCCTTTTTACTATCTTTGCATAGTCTCTCTGTGAATTTAAAATGTCCTAGAGAGGAGGAAGGAAATATGTAAAATAATCTTTTTTTTTTATTCAGTGTCTGCAGTTTAATCAATCTTCCATTAAGAAATCTTTTCATAATTCAATTCCTTTTATTAAAAAATGTGAATGCTTGCCAAAAAAAATTGAGCAGATATGAGGAATGACAGTCAACTGCATTTGTGACACAAATTGAATTCCTTATGCAATAACATTACTACCAGTTAAAGCTGGTAAAACTGTATTGACAAGTCGAGCCTCTGCTCTACTGATTAAGCCCTTGCACACTTTGAAGAATTATGAATATTTATGAAACATGAAGTTGATTTAAATTGCAGAGACCACCGAATTTGTTGAACCACCTTACTGGTTGCCACTGTGTCATCATGGTTTCCACAAGAGGGTTATTCAGAGCTGCTCAGCTGTATTAATCTTTTCCAATTTTACTAGCATCTCAGGGTCCTTGGGCCTCCAGCAGCCTGAAGTACAACAGCTGCCTCAACATGAATTTGGCACAGTTTCCCAGCAGAGTCAGGAAAAATTTGGGGTGGATATAAAAACAGTAGTTTTGTCCTCAGTTTTTTAATATTTTAAGGATAAATACAGGGTCATCTTCTAATGCATCAACTGCCCTTATCTAGCTATTTTTTCTTTGTTGTGGTGATCAAAATAGTCTTTTGTAGGAAAGCCCAGTTAATCAGTATGTCTGACCATATTAACAAGGTCGGATCCATTGTCCTGGTCTCCAGGGAAGAAGCAACCAACCAAACAAAAAAACCTTTGCAGTCAACTTCTACAGAGAACTGGACTTAAAAATCAAGCTCCTGAATTCATATTTAAACACTTAACTGTTTGGCTTCCAAAACTGCAAGCAACCAGCCATTCTGATTTGTAGTCTGCATGATTTGTGGAGAGTGGAGTATTTCCGAAAGCCAGGACAACTGGCGTGCTAGGTTATAAGACCCATGTGTCAGTTACATTCACTTTTTTCCTTTTAAATTCACTAGTCTTGCTGGAAGGTGGTAATCATGGGCAATTCATCTTTATTTAGGCACGGGGGGGGGGGGGGGGAATGAAGTTTTCTTTATTAATGGAAAACTGTTGAAAGTTTCTCCTCATCATAGGCATTAGAGTAAGGTCCAGGTCCAGTAAGGAGAATATCACCACAGTCTTCCAAATCGATTATTGAATTGTCTTCATTATGTTTTTTTTTCCCCCAGCAATGAGATTGCTGTTCATTGTTTTATGATTCTGTCTCATTGGTCTCGGCACTGAAAAGCCATAAATATGCCAGTACATCTGTGCAGAGGATCTCCATTAGGGCTTGGGCTAGGACCACCCACTCATTTCTCCTGAGCAAACCAGTAGCTGTCAGATAGCACCTTTTCATTAGCTACCGACCTGGACTGGATGTGAACTGCTGACCAACAGGTGAAAGGTATTTTGTATCCCATTATTAATCCTTAGAGCCATCAAGTCCTTCCATTAAAATCTTATGAATAACTTTTTTATCCTTCAAATAAGTCTGCTAGCATACAGTTGTAAACTTATATTTTTTGCTTTGTAAAATTGCCAAAGCATGTGGTTGTGCATATACAACTGCACACCCTGCTGCTAGAAATTGGGAGGTTTCCAGTGGCTCTCAATGCCTGCATTTGTATTGGTCAGTACACACAATGGTGAACATGCACACAAAATGCTTTCCTGCACCAAATCAGTATTTTTCAGCTGTTTAAACAATTATGTGAATTTTCTTTAAAAGTTAGGATTTTATTCCCTTATGCCATGTGTTTTATTTAACACTGAACACATACAGTGGGGAAAGGACAATGACAGGGATTGCCGTCTTAATCTAGCTACACGATATGTACGTTCTGTTATGGTAGTTAAGGTGTACATTGAATAGTTGAAAAAAGATGATAAATGCTAAATTTTAATTGTGAAATAGCCTGATTCTGTCAAGTGATTGGATTTTATATCATTTGACACGAAAATAAGGTGTATTAAATCTGTGCTGAGGTATTGACATTTTAGTAGCAGACAGATGGCACCAAAGAGGACATTTTAGATGGTGTGATGCAAGGTTCCTCAGAATGCCATTCTGTGAGAAAATGCTTTCATTCTTTTTTTTAATTTTTGACAAATGTGGATATATGAAAATGATGGCCAGCATGAACAAATGTAGCTGTGCTGATTGTAGTCAGATCATTTTATGTCTTGGGTGATAAAATGTAAGATTTTTCTCCTCTTTATCTGTTAATGAGTATTTGAGCTTGTTAATACCACAGTCATTCCTTTGATGCTATGTATGCTGGTACCTGTCATCATTATGTACTCCAGGTCTCCTGACTGGCCTGAACTTGAGTGCAATATGCCATTTAGAAAGTGCCAAAAAGAGTAGAGCAGTCATGTATTTTGGTGATCCCAGTAAATGAAAATGAATCATGTTTGACAAATGTTTGTGGCCTTATAGTCATAGTTTTGTAGGCAGAAGCTACATATTTTGTGACCGTATTCAATGAACTGTTCTTTTATGTTCTAGAAATAGACATAGAGACAGCATGCAACCAGCTAAAACTAATGATGTTAGTCTGTTAAAAAAAAGCAATGATGCAAAATCTGTAGATATTAATTCTGTCAGTATTAGTGATACATATGCTTGGTGCCGGTCATTTTGAAGCCTCAAGGCTGGACTTACATATGTTGTGGTACCTTTTGCCAGACTAAGATTGCCAACCTTGGAGTGCAAAATTTAGTGTTTAACTATCACCCTCTCTCCCCCCCATCACCCCAATTATCTTAATTTGAATAATTATTTTATACTGACCCAAATTTACGTTGTGTTTTCAATTGGAGATTATTTTCTTCTTCACTTTTTGTTCTCAACTGTGGTTGTATGCTATTTAAAAAAAAATAAATTGCATTTAATCTGTAGATGTGTCTTTACTGCACTAGTAGATGAGGAAAAATCAGTTTGGGCTACATGTCATATTTTTTTGGTTTTAGTGGGGTTTTTTTGTTTGTGGGGTTTTTTTTGTTTTTTTGTTTAAAAACAGGGATGAGAGGCACTGCAATATAAGATAGTGTAGTCTATGATGTAGTTGCACCATTTGGTTAACAGGAGCCTTGTGCCATGTGGATATGGTTTTAAGGTATATGGGTTTACCAAATAAAGTTTACTAAATAATAAGGCTAAACTCTTACCTCCAATGAACATTCATTTTGTGAAACCGGAATATTGTAAATGATAAGCCTGCTTGTATCTCTGCCAGGATGATCTCTTGGAAGTATGGCCTCTGTGTTGGTTTTGATGGAACCTGGTCTTGATATAGTTCTTGGTGTGCTGCACAACTTCTTTCTCTCTCTTTATTTTATTGTCTCTAAGGCCCTTGAGGGACATACTGAGAATCTGGAACAGCTGTAATCATGAACAGACCTTGTTGTTATTCCTATGTTAACTTGTGGGATAGTGCAGGATATATGCAATGTCTGTTTCCAGACCACAAAACTTGAGAAAGCCTATATGCTTATATCTGTGAAATAACACTCAAGGCAACCTTGAGAGGTGCAGACCACAATGCACTTCCACTGTGGTTAAGCTTAACTGTTCTTTATTCTGGAGGCCTTCTATTTTATAATACAAACCGCAGCAACTAATTTCATGGGGATAGGGATAAACAGGTCACAGGTATCTTACTGAATAGCTGATGGTGATTTGTATTTGAGTATCAGACTAGGCTAATCCAGTGTTGCTGTTTTCTTCATGAAAAGAGTAACAACCACTAATGGATCTGCTCTGGCACTTGTATACCATAATGCAACTTCAGTGGCTTGATAATTTCAGTGATAAGAAAATCTGTGGTTTAAAGCATGTCTGTTCTTTTACCATCATTTCTGTTTGTTTTTTTTTTTCCCCCTGACTGTTTCATCATACCATTGACCATTGTCTTTAAAAATTACCTTTTCTATTTCAGTTATGTTTTATGGCTGACAGAATTGATTTCTGATGAAATCTTACTTCCCACATTAAAATCAGAAATATTTTCTATTTATACACCTTTGTTTGTGGTGACGTTACTGCTGGCTGTGTATATAGTGTTATTTAGGACACGAGGAAATGGAATGAAGCTCTGTCAGGGAAAGGTCATATTGGGCATTAGGAAAAGGTTCTTCACTGAGAGGGTGGTCGGTCACTGGAACAGTCTCTGCAGGGATGTGGTCATGGCACCAAGCCTGTCAGAGTTCAAGGAGTGTCTGGATGATGCTCTTAGTCATATGATTTAGTTTTATGTAGTCCTGCAAGGAGCAGGGAGTTGGGCTCGATGGGTTCCTTCCAACTTGAGATATTCTGTGATTCTATGATGTCATAGAATCAAAACATTTTTTTCCCATTCCTCCCTCCCCCCCCTTTTTTCTTTAAGAGCATGACTAAAGCTTCCCTCCTACTTTCCCTTCCAATTTTAGCTTGGGTCTGTGTAATGCTCATCCTGATGCCTGTCCAGAAAAGTAGCATGGAGCTTGATGTTCACCCAAAGCCCTTTACAATATTTTTTGCAATACATTTCTACCACTTCCTTACTTCTTGGACATTGACGATGTTGGACACATTTCTTCCTCAGTCTGGAGATCTGCAGCATAAAGTAGCTGACCACAAAACTTACTGTAACACTTAAACTTTCATATTTACTTAGGTTAAGTCTAGTGATAATAGTAGTTGTTTTTCTCTAGTGCCTGGAATTTGGAAATAGTAACTGTACATGATCGCTCCATGGTGACACACTGTTAAAATAATTTTTTCCTTTTTTTTTTTTTTTTAAGGGACGCAAGAGTGAGGCAGAAAAGTACTTCGTGAAGGCTATTCAGCTGGATCCTACCAAAGGAAACTGCTACATGCATTATGGTACGTTTCGGATAGATAGGGTTTCCACACATATTCCAGGATTGCTGTTAATCTCTCTGAGTGATTAAGGATTTGGAAAGTGCTACTGGCAAAATAACCTTCTTTTAAGGGAAAGAAACTAATCTGCCATGTATAACTTCATCTCCATTTCAATTTGTTAATCACTGCAGAGGGAGAGGTGAAGATTTTCATATTTTGCATAGCTTTCCTCCTGTGAGGGGAATTTCAATATTGCTGCCTCTCTGGGAAAGAAAAAAGGTGACTATTGCCATATGTTGAAGTTTCATGGCCTGGAATATTATTATTAACAGTTTTGGCCTAACTTCGCTGGCTGCCGGTGGGTGGGCAACTACAAGTTATACTTTAGTGTGCGTGAGTTCTATATATCGAAGTGTCTGCTTTTTGTTGAAGACTTACGGGCCTTACATCTACTTCCTTCCCAGCATCTTCATGGCTTGAAATGGATAAGTATTACAAAAGGTTTTGACAAGTTGGCTATACCATTGTCATACTAAGCCATGCATGTGTTTAAAGCACACAGTTAATTTGAAGGTATCTTTATAACTTTGGATTGGTTTTGCTAGATGTGCAAAAAATATTTCCAGATGTGATTAGTCCCAAGGAACCAAAAATATTTAACTTTATGGACTAATTCTTACTGTATTTTAAAGCTGATAATAGACAAATCTAAAAATGCAAGCTATGTAGTCCCAATTGGAAAATATAGAAAGAAGTAATAAATTTCATCTTAGTTAAGGAAGAAGGTAGGGAACCACAGGCATACTATATATATCTTTGTATATTGTTTTAATTTCCTCTTCTGATTCTAACTGGTAAATGTAAAATAAATGAAAATGAGTGGCCAAAAGGGAAAATTAATCTCACATAATAACCATGTTTTTATTTTCTCTGATTCCTTTGTCTGAATTGCTCACACGCTGTATTTCTGTTTGGTCCTATGTAGTGTAAAGTTCTGTATGTTAGGCTCTCAGAATCAATGCATACATTATTATTTAGAACATGTCATGGTATTTAAATGAACGTAGCCCAGTGCTGCATTATTTTGCATTATGGACCATTGCAGTTAGTGGCCTTGTCTTCTATTTATGCCTGTACAGGTAAATCTGGTAGGGGTATTTGTGCACGTAAGCTCTATTATTTCAACTGGATATAAGTATAGTTGATATCTCAAGATAATGAGGAAAAGTTGCAGCAGATTGTTTCTTGAAATCCTACTCAATCCCCTTCCAGCCCTTGTTATTAAGAAATCTATTCTTACTTACTAGGAAATCTATTTGCATAGAAATTCAAAGGTAGGTCTCAACAATCCATCCTGGCAACTGAAGTTATGATTGTGTATATTTTATTACAGGTCTAGACTTTTTTCTTTTTCTCTCTCATTACTTCATCAACTTGCCTGTCTTCTCCTGCAATATTCCCTCTGTGTCATTTTCAAGTGCCCTACAAACTAAAAGCAAGGTTATTGAAATCATCATTCATCTCTGATGTATTGACTACTTCATTACCAGACTACAATATTAAAATGGTGTATTGTTTCCTAATTAAGATTATGCCCTAAAAACTTTAGCAAATTTTTCCTTTATTGTGTCACAGGTACAGAAAGTAGTTTCTGTGTCCTTGTGCAGAGGTCATTATAGCAACATAAGTGAGATTCTGCTCTGCAGATTAGGAGTGAAGGGCAAAATTTAGTCAGTGTTTGGAATACTAGCATAGTAAAATGTGATGCTGAAGGACTGTAGACACAAAAAGGTTCTCTATACTAGTCACTACGACTCTGTCATGGAGTATTATACACAGAGAGCTCTACTGAATGCAGGTGAAATCTTTTGTTTTGATTGTATAACTTCTGATCACCTCACCAAATTCAGTGATGTTACTCCATGTTTATATCGAAGTAGCTACGGGAAAGACGGTTTACTTCTGCTTGGCTTCTGTGTCTCTGTAGTACAGGTGATCTCAAAACCTGGTCACTTTGAGCACAGGACTTTGTAAAATCTGACATAAATTATCCTTGCTTTTCTTTCTTTCCCTTTTCCCTTTCTTTTCTGTTTTCCTTTTCTTTCCCTTTTCCCTTCCACCTATTTCTTGTATTGATCGGGAATCTGTAGTGTATGTTACCAGGGACACTCCAAATACTACACAGTGAACACTTTATGCTTTATCTTTACATCTCATTAATTTGTTTTAGCACCTTGTCACAGGTACAGTCCATATCCTATATGCCAAGCGTTAAACTATGGGGAAATAGATCCATATTTTGCATGTAAATCTTAGAGGTTACTTTTTTCTCAGCATGGAGGTGTTGGAATAGAGAATAAAATATTTGGCATCAGCCCTAAAAAACCACATACCTCGTGGAACAGCCAAATGAAAAGAGTGGTCAGTTGGGACACAAAAGTGTGTTGATGGAGTAGCAGGAATAAATGGGCTGAAGATTTTCTTCCAAGTGCACGTGCATGCACACACTTATAATTTGTGTTCCCAGGATGTGCAGATGTTCTTTTTTACTTCTAACCTTTTAGACTTTTTTTGGAGCTATCAGGAAAAATTGTCAATATTCTGTATCTTTTAAGAGGCTTATGTTTGTATTATAATGTGCTTTAATTCAGGCCTGAAGCCAAAGCTATTCTTAGACGATGTGATTTGGTACAAGAGTCAGCTTATTTGATCGCATGAAAGTTTGGAGAGAGGCAAACAGTTTCATGGTTGCTTCTTGGGATACCACCACCACGACACATTTCTCTGATTGAGCTAGTGTTATGATTAGTTTTGTATAGGTACTTTGCTGGCTTTGGATGTCAGTGGATTTAGGTTTAAAGCAGTGTTTCTCAAACTCATTATGCTTGGAGGTGTCTGAAGGGAGAACTAGTGGAAAAGCTGAAGAGATATAAATCCCTTCACACTGCAGACATGATGCCACTTCATTGGACATAAGGGGAAGTGGCTTTTGCTCTAGTGACCAGAGAGGGTGGCAGTCCCCTCTCAGGCTGAAATGCAGGCAGCTGCTCACCTGTCCACCTTTTCCCCTTCTTTTCCCCTTTTCTCCTTCTTTTCCCCTTTTTCTTTCTCATATGCCACTTATCTGAACATGTGAACTTTGTGAAGAACCGTTGCCTTACCAATATGTGATCTTGATGGGTGATCTGATGCAAGCTACTCAGATACATGGTACGCTACCAGAAACACCTAACAGATGAAAGAGAGAAAATGCATATGAATCAGGAGGAAGAAAAAAATGGCAGAGGAAGGAGTGCAGAAGCACCATTTTTTTGTGAAGTACAATTTTTTTTTTTTAATTCTCTGGCAATGAAAATCTTATATGTGGCACAACCTACATGTTTTTAAATGAAAACACTGGAGAAGATTATTTCAGATACTAGATTTGAATGCTTCTTTAAAGTTTGAGGCTTTTAATTGGGTATCTTTAATACGCAGTTTTTAAAGAAGATTTAAAGTGAACAGTTTTCACTAAACTGAATTGAACTTAATAAATGCTTATTTATTTTTTAATTTCCATCTTTGCTTTCTCTGGGAAAGTTTTCTTCAAAATATTCTACCCACATCTACTCAGAATATTGGCTCTCATGCATCCCACTTCACTTTGAACATTTAACTCAAGTATGCCATTTTGGATCCTGCAGGACCTCAGTGTCTTCTGTCATCAACAGATTGATGACATTATTGAAATGTTCTCCACTGACCATAGAGGGGACTCTTTCTAACCTAGGTGCCTCGATTAAATGCTTATGGTCAGGTGAGATGAATCCAAGTATCAATCTGAGAAACCACAGAGAGATACCTATGAACTAACCAATTCCAAAGGAATGTTCGTATTAATATTTTAAGAACATGTTGGCATCTAAAGAGTCAGTAAGTCAAATTTGCTAACAAGTGTGCCAAACATAGAAATGTTCAGCCAGGTGAGACCAGTGACATTAGGGCCCAGAGTTTATTTAGTTTTGGATACAGTACTAACCACACAGAAAGGAATTACAGATCTCCCATTTCTGTTCTGCACTGAGCCTGGCTGAGAAGTTGAAGAAAGATTCTGTGTACAATTTGTCAATGCAGAGAGATGAGATTAATTTCAAACAGCGAAATACTTAAGTGCTTGTCTGTCTAAAAAGAAACAAAAATAAATTCTTTGGTATCTTTTCATTGAGATGGCTAGTAGGATGCAGTGTAGTTGAGGAGTTTGAAGTTGTTGAAGGCTTTCTGTACTAGCTTTCACTTAAACAAGCAAACAAACAAAAAACCCATAAAGCTACAGTGAAATTTAAGTTGTGCATTTTACCTCCAAAACTGTCTTATTTCCTTTATAATTTGCTGTTTTAAATAAAAAAAACAAACCAAAACAAAAAACCACCACTAGAGCAGGTTTCATTTTACTTATTTACTAAAAATAGCTTTTGCTACCATGCCTCTTAAAGTGCATATAATGACCTCTCCCAGCATAATGAAAATGGAATGGGGAAAAAAGAGAGAGAGAAAGGAGGAGTGAGGTTTCAGGATAAATGTGTGTACAGAGAGGTCCCTCCTCCCTCACGTTTGTAATGGCTTAATTGGAACAGGGAAGTCTAGAACCCAACAGGATGTTCAAATTAACTCTGTTTTATTAATCACCATTGAGACCTCCTTTTAAAATAGTTTCCTTTGAATAATACATTGTTTCTAATAACTCTAAATTGTTTAATGATTCCTTTTTCATTATAAAACCGGATTATTCTCATTAGATTAATTATGCATTCACTTAATTAGGCAATTCACATTGATCATCTGCCTTTTTCAGTGCATTCCCAGTTACAGATATAAAACAAAATTAAAAACGTGCTGTCAGATTAGGTAAAACTGAAGCGTATTAGCTATACTCTCATTGAAGGAAGAACAGATTAACATGTTCCCAAACATTCTAATGTTTTTTTTACATTATCTTTCACTTTTGAATTTGTGATAATTTAGTTGTTGTTTTTATAGATTTTCGCATATTATCTGGGGTTTTTTACACAAGTTTAACTTGTTAACTGCTGGTTTTATTTTTTCACTTTCATCCCAAGTCTTTCTAATCATTGGTTCAGCACAGAACTTTTAGCCCTTCTTGATGCCTAAATTTTCACCTGGGTCTGTGAGCACTTTGTATCTGTCTTGCCTCCAAAGATGACTGCTTTACCACTCCGAAGTCCCAGCCTGAAAATGGATTCTAACTGCTGTGGTTTAAGATTCAAAATAAATGTAATTGAAATATGATAGCAGTGGATTTTCAAGCACCATTTTTTTCAGTCTTTAAGTCATACACTTACATGTGTTAGTGAGTGTGAGAATTTACGTATGTTTACAGATGTGCATTCAGTTTTCTTCTTAGGTGTGATGTATTTATAATATTTCCATGTAGTCACATTGTTCACAGTGCCGGAGCTTTGTGTCTTTGTTCTTCATTGCCTGAAAAGCAGCCTGGGAAACCTTTTTTTTTTTTCCCCTCCCATATATTTAAGGAAAAGATCTTATGAAGAAAACAGTGTTATAATGAAAAATAAAATGTCAGATCTGTATTGATAAGAAAGAGAAATATCAACTATGACCTAGTAACAAAGTCTTACTCATTTCTTCAAGAGAGTTTTATGCCTGTGGAGAAGAAATGTCACCCTAGTCCACAGGAAGGTCAGTTTTATCTTTGTCAATGAAATGAATAAAACTGATTTCACAATCCAGAATTCCAGTGAATGAATTGTCCATTTCTGACAGACAGGTTAGCTAAATGAGGTATATGCCAAATGATAAATAAATCAGAGTGCATGGATCTGCTCCATTGGGAACACCAGATGCTATATGGTGACTATGTATTGAGAAATTAAATTCCTTGATGAGATGGGGTCAAAGCCAACCAGATGTAGCATGTCCATCACTAAGTCACTTTGCCAGCCTTCCCAATATGTACTTATGAACATTTCAGCAAATGAAAGTTTTTTTGCCATTTTAAGTCTTTTGGAAATCCTAACATTAAATACATAATGATTTTGTAGGAAACTATAAAACAAGTTTATGATACTCAAATAACACATGTTCATAGCACATATGCGCTCTTTGGAGGAAGGATCTCTCTGTCTTGAGCATACAGTGCCATCAAATTAAGATCCTGACTTTGGACTATGGCTTCTACTTCCTCCTACAATATCAGTGAATGTAATTCCAGGAAGACAGGATTCCTAGACCCAAAACAGGAAGAGATGTAACTGACTGCGTTCAGTTCTGTGAGACGGACTTCATTAAACTTCAGACCTTTCCGCTCCCAGAACTCTCTCCAATAACTTTAAGAAAATCTTCAGATACTATTAACAGAGACAGTATTTCTTACTTCCAGATTGAAACCAAACAAGAATATACCAGAAACTGAGCTACTCAAAAGAATATACCAATTTGAAGTCATTTGAGGTTTTCTTGGCAGCTGTGAATAATGAGTGTACAAAGGTATATGTACATAAATTGTCAAGTCCTTTTTGTTGTTCTCTAGGCTGTTGCTATCACACAACATTAAAAGAAGAGTATTACAAACCACTATAATTACTATTTATTCCAAACTCCCTTTAGAACCAATCACTTAAGTGGAATGCAGTGGAGTATTTCCAAACAAGCTAGGTCAGTGACCCTAAACGCTGTGGAATTTCCATGTTTCTGGCTCTTCCCTTGAGTTTATCCTTAAATCTAATCATTCTGACATCTCAAATACATGGTTGACTCTGCTTCCTCAGCACAATATACTAGACTGCTCGAGAGATGTGGTATAGAAATTGCAGATCAGAGACAGGGATAGAAATGTGGCTTTGTGCTTCTTTCATGTTGCCAAAATTTGGGGTTTCTGCAGGAACTGAAAAAGCCTGTGTCATGAACAACCCCAGAGACTTCTTGTTAATGATCATATGTTTTGACCTATGAGTGCAATCTCATAATGAGGATTTTTGAAGGGATAGCATGTAGCTGCTACAAAAGTGCAACTGGATGGTGCTTTCCCATCCAAATTTCACTTTTCCAAACCTTATACATCACCAGGTGTCTGGGGAATGACATAGGGTCCAGTATCTTCCTTAGTATTTGTAAAACATGAAGTCGTCTGTATTATATCTTTTCGTCATTAATCTTTTGTTTTAGTGAGAGCTTCCAGTGATCCAGATGTGATCACAAGTTCAGTCATCAAGTCCCAAAGGCTTGCAATTCAATATTTTCTCTCTTATCTCTGGTCATGCTCTGGATGACGTCCAATGGTTTATTTAGCACAACTGTAACAGATAAGTTTTTCAGACAATGAAAAAGGCTAATAAAAAAGATTTTTCCAAGCCAGTGCATATATTGATGTTGCAGCACCCACTGGCTTGCATAGTCTTTCTATATGTTTTATTTGCATGGAATAATCTTCTCCATGGGAACCAATTGAGGGGATAAACTCCCCAAAAGCCCTTCCAGTGAGAAAGCCAGAGAACAGCTGTAGATAAAGATGGAATGGGACATAAAGAGCAGCAAAACAAACTGAAATGCTGCTACCATCTAGGTGATCCTGATGTAAGTTCTCTTTGCTTCCCCTGTCACATCCTACACATTCAGCAAGAAATTGTCTAAACAGGCCTGGAAAGCAGGATCTTTAAGCAAACATTCCCTTGCTCTGGGAACTGCTCATTCACAGCCAATGAATCTGTTTTGAAACTCTGAAAGGAAACAGTTACATTAGGTCATGTCTGTTGACTTGGCATCTTGCAACATTGATTCATCACCTGAAAAGTTTTGGAAATCAAGTCGGGGGCAAGGTCTCTCCTCTCATTTCTTCCACAGAATGCTATTGAAATTTTCCATTCAGAAATCTCTGGTTGCATCTGCTCTTTTGCTCTGCATTGCCACAGCAGAGTTGAAGTTGATGGTGACTTCAGTGGTGATTCTGCTCATGCCAGTGAGAATGTAGTTCAGTTCTCAGGATCTTGTAGCCTTGCTGTGTGCTTCAGGGATGGACACAATGCATTGGGTCAGCCAGAACCCGATCCCTATTTTGGTTTCTATTGAAACTTGAAATGCTTTGAAAGCACCAACAAATATTCAGCTTCAAATCCTCGATGTTGAGTGTGCCAAAAGGACTTATAGTGAAGTTTATAATAAACAGATTTGACAGTTGAGTCTATGGTCCTGATATATCCACTTTTCATGTTAATAGAGTTGTTTAAGTTGCTGCCATGGAAGGAAAAAACTCTTTTGAAGAGGATAAGATGCAGAAGACGTGGTGACAAACATATATTAAAAGAAGCAAATGCTAACTGTTCCCTATTATGGTGGATTAGAAGTTTTTCCCTTCTTATTCAGAAGGTAGTTTACCCGGTTTTGCTTGGGTTACTAAAGATATCAGGACACAAGTGTAAGTCATTGAAGTTGAGTAAGTGCAGAGCCAACAGCATTCTGAGAACGTTCAAAGTGATTCTTTTGAAAAGCAGCAGTAGCAAGATGAGCAATTTCAGAAACCTACTCTGTTGTGGTACAAAGTACCTTTGAATGTTTGCCAGCGAGCAAAAGAGAGAGAACATTTCAATTAAAGAAAGATTGGTGCAACTTGCACTTTTATCTAGTAAAATAAAAGCTCATAGTGCCTGTAGGGAATAGCTGAACCTATTCTAGAGGAAGGCACTAATGCCTTTGTGCTCTGAACATAAAACATTCTTACACACAGGCATATCCCAGCCAATTAATACCTTTCATATTACAATAAAGCAGCAGAACTGCCAATTCAGATGTATGGCTTTTAAACTGGTGTTGGTGCATGTCTTAACAAAATGCTTTACAAATGTTCATGATCATTTTAGAGAGACAATTATACAGGATGGAGAGCTGTATGCTTTCATCTCTGTGGATGAATATTTGTTAAAAATTTTGACAGAAGATGAAAATAAGTTTGTTTTTTTTTCCAACTCCTAGGAACTGGAAATTTTTGTTGTTGTTTAAATTACATATATACTTTTATCTTATTTTTCAGTAGATTGCATATATTTCCTCAAAATTTTTTGGTCAAATATAGACTCAAAAACACTGTTGATGATTTGCAAGAAAAAGTAAGTTTGAACAAGGCTGTAGGTACAGGATTCTTCACCTTTTATGCTCTTTCTGATGCTTAGATATCTTAGTTTAGGGAAAAACAAGAGGATAGTGAAGTATTGAATCAGTTCTCTGCTGTCAAAGGTCTTGAGAACTCTTGGCTACACATTTACACTCAGCTCTGTGCTGTCTAGCAAGAAAGGTGGAAACGTGTTTAAAAAAGTAAGTTGTTCCAGGCAAAGAACAATGTTGTTGAAGATCACACCTGAACCTGGACTGTGGATTTCCCAATCCCGTTCTAGAAGAATAGTAATGAGAAATACACTTTCCATGAAGAAGGAAAATCTGGGATTCAGAGCTTCTAGAGAGCTGTTTTCTCAAAAGCTGGCTCTGATTCCAAAAAACAATCAGGCTACCATAATTTACGTTGTTGGCAAGAGTCAGAGCCGTGACACCTGCAATAAGAAAGCTCTGTATGTGATATTGGGTAGTGTCTCATAAATCATGTGGTTTGCCAGCTACCTGTCAGAGGAGAAAATCCTGCATGTAAATTTAGACCCACACAAGTGGTTCCTGGATCCAGGGGCTTGTGTATCAGACCTTCCGATCCACCTTCGACACCTTGCCAATATTCTGCCCTGCTAGTGCTCTTCTCTTGGGAAAACACATCTTTATGTCTTTGACAGGAAAAGTTCAGAAGTCTGCTTTTTAATGAAGAAAATGCAATAGTAAACTGCCAATCGAGTTCATTCTTGTGTGAATTTAGTATATTATATTAAAAGGAACAGTGGCTAATGTTTTCAAAATGGGATATCTCTACTTAGGTGCTTTAAATTAAATTTAGATGTGTGAATAAAATTAGTCTGCCTTTCAGGAGAACTCGGCAAATCAATTCTCAACTGAAAGTTTCCACCTTGTACTGGGTCTGGCTGGGACAGAGTTAACTTTCTTCATAGCAGCCTGGATGATGCCGTGTTTTGGATTTGTGGCTAAAACAGCCTTGATAACACACCAGTGTTGTGGCTGTTGCTGAACAGTGCTTGAACAGTGTCAAGGCTTTCTCTTTTTCCCAGTCTGCCCCCTCAGCGAGTAGGCTGAGGATGAGCAGGTGACTGGGAGGGGACACAGCTTGGGCAGCTGACCCAAGCTGGCCAAAGGGATATGCCATATTCTATAACATCATGTTCAGTGATTAAAAACTGGGGTAGAGGAAGAAGAGGGGTTTTGGCTTGTGAGGTGGCCTTTGTTTGGAGACTTGCTGGGCATAAATCTACATGTAAGAAGTGGTGAGCAATTTCCTTCACTTTGCTGTTTTTGCTGGTTTGGGTTTTTTTTCTTCTTCATCTATTAAACTGTCTTATCTTGACACACAAGTTTTCTTGCTTTTGTTCTTCCTATTTTCTCCCCTCACCCTGCTGGGGTGGTGGGGAGTAGGCGGCTGTGTTGAGTGCTTGGATGCTGGCAGGGGACAACCCACCACACATCTGTACACTCAGGTATTGACTTTTCCACTGGATTGAGAAGGTAGCAGTCAATTATATTTACAGCCCATCCAATTAAGGAAATGCTTAATCAGTAGCCTCTGATTAAATCACCTCTACTCAGGTAATGAGTAGGGCAGTTACAGGGTGTTCCTCTCTCTTGTTTGCAGTCAGTATCCTATAAGGGTTTGGGTGTAAAGGATGCTACAGTCGGTTTCAGGAGGGTGCTATGTATCATCTGCTACCTACCCACTCAGCATGAGTTACTTCCACTGTTATTACCACCTCTAGTACAGGGGAGAGACTTGTTTATGGTAATGCACAGTCCTAGAATTTTCTTTTCTGGAGAAGTGAAAGTTTTACTCGTACTTGGCTGGTGTCATGCAGTACTTGCAATTGTTTTTAGTTAACTTTGGTAATCCTGTAATAAAGATAATCCTTTGATATGTTATATAAAATAATAATCCTATTATAAAGATACTTTCTAGAGACCTAGTAGTAAATGGAGAGCGAATTCTGGTTTTAACAATTTAAAACATTAGTTTAGAGTTGTTGCTGACATTTTTGACATGTCCATGTAGACTAGTGGAATGTATGTAGCCAAAGTCCTAGAAAAACAATAAAAACAAGCTTTTAACTAAAGCATCTAGCAGTGCACTTGCTTTTCAGTAAATATATATAATGTTGTCCTGTTCTAAGTTAGACTTCTTGTAGAAATCTAAAGCATGTATGAATTTCATAATATCTTCAGTATATGTTGATCTTATAGACCTCTTAAAGAGCTAAGAATTAACCTAGTGTGTTGCTTAAGAGCACCAGTAAACCATTACTGTGGGTTTGAAATGGTTTCCAATAATGTTATATTTTTAGAAATTACATGGATGAAGTGCAAGTATTTTACTGTTTAATAAAATGAATCTAAAGTCAAGAAATTTGTTGATTATGTCACATGAAGTAGAATGTATCAGTTACATTTTATTACATTAAGGGTAGTTATAAATATACATAAGATAACATGTCTATTGAGCTTCAGTGTTAAATATTTCATGCAGAAAACTAGAGGTATGTTTCTAAAGATCTGTCCCTAAAAACCCTGGAGTAATTTTTATTGATGACAATAATGAGAGGTTTTTTCTCCTTATTAGCTTAATGACCAGTTGATATTATTTTTAAATTCTAAGCTGCAAAATATTTTTCCTAAATTAAGTATATAATTTTTTGAGAATGATCTTGGATGTTCACCGTGTCTTGAAGTCTAAAAGGTCGTCTTTCTTTCCCTTAGCTGCATGTATCAATAGTACATCCATTTACTAATGTATTACTAATGTAAAGAAAATAGGAATTCAGCCCAAATCAAGAGAGATGAACTGTCTATTGTAGTTGGTAGATTTACTTGTCTGAGAACTTTCAGATTAATATCTGAGTTTGTCCTGCTATATATAAGGCATACCCCAATGTGGTATGCAAAAGAAAAAAAAAAGAAGGAGAAAAAAAAGAGCAAACTTGTAGATTTTGTCAACATTTTTTCTCCTTTCATAAGAGACTTCCATTAATGGCTCAAGCAATGGTTTCTAATTCTGAAGACAAATGAATTTCTTATGAGCCAAACTGTTCTCATATGTTTTCTTTTTATGTTTTTCTCTCTTTTTATTTATTTATTTACTTATTGTTCTGTGTGAGAAAGCCTTTTTTGGAAATTATCTGTTTCTGGAAACAATGAACACAAAGCATCATAATGCATGAAAGGATGGCACATATTAGAGTGTGGTTGTAACTAAAGCAAGCAAACGTTATGCTATGAATGCAGAAGGACACCTGAATGTTTTTCCAAGACTTTTTGCAGATCTGAATAACTAAGATATAGGTGGCTGTCTGAGTAAATAATCTTCTATCTCATGCTAAATTGAAATGTATCCACAGAGAAAGGAAAAAGCTAGGAAAGCTGTCTTTAATCACTTTCTGTATTGAGATAATTCCTTCTGCAAACATGTTCATTGTACCAAAGCATCACTTGCTAGCTCTGGTTAAGTGGATTTGCTGCATGTGCATGTAGTGAGCATGTAAGTAACAGGGAATGTGTGAGGAAAGGAGGCAAGAAAAAAAGAAAAACCCTCGCCCTAAGAGGAAATAATTTGTTCCTGAAGAGGCTTGTGGCCAGTGATGGCTTGGTGGACTTTTGGTTGAGTGATCTTACTTTACAAGTAAGATAAAAAACGGAAGGACGGGATGCTGGAATGTATAATCACCATACTTTAAGATAGCTTTTCCAAATATAAAGTTATGTAGACACAGAGTCTAGACGGCTGAAAGCCTTTGAAAAGTCCTTGATCCAAAAATAACACATTTTACAAATTAGGTGTGAAAAAATCATTAAAAGGAGCAGAAATAAGGTGGTTTGGGTACCTTCCAAAGTGGTTTTTTTTTTCCTCTTCTTCAAAGGAAAACTCATTTTTATAGAGTTCTACTAGTTGTTATGTGTTTTGTTTTGAAACTACTGTACTTTAGTTAAAGTTTGGTTAATGCTAAATTATTCAATCTTTTCAGTTTTAACTTTGTTTAATGATTATGATAATGTCATTTGTAAAAATTCACTCACTTGATTTTAGCCATCTTATATTTTTTTACGTGAAATGTAAGGATCATGTAGGAAACTTATAAAAGCTGCCTGTTGTGATTCTCTTAGTGTTACTGAAATACGTGGTAAAATACCAGTTCACCAAGATATACATATATATAATAATTTTAAAGCAATGTATCATTTATAATTCTAAAGCTCAAGAAATATGTTTCTATATATAAATAACAAAATATACTTTTATGTGACTTTGAGATGTGCTTTTAAAATGGGAATATATTTCATTTGTAGATGCTATTTTATTTTATTTCATTTTGTTTTGAGGAAGTGAAGATCAGTGTATAGGCAGAAGGGCAAGTTCTTAAATGGTAGGCTTCTTCGCGATTGGGAGTATTGTTTCTTGATGGCTGAGTTTTACTGTATCATTCTCACTATTCATAAATATGTTCTGCAAATATTGCAGTTAGATATTATCTGTCATATTTATTGCATTTTTTCTATATTTACTACATTTTAAAGAGATTGAAATACAGAGCAGATCAACAAATTACTAAACATTGAATCTGAGACATGTTGGGGTTTTTTTGTGGGTTTTTTTGTGTTGTTTTTTTTTTTTTTTTTTTTAATACCGTTTCCTAACTATATTCTCTGAAGTATTATCTATCGGTTGTTTTCTGTGGGCTCACGTTCATGCACTCCATTGCAGGTCAGTTCCTCCTAGAAGAATCCCGCCTGATAGAAGCAGCTGAGATGGCAAAAAAAGCAGCTGAACTTGATAATACAGAATTTGATGTTGTTTTCAATGCAGCCCATATGCTCAGGTTAGTGCTTTTACATCTGCCTTACTTGATTTTCCCCCCTTCTTTTGGAGGAAAACAGTCTTTATGGCCTTTGCTTACACAGAGTTCTTATTAAAGCCCAGCAACTCTTTTGAACAATTCAATATTGTTAATAAGATAAAGAGTTGGATTGAAACTGTTGCAGGATTTAGCACTTTCTATTTCTAATTTTCTATGTGTTATCTCATAATTTCTTACCTTTAAAACTTCTGTTGTTCACAAGTAGGTAATCCTTTTTGCTTGCATACAAGAACAAGTGTTTCTTTTGTGAAGAACCTTCTGCAGGATTTCCTTTCACCTGATTTTTAAAAATTTAGGATGATAGCAACTGCAAATAATAGACCATATTTCTGATCTGGATGTAACTAGAGAATATTGAAAATATCACATTTTATGTTAATATCAGTAGGGAACACTGCGATAATTAGAAATCTAAATATTCCCAGGCTAATGATGACTTTGAGACTCATAGGAGCACTTAATGATATTATCAGAATCTGTGATTTAAAATGTAGTCCTATATTTAATTCTTTTCTCCTATCTGAATAGAATAAAATTTTAGACTTCTTTTTTTCCTTTTAAAGCTGTCAGACGTGTATATTCAGTAACATTAAGCTTCTGCCTGAACATTATCATTAAACTCACATTACTGTAATAGGTATCTTCCATGCTTATTTCTAGGATAACTATCTAATTATTGTCTATTGTCCGTTTAGCAGCCATGAGGATGCTTGAATTCATTTAGATTATATCTATGCTTAGAAAATGCATGAAAAAGGAAATAAAAAATATACTTCATTAGGACAAAATAGTTATTGAGATCATTTCTCTAATGAAGATATCTCACTTGGCTGTTTATACTTTTAACATTTAGAATAATGAAATGAAAGGAAAAGAAGATGGTATTAAAGAGAAGGTAGAATCAGCTTCAGCCAAGTGGCCTGTGTTTCAAAATGAAGGGTTCTATACCAGGATTTTGAAATAAGCCCCAAAATGCCCTTTGAGAAATAACTCTCACTGCTTATAGATTAGAAAGGAAACCAAGACAAATGGTTCACTGGTAAATAATAGTTTGATCTGCCACAGTTGTATGAGCTATTTTAAGGATCCTTCCCTTCCTCCTGATTATTTTCTGAATGATATCTCTTGAGATAGAATTCAGTAATTTGAAGCATTTAGGTTAATGAAACAAATGCACAGACACAAGCATAGCAAGTTAGGCATGAAAGCTGAATCCAGAAGGGTATAGAGTGTGTTGGACTCCTGATTTCAGTGAGTGTGTTGTGGAAGATAGTTTAATGGTGTGATTTTTTTGTGGGTATTTTAAAATGTGGTGGTGTAGATCAATACTATTTTGGGAATAGGTTTAATAAATCTCTTCATTTCTCTGTGAGCACTGAGTGAAGCATCCCTGGTCTTGAAGACACATGTCTTTACATCAGGATATGAGTATTTTTTCACTCTCAGAGTAAGAGCTATGCTGCTGTACTGTACATCAGCTGTGGTTACCCCACTTAATCTGATTGGGAGTGGACACTTTTTGGGAGGTTTTGACCAGCATTGAGCTCAGTGATTCTAAACTGCATTCTCTATTTTAGCTGTAAGCAAAAAATCCAAAACCTTTAAAAAAAAAAAAAGAAAACCCACCAAACCAAAGTCCTTAAAAACAAAAAAAAAAGGCCTGGTGGTTTAGTTTAGCTAGAATCCAACTGTGCTCCTTTGGGATACCCGGTTGGCCTAATTTTTCACTTAAATACTCAGCTTTCTTTGTGGAAGATCGTAATGTCTTCCTAATATGCTCTGGGAGTCTAAAGTGGTCTGGAGGATTTAGCAAGAGTCAGGGTGGCAAAGTTAAATTCAGTGCTGCCGAGTATTTGCTTAAAACTGCATGTCTTAAGATCTGACTGATTTTTGCTAAAAGGTTATGATTTTGTTGTCTGCCTTTGTTCACTGCATTACTTAGCAATTTATTCAATATATTGCTTACATAATAGCTGTTGGACAAGGGGAATATATATTCATACATTAGGGCAGAGCAGCTACAAATCCATCATGAGACTGTGGGAAGAAGCTGATTTTCAGGATATTTAGAATGATGGAGAGCTGAGGTGATTCCAAGAGGAAAGCAGATACCAAGATAGAAAGGAGGAAGGAAAGAAGGGAGTACTCAGACTGGCATAGAGTGACACAGCTAGAAACTGTGGATGCTAAAGACGTTCATAAATGAAAGGCTGAAATTATTAAATATAATAGTTTCATGTAGGTGATCAACTGCTCTTTAGGTGCCCTAGAGAGCCATAAAACCTGACGGGTAAGTGAGTAAGAATTTTGAATGGACTGCACAGCTGTGAGGCAGAAAATATATTATAGAAGTTCACAGGGCATGGAAGTGAATTGACTGTTGTGAGAGAGAAGGGATAAATTTTAAAGATGTGTTGTGGATTAAGAGACAGAAATTGATATTAATGTGGATGATGCAAGGTGTCCAAAATGACTAGGAGTGCATAACAGCAAGTTAGATTTTTGTGTAAATTCTAATATTTTTTTTCAGACCAAATATTCTACCCAGTGGTGTACTGTTGGATTAGAAAGGAATCATCTTTCCCTCCTGTCATACTCCTGTTTCCACCATTAGCCCAAGGAGTGTCACAAGATTCAGAAACATGTAGACATTTCTTTAGAATTGCAGGCAAATTCTTTCAAATTTTGGTTACAGCTGCTTTGGATGGAAAACAATCACAACATTCCCTCCAAGTCCAATTTATTTTTCTACTCTAGTGCTAAAATATTTTCCTCTTTTTTAATCCCTTTACTCTCTGAGAAAAATGTTTAAATTAAAATGCAACCTAAATAAAAATTAACAAGTTTTGAAAATTTTGAACGAGGCGTAGACTGGAATGCTGTGGGTTAACTTTTTTTTCTTAAATTTGCAACAGAATTGTTAACTGTGTCCAAATGCAATAGCTGTATGTATAGATAGCCTGTTCTCAGTTTAGCAGTCACAAGAAAGACTTCTGCTCCTTCTGTCAGGTAGTCCAACACTGTTTGCTTCCTGTCTTTGTGACTAAATCTGAAGCTGAAGTTGAGAAAAAAAAAAAGGTTAGTTCTGTTTGCATTATTGAGAGGCCTCCCTGTTCCTAATTACACAAACATAGTTATTAATTTTTTGCCTAGATGACTTCTGTAGGATCCTGATAATGCAATGCCAGATGAATCAAGTCATCTGTAATATGGGTGAGATGCTGGATGAATGTAATTAATTTCTTTGCAACAGTCTGGTAACTTTTACTTGCCTGTAAAATTTGTTTTCTCAACAAATTTGTTTTCCAGACAGTTTCATTCAAGGGTCAGGTAGCTGTTTGGGGGGGTTTTCTTAAAACAGTAACTGGTCATGTGTTTTACTTTTGTAGTATTTGCTATGCTCTTGCTTATAGCCTCAGTCTGAAACCTTTCAGCAAAGCTAGATACATTTTAATGGAATGTAGTGAAGCATGTATTTGTAATGCCGTATGGTGGCTGTAGCTGCAGTGACTGGGTCAGGTATTAACGGTGCTAAGTTTCACTTTGTAGTTGTATATTGAGGTGAGTTGCCATGAGATAGGTTTCCTGTGATCTAGGGGATGATTACTTTGAGAATGAGGAATAGCAGTGTGGTGACACCGTTGTACTAATCAGAAACAGGAGAAGAGCTTCATGTTGCCTCCAAATGAAAACAAGCATAGGAAGAAGAGCTTTGCTTAAAAGCACATTTTGTAGGAATAATTGGTTTTTTCACGCTTCTGTAAGACAGTGGATTGTGGGAAGCACTCGTATTACATGAAGTTATAGCATGTTTATTGGCTATTTGAAAACAGAAGTCTAAATTAAAGCAATACTACGTGACATGGTCTTTGTTTTTCAGTGAATTTCTGTGAGAGTATTTTGGCTCTCCAAAGCACGCTGACTGTGTGAACATGGAGTGTTGGTGCTGGCACAGTCTCATAGGCACAAGTTCACCCTATGTTATTGCCTAAACAGATTTTATTCATTCTTTAATTACTGTCCATGTGCTTAAATATATATGTATGTATGTATGTATGGCTAAGCATATAGTCTATGTAAATTTTATAACTGTTGTAAAACAAAAAATGTGGATGAAGGGTTACATGTATGGAATCTGATTATGATTTTGTTGTGACACAAAAAGGTCCATTAAGAATGCCAAGTATCAACATTCTGTATTTTAAAATAGGAATCTCTTTGAAGAAAACTTCCTTATAGCTGGACTGACATCCATGATTTCACTTAAAAAAAAAAAAATCAACAGCATGAAGCCTTATGCGAAGCAATAGGCAGGTTAAAAATAACCCTTTCCCATTCACATATTTATGTATCTAAACCAGTCAGCTTTGGTGGTGTTTGTCTCTTAAAGCAATATTTTTTCCAGTGATCAACATAAAGATTCAAAATGAATGCAAGCTGAATAGAACTGGGTGTCAGGAGAACCTAAGAGCGATGTGTTGTCAAGTGCATTTATGAGGTGTCACTAGCAGTCGCTGGAACAAAATACAGGGAACTGGTAGGTCTGGAGGCTCAAGTTAAGAGATACGAGAGAATAAAAAGAGGTTTTTGTCCCTTAAAATAAGATTGAATGCTAAGTGTTAATGGGGGAAATTAGATGTGTTTTCAAGGTCAGTTCTCATGAAAAGACTTAGGATAGAGGTTGAAATATAGCTCGTAACTATGAAAAGGACTCTGTCTTCCAAACTTCTCCTTGCTTCCTTTCCTTCCTTTCTGTTTTATTATCAACATTTTATCTAATGTTTTACTCTAATGTAAATTATGTTTCCTTTAGTAGTGTCCTTCCGTTGTTTGACGTTGATCCAGAGCCCTTTACTGCTCAGTGGCATAGGGTTACTGCAGTTTCCTACCTCTGTGCCTTTTATTTTTCTCAAGGCAAAGCCATTCCAGGGCTTAACATAATGCATTTCTAGTTTAGATTTCCAGTGAAAATGGGAACGAGAATGCTGCCGTATCGTAACTAAAGGAACTGTTGCTGAATGCCCCAGAAATGGAACTGGCATTTTCCTGACCAGATTAGTGTGGTGTGCATTCATTTCTATAAACCGTTTTTAATGGAGAACTATAAATTCAAACTGATTTCAACTTAGGAATTAGTGATCCATGTTTCAAGATGTACATGTGGAAGGAAAGCAAGCCATGTATTTCCAGTGGACTAAAAGGGGACAGGATTTTAATTTGTTCCATGTTCGTATGCCAACACCACTTTCTGGAGGTGAAGTGTACGGCCTGTATCTGCCTCCTGGGTAAGGCACCTTGTTTATCGTGCAAAATTTCACCACATTCAGAAATTCTTTGTTTCCTGACAGTTCTGTGCAAACAGGAAAAAAAATCTATGAGACATGTTTCATTTTATGTGCCTTGTAGTAAATCCTGAAATTTGGAAGTACGAGATTTTTTTTTCCAGTCGTTTCAAGTGCTACTAATGCCCAGCAGGAGTGATTCAGAAGCATGTTAAATGAATATTTTTAGACATTCAATCGTTTCTAACCACTGCAACCACTGAGTCGATGATACATGTGCAAAGTAATTTAAAACAGTTAACAGGTATAAACCAAGTTCTACTTGGCAAATTGTTAGTCAGGAAGTGGTTTCAGCTTTCACGTGAATTATGTGAGAAACTTCAAAGGGATTATCCTTCCTCCCTTTCTCCTCCCAAGACCAATAACTGTCAAAATGTGTTGATTTGGATTAATTGCCTATCATGTATTATGTGACTAATGTTTAAAATTTGGGTGGATGGAAACATAAAATTAGAACGCAATTTGATCACTGAATAACACAGCATGTAAAAGCTCATGTAATGAACAAGGTAAAATCTCCAGATACAAGTGCTCAGTTGATTGATACTCTTTGAACTAGTAACTGTTCTCAGAAGGAGAAGAAAAAGAAAAAAAAAAAAAAAACAACCAAAACCCTACTCGGTGTTAGCCTTGTTTTCTAATTTTTCCATTTTGTGTCACAGAAATGCATCTGTAATCGCATAACAAACACAAATATGCTGAAGATCTCCTGTCCTAACTCTTCTATGAAGGGACCTAACTCTTCATAAAAAAGAAGGCAAATAACTTTAGCAGAAGACAGTAGCCTGCCTGATAGTCCTGCTGGGTTGTTCTTACATATTTATCATCTTTCTCGTGACATGTATGTGATCAACTGATATTCATTGGGCCAATAGCCAAAATGAATAGTTGGAGGGAAATTAAGAAGGTGGAGACAAAAGGAGAAGAAAGGAGTTTGAGAGAAGAGATAAAAAGGGCCTGTTGAGACAAAAATGTGTTTGGATTTCTTTGGCAACATATTGCATTTTCATTTGAAGTCATTAAACTGAAAACTCAGGAGAAGAAATAAAAAATAAACTGCTAGGAGAATGTAGATGCCATCTATATTAGTAAGGAAAAGGAAAAGAGGTGAGCTGATAGTGCTTCAGGTACCCAGAAACTCATCTTATTCCCCTGGGATATGAGATCGAAGTTTAAATCCCCTCTGACTAATGTGAGTAAATGTTGAAATCAGAACTCTCTTTTCTGAATGAATTCCCTGAATCATGGAAATCTATTTTTGAGAAATCATTGTATAGTCTGATTTTTTTTTTTTTCCCCTGGAATGATAGTGTTCTTGGGGAGGCACAAAGAAAGGAACTGCGTTCTTATATAATCTACAGCTTCATAATTTACTGTTAAAGTATGGCTAATTACAAAAAACGAGCCAGATTTTCCTCTGGTGAAGACTGGTGCATCTCTGGTTTTGCCTCAGATGAGTGTTTCGCCTTCTGCATTTCTCTCCAGTGTGTACTAATATTTCAGAACTAAAAAGAAAATAAGGTAGGCAAAGAGGATTTGTGATAATGGATATTCTGAACTATGAAAAAATCTTTTAGATTGACATATTTTGTGCATTTGTTAGGGTAATATCCTTAAACAGTGGGGAGTAGTTGCAGTATTTTGTTTTTAGCTATGCTTCTTTAGGTATGGTTTCTTTTCAGCCCAAGGAAAATGAGGTGAAACTATATTGTTTTTTTCTGTCGTGATAGACAAGCCAGTCTCAATGAAGAAGCCGAAAAGTATTATGAAATGGCAGCAGGATTAAGACCTAATGTAAGTACCTTCTTCATGATATCCATTACTTAAGTTGATGAACGTGCTACACTGCTGAACGCTTTGTGTTGAGGAGAAACTTCTTGCTGGAGCGTTTGAGCTCTTGGCCTATATTATATGTGTTTTTTTAATGGTTAATTATTGGATAGTCTGATAAAGCTGTTCATTTGTCAAACCAATCACTATACTTTCAAGTTACCTCAGTGAAGTGTTCTAGCAGCAAGTGTTACTTGGCTGAGGTACATGGAAAAGATTTCTAGATTTAGATTTATTTATCTACCTTTAAATGTGTTAAGTTTGGAAAGCTCTCCTAATTCCATCTATTTTCACTAGTAAACGAGAATGAAAGGCTATTCTGTGATCACTGTTTAAGGCATTTTAAATAATACATTTATGCCTTTTCCTCTGTCATGAACTTCTGGCAAACATTGTTGTTCAACAAACTTAAAGGTGATTTTACCTCAGAGGTAAATACCTCTGAGGTTGTTGTATATTGGCAAAGAAATGCTTATTCCTTAAAGCACAAATATGTAGGAGTATGTGACAGACTGTTTTTAAAAATAAAAGCTCATTTCCAATTTTACTGCATCAGGAACTAAAGAAATAAAATATTTTCTTTTTACCATTTTTTACTTAATGTTATATTTCTTTTCAATTACCTTCACATTTTGGGAAAAAAACCACTCATGAATATAAATGAGCAGAATTGATTTTAAATACCTAATATTTTGTCTATGCAATATATCAAATCTAGAACACATTCCTGTCACAGAAGTCTATAGTGCCAAATTTGAGCATACAAGTTAGCACTTTCAGTCAAGGAAAAAAAAAAAAGGAAAAAAAGAAAGTAAAAAAAAAACAATACAGGCTTAAAATGAAAGAGTTTTCATACCTAAGAATCAAAAGCAACACCAGCTAAAACTCAAAACAAGCTAACAAAATATAATCTAAAAAAACCCAAAATAACTTATTCGTATGAAATTATGCACTTTCACACCATCGCTTAAAAAAGCTCTCTAAAATCTATGTATTTCTTTAATTCATACTTTGTGAGATAACAATTTAGACTTTGTGATTCCTTATGCTTTCAGATTCAAGACTTTTTGTTTTTTTCTGAGTGAATATCTTAATGTTGAAAGAATTCCCTCAGTTGCCTCAAAGTTGGTACAGTTCCTCTTTTCTGTGGTTCATTGTACTCTCTTTCTGAGTTTCTCAGAAACTCAGAAATATATTTATTTGTATATAACCATATATGAATATGATTAAATGTGTAAGGTTTCTTAGAGAGCTTTGGAAGTAACTGAAGGCTTCTAGCTCATGGCAGTGGTACTATAAAAGTTAAGTATTTCTAGGTATTGCTGACAAACTTTACATGTTAAGACCAAACTATCCTTTTTGCCGGATAAGATCATCAGAACAGTTTATTATAGCAACTTTCTTCTAACTTTGATCAGTTTAAGTTAAAAACTAATACGTACTGCTGTTCACTTTTCTTTAAGAGATAATTTCACTTTTATATTCAAGATGATAAAGTTTAACTTTCTAGCCAATCATAGTATGCATATGGTTCATGGTTTTTTAAAAATATTTTAATGATGCAGAGTGGGAAAGTTGTATCCATTTTCACTGCCAGCTTCAACTGTCTGATGGCTGTACAAGGGCAATCTCACAAGAATGAAAATAAAAACAGAAATAGTCATATGTATCTTTTTTCTTATTATTAACTGTGCTGGTTTGGGATGGGATAGAGTTAATCTTCTTCACAGCAGCTAGTATGGGGCTATGTTTTGGATTGGTGCTGGAAACAGTGTGGGTAGCACAGGGATGTTTCAGTTACTGCTGAGCAGTGCTCACACAGAGTCAAGGCCTTTTCTGCCTCTCACCCCACCCCACCAGCGAGGAGGCTGGGGGTGCACAAGGAGTTGGGAGGGGACACGGCTGGGACAGCTGACCCCAAATGACCAAAGGGCTATCCCACACCATATGGCGTCATGCTCAGCATATAAAGCTGGGGAAGAAGAAGGAAGGGGGGGACATGCGGAGTGATGGCATTTGTCTGCCCAAGTAACCGTTACGCGTGATGGAGCCCTGCTTTCCTGGAGATGGCTGAACGCCTGCCTGCCCATGGGAAGGAGTGAATGAATTCCTTGTTTTGCTTTGCTTGCGTGCGTGGCTTTTGCTGTACCTATTAAACTGACTTTATCTCAACCCACGAGTTTTCTCACTTTTACCCTTCTAATTCTCTCCCCCCTCCCACCGGGGGGGGAGTGAGCAAGCAGCTGGGTGGTGCTTAGTTGCCGGCTGGGATTAAACCACAACATTAACTCTCAAATTTACCATAATAGTTTCAGAGTGGGAGGAAAAGAAGCCACTCGAGGAGGATTTCTAGGTAGTAAGCAATATAATGCAGACATGGTAAGACAGAAGCTTCCAGTCTTTCCAAAGGAGTATGGAATACAAATTAGTGAAATCCTGTGTACTTCATAGCTACATCTGTACTGGTAAATTAAGTGTGCCCAGGACTATTCTCTAGTGTTGATCCAACCGGCTTCTTAGAGTGTGCCCAGGTACTGTCTGAGAGACTGCATTAGCCCCGTCCAGAGCTGTGTAGGAACCATCCTCACAGCTTTAAAATGCCCACATTTTAATTTGTTATTTTGGATCTAGCCTGTGTATCCTCTCACTGTCTTACGAATATGAAGGATCACCAAAATTAAGTGAGTCAAGATGCTACAGAAATATCCTTAAGCACAATATAGTGCTGAAGGATCTTAATTTTATTTTTTTGTATCCGTCACTAATGATCTAGAAACATTTATTTGTAGAAAATTCAAAATACTAGATGTGTGAATGTGATGTAATATACAGATGCATGCGTACATACAGTTCCATATAGGTATACACGTATCTATATTTGTGTGCACCTGTTTAATGTTAGTTGCCTAGAGGTCTGTTCCCAGACTCCATCTCAGTGAGAATACTGTGGCAGCGCTGAAGTCTCATTCTGTGTAGTGGGTCAGCCTTGTTCCTAGAACACTTAACTGCTAAAAGCATCTGTTTAACAAGAACCTTCCTCCTTCTGATGTTTGAGATGGTACCTATTGACATTAGTGAATTTTGGATCAGGATCCCAAGTCAACTGGCTCTCTACTTTTTTTTTCAGCATGATTTTTTTTTCCTCCAGTTCCCCAGTCACTCCTCCAAATCCCAAGTTGAAGATCCATTTCATGTTACCAACTCCTTTCTTATTCACTGTACCAAGACAACTAAATTATCAGTTATTCTTTAGAATTAGACCTGTGCCTAGCTCCTGAGAGATTTTCAGTTAGTGCAGCCTGAAACAAAACTCAGATTTCCATTCTCTTGCATCCATTTCTTTACAACTTTACATATTGTATAATATCTCTAATATCACTACTATAAAATACCATCCTTAGCAGCAATAAGAGATGTTAATAATACTACAAACTCAATCTTTTACTGATTGTTACTGAATTTGTATGCTCGTTGAGCTTTCACAACACAATTTTGTTCTCAGCATTCTTGGTTTGTTTTCATTTTCAATCCCTTTCTTTGTTTTCTCAACTGTTCCTGTTGCTTTTGGAATGAAGCAATACTTCATACATGGTACTTCCTCACCTGCTCCCCACCTTATAAGCCCTTTGGATCCAGAAGCTGCTCTGCTGAGCTTTTCTACACCCAAGTCCAGTTTAAGTGGCCATCTGAGTTATGACTTTCAGAGCTACCTAGTTGGCTATTTAAATGTTTTTTCCAGACAGCAGTCTCCACTCTTGCATTTGTCTCTTAAGCAAGCCTTCTTTTATTTCAGTGTCTCAAGGCTGGGGCACAACCGTGAGCAACCAATATACCTTCATGTCTGAATCACTTTCTCATTCAACTAATCCATTTTTGTAGAAGTTGTGACTAAGGAGGCTAAAAAAGTCCCCGGAAAAACAGTATTCAGTTACAGGAGAAACGTAACTGCTCTGAAAAATGCAAGCCTTTGTTTTTAAGAAAGCAAACACAGAAAGATTTTATTTTTGTAGTATTGGGGGTGATTCATTAATCATTGAACTATTCTGAGAGGACTGAAAAATACTGAAAATACCATTTATTTCCTCTGTGAAAAGCTTTATTACAATGAATAAAGTATTTGCAAAAAAATTATACCCAGTAAAGGAACAACTGAATACAGCACAGGTGTCTTAAAATGTATATCCACATGTTGAACGTCATCTTTGCTTCTGGGTACACCATCATTCTGCAGGGTGTAAAAGAATTAAAACACTTCGGTACAATAGCAGCACTAGCTGAAATGCAGCTTGGGTGCAAAGAAAAAAACAAATCTGTCTAGTAGTATTATTCCAGATTTAGACCTAACTGTTCTCTTAATAATGTTCATGATTGGCCTTATTTGCAATAGGTGTGTATTTGTCCTCTATGAAAGTAATTTCCAGTCAAATTTCAGAAGAGCAGTATTTTCTGTAGAATATAGTGCTGCTGTGGAGATGAGAATCATTTGTCTTAAACTTCACTGAAGAAGCAAGCGTTCTCAAGATTATGTCTGTTTATTTCCAAATAGGCTTCACAGAGTTGACTTTCCCCTGGAGAGCCAAGGGGGAGAGAGGAATCCAGGAGGCAGTTCAGAGATGGAATCTACTTTTATTTGCTATGAATCATTTCTTACAGGACTCTCTTTTCCTCCTTCAACTCTATAGGTAACCTACAGAGATTAGCTTCCCTAGCCCCTGGATCTTTTTGAATACTTTCCAAAAAATGCATTCCCACATTGTGTGTTTACCATGATTAAAACAAAATCATTTTAGAGCCTTCTCAGTGAGAAGCACATATGTGTGTGTTCTAGCAATGTTGGCTTGGATGTATGTTAATCACATTAGTCTAATTTTAACAAATTCAGTTGCATGAAGAAATGAAAGTGTAAGTTTCTTGGACAGCAAGACATTTATGCAGTAATTATTCTGAGTGGGAGTATTGCTGAGGAAAGTCTGGATTCAGAGATAGTTTCTAGGTGCCCTACATGTTGTAATGTTCACAAACCAGGAAATTGTTTTAACAAGTTGTTAGGCACTCTAAAATGTGAGCTTTAAGCTCACTTTGTTGTGGAAAAATCAGTCATACAGAAACTCTTTAAATTGGCATCCTTTACAAGAATGTGAGATATTGACTTAAGCTTCAGCTTTTATTCAACTTTTAAGACATCATTTGTGTAATAGAACTGCATTTCTAATTTTTTAAGTCTGAACTCGAAGCAGCCAATCTTTAAAAATCTGCTCTAGAACCCCCACATGTGGCCACTGGCTCTTGAGAAGAAAGGGCACTTTGAAGTATGACCTCAAGAGTATTAAATGAAAGAGAGCTCACCAGAGCCTTAAGACTTTGAGCCACCACCTTGAGCTGATTGGCTTAGAAGCATTCCTCAAGGAGGTGCCATGACCTGCAAGTCACCACCATCCCAACCACATATTAGTGCTGCTTGCAATCTGGAGCTCATGACAGCTTTAAGCCCCATGTCATCGGCACATTGTCAGAAACAGCTGTTTCCACTCTACCACTTCAAAAGGGCTTGATTAAATGTCTTACTGTAACAACATACATAAAGACACACACATAGAATGAGGGGGAAAGGAGAAATGTACCTATAAGCAAAATAAATACAATTTCCACTAGATGGTTTAATCATGATGTGGGGGACTAAACCATTTCTTGACTTGAAGGGTTTATGTAATCAGTTAACACAATATCATATTAAAAAGCAGTTTCTACAAGTGCTTCTTTTATTTTTTTCCCTAATGCTGGAATACAGATTTCATGTCAAAGGCTCCAGGCTTACAATAAGCTCTACCTCAAGCTGTCTAACAGTTGAAAGAAGGATCCTGGTGATTTCCAGATAATTGACTGTATTTTTATAGCCACCTTATAGATAACATGCTTTCAGTGCCTCCTTATGGAAAGTGTTCATAATATATGGGTTTTATTCATGGCAAGACCTCTAAAAATGAGTATACTTCTGATAGTACATACATCTTTAAAAAATAAAGTAGATGTTGGATTTTGTCTTGAAACATATGTAGCCAAGGTCTGCTTTATTATGTATTTTTTCCTTAGGTGTTTCTGTGCCAAATTTCCCTATTTGACTTTCTCCTGAGCACTCACTAATTCTCTCATGTAGCTTTACCAGGCTAGGAGTAATTGCGAGGGAGTCGGCTTTAATGCATTTTGCCAGCTTTGTTAAGGGCATGTCCTGTTATTGCCAGGGAGAATTTTCACAAAACTTTTAAGAGCTCCTGCTGTGTTAGTTCTGCTGCTGATGGCAGTAATGGATGGGTTAACAGTGATTCTTAAACTGTCTGCAGCTGATCCTCAATTGACAAAAAACTGGCACTGTTCCACGCTTCACTGGATGCAATGTCCTCCTCACACTGCTCCAGGGATACTGCAGATCCCTCACCAGTGATGGAACTATTGCTCCTGCAGTTCTGTTGAGCAGGTCTACATAGTCCCTGGTATCCAAACCCAACTGGAGTGGCTTGCCATGGTACTCCTGGTTTCCAAAGCAGATAAAGTACAGATAAAGCTGACGTGGTCCTCTAGAGAAACAGTATAGATATGATTTTTACACCATGTATTATTGCCAGTAAAGCATGACACTTTCCAGTTGAGAATCCTTGTTTTAAAATGTTCTTCTGTCTGTTTACTTGTTTATTCAAAGTAATGAACACATGGCAATCTTTTATCTTTATGTATTGGTGCCATGGAATGACCATAGAGCTGTATTTTTAGGTAGTTAGCATCCAGCAGATTCACCTGTTCAGTTGCCTTCCATTACTTGTGTCTGCCTTTACAGAAAACACAAAAGTGGGCCTTGTGGGGCAGGTGGAGCTTCTTCTCACCTACTGCCTGCCTGCCCTCCGAGCTGCTCCCAGCTTCTCCTGCCCTGCGTCAGGGCTGCACAGCTTCCCACTACCAGCCCCAGCTGCTGCTAAGCCTCGCATTGTTTAAGGCTTCCTCTCAAGTGTGCCAAACTTTCCGCCTCAATGATATGAATGGCTGTGGATTCCTTCCAGCCCAGCAGCACTCTTGGCCTCCTGAAAATGCCTCCTTTCTTTTTTCCTGGTGAAGGTGTGAGGAATAAGAAAACTTCTCAGGATCCAATTCTTCCTCTCTTCCTGCTCTGTTGCTTCCTAAAGACTGAACCAGTTGTTATAGGGCATGTAGGACTTTTAGGGACTAAAAAGGGTACTCTGGCTTCCTAATGAGAAGGTAGACATGACTGATGTGAACTGTGTTTCCAGATGGCATACTTTTAATAGTTTGACTTCAGACAGATACAGGAGTGGGAGGCTTAGGCATGGGTCAGCTCCACTGTGAGAGGAGATAGTGGAACACCCTGAGAGAAAAGAGGACACCACTCTCTGATCTCAAAAGTATGAGAGAGCACTTTTTTGGTTACTGTAAATTGGGTGGACTTTCCCTGTTGACAGGCAATAAAAGACTCACTCTGAAATTTGATATTAGAATAGCTGTGACATTTTTCAGCCTGCCTAGCAGAAGGCTGACCTAGCCTAAAGGTTGTGCAGAATGGAGACATTCAAGACAATTAATATTAACTGAATGCAAGCTGCCCTTCATTTCAGGTAGAAAGGCTCTTCAGTGTTTGCACAGAAATAGCAACACTTCTCTGCGTAAAGAGTTTATCTATGCATGAACTCTCTCTGCCACTCCTGAGCTGGAAAGCTTTTTAAATGTAATTTGGGCCCCCAGCTCAATTTTCTTTTGTTGTTGTTCTTGTTGCTTCACCCCTTCCAGGTCGTTATACTCCATTCATCCTTCTTGTCTGGTGCTAAGTGCAAGGCAGATATGTTATCTCTGTCCAGCTATTTGGCAAAAACTGTGTTTATTCTTTTGAACAAAAAGTTATATTTCTATATTTGCAATTATATTTGTTTATGATCCTCCTAAATATTTTTAAAACACATTTAGGTTTTTTGTCGTGCACAATTGTCAGCTTCAAGACAGGCTTGTGTACAGGCTGCTGGTGTGAATGTTAAAGTATTCCTACTTCAGCAGAGATTAGTGCCTCCCACCTTAAAAAAAACCCAGACAAAACAAACAAAAAACCCCATATAACGTTTCCCATCCCTATGATCTCCATCAGGGGACAAAGAAAGAGCACAGGCTATTGGAATGAGGATATTTACCTGTAACACTGAAGCACAATATCAGGGTGAGTTGTATAATTTGAAAACCAATTTACTCAGCTGTGGAAAACACTGAATTTCCTTTGGGAAATACATGAGAATACTTTATAGCCTTACCCCAGAAAACTCTACGTGTGTTTTCTCATGCATTGTAGTAGCTCTGTGAAGGCAAAGATTGAACATGCTTTTGGGTGATTACGGAATACTTAAATCTCATTCTTGATATTGTGATCCATCTTCGTGGAAGATGCGTGGGAGAAAGCTGGAAATCATGTCATTACAGTTCTCAGCTTCAATTTTATGAAAGTTAGATTATGGGGAGTTCATTTGTACTCTTTTGTTCTGATTGTACAAGCAATTAAATATGGAAATGTCTGAGATCGATTGGCTCGCTCAGTGTAATTTGTGAGCTTTGGAATTGAATGAAAATGCCTTTAAAATGCTGTTTATTTCCCATCTAGAATAATTTGTTGTACATTGATATCCTAATCAATACATAAGTATTTTGTCTGTGCAAGTCCTAATGACTGAAATGAAAATGCATTTGAGTTTCTTCTGCTTACATAGATATTGCATTGCAGTAACACCATTGACTTGTTTAGAGTCGCTTCTGTTTCTCCTGCACGTGAGAGGTAAATTGGGCTCTGTAGTTCCTGATTTCTTCAAGTGAAATTATGCAAGCAGCTATGAACTCTTCTTAATGTAAAGTTTTTAAAACAGTATACCCAGAAACACTCTTCGAAGTAAGCCAGAAACTGATTGTCATGGTAATTTGGAGTGCTTTTCATTTCATTTTTAGCTATGAAAATGTTTACAAATTTCCCATAAATATTAATCCTTCTACAGTTTAATTATTGGTGTAATGTATTTTCTGAGTCATTCATCTTTATGAACTGTAAAATATATAGACATGCTTTTCTTTAACAAGGGGAACAAATGTTGGAAATAAGCAACTATGTACTAATTCCTCTCTTCTGATTTAATTAACCTTTAGATCTTCATTAAATCACCAATTACTCTTACCAAGAACTGTTGAAACAGTAATTTTATGGTTAACATGTAATTTGAGAGAAAGAAACTCTGATAATTCATGCACTATTCACTTAGGACATAGGTCATATAAGTTTGTCAGTATGTCTGGTGGCAATCCCTTGTGCTGCTTGGGGCTGCTAATGAAGTCTTTTCTTCACAAAAAAAATACCCTGGAGTATTTTGGTTTATGCACCCATTTTCCATTGTAGGCTCTGTTGCCCACAGTGCTCAAAATGTTTATGTGACTAAATCTCCAAAAAGTAAAAGACCATGATTTCACAAAAATCATGCATGATTATGATCAGATCAGTGATGTTTTCTAAGACGTTAATCACCCAGGTATTAAAGTATAGGTTCTGTTTTCTCTCCAGACACCTACCTAGATACAGAATACTGTTCTTCCGATCCCATCGGATGATTGTAATATTCAATGGATAGGTCATAAATTCTCCAAAGAGAAGAAATTCTCATACCAAATAATACTTTGTCAAGACCTTGATTCAGAAATTTTGTAGGACTGCACCTTAGTTAACTTGAACGGAAATCTTAATGTCATCACATTTCTTTTTCCATTTTTAATATATATTTTCATTATGCAAATCTGAAGTCTTTATCTGGTATATAGATATGTTCAGTCCACCATCAAAATTACTTGAAAAAAGGATGGGATGTCAACGAGGCCTGTCTCTTGGAGTGCAGATTTGTTTCATCTAGCACTTTTCATCCACATCTTAGTAGACAGTTAACTTTTTTTTTCTATAATTACTTTTCAGTATGAAAATAACTGTGCAACAGTTGTGCTTGTGCTCATCTTTGATGTTCATTTACTGAATAATTAAAAAATAGGGTTGCAAAACTAATTAATAGGAAGTCACAGCTTAGATTTGTACTATTGATTTAAATAAAAGGCATCATCATGCTTTGAGATGATGAGAGCAGTAGTTTGTAAAGATACAGTCTCTTTGCTGAAATTGTGGAAGTGAAGATGATGTACCATGGATAGACCTATGCACTTGATTGTGATTGACAGTCTGATAGTAATATGGCAGGGGGTACTATGCTGCCTGCATCAGTTCCTGGAGAGAGCAAGATTGGCTTTGCCTTGTAAATGTAGCCCTCAGTGTCAATCAAAAATGAAGTGCCATGAAATATAGAACTCACAGCAGTAGATTAGCATTTCAGAAATTAAACCATCTGTTTGAACTCAATTAAAAGAGAATCCAGCAAGGTTTTTCCTAATAGAGTATTCTAGTGCTGATTCTGGAAACAATGCAATGAATTTATTTATGCAATTAGAACTGATAAGGAAGTGGTTTTAATGCTCATTAAATAAACCCAGCAACAGTACATTCTCAGTAGGATGTTTTACAATAAATAACTTCCTAATTTTCTTCCTTATCTATAGTTCTGATGTATTTCTCATTCTAGGAATGATTTTTAGTTGTGGGTTGGCATATCCTGTTAGATTTTTTTTTTTTCCCCTACAAGTTCTGGAGAACTTATGTTTCTGTCTCACAAGATGGTTTTGATGCAACTGGTATTCTCCCCCACCTTCCCACACCTCCGGGTGTAACTAGATGATTGTATAGAGGAAAAAATGCCCTACAATAAAGCTGGTTTTGGTCTGAGATCTGCCTGAGAGGAACTGTATATTTGCAGACTGCTAGGAAGGGGATGGGTGGGAGGTGTCTCGCTAAAGTAATTTTCTTGGAATTTGTCTTTAAGAGTAACTCCAGTACTAGTTTGAATGGATTTTTCCCTGGGAAAGTTACAGTCTTGAGATCAGATGTCTGCTGATGAGAAGATGCAGTGAGGAGGGGATGGATAGCTTTTCATTTCCCCCAAAGAACAGTCCCTTTTTGTTGAGGCATTCTGAAGCACTGTGTATTGGTCAGCTCTGCATACTGCATTTACATGATTCTACTTACCACAATTAGTTTTACTGGAGAGCAAATACACATTCAAATGTACCTACCCTTTTGAAACATGTCTTCCATATAATGAACAGCTCTATTACTAAGCTGAGGCAGTTTTCCTAAGTCTTCAGGTGCCCCAGTAAAGATTGTCTACCTGTAACAGTAAGTAACTTTAATCTGACATTATGGTTTGTAACAGTGCCAGTTGCCTCAGCATCTGGCTGCCTTGAACTCACTGAAAACAATTACAGTGTGAAAGAAAACAGAAATCTTTCCCAGTGTAACAACAACAGTAGAAATGAAAATCCACAATAAACCCCTAAATTAAATTCCATGTGAAGGTTTGCTGTATGTCACTTAGATTCCGTGGGGTAAATGATTGATATATTTATGACGGAGTTATTTGGTGGAGTTTTATTGTAATGCAGTAGTTCTACTTCATTTCTTCACATTCTAACTGCATTTAAATACACTTAAAATTATCAGACTTATTTTTCATCATTTCTGAAAGATCTATACATGTTCCTTCATTAATTCTGTTCAAAAAATTCTGTTCTGATAGCTGCATTGATGGAGTTTTTTGCTGATTAGTTCAGAAATTGGATGTTTTACCTATAATAGAGGAAAAAAATGCTTTCTGAACAGAGATTATGGAAATTGCACAGGAGGCAAACCTTTTGATTTTGGGGGAAAAATGAGCTTTAACAAAAAGACTGCTGGTAGGTAGGACCCAAAATTAATTTCTGTAGGATCCTGTGGTGTTTATATAGAATGGGTGGTATCTGTAGTGCAAATGTATAATGAGAAGGCAAATGAACCTGAGCCGTTGACTGCAGAACTGCATAGTGATTCTAGTGGCCCTGGATTATAGTTTGGTCCAGGCACAGAAGGCTTTTTCTGGGGCAGTTTGGAGCAAGCATCTGGTTTCACTGATTAATTTTTGACATTGAACTTCAGAGGCAGGAATTGAACTTTGATTTCTTGGTGCTATCCTGCAAATATTAGTTGTTCTTGTGCCTTCAGAAATAATTAATTAAACCTTTTTAAAAAGGAAAATATTATTCACAGTGTTGCTTCCTGTGTCCATTTCTTAAAAACATAGTTTGAAGAATACAGAAAGCTTCAGTTCAATAAACAGCAGTTATTGGCATATGCAGTATCAAGTGCAACCTTTCAGAGTACGATCTACCACAGAACACATCTTGCTGTTATTGATATTAATCACTCACAAAGCACTGTAAACATATGCATCACTGATCGGATTTGGGAAATAAGGCTGCCCTAGCAGAAAGTAGTTTTATTTTTTTACAAGTCACAACCTTGTAAAAGCCTAGCGAGCAATTAGTGCCCAGTGGTCTTACTAGTAGCGATCAAAAGACGAAACTTCAGAAACTACAGCCTTAAATCTTTAAGCTGCAAGAATCAAAATTAAATCCTTGCGCATAGCCTGGAAGTCAATAATTTTAATATGTACTGTAGATTTAATTGCTAAATACTATATAGGGAACACCTGCAGGTTACTGGCTGCCAAAAAGTAAGGCACGAATTCTTACAAATTACACGGAGCACTGTAATTCAGCATTTTGCAAAGGACCAATAGTATGTGCCTCTTTTCTCAGCTGCTCTCGTAATCCTGTGGGTAAAACTGAAGGCAATACAGTGTGGCCGTAACCTTTTTGCGCTATGCAACAGGCATGGAAGTGATAGGAGCCAGATGAAAAAGGACAAAGGGGAAGAAAAATAAGATTGATATGCAAATACTTTAGAGTTTTCCATGCAGAAATTTCAGAAAAGAAAATATTTATGAGCAAGATTTTTTCAAGCGTTTTCAGTTGTATCTACTGTCTAATGAAAATGTAGTTCCTTGAACAATACATCATCTCAAGAGTTTTGTTATTTATTTGCAAAGTTGCGGAGTTAGTTTTTATTTGCAAAATTGCCTTGGTAACATTTCCACATGCTGAAGTTGCATTTTTGGACCAATTTGAAAATACCTTCAGGCACTATTGATAAACCATGTTGTTATGGAAATTGTATCACTTCATGTGATAGACATCAATTGTACTTACCTGCCAATGAAATTATTACCAATAGAGGAATAATGATTGATTCTGTTGTCTAGGGAAAGTTAGCTAAAAGAAAGTGTGTCTATGGAGGAGTGGAATGAAGGCTAAAATTCATCCTAAAACATCCTACGATGCTTAATAATCTCCTAGTCTTTTCTTTTTTCCTGTTTCTGTAATGCTTTAGTATCACGCTTTTTCTGTGGGCTGTCTTAATAGTGATTGTGCATAAGCCTTGAACAAATTAGTGAGATTCTCATTCTTTGTGCTCAGAGCAAGTATGTCAAGTTGCATAATGGTTTACGCAGTGTGCCTGAAAGCTATACCTTACCACTGCAAATACCTAAATAGTTTTGGAAAACATACAGCAATATCAATATTAATCTAGTTCTCAAGCATTTAATTCAGCTGACTACACTTGTCAGCCAAAAGTGCAAAGCCTTTTTTGACACTTAACATTCACCTGAACAACTTCACAAGATTTCCAGTGTTTTGACTGATTTTGAGATTTCCTTAATTAGAACTTAGCTAATTTTTCAAGGCCAGAAATGAAAACTTTTTCCTTCTGAAATTTCAGTAGTTGGCTCTTCTACCCAAAAATGGAAGTTCTAATGTACTACTTCATATGCCTGTGACTAGCATCTTGAAAAACTATACAACCTTCTCTGGTTACTGATGTATTTGATCAGTATCTGGGCAAAAATACACGGAAGATGCATTCATTCTCAGCAGTCATTTTTATTTTCCGATGACGTTTTATTTGACTGAAAAAATGAACTTTTTTTAACGCAGGTAGTAGATACTTTGAGTATAATTGTGATCATAATCTCAGATGATCTGTAGATTAGCATTTTCTGTGAAGATTAACCAGTTTTGATTGTGTTAATATGGACAGCTATTCTAATCAGCCCTGCATGTGTGCTGCTGGGTGAAGTAGAGTATATTCATTTTTCTTTTAACACTTTACATTTATTTTAAATTAAAAGTGGGGTTTATGTTTAGGCAGTAACACAAAGCCATTTATTTTTCTGGTTTACAAGGTTTAGAAAGGAAGTGCATGCAAAAATACATTTACTAACATTCAATTTCATTTTAAAAACCCCTTTTTCTTAATAGGACAAAATTCTGTTACTGAAAGATTTTGAGTAATTTCTGTTTGTCAGTATGGTAGTACAGATGACATTTCTGTTCAGCAAGTTTCTCACTTGCTGGGAGTACAGACTTTGTAATTAGCACACAGCATACTTGTGTTAGATAAGGTAAAGAAGTTGTTAAATGTTTTATACCATAATCGTAGCTATGTATTAAAATTATCAAATTGCAGACATCAGAGCACAGTTGTATTTCTATAAACAAAAATTAAGTCATTTGAAGATTTTTTTAATGAAATCCTGCAGTGCTAGGAAAATTGGATAAGATTATCATATCCTATACTGATGACAACATTTGAGCTGGAAAGCTAAGAAGTTTAATTAGAAACACTTTGAGGCCTGGAAAATGTTTATTTTTTTTTTAATATAACTGTAATATTAAATACTCGTAACGTATGTTCCTGTTTAGCTTTTATTGTGGTAATACAAGTATGTTATCTAAAAACATCCATCACGGTTTCTATATAAGCTGAGAGTGATTACTAGGAGGTTTTTTAAGCATAAATCAAAGCAATTGATGCATGGCCATTGGGGAAAAAATCTAGATACACAGAAATTACAAATGTAAGTACATTTTTGTGGGACTTTTTCAGCTGTTGTTATGATCTGCAGCCTTTACCAGTTGTAACACATGCTTTTGTTATCTTGCTGATATATAAAACTGTATACTCTGAATGTATATAAAGGCCAATGGTAGATAGCTTTTCAGCAGCAAGATGTAATATATATCTATATATGTTTGTTTGGTTTTGGATAACTATGTTTTTAAAACTCTGAGCTGTCTCTGAAGGTTAAGATGAAAAAGATGTTGAGGAAAAAAATTTCCACTGGCTGTAGAACATTGATGCTGAAGTGTCCCCTATTGATGTGATAATTTGAGAAACAAAGTAGACTGCTTGGTGCTTCCTTCCCATGCCAAGTCTAGAACTCTTCCCTGACTCACAGCTGTGGGTTTCCTTAATGATGCCGATGTCTAAATCTACAAGCAAAGTGAATAATTTCATGGTATGCTTGTGGATGAAAACTCCCACATCTGCCACCCATAAATACAAAAAAATGGTAAAAACCCCCTCCTTCACTTTTTAATTCCTGGTTTTAAACGTACATATCCTGTAGTTTTCAATTTTAGACAGGATAGTCTCCAGTGTTTGAAAGCACACAAGATTAGGTGCATACAAACAATTTCCATGTATATTCTCCTTTCACCAGGCAGCTTAAAGTGTCATCTTCTTTGAATGTCTGGATGAGAATGTCCAAATATAAAGTAATAAAAAAATTATTTAAAAAAAAAAGTACATGACCTAACATTTATATAGTATCATCAGTTATTAAGGTGACTAGGTATTAACTTGTGCTATTCTTCTGCCTTATTAACTTAATATATTATCTTAACATGAGACTATTACATAAACAGTATTCAGAAACTATCTATTTTTCCTATCTACCTTATTTTTTGTGTGTTTTCTTTTTTGACGTACTTTTTTTTCTGGAGGGTGTTCATCTTCCCTGGAGGTTAATAATTTGTTACTTTTGTGAAAAAAATATGAATAGAGAACTAAATGAAGTCTCTTTCTGTTTAATGATATATTAGTAAATCATAACTAAGGTTGTTCTCTATCAGCATTAACAACGTAATAGTCTTAGAGGTGATGACTGAATCCAAGGATCCACTCCCCTCTAGAGCCTGGGCTTGTTGTTAGTTAGATTTATATAGCTATGCATGGTAGTCAGTCTTAAGGTAATTAGATTGGGACGCAGGCTCCGTTTGCAGCAGAGACGTTTAGGTCCATTTCTGATGAATACAACCATGGAAACTGTGCTCTTCGCAATGTTTATTCAAATTAGTACTTGCAGGGAGAATGTTTTTCTCTCCATTTCCCCTCTTCACTATTTAAGCTGAAAGCTGTTGTCAACACAAAAGCGTACTTACAGAAATTGTTCATGAGCAGACATGCAATTTAAATAATGTACTTAACTGTCATAGAGGAAAAGTTGCAGGTTATTCTTGCATTTTAAGAGTTTGCAAAGCTGCTGATTTTTTTGTTTTCCAGCAGAACTGAATGCTTTGCTGTCTGGGCTGACGACACAGGAAATCCCTCTCAGCTCTGAATTTTATGCTTTTTTATTCTCTCTGATCCATAATATTTTGCCATACATCCTGTCATCTTGTTCCAGAATGCTTTTTGCACCAAGTTATCTGTTCCTAGACAATATACTCTTGTCATCTTAGCCAGCTTACTGGAGATCAGTGTCTTAGTTGTGATTCATATCCTCTTTGGAACAAAATACCAGGCATAGCATATGCAAACTGCAGTTCTTAAGAAGCCTTATAGCATAGAGAACCAGGTAGAAACATGAGACTCTGGAAGGAATAACTGGCACTTGACTTATCTGGCAACACTAGGTCATTCCTATGAAAAGGTCTACTTCCATGTGTCGCTGCTGAATTTACAGTGTTGTCAATGTATTGCATTGGAGAGTAAGATCCAGTTGGCAGCAACCATCTCGCTGCATGTCCCTCCCCTGCCTCTCCTTCCACCTTCTCCGCCCACGCCCATGCTTTAAAGTAGTATGCTTACATCTTGGGGCAACTCCTAGGTCATGGTTTTACTCAAAAGTTTTGAGGTCTGTCAAAAGCAAGTGCCATCCCTGAAATGATTCTGTTGTCCTCAGTTATCTTTAGCAATAAAAAAGGAGCTGTTGACATTTTGATTGCTTGAGAAAATACTATGCTGTGCTATAGCAATGACACCAGTAATAAAAGTTCAAGTGAAAATTCTTGCCATCACTGTAGGAGGATAAAAAAGGCATGACAGCACATTATCCCATGGTCACTGATAAGATGAAGCAGTCCACCATGCTTTGCTCTCACACTTAGTGAGCCATTCTGCAACTAATATTCTGCTGCTTCACTACTCAGTCATTGTACCTCCTATGTATCTTCAGTTATCAAAGAGAAATGTCTGAATTCTTCACCCATATTTAACTAGAAGTGCTGGGATGAAATACTCACATGTGAATGACATTTTGTGTCCTCCTTTAAGTATGGTCTTTACTCAACAGGAACCCTTAAAAGAACAAATGTCCTTAATTGCACTGTTTTAAAACAAAACAGTTAGCCTCTGTGTTTCTGAATGACCATGCTGATTACAGTATTCATTAAACAGTCCTGGGGTTGTTTTGAAACATCTACAAGATCACGCACTGCAGTAATTCATTCAGAGCAAGACAAATATTGGCAACATCTTTTCAGTGACCTTTTAAAATGGCTAAGTGAGAAGTAGCTTGCACTTGTGATTCTACTGGAGTAAAAATTGGCATGATTTTCCTTGTAAGTACCCCGGCAGCAACAAAATGCACTTTCACCTCAGAATCTGCTGCCCTGGCCTCTGTGGTGTTGAGCAGAGAAGGTCATCTGTAAGCAGAGCTTTGGGGAAAACAATTTCAGATTTCATTGCTCATGTTTGGACTGTTTATTCATATTTGTCTGCCATGCAAGAGGTGTTTTTGAGCTAGGTTAAGTATTTGTGTATTTGTTTCTCTCTCCATAACTTCTTAGGCATATATAGGAGTAAATTTGTCGTCTTCTGTTTGGGACTGTTCTGATATGGCATTTGCTGTATGTGGAGCTAGAGATGATGAACAAGGAATTAGTTCATCTTCTGTGTCATTAAGATTTATTGTGTTTGTGGGTCCGATACTGTACTTGGTCACATTAGTGTAATCCCAAAATACTACTCAGAATTATTTTGAATTATTTGGACATTCAGAGAGGACTTTAATTTACATGAAAATTTTTGCGTGCCTCAAGGCTCTCCTTTTATTTTGGTAGTACAGAGAAAGTTTGAAAGAATTGCCATTAACGTAAACCAAAACCACCTCAGGCAACTAAAAGCATGCCTTTTGCTATTTTGTTATTCATTAACTACTCTGTTATTCCTCTCCTCTCCTCCCCACGAGCACCTCCCCCACCCCTCAAAAAAACCCACTAAGGAAACAAGCACACCACGATAAAAATGCTAATAAAGGGAATAATTCCCAATAGACCATAAAAGACAGCATTTATAACCCCGATAGAAATGCCAGTCAGCTTTTTTTGATGTAAAGCATCTGTCTCCAAAAGGAAATGAAGGCAGGCCTGTTTCTCCTTTCAAGTCTCTGAAGTAGTAGGTGGTGTCATTTGTTATACAGTGCTACAAGTCCCATGTTATTGCACTGGTAGCTGCCGACTGGCTTTGTTAACGTACTGAAAAGTTTTATCAGCTGTCTTTAATAAAAGACAATATATGTGAAGAAAAACTATAGCAAATGTCTGTTGCTCTCTTGTCCTCAGACCCATCATTTATAGCTGTCAGAGAGTGATGGCACTGATGTATAATCTTGCAGTCACCCAAAATTCTTGTGCCTGTTACAATAAACCACAGATGGGTGGTTGATACCCTAGAAAGTTAGGGAGCATTCTTTCCGAAATCCTATGCACTTCCTCATTTGAAACATGGAGGAGTTGGAACAAGCTTTCAGCACTGCCTGAAGTGAGTTATCAGTTCACATTTTCCATGGATACATTTGTTTAGAGCTTTAATGGCCTAAAATTTTTTGGGTCTCCAGGAAATCAGGAATGATGTGTAGAAGTTGGAAAATTTCAAGTTCAGTTAAAAGGCATGCAGTTTGTCCTTTTTCTAGATGTTTTTGTTGCTTGTTCTAGTGAAATGATATATCAAATTAAAGACATGATGGCAGAAGAGTTTTCTTAGCTAGGCGTATAGTCTTATATATATGACATTCTTTAGAGTACTTGATTAGTACCATACACATACCATATTTTCAGGGGTGTGTGAAGGAAATGGAGAGGAATTCTGGAAGCCGTATGAGACAACTGTGTTACTTCCCACACAATAAGTTTGTGGATGCTGTGGTATTAGCCCTGAGCACATTTTAACTTGTGTCTTATTTAATATGAGTTTTTCTAGGTTTAAGGTTTTGTAATCCTTATCCATTGTAAGCTTTGTCTAGATGCAAACATACACACATAGTTATATTTCAAGTGAGAAGACAGTTCTGTGTCAATAACTGTGCTCTTGAAAAAATCTATTTGATTCATACACTCTAATTAGACAAATAAGGAGCACAATTAGTGGGAATGGGCCATCCTACTCATGATTTGAGAAAATTCTCTTAAACGATCTTAAGTCCAAAAATAAATGAATAAATAAAATACGTAGATATTTAGACAGCTATCCATATACAGTGGAGCTGTTTTCCAATCATTCTTTGCTTGGATCACTTCAGTTGGCACCCAGAACATCTGTAATTAAGGAGTGTATTATTCCATTATAAAATCGTATGCAAGACTGGCACTGCAAAAGTGGAGCTGTGATAGTGTGGCTGCCAGTATGTGTTGTCCATAGCTAAGATTACATTTCAGGGGCTTAGTTTTCCTTCTTTGTACAGAATATGACAGAAGAGGAAATGTTGAAGAGTATTTAACTGGGAAAACCTTATAAAATCCAGCTGGTTTGGGTTTTTGTTTTGATTTTTAGTAGAACAAAGTAACTGACTTAGGGGTGGTAGAAATAATCTGTCAGGTTAAAGCAAGACAAGCTATATCTAAAAATAACATTTTCAGATTCCTCTGCATTAGCATTATGATGTTTACAATGGGGAGTGCTGAACTTATTTTGTTTTGCTTAATTTTAAAACTCTGGAAGGCAGTTGTTCTGAAAATTTGATGTGTCACAGTTCTTTATGAGGTTTTGTGATGCATAGGTTAACAGGTGAAAAGAAGCAGCAAGAAAGCTGAAAAAATATGAAATATTTGTAGGACATAAAACTAGAGAATTTTCTGAACAACATTTCCACAAAATGCAGGTTTTGGACACAAGAATTATGGGGGGTTTTTTTGAAGCTTGATTCAGAAGGATAAGAGTAATGAGTATAACTTGGTAGCGGACAGGTTTGGAACATAGGTAAGTCTTCTTCATCCTAATGACTTCCTATTACCACATCAGTCTGGGAGACCAACTCTAGCGTGTATTTTATTGGCCTTCTACCTACCATATTTTCCTGAAGTTCTTGTCACTAAAGGGCTTCTAAAGCATACCAGCACCCCCACCCAGTAGTCTGAAGCTGAGTTTCCATGTGGCTTCACATTTTGAGTATGGCATTTTGATCAGAACACTGGTGAGTGGTGTCTTGAAACACTTATCCTCTGAGGCAAAACTATGTGACTTGGAAAGTGAGTGTTCCTAAAGCTCACTGGAAATGATAGTGACCTGAGGGGGAAAACCATAGTGAACTTTGTATAGTATTTTTTCCCCTTTTTCTTTGAAATGCAAGGTACTGGTTTGGCAAATGCCTTTATGGTGCTCTCACTAGCACATGAATACCTTAGGTACTTGCAAAAAGGTAGGTTAGACTGTTCTCTTCAGCTTCATAAATCTGCTTTTCTGTCCTTGTAATATTTGTTAACTCCAGTAACCAGGCATGTGTAATTATCGTGAACAACCTATTATTTCATAATGGAATAATGGAAAGGTGAAAAAATAAAAACAAAAAACATTTTGTCTTAGCTAAAGATGGAAAAATTGTTAGTAATGTAAGAAGCTTTTTAATGGGTTTGTTATGAAATTTTCACATCTTTGTTATTAAAATAGCATGTGTTTCCACCATTGTTAATTTTATTTGGTCATTCATTAAGAAATAATTGCCACAGCCTGAAACTAAATGGATATCCTAGGACCTCTGAACATCCTTAGAATCTGAGAACAGATTGTATTTTCTACTAGTTATAATTAAGACAAAGAGAAAAAAGGGATGAGTTCCAATGTGTTAACTATTCCCAACAATTATAAACTCTTTATTGGCAATGGGTTGAATTAAAATTAAATTCCTGTCTTTAATCCACTCTTGGATTACTTTAATTTTCTCTTGGAAACTGTACTATGCCGACATTACCACATGTAAGGCTTTATGAGTTCTGTGTTTTCTCATTAAAGAGAGAAGTCTATGTCTGTAGACACCAGAGCTTGCCCTGTTTAAAGCATAAAGTATACAGCAGCTGTTCAGAAACTTTTTCTTGTTATCTCTATTTGCTTAAATTGCTAAATTGCTTCCATGAAAAGTCTGCAAACATAAGGGAATAATTTGTTTAAGTGGAAGAAGATTGTCTGAAAAGAAAACCTGAAAATATTCCTAATATTTCTTCTTCCCTTTTTTTGTACCAGTATCCAGCTGCCCTAATGAATCTTGGAGCCATTCTCCATCTGAACGGTAAACTGAAAGAGGCTGAAGAAAACTACCTCCTTGCTCTTCAACTTAAACCTGATGATGTCATCACTCAGTCTAATCTTCGCAAATTGTGGAATATCATGGAGAAACAAGGTTTGAAGACATCCAAAACATGATGATGAAAACTCTGAACTTTTTTTTCTTAAATTGATTAAAATCACAAACTAGAACTTCCACACAGTTGTCTGATCAGAGAACTCATTGGACTTGACTGCTAGGATCAGAGGTCTTAATTGCTGCTAGGAGAACCTATTCTGCTTTTTTGGCATAAGTTTTTTTGCTAGATAAATAGAAAAAGGAGGCTTTGAGATATTCGTGAAGGACTTGTTACCCCACAAAAATATTTAGAACCATAACACTTGAGAGAAGGTGTTTTGGCATATTTGATAAATCATTGCAAATCCCATATTGCTCACTTTTGAGTGGGTACTTGAAATGTATACTGTCGTAGAAGTACTAAGGGAAAATTGTACAGTATACACTAAGCCATATGGGAATAAAAGTCGTAATAGTAGGTTAAAGTATTTTGCTGATACTGTAACTCATTAAAATGTATACTAAATCCAGTGTGTTTGCAGTTTGTCTTAATGTTGCTGTATCTCACTCTAGGACCACTTGCTTACCAATTTCACAGCTTACTTGGCCAATTTTTCTTTTTTTTCCAAACCTGTCACTTGTGATTAGATGACAGCATTCATAATTGTTTACTGAGAATATGCATATTATTTCAGCTTGTTAAGTTTTAATGCAGTTTTCTTGAGATACACAGTCAAATGGCTGTGGACTAGACAGAATGAGCAAGGAACTGCCCATATTCTACATCAGATGTGTACGTAGAGTGGTAAAAAAAAAATAAGTCCAGAGGTATTATTTAGCAATACAAGCAAGACTGATGTTTGCCCTGATATCAAATGAGTGTGGTCAGACTGTCATCTTAAGAAAAAAAAAAAGGTATTATAGAACAGTGTGTTTGACTCTCTTTACATTGGTGTCAGATAAGACCAACTTTAAACTGGAGTCTGCATACAATATTTTTGCAATAACTCAGCCAAGTGAGATTTGAAAATATTAGTGCTTGGATGTGCTACAAATGAGACTTCATGAGCAACTCAGAGAAAAGGGGGTGTTATACATTGGTGAGGCTAGCAAATAACTGAAGGGACTGGATTAGATCATGCTTAAAACAGTGTAGATCAAGAGAAATCTGTAAAGGTGGTTGCTGGTTACTTTTCACAGTGGTGGCGTTTTAAAAAATATTACCTGTTCAGATTCTAACCAAATATTAGCATTCTGTTTGTATTCTGACATGTGTGCTAGCAGCAGAGCTGTCAAATATCTAAATATGCTTTTGGTGACATTCAATATATTTCTGTTTCAGAATTATTTGGCCTAGTTACTGTTTTAGTCTTCGGTTTTTAAATGTAAAAATAATTTATTTTAAATTGCAGTGTATTGAAGCTTTAGTCAGTTTTTTCCAGGCCATTTGTTAACTGCTTTCTTTCTTTGGAATAAGTATTATTGCTTGTAAGAAAATTTACTATTTCATTTTGTTGGTATCTGCTTCAGTGTTCTTTTCATAATGGTAGATATAATGTTAAAGTGGTAGAGCACCTTGAACTGAAGCTTCTTCAGGATCTTCTGTTAAAAACAACTATTACTGAGAAAGGGTTTGGGTTTTTTTTTTTCGCTTTTTAACTGTTGAGCACCATTCCAACAAAACTGTAGAGAATACTTTGCTGTATTTATTTATTTATTACTTGACTGCAGCAACGTTTCTTGCCATTAACACAACAGTCTGTAAGTGTTGCTATTTCTTTTGTTTGGTTTTCCTTGCATTTTCTCTGGTTAGTGTGTGTACCTAATTGCAAAGGGGACACTTGAGTTATACTCGACCTTCTTGGTCATTCTCCCCTTACACTTGGATTTTAAATCTGTATTGAAATAGATTGGGGAGTAGCTGTTTCAAAGTCAGTATAGTAAAAAATTGTAGTAGTGTGTGTTTCCTTTTCTTTCCTCTTGCTCACTAAAATGCCATAAGTTGCTAAGTTTACAACTGGCTACCAGAAAGGCCAGAGGGGCAAGATTGTTTGGTTTTGTGAAGTATGTCAACTTTTTCTCAAATAACGTTATGGCTGGAAAAGCAAAATTGAAGGGTCAAAAGTTGAATTTCATCATTGAAACCAGTGTTAGAATACAATGGTAGCTTGAACTTATTCTTCTGCTTTACTGACTTTCTGGAAAAAGTATAGAAATAAATTAGATAGTAACTATAACTGAACTCAGTATGAAACTGTGGTATCCTACAGCTTTATTTGCTCAACAGCCATCAAACTTCGATGGCTTCTTGGTCTTAACCATTCACTATGTTATTTGTCTCCTTCAACTTGTACTCATTCTTGTTTAGTAATTTTTATTCGTTGCACAAAAGGGGGAGAGGGGGAGCACTCCTGTGATGCAGTGTTATGCTTGCATTGATAACTGTTTTTGTTTGTTTCTCTAAAAAAAAAAAGAAAAGAAAGGAAAAAGGACTAGCGTAAATTTAAAAAGAATGTCCCTGAATACATTTTTTTAATATAGGTCTGGGCTTGATGACTTTCTTCTTTTGGGATGAATTTAAAACATGTTTAAAATATGTCTCTCTGCTCAGGGATTTATGGTGGATTATTGCAGACAGTGCTAAAAAAAAAAAAAAGAGCACAAGACAAGTTTACTAAATTAAAATTTTATTTTTTGAAAAACTGTTATTTGTATAAATTATCAGATTTGTAGGCTTTCCTTTTTGTAGAAATAATTGTTTATGTGCCAGATAAGAGAATTTCAATTTTGTTTTCAATAATAAAGCATTGATAACTAATACACTGTGCATTCCTTTATCTGTTACTGTAACAACAGAGTTTTTTAAAATTATTCTAATTTAATGAGTTATATTGACTGTTTTATGTATGGGAGAACTATATAGCATAAATAGAGTACAACCTGTCACAGCTGGCTTTTTTCTATACTCTATTGCAATTATACTTCAGCTGATATTTTCAAAAAGGTTTTCTGGAAGCATTTTTTAATATTTCTACTCACTAGATCTAGCCAAAGAGGTATGGTAACTATTATATTTGATTGTTGTTTCTAAACTCTATGGGAATAAAAGCTGATGAATAAGATATATTTATAAATTATTTTTATATTGACATACAAACATGATGTCAGTAAAAATGCTTCTGAAATGTATAATTGGCTACAAAAGCTGGAAAGAAGACTTCGCTTACATACGTGGGCTTTTTAGTGTCTGAGATCACCTTTCTCTTGTGCTGCGATGTCACATGATCAGTTTCACATCTGCTGCCTTCCTGCGCAGGGGATGTTATGAAGTGGCGTGATTCTTTAACCTTTTGGTTTTCTCTTAATCTTCTATGGACAGAGCCTTCTTAGCTCAATGGACCTAACACTAATATTCTCATACCTTCCTAGTTCTGTTGCATTCAGGTCCTATGCACTGATAGATTTGCTCTACAGTTGAAAAACGTTGATGGGCATGAGTAGAGCACTAGAGAGGCTTTGGGTCACTGACTTCCAAATTCAACTGTCATGCCTTATTTTTATCAAGCCTTACCTTCAGATGTGGTCATTCCTTGCCTAAGTAGGTTTTGATGAAATGGCAGATGATGTATACAGCGCATGCAAAGAATAATCTGACCTGTGTCACTACTTTCTCATGTGAATAGAGTCTAAACGTGCTTGAACTCCTGCTCTGGCTTTTTATCCCTAAACCCTTCTCTGTGAGATCCTGTTCTGTCTGCCTTGTGTTGTGCTTCCAATGTTCTTGTTCTTCCAAGCATCACACTTTTTTGGGCAGCAGATTCCTGATGCATCTCCATGTCTAATGGAGGCACATGGCAGCTCTGCGGTGGCTTTTTAGTTCTGCCATCTTATACAGGCCCATCTGAACTTCCTCTTTGTAGCTGGCACAGATGGCTGTATTACTTCTGGGGTTTGAACTAGTATAACGGTAAGGCACTAAATTATTCTACATAAATATACCAGCTCATTTGGATCTGGCTTGGGACTGTCAAACATGGCTCTGTGTTGTAAGCATTCCCATAGCAGCTTTGCCTGACAAGGGTGAATGCAGGTAGCATGAGAGAGTCTTTGCCTCCAGTTCAAGTGTGAGAACAGTCAATGACAGCTGACCTACTATGTTGATTTTGCTGCATCCCTAAGGGTTGCAAAGGAGAGATTTTAATGAGAGAATTTGGAGATTTAGAAATAAATTGTGGGAAATCTAAAGAGACTCCCATATAAACATTTACCTTTTTGAAACTTCTATTTCTGGTCCTCTGAAATAAAATAGAGACCCTACTCAGATGTTATACAGGCTCCCTCAGTTGGACTGACCCTGCAATTTGAAAAATCACTGCCTTGCTTCACACGGATACTGAATGTTTAATGTCTCTGAGATTCAGTAGTGTGGCATTGGCAGAATGTATTTTAAGGAATAGAATATATCCTATGTTGTGCAGGGGGTGGAGAGGGAGGTGTCAGAGAGGAGATGCAGACATTTTTGTGGAAATGAGTATGAATTTTAGGGGGACAGGCTTTATGCCAACAACAAAGAAGGAACCCCAAGATCAAGTTATGCTAGGATAAACTACAGGAAAGGGTATGCATCAGTAAATTTAAAAAAAAATGCAATACAGACTTAAAAAAAGTTCTTTTGGTATAATAAATCAAAACCAAACATTACCAACCAGAAATGCTGGCCTGGGAAGATGGTATAATAGAGTTGAGGACATAACAATGTATTCCCCATGAAAGACTGAATACACACTTCAAGTAATGCCACTTGATTAGAAAACTTTTACGGTTGTGTTTGTTTTCAAATTTCTAATTGATGTTTCTCCCTTCCCTGTATATTCTTTATTTTATCATATTTACCCTGTCATGGTACACTGGCTCTTTGGTGGAACCACACCTCTGGAGTTGGACAGCTTTGAAGGTTACATATGAGGAAGCATTTCAGAAGGGCAGAAACATCAGAGTGGACCTTCTAGAAAGGTGTAAGAAATAGATTAAATCGTGCATGCTTGCTGAGTACTCATTTATTTTGAATATAGTTTCAGTGACAAAGCATAATTGCACTTACTTACTGAAATTATTGAGCTTACAGATATTTCTGCGCAAGGTTTGAAGATTAAATTGTTGTTTATGTTTACAAATCTGTATCAGTTTGTGTGCATTTGAGCACAAATTTATGTTTTAAAAAACCTTAAGATTTCCTTTTGAAGAAACAGGTGTGGAAGCCATGTGCAGGGAGAACAGTTGTGGGGGGGTTTTTTATTTGATAGAACTTGTGCATAAGCCTATGTTTCCTTGCATCACCGGTCTTTTAGCTGCCGACACTCTATTTTTACATGGATATTTTTGTTTTTCTGAAACTCTGAACCTGATTGTATGAAGCAGTGTTCCTGCAGAGTTTGAATAGTTTAAGCCACAGGTTCTGTTTTGAACTAAGCAGAAATGAAACTTGGCTTCGATGGCTAAACTTGAGTTCAGTTTTGATTTCAGGAATGATTTAAACCAGGTGAACAGATTTTTCAACCAAATAATACAGTGGTTTGCTGTACCAGGTAGTCCCAGAAAATAGAGATTATTTGAGAGGCTTTGCAAGTTTCTTCTCTAGATTTTTTTTCCTGTCAGCAAAGCATTTTTTGTCCTTTTCTGGAGAAATATATTTTATTTTGTCTCTAATTTTCTTGAAAACAGATGTTCCTGCATAGCCAGTATTTTTCTTTATTACAATGAGAAATTAAATTTACATTGAATCGATTTATTTATTATTTTGACATGTTTGTTGCAACCACAACCACAAATTTCTCTACAGTACATGAGTGTATAATACAGTGTATTGTTCCTTATATTAAATCAATTCCCTCTTCTGGTTTCCATCCAATATGCAAAGCCAATCATTAGAACAAAGAGTCACTTCTGCACACCCACAGTTTCTGGAATCCAGCATTGTTCTTCCTATTGTGGCAGTGAATCTTTTTATATGACAACATGAAGATATAGGATGCTAGAAAATATGTCTTATTCCTGGTGTAAAATTGGATCTTTTCTTTCTTCTCAACCACCATCATTTCATAGCATTTTTTGTCCTTTGCTACTCCTTAATGAAAGAAAGTCTTTAACGATTGGATTTTTTTTTTTTTAATAAACTTACTATTAATAACAACAGAGCTCTATGAATGGCAGTCATACCTTAAAATTAATGGATAGAGCATAGTGGCTCTGTCATAAAAAAATAAATCTTGCTGTTCTTTTAAACAGCAACTTTTAATTGCTGTTCCTCCCTCTGAAATGCAGTTTCTATATGAAGTTTGTGAGTAGCAATTAATCTTTTAGCTATATAACTGTAAATCTGTTTGTGTTTCTGGATATTTGGGGGGTTTTGGGGGAGGAGTAGTTTTTTGTTTTGTTTTGTTTTTTAATGGAATAAGTCTTTTGATTGTTGTTCTCATCAGTTGAAAGAGTCTTTAGGATATTCTTGCATAGAATAATTGTTTCCCCTTTCTCTTCTCCTTTGTTAGTTTTGTGAATTATTTAGAGACTAGAAGAGGAACTGCTTTCCTTGAAGCTAAAGGCAGAGAACAGCTTTGAGTGTGAACTGAGCTTCTCCATCATTTTTGTGCCTTATAGCCAAAGATGTTAAAAAGAAATAAAACTTGTTTCGTTTTTTCGCAAAGACCATAAACTATGGACCATTTAGGTCTACACCAAATCTCTCATTAATTTAAGTTTTAAGGATTGATGGAAAGATTCAGTAACTGAAAATCTTATCCACCTTTTCTAACCGTATCAGCTTGTCTAATAAGATAGCACCTTTCCATCTGGATCTTATCCACCTTTGCTGCCTGTCATTGTTCAATCTAAGAAGTACAGATGGGTCAAATGAAGATGTATCACAGCAAATTCTTCAGATGGGTCGAACTTTTCTGCCTGCAGTGTTATGACTAAAAAAACACCAAACATTTTCTTGCTGATTTTCAAAAATCAAAATTTTAAAAACCCAAATGAAACTACTTAAATGAAAAGCTAAAAAATGTTATAAACTATTCTAAGTTCCTTGCAAGTGCTGTTTGCAACTTTTTATTGCTTATTTCATGACATTACGGTTGATTTACAATTGACTTCAACATTCTAAGAATAACCTGATATCGAGTCAACGTATTTTGCAGTTCATCATGCTAAAGACATGCTTTATACATGTGTGCACATGTATGTCCCATTAGCACCTTCACAGCTGTTTTGATAATCTTGTCAGCACTGCACATATTTATCCAATTGATTTGAATAAGTTATTTACTATAAATTTTATTCTGATTGATATGAAAACTTTACTCTATTTGGCATGGGAAGAAGAAAAAGAGGTCAAGCCATGTGAAATCAGATGTGTACTGCTCAAGATTTTTGTGGTCTCTCAGTAGTGATATATGATTGTCAATTAAAGGTGACCGTATAAAAGTACATTTTTGTTTAACTCAGTGAAGCTGGTGATTTTGAAAAGAGAAGGAATCCTAGCCTCTGCAATAGAATTGTTAATATTTAGAATAGAATCCTCTGCAAATTGAATTTTTAATATTTAGATTTACAGACAGATTAGCTTACGCAAATGCTTTTTATATTGATCAGTGTAATAATATTTGTTAAAGTTCTATCATTTTTTGCTGTGTACTTACCTTGTTTTTTTATCATAATTTCAGTTATAGTGCATTTTTAAATCTATTGTTTATAAACTAAGGTATATTTGAAATAGTTTTTCAAGTCTATTTGAGAAATTACTAATAAAAGATGTCATCAAACAGATCATCTTTTTTATATTTGTTTTATTCTGAGGGAAGATCAGGAAGGAGAAGTCTTGTGATTGTATTTAGTTACTTTTTAGCTTTGTTCCCATATAAACATATAATTAGCTGTACAAAGCCCATAGTGATCAATCAGAAAACTGATGCATGCACCTGGGCCCAGGTAACTCCAAGTGAAGCTATGGAAACATATCTCACGTCTCCCTGGAAGAGGCACAAAATTATGAAGCAGGATCTTCACACCACACTTAGGCCAACTGCAGCTTGTCAGGACGTTTACCATAATTTTGCTAATCCTGAAACCAGGTGAGTCCATCTGAGTCTATTTCTGAAAGTAATGCATAAGCTAAATGAAGGTCATACCTGGAACACCTAGAGTATAATACACTAAGTCTCAAAAAGGAGTACTGGTAGGAGTTACATCAGAAAGTTTTCTTTTTTCTGCATCTTTTGAACTGTTACAGTCTTCTGGCTTGCAAAGTGTAAAGATAACCTTCTAAGGGCTGGTATGCTTGGGTTCTCTGATTGCCTTGGCTGATAGCTTGTTGCGTGTATGTAAAGATTTGATCTTTCGTATGCAAGGTATGCTTGGAAAGGGTAACAGGGACTGCAAAACAAAAATGATTTCTACTGTAAATACTTGGACAAGTGTTAACTGACCACAGGGAGAAGCTGAGCTGGGAGAAGCAGGCTGGACCTTGACAGTTCCCCAGTGAATGATCAGTGAGACAGGAGGAAGAAGCAAATGCAAGTTGGCAACCATGCATGGATTTCATCCAGCTTATTTAAAAAAAAAATATGAAAAAGACCACCTGTCTTGATTATGTGAATTTTTTGCTTTGCAGAGGTGGAATCCCAGTGACTTCGTTAGGCCTAAGGGAAACAAAATGCAAAATGACAGAAAAACTGGACCAAAGCATCCTGAAAGTGTTTATAAGCAAAGTATGCAAATTTAAAAGGCCTCTGATTTTGTATCAAGTATTATTACCTTGCAAAGCTATGCAGCAGATCAGACACTGACCTGAACCTACTGTCCTCATTTGGTAGAGGGTTCAAAGACGTTTCCTGTTTTGTTTCTCACCACCCAAATTAAAAAGTAACCATAACAACACACTAACAGCTAAACAAAAAGGAGGGGGGAGGAAATGGCCATTTTGGTCCTAATCCTAAGACACACACCCCCCCCCATATTTCTGAAAGCAAGTCTATGAAATTTGATATGAGAACAGAAGCCACTTTAATTCAAGTTTTGACGAGAAATTGATTTAGCTAGGAAAAGTGTCATGATGGAGAAATGTGGGCTTTTAAAACTGAATTCAACATAAACTGCAGGAAAGAAGGCATTCAATGGCAAAACAAGGGGAAGAGCAGCCTTTTAATAAAGTATGCAGGATTTTTTGTTGTTGTTTTTTTAAAGAGGATTCCTGGGGACAAGTCTTACTACTTCAGGGGAAAAAAAGAGGCAGGCAGACAATGTGGGAAGCTGTACCGCAACTGATTGCTTTGTCCATTTTTATTTCTTACTGTAAAAATACCAAGTGATATTTGGGCTCTCAGAAATTTGGGTTGAATGGGACTGCATGACATTTTTTGGCAAATCCCAAATTGTCACACCATTTTGACTGTTTCCTGCTTAGAATCTCTGTAAGTGACAAGATGAAGAGATCATCTCTGGAACTTCCCTAACCTAGTCATCCCATAACCTCACTCCTACCTTTGGCTCTTGTCCCTGCTTGCCCTGCTATATTCATTACAGACAGCACTGTCCCGAGAGCAGTGATTTGTTTCTTCTACTTGGCTGTAAAGTACTCTACTCTAAGGGGACTGTATAAATAAAAGTAATTAGTTTTTCTGCCTCATTCAGGGAACTATAAGTAAGAATAACAGAGTACGCAGATCTAACTTTTACATAAATTACTTATTTGTAAGGTTAATAGATTTTTAATATGCACCTCTCTTTTTGCCTCTTAAATGACAAGAAAAGGCAGCAATACTTAAAATGTAAAATTGCCTCATACATTTCAGATCAGAGAGACTCAGAAAGCTGTAGAAATGATAGATTGACTTAGACTGGATAAGCAGCATCACTTGGTGTTGGATTTCTACTTTTAATTCAACATTGGGAATGATATAACCATACCCATACCTCTTAAGAGGAATTGTACAGGTTCCAACCATCTGTTAAATTAAACATTGGTGATCACTATGAGCATGTAGAGCAGACCTGCTACAAGGGGGACGATAACGCTGTGCATATAGCTAAGCCCTAGGAGCCTACGTGATTCACAGAGTTGGATACCCAATCAGAAGAACTGAAGGGGTTTTTTTAGTGCAGTCTCACTCACTGCATAGTTTAATGGCAACAATTCCGTCCGATCCTTCTATATTGGATACAGTATATCCTGTGTCTGCAATACTGAAATGCTGGAAAAGGTCCAGATAGTTATGTCTTTTAAATAAGTTCTTTAATATGTTGATACTTTTCTAGCAGTAATTTCCCCTGCCAGCCATTTCTGTCTTGGTGGTACTTTGAAAACCAGGGAGGGGGACAATAAATCAGCCTCTCGAAGAGAGAAGTTTTGATTAGTATCAAAATCCAAACAGAACAAGACATAGCACTATATGTGACAAACCCGGAAAAAATAAACAAACACGCTATTTCAAACAGGAAAATTCTCAAGGGTCCTTCTGCTTGAGGGCCTGTTCCCAACCAACAGATCTTGTTGCCTTATAGTTTCTGCAGCTTTTCAGACAATGTGCCCCTACTTCTCACCTACTTGGCTTGTAAGGAAGAAATCCTGTCCCAGCTGAAGTTGATAACAGTTTTGTCATTGAGTGGCTAAAATTTCACTGTGGAAAACTGTTTGCGACAAGGACTTGTTTACATTGATATGTTCATTCCTCTGATGATTTTTCTGATCTCCTAGTGCAATAAAAATTATTCTTACACATACTCTGTTCAGTAACTTTTACACGAGAAGCCCCTCAAGTACACTATATTTTTCTGTTAGAGCCTACTGCCTCACTCGGACAATATGAAGCTGTGTTATTAAGAGCATCAAGACAGAAGCTGCTTTAAAGCATCAGTGCTGGAGCAGAGCAAGTGCTGGTCGCTAACAGTGAGTTGTTTTACCGTGCAAGGTCACATTATCAAATTATAACAGGGACACTTTTCAAAAGGAGTTTTTTTCTTGTATGTTTAGGAAAATACAATTTCTTGGAAGATATATTCCCTCCAAATGCCTGGAGAGCTTCTGTTATTATGGCAACTAGAGTATCCAACTGAGAACTAATTCATGTTTCAGTTTGTCAAGTGCACAATTATAATTATGTCAGTGCTGTACTGAATGAATGTTAAAGCCTGATAAGAAGGTGATCTCTCTGTCTTTCCTATGTATAACCCCTCCTCCCAATCTGCAAGAAGCATCATTTCTGGTCATTTTCAATATGACCTCTCTTATGATGGACTTCAACTGCACTTCACAGTCCACTGAGCAATGTTGTTTGAAAATTGATTAAAAACTAATTGTTGTAGCAGGAACATAATCATGATTGATAGGACAAAGCCAAGTAATCAAGGGGGGGTCGATGTCAGCCTGAAATTTATTTTTGCTCTAGCAAAATATAATTGAAATAAAAAGCTGTATTTTCTGAAAGTTACGTGAGTTTTTTTACTCATGTTTTAAATCCAAAAAAGGGAGAAAAATAAAAATACAACCCACACCTCTAGTAAATCCCAAACCTCTTGAAATTATGTGGGGCTCTGTAACCTTGAGTTCATATCAAAAAGGGCAGATTCTAGTTGGTATAAACCAAAGAATCTAGTTCTACATATGCTATCTCATGAGGAAGAGCGTAAAATGTACACTTAATCTTTGTTATAGTTTTTCTTTTGTAAAGTCCAGTTATAATAACTCTTGTATGTTAGTAATTAGTTTTCTCTGTCACAGATTTTGTGAACAACTTTTTCCTCTGAAATGCTTATCCTTTTTTGGCTCGCATGATGTTAACTTTTAATGAAAAAATTGTACCTCAAATTATTTACCAAACAAAATCCAAAAATAACTTCAGTAATGGACACCTTTTTCTGTCCTAATTTCATTTTTTTCTCAGTGATTGGATTCTCACAGTTACATTAGGCTCTACCTTCCATGTCACAGCTGCAATTTATTGCATGCTCACTTGATTTTTCTGAAAGGATCATCTCCCTCCCTGATTTTTCTAACAGCCTCATCTCCCTCCTGTGAGTAGGTTCAGGATTGTTTGCTAAGCACTTTTTGCCACAGTACTAACTATTCAACTGGCAGATTCCACTTTTACAGGCTAAGGCAAAGCAAACAATTTGTCAGCTCAGTTGAAAGATTCAGTTGAGGAATGACTGAAGCATGAAACCTGCTTTTTTTAAATTCATGAGTCACATGGCTTATTAGGTAGAGGTTTTTTAAAAATATAAAATGTATTCTTTTAATCTTATCTAATCTTCAGTTTTAATATTGCTTATACATTGATGAAGTCTACCTTTTCAAAGAAGTGTTGGAAGCATTAGTCATTGGTTTTCATGTAGATCGCCTCTCAGCTTCTCAGGGGCTTAACTTGCACCTGACTCTCACAGTCCCATAGCTTTTCCTTCCTTCAGTGCAGGTCTGCGCAATGGCAGGAGTGGGCTTTTATGGAGCTTGAAGCATCAGGGCTTAACGTCCTTGTGGCAGGATAAAAGATTAAGCATGTATACCTGAAATGTAAAAGCTTCCCAACCCAAAGTCTCAAACCCCTTAACGATGACAGCACTTTTGATTACAAACTTGCTTGCTAGACTTAGAATAGACATTTTGGTGCTTGAAGCTCACAGGAGGTCTTATCTTTCAGGACCACCTTACAAGGAAAACAACGTCTGGATTTCTTTGAGCTTCTTAAAAAAATACCAAACACAAAACCAACAAAATCCTACAAACTTTGCAGTTAATTGCAGTGTCCAAATGTGCCTTCAAACTGTTGTGGCTATTACAGGATATTTGTCAGCTGAGGCTCGGTGACTGTCAGTAGTCACTGCAAACATGGGCTAATTTAATTTAATTAAGCAAGAACGCAAGAAGCTTAATTTAAGGCTAGTCACCTCACATTTGATGTGACTAAACATATTTTCATGGATGTTTACTATATGTCAGCTGGTCTACTGTAACTTGTGTGATGTTATGCACACTGAAATCAATAATCTACTTTTTGGTGAAGTGCAAGTTAACATGAGTAGAAGTGATACAGCCTGACACTAGACTGATCTAGAATTATATTTGAGAGGGTTAACAAAACAAATTGATAAATTCATTTTGTCTAAGCCACTTCCATAATTGTACCAGATGATGTGTTTCATGCTTACAGCACACAAATGATGACAATTATTCCATCTGAGAAGCCAGAATGATTTGATCTATTGATAGGCCCTTCATGGTCCTTAATGTAATTGATTGCAGTACTCACTCCAGAATATGTAATCTCTAATCCTTTAAAAACATAATATTTTGGATAGTCACACTAAAAGTATTTTTGCATAAAGCAGAGGACTGGGAAAACCAAGATTTAATATAAACTTCCCCATTTTAGGTGAGCTTAATGAAATCCAGTGAGACCAAATAGGACATGTAGAAGTTAGGTTGGGAAAGGCAAGAAAGTAGCAGGACACTACCTGAAATACACAGATCATTTGAAACTGGTCAAAGAAGAGCTAGTGGTGCCTAATGCAATCCATCTTTAGTAGGAGGAATAGGATACATCAAGGACAGAGAATGTCACATGAGAATATATTAAAGAAATATAAGACAAATGACCCCTCTACCATATCTGTTTTTCAGTCTAGTGCTGTAATAAGGATTAGATGCATAAGTTTTTGAAAGCTAGCTGTCTATTACAGGAAAGAATAACCCCCACACCCATTGCATCCTATTAAAATACCCACATATTATGCTTTCATAACTGGAAAAATCATAGGGCCCCACTACAATCTCAGGCACATTCTTGTAATTCCAAAGAAATTCCACCAAAGCAAAATGGATTTTCCATTTTGGAAAAATGGAAATTCCACCAAAGCAATATGTAAAAAATGAATCAAGCCCCAAGACCCCAGAGTTTTTCTTGTTATTTATCGTGTTATTAATTCTTCACTAAAAAAAAAGATAATTATGCAGAGCAATAATTAATTTTTTGTTACAGCAAGCTTGAAAAGGAAAGCAAGCTAAAGAATGAGTATTAGTAAATAGGCTATGGTTTTATTTCCAAATAAGACCTTCACAAAAAACATGCAATATTAACGACATCTGTTGTTCACTACAGATGAATCAGTGATGACAAACACACGCCAAATTATTTGAATAGCTACCAGCTCTGTGTTTGATTCTGTACTTGCTAATTCTTGTTTCATAATTCCTGCATAGAGATGAAAAAGGAAATTACTGGCTTTAATTACCTTCTTACAGTGGGTTAGAGACACTAATTTTACTAGTCACTGCATCTTGCAACACTCTTAGGTTGCAAGAGAGGGTTCCTGTTTTCCTTATGTTTGGACTAAGATAGTTTTGGCTGGAGCTGGACATTCAGACCACAGAGCTGGAGTGCTCACTCTCTTCGGTGTTAGGTAAATGCATTCTGGAGCTGGAGCTTTATGGCAACGGTGAGTCTGTCAAAGTTTACCTTAAAGGAAAGTGCTTGTTTCACAGTGAGAACAGATCTGATTTCACCCACAGGTCTACTCCTCCTGTGTGGTTTAATGGTACCTGACTTCAACTCTCTGTAAACAAACATAGCAACACACAGCTCAGAGGAGTAACACTGGATTTCATTCTTTTTTGAAGTTGTTTGTACTTAGGACTTTCCACATAATCAGTTCAGATTAAGGGTAATGCATGAATGTTATTTCTGAATTGAGAAGGGATTTTTTTCTCTGTAGAGGGTTGTGCCTTAGTGATAGCTCTAGCACTGATACTTAACAGCCTCACTTCTGTCTCCAGCTTGGAGGACATCAAGCAGGCCATTTTCAACAGTAGGAGAGCTGAGATGGAGCACTGCTGTCATCATGACAAAGCATGCAACATCTCAGTGTTTTCTAATACAGATAGAAAACTCTTTTGTTTTCAAAAAAGTTAAATATTCTAGATTTTTCCTGCTCCCAGTTGTCCAAGATTGTCTAGGTGGTTTTTGGCACATATAAGATACTTACACTTCATTTTTTAATGTTTCATTTAGTCTTTAACATTACTGAGAAATTTTGTCATGCTTTCTGTTTAGTGTATATTAAACTGTTCTTGCTCACTTGATAGATTTTTTTTCCAAGTGCTCTTGACTTTGACTGAATTATTCAATTGGTTGAGAGGCAATCCATTTCTAAGATATTAAGTTCTGAAAATATTCTCAATTTGAAATTGCTCAATAAGTATGTTTCTTTAGGAAGTTTGTGTTCTTTCTATTACTTTAAAGTACCAAGATTACTAATCATTATGCTGTTCCATTTCATTAAAGTTAATTGATTTCAAACATTTGAGAAAACAATTTACTCCTACTACTACTTCAGAAGCCTCTAACAGCAGAGTCTAAATCATGATTTTGACACAGAAGATTTTATTTTATCTTTGTGGTTAACCTGTCTCTGAGCTTCCACGTTTAACGGTTTGATTACATCTTTCATTGTTGCTACCTTGTTTTTAAAGTGATAGACAAAGTTGAAAGAATTGCTTTTCTCCAGAGCAAGTGAACTACCTAAACAAAGACTATCAAATGCTGACAGAAATATAAAGCGAGGGAAAGAGAGAGGGAAAAAACATCTGATGTACAAGCATATAAAACGAACAAGAGGAAACCCTCCACAAATTGCAGAAAACACAATGGGTTACCTAACAATGGGTAGAAAAACAGCTTTATCAACTGTCATGCATGCAGTTTAGCAACTGTTTTCTTGTCTCATTAATAGTTTTGCATAAGCAAACATATTTAAATATTCAAGTGGGTGATTTCTTGGACATTCCTGAATCGCATACTATTGTGATCAGTAAGCTGTAGAATAGTGGTCTAAGTGGAAACAGCAGTTGAGGAAGAACAGTGTAAACTAGCTGGTTTTGGAAAGAATTTGGTGAAAATACAAGGATATGGGTGAAGTTTTCACTCTTTTTGTGAGATGAGGCTTACATTATGTCTCTCTTCTGTCTATCTCACTCCTACCAACTTGTGATCTTTTTTTGGCCAAATTCTACCGAGAGTGACATACATATAGCTGTCCTGTTAGTAGCCTGAAAATAGGCAGCTGGGTACAGGGAAAAGACTCTGTTATTGTGCTGTCCCCCATTCTCCCCCTCCCCCAGTCCTTTCAGGAGAGAAATGTTGAAAGCAAATCCATATTGAAGAGTGAGAACCTCAATGTGGGAAAACAGGAGCTTGCACCTTTTTAGACATCAGGGAATCTGACTATCAGACACAACCCGTAGGAAACCAGGCCTCATTAGTTCTGCAGCCCACAGGACTGTTTTTCTAATGTAAAGAGGCTCAGCTGTGCAAGCAATTTTTTTTCGGAGACTTTCAATCCGGTGCATAGTTTTGGGGTATATGACATAAGATATTTTGGACCTGATTTCCGGCAGTGAAGGAAAATTCCACTGAGTTAAATTGTTGTGCATTTGATATTTCTAAAACTCCCATTCCTTGTATGACAAGCTGGGAAATACTGGCAGTCCTCTCATGCAGTGTGTGTACCATAGATTTCAATGTCACATTAGAAGCTGTGATGTAAAGAGAGATTTAAGACACCACTCACTATTTTATTAATACTGGTGTATTCCTTAATACCTTTTTCTGAGGCTATCAGAATATTTTAATGTCCCATCACTCCTGCAACATACAGAAGGGTCACAGAGTGATAATTTTGCCATGGCAGAAATGCCTTTGAAGCAAAACAAAGTAGTATTTAACACTTCAGAGCAACTCTCAAAGGCAGTTTACGATAGTCAGTGAGAAACACTACTAAACCCAATTGCATCTGCCAGAGGAATGTAGGTCAGGAAGATGCAATTATCTGGCTAGAAATTTTAAAAGATAGTGAGGTTAGCACCCTATTCTTGTACCAATGATCCACAATGTTTTTAGAAACCACAGCTGAGAAGACCCTCTGTCTTATTTCTTCTTGGAAAGAGAGAGTCCCTGTGAAGTTTACTGATTGATAGCGTTATGTTTGAGGTGCTGTGGGGTATTTGCTTGCTCAGTGTTACCCACTTCCTATTGTAATATGGGATTCCTGGAGATCAAGGGAGGTCATGAGATCAGTGTAAAGTACTATAACAAAAATCTTCCAATAAATGAAACTGTATTTTTGAAGCTGACATCAAGGAACGAAATGTCAAAAGCAGCGAACTAGGAACTGGCCACCCAGTAATACAGTATCTTGACATTGTATCTTTCATCTTAATGTATCCCAAACTATTTAAAATCATAACAAACGGGGATCTCCTTATTTTATGCAGCTGCTTGGGAGGTGCAAAAGTATAGACGCAGTGGGAGCATGCACCCTTGCTATTTAATATTATGTTTATTACGTCTAGCTTTAAGCATTGGCAATACTACTCTGTTATCTGTGATTTTTTTTATATGGCTTTGTTCACAATAGTATTTGAGTATGTTCCAGTAGTTCATAAACTGCAGGCTGAAAAGCTGACCTGTAGTTCATTTTTATTTTCTTCCCAGGGGAGAATTGAGTATGAATGTACGTGAATTACTTTAAATTTATAGTTAAAGTCTGCCTTATAGTTATTGTTCTAATAGTTTTTTAAATATTATTATTAACAAAGATATCCTGCTGTGTGCTTATGCTGGACATCTTTGGCACAAAAAGATGTAAAAAAGCATCTTATACTCAGGGTGGAAGCCAGTGAGGGCTCTGGGCCTTAGTTCATAAGGAAGTCTGGTAAAAAGTTTCAGACCAGCCTGTGGAAAAATGGTACCTATTGGTTGGGCAAGATTTATCCTTACTTTCAAGTACTCTGTTGTGCCAGAAGAGCAAAGCTGTATACCATGATTTTTATCAAGGGGTTTATGTAAACATTTTATATGCTAGCCATAGATATCTGAAAACTTGCGAATATTGGCTGCTTTGACCTGAAACTTGACTCTGTCTACTGAAAAGAATGTAGAAAGGCAAGGACAACTTTGATATGCTTTTGCTAGTCTATAGTTCTTAGAAGATGACGCATGTTTAGTATTAGTAAATATTTCCATAAGGGATGGTGATTCCACAAAGGAACAAAGGAACATTATATTGCTGTTCAGATGTGGCACGATAGCAGCATGTGGCAACAAGCCTTTTTGATAAAATAAAGATCATTGACTTTTCCTGCAGTTTGGGAACTGGAAAAAATGCACTGCTTTATTAGGTAGCATGTCTCAGTCATGGGTCTGATTTGTGATATGCTCAGTTCTGACTACCGCTTCCAGATCAAACGTGAGCTATGATGGTCTGTGTATATAGTGAGCTAAAAAGTGTAGTAAATTCCATTTGTAAATGAAATTCAGTAAGACGAGCTGGCCTTTAGTAAAGCTAATATTGAGTCTTTATCAGTCACTGGTGTTTTTTTGCTTGTGTGTCCTAGGTACTCAAATGAGCATTCAGCTTATGGTCTGATTACTTATCAGAGCCTTTCCAACAAGAAAAGAGATGGAAGCCCTGCTGACCACCAGCACTTAGCTTTTGGGGCCTTAGGAGAGCATGCATAAATACTTTTAATGGCTTTAGAGTGTTTTCATTGGGGAGCATCAAAACCAGCCTAAGCAGGATGAGTCAGAGAACGCAGCCGAGGCTTTGTCTGCACAGACGGGTGCAGACAGTCATGCGTTTGATCTGCTTGCACACTGAGCTGCCTGAATGGAAGCCAGCTCTGGCCTGGAAGCCATAAAGACATGTTAATACATTGCTGTGCTGGAGCTCATAAGCCTTACCAGTGCTAGGGCTACTTTTGTTTCAATAACCTCTCTATAACTGTTTTTTTAATGAAGTTGCTCCCATGGTTTGTTCCAACTACTACATAAAATACTCTATTTTAACAGGACCACAAATCACTGATTCTCAAAGAGAGAAAGCATGGAATGTTTTATATGCTGCTGGACCTGCAAAGTGATCAGTAGTTGTTATTATTTGGAAAGTTTTATCAGCTTCTGCTTCCACAGGTGAAAAAAACATAAAATTTAATACAAGACCTTGGTCTGATAGTACAAAAGTGAGATAAACCTGGCAACCATGACAGTTGTTCTAGTAAACAGCTAGCAATAATAGATAGTTTTCCGTTTAAAGTATCCAGAGGGATTGTAGTGCTGTATGACATGGCTGCAGGCTCTGATTTAGCATCCTGGGTTAACAGTGGGCATAACTTGGAGCAGCCACCCGGCATCCAAAAATTCTGTACCCTGCCACAGTGATGCCTCTGCATACACCCACGCCAAGGGTAGGGACGGCAGGGGGAAAAGACTGAGCATTGAAGCTTGAGGTTTCTTTATGAGGAGGCAATGTTAAGTTAAAAAAAAAAAAAATCACATAACAAGGCAGGGAGGATGACAGAGTAAGTGTGATAAAAACAGAGAGAAAAAAAGATGTGAACTAAAAGAATAAAATGGTATTGTCATAACACCCACAGGCCTCCCTTCTGGAAAGGATGGGGAGTAATTGTCAGGAGCTAAACTCAGTGTGCTGCAAACTCAGTCTCAAACTATCATTAATAATCTTGAGAAATGAGTCTGGAGGATAGAAATGAAACTGGCAGTATTTCAGAGGCAGAGTTGACGTCGGCTGTCATCCCATTGAGAGACATACCCTGTTAGGGCCTGTTAATGTTGCACTCCTGTCAGAGAGACATATAACATTACATGCTAAACAAGTGGCAGACGAGACAGCGTGCAGGCAAATTGTTCAGCAGATGGCACAGCCTACTTTACTTACCATCTGAAGTTAGAAAATAGAACAAATGCCATTTTTTGCATTCACTCTCTCATTCTTTCCAAATACTAGTCTGGGTACTTCTCAGCAACTTACTTCCTTTGTTGTGGCTGTCAAGACAAGAGGAACTTCATGGTACAACTGTAATATGAGATATTTCAAGTAGAACACTAATCATGTGTGTATACACGTACATACATGTTGAGATGAAATTGCAGCAGGGTTGGATATAAGTTTCTGAGACATAGAGCCATAGTGAGTGAATACTTTGAGAGTATTACATCTCCAGATATCTGTTTTGAGCTGTGAACCACCTGTGGCTCATTGTGTCTCCTTTCTTTTTAAGGCCTCACAATATGTAGACACACTAGACTTACACCATCTGCCCACATTCTTAATTCCCTGAAGGAGAAAAATGTGAAGTTTTCTTTGGGACCTGGGGGAAGAACAGCTAAGCAGCATGATAACTGTTTTCTCTCTCATAGAGTTCAATTCCCATCCTTCTGAAGTAAATTACAGTATTATTATTGACTTTGGTGGTGTTGGACTGTGCTCTTACAAACCAGTGTAATTGACCTCTTGGGAAAAAAGAAAGAGTCATCAGCCATCAGTTTGGGACAGTCTGAATGGACTAACAATTTGAATCTAAACAGGTCTTCATATTGATCACCTTCGAGACACTCCTGGTTCAGTTTCCCGGTTACATTGGCTTTCTTCCTCTGGCCCAAGGAAGGGACTGTGAAAGACAGTCTGTTGCTATGCAAAGTGACAGACACGGGAAGATGACATCATTTGTTACTTAGTGTGGTGCTCTTCACACACAAACAAGATACAGTCTCTTCTCTAAGGAGTTTACAGGCTAACTAGAAGACACAACAGTGTTCAAATACCCCTTGGTCATTCAGAAGAAATCCCAGTCTGAAATCCCAGCCAATGGTTTAAGAAGACTTAATGAGGAAAAGTGGAACCAGTAGCAAATTCTAGTCCTGTAAAGTATTTTATGTTCTGTACAAGGAGGAGAAAAAAGGAAAACCTCACCTTCACAAGTAGAGTATTCAAAGTCACACCGGGTAACCAAAAAGTATCCTGCCATACATGATTTTCTTGGGTGGAGCTTAGGAATTTATGGGCTTACCCTTAAGCAGGATCCAACTCTATGTGGACTTTTTTAACCAAGATTAAAAAAAAAAAAAATTAACCTGAGAATATTTGATTAGTGTGCAGTAGCTTAAGTTATGCCTATCCAGAAGTTCATAAATAATGTTCTATGTTTGATTTTTTTTTACAGGACTTAGTAATGTACATATCAAAATCATTATTAAACAAGCACAGGCATAAAACTCAGTTCTCTAATAAGCCTCAGTTTAGTGTTTTCTTGAAGGGCCATGTAATATTGACTTTTTCATTGAAACTTGATATAATTAACAACAAAATAAAATTATTTCTTGTCACACATGGAAACATAGCTGTTGAGAGATAAGCATAATGTCTCCCCTTTTATGTCCAAGATACAGGAGGTCCCTTTTCCTGTGATATAGTGAATATTTTATGATTTAGCTTGCATTTCTAGCTTATTACCAACAGAGTCTCTTGAAAAAAAAATAAATTATGTGAAAGCAATAAGAATCGTTATTTGAATTCATGTCGTTTTTATTACCTTGCCTATTTGTTTGGCAGATAGCTTCTGTTTGCCAGTCTGGTCTGTTGCATACCCTAACTGGCAGGTCCAGTATATTTCAGATGTAAGTTTGTCTTTGTTACCTAAAATACTGTAACAAATGGTAACAAATGTCTTTGTTACCTTTTATACTAAGTTTGTATAAAAATCTGACAAATTATGGAGGTGGAAAAGTCTGATCCCTTTGTAATTTCACTGTGATCATAAGAGAGACAGCGAGGAAGGCGGGGGGGGGGTTGCGTGTGAAGAAGACACAATTCTGAAAATCCTTTTATAGTAGAATTGGCTTGGTTTTGGAAACACCTTTCCAAATTTTTTTCTTAAAACTTGGGAATCTTCTTAGGTGTCATTCATGGCTCATAAAACATAGGTATAAAACAATGCATTTAATATTTGCAGGAATTTAGTATACCATTAAAATTGTAGGTTGATTTTCAGTGGTGACATAATATTTTTAATGCACAATAAATCTACTTAATGCTGTTATGCATTTCAGTTATTCTCAGCAGTCCACAAACTCCTCGGGTATTTCATTTGTGGAAATTCAATTTGAAACATGGTGATTTCTCTGATTTTATTGGTGATAATCAATGTAACTGATTATCAGAAATGTAACTGAATGCAGATACATTTCACAGAGATTTTTAAGATACTAGGCCAAATATTGCTCTCATCTTAACAAATGACTTAATACAGATACTGATGATGAAGTCCAGGGACCCCTCAAAGATGGGAGCTTTCAATGGTTAGGTGTTATATCTGTATCAGTGTAACCAAAATTTCCATTTCCTTTTACCACCAAGAAAATTCACACACCAATTTAACAACTATTTTTTAATGAAAAGTTGTGACACAACTACTTTCTGCCTATGGCTGCTAATAGAGCTGTAATTTCTATCTATTCCTCTCTACTAGTCTTGACCTTGGTTTGTCATAACTCAGTCCATTCCAACTCATTATAAAACTGTTTGTTTGGCTCTGCAACGTGTCTGTTAATAATCAACTGTTGTTTTGCTGTTAATGTGTTTCTGAATAACATGAAATGTATGAAAAGAAAGACAAATGGCAGTTGTAATTATTTTGTAGTTTACAGGAAACAGCCTGAAATTGTTACAGTTATTTTTACATGGGAAAATTTTGGAGAGACATATTCACAAAGGATGATATAAAACTCGTTAGACTCTTGCTACAATTTAATTGGGAAAGATAGACCTGATGTAGCTCTTCTAAATGACCCTCTGCCTTTTTGAATTGAATATAGAGGGAGAGATTAACCTTATTAGGATAATGTTGGCCTCTATGAACAACCCTCACAGAGATTAATAGGGATGAAAGAGAAATAGAGCACTAATAAATGTGTAAGCCTCTTCAGAAAAGGCCTTAAGTAGGTCTTGTTTTTCTAAACTATTACGAAGACCTTTATGTCCAGCGAGGCCAATTCAATGGCAGATGCTCAGTTTCCCAAAACGAGGTCATACAGAATGTGATAGGGACAATATTGGTCTCCGGGGGTTTTAAGTCATTCTGTGTGGTTTTCCATTAATTAAGTAGAGCAATTAAAATAATCCTGTGAAGTTAAATTTCACTTCAGCTCCAATTTACTTAACATGTTCTGTCCTTTCCAAAACCCACTACTACTCTTTTGGCTACTCGACAGTAGCTATTTGGATATTGTCACACTGAATACTGAGACTACTAAATCTGTGTAGCAGACCTTTGAAAGAGAGAGATCAAAGTATGACTGTTCTCAGGAACCTATCTAAGAGTTTAACACAAGAAAATCCCCACGTGGCTGATGTGGAGCCACTACTTGTACGAAAAACCTTGGTGAACGGCAGAAACAGAGTGAAAGGGTGCCCAACCCCTTGCCCTGAATTTTGGTGGCAAAATCCATTGAAAACATGAGAATACACCTATAAATAAAACTAAGTCCAAAGACTCAAACAGATAGATGATAATGAAGGCAAATAATGTTAATAACTGCTTCCAGATAAGGGATCAAGGAAAGCAATCAAAAGAAAAGAAGATTAATTGTTTTATCTAAAGATTATCTGCAATCAGCTGTTGATAGAATCACAAAGGGTGTTTCAAAGCTGTGGTTTAATTAAGAGATAATCCAGAATTATCACATTTAATTATTTTGTAAAGGTCATAATGTCTTCAGTCTTTTTGAGAAATATAACCACAGTGAAGCTGGCTATTAGAATAGAAGAAAAAGAACATGTTATTTCAGTGGGTAAAACGACACTGAGCAACGAATACTGACGCATGTGAACAGCTGAGGTTCTTCATTAGATAGACCATTTAGAAACTTAAGTTGTCACATTCTTGAAGAGACAAAAGTACAAGTAATTAAACTGGGTGATTCTGGACTATTTTACGTAATCCAGTGTTTAAGAATGGTCATTACTGTAGAATCACTGATCTTCAATAATCTCTAGACTAGGCAATTAGTCATCTTACCTCACATGTGTGATTGATGGCTACTTTTAAGCAGGATCCATTTTCAGTACTACTTTCCCCTCTTCTCTTTCCCCCCTTGGGAGTTAATTTAAAGTTTTTCAAATAAAGTAATCAGAATGTCTTTTAAGCCAATTATGATGAGATTTGTGCTTTTATTTTTCTTCCAAAATGTTGGCTTTCAGCATCTCTTGGAAAGTCCCAAAGCAGTTCTAATGTTTATTTGCCTGTTCTCTTCTTGATGTCTCTCAATATCACAACATATTTTTCTACTGAATATTAAAAAGCAACATTAATCATCCAACAGTAAGGAGAAGAGATTCAGCTGGTATAAACAGGCTCCATTGACTTCAGTAGAGCTGTGATAATTTATGACATAAGAAGATCAGGCAGTAAATAGCCTATTAAATCTAAATGAAATGTATAGTTAATTGCACATGGCATAGGATTTATAGCACTATTTGTTCTAGGAATTTCTTGACATGATATCATTACTATTTGGCAAAATATCTGAAATTTGTTGTTGGAAATTTAACTTCACTTTAACCATAGCCAGTGGATGTCTAAATAGAGTAAGTGGTAGTAGCAAATCTGTTAGTTTCATTGCTTAATCTGTGTTAAATATAAAGTATTTCTTGTATTATTGTTTTAATGCTAGATAATAATGAAGTACAATTTATCAAAAAATGCTTTTAAATTTCTTCTTGATTTAAATTTAGTTGAATGAACTGCTAATGCTCTGTTCACCTTGATGAACCCATTCAACACTGGAAGCCTGATTCCTCAGAAAACTGAGGCCAGTAGTAAGTAGAAACAACAATTTGTTTGTGTAATTACTGAAGTTGTATTGCAACAAATTCTGGACATTTGCATAGTTTATTATTTTAACTGGATGCCAATTTTAATTTTGCATCAGAATAACCTTCTTAAATGAACACATAAAAGTGGGACAGAAACATTTAGCTTTCTAAAATCAAGCCCCTGGTACCAGGATCTAAAATACAGTAATGAGAAGCAAATTGCTATTTGCAAAGCAAGAAACAACAGCCAGATTGTTTCTTCTTCACTTACTGTGCACAGTGTGTGTTGGCACTACATTGCAGTAGCTCAGAAATTTCAAACTGTCAGGAAAAACAAACCATGCCCTACAGACAGAATAGAAGGGTGAAGAAAAAGCACAAAAAGGAAACCAGGAATTAATCTTCATTTAACAAAAGCATGCTATGTTTGCCAACAGTGTGGTGGAATCTACTTCTCATTGATGAGTCACGCATTCCCAGTTTGTCCTTTTTATGCCTCTATTCTCTCTTGTTTCAGCTTACAGTACTAAGCTTGATTTAACGGGCAGTGAAACAAAAAGGCAGCCACATCGTTCACAACGATGCTCCTTAATTGCATTCTAGTCTGTTTGTTTTAAAGATTCTCTTTCATATTAGGAAATGAAAAGGTATTCTGATTATTCAGCAATCCAGCATTGTTTCTTATTTGCATGTCTCTTCTGTATATTTTTAGGACAGTTTGGTTTTATAGAATGTTGTCTTTGCTCTTAATTTTTGTGAGTTACTATTTCTTCATTAGACTATTTTGGTTTTTATTAAATTTCCAGCAAAGTTAATATTATCCTGAATATCACCAGTTTGGAGGTCTGAATCATATAATGTCATAACTGACAGGCTTCCATCTCAACATTATTCCATCACTTTATAAAGCCAGGCCACTTTTTCATTGCTGTGGGTTTTTCCTCGTGAATTTTGTGCTCTGGATAAACTTGATATTTTTCCTCTGCTCTTTATGTCTACATATGATCTTATGTGTTTTACAGGTTTTAATATTTGCACCTCTGCCTAGATCTAGCACAGACCAAACTGTGTAGAAGAAAAACTGACTGATCAAGGCAATAGACTGCAGAAGTCCGTTTCATGTGCCCAGTCTCCATAAAGAACGCACAGGAAGAATCAAGTTCTTCAGCACGTCATCCAAAACACTCAATGTGGCCACGGGGAAGCTGCCAAATGCCTGAGGTGTGATGCCAGGGAATGCAGACAGCAACATACACCTGGAGCTTTGTGAATGAGCATCTTTTCTATGGTGCTATGGGGAAGTTCTTTCCTTTTCTCATTAAGCTGCAGCCTGAAGTTTGGTCTTGTGTCCTTTCTTGCAAGGAGCTATGTGGTGCTCTTGCTTTTTGGGTAAAGGAAGATGAGAACACGATGCTGGTGCCAAGCCTTTAAAAGGATTCCTTTCTTGGGTGATAATTGTGTGGACTGGGGCAATACTGGGCACTGCTCAACTGCAGGCACTTAAGCAGCATGAGATCCAAAATGAAGTTGCCAAGGAAGTTTTGCTTTGTTTTATTTTTTTGAGCAGGAGTCTGGATGCTCACTTAAAATTTCATCTGTTTTTTTCTTAACAGTAATTTCAGTGCTTTAAGTCAGCAACATGGATGATAAAAGACCCTGGCAAAGCTAACAAAGTAACTTGTCCTATTGTATATTCAAGGCATACAGTCTGTCAACATCTCCAGCACTTTTTTTCTGGTGGGGCTCCCTTCCCACCCCCAGCATGGGTTGTTGCAGCGTCCAGACTCCTCTCCTGCACGTCCCCAGCGGTGCCAGGCTCGATGCCAGCAGTCTGCCACCATGCTCAGCACAGCAGGGAACTGATACTTAGAAAGAGTCAGGGGGCTATAAAGTTCAGGTGAGGATGGAGCCCATAGTCTCCTATCCCTGCTGAGAACTATCCCTAAAACTCATTTAAGGACAAGTATGATTTTCTTCCAAAACAGTGCTGTAGGCCCAGACAAATGTAGTGTTTTCCAGAGGAGTACTGACAGGCTTTAAATAAGCAAACAACAGAAGCACATGTATAAGCCGAAGATTTAGACAACAGTGGACGGATTTCTGTCTGCTAAACCGTTTCCTCGGTCTGCTCTTCTGGCCAGTCACCACAGTCCCATGATCAATTAGTAAATCTGTGTGTTACATGCAGTTTCTTTATATAATCTCTTGTAAGTATAACGCACTCTATATGAAGTCATTGGCTGTTGTTGACTCTACAAAAGCTGAGGGAAAAAATGAAGAGACAAACAAATATTACCATCTAACTTAAATTTTTAGCCCAGCTTATTCTTGTATACATAATTATGTTTTCCATCCACCCTCTCTATGATCCATTAGTACTTAATTTAAACCTTTTTTTTTCCACAGGATGAAAACAATTTTCCTTTCAGGCAAATCTCTCCCATCATCTCCAGCTGGCTCCTTTTCCCTTCCTTTCTCTCCCCACCTTGCTCTCAGGACACCCACCTACTTAACCCCTTGTTTATTTATTTTATGTGTAGGTTTGGAGTGCTGGAATCAGTGGGGGTTCCCGCAGGGTGGTGGGACGAACCCTGGCTGGCAAGACCCTCCTCTGCTCACCCCCAACCATGGAATGGGAGGGCTCAGCCAGGAAGGGGCAGCCCTTGGTTCTGCTATTGCTGTGGTGTCCCTGAGCCCCAGCAGTGAGACCTCTAGGAGTGGGGGATACTCTCATGGCCCTTACAATAGACCAGTAATCAACTGTTCATCCTTGCAGACCAAAAATCTTGCAATCCAGTTGCCTATCTCATTAAGTCGTGGATCCCTTACACTTGTGGTGTCATTTAAATGGATTATTTTCTAGGCTGTCATCAAAGCAACACAGCTTCTGGGTTTTCTAAATTATTGTTTCACAGCATGTATACGTGATTGAGGAGAGAAAATGCAAGTAATGGCACTGAAGGTTTGCAGGAAGATTCCAAATGAACGACTTGATCATTTTGATCTGCATCAAGATCTGGAAAATGACAAATGAGCAACAAAGACCATCAAGACTATGAAATGGCTTCTGCATGAGGAACAACAAAGTTAGCAGTCATCAGTCTGGAAAAGGCATACTTGATGGAGGGGAGGGGAAATAATACAGATTTATAGACTCTTAGTGGCATGCAGGGGCTCAACTGATATTTCGTTCTCTTTACCACAAGATGGAAGGTCAAATCAAATAAAACTGATGACAATGGGTTCAAAACAAGAGTACTCTTACCAAGTGTAATGTGGATGCTTAAAGTTTACTTGGTGCTCAAAGAACGACTGGCTAAGTTCAAAGGAAAAAAAAATATTGAGAGTTACTACATACACAGGAACCCTATCTAGATCAGTATGTCCCCAACTTGAAAATGATTGGAGTTTGTGAGTGTTATGGGGAAGCATTATTTTCATTTGCTCTTATAATTGTCTCTAGATAATCATATATGGCTACTATGGAGAGCAAGGTACCAGCCTAGATGGCACTTCAATTTAACCTGGTACACTGTTCTTACTTTCTTACTTTCTATTGCTTTTTTATTTAAAGGATAAAATAAGAGAGATTACAGAGCTGTAGAATACAGAAAAACACCTAAACACTGGTTCATCATAAATTAATTTAAAAAAATAGACGTTTCCTTTAATAACTGCTGAATATTGGATATGTTGTTGAGAATTTACAGTTTGGAATGATGAAAACAGTCCAACAAAGAAAATGTAACTACTGTGCCTTCTTATAAACTTCCAGATTCAGGAGGCCAGTCTAACCAGAGCATATGATTTCAGATGGCTTATACATTTTACAGTTCACAGTAATGAGATTAAATGAGAAATAACATCAGTGTCAGGAGCAGCCTGGAGTTTGAATAATGGTGGTGCTGAAGTAGAAAAAAAGCACCTGTCTGGTACAAAAAAAAAAAAAGTCTGGCTCATGGAATGGCAACATTGCTAGAATTAAAGGGAGAAAAGAGGTTTTGTGATATTTCTGTGTAACAGATTGTCCTTCTTTCCTCTTTTATTCTTGAAATATATCTGAGTTTCCTCCTGTTGTTCATTGTCGTGTCTCTGCAGGGCTGTGATAGAGTGCCACAACAGTCTCCCTCCTGTTATCCCCCTGAACTAGATACAAAATTTACATAGAAAATATGATGGTTTATTTTCTGTATGTGCTTCTAATGTGTTTGAATGTGTAGTAAACAATACTGCGTGGTTGTTCCCCGCAGCTATAACTATATTGGTGTAATTTTAATTTTTTTTCCTTTAAATTGTTTCTATGTACTTCTAACAATAATTTTTCATTCTGAAGAATAACTACCAAAGATTCAGAAAAAATGCAACTATCTGTCATAAATGCAACGAAACCACAAATGAATAAAAGCTCAGATAAAAGTCAAATGTATTTTTAGTATTGTACTCTGCTTTCTTAGATAGTAAATGTGCATTTTAATGGAAGTAAAATGAGTGAAACAGTTAAGCTAATAGCTGAATGAGAAAACCCTTACCAGAGAATCTTTGGTCTAAAACTTTAAAATAATTAAATTAAAACACATTAAATTAAATTAAATTCTACTGGGTGCCTAACATGATTATGGGTCACACTTAAGACCAAATACTCTGTGTATCACATCTGAATAAAGACAATATTGGCCATATATATACATATAAACTTGTAGTTTCAGCGCTGCTTTCACCAGAAATGTTGCATATTACTCATTAGTGAATGCTGAAAATGGCACTATCAGATGGGATGGCTGAGGTTTTTCGCAGAATGGAGGTAAGCAGAACTGGCAGTTAACGAGCTGATCCTGTTGACTCCTACAGCTTCTGAAGGGATGTTCACTGAACGAGTAATCATTCAGTGAACAGGCATTTTAAGGAGCAAGACTAGTACAGATTAGCCCCAAATGGGCCCTTTATACTTACTTCCACATCTGTAACTCAACTGCAGGCCAAAAAAAGCATTGCATAAATCCAATTACTGTTTGAGGTGTACAATGCGATGAAACAATTGATACACTTAGGAAGTATTAATTCTTGCAGTCTAAAAGAAGGAGGACCAATTATCTTCCTGTGCTTTTCAGAAGGCTGTGAGGAAAGAGAGGTTCTAGCCGGGAATAAGGAGTTTTTAAGATGCTGTGGTGTTCGCTAAAGTGAGCGTAAGCTAGTGTGCTGCTCTGTGATTACAGTTTTATCTCCACAAGCTAATTGTTAGGGCAAATGTCAGCATTCATATGTCTAACTGAGCGTTGAAAATGTGTGAATCTAACTGGTACTTACAATTATTGCAAGTACAGAATTGTGCCCATAAAACTAGAGTTTTTCTAAAACACCAAGTTCAGCAAGAAATTTCTTGTATGAAATAAAATAAAAAACTCTTAGCACATCTCAGATCTTATCATAGAGGGCACCATTTAAGGGTTCCTAGCAGGTATTTTAGTGGGATAATGCTTGACTATCAATGTCAGGCCCTAAATGGTGGAGTGGAAGATGGTCCAAGTTTAAGGAAATTTAAAAGCTACAGCCTTGTCACATTTAAGATGAATGCTTCTTTCTTTCAATACGAAGAAGAATTATCCACATTTTTCCTTCAAATGGCTAGGCTCTTTTAATATCATCAATAGTTTTGCATAATATTTTCTGACAAAAAGTATAAATCCAACAGCTATTGTGTTTACCCATTAGCAGGTATTCTGCTAGTTTTGTGAATGGCTAAGTAGATGTTGGTCAAAGGAAAAAACTTTGAGAATTTATGCTTCATCTGTTGAATAATATTAGTAAAAAACAAACAAAAGAACCCTGAAAAAATAACAATGTTTCATTTTGTCAATTTAAAAATGAATGGTTTTGGGGTTTGCTTCAGAGTCAATTTTTGCTTCAGAATGGTATTTCAAGAGTAAACGACCCTATGTTTTTTTAAAAACTAATAGTGAAAAGGAAAAGCTAGCAAACTTCCAGACCTAAATGAGTTACTTAGGTAAAATGAAGAGTCTTGCTAAATCCAAACCAATATGTTGTTTGTTTACAGCCCCAAGGCTTCCCCATGGGGCACTAAAGCAGATGTTCTCAGACTGGGGCTGCCACCAGCAGAGCGTTCTGACCCCACAGGTGGTTGCTGGTCCCACCGTACAGTTTGGAACAGCACTTAGGGCTGAAAAACAGCAAATAATGGATGTTGAAGGAAGTCACCTTTCTGAGTGAAGCTGGTCAGGAACCTTTGAGCAAATACTTTCTCTCAAAAAATGATAATTTGTCAAGACTAATATTTTTACTGGAATTGTATGTTTGAAGAAAAAAAAAATCTGTCTGGAGTTTCTTGTCAAGGAAAATTCCTGAATAGTCCAGTGGTTAGGCAGGATGTGGGAGACCTAGATTAAAGTCCTTGCTTTAGTCTTATTCTTTGTAGTCCAAAGAAGATTGAATTATTTATGGAAAGTGGGACAGTTCAAACAAATGTATTAGGGTTGCTGAATTAAGACCGAGGACCAGAGCCTGGATTTCATACAAGGCAGTCTACTGACTATTTATAGGTGGGGAAGAAAAGGGTTTTCGTGCAGATCAGGAATTTCTGAACTCTTTCCTTGCCCTTATATGAAGCAAATCCAATTCTGTTTTTTATCTGGCTGAGGTCCAGGTCTAAGTGGAACTATGCTGGATTAAACATCTAACTGAGAGCTTTCAGTGTGGTATTACTAGAATGAAACATTTTTACTGTGTCCAAAAATTGGGATGTAGCAGGGCAGAAAGGAGAACTTCATCAGGAAAGAGAGTATCATCAGTCATTTATTTCAAAATTACTTTGCTTCACAGGTCACAAAATACTGTGGATGGGAAAGAGTTAAAAATACTTTTGTAAACTTTCAGTTGGGCAAGGAATACATCTGTTACTGCAGCCAGATGGTATTTCTTTTTTCCAATACTGTTGTAACTTATTTCAGCTTAAATCAATACTTCTCTGGGAAAATAAATGATCTATTTCCACTATGGAAAGTTTATTTGTGCAGAGTAGAAAATAACATTTGTTTGTACTTTGAAGGTCCCTGTGGGGATTCTAAAGATATAATTCATATATTGTATTTATTATACTTTCTTCTACCTGAAAAAAATAAATGGGAGAGACAGAGAGAGAGAAAGAGAGAGAGAAAGAGAGAAAGAGAGAAAGAGAGCATGGTGGGTGGGGCAGGGAGAGAGAGAGGGAGGCAAGGAGAGAGAAAGAGTGAGAAAGAAAGATAAATAGAGCTTACTATATTGAAATGTGTGGAAAAAATACTGAAAAGGACATTAAAAATATCAACAATCAGCAGAATTTCAAGTTACTCTTAGAAGATTTAACTATAGCAGGAGGCTGAGAAGATAAATGACCCAGGAAAATCATGGGAGAAAAAAGCTGGATTCAGCAGCTACAGCTTTGTAAGTCCTGTAAGTCTTTCTTTTACAGCTCTGGGGTTGTAGTGGTGAAGTTTGCAATAATAATAAGAAAATAATTTTTGGTTTATTTTTAAAAGAAGTAACTTACAAAATGAGGATTAAATGTATTTAGAGAAGACAGCACTACAAACCCTGTTAGGCAAGCCAAAAGAGAGCAGGAGTAGTAAAAACAATCCCATGTCTGCATATTGCACACCAGGAGAAAGGAAGGGGGTACATTCTTCTATGCCACTAAGCTGACAGTGGTCATGTTCAGCTGCACACTGATCATCTTTCCTGGCTGATCTTACAAGCTTGCCACAAAAGTGCTGAGTAAATAACTGCAACTTTAGATTTTCACTCAGCATAGAAAGCAGGCAGGCGTTTGATTGGAATTCTTCAGTCAATCCTCTCTGCTATGATAAACGAGCTACGAGTAAAGTCAAAGCACTGAAACACATCATCGTCTGTGAGAATTTACCAGTTAAGAGGAAAATTTTTATTCAGTGGAAAGCAACCTAGCATGAAGCAGCCTGTATAGACAACACAGCCATAAACCCCCCTGTTTTGACTTGATAGACTTGGCCAAGGAGAAAATTTGAGGCATTATGACACAAAATTTTTTCTTTACTAATATAGGCTCTTTTACAGCACTGTGTGTTGATAATTTCTTGTCTGATGGCTATTTTATCACATTGCATTGGCCTGAGGAATACTATTCAGGACCCTGGCTGCTTTAATTTGTTTAATATGCCCTGCTTTATTTGTATTGCAAGAATTAGTGTTAACATAGTCAATATGGCATCACCAGAAGTGACACCAGTACTCTTCAACTTCCTTTACTGTAAGGCTTCTAGGGAGACATTTACCTGGGCCAAATAAATACTGCTTCATCACATCACATCTGGCATACTTTAAATTTATTCACCTTAACCTTATTGCTTCTATGCTCGGTGCAAGAAATTATTATTCCATACAAACTCTTGAAAAACCTATGGAGACCAGTATGTTCTGGTCACTTGTACTTTGAGCACTCCTCACCCCCTCCCTCTGTCTTGCTGCTAACATTTTTCTTGTCCCTTAACTGAATTGAACTAATATACTCCACATAATAATGTATGGATTTTATTTGCAAGGAGGAGAGGTTATTTCTGTTGTTCACATTCAGAGTTCACATTACAGAAAGAGTCTGAGTGACCGAGAAGATTTATTTGTGGGTTTGTGTGCCATTAAAAGTATTTGAAGATTGATAATATGAGTGTGAATATTTCTAGAAACTCTGGTGAAAATTCAAATTCTGCTATGCATTCATGACCTGTTTCCTATTGTTCTGAAACCAGAACAGGTGCAGGAGGTGCAGTACATGTTCATATGCACAAAGATCTATATTTCTGTCTATCAAAGCAATGATGGGATAAGCATCTACTGTCAGTTTGGTCTACTGAATCTGACACTTAGAAAGCTGTTACATCAGCATTCAGATTTTTCTCATTGCTGATGTGAAATGTAACAGATTACATTGATCTGCCACAATTTGTCATACAAGAAACAGCTTTTTCTAAGTGCCTTCAGGTGTTAGAAGGTAAGCAATGCCAGGAGCTTTAGGGCTTTCTTCTCATCAAGAAGAAAAATTGGTCTGAAGACATCAACACGCAAAGTCTTTTCTCATTAATTAAATGGGAATTTTTTGTACTGTTTAATATTGGTGGTTAGACAAAGAAAACATTCTCCACAGACTTTGTACAGGGAGTGGGGAAGGGTAAAAGTCTGCTATAGGTTTCTCCATTACTCAGAGTAGTGGGATGATCACCTTCTTTCTATTTACTATATAGGGATCTCAGTTTCCTGTCTTTGGTATGTGACGTGCTTCAAGTGAGATACTTTTGTTTTGGAAAACAGACAAGTGAAGGAAATTCCTTTGTGAGTAAATCAAAGACTGTTGAGCAACTAGCATGCTGCTTCAGTGAAGCACTCTGTTTTTCAGCTCTTCTTATATCAGTTATTGGAACTTCCCTTTTGTGGCTCTTGCTACAGAGTACGAGTTAGTGCTCATTTCTTAACTCTCCTTTGCTTTTGTTGCCACGCTGGAAGAGACTGGTTCGTGTTCGTGAATGATATAAAGGGATGCATTAAATGGACATTAGAACCATATATTTGCTGTGGCAGCTGCTGGGCCTGGTGGCTGCCAAGTCATCCTTCTCAGGCAATTTCAATCATTTTGGAGACCCAATTATGCTGAGAGCATTGTCTATTTATACTTCCCTGAAATGCATGGAGCAACCTGTTTCCTTGATGGTTTTTGTGTGTGTTTACTTGGTTAAACTTGTCTGAAACCCTGATGATCTCTTATTTTACATGTCACACACAACTCTAGTTTCATCATTTTCCAAGCAGAGATGTTTTCAGCGTTTTATGTGAAATAGAAAATCTCATTTGTCTTTCTGTTTATTACTTGATTCACCAGGGTTATCAGAGGTGTGAACAAGTAACTCTGGCTTGTCCCTCACACTGCTTTTCTTGTGAATGCATATTTCTTTTTTGTTTAGCAAACTATCAGATGTGGTGTTGATCTTCATAATCTATGGTGTTTTCTCAGGAAATCAGAGTTAATACAGTCATGCTATTTGCTTTGTCTATTTAGGAAGGTGATTAATGAGTGTGACATTTACCCTGATTGTTATGCTCTTTAAAGATCTTCTTAATAATGAACTTCATTTTTGGAGACTCCAGCTGGAACTAGCAGTATTAGGGAACAAATAAAGTAGATTCCAGTTTTCCTGAGAGGTTTCTGAACCACAGGGTCCTGTCGCTACTGGTATTATCAAGGTCCCAAAGAAGTTACACACATGCTTTGAAGCATACTAGCTCTCTGAGTGCTGAGAGCTATATGACTATTTTTGAGTTAATTGAAGATGCTAATGTTCTGGGTCAAATTAAAGTAAAATTATTTGAAACATTCTAGGAAGCCATTGCTGGAGTAGTTTCAATACTTGAAATGTGGCTGAAGTTAGCCACAATATGAATTTCTGAAGGCAAATGGACTCATCTACCCCCCCAAAATGCCTACTGTATCACTTTTTAAAAACATCATGCCCTACCTGGAAAGAGTTTTCTCCAGAGGAATTTGGCTGTAAACACTGTGATGTTGCTCTTGAGCCACTTTGTCATTCAACAACACTGGAAGCTGGATTATGGCAGAGTTACCATTATTTATACTGTTGCTTAATACTGCAATGTTTAAGGCAATTCTAGGAAGTCACAATAGTCTTTTTCAAAAAATGTACCTTGAGGTGTCCAGGCTTGAGAAGTTTCACTTTTGAAAAAGAATTTTGTCCTGGTTTACATTTAGTACAAGCATTACAGAAGCTGAGAGAGAACTGGGTGGTCCTCTTGCACATCTTTCCTTGACAGCCATCTCATGTGTGGAAGTGAGGTTAAGTTCGCTGCAACCTCTAAATCCCTGGTTCAACAATATGGTAAATCTAGCTTTGGGACAACTAACACAGGATTAAACATGCACAACTCAAAATGCTAATGTAGGATAAACTTCTGCTGGACCTAGTTTTTTTCAATTTTTTTCACAAATGAGCTTTTAGTTCAGAGTGGTATTGTCTGTCTGTTCCACTCTATTCTGAATAAGATACTGGCCAGGATATCTTCTGGTTAGTTCTACGAAAATATGACCTGGTATCAATTTGTACTTTTGCATGCACAAATCTAGTATAAGCAGTTTTGAAAATACAGATACAGCCAGGACACATCTAGGGTATAATGCTCTTCACGTATTATGATAGTAACGTTTAATTATTTCTCTGCTCTAAGCTTAAGTAAATCTTAAAAAAAGACCAGGAGAATAATTCTATGCTAATAGTAATAATTGGGTACTAGGTCATTTCAGGTGTCCTTATAGTTGGCCACTAGTAGCGAAGTTTCTTTCCTCATCCTTCAGGTCAGCAACAGGCTGATATGTTTAAAATGGCCTCACAATGTTTTCACTATGAGTTCACAATAGTGCTTCTAAGTTAAATTTTTTATAAAGAATAAAGGAGGATAGTCAAAGGAATTGTTCCTTCCTTCTTAATATTCATATCAGGTCAGAAAAAACTCCACCAGAATAGGTTTAGTCAACTGTCAGGTGAAAACAAAAAATGTCAGACTATAAGAGAATATGTGCTCATGCTGCTGAGCCATGACTGTAGGTGCTGGGTTACTTAACCTGGTGCTGGAGATTCGTTTTGTATTGCTGGAGCATTGCAAAGAAGATTAGCAGGGGTGCCTCTGAAATTCCTTAACTATTCCACTGAAAAAAATCCCTTCAAATATCCATAGCAGTTTTAGAATCTCAAACTTTCTGTTCAGTCTGTTTCCATGTTTTGAGATTAATAAGTGTGGGTTCCCAAAAATGATAGATGCGTTCAAGCTACTTCCAAGCAATATATTTCCTAGTTCGCAAAAACAGTGTTGAAATGAGCTTCCCTAAAACAAATAGACATGCAAAAAATAGCACCAACAGGAAGGATAAAAACCTGAATTTTAAAAATTTATTTAATTTCTAATAATTTTAGTTAGGCAGCTTCCAAACAGTGCTTGTGTATTGCTAAAGGCATGAGAAGTCTTTCAAACTATGTATCTGGTGCAGAGCAGGGAGCTGCCAGCGATTTTTTGCTGCTGCTGCTGTTTACCAAAAAAGTCTGCAATCCCCTTGAATATACTTTACTGACTGCAACAAAAATAATAAGACCTTTTATGCATAAAAGACCTATTTTGCAAGTGGTTTAGATGTTAAAAAATTACTGTATATTTTATGCTCTATATTAGCCGTGATGTTGGGATTTTTTGTAGTCTCTTTTTTTTCTGAAAACAAGCAAATGGAGTCCATAACTACCCATGCTTTGATGACTGCTTCTTCAAAAATGTGTTTCTTATGACATCCGTATTTTGGATTTTCTTACGCATTTCTTTTTTTCCTTGTCCATCATCTTCACGTCCTTATTTTCCTCATCTGCCCATGTAATTAAATTCTGGATGCAACTTTTACCGCAACAGGATCCCACTTTTATTTACCTCTCTCCTCCAGTCACTTGGACAGTTTCTAGACTCTCCTCCACCTAATAATTTGGCTTTTTTTGATGGGTTTGGGGACATTGAAAAACCTACTGTATAGGAATTTTCAGTGTTAATATTTCAACTGTTTTCATTACTTAAACAAAAAAGAAATATCAACTCAGATTGTTAAAATATGCTAAAACATCTGTCAAGAGCAGATGATATCATTTTTTCCCGTTTTGTTTCTATTATCTTTTCCTATTAACAGGCAGTAAAACTGACAGACTGAATTTTAGCTGTAAACCAATAAATGACTGTATATGAATGTAGATCTTATTTTCCAAACATTTAGTACATATGAATAAGCATTTGCAATTGTCCTGAATATGACAGCACAGAAATATTTATACTGTTTAGCCTATTTATCTCATTACAGAAATAAAAAGAAAGATGAGACAAGGAAAAACATAGAAATAAGGGGAATATAGGTTTGGAATAACTATGAAATTCCCATCACATGGATAAACATCAGCTTCACTTGTTTTAACTTGCAAGAGTAATAGCTTTTAATGTAGTTAAAAAACATGGATTAGTAACTAAAACTGTTAAAAAGACATACAGTGTAGGCTCTAGACATGCATAAAAGAAACAGTCAGTGCAAATGGATATAACAGAAGCTGCTTTTTAATACCGTGGCTTTTTCTGTTTTGGTTTGGGCTTTTTCTCAGCAGGGGATCTTTTTCCTTGTTCTATCTTCTCTTTAGTTGGTTTTGAGACAGAAAGATATAAAAGAGTATAAAAATGTTGTACAGCTGTAAAGTGACCAAATACATTTGGGGTAGAGGGAAGCTGCATACATTATTGTCTTTCAGATGCAAAAGCCAAAGTGGTCAAGGACTGTTTATCATTCTGTGAAAGAAGATGACTTATTCCAGTGTAAACAGTCTACACCCACTTACCATTAAGAAGAGCCGCTTCTTTCAAGTTTTCCCTGGAATGTCATGTAGATGTATTAGGGACACTTCTATTTCTGATGACTTAATTTGCCAGCTGGAAAATATTTTATCAGTTTGCATTGTCCAAAAAATGTTTCCCTGGTCAGGGACAGTGCAGTTTGTATAATAAGTAGTACAACAGAGACACTGTCTAAGCCTATTAAATTGCTTAAACTGGTAAAGACCATGTCTTCCCATGTAATATGCTGTTTTGCTATAGCTATTTATATTTTCCATAGACCATTGTGGAGAAGCTGTTTCTTAACTGAGAACTTTGTCACTAGCTGGTGTTCATGATTCCTCAAATCTATGTCAATGCTGCCACCCATCTCACAGTACCAAGTGTCAAGTAAAGAAAGACATGAAAAAGTGTTTGGATTTTCCTAATCATGAAAATCAGATCCTTTGGGGGGGGGGGGGGGGGAACCAACCAACCCACAACCATAAACAACTTTTAGGTCAATTTTAAGTGGCTAGAACTATTGCCTTTTTTCAAAAGGAAAGCAATCAAGGTCATGTCTGTGAACATGAACAACTTTTGGTGCTTGCTAAGCTGTCTTCAGGAGTATTCAGGAGTAAGATTTTCATGTGCTTCTTATTTACAAACAGTTGTATAATTGTCTGTGGAAGTCTTCTCAATGAAGCAGTTTCTTGTAAATGTTACTATGAAATGATAAGATTTAGAGTAAAATCTGTGCCTACTGAGACATAAAATATTTCTACATCTCATTCTTGATGCTAAATGCAAATATATGAAGATACTTGGATTTCCTGTGAAAAATAGATTTAATTAGATCCAAGAATTCTTTCTCAGTGTTCTCATGTGTCTGAATGACATAAACATTACTTCCAGAGTCTTGGAAAGGAGTAGTTTTCAAGTGGAAGTAATATTGCTTAAAGCTGGAAATTTTTTTTGGTTTTGTTCCTTGTAGGCTGAGTCCAGTACAGATCAGACCAATCATTAGATGAAAAGTCTTTTTCAAAGAGAACCCTTTGGGTATGTAAGAGGTTGATATTGGAAGGATGTCTTGGTGGGACATTATGAGTTTTCCTATCTGGCATTAAAAAAAAAAAAAAGAATGGATAGGATGGTAAGGAGTGGAGCTAATCAAGCCTGTTCTGCTGAATTTGGCTGAAAATTACATGGCAGTTCTTACCTGGGGATAGACAGATAAGTAGACAGACACAGTGTGCTTTCAGAAGTCTTGCTTTAAAAGGAACTGATCTTAAAAAAAAATCAAAAGCTACTATACATAATAAAAGAAACAGGGCTGGTACTTCCATTGGCATCTGCAATTTTTGGGAATACTTAGCATTTTTCAAATTATCCACAATGTTGGACTTCCAGATGTGTATATTTTATTTTCAGTTACATCTCTAGTACCCAATAGTTTTGCTGTGGGGTTTTTTTTAATGTCCTGGCTTTCCTCACTACATCAGATGCATGTGAGGGCGAACAATCCGCAGTCCTTGTGAGCAGGCAGGAGCATCTCTCCAGGGGAAGTGGACTCTTGTAAACTGCAGTAACCTGTCTGCTCAAAAGAATGGGTTTGGCACAGTGCAGAGAGACATTTCACAATGCGCATGCAAAATGGTTAGATCTAATTGTACAGGCACTTCAAAAGTGCTCTTTTAAAAACTGTGCTGTTTTATTTGTTTATGAGAAAAGTGAACATTTATAGCTAAAGATTTAAGGTGGGGTTGGGTTTCTACTTCTTGTAATTACCATTTGAATACAGCAGGGCTATTAGTTTCTCTGAGTTCTGCCATAGCACTGGCTGTGGTCTGACAAGTATAACCTCTTAATGGTTTGATATTGAAATCAGGGGATTTAGTCTCTGGAATTAGCAATTTATATTCTGTGTGGCTGCTACAGTAGTTGCTGCATTTAAATTATTTATGCAAAGAAAGAGTACTGTTGTGTTCTTTATTACGAATCACACCGACCGCATGCTCAACAAGGGTAGAGTTTTCCCTCTGAAATTCTGCTCCGTTTTCAAGAGCATATCTTTATCTTGTCACTGGCTGCGTTCTGTGATGAAGACGAATTGAGATCACACAGCACTGCACCTTTCATTGACTCTGGAAACAGTATCAGCTTTGTGCAGAGATAGAAGAATCTACCAGCAGTGGAGAATTCCCCTTCAGTCAGTCATTAGTACTTCTTGTAGACCATAGAACCAAATCCTTCAGGGAACGAAACCAAGTTCAGAGCATGATGTGTGCCTGGCAATACAAATCTGCTTTTAAGAGGAAGAGAAGTTCAGAAGAGGAATCCTTGTAGTTTCCCATGAAAAAAGAAAAAAAATAACACTGACAGCTCTTTAAGAACAAGTTGAATAGAAGTAATGCTTGTGGAAGTAAGCAAATAGCAAACAGACTCTCGGTTTTCCAGAATGGTTACTCAGTTTGGCATGCTAAATTCTTCAAGCAGAGAAAATTCACTGCCATCTGTAGATCAGTCACTCCTGCAGTTTCATACATATCCACTTACAATTCTATTTATTTCTAAAAGCCTTAAATACAATTCTTCCTGGATAAATGGCATCCACCATCTATAAATAGGAACATAATTTCTCCCACCAAAGTACAGCTTCTTTATACATTTTCCCACACCCTGTGCTCTAGGCTGAGCAGTTAGTAATGATTTGCATTATTTTTAAATTTCTTTTTTTTAGATCAAATCTAACTAAAATTTTTACTTCCATGATTGGTTTCATTTTTCATGTATGGTCTGACATAAAATGAGCTTTTAAACTTCTCTAATTTGAAATTAGCCCTTAAATTTGCACAGGGCTGATGGCTGGCTGTCACCTCTTTGGTACAGTCTCTTTAGAAATGTTTCCTCCCTCTTTACTTAGAAAAATGTACCATCTTCTTTAAAAAATTGCTTAAGTTCTTGCCCTCCTTCTGTGGGATCTGTTCTGGGATAGGAGCATCATAAGAATAAGAGTAAGAATAAATGTTCCTGGCCAAGACTATGTTGCCACATCTCTCTGCTCTGGTCTACTCTTCTCCAGTTATGTCCCACTCCAAAGAGCATGGAAGCCCTGAGTGAGCACAAGTGAATGTCTGCTCAGCTGTAACTGCTACCTGTTTGGTACCTGATACTTGGCTACTGTTCCTGATAGCATGGATCTAGTTACAATGATAAATTTATTTGAGTCATGTAAAACTCTTTCCTCAATAATTTCTTTCTCCATTTTATTTCCCTTATCAAAGTTTTATCTATATGACTAGAAATCCCAGGCTGTAACAGTCTCTGTTAGTATTATTACCAGCCTCTGGATTAAAAAAAAAAAAAAAAGAAAAAAAGAATCTGGGGCGAGCAAGAATTTGAGTGCTCAGCAGTAAGTGTGATCAGAGAGGCCACAAAAATCTAACAAGACTAATAACAGGGAACGGGAACTTCAGCTACCCACTTGTACCATGTACAAATGTGCAGTGTTTGTGAAAACTATTTCTTGACACTTTAAGTGTTTTCTGCTTAGAGTAGATAGTTGCAGAGAATGGCAACAGAGATTATTGCTTAGTCTGAAGTAACTCACCAGAAAGCTCATTCAAGTCACAGCAGTAACGTAACACCATAATAAAGTTCGTCATCTAAAGGACAGCGACACAAGCAGAAAACAGGTTATAAAAGGAGATTTCAGTTAAAAGAGTTTAGTGAAAACGAACAAACCCCATGTGAATAAGCAAATCAAGTAAAGTCTTTAGAAGTTGCTACAATGTTGTAAAGAAAAATAACCATTTATGGAGACACGTAAATAGCACGAATCACTGCTTGTGGCAGCAGCCATGTCAAGGTTGTGCTTTGTCAAAGCTGAGGAGTGGGGCTTACTGGCTTAGCTGTAGTATGTCACCAGTGCAATTGCACTGTTTCTAGAAGTGACCCAATATCTCAGCATGACTCTGGGCTCTGCTGCGTTAGCATACCGCTCTGTACGGGCTGAGCTCAAGGGCTTTTGCATAACTATGCATAGCATAGTTTAGACAGGCCATGAAAAGATATGTATAGTCCTGGCTGTGGGGGGCAGAAATTAAAAGGTAAGGATTATTTACCTTCAAGAACAGGTAAATAAGATGGGATGTGACAAAGTGCACAGATGTTCGATTTTACTTCCATTTGAAGACAACGGCTAAGTGCCAACAACTAGGTTGAGATCTAATGAGGAGAATGGATCCTGAGATTATTTGACAATGTTTATGATGTATTCTTTTGCAGTCCTCTGTAAAAGCAACTGTGGGAGGTATAATATGGTCCTAGTTAGCAGGACCATATATCTTGTATACCCATTTCTATGTTCCTGTACCAATATTCTCTCTAATTAGGGAAGCCTCTGAGTGGCATAGCAATGGTATTACTGGCTGTAGGCCACTTCCTGCTGGCCCTTTGGTGTAGAGGATTTGCCAGGTCAGAAGGGAAAGAAGCCCAAAATGTTCTGGGCTCTTGAGCCAGGAGAATGTCCCAAAGGGACTATTCTGGCTGGTGCAAGAAAGAATAGACCAAATCAGATGCAACTTAAGGGGAAAACAGCATCCTGAAATAGTCAAGAGGCAAGACAAAATTTGGGTTTGTTTTTTTTTGTCCTCTCTTTACCGGAATTTTGGAGAGCTAGCCAAGAAAAACAGAAATGTTGCCAAGATGTGATGGAGCCAAAGAGGAAGCTAAAGTTTAGGCAGATCTCTTGTGACACTTTTATATTCTCGGCCTTAGGGGAAAGCCTGGCCAGTGGAAGCCAAAACGAGATCTGCCATTGATTTCCTCAGGGCAAGGCTTGCATACCTTGTCCCGCTCTAAACAAATTTTATAAATACGCATGTTAAACTGTGTCCTTCGGCACATGGACAAAAACTACTCTTAGCATGACTTGAATTCATGTCTTCAGAGGTGAAAGGTTAGACCACTAATAGCCAGTGCCAAAGAGTACCTTCAATGCCTCAGTTCCCCAAGGAAACAAGATATAATTCTATAATTGGTGGCTCCATTCACGTGTTTTAATATTATTTACCATTCATGTAATAATACAATTTCAAGCCATGAATGAGCACCATCTCTATCTTCTCTGCGGAATAAGCTGCAAAGGATTCATTCCCACAGTATGTGCGAATGTCTTGCGGTTTGTGCAGATAGGGAGGTTAATGTTTGTTTGTGTGTATGTACTGCTGCTTCACAATTGACAGAGATGCTTCATTACATTTTCACATCCATTCTCTTTTCAGAAAGAAGAAATAAGCCTTAATGAGGCTTCTTTTCTCAAGGCCAGATTTTCCACTCCTTATTCACCCATCAAATCACTTAATGATATGAGCAATCTGAATGAACACAAAAGGATTTTATTACACTAATTGTTTTTGTTATTCACTGTTTTAAAGAATTTGAGTGTTAGCAGATGGAGTTCTGCATGGTGCCAGTGAAACTGCTGTAGTGTCCGCTGTGATGGAGTTGTTGATCTTGCTCAAGTACACTGAATAATTGTCATCTGAAGAAAGAGGACACCCACATCTATATTTAATTGTAACTACAAACAGAAGAACAATTTTCATATCAATGGGGTTTAAGAAATTTGTGGTAATTTTCTGAATTTTGGATTAAGGATTTGTTCAGTTATGAAAAGAAAATGGTTATTAAATTGTTAATCCTAGTGAGAGATTAATATGTAATAACGTTTTGTTCTAATAATGCTATTTGTTTAAAGTAAATCTCTTAGTTTATTCTAATATTCATTGACCTAAGTTAACCTCTAGTTGTATAATTGTGTTTTTATTTATTTAATATACTGCTGCAGCCTGGTATGTGGAAAGTATTTGCAATACGCTTTTTAATAACTTATGAATACTCTTTGTATGTAGATAAAGTTAACAAAAAGGAGACACGAAATTTTGTTTTAAGGGAAGAAGCATAGGTGAGAAGCTATTCACCCTACAGCATGATTATAGCATGATTATTAATTTCTTAAGTAGTAAGAATATGTAGCTACATATGCTAACAGCTGTTATTGATTTGTTGTCTCAGAAATGTATATGGCTGGGATTGCCTATCCAAATCAGAATCTTTATGCTTTGTTGAATTTTCTGCTTATAAGCAACAATTATTTAAAATAGAAAACTCTTTTTAGGTATAAATCACCAATAAATAAATTTGGTAGGATTTATTTTGATATAACCATATGACAATTTTCTTCAGATAGCAAATCGTTTAATTTCAACCACACGATTTTGTTGTTTGTTTCAGCACTTGCGGAAGATTATATTCCTATAAGGGAGAGAAGTGGGATAGCTGATCAGAAGTGTGTGTGCAAGAGTGTCTGGAGGTCTAATTCAAGTCATGTAAATGACTTTCTTTTCCCTTGGCATTTTGTTTCAAATTCACCATCTGTGCAAAGGTGATAATACTTTCTGCATCTTATGGGAGCTGTGAAACTTCATCAGAGCTTGATAACATAAGAAATTAGCTATTCCTGAATACTTCCACGTGAGAACACATTTGCAAAGTTAGTTATGTTGAAAATAAAATGCATTTCAAAGTGGAATAGCTATTGCATTTAAAAAACACTCTTCCTTAATCCAAATAATTTTTTAACAGGGCCAGCACATTCATTCATTCAGGTTATTTTAAAGTGCTGAAAATCAAATTCAGGAGATCACAGAAGCACATCTTATTCTCGTCTGTTCAAAGTACCACATATGAAATCATTTAAGAATGCCCAGCTGATGCCTACAGGATCTTCTAAAAGTGTGTACATGAATATTGTCTTAAGTAGTGGTGTTCTGCTGAAGCAAGACATGTATTTGGCAGGTATTATTATTCACTTTCTAACAAAGACAACTTATGACATCTTTAAAAGAAATCTTGTCACGTTATGAATATTCCTGTGACATTATCTTAACAATTTTAAAATAATTCTCTAGTAGCATTATGATGTGGTTTTGATGGAGCTTTTGGTGGGAGAACAACTTCTTGTCAATTCTGTGGAGACAGTCTTGAGAAAAATGCAAATGTCTCCAGCAGTTATACTGCAAGAAAGTCAATGACATTATAAGAAGTGGTTTATTTGCATTGCAATTCTGATAAAGCTTAAAAAAGCAAGGCTCAAAAAAGCAAAGCTCTTTCCTAAAGAGGCTGTTGAAGTCTGTTAATTCAAGGTGCTACCACCTTGGCATGACCACACGTGGTATTGCATTGACCTGTGTGAGAAGGTTGCATAACTTGGGCCAATAACACGTTGCCAGAAAAGTATTTATTAAATCAGTGGGAGCTAAGCTTGCAGCTGAATAAAAATATTTTCAATACCATCTACTTTCCATGTAAAAATAAGATAGACCCAATGATATGCAGTAGCAAATCAACCACATGTACAACATATCTGGACTCTTCAACAGACTTTCATTTCCAGATTTCTATTGATGCTGCAAGACAACATAGATTTAGAGGGTCCTTGGCCATGGGGGGGCTTCTCCATATGGAAGTTACTGTGGATTTGACTGGTATAGATTTAAAGCACAATGGCTATTCTGAAGTAGACACAATGGCTAAGTAGGCGCAATGGCTATTCTGAAGTGGCTATTCAGCGTCTTATAAAGACACTGAAATTAAAGCTTTAGTCCAGTTAATCTAATTGAGATGTGTAAGAAAATGGAGTTTTAATCCAGAATAGTTGCGTGCAGGGACGTATTCAAATTGCACCTGAGTGAGAAATAGTGGGTGAAAGATCAATAATCTTCTGATAGTTAGTGGTGGCTTTCCTGCAAGGAAATCACTATCAGTGCAAGACTCCTGACTTCCCCATTTCTCCTCACTGGACCATAGTTTTGTTCCACACAGTTCCACAGTAAATACCTATCCAATGCTACTTGGCAGATGGTAACAAATTGAAATGGTCCTGGTACCGAGGCAGTGCTCTGTGCCATGCACCTGGGACTGTGGTCCCTAGGCTGGTCTGCTGGCAAATGTGGCTGGACTAGGCTGGGACACACTTCCAGCCCCACGGTGGGGTCTCCTGCCACAGCAGTTAGAGCATGTGTGGAAAAATGTTGAGTTCTTACGTTTCCCCCTGAGGCAAGCAGCTGGAAAATATTCTCCGATCTTATAAAGGTGCAGAGCTATTTGAAAGTCAGTAGTATTTGTGGCCTGAAATCACTCAGGGTTTTGTGAAAACCTACCAGCTTCCCTCTGTTCCAGTGTGTGAGACAGTCTACGCTGGGTCAGACCTCACCATTGCCTGTCCCTGCCCACCAGGTCACAGGTAGGAAGGCTGCAGAGGTTTGTGCATTGGATTGCATGCCAGAGTGCCTGACACAGTGAGGAGCACAGCTTTTCATGGCTGTGCAGTGTCCTGGCCTCTCTCCCTGCTGGAGTCCACAGGTTTTGTGCAAGTCATTGGCAGTTTGAACAGGGCAAAAGAAAAAGCTGCCCAGTTTGTGAGTTGCAGGTCCTGCAGCAGGCACGCGGAGATGGAGACAAAATGAATAGCTCAGACACAAAGCGAGAGACTTCTCACAGCTGTGATTGCCTGGAGCCTGTTTCCCATGTTACTGGAAGAGAAGGAAAACCCTTACACCTTAAGCCTGTGCACCTTGCATCCTAATATTTAATTTCTGCCCTAGTGACTAAGCAGACAAAATAGGACCATTATGGTTTTTTTTCAGGTGTGTTCTTTACAGTCCCTTCCCTTTTATGGGGTCCTACCCTATTGGAATTTTATATCTGGATTTTTTAATTCCCTGGGAGAAATAGGGTTGGAAACTTTAAGTCTAGGTGACCAGTTGGGTGAGAATAAGGATTTAGTGAACAGTAACCTCTGTAGGGATGGTTCAGGAGGCTTTAGAGGATTTTGAACCAAATGGAAGATTCAGTGGGTGACAGACGAGTTAGGCGTTCACAGCAGCTTTGATTAGGGGATTCAGTGGCATGACAGACCGAATTTGAAGGAAAGAGGTAAGAAATTACACCTGGCTTCTTGAGCATGTTCTGTGAAACAGAAAGCTCAGGATGGCACTTAATTTTAGCTGGCTTATAAAAGGCTGTGAATAAGTCTAGGCCCGGAGTGAGAAACTTCAAGAAGTAATGGGAAAGGAGACGAGGATTACTTGTGGATTACCGGTTGACTACTGATAGAGAAAAGTGGGGAGTCGTTGCAGGGTGAAGCATTTTCAGCCCTGGAATTAGTGGTAGGATAGGTGTTGGGAAGGGCGAAGGCATGGTGACCTTTGTTATGGCAGGGATCCAGTGGTGAGGAGCTTTGAAGACACAGTAATGTCAGAGGAGATTTGCTAGAGTCATTCTAAACCACTCAGGGGTAAGGAGTCATCCATGGGGAGAAAGAGACAGGGTCTTGGATCATTTGTAAGAACTGAGAAACCAGGAAGAGTGGATGGTAGAGGGGGCTCATGGGAAAAAATTTGGGGATAGGACATAGAGGACAATCCCCATGTTTTCACAACAGGAGATGGTCCCAAAGGTTCCCTCTCTCCTTCCCTACCAGCCTTTTGTTTAGACTACTGCTAGAAAGACTTAGCAAGAAGATCAAAACCTGGAATGAAATTTTAAGTGTGGGGAGATAGAGAAAGTTCAGGGTTAAGAGCTTCTGCAGGAGGGTTCTGGGATGTGGAAATCTTCTGGTTTGCCGTTCCCTGACCAGGAATCCATACAGCATTTATTTTGTGTGTGGACAGAGAAAGTGAGACTGTTGCCCTTTCCTGTTCCTCTCTCTGCTTTCTGAAATACGGTAGCCTCAAATTGTTTTGCAGAAAATTTGTTCCCCTTGCAGGCTCTAATTTATAGCTTGAAAAGTAATCAGATGAAATACAAACCAAACATCCTCCAACATCCGTCTGTTTCTCTAGGTCAATATTTAAACAAGGAAAGCCTTGAAACTTCACAGTTCTACTTTGATCTGTAATTTGTATGCCTTAGATTTCATGTCTCTTGGACTCCGAGGGCTCAGAGGTCAGACTGGACTCACTGGACCTCCTGCTGCTGAATCTGTACACCGAAGTGCTGCCTCAGAGGAATTTACTGCATTTGCTAGTGCTGGTTTGAGATTAGGTATTCAGCAATTCAGCGAGCGGGCTGTGCTGTAAATGTGTTCAGCACCCTTTGTTCTACACTTCAGAGAAATGAGATGAGCAAGAGTTAAGTGTGCAGCCCTTTGTTGCTAATATTTTTATTGTACTCCACCTTAACATTTTAAATACCAACACACGGACGTCAGAAATGATTCTCCCTCTGCCCCACAACCACCCACACGCACATATTACCTCCACTACTAAAATATTAGAAGGGCAGAATCCCAGTCAGAGGCCCTGACTGTGGAAACACTGAAGTTGCACAAATTGAGCAATTGCTTGATAGCATCGACAGAGTTGGTACCTGCAAAAACACATCATGAAAGTTAAAGTGCAATCTTATCTTTTACCACAGGCACTTTGATAGTTCTTGCTGTTGTGCAGAAGGACTTTTTTTAAGGCACTTAGTACCTCAGTAAAATGTTTGGACAATGAGCTTCTGGAAACTGAAGTGTAGAATGCATTTTGTTTATACAGAAACCTGATTAGTATTCTCTGGACACCATCCATCTCACTGGATCTTATTGCAGAGCTGTTGACAGGATGTGTTCCTGTGATCAGGCAGATCTAAAGTGATTTTTTTTTTTTTTTGCCTTGAAGGTAATAAATTGTTTTGGAAACTATTCTGTTTTGAACGAAGTGAATCAACAGTAGATGAAAAGGGTAATTTATTGGTTAGGGGAGCAGCAGGATAGTGTTCCTGCTCTGAATTTGGGGCTTTATATTATATAATTTTTATTTTATGTGGGTTTGTAAAATGCTTTTTTTTTCTTTAGATATGAGTGTTGGGGCAGAAACCATAAATTCTCCTTCAACAAAAGGCTTCTATTTTCTATAGGCATATAAAAAAGGACATCACAGAATACAGTCCTTGAACATCAGTTGTACAAAACATACTTAGATCAAATAGGATATTTCCAGATTCTCAAACAAGTGATGCTGGCATTTTAATACATTATATTCTTCACTGTGAGTCAATATTAATTAAATTAATGTTCCTGCATAATGACCCATGATGTTGGAGTTGAATTTTTTGGCAGAAGAGTATAATCAAGGTATTCATTACTTGTGGTGATTAAAAATAGTCTCTTGATGATATTTTCAAGAGGAAGAGGGACAGCTCCATTGTTCTATCCAAATTCTAGCTCTGCTAATTGCATTATGCTTATCTAAACTACACTGGCTGTATATTCACATGAATACGTAGATTGACTGTTAGGGACTGATATGTTCCATCTTCCTTAATTTCAGATATTGCCAAATTGATGTCTAAATGCTGAAGTATGTTCTTGGGCCCAGTCCACCTCATCCTGTTATTCAGAAAGTGGCACCTGGCTTCACCCCTGCAGAGAGTGTTTCTATGGCTAACAAGAGACAGAGCAAGGTAAGAGTTATTCCTCTGTTGCACACATTAAATCACAGCAGTTACACAAGGTAAATTGTGGCAGCAGAAGAAAACAAAACAAAAACCACTCTCAACCTAGAAAATTAGTTTAAGGAAAAAAAATCTTTGATAAACAGATATGAAAACTGTAAAATATAAAGTTTAAGAAGTATCAAAAGTAAAATTATACCTGTAACCTTAATTCCTTCTTCTAAACAACTTATTTTAGTTCTTTGATATATTTGGCATGAAGAGTGAGAAGTAAAGCAGCAAAAGTCAGGAAGGTAAGAAGGTTTCTGTCAAGTTTAAGGCTATAGGATATTGGAAAGGTTGTTTGCATTTTTCAGAGAGTTCAGAAATACACACACCCCAGTAAAGTGGTGCATGTTTTCTCATCACATGACCTGTTTTCAGCCAAGCAGTCATGTTTTTTCAGCTAGATCTGTTGGACAGGATTTTCTAGTAATTTCCCTTTGTATGTATAGGTCGGGACCCTTAACTCTCACTTCTTAAATTTTTAAAGCAGATTTTTCCTACTTCAATATATAACTTTAATATAACTTTATATAATTGTAATAAAAATTTAAACAATCTTCCTACCTAAGTAAAAAAGTGATCATGCTGACTACAACTACTATATCAGTAGGAGAAAAATCTGAGATTGATGGATTCACAGTCACCTGCATATCACCTCTGTAATTGTGTTTCATAATGAGAAACTTTGAACAGATAGCTTGAACCAGCTAGACTGCTTCTATGACTTTGTCTCCTTCAAAAATAATAGCAAAATAGTTTAAAGCTACTGCTGTGATCAGAACACCTTTGCAAAAAGTTTTAGTATTCAGCATATTTTGCACAGACCTTTCCACACTTTTCTGTGTACCCTAGAGAGAACACCAAAGCAAAACTGCAGAAGCTTCTAGGGAATACACTTCAAATGCACAACATGACCCAGGGGAAATATCTAGCTGTTTGCATCTTTGAAAAAAAATCCCACCTTATCCTGTTCATTCTTAGTGCGTGAGGATGATTTTCCAATAATTAAACATAAACTGAAAGCAAGAATTATACTGGTATTGAGAAAATGTGAGGAGACTATTTTAACTCCCTAAAGATCTCTAGAAAATTTTTAAGCCCTAAATAATTATAAGCAGAAATGAGGCTTAATAACTATAAGCAGAAATGAGCGGAAAAAATAATCTGCATTTCCTGGAAAACATACACTTGTTATTATCAAGCATAACATTAACATTACCTGGTCAACAGGATAAAAATAAAAACAGATCAGGTGTGACACCCTGCAATATAATTTTTTCAAGAGGTGAGTTAACTTTCTACTACTCGTTGTGTAGCTGCTAAATAATTTTATCAGGTTTTGTGTTCCTTTGTTTTAAATCTTGTATTGCCTTTAGGTGCCTTTTAATAATCACTAAATATGCGAAACAATTTAGGAAAGAACCATACATGCACGCACATACGCAGACTATCAACACTATAATTGCCCAATCCAAATTCTAATTATTTCATTGATTTTTTTTAGCACCTGGCTATGAACTTCTTCCTTTTACAAGTCCTGACATTTCCTTCTGTTATGTTCCACGAGGAAAAAACAAAACTGCAAAACAGCTTCTTCCCATGCATTTCACTTCCTAACCTTTGTGAAGCCTTGGCAACCAGAAGAAATTCCAGCTCAAGGTTTCTGATGTTCCTTCTGAGTCATATCCCAAACTGAAACTCTTTCTCTACTGCAGATGTTGCAAAAATATCAGTATTTTTACTGATATTTACAGATTATTACTTGTTAATTATTTACAGACTTTTACTCATCCAAAAGAAAAAAATCTTTCAAAACCTGAGAAATTGCGACACCCCTGTTCTTTGCCCACCTCCAAATCTCCACATACCTTAATACCTTAAAATATTTTCAAAATTTTAAGTGGTCTGAAATTCCTGGCCCTTTTCCAGAAGTTTGCTGTTTTTAAGTAACTAAAGCTGAAACTTGGGGTGTGTTTCTGGTGGTCTTCTTCACCAGGGAAGGGGAAGGGCCTGGATAAACAAATTGAAAAAAAGAGCAAAAGAAGTAGCAGGATAAGGCCATTTTTGCTGCAGTTCAGTCTTCCACTGATTCTGGACTGGGGATTAATCTATTTCTTCTAACTGATGAGCCTCTGTTTGATGATAGTTCATCCCTAAAGCATTGGTTTAATACAGGGGACTGAATAAAAGTGTGTATAAATAATAATCCTCTCTACCCTCTTGCCCCAGTGCTGGCCTATGCAATAGGTAAAAATGCTTATCAGTTCTGGTCCCTACATTTCAAAGTCCATTTTGTCCAGGCGATAAGTTACAGTGCTTGGAAAAGGCACAGTTTTACACTACTGGAATCAACGTAGAAACAACTGTTACAATTTTCTCTCTTTTTAGTGGCTTCTTATTTTAAAATTGTATATATCTATTTTATATGGTCTGTATTTATGAAAAAAGTGTCATTAATTTGCAATGGGGAAAGAAACAGAAAAGAAAATAAGGACTTAACATTAAGATCTGGACAGTGATAAATGGGCTGTTTGTTACTTGATTCCACATGAAAGAAAAATTTGAACTCATTTGGTTAAAGGCATGTCTATATGGACATAATTACAATTTCTGACAGAGTTTTTTTTCCTCTGTTTTCTTAGCTAAAAAATCAGTAAATCAGGTTCTAAGACTTTTGTCCTAATGAACCAAAATTGAAAAACAACCCAGGACTTCATGTTAAATCTAAATCGTGAAATTCAGCTTTCATCTATATTCTCATTCCAGTATAACAACCTATTATTTCTCAGGAATTATTCCTTTTCATAAAAAACCTCACCTACTTTTAGCTTTTTCTACATGAACTTACTTACCACTACCAAAAATGCACCTCCATGTCTGGTAGTCTGCAGCACAGGCATATTTTAAAGGTATGGACACATGGCTGAATGTAACTGAATTAGAGCTACTGAACAAAGGAAACGGTCTACCTGTCCACCATCACGCTTTTAGCATGCCTCAACGCTGAGCTAATGCATTTTATCTCACAACCAGGGCAGGACAAAAGTATGCGTAACTGGTCAGTTATGTCAGCTCAGCTGTTAGCATGCAAATAGTTGAGTCAGGGGAAGAGAGCAACATTTAGTCGTAACTCCATAAACTTAGTTATGAAAATCTGGATAGAAGACAGATAAGGCAGAAACTGCTTTTACAAAAGGAAAATAAACACGGACTAGTATTTTAGAAGTCTTACATCAGAAATAGATTTTCCTGACATAGAGATTAGTGAACGGATTACTCATTTGCCTGCCAATCAGAAAAGTGTGGGCTTTTTTACGCCATGCCCCCATCCACATTCACACCTTCTTTTTTTAATCTAAATGGAGAAGAGAAGGAATGTGCACCTTTCAGAAGTATTGCCTGTCTTACCTCTGGCTTCCACAAGCAGCTGTATTTACTAAATACTTTGAGAATAATAATAACCTTTACCACAACGTTTGAGGTTCTGTTGTGAAGATCGAGTTCTAGAAAAAGAAACCCTGCAGTAAAACCCTCAACTGCCTGAAATATCCTCTGTGGGCCTGAGCTTGTTACTCAGCAGGTTTACTTTGCTGACAGTGATTTAAAGCCAGGCACTACCGCATATTAAAATATAAACATTTTGATGGTATAAATACAAATCAAATTTGAAGGCATAGCTGGCACCTCTGAGTATAAAACATTATGTTGCTGCTAAACTGGCTATAGATATTAGACTAAAACATGTTTGACAGTGAAAAAAGTCCTTAGGCAATGTAGCTAGCACCATGTCAAAGGGAGAATGAAACCATCTTTCTGTTACATACGGTTATTGATCACTGAGGCAAAATTTCTGTAAACAAAATACATTGACTGTGTCAGCCTTTCCTGCCTTATCTTTTACAAGCAGGCCACTGACATCTCTCAACAGCATGTAGTTTGTCACTTGAAAGCTATGTAGACTTCAAAGGAAATGTTGCATTGGAAAAGAGTCTTGGGAAACAGTATTAGAAAAAATCTGAAAAAAATCAAAGTGTCCATTTTGAAGAGCAATGAGACATATACTGCATGGCTTTTCACTTCAGTTTTGATGATTGAGCTGTTCTATTTTGAATTTAGGTAGGATGCTATGTGGGGTACCCTTGAACAAAGAAGCAATTTTTAACTTTAAGCCTGGCTTAACAGTATGACTTTGCTATCTCAAGAAGATAGTGAATATCTTATTGCCTACTTGGTGCCTTGCTATAAACTACTGCTCTTTTTTATAGCATTTAATTATTATTTTATTAGATTTCTTACTATGCTTTTGTAGGGTGTTAGAGTCAGAACTAGTTGTAAATATGTATCCAGCTTGCACGTAAATATGGTGCACAGAAAGAGTGAATTAATACATATTAAGAGAGGGAATAGCTATGGAGAAAGGTCGGTGTGTGTGGGGAGAAGGTGTGGGAGACAGAGAGAGACAAAGATCACTTTAGCGGACCAGAACAAGCAGGGTTCCAGGTCAGGAGAAAGAGCAACTTACTGGGACCAGGAAAGGACCTTCTCCCCTGAAGAGAATAAAATAAAAGAAAACAAACTCCCTGAAAGGCAAATTCAACACCCTAAACTAAGGATGTGGCTTTAACATGTTTATTTTTAAATGTTCAGTTTTTAACAGACCTCTGAAAGTCACACAGAGTTAAACCATGTTTCATCGTCAGACATACCACTGGAATTTTTGTGGTTAATTAGCAGGTGATATTACCAGAGGGAAGGTTTTAGAAGTCTTTTTTTATTCTAAGCAAGCCAGAGATGTTGGCGTAAGGAATCTTTTATTCTTTTTTACCAGATACTTTAAAAAAAAGTTAATTCTTAGTATATGTCATTAAAAAATAATTTAAAGCACATTCATATTGTATTTGTTTTAAATAAATATCACAATATAGTTCTAAGATCAATGATAAAATAAAAATTCAATGCTTTCTATTTCTTAATTTTAATATATTCACCACCTGACCTGAAAAAAAAAAAAATACAGTTTCATATAGCTCATTAGCTACTGCTTCATCCATACTTAAGCAAAAAAGCTTACAGGTCAAATCAATCATTAAGGAAAGAAGGAAATTTAAGTAGCATTTAAATAACAGTTGCCAGATTTTCTTCTTTTGAAATATCCTTTCAACGATTTAAATTATACATATTAATCATTCGGTCATATTCACCAAAATGACTAACATTATATGAGTTTAAAAATTTCAGGGAACACTTCTTACTTAATCTTTTATTTCTTCCTCTTCTCTTGTATTATGCAAAGAATACACAAAGCTTCTGGCTAATGTTCTGCTTTTTTTTCAGACAAATTTTCTGTTGAAATCAATGTGAGGTTTTCCCAATGAAGGAATTCATTACAAGGTTGAACATGTGGCTTAAACGGGCTAGGCTCTCAGTTACTACAAACTGTTATTTTCCAAAGACTGAGTTTGATTGGCTCCAAAACCACCTTGCATTTTTTTTAATTAGGTCTGTCAAGGATATCTCAAATCCAAATAAATGGATCTGACAATGATATGATACATTTGTACTAGCACAGGCAGCTTTTCCAGTTGTACCTCTCTAGTACAACGAGAAATTACTACCAGCTGATGCCTGTTTACCTATACTAACCAAGGGGACAGTTTGAAATAGAATTGCTCCATATCAGCATACCATCATAACTGGCACTGAGATGCATTTTTTTTAGCCAACTGATGAGGAAGATTAGGGCAAGAAAAAACAAAAATTAACTGATATTATTTTAATTTTGTTACTTTGTTCCCTTGGGATGAAGTTGAAGACATGGGCATGGTAGCAGTGAATAAAACTTTTTCGGTTTCTATTTATTCTGCACTAATTTCTGTGAATAAATCCAAATTTAGAGCTCAGGGTCTGCAGTTTGACATATCTGGGAAGAGTTAGAATTCAGCATCTATGTAAAAGGTTACATTAGATTAACAGGCTGTCTTTGTATTTCATCTCAACAGCAGTACTTGTATCTTTGTTAGCACTGGTCACTTTTTGGTGAAAAGGAAAGAGCCCTTCAGAAGACTAGGCCAATATAGTTTATTTTAAATAAATCATTCTCAGATAATGTAAAGACAACAAATCAAGACATGCAAGGAGATGGAAAGCTGATTTACCAAAGGTTGACTCTATTTGTCAAAACTAGTACATTTTTTGATAATTCATTTTCTAAGCAAATGAAGTGTCCTATATTTATCAATAATGATTTAACTGAAAGACTTTTTAGTTAAACTGGACTTTAGAATTATATAGAAGAGGATGAAAAAGGTAATGGGGAGAAGGCATTCGAAAAGAAGCAGCATGCATACACTACTTTGGAAAACTTTGCAAAGTTTGTTCTTGGGAGTTACTGGATTAAAAATGTCACAAGAGACTTTGCCACAAAAAGTAGAAAAGTGACAATAAAACAAAGATAAAAAGCATAATCAGTTCTTTATGCAATTCCATAAAGAACTAGATGACCTAGTGGACTGGAATAATTTAAACAATATGACATTCCATAAAATAAAATGCATGGCCATGCATGTAAAGAATATGTGTGTTTTAATTTATGGAAGGTTTGCTGTGAGCTATCAACATGATGCAGCTTTGAAAACGGAGATAGGAGATAGTGCAAAGAGAGGCTTTTCCACTAGAGAGGGTAGAACAAGATATTGGGTTCAGCTCAGAGGAATAATGTGTGCAGTTCTGCTCCCCCACATTCTAGAAGAAATTCAGACTTTTGCAAGTATAGAAAAAAGCTATTGGCTGATTACTAATTTGGAGAGCTAATGTTATGAGAGGAGGCTAGAACAGCCTTTCTTAATTATGGTAGTAAAATGAAAATGTAGAAAATATTTTTTCTCTCTGTAAAAAGCTCCTGAAGTTAAACACTAGGGAGTAAAAAGATGACTATTTTAGCTGAAAAGCAGTGTTTGGCATGTGAACAAAAGTAAGCAAAGTGGTCATGAATAAGTCTAGGGTGGAAATTAGTAGAAAGGTTTTTAACCATCAGATTTGGAGGTTTGGACCAAACTGCTACCATGTAGCAATGGAAGCCAAAAATGCCTAAATAATTTTAAGGTGGAGCTTGAAGATACATAAAAAGGACTGCATCATGTGATTTACCTGAAAAGGAAGAAAATGTATTTCATATACTCAGTGCCTCCTTCATGTTCTTGTTATCAACATCTATTAGGAACTTAGTGTTTCTAGAGTTGTGCATCCAAAATAACTACTCCCCATCAAATTGCTTATGACTTCATTAACCAAACACTGGCTTTCCAGGCCATAAATGACAGCATGTTTTCCTGAAGTTGACAGAAAGTCAGCATGTTTTACAGTGTATCTAGGTTCACAGTAGAAACTTGGCAAGAAAACCACTTACCCTATATCGTACTTTCTGTGCAAGTCATCAACATTTAGGTTAGAGCCATATTTGCATCTCTAGCGTCTGTCAAATTTCACCTTGATAATTTTATGTTCATCATTTAATGAATACTTCTTCAAAGTCAAGGCTTTTCTTGTGAAAGAATATGAAAATAGTGCACAAACTGTATTTGTACATATGGATTATATATTTCAATTTTGTGCTTTGCTCAAGCAGCATAGTTTTCATGTGCAAACATAAGTTTCTGCATATGCAGTACTAGGGAGGTTATCAAATTCAAATTTGTAACTTTTTTTCCTATCTTCACATCCAATTAAAGTTGTAACTTCTGTATAGATTTCTTTACTAAACTGACCTACATTATAATACTTGAGAGGATTAGAGGATTTTTAATTATACGCATTATCCAAAAGGAGATGTATGCATACAGTAATGCCTTTTGGGGCAAAGGAAGTTTCATCCAGCAAGGTGAAATTCTCTTGATCTTTTATAGAGTAGAATATTTACTTTAGACGACATGCTTCATTAACTATCATCTACAGAACTTAGTTGAACTCTTTGGGTGCATCTGTAACAAACAGAAGGTCAAGACTTTTAAATTCCTTCATCTTCACCTTTTTGAATACAGCACCAAGCATACAGTTCTTTAGTGATGCTATTTAATAAATATTTCAAAGTCTCTTAAATCAGCTATTCTGGCTGATTCCATAGAGTGACTTTCATAGTTCTCAAAAGCAGTCTATATATTTCTTTCATGAAGTAGTGTGCCGTAACACTTCAACATTCCACCTTAATTCACTTTTCATTTCAACTATTTGAGTGTAAGACATTTATATTATCTCTCCCTCTTCAATCCAGGCTCAAATTGAAACAATCAAGCAAAAAAAACAAAAAAAGAAAAAAAGTTAGCAAGACATTAGTGACCCTAATATTTAGTTTCTACATTATAATCAGATTGAAATTACTGCAATAGATATTTTTAAAAGTATAATCTAGCTGTACTAAAATAAACACTCTGAGTAAAAAGGAAGGTATTCATAGATTCATGGTCAATACTAATGTTATCAGTTCTCTAATCAGATTGCAGCTACTGTGGACCCCATCAAATCACGTAATTGCCTTCCCAGGGTCAAGGGTCTTCAAAATCCATTTGTTACAAACACATTGCAGTGTCATAAGCACATTTATTTGTTCCTGATTATTATATTTATGCTAGGCTGTGTACAAGGGTGTCATGAATATTTATTGTCTTAGAACAGTATGACTAGTGGGGTGGAATGTGAAAACAAGATGCATTTCCCTGTTTGTGCTAAATCTAAAAGCAAATTGAATTCACTGAATTTCAGTAGATGACATATAAATCAGTATTTTCTGGCAAAATAATACAGGGTGAGTCTTCTAATAGAAATGATTTCATGGTCTCGATGAGTCATAAAACTCCCTCTGAAAATGTGTAATATTAATTAGACATCCAGCAATAATTCATTATTGTGTTTGTCGGAAGACTATAAACAGGACAAAAAAGCAAAGTAAAGCCCAATGTCACCTAACTGCATAATACATTAGGAAAACTGTGAAACTAAGTTTCCAGTATATACTAAGTTACAAGGATTATGCATCTCTATATGCTGACTTGTTTTTATGAATTGATTTTTGACTGATGAAAGAGCACAGAAAATGCTAGAAAGGTATTCAGTTGTTAAGGTTTAATTTCCGCTAAAGTGGTTAGCATTATAGACCAAGTTTTGAAGAAGGATGCTGTCTGATCACATAAAAATTCTAATCTTCTCTGAATGCCAGTGTATGCTGAAGACATAGTCAGGGAAGGTGCTAGACCACCAGGGAAAGCCTCCCCAGAAACTTGTGCTAAATAATTTGGTCTTAATTTATTATAAACAATCTGAGCTCACTGGATCTTTGAATTTCTTGGTCCATAACAGTGGTAAAATGATCTGTTGCATACAGGTGATACTGGAACACAAAGAATTTGGAGAGTTGCCTCAGAATGTTTAGAGAAACTTTTCCTTGTTGGTCTTCTTCAGCTGTGCTGTTTTATTACCATTGCAAATTTTTTGTTTCTGCCCCTGTTTAGCCTTCCTTAAAAAAGGAAACTCTACATGTTCTTAATGCCAGTTGAATTATTTAAGTAAGGAAGTCTGAGCCCAGATGTGAAAACTTAGGGAAAAAAAAATTGATAGTCCCCAACAGAAAATAGGTATTATAGCTGTTTTCTTTTCTATGACACACTTTCTCTTAGGTCCCGGTTTGGCAGAATACTGATCCCATGCGTTATTTTAAGTAAAGAAGTAGTTCTAATTGACTTCAGTGGGACTACTCCTGTGCTAAGGAATCACATGGGTTTAAATATCTTACTGGATCAGACTTTTAAGTTTTGGAATTTTCACTGGCTGGATGGGGACTTGCTATTGGGTCATTGTTTTTACTACCATGGCAATAAAATTTGAAACTCCTCTGAATACACTGAGATGGGGAGTTCCAGACTAAAAATGGAAATGTGTGAGAATCAGTTATTGTTCGTGCATTTTCCTCACACTCACAGCTCAAGTCTAGCAAGTAGTTATGCAGGCATTCACCCTAGACACACTTTTAACTGTGTATAAGCATTTCTCTGGATGGTCCCAAGTCATCATCATTTTAAATCTATAAGCTAAGAATGAAAACTTTCTACTGAGAGCAAAAAGCATCTGGAAACTCTGGACACGTTTTGGTGGTGTGGTATATTTTGAAGGGTCAGTAACTTTCTTAGCATAGATTCTATTAGACACTTCTTCCAGTGGCAATGGGTGCTGGATTTCCTTTGTCTCTGTGTTATGGCTCAGACATAAAACAAAACTACATATGAACACACTACTAAGGGTCAGTTGAGCATTTGTTACTAACTGTGCATGTATTCCAGCTCAAACTATAACACGTTAGCTTAAGCCTCTTTCCTTGAGGTTCTTTTGACATGTTTGACATTGTGTTGTGGCTATACAATTAGCCAGCGTTGTTCAGTTGAGGCAGAATAACTCCCAAAGCTGTAATAATGCAATCATGTGCAAGAGTCCTTTATTTAAAATAGAAAATTGGTACTCTTCCTAATGAAATTTATCGGTTATGAAGTTCAGGCAGGATATGAAGGGACAACAGTGCTTTGTTTTTTATCAGAATGTAATAGCTTAAGTGGGGCTGAAAACATGTGCCTATATCCATCTGACAAGCACCTTCACAATGGCCTCTTTTGACAAGACCTTTTAATGGCAGGGGGTCCTTTTGGTTGTCTGGTTCAAAGAACCAGCCCTGCATAGTAGAGTAAGCTGTTTAATGTAGCTGGTATTAGGAGAAGACATCATCTGCTGACTCTGCTTTGAGCAGGGTGGTTGGACTGCACAACCTCCAGAGGTCCCTTCCAACCTCAACACTTCCCTGAATCCATGAGTCAAAACTTATATTTCAGTCACCTTGAAGGTGGGTGTATGGGTCATCTTCAGGCATTGATTTCTCCTTTTCAGAAGACTAAGGGTTGCCTTTACTGGATGATGAGCACTAAAGGGACAGTTGTGCACTGCGTTTTCTCTTACTGGTTTTATTTAGTGCAGTGTGTGTTCACTGATGCACAGCAGGGAAGACACTGCCCATCTAACTCTGCCAGTAGCAAAACACAGGCATATGCTAACAATCTCAATTACCAGGTCAACATACAGCAGTCACAAATAGTAACTGAATAGTACATAATCCATCACATTAGGCTAAAGAACCAGATTTAACAGCGTAGTTAGTTTTTATAAGCACTTGAAATGGCAGTTGGTTAATAAAACCCTATAAAACTGAGGTTTTATAGTAATACAATATACGTGTATCTATTACACAGGTAATCATGTCTGAATTTGTTTTTAACAATCAGTTATTATTTATTGATTGTAGTGCCCAATAACTGCCTAGTTAAATTCATAATTGGAAACCTTAATTTGAGGTGGCACTACAAGTTTCTCATTCAAAGTGTCTCTCAATCAAAAGCAAACCTACCATAACCTAAAATATGAAATAAAAAGTGCAATATATACGAGATGTATATTGTAAAAAAAATGAAAGGCACTGGAGCACATTTATTGAATGAGATTTTTCAGTTTAGTGATTATTCTCAGTGAGACAACCACAAAGCATTTCTTACCATTTAAGCAGGAGCCACAACTCACAGGCTGTCTGTTCATTGAATTTGTTTCTGCATGTATGGAAAAGAGAGAAATGGCATTGCAAGGAATGACTGGTGAATGTACTCAAACAAAACATCATGACTACAGTATCCCTTCCTACCAGTTTCCTTTGCCAAAACCTTTATGATATTTGAATAGTGTACAGTATTGGGGAGAGGAAGGAGACATAAAGTTTCCACATAAAGTTTTTTCTAAATGGGCTAAGTCAGCTACATGCAACTCAGCTGTATATGCATGCGATTGTTGAAGGGGGTGCAGAGAGAATGTTTTCTTAAAAAACCTGCACCTTTGTTTTCAGTACTTTTCAATGGGAAAACTTGCTTGTTAGTGACTGCTAGTAGATCTGGTTTGCTGTGTGGTGCCAGAGATCAGAGTCCTTCTGAATCCTGTGTGGAATTATGGAGCAGAGGGCTCCTGCGGTCTCCTGAATGAAACGGAAAGCTTCACATCATTTAGATTATGAATACAGATGATAATATAGCCCAATTGCCTTAAGTGGCTAATATTAAATATGTTTGGCTTTGTTAAGGACTTAAAATCTAAGAATTTAATGAGGTACTTAAAACACAGCAGGACTGGACTCTAATTTAGATTATATTTTTGGCTGCAATGTAAATGTAGCAGTTTAGATACTGTTCAGGAACTGATTTCAGTTGCAGAAATTCTGGAGAGCTGAGACGTAAATTATCTCAACTGGCTATTTATCTTGTTTCTTTCACAGGGCATGATGTTTCCAGTGTATAAAAATCTTTTCACTGTGAGAGAAATGTTTGATTAATAGAGCTGTAGTGGAGGGAAACAGTCACTTTATGAATGAAAAGAAGCACACAACTTGACTGCCCAAATACATGCCCAAATGTGTATGCAGTCACCCAAATACTGAGCTTGAATTCGATACAGTAATGTATATATAACAAATGTGTTATATGTCATGTTGTATTGAATCCAATTGTTCCATTAAAAACTTTGGAGATAAAATAGTTGTTAAAATAAGCTCTTTTCAATGTTTTTGCACATAATTTTAAATGCAATAGCTAATAGAATTTTCTCATTTAAAGAGAATTATTAATGCTCTGTGAGATTAGGAGAACCTGCTGTCGTGAATGGGTGATTTAGATAATTTAAAGAACCACTGTCAAAGGTATTTGCAAAAGTGGTTTTAATATGATGTTTTAAAAGTGCGACTTAAAATTTGATGGCAAGGTTCACTCTATTACTGTATGGCACAATCATTTGAACAATGGTTCAAAGTTACCAAGACACAAATCAAAGTTGCCAAGACAAAATCAAAGTTACCAAGTCACAAATCAAAGTTATCAAGGCACAAATCAAAGTTACCAAGACAAGATCAAAGTTACCATACTACGAGGTTTTGTGTGATATCGGTCACTTATCAAAGATCTGCCGTTGGTAAAAGGTTTCTCTGCCTCGAGGAGCAACCTTGAGAGGCATCCCAGCTCAAGGGGAGATCACTGCCATGCAGCCAGGCTACTTAGCCAGGAGAGCTCAAAGAAGGCTCACTTAGCCTGTCATACTTATGGAATGAAGTGGTTGCTTGTAGTCAAATTACATGCGATGGGAAAGGTATGCATGAGACTCCTTGTACCCACAACTTTCTTTGTTCCTTGATAAATGAGTCTTGCAAAAGGCACCCGCTATTCACGTGTTAATCACATGATCGGTGTTCCCAGCTCATATGCATCGATGCTCTCCATGCCACTTGGCTCCTTTGTGGGTTTTCACAGAACAGATTGAAACTAGAGGAGTTCTTGGCCCATTTACGGCTTAGAACTTTATCTCCTTTGGAGCCTGAACCAAACTACTGCTAGTTTGGTTAAGGCGTCAAGTGCATCCATCCCACCTGCCTGGTGAGTTGACTTTCTGTTTTGGTTTTTACATCTCTCTCCAGGCTCAGCAGCCTAAAGTGAGTTCAATTAAACTTCCTCATTTTCAATTTAAAATAGATTTACTTGTACTTTAATGCTTAATCTGGAGGCCCTATGTTTCTGGAAGAGTTGGTTTTGGATATTTAAATATTCAAGAAAAAATAAACTGGCAGAACACCTGTGAAGTTAAACTGTATTTGGAAAAAGAAATTCTGTTCTACCATCAGAGTTGTCATTAAAACGCACCTATATCTGAGTCAACACTGCTCCAAAGATCTGTTTTACACAACATATTGTAGCAGTTTGTATGTTAATCAGACCTTGAGTGGTCTAAATACTTTTTCTGAGTACTTAAACTTATATTGCTCTCATCTGTAATGATATTTTCTTTTTTCTTATACACATATCTACATATGCATATCTATGCATATCTTATATGCATATACAAGGAACATTCCCAAGAGACAGGAGAACATCTTAAGAGTAATACCTAAAGAAGGTTAAATAGAAGAAAGTATTCCAACATTGATATAATAGTAAATGCCTAAAGAAGAAGGAAAAATATAGTTAATACCATAAAGCAAAGGAAATAACATATAGGTTGCAAATGGTATCTCAGACTGAATTAATTCTTGGGGTGGAGGCAATGAAAACTGGACTTCTTGTCCTTCTGGGAATTGGGAAAGAGAGAGAGAAAGGTTGAAAATAATTCCTTTCTAGAATTAAGATTAAAAGTTGACATTCAAAAAATCAATGCAAAATGTTATAAAATGTATAATACAGATATACTGAAATACTTTGTTCTCATTTTTGACCTGTATTTCAACTTTCTTTTATATATTAAGATGCACTAACATATGTCATACATGAAGATAAAGTAAGGCCATACACTTCTACTTCAGTCCCTAAAATTAGACTTAGGTGGAACAGAGGCACCTAAATCAAAGAAAACAGTCCAGGACATTATGCTGTGATGGCTGTCTGGTCCTAAAAGCATCTATAATAAGACACTGATTACCTGCCTATGAGCTTATCTGTTCATATATAGAGAGAGAAAAATTCAAACCACTGGAGGTGCCTTTTAGGCTTACAGCTGATTTCACCAAGAAACTTGATATGTAGGAGAAGTGCTGGAATTCTTAATTTAAAAGGCTTGCTAAAACTATCTTTAAGTGTCTAATAAAGCAGTGTGAAACCTGTCACCTCCTGGTTCTTTCAAAGAAACATTGCGTTTTTATTGTCAAAACAACATGTTGCTGGCCATTTCTCGTTGTTCTGAAAGTTAACTCTCCTAGAGCAATGGTGAACCAACTAAGTATTATGAATACCATAGCTATAGTACATAATGTATAACTGACTGCCAATCTTAATATTCTTTTTGTTATTAACTGAAGTATTTCATTTGTATTCTATTTCTACTTTTTGCAGAAACTGTGCTCAGGTAGTTCTCAAAAGATATTTCCCCATCAAGAAACCATTTTCTGAATATTAATAACGTGAAAAACCCTGCAGAACACTAGACAAGTTATGTGGCAAGTTTAATAACCACTTTAAAACATAATCTTTACTTAATTGTTGTAAGTATAGACCTGCCAATCAAGATACAAAAATATGCATAGCTGCTAGCAAAGCCACTGTAGGAATTTTAACTTGATGTTTGCACAATATGAAATTAAATCTGAGTTGATACTGTGAAGGCTAGGGAAAATCATAGACAAATAATTTAAATTTCCCTATTTGAACTGTGATTTTAAAGCTAATATCTATTTCCATAACCTCACAACAATGAGGAAAGGAAATGCAAGGAAAATACTGGAAGTATTTGTAAGTAGATACTGCACCTACTGTGCTTCTCGTTGTGGCTGTCAATGTGGGAGCATTGTAGGCCTAGTGCTGGGAAGTTCTACTAAAGCTTTTTTTTCTTTAACTGCAAGGCTGTTATTTAGTGGATCTTGTGATGAATTTATAATTCATTCATCCTTGACTGCATTTCTTTTCTTAGAGGAAGCTTTTGAAGTTAGGAAACATTTGCCTGAACTCTGGAAAGCTTGGTTTCCAGACAGCCAATGAAAGTAGGTGACAGAAACTGGGTTCATGAGCATCTGTGTGGATACCTTTTAAAAATACCTATATTATTCTAGGAGTTAGGGAAAAGCGCGGGTCCTCCAAAGGAAGATCACAATTCTTGTGATGTGGAAATGTCATCTTCTTTATCTACTCTTCTTGCACTATGTCACTGTATTTTTACTTTTCCTTAAAAAGTTACCAGAATTCTAGGGAACATATAGACCAACTGTTCTTGTCATTCTTTTCTAGCACCCACCCACCTTTGAACTACATTTCAGTTTATATTTGGCATGAAAGTATTGAGGGATGCAAGAAAGAGATCTTTTGAGAAATTTTAGAGAGGAAGTCAATATTCTAGAAATAAATCATACCCAAAACCTTAGAAATAAACACTTGCAAAATTAGGAATTGAAGACATGGAAAGCTGAAGCTGAACTGCATTATGAATAGGAGATGGGTTCACCTTTATTGCTGTCTGACAAACTGAAAAGTGCCACGTCGAAGCTGCTAGTATCTTTTATTTATAGAGTTTATATATATTCATCTTCAAATTTGTTCCTGTATCACTCTACCTTTTGGGGGCAGGCACCTATTTTGACAATTTGTTATTTGTCTGAGATAGGATTTAAGAATATATTTACAGTCTGAACAGAACTCTGAACCATCTTAGTGTTAATTCCAAGGAAGAATAGGACTAAAACCTCTTAACCAATACTTTCATACTTATGGGAAAAGGTGATATAGGGATAGAACTGCTCTGAATATAAGTGTTCCCAGAGTGAGATACTTTGATCACTGCTTCTCTTTAGGCAGGAGCCTGCATTTGATTGTAGTAACTGATATATTGAATCTGGCATCATTCACTGGTGTAACTGATCTAGGAATAAAAACTTGAATTTTAAAGTTTTTTTTTAAAATAAAAATCTGAATTTTAAAATTTACCATTTAGCCATTATTGTATCTAAAAAGCAGTGATGTATTTGAAGCAAGCAACTAATCTTGCTCATGATAAGATCAAACAATTACTGTATTTTTAAATTAAAGAAAACATTAGTCCAAAATTAATCTTGAAAGGGCTCAGACCAGTTTTGTGAAAGAATGTTTACCTGATATATGTACCTAGACTATGTTAACATGAACTGTTAACAGCTGGAATTTTGCATCATTAAAACATGCAGAGGAAAAAAAACATTTGTATATAAATAAACCAGACTTCCTATATAAGTTACTCAAAAGTAGATTATAATTTAACTGATTTAATAAATGAGAATATTTTAGCTTATCGCTTTGCCAAAAAATGAATGTATAAAACAATTCTTTACCATCAACGAAGCAGTGGTGGATACCTCCACTACAATGGTATTTTAAGCCAATAAGGATTTTTGTGACATCTAATTGCCTGAAGACAAAATATAACTCCCTAACAAAATCATTTGGCACTTCTCAATATCAACACCTTCTTTTTGGTTGTGTTGCAGTTATCACTCATATACCTAGAAATATTTTAGTTTTCATGGCACAAATAATGTTCTGTGACCTGAAAAAGACTAAAAGACCCACTGTATTCTCTTGTTCACATTTCTGAGGAGGTGCAATCCAGGAGACATTCAGGGAGCTTGCTGAACATATGCTATCAGGATCAAGCTCTTCACTGCTTTCTCTTGGAGTGATAGCAGTTGGTGATGCTTTTACTGTGTAAGAGCCTGGTGTTTAGGGACCTCTATCAGAACGTAAATCTTGACATCAGGATATTTCCACCCATTTCCCTCACCTTGATCTGCAGTCAAGGAGATCACCCTAACCACCAGGCTTCAGTGTATTCTCTGATGATAATGTTCTTCGTCTTTTCCACTGAAAATGGGCCATTAAAGTGTATGTGTTGCTGAGAAGGAGGTGCAGTGGAAGAGGAGCCATGCCTGGCTCTGCAGTCGCAGCAAGGGGTATCAGCTGAGGAGCATTATCTCCCTGACACCATTGGGGTATCTGTGGGGCATTAGGTATGTCCTTAACCTGCTGGTGATTCACCATGCATCTTCAATTCTGAGACACGTTTCTCTGTCCATGGAGTGCCTACTTTTTCCAGCAGTAAAAGTGTCCTTCACATTTAGATGTTGGGCTAGGCCTAGAAAATACGTAGTTTCAGATTTCAGAATGATTACCGCTGTATGACAGTTCCCCCTATTCTTTCATCCCTACATGGAAATGAGCTTAAAAACAGCCACGAAACACAACCTCATAATCTCAATAAAGAGTTCAAGAAAAGGGACCAGATTTAGACATGGAAGCCAAAATTTACTCACTTTCCTTTCTTACTCAAGTAATATGTTCTGTCACCTTGAAAATACTGATAGCCTTGCTTTTTTTAATACACTGATAGCACATTATTTTTTTTTCCTCTTTCCTTTTGTAAAGATAATTTTAAATTGTCATTTAAGTGACTTTTAAATAATTTCTGAAATTTAATTTGAATTAAGGTTAATACAGATTTATTTTTAGTCTAAAGAAATCCTTAGTCTTTTGACAGAATAGGTGATTTGGAAGAAATACAACTTATGTACGTTAATCAGTCAAACAGGTTTAATGTGTTGAACTTTCACAGGCCCCATACATATACACTTCAGTGTACAGCTGAGATTATGGCATGTTCAGTACTATCATGAATGAGTTGTACACAGCTGACAAATGATCTGCAATAACTCTTTTCAGTTCTTCATTATGTCTTACTGCTCCTGATACCACTTCCAATTATAAACTTCAACAAGCTCCTCATTTGATCTCTTTTTTAAAGGTAATCATTTTCTCTTAGAATTTGACCTTGAAAGAACCTTTTAGCTTGATTCAGCAAAGCATTTCTTCACCTGCCTAAAGGAAACTAGTTGCACTGACTACTCTCTTGCTTCACCTGAAGATATTAAATGTTAATTTTTTAAAATTTATAACCATTTGGAACAATTATTACTCTATCCCATAGTTAAACAGTTAGATGATATTTATATCAGAAATATTTTCATAAATCATGATGTGCCTAAGCTTAGCACATTACAAAAATTAATGTATTTTAGAGTACTCAGTCTGATACATTTATTAAAACTAAATCAGACCATGCTGTATAATTTAAATTATGCATAGATTTTTCTCTCCACTGTTCAGCTACAGACCTGTAGTTCATCAGAATTTTCTTTGCAGCTTGCTTTTCAGATTACCCTCCAATCTTTAACATAATCCCTTCACTTTCAACTGTGCTTTTTAGTAGCATGTGAATACTTATATCAGAAAATACATGATTGAATTAATGCATACACACACATTTCCTTAAAAATAACATATTTTTTTCACTTGTTGTTAGTCATATTTTCCTAAATAGTTCTTGAGAATATTGATTTTTATGCCAACATTTTTCCAAAAGATAGCTGATTTTCATATTTGAACACTATTTATTTTTTCTTCTAAAAAAAGTGTCTAATTACTATTTTTCCAAGATAATAAGACTTTTTTTATTATTCTTGAAAATGCTTTGCCTTTATTGTTTTGTATTGCACAAAACAAGAATATGCTACAGAGGGTTTTAGTGTGTATGTTTCATCATCTAGTTTATCACAATAACTTGAGTATTAGAACAATAAAGTAATAATACTTCCGAGATTCCTCTGAGATTTTAGATTGTTAGTGCTGTAGAAACAGTGCTGTGAGCTGATGCCAATATATGTTCCTGGAAACATTTATAGTAATATAGCTTCAGCAGAGACAGTAATGATATAAACAGGGCAAAGGAAATACCAGAAATGCAGCAGATGCTATTGATTATATGCCTTGGAGAATATTTCACTTATGTATTTTAAGTCCTGTCAATGTAAATCAAAAGGAGGTGATGTTGTCAGTAAGATATATCACAGTCAAAATAATGTGCAGTGGCAGCAATCTCACCATGCTGATGGAGCAGATCATGATTTCGGAAATGGAGAAGACATCCATAGCACAACTGAGGTATTATAAACCAGAGGAAAATAATCTGATTTAAGCATCTGAATCATTGTGAGCTGTGATCAAATTTATGCTGAAAGTTCATATGGCTGATAGGGCCATATCAACTTTATGTTAAGCTGATAGGGCTGTTTTACGTTGAGCTGACTAGCATGTTTGAACTTGATCTAAGTCTTATACCTGCCCTAAAGGTTTGCAGCTTTCATTATTTCTCAGGCTTGTAAATCTGGAAGCCATAGCACTATTTTTTAGGAACTGGAATTAATACCCAGCAAAGGCAAGCATAAAAGTCTTGATTTAGAAGACAATGCTCAGTGACCCTGTGATGGTTAAGCATGGCATAGACCTAAAGAAAAGCTTTTCTTGTTTTTGTGAAGTCAGATCTACAAAGAGCTACATTACCAATTTTGGAATTAACAGTTTAAACACACAAGTAAAATATTACCTGTTTTTAAAAGCCTTCTCACTCTTTGTTATGAATAAATCTAGGAATAAATGTTAATAAGGTTTTGTATGAAATTCTGCGCTAAGAGTGGGAGCTAAGTTTAAAGCAAGCATTTGCCTTTTGTAATATGGAAATTCTAGCACTACCTGCAAAAATTCTCTTGAGAGTAGATTAGCCCTACAAGTTTGTATAAAAATAGGAGTAGTAGAAAATTATTAAGCTTTTCTATAACTAAAGCATCTTTAATGTACATTTGCATCTCCATTTCTTTGAAATTACATATTATATGGACATTTATACCAAAAGACTTTTTTTCTTTGAATAAATAGCAAGAAAATTAAATTATTTGTAATTTGTCAAACAATGTTGCCACTTAATCAGCTGCAAAATAGATTTATTTTTAACTTGACTAGTTTTGAGATTATTGAGGATATTGAGAAGGCTGAATTCCTATTTGTTACCTTTTTTTTTTAATTAACAAACAGTGTCTTAAAAACAGCAGCAAGGGACAGACCACATTCTGATGATGTTGTGCAGTCAAATCAAAGCTTGTCACCTAACTGTGAAAACTCAAAGATTAGTAAGAAAATCTGCTTGTGGCCAGATATCAGTGGAGATGCATGTGCAATCTTTGTCACCTGGTGGAAAATACCATAGCTCCCTAGGTTTTAAGTGGGCTGTGTAGTTCTGAGTAGCTGACATAACGCTTACGTGTAGATCAGTAATTAATAGACAGTTTTTATAACTCATCTACAGTGACTTATTCAGCAAGTTTCCTTTAGGTAACCTCAATGTTTTTAAAAGGTTTTGCTGAATGGAATGCAAAAGAACATGAACACAACAGAAAATGCCATTTTTAAAAATCATAAGAATGCATTTTCTGATTCAGAATGAAATCTTTCTTGGAAACAGAGGCAAAAAGAGGCGTTAGGAGGTAGATAGCTTTCCCATCTGAGCATGCATATTTTGTGAATCTGGGGCCAAATTCTGATGTCAATTATATCACAATGAGCTACTATCTATTGAGCAGCTTTACAGACCCTGCCACATCATTTCATTTCTCCTTAACAGACTGTAGGATACTTGCAGCACTTATTGCAGCATACACAAAACTTTGATTTATACACATTTTTCAGGACTTTTACCCAGTCATCCCTCCTTCTTTTCCCATGAAATTGCTTACACTGTGTGCAGAGTGCTGAAGGAACATCCCAATAATATCATACATTTGGTACCAGGAATGAAATTAATACAGATTCACATAATTTACAAAGGAGAGAGCCAGTTCTGTTTTCATAGGTTTTCTGTAGTGATTTAATTTCAATATGAAAAGTAACCTTGCTTAAAAAATAATCTTGTTATTACTAAATCATGAGATTGAGCTCCAAAGATTTACAAGTCTCTCAGCTAACCCGTGTCCAAATGTTTCTTCATACCTTTATTTTATTCCCCCTGCACACCTTGGAATGCAATTCCCAGGTATATTTTCATCATGGAATACTTCATCAGGTTTCAGGGTGAAGTCATACGGAAGGTGTTGATTTACATGGAGTCTCTTCAGGTTACTTCAGCTTTTGCAAAGTAACCATATGCAACAATTTCATACTGTATAACAAATTCAGCATGGCGGTTGTTTTTCCTATCAGTACTAGATGTGGCCCTAGTTATGTAGCTAGCAGAGTTCCCTCTATTACTGCATGTTTTTCATTCATGGATAACTGACACATATTAATTTCTTGCTTAACAGTGACACTGACTGAAAAGGGCTGCAGCAATCGATTTATCCATTCCACTTCTGCTGAACTCAGCTAATAAGATACTCAGGTCTTCCTGTGGCTGCCAGTCATTGCTATCTGGTAACTTTCTGCACACGTTACTCTCCCCGCAGAGGAAATGCCATTGCTGTTCATATTTAGAAATATAAGATTTAAATCTAATTTTTTTTCTGACCTTCCCAGAATTCCAGGTTATGAAAGCAGTGTTTTAGAATGAAGGCTTTTTTCATATGGATTAGACTGTTAGCCTATAGTGATAACCAAACTCAAACCAAAAGTAGTCATTCTCTTCCTAAATCTTAGAATGATGCTTTCTTTTAAGAATGTAAAATCTCATAGTTATCATTGACTTTCTGTGGACTCATTTTTGCCACTCTGTCATTGTTAAATCCTGTTGTGCTACCTAAGGATTTATCTACTTTTATGATATACACTAGATGAGGACCGTGTTTTAGGTGTGAAATCTCTCTATTGTTCTCACATGCCTACTGAGGAATGGGTTTCCTTTTGATGACATTACACTGGAATATACATTCCAGGTGTGCACTATTTCAGTAGCTAATTTTCTTCAGTTATGGGACCAGCCCCAATCCCACAAAGTAAAATCCCTGAAATATTTACAAACCTCATTATTAAATGTTTCAATGTACAGGTCTCTTCCTATCAAGCTGCTTCTTGTTAATTTTGGTATAATCCAATCCCCATTCAGGGGATGATCGGATGGATGGATGGACAGATGTGAACTGTGCTTTTAGCAATAAAAAATCAGCTTGAGTCTTGAAGAAAAAAGTTCACTAGCCCTCCTAAACTATTATCTCCTTGTTAATTATGGTAGTTTTGGGAACTGATATTCATATAAAATCAGTGGGAGTCCATTTCTCTTACACAAGAACAAAATTTACCATTTTTCTGTCTCGAAGTTGGGGAACATCTTTTCCAATCTCATAAATCTCTGGGAATTAATCAAAGAAGTTTTTAATGTGCTTTGAAGTATAGGCTTCAGTTCTAGGCTCTGGTTTTTAAAGTATGTGGCACTGTAGCTTATGCATTCCATTTGAATTTGTAACATTCAAAGGTGGCTGTGAGCCATTTGGACAGTTTCTGACCCTGGGATCGCTCTGTAGTGATCCAGAATCTTTGCAGAAGTTACAACCAGCCTGATCCCAGAGTTGGTGGGATACACATCCCTTCTTCATGAAACAGAGTGAAAAGATATGAGCTGGAATCATGTGCAGTCATGCTGTTTTGAAGTCATGGTTCTATGGCTCAGTGGACTTGAGGGTAGCTAGCTATGTGTTGATACAGCAGTGAAATATTGCCTAAAAAGAAACATCTGTATTCTTCTCTTTCTTAATAGCAAAGACTTTTGATAAGAGCTACATGTCTGTTAGCTAATAAGGACATATAATTACATATGATATATTCCAGATTCTTATGCATAATTGCTCTGTCTACATGGACAGCTTTTTGAATTATGATATGAAATTATGGTGTTTAAGGTTATTTGAACTACTATTAATATTACCGAATTACAGCAGAAAATATAGGTAGGTTCATCAGACACAGAAAACCATTGATATAGGTTGGCAAAAAAGGCTTAGTTATGATTTCCAGTAGCACACCTTCATTAATGAAATGGAGTGCACAGTAGCACTTCTTCATTAATTAAAAAATGTGCAGAAAGAGAACTGCATATTGCATTTAAATCTTGATAAACTGAAAAATCTGGAAGATAAATTAAAAAACTGTGGATATCTATAAAAAGTACATATTTGAATGCATCAAGGTTTGAAAATGTGATGCATAACGTCCACTGGTTCTAACACTTCTCTTTTCTTGGCCCTGTTCTTTCTTCAAGTAATATGTCCAGATCAAGGGAGAATTTGATCCTCTGAATTACAGTAAATATTATTCTTTTCTTCCTAGAAGCCAAACAGAATTTTGTGGTAAGGGTATTTAACACAGATTTTTAAACACCTTCATAGGAATTTTCTTCCAAGACCTTTTAAAATTGATAGTGTGTTTCTTCCTCATATTACAAATAAAACATTCTTTGGTTACTTAAGTTTAAATTATATAAATTACAAAACATTAAATACATGAAATAAATCCCCAAATGCTGTTAGATTATTTAAACTGTAAAAATTCAAATAAAGAGTTATTATTGATGCTATCTTTTCCTAAATATTGGTAAAAACATGATGTAAATTCTCATATTAGTTTTGAGAGCTAAAAATTATTGTAATTTCTTGAAACACTATGATACTGCCATATATCCATCCAAATGCTTGTGAAAGATTCAAGACTGACAGAAACTAAGAGTCTTCTATACACAAAGCAAAGTGCTGCTAATGTGTCCCACATGGAAAATATTTAATCTTTTTCTGACCTGAAAAGATCATGTTCAGGATTTTGAAAGGTTACTATTTACTTTGGTTCTCCTTCATGAGAGTTCTTTGAGTAGTTGGAATTTCAAGAAATGCTGGAAACCAAGCTACTGAAAAACAACTCAGTAACGGGTCTCAGAATTGGATATTCCAAGAAAAGTGATACGTACTCACAGATTCTTGCCCCTGTGAATTTTTTCTCAGCCAAACACTAGAACTATCAGAGGTGAAGGATTATCCTGTTATCAGTCTTCTAAGCCAAACAAATCAGGATGTTTTTCAAAAGTTGAATCCACCAGCTTCATGTTATACACTGAAGACTGTCATTGCACAGAAGATATATCAGCTGCTGGCTCTGGCAAGATTAAATAAATAACAGCTCTGCAAGGCTGAACTCTTTAAATTATAAGTGCTTCTGGAAAGGACAATTCCTGGCATCTCATGAGTGACAAAGAGAATTAAAGATCCAAGTAAGAGCCTTGTGAAGGAAATTAAAATATTTTATTATGTGTTGAAAAGTTTGAACTGCACATTATGAAGGACTACCTTTTGCTGAAAAGTTAAAAACCAGTTTGGTAATCTCTCTCAGAACAAATCTTAACTCTTACCATCACTATTTATAATGGCTGTAAGAGAACTGGGTTAAGAATTTCTGCTCCACCATTAAAGGGCTAAGGCAAAGCTTCATTGTAAAACAGGTTGGACGGGGCATTGAGCAACCTGGTCTAGTGGAAGATGTCGCTGACCATGGCAGGGGGGTTGGAACTATATGATCTTTAAGGTTCCTTCCAACCCAAACCATTCTGTGCTTCTGTGATTCTATGATTGTAAGCAGACTCCTATATCTATGGCATCACAAAATGCAACTTTGAATGCTTTAAGACATTCAGTTGTGTTATTTATTTTTTCATATTTTCATAGTTATTAACAGCAATAATTACATCAGTCAGGTGTTTCCTGGCAGGTATGGCAGAGGGAGAAACTCATATCTTCCACATGGCTGCTAACTGCTGGAAATGGCTTATGTTTCTGCCATTACTATTTCATGTCCCATTTAATAAGGGACAATAAGTTAATAAGGAATTGGGTTTCCTACCCTTAACATGTGAAGATTTAGAACTGTAACTACCAGAAATTTTGAAAAAATCCAAGGAAGTATGAGAAGGTTATGAGCTGTGAACTCCAGACAGCTAAGGGAAGTGCTGAAATTTGTTACAGTCCTGATCCTTATTCTGAAGGTCTGATGGGACTTATCATTCACTAGAAAAAAAAATTAATTAAGTGATGAGTGGAAAAGCATTCCGGTCTTGTGAAGAAAGGGAATAAGTGGACAGGGCTGACTATACTACATATTCATGAGAGCTGTCTATTGTAAAAGACTAAGGAGTCTATTTCTCTAGACAAATGCAAGAAAAAAATGTGGGATCTGTGGGACTATATTCAAGAATTTCTTAAGAACAAGTTTTCCTGGTTTGTTGTACAAACCAGAACAGTTGTCCTGGTTTACCCTAAATTTTGGACTACAGAAGAATTTATAACATAAAATATAACATAAGCTGTTAGTCATTCCTATGTTCATTTTCATGCACAACTGTAGAACAAACACTTGGAGCAATTTTGAGTAGCTGTATTATGGTTTGGAAAAGTAAAAGTTAACATAGGTAATTATTGAATCTGATTTCTGAAGTGTTGCCTGTAATACGTAAAGGCAAATATGTTATGAACATGCTGTATGCAATGGAAGTATTTACGAAACTGATGAAATAAGGATGTTTCTTCAGGGTTGTGACACCAGAAGGGAGTTCCATAAAAATTTGATAGCTTATTGGACATGAGGATTTACCACTAGCTTACATTTTATTGCATGCTTTCCGGGAAAGTGTATGGAATTCCAGATGCATATGTAGAAGGTGTGAGATGTTTTGGAAACTATACTGATTTACATGAAATTCAGTGTACTCTTTGATGTTTAAAAAGTACATTTTCAAGAGTAAATTAGGTATTTAATGAAACAGGCAACAACTGAAAAGAAGGACTGAAATTTACCAGCTCTGCAGTCTTTCTGGCCTGATTCTTCTGTGTTTTACTTTAAGAAACTGATTAGCTAATAAGTAACTTTTATTTTTTTCCTTTTTTTCTTTTTTTCCCCAAAAAACTTAACCAGAAATGCTTTATAGAAATAAAAACCAAGTTGTCTGACTATACTCTCAATAATTATAATTTTTTTTCTCCTCATTGTTTGGGCCATAACCCTTATTCCCATATATGTCTTTGACCCATTATCAAATTCCATCTCTGCATGCTTCTCCGCTACTATAATTGAACAACCAATTTACAATCCTGACCTTTATTCCACTTCTTGGATACAGCTGTTACGTGAATTTCTTACCCTTGTAATTAGAGAGCATATACCTATATTAAAATAACAACAGCAAAATGGATGACTCAATTTACATGTTGGCTGATGCGTTCTGGCTGGGTTGCTCTAGAACAAAATTACTGGTTGTCCCTGCTTTGTACTTTGTGTAAAGCTGATGGGAAGCTTTTAGGTGAGTTGTTCAAAGCTTTCTCTTCTCAGATCTGACTTTGAGTTTCTTTTAACTTTGCTCTACTTCAGCTAGTCATGCAGAACTTTCTTATTCCATTTGTTTGGTAAGGATGAATTTCTGAGAAAAAAAAGACAAAGTGGGCTAATATTTTACAGCTTTGTTGCAGGATAAGTGGAAAAAAAAAGAAAGAAAACTCAGCATCAGGATCATAAGAGAGTGAGACTGATGCAGAGCCATTTCAACGAACAATCAACTCTCCAGTTGATTTCTTAGACCCTGAAGCCCAGGCAAAACTACAAGTAAGTGCTTTTAGCACAACACTGCTGGTGAATCAAATAGAATAGAATAGAATAGAATAGAATAGAATAGAATAGAATACAATAGAATAGAATAGACTATTTAAGTTGGAAGGGACCTGCATTGATCACCTAGTCCAACTGCCTGACCAATTCAGGGCTGACGAAAAGTTAAAGCATGTTATTAAGGGCATTGTCCAAATGCCTCTTAAACATTGACAGGCTTGGGGCGTTGACCACCCCAAGGAAGCCTGTTCCAATGTTTGACCACCCTCTTGCTAAAGAAATGCTTCCTAACGTCCAGTCTAAACCTCCCCTGGCTCAGCTTTGAGCCGTTCCCAAGTGTCCTGTCACTGGATACCAGGGAGAAGAGATCAGCACCTCCCTCTCCACTTCCCCTCCTCAGGAAGCTGTAGAGAGCAATGAGGTTGCCCCTCAGCCTCCTTTTCTCTAAACTAGACAAGCCCAAAGTCCTTAGCCACTCCTCATAGGACATTCCTCCCAGCCCTTTCACCAGCTTTGTTGCCCTCCTCTGGACACATTCAAGGACCTTCACATCCTTCTTAAATTGTGGGGCCCAGAATTGCACACAGTATTCCAGGTGAGGCTGCACCAGTGCTGAATACAGCAGGTTAATCACCTCTTTTGAACAGCTGGTTATGCTGTGTGTGATGCACCCCAGGATGCAGTGTGCCCTCTTGGCTACCAGGGCACACTGATGAACATCTCCAAGGATTAAATTAGTACTTTCTTAATCCTCTGAAAATTGTGATAGACTTTCTTAGTTTTCAGACAGCATAGAGATAATCACTTTCAAGGTCCTTTTTCTGAAAGTATATATTAACTGGGACATTTTTGATAAATGACAAAAAACCCAAGAAGGAAAATGATGAATACAATAAATGTCTGGATATTTTGATAAATTGAAAAATTAGAATAAACAACATGGTTTTATAACTAATCTTATTTTAAAGTTGGATGATGTGACTGAAAGATCAAAGCTCAAATACTAGGTTTCTCTCTCTTATAGAAAGCTTGGTGTTAGGGATTTAAACTAAAACCATCTGTAGTTCTTAACAAAACTAGGCATTAAAAAAATAGTAAATAAGGGCTAAATAATCTCAGAGAGGCTTTTTAAAAATTTTTACTTCCTTAAATGCAATCTTTATGAATAACCTGTAATTAAAATCTCATAAAGCTTCAGGCTGTAATTCAGTCTGAAACACTAACTGAAAAAGTTCTGAGACATTATCAGCTTGATGGAAGATAAACATAACCAGCTCCATTTTTTTTCTGAAATAATGCTTGCAGCTAGCTGTCGTGGTTTAGCCCCAGCTGGCAACTAAGCACCACGCAGCCGCTCGCTCACTCCCCCCTGGTGGGATGAGGGAGAGAATCAGAAGAGTAAAAGTGAGAAAACTCGTGGGTTGAGATAAAGACGGTTTAATAGGTAAAGCAAAAGCCACGCACACAAGCAAAGCAAAGCAAGGAATTCCTTCACTACTTCCCATGGGCAGGCAGGTGTTCAGCCATCTCCAGGAAAGCAGGGCTCCATCACGCGTAATGGTTACTTGGGCAGACAAACGCCATCGCTCCAAATGTCCCCCCCTTCCTTCTTCTTCCCCAGCTTTATATACTGAGCATGATGTCATATGGCATGGAATAGCCCTTTGGTCAGTTTGGATCAACTCTCCTGGCTGTGTCCCTTCCCAGCTTCTTGGGCACCTGGCAGAGCATGGGAAGCTGAAAAGTCCTTGACTAGTGCAGCAACAACTAAAACATCAGTGTGTTATCAACACTGTTTTCAGCACAAATCCGAAACATAGCCCCATACCAGCCACTATAAAGAAAATTAACTCTATCTCAGCTGAAACCAGGACAGTAGCCTAAGGTAAACATTAAGGACATGGTAAAATAGTGTCTTTTGGTTACAGATTGAGGCTTGATCTTTGTAATGCCTTTCACTTTGTGCAGCCATATCTATACAACGTATGCCAAGTGTTAAACACCTAGGAAAAATTTGTTTTCAAGTCATTTTTACACCCTAGAACATTAAAGTCGCTGAGTAGTTGTGTGATTTATGTATAAAATTATGAAAAACCTTTTCCTTCAGAATTCATAAGAGATCAGTAAAGTGTTTCTAATATCTTTGAATTTGAGGTCAGAACAAACTGGGTTTGGTTTTGCATGGACACAGTTTAACATAGAGTTGAAGTGGACCTTATTTTTGTCACACACCATTCTCTGGTTCTTTACTGCTTCCAGGGAGAGAGCCGTTCTCCACCAGGGAATCTTTGGGTGTTAGCGTTTCCCAGGCGCTCGCCCATTTGTTCTCTTGTACTTCTCCAAGTGAGGCCTGTGGCCAGTTTATGCTGTTGGGAAAATCCTTCACTGTCTGAGTATTGCACATGTTTGGTATTTTTCTGCTACTGCTTCAATTTCCATTAGCTTTACATTGGTATAGTTTTATGAGTTAAAATACATGTGAGTGGTCCTGTGAGTGGAACATCTTTCATATGAGGTGATGCTGAGAGAGATGGGACTGTTCTGCATGGAGAAGAGAAGGCTCAGGGGGATCTCATGAATTTCTATAAGTACCTGATGGAGTGACTAAAGAAGAGGGAGCTAGACTCTTCTCAATAGTGCTCCCTGACAGGACAAGAGGCAATGGGCACAAATTGGCACACAGGAGGTTCCATTTGAACATAGCAAAAAACTTATTTCCTGTGAGGGCAGTCAAACAGGTTGCCCAAAGAGATTGTGAAGTCTCCATCTGTGGAGTTATTCAAAACTCAAGTGACCATGTCCCTAAGCAACCTAGACTAGCTGAGGGCTTGGACTAGATCTATGATTCTGTGATCCTGTTCTGGAGAAATTTTGAGGGCTACCTTTTAACAATAAAGACTCTCTGGTTCCCAAATGAAATAATATTATTAAATTTTCATTACAGCTACATGGTAAAGCGTGTTCTCCCATGTTTGATTGAGGTTAGGGATGATAGAAAGAAAGAAGGAGGGTAAGGATGCAGTTGGAGTAGGACTGAAAAAAGGCTGCCAAAAGAAAATGTGGGATTCAGGGGAACTTTGCTCTGAGAAATTTTAAACTAAGTGAGGGGGGTAGGGGTCCTTGCGTAAGGCTCGGGCTATATTTAAAGCTAGAGTTAGGTTGAGGGGAAAAGGAAGGCCAGACCTGTGGATCAAGCGGGGCTGGAAAGGTGCTGTCAAAGGAAAGAATAGATGGAAAGAGAATTTTGCTGTCAGCAAAATTTTATTTGGGCAATGGCTGTGAGGTCTTGCATAAGGCTTGACCTTCAGTCATGTTTTGAATTACATTCATAATTTCTCATATATATTCTATAATTTCTTTCTAAAGAAGAGTCATTTAAATAGTCCTGCAAATGCCTAAAGTTATTGTTGCTTCAAATAGGTTAGTGACTAGCATTCAAATGAAAACACAATGCCAGTCTTTCTTTTTATAAATAAACACTGAGATACATCCTAATTTCTCATGTTTCAAAATATAAGTCCAAAACATAATTGTTTACCTAACATGGGTTTTTCATGGGGGCTTGTACTATTTCCTAAAAGTTAGTGTATCTTTTAGTGAAGTAAAAATCCCATGACTTGCTTTCTTGGTGGGGAGCTCTGAAGTGCCAAATGGAGTATACCAGACTTGCAGTCAAATTTTCATTAGCTGTTTTTGTACTATTGTAGCGTCTCAAGCATGTTAGCTTGAAACAGTTACTGAGAATAAGTGCTGTAAATGCTAGTTTTGTAAACTAAATTCAGATACTGTTATGTTATCTGAATACAGGCTAAGCAAATGACACAAAGGCTCCACAGGGATTAGAGGGACAATGACAAACAGGAAATTACTATGGGATGTTTAGGAGACAGTTTGAAGGCAGAGAAAAGGAGGGATCAAGCAAGACTGGGGTGGGACAAGAGTGGGAAAATAGAAGGAAAGACAATAGAAGTGCATGGCCACTTGTAAGCAGGTGCTGGCTCTTCAGTACATGTGTCTGTCTGAGTCCTAGGCTTCATTGCCACAATATGTTCTATATTCTTATTAAATCCTATTTTTAACTGTCGTGTGTGTGTGTGTGTGTGTGTCTCAGGAACTGTGCTCAGCATCTCTACTGCCTGTCCCTGGAGACAAGGAACTGCAACAGCCTCACATCTACAGGGCTGGGACAGAAGAAACCCCACAGGTCCTGTAGTCAACCAAATGCACCTACCTTAGGTAAGTTAAATTATATGATGTTCTCCATTCACCATCTGTTATAGGTAAATAATAGAGTGTGTTCATTGTTTTTTCAGTCTTGATCATCATTCATTCAATGTTGCTAATTCTAATCTTAGTACTTTCACTTGAGTGTCTGAACTACAAGGGAAAAAACACCGAAGGCATGCATATCCATCTTAATGAGGGTTCTCAGGTAACTCACAATCACTGTTAATTCCAGCATGTGTGCAGCAAATATTTCAGTCCATTGTGTTTTGATTTGTCTCTTTTAATGAATGTGCCATTCAGGGATATTCTGTTCCCTATGGTCACAATGTGCAGAGCTGGCCTTAAAGTAGATTTTGGAGTATCACAGAATTGAAACAGAACCACAGTTCTGTGGCAGAGTTTCTGTTCTAGAATATCCTGTTAAATAAACGTTGAGATTAAAAAAAAAAAATAAAATCCCAGACAGGAGTTAGTTTATAATTTAATGAAATTTGAGATTGCTACCTTCTTAAGTATTATGATATAAAAGAAATTGTAATTAGGCTAGAATTATTTACAGATCTGTTTCTAAAGCTAAGAAAAATACACAAAAGAAATGGGGTCAACTTTATATTCTCTGAATTCTCTCTTTCATTATCATGCCTGACTTCTTCACCTACCCTAAGGTGGAATTCCATAAATGTCTTGCTTCATATGGGAGCACTGGGACTGTAGAACTGTGTAAATCAATGGCTGATACTTGTGAGATTCATCTGGATTTAGTTATGTAGACCCCTTCCCTTTCATAACTGTGATACACAGCTATTTGTAACAAAAACAGTCTTAAAATAAAAGTAACTTCTGTACAGCAGTAGGGACAATATTTTCAGAGGAAGAATTTTTGAAGGAGTAGTTACGTGCACTGAGCATTGGCCTTCAAAATCCAGAATTTCATGTCCACGGTCTTTGCTCACTTGAATCAGGTCATGCTTTGGCCATTTCATCCAAGTAACTTTGGTGTTGTCTGGCAAAGTATGTAAATCCTGCCAGATGTTTTTTGTTTGTTTCTGTGCCTTAACTATTCCTCATTAGAGTAACACAATCATCATTTGGCATGAGTTGTTAATGGCTCTTGTCAGCAAATGTGTATTTTTATTAAACCATCTTTCCCCTGCCCCTTGCTTTATTTCTTTCCCATCCATTACAGATTAATGCTACTGAGTAAAAGCACTACGACTATCCAGAATATGTCTCTGCAAAGAAATAGTAAATTGCTATCATTTAATCCCAAATATATCACAAACATATATGAGAACTTAGAAGTTTGGCATCTTGGCTTTGTGTAAATAGGCATAACTCTTGAAATCCATGAAACTATGCTTATTTATACCTGCTGCAGATCTGTTATAAATTGTCAAACTGTAATCAAATTTATCCTTATATATATTCATTGCTAGTTGCAGTAATTTTTTCTTTGGATTTTCCTAAACATAATGGAAATAAGAATTAGAGTTTGACGATATAAAAAAGTAAGCCCAGAGTTCCTGGCCACAAACTCTTGCCCGTAATTAAATCAACCTAGATCTGCACTGAAGCAGTCAATCAACATCCTTGCTGTGCTCTTTCAATACTCTGTTCTCACTGGGCAGGTTTGCCAAAGTAGTCAAATGCTGATCAGGAACATGTTTGTTAAATAGAAAGAAAGAACAAATCAGAATTCACTTCATGACATGGTGTGTGTGTGTGTGAATATATATATAAAAATAAATGTTTTTCCATATTTTAATATATTTTCCATTTCAAATGAAACATGACAACAGAATCTTGTCAAGAGTCTTCAATGTATGAAATGAGGCTCAGAATAAGTGAATCTTCTAAAAAGTGCCACTAGATGGACAGGTTACTTAGATTGGCAATATAAAATCGGTGCCTACCTTAACATTGATATGTCAAGAAGGATGAGACACTTGATCACCCCAAACTTCAAGAAAAGAGGCAGAATGACATTTCTTAAATCTAGTTTCTCCAGAACTGAATAATGTTATTCCCACAGTGAACTGAAGGCCTTTCTCATATGCCCCTATTCAAAGCTACAAGAATTTTTCAGCAGCATCTATAGGTGTATAAATGCCCATGGAATAGATGAATCAGGGGAATTGTATTTTGGAGTAATGTTTTGAAAGACCTTGATTGTCCTTCACAAGATAGGTATCTGCTAGCAATAGCTATGGGTAAATTCCACTTAGGCAAATCAGAATTTAAACTCTTTTTGTAACTTTATACTAAAGCAATATACAATCTCACAAATATCTACTAGCTGCTGACATTCTCAAAGCAAAGAAGCTTCCATTGAAGTTTCAGATAACACTTTGTACAAAGGGAACAGTTAAATAAAAATTAGAAAGTCTCTTTCAGAACTGTTAAAAGATGTGTTCTTATTTTCTTAGCTTTCAGTTTTATTCCCACGGTGAATGTATCTCCCACTCAGGGCTGAAGAAGCTTTGCATAAAGAAAAGATATTTGATCTTTTTACTTAGCCTGTACTCAGTCCAAAGAGAATCCATTTAGCTGACTTGCCAGAGCTGAATGGAGGCTGGGGCCTTCAGTGCACACAGAGATCCATACAGGTCCAAACTGTCTATCCTAAATTCATGCTCAGTAGTTTCTTGTTCTCAGTAGGAGACCAATTCATTTTTAAGAGACCATCTGCCTTTACAATAATGTTACACAATGTCTAGTTTAACCATCCACAGTCAGTTTTCTTACCCTGCTTTATTTCTGCTTGTTTCAAGAGTCCAGAGGGCAAAATAGAGAAGACAGTGATATCAGGAGAAGTAGTACACATAATATTATGCTTGGCATAGACTGACGATAATCATAGAATCATAGAATAATTTAGGTTGGAAAAGACGCTTAAGATCATCGAGTCCAACCACTAACCTAACACTACCAAGTCCACCACTAAACCATGTCCTTAAGCACCACATCTACACGTCTTTTAAATACTTCCAGGGATGGTGAATCAACCACTTCCCTGGGCAGCCTGTTCCAATGCTTGACAACCTTTTCAGTGAAGAAATTTTTCCTAATATCTGGTCTAAACCTCCCCTGGTACAACTTGAGGCCGTTTCCTCTTGTCCTATCATTTGTTACTTGGGAGAAGAGATCGACCCCCACCTCTCTACAACCTCCTTTCAGGTAGTTGTAGAGAGCAATACGGTCTCCCCTCAGCCTCCTTTTCTCCAGGCTAAACAATCCCAGTTCCCTCAGCCACCCCTCATAAGACTTGTGCTCTAGACTCTTCACCAGCTTCATTGCCCTTCTTTGGATGTGCTCCAGCACCTCAGTGTCTTTCTTATATTGAGGGGCCCAAAACGGAACACAATATTCAAGGTACAACCTTACCAGTGCTGAATACAGGGGGACAATCACTTCCCTGCTCCTGCTGGCCACACTGTTTCTGATACAAGCCAGGTTGCTATTGGCCTTCTTGGGCACACTGCTGGCTCATATTTAGCCTGCTGTTGACCAATACCCCCAGGTCCTTTTCTGCCAGGCAGCTTTCCAGCCACTCTTCCCCAAGCCTGTAGCATTGCATGGGGCTGTTGCAGGACCCGGCACTTAGGTGTAGCCGCAGTCTCTTCCCAAACTCTTCCTAAGAAAGATTTCCAGAGAAGCTCTTCCTCAGCACAGTATCTACTCTATGTAGTAACATAAATTTTCTGTAACTCCACTTCCTTCTGATCTATGCAAATGCTGTTGGGCTGGATCACGGGCTCTGAAAGAAGTCTGTATTGTCTCCTACCTATTACATGTGTTTTAGTGTCATTCCACTTTATAGCAGCTGAGACTCTGGCTAACACAGGAAGAACATTTACTGAAACAACATAAATCTGTACTAATTTTCTGTTTTATCTCACTTCCCCTGGACCTATAAGTTAAAACCAGCTAATAGCTTTCTTTTTAATGATAATTTTCTGGGGAAAAAGCCATTTTACATCTGGATCTAGAGTTGTCATGGTTACACAGTTGGCAGATGGTATCTGTTTTTATCTGTTTAGGGTTTTTTTCTTGAATACGTTTCCAAAATTCAGAAAAGAAATCATTAATTTACATGATTTGCTGAAGAGAGTTTAGGGAAAAAAAGGAAGGACTTTTTCAAATGATAAATATCATTTGAGGCTTGTTTTGCATCTTCTGTAATTGCCATTTAACATTATGTGTAATTAGGCCACATTTTAGCAAAATCACATTATTTAAATTTATTTTCTCCAGAGCTGAAGGATTTTACTCTCACAGTGAGCTGAAGGATTTAGTTGGGAACACTCAGTAGCAACTGCTTCTATTAATACTTGCAGGGTTGAGTCTAGTGAATGCAGATGCCACGTGTTCTTCAAGAGGCAACCTTAAAATCATATTTGCTTTTCAGGGCATTTTAATCTTGTAGAAGCAAGACAGTTGCTATAAACTGATGTAAGAAATATTCATGATGGAGGTATTTCTGGAAGTACTTAACAACTACACAAGTTTAAACTAGTATTTTTTACAGATGTAAAACTGATATTGAATACTGATCATGGTAGCACCTTCTAACTTATTACATTGCTCAGAGAAAACACTGCTTATAGCTGTATTTCTTATTTATTTGTTTTCTGGACTGCACAGTTATGCACTCCATTGAACGTCATTGCAAGCCTCCTTTGAAGAGTGAAGAACCTGGTCATTCTGTGTGTGTTATGAAACTTGGATGAGTCAGTGATCCTTATGGATCCTGGACTTCCTGGTTCAGATTACCTGATTGCCAAGTATTCTTGCTATTACACAGGAAAAGAGCAGGTTGTTAAAAAATTGGACCACCATTAACCACCACTGTTATGGCTGAGATACATATCTTCAGGTGAAAAAAAGGGAAGGAGGCTTTTTTGCTCTTTTTTGTATCTATCTTCATGGTCATTGTTTGCAAATAGGTTTCCACACCAAGCTGAAGGCATAGTTTCTCTTTCTTCTTGCTGTTCTTGTTTTTATTTTCAGATCTTTTAATGTGGGGAGCTGACACTTGAGGAAAAATGATGAATCTCAATGAACTTGGACTACATAACTTGGTAAAATGGTGCAGGACCACACTGACATGGCCAGAAGAAAAAATGTCTCTATTTTGTACGTTCTAATGTGAATAATTTAGACTCTCTTAAAGATCAAATCTAGTTATTGGCACCCTCCAGACCTTTTCACAAGCAGCATTTGCTCCTACTAACTGCTTATAGAAAAGGCACAGTCTTAATCAATAGTCTACATGTTTAAACAGATTTGGTTGGGGGAGAGTGCTGATCTTAATTTTATAGGGAGAAACCACAATTCGGTCTTGTGACAAAGTAGCACATACTGCCCTAGCATGTTATGACAGGGGTGGTGAAAAGCTTGTTAGCTTCCTTTAAAATCCCGTGCTTAGTTGGCACTATAATTATAAGTTTGGATTTCTTGAACTTGTTTTAGCAAAAGGATATGTTTCTGAGAGCTCTCACAGCTAAATAGTATGCACTCCCAACCTTTTACTTGTACATGGTCACTAAACTTTCTATATATTTTTGCATACACTTGCTGTTCTGTGCTGTCTATTTCTACCCAGAAACTTTGGAAACTTTTGACCTCAGAATCTGTGGCATAATTGTAAAAAGAATTGTTCAAATCCCTCATCTAACAAGGGCAGAAGTTCTAAAGAGAAAGAAAACATACACAAATTATAAGAAAAATAAATTCACAATCAATGTTTTTGCCACATTTACTTATAAAATTCCTTAAGGGTTCATTGCCATGGTACAATACAGAAAAAATATCCCATGGAGAAATGTGAATGCCTTGACATGAGGTTTTTGTATTGTAATTAGCCTAAGACTATTTTAATTGTTAAATAATTTAAAAAGTTTTATATAATCTGTGTTTAACATACATATCAACATTTCATACATGTATGCATTTATCAATCAAAGCCAAACACTTGGAAAAGTAGACACATGCATACATTTTGCAGATATTTATATTAGTTATAAGTCAAGACCGAAATAACTTCTTCTCCTTGAATTGTCATGTGGCGTGTTTAGAATGTAAATTAAAACCAGCCAATTGTGTCTTTTCCTTAGGTTCACAAGAAGGTTAGAAAAGAAACTGTGTCTAAATAGACACGGAATAAGACTGTTAAACCAGATGGCTCTGTTAGTGACCATGGAAAAAATCTGTTACTGGCAAGACATTAACATGTAGACATTTGCAGTGCTTGAGCAAAATTGTCTGTTACATTATTCCAAAGCAGATCTTCTCTGAATTACATTTTACATGTATTTTTAGTCAGAAATGACAAGGGATTGCCTACATTTATTTGAAGTTACGAACCTCCGGATACTCTCTCCATGTACTTGGAGGAAGAAAATAACTCTGCTTCCATTAACATTGTCTGGTAGAGAGCATGGTCTACCTCCTCCAGCAGTGGAGAGCCTGCACTCCTTCATGCTTGTCCCTGACATTGCACCTATGACTGTTTCCAGGCCTGCCTTGGCTTTTCCCTCTGAGATTCAGGCAGGTATCGGTCACTTCTTGGCTGTTGGCTAGTGCTGAGATTAATAGGTGTTTGATATGACAAAGACCAATGCAGGTCTTGGTGGACAGAGCAAGGAGTCACAGGGACAGCCTTGTATTGCTGCAAGGGATCTATGGGAAAGTAGAAAGAGTGAAAAAATAAAAAATATCCATCTCTTTCCAGTACCTGTTTTATTCTGCTATTCTAAGGCATTCTTTATTCTGTTCTGTTAATTTAATTTCATTTTGCATGTTCACAAACATTATCAGAAAATGCTTTGAAAAGGCCCCCAAAGTCCTGAAGAAGAGAACCGGTTTATATCCTGGGGTCCTGAGATGAATCAGAAGCCAGGGTGGGGGAGCAGTTCCTTGTCATATTAGGGGTCGGCAAACTTTCAGAAAACCCTAGGGAGAATGAAAGAAACAAAATCATCAGAATAGTGTTGAGAATAACAGAGCAGGGGGGGAAAACCAACCAAAACCCAAACCAAAACAAAAAAAGGAAATACTTTCCAGGGCCTTTGACAGGCATGAAATTGGTAAGTGGAAACTGCTTCCTTTTCTGAAAGCCTGTAATGAGAGTAAGGTGCTTCAGAGGGACGTTTTCTTTGCTTAGTAACTGTGACACAGTGTTTCCTTATGAATATGATAAGCAAAATTAAGATTAATGGGGAATTGTAAAGGTTGTTCCCAGCATGGTTAGAATGCAATCCTCCGGGACTGCTTCTCCCTGCAGGGATGGCAGACACTCTTAAATGGCTCTCTCTGAAAGAAATGCTTTATCTTCTCCTGCTGCACATATGTAATGGGAGAAACTACTAGGGAAGAATTTCATTCATTTGTCCATCCATTTATCCATGTGTCTACCTCTCTATCTGGCTGTCTATCTGTACATATCATGTATATACCAAGTGTGTACAGACTTATGTACCCATCAATCTATCTATAGTCAGTCTGTGCACACAGGATATATACAGATACATATATGCACACAAGTAATTATATAGATCATTTGCTGGATCCAGTGCCTTGTATTTGCAAACATTTTTAATAATTTTATTAAATTTTTATTTAAAATGCTTAAAAAATTATACATAGATGATGGATCAACACTAGCAAACTGAAATTTAACTATCCGTGACTGAACTATCATCTAGCAGTTTCAGAGAAATGAAATAAAAGACTCTCTAGTACAGAGATTTATACATCATTTTAGATATCTATTTTACCAGAATATTAAGCCTAGGTTGTCAAGCTGTTTAAATAACTATTTCTTACTTGTGAGAATATGGGACCTATGCTAATTTCATTGTACAGAGACTGAGATAAAAGTTCTAAACTATACGTGCGTGTGTAAGAGAGAGTACGTAGTGTAGGTGGCAACCATTAAAGCTGGGTTAGACATGTTGTATTACCTCATTATAATACAGTTTAGAATTCAAAATAAGAGGTAGTCTGGAAACCCCTGTGGAAGTTTTCACTTAAGTCATCAGCTGTCATACAAAAAAAAAAATTCTGCAGGTTTTTTTTTCTCTTTCTTTCCATTCTGCTTTACTCATGCAAGATCTAAGCATCTTGAGTCTCCTACTGCATTTATCTCAACTTCCTACCCAACCACAGAGACAGGCTAGAGAAAGCTCTCAGGAAGGACCATGTAGGTATATAGGTAGATAAAAATAGGATGAAGACGAATAGCTGGTAAAGGATAGGGACTGTTTAATGTTACATTTGAAGTTTATTGTATCTCCATTAAGAAATTACCTCACAAAATTCAAAGAAAAAAATAAGTTTCTCATAACTTATCTTGAGACGCAGCAACATCTTAATTTTCTGGTTTCTGGTCTGCAAGTGAGGCTTGGACAATTGAATGTCTTACCCCATAATCAGGTCCATGAGAATGAACTCCTGCACTCATACTTTAACATTGCGTGAGTAAAGTTTGTTGCGGGATCAGGGCAAGTCATCAATATACAAGACTTTCTTAATTTTTTTTTTAATGCTTGACATGAGCATATTTTAGATAGTGCAATGTGTTTAGAGTTCTTAAACCTCTGTCCTTCAGCTCAAAATGACAGGAACACTAACAAAACTGAATTTCAAACATAACATTGTCCTTATTCTTTCTCAAAATCACTACTTAATTAGAAATTCCATTTGGGACAAAATTTTTCCATGAGACATGCTATGTGGATCTAACATGCTGAGCAAAAATAGCTTCTCATCTCAATTTCAGTACAGGGTTCACCATTCTCAGAGAAGTTATTAGTGGCTGTATTTGCATAAAAACTACTGCACATAAAGCTCCGAATGTGCAGTGGCTGGTGAAACTATGCATCACATTTTAAAACTCATCTGTACAAAATCCATCTAAAGCAAGTACTTTCTCAGATGCCAGAGCATTTTTTAAATTATATTTTTCCAATTTATGAAAAAAATTTATCTCCTATCATCCAAAAATGCTGTTTAGCAGTTATCTGAGAAAACTATGATCCAAAATGAGAAGAAAGAACAGCCTGAAATAATGTTGGCCTGAAATAATGTTAACCAACTTGATCTTATAAGTCATATAGTAAATAAAATATATGTTTTACTGTCCTTGAAGAATCCAGTCATCATTGCCAAAAATGTCATATCAGGTCTGAGCTTTTCAGTCCTTTGTTGGTCTTGCATCACAAAATCAAACTGAGCAAACTGATCTCCAGAGTTCAGAGAACTCTCATTAGCAGGTGCTTTTTCTTCTTAAATTAAATGATTTCAGCGTGATTGATTTTGATCACTGCCACTGAGTGATAATACACAGGGGGCAGATGTTGCAAAAACAAGGCAAGTCCCAGGGTATCAAATTCTGCTTTCTCTCCCTCTGCTCTTGTGAGGATTTACCCATTTAGAAATATGAGATATTCATAAGCAACACTAGCAACCCAAGTTATAGAGAGTTTCATTTCTCACTAAAAATTACTCTCAAGAATGCATGAGAAATTCATTAAGTGAAAATTACCTATTCACTGCATTTAATTTTAGACTTCATAGAGGTCCCTATGTTAGGGATTTGGTCTGCCTTTGTTATCAATGGGAAGTGCAGTGTTCTTCCAGAAGGCAATTCTTGGCTCCAAAGTGAAAGAGGATTTTGAAGAAAACTCTTTTAAAGTAGAATCTATTAGCACTTTCTAACACTTTCATCCTAAAGAATTCCTTTTTCCTGGTTTCCTTATCAGTGTAGGGTGTCCCTCTTATATCCAAATTAAACCATATCAAACCTTACATATTTCTTCAATTTTGGCCTGGGAATGACTGTGTGATTAGGTCTGTAACACCCACAGGAAGAAAGAATGGTCTTAATGTTCTTCAGGGTGCTGCTGTATCAAGTTCTGCTGTGGAATATGATTCATTCAATATATGATACCAGCACTATGAGTTGATGAAGTTGCATTAACCAATATGTGTGAACTGGGGAGTGCTGTGTCCTTCTACATCTGGTGCATATTAGGTTAGATACTCTATGTTTGGGGAATTTTATCTAAACCAGGTTTAAGAATGGGTCAATGTACTGTTAACATATACATCTCTCTGACATTTAAACAATTCCTTAATCTTTTAGGGTTTTTTCCTTGATCTTTCAGGGGTTTTTTTCTTCCCTATCTGTGATTGTTTCTTCTATGTGATTAGATGATATTTGTTATCAAATGCAGATGATGCATGAGCTGAGGAAAGATACAAGTCAGACACTACATAGGGCAAACACAGTTTTGTGGTAAGGTAAGAAAAAATCATTCCCCAATAGTGGCACAGCTGGCTAGACTAGTTAGTAACAGAACAATTATTTTGAATTGTTCTTTACCTTTTTTGCCCCTGTGATGCAAAGATGGTTTTCAGTTTTGCAATTATGGCAATCACAGATAACTTTAATAAGTTGAGATCATCTTAGCATGTTGAAAGACATCCTAAGCCCAGGGGGAATATGTATTTTGTGGGACTGCAGAGAAGAACTCTTATGATGTTCTTAGTTTGTCTGCTTGGAGAGGGAATAAGTCAAATCAGTGATGGCTAGGAAGAGCAGCAAAAGACACAAGCCTTTGTACACTTGCTAAGCCCACAAAATGATCTGGGAAGGGAGGCAAGTTGCTCCAAACGTAGAACAGTACCACAGAAATTAAAAGGAGACCTTCGGGGCTGCTGATGTGGAAAAGGGGAGATTTCCTTAGGGAGGATTTCCTTCTGACATATGGGACTGTAGGACTGGAGGTGGTTCTTCTCAGTACAGCCCCAACCAACAGCCATGTCGGGCAATCCCGTTCATACATTTAACAAGCTCTACCTTTAAACTACTGAGCTTTGTCGTGCCTAGCCTTTTCCTAGTAGAAAACTTTATATATCTGAAGTGATCCTATACTCTTAAGACAGAACAAGCCCATGGTACCACTTTCCATTCTGTTTGCGGCTCGTAAGATAAATGTAGAGAGGATCACAAGGCAGGATGTGCTTCCCTGCTATGATAGGTTGAGCTTATTAGAAGAATAAAGGGCAAGAAAGTGAAATATTTGAGTATATTCTGGATACAAGGGTCACTTGAAGCTTGGAATTGAAAATATGGTAGTCATACATGTATGACTAAAACAATCCACTCAAAGAGCAGCTGGTTAGGACAGCCTCTCTGTGGAAATTACTAAGCCTAATACTACTTTACTATTAAAAAAAAAAAAAAGGAAAGAAAACCAACTTTATTGGTTTTATTTATTTATTTTTTTAAAAATGTTGTTATAGTTCTGTAAATACAAATTCCCATCTCCTTTCCTTTGGGTAAGTGAAAGCACAATTGTACATTACAGAATAAAAAGTTTGGGGATTAAATGGAAACTAAGGTAGCTGTTTAAGAAAAAGTTTACAGTTGGTCAAATTTGAGAGCCTCTTAAAATATCTTAGCAAAACAATCTCAATTATTTCTGAAAACTGAATGCTAGACAAACATAGTGTTAAAGAAGAAGTAGCCTGTGACAGAACTACATTTCTACTATGGGTGTTTCTCTGTTCTCTGTTACAATGAAAAAGAATTTCAGTTCTGCAAAATAAAAATGAATACATCTATCCAAAGAAAATGCTGATATGTTCTTCAGTTCAGTAAAAGGGAGGCCCAAACATACTCTAGAGGTTCATAAATGTGCATAATTTTAGTACAGTAATTTTTGCATAAGCAATTGTAGTTGTACAAAAACAGAGTACACTAGTGATGAAAATTGTTATAACGGGGTTGAAATAGTGATAGTTCACAACATAATCCCTGCTAAGAACAAGCTATTTTCATATTCTGTTGGAAACTCTTGTGTCAAGAAGTCCTTATAGCTTCTAATTAATAATGTGTATTACCATCCTAAGTTTTATCATGGTGAACAAGCTGTGATCATAGTCAGAGGGGATTCTGATGTCTAAAGTGATTGCAGAGGAATTACACAGATATAAATTCTGAAAGTTATATGGATATTGTTTGCATCCCACAGAGTGTAAAATATAAATACTAAAAAAAGATTTTTTTGTAGGATTCAACAAATAAAGTCAGATTGATCAATAGCTATGTAAAAGAGTTTTTAAAATGTGATGGTAAACTAATTGTAACATATCTTCTTTACTAAACTCAGAGAACAGAAGAGGTATCTCTAAAAAGAAAATAAATAACAAAGACAAGGATTCAGATTTACTCAAAGTGCTGCACAGAGGAACCTTTTTTACTGCAGGTGACAGAGCAACCCAAGGGAGTGGTTACTGAGGATGATTGTTCATTTAAGTGACTGGGATCTTCTGTTGTCCATTTTACAAATTTTGTTAAATAAATTCTTTACATAAATATTACCATACCTTGACAAATTATTTCATGGTGGTCTTTTCCAATCAAAGGAAGTCTGGCTTTGACTTTCAGCATGGATGCAGGTGGGAGAAGGGATGACAGGATGCACTTATCCAAGTTTTTATTTTTCATCTCCATCTGCATTGAATGCTTACTTATATTTGGGCACCTGAACTAGAACTAATAATACCCTTTTGTCTTTTAATATCAACTTGGGTGTTTTCCAGTTCTGAATGTTTAAATGATGGTAGGTGGCTAAACTGGGGATTTGAGTGCCTAACTAGTGATCCCTTAAATGAATTTTTTATCTCTCTTAAAAGCCAAAATCATATGTAACATGGTTCTAATCTGAAGACATGGATCATCAGTTATCAGAATAAAAAACAAAAACAAAGACAAAAAAAACCTAAACCCCAGACTCTATGTTTTCTTCTCCCCAGTCATTCTCTGAAGATTTGCAGTGTTTTATTTCATATTATCATGTCTTGTCTTTGTGCAACACTCACCAAACACTTACAATTATCCATAGCACAGCTTGGCCACAGATGGAACTGCTTCCAGTAAAGCTCCTATCATACAGAACAGTCTATCTGTGCCTATGTTCCTTATGTTTTTTAGCTCGTATATCTCTGAGAAAGAAAAAAAAATCCATTTGCTGATACTACCTAATTTCTCTCTTCCTCAGTTCCTGTATTATTTATTATTCAGATCTGTTACTATATTATTTAACTGTATGAAGTGCCTTTGAGTACAATTTTTATGAAAGGGGCACTACTAAATAAAGTTCTATTGTTTATCAGAATTAATGTCTCCTATTTTTATGAACAATAGCTCTGAATGACGACTTTCTACATTAAAATATTAAAGTCATTAGAGCCATTTTATTTAATCTATGGGAACATTTTGCTTAATGCTTTTCAGTTCCTCATACTTTGTCTGTGTCAATGAATTGAGGTCAAGGAAAATACAAATCTTTCCTCACTTGTAGGATATCTTTTCCTGATTTCATGCTGCCAGTGGAATTTGCTCTTGGTCTCTCATGTTTGTAGTAGATACTACAATTTGTGTCTTTGAATTATTTCTTTCATTTTCTTTTTTTTCTTTACTGAACAGCCTTTTTTTTCCCATTTCTGGTAGGTCATGCTTATACTAAAGAAAAGCAGTTTGGGCAGTAAATATATAATATGTGCCACAATAAAGGGCAGTATTAGAAAGAATAACAATGAAATATTTGTATTAATGGGTACCTCTGTCAATAGACCTATGAGTTCTGAACAACAATATCTAAAACACAGTTTAATTAAAAAAGACAATATATCCCAATAGATCAAAGCAGTTGAGTAATAAAAATGAAAGCACAATAAGCAAACACAGAAAGTCTCATAAATAAAGTATTCCATTAACCACCTGGAGGTAGAATAGCGAGAACAGTACTTCATGTTTGACCTGGAAAGCTCCCGCAAAGATTCATGTACAGACAGCATTATTCTAGCACCTCTGCTGACATGGTTTCAGCCATCAGGCTTCAGCTGGAGTTGCTCTTGTGGGTCTTAACAGAGACCAAAAGGGAACATACATAAAATTTTAAGTTGCAACAATATTTGAAACTTCCTTTCTGGGCTGAACCTTAGTCTCATGCAGAGGAGATTAATAGAGGTTATGACACCTGAGTTTTTCTTTACAAATGTCATGGTTCAAGCCCAGCCGGCAACTAAGCACCACCCAGCCACTCGCTCACTCCCCCCTGGTGGGATGGGGGAGAGAATTAGAAGAGTAAAAATGAGAAAACTCATGGGTTGAGATAAAGACAATTTAATAGGTAAAGCAAAAGCCGTGCATGCAAGGAAAGCAAAAGAAGGAATTCATTCACTACTTCCCATGGGCAGGCAGGTGTTCAGCCATCTCCAGGAAAGCAGGGCTCCATCATGTGTAACGGTTACTTGGGAAGACAAAACATTATAACTCCTAATGTTCCCCCCTTCCTTCTTCATCCCCAGCTTTCTATGCTGAGCATGACGCCATATGGTGTGGGATAGCCCTTTGGTCAGTTGGGGTCAGCTGTCCCAGCCGTGTCCCCTCCCAACTCCTTGTGCACCCCCAGCCTCCTCGCCGGTGGGGTGGGGTGAGAAGCAGGAAAGGCCTTGACTCTGTGTAAGCCCTGCTCAGCAGTAACAAAAACAGCCCTGTATTATCAACACTGTTTCCAGCACAAATCCAAAACACAGCCCCATACTAGCTACTATGAAGAAAATTAACTCTATCCCAGCCAAAACCAGCACAACAAGGGAAGGAGTATGAGGGCACGTTGACACTTCTCAAAATAAGTTGTTAAAGGAAGAGATTTTAGAACAATGAAATGTGTTATAGCAAATGTTTGAGTCCAGATGGTATCTATCTAAAAGTTTCATCAGTGGCTATTAAAAAAGTTTAGTAGGTAAACCACTAGTTCAGGAAATCTCTAAAGTACAGGTGGAAGCTGGGAAGGTGTCCTGAAAAAGTATGTAGAAGGCGTAATTATTGTCTGTATATCCTGACCTAAACTCCTTCCCATGGTATCCCTTAATAGTTACTCTGAAAGGACAGACACAGGTCTATATGGACCTGTGATCTTACCCAGTACACTTGTGCTTCAGCAATGTAATATTTTCATACCTTTACTTATCCTTCCATAATTGTATCTATAAATTATAGATAATCAAACTTTTTTTTTTAATTAGGATGGCTGATTTATAATATTCTTGAATCTCTATCCTGTGTGTTTGATAATTAGATCCTGAATGAATTCACCAGTAGGTTATCAAATCAAGCTGCTTGAAATTTATGTGCTCTCTTCCTCTGTCTGCACTTCTCACTCTACATTTTCCATGCCTTGCTGCACAGTGTCTTAGCTCAAACAAGAGATCTGGGAAGAGTGTCATGCCCTACCTAGCCTTGTGTTTAGTCTGTTGGTTTAGATACTTTCTTCAAAGGTTGATGCAGTAGGTAAAAAGACCACAAAACCCAACAAAATCTCATGAAGTATTCTAACTACTTAATAGACATTTATGATGCCAAGAACTTCTGAAACTAAAAAGGATGGCTTTCAAAATGTCAAGTTTTCCACTGTATTATTAATATGTTATATGTGGTCTCCATGATGAGAAGGAAGTGAACTTGTATGATGAATTGAATGAGGTATGTGTGGTACAGATGCAGCCTCCTGCTCTTATCTGGTATGTGACATATTACACAAAGCAGGAGATGGATAAATTGTGAGTCATCATAGCCTAAGGCAGTATAAATAGAAAAGCTGTGCTTTCAATGGAATAACTTTTCAAAAGGTATATGAAGAAAAGACAGGAGGACTGTGTTTGAACACAGTGACAGAGAAGATACAGACTGACAGAACTCAGAAAGGCAAAGCCAGATTCCTGAATTAGCCCACCCCCTCAATGTCAAAGGATGAACCTTATTCTTAGTAGTATTTGGAATCACATTTTAGTGGTATATTTGCTTTTCAACTACTCACTCTCTTATTCTCCTATTATCAGAATTAAACCTTTCCTTTGCTGAAATAAAAAAAAAAAGAATATATCTTTAAGTGTAATTGCTTCTTAAAATGGACTCCGCTGATCATAAATCTGAAGTGGATTTATTTCCTTGGATAGAATAAATTCAGAAATGTAAGAAGGCTAACCTTCTGGATGCCTGTAACTTGGAATGTTTTTGCCTGTAAAAGAAATCAAGTTATTCTGAAGGGAGGTGTTATCATATGCTAGTATAAGGGGTAAAGTCTTCAATGAGTTAACACTTCCCTCATGAAGGAATAAGCCTTGGGGTGACAACCCATAACTTCATGTCATGTGACAATTGCCTATTGTCACAGCTATCAATATGTTTTTGAATAAATGTTTTTCTGCTCAGTACTGTTCATATTTTTTAGAGATATGCAAAATACATCAAAGGGTTTAGGATCTTCAAGGCATTTACATGTAAGAACACCTAATTGATGAATCTCCAATAGGCTTGGTTATGAGACAGATATGGAGTTGCTCTGCTCAACCAAGACAGGAGCAGGTCTTGATAGACCCAGCCACAAAATTTCAGATTCTTAAATATGTTTAAATTTGAAAATTTAGATCCCATGGTGTTGTGAAATACCTCCTTAGGCTTTTGTTACTAAATTAATCCTAAAACGTTTTTTTGGATGCTTAAGTTTCCTATCCACATGCATTTTCACTTGGTCCATGGTGCCTTAGGATAACCAGTGAGCATGATGCTTTTTTGATGTGGTTTTTGGTATAACACTAAAGGTTGGCTCTGCTTGGACCTCATCTTTGAGCACTGAGTAGTCCTGTGGCTGGGAATCTGTGGACCCGAAGGTACTGTTCTGACCTCTTTACATACAACCAAATATAGATGAGTTGTTTGCTGTAAATCAGTCTGAAAATTATTAGTAGAACCAAGATGATAATTGATGAATCTTCATTCTTGAGTGTTAACCTGTATCACACTGACATTTAAACATGATACAAGTCTGGTGACATATCAAGACCATTTGGTATTAGCTGCTGAAATTTTTGAGCCAACTGTAGATATTTTAAAGAAGAAAATGACAGAGGAGTTTATTAAAAATTGAGATGTATTTGATAGATAAGGATTAATGTTCCTCAAAGTTCTCTTTGAAGCAACTGTTTCCTTTCTGTCTGCCAGACTTATCCCATTAAATGAAAATAAGCATGACAAGTGAGAAACCTCACACAGTCCTGCCATAAGTCTTGGTGACTGTTATCCTGAAGTTTCTTTTTTTTAGTTCTTTCTTTTAACCTTCAAAGGTTTATATGGCAGTCCTAAACACTTTAGACGAAAATAGGATGGCTACTATACATTTAATGGTTCCCATTTCTTGTGGATCACCTCAGGGTTATCCAAGTCTTTTGCCATCTCAAGTCATAAAATATAGCTTTCTCTTCTTTTACACATGGATCACAAATATGACCACTAGAAAAACAGATATAATACCTTACATATGTATTGGATCTTTCACCCAAGGATCCGTTACACTCTGAAGTAATCTGGCAATGGCACACTTGGATCACTAATCTACCATTTTTTACAGTGTTGAAAAAGCTTATCTATTTTCTATTCCCTCATATATATGTAATTTGTATAGTTAATTAGTTGAATATGTTTCCAAGTCCCCCAGTTAATTCTTGTAAATGAACTCCTCTATTAGCAGCTGAATGTAATTTTGAACATTTTTTTTTCATGTAGCTGAATAATTTGCTTGTCAGCTGTCAAACACAGGTGGCATGTACAGAGAAACATCTTTCTTACCATGACAAGTTAGATTGCCTGTGCAATGCCAGATGTGTACAGCATATTATATGCTTCCAGGTTAGTAGTGATTCAGTATGAAAGTGCTAGCTTATTGCAAATAGTTATTAAAAAAAAAAAAAAAATTAAAAATTTTCCTAATTATTATATTTTACAAAGTGGTTATGCATTACAATTACTTTTTGTTTTTTGAACCTCTAAAAAGGCAACTAGCATTTTCTAAGTGTTTTGGAGGTCAAAGGAGCTGTACAATTTTAGTACGAGCTGGAATCCATTGAATAATGTCTGAGTCCACTAATGAAAGATCATGATTATTATTTCTAAGTGCAACCACATGTTCGAAATGGGTACTTAGTGTGCTTTAAATATGAAGATCTCCTTTCGTTTTGCAATATCTCAAGCATAAAAACATCTAGAGGTATCATTTGAAAGGGGATTTGAAAACTTCTGGTACTCAAGCAAGGACGCAACAGTAACTGTTCTCATTTTGCCAAAAAAACCCTCTGATTCCAAAGCCTCTGCCCTTCCTGTGCATGGTGAAAATGTCAGTGGTATGGGCAAATAAATCAGGACTTTTCATTTCATGTTCATTTTTGTGAAAGGTGTTGTAGCTTATCACAGAATCACAGAATCGCATAGGTTGGAAAAGACCTTTAAGATCATCGAGTCCAACCATAAACCTCACATGACCAAGACCACCGCTAAACCATGTCCCTAAGCACCTCATCCAAACGTCTTTTAAATACTTCCAGGGATGGCGACTCAACCACTTGCGTGGGCAACCTGTTCCAATGCTTGATAACCCTTTCAGTGAAGACATTTTTCCTCATATCCAATCTAAACCTCCCCTGGCACAACTTGAGGCCATTTCCTCTCATTCTATCACTTGTTACCTGGGAGAAGAGACTGCCCCCCACCTCTCTACAGCCTCCTTTCAGGTCGTTGTAGAGAGCAATAAGGTCTCCTCTCAGCCTCCTTTTCTCCAGACTAAACAACCCCAGTTCCCTCAGCTGCTCCTCATAGGACTTGTTCTCTAGACCCTTCACCGACTTTATTGCCCTTCTCTGGGCACACTCCAGCACCTCAATGTCTCTCTTGTAGTGAGGGGCCCAAAACTGAACACAGTAGTCAAGGTGTGGCCTCACCACGAGTACAGGGGGATGATCACTTCCCTGCTCCTGCTGGCCACACTATTTTTGATACAAGCCAGGATGCCATTGGCCTTCTTGGCCACCTGGGCACACTGCTGGCTCATATTCAGGCGGCTGCCAACCAACACTCCCAGGTCCTTTTCTGCTGGGCAGCTTTCCAGCCACTCTTCCCCAAGCCTTGCACTTAGCCTTGTTGAACCTCATACAATTGGCCCCAGCCCATTGATCCAGCCTGTCCAGGTCCCTCTGTAGAGCTTTCTTCCCCTCAAGCAGGTCAACACTCCCACACAACTTGGTGTCGTCTGCAAACTTACTGAGGGTGCACTCGATCCCTTCACCCAGATCATTGCTAAAGATATGTCCATTGCCACCATACTGGTAAAACTGGTTCATGTGGATAAAAAATTACATAGACGCTTAGGAAGAGAGTATAATTTAAGTTTCTGAATTAAAATATTTTCAAATTTTGGACTGATCCTCAAAGTTACTTTGCAGTCTATGAAATGAATAACACTGAGATATTGCTATTAAAACAGGTTCAGAACCATACTGGCTTTTGATTTTTCTTGACTTCCTGCGTCTGTGATAAGAAGGAGGTCTGGCATGTAAGTTCTTCTGTCTGAGTGCAGTAAACACCTTTGAAAAAAATTTACAAAATTTATTGTTTACACTTCCATTTTAAACTCTATACTTTAAAAAATTTCAACATTATTTCAATATGCATTTGGACACTCATGTTACCTTCACAGAAATATTAAAGCAATTTGTAAAGGAGACCTTCTGAATCCTTGTAAACCTAAGGCAGAGCACTGGGAAAATGTGAGAAAATATTGTTGAATCTCATGCTGCCTGTAAAAGATTTTCCTTAAAATATTATTATTTTGTTATGAACTTTTCTACTAAGTCTCCATAGTACTGGATTCAACTTAGGTGCTTTGATTCACATCTGGCTGTAAGAACACACAGTCACTTTCTGACCAAAATTGATTATGACTTGATCTAACCATTCATCCAAGAGGAACAGAGCTAAGTAAGGCTAAGCCTACACAGACACCTGAAATCTCCTTGAACTCTCTGAAGTCCCTTAATTTGTCTTACACCCATGTACAAAGTGTGCAACTCATGTAGAAATTGAACTTCATAATTGACAATCTTCCATATAGATGTAATAAATAGCCACAACCCTAGTCAAGAGCCAAAGTGCTTCCTTTTCATGCCATGTGCATGTGAAAGTCAGTATCAGAATCCAAACTTTTGGACAAAACTACATATTCTGCCAACTCTTACTTTCCTCACCACCTTTGTAAAGCATCCAAGGAAAGGCTGCATACTTCAGAGTGTAGTCACAGTGCCTTCAGGCTGAGGAAAGAAGTAGTACTGTTATTCTGCTGCTCTGACTACAGTTTCCTACTTACCTGCCATTATTCCCTCCCTTGTGTTGGTATAAGCATTTATAAAGCTACATAACAGACCAGGTACATTGTTTGTTTGCTAATCTGTTTGTTCTGTGCCAAATCTTGTAGCTAGGTCTGAAGATATCTTAATGGGTCTGAAAGAAGGTGCATGTGAACATTGCTTGCCTAAAGAAAGCAGCTGTAATGTCACCAATATTTCCAAAGGCTGTATTTGTGGGTCACTTCACTGAATACCAATTTTAACATTTAAGATGTCACTAGCAGCACTCCACAGCTGTGCTAATATCAAAGTTGGAAGGCTTGAATTAAGTTTTCATCACTACCGCTTCTTCTGAGAGTTGGCTTAGCAAGTACAACATCCATGCTATTATACCTTCAGGAATATTTTACCACAGCCTAATGAGACACACCGTTCTCTAAGAATATATCATCTTTTCTGGGATGGAAGTTAGGTACAGAAGAGCCTGGCCATGCTATTACCAACACATATATGGCAATGTAATGGTTTATTTGGATCCATCTTGAAAACATTACCTTGCACAAGAAAGTATACAGATGCTGAGGAAACAGTAGTGCTGAGCTTACCTAGAGATATTTGGTGGATCATATATTGTTGTATGACTTGAACAGCTTGATTCTGTTCTTCAGATCCCACTCTGCCCTTTTAGGGCCTAATCCAAAACCCACTGAAGCTTCTAGAAATAAATGTCATTAATCAAAAGCATCCTGTGGATCAAACCCTTACTTGAAATTTGTGCAAGATTCAGGATTTTACTCATATGAAACACATAGTTGATTAACATCCATTTTTATCCTACTTTTCATATAACTTAGCAAGTAATGCAAACTGTAGTAAAAAGCCTACAACATCTCAGTTTTTCAGATGTTCATGATGCTGTGGGTAAACATCACCCAGATAAATTACTGCTAAATTCTTCCTTCGCAGCTCAGTTAAAAAAAATTATGTGTCACTGGCAGGAGATAACAACAATTGTCAGTTATTTTTCTTGATTCATTTTACCAGCTTGTGTTATACTGTCCTCTTTTTCTATTACTTACATACCATATATTGTCTGACATATTTAACTATACAACTACAAATCACAACACATTTGTATAAAAAAGACAGTATGAAAATGCAAAAGAGCTATTTATAAACAACCAACCTGGAATCAGCATATGAAGGCTGCACTAGTTATCCCTGAAACCTACCAGTATAATATGTTGTAATAAAATACTTTCTCAATAACTTGAAAAATAATCTATGTCTTGGTCACAAAAAAAAAGTCAATAAAATAAAATTACATACTGCTGTACCCCCTCTAATCTCAAAATAAGTCTCTTGGAGGTTCACAGAAGAGAAAAAATGCTCCATAGGAGCAGACTGAGTAATTTGGCAGAACTTTCAAGCATCACTAAGCACAACTTAGTGAATGAATGAGAAACTTCCTGGTGTGTTACTATTTGACATATGGATAGTATAGTGCCTTATGGATAGTCCAAGAGGCAGAGTAACAAATTTCAGGTATGCCTCATGGACTTTGCTTCTTAGAAATTCTTGACGGAGAAAGGTGAAATGCTTATAAGTTTTCTGCAAAAATTACAGGCTCAGGTCAACTTTTTACAATATTTTCTTCATTGTTTCAACAATTAAAAAAGTCTTTAGAAGAAAATTTCAAAATAATTTATACTATTTTCTTCATTTCTTCATAAAGTAACATTATACTGTAAATTTCCTTTCAGCTTTATATATATTAAAAAAAGTTGTGCTTTTTTAGACTCACTGTTTTCCACTTAGTTGTTCTGGGTTGTTCTGAGTTGTTCTGGGTTGTTCTGAGTTGTTCTCCCCAGAAAGCTTCTATTGTTAATAGGAAAGTTAGTCTAGGAACTGGTTTATAATCAGACCTCAGATATGGACCGTACATGGTAGTACAGGCCACTGTCATATTTCTTGACATTTAAAAGGTATGGCATTTTTTCTATCCACCTCTTTCCCCACTTTCTAAGGTAATTTGCTCTAATGGATTTTTGTAAGACTGCAACATAACCCAAATACTGCTTTAGAACACATATTTTCTTCTAAGTTTGGATTTTTCTAAGTAGACAGAAACTACTCAAGGCTCTGGAATTTTCCACTTTCTTGAAAAAAAGTGAAAATAATCAAAATTTATGAAGGAATAGTTCAACCATGACAAGGCTGTCTGAATAATAAAATATCTGTACCACCTACTGTTTCACTTGCTTCTGATCAACAAATATTGAGACCTGCCAAATGACTAACAGTTTCAGAGCTTGGCTGTTATGAGATGTCTTCTGTCATTGTTGAAAACAAGGGTTTCTAATTCTTTTTTTTTTAATTAACAAAGTGACTTACAGTGTATGTCAAACATGGTTTCTTTCTGTAGCTATTTACTGGTTTGCAATGTTACTCATAACTTTTAAAGCAAATGTAGGAAAATGTGTAAGACAGCTGGGCAATGTTATTTGTATTTCAGTAAGTTTTTATGTTTTTTTTTAGTACAAACAACAAGATAGAGATAATTTACTTGTTTAAAAAGGAAAGTGTTTTGAGCAGTGTATGAAGAATAATTCCTAAACAGTTCCTTGCTTTTTCATTGTTTAATTTTAATATTACTGCAACAAATTGAGCTGAGTATGTTGATAGGTAAAGAAAAACGAATGTTCTCCACAGTTTCAGGTTTGTTTTGAACATATATACCCTGGAGGCTTTTCTTGGTCTCAGAGGGCTTTAGTGAATCAGAATGAATACAACAGGATCTAGGAAGAAATGTGTTTAATGAACTGCATCACAAAAAGAAAAACAGAAGATAAAATGCTATAATGTAACGTCCACAAAACCACTGGCATAAAATGCATGATAGAGGTTACCCCTACAATATATTGGAACTTTTCCTGTAGTAATTGAAGAAATATTTGGGACTCTATTAATCTGGATAGAAGCCACAAACCTAAAGCAATTTGAAGCATGTTAAAGCAGAGGTGCTATCTATTGTATCCTAAGAATCTAATTCTCTGCATGCAGGTGAGTGTTTTGCATGATTATGCAAATGCATGCTTGATACATGCACTACTGTGTAGGTGTGCCTGAATCATAGGTGGGTGCATATCTGTAGCAATGCATAAGTTTCTCCAAGTGTGTGAGAACACCTTCAGGAGTTACACATAGTTGTTTATCTGTAATTTGAGAATTGCACACAGTCTTCTATGGTGAGAGGGACTTTGGAGTTAAATCTTCCCGAATTCACAGGCTAAGATGTTCATAGCCTGTGGACTTGAATGGTGTTATTTTTTGTTAGGTGTGTAGGGGTGTGGGTTGAACGTTTGCAGTATTGAGAGGTCTTTTGATTTACCCTTCACAGAATCCCAGAATAGTTGAGGTTGGAAGGGACATCTAGAAGCGATCTGATCCAACCTCCCGCTTAAGCAGTCACCTAGAGCCAGTTGCCCAGGACCATGGCCAGACAGCTTTTGAGTATCTCCAAGGGAGGAGAATCCACAACCGCTCTGGGCAACCTGTGCCAGTGCTCAGCCACACTCACAGTGAAAAAGTGTTTCCTGATGTTCAGAGGGAACCATCTGTGTTGCAGTTTGCACCCATTGCCTCCTGTCCTGTCACTGAGCACTACTGAAAACAGCCTGGCTCTGTCTTCTTTGCACACTCCTTTCAGATATTTGTTCACATTAAAGAGATTTCCCGCTGAGCCTTCCTTTTCTAGGCTGAACAGTCTGAGTTCTCTCAGCCTTTCCTAATAGGAGAGATGCTCCAGACCCTTAATCATCTTTGTGCCCCTTTGTTGGACTCTCTCCAATGGCTGTCTTGGACTGAGGAACCCAGAACTGGACACAATATACTCCAGATGTAGTCTCACCAGTGCTGAGTAGAGGGGAAGGATCACCTCCCTTGACCTGCTGGCAACACTCCTCCTAGTGCAGCTGAGGACACCATTAACCACCTTTGTCACAAGAGCACATTGCTGGCTCATGCTCAACTTGGGGGCCACCATGACCCCCAGGTCCTTTTCTGCAAAGATGCTTTCCAGCTGGGTGGTCCCCAGTATATGTTTGTGCATGAGGCTGTTCCTCCCCAGGTGCAGGACTTTGCACTCCCTGTTATTGAACTTCATGAGGTTCCTGTCAGCCCATTTCTCCAGCCTGTTGAGGTCCCTCTGGATGGCAGCAAAACCTTCTGGGAGATCAGCCACTCCTCCCAGTTTTGTATCATCAGCAAACTTGCTGAGAGTATAGTCTGCCCCGTCATCCAGATCATTACTGATGATGTGACACAGGATTGGACCCAGTATTGACCCCTGGGTTACATTGTTAGCTACTAGCCTCCAGCTAGACCTTGTGCCACTGATCACCACCCTCTGGGCCTGGCCATTTGGCCAGTTTTCAATCCACCTCACTGTCCACTAGTCCAGCCCATATATCAACAGCTTCTCTATGAGGATCTTTTGGGAGACGGTATGAAATCCTTACTGAAGTGAAGGTAGACAATATCCACTGCTCTCCTCTCATCTACCAAGCCAGTCATTTCATCATGGAAGGTTATCAGGTTGGTTAAGCATGACTTCCGCTTTGTGGATCCATGCTGACTACTCCTGATCACCTTCTTGTCCTTCATGTGCCTAGAAATGGTTTCCAGGATTAGTTGTTCCACCACCTTCCCAGGGATCGAGGTGAGGCTGACTGGTCTGTAGTTCCCTAAGTCCTTCTTCCTGCCCTTTTCTGAAGGTAGAAGTGACCATGGCTTTCAACTTGTTTGAAGAGCGATTTGCTTGAAAAGGAAAGAAAGAATGGAGGGCTATGAGTGAAAACAATGTCTATCAGATGCTCGAGCAAGACAGCTAAGCAGGGGTGAATACAGGTGTCGTGGTTTAGCCCCAGCCGGCAGCTAAGCACCACACAGCCGCTCGCTCACTCCCCCCTGGTGGGATGGGGGAGAGAATTGGAAGAGCAAAAGTAAGAAAACTCGAGGGTTGAGATGAAGACAGTTTAATAGGTAAAGCAAAAGCCACGCACACAAGCAAAGCAAAGCAAGGAATTCATTCACTACTTCCCATGGGCAGGCAGGTGTTCAGCCATCTCCAGGAAAGCAGGGCTCCATCACGCATAACGGTTACTTGGGAAGACAAACGCCATCACTCCAAATGTCCCCCCCTTCCTTCTTCTTCCCCAGCTTTATATACTGAGCATGACGTCATGTGGTATGGAATAGCCCTTTGGTCAGTTTGGATCAACAATCCTGGCTGTGTCCCCTCCCAGCTTCTTGGGCACCTGGCAGAGCACGGGAAGCTGAAAAGTCCTTGACTAGTGCAGCAACAACTAAAACATCAGTGTGTTATCAACACTGTTTTCAGCACAAATCCAAAACATGGCCCCATACCAGCTACTATAAAGAAAATTATCTCAGCTGAAACCAGGACAACAGGATTCAGATGCTTAAACTTAGTCATCCAGTGCCATATTAGATGTGCTATGGTCTCATGCCTGATATTCAGCTGCTTCTTCAAAGGATCTATGTCTCTTGTGGGTCATATGTCATATAAGCTAGTCCCATGCAATTATTCTAGGGTCAAAAATGGCACAAAATCCCTACAGTTAGGCATTTGAAACACTCTCCAGGTGTCTACCAAGTTATTATCTTTCTGAGCTTCCCAGAAGATGTGAGGTTTCACTGCTTTACAGACTGGACTACATGCACAGCTTGTAAAAGTGAACATATGATATGACATCCTCTTCTATGAATTTTCTTCTATGAAACTGCTTTTCTATGTCAATCACCTAGGATTTTTTTCTCTGAATGATATGAAATGTTTATATTATTACCAGAGGATTTAAAAATCTCTACAGTTTCTAAGAATTACTCTGCATCAAGTATTCTATCTTCAAAGCATATTTTCATTTTTCCAATATTGTACTATGTTACAAAACGTATATATTAATTCCAGTGGCATTTCATTTGGATAATCCCATCTGTTTTAAGTCTCACCTCGCCCATTATATTATTTGAATTTCTCCAGCAATTTTGTACTGCCAATTTTGCTGACTAATAAATATGTTAATTTGCCATAAGCCGTCATGCTCTTGCTATTATAGATAGCAATTTCATACACATTGCACGATATTATTATAATCTTCACACGGATAGCTCTTCATTGATGTTCACTATAAATTAGTCTTAAACTGATAATATGCTGCCATTCTAGGCTTCAAAAAATTTAATGGTCTTACTAATTGTATTGTGTGTTGATTCTATAACACTTTATTTCAATTTAGAAAATTGCTTAGTAAAAAAAAAAATTGAAATCAGCATGCAGAAAGAAAGAAATATATCCTAGCTTAATTCAAGTTACAGTTCTGCAAGTATGCCAGATTCATCTGAAGTTTCTTTATGTGGTTTCTTAGCTTTTACCCTGTACCTCTCTTGTGCCTGTATAAAGAGCAGGGTGGAGAAGCAACATCAAGAATGTTAAATGGAGAAAATCAGTAATGCCAAAATGACCATCAATTTGTAATCAACAAATTAGAGCTCGGCACATAGTGAAAGTGACAGAGAGAAGCAGGCAGTGCTGAAACATACACATCAAGGTTATGCTCTGACAGCTCTGACAAGTGGCACCAGCCAGGACTCCCATCAATCAGGTATTCTCAGCAGAACCTGCAAACGCTGAATTCATTTTGTGAAGTAATCTCTATTTGCTAGCCAGCAGAATGAAATTGTCTCATTTGTTTTTAGACATCATCTCACCTGATCTTTGAACCTAACGCTGCTGTTGTTGTTAATAACATCTGTTATTGTACTCTGCTAACACCCAATTGTAGCAGACCCATTTGTAGTGAATGCTCTGCAAATACCCTGCTGGAAACGACCCTTGCCCAAAATAGCCTGCAGCCTAATTTGAAATTAATTCAATCAGTGCATACGATAAGTGAAGGAGGAAGAGATATCTTGAATCTTACTATGACGTGAAGTAATACATTATGCAAAGCAGGTGAAAGGTAAAAAAAAAGTCCCTTTAATCTATAAACTTGTTGTGAATAATGGTTATTGAAAGAAAATGTGTAATAGGGTCAGAAAAGTTATGCAAGTTAAGCTCATAATGAACTGAAAAAAAAAGCTTCTGATTAGAAGCTTTCAGGGAGCTTGATGAGGTTGCAGATACCACCATAAACTCAGTGTAAATGTTTTTAAGATGAGAAAAAATGTCTATATAATGAACCATCTGTGAATTGATGTCATACCTTTGTGGACATTGCTTCTCTGGAGAGCATTTTGTTCAGTCTTTGCTTTTGCACTTCTCCCTGAAATGCTTCTACATAGGCATTTAAACTGTCTTGGAAGCTGAGGAGCTGTAGTTCAATGGTTGGGTCTGTACTATGTAAGAATTACAATGCTCTGACACTCTGGGAATTTTTGAGAGTAAGGACTACATTTTCATGTCTGCTTTTTTTGACATCCAGCACAGCACAGCTCTGACCAGATAAACTCTGTAGAACATTTTTAATCATAATGATATAGAGTATGTACTCCACCTTGACCACTGGCTATTGGTTCGCCATTATTACAATGCTGTTTTGTTATTACAATATGGTGTGGAATCTACTTGGAGATATCAATTTCTTGGTTGTCTTCAATCTGCTTTAGTTTACGAGAGCAAATCAAGCTTAAAGCAGCAGAGAGACTGAATGCAATCAATGTCTCAGCAATATAACAAGTTTCCCAAAATCTATGGTGGCTACTTGAAAATTTTTCTTGCAGTTCACAGAAAGAAATTAGAAGCATGATGAATATTACTTCCTGCTTTTCATTTTCCTGAAATCACTGTCCTACTTTTAGATGGCAAGATGTGCTGTAGTGATAACCAGGTAGACCTGGTAGCCACACAACAGCTTCAGTATTTGGGCCTGTGCAGAAGTTAATGGTTGTCTTTGGCAGGATTAGCACCCAGCAGAATATCAAATTGGAGATCTGAGGATGCTGATGCAGTTACACAATAGTTGCATTTTTCTTCTATTTCTGTGCCACTGTTGGGATTCAATAAATAAGGTTCTCATCTGTTAGTGTGTTCAGACAGGAAGCAATTGCATTATGCTTTTTTTATAAGGTTTATATGAGCAGAATAGATTCTCATTTAGCCATAGAGACACCAAAATAACTGGCCATGTTTTTTACCCATGTATATATTTATCATAATTTGGTAATAGAAAGGATGGACTAATCTTTTTTTGAAATTTTACAAATTATGCAGAAGATTCCACTCTTTGTAGAATATACAGGACTTGTAGACATCTATTATTCGTGGAACAAGGCCTCTTTCTCCATCTCTATCACATGTGGATGATGTTGTAAGACTTCATATGTTCATCCATGATTTCTTGGCATCTTTACTGCTTTCACCAAACTGTGTAATATCTAGAAAGCCTTGAATTATCCACTTCTGAGTGTTACAGCTGAGTCTTAATAGGTTTATGCATCCAGGATGTGCTAAACCTATTGCACACATATGTCATTAATTGAAATCCTGAACCAAAGTTTAGAAAAATCCAGAGTTCTTCAAGAACAGAAGAGCCATCAGAATGGATCTCTATCAGAATATTATGTGGATGGAGCATTGCAGGGACCACAGTGCTGTTGTTAAATTGTTATTCCTGATTAATTAAGGAAGATGAAGAATGGGGACAGTTAAAGTGAAAATGTAGATAGAAAGGGCTGATGCTTCTCTGCTATTGCCAGTCAAAACAAGCCTTGAAATCTGGACAACCTGAAGTACAAAACATGAGTGAAACAGCTCTTCTGTGCCCCTCCTCTTCACACTAAGCACATACTGGGAATTTCCTTTCTTGTTGGGTTTTGGTATACAGAACCTGTGTGGAACAGAGACAGTTTTTTCTTCCTGCAAGTCACCAGCTAAACAAAGCTCTTATGTATCCACTCTCATGACAGGTGAACTGCAGCAAACTAACTCTCAAAATAAGTGGACACTGCTACCCTCCTGTAAACTCAAGCTCATGTTGCAGTACACCATGGTGCCATCGGGAGCTACATCTGGGATTATGATATTAGAAGCAGTTTTTTGGCTTGGGGGGGGTTTGGCTCTGCCACCGGTAAGCTGGGTATCTTTAAACGAGACACTTGATTTTTCTGAAGCTTCCTCATCCATATGAGGCCTCTTTAAAATACTTTGAAATATACTAGGAAAAAGTCATATTCATATGAATGTGCATGTGGGTATAAACTAATTAAAAAAGCTAGATAACAGTAATGACAAAAATAAATAATTTATACATGGCCTGCAAATATTAAGGATATTATTTAACTATATATAGAACCATTCCTGTGTTTCGTATGAAAAAATTAACTTCCTTTTATTGTATTATGCAAATTACTTTGACTATTTTTAGCAAATTGATATAGCCATAATCCTTTTGCTATGTTTGGTCTCCCAAAGACACTTGTGTACCTTAAGTTTGGTTTCTGACACCATATGTGAGGTACCAACATAACAGGAATATGCGTGTGTGTGTAAGTATATATATAAACATGAAGAATAATGGCATTTTAAAAGACTTTTCTCTAGGCCCTGCATCTTCTGCTAACATGAAATGAAAAAGTAAGCCAGAATTACTTCTTGCAGATTCCTCCAAACTCTTCCCTCTTTTGACTCTCTATCTTTAAATTTCCTGTAAAATTTAATTCACATTAGAGCATTTCAGTTCTCCTCAGGCTAGGCTGTCTTCCTAGCTCTTCAGTAAATAACTTCTTAGGAGCGGATAGCAGCTGGAAGAGTGGTTAGGAGTTGTCTTAATCACCAGACAAAAATCCATCTCTTCCAGCTTTGAAGCCTGTGGGTAACTGGGAGCTATTTTATTTGCATTAAATTTGCATGACTTCCTACTGCCTTCTGCAGGCCCTTTCCTCTTGCAGCCCGTGCTTCTGCTTTCCTCCCAAATTTAATGTAGGTTGCCAAGGTACGACCCTAAAATTTTGACTGTATTAATTGCATTCTTGTTACTAATGAGTCCAGCCATATCTGGATAGTGCAGAGAAACTTAAAAAATCAGAATATTAATAGTGATGGAGAGCAGTGTAAAGCTTTTTGTAAGATGAGTTAAGAGCAAAATGGAAACCAACAGCCTACAAAATATAGCTGAAGAAAATGAATGAGAGTTTTCCTAAGGAAAGATCTGAGACCTGTTTCCTTCACCTACACCGTTTGTGGAAAGGCTGAGGGCACAGAGAACACTATTCAGACTGGTAGTATACACAGAAAGTAATACACCATTGTTTTACCACGAGTTGAAAAATCAGTCTGGTATTTGTTGCAATAACTCATTTTACAAATGCTGAGGCAGACGGACAGCCACAGAGGTAAGCCAGTCCATAGTCAGAGCTTGGCAGGGCACCACAGTATAGGAATTGGCACTCTGAGTATTTGGTTTGGCTAAGTCATGCACCCCTAGATGAAGGCAGAAGGATTTCTCCTCTCCCCCCTGCCCCAGGATGGCTTACATTGTTCCTTTCAAGACTCATATGTGCTGAAGACATGCTCAATGTAATTTTTCAAATACCCTGTTGGTAAGTGAGCTTTGCAGTATGGCACGTATCCCACTCTTCTGATGCCTATTTCCTAACTAAATTGTTTTGTTCTGCACAACCTATTGTTTCCTTCTTTTCATTTCTCTTCAAAACAAATAATATTGCATTTAGAAAAGTGGTATTTTTGAACTGAAAAACAATTAACCTCATATGTGCTCTAGGGCTTACAGGATAGCATACATCCTGCTGTATGTCTACAGATGGCTCTCATTTGGATTCGCATACAGCACACTGGATTTGGACATCCTGCGCTCTCTGTTACTGGCTCAGTAAAATTAAAACACTTGACTTTTGTGCTGGCACTGGTTACAGCAGTTATGATGGTCAGCGTGTTGAAAAGATTCATGATAAAGGAGCAGAATAACTCTAAATGTACCAAAAATTGTACGGGCAAAGATTGTAGCTAGATTGTCCTGGATTCCCTCTCCAACATCTTCTTGCATATGTGTGCGAGCTGTACACAGAGACAGCCACAATGAATTCAGGATGATTGCTCAGAATTAATGCCAGCTCTACATACAAAACTGCGACGATGACACAAAAGCTAACACTACCTCTCTATCGTGCAGGAAAAGACTGCACATTGCACCTCTTCAGAAGGTGGCAAACCTGCCATTCTACTTTACATTTCTGCCCTGTTCAGGCTTCTGCTGTAGCACAGTTCCCTCTTATCATTACATAGTGCAAGCCAAGGCTAGAAGTGAAACCGTGAACATCGGCATGCCTCAGAGAGGGGGAGTGAAGCATGAAAGACAATCAAAATAACTCTTGCATTTAGAGTGAAGCAATTTTTATATGGCACTGAGTTCACTTGGTGGAAAATGCTGTAACTGGAGACTGAAATCAGGCATAGATTCGACATCTGTGTTTGTGTTTGTTTTAAATAAGTAGAAACAGTAAAAGAGGTTTTTCTAAAGAACAAAACATTTAATTTTAATTTTTTTACATTAAAATATTTCATTTTGGATGTCTAGAAGCATTTAAGCAAGATTCAAACATTGAAATACTTGGTATTTTAATTTTGAATGACATCTTATGTATTTCAGATTTACATGTATAAATTAGAAAAGAAGAAGACAACAGGTTTAAAGATCCCTAAAATAATCCAAGGACACCCCGAAAATCAATTTCCAGAGTTTTTTGCATTTGTTTTGTCAATGTCTTGTAAAGTGTCTTTTTCAGTCTTCCCCCCACCCTTTTCTGCAGATTTCTTGGTTTCACTCAAAAAAACCAATTCACTTTTACTACTAATAGCTTTGCTTATTTGGTAATGGGATTGAAATATCAGCAGCATTATAAAGAATGAATCTAGTACTTTAGTACAGCAAAATCTCTTTCATCAGCAAACTACCAAAAGCTTCATTTGCTTTTATGGAACAATGTTCAGAGCAGAAGTTTATCTTCACCCTCTTTGACTCAAACACAACGGAAAACAATTACTGCCAAGTCCGTATAAACAAACCATCTAATGACAGCAGTTGCTAGTTCACAGCAAGGGCAGTAATACGGTGTTCCTCAGCAGTCCTGTGTTGAGATGTACCTCAGCTTTCCCTTCCTGCTGATTTCATCCTATACCTGTTATAATTTTATATTTTGCAATCATGCAAATGCATCCTCTTTTTAAAAAAGGGATAACAAATAACATGTGCTTACAGTGCCATCGAGCTGTTAGGAGTATGCGATTAATTATGATTCACATCAAAACCAAAATATGCTCAGGTATTTTCAGTACAAGATAAACTAGCTGCTCCATGTGTGCAAAACAGTCCTAGAAGTTCACAAAGATCATACTTCTTTTAAACTTGTCAGTTACACCATGATAAATAAACTTTTTAAGGGAGGAAATAGTCCTCTGATGGATGCCTCTTTTGACAAAAATTCTGCATGGTAAAATATGTCTGGGGAATACTTCCCTAGAGAAATCTTTGTGTTTTCCTGAGAGGACAGTGAAACTTCAATAATTGCAGAATGTGACTTTTCCCCTCTGTTTTCATTGTAGATGTTCTTCCCAGTGATAGACTGTTACTGACCTTTCTCCATATCAAAGGTCTACTGGTTTCTACTCCCTAGGTAGTCCCACAAGGATCACAAACCTCCAGCATCTACCATCCTGTTAGAGGTCCAGGAGAGGCCTTTATTCCCCTTCTCCACGGCCCCAGCTTGCTACTGGTCAAATATATGCCCTTCAGATGTATCCCTCTGTCAGGGAAATATCTTTTAGCTTCTTAGACCAGACATTAAAATGAGACTCCCTGCCTCTTCCCTCCATATCAACATGAAGGCAAAACTGCAATTAAGGCTTGTCAGGTCCTACCTTTCGAGCATCTGTGATTAAGTTTGGAACAAACAGACTTATTTTCTATTCACCCAGCAGTTGCATACAGCAGTCAGAGAAAAAGGGTTCAAACTATTAGATCAATTGCCTGCAGCTTGTCACCTGCTCAGAGTTTAAATGAGCACAGCTGTTTCAAAAACACCCCAAGGAAATTCTGCTTGTCTGTTTTTCTGATAAGCCACTCTTCTTCCCCCATTTTTTTCCTCATGGTGGGGCACTCGAATGATTCATTTTGTTCTATCTTTTACTCTGGCTTTGGCAAAATTAGTCTGCAGTCTTTCTGGAAACATGTAGGTCAGACCACTGAGGAACAGGAACTCGATATTCTCATTTAGCTATTGGTTTCCTACTTGCTCTCCCTAACACATTCTATCACGCTTTATGCACTCAGGCAAAATATTATACAGCAGATAAATTGAGGCATGCACATACACAATGCACAAGACAATGCTCTCTGTCCCCCATCAGCTCATCTTCATTTTTTCCTGCATACATTCTCAGCACATCCCCACACAAAAAGCCTTCCCCAGTTAGGTTCAGCAAGATCCCTGTAAAACTGCATGAGCTGTTCCTTTATCTTTTTGAACTTTGGAGGTTGTTTTGGTACAATGATGTTATTAAAAGCAGAATTTTAAAAAAGTTGTGAGCTTTTAGTTAAACACAAAAGTGTTCTCCAAATTATGCATTATTTCAGTCTTTTGAAAATCTCTTTGTTTATCCCCAGAATTCTGGGTATTTCTCAGCATTTTGTTTGTGTTTTATTGTAAAATTAATGGTAAAGTTTATTTAAAAAATATATATTCATGCTGTTTATTGACTTATCTATCACAAAAAAAGAGATTTCTTTTTATTTTTATAAACTTATTTTCAGTTTTTATTCCTATACAATGGTGCCTCCTTTTAGTATTCTCCTAAGCCAAATGGATTATAGAGTAATAGCTTCTTCCATATTCCTCCTTGCAACTTAATACAAAATGCAAAATTAAATATACTAAGTGAATCCCACTTTAATTTAAATTATATCTCTGCAGATTTGTGATGCCCTTTCCTTTATTTTTTCTGTGGTTTGTTGATTGATAAAGAGTATTTCTCAATGTCTGTGATGTCTCCTATTCATATCCTTTGAGTCAGACTAAAATGTAAGGGGAAGTGCTTTGCTTAATAGCAATATACTCTCCATATGAGTTAGATGCAAACTCAGAGACGTCTTTGAAGACAGATGTAATGCCTGGAAAAACTTGACACATTTGCCTCTTTTCAAGCCCTGATACTGACAAAAAATGAATGTGGCAGCCTTAAAACCCTGAAAAGTTTTTCTGATCTGAGAGCAAATATGTTCAGGTCCTTCCTATGTTCAGGTCCTTGTCTGAACTAGCTACAGCTCAGTCTAGAGGTGAATAGAAGTTGCCACTGTGTACAGCTCTCCAGCCTTTCGCTGAAGTAGCACCTTAATTTGTACGTTTCCAACAGAGTTCTTAGCTTATTTTCTTGAACATAACTTGGTCTAATACTACATGGAAGATGCAACGCCCTCCAATTTTATACAAAGATGGTGTATTTCCTCAAAAGTGAATTGATTTCCATCTTTGTAAAAGTGACTCATTAGAAAGTGTTTCGGTTCCAAAGGCAACATGATTGTGCATTGTGAAACAAGACCTTTTGTTTTTTTACCATTACTGGTACTGTTTTATTCCTTCCTTTACACTCAGTGGACTAATGGAATTCACCTGTGTCATATTTTGTTCCAAAATTCTAAGTTTTCATTCAATAAAAATGTGGTTCTAGCACTTCCCTTTGTTATGCAAACTTTAAAAACACCAGCTAATTTTAAGGAATTATATTTTCTCAGAATCTGCAATGATCTAAACCAATATTTTTGATAAGCGTGAACAATCTTCATGGGAGTTACTAATCCTATCAATGTTAATCTTTGCCTTAAGAACAAGCAGTTAGGTATGATTACTGCCTGATGTTTTTGTGTAGCAAATCTATGAAGTAATATGGTATTGTCACTACAAAAATATATGACTAGATGGAGGCCACAAAGATATACTGCAATGTATTTTATTAGAAAAATAAATAATAGAGGAACTACTGCATTAGTCATTGCTAGTCTTTAACTAGATTAAAAAAAACGTATTAAAACAATTATCCAACATTTTCATGGTGCCATTAGTATTACAAAAAAGCACTGACACTGACACTTCCTATATATGTTTAACTTCTACTTGCTTCAGTCTAGAGAATTTCTGAAGGTAGTGTAGCAGCAGAATGTGAAAACTATAGCTGTATGTGAAAGTTATAGTTCATAGTCAGCTTTTGCACCTTGTTTTATTTTTTATTTAAAGCAAAGACCCTAACGCTATAAAAACCTGTCCTAGTGACAGAAAGAGAGAGAGATATTTGATGATTCCTTTCCTTATGCTATGGTCTTCACAGGATTTTTACTTGCACTGTAGTTCCCTTTTGCATCTTCTCAGATGAAATTCTATTTAAATGTGCATCAGCTCCAGAAATCCTGATTCAATTTCAGTCGTAAATCTGCATTTCATGGCCTCTTTTTCTTCCTGTAGAATAACTGTAACAGTACACCAAATTATCTTCTTTGTGGGAGACTTGGGATCTCTGTCTCACAAAGAACATGGGAGAGGGGAATGCTGACTTTACATCATGTTTTTTGTTTGTGAAACAGCTGGACCGATGTTAGCATCACTCCTGCTGGGACCTTTGCAGGTTTAATTACCATAATTGTTGAAGTGGATCTGCTTATAAAAAAACCTGTCCATATCAGTATTCCCAGACAGGCAACTGGATGCACTTTTCCTTAAGGGACTACCTCGGGCATTTTGAACAATTTTAAAGTGCAGATTTTGCTCACATTATATAATGTCTGAATTCAGTCGAACTTCATGGGTGTAAGTGACCCCTGATTTTGACCCTTAAGTCCTCTTGGACACTATGGCTTCTTGCAATGTCTGTGTTTTTATAAAAAAGATACCACGGTTCCTACCATTCCTTCAGTAAGGTTTCTACGTGTAAATAAAACATTTTAAAGAAAAGTAAACTGTAGATTTATGGTGCTTATTATCTGAGAAACTTCTGTATGTATTTATACTGTATTGGTTTTGATTGATATGAAGGAAAATAGTTTTTAATCTTACTTTGCATATTTAAGAAAACAAACACAGACCACAGAAGTATTTATTGTAATTCCTTAAATGGTGCATATTTTTACCTCAAATGCTACAAAACATTGGGAAATCATAACAAGTTTCTGGCACAATCTCATCCTTGTGGTAGAAAGCATATTTTCATACAAACAACAGATTCCTCAGATACAGTTTTTTTGGTGTTTCTAGTTGATGAAGACTTCTTTGTGGTTGAATGCAGCTTTCCCAAGTAAACAAATCATAAAAATGTTAACTAGTACTTTGAGTTTCCTTTTTTGAATTCCCTCAGTTGTGTGTCAAGTCTATGTCCCAAATGGAAAGACAGGCAGGCAGACTCAGGGGTTTGTGTTCTTTTCGTAATTGAAAGGAGATGCTCTGTCTTGCCTAAAACAGTGGGGACACAGAGGGCTACAAAGATTTATAACATGTCAATACCTCTTTCATGTACCTACAGTAAGATTTTCATTCTGTTTCTGTTTCCAGACTAATCAGGTTAAAACCCATTTTATACCTTTTGCTTTGGCGTATATCAGGTACATACGAGGTTGCTCCTAACTACAAAGATAGGAGTCCTTCAGAAAATGCTCCATGCTCTGAGGCAGTGATTGCTTTCAATCTCTTCTGTTAGTAGGACAAAAACCCCAAAAGTTCCTTCTATGCAAACTTGAATTCTCATCATGCTTTGGAAATATATGTCCCCTTTGCTGAACTATCACTTGACACGGAAGTGAATCTGTAGCTGAAAAATAAAATAACAAACAGAGAAACCTTATACAACTGCCTGAACAAAGGAAGGAGTGTAAGGAGGAGGAGAGTGTTTAGAAATCTACCTGCAGAAATAACAATCAAATGTTTATTTGGATGTTGGAAATGGCATATATAAATGGTGACGTTAAAGCAATGAACAGCAAGTCTGGGTAAATGAGGAGTGGCAAATGTACTACAAAATAGCAGAGGAGAAACATGGGGTGACGCTTCTGCCCATCACCTCTGTGAGCGGCTTGGTGCTGCTCTGGGTGCTCCTGAGGGACCACCACAGAGGTGTCCAGGGAGCCACACTGTGATGATTAAAAGTTGTATCTCCTTTCTTTCTTCTTTGTCCCTCTGCCAACAGGTGCCACAGGGTGATGTTTTCTTCCTCCCACTAAAACATGGAGGTGTGGACATTATGTTTTTTTTCAGCTGTATTACTGTGGAGACAGAGACCTCCTGCAGATGGGGGAGTGGAAGGCAGGGAGTAGTAACTTTTTAAATTAGTAGGTAGAGATTAGCTTGAGTTTATCATTTAGCACCCAGAGAGTTCACAGAGGAGAAAACAGTGCTAAAACCTACAGTCTTCTCATTACTTTTGATATCCAGCTCTATATTAAATGGACAAGGCTATATATGAATTAGTGAAGGTATGAGAATTAATATATATAATGATTTTAAAAGACAGTCTCCTTTTCTAAAAAAAAAAGTATCATTAAAGAAAATAAATGCCTTTTGAAGCAGGTGGCTTATTTTTAACAATTTGCATTGGCAGTATGACGCAAAAAAATGCCTATGTTCTAAAGTAGGCTGAACAAAACCAATCCTAATTGCGTGTGTTTGGCAAGTAGATGTAGTTTCTACTAAAATAACAATAATGCACATGAATATGGTATCTCAAACTGAAAGAGAAATAAGCAGAAACCTGTACAGAGCATTCAGAAAAAAAGCAGAAAAAACTTTACAAGCAGTCTGGTAACCTGCTTGCCAGATTACCTGCTTTTATATGAATAAAAAGTAAACTGGACGTGAAATGTAAAGACAGGACTTTGGAGACACAGTTCATGTCTTTAAATAACAGTGCAGTGAACTGCCAGCAGTTGTTCAGGACTGGCTCAAGTACAATTCTCAAGTATGAATATATTAAGTAATCAGTCATAAGGACCTGTGTGACTAATATTGTCTCCTATAAAATTTAGGAACACAAACCTGACCTGTAATGAAATGTGATGAAGTGGGGATTTCTTGGAACTTCATTTTGCCCCTGGATAGATCGGTAGAAGACAGGAAATTAGATGTCTCTGAAATAAAAAAGAAAACCAACTTGATGATCATAATCACAAAAATCCCTGTCATATCTATTCTGTGCATATTAAAGAGACTTCTGACCAAAAAAAAAAAAAAAAGAAGAAAAAAAAGTATTTTCTAACAGGATTTCTAAATATTAACCAGCATAACAGAGTTAGAGGGAACATTGACTAGGAAAGATCAAAGACCAAATGATTACCAGAAGTATCCTGGGGCCTTTGCCCATGACTATGACAGATCACCTCAGATTTCTACTGTTAAATCTAACAGACACTTAACAGACTTCTCGTTTTAATTTTAATAAATTACCTCTTGAGCTGGCAAGTGTGGTTTTGATTATGTCCTTCATTTTATTTTTTGCTAGATATGTAAATATACCCACACTTTCAAATGAGTTGAAACTTATGTCTCAACATGGTGATTCTGACCTTTGATTTGTTACTAAAATTAATATTAATAATACCTTATTAATTAAGCCTTTTGACTTTGAAATTGAAGAATCTAATGGGTGTTTAAGCTACTACTTCTTGCCTACAAAAGCAGGCAGAATAGTGTTTGCTTTCTACTTCTGGAAAGTGAGTTTGTTTCCAGGCAAGGACACCTAAATGAAATTACGTCTCTTCTCTTAGAATTTCTTTGTCTAATATTTAAAAGACAAACCAAAACAAAACAAAACTGAAGTTGTGGGAAAGAGCTTTCATAGGGAAGGAGGGGAAATAGGCTGGACAAATTGGCTCATTGTAGCTGGAGCTTCTGGAGCTTCTACGTCTTTATGCCAGAAGGGTTGCGACACTTCATCACACCTAAGTTTAGGTGAATAGTTCTTATTGTGTTTTAGGATCCAAAAAGTAAAAGCAATATATAATTACTTTTCATTCAGTTCAATCTACATAAAAATAATGACCAGAGCAAATATCAGATAAGAATCCCCTCCCACCACCCACCCCAATCCCTCTGGATTTTATGAAAATAAACGTTAGTTTAATGAATTTATTTTGAGCATTTACTCACTTTTACAGAAAGACACTGGTTCCAGCACTTTTCGGTAGGTGTCCATTCTGATTTTTCTGTATAGTTTCTCCCAGGAATAATAAAATCTCTTCCATGCATGCAGGCTCCATTATCTGCCTTACTTTTTCCCCCCATTTGGAATCATTACCTTGAGTGACTCACAAAGTCTTAATAACACAGAAAGTTAAGAGAGCCTGTATTAAAATGTAGTGACCCTCAACTTCCCCACTTGGCTAAGTGACAGGAATAATAGTTGGTTACATGGAAAGCATTATTACTGATTTGCATCTCCTGCTAGCTCAGATTTTATTTCAGAAAGCCTGAAATGCTTAAAACCAAACCCTTCCTTGGCTCACATCCTCTTCTGACACGGTGCTTTGCTTGAAGATGAAGAGTAGTCCTGTTCGAATCAGAGCCAAATTCAGTGGGACTTTATAGTGAACGCTGAGCAGCTTCCTAGGTCTTTGGTAGGGAAAGACATCTGATCAGTGGAGGATTTTACCAGAGTAGGTGCTGGGTGGTGGCAGGCATGGTGGTGGCATCTTGTGCATCAGAGAGAACAGAAGTGCTAGCTTCAGATGGATGGAGGTACACTGACGTTATCTCTACTAACAGATTAATGCTTTTTCTTGATGAAATTAAGAAGGCTTAATACAATATGCATATATTGTACTGCTTTTAACTTCTAATAAATACAATATTAATGTTATTTTGATTGCCAGTTATCTCTAAGATAAATGTTTTATTCAAATTCATTGCAGGTTTAACACTATGGAAACTCCTTAAATTAGAAGCATTTACTTTGCTTACAGTGAAAATTAAATGCATTCTAAAATACCTCGATATTGTGGAAATAAGGTTTCTGAGACCAAAGAAAAGGAGTACATGCAAAAAAGTTTTTCTTGGGTCGATCATTATTATAGAGTTGTTCTGCAAGGTACAGCGTATAGTAATAACCAATCTCCAGAGCATTACCTTATTTAAATTGGTCACCTACTAAAGGGCCTGGGCTGGATTTGTGGACCATATTAGGTGAATAACACAGTATTGTTTTATGGCAAATGCATTTTTTAGCTGCTATGGGGTATATTGCATATAACTCTTTGGTGCTGACTTATGGGCCTTGACAACACACATCAGGCTGTTTAAATCATTAGAGTGTTATTTTTCTTCCCCTGAGGAATCATAAAGGGAAGCCCCGCTAACCTGTCGGCTCCCCTCTGCCCTCCTTTCCCCCTTTGTTGTACTAAACCTTAAATATGTAGATGGGATTCCTGGAGCTTGGCTGGTTTCAGAGCAGCCTGGGGACTGATTTGGATGAGCTGCCCAAAGCCCATAAATTCAGGACAATTGGATGGAAACAGGAGGCCAGGTTCAAGGGTAAAAAGCTGGGTGAAAAGGCCTGATGATTTGAGTATCCGAGGTTTCCAGGAGGAACTTTTCCCCCTTCAGTCATAAAAAGTAAAGGCAGGTATGACACCTCAGCGTTATGGCTGCTAAAACAAAAGGAGAAAGCGTAACTGAAGTTTGGGAATATATCATGGATTGAATAGTCTATTGTTGCAGTGGAGGCTGAGTTTTGAGATCCTGCCAGGAGCTCTGGTAAGTATGATTGGGATGGGGCAACATTTTTGCATCACTGTAATATTATTCATAACTGTAAGGGTAAGCCCTATCCTTACATTAAGACTAGGAAGACTGAAGAAAACTGTGGATAATGGTGGCTTCTGAAGGCAGTGAGACAAAAAAAGGAAAATCCAGAGTCACATAAAATGAAGTAAGATTCAGGGCTTTTCTGGAAAACAGTAGAAACACCAGTAAGCATACAGATCCAAAAGTATTGGAGAAGGAAATCCTTGAGACAATAAAAATGTCCCCAAATCCCCAAACCTATTACATGTACTATAAAACCAGCACAAAAATATTGAATATTGCTACTTTTATAAATTATGAGTTTGAGTTTATTGGCGAATTTTATCTGAGGAGATGACATTGGGTGCTTTAATTTTCTCTGCATTTTCAGTCTATTATCACTATTGAAGCATATAAGAACTTCAATTGCACTCGCCATTAGATGAACAAGACATAGAGAAGACAACTGCCCTCCAGAGACATCTCTTTAATCTGATTCACTACAGATTATTTTTCACTCTGTCTGGAGTAGGTGGAAACAGAAAAAGACCTAAACCCCTTGAAAGATTTTATAATTTTTAAAGTTGTGTCTTGTTCCTTAGGGTTTAAATTAGAGAGTTACGAATTTTTCTTGACATCATTTAAAAAATGATATGGAAGATAGATATTCTGTGCTTCCTTCTTTGATTTTCCTTTAGGCTTCTGAGACAGGTATTCTAAATGCTTTCTAAATTGTTTTCCCTTTTGTATTCTCTTTTTGCTTTTTTCCCTTCCTTTTTTATATATGCTGCTCTGTAAATTTTGCTAAATATTATCAGCTTCTGAAAGATTTCTGAGAGACAGAGTTAAATGTCATTTTTGCCAAATTTTCCTAAAGAGGGAAGAAAAAATAAAATTCAGTGACTCCAGATGTCTGTGATTTTTCAGATATAAGAAGTCCTCATTTCCTCATGCAACAGACTTGGACCAATGCCCTGTAAAGGGCAACCTACTCTTCAGAGAGACTTTCTCCTAGTGTTTGAAAGGTCTGATTTGCCTGATGAATGAAACTATGAATTGCAGTCCTTGTCTACGATTGTACATCTGGTGGGTAGGCTAGTTATCCTTGAATGCCGAAGGTAGGAGGCATGTTGAACTTTCCTCAAGTGTCAAGTTTGAGTTTCACAGGCAGCATTCATAACATCAGCAGCCAATGCTGCTGAAGAGACATGTAATTTTGTGACTTTATGTACATGATTTTAAAGTATGTTATCAAGTGAATGTCTATTAAATAAATTTAAAATGAGCTTAGATGTAAGGGAAAGATCAATCAATTTTTGCAATGCTACTTGAGGACTTCAAATGCAATTCTGATTTCAAAGGAGTTGAAAGAATGTTTTCAAAAGTTCCTGTCTTTCCTCAGCATGGAAGCCTTTGGGACACTTAGGAAGCAATAAAGTTCTTAACAAACTTGAAATTAGCAGGAGAACTGCTGTTGAAGACAATTTTATTATATAATTTTATTTTTTCTTTTTAAATTAACAATGTAAACACAACTGAGATTACTTCCCCAATGCTTTCCCTCAGTTTTTGTATTCACACACTGAATCTTACTTTCTTGTTTCATACATGTAAATCCATACTCACGCACACCTGTCTGATGAAACTAGTTTAAAAGAAATCATCCCCTTACATAAACATTTCTACCAATACTAAAGCTGGACCTTTTCAGGTTCTGAAAAGTAGAATTTCCCTTTCTTACCTAGCATGTCCAATTTATAATTTTTGCATATTTCTGCAATTCTGGGAACCAATCAGAATTTGAATTGTACTGTGCATTTTTCTGTCAAATTTTGCTGACTCTGGAGCTTTGATGAGGTTGGGATAAACATTCATATTTTAGGGCTTTAATCAAGCTAAGCCTGACTTTCCAACCTTTTGATGAATACTTCATAGCTATTAGTTATTCTGCTGTATAGTAAGAAACATTACTTCTTACAAGTACTTAGAGGTTGTTACTGCTGAAGTTTCTGTGACAATATATACTGGTCAATATACTGATAATATCACCAAAGTTTCCAGGGTGTTTTATTTAGCTTTTGCTATCAAAGGTGTTGATTGAAAACAATACTTCCGTATCCATTTGTATAGGCAGGTGAGTTGTGCTAATTCATGATGTATTTTCAACGATGATTTTTTTTTATAACTATGTAGATGGAGAGTCTCAGGAATGAAAGAAGTGAGAAATGCTTGGGAAAACAAAGAAAGTCATGTTTGCCATCATGTTTCTGGAAGGATGGTCTTTCTGTATTTCCTTACTGAGGACAAAACGAAGTGCCTCTCAGTGTCTAAAGTGTATCCCCCTCCTCAGGGTTTGGCTGCCGATGCTCAAGACCAGGTTTGCTATGGTACAGCCGTGTAACCTTGGATCCGACCACTGGGAAAACACAGAGGTAGTGAGAAGAGCTGAGGGGAGCATCCTTTAGCTTGGATGATGATTTACACCCTTGGTCCCTGCCTGAGCTATGTCACAGGTGTGCTTCTGCCTGTGCCTTGCATCTCCTTGGCCCTGAACTTCCTGAACTGGCTTCCTGGCTTGAACTGGGACCTGCATCCTTGCTACGGACCTGCCTGGCCAGCTGGGCTGTGGACAGCCCTGGCTGTCTTCACCAGACCTGCTCTCCTCTGCTTGTTTGGGTAGGGTGGGAATGAAAGGGAGGGCAGTGACTTGACTTGCTGTCACTCCTAGCTCCCAGCTTGCTTTCCCTTACAAAGCAGCCCTCTCTTTCTGCTGAGAGTGCACTTCTTGAAAGCTAACAGGCCTTCCTACAGAAAGTTTATAATTAGTAGGGTTTTTTTACATTCTGAGGGTATATCGGGACTCTGTTTTGGGTCTGGATTTATATGAATACTGTAGTAGACAGATAATATTACAGAGTTTTGGGAAAAGCTAATGAACCTGGCACTCAGTCATCTTTATTGTACCCAAATTAGAGCCCATATTGCCTACATTCTCCACCAATTTGTTACATTACTCTCTACAACTACCTGAAAGGAGGTTGTAGCAAGGTGGGTGTCAGTCTCTTCTCCCAAGTAACAAATGATAAGACAAGAGGAAATGGCCCCAAGCTGCGCCAGGGGAAGTTTAGACTGGATATAAGGAAAAATTTCTTCATCAAAAGGGTTGTCAAGCATTGCAACAGGCTGCCCAGAGAAGTGGGTTGAGTCACCATCCCTGGAGGTATTTAAAAGACATGTAGACGTCGTGCTTAAGGACATGGTTTAGTGGTGGATTTAGCAGTGCTAGGTTAACGGTTGGACTTGATGATCTTAAAGGTCTTTTCCAACCTAAACAATTCTATGATACTATGATTCTATGATTAAATTTTAACAGCCTAGGTTGCTCAGAAGTAAGGTACTTTAAGTGAGATTCTTGCTAGTGCAGTAAGAACATGTTCTGGACTTCTGTGATGGCTGTAGGCTGGTGTCCTCAAACAGCACTCCCAGAAGGGCTCCCCACACAATTGCCATGTAAGAAAGTACAGGCAGGTTGACTACATTCTCCACCAATTTGCTTCATTTAAATTACAAAGCTAAGACAAGCCCTAGCCCTGAGGCCTTGCACAGTTAGTAAAAAGCCTGTGGCCCGTTTGTAGCAATGACAATAATGTATTTACTGGGTTACAGGATTGTATAGCCTTAAATCTAAGCAAAGAGTTTACATTAATATTCAAGTATCTAAGGAAAGCAGCCTTTCTACAGGGAAACCTCTTTCATTCAGGTTTACTCTTATCTCCTGCCTACACTTCTCAAGACAAAATCTGCTGTTGGTGCTACACAGCCAGATAATTTCTTTCTGACTATTCAGGTACTTTTAGAAGGTTGTGGAGATGCAGGCTATTTGCTAGCTGTCATGGTTTAGCTTTAGTCGGCTACTAAGCACCACACAGCCACTTGCTCACCCGACGAGTGACCGATGCCCAGCCTGTTCCCGAGCAGCTATCGCTGTCCCCCCTGGCTAACTCCCCCCAGCTTATATACTGAGCATGGTGTCATATGGTATGGAATAGCCCTTTGGCCAGTTTGGATCAACTATCTTGGCTGTGCTCCCTCCCAGCTTTTTGTGCACCCGGCAGAGCCTGGGAAGCTGAAAAGTCCTTGACTAGTGTAAGCATTACTTAGCAATAAATAAAACATCAGTGTGTTATCAACATTATTCTCATCCTAAATACAAAACACAGCACTAAGCCAGCTACTAGGAAGAAAATTAACTCTATCCCCGCTGAAACCAGGACACTAGCCATCTGTGAAAGGCTGAGGGAAGATGGAAAAATTATTTATGTGCTGGTTTCAGACCAGCTCATTCCTCTATCATCCAGCATGAATGGTGAGGATCATCTCCATGAGAAGGTAGGACTCCAGTGCCTGAGAAGGAGCTGTGATGTGTCAGCTTGGCTGCTTCTTCCTGGAGAAGGCAATGAGTTCTTACTTCTCTTTTCTGCAGTGGAGGAGACGGTGACAGGTTCTGATAAATGTTTATGACAAAGGCAGAAAAGAAACCCTTTTGTTAAGCCACTTCTGACTGTCATTTTCATATTCTTCTTGGTTTCCCATTTCAGAGCATAACTAGGCTTGGGCTAAAAAGGGTAACAAAAGCAATGAAAAAACCTATAGTAGAAGTCCTTACAAGATGGCACTTTTCACTTTTGCAGTTACTTTCTGTGAAATACTACTTGATTTTGTTTTGAAAAATGAGTGTCAAAGGCCAGAAGCTCAATTCATAAATCTCATAAACATTTCAGCAAACGCATCCAAGTTGGTAATACTGGAACTTTTCCGAGACTTTCTTATAAGTCAAAAGAGTAAAAAAAAAAAAAACCCAACAAAAACTCCCAACCCTCTCATATTTTTACGAACTACACTTGCCAATAACCTTTGTCTGCTTTTCTCCTTCTTTTCCATTTCAGTCCAAATTCACAAGAAAAAAACCTGTGGTCATTGGGTTGATGATGGGGCTGTGGAGATGGGAGCATTCCAATAAGTCGCAGACTATCATGTAGGCAGTTGTGAAGCTGTCACTGCAGCATTAGAGCTCCCCACATGTTGATATGTCAAGAATTTGGCCCACTAATCACGGGAGTTGCTGTTAACACTCCACCTTGGAACAATTCTAATTCATGTGCTTTTTGTGATAAAGCAACTTGTTGTATTAACTTCTTGAATCTTATTACCACTGACGCGTGAGCGTGTCAATTTTCCTAGCTATTGTGCCTACAGGGTCATAAAACCAGAGAAGAGGTGCAGTCATTTCAGCTAACATATAATAACACACAACCGCAGTAACTTTGTTTTCCTTCTGACTATGCCAGTGGTGACTGGTTGTGGTGGAATAACCCATTTGCAGCACCAGGATCCTCACAAACGGTAATCAGATGTTTAAAGTGACTCAGTGAAGAAATATATCATGGAAGAGGGAAGAATGGGGAAAGTGAAGAAGCCTAGCAGCTGTGATTAAAGTATAATCTTGACTTCTGGCAGGCAAGATATGTGCTACATTCAGAATTTCAAGCCTGTCTGGCAGACTTGATGGTGGAACTGTCTCAGGAACTGCAGAATGGTGAGGTGCTACATGGAAATCCTGGCATCAGTGGAAGGAAAACCTTCATGCTCTTGCTCTTTCAGGGATCTCACAGACTGAAGGCTAAGAGTTGATTAAGCCCCAGATGTGAAAACGTAATTCCTGATAGCTTTATGCATGTGAAGCTGTGATTTACCCTTTAATAGCCCTTTTGAATGTGGTATAGTGATTTGGTTTTGCAGATGATTGTTTTAGTAAAGCTAATGTGCAAGAGAGGAGATGGATGTGATCTTGCTTGTTAGCCAAAGAAGATCAGTCAGTAAGAGGTAAATAAACTAAAGCAGAATGAAAAAGAAAAAGGAAGGGTAAACACTAGAGAGAAATTAGTAAGAAAGTATATTTCTCTTTTCAATGGTTGCTGTCTTGGATCATTCCTGTTGGTAAATTTTTTATTTTCTTAAGTCTTCTCTTTTTCCTTGGCTTTCTATTTTTTTCATTATATGTACACAGAATGGATGTTGGGAAGAATAATTGAAGCAAAATACATGAAAACCAATTATCACCTATCCTGGGGCTATTAAAGACTTCCTTTTAACTCAAGGGTAGTTCCTCCCTTGTTTTGTCCACTAAATGTTGACAGGAGAAGAATAATCTTGAGGCAAATGGAACATTTCAACAAAAAATATCCCAAGAGCCATAGAAACCCTCCAAATATACATTGCTTAGCTTGCAGTGTGCAGTGCTAAAGCATAGCTTTCCAAATTAATATCCTTCATAGCAAACAAAGTAGAATCTGAGTCTAGTGACATGTAAGAAATTGTCCACCACCCTGTGTTGTCAGAAATCATTTCCGGAGATATCAAGCTGGGAAACAGAAGGAAGAAGTAGAAGGAAGGACTGCACCATAATCATTCCCCACTGAATGCCATCTCCCTCTCTTCCTTTTTCCCTTCTGTCCATCATCCTTCATTCCTTCTCAGTGAAACAGCTGTGGATGTTTCCCATATCAGAAATGATTAATGACCTTTTCTTTATTTAAATCATAGTTCTAGTTTGCAGCAGAGTTTCAGCTGTTAGTTGCCAGATTAGGTGCAATTAAAACAACATTTGCTCTCTCATTGCAACTGGATCCAAAGTCTTCTATTGGCAGCCTATGATTTCTCTTCTAAAAGTGCTTAGATCTAAAATACACTGGGCCAAATTCAATAGGTATTAGATTTAATACAGACTGAGTCTGGCATCCCAAAATCAAACAAAGGAGAAGGTATTCAGGGCTGCAATGTACTGAAACCTCAGTTATCAGGGGTAAAGATTTCAACTGCTAAGCCCTAAATGGTCACACATCTCTAAAAAGCCTATGGTGATCAGGGCACGCAGGGATTTGCTGCTGTTGTGAGAAGTGGTTCCAGATCCATTCCTCTAAGAACATTCTCCCCTCCACCCTCCATCTCCAGGCACTATTTCTGCTGGCACAGAACAGATTCTTACCCTTTAGCATCAGTCCATTGTACAAGCATTTATACATAGCTTAACCTCATAAACCACTGGGACCTGATCTGCTTTTGAGACGTTGCCCCAAATGCTGTTGACAGTGCTGTGGGTTGGAGATGAAACTGCTAATACAGCAGGATTCCTGTTCACCCCATCCTCCTATAGGGTCTTGGCAGAGGTATGTGGGGCTTTAACTGTGCCCTCTCAGCAAATGAAGAGATACTCTTTGTAGAGGCTGCCCACGTTGTTCAGGTGGTCACTTCTCTTCTGTGGAAAAAGTAATAGAGTGAATGGAAGCTCTCCGACTGGACCACCTTGTCTTATGCGTGGATTTCAAAATACATGTCATAACATTTTAAAAATAACATCTGACTATTCCAAGAAATGGTATGCAAGATGTACAGAAATATACAGAGATACTGAACTTGGCATGAGATTTTGCTTAAATACTTTAGCTGAAAATAGACTTTGCAATATACAGATGTGATATATATGCTTTTTCAGCTAAAGAGGGAAGATGCTGGCTATGCTAGTGGCTTTGCTTTGTGGGATGTGTAAGGAAATCCATGATTTCAATCTCCCAGTTGCACAGATAAGTGGAAAATTTTAAGTAAGACAAATAAAATTAAACCATTTCATTCCATTCTGGATACCACATTAAAGTACAGTAGCTTCAAATAATGGGTTCATAAAAAAACATTGGCTGTCTCTCATGCAGTTCAAACATCTCATTACTGTGAGGTTATAAATCTGCAGACAGTGGAGGTTCCTTTTATGGACCGGCCTTTCAGCTAAAATGGTTATGAACAGATCAATACATTTGTTATGAATAATCTCTTTTAGAACTTGGGCAAATGTGACTTAGCAGTTTTGACAGAAATGGAGCCAAGTGGTGCTTTATAGATTTCAACAATCTTGCAACTGGTTCAATGACGTGAAATGTGTAACTGACCTGTTGAGTAGTGAGAGCAATAACAGAAGGAAATAAAGAAAAAAAAGGTACAGTGTAGCTTGGACTTTGAGATTTTTCTATTGGAAGTGTTTCTAGTATAAGAAAGATGGAAGCAATGGTGGAAGCAATATTCACATAACATTTTGTTATCTGGTAGGTTTTCTTACAAAAAAAGCTACAATGAAGCTACAAAAAACCTTATTTTCATCCATCATTGTGCCAGAACTACTGTGTACTAGTGGTTAGATTTGTTCCATCTTTGACCTTTAAAATGCAGGTTGCTTCCCAAATGCCTTAAAGGTGACTGAAGAAATTGAGTACAGTTTCTGAAGAAATAGAAATTCAATACCTCATCTTGCACATGGCTGAGTTCCTGCACCGCTCACTGAAGTCAGAAGGACCCAAGGATACAAACATCTTACAGCAATCAATGGCCTATGCACCATTGTCAGAGATATGCTTAACCGGGGAGAACTTGAATGTTCTGCTATTATTATTTCAAGTTTCTTTGTTGTCTAATAGGAGCCCCTGTCTGACATGAGGTCCTCTCCATCACTGCACAGCGCACAGGAGGTATTAGGTATTCAAGACAGAAATTCAAAAGAACAAGATGCTCAATGAAGAAAATGAACTAGATAGAATGAGAATAAGGGAGGAAAAGCATGAAACTTAGGTATTTTGACAAACACAAGAGAGAGAAACAGTATACAGAAAAGTAACCCACATCAGAATAGTCAATAAAAGAGATCTCTTGTTTTGCCTGTAGGTAATTCTGGTTCAAAACCATGTTATTCCCTTTTACACCTATTTCCTACAGTCCTACATGGATAAATCACCAAAGTCTCACCAAAGATATTTTTGTGAAAGTCTCTCAACTTTTTCTGTTGGCATTGTTTTTAGCTCTGCACAAGTAATTAAATAGTGTTTAGGCCAAAGGGAATGAATCTGTAGCTCAGAGCTCTGAAAATAGGATGTTGGAATCTAAGACTCAAATCCTTCTCACAGTACACCTGAAATTATTTCTGCAGGTTGGGACAGTTCCATTACAGAAATCCACCTGAGAACAGCCAACAACATGACCTGAAGAAGATCTGCATTCAGGTATCACCTCCAAGTCAGGGGCATTTGCAGACATCAGTCTGCAGTCAGCAGATGTTTCCATATAAGTCTCCCGCATTTCACTTGGATAGGCTAACTGGAGTATTCTTGGAGGCATATACCCATCTCTGCTGATTTGGAAAAGGATTCACCATTTTTTCAATAATTGCCACCTGTTTCATTTGGCTGTGTTTTTCCAGAAGTCTGACCTCTCGAAGGCTTGAATCTCCATACAAACAGCTACTCTGCATGCCAGGAATGATCCTATGTCATATCCTTGGTGAGTGACACATCCGATTAGCTCTTGGACCTGCTGTTATTAGCAGACATCTGTTCCAGTTCTGGCAGCAGACCTATAGGATCAAGTCCTGTGATATAAGCAGTGGGAAGTACTGAGACTGACCCTCCTGCTTCACAGATTTGAGGCTGTAGTGGAGTTGAAGGTAACTTATGCAGCTTTGCTGTTTTCAGTATAAATGAATGGGGACAATGCATTTGCTGAAAATGTGATAGCTCTCAGACTAAAATGCATAACATTCTTGAGAAAGTGTAACTTTATTTAATACAGAAAACTTGAAAAAAACCCAGGGCGCATAAGCTTGCAAGTCCTACCAACCATTCTCCAACACAAGGAAGAAAGCAATGCAAGTCCAACTGTCCTGCAGATACCAGAAACTAAGCCACACACTGAGCTGTAGGTAATTATTGATTTCTGAATTCCATTGTCTTCAAAAGAAGCCTGCCTAAATGAAGGCTGAGTGAAAACTGAGGAAGAAGGTCAGAGCTTGGCTTGTGGTGATGTTTCACACTCATTTATTCCAGCATTCTTTATGCTCAGATTTCCAATGATTGATGAATGTTTGTAGACAATCACATATTAAAACTGTCTCTTGCAGGCTGAAGTCTTTATCGTCAAACAGCAGTAAAGACATACTAACAGTATAGCAATTTATTTATATAAAACCAATGCAAGAATCAGTGGTTCACAGTGTTTATAATGAGTTATCAATATAGCTTGTGTTCTGCTGTGCTGTGAGAGAAAAATTAATTCTGACCAAATGTTATAAAATAAGGAAAGGTATGATTATTTAGGCTTGAATTCTATTGATTTTGGGTGGATGTTTTGGGTAGTATACAAATTTCTTTTAGGTTGTGCTAATAAAGGCTGGGATATGATCCCTTACAGTCCACATGGAACAAAATATTCTCTGAGCTCTCACCATGAAGACAGAGTTTCATGTTGAAATTTTTTGTTCTGGAATTAGTATAAAATATTTTCCATGAAGATTTTGTAAAATGACACCCTTTAGTCAAAGAGGTTTAGAGACCTGTGCTATTGCATTTACTGAATTTTGTGAATTATATGAATATGATACTGTTATATAAAGAAAAAACCTCTTGCCAAAATTACTAAGCACCTAAAATTTCAGTGTAAAAAAATATGCCTCCTCCTTTCTGCACAGTGATAATCTCTCATTTTGTCACTGGCGGATATTTTGATTGGCAATGAAATACGATACAAGTGCCATTTGCTACGCACTAGGAAAAACCTTTTATCAGAAAGCCAGCCCTGATACTGCAAGCTAATTTACAAAAGTACAACCTTAAAGATGGACCTTTAAACCTAACTAACCCTCTTATAAGAGTCAGTGAAAAGGAGAAATTATGCAAGGACAAAACAAATGGGGTTATTTTGCAGATTTGTACTTAGATTTGGACTTAAATTTCCATGGTGTTTTCTATTGTATGAATGGATATAATTCACATGCCAAAAACTCTGAAGAGTCTGTTCATTTTCTTCTCAGGATTTTCAACTAAGGTGATTTTTTAATTTTTATTTTAGGGACACCTCCAAATGATCTCAGATGGAATTTTGCTTGAGTAATAGCTTCAACATTCCCATTGCAGACACATCTTTTCAGTTCTTCCATGGTGTCTTTCAGAGGAAGAGTAGGAGGAAGTGGTAGTTATGAATTTACTAATGATAAAATTATTAGCTTTATAGAAAATCACCTTTAATTACTGAAATACAGGAAAATATTGTATTTTGCTACATACTGTATAGATGTGTGGGAGCATGTTCCTGTAATTTTAAAAAAAGATTTAATTTTGCTCTTTAAATGAGTCAGAGGAACATGATGTTTTTTAGAACAAATATTTTATTTTCTGTTGCTGATTGCTTAATGTTTCCATTAAAGCACTAAGCAGACTTGCAGAATTCAAGGCTAAGGAGTCTAGACTTTTTCCTATATATATTTAAATATATAGATAGAGTTTAAAGAAGATAGCATTTTTACTCTGCTAGAAATATACTCGTTATTATGTAAACTGCTTAAATCAGTAAAGATATGAATAATATTTCATTATTTATAAGTATGCATATAGTGCTTTATAGTTAGGAATAAGGACTGAACTCTGGATTGTTCCACACAAGACAGTACAGAAAAATAAAACCTCTTCTGAGCAAGGATTGTCCTGATCTCTGATCCACATACATGGGATAAGGAACACTTTGCATGTTTTTCTGCTTTTCAGGACAAAGATTAGGGACGGTGGGAACTGTTTCTGTATGGCTGATTCAGTGTCCAGTTGAATTGAACTCACATGTCAGCAAAAGCCTTTTACTAAAGGTAAGTATTAGTACTTACCTTTAGTATGTCTGTTGTATGTTTTACTAGAAACTAGCTTACATGGAGAAAGACTAACTTTTATACAATGAAAGTGGTTGATTGTCTCTTCTGATTTCTCAGGTTCCTCTGAGGAAAAGAACTGTTTGCACTAATGATCACTCATTTTCTGAAGTTGTTTTATAAGGTTGACAACTTAAGCTAGGAGACTGTGAAAGAATTATCATTATTAAGGGAACTCAGATAGAAAAAAAGGGTATGTTTGAAATCAATTGACACAATTATAAAAAAGCACAGAAATTCATTTAGTTTTAAGATTCACAGGGCGGGAGACCTGTTTCAACATAAAAATTGTCCATACCAATTGTTTATATGTTGTTGTCTTCAACATGCATATGACCTATCATGTAAATGCTTATGTCTCACATCCATAAACCAACAGTACACAGAAATTATCCTTTATGTCCAATAAAAAATTGACCTGTGCCTTCTCTCTCTCTCTCTCTCTCTCAATGCAGTTTTCTATTTGCTAACCTAAAAAGTACAATCTTCACCAGACAGTAAGCCTTCTGAATCTGAGGGGAAAAAACAAAACAAAACAAAAAACACTGGCCCCTTCCCTGTAGCCTTGAGGAACCAAAACTGGGAAATATATGTGAAATATGTGATTCAGAACTTTTGAACATACTGAAATTCCATCTACTCCCAGAAAATAAAATTTATCTCTTGAAATATACCACATTACAACATCAAGTGAGAGGATTAAATGTGATTGTCTCTAATAAACAAGTGATTGCCTTATTAACCCTGGGTTTAAAAGTGCACATGCGCAGGGCAACTCATTACTATCAAGAGATGTGCAGAGCAAGCAAAGGAAGTGTTATTATCCCAGCGGTCACTGAGAACAGCAGCAAATAGGATTATTGCTCAGAGCAGGATGAACAGAAGGCTAGATGAGTGTAATTTCAATGAGAATTGATTTGTGGAGAATTGATTTAATAACATTTAAAAGGGCACCCACTGTATTAATCTCTCAGGCTATCACGTGTTCTTGCTGTAATATAAGGCTAAGCCTTTGTCTTTCATTTTCTTCCCTGAGTGCAATGTTTTAAGGCATCTGGGGATATTAGGACCCTGTGAGAACCATAGCCAAGTCCTCCCTGACTGGACACTTTTGAGGCTGCTGTGATTGCTCTCAAACCAAGCCTTCCTGCACCTACAGTCCTTCATCAGGGACAGAAGGCACATAATTGGAGGCAACTTGCCTGAGAGCTGACAACACACAACCCAGCTACTGGCACTTCGGGCTGTCAATACCCCCTGGAGTTTATGAACCCCTTGACTCTAAATTTTGGCTTGTATGGGTTAACTTTTCGGAAGCAAATATTAAATACTAAACACAAAGTATGTCTGGTGTGTCATAGGATTCCAGTTTCTTTTTATTAATATTATACATAGGTAAACAGATCCAGAGACAAACCAGTCTAGGCAAAATATGCTTTTATTTTTCTCACTACATTGCAGTTTGATCCATGCCTTTTGAATCTCCAGTCTTTCAGCTACAGTTCATGTCTTGCTTCTGCGTAGTGTGGAGCCATCTCTCTGTGTTCACTGTCAGCATTCACCCTTACATGGTGGCTAATTCTCTTGGCTGCCCCTGCTCCCTCTGGGAGCAAGCTGTTTGTGGTCTGCCTCTATGACTCTTCCTCCGATTAATTTATTTGTCAGAGTTACAAATATCTTGTTCTGTATTTACAATTCTGTATTTTCCAACCACATACTCCCTATTCTTTAAGGGAATCATTGTCCAAGGTATTTTCATCAAATAAGTTGCTATTGACATACCTTTTTCTTGGTCTGGAAAGAATGTGACATATTTTATTTCAGCATCTGCTGTAAATGGAGCCTTCATTTCAGCTAAAAATCTGACTTGTAGTGTGTGTTTGACCAAGAAAGGATGATTGGCAGCCTGGGAAATGTAACAGTACTCTGTAGGTAAGTAACACAATTTCCTTAAAGCTCATTTGGTAACATGTTTTCTGGTAGCCTGTGTTATACATGCTACTGAAATATCTGATCGCCCTCAGAAGGTGGGCATGGTCTGAAAACCTGCAGATGAACGAAGAGTTGTTCCGTCTTCTTTCTTTTGGTGGACAGAGACCACACACAGCAATCCTGGAAGTGCTCCATGATTAACTATGTTATGTACTAAAGTTAATGGATTTTATGAGCATGACAACTTCATATTTATTTGAGCACATTCAACGAACAAGTTAATTCTTAACTCATTTGTCAGCTGCCTAATTTCTGGCAATCTCCTGAGCAAGCTACTTTAGTGGATTTAATACATTTGTAAAATGAATCAATCATAGATTGGGCATAGAGATTTGACTACATTTATAATGACATGTGGCCATTAAAGATGGCCTACGTACTGATTCTGTGGTAATGCCTGCCAAATCTATAGAGCTTGTTAATGTTTGACAAGTTACTTTATGTTCTTATGGTTTAGTGTTTAATGATGATTAATCCCATAGCAAAAGAGTAGTCTCAGCTTTTGACGGTTATTGCAGAACATGTGGAAAATAAAATGTGTCAATTAAGTAAAATGCTCACATTCTAAAACACACTTTATTTTACCCATAAGCAAAGACATTAAAATTATACTATAGCCAGAGGAAGAGGATATGCAGCATTTACAGTCAACACCTTTATTTTTATTTTGGACTAGTATTAGTCTAGAGCAATTTGAAGCATCCTAAAAATTGAAAGAAAATTCCTTTAAGAAGATGATTTTCATTATAGGTTATAGAGTGTTTGGTTTGGGTAGTAATGTTAGATAAGGCAAGGCAGCTTATACTTTCTAAGACTGGGCTCAGATCAGTCAGATACAGAGAAACCACCCTTGGGTAATGTTAAAGGCAGGTGACACCTGAGCCTGGGAGTGTTGCCTTAGGAACAAGCATGAACTAGAATCTACAGGGCTAGGACGTGAGTTGAAAATGCAGGGTGTTACACCCTGCACTTGATCTAACATCCCCCTACAGACTTTGTGGCACTCAGTCAGAAAGAAAAATGAAGGGTTCGGATTCTTTTCTTTATGTGTGTGGCAAAAAAACCTTCTCTATGCTTTGAAAAAGACAGTAGGACTCCCCTCTGTGTCAAGAGAAATCTCTTTTCAGCTAAAGTAGACTGTGATTATTTGTTTATGTCTGAGATTTGATTGCAATTGTGGATCCTGAAAATAGAAAGAAACAAGTGATGTGAACAAAAGCAGTCTGGAGCAGACTCTAATCAAGGGACAATCAGTCACTGACTATAGGGTATTTCCTTATGATTCTAACTGCCGTGCCTTACTGTAAATGCTACCTCTGTTGAGTTAAAAAAAAAAATAAAAAGAAGGATTATAAATTTCAAACTGGAGTACTGTGTGGTTAGACAGTGTGGCCTGAATTCTCCACTTTCTTTTACCAGTTTAAATGAAATGCGATTTACATCTGTAAAAACAGAAGAGGAATCAAACACTTTCAGCGTGCATTTTGAAGAATTTCCTTTAGCCATACAGTTTATTTTTGAAGCTTAAGAAATTTTCCGACTCAAACATTTGTCCTTAACAGGAGTTTCTCACAGGGTGAACTAAAATGCTCTATTTATTTTAATGAGTCTTTTCTTGTAATTGAATAAATATTCCAGAATATTGAAGTTTTTAACTGTTCAATATGGTAAGTATTAAAGACATATTGTCATTTTCCATTGTTTTATTTTTATGCAAGAAAATTGACCCAGTACGTGGATCCGTTAATCACTTATCTCTTTGGGTAGTAACTGAATGCCCTGTTGCAATGATATGGAAGCTCTCTTGCAATTTAATTTAGTTTATCTGAGTTGACTGTATTTTAGTTTTTTTCACTTTTGGTTGTACATCACCTTACGACCAAGGACCAGCTTCTAACCTTGTTCATTGCCCTTTTGCACTTCACGAGTTGTATGAAGAGGCTGCAAAGAAACAAATAAAAAAGCAAGCGGTGATTCTCTTGGCACAAGGAAATCTTGGGTTGCTCTGAGCCCATGTGGATGAATCAGTGTCAACTTGTCCAGTTGACTTCATTGTCTGTGTGGGCTAGAGACGGAGGGCCTGTGAATGGAACACGTTGCAATTAGATGCTGTCTTGCCCTCATATAATTTTTTAATAATAACATTTTTTCCATTTGAATATATTCAGAATGAAATTTACATCCAGAAAAATAAATGGCACAATACCATTAAAAAAGTTGTTTTCCTGCTGTGTGTTCCCCAGTTTAGAATTGGAAAATGACTTGTAATTTTGCAAACAAATCAGTTCTTCTGAGATGAAAAAGTGGTAGGGATATACCAATTAAGGTTTCAAGTTTGAAAGTGTTTAAGTTTGTTAACAATGCCCCAAACTCATTATAAATTGCCCAGACATTTGTAATTGCTGAAATAGTACATAGCTGATTCTTACATCTATGATAATGATATAGGTTGGCAAAACATTGTCAGCTATCATCTGCATGCAGTGGGATAGCCTGACCTCATATATTTTCAGCTGGAGCAATGACTGAGTACTCTTAGAAGAGTCAGGCAAATCAGTCCCTGGATTGTGTAAGCATCTGCACAATACTCTAAAAACAAATAGCAGCTGTTTCCCTGAGATTATAGGGAAGAGAAATCTTTGTGTGCCTTATGGCTGATGCCTTCATTTCTGCTCCCAGTGGATGTATAAGTACAACATCTTATCTGACATAAATTAAATTATGGGTAGGTCTGCCACAGAAGAGTAACTCCTGAGTGTATACTAATTGACTGAATAGGAACCTGAGCATATAATGGCGCTTTTCCACTCCCCAACTTGAGGTACACTAAGGCACTGTCACATAGGAGAAAGGGGACATTTAGAATTAAAGAGCTCAAATACCTATGCATATCCCATAAAATATTAGATGGTTTTAATTTTTTGTTATGGAATAACTACAAGAATTATATACATGCAAGGAAAAAGTGATATTGACAGGACTATTAAAACCAAGAATGTATTTATGTGGATAATGAACTTTTCATATCAGCATGATCAATTCAGTGAAGGAGATTGAATTTCTCATCATCTTGACTCTGCAAAATTCTAGATCTGCTGTATACACAAAATGTCATTTCTCATTAGTCTGATGTTGCTTCCAGATTAGTACTTTGTGTGTATCTACTCTCAGACAAGAGGCTGGCTGGGAATTATTAAAGGTAGCAAACAGTTTAGCCTTTTATTAAAGAACCACAACCCAAAGTACTTGGAAAATCCCTTTTTTCCCCTTAAAAACAATAAAAAAGAATTACTTCTATATACCATTTTTCTATAATTTAGGTAAAACTGAAGCTTCACTAAAGCTATTCTTAATGTTGATGCTTGCACTGAAGTTGAGTAGGATGCAGATATTCAACCTTTTAATATTCTATCCAAGTTTAAAATATGAAAAAATCATGTTTTCTAACAGTGAGACTGAGTATTAAATTAATATACCAGTACTCCTCCAGCAATAATTCCAAGTTAGGCAATGTCTACAGGATGCTTGCGCAAGGCAGGTATTGAAGGAGCTCTGTGTATCATGGATACGGCTTTTGGACACTGCTAGAGTAAAAATTGACTAGCATAGAAGACAGAGATCAATTTAGACACAAGGTAACTTTTGCTTTCAAATATCTTTATATTCAGGACAAATGATAAGGCATCACTGTTGTTAATTTCTATGACTATATATATGTATGGTACAAAGTTCTCAGATATAGAGAATTTGTGTGGGAACTAGAGTGCCATTTCTTTCTTTGATATGCATTCTTTATTAATATGGCCATACAAGCAACACTGAAATTCTTATTGTTAAAAATTCCACAACAGGGTTAGAATTTATAAAGACACGATTTGCAGTCTTCTTGTGACAAAGAGGATTGAGTGAAAAGGATCTGTTGCAAACACATCCACCTTCAGTGAAAAATGAACATGGAAAACCTATTAATGTAGACTTCAGTTCCCACAAGCTACTCTGCAGTGTAACGAGGGCTGTCAGACTGAAGCGTCATGAAAGGCAATGAATACCTGGCGGAAATAAGCAGACAGGATTGAGCCACTAGAACAGTAAGAGCTTGCAGAAACTCACCCTTGCAGACCTGTTCTTTATTTTTAAATTATATTTTTGTTTCCTGCCACTTCCTCCAGTAACTTTTAAAACAGGAGGTGCCTAGTAGCTTTCTCTGAGCTTTAACTTCTTTTCTCAGTAGAGGTAATAACAATATATTTCAGAGGAACTACCTTCCTCATTTTTTTCTTCAGCCTGCATGCTCACAATCTGTTTCCACTGCCCTTCTCATATATTTATTTTTATTTATTTCTACATTTCAGCCAGAGCTTCCTGACACCCTGACTCATGTTTTGTTCTCACTCTCTCTGTCACCAGCTGCTGTGTATGACAGTCTCTTCTATGTCCTGAGAATTTGGACTGGTTCACTTAGACCACTGCAGAAAATAAAACCCTTTTTCTCTTTCTGATTTTTTTTTTTTTTAAGCAAAATTAGCAGATAAACAGAGGATGTTTTATTTTACCTAATAGGTAAGACTGCCATCAAAATACTTTTGTTTCTCAAACATATGTACGTAGTTCAATTGAAGGAGTAGACTTGAATTCAGAAGTGATACACAAGGTAAAAGTGAGGAGCAACACAGACAGCATGTTTTATAGTCAACTCTGTTATCTTAGAAGACGAGATACTGAAAATAATGGAAACAATCCAGACAGTTCAATAGTTTTTCAATATAATCTCCCTTCTTTGAGTCAGCATGAGGCAGCGGGTGTCTCATTTGTGGTTCCCACAAAAAATGGTTCTTAGATGGCTTGATTCTGCTGACTCAGGAGCATAATGTCTTCATAAATACATGGAGCCAAGCAGATCTGTAATTAACATAGCTAAACTGCCTTTGAGCTGAACTAGCCCACACAGAGCCTATACTTTTGCATGGTTTGTCTATGAATTTGCCAGTGCACCCACAACTAACAGAGAATTACCTTAGATTTTTTGTCTCCTACCTTACTCTCTCCCTAAGACCTCCTGTACTTAAATCAAAGTTAACTCACATAATAAACAGATGGGAGAAAGCATAATTTATGGAAGGAGAAGCTTTTGCTTACCCAACTCCTTTCAACTACTTTGTATGAGAGTTATATTGTGTTACACTGCCTTTCACATTACGAAGAGCAGAGTATGAAATACTGAGGGAATTCAAGTGAATATTATGCGATCTATCTTACAGCACCCTACATATCACTTCTGAATTTGGCTCACAGGCCCACTGGCTAAGAAGAGAGAACAAGACATCCACAACAGCCAGCAAATGAAACAATAGTTTAACAGCAGGGGAAAATATTAAGGCAGACAGTGTTGTAATGTGAGTAAGTATAGAACAGTAACTTGATAGGAAACAGAAAAATAGCCTCAGACTTAAGTGAGATAGCAGATATGTAAATATGACATGCAGCTAACATTGATCTTTAATCCCAAACTTTAAGGTAAGGGCACATTAAATTATCACTGCTAGAAATTACTTGTTTGTGAAAATTATATTTACAGCACTAAGTTCTCTTTCTGCAAACCTGAAGTGCATGGAGGTGTTGCTGGCAAAGCTCCCCCAAAGCCAGCTGATGCTCTGAAGCAGGCTGCACTCGGCCAGCCTGGAGACCAACAAACATGACACTCACCTACTTGTACCAGGACTAGCTTTAGAGGGTCCATACTATTCAGATGGTTGTCAGGCTGATTGGTTTGCATCAGGCTGATGACTGTTTGGAATACTCAAAAATAACCTGACATACATACATAGAGTTATCACTTCTACTCATCATTACAGCTTGCAGAGTTAAGTGTGTATGAACAGGAATATGTATGCTGGAAAAATATGCCATTTCACTCAATAACATTCAGTGATCATCAGAGAGTCATGTGAATCTAATGCAATAGACATCACTAAATAGTTCAGCTGCATACATCAGTAAACAGAAATGCAATTTATAATGGTAAAATAGTTTAATTAATAAAGTATTTTTGTTACTGAAAGTAATTTTACTCTATAGAAATTTGCATACAAAGTTCTGCCTGAAGTGTTTTTTTAAAAATTACAATAGATTACATAGATAATCTACCTATGTTGATGTGATTGAAACAGTCTCTTTCTGAAAATCTAATTCGCCATTCAGCTCAAAACACATTTTTATATAAACAGTGCAAAAAAATAGTTGGAAAGAATGCATCCTACATAATAATTTATACGTCAAGGATTCCATACCTACCTGGAGTGCTCAAATCTAAAGGTTAAGGAAAAATATGAATTACCAGGAAATTTAATAAATGCACTGCAAATATTCATTCTAGGTTAACGGTACTAGGCTTGGTTTTTAACAAAGCCAAAGAAACAGACTGTCAGGAAACATGTCATTTGACACCTCTTGCTAAGTTTATCAAACTAATGAATGCAGGTTACTAAGAAATGTATACCAGTGTCATAAAATAATACAGCTCTCTGCCAAAAGTTTCTTGCAAGGTACTGCTGGAATAGATAACTCTAAGAAACTGTGGTAGCTCTTATCTACTAATGCTTTTAAAAATCTGAGAATTATACTGCACATACTTGCCAGCCCAAACTGTCATTGTAAATTAGAGATGGAATCTAAGTAACAGTTGGACAGCACCTTATTAAGAGGGCTCACACTTACTGAATTTGCTTTGTGTTATTTTATTATTATGTCTTGTTTCTTATAGGCAATCAATCAGTTTGGTTTGCCTTGCTTTATCTAAAAATGTAAGTAACAGGGTTTTTTCTGTTTTTCCTCTTGTACTTGTGCTGTTAAAACTCTTTAGTGTTCCTGGTAGCCTATCGTTTTCCTGCCCAAAACTCTGTTTGCAATGTTTTCTGGTTATGCCTGAAATATCAACTTTGGAAGTAGAATTTCTAAAAAAGAACCTTCAAGAGTACTTCTAATCATTGGACAACGTACTGAGGCATAAATGTTATTTAACTGTTAGGGAATTCATTGAGTATTGTCAGTTCAGGGTTAATGAGGGAGACCATATTTAGATTGGTTTCATTATTGTGTCTTTTTTTCTTTTAAAAAATTCAAAATTACGAATTAGACTATTAGACAGAATTAGACTATTTCTAATTCTGATAGACCTATTTCTACTCAAACTTTTTTTGTTCTTTACTGGTTTGATTCTTTGGTAACTGTTCACAAGCCCAACACTCATGCTCCAAACCCATAATATGCATGGAAATTATTAAAACTGAGATGATGCATTTTGGAAAAAAGAGCATCTGAAGTAACCAAAATTTTGAGTAGAGAAATTTGAATGACCAGTCAAGCAAACTAAGATAAATATTTTGACATTCTAAGTACTTTTTTCCACCTGCAGGTAAGTTATAAATAACGTGAACTAGAAAACTCATGAGAAGAGACATAAAGGAGAGACAGATGCAAGAAGTTTTGAGAACTTAGTTCCCAAAGTCTAGGATGTTTTATGGTTGTATCTATGTATATAGGTATATAATTAGGAAATAATTTGGTGTGGGAGGATCATCATATGCAAGCAGCAATCTGATGCTCAGACAGACCTTACACAGAGATAACCGGCATAGGCCTAGATAAGGTTTGATCTTGAATGGAATATCTCCACCCACTGAATGGCTCTACATGTGCTGTCTAAAGCTGTTCAAAGAACCAGTTTTTGGCTTGGACCCTTATGTACCCATCAGAGGTTTGAGCACAATTGGTGTGCATCTGTATTGGAGCTTCTGGTTGATTTTTCCGTGGTAGGAATCCAGCTTATGAGTACCAAAACTACTCTGAATTTGAGCAACCTGTAGTAAGAGTGGATGATTTGCCTCAAAACCACATTACTGCACTGAGTCAAAATGCTAAAGCAGATGCAGTTGGTATGGAGTATGTGACAACTACAGTTTGTCACAGTATTGTACCTTGGTACCTTGTCCAGGCTGCAGTGGATGGATTATCAAGTCAATGGCAAAGGAATATCCCTCAACTTGTTTTGATACACTTGCTGAAATTTGAATCCATACTCTTGTTCTGCAGCATGGACTTTTTAAGAGTGCAACTTTTTAAGAAAAACTGTGCAACAGAAAGGAGTTCAGCCTGAATGGTTTTAAATGTGTAAACAAAAAAAAGCTCTTTTAAAAAGAGGTGTCAACAGTGGTCAGGGAAACTTATCCATAAACATAATTTTTACATACAAATCTGTATTCATATGCAATATGTATATCTATAATAATTTTTTGCTAAGAAATTTAAGCATCTTACAAACATTAGCTAATTGACTTCACAGGAAAATCCTAAATAATAGCTACTGAAAAGATACCATTCTGATAATTAACCATACCACGGTCTGGTTGTCTCAGTCTAGCACCCAGGTGTAGGCTAGATTCTAACATTAGCATCAACTCTATGTAGAAATAGCATTGGCAATCCAATTAGAGTTTCCGGAGACTGAAAGGCAGGGAAATTGAACTAGCCACTCATTTTTAGATGCCATTTATTCCGTTTGTAAGGCAATATAAGAATTGTTCGCATTGCTGCTACAGCCTGCAAGGTACTTATTCTGAGCCAAATACCTTTTGCCTATTCCTGCAGCTGGGTCTGTGGTCATCTGCAGATAGGACATGAAAGAAGACAAAAGATTTGTGATTATTGTTTTGGTGAACAGCAGCAGGTGAGCTGGGAGATACAATACAGCTATTGTGCTCCTGAGCAGAGCGACAAAAAAAAAAAGACAGCAGTATGTGAATGTGCTGATCTGAACATGTTGATTTCTCTTGCAAATGCATCACAGAGAAAAAGTCAGAACATTTATTCTGAAATGCTTTAGAATATTGTTAATGAAGGCAGCAATTTCTTCATAATGGAGAAGTTGTGATAATAATATATAATTTTAATACAAATAATTTATAAATTAACCTGCAAACAAAATGCTTTTATTTATTTTAGACATCCCATGGGAGAGGATCTGACATCAGTGTTCATCTATGACTTGCAGTGCCATTGGACAATTATGCGCTTTGGATTTTAATAATGCTCAGTGTGCTCCCAAGGGATCAGTGGTGAAACCCCCATTGATTTCGAAGGAGGAGATCAAGACTGACTAAACACTTTTAAGTATTCATTCAGACTTCCTTTGACTTCAGTTCTTAGATTCAACTAGGCATATTGCCTTAATATTTCTTATATAAATCACTTCGGGTTGATATACAAAGTAATGAAAAATAACAGAGAAACATCAGTCAATTGCACCTATTTACTTCCATTCATGATAAAAAAATAAGAGGGTTTTCAATGTTAAAACAGTTAATTTTAAAATGTAGAGGAAAGCAAATGTTTACACAGGGAATTACTGTGTGGAGCTCATTAACGCAAGGTAGGAATTAGGTATACAACCTAGTAAATTTAAAAAACATATTCCAACATCACATAAATGAGAAAAGCATTCTCCTAGTACTTCTAGGATAAAATTTTAAGGGCTATCAATCAAGTTTCAGGACACAATTTGTTCAATAATTAAGGTCAGGAAGAAATCCTTCCTTTGGTTTCCTCTGGAAGTGTAACATTTCTAATGGGGACCATACTAAATGATTCCAAACCAATTTTAAAACTTTACAGTGAGGCCACTTTTTACAATGTCTAGGAAAAGATAGGCTGAAAAACATAAATTAGTAGTTTGTAATGGTTCCTGGTGGTTTATTTTCTTTTGTTAGAAGCATGGAGAGGATGATAGAGAGTTCGATATAATATTTTATGAATGGATAAAATAACAGCAATCAGACAATGAAGCTGGAATATGCAAGTGTAAATAGATTTTCATTCTTTTATTTAACAGCTTGGAGAAACTTAGTTTTCTCAATTCATCACTGGCTATTTATTCACTGTATATCATGTCCAAACATGTGAGAGAAAGCTTAAGTATTGAGCTTGTTTGAATTTGAAATATATCGCCATGATACATGAGCGTGAATTTGCTTTTGAACACCTCTTTCCAGCTGTAGAGGTATCCTACTGACTGCACCACATTTGGTAGCATTCCAGAAATCCATGAATAAAATTCCAAGACTGTCTGTCTCATCTTTCCCAGGGGTCAAGATGGTTGCCATATTTCATTTGTTGTCTCCTGTTATGTGTATGGGACTTCTACAGCCCTTTTCAAAGTTACCTTTTCCTATTTTTCATACAAAAACCTCTATCTAAGTTTTTCTTTCTTTGGAGCACTTATTTTACCTCACAACTTCCTGCTGCTATCTTATTTGTATAATGTTGAGAATCACTGATTTATTCTGAGTTTCAAGTACTGCAGCAAGTTAATTGAGTTTCCTTTTCTGCTCAGAAGCTGCAGATGGTTTTGTGAACATTTTTTTTTTCCAAGTCATATAACATTTTAACACCTTGTAATTCTTACGGGGCGGGGGGTGGGGGGGGGGAGAGAGAGAGAGAGAGAATGAATTTCCTCATGTATCTTCAAATAGCATTTTTGTTTCTTGTGATGACCGCTTATATTTTGGGACACTTCATTAAAATAAAGTTTAGGTAAAATCTTCCAAAGGACAGGAGTTAAGAACTAAGTCCACCATTACTTTTCCAGTATCAGCTTTTCTTTTTTCCTTAATAACTCATTCTGGATAAGATCACCTGAATACTTTTCTTTTGGAGATTGAGCTAGGAAATTGGTAGGATGTAACACTTAATTTGTTTACTGACAAAAAGTTTAGCAGCAGCAAGTGAAAGACCATTTAACAGAGTTAAGAGACAGAAAGTTTATGCCTGTATCTGATTCTACCCTTCTGCATGAATTTAAAATGCTGGTTATTTTAATCAAATTCAATGAGTATTCTGATATGAAGTTATTTTCATTCACAGTTAGTGCACAGCAACAAAACTATGACGGTTGTTTCTCTATAATGGTAATATAGGTCAAGACGACAAACAACCATTTTAAGCTGACAAATGACAATGTAAGTGAAGAGTAGATATAATAGTTTAAATATAGTAAGACAACATATATACAACTTCAACCTTTGGCAAATGTCTCATTAACATAAATTATTCCCGTCCCACCAGCATTTTTATTTTCATTATTTTGTGTGGAATAGGCTATTTGAAAGGGAATTATTGACTGGATGCTCAGACCAGGGCCAGTTCCAAAACAGCTGAGGCTGTACGTATGCAATAATTCATCTGTGAGAGGGGTACAATACCTGTATGTGAATCTCTTCCTGATTTATATTTGTTTTGTTTGTGTAAAGCAAGTTTAATAAAGTGATTTTCTAAATGAAGTTTCTTCATTCTGATCGTACTGCATTACATTTATAGCTGCCCTCAGCTAGACTTCAGGCTTCATTATATGAGATATCAATGATTTTATGGCATGAGGCGAAACAAATTCACGGATAGAAAATTAGACTTTCAGAGGGCTTTAGAGCTGAGAGGATATTTCAAGTGATGAGTTCAAGACCTGCTGAAGCAGAAACCTAGCAGTTTTGATGGAGTAGCTGGCAGATGGAATGACACATGATGATAATGAAGGTATTCAAAAGAAATCTGAAGAACAGATTTGATTGCTTAAGACTGTAAACTTCAACTTAGTATTATAGATATTATTACTGAAGGGTTTTTTATGCAACCCCCAAACTAGTTTTTTTGAAACTTAATTCATTTTCCACATGCTTTATGCTATCATTTATCTATATGAAACCATTTAGACCCCAATTTGAAACTGGTTAGCCTTAAATCAATAGAGACACATACATGTTTTTTCTATACTAATAGAACTCCATATTTGCACTAAAATTTTTCTTGCATGAATGTGATTTTCAGGTTTTAACTTTCCTTAGGTCTTCAGGCTAACTACAGGATTTTTCTAATTAATTCAGTCTGGTCATTCTCCTCCTTCTGAGTAGCAGCAGATGTCAGATATCTTGCCATTGAAGAAAAATTTGGTGATCTATATTCTGAGTATATTTGGAGTTTATCTTATTCTGGTTCCACACATTCACCAGTACTGGAACACAGACCATCACCAATAGTACATAAATTAAAAAAAATTACTTGTCTGTGGAAAAGAAGAATGACTCCAACTTTCTTGTTTCAGAAGAAAAAAAAAAGTATAAACTTTAAAAATGCCATCCCCCAAACTTGTTTCCACCATTTTGTTAAAAAAAAAAAAAGTTTTTAATGAGAAATTTTGATCATCAACAGTAAAAAATATATTATTTGAAACAGTGGTTTTCAAAATAAATGTTTATCCTCAAAATTTATTGCATTTTATACAGTGACTTCTTCTTAAAGAACTACCATATTTATTCCTCATTTCATTCATGCTGATAGGACTATAATATGAAATTTTAGATTACTGATCTGAAAGAAACAGAGGATTCCTCTGCATGAAAACGTTCAGGTAAGATAATAAACGTTAATGTCTAGAACACTAAATTTATGCCCTCTGACAGGCTAATGATTATTTTGTTACTTTTGGAGTATTCTAAATTACATTACAAATACAACTGATGTAAATTTATTTAAAAGATATTGCATTTATGTTTTGGATTTAAGAGAAGCATATGTACTGCAGCAACACCATGTATGGGCAAAACATATGAGGATATTGGTGCCCTAATCTAGCTAAACCAATTTATCCAACTAAATGCAATGTTGCAGTTATGTAGAACAGTTTATGTGCACAACTACCTCCCTTATGAAGCTCTCTAGCACTATTCTGGGAAAGGTGTTTTCATCACTATGGCACTTAAATGTTCTAATTATGGACTCCAGAGGTGCTCCCTCTTCCAAAGAGTTTAAAACCAACCCTTCCCTCAGGTATGCATGACTTTTGCATAGATTATTTTAGTACAATTAATTTGTGAGTAAAATCTTATTCAAGAATGAATGAGGTGTATACACTGCAGGTCAAAAGTGACCAAAGACAAATTTCGAACAAATTTAGAACAAATGTGTTCTAAAAAATATTTAAGAGCTTAAACCTAGTAATTGATTCCAATGGAAGTTTGGAACTAAAACACTAAAAAAAAGTCTTATTAGACACCTGTGTTGATCTTTATGCACCAAAATGTCTTTTAAAATCCATCATTTGGCTCATGGCTTTCTAATAGCTTCCTCTCTAGAACAGAAGCAGCACAAATATGCAAGCATGATCACAGGCTAAAAATCCTTGCTGAAGGACAGCTTACTAGCTTAGGTGTAGTATTTTAACTGTGTAACTACAGTGTATGGATAGTCAAGTTTTTTCTTCTGCATAAAGCTGCTCCTCCTTCATGTGAATGTACCTTATTGTGCGAATTCTGTTCCGAAGATCTGCAGCAGGTTTTTTTGAGCAATGTAGATATAAGTCTACTGACTTTCAGGGTATACTGCCATTAAGCATCAGACTTCTATCGTTCTTCTGACCAAACAGATATATGCTTCTTAGGAGGTTATTCTCTACTAAGCATAGTCACAAAAAATGTAGGATTCCTAAAATTATTTTCCTCTACATTAACTTTGGGGAAATATTAAAAAAGAGGAACATGATGCAATCTCTTCTAGAGCACCAGCTAGGGCATGATTAAGCAGGTTCCAGTTAGTTACCTAAGATTACACATGCATAAAAAACATTGATGGCAATAGGGTGCCACAGGTGTCATTGAAAACGTAATCAGAAGACAATGAAGCTACACATTTGTAATTGAGGTGTAATTTAGTCTGCAGAATCTTTATTACTCTATTAAAGGAAGGAATCAGGTTGGCTTTCAGGTTTAGTTTGTGTGGCTGGCAGTTAATTTTTTTTCATACTCATTGCTAGCAGTTTTAATATTGGAATCACTGAGGCATAATGAACAGAGAATTAAATAATCACTTTCAAGGTAGGATTGCATTTTAAAGAAACCTGCCTTGTGGCTGAGGGAAATTACAGGAAACTGTCCCACAAAAACACAGTTTGGGTAAAACAACTGCAAGTTTAAAAGAGGAAGGGAAATCTTGTGTTATAGGAAAGAACTGCTTTCTTATAAATCAGTCATTTATGAAGGAAATAATATCACTACCTCAGCTTTGAATTCAGTTTACTCATGTCTCTGCCTCATTGTGCAACTTCTATTGTACTACTAAGTGTGTTCCCCAGTCCTTCTAGTCTGCTGCTGCAAGGGAGCTTTCAAATGTCTGGGATGGGACAGGGGAAAATAGTAGGCTTTCTTACAGATACTTTGTTTATACCTGTTTAAGGAAACACATCTGTTTAAGGAAACACATCTGTAACTTAGTTATATGTGAAGTGCTATACTGAACTAGATCCCAGGCTCGTCTAATCCAGTACCAGTTTTCTGACTACACAGAGCACTGGAGACAGTGACAACATAGCTGAAAGACAGGGATGGTATAATCTGGTTTGTGAAAGATTCAGACTAAGTTCCAATGCTTAGAGATTAATGTTAATGGATGAAACTTGATCTTTTTTAAAAGTTTCATTTTTCATAACTCTAAGTGTGATGTCCTTTCTGGCCAACAGAGAATTTAATTAAGTGGCAGGAATATAAATATCAACAGAAATATTTGTTTTGAAACTACTTTTCTTAGTCCAGGGAGAATGAAAGTCTCAGTCTGCTGATTTTTTTTTTCCCTGGTGCAAATTGAAATTTCAGTGACACAGTCTTCTGTGGGTTATATTAATCAAATAATAGATTACAACAACCGCAGCAAAGGAGTCAAAGAAATAAATCCAGATTTGCCTTCTTGATGTTGATGCAATGATTTCTGACCAACTCTTTACCCTCTCAGTACTACAACTACAGGTAAAATGGTAGCTAGTATTTTTGTAGTAATATTTGTCTTCTCTGTGCATTATCTTCGGTAGTGGATGTCTTTTCTTCTTGCATGTAACATAAAGACCTCAATTTACAAAGACTGAATGCCAGGTTGGTACTTACTAAAACAGAATTAATTCTCTGCTATGCAGTATGTAACTGCTACTGAGATGGAGATTTGCCTTTTGGTGTTAAGGTAAAGGCAGCTATCACAAAGACATAGTGCAGAGGAAAATTCAGAAAGTGTTTGCTTTTGTGTTGCATCTGAACACTTTTTCCTTTAAGAAAAAATAAATTGTTTGATTTGGAAGTTATAATTTAAAAAGAAACCTGCCCTTATTTTTTTTCTTTTTTATATTTTTCTTTTTCTTTTTTAAAATGTTTCTTTCCTTTTTTCCTTTTCCCTTTCCCTTTCCTTTTCCCTTTCCCTTTCCTCTTTTTCCTTTTCCTCCTTTTCCTTTTCCTCCTTTTCCTCCTTTTCCTTTTCCTTTTCCTTTTCCTTTTCCTTTTCCTTTTTCCTCTTACTCTTCTTCTTCCTCTTTCCTTTCCCTTTCCCTTTCCTTTTCCCTTTCCCTCTTCCTCTTCCTCTCTTCCTCTCTTCCTCTTCCCCTTCCCCTTTCCTTTTCCTTTCTTATTTTCTATTTGCTGTTTTATTTCCCCTTTTTCTTTTCCCTTTCTGCTTTTCACTTTTTCTCCCACAGAATAAGACTATCATCTGCTGCATGGTAGAGTCCTAGTTGATTTCTGGGAAGTTCCTAGTTATTTTCATATTACAGATATGAATATCAATATTCATGGCACCATGAGCAGATTATTTCTGATTAATGTTCACTCCTGGAAGGTCTGTCTTCTCTGCGGTACGCTTTCTCAAGGAACTTCATTTAATCAAAGTCTGCAAAAGCATTGGTGTGAGGCAAGGGAAGGCAGCATGGGGAGCTGTGTACCGGGGCTGGGTGGCAGTGGGAGTCAGGGGTAGCGAGTGCACCTTGCAGTGGAGCCCAGCAGGTTACACAGCCCACAGCTGTACTGCCATACTGTAGCCTCTGGCTCCACTCTATGACCCCATATGCCAGATGCCTTTGATCAGTAGATCAAATGTCATCTGATTCAGTGGTGTCAGTGACATAGTGTGGTAGCTGTAGGGCAGCCAAAGATCAGCCAGTATTGTATCCACAAGGAATGGAAACAAGACCATAGAGCTCTGTTGCAAAAGCATTAGATGTATCTCATACTAGCTAACAGCTTTTCATGAATCTTAGATGTGGTTGCCATTTCTCCACTAAATGGAGTATAGATTATTCCCTTCATGCACAGATCCAAACCAGGATGTGTAGGAAAGAGTGCATGCAATTCGGAGGTTTTAGAAGATGAGGAGTATACACATATGAAGAGTGGTTGCAACTTCGTGAGTTTCCTCTGACTCAGCAGAGCAGCAGACTATACCCAATGGGAACTACAGTGTAAATACTAACAAATCACTGGCCTAGTAGATGAAGGGAAAACAGTGGATATTTTCTACCTGGACTTCAGTAAGGCCTTTGACACCATCTCCCATAAATTCCTCATAGACAAGCTGTTGATGTATGGGCTGGATGTACAGACAGTGAGGTGGATTGAAAACTGGCCAAATGGCTGGGCCCAGAGGGTGATGATCACTGGCACAAACTCTAGCTGGAGGCTAGTAGCTAGCAATGTAACCCAGGGGTCAATACTGGGTCCAGTCTTGTTGATATGCCAGAGAGTCATGCTGCCATCCAGAGGTACCTTGACAGGCTGCAGGAACCTCACAAAGTTCTGCACCTGGGGAGGAACAGCCCCATGCACCAATATATGCTGGGGACTGACTGTCTGGAAAGCAGCTTTGCAGAAAAGGACCTGGGGGTTGTGCAGGGCCCCAGGCTGAACATGAGCCAACAATGTGCCCTTGTGTCAAAGAAGGCTAATGGTATCCTGGGCTGCATTAGGCAAAGTATTGCCAGCAGGTCTCAACCTGCTGGTGAGGCCACACCTGGAGTACTGTATCCAGTTCTGGGCTGCTTAGTACAAGAGATAGACATATTGAAGAGTCCAATGAAGGGGCACAAAGATGATTAAGGGACTGGAGCATCTTTCCTATGAGAAAAGGCTGAGAGAGCTGGGACTCTTTAGCGCAGTGCAGGGGGGATTTTATCAATGTGTATAAATACCTGAAGGGAGGGTGCAAAGAAGATGAAGCCAGGCTCTCTTCAGCAGTGCCCAGTGACAGGACCAAGAGACATTCGAGTTCACAACAAATTCAGTATCTAAGAACGATGTAACACGGCAAGGGATGGTCTTCTCAGGTTCATCGTGCTTACCATTGTTCACCTTAGCAATATTTCCTCCAAGAATTATTTGTGTGGCTTCTTCTGATATATGCCGTATTTATGTTTTGCCCTTCCTATGCATTTCTCCTTTGTTTACAAAGGCCAGAGCACATGAGAACTTGTCTCAAAATTTGCTGTTTGTACTTACATCTGTATGAACCAAGGGAAAAAAAAAATCCTTCCAGTTCAATCAATCAAACTTGCTTTTAAGAATAAATGGCTAAATAAGAACAGTAATAGCAGAAAGATGGAAAAATCTTGGAAGGATCACTGCAAGGTCATCTCACCCACTCTTTTGACACAACACAGGATTCCTTATGTTTATATAATTTCTAGTGCATATTTACCTAATCCCTTTTTAAAACCCTCACTGACATATACTTTAGAGTCACTCAGCCAACCATTCTCATGCTTTACTTTTCTTACTTTTAGAAAACCTTTTTTAATGTTCAATCTTTTTTGATGCAATTAAACCTATTGTTTCTTTTCATACATGAGAAACACAGAAAACATTACTCCTATGGTCTTTGAAGCCATATTTGTTTAACTGTAAACCTCCCTTCTTTAGGATAAATATTTCCTTTCAATTGTTTTGTGGGGACAATATTTGTTCTTTTTTATTGTGGTTGGGTTTTTTTGTTTGGTTGGGTTTTTTTCCCTGGACTGCATTTTGGCATATAACATCTTAAAGCTCACTGTCCAAAACTGGATGAAATACTCCAGTTGAGGACCTACCTTGGGGGATGGGGGAAAACTTCATGACTTTTCCAGGAAAAGTTCCTCTTCCTGTCTATTAGAAGATATAGCTGCATTGCAGTCATTAACATTATTTTGATTTACCCCACCTAAGGTCTGTCCAATTAATCAATATAAATGATTTAAAACATTTCCAAAGGTATCTTAACGATTTAGCCACATGTCTTGACCACGTGTTTCTTTCAGTTGTGTTATTTGTGACTCTTAATTTATAGTCTAAAATGTCGAATTGTAATGACAAGGCAATTTCCCAATTGCCATTGCATGCAACAAGCAGAAACATTATTTATGAGCAATCTGTAATCTTTAACCATTATATTAACACTGCTAGTCATTAACTAAAAGTAGATTGGAAACCTTTGGAACTATTCTGATTATGCCACAGTCTGATGTTCTTTAATCAAATGGGGGGGGGGGGGGGAATCTGGTGTGTATGTTTAATTTGTGTAAATAAATCATTAGAATACTCTATTAACAGATCAGATCAGCATTCTGGTGGGATTACATGCCACTCTTTGCTGCCTTCTTTAGCTGAAAAAAGAACATTTTAAAATAGTGTATCTATTGGCTTCTTTAAAGAAAATTTGATCAAATACCATAAAGAACAACCTGTTCTTGCCTGGGGCTATGGGATAGCTGGTCTAATCAGATTCTTCTGTGTCTCATTTTTAATAAACCTGTTCTCACATTCAATATTTCCAATTATTATCAATGTTCCTTATAATACCTGAAAGACCCATATAATATAATCACCAGAAGGACCCATACACATTTCCAGTCAATTATCCAATAGCTAGTGACATAAGTGTATATCCTGAAAAGTGCCATATTCTCCCAAGAGTTTGAATAATATAATTGGTGATATAGATAGTTTTTTGGTGCTTGTTAATTTTTAGAAACTTAAACATGCATTTTATGAGAAAAACTTGCTGATTTCTAACAGCTAAGCTGGTAGGCTAGAGTTAGAAAGAGCTGGTGGATGAGAGGAATCTGAATCCTTGGCAGTCAGCTTGGCAGCCAGCTGGCTACATTCATTTTATATTTGTTTGCTTACATTTTGACAGAAAGTACAAAGTTTTTGTTCTCAAATTTGATTCTGCTTAGATGTTGGTTTCAAAAAGAATGAAAAATTATTGTCTTTGCTCCAATTCAGAATGAAAACAAATTTTGCTATTTTGAAATTCTGCATGAAGCAGAATTACCAGTCTCACATGATGCTTAGTGTTCTCCACTTTGCCAAAAGCTTGCTTCGACTTTCAGGGTCATGTCCTGTTGTTGATAAAGTTACTTTTAATATTACATTTGGTTAATTTTCATAATATGTAAATTAAATTCCTCTCAAATAAGAGTTTTGCCTTTGATAAAAATGCAGATAGTCTGTGACTTTAAAAAAGAAGCCTAGTGAAATTAGGCCTATGACTTCTAATGACTTCATGTAATTTTTTTTGGTGGTGGTGGTGAAAACTTCAATCTTTACAAGTTTTACAAGTATTAGGACATATTCCATGCTGACTTACACTCTGCAAAATCCTACTGAAGGAGAAATTTTTACAGAGTGGAGATTACTAGAGATGGAACTTGAACCAAGGTCAGTTTCTAATTCTCTCCTATTTTTTCTTCTGTAAAGAAAATATCTTATTTAAAGGGTTAAACCGTAATATTGATATACACTAAGAATTCAATCTAGATGACAGTTACTGAAATCTGAATGCTGACTTTAGTATTTACACTGTCTTCTATCCAGTTGACCAGAAGTCTGCCTTTTCCTCTCCTCCTCCTCCCCTTACTTCTGTGGAATTACTGAGGTGATTTCCTTTGGGGAGTGATGGCAATCAATCAGCTTTATTATATGTTTAGGCAGCTTTGATGACATGGATTCACATCTAGGTCCCGACTTAAATCTACAAACTTACCTCCGTCTCCTTCAGGTACATGAGTCCTCTATTGCAGTGGAAGCCTTGATAACCGGCAATAAATGCTCAGGGTCTGCTGAGAGGCTGATCATAGCATCAATCCTACAGCAGTGGTTTTTCATTAAAGGAAGGATGTATGTAACAAATGGCTTGTATCAAAAATAGTGTGGCCAGCAGGAGCAGGGAAGTGATAGTGCCCTTGTACTCAGCACTGGTGAGGCTGCACCTCGAATACTGTGTTCAGTTTTGGGCCCCTCACTACAAGAGAGACATTGAGGTGCTGGAGCGTGTCCAGAGAAGGGCAACGAAGCTGATGAAGGGTCTGGAGAACAAGTCTTCTGAGGAGCGGCTGAGGGAACTGGGGTTGCTTAGCCTGGAGAAAAGGAGGCTGAGGGGAGACCGTATTGCTCTCTACAACTACCTGAAAGGAGGTTGTAGAGAGGTGGGGGTCGGTCTCTTCTCCCAGGTAACAAGTGATAGAATGAGAGGAAATAGCCTCAAGTTGTGCCAGGGGAGGTTTAGACTGGATATTAGGAAATTTTATTTCACTGAAAGGGTTATCAAGCATTGGAACAGGCTGCCCAGGGAAGTGGTTGAGTCACCATCCCTGGAGGTATTTAAAAGACGTGTAGATGAGGTGCTTAGGGACATGGTGTAGTGGTGGTCTTGGTAGTGTTAGGTTTACGGTTGGACTCGATGATCTTAAAGGTCTTTTCCAACCTATACAATTCTGTGATTCTGTGATTCTGTGAACAGCACACGTGTTAAGTTACACTTGTGTTGTATCATTATTTGACACTGTTATGTTCCATCTTTTCATCACAGCCTAACTCAATGGCCATCTATTAATGTATTTCAATTTAAAACTTTCATCTGAGGAAGTTCTAATGACTGGGACATACAGTCTTGACATCACCAGTGAAGGATTTCAGGGAAATTAGTGCATTATGGATGTCTGCAGTGTAACTGATCGGTAACACAGGGATAAGGGTCTCTTACATTGTATTCCTTCTGTCTTCTACAAAAGATGAGTTGTTCAAATTGTATTTTCAGTTACAAAAACAGAATTAGGGTTAACATGTATGAAAAGTAGATAGGATTTGACTGCTTTACATAGATGGGATGAAAGGTTAATTTATTTTTTTTTAAACTCTTCTTTCACTTGATATCTATTTCTATGTGTGGATATCCAACATTCTGAGTTAGGACTCCATGTCAGCAAAAGCTTGTTAGGCATAAAAAAGGAGTAGATGCTTAATAAAATAATTTGGAAAACTCAGTTCCAACTTTCTTGTGGTGTACACCTTGCCAGACTGTTGTGGACCAGAAATTGCTTGTGCTTCTAAAATCAATATTTCATTGGGATCAGTACACACTGAATTGTGATTGTGAGTTGATTTGCTGGCCTTTTTTGTCTCCTGTTACCAGGGCAGCAGACCCTACTTATTATAGTAGCTAGGTGAATGAAGTAATATGAGATAGGATTTTTGAGATAGGATTGCAGATAATCAGAGTTTTATTGAAAGCAAAGGAGATAATTCTGGTCACAGTGTTGAGTGGATTTAGACATTCTGGAAAATGTGGCTGCCATTTTTGTAACATTCATTACTATTTGTGCCACCACTTTTGTGGTGACTCTGTTAAATTAGTTTTCAAACGAGTTCTCAGACTGTACTTACACTCTGTCTGAAACCCAGGCTTCAGTCACTGGCTTTTATATTGCAAGGCTATAACTTCAGTGCTATCTCCATACCAAGTGTCAGGTTGCAGCCAAGCTACCATGTCTAACAGTGCCTTTGCTGTGCTGATCCTAAGAGGAGCAGAGGAAAAGAAGAGAGCCTGGGAGCTCAGTGGAGTTATCTCCTTTCTGTTTCTGTTCCTGATAACATCACTGTTGCATGACTGATGTCACTCCATTATCTCATAAGCCTCAAGAGTTATCCTCCTCCCTTCCATTCCTAGAAAGGGAATAATTACTTACCCAGTTATTTCCTGCCAAAAATTCATTCTTGTGAACGCTCTCTATTTGCATAATTTATATTCCCTATATCCTAACTGTGATCTTTTTGACATCTTCTGACTCATTGATTTTGGAATTACCATTTTTTTCCAGTCTTCATTATCATTTTCTTCATCTCAAACAGTTCATCTCTGTAACACTAATACTCACTCTCTTAAAATGACTACAATATGATTTTTCTTAACAGTCACATTATTTTTCTGGGGACCTTAACCTGCATAAAACCTTGGGCAGAGGAAACATCTCGTATCAAATCAAAGCTTTCCTATTGTTTTTGAAGGAATTACACTGAATTTATATATCAAATTATTGCCTTGTATCCTCCATAATGTACTTACTTCTTGTTTGTATCTTGGAAGATCTTATGTAGCATAAATACTTGTGCATATACCAAGGTCCTTATTTTTTTGATGAAATTTTCAAGCACTGACTCTACTGTAAAACCAGGAGAGTTTTAATACTATTTTTGATGCAAGTAAGATTTGGTCCATAATCTTGCCATGGATTTTCTCTCTCCCATGAACAGATTACAGGTGACTGTGGTTTGAAAGAGATGACAGAGGATATGACTGATCTGAGGAGAGTAGGGGATTGTTTTTTTTAAATTTCTACGACTAGCAATTTTTACTTTCCTTCACAGGAATAAATAACTATATGAGTATTATTTGAATGGAATTGGTATTTTTACTGGTCCTTTTTAGGAGGTTATACTACCTTAGAACAAGAGTGAAGCAATGAAACTTTGCGTATAGACATGCGTTTTCATAAAGAAGGATTCCTTTAATCAGCTGTAAGGCAGATAGTGTCTGAACAGGATCCTTATCTTCAAGTGAGTTGTCTGGTACTTTGCTGATTCAATGTTATTTATCTTAATACCAACAAACTAATGAATTGATCTGACCCATAGATTCAAACATCCTCACTTCTGATGTTGTCAGTGTGTATATCTGTATAAACACACATATATATGTAGATGGATATAGATATGCAGATGTATATATAAAATTTCTTTATAATCTCCATTGCTTTTGCAAAATGTTTCCTGCACAGAGACTTTCTACATTTTTCATGCTTGCTTTATGTTCCCTTGAATTATGCTTGTCTTCACATAGAAATTACATTTTCTGGAAGCTGTAGAACCACACGTATAAGAGGCAAAATTTAAATTTTCCACTACCTAGGAAGCAAAGAAAAATTAAACTCATCAACTTTATTCAAAATATTAAATTGTCAGAAACCTTCATTTCCTACTGACTAGATAGTTAAATTAATGATTTATTTTGTTGTTGTTTTTGAGTGGTTATTGAAGTCAGAAGCATGGTCCTTGAGTAATGTCTGCTGCTCAATGCTTAAACAAATTTATTTATTTTAAAACAATGAAATATGTCTCCAGGATATTACTGTATGGAGCCTCTGAACAGTGCTTGTTAAGTATTAGCATTATTATATGGATGTTAAAATCAACATATCTCCCTAAAAGTATTTATATTTTAAGGACAACATTAGTATAGTAATTTGTATCTGTAACTGTGGTGGGTTGATGTTGGCTGGCTGCTAGATGCCCACCAAGCCACTCTATCACTCCCCCTTCTCAACAGGACAGGGTGAGAAAATGTGACAAAAACCCCGTGGCTTGAGATAAAGACAGGGAGATCACTTACCAATTACCAATTACCGAAACAGACTCGACTTAGGGAAATTAATTTAATTTACTGCCAATTAATCAGAGTAGGTTAATGAGAAATAAGAACAAATCTAACAAATCTAACAAAGAACAAATCCCTACACCCATCCCTTCTTCCCAGGCTCAGCTTCACTCCTGATTCTTCCATCTCCTCCCCCAGAGCAGTGCAGGGGGATGAAGAATGGGGGTTGTGGTCAGTTCATAATGCTTCGTCTTTGCCACTCCTTCCTCCTCATGGTCTTCCCCTACTCCAGCGTGGAGTCCCTTCCATGGAATATAGTTCTTCATTAACTTCTCCAACATGGGTCTTTCCCATGGGCCACAGTTCTTCACGAACTGCTTCAGCATGGGTCCTTTCCACAGGGTGCAGTCCTTCAGGAGCAGGCTGCTCCAGCATGGGTCCCCCACAGGGTCACAGGTCCTGCCAGCAAACCTGCTCCAATGTGGGGTCCTCTCCACAGGCGGCAGTTGCTGCCAGGAGCCTGCTCCTGTGTGGGCTCTCCATGGGCTACAGCTTCCTTCAGGGCACACCCACCTGCTCCGGCGTGGGGTCTTCCACAGACTGCAGCATGTATATCTGCTCCAACACGGACCTCCATGAGCTGCAGGGGGACAACCAGTGTCACCATGGTCTTCACCATGGGCTGCAGGGGAATCTCTGCTCCAGCGCCTGGAGCACCTCCTCCCCCTCCTTCTTCACTGACCTTGGTGTCTGCAGGGTTGTTTCTCTCACATTTTCTCACTCCCAGCTGCTGTTGTGCAGCAGTTTTTACCCCTTCTTAAATATGTTACTACAGAGGCACTACCAACATCACTGACTGGCCCAGCTTTGACCAGCAGTACATCCATCTTGGAGCTGGCTGGCACTGGCTCTGTCCGACATGGGGGCAGCTCCAGGTGCTTTCTCACAGAAGTCACCCCTGCAGCACCCCCACTACCAAAACCTTGCCACGTAAACCCAATACTGCAACCCTTGAAATAAAACATTCCTTTGCTGACTTTCTTTAAGATGGTGCACAGCAGAGATCTGATAATTCTGTACTGGTAGCGTATAAAGGACTGTGATCTAGCTTCTATTTCTAATTGCTCTCGTATGTCTGAGAATTAGGTTTGACACTCTGTCCATCAAAAATGCAATCTTTATGTAATTTCTAATTCCTAGCATCAATTTTTATATTTTAATCAACTTCACAATGTGTCACAATCATACTAGAGATGGACCCAGGGATCCAGTAAAGTTGAAGTGCAAAGCCTTCAGCTGTGAAGTGAAGAATACTGTGAAAAAGGTTTCACAGTGTTCTTTGTCCTTTAGTGTGCACTAAATGACTCACAAATACTGTGGCAGTGAAGTCCTGTGGATGGCAAAAACATACACACAGAAAAGTTAAAAAATAATAATTGTTAGGACTATAGTTTTCATTAAATAAGAAATAAAAGGTACCATAAACTGAAAATTTCTATTGTGAACAATGAAGGCCACATAAGTTTTTTTTTTAGAACACAGCTGGACTGATATATAGAAGGCTGCTTTAATTGTAAAGAAGCAGACTCTTCACATGAAATGGTGTATGACCAAACAAGCTGCCTTCATTTGACTTTCCAGACAGCTGGAGTTGAATTCAGAGGCAGCTAATTGCCTTGGGGACCTTTTCTGGCAAGTAGCCTATTGGTACTCTTGAGGGGTGGAGAGGCTTCACACAGAAAGCTTAAAAGCATCTGGGCTGCTGTTGTGCAGAATGCTACTGCTGACAGATTTACCATCTGTCTTTGAGAAAGACAACAGTTTTGGGATCCCAGATATCACCATTCTTCAGTAGAAAGCCCTTTGTCAATCAAAACCTCCTCATTAGAGTAGAGAGCAAAACTTGAATTATAGCTAAGTGCACTAAGTAAAAAAGAAATATCAAGACATTAGTTTACTTTTATTTGTGTATGGCTAGATGAAAAATCCTGTAACATTAGGAAACAGCAAGCTGTAAACACATTTGTATTATCCATCAGCTAAGCTTTCTCTGTGCAAATAGTTTTACAGATGTACCAACAGTAACCATCTCCATATCCCCACAAGAAAGCATTGTGTTGTGATAACACAGAATAATGAATTCATAATAGACACTATGCTATGTTAGATAATTCAGATATGTATTTTTGTAAATCGTGTTTGACTTTAAAAAGTAATTGCTTTCATTCCTATTGTTGGTAGCCAATAGAATGGCTTGTATTCATCTTACAAAGGGACTTCAAAGCTCTAACCATAGGAAAAAGAAAAGGATGTGCAGTCATTCCTGTACACTTTCCTGTGTACTTGCCTATACATAAAATTATGACTAAGTCTTTTGCCTAGTGCTGCAATTTTAAAAGAATCAATCAAAGTTAGGAACAAAATATAGACGTTTTCTAAAAAGCTGCAGTACACAAATATTTTCAGCACACAAATGCACATATATAAACATACGTAAATACAGACCTAATTTAATACCTGCAGGTCTGAATGACATGCATTCATCTCAACAGTTCATAAAACTCTTAGGAATTATGAAGAATGGAATTACGGATGCTATAAACAGTACTCTTTCTTAAGCCTGCAAGTGAATCTATACATTTCCATAAGACTTTACTGCCTTCCTGAAAGTTGTAAAAAAAGAGTTATGCCCAGTTGCTCTCATTGTATTGTTGTGATTGACCAGTAAGTGTGTACTGGGTGTTTAAAGGGAGTAAATATTTACTTTGTGACCCATGTTCTTGAAAACCAAGTTTCAGTTTAATGTAAACACAGAAGAACGTTAAATATATAGTTATTATACACATATTTAAACACACATATATTTTTATATATATATGTGTATATATGTGTATGTATATAGTTTATCACAAATATAGGAAGCTGGATACAGGTAGCTGTTATAAAACAATTTTTTCTTTTTTTGTGAGAAATTCTCATGTTTTCTTACCCCAAGTACTTCACCACAAATCTAGAGGGAGAGATCAGGAATATATGCCGGGGTTTTCCTTCAAGCTCCGTGGCTGCAGAACTCTAAAAACCAGTTTCTCCCTCTATATGCATGAGGTATAGAAAGAACACATTGCCAGATGTAGGAAAGGATGTAGTTTAGTAATGAAGCCTCAAAACTCTACCCAGTATGTTGACATGGTGCCGCTATGAAGCAAAAATTACAGATACGTGAGGAGGTAAAGGGCAAGGGAGAGAGAATATTACTCTGTAGTCTAGTGACTACAGGTCTCCCATGAAAATAGGAGTCCTGGTTTACAGTTGCTTTTTCTAGGGTTGTTTCTGTATTTTAATGCAGAATGCTTGCCCTCTAAGCTTATGGTTAGGGCATACATCTAGGAGACAGAAAAGATCAGACTGAATGTTCCAATGCTGAGGAAGGCCCTGCACTGAGGAAGTTTAAGCACCCTAATGAAATACAGCTTTACCACTGGCCATGTTTTAAAAGAAAAGGGAAACTGGCTTCTCTTCTCCCAGGGAAGCAGCTTAGTTTTTTACTTCAAGGGAAAGGTTCAGGACTTCAAATTCCAGCCTAAAATATATACCCTAATGTAAAGTTCAGAAAGACCTAAGTTATCCAGATTAAGCACTGTATCGTCATTAAAGGGAGCTAAGTGTTGGTTTCTTTTTCGTGCTGAGATACTTTCAGTACAGAGCTAGATCATGTACCTCCATACTCTGTTGCAGTCTACAGAGCTGATATATCAATGTCAAAAAGAGGTATGAGAATCAAACGACGTGCTCTCTCCATCATTTTCTATCCTCTAGTTTAAGCATATCCCTGGTTCAGCATGCTGACTGCTATGAATCCTTTTCTTGAATGCATAATTTCCTCCAGGCACGGCATAGAAAGTTTAGTCGGAGCTTTGAGTTCCACTCTGGTGGCCACATGCCAAAATCCCTTTACAGGGCTAGCTCTTAATCTATCTCTCTCTCAGCTTTCCATTACTGAAATGACAATCACAGTATTTCCTCACTTCAGAGAGGGTAAATGTGTTACTGGTAATCTCCTAGTCTCCACAGTTACGGAGATCAAATAAGTAGATATATAAAAGTTCTCTTGCATAACAAATTAAAACAGGAATATATTCCTATTTTGGAAGGGATCTTAGCCACAGTATTTTAGCCATGTAGAAGCTAGATTTTAACTCAAGTGTGTTGGTCTAGTTAAACCACTGTAAATCTTTGTGAACATATGGAAATTAGTTGCCTACTGACTTATGACAAGTGTGTTTATGAAAATGCTTTCTTTAGCTTTCTTTATTCAGCTGAATAACAAAGCAAAAAGCAATTAAATCAATGCCATATTTACAGCTGAGGTATAATTTGGGAGTATGTAGACAGGACTTCTTGTAAAATGGAAATGCTGACATATATACCAGGGATACGGGAGTCCACCTCTGATCATTTACAGAAGATTTACCTATGTATAATTGAGGGCATAAAGTAAGGAAATGAGACTACACTGAAAAGCATCATTTCAGTAAAACTGAAAGCATCATTTGGCTTCCAGATGGTAAGAAGGATATTTTCAGGTATCCACAGGCTAATAAGTAGGACTGGCAATTAGAAAAAATGTGTCTTGTAAACCAAACTCATTAAAAGACTCAGTCAGTGTAAGTTAATAAAGGTAGAACCCCTCACTTTGCCATTTTGGACTGTAAAGTAGAATCACATTTAAAGTATTCTAGCAACTCATTGTGATATGAGCTGTGGTTATACCATGGCTGTTAAATGTTTCCTCTGGGAACATCTTCCACTTCTCAAGTACATTTTACAGAAAACCATGGGAATCATAGCAACATCACGTTTTCTGCATATTTTACAGGCTGTAAGACTTCTATGCAGATTTTGTAGGAAGGTTGTCAGTGTATTAGTTGAAAAGAGCATTTCTAAAGATCACTAAGATCCTAAATGGAGACCTGCAATTCAGTGCACATCTGGTGTTCCTTCTGTAAACCTTAAGAAATATATTAAATTTTTTCTTACTACATTTTTATATAATACAGCTTTTTTTTCTCTGAAGATAATAGTCCAGATCCTGAAGGTGCATGGTACAGATAAAGTGTATTTCAGGGAATGGGAGGACATGGGGATTTGCAAACAATCATTTATAGCCTTTGATGTGTTGTTAATGCTAGCTGCCAATGGCACAAAGGCATGATTCCAGAATTCAAACATCATGGAACATAACCAGGCCATAAATCTGATTGTCTAGTCCAGCTCTAATGTTGGATCCAAGAAGAGAGGGTAAAACACCTATTAAATCAGCTATCTTCTAAAGTTTCCTCAAGGTAGGCAAAATAATCTCAGTTGCTTCTTCATGATTCTGTTGGTTTGTATGACACATTGCTGTATTGTCTTGACATTGTTTTATTTATACTGCATTAAGAGCAGTTGAAGCAAACACAAGAACAATGGCTACACTGCGATATTACTTTAGAGCTCCAGCTCTTACTCAGCTCAAAATTTCCTGATTGTCACATTGCTTCATGGTGGCTTGCGCTACAGGCGAAGTTCAGAGTAAGGTAAAAAAGGAAGGAAACTTCCTGAGAGAGTGAGTACTGAATCAGCTCCAGAACCCCCATACAGTCAGTATAGACACTACTAACTGGACCTCTATTATGTGATAAGTAAATACAAGTCCGCACTTGACCACAACCAATAAAAGTTGTGTAGATGGAGGTAGATACACTGATTGCTGCAATCCATCATCCACAATGAGATGTTTGTAGGAATTTGAAGACAATTTAGTCTCCAATGTACCTATTAGCTGCTGTTTAACCTCAAAGGGAGTCTAAAGTGAGTAGACATACAGCTTTCTGGTTTGGGGCATGCTCAGTAGAATTTCAGCCTCAACAGCTCTGAGACGATCAATAAATATTTCACTTGTCTCCCAAGAACTCACAGACTAAACATTACTCTTTCACACTTGCATACCCAACAAATCATGTTTGTCACAAGGCACAGAAGATAACTATCCTTTATTAGGAATGGTCCAGTGGTTAGACAACAGACATGGTGATATGGTGATTTGCATTTTGTGTTTTTCCTTGAATGACAGTACAGTGGAGGAATATGCCTCAAGTTGTTTTTTATATAATACTCAGGCTATGAATAGGGAAAAATCCTGTGCTTTAATATCTTCTTCAAGAACAAGAAAGAGTGTTAAAATTATTAGAAGCATCTGAATATATGACTTTCTTCCAAGAGATGGACCTTCTATGTTCAGGCCACTGTTGCAGTAATCTACTGCATCATACCATAGAATTCCTTAGGCAAGAGAATGAAACTTCAGGTTGTACTACTTTGGGCAAAAAAGCCTGAAGTTTTTGCCACAAGCTTATGGAAAGAGCAACAGACTAATTAGTTAGCCTAGTTAAAAATTAATAGTTTTGAGGAATTATGGAACCTTCTCACAAGACCATCTACTGGTAGAGCACTCTCCTGGAAAGGTTGGTTTGGATTCCTTCAAATTTGAAGCTAGCAGTCCCGGGTGCTCTGATTATCCCATTTGGTACTATTGCATCTTTCTATGTTTTGAAAACAGAAAGCTCTTGGGCTCCAAAATTAATGAGAAGGTTCAGGATTATGAATCTTTAAAGAAGCCCCTTTGTCAAAGTGGGTTCTGCAAAGGGGCCAGATACATGAACACTGGGTGCTGCAGCATAGATCTATCCTTAAGTGACTTATTCAAAACCACAGGGGAAATCTGGTGAAACAGGCAACAGTGCTCCTCAGCCCTCTTGAAAATTTTTGGGACTGCGCATACAAAAGTAATTAATTTTTATCAGTGTTGGCCCAAATTTTTATCACTGAGACAATGTAGTGTCTATTGGAATTCTGTTAAAATTATTAGATCAAAGTGCATCTTTAAAGTATGTATGCATAATCTGTGCTCTCAGCACAGCACTTAAACTGTGGGATAATTCCTATGGATAGTGAAGGTAGGTGAGAAATAAATAGAGAAATTATTATATTTCTCCTTTCATTCAGTTTTCTGGTTTTTCAAATGACAACTGTGATATTAACAATGAAACCTGTTCTACCCAGCCATTTCGTTCTCTCATCAGGGACTGCTCTCTGAGTGATGTGCATGCACATAACTTCCATTAGTACTAATAAGAAATCAGTGAGCACACCAAGAAGGGAGTACATGTCTTTGCAATACGTAATGTACCCTTGGATAGTTATTTAGTCCAAAATGTATTTGAAAAAAATGAGAGAAATAAACATGTGGAATAAAGTGGAAAACTTAGAGGTGAAGTGTTAATTCTTGCATGACAGCAGCTCAGCAGGCGTCATGAAAGAATACTGGAGATGATTATGAAATGTTAGATTTGGATAACATACAAATATTAAACATTCTCAGCTATGTATTGTAGGACGTTAACAAAGCATGTATTTCAAATTAAATGTTTGATTTTATCTGCAACTTGCCTGTATCCAATCTAAATTTACTGGAAAGAAGAAAAAAAAAAGAACAGCTCTTTTTAATATTTAATCCTATTAACAATCAGCATTTAAAAGAGCATTGTGAACACTACCCTCAAAAATTGTGAAGTGTATGGATATAATTCATGGAAGACATGAGGTCCAGAAGCTGAGGACATTCTGCATTATAAGCCCATTATAACTTTGTAAAGAAGTAATAATAAATGTCTGTATTCTCACTGTTTTTAAGCAACGCATTAAAATCAATGTTCTCATCATCTGAAGTCTTCATGTGACTGTTTAGGGACTGGAACAATGCTCTTCTGCATATTTTGTGAACATTTTAGTCTATATACTTCTAAAGCCTGCAATTTGATTGGAACTAACTATTTTTTTGCTCTTTGTCCAACACTGTAAAGTTTAAGTTCTGCTAGTGTCTTCTGTGACCTTTCCAAGTAGTAACTGAACTTCATGTTGCATGAGACATAAACTCCTACTCTGAATATAGGGTTGTTTGGGACATGGTATTGTTCATCCACAGTGAGATTTCTACTGAAGGTCCTCATCTGCAGTCATATACTCACGAAGTGAATGCTTGCAGCATGGATGTCACAACCATCTTCAGGAAGGGTGAAAAGGAGAATCCAGGGAACTACAAGCTGGACAATCTCACTCTAGTCACTGAGAACTCCTCAAAGTCTTTTCCAGCCACATGAAGTATGAGAAGTTGATTTGGAACAGACAGCATCAATTTACCAAGGGCAAATTATGCCTCACTAACCTGATTGTCTTGCCTGATGAGATGACTGGCTGCAAGGCTAAAGAAAGAGCAGTGACTGTTGTGTACCTTGACTTTAGCAAGGACTTTGGCACTGTTTGACATAATATTGTTACAGGAAAATTAGTGAGATATGGACTGATAAGTGGACAATAAGTTAGTTGGAAAATTGGCTAAAGCATTGGGCTCAGAGGGTTGTGATCTGCGGTACAAAGTCCAACCAGTGGCTGGTTACAGGTGGTGTCCTTCAGTGCTGAGGCAATAATGTTTAACAGTTCTATTAATGACCTGGATGATGGGATAGAGTGGGACCAACAAGTTCATTGTCTCTAACAAAATGTGAGGACAGATCAGTGCTGAGGCGGATAGGGATGTTATTCAAAGAAATCTTGACAGACTGGGAAAATGGTCTAGTAGAGATATCATAAAGTTTAACAAAGACAAATGCAAAGTCTGCATCTAGTAAGGAATAATGCCATGCAACTGTACCGGCTGGGAGCCAACTGGATGGAAAGCAGTTTTGCAGAAAAGGATCTGAGGTTCCTGCTATACAAGAATTTGAACATGATTCAGCAGTCTGCCCTCACTGCAAAAAAGACCAACCACCTCCTGGGCTATATTAGCAGCATTGTTGTGAGGAGGTCCGAGGAAGTGATCCTTCCCCTCTACCTGACATCTATTGTGAGATCCCATCTGAAGTAGTGTCCTGTTCTGGGCTCCCTGTACAAGAAAGACATGGGCATACTGGAGCAAGCTCTTTGAAGAGCCACCAAAATGATCAGGGAGATGGAGCTTATTACATGTGCAGGGAGACAAGGGAGAAAAATCTTTCTCCATGAACCTGGTAAAGCACTGGAACAGGTTTCCAGAGAGGTCATGGAGCCATTCAAAACTTGCCTGGACATGGCCCTGAGCAACCTGCTTTTACTGGACCTGTTTTGAGCATGTGGTTGCACTAGCTGTCCATGGAGGTCCATTCCAACCAGCATGATTCTATGATCCAAAGGATAACTCACAGAGGACATGACCAATGGAGAAAAATGATGAAATTTCTGAACCCAGTATCCAGAATAAGAAATGCAAGAGTCTTCAATCTGCTACTTATTCCTCATATACTCTTCCACCTTCTCATCAGGGTTTGCAAACAGCCAGAACTTATTCCTGAAACCTGTAAGATCGCACTGATTAAAATAGGCCAGTTCAATTTCATACGCAGATATAAATAAAACAAGTTTCATGTGTAGACCATAAATAAAACAATAGTACATTCATAGTAGCAACAGCTCATTGGAAAGGGAAAAACTGTTACAATACTTTCCCTAGGTTATTAGGAATGAACATAACTTAGAGGAAGAAAAGCAATACCATTTTGGGGGAAAAAAAAAAAGTAATGTGTAGATCCTGCCTTTTCTATTTTATGAAAAGATTTTAATGGGTAATTTCATGTCCTTGTGAAAGATCACGACATAGTGCCATGGTCAGGCTTTTTCATTTTTGACCATTTCTTCAATTTACTGGAAAGCAAACAAACTGCAGAAGCTCTCGCTAGCAGAAGAAACCTACAAAGGCCGCAGGCGCTTCTTACTTGAGTTATTGTTATCAATACATTATGGAGCAATTGAAGCAGAACAAACATACAAAATTTGTTAGTTGCAAGTTCTTGTTCTGTTTTGGAGAAACCACACAAAAAGGTGCAGCAGTTGTGTTGTTGCCACCTAAATTCAGAAGAAGGTCAGAATGACAGAACACAATTTGAAACTATCACATGTGGATATACTTGCTGTAATCTCCCTTCTTAAAAACATACCTGAAAGCTCTAGCATAGATGTGACCTCCATTTGAAAGCGACCCCATTCATAATACAGCAATTTTGTGCGTGATCTGTAAACTATGTATATAAACCCAGCCAATTCTTTTTAGATTTTTATGTCAAATACTTCCTAATGTGAAGTTACGGTTTTAGTGACTTTCATAAATAATGCTGTGTGATAAAGTATTGGCTATATCATTCACACCTCTTTCACAAACCCAGCCCGGATGCAGGCCAGCTGTTGGTAATTGGATCTTGCATGTTATTACGCTTGTATCTTTGGTATCACTCAGTCTTCTTTTTGCATTCCATTGCTGAATTTCCTTTGTGCTGTGGCTTTTCCTCTGCATGTTATTTGTGTATTTAAAATGAACCATGCAAAGAATTATTTCCATAACCATGGTGACACTGTAATATTATGCACACTTACAAAGTACAAAGGTAACTCTACCAGACTGGTATTTTCTGTGATCAATTGCTGGAAATTTAATATATCTTTTTTTTTTTTTTTTAATAAGAGAGAGAATGGAATGTGCTGAGTATTTCCAGATCTGCTTACACTGGAGTTACTACTATAAATTAATCCAATACTTCTTCAACAGAAGTGATGAGCTGTGTGTTGCTGTGCCCATGTTGCCTACTATTACTAGTTTTTCATGAATCTTGGGATATGATGTAGATTTTTCTTTTTTTAAGGACCCACACTTCTGGAGTCACATGAATACAGAAGAATTTCAGTCAGTAAATTTTATCACCCATAGTTCTGTTATCTTAGGCATTTATGTATCTTTTTCTGGTAGTAAACGAATGCTTAACATACTTATTATTTTTTTCTCACAATGTTTGATAATCTTTATTTTCAGCTGGGAAGATGGGGTACATAGAAGTTAGGACCCAAATCCAAAAAGGCATTTACATACCCTATGCCCACTGTCATTGATGGCTCTTAATTTCTTGTATTTCTGACCAAATTGAGCCTATACGACCTAAGGTTTAAAATGAAGCCTTTCATATAGCAAAGACATTTAGTTTTACCTTCAAGATCTGTCTTTACTTTTTTTGAGGAAAAAAAAGTGTCCTTAGAGAGTCCCAAAATGGACACCAAAAGAAATCCAAAACACACTAGTTATCTGAAAAAAATTCAAGTCAGTCTTGTCATTTTGAGAGTCTGAGTGGGTTTAGGTTGTGAAAAGGACAGTAAGTGTGGGCAAGTATTTGGGCATTGGCTGCTTCTGCTAATTGTGTGGCCAGATGTGCAAAGGCAGACAGATCCAGGCTGTAAACCTGCAGCTGTTCACTGCTGCATGTTTGCTAGTTTGCCTTGTGCATTTGCCCACCATGATCTCTTCTGCTTCTCTGCACAACTCCAGAGAAAAGCTGAAAACCACTAAAAGGTAGTCTTAATATGCAGAATGCTTACCTGTAGTAGAGGCAGCATAGTTACCACAGTAAAACAGATGTGACTAAAAATTCAACTGTTCTGTTAAAACCCCTTTTGAACACCTGCTTCTATGTGCTTGCCAAAAATTTACTGCTAAGAAACTATACTAGATAATTATTCAAAGTATCATAGCTTACTTTCTTCTTTACCTTGACTAAACAGACACTTAGAATTTAATCCCTAGAGCACAGGGTTCCTATTGTATCTCTTAAGTTCACCAGAAACTCTCTAAACAGCCAACAGTATTTTAGTGTTTCAGTATGCTGAATATTGTCATTAAACCTCAATAATTTCCTGAGGTAGCATACCTTTTTGTTGGTAAACAAAGCATTCTACTGTTCTCCTGTTCTACCCAAGTCTTCAAGGAACACGTCGTATACATAATTTTTAAAGATCCTTGAAGATCTTTGGCTATACTATTTCATAGTTGACTTGTGATACAGACAGCTTGTGCAACTGAACAGTCTTAGCTGATACATAGTTTTCATAACAATAATGCAGCTTAATCAAGTCATGCAACTTTGCCAGAGTAGAAACCATAGTGCTAATTCTAGCTAATAGTGAATGCAGTTGTTTTCAGAGTAGAAAAATAAAATGTTCTGTATTTTGAAAGGGGTAATGATGATTGTCTGACTACCCCCACCCCCTTTCCATCTCAAAAAGACGGCTGAACAACAACACATCTCTGGGAAAGGATTTATGGATCTGAATAAATTGCTAGCCAGTAAACCCACTCTACAATCAAGAGAACAATATTGTTTTCAGGAAATGGGTAACAATGAGAGCAGCAGGAGCTGGGGTTATGTTTCATCCAAATCAAAGTAGACAATCACTGATTAAATATTGCATAAAGATACACTCATTCTGTCTCTCAGAGCACTTGACTATTACCTCAATTGAAAGGTTATTATGTAAATTAAAGGCAAACGGAAGGGAGGGATAACTGAAACCAGCTTTACTAATATGTTGTATTCTGTAATAGATTTGATCAGCATCAGACTTCTACTTATGTGAAACCAGAGGCAATGCTACTAAGAGAAGAACTGTGCCGTGACTGATATAGAAAATATTCAGTGACTTCCTCATCAAAAAATGTATCTTCAATATGTTTTGATTTACTATTCTCTTAAAACATTCTTGTTAATGTAGGAAACATATTCATGGTGACATTGATGAGAACTGCATCACTGAAGTAATGAAAACCTCCAGTCAGAAGTGGCCTTGCTTGGTAACACTTACTAGAAATATTAAATTATTTATCTCTGTATACAAATATTTTCCATAAGGTAGGTTTTGAAAACTAGAAGTTTTACCACTTTCAAATTAATTCAGCTCTTCAAATTCTCTTTTTAAATAATATTCTATCTTCTCTTACCCACAATATATATAACCTTATTATCTTCTGATGTTCAGTAATGTTTGATATTGACTCAAATTTACACAACCATAAATGGGGCTTCAATTGTGTTAACTATTTCTATGTTCAAATAAGGGATTGTTCAGATTTACAGTTCTGGTAGCTATTTAACTGATGTGCTTTTTACTCACTTAAAGCTAATAATAAAAATTTCAGTGTTTAACCCTGCTAATCATTTTACAAGACATCTGAATTAGATCAGTAGCATTAGCCCTATTTTATAACTGGGAAAACTGTGGTAAACAAGAGTTGGACTGGCCATGACAGGTGTAGATCTAGATTTCAAGAACAGAATACCTTCAACCCTTGGCTAGCTGAGGTGTTATTCAGATTTGTAGTAGAACATGTCCATGAGGTTCCATATTCATGGATGTAGCAGTTAATTTTTTGTCTGCTGCTTGGGCAGACAGACTGACTGACACAGTCCTGCACAGAACTACAATTTCATTTTTCTCCATCCTGGCTTTCTGTCTTTGAGGTGTCATGCTACCTATCCATTGCCATAATCATTAGCACGCTGAAAATCATACTGAGTTAAGGAGGTCACGAAAGCTACTTTTTGATTTTTTTTTATCCAGACACCTAATTCCCATGAGAGTAATGAACACATAGGTACCTCAGATCTCTTGTTACTCCAATTTCCATTTCCCTATTAATTCCTCTCCACTTCACAGCTTTTGAGATATTTCTGCCACCTGGTCAGTATCTCTAAAACTTCCATTTCAAAATTTAAAATGTTAGCAGATGCTCAAAGGAAGTGTAAAAAGTCTATATTAAGGATACAGAATAGCTTTATCACCCACCATAATCATGTGTCCTGCTCATGTGGTGAACATATGTAGTTTGTTGCCTCAGGATTTAAACTTAGGCTTATCTTGTTTTTTTCTTCTCAGGAACGTTCTGAGTCTGTCCTTCATTTTCACTCCACAGTTTTCTTTCCATGCTGTTTACATAAGTAGCATTTTGAAAAAAACCCATATATTAGCGACTTCTTAACTGGTAAATATATTGAAAAATGTAACAGTGGAGAGCCACCATCAGTTTAAACCTCAGTATGCTCACAGATTGGGTGTCTGACAAACCTTTGAGATTAGTTACTAAGTAGTTCATAGTTTGATATAGTTTCTTTAATGAATAAATGTCTCACCATGGAAAAAACAACAATAACAACAATCAACTAAGTAAAAAATTTAAGTTCACAAAAAAAGAAGTAGATTAAAAGGCCAAGATGATAACAAAAGTTTCTGCACCCTGCATACTTTTTTTGTTTTTATGGCTTCAGTAGCTCCTCTGACTCTAAGCTTAACAGTGCCATTTAATCAAAATGGATAGCTTTAGTTGTATATTTAAAAGACGGTGACCAGCAGTAAAATGATGAGAAGATTTACCTAATTAGGCCTCACATTTAACACTCCATGGAGATGAATGGGATCATTTCACAGTTATCTTCAAGCTAGTGTTTGTGTATATTTGGCATAAAAGTGTATCATTCTACATTGCCAGGGCTATCTAACTACACAGAAAAACTTTATTTCAGAAAGAGAAATACTTTATGGTGGAATTCTCTTTAGAAACACACACAGGAAGAAACTAATTCCTTGGAATTAATGAATTTTTCACACTAACAAATTTCTATTGTTCTTGCACATGGGTATTTCAGTTTTTGCCCGTGTCAAATTAACAGCTGTTTTAAGTTTCTTTCTTTCTTTTTTCCTATTGTATGAACGTGATTATTTTAACTTTCCTTTCCTGCGTATTAACAGTTGTCAGTGTCTTGGCAGGCCTCATAGAATTTAGGTAACAGTTAACAATCTGATATTCTTACAGCATTTGATGAGTCATTAACATATGTTAATATTTGTGAATAATAAACAATTTTAAATGTGATTACTGTTTATAGGAAAAGTACAAAAGGAAATGCTTCAGTGAGAGAGACAGCTAAACAACTGATTATATAATCATTAAATTAGGTGCTATAATAATGAATTCTTATGCAGATAACAGAGAATGGACTGGTTCTTTCAAGACAGTAGAGCTTGGTCTTGTATCTAGCTACCTCTCCTGGTTTTAGATTTAAGCTGAATATAGCGGGTTTAATATGCGACTAAGCATCATGGGAAAACTTTAGCTTGCTTAACTGAACTGTCTACAGTCTAGGTATCTACATTTAAGATAGTCAGGTTCGCGCTTTTAGGGGCTGATTCATCTCACCTATCATCTGGCCTAAAATAGATCAGATGCATCAAACTATACAGAAATTGTTTCTCTTTATTCACTAAATTACTAGGCCAGATTCAGACATCGGCATGTCTGAGCTGGGTGAGAAGAATTTTACATATGTGACAGTAATACACTATCAGTAGTCTATATGAGAAAGTCCAAGTTAGTTTTGAAATAAAAGAAAAAGAACCTGTACATAAAAAGTGATAAACTGGGATGAATGACATGGCACATACGATATGCCATGCTATGAGACTGCAAAAGGATCTAAAGAATAGGAACCTTAAAAGATAAATCTGTTTGCTGAATTAAATACTTTTTGTAGCAAATAGATGCACATACTTGCTCATAAGGTGAACTGGAGCTCCACATAAAAAGGGAAATCCTTTCAATGGGCTGGGTCAGGAGATCAAACTTGATTCTTTCAGGAGTCTAGAAAAACAAAAGTAAATGAGGGTACTGTTGCATACATCTCAGAGACACACAGCACATAAGTACTTTTCTTAACTGAGACATTTAAGTCTAAAATTTCACAAGACTAAAATTTATCCTACTCCAACGTTTATTTCAAAGCATAAATGGAAATTATGTGAAGCTATTGGCTCTAATGAGAACAGTATATTAGCAGCTGATTTTGCTTTCATTACTGAGAACAGACAGTATCATCAGTCCAATTTTCCAAAGGCCTAAGGAAAATCAAGCTTTTATTATATCCAAGATCAATACAGTCACTTTTCTTTCTCTAGGCAGACTGGATTATTTTGCTAATCCCTGGTATGTCTTTCTGCTCATTCATCTTCTAGGCACTGAACCTGCAAAGCCATATGCAATGCTTAACTCGATATATCGAGTACCTACAGTGTCTTTTTTTTCTTTTTCTTTCCTTTTTGTTTTAAGTAAGTACATGGATTCTCTCTGCTTACTGTGTAGACAGAGTCTCTATATCTATTTTCAAGAAAATACACTTTCTACCTGCAGCTGAAATTTCAAAACATTCCTCAGTGGGTTTACATTATTGTTATTTGCCATTGGCTCTCAATAGCAATGGGTAATGAGATTGTTCAGACCTTCGTGATGTTAGTCAACCTGTTCTTAGAAAACAGTTATATAGGTGTGCTGATGAGACAAATAGTGAGGCAGCCAACAGAAGAATGTTGAAGCTACTCTAGTTTTCTGAACAAATGTCTTTTCTGGAGCTGTGAACCTTAACTATGACACTCAACAGGCTCCATTTGTAACTTATTAAGTTAATACACAGGAAAGCATTAAGCCATAAGTAAGTTACTGACAAAAAACCCCCTTGATCATATAGATTAAAATTAATCTGGGAGAAATAAAGTGATAAGTATGATTGACCGAGTTCAATCCTGTGTTACACCTGTGCCAATCTAGGAGAATCCTTTTATTATAAATATAGTAATCCACTGTACAAATTCTTTCCACTGTTCGTTCTTGTAGTATCTCCTAAAAGGCCTAATTATCCTTTTTTAATACAGCATTACCATGTCATAGACCATAGATCACAGAGCTTTGCCTGAAATACGAATGAACCTTAAGTACCTGAAAACATTGAATCATGGTGCAAAGATTAGTGTCATTAACTCTTATTTCTGTAGCTAGGCAGACCAGGTAGAAGTTCAGGTTTTTTGGCTCTCACTAAATGGTATGCTCAGTTTGCTATGAGATTCCTCTTTCTTTTAGAAAGCAGGGAAAGAGGAATGATGACTGTTTTATGATCTTACATGTGGCTGTACCTAATCATACTTGGCATATGCACCTCTTCAGTTAGTTAGTGTGATAATAAAAGAAGATGAATTTTGATCTGTTCATAGTTTAACAAATAATTTTAAAACACAATTAACTAGATGGATAAGCCAAACTCTTTTGTGAATGTAAAACTTTTATTAAGGTTAGAAAATTATTCTTAACATCTTAGCTAATTACTTTTAAATACTGTAGACATATACATACAGGTAATAAAAAGGCCTATTGGGACTGGAATACAATGTCCACAATTTGAGCAGCAGCTCTGTCCTGGGACAGTTCTGCTAACTTCAGTGTAATTTCACAGAGAAGAAAACACCCTTATGTTCATGAATTGATGTCTTAGATTTCCCCTTAAAGGCAACACACATTGTGAGTGTCAAAAAGATATTTCCTTCTAATTTTCAGCTTGAACATGGGAGATGTTAAATGATATAATACAGAAATCTGCAATACAAATATATTGGCTTGCATTACTGTGAAGCCATCAGGTCAATGAATGTTGAAGTGCACCTTCACAGAAAAATTTTATTACTCTTAAAAATAATTTTTGGAGACAATAAATAATAAATAATATCTGTAGACTTTCTAAGAAACTAGAATTTAGTAGTTAAAAAAGATATTACACTGAAAATCCAGTAGATCTGAAATTTGCTGGAACTGCAGAAGATTTGTATTTGATTTCCTCTGTAGGGAGATCACATTTCAAAGAGAAAATTTCTTTTCAGTCCTAGGGTACAACCATAATTTTTTTGAAATTAATGGCATTGTTATCCTAGCCAAACAATTATGCAGCTGATATACTGCTAGACCATAGTTTTGCAGTGGCTATAGCTAATAACTAAACTGTGACTTTGTACAAATACCTTGCCAATGGCACATAGAAAGAGCAAACAGCATATGATTTTTTTGCAGTGCCCCAGACATGGATTGTAACTCAGCCACAATCTACCTTCTGCCATCACCTCTGGGTAGAATAGGCTGTAATACAACAGCTCTATACTTCATGCAATTATATGGCCAGGTGCCACTGTGTTAATGCAGTTACGTTCTTGGGTAAAGAAATAATATCAAGGCTCAGCCTACTCTCTTCACGCCACTATGGAAAGGGGAAGTAATGGCTCTGCAGAGGTTGCTTTCCCACCTCATAAATGAAGGATGCTTTCCCTCTGGTGATGCAGACAAACCTGTGTAACAGGCAAAAAGGAAGATTGCTGAGGTAACATTAAGTAGAGCTGAGCAAAAATTGAAATTACTGTTCTATGGGGAAATTCAGCTATTTCAACGCTTGGTTTTTGTACCTAATTGAGTTGAAAAATTGGAACTTGTCAAAGAACAGTATACTGTAAAAGCAGCTTTGGTTGTGAGGTGGTGACATTTCATTTTGAGTTCATACAGCATTAAAATGCAGTTGTCTATTGTTCTATATTGCTATATACATCTCACAGTATATCTGCAGCTGTATGTTCCCCATAATGCACCATACACCTCCATCCAGTATAAGATTGCAGTGGATCATAGATTTCAGAGGGTGCTTGACCAGTAGGTAAATACTTGAATTTTGATATTAATAGTTGTCTTCCAGTATCAGTAATAGGCATTCTATTAATGAATAAATACAATGCACACAAACCATTTGCAAAAAGGTATTAGTAGTATGCATTTGAACAAAACTTGATTAAAAATGTAATGTAATAAATCTTCATATATGAACTCCAAAAAGACTCAACACATGACCCAACAAAAATCTTTATCTACTTCTGCCACCTCCTTCCTCTATTTGGACTTAATAATTGCTATTAAATATTGTAATATAAATATCTGGACTGTGCTTTAAGCCCTTGTTTCTTTACAAGGAGGTGGAAAGAAACCACAATCTGGTCCTGACAGACAGTGGTACAATGCGTAACAATACCAGCAAAAAATATCACTATGCTTACAATCACTGTAGCTGTGCTGTACAGAACTCTGAAGAGTTGTGTAGTAATAGGATACCTTAGCTGTCTGTGCATAACAGATATCCAGTCAAATTTTTAGCTTGCTAAAAATATTCCCAGAAAAAATCCATATGGCACAGCAAAACCACAAGGGAAATTATACCTTTTTTTAAAAGTTATTTCCACTAGAAAAATAGCAAGGCCTTCTGTTTATCATTATATTTATGAGGTAACTTCAATGGAATCATAAAAGTATTATCTTATGAACTGCAGAAGCTTTCATTTCTTTTTCTGCCAAATCACTAAATGGCCCACTCTTTCAGGTGTACTGCAAAAATGGAGTTGATTTCCCTCAATGAAATTTGGTCAGAAGGAGTGAGATGGTTGGGTGATGCAGGGCTTCCTTTGTAGTGGGAAAAAAAAAGATTGTTATATAGATAATTGCCAGCATTTTCTTTGAAACTTTTATGTGGGACATGTCATGCATTTAATGTGCTCAATTCAAATTTCCCTTGTTATATGGTACATAATGATAAAGCATATGGACAGACTTTAGATTTACTTTAATGTCCCTATGTATATGAAAATAACAGCTAGATATTGCAGATGACATAGTTCATACAAATATCAGTAGCAATTTTACTGCCTTCCTTTCCTGTCTCTTTCTCCCGCCAAAACAAGCACCTAATTTCAGAATGCCTTCCTGGGAACTATTGCTTTATTAAAAAAAAAAAAAAAAAGAAAAAAAGGTGACATCCACAAAGAAGTATGGAGTTTTGGAAAGGTAAATGAAAACATTAGGGTGTCATTTTAAAATCATCTGAATAATTTAAGAATATAAAACACCCTCACAGTCCTAGTTTTTATATGTGACACATTTTTATTTGAAATAGTCAACGAGTTATTGCATTTAGATGGCTGTGTTTTTCAGATGAGAGTCTCCTGCTCTGAAGATTGTCAATGAGGATTCCAGATGAATTAAATATCTGTTGGTAAAGTATAATTTCCTATTCAGAATGACTTTCCCACAGAAATGGTCAGTCTTCTGAGTACACTCACTAAGGAGAGCTAAAGACTTAGGTTATAATATCTTATCTCTATACATGGAAAGCTGACTAAGGAAAGTGATTTCTTTACTTCCTAGACAAGTGAGCTTTCTCTAAAATATTTTTGCAGAATTATTTTTGCACTTACCATTGAACTTAGTTAAAAAAATTATAAAGGTTCTGTGCATTAGCTGCAGACCGCATTTTGTGGCGTTATGCCACTTTGAAGGGGCTGAACACTACAAATTGGGGATAAAGGTAGAATTAGAATGGGAATAGAAGTAGAATAAATGGGAATAAATAGATAATATCTGAATGCAGGAGCTAGACTTTGTGTCGGACAATGAAAAATTGCAAAATCTCTTTTATAGGAATGCCTGAGCCTCTTGAGTAGACCTAAGTGGAAAAAAGTAAAGTAGAAATACTGGATATTGTGAAATATATGATTCCTAAAAAGTGGAATAGATTTGGAAGAGCAGAATTCTAAATGTGAATGTTTAAAGCAGACCTCACCAGATCAATGTTGCCTCTAAAATGCCTACTGCCTCTCATGAAAGACTATGCATTCAATACACAGAGTGAGCTACTCTGCTACATTTCAGTACATTTACATTTTTGAAGAAACAGCTAAATGATGAACCATACATCGTTGCCTGAAAGAATCTAAAGAAAAATGAAACTGTAGGATGGAATTCTTTCTTTCATACTCTTCACTTTCCTCTATCACCCTTAGGAACTTCATGTAGATAATAAGAGAAAAATAATTACTAACTTTAATCTTCCTTTAAGTTTTGCATGGGCAGTAGGGGGTGTTCCTAATGACTGCCTCTCTAAACTTTTCTGAGGATGCCTGCCTACCCAAGAAAAGATTTTAAGAATTCAAATGTAATTGTATCTTCACCAGTTTCTCTGATAACAACCAATCAACCTCTGATAAAAATGAGTTGAGAATATCTTCATATTTCTTCATTGAGCCTTTGGTTAAAAAAATTAGATTGCAGATTTTATTCAACTGTTTTGTTAATTTATCAAAATTATATTAGAAATATCAAAAAGAGTTTTGTCACTATATTTCTCTATTGTATCCTTGGAAGTCTGAATGACTGACTATGTAACAAACTTTTTGATGACTAAACTTAGGCTATATGAATCTGAAACTGAATTAATTCAATGCTTATTTGCAATATTTATCCATATATCTCTGTGTATCAGTGAGGTTCAAAAACCCCTCAGAAATAGCCATATTCATTAAAAAAGGCTACAAAACCATAAACAGAGAGCATGAAAACATATCCTCGAAAAAGAATGTGCATTAATTACTGCATTGCCTCTATAATAGCATTACCTCTTGTTTAATTGCTACTTCATGGAGAATTCTGTCGGTTTTTCCATGCAGGAACAATTAGATATTATTAGTATTGACAGCATGTATTTGTTAGACCATATCTGAATGGTTAAATCCTCCCCTAAGATAGAATCCTTCATAATAATTCTCATTGTAGAATTTTTAAAGGGGTCTCTCTCCATATCCAAATCCAAAGCATATAATATGATATTTTCTTTAAGACTTAAGGATCTTATGACTCTTCTCTTTATCCTTCCTAGAATCAGAAAAATTCTGATTGTAAATATATGTAATGCTCTACAGTTGTGCAGGCAGTAGTAGCAAAACCTTAATGAAAATTACAGCAGCAGTAATGCTTTATTATTTTCTTGCATCAGAATCAAATGTCAAATTAGTAGATATTTTTCCCATCATAAAGCTGGAAAACAAAATATCTGTTCAGTGACTCAAAATGTCTTCTAAACCAATATAAAGTTAAATTAATAATTAATAATGAAACATTAAAAGAGCTGTTTTTTTTCCAATATTGAGAGAATTATTAAATAGATTTGTGAGACAGGTTTCAAGATTAGGTGTCAAACGAATAGTACCAGATGTAACAAACAGAGAGCTGTTCTGTCGTTATTCCTACATTTCATAATATAAACATGGAAATAATCCCCATAGCTATTGAATTTTGGACAAAAGTCAAGAATATTAGAGTGATTTGAAAAGAGAAAATAAAAGTAATGGTAGGACAGAGTATATTTGGAAGGTTTTCTGTAAGCTGCCAAAGAACATCTTGTTTGTCTTGTGATACAACACGTAATAATGACCAATATTTGTGTGGTAAATTGCTTCATTACAAGTAAGCGTGAAACACTAGCACCTCACTTTCTGTTAAGTCTATCTGTAAGGCTAGGTTAGTGCATGCATAAAAATGACTGAGAAGATGATGGTATAGAAAGACTTGACTAGCATTTTAGGCACCATCGAAAGACGTAACAGCATTTGGAATACTTGGACTTCACATATGCTATACACTCTCCTTTTAATACCCCCATCTGTTGCCTCCAAATAGGTAGTCGTTTATTGCTTTATTATACAATGAATAAATGAGCAGCACTCCATCTCCTTCCTATTGGCTCTGCAACTGTGAGTTGCATCCAGGATTCCTATTACCCATTCTTTCATGCCCAGTTGCTTTTGAGGGTAAGTGAATGGATAATTTCTTTCATTCCAATGTGCGTGGACTCACAGTCTGTGTAGAAGGAACGCAAGAAGAAGATTCTTTCGATCTGGTACATTACTACCAGAAAGAAGCACTAACTTATAGTCAGGCAGGTTCCTTTAAAACACCAATCTGCAATACTGGTATTGCTCAGACATTCTGGAGCAATGGACTTTGGGGTGGCCCAGATGCTGCAGAAGCACAATATGCTCACAGAAACTGTTTCCACATGTAACACAACACACATGTCTTTTCTCTACTACTTATAGAGAATAACAAACAGATGGTGCTTCATGTTTTAAATTAATAACTTGGATGTTCTGTGATCCACCTTTATTTTTAATACATACAAAAACCAAATCTCTCAGTTTTGTCTTATTTTATCAGATAAATACTGAAGTCGCTGCCTTCAGATTTTTGTGTTTTGTAATTTTTTGCATTGTTTTGGTTTTTTAACTTATGGAACACAAAAAGGCGGCTTTTCCCTATTTTCTGCTTCTGTAGCAAAATTCAACGTGTGCTGTAGGAATACTATCTCTTAGTTATTGCTAATTATAGATATTGGCTGATAATGTGTATGTTGTGAAACTTTGCATTCCATTGTAATTCATATATGTTTATCAAACACTACAGCAAGGCTCTGTAAATAAATTTGAATAAATTTCCAACAGAAACTGATATCAGCTGACATTAATGATGTGTGAAACATCATATTTGCTTATAAAAATCTTTTAAAGTTATGAATGATTTCAATTATTCTGGGTTGCAAAGTTGAGTGTTTAAGGGGGAATTGCATCAGATCACTTGGACTGAGAATTCTAAAAAGCCAGAAAACACGAAACATAAGTCAAGTTCACTGAGAAGCTGAAGTAACCAAATAATTTTTAAAAATCTGTGAAAATTAAGGTAAATTTTGTGTTGGATCTAATTCTTCTCTGCAATATGGAGAGAAAAATGCATTCTTTTGGGGATCCAGCACTACTGAAAGTACTGGGTTGCTAAGCTGAAATGATAGAAGTCTGAGAGTCTAGCATATCTACTTCTCTGACTTTAGTACCCACTAAATTTATATACTGTGTTGATAACAATGTAGTCATGCTATCCATACTAAAGAAAAAGGAGGCAAATGTGCTATAAATAGAGAGAAATGAAGCTTGCATCTAAAAAGATTAGGAAAGCAAGCTGATTTCAGTGAGCCTTGTAACATGATTGCTTTTGAACCCATGAGATGGCATTAAGTAACAAAATAAAATGACTCTTTTTTTGTAAAGAAAACATATTTTCTAATACAAGGAGACAGCACATTTTATGTTTATATAGTCTTGTTCTTGTATTTGTTCTTGAAGGAGTCACTATAGGTCTTTATCTGTTCTCCTTTATGCCTTTTCTGCAGTAAGTAGATTCTTGTTTTTGTAAGAATCTGGTTTCAAATTTGTATTTGCTTTTTTTCTCTCACGTCTTCTTTAAATATTTCTGCTTTGCCCTTCTGAGGAGTCTGAATGTTTCTGTTTTCCTTGCTTGCTCTGTTTCAAAACAGTCTTGTCCACTCCATCATTTTTATTAGAGATAACAAATTTAATTTATCTTTTTTTTTTTTTTCTTTTTCCTCTTCTTTTTTTTTGGAGTGGTTTTTTTCCCCCCCTTTCTTTTTTTTGTTTTGTTTAGCTTCAGATTGATGGTGTAATGTGCTAGACATCACTCCAGATTCAATTACCAGCCTAGCCATAATAATACTGTCTGTCCAAAGGGGGTTATCAAATAAGTTTAAAACCTCAGCTGCTCCACATAGCTTTTCACTACTGTAAGCTCATTTTTTACACGTCTACCAGCCACTATCCTGGGAGGGATCTTGAAGTATAGACCCTTGCCTTGCCTTGCCTTGCCTTTCTCTGAAGAAAAGCAATATTTTGGACAATTACCAATGCTGAAGTATGTGGAAGTTATTATGGAATTACATGTTATTTTACATTCTCACTAAAACCAAAGGAGTTCACCATGACTGCTGAATACCAAAGGATTTAATAATTGATAAACTTTTGTTATCCACTGGCAATTTTTTTTTTTAAGTGGTAAACAATTATTAATTCCTTTATTATTCACTGAGAAGCATCATGTTGAATTTAAGTTACCATGGATGTAGATAGAATAAGTAATTCCATGTCAGTGTCTTGGTAAAGTGGTTAGACTTGTATTACTATTCATGCCAACTTCCTTTCCTTTCTCTTGATTAAAATAAATTGAGGTGATGGTAAGTCTGGAGAAATTGTGTATATGTGTGGTGGTATGTGTGGGTGTGGGAATATGCCAGAATTTAGAAAAGGAATGGGTTCAGGATGGAATCTGCCCGTGCTTGTATACGCCTGTATGTGTGGTCTGGAGAAGCTGGGTATGTGTGAGGACGCGAATAAAGGAAGAGAATGTAAGTAAAGACTATGTGTGTGCAGGAGGTAAAAAAGGATGGATTACAAAGTAAAAAATAAGGATTACAGGATCTGATTATGCCAATATGTTTTTATATCAATTCACGAGGACATTGTCCTTGAGAGATTCTTTAATCTTCCTAATTGCTTCCTCAACCAGGAATTATGCATTAGCAGCAAAACACAAGGAAGTCCTGAGACTGAGCTAAATTGTCTAGATCAGAAATAGTTTGAGTAAAGGCGCCAATATTTCTGTTCTGCCCCCGCTGCATCCATCTCTGCTACATACAACAAAAGATCAGTTCCCTATATGTATGTGTGTCTATGAAGAACACACATTGTTATCTGACATGTTCTAGAATGTTAACAGCATGATGATCAGAAATTAATAACTCATGTTACTTTTGAATTATATCTTTGATACTACTTTTATGAAATGGGTATTTGCTTTAATAAAACTACTAGAAATTACTAGAGGCAAACTGTGGTCCTAAAATTTGAATGATTTTTTTTTGTTAGGCTCAGAAATTTATATCTTGCTTGAAAAATTAAAGTATTCTTTAAGTAGCAAATAGATTCTAAAAATAAAATGGGATGTTGAAATGCCTGTAAAATGAAATGTTCTAAACAAATTTAACTTATTACTTATCTGAGTAATAATAAACATTAAAAGAATAATGACTTTTGGGTTATATTTAAAAGAAAATTCAGTTACATACATCATTGCTTTTTATTTCACCTACATGTTAAAAGTATTTTTTCTTTTTTCAGCTGAAATCGTTTATGTACATGGTTGCTTGTTTCTTTGAAGAATAGGTAAATTTAAACTTAAGTAGCATAATAGGACCTCAAAGCAACAGAGGTAGAGTCTTAAGTTAATTTTAGAAGGTAAAGCAACCATGTGTAAAGTTCACAAATTTATTTATTCTTACCATTTTACCTATTTATGGGTGTCTCTACAGAGCTTGTTAACATAGGGTAACCAATGCACTTCATTTTACTTTCAGACATTCCTGTTGGAGACAATATGAGGATTAATTAGGCAGGTCTAGTAACTCCATTATATACATTTTTTGAAAATGGGAAAGATTCATGGGTATTACAGAGGAAAGGAAGTTTTGATGTCTGAAGTCTTGATTGATGCACACGGAAAGGGCATTGCAGAGACTCTTGGACTGCTGCTATCTTTGCTATTTCTATTCTACATTTACTGAAAATGATCTTTTGAGAAAAAAAAATCCAAAACAATGAGAAAATGTTTGCTACTTAATATTTCAGTCATTGGTTTCTCATAAGCTTCTTCCTCTTTTCTTCCCTTTGGTCTGTTGTTAATAACAGGCTTTGATTCACCAATGTGTTGTCTATTTCTTAGCTACACTGACAACCCAGTTTGCTGAATAGAATACTGAAAAGCATTTCTAGTACCTCTTTGACATTTTCAGTGTGAATCAAACATTGTGCTAAAGGCCATTGTTTTAAAATCACTTCACCTTCAGAAACCATTGAGTCTTGAAGGATTCTCAATCAAAATCAAAAATTTGCCATCCTTAGGATTTCGAAGATTTTTGGTGGCTTAACTTAAATAAATGTACTATTCAATTTTCCTTGAAATCGTGCAGCATCAATATGGTCCTGCCAAAAAAATGCATGCGACTGTGAAATCTGTGAAATGAGTACTATCACAGAATCCCAGAACAGCTGAGGGTGGAAGGAATACCTGGAGATCATCTAGCCCAACACAAAGCTCCTGCACAAAGCAGGTGCAACTAAAGTGGGTTGCTCAGAGCTGTGTCTAGTTAGGTTTTAAATATCTCCAGGAGGGAGACTCCGCAACCCCTCTGGTCAATATACTGGAGTTGCAATTGGTATTCGTATTAGAGGATAGTTTTACCACATGGCAGTAGCTCTCAGAACTGATGAATCTACGAGTGTAAGTTTGTTCTTGTGCTTCCACTTATAGGAACTGTGACTAGGTAAAGAAGAAAAGTAAAATAAAGGTGGTTTTAAAGCTCTTGACAGGGAGATCTGCCTTGGCTTAGAGCTGGCGGAATCAGCTCAGCCTCCACTTAGGGCTCACTGTCCCCTCAGTTTGCACTGTCAAGGGAAGGAGAGCTTTTCAGGAGAGGAAGAATCAGCAACACGACTGAAGAGTTTCTTCAAATGTTTAGTACACTGGTAACAGAAGATACGGAATTTCTTTATAATCCTGTGTGAAGAAGTCAGAGGTGTGACTACTACTGTCTTGCAAAATGAAGAAAGAAAAAAGATAAAAGTTGCAGTATGAGAAGAGAAAATGAAAATTCTGTTTATCCTTCATATGGCATATTAAATTTTGCCACAAAGCAATCTTGAAAGCCTGGACCGACATGGAAAAACAATTTCATTCTCCTGTAAATGGAATGTGTTGTTAAAAAAAAAAGTTAGCAGCTATGGGGGGCTTAAAATTTGTATGTTACAATAAATTTGCAAGTCACTTGGTGTTCCTCTTACATTCTCCCCCATGATGTTCTTTCCAAAAGACAATACTATACTGAGTAGGTATTATTTAATGATAAAAGCACATAGACTCTTTGCTATTTATCTAATCATGTATAACTCATGATTCTGCAGAAGTGAAATAGCTACCTTGTGAAACGAAGTAATATCATGAGTATATTTCCAGAACTTCTTGTTTCTCCTCAGAGCAGAAATATTCTATTACTGTGCTTTTTTACAGCTGAAAATGCAAAAAGTGGGTGCACAGAGTACCAACAATGTTTTTGAGTTATATTAGCCTTATGTTTGATTTTTTCATAAATTATAAAATCCATGCTTACTTTTGTCAATATGTTGACTTTTTTTATAACATGCCCTTTTATGGCAAAGATAGTTAAACACAGGAGAATGAAATTTTTACAAAAATAATTTTGCCAGATCTGTTTTCATCTTAGAAGTAAAATGTTACCAAACTATTTTTGGAATTGATAGAATGTGCTAACTTTAATAGTTTACAGTAATATGTTACTGTTTGATCATTAGTTCAAGTACGAGATGTAACTATGTGTAACTTATTACAGTAGTTCAGTTTCAAATGTAAATAGAACCAAGTATAGGACTTTTATGTAATCATTGGCTGAAACAAGACATGTAGAATCATAGAATATCCTGAGCTGAAAGGGATCCACGAGGATCATTGAGTCCAAATCCTGACTCCACACAGGGCAACATAAACGTTAAACCATATATCTAAACGCATTGTCCAACCACTTCTTGAACACCAACTTTGAGGCTTGGGGTCATGACCACTTTGCTGGGGAGCTTGTTCCAGTGGTTGACCATTGTCTCTGTGAAGAACTTTTTCCTAATATCCAATTGTTAACTTCCCCTGATGCAGCTTTAAGCCATTCCCTCACTCCCTATCACTGGACATCAGAGAGAAGAGGATCAGCACCTCCATCTCTGCTCCCCCTCATGAAGAAGCTGTAGACAGCAATGCGGTCATCCCTCAGTCTCCTCTAAGCCAAACAAACCTAGTATCCTCAGCCGCTCCTCAGCTCCTCATGTCATGCCCTCTAGTCCTTTCATCATATTTGTTGCCCTCCTTTGGATATATTCTAATATTTTTATATCCTTCCTATATTATGCATCCCAAAACTGCACACAGTACTTGCATTGAGGCTGCACCAATAATGAATATAGTGGATCAATCATTTCGTTCAACCAGTTAGCTATACTGTGCTTAATGCACCCCAGGTTACAGTTGGCCTTTTTGGTTACCAGGGCACATTGTTGACTCATATTGAGCTTGCCATCAACCAAAACCCCCAGATCCTTTTCTGCAAGGCTGCATTCCTGCCTCTTCTCCCTCATTCTATACATACATTCAGGATTACAGTCCCAGGTGCAGAATCCAGCATCTGTCCTTGTTAAATTTCATATAGTTGACAATTCCTCAGTGCTCTAATCTACCAAGATCTCCATGTAAGTCCTCTCTGCTCTCAAGGGGATCAACAGCTCCTCCTAATTTAGTACCATCAGCAAATTTACAAAGTGTGCACTCAACTCCTGTGTCCAGGTCATTCACAAAAACATTGAAGAGACATGCCCTTAAAATTGAGCCAGGGGAACACCACTACTGACTGGCTGCCAGCCAGATGTTACCTTCATTTGCTACTGCTCTTTGAACCCAACCATTCAGGCAACTGTTCACCCATCATATTGTGTATATGTCTAGCTGTATGCTGGACATTTTGTCTAGAAGGATACTGTAAGAAACAGTATCAAAGCTTTGTTAAAATAAAAAAACTCCACATCCATTGCCTTCCCTTCATCCACTAGGTGGGTAACCTTGTCATAAAAGGATTTAAGCTAGTAAAGCATGACTTTCCTTTCATGACCGATGTTGGCTTTGACCAATGACTGCATTGTCTTTCAAGTGTTTTTCAATAACTCCCAGAACAATCTTCTCCATAATTTTACTAGTCACCAAAGTAAGACTGGCAGGCCTGTAATTACCATTGGGCCCCATAGACTTACGTGCATCCAGTTACAGCAGCAAATCCTGCACAAGTTCAAAGTCAACTGGGAACTGATCACTCCACCAGTTGTGGTCCTCCAACCCAGGGCTCCAGGGGTCCCAGGGCCTATCGCTGGTGTTAAAGACAGGCGAAGAAGGCATTAAATGTCTCTGCTTTATATTCCTCCCTATTTGTGAGGGGACCAACCTCATCACGTAATGGACCAATGTTTTCTTTAGTCCCCTTTTTGCTGTTAGCATACTTTAAAAAGCCTTTTTTTGTTATCCACAACAATATTGATCAGCTTCAATTCCAATTGAGCTTTGGCTGTATGAATTTTCTCCCTACAGTGGCCAAAAGCATCTCTGTAGTTCTCCAGTGTACCCTGACTTTGCTTCCAAAGTCCATACACTTTATTTTTCCACCTAAGTTCCAGAAGGAGATCCTTGTTCAGCCAAGTTGGCCTCTGCCCCTCTTGCTTGACTTATGACACATTGGAATTGCCTGCTCCTGCACTATTAAAAGATGGCTTTAAAAAAGTGACCAACATTTATGGACCCTAATACCCTCAAAAGCAGATTCCCAGGGGACCTTCCTAACTAGTTTCTTGAGCAGTCTAAAGTCTGGTCTCCAAAAATCCAGTGTAGTAGCTCTGCTGACAGTTTTCTCATATCACTAAAGATTTTAAACTCAAATGTTTCATGATCACTGTGGCCAAGACAACCACCATTCATCACTTCAGCCATGAGGCCATCTCTGTTTACAACCAACAGTTCTAGGAGGGCACCTTTCCTAGTCATCTCCCTTACTACCTGCATCAAAAAGTTATCTTCAGTTTCCTGGACCTGTTGTTGTCTGCTATATCATAGTTCCATTTAACATCTGGAAGTTGAAGTCACCCATAAGGACAAGGGCAACTATCTAGAGATTTCCCTTAATTCCTTACAGAATAATATATTGGTGTCATCATCCTGGCTGGGTCATCTACAGTAGACGTCCACAAAAACATCCACTTTATTAGCTTTTCCCCTAATGCTTACCCAGAAGCTCTCAATCGTGTCATCCCCAACTGCAAGTGCTGTGCAGTCCAGCCCCTCCTTTACATATGGTGTTAGCCCTCCATCTTGCCTGCCCTGCTTCTCTCTCCAGAAGTCTATAACCTTCCATCACAGCACTCCAGTCCCAGGACTTTTGCAACTAAATCTCACTTATGCCAATGATATCATAGCCAAAGCTTCTAGTTCCTCTTGTTTATTCCTCATACTGTGTGCATTAGTATACAAACATTTCAAATGCACTCCAGTGTACTCAGCACACCATGGGGCAGAGTGAAAGCCCTCAATAGCACATCGTCCCTCAAACATTGTAATGCCGTCCCATAGCTTATCACTGGTATGCCTAATTTTATCCCTTGCCCCCTTTGAACCTAGTTTAAAGCTCTTTAAATGTGCACTTTCACATTATTTCTTTTAGTTTTTTGTTGATTGGCACAAATGCAAAATACTGATCACTAGTATTTTGTTCTTTTCTTCCTTTTTATACTTGCTTCTGAGGTTCTGAAAGGATTCAGCAGAATCCTTCCCTTTTAACATCATGTATTAAAAACATTTAATATGATATTCACAAGTATCATGCCCATAAATACAAAACATTAAAAATTATACAGACTTTTCTAAACAAAGAAGGAAGCTTATTAAAAGCTAAAAATGAAGATTTTGTTTGTCACTTGAAAGTTGAACTGCTCTCTTTTCTACCATCAAAAATCTAACTTCTTTGATATTGACAGGATTTTATCCTTATTGCAAATTTATCTTTTACCTTCATATGTTAAAATGAAGTCAAGAAACGAATGCATTTTTGCTGGAAAAGAGCCAATTAAAGTATTTACAAGGCTAGAAGGTGAAGGGTCTCTGTGTAATGGGAAGGGATGACATTTCTGTCTCATGAATACAATGATTTAATTCTTTGACCTGCTGTTGGCAAGAGCTGGCGTATGGTGAACACTTTCGGATCTGACACATTCATTAAAATAAAACAACCCCCAAGCCCCTCTCTTGGCAAAAGCCAAAGAGAAAGTTGAATGTTTAACTTGCATGAGATTCCCCTCCCCTCAGATGATCTATAATGTAACTTCAAGGTTGACTTAACCAAATAAAAGGTAAGAAAAGGAGAATCTCTTTGCTTACCTTCCCTGTCTCACAGAGGCCACGCAAAATAAAAAGATAAGGAAAATATTTTGAAAGGGCTATAATGTAAACATGGGCAGCTGTTTTAGACATTGCCACATGTGCACAGTCAAAGACACATTAGAAAATCCATGCTGAAATTCATTTTTGTGGCCCTGGAAGAAAGGTCAGAAGGTTTAGATGTTAAAAGTAAGTTAACTCTTTGCTTATTTGACCATTAAACTGTCAGCATGAAGCTATGTTTTAAACTTATGATGATCTGAAATCTTAGTGGTAAATGAAGTCTGAAGACCTATTAACCTGCCTAAGATGTGAACCAGAGGCTGGTTCAGCTTCACTGCTAACTGCACCAGGGCAAAGGAATGCATAGTAAGAGGTGAGAAAAACATCTGAATCTTATCTTTGCTTGGCAAAATAACTGTCAGTGCTAAACTTGAATTAATAATGTATCTTTACTGACATTACTATGAGGCTGAGTTGATTTCACATGTTTAACTATCAAATGCTCACAATTTTTTTTCTATGGCTTCATGCTTAATGTAAGTTATGAAAGGGCATTTAAGTAGTTAGCTCAGTTCAAACTATTTGCTTTTGAAAATAATTTCAAGTTTTCACTGTCAGTTCATATCACCATAACTTCAGTTGCATGTATTAATTGATGAAATTACAACTCTATTGATTAAAAATGTTACTGACAACTTTGGGTTTGGGGTTTTTTTTCCAACTTTTCATTTAACATTGAAACAAATTGTTTCTATGTAATGAAGACCACAAAGAAACAAAGCAAAACACACTTGTAATACAGGTATCTTACATAATGTTGTATCTGACTTTCTCAATGGTATTTGTTAAGTTCTAGAATACCATTTCTTTGGTTTGCTATAAATTAGATATAACATAGCTATTAGAAATTAAGCACAACTGCATGTAGTATTTTCTTGCAATTACTCAGGTTATTAATCAGAAAGCCTTAGCAAGATTATAAACACCAAAATACAATAAACATAAAACCACAGTCAAATAAAAAGCAAATACAATGATCTATAATTATTCACTGTGTATAAAAAGATGGAAACGTTAATTTTTTTAATGCATAAGAGAAGATACAATTATGATAAATAAATCAACCTCATATTAAGAGAATCTGTATCACCTTCTTCTTTGTGTACAGGAGCTTCCGAAATCCCTTTTAAAAAACATAATTGCCACGTCTAGTTCCTTTTGTAATTTCCTTAAGTTCCTTTGGTCACAGAATAGGTAGGCTGTCAGCTTGCCCTGAAGCATGGTCTATACTGTGCATTTAGTCTTTACTCTCATTAGCAGGACAAGGAATCAGACATCCCAACTGAATCTCACATAGTAGTATTTGCACAGCATTGGACTGCCAGCCAGATTGTACTCTTGGTTTAAACTGTATAATCTCAAGTGGCTTCATTGTCTTCAGGAGCTCAGCGTGGATGTCTATCAGGGTGACAGAGAAAGGAACCTCATCCCTCATAATTATCCTATCCTACTTTAGTCTATGACTATCTAATAATTTCTGGGTTTCGGGTATTTTTTGGTATTCTTTCCTAAATGCTCTAAAGGACATTAAACTGACAGAAGTCACTGCTTGCCATGAAGAAAAAGAAATTGTTTTCTTTAGGGCATATCAGGAATGAAAGGAATGAGAGGCTCTATAAACAGTGTAACTTGCTTTTCAGTTACATATTCATTCTTCTGGCTTGACAAAACCTGGAGAGGTTTATGGGGGTTGTGGGATGAGTATGAAAAATATCATTCTCAGCAGTCATGGTGATCAAGGTTTAATTTTCATGTGACATGCATCACTTCTGCGTACTGGATGAAATCAACCCTGGGACTGAGGAAGCACAAAAACTTCCCTTTGTCTCATAATAGCTCAGTTTTTTTCAATATACAGCTGATTTCCAGCTAAGATGTTCTCTCTTTCAAACTCAAAAGTAAAACAGTGCTATAAAGCGACTATACAAATTTCACCACCCTCAGAAACTTCCCAAGTAGAGGGACAAGTTTAGCTGTGTCTTAATTAGTAAATTACGTATGTCTGAGACTGTGTGGTGGCACTGATGTCAGTCATGACAGACAGGCAAACATCCATATCATAAAGGTCTCTTCCCTGCAAAACATGAAACTGCCTGCTAGGAATAGTTAGTCCCTAATCCATACTAACCCTTGAGCTGTGCCTGGGAACTGTTTGCATCAAAGCTTGGTACGGGCTAAAACTGGTTTAAGAGCTGTTTTAGCAATTTAATAGTGATGACAATCAAGTTTCAGAGCCTGAAAAATTCTCTGACACTGCTTAACTTATTAGTATTGACATTACCTTCAGGACTGGTGCCTATAGCACTTTAGTTTGCTGTAGGCATTGGCTATATCTATGCTAATTAAAATCATGATGATAATAATAATAATAAAATGTTGAACGTCACTCTGGGAGAAGCTAAGTACAAATAAACTCTCTGACTTCCTAAACCAGAGTGGCTGTAACCAAGATGCCCTTTAGGGATCATCACTGACACATATTATGCTCCCAAATGTGCACAGACACAAGACAGTGATTGGGGACCAGTCTATAACTGTTCGAGAGATTACTCAAGTAATTTAATATTATGAATGATTGCTTACCAGTACAGGTATCTATATTAGTAAAATAGAGAGGGTCATGGAATAGTTCTGGACCATTCCTAATGGACAGTTTAGATGTGGCCACTCTGTTTTGGAGGAGACAAGGGCCAAAGAATGGTCCTGGGGTCATTTAGTTGGTTGTGTAGCTGCAACTGCAATGTCTAATGTCTATGTGGTAATGTCTTTAGGTGGTTAAAGATCAGATTTTCTTTCAGAATAAGGCTCAAGTACACCCAACTGTGGCCCAGCTCTGTTATCACACTGCAGTTATCCTGCCTTAGCAGCAGCCTACCTACTGCTTACAGGAGCAAGATCTTGCTCACTGGAGCTCCAACTGAGCCCCATGTGCTGAAGCAGTTCTTCGTGAGTTGCAAGGTGTCTGTTTCTAGGGCCTACTGAATTCAGAAGAGCTTGCCTCAGCAATTAGGCTGCTCTTGTACCTGCTAGCTTCTCATTGCAGAGGAAGCTGAAAGGCTGTCTCTCTAACACGTGCATTTCACACATCTGTAAGAAGGATCTGCCATTGGGATCACTAGATCTACTCAGAAGAAGCTTGAAAGCTTTCCTCATATGAAGAAAGGTTTGTCCTCTTTTCGAGATAGGAGTTTCTGGTTTTCAGCTCCCAGTGAGTTCAGAATTTCCTGAAAATCATTGCCTCTTTCAGGTCAAAATCTTATGAAAATTTTAAAACTTAGCTCCTCTAAGCTCTCAGTTCAGGGGAAGCCAAAAATGGTGCCACTTATGAAAACAAGATAGCTTGATGACAAGCACAAACTCATAATTTAATCCATCCTTCTTCATGAGGAAAATCAGGAAAATTAGTGAATTTTGATTTGGAGTAGTACCATAGTTATGCCATGCAGCGAGTATTTTAGCTCTGGTTCACTCTCTGTTAGCTTCCACCCTGGAAGCTCAGGTAGGTAAAAAATAAACTCTTTTCCACATTGAAACGGGCATGTTAAGAGTACTTATGCTGTCTGCATAGAAATAACTAATACAATCAGTAATTTCTGTAGATGTATTAGTTGTAGTTTTGGTGATGACACTAATAATGCCTCCTCTTCTCAGTTTAAAAATATAGCTTTCATTGATTATTTTTAACCACCCAAATTAATGTAACATTAATTAAATCTTAAAGAAATTAATTAAATAACAAATGATTCATGTTTTTATTTCTCTGCTGTCATTTTTTTTTTCACACTTGCCTGGAGTGCTTCCTTACATGAAACACATACACCATTAACATCTCTTTTCCAGACAGTGTTCGACAGTAAGTGCAAGTGCAGCAGTGGAATGTCAGTGATCTGTTTCTAAGTATTGCAAATGCAGTCTTGCTTCTTCAGGTGACAACAAAGAGATGGGGAAAGGCTGTGAAAGAAATACCTAAACCAACCTAAATCTATGAAAATATTCTTTATCTTTCAACTATGTTTATCTTGCTTTATATTAATAGAATATCCAATAAACAAATAGAAATTGCCATCAGTAAAAAGCATATAATTTTAGAATATGACATAAATCAATCAATCAATCAAACAATCAATCAATATTGCCTCAATTTCCTACCCCAAATGTCGAATTTGGCATTTTTTTATTCATTTTAATTTACTGTCGTTGATTATTGCCATATGGAATAATGTTGTTACTGTATTAAAAGAACTTAAAGTGTTACCAGATATTTTCTATTGACCTCTACTTTACCTGAACCTAAAATTCAGTAATTTGATTTTATTTGAGTTTCTTTTGATACTCGACTATGCTAAAGTAAATTAAACATTTGATTTGAAAAATAAACTCTTTTGAAACTTTTTACATCTTTAAATAAACATCTGAAATGGACTAAAAGCTTTTAGAACATTTAGTGTCTCTGAAAATGTGACCCCAAAACTAACATAATAGATCTTTAGAAGACTGTTCTGCTTTCTGTACTGTTGATACAATACCTCAAGGCCCTGTTTGCACCCTAGTCTATACTTTCACTTAATCCAGATCTGTTTTATTTCAGAATGTAATCCTACAAAAAGGTAGCTCATAGTAAAAAGGCTGTAATTGAGTCCTAAAGTAATTGCCACACAGCAAAAAGAAATGTTTACAAACTACACAGAGAGACTTTGTACATGAAGGAGATAGATAGATAAAAATGAAATGCATAATGAAATCTATTTACAAAGGATGTAAAAAACATTTTTGCTTTGGTGACTAGTTCAGGAAATGAGTGAAGTTTATAGTCAGGACAAAAATGTATTCATACTAAAACTGAGGATTGCTACCATGAAGCAGGAGAAACATATATGTAACACTGCTATGGAATTATTTACTTACATTTACTTATATTACCTTTTTTTCAGGAATTTATGTTTTTCTTCACTGTAAAAACTTGATAACCATCCTAGAAATAGTGACTTTTCTCATCCTTTAGGGGTGAAATAGAGAGTTAGTTCTGTGTGATGGTAGAGTCTCTACACCTGTCTTTTTCATAGCACACCATTTTTTCTTATTATCTTTCTTCTTTCAATACTTAGTGCATTTTGGTGTTTAGATGGAAGCAAGACCCATAACATATTCTTTTCTTTCTTTCTTCTGTAATGTAAAAATACAGTTGATATCTGAACATAAAGAAATTTTCTCAATATAATTTAGCAGAGTTCCTGGAAAGTGTTTAGATAATTGAAATAACCTTCAGTTATATGGAAAAGTTGAAATATCCTTCAGTTCTAAAGAAAGGGAATTGTTTAATGGACATGTATTGACATCATAATTCTACCTTGTCAAGGTGCAAGTTTTGCTTCCTCTGTAATACTTTTTAATGAGTCCTGTCTTAGTGGATCGTGCAACAGAAATATGGAAGTCTTAAAATTGGATTCCCAAGTTTTCCTTTAACTGGAAGACTTTTAATCTACCCTGTGTGGTATCAGGACAAGCATTTGCAGTTAAGAAAGATTCTCTGAATATTCTGGGTTTAGTTATATGATTTAATACTAGTAGGTTATGAAAACTTGCATTTGTATGGCAGCTTACTAGACTGAATATTTTCATGTGGGTGTTCACATTTTGTCTCTTATACCTCTCTTCATATGCTTTGTGAGTCCACTTTCATAAACATTTAAATCAATGTGCTATTTAATTTAAGCAGTGTTGTTAATATACCTAGGAAATGTAGTGAGATTAAAAAAATAAGAAAGTGAAAAACAAAGATATTGATTTTAGGCATACATATTTTGTACTTAGAATGACAAAAGACACTGAAAATGTTCCCAAAGAACTCTTTGCAATCTACTTGCTACCTATCAGTGTAAGAATTGTGAAAAATATGTAACATTTTTAAAAATTTCTTTGATGAAATAAAAACTTACCCAACATATGCAAAAATATTAGAAACAGGTTGAAATTTTCAGAATGACTGGAATGGTGGAATTTAGAAGCCTAATGTCTATTTTCTTTCAATGGGTTTAAATACTTTTAAAAAACTACCCAGAAACACTATTGCATCCTTTATAACTGTACTACGTATTTCTTTTTTCCTAGCAGGCTTTTGGTAGTCTTAATGGTTCGGGTTTACAAATCGTGGATATTGTATTTATCTTAATCTGCTTATTGTTCTACTGGATTTTGGAAATTAAATTACTGATTTTTGGGTTGTTTTTTTTTTCCTGAAAAGTAAGAAAATACGATCTTTTGTTTATGCTGTATAGTTCACAATATTCACATACAGCTCAGTCAAGCTATTTTTTAATCCTTCCTTTCAAGACAATTCTTACCCTTCTAGACAAAATTCTAATATTTAGCATTATTTTCCTTTGTTACGCCTTTCTTTGTCATAACATATACCTCTGATTATCTTATCTTTCTTCACTGAAATTTTTTTCTGGCACTGTAGATAGAGAAGGAAACAGGGGATTATTCAATGAATCCATCAGCTAGACAGAACAACTGGCCAGGATTCCCATAAACACCCTGAATGGTCATTCACTCTCTTGTAGCTGCTACAAAAAATTCTTTAAGCCAAAATTCTGTTATCAGATGTTTGCATAGAAATTCCGTTGACATTATGGGAGGTTTAAGCACAAATGAAAGAGTGAACTTGGCTCATTTAACACAATATTTAGAACACTTCTGATGAAAATTAGCTGCTGAATATGCAGCAAACTTTGCAAAGTTTAATATCTCATCCATATTGTGTACTGCTTTACTGCCAAATCTTATTCTTTAACTAGAATGAAACTACCAAAGTACCATCTGTAGATCTAAATATTTGGATACCTCTCAAGCACATTTTGGATTCAGTGTTGCCAACGGCAGTGATCATTTTGACAAAACTGGCACTTCACTAATAAGTGTACTGGAACTGGAGCACAACTCCACAGATAAAGAGTAATACAATTACAGTCAGACAGTTTTCATAAATTTTCTAAAACTGCATTCCACCACAGGTGGCAAAGTTTTAACCAACTTTTAACTATCATAAAATTTTTGCCAAGGGTATTTATCAAATTCACAGAATAGATAGGCTTTGCTAGGGAAAAATATTGAAATATTCATCTTAACTGCAAACTTGTTTGTTCTTCAGAGAGGCAAAGTTTGTTGGAAGAGTTAACATCTTTTATTGGACAAGATAATATAGTTGAAAAAGGTAAGAGCCTTCTTTAGGTGTTCTGACTTCTTGTTTGCTCTTGTCACTTTGTGTAATAACATCAAGTTATTTAAAAGTACCTTACAGTATTTACCCACACATTTTAATTGCTTTTCTTTTAATCAAATTAGTATGCCACTCTTTTAAAGAGAGTATGTTATAATCTAAGCTCAGAAAATAGAAGTGACAAATACTGCAAGTTCGATCTCTGGCTCAATAAATGGTCTCTTTCTTATCTTCTACATCTCTAGAGTGTATAATCTGCTCTACAGACATTTTGGTACAATCTCATTTGATAAAGCACTTATCTCACATATATCTTATACCTATTGGAGACAACATAATTTTTTCCATTGGATCTGGACAAGTACTCTATACAGTAAGTGATTTTTTCTCATTATTTAGTTATATCTCACTGTTTTGCTAAATTGCTGTTGTGAGAAAACTTATTTTCTTACTTTCTAGTAATAACAAAGCATTTATAATAACAGTGCAGTAATAACTGCATAATGCAAAATTAAATATCAAAAGGCATGAGCCAAGGAAACCATTTTGAAATATATGAAGAACAAGAGGGATAAATTATGAAGGATGGATTATAATCAGCTTAATCAGCATGGATTATGAAGGGGGAATCGTGTCTAACCAACCTGATTGCCTTCTACAATGAGATGACTGGCTCAGTGGATGAAGAAAAACCAGTGGATGTTGTTTACCTTGACTTTACTAAGGCCTTTGACCTGTCTCCCAGAACTTCCTTATTGACAAATTAATGATGTACTAGATGCTGAGACATCATAGATAGTGAGGTGGATTGAAAGCCAGCTGAAATGAACATAAGAAAAATCTTTTTTATGGTGAGGGTGATCAAACACCAGAATAGGTTGCCCAGAGAGGTTGTGGTTTCCATACTGGAGATATTTAAAACCTGACTGGACACAGCTCCAAGCAACCTGTTCTAGTTGCTCCTGCTTTCACAGGGGCATTGGACTAGGTGATCTTCAGTTGTCCCTTCCAACCTCAGCTATTCTGTGATTCTGTGACTGTCTGAAGGACTTTTTTTTCCATTTGTTGCCTACCTAGTCTTGAATATAGAAATTGGTATAGTAATTTTTATTTAGTTAGTCTTACTGAACCTGCTGTTTTATTGTCAGTAGTAATACTTAAAGCATAAACATTTGCTCTACTGCCTGGCTGAAGTGCTTCCAAAGGTTGTGTACAAGATGGTCAGGAGAGACTGGTGGAGGTTTTCATCAGAGTATCACGACAGAGCAAAGAGACAGTAAATTAGAGGCAGCAATGTTTTCCACATTTGTCTAGGATTAGAAGAAAATCCCTGTTTCTGTGACTTTATACCATTGTCATGTAATATATATAATGTGATATTGCTTCTGTTTCCTCACTGTTTGAGTGCACAAATGATTCTGGCATGAATACTTTGCATGTACTTTTAAAATTGCTTTCCCAAACATCCACAGCTCTGGAAACTGCTTTTCTGCAAATGTTGAGCTAGCAAATTTTATCACAAGACTTCTCAAGAAAAGTAAACACAAAAGTTTTCAGTATATCTGAAATGCATTAACTTTGAGTGAATTTTGGCATACAGCTCTCCATTCTTCATTCTGCTCTAACAAATTTGATAATTATATTAGATAGCCAGATTTTCGTAATTATATATTGTGCAAAATTACTTCTCTGCTTCATACCTGGTCCCTGAATGTTTTTACTGAATCTTCTTGCAGATAAAACTATCTGTGTGGGATATTTACTGGCATAGATTCCAGGGGACATTAAAGTCTGAATTCAGGTTCTGACAGTTCTTACAATAACACTTTCCAGCATATATTGGATAGTGGGTTTGGAGCTACGCTGATTTAAATAAAAAAAAAAAAACAACAAAACCCCTGTGTTGTCATAACTTAAACTTCCTGATACAGAATATTTTGCTAATGACAGAGATTTTTCTTTTTCACTTAGTCTGAAAAACCTGTATGGCCTCAGTGTGCTTCAACACTAGAGCTATGCTGATCAGCTGAGGTTTGTGCCCTGAAATGTTAGCTTCTTTGTGCTCTTTTTGACAAATGTAATGACAAGTAATTTTAAGCTTTGATCTTGCAGATATGGCAGTCTATTCTTCTGCTAAAATAAACAGAGGTGTACTCAAGTAAAAACTGAAAGATCACTCCCATTTGTAATGGCATTCGTAAATAAAGCCATAAGATTCACTGGGTATCCATTGTCCTGGAATTTGAGTAGACATCTGATGATTTTGGAACATCTACCCCAATGAAAATCAAACTTTTCATTTAGATTTTGCAAGTATACCAAAATCTATGCAACTTGTAATGATGTCCCCAAATCAACGCTATTCAGTGTGCAAAACTTCTGCAATTGTGAGAAGAGAAATACAAAACAAGTTGAGCTTCTCATAGTACTTTTGCTCATGAAAGGTGATATAGTGCTACCTTTTTCAAGTTTTTTTTTTTTTAATATATTTTCCCCAGGTACATAAGAATTATCTTATCACCGCAGTGTTTAGTCAGATCTGTAGAATAAAGCAGATTCTCCTAAATGACTCCAGAGAGGATAAACTGTTTAGAGCTGGGAGCCCACACATTGTTTAGACTACTAGAATTACATTTACCAGATCTCTCATTTACTTCTGAATAAGAACTACTGACCCATCTGCAAACTCTTTTCTGATATTGCCAATACAGAGAAATTACTTCATTTCAAAGTGAATCTTCAGATATGCTATATGATCCTCCTGATCATTATAAAGAGGAAAAGGAACATCTATTTATTGTATGAAAGCATGCAAAAATACTGTACATAAAGCATAAGTTCAGTTACTATCTTTTTCAAATTAACTCAATGAAGGAATGATAAATATTCATTTTCTCCTTTCCCACTGGCACCAAAATGTAAATACAGCTAATTATGGCCTTCTAAATGCAATTATTAATCAGTTTTGTAGCAACATGTTATTTATACCCAGATGTATGCAAATGTTCAGGTTTGTTTCCCAGATGAGTTTCATTAAGTTACAGCAATCACACAAGCTGAACAAAGCACTGATCTGTGCTCTGTTATCAATATACAAATACACAAACTTCCCAACAAAAAAAGCAAACAAGCAAAGAAAGCTTACACACGCATGCATATGAGTGTATAGACACATACACATATATGAAATACCCAGTAAACTTGTATTAAAATAATATCTAAGAGCTGGTATAGACCAGCCAGACCAATATGCTCTAGGAGATTTTATTTACATCTTCTGTGAAAATATTATCTGTGATATGTTCTAAGGAATTTGTGACAAGAGCAAGACCATCACAGAGCACATGTCTAATGCATAACTTAGGGCCTCCCCACCACCTGCCAAGGGGACTCTGTGCAATTTTCATGCTAGGCCCTGGCTTCTTAGGGCATGGAAGAAGCCCCAGCTTTGCCTCGGTAAGAACTCCACTGTTCTAATGCAAATCTTGTGAACATTGGTTTCAGCAGTGAATCCTGAAGCTTTGGAGAAATCTGTTTTAATACATCTGTTCCTTTGGCTTTCCTTTTCCCTCTTTAATGACTGTTGTGCTTATCTCCAGGCAGATGTAATCTTAGAATAGAATCATAGAATTGTTTAGGTTGGAAAAGACCTTTAAGATCATCAAGTCCAACTGTTAACCTAGCACTGCCAAGTCCACCACTAAACCATGTCCCTAAGCACCACATCTACACGTCTTTTAAATACTTCCAGGGATGGTGACTCAACCACTTCCCTGGGCAGCCTGTTCCAATGCTTGACAACCCTTTTGGTGAAGAAATTTTTCCTAATATCCAGTCTAACCCTCCCCTGGCACAACTTGAGGCTGTTTCCTCTTGTCCTATTGCTTGTTACTTGGGAGAACGGACCGACCCCCATCTGGCTACAACCTCCTTTCAGGTAGTTGTAGAGAGCAATAAGGTCTCCCCTGAGCCTCCTTTTCTCCAGGCTGAACAACCCCAGTTCCCTCAGCCACTCCACAGAAGACTTGTGCTCTAGACCCTTCTTCACTAGCTTCATTGCCCTTCTCTGGACATGCTCCAGCACCTCCATGTCTCTCTTGTAGTAAGAGGCCCAAAACTGAACACAGTATTCGAGGTGCGGTCTCACCAGTGCCGAGTACAGGGGGACAATCACTCCTCTAGTCCTGCTGGCCACACTATTTTTGAAACAAGCCAGGATGCATTGACCTTCTTGGCCACCTGGGCACACTGCTGGCTCATATTCATGTGGCTGTCAACCAACACGCCCAGGTCCTTTTCCGCTGGACAGCTGGAAAGCCACTCTTCCCCCAGCCTGTAGCGTTGCATGAGGTTGTTGTGGCCCAAGTGCAGGACCTGGCACTTAGCCTTCTTGAACATCCTACAATTGGCCTACAACCAGCCCATTGATCCAGCCTGTTCAGATGCCCCTGTAGAGCCTCTCTACCCTCAAGCAGATCAACACTCCCGCACAACTTGGTGTCATCTGCAAACTTACTGAGGGTGCATTCGATCCCCTCATCCAGATCAGTGATAAAGATATTGAACAGGACTGGCCCCAACACAGAGCCCTGGGGAACACCACTTGTGACCATCCACCAACTGGATTTAACTCCATTCACTATAACTCTTTGGGCCTGGCCCTCCAGCCACTTTTTTACCCAGCGAAATGTACGCCCATGCAAGGCACAAGCAGCCAGTTTCTCCAGGAGAATGCTGTGAGAAACGGTGTCAAAGGCTTTACTAAAGTCTAGGTACGCAACATCCACAGCATTTCGCTCATCCACTAAGCGGGTCACCTTGTCAGATTTTAGACTGTTCCGTACAAATTTGACCTACTGTACAAAATTACTTTTTAAAGGGTTTTGGTTTTTTCCCCTCTACAAGACTCAATGTTTGTCAATATATGTAATTGAATGGTAGTAACTAGACATCTTTTCTTTCATTAAGGTGTTCGACTTTTCAAATTAAAATAATTAAGTTGAAATTCTAGTGGATAGCAGGTCAAATAATATTTTTTCAACTGAACAAAGTACATGTTCTGTTGTTAAACCTGAACATAGCTCTCCACTATAGCATACTATACCTCAATTGTTTAAAGAAACAAAATTATTCAAATACAAAATAGCATATTTAATTGCATGCTGTATTTTTTTGTTATACTTCATTGAAGCCTTTGACAGGCTTTTATTTGGGCAGAACAATACCCAAGTATATATACCTTATCTACCAGACATTTATGTTGATAAGCTTTTTTACCAACATTCCTTATTGAGTCTCTCAAGATGATAGTGACAGATTTCTAATGCAGTTTGTAGGGACTTTTTCTTTCCTTGATTTCACAGTTCTGTTTATGGTAATTTGAGGGGTTACCTAAGTTCTGTGAGTATTCTTTCCATTAAAAGATAGACACTGTATTTTTATCTTGAGCCTTAATACCATATAGTGTCTTTAATATTTAATTAAATATAGGAAAATCTTAATTCCTCATGTGATCATAGTAAAGCTACTACCCTGCCAGACACAAATATTTACAAACTGTTAGGTTGTTGATACTTTATGATAGATTTCATAAATCACAGATGCTTTTCTTGTAGTGAGACTGTTAGCTCAGTCTTGATATTTTTCTGTTATTTGGTGAATCACATAAAACAGCTGTTAGGTAAAACTGTAATCCCTTTGATAATGATCAGCAAGTAAAGCTCATCTTCCAAAGCCCCCTTTATTGTAACAAGTATAAAACCAAGGGACCTAACTGGAGACTTCACGGCAAAGATTACCAGAGTTAGGTCCAGTTAAAAATAGTTCTTTGGAAGTACAAAGCTGAAAGTCTGGGCCCATCACTGAGAAGAAAGCTCATAATCTTCAAGAAAACAAACAAATTTACTTTTAAAGAAAACTTGAAGTTTTTCAGTAAATTTCTTTTTTTGTGGGGGAGGCAGTATCTTTAGACACCGTCTTAATTGTACACCTTATTCTTCACAGATTATTTAGATCAGAAGCCAAGTTCTCATAAAATGTTTTAAAATAATGTTCTGTATTAAAATAATGCACTTCCACCACACGCTCAATTAAGAAAACCCTCTGTGCAAGTCAAATGAATTATGGTATATTCAACAGGAAACTTCTCCAAACTCACCTAACATGTTTTATACCCATGAAATTAAACTATCTTAAGCGTTTCATCTTCAAAAGTTTTCCTTCAGCTGTATCCACACAAGTCCACTGACTGTAGTAGTGTAACATAAGATTAAGGGCAGAACTTGGTCCAACATTTTTATCATTTGTTTTATTTTAAAAATATACATATGAATACATTCCTTTTAAATATTTTGCAACTTCTTTGACTCCAACCAGTGAAAAACTACCTAATGGAACTTGTCACATTACACTCCAAAACTCCTTTAAAAAGTGCAGCCACTGTGGTAGGTCAGAGACAGTTACTACCTCTTCTGGCAAGCTTCTATAACAAGCTTTCAATTTATTACCGTCTATAGGTTTCTAATTTTTATAGCATTACAGAACCAACTGTCCATAGTATTAAGCAGTTAGTTTAAGTTAACAGTATCTTGAAACTCCCTGCATAAAGATGTCAGTCTATCAAAAATTTTGCATTATTGTGGTGATTGAAATCTCACTTAGAATGAAATAATGTAAAGTTGTCCAGTGACTGCAGTCTTAAAGCTGTTACAATTATTTTAGGTGTTCAGCTCTTGTGCTCAACATAGCTGAGATGATCTATCCAAAAAGAAATGAAAACAGAGTTCAAATGTAGCTTAAGGTCAAATAATCCATTGTCAGAAAAAATAACCATAATATATTTATTTGCTCTCTTCTGCAAGCAAGAGACTTTCCAACACATTCACTGTATCAATAACTATAAATTAATTGATGGATATTTTGTCAAACAGTTCTTTAAATTTGCTTAGCTTCAAGGAATTATTTTTGTATTTGAAGTTTGTAGGAAATTAGTCTCTAACCATGTACTTCAAGTGCTAAAAAAACATTTAAAATCCAATTGCTGACAAGGGATGACTAAGATCTTGTTGCCAGCTTTTAGCACACAAAATGGTTTTGCACAAGAGAAGAAATGAGTCAAAGGTTAGGAAAACTTATTACCCTTCACAGAAATCCAACAGATTTTTTTACAACTTTTAATCAAAACCAAAACAACGGACCAGATATAAGTACAATAGAAGTGGTGTGACTGTACAAAGAGTTGGTGGGTAGTCTCCACTGAGACTTCGTTCCCTAGGATGAATCTCAGCTACACAGGAATTCATAGTTCAGTGCTGAAATTTATCATGTACTTCTTTTTTTTTTAAAGTCATAACAAAGAAAACAAAAGAAACTCTCCCTGACAGATTTGGAAGCTAGTACTGAGCTACATAGTGAAATATGAAATGAATAGAGGTTAGAATTTTGTTCAAACCAAACCCTATAGTTGGCCACCCCAAACTGAGAATTTCAGACTCACCTCGCAGTGACAGCTCTGTAATTGTCTCCAGCTTCTCAGAGTGTCCTAACAGCCTGCTGGCACCTGCGCAGTTATCACTCACTGGACATTTCTCAATAGACTTGGTTTTACTTCGCAAGAGGCAACCCCTCATATTTCTTGTGCATTTGTGTTGTATCATGGTAGGACCTATCTCTTGGTACGTGACCTCTTGTGCCAGCCACTGCTCATCAGGGACATCCCACAGAGAAGATATGGCTCTGCACTATAGGTGAAGGATGTGCTTGCTCATAGGCACCTGGTTCCCTGGGCCTGGCTGTAGGGCACACTTCCTTTGTTGGCATTTATCACTGACAATTGTTGCCATTTATCTCATGTGCTGAGAAAAATGAAACTGGAAAGGTCTATGCTTCAATGCATGTTGCCTATGAAACTGGCAGTTGGAGTCAATGAAAGGAATCCAGTATTAAAAGAATAATGAAATCATTAAAAAACTGCCTCAACAGACAGTTCCATTTTTCCTCTTTTCTAATTTTTTTATTGTGGTAAAAACAGTAACTGGGGCTAGGATTGCAGTAGTTACAAAAAGGACAAAATATACTGATTTATACTTGCTTTGTGGCTGCTCCATCTCTCAGGGAATTAATTGGGAACTTCAATATTTTAGTACTGCAAGAACACACCAATTCCTAAGAAAGTTCACACGAGCAGCCTGCTGAGGTTTGTTTTGGGATGTTTGTGCCTGGATAGAATGGCTATATTAAATTCTGCTTTGTAAAGTTACATCTTTCTAGGAAAAAATGAGTGTTGGCTAATCAGCTTCCAATTCTGAGCTTAGAAAAGAGTTTTGGAGCTTGAGGTGCAACCCTTGTTTTTAATTTCTTAAACTTAACTTTCAAGTATCTTTTGTTCTAATACATTCCATTTTTTCTCACATGCCATTTTTTGTTACTGCAACAGAACTATTTTTAAACTCTTCAGTCATCATCATCTGTAACACTAGTTCAATTTCCTAAGAAATTGCTGACATCTGTTTAAACACTGATACTTCTCCATCTCCATGGATACTTAACTCAAGCTTGTTATTGTGTCAAAGATACCACTTCTTGAAAAGATACCAGCTGTAAGGCTTAATTATAACTTTTAAGCACTGATGCATTAGCATGAGAAGGAAACATTTGTACCCATAACATTTCCACACAGGAAGTAGGGCTGAAGTTCAGTGAGACTGCTAGAAAAACAGATGAGGCTGGTTAAGGTTCACAAAGTACCTGCCACCCCAAAGAAGGAATACATGGACTGAGTAGACCCAAAGCTTTATTTTATTTGTGAATCAGATCATTTTTGTGGAGCACTGCTGGGCACCTGTTTCAGGGCTCACCAGAGTTAATGGGAATTAATCTATTTATTTTAATGGATTTTTGATTAGGCCTTTGGACAGCTGAAATATTACAATTCAACAGTAGCTTTTGACAAAGGAAAATGTCTTTTACCCCTCATGACTTAGGTATCACCTTCAGGCAATAAGAGATGCCTGAAGTTATTTCAGAAGTTACAAAGATAACGTACTTGAATGTGTTACCTTTTTTTGCTTCTCATACTGAATTCTTTAAAAGACAGAATAAAGATAATAATTGTTATCAAATAAATCTTCTCTTGGACAACTGAGAGTAAAAGTGTGGGAATGTTATATTTTTAATTTATTTTTTCTGACCAGACTTGAATGGGCCTCTTTTCAGAGCTGATATTTGCAGTTTCTGTGTCTTATGTTAGCATGACAGTATTGTATTTCTAAGTTCAAAAAGAAAACTTAAAAAGAAAATATTTCTATTCATTGTTTCTGTGAAGTAGTTCTCATTAGCAATTCATATAGTACAGATATGTCCTGGTTTGTGATCTGATAAAAATAGAAAAAAAGCAAGACAAAGTCATGTAAAGTTTTACACATATGCTAAGTAAAGAATACACTAGTTTTAGGTTTCTTAATTAACCAGAAACTGAAGTTACTGCCTTACGAGTTAGACACTGTAATTAATTGTGTAAGCACTACTTGTCTGTATCAATACAGAATCAGTTCAGGTTAAGTCAATACTATAGGTAACCAGACTTAATATCTCAATTAGCAGTGAAGTGGTGTAGGAAGGTGCAAAAGATCATTTAAAGCATCTGCACTGTGAGGTCTCTATCCAACAGCTGAAAGGAAGTAATGAACAGGGTCATCACTTATTGAACAATTTTCAGTTTGATTCACAGAGTAACTCCCCATTAGCACATATCCAAAACAAGACTGACAAGTACTTTTAGAAATGATTGGTACATCACACTGTGATCACATGTTTGGAGTCATATAATGTGTAGTCTAGTGACTAGTACGGTTAGCTTAAATTCCAATTTAGCAGAAGTCATTTTTACTCTGATCCTCTTGCATAGAATAAGTCACCAGTTGTCACCCAGTAACCAACCTTGTGAAATCCCTACATCTTCTCCCATTTTCTGTTCCTCATCCATCTCCTAATTTCTTCCTCCGTTGAATTTCATCACATCTTACTCTGAGAATTTCACAAGGTAGTTTCTTTGCAAAGAAACTGAAGTTGAAAATGTATGCAAAGAATTTAACTTGGAGAATGGGGCTGAATAGAAGTGAAACAAAAAGCATGATACACTTGTGAAATTCTTAGCAATATAAGATCAATCTCTTTTGCTCTTATTCAGAGTACTCCTGAGCCACTACCATTCAACTCCAGAGTCCTTTTCAGTGTCTACTTTTTTAACAGAAACTTAATCTTGAATTTGAACCTACTTGACAGCAGCTCTTAATCAAGTAGATAATTAGAGTTTTTCTCTGCAGACTATAATTGTTAATCAGAATTGACTCATTTGATGGATTATTTCACCCTGATATCATCTAGTCTTCAGTCTTCAGCATCATTACTTCTGTTTTGGTGCTACATTTAGAAACAAGGCACGCTAAAGTGAAAGCTGGAAGATTTTAAGTGTCTTAGCATTATAGTACACATACATTAATTCCCTCTTGTTTCCACATTTTTACTTGTTCTTTCTGCTAATTATTTGTGCTCTTTGTGTTCATAACTGTTTTCATCCCTTATGGTGATTCTAGAGCCTGACTTCTCAGCCTCCTAGAAATTATAAAGCATAAAAATTACTAGCTAGTTTATATTTTCCAGATTGCCAAATAACTGATATATAATCTTTATAATATATTTATTTTTAAAGTGCTGTTTGGTGAAAATCTGGTGTAAATTGATTAAGTAACTATCATACAGGCATTGCAATCAGGGACAGACCGGAGGACAAGCCAGCATGCTCCAATGGACTGAGATTAGTGGCACCATAAGGAAAATGCTCTGTCTGTGCTTTTGCCCTTTCTACTTGTACTTAGATGGTCCTGCATTTCCCAAGACATAGAGTCGTAACCTCTTTTTAACATCTAGGAAACTCAAGAAATGTTGCATATTCAGATACAAATCAAGATCTCAAGTAATCTTTTAGGCCTTGCTTTCTGGTCTCAGATTTATTTCTCCATCCAGTGTAATTTCAAATAAGTAAATTGGAAGCAGAACCTAGAGCAATTGTCTGGGTGTCCAGACTGGAAAGCCAAAAGCTTTTTTCTTTTAGATCTTCTTTCCATATGATTCTTATCTGCCTCATTGTAGAAGGCACCACTTCAATTGCTGCAATTGATATTACTCTATTGCTGATCCTGAAGGATCTTACTGCTTGGTCAGATAAGATTATTATGTCCATACCTAAGCAAGACCTGAAGACTGAATCTTGAAAACACCCTTACCATGGTTGCAGTTTCTCTGCTGTGGAATTCACTTGAGCATCAGCCAGAGGTCAGAGATTTTTTTTCTGATCTTCTTTTTCACTGTCTTTCTGTCCAAAACTGTTGTGTTTTCTTAACTCTTATTGGCTTAAATTAGGGATCTACTGTGTGTCTTTTGAATTTCAACATTGTTTCTTGGTTTATTTTTTCCTTACCACGAAAGTGGAATCACATAAAGTGATACCACCTATAGTGGTATCAACATCCCAGGTAATAAGCTAGCTGGTGTTTGGGAACCTTTTCAACATTTGTGAATAAAGTATCCATTTAGTTCTCAAACATCATCATGTATTTACTTTCTACAAAACTAAATCATATCTGTCTGTGTCTGGTGTATCTGATAACGTCTTATACTGTTTTGATACCTTAGGAAAGTCTGGACTTATTTTACTAAACACAAAGCTTTAGATGTCTAAGGGGTATATCAATAAAGAAGTGAAATGTGGCCAGTCATGCCTTAGTAAATGCTATTACTAAGTTAATTTAACTTTTATGACTGTATCAATGGATTTCATATTAATGAATTTCTTATTAACATTACTTTCTAAGTAATGTTTTGAAAAGAAGAAATTAGAGAAAAATTTTCCTTCTGTTTTTACTTTCTTGGGAACCACACATTCCTTTTATATTTTGTTTTGTTCATATTTCTCTCTTATTTACTGCTACCTGTTCCTAAAAAGTCCCGTTCTATGTTACTTGGTGACTTTGTCACTACAGATTCCATAGCTACTTCATCTATCCATATCCATCTATCCATAGCTACTATCATCTTACTCTACATGTAATATTGAACTGTGTGGCGGTGTGCTCCCCCCCGGCTCCCTGCACAAGCAGTAGCCACCAGTGGGAGTTCACCTAATAGCTGCATCCAGCTTACGCTGGACCTTGAGGACAGATGGCAACAAAGTAGCCAAGGGCTGCCTGAAGCAGTGATCCAAACATCTTGGTATGCACATATAAGTCAATCATCTTACTCCTTAAATAGTGGACAGCCCAGGGCCCGTTGAGCTCTCCTGCATGGCAGTGGGCTGCCTGCCAGGATCTCCCCTTGAGCAGGGACGCCTCTCAAGGTTACTCCCAGAGGTTGAGAGATTCCTTGCAGCAACAGATCCTCGGTCAGTGACTAATAGCATGCTAAATTTTGAAATCTTAGCTAAGTGATATAAAGGATTGATTGTGCACATATAATCGTTTAGACACAAACCATTGACCAAGTCTGGGGCTAGGACTGGATCCAGCCGCACCTAGACTCCGCTCTGAGAAGGAGTTTAGAAAGCAAGGGGATCCTTTCTGAACCTCAAGACTCAATGGGAGGGTTTCCTTGACAGTTTTGTCTGATCCTGTGCTCTATGCAGTAAATAATCAAGCGTACCTTGCCATTGAATCTTGTTAAACCACTGTTGCATTGAACTTCATTAACTCCATGTTCTATATCAATAAAGTATATTTTTGCTTCTCTGTTACAAGCGAAGTGAACTCTTACTCCATCCGCGACAAACTGAAAATGTCTAGAAAACAGATTTCCCTGGAAGCTTCCAGCATTTTCCATTACAGGAGACAGAAATAGCACAGAACAGATTTCTTTTTAAATTTTCAATAATTTCTGGCATTTGGATTAGAACATCGCTGGGAGTACAAATACATGCCCACACACACACGAAAAGGAAGAGGACCTAATTTTTTTGATTTTTTGGAAAGTTTTGAAGAATGTCATACACCAAAATTTGTGATTTAATATTTATATCAAATAATATTTTTTTTCATAGATAATAAAATTATTTCTAATTATAGATCTAAACCTGCAATAGTAGGGTTTTGCCTGTGCAGTGCTACACTGCAATAGATGTAGTTGAATAGATGCATTAATGGTAGCTGGTCTGTAATTTTATTTTTTTTTTCCCCACAAGTAATAAAAGTATTTTGAAAAATTTTGAGCATAATCATAGTTTTTGTTTTGTTTGAATAAACTCCTAATAAATTTAGGCATTGCTAAAATACAAATCATGGTAATAACAACAGTAGCAATATAAATAATAAAATTCTGAAGTAACTAATAACCTTAAGTGTATTTCTGTATAACTATGGTTAGATGAGATCTTCAGCTCCCTAAGCTGTCTGGATGTAAACCAGGCTTGGATAAAAACTTTATAGCTGTGTTATCACAAAAACAAGGGTTAATCAAAATCCTTACTACTAAGCTCTGAAATAAAAGATAAAGTACAGCACTGTGCTAATGCAGCTGTATGGGAAGAGAGTAGTTTTATCTGTATAAGTATGTGTAGTCATGCACACAGTAATGGTGAAGAATACATGTTCACAACATCAGTCTTTAGATTCTCAGCTAACGTACGTTACAACCTTCACCTACAGATGGGTTTATATTGCTAACCCAGTTGCTGATCAGTGCTAGATTTTGGCTCTGGGATTTGGAAATTGACCCTAGAAACTATGTTACACAGCTGTTTATTTTATGTAAAATGATGGAGGCATTTCATTGCAGAACACAAAGAGCTCTTAATTTTGCAAACCAGATGTATTTCTATTCTTTCATTATCTCAATTATAGTAGCATAGGTTAAAAAGGTTTTGTTTCTTTGATTATCTACATAATACAATTAATGCACCTATAAAAAACATGGTGTATTTTTACTTTTTACTATAGTACATTTCAGTGACAGCATTTTCTCATGGTAAAATTTACTTCAAAACCTTTCCATTTTCATAGTTGCATCCTGCTTTAAATCACAGAAAATTGCCTATAGTACTTGGAAGCACAGGTGGCTGGTAAACTATCAGTCTCTGGACATAATAACAAACTATGAAGGAAAAATCTATTTCCCTTTGATTACTGTAATTCAGATAGTTTTACTGTGTGGGCAAGAATTGTGAATCCATACCACACAGATAGTTTACTTACCAGCAATCATCCTTCCTAGTAAATTTTCTTCAAGTTAATGCTTTGTGTCTGATCCAGTGCAATAGAAGAAGACAGCAGGTACAAAGAATTTCTGCAATTAGGCCCACACATCTTTAGATCAGTCTCTAATTGAGTTTCTTGGAAAAGGAAAATAGCTTCCAAGTAACTGTAAATTCAACTTGTGAGATATCAAGAAACACAACCATGCTCAAATAACCCAGATTCATGAAACCAATCTTCTTATAGTTTGCAGTTTCTACCAACAATTTCTAGTGGCTTGTGGGAGAGTGTATTTGTGATAGCAAAATGATTTCTATTATAAATTCATCTTCCCAGCTTCACATGATCAAATCTTAATAATTACAAGGCTATAAAGTGGCTATTTCAAGGCTATTTCATTCTTTTCTAGGAGTTCCTAGGCTGCATAATTTCCCAAATAATACTGTTTTTCAAACCCTTTCATTGTAGTTCTAGGTCATCTTTCACCATTTCATAGAAACTAAAATTTAAGTAAATATAACTTTTTTAAGGCAGGCAGCCTTGACATCTTTGTTAAATGCATTTTGAGAAGATAACACCACAATTCCCCTGTTCATACACATGGAAAGCAAAGACAGACTAGCATTCAAATGGAACTACTTACTTACTCATCAGCTGTATATAACAAAGCACCTACATCTTCCAAGTACTGTCTTGGCTCAAGTCTATTTAGCTTGTGAAATTTGAGAGATCACAGCAGGTGTTAATTGCAGGCCATTCTGGGATGTTTATCTTGTATTACTATATGGAATAAATTGAAGAAACAGAACCATGCTAGAAATTTCCAGTCCAGCAAGCCAAAATTTAAGACCATTTACCTGAAGTTCTGTGGCTTTACAGCATATTAAGAGCCCTCTCTGAGGTTAGATTTACATGTAAAAGTTCTCATCTTTTATACAGCCATCACAGCTAATTTAAGAAAATGTAATGCTTTGAGCCCTTTTGAAGCAATATCTTTTATATTTCTGAAATTATAACCCATGAAATTACTGTTTTTCTTTGTCCTGTGATTGTAGTGTTTTCAAGGCAAGTTAAATGTGTTACATGCTAAGTCATTTGTTATTGGTGTCATGTCACACCACAGGAAAAATAAACAGAAATTATGTTTTTATAGGAGATTTATAATCTGCTTCCATTAACTAGAAGCTCTTTGTTTTCATTTTCATTTAATTTATGTGATTTCCTACCTTTTAGCAAAATCTCATATTGTCCTTACCTTAGAAATAATAAAGCAGCCCTTAGATGTTCTGACACGTGCTCAATAGTACTCAAGGTTATACTTGTCTGCCCAGAAAACTTAAGTTTAGCATGGAAATAAGGAAGAACATAGCAATTTGAGCTTTGTGCCTTTAAAGACAGGATATACAGACCTTAAATAATTTCAGAAGTATTTGAATATTTCCACAGTCCCTCTTCCTCTCTTGGGAACATGTGCCGCAAAGACTTTCCCTTAAGGAATTCCTTACAGAGCAGCTCTGTTAAACACACTCCAGAGGAGACACTGAAAGACAGGATGACTGTTTTCTATATTCTTGAATACAGTTTGCCATTTAATTACAAAGTAATTCCTCTTCCCTTGCAGTACTTTTATTTATGTCTTTAGTGCCCCAGAAAAACAGAAGATATGAGAGGCTCTGGTTCTGAAGCGATGCAGCTTTGCCCTGTGACCTTCCCTGCTATACCAGACCACTATTACTGATAAAGTGCTCCGCAATACAGGTTTAAAAACTGTTTGGCTTAAAATCATTCCTTTCTTCTGCTGTCAGTGAACTTAAGGACTCAGGTCCTGAAAGATGTTCAGCAGATGCAGTTCCTGTGAAGTCAGCGCTCTACATTTTACAGGAATAAGATGTACCAGAGGACAGCAGCTTCCTTTTCCTGAATCTAACCTTGGTAACTGCAGAAAGCCTCACATATTATGCTTAAATGCAGGATGGGTTACATTCCCATTGTTTTTCTTTGAGCTTTTGGTGTCATGCTCTTCATTTCTCCGTGTACCATCAATGACACTTCACCTGGAAGCTGAGAAGGGGTAAAAATATTTCTGAACAAAATCCTATTATGGTATTCTTATGTTAGTAGTGGTATCCTTATGTTAACTCTATATTTCTTGTATAAAATGTGAGACTTTTAGTTGCCAATATCTTATTCAGGGCTTCAAAAGTAGTGAAAAGGCTTCTAGGGGCACAGAAAGAATGAGAAACGAAAGGTTTCAGGAAGACTAGAACTGTGATTTTCTGTGCACTGGTGAAGTCTATCCTAGATGCCTGAGTTGGCCCTTCAGAAATCTACTCTATCTTGAATAAGGAAAACCTCTAAAAACTTTGAGTCTACCCTGACAGGAAGTGTGGATTTCCTGTATTTCTTAACACACAGCTTTATGGTTATTCTTAGGATATCTACTTGATGAAATATGCTCCTAAAAAAGATAAAGGCATAAATGTCTTGATTTGATCCTGGAGCCAGCAGGCTTTAATGGGCAAGACAGAACAGCAGGAAGCTTCTCTCCCCAGCACTGAAAGCGAATGGATTTGGTTGCTTAACAGATCATCTGGGGTCCATTTGGGATGCCCTTGGAATTACACTCTTTTCACTCCTCAAGGAGACTGATGATCCTGAAAAAGCTGTGTTGGTCCAATGCAAAACACATCTTCTACTGACAAAATTTTACATTTGTTTCATTTTGCCTTTTTTGAAAATCTAGAGTTTCATCTATATTTCATATACCCAAGAGTTATGTTGTACTTGAGTCCCAACAGGATTTTAGAATTTCAATGATCTCTTTCCAGACAGAAATTTAGTGAAATAGTATTTAAAGGCAAAGGTGATTTTAGCCTATCTGAAAAACAAGGTATTTCACAGCCTCTCAGATAAATCGAATGACCCTTTCTTAAGCAATATACATAGTATATGTTTAAAAGAATATTTACAAAACACACCAGAAACTAATTTACTCTTTAAACTAAACTAAAACTAAACTAAATTAAACTAAACTATGTAAACTAAAAGAGTTACATAAAGAGAACAAAGGGGATGTTTAAGTGATCTTTATAAAAATGTTTAATGAGTTTTAATGAAATCATACCTCTGTCCCACTCCTGCGAATTGTCCAAAAATTTTCTAGTGACACTATCCCTAACCCAGTTCCACTTGTACTATCTTTGGAGAGACAGTAAAATAACTAGAGTCAGTAACCTGTGGATTTTTTTACATTATATTAGTTTCCTAATATACAAGATCTTAGGACATTAAAATTAGTTTGCCAGGAACGTGTCTAAAAAGACTTCAACAGTCTCCCCAGACTTGATTTTGGCCCTCATTCTTCGCTTTTGATGCAAATGCCTCAGGTATAGGCTAGTCAAAGAATACAAGCTTTACTAGGCTTCTAGAACAAAATGGTTAGAAATAATAATGTATTTTTTTATCTAAATAGCTATTGGATAAACACCAATAAGATTTTTATGTGGAGATAGTTATGCTGTAGAAACTACATTGTTTGCTGCTGTGCAAAGATCCTGACTAGAGATGTCTCTACTGGGAGAGACTTTTGTACAGATTTCTCAGATGGCGCTTGTAGCTTTGTTCTGGGGATCAGGAAGTCACTGTAGACAGAGCCTACTAGTTCTAGCTCCTGTCAGTTCAGTAGGTTTTGCATTGCACTACTTTTCATTTGTGAAATGTAAACCAGCAGGACAAGTTATAAGAAAGCTCAATAAATGACAGAAATTAAAAGAGAGGGAAAAAACAGGATGCTGCATGTGAATGTGTTTGTGTGGGTTCAATTAACATTCCTACACATAAAAGTGAAGTTAAAATTAGGCAACATTAATACCTCCAATACCTCTTCCATATGCTGTTTCAGCTTTCAAACATTGGATGTGACAATCTGTTCAGACATAGCATACGGTTCAGTGTAAATACAGTGCTTGAAGCAAAGCTTTAAACTTATAATTTCTCTTTGAAGTGAACAATGTGTTCATAAATGAATCAGATACTTACATATTCTCTGAGAGCCTGTGAGCAACCCTCCATGTTTAGATCCAAAGTCAATATTCCCACAAAGCTTCATCATTCTCTCAGAGAGGGAAACCACGTGCACTTCAGTCATCTAGATTGTGTTAGCACATTCTAGGATCAAACCGGTGAATGAACCTATCTGTGTGAAACTTCAGGAGCATCTTGGCCTTGCTAAAGGTAATTGCAAACTCCAAATGATGTCACAGTAGGAAAGGTTTAATCTTCAATTTTATAAAGCCTTGTTTGCTGAATTTTATATCCTAAAATTCTAGGGCTGTATTTATTCCAGCCCCAACACACACCCCTCAGGATCCTCCTGATGGTGCACTCTAGATAAACAAACAAATAAGTTGTGACATGAAGAATATAGTATAATCATGCTTAAACAGAAATAAAACAAAATAGGAACAAACCAGAAAAAGCACAGAAATGTGCCTCTCTATTCTAACAGTCTTCCTACTCTTTCCTTTGTTATTCATTTTAAGGAATGAGGCCTTTGGGAAGGACCTTTTTTCTCATTTTATGTACCACATCTAGTATTATATGGCCCAGGTATGTTGTCCATCAGGCACTCCTGAAATGAAACTAATAATGAATAATGAGCTAAAATTTCTGTATATTTACAAAAATAGAAGTCACGCATGCTAAAACAAAAGCAACCTTTTTCAGGTCCCAATAAAACTGTGAATTGTTCAGGATTCTATATTTTGCTTTGGTTTTCCCACCATAGTAGGATAAAATGTCCAGGGATACAGATTAGTACGCATGTGGAAGCACTGAAATATAATTTATTTTAAAGGCAACTACCTTGGTTTTTGTAATTCACTTAGGAATCTGTGTAAAGGTTTTGCATGCATTAAATTATTTTTTCACATTTCATTCAACCCACAGTGGGACAATCAGCTTCGGGTTTCAGCTATGATTCAGCCTTGATCACAGCACATTATTATACCCACACAACCGTCATTTGCTTTTCTTTCTCCAGCTAGAGATGATTGGGTTGCTTGCAGCTTTCTTAATTAAAAATCTGCTTATTTTGACTGGACTTAGGTTAAGAAGATTAAAGGATATGGTGAATACACAATTTATGACTGAAATGGAAAGTTATCTGGAAAAAAAAGAGAAGTGAAGCGTTAAGACTAGAGTTTAGTCTTCCCCTTCTGCAAACGTAGCCTGGTACAGCACAGGCCACATTTTCAGTGGAGATTTTATTGTTAGCTGTAGCCACCCACCTTTCTATTTTCACAGCATGATGACCATTTTCAAGGAATTATATGTGCACCTAGGCAGGCTAGAAAATAGCATGGATACCAAGAAACCGATTGTACACTTCAGCAGCAGATTTTGTAAAGCAGCTTCTGTATGCAACTTAGAGTCAGCCCAACTTGATTTTACCAACAACTGATATTTTACAATCTCATCCTCCTGCTTTTATGAGAGCTTAGTTTAGAGAGTTGTGGATTAACATAAAAATATCTGTTCCGTTCTGCAAACTGCACATGCTCTAGGCAGCATGCCTTCTATGCAAATAGAGAGAATATACAGTTTGTAATTCCCTTCAAAAAAAAATGGAATTCATGTATGGATATGTATTTTATTTGGCATACCTGTGTGTCCACAGGAACAGAGGACAAAACACAGCAAATCACTAATAAGACTCTGAACATGCAAATGCATGGGATAGCAAGTATTGGTCCTCTCTGAAGCTGAAAGATCACATGAAGACAATGAAGAGACTATGTCATGCTTCCCCTTGTTAAGTACTTGTGCAGTTAGAGAACTTTATATATGGGACATGTGAATTCATACCTCTCTTCTGCTAGGAAATACTGAGTCTGATGAAAGCACTCAACAGAATTTATCCATTGTCCTAGAGTAACTCAGGGATGGGTTGTCTTCACCTGTTCACTGTCCTTCCTGTTGGCACTGCTGTAGGGTATATGAACTCTTAAATATTTCTTACAGAGAAAAACAGTTTTTTGTGTTTGACAGTTTATTATTTTCAAATCTATTCTCAACTACAGCTAAGAAAAAGCAGAGTTGGACTTGGGATGCAAAATTACTAGACAGTCAAGATAGTCAAGATACCCAAAAGGGGCTGGAACTGCCTCAAATTTTCTGCCTGATGCTTATGTCAAAATTTAAGAAAGTTTCTTTTGGCACTTGCTTTCCATGACTTTTTTTATCATTAAATATGTGGGAATTAAACTGAAATGTTTTTGGTGATGAAGGAAAAAAATGCCTCTACTTGATATGGAAAGTTGCTTGTTGGATTTTTTTTTTTTTTCTAGGAATAAAGCTATTTTGTCTGGATCAGATATAAATATGTCACTTCACATTTTTGGTTCAGTTATAAAATTTTAAAAGGCAAAGTTTTGTATAACTTTATGTCAAGTACAGATTCCACCTTGATTAAAATGGGAAGACAGGCTGAATAATGAGATGGGCATTTCAAGTTTTGCCCTATTTATGTAAAATAAACAGTGACCTAGAGAATAAGAGGAAATGGATCTTTAAAAAAGGTACTATTTTGGATCAGAGATCTTGGACAATCAACAGCTGTGAATCAGTTATTTATTAAAACAAGTGGTAAAAAAGGTGATCTTGACTGGCAAGAACAGGATGGTCTTTTCAGCAGCAAGTGCCAGTTTTTGGACTTCCATCATTGACTGTGCTGTTATGACAATGGCTGCTACAGTATGAGATACCTGGAAGAACTAGGGACAATGGGGGTAACTGGGGCCACCCCCTTTTTTTTTTGTGTGTGTGTGTATGTGTGTTTGTGTGCTGCTAGCTGCTAGCTTCTGTCTCTGAAATGACACACTTGATTTCTGGATTTTATGTGCCCTCTTTTTTTCTGTCTCCCTTTGAATTTGAGTAATAAGACAGATGGAATTGTTATAAATCTAGTGGGATCGCATTGACCTACATCTACAGCACTAAACAGAAATGCTAGAAACAGCTAGAAATGTTTGAAGACTTAAGCACACTTGATGTGCTATAAAACTGTTGACATTATTTAAGAAAGAAAACTGGCAGGAACTAATAGGAAAACTGTATTTTTAACTGAAGTAAAGAGATACAAATGTAATGCTGCACCCTCTAAGCTAAATCTACATAGCAAAGAGAAATAGTGTAGAAAGAGTTTATTTGGAGAAAATAGATCATTGAAGGTGGTTTCTTTTTCCTTCAAATTATTCATTGCACAATTTTGTATTTATTTTTATGTTTCTATATGTTTTCTGGGTACAGCAAATATTTACTGTGCTGTGAAGACCTAGGGTATTCTCCCTTTGAGAATTCTGTTGGCAACAACTGAAACATGCTGCAAGGCAGTTTAGATTTATACAATTTATACTTTTAAACTTTCCTCCAAAAGATGCAGTCCCATTCTTCACACATATATGGCAGCTTATTGCTGCTTCTTCACAGCTTCCTTGCTTATGCTAGAAAAAGCTTTCACCATCTATGGCAGGTGAATTGGTTCAGCACACTGCCTTGTGTTTAAAATGCCCCTACAATGCCAGCAGTTCTTAGAAGCAGCACTGCAGACAACACTGTAGATATGGTGGTTAAATTGCTGTAGCAATGATGAGACATCAGAGCCCACAGGTGATGTAACACATGCAAGCATTCTATGAATGTTTCTAAAAGTCAAAACAGTATTTGTGGGGACCCATGGGCTTCAAATCTCCTTAATCTTGAGGTACAAGAAAAAAAGAAAAGTCAGAGATTGATATAACTGATTTTCAGTTGTTTACTGTTGGCAGATTATTTTGAGCTTTGGGGCTTCATAGATGCTAAGTGCTCCAGATCATTACATCAGTCAGAAACATCCTTCTCATCATATTAAAGTTTTACTTATTTAAGAATTTCCCACATGAGGAAATATAATATTATCCATGGAAAAAGAAACTACAATCCAAGTAAGCAGAAGGGCCTCCAGGACAATGAATTGCCAAGTGTCTTCTGATTTTTGTTGATTTTAGCCAGTAAATGGATTATGCTCAGTTGTACTCTGAACAAAATATGTTAAAATAATGATGAATTTTAGCGTACCTCAGCATCATGCTTCGTTTAAAAAAAATGGCAGTATAAAGACATATATCATGAGTTTGCTATTCTCAGCCTGGTGATGAATGAACTCACGTAACACTGCTGAAGGTGGTTCATCTCAGCTGTAAATGCATGTATATAATAACATCTGGGTAACTCATTACTATGTTAAACAGAATATTAAGCTAGATGGAAGTTGCTGAAAATTTTAAAAGCAAAGGAATGGATTTATTCACTTTATGAAAGACCAAAGATGTGAAAGCTTTCTTTTAAAAACATATTAAATATTCTTTAATTCCTGGAAGGGAAAAAAAAGCTACATTTTAATTCTAATCATTCTGTTTCTTTCATCTTAATTCTAATCATTCTGGTTTCCCAAAGATTAACAACGAGAGACAATTTTTTGTCAAGATTTCAGCCTCTAGTATGAAAATTTCAAGTCTACAGGAAAACCTGTTTTCTCTAAAAAACCTCAAAAACACTCTGATGAGACCAGGTCTAATGATCTGTATATTTTGTTATTGAAAATCTGTCATGTACCATAACTGTAAAGTTAAGTGAGGACTTTAAAAACTATTTTAAATTGAAAACTATTTATCTTAAATTGTTTGCATCTAGCTGTTCTAATGATACGCTTCTATAAAGTAAAGTTTAAAGCTGCAATTTTCACAACTTTTAAGGGACAAGGGACATACAAATGCTGTTCCCATAATTTTTAATTTTTACCTGTGGATTTCACCATTTCACAAAATTGTAATAAAGAGAATAGCAAATATATGGAGATTGCAAAGCAAGCACACTTTGTGATTTTTTTAAAAAAATACCTAAACTGCTGAGGCATTTCTTATTTCTTTCAACCTTGGCTACATTGGCCACCACAGACTCAAACTTTATTTTGAAAATCTTTGCAATATCCTGATATCCCATTCAAATTAATATAATTAGAATAATAGCTAGTATTCCTAATGTAATAATATAAATAACTTCTTTATTAATCTATAGCATACCTCAAATCAGTTTTCCTGATCAGCTTTGAATATGGCTTTTAGGAATTCCTGTATCTGACTGCAAAAAAAATTGAATCATTTTTTGATGTCATGTTTTTTCCACGCCTGTTCACTCAGAAAATTTTGCTGCTTGCAACAACATATAAGTAAGAGAGGCTTTGTGGCTGACTGCCACAAATTCTTTTACTTTATCATAATATTAGCATGGGCAAAATTAATGGTCCTTTATTTCAAGCTCCAAGACAAACAGCCTGGTAATGGCAAGTATTTAAATAAAAAAATGATAGATTACACTTCTGTTGTAATTCTTTGAAGGGAATTAAAACTTTATTTGGAAAAAGACCACAGATTTTGACAACTGCCTGTAACCAATTACTCCTACAATGTCACAAACTTCAATTTAATGGAAAAGTGTTCTGTAAAAGATGCTTCACAGATAAATTTTTAGCATCTCTGGATGTTTTAGTCTACTTAACATAAGTTTGATTGTGTCTTAAAACATAAGATATTCCATATCTATTTGGAAACAAAATAGGTATGGTTAGTCACATGGTGAAACATTTAGCCAACTTCTTTACTTGGTTACTTCGTGTTTTATTCAGAGATTATCTTCCTATAACAGCGATAACAGAAGGATATGTGTGACTATCTTCAGTTCTTACCTCTTACAGCCTGGTGTGTTATTTTAAAGCAAAATGGATGGTAGTTTATTTTAGTATGCTGGGCTATGAGTTACAGCAGTCAGAAAGCTGCTAAATACTTGATTTATCCACTTGTTTTATGGTCATTATCTCCAGCAACATCACGATAAAAGTTAGCTGATGGTAGCAACACCTTAAACCACTGCCATTAACACAAGCGTGATAAGATGTTTATAAGAAATACAAGCTCATCAGGCTTATGAGGTATAAGTCTGCTTATTCTTTTCCTTCTGGTATATCATTCATACTGATGATATATTGACAATTTTTTGGAATCCTAAATACTTTTGATTTTTATGGAACCTAGTTACTCCTTTTTTCCAAACTGACCTTTACATGATTTTTTTTAATCTCTCTCTTGTATTTATTATTCCTGAGATTTATCTTATCTAATGTTAAGTGTCTCAAAGATGTAGGCAGAACTTTGAGCTAGTTTCTAGGTTCCCATTTTAGACCAGGGGGAGATAATAGGCACTCTGAAAGGGATGTATCATCTGAGTCATAGAAAACTATCTAGATAGATATGACTGTGGACATATGGGTGACAAATGTCTTTAGGGGAGGCAGTTGAAAACTGTGTCAGATATCCAAGGTTATCTCAAATGGCATTAGGCAAATATCTGGGCCAAAAGATTTGAGTCCAGACTCCCTAGCTTAATGGTTATGGAACATCAAGAAAATTCTGCAGTCTTCTCATGGGTCTGTCTCAATATTTTACACTAAATATTATAATTTAAAAAAAAAACAGAAATAACTTAAACTTGCTTTATTTTCCATAGTGGAGTTCAGGGAGAATGAAAAGTTAGGTCTGAATTCTCTCAAAGAGGGGAGAGAACAGAAATTAGGAATGCCATTTTTTGAACAAGGGCTCTAAACCTTAGGAACGGATGACAATGAAGTGAAAAGAGAGGAGACAGCCCTCTAATTTTTTGTTTACACCTTGCAAAGAGCCAAGTCCCAAAGATGTTCTTCAAAACTGCTGGATCTAGCAGCAGTTTGTCAGGGAACATAACAGTTTGTCAGAGAGAACCTCAGGTATGATTTCAGGATGCTTTTAGGTAGGTAGGTAGGTAAATAGATAGATAGATAGATAGATAGATAGATAGATAGATAGATAGATAGATAGATGCCTGCTTGTGTATCTACCTTTTTTTTGCAAGAAACACCACTTGCCTTGCCTGTCTCTGAGTAAAACAGCTGCTGATCAGCTCCAAAATTATTACATTGAGGAGAATTCTGAGCCTGTATGAGAAATCCTTCCTCTCTACTTTTTTCTAAATACATATTTTCTAGTCCCTTTTATGATATATTTGGTTTAGTTATTGTTAGAAACAAAGAATGAACTAAATCTCAAGTTAGCAGAGAGAACATGTTCTGTCTTAGTTGGTCTCATCCAGACACCATAACTACACAGCAAACTAGTAATTATTCTTAAGAATGGATGTATTCAGATATTACTTCAGGATAGTTTCATGTATTATGCCATTACACATACATATGTGGATTTAAATGGTTAGGAATTAGAAAATGAATACATTTCCAAAATGTATTAGCAACCAATGCCAGCCCTGTGTCTTGGTTTCCTTGGATGTTTTCTTTTTCTGTTTGGACATGTTGCCTGACAACTCTCCTTTTCCTTCCCCAGCAGGAATTCAGCCATTTGGTTAGGTTTTTTGAATGCCAGGACATGGCAGCAGAAGCAGAAGCAGCAGCTTTGATTGTGCTTGCTGACCTGTGGCCATTTCACGATCCCAGATCATCTGCACAGCTCATGTGCTGTATCTGTCACATCAGGAAGAATTGTTCATCTGCTGTAGGGTAAGTAAAAATACACAGGAGGCCTGACAGTAAAACACAATGTCCTCTGAATGTATTATAATGAGTTAGCAGCCTTTTTGAAGTGTTCTGGATGTGTTGGGTCATTACGAATGTACTACACAATGAGTGAGCTCATATTTCTATTCAAAGACAGAAATACTGGCACCTTAAAAATATTGACTGCTCAGTTTAAATTGTGTACATGTGTAGATATGTATGTGTACAGAGTTATATTCCAGGTTGTTACATAGTGACTTTGATTTATTGAGATTTGAGTTATTGGAAGTCTATGTATGCAAAGTTTTTTTTTTAAATTGCCATTGTTTGCTACACTGCATTTGCTTTCCTTTTAAAAATTTTATTTAAAGGAAGTTCTAGTTGTGACTGATGATTGTGCTCATTAAAGCCTTTTCAGTATATCCCTAGGAATTTGGTTTAATTTTCCATAATGCTTTCATATTTATGTCTGTCTAATGATAATATAAATTAAGTGTAAAAATATTAATTTCCTTAAGAACATTCTGATAGCTTTGTGGGGGTTTTTTCTTTATTTTTAAAACTCAACAAATATTTGTTGATAAATATTTTCACAATTTTCTTTTTCCTAGAGGAAAAATCACATTACATTGATCCCAGAAAAGAGAAAAAAAGAGATAGAGATGTTGCAGTCACCTTGTTTTATTCCTATGATTGCTATTTTGAAGAAAATCTGGGGTTTTTTTTAAACATAGATAAAAACAAAGAAGGAAAACCTCCCCAACTCAAACATGCCATTACAAATTTTAATTTTGCCTGGAGTTTTTACATTGTGAGTACAGGAAAGATAATGCAAAAGGCAGAGGTGAACTGAAACTCTTTTTGTAAGTGATGAGCCAGGACACTAGAAAAGTATACAAGTGCACTTAGTTTAATTGGATTTTACTTTTCCGGTTCAAAAAAATGTTTACCTTCCAAAACCTAATTACTTCTTTGAGGTTTTTTTTTTTCACCTAGTTCAAAGGTATATGTTTAGATTGTTTCATTTTACTAGGCCTAAAATATCCCTAATTTGATGAACTTCAATACACATTGAAGAGGTCATCTATCAGATAGAAGTTTGTGACAGAGCTGAATGTTCAATGCTGCTGCATTTTCACTTTTTTTTTTTTTTTTTTTTTTAAATGAAGTTTCACATCTGTAAATCTTGATGTGGAAAGTACTTCTTTTTATTGTGAATGAGGTTGCCCAGCTCTGTTAATGGGGCAAGAAACAGGGTTAACATTCTTCTAGGATTTATCTTCTTTGCTATCCTTCTACGTGATTTTTATTGACTGTTTAGTTGCCACGTCTTGTAATTGCATTCTCGGGCTACTAGGTCTGGTCACAAATTATGTTTATAACGTAAAGTCTTATTTCAGAACTATGTATTTTACCAGGAAGTAGGGTGGGGAAAAAAAAGAAGCCTATTTATTTATAAAACAATAAAGCATTTTGTTGCTTTAGTTTTTGAGTCTTCTTGAATGAAAGGCAACTACTTCAAAGTATAAAGATAAACATAATTTAAAATGCTCTGTCATACAAGGGTGTTAATAATGATGCCTAATTTCTGGCATGATAGCCTGTCACTGCTGAAGTCAGTGGGTGTTTTGTAATGGGTCAGTGAAGTCAGGACTTCAAGACCCATCTCTCACCCCTTGGCCTAGCTTTCAGGGACTCACACAGGAATACAATTAGCATCAGGACAGCAGGACAACTTCTTTGTAAAAAACATCTGAAACTGGAGATGATAGTCTTTGATTTTGTTCAAATGCCCCAGACCATATTAAAGTAAGCTGGTAAAACTGGTAAGTGTCCGAACACCTTCTCACTGACCATTGAATGTGGTGTATAGAACAGTGAGGTCCTGTTTTGCTCATCTTTTTATGGGTTATCTAGCCAAATTCAGCTGTACAGCCACTTTACCAGGCCAGAACAGCAGTCTGGGAATGAGATTGCTGCTCCATCTTTCCTTGAAAATGTGAGTGCAGGAAAAGAAGAAAGGACAAAGATTTCTTTTAAAATGTTTTGCATAGACAGTTGACCTGTCAACAGTCTGAAATCCCATTTAGTTTCTGTTGTTTTCCTCTCTCCTCTTCCATTTAAATTATGGTCAAAAGCTTTAGACTTTGTTCAGTTCAAAATGTTGTCTTTAGTTTGTAGACTTCCACAGGGTACCTCCTTTGACATAATTATATTTTTATATTGAAATGTTTTCAATAGAAACCCAATTTTTCAAGGATTTATTTAGCCAGCTGCAATTTAATTTGCATTAGATTTTATCCTGGTACAAATGCTTGTTTACCTACTATTATTCATCTACGTGTCTATATCTACAAATCCAGAGCACGTTTGTATACCATTGAAAAGGAGTGTACATTTATGAAATAACCATACACAAAAATATTTGAAAATATTAGTTTTGATAATTGTTTTAGGTACTTCAGAGTAGATTTCTCCTTAAGCCGAAGCATATTACTTTGTACATTATTTTTTCACTGAATAAATGGGAATTATAAAGTTAAAAACTATGAAGCCTGTGAAAAGTGGCTTAAACTCTTTCTGGAAAATGTGGTTTATTAATACAAGAGACGTTATAAAAATATGAGAGGAAATTAGAGTAAATTCCACTTGATTTATATTTAGGCAACTACTACACACAGAATGGACCCTTATTTTCTACTTCTTTTTTTTTGTATTTAAGAATAGGACATTTGGCTCAAATAATTTAATAAGCCTTCATGAGTACATGTGAAATACTGTCAGCTGAATCTTATCTTGATGAATTTTTCAGTTAATTTCCAGCAGATTTTCAATTACGTCCAGTAGCAGTACTCTACTCATATATTTTGTTTGATCTTCCCCTCTAATTGGATGAGAGTGAGAAATGTGAATTTATAAATAAAGGTCTGCATTACAGTTTATGCTGAAAGGTAAGGAGCCTAAAAATGTGTCTTTAAGCACATATAAAACAGCCCCCAGGAACTGAAATTAATATTAACTGAAGCATAGATCTATGGATTCAGCAGGCTTCCTCACAATGTGTTTAGTTATGTGGGTGCAGGCATCCAGTTTCTGTGTGTGCTTTCTGAGCTGGCTGGATATGCACCTAGGAGCCCCTTAGGCATGACTTTCAAAAAGACATAGTAGCTTGGTTAACCCAGCTATATGGCATCCAGAAATGTCTGGGTGTTTTTCCAGGCTGCTTGGAGGCAGCAAGAATAGCCTGAGTCTTCCTGCATAAACATGAACATAGAGGAGCAAATTGATTCAAAACTCTACCTTGGCCTTTCATCTTCTCTGTAGAAGTCCTTCTTTACTTTGTCAACTTCTTTCAGTATCTTATAATTATAAGCATAACAAGCTGGTCAAAAGAGGTGATTACCCCACTGTATTCAGTGTTGGTGCGACCTCACCTTGAATACTGTGTGCAGTTCTGGGCCCCACAATTTAAGATGGATGTGAAGGTCCTTAAATGTGTCCAGAGGAGAACAACAAAGCTGGTGAAAGGGCTGGAAGGAATGTCCTATGAGGAGTGGCTAAGGACTTTGGGCTTGTCTAGTTTAGAGAAAAGGAGGCTGAGGGGCAACCTCATTGCTCTCTCCAGCTTCCTGAGGAGGGGAAGTGGAGAGGGAGGTGCTGATCTCTTCTCCCTGGTATCCAGTGACAGGACATGTGGGAACGGTTCAAAGCTGAGTCAGGGGAGGTTTAGACTGGACAACATCCAGGAAGTATTTCTTTAACAAGAGGGTGGACAAACATTGGAACAGGCTTCCTTGGGGTGGTCGACACCCCAAGCCTGTCAATGTTTAAGAGGCATTTGGACAATGCCTTTAATAACATGCTTTAACTTTTGATCAGCCCTGAATTGATCAGGCAGTTGGACTAGATGATCGTTGTAGGTCCCTTCCAACTGAAACAGTTTATTCTATTCTATTCTAATTGAGATACTAGGATTGTGGCAAAGTTTTTGCCTTCTGTTTATCTATTACTATTTCTTGACAAAATGAACATAGGCTATACAAACAACGCAAATGAGGTTAGTTTAAACTTACTACGAAGTCATGTCCTCCACAAGCTCCAACTGTAATTATGGATACAAATTTTAGAAGCCATCGCCACTGGACTTTTTACAAACTTGACTGTGTTGCTCTGATTTTTTCTATCTTTTTTTTCCTCCTCCCGTGCAAAGCAAAAATACTGATTTAGTTCAAATTAAAATCCCTCTGATAGATATATGAGTTTTGTGTGGAACTTGCAAGAGAGTTAATGTTTGTTAAAGGATATTACTTTAAAAGTGATACTTCACTGTGTAACTGTCAGTAAGAGATGTGCAGACTTTATCTTCTTTCATTTCACAGGGCCTGTGGCATATTTCTGCTTATTTTAATCTTGTTTCTAGAATCTTATATAAATATATAATTGTAATATAAATTTTAATTGAAACTGCAGAGTTTTATTTATTTTATATATAATAATCTGAGGTCTTAGTTCAGTGGGACTTAACCAAAATCAGGAACTCCAAAGATGGGAATTAATTCCATATTAGATATCTTAATTTAGATGCCTATGTGCATTATATCCCCACATATGTTTCTAGTATCATTTAGGATGCCCTAAAGCATTTGAGATATCTGCATGGAGCTGGTAGGTAGAACATAGGCTTTATGAGAAATCTGCGTTCTTTGGAAGAGACACCGTCTTAAATTTCAGTATGTTGTGGGCAGCTGACTGAAATCATCAGTAAATACCAGTAACAACTTGAAAAGCTATACCTCTGAGCATCTATGAGGTTTCTAATTTATGGTGAGCAGGATCACTCCCTTCACCCCACTGCCTGCACTTATTAGATTTCCATTGTCTCTATGAGGAGTTTCGACACTCGAGCACCTCCTAATAGATGCCCTCCCATAGCCACATAGTTTTAAGTATCTTCTTCAGGAGCTGAATTTCACTACAGGGTTCAGCTTTCTAAAATGGGTGCTTAGTGTTATTTTATGTTCCGCAGTGACACCCTGCCTAAGTGTGGAAGCATCATAAATCTTGATGCATATTTTCCAGCCCCATTTGCCAGACCTCAGAGACCCAGGAACAACTTAGATGATAGGACTAGATGTCTATGTTTAGGTTACTGAATCATGCCCCAGATATCTATAGTCTCAACCACTGATGAAAAGTTTTGCTGCATAAGGAATCTGCTGAACCTGACACCAAAAGAATGCTGTTTGTGTGGCTTTCATGAAAAATTGTAGTTCAGTCTTTCACCACTTCTTACTGATACCTCAACTTCACAACAGTGATGGAACAAATAAAGTCTTACACAGACTTATTAATGCATCTTGGTGTTCACCAACTGATAGGCTGTGATGCCTTAGTTTATTTTTATATTGCAGGAGATTTTCAGGCGGTTTCCAGAGCTGCTTAGCTTCCAAGATCAAACAAGAACAGATGCATCATCCTGGCATAAATCAGACTGAACTGATTCGAAAGGATAGTGAACTTCTTGGCAAACCCAGTTTTGTTTTTCTGTTAACAATGCAAACTTCTTGTGAGATCTGCACAGGTTGAGGCTTCGGTGCAAACTTTTTCCACAGTACCATCAAAACTAGCTCAGTGAGAAAAAGAAAAGGGTCAGTCATTCAGTTATGGACGAAAAAAGAGAAGAGAGACAGCTGCTTTAGAATGAGAATGTTTCAATTTTTTTTCCTTCTTGTTTTTTACAGATTTAATAGATTATTAATTTACTCCCAGATTCAAATCCTCCCTGGACTTTTCTTCATTCATATGCCTGTGCATATCAGTCTGTGCAAGAAAGATATACACATTCCAAATAGTGAACTGGAAATGAAGGGATGGACTGCATAGAGAGTCTGCATGAATTACCAATGTGTGGGCAGACAAGGAGACGGCAGCAGGTTAGAGCCAACAATTTTAAGAGTACCTTATGGACTTAATTACCAAAGTTCAAAAGTCTTCAAAAGCCAATTAGAACTGCTATTTGTAATAGCTAAAGCAATTAATATGGAAATATAGCAAGAATGAGCCTTTTAGTTTGTGAACCCTGAGGAATTCTTTGTTACAGGTCTTTCAAATCACTTTCAGAAATTTGGAAAGAAAATTGAATGGGGATTTCCTGCTGTTGTGTAAGATAAACAGAACATTTTTCTGCATGGGTAACACATTGTAGTTGCAACACTGCATGGTGAAATCTCATATCTGAGTGAAACAAAAAGTTACAGGAAAGATATAATGAAAGACTACTAACATTAGTCATTAGCTAACAGCACGTTTGAGAATCATTTACACTGGGAGATGATTATTGTCTTTTAATAACCTTATTAAGGTGCTATCAGACAGGCAAGGGCTCCTAAGTGGGAAAAATATAACAGAACATTTAATTCTATCTATTTGGAAACTAGATTTAGTAGAGGTAATGATGGAAGGATGTGTTTTTGCTGTATCTAAGCAGTAATACAAAGTGTTTATTATTTTGTCTACAGCAAGATCATTTTTTAAAAAAGTCTGATAAAGAATCTCATTATTGTCTTTGTAACCTCAAATGTATTCCAGACTTGATGTCTGTTACACTATCGGGTACTGTGGCAGCAGAAATAGAACACTATTAACAGAAATGCATGTAAGTTAATTTCAGAAAAGGGCAGAGGTCTCTCCATAGTTATTTCCGTCTTTCTTTTCAGATTAAACTTAAATACATTCTTTGAAGAACTCTGTGAAAGACCTTCCAGCACTCTGATGCAAAATGATGACTTAAGGTATGCCACAGTATGTATTTTTTCAGGTATCTCTTTCAGTGAATCTATTGGATGTGTTGTCTGAATAAAATATATCAGCCTCTGTCTAATCTATGGAAGCAAAGGTAAATTGTAACTTTCACTATAGTCAGCTAGTATTTTCCAGTATGATCCACAGGTTTCATCATTTACTGAGGTCTACATAAGACAATGGCACATGCATATATCCAAAAGAACACTTATAAGGAAACACCAAAAGGGATTAAAAAGCCCATCCTTCCTGAGAAAATCCAAAATATCATGTACAGTCAATTGGATTTAGTGCATACCTTGGATTTCTGTTAACTTGAGTGTGTTTGGGCAAATGTCCTTGGTTTATCTAACTTAGCACAATATCTTTGGATAAAAATGGTCCACATCATAGTAACATTTTTCTGTACTTGTCTTATTACTTCTTGAAAAATCCCCTCTTTTGAGGTTTCAGTATGTTCCTAGTCATGGAGATGTAGTTTATACTTTAGACATTTGGCCTGTATGAAGTGTTCTGTCTTTGAATGATCTTCAGAGTGAGTCAGTGACTAGCACCATAACAGAACTGTTGTAACAGGGAAGATTTCCTCTTTTCAGCACTGAAAAGCATATATGAAATATGCTTGTAAAATAAATACTAAATGGTTTTCCATAAATACGGACATATACATGTTTGCATGGTGTCAGAGCATGTTTGAGAATTCACAAATAAAATTTGGATCTAAAACCTAATTTCCCTGGAAACTATATGGGTTTCAAATGCAGGCAAACCCTATATTTAATCATTCCCTCATTTTTCAGCATATAGCTTAATGTTCTGTTTACTATTTTTGTGAGAAAAAAATACCTTGAGGCAGATCCTGATCTGGTCAATACAGCCATTAGGGTTCACATCAGCTGAAGATTTGGCCCATTCTTCTGTGTTCTTGCTGTGTTTCATTGATTGCTTTAGCAATATTTCCTTGTATTCCACTGACCATCTTTGTTTAACCATCACCATTCAAAGCATACAGATGATAATATGAAGCTCCCAAAATAATAATTAAAAAAAAAATAAAATCCCTTGACTTCCCAAGTTCTTGATCTGTCCAGTTCAGTGTTCTCAGTTTTGATGTGGAACTTCATGACAGCTGTATTAGCTCTGTTCCCTGCTGGTGGAACAGTCAAGTGTTAATTGGACCAAAAGTACTAAGTGTGACCTGACAGTCTGTTGCTTAAGGTGCACACCTGGGATGTGAATCCTCACTGCACTGCACTATTTTTTCAACCTGTGCTAAATACAGAGACTGGAAGTTCCAGTGTAAATCACATTCCGCCGAGGATACTATTTTCATGGGAGATGTGCATTTTGAATCCCGTGATCTTGAAGAAGGAAATGCACTGCAAGAGAAAATACCTAACCACTGAATTATTAGGTAAAACCAAACAATATTGCATTTCATTCTGAAGTTTCCTGTGAAGAGAAAGAACTGACTCACTGTTCAGTTTTTAAAAGAGTGAGCTTAGGACCCTAACTAAAAAGAATTCAGTAGTTTCTATGCTATATGGAGGGAAGCTTTAAATTAGGTACAGATATCTTTCATATTCCTCTCTCAGCATTTTTTATTAGTTTCCTTGAGATGTTTACCCAGTATGCTGGCACTAATGTATTCCATCTGTTTTGAGTGCCTAACTTTCTTCATTTACTATATAGCTAGGTTAGTTGTCTTACTCAAGGTTATGAATTCTTCCAACTGCCCATGTCCCATTTTCAATCTGTTTTCAATATGGATCCCGTGTTTACTTCTCTGGTATCGATGGGAACAGGAATAAGATCTCAGGATGTTCAAAAATACAGTGATTTCTGACAGTGAAATAAGATCTTTCATTAGCTTTTCTATGCTGTCTCTGTACTAGCATTCAATGGTCCTACATATCTGCTGTAAATATAAACCAGACGCTGGACTGACTCAGGTTAAAAATCAATCTCAGAAAAGGGTTGTTTTTTAGTAGGATTATTCTATTTGAACTCAAGTTCCATGAACTGCTATACTGGTGTGAAAATGATGGCAAACTACAGTCCAGAGCAAGAATGGAGAGCCAACAGGAAGGAAAGAGGTGAGAACTTTTCACCTGGCTTTGCAGCCAAAGTCAATATTTGACAGAACTTTGGCGCCAATCTCTTTTTCTCTGCAATGGGTGGGTGCTATAGAAAAATGTCCATATAAAAGGAGTTTAATCTATGATCCTCGTCCTTCACTGGCGATGATTTAACTACATCAAAATCTTCTGTAGATGTATGTTACATAGATATACATCTACAGAAGATTTTGATATAGTTCAATCTCTTAATTGTGCTGTGGTGCACCAAGTGCAATTCCTATTAAGAAGAACTGGTACTTCTTTTACAAACATTTCAGATGCATAATGAAGCCCCTTTTATCAGCTCTGAGGATTTACTTGATTCAGCTGGTAGCATGTGGAAATAAAGGATTGAGCAGTTGTGGACATTTGGGATTACTCTTCCAATGTCTTTTATAAACATGAAATCTTGTAATTCTGGCTAAATTCCAGGAGATGGTCAGGTAGTTTGCAAATCTGAAACATATATTTTTTAAAATTATGTAACTCTGAAAATCTCATTGTATTACTCTAAATTATTGCAGCAAATAATTGTCTGAAATCATTGCATGCACATAATTAAACGTGAAAAATAAGCTAACAAGCTTTTTGAAACTCTGTATGTTCTGAAATTGTTATGTCTAAAGGAGCATCAATAACAAGCCATAAAATCCAAACAGGATACATATCCTCTTGATATAGATTTCAAATGGGCATTTTGAGACAGAAAAGTCTGGCTGCAGTTTAAGCGAAATACTGCACTGTAGTCCTATATTATACTGTTCTCAGTGTAAGAACATCTGGACCATCCCATCTCGTATCCTATCATTATACAGTTTATTTGACCTATATTTGGCTCAACATTAATTCCTGGCACTTCTGGTCTTGGTTATGCAACACAGTATGCTGTCAGAATATGGTAAGAGCTTACAACAAAAATTGCACCTGGGGTTTGAAGAAATCTCAATAGTGGGTATTGTAACATAGTTTTATGTTTATAAACTGTAACTCAATCTCATGTTTCTAGATGAGAGCAGCTAGAATATGCCAAGCAAACTTTATTGAAGGAATGGAAACAGCTTAAGCTGATTGTTTTCCAGAACAATGTCACATTATAGATTTTCCCACTATATTTGTTTATCTTAATTGCCAGGTTGACCTTGTCTCCTTTGAACCATCTCTAATATGTTGTCTGAAGGCAATGATCTTCACTGATGAGCTGGTGGAGCAGGTTAGTCATAATGCCTCCAGTGGGAGAATACAGCCAAAAAGTCACTTTGCAAACACACAGATATTTTCATGTTTTGAAGCCAATGCAAAAACTCTTCTGCTCCCTGCACAGCTCACAGTAAACAGCATTCTGAAGAAAGAAGTTTCCACCTGTATTTACAACAAAATATGAAAAGTGAAAGTCTAGCCAACTTGCCAAAATGTATATACAGCAGAGTGATAAGCCAATCTTTTATGAAATTCATTGCACCTATTTTACAGTGATTTTGTGTTATAACATTAAAACAAAAATTCCTTATTTCATGAATAGTCTTAGAACAGTGAATATGTGTTATCCTGCACAACACTACCTGTGGAAAAATCCAATCATAAAATTTGGTGAGATGCAGCAAAGAAGATAATTTCTACACTATCTATTCATACTTTCTATAAAATAATCCCCTTTATAGTAAATGAGTTCATGTTATCTCATTTTTCTTGAATTTTGCAAATTTAATTACTTACAATTTTAATAGATCATATCCTGATCACAGCTTTATAAGGAAGATGGAAAAACTTGAAGCAAGTGTTTTTTTCAACAGTGTTGAGAACATTTACAAATGATTTAACACTTTTTTTGGCAAAGAGTATCTTTCCTAAAGATTAAAAATATCTGTTTTGCTATTTGCCTTCTGGAATGGAAGAAAACAATAACTGTGGATATAAAAAATTTTCAGACGTGAAGAAAAGCTCTAATAAGGTATTCTGCAGTCTCCAAGCCACAAAAGAAATCTATATGAACTGTGATGAAGTCATTCATCAATGCAATAAGCTCCAAGCCCCCAATCTTTAAATTAGCATGCATGTAATCAAAAACCAGAACAAAGAATGTGGACTACAGGGGTTGCTTCTTTTTATATTGTTTCTGTGACTTAGTGACCACTACCTCCTATTTTGAAATAAATCAATTGTCCTCTTTCAGAGGGCACTTAAATAAATTTGGAGTAATATGAAATGAGAAGATGGATTATTCTCTAACCTTCATGAGCAATCAGCTTAAGCCCTGAAGCCTAAAATGTGATTACTCACATCATTGTCTAAGCTTGCATAGCAACAAATTTTAATAATGGTTGTAAAGCTATCCAGTCATTTGTTAAATCTAGCCATCTAGATAACCTCCTGTGGAAAGTTTTCTCCACATGTTGATTATACTCTGGGTTAGGAAAATCTCCTTTTATTCATAGTAAATTTACAGCTGTTTAATTTTATCACATGTCCTCCCCTTCTTTCCTATGATACACCCAAATTTGCTCTCATTAAAGTTAATGGAAGCTTTGCCTTTGAGAGTATCATTTGTAAGGATTATGCATTTATTTCCAGCTGCTTATTCTGAAATCACATATAAAGCTGTCTAGTACAAAGGAAGTTAATTTCTCTGAGCTTGATTCACAGACTATTGAAATGATTGATTTCAGTGTGGACTGGATTAGATCCTTTTTCAAGGAATATTCAAGAAAGCTTCACATAAACATACTTATCTATCCTTTCCCTATCTCAGCTAAGAAGACATACTGGGGAGTTATGAATTTAAAACTGACTGAAGAACAGCAGCTTCAAACTTCAGATACTCAGATACAGCAAAAATATTTTTTTCTCTTTTCTGAAAACAGTCAAAAATAAAGAAAAGAGGGAAAAGTTATTGAATCACTTCATGGATGTGAACGAGGTAAAACGTGTCAAAGATGGTTGTGAGGTCATTTGATGTCTGAGTTCTCTGCCTGCTTCACAGAACAAATTGTAATATTTTATCCTGCTTAGTATGCTCAGTAACTTCCACCATCTGAAGCCTATTTCTGTCCTTGCTTGAAGAAAAGGAAATAGCCAGATCCTGTTAGTCACTAAAGTAAAACGAAGCTGAGCATGACTGAGTGCCTCCACAGTGCACCAGAGAGTGATGTGACAAAACACAGTTAAATAATTCAGATACTCTTTATTTCTTTCTTAATGAATGACATTTATTTTAGGGACATAGGGAATAAAATTAGTTTTCTAGTTAAAAAGGGCTGACATGAGATAGTGGAACCAAAATCTAGACAGGCATCTGGATAGAGACTGGACCTGTGAATGAGAATTCCCAACAAATTTAGTAGGATGCTGCCAGTGTAAAGAAAGTACATTTTACAAAATAAGCCTTCCATGTTGGTGCTGAGTTTTAAATGATTCTTTATGGAGGAGATTTGCAGAAATATTGTTGAAGCAAGAGTTGGATTCCTACCAGTTCAATCACTGTCTAAACATGACTGTCCCAGTGCATACTCTTAGTCTGTGGCAATTGAACTACAACGTGATTCAATTTAACTCTTTCACTAAAGGAAACTAATTTTCATTACCTTGAAACTGCTGACTGCTAAGCTGTAAAGTCCTAGTAACCTCTTTACATCTTTGGGATGTAATTTAAAAAAATGACCTAAATGATAAGAAATGTACAGAACCAAAGTAAGTAAATGTTTTCTTTTTCTCTTCCTGTCTCTTGCTTATTCTCTTTCTTTGCACCAACTTATTTAGTTCTCCATCTTATTTAAATATAGCTACACCTGGACTGAGCTATGGGTGATTGCTGCAGTTGATGCCAGATTCTTGGGCCCTCGGTTGGGCAGATTAGATCCCTGTGAAGCTTGCTCTGTGGCTGTTCACTGGACTGCAAGACAGTCACCTCCTATGAGGGAAATCTGTTCCACCTCAACATGGGATTGGGACAAATCTGAGATACATGCCCAGACCAAGGAACTAAAAATTAAGAAACTTATTGGATATATGAACTTGCTTAAGGAGTCTGCAAGTGTTTAGACATAGGTTAATGATAATGATAATATCATGAGTTCATATTACCTACATGAGATTGAAATATTTTGTTTAGTATTAAAATGGAAACATTTTATTATGAAAAATACCATGATTAGCTTTAATACTAAGGCCACTTTGGTAATAAAACCTTGATCTTTTAAAGATTTTATTGCTCAGAACAGGGTTCAGGTTGTGAAACACATGGCATATGGTGCTCGGTTATTTGAAGAGCTGGCCCATTGTGAGGTGCTAAAAATATGAAACTCTTATCCTGAGTGATTTTGAAAACTGAACTCTTACCCATGAAATCATTTATGAAGGTGATTTTTACCTCCCATGGGACAAACTATTGGTGTAGGTTACTGCATAAATAAAATTTCCTGAACTTTTTTTCAGCCAGGCTAGGGAGACTAGGGAATCCTTTTAGACCTGTAGTGATGAAGTCTGGTTGTTTTCATCCAATGCTCCAGCACTCCATGGGCTTAATCCATGTCCTCTGTAGTCACTGGGAATTTTTCTAATACCTTAGATGTATTTAAATACATCTTTTTCCATAAGATTCTCAGTACATAAAAATTATTATAGTGACAGGACTGTACGACAAAGGTGACACCATTCTCATGCTGTAGTTTGAAGATGATACCTACAAAAATGCCTGGGCCAAATTGTAAACCTCTGCTTATTTCATAAGTCACTGTAAAATTAATTATAAGTAAACCTACATCTAGGCAAGAAATAACTTCAATTTAAATTAAATTCTGTAGATAGGCCACTATAAATACTCAATTAACTGGGTAAAACTGCTTTATTTTCCTTCTCCTTTTTTAATTAATGAAACTGCATTCAATACTTTTTAATAAATAAGCTACATGACTTAAACCCAAAATTTTTAAAAAGAAGTTCCTCAGATTGTATAAATTGTATAAATGACCTTTAAGATGATCAAAGGTTCAATACATTCCTTTTCTACATTATTAAAAGTTCGCTGTCCTGTAACTACATAAGATAATTCTGAGCTTAAAGAGGGCTAAAGAAATTAAATGAAGGCTTCTAATTTTTCTGGAAAAGGTTTGATTAGACATTAATGATTCATTGCCAAAAAACTTTTTCTTTCATAAAAGTTATTGTTCAGGAATTAACATGCCCAGGCTGACGAGGATGCTTGATGAAACCTGTGATACTTGATGGTGCTTTGCACACTGATTTTAGTAAAGAGTCATGATAAATAGATTTCTAAACCTTGATTTTACAAAGCAAAAGGTGTGAGAGAAAACACGATTTTATGACAAATGTGTTTTCTTTTTTATTTCAATATATTCTTACTAATATTTTTTCTCCCAGACTCACACATGCTCTTTTTCTTTCAGGCTATACAATGAATTTAATAAAAACCAGAATAAACTCAACTCTTCACGTTTTTAAGAGAAGAAATGAATGACACTTTCACATATTTCCCTGAGAGGCAAGCGAATGGGTAGCTCAGTACTTCAGTCCTGGAGGCTCTAATGGAGTCCACTTTTATCAGCAGAAGTTCTCAATCATCTTCTGTAACCTCTAGTTATGACTAATTTTCCAAGCAACAAACTAAAAGCAAACATGTTGACTTGCCATTTAGATGCTAAATCTTGAGAATTTTCTTCTATGAGTATCATACTCTGGAGGATCTTATTGCAAGACCACATCAGCAAGTTTAGCCAGACAAAACTCAAAGTGCAGTGAGCTAATGGCAATGGTTCACCTATGGACTAGTTAGCTTTAGTTGCTTTCTGTTCTGATAATAAACTGCAGGCATTCAGAATTTGTTTCTCATATAACACAGTGACTCTGAATTACCTCAAAGTATCTTTGTTTTATTTTTTTAAGAAATGTTTAGAAGAAAGCAGTGATCAAAAAAGTAGATGCTTGATTATATTTCCCTCTCTTATTTTATTTATTATTTTGTATATATTTATGCATTTCTTTATATATTATGTATATTTATGTTATTTGGTCTTCAACATATAGATAGTAGATTATGGAGTATTTCAGGAAGAACTTAATGCGTTTTCCATAGCTTGTCTGTCTAGTTCTATTGAAAATTAAGATACTAATGTTACATAGTTTAGAATGATTAACTATAAAACAAATAGATTGGGAAAATTCAGTTAAGTAGTTCTTACAAAATAGTATCCATATTCTTACTTTCCAAAATCTGTTCATTTTCCTTTCATATTATTGACAACCTGTCATAGCATGAGGCAATAGAGCCCATGAGTATTCTGTTGAAAATCAATCACTTCTGGGAAGTCATGCCTGCGCAAAGACCATAGTATTAGTTTTAGGAAGCCCAAATTCAAAATTCAGCACCCATGGTATTTTCCACTATATTTGACTGAATCCTTTATGTTTTCACACATTATCTTTTAAACCAGGGTCTGCACATATATGAGACTTTCAAAGCCGTCCTTCAGGCTTTAGTTACCTGTTCCAAAGGCTTAAAACCCCTGGGCACTGATTAAACAAACAGTCTTTAGTATTCTAATGATTTCTCGCTGACTAAATAGATAAAGCTGAGTCTACCACCCTCCTGAGTTTGGAAGCACACTTTATACTTTCTTAACCTCATGGGTCCACAGCTCAATAAAACCTGAATATATGATATTCTGGTACACACATTATTTAAGGTAGCCTGAGCAGTACAGAAATTGAAAAGAGTAAATGGGCAAGTACATTCATAAATGATGAGGTGCAATTTGACTCCTAAAAGTCCATGTAAGTTGCTTCACGGGGTTCCACACTTACTGTGTCTCAATGATTTCCAGATTTTTATGAAGATGGTGTAGATGGTATGTAAAGTGAAGTCCTGTTACATTCTGGTTTGTTTTACCTTGGATACTTCTAGAATGTTGCATAACAATATGATACACACTTAAATCTTTGGTAATAGATTCATAATCTATATGAATTTGGATTTACAAGCATAAGACAGATGAATGATAAGGATAGTGGTCACAAGTTTAATAAGAAAATGTGAAAAAAACCATGAAAAACACTGCTTCTTGCATCAAAATGCTGCCTCCAGAAAAATGAAAATCTGCAAAGAGCAAAGCCAGTGTTCAAACATTAATAAAATGCATGCTACTGAATCCTTTGCAATATTTCACAGAAAACACCAACCACACACTGAAAGATCAGTTTTACTGTGTTTTGTTAAGTGCCATATGGTGTTAGGAAGATTATCAGTCTATTGTTAACCATCTTGAGAACACATTCTATGATTTTCGGGAAAAAAACCCCATATCTTGAATGAATAAAGCTGTTTAACTATAACCTAGGCTGTAAACTGATTTATTAATCAAATGATGATAACGTGATAAATTCCATTCTTGGAATTATTCATACTGGACTGATGTAAGTAAACAAGATTTAACCTTTTTTTGTTTCCAGTTGGAGATGGACAAAATCTTCTCAATTTATTTCATATCAGGAAAAGGAATTTTGTTTTCCAGTGCAAGAGGTTTCAAATACAGTGTCAGAATGAGATGGCTCAGAGTACATGAAATATATTTACAGTATTCAGTCAGTCTACCCAGGGATCACAAGAAGATCCAAATGCTCTATTACTCTGATCCTGTTGAAATCAATAAAAAAATCGTATCTTAATAATATATCTACAGATCTGAAGCAAGGAAAATTATAGGCAATCTCCAGACAGCAACCTTTGGCCCAAATGGCACCCTTCCAAAGATGACATTCCCAACATACTTGAAATCAGTTCTTGCAAGCAGGCTGGCAAGTGGCAGATTGTTATTTAAACAAAGTCCTACACCTTGGGAGGAACAACCCCAGGCATCAGTACATCTGGAAAGCAAGTTGGCAGAAAAGGACCTGGGGGTCCTGATGGACACCAAGTTGAACACGAGCCAGCTATGTGTCCTTCTGGCAAAAAAAGGCTAACACTGTCCCAGGCTGCATTAGACAAAGCATTGCTGGCAGATCGAGGGAGGGGATCCTTCCCCTCTATTCAGCACTGGTGAGGCCATGCCTGGAGTGCTGTGTCCAGTTCTGGGCTCCCCAGTACAAGAGAGATACAGAGCTACTGGAGAGAGTCCAATGAAGGGCCATGTAGATGATTAAGGGACTGGAGCATCTCTGCTATGAGGAAAGGCTGAGAGAGATGGGACTGTTTAGTTTAGACAAGAGAAGGCTCAGGGGGGATCTTATCAATGTGTATAAATACCTGATGGAGGGTGCAAAGAAGATGGAGCCAGGCTCTTTTCTGTGGTGCCCAGTGACAGGATCAGAGGTAATGGGCACTACCTAAAACACGGGAGGTTCCCTCTGAACATCAGAGGGTGACTGAGCACTGGCACAAGTTGCCCAGAGCAGTTGTGGAGTCTCCATCCTTGGAGATATTCAGAAGCCATCTGGACACAGTCGTGGGCAACTGGCCATAGGTGAGCTAGCTTGAGCAGGGAGATTGGACAAGATGACCTCCAGAGGTGCCTTCCAACCTCAACCATTCTGTGATTCTTTAAGACCACACTGTTGCTTTAGCTCTTTATGGTAACTTCCAAAAGGACTTATCTAAAATGCCTCTACTATCTAATCAGGTACAAACTTCAAACTTTCTCTCAGTTCATGTTTAATGTAGTTCACATAATGTGCTTTTCTTTTATATGTCTCATCATTTACCGATTAATTATGGAAGTTGCTAGTAGTAAGGTTTACCGGGCACAGTACTCTTACTCATGTAAATTATCCTCATGGAAAGTACCAATTTACACAAGTGTTTAGCTCTTAAGAAGCCATTCGGAAGTAGTTGTCTTCCATTAAGTTTATAAGAGTCACAGATAAAAGCTTTCTATGCAGTATCTATCTGTGTACTTTCCATCAAAGACAGCAGCTGTTATATCTTTCTTTCTTGTATTTCAGTTTGCTACAGTAAGTTTCTCAGACATCTGCTAGCCTAATGCAAGGATCTTCCCCCTGACCTGGCTATTTTAAACACCTAGCTGTAACAAAGAGGAAATTTATTTGCCTAAATGAGATGTTGTGAAAATAATGGCTTAATTATTTCCAGCTTTTCACATTTGGAAACTATTAAAATGAACACTCATCTGTTTTAAATATATAAGCCTTAAATATTAAGCAGAAGAAGAAATTCTTACAACAACCAAACTTTTGTTATGTTCTGGCTTTTCCAAAATTCCAGACATAAAGTATCTTATTTTCTCATATTATTGTTGAAATGGATTTGAAGTTCCTTTTTTTTTTATCTCTCCTTATATTTTCCACTTTCAGCCTGTGAACCATTTGTATATTGTTAGCAATGCAGCAACAGCCCTTGGCATTAAGCCAGTATTTTTGATATCCAGGAAGACAAGAGTAGTTGGCAAAGAATTGCTTTTAAGACTAAATTGTTTGAGACTGTGCTGTTCAAACCTTTTCTGTATATTAAAATGATGGAAATCCATCATTTTAATTGCACCTGTTTGCTTCCAGGATAGTTTTGCATGGTTTCTTATTGTGAAATCTTTCTGATTTCACACTCTTTTTGTTTACAAACTAAGGAAGCTGGAAGAACATTAGAAAGAAACTCTAGGGGTGATACCCAAGAATAGAAGGAGATTATTTAGCATGGGGGTTTTTGTCTTGGTTTTCTTTTTCTGCTCCTCCCACCATCAATTAATTTAATACATCCTTTAGCTGAATCCACTGATTACCACTGGCTAATTAATAGAACTATTCAATTAGTGTATTTCATTATTCCATATGTGAGAATGTACATTGTCTGCTTTTCAAAGACTATAATCACACCTCCTCGTTTGATTAAAAAAGCATCTTCATCCTCTAAATGGACTGAACAATGTCTTTATTTCCATGAATATAAAGTTTTTACACTGTCTTATGTAACAAAGTGTTAATGTTAATGCCCCATTTCTTTATTATGTTGCTTATCTTTCTGTTTCAGATGAACCATGAATCATTCCTATTTCATTTATCCCCAATATGTAAGCCTGCTTTACAATCAAGAGGAAGAATAACTCTATTTTGACTTTAAAGAAAAATTTAGATCCTGGTCAGCACAAAGCAGTTCCCTGAAAGATTATGATTCTATGGTTACTGAATGTGAAGTGACCTTGTTAGTGGCTTTTGCAGCAATGCCTGGAGGATTTATCTACCAATGAAATACGCTGATGCGTGTCTGTCTTTTCAGTCAAGACAGTTATTATTATCATACTATTTCTTGCATTTAGCAAATTGAATAAGGATTTGGAAGACTGAAAAGTGTTTATACAGCGCTGCCCTATCCTGTGGTTCACAGAACAGTTTAGCTTATCTTTCAAAGTATGTCTGACCAACAATAGACCAATGTTAGGTCAGAAAAACAAGAAGATGAGACGCTGACCATATATATGTTGAACTGACTGAGCAGAAGTTTTATCGTATAGGAAGGAGGGGAACTTATTTTATAAACCTGTGTCAAGTGACCTAGAAAACAAAGCTTGGACTTAGAATTTATTGTATTCTTGAAAGGTATTCCATTTCTCACATGGTAAGTACATGGCGGGTCTTTGCCAAGTGCAGTAGCAAAGGGGAAGAGTCAATCTTTCATGGGAATCTAATGGGACTCATGAAAACATATTCTACTGAAATCTAGAGAAGTCCCAAGTATTACACCCAGCAACACAGCAGGTTAACTGAATAAGCACAGTATTCATATGATTGAAGGATATGGCCCGTGCAATGAAATATTTGTAATTGAATTCAATATGAAACATCTACTGAATTGCACAATGACCACAGACTTGCAAAAAATCATGAAGGTTGGCACATATATTGGAGGAAAACAGAAATATTATATTTTTTCATGGAAATCAGCTTGAACATTCAGTTATTCCTACAAGTGAAATCTTTGTACCACAAATTTAGTGTCTAAGACTGGAAGATGAACAGATTTGCAGCCACACTTGCACTAATACAAATCATACTGTATTCATGCCTGAGGTATGAAACACCTCCTATTTTAGAAATTGAACAATTTCTTCTTCTTTGCTTTGGGCTTTATTTGTTAATTTTATTTTGTCTTACTGTGTATTGCATGCCAATTTCTTGTTTGATATTTTTTATTTTTGTAAACTGTCCACGATACCTCTTTCATTCTAGAATTCTATCCAGACATTGGATTTGTCACTCTTAACTTCACAACAAAATGTGTCTAAAGTTTTCATTGAATAGCTCTTTTCTCATAAATTCAGTTGCTCTACAGTGTTAGATGAAAACTAACGGTGACACATTTCCCTTTTCTATACAAAGGCAATGCAATGCACAGAGACATATTTCCTGTTTTCTTAATTTTCTCCTGGATTTGCTTAATTGGAGATTGAAATGGTCTGGTTTTCACTTTAAGCCATTTTATCTTATTATACTTGTAAGTGGACCGAGAAATCTCTATTAACAACATTCTTTTCCCATTTAAATACTTACACACTATGATTAGATCTTTTCTTACTATTGTTAGGATAAACAGATTTACCTCCTTAAGTCTTTCACTGTAATGCGCATCTTCTAGTCTTTTAATCAATTTCATGCGTCTGCTTTGAACTCTCTCCAACCGATCAACATCTTTCTAGACCTCCAAAAGGTGGATAAAGCTTTGCAATTGCAGTTGTATGATTGCCAAATACAAAGGTAATGTATCCTTCCTAATTGACAGTGCTCTGCTTAAACATCCAAGGATTTCCTTTCAGCTATAGATCTGTAGTGAGAGCTCATGTTTGGCTCATTATCTACCATGCCCTTTCTAATCCCTGCCAGAACCTTTGCCTCCCTGGGTAGATTTCTTGCTTTACAGCTCATCATATTAAGACAGGAATTTTGTATTAGTGCCTACGTTATCCAACTGTCTGGATTACTCTGGGGGTTTTTTTGTTTTTTTCCTCTTTCTTCCTCTTTACTTGCTTCTTTTGTAATCCATTTGTCATCTACTAACTTTAGCAGCATAAATGTATCAGGTTTTCCTCCAGTAAAGGAATTAAACAACAGAGTATATAAATGGATCCCCTTAGGACCTCCAGGGAGTGCACCTGTTTCAAGATGATTCCCTATTAATAATTAATTTTTGAAACATATCAGGCAGTTTTTAATCCTTTTAATATACACCATGTTGGGTTTGTATCAAATGACATAATTATGGGAAAAGCACAGGATATGAGTTAAGTAGGATGGAGAATGTGAATGTATTGGGGTTTTTTTTGTTTTTTGGGTTTTTTTTGCCACACATAGAGCATTAGTTACTCTTTATCAATTAGTGAAAGAAGCACCTGGGAAAAATCACCTAAAGTCACACCATGTGTGGCAGACAGATTTCTTCTCCTAGTTAATTTGTGGCTTAAAGATTTGTGATAGCAGTTTTACATGACCCAGGGTGAACCTCCATTAACTGATTTCCTGGAGGAGTAATTAAAAGGAAATTATTTGCTTTTCTGGTCTCTGCTTGGAGTTTACCTTAAGTCTCAGAGGTGAAATGAATAAAAGTGGAGAAAAAATACGCAAAGCTAAAAATAACACAAAATCACACATTTTCTTTAGTATTTGATGCGTATATAATTTTATGTGATGGAATTAGGCAGTACTATAGTTAAACTCATTCAAACCCTATTGGAATATTTGGCAAAGAGCACAAACCAGTTTCTAAGCCTATTGTATCTTTTTTTTTTTCTTTTTTTTCACATCTTGACCTTCCAACTTAACATGAAGAGTGCCATTGTATCAGAGTAAAGTACTACTATGACTTTAAAGATTAACTCTTTTTATGGCACCTTCAGTCAAACAGAACTTATTCTTGTTTCCAGAAGCCATTGAATTACATTGCTGTTCTGTAGAGTTTCTACTAGATTCTGGGAAATTATTTTTATTTGATTTCATTTAGCTGGTACACCTCACTTGCTACATCTGCTTCTATGTGAGGAGAATTGTACTTTATTTGAGTATATGTGCATGTACATGTGTGTTTCCCTTCTCCATATTCTGAGCTCTGACTGCGGTCTATTATCTGGAGGGAAACTTTAGAAGCTATATCATAATTCAGGAAGCAGGAACTGGCTTTTGATAAAAGGCTTCCTTTTTCTCCTCCACAATACATCTGGGGCCTTTCACAGTTGATTACTGTAATATCAGCTTAATGCAGCATTGACTTACATCTGAGAACTTTAACAACATTTTAACTCTGGAAAGAAGAATTTCTTAGCAGCAGGGATATTAATTAGCAAAAGGTGGCCTGCTTTGGTTAATCACTAGTCCAAAAGTCCCCTAAGCTTGTCACTCTGTTTCAACTTTTTGGAGGTTTGCTTAGAAAATGGTTTAAAAGCCAGAAAAGCAGCTTGCCAGAAAGACATGCTGTTGCTGCAGACTAATTTTTGCCTTAAACTCCAGATGGATCATATGGGCATAAATTCCACAGGACTGAAGAGATCTTTCATATTTATTTTTCCACACAAACATGAGTATATTTACAAGGGAAGGTTCAAACTTCTGATTTTAATCACTTGATTTGAGCAAGAAAATTTTTTATTCACTAGTAATAGATATAGTCCCTTAAAGTAAAATAAAACTGGGAAAGTATGATGTCTAGAAAAGAGAGAAAGAAAAAAGAAAATGTACTTTTTGCCTTAAATTCTCACAATGTTTTTGTATTTTCACTTTTTACTGAAAAGCTAGAAGTATGGGGTTTTTCTTCATTTATACATATCCCCATATCTTTTTGGCAAAATTGAAGAAAATGTTTCTATTACTATTAAAACAAATTTTTATCAATAAAAAAATTCTTATAAAATGAAGCTAATCTGGAATTCCTGCAAACAATTTGTGATCAAGTTATCAGCCTTCTTGTTGCTGTTTGAGACTATGCCATTTAAATTCTTTCTGAAACATGTGCAAATCTGTGATTTCTGTGTATCACTCCCATTCAGGATTAAAAATCATATGCTAAGTCATACAAGTCAGCTGCCAGTCCCTGGGATTAGGGAACTAATATGTTTGATTTTTACCTGTAATTGGATATATAAACATAAAGATGTTTTGGAACCTGGGAAAAAAGTCATGCCTGAATTAATCACCAAATAACTTAAATAAGTCCAGGTAAGCATTACTACACAATAGATAGAGTTAGTCAGTTAATGTTAAAACTAATTTGAAGTATATAAAATTAAGGATTAGCGAAAGGAATGAGGGATTCAATGTAGGATACAGTAAACTCAGGCTTAATATCACAAATATTACTTAACACATAGAAATGGACTGGAGAATAAGCCAAAGAAAAAGGATGGAGCTTTTTTTCTTAAAAATTATACATTGTAGGACAATATTGAATTGACAGCAGATTTAAGAATGAGTTGTATAAACTTCAACTCCATGCCTGCTTCAAAGGGACTACACATATATAATGTTAAACGTGTGTCCAAGTGCTTTGTGGAATCAGGTCAGAGTGTTCAGTCCATGCAGGCTTAAGTCTTGTGTCATTAAAAGGGACATGACTATAGTTAATTTGTAATGGACTACTGGATGTCAACAGGAGGAATATATTTCTGCCATGTTTGTCCATTTAGTATGGACAGGAAGCAGAGAAAGTGCTTTCTAATTCCCTTGAATTGCCAAAGATAATGATATTAACTCACGTCTTGCTATTTAGGCAGTATTTCTGAACTGGTAAAGTTTGTAGGAAAATCAGGCTTTCTGTTTTAAGAAAAAATATGTATGCTTCAAAATTTTTCTTTTTTATAAATTAAACCAAATGTATTGAAAATCCTTGTAAACCAGAATTTCTGTCAGAAAAAAAAAGGACTTTTTGAAAGCAGTGTTGGAAATATACACTGTAATAACCTAATTCCATCCTGAAGCACAAATTCCTGTTGGTTTTACTTTCCTCTCTGTTGGCAGTGATGAATCTGACAAGAGTCTACGTTGAGTTGCTTCCAGAGTTCGCAGCAGGGGGATCAAGGAAGCACTGCAACACAGATTTCCTTCATTTTTCTGAGCCAGCTGCCTGCCAGGTTTACCCCAAAACCAGTGACTCAAAAACTCATCAGAAAAGAGGAAATGTCACTGTAAACTCCAAGTGTGTAAAACACAAAATCATGTGTGTTGCCATGTGGTGCCAAGACTCATTGCAAGGGCAAAAATTTTGCATGACTGTACAGAAAGATGTTAGGAACTTTCATTAATAAACTGTGATTCTCTGTATGCATACTGTTGATTTTTCTTTCAAAATTTTAATTTTGAAGAATTAAACTGAAAAGATAATGCCCCAAGATTACAAACACCTGCATTTTGTAATGTATTTAACAATGAAACAAGTAGTCTGTATCAATATTAGCATGACAAATTAAAAGATCAGTTACATCTGTGATCTCTAAATCACACCTTTACAAGATACATTGAGCAATTAGGTGTATCAGTGGAAGATTGTTATCAATACCGCATTCCCTCTCTTCTTTCCTTCCCCACCCCACTCCTTGTATTAACGCTGCAAACTGAGTAAACAAACCAAAAGAAGTCAAAAGCATTCTGCTTGTGTTTGGGTATACCAGTCTGGCAAGGTCAAATTGAAATGACATCAGAACACTTACAGTAGTTACTAAGAAGCACCCAAAAGGCCCCAAAGCCCGTCCTCTGATGTTACACAGAAATGTGCACATGGGAAGATTGCACGTATATATATATACACACACACACATATATATGTACACTGGAAAGATTCTGGATCTTTGTGTGTCCTTGTTTATTACAACCAATATGATATCATTGTAAGGCAAATAGATGCACAGCTGCTTAGTCTACTGATTGCAAACTTTGTGGGCCTGTTTTTCTCTTCCCAAGTACCATAGATTTTTACTTCAAAGTTGACCGAAATGAGATTGCAAAATGCCGAAATATGAAAAGGTGGCACTTCCAAACCACTTTGCAGTCATTTTATAAAACCTTAAGTGAAGAGCACTGGCAAAAGAACCAGTTTACTCAGTTTAACAGATATTTCCAAGGTTTGCTATTCAGATAGACTTTGATAGCATTTTAACTCCTTGCTCATTTCAAAGTCTGTAAGCTTTTTCCCCTTAAAATATTATTCTCCCTTGCTGTTTGCAATGTGTTTCCTGCAAAACTGATTTCTGAAAAACTGCAATGATAACCAAAGAGTAATGCAACCAAAAGGTTTATGACAAACTGCTACGTCTGTCCAGCACCTTTTTTCTTGCTTTTTCATTTTTTTTAAAAGAACTAATTGCAGATAAAAATAAATGGTTTAAAGAAATTCCAGATCATAAAGTCATTTTGTACTTTTATTTCAAATGATCCTATTTCAAAATCTATGTCTGAATTTCAGAACTGGTGGATACACAGACCATGCTATAAGAAATACAGCTAATTTGCATATGTGTGTCTGTACGCAGCAATTTCAAGTACTGTTTGAAAACAGTCTGAGTTTACGTGCAAGATTATTCTTCTGTCTGTGGATACTGCCTCTACCAAGCTATGCTTGCAAGATGCTCTCTGTTAAAGCAAAGCAAAAAGTACATTTTTTGTGCAAATAAATATAAAAATGTTGAAGTTAAAAACTCTGCACTACATTCTTCATTGTCATTGCAGGATTACTGCATGGCTGACAAAGCATATGGAAGTAGATTGTTTTTCCTTCTTACTTTAGATTAAATGCTACCTTAATTGGCAGGTCTTATTGGATGCAGGGTTCCTATTCCTTTAAGGTCTTTCTTCTAACTTGTTTTAACCAATTTTTAGAGCCATATGAACTGGTTCTGATTTTCAGATATTTGGGAACATATGCAATAACATGCTTCGTTTACTTCAGCTTCTGTTTCTCCCTTTGTAAGAATCAGTAGAGAGTTATGCCTCTTACAGAAGGAAAACCTGGATGTGTTAGGGAAAGGGGCAGTTAACCTGTTTGTTGGAACTTTCTGTGTCTGGCTAAGCAAAACAAGTATATAACACACTGGGAGGGTCTTTCATGCCATAAAGTTTTTAAACTGTGAATCCTGTTTCCTGGCTTCTTTTATAGTACAATCTTCAAAGCAATAGTTTCTTTTGATTGTCATTGATGTGCCTTATGCCAAGAAACTAATTACTCAAAGAATAGGAGGTAGTAAACACAAAAAGAAATTTCACAGAAGTCACATGAACTTTGAAAATGCAAGCAGCATTATATTGCTTCCCCTGAATTTGGGTGCCTGAGTGCATAAAAATCCAAGCTTTTCTTATCTCAGACTTCAGTTCATGTCTCTGAGGCATAATTTGTGGTTTACACTCAGTCTCTAAAGGATTTGATTTCACATCTGCAGTTGAGAAAAACCAGAATTTAACTGAACTGCTAGTAATCCCTAGGGAAAGTGATCATTCTATATTAGGTCAAGATTATCAGAGAGGTATTCATTAAAGTCCCAGATGAGCAAAGCATTTAAGCTTATGCTTAAGTGCATCACTGTTCTGCAAAGCACTCACTGTGGTATTTAGACATATGTCTAAAGTTAAAAGCTTAAGCAGTTTATTGAATGTGTGGTGCCTGCTAAATCGATGGCTATGTTGTCTGAACTGGTTTTTGCCTCAAATATTTGTGAAAGGTAATGCCAGTCTTTCTAGTTCGTTATCCCACCATTGTGTGGACTGCAAAATTACTAATGCAGTAATCCTTTATTCTCAAAAAGGCTCTTTCTTTCTTCATCAACTGCAAAGTAAAAATACAGCTAGGCTTTAAGACCTCTGTCTTATTCTTCTCTTTCCCTAGAATGGAATTCCTATCTTATTTATATCTGTCTCTCAGAGTTCCTGAACTTATCTAATACTGAACTGGAATGGGATGTCTAAAACCCTTCAGAATACAGGCTACTTCTTCAAAATATCAAAATAAAGTCCAGCTCAGCAATGGTATATTTCTGATCTTTCTGACAAAAACATCAAACTATCATTTAAAATGAACCAAATTAAAGAATCATTGTGATAACTCTCCACCATATATTTTATTTAAATTAAATTTATACAAGCCACTGAATTTGTACAACTAGTATAATTCATGGAAACAGCTTCATCAGACCCCTGCTTCTTCTAAGTAACATATTATCAAAGCCAACAGAATATGAAACTGTTGAAATTTGAGGTCCATGAATTGTAAGGATTTATGTGATAAAAAATTTTGTTGAGGCTTTGTATCATTTTTCCTGAATTAGCATTCATAGACCTATGTCTTTAACCTTTATGTCCTTTCATGAATTATTTGTAGTCATATTTTAAGGATATTGGTCCACAAAAAATTGCTATATCAGGGTTCTCTGATTTCTCTGTGAAGCTTTTCTGTAGAAGTCAAAGACCATAGGAAGTTTAGTAACCTATTTAAGATAAAAATACATCTAGTTGAAGGATTAGATGTAATCCATTTGGTTGCACATGACAGATATAATATGGATAAGGTGAACAGAAATTCAATGTTAATGCAGGCTTTGCACATTATGGGAAAAATTCAATGGAGTGGCACCTTTAAGCAGTCTAAACTTGGCACAAGAACATGACTTTCAATAAGCTGTTTCTGAATAAAAGCCTTAGAAAAGAAAAATATCCCGAGTCTGCCCTATATCTTCCTTTACACCATTTCCTGCTCTTCTCACCACTGCTCAATGACTGTAACAACCACTTCCAGGCCTGCCCTTCTTCACACTTACCAGTAGAAAGACTCTCGTACGTTTGGCATCAGCTTAAACATGAGGGAGTTTCTCAGATCAAGGTGGTTACAGCTAAAGCATTTGTAGAACTGTAAAACATTGTACTTGCAGAACATCTGCACCATCTGAAATTATGTGAATTTATGCCAAATTCATGAAACTGGCTGGAATTTACTTAAAAGAAATCAAATCGTTTCCTTGTGACATTTTCTAAATTACAGAGTTTTATCTGTAATTTTTTTGGAGACACAAGCTTTCTCTGTTTTCACACATTTATGTGGCGGCATGATGATTTATTCTGAATTTAGGGAAGCATTTCAGTAGATCTGAAAGTACACTTGGGAAAGGAGGATATTTTTTGTTCTACTGCAAAGAAACAACCCCTCAGCCTATAGCTAACCTTAATATGATCCAAAAAAGCTCTTTTTAAAAATTGTGTTTGCTTAGTGATTAAACAAATCTTCAGTTACTCTCTACATGTGCATCTCTAATCTTATCTCTGCTGAGGGACTTGTTAGTAGCGGGCTTTGTGTGAGATGATGCTTGGAATTTAGATGATGCTGATCTTCCTTCTAAAGTAACATATTTCCTGATAAGTTTCCAGCTGTTTCTGCAATTTCAAAGTTTTGGAAGAGTTGGCAGGTTGAATTGGGTGTAGGTGCCCAGGTGCTGGCAGTGGGGGGGCTGCAGGGGTGGCCTCTGTGAGGAGAGGCCAGGGGCTGCCCTGTGCTGGACACAGCTGGCTCCAGCCACCTCCAGAGGACCCACCACGGGACACAGCTGAGCCTGTCAGCCAAGATAGTGTGCCTCTAGGAAAACAGATTTAAGAAAAAGCAATAACACCAGAAATCAGAGAGGAGTGAGGGGAAAGAAAAAAGTGTGAGAAACAACCCTGCAGACACCAAGGTCAGAGAGGGGGAGGAGGTGCTCCAGGAGCTGGAGCACGGATTTTCCTGCAGCCCATGGAGGAGATCATGGTGGAGCAGGTTGTTCCCTTGCAGCCCATAAAGGACCACATTGGAGCAGATATCCAACCTGCAGCTCATGGAGGACCCCACGCTGGAGCAGGTGGATGTACCCTGAGAGAAGCTCCAGCCTGCGGAAAGCCCACACAGGAGCAGGCTCCTGGCAAGAGCTGCAGCCTGTGGAAAGGCAGGCACGCAGAAAGCAGGGGAAAGCGTGAGGAGGAAGATGAGGCAGAGAGGAGCTGTTATAAGCTGACCACAGTCCCCATTCCTCATCCCCCTGCGATGCTTAGGTTGCAGGGTGAGGTAGAGTATTTAGGAGTGAAGGAGTGAAGCTGAGTCTGGGAAAAATGGGTGGGGGTGGTGGAAAGGTTTTATTTTAATTTTTGCCTTTGCTTCTCACCATCCAAATCTATTTTATTTGTCAATAAATTAAATTAATCTTCTGCAAGTTGAGTCTGTTTTGCCTGTGACAATAACTGGTAAGTGATCTCCCTGTCTTTATCTTGACCCACGAGCGTTATAATTCTATTTTCTATCCCTGTCCTGTGGAGGAGGGGGAGTAGGAGAGCAGGTGGGTGGGCATCTGGCTGCAGTCCAAGGTCATCCCATCACACAGGTGAAGTTTGCTGTGACCTTTCTACATTATGTTTAAGAGTAAGAAATGAAATCTTGTGTCTTTCTTGGCCATCCCACTCACTACTATTTTTATCTTTTTGTTGTCCCCTCTGGGGAGTCAATTATGAGAACCATAACTAAGCCCTACACAGAATATTCCAAAACACAACTACTGTCTGGATCTTTTTCCTAGTGTCATTAATTTATTATTAACCATTGCATTTCATGCTCTGATTACTTAGATAAAACAGAGTTAAGATTAAATTCAGTGGGATATATTTATCCTTGTGGTGGTTATTTCTGTCTTGTTCCCAGAGGAACAAAAATCTGTTAAAGAAATCTACTCTATCTGAGGTATAGTTTTATAAGATGCAATGATTCTTTAATTCAGCCATCATAACCAATTAAGTTTATATCAAATCACACAATTAGCAAGAAACCACTAAGGTTTAAGGCCAAGTATTTAAAATTGATGACAACTGTAATTGTTTCATAGCTGCAAAGACCTAATTATGCTGCTAAAACAATTACAATCAGGTACCAATCCTAATATCTGCACCAGATGCTTTTAAGTCTTGCTTTCCTTTGGGTATAAAGCTGAACCAGGCGAATACTTGAAAACTAAGGAACAATCTCTTCTGACAATAGTGTTTCCTGGACACAAAGTTTGTTTTAGAGAGCAGCATTGCTCAAAATATAGTGGGTGAGAAAATTAATCATTAAAAAGTCATGACAAAGTTTAATCATGACAGATTAAACTAAGCAGACAAGTCTGTAACACTAAGTCAAAACCAGATGTGATAGATGGCATCTTTTTGGATGGTATAATTTCCTTATTTGTTCCCTAATTACCTCCTGTAACTATGTTTTTTTCTGTTAAAAGTCTGGGTGTAGTAGACAGAAATGTGTTGCACAGAGCCAACCTGAGTTTTTTGGGAAGGGCAGTGACTGCACTTTCCCAAAGTGGGATGAGCACCTGGACCTGGGAGAAGAGTCCAGGAAAAGGAGGGGTCAGGTCATGGGGAGCAGGAAGGCAGCAGCAGCAGCAGCAGCAGAGCCTGGGAGGCTCCTCAGATGAGCATGGATCAAACATGCAGCCAAGACTCATAGGTAATGAAAAGAAAGAAACTTTTTTTAGGTATGCAAGGAGAAGTACTGTATTCCAGGAAGCCATTAGAAAGGAGCTGAAAAGAGTCCAAGACTGGAGGAAAGAACATGCCTTACCTACAAAGACATGCAATAGACACAGATGGATCCTACAAAAATTCTTAAATGTGTTATGTTTTGGGTGTGTTTACAGTAAAGACTTTGAGATAGATCAGAGATCTTCAAATATTATGAAAACTGAAACTTGGGAGTTAGGGCTGACTTGCTGTTCCTTCACATCATGTCAAGCAAATAACCTCAAATAATCAACTTCATGCAGGAAGAGTAGATAATGATATTGCTTGTATTTTATAGAAGATTTTACAATTATTATTTCTTAATCATTGAGAAGGAAATAATATCATCCATACACTTGCTCTCTGACATTCTGCAAGTATTGGATGGAAGCAAATAATAGAAAAGTCTTTACTGAGCTTTATCTGTAAATCTATCCATCTGCTTGACACTCATTCTGACTTCTTTCCTGACTTCTTTATATTTGTGTTTATCTTCTTTATGAAAAAAAAAAAAAAAAGAACCTGAGATATGCTTTGAAGTAATTTCCCAACACAGCACAATGTGATTCAGCCATTAAACCACTTTCTTTTCCTATACATACTTTTGTTGGCCTCCTCACTGGCAGCCAAAGGCATTTGCAAATCTTTGTGAATTTCTGGAAAGCACTCAAGTCATTTCTTAATTCAGGCTGTTGGCCAATATTCTCCTTGAGTTCAGCAAACAAAAACAAACAAAAAAGTGAAAGTGTGGTGAAAAGTCTAGTGAGAATATCACTAGTTATGAATTTTAGGTTGCATTTATCAAATTTTTTTCATTTCTTTTAATTGTGCATTTAAGAAAACTGATTAGTTGATTCATTATAAAGCTTTCCTTGGAGTATTCTGCCAACCATTTCTTATATCTTTGAATTTCCATCAACTATTTTTTTACTTACGTAACACATGTAGTCCTTAGAAAGAAAGAATGCTCTTCTGATGAAGAAACTGGGAAAGGGGCCTGGATTTTGTTCTTGGCTCTGCTAGTGGCTTTTCCTATGGTACCAGGTAAGTTACTTAAGGAGAGATTCAAGGAAATACTTGAACTCATAAACCACAATGGCAGTGTATATTCTTAGCAGAGAAACCCAGAAATTGTCTCTAGCCCACTTAGGTAATTAAGGTATTGTAAATACCTAGATTTAAGTTAAGTGTCAGAAGTTCTTCAATGAGCATACCTAGAAGCATTCTTGCTTCATTTTTTGTGCTGAGTATTCAGGTGACAATTTTTCTTCCCAAGGCTTTCTGGAATTCAAAGACAAGGTTCCTCTTTGTTATATACTCAAAGACTTATCTAAACCTCTTTTAAAACTAACACTCACTGATCACACAGAGTTCAACTCAAAACAATGAGCTCATGCTCCTTATTTTCCCATCAAACTACAGGCGAGAGCTCTCATTCCTTCAGGAAGGGAGAAACTTGCATCCTGGCCTTCTGCAGCCTCCAGGAACTGCAATCACAAGTCCCACTTCACAGGGTGGCCTAGATACCATGCAGAAGGTTAGCCTCAATGAAAATCTCTTCCCCACCTGCCTGCTGAGACTAGGGCACTGGATAGTCAGAACATTGCCAGAGAGAAACCTCAGAGAACGCACAGGGCTAATATGGGGGTAATATGCAAATACAAAAGCAGTCCTGTGATTTGGACTTAAAGTTCAGAGCTGTTCTGTGTTAGGTCAACAGTCAATTTTTTTAACTCATTCTCTTCATCTTCAGAATGGAGGTAACTTTTCTATACCCTTTTAAAGTATAGAACTAGTTGATATTGTTCAAATACTTTTATTAATTGGCAAATTATGCAGTTTAGAAAATAAAATGTGTCTTTGAAGCTTATTGACTTTTTGAAAATTTCTGCTATTCATAATATTTTAATGACAATTTTATTTACTTTTTTTTCCTCTGAAATTGACTGACCATTATGTGGTCTCTGTTTTTCATTTATATGGGACTTTTAAAAATGAAAAACATCAGTGATGGTTTCAGGTGGGTTTGGGTTTTCTGTTTTGTTTTGGGTTTTGGTTTTTTTTTGTCAGATCCTTGAAATGGAAACAACTTTGACATCTGGAGATTTTTATCATAGAAAAAACAGCCAGTTCTAAATGTATATTTCGTTCCTCTAGAATCAGTCATTTTTCATTCTGACCTTCCTGATCATACCTCGTGGCAATAATTTACATTAATTGGTTCTCTGACATTTCTTATGTCTAAGATACAATAACCTATGATTACAAAATACTTTTATCCTAGTTATATATATGTTCATCTGTACACCTCTGACTCGATGTCATGGTTTTTTTAAATTTCTGAGTAGTATCTCACTGACATTGACAACTAGATGTAAATTTTTCTCTCTGTGATTCAAAACAGTATAGCAAACAGTTATCTCTGCAGCCTGTCTTGAGTGTAGGCAGAAAGTATGGCATGGTTAGGCTGCTATAACTATCAGAATAAGTTTAGCCTGATAGCTTATGGACAGCACAGGTGTGTGAGTGAAGTCTGAATATAGTGAGAAAGGGTGATGCAAACAACAGGACCGAAATCATTACAGCCATCTTTTCTGAAAGAGGCACATTGATCTTTCTGTTGCCAGTTAGTTTATATACTGAATAACAATATATATGAGTGAATAATTCTTCAGTGAATGAGGCCCCCAAACAACAGAGGATTTAAAGTAAAAGATTAACAAGGTTATCACTTGTTGTACCAATTACCAGGAGAGTAAGAGATAACCCACTTATCAGCAGTTCATTCTTAACTTATTGAGAAAACTGGCATTGTTAACGCTAAAGGATTACGTGATCAGAAGGATATTGGTTTGCATTAGTCATGTAGTGCAATTCATTTTAGATTAATACCAGCCTCATTCCAGTCATCTTTATGAAGGATATTGTACATCCCTAGAGAAAAAGACAGATTTATTAAACTAGTAAAATATGTTTGATGTACAGGTGCCTATTTACTTCAGGATTAACATAACACAGTGTTAGCTATTTGTCCTTCCTCTGAATGGTGAGAGGTGAGGTTTTAGATTAAAAATGAGATAATCTGAAGGCTAACTGTTCCCCAGTAGGCTAAGCCTTTTTCTACTCTGCTGCAAACTATGCCATGTTGCCACAGTCTTGCACCAGTTGGCTGCATAATGAGCTAACACAGAGTTAAACTGGAAGAAAAGTATTAACTTTTCCCAGTTTTCTGCAAGGTTAGACCACTGCTGTATGGTTGGTATCACTGAAGAGCAAAATAGGTGCAAAAAAGGCAGGTGTTCAGATGCAGAACTCCACGTTACATTGCTGGATACCCATCCTGGGGAGTGTGAAGCTTCATTCTGCTTGTAGTGTAGTGATTCCGAAATTATTTGTTCTCGGTTTTGGTAGTCTGATAAAACGCTACATTTTACTTTATTAAGAATGAGTGACTTCATTGAGAGCTTTTACAAGTAAATGAAAAGCTCACTCATTGGTTTGATGGCACAACAAATCTGGCTATAGGGCTCTGCAATAGATGAAAGCCATTACAGGCACAAGGCACAAAGTACTGTTCCAGTATAAACTTGTTTTATTTGTTCAAGTCAGTTAAAATAATTTTGTCAGTTAACTTTATATAAGAAAGCTTTACTCTGGATCAAGTACTATTTTGACCAAGCCACTCTATACCAGGTTATTTGTTGTCTGTTCTCCCACAGCCAGCAAAAAAACCTGTGTAAACTCCCTAGTGGGTACTCTGGCTAATTTGGCAGACTTGTGATCTTGTGCTTTACTGCCTCCTTATCAGGTTGCCTGTTAGTGGTTCCTATTATATTGGACAGTATAATGTGGTCTCATAAAATCTTCCAGTTTAGTTTTATCCAAAAGAAATACAGTCTGTACACTCACAGATTTCTTTACAATGTGAACCCAGAATTCAGGAACCTGAAGCGCTAAGAAAACCATCAGTTATCAGGAGACTTCAAATGAACAATACTGACTTTTGTTGTGTCAGACTATAATTCAATATGAAGGCTGTTATTTGTTACTATGACAAACTGAGGTGTACACAAGCTTTTATATACCCTTCAAAGGCACAAGAACATATTTAAACCAGTTACACTTGTGACCATCTGGAGAATCTCCACAGATTTTCAAAAAGTTTTTTCAGACTTACATTAGAGTATTTAAGAACACGTCTTTGCCCTTTATTCCTTGCCTCAAGGAGTCCATAATGTAATTCATACAAATGTGATAGATGAGGCAAAGAACGAAAGAGAGAAGGTGAGGAAACTTTCTCTAGCTGATCTCCATGAAAGACCTATGTCTTATGGAAGGATTTGAAAAGAGGATTTCTACTTCAGACAAAGAAGTAGAAAACTGTTCCAAAAAATAGATAGTTATGCCCATCCATTCAAAATTATATAATAGCTTTAATATATTGGACTCAGACTTTGGTTTCTCCTTTTCACATTCCTTTTGATGATGAGACAAAATGTAAGAGGAGCAAAGTTTGAAGAAAGAGGAAGTTTCTCTTGCTGATATTGCTTGACAAACTTGTAGGCATGTTCATCATGTACCAAAGGTAATGCTTAAATTGCCATACCTGTTTGGCTACTAGCTTTGAACATGGTCCCAAATGTTAGTATTTTGGCTTAAGTGATGAATGAGCTGGCTATTTTCCGTGCAGGATGAAATTGGCTCCGACTCCAATCTCAAGTACAGCTAAAAGAAAACATGCATGTAACGAAGAGGACAATATTCCCAAAGGTCTATCCTCTAAAAAACAAATAAAAATCAACAGATCTAACTGAAGAAAGCACAGTTCCCTACAAATTTCCCTTAAGTGTCATCATCTTCACTATAACACTGCCACTGGGAAATGTAAATACTTCTTTCCCAAATGTCCTGTTAGACTGGCTATCTGTTAGCTCAGTAGGGCAATGGAATTCCAGAATGAGATTTTATAATCAAAAGAGACAGCGTGTGAGATTTGTCAATATAACAAGTATCCCACTCCTGAACTACTGTTCTTGACGTCATTTATATTCAACGGTGGAAAGAGTTTAATTTAATCCTATTGAAAATAGCTGAAACTGGCCAATGACATTGTGACCTGTGAATATACATGTCTCCTTCATGAGAAAGGAGCTTGGATATTCTGATCAAAATTCGGATATCTACAATATATACAGGCATTTACAATTAGATGTAATAATCTCACTTTAATAATCATATTCCAGGTCAGGTTTTCACCATTTGATGTGGGGACAAGAATTTGGTACTTCTATCCAAAGTTGCATAAATGTTCAGACAGGATAGGACAAAGAGTGCATATCCAAACTTAATTTCTGACATTTTATGATATAAAGAGCCCTCAATCAGCTGCATTGTAACAAGGCTATATATTCAAGTTAAATCCCTTAGCATCTGCTGTAGTTTCAGGTAGAAACCTAGATCTGGTAGAAACCTTCAGGTAGCACCTAGATCTGTTATACTTTCTCTTCTGTTATGACAGTCATTGGACATACTCATCTTTCTGGGTGAATGAACTCTTACACATTCCTTGTACATATCAGGCAACTAGGAGAAGCAAGAAGAAAAGAAATTACCCTAGGGTTGAAGTGAAGGTCTGGCAGAGCTGCTGAAGTTTGTAGTTCATGATGACACAGTAAAATCAGAGGGATGAGTTTTCCATCCTGATGAGGCTTTCCATACTGATTGTGCTGCGTAACTGTCAGTAGGCATCAGGCAGCTGGTTGTGAGACATGTTGATCATGGGAACAAGAAGTTGAGTTGACTGTAAAACATGGAGGAAAAGTTATCTTTCTTCCCTTTTATTAATGAACAGGAAATAGACAATGTTTGGTAGCCATCTGACTGACACCTCCCAAGCCTCCTAGAGGCATAGGAAGAACAAAGCAGTATTTCCCTATCAGTCTACCCAGGATCAAACAGTGACTCTGAGAACCTTGGTCCATAAAAATCCTTTTATTGACATAGCCGTTCTCCCGCTTCTGTGTTAGTTTAGCTATGCTAACATTCCCTGTGCTGTCATCCCAAATCTCTTCTAATAGTTCAACACTTTTCCTCTGCATTCAGGAAAGAAAGGAGCTTCTTCAAGCCTCTTTATTCTTTTGACTCAGTTCACCTCTTATGTGCACTCAGGAAACAGCTGAACTGTTTCTTCTGGCATGCAGAGCAAGGGTCTCTTTCTGAGTCTAAGACCTGCAACTCCCAACTTCTGCAAATAGCAAGCATTGAGTTGTCCATGTGAGCAAGCAGGCAGGATTCCTCTCTTATTGTACGTAATGGAAAAAATGAATAAAAGATAGAACTGCAATAAAAAGGTAGGAAAAAAGCCAAAGGAGACAAATTATAATAACATAGAGCCTAAATTAACTATAAAAGTTTTACAAGAGCAATAGCTGCCCCTCACCCCTTTAAGAATGGAAGGCATAGAGTTCCAGCCTGAATTGTTTTCACATTGGAATTTAAGATTACTGTATAAACCATTGTCTCATAAAATATATATTTAGTAGATCTATGCTGGAATACTTTTGGTGAATAGGTAATAGGGAAGAGATTGTACAAATGCTTAAACAGGGCACTTAGAGCTTGCCCTGGGACTTACAAGAAATAAATCATCACAATTATATATTTATCTATGCCAACACCCAATCTTAATTCTGAAACTAAATTGATGGAGCACAAATATATTTTATATTGAAAATTATAATATGAAATAGGAAGCTAGAAATTATTTCACATCCAATTTATATCAAGGATTATGCTATGGAAGCACACTGTACTTGAGTATGATTTTATTATATTGTCTGATACAATAAATGCATAATAATCTGCTCTTGATAAACCAGTAACAGTTTATTTTTAGCAAAACCATCAATGAAAATATTATCTCATTACAGAGATTATCTGTTTATGCATGGGTTTGTTACATGACAGGCAGGTTTGGCATCAGAATAATCTTCTGTTGATTTTAAATTTTTGAGAACCATACTCATAGCTGGCTCTGGGGTAACCTTCCTGTGTACCTAGGGCATTTTCTTGTGGTAAGTGTGAGTCCCATCATTCTGTACAATTGTTCCATCTGTCTTTGCATGATAACATTATGTAGAAAAGACAATTTTTCACCTTCCCTAGTGACTTCTGCTATAACCTGCTTAAAATATCTACCTAGTTTCAACTTGGCCTCAGTAAATACTGCTTAGAAAGTCAGATGCAGACTGCCTGTTCTTAGCATTGTTGTAGCAAGTCTACAGTGGAAACCACTTTTGAGCTCTACTTTTGGTTCTGTCACTGACTTCTTGAGTGAGGATGAGCAAGTCCTACATTCTCTGCTTGAAGAAGTAGGATGTAATATACTTATTCTCCCTTTCTCTTTTTCTGCCCCATCTGTCTACCATTTTTAACTGATGTCCACTATATATTAATAGAAAACTGCTGTCTTGTGTTGTTGTTTTTTGTTTTTTGTTTTTTCTTCTCTAGTATACTGGTTATTACTGGGATAGAGTTAATTTTCTTCATAGTATCTCATATAGTGCTATGTTTCCTATTTGTGATGAAAACAGTGTTGATAACACACTGATGTTTTAGTTATTGCTGAACACTGCTGACACAGCAATATGGCCTTTTCTGCTTCTCATGCTCTACCACTAGCGAGTAGGCTGAGGGTCCACAAGAAGTTGGGAGGGGTCACAGCCAGGACAGCTGACCCCAACTGACCAAAGGGATAGTCCATACCTTATAATATTGTGCTTAGGAATAAAAGCTGGGGGAAGAAGGAGGAAGTGGGGGACATTTGGAGTTATGACACTTGTCTTCTCAAGTAACCATTACGTCTGATGGAGCCCTGCTTTCCTGGCGATGGCTGAACACCTGCCTGCTGATGGGAAGTCATGAACGAACTTATTTTGCTTTGCTTGCACACACAGCTTTTGCTTTACCTATTAAACTGTCTTTCAGGCTTTTCTCACTTTTGATTCTTCACCTGATTCTCTTCCCCATCCTACTGCAAGGGGAGGGAGGGGGAGTGAGTGAGTGGCTGTGTGGGATTTAGCTGCTGACTGGGGTTAAACCACAACATCTAGGCATAAGCTCAGGTGTTATTTGTCTATTTCTATAGCAAAATTGTAAAAAATGTAATAGCCTAGTTGGTATCTTCCAGTTCTGTATGAACAAGAGCAAAAGGATCTGGAAACATCAGTTCACAATAATTCTGTAGTTACTGTGAAGAATATTGAATTCATGTGATATCAGTATCATCAGACCTGTGAAACTCTAATGTATCATTTCTTCTATATATTGTAAACTAATCAAAATGATAATCTGTTCTGAAATCCATAGTAATTTTAAAATATCTCTGAATATTAGTGCAAAATTAGCAGCTATGTTCTTAAAATGCCTTCTGTTCTGTGACTCTATGCTATGAGGTTTGTTTTTATTATTGCAACAGTGCCAAATTTATTCACCAAATTTTCACTCTAGGTGCCAGATTGTCAGACTGCAAAAATGTCTTTCTCTGATTTATAGCTGCTCTCACTAACCTGCTAATTTCCTTAAAATTCTATTTGATAATTTAATTTGCACTTTCAAAGAGAAAAAAAAGAATCATAGGAAGATGTCTGGATGCTTTCACTAATTTTTTTCTTCCATAGGAAGGGAGAGAGATAGTCACTGAAGTTTCAGCCTCAGAGTTAGATTTTGCATGCCAATTTCACTTGTAAAATATACATGACTTTTTTTTTCAATATCCCTATAGCTTAACAGAAATTCATGCTAATCTTCATAGTTATGGTCAGTTATGGATCGATGAAGAAAGCTGAGAGCTTAATCTACCTGCCCATTTGTTCTTAATTCTTACTTCTTTGCAGAACTGCTGTGAACTCACACACTAAAAACATAAAAACACTCTGTGTTCAGTACCTCAGCAGCTTCCCAGTTCCTCGAAGCTACAAGCTGAGCTCAGACAATTGGTTTCCCAAATGAGTCAAAGAAATGCTTCTGCCTAGTTTGTAACTGAGCACTTTTTAACCTAAGGCTAAACGTTCAGGCTGAATTTCATATGTTAAGACGACCAAGGACATGACGAGAAGTTAGATGCAGTGTAGAATGAAGTTTGTTGTTTTACAAGTGGTCCATTCAGTAGGCTGAATCAGGTAATACAGTTTCAACAGACAACTACTCCTGAAACAGGAGGGAAATTGCAGTTGTGTTCAGCAGACTGCCCTTAAGAGTGCTGCTATGGCACGTTGCAAGAGCATATCCTTGTCACATGAACTTTTCTAAACAACCTGTGCAGTGCCCTGACATAATATCTGAAAGCCTTCAACATAAAATCAACCACATGTACCTTTTGAACCTATGAATTAGCTAGTGTCTCCTTTTTTAGTCTCATAACTCTGTTTGGGGCTTTTTCCAATATGCAAATCCTAGCAGAGCTTTCCCAAAGCTGTGGGTATTCAGATCTGAGATTTTCATTTGGTCCCAAAGCCATTTAAAAGTCTATTAAAACATAGGTTTTGAAGTGCAGTGATTAGGGGTTGTTCCTGCAAGGTGGTGAATACTCTGGCTCTGATTCACCAAAAAAACTTAAGCTTGTACATAACTTTAAGCATGAGTAGTACCTTTGAAGTTCCAGAGAAATTAGATATGCATTTAGGTGGTTTATTGGGTCATACGCATAATACTCAGATCTTGTAGAATCAAGCTCTATACTATACGTGTATAGACATACACATGTGTAAGAACATGCATACGTATAGTGCATTTAAAAAGTCCGTACCATAATTCGATTTCATTTTACTGGTAAGATATTCTTGGTGTAATTCTACTGAGTGCAAAAATTACTGCTATGCATACACTGGTGTAGGTGTATTTATAATAAAGTCCAGAAATTGTTGAAATAGTCTGCTAGCAATCGTTCACTTCTCACGCAATAACTCTAGCTAAATCTAAACAAAATGAATACTGCATTTGAGAATCTGAATTCAGTAAATTTCCCCTGTCTGGATATAGGAAATGAAGTGAAATGACATTTCTATCAAATCAAGACAATGTGTTGTATAAAGCAATCCTGATAAACAAGTCAAACCTGCTGCAAGAGAATGTGCACTGTACTGGTATCATACTAGGCTGCAGTTTATATTTTGGCAATGACACAGTGAGGTTTTGCAAGTATATCAAACAGTAAATTGCAATATTTATGTAAATTATTTTAGCTATGTATGTTTTCTAGCACCTGCAAGGGCAGCTTCTCAGCCTAGACACAATTTTATTCTGCTTTTATAATGTCACTTATGCCATTCACTGTTGTCCTTTGCTTACATGCTTTACTTCGTAAATGTGTATTATTAAAAAAAAAAAAAGTGAAAAAAATTTTCACCTTTCAAGGAGTTTGATATCTAGTTTTATTTAACTAAATTTAATTTTCGGTCTCCAACAGTCTTCTCTTTTGTTTGCATATTCTTCTTGTTGTTGATTTTTCATAATTAATTAAATATCCGTATTGATTTATGTTTTAAAAGATCTACACATTCTTTGTAAATGAATATGAACCCATCTAATATTTGACAGTGATGTGAGCTTTCTTCCTGGGAATACCTATTCCTATATCAAACATTTCCAGAGCAAGCAGATGTGGATTTTATGTGAAATTTATATGATTTTCAGTTAGCTGAATTATTTGTTGTCAAATTATCAAACAAATTTAATCTTTTGTGTTCTTCTGAATTATTCATGATCCAGTCATCATTTCTGTAACCATAACATAATGTCCATCAATAATTTGTCCAAATAAATATCAGCTTTTTTTTATTGAACTGATTTTTCAAAGCCACTTTCATCTTAGTCAAATGGCTGGCTCTGAAAACAGGGGCAGTGTTAGCTCCTGAGAGTCTAGACCCCGTGTTGGTAGAGTGTCACTTGGAGGTCCTGCTGGTCCTGAGGGATTGCACAGGGTGCAGAGGATGCACAGGGTGCAGGGTGCATAGGATGCTCTGATAGGGGTCTCACACAGAAATACAGGCACCTCAGCATGAATCTACCTAGACGCAGCAAAGCTCACTGCTGATGCACACCGTTCTGTGATGGAAATTCCTATATTTTCCACAAGGTATAAATAAAGAATTAGGCATACAGAGAAGTCAGCAAGCGTGAGCAAGAGTCATCTTAATCCCCACATAAAAAAAGCTGAGAAGAGTAAATTTGTGCACTCCAAAAATGAGGTGGCTATCTATTAAGATTCACAGTCCTCAATGACCATCGGGGTCCATCCTGGGGGCAATAATAAACCATGATGGTACTGAAGAGCCTTGCCTGAGCCCTCCATCCAAACCTGAGCTATGCTTTAAGTGTACATGTCTCCAGTCCTGTTCCTGAATGGCCTGGATTTCCTGGATTCACTTGGGACCTGACTTGTTACCTTGCTTTTGCCCAATGCTCACCAGACATTCAATAGGATGCATTGCTGTTGCCAGCTGGCTCTGCTCACCTGGATCAGATGTGCTTGGACTGTGCTTGGAGTGGTCACTGCCCACCCGCTTTGTGGCAACCCTCAGCTTGCCATTCATGGCCCCTGACGCTGCTGCCTGACAAGCCCACCCTGAAGGCCATCACACTGTTGCTGTCACATAAGGCAGAAAGACAAAAGGTAGTGAGGAAGCTGCATGTTTGTATGCCCAGTGTCTTAAGTAAGCAGCGTGGGAGTGAAAGCTTTTGGTCTGATCCTCAAAACTCTGCACTTTGGAATAGTAAGTCTTAAATTTGTAATGGTGGATACTGCACCCTCCTGGAATTGCAGGGAATTTACTCTCTGCAGTAAGAAACTGGGCTTTGCGTTTCACTATTTCACACCAAGTATGTAAAATATTAGAATAGGGTCTGGAATTCAGAAATTCCCCTTTTTTCTGTGATTAACCTGCTGTGAATCTAGAAATTTGTATTTGTTTATGTGGTGATTATACAGGTGGTGACAGAGATGGAGCCAACCTTTTCTCTGAGGTGCAGAACAAAAGGACAAGATGCAGGAAAGGGAATTCCCACTAGATATAAAGAAGAATCCCTCACAGTGGGGGTGGGGGGCAAGCATTAGGACAGGTTTCTCAAAGAGGCTGTATGATCTCCATCCTTGAAGATGATCAAAACTTGACTGGGCAACATCCTGAACAAACCTATTAGAACTTGAAGATGAGCACTGTTTTAAGTGTGGGTTTGAACAGGATGACCTCCAGTGATCTCTTCCAGTCTAAATCATGCTGGAATCAAAGATTCTGTATTGTCTTTTTTCATTCCTTTTTGCCTCACAGTGGATGCAGAATTATTTCCTGAAGGACATAACACAAATCCCTTTCTGCATCTTTTTAACTACAAAAAATTGAAGGACAATACAGAGATAACAGCCATCATTACACAGTTTTTTGGAGTAGGGCTGAGGTTAAAATTAATCTGTGCCGTTTGCACAGTCTAGTCTCCTTTTTCCACATATAGAATTTTCTTTCTGTGCAAATGTTGACCTAGGAGTAGTTTATAGCTTATTTCGCCCCATAGCTGATCCCTGACAGCTTAAAAATATGGACTGGAAGAAACATAGCAAAGTCTACATCTAAAACCCTTTGATATTCTGGCCAGAGGTATAGAAAATCTCTTCTAGAGAATGCTAAAATCTGAGATTCAAACAAATGCTAAAGGGCAGAGACAAACATTCCACAGTTAGTGAGATGAGCCATTTATTACTAATTAAATGTATTTATTTCATTATAGCCTTACTATCTTATGCATGTGTCGTGGGGGAATTTGAGTAGGGTGGCCACAAGACAAGAACCACACCACCCTCTGACATATAATCTAAAATTTATCTATTGAACAGGATGGTTATGTCAGGTGGATAGTGATTTCTATCCCAGGATTTCTGTTCTACAACGTACACTTACTACACACGCACTTCGATCAAAGCTCCTCTGGTTTGGTTAAAGGCGAGGTGCTCCACAGACTGAAAGTAAGAGGATGTTCACCCTGAGCACAGGATGAGTTGGGTCTTGGCTGGCAGCCTGGCCCCCACATGTAGCAGTTTCACTTTGGACTCAGCCTTCTGCACTGTGTCCAGCATTTGCTCATATATGTGTTTCCCTCCCAAAGGAGCTTCTGTTTTAGTTACTTATTGCTTTCTGAATTATACTGTGGGTATAAAATGTCAATGGCTGCAGTAATTATGTAGCTTGGGGGTCAACTTCTTCTGCTTTCTTTACATTTAAGGCAAATTAATGGTTGTCACTGGGACTTCTATCACCCTTTGTTCTCCTGCTCCCAATGTACTACAAACATGTGAAGTTAGCATCGGTTACAAAAGTTTGTCTATTGTTTCTTTGTTTTCCAACTCATACTAGATTAACCTGGTGAGTGAGAGATAGGCAGATGTAATCAAGATCTCTTTTATCTGAGTGATGCTTTAGGCTTCACCCCATAGTTTGATTCTACAGTGACCATGGAAACAAACTCTAATTCACAGAAAAGTGTGATGTATCCATCAAATGATACAAGTCTTTATTTTGGTTTAGGGATCAGGAAAAAAATATTATGTTCTTTAGTACTACTGAATGATTGGGACTTTATAACACCTACAGAGAACTATTAATGGAGTCACAATTACTGAAGATTGTAATCTTAAACAATAAATTGCAGACCAATTAATATGCAGATATAGGAATGGATTATTTAGGTCTGTATGTTGTTATTTTTTAACTGAGCAGTAGCCAAAACTGACTCTAGTCCTGTCTCAAGCTGCAGATGTTTTCTTGTTTTTTAATTCTCTCGAGCATTTGTTAGGCTCTAAACCAAAAGCAGGCAGTTTTCTTCCAGGGACTATCCTACATTCAAGCTTACTTGCTTTCTTTTTCTGCACCCAGGCAAAATGCACTGAAGATTGCCTCTGCAAGCTGTTTAACCTATAAATAACAGGGCTTTTTACACACTGGAGTTTTGACTTGTTCACGAGATCAGGTTGTAGGGCTATTGGTGATGGGAAGGTGTTGTGAGTTAACCCCAGTAGGTAGCTAAGTACCACACAGCCAGTCGCTCACTCTCCTGCAGTGGGATGGGGGAGAGATTCGAATAGGTAAAAGTGAGAAAACTCAAGGATTCAGATAAAGACAGGTTAATATGGAAATCAATAGTTGTATGTGCAAGCAAAGCAAGATAAGGAATTCATTCACTACTTCCCATTGGCAAGCAAGTGTTCAGCCGTTTCCAGGAAAGCAGGGCTGCATCATGTGTAAAGGTTCCTTGGGAAGACAAATGCCATCCTCCCCTTCCTCTTTCCTCTTTCTTCCCTGTAGCTTTTATTGCTGAAGTATGGAATATCCCTTTGGTCAGTTGGGGTCAGCTGTTCCAGCTGTGCCTCCTCCCAGCTTCTTGTGGACCACCAGCCTACTTGCTGGTGGGGTGGTGTGAGAAGCAGAAAAGGCCTTGACTCTGTGTGAGCACTGCTCAGCAATAACTAAAACACCCTTGTATTATCAACACTGTTTTCAGCACAAATCCAAAACACAGCACCATACAAGCTATTATGAAGAAAATTATCTCTATCCCAGCCAAAACCAGTACTATTCCTGCACAGGTGACTTTTCAATAATTATTTTATCTCCTCTTCCTAGAGTGGCTGCCTCTGTGATTTTTGTACATGGTGACCACAGGCTCTGCTCACTTTCTTTGAGCTAAGAAAAAAAAAGAGAATAGAGGAAATACAATGGTGAGCCTATGGTCTAGTTCCTCCTTCACATCCAGTTGTGGACAGTGTGGAGGCACAGGAACAGATAACTCTGCATGCATTCTCCACTGAACAAAGAACATCCTAGGAACCAGATTTAAATTGATGACTAGACCATATCTCTTGGAAGTCTGGTTTTGTAGCTAGTTACCTGTCCAAGGTAAGTACCTAAATTGGACCTTTTATTTGCAGTCACAAATTGCCTAGTTTAGCTTCCAGCCTTTTGATATTTTCTGTTTATGTCTTTGACTAAACAGTTGATTTCTTAATCACTTCATGCACATATTCATTCTTCACAGGCACAAACTTTATCCAAAATTAAAAATCTGCACTTCCATCTGTAAAATAATGACTCTGGAGCATGAACCAGTGAGCACTCTAAAGCATAATAAGTACTAACACGTACTTCTCTTTGTGCACTTATATTGCCAGGTTGAGTATGCTACTAGGGTCTTTCTTATCTCCTAGTTCCTTGCTGCATGTGATGTAGCTTCAAAGCAGGAACCCAAGCCAGCTTCTAATTCTCTGCCACTAAGGAACTGATTACCTTATGTCTGAAGACATATGTGGGACCTATGGTAGCCAAGGCAAGTAGAGGCACACATAGGTCTGTACCAAAGAGCTCAAGCCTTCTCATCTTCTTTCAGAGACCATCGAAGCCAGCCTCTGAATTTGGACTGGACATGTTACAAATTTGGGTTTGAGGTCACAACTAAAATGCTGTAGCTATCAGAAGCATGGCTTTGCTTCTGGAGCACTGTGGCTTTTTATTGCTACGATACATAGGACTAGGAAGAACTAGTCCCAAAGAGTTTCTATCTAATCAACGGTCCAGCCTAAAGAGCATTCCCTGTGTAGGGGCAGTATCCTCTCCAGTCATCTTGGCTCATGACTCATGGTTGTCCTTATGAGTGGCAATCCTCCTTGCGGCAATCTGGGGTTACTTTCAGGCTACTGCAAGGCCAGAACTCACACCTCTGTGTGTGGCACATAATTTCAAAAAATGTTTTCCAGGCCATGATGTATTTACCGATACTGATGAGAATCATTTCAAAGTGATATGTTGCTATGCCTCTAGCTTTGCCTGTATGGAAGCTTTTTCCTGAACTGAACACTTCTAAATATGTCATTATTGATGGGTATTACTGACCAGTGCTGTGTTATTTGTTGCTGATGCTTCTGAGTGGTACCTACCTACAAAGGTGTTTCTGGGTTTCACAGAATAAATGTCTTCTAATTAGCAAGTTGGTGGTTAATATCAGTCAGCTAGAAAACCCTCTATATTTGATAATATGTGCCACAGTGTTTCCAAATCCCTACCTTGATTTGTTATGCATCCTGGCATTGAAAAGAGCAAAAACAATGAGCCTGGATGTACAGATCTGGTTCAAGACCAAGGAAAAATGAGGATGCTTGTTTGTTTGTTTGGTTGGTTTGTTTTTTTTACTAATCTTTAGGACCTTTAAAGCATTTCAGGAACTTGTGTTGACTTTGAAAAAATATAGTGGATGCTTAAAATTATTTTTTTAATTTTCCATTTTTAGACAGCCCTGAAATAAAAGATTATCTTTCTTTTCCTTAACACTTAAAATACACTTAGAAATGCAATTGAATTTTTGTTTAAAATTAAACGTTTAGAAAGGCAGAATAATGAAATAAAATGGTGCTAGGAAACTTCCTAACACCTAGTTATCCTCCTACAGATGAGGTAACCCCTTAAGACTGAGTTAACAGTCTGGAGAAATGACTAACTTGATTGTCTGTAGCTGTTTCAGTGTACCTAAAAATGGCATTGAACATGTGCTTAAATACAAGGACTTTGGAAGAAACGGTAAATACTTTTTTTTTTTTTTTAAGAGCTTTTTAAGAGATTTTGGGGGTTTTCTTAGGGGTTTTTTTTGTTTGGTTTGGTTTAGTTTTTTGGGTGGGTGGATTTCTTTCAATTTCACTTTAGAGAGATTTCCACAATAAAATACTTCACTGATAGGAGATAAAAGAGCCAACAACCTAGTTTAATACACAACATCCATTTATCTCAGTGGAAATTTTTCACTAGCTTTAAAGGGAACAGTAGCAAGACCTCAAATATTAGAAAAATTTATGGTTTAGGCAGACTTCTGTGGTCTAGTAAGATACATTAGACAGTTAAAATACTGGTCCCAATTATCTCAGAAGCTATAAATGTCTTTAATTTGATTCCTTGCCATTGTACAGAAGGCTCATTTAAGAGGAAAGTATCTGAAATTCATGAGATGATCTGACCTAACTTTTTGAAAATAGTGTGAGTCAGAGTTGAAATCAACCACTCATCAATGTGTCTTTCTATTTTCTTCCATATCCATAAGGAAGAGCTTTGTGAAAATACGTGACATAATTTCGATTTACTCTAACAGTATACTTGTTTCTTGAGTGTGACTGTCTGTGAATAAGTCTAGTCCTTGTACACCTAAGGAACTGTTCTTTGCAAATAGTGCTTTCATTCTGAAATCTGAGAAGACAGAGAAAGAGTGTATTTTTAAACTTTTCTAAGACTACAAAAAGGTGGGAGAACTTCTGAGGAAAAGTTTGGGGTTTTTTTTTAAGTTGTTATAACCAAGCATGAAAACTAATTTGCCTCCAGTTATTTCTTTTCCTTTTTTTCCCCCTAAATATGTAACAAGAAAAAATATTGTCTGTAAAGGTTTCTTCAGAATGGAACATCATCTGGACAATGTTCTTTCTTTGTTTTTTATTTAGCAAGTGAAGTGGTGATATATTAGACCACAACCATCCTATAAAACAGTCTGTGCTGTTATGTGTGAATGTGATCAGCTAGTTTTAAGCTCAGTCACCTGTGATTTTGCAAATTTTTCCACTGTTGATGAAGACTTATATACACATTGTAAGCAAACAGACAAGAACAAATATTTTGCTGTTTGAGGTAATGTGAAGTAGGAGGTTGTGGTGCTGATCTGCTGGGAGTAGATAAGCGAAGAGGGTGTTGGTCTGCTTCTTTTTTGACCCCTCTGTTATGCAGTGTAACATTGGAATTCCCTTCTACAGACCTGTTTTCTTTGAAGTCCTTTGCCTGTCTAGAATAGCAAGAATGAGAATAACCTCATTTAAAAGTATAACATATAGCTTACATCATCATCTCCAGCAGAGAACTAGGTATATTCACCTCTCTATCCATTGATTAAAAGGGGATCCAAACCAATCTGCTTATACTACATGCCCAGCTTATGACTTGTTGGTGTGATGAATTCTGCCCTAAATGGGTACTTTACTGAGGTGGGAGCTACACACTCTCAAGCCAGAATTTCCAAGTGGACAGGGGTGGTCTTTAGTTCCCAGGGAAGAAAGATGTTCTGCTACAGCTATAGTCTAGAGATGCCTGGTTCAACTCTCCATATTTTAGCTTAGTGGCAGCCAAGATATACAGTCTTTGCAATGAACATTCAAGTGCATTTCTGATATTTGAGCCACTAATCTTCGCTGGTCTTTGGCATGCTATTGTAGCTGTTAAACTAATTGGTTTTTTTCCTGCCTCATAGGGATGAAGAAGATACGGACAAGATTTGTATGGAGCAAAAGACACTGGAAGACATAACACAATAAAAAAGGAGAAGACAGAAACAATGAGAGTGAAATGGAGATCAAAAATGGAAGAGGGAAAAATATGCCAGAAAGAAACTAGTAAGGGAAAGCTGATTGCTCTTAGAAATCTGCTGAATAAATACAAGTGGGACAATAAAACACATGACTAACATACAGAGATGAGACTAGACTATTCACATAAATTAAAGTTCAGTGTGATGCAGGTATTCACATTCCCCAATGGAGTTCACACCACTCCTATCTGAGCCTGGAAAAACTTTATTTCAGCTGAAATAATAATTATACAACAGTTTTTGAAATAAATATATCAGATCATATTGAATGACCTCTCTTTCCCTGAGGAGGATCCCCCTGGGCAAGAATATAGTACTATAACCTTGAAAATGCTTACTTCATCTCTTCATGATTTTGTTGACTGTCCAAAAGATATTGTGCAGTCCACTTGCACCTGCCAGTGCAGCCCTGGGGGTGACAAGATGGACTGTCAGAAGTCCTGCTCTGCACAGCTTCATACAGCAATGAAACAAGGTTTAACTTTCTCAAAATGCAGTGGTGATCTTTTCCTTATTAACTGAGTTTTGACTCTTTCACCTTATTGTTCCTAAATATCCTTTGTTCCTGAGGGAGGGGTGCTGCTGGGATGGTTCTTGTTAACTCATTTTCATGTCTCAAAGCTTTCAAAGTTCTATCCTGGAACAGTTTCACTACCTGTGTTCCTTGCCACATACAAAGCATGACATATATTGGAAAATAGTTTTAATTAAAATCTAGTTTAATGTTTCTATTTAATTTAAGTAGCAGCTGGCATTATTTGTTAAACTGACAGTGTGAGAGAAAGAGGTCAGAAAAAGAAAACTGGTTGCTCTTCCTTCTTTTTTATTTGCCAGTTGGACTACTGAAAGCATTAACATTTTAAATCTCTATGTCTCTGGCTATTAAGTAAGAAGTCAATAAGAAGTAAACTGTGAATAGAATTGGTTTTCCACCATTGACATGGCCATTAATGCCCATATCACAAGATAAGCTTCTCATTAAAATGTCAGTAACAAAAACATAGGTTCTATGTGCTGAGATTTATGTATCTGGCAGAAAATTTCACAGCATCCTTTAGGATTGTTGTTTGAGAAAGTGACTGCAGTTTCCACTGGCATCTCTCCCAATTTCTAGACAACTAATAAAAAACTAGGGACACTGCTGAGCACAGCATGACTTGATCTAGTTGCCATCCTAGATCTGGTTGCCTTATTACAATTTAAAAATAACTTTGGTTTTTCAGCAAAAAATAAAAGATTCAAACTCTGTTTGAGTTCCTTATATCTATGCCTACTAAATACATTGCTTCCATACCAACATCTTCAAAGGGCTAATCACATTGGGATTGGATTAATCTTATTTAGCTGTAAGCATCTACTTCATGGACACTTACACCTGAGATAAATATCTCGGGTTTTCTTAATAGTGAGTAGAAAGAGAGAGATCCCCTTAGAGTACTTCTTATCTGACCTGCTTTCATGGGAGCATCAAGAATGGAGTATCTGAGTACACTGTGCAATGGCAGATAGGACAATGCAACCAAAACCGAGCACGATGAGGCTTGGTACAGGCTATGGATTGACGCATAACAGGAGAAAAATGCCTGAAATTGCTGAAAAGCTATATCATGGTATCCTCATGGACTGATTTCATTGTCAACCTGTGCCTATAACCCCCTCCCTGCCCCTTAAGAGAGACTGGGGCGAAGTGTTGTTACATGGACATCCAACATTCAGCACCCTGTAGAGTGGGAGGGTACATGTAGTGTACCAACTATGTGTTGGTACCCAGTCACCAGCCAGAGCATGATGTTGGGACTGGTCCGAGCCAGTGTCATGTTTCCCCTAGGCTCGGCTGTGTCAGCCTACTGGTGAGGTAATTGTTGTGGTCTCAGTTTGGTCTGTGTGAGTGTTTGTGTAAAGCTTTTCATGATGCAGCCAAAACTTGGTCCACTTAATAAATTGCCCTCAGTAGTGTCATGTTGTCTGGTGTTCTCTTTCTCCTTGTGACACTTAACTATAGATGTTCATCTTAAGATAAAACTAATATCCCCTTAAAGAGGTTTAGCTATGCACTCATAGTAAAAAGATAGCAAAGTGGGTACTTCAGTGACAAATCAATATTTCAGGTATTTAAGGTTTGTGAAATGAATTCTACCTATCAGTGTCTATTCTCTGTAAATAGCCATTGGATTTTCTGCTTTGCTTGTTTCAGGGCTTGAGATTTTCTTGAAAAAATACCATAATTTGGGATTCTGCTGTCTTTTTTAATTTGGAACACAATTTTGGGAAGAGACTACCAGTGAATGAATAGTGTAGGAAAAATAAAAACAAAACAAATGTTTGTGTTTGTGATGAAAAAGACATTCATCATGTTCTAAAAAAGCTTTCAACTCTCTTTTGATACAATGAGTCATGCGCTGAAGGAATAACACTCGTTATTATGTGTTTGGGTTACCCCTTGATGCCGTTGTGTGCAGTACTTGCTCAGCTCTATGGTAAGGAGTGTAGGAAGAAGCTGGAGCTAGGAAATGGAGATGGCTCCAGAGGACATAGAGTTTATGGAATATGTTTGGCAACATTTTTTTTTTCCAGGGAAGGCAAGGAGCAGCTGTGTTTACAGCAATGTACTTGTAGGCATAACTAGAAAGTCCTGAACATGGGTCAAATGATTAATCTTAGGGTATAGTGTGTCAGGTTTAGTTCAGTGCTGTTCTGATCTAGTCCTTAAGCTCTACTGTTGCCAGCTCAGCCAGCACCAGGATGTGTGTGTATCCGGAAGGGATCTGCCCAACAAAATAGGTGGCTACCAATTCACTCTCTCTGAGTTCAGAAATGATATGAAGTCGAAGAAACTCTCCTGGTAGTTTTTCAAAGATGAACACACAGATGTAGATGAAACACTGATTTTGCCATCCAGAAAAAGGTCATGCCTGTGTAAAAATAATTCTTAAATGAAACAGGGGTAGTTTTCAAATCCACTTCTCTCCCCATTTTCCTTTCCTTTCATCAACTAGTTCTATCTCAATAAACTTCTCTTCAAAATGAAATTTATGCTCTTTTTGTAAAGAATTGTAATTATTTGAAACTGTAAAACAAACATTTGGCATTTATAGAAGCGGAAGCAAGGTTCTGTGTCATTTGGTATTAGCTGTCTCACAGCTGAAGATGACATACAGAGACTCCTATGACCCACTTCTATGCTCAATGTAAGCATCTTCATCTTCATCATCTTTTATAATCCTTTTTTAGGCACCTTTAGGGCTCAGTTAATCAGATCTATTTTGGATATCTAAATTGAATTGATAATCTGATATTACACGCCTCCTTTAAAAAATAAAACCCCTAAATAAACAAAACCCCCCCTATTTAAGATTATTTAGGTTCCCTTTATATGGACCACCCTTCAAAGCTCCTCTTCCTCTTATTTTCAACATTTAGAATGTAGAAAATTACATACTTATCATTCTTTCATCAAAAATTAATATCTACAAAAAGTTGCAGGGTTTTTGTGAAAACAGAAGACTACATATCCCATCGCATACTTAGGTACAGTAATAGCTTACAGACCAAGGACAATAATATTATTTTGGTTTTCCTGACACAGCCTCAATTTTTTTCTTTTTTTTTCTTTTTTTTTCCTTTTTTTTTGGTGGGCTTCAGGGAGATACTTTTAACTATAAGGAAAGCATTTGGACAAAACTTTTTAGCTTTAACTGGCTACAGTGTTATGCTAATGAACAAGAAAGACCAAAAGAAAAAGTACTTTCTTTAAAATAACATTTAGATTCTATTACTAAATTCATGATGTTTTCCCCCATATATCATTATTAACTGGTAAACTTGTTTGTATCACTGCAGTCAAATCAAACATGTAAAATATGAATGTTACATGTCCATCCCAAATTTTATTATGTTTAAAATTATTTGATTTTGAAAAGTGAGAAAAAAAGGTCCTTTTTCTATATATTTTTTCCTCTTTTTTTCTGTACATTTTCTGTATTTTTCTCCTTTTTTTTAATTAAATCCAAGTTTTTCCTGTGTACATGTAACTCAAGGAGATTTGACGCTCAGAGAAATTGTGACTGAACGTTGTGGAGACAAGTGCTAACAAAAGACAAAACAATCTCTAAAAAGACCCCAAGCTTCATTTAAAAAGCAAGAATTAGACATTCTGACTAGTATCTGAAAGAAAGCTTATTGTAAAGATTCCTGAAATGGGCGCATGCATCAGAGTCAGACTCTCAGGACCACATAGCTGCTGTTTGCTCATGCGACAGCTGAAGAACAGTGAGAATGCCCTACAGGGCAAGAAGATATATCAGAAGCACTACAAAATATACGCAACATGATTGACTACTTATTGCATTTAAACTGCAAGGTAGGTGAGGATACAGACAAAAGGGGAAAAAAGGAGCGTACAGTTACAGCTAGGGTTATACTGCCATTTCAGCCTATTTACTGAAATGGAATGAAGTGATTGAATAAATTAAGTTTTAATTGGGATTTCTTTCTCTTTTGTAAAATGAAAGCAATAATTTGGGGGATTAAGATTGACTGAAATTCCTTTTGTTGTATAATATGTATTTCAGTGATATTGTCTATCTAAACAAATATTTCAGAATGATACTTACTGAATTACCTTCTAGGAGACGATCAGTTATGTCAAGCTGCTTCTTGCAGTTTAAATTCAAACTCCACTTGGATCAGAGGATATAATTTGGATCAGTTTATAGTTTTTATAGCAGCTGAAAAGACTGAAAAGAAATCATCAAAGAGGATGCTAATTGCAATCAAATTAAATGACTGGATGGATTAGAATTAGGATGCAGAACTCTGGGAGAATGTCTGCTCTGACGCATCCTGCTGGTGACATGTTTTATTTTTGTGTATTAACCAAACATCTCTTGAGTACTTTTTCATCCTGATTTATAGTGTAAGATTCACAGTGGCCCAACCATAGACTGAAGAAAAAAAATTGGTTCTTGCCCGTTGTTAAGGGAGTAGTTTAACTTAAGAATAAGACACCTTAGCTATGCAAAATCATATGTGTGTAAATTCCAGAATATATATATCAAATCACCCAGCTCACCACTATTGGAATAAATGAAAAAGGAATTTTTTTTTTTTTTTTTTTTCCCTAGGGTAGTCTTATGAGGTAGCTATGAGTTTGAAGTGTAGTCTTGGTATTGTCATGCAAATAAGCACTTAAAGGAATTCTTCTCAATATATATTGCAAGCCAGAACTGTGGAATTAATTAGTCTGTTCTTCATGGTAGATTTTTCCATAAAACTTTTGAATGTTCATATAAGGAAGGTTTTTCTTTCTTTAATTTACTCTTCTATTAAATTTTCATATACATCCAAGGGAACATTATACTAAATGAAATGAATGGATGGAAAGGAAAGTTAACTCAAACCAAACTAGAAAACTGTTTCTAGGCCATTCCAGTCGCAAACAGATGCACATGCACAAGGATTTCAGTAAATGTCAAAAACAAGAACGAAAAGATTCTTTTCAAACGTGGACACCAAATAAACATCTTTCTTCCTTTTAGGAGTGTTTTTCCAACATTGGGGGCAATACTTCATGTAACAAATTTCAGGTAACATTTAAATATATTTACAAGCACAAGATGTTTATAAATATAAACACATTATATACATTATAGAGCATATATAAACAATCTTCCTGTTAAAATCTCCAGACCGTGATGGCAACACAAAGTTATGGCAGGTAACATTTAGACTGACAATGTATTTGTCTCTTCTTCCAAACATAATCAAGAAGTGAAGACATTCTTAGTAATTTGAAACATCAGCCATGGGGGATGCTTCATTTCTCAGTCCAAACCTACATTTGCAACAGGCAGTGATTTGATTTTCTTATGTCAATTTTATAAATTGAAATTCTTCTTCAATACTTCTGATATTAGATGTACAATTTCACTGAACAATGAACCTTATATATTTTTCATAAATCAATCCTCTCATTAAAAAAAATTACACAAACTGTATTCGTTTACAGGGTTTCTGTGAAGTGGGTTCAAAACTGCTGCTTGGGGTAAGCCCGAATACATAAGATTGCCCATGAGTCTATCTCACCTTAAATGAGCTTTTGTAAGTTTTGCCACATCTTTTTTTTTTTTAGATTTTTACTATTGCACAGGTCTGATAAAAGTAAAGAAAAAAATTGAAAAATTACAAATTGCTATTCATATGTAGTCCTTCAGAAAGAGAAATTGAACAGACTGCATTGCTAGTAGCTCAAAAGTAATTTTTCAAGTACCAGTTTTTTACTCTGGTTTGTAACCTCACACAGGCATGAAATTGAAGTACTTACTTCCTTATCAACTTTATGCATTCATTGCAAGTGTTGTCTGATTTATTCTTGTAAAATTTTTCTCATAAACATTGGCCTGCCACCATTGGTCTTTAAATAAATAAACAACCAAATGATATGCTGGACAGACCCTCCTCTTAGGGAAGTCTGCTGCCTCCCTGGGGCCCGGGTGGAGGATATCACCAGGATACTCCCTAGCCTGGTACGGCCCTCAGACTATTACCCTCTACTGCTCTTCCATGTGGGGGGCGATGAAGCTGCAACACGAAGTCCTAGGGCAATCAAAAGAGACTTCAGGGCCTTGGGACGGCTAGTAAGGGACTCCGGAGCACAGGTTATTTTCTCCTCTCTCCTTCCAGTTGTGGGCAGTGACACTAGAAGGAACAGAGGTACCCAATCTATTAATGCATGGCTCCGTGGCTGGTGTCATCGCCAAAATTTGGGTTTTTTTGATAACAGGATGGCCTACACAGCACTAGGTTTGCTGGCATCTGATGGAATTCATCTTTCTCAAAGGGGAAAGAGAATCTTTGCTCAGGAGCTTGCAGGGCTCATCAACAGAGCTTTAAAGTAGACTCAAAGGGGGAGGGGGATAATATCAGGTTTGCCCGAGAGAAGGTGAGGGATGCCATGCCACGGTTAGAGGGAGTAGGTGCTAGCGAGGGCACTCAGCCTATGTCTCTGAGGTGTGCTGGGTACACTGGTGCACAGTTGAAGTTGTACAGAGTTGAGCTAGGGGATACTAAGGCAATAGGAGCCAAGAGGGAAACGCCAGTGAAACACCTCAAAGCACACAAGGGGTGTTCCTCTATGAAGGAGACATGGACAACAGCCCAGCTGAAGTGCCTCTACACCAATGCACGCAGCATGGGCAACAAGCAGGAGGAGCTGGAAGCCATTGTACACCAGGAAAACTATGATATAGTTGCCATCAAAGAAACATGGTGGGATGACTCACACAACTGGAGTGTGGCGATGGATGGCTATAAACTCTTCAGGAGGGATAGGCAAGGCAGGAGAGGCGATGGGGTAGCCCTGTATGTTAGGGAGTGTCTGGATAGTTTAGAGCTTAATGATGGTGATGATAGGGTGGAGTTTCTATGGGTAAGAATCAAGGGGAAGGCCAACAAGGCAGATATTGTGGTGGGAGTCTGCTACAGACCACCCAACCAAGATGATGAGGCAGACAAACTATTCTATGAGCAGCCTCACAATCGCTAGCCCTGGTTCTTGTGGGGGACTTCAACCTACCAGATGTCTGCTGGAAATACAATACAGCAGAGAGGAAACAGTCTAGGAGGTTCCTGGAGTGTGTGGCAGATAACTTCCTGACACAACTGGTGACTGAGCCAACTAGGGAAGGTGCCCTGCTGGACCTCTTGTTCAAGAACAGAGAAGGACTTGTGAGCGATGTGATGGTTGGAGGCCATCTTGGGCAGGGTGATCACAAAATTATAGAGTTTTTGATACTTGGAGAAGTGAGGAGGGAGGTCAGCAGAACTGCCACCTTAGACTTCCAGAGGGCAGACTTTGGCCTGTTTAGGAGACTGGTCCACAGAGTGCCCTGGGAGGCAGCCCTAAAGGGCAAAGGAGTCCAGGAAAGCTGGACATTCTTTAAGGAGGAAGTCCTAAAGGCACAGGAGCAGGCTGTCCCCAGGTGTTGAAAGATGAGCCAGCATGGAAGAAGACCAGCCTGGCTGAATAGAGAGCTTTGGCTACAACTCAGGAAAAAGAGGAGAGCTTATGACCTCTGGAAGAAGGGGCAGGCAAGTCAGGAGGACTACGGAGGTGTAGCGAGGTTGTGCAGGGAGAAAATTAGAAAGGCTAAAGCTGAGCTAGAGCTCAATCTGGCTACTGCCATAAAAGACAACAAAAAATACTTCTTCAAATACATTAACAGCAAAAGGAGAGCTAAGGAGAATCTCCAGCCTCTAGTAGATGGGGGAGGGAACACAGTGACAAAGGATGACGAAAAGGCTGAGGTACTTAATGCCTTCTTTGCCTCAGTCTTGAATAGTAGGGCCAATTTTTCTCTGGGTACCCAGCCCCCCGAGTCAGAAGATAGGGACGGGGACCAGAATGGAGCCCCAATAATCCACGGGGAAATGGCTAGTGACTTGCTGCACCACTTAGACACTCACAAGTCTATGGGGCCTGATGAGATCCACCCGAGAGTACTGAAGGAACTGGCAGAAGTGCTCACCAAGCCCCTTTCCATCATTTACCAGCAGTCCTGGCTAACTGGGGAGGTCCCTGCTGACTGGAGATTAGCAAATGTGACACCCGTCTTCAAGAAGGGCCGGAAGGAGGATCCAGGGAACTACAGGCCTGTCAGCTTGACCTCGGTACTGGGGAAGCTGATGGAGCAGATCACCTTGAGTGCCATCACACGGCATGTAGAGGATAACCAAGGGATCAAGCCCAGCCAGCATGGGTTCAGGAAAGGCAGGTCCTGCTTGACCAACCTGATCTCCTTCTGCGACAAGGTGACCCGCCTAGTAGACGAGGGGAAGGCTGTGGATGTTGTCTATCTAGACTTCAGTAAAGCCTTTGACAACATTTCCCACAGCATTCTCCTGGAGAAACTGGCTGCTCATGGCTTGGACGGGTGTACTCTTCTCTGGGTAAAGAACTGGCTGGATGGCCGGGCCCAAAGAGTGGTGGTGAATGGAGTTAAATCCAGTTGGCGGCCAGTCACAAGTGGTGTTCCCCAGGGCTCTGTGTTGGGGCCAGACTTGTTTAATATCTTTATCAATGATCTGGACGAAGGGATTGAGTGCACCCTCAGTAAGTTTGCAGATGACACCAAGTTGTGCGGGAGTGTTGATCTGCTTGAGGGGAGGAAGGGTCTACAGAGGGACCTGGACAGGCTGGATCGATGGGCTGGGACCCATTGTATGAGGTTTAACAAGGCTAAGTGCAAGGTCCTGCACTTGGGTCACAACAGCCCCATGCAATGCAACAGGCTTGGGGAAGAGTGGCTGGAAAACTGCCTGGTAGAGAAGGACCTGGGAGCATTTGTTGACAGCCGCCTGAATACGAGTCAGCAGTGTGCCCAGGTGGCCAAGAAAGCCAATGGCATCCTGGCTTGTATCAGGAATAGTGTGGCCAGCAGGACTAGGGAAGTGATTGTGCCCCTGTACTCGGCACTGGTGAGGCCGCACCTCGACTACTGTGTTCATTTTGGGCCCCTCACTACAAGAGAGACATTGAGGTGCTGGACCGTGTCCAAAGAAGCGCAATGAAGCTGGTGAAGGGTCTAGAGCAGAAGTCTTATGAGGAGCAGCTGAGGGAACTGGGCTTGTTTAGCCTGGAGAAGCGGAGGCTGAGGGGAGACCTTATTGCTCTCTACAACTACCTGAAAGGAGGTTGTAGAGAGGTGGGGGTCCTTCTCTTCTCCCAGGTAACAAGTGATAGGACGAGAGGAAATGGCCTCAAGTTGTGCCAGGGGAGGTTTAGATTGGATATTAGGAAATTTTACTTCACTGAAAGGGTTGTCAAGCATTGGAACAGGCTGCCCAGGGAAGTGGTGGAGTCCCCATCCCTGGAAGTATTTAAAAGACGTTTGGATGAGGTGCTTATGGACATGGTGTAGTGGTGGACTTGGTAGTGTTAGGTTTACGGTTGGACTTGATGATCTTAAAGGTCTTTTCCAACCTATACAATTCTGTGATTCAAAGGGAGAGAAAAGCAAAAAGAAGTATTAAGAATTACATAAACTTTGTTGACATTGATGAGAAAAGATTGGGGAAACTGCTATTTGTTCTATCAACTCTGAATGACTCTTTAATTTTATGACAATCTCCTCTAAGCCTATTGTGCATGGAAATCTTCTTTTTGTCATATACAGCTGAGATAGGAAGAGAAGTTAAAAATAATCCTTCATATCTGAGAAAAAAATTCATAGAAATATCTCCAAAAGACTTAATTGTTTTTGAAGTCTCCATAGTGGGGATGCCAGCAAACTATTGCTATATGGTTATAGCTATCAGGATAAGAAGGTCAGAATCCATCCAGGTACTCTCCCATCTTCCTATCTGTATTTGTCTTTTATCCTCAGCTTACAATGAGGTTATAAATAATTTGGGGACAGGTAATGAATTTTCTTCTGTGTTTGCTTAATGACAATCACAATAGTATTCTTGCCTTCAGGTTGCCACATGCTATCAAAAAATAAACAATAAATCAGAATAATGGAAAAGGATGTTTACTAATGACGTTAAATAGAGAAGCAATTATACAACACTGCCTAGGCTGACAGATGACTGCCATGTCTTCCAGCTCCCCTCCATTCTTGCTTTTTACTCATTGTAGAATTGCATGGAGCACTGGAGACTCAGTCACAGAATAAAGCAATCTGAGGTACTACTCTTTCAATGGTTTAAAGAAATATGTTGTTGTTTGTGAGACTCCACAAAAAGATATAATTAAGTTTTCATATATTTTCCAGGTTACAATAAGATGGGTGGCTGGTTTCACCCCCACATCCTCTGAGCTCTGTTCATAGTGACTTTTGTCCTATTTGTGATTCCACCACAGGTTAACCTTTAAGTACACTATATACACATTTGTAAGAAAAGCACTTCTGCATATGCAGCTGAGATCAGCAGAAAGGAGCTAGGCAGGTTTCTTTCTTTATAAATAAGGTAGCTGCTATGTCTTCCTCTGAGAAGAGTCCTAAACTCTGGCACTCTCTTCATTCCCACCCCAAAAAGGCTTTCCAGAGACCAAATTTTCAGGGAACACTGAACTCTCTGTAAGTTCTGGGAGAGAAGATAGAATGGATTTTGGGCAGTTTTGATTAAACCTCACGTCATACACATTATTATTGTGTTATTGTGCATTTTCATGTAAAGGTGAGGCACTGAAGCATGAGATAGACAACTGCTTTAAATTCATTTGAATAAATCAATATAACACTAAATTTTGCTTTGCTTATTGATTTTTTCCTAAATCTCTTAGGGAAAATTGTTTTATCAGGAGACTAGCAAAAGTAAAGGAAAATAAACACACTATCTCAAGAAAATTAATTTCTCATAGATTCCTTTGGAGAATATTGTGCTGTAAATATCTACGAAGAACTCTGTTCATATATATGACACCCTCTAGCTATGATGATATAGTTAAAAAATAACATGATATGCTTGATTATGGAGGCCCACCAGCTCTCAGTGTGGGTTACAGTTATGGATCTCTTTTGACCATTACGCAGCAAATACTGACATCTGTGTGCTGGTTTTGGCTGGGATAGAGTTAATTTTCTTCGTAGTAGCTAGTATGGGGCTATGTTTTGGATTTGTGCTGGAAACAGTGTTGATAATACAGGAATGTTTTAGTTATTGCTGAGCAGTGCTTACACAGAGTCAAGGCCTTTTCTGCCTCTCACCCCACCCCACCAGCGAGGAGGCTGGGGGTGCACAGGAAGTTGGGAGGGGACACGGCTGGGACAGCTGACCCCAAACTGACCAAAGGGCTATCCCACACCATATGGCGTCATGCTCAGCATATAAATCTGGGGAAGAAGAAGGAAGGGGGAGATGTTTGGAGTGATGGTGTTTGTCTTCCCAAGTAACCATTATGTGTGATGGAGCCCTGCTTTCCTGGAGATGGCTGAACACCTGCCTGCCTATGGGAAGTAGTAAATGAATTCCTCGTTTTGTTTTTCTTGTGTGCGCAACTTTTGCTTTACCTATTAAACTGTCTTTATGTCAATCTATGAGTTTTCTCACTTTTACTCTTCTGATTCTCTCCACATCCCACCGGGGGGGACCGAGCGAGCAGCTGGGTGGTGCTTAGTTGCCGGCTAGGGTTAAACCATAACAGTACTTTTGAACATGAAGTTCAAAGGTTTTTTTTCTCATAAAGCTGAACAAGTATGATTCATAAAAACCTGATGTTGACCTTCAATTTAACAAAGTGCTGTTGCTAATCCTGTATTGTAAAATACAGGGTGTCTCTTTCCTTGACTTGGTTTGATTTTGATTTTATTGAACTATTTAACCAACTAACATAGAAAGGGGCATTTGAAAATAACCTATTCTTGTGATTATAATGCAGACACTTGTACAGATAGATTAGTAGTTTTTAACACACCTGCATATGTTAACCTTTATTGTAAAAAAGCAAAATCTTTTATGATTGCTTAAGAAGCTCCTGACTTGTCACATATTGCCTGTGGATTTTTTTTCCCTTTGTTGTCATAGTCTTTCTCATTCATCATGCTCCTCATTGCGGTATACTACTTACAGTTCTATTCTTCCTGAGTTTATAGTGCCTGAAATAAGACACTATAAAAAACTACATTAGCATAAATTAATCTCATGTTCTAGCTCATGCCTTCAGGCTACAGGGATGTGCAGTAGATTAAATGATTTCCTTAATACTCCTGCACAGCTGGATTCTCTTTCTGCCCATTTTGTAGCTCTGGACTATGTCTGTGTGCTCGTATTACCTCTGCTCTGACAAACAAATGTGTTGGGCATTGCACATGTACCTCTATTCAATTCTCTAGGCAGTCACTAAGTTCTGTACGATATTTCCCCTCCACATACATGTGATAGGGACTGTATGCTACCTGGGGTGTGGTACAGCCCAGCAGCTATTGCTAGAACTACATATACTGTCAGTTAATCTGGGAATGCCTAGATTCAAATACTGACCATCTGATCATAAGTTTCCTCCTTTCCCCATCCGTCTTGTATTCAGCAGTAAATACTTGCCTGAAGTCTAACTTTATTTGTACCACTCCTCTCCTTTCTTCTGTTTGTGGCCTTCTTAAATTAGGAACCTGAGCAAGCAAACCTCTTCTCACTATTTAACAATGGGAATAGAAAATTAAGGAAAATATCCATAATCACAGGGCTAAGCTAGAAAACTATTCCTTACACTATGTCTGGTTTGGGAGGCAATAATGAGCTTTGGGATGACCAGCTGGGAATGACCAATAAGTTTGGTTTCTTATTTCCACATGCTCTCTTGCCTGTAGATTGTAAATAATCAGGAAATCCTATATTCAAGTGGGAATTCTGTGGAAATGAGAACTATCATATACTCCATTTAATCCTTATTTTAATGAGGCATACATATAGTTGAGTTGACATTAGAATGTTACATTTGCCACATGGAGAAATGATCGATAGCTTGGTCATGTTAAACTTGCATCCCTACCAAAAACAGTTAAAATAAAAGGAAATAAAAACAGAGAGTTCACTAGCTAATATCTGTATTTATTTCTTCTGAGTAGCAAGAGAGTTCCCCATAAGTACTTTGAAAGGAAAAATATTTTGGAAAGCCAAAGTGTTAAATACAAATCTACTTTAGAAATGAAAACTGTTACTTTTTTAGGATCTGAACTTGAAATTCAATTCAAGAGCTGAACAGCATTAAAAAAAAAAAAAAAGGTAGAAAGTGCTTGTTGGACTGAAAGGTAGAATGACATGCTCTAACCCATCTTTGACTTCTGTTTTACATTGTTGAATGACAATTGCCTTGGAAAGATGACTTTAGGACTGTAGTGCTGACTTAAACTTCATTACATCTCTCTTATAATAGAAAGACAATCTCATTTAGTAGGTTGACACTATATTTTTCAGTATGTTTTGAAATCTTTTTCTTTTGACATACACTTTCCCTAGCTGAAAAGATGTGCTATGATTAATGAACAGCTGTATATCTTTTTTTAACATATACCAGGTGTCTGTCACTTACCATTTGTCAGTCTTCCATCATTACTTGTGAACAAATGTTCCTAATTAACTATAGCAGGAGGTGTGGGGACTACAAAGGGGTGAGCTGTACCTGGGACCCTGCCAGCTTCATTTGTTATAAAGCTAAATGTCTGAGGTATTTAAGATCTGAAACTTGATATTCTTCCGATGGTAATCCTTTATGGCCTGATCTTAGAGACTGTCACAGCCAAACATACAGGAATACTGCAAGACATCCATAGACATGTTAATTGTCTGAGTTTTTCATATTGGAAAGTAACATGGTAATAAATAAACCTTTGTGGTTTATTGTCCTTGTTATAAACCTATTCTTTACCAGATCAGCTGTGACTTAAATAGTCACTAACTATCCATTTGTTTGTTTGTTTTGGAAAAAAACCTAGGTAGAGTCTTGTAATTCAGGGACTTCTAAGTACAATAAATGAACTGCTTCTAAAAGGTACTGAAAAGGTAACTAAGAAAAGCAAGCTTGTTGTAAGTACGCTTAAATTGGCAGTATTAGAGTCTGAAAGTGTACTTGAAAATTGTGTATGTGGGAGTCTGCAAATTGGAAAAGTCTGAAAAAAATCATAGTCTTTAACTTTACACTAAGGGAAGAAATACAGCAAGAGCTGTTCTTACAATGAAAAAGAAGAGAGCAATGAAAATTGTAGCCCAGATCTTGATTGGTTTATTTTTACTTCAGTTTGCAACATGTTGATATTTGATGCTGTATAAAAGTTTTGGCTCTGTGCAAGTAAAAGATGGGTCTCTAATGCCAAAACTGTATTATATGTAAACTGTTTCCATCATTAAGCAGACATCTCTATATGGATCTGCTGCATACATTCATACTTTGATGTAAGCATTAGTCACAGATAATGGATTTTTTTACATATTTTTGAAATATTTTAATTATGAATGAAGTAAAGGTCACTTCATTTGTTATACCTCTGCAATCAATATGCAGTCCATACTTTCCAAGCCTGAATTTTATGCTTTTAAACAACTGATTTCTCATTTACTTAATCTTCCTCAACCCTTCTCTCTCTCATTTTTTTTTCTTTTGCTACTTGGTTGAGCATGGAGGAGAAACTGAAAGATAAGTTCCTTGGTTTTTTATTTTCCTCAGGCAGAAAAATCAACTTTACTTATGAATTGCTTGTGTTGTATGACTCTGGAATCATACAACCTTTTCATTAAATTTTTTCTGAGTATTTGTTCGTTTCCTGGGAGTTTATCTACTATAGAACATACAACTTTCGAAGCACAAAATGTAATGAATGAAATGTCAAAGAAATGAAAGCAAATGATTTGTCATTTCCAAAGGGAAAGAAAAATCTCTGCAGCAAGAAATACTTACAGACGTGGTTGGAACACACAACCAACACAAAAAAACTTAAGAGTTTGATGCTGCTCATTTCTATTCCATATCATCAAAAGGGAAAATGCTGTCCTCATTTATTCTTCTGAAGTTGATCTTTAGGCATGTGACTAGAAGCAGGACTTAATCTATTATTTTGATGGTAAACCGGTAACCCTTAAAAAACAAGTTAAATAATTACGTTTTTTCCTAAATAATTTTAATAGCAGTAATTATAAATCCTGCTTTTATATCTCATATTATTAAGGACTACGTGAGGTGGAGAATGGTTGAAGAAGACTTGCATGTTCTCTGAACATAAAAATTGTATTTAAGAACAAAATCAACCAGCATCTTCTATGGTAAAAAATTGAAGATATCCTGATTTCAAAAGCTAATAACTTTTTTTATGTCCACAAAATCTATCTTTATCATATCTAATACTGGAACCCTGATATCAGACAGGAATAATTTGACATAACTGTGTTCCAAATTACATGTGTTCCTTTTCATTATTGCCTCTGATGAGGCAAAGAAACATTTTTTTCTGAGAAACACTTTTGTGTTGATTCCCACTCTTTGGAAGAGCCTCACACTCCTTTTTGCAAAGTCAGTTAAATCTTGTCTTTTCAATCTTTCTACAAAACTAAACATTTAGGTTCTAATCTGTGTGGCCTATGATCCTTATATTTCTTGACAATCATTGTCAAATGCTGCCAGTGTGCCTGCAGCATGGGATTAATATTACTCTGTTGCGGTGTTGTCAATCTCTTGTCCTTGGTCCAACCCACTCATCTGCTTGGTTTCTAGAGTGTTTTCCACAATTACCTTCTAATCTATTTCAAGATCTTCAAAATACCATCAGGATGTAAATGATAATGCTAATAAATAATTTTACTATGAGCTATTGAGGCTGATCTTTTCTTTAAATAAAAGCATTTATTAAGGTAAAGTGTAATGAATTCTATTCCCTAACTTTAGATGTGACATGAAAACTGTATTTTTTCCTCAATTAAAGTATATCTTAGGGTATCTGTTTTAAAAGGAAATTTATCTACATTTGTATGTGGCTTTTTTTTGGTTAAATAATGTATCAGAATGTATCTTCACTGTCTGTCATCAGGTCTTTGATATTTACATTAACTTTTTGCTATAAGGATACTTCAGTTTTAAATATATATATTTAATATAATTTAGTTTATCTTTGTGTTGTTTTTTTTTCTTCCTCCCCCACCCCTTCAAGTGAAAAGGATCTTCTGTGATCATGAGTTGTCTGAGAGTGCACCTGCAAGACCTTTAAGTCACTTGCCAATTTCAAGGAAATTTGATAAAAAGCTAGAAGTATGAGAGATGATTGGGTTTCTACAATCTTTTTGAAAATCAGTGCTGAGTAAAAGCAAGTGAAAGGCTGAATTCAGTCTTCAGGAATTCTGCTTGGCAGCATTTGGAGAGGCAATCAGCAACTGAGTTTGGCCAGTGCGCACATAGCTCTAAATACCTGCAGCTTATAGTGTTTCCTATCTGTAGTCAAATACTTGGGGGGATTATAATAGTCACTGGGATTAGAGCTCATAAGCAAGAAAAATACCCACAGCCACCCCAATTTCCATTGGTCGCAAAATATTGTCATTCCTTCAGGACACAGAATGTCACTGGTTCAGGCTTTGTAATGCATCATGAAATGTTTTCCAGAAGAGACTTTACAATGTTCACCATGGTTTTTTGCACTGTCATTTGTGCTGCAGAAGTGATCATGAGTGCATTAAAATATAATATGTTATCCATCTTCATTTATTTTAATTTTCAGTTATCTTCTCTGGTTTTCTACCTATAGTACACAGAGGCTTGCAAGACCCTAAAATTTTACTGTCATAAATTATGTTTCTATGAGGAAGATTATTTCTAATGGTTAGAGTAGAATCAATGTCTTCCAAATATCATATGTTAAACCAAAGATTTTGAAATATTTTACATCATTAACAACAGTTCAGAAAATAAATCATATTGTTGACACAGTCATCCCATTCCTGTGAAACAGAAATTAAATTATTTACTTAAAACTGTTACCTCTTTTTCAAGTTCTCTATGGCCTTATTTATCTCATTCAGCTCAGAATCACAAGAAATGCTAAACTGTTTTCACAATCACAATTCCAAGGAATTGCTGTTTAATATTCTAACTTTTGTGATTCTTTTTGCTCCCTTGCCTTCTCCTGCGAAAATGTGGTCCCATACGTTATAAGTTATTCCCAGAAGATTTCTGTAAATTTCTTATAACTACTCTCACAATGAGCTTTTCACAATAGTTTCAATGTTGTCAAGAAAGCCTGTGTAATTTGCTTCCCCAACCTTGCAAACTCACTGAGAACCATAAAGCTTGCAATCAAGAAAAAATAGAAAATTCTGCCACTAAGCCGCCAAGCTATCAATCTGTTAGTAAAATCTATGAGCTCCAAGCATGACAGGAAAGGCTGTTGAAAGTATTAAGGCAAAGTTAAGAAGAAAACCTTTGTTTCATAGCTCCTGGTATGAGAAAACTGAGAGCATGAGTAAGCAGACAAATGAGGAATAATATGAATAAAGGAATATTATGATTAGAAAGATTTTTTATGTGTATATATGCATACATGCTAATTTATTCTTTTGTAGCTCAAATACTGTCTTGATGCTACACAGACAGTGCAAACATTTGTTTAACATCACAGAAAGTGGGAATATCAGAAAAAAGAAGCTGATTTTTCAGGGTATGAGATTAAAGTACAATATTTAATATACTGCCATTCTAGATATTGTGATGGATTGATTCAATTTGTTGAACTAGAAATATGGGAGTCATCGAGTACAATGCAAAATGTCTTTGAAAATCCCCTAGGAATTTGTGAACTGCTACAAACCACACTTCAGGGAACTGACTGATGATTCTGTAAGTAAGAAATGAGTTATTGTTTTAGACCCTATGAGGAGGCAACACTAGGATCCTAAACATCACGTTTTCAATGTTCAGGTTCTTTGGACATTTAGAATTTCTGCAATATCTGAGCTCATTATTACTTTAACTTGATAGAAAAAATAAAAGGCAAAAAAAAAAAGCATAATGAAGTTGTCCACACTTGTCCACTCATTTGTGAGTGGTAGGAGAAATATGTCTATTCAGTTCTTTCCTCTTTTTTCTTATTAAAGTAAAATATACATAAGATCTTTTATTGAACCAGTATTTCCTAAAATTTTAAATGAAGTTCACCTTATATTTGACAAAATCCTATAATTGAAATGAAGTTAATGAAATTATACTGCATTTGTGTGAATGACCTGGCTTTGGTTGTTTTCTTCTCTTTCTTTCCTTACTCTAATATTATCTTGTAATCACTGTTAAATCAATCAAATTTTGCCTATATTAAAGTTGTCTAGCTTTATACAGCTTCAACTGAAGCTTGCCTAAGGTATTAAAGCTTGAGTTTTCCTTTTAGATGAATATTTTAACAATACATTTTTTCCAGTGCATTAGCATTAGCTGCTACTGGAAATTCAAGACTCTATGTTATTACTTGCAATTTATTAAAGAAACCTAACCGTTTTAGAAATTTCTGAGGTAATAACATATTGCAAAACTTTCAACATATATTTTGCAAAGAGCTTTTAAAATTTATCAGCAAAAATCTCCCTGAATAAAACACAAAGAAGATAACACATCAATAATAACAATGAGTATTTTTTTGACAGTTGATTTTACATAAACAATAAACCACAGAACAAGAATATAGCATTATGGAGTGCCTGCATTTTGCAGAAAGCACACAGTGTGATGTTACCTGCCAAGGTAATGAGATTTACAATGAAAAATATGAATAGAACTTTGTAAGCCAATTCACTGAGAGAGTATTGAATGCAAAAACTACATAAAAATGCTATTGAGAACATAACAACAGATATAAAGAAGTCTGCCACTCTGACTTAGTTTCAGCCAGTTGGACCTTGATATTGTTTCTTATTTCATAGAACCATAGAATGATTTGGGTTGGAAGGGACCTTTAAAGGTCATCTAGTCCAACGCCCCCTGCAATGAGCAGGGACATCTTTAACTAGATCAGGTTGCTCAGAGCCCCGTCCAACCTGACCTTGAGTGTTTCCAGGGTTGGGGCATCTACCCCTCTCTGGGCAACCTGTTCCAGTGCCTCACCACCCTCATTTCCAAATGTGTTGCTTTATATCAGCAGTGTAGAAGACTAACTTAAAAATTCCCAGACTGGGTTGATCAATGCTTTCCTCATTTAGACTTGGACTATGTGTAAAAATAAATATGTAATGTTTAGGAAAAAGTGGAACCTGATGCACATAGTCCATGATTTGGTCTTATTCCAGTGGAGAAACTGATTGAAATGAACATTTGCCTCACTGTGATAGCAGGTCAAACTTACCCACACTGCCTCTAAATTTCAATTATCCTAATCTGTACAAGGTAGAGAACTACAGACGTGTTTGTAAGCAAACTCCTGTGACATACATAATTTCTTCTATGCAGGCAACATTTTAATACTAATTAGTGTATGGTTCAATGCAATTTGTTTGCCATTAATGAAATACTAATATTTTAAAACAAATGTTTGAATGTTATTCCTATGGATCCATGTATTTTTGCTTTTTGTAGTCTCTCACTATAATTATTACTGGTTTCCATTAAAATGATGAATAATATGATTTTAATTTCTAATGGCATCCTATAATAGCTATGTTGAATTTCCTATGCTATATTTTTGCTCAGATCTTTTATTCCCTTTTGAAATTTCTATAATAATTAATGGATAGTAAAAATCAAATCAGTGCAAATCCTGAATGTTCCAAGTCCTTCAATAAAATTAATGTTTCAGTTTTGACCTCATATATGAATCACAGATTCTTGCAGGACCTTTAGAAGGAATCATTACAGTTACAATACTTGTGATGCAGTATGAATTTTATGGACATTCTAGAGTGTTTTCTGTGACATTAAATTATTTTTTTAAAATTAAAGCTATGTTATTGTCATATTTGATAGGCACTCTCAGGCTATTCAGGTTTGGGGTATTTTGAATTGGATCTCTTCATTTTAGCAACTGATTTTCTCTTCCACCTAAAAAAGGGACCCGATAACCATACACATCCCACTTAACTTCCTGGAAGACTTTCTTACTTTATATTACTTAATAATTCCGTTGCATCTTCAGGAATTTTAGAGAGAAATAGAAATGTCCCAAATTAGTTCCAGTCTTTTTCCCTTCCTTCCTTGGATTAAATGAGTCAGCATAACCAACAACTTTCAAAAGAGTTGTTGGTTTACGGTTCAACAACATCCGTTCTTATTTTTGACCGTTATTCAACATCTTTTGCAATTCACTGAGAAAAGAATGGAAACATCATGTTCTGAGTTACCCAGATGGCACAACTCTTCTGAATGAGTCACAGATACATCACCTGCAATTGCCCATTGCAGGTCAATACCCAAATAAAGAGGGCCAGAATTCATAGGAATTAGATCCTGGTAAGAAATGAAGAACACTTTACCTCACCTTTATATTCATTATTGAAAGAGTGTGCCCTTGAATCTAAGCAGTGCACTTTCCCAGATCCTTTTCACTCTTCCATGGATACTGGATATTAAATGAATACAGCAGTTTCCATGGAAGCGTGGAATTCCCTCACACTATAAGTAAAGGAACACATTTAATGACTTGATTTTGCAAAGCAACATGTGTTTTTCGATTACTGTTTGTATACCTGTGGCATCAAATATAAGGCATCAAATATAGATGATAGTATCTTTGGTGAGACATTTAGTAGTTATATATGTATAAGTATTTGCCTTATTTTTAAAAGAAGAATACACACACCATCGTGGAGATACAATAGAAGAAGAATCCTTTTTCTAAAAAGTACCTCAAACACTGAAAGTAAAAAGCTATTCCAAAAAGTAGTTGAAAAGCTAGTTTCCATTTAAAGTCTAACTACCTCTAGAATGAACTTTCATCATCTATTATAAGACAGTATGCATTTTATAAGACAGTTTGCATTACAGTAATTATCCCACCAAAATGCCTTGACTGTTTTTTTCTTACTGTCCTTGTGGTAGCATGCCTTGGACCTACTATATACAAAATTTATCTAAAAACATCTGTAGGAACAGGTTACTCTGCATACAAGTCTTCACAATCTATACAGAATATTTTACACTGATTGCCTATATTACCATATCAAGGAGAATTAATAATTTGAAGTAATAATCTGCAGGGCCTCTATCATACACATATTTTTATTTAACTCTTCAATAAAAATCACAAACACAAACTAACCAAAGTAAGGTAACAAAGAACAAAAATTGGGATTCAGGTGAAACATAGACAGAGAAAGGAGAGGGTACCACAACTTTGCTGAAAGTTTGCTTGCCAGGTAAAATTCCAGCCTTTGATAATTTGATTCCATTTTGGTTTTTGTTTGTTTTTTTTAATGGAAGGATGACAGTTCCTTAAATACAATGATATTACTGGTGGAGCTGCAATGAGGAACAACAGATGATCAAGTCTTGTGGCAGCTGTGCACTTTAGATAATGTACTACAGAGATGGAGGAATTAGCTCAGAACCATCACTCCAGAGAGAAAAATATGTGCTCACCCAGGGGACACTTATGTCATAAGCTTTCATAAAACAGGAAAGAGTCTGGACAAATAGTTACACGAAAAGCTCTCCTTTCAGAAAGTTTACGTGAAAGATATTATTAGAAAATGAAGGCATCTGATACATTTCATGTAAACATGGTTCATATGATGTTATTAACAATATTAGTGTCCTATATGTTGTGCACATATAGTATCATCCCTTTGCTATGAATGGAATTTTGAGGATATGTCTCAGTCACCCAGCAAATTAATATCCTCCAGTGCTATATGAAATGCAAATACTTATAAGAGTAGCTGCTCTTTTTCAACATTTGCATTTTCAAAGCAATGCAGATGATAACATTAACAAGCCTGCAGTTTGCAGTCCTTAAGACTCTAGAAGAAAGAGATATTAAATCTTCCATGTGGTAAAACTAATCAAAGAAAACCAGGGAATACCAAGGATACCATCTTCATTTTCTGGAAAGATCCCACTTGCAAAAGTTGCATCAGACTCATTCCTCAAGGGAAGTCCTTGACATTATAGTACATTTCATCTGTTGATTTGTCAGACAAGAGGTAAACACACCCCATAGGCAGATGGAGTTGATCTACTCTGATATTTCTTCCAGGGGGATCTCAAAGCATGACTTCAGTCACGGATAAAACTGAAGCTAACCTGTCATGGACTGACTACATGGATTAACTGCAGCTGCCATAGATTAACTGCAGCTGGAGCTGGTGAGTATTTATTCTGATGATGTAGTTGCTTATCAAAACTGCTGACTCATGAAAACATAGCTTTTCATGAGGTTAGGGTTAATGATGTTGTTGGGGAGTTTCTCTCAGTCTTAGGATAGAGTATCCAATTTAATAGCAGACTGCAAGGAGGGAGGCAGAATATATCAGTGTGTCCTGTTCTTAGATGTCACTTTTATTTCTAAGCCTGTGCTTTTTCTGGTTGGAAGTTTGGGTTTGTTCCTATCTCACATCCTAGCTGAGGAAGGAAACTTAAGGTGTAGTTTATCCTGAGACAGGTTTTAAATCTCTTCTTTTGCTAAATGCATTCATTTCTACATAAACAATTCAATTAATCTAACCAGAATTACTTCTGTATTATCTCTTGCTTGTGTCACTCACATAAGAGAAGGACTTGACTTCAGTTTTACTAGTCAAACTCTTGCCCCACCCTGCGACGTCACCCACTGCCTAAAAAAAAACCATCCCAAAAAACCTTGACTCAAAGTATTTTGCAGACCAGTTAAGTTCTATAGTGACGGGGATATTTTCACATTATGAAAAAAGGGTTTCTGAAAAAGGGGTTCTATCTTTCACCCCAGTGTTCAATGGAAGGAAAACAAATCCTGAAAAGCTTTCTGAGGAGGGAACTGTTCTCAGCCAAGCCATAAAAAGCTTTTGCAAAGTCCATCTTGCTTGAGAGCTTTTTCATGCTTTTATTTGGTATTGTAGTTAGCATTATCAAAATAAAATTGTTCTCCCAATAGGTAATGGAAATGCTTAATCCCAGATTCTTCTAACTGCTTCATGGTTTATTCAATTGATTTCATATTTTATGTTTAGCTTTTTATTCTATCCTGACCATACATGGTTTTAGATTGTATTTAAGATAAATTAAAAAAAAGATATTCTATTCTTTGTGTAGAATCAGAAAATACATGTCAAGAAAACTCTGAACTTCTCATCTGAGCATAGTTATGTGGCTAGATCAAGAAATAACTTCAAGAACACAGTTCTGTTTGGAATCATAAGGCTTTAAAACTGATGTCAAACACTTCACACTTGCCAGCTCAAGGAATACTGCTTCTGTTACCTATAAGGATGAATTTTGACTTCAAATGCAATAAATAATTAATATATTAGAGCTAGAAAAAACTCAGGGAAAAATCCTTAGCACCATTGTGAATAGGGACATTTAATTTGCCCATTATTTTTCTCTGCATGGGTGATAGAAATTAGACATAAATTTAATACTCCTCATTTAATATTGCTTCCTACTAAAAATTTAAATAAATAAATTCTAGCTTGGCCATTAGCCAGTTGAGAATTTAAAGGTTAATGGCAGCATGAGGTAATTTACTGTGACCCAATCTGCATTACATCTGTATCTGTTACTTTTCCCAGTCATCAACATTTGATGCTTTGCATAACTGTCATAAAAAAGCATAGTTCTCATAATTTTACAGTTTTTACCAGAAATGTAAAATACAGGCTGTCAAGGCTCTTTGGAGTTCAGTATGCAAAGTTCATTGAGAACAATTTCTTATCCTACTGGCTTACCAGAAGAAAACAAATACATTAATTACATTTGAAATCTCATGTTCAAATGATTGGAAATTTTCTGACAGAACATAGTCAGAAAATACAGATTCAGTAGCATGTTTTCAGAAACCTATTTGTTTCAACAAATTTTTACAGTCTAGCGTCCTACTGCTTCTGCTGATGAACTTGGGTTCTCAGTGTCTGTAGGTACTAGACAACTTTTGTGATGGTTTGTTGTGATTCAGTGGAGTATGGGTTGTTGTGATTCAGTGTTGTCTGGTTTTCAAGTTTAGCGTACCTGAATTAAAATAAAAGCTTAGATAACTTTGGGAAGTCTGTCCTTGCTGAGAAGTAACTGCATCTACTGATCAAGTGTCTGAAAGCTTAGCAATACTAATATTTCTCTAAGATGGAACATTGTTTCATGGAAATTGTGCTTTCAGTACTTAGTAGTCCTTTTCTATCCATGAATGCAAAATGATTATGCTATTCTACTGAGGCACCTTATTATTTGGCAGAGTGGGAATGAATGAATTCTGAATTACATCAAAATGAATATCCTAAAACCAGTTCAGTAAATTGAAAAATTTTGTTTCAGGTTTCTTTACTATTTTCTTTTGGGCTTTTTTCTTGCTAGAAAGTCAATATTTTCTACAGAACATTTCAACTTTGTAGAAAATTCCCAAGTAATTCTGATATTATAGAAAGCATGAACAAGTTGCACCCTCAGAAAAATCTAAACTTTCACTGGTTTGGTTGGTTGGTTGGTTGGTTTTTTTGTGTGTGTGAGAGAGTTTTCAGGACATTTGTAGTGGTTTCAATTTCAGACATTGTAGTGGTGTCAATCTTTCAATCTTGGGTTCGTACGTAGAAGCAGCCTCGGGGCAGTGAGGTCTGTGGCAGTGACTAGAGAATATTATTTTTTTCACTTTGTAGCATAGAATCCCTTCATAGGGACTTATTGTTGTTGGAAAGTGCACCAACCTTATCACTTTATATGCTTATAATTGAAGTGGTAAGTACGGCCTCTTCGCCACTCACAGGATACCCATACTTATCAGATATGCCTATACCATAAAGTGCAGGAATTAGTAGAACTCACTGAGTTATCTCTCAGTGAGCCAACCGGCGGCTTCGTAGCTGCATTAGCACAGCCTTATATTTGGGTTCTTTCTGTCATGAGTTGAAGTAAATAAAACCAGGTGGACCACTGTATTACTGGTACTGTATTGCTGAAACTTATTCAGACTGTACATGGATACCTTTAGCTAGTCCTGCATAGAGTCAGACAGGTATACAGATTATTAGGTATTGATAGACTTGGAAATACCAAAAATAATTTGTTAAACCATGTGTTTAACAAATGCTCCTAGCTCAACCATAGTTGGGGAGCTAGGATATCTTTATTGTGGTAATATTTGTAGAATCTGACACTTTGAAGCAGGATGAAGGTAGCTAAAAATGTCACAGACCCTCCTCAAGAGAAGTTAACTAGAGAGTTAACTAAAGAAAAATGCTACTGGCTCTGAGGGATATAGTTAAGTTTACTGATGAGCATCCGTGACTGATCTTGGTCTGAAAGATGGAGAGAAAACAGGGGTAGCAGAGTTAAGACAGCACTTTCTTAAGGACAAGGTGTTAGAAAAGGCAACCATTAGGGAACACAAGTTGGCTTAATTTACCATGACAGGATAAGAAGATTTCAAGGAAGACAGACAGCTACCTTTGTTTTAAAATCACAGTAAATTACCTTGCTCTACCTTCAAAATAAATGGTACTTCGGCATTAAGCAGGATTTCTGATCACAGCCTGTAAGCATTCATATGAGGAAGCACATATGTCCAGTCTCAATGAAGTCTGAGGATAAATGAAATCCTACCAGAGGCAGAGTTTAGTAACCAAGAAGCTACTCAAAGCATGCATAAATATGAGGTCAAAGGAATAAGACATGTCCTGAAAGGGTACCCATAGAGGTACAATAAAGAAATCAGAAATACGAAATATATGCTAAGTGTATTATGTTTAATTTTTTTATGCACTGGCTTATTTTAGGTGTGTACCAGTGTATACAGTTCTGTTTCATTTATTGGTTAAAGTAACATTACCTGACAGGTTAAAAATAATCTTAATCCAAACCATGCATTATCTGTCTCAGCTAAACTTGTATTTAACTCAAAGCCTTGCAAATGCAAACTTGACAAATACTTCATTATATGAAATGTATGAAGATTGGACATAGCAAGAAGTGAGTGAGAATGAATTGAATATTTAATGAATAAATTGGCTTTGTACCAACTCCTAGCAGTGCAATTTGCAGTGATCATAATAAATGAATGTTTGCTAAGATATTAAAACTACTGGAGTATGTAGTTTCCTAGGAAAAATAATGCACTAAATCTGAGTTGTATCTAACAAAGGTTTTGTTGTTTGTTTGGGTTTGTTTTCTGGGTTTGGGGTTTTTTTTTTGGGAGGGGGGTTGGGTTTTTTCTCTGCAGCTCTTGGGATCAGCCTTCTATTAAAATTGGAATTTAGTTGCAATATAGATTGAAATTTAATACCAACTCATGGAATTTTCATGGAACAAAGGTTGATTGCTCAAATTGCCCAGTAAGTAGAGGGAAGTAAAACATCTGTTATTTGTTTGAATTAATATGCATTTATCTGATAACACTTCCTGTATGCTATCTTTTTCTGAATCCAATCTTATTTGTAGTTCTGGGAGAAATACTCTGAAGGGGGACTAACGAAATGATATTTTGGTACACCAAATAAAATACTTATGAAATATAGCTATATTTTGTAAATAAAGCCTTGTGAAGTTTAGCTCTGAATAGAGACCAATGTAATTTCTCAAAATAACATTTATACTTGCACTCCATTTGACACCATTCACTAGACAACAGATCTGAGAGTCAGGCTGATGAAATGCAATTCAGCATGTAAAATTCTTTTCAATCTGTTTGCAAGAATGTGTTTAAAGAGTGAAGCTCCAGCTGAGTGAAAAATTTACATGAAGTGTGGTTAATTAGTATCTCTTTATTCATATGTTCTGACAGTATTAGAATATAGCTTATCACATGTGTGAACAAAATTGAAGACCCTTTCTAAACATGTTTGAATTTAAAAATCTAAGCTCTACTGCAGTCAAATCCTACTTGATAATGGAAGTTTTCTTGTTTCCTGCCTTCTTGCATTGATTTTTAACTGAGTTGTCCACCTTTAAGAGGAAACTCAGTCTCATTTTTCCTTAAGAAAGTTATTCTTAAAATAAAATTTAAAAAGCTAATGAATGGGAGCATAGACTGTGATTGTGCTTTCTTTGATGTAAGGTGTAAAAAAAAAAAAAGAATATTCTTTTGCTGGTGATATTCAAACAGAAAAGAAACAAGCTGAAATGAGGAAGCAGTGAGATGATTCTCGGATTGGTCTAATTAAAGAAGGACTAAGAGAGAAGATAACAAAACTGATACCAGTTATGCCTTCCAGCTATGCTTCCTTTCTGACTCAAAACTAAAAGTAGAATATAACAATTCAGTCAAAATTAAATAAACGTAAAAAAATCCAGATATTAAAATATCAAAGAAATAGCAATACAAACAGCTGCTACAGCCCCCTCTGTCTTCAAATTCCTTATGACTTTACTAGAGTGTGTATAGAAACAGCATGCCACCTATGTTCATACATGGCCATAAACAATTTGTGCTTGGGTCAGGCACCATGTCTCCAGAAAAGCTCCCTCTCTATTCATATTAAAAGAAGAAGAGACGGCTGTCACTGTTCAGTTTAAGCTACCATGGAAAACAAAAACAGCACTATATAGGAAGAGACAGTTGAGTCAATAACTTGCTGTGAATTATGTATATGATTAAGTTAGTCCTTTATTCTCCTTGTGGCCTCTCTATAAATAGATTGTGATTTCCTCCCATTTATTTTTCATTACATTTCACCCTGTAAATATCATTAAAAAGTCTTATTCAACGTATTGACACAGATTATTGCAAATAAAATCAATGTTGCTTCTATATTCTCCTTGTGACTCAAAGAGATTGTATTCCTTTCATAGTTGTTGTCTTAATTTCAGGAATCACAATTGGTAGATGATATAGCTCTCTGTACATGTCTCTCAATCTGCACTTCCCTAAAAAGAAAGTCGGGTGGAAATACATTTCCTTTTTTAGTGAACTTCAGCTTACTGACTATAGGCTTGTTTTTCTTAGTTACTCAGCGAAGAAATCCACCAACCACCTAGAGACCCATGTGTCATAAAATGAAAGCTACTGTTATTTTCCCCTTACTGTCTGTGTTTGGTGGTCCTGCATGGCTGGCCTTCATATTTATCCAGTTTCCCATTTTCTCCCTAGTGAGAAGACAAATATTTTAAATCAAGAGGCCTTGAAACTCTTCATACCAAGTGTTCTGAAAGAGGTGGCTAAGAATACATATGGCAGGTCATGCTCATTTTTCTGTAGTTCTGGGTGACTCCAAATACTGCTGAACAAATATATGGCTTATTCTTAAGAAGCAGGATGGCTTGGGCTGATATAAGTCCCAGACAATTAATGAAAAAGGTGATAAAATATTCAGGTAATATAAAGTTACAGTATAGCACCATAAAAAAAAACAGTCCACATTGTTTCGGTTTGGTTTTTTTGTATGTTTTGTTTTCCTGGGAGTGGCAGAATAGGCCTTTTTTTTTTTTAAATGATAAATAAGATTTGTCAAAGAGGCCTGATTTCTTAGATTACATGTTTTAGTGAATAGAGGTAAATATCTATATGTATTATGTTCATACACTGTTGAGAGATTAGCTTTACTATTACATTACATTACATTACATTACATTTAAAAGGATCAACACTCCTTAATCGTCAGTAAGACATGCCCTCAGTTGATTAAGGATGACTTGCTAACTGATCTCAGACGCACCTGTTGATGAAGCATTTTCACTGAACAGTATATCTTATAGTTGTCTCCATGGAGAATGATACTAGAGTAATATTAAAATTTTCATCATTATTTGGTGTGAATATAACACCACTAGTAAAAAAGGGTGAAAAAAACCCCATTAAAATGGGCAGAACAGTATCGGGCATCTATACACAATGGTGTAGGTGGAACACAAACATGGTAGGTAGGGATGTACAGATGGAGACAAGGCAATCATACAGACCTGAACAGCCTAATGACGTTAGTCCAACCTCCTAAAAGTATCTGAATTTTAAAAAACTTTTCAGATGAGAAATAAGAAATGCAGGTCAGACCAAAAGGCTATGGACTAGAGGCTGGAAAATTAGGACTTGAAGGTTTTAAAGGATCAATAGTTGATCTTGAGCTCCTAATGTAATGCTATGGGAAAAAAAAGATACTGTGAAGCTTAACTATTTCAACAAGAATACTGCTAATAAAAGGAGGAGGAGGAGACTTTTGCCTCTGCTTACGGTACAGGGAAACTAACTTTGAAACATAAAAATATTTTGAGGTCTCTGAAAAAGAGGGTTGATGGTTTTTAAGGAAGTTATTCTCTAGTCCTCAAATAACAGGTTCAACATAAAGGGTTTGATTCATACTGTTGGCTAAAGAGAGATGAAGAATTGACTTTGTGAGCCTTTCCATCTTTTGGAGAAAGTCACACCAAAATCAAGAAGTAGAAAGGAAAGGTAAATAAGGAATGGATATAAGCACAAATAAATGTGAGCAGAACTGATATCAGGCAATATTGGATGCAAAACAATGGGAATTAAGGGAAAGGTTTTGAGTAATTTCAATGGCTTCTGAAACTGTTCCTTAGAGACATAAATAGATAACTGCAAATCTTGAATATACCTAAGTTGTATTTTCATTTGTTTGAACCCGAGTGCTTTTTGGTCCAAATTTAAAAATCTTGTTCAGGATCAACATGTACTTTGTTTTGCATTATTGAGAGAGCTCTGAGGGAAGAGAGGTGTTCACTGGGTAACGGTGATGAATATAATTAGTTGCAATAGTTACTCTGAGGTTTACTGATGCTTATAAAATAATAAACAATGTCAACATCATGTGCCACGCTTTACATAATTGATTGCTTAATAGCATTTTGAAGGGAATTCTGTTCCCATAGAGATCAGCATGAGAGCAAAGAGAATCTTTGATTGCATTTTAGTATTGACAAGTAATAGTGAGGGACATACCTCCAAAGACTTAGATGTTCATTTCAACTCAGAGATGTATAAAATACTTGGCTAAAGCAAACTAAAAAGCCATTTTGAAAATCCCATTTTATCTGTTACATTATTCCATCCTTTTTACTTTCAAAAGTTATTGGCCTGTGCTAAACTTAAGACTAGATATCTTTAATAAAAATCTTTACTTCAGATGGTTCAACTATGCTTTCTCTACTTCGTCTATTTCAGTGTTTTGTTTCAAGAAAAAAGTAGGTGTCCAGAAAGAAAAGAGGGACAAGAGGAATAGGCTGTAAAATTTTTAGCAGTAGTAGAGATACTTATTTTTGTCTTATTTCTTAAGAAGTACTGAGTTTTGTTTGCTTGTTTAAAGTCATGTCACTCAATTTAAGACACTTCCAGGAGAAATTAATATTTCAGTTAATTCAATGTAAACCAGTCATCAGATTGTACAGAAAGCATTCATTTAGCACATCTTTTTTCTCTCATTTTTCTTCTTTTCACATGCCACAATTTCTCTAATACATTAACTTTCCGTATCAGACAAAACACGTTACTCCTGAAAATTCTCTTCTTAGCAAATCATTCATATCCTCATAATTCAATGTTATTCTTCATGAAAGAGTGGGAGATTATGAACCTGCATTTATTAAATTGTGCAATAGGCATCTGGAATATCATTAAAATGAAACTCCACAAAAGGGGTCTATTTTCTGAAAGGGTATATAATTTTATAATGTAATGCAAGTCAGTCAGAGGAAAAAAAGAAACAAAAACAAAACAAAAAACCATACAGTTTCTGATTTTTTCCATCAAGTAATATTAATTAAACAAGTTTGAAAACCAGTGATAAAAATACTGAGCTGCTAGAAAACCCGTGATAAAAATACTGAACTGCTATTATTTTCTAATACATTTCAGCTATTACATTTTCTACGCTATTTGTGAAAGCACTTTCCCTGCATCAGTTGAGGCAAATCCTGCATCTCCATGTGTAGAGGGTCTTCTTGTATCAGGAGGCATTCAGACAGAAGCTTAGAGGGTATAAATGTTCATAGAAGTATGTGCTAAATAATCTTGCAGTATAATTTCCTCAATCTGCATTTTTACTCTTAGTTCTTTAAATTTACTATCTTGGTGGCAACACATTATGCCATGATGCCTAGAGATTTGTATTTCAAATCAGTCATGAGCTTCCTGTTCCCAAATACAGAACAAACCAAACAGAACTTGGAAATGACCCCAGTACCAGTGGAGGAGGAAAAAGTTTTGTGTGTCATCTCTAGTAGTGGTCCCTAAGGAAACTGCCTCTTAAGTCTGTAGTGAGGGGAAATAGCCATTACCAACAGCACTGGATGTCTGGATAGGATGACTTTGGGGAAATCTACAGGCTTTGAATAGCCATAAAGAATTGCTGTTCTCATTAGAAATAGATGTGGAAATCCAGAAACGATTCATTGCTACGTAACACCAGGACACAGCAAGTAAGGTTTGCCAGTAAAATTTTTAGAAATAACAGAATTTTATGCACAGATTCTGGACTCCAATCTGAAGTAGAATTTTTCTGCATATCATTTAAAATTTCAAAGTTCTACTTGTTTATTTTCCGCCTTCCCATGAAATTTATTTCATGATTTTGTAATGAACTTTGGCATACAGTGAGAATAGAACTATTGTGAATTTGTTGATGGTTGAAGATTGGGTGTTTATTTTTCAGCAAGGGTTTTTTCTTGTCTTCCAAGAGCTATAGTTTGTAAAGTAGAAATGGAAATAAATAGAAATAAAATGGAAGCTATTCAAACTGAAAACTGTAGATATTGAAAGAAATAGTTGTAAAGTCATTAAGCAGTTGATAGAACCCAAGTTTTACATGACTTATTTTGAAAATCATTATTAATCTAGAAAATAAGTCAAATATTCAGGCAACATTGGCAAGCCTTTCACGATGGGTTGGTGAGTTTTTATCTACCTTACTTTTTGTATGAAAAGTCAAATGCAGTAGATTTGACGATGTAAGATCAAAACCGATATATGTCTGAGAGGAAAAGTGTTAAATTTTAAATGATCATTAGTAAGGCTCCTCAATATCCTAATTCAAAACTATTTACAAAATGGCCAAATGTTGCTAAGAAATGCTCATTATTTTGCAAAGTGATTCATAATGTGTATATGCTTGGGAAAAACAAACCAAACCAAAACAAAACAAAAAACCCAACCAAACTGAATTGTATTTTAAAGCTTCAAAATGGTACTTTCAGTGCCCCTACTTCAATGAGCAGTTTCCAGGAAAAGAGAAAGAGAATACATTTTTCTGTGAACTAGATGCCTGATGCATTCCTGAAACATAAATTTCTATTCACTTCTCAGCTAGTAATTATTTAATTATTCATTTCTTTACAATGAAAAATATCAAGACTATATCACCCATGATGCATTCAGCTGCAGAATACAATTTTTCAGAACAGTTGTGTGAAGCTAGGTTTCCAAATGTATTTTTAGACACTGACATACAGCTTTTGATACTTAGAAGTACCAAGAATTCAGCAAACTCCTGCAAGAATTTGAGAGCTGTTCGAAGCTCGGTGTTTTGGAAAATCTGGCTTACAAATTTCATGTCTAAATTTAGTTCTGGAGCTTGTTTTAAGTCAGTGATTAAAAAAAAAAAAAAAAAAAAAAAGGTGTTGACTGATATGTTGCATTGCATAGATATCTATTTCATCCCCCATTTCCCCAAACTAATTTTTCTCATGTTTTTGGTTCTCCTTCCCAATATTGTTGTAAAAAGAAGCTTTATTGTTACCCTTATAGCTTGAAGGTATTTGAAAGGAAAGCAAAAAATACAGCGAGCTTCCAAACTGAGAACATCCATTCGAGAAGGAATTTCAGATACCAGATTTTGCAGTCATATTCCATCTTGCCATCATACTATATATCATTGGCTTCATCTTGTAAGAACTAACTACTTCCAGAAGATGTTGAGGACTTTTTGCCCTTGTGATATCAATAGGACATAGCATATGGAAGACAGTTTTTCAAACATATCTTAAGCATGAAAAGATGTATCTAGGTATTTCAACAGAAGTTTGGTGCTTTACTTCAAATTTTAAGATTTTGGCTTGATTGCTTCCCTGAAAAGTCAAAAGTGTGCCTCAATTGTACGCACAATTCATGCTGGAGTGCCTCCTAAATCACCAGGGCACTGGACCACTACCCATGAAGATTTGTTAATTGTTATTCAACTTGATTTTGTGAAAACAAACTAACATTGGAGTACTATGTTTCCAGACAAAATATTGAGGAAAAATGGCAAGAAATTACACTGGACAGTGCACTGGGAAATTAGAAGAGGCAAGGAAAGAGCTTCATATACAGATCTTTGAAATGCAGAAGCCAGTAATACAACATTTCAAAGCTGCTGAACCTAAACTGGGTGGAAGGCAGTCTCATTCTTAGCAAGATATTGCCATCTACCTGTGGCATTGATAACACTGATTGATTTCTAGTACCTTAATATCACAATTACTTCAAGAGTTAGCTTACTATTGACTGGCAGCATGAAAGCAGCCGTTCTAGAGAAGCCTAATGCTGCCTGAACTGGCATCAGTACTGAGCCTGCTGGGGCTGACTCTTCAAGGACTGGTTGCACCTTTCTCCTTCAAATAACTTCAAACCCAAATCTTTTAGCACAGTTATATTAGTCTAGTGCTAATGGGAAAACCCTAAGGAGCATCAAAGAGGAAGGAATATGTCTTTATTAGAGTGGGACTTCTTTTTGCACATATCACAGACTGAGACCCTTCTCATAACTAAGCCATCTTCATAGCCATGAAGGCAAGGAAACAACCTTTCATATCTGAATTAAAATCTTTCTTATGTCCCTGTGCATTTAGTTTAAAATCATAACTTTATGATTGGTGGTTCTTGTTAAATATGATGAACAATGAGTTTAAACAGGACTCCAATTCCAGGGCTGTGGTACTTTATTGTCAGCTGTGCTACATTTGCACAAGGATTTCTTAATGCATGAGAAGACTCCACTTTAAAGTTTCAGCATGGTTTTGAAGCAAATCTCCTGACCATCTCTACTGTGCTTTGGTTTGCACTTGTGAGCTGATTAATTGGTTCTCCTTCCAAGGCAATGAGAACATGTGATCTAATAAGCACACTTAAGAATGTGGGCAGGCAGTCCATAGGAATAAACCAGAGAGAGCTTTATGACTGGTTTTATTTCTAAAAAGCCCTTGGCACTGACTATTTCCCTCTATAGACATGCTGCAATTGTCCTGCAGTACTTGCTTCTTTTAGAGACCATCTAAAAGAATCAGACTGAGTAAGCCCTTCTGAGACTGCTCTCACCAAGCTTTCCTTGAACACTGATGGGGAACCATTCTCATTTCCTGTGTTTCTCTTCCCATTAGCTTCTCTGAGATATGAGTGTACATGTGAGAGCGTGCTTTGTTGCTTTCAACCACAGATCATGAAAGACAGCTACCTCCATCTTAATAATGTATTTAATTTAAAGTTAATGGAAAAAATAAGCAACCCAAAATTCAATGAACTATCTCTGGGAAATGTGAACAGTTTGGGTAGTGTTTTAAGCTTTTTTGTACAGCTATAACCGTTGATTTTTGTCACTCATACATTCTCCATTGCCATAATACAATGAGATGTACTAAAAGGGGAAACATTAATGTTCTTTCATTTTTTAAATCATTTTGGTAAAGGATCAAAGCCATAGACACTAAATGAATTGTGTGTGTGTGTTTGTGAGTGTGTTCGTGTGCTTGCATGTGTGTGTGGTTTATCTAGTATTATAAAATCCCCGCTGTGAAAACTTGATCCCACATAAACAGTGAAAATTGTTGGAAACTATTGCATCTCAGGAGGTAATAAAGCTAAAGTGTTAGGTTGTAATTCATGTTTTTAATATCCATTACTTAAACAGATATACTCCAGTCAGTTCAGTACTAAGCAGACATTTTCTGATTTTAAATAGAGGGTAGCATCCTCAGAAAGCTAGTTAATAAATACAAAGTGAAGAAAAAACCTCATTTGTAAATCTCAGTGTCTGTGTTCATATAGACTGTTATTTTGGACAAAATTCTTGACATTTTTCTATGTTATACAGCTCTTAACATGTTGTCAGTAAAAAACCCACACAACAAAACAAAAAAAATCCACAAAAAAAGGAATAAAATATTTATGAATGACCAATCTGAAGAAAATTTCATAGACTTATACTGTGCAGTCAGAGTATCCTCTGAGAAAACTAGATAACTATTACTGGAAAAAAAAAACCAACTGAGAGCATTACAATAATGCTGAAAAATATGTTGAAGAGCTAAATGTATTTAGGTGCTGAATGACAAGGCTGAGATATGGTATGGTGGCTTTTAATAAATGTGTCTGGAGGGTACTGTAGTAGGTACAAAGTTCATACGGACTGTTCATAGTAGCACTGAGTCCATAGGGATTGTTAGTTATTTTAGGTAAAATCCTTGCTATTTTCCCATGTTATATAGAATTTAATGTATTGCCAGTCCAAAAACCAACACCCAGGAATAAAATTCAGTGACACTTCTTACCAATACAGCTTATCAAATTCTAAATGGTGGGGTGAAAAAAACAACAAAACCCAATCACTGATTCCTGTTTGTTGGTACCAATCAATGAAACACAGGGAGGAAAAAAACCCCCAGATTACCCCATCCTAAAAAACAGCACCCCAAAGCTTGGGTTTTTTTGGGGAAAATGCTCTTCCTCTGTCCTTTCTGCATGCACCTGTGCCCTCAAAGTATGTTTTACAAGAGGACAGTGTGCTGCCATTTATATCCCTAGTACTTAAATAAATAACATCAATTACCATAGCATTTTCCACTGAATGTGTGTGTAAAGACTGCTTGGCACTAAATATATTTGTACTGAATTGCAATAATTTGTTCTTTTCAAAATCCAAATCCTCTTAGATCTAGGATGGATTCCATCTACCCTGGAATCCAAATAAAAGTTAACAATTGTCACTTAACTTTGGAAATGAATGAAACTGCAAATATATGAAGTGTCTTAAAGCAAAACTGTAATGAAACAAAGTAACAACTAGGTTTCTGAACAGTTGTTCATGGGAACCACCTGGAGTTGCAACAGATATTAAGAACAGCCTTGATAAATAGAACATGGCAAATGCTTTCTGTGTCTTTTTCAGCGCTATTGGGGACAAAAAGGAGATTTCTGCACAAAGAAAGAGAAAATAAGTCAGTAGGTAAATGCCAGTCATTGTAGTCACAGGTGGAGTGTATACTAAAGCAGCTTAGGTAAGCAAGTCAAGTACTCCAGAGGAGACAGACAAAGTAGGAAACACGACACAGAAATCGCCCCCTGTCTCCTTAGCAGGATTGACAAAAAAATTGCCAACAAAAAGGGTGGTAACAACAAAAATGTTTGCTGTTTGTTCTATTCATTTTATATAAATAAATAGTCTCTTTCAAAATATAAGGGAATACCAGAATCTTCAAGGGGAAGATAAGACAGTCCTAACAAATCTTAAAAAAAAATGACCAAAAGTAGGGTTAGGGAAGATTACTCTCAACTGTGCAACTCCAGGAAGCAAGATACTTTCAAATAGATCATGAAGAGTATCCAAAAATTCCCTTTTTTTTTTTTAATTAATAGACCCTTGTATATTGTTACATTAATAATAATAGATTTACTGAATAAGAGGATGCTTCACTGTTAACCTTATTTATCAGATCTCCAGCTATTGATAAGGAAGTCACAAGGAGTTACTGCTGCTGTGGTGAAAAAAGAAAAAAATAGTTCGGATAAGATGACTGAGCACAGTAAAATCTAACTTTCCTCCCCGCCCCTGACAGGAATTAAATATAGCCTACACAGGTTTGTGAGGAGGCATGGTGCTGTGTCTCTCTACAGGGAGACATTAAAATCTGTAAGTATATTGGAAAATACAGAAGATTTCTTCACTCCTTCAGTTCCTCAGGAAATTAATTGGCTAATTTCCAAATGCTTTTTCATGTATTTAAAACTATGTTGCAATGGGTTGTTGTTCTGGCACACGGGCTTAGCTCATGAGCATTGATTCAGGATCAGGTGACATTGTTGATTTAGCTCCTTTCTGAGAATCACCTGTTTTGCAAATGTTTTAATAAGGTACAAGAGACTTTTACTGACTCTTGGGTGTTAAAGCAGGGGTGCCAGTTACCTAACTGGAGTTTAATATCTAATTTTTAAATATTGTAAACCTGAAAACAATAAATGTAGCATAAAGTAGATCAATCTTTGGAAACTAATTTTCCTTCAATATAGTGGAGAGGATTTTTTATTCTTGACAGTTTAAGGTACAACTTGCAACAATGGGGGTCGTGATTTGTTAATTCTTCTTACAAAAATAGAAACTATTATCTTGGATATATTATCGTTATAACACAAAAGGGAATTGTTTATATTTTGATATGCAGATTTTTTCCAGAATAAAATACCCCGTGCAGAGGGATTGAGAGAAATTTTCTCAAAAATGGAGGTTCTTGACATGCATATTTAACATTCTGCATGATATTGATCTGCTATTTCATTTGAAGTATTTTCATTGCCTTTATTTACTATTAACATATAATCAATTTCCATATGTTTCTGACTTGAATTCTGCCCTTGAACAATTTGTATTTTGATGCTTTGACTTTTTTCCATCAGGTTATCTGTGAAGAAATTGGAAACTGTGAAATTAATCTTACCATGCTCAAAAAATGATAACCTTCTATATATCTTTTGTCTAACCCATTTTACAACATATGTAAAGTCATCAATTTTTTAATTTAAAATTAGCAGGGAGGTTCTTGATGCAGAATAGGGTGCTACTGAAGATAATAAGACTTCGATCTGGTTAGGAAATTTCAGACAGAATGTTTTCCATCATAAAAGACAGATTTGCCAGAACTGAAACTTGTCAAAACCGTTAGGTTTCATGACAAGAACAGTTTCCTAGATCAAAATGACAGGTACAGGCAAATTACATAAACTTTCAGAGTAGATTAAATGGCCACAACACTCATAAGTAATGTAGGAGACTCAGATTCAAATCTCTGTTTTGTGCCTGGTTCAGATCAGGGACTTAAAAATAATTTTCCTTCTGGGCTATTAATTTCTATAATTTCTTTTTATTTCCCATGTTAAAATTTAATGGGCATTATACCATATATATTAATGAAAACACCGGTGTGCCCTCAAATGAAGCTATGTGGTATTGTCCTTAGATTATTGAGTTAGATTTTTTTGTTGGATCAACAAATACTAAAGAGCTAGTAAGAGTTTTCTGACCACAGTGAAATAAGATTTCAGGTGAAATGTTTAATTTCACACATACAAAGTACTTGAAATGTTGTTTTCATGAAATATGTCCATGTGCTTAATATGTGAATAAACAGAAACAACTACTGAGGTTAAAAACACAGGCTTTTCAGAACAAGTTAGTGCTTAGTGATGATCCTAAGTAATGCCCAGTCCAGTCTACAGAATCATTTTCATTGATGTCAGTAGACTTTTGGATCAGTTCCACTCTCAGCATTGCTTTTCTCAACTTTTAAAAAATCAAAAATCGGTGTGAGGGTGAGCAGGGCTTTGGAAATATCAGATGATCTTTTAGATTTTCAAAACCAAACTCTCTGAAGCTTCTCAGGAAGGGTGAGGCAAAATCCAAGGAGTTGCAATGATTAACAATTAATTGCTTACACTATTCATTTTCAACAATTGCTTTACCTTTCCAGAATAATTTGTAGCACAAGCACTTGTAGCATAAATCATGCCTGATTAATCTAGTGGCCTTCTATGGTGGAGTAACTGCATCAGTGGACAAGGGAAGAGCTATGTATGTCATCTATCTGGCTTTCTGTAAAGCCTTTGATACAGTCCCTCACAACATTCCTGCCACTAAATTGGAGAGATGAGTTTGACGGATGGACTGTTAGATGGATAAGGACCTGGCTGGATGGACTGTTAGATGGATAAGGAACTGGCTGGATGGCCATGTCCAAAGAGTTATGGTCAATGGCTCAATGTCCAAGTGGAAACCAGTAACAAGTGATGTCCCACAACGGTCCGTACTGGGACCAATACTACTTAATATCTTCATCGACAACATAGACAGTGGGATTGTGTGCGCCTTTGGTGAGTTTGCAGATAATACCGAGCTGAGTGGTGCAATTGATTCGCTAGAGGGAAGGGATGCCATCCAGAGGACCTCTGAGGAATGGGCCTGTGCAAACCCGTGCAAAAGTTCAACAAGGCCAAGTGCAAGGTCCAGTACTGGGGTCAGGACAATCCCTAGTATCAATATGGACTGGGGGATGAATGGATTTGAGAGCAGCCTTGTGGAGAAGGACTTGGGGGTACTGGTGGATGAAAAATTGGACATGAGCTGGCAATGTGCACCTGCAGCCCAGAAAGCCAACCATATCTTTGGCTTCATAAAAAGAATTGTGGCCAGCAGGTCAAGGGAGGTGATTCTGCCCCTCTACTCTGCTTTGCTGAGACCCCACCTGGAGTACTGCATCCAGCTCTGGGCCCCCGAGTACAAGAAAGATATGAACCTGTGAGAGCAAGTCCAGATGAGGGCCACAAAAATGATCAAATGGATGGAACACCTCTCCTATGAAGAAAAGCTGAAAGAGTTGGGGTTATTCAGCCTGGAGAAGAGAAGGCTCTAGGGAGACATAGTTATGGCCTTTCAAATGTATAAAGGGGGCTTATAAGAAAGATAGAGAGACTTTACCAATGCCTGCAGTGACAGGACAAAGGGTAATGGTTTTAAACTAAAAGAGGGTAGATTTAGGTTGGATATAAGGAAGACATTTTTTACGATGAGGGTGGTGAGACACTGGAACAGGTTGCCCAGAGAAGTTGTAGATGTCCCATCCCTGGAAACATTCAAGGTCAAGCTGGATGGATCTTTGAGCAACCTGATCTAGTGAAAGATGTTCCTGCTGATGACAGGGGTGTTGGACAAGGTGATCTTTAAAGGTCCCTTTCAACTCAAACCATTCTATGATTCTGTGATAAGAGCTGTATTTTTTCCCTTTGTGGGTGTAGTACACATATTGCACCTACAGACTGTTGAATACCAGCAATCCTAGCTTGCAGGCCAAGCTGGTTGCACTCCTCTGTTGCTCACACAGTACAGATATCTCAGTTGTATGGCAGGGCCTGTTTCAAAGCTGGTGGAAGTCAGCAGAATCAGTTCATGTTGGATCACACACTGGGTGATAAGGCCCCTTAATGTTCATCTGGCACTGACACTGCCTCTCTGAATTTCAATAATCCTCTTTCCATTTTGTGTCTTAAAGAAGAGAGTGCAAGCAAATTGCATCAAGGAGCAGGTGAAGGAATGATATTTGACAGACTAGTATAATCTTGTTACTTTATGGATAACACTAAAATCACAAAACAGAGCTTGAACCACAGCTGCTTTAATAAGTCATTTCTGATTGCATCCACAGGAAGCCAAACAGCAAGCAACCACTCTGCCAGTCTCCAGTTTCAAATTTTCTTTATTACTGTACTTAGAAATTTACAGTAACAGCCAAAATTTGCCAAAACCTCTGGAAGCACTCCCATCCCAGCTGTTTCTATGGGAAAGAAACTTCAGGCTTCAGACTAATCATCGGGATTTGATTTTCTATTTGCATCATTTGCCATTTTGCCAGACACATATATTAGAAAGGTATCCAAAGTAATACTTATTGAATGGTGTGTGTAGACTGAAAAGAGGGAAAATGAAGGAGTTTATTTACTGTACCCTAGTTCTACACAATGCATAGAAAGTCATATAAACCCTACTACACATCTTGTGATGGGCTGCTGTCCAAAAAAGTCATCTAAAGTTACTAAAGGGAGTTTTGGCAAACAGAAGTGCAGTGGCATGCCAGAATCCTCTTTGCCTAGCTTTTGTGTAGGCCGGTGATGTCTGTTTCTATGAGCACAGGCAGCTTGGTGCTTGCTCATTCCAAGAAACAAATTATCTGAAACGGAGCAGGCAGAAGCAAGGGCAATTCCATCTACTACCTCTACACCAATCTTCCAGAGTGGAGTAGACTTTCTATCTTCAGATATGAAACAAAACAGTAGCTTTATCTAATGCATACTGCATAGTTTTGGGCAAATCTCATGACCTCAGACTTATGAAAAAGAACAGATTATTTCTTCACATTTTTAACTACTGAGGGCAAAATCTGAGTTCCAGTGCAATATGTTTGCACATGCATACACTCCTAAAAGATGAAGGAGCATGTTTATTCAATGGTTTGAAATCCCAGAAGAAGTTTTATAATAATGAGCTAAAAGAATAACGTTGTTGGGTAATACAAATCTTTTTACAATTTCTTTTTTATTATGCACTTGATGAGGTGGCAGATTTATGTTTCCTCATCTAATGCCTCATTCTTTCTTTTAAGACTTCTGAACATCGCAAGATGTTGCTACTTTTCTTGTCAAGCCTCATATTATGTACTAGGGTCATTGTATGGACAGTATGCAAAAAATAAATTGTCTATATATCAGTAAAAAATAAGCAAACAAAATCACCTTAAATAACTATTTTATTTTCCCGTCTGTTTCTGAAGCATGACATTCACTGTTATGCCAGCATAAGATCTTGCATACTACACTAGATTTGCAGAAATCCCATTTTGGATTTCACAAAACATGGCTAAGGCTCCTAAATACTACGAGAATATCTGCAATATCACAACACTTTTTAGATGGGCTTCTTTCAATTTCTTTGATTTTTAAAAAAATTTTTTTTTGCATGAGGGTTCTCCATAGACCTTTTTTTTTTTTTTCTGTAATTAAAGCTGGGATTCTCTTATGATCAATATCTCTTGTGATTTCTCATTATCTTGATCTCAGGCCTTAACTAACCTATAAAATATGGTAAGATTTGCAATAAAATATCGAGATTTAGCAACTTTGAAGGTCATCTAATTCAACCTCCCTTTTGAAGTGGGACTGTTGCCAACATCAGGTCAGGTCAGGTCAGCAATGACTGTGTCTAGCAGAGCATTGAAAATCTCCAAGGACAGAGGTCCCTTGACCTCCCTAGGCAACAAGTTCCAATGTTGTGTTACGCTGGTAACTGCACTACTCTATTAATGAATTTTTTTCCAGCCTAAAACTTCAAAGACATAATTTATGGCAACTTCACCTTCTTATGTTATTTGGTGCTACTACAAAGTATATAGTTCTGTTGTCTTTGTAGGTGCCCTTCAAGTGGCCATAGGCATTTGTTAGATTTCCCCTCAGTCTTCTCTTTTTTGGATTGAACAACCCCTGTTCCCTCATCCTCTTTTCACAACACATGTGCTCTGGGTCCCTAGTCATAATGGCAGCCCTCTGCTGAACTTCTCCAGTTTCTCCATATCCCTCTGCAACTGCGTGCAAGGCAAAATTGTATGCAATATTCTGGGTGTAACCTCATCAATGCCAAATACGGAGTGACAGCGGCTTTCCTTTATGTTTTAGCCATATTCCTCTTAACGTAGACCAATACAATGTTTGGCTTCTATGCAGGGAGAGTGCACTGTTCCACCTGGAGTCCACTATAATCTTTAAGCTCTTACCAGCAGTGCTACTATTTAGCTGTCAGTTCCCAGCCTGTAAAAATGTGCAGGATTTTCCACCATAGTTTCTGACTTGAACTTTGTCTTACCACAGATCAGGAGGTTTCTGCTGGCCCCAGTCCTGAAATTTTTCAAAATCCCTCTGGACTGAAACTCTATGCCAACAACTCCCCTTAGAGTCATCTACATTTTTGCCTGTGGGTACACTCTGTGCCGTCACCCAAGTGGCTGATGAAGACGTTGAATACATATGGGGCACAGAATTGGCCTCTGGGACCCTCTGATTGCTGCTGGCTGTCAGCCAAAATCAAGTCAATAATCACTACTATTTGTGCCGGGCAGTCCAGCCAATTTTCAATCCATCTAGTAATTAATTTTTCCAAAGTGAGGTCTGTGTTTTCTCAATTTCCAAATGGGAATGCTGTTAAAGATGATGTCAAAAGCTTTACTAACAACAAGGTAGAACATGTCCACCAGTCTCTCCTCATCCACATAATAATTTGTTTTATGGAAGAAAGTTTTTGTGTTGGTCAAGCCCTTTGTAAATCTGTGCCAACTACTCCAGATACACTTATCCTTCACGTGTTTGGAATAGAACCTATGAGTAAATGTTTTGTGATCTTCCTAGCGGCTGAGGTGATGCTGATAAGTTCGTTCCTTGGACCCACATGGGCTACTTTGCCTTTTCTAAAGGCAAGATGGGCATAGCATTAGTTTTTTTCTAGTTTTTACTAGTCAGGCAAATCCCCTGATCACCACAGTTTTTTGCAGATTACAAATAGTTGAATTCAAAAATCACAGCAGCCAGCTCTTTCAGCCCTCTTGGGTGAATCCCATCTTGTTCCAGGGATTGGAATGTGTCCAGTTTGTCTGAGTCTGTTGTGTCCCTGTTGTTTATTGCCCCATACCTTCCTATCTCTTCCCAGGTCACTCTTCTACAAAAACAGATTGTTAATAATCTCAGAATCATGAATAGCTACTACTGTCCAATTTCCCTCTCTGAACCCCTCATGGCTTTTGAGGGTCTTGAATCAGAAAATGTCAGGCAAATGTCTCTAAAGAGAGTACTTAATTGGAACCAAATATATCAGACCTGCTACTACCTGCTACTGGCACTTTTTCTGCTAGTCTCACTCAAAAAGGGAAACTGTAGATCTCCAATGTGGTATAGGCAAGAGACAGAGGCACAAGAAGGTGCCAAAATGCCTTTCCTTAGAATAACAGCAGTTTTTCATACAAGGAATTTGCTAGTGGTGCACAGGGGAATGGTATATCTGAATATACAAGAAAAGTAGGTCGGGAGTTGTTTTGATATGAGAGGGACTTCTTTTATCTTCAGAAAGTATGTACATTTGGACTCATTTTGGTTTAAAATTAATATATTTATTTAAAGCTTGGTATCTATGAAATTTGACAGAGGAAAAAAAAAACCCTGCACAGGCTTGAACCTGCATCAGTGATTAGAAAGACATGGGTAGTAAAGAGAAATAGGACTGGTCTTTTTCAAAGACGTGACTGTTGTCTTCAGCAAAATTTCTAATAGGCATGACACATTTAAATACATGTCAGATATTTACTATAAGCATACAGTAAATGAGTGTTCTGCTTTTCTACTATAGATATGTGTATTAGCACATGGAAGGCACTTTATATTACAGATTTCAAGAGGGAAAAATATTTGCTGAATCAATGCATTGAATTATATGGAACGGTGTGTATTGTCGACATCAGTGATGATTTTGCATAAACATTGAAACATTTCCATTTCTTGTTATATTTAAAATTACCATTAGAGCTGTTCATTTTAATTCAGAAAATACATCAGATACAGTTTTCAAGAAAAAAAAAGTTCATTACTAAGTTCTCCTTATTGTTGTGTCAGATATATTTCTGTCTTTCTGTCTTTGGTAAATTCAGTTAGCCTCATTCAAGCACATGTCAAAGAAGAAAATCATTGTAATATGTGAATTCAGCAAATGGGAAATACTGCCAATGGAAATAGAAAGCAGTACAATTATAACACTGTGGCAAATTAGAAGTTAACAATTCAATGGCTGTTCTCTGATCCTCATATTTAAATTGGGTTTTTTACTAACAAATTGGATTACTCTCTTCACCCAAATCTCCTTCCCCCTCCTTCTCACTCACCCCATGTAGAGGAAACATAAGCTAATTTACCCCTGTTGTTAGGAAGTGGACCTCATTTATAAATTAAACTGGGTGGTAATTTAGCTTCGGCCTAGAGAATATGTATTGGAAAAGTGTATTTGCTGGATTTTGTTTTCTATGACTCAGCATAAATACTGAGCTTTCATTTTAAACACTGAAAATTTGCTAGAAGTAAGTTGAAAGGCAATTTAGAAGTTATAAATAATTACAGCCAGCTGAGTAATTTACATAATTACTTTAGTTACTTATTCCTGAAAGAACATAATTTCCTTCCCCTTATGGGAAGTTTATTATAAAAGGAATTTTTATTATATTTATTATTTCATTGTAAATGTTGAACATGATATTTAAAACACAGTAATTCAGTTTCAGACCACTCTTTTAACAAATGATCGTTAAGGTCATAAGAGATATTAGATATTCAAACTGTTCAAGTCTTGTGAAGAAAAAATCACTAAATAACATGATTGGCTAAAAAGTAGATAGACACAGAAACACAAATGCTTCTTTTAATTTTTTACTCACTTTCGAGTTTGTAATTTCAAATTTCTCACTGCACTCATATTGTCTATGAATAACCCTATTAAGAAACAATTGAAAATCTTACAAAACTACAGAACTCCGGGAGTCAGGTCTTAAACAAAGACCTGTAAATGTGGTAACTGTAGCCCTACAGAATTCAGTGGCAAATTTTCCACTGTCTTAAATAGGCTCATGGCTTTACCACATATAGTACAATATTCACAATAATGTGAAATAGAGAGTTGCACATTTTACATTGTTATTGATTCCTGACCAGTTGATACTATATACTGGATACTATATACTGGGAGGAGACCTTGCAGTAGTCATTGTGGCACTGAATCTTTTACAGAGTGAAGAAGGTTGATGAGAGGTATCAGGTAAACAGCATCAGAAAATTTTATAAACTGCTACAGGTTTTCCTTTCGAGGTCACATAGGCCTTGCCCAAGGCAATGTTGATGGAAAAAAATAGGCTTCTGTAAGATTTATTGGCTGAGTACAGAGTTTAAATGTAATGTGTCAGAGTGCTGTGAAGTAATTGTGTGTGCATGCCTGGTTGTAGTTGTGAAGGATGCAGTCAGACTCTTGTCTGGGTAGCTTAATTGCCTCTGTGTCAAGAGTCTGAGGGATTTGGGAGTCTTACTACCCCAAACATTATCTCATTCCACATAAATTATAACCTTTCTGGTGTGAGCCATCAAGTGTGCAAGCTTAATATTCACTTTCTAGGAGTATCCATGCAACTGTTTATCCAGCTCTAAAAATTATTCAGCTCAGATTTTAATGGTATGGGTTTGGAGTAGAGAGAAAATGCTTTTTGGTTTCTTGGGAAACAAGTCTATTTCGGTTCAAGGTTGAATGTTAATACAATAATTTCATTACTGTGCTTCCTAGTTGAAATAGTAATTTGTTAGAGGATTAAAAAGATTTAGCATATTGCATGACATGTAGCTGTATAAATGCGATGCCAGGAACTGAATCATAGGGTTGTGCAATGTAAGACTTGTATGTTAGCAATGAAATGAGATTAGTTTAAATATAATGATTCAAACTGAAGACATATCTATTTTATGTCACATTCATGTACATTGTAAGCAGTAGTTCAGAGGCATATTTGTCACAAAGGTGACAAATTATTATTATTATTATTAGTGACCTAAGACAAGTTATATATGAAATCAGATTTGGTTTAGTTCAAATCAGTGCTTTCACATGCTTTCAAAAGTGTTTTTAAAATGTCTCAGTCAGAGGTCCTTTCTGCGTTAGAAAAGTTATGCACTTTGGACTGGAGTAGAGGAATGCTGGTGAAATGATAAATTAGCAAGCATGACTTTGCAGTCAGTATAGACCAAGGAGAGTTTGTGTTGACACAAAACTTATAAGAATACAGCAATACTAGGTCATGCCAAAGATTTATCTAGTCCAGTATTTTATCTCAGAAAAAAAAATGATAGTGGATACATTCAGTGTAATCCTCTAGTGACACTTCCCAGGATAAATCCTTCCAGAAATCTGCACTTTTACTATTTTCTGAGCTGTAGACAATATCTTTGTGTGTAACTGTATTTGATGGAACTTTCTTCCATGAATATTCCTAATCCTTTTTAAATCTATGCTTTGGCACTTACAATATCCTGTGGAAAAGACTTCCATAGTTTTATAATCTATTGCACTTCCTTTTGTTTATTTTAAAACTGCTATTTAATAATCTCAGCCTAAGTTACATTCACAGAAGATTATGATGAGCATCAAGTCATCCAATCCAAATTACTTCATAGTCAAGAACAATGAATAGCACTTGAATGATTTTTTTTTTCAGTAACACATCTTGTACAGTAAGTGTCAATTTCTGACAAGATAAAATGATGCTCTGTGTTGCTGAAGTTGTTATCCATGTGGTCACCATTTTTTAACATTCCATTAAAACTCTTAGAAAAGTAAGGGGGGGGAGGAATCTGTCCTTTAAAATCTCAAAACAGCCAAAACAAAATATTTTGACAAAAAAGTCCATCATTTTTAATAATAACACTTTCTAAATCTGGCTTGTAAGATATTTTGGTCTTGCCATTGACATCGGAAACACCTGTTCAGAGCACGAGAATGCATCATGACCTCTGAGACCATAAGGAATATGAGGAATGCACTAATAGGACTATGTTCAGATGGTTGTAAAGTAAGAATTAGGTGGACTCTTAAGCTTATTTCTCAGCAGATACCACCTAGTGTCAAGCATTATTTAATGTTTAAGAACCCATCAAAGGCCCCTCAATTGCAGTTCATTTCAAGGTGATAGTGGTGCCACCCCCTGTTTAGACCACAGCTTAGTTATCAAGCATCAAATTATTCATCAGAAAAGAACTCAAGTCATTGTCTCAAGCCTGAGAGTGACGGAACACTGAAATTTCATATTCTTCTTTAGAATCCTGAACACTACTCTGTGGCACAACTATGGTAGAGTATACTCTGCAAAAGGAGAGGCATTTTACTAAGCAGCTTTACTGTAGCTGAGAAAGACAGCTTCATAAGGATGGAACATGCTAAATAAAAGGGAATCAAACTTTGTAGTCAAGAAGATTCCCCAAGAAAGAAGTCCTGAGATTTCATGTCTGCTACTCATTCTATTTATACATATTATCCCAAGACTCTTAAATGGAAAAAAACATATGCAATTCTTGGAGGTGAGTGCAGAATGTCTCTTCAGCAGTGAAGGACCATTTGTCACTGGATTACAGGGAAGTCCTTCATCTTGCTTGCCTTTTCTCTGTTGCAAAATAGAGGTTTTGTATTTGCAAGGATCCTAGAGGCTAAGTCAATTACCAAAAATAATCTAAACCAGGCTTGTAGAAGAGGAGCATATGAACAGGACATATTATTCAGCACTCAGCAGCTAGTGCAGGACAGGACATGCAGGATGCCCAGAGGCACTGCACAAGGGACAGTGTGGGACTGCTGGAGCTGGTGCTACAATGGCAAAAGTATATCCAGGGGGTGTGGTTCCCGACAGAACCTGCAGTGACCCCCCCATGACATGGCTTTGACCAAGACATAACTCCTGAGGAAGGACAAGGTTTCCCAGGTATTAGGTTTCCAGGAGTGCCTGTGGTTTCTCCTGCCCCAGGGCTGACACCCATGGGATGTGCACCCTAGCAGAGACACAGGGCGATAAAGTGAAGGAGCTATGGAAGAAGGTGAGTAGACAGTGTAACACCAGGGAGGACAGGCAGGACATGGAAAGGATCTTTGCAGAGACCTTGCAGGGGCAAAAAAAACCCCAAATCCATACTACATGGAAGGACAGATGGCCTGAGGTTATTCTTAAATGACTGGATATAGATTCCCAAGATGATGGAGGCTAGACTTAAAGGGAGATTCAGAAGGAGAGAGTACATAATGTACAAAGAAAAGTGGAAGAATGGGACAGAACATAGGAGGCTCTCGGGGACAGCATGATGAGGGAGGCTATCACAATTCCCCAAACGAAGTTGTATATCTGGGTGCCCAACCCAAGTGCCTGTGCATGAACACATGCAGCATGAGAAACAAACAGGAGAAATTAGAAGTCCTTGTGAACTCACAAACATATAATCCCATTGGGATCACAGAGACATAGGGGCACATTGGTAGGTAAGGGCTTTTTGGGAAAGGCAGGCCAGGAAGACAGGATGGAGACTTGCACTCTGTGCAGAGGAGTGCTTGACTATGTGGAGTTTTGCTCTGGGGTGAGTGACAAGATAGTCAAATCCTGACAGGTCAAAGAAGAATAGAAACCAACAAGAGGGAAACTGTGGGGAGCATCCCCTACAGAGCACCTCCACAAGAGGAAGAAACAGATTAAGTCTTCTTTATGGACTACAGGGAAGAAGCCTCATGGTTGAAGGCCCTGGTACTCATGGGAAATTTTATCTTGATATCTGCTTGACATGCAGGGCATAAACAAGGACACAGGAGTTTGGCAAGCCAACTAGGGGATGTGCTCTGCAGGACCTGCTATACATAAGCAAGGAAGAACTAGTCACGGATGTGAAGACTGATGGAAGCCTCCACTATGTATATGATGGTAGAGTTTAAGATCCTGAGAGACAGGGGTAAGGACTGAACAGAGTCCTGGTCAACCTGCCCTAGCTGACCCTGCCTCAGCAGGAGAGGTTAGACCTGACAATCTCAAGACATCCCTGCAAACCTCAAATAGTCTGTGATTCTGTGCAGGTGAATAGCAGAATTGCAACCCTGGTCTTCAAGAGAGCTGACCTAGGCTTTTTCATGGAAATACTTGGCAGACTCCCCTGGGAGGTAGCCCCGAAGAACAAAAGGGTCCAGCAGAGTTGGTTGATCCTCAAGGACCATCTCTTCAGGGCAGAAGAATGGTCCATCCTGATGTGCAGGAAGGCAAGCAAGCATGGCAGAAGGCCAGCATGGATGAAGAGGGAACTCTGGACTGAAGCAGTATAAAAATATTTTTTGGATGTACATAGTCAAGATGAAAGTGATAGGACAATAGGACCCTAATAGGACAATAGAGTGCATCCAAGGCTTCTGAGGAGTCTGGCTTATGTTATTAGAGGTGTTCTTCACAGGACAATAATGAGCGGATGCTATTTAGTGTCTTTCATTAACAGCTAGGATGACTAGACGAAAAGCACCTTCAGTAAGTTTGTGGATGACACCAAACTGGGATCAGTACTTGATACATTGGAGGGAAAGGTGACCATCCAAGGGGATTTCAATGTGCTGGAAAAAATGGACTAACAGAGACCTCATGAAATTTAACAATAATGGGCAGGTGGAACAACCCCCTGCAAGAGGACAGGCCTAACTGGCTTGAAAGCAGCTTTGAGGGAAAGGCCTTGGAAGTCCTGGTGGCCAGCAAGTTGATCCTGAGTCAGCAGTGCGCTCTTGCGGTTATGAAGGCTAACTGCATATTGAGCAGCATTAGTAAGAACGTAGCCAGTAAGATGAGAGAACTGATTATTCCCATTTATTTGGCACCTGAAACCACATTTTGAGTGCTGCATCGAAATTTAGGCTCCCCAGTACAAGAAAGATGTTCACAAACTGGAGCGAGGCCAATGGAGGGCTACCAAGAGGGCTGAAGAATCTGGCTTATGATAAGAGTCTGAGAAAATTGGTGGGGGGTTTTTTTCAGTCTGAGGAAGAGGGTTAGTGAAGAGTTACTGCTGTTTTCAACTACCTAATGGGTTGTTATAAAGAAGGTGAAGCTACATTCTTCTCAGAAGTACACAGAGAAAATACATGAATGGGCAAGACCCTGAGCAATCTGATCAAACATTAAACTTAGCCCTGCTTTGAGCAGGGCCTTGGATCAGATGACCTCCAGGGATACTTTCCAATCCACTTTATTCAGTGATTTTAAGTTGTAGAAAACAATATCTATTGAACAGATCTTAAGTTTCAATGATTCCTGTTACAGCAGTAAAGGCAGAAAAATTAACTTTTAAGAACACAAAATACGTTAGGAACCCTTTCTTTCTTTATCCATGTTTTTGCTTCTAGACTTTTCCAGCTGTGATTTTATGTGCTCATCTAGAGGTTTCAGTTCTCTTAAACCATACTATACATAAAATTCTGAGAGTTAAATTTGTCTTTCATAAAGGAAATTGTGTTCCTTGGAGGGTCAGTTCTACTGAATATCACTAAACTCACATAAAATACATTTCTTTTCTGCAAGACGGGGAGTTTTAAAGCTTCAGGTCTGTATGCATTGTCTAGCTGCACTGGGCACAGCTTACACCTCATAAAGCCATAACACTGTTATTTCATTTTTTCCTATGCAGTATGTGTGAATGTGTTCTATTCCTTGGTAAAATTCTGTTTTTCCATTCTGCTCCATGGGACATGACTCTGGAACAAATATTTTAAACCTATGATGTAAAGGAGAAAATGATAAAAACAGACCAACAATAAACTATAATAAACATTGTAATTTGTTTTATGCTTTCATAGTGCTTCTGGTTTATCGTCCAGTGCAGTTACGGATAGATTAATATCTGCTGTTTCCAATGTCATACTCTAACTGAGTGTACTGATCAGATGAAGAACATATACTGAAGAATAGACAGTTAACAGAATGAGGAGCCACACATCAGAATAGGTATCTCAGAATACCTATTGTCAGTTGACCAAATAACCATTAACAAATTAATCAATATTCTGAATATTGGTTAAAACTAATGCTAACCTGAACTCTTTCTTTTTTCCAGTGAACATTAAAAGTGCATTAGCAATGTAGAACTAAGAGCATGCAGGAAATATTCTCTGTGATGACAGCATATATAATTATGCTAATCAAGACTTCAATTCTCAGACATGTAATTACCTAAACACTACTTTGAGCAATCTAAACTTGAGAAAGATAGTCATGGCAAGAGAGAAATCTTCATATCTTTCAGGTTGTGCAAATATCTCTGAGTGCTGCTTCTACACACAGCCCTAGAACTTCCAGCTAATCATTGTTTTGCATGTTTGACATGGAAGGAAAGACCTTCGTTTGCTTCTTTCACATTTCTCTCTCCTTACATTTACATCCTGCTTTTCCCCTTTATGTTCACTTCCTCCACCCCTTCTCTTTTTCCTGATACCAGGAAACATGTATTTTTTTTTTAGATGACTGCTGTCATCTAAAAAAAAATTTAATTTAAAATGGTTTATATAGTGTCCTCACAAAAATGGAACCAGGATTTTGCTCTATGCTTTTGCAAGCCTAACATATGCAAATGTTAATATATTTGGGTCTTGCCAAAAGGTAATAGCTATGATTATAGAGTATAAATTTCACCTTGATTCAGAAAACACTTTAATGAGATGCATTTCACATGGCACACAGTGACCATATTCTAAAATCTAAATAGCATCACTGAACAGTAAAAATGAGTTTCGTACTTAGTAGACAGGAACGCAATACTCATTAGGGATTCTGCCAGATGTATCTGTGATCACTTCATTGTGCATTGTTTGGAAAAGCAATCTTCTCATAAGACTATCTGAATTTATTCATCCAGGAAATTTGATTTCAGGGCTTTTGTCAGGGCTGTTGTAATTGGAATGGACCCCATACTGATAGTTTCACAGCCTGGATGTGCTTTAATTTTCATCATACTAAACTTTATAAAATTGTATTGACCAAAAATGTATTTTGCATCCATACCTCCAGAATTAGTCTTTCTACTTGTTGTAGCTTTCCATAAAAACAAAAACTAAGATGGGGACTTATGCTGGGGATTAGAAAAATGAAGTGAGAGAGATATGACAGAGGAGTACAAAACAGTGAAAGGGAGGAAAGGTCGGGGGGTGGGGTGGCGGAAAGCAGCATTCAGCTAAACTGAGAAGTGGTATAATTCTTTATAATATATAATTAACCTCTGGAATTCATTCCTACAGGAGGTATGGCACAGACTATTAGTGAGGTTGAGAATATAGCTGACTTTAAATGAATTAGACATTTACGTGAGCCATGGGACCATCCACAAAATTAACCATAGGCTATTCTTTTCTTTTTATTATTATTGTGACAAAGACAGAGTTTCATTGATTCTGAGCATAAGCAGTCACCCAAGAGTGAGCATTAAAAAATGCATTTCTTCTGAGGAAAGGTTATTCTTTTTCTCCAATTTTTCTTAGACTTTCCCCTAAAGTATGTGATAGTGGCTACTTGCAGAGAGGGGGTATTGGAATTTACAGACTCGCTGAATTTCTCTGTTTTGATAGTTTTTCTACTTACATGACATATTTTCCATAAATCACCCAGGAATGACTTATCTTTGCATGACAATGGTGAACACCAGTCACCTCAGTCACTGCATTTGCAAAAACAGTCTTCACATCTAATAGCTAAAAAGAGCTCTGTAGAGCTAATAGTTCACATACCAATACTCTGGGGATGTGCTTAGATGTGAGTAGTTCCTTTAGGCTAAAAGTCACATTGTGCAGGGTGAAAGGGTAAGCTAGGACTGCAAATAACTGTATGAATTACTTCATGAATAGTCTCCTGGCATAAGAGAATGAAAGATTCAGCAGCTTCCTGCAACAGATAGGAAACCAATTTGAATAATAAGCTACAAGTGGAACTGAACTCTGACAGGTACATGTTTTGTTAGAGACTGCCTTCTCTAGTTGTTTCTATATAGCATAGTAGTAACAGAAAAAGAAAAGAAGTCACTTAAAATTTAAGTATACAGATTTTAAGTGCTGCCATTGGAATTTTTTATTTATCGGCCTGGAAGTGAGTAAGATGGAAGCTGAGTAAGAATTTGAAGAGTCTGAAATTTAGAACGAAAGTGTGCCAGAATTTCATTATTAGGTGAAATCTCATTTCATGAACATGTAAATGATTCAACTAACTCCTGTTCCATGCTCCTTAGGTGGCCAGAGGTGTCCCTAGCACACTTGCAGCAGCGTGCAGTGCCTCTCCAGCCCATCCAACGACTGCAAGCAGACCACAGGGCTGGCAAAAAGACTGTGGCATGGAGCAGTGAAGAGGTGCTAGTCCCACTGTGTCAGGCTACAGGCTTAAACAAGCTTCCAGACAGCACTCCACAGCTTCTATCTACTGTTTGTCATTATGAGATGGTCCTCTCCCTCCTGCCCCTTCCTACTACTGCTCTCTCCAACATCTAATCCACTGAGGATGGAGGAAATATGAGATATAGGTATCTGCATAATCAGCTGCACTGTGTGACACAAGATGACGAAGACATTTTTAAATTGAAGGTACTGTGCCAGACAGTCAATGATGGACCTTAGCTCTGGCAAACACTTTAACAGTGTACTAATTCGGGTTTTATTTCAGCAAATGAAGCCATTTCCTGAGCCTCTGCTCTGCCTTGGCAAATTACTCTTGACTGAGCTTTCAGATAACAATACAATAAAATTCTCATAGCTTTCTAATTGCAAGGTTGTTGGGAGGTGGAAATTACTCTAAATTAGTCCCATTAGTCTAAAATGGGACTTAAAGTACAAATGTAAGGAAATAGTTGAATGGTGGAAAGGTCTCTCATCCTTTGATCACCTACCAGCAGGAGGAAAACTGACAGAAAACAGTACTTCCTTCACTATAGCAGGAGGCTGAATCTCAGTTATCATGAGACATACATATATATAAGTACTGATTATGTAATTACTATATAATGAGCAAATGGTACCCTGAATAATGGTTTTCCATCTCTTTATAAGATCTTTTATACACATTTTCAAAATACCCATTAAAATAAGTGGAAAAGTTTATTTTACTGACTTATTTGGGCTTCCTGTGCCTGCTGGTCCCATCCATGCCACAGCTGTATTGCCTAGGACTGTGAAAACATTTACTTATGACACTCAGTCACTGATGTTTGCCTTTTTTCAGTAATTGCAAGGAGATAACAATCACCATACATTCCATGTAATCAGAAGCAATGCAAAAAAGTTTCAAATGTTCTTTCTCCTTTACTATCCAATAAAACTATTGCATACAACTGTAGTAGCCAGGGATTTGTTTACTGTTTTTTGTGCTTTGGCATAGGCCTGAAGCAGATGTTCACAGAAATTATTCTTCCACTTAGTTACAAAGATCTAAAAGTCAGCATCAGATAAACTTTTGAATAATATAATTTGAACATATCCTGTGCTACAGCAGTTTCCTACGGTCACTCTGATCCATATTTTTGAACTACAAATCCCCAAGAGCAGTAAACATTTTGTTTACTGGTATCCACTCCATCCTCTGACAGTTGCAGGTAGCTGTTATATCTGTCAGGCTATAATGTCCCATCTCTTGTTGCCTTCAAGCGTCATATTTTTTCTTTCAAACCAAATTGATGTCACAACAGAAGAAATTAGGTTCATTCTTATTTTGAAGAGGAGACCTCTAAATTTTTCTAACACTTTATTTAATCTTAGAAAAGATGCACTATATTGTATCCATTACTTATTGCTCTTTACTGTGATTTAAGAAGCTTTTACATAATTAGGAAGAAGCAAACATCAAAGCTAGATTTAATCTCACCTACCTACACCGTACATGTTTTTGTCCAAGTTAGCCATTTGACTTCTGTTATTATCAATGGAAGGAAAGTTAGTGTTAGAGTGAAATTTATTTCAGCTTAATACATAAATCTAAACTAGGTCAGATGATTCACAATGCAGAAAAGCCTATTTTTCTTAACTGGCTGTAAAAGAATTCTAGATGGCTAACTCAGATGTAGACATTCAAAGTTGGAACTAATCCCACTTGCACCTGTATCTAACTATATATTCACACATATATCCATACAGGCATTTGCAGGTTTGCTTTTGCTAGTGCAATCCAGTGCTGACCAACATTTCATGTCTCTGCAGTTAGAACATTATATTTCTTCATGACATTTACACAGCGAAAAGTAAATCCATTTTTGGCACATGTTTTTGCCAGTTCTATTCTCGAGAAATTGTGATGGTTTTGGTGGTGGTGGAGTTGGCAGTGTTAGGTTTACGGTTCGACTCGATGATCTTAAAGGTCTTTTCCAACCTAAATGATTCTATGATTCTATGGCATTTATGATTTTAAAAGAATTGTTAGGGAAAGTAAGAAAAACCATCACCTATCTCTTGTAAATAAATGCCTAGGAATTTGTGGGCTGCCAAATGTGTTGAAATTTGAGGTGATAAAGATAGGAGAAATGTAAGAAATTGCACTGGACAAGTGAGAGGAATGATATTTTTCTGGCTGAGAATGTAGTCTACAAGATGGTAGACCGATTATAGTCTAAATGTATTCTTCCTTTTGAGAATAAGTCTTCATTTATGTAGTGAACCTAGTTATTAGCATCAGTGTTCTACTGACGAGTGGCCCAGTGAGACTGAGACTAACTCCTTTTTCTGTTTACACATGAGAAGGTTTATTCTGAAGGATCTTGTCATATGAAATTATATATTTTCTCTTACTAATCTATTCCAAATCAGTTTTTTACAAGTCCTATGCTAAAGCCCTGGTTTTCTCACCAATAAAAGAGGGATATCCATCCCTCCTTTCTTAAAACACTTTGACAGCTATTGTGCTATATGGGAATAGGACACTATAGCATAATGTGGGGATAATAAACTTAGGGTTTAAAAGACTCATCAGTATAATCTATCCATCTCATTCATACTGGTGCTTCTCAAGATGACATACTCTGTAGATGGAGAACAATTAGCACAGGACATAAAATCATTACATCTAGCTCTTGATTACATGCTTACTGTAAGTGCTTTAACTAAGCTAATTATGAACAGGAAAAAATCTCTACAAGAGCTCAAAGGTCGAGCTTGAGGTAATGTGCCAATCAGTGCTAGCTCTCTGACAGACACTTAAAGAACAGCATGTTCATCATATAGGTACTTTTCTTACATTAAATTAGTTGATAGGCAAATGAATTCAACAATAAGAGTAACAATAGGAACAATGAAACTAGAAATCTTTCTGCTCTTGCAAATCTTTTTGGTATTGTCTTCTTTTGTTAGTTTCCAAAAAGCCTCATGACAACATCCATGAGGTATGATCACAGTCACTTTGGAAAGATATAGGGGACTGACCCCACCATCAGCTCATTAATGAATGACTAATTTAGACTACATTACCTATTGTCTCGTTGATGGATGCTAATACATTGTTGGAAGCAGAATAGAAATGAGCCAGTCCTATTTAGAAATTCCTTCTTCATCACATTTCTTAATAAAAAGAATGTGATAAAACCTCATAAAGCCCTCAAAAGAACTCATAAAAGACTGCCTGATTTTGGTCGATATCCTATGACTGCTGCAAGCTAACCTGTTTCAGATGTGAGGAGGTAAGACTGAAGCTAACAATCTTTTTGGGGATTAAAACACAGGTCTCTCCAACCACATGCTGCTAAGGATGTTGTCTGTTCCACTAATGGCTGCTTGTGATATCTTGTGATACCATGTCAGGCATTGCCTTCATTGTACATCCTGAAGACACTCTTTAATTTACCTTCATCTTTCCCTGTCAGGGGCAACCACTCTGCCTTAAATATGAGCTAATGCTGAAAAGCACTGCGTAACCACTAGCTATCACAAAGAAAAGGAGATGAAATCAACAAAATGAACTACCATGCTCCAGAAGAACAATCATCACTACCCGACAAACCCAAGACATTATGAAAGGTAGTTTCATCCTAACCTTGCTACGTGAACTTCTGAATTTCCATACTGCAGTGACCCAATGCCATCTTGAACAACTGAAATGTATTCAGACTGGGGCTTCTTAATTTCCCCTACCAGCAAAAAGGCAAGGAATAAACTGTTCCTCGTAAGATAAGATTCCTTATTTTGTAGCAAGGGAGGTCTTGAAGAACCTAAGAATAATGAAGCACTGGAGATCATGAAGTCTCCATCACTGGAAATATTAAATGCAAGTTATAACACTATCTGACAGGAATAACATAGATATAATCAATTTTGCCTTTGGATGGATTTGACAACTTCACAGTTTCTTCCAACAGCACTTTCTATCATTCTGTGACTGGGGAGTAGCCAGACTTTGATAGCTAAGAAGGTTTCAGTCTAAAATATTTTATAACACGGGATCCCAGTATCTTAGACTTTAACATAATGTGTACACTAGCATTGTTACATATAATCTTTTTTAGTTTGTCAGTCCTGGGTAAATCATCTCCAAAAATGAGTGAAATTAAACCTTTTTTTTCTTATCGCTGAAGAGATAGTATTATTATTAGGACTGAGATTTTCAAACAAAGCCTCTTGGATTTATAATGTATAAAGAACTGAGGGTTTACACATGTGCTGGCATGATATATGTGATTTTGAAAGAATTCATTGATGTCCATGGGCACTGATCGATTTAAAACTCATCCAGACCTAATGAAGTTTGTAACTTCTATGACCTATTATGTTGTGTGACTGTAACAACAGCTGTGTGACATGAATCTGTCCATTATGCAGTTGCCACATCAGCCTTTTCACAGACAAAAGCTTCTGCACTGGTATTTGACTGTGAAGCTAATAAGAATGTCTCCACTGCTGTCTCCACTGCATTCTCCCAGCTTTGATATAATACAAATAACATAATTTATAAAGTTCTTTTCTTCCTTTGTCCTTTCAAAACACTGAACACAAGAATGGCATAATAAATAATAACAAAATCAAAATTCTCAAACTTCAGGAGAAAGGAGAAGTCTGTGTGCACGTGAGATAAACAGAATTAAAATGATAACCCAGAAAATAATCGGAGGAAGGACAGAGAGATGAAAGACCATGTAAACTGAAACAGAAACAAGATAAATGAGAACCTTTGTCTTAAGACAGTGAGAATCACAGAGCACATCTTGCTCTTCCATTATGTTGTTCATAAAGTCGACTTTGTTGTTCACTTATTTTTATAATGAGATTTTATTATACTGTATTGCAATGCTTCCATGAAGAAGTGCTAAAATACATAGTCAATGAATCAATGTTCTCATTACTTTTATGTACATTGAGTTATGATGAGAAGTCTCATTCTTTAATATCTTCTGCAGCTTGGAAAATAGTAATAAACGGGGTTTTATATCTATTCACATGTAAGTGACTCTCCAAGAGATGGAGCTGACTGTAATCACAAGTTGTCACTGCTTCTCGTACACAGGTATTAGGCATTGTGGATCAAGATGATATCCCATACTGACTGTGATGATTGCCTTCATTTCTGTCATCCACTTGAAGAACTTTTAACCGTTTTAGTGACAACACTGACAGGTAAATGCTTTCCCAAACTTTTAATCTTTGAAATTTTCATTGTCAAAAAAACCCAAACAGCAACTGGTTTCCACTAATGGAATGGTAAACAAAACAATGTCTGAATGACCTCTTTTTCATATGTTTTTGATTGTTAGTATTGCTATTATTTCTATTACAATACCATCTAGAAACACAGATACATTCAAGACATTTTTTTTCAAGGTTCTGCACATTCTCAGGGTGAGGAATCGTCCTTTGCTCTAGAGAGCTTACTGTGTAAAGTCTTATCTTTTCCTCCATTGTAATGCTTTAATTTAAATGGATTTAGGTTCTCTGCCTGGACTCTGTCATACTGCTATAAAACTGAGTTATTGTGGTTTAGCTTATGCCTGAAAATTTGTATTTCAGAATTACATCATTGTTATATCATTACAACTTTCTGTGTAGAAAGGGTCTAAATAATAAGGGGGGGAGGCGGGGGGAGAAGGTGGAGAATTTAGGCAGGAGAGTTTGCTTGATTTGCCACAGATCACTTTTGCTATATTTAGTCTGAAAGGGAAGTGTATGTTGGGTGAAACGAGGCTGGTTGCAGTATGCCTGGAGTGCAGGGCTGTCCAATGGCTGCTGGGACCAAGGACCTTGCAGGTCCCTCTGACGTCAGCTGCAGCAAATCAAAGTAATGTGAGACCAGGACATGAAGATTGCTGCTCCAATGTGGATCCCTTGCTTCTGACAATGGGACTACCTTTGCCCATCTACTGCTCATCTACTCCTTTGGCACTTCAGTGAGGGAAGTTGCTGTCACTTTTGACTTCTGCTTTCACTGTTGCCCAGTGATTGTCAGCTTCGCACCAGTCTTGAGTCTACTTTGTGACAAAAAAATAAGTGTGAAGATAATGGATGTTTTAAGAATGCATTTTCTTATTACTTCTTTTGTCAATGTGTGTCTTAAATGTTGCTGGTTAATTGGCGTATTCCCAGCCCTTATAAATATAACTAAAGTCTCATGGTATTCATAAAGCCACTGCAGCTGGAATTAAGAGATTGCAGGAGATCTTTATTTTAGAAGATAAGCTTCAAGTTTTAATGCTTGTTTATAAAACCTTGACAAAATGAAACAAGTAATCTGTAAGATCTCAGAAAGCAAAGGGCTAGTAAAAAGAAACACAAACTTTTTTTTTTAACCATTCTATTTTTAAGCCAATCCTATGATTATCTAGGGTTTGACTCATTATTTTGGAAGGTTGAAATTGGCAGTGATGTCAAAATAGAAATCTCTCCAGTTTCAAAAGTAATGTTCTGGTTTCCAAAGTGTTTTCACAGACAGTCTGTTTTGATCTTTACTCAGAATGTTTATTTGTTCATCTACTTCACTGTAGTGTATAAACAGTAGTGAAATATGCCACAGATGTTTTCTCATTCCTTTATTTTTCTGTATGGTCAGATTACTAGATTTTGGCTAGGAGTAATATTACCTGTGTCCCTTTTCTTAATAGATTGTCATTACTGCTATATGAGAATGGGAGAATTTAAAAAGATTTAGAAGTTTTGTTGATGTGAATGCATTTGACATCTGCACTTTTGGTTGTTTAAAAGTTGTTGATGCTTTTCTTATGAGCCCTTGGCCAACTGAACTCTATCTTTGAAATAATTATACATTCAATTATCCATCCAATAAACCTTACCTTGTTCTTGATGCTCCCTAATTTCCTTACTTTGGTGAAAATGTGTCCTCGTTTAACCAAAACCATCACTACCCTGGGCCACATATACATATATGGCATCTAAATGCAAGAGTGGTGAGAGATGAGACATCTTTCTCTTTTCTTTCCCCTGCTGTATCCAAGATACTAAAAGAATTGAGGGAGAGGTAAGTGCAACATGTAAGCAGTGGGGAGGAGTGGTTTTATTGTGTTCAGCTGGCAGTGATGGTTACCATGGTGGAGATAATATAACTGTCTCAAGAAACTAGACATTTTACAGCAAAATAAAACAGATAAATTTAAATCACTTTCAGGAATGGTCTAGACATCAGGATATTCAGAGCATGCATGGAATTAGTTGCCTAGACAGAGCTTGCTCATAGCCATATGCAAAAGATCATATTTTAAGCCAGTCTGAGACAGTTAATAGCTGACCAAAGCATGGGACTTTTGCCTTGCATCTATAATGCTTCCTTTTCTTTTAGCTTATCTTATTTTTTAACTACAGCAACAGACTGTCAATTGACCCGCACAGCATAGTTACACCAGACCATGCCTGGGAACAAATGATTATTTCTAAATGCCTGTGAAGTGTCTACATTGTTAATTAGAGTAAATTGACAGTCAATTTGCTCTTTTTATGAAATGAAGAAAAACCGTTCCATGCAGGGATCTGCAGGAAGATATATCTATCCATTAAGATTTTTAATACTTCATAGGTTTTAATTAATATAAATCTTATTTTGTTCAACAAAACTAGTGAAAATTACTTTAAAAAAATCCTGAAAGCATGTATGCTTAAGCAAATTAACAAATGGTTCAGCTCATTAACAGACTTCTCATGCATTTCCCATAGTAAATCATTGTCAGCAGATGTTTTTTGCCAACAGATAGATTAAAGTTAGAAAGGACAGTTTACATTTAAACAGAATGCTATTCACAGCTACAGCCACATTTAGCTTTTTACAGAAAATGGGAATGGGAAGGTAGAAATGGAGGAAAGGAACACTGAACTCTTTAATCTCACTTAGCTTTCTGCAGCAAGGGATTGAATCAATTGAAAAGAACGTCTCTGTTTATACTTAATTTGATTGAACTATATGTGACATTAAGTAGTTTGCACTATATGAAACCTCATGTTCAATGATGTCACTTTCAAAAAGGAGCTTTACACTACTTTCTTAATAAAAAAAGCTATGAAATCTCTACTCTGAAATGGGGTTACAAAGTCAGAGGATCTTAGTTTTGGAAGTATGTAATTATCAGTAGATTAATAATATTAAAAATGTGATTTGATACACTACGAAGTCAGCAATATAATGTCAAGTCTTGTTCTAATGAACACTTAGTTTTAGTTTAAAGTGGTAATACATTAATAGGGCATGTTGTATCTTCAGTATCATTCATAATTTAACAAGCTAATAGCACCTTGCAGACATAGTCTCATAAATGGCAAACAATTTTCTTGTCTAGATTTTACGTCTAGATTTTATTGTAAAACAAAACTGCTTTTTAAAGATATAATGAAAGTGACTTTTGCTGGTGGTAGGCTGAAAGGCTAAGACAAAAAGTAAGATGCAGAGTATAAATTAAAAAATGTTCCAAGATTTGGAATTTTTATATTGCATTATGTCATGAGGAAATGCTTCTGAGCAGAATAGCTTGAGCAGAACTAACCAGCAAGTAGACAAAAGCTGTCCTGTTTGTTATATGGGTGTGGGTTTCTATTTTTTAGATAATATTGGTAATATTCCAGAATTTTTTAGTTGTTTTTTTTTTGTGTGAAATACTTTTTCTTTTCAGATCCAATCTCAAAAGAAGAACATGTTGCAGCATGTGAATATTCTTTCTCTTAAAATAACACAGTGGTGGTTATCTTTGCACAGGGTTTTCCTCTTGTAAATGCACTGAATTAGACCCTTATGTTCTGTAGGAATACAGTTTCTCTTGCAGTTTCAGCTATCAAAAGCTGATAGACCAAGACACTGAGTATATATATATATTGTGTGTAGGTGTCGAGGTGTTGGCAATGGCAGGGCTGCCGGGGCCTCTGTGAAGAGAGGCCAGGGCTGCCCTGTGCAGGCCACAGCCGGCTCCAACTGACCCCCTGCAGGGCACAGCTGAGCCCCTCAGACAAGATGGTGGCACCTCTGGGAAAAGATACTGAAAAAAGGATGGTAAACACTGAGAAAAAGGAACAGTGAGGCAAGAAGCGAAGGAAGTGCTCCATGGTGGGGCTGGGCACACCCCGAAGGGACTGCTGCCTATAGAGAACCCTGATGTGAGCAGCTGTAAAGATGGCCTGGTGAGAAGGGGAATAGTACTGAACAGAAGAAAATACCTGCTGAAAGTACTGGCAGAGAAATTGGCTGTCACCCTGGGGGCTGTGAGCCTGGGAACTAGGCCTTGGGACCAGGAACACCCTTGAAAAGTGCAGGTGGCCTCTCGGAAGTACACCCAGGGTACCTAGAAACTGGACACATCCTGAGATACCATTGATAAGTGCAAAAACAAGGGATTGTAATGGCAGCTTACCATCTGAGAAGGTAGAAAACAGTCTGGGGAAATAAAATGTGTCTGAAAGAACAGAAAACAGCATCATTTAATGGCTGTTACAGATGAAAAACAGGAATTAACAGCATCGAAGTAGGCTGCTTGAAGTAGGATGTCCTACACCCTTTTATGTCTCTATGTTATAAAAAGGACTTAATTTTTATCCAAAATGGAGCCTCTCTCTCTGATAACTTCTCATGCAGCTCATACTTTTTCTTTCCTATGGGGGCTGAATTCTGCATAACCTCTCTATGAGACCTTGGACTCTCACCAGGGACGCCTGGCTGACTCTTGACTGTGACATGGAACACCTTTGAGGTGAGACTCTGCCTGTTATCTTATTGGTCCTCCTTTGGGCTCAATTTTGGGGTAGTTTGGTTTGTCCCCCCACCTCTGGGATGGGTGGGTCCCCCTTTGGGATCAGTTTGTCCTCCTCTTTGACATGGTTTGGCCCCTTCTGAAATCTGCCTAATTCACTTGATACCAATATTACATATCCGTATAAGTAATCTATCACAAGCATATCTGCTGTTACATTGTTGAGAAGTTGCTTCACTAATAATAACTTTGTAGTAACCTGTAATAGTATGTACCTGCTTGGTTGTTGCTGTTATTGGTTGTTGCTAGATGATTGGTTGCTGCTATTATTAACTGCTGCCATACTATTGACTGATACTATATTATTGCTGATAGTAATTTGTAATAGCTTGGTTATATATATTCACTTTATTAATCATAGGTATACTTGCTAGTGGTGATTTTTGTGGTATTTGTATCTGTAATAAAGTAGAGAAATTTAAAGGATAAAGCCTCTGTATCCTTGTGTATTACGGAATCCTACGAACCCACAGTCGCAATCTCTACATGCCCACAGTCCGGGTAACCCTTTAAGTCATGACAGACCCACACCAGAGCAGAGGAAATGTGTAAGAAGGAAGGAAAAGCTGGAAAAAAAACAGTGAGAAACAAGGAGTAGCAGAAAGAAAACACTTTGTCATGACCCCAACTTCCTGTATGATGGGTGGCCCCACCAAAGGGGCTGAGAGTAACCTGTAACAATATAAAGGGCGAGAAGACCAGGAAGGGGGAAGGAGAGGTATCTGGATTGAAGCTGAGCCTGGGAAAGAGGGAAGGAAATGTGTTTTCACAAAGTTTTTTAATATTTGTCTTCCTTGTTTCCTAATACCCAAATAAGAACTACATGTTTAAATAAAAAAATAAATAAAGTAATTTCATTTCCCAACTCACATCTGTTTTGCCTGCAACAGCAATTGGCAAGTGATTTCCCTGTCTGTGGTGGTCCTATCACTGGATACTGCTGAAAACTGCCTGAATCCACCTTCTTATTCCCCCCCCTGCCCCCCCCTCGGTATTTATCCACATGGATAAGATCCACCTGAGTCTTTTCTGGGCTGGACAGTCCCAGTTCTCTCAGCCTTTCCTCATAGGAAAGATGCTCCAGTCCCTTCAACATCTTCACAGCCTTAGAGGGACTTGCTCCACTAAGTCCACGTCTCTATTGTACTCGGAAGCCCAGCACTGGACCCACCCCTCCAGCTGTGGCCTCACCAGTGCTGAGTAGGGGGGAAAGATCACCTTCCTCAACCTGCTAGCAACACTCCTCCTAATGCAGCTCAGGATACCTTTACTGTACTTTGTCAGAAGGGCACATTGCTGGCTCATGGTCAGCTCGGTGTCCACAAGGATCTCTAGGGCCTTCTCTGCAAAATTGCTTTCCAGTCAGCCACAGCTGTTGAGTATTACTTGTTTTCTGATTGCTTCTACTACTGCTGACTCTGGATGTCGTGCAGTGTACTGAGTGTGGGGAGAACTTCTGTGGGGAACTGTGAAGTTTTGGTAGTGTTCTTTAAAGCATTTATGACAATTCCTACAATGTCTTGCTGCAGATGTCTCTGCTTCCGCCTTAGGAGAATATGAACTAAACTAGTCAAGTTTGAAAATGCTTCTGATTGGAGCTATATTACATCATTTCAGTGAAAATATCTTTCATAGATCCAGGAAGCTGAGATAAAGGTGCATGGAGTGAGGGTTTGGATTGAGGATTTGAATTCTTTTCAAATTCATAGTGTCAGGTGTGAGTCACTCAACTGGATATGCAGTCTGTAGCCTGAGTTAGTCTCCTTCCTAGCTTCTTTTCACAGCCTGCAGAGTTCTAGCCACTGTAGTCCATGGAGTCCGAGGTGTGATTCAGCTCATCTTAAATGAGACAGACATCTATATATGGTCAGACAGTTTGCACCCTGGTGCATATTTCATTTCATTGACTATAAACAGAGCCTAGCCTGACTTGCTTAAGTATCTACAGTAAAAAGGAAAATAAAACTGGATTAAATTATTCCAATCTATTTAGTCTCCTTTAAGAACTTGTAGCAAGCTATCCTCTTTTCCTCATTTATGCAGGGTGTAACTGTTTGCAGAGAGCTAAACACAGGTATAGGTTTAACAAGATAAGTCCTCCTACCAGATAGCAGAGAAAATAAAAAAAACTTAGTTCCATCATCTAAATGAATTTGTTGTTATCAAACTAAACTTTAAGATGACCACAGTCTCTGAAGGAGTTTCATTCAGAAATGGTCTTGTACATGAAAATAAAACACACATTATTACATGCAGGGCAATTACTTGCTATTTCATTGGGTGAATTATTGAGTTTGAGAGTCATAAGAACTTCCACAGGATACTTTCACATTCCTAAGTGGAACACATGGGAAAAAAGCTGTCTCATGTCACATTTCCTCTTCAACCAGCCCTGGAGGATGTGACCTATCTGAAAGGTTGACCAAGCACTCACAGCTGTGCTAATTATTCTGTGTGTAGCTCTACTTCACTTCTACTTCACCTTGTTTGCAATGTATTTCAGAAGTGGAAGACTAGACCCAGGCGTAATCACAGCCAGAGAAAACAAAGAGAAGTTTTTGGTTTTGTTTTCCTTCTGTTTATTTCATGTGAGAAAATAGAAGAGTCAGAAATTTCAAGTAACTTATTTCAAAGAGCATGGTGGTAGTTCTCTATAAGGAACTAGCACAATAAAAAGGCTTTGTTTAAGAAAGGTTAATTAGCACCAGAAATAACTAATAAGAGCCAGTTTAACCAGCACATCTATATACCATCTTTGCACCTAATGCTGCAAAGAAGAGCAGAAAACCAGAAGCAGAAAAAACAGAAGTTTGGCAGGAATTTGAGAAACAGTAACTCATGACAAGAAGCGAAATTTTTTTGACTCATGGCAAGTGGTCAGCCAAGATGAGATTTGGGACAGTAATTAACTAAAGCACACAAGAAGATCAGAAACCAAAACATCGAACAGGGATGTACTGCTTAACTTAAATGCTTCTTATCTAATATTTTGGCACATCCAGGGTTCAATAAATTGTTTGAACCCTTTAAAACTTCCCCTATGCAGGATAAGGGCAGTTCAAGTAGAGAAGAGAGCATTCTGTTGCCACACAGATCATCAGACAGCAGTGGCCAGGTTTATTCAGCCTCAGTTTCAAAATTCTAAGGAGAATAAATAAATAAAAAACCCCATCAAGTTTCCATGACTATCTCAATCAGCAAGTCAATTCATTGTTAGGTTTAAACTATTGTTTTCTTCTTCTAGATATGATTTAGGAAGTCTTGCTATTTTCCTCCTTAAGAGGTGAAGTAATTTCCTGACTTTCGGAAAAACTATTCCTTCGAACTTACCACAAAAGTGCTGTTATGTGGCCATCAAAAATCTAACCACATGTGTTCAACCGCAATTTCCAAGTGATATCTTTGCTGCTTGTGATTTAACTGCTTTCCCAAATGGATCCAAATACGCTCATATCTCCATGGAACTGGGTGATCCAGGTGGTAAGTCATCTTATTATTTACCATATGATGTTTTTGCAGAAACCCCACAATATTACTCAGATTTCTGGAGCTGCTGGAAGCGTTTTATACATGATGCTTGTAACTCTGAACATTAAAAGAAAATTATTTACTAGTCATGAATATGGAATTTTATTATATTTGATTAGCTTTTTTTTTGTTTCATCTTTTAGTACATGATAACTCAAGCTTAAAATGTCACTTGAGAAATGAATAGAATTAATTCATGGAAGACATTAACAAAAAATCAAATAAGGACAAATTGAAAACCGAGGAGAAGACTAGACTTTGGTTTAGAATTTTATAGATTAAACATGGAATCTGCTCTCTCATAACCAGTTTTATATTCCCCCTGGTGTATATAGGCTATGTGTTTGGGTTTATAACGGAAAAGAATGATCAACATCAATTGAAGAGCATTTATTTTTCTACTGTCTTTAAATATTACTTATGATATATGTAAAGAATTAGAACTCCTGTGTTGTAGACATGACTATAAAATAGAAATGGCAATAATGAAAAAGAGAGATAACCAACACAGTCCCTCAAAGTGTAATTATAGCTCAATCATTTTACTGAGATTTTTTCCTAAATACAGCAGTTTCTCTCTGTAGATTGAGACTTCATATATGCACATAAAAATCAGACTCATAGATCCAGATTCAAGTTCATACAAACATGTCAAAACTTCAGAAACTGTGAGTCACAATACTTTTACAGCAAAGTGTTACCAAGAATTATGAAATTGTTATTATTTATTAAAGTATGACAAGGGACCATCCTATATGATAGATTTAATGACTATGAAAATGACCTTGGCATGTGTAGATATCAAGCTATGTTCCATAAAAACCTCATAAACCCCAGCAGCAATGAAAAAAAAAATAAACAAACAAACAAACAAAATAACCCCAAACCCACAAACTCAGAACTGACAACTAAAACTGTGCTATCCAAAGTTGATCACTCAGGCATTAACTAACATTTGAAAGTTTTAAGCAAGCAGCAAAGCTAAATTCCTTAAAAATTATCTAATAAAAATGTTATCTTAACCTACAATTTTGCCTAGATTTTTAAATGTATGTCATAGAAAAGAAACGAGGGCAAAATATAGGCTGGGTTTTTAAAATATATTTTTGGTCAAGGAAACTTACTTTCCATTCAGTCAAGTGAAGTAAAAATGGGAAAAAAACAGTCATCACAGTAATTTGCTCCATAGCATTCAATACTCTAGATGAAAGATAATATGCCAGCATTTTTAGAGACATGGATGTAGGAAACAATAAAAACATTTCCTTTCAGCTGCATATCAGTATTTAAGCAACAGCTTAGAAGTTATAATGAGCTGAATTCAATCAAACTCCCTTGACCTAGCAGGACAGGTATCAAAGCAAAATTGAGACCCTCTGTTGAAGTAAAAGAAATGTTAAGTCAGGGCACTGCAGTTAAAAACCCATAATAGGCTTCCAAGCATATCTGAGAAACTTCAGACTTGCACTTATTTATTTGAGATGAGAATCTGAGACACTTAGATGATTGCAGGTGCAAAATGTAAAAGTATTAGGCCAAAAGTTAAATGTCTTGAATGTTAAATTGCTTCTTAAATCTTTAGTAATCTTACAAAACATTAAGATTCTTCGTATGCTAGTGAAACTGATATTAGGTGTTACGTTTTGCTTGGACCTAATTTAAATTCCTCTACATCTTAGCATAAAATATAAACCCAATCTGATAGAAAAAGTATGTTGGCAGTTTGTTTTTTTTTTTCTTTCTTTCTTTCTTTCTTTCTTTCTTTCTTTTTTTTTTGATTAAGAATGCCACTGCTTTTTGTATTGACTAGACAGAAAAATAGAAATTTCCACTAAGAAAAAATAATTATTTCATAATGTAAAAAAACCCAAACACTATAACGTGATAATATATTTTGTTACCATTACATTAAGTCATGAAACACTTGTGATATTTCTAGTTCAAATCAAACCAAAAGGATAAACTGATGATTTCTATAGGTGTTTAAAGGTAGCTTATCTCAAACAAAATTCTGAGCTGGTTTTAAACCTATACAGAAAATTCCATTAATCTTGAAATTGATCACTGGTGACTTTAGAAGTCGAGATTTCTATACTTTCTTATGTACCGTTAATCAGGTAAAGGGTGTGGATCTCAGGCTTAAAATCTCATATCACTTGCAAATGATCTACATCTTTCTACGCAGCTACAGTGTTTTTCAGTCTGCAGCTTCAGTTAAAGTCATCCTTAAACTTAGGAATATGAAAGAACATTTAATCAAAATGAAGATCCACAGAACTCCAGTATGTGTCATAGGTTCACACATTGGTTTGACAACTAAAGCAAAAGGTGTATAAAGAAGGTAACCACATTAAAACCGGTAAGTAATAACTAGTCACCTTATTAATGACTGTATGAGACAGCGAATGCTCTAACAATTTCAAAAGTGTTGTGTTATTCAGTGTTAAGATCAGCATTGCTTTCCCCGTCTCTGAAAATTTATTTAATTTCACAGAATATTACATATGAGTTTTGATTTTGGCTATATGTCAGTTTTTAGAGTCAGTTTCCTTCAAATTTATTAACTGTAGGGTCGGTGGACCACATATGAAAAATCTCTGCCTGTCCAGTGTATTTATTAAAAAAAGAAGAGCAGAGCCAGAATGAAGGTATTGAAAGCTCTTACAGCTCAGCTTCACTGGACCTTACTCTAACAGGCAAATAAATGTTTACACCAACATTACTGAAAAGCATGGAAGAGATTCGTAGAGCCAAATGGTTGGTGCTGAGGGCCTGACATCCACGCTATATGCATGGGGGGGACGTGGGGCCAGGGGGACAGAGAGTGTGCACTGAACTACTGTTGTGGGTTAGCTGTGGTAGGCAGCCAGCCCCCACACAGCTGCTCGCTCACTCCCCTGCAGTGGGATGGGGGAGAGAATCAGAAGGGCAAAAGTGAGAAAACTCGTGGGTTGAGATAAAGACAGTTTAATAGGAAAAGCAAAATCTGTGCACACAAGCAAAGCAAAATAAGGAATTAATTCACTACTTCCCATCAGCAGGCAGGTGTTTCACCATACCCAGGAAGGCAGGGCCTCATCCCATGTAACAGTTACCTGGGAAGACAGATGCCATCACTCTGAACATCCCCGCTTCGTCCTTCCTCTTTCTTCCCCACAGCTTTTATTGCTGAGCATGACATCACATGGTATAGAATATCCCTTTGGTCAGTTTGGTTCATCTGCCTGGTTGTGTCCCCCCCAGCCTATTGCATACCTCCAATGTATTCAGTGGAGGGCCAGAGTGAGAAACAGAGAAGGCCTTGGTGCTGTGCAAACACTGTTCAGCAATAGCTAGAACTTCAGTGTGTCATCAGTATTGTTTTGGTAACAAATCTAAAAAAAAGCACCATATGAGCTGCTATAAAGAAAATTAACTCTATCCTAGCCAGTAAAACTACACGTCTGGTCCTGGGGACTGAGTGTCCATTAGCCACTGCAATGCATCTTCAGGTTTAACTTCACTGAACAGAAATACAACTTGTGCACCCTGAGACCACTCTGCAGTGTGAACCAAAGCGTGGCTAAAGGGTTTGTTTCAAGAGCAAAAGTTTCAAACTAAAATACTAATGTGGATGCACCCGATGTGGCCACACAGGAACAAATTACTAAGGAAGAACAGAGCCATACAGAGCTTTGAAAGCTGCAATAAATATTTTTCTTCAGTGCATGGAGAAGACAGCGGAAGAATTCAGAGATTCAGTAAGTGACATGTTTAAGTCTGTGGCCAGGGAGAAATGGTGTGTAGTGAATACAATTATGATTAACGAGACTTGTCATAACCTCACAAAGGTCACAGGGATCAAACCACAGGGATCCAGACAAAAAAGCAGGCAAGTCCAGTAGCAATAAGAAAAGCACTGGCACATCATCATTGGGAATACCCTATTCCAGACATCTATTCTGTTCCCTACAATTTAAGCAAAATACCAACAAGCATCACAGAAGATACTGCAAGACCTTGCCTTGTTTAGAATAACAGGTGGCTGCTAAGAAAATGATTGCTTCCTACATGTTAAGGATAAACTGCAGGAAAGGAAACAAACAATTAAAGATGAAGAGTAACAGCACTTCAATGTAATCCTTAATAAGAATATTAACATACTTGTAAATTTGACTTTATTTCTAGTAGGATTTTTGCTACCTTTTGTTGCAGAAATTAAGCTAATTCTTAAACTGAGACTGAGAGAGTATGTATTTCTTCTATATTTTTCCTGAGCTGAAAATAATAACATTGAATACCTATGTCAAAGATGTTCAGGCAAGTGACAAATGCAAAGTCGTTATCATTACCAGAGGATCAGAAAGTCATCATTCAAGGTCCGTTAACATAGGACAGGAAATCTCTCAGATCTCTTGGCAATAATTTGCAAAAATATCTGTGTTCTACTGAGTAGGGATTTTTTCCTAAAAACAAGAAGTTTAAAATAGCGGCTTCTATTTGCAACTTCTCTTGAAGTTGTTAATCTTGTGATTATGACAATTCAGATGATGAGAAGATACGTAAGACACTACAGAGTTAGGTTCATTTTGGGTGCTGAATAAATAGTAAATGCATATCAACTCCTAAAAAACATCCATTTTGCATCAAAAGAGGTTACAAAAAGACTAAACCAGGACATATGTAAATTTCTTTCCAGATTAAACTTTTCTTTTCTCTCACAGTAAACCTCCATGGACTTTATAGAGAACTTTGTCTTAATTTCATACATTCTTTTTGTCATTTACAAGAAGTGAATTATATTCAATAAAGCCAGAGAAATTTGATAAAGTAACAAAATAATCAGAATATGGGACACAACATAATTTACCTGGCTATATACAACAAAACTTTTAATATCATGATGTGCAAGAGGCTAAATGGCGGCCAAATACCAGTGCTGAGCTACTTCAGAGGATTAATGGCTGTCTGGTATATTATACTGCTGTTAGGAAGTACTACTGTACTTGAGGATGGAATAAATTTGGGAGTGAAGTGAAATAACTAATGGAATACTGAAAAAGGCTTCTGCTAGATAAAGATAGGCAAATTAATTTTTAACCCACTTGAAAATCCTGGGCTTGAAATGTCAGCTCAGGCTTGAGTGTTTGGGTTTGTGCTCTTCTAAGGGAAGACTGAGATAAAAGGAGGAATGACAGATAAAAAGCTATGGAAGAATATGCAGTGAGAGCTGGAAAAGATAGTAAGCACAGCAAAGTAATGACATGGATGAGTTTTAGAGGTTTGTAGAAGAAAAAATTCTGCACAGAACAGTATTTGTAGTGAAAACATTAGGTTCCTCCTAAACTTGAAGTTAGTTCATTTACTTGCTTACCGCTGTCTCACCTTTCCTCCAACTAAATCAAGCCACTTTTCCAGGCATTTCTGAAGGCAGCATATGGCAGATGTATTTAAACAGAGTTTCACACAAAGCAAGCGTCCTTCATTGTATAGCTCGTTCCATCATTGAGTAAGGACACCTGGGTAGTTACTGTTGACTCATACAACTTATTCTCCTTTCATAACTTTTTTTTTGTGTTCACATCTTGGCATTTATTTTCTTAATTAAAAAAAAAATTGTACTGTTATGACCTAACCAGTTTGTGCACATGAAGTGGACTATGCAATAGCATCTTTGGCTATGTTTGGGGAAAAAAGTCACTGAGATAGTAATTAAGTCTGTAATTCTTGCCCATAAGTGGCAAGGAGAAAGGGGTACCTGGGGTTACTGATGATATATATCCCACATGTGCATGCAGCTTTGTGTTGCTTGCTCTCAGGGGACAGCAAGAGCAATCTGCTCCCCAAGAGAAGGAGAAGTGGGAGCCAAGGATGACAGCAAAGCAGGCAGGGCAGACAGCTCCTTGACAGGACTGCCATCAAACAATGCCTAAGCAAGAAGAGCAAAGGAGGCCCAGTGACAATAACCAGCTTCAGCCAAAAGTTCAGTAAGTGCCAGACAAGTCCCTGGGAATGAGACAGGTATAAAGTTGAGCCACAATGTCAAGTCAGTGGTCAGGATCAGCCAAGCCAAGCATAGGCATACCTAAAACATACCTCATGCTGTAGGTAAGGACCAAGTGCAAGGTCCTGAACTTAAAATTCAGTTCTCAAATGAAGAGGGTAAAACCCTAATGAGCCACAACTCATTCTCACAGCTCTTTCTCAGACAGCAGTCTGATGTAGGGTTTCACGGCTGCACCACTGTAGGGAGCTGGCAGGGAAGACATTGCAGACTGACAGTGTGCTTGGCTTTCGCCTTTCTGGTGCTTGCTTGTATGGTTGAAAGTGTAAGTTAAAGCCCAAGGTTTATTGTATCCACTCCTTTTTACAGTCAGGTAGGAAGGTAAATCTCTTGGATGTTAATAATTGTCAGAAATTATGGGACAGAATTTCTGATAAGAGGTAGACAGGTTCTTCCACATTCCTTACATGTATATGGAAAATATATCTTAGAATATCCTAGAAAAAAGAACCATGGACAATGGCATAGGAAGGTGGGCTACAGCTACAGTTTAGGTTGTTCTTAACATTTCGGTTTTGTAGCTTCTAACATATTCCAGGCTTTGTACCTACTTTGATTTTCAGGTGTCTCTGTTCCTAGTATAGCATAGGGAGTTTATAAAATTGTTCAACAGCTTGCTTTTATTTTTCTTGCCTTTTTTTTTTCTTCCCAAAAAAGAGATGGTTTAGCTACTTTTTCTTTATATGAGTTGTTCATGCATTTCTTATGTAGTTGGGGTTAAATAGACCCATAGCTGCAGCCCCTGTATAGTAGCTCTTCACAAAAAGTTTGCAGGAATTAGAATCTAAGACTGATTAGGTGTTTGAGTGAATCAGCAAAGAGTCTTGTCTTTACCCTAAAAAGCTTTAATTACAAATTGGCCAAATTTCCAATTGGATGAAAAGATTTAACATGATAACAAAAGATTACAGTGTTGGCTGAAACAAATCTTGTAATTTCCACAATTTTGCTTTGTCATATAACTTTTTTTTTCTTTTAGGATCCTTTCAGTCTGCATGATTCTCTCTATTTTAAATGAGACAGTGATTTATGTTGACTGCACCATAAACTTCAGTATTTTGGGTCTTCTGTGCATCACGAGATACTAATTGGTTGATTTTGTTCTTCCTGAAGCTGAAATGCTATGTAACTGAGCTGGTAGAAGAACCTAAGGGAAGTGACTCAGCTACAAAAATGGAAGGGAGTAATAGACTTAGTTTATGTCCAAAGTGTGTTTAATATATGTGTCACAGAACATAACATTTTGCAACATTCTAAGGGTATATTCCTGTTTCTAAATTTAAGGATCAGTTTCTATCAGTTTCTATAAACATATAGACCTGTTTTATATATGCAAACATATAAAATCCATAAAATTATTTCATCTGTTATAAACTGGAGATATAGGAGTGTTTTGAGATACATCTGTTAAGTAAAAGCCAGTTTATCTGAGCTGCTACCTATTAAATTTCTGGAAAATATTTCCTGTCTTCGCTTTCGGTAACAGTCCTATGAAGATGTGGCTCTAAAAAAGAATCAAAAACATTGCTATTCTGATGATAATAGTTACCTGAACATGCCAGCTATTGTTATCAGACTATTTTAACTCTGTTTTCCTGGGGAAACAATGCTTATACAGTCTTGCTGTTGTTAATGTGTGCCTCCAGTAAAGTCTGAACCTGTTTGCCAGTTTCAGTTCACATGTGGCAGAGTGGAGGGAACCTCAAACATAGAGAAACTCTTGCAGGTTTGGGGAAATTGGATAACTAGATAAAGGAAAGAAACCTTATTAAGGACCCTGCAGTGGGGAAAAGCTGTAGCATGAGCTGACTCTGGGGAGTTCAGATACAATGCAGACAGAGATCTATGTGGGAAAAGTTTTAACTGAAGTTCGTACTTTATGAAAATCTCACAAAATTAATTCATCCCATGATACTTAATTAATTTATGCAAGGAAATAAGTCTTCATTCATTGATAGAATGATTTGTTTAGGCAAGTTTTGGACTCAGACAGTATTACTTTGATTTGTTGTACTGATGCCTTGTATCAGTTTATTTTCTGAATATATTTATTTGTTAACATTCAAAGATTTTTTGTTTCCCTTAATTATTCTCCATTTTTATCCCACATCTTTTCTTGTTTCTGATGAATATGTCTGAGGCAGCTTTATCTGCCCTAGGTATGAAAATTCCCCCCCACCTGCTGGGCTACAAGGAGCCATTTTCAGGTTCAATGACTATTATAACTTCCTTGATGCTGCTCTGACCTATTCAGTGGCTTTCTGTAGAGTCAAATGACTGGAGGGACAGCAGGAGGAAGCAGGACAGGAAAAGTGGCTTATCAAGTTTTCACTAGTTGGGGTTAGGCAGGGTCAGCCACACAGAAAGCCTTTTCAGAAGTGCTTAGCTTCCCTTTCTGCCTATTATAGTGCCCTAGATGTTACTCCTTCCCCAACCTGGAAGAAATCCACACTTGAAAAAATAATACCATTGAGATACTTTCCACAGGGGTTCAGAGACATGGGATCTGCTTCTTATTTCAGTATATTGGAATTAAAACTATTAGGTCCCAGGGGGCACCAAAAGGCCACACTTGCGCTGACCAGCCTTGCCTGGGACCTGCCTGTGGATCTGGGGGCTCCATTTAAGCTAAGGTCTGGGCACCCCCACTTTGCCTGAGTGACGCAGTAAGTACACATGTGCCTAGTGCTGCTACCTACTGTTCTGCCCTCCTGGCTGGTCTTCTTGGATGGGCCTTGGACTGAGCTTATGTGCAGCCTTATCTCTACTCCTGCCTCTAGCCCAGACTCCTGCCTTTTTTGGCTGATCTTCATGGCTGGACTGTGGACCTGACTCCTTGCCTTGTCTTATCTGGGATGGTGATTTGGACCTGTTGCTACCACCACCCCTGATCAGGTACCATAAGACTGCAGCCTGCAGGAGCATCACTGCCCAGCCTGGAGTGCTGGAGTCATCATAGCTCCCGGCTCATCTCTGTCCCAGAGCAGCCCCACTCCTTCTGCTCCCTGACAGCCAGGATAGTTTTTCTGAGAAAATTATTTTAAAATGAAATATATATAAATTAAATACACAAACATACTTTTTTTTTTAATCTGTTAATGCTAGTAGCAGTTTCACTGAACTATTTAATATAAGAAGAGCTTAGGTATTAAAAGAACTATTTAACAACTATGTATTGTGGGATTTCAGTTTCTTATGTTATTGAAATACTATAATTGATGGCAATGGAGCAAAATGCAGCTGTTCTAACTATGAACTTTTTCTATATTTGTAATGAAGATTTAAAGCAGCCAGCCAGATTGCTTGCATAAGTGTTTTGAACAAAATCATCAGTACCTGCTAGGATAAACCTCAGATTAAGTTTCTCATAACATCTGGCCAAGAAACACAGTACAACATCATTTAGAAAGAAAGTGCTAATCTAGTGCAGTGTTTACTTTCACAGGGCATCTGATGCATAGTTCTGTCATCAAGAAAAATAGATATTAAAATATCAGAATTTACATATGACTAAATTTGGCTTATTTAAACATCAGCTTGATTAACATGGGAATGTAAAAAGGAGATATGCAAAATGACTGATACAGTGTGTTCCATCAAAAACTCAGTAGCTATTCCCTCAGGAGCCACATTATTTTCCAATAGCTAGAAGAATATAATCCTTAATAAGAAAGGTGATTAAAGTTTCAGCATTCTGCTCTTTTAGTTTCAGGGAAACTAAGATGAAATCAAGACTGGGTCTCATTTCTGTCATGGTTATGGCATCATTAGGAGTCCGTTCGTTAGTTCCAGGACCACTGACTCAGATGTCGTGCTGTCTGTGTCAGACTAAAGTGTTTGGCTGAGATCTAAATCCACTACCTAGGTTAGAAATGAGTATTCTATGGTTGCTATAAGTGAGAAAACAAGTAAAGTGTTATATGGTCTGGGTCCAGGGTGACTGGGATACCCACATTAAGAAGAGAATTTTACTGGAATCTCAGGTTAACAGGTAAATATTTGAAAATCTAGTTTATATTTAATGCTTGCCATGGTCTTGTTTTTGTCTCCCCCCACACTTTCAAATTTAAATTATCTCCACTTGGCTATGATGGGAAGCAGAAGTGCTGAAATATCTAATCTTGTAAGACTTCCAGCCCAGCTGTGGAGAATCAAGTGGCTTTAGACAGTTGGAATACAGTTCAAAAGAGCATCCATAGTTTTTGGTGTTTGTCCAAGTGTTGAGACACTTTGTGGTTTACCCATCACTCTTTGTAATGTATTAGAAAGTAAGCGTACTCTGTCAATGCGTAAAAATGATATGAAAGTAAATCTGCTCCTGACCTTGCTGTCCACTTGCAGGCATGACTCTGACTGAATTCAATGGGAGTTTCACATAGGGAATGGCTTCATCATTAGACATCTGTACTGCAAACGAGATAATATGTATTAATGTGTGTGATTTCTCTCTGGAATCAATTACAAGTGAGAAAATAAAACTGCGAATATAATAACTTTCCCATGGACTGAGACTGTACAGCTACTACTATTCATCTATGCAATGCAATTGTAGAAGTAAGCATAGCAGAAAAAATGTAAAATTAAAAGGTATGAGCAAATGAAGCATGCCTTTTTTCATATAATATTTGAAACTAGAGGAAGGGGCAAGGGATACAAAAAGCTTTTTCTTCCTTCAATCACAGAACCTGTTAGAGGGTCTGAGAACAATACTCTCAGACAGCCGTACAAACAACTTATAAGAAAAACTACCCAGCTTGTGAAGAACAGTGAGACAGGCTTTCCCTGTCTGGTGCAGTGGAAGACAAATGACCTCTCTCATCCTCACGCCGAGCATATAATGAAAACTTAGCACCAACAAAGGTCATTGTTACAGGCAGTATTGCTCTACGATGCTGTGCAAAAGTGGCCCCAAGATAATGTTAAAAGATTGTTTGCCATTAAGGATCCAGAGTGACCAGCTACTACATTTGGAATGACCAAATTGTTACTTCCAGAGAGGAAACTCCTGAATTATTATAGGCTTTACAGACCACTGAATAGTGCAATCCCATGCAGTGTGCTTCCCCCAGCACTCTGCGCAGAGTTTCTCTCTTCTTCCGTGGTTCCCAGTCTGAAGAAAGTGCCTTCCTTGGTAGGCTGGGGACAGCAGAACTTCATGCTGGAGGGGGCTGAAAATCAGGGAGGCAACTCTAAGTCAGCCAGTGCTAGCTTCCCTTTAAAACTCTATCAATCCTGCTGGCTCTAGAGCAGCAGGGGGAACCTGGGGAGCTGGTGGAGATTTCCCCTTATCTTGCTGTTTATAATCCTTGGTTGAACTGAAATCTTTGAGCAGAGGGATGCAGTGAAAATGGCTAATCAGCCTGTGAAGAGAGAAGTGTGCTGTTCTTTATGCTTCTGGTTGCTCCTAGGTATAACAGGCTTAGTCAGGTACAAGATAAAAATAGCCTATTTTTTCCCTAATTAATTCCTTATCTGAGAAGGACAGCTATGAGTTGGAGTAGTGAGGTATGGCCATTTTAACTAATTTATCACGTTCAGGAAGTCTTGATTTGCTCCCCACTCCCCAAAAGAGAGTAAAATCTGTGTTCTTCATTGAACTTCCCAAAATGTCAGATGTTTCTATGAAACTTACTAGAAAAAAGTGATGCAGATATAGGATTGGAGGTGAGCCTAAAAGCTGAGTTGGATCCTAAAGTCAGTGAGAAGACAGAATAAGTGGTAGGTGACCATTTAGACATAGTAGGTGGAAGGTGCCACTTTGGAATGATGTGTTTTGGTATACATTGGAAATACTGTAATTACACAGAACTAGAAACAGTTTCAGAAAGGTGAATTTAAACTCAGGATGGATAGAAAGGTGCTTTAGTTTCTTGCTTATGTCATCATAAGTAGGCATGTGTTGCCTTTCATACCCTTGATAAAAATTGTGCCTTTGATAAAAAATGTTGCCAGTAAGGAACTTTGTAGCCCCCTCCCCCTCCCTCCCCCTCCCTCCCCCCAATACCATAGAGTACAGATTGTCTGGAAGTCCTGGAGATGTTTCAGAATAGGTTTAATCTGCCAGATAGGTATAATCAGTCCTTTGCTGGGATCTTTTGACCCTTTGTTGTTGTTGTTGTTGTTATTTTTTTTTGTGTTACTCCTTAAATCCATCCCAGTTCACAGCTTCACTGATTCAGGAAGCTCATGAGCAGCCATAAACCCTGCCTCCAGAAAAGATAGTTCATATGTAACAGTTTCGGGTATTGAGAGACTTAATATACTTGTTCACTCGCATGTTTATTAACCACAGGAACTAGTATATACAATATAGCTTTCAAGACTTTTAGAATGACACAGAGCTATGGGAGGTTTGCATGAGAGTATTTGAAGACTGAGTAGCAAATGCCTCCTTCTAAATCTGCTGGACAACTGCTGTGGCCCTGAAGAGGGCTTGTTTCAGAGTTACATGGTCACTGCCGTAGTGAAAGGACAATCTTCCACCTCTCTTATGCACACAGAGGCAGTGATGTACCCCCTTGCATATGTTTTCTCCAATTTCATACATACTTTCTAATCCTAACCATGTCACCTTGCCCCAGGCTTGTATTCTGAAAGCAGACTCGATCCTCTCTGCACTTCATGATTTGCTTGCACATGGAAACTGAAGAGGGAATTACAAGCAGGTTGTAATGGCTTGGAGATTGTGTTCTTAAGTGTTTCTTTCCAAAGCTAATTCAGAATGTCATCACTTTGAAGCACCAGTAACTATGTCGTCATAGAAGGCATAAAGTAGAACTCGAGAAATGGTCTTTTCTTGCTATTAAATTTATTTTTCTTTCTATTCAAAATATGTTCATAATTGATAGATTTCTCATCCATGAGGAGATTGAAAGAACTTTTCCTTTACTACAGCTAAAATGTGATTGGGGTCAGAATTTGAATTCAGATAACATAACTCTTTGCAGTAGTTTATATTAAAACCAAACTCCAGTGCAGTAACAAAGAGTGCTTACTTCTCCTTAAAAATGAAATCATGTGTACACACTAGATAGTTGATACTTGGTTCAAAGGGTGGAAAAATGTTTAATACTGTTCACAAAGTTATTTCAGTGTTATGAGTGCAAAGTTAGATGTTATTTCAATTTTTTTATCCTCAACTTTTTAGATTACAGCTTACTGTTAAAGACATGCCAGTAGGTAAAAATAATAGTAATATAAAAGATGTTTTACAAGATGCTTGGACTGCCAGACTTTCATAATGTATTACTACTGGATGGAAACAAAATGGATCAGGGAACTAAGCCTGCAGGAAGGGAGGGAGGTTAGCACAGAGTGTTATTTTAATTTGATTCTGTTGGTGTTATTTTAATTTAATTCTGTTGAAGTATTTTATAGAATCTGCAAGTGACATTTATAAACAATGACAAATTTACAGACTGAAAGTCTCATTTTTGGATGTATAGATTACCTTTAATTTGAATATATATGAAGTATTTACAGTTTGAACATTATCTGTTACCCTGGAGTATTGGTTAAAATGATGAGAAGCTTCAAAGTGACCCATCTTATTTACATAGTTGAAAGATTTATAGAATATTGTGACAAAATGATGACTTGACTGGTCTGTGGTTAATGCTCTGATGTAGTTAACCAGCTGTAGAGGACAATACTGTTCAGTGATGTTACTTGTGATGACACCTCTTTTTGGCTATTAGGAGTCAATTTTGTTGTGGCTGTCGTTCTATTCTTCATCCAGATCAGCTCAACACTTCTGCCTTGCATAACCCAAAGCATGTTTGAATCTGAAAGTGTAGGTTCTTTTCATGTTGAACTCCTTATTTGGAACTCCTCCTATGTATTGCCAGAAAAATAAGCCTGTGAACACTGTGGTTTTTCTCTGCTCTGCTCCCTGGGTGAACACTTGTTGATGTGGTTACTTACCTTAGATTCACTGAAGAAGAAACATCCAGAACTGTTAACTTCAGCTACGGCTTTGTAATCCTTAATTAGATATACTACAGTGATTTGTCAAGGAAAATGGAGAGCCTAGCCTGTGTAATTGAGTTGAATATTGTTCATTTTTTATTTTCTTGTGTATCATTTCATATTTTAAATTAATTTCAGGTTTATCATTTATATATATACATATATGAATACATAAGGTGGGATGGACATTTTCAAGCTAATTTTAAAAGAGATTTAGAATCCAAAGGGATATCTTGGAATCCCATTATACTATTTTAAAGATGTTTGCTAGGTCTGAATTGAGCTTTTAGACCCAAATGTATTTATGCAAAAAAAATATATTGCATAGATTAATGCTCACTGAAGAAGCTAAGCAAATATTCTAATAAAAACTGAGAATATATTTATTTTAAAAGTATTCAAATTTGCAATGTATTTTGTTCATTTTGGTGATTAAAACTGGGCTTTAAAAGTTGCTTGCAATGAATAGCAACAAATACCTAAGTAAGGCAGTCTATGTACTTCTCATTACTGTACTTCCTAATGGTCACAATTTTTATCTCATAATAGCCTATGAAATAAACCAGTATTCTTTTTTCATAGGACAAGATTAAGGTACATTGATTCTGATCTGGCACAAAGTAACACAAATTCCTATGACAGTAGACTGAATCTTCCTTCATCTAAAAAAAAAATAAAATAAAATAAAATATCTCTCTATTTGTATATGATATATAACTATTTGATCAGTTCTTCAGAACACTCCTTATGGATTTGAAAGTGAATGTATCAAGGCACAGAAATATTACTAGTCATATATTTTTCAAGAGCCAATCGCAAATAAGGAATGATACAAATATCAGTGGAGGTGAATAACTTACAAGTCACATCCCAGAAGAAATAAATTCAGATAGTTGGGACTCTTCAATGAAAAATATCAGTCCATCAATATTGAACGATTATCTGGAAACATAGCTATGATGTTTATACTTTCACTTAAAAGTTAGGTTCTAGTGTGAGGGAGACACCATAGGATAGTCAGTAATCTACTGATCAGGATGCTGCCTGGAGATATACAGAGAAAACTCTTGAACCTGCAACTCTAACCCTCTGCATCTTCCTGCATCTCCGACATTCTCCCATGGTTGTGGTAATTCTAGGATGAGCTTTTATGCTCTTGTTGAAGCATTTTTGCTGATATTAATAATTAAGTGTTCTGTAGACCTGAGAATGATTGTGATTGACTGAGTTGGGGTACTGAGTAATCTGTTATCTTCATTCTAGCTAGAAAGTAAACAACTTTTTTATAAGGCTCAGGAATATTGTGCCTGACAGGAAGATCATTTCCCACACAGATTCAGAATTAGAGTTAAGAAATGTAAAATGATAAATAATTTATTAGTTTCTTTGTGCACATATTTATGAACTTATTTATGAACAGATAGGGTAGCAGTATTTCTCACATATTAGCTATGCATAATTTGCCAGATCTTAACAGAATACGTGTCTTTTTACCTCCTGACCTTTACCCCACTTTTGGATTTCTCTACACTGGTCTTTTCCAGCTGAGTAAACCTTTAGGTTTTTCTACCTTTAAAGACTTCTTCTAAAACTTGAGAAGTAAGAGGTTAATCTCAGAGTGAGCTGTATTTTCAGCTTTTTTACACAAAGTAAGAGTCAGTCCTTTTTAGCAGTCTTACAGGATTAAAAGCTCACAACTTTGGAAACTGGTCAGAAAGTGAGCTAAATGAGGAAACAGCACAAAGTAACTCAGTGGATTTGTCTAAAGAGCTTTCCTCCTTTGAAAGGATTTAATTTTACTTTAAGCATAAATGAGAAGTGTTTAAGACATCCAAGGTCCCAGGGGAACAGAAAAACTACAGAATAAAGCTGACATATCTTTTGATACCATTGGCAATGTCTATAAGGACAATGCCAGGAATGATTATATTTAGAGACTGAATCAACCTTTCGCCACAAGAAAGCCTTAGAGTTTATTGGTATTGCACTGTTAGGGAGTCACAGCTAAAAACTATAAGATCATATCATGTTTAACCAAGGAATGAAGTAAAGACTTCTCTTCTAATGGTATCAGTCTATCTTGTTTCACATGCTTTCATTTAAAGCAAATGTCATTCATTAAATTAATAAATTAAGTGATGGGTTACTACCATACTTAATTACTTTTCATTTCAAAGCAGAACAGGTACCCCCTACTTTACTTTTAAAAGTAAGAAATGTTGTGTATGCAACCAGGTTTGGTCTATCTTTTATAAGTAGGTTAATAAGGCTGGTGCTGTATTCTCTCCCCAGCAGACAAGACTTACTCTTTTGCTTTTTAGAGCCTAATTGTCTTATAGTCACAAATTAATGTAAGAAAGGTCTCTAACAGAGGAGGTGTCTGAAAACATTCATATACCTTGCTCTGAATTCTATCACACAGATTGAATATGCCTTAAGAAGGCCAAAACCAATAATATGACAGCAACATGTCTCTATATAGCTCATGCTTTTGACATATTCTTGTCAGTGTTCATACTAAGCACTCCCCCAGGATTCCACTTTTAAGTAGAAAACACAGAGAACTCTAATGTAGGGCTAAGACACAGAACTGTTCATGGTTTCTAATTTGAAATTATTTTCCTTTGGAAGCCTGTGAAATGAGAGGCATAGTTTTATCTTTTGTTACAATCAGAATCTTCAAAATTTCAGTTTGAACTTTTTAGTGGTGTCTTTCATTCTCCTTATATGTGGTAGAATAAGCATCTCACAGAGTTCTGCTTTCATCCTCACAAACAAAATTTTATTCATAATTCATTTCAGCAGCTCTTTTTTTTTTCTGAAATTTGTCATCTATAGAAAAGCTAGAAATAGAAGAAAAAGGGGCAATGGCATCATTCATTTTGTTACAGATTCTGACAGGGAAAGTGGATTATTTATTACAAATGTCTATGACCACAGAATGTCCAGAAATGTCTTGCCCAAGTTCAAGTGCAGACAAATATCCAAATAAATTTGAAAGTTTATTCCTAGATTATTTTGCTGCTAGGTGCGACCCATGCAATCCAGACTAAGAGCAATGTCACAAGAGTGTAATTTCATTTTTATGATGACAGAAGACACATATGTAAGTTAGATAAAACAATTGAAAATAATTCAGCTGAGTAACCAAATAATCAGTCGAATTTAAGACTTCCCAATTCAAACAAGCAGCACATTTTTTTTGCCTTCAAAAGGCCAGACTTCAAGAAATTAAGGAAAGTTTTTTTATTAACTCAACTGAATCAACTGGGCTGAGAAGATTAGGGAATTAAATTAAGCTAGAAATTTCTTTAAAACATTAATGATAAAAGAATAATTGGAATTTGTATCTCAAACAAAGGGGACAAGCTGTAGGACACGACTCCAGGCTCAGTTGGATAAACAGCCACTTCAGAAAGGATATTAGAAACCAGCAAAGAAGACTATGTCTTAGAGGTCAGGAAGTTTAGAGGTAAAACGAAAACTGCCAGAAGTCAAGCTGAGTCAGACCTTGCAAAAGAAATTAAAAGTAAAACCTCTTTAGCTATACAAATTGAAAAAAGAACAAGGAAAAACAATGCAAAATGGTACTACATTACAGGAATAGGTGGATAATCTGTCAGTGCCCTTAAAAATAGATGAATACTTTGTGGAAGTTTTGAATGGAAATGTCAATCATTACTGCAGACGAGTGAAGAATTGAAAGATACACATAACTGAGAAAACTCAAAGAGAATAATGCGCTTATGCTAGTAAAGTCAAGTAATCTACATCACAGAATTCCCAAGAACTGTGACAGAAAGTTGCAAATATAGAATGCCTGAAAAATGGTTTTAATCAATGTCTCAACATTAGGGTCATGCCATCTGACTATAAAAGAGCTAATATGGTGCATTTGCAAGAAACGATGGGGAAAATGGGTTGAAAGGAGCAGATTTGCCTGATCTCAATATGGTATAATATTCCTTAATAATGAAAAAATGGAAGTAAATTGAGGCAAAAATGCAAGTTCTATTTACAAAAGCAAATTATGCTACAGAAAATATTTTTCATTGAAGATATAGCAAATGTTGTTGATTCTATTGTTGATATTGTTATTTTTAAAGAATGACAAATAAAATAAATCCACTCTGACTCATGTAATGGTGGAAAAGGAGCATAGTAGAAGAATTAGGGACTGATGACTTTGCTGATGAAAAAATACAACAGCAGATTATGTTGAAGCAAGTAATTACTGTAGTAAATCCTTTGGAATCAGTACTGAGGTGGACTTTATTTTAGATTTTATTAATCATGAGGCTAAAAAAGTATGTGCCTGAAGGGCTGTCTTTTTCTAATAACCTTGCACTAGTGAACTTCACTGATGGCACACAGTTGATAGACGTCATCAATAACATCATCACAGAGAATCAGGATATTAGGTAAAAACATAAATGACCTTAAGTTCTAGAGGAAGAGAGATGGGATGTAGTGTAGAGAAACAAATTAGAGAGGCATGTACCTGGAGACCAACCCACTGGTGGCTCAACATTTTAAAATTTTTGAAGAATAACCTCCTTTTACAAATGTAATTTTGATCTCAGTATAGCATTGCAGAAGGTATTGGTGAGCCCAATTAGGAGATCTCCAAACCAGTTAAGAGTGATGTTGCATAATAGTCTTCTAACAGGAATAGTAGGAACAAACTAGCTAATTGTATTTAGGATGGAGCTTAATTAATTTATAAATGAGGTTACTTGGGGGAAGTCTAAGGTGCAGTTCTTGTCATCTCATTGACTGTCCCATATGAAAATGACTGCATGGCTTTTAGACAAGACCTGGATGATGCCTGCCTAACTTGTCACAAAAGCAGCTGATCTTGAGTATCTCTGTACTCATGTTTACAGACATGCCTCAGTAACTCCACCACACATCCGGATATTTTTTTTTGTAACTTTCTTTAAGCTAGTATGCTGTGGATTAGGTTCACAATAAAATTTAAGCACATAACGACAAAGTCAGGAGACTACTGGAAACTACCAAATGTATTTAGGCATCTAACTGAATGGCCATTGACTATAGCAGTCCAGATGGTCCTATGTTAACTGTTCTCCATGCCTAGAAGAGTTTTTATAGCAATTTGCTTGTTAGCTGTGATCAGGCACGTGCTTAATGGTTGTTTTATTTTTCATGAAAAGCTTTTGTTTGATGCAGTGAGTAAGGAGGAATTGTAGATAGTAGCACAGATGAACAGATTTTTAAAAGCAGCAGCTTTTAAAATGATTGCAGGCCGTATGTTTGTTTGAGTCACAACGGTGAGACTCAAAATTGATGACATATTGGTTTAATGTTGCCCTTGCCAACAACTTACAGAGCTTTAGTTGTTGAAGTTATTCCCCCGAAAGCTTCAGGGATTCATTTTAAAAATCAGTCTGTTACAATTTCACATGTAATGCAAAACTTGGTAGCTCTTGACTTCTACTTTGGGTTAGCAATGGGATGAAGAAAAAAGCCCTATCTCACTAATGCAGTTCTGGTTGTTACAACCCTGGCTGAAAAGGCCATCAAAACCTACTTGTTTACAGTAACTGAGGTGAGAATATATTTGTAGTGACTGGGGTTTGTGTGGAATGTTTTATCTGTTTTTCCATATCTCTGAAATGTACAGAATGTTAGTGCTGGTATGTAGGTTTGGTTTGGGGTTTGAGGTTTTTTTTCAGTTTGAGACAGAAACTATTAACCATTGTATGTTCTGCACTTCTGAACAGGCAATGATGAAATAACTTGAAAATGTTAGGAATCATAGAACCATAGAATCATAGAATCATTTAGGTTGGAAAAGTCCTTTAAGATCATCAAGTCCAACCATAAACCTAACACTGCCAAGTCCACCACTAAACCATGTCCCTAAGTGCCACATCTACACGTCTTTTAAATACCTCCAGGGATGGTCATCAAAACAGTCTGGCATTTTCAATATTTTTTTTTAGTTATTATTTTGACTATATTCTTATCTCAGTAGTTGCCTCCAGACAACATCTGGTCTTATTCTTGTATGTCTGCTATTCCTATTTCTCACTTACAACTCATCAGGGTTAATTTTGTTGCATTTGGAAAGACTTGTCATTATGATCCAACTAGATCATTTTATACTTTACATCAGTATCTTTTAAGTATCTTTAATGCTGTAACCTGTCTTGTATGATACCAATTCTGTGATGCTACAGCTGTGGGATCTGGGGACCTGGCATAGCAGTTGGTGATTCTCAGAACTGGGGTCTATGAGAACCCATTACAGAAGCTTTGGTCACAGAGACAGTTAGCCTCATGGAAACACAGTACATGCTTGCTTAGAGTATAGGAAAGTTGAGCTGAAATTAAAATGCACTTCAGGAATCAGGTATTAGCCTCCTATCCAAAATGCTGATGCTGAAGCTTTCCAGCAAACGCTTTCTTTTGCAAAGATATTCAAGAAGAGTAAAGGAATTTACTTTTTCATTTTTTATTTTCCTAAATCTAGCAGCAGTCCCAGTATGAATTTGGAAGGAAAAATGGCCTAGTGACAGGCATGCCAGTTCAAAACTTTGAAGATCAAATCTTTCATTCCTTCCCTGCTACAGCTTTCTCCATTGCAAAACCCTTAGCCCCTCTGTGACTTAATTCCCCATTTGTTAATCTGACACCAAGGTGTCATTATGCCATGAACTCCCATACATTAATAATATGCTAGCTGACATCCAATTACTGTAGCAACAGAGGCTGAATAAGGACCATGGAGAGGTAAAATAGAATCTCTCCTGGATTATGCCAGTTTTTTTGTCTTTATTGGCATTCTTGAAGACACCCAGTCCCAAGAATAGCCCCTCTACTTTGCATACATTGTAGTTAAATGAACATAGAATCATAGAATGATTTGGGTTGGAAGGGACCTTTAAAGATCATCTGTTCCAATCCCATCTTCAACTAGATGAGGTTTCTCAGAGCCCCGTCCAACCTGACCTTGAATGTTTCCAGGGATTGGGGCATCTACAACCTCTCTGGCCAATCTGTTCCAGTGTTTCACCACCCTCATTGTAAAAAATTTCTTCCTTATATCTAGTTTAAATCTACCCTCTTTCAGTTTAAAACCATTACCGTTTGTCCTATCACTATAGGCCCTACTGAAAAGTAGGTCCCATCTTTCTTATAAGTCCTCTTTAAGCATTGAAAGGCCACAATAAGGTCACCCCAGAGCCTTCTCTTCTCCAGGCTAAACAAACCCAACTCAGCCTTTCCTCACAGGAGAGGTGTTCCATCCCTCCGATCATTTCTGTGGCCCTCCTCTTGACCCACTCCAACAGCTCCATGTCTTTCCTGTACGGAGGACTCCAGAGCTGGACGCAGTACTCCAGGTGGGGTCTCACCAGAGCGGAATAGAGGGGAAGAACCACCTCCCCCAACCTGTTGGCCACATTTATTTTGATGCGGCCCAGGATACAGTTGGCTTTCTGGGCTGAGAGCACAAATTCTTGGCTCATGTCCCGTTTTTCATCCAACATGTCAGGACAAGGAAAGAAAATCTTGTCCAGTGTATTCTTGAAGCTAAAAGAAATGCTCTCTGGCACTGATAGTAGCAGGAGTGAAGAACATGACCTGATCTGGGAATGAGGAAGGCTTTTTCACTGCTTTCACCCACTAAAATTTAATATTTCTTCTGTGATGTTTTTTTTGCCATCTATTTCTTCCTCTTTCACTTAACACATTTCTTTTACTTACATCTCAATAATACCAAGTTATCTTCAGATAAATTGCATTGTATTAGCCAAGATCTTACTGCTCTTCTTATGGATGGTTAATTCCAGCCAATTCTAAATGTAGCTGAGATGGGGTCCAGCTTAATACTTTATGGTTTGCTACATCCTTATTCCATAACTTCACTTTCTTCTGTCATGTCAGAGTAATTTCTCATTAAACATCTCTTTTCTTCTTGTAAGTGCACTTGCCCTAGTTTATAAAAACCCTAGGTATTTTTACAAAATTTTACTGGATGCAGTGTTCAGTGAGGAAGAGATGAATGGGGAAGCCACAGATACGTGGTTTTCTCTCTGACATGCTGGATCCAACTTTAATTAAACTAGTATATAGATGATCCATGAATAGGAATGTTTTAAACTACCTAATAACTTACCTGAAAATTTAGAGCTGATATTGAAATTTCACCCTCATCCCACTGTGGTAAACAGATATTAATTTATAAGCTTTCCAAGTAGAGCATTTTTAGTATTGTCATGCCTAACTAAAGCATAGATGTCTAAAAGCTGAAGTTTCAGGTCCAACTAAAAGTTTGATGGTGTTTGGCAGCTGAGGCTTCTAAACTAAGTTTAAAAATATTAGGGAGTCAAGCTATTTTTCTCTTGGGAGGAATCTTTTATTGAAGGGAAAATATCAGGCAAGTAACTTGAATTGAATGAAATACATATTATCAACTAATAAATATTTACTGCAGTTTTCATGCACTTCAGTGGTCAGGAACTGGTTCATATAAGAGAACATATGTGGTACCAAGAAGCATAGTTTATATGCATATATATGCAACTGCATTAGAGACATAGAATGGAAACAATAATTACAAGTATTTCTGACTAATTTCTCCATCACCAAGTGTAAAATTTTACTAACTATAACACATATAATTATAACAAGTTATACTGCAGAAAACCATGACAAGTGCTAACTTTTGCAGGGAAAGTTTTACTATTTCCTTTCTCTATGTAATACTGTAGTGAGGACACATTCTAGTCTTCTGTGAAGTTCTAGGAAGGTGCCTGAGTTATTTTCATGCTTACTTGGCTGCCACAACAGAAATCTACAAAGCAGAAGAATTTTATATAAAAACATGCAAGCAGTAACTGTCTGCAGCTGGCAGCTTGTAAGACTGCTTCCTCAAAAACAATATTAAAAGTGTAAGGTTTAGAAACATTGCTCTTACCAGCATGTGCTCTAGACACAAGTGCATCGGTAAATATTTATGAATGCTAGTTATGTAGCGTTGAAATAGTGTTTTGCAAAGAATTTTGAACAAATAAAAAGTAAGCATTATTTTATTACAAAGGAGATGGATTATAAATCAGAAAATATGAAAGAGCATCGCAATGACTTAATTTGGATGTATTTGTTGTCCAGAGCTTTTCTTGCTGCAAGGTAAGAGGTTTTTGGCATATACCTTTGGTTAAGTAGCCAACAGAGTGGTTTATCCAGACGTCTGGGAGTTCTTAGGGATACAGGAAGCTATTTTAACTTTACATTGAGTTTTAGTAGTATTAGTATAACAGAAACCTTTAACTTTCTGCCTAATAAACTTTATGAAGTCACCCAGGTAGAAGACACATAACTACTGAAATTTAGTTGGCATTTTGATTCAGTCTGTGGCTTTTGCTGATTTTTACTCAATATTGATTTTTTAATAAGTAATTTTAAATCAGAATACTCTAAGTAGCTATATGTCCTTTACCAAAATTACATTTGATAAAATTCACCAGAACATGTAAACCAAAAATCTTATATAAAAACTAATGTGAAATAATTCTTTCATCTTGTCATTGACTAGAGTGACTTCATACACATTTATTCAGCTGTTCCACAAACAGAGACTGGGAACTGGTAAAAACTCACTGCAAATATGCTGTACTGTGTAATTCCAGAATAGACCAGTTATGTCTCACACAAAATATGTTTATGTCTGATAGTGCTAGTCTGTCAGACTGAACCCTTACCTAGAAAGGTTTCTCATCTCTATGTTATAATACCTAGAGAGAGGAGAGACACCTTCTAGTGACAGTCTACGGTGGAAAATCAACTTGGAGTCTGTAGACTTGGATTACTGATTCTGAAGCCACAAAGTCCTACAAAACAAGGATTTGGAGATGGACCTCATTTTGACCTCCTTTCCTCCTGTCTATTGTGTTCACAGTTGACTCTATCTGCGATATAGAAGAAAAAGGAAATCACAGAATCACAGAATCACAGAATCGTATAGGTTGGAAAAGACCTTTAAGATCATCAAGTCCAACCGTAAACCTCACACTTCCAAGACCACCACTACACCATGTCCCTAAGCACCTCATCCAAACGTCTTTTAAATACTTCCAGGGATTGCGACTCAACCACTTCCCTGGGCAGCCTGTTCCAATGCTTGATAACCCTTTAAGTGAAGTAAAATTTCCTAATATCCAGTCTAAACCTCCCCTGGCGCAACTTGAGGCCATTTCCTCTTGTCCTATCACTTGTTACCTGGGAGAAGAGACCGACCCCCACCTCTCTACAACCTCCTTTCAGGTGGTTGTAGAGAGCAATAAGGTCTCCCCTCAGCCTCCTTGTCTCCAGGCTAAACAAGCCCTGTTACCACAGCCGCTCCTCAGAAGACTTGTTCTCCAGACCCTTCACCAGCTTCATTGCCCTTCTTTGGATGTGCTCCAGCACCTCGATGTCTCTCTTGCAGTGAGGGGCCCAAAATGAACACAGTAGTCAAGGTGCGGCCTCACCAGTGCCGTGTACAGGGGGACAATCGCTTCCCTGTTCCTGCTGGCCACACTATTCCTGATACAAGCCAGGATGCCATTGGCTTTCTTGGCCACCTGGGCACACTGCTGGCTCATATTCAGGCGGCTGTCAACCAACACCCCCAGGTCCTTCTCTGCTGGGCAGCTTTCCAGCCACTCTTCCCCAAGCCTGTAGCATTGCATGGGGTTGCTGTGACCCAAGTGCAGGACCTTGCACTTAGCCTTGTTGAACCTCATACAATGGGTCCCAGCCCATCGATCCAGCCTGTCCAGGTCCCTCTGTAGACCCTTCCTCCCCTCAAGCAGATCAACACTCCCACACAACTTGGTGTCATCTGCAAACTTACTGAGGGTGCACTCAATCCCTTCGTCCAGATCATTGATAAAGATATTAAACAAGTCTGGCCCCAACACAGAGCCCTGGGGAACACCACTTGTGACCGGCCGCCAACTGGATTTAACTCCATTCACCACCACTCTTTGGGCCCGGCCATCCAGCCAGTTCTTTACCCAGAGAAAAGTACACCCGTCCAAGCCATGAGCAGCCAGTTTCTCCAGGAGAATGCTGTGGGAAACAGTGTCAAAGGCTTTACTGAAGTCTAGATAGACAACATCTACAGCCTTCCCCTCATCCACTAGGCGGGTCACCTTGTCACAGAAGATCAGGTTGGTCAAGCAGGACCTGCCTTTCCTAAACCCATGCTGGCTGGGCTTGATCCCCTGGTTATCCTCTACATGCCGTGTGATGGCACTCAAGATGATCTGCTCCAACATATATAAGTAACAAATAACAAGTAATAACTTGTAATAATAAGTAAGAAATAACAAGTAATAGGGAAAAAGTCTTGAACTCTTGAAGATGAGGGAGGATCCATTATTACAGTGCTGCCTTCCAGCTTTGGAAAGTGTTTTAAACTTCTATAAATTCTCTCTCTGAAGAAAGGAACTTTACTGAGGTGGATGTTCCAAAAATAATAGTCCTAACCTAAAAAAGTTGGACTTAACTTTGCTCACAGAAGCTACTGAAACTGATGAGAAAACACTTTTCCGAATCAGGTTCCTATTGTACCATCTGAGTCATTTACAGAATCACAGAATCACAGAATCACAGAATCGTATAGGTTGGAAAAGACCTTTAAGATCATCGAGTCCAACCATAAACCTAACACTACTAAGACCACCACTATAGCATGTCCCTAAGCACCTCATCCAAACTTCTTTTAAATACTTTCAGGGATGGCGACTCAACCACTTCACTGGGCAGCGTGTTCCAATGCTTGATAACCCTTTCAGTGAAGTAGAATTTCCTAATATCCAGTCTAAACCTCCCCTGGCGCAACTTGAGGCCATTAGCAAAGCACCAAAAATAAGTGGACAATTTTCAGCAGGAAAAGCTAATAAGAATTTGTTACAAATCAAGAGGCAGTGAAGGATCAAATAAAGGATGGGAAGCAACTAATACTTTGAAACTAATACATATTTTTTTGCTAAGTATCGATGTCAGAGTTAGTACTTTGAATTAAAAAAAAGGAAAAAAAAAAGGAGTAGATGTTCAGACTGGGCATACAATTATGACCTACACGCCATGAATGATACCTCACCCTTGTTAAATAGTATCATTTTTATGTATAGCTTTACTCAGATGTATTGACTTGTACTGTAATAGTGGAATTATTACAAACAAAAAATAAATCATCGTATATGCAGTTCAGGCAAATTGGATGGTCTGTCCTCATGCCTATACTTCAATTTTAACTGGAAAATGTCAGTTCCAAGACAGCAAAACTTCTTATGGAAACATACTGAGTCAGGTTTGGTTTTTGCTTTTTTTCTGGTAATTTCTTAAATCTATGATGGATTTATTTTATTTTATCGTATTTTTTAAGCTAGCAAAACATCAACATATAAGTTGTTAGGTCAGTTACCTAGAAGGCCAGTATTTTAAGCCCCTCTGTATCCTGATCTTGACTTCTTTCACTTGCCAGGTTAAGTGGTGGTGATCAGGCTGTTGGCTGTGGAAGCTAATTATGCAGCTCACTCTATGTATAGATACTGGAATTTGTCTGAAAGGGGCAGGCATACAAAATTTAGAAAGTTTTAATGTTGCCCCTAGGCAGAGGAGAAAAAAAATTTGTTTAGGCTTGATTATTAACCAGATCTTACTACGGTCTTTTCTGTCTATCATTTGGTCTTGTTAAAGACTATAGTATGGCTTATTTTCCACATTCCCCTTTTAGTATAAGCTTTCATCCTTCCTGAAGGATACAATATGGTGTTTAGTTTTTGATTCACACAGCATATTTTGAGCACTATGTCTAATAAAAACATACACTCTCCTGGTCGTCTGGTCTATTTAGATAGTGGTAGTTCATTAAATTGATGCTGAGAAAATCTGTGCCATTGGGACTCTTTTCTATTTCTGAGCAGGGATTTAGCACCTGCTGACGATTTTTCTGTTAATTAAGATTCATATCTAAGCCCGAATTAGCTGTTAAGAGAGAACTGCTTACTCAGTATGAGGAGGGAAAAGGAAAAGAAGAGAAAGAAAAAGAAAAGAATACTGTTGCATCAAAGCAAACTGTAAACATAAGAAAAGGATTTAAACAGTTTTGTCATTGGATGTCTTTATCTAGATTAGAACTGCAGTTTTGTTTAAAATATGAAAAAAAGGAAATAAGCAAATCAATTTGTATTAAACATGCTCTGACAGAAATATTTGCCTTCCAGCACCCAAATAGGTAACTCTGAATGGATAAAAGCTGACCTCCTTTCTTTTGTCACATCTATAAGAAATTTAGTACATTTGGATTAAAAAAAAAATTAAAAAAGAATGGATAAATATTTATTAAGATTTCAGTGGGATTACATGAAACTGACCTATCTGGACCTTTCATTTGTTTCAGTGTAAGAATTCCATTAATATCTTCTTTTGAATATTTTTGTTATTAATTTAGATGTGGATAAGTTTGAAAAAATATAATTGCGGTTTTTGATAGGATTTCAGAAAGTGCTGAGACTATCAACTCCTATTGGAACTGTCTGACTTGATTGTTTGAAACAAAATAATTTCCATCTAATGGCTTCTGAAGACAGATGCTACCACTAGGGGAAGAATAGTAGGGCCCATCTGACAAAAATTGTTCGTTATGCCCATACTGTTGTGCAGCTGTCTTCAAGTACTGGATCAGGTCTTGTCTGTTCTCGAGTATCTGTACTCCTGTGCTCAGGTGTTACAGCTTCAAGATTCAGTTGACTCCTGTTGCAGACCAGAGGCACAGTATGATGCAATATCCAACTGCAGGCTTGATCTTCCCAATCCAGTGGTACAAATACACCACCACATTGCACCCAGGGACCAGACACCGTGTCCTCAGTGCTTAGTAGTGTTTTTGAAGAAGTGGCTCCAATCTTTCAGGTATTCTCTCTTGGAAAAGAGGTCAGAGACAAAAAAAGGAATGAAAAAAAAAACCCAGAAGCCTGCACCAGTAATTGTTTAGAAATGGAGAAAAAAAAAATCACAAAATAGTGGATATTTTTTAATTAGCTATTAAGAAAGTGCAGAAAAATTTATTTTTCTCCTCTCATTCATTCTTCTGCAGTGACCATTTTCTCTTGCAAAACAGCTCTATTGGTATTATTTAGAGACTTTTACTCTTCATATTTTCATCCTTTAATGACCTTACAGTATTATTTAAGGATCTCATTATTATGAATATCACATTTTGTTTCCCTAGTTCCCATTCTGATTATTTGTCTGAATATCCCCCTGTGTATGAAACTGTCAGATTACCTCAGTTCTACACATTGTAATTTTTAAATTAGCTGATGGAAAGATTTCACTGACTACACATGAACTGTTCAGTTTTGGATTTAGTGATTGGTTTTTAGCACAGTCTCATGCCGGACATTTAGAAAATATATTTTCTCTTCCGGAATAAAGCTAATGTGATTACTAACATCTGTACTGGCTCAGGTGAGTGCCATATTTTATTTATTTTTTCTTTTTTTTATGAAATAACATATCAGCCCGAGTCATCTCTTTGGGATCTTTTAAGCAGCTGTTAAGGTACTAATAATGAAAATCTGCTTTCTGTGCTGCCAGCTCTGCACAGATGCTGTGGAAAACTACTTTGGGAGTAGGAAAAAAAACCCTTCAAACTGCTGAAAATCAAATCTGTAGTGTAGTGAGGAGTTAAAACTTCACGGGATAACTGCTGAAATAACATATGTAAGCAGTTCATGAAACACAGACAAGTAGACTATTCTATTACTCTCTTCTATTGATTTCTAAAATCTTTCTTCTGATCCCCTCTCTCTGAAGTATCCCACTGACTAACAAAATAATCAGATATCTTTAGTAGACAGCAGGCTAAATTCCAAGTTGCAAATCCATGCAAACTCTATGTGTACTTGTTTAACGACTCTTTTTTTCCTCCAAAGTCCGTGACCTATTCTAGCAAGGAGCTGTAAATTCAAAATGTAGTCATTGATGTGTTTATCTGTCTGCTGCAAAACTTCATTGCAGGCAACTCATTGCTGCTTGAACAAGGGCATTCCACTTTAGCAGTTGGGTAATCTCTCTGCAGTCAAAGATAACTTACTACTGTACCACAGTCAAGTGTCCCATATTTGAAGAGAGCAAAGAAACATTAACCATAGATTTGGTATTGTGTGACCAGTGTCCAAGAAAATTCCTGAGTGCAATACAAAACTATTTTGTTATAGCATCTTGCATAGATGGTCCCTTGAAGTTTTGTGGTTTCATATAGTCTTAATAGAAAACAAAAGAATCTTTGTAGACAAAAAGCTGATCTACTGTGTGAAACAGATCAAGAATTCTGCAAAAATGATGAAGCTATGCAAAGGTCTAAACAGGTCTAAAACTTGTTTTGTTCAACTGTTATCTTTCACAGCAATGATTTACTGAAAGTGTGCTTTGAGTATAGATGTGTAATAATCACATAAGCATTTTACTATGTGACTCTGGTACTGATATTTCGTGCCTTTTATATACTGGAATGCAAAACATATAAATTGGAAGCAATTTGGCTAATAAAGTTCAAAGTAATGAAGAATTTCTAAAGAAAACAGGGAAATTGTGCATCAAGAGAAGGAAAATGTGAGCAAAACAATACAGAAGGGGAAAAGAGGCCAGTTCAGCTTTCTAAGAATTCATACTGAATTTCACAAATATTTTAAAATTATTTTTTAGGGAAGAAAATTGAGACAGTCAACAAAAACAGTCCTTGGGAAAAGATGTCATTTGCCTTAAACTCTATAAAGACTTGAAAGGCCTTATTGGTTCTACAAACTAGCATCATCTCTCAAGAGAGCTTGTAGGCTGCCCAGTGGCATGAATGTAGCCTGTGGCTCAAGGTGTACACAGAGTGAATTCCTAATGCCAACAGCCTTATCTCAACCAGCTTGAGTTAAGTGTGACAGAAAAGGACAGCTCAGGGGTGGGATGAATCAATGAGCTGAGATATAGGAGGATCTTTACTTTAACAGGTAAAGATCCACAGCACATTTTTTTCAGAGATTCTGAAAAACAAATCATGTCTCTACTTCTGCTATTATGGCTCAAACAGGGAACTGATATCACAGATGTGTCTCTAGTATCAGGAGCGACGTGTCACGCAGAGACCAGTGGTAGTCAGCAATGCTCCCTTTTATACAGCTAAGTATTGGAAACATCTTTGAACTGCACGGTTCACAGGGAATGTGGTCCATTTCTTTTTCAGGCTGAATGTGAAGCACACTATACATCTTCATTTTTCCACTAAAAACACAGAAGGTCTTTTTAAAACATAAATCTGCTAGGATTCTATTTTTCCATTTACTAGTAAAAGAGATTATATTTGTCTACAAAATATATATATTATTTTACTCCAAAATTCAATAAAAATCCAAGTTTTTTCATCAGGTCAGAATTATGGCATTCTTATACCAATATTTCAGTTTTATACATTATCCTCCCTGGTGCTCAGTGGCAAAAATTATGTTCTGAAGCATTTAGAAATCGGTGACACTGCAGACTTTTGACCTTAATCCACAATTAAGCCACTGAGCCACAGCCAGATCAATTACAAGGTTCACGGCACTCATGTCTCATATTAAATGCAACTTGCAAGGGGAAAAGGCAGGAAAAGGGAGGTCAGAACTGATAGTTTGGGTTTGGTTTTTTTAAAATTCTGTGATGACTGTGATCACACAAAGTATTGTTTCATGTAACTGTTCAAAGAGATTAAACTCAGGCAGATGGAGCATCCTTATCCCACTGCAGAGCCCCTAGTATGTTTCTGTTAGAACATAGTGATGGATAGGCTCATTGCTGGACATAATCAGCTTTAAAATGGTTCTACATTGAAAAAAATGTTTAAAATTTTCACCTGTTGGCATGATTTCCTGTAGTAGAATTTGTAAGCACCTTCTGTAGTCTCCTATATAACTGTCAGCACAGAGACTTGGTATAAGGATTTCCATGACTGACAGCTACTTTTGGATTCAAAGCTCTGTATCCAAATCCAGATGGGATATAGCCTCTATAATGATACTCAATTAGTGGTTGCAGTTCTTCCACATGTTGAATCTGATGCAGGCTTGCGTGCACTGTCCTGGAATGGTGTGTATTCCAAGTATGTACTGTGCCGGAACAGTTTCCTGCTTTTGACCCTGGAGATTGTGCACTTGTTAGCACAGGAGATATACAGTATATAGGGGTCCTCCCTTTTACTGAGTAGAAAATAATTTATACATTAGCATTCTAACCAAGAGACATTCTTGCTTTTACTTGAAAGCTAGAGCAGATCTATCTGAAGCACGACATTCCCTGCTTAGGACAAGTCTCTTGAAACCTCATCAGGAATAATTAAGGTACTTGAATGTATTATACTTGGAGCTCTATCAACCTAAGATTATAGTAAAGAGCATGTAATACACGTCTAGATAGACACTGGACATAATCTATTCCACATTTGAGAGTTTTGTTATGTTTTTAAAGGCAAAGTTTTCAGGTCTAGATTGAAAGAAAAAAAAATCCTAGGAATTTTTGTCCAGGTTGAAACAATTTTAAGCCCTGATTTTTAAAAGATGCCAACCTGAAAGGCCTCTCAGTAGATATCCCATAAAAATTAGAACCTAAAGGCACTTAAGAAAAACCTGACATTGGTCCCTACACTGTAAACTTCTGTTGAACTCAGATGACTGACTGAAAAAAAGTATAAACCCTCAGGCTCTAATGACTATCTTAATATATATTTACTTGTTCAGATATTTCACAACCATGCCTGAGTATTGATATTTCTATTTTGTAAAATATCTTGGAAGCTGTTGTGAAAGGTGCAGTAACATTATAGTCAACTTTAATACATGTAAATGCTACTTCACTATTATTCTTTTCATTTATCTCCTTATGTTCTTATTTTCTCATAAAACATGCATTTACACAGATTTTTTTCTCTCATTTCCATGGACTTTTGTTAATTTTCAAAGGGTAAAAGGTTGGAGAAGAGGAAAATTCTAAGGGGGAAAAAAAAAAAGCAAATATGCAAGCTCACTGCTGAAATATTAATAATAACTATTAGGGACTTTCTGGAGGGACCTGGAAAAGAAGCCTTTAATCCCAACTAAATAGTGATGCTATTGAAACAATGTTACAGAAACTGTTTTAAATCTCTTTATGGCTCCTTCCCATTTAGAATAAAAGCACGTTTAATGTAATTTAATTTCTAGGACTCAGTTCTCTCCTGCTAATTGTGAAGGTCTTAGCCACAAGTAGGAGCCCCTCTATGACTCCTGTTTCAATCTAAAATGTGTCAAAATAAATACTAATATTTACTTGCAGATCTTCATTAAAAGTGAATTAAGCTAAATAGCATTTAAATAACTTTAAAGCTGAATAGGAATATGATATAGATAGCTAATTGAGTTTAACTAAGCCACTTGGAAATTAATTAATTTTTGTGACTAATTCTGTTTAAACAATCCTCATGAAAAGTGTCAGGATGCAACTAATACTCGTATTGCCTTTGAATTTTAGTTATTTCAGTGGAAATAACATGTGGAAAAATATAAATTGCTGTCAGAACAAAACTTTGCAGTGGATAGCTCTGCAGTCATAAAACATACGGCACATACTGAAAAGCTGGTAAAGCGTATTTTGACTTTTAAGAATGTTTCACATTCCTGAAAATGTATTTTTATTTTTATTTTTTTAAATTTGAAGAACATTAAAGAATCACTGTATCCAGCTAATGGAATACATGCGCATGGTCACAGTGATTTTTTTCAAAGAACTGATGGTGCCATCAGTGGTGACAACGTGGTGATTCCCTAGGAATGTGATTTATGAGCCTGTGGTACATGAGTTGCAAAGGCGCTTGATTCAGCTATTGTCTGGAAAGATTTACTGCCACAGAAGGACAGGTGGCATCTGAACTCCCATCCTTTAACAGCTTGTGCTTGAAGAGGATATTTTTCAAGTGCACCTGCATATAGGCCCTAATTTAAAAGGCATGCTGAGCTGCTGTATTACTTGATAGATGCTGTTCATGTTCCCTTCTTTATCCCTTTTGACTTAACAGCAGTTTAGTGTTGCAGGTATTTGCAGATGCTTTTTTCTGATTATTTTCCTGCTTCAGGAGGAAGTGTCTTTCTACAATGACCAGGCACGGAGCATATAATCTTCACAGCAGCCCGACCTATACTATAACAACAGGTAACGCACCTGGGGGAAACCACAGAAGTGACTGCATATTTTACTGAAACTGTAGGAAAAGGATACTTCCCACCATAATAAATCAGCACATAAACCAAATAAAGCCACACATCATTACTCCAACCAATTCCAAAACACTTCGGGGGGGAAGGGGGAAGCACTTCCGATGACAGAGCTGATTCACCCTGGAGAATACTCTAAAGCATGCGGTGTCAGGCTGCAAGCAATATCCCTGTGCTGTGCTCCTCTGTGACCAATTTAGTTCAGAGCTATAGGACTCATCTGTATCTGTGTGAGAGAGACATGTAAAAATGACAGCTGAATATGATGCAAGCTATTTTTCTAGTTGGAAAGCACACAGAGCATCACAGCTATACTGCTAAGGAAGAAAACAGAAGGGAAAAGATGAATAGGGAAGACAAAATATGTAAGGCAAGATCTACTTCATGCTTGCTCTAATGAATACTTTCATTTACAGATTGTCTGGGACTACTGTATGATGAACTAGATATGAAAAGTCTAATGTTATATATGCAGATTTTCTATCTGCATATATGTGTTGCCTATCATGCAAAAAAGTCACAATATACTCATATATTTAAAAAACCCTATATATTAATGCAAATGGTATTTTAAGGGGTGGAGAGGACAGGGTGAATTAGTATCATTCTTTTCTTTTTCAAAACCAACACAAAAAATCTACAAATGACCTGACAGTTTTTAAGCAGAGTGGGCTTTCCTTGTTGACCCCTTAAAGTCTGTAGGCAGAAAAAAATGAGTCAGTCAGCTTGAAAGACAATGTCTTTTGCTCATTTCCTGAAAAAATAGTTGCATAGTCAGATCATGTTTTGAGTCCTGTAAACCTGTGACAGACTGAGTATACAGAACAGGACCAAGCTCCTGTCCAGATTTCCCTGTATTTAGATATTTTCTATGGTTTCTCAATAACTTTATAGCTTTAATAATCAGTATTTCATTTTGCTTTTTAAATAGTTGCTGTTTACAGAGGTGACAAAAGATTATTCCAAAGAGATAGAAGGCTTTACCAGAATTAATATGTTTAACAAGATGAGAGTCTGTGAAGAGGACTCAGAATGTAGTGGTCAAAAATAAAATCCTTCTATATGCCCTAATTTGTTGTACATAATAGGCAAATGACAGTATTTAACTGATGAAGACACATTTTGTGCACTACTGAGAATAGATAAAAGGGTCAGAAAGGATGTCACCTTGGACTATGAGTCCACGCCTATGCTAACAGGCACCAGGTGTGCCCAGGAATGCTCACTGGTGCTCAGGCCAGTTAGCCTGGAGTAGCCCATCACGGTGTTAATAAACTGTCTTGGCCTTTAAAACAGCATGATTGCATTCAAACTGCCTGCTGGGAATGACCTCTGCAATGTTGTAGCTGTATTTGGAAACTGCTGGGAGAATAATGGTTGACATGGGCCAGAAGTCTGCTAAGGACCATGCTGTTTAAAACTACAGATGATCAGATTCCAGTGCTAGATGACATCTCTGGTCACTATTTAATTTACTAGTACAAATAATTGTAGGTCCCTCTAAGACCCTACCCATAATCCAATACTCTTAAATAACATAGGAATCTTCCATGAGGCTAGCTAAACAGAAGAGATGCTGGATTCATAAAGCTATTTCTATAAAACAATGCGTTTGTCTTGGAAAAGCAAAAGAACATGCAGATGTCAACCATTCAGAATCTAATTTTCAGTAAAGAATATATTTGAACACTCCGCTGTATCTGCAAAGATTATTATATTTTCGTTTTCCCTGTTTATGCTTCTTTTCTAACAATCCAAAACACTTTTTTCCAACTTTTTTTCCTACACTGAAAGGCAAGCATCTCTGTAAAGCATATATACATGCATATGTATGTGAAATATTAAATGCAGACACACACACCAACATATACACACACCCACATGTATATTCTTTAAATGAAAAGTACCTTTTAGTATTGTCAATAATGTTGAAAGATTTTGTATTTCTGTGGGGTTTTTTTTCTGAAAATGGGAACTGTGATGAAACACCCATTCTTCAGTTCCTTTCTACTCTATACGTGTGATATACTCCATGCTGTTACAATCTCAGGAGTTTACTGCACTTCTTGAGGGATCTTTTTCAACAGTCTTTAATTTGTCATGCAGAGTAACCACTTAAAATATACTGTACTTTAAAAAAATTGTCTTCTATTTCATTAGTGGCAAATTTTAAGAGGGTAAAAAAAAAACAGTTCTGTTTTAGATCCAACAAACTTAATAGTGATTGTAGGAAATAAAATTATAAAACATTTTTAAAGAATTCTAGAAATTAATAAAACTATATCAGAAAAATAAGGAGGAATGGATCTATTAATATTCTTTTTATGAAACTATTTTATTCTAGTTATTACAATAATTTATTTTGACCATTCTTAAAAGTATTTAGGTATTTAACTGCTATCACAAGTGTTATTAGCATCTTCAAACCCTGAATTTTTATGATGTTACTCTAGTTCAAGTGAATAGCAATGCTTACGTTTCTGTTTGTGTCGTGGAATTAAAGACACCAAAATTAATCAAGTTCCAACAACATAAAATTACACCAATGCTGTAGATCTTACTTGTGTATTTCAATAATGTGAGAACAGGATTTTGGATGATTAACACAGCTTTCTGTTTTTTCACCTACATAAAGAATGTAATCCAGTGCTTGGTCTACATCAATATCTGGAATGCTTTTTTAGCTATACAATCTAGCAGAGAATTCTGACTCTGTGATGTGTGTTGCATTGGCTAATCAAATAATTCTGAATTCAATAAACACTGTATAGAGTTTTCAACAGTCTTAAATTGGCTTGTGTGAGAAAAGTAATTATTTTTCAAATTTTAACATATGTTGCTTTTGTCTTAACATGCAAGCTGAAGTGTGACTGTATCATCCATGTAAATTATATAGTGTACTAATACTAAGGAATGAAGGGTACATTATTCTGGGTGTATCTAAAATAACACTCTGTGGTTCTGACATAGACCTACATGAAGGTAGTAGATAATTGTCAGTGTGGTATTTCCAAATATTTTTGGCTTTTTTTAACCTAAATTTAATTATATGCAAGAAGCAATTTATTTCTTATTTTTCAAACAATTAAAATACTTTAAAACTGAAAAACAGTATAACTGTTTTAGTCATTATTTACTCTTTTACTCTGTTTGTCATTATAGTTCTATTGTTAGAATTTTACACAATGGAAATACGTCAGAAAGGAACAGAGGATCAGAGCACCAGAGCACTACAGCACTATGTAAAACAAGGAACAGAGTAAGCTCCAAGCTAAACATCTCTTGATAGTTAGCATAGAAGTTCTTAACCTTTGGAGTCTGAAATTATGACAGTTAACATTTTGAGGGGGCTTAATATATATTTGGCAACAGAAAGACCTATTTGCATAGGATCCCTAGTGCAAAATATATGCCTGTGGTGTTTTTGGTCTGAATCCAGACTTCAGATTTCATGACTCAACTTTCAACACCCCTCAGTGTAATAAATCACAATAGGCAGCGAGGAATTTACTTATAATGCACAAAACCAAGACAGTGAGTCATGGAGACATCACAGAAATCTGGAGTTTCCACATCTGAGGAGCAAAACAAATATTTTTGAGATTGCAAATTCATGTTAGCAAATGGTGGGCTAGTAACACTACAACAAAACAGCCCTCTTGTACAACAAAGTCCATTGAGCTCTTTTCACCATGGCAAAATTTGGCAGGTTAATATGAAACAGTGAAGATTCAATGTGAAAAAATCTCAAAGGACTCAAAATCTTAAAATTACTACAAATATACACCACAGGACTGTTTTGGGAAATTAAAAATAGCTTTTAAAGATTAGACTTCCCAGAAGATATAATGTGGAAAAAGAATTTATTTTAACATACAAGTATTGCATCCTATAAAGAATTCCTATTCTCACACAGCTGAAATGGGCTTTGAGCCTCTGCCAGTCTTTGGATTTGAAGGTAGATTGAATAACTGAATACAAGATGTCAGAGACATCAAAAGGTATGGAATTAGGCTGATGAATGTGGTAATTCTCAAAACCTTTATTTGGTTTAGTAAGTTTTTTTTATGCATGTTTCCCACAGATTGCTATTTGCTTTTAATGTTTTCTTCAGGAGCAGGTGGGAAGGCAAGAGAAAAAATGGAAAACAAAACTAAACATTCAAAGCAAAACAAATCCAAAGAAATAAGAAGTGGAATACACTTTCTAAAGCAATAAGGGAAAAAGAATAGTATTTTCGTTTGGATTAACTGAAAAATATTAAAATGAAACATCTTTTTTTGTCACCAAAAGTGCAGTGTTTTTTTCCTTAAAAAATTATTGGTCCAAAGAGGGGAAAGAATTAAAACAAAAATCCAGATTTTTATTGCAGAAGATGAGAATACAGATAAAAGATGCAACATGTAGTATCTTGTCCTAGTTCAGTGTGCACAGTGCTAGAAGCCAGTGAAGGGGGAAGTTACTGTTGCAAAAGTAACTTTTACTGTTTTAACTGCACAAGTCATTTGGGTGACGGAGGGGGACAAGTTGCACAGAAAATCCTGTCCTTTACCTCTTTTCACCATTAAAGACTTACTCCTCAGAGGACATTTCCACTAGTGGTAGAGGAAGGAAAATGGTGTGTACAGGATCTCAGGAGAAGAAACACGGGCAGAATTTTCTTAGCATTAGGAAAATATATGATTCTTACAATATTAGGGTCTTCAGACTGTGTAAACAAATAGTGCAAGAGAGACAGCAGCACACTGTAGTGAGTCCAGCGAAGGGCCACAAGATGATTGTGGGACCAGAGCACTTGACGTACAAGGAAAGGCTGAGAGAGCTGAGACTGTGCATCCTGGAGAAGAGAAAGCTCAGAGGGATCTTGTCAATGTGTATAAATACCTGATGGGGTAAACTAAAGAAGATGGAGCCAGACTGTTCTCAATCATACCCAGTGAATGGACACGAGGCAATGGGCACAAACTGAAATACAGGAAATTCTGTTTAAACAGAAGGAGAAACATTTCTGCTCCAAGGATGATCAAACCTTGGACCAGGTTGCCCTGGTAACGACATGCTGTGTATCTCCATCCTGGGAGCTACTCATAACCCAGCTGAACATGGCCCTAAGCAACCTGCTCTAGCTGACCCTGCTTTGAGCAGGGGGGCGGACAAGATGATCTCCAGAAGTCCCTGCCAACCTCATCCATTCTGTGATTCTGTGTGAAATATTTCCCCTACTACCAAAAAAAGAATGATGAGAGTAAAATTATTTCACTTTTGGATAACTTCCTTTGACAATCTAAGTATTCAAAAAAATCTAGAAATCAAATAAATTTGATTTCAAAACTGAATGTTTTAGAAAATAATTGGTTTTATTTTTGTTTGCTTTTTTCACAGGTATGCTTCACTAAAAGCAAGTTTTCTTCAAACCTAACAGACAAGTAAACAAAAGACACTGCAAAAAATTTGACCAGCTGTATATCTACATTTGATCTACTTTATAGCCCTTTTATTTTCAAAGTAATAAAAAGGATCTTTTTCACAAACAAGATGTTAGCTCAGAGACTTCTTTTATATTTCCTCTTGAAACCCCTTTTGCTAAATCTTCATTGCTGAGTAAGTGGAGGTTCATGAACCAGATGTAAACTATTAAATATTTCAGTTAGAAGGTCTTTTTGGGGTGAGGTCTAAAAGATACAGTGGAACCAGGAAGCTGTAACAGCATTTGGTATTTAGAGGCAAACTTTTTTTAGGCCATAAAGAGGTAGTTTACTGGTACTAATGTGATTCTAAACATATGGAGAATAAATTATAAATAATTGGGTTTTTATTGCTTTTTGAGTAAGTGATACTTAGTTGTAGCAAACACTATGATGCTGTGAAAATAAGTATTAAATGGAGAAGGATGAATTAAATAAATAAGCAACAATGTACATTATACAGCTTAGAAAGTAGAAAAGGAGAGCCAAGGGCATACCTGTTTTACTCACAATGAAAGGCAAAATAAACAAACAAAAATAATTGCACAGTATTCAGCAGACAAACCTCCCCATTTAATTGTTACTTTGAAAAGACATATTAAAAACATTTTCAAAGTAACATATTGTTTATTCTTACTCATATTTCTCATTTATGTAAGACAGTAGGCATCAGAAAGATGCTTGTGTTAGGATGACATCTACAAGGGGAAATAAATCCATTTACATTTGAAAGCTGTCCCCCAGGGATGGATATTTTCATAAGGGACATCCTTTGAAAAATAAAGCAAGGAGGCACATTTACTTCTACTGCACATTTACTTCTACACGTAGCTGCAAATTGGAAAATGACAAAGCTCTCAGGTGAAAGTACCACATAGTTGCACTTCCTCTCCCAATAAAATTCCTTCCCTGATATCCTCCTCACCCTGAATAAAACCTTTTTATGTGGGATCAAAAGAAATCTCTGAAAAGACCCAACAGACTGCAAAATTTTTGCTTATTAGAAAGTCATCTTATTCTTCTGCATAGGAAAAAAAAGCATAATACTTTTAATTAAAGTGTTAAAGAATGGAGATAGATACTTTACGGATGATATGAGAATGTTTATGTGTTCATTGATTTTAAGACACAAGATTGTGCCCTGTTTAACCTTACCTTAGAGTCTGTTTTCTAATAAGTAGAAGTAGAAGTAGAAATTAGAAAAAGGGAGAAAAATATTGGCAAGGTTGTAGTAATAGCACATAGTTAACTACAAGAAGAGGTAAAAAACACAGTTATATCTAACTAGTCAAGGCATTGAACAATCTGAACAAAATTCAAAGTTGGACGTAACTTTGAAGATGTCTCTGCTTTGAGCAGATGGCTGGGCCAGGTGACCCCAATGGACCCGTGATTCGACCTACATGACTCGGAAAAAAAATACAAATTGAGAGCTTTTGTATTCATAGGAAAGGTGCTATTACTAGAGCTTTTGTTGTTTACAAATAGCTGAGGCTATCCTTTTTTTTACATGTTTTCCTTTTTTATGCTTTTCGTGAAACTACCATTTTAGTTTAATAAACAATGTGGAATGCTGGTTGAAATTGAATTTCCTGGCAGCTTTTGATGTGGATATCAGAAGAAGTTACAGAGTGTTATTTTTATAGTTTCATAGAAAACAGCTATTGTCCTTATAAAAAAAAAAAGACTGATGTCTTAATAAAAGCAGGCAAGATTTTTATATAAATTTCATACAAATTATGCAGACAATTTACAAGAGAGGGGTGAAACTCCCAGAGAGAGCACACACGCCTCTGACATCCTTTATTATCCTGATAATCTTTGACATATTTATTCCTTAACTACATTTCTGGATTTCTACAGGGTATATTTTTGTTCTTCTAGAAAGTATTGCATTTGCTGATTGATGTTTGCACAAAACAATACGTAGATCTTTAAATGTATGAACAGATATATGTGTGACAGATTAAAAGAATATTGCTTCATAGCTTAGGTATTTGAAGACAAGGTGAGGAAAGAAAACAATAATCCTCTAGTAACTGTCAAAATTAATTAAAATCACAAGATCTTACACTTATATGAGACTTTGATTATCTGTCTTTGATTATTTGGTCATCTGTCCATAACAAAATGTAACTATAAAATGAACCAGAATGTTAAGTGATTGTGAAAACTAACTTTGTGACCTTGAAGGAAGATGATTTCTCCATAACAAAGATTGAAGACAAGTCTGAGAATAAAAAGGAAACTGATGTTTGAAGAATCATGACTAACCAAATTAATTTTGGTTAAAAAGCTAATATTTTTTTAGTTTACAAAGTAGTGTTGAAAATTAGTAATGCCCAAACACAACATTATAAAAGTACATTTTTTAAGGAAGATATCATTACTTCTTTTATGACTCAAGCAAATAAAAGTCTTGTGGGAAAAAATTGAGCTATTATCAAGCCAGTGTCATGTAACCTGAAATCTGCCAGATGACTGAAAACTGACTGCAATGACTGATCTGTGTTCAACAATGAGAGATGAAAAGCTAAGACCAATTCCACCAGTATACCCAAACTCTACATGGTTCAGGAAATTGCTGAGCAATAGTTAGCCAGTCCTACTCTAGCATCAATGTCTTTCACTCCAGCTCTAATTATTTGAGACAAATTTGGGGAAAAGGGAACACAGGTCTTTGCTGGAAGCTCATGGTGGGCACTTCTCCCTCCTCTCTGCTGGGAGGAGTGTGATGTAGAAGCTTCCTTCCACATCACTCTTCGGGTCTGCCTGGGTTTCCCTCTACACATTTCCTTTACACAGGTTGCTTCCTTCCCATCCGTTCCCCACGAAGCCTGGAATAGCTTCCCCCAGTCTCAGAGGAGGCAAAGGGATATTGTTTGCTACACAGTCACTTTGTCCAAGGTTTGTCAGACCTTCACCATAAGGTATTCACAGGGTTTTAGCTAAAACAGGCTGGGCAATAGTCACTTGGCAGGGGGACAGCAGTTAAAATAAAGTAAAACCAGGTCAGGCCAAGACAAGCCCAGACAAGTCCTGAGAGCCTGCAGGTTCATACAAAGCCTGTGACCATTGCCAGTAATGGCAAAGTCACATTTACTGGGGCTACAGTCAAAATAATTATCACACTTTAAAAGTGCTTTATTGGAATTTAGGTTGATTCACTTTTAATGAAGACATAGAAGTAAATATTAGTGCTTATTTTGATACAGTTTAAATTAAAATTTGAGTCAATGGGGGCTTCACAATTAGCAGTAGAGAACTGAGACACCACAAATAAAATTAAATTAAACATGCTTTAATTCTAAATGGGAAGAAACCATGAAGAAATTTAAAACGGTTTCTGTACCACCTTTTCATTAAAATCCTTATTTAATGGGATTAAAAGTCTTCTTTTTGGTATCCATCCAGAAAAGGTCTAATAGTTAATATTCTCAACTGAGCTAGATGCTATTTAGAGGGAAGAACACCTAGGTCTTCAACTTGCCTTTCTGTGAGAGAAGTTTTACCAATTTTACCATTCCACCTAGGCCTAATTGAAGGCTACTATAATTGACTGTGATTTTGTCAAGTGGATACTGGCTCCCCAGAAAGCAATATAACTAGAAAGCTGAAGAGGAACAGCTACTTTTCAGTGGAGTAGAAGCCATGTTGATTAAGGGTAAAAGAATTAAAAGAGAATCAGGGTCTGAGATAGATAGTTTAATTGCTGCCACTGATGTATAACATATAATATATAGGGAAAAAAAAACACTTCTGAAAGGAACCAAGATGCATTAATTCTATTAAGTGATAAATTTGAAATGGCAGAATTAAGAGCTCATTTGTATCCTCCTTTAAGAAAACTCATTGCATAATGGCTTCCATCCCAGCCAGCATAAATTTCAACTTTGAAATACAAAAAGACATGCTAGATTTTACTATGTTTCACTTTAAATGCAGAGGTGTCTCTTTCTTCCTCTTTGTTAGATTCTCCTGACTCTCATGAAAATGAAGCCACTACTTATTTAAATATAAACCGATGGAATGGAATGGAATGGAATGGAATGGAATGGAATGGAATGGAATAGAATAGAATAGAATAGAATAGAATAGAATAGAATAGAATAGAATAGAATAGAATAGACTATTTCATTTGGAAGGGACCTACAATGATCATCTAGTCCAACTGCCTGACCACTTCAGGGATGACCAAAAGTTAAAGCATGTTATTAAGGGCATTGTCCAAATGCCTCTTAAACACTGACAGGCTTGGGGCGTCGACCACCTCTCTAGGAAGCCTGTTCCAGTGTTTGACCACCCTCTTGCTAAAGAAATGCTTCCTTATAAATCATGACATATCGTTTGGCTTGTGAAAAAGCAGAGGGAAGGGAAGAGCAATCTTGTTATATTTGCCCACAGAAACTTTTTGTTAAATTTTCTACCATCCCAATATAACTCATAGGGGAATGAATTATTTTTGCTTACATTTATTTTCATTAAACCTGGTTGTAAGCTTTCTCATGGAATGGTTTGTCCCAGAAAATGATCTTGTGGGAATTTCTTGATATTTTGTTTTCTCCTTGTGAAATAAGATTTTTTTCTACTTCTTGTTATCAAAATATTTTGATCAATTTAGAATGTGTTATGTCAGTTTTTATTAAAACAAAGATAAGCAAATAATTCCAGGATATTCAGTGATGCAAGGATTTCAGTCTTGCCTTACAGAAGACTGAAAATGTAATCTTAGAATCTCTAGATGATGAGAGTCAGTTTTTCAACCACATTTACAAGTCTGTATTTTGTGTATAGGTGCAATTTATCACTGTATTTTTGCAACATGTACCAAAACACAATATTAATTATTTTGCCATTAATTTAAATGATAAATATTTATATAGCATGTGGTAAGAACTTTGAATGATACCAACCCAAATTTTAACCTATGAATTAAATAGCTATTAATGTTTGAGTATGCTGTGAACCAGACATTTTAGTCTTATTGCTAGTTTTTTGTCATATAAATTTTTAATCATGACAAGTATTTCTTTTTCAGTGTGGATATCAAGTATCCTTAATATCTCCTTGTGAGTGACTTTAATAGAATCTTTCATTATGTTTAAATAAATTAATCCAGTTGACTTATCTCTGCCTACCGCTCTGACAGTAAGGAAGGCATAGCCCTATAAAAAGGTGTGCTTTTCTTTGCTCCATATATTGTATCAGTCCAGGTGATTTATAAGTCTAACTCTACCTAGTTCTTCTGAAAAACTCCTTGTCTTTACTATTTCCCTACCTGAACACAAACCATTTGCCTTCTATTGTCTTATGAAAAGTTTCTGTTTAGAAATGCGAAGCCCAGAGTGGGATGAGCACTGAAAAATGTGCTACAACTTTCTGTTTGAATTCTTACACTTATTTACATTTAACTGTGTGCGCTCTTCCTATATCCCTTTGTGAAGTTCCTAAAAATGAATTTACTGTTGGTAAGAGATATGATAATAGTATGATAATTCTTTCGTTAGGCTCCTTTGCTCAAAGTACAAGTTTTTATAAGTTTTAAAAAAGATTTTTTGCCTTTTTGGGAACTAGTAACTTGCTATTTGGAGTGTGTGTCCAGCTGAAAATGTAAATAGCACAACACTAACTTTTTTGTCAAATACTTTAACACAAATTGCTGCCCAACAAACCTTAATTTTACCTTTGAGGCCCAATTTATATCAGCTCTGCTGATGCAAAGGAGCCGTAAATCACCTAGAGCTGGCTCCAGAGGAAGATCACTAGAAGCATGGAGCTGATGGGGCAAGGCCTGCACTAAACACCCTCCTGGCTCAGCCTGCAGGGTGCTGGGACATGGCCAAAGGCGAAGGTGGCAAAGAAGAAGGTGTTACAGCAGTGTGCCTATGCTCCAGCTGTTTCTGGCTGCTGCAATGGTCCTTTGCAGTTGAAGGTAAGTTACAAAAGGGTTTTGCCTGCCTTAATTTCTACTGGGGACCAGCCTGCTTTGGAAGCAGCCTGGCCATATATTTTACGACTGTGTCTCCTCACTGTTGTGGGATTGTACTCCACAGAAAAATAGCAGTACAACACAATAGATGATGAAAAGCAGAGGATTTATTTAAGCTAAGTACAACGTTTAGGATGAGCAGTTTGCTGACATAGTGCTTTTCTCCAACTTGTCATTGGTAAGTTTCAGCTTCCCAAAAATATACACTTCTGATTTACAGTAAGCTCAAGTGTTTGATCTGGCAAGGAATGGAAATTTAAAAAGACAAACACAATAGTCTAATATTTAGTCTAATATAAAACACATTTTTCCTCAGCTGTCACAGCAAATTGCAATGGATTTTAGGGAAGGTGGAGTGACTCAGAGCATTTGGAAGGGAAGAAAGAGGTTCAGCTGTGGCAACTCTAACAAGCAGATTAATTAAATTGTAATAGGGACCCCTAAGCACCAGCTAGTTTGAATAAGTATGTTTAGAACTTATGGAGTGTTTTGAACTTTTGATCAAAACTGCAAAGATTACTATTGCATAAATTATGTCCCCTTATACTGCTTACCACTAATGATAAGCCTGGCTATTCTGTATTTGCAAATGGATGGCCACTTCCACATGCTTCTGAGCTCTGTCCAGGCTTACAATGTCTTCCTTATTATTTTGTCTCTTAAATAATAGTAATATGAAATATCTATGGAAAAGAGAAATACTCCCAGTCTAAACAGTATTCTCTTATGTCTTTCTGCATCTTAGATGGGACTTACACACTCTAGGCCTTTTGCATCTCTGTTCCTATCTTCTCCCACTTTGGACCTAGAAAAATGTGATATGTAAAATATGGCTGTAGTGGCGGTGACTTACAGTGGCAATGAGCTTTTAGTTACAAAGCTCGTGGCTGAATAACTCTGGTTAGGGCTCTTGAACTTAGTGGGTCCTCTGATAACGAATATTAAAGTGTCTGAAGACTTCTGACCTGGAGGGAGAGGAGTCCAGAGTGTGAATCTAACTGGAGAAACTTAACTCCATGCAGTACAGAAGAAGGCATCTAATTCTAGACAGGGATGCAGCTTAAGACAGCCTCATGCTTTGCCCTTTGTGTTATTTTAGGCAATTCCTTCCTGAGGATGCTGGTCGTAGCAATTCCCTTTTTGAGATCCTAAATGTTTCCATGCTTGGAATCTTGGAAGCAAATTTCAGGTACCTAAGCAAAGGTTTCTATAGCTGTTTTAGATGCAATATGGTGTCCCAGCTAGTCTTCAGCTGTTGCTGCAAAAAGGCATGTTTTTTCTGTAATGCAGCCTTGTGCAGATAACTCAGATACTCTTCAGATGCCTAAATTGGCCCTAGAGGACTACATTTAAGTACATGAATTGTCATCCATGTGTCCAGGTCAGACACATAGAATAAGTTGAATGTAACAGTGTCTGAAAATATCCATTTGTTTTCATGGGCTTTAAAAGATTCCTGGGCTACTACCTCTGATGTAGATGTGATATAGACCTACATTTCGTACTGATGTCCTTTAGCAGATTGAGGTCTTATGCCTTGTAGATCATTCTGAAGAGATGCAATTTTTAGTGACCGTTCAAGAACTCCTGTAGGGTATTGCAGTGTATATCCAATTAGGGTGTTATAATTTGGGGGCTATACAAAATTCATTGTGTTTTATGCATTTGTCAAAGTGGGAGATTACTTTCCCTTCTAATACATAAAAAACAAAACAAACAAACAAAACAAAAACCAACTAACCTAAAAAATCCCCCCAAAAAAACCAGCCCCACCCCCCCAAAATATTACCACATATCCTCAATGCTGGCAAAGATGGATGAAATTGGGTCTTAGAAAAAAAACTGATAGACAGAATGTATGCAAACCTTCACTTACTGTGTAAGATTATGGGAACCCACATTCATAATTAAAATGTAATAGGTTCAAGCTAAGTGAAATCCAAAGTTTTTGGGAAATCTCATAGGCTAGCAGAACCCTTGTAACAAAGAATGTGAAAAGTTGCTGCATCTTTTTTTAAAGTACTTCCATTGTTAATGTACCTGAATCAAGGGTAGGTTACATCTATAATTTATTACAAGCTAATTAGTTAAGCCTTTGAAGTATTCAGAACAAATTTAGAATACTACTGTATGAGTCAGTAGCTGATACACTGTTTGACATTTAATGTAATGATTAGATTGCTCTTAGTTCAACTAACAACCAAGAAGCACATACAAGTGAGTTTTCCATAAAAAATGAGGTCTTCAGGTCTTATTATTACTATGAGAACAAACTATTTTATAATCTACAGTGTGTACAGAAATTACTTGAGAAATTTTTTTTTAAATACTTTTTTTCTTTCTGTAAAACACTACTTTTTCATCTTAGACTGAGTCAAAGTTAAACAGGACACAGGAAGCTTTGTCAGTCTGTTGAGCAGCTATTGCTGAAACAGCACAAGCAGACAGAAGGAGAAAGACAGGCTTTCAGTAAGCTACCAAGATAATTAAGAAAGGAACTTGCCCAAACAATTATCTGGGGACCCTGCAGTAATGCTTGTAGCCATAGCTTGGGTGTAAAACATTTTCCTGTGTGTTTAAATGTAAATTCTAAGAGAAGCCAAGAATACTCTTTTATACTGGCTGCTTAAGTAAATAGAAGAGAATACAGATTTGTAGAAGAGAAAACTTTTCTAGCCACAAGAAATAGGGACAGATATTTATCAGGGCCTTGAGTGCACAGATAGGCCTTAATTTCTTTGAGCACCCCCACCCCTGCTCATGGGCCCAGGAGCCTCATTTCAGCTCAGGCCTGAGCAACTAAACCTCCCATGAGCTGTCAGAGGCGAACCTGCCTCCAGCCCTGGGGGGGAGCTTGGATCTTGTTGCATCTGCTACAACCCTGTCTCCCATTCCTGCTGACTGGGTTCACCGATGGACCCTGGAGGGATGATGGACTTGATTCTTCCCCTCACCCTTTCTGGGGCTGTCATTGAACCCTATCTCCAGCAGCCAGCTCTGCTTGTAGTGCTCAGATCCTGTGGGACCATGTTCTGATAGTGAAGGCACAGCCTGTGCACGGGTCACCCTTGTTTCCTGCCTCGTCCCCCTCTTGAAGCAGACCTCCAGATACTGAACTAGGAGAAAACTATAGAAATAGACTGAACATCCTAAACTGTTCTTGTTTATTGCCAACACTTCGTTTTCATATATTTTGTTGATGTGACACATTGCCGATAATTATACATATGCAATAAAATCAAGGGTGTCACCAGGTCTTTGAAAAACCCTCACACATTTTTGTCCCTTTTCTGCTGTGACTCCCAAGGATATCATTATGACCAGTGTAAGAGGCAGAGGAGTGACTCTTCAGAGTAGTAGAACCAGAACCTTAAATGTAAAAGCCATATCACACCAGCTGAAGCACGATGTGCAAATATCAGCCATTCCGGTTTATGCACAGGATCATGACCCTAAGTTTCAAAGAAAAGCAATCCTGCTGTGTCAGTCTGAAGTAGGAACACACAATTCACTCGACAGATTCAATCAAATAAGAAAACTTGGACAATTACCACATTTAGCTGAGCCAATGTAACTCATGAATTTGTCTTAGACCTGAGGAAAACTTGCCTGCATAAGTTCTTCACTGAGATTTTTAGTTAACAACAGGTTGTGGTTAGATGCATAGACATTGAACCAATGGAAAGTAAATTGCTAAAATGGCATAAATTAGTGATGTGAACACAAACTCGATTCCTACAGATGAAAAAGTACATGAACAATTTAACATTGGACAGTGGAAACCTATTCTCTTTTATCTTGCTCATTAAGACCTGCTTCACATATTTTAGTCATATCCAGTTTTTTGTGCTGTGACAAAGTACAAAGGGCTCTTTCAAAATGTGGATGTTTTGCTTATGCCCTTTTGATGTGAATAAAGCCCAAAAGTATAATAGTGTGATCAGTGAGAGATATTTAAAAGTTCATAAAGAATTAGATGTAGCTGACAACTGGCACTTTTTAAAAATTAATTTTTAATTATAGAATTTGACAAATCTTATGAGCTGCAGTTAAGACTGGGAGGGCCTCTCCAGGATTTGTTGCTTGACATAATAAGAAAGATGCTGTTGTACATATGTCTGCTTATCTCTGTGATCCACTCCTGTTGCATAAAATTAATAGGGTTAGAAACAGCACTTAGAAACATCCACTGATAAATCCTATACATATAGTTCATAAATTACAGAACACTTAATGTTAAAAGGGACCTCTAAAGGTCATCTGGTCTGAACGCCCACCCCCCACCATCAATCTCTCATTTTTTATCCTCTTTCTAACTTTTAATTTAAAGAAAGCTATCAAGGAATGTAGTATCTTCCACAAGGTTTGCATCCAAACAGCCTTTTATGCATACAAAATTGGGGGTCCTCTACCCTAGATAAGTTCTCTACCTAATGTAAGACTCCTACTTCTAGTTATATCTGGAGAGGTGCTGAGCTCTGAGGACCCATTTAAAGCTGTTATCTTTAGAAATTTCAACCATAAAACTTGGGACAAAAGAAAAATATTTGACGGCACTTTTGGCCCATCTTTGATTTTCGTGATTTATACATTTTATACTCCTATTTTGGCAAGTGTTCTGAGCAGTAATGGAAAGATTGGGAATAACATGTAAATTTCAAATACCAAGGGACAGGCTTGGAATAAATGCTTTGCTTATGGTTCCTGAACAATTGCCAAAGATAATATGTTATGGGTTTCTTGAGCCAAAAAGAAAGAGGACAGCGGGAAGTGACATGTACAGAGGAAATTAGTGTGAGAGATGATTTTTGCTTGAGTGCTGGTTGCAGGGATACCTCGAGTCCCTGAACTCTGGGTACAGCATGAACAAGTACAGAAGTGAAATTGTTAAAAAACATTTTAGCAGAATTGTTATTTCATGGAGAAAACTTGACATGGTTATAAAGAAAAAGAGCTGAGAATTTAACTTTTGGGCATATTGCCTCACAATAGTTGCAATATACTAAGCCAGATAATATTTTAGGAAAGAATCTGACATGTTACTTTGTTCTTATCTTTATTTTAAAAAAAAAAAAAAAGCAGGAAGATTTCTAGCCTCAGGTATGTGCAATTGGCTGCTTTTCTTTAGACATCTGTTGTATGTAAAATGATATTTCGCACTTCCTTTGTATGTGAGAAATAGTGGCCAATTCTCCTTGCCATCTTCCTATATGAATGAATTAAAAACATTGTTAGAGTAGACTGATGATCTATGAACCTCTAGAGTGGTAACAGCCATAACATCTACATCAACTCCCATCACTGGGGTGCTTACCTGTATCGAAGGGGGAATCAGTTCAGACTGAAAGACAGTAAATGTATATATAGACCTTACAGCAGAAAACTAGAGTAGAATACTGTGCACATAAGGAAAAAAAAATTTTTTTACATCTAATTCCACTGCACATGTCTATCAGTGATCCTATTTTTATTCCAGTAAGTTTGTAGTGTACGTACTAAACCAATGAACATTATTTTTTAATGAAAACTGAATTTCTTTTCATTTGAAAGTACAAATAATCCTATTTCAAGGCAGTTTTCATTTTCTATTAATGGAAGTCATTTGGGAGACTACTACAAAATTTAGTGATGTCAGTGAAAGTCCCACCATTGATGATGATAGACTTTGGAACAGGTTTCTATCCTCTTAATCCATAAACTGCAAAATAACTATTTGAAATAAGTATCAAAATATTGCTTTTAGTAGCAGTTGGACCAAAGGAAAGGTTTTTTGAACGTTTTAAATTTCCATGCTTTCAGATTTGACGCTTTTTTTTTGTCCTCCCCCCCTCCCCCTGCCCCAAATTAAGCTGAACCAAAACTTGGAGCTTCTGGCAACCTTGAATCCTGCAGTTCTTCATTGAAATACCTCCTCCTTCATAGCTGCTTTAGCAGCAATGAAACTGGGAATAATATGTTTTTCAGTGGAGAGAGAGGCAGATGGACAGTTGGCTTCTGGTCTTTGAGAAGACCTGAAAACCCAAGCATGCTTATGATTCTTTGAATGTCATGAAAGCTTCTTCCCCCCACATGCTGCCAAAACCAAACAACTCTCCAAACAAATCCAACATACTAGATGATTTAAACAAAACATTTAGGCCCCAAACCTAATGCATTTGCCTGAAAGTGTTTTCACTAGAACATTTTCAAGCAACCCCACTTTGAATCAATGAGACTGTAACATCAAGAAAATTGTCAGAAAATGAGAAGTGTATCCATGGGTAAATATAGCTATTCTTTCTCAAAAGACATTCATAATACATAAGATTTTCTATGTCTTTTTCTCTCTACTGGTTTTAAAACTCTTTGGAGGCCATTTTTCAAAATGTAACTGTAATTGTACTAGTAAAGATCACAGAATCAGAGCATACATTTGTTCTTAGGTTGCATTTGGTCTTTTCGGCCAAAATAATTAGAGAGTGTTGACATTAAAAACATCCTCATCAAAGCCTAGGAACATATATAAATAGTACGTATTACTGATAGTTCAAGATCCTTTATTAACCAACAGAAATTAAATTATGTTTCCTGAAAAGGTATTAAAGTAAAATACACTGTGTTATTTGACTTTTCTGAATCAGATTTTCTACATCAGAATTCTAACATTGAAATTTCCCTGGTTAGTCACTGGGGTGGCTAATAACCGAAACTCCTTTCTGTCTTCAGCATTTTATCTCACAGCCTGTCTCTCTCACAAATATTGCTATGAAGAATGCCCTCTAATTGAAAGAATTGTGCAACTTCTTTAACTTAAACATTAAGTAAATGTGTAAAAGTAAGTTGTAAATATATATTTTCAATACATCATTCATTTACTGTTTCTATTTATTGAACTAATGTTTTTCAAAATAATTTTAAAGACGTGGAACATGCGGGAAGCATTTTAAAAAAATAGTCTCTCACAGTAACAGACATGAATATGTGAAGCCTGCAAGTTTCATTTAATTCTATTTTATCGACTTACCTTTTATACTATCTTTAAAAGATACTTCATTAAAGCTTTAGTGACGTTATTCTGTTAAAATTGTGACCCTATCAAAATTCATTCATTTTTTCTATCCTTTCTCACATAATGTGATTTACTGAGCTTCCAATATTAACTGGAGTATTTGTTCTAACCCTAAAGTCAACTTTTACTTTGAAAAGTTTAATTCTTTTATGCAGAGAAAATAATCTCCAATGGAAGAGAAAGCAGCAGTACAATGCAATGAAGACCTAGATTTTAATTCGAGTAATTTAATTGCATCGACAGATTTAGCCAAAAGTGAACTCTTGTTGGAATTAACTTATCTATTCTCATGTTAGACCTACTTACTTACTTACTTGGTGTTTAGGGCTGGACATATTTTCATTGGACTTTTGATCTGAAGTCAGAAAGTACTGAAAATATTTTTAATGCCAGATATCATGCTCAATCTATCAGCTTATCAATAAAATATGGGAAGCACTTTACAAAATTAGTATATCTCTAGTTCTGGAGTGCAGTGCCATTAGTTATATCAAATTGAATATCTCCTCTATAAAAGGTGATGCAAAAAGTCTATATCAATATGAATCTGATTGAAGTATCCAGACTAGAGGAAGCTTCCCAGGCTTAGTAAAATAGCTTTGATCCCAAATAACTCTGTGGCTCAGCCTGTTTGTTGCAAACAGTATTTTTTTTTTTTTTAAATTTTCAGGTAACAGACATTAGTGAGCAGCATGTCACAATATCAGGAGTTACTTACTGTAAATAAAAAAAAGTCACAGCAAAATACCACCCAGAACACATAAACAGTTTGATCTTTATTTGATGACATAAAAGATCCTCATGTAGGTGAATATCAACATATTTGTTTACTATGACTAAGTGAAGCATATAGATAAAATGGTTCTCTTCACTGGTGAGAATTACATTGTCCTTCATCTTTAAGTGAAATATATGAAATATATTTTACTTTTCTTGATTTTTACACAAATCCAATAGGATGTTTTGAAAATTGGCAGTGCAGAGCAGCCTGTATTTAGGAAAGGAACCCTGCCTGAAGGCAGGTTTCTAAATATTTATCTGATTAGTTGCCATATGTTGAAATAGGTGGTTGCTTGACAGTGGAAGAGGCTGATTATGAAGCAGCTCTGGAGGCGATATGACTCCATATATTTGGCCTCAGGTTATATGTGTTTGCTGGATGAAAGACACTTGAGCTGCATTCAACTGAATTTGCTCAGGAACTGAAGGAAGTGTAAGTAAGCAATATAGCTCAGCACATTGCTGAGAATCAGATAATTAGTGCTGCCTTGAGATGGAGCTAATTAGCCTGGCCACTAACTACCATGCAAATACAGTTTTACTGTGACCCACAGTTTTACCAATATCCTTGACTTCCCCAGGTAAATATACCAGTTCATTTGGTAATCTTTAACATAACACTATATTGTGCAGACATGTCCAAAAGTGTGATTTTAAGAATCAAACCCTATAAACGATGATTTACAGCTAAAAGTGAATTAAAGAGCTAATTAAAGGTCCTCGGATTAGGGAACACAAATATTTCCTTTTCAGGGAAAAAATTGCTAGCACGAGATATCTCATTCCAACAAAGTCTCAACAGTGGGGCAGTTCAGGAAAGTTAATTTCTTTAGAAGATATGAAGCACCAGTTACTATAACAAATGTTTTGTTTCATTAAAAAGAAGTGAAAAAGCTGAGATATATTTGAGATAAAGAAGTAAATCTGTGCTGAGTTTACACTAAAATCCCTCCAATAATCACATAAGATAAGGGAACCAGACCCATGCAGTAACTGAACAGAAAGGATGTCCATTTAATAATAAAAGGTGGGAATCAGTAGCTTTACAAACTCATGTAACCAATGTACAACATTCAGCTTCTTTCGCCAGGTTCCAGGCCTGGCTATGTTCACTAGTGCAGAACAGGGAAGCCATGTCCAAACAAGCCATACCACCCGGACCCGGACTGAAGCAGTTGCTTACATCTGCACGTTTTGTAATATCAGCAAAATGGTTTGCCTGAGCTAAAAAATCCTGCCTTGATGCTGTCCTGGGTGCAGGTGCCCAGGTGTTGGCAGCGGGAGCTGCAGGGCAGCCTCTGAGGAGAGGCCAGGGCTGCCCCATGCCAGTCACAGCCGGTTCCAGCCGGCTCTAACGGACGCCCGCAGGGCACGGCTGAGCCCCTCAGACAGGACGGTGGCACCTCTGGGAAAATGTATGTAAGAAAGGGCAAAACGATGGGCAGAGGTTGGGGTCTTGCAGCCAGCCGAGGTCAACCCACCACAGACACATTACTCAGAAAAGAAGAGGGTATTAATGTCCATAGTTTATTATTCAAAATTTGCTGGATAGATAGGATCCCACAAATCTGTGCTCAATTCTGTACAAAAGAAAAAATTTAATTTAAAACAATAGTGCAAAATGACTATCATTCATTGTAAAGTCTCTTCAATTTTTTAATCTTTCTTCTTTTCTCTGGTATGTAAAGTTGTTTTTTTTTTATTTGATATGTCCTCCTTCCACATTAGAGCAATTTCGTTCTTTCTGTCTTTTTTCTTGATACTTTTATAATCACTGTAATATAAAAAAAGAAAAAAATCAAAATCAGAAATCCCCCAAATCAGTGCCAAACTCCATTTCTCCTGTGATCTCTAAGTATGTAAACAAGGACATTTTTTAATCTCATTTACATGGTATGTGCTATGTGTTTGTAAATTTGTATCTTTCCGTAGACAATAAGGCCCTTTTGGCATTTTTCTGCCATTGTAACACTCATGGTGAAATTTCCAACTCTTTGAAATATCTCCCTAACAGTCCTAATCTGTCTTGTATTAACAGGGTTTCAAACTTTATGGTTAATATTGTTCAATTTCGTAAGGAGCTTTCAGGTAAATCTTAATGCCAGCATGTAGTTGCATGAGCAGCAGACAAGATTTTTTTGCGGACTATACTCATAAACCATAGCTAACTGTTTAAATCTTACATCAACATATGCTATTTGACCAGCTACATATTAAGCTGAAACCCTATAAGCAAAGCCTGTTTTCAAAAAAATCCATTCCTGTCAGCTACTCTGTTAACAGAGGTGGGGTTGGATAATTTACACTCGTTCTACTAAATAAAAATACAGATCTATGTTTTGACCTACTCAAAACTAAAGAAACATGGTGAGGTCAACAAACTATTTTCGTCATAAGTATTCCATGAGGGATAGCCTTCACTCATCTTGTTAGATACCAATGACAATTTAAATGAGAACAGCCCTTTCAAGATTTTGCCATTGTTAAAGCCTAAGTACTATTTTGATTCATGTGTAACTCTCAGTAATTAAATTCTTCCAGGATGTGTCTCAAAGAGAAGTGAATGTCTCCTGGATAGCTTTGCAGTACCTCTACATTATGTAGCTTTACAGGAGAAACTGAGCTGCAGAAAGACTGATTTGATCTGAACTTTAGAATAACTGAAGAAATGTGACTTTTTATCCCTAGAATTAATTCAATCATGTTTTCCCTGCCATCTATAATCAAAAAGATTCTTTCACTTACTGTGTAATACAGGACAAATCTGTCTCATACAATCATCTCAGCTTCGCTCTCCTGCTGATTACTCTGTACTTCCACCTATTGGGAGGATGTAAATATTACAATACTATTTTTGCTTTAAAACCTAAAATTGTTCTGTGGTAACATGTTTATGATTGGTTTAATTTGTTTGCTTGTTTGCTTGTTTGATCACTTGCTTTTTGAATTTTTTAAATACATGAACTTGGGAAATTCCAATGAAATTGTGTCATCTTTATGAATTTTCTGACCTTTAAGAGGAGCTTGACATTTTTCTTTATCTGGGATTTTATAACATTCTTAAAAGAATTAGGGAAGAAAAAGGGATAGGACAAGGCCATGAAGACACGAGTCTGAAATGCGATAAAGAGGTAAGTATGAGAATGAATAAGGTATTCCTGAATTCTCTGCCACAGATTGTCTGTTTCCCATTTGCTGATGTACAATAGTTTACAAGTTTAAAAGCTCCCAATATTTGAAAAAAGTAAGGGTAAGAGACCGTTCTTAATTCTTCAGAAGGATATAGTGATAAACAACCACAAGTTCGGGTAGCACTACTGATGCTTGATTTTGATTGCCTAGTTTACCTGCTTTTCATTATTTTAAAGTGATTTAGTTAACAGTCAGTATTAAATTAAAAAATCCATTATTTGAAGCATGGGCATGGTGATTTTGAAATTGTAGCCTGTAGTCTAGTAAAGTTAATTTTAAAAGAAAGTCTTTTGTCTGTTGTCTTGGGTTTCCTAGAGAAGGATCCTAAAACACTGGATAAATGTTAGGAGTTATTCCTAAAAAAATTGAAAAATCACTTCACTAAGCAATAGCATCCTTATTACAAGAAACTGAAAACAGTGGTCAAGAGTGCAATACATAGGCAATAGTGTCTCCTCAGATGTTAATATAGAATTTGTTAAGTAGCATCTGTCTCAGGCTTTGCCTATGGTAAATATCATTGCACATAGCTGCAAAGACAATGACAGCCTGTGTGAAAGTAATAGATATTCTTCAAAAACAAAGTAGCTAACCTGTGTAATATATTTCAGAGTTATGAAATTATCTGCTTAACTTAGGTTGCACTATAGTAAAAGTGTGCTTACAGGACTGTTAGCAAGAAAATTATCTTTATGCACCATGTGTCCAACACTTTGGCTATTGTGGGTACTAGTATACTTGCCTATATTGACTAAGACAATTACTCTCATTCTTTATCTGTCAGATTAATACTTAGCATTTTATGCACTTAATACTATATAAAACTTCTGAGCCCAATGAAACTGAAGACACCATTCCACATGTTAATGGGTTTATGAAACAAGTTCCTTCCTATGTGGAAACTCTGGCCAATAGTACATGCTTTAAATGAGTTAAGTCCAGAGCATATTTTTGCTATTTTTGTTCTTAGTCATGCTGTGGTGAGGGACAAGATACTTGATTTGTACATACCTTTGCAGACTATTAATTGTTAATATTATGCTCAGTTATGTGGCCAGTTTACAATGAACTGCTGCCATTTTTATAAGCACTGATACTTTAATTAGGTCTATGTATGGTCCCTAATTGTATAGGGAAATTATCATGGTGAAAGGGGTTTATCAGCATATATATACATAAAATATATGATCAGAGTTTAAAATAACAATTCAATTCTATTTCATTTTACAAATGAAAATTTTGTTTCGTTGTAATTCTAAAATAATGCTTGTTTAAATATTTAAATGGTAACATAGTTTAAGAAATATGGATTAATATAAAATCTATGTAAAACCATGGTTAATGTCGATGGTAATTAGTCATTTTATATCCAGTTCTCGATGTTTATTCCATCTGGTCAAAAATGGACAAATACAGGCCAAATGGGGATGAACTGAACAGATTCAGAAAAGTATTTTAAGTAAGCTCATTAAACCACAAGTTCTGTGGGATGTCTGATTTATTACTTTTCTGTTTAATTGGCTTTTGCAGGGAAGGGAAGGGAAGGGAAGGGAAGGGAAGGGAAGGGAAGGGAAGGGAAGGGAAGGGAAGGGAAGGGAAGGGAAGGGAAGGGAAGGGAAGGGAAGGGAAGGGAAGGGAAGGGAAGGGAAGGGAAGGGAAGGGAAGGGAAGGGAAGGGAAGGAAATCTGTGGTAAAATGGTATTAACCAGGTTCTAAATAGGGCCTCTTAATGCTGTCTGTGACTTTGCAAAATCTGCATGGTATCCCACTGAGTCTCCTAAAGTGCAATGTAGGCTCATCCAGAAAAATTTGAACTAGAGAATTCTTGAAGGAGGAGAGAAATTAATGTTCTCAGTGATGGATGCAATCATCTTTTAACATGTAGAGAGTGTGTTTCTATCCCTACTATTCTGTCACATTCTTCCAAGAATAAAATTTTGCCACCATTCTTGGATCTCCAGCATCACAGTCTAAAACAACTGTTGTAATTTTTGTTATATACATTCTTTGTTTCACAAGGAAAAACCACAGAGGAATCAACTGGCAGTCAGAAGAATATATCTTGTCTTTGTGTTTGGCAAATTAAGAAAAAGCCCTATTGTGTACCTCAACCTCATCACCCTTTACTGATATAACATTTCCTCCACTCAGATAAGAACACTTTTTCTGCACAGAAGAATAATTGGCAAGCTCATGATTGTCTTTTCTGTTGGCTGCTGACATACAACAATCTGGGATAAATGATGAAAAGAACAAAAGGAACACCCAAGCAGATCTCAGCTGCTAAGGAGTTCATTCAGTTTTTATAGCAGCCTTATAGAAGTGAGTGATACATGGGGTAGCTGTTATGTTCATTTTGATATAACTGTGAGAGTCTGACATGTGATTCCTCACTCCATGGATAGCAGTTTCATTGTGTTTTGCCTGGTTTTCCCAGTGTGAAAATCTATGTGCTTGAATGAGATGGGGTTTTTTTTTCTTTTTTTTTTTTTACATGAAAGGGAGTTCACAGAATGCTTCATGTGGTTTACTAATAAAGCCACAATCTGTGAGGTTTTCTTTTACAAATATGTATTAAAAAAGCATTAATCAAGATCTAAATAATGTAATCTACATCTGCTGTTTAGCAAAGATATTTATTTATACTCCCTCAATTAACAATTAAACTCACAATTTGAGGATTTTTCCTTATGCTGTCTGGGTAAAAATAATGTAATTTTACAATATAACAAAAATCATGAGCTTATTAAGAATAAACTCATTACTGTGCAGGTCCTGGTTGACCCCACAAGCCTTGATTCACTATTAAACATTCCCAAATGTTCAGTTCATTATTATATTTCCAAAGGAAGAAATGTTACTCTACTAATCAGTGTACTTTTTAATATAGTGGCTTCTTTTAAAAACAAAAAGCAAACAAAAAATCATATTACTAAGATAAAAAATGGAGTGAGGGTTTTATTCTCTTGAGTGACACAAAGACACAACTTTAAAGGTACTCCCATGGGCACTGGATGCCCACTGTTTGGAATCTCTGTTGACCATTGTATGATGTTGATAGGCCTCCAAAGGTGCTCACGGACTCTTCATCCTCAAGTTTGATGATATGTTATCTTGTGTGTACAAATCCAATGAATTGTTTTACCCCTTGACAATTAATGCAGAATTTTTTTAGTTATTCTTTTTTTTTTTCTTACTGATGACCTTTCTAGACATTTATTTATTTTATTTTCTTCTCATGTGATAACTTTATAACTTTTAGGGACAATGGGGGAGGGAATGTACAGATTTTAATTATTTCTTTTACAGAAGGAGATCATGTTAATACAAAAGAAAAAAGACCCTCCTGAATTTTGTTCTCCAGCCATGTCCATAGTCACTAGTTGGCCATGACTCTGTTATTCTTACAGAGATTCCTTGTTTCTGTAATTTTAGATTTGTTATTGCTTTACTTTTTCTATAGAAACATCTTTCCAAAAATTATACAGTATTCATTCATTAATCTTCAGTCTCTCTGTGGGGAAGTTCTCTGTTGGTGTTGGCTTTACATAGACCTTTATAAAATTTTCCTCAACTGTTATAAGTATCTTCACTGCTCACATCCCAGTTGACTGCCATTTCATTTCAGTGCCTTTTCCTACGTGCAGAAAGTTATTCACAGTCTTTCAACACCTGACGTATGGCACAAGCACCTGTGAGAGATCAAGGTTTAAACAGTGATGCACTGTTAATTATTATAAGAAATAGGCTTTCCAGTTCATAAATTCCCATGAGCCTTTTATATTTTTCAAGCAGCAGTTCTCTTTCCTTGGTTTATTTAGAAACTGGCTGATGAGTTTGCTGCACTGTTGGCCATAGAACTGCTTCTGGGACCATCTTGGGGCCAGGTTGTTGTGGGGCTGGCAAGGCTTCCTTATATTGTCCTGAATGATTTTTCTTTCAGGTCATATTGGTATCTAAGGAATTTTTACATGTCTTTATATGGGCAAATAAGGCCCTATACAAATTCCACTGTTGAGATAGTGTCCAGTTTCAAGTATAGATCTAATGTATTACATATAAACTATTTCTCTGATCTTTTTCTTTTTTTCCCCCTCCCACTATGGTATGAGAACTAAATCCATGTAGTCATCAAATAACGTAGTCAATTATTTCTTCCATAAGACTGTAGCAGATAAAGTTCTCTTTCTTCATAGTTTTAAATGGACCTGTAGAAGACCCACACTTAGTATGGGACATACTAAGCTAACAGAAAATATTTCTAATAACCAGCAGGCGTCACACAGAGGTAGGCAATGACTGACAGAAAGATTAGCTTTTTCTACCAATAATGATATTATCTCCCTAAACAACATAAACCTCTAACACATAGATTCATAATTATTTTTGAATTTTATATTCCTGTGATATTGAGTTTATTTAGTTTATTTGCTGTGAATTAGTATGTCTTTTATTTACACACTATTCATGTTTTCAAATCACCTTTGTTAACAGCATAGAATCATAGAATCATAGAATATCTCAAGTTGGAAGGGATCTATAAGGATCATCGAGTCCAACTCCCTGCTCCTCGCAGGACTACCTAAAAGGTAACCATATGACTAAGAGTGTCATCCAGCTTTAGCATGGTGTTTAAAGATCACAGTTCACAGTGGACTGTTATCACTGTTGCACAGCATTGGATTTCTTTATTCCTTCTGAAGTACTCTGTTAGTGTATTAGCATTTTAAGATGTGTCGTAGAAACAGTCTACTTGTTCTGATAAATTAAATAGTCACTGAATTGTATTGATATAGTAATAGACAAGACTTCATACTACTTATTCTTATGTAGTCTGACCATTAGTGGGTCATGACAATGTCTGAGGAGCAATTCTGCAACCTGAGAATGAAATATATAAAAAAAAGACTTAAGCAGAAATGGTTTTCCACCTAATGGGCTGTTTTGGTTTGGTAGTATAACGTAGCTACCAAACAAAAATACAGCTGGAGTTCCAAAAAAGCAATGCTCCACTTGAGCATGGCTAATGACATAAACACCTTGGGTTTTGTTCTAGCACAGAAATCGTTGCACCCTGCAGTAGAGTTTAGCTCAGACATGCCCATAGGATTTGAGCACCTTATTCTCTAGTGTTATTCAGTTCACAGTGGCCCATCAAGTAAGTGCTATTCTGTCTTCTTTGTAAAGGTTCTGCTAAGACACCACATAAGAACTGTCAACAAACCTAGTCACAAAGTCTTAGTACTAAAGTGCTGCAATGCCCACTTGTTAGGTGCCTTGCATCTAAGATTAGATACTTAATTTCCCTATTGTATTGCATTGCATTGTATTGTATTCCCAATTATATTGGAAGGAACTGAAGAATTCACATACTTTCTAGGAAATATTTATTGTTAGATAATTGGGAAGACGTATTTTTATGTTCTTACCTTCTTTTGGAAGTTTCTCTTTTCTATTTATTTTAAATTTAGGTGCCTAAATTCTAACTTAAGTAGAAAGCATGTTTAAGTTTTCTTTTTAGGTTGAGCACTGACCACCTTTTACAACACAGCAAGATTAAGGGAACTGAGCTGGCATCTGGTAAAGGGTTTACTGGTTACAAGACTGTATTGTAAATAAGCAAATAACCATGTGAATAACATACACAAACATATACCAACAAAAAACAATGAAAAAAACAAAAAAACCCACTGGAAGTATTCCTTTGCTTAGGACTGAAGAATTATAAAAATATGATTGCCAACAGAAAAGGATATAGCTGAACTCTGTGGATTACATATGATGAATATTTCAGCACTTTTTACATTACTGAATATGACTGAAAGTTGAAAACACACTATGATGAAATTAACTGTTAAGTGTTCCAACCTAAGGAGGAGCGATTGGACAAAGATGGATTTTCTTTTCTTACATATGTGTAGCAGCTCACTCTAAAATTACACTGAGCTGACACAGAGTAAAGAGAAAGAATATTTAATATAAGAAACACAGAAAGAAAAGCACAGTAGAGAGAACTGTGTGTGATTTTCTTTCAGAACTTGGCATTATTAACAAGCAGTAATGTAATTGGAAATGTTGTTTACAATGAGGTGCATGCTACTATAACAACAAAACATCTCCTAAAATATGTCTTATAGTGGAAATATTTATATTTATTTATAGTATTTTCCATTGACAACATTAATTAAATTAAATCAACAGATGAGGTAGTTATTAAACTCTTGTCCAGAAACAGTGTCTTGGCAGTACATAAGAAGATGCTTTAAAGGACACAGTTTCTCTACTTATCACACTAATTGCTTCCTATTTAGGCTGGCTGTCATAGAGCTATCTCCCAAACTATGTAGTAGTGAAAGATTACTCTATGGTATTAGCAAGTCAGTGTACATGTGTAGTAGCAGCCTCTCTTTTTTTTTTTCCTTTTTAAAACTGTGTGAAATCATGGGTCAGGCAAAGTTTAAGGATTCTTTGAAGTGCCACTAAAAATTAAAATTATCTGTTTTTCAAAGCTTGGCTGGCCTCAATCCCTATGTCTATTCTGCCCCCTGATGTAGGTTTTTCCCTGTTTGTGTCCTTTCCAGTTGCAAATAAACAATATATTAAACTATTATTTTTAATGGAAGCTATTATGGCTTTGGAACTTAAGGGAAATTAAATGTGTAACTTTAACTGTATGGATAGTATTAGCAAATCATCTACCTCCCTTAAAAAGCAGTTACAAATTATTACCAACTTACAGCAAGTGAAGGATCTACTTAATAACAATGGTGACTTATGATGGTTGTAAAAGCCAACAAAACATTTCATTTTAGAAGTAACTTTATGGGGTGCTATTATGGATCATTGTTGGTAGTATGAAATCAAGTCTTTCATTTTAAATTTTTGGCACAATTCTTTCACAATCTGCAACCTAGCTTTATTTACACTCCTAACAGCTGCTGACACCATCCTCAACACCATGTAAATTAAGCTAACTTCTCAAAGAGGTATTTCTGAAACTAGTCCTAGCAGAAAAAAATGGCTAAGTCACTTCTCAGAGGCTTTTCCTAAAATTTTTGCTAGTTTCTTTAGAACAAATCTCCCATAACCGCAAAAATAGTATTTAAAAAAGAGAAAGAAATAGTTTGTTTCCAACTTGACAAAGTCAGAAATAAAACTGAGACACAGAAATCTTACTTCAGATATGTTCTTAGGTTAATTTGCAGAATGTGACATTTGCTGATTATTTATCCATGGCATATGTATACTAAACCTGCCAGAATCTTTGCTGAATTAATTGTGTCCAGATTAAAAAAAAACAGATTAATATAGATATATCAGTCTAAGATATCTAGGCAAAAGTAGCTCATAAGTGGTCCGGCCCAAATCCAGGCCACAAGATTAGTGTCTTCTCTGTTTCGTTTCAAAATCTGCTATACCTATTTGACTCTGTAGTACATTGGAAGCAAGGACAAGTGTTCTCAAAACTGTTTAGGAGATACCAGCTAGGTGTACCAGCCTTACTACACAGACACTCCAGGAGAGTGGTCATAACAAAAACAAAACCAAAAAAAAGGCACCCCAATTTAACGGGATCTTTTGCATAAAGGTGATGCTTATGCACAGAATTGAGTCTCTTGAACAGGGTGGTGGGTCGCTGTCCATGTGTCCAAGGGCACTTGTAAAGTTTTCTCAACCTGGATGGGATGATAATCCCTGAACCTCTGTTCTGCTGAATTCATTTAGCCAGACAGCCAGCAGTCCCACCCACCCAGTCACACACATGCACGATGCCTGCTACTGACTGTCTTAAACTACATACAAAACATCATTCCAGAGCCTACAGGAACAGTTTCTACTGACTATTTGCAAGTACCTCATCTGTGTACCTTTTGGTCAATCCTACAGCAGGAACCACTTGGGAGAGCCTCTGGGATGGCCAGGCTCTCCACTCTTGCCATACTGTTCATTTCCAGTTCAAGGGACAGGAAGACTATATGGTGTAGTCTCAGGCCAAGGAGGGTCTGTAGATACTGCATCAGAAACCAGACTTTAGACCCCAACTGTAAGAACAGGAAAAGCAATAGAGCACAAGCTTCAACCTAAACATGCTGAGTTATCTCACCTGAATGAAAAATTAATTTGTTTGATAAACAATTAGTCAGACACATAATAAATGTAAACATAAACTGAGAAATGCAAATCTCTTTCCCGTGTTTTGTCTTTTGTTTTCTTCTGAATGCCTTATTTCTGTTATTCATTCAGTAACAATAACTGAAAATGAATTTAGTATCAGCATGCATTTGGACGGTAAAATCTGTATTGCCTTGTCCTAAATAAGCTTATTAAGGCATCAAATGAAGCTGGCTTCCTGCCTGCTTTTTGATGAACAGATGCACAGAACAAGGGTAACAAAGTGTATAAATTAGAACATTAGATGTGAATGCTTTTTTGTAGCCTAAAACTTTATAGATAAGTGTTATGCAAGCACTGGTTTTTTTGGGTGGGAGGGGATAGATTTTTTAATTTTTATGTTTTAGCCTGGAGAATTAAATTCATCTTTCTTGTCAATAAAAGAAAATAAAATATGAATTATGATTAGACCGAGTTTTAAGTACATAGTGCTGACTAGATGAAGACCAGCAAATCAGAAAGTTTAAGTAAATCTCTGGTCTGACTCCAGTTCCTTAACTGTTATTCATGTTGAGTAGTATAGCCTTATCACACGTTACATTGATTTCAATACATAAAGGTGGTGAAATTAAACCACCGTTGAAGGCATCTTATATTTGAAATTACAATGTCTTTATCAAGGCTAAAATAAATGTTTATGGACCCCTGATAGTAATGTTCAAAAGAAAAAAATTTAGTTCAAGATTTTCGCTTGTTGTGTATTTTATTATTCCCTGGTTTGAATGTAACATAAGCTGCAGATAACATTACCCTTAATTTTTGGTTTAGACTGAATAAGGAGTTTATGGTCATTTTGACCATATAAACAAAAATATAATGTTGAGGAGTTGTATTTTCAAGCGTTTTCAAGCAGTAAAGCATGATGTACAGAATTCATAAACATTGATACTTTCCAAATCAGAGATCAAATGCTCCTTTAATAATGTCACCCTACAATGCAGTTGACTGCAGTCAGTTTACTGTGTATATGCATCCATGACAGCCAATAAAAATATGTAATGCCTTTAGAAAATACAGCAGGATTTAACACAGTTATGTAAAGAAAGAGTATCAAATTTAAAAGCTTAAAGTGCCTCTAAGACCTGCGCAAAACTTGGAATTATGTTATGCGTAGAAAAAATTAACAAATGTACCATCAAATTAATTTTGATATGTAAAGCAAAACAAATTTCTTAAGTATTTCTTTGTCTTTGATGAAAATGAATTACACAAAAGCAAACTCAGTCTCCATATGGAACTATTTTTAGTGTATTCCCATTGACATAAATGAGGCTAGAAATAGTAGAAATAGAATGTAATTCAATAGCACAAAGGCCAGGGTCATACACTTGGGGGCTAATAGTAGTTTCTACTAGAACCTGAGAGCGTATCATTTGGAAACAGAGGAGGACAAAAGCATGGGAGTATTACCTGATCACAATATGACCATGAGCCACCAATGTGCTATGTCTGGAAAAAATGCAAATTTGATCTTAAAGCACATCAAGCATGGGTTTTTTTGAGCAGTGATAAGATGTTCATGTTATTGTACAAGACATTGGTCGGCAGAAGTGGCTACTACTCTAGCTCCTGTCTGTTCACATTCTTCCCAAGTCAGCTCCTCCTGTTCCCACTTGTACCAGAACAAGCCTTTGAACAGGGAACAGTGAGACAAGTCTAAGGCCTCTGACAGCAAAATTCTTAGACTGAAAAGACTTTGAAGCATGTTACAGGACTGATCAGAGGGATAAAGATGAGGTAAAACAGAATGATTTTGGTGTAAGGTTGCTTAGATTTTTTCTCTCCTATGGAAAACATAAAAGAATGACAAGGCAGGATATGAAAGTTTTTCCTGGGAGCTCAGCTTCACACATCTAAATGTATCATGACAGTGTGATCTTGGATGCAACGAGACTGCAGGGACACTACATGTCTGTTACTGTGATTGTCTTTGCTTCTACCCAAAACTAAGAAGCAGAGAAACATACTGAGCTGAATAGTATTCCTGCATAACTTAGATATCACGAAGATTTCTGTATTCATGACAAGCTTTTATGTGGGAGGTATGAAAGAAACAGATATTATTCTAAAGATTAGCAAGGGCCACTGGAAACAATCACTTCATAATAACTCTTATGACAGAGCATGTACACAGACTTATCACTAAAGAACCCAGCAGAAAATGCATACTGACTCTGCAAAACTGAGACATTACTTTCCAGGACATATACTGGTAGTAGTATTTGTCCTGTGGGAAAAAATCTGGAAGGTAGAAAAAGAAATTCCCAGGATATGATCAACAGTACAAAATCTATAGGAAGACAAAGGCAAATAGCTATTTTCCCAGATTCAGGTGATGAATAGCAATAAATGTAATGACTGAGAGCAGAAATTTTCAGTGAGGAAGACATTGCTGAAATTTAGCCTCTGGTTACCCAAAGGCTGCCACTGTACGTACTGATAGAAGATGGACTGGTATTTATTCAACCATGCTGTCTGTAACAATACAACAGTGGCAATGAGTAGTCTGATTGCAATTGTATTTTGGAGCAATTTGTAATTTCCTCCTAGCAGTACCAATGCATAATAATATCAGATCTGAAACATGATGTATGATAACAAAACAACTACATGGCCAAATGCAGGCCATCAGTAATAAATCACTCAGTCATGCAATCACATACACAAAAATGTAAAGTACGCAGGAACACCACACTACTGAGCAACATAAATAATTAAGTAATAAAGTGATATCAAACATCTTATGTCTGAAAAAGAATTAACATCATGGACCATAATCAGCATCCCTCCCAAAATGCAAGGAAATAGTTCAGACAAATGGACACTAAGAGAGCCAGCTACTCTTTTCATTACTTATGGAACCATCACAAAACCAGTCTCACATGTTCCCTACTGCAGATACTTATGAAGCGTACAGAAGGAACACATTCTATCATGAACGAAATGCCAGGGTAGACTGGCAGAGAAAAACAAGTGCAAAAACCTTTTTGTTAAAGGAAGGATCTATGGTGTCTCAATGCACTAAATAGAACACTGAATATAAATAGATAACCTGTATGTCTGAGGTTGTACTTGCTGACTGAGGAGGAGATAGCTGATTTATCAAATGGTAAGGATGGCAAAAAAGGGTTATAACATACAATCTCCAGAGAATGTCTTCTAGAATTTTTGGTAGGTATCAAAACAAATATGCACATGTCCTCCAGCATAAACTGAACCAATTTCTAAGCATCAAGTTCATAAGCACTATGCTCTTATTCTTAGAAAAGGAAGGGTCAAAGCAGAGTCTTTTCAGGACTGTTCATAAGAATATTGAGCGTTAACATCAAAACAACTACTTGCAGGCATCTAGGGAAAAAAAATACATTGACTTCTGAAAGATAAAGCCTATGAAAGAGTGAAATATAAATAATCCATTAATACAAAGGAAAAAGAAAATATATATCAGGGTTCTGTTGTGAGAACTCAGATGTAGTGTGACTTCTTTTTGTAGATTAACAGACAGTGAAGGAAGTAAATATTTGTAATAAAAACCACACCTATGTAAGTCTGAATGATTAACATAAGATAGTCATAGGTAATAATATCCTTTAATCTTGAAGAAAGACACCGCTGGAAATTACCAAGAAATACTTGCTAAGAGAATCTCAACGGGAAAATAACGATAAAAAAATCCCTTATTGTCCATTTAAGAATGTAATTGAGGTGCAGAATTTGTTCTAGGACATTTTGGAAAGTATCATGAAGAGGTCCCTGTGTGGAGGCAAGTTCCAAATGCTAGATGCATAATAGGTACTTTGAACAAACTGTCTTTCAGAAAACAGCACAGAAGGCTCTGTGCAATAGTAGATGGTTTAAAATTATGTTGAACATCCTACATGTATCTGATGGAAAACACAATAAAACACTGAACAAAACAATAGAACAGTGAAACAATTCACATCTTTATGCTAATAATGTCACCAGATGTAAGGGAATGAAATATAATTAGAGATTACTCAGTTTATTCAAATATAAACAAAGAGAAAGAGGAGTACAGAAGAGATGGAATGGAAAAAGAATATTTTTCTTCCAACTAGGTACAATTTTTTTTGGTAACCTAATGTATGAGGCAGTTATCCAAAACAGGGGAAACATAGTTCATTTTCTTTCAGTAAATAAAATTTTAAACTGACATTGCCCTGTTTCCAGAGTTCTCAAAAATCTTTTAAAAAGCTATCCTGTTGCCATGCAATATTTGTGTAAGAATCTAGAGATGCGTGTGGTTGGGGTGCTTTGGGATGTGCCCAAATGCAGAAGAGGGAACGAAGCTTTTGTTTCCTTTCCCACTTCTCCTAAATACACAACTTGGGTGAAACCAGCAGAACATCACTTGTTTCTTATGTGAGGGAAATAATTACTGCTCACCACTTCTTTTTATTTTATTGCAAATTCTCTAAATGTAGAAATTCATGTCAAATATTTGTGTTTTGTTGGTTTTTTTAATCCCCTCTTGAAAATATTTATTCCTTCCATTGGGAAAAAAGTAACAAAACAATGGAAATGTTTCTATTTTTACATATTCTAGGCTGAAATGTATTTTTGACATCTTGGTTTTGTTACTAATATATAAACTGAGAAACTAAAAATGTCACAAACTGAGGAGAGGACAGAGCAAATGAAAACAAACAGAGGAATTTACTGCCTCAGATTGAATGCCCAATATAAAACATATTCTGGAAAGAGCTACAGAGAGAATACTGTTTAGCAGAGGAAAAATTTTACAGCCTTATGGAATCTTAATACTGTGCTGAAAAAGTGTAATCTGATTCAAATCTAATGCTAGAAGCTATATAGACACACCAGAAGGCTATATGAATTCAAGGAAGTGGAGCTACCAGGAGGCCATACATAAAAAAGCTATGACCAAGATACCAAAATTTTATTTTTCATGCTATGAAGAATGCACTGAGAAGGACATGTCTTCAGGAAGACAATGCTGATGGTTTTAGGAAACGTGCTTGGTGGCCACAACACACTGAGGCTGAACAGAACTGATTCAAGATCATTTGGGAATCCGAGCACAGCATTGGGGAATCTCTCTGGCAGCCCACAGAGATGAGAAGATTGAGTTGCCAATAAGGATGACCAAAAGACTGACTTCTTCCTGGCACTGTCAGATCAGCTCAGTACAGCTTGTAGTCTATTACAGATGCTGATAGGGTGGACACTGAGAGTTGCTTGCCATGAATGATACAAGGCTGCAATGGAAAACAGAAGAACAGACTTAATGCATAGATAAAGTAAGCAATTTTCTGGGGGAATAACAATGTCTGTGAGGAGCAGGCATGGATCTACTGCCCACCTAATGATGGCATAGCACTGGAGGAGAGGCCACTTTCATCTCCTAACATGCATAAGCCACAGCCCTTCTAGCAGGAAAGTACCCCCAGTGATAGCAGAAGCTGCAGAACTGTCTCAGTTCTTATTTTTCCCTTATGTATGAGAGCATCCCTCTATCCTTAGGTCCCATGCAACACATTAAGCAAAAGTTGGTAGAGCAGCTGAAAAGTTCCTCCCTTCACTCAGCACAATGGCCTGTTGTTTGCAGTTGTTTTGTTTTGTTTTCTCTCCTCTGGAAGGAGGGGCATATGAGTTCAAAATCCTTTAGTTGAGAAAGGTATCTCGAGAATTTCAGAAGTCCACCTCCAATAAGAAATATTAGAATTTATTTAATTTACTACAATAAGCTACTTCTGAATAATAGAATATCAGATCAAGCTGACAAAAAATAAACCCTTTTAAGATTAATTTATTCTAATTGGTAAGATTTTTGTTGCTCTATGGCAATAATTTTTTTCCACTCAGGCTGTAAGTAATCAATACCTATAGTCTTTCCCTTTGCTGCAAGACTTGGCTGAGAGAAAGAAAATTTATTACAAGTGTACAAAAGAGGTAATGATAAGAGAGGTTGTCCAGCTGCATGACTGCAATTATGTCATAATATGTAGGAGTATATGTTTCAGTGACCACTGCTAAAACAATAAATCTTTCCTGTGATAAAGTCAACCTAGTTTATTATGTTAACCTCATGTGTGCATTGCTGCAGTCTGTGCTACTGATAATATTACTTTGAGATTCTTGGGTGAAAGGGCCTTTGTAAAGTGCTTTACAAATAGATTAAGAGTCAATTAAATCCACATTTCAGATTAATAAATCAGCTCAAAAAACTTTGTTATGCTCTGGCTCACTGGTGTGGTTCAGAATGAAAAAGATAATCCTTGATTTGCAAATATGAATTAGTAGCTATTTCTAACAGCTAAATGGCTTTCTTTCCATCTTGCACTCTGCTTACAATCATTGCTCAAAAGAAAATGAGAAAAATTGTCTGAATGCCAGAAATGATAATTTAGATAGAAATGCTCCCTGGTCTGTTGCCAAACACTTAGAAAGGTTAATAAAAACATTAATACTGTACTGTACTGGAAAAGTGGGTATTGTTATCTCAGATTATAAACTTACCTTAGTCATAAACTTAGATTTTATTTTCTAAGTAAGAACAAAGTTTAATGGAGAATTTGAAATAAAAATAAATGATCTGACAAGGAAAGAAGAATTTATTGGTCTGAAATGAAAAAAAAGCTGCAGTTTTGGCTTCATACATTGACTGTAAAATAAGGAGTCTGTTTATATAAAACAGAATAAAATGTAAAACAAGAGAGACTAAGATTCTGCATAGCATATACAAATACGCTTTCAAGACTTGGTGATATTTTACATCTACTTGATATCTGCAGGGTGTATTTTTAGAGTAATTCGAATCATAGATGGAAGAGTTCTATCAAGTTGTCATGCAGTTCATCTTATTACTAATGAAGAATTGTTCCCTAAACACAGTTTGTAATGCTTTATCCTCTCTGGTTTAAGTACCCAAAGACATGGGTGCTCCTGCAGGATTCATTAAGAGATTGTTCTACACGAGTGAATCTCACTGTCTGTAAATGTGTCCCACCATTCAACTTAATTATTTCCCTTTTTATTAGTTAAGATATGTTTCATAATCCTAAATATTTCTTTATGTGACTTGGTGTTTAAATATTAGTAAGTGATAGGGCATGTAGGACTCATATTCATAGCTGATAACACAGTTTAGATGTATGCTTTCGATAATACATTTTGTTTACCATTGCTCACCAGAAGATTTCTGAGGTTCTTTAATTTCCTGTGCAGTCCTTTCCACTAATGTTGCTGACTTCTCCTTGCTATGACTTTTTTATGGGGAAGAGAATTGTTTAAGGCTCCTTCATGTTGTCCTAAAAAAATCTAATTATTTTAAAAAACTTTACTTAAGTAATGAGAAACCATACAGCATTGCCTATAGAACACAGTACCATGTAGTGTGCGCTCATATAGCTCTTCATGCTTCATAAAACTACACTTCATGGAGTATAGACTTGTCTGTTTATTGATGTCTGTAACCTAGACAAACATCTCCCCTCTTTGAGGCTACCCTATTTTACATCAGTTTGATTTTCTATGCACCCTAACACAAGGACCAAGTCTTTTTAAATTACTGCAATTTAACACTGTTCAATAGAGTTTAGTTGTTTGAATTTGAGGAATGGACACTCAAGCAAGTAGTTTTCGGGTAAGATAGCATGTAGATGTATCACACGTAAGTTAGAGCACTAAATGTAAGAAGCATGCTCTGAGGTAGCTTTTCCCTCAGGACAAACGGGACTGGTGTGTGCAGTTGTTCAACTGATCGGTGTTGGTATTCCACAAATTCATCCCCCATAACCTCACAGAAATGTGGTAGTGTACTCATATTCTCAGTGACAGATCAGGTCCATAAGGTTTGTATGGTCGAGGTTACAGTCTGCAGCTAAGTGCATTAACTTCAAAGAACTTAGAAGAAAGATGATCAGTTCTCTGTCTCTCTTCTGTCTTTTCCTTTTCTCCTTACCTGTTTGTGTTGACTAGCCACAAACTCAACAAATGATTGAAATAGTGGGGGACAAGAAAAGAAATAGAAATGGTGAAAAAGTACATCATGTTGATGTATATAACAATACACTGAACAGAGACTCGGTGGAAGAATTCACATCTAGGTCATTTTTAGAAGGTACTATAAATACAGAAATACAAGCAGGGAAGTATATGAGAGCTTAAGAAAGAGCCAAAGAAGTATTCAGATAAAAATGATGTTTCTAAAATGGGTTGCACAATGAAAATACTGTCTGATGTCATTTTTGGGATGTTAAAATCTATCTTTGTCAACTTGCGGAGAACAGATAATGTCACATGTTGCCTGGCAAATGTGACTTTGCCATTACTGGCAATGGTCACAGGCTTTGTATGAACCTGCGGGCTCTCAGGACTTGTCTGGGCTTGTCTTGGCCTGACCTGGTTTTACTTTATTTTAACTGCTGTCCCCCTGCCAAGTGACTATTGCCCAGCCTGTTTTAGCTAAAACCCTGTGAATACCTTATGGTGAAGGTCTGACAAACCTCGGACAAAGTGACTGTGAAGCAAACAATATCCCTTTGCCTCCTCTGAGACTGGGGGAAGCTATTCCAGGCTTTGTGGGGAATGGATGAGAAAGAAGCAACCTGTGTAAAGGAAACATGTAGAGGGAAACCCAGGCAGACCCGAAGAGTGATGTGGAAGGAAGCTTCTACATCACACTCCTCCCAGCAGAGAGGAGGGAGAAGTGCCCACCATGAGCTCCCAGCAAAGACCTTGGGATACTGACTGCTTCTACTAACTTCCCCCTCCTTCTGTTTGAGGAAGACTGAAGTGTTAGATGTAGGACCAGAGAATTATTGGAAGGGTGATTGTAACACCTGAGAAAGCGGATATCTAATTGGAAGGTTTTATACAACCTTTTTAGCAGTATGAGGCTCATACATGCCATATTAGATAATTTGATGTGTTCATGCAATAATTGGCCTAATAATGATTTCTTTACTCCCTGTGTTCTCCTTTGCCCATAACAAGATTTTGAGTGTAACTTCTAAGAGTAATGGAAAAGGCAAACATGCTTTAAAGAAAGACCTAATCAAATAACTATCTGTAATCACATGGGAAGAACAAATTGGGAAGAGTCATATTGAGTTTTTCAAAAAACAAACCAAGTCAAACTAATTTCATTTCCTTCCATGAAAGGACAGTAGGCTTTGCAGATTGAGACTTTTGAGAAAAGGAGTCAGCTTGAAAAGACATATAAAAGAAGCATGGAAATTTGTGACTGTGGGGCTCGACATTGCACAACAGTGCAACAATCAGACTGAGTTTGATGCTGGCAAAAGTCACCTGCCAGCATCTGCCTAGGCCTGTCCGAACATCCTTCCCTTTGAATGCCATGAGCAGCTTAAATTCAACTAGACATTTGATGCTAAGGGGTGCAACAAGTAGGGACTCACAAGTCAGGTTTGTATATATGACCTCACAGGGTGCTTTCTCACTGGTGTGTGGATTAGTGGGTTGTGGGGAGGAGCACAACTGCACATAAAGTTAGAAGCCCCCCTTCCATCTCCAACAAGAGGTGTAAGTAAGTAAGCGAAGCCTTGCCTGGAAGAGGTGGGAGGTATTTGTAACCCCCATGTCCTGTAAGAGAGGAGAGGGAAGGGCACATAACCATGCATATTTCTGAGGGGGGCAGGTGGGGGTGAGAGCTTGTGGGGATTAGTTATAGAAGGGTGATGAAATCTGTAGGTGTTTACAAGCGTTTTGTGAATGCCCAGTGTTGTATCTGTTTTATTGATTCTGTAGTTCAGAGATTGTTGGTTAATTGCATTTCATTAATATTAAATCTATAAACTGCTTCAATCCTGATTTGATATAAATCACATGAGGAATTTATTCCAGTGACTGATGCTTCAGTAAGAAATAGTAATCTGCTATGGCTCAGACAAAAAGCCACATGTTTCAGTGAAGAAGAGATTCAAGCTGACTATTAGGAAAATCCTTCCAAAAGTAAAAGATAATGAAACACTGGAGTACGTTCAGACAACTGTCATCATTAGAAGTTTTTAAGAGTATTGGAAGATTTCTAAGAAGAGATTGGATAAATATGTATCAGTAAAACAGAAATAAAGTTAAAGTGTCTTCAGAATGGGAAGAAATTCCAAAATCCAAGACAAAAGGATTTATACATTATGTATTCCTTTAGCCTATACATTCAGGTAAATATATTAAGTGAAAATAATCAGCCAGAGTTGAGAAGTGGCTAATAAAATGGTGAAAAATAGCACAAGAAGGCATAGCAAAAAGGAACAATTTAGAATGTGTAAGGACTTGACAGTGACCTTGAGCACATACTGGGACCATAAAAGTATAGTATGATATTTTATTTGTTTTGATGCAAGCAGCATTATGTAGGGATTCCTATCAGTTCAGTAGCTCATTTTACAATATACTATAAGAAGAGCAGTCACTGTCAACCCATCATTAATTTGATGGGCTGAATAAAGAACTATCTGTGAACAACTGTATTCATTTAAATGCTGTTATAACATCATGGTTTCAATTGTGGCAAAGCTGAAGAATATTTCTGGTTGCTATATTGCTGCTGTATGTATGAATGACACTGAAAGTAGCAAATATTTCTAGTACAGCCATTCATTCCATACTGATAAGATACTCTAAGACGAGATCATGATCTGGGGCACTATCCAGTTTGACTGAGGAAATTTCACTCCTGTGAGATGTTTCTAGCATCAATTTATATCCAGGCAGAATAGATATGAAGCATAGCAAGGTTACCATAATCTTTCATGTTTTTCCCCATCACACACGAGAACTCTTAATCTCAAGGACTTTATTAAGATGAATTTAGCTGATATCATTGTTACAATTGGAAATTCTAGCAAAATAAATAAAAAACCAAAAAAAGTAATAAAAATAGCTTCAAGTAACTAAAGACAATCAATACAGAATAGTAGTATATAGCAATAGTAGTAGAATAGTAGTAATTAACATAGAGGAATCTACCTTAAATTATAGCAAAAATGAATATATTCCTTTACAGATCACTGTATATAATAACTGATCCCAGTTGTGCTATACCTTAGTTCTGAATGTGTTGGGTTTTCTACTCTTTACATGGTTTCATGTTTATAATTTTCTGGAAGTGATATACTTAAGTTATTTGTGATATATTAAAATGTCAGAGTTTTCTTTTGGAGAGGTTTTTTCCCCTTCCCATTGGATTTCTTTTTTATTCTTTTCTTTTCTTTTTTTCTTCTGTGACCAAATTGCTCATGATTTGGTCTGAACTAATCCTGTAATTCATGTTGCTCCATTCACTGACACAGTGAAAACTGAGGCATTGTTCAAATGGTCACTTTAATTCAACATTAGCCCTAATTTGTCCCTGGACAGTATGGCCCAAATTTTTCCCCTGCCTGGCCACTTCTGCCCCCTCCTTATCATTGGCGCAGTGTTGACACAAGCAATATGTATAACTGCAAAATTAGCTGAATCAGGGAATTGATCTGACTGTGAATTATTTTTTTCACTGGTTAGATTATCTGCGAGGGAGGAGGCTATTTTCCACTGGATAATGCCCATGGACTGAGTTGCCTTTCCTCAGTCACCCAGCTAAATGCCTAAATTTCTTTCAAATAAACAACTCCTGCTGTATTACATTTCAAGTACTATTGTTTAAAATGAACTAATAACTGCAAAAATATGGAAGCAAAAAGTAACTGCAAAAATTTTATGAATTATGTAATACTTAAAGCCTAGCATAATGTCAACAGTATGCTAAGTCTGGTTTAGGTATGGGTTACTTTAGTTATTCTTCAGAAAATACCTGGTGGACCAGAGTAAACCCTAATTTTACTGTGCTGCCTTATTTGAAACTGCAGGATTGCTTTTCCTGTTTTCTTTTAAGTGGAGTGGAAAAATATTGCAGTTTGCATATATAACATTAAATATTACAAGGGTACAGGAAGTATTGGTAAGTACAGCAAGTAGAAAGGTGAACATTTCAGCCTTAATTATGTATTTATATACATGATTTTTGGCTACATTGTGCTTTTGAGTCCTCCCTCAAGGTTAAATGTCCTTTCATCATGGTGACTACTGTAGTTAATGTGAAATTCACACATAAGATAGGAAGTTGTAGTTGATTGGAAGTTTTAAACACATAATTTTTAAGTATTACAATTGAAATATTGTCTTAAATTAAACTGGTTCTTGATCTAGATAGATCTTAATAAAGCTGAGGGTTTAGTCTATATTTTCTTCTTGTTTTGGTAAATTTCCTTAGCACTGAGTTGAGTGAGAGGTTTGCTTAGCAAACTCTTGCAGAACTTTGTTTTTAAATGCGAATCTACTAGTGAATTTTTGGAATATTGATTAAGACTGGAAAAGCTACCAAGTAGCTATCTAAGTCTTTGAAGATTATCAAGGTTCTTAAGTGGGGGGGGGGGGGGGGGAAACAGGACTGAAAAATTTATGGAATAAAGGAATTTTCTGGTCAAATGCTGATTACTGATGAAACCAATTATATTTCTGCTCAGTTTCATCTCCTTCAAGTTAACTGGTCAAAATGAACCAGTTTCTCAGTTATTTCCCTTCTTCTCGTCACAATATAAGTTTTCCTAGGCCAAGCAACCAAGTAACCAAGTCTTCTTTCTACATTATAGAATATATTTTATCAGGCAAGGTGCTTATCCTAAATGATGTGTCTCCTTTGTAGCCTAGATAAGTTTGTCTGTCTAAGATCTGTGAAACCCCCAAAAGCCACTTTCTCTCCTATTGCGGTCTCCCTGCACAATGCCCCTTTTTACTTCCTACTGGGTGTTATATCTCCGAGGGTTGAAGCATTAAGCTACGTTTCTGCTGACCATAACATCCCATGAAGCTCAGTAGCAGTGCTGAATAGCATCTACCAAGTTACAGTGAAAATCAAAACATATCTTCCAGATGAAGGCCATTCATTTAATTCAGCTGGTCACCACCCAGCAAGACATCACAACTAAAATGTAGCCTGGGCATCCCAGCTAAGGAGCAGAAGGAGAACTGATCCAATTCCAACAAATTGCTATATAAAGTAGAACTGCACACCCTTCCTGAAATCCTGAATAAAACACTCTCATGTGTGCCCCTCACTTAGCTTGTTTTTCAATCACTCATGACTAAAAGCCCCATGCAGTTTATGGACTTGCAAAATCAATTATTGCTGGGTTCTATGGCTCAGTGTTGCTCTGAACTTCAAATATGAACATCTTGCCAACTGGAGCTCACTTGCCCCAGCCTCCAAATAAATAAATAGATAGATAGATAGATAGATAGATAGATAGATAGATAGATAGGTAGCTAGATAAATTTTAACTGTTAAACTTTGAAAAGAACACTTTTTTTATGATTTGGCAGAATGCAAGTTCAATCTAGCCCTTGGAGAACTACTTTACACAAATTCTCTGGCTGTCCTACTTCCAGTATTATTCACATACTCACGGAGCTGAAAAAGAAATCTGAGCTATTTGAATTTTTCAGACAGTAATCTTTTTCCCCCCTTTTCAGTATTATTCTTGATTTTCTTCCACTTGCCCAATCTTTCCCACTCCTGTAGGGAAGATAATCACAGGATATTTTAGTAATATGATGTTATTGTAGATCCTGCATCTGTAATGAAATGATTTCTGTTGCATTAGTGGGTCATTTTAAAAAAGGTTTTTTCCCCTTCTTTGAGAGAATATAGATAATTTTTGCAATGAACCTGGAAATGATTTTTTTCAGCTTTTTGCCTAATTTATGACCTGTTCATGCTGAGTGCTTTTGTTGAGGACTCTTAATTCATACACAGCATGAGGGGGATTTAATAATTTTTTAAAAATATGGCATTTCAATGCATATTATTCCACTCATTGTTGCCTTGTAATTTTCTGCATTTTATACAGTTGAGTCCCTATCATGTTTTTTTGCATACCTCAAAAAACTTTTGGCCAATTCCTGCCATAAATCTATTTCTATAAAATCACATGGTAATGTCAACATACAAGCTTAGTATTTGAAACAAAGTAAATTAGATTTTAAATTACATTCTTAAAAAAAGTTGTGGTTTTCTTCTTTCTCCCCCCTCCCCACCAGCACAGGAAATTTGTTATGATCTGGTGTGCTCATGTCAAACACGTAAAAAACAAATTGGGTAATGAAGGATGTAAATATGGTCCAGAAAGTACCCTTTAAGGTGAATCATATTTGAGATACATGCTTTTTTTCCTGGTCACTGGTGGAAAACATTATTTCTGAAGGAGGAAACTCAGTAAGTTGGGATAGAAGCTGGGGCTACAGAAAGAATTAGGTCTTCTAAGAAGCCCTGTATGTGCTTTAATGAAGTCAGCCTGTCTCAGGAAGTTATAAAAGATAATTTAATTTTGTATAGTGTTCTTTTTCATTATTACACTTTAACACTAATATAAATGCTTTCTTTTTCTTCATTGAGTCTCCTGTAGCGAGATATATTCATCCTCACTTGATCTTTCTAGATACTAGATATTTAGGCTTAACTTGCTATGTAGGCTGTGTTGACAGCCTGTTTGGGAGAGGAAAATCCTTTTAGAGAGCCACCTATTTAGCACTTCCAGTACCTTTCCACTAACTATCATGGGAAACTTGACTAGAAGTTGAGCCATATCATGTTTTAAAGTTAGGAGAGATGAAATCTAACCCTCCTTTGTGTATTTTTATTTCTCAAAATATATATTCCTTTTAAATTAATGAAACTTTGGTAAACAATATTGGTTGTTTATACAACCGTAATATAATTAACTAATTGAACATTTCATATAATTTTTAAATTTGCCTTATTTTAAAGTGAGATAAATAATGAGATAAAACAATAATAAGATAAAATAAACTTGTTTCAATAGTTTTTATATTAAAATGTCTAATATTTTTACCCATCATTCTGTATTTTATCTTGTTTTAAAACTGACATGTTTCCAATTTATTTCCTTCATTGATTCAATTTTTCATTTAGTATTATTTGGATATGGGAGCTCAAATTCCTTTAAACAGAAGGTGTCTTTATTAATTGTAGGCATTAGCTGCTCTCCCCTCTACAGACAGAGCTAGTTCTGGGCATATCTAGAAGCAGATATTAGTCTACCTATATAATTTAACCTGTCTTCAAATGCTTTCAAAACAGCATCTAAGCACAGGTGTGAGGGGTAAGTCATGTTAGACATTTAATTTAGACATATTCATGATACTGCTAGAATGAACAATCCTCATCTTCCCTTTGCTTGGTCTACTCCTAACCCTCTCATTTCAGCATGAAAACTTGCTTTCTCTTGAGTGCCTTCTGTGTTGTGATGAATTTCATGGTATGGGAACCACTCTGTTTTTGTTTGCATGTACACAATTCACTTTTTTTGAGAAAAAAAATTAAAGTTACTGCATGAGCACTTCACACCCATGTAGCTGATATGTAGCTGATATGGTTTAAATGTGTTTTAATTCCCGATGCTGATATAATGGATGTGCTTGCACAGTGTGATCTGGAGATTCTTCTGGAGCAGCTTGTAGATCTCTGGAAACAGCAAAAAGTAGCAATTCCACTAGGACCGAAAGCAGAGAGGCCACCCTACAACTTCTACCAGGGATTGTCACACCTAAACCTTTGAGGTAACGTTGGGACTTAGTCTCAGCATTACTCCTTATAACTGCAAAAGTAGATTAAAACATTTTCCTGAGGGTCAGTGTGGGCTAGTGGATCAGGCTATCAATCAGATAAAAATCCTCTTAACTAATTTTTGCTGAAATGGATCAAAGCACTAACTACTCCTTTCTTTGTTGTACACGTATTCTGTGTCCTTCATTCATACTGTTTTAACCTAAGTACTTATTTTGAAGTAACTTTTCTATTGAAATCCTTGCTATGCACACTTCTCCATCATCCTTCCTCATTTGTCATTTGGTAAAAATGACTGAAAGATGTGATCACTCTTACCAAGCCTCAAGCCATCTCAAAATAAAGATTTACTTCTAGTATGAGAACTTAAGGACAGATTTAGCATTTTATCTGCCTTAGTCACTGGTATTCACAATGTATATGTTCCTGCTGCACAGTACAACATGTAAATTTACTATGTAGCAATATTTTATACTTAAATCTATTTTCTTTATTCCTTATTTAGGAATATGTTAGTTCACTCACTATGCCTTCCCTGTTCACCCACTGTGCAGCTGAGGAACTACAGGATTTGAATAACAGGAAAATATATAGTGTTGCTTCTACAAAGGAAAAAAAAAAAAAAAAAAAGAGAAGCAACTTCATAGAAAAAAGATTATGAGACTTATTACAAGTTTGCAGAATATTATAAGGGAAGAATTAAGGAAGAGTTCATTTGTCAATAAGTAAATGAGTACCAGGAATCTTTTTTTATGCCTAGAGTAGGCTTTGATTTACTCTAATTGCAAGCTAGGAGATAGAAAGGAAGTACTAGAGTATCATCATTAAAATTATTTGTATTTTCAAAGAATTATTCTTAATGTTATAATAGAAATTTACTTTTTACTTGAAGAATTCATAAGGTTCAGACTATGAAAGCAGTATTTGCAGCCAAGCTACAAATTTTCCAAGTAAAAGATTCTTTTTTATTCTTTCAAATCCAAGTAAATAATTATTTTTAAAATGAGTGTCAAGAAGATGGTGGATTGTGGCATGCTTAATAGTGTAAAGTAGGTGTTGAATTATCCTCAGATCTGAAGTGTCTCTGAATAATTTAATATACCTACTTTTGGCAGATGCTCAAACTATGAACATATCTGATAGTTTGGATTGTATATTGTCTATCAAAATTTTATAGAATGCTTCAGTCTGAGGGAATACATTTTGATATTTATGACATGTTGCTTTATGCCCTGGTACTTTCTGTCCAAGCAGATTATTTTGCATGAGATGACATGCACAAATAGAGCAAAGTGGTGTATTTATTTTGTTATGAAACAGGAGTCATAGCTATCAGCAGCATTATGGGAAATACTTCTGCTTAATTATATCAGTTTCTGGGTTTAGAAATCTCTGGGTTTAGAGACTGCAAGAGTTCTGTTTCTTATGAGGTGTCTTCATTGATCTAGTCATGTACAAATAAGATTTATTTGTATTAGAGAACATATATATTTGAATACTTCCACATTAGGATTATTAAGCATATAAAATTAATATGTATTCTGTAATAGATTTATCCATTTTTCAGCCTATGTCTAGTAAAATGAAATAATTCTATATTACTGTTTTTCTAAATTAACAGATGTTAATGAGTTGCAATAGTTATCCTCTTATTTTTAGTGAGAGTTAGCAATCAAATTTAAAGTACAAATTCTATGCCTATTTAAATTCTAAAAAATAGGTGAAGATACTTTTATTGCTACTTACATAATTTTATTTTTATTTAAATGAATTGGGGAAATAGCTTAAGCTAAACAGAAAAGAGTAGCTCTTAAATTCCTGATTTCTTTAAGATGGTTCAGAAAATTTAAATTAAATGTATGTAACATAATAGTCTTAAACTTATTCACTGCAAGAACTTTTACTTGGGTGAGAAAAATAAAAAGACTTGGGGATCCCTGCAAAAATAATTAAAACAATGGAACAGTCTGGGCCTGTTTTATTGCATCATAGTTCTGCTTCTAAACTGATGACCTCAACCACAATACTTAATGAAGCAGTCCATCTAATGAATGTTTAGACTTTTCACTGTAGTTTTCACAGTGCCTTAAAATACTTTATAAAACCATTCAGGAAAAAAAAAAAAACAAACCTTATAGAAAACTCTGAAGAAACAAACAAGAGCCCACTTCATAGTTTCAGCTTTAAATTTAAATTGTGCCACAACATTTGCTGGCAAATGTATATGACTGTTACAGCTTAAGTCCATTAACTGTATTTTTTCTTTTATGCATCCTGAACTGTTGTTTTATTGTTATATGTTTGGATTTAGGTTTGCCTAATATTTTTTGAAGCAAACTAAGAAATTAAAGTTACTAGTAAACCTTTAAACTATTTCCTGGGGGGATTCTAGCGTACTGTATGTTAGAGTTATTATCTATTGAAGCATATATTTGCATATATGAAGGATGAGTGTGTTTCTACAAAATGTGATGGTGACCACCACCCTTTTCAGATAGTTGTCAGTCAAAGAAAATTAAAAAAATGTTTCTATTTCTTCCAGACAATTTCCAAGGATGTTGATCTCAGAACGTGAAGTGGCATGTTTGCCTTCACAGAGAAAACCTGTGTGTTACATCAAGCATTAGAACTGATGATCTGAAAAAGAATATTTCCATTTTCTCCTAGCTCTTTATGCTTTTAGAGCTTTTGTGAATAATTTTTAATTGAAAGTATTATCAGGTGAAATACCTGTAGCACCTATATTTTACTCTCCAGACAGTTTTTGATTTTCAGCTCTTTCTTTCTTTGACCCTCATGTTCTCTCAAATCCCACCAGCCAGCTGGGCACATGGCAACTTAGATACAGGATGCCAGACAACACTGATCTAGCTTTTCCTATAATTTTATTTTCATTTTCTTTGCTTTCTTTGTCTTTTCTTTCCAAAGTGGAACTGGTTATTTTAAAATTCTACTCAGGTTTTCAATAGTCTTCAGTTTTAATAATATTCATTAAAAAAAAAGAAAAAAAAATCTTACTAACTCCCCTCATCTCTGCTTTTCTTCTGTCATTCCTGCTTCTAATTTTCCTGCTGCTTATCTGGTTTGTTTGCTGCCAAAGAGACAGATTGTTCATCCATAATTTAACATTTATTATCTTTTGAATTTGGATCCCTTTGATTTTCCTTGAATAGTTACAGAAGCAAATACCGCTGAAAATAAAAATAGGAATACCTACATTTAAATGTTCTCACATTTCAGGATAAACTATTTCCTAATAATGAGTAAAAAAATCAATTAGTAAGACCAAACAAAAACCTGAGTTCTAAGTTCCATGAAATTGTCAAATGTTCTGTAGTTAGGAATATAATTATTTAATCTCTGAATGAGATTCCATATTTTCAATATCAAACAAATTTAGCAATTGTTCTTGAAGTGACCACGTGTAATGATCCATAATCTTGTTGACAAGACTGTGTCTTTTTCTCTTGTTTCACTAGCTAGGCAGACAATTTTAAAAGGGTTGGGTTTTTGGTTTTTTTTTCAATTATTTGCTTTAGTCTTTCACAACATAGTTGTCAGATGCAGAGTCTTCAGAATAAATATATGCTGTGAATAGCCTAATGTGGCCTGCTAAGAAACTAAAGATTTGAGCTCTTTCATAGTTTGTTGAGTCTTTATGTAGGAAGCATCCTCTAACAGATAGGAAGGAATTAAGGAGCTGAATTTACAGCTGGTAACAAGTGGTGGAAGACCATTATATAAGTAATACCATGTAAAGTTCCATTAGGTAATACTCATCATAGAATATTAGGCATTTTAGTATAATATTAAACAGCATTCAAACTAATTGGCATATCATCCTTCTGAGTAGTAACAATCATCTAGTTTTTGTCATATAATTGTGTTGATAATACTGTTAGATGGGATTTTGCATTGTTAAAGTTTTTTTATTTTATGGTATGGTATGGTATGGTATGGTATGGTATGGTATGGTATGGTATGGTATGGTATAGCATGGTAGACTTTTTACTTTTGTTCCAATAATGATGGAGAGTTGGTCAATAAATAATTTGAGGCACTAACCATACTCTGATGTTGACTTGATAGAGGAGTCAAAGAGGAATGGCTGCGGATTACTTCAGCCGTAGCCTTGTTCCCAATTGATCCAGCTGGCACATGGTATTTTGGATTGGGAAGCTAAAATCAGCGGACTATTATGCAAGTCATTCTTTTCCCCTGTATGCTATTGGTTATGAGGAACTAGTATTGCTTAAGCTCTCCATAAGCCACTTACACAGTCATTGGATATAAGCACTCCATCTTAAACTAGTGTTTCCTGCTGAAATGCTTAAAAGTTTTTTAAATTGCACCATATTTATTTCATTATATGATAAGAGTTCCATTTTATGTACTTGCACCTCTTGGAAGTATGGTAACGAGATATTTGTGTATGTTTGCTGTTCACCGTAACAAAGCCAGACAAATGTAATGGAGAAAGAAGTAATAAATATACCTGAGTTTATGACTTGGCCCTGTTCAAGTAGCAAAGTTAATACAAAAGATTTCTTCAAGCATAAAAAATATAAAATGAGATAAAACTAAAATAGCTAAGTGAACCTAGAGGAAAAATGTATCACTGCCTGTTAATTTTAGACAACATATTTTTCCATAAAACACCCTCACTGGGGAGTGATACTTATTGTTCTTTTGAAAGCAATTACTCTACTGTACAGTACATTACACTGCAAAAAAACCACACCAATAAACAGCAATAATAATGATTCTTTAAAGTGTCCCCTGTGTGCTATGATGTATCTATTGCTAACTTGCACAGTAAGTCTAAACTGTTCAGCAAACACTATAGAATGTATCTGCAGGGCTTAATCCAGCTTTTCTCATTTAGCATTCTTAATAGTGCAACATTGCCTGTAACAATACAGTTTGAACAGCAACACTCCCAAAGTTTATTTAAATTTTCAGAAAACAATTTTAGAAACTAAGCTATTGTTGAAAAATCAGATACATGACTGAATAATAAATCATCATAAAGAAGAGTTGTAGACCTTCGTCTTGCAAACTATTTTGTATCGGTGCTACTGGGTCCTCTGTACCAGTCAGTCTTCAGGTTTCAGACTCTTCATTCTAGACCATGAAAAATATTACACTATTTAAACCTGCTATTAAAATAATTGCCTTGTCTTTAATAATCACACACTTTAAAGCAAACTTTCTGCAGCTCATTTTCTTATTTTATTATTATAAATTATTTTATCTCCCTTCATCACTAAGTGGAGAGATCTGTGCTATCCCTGATGTCTGAAGAAAAGTGAGGTCTGCTTTCTTTTTGATGATTTGGGATTTCTACACAATGGTGGAAGAAGCATCGGCTCTGGAGTGGATAGATAAAATTGCGTCTCCACAAATTCTGAGTGACCTGTAATGATTTCAGTATGGTCATAGCACATACGAATTTTGCTTTCTGCAGTGGGCTAGCCTTGGCAAACAGCCAAACACTGACCCAGATGCTCGCTCAACTCCCACTCTGCAGTATGACAGGGGACACAATGGGATGAAAAAGCGCACAAGTTCAGATAAAGACAGCGAGATCAGTTACTAATTGCTAACATAGGCAAAACAGACTCAACTTGGGGAAAATTAACTTTATTGCAAATTAAAATAGGTTTGGGTAGCAAGAAAACTAAGAGACAAACATTAGAACACCTTTCCTCCCCTCTTTCCTAAACTCAGTTGCACTCCTCCTCCCCAGACTCGTCATCCCCCTGTGAGGTGCAGGGGGTTGTTGGAGGGAAGTTATGGTCAATACATAATGGATTCTTTCTGCCACTCCTTGCTTCTCATGCTTTTCCTTTGCTTCAATGTGGGGTCTCCACAGGCCGCAGTTCCTTCTGGAGTATCCATCTCCTCCGTCACAGGTCCTCCACCAGCTTCAGTGTGAATCTCTGCTCCAGCACCTGGAACACCACCTCCTCCTCCTCCTCCTCGTCCTCGTCCTCATCATTGTCATTGTCATTGTCCTTGTCATTGTCATTGTCATTGTCATCACTATAGTCATTGTCATTGCCGTCCTCCTCCTCCTCTTCCTCCTCCTCCTCCAAACCCAGTGTTCGCTCTGCTGTTTCTCACTCTTTATGTTCCCTCCTCCTCTCTGCTTTCTGGTTTTATTGCCCTTTCTTAAATACATTTTCACAGAGGTGCCACCATCTGGCTGAGGGGCTCAGCTGTGTCCTGTGGTGGGTCTGTTGGAGATGGCTGGAACCGGCTGTGTCTGGCGTGGGGCAGCCCCTGGTCTTTTTCCACACAGGCCACGGCCACACTCCCCCAGCTGCCAGCACCTTGACACATGCACACAATACCCTTACATATCATAACTGCTTCAGCAAAACACTCAGCTACTTGTGATGGTGTCACAACATTTGTATGAAAATTTTATTTTGAAACTTAAACTGACAATACCTCTTTCCATTCACTTCTCACAGAGAAAGGTGAAACACATTCTGATTTGCAACAGGATCTAAACTAATTTAAGGATCCACATTAAACAATATCCAATATAATTTCCCCATAACTACCACCTGTAACTGCCCAAAGGAGAAGTCTATATATTTCACAAAAGTCTTTGATGAAAGCTGAGGTATTTTAATTATAATAGCTTTATGCCTAAAACAGTATTATGTCCACTGAGTGGAAATTTTAAGACATAGTGCCTACAGTGGAGGCATACTATCAGTTTCTGATACTGTAAATGATGTAGTAAACCTATTTATAACTCCAAATATATTAGTCAGAGTTCAGAATTAGCTATTTTCTACTGCATGCCATAATCTAGCACTTTTGATTGGTTATGTCAGGAGCTGAGCATATCCTGAAATTGCTACCTGTCCACAGAAAACAAGAGTGCTCAAGAACTTCATCCAGAAAATTCTACTCTGTTTTTTATGTAAATGTGCTATAAAAAGCTAATGCTCAATAAAAATAAAGAAATTATTATGTAGCAAAGATTTCATCAATTATCATTTTCACAGGAAACATCACCTCACTTTTCAGTTACTGTTTTGAGTTATTCTTACGCCTTTAGTGCCTGTAGTTGTTTAGGTCTTCTTTCCTTTCTGTGTTGAAGATTTCCACTCCTGAGTTATATCAAATGTTTGCATGGTTTTGTGCATGCAAACATTTGATATAATGTCCTGCATGGGCAGAAATTGACAATGAACAGATTACAATGCTAAATAGTTTTGTTTAAACAATAATATTTATGACTCAAATTGTAATTCTAAATGCCTACTGCTCTGAAAGCTGCAGATTTTGTTCAGGAATAATCTTTTCAAGAGTAGTTTTCCTCTTAGGTTGAAATGGCAAGAGTTCTTGCAAAGCTATTTCACACATCAAGAAAAAGAAAAAGATGCGCAGTGAAACTGTCTTTCTTAGGTGCATTCTTCAGGCAATTCAACTTAACATTTCATTCTTTTATTTCCAATCTCTTTTTACAACTCTTTACCTCCCTGAAGTGATTTCATTAATGATTACATATTAGGATATGAACATTTGTCTGTTCTTTATTAATTTACTAAAGATAGAATATATGATTGTAAGAAGTCAGAATTCTCAGTGTATGATGCATAGAAGGACTCTGTTGCAAGTTTAAAGCTATATATGTGCTAGGAGAAAATAAAATTTTATCTATATTATTAAAAAGTCTTCAACAACCCTGACCAAGACTGTGAATAGCATTTTATGATATATTGTCTCACTGTGCAAATACACTACAACACTAAAATAGTAATAAAAAAAATTAAAAATTGATTTCCATTGGCAATTTAATCCCCAATTATCTGCGACTAATTGTCGCATAGAAAATGTTCAAATTTCTATAATTTCTGAGTTTTATTATGCTTTTGCTTGTGATTCCCTGCTACTATGCTGTGCATGGACTTATGTCACATCGAATTAAAATAACTGGGAAACTGCCCTTTATATGGCTTTCTGAGTTTCTGCTCAGATCTCCAATTAGTTATATTTTATTTACATGAAGCCTGAAGCAAAGACACTTTTAGTTAATAAGAGTTGACTTATTGCTAAGAACAATGGTTTTAGATTAAGCTTTTAGTGTTTAGGTTAACCCTGGGTAGATTCAGGAATCAATTACTGAGTGTATTTATGGTTCATATGAAAAAAATCCTACCTTTGAGCTATATTTAAAAAAAACAAACATTTTTTGAGCAATATTACCTGGAGTTAATTTCCAATGTGGTTATAGCACTAAGGTTGAGGATCCTACAAAAGAATATAGACAATTACATATGGGTTTCATAATATTTGTAGATATACCAAGACACAATTCAGAAATTTAGCTTGTGTCACTATTAAATCTAGCTACTCATATTTCCACAAAAAAGGAGATTTTTGTCAGCACTGCTGTATCCATCATACCAAAATTCTCATAGGTGATGAAAAACAGTTTTCTGTGATAAGGAATAAAGCAGTAATAGCACAATAGCACAATCTGTGAAGGCAAGATTGATCTCTTATTCACAGATTTCAAATTGCTAGAAGGGACTGCCTGCTGTAAGAGTGTCTTTGTGGGGAACATCTTCAGCAAAATCGAATAATAATGTTTCTGTGGGCCTTAAGCACTTTGTGCAGGATGTGTGTTTTCCTGAACTCATTTCATTTCCATAATCATCAAAAGTGTGTCAATATTGCAAAATGGTTCTGGTTTGTACAAATGATCCTAGACACCTCCTGGGAAATATTTCTTTATACACAATGTATAAAGAAGTCCCATTCAAGTAACGAATCTAAGAGGAAAAGGTCTGACATTTTCATATTTTGTTCTCATTTCTGTCCTGAAATGCTTTGAAAATATGAGAAAGAACAATCTGGGCACACATAGATTTCTGTGATTAGGTACTTTCTACACACTTTTCAACTTGAATTCCTTAATCCCATTAAACATTATTTGCACAGCAGGTACTTACTGAGAGTAGCTTTCATTTTAGCTGGAGCTTTCTTCAGTGAAAGCTCTGAAAATCTGAAGCTCTATTAATACCTTTTTTTTTCTTCATATTTCTCAGCCTATGAAATAGATTGAAAAAAGCATCTTTTAATGTACACATTTTAACTACAAATCTTTTCATCCCCGATGTGAACATTCATCCTCTTTCATTTAATAGACCTTTAATACATTATTCAGAGTTGTTGCAATCAGCAGGCAACTGTGTTCATAGAATCAAAGAACGTCCAGGTTATCTCAAAGGAAGATGTGAATTAAATTTTATTTAGCAACTCATGTACAGTACATTGCATTAAACATTCACCATGTTTGTCAGAGGCAAAGAGGGGAAAAAAAGGGGTAAATCTCAGACTTCTGAGAAAACCGTTTTACAGATTTATGAAGTATTCAACCACACTCAGTTTTTTGCTTCTCTAATTTTAGTTATCTTCTTGCTTCTACCTTCATGAGACAGGGGAGCTCCTTGGCAGTTTGGTTTGGCTTGTGAAGATGTGCAAAACAGTGTCTTCTATTTTTCTTATGAAAAGCTGACTTACAAAAAAAGAATTGAAGATTCTGTATCAGGGAGGAGAAGTTGTCCACAGAAAGTGAGGTAGGTTAAAGAACATGTAGGTATAAAGCACAGAACCATTTAGAAAGTCTTTATCTACCCTGCTTGGTCTTACATGGAAGATAGAATGAACCCAAGCAGGAATGAACTATTCCATCTTTGGTCCATTCTTTCTTTCAAACAGAGCATTTCAACTTACATTTAGGGAGCATTTCAAGTTACAACATAGTATTAATGCACTACTTAAATGAAAAGGACTGGCTGAAAAGTAATTATTAGTTTCACAAAGGAACATGCGCAAGACCTATGTTTTAAGCATGTGGTTTAATTCCAATGTGGAAAGTAGACAGTTTTTTTCAGAAAGCAACCTAATAAATTGAAAGAGGTCTTGTGCAATAGAGAACAGGCCATACCTTAAATTGCTTGATTTGAACCTAGGACTTGAACCTTGACCACCCTGTATTGCAGGTAACATTTTCCATTGTCAGGTAGTAAGCTCAATCTGTTTCCTATATCAGGAAGAATCCTGTGTCAGGAAGAATTGTCTTAAATCTGTCTCCTAAATCCCTGGCTACAAAAATTTCATTAAAATGTAAACATTTCTGATTTTTTTCTTATTATTATTTTGAACAAATTAATGTTTTCTAGTGGAAAAACACTTTGTAGAAAAATTCTCAGTTCCCTCTATAAATAAGATTAGCAAGCACTTTAATTATAAACAGTAAATTTGCCTTGTTCTGATGCCTGACAGAAACATGAATCATGCCCTCAGGGAAATAATGCATTCTGTGGCTGTTGCTAATTATTTGAGAGAAAGTTTTCAGGAGAATTCTATCCCTCACATTTATGTGAGCCAATAGACTGTTCCCATCTCATTTCAAAATATTGCAGAAGCTTTACAGTGATAGCCTTTTAAAGTCTCAAACTTTGTCTCTACAAGCTTCGGAGGAGAGTTGAGAAACTGAACGGCTTCATCTTCTACAAATAATAAGTTAGAGGATGCATAACCCAAGCTCAGGATAGTGACAAATCCTAGCTTATGTCTTACAAATCCTGTCCTTATGGTGTACAAAGTTTGAGCATTTCTAGAAACGACTTCTCAGCTTACTTGTCTATCAAATTTTGACCACAAAATGATACTGGGAGTGCAGCTGAGGTACAGGTCAGCAGTCTGGGACAGTGCCAATCCTATCTGCCAATATCAGGGTTCTTCCTGAAGTTAAGCAAAAATAATAGTATAATTTTCTGTCTGAGTCTTTCAAGCAGTAAAAATGAGAAGAAACTTGGGCCTCGAGCCCACAGAGGTGATTCTGGGTTCAGACTTGCACTCAAAAAGCAGTATCTTGTAGCCATTGTCTCCTTCAAAAGGCTCTAAGGAGTTTTGCTTGATCAGAAGAATCTTATACTGTATCCTCTGAGTTTATTGACATACAAACTGCTCCTAATACATTAATTAAAAAAAAAATAAAATATACTTTCTAGATTTAACACTGGGTTCATACCGTGTAAACTAGACTTTGATCAGATTTCACTTTTCCCATTAATATCTCCCCACAATCTTCAAGACTATTAGGACTGATAAAGTGATTTATCAAATATACAAAGGCCCTCCTTTTCTCTTGTCAGAAAATGTGGTGCAACAACACTGGAGTAACTATCATTGGGTCAGAAGAATTGTGCTTAGGTAAGAGTAGGATAATAAAGCCAAGACTTTGTTACCATAGTAGTTTCATATGTATTGACTATGACAGAAAAAATCTAGGCCATACAACATATGCGAACATTTAGTGGTTATCAGATATGCTTAAGGCTAACCCTTGGAATTACTGTAAGACAACTCAAACATTATAAATGAAATGCAACAAGTTTAAGGTGTGTTAAGGGAGATTCAGGTTGGTATTACAAAAAAAATTAGCCATGAAAGGACTGAAGAGCCCCAGAATATATTGTCTAGGGAAATTTAGAGTCTAAATCTTTGGAAGTTTTAAGAGCAGGTTGGACAAATGCCTGTCAAGAATGGTTTAGGTATTATCCATCCTGCCTTTGAACAGATAACTTCTCAAGGTCCCCTCCAGCACTTTTTTGTTGTTCTATGATTTTATATCCATTCCATTATATTAACTGGAGTTTATTCTAAATGTCTGAGAGTCATCCCACTCTTTTCCATTTGGCAGTCTCAGTAGTATATGCGTAGTACCAAGTCATTCAAGAATTAGGAAGTTTTGCTCATATTTCTGCTCGATGATAGTTTATTTCTAAATTCTGTTAATCTAAGGAAAAACCCTGAAACTCTCACAGTAGCGTTTGCGATAAAAGAGATTTCTTTGATATCTGGCTTAAAAAGAAATATAGATAACACAAAGTTTCTAATATTTTCTTGTGATTCTTTAAGTTTTCAGAATTTCTGTGTCAAATATTCCTTGCACAATTCGGGTAACATAAGTGATTCAAGGAATGAAGTTTTATCAGTTCTGTGTCTAAAGTACCTGTGAGTAAAGGTCCCTGTCCTGTGGGACTATCACATTTTTCAGACTAACTCCTTTGCATAGTAAATGTAGGTGCATGAATTTCTTTGAAATTCATGTCCAGACTGGATCAAGTACATGTATTACAGCCTGCAAGAGAAAGACCTTTTGGTAAGCATGGAGAGTTTGATTTTAATTAAAAAGTTGGATCGTTTATTAAGTGAAAAAAGAAAACCGCTTTATTTATTCTTGGTGATTCTGCTGAGGGCACTCTGGGGCTTCTGCAACATGACTGCAATCAGAGCAGTGCCCTAACAATCATTGATCAATCAAATGCAGAGGCATATAATAACCATCATTTAGTATAAAATTAGTCTTCTTATGTTTTCACCAGGAAGTCTATTTTTAGTGTGTATTTTTCTCTCTAACTTATAATCTTTTTAATATCAGTTCTTTGCTTGAAAATTACAAGCTTTCTGTTACATGCAGACTATATGCAGTGGCAGTTTTATCAACTGTAATTGGGAGAATATATTAATACAAACAGATGAATAGTGAAGATTGAGGAAAGAGAGACAAGAAACAGAAAAAGAAAGCATGAACAACAAATGAAATACATATATAAATTTAGATTCACACATGTTTTCATGAAGAAAAGAATATATGCAATTTCTATACCTTCTGTCATTTCTACCACTTTGTCAACATTTTCTGTTTTACAGTAATTTTGGTATGGCAATACCTGCCTCACTCTTTGAGGTGCTCTAATACTGAAAGCCTTTGCAGAAAGAACACTAGTCAGTAAGTAAGGTTTTAATTATGGCTTTTTTTACACATCTCTTTTTCTGTATCAATATCAGACTTCTATACCATATAGTGCTTTACCTGAACTGATCAAACTCTATCTCTACACCAATCATGACTATTCTTACTTCTCTTATTGGAACCATATCCCAGAACATTATTCATTCAACAAAGAGAAACTCCTCCTACAGCTTACATACTTTACAATTAATTGACTATTTTTTACACTGATTATTCTTGTGCCCAAATTGTTTGGTTAACTTTTTTTTTTTCCTACTACTAATCCTATCTGATACATTTTTGAGATCAAATACTGTAAGTTTTTTTACCTTTATATTATTCTATTAACCAGCTGAAAACTTTCTAAAGATACTTAGGGTAGAATGGATACTTAGCAGTTCTCTTCTGGATACAGTGCCTATAAAAATTCTATCTCCTAATTATCATAATGAAGATACTTCTTCTAAATGACATTTGTATTTTAAGATCAGTATTTGATCTAGAGACTTCAGGGGAATTACTAGTTAAAGTCATACAGGATTGTTCATAGCAAACTATAGTATTTTAATACTCCATACAAAGAAACCCCTAATAGCATGCCACTAAGTCTTCACTCTTGAATAGCTAGGATAGATAGATTGGAGAATTACCCTCAGATTAACTTTTTCATCTGGATGTCCCAAATGATATGGTGCTGCAACATATAAAAAAATAGTATGAACAATTTATTAGACATTAATAAGAGAAATCAGCCATTGTTAGACTATAGCTTTTATCTTGATCAAGTCCGTGGGCAATAAAATATTTTCAATTACTTTTGCAATTTTAAGTGAAATTACAGCATGATATTTTGTTTGCTTCTGTTTCAGAAAAAATATTTTCAGTTTTTTAGACATTGACTCCTGACATATAAATAAGTGAAATAAATTCAAAATTAGTTTCTGTTTCAAATATGTATTTATAATAGGAAATATAGTTCTCTAACTTTCAATGTAATTTACCTGGATATATTAAAAATATAATTTTTTTCATGAAAGCATAACAAAATGTTTTTCTTTTACAACATGTACTCCTTTCAAAGATTTGTTTGGGGAAAGTCATTGTAGTTTTAGTTATCTTATATACTGATCTATGTAGGTACATCTCTATGTATATATACATAGAGATAATTAAGGCCCAAGCTGTATATATATGTGTGTGTGTGTATATACACATTATTTTTTTTCCTCTCTCTCTCAATCTCTCCATCTTCATTGATAGTATATTCATAGTGAATATGTCCCTGTATGTTTTAATTTCTGGTCTACATAAATCAATTTAATTTCTTACCATCTAAGGTGTTCAGCAAGACAATTTACTTGGAAGCTGATGTGAAAGCAATACATTTATATTTAGTACATGTAGTTCTGAAATAGTCCTATTGTGCAAGAAAACTTTTTTTTTAAATGTACAACTGCATATTATGCTCACTGTAAACAGACTAAATCTTTCAGAGGCATTAACCTAAAACATGTTGGAATAGATCAGTTAGAATAGGTCATTTTGGGGCAAACCCAGGAATGAAAAAAATTCTGGCTCTGAGTCAATAAGTGAATTTCTCTCTCAGTAATTGTGTGAACATCATAGTTGTAATGTACATTTGGTCATTTAAGGAATGTTAAAATCCACTTTAGAACACTTGTGTTAGACATGATTTTGCTCTCATTTTTCCACAGGGAGAAATTTATAAGCAAATAATTGTAAATTACAATATACAATCACTTTTCTGCTCTGGTTGTACCTCAGAGTAGGGGATAAGGGATATGGATGTGAAAAGAAATGGTCATTAGTGTTTGCAGACTTTGGTTTAATAGGACAGCAAAGGATACAGCAAAAAAAAAGACATTTACTGTTATGCTCTTCATAACAGGAAAAAAAATGTTTGTTCCCATGTTCGGAAGTTAAAATAAGCTTACCTTGACTTCGATAGCTGAAGAAGTGCTCATATAAATTCTATACTTCAGCTTTAAGACAGAACCTTACAGCTCAAAGAAGAGAAATATTCATTGCTTGTTAATACATCTGATGGTATGAACACTTGTCCTGGTTTCGGCTGAGATACAGTTAATTTTCTTTATAGTAGCTAGTATGGGGCTATACTTTGGATTTGTGCTGAAAACAGTGTTGATAATACAGGGAAGTTTTAGTTGTTGCTAAGTAGAGCTTATACTAAATCAAGGATTTTTCAGCTTCCCTTGCTCTGCCAGGTGCAGAAGAAGTTGGGAGGGGACACAGCTGGAACAGCCAACCCCAGCTGACCAAAGGGATATTCCAGACCATATGGCGTCATGCTCAGTATATAACGCTGGGGAAGAAGATAGAAGGGGGGGACGTCTGAAGTGATGGAGTTTGTCTTCCCAAGTAACCATTATGCATGATGGAGCCCTGCTTTCCTGGAGATGGCTGAACACCTGCCTGCCGATCGGAAGTAGTGACTGAATTCCTTATTTTGCTTTGCTTGCGTGCGCAGCTTTTGCTTTACCTATTAAACTGTCTTTATCTCAACCCACAAGTTTTCTCCCTTTTACTCTTCTGATTCTCTCCCCCATCCCACTAGAGGGGAGTGAGCGAGCGGCTGTGTGGTGCTTAGTTGCTGGCTGGGCTTAAACCACGACAGTCCTTTTTGGTGCCCAACATGGGGCTTGAAGGGTTTGAGATAATGACAGATTTGATTGGAATGTGCTAGATTATAGAATTTATAGCTGTTATTGCTGTTTAGCTATTAATCAGCAGGTTCCTGTGCTTGCCATGGGGCTTGCTTGCCTTACTGTATATTAGAGTCTAGTGCTCATTAGTGGCTGCTTTTTTGCTTTTGCTGCTTGCTGTACTGTTATAGTGCTGATCATCTTACTGTGCTGTGCCTGGGAACATTTTGGTAACAGCAATGGCCATGCGCCTGGGCTGGCAGAAGGCCAGGGCATTGCTGCTGTTTCTGTGCTGCTGTACTGGACAGGCTGGAACTCCAGTGTGAACACGAGTCGAAGGGACTGTGACCTGTGGATGAGTCCACACGGGAGCAGGACACCCCGAAGCATCTGTGCCCATGGATAAGCCCATGCCAGAGCAGGTATATCTTGAAACATCTGTGGCCATGGTCATGTCTGTGCCACAGCAGGTATACCTCTGAAGGGATTGTGGCCCAAGGATAAGTCCAAGCTGGAGCAGGGGCAAGGGGATGAGTTCATTGCAATGTTAAACCCGATGGTCTGGTCCAAAAGGACCAGGGGTGGAGACTGTAATGGAAATACCTTTAAATTGTTGTAACCCAGGATTTGAGTTGCATGTTATGGGAATTACTGTAGCAGGAACCCCTTGTTGCTAACCAGGCTAGGAGCAAAGGGAGGAGTTCATTGCAATGTTAAACCCTATAACCTGGCCCAAAGAGACCAGGGATGGAGATTGTAATGGATATACCTTTAAACTGTTGTAACCCATGATTTCAGTTGCATGTTATAGGAATTACTATAGCCAGAACCACCTGAACCAGTGGAGGACAAGCCTTACAAGAAGCAGTGCAAGTGCAGCAGTGACCCGACCTGAGCTGGCTTTGGTGCCCAATAACTCCAAGCAACACACCACCTCTCCTGTCCTGAGTGACCACCATAACAGATGGAGCCCAAAGTAATGGACTAGATTAACTCAGTGGACATTTTGTGGGCATTTATGGACATTTTACAGACATTTCACAGGGGTGGTCCATAGACTAAGGGAATGATATCTGTGTATTATATCAAAGGATAGGAAGAGTGATGATGAGTAATGAGAATGTATTGGATAGTGTGAGACCTGAGCATGACATAAATGGTATAGAATAAGGGGTGGATACTGTCCTGGTTTTGGCTGAGATAGAGTTAATTTTCTTTATAGTGGCTTGTATGGGGCTATGTTTTGGATTTGTGCTGAAAACAGTGTTGGTAATACAGGGATGTTTTAGCTGTTGGTAACTAATGCTTGTACTAAAACAAGGATTTTTCAGCTTCCCATGCTCTGCCAGGTGCAGAAGAAGTTGGGAGGGGACACAGCTGGGACAGCTGACCCCAGCTGACCAAAGGGCTATCCCACACCATATGACGTCATGCTCAGTATATAAAGCTGGAGAAGAAGAAGGAAGGGGGGGACATTCAGAGTCATGGTGTTTGTCTTCCCAAGTAACCGTTATGCGTGATGGAGCCCTGCTTTCCTGGAGATGGCTGAACACCTGCCTGCCCATGGGAAGTGGTGAATGAATTCCTTGTTTTGCTTTGCTTGCCTGCACAACTTTTGCTTTACCTATTAAACTGTCTTTATCTCAACCCACAAGTTTTCTCCCTTTTATTCTTCCGATTCTCTCCCCCATCCCACCAGGGGGGAGTGAGCAAGTGGTTGTGTGGTGCCTAGTTGCCGGCTGGGCTTAAACCACAACAACACTGCTTTTGTCTTCCCTTAAAACTTAATATATTGCAAAATCTTTTTGGTTGAGCACAGTAGAACATAGTGCTGTGTGTCATTCGGTAATAACTTCATGAATCTGAATTTCCATCTGTAAACAGGCTGAGAAACATGTGACTTTCTAGGCATAATATAGGCTTGGATAGACAAGAAAATCAACACAAATGTGTAGAAGAGTTTCTTTAGCAGTATTTCTGTATTGCTATTACGGAGATGGTTTATACTGTTTTTGAGGACTTAACATCTTTTGTCTCTAATTTTTCTCGTAAGCAGTCTGAATTTGGCCTGACAGCAAAACTCATCTGTTCTTTTAGTTGATTAAGAGATGAATCCATGCCATCTTATGATGCCATGACAGTCATATGGCATCACAACATACCCCAATAGGAGAAACAGAGCTCTGAGTGTGCTGGCTAATTCTAGATGTAAATGTAGGGATTTTTTTCCCTGGAAAAACAAAAGAGGATACTCTGAGCTTTACTCAACAATGATCCCACGTGAAAGCATCATTCCTGAATGGGTATCACACTTAGCCTTCAGTCCAGTCACAGGTTTGTCCTAAATAAGATGGAGTGGCTTTCAACTAACCAGTTGGGTATAGGTTAGATATGAGATAGTAGATGAAAAAAAGTCAGACTATGGTAATATGGGATAAGCATGAATTAATTGGCTTGTAACACATGAAGATCCTGAAGATCCTATAGCTTTGGCAGGCATGATACTACTCATTCAGTGATTACGTCTTGCTAGAAGAGCGCCTAAATGCTATTAGTAATGGATTTTCAAAAGTATCATCTTTAACTGTGCTCTTTTGATGCTGTAGCATCTGCAAACCTTGTAGGAGCAGGACAGATACTAGTCTCTATGGTGATTAACTTTCTCGGGCCTTCCTGAGGCTTTAAAAATTTATATTTAAACCCTGGCTGTGATTTGTTCTAAACCAGAAGCATGAAAAATTGCAATGACATAGTTGTAATGGTGGTTGGTGATGCAGCAGCAAAATAAAATCTCTCTCCAATACACCCACTGTGTTTAAACAATTGAGTTTGTGAAGTGAGTAACGTCACTCACAGAGGTAAGCATCCTTGCTGAGCTTTCAGCAGCATACAGGTCCCACTTTTGTTTCACGCTACAAAACACAGATTAAAGATAACTATCTTGAGGAAGAAGCCTATCAATTGTAAGGGATTTTGAAAAAATATGAGTGTACAACACAGTCCTGTGACTTCTAAAATCACTGCAGCAGCTAAAAAATCCCTGCCTCAGGCGTAATACATACAGTCTGGTATAAGCTGTAGGAACTCTAAGCAAAAAAAAGAACTCTCAATATTACCCAAATCCAACACAGTATACACAGTGACAAAAATAGAAAACATGCTTCTCTGCTCTAATTTTGCAATTTATTTCCTTTGAACTTCCTGCTCTGTTGCTGTGGAAAAATGTTATTGAAATGCCTACTAAAGCAAAAAAAGTGACATTTTTCACTTTGGGAAAAAAAAAAAAAAGAAAAAAAATGTTCTTCTTTTACACTCTTAGATTGTTGCTCAATTCTGCTGCTGCCTGCCTTCAGGTCATTTGCAACGGCAATCCCAGAGGTCCCTATCGGCACTAACCAGCAGGTGACATGATTCAAAGAGTACAGACTAAGCAGTTGTAATTAGTTCTTAATGCTGCTTGATGAAGCTGCCTGACTGTTTGACAAAAGAATATGGAAGACAGGAGAGTAAGGATGTTTCATGGTCCTGGGGTATTTCAGAAGATCCAGAACGCTCTTTCTATTTGCATAAGGCACTGTGTCTTAGATGAGATGGTTTCATTCTGCCTTCATGCAGCATTTTCCCTACATTACAAGTCAGGACCAGCAACCCAGACTGCTATCTGGTTTTGTTCTGAGTTGTCCCTTCATCCACTCATTATCACACTGATGTTGCTAGAACTGGTTAATGTGAATAAGGTAGACAGCAGGGTGGAGGGATTCACTCCCTGTCCCAGATTGTTCTCTTTACTTACCTTAAGTAAACAGTTTGATTTGGCTAAAATTGTCCCACTGTTCAACAGACAAATTTCTTTCCTGTGTAAAAATCCCACTGAAATCAGTGAAACTACTCTAGCAAGCATATGCTTGCCAATGTGAGTAAAGAGTGGCAAAAAGAGACACAAAATATCAACTTGTTTTCCATCTTAGCCGATGGAAAGGCTCGTGTTCTGAGAAGGAAGAAGTCACTTAAAAGGCATATTTTTTGCCTGCTTCTTGATTGGCTTTTCAGCTTCTTACCTCCTGCCTGCTCTTCTGAGGTGCTACCTTTCCTAGCTCTTTCAGTTTAGAAAATATCTACAAACAGTTTTATAACTTTAATTTTGCTTTGCCTTGGAAACAGAGGTCTACAGGGTACTGAGTTAATATGAAGTAAATCAAATAAAGAAACTGATGAATTTTGTGGTCAGAATTAAATTAAAAGAAATTAAGTATTCTGAGTCAACATTAGCTTTCAGCATTCACAACTGCCAAGGTTCACGAGTCAACTCCATCTGTCCATAGCAAACAACTAGTTTTCAAAAACGATAAATCATAATTTATTTACAAAATAACTTATTGGAAAAAATAAATCTGCATAAACATACATAGTTATTGCCTAAGTAGATGCGTTAGATAGTATAGAACAACTTATTAGCAGTGAATGTGTCCAAGTGTAATACAAAATACATGTAGAATTGCATAGAAGACCACAGTTGCTTGTAACATTCATTCATTATGTTATATAGTTTTTAAGGGATGACACTAGGGACTCTGTCATCTTGCTCTCAGATGTATCCCAGCATAACCTGTAAAACACTTATACTATGTGTCCTACAGGAAGTTTATTATAAGCAATCTAAAACATGCCAAAACAAAGAGGAAGCACTATATAGTAGATAACACAGGAGACCGAAAATGCAGAAAGCTTAGGTTAATGGTTCATCTTCTGCAGAATTTGTTTGTGATGTTGCTGAGTTGAGCAAGCCATGTGAATTTATTTCCACATCTGTAAAATGGCAATAATGTTTGTCTATGTAAACAGAATGTTACGAAGCTCAGTCTAAATGTTTGCCAAGAATCTTGAAATTCTTGTATACAAGACACTGTATTATTTATTGTATTACTTCTTCTATATAAAACGAAGTCTGAAATGTGAAAGAGCACAATTTAGATGTCATTGTTGTATATAAGGTATGCTATGCCAATTAAATGAATGTAAAATCAAAGGTGTTTGACTGATATCTATAATGCCAGGACTAAACCTACTTAGAACATTTCTGTTGGAATACTTTTCAATGGGAAATGTTCAAAAAATTGATGTTTTATGCCTGTGATTTTGAAGTATTTCCTTTTTTTTGGTCATAAAAATTAATTGCACAGAGGTAGTGAAATATTAGGGAGCAGAAGTACTTTCTCTCTGCCTGTGAGGCTTTCAGCAATTTCAGCAAACTGGCAGGAATTTTGGACAGAAAGCAAGCCAAAACTTCTCTTTATGTTATCCCAAACTCAAATTTTCCTGGGAATCCCTTTGCTCATAAAAGTTGTATTTTTAGTTTTTATCCTGAAGTGGGATGACAAAGGTTTCCATTACTTTAGAGGGAGGTTTTTAATTTTCTATTGCTATTTATACAGAAAGCCGTTAGGCAAGTTATAGACTTAAACTTAAATATTTCTGAGTGCCATGCTGTTGCACAATACATGCATATGCCATTGAAGAGCCTTGATATAGTAGGATAAACTAATTGATACATATATTGCATAGGCAGTTGCTCTGAATAGTAACTTCTCTGAAAATCCAAGCACTACCTATGTGTCTGACATCTTCAATGTAAGAATTTCAGCTGCACTAGATTACAAATGTAAAAGTATATTTTAATAATCCCAGTCACACTGCAACAAATTCTGCTTTCTCTAATATCTGTTCAATATCCTGGGACTTTGTGAAAATAAGAGAAGATGTAGGCTAGAATGTGACAGGATATTATTCAGAGAACTTTCACTAATCCATCTTCTTCCAGCTCACATTACACTGATGTCATTTTTCTAGGAACTGCTGTTGAGGAAGTGCTATGGCATATTATATAATTATTATTTTATCTCACAATACTTCTATTTCCAAGACTGGAATTATGAGGGTAAAGATGTCATCTTCTAGTAGCTTGACCTAGGGATTTATGAGACAATTTTAAAGTTATTTTACTAAGACCTAAATCCATAAAACATTTTTGTACTGAAACCTTATCATAAGGAGCTACATTTGTAGGAAATGCACAATATTTTTATGGAGAAACCAAAAGACTGTTCAGTTGCAGAAGGTTTTAAAAAGACTAATTTATATTTTTAAATATTGTGCTGTCAAGATATATGTTTTCCCACAGTTGAACTTCTAACAAGTTACTTTGCTATACTAAAGAATTTCAGTTTAAATTTCCAGCAGGCACACACACACTGTGCTTTGCAACCTGCACACTGAACTCTACTTATTGTGAAATCAGACCTCATCTGGAAAATACACTTTTGTCATTATTAGCTAGGTATCTTGGGGTTTCTTTCTGTTGATAGGTCCTCTAAGAAACTAATTCCCCTCAATTAGGTATGTCTTAACAGTAACAAAAGAGAGGTTAATTCTTGGACTGATGGAATATATAAAGGAATATGAGATGAGGACCGAAAGATAACAGTATAAAGGTTTTCCCATGACATACACTTGGCACCTAAATTCCTACATTTACTTTCTGCTACTGCTCCAAATGAACTTTTGTCTTCTTTATTCCCAGTATTCATCTCAGATGCTTTGAGAAGGTTTAACTGCAACTTAAACACTGAACATTACAGCTGCAAAATCCAGGTGCTCCATTGTGATACACGTTTTTCTAGCAACAGCATCTGGACACTTGGCTAGCTGCACCATGGAAAGCAACTGGCTCTAACACTGCTTGTATTGGCATCCAAGGAATTGCCTAAGGATCAGTCTGCTGTGGGGCTGGCTGGGCTATGCTGCCCAGCTGGAAGCCGTAGTCCTTTGATAGGCCTGTCATTGTCAAGAATTTGTTCAAGTTTATATACCTAAGAATAAAATCCTGTTCAAATTTCTCATGATTTCTTCCACATGTAAAGCCCTATTATGGTACAAAGGAGCTTGTCCAAATTCATTGGAGTTGAGGTATAAGGAACTTTTAAGGACCCACTACTTTGGCTAACTCTTTCACAATACATATACTGCAGAATATGCCACAGAAAACTACATTTCTGTGTTATGTCAACCTTTTATTCCAAAATAAAACCATTGTGAGATAACTGATTTAGAGTAAAAATTAAGATATTTTAATCTGAAATTTTTTAAAAAACCCCACAAAACTAAAACCAAAAAACAACACCACAAAGACCTTGAATTGTTAAAGGAAGTAACCTGAGGTACAAAGATTGGCAAAGTCTTTCAAGCACACTTCTTATGGTCACAATTCCAGACTTGTGACTGGAAATATTTTCTTTCACTTAGACATTCAAGAATATAATCCAGAAGTTCAGAAAACTTCTGGTAAACAGGTGAAAGGAGCTGTGTAATTAAGAAGATTAATAATATTGGCTCTATGCATACAATAGGACTGGAAACGGTTTTTTTCTCTTCAATCAATAATGGTGGTTTTTTTAATTATTTTTGTCTCGTTTCTTTTTCAAATTACAGACACTCAATAACAAGCAACACCAAAGAAACAATAGCATTTGTTCCGGAGTGAGAGCACAACTCAGAGCTGTTCTTCTACATACAGAAGAAATGGCTGGCAAAACAGTTGTGTGGATATTATTAATGAGCCTGTATATGCTCTTTTCCTCCCTCCAATGGCTGCTAATATTTCTGAGTTTCTCCAAGTATCTTCTTCCATCTTCTACAGCTGGAACCTTCCTGTGCATCACCCTAATTCCAGCAAAGAGCAGCACCAAATACTGTTAGTTCTAAATCATTGGTTTGGAAACTTTCCTACACAAATCCTTTGTGAGAGCAGAGAAAAGGATGCAGAGGTCATCTGACTGCTCTACTGCAGTTTACCAGCATGCCAGTTTCATGTAGCCTGCAAGGCAACTGTACTGACCCTAATGTCAAACTACAAAATGCATAATATGCATAAATATCTTGCTGTGCATATGTAGATGCTAATAAAAGTATTTTTTTTACAGGAAAATCTCTGGGGTTTTTTTCTGGAAAATGTCTGATTATTCCCTGATTATGACAGGGAATGACCAAAAAAAAAAAAAAAAAAATCACTACCTAAAAAATCACTACCTAAATGTGATTCTTTGGCTTTAGTTGTTTTTTGAAATATATGAAAAACTCCATGCAGATTGGAGAGACCTCCTGGTAGGGCCAATGTTATTACCATTTTGAGAAGGGCAACAACGCGTACAAGTTCCCAGACCAGATGTATGAACAATTGCAAATTATGGCTGATTATTTTAGTAGCAAATAAGCTAGGAACAAGTGCAGAGTACCTACCATAAAACCTGGAATAAGGTTAACATTAGGGTGTTTCTGTGTCTGGAGTTTGGTATTTGTTGACTGTGGACAATTTTTCATTTAGTTCGCATATCCACAAGGTCACTCCCTTTTCTTTGGCATTTCTGTGCCTAAATCACTATAAAAAGAGACATGGTCTATATTTAGGACCTCTGAATACATATTCAGGGCATATGGACTTCTCCATTAACTACATCTATCTCTTAAACTCCTAACTGAATCTAGGCACTGTATCTCCCTAGCTAGAAAATTCATCATTTTTTTCAGATATTTCAGTACCTAGGGTATCTGCTGGTGATCTGAATGAGGTCATAACTTCCATTACTTACATTTCTTCTTAACACTGAAGAAAGAAATTACATTTGGTACATCAAAGACATTCTAAGAGACTTTGTGCCATTATGTTCTCTGATGACCCTATAAAATATTTCATGAATGTTTTCATGAAAGGTTATTCTATAGAAACTACAAAGACTATGCATTACTACATTACTCATTATTTCTCCAACCCTTTCTGAATCTGCTTAGGACGTCTCAGGTGAGGTGAAGAGGAAAGAAGTCCATTCACCACTCCTCATGATCTGTTTGATTAGGCAACCGTGTGATAGCCAGAATACCATCACATTTTCATCCTTAAAAATTTCATACTTAAAACTATGCTGGAAAACTTCATTAAATTCAGAAAGCAGGGGAGCAAGGAACAGGACTTTTTTTCCATCTATTCATATACCTGGAATAGTAAATTAGGAAACACATTCAATGGCTTAATGATGCAGTCAGTTGCCCAGAAAAAGCTCAGACCTACCCAAGTTAATGGAGGTGCAGAGCCGTGTGTGGGCAGCTGTACCACTTCCAAAGGTTTCAGGCCCCATGGATCTTCAGTAAGAAAGTGCAGCTAGGAGTAAACTGGCATCATGTAGAGACAGTCCCTTGAACACTGAGGCTCTGGATCTAAACTTGCTGAGGCAGAATAATCTAACATGGACTCAGCCCAAGTGGTTTCTCTGAGTTGTCTAGCCAGGCCAGCTCCCAGGGAATCAATCTTTCACACTGGATCTCCTGTGCCCATTAGGGCAGAATTAGTGCCATGGCACTTCCCAGGGGGCATTCTGGTGCAGTTCTAGACATCAGCTGAGGCTCAGTGCTGGCAAGGCCACAGTCTTGCTTTAATGAGTCATTTTGTCCAAATGTGGGGAAAGTAGAGCAGAAACCCAAGTGACTCTGCAGGAGCCAAACTAAATCTGATGGCTATTGCTGACATAAAGTTCACAAGCATGCCTCACCAAAACGGGTTCTTTGCAGATACACAGAGGACAGGAGCTCTCCATATAGCTCTTTCCAGTGGCCACATAAAATTTTCTATTGCTAATGGTCTCTGTCCCACACTTATTGGCCAGCTCTTCCAGGGATTGTTTGGCAGACTGCAATTTGATACGGACAAAGGCGTGCCAGGAGCCATTTGAACAGCTTAAGAGCTTAGATGGTGGAATTCCAGTGTGTGGCAATATTACCCATTGCTGCTTAATTTGCTACTATGGATGCTGCATATTTTCTAGATTTATCCATTAGCCCAGCTCCATATTATTCAGGTTAGTGGAAAGTTGACTGCAGTTCACATTAGGCCAATAACTACTACTTCCATATGGTATTATTTCATTGTGCTATGTTGCTTTCATATAACTTTTAGAAAATGATTACCTTAGGTCAAATATACATTGCAGAATATACATTGCAAATATACATTGTGGGATAACTGAATTAGAGAGCTGTGGTTAAAAAAAAAAAAAAAAAAAAAGAGGAAAAACTGAAAGATCATCTCTACAGCTCCTGTTGCTATGATAGAAAGTGTCCTTTCTACTGAAGCAGCAGAGACATCACCAGTAGCTATATTAAAATACTTTTATTACTTTAACCTTCCAATGGCTTTTATAGAAATACTTGAAAACAAAATTCAACAGCTTTGCTAACATGAAAAGTTGCAGCTGTCTTTTTCCTTCTTCCTCTGTAGAGTGGATGAAATAATGTAATAACACTTTATCTGATGTAATCCTTCAACACTTAGTCTTTTATTATTTAGATATACACATATTATTCTGTTATGATAATTCAGTATGATAGTAATGGGGGAAGAATGTAAGTTCTGAGTAATGCTGGTGCTCCACTGTCTAGCTTCTTGTAATTAAAGAGGAAAAACAGGAGTGCGTTTCTTATCTGATTTGACAGGACTTATGCAAATTCAGTGCTCAGCATTCAGTCCATCAGAAATGCATGGTTGTTGCAGTATATCAACAGGATTTTGTACAACACTTTGTGTCTCCTTTTTTGATTTACATGATATTTTAATAAAAAATAACTTATTGAGCATATAGCAATAAGAAGAGCTTCAAAAGCACAATATCCTTCAAAACATATTTGAAATAGGCATTGGACTAAATTTGAGATAATACACAATGTAGATATTGTGTCCAAGACAGTAAAGGTTTGCTGACCATGATAAGAACATTTCTCTTAATTCTTCAAAAGTTTATAGGATTAAAGAACATGAATTTATATTAGGTTTAATTAATTATTTGTGCAAATTAAACATGGCTTCTCTAAAATCATGCATTTGCAGACAAATGACTGAAATAGAAAGCCACCTATTCTACTAGGAGTCTTTTTTTCTGGCTCTTGTCTTGATTTCCATGTTCATAGTAGGTTTGAAACCTGGCAGTTGTAGACACTTAAAAATTTTCTGCAGGAAAATGCAATAATGCATATTTGTTGATTTCCAATGGATAAGCTATATAAGTCCTCTCTGAACTTTATCCAAGAAATTTATCTGGCTGGAGTTCGATACATCTGTCTTGTAATGCCTTTTTGGTTTTTTTTGTTTTAGTTGGTTGGTTGGGTTTTGGTTGGGGTTTTTTTGGGAGGCTGGTTTGTTTGTTTTGGAAAACTTAAAATTGTGCACGAGTACCAACATTCCTTGGATGTTATATAGTAGCAAGTGAATTATAGTGTTGTGTTAACATAATATCTCTAATTCTAGCAGTTTTTATATGGGCCTTTGTTTAACAGAACGTCTCCAGATCTCAGTGGGTGAATTGTTCTAACAAGTAGGTGGAAATTAACACAACAGCAGAGGCATTTGCTATGTGCATAGGTGCTGATACAGATTATACATTTGTGGAATATTTAGGTGTACAAGAAACTTGTTGAAATTCAAGGAAAAATGGTGGAAATAAATCTGCAAAAAGCACAAATACTCCATGTCTATGTATGTGGCGGGCATCTTGCTCACTGTAAGTGACAGGTCTTATAAATTTTGCTTGATCTGATTTTAGTAAAATAATCTTTTTTCATTAGCTTTTGCTGCAGCAAATTATGAGGAAATTAGCAATTATATGCATTCTTCATAGCAAGATGGGGAGGCAGTTGAGGGATTGCTGTATAATAAATCACCTACAGCAGATGTTGCTCATCTCAGGGAAACAATGTATGAACTAGAGGACATGCTGGAAGAGATTCTACCATACAGATGCAAACCTTAAAATCCTTCCAAGTATCAAATTCCCATAGGTTCAAATCTTAGATCCATGTGTGTAGAAATTGGCAGGACTGGTTCTCCCTTTTAAAACATACCAGGTCCAAAGGAAGATTATGGATGTCATTTCTACTTGGAAACAGGATGGTGGGTTTCACTACCAGTGAATGAGAAGCAAAACTGAGTTCAGACTTACCTCAGAGGGGGGAAGGAAAAAAAAAAAAAGAAAAAAAGAAAAAAGTCAGTTTTTCTCTGATGGAAGATCCAGTTTGGAAAATGATCAATCCTTTACTTTTAACCTGTAGAAAAAATAAGTTAGAAGATGTTATCATTATAAAAATTCTATAGGAAAAACTGATCTGTTTCCTACTTTAAGCTCTCCCATAGTAAGAAGAGGAAACTTGCTGGAGCTAATATTTGAAAAGCTAGATCAATTAAAGGAAGTATTATTTAGTGAAGGGAATGGTAATTCCTTAACGGTCTTGCTGTAAGAGGTCGTGTTTTTGCTGGACTGTATAGATAGTGCTAGGATAATTAAATAACGTTATCAAGAATAAAAATTAATATATTAGTAAATGAACAGAAATTATAAATCTCCCCTGAAAGCACAGATCTGCATCTTTTCCTTTCTAATTGCATAGTTGCACTCTGGAGATTTTCATTTTTCTGTAAGTTATTAGATATTGACAGAAGCAGTATGGAAAAATTGGCAAAAGCAGAATATGAGCTAGTTCTTACACAGTGACATAATTTTAAGACCTGCATTTGATTTGTAGTAACATTCATAAAATATACATAACTATTTCACCTTATCTTTAGCTCTAAAAAGCATTTTGGCAACTGTATATCAAGTAAAAATAAAATCCCTTTAAAATAACTTTTCAAGATTGTATTAAGCAGTTCTTTTATCACTGAAACAACTGTGGGAGAGAAAGTTGAGCTTGTCTAAAAAAATTAGTATCTTAAGCCCAAAATACATAATATTCTTCTTATAGACAATGAATTTGTGACAAACGATCACCAACCTCTGTTGCCTGTGGAACAAGATAAGAAAATCTGCTTTTGAAGTTAACAAGCTGCATTACTCAGTCTCTTTGGCTGTAGAAGATTTCTGCCCTTGATAACAGCAATCTTCTAATTCAGTGCCTGACTGCCATTTCTAAAGTTTGAATCAAGAATGAGTAGCAGTTACACTGGTGGACAGAGCACAGCTCCTGGCAGCTGTGGAGGAAGCACAGGCTGTTAAAGTTCTGGGGTTCTGACCTGCTGGTTTTGAGTATGGGTAAATCACTGAGCTCCTAAAAGCTTGGATTAGAGGTTTTGGCAGGATTTTGCACACTGTTGTTTGGCAAGGTCATTTCTTCATGGTGATGCCCTTTCATGCAACAAAGCAAGAAAAAAGAAAGTGACTGTGTCCTCAGAGATAGATATATTTGGACAAAAGCATCTGAAAGTCTTTGTTTGTTGCTTCTGGAAGTAGTCCAGTGAAGTTAAAAGGGTATAAAACTCAGTGCCAGCCTTCGGGGGTTTTTTTGTGGCTTTGACAGGTACGGTGGTTTTGGTCTTTGTTCTGACTGCTCAAGCTGTTCCTTACATTGGTTATCTAGAGGCAAGGACAGGTCTTCAAAATTAAATTATATGATTTCTCACCTCTCTTCCTTCCCAATCTACAAGTGCAATCTTTGTATAAGGATCAACTTTCTTTTCCTCTTTTTGATTTATTGCATGCTTTCTTAAAATCAAGGAATTTGTATTTAGCCTCAGCTTATGGCCAAGGTGATAAGATGCTTGATGGGAGTCCTATGCTACATGACAGGAGTCTGTTAGGAAATAAAGAACAATCCTCAAAACTTAAATCCTGAAAAAAACAGACAGGAGAGTGATACCAGAGTGGCACAGCTTAAATAGATCAAAAAAGGGTACTTTTAACTCAATTTCTGAACAGAAAACTATTTCTAAATCTGTCTTTTCCTGAAGAAAATATCAGTGACTTTTAAAAGTCACTTTCCTCTAAATTTTCCTGCCAGCACTGTGGTTTAGGTTGCTCATTTTCTTCCTGTCTATATGTCTATATATGTATGTATATATAAATGTATATATATTCTTAAAACAAAGGTGTTGATTACCTACTGACCTCCCAGGCTTCATCTCAGCAGTCCAGTTGTTCATACCTGTAAATGAGTCTCAAGGCTGTGGAGTTGGAGAATTCCAAATCTCTTTTGAAATCTTTTGAAAAACTGACAGCATGTTGCTGGTAGGAGAAAAGCCCTTTCCTCTCACTCAACCACTATCTGTACATGTCTGCCCATAATTATAATAAAAGAAGGAAGACACACGTGACTATTTTTTCTACTAACGATATTATTACAATCATTTTCTGACTCCATAATCTCCATTTCCCTTTATAGTCTCAGCGCTGCAAGTAGGATTCATTTGATCTATATAACACTGACCCGGCATAAAAATAATCAAAGCGCAGAGTTTAATCTTTAATCTCTTTTTTGATCAGAAGACCCTACATTTTCCTCCCCCTCCTTCAGAAAAGGTTCTTCATTCAATCTATGGTAAGAACTTGTAATTAAAATATTTACATTACAGTTTTTAAAGATAGCTTGTTTTGATTCCTTTATAGAAAATTGTTACTTCCTACTTTTATCCCTGAGGGGAAAAAAAGCTATTACAACTTTTGTAACTTTATCTTTATTCCTAAGTATTACTGCAGAAGTGTCAAAATAATTAGGTCAAATGATGGCAATAAGCCCAACAGAAATAAACAACTCATCTTGTGATTTGCCATAAGATATTTCAACTGCAGTTTACCATTTAAATTTTGTTAAATTTATGCCAACTGGTTTAATAAATTGAAAACAAGAACACTTTTAATTTTATGTAATACATGCATTACAGACTTTTGTCTTTGTTTAAGATGTCAAACCTCCCGCCCTTTCCTAAAACAGCTGAGGAGAAAATCTGTCTAACCTCATCAGCCTCTGAAAATTAAACAGAACAAAAGATGTTGGAATGACTACAAATTTGAACTTACCCTGGCCATAAGGCCAATTTTTATTAATCAGATAGGGTGATACTATCAGCTAGTGTAAATCATAGAGTTCCATTGGCATGTAAAATCTGTTTTTTACAAGATAATTCTTCATGTTTGCACCATTTACTATTAACAATCTACTTCAAAATGTCTTTTATATAAATACATGTAGACATATACACATCCATATACATACAAATATGTGTTTGGCTCATTTTTTTATTTTAAATGGCATAACATTTAGGGAACATAAACCACAGTAAGGAAGGTTATAGTTATGTCCCCACTACTCTGCCAGGTACCAATATTAAAGACATTGCATCAGTCTCTACTATCAAACTGTGTTCAAACACTAAAGAGATACTGGGAATGTCATCTTCCTTGAAGAAGCAAACCTGAAATTCCCTCCCAAACTGGGTAAAGAAAGGGACAAACACAGCCAAGTTCTTGCTTTGGACTGGAAAGCTTGACCTTGATATCCATGAATCTGAAAGAAACGTCAGAGAGAAATTCTTTATCCTGAATGTGTCAGAACTATGCTTTGCAGAGGTTTTGTCCTGTTGTCATATGTCTAGCTTCACGTGGATGATAATATGAGTTCTATGCCAAACACATTAGCATCATTATGAATTTCTTTCTATTAGTGCCAACTGGCTTTGGATCAAAATTCAGCAGAGAGTCAGCAGTGCAGCTCCTCCATGTCATTGTTCTGCACCTCTTGTAGGAAGCTGTTCAGGTACCCTAAGACGCTGTTATAGGGATCTTCACTCAGAAAACTGTATGGGAGACTGCTTTCCTTCCAAGATGTCTTTAGTTTTAGTATCATTGCATACTTATTCAGCTTTGGTATATTCTTCCTATATGTTTTATTATGGATGATCTATGAACATGAAAAATTACAATATTTAGCAAGGAACTAGAATGTCACATACATTTTGATCAAAATGATGCATAAAAGCCTCTTTATCAGCAAGTTGCATACAACTATTACTCTTCACCATGAATTTCTCACTGTTCAGCAGAATCCTGGGTGACTAAAGAGAGGCTAAAAGGAGGGAGGGAGGAAAGGACACAGAAATAGAAAATTGAAATTAGAAGTGGTATCTTAAGCACCAAATCCTGTCTGAAATTTATTAGTATCTTTGCTTAAAACCTTGATCCTGAAACAGTTAAGCAAGTATGTAATATTATACATGCATGCACTTCCCATGATTCTGTTGATTGATTGGAAATAGTCACACGGGTAAAGACTGGCATGGGATTAAACCCTCTCAAGACCATGACATAAATACAACCAACTCCTGGTAATTGATTTGCATCCACATTCTTCCTGTTGATATTGGTAACGGTGTTGAATTGATGTTTGGGGGGGGGGGGGGTGTGACACTGGGAATAGAAGGCGTGGAAAAGGGAAATATTTACATGGTATTAAAGCCAGTATAGAAGGCTAGATTCGATATTTTTTCTATCATCCAGTTCTGCAAAGAGATCATATAAATACTTTAGATAGAAAGCAACAAATAAGAGGTATAAAGCAACAAGTAGGCCGCAATAAAGGAACAGGACAATATTGTTAGAAGTTTTGGAAATGTCCCGTGAGTCTCCCAACTTAATGCTAAAAGTAAACAAATATTGAGCTTTGGAAAGAGTTTTTCCTTACTTTAAAGAAAAATATGCTACTCTTTTATGAAAATATAAGCTGATTTGTGAATCAGAACAGATAACATAGTTACTATGACATGAAATAAAAATGGCTGAATAATTTATTTTTCTGGTTATTTCTCAGACGCCTTATCTGTATGACCTCTTCCAGATTTTTGCTTCCTACAGCAGGCATTTTACTTTTTCTCCCACTCTCCCCATGACTGTTAGTGCTACTGATCATGAAGTGATTAATTCAATTTGTAAAAATATATCAGAGCAGTAGGACTTTCACAGTTGGAGCTTATATCCTCCGCTCAAGACCCACAGGTTTCTGATCTGACAGTCTGAATTAGAGAAAAAAGTCTCTTTCCACACTTTCTTTACAATCTGTTCCCTGCTCACATATAAATTGAAATCCTTTATATTCCTTTGCTCCTGATAAAACTAGGAAAAAAAAAAAAGGCAAAAATACCTCCAGTTGCATGGAACTCGTTCTATATTTCTTGTACTATGGGAATATTTAGGCATGTTCTCTAATTGGAATTAATCAATAAACCAACATTTTCCTGTAAACAGTAATTTACCTGGAAGACTTCAGGCATACTTGAGACCTTGAATAAATAATACATACAAATAATTATAGCACTAAGAAGAAATAATGTTTAATCACAGAAGAAATTAAATTTTAAGTATTTTTTGCAGTTTTATTTTTAATTACTGTCACTAGAAGTGGCAAACCTGATTAAAAATCTAAATAGATTTTGAAAGGCTTAGAGTGTTCAGCTGCCTACATTATCCTCAATTTTCCCATTATACTTAGAAGAACAACTGAATTCAGAGTATTTTGGAAAATGTGGCCTCCTCTTTCTGGAATCATGAGGGGAGGCATTCAGAAGCACCTACTATCTAGTTAGCATCTCTCATTAAAATCCAAAGGGAGATGGACTGAAAACTGCCCTACTTACTTATGAATCCCCATAAAAAGACTGATGGACCAACGTAAGCCCTATAAAAGGCTTATTACATTTGGTGAGGAAAATGCTGAGACACAATGACTGGAGGCTGTTTGAGAATATATGGGAAGTATCATTCATGGTTTCTCTTTTCTCTGACTGCTTCCTAGGTATCTGGTTTTGCCCATGTGAGCAGCAGGATAAAGGTTGATCTGGGTTCCCTGAGCTGATCCCTCTCTCCATTCAGCAGTGATTCAGCAGAGAAGGAAATACTTCAATGTGCAGCCACAGTTTGAAACCTGTGTGCCAGCCCAGAGAGCTGCTATGCCTGCAAGAGGAATGAGCGGTAAACAGCACACCACAGATTTATTATTGCAGGTTTACTAATGCCTGAGAACGCTGCAAGGTGTTCTTAAAGGCTTTGCACAATTTCTTCTCTTTGTGGAGCTCTATACTTGTCAAGGGCTTGCAGTGCAACAGAAATGGGGGAAAATCAGGCCTTCAAGAAATTGCTCTAATTCCTGGAACAAAAGAGAAAACTTAAAATTTTGTGAGATAACCACTGCTTTCATGGGCATGGATGTAGAATCGCATATTTCAGCTGTCAATTAGGTAAGGGACACTTGTTCTTCTCAGTCAAACTGCCTCAGAGGGGACAGTGAGGCACCAGATATGATCTAACCAAGATCTAACAGTCAAAGAAATGATAACAGTAATAAAATCATAATAGTGGATTATAAATAAATAATAAGCTCAAAGTTTAATTTTGACATTGTTTTTCATTCTCTAAAAGGACAGGCCACAAATACAATATCATAGAGTCAGGCTGGAATTAGACTGCCCTGGGGAGGATTTCTGTCTCTTAGATGAAAATAAAGATTTTCCAGTGTTTCATTTTGATACAGGCAATCCAGAAGGACAAAAGTGGCATATGAGTCACTCTGAATCTATGCAAACAAAAACTTTGTTTCATTTGAGGAATGGACAAAAGTGCAAAACTTTCCTTATGTCAACTGAACCAGTTCACTAGCTTCTAAACAGGACAAACAGGCATGTTTTTCTGCAACTCCACAGCATATGTTTGTTGTATTACTATCATTATTGTTATAGTTTTCATTATCATTATCATTGTCACAGCAGCTTAAAGTCCTAATCCTGAAAGAGTACCTCACTTCTCTAGGTGATATGCAAACACAGGTGTGAAAAAGATGACCTTATCAAAAGAGTCCTGCCATAAATATGTACTGCAATTGTAGCTCATTCTTAATTGCTACCAGCTGCTCTCTAGTACAGCAATAATGGCCATCCACAGTATGGAACACAGTAGATTTAACTTGTTAGTGTTCCATTTAATAAGTATTGTTGCATGGAATTTCTAAATAAGTGATGTCTGTAATCAGATTCTGTGGGAACTGGTTTCTCAGATTTAAACCTCTCTTAATTCCTGTTCATAATTTGGCCAGTGGTTATTATAAGTATCATTATTCACAAGGTGAAAGATCATGGAACAAAACTGCATTGCTTATATATTGTGTATATTGCATATTTTCTAATACACAATACATGTATTGTGTTACACAGACTTTTCATGTTCTTTGTTTTATCTGCTCTATCACAGTCATTTATTTCCAAGTTAGGCAGATTATTATTAATTTTATTCTAAAAAGGAATTACTAGTTCAGGTAACAGGATCCAAAGACTGCAGGTTACTGGAGGGGCATGTTGTTGAAGTGAACATACCTGAGCTGTTTGTACATAAATTTACAAAACAAAGTAAATCTCTGCAGAAATAATTGATCCAATTCAGTAATTACAAATGTTGGTTGATCTAATAAAGCCATTTCTTTTGTATATGAATAGTAAATGCACAAAAATGCATTTATACCCCAAAATACAATGATAAGCACATAAAAGAAAGCTGTACAAGCCAGACACTAAGCTTGGAGAGATGGGAAGATAAGTTTGAGGATGTTACATTTGGAGAGGTGGGAGACTGAAGAAAGATGAGGAAAGGAAAACAATAGAGAGTTGGAGACAGGATTTTCACAGCAAATTCCTGAAGTTAAACTTTCAACTGCTTAAAAAAGAGACCAGATTTTCCAGAAGGATGAACATAAAGTGGCATCCACCAAAGATATTACAACAATTTATTTAGGTGCTGAACTTGGGCATGCAAGCAGCTTTCAAATGTCTATCATGTAGGAGTTTGGGAGAAAAAGGAGAATATTTATATTTTGCCATACCATTTTTGGATGTTTTTAGGATAATCCTGCTGAGATCAGAATGGCAGCAAGAACTTAACGAGGACTTCAAAAAAGAAGAAGGACTCCCTGTTCAAACGCCTGTGAGGTTTCACTGATAACATAAGGGTAGCAATATACAAGACTGGTGCCATTTCATCCCAGGAAGAAAGAAAAAAAAAAGATAAGACATATTTCCATGCAAAGTTCTCTTCAGAATTTTCAGTTTCAGACCACTGATAGATTTAATATTTGTTCATATTTCATACATCTTAACTTAATACCAAGGTATTTCATGGAAAATAAACCAACAATGTATGGTGCAACAGTTAAAATCAGTAATATGCTTACAGCTCTGTTATTAATTCCACTATAAAACTCAGTAATCACTGAACAGGTATAATAATTAAACTTCAAATATCTCCATTTACATATATATAAACCTGGAAACTTCTGTGTCAGTGGAATAAAGATTATTGCATCAATTTAAAGTAGATGTAGACTGGTACAAAGCTGGAAAATCTTCTGGGCAAAATATATTTACAGCAAAGTAGTGTGAGATAATTATGATTTACTGTGAACTAACCTAATAGCTGCTAAAACTCTCCAGTGCAATTTTGATCTTTGTTTATGGTCAAATCAATGGTTTTACACCTTGGTTTTGAAGGAGTTTAGCAACCTAGCAGACTTCACCTGCTCTGCAGGAACAATAAATTCTTTATTTGACTTTAAAGCCATTTGGAGAATCAATTTTTATTCTTTTCCCAGAATAGTTTTCCTTAAATTGGCAGTTCAAGTTACAGTCCTATCAGGTCATAATAGAATTGTGACATGCTAGAAACTGTGAGATAACTAGTTTCAGAAATTTAAATTGCTACTTTGAGGTAATTTTTTGTTCATTTTTACCTCTATAATATGCATGTATTACATGAAAAAGGTATTACTGCTGGAATATGTTTTAAAACCGTCATCAAGCTTGTCCACTTTCAGTTTGAGAATTGTCAACCAGACCATAAAGTATTTTCTTACAGCCTTTCCACCTTATTTCTTGTTACATCTGCCATATTTCATCTAGACTAGAAGCTTGCATTCTAAAGAGGAAAAAGTAATCAAACATTGTCCTCCTTCCTCTTTATCAATGTTTCCTAGCAGCACTAATGTGACATAGTGCTGCACATTATGCAAATATGCCCAGTTGTTTTCATAGTCCCTTCACACTTTACAAACACTTATGAATCCTCTACTGACTTATCAGTGAATAAATTGATTCACATAATATTTCATTAGCAAAACAAAAATTTAAAGTCTCATTTAGAGCAATATGTACATATAAAATCACAAAAAAAAGTGCAGAACTTCTTTGCATATACAAATGTATAGCCTAAGCAGCAGAAATAGCTAAGATGTTATCTATGAACTGATTTATTCTCTGAACAGTTCTAGTAGTCAAATTATAAAATTAAATCATACCTGTTACTTGGGTATGCAGATTAGTAACACATATACTTTTATTTGTATCTATTTACATTTTTATCATAATTTTAATGATCTTTAGAAGACGTCTATATTTGTACCTTTAACTGTGTAACAAAATGTGCATTTAATTTTATTGATATTAATCTTACATTTCTGCTGATACATACTGGGAATACAGCATTCAACCCCCTTTTTAAAATTTCATCTGCGAAATTCAAATCACTCTTGATATGTAAATATTTATTCAAGTATTCACAAACTCATCCAAAAAATGCATTTGATAGAATATAACTATCAAACTGGAACTTAGCATGACACAAACTTCCATTAGCATGCCAAACCTCAAGAGGAGTGAAGTTGAAGCATTCTTTTCATATATCATCCCAGAAAAATACCACATAACATCAGTATATTTTTTTCACATTACTTGTAGAAAACCTCTTCTCCTTTTGACTTCTTTCTATATAGTGAAACTCAAGTGGTGAATAGGTTTGGTAGGGTGGGGATTTGTTTTGCTAATTGCTGAAAAACTTGTGAACTAGAGAAGACATATTTAATTCATAATGCTTACAGTCTGGCTGCCAGCTGGTTACAGCCAGGCATAGCTTAGAGGAGTTCTGAGGCTGCTCTATTGTTTAAGACAAAAGCCCCAGGCTGATCCAAGAAACAGAAAACAGAAAAACAGATTTGCTCCACACAGTTGCTCTAAGGTATACTCCATACAGCTTAGAAGTTATCTCATGCCTTAAGCAGAATGTTTCAAGTTCCTTCAGGCCATTTAACTCAGATTTCAATGATGACTGCAAATTCAAAAGACCTGTTCTGCACTCATTGGATACATAGAGAAATTTAACTTGCATGTCCAGGGACTGAGTCCTACTGAAAAGTCTAGGTCCTTATGTGATCTGAAAAGTCCAGGTCCTTATGTGATGTATGTAAATTTATCTCCTTTTTAATATAAATATATAAAAAAGTTCAATATGCGTGACCCACTTCTGGGTCTTGGTTGAGATCATACAATGGTGATCTACCTTTTGGGGATGATAACGGATCCCCATCTTCAGTGCTGGGATTCCAGGTACTGAAGGATACAGGAGTACGAGTGAAAATGATCTACCCCTGTTAGAATCCAACTACTAATGATTAGAACCCATTCCTCTTTGAGACAATTTTCTCTCTGTGTATCTGCTGTAGAACCCTCTGGAAAGTAGAAATAGAAATATGTCAATATATATCAGCAGGACTACAAGACAGATTTCTGTGTTTATCTCTCATTGTGACATTGGAGTGAATGGTGACCTTACAAGAACATAGACAGGTGGATATATATGAATTCCTTACCTTGGCTGTCAATGAATAATGGCAGGAAACAGCAGTCTAAAACTTCACCCACAAAGAATGAAATGTTGACTGCTATTTATAAGAACGAAAAATAACTCGATATGAAATTTTAAATCTTTCCTGCCTTATTTTTAAAGGAATATATCCTATTTACAGACGGTAATAGAGGAAAATTAGACTGCACTAATTTTTTTTTTTTAGATAGCTCTTCAGTTCCGGAAGGAATTGTAGCAGTGAAATGGACATTTAATCAACAGCAGTGTGGTGCATTTCAAAAATGTACTTTTATTTTACACAAACAAGGAAAGGTTGGAGGGAATTTTAGGCAGCATGAATAATTTCATCCGTGATTCCACTCAGGTTCTTTCAGACTTACACACTAAGACCAAAAAAAAGAAAAAAGAAAACTACATAGGCACCATCCAGAAAGTCATTTCACTGTAATGTGTATCAATTTTCTCAGCAGGGCTCTAACAGAAAATTTGGTTGAACAATAGCTTTAAGAAGTAGCTTTTAAAATAACACTTCTCATAAATGATGTGGTTCCAGTGGAAGAAAAAATCTTGACTAGGCCGTAATGTATACCTCTCAATGAGCATTAAATCAAATGTTTTTTCTTTTTTTCTTTTTTTTTTTTTTTTTCTTTCCTCCTGGGAAGTATTCTCTAATCTGTTAGAGGTTTAAAGTTAGGTCTTGTTCAGATTAGTAATTAAACATTTAAAAATACGTTTTCATTTGCACCGTGCTTAACCAAATTACAGAACGGATAAAGATTAAAGACTGTACTCACACCACCTATTATGACTCTTATATACACTGAACCGAGGCACTGCAATTGCTTCTCTCCATTAACCCTACAGAAGGTATAGCCGAGTTGACAGAAAACAGGACAAATTAGTCATCAGTGTCTTGACCTTAGAAACTACAGTGGATGCTTAATCCTGCCTTACATTCCCTAGCAGGTAGTTTGAATACAATCTTAAATTACTACTGTCATTTTATGCTGCAGGTATAGCTCGTGTTAAATGTACTTCATGGCTCAAGGTTAATTTTTCATGTTACTCCTTGGAGAGTTCTGACATGAAATTATGTTCCCCCTAACATAAATGAGTTTTACCATTGAATTAAATGGAGTTAGGAGGTCACCCCAGGTAGAGAGGTCCATCACAAACTGATATTAAAACTGTTTAGATAAACATTTTGAAGGATTTGTTTATCCAGATGTTTCTCTGATAGAGTGCTTGTTTCAACCACCGTAAAAGATGTGTATTTTTCTCCTTCTATTTCTGAAAATCTGTAGTTCTTTAAAAATTGATCTGTTACAAGATGAAACATATGGCATGCTTTTGAAACTTATATGAGAATTTCTCACTCCTCAAACTTTATAAGTCGCTTCAATGTAATCCTGTATTTAACATTAGAATAATTTGAAATAGATTGCAGAGTAATGAAGAACCATACAGGTACTAGAAAATCAGATATAATCACCTGTGATTTTGTTCCCAGTTAGCACTGAGGTCTTGATGCTCTTTTCCTTTTGCAAGGTTATAGGAGATAACATAGGAAAGATGAAGGGCCAAAGGTAAAAAATAGTGACTTTCCTGCCATGATCCCTTTTCCTTTTATCTAGAAAGACTCCTTCCTTGTTAGCTGGTCTCACTTTGGACAACAAGATTCTCATATCTGGAGTAAGCACCTCAGAGAGAACAGATTCATTTTCTCTGTTTCCTTATTGACAATATCTACATGACTTCCATCTCCAGTTCAGCCTGTGTTCAGCACTTCAGGTTTCTAATTTCAAGCAGCCATGTGGGAAAAAAAGACTAGAACTTGATAGTAATTGTGCTTGCTTCTCTGGGATAGAGAGAAGTACAACTAACAATAACAGGCAAGGAATATTCCCTTCCTTCCTTCTTACCTGGGTATTACACAGATTTTTATAACAGCTATGCCATTAATTCTCCAAACCTTTGTCTTAGACCACATATTGAGCCTTTGTTGCTAGTTAATGGCTGAAATTTTGCAAGCCTAGTCTTGTGCTGGTCATTTTGATTGAATATTGTTCATTGTAAGTCTTGGAATCCAAAGTATATATTCCATTATAGCTATCACTGAGCTTTGATAAAGTTTTTCATTCTATTTTAATTTTCCAAAAACCTATGAAGTAATAACCAAATTTTGTATGGAAAGAATATGTCACACAAATATTAATTCAGGAATTTCCTGTCTTAATTACAAGGGGGCTTTGGTACTAAGTCATCATCAGGCTTTTTTTAAAGGAAATATTTCTAAAAAGTAAAGATTTGAAATGGCAAACTATCCTCTCAACCTGTAGTCTTAATTGCCAGTCAGGGAATTTATTTATTATTTATTTTATTCTTTTTGCAGGAAGGCTTTCTCCTTCTGTCTTGTACAGCCTTGGACATATGGAGTAAAAGTACTTTTGTGGCACCACTTCAAACAGTAAAATGAGCAGATTGTTTATTGTTATTCATACTGACTTCACAAAAACCAGTTGCCCTATACTTTGTCCTATTTGCCCTCCTGTATTTCCGAAAAAAAAATTTCAAGTTTTTTGATCTGTGATAAGCTTGGAGAAAATACCCATTGACAACCATGCATACAGCTGGAATGGTTTCTGATGGCTTCATAGGAGTGGAGACTAAAAAGTGTCTTTTCTAGTATGTGTTTATTTTCTATTGCAGTGAATGTACTAATAATTCTTTGAATGACAATATTTACAAATGTTCAAATGAATATTCCAAAGCTGCCTTTCAGAAGACAATAGTCAGTTTTTGGAAGCCAAGCCTTGTATTAACATACTTGGTGGCTGAGAGTTAAAATATTCCTCCTCCTGAAGGGAAAAAAGTGATCTTGACAGTACATGTAAAATTAAATAAGATGGCCATAAATTTTTGGTGTTACTTTTTTTAACATTTTTTGAAGATGGATATTATAAGTAAAACTACACTTGTAATGTTCAAAATTAGATCCCCAGTGGCTCTTTTTAAATCATGGGAGTAGGTAAAAGCATACTTATCTATGATATACTGAAATCCATTGAAAAAATTGCAATATCTGTAAAAGCAATTTTATCATTTGATATTACATAATGAGTCTAAAGACTAGAAATCTGAGAATATTTTATAATATTATTTAATGTCCAGTCTGTAGTTGTTCATGAAATCTCAAAATTGATGTAACTGCTTCAAAAACTTATTTTAAATATAAAATTCTGCATCCATTCTTAATAAACAAGGTAATTAGATGCTAATCCTATTAAAGCACAAGGGGCACACAGTTTCCAGATCTGTTACCCTGGCTCTTACTATAGTGTAACAGAAGGATCTCAAGTTGTCTCATATGGGCAATAATGAATTTCACTGGGTAAGACAGATCTTTAGGCCCACGTAGAAGGAAATAATCTTCAGAGATTTTTAGAAGAACAGGTTATATGTCTTTAAACAAGGTCAATCTGTATGCTGAAACTCACAAATTTGGTTTAAATGGGTTAAGCCCAGGGTGCTTTTCTCTTCTAGCCTGAGTAGGACACTTAACCACACTATTTACCTTGGATGACTGACAAATACACTCCGGTGAACGTTGCAATAATCATTTAAAACATATCCCAAATATTTTTCCCTCTGCTTTTCAATTGATCACCTCAACAGCTGACTTGACAGAAGTGCTGAATACTGTTCACAGCATAGAAAAGTCCAGTGTTCTAGCATAAACCCAACTTCACCCAGAGAAAATACTACATTGTACCTCTCTCTCCTAGTAAATATGCCTGAGGATAGACTCTTCAATTCATAAGTGATTTCTTTTTTTCAGATTCTGTTTAACCAAATTTTGCAGTTTTATCACTCTCCAGAGTTTGAGCAGAAATTCAACTTCTCAAACTTCCAAATATTTCAGCATCACATCAGGTAACTACCAAGAATTTAGCATAATAGAAAATTGGCTAAAAACATAAATCTGTGTATTAGATCCCAAATGGCCCCTAATAATTAATTTGCATTAATTGGCCACTAAGCACACAGAGTCACATTTAAATTACGTATATGTGACTCTCCATGCTTTTGAAAGTTAAGACACTGAGATTGACTGGTTATGATTAGTTAGGTGAATTTACAATCATGAAAGCATTATCTTACATGTAAGTAAGAGCTACTGAACTTTCCCAGGGACTGCCATCTCCTATTTTAGGTATTTCTCAAAATTATAAACGAACTGTCCTGTGTTACTCTGATGATACATACAACTAAAATCCATTTATTCTCTAATAGTTTGTTTCTTTGTTTTAACAATGAGTAATTATTATTAATTTTTTTTAGTATTAGGGAGAGGTTAAACTTGTTGTAGCACAGGGACCTCTCTGTACTGTGTGGATCTGAGAACATCCCATGGCTCACTGTCACCCCAACTCAGGAATGATGACCCTAGTGAGACCTTTGAGAGCTTTTGTTTGGGTACTGAAGTGACTATAGTTTTGTTTGTGAGGTGCCCAAGTAGAAGGCTAAACCTGGAAGTTCCTCTGCCTTGAAGTTTCTGAAGTAGTTGTGTCAGCTTGCACACAATGCCACACTTGGTTGCGTAGGCACAACTTAGGAGACATGGTCTTCATGTTAATGTGACTGCAGTAATATCCCAGACAACATACATGCATTAAAAGTGCCAATCAAGCAACACTAAGGACCTGATATAAAATCGGGAGTAAAAGAGAAGTTTCCATGCAGATTAGACCCTGAAACTTGAAAACAAGAGTGTCATCACCAGTGTCTCATCGTAAAAAATTTCTTCCTTTTGTCCAATCTAAATCTACTCTCTTTCAGTTTAAATCCATTGCCCCTTGTCCTGTCACTCCAGGCCTTGGTAAAAAGACTCTCTCCATCTTTCTTATAAGCCCCCTGTAAGTACTGAAAGACCACAAGAAGGTGTCCCTGGAGCCTTCTCTTCTCCAGGCTGAACAACCTCAGCTCTCTCAGCCTTTCTTTATGGGAGAGGTGTTCCAGCCGTCTGATCATTTTTGTGGCCCTCCTCTGGACCCACTTGCTTAAAGGTGTTAAAAAAATCACTCTTTCCATAAATATTGTAGTACCACAAAATGTGTAAAATTCCTGTGTTACCTGCAAAAAAAATACTGAGGGAGACAAGCAAAGATAGAGTAAAACAGACCATTCACAGTACTGAAACATTTCTTTTGATAGACAAAGAAAATGTAATTTTGAGTTTCAGCATTGTTAGCCTCTAGAAAGAAATAGAAAGAGAGAAAGAAATAGAAAGAAAACTACCACTGTTTTCTTTTGTGCCTTTTATTCACAACTAATGGGAATCTACATGAACAGGATGCCTACAGAAGAATGTAAGTTGTTGATTGGTGTCATGGTTTAACTCCAACTGGCAACTAGGCACCACACAGCCGCTCGCTCACTCCCCCCTGGTGGGATGGGGGAGAGAATCAGAAGAGTAAAAGGGAGAAAACTTGTGGGTTGAGATAAAGACAGTTTAATAGGTAAAGCAAAAACTGTGCATGCAAGCAAAGCAAAGCAAGGAATTCATTCACTACTTCTCATGGGCAGGCAGGTGTTCAGCCATCTCCAGGCAAGCAGGGCTCCATTATGTGGAACGGTTACTTGGGAAGACAAACACCATCACTCTGAATGTCCCCCCCTTCCTTCTTCTTCCCCAGCTTTATATACTGAGCATGACGTCATGTGGTATGGAATAGCCCTTTGGTCAGTTGGGGTCAGCTGTCCCAGCTGTGTCCCCTCCCAACTTCTTCTGCACCTGGCAGAGCAAGGGAAGCTGAATAGTCCTTGATTTAGTATAAGCACTGCTTAGCAACAACTAAACCATCCCTGTGTTATTAACACTGTTTTCAGCACAAATCCAAAACATAGCCCCATACAAGCCACTATAAAGAAAATTAACTCTATCTCAGCCAAAATCAGCACACTTGGACTTCATGCAGATCCTCTAGACATGGCAGATTTTTTCCTCTAATTAATGCTTCAATAACAACGGAAAATCTGTTATTTGAGCTCTTCATATTATTTGCCATGTACACACGAAGATATATTTCTCTATATTACTTCTGAGTTAAAAATTCTGAACTGCATGACCCAGAGCACTGCACAGATATTTTCAAGCACCTATATGCTCATTGTGTGACATGGGTAGTTTCTGCTGGGGGAAAAAAAAAAGAGAAATGGAAAAGATCTTGTGTGTCTATGAACTACTCATGACTCCTGGAAGATGATATACCTACCAAGACTACTTTATGCTGTGCATTTTGCTTGATAATATTTAAACATGCAGGTATGATAAAAACTATAATACATGTTTGTACTATCCCCTGTACTGTGTCTTATATTGTGTCATGTCTTCTGTGTGTATGTTAAATATAGCACTTTCTTACTTTACCCACTCAATTAGTGAAACAAAAAATTTAACATTTGTTTAGAAACCAAGACTTTTTTATCAAAATAGTCTCTGCCTATTTTGTTTTAAATCATACTAAAATTCTTGTGAAAGCAACCCTAATTCTAGTTAATATCTGAAAGAAGGGGAAAAAAAAAAAAAAAAAAACACAAAACCAAAAACCAGAAAACAAGTCCACTCAAGACATTCTTCTGACACTTGCTGTTATTGTAAATTTCTTCATGTGGCAGCCTCACTGATAAGAAAAATCCTGGTTTAGAATTATCCTGAGGGGAGCATTGCTGGTAATGTAGTAAATTTCACAGCTGCTTATAACTAAGCAGTAAGCATCACTACAGTCTATGCTGTCTTTGTGTTTAAATTGGAAAATGTTATAGTCACCTTTTCTCCTGGAAATCAAATTACAACCATGACCTTTAATGAGATGCTCAGAGAAAGCATTGGTAAATACACAGTTTATGTTTCAGGAGATCACAACTGGTCACCAGTTGGAAGTGGATCCAGGCTGGTAGTCATAGCAAGTAATTCTTTGTCATGGCAAGTTGATGATTTCAGCTCTGCTGGACACCTTCCTTGACCAGAAAACTGATACTAAGTTTAGAATTAACAGATAATTTCAGATGAGACAAACCAAAATACACTACATTCTCTTTTTCACTTAAAGTGCTTTTGAAGTAGGATGTGGACATAATGGTAGGTGAACATGACTCAAATCAAATCATCAGGAATTTGTCCTTTATCTTTATCCCTTTTTGCTCAGTACTCCAGCATATGTTTATTATTTTTATACTCTGTTAAGAGGAAAAGGGGAAAAATAATGGAAAACCTGAGGAAATTAAAGAATACAGTCCAAAAGAAAGTGAGAGAGAAAGAGAAGATGGAGGGAAATGAAAGGGAAAACTTTCATTTTACAGAAGACTTTCAATACCTTCCACCCTCTCTTACATCATTAATTTTATATAAGCTTTTCTTATAAACTCAAGAAATTGGTGACCTTATTTTCAAGAAAATCTTTGCTTGCTAGGTAATATGCTCTGACTCTCATAAATTAGGATTATCTTGTGATCCTCCAAGTACATTTTCAATGGCTCTCAGTCCTCAGTACAACATATCACTTATGAGATTTTAAATCATAATATATAATTGCCAAGTACAAAATACTCTGCAATCTTTTTTGACTCTTTAGGACAAATAGACATGATACTGACATTAGAGATTTGAAAATATGGAATTCTACATCTCATGCAATTTTCATAATATAACAAGTAAATTAGTTTTGATTTCCTGTGTGAGCTGAAATGTGAGACACCAGTTCAAGAACAACACCTTACTTCCTTTCTATAGAAGATTACTATGTGATAAGAAAAGTATTTTATGTGTATAAATAAAATTGAAGTTTTTGTTTGCAAGAAAAACCTTTTTTGCTTATAGGATAATGTTTTCAAAGAATGTATTTGCATAACAATTACATGTGTATGCATCTTTGTTATGGGTATTTTGCTGCTGACTGCAGAAGGAGCCAGCCTCATAAAGCTGGGTCAGATTCTGATCCTGCTGCACCATCCCATTTCTGTCTGGTGCTGCTTAATCTGTGAGGGGCAGCGACAACTTGATGCAAAGCTGCTCCCTCTACTGATACCTACTATTACCTCTGCAGGAGAAGTGATCCCCTCCCTTGAATATGTAAGAAAATATAAAAGTCACAGTGCCTCCCTCCCCAACTACATTTCCAAAGGTATTTTAATAGAATGTCTTAATTAACTGTTCCAAAATTAAATTCTGTACACTATGGGCAATAAGTAAATTAAAACATAAGTTTCAGATAATTCTTTTTAATGGCCTGAAGAATAATGCATATAGAAAAAGTAGCCCATGAGGACTCCATGAAGAAAGCCTAGCCTTATCATCTGTTCTGTCAGCACTGTTATGGCAGGGAAGAGGTGTGACCAAAGCTTGTTAATCACTTGTAATTATCAGCCCAAAGAGATATCTCCAAGGGATGGTACAACTCCAAGACAGTTGTGGCTGCTGTATTTTGCCCGGAACGAAGGAAAAGGAAAAATGCTTTTTAGCTAAGCTGCAACTGGGAATCTGGTCAACAAACAGGATTTAACTTTTTTTTTTTTCCTTTTCTTAATATAATACTTTTTTTCTTATTACAAGGGAATTTAATTTGGTTATTTTTTGTTGTCCTACTTATTGTAATCGTTCTGTGCTTTTTGGAATGACACACCATTAATATGAAGAATATCTTGTTTACAGAAAAAGCAGATTGTGAAAACCCAGCATAGATTCTTTCTATAGGATTCCCAGTTTAGACATGGACACTCAGAGCCACACATATTCAACAGCTTGTCTATTTTATGCATTTATTATTTATATTAGGACAGCTGTAGTATATTTGTTAGCAACACATGGTAAGGGATATTATAAGTTTTTGGTATAAATACATGTGTATTATAGGATATCAATATTCTGTCAGATAAAAAAATGGTGTTCCCTTCCTATTAGCTTTCACTATAGTCATTTAGGTAGGTTCTTGCTTAAAAAACTCCTTATGTTACCATACAGTCTGTGCAGTCCCTTTAGATTTTTCATAGGAACAACACAGAACTGATGGGTCATTCGTATGGAATGCATTAATAATCAAGCTCACAGATAGCAACAGTAGGAGAGAAAATTGCTGAGCAAAAAGTTCCTGGTTTAGAAGATTTTATTTCTCTGCACATGAACGGCAGAAAAAACAGATGGTCTTCACACTAAATGGGACAATAGTGTTTTCCCGTGGTGTTCTCAAGCAGGAGGTATGTGTAATACAAAGAGAGTATAGGATGTCATCCTTTCTGATGGCCTTTCTTGAAGCTGAAGAATGGTCTCAGTCAGTATTACATCTTAGGGACGTTTTGCTGCAAATCCAATTGCTGTCTCTTTTCTAACCCTGGAGGATCACTTGTAACACTTACCTGTGTATTTAATTGAATTGAGGGCCTCTTTCTTTATACAGGTCGTGAATGGCTCCTGATTTGTACCAATTGCATAAGTGCCTTTTTTTCATCGCAATCATGCAGCTGCACTTGATATTTTGAAGAAAAGTGGAAATAAGACTTCATCATTTAATAAAAAAATAAGCAGGCATAGTCTAACTAGTTAAACTAAGTTTTCAATAAATATGGTTTCTTATTGTTATATAGACTGATGGAAAATTAGAGTCCAGCTATGTGACTTTTTCCAAAATAATAACAATTAACATCAAAAGATTTTGGAAATGTAATAATATTTCTTCACTATCAGATGTGATTTTACTCAAGCAATTTGAAAATGTATCGCCTCTTGAGTCACATACCAAGTTTATGAGAAGTCTGTATGGGAATAGGAATTAAGTTCAACTCGATAAAAATGATTTTAAAAGGAAGGAGCAACCAATAGTTCTCTTGGAGCTGCAGAAACAAGAATCTGTTCAGTTGAGGAAGGAAAGAGTTTCCCAGGTTCTCAGCTTTTCTTCTACCTGGACAATTAGAGATAATTTAAGTTCTATCTAGGATTTGCTACTAATTGCAATAGGGAAGAGTTCTTACCTGTGATATTAGCATACCTCAAGAATTAGATTCTATACAGAAGGCCTGAACCCCACATATGCTACGGTCACTGTGCGATTCCCTGAGAGTATAGAGCATCGTTAAGCAGGAGTCAGTTAAAGTGCTCTTAATTGTAAGGCCCTTTGATAAGACTATGACAGTAGAACATGCATTAGATAAATTATAGAAGAGTTCTAGAAACTTAGGGGGCTTTTTATTTGTTTATTTTTAATTACAGTGGCTTAGGAACTCACCTTTACTCCAATCTCAGATTCTTGGTTTGAAAATGTTGATAGAGGACACACCAGACTGGAAAATGAACATTAAATTTGAGCAGAAACTGTTAATCAGCTCTTTCAAGATTATTTATCTGATAGCAACGTACATGATGTATACCCAGCTTTTGTTCTATAGCCTGTATTTAAAACCATTTGGGGGCAATACTGATATTTTATCATATATCAGTACACTGTAAATGGGTTTGGGCACTTTCTTTTCTCGGACCCTCAAACAAAATAGGTCAATGACTGCATTAGCTTCTCATCTATTATTTGCTGAACTCTACATCCTTTATTTCTTTTTCCTCTTTTTACAACTGCTTATTTCTTTAACTTCAGATTTTCTCAAGCACTCTTGGGATTAAGAGAGAAATTTTTGTAAGATTTATTAGTTAATAAATCTAATTTGAAGCTGTGTTGATGTTTTTTTTTTTTTTCTCAGCTGTTATCTTTTGTTTTATCCCTTGAATCCCAGCTGTAATATGAACTTAGAATTCAGTCAACAAGTACCATAGAAAGTAAAGTTATCCAAGTACAAGTTTATAAAGTAATTCAGTACTCATATATTAATCTGGATTGATTTCTTATCAGCCTTTATTGACTCTGGTTCTCTTTTCCACTTCACTAGTCATCCTGGTGACAATTGTCTAACACAGTTACCAGACTCTTCAGAACAACATGTGTTTTTACAGAACTTAGCACTGAACCACATTAACAATACTTTGGAAGAATAATGTTTTGAAGGTATTGTATCTTTTGAATCTTCTTTTCCCAGATCCATTGCCTGGAATAGTATTGAGTACACTAGGAAAATCTACACAGTTCATATCTGAATAACCCGTATGTTGGCCACTCCATGCCTTTCTTTTTGATGCAGATGCAGTAGAGCTCTGCCTGATGACAACCTCCAGTCTCCTATGCATGGGTGGTCCTCTCTAAATATGGATAAGGAGAATAATATGAAAGTCTTTGTATTTACATATTTCTTTCTCATCATAACCGTTTTCCCCACACCATAACAATAATAAAGTGTATTGACAAAGGCAAACCTTATATGTTCATTATCCCCACAAAGTCACTCACTCTACTCAATTAAAAGTTTGTGACTGTGAAGGTTTGGATGATCAAACTGGTATAAAATCAGCTGGAATGAGTTCAGGCTATAAACCAGAATAAAGTTTCAAATAGTCAGAGAGTGGAATTCTAGGATAGTCTCTGAATTGAGAAGGTGGAGAAATACTATTAGAAAGGACCTGAATAAATTCAGGCTAAATTGGTGATAGTTAAGGACCAGGCTCAGGATTTTTCTACCATTTAATATTTGAAACTTAACTAGGTATTGAAGAGCTGACTGAGTTTCATGTGAGTCTACAGTTTAACACTAGGATTATTGATTAGACTAGAATATCTACCTCTTATTTACTTAATTTAAATGTATAAAGTTCATCACGTTGACCTAAGTGATGCAAGATGCTTTTCTTATTCCTGTGTTCCTTATTCTGTTTAAAAATACAGACTAAGTTTCCAGCAGTATTTGGGGCAGTGCTTGTCAGATAGTTGATTGGGTCCATTAAAAGAAAGTGGAAAATTATGGAAATTATTATATTTCCCACTATGCTGGGAAATACAGAGTGCAGCCTGTGACACTGCTCCTTAAATACACAGGGTGGGGGGAAGTGCTGTCTTTGTATAGCTGGCCTTTGTAAAGCTCTAGGGATTTAGTATATGAGCCTAAGTGTGATGAAATGTGACTGAATAATTTGTTCTGAAAATACAATAGAAATTTGAAATTTTATGCAACTGCCCTGAAATATTGCATTACCAGTATATTAGGTATTCCAATAACTTCTGCTATTCCTGGAAATTCCTGTCTAGTCTATTATATGATAGGGCATTAAAGCTTTAGAAATTTCCACCTAATAGAAGCCTCTATATTTCTTTATATAAAATGTATTATACTCATTAATGACCTTGTAATAACATCAGAGGTTTAGTCCTGCAATTCTGTTGTGAATAGCTCCTCTAAAATCAAGAGGAAAATGGAACCAAAAATCACCCTGACTATAAGAACTGCAAGTCTATACAGGACTTACATGGTTTGCTAAGCCCTCTATAGATGAACTGATACTAGAAAATGCAAAACCTCCTAAGGACTGTTGGAAGCTCATTAAATGTAACTGAGTTATAAACGATATTCCTGGGATGCCAATTCAGATTATTTTTGTTAGTTTGTCTGAAGTGTGGATTTATTATTTTTTAATTTTGTATATCTGGAGTCTAACGTGAGAGAAAGGGGAGCTCATTTCTCCATATCATCTTTGCTGTTTAACTGTAATTTCATCACTCAAAGGGAAATGATTTCATACCTAGGCCCATTTAAAACCTTTTGTGTTTTAATTGTCTTCCTGATTTTGGCCCAATAGTCTGATACGTTCCCTCTTTTCTCCTTATTCAAAAGGAACAGCTCAAGGATTTTTGTAAACATGACACTAAAATGGGAAGGAAGGGAAAAGAAAACAAATCATTTCTATATTCATCAGGAGAAGAAGCCAAGACAGAGGTAGGAACTGACAGGAAAAGGCCATTGCTTAAAATTCCACATCTGAGACTTCCTCCAAAGGCTTAAGCAGTCCGTGCACAAGCAGCCAAAACTGGGTCACTGCCATTAGAAAATGGAGCGTAACCTTAGCAACTTCATTTTTTATTATTGCATCTTTGGAGATTAAAACTGACTCTCTTGGCCCAAGGGTTGTAGGGGTTAGAGAATAAGGTGAAAATAGATCAGAAAAGTGTCATCTTGGAAAAAAACTCATAATGTTCCAAGAAGAAGTGGAAACAATTGGTATCAGGCTATTGCAATGGGGTTTATAAAGCTTTCATTTTCTTTGTCGTCTTCTTATTTTTAACTGGGAGACTGTCAAGAAAGCCATTAAAATTAAGATATGGATTAAAACTGGAGTAAGAATACTCACAAAAAGATTGAAGGAAAGTTCCAAAAGATTTTTTTAAAATTACTTTAAGAAGTAGATTGCAATGCAAGCATGTCAGTATTTGTACAAACCTTATGACTATTATCTGGGTTAACTCAAATTATTCTGCCTCCTGAAAAAAAAGTAGTCCAAAATGCCAGTTTTGGAAGAATATTAAATAAGTGTGGTACAGCATACCAGTTCTGGGCTGTAACTTGCATTCACCTACTAATGTCTGTGTTTGATTGCATTATTTGTTTCTTCAGTATTGCTTAAGAAAATTATCTTGTTCAGGCACAAAGTTAAACATGTCTCCCTTATTCCCATTCAAGGTTACTTTGTGTGGTTCAAAACTATGTGTACAGTTAAGTTGATGTGAACTTTTTTTTTTTAAAGCAGGAGTTTGGAGTTGGTTATTTAATATATGTAAAAATATAGCTAGGTTCCTAGGTGACATAGAAGAATGTATGGATGTCAAATCTGGTAATGTGGAAGAGGCGAAACTAGGGGTTCATTGGAATAAAAAATGTTGTCAATGTTGTCAGGGAAACACAATTTTCATTTCATAATATGATGACATTATCTGTCAGCAGAAATGAGCAAACCATATTACTGATATTTATCTTTCTTTGATAAATCTTTGCAGTAACTCTTTGCAGGTTATTATTGTATTTTCAGAGCTTCATGATGCATATAAAATATGTATAAACAGCCTGTACATAATTCTAGAGAGTCTCAAGTTGCATTTTCTTTAAAAATACATTACATAATGGATAGACCACATATATATATATGTGAACACTTGCATGGTCTATATGCAATTTAAAATAAGTTTTATTTATTTATTATAGCTTTATTATTAAATATGAAAAGACGAAAATCTGACAATATACATGCTCCTTATCATAAAGGAATTATGGTTTTATAATTTTTGCATGTTTTGAGTCATTGTCTTTCCTAATATGGCAGATTCTTCTTTTTTTCCAAATTACTTTGACTTTTAAGACTATGGAATGTCCACCATATACAGAACGATTTTGGATTATGCTAATTTCTGCCACAAGAATATAAGGCCTTATTGACCATCATTTCCGAGTGTTAATGGAAGTTATATAAAATTAAGCAAAGATATTGTCAAACATGTCACCTCCAAGTCATTTCAAGACTTACACATTTTGGGGATTGTTCTGGCTTTCTAAAGCTGAAAAAGTTAACAGAGAATAATATTTTCCAACTGAGCAATAGAATATCTTTAAGATGTGATTGTTATTTCAAGGGTTTGGTACATAGAGGCTTCCCAAATTTACTTTGGAAAGCTGTTTAGAGCATTACAGGTGATATCCTATTTTGGACCTCTGGAAGATTTACCATACAGTCACTGAAACAGGCTTGTATCTCAAATTATTTAAACTTCTGAGGTTTGACATATGTGTGAAATGAGATAGGATTATCATAGATGAAATCTGAAATCTAGCATAGATGGAGAAAGGTTTCTGTACTGGACACTTATTTGTCTTTGGTTTGCATGGTACATACCCAGACTGTCCTTGTAGAGAGTCATGCCGGTCATTGGTCTGGGATACAATTTTGAAAGAATGATCTTACCTACCTGATAGCTTAGTAATATAAGAGCTGGGCTGCTGCTGCTGCTATAGTTTTTAATGTCTTTGGGAGAAGTAGTACAGGAACTTAGGCAACTTTATTCTGCTTTGTAATATTTAATTTTTACAGATTCTTTAGAAGCTTTATCAAAACTGAATAATAGGACTGGCCAACAGGAAATATTTGTCAGAAAACCAGCCAGTCAAGTGCCTCTCTCCGCTCTAGATTCAAAGCTCAGAGTCCTCACCTAGGACCAGACACTTTTACACCTTTTAGAAACAGAGTTGGCTCAGATTGTTCTTTTAAACATGACTGGTCAAGCTGCTGCACACTTTTTGTATTATTTTGAAATTACAGAGTCACAGAAGATTTGAAATTGTCAGGGACCCCTGCAGATCACCTAGTCCAGCCCACATGCTCAAAGTGTGGTGAGTTACAGCAGGTTGCGCAGGGCCATGTCCAGTCAGGTTTTGAGTATCTCCGAGGATGGAGACTCCACAACCTTTCCAGGCAACCTGTTCTAGTGTTTGATCACCTTCACAGCATAAGAGTTTTCTTATGCTTAAATCATGTATTTCACTTTGTGCTTATTGTGTCTTGTCCATTCACAGGATGTCACTGAGGAGAGTCTGGATCCATCTCCTTTACTCCATCTCAGGCATTGACAGTCATTGATGCATTGACAGTCTTATCAATCAACCTCCCTGAGCTTTATCTTCTCCAGGCTTAATAAGTGTTCAGCTGTCATGTAGGAGACCATGAAATAAATTTTACAGACAGTAGACTAGATAATTCTAGGTGTGCAGGAGGCAAGGAAGAACGCAGGTCTGAGCAGAGAACAGTGTGCACAACCAGTTCTGAAGGCCAGAAACAATGTCACGGTTAGAACAGAAAGCTAGGAATTCAGTTGTGGGTTTCAGGCTTCATTTTCAGGAGCCTAGAAGTTGTTTTCAACTGAAGTAATGAAAGTTCTGTGAGCAATCACAGTTTCAGGACTTGGTTGGACTTGACCTTTTGTTGTGTGTGACATTCAATGCACATCTAACTCTTTTTCCTTACAGCTAAAAGTGATTTAACAAGAATATTATTGTGCTAATGAAAAAATAGCCTTCTAGTAATAATCTCCCAACTAAATTGTTCATGTTTGCTTTAGAGAAAATATACAAGTATCAAATAAATATTGTGCTTCAGAGAGAGAAAAAAACTGTTAGGGGATAAAACTTCTTTTCTACATACAAACATAGCTTGTAAGGTTTTAACCCTGAGCACAGTCAAAAGATTTTTTTTATGCAGTTGCATGAAAACAACAGATCATGCTACTTAGTTTTTTGCATTTGTAAGAAATTATTTATATGTTCACCAGTGAGCTCTATTTTAAACTTTAAAAAATTCACAATGCTCCTTCACTTCTACCCTCTCTCCCAGCTATTAATAAGCTGATGATCATATATGTCATTAATGCAATCTACTTAAGGAGTTACAGAAAGTAGTTAGAAAAGAAAAATCAGCTAATTTAGGCAAAAAAACCCCCTGCAACTAACAGAATTGTAGCTAAATGATCAAGCCAATGGTTTCCAACACATTTATGGAACAGGCACTTTCATTTTGTTTTTTAAACTATAATCAGACTTTAAATGATTAAAGCATGGAGCAAAGATGACAGATGGATTCTGTGCTTGTCAATCAATTTATCCTGATTTGTAATAGCTACCAGCCAGACTAAATAAAACTCTGGCTCTCACATTATGGAAGCTGGCACAAGGTTGAACAAACTCACTCCACCTCCAAGGCCCATCAACATTCCGGACTTAGTATGAGCTTCCACAATGCAGAAACCAGATGGAGTTTTTGCTGAAACTGGCCTGGAGATATTATCTTTATTAGATTTGTTGCAATCATACTGTTACCATTTCATAAATTCTGTAGCTAACAATAGAAGCCTAATTTTTTTGCAGTTTCCCATTATATAGAAATCCTCAAACTCCTGAGCAATGATTTATTCCCATTGACATTCAGACCCAGGATTAAACTCTTTTGGAACTTTTAAAATAGGTTTTCTGCTTTATTTTCTTTTTTTAAAATCACTTGCTTATGTATCTTGCATATTGGTTATATAATACCAGTCTTTCTATACAATCTTTTTTTTTTTTTAATAAATTGCTAACATCTAATTTTTCTCTAAAAAGTTAATTAATGCAGGAATTTAGCTTTCAAGTCCCTGTCCAATAAAATATGCAAGTGAATTACATCATAATGAAGCAAAAAATTATTAAAGTACCAGAGAGAGAATTCAGAAGAGAAAGCAGAATGTCTTTGTCTACATGACTTTATGGAATAAAAACTACAGGTCACAATGAAATAAAAAAGAGTTCTGAGAAAATGAGTCACAAATGTGCCAGAAAATTTTCTGTCAGCATCAGCACTGGGAATTTAGGGTTAGAATTGCATATCTGCGGAAGAGAGATACCTCAGGTTTCATTTCCTAAAATACATCTCCAAAAGGGCAAAAGCAATTTCTGTTTGTATTATTACAGTAGCATTAAAAAAACCTGACATACTTAGGCAATAACGTTTGTGAATAATAGAAAACAGCACGTGATTATTCAGTTATTATAAGAGAGAGAGATGGAGGAAAATAATGTAAATCCATTCTAACACACATTAACCTCAAGGGACATTGCCTCAGCTGAAAAACCTTGTGTACTACTTGCCAGCTAGAGTCTGTCACATAGGAAACATGCTACTAGTCACTGCCTATTGAATGTCTCTAATGAAATGTTTAAAATTTTCTGCAAATGGAGAAATGCCATCTAGGAAAAGAAAGGGGTGAGAGTAACAGTTCTATTTCTATTCTTCCAAGCCACTGATTGCCATGGACTGTGGCATTCACTTTCAGATTAAAACACCTAAAAATATTTGTTCACGTGTGAACATCTGTATGTGAACTAAGAATCAGAGTTTCTCACATAGTCAAGAAAGATTTAGTTAGCGCAGCTGACAGATCCTACAGAATGACTCCACTGACAAAAGAAACTTCCTACAGGGTTACACCAATGACCCACCTATTGCAGTGCTCTGTCTTTGATGGTAGCACTAGTGCAAGCACATCCTGGAGCACAGGAGGCTGGCTGCTTTTTGCTTGAAGTCCATTGCTCTCCTATTCCCCTATAACCCACTAGGTTTGTATTAGGGTTATTAGAGGGTACATACCTGTCTAGTGTTATTGTACCTGCTGTTGGACATGTTGTCCATGAATTTATCCAATGGAAGTCATCAGGTGTAAGAGTCACCCTGAGATAAATAGTCTAATTCAGCTGCCACCACTCAGGCTCTAGGGCCACTTGAGATGCCCTAAAATATCACTTTTTCTTCTGCTGCTGCTCCAGCCAGCGCTGGTCTCCTGTGGGTCCTGTGTCAGGTCTAATCCCATGTGGAGGCTTTGCAGAGCCTGTGAACATCTTAAATAGCATCAAACACCTCTGAGATCAGTTTTCCATATGCAGATGTCCAATGCCTTTTAAGATGTCCCAAGGTAACCTGCCCAGCTTCCAAATGTCACTCTAAGACAGTCTTCCAAGGACTGTCTACTGTACCTGCCATCCTTTTGCAGGTTTCTCACATACTTTAGAGTGTCTTATATTGCACTACATTTATACAACTAATCAAGCCCCTAGTAAATACAGTTAGTGGAGTATACAAAACAATTCAGCTTGTGCTGAAGTATATATCTACTGACTGGTCAGCTGGATGGTTCAGTAGGTTACATTGATCATACTGGTAAGATCTTCAGTGAACAGTGAGCTTAAGACTCTGGCTCAAGCGTAGGCGCGTCTCTGCAGACAGCCACATTTAGCTGTCACAATTTCAGATTCACTCACACCCCCCCATCTGACAAATGTAGTCTTGCCTCAAATATAACAGCTCTGTAACATGGCTGTAAAATAGCTTTTTTTTTTTTTTTCATTGTCTTCTCAGTTGTCAGAGGTAACAGAAAAGTGTGAATTTACAAATTTGTGGAATATCAAGTACATCAACATATACTGAAATAGTCCTGAAATTGAGTGAAAGTTCATTCTACAGAAATTTTTGTCATTGGCTTAAATTTCCATTTAAAATTATTCAGATGACAGAATATAGAAAATATAGAAAGAATATTACACTACAACTGGGCAAATTATTTTCTTTTAAGTCAGTCTTTCTTTAAACTCAATCTCTCTGTTAGATTAAATTCCTGCATGGGACCTGCAGTTCTTATTACTAAGTGTTCTCTTCTTCATTTATAAAATTGGCTTCTTGGCTGGATTATATTTCCCTCCTATACTTACAGCCATGTGATTCCCAAAATACCACAGGCCATTCAGTCAGAAAAAAAGACTGCTGTGTCACACAACATATAATATAATCAAGGAGCCTATTCTTCAGGAGTAAATGAGAGTTTGGTCTATGATTACTATGTTGTAAGAAGACACAAAAGGGAAATGAGATTCATTTTTGAACCAATGTTTTTGAGGCCGTAGAACTCAAAAATATTTTTATTTCAGGTCCACCCAATTTAGAACTAAAGGTAGAAGGGAAAAAAAGCCAATAAAGCAGCAGAGCTTTCCCCCATTTCTCCTCTTTGGAAAACGTTCATTTTCTGAAAACTGCATTTCTGCTGAACAATTATTTTCCCAGAAACTTCTTCTTTGACCCTAATAATCAGTATTCTGTTAGTTTGAAGGCTGGGGGAGTTGAACTTTTCTGCCAAAGGATGATCTATTTTTACTAAGCTGCTTGCCTGTGCATTCTGAAGATTTTTAACTTAGAATTTTGTTTCTGATGTGCTGTACTGATGTTACTACCTTTGGCAACAAACATTGCCCCCATTGGGAAGTCTCATCATCTGTCTTGGGAGTGATTTATTTGTGGATGAGGCATACAACCTAATAGCCACAGAGACGGCTGCAGTATGGTTACTTCTGAAGCTTAGACCTCATTGATGGATCACTGCTTACAGAGGAACACTACTAGAGTTTTTCACAAGCCAGTGTTCCTGCACTTGTTCTTGCATGTCTGTCCTATGCGGGAGATAGTTGTCTTGATAAGTTGTCTTGATATCATAGATCAAAAACTGATCAGAAAGATTCAGAATGTTATCCTTTGAACAAGATAAGAATAATCATGACCAGCAGAGTCAGTAAGTTTTCTCCGGTTTTACAGAATTTTCTACAATAGCTAGCAGACAATGTGAAAGCAGAAATGCTAGTAGGTTATATGGTACAAGGCCTTTGTCACCAAAAGATGCTGTGATTTACGCAGGTCCAAGAGGAGACTGGACAAAGGAAATCCACTGTGGACTTTGAAGTGAAAACATCATCTAGATTTGGAAATAGGACAGGGAGAATACTCAGGGCGAGTAATATATCTATCCTGTTCTTACTCATCCAGAAGCATGTGCTTATAGCTACTGTTGGACACAAGGTTAGAGCTAGTTACACTCCCTGCTCCAAGTCTTTACGTCCAGTTTAATATTCTTATGTTAAGTAAATTCCACAACACTCTTCTTTGGGTTTTGGATTCTTTTTTTTCTTTCTTCTGGCCTCTAAAAACCCCTTCCTTATCTAAGAATTTTCCTATTGAGAGTCTTTTCAGTGGGGCTGTCCTTTGTTGTTTGAGAATTACCACATATTCTTTTAAAACTTTGAGACTAGTTATAAAACTAGCTACTTTTAACTTATCCTGGACCGTAGCTTTTAGCCACCATGAAATTATTACAGTCTGTCAGAGTTCTATAAAAAGATAGTTACATTAGATATATTGCATGCATTAAATATCCATAAGAATTAACCCCTAAAAGACAACATTGAATAATAAGTGTAAGAGTTTCATGTGTGAGTTAAATGCCTTCCATTTTAAACTGCCAAATTCTTAACATTTCAAATAGATAATTAAATAAATAGACACAAATCTATCCAAAGGTTTCACTTTAAGTTCTCAGCAAATATCATTTGGTCAAGAACTGTCGTAAATCTCTTGATGTGCTGGCAGATAATGGAAATAATATGCACAGTTAGCAAAATCTGCTTTCTTTTCTCTTGAATACATATAAAATACTTAAAATAGTGATTTCTCAATTTAGTTGTGTGATACACAAAACTTTCCCGGTCTTCTAAAAACTGCAACTCTATTTTCTTGTCTTAAAAGATAACTAACTGGATTAAGAAAGTACATAAAAGAAGATTTCCCCTTTCCCCAGGTGTACTAAATACTAATTCTTCCTTGTTAATTGAAAGACTCTTGGAGATGATAACACTTCAGTTTATTTTTTAGTAGGATACCTTGAAATTCAGTATTCTAGTGAGTACTCCATAGAGATGTGTTTCCTATGTGTTTTGACCTTTATTTTACATTCTTTTTAATAGCAGTTTAATTACTGTGAACGAATTCTCAAAATCTCAGTAAATGAAAGGGGAAGTTGAAGACAATATGTATTTGAGTGAAAGAAAAAGAGAAAGCAGGTGAGAAAGATGTTTTAGAAAACAATTGTCAGGAAGTTGTGGATAGAGCAGAAGAATGAGGATGATGGACCATAAATGGACAATGAGAGAGCGGGACTTGATTCAGTGAAGCTGGGGGAGGAGGTGGGGGCACTATATTTGGACTAAAGTTAACCATGACATGCACTCTTACATTTTAACTAAAACTGACCATTGAAATTGACCTCTCATAGTTTTTAGTGTAATTATGAAAATGAAGCATAAGGGACCTTAGCGACCATGTGGTATTCAAACTGCAGTTTTATGGCCTCTCTCTCTAGCTGCTACATGGGGTACTTTGCCCCATTGCACCACTCTGACATTGTTACTGCCTATTTCTTCCTGTCTCAGCACAGCTCAGAAACTCTGAGACAGACCGCTGTGTAATGGCTTGAGTCTATACTAATAGCAAAGTGAACACTGGTTTAACATGTGAAGAGAGTGTAAGGGGCCTCAGGAGACTTTTCAACAGACTGTTCTAGTATAATTCCCCCTTTCATTTATCATCTCTCTTAGGTCTGAAATGCTTACCTTTTAATCCACTTAAAAAAAAATTATGAGCCCAAGAATATTAAGTATATGCTTCAGTTAGTCCCAGCAGCAAGTATGCAAACGTGTTTATAGCCACTGAAACTATGTGATTAAAAATTGTGCTTTCAGGATAAAGATTTCAAATTATTTTGCCAAACCTAGAGTATGTCCAACAAAGGAATAAAACCTCCACTGTATATATAATACCTAATATGAACTACAAGATATGTATACTATATGCATGTGTACAGGCATTTCATTTATGGTTCATCATTTAAAAGAATGCTGAGGATCTAATGATGATAACATTTATAAGAAGAGTCAATCTTTCATTTTCCTCCTTAATTAAACCAAGATTCTGTCATTAATTTATCCAGTGTTCCTGTTTGTATGTCTTGACATGCAGCTTAACATCCAAGGTGGGATGAAGATTGAATCTGCCTGTCTTTGTTGAACACCAAGCAGAAAGTAATCTTGAGTTCTGACCACTGAATATGGAGTTCACTATAGGTCAAATATTTAACCCACTAAAACACTGGGAAATGAAGTAAACATACACTGAAAGGGGGAATAGTATGCATGCTTTAAAATTTAGCTGTCAGTGACATTTTTATGGAGGAAAAAAATAAATATGAGAGTACAAGTTGTTTTGAACAAGCTAGAAGTAAATTATGTACTGAAGGACAGAAACAGAAGACAACTATTTAAGTTTCTGAGTAAGATACCTATAAAAAGTGACCCACCCCTAAATTCCTTGTAATTTGTGTCTGCTTGTACATAATAATGTATTACTATTCCAAGAAAGAATAAAAACCAGCTTAAACTATCTGCATAAGAGGAAAAGCCTTTAAGAAAGATCTTCATTTAAAAGACACAGTAATGCTTATGTAAGGATTTTCTAAATGTGAACCATCTGGTTACTGTGACAATTTGGAGGTCATTTTTATTTTAGCATAGTAAGCCCAGAATTAACTGTTCTGGCCATTATTGATAATAGCAGATCCTGCACACAGTTTTGAAAATATGCTCCATTCCTAAAGTAGTTATTACTCTTGTAACTAAAAATATTATAACTCAGTTATGTTTACTACTTCAATAGCCAGAAATTACTAATATATAAATATATATTACATTTATTTAAATATATTCATGTATCTACCCAAAACCACCAAGTAGTCACACTTCATATCTCAAAAATGAAGAATTCTAGGTCTTCTCCAAGAAATATAGAGGAAACTGAAATGTCTAGAGAAGAATTTAAAATCTCCTTTTCTCATACTGTCCTTGGCACCCAGCCAAATTCCTTGGTTCTAATCTTGCAAAGGGAAGTTTATGCACATGGATTCTTATTAAATTCAAAGGGATGTTGCAGGCACAAGAAAGCTCAGCTGTTTTCTAAGACTGTCAACCTACATGTCATTGGAGCCAAAGCGTCAGAAAGAATCACTAGAAATGATCCAGATTTACACCAGAGAAAATGTGTATAGAGTTAGACTTCTGCTGGTATCTAAATCTCATCTCTGCACATTTTAACAAGTAGGATTTAAAAAGAATTCCACTACAGTTAATCTTTTCTTAATAAAATTGATTCATGTAGTTGTAGCCCTAGCCAGGGCTGTTACGAGTAGCTAATTTGAAGATAAATCTCACTTTTAAGGAAAGATTTGACCCTTGGATGCACACATGCAACTTTCATTATGCTAATGGAAGCCACATTCGTGCATCCAAGGGCAAAATTTGTTCCTTAGCAAAATGATGTAAAATAAACAGATAATGAAGTGCATCAGTGCAGTAAGGGAAGCTAATTGCATAGGAGGGATTTCCATTGGGGTGTGTCTTTAAATGCTGGGGAAGGAAACTTTTGAAATAGCACACATAAAACTCACTAGCTTATAAAATCTAAATCCTTCTAAGTGTAAAGTGAATTTTACTCTCATCCAAATACACGGTTTTGCAAACAGAACAAAAAAAGACAAAAATCAAACTAGGATTTCTAGATTCTTTTCTTTCCATGTGGAAGAAGAAATATAAAAATGAGGAGGGGGGCAATAATTTATTTTTAGAGACACGCTCAAAATACAAAAGACTATGAAAAGATTCAATATATTTTCTGAAATGAAGTTAATATTACATTTACTCATACTACTTACAAAGTTGCTTTCTGCAAGGAGTAGAGAACTCTCACACAAAGGTCTGACATGCGTCAAATTCTGCATAGAAAAATACAGTGTTGATTACTTGCTGTAATCAACATGACCTGATATCAGGTGAAATGAGCCCCACAAAACACATGAGAAGCTGGAGTGTTTCCACCCATACAGTGCAAAATACAGGAAAAGTATACTGATTGTTTCGAAACACCAAGTGTTTGCTCTGACTCTTCAGATCAGTATTCTTGTTTTCAAACACATAGCATTGAAAGCAAAGAAGTTTTCCTTTTTCTTCTGGGGTGCTCTTCTTTCAAAGTCTTTTAAAGTTGTTTTTACCAGTCCCCTTCTGTAAAGCGACTGATCTAAAACTCTTCAGCTGGGCATCCACTAGTAAGTGAAGCAATTAACCTCTTTCTTCCTGGGATTTTTGCCAAGATAGGCCAGCTGAGTTTGCTCAACAGAAACCAAAAGAAATTGAGAAAGGTAAGGCAATCACCAGTCATTGAAAAAAAAAAAAAGAAAAAAAAGGATGATATTAGAAAATCCCATGCCATTTTTATTATTTTCATTTCTTGTTTTTTAGCTAGTGGACTACCTTGTCCTAAAAGGTTAGGCAATTTATTTTGTTACATTATATGTTGTCTCCCAAGACGAAAGCAAGAAAGAAGATACATTTGGAAGGCACAGTTCCCATGTCTACTGTGAGCACGTTTATTTGCTTGGGCAGGAGGAAACTTTCCCTGATGATATTTATTTTACAAAAGAATGCTGATCTGAAATAATTCAGAGAAGCAGCAGCTACCAAGGAAGACAAAAGTAGAAGGAAATATAGTCCAAAAGAAATAAACTATACACTGGTGAGACCTATATTTTGATCCTCCAGGGAATAGCTGTAATCTTTTTTCTTGCCAGAGTAGGTAACTTATTATCATCTTATGGCAGTAGCAACTGGCACAGAGTATATTGTACACTAGTGGAAATGGATAAGGACGTGGACCTTCTCCAGAGTCTTGATGGTTAATTTCTTCTAAGTTTCTTCTAATGTAAGATCCAATATGGCCTTCCCCACCCAACACAAAGTTCGTTAGTCACATCTCAGAATTGCTCTCTTCTGACATGTAAAGCACATCGAGGGTGACCAACATCAGAAGCTAGACCACTAGGTGCTACAGAATGTTTTCAACAAATAGCAAAGCTATAGCATTAAATACATTTTCCAATCACCCACACTTTCTAGGAATTTTTATATAATAAGATTTAGTGATGAGTATGGTTTTTGTGGTGCATTTAAATTAATGCATTGCCCACTAACAGTCTGTGTACTGTTTTACACCTTTCACACTTTTGCAGAGATATTTTTCCAGTGAGGTGCTCTGAGGTACCCTCTTGAATAGTCTAAGACTGCAAAGTATTAGCTGGAAAGTACTCTCACAAAGAGTAGCTTTATTCACTGTTAGTGTGTTCCCCTTCCCAGAGTTTACAAGTCCCTTACCTAACAAGAGAATCTCTCTTATTTGCAGTAAGAAAATCTTTTCATTTCAGGAAAAATATTAGTTACAGTTAACAGGTTTGATTGAGCCCCTAGAGGTTCTCCTTTCTGTCTTTCCCTATGCTATGTATTTTACAGACAGTTAAAAAACACTCTCTAGGCAGCTTGGAGAAGGTCATCCAAGTGGTCAGACATAGTAAATATACCAGACCTAGCTTTGTGAAATCTAGTCTGATGGGAATCAAATATTTTTGTCCATTTTTACCTCATCCTGTTATACAGTTAGTAAAACAGATGCCTTGAAACCAAGCAGCATTTCTAGCAAGCTCTTTTTTAGTGTTCCTTATTCTCTAGGCTACTCTAATCTAAAATCTTGGTCTAGGAGAGTTTTGAACAGTGGGAAGTTTGATAATACCTTTCCTTTAAAAAAACAAAACAAAACAAAAAAGAACAAAACCAGAGCAATCTTGCAGATCAACAAGAAGCAAATATAACTACCAGACTTTCCAAACTTTCCAGTTTGGAAAAACAGTTCTGAAGTTCCTGAAGAGATTTTTTAATAGTTTTTTTTTGCAAACTTGTCTTTTGCAAACTTGCAAAAATGTTTGTTGAATTTCTCTTTTCTTGTTGTTATGTTCCAAATTTTTATAAAAATGTATGGAAAAAATAGGGACAATGGGTAAAAAATAACTGTGTGACAGAACAGAAAGAAAATATGTCATCATTCAATAAAATGTTTATCATATATAATAGTCTCATGCAATATTCTTCAATAAAATATGTGTGATGAACCTGGTCTTCATGTGTGAGCAGTTACTAAAATGATGGTTAAACCTCAATCTGTGGTTCATTAGCTACAAGGAAGTCCTACAGTGTCAGCTATCATTATTTATATAGTATTGCTCTGAACATCTGAAGTGGGTAATAAGTGTCTTGGCTAGCCACTGAGGACTTCTGCAGCAAGTTTCACAATACTCAGCAGTATCAAAAAGCAAAATGTCTTGACATACTATGAAATTATTTGCTTTTATATATGTATATGTATAAACACATATACAAACATTTGGTTTCTTTAACTTATGGTTTGCTGTATCAAGAAACTTCAAAAATCTTAAAACAGGATTTAACTAGTGGCATAAACATCTGGTCTCTTGACTTAAACAATGTAGAGATTGGGGTCAATAGCAGATTTTGGCTTTTCCTGAAGATACAGATGCCAAAAAATTAGGAAGTTGGCTTTTTGTCACTTGCAGGTGTGAAATGTTTAATGCATGTAGCTATGGTGATTGAATAAATAACAGAAAAAATATGGAAAATGTATAGTACTGGGAGTTGAGACTGGCAGCCTGCCAAAAGACTTCACCTTGTTTAGGCAGAGCATTTTTATTATTGACCAAAATTATAATGCAAAGTCCCTCTCATAGATCTATGAACATGAGTAATTTTTATAGAAAAAACAACAAGAGCCAACACAAATACACTTTAAGAGATAAGTCTACAGACTTCCTGCATGATTTTACATACATAATTGGTTTAGGAAAGAAGACAAGTAAGATCAGCCTTTCCTTTGAAATGTCACTCTTCCATGTCCTTCAAAATATGCCCTTTAGGCCTAATGAGTTCAGCAGACATTTTGATCTCCTCACATATTCCTTGAGACACCTTCAAAAATGAAGGGGTAGCATTTCAAAGTCATGCCAAATAGTCAATATTTCTTTTTGTCCTGAGCTAGGCTGCCATCACCATGCAATAATTAAAATGGCACAGCTCTCCTTTGTGAGAGTAAGATTTGCCAATTTGGTTATGGTGCAAGCTGTATTTTTTCAGTCCCAGGGAAAGGCTATTGCCTGAGCTATTTGTTTCAGATTTTGAGAGTAGGTAATCTTACTGATAACTCATGATGGAGCTCTAAAAGCTGGACAATGAAAAGCTCTTTACAGATGAAAGTTTCTTCACATAAATAAATTTATTTTACACTGGGATAGATTAAGATGACATAGATTGGGAACACATTGGGGTATAATTTGAGTTCCGCCTCTCTCTTTCTCCTTTTCTTTAAAAGATACAGATATAAATATTTCTTTAATGACTATTATGATTTTGAAATTATGCATCTGAGTAAGTTCAGCCCCAGCAGAAACCCTGCAAGTTTAAGAAATTCTTGGGATCGTACTGTGACCAGTGCTGATTAAAGGCATAACGAAGAGGAGATGATAAAAGGAAATATTTGGGGTCAATTTTTGAATATGGGTATCATAATAATATTAGTATGCATGCAGATACCTAAGCTGTGATGTTAACGCTTGGTAGTCCTTTCTTCACTAAAAAAGTGACCTATTGCTGACAAATTGCCAGAAACATATTATGCATGAAACAGAATTTAACTGCTATTTCAGGTGCTATTACAGAAAGTTTTCTTGAATGTGAATGACTGTTACCTAACATAATGCTGCACATGGTTTTCTGAATCCAGCTTATTTTCAAAAATTTTCTAATGTTGATTCAGAGGAATGTTCTGAGCTATTTGGAGACCTATTTCTACAAACAGCTGTCAGAAACAAATGCACTCGTTCAAGTGAATCACACTTCTACCCATAGTTCACAAAGCCGTATCACATTAGTATAAGGAACTGCATTCAGGAATTTTTTTTTGACTCATTTTACCCAACAAAACTTTTTATTTGAACCTTTCTGGAATTAAGACTTTTTTTTCCCTTATTTTTTAAAATTTCTTTTTTGTTTTGCATTATTTTTCACTATAATAGCAAATCAAAAGGCAGAAACTGAAGGAAAGCATTTTGATTGCCCTGTAGTATATATTTGTAAATTGCTTCTGTGATAAAATGATTTTGACTTGGGTTGTACTTAGGGGTTATTTTTCAGAAACTTGTTTTCATTCAGAATCATGCCTAAATTTATGAACTCTGAGAACCTTTATAAAATGAAACTTTTGTCCTAAAAGCCGCTTAGTGTTAGCATTTTTAACCATACCATATAATGAATATAATGGTTTGTAAAAACAAAAATGTCATTTATTATTAACACAATAGAAAATCAGCTTACAAAAGGGAAGACAGAAGGATGCTAATAGATGGGAAGGCACCCATTTTTTGTTGTATAGATACTTATCTTTCTTTGGTATAGGTTGTTTTGCTTGCAGGCAGTTTCACAGCTTGGGGAATCTCTTTTTCTTTCAAACAGAACAAACTAAGCCACCACCTTGTTATTATCTGTTGACAGCCAGAAAGACTGTAAATCATGACTCGACACACAGCAGCGTGTTAACTGAAACAATGCTGGCTGTACTCATCTGGAGCCTTTCCAGCTATGTTTCAACTACACAATGGACAAAGGACTCATTTGAAATGCAGATCTAACATTTTTGTAACACTGTGTCTATAGACAAGGCTGGGCTGTCTGGCAGTGCCTTTTTAATATTAGCATTTAGTGTACCAGTGTTTGCTTATGTCAGTCACCTGCTATGTCAAGACCAAAAGGTCAGATCTTGAGGCTGACATGGCTGGCAGCCTAGAAACCACTTCATTCACATTGTGTTTTCTCAGGCGGACTTGCATTCAGCCATGTGAAAAAAGGGAAAAGCAAAGCAACCAGTGCCCTTTCTGTCCCAGGCTTCCCAAGGAGTTCTTCCAAAAGTCTGCAAAGTTTGCTTTCCACTGAGTCACTCTGCTAAATGGTCTTTGGTTAACTTCTATACAAAATAACAAAATAAAATCTTTATGAGGTTTCATGCTGAGGGCACGATGGTATTGGCTGATTTACTAACACCTGTTGACCCCCTTCTTTCCACTGTGATGCCTGATGATTCCATGTTGTGTTTTAGTGATCATTTGGGAAAAAGCAATTACTTTGCCTTCTTCCCTTTCTTTTTTTCCCTTCTTCCTTCCTTTCTTTCTTCTTTCCATTTCTTTCTCTCCTTAAATGCAACAGTATAAAATCTTGTGTGTAAATTTAATTGCCAAGAATATACTGAGTTGCCTAAAAGTCTCCAAGAACTAATGTATTTTCCTTCCTTATTCTTTCAAATGCATGTTTTGAAAGTAATTATGAAGCCTAAATGAGCATGCTGTTTTAATTTTTCTTATATATAATAGCATGGTGGCCTATGAAAACACAGCACTCTCAGCAGGAGTTAATTCTAATGAAAACAATAAATTTCACATAATATAGTCAACCACAAAATAGCTTACCAATTGGTTAGCTATATGAAGTCCACCTGTTCTACTTCAGGCAAAATTGCCACTGAAGTTAAAAATTTTCACAGATTAAGGACTTTGTGACTTGACCTTAGTTACCAGCCCAAATAAATATTCATGATAGCTTCTGATTTCTTGACGTGTCCTTCTGCACAAGGGGCTGGGGAGGGTTTAGATCACCCAGGGGCTGATTGTATACAAAACTGTTCTCAGATATGAAAACTGGCTCAGATTTTGTAAAACGGTCCCACCCTGACTCCTAGAGTACACTAACTAATGCCCTGTCCACTCCGTTTTACCACTGCTTTCTCAGTAATGCTGTTGAGGGAAATTGGACAGATCAGTAGAATATACAGATATATTTAGAAGGAACCTATGTTTCCTGTTGTTAGTGCAGCTAAGATGAACATATCAGTGCGGATATATGTTACAGGCATCTTATATCCCATGATGTCATCGTATAAAATCTAGTTAATGAAAACACAAGAATGTTTAAGTTACCACATAGGAGGAGATGAAGAGCTAGTCCCCAAGAAATCCCACATAATTCCCCTATTCAGAAGGCAGGAGGTGGGAAGAAGGTCTGGAGCAGAGGTGGGAAGAGTGTCAGGAACTTAGCAAGCACCATCACATAGTTACAAAAGCAAAAGATCAATGTGTAAAGAATCAAAGCTAGTTAGTGTACAAAGTAGCTGCAGAACAGCTGGATTTACAGTGCTGAGGCATGCCATTTAACATGGAAGTAGGAAGAAGCTGGGGAAATTAATCCCTCCCAAAGCTAGGGAGTCTTCTGTAGGCAAGAATTGTTTATTTAGCAATTACAATGAAAATATCTTTGTTGACCAGTGTTAACATTAACTTTATTTTCATATTTACTTTAATCAGTAAACTGAGAGAAGCATCTGTACACAATGTAAATTGACTTTAAGTCTTCATTTAAAGGAAATTGCATGTTAGTCTTTACTAACTGGAAACTATAAGAATAAATTTGTCAAACAATATAGTTTCCTTGTTTCTTGATGACAAAGAGAACAGATCATTGCTGATAAACTGCAGTTATCATTGGAGAAGCCCAATTATCTTTGTGGTTTAATTGTCAAAATGTGTAAATAATTTAAATTTTATTTGTACACTTCAATTATCTGGCCTTGAGACTTTTGAATAAATTAGACCTTACCTCTATTGCTCTATTACTACTGATATTTTATAATACATCTCTTTCAGTGATAATGTCAGCCATTATCTGCTAATAAAAAAACAGAAAAAGTAGCATCAAAACCAAAGTCTAATGCAACAGCACGGAAACTGTGTGCAGGAGAAAGGAGAACAAGGCAGCTATGAGCACTGTAAAATGTGTACTAAACCAAAAGAGGGACTTCAAGTACAATTTCAGAGGCATTATCTTCAAAATGAAACAAAAGACATGCACTCACAATATGATTAAGTTTATATAGCAAAATATGGGGAAAATGAAACTTTATTCTTGGGAAGGATCTCAGTTCAAATCAGTGAAACTATGATGTGATTTCATAACCTTCTGGTGTTTCTTGAGAGTTTCAAGTGAAATTTGGAAATTTTTGTGAGTTTTAAAAAAATAATCAAGCTTATAATCTAGCAGCAGTCCCTACACTGATTAATTTTTCTAAATTTAATTTGGAGGTAAGAATAAAAGTAAAATATCTGATTCATTGACTGGGTGCTTACCCAGTAGTAATAATAGTCCTCAACAGGAAAAAAAAAAAGAAACAAACGTACATAGTAGGACACTTGCTGCCCTGTTCTTCATCTGTAGCTAATTTGTGCATAAGGATATGTGGAGATAAGTGCATGATAGTCATCTTTGTCATATTTGGGCTTGCAGGAGATGGTTCAGGTCACATGCTACAAAATAGAGCAGCATTAAGGGACCTATAAAGTCTGTCAAATGGGAAATACTGAAAGATACATGCTCATATCTTTCTCCATCCAGTCCATCAAAGTACTTAGAATAGTGGCCTCTGACTTTAAACAAGGCACAGTTTCTAAATGATCACATTTTTTTTGTGCTATTTTTCAGTACCAGGCATGGTTTTCTTCACATGGAAAGCAGGAAACTCTGGTCTATTGTTATATACTCTTGCATCCAAACAGCTTATTCTTGCTCTGTCTTCTTTACTGTTGAAGGCAGGTTCTGTAGTCTGTGTTTCAGCATTCATTTTCTCCTGTACAGTCTTGGAAGAACTATGGAACAACCAAACATATCAGTAAACACATAGCAGTAATCAGCAGAAAGGATGAAAGAAAATACCAGAAAGTTTCAGAAGGAGAATACATGTTGAAGAAGGTTCCAGTACTATGACACAGAGCACATATCACTGAAAAAGAGAAGTGAGATGATTCCTTCAGCCTTGGTTCCAGGCTGCCCACCATGGTCTTTGTACCTACTGAAACCATAGCTCCTGCCATTATATCAGCAAAATCTTATCTTAAAGATTATCCTGAACACTGACTTCAAGGGTCAGCAAATTCAAGTATAAACATCAATCAGTCTTCTATAATCTTATAATCACTCAGCAATAGGTATAATTCCTGTTCATCAATATCTAGTGATCTACTGACACATGAAATATAACTGGTTGCCACTAATGCACCTTGTCTTATATCAGCCTGTGGCAAGAGAAGACTTTGACTTCCACGTAATGAGAATAAAACCAGCAACTGGAGATTGGGAAAGCTGCCAAATCTCTGCATCCCTGCTGCCAGGAATCAGCTGATGTTACTTTTTTAAGTTTGCAAGCCATCTGCTTGCTTGTTTACTTCCCATTTTCTCCCAGGTGTCAGCATGCCAGCTATGAGAGCAGCTCACAGTGGAAGTATCATGAGGTGAGGAAGTTGATTGCCCATGCAAGAGAAGAGCCAGCAGCAGGAAACTCTTTTGCCACCCACCCCCCCCCCAAAAAAAAAAAAAAAAGTTTATATGATAAATAAATGGAAAAAATGTTGAATCTTAGACTAAAGATGTTGAGGAAACGGAAGAACTATCATAGCTTTTAAAAGGACAGGAGCATAAGGATGCTGAGGAAACAGGAGCTAAATGAGGAGAGATTTGGAAAAATAGGTACACAGATGACTATTTAGTCTAAACTCTTTTTAAGTCTAGTTACCCTTTATCTTGAATATCCTCTGAAAGTTAGTATCAGTAAATTGGTTTATACATCAAGTTCAGGAATTCTTAAATGCTGGTAATTCTAAAATGCATACTTGAAGAAATTAATGTACTGTATCTTTTATATGAAAAATATAAATGTTGCCTTTATACAAATATGCTATATAAAGGTCAAAATGTTGTAGATCTGCAGTTAAACATTTGACTTATTTGACATTTTGGAATTTATTTTAGGTGTAATACAGCAACCATAGTCTCTGAATCAGGCATTAATAAATTGTTGGGTGATGAGCCTGCAGTATTTTGCTTAAAAACATTCATGCCATTGGATTTTTCTATGCAAATATTATGATGTCATTGTCACAATGTGATGTGCCATGCCCTGAAGTAGACTTTAAACATCATGTTATGGCAAGGAAGTAGAACACCACTAACATCCACAATGGTGTGGAAAAAGAAGAAAGCTTTCCAGTATCAACTTGCACTATGGCGTCAAATGCTGGATATAATGTTTTGATTCCTGAACACTACACAAAAATACCTGATCTGGAGAAATGGAAAGAAAGCATACCCTAAAAACCCTTCTCCAAACAAAACAAAAAAGCCCCCAAAAAACCACAAAACCACCACCAAATAAAAGACAGAACAACACTTGCTCAAAATATTTTATAACACACCAGTAATTTTTAGTCTTATCACTATACTTTCTTCTTCATATTTTAGCATTAGAACTATGAAAGGTTGTTCAACACACAGCAATTCTAGAAAATCTTATGTCAGTACATTTTACATTTGTGTCAGTCATTTTGAGGAACATTCCCTGTGGAACTATTAGTCCTAACAGCTACTAAAGTATTTTAATACAGATTAAAAAATGACTGATTCAAGTACAATTTGTATGAGATAGTATATGTATAAAAAAAATTTAAACTTTTACTTTGGATGTATGAATTGCCACTAAACCCCCAGATTAGACTGAGACATCTAAGTATTAGTAGTTCCTTTGTGTGTCAGTAATTTCATCTAACTTCAGATAGTAAAAGTTGGACAGTAGTCTAAGGTAGTTAAGTATGTTCTCCTTATGGACAACGAAGAGACAAATCTCAAATGCGTAAAATTCAGCCCATGTAAACTGACTAGCTTAGACTTTCAGATGGCTAAGATTAGATGAGATGTACTTTTCTTATACTGACAGGTCTCACAACAGAAAGTTAAAGACTCATTGGACTGAAAGAGCTATCATTCAAAATAAAATGAATGTTTCCTGAAATAATGAGTTGATTGCTGTCAAATGGTAATACCCTTGAGTGTTAGAATGTGGTCATTTGGCTGGGAGCAAGGAAGAAGCCCTCATTACCAGAAAATACATTTGTGTGAAACTAGAATACCCAGATTTCTTTCTTGAATCTCAAAAAAATTACATATAATAACCTATGACTGTGCAGATATGAAGGCAACCATTCACTTTTTAATTGTGCAGGATTTATTCGCTGGTTGTGTGCAGACTACAGATCAGACTTTGATCAATAGTAGAAATATGGAACAATTGGGAAGAAGTGGATTCTACATCTAGGATTCCTGAAAGCCCTTAAGCCTTTATAAGCTTACTGCTTTAACTTAACTATGAGTTGTTAACAAAAAAAAACCACCTCACCCCCCCAGAAAAAAATCCCAAACCCCAAAGTTTTGAAATCCTCACCTTCTGCCTGTATAAGAATTTGGGTGGAAAAAAGAGAACAAGGCATGTATAGCAGCTGCTGTTCATGGCTGTCCAGATGTCTTGATATCCTCATTTTAGTTGGCAATTTCTTTTTGAGGAGTGAAACCATGGCTTCTTGACTTTCTTAGAATATGCAGTTCTATGAAGATATTAGAGAAATCCAGAGGTACATTCAGACTCTTGGAGCAGTTACTTCTGAGACCTGTCTCTAACATAGTTCTAGGCTACACTAAAAATATTCCAAAATGTTCAGAAGTTAAGATAGCTGCTGGACACTATCCAGCATGGAAGAATGTGAGAATCAAAGTTTGGGTCAGTAGAATAGCATGAGGAATACCCAATAATGGAAAGACCTCAAACAAAACTGTCATGTAATGATATGCAAAATCATCTAAGTCTTGAAAGTGATATGAATAGTAAGGATCTACATAATGTAATGCTCCATAAATTTTTACTTTAAATTTGTCAAATTTAAATTGCTAAATTTAGATTAACTTCAATACTTACATCAATACTGTTCTGAAAATGTATCCTGTCCTGTCTATATTTTATTACTTTTTTATCCAAAACATAGTTTGAGTCTACATATAAACTTTATCTGATACTATTCTGAGATACAGATTTGCTATTTTGAACACACTGTGTTTGTTTGTTTTTCTGCTAGTTCATTTCCCTCTACCCTTTCAATGGTAATTTTCACACTAATTTCATGTGTGAAATTCAGTCACAGCCACTATCCATTTCCAAACAGGATGAACAGATGTTGCAAGAGAAGCAACTTAGAAGACTTAATAAAGACTTAGGAATAAGTTGTAAAGCCATATCTATCCTTAATCTGACAATTGCACCACTGAAGTAGTCAAATAAAATGAGTGATGCTACATATGTGTATACAAATATGTATATGGAGACCTGTGCATAAGAAAAACATATCATTTCAATGCTCCTATTGTAGCTGTGGTAAAGAGACATTGAAAAGATTCACCATTTGACAAAGATTTAAGTTGCATTTCATTTCTGATATCTGTTTCTTATTACCACCCACATCTCTTGTCATCATCCTATAGTTTTATCTTTGTGTGTCTTTGTAGCATCAAGAACATCTGTTTTCTGCATTTAAAGTAACATTAAAAATTACTCTTAATTTTCTTTTATTGCAGATTCAGGTCAAGGCTATCATCATGATCAGTTTATTATTTTCTGACATATCAGTCTAACGCATAGCTCTGTGGTTACCTATTCAAATCAATCATAATCACCTTTAATTTAAAAGGGCACTTCATCAGTGTTACTGTTAATCTAGGGTTAACAATAGCTTCATCCAAATTGGAGAAGCCAATAGGTTAGACAGACACTTGCTGATTGTCCTGTGTTCCCTGTAAACAGAAAATTCATCTATTCTTTGCCAGATTTGGAAAGTACATGGAATTTTTTTATTTGTGGCATAGAAGATAAGGGTAAGTATGTGATGAAGACCAAAGGCATTGTAAATCATTAGCATAGTAAATGTAATTATTGTAAATGTAGCACACATCTTGTCAATTTGACATTTCTGTTGCGTTAAGAGTTACTGTCACGTAGGAGTCTGAGGAGTGGCTGAGGGGGGAAACCCTCCTGTTGAGCCATGAGGTTCAGACAGGACCCCCTTGCTTTATAAACTCCTTCTCAGAGAGGAGTCTATGTGTGGCTAAGTCCGGTCTTAGTCTCAGACTTGGTCAATGGTTTATTTTCTAAGGACTGTATATGTAGCCACTCATCAGAGTCAGAGCCCTCTCAGGGCTTTCACTGCAATTAAGGCGACAGCGTTAATTTACAACATTATAAGTCCGGTCGTGTTCAGCATACTGTACTTCATGATTATGGATTCACAAATAACGTGCTGCACCCCCAGTCTAGTTGTGTTGCATGAACTATCATGGCCACACTTAAAGAGTCTGGTTCTGTTCAATGAGAACTACCATGGCTAGATTAATGAAGAGTGCAGTTTATTAGAGCAACAGACACACAGATTCTTTGGATTACCAGTGATAAATTCACTGTCTGCAAAGCACGTGCAAATACCAAGAGTATGAGTAACACCGCCAGCTATAAACGCGTTAAAAGATATAAAGCGACTCTATAGAGATTTCTAAGTTTCCCGGGGAGGCACTTGGTATAACCAAGTGTTCGACTCTTACCCAAAAGCGTCCCGATGCGGGGGAAGAGAGGCTCAGCCCATCGACTGCTGAGGTCATAGTGGTACATGGTGGTGTCTTCCCTAACATTCTCTCTCTCTTAAGCCATTTTATACTATCTTTCACCTTTCAGGTGGAGATTGAGTGACTCTAGTAATACATACCTTTGTTTAGGATTGGTGTAAAGTTTTCTTGCTTTGCTTTTAAAGGTATAAGCTAGGAAAATTCAAAGCGCAAGCTCAGTGAGGAGTGGTCGCACCTTGGATAGCTTTTGGGATGGAGGTGTATTTTGGTATTATAATGATGTTATAATGAGCAAAGTTCACCAAAAGGACAACACTTTGTCAAAAACGTGTCAGACTGTTGGCCCAGGGTAGAAAATATGCAGCTTATCAGTTCCATAATACATTTAAGTTCCCATATAATTGCAGAGCCTGGCCGTGGCGTCTCCACACCGCTCCACCCTCCGGGCAGCGCCTCTTAGAGTCAGCACACCAAGTTCCCCTGGCGTTACCAACATCTAAGGTTGCAGGCCTAGGGAACTTCCATGGAATGGATTCCTTGCATGTCAGCCGCATTCCACCCGGGAAGCTTCTTCAGTGCTGTGCCTTACCTAACAGTGTGAATATAAGTTTAATTTCTGAGTCACCTCCAGCAATTATTCCACCACATTTTACTAATATGAATTAAATTGAACTACCAGGTACCTTTGCTTTTGGAGTGCATGACAGACAGAACTTCATTCATTATTTATTTTATGCTCTATTTTGCTTTCTTGGTGCTACCAAAGTTTTTTGTCAAGCTTTTAGAATACTGAAGCTTTTGGAATCTGGAAACCTAGAAAATTACTTAAGGTTTCATATATATGGGAAAGTTATACTGACTTGAATTATGTCAGTTAAATTATTCTGGTAAGATATGAATTTAAACTATTATTCCTCTTATGAACATTCTTATTTGGGATAAAGATGCTGATGTCACTTATGTTTAAGCTCAACCAAAAAGCTACACATGATTTAGTATAAATGTGTATCCACCCAGGAAGTCATACTAAGTCTGACTGACTGGCATGAAAGGTCTTTTTATCAACACGGACATGCTTGCTCTCTTTCTGGAGGCTTTGACACTAATGGATTTGATCAAAACTGTACTTGCTACTTTTCCATTAATGCAGCCTTTCCGGTTTGGTAGCAAGATACACTCTGTAAAAGTCATTTGTCACCCTTCTTTAAAAAAAAAAAAATCACCATTGTCTGTTCAGCATTTCTTATAATGTAACTGACAGGTGGCAAATCTATTTAAAGAAACATTTTGATGACCATTGACATGACGGTCTAGAAGAACAGTCTATAATTAGTCAATGAGCGACAGTAAGGATGACTTTTATAGCTACCAGATGGTTAGTTTATGTATTTGTTTAGAAGTGTCCAGACTCTTTGGTAATAAACAGGATTTTGAATTCATGTTTTCCTTTAATATCATCAAGCATTTTGTAAAATTACACTAAAATGCAAAGGACAGTAATATTCCTTTGAGTTAAAATAAGAGTGATTAAAATGTAATTTACAATGTGTTTGAAATATGCATCTCAAGCTTTGGCAATGACATGGCATCTATATTGAAAAAAAAATAGAAATACATCTAATGAAAAATACAATTCTAGTGCCTTTACCAAAGTAAAATTCGTATTGATTGCAGTATTGTATTTATGCAGATTCTCAGAATACCAACAGTTAATCTAACACAGCCAAGTTTGCTATATATTAAGCCTAAGAAATCATATTTCTTTGATGACAAATAATACTGACTTCACATTTTACCTCACAAAGAATGGAAGTTAATTTTATTTTTCTGCTTTTGCAGCATGTACAACTAGGAAATTAAAAGTTTCAGCCCCTGCTCCAGGACTGTACTGAGGTTTAAACTTCCAAAAGGTTCTTTAAACTCATCTAATTTTTATTCATTTTAAAACATTCTGTCAGTGCTTCAGTATTATGAGTATTACTTTCTGGAAAGTCTGCAAAAATAATCTCATAGGGAATTATCTTTCCAGTAGCTTATTAAGACCCAAGAAGAATACTCTTCTGATTTTCAGTATCCAGCTGTTTGCTTTCAAAACTGAGCATCATTAGCAAGTAAAAATGAAACTAAATTAACTGAATTTTTTATATAGCTTCAAGTATATATATATGTTTTAAATGAGAGTGAAAACACCAGAAGTGGCACCCAAACTTGCTATCTGTAGCATAATTTCTTAAAGTATTTGCTCCACAAGGATGCCTGCATTGGAAGATCTAACAAAGATGTATTGATAGCTGTTTATTGTAAACAGACATGGAGAATCTGCCCCTGGTCCTACTAGTGCCATTTCTACAATGGATGATATAAATTAGGAGTCTACTTTCTGAATATCAAGTGTCATAGTAATACATCCACTATTTTTAGAAAGATATTGAATACTATATAGGCAGTTGGGCAACAGAGATTTTTTAATGGTAAAATTCGTTTTCCTGATATGATGTCCTGTCATTGGAACCATTGCCTTAACAAAAATAAATACAACATGGAAGGTCAATGTTTGGGGTTTGTTGGTTGGTTTTTTTTTTTTCCATAATAAATCTCCATAAAGGTTACAGCTTGCTTAGTACCAGGTGCAGGCTAGAAAATCTTCCAAACTCAATTAATAACAAACATCATGTTTATCCTATGCTTTACTAAGCTGTAATCCACTTAAATTGTAATATATTAAGAAAATAGTAATGGTAAAAGAAGGTCTCAAAATGACAAAATACCTCATCTTAGCATGAAAGAAAGACAAGATAGCTCCTAATGAGATAATTTCCCTCTGAATATTAGCAAAATGTGAATGAAAGTAAAAACAGTAAGTAGCACCACCATGCATGTGTGTATGTGTATGTGTGTATATCTGTGTATATATTGGGTTAGATACACATACCTTAATGTTTCTTGTAGGAAAATATTACTGTATAGTGTTTGCTTGTAGATTAATGATTGGCTGATACATTCAAATACACTGACCATACATACTTCAATAACTATTTTAGTTACAGACAACATATGGGATCAATACTTGCAGGTCCAAGTATTCTTTTTTTTTCTTTCTCTGTGTTTTTCTTTACTTTGAAAATAATTAAAAGAATGAAGTAGGAGTTTTGTTAATCATGAATGTATTGCAATTCCAGTTATTCTGCATTTGTGTGAATACATTTCTACAGAACAATAACCAAGTTCACATTCTATGTCCTGAGCATAATTTCCTTTATAAGATGGAATTTACAAAACTGGAGTAAGTGAATGCACTAGTAACATGTGAGATGATTACATTATGTACAGATTTTGCTAATATTTAAATGTGTTTAAAATTCTTTTTTCCTAAGAGAAAATATGGGGACATCTAACCAAAAGAAAAATCTCACTTAATATGCATTTCAAGTGTTCCCTAATATATGAATTCAGATGATCAGTTTGAAGTGAACAAAAAGGCAATCCATTGCTGGATAGAAGGCTAGACCTTAAAACAGTGCATGTAAATAAGTTAGGCATATTTTTTTAATCCAAGGACAAAAGGGCTCCAATCTTCACTTCTTGTTGGCATTATCTGGAGCACGTGAACCAGTTTTCAGAATGCATGTCATCCTGACATATATAATTTTTTTAGTACCTTTTTTCCTCACCATATCTGGTTGAAAGTGTGTGGATAGTCCCTGTCATGCAATCACTGAAAAGAAATTAAAAATAGAGTCAAAGATTAGAATGCACAGTCACGAATTTACTTGAAGAACAGCAGCTAAGAGAGATGTCCCTTCCTTTTTCCTTATTAGGATATATGCCTATCCCACCTGCATAAACCTCTGGCTCCTAAATGAAATAAAACAGAATGATCTTCCTGATCGATAGAGAACTTTAAGAAGCCATACTGAGTGCTCCTCCTTAAAAACAGTCTTAGGAATCCAAATAAGTCTTAAGTGCTTTTTGTTTTACTTGAGTCCTTAAATTTTTTCATCTTGCCAAAGCAGGTTTTTTGGGGGGAGGAAAAGTTTAATACAGCTGAACTTCTTTATTTTTATATCTCTTTTTCAACTGAGGTGAAATGTGTAAAATTTAAACATGAAAAATTTCACTCATATAAAAAATCATATCTGATATCATATCTGATAATGTATCTGATATATATATATGATATCTGATGATATCTGGTAATATATCAATCAGTCCTGTTTTGATTGTCTTAGAAAGTTTTGATTCCTAATGCAAATGAACTGTTTTAGCCTGAGTTTTTTATTTGTTCCCTTAGTTTTAGGTGTTTAATTTCTAGTATTTTACCATTATACTCTGTGTGTCTCACAGGACTCTTCAAATACCTGTGTGCATCAAATTTATTCTTTTATCTGATGCTAGGAACCCTGAGGACAAATTGATCAAGGAAGGAAAGGCTCACATCTCCTAAATGCAGTTTGCCTGTAACATTGAACCAGCAAAACACTCAGTATGTCCTTAAATCCTCTTGAAGTAAATGAGACTGATTAAAAGTCCCATGTAAATCAGGGCCTCAGCCTCATAATACTAAGAGCTTTTGGGTTCTTACTTTATGAGAAAGCAGTGCTGGTGGAAACATGCTGCAGTAAGTAAGAGTGTTTGCTTTTCAATTTTCTCAGAACACTCTTGCCTACCCAACAGCAAGATAGCTGCACAGGCATCAGTTCACCTACATGCTCTGGAATCAAATTCAGTTACCTAATTACCTTACATAGTTTGTGTTATACAATAAAAACATTGCTCTTCAGTTTTGCAATGATCTTAATTACTTTAAAAACCATAATATTGCTGCAGATCAGCATTAACACCAAGTTCTCTACATCTTCTCTTGAACATTACTGCAGTGCTGAGCCTTTCCTTTAACTTTTTGAACTGTCACGTAAAGCACAAATGAAATTTCCAAGGAAGTTCTACATTTATCCCAAAATGACTAACAAGTAAGAAATGGTACAGTTAAAGAAATAGCTGTACTGTCCCATTGTCTGTTATCGCTATATAAACAAGTACTATAAGATGCCCCACAGAGACTATATTTTAATAAATGGGGAGAATAGCACTTTTTAAATTCATGGAGTCTTTCTTTTTTACTACATATTTTAAATGTTATCTGCCGCTGAGTGGATTTTGGTTTGGCTTTAAGAAAACAATGGCTTTAGCTGTAATCAATCAAACATGTTATAACGTTCTGTGATGGAACCGATATTTCACTAAATGTTGAAGTAACTGTCAGCCTGAATTTGCACCTGATGAGAAGCAATCATCGGTACAGTGGATGTCATCAAGACTTTTAAATGTTCTGCAGAAGCTTAACAGTTTACACATAATTTACTAAATGGGATTTAAAAAACTCAGAACAACCATTCTCCACAAAAGAAATCCATACATTCATGATAAAAGAGTTAAAACATTGCTTATTTTGGTAACTCTGTAGCTCATTCAGATTAAAAATCAATTTACCTTTCCATCTCTACAGTGGGTAGAAATACCAAGCATGTACAAACTTCCAGGTATTCTACAGAGGATTTAAAGAATACAAAGTTTCCTGAATCATTTGCTTGAGTAGAAATAACAGTGCAAGAACAAAGAAAGATTAATAGGTTTGCCACAAAATCCATTGATTAAAAATACTTGTTGCCATTTGAACAACAAGCAGTCATCCTGTTTGATATTCTAATCCCCATGAGTGTTACCCTGTGCAGAAGATCCCAACAAATGATTATTATTTCTTTTGGTTTTTTCTTCTTCTTCCTTTTTTTTTTTCCTTCTTAACTAACAATCTGTCCATGAGAATCTGTGCAACACTGTCTCGTGTCAGAGTCTGTAGCTGGTTCTCATTGACTGGGAATTCCTTTCCTGGAAGACCTTCCTCAATCTGATCTCTTTGTTGATGATGTTGATCTTGAGGAGCAGGTAGATACCCCAGCTAGCCACTTAATGAAGAGAGTGAGGACCAACAAATTCAAGTGGTTCTACATTAAACTTGGGGATCCCTTTTGGAAAAAAAAAAAACAAAAACAAAACCCAAACAAAAAACCATTGTCTTACCCTAGCCATCTCTCCACCCCAACCCTAATCCCAGCCTGTCCTGGTTCCAGCTGGGATAGAGATAATTTTCTTCCTAGTAGCTGGCATAGTGTTGTGTTTTGGATTTTAGTATGAGAATAAAGTTGATAACACACTGATGTTTTAGTTGTTGCTAAGTAATGCTTACACTAGTCAAGGACTGTTCAGCTTCCCATGCTCTACCAGGCGCATGAGAAACTGGGAGGGGGCACAGCCAAGACAGTTGAACCAAACTGGCCAAAGGGCTATTCCATACCATATGATGCCATGCTTAGTATGAGGGGGAGTTGGCCAGGGGGTAGCGATCGCTGCTCGGGGACTGGCTGGGCATCGGTCAGCAGATGGTGAGAGGTTATATCATCTGTTTTTCCCTGGGTTTTGTTCCTCTCCTGCTCTCTTGTTGTTTTCCTTCTCATTACAATTGATTATTATATTATTATTTTGTTCCAATTATTAAACTGTTCTTGTCTCAACCCACGAGTTTTCGTACTTCTGCTCTTCTGATTCTCTCCCCCATCCCACCGGGGCGGGGGGGGAGGGTGAGCGACCAGCTGTGTGGTACTTAGTTGCTGACTGGGGCTAAACCACAACACAGCCTTTGCTCTCCATCCAGCAAGGCACCCACAGATGGCCAAAGAATCACAAAGAAACAGGAGGTGAATTGATATCCCTTTTTTCTCTTTTGCCTGCAGGCCCTTCATTTTCACCACATCCTTTTTCCCAAAGTTTTTGCTCAGGGACTTCCTTTGAGTGGATTCTGTGGGTTGCCTCCTCCCTCTCCTGAATATATTATCAGGCACCCCATCCAGCCATGACATAAAAAGCAAGTTGGAAATTGAAAACCAGATGAGTCGGGCTTTTATTTAGTGGTCCTGCAAAGGGAAGTTCCCGTATTGTTTGAGATTATTTAGACAGAGTCCAGACAACAAGGATAAGAAAGGCCTCTCCAAGCACGTCCTGTTCTTTTGTGGGGTAGATTCTTCTCCCTCAATGTCATCTAGGCTTAAGGTTAAGATTAGAGTCAGGGCTGGAGATAACATTATAGTCAGGGATAAGCCTGGGCCTTAAATTTTTGCTGTTCTTTAACCAAGGCTTGTGTATCCCATTCAACCATGGTGCTGAATAGCATGAACCCGTGCTGGTCTCAAAATTCAAATACTTTAAGAATTACAGAGTGAAAGTATATATCAGTTTAACTTGAGAGTCTTGTTTGATAAATATTATTTCCTTTTCCACAAACAGGCTGAACCATGACCCTAGCCTCTTCTCACGTTTGGTGTAGAAGTACTTTTCCATCCCTAATCCTCACACTCTCCTAACAAGTAAATCTTGTACAGTTTCTAATACATTATAAACATATAGTATTTTATCCCTAAGATGTGATATACTTTGATATTTCATTTCAATGCTGTCTGATGAAAAAAGATTAGGGAAAACGAGGTGAATGTCGTTAAAAGACAGAGAAATGCTGTTCAAAGGCTTCTTTAAAAAAATGTTCTATTCCATTACAAAATGAAATATTATCTTAGATATTACAAACTATCAATGGTTTAAGAAGTGCAAGATGTCTGTATGCATTTCATAAATATAAAATGAATAGGTGAAAAAATCATTAAACTTGGTCTCACAGTTATAATATTATTTATGTTTTACAACACAGTTAATTTTGTCTCTATGATATTTCTCCCTCCCTTTCTCACTCCTACCACAGTCTAATAAAAGGCTGTATTTCAAATATAAATGAGGATATAGTAGACTTTATAATATGTAAGCATTCTGAGACCATATCAGCATTAATAGCAGAGAAAGTTCATATATTTGCATATTGTTGTTGCTAGTTAAAGAATGTATTCTTTAGATTTACCTGTGTGTATTTTCACCATCAATGACAATAACGCAAGCATGTAACTTAAAGAACAAGAATAAGAACGAACCAGAAGTAGCTTAAAGTTGCATGTATTAAACATAGAAATTCTTTTGACAGTAACAATTTTAGGAAAAGCAGAACACAGCAGCAGGCAAGTATTCATGACGAGATTTATCTGGAATAATGTATTCTTGAATAGATTCTTCTTCTCTCTCTTTTAATAACACTAGTTCAACCAAATATGAAATCAGAATCTTAGTGCATGTAGGTGAATCTAGGTTGGCTAGCAGTATCATTTTTAAGCATCTGCCTTTATATTAACTTAATAATAAACGTAAGTAGGACTAAGTAGGACCCTTAGGCTTCAAAATGCTCTGGGGTAGAATCAGCAGGAGTAAGCACACTCAGCAGTGCGTTGCACAGAGCAAGTCTGCTCAGAGAGCAACACTGGGCACAGGCATGGGCTGTGAATACAGACCCACCTGCAATAATTTATGCTGCAGGAAGGAACCTTTGTCTCTTAGCATCTCCAACCTCAAATCTTCTTTTGAAGGCAGACACTTTCATTCTTTTAAAGGAACAGATGAAACAGAAGGAAGTCTCTCCTTCCAAGATTTTAATTTTTTTTCCTCTGTAAAAACAAGAGACTGAATTATCCCAGCTTTGGGGAAAAAAATAGAAGCTTTTCTGAGATTTTTTTATTCTTTTTCCCTCATAAGAATAAAAGTAATCCCCTAAAGCTGGGGTAATTCTCTGTAGGTGTCATGGATTAAACCTGAGGGAACAAGTACAATTTACTGGGCTGTAATTATAAAAATTACTCAGGTGCACAGCTAGGGACAGCTGTACTAGAAACAGTAAAATTTTAGATATTTGGTTAGCAAAAAAAAAAAAAAAAGGTGTTAGAGGGCCTTAGTCTTTTTTTCCTTAAAAAAAGAAAAAAAAAGGGAAACTCCTATGTTGAAAAGGAATTTGTTTAGAAACCTTGTTACGAATGTCAAGACAGAGAGAGAACTGCTTATAGTTTGAGTCGAAAAGTTCTGCAGAAAATGTTAAACTGTTTAGAAGTTATCTCCATTTTGGGGAAATGACAAAGACATTTTTGCTTGCTTGGGTTTCTTCTTTCTTCAGAATGCATAGTAGAAGACCTTCCACTTTTACATATTCACTAAGCCTGTTCATGGTTTAGGATGTGCTTGGGTTTCTTTGGAGATTACTTTCACCAGAAATACTGTTGTCCGTGGCCCAGGGCTTTCGTAGTTATGATAAAGCCTAACCAAAATCCTGTTTTCTCTGCACACAGCATGTTTCAGAATAAATTAAAAAAAACCCTTTGAGAATATCCATATGATCATTATGAAGAAGGGTAATAAGTGCTTTTAAAAAAGAGCTTTTTTCTCTTTGTGAAAGGCCTAGGAAAATTTTCCATTTAAAAATAAATACAGTTTTAAATTAAATCATCATTTGTGGCGAGAGATAATGCTCTGTAGAATTTTCCTTAGACTTATGCCTGTTCCCAAAGTATAGCTAAGAGAAAACATTAACAGCTCATGCTCTGTCACACTATTTCCTAATTAACTCTGCAAACAACACTGAAATATGAGATAAAGTTTTAAAACCAAAGAAAATATTGTGACATTTAATAATTAAGTTAATTCAGTTTTTTAAAAATATTTTTTAAAATAGTCCACTCACAAATCTCATTCTTGTTTGAATTTTGCTTCTATTTTCTCACTTGAAGCCTTGAAATAATGTCACATTTGATTTCATGTTGTTAGAAATTTAGCATAATAGAATGTATGTTTATCACATTCTTTAAAGTATTTCAAATTATATTTTTCACTTGCAAGTGCATCTTTTCCCTTTGCCCTTACTTAATGATATTTATTAAAATAATTTCATAAATAACACAATCACAACATTAAATCTGATGAGAGTCATCCCAATAATGGAAGTATCTGTTTCAGTTACATTATCCAAATTATATAAACTAAGAGTATTTTAAAATAAAAATAAAAAGTCTAAACAGTACAATGTTGATGCAAAAGAATCATTCTCTAACATTTCTATTAACTTGTTCAAAAATATGATTCACCAAGAAATGAAAGAACTCATGAGCCCAGAATCTCAGACTGAATTTCACAAGTTCCCCCATAAACTGGTTCAAATCTGTCTAGAACTTAAAAGAAGACAAACTTTTGTGTATTGCCACCCAGGTCAGTTGTAACAGATAATTCTGTAGCAATCCTCTACCCTCATCAATCTTTTTTATTTTCCTTAGTTGTGTATCAACTGATGCTTGAGATTAGTTGGTGAATTAATCTGAATTATCTTGATACATGCTGGTACATATTTCAGGATCATTCCTTGTCCCCCAAGATACATTTGAAATACTTATATAAGATTTGTTAGTGTAGATTGATATATGTCATTATCAAATGCTCTTTTTTCTTAATTTGCACTTTTTTCTTAATTTAGTGTGATAAGATATATTTGAAAATATGCATTAATAACTTAGTTACATATTTCTAGAGCAGCTATCACAGTATCAAAATACAAATCTGTTGAAAGGAATATTTCTTTGGCTTCAGATTTATAAAAGGAGTTACGTGTAACTAGATTCAAGCTATCATTTAGTATGAAGCGTCTTTTGATTTCCTTCTGACAGTTTACAAGCGGCTGGAGTTCCTCACTGATCATGGCTGTGTCACTCTTCCTTTCTGTTTACACCACAATAAGAATCAAAACAGCTGGTAAAGACATGTTTTACTCTAATTAATTATTAAAGTATGGATGATTGTTTGAAATCCAAGAGAACCTTGAAAGAATCAACGACAATTTCATAGGCTCCATGATTTAACAAGTCATAGAAGTGTTTTCTGTTAGTGTTTATGATCTGTTTTCTTGTAAGTGTTTCTATTTGTCTCTAATAATTATGATATTCTTATTTTCAAGTGCTTGAAATTTGTATTGAAGAATTTGTCCATATAACACTTAAGAGGATGTGCCAATTCACTATAAAAGAGAAACGGAAAGTTTTTACAGTAAGAAATTGATGACCATGAGAGACAGAGTGGAAAAAAGGAATTCAAATAGTTGTAGAAGGCTAAATGATTCACTTTTGGGTTAATGAGATCAACTTCTGCTACATCCTACAAGAAAATAAACACAGCAGAAAATGTCAGGCTGTGTACTCAATGCCTGAAGCTGCTGGTTCATGGTGCTCATAAAGATGTCCTCTATAAATTCAAAGAGGCCACAGAGCTATTTAGGGTAGCTATTTTGGGCATAAGAACCATGTTTACACAAGAATACTTGTTGACACAAGATTTAAACAGGTTATGAGTAAACTTACTTTACACACTAGAAAGCTTTTAATTACCAAGAGAGGTGAGATTCTAAAACAGCCTCTCAGTAAATGGAAAAGAGTCCATAAAAGTTTTAAAGGTTTAATATGGTATTTGATGAGCTTATGAAGGTCTTGTGTACCACAACTGATTGTCTAGCAGGAGTTGGAATGGGTAAGGCAGGAGTGTCCCTTCCTGTTCTTTGATCACCTAAACAGTTCTTGCCTTTTACACAAGTAGAGTTGTGGATATTTGTGTCTCATAAAATAATCCAAACAAATGTATTTGAAAATTTAAGAACTTACTATAGGACCGGACCTTTCTGAAAGTCCCATTAGCAGCTCCAAAAAAACTTTTCTTGTCAGCAGCAAAGTAATGTTGTTAGAAGGTTTGGAAATGACACTGAATTAAGTGTGCCTGTTCTTGTGTGAACTGGGTATATTTACAGTCCCTGTCACCTGTATTCATTTGATGATCTCTTTTTTCTATAGGCTGCTAACTCAGAGAATGAATGAATCTGTATACCATCTGCTAGACTTAGTAACACATATGAAGTGCAATTATGTGCATCTTTTTCTTTCTGTAGCTCCTACTAGTTAGAAAATGCTGCAAAAAGGCTCAAATCCTGATTGCTGTTGAGTAACTTTTTATTCAGTAACCCACATCCTTTTTTAAGATGGCTGAGCCATCTGTAACTGCCGTGTGCCTGAGGAATTCATCAGACTACTAACACTAAGGAAAGTTTCTCCACGGTACTTGATGATAACATCCCAATTCTGAATAAAATTAATCCTTCCATTAATGAATCCAGGTTTCTTCATTTTAGGAGACTAATGCTTTCAAAGCATGAAAATCTGGACTGAAGGGAGAGGAGGGCCTCCATGTAATGGTGACTAAAATTTAGTTTCATGAGGTGAAGATGCAACAGCACTGCAATAGTTTCCAAGAATGTAGTAAAAATAAATAATACAGAAACCTGCATTTAAACCACAATATTAATATACTTGGCTTCCTGAGGAGGTGCACTATAGCGAGCACAGACATGTGTCAATATGCATATAATCAGAGTTGTAGGACAAGCTATACTTGATCATAACAGCCTCTGGGAGGTGTCATGAACAATTTCAAAAGAAAAAACAAATAAAAGCCACCATGTGTGGTCTGAAGAATAAGCAGCAAGTCCTGATGTACATTCAGACTGTAGAAGAAATTATTTTCCAGTACAGAGGTAGGTATGTAACTAGGTCTTTCCATTAAAAGACCTGCAGGTTGGTGGCAAGAATTTGGCAAGAATCAAATCACAGGTCTCTTTAGTTTCTGGGATATGGCATTTTGTCTTCAAAACAAGGAAAATTTTCATAGATTTTATAAATTTAACAATTAAAATGTATTTTTATGTAAAACAGTTTTGCTGTGAATACTTGCATAAGGTGATGCTCTATGATGCTGCAAAAAGAATAAAAGATCCTTCAAGCTTCTTTCAACATGGGCTAAACACACTGGTTAAATAAAATCTTCAAGTCCTTGCCCCATCAGGTGATGGCCAGTCTTATAACATCATGTAAATGCAGCTCCTGTTGCTAAGGGTAGGATGGGGCAGTTTCAGAAATATCCAAACTGCGCACAGGGAAGACACAAAGGTCTGGAAAACTCTCCTCTTAATTTTCTTGATGATGGTAGGAAGAAAATTTCTGCAAGAGGGACAAATTTTCTTGAGTCCCTCAGACTGTTCTTCTCTAGGGGGGCTGCTGGCTTTCCAGGTACTACTGCTCTGATCCAAGTTGTCAGGTAATGAGGTGGAGAGCTGCACTCCCTCTCTTAGGGTTAGCCACGTGGAGCCTTAGGATGTAAGCCACTGGCATTGGTTCTTCTCTTGCAACACTTGGATTTGCTTTGTGAAGAAAAATCTGCATCTTGCTACAAACAATGCTGGAAGAGTCGCAAGCTCTGTACTTTATATCATCATCCTAATGAGCTAGTACTAACATCATCGTGATGTATAACAACAGAACTTTTTTGAGTTTGCCAAAACTACCTCTGAAATGATGATTATGCGTACAGCTGTGCTTACCTACTTTTTAGTGAGGGAATGAACATTGTGGAAATCTAATGAAGAAGCCTGACAGAGATCATAATCTTTATTTTTAGTACGATGATTTAGCAATCATTAATGACATGAAATTTAACAAGTCCAAATGCTGGATTCTGCACCTAGGACGGAGTAATGCTGGGCACAAGTACACTGGGAGAGGAGTGGCTGGAGAGCAGCCCTGCAGAAAGGGATCTGGGGGTGCTGGTTGACAGCAGGCTCCATATGAATCAGCAGTGTGCCCTGGCAGCCAGGAAGGCAAACCGGATCCTCTGGTGCATCAAATACAGCATAACCAGCTGCTCAAGAGAGGTGATTATCCCCCTGTATTTAGCGTTGGTGCAGCCTCACCTTGAGTACTGTGTGCAGTTCTGGGCCCCACAATTTAAGATGGATGTTAAGGTCCTTGAATGTGTCCAGAGGAGGGCAACAAAGCTGATGAAAGGGCTGGAAGGAATGTCCTCTGAGGAGTGGCTAAGGACTTCAAGCTTGTCTAGTTTGGAGAAAAGGAGGCCAAGGAGCAACCTCATTGCTCTCTCCAGCTTCCTGAGGAGGGGAAGTGGAGAGGGAGGTGCCGATCTCTTCTCCCTGGTATCCAGTGACAGGACATGTGGGAACGGTTCAAAGCTGAGCCAGGGGAGGTTTAGACTGGACATTAGGAAGCATTTCTTTACCAAGAGGGTGGTCAAACACTGGAACAGGCTTCCTGGAGAAGTTGTCAATGCCCCAAGCCTGTCAGTGTTTAAGAGGCATTTGGACAATGCCCTTAATAATACACTTTAACTTTTGGTCATCCCTGAATTGGTCAGGCAGCTGGACTAGATGATCATTGTAGGTCCCTTCCAACTGAAAATATTCAATTCTGTTCTATTCGATTCAATTCCATTTGATTCAATTCAATTCGATTCGATTTGATTCGATTTGATTCTATTCTAGATTAGCTATCCAGTTAGTAATGTAGCCAAGGTAAGAAACACGTCCCATTTCCTCTTGACTAGGGTTTATTCCATAAATATTTTTAGTCTGGAGGAAAAAAAAAAAGATATATAATTCAGATGAAATATCGAAAGACCACTATGTAGGGAAAACTAGGTGTAACCAAAGTTTATGAAAAAGCTATATTTTCTTCAGAGGAGCCATTGACTGTAACAGGGAATGGAGGACAGTGTCTAGGGAGGTGATAATCATATAAATAGTAGAAGAGAGGATACAGAAAATGGATAGGAAAAGTAAATAATTTAGAATATTGCAATGGAAAAAAGTCATGTAGCAGCTTTAAAGGATTTCCAAACAGCTTCTATAAAATGCAGCAAAACAAGAAATAGCTGCTCTTATATTCCAAGGAAGATTTTTGACTTTTAAATGAAACATTACAATAGAATCTGAAAATCGATTATATATTACATAATCTATTACATATCTATATTATATACACAAATCTATTACATATACATGGATTTCAAATGACAAAGGTTATTGTCATTATAAGACTTAGTACAAAGGGTTTTGGAATGAATTCAAGAGAAAGAAAAAATTAAAAAGTCAAAAGCAAGAAGTAAAGCCAAGGATATGACATGTAATTAATTTGGTAAAAAAAGTAGAAAGCTATGTGGTAAACCATTAACATTATAAAACAATGTTTGGTTAGAAGAATGTTTTTACTCTAGATAAAAATCCTATCAGGCTCTCACTGTTGTAATCTGCCTGGATGGTATACATATTTTCATGATGGCCATGCCAAGGATGAGTGAATAAGGAAGTTTTTGTGATGGTTTTCATTAGTGAGAAGAGAACAAATCCCTACCCTTGAGATTAAGAACTTGTTCTTAATTGGTTCTTTTTTGCTTCTACATTCTTTATCAATAGGGAACTAAAAGGTAACTAAAAAGTGTGGTATAGCATGTTATTTTCATTTGCTGATCATTAACAATGGCTTCTAATGGAGAAGTAATAATCTTTTTTTACTGCACAATTGACAGTATACATACATATTTGTTTATATTGTGTCTTAGTTATTATTAATTCATGCATTTTTCTTGAAGCATCATAAACTGGCTACACTTGAAGCTAGGGCACCAATCTAGACTTGTGTTTTGGGATTATAAGAACTCTGAATGAACTGTTTTATTGATATGCTTGGTATCAAACTAGATTAAGAGTAAAGAATTTACTTCCAGATGAGACAGATGAAATCTCAGAACATTTTTAGTATCCTCTACACTGCATAATATTTATTGGCAGTAGGATCACCTAGGTACATAACTTGTTAATTTTCCAGTGAAGGGTCTCCATCTACTGTGCTTTGCCACACAAGAGTGTAACTGCCAAGGGAACAAAATGCCTTATTTGATTCACTTGACAGCCTGGGTCACTAGTGAAATGTAATATGGTTCTAGACATGTAGAAGATGATAGGTGATAATGTAGATGCTTCTTCATGGCCTGAAGCTGTGGTTGAAATTTTTAGTTTTCATAAGAAAGATGAAATTGCAGACACTTTAGCAGTTCGAATAGAAAGCTCCAACTGTTTCATGTCATAAAATTAAAAAATCACAGAATTATGTAGGTTGGAAGGGACTTCAGGAGGTCACCTGTTTGAAGCAGGTCCAATCAAATCGGGTTACTCAAGGCCTTGGCCAGATGAGTTTATGTCTCAAAGGAGCGAGACTCCACAGCCTCTCTGGGCAACCTATGCCAATGCCTGATGACTCTCATTGTAAAGTTTTTTTTTCCTCTTATCGAGTTAGAATTAGGTCTCCCTTGAGCCCTCCCTTCTTCAGGCTAAACAAATACAGCTCTCAGCCTCTCATGGTATGCTGTGTGCTTCAGCCCCCTCATTATGCTCCTCCTCTGCTGAACTCACTCCAGGAGGCCAATGTCTTTCCTGTACTTGGGAACTCAAAACAATATGGGCAGATATGGTCTCATAAGTGTTGAAGAGGGGAAGGATCATGTCCTTCAACCTGCTGACTGTATTCCTGCCCATGAAGCCCAAGATGCCATTGGCCCTTTTTGCCACAAGAACACACTGCTGACTCATGTCTACTTGTTTTCTACCTAGAATCACAGGTCTTTTTCTGCAAAGCTGCTTTCTGGATAGGTGGCCCCAAAGCTTCGCTATTGCATAGGATTATTCACTCCCAGGTTCAGGTCTTTACACTTGTCCTTATTGAATTTCATGAGGTTCCCACAGGACCATATCTCCAGCTTGTTAAGATCCATCTGCTTGCAAGGAGAAAACAAATTTGTCATGGGCATCTGAAACACCTAACTGGGGAGAGGCAGCTAAATTTCATAGAAGGGTGGAGAACAGAAAATCTGAAACATAAAAAAATAGTTTTCCACTTCCTCTAGCAAGACTGCTTCCTCTTCAATAGTCGTCCCAAAAGGCTTTTATAATATAATCATTGACAACAGACAGAACATGAAACTCATAAAAGCCTCCCATGTAAGCAACTAGTAAACCAGAAAACCATGGTTTGATAGTAGATTTTTTTTTTCCTGAAAAAAATTTAATGTGAAAAAAAATTGTAACTTTCTGGGATTTTGGTTTTGTTGTTTACTGATTTTACTTGTACTGTTTGTTCTCTTTCAGGACAAAAATAAACCCCCAAAACCCAAAGAACCTCAAAGCCAGTAGCTCCCATATCCTAACCATTTTATTTTCTGAGAAAAAATAACTATTTTCCATGCAGTACTGTTTGTTAAAATTAATAGTAGTTAACATAACTGTACCAGGGAGAAGATGGTGCTCACTGATATTTAAAACCAAAATTAGATGCTTAGAACTAAAAGGACTCCCAGTGCAGGAACAACTTTACAATCACAGTCCCCCTGCATCAAACTAGACCCTTTATCTTAATCTTAAAGAAAAATAGTGCTCTTCACAGCTGTTGTTCTTTAGTTTTGTGTTCAAAAGAAATGTTAACTTACACTATATCTTAGTGCATCTAAGAATGCAATCACCAGTGCACCTGAAAGTCACAAGTATTAGGAATTCATTACTGTATTCGCCTAGCACAGTATCCAGCTTTCAGTGGGACCAATATCAAGTTAGTTTAAATTAAAAATCCCTGTGAACAGTTGTGGATTACCCCAAAGTGAATCTGTCATTCCCTCTTCTATTGAAGAGGCTCAGAATTCATTTTAAAACCTGAAATCCTTATTAAGGTATTTTATTTTTTTAAGCATTTGTTATAGTATCTCTGTAGAGTAATATTTTTATAAATGTCCCCTGAAAAGTTTATTGAAAGTCTTTTTGCAAATTCTGAGTAGATGGTCTTGAGCTATAGTGTCTCTACCATTCCTTGTTTATATACATTTATAATATAAGAATTGTAAAATTTTTATCTGTGTTCACTGGAGCAGATGATCTTCATTGTTCCTCAGATAAAGTTTCCACATTCACTTGTCCTTCAAGGAATTATCTGAAATGTTGGAAAAGGTTTCTCTTTAGGTACAAATGTCCTTGAGGTAGGTCAAGTGCATGCTCTGGAAACTCCTCAGTTTTAATTTGGTGTATCTTTGCTAAGTGTATCAAAAAAACCCAATGTTAATAAATATTAGCATACGAACCTTTTACTAATCCTCTCTGTGAGACAGTATGTGTGTGTGCATGTGCATGAAATTTTAGGCAACTGTTGGTTGTCTTAAATGGTGCTGAACAGCAGTTAATAATATAGCTCATAAATCTGAGCCAGATTAATTTGCCATTCAGATTTATATAAACCTGAATATTCGTTACGTCATTTGCAATGAAAGATTACTTCCTGAAAGACAGTTTCCTGCAGAGTCTGAACATTCTCTGAGTGAGTCTTTTGCACTCAGTCAGCTTCTCATTAACGTTTGGAACTGAAGTTAGGGATTTGTAAATTTGGGGGTTTTACAAATGTGAAAATTATCAAGCAGCTGTATACTTAGAGGATAAACTCATTAAAGAAACAAAATGGCAAAACAGTGTCAGAGAAATAAATTTTCAAGCTTTGATAGTTTTTGCTTATTTATTTCTAGTAAAGTGTGAAAGAGTTTTACACAAGGTCCTGTTTAAGATTTCTTAGGCATATGTAAAATAATGTTTTTACTAAGATGATAGAAATGCAACATATTTCTAGAAGAAATTTTTAATGGTACTTTAATAAGCAGGTCCTTATTTCTTAAGGCCTGAACAGCTGAACAGCTGAACAAAACCACTAAACAAATAACTGACAGAGACAGATGGTGAGACAATTGGTCACATATGATAAGAAGCAGTTTTATAGCTCATTAATGAGACTTTTTATTCTGTATTATTCTGTGTTTCTCTTGAGTTATTCTGTTCTCTGTGTGATTTAAACAATAACATAGCAAGAGTCAGACTGTGGGTAACGCATTTAGCATGGATGGACATTATTATCTGGATAAAATGAGGATTCTGTCCTAATTCTGTCTATCCAAAACCTATAATCAGAGTCAGAGTTTTTTGATCTATAGAAACAGAAGAAGTGCAGTTGGTCAGACCAAAGGTCATTATTATTTAGTACCCTGCCTCCATGAGTGATTAGTAACACAAGTTCACAGAAGAAGTTGAGTATGGGATGTTCAAAGAATCATCTGTCCCTTCATGTTTCTCAGCTGCTAAGAATAAGAGGTTCAGGGATATCTTCATCTAGCGATTGTGCATAGACCATAGATTTTAATAGCCTCCATGAATTTATCTAATCACTTTTAAATCCCTTATTCTTCTGCCTTCCCCTGTATCCTATGGTAATAAATTAAATAGTTATACAATTCATAAAAAAGTACTCAGCTTTGGTTTCTGGGATTTTGTAGGTTTTGTTGGAATTCGGTGTCTGTTAAAATTATACTGGAGACAGTTCACATGATAAATTGTGATTACAATTTTTTTAACCATATTGTATTTGCCATTCATAGTGTCTTGCATAGAGTTCTCGGCATTTTTCCAAGGCTTTTGAAGGATCTTAGCTTATTCGGTTTCTGTTCATATCAGAGCCATTTCGTGTTTTGAGTCATCTGTATTGTCCTATGTATTTTCAGTTCCCTCTGCAATATCCATTCGGGAAGAGATAATCCCAGTGAATTGTTCACTGTGTATGGAACTGTGTTTTCATATATATCAGTTGCTCAACTGAATGTCACTGGCATACGTAGGGTTGACTTTTCTCTGCAGTATCTCCATCTGCAGATAAACAAATTAAAAACTAAACTAGAAATAATATTTTGAAGTACAACATGTTAAAAAATAGGGGTAACAATAATCAAAACCTTCTAACATGAGTAACTTTTCTATGCAAAGTATTTAACAAAAATATTTAATAATACAACAGAAGCCAATGCACTGGACATTTACAACATGCTTATATTGATGAAAGAGATTCACTTCCAAAAGGAAGCAATGTAGACTGTATAAATTCCAGGAATGTTACATACATGGTTGTGATTTAATAAAATGACTTATCAGAGGTGTGGCTGTGACATGTCAGTTGGGCTTAATTTATGAGATTGCTCAGGAATGGTAAATGTAGAACTAGCCAGAGACAATTCCATAGTATTTCTTGTTCCATTCACAAACTTGCGTGACAAAAGACAGTAAGAAATGATCAAACTGTTGGTGAATATTTGTCATAATATGCAGTTTCCTCATATGCCAGATCTCCTGGCTCCTTATTGAGGTGTGAATATGTCAGTTCTGATGAACAGTCATTTTCATACGATCTTTTTGGTTGCTTCATGCTGAAGTGAGATGCGTGACTGAACATCTGCAAGTGTTGGCATCAGGAATATGAAAGTCTCCCTGTGCAGTAGACTAAGATACGTGAAACACAGATGACATCATTCTTGAACTGCCATCCAAATTCCAGATAAATCTTGTGGAACATATCCAGGAATTGAGTGCCTATGATCAGCTAAATATACTTGCTTGCCAGTGTTTGCTTTCTGACTATAAAACTGGTAGAGAATCAGGAAGTCTTAATGTGGGTTTCAGGTCAGGTGAAGAGGAATAGACTGTTCTGAATGTCTGAGACAAAGGGCATTATAATGGTATTTAAGCAGACTATTTGAACTCTACCATTTTGCTCCAACTACTAAAATGTTATCTTCTAACTTGAAAAGCCACAGAATATCTTTTAGAGCACTAGAGGCACTGATGTACATATACAACCTATTTGAGGAGCCTAACCTCTGCAGAACACAACCACAGGTTTGAGGGAGTCATCTTCACCAGTAAATTAGAGTTGAAGTCATTAGGGCCAAACTCCTCTGTGAAGAACAGTTACAGCAAACTTGTAGAGCTTTTGCAATAAAAGAACTGTGTTAGTTTTGCATGAAGAATGAAAAGAGTAAAATTAGGATGGTGTTTTAAGCTGATGTAAAACTTGACTGCTGCTAAAAGCCCCAGTTCCACCCTTCTTCCCTTATTTGCATCCTTTCCTCAGTGTAGCAGGATCCCAAGGAGAGGTGGTACAGTTCCCTAATCCCACTGAATTCTTCTCAGGTCTTAGAATAATTTAAAAAAAATATTCTTAATCACCTCAGAAAGATTATCTATCTTACTCTGTGGGTCCAAGATTACTGGAACTGAAGCACAGACAACTGAGAATAGATGGATGGGGACAAAAGAGAGAATGGGATAACTTCTTCCAGCTGCAGCATGGTCTTAAGTCAAAAACAGAGGGCCCTGTGTTAGTTCATACTTCCCATGAAAAAATGTACGATGAATCTACTCTGTCACTCTTCTCTTGTACTTTTCTTCTATAACATAACTTTCTAACATAAACTTTTGAAAACTGTGGTTGCTCCTGGTAGTATTTTAGTTATCAGTTTTAAGGGACAATTATATTTAGTCCTGAAGCTTAGAAATACGACATCCAAAGGACTGAAAGGCAAAAAAAGGGTACAATGTAATGTGTAATTCAACCTTTGTGTATAGTATAACCATTTAATTTACAGCTCAAAGCATTTTCTTTTTTTCACAGTTCACAGTAGCCAGCTGTAGGAACAAATAAAACACCATTATTTTGCAAATTATTCTGCAGAAGTTGAATTTTTCCTATGAAATATCCAGTGTGCCCTTTCATTTAAAATGAGCCAAGTGTTCACGTAAAATTCTCTCTCATCCAATTTTTTACCAACACTTAATGGACACCATTAAATGCAATAAAGAATAGTAAAGGACTTTCTTTCCTCTTCCTTCTTGAACTTCTTTTAATATGCTGCTCTATTACCCTTACTGTTCTCAGGAGACCATCAATTTATATGATAGGAAAGAACATTAAACTATCACCTAGTTTAAGTGGGCTGAGTTTAGCTTAAGTATCATCAGTATGGTATCTGAATATTAAGCAAGTATTTAGATGTTCCCCTATATATGTTTATCTCACTATTTATTAAAAATAACTTTCAATAAAAGAAGTCTCATCAAGTTAAACCTCGTCCCTGCATCTCACAAAGGCCACAAAAACAGTTTTCCTAAGCCCATGTGAGAGCCATTTAAGAGAGACATGTCTTTGTATTTTCTTCTCTAAACTAAAACTTATGCCTTTATTCCAACATTTTTAAGTGAGTCATGCTGTTGAAACTTTTTTGCTTTTCTTTTGATTGTTTCCCATTTTTTAAAATATCTTTGAAAGTGTAACAGTCGAAACTAGACACTGTATTCCAGCTAAAGCTGGTCTGGGTGACCACAACTGAAGAAAGTTGCAGACTTCTCTGTACATACGTGCTCTCCCATAGCATTATGGAGCTGATCTCTTGTATCGCACTGTGGTTTTTGTTTTAGGTAGATATTTAGGTAGATATTTCCCCTTCTTTACATTAGTTGATTGAAATTCATCTTCCTAAATATAGCTCTTTGAAGTCTCCTTTATGTTGTATATTGTTTTTTAATTTGAAGTCTGAATTTGAAGAGATCATATTATCAAATAGCTTGCAATCCTTCTGAAACCAGCTTAGTTTAATGCACAAAGGTGTAATTTTTCTGTCTACTCCATCACCTAGGTCATCTACAAAAATATTGACCTGAGCATGACCTATAATACATCTGCACTTTGCAATGTCCTTCTACTGTGCTTGTGAACCACAGACTTAACTCTCCTTTGAGAATCAGTTTTCTGGTATTTGTGTGTTTGCTAATGATTGCTACACCTAGATGATACTTCTTTAGTGTGTTTATGACAAACTTAACAACAAAACTTTATGATGTTTCAGACTTATTACAAATCTTGACTATTGTTTTCACCAGGTCAGTGGTACTGTTGAATTAGGGAGCTAAATTAATTTGACATTGAACACTCTTGAAAAGTCTGTATTGGCTATGTTCTACTGTTTCTACTTCATTATGGTTTTGTTTATTGCAAATTGTTTAATAATTTATTCTAGAAACATTGTAGGAGACAAAATTATGCCAACTGGTCTGTTACTTCCAGTGTTCTTCCTTGTTCCTTTCCTTGTCACTTTATTTTTCCTTTGAAGGTTGAAGCATGAAGATTTTGAATATTTCAAACATTTTGCATCATTTGTTGTTATTTAACATTCACAATAATTAATGAACTTTCATACCCCCTTTTTTAATCATCCTTTAATCATCCTTAAGTAGAATCTTTTCCTGGTGCTTTTTGTATTCTCTACTAATTGAAGCTTACATTGCACTTCAAGGTTTCTGGTTTTGTCTCTGTGCTATTTTTGTCTCTGTTCTATTCCCTGGTCATTTTGCCTAATTTCCACTTTTATATGACACCTTTTTGATTTTTCAGGTCATTTAACAGCTGTTGATGTGACCATAATTTATTAAAATTTCTTGCCTGTTCAAGCTTCTAGGTCACATCTTCCTTTTCAAGAACAATTTTGAGAATGACCCGCCATAGATTCAAGTAGTTCTGCACTGGATTTGTTACTTCAAGTTATTAAATAACCCCAGTCTGTTCTTCTGAAGAACATGTTCATTTAATGTCTGTGTATTATCTTGAACAGACTGCAGTGAATTTCACAGTCTGCTTACTAAATTATATTAGCTTAAGAAATGTCAGATTGCAGAAGAGAAGCACCTATCACTTTCAAGTATTTTGATTAGGTCTCCATAGCTTTTCTCCTGTGGAGGTTTATAGTGCATTCCAAAACTCAAAAATGAAGTGTTGATTGTAGAATTTGCACTGATATGAAATCTGAAAAAGATGAGTTTGGCTTGTTTTTTCTGGCACATTTCTTTAAAATAAAGAAGAAAAAACTTTGATTGTTGGAAATGGGTCTGATGAGAGCATTATGTTAAAAATACTGGTATCCATCATACAATATATGAGTCAGAATTAGCTGTAGAGCTTTCCTAATGTATTTAAAGCAATTGCTATGAAATGCCAGGTTGGGGAAAGCACTAATTTTTCCAGACTTCTAACTTTGTATTCTTCTGTGTATTCTGTGTCGGCAAACTTCAGCTCAGACAGTAATTCTTTATGCTGTCAGATGAAGCAGCTGGAAAGTAGGCCTTACTTTCTAGTTTCCTTCCTTTTGACACTATGTGTCAAAAATGTAATGTGGGTTAGACTAAATTTAATGATACTAAATTTATGATTGTGACAACAGATAATGGTACTAAATTAAAGTCTTTGGTCTTTTCATTTGCAGGGTCTGTAACACAATAATAATTCATTCAAGGATGAAATTATTATTTCACAGGCAACTTCATAGTCTAGGAAAACATATTTGTAACTTACAATCCACTTTCTATTTCTCCATTAAGGTGGCATACAGAAAAAAAATATTGCTGCCTTAGAGCAGCAAGTCCACTTTCTTACAGGTTAAATGTACTTCAAATTTTTAAAATAAGATCTGGCAGTTCATCATTAAGGACTCTCTGTTTTGATTTTTATTAAGTAAAGATAGAATATGAATTATAAAGGTTTTAAGTTGCCAAGATCTAAATATAGGGCTGTGTACTTTTCCCTTGATAGATAAGATCACAACACTAACATCCACACCAGTTTAGGCAGCTTCACCATCTTCACTGCCAGAGTGGTGCTTATCAACAAGGACTGCAAAAGAAATGTGGGACTTCTTTCATTTTAGCAGAGATGGAGGTGAATTTCTGTTCTTTGTTTGAGAAGATATTAATTTGAAGTTATATAGGGCAGAGACTGGACAGGATGATAGCTTTTTAATACAGATTATCTTTCTTTTCAATATTATCAGCATGCTGCCTTCAAATTACTTAGACACTGAATCAATAAATCTCCAAATCCTCCAGGAGTCACCAGTGGGCTTCATTGACTTCAAATCATATATCCCTCTTAACTGTACAGACTTCACTGCCAAATTTTGTGAAGAAAACAGTAATCATTAATTTAACTGTGTTTCTTTGTTTTATTATTCCCCCAGAATAAATTTAAAGAATTTTCTCACAGCAAAAGAAGGGAAATAAAACAGAAGCTGAACTGAAAAGGAGGTGTGCTCTCTAAGTTTGAATGCAATGAAATTAGCATTTAAGAATGACAAGAAATATGACAATATGCAGGAAATTAGTTAAATTTAGATCTCCAGAAAACACTCATCCAGGAATCCTGCACATGGTTAACAAAGCACTTAAAAAATGAATTTGCCCTTCAGCATTGACTTCACCATCTTATTAAACTATAACAGAATTTACCAAAATTTGGAGGCCATTTTTTCCCCTTTCCTCACTAGATTTACAGAACTGCTGGAGAAGGAGCATCCTTCTTTTACACAATAGACCAGTGCTTTCAGCATTCAGCAGAACACTACTGACCCATATTCCATTTCTTTATTTAAATCTCAGTCTCCTACTTGCAAAGAGACCACTCCCGTTGGGTCAGAGTGTACTCCAGAGTCCATGTCTTTCACCCTCTGATCTTAATACTGTTTTTATCTACATGAATCAATAGTAGTTAATAGAAACATGGATTAAAAGTAGATGATTCAGTTCGTTGATGAGTATCCTAACTACCAGACTAGAGTCTTTCTCACATACTTGTTATTTGACACAATGAACATTGAAGTAATTATATGAAATGGGTGGAGTTATGCTAACGTTAGAATTTGAGTATTCAGTATGTCAGCATTTGGACACACATATGGTCTGATCATTGTGACATCAGCAAGTTAAGACAACTATAAACTACCCTCTGTTTCATGAAACTAGTGTTTCACTGTTTTATTTGTGTAGCGTGAAACAGAAGATGTGAACACAGCGCTTAAGGCTACTTAACTCACTCAGTTCTGTACAGAGAGAGCTGCAGGTCACAGCACTTCAGGTGGAAGCAGAAGTCTAGGTCTCATGCATGCCCCATCAGTGGTCTTAGCCACCGACTTAACTGTGTGAGAGGACTTCAGGAGTCAAACCTAACAGAAACAAACTTCCCTTCTATTGTCCCTAAAGGAAGAGAACAGGAGGAAGAGAGAGGAAAGATTGTCCCCTCCTCACCCCTTCTCTCCTCTGCACTCCCTTCTCCTCCCCCAAGATTTCTACTAAAAATCCACTCAAACCACGGTTTACACTTCCCATTTGTTTTGCTTAAGACTATACCATTATTATTCTGTGAAAACACAAAGTTATTTATAAATACATGTCCTCTTTCAGAGTCAAGATGTTTCACACTTAAATTTAGGTCACATTCAACTCAGTAAAGTTGTAAAAGTGAAACCAGAACAGCAGCATTGCTGACAAATTCAGTTTAAAACCACAGACAGAGTGTAATTCTGTCTGTCTTCTGAGGGATGGGGAATGCTATAGGAGACCCCAGGATGTTGGTTCCTTTTTCAGATCGAATGGACAATGCTTAAAGGCATGTGTTGCATCTGGTGTACATCTTGCTTTTGCTTCAGGGAAACTTCAGGCTGAGGAGGGCTTTGTCTCAAGATGGAATCATGATGTGGCCAAAATGCAGGCCCAAATGTGGAAATCTGAGTGTTTCCCTGGATCATGTAACGCAGACTAATCCACAGGCCTGCTTTTATGACCCATGCAATTCAGGGGAGAATATACGTGGTTTCCACACAGACTTTTCTTAAGTTCAGGACCCATGAGCTGGTTTACAAAAAACAAACCAAATCAAAACAAAACAAAACCATCAGTCCCTCATTACCAATGCCTAATTTAGTATTATTATTATTTATTTTAAGACAAAAAGACTGGAAAACAATGGAAATATTAAAAAAAAAGTTTCCCCAAAATAGAAATGAGCATAAGTAAAACTACAACTGAAATGCATGCTTCCATATGAAACCTATATCCTAAGTTATATTTTTGAGCAAAAGTTTGGCTTATCACCAAAAATCATATTGATTTCATTTTCACTATCCAAGTATCCTGCAGGAAACCTTCTCTGATTCAAGTAGTTACACTTGAGCAGTCTTTCAAAGGATCTGACCAGCTGGAATCTAATGGTATATGAAGACAGAGAAAGTAAATGTGGTTTTGGATGCTTCTTTATTATTTTTTTCCTTTTAGGAAAAGATATTTTTTCCAAGATATGGTAGTAATACTTTCAAAAGGCTTATCAAGTGACTTGTTTGTTACGTTAAGCTTAAAGTGGAAACATCTGAAAAACATTAGGAAAAAAAGCCTTCAGCTCCACTGCCTCTTCTCCTCCAGTCCCTTGTAGCTTTCCATAATGTCACAACAGTTCATACCTATATAAACAAATGAGAACACTCCAGCTGTATTTTATAGTCTAACTAACTTGCAGGATCTTTGAACATGGAGGTACAGAACTCCTGTAGAACTCCTGTAGAACTAGACCACTTCTACAGAATCACAGATTCTGCTTACATGGAAACAAATCTATTGAAAAACTGCTATTAAAGTAACAGAATTAAAGAAAACACAAAATTATGGAATTTTAATAATTTTCTTTTATACTTTTAATTGCAATATATAAATAGGTTTGAATTTGGTTTTTACATCTGTTAAGGTTATTTTTAGATTGTACTGGCTTGTAAAACAGGCATAAGATATATCTCAAGGTTTCTCAAACACTGGTATGAGTAGCACTTTGGGTATTTAATCTTCTTCAAAATAACATATGTCCCATGACAGGTCCCCAAATTAATGAAGATGATGATAGCAGCATTTCCCTCCATGACTGCTACAGGTGGTGAGTCTCGTTACTGCTGCTGAGGCTGCCAATATACGTACCCAACCAAAAACCAGCTGGGTAAATAGTATATACATAATGGTTCCCGGACACTTCAGACTTGTGTAATGGAACATAAGTTGTAAGTGGGAGACTGTTTCTGCCAAAGATATTTTTCTTTTTTTCCCCTGCTTTGAATAACATTTTTAAAATGCCACAATGGAAGAATGCATGCTTCCTATTACACTATGCTTTCAACTCCCTGCTTAGTTGCCTTATATACAGATTTGGAAAAGGACTACACAAGAATAATTCCATTACAGCGATGTAAATCAGGTGTAACTTTATTAAAGTAAATGGAACCATGGCAGGAAAAAGCCAGCATAACTACAGGCCTCAGCTAGTGCTTTTTTTACTACCGATTAAAGTATAGGAAAAAAGGAAATGAATACTTACATAAAAAGAATATTTAACTTTCATTCATTCTGAAATTAAACAAAATATTCAGAAGAAACACTTGAGAAAAAGTTTAAAATTCATGAATAAGAACTAATGTACAAAATTCAACTATGTAATTTGAAAGACAATAGGTTTTGAATAAAACTCAACTTAAAGGACAATTTTTTCTATCCTTTTTATTATGCACATGAAAATGTAGGATTTCTCTGAAAAAGTAGAGATTAAAAAAAATGGAGTTTAGGTGTTTGCATCTGTAAGCTGGAGGAACTGATGGAAGAACACAGATGATTCTTCTTGAATGTCCTTATCTTATTGCTGAACTTTTGGTACATCCATGAAAATCTGCGCTGGTAGACTTTTTCATTCCATAGAACTAAGGACTGATTTATTTTTGTGTGAAAGAGGATTTTCATATGTTGCCTACTTGCTTATTTTACATTTAGACAGTGAAACTTAGAACAGTGGAAATCTATGCGGGTCAGGAGACCCAGGTGGTTAGGAAAGCAGAAAGATTTTCACTTTGACAAGGCAGCTAGTGTTGTCAATGGTGGCCAGCAAGAGGATGTAGCATTCGTTGAGAAAATTACAGTGGAAAGAGCAGCTGGATTTATAATGCAACTAGAGGAATTTCTAACCATGTCAGCTTCCTTATCACAGGAAAATAATTTTCTCACCTATATACACTGTATTTTCTAGATCAGGTGCAAACTGTAATGTCTTAAATTTGTTTTTTAATGGCATATTTTGAGTAAGTTGTAAACCAAATAAATGTAAAATAAAAATGTGTCATATAAATATGAAAATACAGATACTTTACACAGAAAGTATTCAGACAGAGGTACTAGTATTTCCAATGCAGGGTGAGTAAATACATTCTAGGACATATGTTACTTATGGGCTTATTTAAAATTTGTATGAAAAATGCATGTCTACATTTCTATTTTACGAGAAAATATTTGCATATAACATTGAACATTTTTAGACATGGTAAATCCTTTTGAATGCTTGACTTGTGTGTATCAAAGTCCATCTTCTAAAAATGAAGAAAAGAAAGTTATTAATCAACTATTGTTTGTAATGTGAAAAATATCAAAAGCTAGCCAGCTACTTTGTGGTGATACAAAGACATGATCTGATCTAAAGTAGTGATTTCCAACTACAAAGCATTTCTGATTTGTCAGATTCCCTCAACATTATTTGCTGTTTCCACTCCTCTGTGTACCTTGGATATTGTACTTCTATGGGTAAATGACCCAAACTGTTCCCAGAGAAAAGGCAAGATGTGGCATGAGAAAGCAGCAGTGAGAGAATATGTGGATTTTATGTTTAAATGCAGATGGAGTTGGAAGTGGAAAGACAAGATAACATTTACAAAGCTGGAAAACTTCATAGAAAGCTGGAAAGCAAAGCCTTGCACATGTAAGTGAAGCTACTTTGCAATGGAATTACTGAAGCAGGTACATTTCTGCCCACATTTCAAATTCATGTAGTACTGTCTCTTTAAATTGGTGAACCAATATAGAGTGTTCTCAGGTAACTAAAGTAGGCCCAACTGAGTGCAAATCTGAGTTTTAAGGTGAAGCTTATCCTATGTGCTAGTACTTCTGTAATTTATGCCTATTTTTTCTTGTTCATAGCAACAAACTTTCCTGATAGAACTACTGACTACTAACTTTTATTTTTGCCATTTTATATTTTTGTCTTTTCAGATATTCAAACTCATTCATCTATGTATTATAATTTGAATTCCACCTGCAGAAGATCCATACAACATAAATATGTAAAGTGCTACAGTTAGAATATGTCTGTAATGTGTGAATGAGAATGTTAAAAGGCCTGTCATTTGGGCAATATAGAGGTGGGGGTTAGTTTAAGAATTTTGCCTTCCAGTATCTTGGGTAGGTGCTATGCATTTTCATTCTCTTTCCAGTACTGTATTCCCTTAGCAGAGCTTCTTAATTGTATAGCATTTATACCAGTGTAAATATAATCAGATTATAAATCTTCTAAAGTATAAGCAGAGTTCAGAAAATAATTTAATCTGTATTACTAGGAATTAGAGAAAATATTGCAATGTTAATGCTATAGTTGTGAAAAGGTCAGCAAGTTTCTGTCTTGTTCCAACTGAAATGGAGTTTGTCATCAGTGGAAAAGAAATGCTTTCCTTCTCCTGTTTACATAAATTGCAATACTTGCATCAAATTCTGTGGTGTCAGTCAGTCTTTTGGTCAGTACAGGGATAAGGCAGTTAAAATCAGTGTTGCCTTAATGCAGATAAAGACCTTTTCAGCACATCATTTTACTCAGTACTCTGAATTTGCAGAGTAAAATAAACCTGCTGGCTTAATTTTAAAGCTCCTGATGAAGTCAGGATGCCCAAGTCTCCCAAAATAGGAGATTGTAAGAATCCAAATCCCTTAGACAGCTTTGGAAGAATCAGACATTGTGCTAAAAACAAAATAAAACAAATTAGAATATATGTTTAAAATGTGCTGACTTTTGTGTTTCCTGAGCCTTGAACAATGGCTACATTTGCAATAACTTTCTAAAAATTCAAATTATGTCAGGATCAGGTTAGCAAGGATTAGGATACATTGAAATAGAGTGTTCTGTGTGTATGCGTACACATATTAATGTGCATGATGGATGAGTCTGTAATCCCATTTCTTGTTTCCATCCAGCAACTCAAAACTATAACACAAATACCCCAAATAATTGAAAGCTATTGAAAGTGTATCGGTTTATGCCACTGTTTTTCTAATGTATCATTTCCTTTGGTTCCTAACTGGAAGGTAACATAAGAACTTCAGTGTCATATACTCCCTGGGTATTAGCTGAAATACTATGAAATGTCAAACCTGCAGTTCTCCCATTTGCTCAACCTGAACTGAGTATGACCTACTCAGGATTTCTGGCTTCCCATTCAGAAATAAGAAATACTGATGATTTACAGCATCAAGTCATTTATGGCCAAGGTAACACATCATAAATGATGTTACATGTTGTTAAAAGTCATAAAGTGCTGAAAAAATATTTTCTTCTTTTAACAGAAAAAAAATAGATTCGTTTTAGGAGGAATTGAGTCAATGTAGGGCTTATGTGAGCCACAGGATACCTATTCTGGCACCAAGCTTCACAGACTACTGGAATACCTAACAATCTTGACTGGTTTGACATATTTTGCTAGGTTTGATGGGTCTCCAATCCAAAAGGAAGAATCTGCTGAAAGAAACTCTTTTCTGTGTGCTGAAATGCCCTGCATCAAAACCCTAGCCCACCCAATGCTTTTAAACATTATCCTGGCTGAGTATCGTACATGCAATTAAGGCTACAAAAGGACTTCAGCAATGGCATAGTAGTGCTTTACATCTCCAGGATTTCCAAGAAAGATTAATTAATCCATTCTCTTAATACCCAAAACCAAGGCTAACGTTATAGATGTAGGACAGAGAGGTTCAGTGACTTGCCTGGAGTCAGAGAAAAAAAATAGTGTTCATAGTTGGAATGTCAGTACAGATTATTAGAATTTACATAGAAAAAATAGAAGGGGGGGAATGTAAAATACATTTAGAAAAAGCATTTAGAAATCTTAGTGAGTTATTTTGGTAATCTTGAACCCCCAAAAAATCAGATGGGAGGTATTTGATATAGACTACAAGGGTCTATATCACATGGAAGGTTGAACAAATCACATTCATAGATGAGCCATAATTTTCAGGACATTTAATGACTATTGAGTTTTCATTTTCAGTTCTTGTTCATGATGAGCTTTTCACAGGCAAGTAATCTTGCATGGTTTTGTCTTTTCAATATTTTATTCTAGTCTTTTATTTTAATAGATATGCCTTTTGCAAGAAAAAAAACTAAAAAATGAGACCGTTCTGTCCCCATCTCTCCCCCGTTTTTAAAGCCTGGTAAAGCATGTGGGCTTGTTTTTTATAATCATGGTTCTTCAAACTTTTTTGCAGTTTTTTGTCAGAAGGTCTTTTTCATGTTAACAGGATATAAGGTTAAAAATATATTTAAAAAGGAAAGAGTGTTCAGTGCAAAATTGACATGAGCAGGAGACAAAAAAGAAACTACAGAATTCTAGTGGATGCTTATGACATCAACCAAGGATGACTTGTCCTCTTAAATGTTATTGGACACCCAAAAAAAGGCCAAGAGACATTGTTTTGCCTTTACTGTATGCTTCTTAGGTCTACTGTAATAGGAAATGATAAATACAAAAAGTAAATTTTTTTTCAGTCATTGAATTTTATTTTCTTTCCTTCATTTTAATCACAAATTTAAACCCTTAAATCTCATTACACCTCCCTTAAAATGTCAGTACCTAGTAAATGTGCCCAATATCACTAATAAATTTACTCCATTTAATACAAAATACAATTTTCTGTATACTAGAGCTTTGTGACTTTTTTAACAACATCTCTGCAAAATTCTTTCTGTCTCAGACAAAATCGTTCACATATGAATTTTATGAACCTTGCTATACTAATACTGTTGTTAGTTAAAACAATTCTCATTTCAATGTTCTTCAGCTGTAATAGTTAGAATATGTTGCAAGAATGCCTATATCTTGAATAAAGCAAATATTTAGATATAATTTGCTATTAGAAATATTCTAACTTTAACATAGGGATAGGAAAAGACTTTCAAAGGTGAGAGGCTACTGTATTATTAATGATTTTATGAGGAAGATGTTCAAATTCTCTCATTAAGAATTGAATTGTAATATACCTAAATTGTTAGATATTAGATGTTGAGACATAGAAAGTGAATTCAACTAAACAACCTGTGATTGCCTAAATGACACAAAACACTGAGAAGATAAAGTATAAAAAAGTAATTTTCCATTAATTAGGAGGCATTAGGTAACATTATGTAAATGTAAATAACATAGATGCTTTTAAAAAGGTTAGATTAAAAAAAAAACAATGAGAGGTAGCATTTTCTTGTTATTGGTTTACTATTTAAAATACACATAAAATATCAAACACAATAAAACATAGCTAATAAAATATCGTCCATGTCCACAGATATCAAAGTTAGTGCCCATCACAGAAGCTAGATTTTTTATATTGCCTGTGTCTATGTAAAATGCACCTAACAGTTTAAAACCACCTTAGTCTTTAGCAAATTTTGTGGGGGAAAAAAAGCCTTGCTTTTTTAGTTTTTTGAGAAAAACTCAGAGTTCTTTTCTTAATATTTGTACATCATTACTGCATGTTTTGATAGTAACATTTTTTAAATCATGTACTCAATGTTAATTATACTCTGTTCACAGTCAGGCATCAAAATGAATCAAGCCCAATCTTGTTTCCACTAAAGTAAGCAAGAACAGTAAAGGTACAAAGAGTTCAAAGCTGCACAGGTGTACACCGGATGAAAGAAAATGAATCAGCCCTCTCACATACTTTAAACACAGCTCAGTTTTTAAAACACATACTTCCACAAGTTAGAATTGAAATGTTTATGGATATAAATTACTTGGAATTTTCTCAGGGAATAAGTGAAAAGTTATTTTGCATAAATGTTTTTTGTAATTGTATATGCATAGAGGAAATCCATAACATTAAATAAATCTCAAATTCACACTTCCACCTGTGTGTGGTGGCCTGATGTTAATACACCTGCAGGTAGTATAAAATTAAATGATACTGAGTGACTCTCACTGTTCTGTTAAGCTAATACATTATTTTGCTTCCTTGTTAATAAAGAGAACTTTAGAAAATGACAAACTCCAAGAACAAGCCTAATATCAGATAACTTAAACGGTATCTATCTTGTGGTATAATCACAAGAAGAGTTGTGGAACTGTGATTATAATAGATTTAAAAAGTCCTCAACCAAAGATTTATGAGAATCTTTCCAGGGTTTTTTTTGGTTTTTTTTAATAGGTCTTGGTGGTGTGGAAGATTTGTTTTTTCTGTAATGTATTAGAGTGTATTACTAATTAAGTTTTAATTTTTTTATTTAAGGATCATAATAGGAGAAACACAAATTTAAATACTGAATGGGTATGAAAAAATTTGGCAACAGGTAAAACATTGTTGAAAATGAAGAATTTCAAGTCTTGCAGAGGAATAAATGAGAGAGACATGATTCAAGCGTGATTATGAAAAATCATTTATTAATCTCAATAATGTGAGGAGTGAGAATCCAGGTATGTCTAGGAGTGTATGTAGCATTACTTAGTATGACTGTAGCAATTATCTTTTCTGAATTAGCAGACTCAAGTTCTATAGTTTTAGGAGTTTTAGTATCCAAATGTTACATGAAATAAGGATTTTTGAGAATAAAAATTTATAAAATCCAAGACATCTTCATGTTACATTTACATCTTCAAATGCTTTATTCAATTGTTATAACTTTTTACAAGATACCTTCCCTGAGTGCAAAAATTTTGGTTATTGAGTCACTGTGTTAATACATCTGAAATTTTCACCAAAAAATAGGAATAAGACCAATAGTTTTTCTTTGGATTTTGTGGTGTCTCATGACAAGAAACTATGGCATGTAACAGAGCAATAGGATATGAGCGTACCACATTTCTAGAGGAAAATATCAGTTATTGGGAGGTGCAACTGGAGACTGAAGACCTTGTGAATTTTGTCAATGTTGTTTATTGAAATTTTATCTTCAGCTATGAATGGGTTGCTGCTTGACTTAAAAATTGTATGGAGATGACTAATTGGATGTACAGGAGGGTAAAAAACCAACTTAGTATTTTCATCAGATATTTTTTTATTTCTTCATTTCCAAAACATTTCCTATTCTTTTGCTTGATGTATTAAAATCCTCCAAAACAGGCAAAGATTGAGGTCTATACCCACCTTCTATCTACGAAAACAAATAAATACTTATTTCTTCGTTACCCCTTACTTCCATTTAGGCCGTGCGAACCCTTCCTAAATACTGAAAGATGGATGGTAAATACATATAACCTTGTATATGGTAAATATACATAATGTGTCCCTCTGAAATTTAAAATTGGTCATGAGAGAAATATATTGTAGAGATTCTTACTGAAAATTTGTCCCATCAAGAACTACCATCGATTTAATCAGAGAGACTGATATCAAAACAATACTGGGGAGGGGGGGAGGTATTTGTGGAATAAGCAAAATAAAGCCTCTTAGAGCTTATTATACCAAAACCACATGGTTGTGTCTTATATTGTGAAATGAACTGGTGTGTGAGAGAATTAAGTGCTGTATTTATTTCCACTCTCCATAAAATCTTCCAGTGGTGACTCAGCCAAGGAAGCATTAGGAGAATGCAAGGTCCTGCTTGTAAAGATGAGGCCAGATGCCACTCATTCAGAAAATTATGCTATTGATAGGAAGATCTATAGGGACCAGTTCCAAAATCTGAATAAAGCTTCTCAGAATAATTTAAATGCTTTTTAATTTTACGTTGAAATAATTATCTTGTTACAGTATTTGTATAGAAACCTTGATACCCTGATCATTACAGTTTTGAGAGTCAGAAGGAAGAAGAGATATCTATGCTCTACAATGTAACATATATTGCAGTTATTTACAATATATTTTATTAAGAAGTTCCGTTTCAAACTTCATCTGGTTCATAAAATTCACACACTTTTTAAGGGGACATTAACACTACTATCCAGATATGATTAATAATACATTTTAGAGGGAATTCCAGAGAGACAGCATAGGGTTACAAATGTTGAAAAAGATAATTCAGGATTGCATCTTTTTTCAGAGGAAAAATAAAATGACCAGAGAAATGCTGATTTTTTCCAAATCAATGAAATAAAAGCACCTCAGCAATGAAGTCAACAGCTTTTGTGTGTTTAATCAGTGGTGACAGAAAAGCAAAGCCAGCATCAATAAAAGATAGATAAATTAGTCTGGACATAGTAAAATTCAAACAAAACTTAAGGTCAAAACAGCCTGTGAACTAAACTTGAAATCTTCCTTGATTGGTAAAAGTGTGCTTGAAATTCTTGTTATTGCTCTGTTGTACACACACCTCCATAATTTCCCCCCTTTTTTCCCTAGAGGCCAAATTATTTAAATGCCACTAAAAAGTCTTTTTTGCTTTTGGCTTAAAAGAGAGGCTGTTGAGAACTGTGAATGAAAGCATGATCTTCCAAACAGATTTAAACTTGTTCTTATAAATTCATCAGATTTTGAAGTATATTTATTTCAACAGGGAATCTTTTGAGATTTTTCCATCATGAATGGATATCTGCCTTATTTGATCATTAATTAGTGCTTCATAAATATAAAAGCATAAAAAATTATCTTGTTCTGAGACTTAATACTGATGAAAGTTTCAATTTAAGAACAATATGGAGAAAGAGAGTGGTACTAAGAAACTGTATGGCACTTGATAACATCTTTTTCAAAACTAAAAATAGTTCTATTAAAGAAAAGTATATGATTTTCTCTTTTCTCTGTCAAAGCTCCACCTTGACGAGAACAATCCTTTTTGCATATTTCAATTCGCAGCTCCTCTTTATCGGATTTCTTATCTAAAATATTATTAGAGTTATTATTGCTAGATAAACATTGCTTATGGGGGAGAATTATTTCATACAAGATCATCACAAGAGCTGATAAGAAGAAAATCATGGAAAAAGTTGTGATAATAGAGCCTGAAGTTTTAAGTCCTGCTTGTCTCTTGTCTAGAATTCTCTTCAGTTGTAAGTTATCTATCTTACTTTATTTGCCAATTTGGTTGGTGTGTGATTTTCTCACCCTAATACAGGCAATATAGAAGACTGATTAGGCTAATTAGTTTCACAAGAGTTTGGAATTTATCTAGGATACTGCCCAAAAGGGATTGTAGGTAATATCAAAGCAGCCATCTGGCAACAAAACCTTCCTACTCCTTTTCTAGTTTAGCCTTTCCTTTTCTGCCTCTTTCCTGGTGGTCAGCTGCGTGCTGCACAGATGTTTTCCTTACATGTGCATAGATGCTTTTCTATGCACATGTACTCAGTTGGGATCTCCAAGAAATTTTGCCTGAAAAATGAAACCAACTCCTTGGGACTTCTGTCAGTTTCAGAAAAAAACAAGAGAAATAATTTTCATTAGGAGAACATGGGGTTTTGTCATTGCAAAAAGTTTTAAAGGCTGTTGTTTTAGTTTTGTGGTGTGCAATCCCAGTGGAAGGATCTATAAAGGTCAAAATGTAGAAGTGTATTGTCACAACAGATTTATGTTAGCTACGTATTATGTATAACACACAAAGTGAAACAAATGAGATATTTTACAAGTGTAGAAGCAATATTAATGAAAGAATGATTAGAACGTGCATTGCAAATTGTTTACTTTTGATCATATTTTCTGTCAGCAAATTGACTAAACGGATCACCCTCAGAGAACTTTCTGAGTTCCATAATGAGATTGTTTCCAGTGAAGGAATCCTTTTTAATGTCTTTGATCCCGAGTCCACAAAAGACAATAGAAGTCTCAGTGCAGCAACACTTTCCATAGAGGAAAAAGTGACATACTTCATATATGCTTTCTCAAATGGTAATGTCTGTCTTTGATATTTTCCATAAGACAGTACAAACAAGGATAAAAATATGTTCTTTGCAGTTATTTAATTGTGGTTTTGTAGAGAATTTTCTTTTGTACTAACAGAACTCTCTCTTTGCTGTTTGTTTAATACTTCTTCAAGATTTTCAGATAAATTATATAATTACAGAATAGACTGAGCAAATCAGTATGGCATTTTTCATGTCATGATATGTTAGTCATTTCCCCTAGACATATGATGATTCTAATTACTTTAGTCTCCTTTGAATTGTAGCTAGCCAAACATTAATCAATGCAGATTTTTAATAATTACAAAAATTAATCTTCCAAGTGAACATTTTGTAAATGCTCCATTCAGAAAAAAGTTCTGACTTCTATTTTACCCTGTAGAAAATATTCTTACCAATTTAGTGAATATGCAGTATGTTTTATGTTGCTGTCAGAAGAACAATGTTCAATTTATATAAAGTGTTATGAATTGCACTGGATTTTCCCATCCATGAGCAGATATTCATGTTCTAGTGACATTAAGATGTGTTAGAAATAAGGACAACCGTGTGATAGGTATTGGGATACAGTATCTTGAAGCTATGAACTGTCACTTCTACCTACAGTTATAGGTAGAAATGTTAAACAGTTATAAACTGTTTAACATCATATCTTTGTCTGGTATATGCACACAGGGAAATTATTACAAAATAAGGACAGATAAGACTATGTAGCATCAAATAAAATTTAAAGAAAATTAAAAGTATGTATCATTTATTTTTTTTAGCTGTGCTAAGACTGTGGTAGTTTTGTGACAAAACCCACCAAGGTCAGTGACTATCCAACTTTAATGCTTGCAACTAGGGAAAAAAAAAAGAAAAGCTCAAGTTTTCAAATGCATTTCGGCACTTAATGTTCTTCCAAACAGCAGCTAACTCTTGAATAATACTGTGAATTAGGGTATTTTCTCTTAACACTCTTCTTACACTGATGTTACCTCATCTAAATTAACTGTCTTTTTCATGCTCACTAGCCGTTGGTCTGCTATGTGTAGATGTTGGGACAAATGCAAATGTTCCTGGTGACCTACCTTAAAGTTAAATGACTAGCTGAGGTCACAGTTGATCAATACCTTGTTCTTTGGATTCTCTCTTCAAAAAACCCAAAGGAACTAGTGACTGTTACATCTACTTTTTTGCAATCAAAACCATGTTGGTTAAATGAGATACTTCTCATCTGTTGTCACATTGCCTTTGGAGCTTTATATTTTCTTTAAAACTTCCCTTTCATTCTGTTACACATTTAATCAAATGCAGCTAAAATAACAAAACAGACTTGATTAATTTATCGTTGCCACACAAGAACTGGGAATAGCCTCTAGGCAATGCATTTTTGCTATCTCTTATGGGTAATAAAGCATTCATACAGTAATGTATTGATTTAACCTCACACATGTCATTGAGTAACCTTTCTTACAGTATGCAAAGCCCCTTTTCTAAGACACCATAGAGCATACTTTCAAGGTGCTGTACAAGAGTTTTAGCCACGACTCCCATAAAGATCAGTCAGAATCTGTGAATATGCATGCAAACTTTTAAAATCATGCCTTTATTTGATCAGTTACTGCACAAGCTTCATAGCTGAGGTAATATTTTCAAAGAAGTAAGACTTTGACTTAGTTCAATTTAAATATTATGGTCTGATTTACTGATTTGTTGAAATTGATTTACTAGAAAACTGATCTGAAAAAATACTATTACTCCAAAATAGTATATTGGAGTGTTGAATGATAAGTTCTAGTTTTCCTTTATTACTTCCTTCAACAAGCAACATTTTTGGTTGCAATATTTTTCATGATTGAATAACAGAATGACATAATCAAAGCCTGTCTTCAGTTCTCCAGATGTTCTTTTCTTCTAGGTGATACCCTCAAACAGGTAAGAGCCCAAGATACCATTCTGAGATGCTGTGACTATTCATGTTTTAAAAAAGCAAACATTAGAATGAAGATTTTCTCAGACTGAAACCATAGTATAGCTTCCTGCCTATGTAGTTCTTTGATTGATCCTTACTTACATTTTTCAATAGTGAAAAGTAGCCATTTACTTTGAAATGAAGAAATAATTATCTGTACTATATCTACTAGACAATTTTCCCATTCCCTCCAACTTTATGCTAATTTCATTCTTGTGAAATCTCATTTATTTAGATCTTTGCCCATAGCCTAATGTTACCTAATCACTAAGACAAATGCTCCTATAGAATCACAGGTAAGACTAACAAATTTATTAATATCAGTCTTTTAGCTTTAGGTATTGCAAAATAGTACATCAAAGCATCTCTTTTTCTCTATAATGCACTTAGAAATGTTGGCTTTTAATTATAGGTGCTCATTCCTATATTGTGTCCGAGTTTAGATTATCTGGAAGTTTACGGTTTACCACCAAAATGTCCAGGAATATAAACTATCAGGAGATCCTAGAAGTGTAGGCAGAGATCAGGGGAAAAAACAGATTAATTGATTTTCTTTTTCTCAAAAAGAGCAATAGTTCCTGCTACCCATAGAATCCAAACTTAATTTGAAAGTACTGGGGGAAGGGCACCCTCTTTCTCAGATTTTCTTTGGGAAAATTCAATCTGAAATGTCAGAGAGATAGCTAACATCCTAAAAAACCAGAATTCTTCCAAAACAAGGGGCTTGACACAAAAACATGCTTCATGGAACAAGAACCATTATTGTACCAATAAGCAAAAATGAATGTAGATTTTTACAAGATCTCCAGTCTCTCTTTTGGTAAGAAAAGCCCTATTAACTTTGACACTTAAATCAGCGTACCTTGCAAATGCTGGAACAGTGTTTGTAGTTTCAGCATTAGACAGGATTACATCTACACCTATGTATGCTAACAAGCAGTGAAACATGAGGCTGAAAGTAGATTTATTTTTTGTGAATGAGCAAGGAGGAAAAAGAAGTTATTTTAATCCCTTCTGCCAGCTATAACCATATGAGAGAACTACGTAACAACTACAGAAACAAATAGAACTGGCTGAGAGAAATGGAGAAGCTCAGGTTCTCTGAGCCAGGGTTCAGCACCTGAAGTCAGGGGAACTCTCTGCAGCAATGCAGAGGTCTGCCAACGAACACTAAATTGCTTGTTGGAGACTAACGATAGTAATACCTTTCTGAGCAACATGTGTGATCATTCAACACAACTACAAGGTGAAAGTGTAATGCATTTTGCTGTGTAATTGTTCCCAAAGAGGTCATCAGGGAGGCAGAAATGAAGAAGTTGGGTGAAGAATGTACAGGAGGGGAATCATGACTTCTCTTATATCATGTTAGAAATTTTTTTCCTCCTCCTTTTTTATTTTATTTTTATTTTATTCTCAGGTTACCAGCATGCAAACATGTTATACGTCTTGAAGTACATATAGACTACAGTCTTGAAGGTGGATGTAAATTGTTTCTGGTTTGGGTTTTGTTGTTTTTTTCCCACAGAATATAACAAAGCAGAAAACTTTTTTTTTTTTTTTAACTTTTACATAGCTACAGCACAGGTAGCTAAATGGGCCTATCTGGTCAAAAATACTCAAAGGTTTATTCTGGAAACAGTTTTATTTGATAAATATTTTCACTAAGTCCTCAGAAAATATAAAACCAAATTGCTTTACATATAAAAAACCTTGGTTAGTTCTTTCATCTGCAGCTAGTGCTGAAGACAATGGTAAGTAGAAATAAAGTCTATCTAATGACGATGGTTGCTATAGCTCCTGTTAGTTGATGTGCAGTGTGTATAATCCTTACAAATGTCAGTATCCAGAACTTTTCTTTTTCCCAGAATCTTAAAACATATTTTTAATTTTAGTCAATGCCCTTGCTTGACACAGAAATCATAGTTTTCACCTTTTAAATCACTTTACCTTCTTTGTGGTAGCATATAATTATTAGAACAGACTTTATTAAGGAGTAACTTTCCAAAACAGTTGTCCAGCCCACAGTAAGCAGAAAAGCAGTAAATGCAGTATTCTAGCAGCTTTTAGGAGTATGTTTACTGATCTGTGAAATATAAAATAGTATCCAGGGGAAGGAAAGTAATGCCAAGAATTTCTAGCTTGCTTATATGACAAACAGCCAATGGTCTGTAAGACTGATCTACAGACTTTCCTGCAGCAAATAAAGTAAATAATACCAGCAAAGCAAAAAACATTGTTTCTGTACATCAAGGCTTATATAATAGACTTAAATTAGTTTGTAGGTCACATTAGCAGTGTGCCACTATATTAGGAAAGGTCTCACGGGAGCACAGTTTTACTGAAGATAAACCATTAAGGAGGTTACTACCTCAGCACTTTCTACTTCAGATGAAGTATTCTTCATGTGATACCTAAGAAAGTGATAGGACAGAGACTGACTTCCAGCAAAGATTGTCAATACTGAACTGTGTGACTGATAAGAGATACTAAAAATGCAGTCAGAGTTTTCTCTAGTCTGTTGGGAGATTTTGTCTGATTAAAGACAAGAAGGATGCACCTTGAAATATGTTTAGTATTTTGTAATGTTGACAAATAAATTAAATAATGGGCTATGTAAAGTCTTATCCTTAACTCATCTAAAATCACAGAGTTATGAGAAAACTTTTCCTTTACCATCTTTCTGACCTGCTGCCTACACCTTGATCCTGAAACAAAAATAGTAACTGAGTTGTTCCCTTTGCCACACAGGGTGGTTTTAAATCTCTTTGATACCACTGGAGCTAAATAGCACAGAGTACACTTAATATATGGGAGAGGATGCAGGAGAGGATACGAAAATCAACCTGAATTAATTAAGCTTAAGTTCAGGAGATAAAAAGTTGTTAGGACAGAATTCGATTGCCCCTTGCCCAAGGTAACTCAGTTTGAGGGAATTATGTAATTTGTGGTTGTGGTAATTCCCTGTCTCAGGCTATAATAGAGTATACTTGAAAAATGCCTTTTAGCCTAAGCTATTTTCTTCCATTCAGCCACAGCAGAAATCACCTCTGCCTTATTTTATAAAGAAATTAGGTGGTGGAGGAGGGAGTGTTTTAAAATGACTCTTTCAGTCTTCTTTCTTGCAAAATAGTTTTGGTTATTTATGAAACTTGAATACATCAAGGTGTTCATTGACAACTAACAGCTTTCTTGTGTCTGCACAAAGAGTTACAGTACAGTTGCACTGCTGGGGTTGATGGAAGTTCAGTTAAATACATGTGTTTGAAAGCAGAGGAGAGCGTTCCAGACTTTAAATGTGAAAAACAGCAGAACATGTACAGTTTAGCCCAGAGTATAAGAAATGGAATCTTTTCCCTCCTGTCCCCACTTGCTTGAGAATGTGCAGATGTAAACTACATCAAAAATGGGAGAGAAAAAGGCTGGGGGAAAGGTGGAATTAATGAGCATTCATAATACTCCCAGATAAATGGACACCCACATTTTATGTTTTTATTTTTAAAGAGAGGAAAGTGGCATTTTTTTAAAGTAGAGCTGAGAGAGCACCTGGTGAGCAAACTTGTTTAAAAAAAATCAATAATAAAAAAGTTCTTTTGAGTTGGCCTAGGCTTGCAAATCTTAAATGAAATGGATTGAAGTAAATGGAAACTTTTAAGTAAAGGGGAACAAATTAGTCCACTATCAGCAACACTAGTAAAACAGTAAATCAGATGAAAACAGTGAAGAAGAAGCCAGAATGGCTCAGTGGTGATTAGTCATCTGTGAGGGTTGGGATTACACTGGAGAAGGGAATGAAATAAGGATTTTAAGTGAAAGGTTTTTGGAAAGAAGAGGATTGCAGACACCACCAAAAGGAAGCTCCTTTCCAAAGAAAATTCTCTTTTTCAGTCAAAGCTGCTATTCTTCATGGCAGTAATATCTCCACCCCCGTTAATGGAAACCTGTAGTATTTATAGCCAATCCTTCTGTTGGTTTATGGGGATACAGCTCTGTCATAGCCCACCCCCGTGCATGCATTGTTCCCAGTGGTTGTTCTTTTCCACTATAAAATCCTGAGGGAATTTTGGTGTCTCTGAGTCTTCAGGCTTGCAGAAGAAGATTCTCCTGTATATTATGTCTCTTAATCCTTTCTTAACCTTCCTTTTCTCTTCAGCAAATGAAGAAATCAATTGCATCTTTCTTTATTTCCCCCCATCTAATAAAGCAAAAGATTATTCAGATCTGATTAACAGACGTGTTTAATGTTGGTCATTCAGCTGATCTTGTTTATAGCATCTAGTGCTACAAGGCAGAAAGTAAGCTATGCAAAACCTGTCAAGGACACATCCAAGAGTTGTGAGTGTATGTGGGCGAGTTGAATCTGTTTAGTGCCCAGCTCAGTCTAACTTCAGAACCAGACTCCTCAGCAAAAATTAGCTGCAGATTATTGACAAAATTCTACCCGTGCTGCTGCTGGGCTAGAGAAAGGAGTAGGATCAAATAAGGTGGGCTCCCTGACACAATCAATCCTACACAACCATGCTGTCAGCTGTAGTTCAGCCACCTATGTTTCCATGAGAGTGAAAGCAGCCTGAATTTAGATTGCATTTTTCCTTGTACTTACGCTGGAAAACATCAAGGCCTCTTTTAAAGGGCCCTAGAGTCATGTGATATGCAAGGTATAACTGAGTTGGAAAAGAAGCCTAGGCAGGCTAAGCACAGATGACTGCATGCTTGGTGACACATGATGGGGTAATAAACCCAGTTTTTCCCCTCACATGTGTCCCAAAGGAATCAGAGGATAACACTGCAAGCAAGAAACAGTTAAAAGTAAACATTTGATTTGTCCTCCACAAGAATATGACAGAAGATTTAATGCCAGAAAAACATGCCTTTCTTATTTTTTCTTTGTCAGAATACAACAGAAAGTTTGGAACTCCTGCTCTTATTTTTCCTCTTCTTTCACTTCCCATTGTGATTCCTGTTACCTTCCTAGAAACCTTTGTCCATTCCTGATTGCTTCATAGGTTCCAATGTCTTCTCTTTTGATAGCAGCTTTCCCAGAGACTGATAAGCTGTTTTTCTGCAAGCAAGTCTGCCTCATCCACTGCTTTTGGATCTCTTCTTTTACATCAGGATTCCCTTGCCTTTAAGCCTTCTCACTGTAAAAATTTTATTCCTTCCTCCACCTTGATCCCTATACGTATTTCCAGTAGTCTGATTCCCAGCTCCATAAGTTCATTCACATGTACTTATTTTTTTATTGCCTTCAGTTGTATTTCTTAATTTATTTCACTATCACTCTAACCATCAATTCAAGAATGGCATCTTCCTGCTCTCTAGTTACAGCATCTTGCAGACATATGGTTTTTACCCCACTAGAGGTTGTGTAGTATTGCTCACTCAGATTACAAACACTCCTAAAGACCTGGAGAAAGGAAGTCTTTAGTAATGATTTAAATATTGAAAGGACTACTGGAGTAATTTTAACAAAGGATAGAAAAGCCTGGTCACAGCAGAGTGACCAGTTCACGGGTAGACATTAATGATGACTAGTTGCAATCAGGAACACCCTTTTAGTGTTGAAATTCAACACTAGATTTTCTTACAAGAGGGAATGTAACTCTTTATGAGGACTACATTTTCCATCATACATTGTAAAAACCTGATTCTGACATTTTCAGTTGCAAAGCTCAACCAGATAAATTCTAGCTTGTAACTAATATCACAGTAAAAAGAATCCAATAGTATATATTAATCTTCATGCCTCCATGTGCTCTATGTGTTATGTGTCATTGTGGCAAAAGGTAATAAAACTTACAATAGCAATGCAGTAGTCCCTATTCCATTTGGCTCTGAATGGATATATGTGGAAGAGGTTTTTGTATTTTGGTCATCATAAAATTGATTTTTGAATCTGAAACCAAGCTTTCACATTAAGGCATAAGGAGTAAATTTCACAGGTATTAATTTTTGCTAGATTTTTTTCTGACATGCCCCCCAACTATTTTTGGATTATAAATCAGAGATAGTTGGGGGTTTTTTAGTAGCCAATGGTTGTTGAAGGAAATTATTAATGTTTGAATTGTAAATTGCGTCGACACTGCAAGAAACATTGCAAGTAGACACTGCAAGAAACATTGTCTAACTTAAAATGAATACTGCATTTTATCCCTGTTTCATTTCCTTAACTTCAAGTCAATTTTCTATGCATGCAATTCTTCCATGGCAGCAGCTCTGGGTGTGCTTCTGCCACAAGTGTATCACTTCTGTATGTGCCACTAATGTTCCAGTTGCATGCCAGCAGTGGAAAACAAGTTCAAGACAGTTCTGCAGTAATTTGTGACTGCACAAATATTTTGCGTACCAATAAGCATATTTAGATATAAAACTGTGGTATACTTCAATTTGTTGCTAGTATGATTTCAAAGATCAGTATCTCGTATTGTTCCTTCCATTTTGCAGTTACTCCATCAGCATTTTTTGAATTCCCACCACTCTATTCAATTTTGTTGTTTTTATCATTTTTAGAACTTAAGTTGCAGTATCAAGTAGATGGCATAGCAAGGTCGGATCCCACAATCCAGTAGTGTCTCCTCGAAATAACTTATTGGCCTATAGTGAATCGTCTTTTATCTAGAAAGGGGTTTTGCTAGAGGTAAGAAAGACAGAACAATAAATATAGTAATTTTGCACAATTTTTTTTCAGAAGGGACAACAGCAATTATATTTACCATCCCCTCCTTGTCATATGCAGGGATTACTGAAGGCCTGAGCTTTAGAAAGATGTCTTGAAGGACGGCAAGTTGATGAATACAGTTATATGCATATTTAGGGGGATTTTCCTCTCATCTAGAAAGGCCCAATTTGGAGAGAAATGCTTGTTAGAGGAGTAGAGCTAAGTAAATGGGAATTAATTACAAAAATGATTTGGAACAAAAACATGGAACAGAAGTTTCTTTTTGAACAGCTTTCCTTCATCTCTATCACATGCTCTGTGGTCTTCATGTAAGCCTTTGTCTCTCCTAATTGTTCTTTTAGTTCTGTGTAGAAAGATTGTGCCCAGAAATTATACACCTAGACATTTAAGCTTGTTTGATGATTTTTTAAAATATTATTCTTAAAAAATGTTAATGACTGGTCACATCCTTCAGGTATTTTTTGTATTATAAGTGTGAAATTTACAGTTTTTGTTCAATCTACTTGCAAACTACTTTGCTGTCAAACTGAGGCTGGAAGTGTTTTTGGATCCAAATCTATACCTGGAATAATTTCTTTCCTTCTGATTTCCATATGAGCAGATACTTTCTTGTTGATTTTAAACCGTAATGATGATTCACAGCAGGATGTTCCAGAAGCACAAAGGATCATGACTTTCAAGTCATAATCTCATCTTCAAGTGATAACTTCTCAGAAATTTTGGATTATGGTCATTGGTCCTGTCTCACAAAGCAACTTTTTTCTGTTCCTATTATGCTAGTGGTCTATAGGAAACAGAGCATACATTACAGATTCCCAGTGGCTGTTCAGATTTATCCTTAAGGATCCTCTGTTTTTGATCAAAATTCTACATAAATGTTTAATGTACATTTTATTTTGATGCTCTAGTAGTTACTTATGGTGATTCACCACAGAAATGGGTAATTATAGGATTCTTTATCTTGGTTAGAAAGTTTTTGATTTCTAGTTGACAGCTTTGTCAGATACAAAGAAATTATTTGTGTTAAGTGTGGTTCAGTGTTTGGTTTTAAATTATGTTTATACTTTTAGACTTCTAACAGGCTAAAATAGGAGAGAATAGAACAGAATGTAAACATACAAAATCATTTCTAAAATTAATTTTATTATATAGAGTTTTTAAGGATAATAGTTACCAAACCCTGGCCTTGGAACTAAGCTCTCAGATTATATCTTAATAGTACAGTAGGAGAACTGCATGCAATTCTTTTCCATAATCAGAAATGTAATTTAAAAGGGATTAAGACTGGTGTGACATCCGCCCAATGCAAGGAAAGCAAGGAAAAGCAGGCCAAAGGAAAGCTCTTAACTATTAACTTAAAACCCATAGAGCAAGTTTCCACTAATAGAGAGTGCCTCAGCATATTCACATATTCACCATCAGGCAATAAAACATACTATATGTAATATATAAATCTTTAGTAGGAACTGCTTTCCACTTACATGGTAAGGTGTTACTAAAAATCCGATCTCAACTTTAATTAAAGGAGCATTTTCTACACCTGAGTATAATTAAGACTGGAATCTAAAGTTCATTTTTCTCCTAAAATATATTTTTAGGGAATAACTCTGACAGTGTTTTGGGGAACATACATTTCAATTTTTAAACTTGTAGTTTATAATCCATCATAATAGGAAAGAACTAAAGTATTTGAGAAGAAACAAAAATGATGGCTTTCAACCTTATTTTTCTTCAGAAAATGCATAGATTAGGTGTGGAATATACTTCAAGAGATTCATTCACCCTGCTTCAAGACAGGGTTATCAAGACCTAAACCATTTGTGACAAGCCATATCGTTTCTGTAATTGCCATTAAAGAAAATCTCTTCTTGTGTTTCCTATAGAAATGTTTTGCTAATGTTTGACCTCAGTTTGTCTCAACCCAGGAGATTTGTTATTTTTTGTCATATCCATAGTGAATTCTCAGCTACAGGGAATGAGATTATTCATAAGGTAAGAAGTCATATAACTAATGTCAAACTAACAATAATTAAATGAGAAGAATTAGCTTAGGCTGCATCTGAAGCTATAAACATAGGGATTATTGTGTGAAATAGATACCCTCTAAATTATCTAAATCTTAAATCTGAAAATAGGCTCCCATTCAGACAGAATGTCATAGGGTTTGTTTTGGCTCCAGTGCAGATTTGAGATGTACCCTCTAGTTTACTGCTAGGAAGAAAGACAACATGGAACTGAAGTTCCACATTGTTTAGAGTGATGAAGTTGATACCTATTTTTTAAATGTCTTTGAGGATCAGGTTACTTAGATTTTCCAGACCTAGCTGATACTGTGAAATTCTATGTTTTTCAGCACTCTGAAATACACCTAAATTCAGGACACTTAGAATTCTTAAGATTAAATAAAACTAATCTGATTAGAGATGTTTAATGCATTCCTTTTACCTTCTCTTCAATTGTTATTTTTTGCTACATATTAACCACCTCTATTACCCAAAGTGGTTTTAGTGTTTTCTTAACATTTTAAGTGGCTGACATGCTGTGATAATAGACCACAGGCTTTGAATAGTATACTTGATTTCAAGTTTTTAGGAATAAACACAAATAATGATTATAAATGATAAAGCCACCATATGACACCACGTTTATCTGCAACAGCAAAACTATATTTTATGCAAGTATGTTATTGTGGTTTGGCCTGAGACCTAGTTAAGCAATTGGTAAATGTGTCTCTTGGAACTAGTTCTTGGCCTTGAATGCAGATTACTTAGTTCACAAAATTAAGATTTCCTGCTGGGAAATTGGGTAGTTTCAAACGTGCTTTACCACCTTAATGGCTGTTGCCAGATTCAACTTACACTCAGAGGAGAAGCAAAAGCTTCCATTATACAGTGCGCTATATATAATATAGGGGAAGCAGTAAGCTTTGGAAGGCCATATGCACCTGTAAAATTAGTAAATTTAAGCAAACCAGAATGTCAAACTCAGATGAACAGGAGATAAACAGTGCTGGTGAATGCTTTACTCTTTAGGAAGTAAAACCTTAGTTTTAGTAAAATTTATATTAAAGATTGTTATAATTTTAACTAATTTTAACTGGATACTGCTATCAGATTTACATGTACAGTTTGTGTGAATTCCAGAATAAGATCCAAAGCTTTGATAATGCCTCTGATATTGCCTTTTTCTTTGTGACTTTTGGCAAATCACTTATCCATCCAAAGGTATGCAAAAAATTTCCTTACATGTGCCATGATGTTTGAGGAAATTTATCTTCTAAAATTTTCTAGCACTTAAAAAGAGTAGAGTATAACATAAATGTTGGTTTATAAAGGCCTTCAAAAATACAGTCCTTTAAAGGAGATGTTCTGATTTTCTCAATTTTTAGCAAATTTTATACTTTTATATTTTATAGATGGATACTCAGAAGGCTGTAAAAATTGCTTCAGAAAGATTGGTTGGTTACCTGTAAATATTTATTTTTTCTGTTGTACCTTTTGTAGTAGAGTTGTCAAACTTTCATACAGTAGGAAGGGCATGTATTTCTACTACATAAAATGTGTGCCTGTCCAAATGTATTTAAGAATGTTCTAATAGTTTGAATCTATTAAAATCAATTTTTCTTTCCCTGTGCTATATCAGTTATACCAATATGAAAACTTTTATCCACTGCTATAATTGCTGATGCTATAAAATATAGCTTCCTAAAAAGTGTACGACTGAGTGTTTTGTTTCAGCATCTGTTAAATGTCAGTGCAGAATTTCAAGGGTACAGAATTGTGCAATCTTTCCTCACAGAAGTCATCAGTCATGAAAAAGTGAGACAGAATTAAAGAGTTAGCCTTTCTTGGCTTGCATCGCATCTAATTCAGGCATGCATGACCCATTGCCATCATTGTTGTACTTAAGCCAGCTGGTTCTGTTTATTAAGAAAAGCAGCATTGCGTGCTGAACATATAACAATAAACTATTGTCATATGAATGGAGCGTTTTTGCTTCTGAGGGATATAAATATACACTTAATAAAAATAAGGTGATTCCAACTTCACATCTCATAGAGAACAAACAATAGCTTGTCAAGCATACTACAAATGGAACCTGGATAAGGAAGGTACCCTTACCAGCTTCAAAGTGATTTTCTTCCCTTTTTTTGGAGGGGGGCATGGGAGGGGTAAAAGTTTTACACTTCTTACTCCTCTCAAGTAAGCTAATTCTAAGAGCAGATACTTTTGAATAGTTAAGGAGAATTTTTTGTCACATTATATGTTCTCACCCTGTCCTGACGTCAGATAGTCTGAGTTATATTTAATGCTTGGGGGAAATAGTCAGAATCTTTGATAAATAGGATTTATCATCTCCTCCTCACTGATTTTAAACCAGACACCATGAAAAACCTGGACTTCTGGCAAATAATAAACTCTTTTAATATCTCCAAGAGGGAATAATAAAATCAAGTATGTATAAAAACATACCCTTTAGCATATGAAAGCATAGAAACATGTGAATGTATACCATAACCAGTAGAGACCTCATTTTGAGTACATTCACATATTGACACAACAATGTATGCCAAATAAAACTCTCATGAAGTTTTGAACTCAATAAGACAGTGTAATAAAATCAGGGATACAACTTCCTGAAGTGGGGTAAAAATCATCATGTTGTACTAGGAATTGCTGTGGAAGGGTAAAATCCCTAGAAAAGATATCTGGATGTCTAGGGAAATAGTTGAAGTAAGAAGAAACCCCATTTGGCATATGTCTAAGTCTTATTGGTTTAATAGTGACTTTATCCATCCAAGACATAGGTATGGATGCAAGTTTTTTGAACCTGAAAAAATGTGGAAAAAATACAAAGATTTTGCAGTACACTGAAAGAACTGTAAGAACCCATTTTGCAAAGTGCACGTTCAGTTTCTCATATTTCTGTAGTATTTTTGGCCACACAGAGTTCTGGGATGTTTTTATCAAATTCATAACTGAAACACAGGGTTAGTAAACACAGTGTTTCAGAAAAGAAAAAAAAATTCTAATGATTGTTAATGTGATATTGATAATTTAATTCAACATTACTGTAAAAACTGCAAAGGGATCCAGTATTTGCTCATAATTCTGATAACACTTATTTCCACATATTGAACTAATCCTATAACTTTGTAGCCAAGATGAACACAGTGTAAGCCAGAGAAAGAAGTGAATGAAGGAAACTTAAAGCTCATTTGTCTATTCCCATGATTGCATGATGTTCCCCTGGCTGATCATTTCATCCTGAATCAGGAGGTCTGTATGATCAGAGGCACAGCAGACTGACAGCTCTTCTCTAACCTTTAACTGAGTCTTCTAGGCAAGAGTCCCAGAGCTCAGGAATGGAGCTAAAGTCCCTTAACCTGGGCTTCACTTCACACCTAAGGATCCTGTTGATTATTCTGACCTTATCAGATTTCTGTGGCCAGGAGGAACCATTGTAATGGTCTTGTTGGCCCTGAAGTAAAACTCAGGCCACATATAGTTTCATCCACCAACTCCTATAACAACCCTAGGATTTTATGTTTGAACTAGAGCACATCAAAGACAGTAGTGTTGATTGAGATGCAAAGTGATATAGACTCAAAGACAGAAAAGGAATCAAAGACTGAAAGATATGGAAATATAATACATACCGTGGTAATCTGTCCCAGTAGATGATTACATGGGTTTCCTGTCTGCACCATTTATGACAGAAGAACAATACATGGCTGTTTTCCCACAGTGATTTGGATCTCCATGATAACAGTATGCCACCAGTAACAGCACTCAGGACCATTTCATCCACAGATTATTAACTTCCAGAATATGCTGCTCAGACTACCAGGTCGATGCTGCTCAGGCATCAAGTACGCTGCTCAGACTTATCAGGTAGATAATTTTAATGCAAGCATGTCACTAAGTGCCTCATATCACAGAGGAAACAGGCAAGAAGGAGCCATAAAGGCACTTGCAGACAGCACTTTGCAAGGTGCAGCAGCTCACTCCTCCTGTATTCTCAACATGCCAGGCTTCGGCTCAGTCCCAAGCAGCATCTGTATAAGACATTTGTGTGTGGTGACACACTAAGCCTTGCTGGATAACATGTATTAGAATTATAGGGCTTGTTAACAGAAGCAGAGCATTGCAGAACCTGCTTAGCTCCCTTCAGCTCACTGCACCCTGACCATGGCTGTGCCCAAATGGCATGCCAGGGGCTAGTCCTGCTGCTCAGTCTCTGCTGCTCAAAACCTCTGGGAGAAGGGAAAGGGAAAGGGAAAAGGAAAAGGAAAGGGAAGGGAAAGGAAAGGGAAAGGGAAAGGGAAAGGGAAAGGGAAGGGGAAAGGGAAAGGGAAAGGGAAAGGGAAAGGGAAAGGGAAAGGGAAAGGGAAAGGGAAAGGGAAAAGGGATCCACTAAGTCTCTTGGTCTGCATAATAATAGAAAAAGGGAAGAGCACTCCTCAGGATAAAACCTTACATTTTCAACACAGCCAGAGATAATTTAAAATCCCAGTAAGCAATATCAGTTGTAAGATCTAGAAATATACTGGTATGTTGAAATCATAAAGTAATTTTATTTGCTGAAGAAAACATGACTCAAATATTACACCATGCCCTCTAGAGAAACTGAGATTGATGCTGGAGCATATCATGGTTGCAGCACACAGATTAACTCTCTATCATTTGCTGGAAGAATAGGGAGCTGTTAGGTGTGGTGATTGGGAGGAGAACTATTTCACTGCCCAGTACTTCCTGGAACTGTTTCTCTAGTCTAGGAAATAAGCTTTTCACTCATTGCTCTCCTATATTGTTGACATTAGCATTAAGATTATTCCCTTCTTATGTCATTGCTACAGAGCAATTTTGAGCAGTGGGAGAACTTTCTCAGACACATTGCTTCTTCTCTGAGAAATGTGATAAATGTGGCATTTCTCTTTCCCTAACCAGAGACAGCTCATATTTCAAGCACATTCTACAAATCAATCTAAAAGGAAAGAAAAGGGGGGAAAAAAAAAAAAAAAAAAAAAGGGCAGTGCAAAAATCAGTAGACCTCTCTGTCAAATTTAGGAAAACTTCTGGCACCACAGATACAAGTCATTCCTCAGGCAATACTTTTCCTCAGAGAAGTGGGAGGTTTCCCCTTTCCTTTTCTTCCCTCTCCTTTTCCTTTCTCTTTTCTTGACACCAGGAAAACTATAAATTGCCTATTTAGTGTTACAGTAAATAATTACAGCATTTAGCCTTTGAATTCCTTACTTAAATTGCCAGTTGTAACCCAGATGAATTTTTTCTAAAAGAAATAGAAAGAGCTAGGTCAAAGAAAAAGGCACAGCCTCAAACAGAGAGAAAAAAGTAGTAAAAGAAAGGGCAGCACATGTTTTCACATTCCATTTGCATGTGCATCACATGCACTCCATATATAACACTCCTGATGCTGCCAATGAGAAGTTTAAAGAGGATTTACAGGTTACTAAATGTCTGGCCTCACCTCTAGGGCTCACTTCTCAACCCCAGTGAGGTCAGTAAGAATTGTGTCATGGGATTTAATTCTGTCTCAGTTTCTTTTGATAAAGTCACTGAAGCTGCTCACTATGGATAAATCTAAATCTACATGCAGAACTTTTAAGATGGTTGTTGTTAGGCTAGTGGCAAAAAGAGATATGGAGGATTTATACCCATCTCTGTGCTAGGAGGCATAGCCAGTAAGTAGTCTGGATTCCCGTTCAAAGGGCTCGCTTACCCTCCTCAGCTGTTTCATCATGATAGAGAAACAACAGAAACAATTGTTCTTAAGTGACCATGCAATTGCTATTCTAATATAAGTAATTCAATATTTGGTCCTTGCTATATGATAATTCTTAAAGAAACACTTGAAAACAATTGAAGGTAGGTGATGGCTGGTTTGCAAGCAGAATAGCGTCCTGAGCTCTTTGAGGGGAAACACCTATTTTAGGTTTTCCAGAGGTGATAGTTTTCTTCTGCATGTAGCTTGGCACCGGTAAATCTGAGGGGTTTCCATCTTTTTTATGTCCTACTCCTGTGTTTGGCATCATTAACGATAGCTGAACTAGAGCTCCTCTGAGTTCAGGGTCAAGACTCTGTCACCAGGCTGTTATACCTGAGCACTCCAGAAGTCTGTATTTTATTCTTCCTTTGATCTATAAAGCTGATCCTTGGAAATATCATATGGCTTCATTTGATGATTTTAGAGAACTGGAACATACAGTAATACTAAGACTATGATTTAGAGTTATTATTATTTTTCCGTTTATTTTTTTCTTTCTGTGGGAGCATGAGACAAGTATTAAGGGACTCAGATTGGTTCTTTATTGATTATGATAGGCATCAACTGAATGAACACCAGTAAATGGAAAACATTAATTCCCTGTGCTCCAGATGAACAACAATTTGGATTTATATTAACAATTTCACCATATACTGATTCTTCCTATTTAGGCTAAACACTGATATCAGCTAACTTGCAATTGAATTGTTATGTGCTACCTTAAGGCCACACTTTCTATTTCTTTTGCTTTCAAGTCTCACATATTAGCTTAGAGGAAAAAATATTTTCCCATGTCTTCAATATTACTATTCTTTCTATATATAAATCACAATGTTGAATCAAACATCACTTTCAAAAATCTTTTTTAAAATGTGCATAGGACCACATATGATTGTTATACACAACATACACTTGCATACAAATGTGTGATCTACTGAATATTGCAAAGCAAAACTTCTGTAACAATTCCCCTAAAGAATTATCCCAGTCCAGTGTTGCACAGTGCAGCAAGTGCCCCACCATTTGTAACACTAAGGGCTTTTCATCTGCAGCTCTGCAGCCTGCCCTTCACTTGCAGCTCCACAATCTTTTACTTAAGTTGCCATGATAGTGTTTTTCTGAAGCTACTGTGACAATGTTTTTCCTTGTTCTCCTCCTGATTGCATGCTGTTGTTCTCATAACCTTGCACCAGCAAACCCAGATATTACTGTTATGTCAGATTTTTCATGCTAAGTGATTGCCACTGATGTGAGAATAACCCCTTCTTTCTCTCCTTTCCTCCTTTTTACACCTTGTTTTGTAGCTCTCAGTTTACATTTGTGGAGAAACAAGACTAAGAAATTAATGAAGTATACAACTTTTATTTAAATATCCTATAAGTATTACACAATAATATACTTGCAAAAAATTTAGCAACTAATCAGCAAGCAACACCTGCCCCTTATCAAAAATGGGCTCCAAACAGCACTAGCAGCATCATAAGCAGGAACAGCCAATAGGGATTTTGAGCAGATCCTGATGAAACCTACATCATTACCATGGGAAAAACATCATGCGGGATCATATGCTGCTCTGGAGAAGACTGGGAGAGCATGCTCCTCAAAGGGACGCCTCCCCTGCCTTATTGCCTGTCTTCCTGCCTGGCTACAAGGGGGAGTTTTACTTTTCCATTTTGTTTCTCTCTCTCTCCTTTCATTTCTTTTTCCTAAAAGTAACCCTGATCATTAGAGTCAATGTATGCTTTCAGCTGCATCACCAGAAATAGGAGCCTACAAAAATTTGCTGGAAAGTCCTGAGGATTATCCACCCTTCTGAAATCAAAAAGAGATGCTACAATAGTTTGAAACCAAAGTGGGATGCCATTATTTGAAAACCCTTGGAAAGTCAGATTCTTCTTCCCACAGTCAATGACAGCTCAGTTGACTAAGCCTAAGGCAGCAGAGCACTGACAGGTTGTGTTGCTTGCTACAGTGTGTGAACACTTGAGAAACAAGCCTGTGTGTTAAAGATAGCCGGCAGTTTCCTGGCTAGTGTTAAAAACCTGCAGGCAAGAGTTGTAGCCTGCTTCCACTCCTGTGCTCTGCAAGGACTGGTCTGCTGCTAATACCTCACAAGCTCCTTTGAACAGACACTCATGTACACGTGTATGCACCTGCCTGGTGGTTACGGTATTTGTCTGAGAAGTGAGAGACCTAGTTTCTCATTTAATTTTCAGACTCTCACACAACCAAAGACTGCCTTGCCCATGAGACTGTAACCTGTGCAGTCCACTTCCGCAGTGCACTGAAGAGAGCAGGAGTCAGCAGAAGAGCAAGGGAAGAAGGAACCCCTATGGCTAAACCATTCATCGCAGAGTATGAGCTCCTGCTTCCAAAATTGCTTCTGTTTTTTATTGAATGCTTATGTGGAGGAAGTACTTCCAAGGAGTAGGAGCTTCAACTGCAGATGCTCCCCCAACTTCATTTGAGTGCTATGAGTGAGACCTTTTCCCCTTTCCCCTACCTTCATCAACATTTCATTCCTGGCTCCACACTGGCTACCCTTTGACCAGCAGCAGAAAGTGTTTCCTCCCAGCCCACTCAAAACCATCATCCTCAGCATGATGCTTGAGGACAGTCAAGTGGAAATCCCCAGGAAAATCCTCCTTCTTGTGTCATGCTTACAGATTAATTCAATGCTATTAACACATGTGTCTCGGTGTACTCATTGTATCATAACCTTCAGAAGAGTAAAGCATGGAGAAACCTCTTTTCTGAGTGAGATAATGTCTTTAAATAGTCAGAGTAGGCATTTCTGAAAATACTGTTTTAATACCAGAAAAAAAAAAAAGACTTACAATGTCTTACACTCAGTTCAGTGAAAGAATTTTATTGTCTTAAATGTCAATATCTAAAGCCTTTTTGGATCTCATTTCTAAAGAGTACTTCTTTTTTCTTTCTTTTCCTCATTCTTTTCTCTTAAAGACTCTGGCTCAAAACTTTTCAGAAGATAATTAGCAATAAGAAGCAGGAACAGCTTTCCTGCAAGTAGTTTCAAATAACACATGACCTCTGACAAACTAGGAGGGTTGAATTTAACTATGTTTTTTTTATTTTATTTTATTTTTTTCTTTTCCTGATGTAAGGGCTTTTTAAAAGGATCATGTTTCACACAATGAATATTATTAAAACATCTCCATCAGATAAGTTAAAAATTTAATTACAAAAAGTAGAGCCTTCAAACTATCACAGACTTTGTAGATTATAAATGTATGTTTTTAAAAAAGGATTTAGTTCCATGCAAACGTAATTGTTGTAGTAATTTTTTGTAGTTTTCATGGTTAATACAGTTACTCAAAACAAACAATAAAAAAGCAACTTTGAATGCTGCAGCTGGATATCCTATGCGATGCCAGTGTGCCACAGGATATCTATCGTAAAGATAGATATAGTAATAAGATAAAGTAAAATTTAGGACTCAGAGAATAAGTTGCCTTGTATCCTCTCAATCTTATCTCTGGGAAGTGTTTTTGAAGCCCATGGGATTGAACTAAGCAGAAAGACACACCTAACACAGCTAATTCAGCTCAACAGAAACACAAATGTAGTTTTATCAATGTTTCATCGATGTTAAGAGCAGCTAGGAAGACATGGTTTGAGCCAGATGCCACTGAAGTATTATAAAGACTTTCGTCAACTCTGGCTTTCAGAACAGGCCTGTGAGAGATGAACAAAAGGGGAAACTATAGCGTTATGCCAAGTAATAGATAAGATACAGTAGGCACACCTGGGGCTCTTGTTTGCTCTTTGTAATAATAGAAGAACAAAAAATGTTTAGGTAAAATTGAGAGGCAGCTTAAAAGCATTCTAACGTGGGTTCTCTTTAACTTAGGGAACTGAATAATTAAGCTCCATTGAAGCCAAGATATACTATTCAAAAGGAAAAGGAAAATGAAAAAAAACAGAAAAAAAAATTTAGACATTTATTTGGATTTAAACAGTTTTATTTTCTGCAATCTATGAATATAAATTTTTTTTCCAGAATGAATAATCTCATAGTCTGAAGATTTTCTGTTATGTGCTTATGTTTGGTGGTGTGAGTATTGCAGCTGCCTTTCTACTTACTAAGATTATCTGCCAGCATAGCATATATGATTACCCTTTTTCAATTTATTAATAATAAGTAAAAATGCCCCAAAGTCTCTTTATATACTGTAGACTACAGTCTATATAATCACTTTATACAAAGCTAATTAATTTAACATTTGCCAAAAAAAGTAGTGCCTTTAGACTGAGTACATATGCAATTACTTGTTGATATGAGGCCAATTCTTGGTTGATTATATGAGATACAGAAGAGGACTGCTGGTCTGGAATACCATAATCTGCCCCCACAACAAACTCATACGTATGTCTGGCAAAGGAAAAATACCATTTTCTTGTTCAGACCTATTTATATGTAGCAATTTCCATGGCTTCAAATACTAGACTAGAAGCAGTCTATTTTCAGCTATAACACATAATTAATGTTTCTATCATAAAAAAAATTATGTGAAACCAAATTTTTTAAAGAAATATTTTGATGAAATAAAACCCTAATGAGATACTGATATTTCATTTCTGCTTCTCATTTAACTCTGCTTTTGTTCTTGGTGGTGGTTTATTTCCAAAGGGAATTAAAAAAAAGAGACTAAGAATTTGGTGATGATAAAGACTTAAGAAAATATGGAGGATGAAAAGGAATCTTTGCCAGAATGTTACTTAAGACAGGGTTAAGGTGAGACTCAAATGTAATACCTTTTTAGGGATAAAGTTCACTTAAATAAAAAAAACAAGCAAACAAACAAACATGTATATAAAAACATAAGACCTGACTTTGAAAAGCTGACAGTTCTGACTGTAGGTTGTTGGAGAGTTAAAGACAGAAACAGCTTTAAGAAAATTAAAATATAAGGGAAAATAGTCTTACGGAAAACAGACTAAACATTATAGATTGCTAAATACAGGTTTTTCTCCAGAGGGAAGACAGGCAAAGGAGGAGCTGAGAATAAAAACAGCATCAGAGATCTTTAAAACATCAGTAGTGAATCAGTTAGGTGAATAATGGTATTAAGTAACAGCATTTCATGCGGTTCAGCCATTCCATGTACCTTCACTGACAGCTTTCAAGGTGTGACTGCTGTATGTGCATACATATGTATAGTTGTATATTTACATCTGAAGTCTCATGCTGTGCTTACATCTAATTTCTGTTTGCGGAAAGAAGATCATGGTTAATGAATCTATAGTAATAAGAGTTCATTTAAAAATACATCAATTCGTAAAGATTTTCCATATATGTAGAGAAGAAAAAGGAAAAAGAAAGGAAAAAGAGAACCTGAACTGTAAGTTTTCATACAGAAATGAAGCATATTAAAAAGGTTAGCTGCACAAGGCTTCTTTCCTTGTATTTTAAATTGGTGGATTTGTGAAGTGACATAGTTGACTATGTCTCTTTGAAGTTCTGCTGACACAACTTGTTTTCTCAAGCTGTCTTGCTCAGGAAAAGGCTTCTTTGGAAAAAAAATCACTTCACTTTGTGACCTCTTAGACTTTTTCAAGACCCCCAAGAGCTTGCCTGTAAGAATGTCATTCAAGAAACCTCAGGCCTGACTGCTTTTTTTTTTTTTTTTTTTTTACACTTGTTATTTGTTGTGAAAGTGCTTAGGTAGAGACATTTGTTATAGGTGTAAGACAGTACACATTTTATTGTAAGACTGTGGTTTTTACCATCTGTAAAATGCCCATTCTAGGGGGAATTAACCTGTGGATGCTTTGTATTTGTGTCACCATATCATTATTTTTTAGTAGATGAACATACCAGTCAAAGTAGGTGCTATCCCATATGATCCATACTGCTTTGATTGAAGAAGCCAGTTGTTAGTGCTTGAAGCTTCTGTAAACGCTGAAAATTATCAAGCAAGTATACATATTGTGTTTTTAGAATACCTTGAACAACTGATTCAGGATGAATTTCGTTATTACAGATGACAATTAAAGATCAGTATAGCCGTATTCTTAAAGTGGAGACAAAAACTGGTTTGCGAGATGTATTATAAATCATTGGACGTAACTGGCAAGATTATGCCAATTTAGGTTTTTCCACCTGAGTAGAAAAATAAATATTCAAATGTAATAAACAACTAAAAAAACACAGTTCTTTTTAATGGTAATTTCAGAAACTGAAACTCCATGTTTACATTACCAAGTGTGAGCATATTGTTTGCTTAATGTAGTCTGTATTAACCATAGACTTTACAATTAATATTGTAAAGAAATGAATACCAATATTTTACCTTCGACAGAAGGTTAAAAAAATCCAAATTTAAAGCCTAGGTTATGTAAGCATTTCTTTTATTAAATACATAATATTTTATTAATATTTTTGCTTCACAAAGTTTTTCCTTTTATTTATCTTTTCTTCCTGAGAGCAGTGCAGCAGAAGCTAGTTTACTGATCACTATATTGGAAATTTTTAGGTGAAAGATAAATATCTTGGAGTTTATTATGGCTTGCCATAACTTATCCTTATAGAAATGTTATGTGCTGTACCCAAAGGGAAAGGCACAAAATGTTAGAAGTAAATACTAATTTCTCTGCATGAAGGTACAGAAAGAGTGTGAAGTGGGACAAAAAATAAAGTTCCATGCGACAAAATGATTGTATATAATTTACTGTAGCTATAATAACTATAACAATAATAGCTATTCTAATTAATAAAAAAATAAAACAACAAAAACTCCTGGCAAAGCCTCACACATGCATTTCTTAAAATGAAAAAGCATGGCTCAATTTTGAAAATTCTTGTGGAATAAATAAAGAGCCTTGTCTTTCACATGCTGATTTGGGAGCTTCTTTTTTTTCAGCTATGTATGTTTTTTGCTTTGTTGGAATGTGTCCTGGATAATAACTCTTTCAGAAGTATAGATTGATAAATTTTGGCTTAGTTATTTCTCCTGGCAGGATTCTCCAATAATTAAATAAAAACAAAGGAGTTTCTTTGCATGCATATGATGGCAGGTCTTGATAACAATACTGGAAAATGTGCATCAAAAGGAAGAACATGTCATCCTGGATCTCTTCTGATATTCCAAATGATTTCTAGAAGTTAGTTTTAAATCTCTGTTATTTTTGCTGTTAAGTAGAGGTGCCATTAAAAAAAGAAATGTCAAGTCCCTCAGGCCAAAAGTAGAACAACTATGCAGTGTCTGTCCGGTTTGTGAACTCTGGTAAAGACCAATGAAGCCTTCAAGCGTTACCGTGTATGTTTTCCCAGATGTTTAGGACTTTATTTTATATCTGAAATTTTCTTGCTTTTTCTCCTTCCTTTCTTTCTTAGTGCCTGCTAGATAATTAGATCTTGGGAGACAGAGTAGGAAGTCCATACTTTCCTTTGGCTCTCTTGATTCCCTCCTTACATTTTCATATAGTGGAAACACATTATAGTCCTACCTCAAAAGTTATATTGGAACATTTATAGTTCCTAAAGATAATATAATGTATCAAAATAATTAAGCAGAATTACCACCCTGAACTGTGAACTAAGTGGGTCCTGCAGGTTGGGTGAGAACATAACCTGCAAGTTTCATCTAGTCTCTGGTAGAACCGAAGTTTTTAAGAAACGCCTGAGTACAACAAGAGATGACGTACCTTTGATGACTAATTCTTTTTTTTTAGAATTTGAGTCAGTATTGAAGATGTTTCTTAGAATGCTAGAAAGAACATAGTGTGCCACCTAGGGTTAATTTAATTTTCATTAAGGAAGAGAGCTGAATTTATACTCCACACAACAGCCTTTTAGAGAAGATATGAAAACTGATATTTTGGTGCACATAAACCTTGAAGTGTAGTAACATACATTCAGCAGTAGTTTTTAAAATACAGAAACACCGTTTTGGTTTTTTTTTCTTTAAGGAAAGGATTTTTTCCTACTCAATTTTACTTTCTGGTAGTATTTGAATATTGCAAACAGAACAGTGTCTTCAATTTTCTCTTTGCATAAAAATAGTTTGCACCAGAGACCCATCTCTACAGAAAAATGTTTGGCTCACTCCATTCTCTATGTTCTTCCATCATTATCCCACAGAGTCTTCCTCCCTCAAATATTCCCAGTTTTCATGCCTCGAACCAGTATGTGCAACTCAGCTTCATGCTATTAAAAAATCATTCTGGTTTTTGGGTTGGGGTTTGGGTTTTTTCCCTCTGGGTTTTGGCGTTTGTTTTTTTGTTTTTTTGTTGGTTTTTCTTTTTTCCCCCTGTGGACCTTTTATTATTTTAAGCACTTGGAACTTAAAAACTGAAAACCGTAATTATGTTGCAGGCCATAGGCACCATGGACTGTCCAGAGTAAACAGGGACGAATGCTGTGTAGCATGGACCTTGCCAAATGGAAGCCACAGATCACATTTTTAGAGTACTAGATGTAGCAGAATAGATGGTGGCTTTTCCTTCAATTAACTCTGACGAGAACAGAGGATGACCCATAAAATCTTGGACATCTATGGTGGGAACCAGTTCAAGTATAAAATAGCTAAATTTAGATGTTTGTATAAGGACTGGGTATCCAAAATCCCTTTGCATTCAGACAGACACATTCAATATAGTGAGGATAATGCATCTGTCAAGCTAAGTATTTACTTTCAGGTGATCCAGTTTGCTCTGTATCCTATTGATATCTTTTAAACACCTAAGGCTTAATGAGATGGACTCCAGCCCAGCAACTTTTGCATGTGGACAAGAGTACTGAGCAAGAAACAATATTTTGCTTTCCACATTAGGCTGGGTTGTCAGTGCCAGTAACTTTTGAACATTTGAGCAATGATCAATACAAGAATCTTGAAAGCATTGTACAGTTCGCAAACTACAGAAAAAAGATCACACTATTTCATCATATGTCCCTGTACAGGCAAATAATTTCTATGCTTATTTGTGCCTTGGATTTCCTAATAAAATCTCAGGAGCATTCCCCTTAATTGCAAAAGGGATAGCACATTTTGTGCTGTAGACAAATGTTCAGTTGGCTACAAAATGAGAAATCCAGCTCGTTCTCTATAAATCTTCAAAATACAAACCTGGATTTTGTTTAAGTAAATGACAGAGAACTAAAAGCTTCAGCAACCCACTGGAATAATTCTTCTGGTGATGGTAAATCTATCTTCTGTGGGTTCCTTCTCAGCTAGACATTGGTTACATGTTTGCATTATTTCTTAAAGCACTGCTTTATGACCCACATTACAGAGGAGCCCACGTTTCTATGTCCCTGTGTCCCATTACCTACCTACAGAAACAGTGACTTAGTTCAAAGACCTTATTGCAATTTTCTATTTCTGTTCTCCTGATATCTTTAGCCTCTGGTAGATAATTAACATGGTTTCCAAATGGCTAATTTGAATTTGAGACAGTTACTAGTGAATAAGGTAACCTTAAAGAAGCAAGGGGGGTTTGTTTGTTTGTTTGTTTCTTAAACTATAGTTGCAAGAATTAAGTTGACCATTTGCAGCTTCTGCTGTCATTAGCAAGAATAGCACAAATAGCATTTCAGATGTAGAGCACATTTAAAAATTGCATATACACTAAGTAAGCAGCTGACATTGATAACCTCAAGCCAGTCACAGAAACTCCTGCTTTAGTTTTCATTTAATGGGCAGCAACAAAATAAAGAAAAAAATCACCATCTTAAATAGTGTTCTATGTGGGAAGGATCAGAGATAATTCCTCATTCAGTGAAAATGTTTTGCCCTTAACAAAATTTAAACAACCTTGAAAACAGCAATTATCCTTCTTTGTATAGTGTATGAGTAGGTTTTTTTCTCTTCATTCCCTTGAATAGTGATGTGATGACACATAATGCTCAATATCAAGTTTACATCAGAAGTTAGCCAAAAAAATAGAAAATATTGTAATTTTAAGGGGGTGATAACATTTTAGTAGATTTAGCTACATATATCATCTAAGGGATTTGATTTTTCTGCTTTTCTTTCCCAGATTTGAATTTGTTGACTCATAGGAAAACTTTGATGGGCTATTCTTATTTACCTATTCAGAAATCATGAAGAGTTGCCTTTTCCCACTGGAAATCCATCAAGTATTCATTCCAGATGTATTTCTAAGTGATTGAAATATGGTATTAAAGATTCAAAAAAGCATGAGTTGATTAAATAAAATATAATAAAATCTTACAATAAAATCCAAATTTCTTGGGCACCGTTTCCAACCCCATATCAGCTTACCTGTTGCTGCTTTAGTGTGCTTTAGATTCATAGAGCTTTGCAATTACTTCCAGAAGTCTTTTTTGACATTTTTCAGATTTGCGTATAAAACTCATAAAATCACCTCTGTGAGAAAAAGCCAGTAAAGGTATTCTAACAAACAAAAATAGATAATGAAATGCATGGAAATTCTTTCCCAGTTTTTACAGTGCCAAAAGCTAAGCACCTGTTTAAGAACATATGCCTTCGAGCATATCCAAAGGAAGCAATTTTGAGTTTCCGCTCTTTTTTCCCTGTTGTAAATAAACACATAGGCAAATTAATTGAATAAAACCCAACAACTTAAAAATAAAATGCAGACTCCATAGTTTTTGTATCTAGAAAATATCTCTTTGTTAAAAAAAAATAAATCATATTCATCATACTAATCAAGAATAATGTTAGCAGAGACCTCAGTCCAGCAAATATCAATGCACATCTAGCTGAGCTTGATTGAGAATTCAATAGTCAGGTCATGTTTCCAATCAAGCACATGCATTAGCTGACAGTATTTACAATATTCCAACATTCAAAAGTGAGTAATTATGGAACCATGCTATCCTGACAGCCACAGGCAATAATTCAGTGGAGTACAGAATAATAATCTGATATTGAAATATCTTTTCATAATGTATAAACCTAGAGGTCTTCTCATTCTTATTAAAGTAAACTTCAAGTTTCAGTCTCTCTTCCTTTAATATAAATTGTTTCCTCACACATCCAGCCATTTTTATCTTAAATAAATTGTTTTAAACACATTGGTAATATACTCAGTGAACTATTTTATACCATGAAAATTGTATATCCTTGGAGTTTAACGTGACCTTTCTAGAAAATTTCAGGATGTACCTGGAGGGTATATCTAGAACTGCAATAAGTATAACCTTTTTGATTCCAGTCTGAAAAGTTTAAAGGTGAACTTCGTGTATACTGATTTAGCACATAGAAACTCATAAAAATGTTATGTGAAATATGACAGAGTAAGATTTTATGCTGGTTTTTCATTACTACTGTTCTTGATTATGTCTTCTCCAGTGGCCTCTAGTAGATTCTTTCTAATCCACTTTAAGATAGAACTGATTTATAATCAAAATGAAGAATAGACAAAGATGAATGAAGCCTGTATTTAGGGTATGAATTCTAGTGCTGCTGATAAAAAACCCCTTTTCTTTCATGGTCTGTCTCACAGGTGAAAGAAGTCAGTTGTCCTTCACTGGATTTCATTTCACATGTTTTTTAAAATGTTTATAACTAATGCATACCTTAAATATTTGGGTCAGGCTTCAGACATTTCTTAAATACTGTTTCAGTCCTTTTCTACCTTAATAATAATATTCTGTCGCCTCCATAGAAACAGCAAATACAACTCAATGGAACTGGAATTAAGCCAACCTGTTGTTAAACCAATGGCAATGGCAAAGCACTGTCTGAAATATTTTATAGCTGTCGGAATGCCATATTAAATGTTAAGGAAAAAATAGCTCAATTAACTTTTTTGTCATATCTGTCATATATTTTTCTGGAGGCTTAGTACAACATCGTATATCAGGTGAACTGTTTTCTGGTATTGCATATTTTATTTTTAAATGTCCATTTAAGAAATGTAAAGTTTTGTTAGAAAGCACTAGTGGGTGTTTTTCATTAAGTGCAGAAGTGCTCCAAAATTAATAATTAAGTCATGCTTCTATTCTCAGTTTTCTATGTGTATTAGCTAAAGTCTCATATGAGAATGCAGATTTTAAAGTGCTCCAGAGAGCCTTAAAGTTTTATGGGGCCAAAAGCAGCAGACATAGAAGTGCTCAGCAGGTCTTGTCACTACAAAATGTGGAAAGTGACTGTCAAACTCTCACTATATGCCACGACAGAGATTGGCCCTTCACTTGCTTTCCATCCCCCAGTTTAAAAGGATTAACAAGAAGAAGCGGATGACGGAAAACTGCAGAGGTGGCCTCCCAAAGACCCTAAGCAGCAGGATTCTGGGCACCTTTCCAGTCAATGAAATATTTTTAAGCAGAAATAGGGATTTACAACAGCCAATCAAGACAGTGAAATTTGAGGAAAGCATCATTTACTGAAGGATGAAAAGATAAATTAACACTCTCTCTGGAAGCTTTAAGTATTAGTTTGTAGGGTACTTTTCCTAGCTTTTTCCCTTTTTGCAAGACTTCACCAAACAGGGACTTTTATTAGTGCAAGATTCTTACATGAGTAACTTACTAACAAGTATGACAACATAGTTTGGGGAAAGTGGTAGATACCTGGATTTCAAAAATTAACAATATAACTGTTTTTTATTTATTCAAACTGAACCATAATGTAGAATCTATAGGCAAGCATTTTGAAGCAGCCTTCTCATGGTGATCAAAGCTGAGATCTCACTAAATATGCCTATGCTGCATATTAGAAGCAAACCCAAGTCCAAAATCATCTTCCATGCAGAATACAACCCTGAAGATCAGCCTGTGTCTCGGGAAGGGTATGCTCTGCAGGGCATTGGGACCCTATGGTAGAGCAGGCTGAGAAGGTCAGGAACTACCCAACATACTACAAACTGGCTGAACAACTGGGCCCAGAGGGTGGTGATCAGTGGTGCAAAGTGTAGTCGGAGGCCAGTAACTAGCAATGTACCCCAAGTCAATACTGGGTCCAATCCTATTCAGTATCTGGATGATGAGGCAGAGTGTATCCTCAGCAAGTTTGCTGATGATACAAAACTGGGAGGAGTGGCCAATATACCAGAGGGTTGTACTGCTATCCAGAGGGACCTCAAAAGGCTGACAGGAACCTCGTGAATTTCAACAAGGAGAAGTACAAAGTCCTGCACCTGGGGAGGAACAATGCCACGTACCGGCAGATACTAGGGGCCACCAAGCTGGAAAAGGTGGGCCTTTTCTTTGCAGAAAAGGACCTAGGGATTGTGGTGGACACCAAGTTGAACATCAGCCAGCAATGTGCCCTTGTGCCAAAGAGGTGTAATGGTATCCTGGGCTGCATTAAGCTAAGTATTGCGAGCAATTTGAGGGAGGTGATCTTTTCCCTCTGCTCAGCACTGGTGAGGCGTTGGAGGTATTTCACAACGCCTGGAGCGTTGTGTCGAGTTCTGGTCTCCTTGTTACAAGAGAGGCAAGGACATACTGAAGAGAGCCCAACGAAGGGACACAAAAATTATTAAGGACTAGAGCATGTCTCCCATGAGGAAAGGCTGAGAGAGATGGGACTTCAGCCCAGAGAAAAGAAGTCTCAGGAGGGATTTCAACAATGTGTATAAATAGCTGAAGGGAGGGTGCAAAGAAGATGGATCCACGCTGTGAACCCTGCTTCTTTTATATACAGTAAAGTTTTACCCAAGATAATAACTTCTTATCTCCCCATTCCATTTTGCCAGAAGTTGTGTGGACATACATCTTTCTGCCCATGCCAAAAAGGAACCGGTTTAGGTGACTTGTAGGCTACCATCCAAAATGTCCCAAAAAGTCTTCGAAATTTGCTGCAGAACAAAGCAAAAAAAGAATACTCTAGAACTGTAAAGAGTCACAAAATTCAATTAACTGATGAAGTGGAAAGTGTTTATCAATTTAAAAAATTATTTATAATAGCAATTTGAAGTCTGTGGTAAGTTTTCGTTACCTGAAATTGTTCAATTCAGTCATTTGAATTTCACATCTGGTCCCTCTATAACTTTGATATTAAACCTTCATTTTTGTTTTTTAGTCTTATAATATATTAATTATAAGAAAACCTATTATCTTATTATCAACTGAATACAGAGAATGAAATTAATGAAAAAAAATCACTCTCTTCATTAGAAGAAACATTTTGCATGACCAAAAATAAGTACTTAGAGTGTAGGAAATCTTACACTGTCTATGTATTTGCTTTTGTGATCATTGAAAGCTTTTTTTGATACAATATGTTCTTAAGAGATTCAATTAACTTTCCTTTGTTTAGTGAAGATTTCTTTTAAGGAACTTTTAAAAACTACATTAGTCACAGACATTGATTAGTATTATTAAGAAGCTAAGTCAGATGATGTTTGGGAAACTGTCTACTTGGAGTTTACATTTTCATTTTATATATAGAATTAAAAACAATTATGAACATTTCTATTATAAAAATTTACTTCCTTTTTAAATAGTTTTTAATCATTTTAATATGTTCTCAACATCTCTTTATGTAACAATTGTTGAGATTTTGCATTCACACAGAGACTTTCTTACCACACTACTTATTTTTATTTAGCCATTTAGGATCAAATCTCATGCCTATTGCACAGAAATATATACAGGTTTTTTTCTGGCTCTCCTGAGCAGGACTTGGTGCCTCTGAGGATGCAAAATATATAAATAAATATTGCTTACCTTATTTCTGCCATTGATTCCACAACCCTGTATACCTAACTTTCATTTTTTTTCTTGCTGACTATGGTTATGGCATCTATATCCTCTAGATGAGTGTGCTATTTGTAGAGACACTTTTTCATCATTAAAAATTAAAGATTTGGTTTGTATCCTTCCTTCCTATACAGGGTTTCAACAGTAATGTTGTGATTTGTTCAGGCTGTGTAATGAGGTGTAAAGCATTATTCTAAAAAGAAGCTTAAGAGAATCTAAAATACCTTTCCCAGCCTGTTCACCTCAGTTTCTCTAGCCCATGCACAAATCTTAAAGAAAAACTCACATTCATATGTTTTTGATGAATTTTAATGTGTTTGTGAAAGAAGCGTTCAAATAATTTAAGGAGAAATTAACTTCTCCTTGTTTACTATTATTTTATTTCCTTTGCATAAGCCTTACTGTAGTTTGGAAGGTGGGAAGGTGCAATGAATTAGTTGGAGCTTGATTATTTAGCATGACTTTTCAGTTTTCTTATTGCCTCACATAGTTTGTATTTACGTAATAATTCTGTGTTTAAATATTTCTTCATTTTCTTTGATGACTCTAAGCATAGTTCGCTCACACTGCATATTAGCACTGTGTTAATAAGACTTCACAACCTTTGCATTGGAGCTTTCTCAGAGCACAGAATTTATTCTGCCTACAACCTGCTATGTCCCAAAATGGACCTTTGCAGCCTTCTTAGAACAGCAAGTTCCAAACTGGAGACCAGTGAATTGTGCATTTCTGGCACAATCAAAATTAGATGTCAGTGCATCCGAATGATAAAAATGTATTGGTCTCACACCAGGAATACAAACAATGCAAAAGCAAAATGGAAAAGCATCTTAATTTATGAGAGACCAGCTGGCAGAACTGGACTTACTGTGGCATCTAATAGGAACCAGAAAAACATTGGTCCCTCCTTGAAGAAAATAGAGATTATATTTTTCAGATGAAGTCTAAAACTGGAACAGATTGGGTTTGGTTGTTTACACAATCTCTAAAGCATTTGACAGATCTACAGTACAGCCAATCACAAAATGATCATACACATATAAATCTGACAAAAACAACCTATCATCTGAAATGAAATATTAGTTCTGCTTACCAGTCTTCCACTCAGGTTGAGACTTCACAGAAATCATTAGGTTACAGAAAAGATATAAGAATGTACATTAACAAAATCTGAGAATTTAAAAAAAAAATCTAAAAGAAGACTTAGATTTATTGTATTGCTGACCTCAAATAAACAGTCACATTGAGGAAGATCCTAGGGCTTAAAGAACATGCCCTAAATGTGTGCCAAGTCTCAGGCAAAATAAACGTCCTGGAGCAGAAATGTTATTTCTGATACCTTGAAAAAGTACCTCTTAAGGGATATTTTGCTCCTTTCTCTGAAAGATACCAGAAGATACTACAGGTAATCATGCATATAAGATCTATTTTCCCTAGAATTACTAGATTTTAACAACAAAATAACATAACAAGACCACAGTTTAAGCTGCGTGCATGGAAGTATCTATTCAGACATACAACTATAAGACTACATTATCCCTTAAACACAAGTTTATTGGAAATGTAAGAGAAAAAAGAAATAGAAAAAGAGGTCTATCTAGCCCAGTGTCCTGTCTCCAACAGTGACTGCTAGCAGATGCTTAGGTAAGAGAGTAAGAGGATAGGAACAGGAGAAGCAGGTGGTGATACTTCTTTAGACAACCCTCCAAGCCTTCAGCTATGCTGACTGGGACATTCTGAATCAAAGGTAGTGTCTTTGGAGTTAATTATCTTATGTGGATTTTTCTTATATTAACCTCTCTCATGTCCTTAAAGGTTTGTAAATTGAGAATAAAAAACCCAAGAACTAAAAGGACAATAGAGTCAAATTTTTAACTATAGTTACACTGACAAATCACAAAATACTACCAATAGAGTATTAGTTGTTATTATTAAGCAATTTCTTCACCAAGAAAGTGGAAAAAAACCCTTTCTCTGTTGGAAACTGGTGTCAGACCAGCTAGGGATTTAAAAGTCATTAAAGCAAACAAAAATAGTTATATGAGCTGGTGTTTTGTAAAAAGCCATCACTTAATGAACAGGAATTTTTTTTTTTAAATTTTGTCTTTGTGGTCAACTCACACTGAAAAGCCTTAACTGAAAATAAGTGTTTAAAATAAGGATTAGGGTTTTCAAAACAACAGTGAAGTACAGGGTTTTTTTCCTCACAATCTGATATTAAGTATAATTTATTAATGCCTGCCATAACTTTAAAATGTGTTCTCTATTTAAAAATCCCCTCTAATTAGGCACTATTGTGAATGTCAGAAAATAATTTTAATTTCTTTTAACAGTTTATAATTAAAGTAATAAAGTCCAGTGTATTGTCCAGAAATAAGATGTCCTTCAAGCTTATAAAGCAAAATCTTCTGGTTTGCTCACCCCCTTAGGATGAAATAAGTCCTCAGCAGTATGTTCTATGGTTATCAGTAGCTCACATAATGCATGTTGTTAAAGGCATCCCATAAGGTGTCACAGTGCTCTTCATTAGACAGGTATTTTTCTACTTTTGTATCTGCTCCTCTTTACCCTGCATTACATTATTGTCATACTTACAGTGTATTCTATATTGTTGCCCTACTCCATCTTCTAGCCACATTAGAAAAAATTCAGCCACAGAACCCACAAAGCTCTAGTGTGAATGAAAAATTGCAATGTGATGTAATATCTTATGGATGCTAGAAAACATTGTACTATGTATTATATCTCTTAATCTTTAAAGAGTTTTAGTTTCAAACAAGTTTTTCACAGTACATTAACCAATGTTTTTGCTATACTTTTCAACTTTTCCAAGTATCCTTATTTTTATAAATAGACAACTGACTTTAGAATAATTCATTTTTGTACTTTACAAATAAGTTTTCTACATGGGTGAAGTCAATGAAAACTGAATTTTGAATTAAACAGGTAAATTTTTCATCTTGATATATAAAAGCTTATCATGAATACCTTAAGGGTGTGTACAATGCATGCTTTTCATTTATGTGGGTCATAAAAAGCAGGCAGAAACTTTTATGAAAATATGTTTTAAATTGACCATTATGTCTGAACAGAACAATCCCCTGTGCCTTGAAATTGTTTTCTTGTGCATCACAAGAAACATGACTCCTGCAACCTCCAAAGAAATGTAAGCAAAGGGAAGATATTAATCCATCAGGAAACCTCAGCTGCCAGAGGTGAAACTGGTGAACTTGTGCCTATGTGAAATCACACATTTTGAAAGTGACCTTGTTCTAAGAGAACACATTAAATATAGCTTCTTTCTTTTTTTCCTTCCTGTCAAAGAAACAGTAACAATCTTACAGTGATCTTATTTTGTACAATGACAAAGAATGCCTTCTAAAATTCCGTAGGCTTCCTTTGAAAAAATAACATCACAAGTTGTGAAAGGAATTGCATGCGCTCAAGCACTTAAATTGTGCAAACTCTTTTTCACACCAGAACATGTGCATACTTTAGCGCTTCAGTGTTAAAAGTCTTAGACTGTTGAGAACAGAGAATATGAGTTATTATAACGCCCAGCTAAACGCTCTGAAATTCCAACTCTAACAGCTCAAGGGGTTTTTTGCTTTGTTTTGTGGTTTGTTTTTTTTCTGCTTTTGGAGGTCCCTGGAACAATTCCAAGAAGTTAGTTTATAAGCTAACGGTTAGTGTTACAGTGTTAAGACTTTAGCTTATAACACAGCTCTTACTGCTTTCTTATGTTGAGCAAAGATGAGAGGCCACAACCTACTCAGTCTTTGATTTCCAGTTGTGTCTTTGGAACATCTCAGTGCAAGCTGAGTAGCAGCTTCTGCAGTGCCACTGGTAGTGAATGGGGATTTGCAACTAAAATACAGTATCTGATGGACTGCTGTGCACACTAGCTCTCATTCTGACTTACTCCAAAGGAGAATGGGAGACTACAAGGCAGAGTGTGACTCTTTAAAGCAATTCATTATCACTTACGTGTCTCATGGAGCTACTAAAATGAATGGAACTATTTGCAGACAAACATAGGGCAGATAAATGTGTTTAAAGTAAAATTATTAGATCAGGCTATGTATTATCCTATGAAACTCAACAATCTGCAAATGCATTTATTTGACAAAACAACTCTATATACAGAAAGCCTCATAAGTAAATACTTAGACACTTCAGTTTTAGCGTTTTACATAAGCATTTTAAAGTAATGCATTTTTGATCATTATTTGTTAAGGAAAATAATTAAATAGGTGAACATTTGAAAAGATAAGGAATTGTGGGCTAAGCAAGATTAAACCCCGAATTCAGTTGTAATGAGAATACAAACAATACAATCCAGAGATGAATATGCCCCAAAGCACAAGATGAAAAAAAAGGTTGTACTACTTCAGTATACTTTTAAAAAGATTTCATCAGATATTTAGAAAACTATATCCTAAAATTCTTACTAATTACATTTTTGTCTAAAATGTAACAATCTGAAGAGAAAACTTTGAGAATCAAAAGAACTTCAGATATTCCAGTTCTTTTGTATACTGTGCCCACAGTCTCAAGGAATAAAAATAAATGCTTAAATGCAAAGTTCAAACACATCAATTTAATATGCCCTTATATACAAAAAGGTTTAAAGAGTTCTATATAGCATTTCAAAAATTAAAGCCAACAGTTATTTTAACCACTTTGCATTATGTCATTCTTTGGTACTTCATTGTACTTTACTGTAATGAATCATATATGCTTTTTTTTTTTTAGGTGAAACAGTAAAAAAAACAAACAGCAATACTGAAAAGTATTTAATAATGTCACTTTAAGTATACTGGGAAGACTAAATTAACTGATGAAGTCTAAGACACAGAAGCAGTTGTAGATACTAGTAGTGTTGTGGATGGGAACCCTGCTGATGCTTATGAGAATGAACAGAACACCTTGATATCTTGCTCCAATGGTCCAGGATATAACAAACCTATCTGGCCTCTTTTCTATCTACACACTGACTTTCCATGGAATATGAAATCAAAGTCATTATCTCTATATCCTCCACGGCAACTTAAAACACCTTTTAAAAGGTTTGGAAGTGAAAACCACAATAGTTGATTTGATTTCTGTGGAAAATTGAACTCTGTGGTATGGATCATGGTTGTCTGTTGTAGAAAACAACTGTTCCAGGTTTAACTGAGTGTAAAATAAATATTCCATTCCCTCATCCTCCCCTCTGTTCTTACCACTGTCACACCCAGCCAACACACACATGCACACACACAGAGAGCATCTCCTGACTCCTGCCTCAAGGGGAAGGCACATTTCTCCAGCATTATTAAAACATAAAATTCAGCAACATGCATACTTATATATAAATGTTGTTTGTATGAACATAAACATATAGACATAGGTGCGTATAAAACACACTGTAACAATACCCATGCTGTTCATCCTCTCTCTTGGGAGATAATAAACATCGTGTGACATATACTAACAGTGTAACTTAATGTGCTTTTGGAAAATGCTGGTGAACACTAAAGAATACTGATATGAAAGAGATAACGAGAATCTGCTTTTATGAAAAATTTTGGAAGCTCATCAAATAAAAATGCTAAGTCCATAAACACTGCCAAATTGTACACCACATGGTTGTAAAACATAAGAATGCTCCACTCAATTTTTAAATGTTACTCCAAGGAGCAACTACTACAGACAATTTACATTGCTGGGTTTTGAGTGAAGGAATGTGCTGGCATTTCTTCTGGAAGCTGAAGTACTGCACCTTTACAAGCCTTCCAATAACTCAACTGGCTGAACATCAGACAAATAATAAATAGGAATATTTGTGTGTATCCTACACAACCATGGTTTAAAGATGCTGAGAGAGCTGCCAGCTGGACAAAAAGAGATGAAAGCCAACACAGTATTGTAAAATCTACCCACGATAACTTATGTAAAGAAAGTACATTTTAAGACATTGAAAAAAGGAAGAATGACTGTCAGGTAGCTTGTGTTAAAAAAAAAAAAAAAAAAGGAAAGAAAAAATGTGTGTCCGACCCAGACTTCAGAAGAGAGGGCAGAGAGAACTATGAACACTAATTCAAAAATTCAAATCTGAAGAAAAGCAGCTGAAAGAAGGCATCACTGAAACAAATTATTGAAGCTACTTAACCCACGTTGACTTAAACAATGAAGCACTAACTCTACTATTATTATGTAAAAATGCACTTAAATGATCATTAGTTTATTTATACAATGCCTAGAAATATAAAACTAATCAAACATCTACAGTAACTTTCTAATTTCTGCAGCACTATTTCTGATACAACAATTCACCAAAGATGTATTTGCAAAATATATTAGAGAATGTCTTCCTTGTTATACAGACCATATAATGAATATTTCCCTTTTTACTATAGGAAGTGCCATGACATTTCCTATCAGGACATTTTTTTGGATTATAATATACTGTAATTCTGCATATTTTAAAAAATGTTTGTCTATTTGAAATTAAACAACTGAATACACCATATCCTATATGTCATTCAAAAAATACAGAATAATTTAGAACTAGGAGGAAACAATTAAACTAAAAAAATGCCTTTCTGTTATTAACTTTACTGCTAGCAATTTGACAAAATAAGTTACCAAAAGAAAAAAATGACTTTTAAAAAATCTATATCTGACTTGCAGTATCTCAAGAGAGGGGAATTATTTAGCTAAACCAGATGTGGAAGTTCACAAAATTTAAATGGCTAATCATCCTGCCTATTTCTTTTGCAAGAAATTTCTATTTAAAAGAAGAAAGGCCTACTATATTGCTTAGGAAAAATGGCAACCAACACAGTGGAACTTAAAAACTCAAACTGCATCAGTGGTAAGTGACACTGTAGAAAAGAAAACTCAGAGATGTTTAACATCCATGCTAAATCCTTTTTCTAACTACTGTGATCTGCAGAATGATCTATTTACAGAATTTTCTTTGTAGAGTTTTCTTGAGAGCTTTTAATATTGCCAAGACAACTAAGGTTATCTTTTTGTTCAATCCAGTTAGCTAAAGTAGGACGAGGTGCCATGACCACTCTTTGCTCAAATGTTAACTGACATCATCTCAGTGCCTCTGTAAACTACAGAGTACATAGTCGGAGAATGTAGAAATCGAAACAATAATTTTTCTAACCCTGTTTTTTTTGGTAAAATACTCAGTGATTAGCATGCTTCTAAAGGGCATGTGTCTGCAAACCACAGCTAAGTCTTCTGGGATCATCTATGCCCTCTGTCATTTGAGGTTCATACAACTCCTGTTTTAAGTAATAAAGGGTTTAGTATACTATAGTAAAGTACAAAAATATTCATGATAGTTCAGACTCCTGGACAAAACCCATTACCTTGAGCTCATTTACTTAGCTGTTTCTTAGCGTATGCTGTCTGTTCTGTAGATCTACCCAGGGGAAACAACAGAAATTAACTTTACCCACACTGTTTTCTGTCACTGCTTCCCCATTTTACCACATAAGAGTTTTCTTAACAGCTTAATATGCTTTGAATGTTTTTATGCTCCCTAACTTAATATGAATTTTTCTCAACTTTTTCTTGCTTCCAAAAGATATTGTTCTTTCCTATTATAACACAGTTTAAACAAAAATACTATTCTACCAAGATAGCACTTTGCTAATATAAATCAAAACAGTTGGGTAACTGGACTCCCTAAGCAGGAAAAGAGCATAGGGTACCTCAGAAATCCAAAGACAATTCTCTGAAACACAATTCTTAATCATGTATTTCTATTACTGGTCATATTACCAATTACATTAATATGAGTAGCTCTCCATTTTTGGAAAGCTAGCAACTCTGAATGCCTACCACCTCCCAGTTAGTTACTTTTATATTTTCACTTATTCATAGCTGAATGCGCATCTCATCTCCAGACTAGTAACCTGATTGGGAATTCTTGAACAGATTTTATGTATCTATTTAGATAGGTACCTTTCATTACTTTATATTACATTAAGAGGCATACAAGTATATTCTAAGATCTTTGTAGATTCTCTGGTCCTGACACCATTCACTAACAGCTAAATAAGCATTTATATGTTCAGCAACAGTGTGCATGATGCCATCACACAAGAAACTTCAGGCAACACCTTAATTAACTTGTATCAGGACCCATCTTGAATCTCTGACTGACTGAATATGGCTTTCATTCTGTGAATAATGGACTCAAACTCTCATTCCTGAACTAAAGGAAAAATCTAAATTAAGGTGTTTATCTTGTTTTTCTTTCTCCATGTCTTATATACATAACCACATTTTTCTTTTCCTCTCCAGCATCACCCTTTTTTTCTGCACAGATTAGCGGTCTTATAGGTCAGTCCAGAATTGGCTTTGTCTCCCTGTAGCTTTCTTTGCAGCAGGGGTTTGGTGGTGTCTTAAGTCAGCTTTCGCTGTAGTTCATCTTCTGAGTCATCCAATTCTGTGTCCTGCACAGATGTTGGATTGTAACAGTTCCAAAAATTGTTTCAACATATACAACTTGGGGGAAAGGACTACTGTATTTGTAGTAAATGTAGCTCTTTCTCAAATAAGTTTTTATTTTCTGCCACAGATAGATACTGGATATTAAACCTTCCCTGTTGCTGGAAAATATTTGTCTCATGAAATTTTTTCCATGACACAGACTTGTATGCTGTATGCCACATCATCTCATGATATTAAACTTTTTTTTTTTAATTATTGAGAAGAGTCAGGGTTTTTTTTTTTTTTACTATTTGTAAAACACCCAGGCTCAGCATCCACCTTACAGATAGATGATATTCAGTCTGTTGAGGAAGTGGTTGATTTTCTGTAGTCTTCATTTTAATAATGAAAAAGAAAACATTGCTTGTTAAGGAGAGTTATCATAATTCTTGTTATCATGATTCATATCATAATTCTATCATTATTGTCATGAGTTTGTAAAAACAAACTAGTTGCCTGCCATAGACATATGACCATCTGCCTACTGTTGATCCCCATTTGTGTGTAAACAAAATCTCCCTTGTGAACACATAATTAGAGATGGTTGGAAACTGGAGTTGTGAATCCATGGGGCATTCAACCATTTCAAAATTTCATGTAGAAGGCAACTTTCTTTTGTTCTTCCTCTAAAAAAATCAAAGCAGTTGTCTTTGTCTTTTAATCAATGTGAAACTGTTCCAGTTATGGAAACTTCTTTGGTATTCCTATAGAGGAATTCCCATAACATCCTTCTAGACTCAGCTGTGAAACAGAAAATGGGGAGATGAGGCAGAGAGGAATTGGACCAGAACGAAGACGGGTAGAGAGATTTAGCTGAAATTGCCAAAGTCGGGTGAGTTCCATGACTGATTTGTTGTTCTGGTCCTCTCATTTTGGAGAGAAATCTACTCATGGATCTGAGAAACGTTTTCTAACTGAAAATCCATCAAAACTGGCAGTTCCCCATAAAAAGCTTGGTTTTGCCAAATCAGCACTTTCCAGAAAGAAACTGTTTAAAAAAAGAATCCTAACCAGCTGTCATCCTTATTATCCAGGTTTTGCAAAGAGCTTTCATTTACTTAAACCTCAGAAATGTGAAATAACAAAAAGAGAGATCATTAGCTTGAGACTTAAAATTCATTTTGTCTGACCTTTTTTTTGTTTTACAAGTTTGTTCTCTAACTCAGATAACTGCACCTCTATTTGTTCCCAGCCTGGAATACACTTCATAGAACTAAATGTTTTAAAATTGTATGATTTATATCCATACAGTCGGATGCAAGTATGACAACACTGTAGAAAAATATCAGTGAATTGTAAGCACAGGTTAATAAAGACAAGGAAATCACCTCTGTTGCTCTGGAAACACTAGAGTTATTCATTTAGTATTCAAGAAAAAAAAAATGTATTCATATATCAGAGGTGCTTTGAGCCATAGAGATTAACTTTGTTGATCAATAATGTGTGGGTTTTTTTCCACTTCCCAGAAGAATCATGCTTGATCTTCCCCTGTTTGCAACAAGATACATTTGAAAGGCCAAAGCAGTATCAGTGCAATAGCAATCTCATCCTACCCAAGTTGAAAACCATCTCCTTTAAAAAAACCATCGCCTTTAAAAAAAAAAAAAAAAAAAAAAAGAAAGAAAGAAAGAAAGAAAGAAAGAAAGAAAGAAAGAAAGAAAGAAAGAAAGAAAGAAAGAAAGAAAGAAAGAAAGAAAGAAAAAAATAAAAAACAGAAAACTTTCCCTGAGGGGAGTAATTCGTCACATACACAGATATTTGACTATATAGTCAGTCTCAAGCTTCAGGTGTATGGGACTGGAATTAATAGAACTGACAGCTATAGCATGAAATTCACAACATCCAAGATAATCAGAGTTACTTCCTATACTTTATTTACACAGTAAAAATCTATCCCCCAGAACTAACAGCTGGAAGCTACATCAATAGAAATATTTTACAGTAATTAGACTCGCTCTAGTTTAAAAAATAATAAAAACAGGAAAAAGACTATTGAATGTTGTTGAATGTTTTCTTTCAGGAGAATTAGCACACCAGTTGCAGTTGTAAAGATTTGAGCAGGACCACTCAGTACTTAGGGCCAACAATACGTGTAGTGATATGGCCTGCATAATTAAGGATCAAAATTTTCAGATTCTCTCTAAAGATAAAAAGAAATTACTCAAGATTTTAATGAGAAAAAGATTTATTAGAACATGCATCACTTGCACCAATTCAGTCTTATAATGTGTTCATTTATCTTTTTGTTTGTTTTGAACTTGTTTGTTTGTTTTATAGATCTGTTGTTAGAAACTGTGTTACGTTTGTTACATGCTAAGCAGATGTCCATTTCTGCTCTTTGTAAAACTCGGACACCTGGAGACTCTAGTTAGTGAGCTCAAGTTGAGCCAAAGAAAAAGAACTACAAGGGAAGTCTGAAAGTTAAATTGTGTTTCTTGTCACCTTCAGTTCTCTGAAAGGTTACCAGAATTGTATTTCTGGACCAGAGCACAGTGGACAATGAAATTATTGGACTAATTTTATTTTTTAAGAATTGGTTTGTGTTCCCTCAAATGAAACACTTTCAAACTGTTGTAGCTGGATCAAGGCCAGAGATCAAAACCAAAGCACATATCCTCAAGTCTTAACTGGATGTAGGAAGCTCAGGTAAAGATTATTCTTTGAAAACAGACCTAACCACAAATGCTTAGGGCACATGAACTTTTCACAGACTGTGCCAAGCTTAGTTTGCAAACTAAGGTGTGTTCAGCCTATTTCTGGAACTGTCTGCAAATTTGCTCCACCACATTCTGACATAGCCAGTGCTCTGTGTACCATAGGAACCATGCTCTACCACTTAGACCTGAGAAGTTGTTCCTGGCAAACTCAAGAGTTCATATTTTACATTTAAGGTATGCTGAACAAGGTGCAAAATGATGTAAAGGAATATTGTTTTTATTGTTTCTATAAATTTCTTTACGAAGTCATACTGAAGAAGCAACGATTTTAAAAGAAAACAAGGATGAACTTTCAAATCATCTTTGAGACTGATGCCAGCGTGAAGTTTACTCCTTAGGAACTGAAAAGTAGATAGCTTTAAAATGTTATTATAAGTATAACCACTATAACTTGGAGCTCTTTTTGGATATGAACAGTGTGATGAATGTTTCTCAGGAATGGTCATGTTTTGAAGAACTGTTATATTCAGAACTGCCAAAAGTAGCGACTTAAAAATGTGTCCACCTTTAAATTGCCATTATTACACGTGTAGTAAAACATAAGACAGTGTCTTTTATCTTATTCACAATATCTTAAAGCAAAAAGAAAGGGCTTCTTACCAGCCATCCAAAGAAGAAATCAGAAGCAAGTTTGCAGAATTCCACTTTTCAGTGTTTAAAACACCTCTAATACATTTTAGCAATATTTTGTGGATGAGGTCAGGGTAGGAAGATTTTTTTCTTTATTTTGGGGAAATTTGTTTTGTTTTGTTTTGGTGTTTGTTTGCTTTTTTTTTTACTCTACAGCATATTTAACACTCCCATTCAGAAAATATCACTTTCTGAAATACAGAAATGTTAAGATATCTTAGAAGGATGTCAGTAGCTTGTTAAATATAGGGTTGATATTATGAAGTAACAAGCTGAGCTGGACACATCATGCCACTTAAGAGATCTGAGACTCAGCAAAGAACATGGGTCTGAAACTTAGAAAACATGGTAGATAAGATTCTCAGCTGTTGCAAGTCCGTAAGTTCACTATTTTCGAGTCACCTATTTACACAAATTAGGGATTTAATATCACAGATGTTCTATATAGCAAATTTAACAGTATTATAGCAGTATTATATACAGGCTTCTTTGTAGTGAGTAATTTGGACTGGCAGTCTATTAATTACTGGCAGTTCAAGCAGTCTGTTAATTATAACAGTAATCATTAGCGCCATGTAGATACTGCATAACTCTGTGCCCATTTCAAAATCTTGACATCTGAAAAGTGGAGATAATACCAGCACTGGCTACATGAACCAAAACTGGTGTACACGCAGTCAGCCCACTTCTTGACTGTTATCAGACCACATTTTGGTGATCACTGTCATGCTTACAATTACTAACAAAAGGTTGTGCTAAGAGTCACAGTCTCACTAAGTCATAGTAAGACTCATTAGTCCTAAAACTGCTTTAGTGGTTGAGGAGCTTTGAGTTCAGAATCTAAGTTGCTGTGTTAGGAAAACTTGTACTAACTTGGGAGTTTGTTCTCATACATCTACTTTTGCCAAGATTTTTCAACTAAAAGTCAATTTTCAGTCCAGTACACTAAAACAACAAAACCCTGATTTGTTTAACTGGAACTAGAGTCTGGCAATAAAATAAAGCTGATAAGATTAAGCATTTCTCCAGATGATGACCACAAAGATAAATAAAAACAACAAATAACATAAACAGTTCAACATTTGTTGAAGAATATGCCAAAAGAGATAATGCTACTAAAAAAAGGTTTTCCTAAGACTTCAAAAACATTGAGCAGATAGGAAAGAGTTTCTCAAAGTAATCAGTGCCAGCAATTAGCTCCCAGGGTAAAAAATAAAATGCTCAAAGTTTATATACTGTGAAGCCAATATACAGGGAAAAATTCAGGCAGATACCTCAGGTGAGCTATCAAGTGGAGACTACCAATAACCTGCAGAGTGCATTTCTTACAGCTAAAGAGAAAAAAGTAGGAAATTATCAGGCAGGAAGCAGAACAGGAAACCAGAAGAAGAAACAAGGAGTGAAACAGAGTACAACCACAAGATTCATTTAAAATATAAACACTTCTTGGATTGCTGAGTGTAAGCACATTTCAACCCCAAATGTCCTGACATCCCTTAATATACTACTAACTTGAATGAATTTCATTTCACATGTATATAATAGTCAATGAATTACATTCAGAATGTTAACAATATACTCTGGGATTCCATTGGAAGTATGTTGACCTAATTTTTAGGTCCTAAAACAAGAGCAAGGAAATAATTGATATGTGTATTGCATGCTACCTGATATCAGATTACTTTCTGCATGTGCTGAAGGTGGCTAGGAATAGTTAGAGACTTGTTTTCCACTTTTCTTCATATTGATCTAGTTCAAAGTGAAGCATTTAGAAAAAACAAAACAGAACAGTGAACAAATCATTCATAAACTTCTAGTTCTTCTTTTTTCTCATTGGAAACTGAAGAAGAATAGGAAAAAAAACCAAAACCAAACCTGCCCCCTAAATCAACCAACCAGCCAACCAACCAACCAACCAAAACCTTCCTCAAAACCCCAGCTAATTTGTACTTAGCTGTTCTCTCATACTGGGAAATACCAGGAAATGCATATGAGCAAGTGGAGCTAGTGAAACTTAAATTTCTGCCCATGTTGGCATTTAACTAGGTATGTCACAGTTTTGTAGTTTCATGTAGTTTTCTTCCTGTAACATATGGTACTACATTATAAAACAAATATAATACCAAGAAAATATATTACAGAATTGTCCTGGTTTCAGCTGGGATAGAGTTAATTTTCTTCCTAGTAGCTGGTATAGTGCTGTGCTTTGGATTTTAGTATGAGAATAATATTGATAACACGATGATGTTTTGGCTGTCGCTAAGCGGTATTTACATTGGTCAAGGACTATTTTTTTCCTTCAGCTCCCCATGCTCTGCCAGGTGCCCAAGAAATGGGAGGGGGCACAGCCAGGATAGTTGATCCAAACTGACCAAAGGGCTATTCCATACCATATGATGTCATGCCCAGTATATAAACTGGGAGAGTTGGCCGGGGGGTAGCGATCGCTGCTCAGGGACTGGCTGGGCGTCGGTCAGCAGGTGGTGAGCGGTTGTATAATTTATTTTTTTTTTTCCCTTTTTTTCCCTCCCTTGGGTTTTGTTCCTCTCTCTCTCTCTCTCGTTGTTTTCCTTCTCATTATAATTCATTATTATTATTATTATTATTATTATTATTATTATTATTTTGTTCCAATTATTAAACTGTTCTTATCTCAACCCACGAGTTTTCTTACTTTTGCTCTTCCGATTCTCTCCCCCATCCCACCAGGGGGGAAGTGAGCGAGCGGCTGCATGGTGCTTAGCTGCCGGCTGGGGCTAAACCACGACAGTCCTTTTTGGCGCCCAACGTGGGGCCCGAAGGGTTTGAGATAATAACAGATTAACCAGAGCGTATTAAGGAATTCAGATCTGTTAGTAGTTGTGGGACGTGATATTGATCCATCTGTTCCTAGCATTGGTTTACCTGATCTGCACCGTGCTCATTTTTTTGCTGTACATGTTAAAGATCGGTGTTGGTTTTTGCAGTTTGCTGTGCTCTGCTTTAATTGGTGATGTTTTGCCTGTGAGATTTGTTATTAAAACAGTGACTTTGGGTTTATTTTGGTATCTAAGTGCTGTACTGAAACCTTTATTGTATGTCGGGTATCATCTTATGGAGACAATTCGCAATTATACCTCTTCCTCTGAGAGGTTTTTTATGGAGGAAATGCAGTATTGTACCTTCACTACTTTCTTCTACAATGCTTCCTCCTTCATTACAATAACTTTTCAGTATTTTGAACAACCTTGGGTAGTTAAGATATTTCTATTGGTATTGCTTGGGAATATTGTTTCGATCTTGTCCAAGGTTAGTAAGCAATTTAAGAATATCATCCAGAGATCTGCCCCAAGGCTGGATAGTTATGAGTGGCAGGGTGTCTGAGATAGCATGGGCAAATGCCTAGGATGGTGGGCACCTCCAGTGTTTTGGAACTTCACCCCTGAACAAGTCAGAATCCTGAAAAATTAGTAGAATATTTGGAAAAAGTATGCTGTCACCCTGGCAATTCTAGGGAGACACAAATCACTGCAATGTGCTGGGGCCTGGCCCATGCCTACTGAGTCCTGTTCAACACTATTCAGAACCCTCGAGGATCTGGTGACAAAATGACAGGCACTGCGGCTGCTCTAGCCCCCCCTGCGACAGGCACTGTGGCTGTTCCGATTACCCCTGCGACAGGCACTACGGCTGCTGCAGCCCCCCCTGCGACAGGCACTGCGGCTGTTCCAATTACCCCTACGACAAGCACTGCGGCTGTTCCGATTACCCCTGCGACAGGCACTGCTGCTGCTCCAGCCCCGCCTGCAACAGGCACTGCAGCTGCAGCTGCTCTGGACAACTCCGTTATAAGCATTGCGGTTCAAACAGGGAACGAACCCGTGTCAGTATCAGTCGCCCCTATACATAAAAAGAAATCCTGGAAGCGAAAGTCAGCTGGTTTAGAAAGGGAAGATGAAAGAGCAGGGCCATCACAGGGAGAGGAAGAGGAAGAACTTGTAAATGAGACAGAAACCACCTGATCGCTATCCCTGAGTGAGCTGTGAGGTATGCGAAAAGATTTCAGCCATCGTCCAGGGGAGCACATTGTCACCTGGCTGCTCCGATGCTGGGATAGCGGGGCCAGTAGCCTGGAATTGGAGGGTAAGGAAGCCAAGCAGCTGGGATCCCTTTCTAGGGAAGGGGGCATTGACAACGCGATTGGAAAAGGGGAACCAGCCCGCAGCCTCTGGAGGCAACTCCTGTCAGCTATAAAAGAAAGATATCCCTTCAAGGAAGATGTTGTATATCGCCCTGGGAAATGGACCACCATGGAGAAAGGTATCCAGTACCTGAGGGAATTAGCTGTGTTGGAAGTGATTTATGGTGACCTGGACGATGTGCGGTCACCCACAGATCCAGATGAGGTCCAGTGCACAAGACCTATGTGGCGGAAGTTGGTACGGAATGCACCACTGTTGTGTGCCAACTCATTGGCAATACTGACCTGGAAAGATGGAGACGGTCCAACAGTGAATGAAGCTGCTAGTAACCTCCGGGAATATGAAGAAAGTATCTCTTCCTTCCTTGTCTCAGCTGTGGAGAAACTGTCCCAGGAGTTCCAACGGTTCAAAGAAGATATGTCCTAATCCCCACCTATACGGACCAGTGTCTCAGCTATTAGGAGTCAGCGTTCTTCTGCTCAAGAGAGAGGATATAGAGGGTACACACCACAGGGCACCCTATGGTTTTACTTGCGTGACCACGGAGAGGACATGAGGAAGTGGGATGGAAAACCTACCTCAACCCTAGAGGTACGGGTACGTGAGTTGCAAGGAAAAACAATCACCAAAGGGGGTTCTTCCAGGAAAATTGCTGCTCCGGTTTCCAGTGGACAGTTCCCCAGACAGAGTAAAAGGGCTGTTCTTACTCCTGATTTTAATGAAGAAACTCCTGACTCGTATATACAAGAAATGGGTAATGAATATTATGACCAGAATTAGAGGGGCCCTGCCTCCAGCCATGTGAAGGAAAGGGACAACCGGGTTTACTGGACTGTGTGGATTCGATGGCCTGGCACATCAGACCCACAGAAGTATAAGGCTCTAGTAGACACTGGTGCACAGTGTACCCTAATGCCATCAAGCTATATAGGGGCAGAACCCATCTGTATTTGTGGAGTGACAGGGGGATCCCAACAGCTGACTGTCTTGGAGGTCGAAGTGAGCCTAACTGGGAATAAGTGGCAAAAGCACCCCATTGTGACTGGCCCTGAGGCTCCGTGCATCCTTGGCATAGACTACCTCAGGAGAGGGTATTTCAAGGACCCAAAAGGGTACCGGTGGGCTTTTGGTATAGCTGCCTCGGAGACGGAGGACATTAAACAGCTGTCTACCTTGCCCGGTCTCTCGGAGGACCCTTCTGTTGTGGGGTTGCTGAGGGTTGAAGAACAACAGGTGCCAATTGCTACCACAACGGTGCACCGGAGGCAATATCGTACCAACCGAGACTCCCTGATTCCCATCCATGAGCTGATTCGTCGACTGGAGAGCCAAGGAGTGATCAGCAAGACTCGCTCACCTTTTAACAGTCCTATATGGCCAGTGAGAAAGTCTAATGGAGAGTGGAGACTGACAGTAGACTATAGTGGCCTGAATGAAGTCACGCCGCCCGAGTGCTGCTGTGCCAGACATGCTGGAACTGCAACATGAACTGGAGTCAAAAGCAGCCAAATGGTATGCTACAATTGATATTGCTAATGCGTTTTTCTCAATCCCTTTGGCAGCAGAGTGCAGGCCACAGTTTGCTTTCACTTGGAGGGGCGTTCAGTACACCTGGAATCGACTGCCCCAGGGGTGGAAACAAAGCCCCACCATTTGCCATGGACTGATCCAGACTGCACTGGAACAGGGCGAAGCTCCAGAACATCTGCAATACATTGATGACATTATCGCGTGGGGCAATACAGCAGAGGAAGTTTTTGAGAAAGGGAAGAAAAGAGTCCAGATCCTCCTGAAAGCCGGTTTTGCCATAAAACAAAGTAAGGTCAAGGGACCTGCACAGGACATCCAGTTTTTAGGAATAAAATGGCAAGATGGACGTCGTCAGATCCCAATGGATGTGATTAACAAAATAACAGCCATGTCTCCACCAACTAGCGAAAAGGAAACACAAACTTTCTTAGGTGTTGTGGGTTTTTGGAGAATGCATGTTCCAAATTACAGCCTGATCGTAAGCCCCCTCTACCAAGTGACCCGGAAGAAGAATGATTTCAAATGGGGCCCTGAGCAATCACAAGCCTTTGAACAAATTAAACGGGAGATAGTTCACGCAGTAGCCCTTGGGCCAGGCCGGGCAGGGCAAGATGTAAAAAATGTGCTCTACACCGCAGCTGGAGAGAATGGCCCTACCTGGAGCCTCTGGCAGAAAGCACCAAGGGAGACTCGAGGTCAACCCCTTGGGTTTTGGAGTCGGGGATACAGACGATCCGAGGCCCACTATACTCCAACTGAAAAAGAGATATTGGCAGCATATGAAGGGGTATGAGCTGCTTCAGAAGAGGTTGGTACTGAAGCACAACTCCTCTTGGCACCTTGACTGCCGGTGCTGGGCTGGATGTTCAAAGGGAGTGTCCCCTCTACACATCATGCAATGGATGCTACGGGGAGTAAGTGGGTTGCACTGATGACACAACAGGCTCGGATAGGAAACCCCAGTCGCCCAGGAATCTTGGAAGTGATCATGGACTGGCCAGAAGGCAAAGATTTTGGAATATCGCCAGAGGAGGAGGTGACATGTGCTGAGGAGGCCCCACTGTACAATAAATTACCAGAAAATGAGAAGCAGTATGCCCTGTTCACTGATGGGTCCTGTCGTATTGTAGAAAAGCATTGGAGGTGGAAGGCTGCTGTATGGAGTCCTATACGACAAGTGGTAGAAACTGCTGAAGGAGGAGGTGAATCGAGCCAATTTGCAGAAGTAAAAGCCATTCATCTGGCTTTAGACATTGCTGAACGAGAAAAGTGGCCAGTGCTCTATCTATACTGACTCATGGATGGTGGCAAATGCCCTGTGGGGGTGGCTACAGCAATGGAAGCAGAGCAACTGGCAGTGCAGAGGGAAACCCATCTGGGCTGCAGCATTGTGGCAAGATATTGCTGCCCGAGTAGAGAACCTGGTTGTAAAAGTACGTCACGTAGATGCTCATGTACCCAAGAGTCAGGCCACTGAGGAACATCAAAACAACCAGCAGGTGGATCAGGCTGCTAAGATTGAAGTGGGTCAGGTGGATCTGGACTGGCAACATAAGGGTGAATTATTTATAGCTCGGTGGGCCCATGACACCTCAGGCCATCAAGGAAGACATGCAACATATAGATGGGCTCGTGATCGAGGGGTGGACTTAACCATGGACACTATTGCACAGGTTATCCATGAATGTGAAACGTGCGCTGCAATTAAACAAGCCAAGCGGTTAAAGCCTCTGTGGTATGGAGGGCGATGGCTGTGGTATGGCGACCCCAGAAAGAATTGAGTCAGACAACAGAACACATTTTCGAAACAGTCTCATAGACACCTGGGCCAAAGAGCATGGCATTGAGTGGGTATATCACATACCCTATCATGCACCAGCCTCCAGGAAAATTGAACGATACAATGGACTGTTAAAGACTACACTGAGAGCAATGGGTGTTGGGACGTTCAAACATTGGGATACACATTTAGCAAAGGCCACCTGGTTAGTCAACATTAGAGGATCTGTCAATCGAGCTAGCCCTGCCCAATCAAAACTTTTACGCACTGTAGAAGGGGATAAGGTCCCTGTAGTACACATAAAAAACATGCTGGGGAAGACAGTCTGGGTTACTCCTGCCTCGGGCAAAGGCAAGCCCATTAGTGGGATTGCTTTTGCTCAAGGACCTGGGTGCACTTGGTGGGTAATGCGAAAGGATGGGGAATTTTGATGTGTACCTCAAGGGGATTTGATTTGGGGTGAGAATAGCCAATGAACTAAATGGTATGATGTTAACTGCTATATAATACTGTGTGTCATCACTTTTATGGTTACTATACACCATATCAATGGTATTTCAATAAGGATCACCCAGATTAGTGAAGAAGGAACTTCAATGAAAGCAAGCAAAGTGCAGTGGTGATGGAACCAGAACTGGCTTCAGCATGCAACAATCCAACACCACACACCATCTCTTCTGCCATGAAGGACTGTTATGACAGATGGAGCCCAAAGTCATGGACTAAATGAACTTAATAAACATTTTAGAAGGATGGCCCATAGACCAAGGGAATGATAACTGTGTGTACATATATATATATATATATATATATATATAAAGAGACAGGAAAAGTGGTGGTGATTAATTGTATTAGAAAGGGTAGAACCTGGGCATGACGTAAATGGTATGGAATAAGGGGTGGATACTGTCCTCGTTTCAGCTGGGATAGAGTTAATTTTCTTCCTAGTAGCTGGTATAGTGCTGTGCTTTGGATTTTAGCATGAGAATAATATTGATAACACGATGATGTTTTGGCTGTCGCTAAGCGGTATTTACATTGGTCAAGGACTTTTTTTTTCCTTCAGCTCCCCATGCTCTGCCAGGTGCCCAAGAAATGGGAGGGGGCACAGCCAGGATAGTTGATCCAAACTGACCAAAGGGCTATTCCATACCATATGATGTCATGCCCAGTATATAAACTGGGAGAGTTGGCCAGGGGGTAGCGATCGCTGCTCAGGGACTGGCTGGGTGTCGGTCGGCGGGTGGTGAGCGGTTGTATAATTTTATTTTTTTTTTCCTTTTTTTCCCTCCCTTGGGTTTTGATCCTCTCTCTCTCTCTCGTTGTTTTCCTTCTCATTATAATTCATCATTATTATTATTATTATTTTGTTCCAATTATTAAACTGTTCTTATCTCAACCCACGAGTTTTCTTACTTTTGCTCTTCCGATTCTCTCCCCCATCCCACCGGGGGGAAGTGAGCGAGCGGCTGCGTGGTGCTTAGCTGCCAGCTGGGGCTAAACCACGACAAGAATGAAAAAGTGTATTGTGACATTCCCAATTTTTTTTCCCAATAGATTAATAAACTGTTACTAAGGTAGTGATCTCTGCTGTCAAGTTAGGAAAAGATTTAGGACTGAACTATACCAACTGTTCAGTTTAAATATCATATGAGGTTTTAGTCATCTTAGTCAGAAAAAAAACAACTGGTGAATATGCAAGTTAAGAAAATTTCTGCAGTCAAGAAGTAAGTGATACAGTATTAATGAACAGTTTGAAAAAGGAGAAAGATAATACTACATTGACCAAAAGGATTTCAACTTTCTCCACAAATGTAGCAAATGTTCATTTATTTAAAATCACATTATTCATCTTCGATTTTACATGCAAAAATGAGTTTCATTTACATTTCTGAAGGAATCATGTTCAGTGGAACATTGTTCCGAGAAATCCACCAATTTTCCATTGTCTGCTTTCTGGATACATCATCTATTAACTCTCTGGGCTGCCAGGTTCAAAGCTATGCAGGGACTTGGGCTCAGAAGCCAGAGGCTCCAGGCTCGTTGCCTGGGCTTTCCATTCCAAATACCAAATGGTATTTGGTACCACTGAATCTGGAGATCTGGAAATCCTTGTGGGGATCCAGGAATTTCTTGGCAGTAGTGTTCAGATGCTTCAAGAGTAACTAGAAGTTTAGAGGTCTTTTCTTAAAAACCGTAGATCAAAGCTTAAGAATTTAGATTTTAAGGTTCTGTTTCACTAAGAACATTTCTATGCAAACCAGTCTGAATTACTGCTTAATGAAATGCTTGCCTTCCATAGTTCACTAAGCGAAAACTTACACTTTTTTTTTTTTAAATAGGGCAATTTTTTTGCCTTTTTAGAGTTTTTTAATTTTCCATGCAATGGGAATTTTGAGTTCAATTATTTCTGGTCTGAACACATAAACAGATGTATATGCAAATAGTAAAGTGTGTAGCAAAATAGAGCCTTTACTAGTGGTAAAGTTGAATAACACCTTTAAAAAGAATAAAAAGTTCCTCAAACATTTAGCAATGAGATAATGGAATTTTATTGTACTTATAAGATAAGATCAAGAGACTCCAGTATATGTAAATCAAATGAAAGTTTTGCCTCCTAAATCTGTAAATTTTCCTCCAAAAATTGTTTTCAACTTTGTGTCAAATCTGATTCTTTTATTGGAACTTACATGTAAAACTGGTGTCATTCTTCTGAGGACAGACTTTGATCAGCCTAAACACCCGCTGAATTTGACATTCTATGACAGGAGGAGGAAAAAATAAAAAATATACTTTTTAGAATGTGTTATAAATTGATAGAGAAGCTCATGGGTGTTTCAGAGGCTTAGATACAGCTTTAGTCTTACAGTAAGAGGTGTTTTACTTTTTAGAAATCTGCAATCAGCTCACATTTGATGGATCGATGGCATAGTATCAGAAAAGGCTGATGGAGCAACAGACAGAATTTATATAAACCTACAGTTCATTAGCCTGCCAACTGTATTTTAGCTGAATTAATGGTAGAAGGAAGCAAGTTATTAATAAATGTATGTGCATGTGTTGCAAACAACATAAAAATAAACCCCAAAAATATAACTCTAATTTTTTTAACTGATTCTTCACTAGGCAGGAAAGCCAGTTTCTTCTGTGATGCCAGGAAAGTAGAAATAGAATCCGTCAGTCATTAAAATGGAAGACATATAGCACTGTGGCTGTCTGGAGATGAAATTGGATTTCTCTGTCTGGGCTCTTCAGATTCCTTTTTATTCCACAAAGCAAATTGCTTTGCCGTAACTTTGTATTAAACAGGAAAGGGTTCAGCTGGCACAGGTAGTACTAAAAGCTTATAAGGAACCATACAGTGCATTTGCCACTGAACAATATGTATTGGAAGACCAGCTCTTGTAAAATATAGAATTCATTTTCCAAATTTTTTATGCAAGTTTAAATCTGCTCATTTACAGCTCCTTTATTTTCTCTGCTGTGGAATTCTTTGCACTATTCCTTTTTTATTTTTTTTTATTTCCTGCACTTTATACATTTTATTGACAGCTGCTTTATTTTTATTGGAGGCAAAAAAGACAGTAACTGCAAATGGCTGCATTTACAATAAAATTTTTCAAAAGAACTTTAAACAAAAAAGAAACATATCTTTACTACCATTTGATCTAATTTTCTCATGAGCTACTTCAAGACTACTTTTTTCTGTACATTTTTCTAATAAACTAAAAACCTCTAGCATTATACATAACTGCACTGTCATTTTATCTACTCAAGGGTAACTACTGACACACCAGTAATAACAATTACTACCATATACACTAATTCAAAATGCAAGATAATGTATTCAATAAGAATCTTTAGCAGGTAGAATGCTGACATTATTATCTCTTCAGTTCCTTTTCTAAAATAATTCATCTATATCTTTCTCTTTTCACATTAAAAGGCCTGTCATAGTTGTTACTCTTTATTAGTTCAGTGCTCCAACTGGGCCATTGTCAAGCACATGCATTTTAGGAGGTGATAACAAAATATTTTATTGCTTCTTAATTCAAGGTCTCAGGATGTTTCCTACATTTCACCTATGGTACACAGGAAGAAAGGAAGAACTCCGTAAAGTTCATTACAGATAAGTCAAATATGTGGGCCTCAAAAGATAATTCCTGCAGGGGAAGTGAATTTGTACAGGTGCTACCTTTATTCAAGAAAAGAAAGAAAAGGAGAAAAAAAATTGTATTAATCTTATAGAATATTTTTTAAACATTTGATAATATGAGGTGATCTCTTGGTTAATTTCTCTTCTCAAGCTCACTTTCATGATTCACTTTCTCCACAGTGATACAAAAAAAAAAAAGGCAAAAATCTAAATTTAAGCACCCATGTTACCTACCCTCCCGTACTTTGAATCTTGTATCCTTATCACACTGGAGGTTCTGTCTTGCAAGTGGTATTAACAAAAAAGCAGCAAATGTATTTGAGACTTCCTTTGTTCAAAGAAAAAATAGCATTTGAAGATTTTTTGTCCAGATAGATGCTTTTGTTTTCTATGCTGTGAAGCTAAAACTGATTACTGAATTAAAAAACAGAAGTAAAAGATAGAGCTACAGAGCTTATCTGTGAGTCATTCCCATTTCCAAAATTCATGCAATACCACATTCTACAAGAATTAAGAAATAATTAGCGTTTGGTAAAATATCCATTATGATATGTGATAAAATAGCCATTATCCAAATTTAATATCAGAGAGTATTCTATTTCACTGAGCTATATGAATTTACTTACATTTAATAACAAAATATGCATACATGAATAATGAAATTTATGTCTGGAACTTTCTATTGTGCAACTATCATTTTTATGAAAAATGCCATTTTGAATAGTTCTGAAACTGCTGATCTTTATTATTGTATTAACTTACCACTCATAAACTACAAAAGAAGATGCTTTCAACCACTGAAATTCTTAATTCAGGCAGAAATAAGTTATGTGTGAATTTTAACATGTTTAGAATCAAGGAAATTTAAGATTGTTTTTGTTATTATGATGATGATTTTGGAAGTATTTTCCTAGTGCATGTCCTGTCACCAAGTATCATTCATTGGCTTCAGTGTAGTTAATAAGTTTATTTCTTTCTGTCAGGATCCTGCAACCAAGCTACACTTTCTTGCTTCTGCTGATCAGCAGAACCGTTATCTTATTCTGAAACACTAAGCCATCCTTCTGCTGAAGAAAGAACAGTATTCTTCTTATCAATTTTTTTTTAATTCTTCAAATTATTTAAAGTTTAAAGCTTTTCAAATAATGAAAAAATTGACTAACAGCTTCACTTGAGTGATGTCTACAGTTACATAGATCTACCTAGACCATTCTGTTATCTATGGAAAATATAGTTTTGGAGTTCCACTCTTTGTTTTTTAGCTGAAGGACACAGCCCCATCACCAGATGACATGGACTCCTTCACACCCCTCCAAAAGTCAATGAACAATATTAGGAGATCAAATATCCAAGGTGAAAATTTCTTAAGGCAGCACAGAATTTCTGATGGACAGAGACATGGACTGATCTAAGGCAAAGTATCTTGTTTCAGCCCTAATGTTAAAGATGGAAAAAGGTATATTTCACTAGAAACTTTCCTACACAAAAACTGTATTTTCCATGAACACATTTGCTTAAGAAATTCCCAGTTCACTGATTTATGCTTATTTTAGGATTAAGCAAATTGAAATTGAAATCATGCTCTGGCAAATACTATATTCTTCTTTCAGTATGAAGTTAATAGTTGAAGTTAATAGTTGTAACAATATCTTATGATCTTTCAGTACTTCGTTCCTTTCTATACCTAATCATACATTTCAATATCCCTTCATGGACTACAAAGTATTTTTTGCAGAGGTGACTTTAATAAAGATATTATTGTGATATTTTCTGAATGGTTATTGATAATGAATTCTTCATGTGTATTAGAAACTTGAATTTGACAAATATTAGTAATTTGATAGAGGAGAAGATTGGAGATAGGGGTGGGGAGAAAAAACTGGCTAGGGAATATTTTCGATATTGGGGATACTTAAAAAATGGTAATTGACCTTTATGTATATATATCTTTTCTACTTCCCTTGTCCTCCCTCCACTTTTCCATCTGAATCCTTTTTACACTCACTTGCCTCTTGTGTTGATTCATCTTTACTTTACATTTTTTACTTAGCAGAATCTTGGTTAAGGCTCTCTTATGTTATTGAAACACAAATAAATATCCAGAGGACTCTTGAGAAAAGATTTTATTGGAGATATGTCCTGAAATATTTCTCACTGCCCTTTTTTTTCCTTTTTAATGAAATTTTACGGTTGGATAAGTTATGGCACATTTCACGAGAAAATTAGAAAAACTCTTCTGATAGCTGAGTTACATGTGAAAAACTAAGCACATATATGTTCACGCACATTTTAAGGTGAAAATATGATACAACCCCTAGTGGATGGTGGGAGGTTCAGTGACAAGAAGCTCATCTGCACACACAAAGAAGGCACAGAGGTAACGATCGCAGAAGTAACTCAATAACCTGCACCAGCTGCTCCCAGCCCATCCCAAGAGCCACTGGCCCATCAAAAGCCCATCTCCACAAGCCCAGAGAAGCACAGGGGCACAGTGGCAGGAGGGGAACCCAAATTACAGACTCCTGAGGAATGGACACCCTCTCCAGGCCCCTCCCCAAACTGTCCCAGGAGAGCTTCAGTCCCAGGGTCCAGGCATCGAGCCCATCACCCCAAGTCCTAGGGAGCAGCTGTTTGGTTCATCTTTCAGACTAAAGGGAGGTTGCTGCCCAGGAATGCAGGATATGTGGGTCACATGGGATGCAGGGGAAAAGCAACTTGGCGTTGCTCAGGATTTATTATAGGATATTTAAAGGAGGGACTGAAGGCAAGAAAAAGGAGGGCTTTAGGTGCTTTGAGGAAAAGCAAGTGTGGGAAACAGAGGAAAAAGGGAAATTCCATTTGTGTGGAAGCAGGGGCTACTGAATAGGCTTGTCTGGCTATGCCTTGTGCCTGATAACCACAGTCTGTCCTGTCTCCTTATTTTCCAGTAAGGGCCTCTTTACTGCATGTGCATGTTTTACATATGTACACACATATTCTCTTCCCCTGCTCAACCAGAGAGGGGAACAGGATGACACCAGTAATGCTGGTTGTGTTCATGTGAATGCTCTGTGTGTCTGTATATTTGTGTGGTTGGTCATGTATATAAGTATATATGTGTTTATACATGTAAGTATATATGTATATATGTAAGTATATATGTGTGTGCACAGGTGCGTGTTTGTGGTTACTGGGAATCCATGCTCAGCCTCTTTACTGGTTGGACCTGGGAAATGGACCCGCACCAGCATCACCTCTCTCAGGCTGCTGGATTCAGTTGGATTCCCCTAACAGATGGAAGCTAGTTTCTGCTCATAAATATATCTATTTGTGCATAAAGTTCCTTAATTTGTCCATTCAAATGCTAGTAAAAGCACGTTTTGTTTACAACAGAAGGGAACTGCCATATTTTGAAAACTGATTTCAAGGGTATTTTTTGGTTACTCTTTTCCGTCGTCTTAATTCAACAGGGATAAGAAAAGTATCTCAAATACAGGACACCCTGTTTTTCCTGGAGCTAAAAGTCAATACAGTAGGTTTTGTTCATAGAGTTTTCAAGGATTTTAGAGAAGGTATGGGCTTTTTAAATTCCTTCAAGTACAATAGTGCTTTGTATATTTATAGTGGGATATATCTAATTGAAGAAATCAAATATTCTTGTTATGACTACTAGAGTGAATGGACTTAATGGACTTGGAGGTAAGCGTCTCATCATCCTAAAGCCCTCATTAACTTGCACATAGACATAACTCAGGAACCTCAGACTGTGACTGCTCTTACTCTGAAGACGCTTAAACTTATCACATACACCTCTGGTTGCTCTGAAACTTCCCAATATACTTAAAGTTTTCACTCTGCACTTCTTAGGACCATGTTTAGACTCCTTGCAAAGGAAGGACGGAAGTTCCTTAAGAACTCCCAAAATTTACACAAGTTTCTGTAAAAACAGTTTGGGGATTTATTTTAGCCTTTAAGCCTAATCTCTTTAGAAAAGAAGATTTGTAGTAAGATAAAGACAAGTTATCAGATCATTTAAGTTAACAACCAGATTTTATTTATCTACTAATTTATACTTTAATCTTTTTACCTGCAAAGACATTGTTTCGCATACTTCTGTGTGCTTCTTATTGTCCTAATAGATCAATAAAGTCCTATTCTTCCTACAGTATATCATCTCTCAGTAACTAAATTACAGAATGTAATTCTTATATTAATAAATAATTTCTACAGTACCCATAACATTATCTCCTGTCATTTTTGGTTCCTTTACAGACATCATATTTAGTAGGCTGGGAGAAGGGAAAAGGAAAGGGAGCACATGTGCTCATGAGTACTACCTTAAACCAGAGTATTTTTTGCTGGACAGACTGCTTGTTTCACAGATCACAAATATGTGTCAAAAGCCCTTGAAGACTGTTTTATTGATACAGATGTCCATATAAAACACAGTCTAAATTCTAGATCGCAGGGACCATACACATTTCAGCATAAATTTCTCTGTATCTTGCAGCAGGCCTGTGTTTCTGTTTTTTATGGAAGGCTAAAATAAATAAAAATCCTTAAAAGGTGTATATAAAAGTATACTTACAAGTATGAATACAAAGTCCATATTTAGTATACTGATATCATACATACTTTGACATATATTTTGACATATCCTTCAGGAAATCTATTCTCTAGAGACAGAAAGAAAGATTATAACAAAGACAAATACTTGTGTCTGCATAGAAAACCATGCAAGTTAGGCTAATTGAACATTTTTGCATGTTTTCATTTTCAGGACAAAGGATTTCTCTGGCACATCTAGGAGCTATTCTAAAGTTGCTTCATATCTCACAGACCCCTCTTGAGTTATTGTTGACAGTGCTTTGACAATTCAGGCCATGGTAGAGTTTTCTCCTCAGCGAATATTTTTTGTTTAAATCTTTCCATCCTTTTCTATTTGTCTGTAAGAGCCCGTTATTCCTTTATGTATGCCAAGTGTTATTATAAATAAAAAAGTCAGCAAGCTTTTTTTTTTTTCCCTTCATCAATTTGACCTCCTGCCTATCATTCAAGAGAGAAATTTTTAAGTTGGTCTTAGATAAAGCCCATTGATGTCAATGGAATGATTCCAGTTGATTTTAGTGAGGTATAGACACAGACCATATTTAGTTGCTTTGCTCTTTCTGAGGCAGAGTAGCTTGAATCTTAGAAGGAAACTTACTTTCCTAAGGTTTACATTCCAGTTTTGTAGTTTAAAAGTTTGGACTAATCATAATCTTCAAATTCCTCTCAGATTTGCTTGTTCATCATCTGCCTTTTCTATTGCTTGGCTTCTGTTTCAAGGTTCAGAATTTCTTTCTTTGATCTAAAAGTGACTAGAAATAATACACAAGCTTGCAGCTTTTTAAAGAGATTGATACAGATGTCTCAAATAATAACGATAGTGAAATAATGAGGAATGAAGCTATGTGGGTCCTGTATATAAAAAGTAAAACCTTTTTGTGTAATGCAGAATAACATTATCTGTTGATGTAAGTATCCATTCTTTTACGTTTATAGAATTACATAGCTGCAGTAAGATATAAGGTCACAGAAACCTGTTCATTACAACTTGCAGAAATTTGCACTATAGGTATATGACAGCTGCCCAATCTTGAGGGTATGTTGGCTAATGTAATAAATGACAGTACAAAAAGGTAAACGATTACAAAAGCATAATTAATAACTTGATATATTGTTAATAAGGAACATTTCAATGGATGCATTATTCTGCAACATTTACTCAAACCGTTCTGATAGTAGTACAGTTTATATATTTAATTTCATATGCCAATGGCTATGTGGGGGTGCAGAGTAATGAATAATATTTGAAGACATAAACATATAACTGTTTAGTCAACTGTCAGTTTTATAATATAAGTCTATTTAAGTGGGGAAAATGACAGTAGTATTGAAAAGCACTATAAACAGTAGCAAAGATGTCAGCTCAAAAATGCATCCACCCCCAGAAAGGGGACAGTTGTCTTCAAATGTGTAGTAGGCTGTTGCAGAAAATAAAGGAATTGTCTGTTGTGTGTGTCTAAGTTGCATAAAGCAACAAGTAATGGTCATACGATTACTGCAAGGAAGATTTAATTTAGGCAGTAGGAAAATGAATCTATCAGTAAATAAAGTGAACACCATAATAGATTGCCTAAGGCAATTACAGAGTGTTTAAGAATATAGTAGACATATATACATCTGCTAAGAATGACACGAGCTGATCCTGCTCAGGGGAGCCGGAGAAAGGTCTAAGTGACCCCTTCAGGTCCCTTACAGCTCTACCTACTCTGATCTGATGTGCCCTACTGAACAGGTGTTTTGCCTGTAACATCTATGTAACTAAATGTTGACTGACTTGTAAGTTGGACCATTTGACTTGATAACTTAAACAGTCATGCCAATATAAAGTTAACATGAAGTTTCCAGCAGTCTAAGAAATAGTAGGATTGCTAGTCAATGGAAACTGTAATGTGAATGGTGTTTTCTTTTTAAATAGAAGTCTTGTATCTCCTTTAAACTCTCAGAAAATGACAAAGCTCTGTATGTAGCAGATGTAACATATCATTTATTGGAAAACATTGAAGGAGACCACGTAAGATTAGTGTCACTCTGATTTAATGTTGAAATATACATTATTTTCAAGTGTGTTACTTCACTGGTTCAAAATGTTAGGTAAATAAGAGGAATACTATCTTCTTTTTAATAAGATATTTGGATTTTTGTCAGACTATGAAAGAATTTAACACATTTTGACAGTCTCCGTACAGAAAAAAATGTCATTCCATACAGAAAAACTGAAGAAAAGTTCTCAAAGTAGGTACCAGGTGCTTAATCTGTAGGACTCAAAATTAAGAGCTTCAAAGAAATTAATTATCTTTTGTTCTGGTTTAGCCACAGTCAGCAACTATGTACCACACAGCCGCTCGCTCACCCACCCCCCCAGTGGGATGGGGGAGAGAATCAGAAGGGCAGAAGTAAGAAAACTCGTGGGCTGAGATAAGAACAGTTTAATAATTGGAACATAATAATAATAATAATAATAATAATAATAATATTGTAATGAGAAGGAAAACAACAAGAGAGCAAGAGAGGAACAAAACCCAGGATAAAATAACAAACCAAACCATGCAACCACTCACCACCCTCCGACCAATGCCCAGACAGTCCCCAAGCAGCAATTGCTCTCCCCCCTGGCCAACTCCCCCCAGTTTATATACTGAGCACGGTGTCATATGGTATGGAATAGCCCTGTGGCCAGTTTGGCTCAACTATCTTGGCTGTGCCCCCTCCCAGCTTCTTGTGCACCTGACAGAGCATGGGAAGCTGAATAGTCCTTGACTAGTGTAAACATTATTTAGCAACAACTAAAACATCAGTGTGTTATCAATATTATTCTCATACTAAAATCCAAAACACAACACTATGCCAGCTACTAGGAAGAAAATTAACTCTATCCCAGCCAAAACCAAGACACCTTTCTACAAACTCTTAAGGTTAAGAGTATTACAATTTCTTTCATAAGGTTTCTAACCTGTTTATTACTTACTATTTTAACACATACCTGATGTATCACTGATTGCATGCAATTCTTCAAGAGAGTATTTTTTCTACTGAAAACAAGTTTTTATGCTCTTTTTAAGATGTGAAAAGACATATAATTCCCATAATTTTCAATCTAGGAAAAATTAGATTTTATGCCACTAAAATATCTTACAAATACACACTGATTTCACTGATGTGTTTAATTAATCAGTTGTTAGATTAATTCACTTGCAAAAATGAAAACATATTTTGATACTATGGAGTAATTTATTTTTTTGTCAGAAATCACTTATAGTGTTGACATTCTTGTCATTTTTTATCCTAAAAGATATTTTTAAATGTCTAATGCTAAAGATTTCTACAAGAAGTAAGTATTTGAATATTTTCTTTGGTTAAATTTTTTAAACAGATAATATTCATCCACTTAAAAGTATTTTACATTAGCTTTTTGAATTTTGAAAATTTCCACTGAGCAGATAGTAAGAAACAAAACAAGATATTATTTTTTTTTCCTTCCTGTGAGCTATGATCCAGCTCTGTCCAGCCCATATCTGACATAATGCAAGACTATAAGAAGAAGGACTTCATATTTGTTATCTCCTATCACATTTCACCACTATAATTTACAGCCCCTCCATCTGTCATCTGCAGTCTTTATTTTGATTTCAGATTTTCTTCCAGTTTATTAACTAAAATACTGAATAGGACTGAGATGAGAACAGCTCTCAGAAAAACACATGAAGAAACTCTCTAACTGGTTGATATTTCCCAATGAGGTGTTATGGTTTGCAGCCTGTCACTCTTTCAGCCTCTAATCAGCTTTCATGTGTCCCAGTTTTATTTTCTTTAGCCCTTGTTTTTCTTTTTAACCCAATTATCATCCTGTAATATATTAAATACCTTAGAGAAGTTGAAGACCATTACTAAAAAGCTCTTATCTTTATCAGCTGGAGTTGCAATCTTGTCAAAGAACAGCACCATTTTTTTTAAAGACTGGTTTCCATGGGGTACAAGATGCCCTAACGATTCCAGCTGGAGTGAGCATGTTTACACCATCCCTGCCAAACAACAAGCTATCAACAGCACATCACTGGAACAGGCGATACAGCAGAAATGTGCTCAGCTGCTGCTTCCTACCGACTTCCCACTGCTTAGGGCATCCCACAGCCAAAGCCAACCAGCATGAAAATAATTAAATGTGAATATGTTACGGGACCCATGAGAAAGCTAGAGATGTGGCATGAGCCCTACTCGAAAAGCACCTGGGGTGATAGAAAGAATCTGTTGGTTGAAAAAAAGCTGATGGGCCGTTAAATTTCAGTATTAAAGACTTAATGTATAATGTACCTTTATACCATCTGGACGTTCATCTCTACATTTTCTGAACCAATAATATCTAAATAAAGTTAAACCTTCTATCCCGCACAGAGTTCAAGAAAGTGCCATACTGAAAAACAAAGGCTTTACTGTATTTCACAGAAAAGTCACACATTCGTGCACCAAATCTGTCATGACACCAGCAGTATAACTGTTTAGCTGCAATTATTGAGAATGTAAGCGCAGAATAACTGTAGGGAGAGATAATACCTCCATTAGACCAAAACATATAGCTAGAGGAAACACACACACAAACAAGACACGTAAATCTTTATACTGAATGTAGGCAACTACACTTTTACTGAACTTCATTCAGTCAAAAATGCATGTTGGAACACACTGAGTGACTTCTGCTGCCAGCACCCCTGAGTATGGGGAATGGGCTGGGACCAGTGGAAGTCCACTGGCATGAGGTCAGAACATGGTAGAGGTGTTTGCTCTGATCTAGACAGGAAAGTGCTTCCAGTCTCTGTGTTTATGTGTGGGCCATATGTAAGATACTATGCAACTGTGAGACTACAACCTGATACTACTTTTTCTATTTTCTATTTACATTTAAAGTTGATAGGAGAAAATTGTTTCCTATATATCAAGACTGATTAAGACTATCAGTAGTAGTAGTACCAATGATATAATAATCTTTTTTCTTCTGTGGATGTAATAGGTAGATAAATCACAGTCATTCAACACACATCTTGCGTGTCTCTGCTCCACCATCTTTCCTAGTTTTATAGATCCCTCTGGATAGCACGTCATTGCCATCAGTAACCATGTGCATAGCAGTCAGTCATGGAGAATATAGAAACATCTGTATGTGAGTGTCAAAAATCAGCTGAAACACCAGGTCAAACAGGAGCCAGCTTCTTTTGGAATCCTGTTCATGTCATAAGGAATTAAATTACTGTCCAAAACCTTTGGTACAAAACACAGTTAGGTGTCTTTATGCCACTATGATAAGGAAATCCCATGGAGACTACAGTGTCTCTCCTTTGCTATGCCGATGGACATGTTACAGGAGCATAGCTCCTGACAGAAACCTCTGTTGATGGGACTCTTTCCTATCACTGCTCTATCTCATCTAGCTGGTAAACTGGGTTTTCAAGCACATTTCAAATAATGTCCATGGCTTTGGACAGAGGCCTATTTGGCAATGGATTTATGCAGATCTAATTTGAAGTGAAAAAATATCGTCTCTTTGAGGCATTGCCAGCTGGCTCAACTGGTAACAACTGCAAGGTCACACGAGGAAACACCCTGGAGCCAGGTGGATTGAGATCAGAAGGGCACAAAGGCCATCTTACACATCCCTTCCTAAGCTGCAGTTTGTGGACCTTGGCAAAATGTAGCTGACAGCTAAGAAATGCATGGATTTCTTACCAGCTCAGCCAAAGTGAGGCCGCTTTTTGGGAGGGCTATGAGAATCCCATTGCAAAGTTTTATTGACATAATTTACAAGGTGCCTGTGTGGCAAGTGCAGCCAAAGGATGATGATTCAGCTTGTGACAGATGTGAGAGTCCTGGAAACACAGAGATGTTCCAGCTAAAAGGGCACATGGAATATTCCTAGCATGTGTTTCATGAAACGCAATGTCTCTGTGTTCTGCTTCAGCGATGGGTAAATGAGGAAAAGAATGTGGGAAGGCTGGGAAAGAAAAATGGAGCTTTGTGAAGGTGCTAAGACGAAGTCTTAGGCAAAGGAACCTGGGAGTCCTAGTTGCCATTCTTGCTCTTTTCTCAACACACTTACATACCACCTTTCCCCAGGAAAATTGTTTATCCTAATTTCAACAAGTTAATGAAAATCCTAACCAAAGAGCTGGTACTGAAGAAGGGAAGCACACTGTCAGAGTATCAGTGGGAATTCCAGTATGCAACTAACCTATTTTCTTCCTGGATAAGCAGGTGTTAGTACTGTCACTCCTCCCAAGAGAGTGAACTAAAGTCTTTGCTAAATGCTCTACTAAAGTGATCTTACTGAATTATAAAGGTTCAATAACCCTAAATTCTGCCCTGGAGTAAGAGTAGTTAATTTACTCAAGTAATTGTTAACAATTGTTCTAGAGTCTGTCCACCTTTCAAAGACATAAGTATGCATATGGATGAAGCATAGGTAAGACCTTTTGTGAGATTTATAGTAAGATTAACAAGGGTATTAGCTATTTTGGCAAAAAATCTACTACTGGACAAAACTGTAGAGTATTTGAATCTCCATGATAAGTATTACTGGTATGGCACTACTGCCTCCCTCTGTTCTTCCTGTGGTAACTGGTCAAGTTATCAATCATGTAGCTGATGTGTAAATTCCATATTATCTCAGCTCCTTTCTTGGCCACAGCTTCTTTATACACTTCATTTTTCACCACACACCGAAACTTCAGCAACTTTTCTGAAAATATCAGCCATGCAATTGTGTCAACTTTTCAAAAATCCATTGTTCACTACAAACTAAAAAATTGAGGTGGAATCCAAATAAAATGTATTTAGTATTAAAATAAATAATACTGTGATACCATATCACTCTGTGCAATACATTCAAAAATTCATCATTTTAAGTCCAGAAAATCATTCAGATTTTATTGTATTTTAAAGTTCTGTGGAAATTCTACTAAAGCCTCTCAGACACAGAAACCTTGCCACTGCAGAATGTGGGTTGATGTATTTGGCAGTGCCAAGCTGTGTTATCCTTGAGGCTCACGGCAGTGCTGAGTTTAAAGCACTGATTTGGATAAAAGTTTTTTTTTTCTTTTTGATACAATAAAAAAAGAAAAATAGTTTCAAACTTATGTGGAGTGCTAAGTAAGAGGGTTTTATGCACCACTGGCAGGACACTTCATTTTTTTTTTTTTTTGCTGCAAAATAATTGTATCAGAAAATGTACATCTTTTAGTGTAATATATTACCTGCTAACAAAAGTGGAATATTTGTAAAAGGATGATAAAGCATCAGTCAAACAGATCTTTCTGATATGCAAATGAATATGAATATGCATTAGAAATAAGTACGCATTGTGGTAAGAAAAATAAGAAGCAGCATTTTTAGCTGATTAAAACTTGAAAGAACAAGGAACTGAATGAAATTTATCTTAGCAATTTGAACTTCAAAGAGCTTATGGTGAATAAGAACTGTTTTATGGCCTACTAATTAACAAGAACTGAGAGTGAAAATATATCATTGTTCTCAGAGTAATCCTGCTGGGCAACTTTCAATTAACTAAGCCTTGCAAACGTGCTTTTCTAATTGATAGTGGGTAGGCTGAATCTTGCATGAGACATTATTTTTAACTGATATTGGCTAGGAGTAAAGAAAATTATGGAGTGTTCAACAGAAATGATAGAAGTATGTCTTTTGCACAGGGGAACAACAGATCCAAAGACAAAGATATCTAATTTGACTGGACTTTTTAGAGCATAACCTGATAAAATATTTAAAACAGCTATAATTTAGAAAGCATTAGAGCTACCCAGAAATTTTTGAAGGAACAAATTTTATGAGGCCCAGTGATCCTGGGGAAAAAAAAAAAGGATTTGAGAACTATCAGCAAGGCAGGATGCCAACAGCATTTATAGATGACTTGAGTGAGAGCAGCAGTCTATAAGGATAGATGAACATCACACCAGGAAAGAGGAAGGACAGCAGATCATGTTGCTCGCTTTTTAACATTGGATATTGACGAGAATAATCTGAACATTACACCCCAACAGCTATGTGGTTACACAGAATGCAGCAAAAAGGTTTTGTTTGTGTGTGTCTATAAAATTGACGACTATTTTTTACAGATTTTTTTCCCCCAAGGATGGAATCAAACAGCTTCCACATTTTCCAGCACCCTAAAACACACCATGTTTATAGCTTTCTTTTAATAAAGATATCTGGCAATTTGAATACTAGTCAGCTGGAAAACATTCTCCCTAATTCAAAGCTATATCTACCAGTGAGAGTGAGCATCCAGGCTGGTATCCCAGATCATACAAAGGAATGTCTGCCAGTGCCTAGGTCTACTGTTCAAGTCCTTCTGTGCTGGGCTTTCTTATATTTTAGAATATTCTTTTGTTGACTTGTGTGAGGTCAGTTTTCCAAAACACTTTTGAAATTCAATATAGAGACACTATCCAAATGTCATTCATAATATCTTCAGCAGGTACCTGAAATATTAATCTAACTGGAGAGACACTAATTGGCAGAGGGTGTTCACTCCTTGCAGAAATTGTTCCCAAGCAAGATAATCTGGTGACCAGACCTCTGGAAATTCATAGACAAGATATAGTTGAACTAAAATATAGAGTGACTGTTTTGAAAACCATTCAAGCCCCAGGATGGTGGAGGTAAAATGATTTTCGTGTTAACTGATTAAGAACTTTCACCAGTTTAATCCAATCCCAATTTAGAGAAACACATATGTCCTGGTTTCAGCTGAGATAGAGTTAATTTTCTTTATAGTAGCTAGTATGGGGCTATGTTTTGGATTTGTGCTGAAAACAGTGTTGATAATACAGGGATGTTTTAGCTGTTGCTAAGTAGTGCTTATACTAAATCAAGGACTTTTCAGCTTCCCTTGCTCTGCCAGGTGCAGAAGAAGTTGGGAGGGGACACAGCCAAAATAGTTGATCCAAACTGGCCAAAGGGATATTCCACACCATATGACATCATGCTCAGCATATAAAGCTGTGGAAGAAGAAGGAAGAGGGAGATGTTCAGAGTGATGGTGTTTGTCTTCCCAAGTAACTGTTATGTGTGATGGAGCCCTGCTTTCCTGGAGATGGCTGAACACCTGCCTGCCCATGGGAAGTAGTGGATTAATTCCTTGCTTTGCTTTGCTTGTATGTGCAGCTTTTGCTTTCCCTATTAAACTGTCTTTATCTCAACCCACAAGTTTTCTCACTTTTACTCTTCTGATTCTCTTCCCCATCCCACTAGCGGGGAGTGAGCGAGCAGCTGTGTGGTGCTTAGTTGCCGGCTGGGGCTAAACCACAACAACATATCACACTGGGCATGCTAATGAGAGAGTAACTCAGGTTTTCAGGTTAGTATTTGCACCACCACTTTGACAGTGACATTCCTTTAATTGAACCCTCTCTGCTTAGTGGTTGCCTACTCACATGAAAGAGAAACATGACTAGAAATTGTAAAATCTTCACATATAAGATATACTGTGCAATTGGATCAAATTTATTTACTTGTTATATTCCTAGTTCTGGTGTTTCATTTAAAATATGGATTTAAATGACTTAGGATGAAAATGCAAAACATCCAATTGCCAAGATTTAATGTCAGGCTGAAATGGTCTATGCAAAATGGATCTTTTTTGACTAGTTTTGAAATCAGTAGATCCTTTTTTAGAACTATCAAGAGAAACCCATTGATTCAGAGTGATTAATGCAGAATGTTCATACAGACTTTTTAAACTCAAGAGATGAAACCTTTGTTCTGGGATTGAAGTCTTTTTTCCTATGTAATTCGCCTTGTCCCTCCTGGTGGCTGATGACACTAACCTCCTTGCCACTAGTTTCCACAGCCTTTATATATTTTCTGATTCCTCCTTCCTATTACTTCAGATACAGGGTCTGTGTCCATATCTTGTACTACAATGTTTTTAAGATCAGCCCTTTTTATTTTTATACACATTTCTAAAAATTTCTCCAGTAAAGTGGCTTAATCCAGATGAGATGGCCAGATGAACGTGTTATACAGTAGTAGCAAATATCTTGGTATCATTCAGGCTTTTCAAAAGTCAGAAATCAAAGTCAGAGTGCAAAGGTAGAGCAATACTGTTGCACAAAACCACCAGAGTCTTGTCTCGTGGCACTAAGAAACTCAGTTTCAAAGATGCCAACCCTAATAAAACTTCATTCTTTTATTCTCACTATAGCGTCGGTAATCCAGGTTGTAACTATTACAGAATTATAAACTGCTTTGAACTCTTCCTGAGTTGAAGCCCCTGAAAGGTCTACATTTTCAAAAGGCAAAGACATAAAGTTCCTGTTAGCCAGTCGAACTTTTGAGCTTTCAAAGTAAGAAAACAAGGCTTGAGCTCAAATTTGGTCTATGATCACAATCTTTATACACAAACTCTTTTTTTCAGTCTGCTGTGGAAATATGTGCAGAAAAAGAAACCCCAACTGTCTTGTGACTATGCAAGAAAACTATACGTACTAGCGTTCTATTTTGTTTTACATCACAATCTTGATTCTCTTTCATGGGTTAACATATCTAGTATATTTCATTTTTTTAACAGATACAAATGGCTTGTAATTTCTTGACTCAAAGCATACTAAAATCAATGATAGTTTAAAATAAAAGGACGTGATTTCTCATTTGATTGACTCATTAATAAATACATTGACTACATCAGCTGATAATTCCTAAAAATATCTAGATGAGATATAGATTCCTTATTAAGGCAGGAATTTAAAAGAAGTTGGAGGTTCATCTCATCCATAGTGGAACTCTAGATTCCAGATCATCCTTTGATTCAGAAAAACTGGGACATGAGTTCTGCTTTGGGTGGACTGTAAATACTGTGAGTCCTGTCAAAATTAGAAAGTTCAAAATGAGTGGTAAAAAAACCCCACTCAAAATAAACAAATCCATTTTTACTTTAAAAATGTTTATAATACATTTGAAACTAGGGAGACAGTTGGTGCTGTTAACTTTTGAATTTGAAGCATTCTATAATGAGGAATGATTTTAAAAAAGTATGGGGTCTCTAGAGGTTTCTGAACAGCTTATAGATTTATTGAAATAAAAACATTTTTAATCTATAATTCTGGCTTTGAACATTTTTTCTTTACTTTATTGTCTTCATTTTAGTTCCATTTGGTATATGGAATTGACAGAACATCTATCAGGTGACCAATGAGTGATTAAGGAATTATTTTTAGGTACCATTATAAGAGAACTGGTACTAAAAAGAGCTCATCTGAAAGCATCATGCAATAATGACAGAATTTACTGGCAACTATGGATATTACTTAAACACTTCACATTTATGCAGTAAATTTATGCAGTATTATGCAGGAACTGACAATGTTATGGATATTTGGACAAGAAGACAAAATTAATATAAATCTTTTTTTTAAAGGGAAAGAGCTCCCATCAACAAAATTATCTTTGTATTGTTTGCGAGAGGAGTATAATATAAGAAGAAATATACTCCTCAAAATTTTTAAACCAGAATCTGTTTTCCCTTAGTTCCTTAAAAGAGCAGAGCAATGTCAGACTTATTCCTAGAATATCCATTTTCCACCACATGCAAATCAGCCCTGGCATTGCTTCCTTTTGCTAGGGATTTACACTGAATTATTTAAGGAATGAGCCCATGTTTCATGAATTGAAAATTTTCCCCAGACTCATTTGTCTCCTTTCCCTTCCTTTATGATCCATACTTACTCTACATCTTCAAATGGTAGACAGAAACAGATCTGATGTACATTTTTTCATGTTCATATCCATGCAAATGTAACCTATATAGCGGAATTTTACTTGGACTATCTTTTTTCACAACAGTAGCTGGCACTGTTTTCTACAAGAGGAGTAGGCCATCAGATCAGCAGAGTTTCTATTGTCCATCTATTTTATGAAGCCTGTTCAGAAACAAGAGGGGAGTCTTTGCATGGTTGTTTCTTATCATGCCTGCTGTTGTTAAATACTTATCACAGGTATAATCTTCTGTAGAAATTCTTCATTTCTCATAACCAAGAACATCAAAAACTTGAATATCATTCTCAGTAATTAGCTAAGAAAATGGCAGAATGGATTTACTCAGACGTTACTATACTGGCAGCTGTAAGGGCCCTCTGCACTTACAGTATATCGCTCCTCTGCCTCCTTGCTCTGGCTCTTGTGTGATCCTTTACTGAAACCAGCAACGCAGCATGCCATAAAAACAGTGATGATGGCTGGACTGACTCTCTATTCAGGGAGGTGAATCAGCTCATTGAAAGTCCAACAAACACTGGGTCCAGCACAAGGGAGGTGGCAGGAATATGTATCTGGAGGCAACAAGGGGAGTCAGCAAAGAGGGATCTGGTTGGGCAAGACTTCTTTTGGCAGTGGTGAACTGCCAAAGGTTGTTGCAGCTGTGGTATGTAATCTGGCCTTTACAAGGAAATACAGTTTTCTGGCTTTAAGCAGTAGAACAGCAGTTGCAATTATGAATGCTGTTTCTGGTTCAAAGTCTTAAGTAGGCTGGGATCTAGGAGGTGGTCAAAGGTGCAAAGCATTGGTGATTCTCCACCTCATTTCTAGTTGGTTCAATGAAAGGATTTAGTGATATCTTCCTTCCTTCCTTCCTTCCTTTTTTAGTCACCTTGCCCTTGTGCATTTCCATCTGCTTGAGAAACTGCCAGATAAAATGTCTTTCTTCATTTTTATAGTCCTAGGATAAACATGATTCATGCTCACTCTTTTACCTTCCCATCATATATCTTTTAACAGACCCTTGATCTATTCAAGGTCTCCTATGACCTTCTATTTCTCTTTTTTTAACCTGTTTCTCTCAGTCACTAAGGTTTGCATTGTCAGAAATTTCACCACCAGAAATCTTCTCTCCCCTGTTTCTGGACCACTGCCTTCTACGTTCGTTAACTATAATTAATGGGAACAGAACTTCTTGATTTTGGGCCACATTTTCACTTTCTTTGTCTTTGTCCATTTGTGGTTTTCATAGTGGCAGTCTCAAAAGCTCACTTTCAACTGATTTTCTCCTTCCAATATAAAAGTCAAAACAGTAAACATTTTCTCAAATAAAATAAAATAAACTGCAAGAATCCATGCTTTTTCAAGTTTGCTTATATTTAGCAAAACACTAAATCTTGAACAAAGGCATTTTGCTTCACTTAGTCCTCATCTGTCAGGGAAGGCCCATACTACAGGATATGGTAAAAGACTTTTTTTTTTCTTCACTCTCATTTCTGGTCTGTGTGTACAATATATACATTGCACAACTATACTAACTTTGTATCTGAGATGATTAGGACTGTGACAAGCATATGAAATATTCCTTAGTTGTCCACCAAATCTTACCACAGTATTCAGCCTGTGAATTATGACTACCCATACTAGACTTTTGCACCATAGATTAAGAATCCCACTTTTGCACCATAGATTAAGAATTACACGGAGTTTGTTCTGTTCAACAGCAACAATAACTGATAGAAACTACATTAGATGTGTTTGAAAACCAGATGAAAAAACCCTCTTAATTAAAATCTTTTTTCCTAAAATTGTGTCTTTGTGGATGGGAGGATATAATACATATAGATATAAAGCATTAAAAAAAATGGTTTGTTTAAGGTGTCAGATATATAAACTACTGTAAACAGATGTGCTAAATGGGACTGCTATTTGTAGTCTTGAATCTGGACCTTATATACCAAAGAACCTCTCACTGTTCTGGACAATATTGTCCAAAAATTATCTATTCCAAAGGCTACACTTCAGTGAGCTTGTCTGTGCAATGAAATAGATACGCTAAGTAAGGTGGCCAAATCAGTAGCAAGAAAACTGGCTCAAGTGAGTTTGCGTGTATCTAAGCAACAGCAGCCATGCTCGGCGCCTCAGCACTGAGAGTGGAACTAGTTGGTGCTTTGGCATATTTCATAACTTTATATCTTGTTATCACAGCATATTTATTAACTATTTCTTTCTACAACAACCTTCTGTTCTGTATGGAGTTTTTATCCAAATGAGGTCCTATATAAGAATGTGCTATACCTCTCTACTAATGCTAGCAGAAAATGCTAACGTGTGTATGTGTATGTAAATGTGTATGGAAATTGATGTCCCCCTGTATTATTCAGCCAGCTTTCTGTGATTGAAAGGGACTTCTTGAACTGCTCTAAGTGTATCTTCATGCATTAGTGGTGCTAGTCATAGGTGTAAAAACAATCTGAGTTTTTACTGCAGCATTTGGGATCCAGTGGGGGCAGATAGGACAAAATGCAAAATTTCCTGTGTGAATACCAGTCATGGGTGCTCTTACTGTTTCTGGATCAGAAAGAGATGAGGAGAAGAGAGAAGGGAAGGAGATAAAAAGGGAGTCACTCTAAACCTTCAGATGGATGTTATTAAAAAATGAAAAAATTGGAAAAGGTTACCTTTTAACAGAGAGGATCTAAAATATTTTTGGAACACAATCTGTGGCAGAATGTTTACTGGTAAATTGTGAGAATTATAACTCAAAGGAAATTTGACCCTGAAAATTTCAAATTAATAATATTGCCAAGCATTAACAAGGTTTCTGGCAAATTAACAGAAAAGAGCAGCAACAACTGTGATTTATAAGAGATTTTTTCCATAAGACAATCACATCTCTTGTTGTCTATATGGTATTTGTAGATATGATTTTCCCACTTAGTCAACAGAATCTTCATCACATTAAACAGAAACATTAGCAAAGAATTATTGCAAGGAACAAACTGAAAAGACAGAATTTTATTATGCACGCTTTTTTCTATATATTTATTTTATTATGCACAAAAAATACTAAAGGATCATATAAATGATAGTATTAAACTATTGACTCTTTACTAGTCACTGGAATAAATTCCTGGTAAGGCCACTGTTAGTTAACAATTTCTCTATGTGGAAAGAACCAATTCTGAAGAACCTAAGGAAGAAGAGTGAAGAACACTTCCTTTAATACTTTGTCATCAAACTTAGATCCATTTGTGTAGCAATGATTCTTCACATTGTGTTCCCTTAGCCCCAGTATGAAGATACCTCTCCTTTTTTCTTCATTTACAGAATTAATATGAAGGATGTGCATAGTCCCACATAAAGAAACCAATTATACCATAGTTTCTTAATGTGCTGGCTTCAGCAATGGAGAAAAGTAGAGAAATTCTGGACCCTTCCCATTATTCTGGCCACTGATTTCCACATCTGCTTTACATCCCATCAAGACTGTTTGCATAGCTGTTTAAAGTAGATTGCTGAAATGATCTGGATTAAAAGCAGTCCTAAGGGATAGTTAGTTTTTAGTGGAAATGCTATAGCATCCAGATAGCTCGTAATTTAAGGGTTTATAATTTGTGCATAGTTTTCCTAAATCACTACATCAATCTTCCACTCTTTCTGATTTTTTAAGTATTCAGTTGGCCACTTCCTAACTGTGTATTAGAATATGGTGTTCTGGCTTCAGTGGAAGAGCATCATAGTGTAGAAGTCTTTCCCCAAAAGCAGCAGTAGATTAGCTCAAAATTAGTAGGTTAGCTCAAAAACTTCTTGCAATTAGACTTTCAAGCATTTTTTACTCTTTGTCCACAACTACAAATCTTCCTTCTCTCTTCAGGAGAAAGAGAGTGAAATGGGTTTCATGGGGTTAAGGTGTAAGAATTTACATCCTCTATTTCTTTTTCAAAGAGTTTCCACCACCCTAACACATATAAATTTTTATTATTTCACTATCCTACACACAGACGATCTACTGACTTGTGTGTCGCACAAGGAAAGGAGTATGGAAACTTTGTTGTTCAGATAGTTGGGCCAATCCCTTTCACAAGTCTAGCAATAAGAATAAAGCTGGTCTTCTCTCTTCCTAACATTGAGGAACACCTTCTGAACACCCTAGAAGGTGTTCCTCAATGTCAACAATAGGGGATAGCACACTGATGCAGTGCAGTGCATCTACCAGTGCACCATAGCTCACAGGCTTGGAGTTCTGCTGAAATTCTTGAAAACTCTGCCTTAAGGTCTTGTCTACTTGGGTGGCTACATGGGTCTAACAATTTGCACAAATATTTTGTTTTGTTCATTCAGTCTACATAAAGAAACTCATTATTACCTCCTTTTAAACTGAAAAATACAGTTATCTTGTTTACACAGCTGCCAAAGCTAATTCCCTAAGGATCTTATTCTCTATTCTGTTGCAATGTACTCTGCTACAGTCTAACTTCAGAATAAACCAAGTCCTAATGCTCCTTTTTAGGAGTTCTGGTTACATTTCTTCTTGTTCTTTTAAAAACAAAGATGAATAAAGCATCTAAAGAGCATAAGAAAACATTAACTAGTAAGAAGCTTTGACTTTGTGTGTGTATTTGTATGTGTGTCGTCACGCTTCTTAAATGTCTGAAAGGATGAGCTTTAACTTCTCATTAAATCGAAATGAACTAGAAATATAGAAGGGAGAGAGTTTCATAAGAAACATGAGAAGCACTGAACTCAAAGTAAAATTCTAGGTATTTCAAATTTCAGCAAATATTGGTACTGTTCATATTATAGCTAAATAAGTTTTCCCATCTAATGAAAGGATATTGACAAGATTAGACTGAAAAACATCCACTTTGATTTTTCATACTTTCTAATCTGCTGTCTGATATCAAATAAGCATGACACAGATGGCTAACCTAAGTTCAGCAATGTGAAAGGCCGAATTTCTATTTGAAATGAATTAATGTGTGATCAGAATTTAAGTCCTTCATGGTGATTAACTATTTTGACTTATTTTGATTTTAGGAAGTCTACTATAATTAAACTCATTTTCTAATTTCAAATGAGTTGTGAAGTTCCATGGGAATTAAATTTATTTTGCCTTTTACTTTAAGCTATATCACTTATTTCAGCTGGTAACATCACTTTTGTCAGCATTAATTGCATCTGACACAGGAACACTGGCATATACTATTATTCTACCTCTATGCTAAAGTGTCCAAAAAATGCCTAAAATGTTCAAGCAATAATCACATATTTTACACATTAACAGTGTTGATACTTAAGTAGCTTTGAACTGATTGTACTGGGTCTGTCTGGGATAGAGTTAACATTCTTCACAGCAGCCCATATGGTGCTGTGCTTTGCATTTGTGACTAAAATAGTGCTGGTAACACACCAATTTTTTGGCTATTGGTGAACAGTGCTTGCACAGACTCTAGGCTTTCTTTTTCTAACTCTGTGCACATGCACCTCTACCCTTGGCTAGCCGGGGGGGGGGGCGGGGGCAGAGGAAAGACACAGACAGAAGACCTGACCCAAGCTGGCCAAAGGGATATTCCATGGCATAAAATGTCAGGCTCAGCAATAAAACTGGGATAGAGGAAGAGAAAGGGGGGTGTGCCTTCCAAAGTGGCTGTTGCTTGGAGACTGGCTGGGCATCGGTCTGTTTGTGGGAGATGGTGAGTGAGTGCCTTTGCATCACTTGTCCTTTTTCCTCTTTCCTTTGCTTAGTAAGGTCTTTATCTCAGTCAGTGAGTTTTCTCACTTTGCTATTCCTATTCTTTCCCCCATCCCATGGGGGACAGGGGGAGGTTGGGGAGTGAGTGAGTGGCTTTGTGGATGTTTAGCTGCTGGCCCAGGTAAACCCACCACACTGATCTATATTTGATTCTGTGTTAGTTTTGTCATTCTAATCAGTCATATTAAAATTAAATTAATATACGAAATACTTGCACAATGGAAGCAACAAGATACAATCTTAAAGATCTATTCAAGTAAATATTCTAATGCTCACTTCGAAATAAAACTCTGCCCATTGTAATACTCAGAACCATTCTGGTTTTAGTAAGAACAAAGCAAGAGATAAATCAGTCTGATCTCTTGAAAATAGCTCCTCTTTTAACATCTTTTAAGATCTTTATAATCTCTAGATAATCTCATTTGTATACATGAAATACCTACCTCAATACAAAGACAAAAATGTGCAATGGAATAGGTATTTTTACATTACTTAAGTCCTAACGTTGTCAGGCATTTGCTTTGCAAGTATCATAAAGCAATGGTGTCAACCTAATGTGATTTCACTAATGTCTTAGCAGAGTACTTAATTCTAAACACCCTATTGCTTTATCTATACGCATTTGGTGTCTTTGGGCATGATACCAGTGTAATATTAAGCAATTAAAAAAAAAGTATTTAAAATATATCACAAATTAGTTTCTACAATTTTAATTTCTACCATTACTCCACTAACAGAAATCATATCACTTAATTTACAGGCTAACCCACAAAATATCCAGGTTCTATACTTATTCATGCTATATTAAATATGTTAGAAAAACTAAGAAAAATAAAACTTTTTGATAGGTCTTTCTGTTGTGTTTTGTTTAAATGCAAGCTTTAAGATGAATAGCAAACAACCAATAACACTTCAGAGGTATTTCCTTGATTGAATTAAATTCAAAACCTCCTATGTTAATGCTCACTAATAATGCTGAGCTGATAAGCCCAACCCAATATTGATAATGTTGAAATCTCAACAAAATATTTTCAATAGCATACTCATTAACATGTTGACTCTTTCCTATGCTGAACAGAATTATCAGTAATAAACTGCCTTTTGGAATCTGTGTAGCCTAAGTCTTTGAAAGGACTAGGAAATATTATGATTGCTTTATAATTTTTTTAAAAATCCAAATAAATTATTATATTTCTAGATAAGCCTGGAAACATGAGTTATATACTTAAAAGGGTCACTATTATATTCATGGTAGGCCAAGAAACTGTATCAGAAAAGCAGGACTAATAAGGACTTCTAGTCCTCCTTTGGCAGCTTTCAGACTAGATTCTAAATTTTTCTTGCTGACTTCTTATTCTGGCTTGAGACCCAGCTATGACTTTTCCAAAAACCTATTTAATGCAGGAAAGAAAGTGAAGGGCATTTATAGATTGACAAGATCATGAATCTTGTGTGAATCAGTCACACAAAAATACCTCTGGACTATCACTCTTCCTAGCCTCTCAGGTTGACCAAAAAAGGGGTAGTTTGTAACCCACTTAAAAGGTTTATTTTAAAAACAATAAAGACAAGACAGGCACTCAGAGCTCCTCAGTAACTCTAGGACAACTAAAACTGAAATCATATAGATATTGCCTGTTGTGTTTGAGCAGGATCCAGAATGATCTCACATGCTTTTTAACATTGTGAGAAGTACAAAGCCTGGTCGCTGCTAGGATATGCAACATACATTACATCTTGGTTAATTAACATATGTTTAATGATAATTACTTCAAAAACAACTACGTACTGTTGCAGGTAAATCTGATCTATTGCTCAGACTAGTTGGAAACAAGTAATACATCACCTTTCCCAGTCAACAACATCACATCCTGAATCACTGAGGTCTCATACATCTGTAATCAGTGTTGGCAACAGTTCCTTAATTTTTGAACTATCACTTCTCTGGGACTTCTTTCAATTGTAACCCAGAAGCTAAGGCAATGATCTCCTCACTAATATCCCAACATGTTTGTATGTCTTCCACAGTCATTCCATTCAACTGTGGCCTAATCATGAAGGCCAAGACCCATCTGACTGAAGCTGGTCAAGAAAGACTAAAGATCTTCCTGCATTATAATAAATCATTTGCTAAACTCGTGAAGTAATCCTCCTGTTCAACTCAGTACTGGTGAAAGCGTCCAACAAAATATTCTGTTTCAGGACACAAATATCAGAAAGCTGTGTATCAGCTGTGGACAACTTTGGAGATTAATGTAGGAAGTATGATCATTTAGGGAAGACTGAAGAATTTGGAGCTCATAGTCCATAGAAAATGAAAGGACATTCAACAGCTGTATTCTAATATCTGTGCCAACCACCTCCCACAGGAAGGAATAATTTTTCCCCTTGTTTACTGAGCAGACAGAAGCTTGCTAAGCAGAGATAAAGAACCAGGTAGTGGATTTACAAAGCCATTTCAAACACTAGGAATTTTTCTAAGGTTAAAGATAGTTAATTCTTAGCATAGCTTGATTCTACCTCCACTGCTGGAGGTTTGTGAGTATTAACCAGGAAAGTATATGCATGTATAGGTAAACTTGATCTTGCCTTTGAAATTAAATGACCCCTTGAGGTTTCTTTTAACCTTATTTTCTAACTGCTATTATAGTGAAAACAGATTAAGGCTGTCTTTCAAGAGCTTCTTAAAGTGTAGTTTCATGATACAAAAAAACAATTTAAATATTACACTTTTATCTGAAGTCAGCTACAGCCTAATGATACCAGTAACAGCTATAATTTCTATAGCTCAAAGAGAACCAAGACAGAAGAAAATAGTTTCTCATTTAAGTATTTGTTCAGATTGCTACTTTTGCTTTTTTGACAGAATTCTGTTTTCTGTAGCAGTTAACACGTAATCCAGCAGTGTTATTCTTTGTCACAGTGACTGAAGATATTGTTTAGGTAAACTAAGAAATCAATCCCCATCATGTGAGGTTTTTAAGAACAGGTCATATACAGCAGAAAGAAAGAAAAGGGAAAAAGCAGGCAAACATTACTAAAAGGCCAAAAGAATAGTTACTAGGATGGACAGCAATTTATATGACCTCACTTTCAAGAAAGTACTTTGAAAGTATTTTAAAGGTCAGTAGCTTTTACCCTTGGGCTGAAGAAGAGAGAGTCTGCATGGTCTAAAACAGCATTTCTATTTAGGTCAGAAGCACACTCTCAAATGCACTCACATAGCATCCTTTGGTTCTTATCATTGTATAGTCTTGAAACATGCAAAGTGGATTCCTCTCAGGTGTAACTGAACCATATCTGTACTCTATATCTCTCCGATGTGTGCTCCTGTGTCTAGTGGTTGTTCAGTCCATGGGCCTAAATTAGAGCTAGTCAAAGTTAAAGTGCATTACAAGTATATAACAGAGATTTGGGGTTCTCAGGAGCAAGTGTTTTACTCTGCAATTTGGCTCTTAATTCTCCATACTGCTTCCAAGTATGGATGCACATTCAGAATCCTTCCTTAGGAGGTGTGGTTTGGCTTGGTTGACTCCAGCATAGTTATGGCCTTACCTTACTCTGTTGATCTTTCTTCTTGCCTCTAGCTCACCTCCTGATAAATGCCATGCAGAGTTCAGCATGTCCCTCATCAAACAGAATTAGGCTCTTCAGTTGCAGGCAGGGGAAAAAAAAGTGGGGGAAGCAGCAAACACACAGGCCCTGAGGGAAATCTTAGCTTCATTTTTTCTTGATTCAGCTAAATAAATATACACCTGTTTCAAAATTCTGAAAAGCCAAAAAAGAAAGGGAAGTGCAACACAACCTGCCATGTCTTCTAGTGGTCCTCTATCATTATATATGGCAGCCTCTGGGACCTGGCAGCATTATATTCCAACTCCAATAGTGTCAACTGTGTCAGGATGCTCACACTTCACAGGACTACAGTCCTCCTTTGTGTTGCCTTTGGGACAGAAAACACTATGAGCACTTGGGTATCAGGAGAGGGATCTTGTAAGTTCTTGATTAAAAGCAGGAATCTACCAGCTTTAATATATTTTTATATATATATATAGTAATCTAAGTTCTATCCTATCCTTACTTTATTAAGAATTATCATAATTTTATTTGACTCGTAGCCTCAGAAATAATAATCTCATCAGGATTTCCTCCCTTTTTCCCTCCTTTCCTCCCTCTCCTCCTCCCCCATTCTTTCTTGCTTTCTGCCTTCTTTACCTCCTTCTTTCTCACAACAATAAGACCAAAATGGGTCTTTTAATTGTTTTGATTTCTGCAATGAACTATCAAGCAAACACTGAACCATGACTCTTTGAATGTGCTTGTGTTCACTAGCTGGTGCAGAACTGCTGAACATCCCAGAGAAGCCTTGATCAAATACAGTTAAATTGAGTGCAAATCTGAGTAATTTCTGGCTGTAAGCTATTAGGTTGAAGATCTCAAATATCCAAAGCCCAGTTAGTATTTCACTACTGTTTTCTTTTGTTTTGTTTTGTTTTCAAAATAAAGAATGGAAAAAATAAAATAATCTGATTCCACTGTTCTGGGGGAAAGGGGGGTGGGGTGGGGGGAGAAAAAAGAAAATTAGTTCTCCCCTTAAAGTCCAGGAAAGCTGTTACTACTTACAAAGTCGTCTCTCATACTTGTAGACTCTTATTTTCTGAGAGACATAGTACCATGTCTCAATAGACCGCTGAAAGCATCCTAGATGATGCTAAATGTTTGCTTTTATTAAACCCATAATGGATCTTATGGCGTCTGATGCTACACATTTTTTTACCAGACTAAAACTGCCAAATGAAGCAATTTACTCCTTCCATTTTTTCTTGTTCTTATATGTCTTAAAGAAATGTTGTAGCTGAACATATATTATGAACTCTTTGTTCCTGAGGAGTTATTTATAGCTTGGGCTGTATAGCTGGGTTGAAAAATGGTGTACCTTTTAGCTCAGAGGTAATTCTTTTTTCTGGTTTTCTTTTGTTTTATAGAAAACTGCAAAAGTACAAAAAAGTACAAAAAAAATATATTTAGGTATTTAGGAGGATACCTAAATATCCTCCATTAGGTCAACAAATTCATAATACTTGTGTCATCAAAACAGCTGTTGAAGGTGATAAGCATTGAAGCTTGTGAGGAATGTAGTAGACTTGTATTCGATGGATTGGGATTTCTAATTGTCCTTTGGGACAAGGGCCTGACTTTTATTTATATAGATTTAGTGCTTAGCACAACTGGTCCCTAAATCCCAACTGTGTAGTCCAAAGTCTAGAATTTCTGGTTAAGAAAATTTAGACTATAGATGAAAAATAGAAGATTAAGTGCAAAATGTACAGCTTTGTGGATAATTTTTAATGTACCTGTGTATTGAGTTAATGTGGCAAGGTTTTGGTAGCAGAGAGGGCTGCAGGGATGGCTTCTGTGTGAAGACACCAGCAGCTGACCCCATGTTGGACAGAGCCAGTTCCTGCCAGCTCCAAGACGGACCTGCTGCTGGCCAAACCTGAGCCAATCAGTGATGTTGGTAGCACTTCTGTGGTAACATATATAAAAAGGGTACAAAAATGCTGCACAACAGCATCCAGGAAAGAGGAGTGAGAAAATGTAAGAAAATCAACCCTGCAGACACCAAGCTCAGACAAGAGGGAGAGGGAGGAGGTCCTCCAGACACTGGAGCGGAGATTTCCCTGCAGCCCATGGAGGAGACTATGGGGACACAGGCTGTCCCCCTGCAGCTCATGAAAGTCCATTGTGGAGCAGATATCCACACTGCAGCCCAAGGAGGACCCCATGCTGGAGCGGGTGGTTGTGCCCTGAAGGAAGCTGCAGCCTATGGAGTGTCCATGCTGGAGCAGGTTCCTGGCAGGAAATGTGGCCTGTGGAGAGGAGACATTGGAGGAGGTTTTCTGGCAGGACCTGTGACCCCCGTGGGTCCCCACAGGATCAGCAGTCTGTTCCTGAAGGGACTGCACCCCGAGGAAGAACCCATGCTAGAGCAGTCCTTGAAGAACTGCAGCCTGTGGGAAAGATCCATGTTGGAGAAGTTGCTGAAGGACTTTATCCCGTGGGAGGGACCCCACGATGGAGCAGAGGAAGAGCGTGAGGAGGAAGGAGTGGCAGAGACAAAGTGCTATGAACTGACCACAACCCCCATTCCCTGCCCCAATGAGCTGCTCAGAGGGAGGAGGTAGAAGAGTTGGGAGTGAAGTTGAGCTTGGGAAGAAGGGAGGAGTAGGGGGAAGGTGTTTTTAGATTTTTTTTTATTTCTCATTATCCGACTTTATTACAATTAATTGATAATAAATTAAATTAATTTCCCCAAGTCATGTTCATTTTGCCCATGACAATAACAGGTAAGTGATCTCCCTGTCCTTATCTCAACTCGCAAGATTTTCCTTGTATTTTCTCCCCATGTCCTGCTGAGAAGGAGTCACAAAGCAGCTTGGTGGGCACCTGGCAGCCAGCCAAGTTTAACACAGCACAACCAGAAAGGTTGTCAATTCTCTATTTGCTATATTTTGTTGTCAATTATAAATATGAACTTCTTCAGAAGCTTTATCAGAAGCTTCCAGATTGTGGGACAGACTACCTTTAAGAAGCCTCCAAGTCCCTTACTGAGGAAAAAAAACAAATCAAAACAAAAGAAAAACTTCAACATGGTGGTAGAGAAGAAAGAAGAAAAAGAAATTATTAAATTACTACTTTCCAACTGGAAATGCTTTGGAATTTAGTCCAGGGAATGATAGGCAGTGAGGTGGAGGAGAAAGAGTTGAGACTGAAGAATGTGCTAAAGGGAGAAAGAAAAGCACTTTGAGATTGTGTCATTCTAGACAAAGGAAAAATTTGAAGTACTTAAGGTTTGATTTGAAAAAGCATTGAGTAAGACCCTGTTTAGAGAAACGGGAATAGAATTGATGAGAAATAAGATGAACAAGTGTGAGAGGAACACAGATAACCTTGCAGAAGCATAGGAAAACATCATTAAGACTCTAAGACTGATGAGGGAGTGAGCAGATGGGAGGAAAGTCAATATATATAAGGCCAGGGAAGCCAATTATTTTAGCATCAGCATTTATTATGCTTTTATATTACATACTGTGGTCACATTTATTAATTTAAAATTTGGTAACTATTATGATTTTTTTTAAAACAGCAGTATCATAATACAATGATAAATAGCAGGAATGACTGTAGGATATTAAAAATAAATAGTTTAAATATTATTGACATTTGATTTCTTGGCACTAAACATCTGAACACTGCATAATACAGAAAAATAAATTTGGTGCTACATAACTATTGCTTTACCTTGCCAAAGAGGAAATGTGAAAACTATCCTTACTTAAAATACACCCAAATCAAACAATTTTCATATATGTACAGGGATTTGGAATAAGAAAAGGAATGCACTATCTTTTAGATTTCATTGTAGAAATCTGTTGCCAAAGATCAGAAAGATCAAGCACGGTCACATTTTTATAAAGTATTTCCACTTGCTCTGTGTTAACATGTTCCTTATTAGTGTTCTATGTATGATGCTTTCATAAAGCACATCAGGCAATCAGCTTTCTGGTTTCCACAGATTTGCCACTGAAGTCAAAATGAATTGCAGCATAAAAAAACTACAGGTTAGAGGCAAAAGGTGATCCATCCCAAGAAAATTTTGTAACAAAATTTACTTGTAAGAGTTAACTTTGCTGCCTTTTCAGGAAACTCTTTATCTCCACCATGGTTACAACATCCCTTCCTAGATTGTCTGTCTTTCTCTTCATGTCTGCCCAGCTGCACAGGGACTAAAATTGCTCAAGGAAGTGGCAATCTCCCCTCTTTCCAGAGCCCTGCCCTTGGTGGTTGAAGCTGCCAGGACATGGCAAGCATCTGGCCATCCTTCATGGTGATCCCATTCTAAATATGATGTATATTAAACTGGGTAACAAACCAGATGCAATCTGTCCCTGGGATTTTCACATAGATTATATTGGTTACATTGGAGCAGTAGTAACAGAAAAAATGTCCCTAATAAAAATCTGAGCTGAAAATAACACCGTTATGTGGGTTGAAAGCTTTTCATTGCAGATTTTAAAGAAAGCTTATTGGGTTTTGGAGGAGCAGGGGGAAAGCATTTGTTTTAGAGGAAAAAATTTTTCATCAATAAGCTGAAAATTGAAATATTCTAGCTAAAAACCAAATGCTGTCCAAATTTTGTGAAAGCTGTAAGTCTTCTTCTTTGCTCCTTTGCTCCCAGAACTTTAGCTGGATTATTTTTCCCATGATACAGAACTGACAAGGACTCTTAAAAAGCATCTACTATTCAGAATTTTAAGTAGAACTATTACTGACAAAAAATACAGTTTTTTAAAAAAATGTTTTAAACATGCTGAAAAATTTATTTCTGAGGCAGAAAAAGGGCAAGAATTGAGAACCTACCTCTCCTTCAGTGGAGAAATAGCACTGTAAATGGGCAAAAGCTGGGAAGTTGCTTGTCTTATTTGGCTAGATGTTTGTCAGGAGTTGAAAATGTTTGGTGTGTAGTAACAATTTCAAATTTCACAATAAGTTTTTAGTGAGTTTTAGCCATTTTCAAAATTGATTTCATAGTTTCTGATTTCTATGAAAGACTACAATTTCTGCAGAGCACACTGGCTTCTGATGCTGCTGGTTCTGCTAACCGGAAATTATATGGTCAAACTCTATAATCCTAACCATTTAGCTGTGATATTGCTCCAGCTAATGAAATCTCTGAGCATGCTTTGGCATCTCCTGCCAACAGGGAAAGGTGTAGTTCCCTCCAATCCCACCTGTCAACCTATTCAGTCACAGTTAGTAAGCAGCTAAATTTGTCACTATGCAGCAGCTTCTTATTTCTTCTTTGCCTCACAACTTCATCTCAGAAGATAGGTTATATTTCTTTCAGCTGTTTTCCAACTAATGGCTGTCATTAAGTGCTTTGGTAGCTTCCTTAGGCTCTGTCTGCAATCAGTGAAGAAAGGCTGCTCCAGAGGGTGAGTGAGAGCATCCAAATCAGGTGTTGTTCAAAACTGTCTGGGTGAACCCTTTTCACTTTACAGTGAAAACTGAGTTGGATGAATACCCTGGAAAATAAAATGTTGTTATCAGTCTATTATTAACCATTTTGCTTCAAGTTTGTTTGTTCCACTTTCTTCCACCATCCCATCTTGAAATTAAATTTGGACGTTTGGTTTGTTTCTTACGTTTTCCTTTTTGTCTCCAGGCTAGCTCTTCTGCTTCTTCCAATATCTTCTGCTTCCTTGCAAGATGGTTTGTCTGATTACATCTTTCCTTTAGTTCAGATTCTATGCTAGCAAATCATTTTGAGACCATTTTTGTTACAATTGTACAAGAACTGGTATGGGAGGGGTCCATGTACAGCTGTGCTAGAAAGCAAGCAAAATCATGCCCCTGATCCTAGTCACAGTCTCAGTCAAAAATACTTGCTGAGAATGCCTCAAGATCTTAGGTACCAAACACAGAAGCACTGGCAAGAAGACCTAATAAGTTTACCTTTTTTTAGGCGAGGACACTGGAAAGAATTATTCCAATTTCATCTGATTCCTGTAGCCCTGAATATTATTATTTAGATCCTTAATAACAACTCCTCACACTTCTGATTGTCCATGCTGAGTGTTAATGGTTCTTGAAAGACAACTTGGCTACAAAAAATATCAGGTTGCCAGAATGGAAGGAAATACACAATCAGTGACTGCTGAAGGACTTAATCACTCCTTTCTAAAAGTAGTACAGAAAGAGACAAAGTGCCTTTTTTGTGACGGTCCACGACCACTTATAACACCTAATCTCTCCCACCTCAGCTCTACTCTGTTTTCCTTGAGTTAAAAATACCAAGTCCTACTCCCATGAATAATACTTCCTTGAATAGTCCTAGATCTCACCAAGCTCTCATATTGTACTGTACCCATAGAAAATTATTAGCACTATTATCACTGTAATTATTTTACAGACTGCAAGATTAAATGGAAAATAAAATGTAATTAAAATAAGCGTTATTAAATGTTCCATAATAAGACTGGCAAGTGTTTTTGTGTCTTTCCAGTATTTATGGATGCTTACCATATTTTCTTTTAACTCTTTTATACAGACTGCACACATTTATCTCTTTTAATCTTCCTTTAAGTGTTACTCCCTTCAGCGGTGTGATCATTTTTATTCCTCATGTCTCATCTCTTACCCTTCAATTATTCAGTCTTTGTCCAGTAATCATATACCTAAGACTGAATGCTATATTCTGGACAACACCATATGAAAGAAATGCAGTCCATAACTCAAAAAGTATTTAAGCATGTAAATCATCTTAGGCATATGATAAATATCATTAATGTCATTGAAAGGATCCAAATCTACATATGTGTAGACTTCATACTGTGCTTTGGAATTACACAGACAAAATATTTCTTTTCTGTTCAGTGAAATATCAACAATTCTGTATCAACAATTGATTTTTTTTTTTTAAGTAAGCTCTTATTTGGGTGCTAAGGGATTCTGGTAGTAATTGTGTTTTTTCTGCATAACTATTTTCCCTATATTCAGGGTTATTTCCTGTATATTTTCTAGAAAAAAAATCATTTACTGTTTGTTATTATGGTTCAGATTTCCATATTTTTTCCTTTGTATCATTTGTATTTACCATTTTTTTACCTGTTTCCCATTGACAATTCATAAATGTCATTAGAATCTTGATGTTCTCTCTTAAAATATCCATACCAGTCATAATGTGTCTTGAGAAGTCTCATAGTCTGAAGTGTCATAGTATATTCTCTTACAAGCTAATTACTTTACTTTTGTTACAAATCTTTGCTTATTGTTTTCCAAAGGATTTTCAGTGCAGATGATGGTATTTGTATATAGCACAAATCAAATTTATTAGGAGAGGGAGAATTTACCAGGTATTTCACATCAAATATCACACTAAAATTTGCCTGCTATTTTCTCCTCTGCTACCTTTCTTCTACCTTTTTCTTTTCTTTGTTCATTTTCCACTTCTTCTTGTATCTTGGCATCTAAAAAGGTCTCACATATTTTTCAAGTGTCTGCTACCATGGATTAGGTTAGTTGCATATGAATCTTCAGATAAAAAGGAAATAAATACTTTTTTTTTTTTAATAAATCAGTGATAGTCACTCTTAGACCTTTTCTCTAGACTGTTTAAATGTAGCAAAACTAGCAAAAGGTTTTATAATACAGTTGTAAGTTTCGTATACAGCAAAATTTTGCCCAAGATTATCTCGGAGGTTTTAGTGCCCTCTAGTGTGCTACAGTTTTAACTTTTTTTGTTTCCCCCCCCACCTCCCCAGATTCACTAGTTCCAAATATGTACAAGATAAACAAACTGAATTAATACCCAGGGATCTGAACAATGTCCAGCAAGGACAGGGGGTACAGTAGTAATCATGTGGCATAGTTATTCAAAACCACATGAGTGCTTACAAATTTAAGAGTCACTTTCCCACATACAATTTTTGGATGACAGAGGCCTTGGCACATTTAATCTTACACAAATGTATGCAATGTCTAGAAAGTGGTAGTCTCTGTGGGAGGAGTTGAGAGGTGTCTAAGAAACCTGAGCAAATGATTTAGCATATATTTGTTGGCACCCCAGTATCTGGGAGGGAAAACATTGCACCATTCTCAGTACAACAAACACTGCTTTGAATTGTTGTAGCTTTCTTTCATGCTGTTCACATGATGTCTGAAGGATGAGACCAATAAGTATTTTAGAATTTTTTGGGTCAGGATCAGAGACTGAGGGGAAACAAAGATGGACTACTACAGATTAGAACAATATGGGAAGGAAACAGACTCGCAGTGAAAGAAAAAGGAAAAATACAGAAAAATAAAATGTATTTAAAAGGGAGAGAGTTAAAATATTGGGGTAGACAAAGAGGAGAGGAATGCTTAACTCCTGTCATGGCCATAATCAATCAAAATGTATGGGAGATGTTCAAGTTCCAGAACCAAATTCAGCAATGCTCATAGACATTTCCCCATTCAGAATTTTCCTTCACCCCACCCTCTCTGCAGCTACTAATTCTATTATCTACCGCCTGAGGATTAACAGATTGTATGCAGTGAAGGAAAAATAAAAAAGAAAAAAAAGGCCCATTTAATTGTATTTCTATTTTTGCATTAGTTAAATTGAGTTAATGCATTGAGTTAATGTTGCAAATCCCTTTTGTTACATATTGCCTTTGTAAATTTTGTCAAACTGTGCTGTGTTGAAGACTGCATATATGCCTTTCTTTGGATTTTATATCACCATCAGTTAGCACAGTGTCTTTGCATTGTGGTGATTCTAACTTTTCTCCTTTTGGGGTTAAAAAATTTTGCTTGCAAAAGGAGTTTTGAAGGCTTTTTTTCTTTTTCTAATTGTCTTTCTTAATTTTGATTTATTTGAAGATAATCTTGTTAGAATTTTCCTCCTAGAAATTTTTTCACAAACTCTGCTATTAATTTTCCTAAAATTATTCACAGCTACTCAATTGATTCTCTGAATTCTTTTGTTTAGTTAGACTTTCTTTTTGAATGGAAACATTCTGGTGATGTGTATACAATTTAGAGAATAAAATTATATTTCTGTCAGCCTGGAGGTTAGAACTTTCTTTTGTTCACCAGCCCAATGATATTTTTGGTGAATAACATAAATCAAAGGTCTGAAACTGGATGTTGATTCTCAGTTTTCATGTATTAGTAGAGTTGCTTGGGTTAGGTAGGTAGCTTGATCTTTAAAATAGAGTTTTTTAGTTTGAGGTTATTTCAAGCTGGGGTTTATCGAGTAACAGGTGAGGACATCTACCTAATATAAGATGTATTTTGTGTCCTGTATATATCTGTGATGCTACACTTAAATTCTTCAGCATGACATGGAGCTGGCTATGCAAATGTTATCAGAGAAGAGGAAAAAAAAAAAGGAAAAAAAAAATGACAAGGGGCCAGAACCAATGCAAAGTTCATTTTCTACATAAAATTCTAGCTGTATTTCCAAACCTACATTTCCAAACCAGTGCATGTAGTTTTACACTGTCCTCCTCCTGGAAGCAAGGAATATAACTGTTTTGTATAACTATAACTAGATCTGTGTAAACTACTGTACATAGCATCAGCACCTATTTTTAAAGCGTGCAACAGCTCTCCATCCTGTTGCCAAAGTTGTATTAAAGTCCTCCTTTGAACTCAGAACACTTAGTAGTCGGTTGAGGAAAATGTCTCGTTTATCTGGGTTCCTTTTTAAGATTTATTTTCGCTTCTTCATTGTTCCTACTTATTTGTGGTATCTAACTTAACTCACTAAAGCTTCCCTGAGTACCATCTGATGGATATCATTGTTGCTTTTGCAAGACAGTGTGCCAGAAAAAACATCTGGTTTTAAATGACAGTGAATTAGGCTAACTCTCTGATCTGAATCCTGGAAGGATAGAACATACAGCAGGCAAGCCCTTTCCTTTTATGTATATAGTGCAAAAGACATCTCTGTTTATTATTTGCTTCAGAAAAACTATCAAAGTATAAACAGAAAGTGTAATAAAATTTTAAAAAAGAACAAAAACAACAACGACAAAATATCTAAATACCACAAAAGCTCTTAATAACCCAGTGGTGACAGGAACCATTTGTGGTATTACCAGGAAATACCGTACCATGTACTAAAGCAACGACACAGTCTCCATGTGGCAACAACGGCAATAGCACACAGTGATTTGCCTAACCAATGTTGTGTTTACATGCTGCTAAAGTAGCAAAATACTTGAGCCCCTAATGTGTACAGAAACTAGAAGGTGCTTATAATGCCAGAGGAGTTTTACCCTACAGTTTAAAAGCACATCTTAAATCAAGTACTTTATTATTCAATATATAAAAGGCTTTATGAGCATGGATCTGCAACTCTGCACTTTTTGCCTCCCCATATGGCTGCTTGCAAGTGCTCCACAAAGGGAATCTGACACTGGTTTTTCTCTAAATGTTTCGGACACTTCTCAGGAAGTCTTGAGGGAATCGGCACAGTGGAGTAATCTTATGCTGGGACCAAAGACCAGTTAAGGACCTTTTATTTTCTTTTTTTCTTTCCCCTTCCTCCCCCCCCCCCAGTGGAAAAATAGAAAGAGAAAATTAGTTGGATTTGTGATGGAAATTCCATTTTGGAGGCTGCAACCATTGCTTTGAGAACCACTGCATTAAAAGGAATATTACAAGTGAGGCAAAGGAAACCATTCTAGATGATAGTAATTTTTGGAAATTGTATTCTGGTACTGGTGGCATGTCCTGACTATTTCTGTAGCTGTTCACAAAGCATTATAACCAGTATTTCCAGCTTTGAGAATTTGCTGGAAATAAGGATATATTTTCTTATGGTATTATGACATGTTATTCTAGTCCTGGCCAGATCTACCAGCAAGAGCAATTTTCATGTGATGATCTAGAATAAGTGTTCTAAAATAGACTGTAAAAATAAATAAATAAATAAGATTACAAATGCAAAAGCCTTTGCTTGAATTTGCCACTATCACTGGGAAAAGACAGAAACAAACTGGACTTTTTAAAAGGTTTGTTTCCCTAAAACTCTGATTTATACAGGCATTTGTCTATTATAATGTTTCGAACAACTGTGGTCTTGTGCAATTGAGTACATACATTACTTTGAAAGAGATAATTAAGCTTGTAAGAAAACTTTCACAATATCCACTATCATAACGGAAATTTTCCATTGGTAAATGTGTATTACAGGGCACAAGAGGTTCCCCAACAGGCTGCCAAATATAAAAAAATATTCTAGTCTTAAAAAAAAAAAACCCAAACCCAAAAAAGAACAAAATAAAAACCCACAAAAAAACCACTACTGTGAGAACTCCACAACTTTTTAACTTTTTGAAAGATATGTAGATAACAGTACTATGGGTATCGTATTATACACTTTATTTTAGGTAAACATGTCCGAAATATCTACCTCAAATGTAAATTAACTCAGAGTTTGTTAAGATTAGTTACAAAATTATGCTATTTTTTTTCTCTCACTACCTTTATGTACATGGAGAGATTGTCCACAGCACAGAATTAGCTTTTTAAAGAAATCTTTTTATTTTGAGAACATGTATACACTCCTGCTGAGCAGCACAGTTGTTCAGAATCTTCTTCCAGATTTCTGTCTTTCACAGTCTGGAAGGGTGATGGACTTATATGATCCTTCTAGTTTTTAAATTTGTGAGTCAAAGCTCTGTGGGAGATAACCACTAGCTCTGCATCGAATGCCGTGGGTTTAGTGACGTCCAACAATGTACTTATGGAGTAACTCCACTACAGTCAGTATTGTAAAATCCATGTGAGATAGATCTGGATCTATTTAAGCTTTATGTTTTATTTTTCTATTAATTTTATAATTTTATGCAGACGATTTTTTGACAAGCAAATAGATACAGCCCTTTTTAAGTACTTTGCCCCATACTCTGCAACAGAGAAAAGGAGAACAAATAGAAGTAGCAGTCAGACATTTATGCGAATTCAATGTGACTAAGATATACAATCAGTACCTTGCTGACTAGGATACAGAGAAACCAATTCATCTAAAATCCTGAGTTTCCAGATTTATATATGCTCCTTCCATTGCACTGTGCAGATTCATTGGTACTTTATGCTGCGGTGCATTTTGCAGCCCCATGAAGAAAATTTTCCACCTAGCCAGACTAATGGACCAGTAAATATTGTTAATGGCTATTCTGCATTCCCCATAGCAGTGCAAAGCAACTGGAACATACTAGTTAATATGAACAATAAAGATTAAAACCATGGACATTAAATCATTTGGTTGACCCTTTTGCCAATCCATAAATGTTTTCTCCATCCTGATTTAAAAAGAAATCTGAGGCAAAAAGCTTTTCCAGTCAGCCCCGTGTTTGGTCAGTTTTTGACTTTGACTATTGAGCATTTTTCTAGGCTTAATTCTGCAAATATTTGGTAAGTCATTGACTGAAGGAGTTCATGAAATGCATAATTTGGAGTCAGATGTGTGAATTTTGACAGAAATGTGTGCATGTGAGCACCAAGTCACAATAATACATGTGATCTGTCTGATGGCTATTATCAATACTTGAATATCAGGTTCTCAATGTAAACCATGCAAGACCATGTTTGCTCTGTCCCTGTTCCCTAAGCTCTGAGAAAGGCTGAAGGCAGAATGGTTGGGTGTACGAGTAATCTTGCAATACACACTCTGATTTGCAGGGCAATACAACACAGACATTTCCCTTGGGTATAGTGGTTCTGCATTCCTTCAAACTATTCACAACATCCCAGAGGGCAGAGAAGCCCTCTGAGTCTGAAAGGAACAAAGGAACACTCTTTTCTGATGAAATTAAATATAACAGTAATCTGAGATTCTGAAGACAAAAACTGCTTATAGTTTGAGTATAATGTATATCTATATGCTTTTGCCTCTGTAATCTTGTAGCAAGCAGGTCTATGTCATACTTAAGTGCAAAAAAAAACCTTTAAAGAAAAGATAGCTGTTTCCTAAATTTCTCTGGGCACAGAAACTGCCAAACCAAACAAACTTTTCTTTTCAGTTCAGATATTTCTACCATACTCCTGAGTTAAGCTTTGAAAACATGATTTTTATTTCATTGTCGGTATCATTCAGACTATGTAAATAGAATGATATTTTGGCTATGTGTTTTGTTTTTGCAATGCTACATAATAGTACTTAGTGGGGATGTAAGTCAATCACAGTATGACAAGAGGTTAGCGATGGAAGCATCAGAGGGGCAGGAAACTTATTTTGTGCTGACTTGCTCTGTTCCCTGCTAGCATAGAGGCAAAGAGAAAAGAGGCAAAGCAAAGCTGAAAATTACTTTACATAGAGGGTCTAAGTCATTCTCCTTGGCCTTGGTATGAGGGACAATTCAGTTAAATTTTGCTTTTATTCTTTTTTAATTATCCTAACAGATAGAGGACACTAGATTTTGTTCGACAGTAATTGGTCTAAAATCAAAGCAGGAGATCCCAGTAAGTGACTTTTGACATGCGCTCGTAGAAGAAAGAACTTGTGGTGGGTTGTACCTGGCTGGCTGCCAGGTACCCACCAAGCCACTCCTATCACTCTCCGTCCTCAACAGTACATGGGGAGAAAATACAGCAAAAAGCTCATGAGTTGAGATAAAGACAGAGAGATCATTTACCTATTACTGTCATGGGTAAAACAGACTTGACTTGGAGAAGATTTACTTAATTTATTCCCAAGTAATTGTAACAGAGTAGGACAATAGGAAACAAGAACAAATCTAAAAACACCTTCCCCCCACCCCTCCATCTTCTCAGGCTCAACTTCACTCCCAACTCTTCTACCTCCTTCCCCAGAGCAGGGTAGGGGGATGGTGAACGGAGGTTGCAGTTAGTTCATAGCACTTTGTCTCTGCCACTTTTTCCTCCTCACATTCTTCCCGTGCTCCATCATGGGTTCCCTTCCACGGGACACAGTTCTTCAGTAACTTCTCCAGTGTGGATTCTTCCCACAGGCTGCAATTCTTCAAGGACTGCTTCAGCATGGGTCCTTCCTACGGGTTGCAGTCCTTCAGGAACAGACTGCTCCAGTGTGGTTTCCCCACAGGTTCACATGTCCTGCCAGAAAACCTGCTCCTGCGTAGGCTTCTCTCCACAGGCCACAGTTCCTGCCAGGAACCTGCTCTTATGTGGGTTCTCCACATGCTGCAGCTTTCTTCAAGGCACAACCACCTGCTCCAGCTTCTTGGGCTGCAGTGTGGATATCTGCTCCATCATGGACCTCCATGGGCTGCAGGGGGACAACCTGCATCACCACGGTCTTCTTCATAGGCTGCAGGGAAATCTCTGCTCCAGTGCCTTGAGTGCATCTCCTCCCCCTCTTTCTTCACTGACCTTGGTGTCTGCATAGTTGTTTTTCTTACATTTTCTCACTCCTCTTTCCCAGATGCTATTGTGCAGTGGTTTTTTACCCTTTCTTAAATACGTTATCACAGAGGCACTACCAACATCACTGATTTGCTCAGCTTTGGCCAGCGGTGGGTCCATCTTGGAGCTGGCAGGAACTGGCTCTGTCTGACATGGGGGCAGCTCCAGGTGTTTTCTCACAGAAGTCACCCCTGCAGCCCCCCCATTACCAAAACTTTGCCATGTAAACCCAATACAGAACTATAGCAGACAGCATACTTTACTTACTTTACTTCTTTCCAGCTTCTGTTCCCCTCTACAACTGCACTTTGACAAGACCTGATGCCCAGATTTTGGAAACACATCCTAAGATAGCACTGCATGTCCAAACAGTCCTTGCTTATTCCCATGCAGTCCACTCAAGTTAAACATGTTTAAATGAACCTTGAATTTGGGGTAACAGGTTCTAAAAATAAAGCAAGATGACTGATAACTGGAGAAAGTGCTATTGTTTCTTAAAAAGAAGTTCCATTTTCTTCCACAGTTGCACAGAAAGTCTTGAAGTTTCTAGTTAGCTATAGACACATTGAAAGATAACCTACATAGCCTTTAATTGGATCTTTAAAAAAATGGGTTTGTAAAATACTAACTTACACTGAAATTATATACAGATAAAACATCTGAAAAGATCAAAAATTGGAAATTAAACTCCCTAAACTAATAATATTATTTGCATAGACTAGCATTAAACCCGATTTCCATCATTCACAGCTTTTCTGATGTGTTTTCTCATACTACAGCTAGGTAAAACTTAGAGTTCCTGATACCTCCTCCCCCACAATATCAATCCAGTCTGGACTTAATATTTACAGCCTGGGAGCTGAAGAATCCTCCTCTGAGAAATGTCAGGTAAAACAAAACCTCCAGAACAGCAGGCTATTCCTGTTAAGGGAGGTAAATCATCCCTCAAATCAAGGTTTCTTGCACACTTCATAGACAAAATTTCCAAAAATATTCTATTTGACTGCTCATACCCTGGGGGAACATGGGACTAGCAGATGCCCTTGAAAGCATGTAATAACAAGTGGACCAAATCACTTTGACATTTGTTAATGAGGCTGCAGAGCTGTAAATAGCAATTTCACACAAGCCTCTATAATCACATTGTAGAGGTCCAAAGACTCACCTGTTTGTGTGACATTTCTACTCGATGGTTCAATAACTCATTTATATGATGTGCCTTTAAGATCATGAAAACTAAGAACCAAAGTCCTGAAAACGTATTCATTCCCTTAATAGTCCAATTTCTATTTTTATAAATGAGACAGTTCAATTTTCTTTGCATTTAATATTGAAATAGAACATATAATATGTCAGTAAGAATTGTTTATTGACATTCTGTATTTGTAAAGCATAGAATACATTCAGCATAAATTATATAAAAACAAAGAGGAGGCAGGGGAAAATAGTGAAAGAATACTTATTAAAACAGATGAAAATTTACAGGAAAATGGAAACAGAATAAATGATTAGTTCAGTGGAGACAATTACACACTTAAATCAGAGAAACTTATGTCACAGAGACTCAGATTAATAAATAAGCAAACAAATAATTTTAAAAAGCCAAACCCCACTATATGAATGACTTAGAAGACTGTTTGACAAAGAAATTCCTGATTCCTGAGTCCTCTGAGAGACTCAGCTGATGAGTATTTCCAGGTCTCATCCAGTCAGAAAGCATTGATATCCTTAATATTTAAAACTTTAGGAATTAAATCCCAGTATTTAAAATCTCCATTCGAAAAAATGCAAAGTTTTATGCTTTAATCTATTTAGCAAAACATACAAAGTAGCAGCTAAGCTTGTGTCTTGAGTTAATCACATTCTTAAGTGCTTTGGAGAGCAGGGATAGACAAATCCAGGCCTCGGGTCACCAGCTCCTTCAGATTCATGTTCAGGGTCCTCTTCTGCTGTCAAGTCTAGAAATAATTCACTTCCCAAAGGACTTTTGATTTGGCATTTGGGAAAGATGGAGATGGTTTCTCTATATGATCTGAAATCATTGCATTGTACTTATTCAGGATTCTTCCCTTTTTCCTTATATCACATTCAGCTTTTTCACCTTGTTCTAAGTTCTGAGTACCTTGTTCTGAGTACCTTGTTCTAAGTTCTGAGTACCAGCTGACATAGGGAGCAACTCCTGTCACCTGTGTACAGCACACATACAACGGTATTGTAAACCTGGAGGTGTTATCACCATTTAAGTACGAATAAGAATCAGAAAGCATGCCACTGCTTTGGGACCTTATTTAATTTAGAAAATACAGGAAAAGTTCTGGTTTGTGTTTTCACTATACATGCATACACACATATATATACATATATATATATACATATATGTGTGTATGCATGTACATGGAAATATACATACAAACACACACAAACACATACACACACCTACTAAAGCCAATCCTTTGTAGGCAAAGTTGTGTCTGATAGATTCCTTCCATTTTTTCAGCACAGTGAAGTCGATCTTTTAAATTCAAAATTGGCCAGAATGCTCTAAATAAAATTCACTTCTTCATTTGCACTGTATAAAGCTTAAATGTTATCTGATATGCTGGTGTTTCAACCCAGTCAGAACTCCCAATGCTATCCATGTAGTCTCACATTTAAAATCTCTATGCTGGTAAAATCCTATTCCTTTTTATTGCCACTAACATTTATCCTGAATTAAACATTTATCCTAAATTAAACCAGGTCAAAGAAGCTCATAGAAATTCTGTTACCTTTTAATATTAAAATGTTGAATGATTGAAAAATATGATATCCAAGAAAAATAGACTTGTAGAAGTCTTGTAAGAGTCAATTTTGAACAGTTTACCCATATTTATTTTATTTCTGAAATCTTTTACCTATACTAAAAAAAGCCTTACTGATCTATCCTGATATTCTAGGTCTATGGAACTGAATAAGCAATGATCATACAAATATGAACAAATTTTGCTTTATAATTGTACCTACATCTGATTTGCAGGATATTTTTAGGTATATACCTGCACTATGAGGTTAACATAATGTTTCTCAGTTCTGGAAATCCACACTTCAGAATCACCTAGCTGTTATTCCCTTATTTGTTTGTCTGCCATTGTTTTTACCTCTGCCAGGAGCTACTAATGAACCATATGTGTTCTTCTCTTTTACTCCCTGTACATTTTCTGAAGTTACAGATTATAGTAATATAAATTTTGTATGCTACTATATATATAGTAATTAATTTTAATTGCGTAAAACATGTAGAAATTATATATATATATATATAATTATTTTTTCAGTGTGCCAGGAGAAAAAAATACAGTAAGTAAATAAATTTGTTTACCTTTACATAACTATTAGGCTTTCCTGAAAGCAAGGCGAGGTCTTCAAAAGTCACCGTTACCTAACACTTGTGGGTCTGTATCCCCGCAACAGAGTATTCAGGGGTTAGGAGACAAGTCACCATGTTATTGAATTTCGTAGTGCAGGGCAGGAGCAAGGAAGAGGGTGTCTGAAGCCCCAAGGGTACAGAATTCTATTCAGGAAGGAAGATATATGTTGCAAATCTATATCCATTTCAGGGAAAACGAGCCCAAGGACAGGGGTTGTCAAAAGAATATATTCCATCCCCTGAGGAGGTCTGTGAAACATCTTGAGAGTTAACTTAATTTGTCAATCTTCTAAACTGAAGAGAGCACAAGAAAAATGTAAAGGCAAGCAACACACTACTAGATATATGAGCATGTAGTGGCTATTTTCCTATACTGTCTCTTAAATATAACAGCTGTTTTGTTGTACTTTGTGATAAAATTTTTAACCATTTACTCTGGCATTTGTCTAATGATGAGTGAATTAGAGGTTCATTAGTAAAGTTCAATCTTTCACATTCTTTAGGCGTCAGGAATCCTCAACTGGAGCATGGGCACAAAATTAACTCTCTATAGAAGTTATCAGTATTATTTCTAGAAACTCCTAGGCCAGATTATCTGGAAGTCTGCGTGTGGGGATAAAGAGATATGAAGGGGAAAATACTGTTCAAAATGCAGCGAGGAGTAGGTTCTAAGTTTTTGCAATATTATTTTTTATTATTTTTTTTAATTGAAGTACAATATAATTCCAATAACTGAACAAGAAGCAAAAGATTGTGGAACCAATACTCCCCCATTTTGTCAACATCAGTAAAATTACAGATATCCCAGCACCACTGTCAGAAAGGATTTAATAGGAATGGGATTTATTCATTCAAGAACATAGACAGTACCAGGAAACAGAAAATATATAAAACAGAAAAAATGTGGAAAAAAATAGCTTCCATCCATGCCCTGATTTCTGTTCCTCTAAGAACTCACATAACGTCAGTTAATATAGTCTGAAAAGAAGCTCTGCTGCTATTTTTTTCAGACTTCTTGATTCTTAACTGGTTGCAAAATCTCTTTCCTAGAAATCTGCTCCTTCCAACAGTATTTGCCTTGAGGAAACTCACTGATGTCTAGACAGTAGATTTTGGGGAGAAAAAAAATCATTATTGTGTTTCCCCCCCTTAGAATTTTACTGGCTTTGGAGATTTTGCTCCATCTCTTCCTTATAAGTGAAGTTAGTCTGTTATTCTTCTCTCGTGTTGTGTTAAAAGAGCTTGTGTTGAAATTTGTTTCATTTCCAGTAATTTTCACCAGTTATTTCAGAAATCCCTTAGGCAGAATTCGATATAGTTACACTTCATTATTTGAAAGATTAATATAGTAATAAATTAAATATATTTATGAAGCTTATTTTTCAAAAAAATTAAATCATTGTTTTCAAATTAGTGAACAAAACTCTTTTTGTAAGATGAAAACTATCAGTATGAAACATAATAAAATGCTGAGCACAATAAAAATTAATTAAGCCAAGCATAAGCAAGGCTTTTAAAAATCTGCTAATTATATTAATATTTGTATTTGTCTTTTGATATTGGAGCTTTAGAGTTTTAAAAATGTGTCTGCCATATGTCTTTTTTAAAAAGAATGCAAAAATAATTTGAAAGCAGAAATTCCCACGCTATATCTCTCCTGATGTTAATGCACTAATAAAAAACACTAAAAGAATCCTGTTATGAACAATGACATCACATCTTGTATACTTTTTAAGCTGTTTTAAAACTATGCTTAATCAGTAACAATACTTGGTGTAAAATTGTAAGGCCTTGTTCCACAGTAATATATAACACAGTGGAAATTGTGCTGGAAATTACAAGGTGGTGTCCTACTGAGAGAGTGAAGCAGTGAAACTGTCTTGGAAGACTCATAACAGAGGCAGATGATCTGAGATAGAGTTTTTATGCTATGAAGGGAATATGAATAAATGCTTGTTGCCTGTTGTAGCAAGGACAGAAAAGTCCGATCCAAGATATCCTTGCTAGTCCCACGTTCCTAAAATTATTCCAAGTAGAGTTTCCTACATAAAAAGTAATGTCTGATAAAAAGCAATGGCTAAAAGTTGCCTTTTGAGAGATTTGCATCCCAGTTCCTGTACTAAGATGTTCAGAAAGCTCTGAGAAGCTTCTGATACTACTATACTGTGGGTCTTTGGAAGTTCATCCATCACGTCTGCCAGATCCTGTCAGCTGTGACAGCATTTTCTGTGATCTGGGTAGACCCATAGTAAGACCACCTGCTTATCCCATAGAGGCCAAAGAACAGGTTTCAGACTAATTTTCTGCCACTAATGATTCATCAAATTTAACCGATTTACCTAACAACAACTTTTAATATCCTACCTGAATCACCATGTTCCTCATCTCATGTAAACTAGGAAATGCTTAATGACAAAATGTTCATAACTGTACAAAGTAGTCTTTCATATCATTGTATTCATAATCAACCGAAGGATAAATTTATAAATAAAATGACAATGTGATTTCAAGAAAGATCACAAAATGAATTTTTTCTGTCAGTTTCCGACTTGCCTTTTAGCTTTTGCATGGTGCTGGTCAGAGGGTTGGGAGCTGGCATCCAGGGAAGTAACTTTGCTTTTACTGAATGATACCTGTATCTCAGAGCATCCTGATAACTCATAGGCACCTTTGCTGCAGTATACCAAGTACTTGGGAGGAAAAAACTTATTTCATAAGAGATTAGTCACAGCTATAATTCAGAGGTATATGGGTTATATGTTTTCAATTACTGGAGGGTTTAGGTATCAAATCATTCTCTCTGGCTTTACTGAGAAATGTTTTATGATGCTGCTTTGTTTCCAGTTGATAAGCTAGCAGCTTCTTGTGGCTGCAGGAAAGATTCCAATGACTACTTCATCTGTATTAAACCATTTGTCATGGGGAGTTAATGTATTAAAGAGACTTTTTTTGTGCTTGTGTGTGAATTTAATACAGATCATACTGTTTAAGAAACACAGTAAAATCAGATGTATTAATGCAAAATAATAACAAATCATTTTAAAAATAAGGATATGTTAGGAAAAAGTTAGCTGCAATAGTATCAATTGTAGCTAGTAATTCACTAAAAATATTTCAGATATGAATGTAGGAGGTATTTTCATTTATATGTTTCTCTTTTGGAAAATATTATTATTCACATGCCTGTTTCTTCATTTTTATTAGACATGCAGGATTCCAGAACAATTTAAAAGAAGAGGGCTTTTTGTTTCTTTTTTGTTTGGTTTGGGTTGGGTCGGGTTGGGTTTGCGCCAAGATTAATATCATTTATTTTAAGAAATATCAAGGCATATATGCAAATCTTTGATTTCAGAATGCTCCTCTGTAGAGAGTTTTCTCAACCAAAGTTTCACAGCTTGGTTCAGGTTAATCACAGGTGTATACTCCTACAGGTTGCATCAAGGACCTATGGTGAACTGAGGCTTGATTCCAATCAATCATAGATCTTTTCTGTATTTTAGCTACATCACTCAATCACTTCTGAATAAAAATTAAATTATCATAAGTATAGTCTTTCTACTTGTAAAAGTATGAATTTTTAAACACACTCAGAATTAAAATTTAAGGGTTGCATTTACCTTATTTCCTCATATAAGAAAACAATATTTTGTTCATGAAAAATGGAAAGTAGTCACCTAAACGAATGTAATTAAACTACAGTTAAATGTTTAACTGATTGAAGATAGTGGACTGAAACAAATAATATATCTACCCCATGGAGCTGATAAAGCAAAAATACCTTCTCTGTGGAACAGCTGGGAAAAAAAAGATTACTTTTTTTGCATGGCAAAAATATTCCTTGTCTCCCTTGAGTCCTACAGCAAACAAATAGGCTATAGTGGATGGCCATTTTACATATCTATTTTATATAAAATATTATAAAAAGTTAATTTACTTTATCTCCAAAATGCTTTACAATAGTCATGCGGTACAGAAAGTATAATTAATGAAGCACATGCTGATGTGAGTTCAGCAAGATCTGCAGAACTGCCTCTGCACTATCCTAAGAACTTGACAAATATCACCAAATGAAAACATTCCAATTAACCTGAAATTTAAATGCTATTATCTCATCCTTCTCCACACTACCAGGAGAAATACAACCACAGTTATTAAAAAAATAATAAAAATATACCTTTCATTCAACAAGACTACATTTTCAGTCCTATAGTTTTACTTACCAATGGGTCTAAAATACTAGTAGCCATGCTGGAGTTTCTATACATTAAAAAGGACGTATGTAACCATCTTTTCTTTCCATGTCCCAAAGCTACCTAGTCAACACTCAAAAACATCTCTAGCAGCCATTAGAATTTCTGTAAAGCAGTTAACAACTTTACTGCAAATACCGAAATGACACCATCACACTTACATCCAATATATGCACTATATGCAGTATACATAGTGCATAAACTATATGTAATACATATAGTGACTGTAGGCAAAGAAAACACTTTGTTTTCCTACTCTACTTTTCCTTGAGATTGTTTCTCTACACAAAGTTATGAAGTTTGCCCCTTTTGCCCCTACCCCAAGGCAAATAGATCTATATGAGATAAGAAACACTAAATTAAGTGCTTCTATAAACTGATTTATGGTAACAAAGAATATAACCTGTCAGAATCTGTATCCCCTGCTCTGCACCAAGTAGATAATAAGCTACCCTAATGAGGCAAGTAAGTAAGTCTTGGTGGACACTTCCTAGTAAAAAGAAATGAGTTTTTAATTAGATTTCTAGAGCCTTATCAGAACCTCCTTATGGAGGCAGAAATACCTCATTACCAAAGATATGCATTCCACTAGGAACATGTTAATTTTGGCTTCATGCTGCTGCTTTTTACAGAATTAGCAACAAACCTGCTTGTTGTACCTTACCATATGTCTGGGCTATGCTCTGCCACATCACTGTGTGATTGCAGAACAGAGACCATCCCCACAAGCACCAATGGCCATCGCCGAAACCTATGCAAGAGTTGCATAACAGGCCAGATGTTGAAGCTTGCACAGGTTTATACAGCTGAGCCAATTTGTCTGTTATCTTTCCTTCTCCAACAGAGAAACCATTTTTGTCTCTCCTCTTAAGCACCAACATGAAATACAACATTAAATATTTGCTTTCCTGCTTGTGGTTTGGCCATAACAGTATGTGAACAGATGTGTCAGCTCTGTCCTGGTCTGTATGGTGAGCTATTAGTATGCTCTACAGGTCGCTGCTAGAGACCTGTTTAACAGGTGATAGCACTCCGAAAAAATGTACACAAGCCTTGAAGATTTGCTTAGAGTACATTGAATCACATTCAGATGGGAAGCTTTGAGGTTCAGTTACAAAAAGTCAGCATAAAAAGACCATGATTCTAAATTACAGTATTACATAAAATGTGTATAATACCCTGTAACCAGAAGACAAAACAGTGCCATGTGGTATTTAAGATGAAAGTGTAAATGAAAGAATTTGTGCCATGCAACCCCTGTTGGGGGAGCTCCATTAAAACATCCATCTATGAATCAAAACAGCTTATTTGAAACATTTGTTTAAGCAGTACAAATGCATTAACAAACTAAATCAGCCTAATACCAAAATTTAATAAGCAGTTTGACCCCTTTCAAGATCCATTATTTTCACAAAGTAGGTTTCCATCTTCAGTATGTTGGCAGAATGTCAGCATCTAAACAAAACCCATCACAGTGATCTCTGTTTCATATTTTGAAGCATTTCATTACAATGAACGCGGAAGCACTCAACTGGATCATATTACTATTTGTATTGTTGAGAGCCAGTTAGACATTGACCAAGTTCTTTCCCTAAACAAGGCAAAAAGAAGAAAAAGTTTTAGAAACTGCGGAGTTATATTACAAGAACTGTCTGCTGGCTACTGATGAGCTGTGTCACTGAAAGCACTGGTTCAACATTTTGGATGCATACTTTATCTCACAGAGAAGGGATATAAGCCAGGTGCTGGAGATTCATCAAATCCTATGCCAAGAAAAGAACACATACTGTGCCATTGAATAAAAAAAAGATGGCTAGGCTTTTGGATAATGGTAGTTAACCTTTTCCACAGCAGTCCAAACAAGAAGGGAAAAAATATTGATCCTGTCATAATCAGTAACTTCTGTATGACACATGCAGCACATATTTCAGACTCACTTTTGTTATTTTCCTATACAGTAAAAATGTTAAGGTGTTTTAACACAAATAAATGGTCATTTCACAATTTAGCAGAAGCAGAAATATTTCAATAGGATGTGAGTGTTTCATTGTTTCGTAAACTCTCCCTCACTGTTAAAAGAGAAAATATTTGAAAACCAGAAAGTGCAACTGACTGTAAAAAAAGGGCTGGTATTGACCACTGTACTAGGTTTTCTAGTCTGACTGAAATTCAGAAAGTAAGTCATGGAGAAGAGGATGAGGCAGAGATTGTTGGTAACTTCATTTATACATGAGCTGCATGTTAAAACCAGGGCTCTAGTTTCCTGATGATATCTTAAGAATTATGATTGTATTGCTGGCCCTTTTTTTGTTTATGGCTCTAACTTTCAGGTTTTAGCTCTAAACAAGAGCACTACTTCTAATATGTGTTACAAAATATTCATGAAGATTTACAGAGATATTTATGAGCAACCAAATACTCTGTGTGTGATTATGAACAGTTAAAGTATAAGGTAGAGGTTGTGATTCCCACCACCCTTTCCACAGACACAATAAAATTTCCAGCCACAGCGAGAAGCAGATGAAAAAACTTTTAGTGAATATATTATCTAATAAAAACTGAGTTTTCTGTTCATAAAGTGTTTTCAAGACAATTTTGATTAAAAATGTTTATTGTGTTCCATACGGAAGCTTGGAATAAATTGTCTAAAGTTATTTCAATTACGTATTGATTGTTTATTTCAGCCAATAAGTATTAAATATTTAAGGTTTCTGGTAAATCATTGAAACACCAGGTATGGTTTCCTTTCCCCCACTGCATCACTGTAGCTTTTAAGTATAATCACTATTTATCTTTGTTTAATTATTCTGCATAAAGATAGTGCAGTTTCTGAGGATCATTTGAAGTATAAAATCAGTTATATCAAACAGCTGTTAGCAATGCAACTAATGCTCATGGCAACTAATTGTCAGCATTTCACTAATCATTTCAAAAAAGCAAGTATACTTTTTTTGATTGTATAAAAAAGAATGTGTTGGTTTGGTGTTTGTTTTCTTTAACACTGTAAGAGTCCAGTCCTTGTGATTAAAGAGAATAGAAAAAAGTAAAGCCAATCTGGTCCTAATCTTATTTTGTATGCTCAAAATATTCTGTCTGAAGACAGAACACAAACTGAGAATTACAAAACTCTGTGTGTTCCAGCTATGAGGAAAGATAGTCTGAGAGACCAAAGTAAAATCTCATGCTTTTTTGTTAGCATTTAGCCAAAATCAAGTTGTCCAGTCAGGTCCCAGAACACTGCATGTCCACACAGCACAGCGAGGTGTCAAGCTGAAATACTAAGTTAAGTGCCCAGAAGTGAGATAGTGCTATCAGTGCAATGCTGGTACAGCTGCACAGGGCTGGCTACATTGCCTCCAGCCTTCCAACTGTCTCGTTCAAAGCTGTATCTGGCCGTGGTGTGACAATATGTTAAACTGTCTGCCTGGCTTCTGGTGACAGATCAAAAATAGTGTGGTTAAATGATGCAAAGTGCCAGTCCAGATCGCTTCTATTCTGCCGTTTCAGATACGTTCAAGCACCCCAATGAATTAAGTTTTTATCAGCAGCTTCATGCCAGATGAAGCTTTGTCTGTTCTCCTGCATGGAACACAAAAAACATAAAAGTTGGCATAAATTTGGTATCATGTATTCTGGCTAATTTGACAAAATAGAAGTGTTTGCCCAAGCCCATCTAGACCAAATTGGTTCTTCATTTCTTCTAGTAGCACACAGGTCTGATGGGGCACACATGACCTAAGGATGTCTGAACAGATGTTTACTGTGTAATATAGACATACAGAAAACAACAATAACAACAAAATCAAACTACAGAGATCTGCACAACACTTCCTTCCTTACTTGTAATGCAGTGGATTGCTTACAACTGCCCTCTATTGCTATTACACATATCTGGAAAGAGAAACTGTGATCGCACTAAGCTGATCAATGACTAGCATGACTGATAAGAGAATAATAAACGTAAGTGTTTATGATGGCCTCTAAATTGCCAACATCTGGGTTTTTTCCCAACACTCAGTATTTAATGTTTTAAATTCCCTACCTTGAAAACAAGTAAAGATGAAACAATCTCATGTTTCATTACACCTTTTACCCTAATATATTTACATATATTTATATAAAATAGCTTATATCTCATATCCATACATAACTAAGTGTAAGTATATAAAAAAATATATCTTTTTTAATCTAATCTTTACAGTTTTGGAGAAAGTTTACAAACATCATTTCAGTCCACTCTGAAAAGTCAAAACTAGAACAAAAAACCAAAACAAAAATGTTTTGTTCTTCCCTGTCATCACCTTAAAGCCTCATGATTGAAAAAATCATTGAACATTTGGTCTTGGCAGCTGTCATAATCCACAGTTTTGCATTTACTCTTATAAAAAGTTCAATCAATTATGAATAGTGAACAAATGATTAAAAAATGCATAATCTTTCCATGAATGATACACAAGAGCTAAATTTGTCAGATAAACTGTTCCTAAAAATATTTGGCTTGGCTCTAAGCAAACAACAGATATAATGAAAAGTAGACTTTAATTTTGGTTTTTTCTTTGTTTTACTGAAATATTATTAGAAATATAGTTAAAGAGTTTTAGAGCTTTTTTGGCAAGTATCCCTTGACATCTTGAGGATTTAATTTATCGTGTGTGGAGTTAGTAAGCTGGGAAGGAGAGATAAGTACATGTAGTGAGACCAAGGCAGTTACAATCCTTAAAGTGGGGTTTTGTCCTGTTAACTGGCTGCATTAAACCAAAAATAAAAAATAAATAAATAAAAAAGGATCGGGGGTTTCTCATTTATTGTCTCTCAATGATTTCCATATTACATCTGCTCAGTTCTCAGTTTAAATGTAAAAAAGCTGTGGTATTTTCCTCTAACTGTTCCGTTCTCAAACTCATCCTAGACTCTGAAAGTGAAGCTGTGTTTTCTCTGGCTCACATGTCTCCTACAAAGGCCCTGCAATCTGACTGTTGTTAGGAATTTGGTTGATGATGTGCCAGCTGGAACCAAGCCCAGTTCATTCCCTGAGAGCTGCATTGTTTCTGCAGTGCAACAAAAGGCACAAGCAACAGCAATTTGCTCTATCGAAGAGGCTGAGCGCATCAACAGATAAAGTACCACGTGTCTCAGAAGACCTTTGTTACCTTCATGACTCTGCTGCTCTAAATTGCTTAGTCACCTTGGACAAATCACTCCACTTGCCCTTGCTGTCATTCCTACATGGAAAGAAATAGTCTGTCAAGTAGATGATCTAAAATAGAGCAGAGACTGCATAATAATTACTTGATGTAAAGGTAGTCAGGAAAGGGCTAACTATATGCAGCCTAGTCTTCTTTTAAATTAAAAAACATGACTACAAATATTTAAGAATAGAATAAATCTGAATGTATTTTCTTATAAATTATACAGTAACTCTCACTGGAAGAAAGGGAATACCTAAATAGCTAATCATCCTGACATGAAGTCAATTAACATAAATAGCAAAGTTGGGGACAGGTAATGCATAAAAACATTAACCATTATCTACCATTTCCGAAGACACTATTGTAACAGTTACAAGAGCAAATCACAACCATTGATATTTTATATTCTATAGAAAGCTATTTGATGGTATCATAAAGGACTGTAAAATTTCCTAATTAGAACTGATTTGAAACCAGACAAAAGATTAAACTGAGGAGAAAAAAAGGAAAGCAAAAAAAAAAAAAGAAAAGAAAAAACCAGAAAAGATGGAACTGAAAACAAAAGAAGACAAATGCCTATTGATATGCATTCACACTGGGCCAGCAATGCTTGCTGCATGCACTATGCTAATCTGCAAAAAAACCTTTCTTCCTGCCTCACCAAGTAAGAACAGACAAAAGATTTCACAATTTCTTTGTCTTTAGATGTCTTATGCCTTTCTTCATCATGTGACTAAAGGAAATTACATTTAAACTCTCTGCTAAAATCTTTAAACCAATAAATTTCTAATTCTCCTCATGGCTTGGAATATTTTTGTGTTGTCCACTGTGGTTCCTGCAAGACTCAAGAGTTAGACACCAAGATAGGAAGAGGGGAAATAGAAGTAGTCTTTGGTGCTCTTTAAATTGTTGATATTCTTGCCAAAGACTTGCATCAACATGTGACATACACTTGCCAGATGAGAGAAGTCATGATGAGATCAAAAACTATCATCAACAACTGGCTATTTTCTAATATTATTTTGATATAGAAAGAAAACTGATGGTTACAATGGACATTTTACAAAGTTCCAGATTTCTTGAAGAGAGAAAGTTAAAACTTCAATTGGGAGCATCTGTTCATGAATGTCTGTTGAAGGACAGCACGCATTTAAGGACTAACCTTCCAAGGGCGTTACTGTAGGATAGTACCTTTTTTGAGGCTTCACTTACAGTGCTGGGGGAGGAAGCTTGTGAAGATGGTCCTTCATTAAAAAGCTGATTCTAGAACACTCAAAAGTGAAAGATGTAATTTTGAAAGAAACTGCGCTCATTACTTTGGCATATAATTTGGCTCACACAGGGGAAGATTCTTCCTCATTTCAGATCTATGACATTTCACCAAAGGTGACAAAGCAGGAAGCAGGTACCGTGTAGTCTGAAGGAGGAAATATACATTTCAGGACACAGCAGCCTGAGTGTTTTCCTTGGCTGGTCCAGCCTCATGACTGACATCTACTCACCAGTGAATTTAATTTACAAAGGACAAAAATTTTCTGCTGCCTGGAAAAGAGTCAATAAGAATTAAAGAGATACTGAAAAACAAGAGGTTTGGTTTCTTCCATTTTCTTTTTTTTTTATTTATTTTTTTTTTTAATTAAGAAGGTCCAAACAACTTTAATGATATCATTTTTTTTACAGCCCTTAATTCTCCTCCTCAGCTCCTGGCTTTTTTGAAGTACTAGTTTTCTGTTTACTTTTGTTTTCACCATTCTGCTGACCTTCTGTAAGTTTCCAATACTTCTGTCAGGGATTACACTTAAACCCTACTTGCCAATTTGTTATGCCATTGAAGGCTTTATTGTAAAAAAAAGGAAGCTGTATGAAGGTTTTACCAACTTACTTTTAAAAGAAGAAGCTGTTGAAAATTATTGGATAGAGAATAAAACTAAATCCTTTATTTCTCTTTGAGAGGAATGCACTCTCACGTATACAAACTTTACAAACAGCTATTTTTGCTAGTAATAATTTAACTCTTTCTTTTCTATCTATCTTAATCATACTCTTTCACTTCTAATATCTTACCAGTTAACCAGAAGTTATTTCTTCAGAGAGGCTATAAAATTATAATCCATTTTAATAATCTCTTGTAAAGGGATTACAAGGATAAAAGTTTATTCATACTCCCCATTAATGTCTTGACAAGAAAGGGTAAAAAAAGATAGCTATGAATTCTTTAGATGCTATTCTGTGACACGGTGGTTGCAAAGTCATTATATAATAGTAAATAGCCTATATTACTATGAGAGCAACAGAGATATTGTTACAAGGGTCAATCTATACCATTCTTGCTTTTCTGTGCCTGTCGTGGTCTCCATACCTCTCATGAACGACACATGGAGGAAAGTTAAACTAGGGTGATGAAATATGAAAGGAAGCCTCTGCTGGTGTTCAAAATTGAACCAAACATGTCTTTACTCCAAGTAGGCAGATGTGTAAGTGCCTGTGTGCATGCCAGTGCATTGAAAAGGTCAGCATTTCTAAAGAAACAAGTGTATTTGACAGAAGTTTGAGCTATGTTTGTGAGTGAGAAAAGCGGAAAATACTCATGTAAAGTATGTCTATGCTGAAAAAAAAAAATAAAGATCAGCTGTCCTTGAGCTAGAAGAGGTGTGGCTGACAAGCCTATAGTGGCACAGAGCAGCTCCTTGTGGGACTAAATTCAGATCTAGAAGCAATACAGCTTCATTTGAAGAAAATGCATCTGAGCTAAAACATCCTGCCTTTGCAGGGCAGCTGTACTACTCATCCAGCTAACTCATTCAGCCATAGCTGACTCATTCCAGCCACAGGGAAGGTACACACATACTAATTTCTGCATTTCCTTGAGTAGTCCAGGCAGAACCATCTCAGATCACCCTGCACCTGCTGGTGTAGGAACAACCTTAGAAAAAAGTTGCCAAGTCCCTTGCAATCCATGGAGCTGTGTGAAATAATTGGAAGCTTGCACTGGAATGGTTGCACCCTCTGATTAAGCCTTTTTTTCTATCATATTGCTGTGGCATACCATGCAAAAAGGAACATCTCCCTTGCAGGAGCGAAGCAGGGTGTAGCAGAATGCAAATTGTCCTCAGGCCAAGAGCAGGAGCAGCAACCAGGAACCACTCAAGGCCTTTTACTTCAGTTCCATAGCACTCAAATCTAAAAATCAAAATTAGCATACACAAAAATGCTTGTAATAATGAAACATAAGGAAAATAACCTATTAAAAGCATACCTGAAGACCTAGAATGAAATATTTCAATAGGGCCCTGGTATAAGTTTTAAAGAGTAATTAAATTGTACTTGTTCAGTCAGGCTGAATTCACAGGGTGACTAGTAGCAGATAGTCGCTATTAGCATAGCAGTTTAAATAACTGAAACTGTAGTACATTTTCTGTTGTCCTTTTTTACTGTAAGCAATATGGTTTACAAAAGATTTATATTGAGAAATTAGTACTGTTACTGCAAAACTAAACATTGCAATATTACGTATTTTAAACAAAGTAGATCCCTTATAATGACTTTCAGCCTTTTATCATTATTTCCAGTATGTCAGAGGCTCAGAAACAGAAATACACTCTGGGGGCAATCAAGCACAAACATGGCATTTGTTCTTTAGCTAAATACAATCTCTATTTGGCTGCCTCCTTGTTACCTTTGAGATATAAATCCTCGTGAGGCCGCAGTCAGATGCAGTAATGTTCCAATAAGTCAATCTAGTGGGATGCCTGTTCTGATTATCCTGATTCATCCTCAGTACAAACTGCTGATATATGTGTGTAATAATATACCAGTGGGGAGTATTGAAGAAAATCTGGCTTTTATATAATTAGACATTTGCTATAAAGAACTACAGAGTTATATAATCATACTAGTAGACACAAACCAAGCTTTCCTTTGTGTGCTACTGAAACACGGATAATTCGTTATCCATTGTGTTCAACTGATTTATTCCTTTGCTTTGCTGATTATATATGGAGATATCAATAATCAAAGCCTATAGAATTCAGAAAACTATGACAAGATTTGAGGGAATTAGAGCACATCTTTCTAGTGTAGGTGTAATTTATACTGTGAGAAGAAAGGATTTGCTGATATTATTTATTCTAGCTCCTTAGATGAAGAAAGCTATAGTAGCAGAAATCATTTATGTGGTATAAATATCCTAATGAATATGCAGTTGCTTCCAGGAAAACATTTTGCAAGAGTCAGGTCCCTAACCAGTATTGCCACACTGGTAAGTGTTTGTAGTTTAAACGTGGTCACAGTCTTAGTCACTACACTTATTCCAAACAAATAAAGTTTTCAGGGGAAAATGACAACCCACCCTGTGGATTCCCAATAGTAAGAGTATCAAAACTCCTGAATAATTAACGGAAATGACTGAAAAAAACCCTTTATTGTTAGAAGAGGTCAGCTTCCCTGCTAAGTAGGTCTGAGAAACTGAAAACCTTCAAGAAATATAGAATAAAAGATGCTTCCCTGAAAAAATGAGATTTTTTCAAGAGAGATGTTCATCCGTGTAGGTGGTGAGGAATAGGTGCCAAACATTATTACTCTCTAAGAGAAAATCCCCTTTTCGGGCCTGTGTATCTGCAGAGAGATGCATTCAAACAGCTGCCAGAGTTTTGAATCACAAAAGAAATGTACCCCAACAGGAGAAATTTTACATACCTACCCATTGATCCCAATATCATGAAACAGTTTCCACATTCAATAATATTTTCACTCTTGTAAAGACCATCACAACGCTATTAAAATTATTCTGATTTAAACTAATCGCCAGATGGTTCCCCTGTATGCCAACGTCTATTGGAGTCCAAATACTGTCAGGATTTAATGGCATGATAACTAACCACAGCCAGGAGAATAGTCCTTCCCATGACTAACCTGCAGTGCCCAGTGTAGACAGTGTGTCTCATCTGCATTTACTTAGAGGGTAAAGTTGCTAAGAGTCAATAACTATTAGTACTGTGCATACTTAAAATAAAAAAAAATTCCCTTTTTCTTTTTCTTTTTTTTGGTCTATGTCGGCTTCTCCAGCAGCAGTCTGCCTTGATCTGTTCTTTGGCAGCACATCTCAGGAGATCTTCCTACTGATGTGCTACCATCCAGCTAGAGGCTGCCAAGAGGACACTAGTGATCATTTAGGGTAATAAGGAAATCCGTATATAGTCACATGTGGCCACTAAGAATGTAGTGAGCTATAAAAATAAAATTATTTAAAAATATGGAACTTCTTTTCCCTACCCCACCCATTGCATTTTGTATTCCATTGTTAAAATATTTATGTTGCTGTGCATCAGCTGGATTCTTCTCTGGACTTGGGTACCTGATTGTCTTTTGGCTCTTAAGCACCTACAATCTTATTGCATTCTTTTCCTCCACTTAATGCAAACAGAATAACCACTTACGTGTCTTGATGACAGAACACTATAAAATGACCGCAGGTGATGGGAGAGAGCATATTGGATTTCATGGGAATGATTGATCAACACTGCCTTTTAATTGGCTCTAGTAGCTATTTAGCATCACTTACAGAAGATCTAAAATCAACAGAGATTTTTATGAAATGTACAGATGTGTCAAATGAACACATGCATGCAGTATAATAACAGCTATGATAACACTAATAAGTCTCTTGCAAAAGGCTGCGCAGCAAAAGCCCTTTAGAATTATCAGATACATCATAAGGCTTGATAGAAAATCCACAGGGGAATAGTCAGTTTTACTAACTATTTTTTTCTTCTTTTTCTTTGTAGATACCATGTTAGACTCCAACTGCCAAATACTTTAAGTAGCAAAAAGGATGCAAAGACAATATGGGAAGAAAATCTACTTTGCAATATCCTTTAGCTTTCAAGTAAACAAAGATGGAGAGTAATTTAAAAAACCCCTACTTTGGTGGTTTCTGCCTGATCACATGGATCAACAGCCCAGAACAGAAATAGGAAAAAGATTAAAGACATGGTAATCAAGGATTTCCACTTAGGGATTTGCAGCTTAGTCACCTCTGTGCCAAAGGCATACCTGTGTACTCATGTAAGCAAGTCAAATGGACATACATACCTACTTGTCTATGTGTTGATGGAGTTTGTTCAATCTGAAGCTACAAACACTTGTTTGTGCACAAACACTTTGTAAAAATGAGATGTAAGCTCTTCCTGTTCAATTTAATTCCATGTTTTCATACTGCGATGCAGAATGGTAACTTTGCCAACTCTATACAGAACCAAAACCTGTCTATTGATGTCAGCGAGAGACCAGGAAGAGCAAGAATTTTTTCCCATTGTCAAAAAATACATGTCAAATTATTCTCCTTTGTGAATGTGTAAATGTGTGAACAACCAATAAAAAAATATGGCAAACGTTCAGAAAATGTTGTTAATTTATTCTGACAATTGTAGTTTAGATTTCTTTCTATCATACCTCAGAATGTATGCACTTACTATAAAAACACTGTAGGATATTTTATAAAATGATCTAAAGATGCATCTATGTTGTAGTGCTCTTTTAATTTACCTTTCTTTTAAGATATTGTCAAGGATGGGGTGAGTGCACTTCACTTGTAAAAGAGAAGCAAAAGAATACTTTATTGATATAGAATAGGGAGTTAACAAAGTTCAATGCGACAGTGTTTTAACAAGATTCGATGGCAAGGTATACTTGATTATTTACTGCATAGAGGATAGGGTCAGACAAAACTGTCAGGGAGACCCTTCTGTTGAATCATGAGGTTCAGAAAAGGATCCCCTTGCTTTCTAAACTCCTTCTCAGAGAGGAGTCTAGGTGTGGCTAGATCCAGTCCTAGTCCCAGACTTGGTCAACGGTTTGTGTCTAAAGGATTATATGTGCGCAATCAATCCTTTATATCACTTAACTAAGATTTCAAAGTTTAGCATGCTATTAGTCACTTTCCAAGGATCTGTTGCTGCAAGGAATCTCTCAACCTCAAGGAGTAACCTTGAGAGGCGTCCCTGCTCAAGGAGAGATCATGGCTGCTGTGCAGAAGAGCTCAAAGGGCTCTTGGGTTGCTCACTATTTATGGGGGGTAAGATGATTGACCCATAGTCATATTTGCATGCTGACCACAAATTTTAGTTTCTTCAGTGGGCACATTGCACAATAGCCCTTGGCTGTTGTGTTGTTATCTGTCTCCCGAATCCACTTTGAGCCGGATGTAGCCATCATGACCAGATACATCCATTACAACCACCTGAGCAGGGTTACAGGAGATAAAGGTTGGGCGCAGGGGAAGCAAACCGTCACAGACATCTGGGGAAATCTTCACTTACGAAAGAGAAGAACACACTGTTTGTTATGCAAATTTTAGGGGAAATAGTTTTTGAAAGCAAGTGTGTTACATATTTTTAACCTAAGCGAAATAGCACACAGTTGCAATGTTTCAAGATGCGTGAACCCCTCATTGACCTTTAGTTCATGCCATAATATATGTAAAAGGTAGGAATTCTTACAGACAATTTAATCCTGGCTGAATCACGTAGGTGTGAAATGATATGTGACTAGCACAATTAAATACTAAAGATGTTATAGAGGTACCAGTTTTCATATGTCTATATATCGTTGTGTACACACAAGGAATGGAAAATTTTTCTCAGCTGAGCTAAGCACACAAAGTTGATGTGCTTATACATTTGCTGGTGGAAAGCATCCACATTTAGATCCAAAAGTTTCAAATCATCATAACCTCCAAAAGTCTTGCAAAGTTCAGGAATATTTGGACAAGAAAATTTGAAGATGTACATACACCCAGTAAATGTTTATGTCATTATTCATACCTGATTTCTTCTATACTCGAAAATGAATATTTTTCTCTTTATTCTGAAATTAAATTAATAACTAAATTTAAAATGATGGGCAGAGTTCATTATACTAAATCAAAAAGATATGGCCTTTTTTTCAGCAATGAAACAGAAAACAGCAAGTACAACTGCAATATTATTTTTCCTATAGTACACTTGCTTTATGAAATAACTTTTTATGTAAATAATATCTTTTACATCCATCAAGTAGGGAAGGAGAGCCTCCAAAAGGGAAGGGGAACTGAGGGTGACAGCAAGATCTCCCTGACAAGGGATGCAGTCCCACGGTACCCAAACAAGCACAGCAGAGTAGGTCTAGTGACAGTGATCAGGGCTGTCCACAGCCCAGCTGGCCAGGCAGGTTCGTAGCAAGGATGCAGGTCCCAGGTCAAGCCAGGGAGCCAGTTCAGCAAGGAGAGGTCAGAGCCAGGGAAGTGCAAGGGACAGGCACAGGCACAGCTGCAACATAACTCAGGCAGGGACCAAGGGCGTAAATCATCGTCCAAGCAAGGGCAGGCTCATCTCATCTCTTCTCACTACTTCTGTGTTTTCCCAGCGGTCTGATCCAAGGTTACACGGCTGCACCACATCAGAGCAAACTTTGAACAGGGTCAGCTAAATCCCTGAGAGGCCTGTTATGAGGTTGCAAAGGACTAGTACAAAGAAAAATAGTTCAGGGCAGTTAGATCCTGCTGCACTCGGGGCCTGAGAAAGAGCATGGCCCAGAGAGAAAAAGCAAGAAAATTGTTTCAGGTTTCCCTGAGATATCCTAGCAACAGTCCAAACTGGCGACTGTAAGCAACTTGTTTGGATGAAGGATATTTATTAAAACCAGTGTGTGACTTCTCTTTCAGTCCAGGATGTTTTGAATCATAGCATTTGACTTCTGGGGAAAAAAATCCTGCGGATTTCTAGCTAAATATTCCCCACAGGCAGTTTCCACGACACGCTACTGTTGTGCTATATTAAAAGTATACTTTTGTCATCTTCTACCACTTCTCTCTATAGACTACGTTTCCTGACTGGTCTACACCTCCCACCACACAGCTGCTGTGTCTGTTGAACTGCTGCAGACTTCCACAGAGATCTCCAGCCATGATGCTTTAGCAGAAATGTTATCACTAAAGCCAGCATACAGAGGACAACTATATGGACAACTATAACTATCATGAGAAATGAGGGTAAAACTTCCTAATCCAGTTGTTGTCTGAGAAGTAGGCTTTTGTTGTTATAGTTTTGAACAAATAAGAGGCATTTTTATTACACAGTTGTTTTTTTAAACTGGTCTTAATTTCCCTCATAAAACTTCTTTCTTCTCCCTTAGTTACACAAACATGACATACACATGCCTCACCTAGTTAAAAGATCACTTTCCATCAGAAGACATTTTATGACCCAATTTATCAGGTGATTCTTAAAATAAATAATAACTTATTTAATTTCTGCCTATTATTATAGCCAAAATTTTTACCTCTGTCCAGAACATAACAGAACAGGGTTAGCATCAGTATACATGGTGCTAGGCAGCTCTCTGGCTGTTCCTACGCCAGGGAAAAACATCACAGTAGATGGGCATAGTGTGAAGAGATACAGTCTCTACAGCCAACCTGGTAAATATTTGAGGGACTTGTCAAGCTTTGCCCTTGCAACAGTACTGCCCGCTCATGAAAATTTTTAAGAATAGAAAGAAGAATGGATCAAGCAGCAGTTAGTAAAGCACAGAAGAGTGAGAAAAAGATCATAGTTGTACTGCATCCACCACTGTGGCTTATGTGGGTATGTAAATGTAATCAGACCCAGATCATATGGTGGGTGAAACCAAGCCTCTGAATTATTAAGTATTTTCATCTCTGTACTTTACAGAATTATATTCTAACCGGGCTTGTCATTATAGAACAGCTAAATCCTAGGTTTAACTTTGATTTAGTCTGTCATACAGGAGTTAATTTCCTAACAGTTAAAGTTCCTTGCGACACTGTTTCCATTTTCTCCTTTTCTTCTTGCTTGAATTTTTTGTTTAATGTTTTCAGAATTCAGATAACAAGGAATAAATCAAGCTGTCACCTTGCTGAATGAGACTGACAAGACTCATCAAGATAATGACTGAGTACTGTAGGCAATATACAGCTTAATTTCTGATTTCTTTACGTCTATCTGACATTAATATTAATCGCTTAGCTATTGTCAAAATTCAGGGTTAAGTACAAGAGGAAAAGAACATTACATACGTTATTAGGTAAGCTGGATTCAGTTTCAAGATAACTCCAAACTATCCTTTGGCAAAGGAGACGAATACTGAAGGAATTATAAGATTAGAATTTTGTACCTTTTTTTTCACATGGCGTCAGAGTCATGACTAACATCATCTATGGTTAATATTAAACCAACCCTTCCTCTAAAACATTGTTTTAATTTGGTTTGCTGAACTTGAACCACTGAAGTTGATAATTCCATGCAGAGTGACTGTGCCTCAGGCTGAAATGTCTTTGAAAATGTCACTTAAAACAGTTCAGATGTTTCTTAGAACAAGATCAAAGAAGAAAAATGTATTGTTTTGCCCTTACTGAAAAAGTCAATACAATTGTTTTGTGAAGATGTTGTACCATCTCTCTGTTTCAGAGCATGAACTAGAACTCCAGTCATAATAAACCCTCTCCTAGTGAAATTAAACTAAAATTTGGATCAATTGCATATCTCTGGAAACGGCATTTTTCTCACATTTTCAATATGAATGGGTAGAATTTCACAGCTGAATTCCAAAGACAGCATTTACGTTTTTCTAAAGGTCCATTCCAGGGCAGAAGGTACCAAACAAGAATATGTATAATATTCTTCTTCTTAATTTCAAGAGGCCATTATGGCTTCAGAAACAGAAAATGTGAGCTCTGAATGTAAGTAAAGATTTGTACTATGATGCAAACAAATATGACTTAAAATAAGAGATGCAAGTTAAGGATGCACAGTGTCATGGTTTAGCCCCAGTCGGCAACCAAGCACCACACAGCTGCTCACTCACGCTCCCCTCCTGGTGGGATGGGGGGAGAGAATCTGAAGAACAAAAGTAAGAAAACTCATAGGTTGAGATAAGAACAGTTTAATAATTGAAATAAAATAATAATAATAACAACAACAACAATAATAGTAATAGTAATGATTTGTAATGAAAAGGAAAACAATGAGAGAGAGAGAGGAACAAAACACAAGAAAAAACAAGTGATGCAACCACTCACCACCCGCCGACCGACACCCAGCCAGTCCCCAAGCAGCGATCGCTGCTCCCCAGCCAATGCCCCCCAGTTTACATACTGAGCATGATGTCATATGGTATGGAATAGCCCTGTGGACAGTTTGGCTGTGCCCTCTCCCAGCTTCTTGTGCACCTGGCAGAGCATGGGAAGCTGAAAAGTCCTTTCAGCTTCCCTTGACTAGTGTAAACATTACTTAGCAACAACTAAAACATCAGTGTGTTATCAACATTATTCTCATCCTAAATCCAAAACACAGCACTATGCCAGCTACTGGAAAGAAAATTAACTCTATCCCAGCCAAAACCAGGACAGTATCCACGTCTTATTCTATACCATCTACGTCATGCACAGGTCCTACCCTTTTCAATACATTCCAATTAATCACCACCACTTTCCCTGTCTTTTGAAATATACATACAGTATCATTCCCTTAGTCTATGGGCCATCCCTCTGACATGTCCACTGAGTTCATTTAGTCCATGACTTTTGGCTCGATCTGTTATAAAAGTCTTTCAGGGCAGAAGAGATGGTGTCTGGTGTTGGACTGTTGCATGCTGAAGCCAGTTCTGGTTCCATCACCACTGCACTTTGCTCAATTTCATCAGAGTTCATTCATCATTAATCTGGCATATAGCAACCATAAAAGTAATGACATACAGTATTATATAGCAATTGACATCATACCATTCAGTTCATTGGCTATTTTCACCCAAAATCAAATTCCCTTTGAGGTACACAGCAGACTTCCCTTCCTTTCACATTACCCACCAAGTGCACATAAGTCCTTGAGCAAAAGCAATCCCATGAATGGGTTTGCCTTTGCCCAAAGCAGAAATAACCCAGACTGCCTTCCCCAGCATATTATTTATGTGCACTACAGGGACTTTATCCCCTTCTACAGTACATAAAAGTTTCAGTTGGGCAGGGCCAGCTTGATTGGCAGATCCCCTAGTGTTGACTAACCAGGTGGCTTTTGCTAAATGTGTATCTCAATGTTTAAATGTCCCAGCACCCATTGCTCTCAGACTAGTCTTTAACAGTCCATTGTATCGTTCGATTTTCCTGGAGGTGCATGGTAGGGGATTCGATATACCCACTCTATGCTGTGTTCTTTGGCCCAGGTGTCTATGAGGTTCTTTCGAAAATGAGTCTCGTTGTCTGACTCAATTCTTTCTGGGGTGCCATGTCACCATAGGACTTGCTTTTCAAGGCCCAGGATGGTGTTCTGGGCAGTGGCATGGGGCACGGGATATGTTTCCAGCCATCCGGTGGTTGCTTCCACCATTGTAAGCACATGGTGCTTGCCTTGGCGGGTTTGTGGGAGTGTGACATAATCGATCTGCCAGGCCTCCCCATATTTATATTTCAGCCATCGTCCTCCATACCACAGAGGCTTTAACTGCTTGACTTTCTTCATTGCAGCACATGTTTCACATTCATGGATAACCTGTGCAATAGTGTCCATGGTCAAGTCCACCCCTCAATCACGAGCCCATCTATATGTTGCATCACTTCCGTGATGGGCTGAGGTGTCATGGCTATAAATAATTCACCCTTACGTTGCCAGTCCAGATCCACCTGAGCCACTTCAACCTTAGCAGCCTGACCCACCTGCTGGTTGTTTTGATGTTCTTCAATGGCCCGACTCTTGGGCCATTGAAGCACCTATGTGAGCATCTATGTGACATGTTTTTACAACCAGGTTCTCTACCTGGGCAACAGTATCTTGCCACAATGCATCAGCCCAGGTAGGTTTGCCTCTGTGCTGACAGTTGCTCTGCTTCCATTGCTGTAATCACCCCTACAGGGCATTTGCCACCATCCATGAGTTCAGTACAGAGATAGAGCACTGGCCACTTTTCTCGTTCAGCAATGTCTAAAGCCAGCTGAATGGCTTCCACCTCTGCAAACTGACTCAATTCACCTCCTCCTTCAGCAGTTTCTACAACTTGCCGTATAGGATTCCATACAGCAGCCTTCCACCTACAATGCTTTCCCACAAGACCACAGGAACCATCAGTGAACACAGCGTATTGCTTCTCATTTTCTGGCAGTTTATTGTACAGTGGGGCCTCCTCAGCACATGTCACCTCCTCCTCTGGTGATATTCCAAAATCTTTGCCTTCTGGCCAGTCCATGATCACTTCCAAGATTCCTGAGTGACTGGGGTTTCCTATTCGAGCCCATTGTGTGATCAGTATGACCCACTTACTCCACGTAGCATCAGTTGCATGATGTGTGGAGGGAACCCTCCCTTTGAACAGCCAGCCCAGCACCGGCAGTCAGGGTGCCAGGAGGAGCTGTGCTTCAGTACTAAACACTTCCGAAGCAGCTCTAACCCCTTCATACGCTGCCTTATGCTCCAGCTTCTCAGTTGGAGTATAGCGGGCCTCAGATCCTCTGTATCCTCGACTCCAAAACCCGAGGGGTCAACCTCAAGTCTCCCTTGGTGCTTTCTGCCAGAGGCTCCAGGTAGGGCCATTCTCTCCAGCTGCTGTGTAGAGCACATTCTTTACATCTTGTCCGGCCCAGACTGGCCCAAGGGCTACTGCATGAACTATCTCCCGTTTAACTTGTTCAAAGGCTTGTGATTGCTCAGGGCCCCATTTGAAATCATTCTTCTTCTGGGTCACTTGATAGAGAGGGCTTACGATCAGACTGTAATTTGGAATGTGCATTCTCCAAAAAACCCACAACACCTAAGAAAGCTTGTGTTTCCTTTTCGCTAGTTGGTGGAGACATGGCTGTTATTTTGTTAATCACATCCATTGGGATCTGACAACGTCCATCTTGCCATTTTATTCCTAAAAACTGGATGTCCTGTGCAGGTCCCTTGACCTTACTTTGTTTTATGGCAAAACCAGCTTTCAGAAGGATTTGGGCTATTTTCTTCCCTTTCTCAAAAACTTCTTCGCCCTTTTGCCCCACACAATAATGTCATCAATGTATTGCAGATGTTCTGGAGCTTCACCCTGTTCCAGTCCAGTCTGGATCAGTCCATGGCAAATGGTAGGGCTGTGTTTCCATCCCTGGGGCAACTGATTCCAAGTGTACAGAACACACCTCCAAATGAAAGCAAACTGTGGCCTGCATTCTGCTGCCAAAGGGATTGAGAAAAATGCATTAGCAATATCAGTTTGGCATACCATTTCAAATGGCCATATCAAATGGCATACCATTTGGCTGCTTGTGACTCCAGTTCATATTGAAGTTCCAGCATGTCCGGCATGGCAGTGCTCAGCAGCAGCATGACTTCATTCAGGCCACAATACTCTACTGTTAGTCTCCACTCTCCATTAGATTTTCACACTGGCCATGTGGGACTGTTAAAGGGTGAGCAAGTCTTGCTGATCACTCCCTGGCTCTCCAGCCAATGAATCATCTTATGGATGGGAATCAGGGAGTCTCGGTTGGTATGATATTGCCACCGGTGCACTGTTCAATTGCACTAGCGATTGACACCTGTTGTTCTTCGACTCTCAGCAACCCCACAACAGACGGGTCCTCTGAAAGACTGGGCAGGGTGGACAGGGAGGAAGAGATACTTTCTTCGTATTCCCGGAGTTGGGTAGCTGTTTCATCCACCGTTGGTCCCTCTTCATCTTTCCAGGTCAGTATTGCAAATGAGTTGGTATACAATGCTGGTACGCTCTGTACCAACTGCCGCCACATGGGTCGTGTGCACAGGGCTTCATCTGGATCTTTGGATAACTGCTTGTTGTCCAGGTCACCATAAATCAGCTCCAGTATGGCTGATTCCCTCAGGTACTGGATACCTCTCTCCATGGTGGTCCATTCGCCTGGGTGACATATAACATCTTCCTTGGAGGGATATCTTTCCTTCATACCTGGCAGTAGTTGCCTCCAGAGGCTGAGGGCTTGTGCTCTTTTTCCAATTGCTTTGTCAATGCCCCCTTCCTTAGAAATGGATCCCAGCTGTTTGGCTTCCTTACCCTCTAATTCCAGGCTACGGGCCCCGTTATCCCAGCATCAGAGCAGCCCGGTGACAAGGTGCTCACCTGGACAACGGCTGAAGTCTTTTCATGTATCTCACAGCTCATTCAGGGATAGGGATCGGGTGGTTTCCGTCTTGTTTAGGAGTTCTTCCTCTTCCTCCTCCTCTCCTTGTGATGGCCCTTCTTTTTCATCTTCCCTTTCTAAACAACCTGACTTTCGCTTCCAAGATTTCTTCTTGTGTATAGGGGTGACTGATACCAGCACGGGTTGGTTCCCTGGTTCAGCCGCAGTGCCTGTTGCGCAGATTGGAGTAACCACAGTATCTGTCACCAGGCTTGGAGTAGCTGCAGTGCCTGTCGCCAGGGCTGGAGTAGCTGCAGTGCCTGTCGTTTTGTCGTCAGATCCAGAGACCTTCTCTTCCCCTTGAGGGTGCTGAATAGTGTTATAGTTAGTTATAGTTAGTTATAGTATAGTGCTGAATAGTTACAGAACAGGGCTCTGTAAGCATAGGCCAGGTCTCAGTATGTTGCAGTGATTTGTGTCTCTCTGGAATTGCCAGGGTGACAGCATACTTTTTCCAAATATTTTACTAGTTTTTCAGGATTCTGCACTTGTTCAAGGGTGAAGTTCCACTGTCCTAGGTACTTACCCATACTATCCTACGCACCCTGCCACTCATTACTATCCAGCCTTGGGGCAGATCTCTAGGTGGTATTCTTAAATAGTTGTTTAACCTTAAACAAGGCCTGAACCACATTCAGGAGACATAGCAATAGGAACATGCTGGTTTGAACATACCAAGGATATTCAAAATTCTCAAGAGCTGTTGTAATCAGCCTGGAGGAGAAGGGGAAGGAGAAGGAAGGTGTCTCCCCCTAGGTTGGCTCTTTGAGGAGAGGAGGTAAAAAGTGTAATTATTAATAGTTTCCGTGAGATGGCTCCCAAAGTACGGGGATGACAGCAGTGCTGAGTACAACCTCACAAGCAAGAATTTATCATACTATAAGCCAGTGTTACACAGTACAGCAACGCAATAACTTTAATCCAACTCCCAGAGGTAATAAACAGCACCACAGGGAGAGTATGCAGCAAGTAAGGTGTTACACAACACAACTGTGAGAACAAGAACAACTCTGAGAGCAAATGAATCAACATTGTGACCAGAGACTCTTAAACTAATATAATAAATGCTTATCACAAATTTGTTTTAACATGCTCTGGCCAGATCTGTCGTTATCTCAACCCTTCGAGCCCCATGTTGGGTGCCAAAAAGGACTGTCGTGGTTTAGCCCAAGTCAGCAACCAAGCACCACACAGCCACTTGCTCACTCCCCTCCCAGTGGGATGGGGGAGAGAATCTGAAGAGCCAAAGTAAGAAAACTCACGGGTTGACATAAGAACAGTTTAATAATTGAAATAAAATAAAATAAAATAATAATAATTTGTAATCAAAAAGGAGAACAATGAGAGAGAGAGAGGAAAAAACCGCAAGAAAAAACAAGTGATGCAACCACTCACCACCCACCGACCGACGCGCAGCCAGTCCCCAAGCAGCGATCGCTGCTCCCCAGCCAACACCCCCCAGTTTATATACTGAGCATGACGTCACATGGTATGGAATAGCCCTTTGGTCAGTTTGGATCAACAATCTTGGCTGTGCCCCCTCCCAGCTTCTTATGCACCCGGCAGTGCATGGGAAGCTGAAAAGTCCTTGACTAGTGTAAGCATTACTTAGCAACAACTAAAACATCAGTCTGCTATCAACATTATTCTCATCCTAAATCCAAAACACAGCACTATATCAGCTACTGGAAAGAAAATTAACTCTATGCCAGCCGAAACCAGGACACACAGGTAAATGTAACTATAGAGTTTACTGTCTTAAGGGTTAATGGTTACTGAATGATAATTTTGCTTCTTTAGTGTCTGTGTTTACTTGGTTATGCTCATTTTAGTACAGTAATAGATCACATACACACAGATATGTATATGAAAATGGTTGTTATTGGTGGCAAAATATAAAACAAGACTACCTTACATCTTTATGGCAGTGAGAAAAACAACAGCTGCCTAATCTGTAAAAACAAAAGAATGAGATGAAAAGAAGCTAAGAGGAAGAAAGAGAACTTAATTTGATTCTGTAATCTTTTCTCTTGGAAGTTTCTCTTGGAAATGAAAAACATTTTTCATTTTTTGCACCAGAATGATATCAGTCATATAATTTTGACTACAGTTCCATTATTCTGTCGGCAACAGCTCAGCAAGAGAACATAGCAATGAATTGAATTTTAGCCTCTTAGTTAAAAAGAGACATTCCAATAGCCCGAAAATTAGGGTCACCAACAGAAAAAGCAGCTGATTCCCCTTAATTTTTACTGTTTCACCAAACCTTTGTTTAGATTTAAAAGTGCTTGCCTTTTTCACTTGCTTACTATTATAAGCCTCTACTTGTCTCTCTTTTCACTCTAGCCAAGCTTTCAGACAGAGGTAATTTTATAAAATGTTTGGTTTTATTTTTTCTCCATATGAAATCTTTAAAGACTTTGGTATTTTTCTGACTTGCTATATGTTAAATTTCTTCTATTTTTTTTCACTTAGGATTGTTCTATAATCAGTTTATCACTTTGTTCTTTTACTCTCACTCTATAGTTATTCTACTAGATATAATAATAATTCTTCTTTAAAATATTTTCTTGCTATTTCATTTCTTAAAAGGGCCACAGTAGAATCAATGCATGAGGGATATTTGAAATTCCATTAAAAACAGCAATATTCCATGGTCCATTTACCAGAAAAAAATAGTGATTAATGCTGTTTAATTTCCTTTATATTTTCTAGTCTCTTCTTTCTTTTGTTTTATTTTTGGAACATAAATCTTTAATATCTGCACAGAATTCACAATTAATAGGACACATGATTCTTGTCATGGCAGGGCCTGTACCTATTTAGGATTTTGAACATATGTCTCAACAGTGAGATATTAATTGGAAAAGCTTATTTTGTGTGGTCTAATTTTCCATATGTCCTGCGCAAAGCATTTCAGAGGTCTGACATTAAAGTGTGTTCATCAGACATTACTGATGAAATGGTCTTCCCTTGAACTTTCATCAGAAGGCTTTATAAGAATGAGAAGTTAAAGGGGTAATTATCTAGCACTTTTTAATGTTTATTCATTTTCATTGTCCAGTAAATGTGAAAGAATGTGACAACTGTGAGCGGAATGATTAGACAATTCAAACATAAGGTTTGTTAGGAACTACAGAAATGTCTGTTCTTTCACTTTCATCTTTAGGCGCTCCTCTTAAGAACAAAAAGGTTCTTGTCATGCATGAGACATAACTTGGCCTTCACAAGACTGGGTAACAGCTAGACAACCTTTTGTGTTATATTTGCAGATGCGCAAAGTACATTAGAAGTTACTGTTGGCAAAATTATGTGGCCATATATTTTGCTGAAAAAAAGTCTATCTGCCATCACTATGCCAATAACATCCATGATGTGGACTCATTTACGTGAACAGAAAAGAAGTTTTATTAGATTCATTTATGTTGTTGATGGTGATAATGAAGAGAAGATGAAACAAAAATCCTTTTGTCATCTGATGGTTTGTCTATGTTGGTGATAGACTCCACTGTAACAGCAGTTTCTGCAGTGTAGATAATCCCTACAGAAGCTTTTTGTAGCCTCATGCATAGACACATTAATTGTATTAATTAAACCATTGATTTTAAGCTGATATGTTAAGTACCATGTGCCTTGATCCACAATTCTGCAACAATGAATTTGAAATATATGACATTAAGACTACTAGTCAGGAAGTCAGACAGCTCTTTCAAGTGAATATAATTTATTGGTAACTTTATTTACAAGACAAATCTAACATAAACTCAGCTGACAAAAGAGAGAGAAGAAGCATAGACAGTAACCATTTGTATTAACTGTACTACCTGGGGGGAGCCACCTAAACAAGTGCAATAGGATGACAGTTGAGGGTTGTCTTGGGGTTTCACCAAAATGCCACTTCTCACACCTGTTTGTCTGTCATTCACTTAATCCATATAATTTATATCAATTCATTATTTAATTTACATCATTAAATTTAAACATTATTTATTTTACTATATATAAATTAATTTCTTATTATAGTTACATCAGGCATAGGAATAATTTGATCAAATGTAGGGATCTACAGTGTAAAACCTTTAGAGCATAATTCATCTGATGAGCTTTGGACGTCAAGTTTCGGAGCTAACCAGATGACTGAAAGTGCCTTTATCACTTCATTGACTATAGTGCAAGTCTTTGGTATTCAGCCTTGAAACAGATCATTTACAACACAGGCAAGCACTAGGATTTATCTAACTTATTGTGCGTTTCTCACGTGAATATTTCTACATCTGAAATTGTCCTCTTAGATATTTTTTACAGTCTATGGAGATGTTGTCAGTGTACTCAGCTGAATCTACAGTGCAATGAATCTCATCCTGAAGTAGATGTCTACATTTAATCAAACTTAGCCTTAAACTAAAATGTAGACATCTAAAACTAGGTGAGATAAATCCCATCAGGGGCTCAAATGCTTTTCCAGCCATACAGAACATTACATCAGGACATGGGGTAGTCAATCTCCTTACATTTGAAAGATGTGTAAGAAATGTTTCCTCATTTCAATGACTAGCAGTTGCACTCTGGGAGGGAACAGATGTCCAGTTAACACAAAAATGCTTTCAAAACTTTTTAAATTACATGAGAATTTCATTTTGCCTTTAACTAATAAGCATTCCTACCACCCACTTTGAATTCACTAAAATCCTTTGCTTAGATAAGTTTGCATGTGCTTCAAAGAAGAAGAGTGAAAGACTGGAGAATAGATTTTTTTTTTCCTGGTTAAAACAAAAATATTTTCTTAGGACTGTAATCAAAAGAAGGTGAGGTCATTTGATAAATACTTTTCTACTAAAGTACATTGATAGAAATATTTATATACTAGTTTAGCAACTTTTAACAATAGAAGCAAATGTCATTTAAAGGAAGGTAGAGCATAGAATCAACTAAGACTTTTTAAATGCACTTTATTCCAGTGAGGGCCGTTACAAATTTGAAAGTATTGGGAGATCATTTATGAGACATAGATTTTTTTCTTTTACACTGATGACTGGGATGATCCAAAAAAACAAGTGAACAATCTTAAAAATTATTCCAGTTTGAGCTGGCTGATAATTTTAATCAGAAAATATTTATTCAAAGTCTGATTATTTTTTGGTTGGAACATCTCTTTTTCAGTGAATGTTCATGGAAAATAAGAGATTGACTGTTAACATATCTAGTGTAATTTGTATTTGGAATGACACCTTCATTTTTGTTTTGTAACCTAGGAAATATATAGAATTTAACTCTGGCTGGCCTGCCACGTACATGAATGGCCAAATCATTTTTCTGTTTGCTTGTGCTCTTATTTTATATTCCCCATTGAAAATTCATTCTTTATTATTGATCAGATCAGTGAAAGGGATCTTATTTACAAATGGTTAAGGCGTTCATGGTAGGCATTTCAGGATCCACTACAAATTTATTGTAGACAACTAGGATGAACCTAGAGTAGTTACAGGGCTGAAACTTTTATCTGAGTTATTAAAGTACTCATCTGCAAACTAAAAAAATTCTCTGTATCCCTTGCAATGTCACTGATCAACTAGAAGTCTGTTCTCATGTATAGCTCATGCTTGTTTTTAATTTCAGCAAGTTTTCTAAGGAGGGAAAACCATTTCCGGCCCACTCTAGTCAAAACTTTAAGGTTTTAATTTGGTGCAAAGAGTACTACACAAAACCACAGGAGAGTTAACTTAAGCAAGTAAGAGCTATATTCTTCCTACTTATGTGAATGCCTAGAAAATGAAGTATTCTAATAAAATTATTGCTTTTTATTTCAGTTTCTGAGCCTCACAGTATTATTACTTGCAAATACAGTGAGGATGCTCCTATGAGAAAGATCAGAAATTTCTTGTAGGAATCCACAATCCTTGGAGCAAAGACGATTTTTGCATTGAAATTAACTCATGGAAAATTGTATGGTTTTGCATGTTTTCAACAGAAACGTGAATGTATTGCAGAAAAAGAAAATCCCAATTACCCAAAGTAACTCTGGAATATGTCCATTTACACCTCACTCCATTTATATATTTCAATGGAAAAGCTAACAAACAGCTACTCTACAGAGAGAACAGGTCTGTTCTTATGGAAATACAATAAAGACACCACTAGCATTAACAACAATTACATTGATTGAAACTTTCATATTTTCAGACTTGGCTATGTAACATAGCATTGCTTGCAGCTGCAACAATAGCCCAGCCCAGCCTTGTGAATGGGAATGCAAAATCCCACTTAGTTTCTGAGACAGAATTTTCCTGGAGGATAGAAAGTAGCAAACTAATACACACTACTGGCCTTTGATAACCAGCCTGAAGGAGGCAGGAACTTAGCGCTAATGTTAAAGATAAACGTCAGTGATCAAAGTTTATAGTTTTAATTTGACAAACTCAACCTTTTTTCACATGCAGCAAGCACATAAGCTTGTCCGTTTCTTTAATTTGTCATATTACCATCACAGAACTCTTTATATCCCTTGACAAAGCTTGTTAGTTATAACTCTGTGGAAACAGAGTGCAATATATGTCCTCCCATGAATTTAGGCAGAGCAGTCTACCTTCTCTTTATGCAGTTTGTGTAAGGTACAGGGAAACTCATTATTTCTTCTCTTTTCCCTCTCTTCCCAAAGCATAATAGCCATGAAATGGAGAAATAGAGCTTAGCTTTTACCAGACAACACTTAAATATTTTGCCAGTATAATTATGCTGGGAATATATTCAACCATATTGATTGCAATGATTTGGCAAGTACAAGAAACTACATTGGCCAAAGCATAAAATGATGTGATAATTATGTCTATTTCATGGCTTTCCCAGGAAAAGAAGGCTGATAAAGATACATGCCCTTTCTTATGCTGATATATCAGAAAAAGCTTCTAGGTTAGCTCTACATAAGGCACAGTGAGGAAAGAAAGCTTCTCTTCAAAGGAAAAAGGCATTTTTTCAAAGCAGGCACTATTCCTTTCAGTGAGTTGGATTTTAGGGTCAATAGTGCAATACGGTATGCATCTCCACGAGGCAGCCGTAGAACAGGTAGGATATTTGCTCAGAAACACACTCGTGAACTGTTGAGGAATTACCACTATTCAACCATAGAAGGAAGGAAACAAGAAAGGGAGGGAGGGAGGACTGGAGGAAGAGAGGGAGAGTTTATCACAAACACAATTTTTTTATGTTTAGTAAAACATACTTTTTCATATAACTCAGAGAACCTAAGGTACCCAAAACTATTTTTTGAGAAAAGGAGTTTTTCTCCTCTATCCTTCCGATTTTGTTTTTCAGGAAAAAAATCCCACATAGGATATTTTTAGTGTCCTACTATCCATCTTAACCTTTAGAGATTCTTACACTCCCTTAGTGACCCCATTTAACCAGCTTTTTAACTCATGTCACCTCCTGCAAAAAACAGCTGGTGGGTTCATTTGCACAGTAATAAATGCTGTCTCCCAGCCTGCAAGAGACTGATTGAAAGAGCTTACCTCCCAACAGTGCTTGTTAACTATGATTGACATATCAATATGATACATGCCTATATTTTCAACCCTGTCCACCCCCAATTCCAGATAGAAAGACATTTTAGAGGCACTGAAAATTACTAATATAAATTCTTTCTGTAAAGATTGCTATGAGCCTTTATGTGTCTCAGCATTATCATTTTCCTCTCATTTGCCTTTTGCTTTTTTGCTAGAAATCAATATGTAATGGAGAAGCATGTCCTATTATTCCCGAGCTTCCTCCATTTTAAAGGATGTTTTAACTGCCCTTTTAAAAAGAGCAAAACTAGGTTTTGTTCTTGTCAGTTTTGGTTTAACGCACCAAGATTAAAACCCAAGTCAATAAATGATTAGTCAATAAATAAAATATGCGAGACAAGATGGTTACCCAATTCACTTTAGTATTGCTTGATAGAGGACATCAATAAATAAGTCAAACAAAACAAAGGTGAAGTTAGCTATTCAGTCCAAAGTCTGTGTAATATGATGACCATATTTTATTTGAGAAATTTACCTAACACCACCACTAACATAGCCTTACAATAAATGGTAATCTTTCAAATTGCTCTTAAAATAGCACAGCTTGTTTACTAGCTGGCAACTATGCATTGTATTTGGGAAGTAGGATTAGTGATCTTGGTGACAAATTTGTATTACAGAAACTACCATCCCCACAGCCAGCAGTCTGCACTTTCAGCTGAAATTTATTGGCAATTTCAGCTTAAAGGCTGCAGCTGAGAAGGCTGCACTTCTGTCATGTGTTTCTGCAAAGAGAGCTCTTTGCTCATTACCAATTTCTGATCCTGGAAGCCCATTAACTCCCAGCAGCACGGGGAAAAAAAAGAAAAAAAAGTGCCTTGTAAAATGTTACAGGTATAGTTGTGTGAGTCAGAGTTAACATTTAAAACAGCCAGGATACATATGCAGGAAGAGTTGGGGAATTCCCACTTCACTCCTCTTATGCTTATGTACAAATGGTAAGATCCAAGGTTCTCCCTCAGTTACCACTTAATCCTAGAGACACTCCAGGTACTTCAGGTTTTTTCTTTCTACTTAACCTCTCTCAGCACCTGAAAGCCAGCCTGTCCAGGATGGCTGGCAATCTCGAAGCAATTACTAGTTTTCACAAGACCTCTGAAGGAAAAGCTACTGGTCCCATTGGCGCTTTGTTTTACCCAGTGGTACAGTATAGCAAATGCTTGCCCCAAACTAAAGGAGTGTGAGCTCAGATCTGTTTCCCGGGAGGTTTCCCTCAGCTCTGTGCTAGAGGCTGTACAAGTCAGGAAGCAGAGCAAGGTTTGAGTCCTCTGCTGGAACGATTCCTTTCTGCTTGGAATAACTGGAGATCTGATAGGTCTTTCTTTGGGACATTCACCTACTTCATTACAAGCCCTAGTTCCTGTTCAAAAGAATATTTATGTAGCTTTTTCCAATCACCATTTAATGGAAAATGCACAGTCACTGAATCATGGCCTGGAAAGCTTGCCTTTAGCTGAAAGGCTGATCCCCAATTACTCATTTAAGCACTCTTGCTTATTTTTGTCCCTTCTCTCTGGTCTAGTGAATTATAGATTTTTGACACAGAGTGGAAGAGGTTCAACAAAAAGAGAAGCGGTCCCCTTTTATCCATAGTCTAGTGGCCATGCAACTCTCCCCGGGGGTGGGAGTTTGAGTCTCCTCAGGCAGAAAAGGCACTGAGCTCAAGTGTGTCAGATAGTGAGAAAGTATCTTTATTCAATCAATATTCAATCCATCATGCAAAAAAGCTACATTCAAGAGAACAACAGAGCTTCCTTATCTAGCTATACTGGGGGGGGGGAGGAGGAGGGAAGGGGGATTAATTACAAAAAATAATGAAAAAAGAATGCATTTCTTTTTATTTACTTTGGCTCAGGTGACAGTTTCCAGAACTTGAATTGTGGTTACAGAATGGAAGAAGGTAGATAGATTCTCTCAAGACAGTAACGTCACCACCACCCCCCCCAAAAAAAAACAAAACCCAGACCAAAAAGAGAGAGGAAGTGTGTGAGAATTTGAATTTAACCTGTTACTCTTTTTCTTTAGAGTAAAAAATCTCAGAAAGAATGAATCATTACTCAGAATGTAGGAAAACCTGAGTTAAGGAAACATTTTATTCAGTGGGAGACTATTTCATCAATAGGCCAGAGGAAATCAAGTAGATGTTGACCCAGCTGCTGCTGAGGCCTGAAAGTTCTTTGAATATTTCCTGCAATTACACAAATCTCATCTGAGGAGCTACAGATTTGAAAGTAAGAGCTAAATCTTCTAAAGAATATTTCCCTAGAGGTGTTTCTTTCTAATGCAAGTTATTCCTTCAGATGTTTGGGTTGGGGGGGGGAGTGTTGATTTTTTTTTCCACATGGGTTTACTCCAGATAAGTTTGGTTTTTTGCACAAAAGAAATTCTGCAGATCAAAATGTTGCTAACCAGAGGTGATAGCTAATATTATTCCATAGCGTTTGCACATTTTTCAAGACATTCATTTCCATGATACTGAGATCTGATATATTGTATTCCATTTCTTAAGAAGGAACAAAACTTTCAAGGAAACAGCCACACAGGGACTGAAATCGTTCAGATACAGACGAAATAAAATCTCCTTGCAAAAATAATTTAAATTGGCCTGCACACAGCTGTATGTGAGTGATTCTGTTTAGAAAGAACAGGTTTGTCTCAAGGGTAAAATAAGTCTTACAGGTTTGCTGCTTCTCATTCAGATACCCTGTTCCACATCTGTAGCTCTTCTATATTCTGGTGTATGACTTACGTATCTTCACCAACAATTTTCCTTAAGTAATTTAAAACATAACCATAGAAGCATATTTGCCAAAAAGGGTATTATAGTATAATAAGGAAGACTGGAATACATTTTCTGAAAAATGGGTTAAGTCATGTTGCTTATTGATATTTCAGTGATTCTGTGAACCTGTAGAGAACTGTAATAGAAAGGCTAAGATTGGCATGAATGAAGAGTGAATGGGGATGTCTGCATGCAGAGGCATCAGAAAGGATGGGACAGGGCTCAGGGCTCATTAGCAGGGACAGAACTCTCGGAATGGCTTCTGTTAATGACTCCCAGATCAGCCATCTGCCATCCATCACCAGGATCCCAGCAGAAAAAGGCATACTCACAACCTACGTGCAGTAACCAACCTAGGAGAAACCCAGGAGACATGAGGAGGACTTGACAGTTCATGCCCCTTTTCCACCATGTCATCACAATGGATCCTGGACTTCACACCTTGACAAGCCTCAGGGTGCCTGGCTGCTGGACAAGCTTCTCGGACAGTGCACATCCTGGTGCTTGTGAGTATGAGACTGTGAGAGAGTGAGGATAACTGAGTGAAAGCTGGTTTGTTTCAGATTTTATTTTAAATAAAATCGCCTTACTCTCCTATAACGTCTGGCAGGGATATTGCCTACATTGCTGATACATTGTGGCAATAGTATTTCCTACAAACCCAGTGGTACATAACTGTGCTATAATGATATAAATCACAAACATGGAGAGGCTTCACAAAACTCTTGGCTAGACAGAGCACTTGACATCAGTTTCTGAACTGTATAGGAGCAACTCCAGCTCTGCAGAAAGGCATGCAGACTTCTTCCACTAAAAACAGGAAAGTGTTCCTCCCTGATAAACCAAAAACTAAAGGACTGTGAAATGCTTAACAAAATACATTGGGGAAATAGGAATACTAAAGTGAAAGAATTATAACAGTTGCAGTATAGATAATTTTCCTGTTCAACATTCATACACTTTCAACCAGTATTCTGAACAATTTTGTAAGATAATTAAGGCTTTATAAAAAATTAATCCCACAAGAATCTCAAGAGGGAAAGGTTACATGACAGAGAGAATGACACCTGTTAGGGAACCTGTGTCAGAGAGAACTGGGTTTTGTTCCTCTAGTTTCAAATCTTAACTCGGCCCACAGAGACTTTGCCTGTCCCTAAACAGAAGAGACACCTTAAAAGCATGAGGATTTCTTTCCCCAGGCTCGCCTAGTTTCCCTGAAGTCATTTGTACGAAAGACACACAAAGTGTTATTTCTTTGGGTACAAGTGATGGCTACAGCGTTTGTAGTTTTTCAAACTTAACTGGACAAGGAAATAGTACATTATTGACAAATACTGATCTTACATAAAAATGGTTCTTTGCAGCCTTTGAAGCATTTTTGTTAAATTGATTAAGATAAGCTAATGTCAGATTGGACACACTGTAAGAGGAAAAAATTTTTTTCTGTATAAAGCAGAACCTTTTGTATTGAAAAAAACCTTGCAAGAACATATATTCCTTCAATGCCTGAAACAAAATCAAGATTTTACACATTTACCCAATAAGATTACAAGTTTTTTCTTATTCAGACTTCTTTTTTTTCAGCTTTCATGAAGATGAAATGTGTAGAAAATTCTGTTAGGCTGCCACTAGGGTCTGAACTTTGTTCTGAGGCTTCAGTCACATTGCCAGCAGAGCATTAAACCTCAACTCAACTAATCCTTCTAATTCTAACACAGAAAATCTTCAATTTTTTAAACTATTAAAGACATATAACATTATAATTTTTAAAACCACTTAGCATACAAGCTAGGCACTAAAAAAGAAAAATCAGAATATACTCAGGAGACATGTTTCTTCCAGGCCACCTGCAAAGCTTAATCCATACCAAATGCTTCTTTCTCATAATGTAGCAAGCAGGGAAAGGAGAATCAACTCTCATGTGACAGAACAGAAGTTAAATTCATGCCACCATTTTATTTCCCAGTGAATGTCTTCTTCACTGTAGTTCAGGCTATAATGCATTATAAAGGTATCTAACTCAGATTTGAGAAGAATCTTAGTTCCTAAACAAAATTAGTACCAGCAGTGTACAAAGAAATGGGAGTAAACCTTTGTGAATAGAGAAGGAAGATGATTTAATCATCAAGGAGCAACTTTGTGGTGTTCTCAGGACTAACAACTCTGGGGACAGAACCACTGCTATCATGTGAATAAATACATGTCTTAAACACAGAGCAGTGAAAGTTAATGTCTCAGGAAGATATCAAGAATCCTTAACCATCTTACTCATTGAAGGTATATGAGACTTTAAGATCAAAATCAGATTCATGTGATGGCCAGGCTGAAAAAATTGTGAGGCTTTTTGATTGGTAGGCTGGTTGTTTTTTCTTGTTGTTGTTTCTTTCTTTTTTTTCTTTTCAAATTCATATTTTCTTGCTTGATATTTCAGTTGTGTTTAGGTTTGTTTTCTATAACACAATAAGTCAGCTCAGCAGAGGTTGATGCAGTCTTGTCCACATGTAAACTCTGAAACTCTACATACACTAACAATGGCTGGGTTAGAAAAACATACTCTACTAAATTTGAACACCCATAGATATTCCTACAACATTTTAAACTACAGATGATAACTAAATATTTTCCTTTTCCAATATATTTTTGTTATTTTTTTTACCAAATTTTACGTATAGTCTGAATAGTCTGTCAATTCTTTCAATTTACACATCTAATAAAACATACTTGTTGACATGAGAAAATGGTAAGTCAATATTTCTTGTCCTTTTCAGAAAGAATGCTTCAAGCATTTAAAATATTCATTAGTAGCTTTTTAAGAGTGAGAAAACCTACAATTATCCTCTATACTCATATTCTACATAATGCAGAATTTCTCCCAGGAATAGTTATTATTGCTTTTATAGTACTTAAATGAACATTATGGAGATTAATAACATACAATTCTGTTAGGTTTAAGTTAAGGTAACTTAATAAACCTGTCTAAACCCACCAAGGATTTTTGAGAATACTTTGACTAGTTTTGTCACACCTGTTTCTGGAATAAGAAGAACCTTGTACTCTCATTTGGACTTCTGACAAAAGAAGGTATTTGATATGGCTTTTCTGATAATGCTACTTGTAACCTAATAAACAGGGCAGCAAAATGGATAGTAGAAAAAAAAGTTTGTGCAGTCATTGAAAAGGCCTAAAGAGGGTTATGCTGATGATCAGCTGATGCCAAGGAGAAATGTTTATGGCAGAGTAAAGAATTGAAAATAACTAATTTTCATTACGTTTTCTTTAGCTGAAAGAAGTGCTTATTCAACTAAGGGGATAAAATTTAAAATTGTAAATAAAACCTACCCATTTATTTTTGGGTTAGATCACTGAAATTTCATTTCAGAATGTTTTCTAGTAATAGCTATATTATGGAGCCTGGAGTCTGCAATAACTCTGCAAGGCTGTCTGCTCTAATTAAATCTTGCATGCTGTGGGACTTCTTAAATCAGAACCATGAGATGTGTATATATATACATATACATATATATATATATATATACAAAAATACAGAAGAGGCAAAAGAGATCACAGTGAGATAGATACCACAGATTTGATTTTCTTACGTGAGGGAATGAAGAAGAGTTATTAATTCCGTGTGATCTGAATGTTTCAAAAAGTTTTAGTTTTAATTTAATTATGATAAAATGAAGCCTTCTGTATCAGCTATTTCATTGTTGGTTTCCCCCTCATATTGCAACATATTTCCTTCTTAATCAACAAAAAATTACAGTCTACCAAGGAAGGAACTGAGTGACTATAGAAAGCTATTCTTTCAATAATAGTTTGGTATCTAAGAAAGGGGCAAAAATATTTACATTTAGTTAATTGACCAGTTATCTGCATAGGTGGCTGATTTGGTAAAGCACTAATTTAATTTGCACAAAATTATTTGGTACATGTAACTTCAGGAATCTCATTCCTGGTTCTTAGGTGAAGTAACACGAAGTTCTCTCCACAAACATTACTACTCCATAGTGGAACACATTTGTACTGTTTTACCTGGTGAAAGTTTGGGGTGGGAGGAGGGTTTTTTATTTAGTTTTTAAGATTTAAAATGCTTGGTGTGAAACATAAAATTCTCTCTCCCTCTCCCTCTCCTTCTTTCTCTTTTTTTCCTTTCAGCCTTATATCAAAAAGAGAGCAGGAGAATCTGTTTTATCATCTCAACTTAAGCTAAATTTATCTGGAAACCTTAATAACATTAGTGAAAAGTAGAAAAATCTGACTTGACTGACATTTGAAACTAGGATAGTTAAATCTATCTCAAGAAGTAGCGGATAAATTTTTACCTTTTTTTTTTTTTCCTTTTTCTTTATCCCCCTTGTGCAAATATCTGATATGCCTCACTTCAGCAAAATTGCATGAACTTGGATGTCTGCCTTTCCCAGTACATCCAATGCAAATGAGGTGAGAAGAGGAGCTGAGGGAATTCCCCGGTGTGATATATATTTTATGAAGGTATTGAATTTTTTCCCTTGCATTTAAAAATCACTTTGCTTAGCTTGAATAATTTCTTCTTGGGTGAGGGGACAGAGAAGGGGAGTGGGATATACTGCACACTAATACACTGATCCTTTTAGATGAAGGAAGTTCAGTACAATATAGACCATTATTATTTGCACTGTAGTAGAGCCCAGAGATCCAGTCAAGTATCAGAGGCCTATTTTTGTAATGAATAAAAAGACAGCCAAGATTGCTTCCAAAAGCAAGTAAAGACTTTTCCAGTTGTTATTGGCAAAAGCCAACCTGTGTGTTTCCAGAATAATAAAATTCAGTTACTTTAGTGCACGTTACCTAGATCCAAGAGGTGAATAAGATTCGGGTTACTGGGAAAAGCCCTCTTTTGGCTTACAACTAAATAGTTTCCTACTATCTAAATTCCCATTGATGCTGTCTTTAACTTACTACACTTTTCTGATTTTTGTTATTCGTATTTGTGACAGTAGATAGCAAGATATAAAGTGTAATTCAAACAGCATTTGGGGATGGGTTCTTCTCTTGCCTGAATTCTTGAAGCAACTCAAGATTATTAGAAAGTGCCTCAGTGAAAATATTCCAAATATTAAATTATCATATTGCAGTTTCTATCCATTTGTCACTAGAATTACTCTGTATGTGGTGCCTTAATCCCATTGAAATTGATAGCAGCCTCTTTTGTGACTGAAATAGAAACACCCTATTTAAAAGAACTAATTCTCAAAGCTGACCATAAATGACTTCAGAGAGCATTGTAAGAAACTGGATAAATTCATCCATGATTGATTATTCTGTGTCTTCTTTGGTGTTATAACATCAGAAGGAAAAACATCTTTTTGAATACAAACATTACATACAAACATTTGGATACATTAAAACCTAGCATAACTGAGAACAGACATCATGGGATGCCTCTAGCCATGGTCTGGTTTTCCACTAACTCACTTTGCCTTGGGCAAAGCCTGCCTGGATGGATTTCTCTTCTCAATCTTGAACTTGACACTGACAGCCCTTAATTTGAGTTAGAGGTAGGTTTTGGTAAGAAAATTCAACTCCCAGTATTCTTAAATTGTAGAAAGGTTTTTCTGCACAGAATTGTTTTTCAGAATTCATTACTCCCCAAGGGAAAGAAAAAAGAATTCACATTCTTATATCCCCCTAAGTTCACCTAATATTTTTCTAAGGCATTTCTCCATAAATACATTAAATGAACAGTATTCTGCTCCTGAAGTGCTGTCTTTTAGACTGGAACTCATTGCTGATTTCTGTATTGTGTTTGTATACTGAGGAGGGGAAAAGCTTCAAATTAAGATTACTAAAGACCAAATTAACTTTTAAATATATGTCAAGCACTCTCCTATTTCTTTGGCAACTTACACCACTTCACTATACAGTGCCTATGATTTAGTTGCTTGGGAGTTCATGGCATGCTAATAGAGCATCATTCTGTTTACAGAACCCTTTAAACCATTGTTGGTGAACAAATTGGAATGTCTCCACATTTGTGCTTAGGAAGTCAATTAAGTTGCAATTATAAACTTACATTGTAATATTTTGCAAATCACAGACCGTAAAAACTTTTACTTATAATGCAGTCATTTCTGCGACTTGCTGATTTCCACAGGGTTGAAAACTGAGCCACAAAAAACCTCCTGTGCTCATACATTCTTAAGTTAATATAATGCAGTAGAGTTGACAAACCAATGAAAAATAAAATTGAGGAACTGAAGACTACAATTCTGATGCAATTTGTCATGAGCTTTTCCATTATTTGTGACAGTTCAGGCAATACTCAGGTATTTGTGAAAGTGTTAATGAACTTTAAAATGTTCACCAAGACAGATCCTGCTGTAAATGTATGCCATCATCTCTTCATTTGTGCATTATTTCTAGTTATTGGTGATGTAATTCAGGCAGGCAGGCAGGAAAATGACTACCACATGACTTAGGAAACCTGCCCTACCACAGAGTCTGCTAACAGCAAGTGGAGAACTAAAGTAAGCATTTAATAAGCAGTTCGCACCCATTTTGCACCCTGAAAATTATGAGTTCATACTTTTCTATGAATAGTGAGTATGTTGTAAGCAATTGAACTTGAGTTCTGAGCATTTTGCAAATATAAAAAAATTGCTGCACGTAATACTTTCAGTAACTGATTCAGAGAGCTTTTTCCTAATAATTTGCTATGTATTTTCAACATAGCAGTCACACAGGACTATTGGATATAGCATCCCTATGGAACAAATCAGTGTTGGCATGCATATGCTTTAAACGAAAATGATGTAAGGAAATTAATCCATTTCATTTTCACTAGAAAATCACACTAACTTTGTGAAGCTCACATATAAGTCTTGGAAACAAACAAAACAAAATTAAAAGTCTGTTTTGATAGTCCTTCATGTCTGATGGTTTCCTTTTTTGTTGTTATGGCAGTGATTAATGATCTAACATGTTGCACAAGGGTTCTGTGAATGCAAAATTATAGAGTCCTAATCATTTATAGTTTAACAGAAAATCAGACAAAGGGAGACTGGGTTACAAAGTAGAGGCAGAGTAACAATGGAATTAGCAGTTTACATAGTGTTATTTATTTCCATGATTTGTAAAAGACAGATTTGGATGTTTAAAAACTATCGGTCAAAGTGTGCCAAGGAAAAATGTGCTAAATTGAAAGATGAAGGAACAGGAGAAAAATTGAAGGAAATACAGAACGTAAAGCACATGCTAAAATCAGGATTATCGACAGCAGACAGGTAAACATCATGGAAGAGAGAGTACACAGAACAAATAGTGCACAAACTGCTCAGATATGTATGACCCTTAGTTCCTTTCTGAAGGATTTTCTGCAGATTCAGTCTGTAAATGAGGTTCGGCCTGGCTAAATCATCCTTGCAGCTTCCTCCTAAAGGTCAAAAGGCTAGGAGGAAAGTCAAATGCTCATGTTTGCTTTTTTTTATTTCAATCAGACTTCGAAAACATTTCCAAAGACATAAAGTCTACAGAGTGCTGTTTCATGCACTTAGGAAATCTACTTCAGAGTATAGTGGCAGTGGTGATCAGAATGATACAAGCACTAAGAAGCAGCATTACAGAAAGGTCTATTTAGGATCTTAGCAATATAACATCACACAGAAAGGGGTTACCTTGCAGAATTATATTCTGACAAAGTGACAAAGCAGTCAACATAAAGTCGATATTCTTACAGAGAGGAGAGAAGGATAAATACGTAACATAGATATTCTACGTACATTCTTCAGAGTATGTTTAAAGGTGCTCAAAGCTTTACAGAGAGCTAGTAGTAACTCTTTAGAAGTCAAACAGACCTCCAAAAATGAACACATCACTGACACACTCCCAGTAGGTTACAAGATAATGGTTGTTTACTTGATTTCTTTTGTTTTCAATTTATTATTTAGTCCTTTATACAATGATTAGATGTTCATCTAATTTCTCTTGTTAAATGGAGCTACAATGATAACCACCTAACCAAGGCTTTTTTCTCCTCAAACTTTGAATGTGTTTTGGAACAAGCCATGTTCCTAGGAAAATGAAGAACAAGTGACTTTTTCACAAGGCATCCTATCATTCTGAGATTTTAAAAGCCATTTTCCAGCCAAAGAAATTTAAACAAGTTGTTATTTAAATTAGAAAGCAAACTTTCTCAAGTTTTGGAACTGTTCTGTGAGTCACAGGGAACACAACACAGATGTGCTGTAAAAGAGTTCCTCTCCTTTGCTTTGCTTTGTCACTTTCAGACATTATCACCGGGATCAGGTCTGAGAATTACATTTATCTCAGCTAAAGAGAAGAGAGTTAAGGTTCGATTACAGACATCAGCAAAACTGTGATGAATATTATTTGAAAACTGAGAGGCCTTAGGGAAGAGCTACAAACCAAGCATAAATCTTGACACATGTAAGCCCAGTTTTCAGACATTTTTACAGACATTTTTCAAGCTTCCAGAAAAATGAAAGAAACCGGTTTTACCAACAGCATATCAGTGGCAATAGTAGTTAAAAGAGGATATGCAGCTGGTCCCATTTATGTAATCAAGTAGATAGGGTTTAGAAATTACCTGTAGAGGTTCCTGTTACTGATGCACGAGCATCAGTGGAGCATCCACGTTACTGATGAAGATAGTGAAAGACTGCTTCTGTTTGTGTTGGCATTGGCACAGACCATGTTCAGCTCAGACTTACTGTTTGTAAGAAATAGACTTTAAAAAAGGATTGCAGAGGGACTCCAGGTCTAAACCTGCCATTAGAGCTGTAGAGGATATCTCCTCTGCCACAAGAATGCAGCTGGATATAATGGTTAATGGATGTTTTAGTCCAATACTTTTATGTATTGTTGAAGTTCCCTGCTCTTGAATCCTGAAGTGTAACTTTAGATGATAACTCCTCATTGATTTTGAGGTTTTCCAACAGCAAATAATCATTACAGATTTCAGCAAACTCAAAACTTCTGAAGCATCTGGAATAGGAGCTAGGGATTTGCCTGCAATATGCAGCATTTGCTAAACCTCATTGAATTAGAATACAAAAAGAAAGAAGAAAGAAAGAAAAAGGTGTGGGGGGGAATTGATTTTAAACCAGACTGTCAGCATGGCTTGTTTACATGCCATTAGCAAGAAATTGCAACATGAGGAACATAGCTGATTTGGTTAACAATTACCCTCAAACAAACTTATCAGCTTTCTGTCCTCATAACATGAATCTCTGAGCTCATTAAATGGACTCTCAATTAACAATTATTCACACTGCCAGTTTACAGTGTTAAACTGTGGCAAGCAAGATTGAATAATTAGCTTATTTTAAAGGAAAAATGGAGAACGAATTTTTAGTCTGTACACATATATTATTCATAACAAAGAAAGTGACAGAAAAGAAACTGAACCAAATGAATTCCTGAGATGATAAGGTGGCTCAGTGTACAGGACCACAGTATCAATTGACAAGGGAGAACTTTCCAGACAGGAGGAAGAAAGAGGTTAATTTGCATCTACAGGCCTTGAAGTTTTACAAGTGGATTCAGTTCTTAAATCTGTGTGTTAGCGACCCAATTCATCAAATCCAGTGGGATTTTGCAACTGGACTTAGAGTCCCTTGGATCAGACCCCAGTCACATAATTTTTTCTATATTTTCCATAGTCTCAAAGGGGCTTCCCCTTGATATTTTTGACATCTATGTAACTGCTTACTTATCTGAATCAGCCTTTTTATCTGTTGGGTTTGAAATACTTGGTAATAAATGTTGTTTATTTTATCAATTAAATCTTGACTTTATGAAAAATTCATTCTCCCTTTTCTTTGGCATCAATAATAAGTTGTCTCCTGAAGATTCACCTTAGCCACCTATTATTCATTCAAACTTTACCTCATTTTCTTAGTAAGGAGGGGAGATATAAAAATCATGAATCATTCAGTAAATGTCAGGCATATGTAGTGAGTATAGTGCTTCAGGTGTATATTATTTGAACACTGCCTTTTAATTTTCTGACTGACACTATCAGTTTCAGGGTGAGTGAATTTATTTCCTGCAGTTCCCAAGATTGATTGGTACTCGGAAAAGCAAGTTCATTGATATTTTCTATTGATTTCCTTGACGAAAGTGAGAAAGAAAACATAGATGGCAACTCTTTGAACTACTCCGAGGGAAAAATCCAATTATTTGTAGGTTACCAATTCAAAATAAATTGTGAAATATCCTCTTAATGATGTGACTGAGATGTTTTAGAATTTTCCAGTCCTCAATATCAGGAAAATTGACAATTTTAACAACTTATTTTTTCCTCTTAAAAAATGCAGGAAAAAAATAAAAAAGACAAGGGCTCCAAAATATTCTGTGGAAAAGATATGTTTTATAACATTTATTCTGAGCTAGTGAAATCAGGTTCTACAAAACATGATTGAAACAAATGAATTTTCTACTGCTGAAAACAAAATCAACAATGCATAATTTTATTATACAAAAAATTATTCTGGGGATAACTTTCAGCATTACGAAAGCTGTGAATTCCATATGTTGGCATTGACACAATGAACTGTTGTGGCATCTTGCAGGATTTTAACTTATAAATGATGAAACTACTTTCCATTAAGTTTTCCTGAAAAACATTCTGGTTAACAAACTATTGTTCCATTTGTTCCATATTTGAAATCTAAATATGAAAATATATTTTATGGTAGAATAAAGTAAGAGCATGTATGGTACTTATAGAAGAGTTCTATGCTTGTTTTTACACAAAGCTGACTTTTTAAAAATATAAAAATAAAATCTGAGTCTTAATTTAATCATTCATAAGGTGGCCAGAGTCAGCCCTTTCATATTGTTTTTCTCATTTTTCTCAGTGTCCTATAGTCCCACACTAGGGGATGGCTTCTGTCCTTAATGTTATATTTTTCTCTCCTGTCTTGCTACATGTATATGTATTTCTCTATTTGGCTCCTACAGGCTGTCATGATTACCAGCAAAGTGTTGATATTTCCAGATACGGTAGAGAAAACTGGCAAAATTATGCCAGAAACTTTTTTTTTTTTTTAGTTCTTCTTGAGCGTACACTCCTGAGACAGGCATCTTACATGCATACTCCGCAAAGACAAATTCTGCTGTTCTGGTTTTGCCTGTAGTTGCATGATTATCAAAGACATTAATTTTCTGGTCTCTGACATCATTTAGCACTTCAAAATTCTTTTCTTCTAGTGGCTTGCAACAACACTTGCTATCAGGGGACTGCTATCCCTCTGAAAGATGAGAAATTAATTTAAGTATGTTGGCAATTTATATTCAAAGGATTCAATGACAGAGGGCAGATAGTTTTTTACTACTGTCATGTTCCCTTAGAAAACCTGAGCAGAGAAGCCTGCTTTCTTACACACGGTGACGATCAAACAGGAAGAAATGTCTCGGCCTCAGCTTTAGAGTTCCAGGCCTCTCTCTCACTAGTACTTGATCCCAACCTCTGTCTCATGGCTTCTTTTTCAGGAGAAGGCTAAAGATTTCTTCTCTAGGTATTCTTGAATATCTCGTTGTTTTCATATATGTTTTCTTTCACACAGGTCTGTAGAAGACTCCAATTCAATCACTGTCCCTATGTTTTGCTTGTTATGGAAACTTTTAAAAAGCCTTTGTACAATTTTACTCCTTCTTCAGGTTTGACCATTTTGGATTGCAGTTCTTGACATTTAAGCTAGTTATTCTTTAAAGAGTTCAATCATTTTTATACTCATACTGAGAGAAGAGCAGCTGTTGTATCTTACCAGCTCCACTGCAGTTAAGCCAAATCACCATGATTGCAAAAACGATCCAGAATAAAAGCATTTATTCATTCAAAGTTATACAGCAGCCAGAGAAAAGAGCCAGAGCCACGAGCGCAAGCTCATCCCCCCAACCCAGGTGCTTGGCTGCCTGTGCCAGCTCTGTTATGGTGCAGCCATTTAACTTTGGATCAGACAGCTGAAAGAGCTCCGTGAGAAAGAGTGGTGGGGAGCTTCACTGGAGGCTTTCCCCTTTTGTTCAGAGGCTGCATTTAAGCTCAAGCACTTTGTTTTCCTTTGGCTCTTGCCTCAGCAGTGTTGTAGGAATGTTTGTGCCTGGCTATTTACTTTGCTGACCTTGACCTGCTGACTTGACTTCCTGGCTTGACCTGGGACCTTTCTTGTTCCTGTAGACCTGTTTGGCCAGCTGACCATGGCTTGTGGCTGACCATGGTCATCATCACCAGATCTGGTCTGCTTTTTGCATATAGGTGCTGTGGGACTGTGCCCTCTGTCAGCGTGGATACTGTCCTGCCTGTCTTGCTGCTAGCTTTGGCTCCTGGCTTGCTTTTCTTTGCAGAGCAGGCACCCGTTGCCCTGACAAAAAGGGTTAAAGCACAAATACACACATACATGTGTATTTTGAATTTGTGTAGATGTCTAAATTTTTTTATTCTACTTCACTGAAATATTTCTTAATTGCACTTAATGTGCCCCCAGAAGTCCTTAAAGGACATGTAGGAAGAGCTTCCCTGCAGTAAGATGGCACCTCAGTGTGTTGTGGTCTTGCACTCTGATGTAATTGGTTATAATGGATAGCTTGTCACTTGGGCAGCAACTTAGATACTTAAGCACAGTTGGAGCAACTGGTGTGGTTGGAGTCTATCACCTCTACAATCACTCTAATTATCAAAGTATAGGTGCCTAATTGCCTTCTAAGTGCCAGAATAAGCAATATCAGACAGACTCAGTTGAGTCAGGTTAAGTAGTTGATAACAGAGGCCAAGTCAAAGCTAACAATTTTAGGCTTAATCTTGTCTTTAAACCTGTAGACTTTTATATGGGCCTAGACTGAGAAGCAAGTCCACTAAGAGCAATTCAATATCATCCTGTACCCACTTTCAGGAGTCAGCATCTTCCCTCTACCATGCATAAGTATTAGTGAACAAAGCAAATGTTTTAAACACTGCTTGTAGACTGAATTTGATAGGTCTTCTCAAGGGAATATGGAAAATCTCATAAAACTATTGTCAAAAAACAAAAGAAGCAGCACAACATGGAAGACTCTTGCACAACCTGCAGGTTATGGTACATATGGAGAAGAGTAGCTTACATGTGACAAACCTGCTGAGGAAAAGGTCTAAGTAGATCCTAGTGTAATTGAAGATACAGTTATAGTGTTTATGATGTACATGGTTTCATGCAAGTCTCAACTTGCCAAGTCCTGTTTCTAAATAGGTGAGAATAATTTAGCTATATCATGAAAAAATACCTTTGCCAGACAGCATTCTGGCAAATCCAGGGATTTTTTTAGGATACCTCAGTATGATACTTCAGTGACAGATTCAGGCCTACACTGAAGTCCCAAACTTGCCTTTTTCATAAGTTTGCTGAACAGAAGTTCTCACTCATATGAGAGTTTTGCCAGGCTTTGGGACACACCAAGAAGAATAACTAGCCCTCTACTATTCCTTAATGCAGGTATATGTATTCAAACGTGCAGCTACAGTGTGCACAGGGCAAAAAATGCTGCTTGGATAATTTTCTCCTGCCATGGTGTCACACAGCCAACAGCTGGCAATTTAGGCTCAGATGTGAAGCTTGTATGTTTTTTCACATGGATACATAAATTTTATCTGCCCTTGTAACTGTGTTTCCAGGAATCTCACATCTACCTGTGGAACTTACCTGGCTTTAGCACGGGACAATGTAGAAGTCGCATGGCTGCTTTCATACCACCTGCTCAAGATAAAGCTGGTAATTCACTGATCAGATTGTTTGTTCTTATAAGTGAAGACATTTAACATGTCTTTTGAAAGACAAAATATGTCTGTAATGTATTGGCTTGGGTCACAGACCTACCTGGTCTTTTTCTGTATGGTCACATCCAAAAAAGATGTAATAGTAGGTTTTTTTGTGGTGTAGCTAAGATGGAAACAGTTATGAAGCAGAAATATCTGAACAATAAGTTTAAGTCTCCATTTTTCACTCTAACAGGCCATCTCTCTCATGTCAGCATTCAAGACTTCTAGATGACTGAAATCCCGGTCCCGCGCTGCTTAACAGATGTTCCACGCAGCAATAAAACTTTGGCAAAGGTGCTAGGAAATCCATCTGTAAAGAGGTAAAAAAAGATTAATGTTGTAAAGGTTTACTGAAGTAGACCACTGTTTCAGGACATCTGGGAGGTTATATCTGAATCAGGAAAACGTGAATGAACACCTAGTATTTCATTGTCACTATAGAGTCTGACAAAACTATTCACTGACTTCTGCACAACTGGTAAAGAAAGCTTTTCAAAATGTCACACTACATCTGACAGTGATAGAAAAATAGATTCGCAATTAGTTCAGCATGTTTTCTAATAAACAAGATATCTGAGTATTCCCAATGGAGGAGTACCATTCCATTCCCCTCTATGGCTCATCTCTTCATGAAGTAACATTTCTCCTAATGAAAGGAAGTATTGTTCATAATTTACTATGTGTCTGACATCAGGGGTGAAGTAATTTAAATCGGGGAATTGGCAGAGAAGTTTTAAAATCCAGAGACAACATGAAATGCAGTAAACAGTGAATAATAAAAAATATATCTCAGCAGCCTTTGAAAGCAGGTTATTTTCAGAGAACGGCACCAATAAGAATGAGAAACTGTGACCACTACAGGCATTGAAAACATTTGCACATATGCCTTAAATAAAAATCATGTAATTATTTAATAACTCAAATTAAACATTAATGGAAAGATGGCAGTATCACAAGAAAAGAACTCACAAAGTTTAACTCTTCAAAACCAGGGCATTACCATTTTATTTTAATTCATGGTAAAACAATTAATTCTGCTGCCTTAGATAGTCAAAATCCTAATCTTTATTATGCAAATACAGACAATAAGTATCCTACTAACAGCTTTTCATAGTTTGTATAGTGCAACTTTTAGAGCTGCAAAGAATCAAAATGTATCCTATAAATGATAAAATTATCCAGACTAGACTTTATGAGCTAATACTTCAAAGCTATTGCACTGATGACTGTCTCAATAGTTTAGCAACAGCTGCTGGAAGCCTAAGATTTTAATAGTGAATGTTAAATATTAGTATGAAAAGTGACTTTAGGACTCAAAGTTGTATGTGTTTAAAAATAAGCTTTCACAAACCATGTACATAGTTTTCCTTCACTTGGTCCTCTTCACAGAACAGCTTGAAAATGTCTTTATCCAGATGCTAAATATGTTTTTCTAAGTGTTTAGCTCCAGTGTTTTTTTAATTCTGATTTATTAAATAGTTCTTAAGTACACCAAAATTCCTTTTTGTACTCCAGAGCTATCTAGTAGGTAGATTATTTGTCTATATTCTCACCTTTGCAGCTCCTAAGAGGGTATGTGTTAAAAGTAGGCTGAAGATACAGTTATAATTTATAATTACCAAATCTATCACATACTCAGTGACAATAATTTAAATCTTTAATAAAAATTTTAAAGCAGTGTTTCGCTAGGAGTTTTCTTTCAATATCTTCCTTGTTACAGATACCTGATGAGTGAATTAGAGCTTAAATAAAGACCTACTAGTTACCCTACACTACACTGCTACACTGCCACATGTAGACAGCTCTAATAGATCTTTCATGAGGAGTGTTCAGGCGTGGTGTCCTAGACTATCATGACTCATCAAGATCAAAGCTGCAGTTCCTAGGCCCTATGTTGTCTCCAGACATCCTGACAGCTGCTACACTGTGCCACATCCCAGGAGTCATGGATACACCAAAAGCTCTCTTAATACCAGTGGTGATGACCTCCTATTGCTCATTCCACTTTCAGTTTGCCTAAGCCATATGTGATGTGCACTGCCCAGGGGTTCAGCTCACGCAGCCTTTCAGCATACATATTGAGCTCACTGTGAGAGCTTGTTGCAACAGGCAGAGCTTGTGACACAGGGAGAGATGAGGGAAGGAACAAAAGGCATCAGAATGCTCTACATAGGCAAATTGTTGCAGCAAAATGGATCAGCGTCAGTGAGGTCACCATGTTCATCACCTTTGGAGAGGTCTGCCAGCCATATATCCACCTAGCAGTACTGGATGCCATTTACAGCACACAAACAGTATTATCACACTCTGGAAGCAGGGAGCATAACTGAATCAGAGCTGCAGATGCATATAGTACATATTTCCTCTAGTGAAAATCCCCCAGACTTTCGTTATTATTGCAGTTACTATGGCTAACAATCATCAGGGCAAGTTCAGTAGACAAACATCAGTTCTGCTGCCCATATGTATGATGCCCACCTCCTTTGCAACTTTGGTATATACCTCTTGGTCGTATGAACATACTTGTCCCACTTCTGCATTAATTGTTCATAATTTATTTCTGTCATAACTGTTCCTACTTTCAGTCAGCTGTTCCATTCAGGTCCTGCTGCTACCTTGTGCATAGTTTTACTTTGAAAACCCATGGGGAATTCAACTATGTCTAGTATTCCCACTCAGTTTCCACCGAAACTGTAAGGGAATCTGCGTGACTACCTTTAAAGGAGGTTTGTCAGGCACATTGCAAGGTCTTGTGAGACTTGTCATGCCTGACAGACCCAACCACCATTCAGTGTGGATAGAAATAAGTCATAACATAAGGACCTATGGTGTACGTGGGCTGGGATAGCTCTTGGAAACAACCTACACAAACACTGACCTGGCCTGTTACCACCACAGAAAAAGAAAGGCAACCTCCTCAGTTGCAATAAACACACTGATTTTAATCAGTCCAAAACTCAGAAGCATAAAGAAAAATATTTTCTGGAAAAGTACAAGATACAGGGAGTATCCGTTAACTAACTGCCCCACAGATTTCATTAAGATTAGTGAACTCAGCATGCTTTCCACGTGTGCAGCCAGATGCTTATTCTACAGAACGGAGAATGCTAGAGAATCTGTTTTAGCAGCAAGCAGAGAAAGACAGAGGGGGAGAGGGAGGGAGGAGGGAGAAAGAGAGGCACACTGCAAGGGCAAAACTACTTTGCATCACTTTCACTGGCACCTTGGTGAATTTTATTCATTAGCTAGGATTGTTTTGTTTTGTTTTGTTTGTAATCTTTTTTAATTATGTTAGCTTGACGAATGCAAGAGGCAAATTCCACGCATTTTTACAAACAGCCACCTTCCTCACAACTCAAAAAATTATGTAAAATCCAGAATTAAAATAAGCAAAGCATAAATGGATCAAAATCACAGAATCTGCAATAATCTGCAATAATCAGAAGTGTCTGCCCATTTGGACTAGTGAACTTAGGTTAAGGCAACACGAACAAAATTTCTTATGACACAAAGTACTTAAAACCACACTGAAAAAAGCAAAGAGAATACTACTTATTTCAACAAAAGGAGAAAATACAGAAAAACTACAGTAAACTTATGGTTATTTTCAAACTGTTTTCCAAGCACTCACTGAGATGCAAAGATAAAGAAGTATTTTATTCACCATATAATCATATGTAAAATATCCAGTGTTTAAAAAAAGAAAGATAATACAGAGAAGTAAGACTTCTATGTTACGGAAATCATAGGGAAAGAAACAAAAATTATTTCCAAGCAATATTACAGTTTTCATAGAGGAATCACCATTGCACTATTCGTCCAAGACATCCATAATAAAGTAGATTCCCAGAAGCTGTATGTAATTTGCAGATAGCATTCATGCAGGTGCCAGCTATCATGCCACTTTTCCCTCAGTCACTCTGTCCTGTAAGTTCAAAGGAGTTAATGTAGTCAGGGTGGAAAGGAGCTATTTGTAAAGACTTCGTTTCATTCTCTGTATAGAGATAGAGCTGGAAAAAACTAATCCCAAGAGAAAAGCTTGACAAAAATTATGTCAAAATCTCAGGAGGCAAAAATTTACAATTGATAAGACTGGTTTAGACAAAGGATGCTCATCATAGATGAAAATAAATTAATGTCAGGTAGCATGTACCATTAGTATTGTGAGCTAGTAAAGAGGGAAAGTGTGCAATACATAAGCAGATAGAGCCTGGTCAGTCAGGCTCAAAGCATTTAATACCCAGTCAGAAAGCAGCTCTGAGGACCACTTGGAAGCTTTAGTTAAGATTCTCATTAATCTTTAAACGTGACTCATTCTGAAACAATAAAAATAATGAAGAAAACATTGATCCAGGCCAAAAGCTTCTACTGTCGTAAATAGATAACCAAGGACAAAAAATTTCTTTTATCCACAGAGAAATCCCACAACCAGAATACTAGTAATAAAACCACCACAGATTAAAGACAAGTTATCAGAAACGGAGCAGTGAAGGGTACAATATACTTGATCAATGAATTGTGGAGCCTCTGTAATCCTTCAATTCTTTTGCCAAGTCCCCAGATAGAATTTTGTAATGAGAACAGAAAAGAAAATTGCGTTCGGTTCCACAAGTCACAAAGGTCTCCTTTCGTGAGCAGCAGGGTACTGTCCTCCAGCAGCCAAGAAACAATTCCCTCTCTCACACATATACTAGTATTAAATAAGAAGGCTGAAAGAAATCCCATGAACGTTTACACATTAAGAGAGTGATAATCAATTTAAAGATTTTTCTAAAAGATTGCTGCTGAGTCACTGTAGTGTGCCCCTAGGAAAAAGATATTTTTGTGCAGTGTGTTCTCCCCAGTCAAACAGAACTTCTAATGCGTGTCTTTGCAAGACTGTCACAAGTCTTGGTTCAGTAAAAGCAGTACAAAACTGTTACAATTTTACTCCTCTGGCAGCATATAGTCAACATGAAATAAGACCAAAAAGTTGTAGTCAATGAATCTGCAGGCCATGCATAGTCTTCCATTGCAACCTGAGGATATACTATATGGGAACATTACTATGGTGTAAGCAGAAAAAAATCCATTCACCTTCCTTTCAAGTCAATGCTCACGAGTCAATTTTTCACAGTTTGAAAGAGCCACCCCAGATTTTTACTACTTAGAATGTCACAAAGGTCCCAAGTTTGAGGGGGTTTTTTTGGGGGGGTTGCTTTGTTGTGTTTTATTTCAGTTCACTTGAGACATGAGGTAAAGTCTGCACAACTGTCCAGTTTTGCTGCTGGCTGAAGAGGTGAAGTAGGGAAAGCTAACTTCCAGATAGGTCTCAGATCTACCTATGAGCCACCCAACAATTTATTGAACTGTAGCTCCTTCATGGTCCTGTTTAGAAACCTAGTGGGCACAGATGCAGTGCTGTTTTTATTCTGTGACAATAATATTACCTAGTCTACTCCAATTTTGATTCTCCCAAATTTGTGCAACATGTCTAAAACTTAGACATGACCCCTTTCCCTCTATATCCCATCTAAAAGCCTGTCTGTCTGCAGAGCCTATATTCAGATGACAGATTGCAAGGTAAGGTGATATATCTGGATTTTAGGTACCTATAGCATAAAAAGCATTCACACCAGCTGTTCTCCACAGTCGGTTGACTCCACAGTTACCTAAATTCAACCTGCAAAACTTGGTCGATGGACAAAATTTCCTGTTCAGCTGTTTTAGCCAGAGAAACTGTTCACTTCACTTATCCTGCCTAAACTCCATCATGGTTCTCAGTAAACATAGAGATGCCTAGAGTCCATCTAACTCTTTTTTAATGCTATGTCATCTGTTAAGAGTGTTAGCAACTGACCCTGATGTTTGGTTTCCAGAGCTAGCCTGTTCTCATCATTCCCCAACTCTCATGCTTCACTGCACAGGAGCGCTTGCTAACTGCTGTTTAAGGAGAAAGGTAAGAATTATTTGGAAAACTCTGTGTCCAAAGTACCTTTGTATCCCTTCTGTCATTGTTAAACAGGGCTGCTGACTGGGGCCTTAACTTTTCATGCCCACAGACTTTTTATGTTATCTTCTCCTGCACAGTCTTTGTTTCTGTTTTGAAACCTATTCTAAAACTTTTTAACCAATTCATAGCCAAATGGCAATTTAACAAAATGAAAATATAGAGCACACACTGGAGACCCTGGAAGAACCACCATGATGTATCAGGTCTCGGAAAATGCTAACAATATCCATATCCTTAAGCTATTATAAGTGCTTCCCTCACTTTATTAACCTTTATATCCATGCATCATACCACAGTGAACCTTGATGTGTACTCTTACCTACTGTCCCAAGTTGGTATGGAATTATAATACAATTTGAACTTTGACAGTTGTCAACAAGATGAGCTGTTGAATTTCTGAATATCTTCGGCTCACAAGTGAAATAGAATTTGCCGTGTAGCATATAGCCATAATTTTCAACTCAAAGATGATAACTGCTAAGGACGGGGATTCTGGTCTGCTGTGTGGTTCCAGTCTGCAAAGGCCAATCAGTGCCTGCAGCATACATCTGACCAGACTGGGAGCTAGAGAAATAAAACACAACCATAAACTTCTGTTATACAATTCGCATCAGAAATCCAATGACACACAGTTACACGACCTGCATGACACGGCAGGTGACAGCCTTGTTTCCCCAAGGCCCCAAAGGAAAGATGGGAGTGTAATTATGTCATAAATTAGCAGATACACTGATACATCAGAGGTGACATTTCCATGGTAGGGGATAATACAACCACTCACTGAAATTTGTCCACAAACTTCTGCAACATATTCTTAAACACTCTATAACCACCTACTAAACCTGCCCGTCAGAGGTGAAAAATTAAGTTCCTACTAATGTATATTTAGCAGTGAATACATCTCCTAAATTAACTAGGGCATTCCTGCTGACCAGCACTACTACTGTACAGTATCCTGACCAGTTAGTACCACTGTAGGATTGTAAAATTACTGTGAACAACATACCGGTTTAGCTGGCATAGACATTGTGAACAGCAGCAATATTCAGAGACTGAGTGACAGTAAGATTATTTAACTGAAGCATTAAGTTACATATACTGATGTTTCCAGCACTTATTTGTATGATTTTTCAGAACTGTAGATTTGGGTGACTGTAAAAATAGGTAATAAGTATATACATTTTGCATAATGAGAGAAGTAAATTTGTTAGATCATAAAGATCTGTAAACCTCACCGGTACAGTTTTAGAGAATGGTAAGTTTACTTTAGTCTGTGAAGAATTAAACCAGAATTTCAGTACTTGGAAAGAACTGCAAAAGGATGTATATATACACTTTATATGCATACTTTATTAAGATATAAGTTAGGAAATATACAGACACACTATATATACTATACATATATACTGTGTATGTATACATGTATACTATATACAATGCATATATATACACATATACACACATACACTTTACATATATTGAAGAATATAATTAAAGCATACAATATAATTTTATTTCATTTGTAAGAAAGATGCAAAACCAGTGTATTATTCATTACTGCAGTAGAGTTTATATGTATTTCAAAGCACACTGACAGGCACCAAACACCAAGCCTGAAGCTGCTGTTACTGTGAAGAAGAGTTATGTAAGGGGAAATATTCTGTGTGGACCCTTTGTGAAAGTGAACTTAAAAAATTGATGGAAATCCTGTTTTGAAGAAAGTCCTGAATGCAGCATTTTAGCATATTCATCACAATGAAGCAAACTCCCAGTATTCAAAACTGAAAAATACATCATAGTCACAGCTAAAGGGAAGTACAGGAAAGTGAGAAAAAAAATGCCAAAAAAGAATCTGTAATCTAGAATTTGTTCAAATAAATATTTTTCCTTCTATAATTGTTACTCTTTCTGAAAGTGCTACCTTTGTTTCTAAGACTGAAATGTTAGCAGCTCTAGGCATTAATTTACAAATACTGAGGTCATGTTTGGTTTCTTTCTGACTTATTTATCAGGATATTCAAGTTGCTGAATGCAAACGATGGGACCAAAATAGGATTATATAGTCTAGCTCACCAAAATGTGGACTCCCTCATGTAGAAGTATACACTCTTTGTAATAAAATTAAGATTAAACTGTTTCTTTTTCCAGTATACACAGATCTATAAGGTAAAGGTATAAGCAGCCTTGTTTATGAGGGGTTTTCTGTCTTGAAATAGATGTTATGGTACTATAGTAATGGGTTCAAATTTTTTTTTTTACTTGATCTTCTGACCTTCTTACCCAACCTTCAGTTCAGAAGAGCTCAGCTCCATGATAACTCCCTCACATACCTCATACTCTTGCTGTGTGTCATCAATATTTGGTTTCATAAGTGATGCAACATAAGCAAAAAAAAACCCAAACAGAATTAATTGGTTTACAACAGTAATGACATTGAGAAAATCTGTAGAGAAGCTAAGAATTCAGTCTTTGCAGGATTTTATATAAATTAATAACATATTTTTCTTTTTTATACTGATATTAACATCACAACTTTTCTTATTTTTCTCATTATTTTTGTAAGCTTGCAAAGAAAGCTCTGTTGAGGCTGAATACATATTTTCCCTGCTTTCAAAATCATGCTGAATAGAAAATGAGGCTTTAAAAGAAAGACTATTGAGTGTGCACTTCATCTAAACAGCAGGATTATTCCTACTGCTACATACTCTATACTTCAAAATGAGTGATTAAAATTTATACAAATCTATATATTAACTTTTAATTTAATGTAAATGATAGGCAAGATTTGGCTGGTGTATTGTATTTTGCCTACAGGGTGTTCTTCTTTTGTAAGCAGAAAATTAAACCTGTTCCCATTATCTGTTGTGTTTCAGTCTTAGGGCCTAGTTGTCACATAAAAACATGTCCAGTCTGAACTGATGGGCTTGGGTTTTTTTGGTTTTTTTTTTAATAACTTGTTAATTCTCAAAGAGGAAAAAGGCGAAATCCTCCATGTTATTGGATATATATAATCTATATTGCTGTCAAAGAAAAGTGGAAATTCTGATCTGAAGATCAGATCCTCCTATTCAGAAGCTGTTACTCCTGCAGTGTCTGTTTTAAAAGGTCTAAAACATACATTTGAAGCACTGATCTGGTGCATTTTGTGTAAGGGACATTTTAACTACTGTGTTAATATGTGAACACCAGCTACAAGAAAGCAGCTCCCAAGAAGACTTTTCCAGGGTCACTGAGTCCCTTTGTGTCTTTGAGTCATTGAGATAAAGGTTAGTTATCTAGATTATCTTTTGTCCTGGTCCCGTAACATACAGAGATGTTGGGAGTCTCAAAACATGCCATGCCTTGCATATAAGCTGTGTACCTGGATTTTCTTTGCTTCAAAAGGATAGTGTGGGAAGAGGTGGTGCCCCTTAGCCCTGCTCTGTCTGGACTGGAACAGGGAGAGTAGCACACCTCAACCCTTCAAGCTAGAATGTACTCTCTGAGTCACAATAAAAATGTTGTATTGTTTACCATCAAAGGACAACTGAGACTTTCTTTAACCTTACTTGTGCTCTAGGAAAACTCTACAGTATTCCCTCTTAAGAAAACCATGACTTGCTGCTTTCCTTCATATTCACTTTCCACAATTGCTAAAGGCATTATACAGGACATGGACTGAAAATTCAGGGGTTTTCATAGCCTGAACAGAAACTGAAAATTCCATAGAAGTTCTCCATCACTTTGAGTAATTTTCAGACTTTTCAGATACTTTTAGTCCAGAAGATTCTTGGCTACAATCAGATTGCAAAGACACTGAAGCAAACAAATTAGAAGTGACTGAAGAGGAACATTTCTAATAAAAAATACCAGAAGCTAAAGAAGCCCATGAAAAGCTGCAGCTTAGAAATTGAATGCAGACTATTGGAGAGAGCATAATAGACAATCAGCATTCTGAACCTGCATCTATTTTCATTCACAGTCACAGCAAGTACAAATACATGACTGCTTTCTCGTGGAAAAAAAAAATGAATTTAGGGTGAAAAGAAATAAAAAAGAAAGAACTTCAAGTTCTTTCAAAACAAAAAAATGATACAATTTCTTCCTCAGTTTTCATAGGTGGCATTAATTACTTGGGTTTGCATTTTGGATATACAAGTCTTTCTTATGTTTGATCAATGAAGAATGAAATTTGACATTAAATTCTGGGGTTAATTTTTACAATATTTGCACAAGTTCAGTATTTGTAAAATACTCTTTTCTAACCCTAAAGTCTTGAAAAACAGTCTTTCTTCAATGAAATTATCTGACCCAATTAATATTTTATGACTCGTATTCATATTGATAAAACATATAAGAAAATGAATTTCCAATTAATATAAATGTACATTTCAGTTCATAAATATGAACTTCATATTCTAACTGTATGCTTGAGAACCTTTTAAAACTGAACAAGAAATGAAAATAAAAGATTTATAAGGTATTCTCAGGCTAACAATAGTTCAGGTGGCAATCTCAGCAGACTTCTGCAGAACACATAAAAAAATGTAAATAAATCTTTATTTCCATGCCCAGTTGCCTTAACAAATATAATGCTTTCCTGTTCTTCAAACAAACAAAAGAAGTATGTTTCTTTAGTATTTGAAACTAGCCTTTAAATCTGGGCATGTTTTATGTGGCAGAAATTGTGGGGTGTGCAAGTACATCATAGTTAAAAAATATAATATGCAAGTACTCTGTTGTTTTTCTCCATTTCTTCTGGAACTGTAAAGGAATTTTTAGGCTCCGCTTCTTTTCATTGTTCCTGCAAATGATCTCTTTCTCCACTGTTCCTTCACTTTCACAACTTCTGCTCATAGAGGAGAAAATCTCCAACATTTTAGGAGATATTAACCCAAAAACATCAGTAAATCACATTCTTTCCTTTGAACATTTTTGTCTTGCATTCTTAGATCAACATCATTAGCCTTCTAGCACAGTAAAAATTAAATAACTCTCTTTAGAGTTCCTCAGTGCTTGGAGATAAAATTCACTTCAGCCTTGGGGAGTCTCAAAGTGGAACCTGATGTATTCACAGTGTTCCCAATCTTTGCTGTGCCATCCTTGGGAATAAATCCTTAGTTTAAAAGTTTTACAAGAGCAATCATGCTATAAAATAATGTAATGATAGTTCTTGTCATTGATCATTACTTACTGTACTTTCCATAGAGATCTTCAGAATTTACTTGATTTGACTTGGCAGAAAACAAATGAATAAGCACAAACTGATAGGCCTGTAGGCACCATATATAAGATACCACAAGAAATATTCTTTTGGAGTATTTTTTCAATAGCTGTAGTTGTTCTTGAGGATTTCTATAGGTTCCTATGCAACCATTTGAAGTAAACTAATGAGAAGCAAAGACTTCCACCTTCTATAGCATTCTGCTCAAGGCAAAATGAATGTCTTTAATTGTTTGGCACATTATGAGAAAGCAACAACAATAAAATGAGCTATTGCTTAAGTCAATTGCTCTTTTGTTTGAGAGGATTTTTCATCTTGGTCAGCAGCTGGACAGTTCTCAGTCCCTGATACTCTGTGGCTCCGTGCAAGTCAGATGCTATCTTTTGACTCAGGAAGAAGCATGCTAGGTTGAAAATTACTTGTACATTGCAGAGTTTCTATTCAGAATGTGTATTTTATAACCCTGTATTTTTACATATATCCTAAAGCATTACCAACTAGCAGCCTGATACTAGGTTTTTCAAATGGTATTGCAGTATAAACAGATGCCATAAAATTATCTCTCCTTCCATGAGAAATATATCACTCTGTGATTCATTGCAGATTCAGAAGGGAAGAATAAACATATGGGAGTACAGGAAGGGTGCAACCCGCAGCCTTTCCAGATCACATAATGAAATTCACTTCTGAAGGATGTCGTACGTCATAGAATTTTATATATATATATTAAAAAAGTGACATTTGAAAGCAGAAATTAACTGTTAAACCATAAAATAGGTCTGAAAATGTTTTTGCCTATGGATCATCATTTTATAAAGGAAAGGGATGTACAGAGACTTTTATACATTATATTAGCTTCCTTGCTCAGCACCAGATTGTTAAAAAAGCAATGAGCTGCATTCATCTTTCCCATTTCAGACATCTAAAAGTTGTACAGCTGAGGTATACCTCTTTTAACCTTCAGTGGAGAGAGAGGCTTTTAGGATTAAATGGCTCCCTTTCTTTAAGTGCCTGTGTCTCTACTAATAACAGAGGAATCACAAAAGGAATGATTTAAGTTTATACTTTCAGACAATGAAGTTACTGCCAATGTATCCCACAGAGTGACAACTTTGTGCTCTGCTTTGCCAAGCTGCCAATCAGCTGATCAGTGGCACTTACCAGGATTAGGTTTAGAATTTCTTTCCTTCTTAAGTACTAGTTTTACTAACCAGCAGAGGAAACACTAACCATACTTTCATTCCCATCTGAATTATTCTTAAATGAATAGCATTATCCTAAATGGAATGTAAACCTCAAAAGAAGTTACTACTGCAAAATGTTAAACCTACAATATATAGCTGGATTTTAAAATGTACAGTAAGCAATTTGTAATTCCTAATCTAGAGAATTTCTTGACAAGACTAGCAACAGAATAAAGTAATACAAGCACATGGAACAGGAAACAGCACAGGAAACACATAATTTGAAATAAACTCTCAACGAACCAAATAAATACAAATTGGCCTTGTAAATAAAAATAAGATTGTGATGTTACTTATTTTGAAAACAGAATAATAATAATGAATGCTGGAACACAATTCTGCTTCTGGTAGTTGAACTCAGAGGCAGTTTGTCTTTGGATTCAGTGAAAGTACACTCAAAGGCCCAGATGACATTTTCTCCACTGATTAAATATTTTATGTTTGTATATCGCTCTTTTCAGTAAATCCTGCTAGTTTGAAGATTTGTTTTTCAAAAAATTTAACAAATAGCATAACAAAACTTGTCATTAAATATCCAAGATTATGTATTTGTTTATGTTTGTCACAGGGGTTCTCATTTAATAATTTTATAGAATATGCCAAATGGATGTGACAAATTTGTTTATGTTCTTTCAGAGTAAGAAGAGAAAACATTTTCTATCACACAGTGCTCCCTCAAGTATTGTCTTTAATTTTCTTTCACTAATCTCATTCAAAAACATAATTGACACACTTAGTCACTAGTATTGCTATTCACAAGTTGCAAGAGTTGAAAAGGATGATCTCTTTCTGAGGAGAGAAATTCTGTCCAAGTGAAAATTTTGCAGAAGTACATGCATCTTTGCCTTTTTCTGTGGATTGAAATGTGGTATCGTGATCTGGCTTTTGCCTTTAGCATATCCAAAATAAAAACTTTCTCTCTATCACTGAAAAAAATCACAGTATATTTGGAGACTATGATTTTGAGCTATTGCTTATTGTGTTTCCTGTGTTTATGAGGAAATATAAAAGCAACTGTATCTTGAGCTGACCTGGATAATCATTGATGGACAGAACTTCACCATGGGGCTCCACACACAAAGTTTTCATCAAATACCTCTAAATTGCTTGTGTCTGTTTCGTTTTCTCTTTGAGACATGCATGGTTTGAATTTTTTGGAGGAAGATGATATTTGTTAGCGGTTTGAAGGAAGATGGTATTTGTTGATATTTAGAAGTTATAAATTACCTGAACTAAAAATATCTTCATTTAATGCAACATGAACCACACCCTTTGAGGCCATTTTAAACAGATGTTTGAACTGCTTTGGATCTTTCACCATATCAAGTCATTCTGATTTTTAGTGCAAAGATTTCTTATTAAGAACTGGTTTTGTCTTTGGGCATATTTTTTTTAAACAGATTTCTTCTACTGGTTTAATTAAGTCTTCACTCCTCTGTTGATTCTTTTATGCTAGGCTGAGTCTTTTATTATTCTTTTTGCATATTGGTGATCCCTCCTCCATATCAGGCATATTGAAGTTAAGTAGATCATAGAATCATAGAATCATTTAGGTTGGAAAAGACACCCTGACCTCCTGATACCCTGCCCTCTGACCAACATTGGCAGGATGCTGTCCACATTATCCATGTATGTTATGATTCTCTCAAATCACACTACCATTGGTGAAGCCAAGGGCTGGTGTGAATCTTACCCACATTCAAAAGGCTTTTGCACAACTGGCTTTTGCTGCCAGATGATCCGGACACCAAGTGTCCCTGGTGGTCCACCAGAGCTATGGCATGATTTATAATCCTGTTTGCTATTAGTGATTGGGTGAGTCGTCGTATGGACAGGTCGTTGCTCATCTTTCTTACCACCTCAACAAAGCTTTGTTTTATAATGTGTTGTCAGACTCCATTACTGTTCAGACCACAGTTCTTCGCTCCGACAATCATACACTGGTATTACTAACAGGAATACTAGTAACTGGCACAGCCATGCACGGTGATAAAGTCAGTAATGTAAATGTGAGCTACTTGCTTGATCAGCTACCAGAGCTTGATATTTATAACGGAACCAACTGGAAAACTGTTGCTCAGGAACCTGAGACACAGAAATTTTCTCCATAAAGGGAGATGCTGAGAGAAGCCGTTCTGCATAAGCTGGAATTTTTTCATTACCTCTACTTATACCCTAAGATGTAAGAATCTTTTACAAAACTGAAGGTTCTGTGCTCCTTTCATGTCATGGAAATCCTATTAGCAATGAAATTATATCTTACCCTTTTCACAAGTAGTAATTCAAGAATACGAGTAAGATCAGTTTCAACAGGACTCTGCAAATAAAGACTTGTGGGAAAGCTGAACAGTTCTTGCTGCTTAAAAGTTCACACTTCTGTTGGCCTTAATGATATCTTGCAATAAGAGTTGAAAATCACTGCAATAGTATGCTATTGCACAAAGTTGTTTCTTGTTAAATAAAGGTTAAACATAGATTGTGCCTGCAGTTTCAGTTGGCATGATTATTGGTGCGTTCTGAGTGATTATTACAAAAATCCCTAAAATTGTTTATTCTGGAGGGGGGGGGGGGGGAAGAGGATTTATGACTATGCATTCACTAAAGCTGATCCTCAGAATTTTGCGTTTTCAAGCAACCTTATGTGTCAATACTAAAAAAGCATTCTATGCTCATTAGTAGCATTGCAAACCCCAAAGCAAAGAATGCAGTTCGTTCTTTCCCTGGATTGTCTCTCACACTAGAATCTTTGAAATCATTTGGAATTGTTTACATGTTAATTTCTATTTAATGAAATTGGCCAAATGAAGCTTTAACGTAATCAACAGGATGAACCACTAATAAACTTGGAAAAATTATTAGAACAACATGGCCTGTGATATTCTGAGGCATTGCATTTATCAGCTGGACCCAATTCTATCACAGAAACATCTTTCCTGGTCTGTGAAACTTCAATTTGTTCCATGATGCTGTTGTTTTTCCCGTTTGCTTAAAACGCTTGCATGGCCACAGCTTCCCACCTCCTTTTCTTGACTATAAAATGATGAGACCACTTTCATGTGATGCTTCAACAGCTACCTACAGCTATCTACATTACCTCACTTAAAAAAGACCATTAATTTTCAAAAGTTTTGTCCCGGTTAGGATAGAAATTAAAAACTGCAAAGACTGAAAAGTCCCTTTTCATGTTTTTCTAGTATAGATTAAGACAGCAATTCCCAAGACTGCAGAAGACATTGGTTTTGTAACATTTACAACCCGAAAACATTTCAATGAACATCAGTGTCTCTAAGGATGACATATTAGCTCCTTCAAATTTAGTAACATTGACATGAGTTGGAATGAAATCATGTATTTGTAGTTTGTTAAACTTGTGACTTTGTAGTTTTGAGATCACACTTGCAAAACATAGGAAATACTTTCCAACAACATGTATGCCTAACTTTTGTTATGGACACAGTAGTTCACAATAACTCATCATTTTCTAAGACAACTGACTGCTCCCCTAGTACTGAAAATGGTAGTATTTTAAAACTCCTAAGAAGGCACGAATGTTATATTTTTGCCATGACTATGTGAGAGTGTGGTCTTATTCTCTACCTGCATGCACTGGAATTTTGAAAGTCACTCATTTTTCTCAAAAAAAAATTTTTTATTAAACTAGTTTGAAGATATGCCTGAGGATTTTTATTCTTAATTATACAGACATATGTATATATTCAGTTTTATAACAATATAGGATGTGAAATCTTATGTCAGAGTCTTTCCTATATCTTAACTACTTTGACTGTGTTCCCTATCAGACATTTCTTGCTGAAATACCTTAACTGTGTTTGGTAGGAATCATATGTTTTTTCTCAAACTATCCACCTTTCTTGTATGCATTCGAGAATACAGCTGAAGAAACATTCAGTAAAATGTTTGACTTACTGAACACTGTGTAAAAACCCTCCCTCAAGAATTTTCTATGCAGGTATAAGTAATCTCTGTTTATAATAGAAAACCGTTATTATCTTTACACTGCAAAGGAGCACTGACGATCTTTTGCATTTTTGCATGCAGTCTTTTGATTCTTATTTATATACCAAAATTATCCTTTGGTTTTTTTATTCATTTGCCTATGGTAGGCAACTGCTGCTGATTTAAACAAAGCAGCAGAAAGGCTTACTATACAGAAATGTTATACTAGGCTTAAAGCTCTTTTCTCAGTAGAGTCCTAACCATTCACAATAGGATCTTTGTTATGCATAACATAAAATCTGTGGTTTATAAGATCAAAACAGTTATCACTCAGTCCAGCTCTGCTCATCTTTTTTTCATTTCCATGAAAAATATTAAAATTAATATTGCCCTTTTCAAAATTGAAATTGGTCATGTTTGCTTTTGGATACGTTATGCAAACATATTTCTTTCTCTGAGATTGTTGTGGTATATGTCAGCTGTTTTCCTCAAAACTACTCTGAAACATAAGTCCCATTTCAAGAGATTCTTTTTCAAAGTTCTTTTTCTTTCTGAACCATCCTCCTCATTTATAACCATAACCACCAGCAATCCCAGTAGGAACTTCACAATAATTGAGTAATTTTGCAATGGTTTGTGCTTTTCCCAACTGAAACACTAACACATAACAGTCTTTAAGTTTCTGTCCAAACATTATAAAGAAGTAAATGTAAGAATAAAATAACAATTAATTTTAAATTAATTCATAATTAAGTGAATTTGAAGTATGTTTGCCTGTACACTTTTCAGTATATTTTTACCATGTTTATTCTACTAGTCCTTTATCCTCTTTTCCTAGGTTTAGTCTATTATTTCTTTATTACTTTTCTATAGAAAAATTCTAATAGTCTTTGTTATTGTGCCAGTAGCAGACTTATATGTTCAGTGGCTATGGTGTGCTTGATATTGCATTTTCACCTGTAGAGGTGTGGGGTTTTATTTTAGACAACTTAATAGTAAAGAAATTGTAATATTCTTGTGAACCTTCTTTGTCTTCATGCTCTGTTTTTTATGAAAGATTTGCTGCAGTATACCTGTTATGATTTGCACCAGCTGTCAATCCATTCTACCTTTTTAAACTGAAGCCTTAACAAAGGTGTTTGCCCATATTGAAACCTCAGTAAAAGTAGATAAGTGGCTTGTATGGCATTCTATGTCTTCATCTAGGACTCTGTTAATGCAAATTGCAGTTAACAAATGTCTGTAAAGGATTTTCACATGAAGGACTGCCAGAGAGATGGATGGCTTAGCTATCAAGGCTTGATTGCTCTTTAGTTCCAAGCAGGCACCTAGATAATTAAAATATAATTTTGCTTCCTGAGAAATGAAGTTATTTTTCATGCCTCTGAAATTGTTTCAGTCAAAATTTGTTCATTTTTTTGAAAGTCACCTTGGTGTCCTATGGGCCTTCTCTTAGGACTGGGTCTGGCCTGGACTGCAGGGCAGGTGAACTCTACAGTGCCTATGGGTCCAGCCACAGCCTGCCGGTAGGTTGAGAGCTGGGTGACAGCCATGAAATGAGGGAGCTGCACTGTAGGAACCAGAGAGTTACAAAACAGCTTCAGAAACAAATGCGTCAGCTTATCAAGCAACATAAAAGAAACATGAAAATTTATAAGAAGGACTAGAGCTTGGAGTGGAAAGAGAAGCAGACAAAATAAGATTTGCACTGCCAGAAGTTTCTCCGCTGTCCCTGCAACCTCTGGGCAGATGTGAGCGCTTCCTCCCTGCTGGACACCATGAGCCTCCGCACTCCAGCGGCGGTACCAAGTTCAACAAGTAGGGACCCACATCTCGAGTGTGTGTATGTGACCTCCTGGGGTGATTTCTCACCAGCGCATGGATTAGCAGACGGCAGGGAGGCACACGGGTACACATAACACCAGAGCACCCCCCCAGGTACACAGCACCCCGGAGCACACACAAGAGGTTGTGTGTACACAGTGAACTTGCACTCTCAGGAAAGGGGGAGTGTGCTGGTAGCCTGAAGGGGCCAGGGAGTGAATGTAACTGTGTGAATGTGGATGCGTGGAATGAGAAATATTTGGGATTAATTCCTGAATGGTGCTTAGACATTTTTAGGTCTATAGTAACATTTTGTAAGTGTCCTAATATTGGGATTTACCTTTTGTATTGTTGATATTGATTCTGAATGTATACTTCACTGATGGTTAATTACATGTGATTAATAAATCAGCAAACTGCCATCCCCTCATCAGCGTTTTCCTCCCACCTGGAGCACCCTTTTCACCTTTCTTTCATACCCAGTCCTCTGCCATCTCAGGTCCTTCCAGGTTGTGTCTCCCTGGCCTTCCTCCAGCCTGCCAAGACAGGAGACAAGATTTTGTCATTGCCTGCTGTTTTCTCTGCATACACCCATGGCTGTCCCTATGCCTGTCACAAAAGAAGTTGTTCCTCTCAGCACGAGGTACCTAATCAGACCAAACAGGCCAATGGCAGGATATCAAAGTCCCTCACGTTTCACCTGTGTATGCCAGTCCCTCTGTCATGATCACCAGGCACCATTATCTTGGTGGCACCCCTGATCTCTCTTACAACCAACTGAAATGATCCATGCCCCAGAGTTGTCATTATGAGAATTCCTTAAGTGAAAAACAGTAAGTTAAGACAGCTCAAATCTGTACTCAGAGCAGTGACAGGTTCAGAAAACTTACCAGTAGCATGAGAGAAAGTGTCTTGTCACAGTTGGGTGGGCAGGATTTGTCATTCCACCTATTCCTGGATGGGCAGGACTTCTCAATCTACTCATTCCTGAATGAGCAAGAACTACCTGGAAATGTAAAAATACTTAGCAGTGCAATTCATTTTCTCTGTACAATCCTGGCCTCCCATCCCTTCCAAATCCATTCAGGCCTTCAAAAAGCTCACCTCCATACCTCTTCCTCTTCATTAACTGCTTTTCACCCCCTCTTGCATCCCTGCTATGTGGCAGGACTATCTTGTTCCCAGTTAAACTTGCTGTTAATTATTTAACTGGCTTGCCCTTTGACTCTCTATTGCTTGCACATTTTAATTATGCTTAACTTACAGAAAGCCAAATACAACAAGCCTTCTATGTGCTGTTGGTCTGATGTTCTATTTATCTTATATGCCCTTCAGTCCTAGATGATTGAGGACAGGCATTGAAGCCACCAAGAGCATGACAACCTGATGAGACTCCTGAGGATGCCAAAGGATTTAATGACAATATTTGGGTGCCTAATGGGGGTACTTGCCTATTCATTCTCTCTGGACCATACCTGAGCTGCTGCTTAGTTGCCTCAAAACCTTTACATCTAAATTATAGGATGTTTCCAGTGAGTTTAAGTCTTTACAGTATTTAGCTGTGCTGGAAACAGAGCAGAATGCAATGGTGATGTGATCTGAGATGCGTGCACACACTTAAAACTCAGTTTATGATATGGAGAAATGGACTCTACTTAATTCATGAAAGTTCTGATGATGAAAGTATACTAGAGACAAAGCAGCCTCTTCTTGACTAAAGATGAAAACATTAAAACATGTCTACTTGCCATATTCCTGATGAAAAGTTGAGTGAGATTTAGGAACATTAGCTTAGTCAGCTCTGCATTTCACTATAATTTGCAGCTGAGGCAAAATGGAACAATCAAACACAGGTATTTCCAAGCTGGTTTAAGAAACAGCTTAAATATTCACAGAGTGTGATTCTAATAATGGGCTCTACACCCAGAGAAAGGAAAAGGAAAAAAAAAAAAAGAAGAAAAAAAAAAAAAGCACTGATAACATGACAAAAGAAATTACAGCTAGAATCCTCCTTAAGGTGACAAGGCATATTCAGGGTTCTTATCTACTTTTTGTAAATATTGATACTTAGGAATTTCTGATTCTTCCAGAATACGTTTAGAAAGATGAGTTAAATTAGCCACAAAAAACCTTACATACATAATGTTTTGAACAAGGAAAACAATCCTTTGCATAAACAAGTTCTGACATTTGCCAACAGTACTATAATAAGTTCACGAAGGAAAAGCTTATCACTTCTTAAGAAAACTTAAGCCCATTGTTTTTTTCTTAATCACACCTGACACCCTCTCCTTCAAGACATGTTTTTCTACTATAGTGCAAATATCCATCCAACAGAGATCAATTGATGCCAAGTTATTATTTGCATGATGGTTAGAATAACACAAACACACAACATATTTTCAATAATTAGCCAGGCATATACGAGAATAATTTAATTCTTTTTTTTTTTAATTAGCTTTGGCTAACTTGAATATTTTTTTCCCTGATTGTACGTCATCATTCAAGTTGTTTTCCAAACATGGACTCTTTTTCTGTCTTGTTAATTCAATATATTTAATTGTAAGTAGTTTGCTTGCGGTGAACTAAAATTTTATTGCTTAAGCTTTTAAATATTGCTTTGAGGTGCATTTGGTTGGGTAGGAACTTGGACAAAAACTCAGATTCTGTTTTTGCTAAAACATACCACAGCTCCATGGGTCAGACTGAGTCATTGAAACATTATATTTTATTCACACAAAACCATGGAAGCATTAACCATATATGCTCACAAGACAAAATGCTTTTCACTGCAAGTATTTCACACAAAATAAATACTATTAATTTTTTTAGCTATCTTAACTGTCATAATTCAAATATTTCCAGTAAGTCATAGTTAACAGCTTTAGAGATACATACTTTAAAATGAGCATGAGTAAGATCTATTTAGAAAGCAGTGTTACATCTACTTTGGGGTAATTGTCATCTTTTTTCATACTGCTGTTCATAAGAGGGAAGCATTCATTTAGTCCCATGTACAAAATCCCAAAATACTCATAATTTTTTTAAAAGATTCAGATGCAGAATACATCTTGAGAAAGGAATCTTGACATCCTCTTTCATGCAAGCCTTGGATGCAAACCTTGCTGCAGCTCTGGGCTATCATTCTCTCCCTTCGTTCAAGATGGAACTGTGCAGAACAGAAATTTCTTCACCAAATTCTGACCAGGAATTGACTTTCTGATCTTCTGGTACATAAAGAGACTGTACCATGGGACTGACCCAAGTTCTAGTGTGTGCTCTGAGGACATTCCATTTGTCTCCAACTACAACTGATGGTCAGTCTCCATCTCCAGCTTTGGGCACCTTTAACTTCTCTGCAGCCAACCAGCCAGCCATTTACAGTTCTGAAATGCTGCCTTATTGACCTATTTTGTCCTTCCTTTCAGGTGGAACAGTAAGTACAGAAAATCATCCCCAGATTTGCTAAAATTCTTAGAGGAATTCTATTCTCTTCAGGGATGAAACAACACCTTGCTTTCTTAAAGGCTTCTTAAAATTTACTATAATATTCTTTTCTTTATTCTACACATTCTAGCCATGCTAAATGACTTCCATGATGTTCACAACATTTTTAGCGCTGCTACAGTATTTCATATAGTTAATGTACATAGACTGTAAACTTGACATGCTTGGTTTGGTTTAATTCTTCTTATACACCAGATACAACTCATGAATATTAGAGATGACAGTTTTAGAAATAAATCACTTTATGTGTTCTATTTACCCTATACCAGTGTGATATTGTGCTCTATATGCTCTAGCTAACCTCTAGCAGTACTGTTTTCATATTTAAGTTCTGAAATGTAGTTCTTCAATACTCTATCAATGCTATCTTGAACTTCAAATGTAATAAAGACATTCCCAGATTCCTAATTCTCAACTCAAAGATGATACTTTCAGATGCTATATTTCTAACATGCTTAGCTGAAATGAATCACACTAACAAACTAGTTAGTGGCTCAATCAGATTTAAAAAAACTTATCTGAGTATTAAATCCATGTCTACCTAAGCCTTCACATCCTATTCTGATTCTTTATGCAGACTATCTAAAAAAAAAATTTTAAAAAATCAGTAATTCTTAAAAGATGGGAGCTAAAACCCTTTCATAGCTGAAACAAGTTCTTTTTAAAGAAGTGGCACAGAATGACCAATTTTTGTGTACACAACCCAGAGGTAGATTCCATTTCTGCACGAGGCCTCTCAGCATTTCACAAAAGCAATTCTGTGCTGCAGAGTTCATAAACAGGAGTCAAAGCTTCTGTGGAAATTTTTAACAAGAAAAGCTCTTAAACTGGTAAAGAAACATAATGGGCAACAACTTTACTCAGTGATGGGCTTCTATCTAGTTGAATTACTTAGATGTTGCATGCAGTACCAATGAATATATATATGAGAAGTTGGCAGTAAGTAGACTTCATTATATCAGTTTAACCTTTTACGTCTTGAAGCGGAATTTTCTTCTGACTCATGAGCAAATGTCTAGCCTGGCAGGGCACATAACAGTTCAAAAAAACAGAACATTTGTCATTTTTAGAAGTTAATCTTTCTAGATTTACTTACGTAAATGAATCTACAGTAGGGCTGTAAATTTAGATAATGCTTCTAATAAATCAGGGACTGACTAATCCTATGACAGTTGGCTTCTTGAGTGCCTGAACACACTAAGTACTCATTTTTTAAAAGAAACTTACTTAAAGCAACCTCATAAGGTAATGCAAAGGTAACAACAACAGCTCATTTTCCCAAACTGAGTCATCTTGACAGAAGAGGTGCCTTGACTTCTTATCTAACTTCTATATTATTGTCAAACTTCTATGGTCTATCTGGCAGATACACAGAAATATTTTGCTGCTCAGATACATTATAGTATACACATTCTGGTTGTCTTTCTATTTATGTATGTGTAAACCAGCAGGAGCTCATGCAGTACTGAATTACACCTATGGAAAACCAGTGAAAATAAGAGAATAAGGCAGGGTCTGCTGAGGTCAATGTAAAGTACAGCATATATCCTGCAGTCTCCGGGGGGGGGAGAGTCTCAAAATATAGGTTGTCCAGGAAAAAGAAGGAGGCAGATTGGCTGATAAACTTTGTTACAATAATAACATGCTCCATGGAGAAATAGAAGATCTTTTATGAAATAATGAGAAATGAGTGAGGAGAGGCAATGGGAATAAGTTTTCTATAATAATAGTCATCAATGACTTTCTGCAACACAAGTTAAAAACACAAGGGAAGTCTGGAAAATCTTCCCCAAAAGCACTGGGTGTGTGTATGCTTTTTGAAAGTAAATTCAAAGGAGGCCACAAATGCCATTGTGTCTGGACACAGAGATGAAAAACATCCCAAAGAACTAATTATATGAAGTTTCTTCAGAATCTCCTCCCAAGTATCATTCCTAAATAATGATACTTCTTAAAATTAAATTCTTCACAGTTCTTTTACACTACTCTAAACACTTGGCAGCCACAACAGGCTCTCTAAGGAGAACTGGAAAGAGAAAGAACATCTTGAAATTCTTCTTGTCTCTTCTCACAGACCTGCTTACTCAAGAACTTTCCCTAGCCTTTATTCTGCCCCTTTTGAGTGATTTTGCCCCTCGGACGCTTCTGAGAACTAACAATAGTAAAGGGCAGACCGTGAACCTGTCTCTGATCATCACGACAATCTCATCTCATTAGTGATTGGCTGGTGCTGGGCTGCCGTAGATCTAAGTGCCCAGTCTTTAACATGGTTGTCCTCAGGAGAAAGGACAGGGCAAGGGACAGGACAATAGACCTTCACTGGAATGCTAAAAGGCTGCCACTTTTTTCCGAAGAGATTTAGTGTAGACATTCACAATTCTAGCAGGAAACCCATGTTTTTAACGTGTAGGAACCTTGGAATACACTCTTAAAGACCACCAATGAACCACTGAAAAAAGTGCATTTAAAATTGTGTTAACATTCTTTTATATTTAGATCTCAAACACCTGAATAATTGTTGTCCTTTCTGGAACACCTTCAGCTGGTGTGGACAGCATGAGCTGTCTTATCAGTACTTTCTGGGCAGCAACATCTATGTTATGAACAGAGACTGGATCTCTTCTAATAAAGACCAATAATACTAACATATTGTTCTAATTTAATTTGAATTAAATTAAATTAATTAAACAATCTAATTAATTTTATTAATTTAATTCATCTTATTTAATTAATTTAATTTAATTTTAATTAAATTTAATTCATTATATTATTGCAGGATGAATATACAGGACATTGTCCTTGGCTAACAAAATGATCAAGCATTAAAACTTCTCATTTTGTGGCAGTGGTTAAACATGTTATTAAATGTTGTCAGCCCTTTTTACTGAGGGAAAAAGCTAACAGAAACTGCTTCAGTGTCTGAACATAAAATGTCATTGCATGCACACAGGTGCCAGATTATATTATAAACAATCAAGATGGGACAGGAGTGAGTGCTACAGATTTTCTTTATGCATATTAATCCTTTCAAACATCCAATATATTAAGTAATTTGGATTGGGGATGAATTCATTACATCATAAGGCAGCTGTGAGCTTCTGAACTGTATAAATGTACAAATGTAATTTGTGTGGGAATCGTGGTGTAGTGGAACATATACATTACAAAAACATGTCCACAAAGTCTCATTTACAAAGGCAGCATTTCAAAGACAAAAACATGTGAGAAATTCCTCTCATCTAGACTAGACAGAAAAGTAATAGTTTGCCTAAAGTAACACACTGACAACCATGGTAGAACTGGCCCTGACCAGTACATCTTGAATACGGTAGCTTCGTAACAGGAGAAGTATGAAAGATTTGTTATCCCTGTTACTAATACTGAAGGACAGAACCAGAAAAAGCTACAGAGTTGAAAACTGTTTGATATTTCCTAAAAACGTTAAGTAATCTTGTATGGTGCTCACGGGCAGAGCTGATCTGCTTGCTTTTAAATTGAGAGGGATTATTGTGCTTCTATCAGTAAATCAGTTCTGAGTAACAAACCTTCATATGTGCAGCACTGATTTCTTTCTACACTTAGAACAAAGGAAAACTTCAATAACATCTGTTACTCTGCTGAATGCAGAGATACCCATGCAAGGCAGTAAGTTTAAGAGTTTTCCATGTGCGAGACAACAGTGACAGGAACACTGCTTTGGTTTGGGAGGGAGGGGTAGGGGCCATTGTTGGCGGTTTGATGGAGGGAAGCAGAAAGGTTGTCCTATCTTGTCCTTCAACTTCCAAGCTTGATCTATGAACTGAATAGGAAACAGAAGTATCAAAACACCCGTGTAGCTCAATACCGTCACAGCTGGACTGCTTCCATTGCTGTACTCACTTAGACACTCTAATGTAGACCTACTCTGGCCATTTTTTTGTTCTTTGCTACTAGACTTATACCTTTCTTTCTTTTTCATGTCTACCCAATTTACATCACATTTTGCTCATTGCTCTTTTTCCCTCAGCATCTTCTTCTAGCCCAATCTTTGACCAATCAATAAATGCATCCCTGCATAATCCTGCAGTTATGTATATCTGTTTCTATTGGATTTATTATATGCCATGCCAAAAAAAATTAGTTATAATTTGCTGTCCTTTATCAACCTTGTGTCTTTGGAGCCATTAGAAACAGAAGGTCTGAGGCAAGAGACAGCAGTAATTACTGATGATTGAGAAAACAGAAACTGCAGAATTTAATTCAGCTCAGAAATGAATAAGACATGAGGAACAGGATAACAGCTAATAAAAATAGTGAACACACAAAGACAATAAATCAAAGATTTCTACTTACCTGTCCCTTCAGTAACTTGTGAAGGTGAAAACTTGAAATCTGGTAAGAATTTTTCATTTTATACAGTTAATCTAAAGCTCTCAAGTGGCCACACAATGGCCATAAAATGGCCACAAGTATCTCAGAAACCAAAATAATGTGAGATTATCCAACTGATAAATATACTAAGATTGTAGAGTGAGATAGATCCTTCATGATTTAAGACAGAAACCAGCCAAAGTCTGCTGGGAATTTGAAGACATTTTCCCTGTTCAGTTATGAGTCTGTTTCCAGGTTTCTTGCCATCAGATATCTGCCACTTGTAGCTACATTAGATTGGACTGGATTTACCATTGATTTTATTTCAGTGGAAGTAACTATGAACTTTCTGTTTGCAATGTTTTATTTGTTTCCCAAAATATCAAATCATGTTTAAATTATTATTAGTTGATATTTATCTGTATAGAGTTACTGGATCTTGGTGCTTATTTTCTCATGTTCTTTACCACAGAAGTTCTTCTTTATACTTTCCTTCTTAACTCAGTTTTTGTGTCTCATTTCTACTTAAAAATATCCACAGAGGAATAAGATCAGTAACTCTCCCTCCATTTTCCAATATGATGATAATACATAATAAGCATTCAAGAAAACTACTCTAAAACTTCACCAGGAAGTCCAAGAGAAAGGTTCAGTCCTACAAATATGTACTGCAATGCATGGTCGTGACTACTGGAAATACGCACATTTACTTAAATGGATTTTTCACAGAATTAGAATTTTGCCAGGTGTGTAAATTGGACAACCAGAAAATAAGGCTTTCAAATTTAGTAACTTCATGTGGAAATGTGGTTTTTATTACAAATTATAATAAATATGTCTAGTTTTAAAATTCAGTCTTGCTTGGCTTGAAATTTAACTCATAACTCAACTGTAGAAAATTCAACCTGACTTTTAACCTCCCGTGTTTTAACTTTAAATTCAAGTTGCTATTTGTTTCCTTCTGAAAGAAAATCCTTTAAAAAAAAAAAAGTGATCAGACACCCAGCATTTGTGGTAAAGAATCTGAGTAGCTTTTTTATAAAAATCCTAACCTGATTTTTTTACTTCTTAATATAATTCAATATAATTCAAATTTAATCCTTTTTTTTTCTCTTTATATTCATTTTATTTTCTACCTTTAACTTAATGGAAAAGGAAATTTGTTTCACATAATGGCACAGTCAGCCTCTGCTGGAAGGTGACCTTGTACTATGCTATTCCCCAAATACTCATTTACAATGTTAAGTTTTCTGCCAGCTTAAGTAAATGTATTCTAATTTATTTGTACTTGACAGAATGTTTCACACTGATAGACAGCTAGTTGAGGAGTGTAAAAGTGTTGTCAAGAAAAACTTGAGAACTTTCCTTTTTTTTTGTTGCTCAGGGAGTTAAAAATGATACACACATACATAAATAACAAATTTGCCTTTTAGTTCAGTAAGCTGACAGGGTTTATAACTCATTTGACTTGAAATACAAGTTTCCAGATTACAACAGAGAGACTGAAAAAATCTAAAAAAGATTTCTGTGATTACAGAAAGGCTGCAAGAAGACAGAAGGAATATAAGTTTTTTCCTCTCCCTCTGGCAGATGGAGGAATGGAAAAACTTGAAAGAAAACAACCAAATGTCAAGCTTTCAGGCTCTGACCTCTTACATCACATTCCAGAGTAAAAAAAAGGAAAAAACCTCAAGCCCTGTTAAAGGAAACCTTAAATCTCTTCTTAAATATTTCCCTATATAAAGTGCTTTGTCTGAAAGCTGTTAAAGATCTTCCTTAACTGTTCACATATTTTGTCCAATTTACTTACTTGGATCCAAGATGTAGTGCAGATACAATGTACTAAAAGTAAATAATTTTTTAAAAATTTGATAGGGCTTTTTTGCAAATCAGACTATTTATTTGATACATGGAAATATCTTTCACATGGGTATGATGAATGTATGTGTTGTGCTTGCATATTTATCACTGCTGACTTATAAAACACTTATTTAACTTAAACTTCAAACATATAATGTATCATAAATATTCTTTCCAATCCAAAAAAACACTGTAATTTTATCTTACAGAAGAAATCTTTGTCATTAGAGACATGAATTTTGATTATACCAGCAAAATTATTTTGAATTTGTCACTGTTTGCTGTATTTAACAACCTGTAATTATCTCCCTAATTAATTTTAAAAGTAATTAGGTTTTTTCCCTCTGTGTAATAGAAAACAAAAAGGCAAGTTTGAATTACTTATTTATTTGAGGAAAAAAAAACCAGCTAGGAAGCATGTGAATCACCTTGAAATCATTTTACTTATTAACTCTCCTGGTGGAGTCTGTTGTTTTAGAAAATATTTATCGGTATTAATACTGGTTTAGGTGCTGATCCTGTAAACACTGACCTAGGCAAATAATTTCATACTCTGGCTGATATGGGTAAGAATTTAGATATAATTCTATCTCCTGCAAACAAGAAAAATAATAATTATAGTGATTTATAACCAGAAAGTCACACCTAGTGGTGTGATGTAGCTTACAACTTTTATAAATTATCTATCTCAAATGTAAGCTAACATAGAAAAGTACATGGGACCTGATTAAGGACTCACTGGGACTGAGTTATAAAGGGAGCAGAAGTGCTGTTTCTTAGTATAGCACTCAAGATAACATAGAAATAAACCCAGGACAGACTGAAAATGTACAGTTGAGGAAGGTCAGTAGCTACAAAAAAACCTGTGTGCCATTTCCCTGTTCAGATGTAGAAGGAAGCAGTGTAGAATATCCTAAATAGAGGACAAAAATGTTAAAAGTTGGCTATGATAGATAGACAGCAATGTCACATCTCACATACCCTTCCTGCAAAGCAATCAGATCAAACAAGTTAGTTGATTCTTAGAAGTCCGTGTTATATATATAAATTTCCCCTATCATATGCAAGAAGAAGTTATCTCAGGATGAATCTAAAATACCCACAAAACTCAAAAAGGGTTCTGCTGTAAGCAGCACAGACTTAAGTAACATGGAGAAGATGAAGAGAGTGGGGAACCATAAATCCAGGCTTTCAGGATAGTATCTTACTTCAGAAAGTTCCTAGAAATTCTCCTGGAAGTTCTCAATTAGCAGGAGAAGGTGATGAATTTGAGTACCTTTCTAAGTAATAGTTTGGTCCTTAAAGACTCATCTAAAAAATGAGGATTGGAGCCACTCCTCTTACAAGGCAGAGTGTTGCAGTGTATCTAACTCAGTATTGTGAGTAACTCAACAGTTGGCCTGGAGGCTTGCCAGCTGGATCCATCTCTAAACCAGCTGAACCACAGAGGCAGAAGCCCAAACAAGAACTTCCCTCCAATTCTCAAATATGTGGTCAATATGAAAGCAGAAGACAGTGACACCTTGGTGCTCAGGCCTTCTCTCCTTTTCTGCAGCAGAGTCTTTCCCCATCTTGTCACTCTCCAAGTTGGAACACATGGGACTTGGGACAAAATTGGAAGTGGGGCCAGATCAGAACAAGGGTAAACAGCTCTCTGCTCTTCTGCTACATTAGCCAGTGTTTGTCTTGACATCATGTCTGGCAGAGGCAAGAAAAGCAAGCAGCTTGTGAATGGAGATACTAAGTACTATTTCAAGATGTTTTCTGATAATACCCCAGGCATTATTAAACTAGATATCCATTACCTGTGAGAGTTTGAAGCATATTTAAAGAAACGTGGGGAGCACTAGCAGTGTTCCAGGAAAATGTTAACTGAGATGCCATTACCTAACCTGGGCCCATACTAAGACTATGACTGCCAACAAGCTGAGCTATGATGTGAAGCTCCAAAGCCTCACACTATACAGCTTTGGCAGTTAAATCTTGCTTTCAACAAAACTGGGCTGTTTTGTTAGACTAAAATTGTAAGAAGTACTGCTTTTATTCTTGTTCCCTTGAGAGTAGGTTAGCGATTTACACTGGAGCCCACCACAGGAGGGATCATTTACCCGTTCACTGAACAGCTCTATAGAGTGCAGAAAGTTAGAGTGTTTCCTCCTCCTTTCCTAACCCATTCAGAACCTTAATGCTTATGGAAGAGTTTAGACCACCCTGATCTAAAAGTTCAAAACAGATAACTTGACATGTTTGGGGAAAAATAATATCTTTTTTTTTTTTCAACATGCAAGAAGTGTGAGCCAGGAGTCTTGACTCTTGTGGCTGACAAACCTCTTTGTATTGTCAAAAATGTGTAGTAAATAATATAAACTTCCATTGATTTAAAATTATATCCCTAGGTTATAAGACAAGGATAAACTTATCTCCTTTCAGTCTAACCCAGACTTCTTTGGGCTATTGTATGTGTCTCACTATCGTAAGCAGAAGTTTTCAAAATACTAATCCAATCTCCAGAGATGCACAGCACTTCTGAACAGAGTCTTCAACCCAGCTGCAGAAGGGACATCCAGAACTGAAACAGGGACTTCCAGAGAAAGTCAGTGTGACTGGATACGGTCACAGCACACCAGCTGCCCTAATCATTACTAAGGGAGTTTATGTTTTGTTTAGTCAATATTACACCAGGAAGAGTTTAAGAGAATGCTTTGAAAGAGGCGTGAACATTTGTAAAAATGTTTTTTGTTTCCTGTTTTATATAAGTGACTGTCGTGGCAAATCTGCAAATGATCTTCTACCCTGCTTAGGAACCAAAAAATACAGCAGATGGTTGACTATTTCAGCCATCCCCTAGTAGTTTAACTCCTCTTTAATTACACCAGACAGTTAATCTACTTTAAAAAAACTGGGGTCAGGCCCAAACTAAATCATCACGTACGAAAATCAAAGGCTGAAAAGTATGACTGCAACAGATGGCACTGAAGGCATCATGGTTTGAGAACAGCCAAAGAGTTATTGGTTTAATATAAATGAACACTGAAAAACGCCCAGAAAATTTTACAAGAATATGAATGAACAGAGTTAAGGATATTATTGTGAGTCAGTTAAAAGTCAAAAAGTACCTGTGACATAATAGAACTAAAAGTAAAAAATGCATTTTAAAAATAAAATAAGGGCTTTATTTTAGTGGTTTTCTGTTTTTCAGTTTGTAGTGTACCTTATAAAAATGCTAAATTAAACTCATACTGCAGTTTGCATGATGTTTCGTTTTGCCAACAACGTTGTGTTTCCATATGTGTTGGCGACTGTGTATTTCTCCTTGCCTAGTACAGTAACATTACCACATCTTTTTTTTCTTTCCCCTGCCCAACTGTCTCCCCTCCTCCTTCTTCCTCCATCCTGAAAATAACAAATAATTCAATACTGAAGGTTTTTTTCTATATGAGCAAATGTAATACAATATGCCAGTTGTGTTTCAGTAAAATATAACAACTACATTTTCTTCATCCCTGAGGAATCTTCCCATCATGTGCCATAATCTCAGTCCTGTAATCTGTTCCCATAAGCTTCCCTGGGACTTCCACATGTAGAAACTTGCACCATCATACATGACAGACTTCAGGCTCAAACAACCTCCAAGTAGAGTATGGTGTCAGCATTCATAGTATTGTTCCAAGCATAACTGCATCACTGCAATCTGCTGTTAACATTCAACAGAGGGTTTCCTGTGAGCTGAAATTTGGCATGCAATATCTCAATTTAGGAGCACATTTTATAAGTGTGAGTATTGACAGAATCATTTGGATATCCAAGAGTAAACCAGATTAACAAATCAGTTTTACAGATGATACTTGTAGTCGATGCAAAAAAAAGTGTCGCAAAGTAGATGTTCAGTATTTCTAAAAAGAAAAGGTAAAAATTAAGGAAAAATCAAATCTTCAGTGTACTTTTGCTTTTCAAGATCCCATCTTGGATCTGAAAAGCTAGGTTCTAGTTTATTTCTGTTGCCAGGGAAAATAAAAGAGAGGGTTAACCATCTGGTGCTCTTTGTGGCCTACTTCGATTTGCTTTGTTATATGTAGCACCTACTAGTTCTTTACTGCCTGGACAGGTAGATGTCCAAAAGGCATTGCTGAAGTACTTAACTACTGTCCATCACAACAAAGCCAGTGAGGGAGCAAAGGATACTTCAAAACTTGTTACTTGTTTTGTCCTAAAGAAGGTAGTTTTTTACTTACAGAATTTCTGAATTCTTCTCTGCCAGACCCTCTTGCTTAAGCATGTCTTTCACTTCCACTACTGTGCAAGGGCATAAAGACTCCTAATCCTTACCTCTGTCAAAGTGTTTGTGAAGTCATTATCCAAGATTAGGAGAAAGTGGATTAGATGCTTTGGAACATGGCACGTGGGGTAGATGGAGCAATATATTTGTAACCTTTTGAGCTAAACAGCTCTCCTGTGCTCTGTAAATGTTATTTTACACTAAGAATAAAAACTGAAAGTTACTGTTATGTCTTCAGTAATTATCCTCACATAGCAAGATACCCTTACTACGAACTATGCCTAACTGGCATAATGCAAATATTTATGATGCAAGCAAGCCACAGTGTTCCATTTCTTTTCAATGTTGTATAAAGTAATTTAGTCAGTTTTGCAGATCATACTAATGGTATTTAAGCCAAAGCAATCAATGACTATGTGCTATGTGACAGGTTTGATCAGTCATGCCTGGCCATCCTGTGCCCCAGATTATTCAGATCAGAGGACCTGTTGAAACAGGGCACATCTGATTTCTAGCCTGCACAGCTTGATTTTACTCCCATGGAAACTCAGATATGATAAGGAAGGGCAGGACCATGCACCTCAGTCTTAACTTGAGATGCAGTCAGGTCACAGATAAGCCATACGCCCACCTCAGGAACTGGGGGCACACCTGGGGTCCCACAGTGCATAGGACTATCAAAGACTAGATAAGTTGGTTGGCACATCAATCAGATCTATTTCTTCACTGACATTTTTATTTCTTTATTTCAGCTTTTGTCAGAAACATATACTTCAAGGATGCAGGCATTTTGATGTTACAGTTTGCAACACAGTTAAAAGCCATTTTAAAAAAAGAAATGGCAGAAACTGAAATGTTATTGCTGTTCCTGCCATTTAATTTCTAAATTTATGTAGTTAAACCACAAACTCGTTTTTTGCTATTAATCTTGGCCATTTGTTCATTTGAAAAATGTGACATATGGTTTGACACATATGGTTATTTCTATGTTAGTGAAAGCAGATACCCTTGCAAGAGAGATGCGGCAGGGAAAAGAAATCTGTGTAATGGTGGAAGTGTTTCAAGGAAGTCTTGTGTTTGCTCTAGTAGCTCCTAGTCTATCGTATCAGTCACTCACTTCTCCTTGCATCTACTCAAGGAAAGGTACATCAATTCATTATTAAAGCCATGTATGGATATATCCCACTACTATATTCAAAAAATTTTCATGTGTGATTCAAACCAGGGGGGAAAAATACTGTCTTTGTATGAATTACAAAATAATTGGCTAAAGATCTCTTCAGTTCTACTGACACAAATAGCTGTTTATAATATATCAGGATAGAAATGATCAGAAATATTTCAAATTTTTCTCCCACAAATAATGTAATTTTCATAAATTCATATTTTATAAATGGGATATGTATTTTTTTTGCAGCGATATAACGACAAAATGAAATTCTTTATCTGTAGATCTAAAATTGAGTTTAAAACAATAAAACTGGAATTAAAAGCTTCAATATGACCAAAATGTGTTGATTTGATAGACCTGGTCCTTTTGGGGTTTTAACTTGCTTTGAAGGACTTTTAAAATGTTTCTGGTTTGATTTGGAACAAGAAAAGACATTAAAATCACGGACATTTTTGTGAAATGGAAAATCTGGTTCTTGCCCAGTCTACTCCAATTCCTCCTCATCTAAAATCTGTTATTTTTCAAAATGTAAGTTCATTAAGTTTCTTTGTCCCATAAGTGTCTCCAATGACCTCATATTTTTCTTCAGAATATTCTTGATCTCTACCACAACCATCCAGGCCTCACTTTGGGTTTTATTGGGGCTGTCAGCCTTTTCAAAAGTCATACAAGTGGAGCTGTCTCTGTTTGCCAGATGGGGTTACAGTGCTAGGCAAAAGAAAAAGCAGAATAAGAGGCAAACTCACTTCCACCCACTTTTTGTACAGTCTTAACTACTGAAACCACTTAATCTCTCAGTGATGAAGTAAAGGAGAAAATAACAGCTTTGCTTTGTTTCCCTACTTGTCACAGACTTGCAGTGATGTTTTGGAAGAGGGTAAGGAAAAATATTTTGTGGGAGAAAGATAAGAAACAATTAAAATGAAAGGAGGAAGGGAAGGAAAATGGAGGAAGAGGACACTGCAGGAATGAAAAGGCTTTTGTTAATGTGGCTACCACTGAAGAAATCGTGTTTTAAGGTCATAATAGGGCCAATTGTATCTAAGCAGAATGGAAGATATTATTTGTGTTACTTATGAGAAAGTCTGATTATTTTAACATAAACAACAAGAAACAAGGATCTTTAAACTCTGACTTGAAACTCTATTCATAATTTGTTATTCTTTACTCAGGTAATCAAATTGTTCATAAATTTATTCTTTCCTAGTGAAAATACTGTGTCATGCTGAAGCCTAGGGACGTTCTTTACAAATAAACTGTACACCCTTGATCACAGAGATTTACTGAATAGTGGAAATACCAACAGAGCATTCATTAGCTGAAAGGGTGTGAAAGATTCAACAGATACGATGAGATTTTATGCTTCTGAAAAAATATCTTATGTAAAACAAAACATATTTTAAGATAATTTTGAAATCTGTGTAGTTGAAAAAGTTCTGTGGTATCATACTACTTTTTAGTGTATAGTCCATCTACTTTTGAAACAAATCCCCAAGTAACATTTACTATCAGTTGGTTTTTTATAACTGATTGAAATGTACTGACTCTAGTAAACTTACTAACAAATATGTAGGAAATATAGGGTTTGGGTTCATTGTTGGTTTCTTTGGGTGTTTTTCTTCACATGGGTTAGACGCTTTTGTAGAATGATAGAAAACCCCAAAGCTAGTGCTGCAGCACGTTGTTAGAAGTGTGGTTTTGCTTGCTTTGTTTATATTAGGTAGGGTTTTTCTGTCTGCTGAATGAGAAATGGATGAAATAATTTTCAGTGTTTACTATGGCAAGGAAGAGCAGAAATTTAACCTGCTGGATTTTCTACTGTGTGCCCGTCAATCCAGTGGCGCCATTCCTAACCAGCTGTTATTAGCCAAGGAAAGGTTTCATAATGTTCATGTCTACAGTTTGTATCCTGAGGTTTACCACATACTGCAGTGTCATCCTTTACAGACTGAACTGTGCTTAAGTTCCAAGAAGGCTTTCATGACTGTGCATATACAGAAGTGGTATGTAACTTATAGCAAGTATCTTATTAGCTTTTTTTTTTTCTGTTTTTCGGTTGTCCAAGAATAAGTCATATTTTTTTCCTAAAGCTTTATAAACATGAATGTCTTCATAACTCATTGAATTTTCATTTTCTGCAGAAGATGATGAAGTGACAAAAGGAGTACTTTGAAGGTAGAGTACTTACTTTGAAGGTAGAACACAGTGTCTGTGAAGTTTATGCAGTCATCCTTGGGGTTTGCTCAAAATTATTTATTTTATTTTGCTCACTATTGTATTTACAATATATTAAAGAAAGCCACATTTTGTCATATTTCCTTTTATTTGAGGAGTACCACCAATACAATTTCAGGCAAAGGTTATTGTGTCTTTCTAGTCTTCTTTAGCTCTTGCTTTTTTTTTCCAAATCTCCATATTATTTTTAGTGATTTATGTATTTAGAAGTGTATTTATGTGCTTAGAAGAACAGTCACAAAAGGACAAAGTTCCACACATGAAAATCAAAGATACTTTTTCATGCATTCTTCATTGCTTAAATTGCACAATGTACTGAGTATGTTCAGATGATAAGGCCAATTTTTTTAGGTCTTTTTGGTTAGATACCAGATAATTCATGACAGTACAAGTGTAACACCCTCTGCCATCCTCATCAATCTTCATTTTGTTTAACAGATCTGCTAGACCACGGCATACGTTCTAGACCTTCTACAGGGAAATTAAATCTTACCTTTCCCACAGCTGATCTTAGAGTGATGCAAGCTGCCGGAAGCAAATACAGATGCTATATCATGGAAAAAGAGAAAGACACATACATCACTGAGAAGGAGGTAGAGGGCAACCCAGATATTCCAGGTACAGGAACCCATAGAGCAGATTGAGAAAGAACTTGCAAAGAAAAAGAGACCCAAGAGTCAGAAACTAACTCTCCAGGAGGCTGGAAAAATGCAAGGAGCTTCCTGACAGTGTGTAAAGGTGTCAGCACGCTGTGCTCTGCAGTGTTCATGATGGCTGTAAAGATTTTAGAATACTCAGTAGATTCAGAAAAAGAAAAAAAAGTCATTAGTTCAACTAAGGAAGCTGGATTGCTTCAGGTCAATGGATATACAATTGTTTAGGAATGTTTCTAGAGGGTAATTATGAATTACCTATTACATAGAAGTTACAGTTACTTAATTCACTTTAACTTAAAGATGTGGCTTTGTTTATTATTTATTATGGTAGCTGATTAGCAACATAACTTCTGTTTTCCAATCAGTCCCTCAGAGTTTAAGGTTTTTACATGCTAGACCCATAAACAAATCAATGATACCTTATAACATCATGAATGTATTTTCAAAAAGAAAAAAGAAAAAAGAAAGCAGATCAGCTTTTCAATGTTCTCTGTCTATTACTTGGGGTTTTTTTCAATGTTTCCTTCCCAGTTTTACACCAGTCTTTACTCACTTTCATGTTATGCCCAATTCCTGACTTGCCTATCCACCTTTGTTTTTTTTAAATTCTTCATTCTTTCTCTGATTAGCACTGCCTCAACTCAGTTAATTAATAGCTTTCCCATGACTGCCTGCCATGCTGCTGTTCTCTTAAAACACAGGCAATTAACTTTCACAAAGTCTGCAAACTTTCCTTTTCCTGTGTGACCTGTACTTTTCCTTCACTGCTCATGTGTCATCTCTATTGACACTATGGGATGTTTGGGGAATATTATAATCTAGTGTTACTTCATGTAATTTAGAGAGTGTGAAGAAGAACAAAGGCTTATTCTTGGCTAAATTATGAAAAACCTCTGATATAAAATTATAGAACAAAAAGAAGAAAAAAGAAAAAAAACCAGATGCTCTCATATTGGGTAAAACATCACATAGCTAAGCAATCATGAATAAATGAGCAGTATTACTTGCAAGTTTCAAAATATTGTGAGGCAATTGATCAAATCCAGTTGCAAGTGGTAGAGTCAACTATTTCAGGTGTTACACGAAAATAAAAAGTTACTTTAGTAAGGTTCTTTTGTTATGTTTGTCTATGAAGATGTTATATTTTTTCTTCAGCTATTCATAAAAATATACAGAATTGTGTGCAATAGTTCATCACATAGTTATTAGTTCAAATGTAACCAAGTTCAGTGACGTTTTGAAACATCTTCTGGCAGAAAAATGTGTTCAGCAGCAAAAGAGGCTAGACAAATATCAACTTGTCTTAATATTTGATATAGAATATTACACAGCAGATGAAAAAGCACCTTCTAACAAAAAATGTTTTATCCACAATGTAGTTTGGGAAGTATTGTGCTTCATAATGAATAAAACCAAAGTGTTTTGATAAATCTTTAATGTGCTAAGCAGTAAAGAAAAGAGACATCTAAAGAAATACAGTTAAATTTTAATCTTTGACTAAGAATTTGCTTATTTTTTTGGTAAAAATGCAGTGTTCATTAATAGTGAAAAAAATTCTATTTTAATAAAATATTTAGCAAAAATAGTCAATTACTAGAAAGACCAACTTCTGCTTTTTAATAGTTAATGCTAAAAGGCTCCTCACAGATACAGAGGCAGCACTTTTAATAATATTTAACACTTAAAAACCTTCCAGCAGCTAGAAAAGAAATGACTCAAAAAATTTAGAATATACAGCTGCACAGTAACTGGAGGACTCCTTCCATGGCTTTTCATGTTAAAACAATTCAATGACTGAAAAGTAACTTATAAAATATCTTTAAACCCTAAACAGCAAGAACAGAATGACGGACTGTGAATAATATCCTGAACAATAGTCCTATCAAGACACAGCTTATGTAATATACTACACATCCCCTATCTCTTCACACCTCCATCTTTGTCTGAAAGAATGTACTCCTGATGGCAGTAACTGCAGTGTTCCTTTGTTCCTTCTCTTACCCAGAGTCATTCCTCAGGGTCCCCTTCTCATTGCTTACCCTTCATCCTCCCCTGCCCTACCACCAGTCAGTATTTCAAGGAGACAGCAGCTTTCAGGCAGTATTGTCTTGAGAAAAGGGCTTCTTTAATAAGATTTTGTTTTAACTCAGGTAAAATATTAATGGAGCAGGTCACAGGTGCTGTATATGAAAGCTTGGATGTCAGGTCTTTGTGGCCCACAGTCACTCACACTCAGCAGAGAGACATGGGAGTGTAGCTTTTTAAGTGCTTTTATATGTAGCATTCTGGACATTCATCCTTTATTGCTTCATAAATTGATAACTTACCCCACTTTTTCCAGACTTTAGTTATCACGTAACATCTGATTTTTAAGCTTTTGTACAAAGCAGAAAGTGTCACCTTTTGTCTGTCCAAGGTAATTCTCAGTGTAATTGCTGGAGACAGTATTAATAACAGCCTGAACTTATCACAACAAGCCAAACACTTCTCATATAACCTTTTCTGATTTTTTTTTTTCCTGAATCCATCAAGATAAGGTCTGCTGGACAATTGACAAAGGCTCCTTCAGCTCAGTGGACTCTTTTTCAAGACTTGATGTGAAGGGTTTTCCCCAAAACTTTAAGAAAAATACATCTAATTTGTAATGTAAAAGACAATTAGAAAGTGCAGGAAATTTCCTCCTATGCAACAGTTTTCTATCTTACCAGAAACATTTAGACAATAATTAATTGCAGAAGACCATTTCTGGCTGCTCTGAACCTTGAGCAACCTAAGCTAAATTGACCCTGCTTTGAGCAACAGGTAGGACCAGACAACTTCCGGAGGTCCCTACTAACCTGTATGAATTTATGTCTATACATAATGTTAAACTCTTACATGTTATGTCTATACATAATGCACCACTCCTCAGGCAAAGAAGAGAAACAGTTAAGCCACTGATGGGGAGTAAAGTTACATAAAAATATAAATTCCTTCTTAGGATGAATTTGTCTGAGAAGTCACCACAGCAAGGGGTACAACAGCAGCCAGAAATGAAAGACATAAGGGAGAGAAACTTTATTCCAGTCACCCAGCAGCTGGTTTAAACTGTGGCTAATTTCATGGCTAACTGTGAAGACATGTACTTTAAAAATAGTTTTATGAGAAAATATTTTTTTAACCACAGGTTTTGGAGAAATGAACAAAAACTGATTTGTTAGTTTTGAGATACATTTTGCTAGCACAGTCGAGGATAAAACCTAGCCCTTATCACAGCCAAATCAATCAGGTTGTGCTGAAGGCTAGTAACATGGAAGAAAGAGTATGGCAATTAGGTATATAAAATGGGTGTCCTCTGTTAGATTGTATCTAGCTCAAGGTAAATACTCTGTGAAATATGTCACCAAGAAGGTGTTGCAAAAGTCAGGGGGTTAGGTTTAAAGACTGCCTTTTATACAGAGGCATCCAAGACTTTTTTTTTTTTCTCCAAAGAGTGGAAGGGACATGTAGCAAAACCAGCAATATGTTTTTACTAGCACGTACTTGGTTGTGCACAATTTGTTAGTACATTTATGTTTTCAGTTGTCTTCATACACACCCATTTAAACTGAATGGAGCCCAGCTCCAGTTTTTTTAATATAATCTTTATATTTTCTTCTGAATTTTCAGTGATACAATGTTTTAACTGCACAATTCCTATGATGACAATAGTTCTGTAAGTAACTCCTGGTCTGCAGCTGATGCAGGGTTAAAACACTGAAGAAAAATTTGAATTTTTGAAAACTTTAGCTGCCTGTTGAGCTTGGCTAAGACTGCTGGAAAATTCCAAAAGGCCACCAGCAGCAGAGAAGATGCCTTGCCAGGACAAGATTTCAAATTCTGTGAAAATTATATCTAATGATTCCACATGCAATGCTTGTGGGGAAAAAAAAAAAAAAAAGGAAAGAAAAAGGTACATTACAATGAGGTGCAGCATTGCCCTTCCTTACAGGAACCCAAAGTAAGGTTCTGGCTAGCAGCATTGCTTGCTTGCTTGCCTGTTTGTGTGTTTAAAGTCACCATAGTCGGCACCTTTATTTTCAGCATTCACCAGTGCCAGGTATTTGGTTTGCTTCTCATGGGCTTAGATCCATAGTTTCCTTGGGAAGATGTTGCTCTAGGTACTAATTGGAAAATCTGTGAGCGGATAGTTTTTGCTGCTTATTTATAAAGAGCATTTTTCTTCCGGAAAACTGCATTGTTTTTGTTTTCAGTCTGATGAGAACACTTTTTTTTTCTGAATAGTTACATGATTTTCCTGTTAATTTCACTGTTCATAACTTATTTTTGGACCATCACCCCACCTCCTTGTCTAGTGTCCTACTACAGTGGGGAAAGGAATATGCTATCTTACTAGTATCTATCCAGCTCTATGCTGCTACCTACTATGGCCTCCTGGCAATGGAGTACACAAAGCATATGAATCTAACCATCAGTGTTGCAATTTGGCAGGCACCTAGTGACCTCTATGGAAATAATCATTTCACCTAGATGAGAATTTGATCCTTCTTTTAAAAACCTGTTCTTTTCCTAATAGTTTCTATATAAGGTAATCTAATTTGTTACTAAAACCTGTGTGAACCATTTTATTGGGGAGTCCTTTACTCCATTCTCACCTATCACCCACTGCTTTTGGTGCTAGTTTTTTGAGCTATACTGCTTCTGCAATTTTTTACAGAGAATGGGGCTGTAGTCATGTCCCCACATCACCTCAGATCATGCAGTGCTTTACTTTAATTCACAGAGCTCTAACTTTGCACAGAAGTTTTTTGTATTATCACTTGATAAAGAAAAGCAACTGTTGCAAAATTTTGTATTTCTTCAGTGTTCTGCTTTTTCTGCAAATCAGTCATAGTAAAGATCATGTTTTTGCTGCACTACTATAATCAGGACAGCCGTATGAGAACTGAGCTTTATGTTGCACTTATCGTAAGCTGCTTTAATCACAAACATTTAAATCCCTGTGAAAATGTATGATGTGGTCTTCATATAATTTGCATATTTGATGCTCATGGGTAAATAATATTTCTCATGTATTAACATTCTCACTGTTGCTGCTGCTGTGTGTTGTAAGATGGAAAACTTTGTAGCATTTAAAAATATTTCAGATCTTATGCAAAGTTACCTATACTTTATTTTAGAACTTAATGTTAAATACCAGAAAATAGTATTCCTAAGACTCTCATAGTTGTTTATTTGTGGCAATATTTTTATTACTAAATTTTATTACTAAATACATACTAAATTAGCTGTATGACAATGTCTTATTATAAAATGAGTGGTTTCTTTACTTTATATACAATCTTGCATCCAGTGGTTTTGCGTTGAAATGTTCTAGGAGAGAAGGCGTGTCAGAATCTGCCCTAAAGTGTGATTGCACAATTTGGGTCTCGGACTTTTAGATGGAGACAGTCACACAAATGTCTCTGCAGGAGTCGGAAAAGAGCCCTCTCCGAAAGTCACAATGGGGTACTTATAGGAATTTAATTTTGTCTTTAGTTTTAGTCAAACTGAATTAATACAAAAGAAGTCACCGCTTAGGTAAGACTAAAGCAACTCAAAAAGCAAAACAGCCTGCAGATGCAGTCAGCATTTCAACCCCTGTTTTCTTCTCATCTAACTTCTTAACACTAAGAAAAGGGAATACACATCAATACCCATCAATACATATCAGAGTCAGGATTTGCTTCCCATAAGCATGTGTAACTTTCTGTTGCTCTGAATCATTATTAGCAGTCAACCTGTCCAACAATCTCCAGGGTATAGCTGAATGATCCCCCATTTTGGTCTGGTTGGGTCACCCAGGACTTGACGGTTAATTTCTTCCATTTTCCAGATCATTTTTACCATTATTTAACCTACGGAATAAATTTTGTTCTATCTGTTCCTTGATACAGGGAGGTTTCTAATGGTAATGTGCTGCAAGACAAACATGTAATTACTGTGAACACTTCCCAACAGAAATGGGTCATCAGCCATTTAAGTCCCATTGGACAAAACAGCTCCTTCCTTTGTGAGGATTGAAATTCTGGTGAATTTGAAATGTTATTTTAGGTCTATTTCGCCACTGAGTTAAGAGTTTCATAGGAAACAGATTTTCAGGTATGATTTCCCAAGAGCAAAAGGGTATTTTAAACAATATAACTGTGGTGATGAACTATGAAGTTCATCTTGTTTTATTCTCTTAATCTCACTGTTACAGTTGTTAAGACCAGTGAAATGATATTATCATCTGCATAACACAGAAAATATATTTTAACCTAATGCTGGGTACAGGCTTTCCATCTGAAAACAGATGTAATGGCTCCCCTCAAAAATACAGTCAAGAATTAAGTATGAGGATGCAGGAATTATATAGGAAGTCAGGAGATCTTGCTACCACACCTGTAAAGTGCAACTCCAAATTAGAAATGAATGCACTCTATCCTTGAAAAGGTATGCTTTCTATTCTAAAATTATCCTTCTTGGGTATTCTCAGGGAACTGTTTCCCCTAACCATCAAACAGTACAGAAAGAATGAGCACTGTTTCATAAAACTCCTGAAGTAGATTATTAACTCTGCCCACTAGGAATACTGTGATTTGGAACTTCTGACAGCCTTACAGTGAGTTTTTACAATTTTTCTTAAAGACTAATAGTGGTGTGTAATTCATTGGAAACTTATTCAACAGTATGAGGGGGAAAAAAAAAAAAAACAAACAACACATTTCTATGCGTTCAATGTTACATATCAGTTCTGAAAAGCAGATAACTGTGTGAAAACTCCGGATAGCAGTAAAAAGCTGAAGAATTTCTGCCTCAGTACCAAAGGCACATATTTTGTCCAGACAGAAAAATACTTCAGCATTCTGTGTACTTTTGGAGAGCTGTTCAGAATGCAAGTGAGACAGAATGTGTTGGAAATCACTGTGAAGGATTACTTATCTCCTTCGAAGGAAAAGAAATAGGAATGTACATTTTTCACCTATTCATTCCATCTACTTTATCTAAGAAGGAAGGGTATGGTGAATGAAGTGCTGTGCGTTGGCTATTCTTCGTTTACATTCTGCAAGTCTTCTGCAAGAAACCACAAAAAACAATCTATATTTTTTCTATGGCAATGAATGCTGATGAGACAAAATTTGATGCAACCACAAGCATTCCTTCTCCAAGAAATATCCTCATGGTACAACCAATTATAACTTCTCTGACTACCTAGAGGGATGGGTTATTCACTTACCATCAGATACCTTGGCTCTACCAAATGGTTTCAAGCTGATCAGGTCAGTTCTAAGATTTCTTGCAAAATTAATAAATTCCTTCCTACAGGTTTCACTTTTTGGAATGTATATATATTTTTAACCCTTTAGCAATGGTAAAAAAAATCACTTTATTTTTCAGTTGTTTATCATATAACTTTGCAGCTTCTCCCAACAAAATACTTTCCTCTCTTTTGAAAACAAAATTCATGCTCATTGCAATAATTACAGAGATTATATTTAGACAACCATCCACAAGTTCAAAATGCAACTCACATTATATTCCATTTGAAACACCATTACTTCAATGCTGATTACAGGGTTCAGTACATGTAAAAGGGAATTTGAAATCTGACCACAACTACTCTGAACTGCTGCATTCTTTTCAGCAGAGTTAATGAAACTAGGCCATGTGGTAAGGCATTAATTACATGAATCTGTTTTAAAATCTTTTTCTGCCATAACTAGGAGATCCTAGATAATCCATAGCCATTTGTTTGTTATTAGTGCATTTTCATTTTACCATTTAGCTGCTGTGACAATCCAAGAAGCTGACAGAAGTTGCAGTTAGTGTGTGTTAAACATTGTTTATTTTGGATAGAACTAGTCATAAGAATTCATTATTATTTATGTTACTGAACAGTTAGAAAGCTCAGATCTTGGACCAGAATCCCACAATGTTAGATGCTGCATACACTAAAAAGGGAAAGGGAAAGGGAAAGGGAAAGGGAAAGGGAAAGGGAAAGGGAAAGGGAAAGGGAAAGGGAAAGGGAAAGGGAAAGGGAAAGGGAAAGGGAAAGGGAAAGGGAAAGGGAAAGGGAAAGGGAAAGGAAGGGAAGGGAAGGGAAGGGAAGGGAAGGGAAGGGAAGGGAAGGGAAGGGAAGGGAAGGGAAGGGAAGGGAAGGGAAGGGAAAGGAAAGGAAAGGAAAGGAAAGGAAAGGAAAGGAAAGGAAAGGAAAGGAAAGGAAAGGAAAGGAAAGGAAAGGAAAGGAAAGGAAAGGAAAGGAAAGGAAAGGAAAGGAAAGGAAAGGAAAGGAAAGGAAAGGAAAGGAAAGGAAAGGAAAGGAAAGGAAAGGAAAGGAAAGGAAAGGAAAGGAAAGGAAAGGAAAGGAAAGGAAAGGAAAGGAAAGGAAAGGAAAGGAAAGGAAAGGAAAGGAAAGGAAAGGAAAGGAAAGGGAAAGGAAAGGAAAGGAAAGGAAAGGAAAGGAAAGGAAAGGAAAGGAAAGGAAAGGAAAGGAAAGGAAAGGAAAGGAAAGGAAAGGAAAGGAAAGGAAAGGAAAGGAAAGGAAAGGAAAGGAAAGGAAAGGAAAGGAAAGGAAAGGAGAGTGCTTACATTTTAGAATGATGAAATAATTTATATTGAAAAAGAGAGATCATCAGCTCAAAGCAGATCCACTTAGATGAGGTTGCTCATCTAAGCAGCCTCACTCTAAGCAGCCTCACTATCTCAGCCAGGTCGCAGCCTGCACTGCTGCATGGGGTTACTCCATCCCACGTGTAGGACTTCATATGTCTCTCATTGAATGACATGAAGTGTCTGTCAGCCCATTTACCAACTTGCTGAGGTCCCTGTGACAGCAGTGGTGCCCTCCAGGGTATTGGCTGCTCCTCTCAGTTTGTTACCATCCATGAACTTGCTGAGAATATGTTGTGTCTCATAATTTAGTTTGTTAACACATGCATTTAGCAATATTGCTCCAATATCAACCCCCGAGAGATACCACTGGTAATCAGACCACAGCTGGACTTTGTAAACTGTTCACAACCTTCTGAGCCCAGGAATTCAGCCAATTTTTACCTGGTTTATCTTGTCCTTATCCAGTCCATATCTCACCATTTTGGCTATGGATGCTATAGAGGACTATGCATTGCAATCTTACAAGAAGAAACCCCCCCCCAGGAGCTCACTCCAGGAGTAACAAGCCACCAGAAGTTACCAGAAACTGATCACTAAACAAGCTTCCAGAAGTTTCCTGAATTTCTCTAATGGAAAAGAAGCCAGGAAACTTCTGCAAAAATCACTGCATCTCTGTTTGCTCACTTGCATCTTCTTTTTCCATTTGTTATCTGGCATCTCAGAACAGGACTGCAACAGGACCTTACAAAGTCCATTCTGCTTCTAAGATACTGTATTCAACCACAACTCCTTGCCTGAGGTCTTTGGTGCCTGGACCATTTTTCAGGGTCTCTCATTTAATCGTTGGACAGATTTAGGACAGCTTTGTCTCTCTGATCAAACAAATACATCCATTGCAGCTGAGACATTTGAAAGAAGTGATAGAAAACAACAGGTGGAGATGAAAACATAAGGGTGAAAATGATAAATAATTAATAATATGATTAATGTTGCAAGAACAATCACAGAATGTCACAGAACTAACCATCATCAAGTGTTTTTAATAGGCATCGGTGCTGACATCATTTTTAAGAAGGGAGATGACGATCATGAAACTTTCAATTTTTCATCACATATGCCTCATGAACAATGGGATTAGACATTAAAGATTTTGGGAAAATCTGGGGAGACTAGCCTTACTGATAGACAGCTTCTCCTTGGCAGGATGCCCTGCTGTGCTAGGTATTAAAAATCAGGAAAAATAATTTCTGTTTATTGGAGTGGAGAAAGAGGAGCCAGGTAAAAAAAGCAAAACCAGCATGTTCCAGTGATCTAGCAAAAAACCAGCAGGGTAAGACATTCACTTTCCATGATGGTACTCTAGTGCATATTAATCTTGCAGATGATAAAATGGGTTTTAAATTCCCAAAGTGAATTTAAGGTTATTACCATTTTAAAATGTAATATTTTCAGAGTGTTTTCTTCTTGTACTTTTCTTCTTTTATTGTACATTTCTTAGGACAATAAAATAGAGGTAAAACATATCCTGTTGATAAAATTAACACTTTTAATACTGCTCAATGATTTTCTGAGTTAGCAGAGAACTGTGCATAACAGGTTAAAAAAATACACACAGTAAGCAATTATAAAGATTTTTTTTCACTCTTGTTTTTCCTTGGTCTTGCTGATGTGAACAGCATTTTTTTGTGTGTGTCCCACATTCTCATAATGTCTTTTATGGACTATATCTACTGTTCTCTCTTTTTTTAAGACCCTTACATGATAATGGATAAAAATGTCCACAGTACTATCATTTAAATTTTTCTTTGATCATAGAATCATAGGGTAATTCAGGCTGGGAAGGATCTCAGGAGGTCTCTAATCCAACCTCCTGTTCAAAGCTCTGATGTCAAACTAAGCTGCTCAGGGCTTTATCCAATTGAGTTTTGAAAATTTCCCAGGAAGTTTTCATAACTGGACAGAATCACAGAATCACAGAATCGTATAGGTTGGAAAAGACCTTTAAGATCATCGAGTCCAACCGTAAACCTAACACTAACAAGTCCACCACTACACCATGTCCATAAGCACCACATCTACACGTCTTTTGAATACCTCCAGGGATGGTGACTCAACCACTTCCCTGGGCAGCCCGTTCCAATGCTGGACCACCCTTTCAGTGAAGTAAAATTTCCTAATATCCAGTCTAAACCTCCCCTGGCACAACTTGAGGCCATTTCCTCTCGTCCTGTCACTTGTTACCTGGGAGAAGAGACCGACCCCCACCTCTCTACAACCTCCTTGCAGGTAGTTGTAGAGAGCGATAACGTCTCCCCTCAGCCTCCTTTTCTCCAGGCTAAACAACCCCAGTTCCGTCATCTGCTCCTCAGAAGACTTGTTCTCCAGACCCTTCACCAGCTTCGTTGCTCTTCTCTGCACACACTCCAGCACCTCAATGTCTCTCTTGTAGTGAGGGGCCCAAAACTGAACACAGTATTTGAGGTGCAGCTTCACTAGTGCTGAGTACAGGGGGGAAAGCACAGCCCTTCTGGCAGCTTCTTCCAATGCCTAACTGTTCTCAACATGGAAAAGTTTTTTCATGTATCGAGTCAAAACCTCTCTTGTTTCATCTTATGCCTCTTGTCCTCCTGCTTTGGTCCTGTAATGAAGTTATGTCTGACCTTTTTAATATATTCATAAACCCTTCTAGAATAAAATCACTAGCTTGATGGGTCTAGGTTGGATTTGTTTTGTTCTCAAATGTTCAAAAAACTCTGAACAGACTGACTTGGCTTCATTGTAAATGCCAACTGTAACCCAAAAAAAGAAGTGACGTTTTGGCATTGGTTGTTGCAACAGACTCATGCAGTGGCTGTTGCTGTGTAAACTTGCATAAACTGTATCGCAAAATGGTTGAGGTTGGAAGAGACCTCTGGAGGGCATCTGGTTCAACCCCTCAGCACTCATGGGTGCAGCCTATCAGGGCCCATGGACTTAGGTATGTCCAGTTAATAAGTATTCCATTACCTGATCTTCCACCAAGGCTACATCTTCCTATCCCCCTGGTCTCTGTGACTCCTTTTGTCTCCTATGTACTTATAGAAGACCTTATTGTCTTTGACATCCCTGGTCAGATTCAATTTCATTTCAGCTTTAGCTTTCCTAGTTTCATCCCTGGATGCTTGGACAATGTCTCTGTATTCCTACGCAGTTACCTGTCATTGTTTCCACCCTCTGTATGCTTCCTTTTTGTGTATGAGTTTGTCCAGGAGCTCCTTGTTCATCCAAGCAGGCCTCCTAGCATTTTTACCTGACTTCTTATTTGTTGGAATGGAACTCTTGAGCTTGAAGGAGGTGATCCTTGAATATTAATTAAATTTCTTAGGACTCTCTTCCCTCCATGGCTTTATGCCAGTGGACTCTTCTGAGCAGATCTTTGAAGAGGCCAAAGTCCACTCTCCTGAAGTCCAGGGTTGTAAATTTGCTTTTTACCCTCCTCCCTGCCCTCAGGATCCTGAACTCCACCATCTCATGGCCACTGCAGCCAAGGCTGCCTTTGAACTTCACATTCCCAACAAGCCCACCATTGTTGGTGGGTATGAGATCCAGCAGAGCACCAGAGATCCAGAGGAGCCTCATTGGCTCCTCTACCACCTGGGGGAGGAAGCTATCATCAATACACTCCAGGAACTTCCTGAATTTCTTATGCCCTGCTGTGTTGCCCCTTCAGCAACATTGGGGTGGTTGAAGTCCCCTATGAGGACCAGGGCCTGTGAAGATGAGGCTGCTCCTAGGTCTGCAGAGCACCTCATCCACTTGTTCTTCCTGGTCAGGCAACCTGTAGCAGACACCCAGTATAATGTCACCTTTACCTGTTCTCTCTTTAATCCTAACTCATAAACTCGCAGTTGGCTGAGAGCAATTCAGATGCAAAAGTGAGCGTATTCATCCTGTTGACAGCAGGATGTAAGAGGGCATTTCTGAAAAAATAAAAAAAAGATTTAAAAGACATGTCCCAAGACTTTTCCAGATGATGAACAAAGGAAAAAACATCACAACTTTACTCACTAAATTTTGGACTCTTAATTACTTAATTCCATGTTTCAATGGAAATAAAAATCATTTCAAGAGAAAACCTTGAAATACACTTCATGTATTTAGCGTTGCTCATAATCCAAATACTAAAGTGTTATGTTTAGCTTCATTGAAATGAAATTTTTGTCTGCCTCATAAATTCTAACTCTGAAACCATCAAAAATGGCAAATATGCTTTGGGTTTAATACATACCTTGGAATTTAGTGAAGGTTATACACCTGGGACTGGTAGAGAAGAACCAGTTGCTGTGTCATTTAATATTTTCAATATCATATATTTATCTAATGTACATATATTTAACCCATATTATTTTAGCTACAGTGAAGAAACATAAGAGTTCTATTTAAGCAGTAGCTATTGGAGGAAGTTCATAATTTTAGATGTCCACTCATTTCAAAAATCTACTAATGACACATACCCAACATAAGATATTTTGGGGCACGTAAACATGATGCATCTGAAACAAGTTAAAGTATTTTTGAAAAAAACTGGTCACATCCAATACAATTTCTGTACAAAGGAAAAGGTGTAACTACGAAAGAATTGGTATACGTGCATTTTATACATGAATACTTGTGTTTTATACATGAGTTTGATAATGGCAAGTCCATCAATTGGGTTACTGAAATTCTCATCTCCTATTACAGTAAACATTGAGGAGAAAATTACTTGAAACTTGACTTCTGTCTTGTTAATGCCAATAAAAGGAAGCTGTTTAGGGTAATTAGCAGAAAGTAAAACTGTTAGTTGTTTCATGCTTCAAATACATATCTGTCATCTTCCTGAGATAAGACAAATGTGGAATGATAAACAAAGCTAAAGCAAAACAGGTTGTGTGTCATCTCTAATATAGTATTTCCAGTAAATAAAGATATTATTGTAACTCTCATTCGACTGTCAATAGTTTGGTCAAGCTGCAGTTAACCTCCTCCAAGTTCTGGGCATTTTAGCAAATAGTTGGCTCCAAAGCGGCAACTGCAGCTCTAAAGGGTAGCTGTTACATGCAAAGTTGAAGAATAAAGATTTGAAGCTCTACACTGTAGATCCACGTGAAAACCATGGGCTTCACCATAGTTAACAAAGAACTACAAACTTTACCTTTGGTCTCGATTCATAGGACCTAGTACTTTTGTCTGCAACAGTACACACTAGTACGTGTTGCTCTCAGATAGTGACAAAACAGTGGCCACTAGATAGGAATCACCTTGCTTCTGAGTCACCCCTGAAAGTATCCTACTAGCTAGTAGTAAGCTCAGAAATAGTTAGGATTTAAGTTTCCCCTGTTGTCTTTTGAATTTAGTCTACAACATTGTATTCCTATTTGAAATAGGGGGAAAAATGAATTATTTTGTAGGAAAAGAGAAGAAAGTAGTAACAGTAGCATCAAGAATTCCTATTGTTTTGTTTTGGGTGTCTTTGTTGAAGTACCAATCTACTTGAGTATCTTTTAATATATAAATATTATAATTTTGTGACTCTATGCACCAGCTTACATTTCCTGCTTTCTGTAAAATCAGAAGAAAATAAAAAGAGGAAAAAAAATTAAGAGTAATCTCGGAAAGGAAAAAAGTGCAATAAATTTGACTGCAGATAAAATGTTGGAAAATTCCAACAATTAGCAGCAAATTATGTATTTTCCCATAAAACTTTCTCTAATTGTGCGTGACCCAAAGAAATTCAATTAGCCTGTTAAACATAATGCATATTTCTTAATCTTTGTGGCTGATTGTCACTACTGTTCACCTTTAGATTCATAGAAAACGGTGGTATGATTTCTGCGTGCCTTTGACAATGTAAAAAAGGGAAGTTCTTATCAAGTAAAATTTCAAACTTAGTGATGCACCAGGGCTACACACTTACTAGGCTTCAACTAAAATGTACAGGCTCTCGTAAATTTCTGGACTGGAAATGAGCAACTGCAGGCTAACTCCTTCTAGTAATGATGCTAGTAATAGTAGTCTAGTAATGATACTCTCCCTGAAAACAAAAAATCTGAATGACTGGATTTATTCCATTCATAAATAGTAGTATCTTAAACTGTAATGTAAAACAAATAAGATAGTACGTGTTTCAGTAAAAGTCTCAGAAAATATAGAATAAGAGATAGTGTGGATTTAACACATAGCTTTTTGAAATAAACCCATTAAAGCAGCTTATTTTATATTTTAGAACTTTAATATTTTCTTATAAAATTTAAACATGAGAAAATAGCTCTAGGAGCAAAGGCTTCTGTATCTTTACCCCATCTAGGATTAAAATAAATCAGTCAAAATGTGCAAAGTACAGTCATGTGCACAGAAGGCAATAATATTAAAGTTCACTGTATTTACATTTTTCAGTTTGAAATTACTTAAACAAGATTTTTACATTTCATCCTTTTACATTTTGTACTAGTTGGTTGTGGCTTCCTTCTCTAGGAGATCTCTCCATATGACCCTTTTGGCATCTTTAATATTTCTGACTTCATGCTACAGCCCTAACTTCAGTAAGGGAACTACCTGGGGTTTCTTTACTCTCTCTGACCCATCCGTGAGACATCAGGCTCATCCAGGAGACTGAAGAAACTGGAGCCCAGACAAAAGGCATCTAGCTTTGGTGGCCTGGCAGCATTTTTCAGGCTGTCTTTCATCACCTCCTGATTGTGACATGATTCAGGACAATATTACGACTAATTGTACAAGCAGTTCCCAGGCTGGTTCTCTCTCATCCCTGATTAGCCAGATGCTGTCCTTTCTTAGTTACTGATCATGCCGGCAGCCAAATGTCTTAAATTTTCACACAGTATTTATATTCCTTGGAAGTCCATAATCCTCTTCTTATCATCCCCCCTAACATCTTCCTAATGTAATGCTGCTGTTTTCTAGTGTCTCACCTTCCAATGAAACTGTCCTTGCAAACCAGCCTCTCTGTTGCCCTTCTGTTTACAAAATCAAGGATCTGAGAAGGTACGAAGGGGCCTGCAGCTCCTGTGTTACCGGGCGAATCTCCCTCTAACTTCAGAAGCATTGGCTCAGGTTTCTGGCTTAGATTCAGATCCTCCCAGAGGGTTTGGGCAGTGTTCATATGTGTGAGGGAGGTGTTTTGAAATGAGACTTGTGGAAAAAAAAAAGAGATTAAGAAAAAAGACCTGGTTCCAGTCCCTTCTTAAATGTCCCTGCTTAAATGTATTAAATATTTACTGGAACAGAGACTGGGCTTTTGGAGCAGGTTTTGCACATAATTCCAGATATGAAATTGTGCTATACTCTGGTGCTTGTGTGCATTCCAACAGTGACACTTATACTTCATTGAAAATTGAGCTTTGTGGGATATAGCACAGTACAGAAGGTGAGCAGATGGCACAGCCAATGTACTACATGCACAAATCTCAAGTGAGCCTCCTTGCTTTTAGGCTATAATACATCATTCTGAAAAAAACTGCATACATCATAAGAACATGCTTCAGTGTTTCACTGTTGGTGGATTTTTTAAACATATATGTGCTGTTTGTTACTCTTGGGAGTAATTTCCTGTAAACATGCATAAAACTGTCCTGATTTCCCCTTCAAATTCCTCTTCAAAATCCTTTTCTTTTAGGAATAAAAGACACATGAAAATGATTAACTTAATATAAGTTCATGCTCCTCATACTCGGTCATTGGCCAGGCCAACCAATGCTTTCTTACTGTCTCCTTGCTTATCTTTTTATACATATTTAATGTCTCTTGTCCCCTTCCAAGACTTTTCATACACACACACACACACAAACACACGTGCACTTCAATTACAACCGCTGTAGCACTAAGCAACCTATTTGCTCTGTTTTTGCAGAACGCTTAGTCTAGTTGTCAGCCATGACTGATCTCCTAGGAATTGCAATAGTCAGGTCGAAAGAATCTCAGTTCTTGTACTTTTCTAGTAGACCCCATTACAAGAGGTATGAGAGGCAAGACTAGACCATTCCTTAAAGATCCCATTAAAAAATACAATTCCTTGTGAAACAGGAAAGTAATAACACTAATTACGTGATCTCGTTCTGAAAAATGACATTGCTATAGTGCATTTCCAGCAATCAAAGCCGTGAAAGGCTTCTTTTGCTTAAGCCTATAATCAAGTTTTGATTGCTAGAGACACATGTGCCAATACTAGTTGGCCATACAAAATTTTTGTAAATAGACAAATTTCTGAAGTAGTTGTGCAATTCTCTGGAGATCTTCTTGTCTCAGACTATAATTAGAACCCTGACTGGAGGCAAAGACATAACATATCATGGCATAGTTCTTATGCTGACATTACTAAAAGGAGAGAAGTCCTGCATGTTTTTCTGAGTGGAGACAGGCTTGGCTTTGTCTCTGTTAAAAAGTATGATAAGTTAAATGTAGGTTCTAGTCCAGGATCTTATCTGACCTGCGTGGCCTCAGACATCTTATATCACTGTCCTGGTTTCAGCTGAGATAGAGTTAATTTTCTTTATAGTGGCTGTTGTGGGGCTATGTTTTGGATTTGTGCTGAAAACAGTGTTGATAATACAGAGATGTTTTAGTTGTTGCTGCACTGGTCAAGGACTTTTCAGCTTCCCATGCTCTGCCAGGTGCAGAAGAAGCTGGGAGGGGAGGCAGCCAGGATAGTTGGTCCAAACTGACCAAAGGGCTATTCCATACCATATGGTGTCATGCTCAGTATATAAAGCTGGGGAAGAAGAAGGAAGGGGGGGACATTCAGAGTGATGGCGTTTGTCTTCCCAAGTAACCGTTACGCGTGATGGAGCCCTGCTTTCCTGGAGATGGCTGAACACCTGCTTGCCCATGGGAAGTGGTGAATGAATTCCTTGCTTTGCTTTGCTTGCGTGCGCGGCTTTTGCTTTACCTATTAAACTGTCTTTATCTCAACCCTCGAGTTTTCTTACTTTTGCTCTTCCAATTCTCTTCCCCCATCCCACCAGTGGGGAGTGAGCGAGCGGCTGCGTGGTGCTAAGTTCCCAGCTGGGACTAAACCATGACAATCACCCAGCAGAAAGACAGAATGAGACTCAGAGATTCTGTATTTGTTGCATGTACATATGTAAAGCTATGTATACAACCATATGTACATATCTAAGGATTTTTCTTCCTGGAATACTGGAGAATTTAAAGGGGACCAAGCCCTGAAAATCTAAAGCGTAGCATGATAACATGTATACATATCTTATGATAACAGGATAAGGAAGGAAGGAGTGCATAACATTTTACTAATTCCAAGATGATTCTGCACTGCCAATGACATGCGTTCCCAAGAAATTGTGTCATGGTCATTTGAGGAAGGATGTTTCAATTTAGTCACAAAAGTGAATATGTTCATCTCCTTTGTGAGAATAGGACTTCCTGGACCAGTACTTAATAAATATACATTTATCCTGTTGGTTTATCCTAGGTGACCTTTTGTCCCATTATATGTATTTGATGTTTTAGCACAAATGTTCTAGAAAGATAATTATCTAGAGAGAACAGATATGCCTGTTAGCCTACAACAGGAAAGGGGCTGTTTGTTTCTAAGGCAGGTAGGGCTGTCTAAGTGTATCTCAAGTGAACACCACTTTTGATTTTGCTTTCCCAACAAAACTTAATTCCCACATGAATGCAAGGGATTTTTGCATTCACACTAAATTGTAAAACAGGAGAATCCACACATCATTAATTGAAAGTCTTTCATCCAGATGCCGCACATTTTTAAAACTTGAAAGGATTTTCTATGCTGCAATTAGGACACACAATGAGAATAATTTCCCAGTGTATTAAAACTATGAACTGAGTTCTAAAAGACATACACGGGGCTTGGGCTGTTTTACTGTATTACTGAAAAGTAATGCAGTTTCTTTATAGTCATGAATCTGTTTATGAGTAGGAATATTAAAAGTACACAACTGTTTCAAGTCAGTTATATAAAATATACAAATCCCACACATGTGACCTATACTGATGGTAGAAAGGATAGCAGTGAAATAATTTTGCCTTCTTTTTTTTTTTTCATTTTTTGCCATTCATGGTTTTTTTTTTTAATCTAGTGTCTCAGGGAAACCTATTCTATAGTTTCAATTAAATACTCTTTAGTTTTAATTATCCTCCTTTGATCCCAAGATTGATACGTTTCCCAGCTTTCCTATAAAATGTTCTGAAAGTTTAAAGAGACTAGGACTATCAGTAGTATCTTTAATATTGTGTTTGTTATTGAATATTCAGAAACTGATAGAGACTTAGCCAGCTGAGCATAAAATGAGTCAAATCCACTTATTTCAAATATTAGAGTGGTAATCCATAATCCATCTTTTACTTAGATTGAAGCTAGGTGTCTAAACTTCTGCCTTAGAATGTCAGAATGCATATCAATGTCCGTGTTTTCTAAGATAAAAAAATTCATCCTGGCAAGCATTTTTTATTGGGCAAAAGTCAAGATGCAGTAAAAGCATGTCTCACTTTAATGTGACTCAGAACACACACTTCAGTTACAACTGGACCTCCAAGCTCACCAAATTCAATTGGAATCTTTATATTGATTTTCTGGTTTTGGTTCAGGACCTAGGCATATGACATCAGAGGATGGATTTACACATTTGAGTACATTTTTAGCTCAGTTGTCTTCTACTAGTAGATGCCTTACAATTCAAAAACCTATACCAGGATTCTTCGCTTTGATCATGAATATCTTTACATAGCAGTGAAGCAAAAGTAGAATGTGCTTTGAATAGAATCTGTTCCAAAAAGATAAATATTTTTAAGGCTTGAATTTTGCAAGTGTAATTTTGTCATAAACTCTCATATGGAAAACTAATCAAAAGGATCTTGGAACATAGTATGCTTTCAGGTTGGTCCCAAAGAAAAAGGATCAGATTAATTACAAAAATTTACTAGGCAATGGTATGCCTGCACAGCATAGTGAAACACTACACACAGATAGCAAACCCCTAAGTGAGCCAGCTCAGGTATTGGACATGTACTTTTCACCCAAGCAAAGGTACTGGGCGTAACTGGGCTGCTCCCAGGACATGAGCTGCCTCCAGAAGTTGAGGCTTCCCAGATGCAAGGGAAGCTGCTGCTGCGCTTGGAACTGGTTGGAAACCCATTGAACCATTCTTCTGACTGAAATGTAGTTTATCTAAATGGAACATTTTTAATGTGCAAGCATCTTTTAAACTAAGGGAAGGCAGATTTAGACTGGATTTAAGAAATACATTTTTTACAATGAGGGTGGTGAGGCACTGGAACAGGTTGCCCAGAGAGGTAGTGGAAGCCCCATCCCTGGAAACATTCAAGGTCAGGTTGGATGGCGCTCTGAGCAACCTGCTCTAGTTAAAGATGTCCCTGCTCTTGCAGGGGGGTTGGACTAGATGACCTGTAAAGGTCCCTTCCAATCCAAAGCATTCTGTTATTCCATGATTCTATGATTCATCTTGTTTTTGTAAAAAAAAAACCTTTTATGTCAGAAAAGCTAACATGATTTTATGGTGGTGTTGTTTTAGACCTTTCCTGCCTATATTGGTCTGACTTTTTGCTGAATGAACAAAAAATATTTATTTAATCATAGTAGTTCATATTTTCTTATTACATTATAGTGTCTGGATTTTGACTTTTTATCTCTCTGCTGTATTAGCTCTCTTGATTGAGATTAGCTCGCATTATTTAGTATGGAAGATACAGTCTGGGAAGATATCCTAGTTCACAGACAACAGGGAATAAAGCTCCAAAATTTAAATGCTATGAGCCCCTAAGATTTAACATTCATTAACCTGCCTATGTTTTTTTAGATAATTTTAGTAAACAGAAATGGAATATATTGACCTTTCAAAATTCTTTTTTTTCATTGTGTACAAAAATGTCTCTTGTCCCAATATAGGACAAGAACACATCCTGAAATATTTGAAATGTTCAGCAGAAGAAACATTTAAATTCATTCTCTCTCATCTGACATATAGGATTAGAAACAATTTAAATATTTCCCACTGCTTCTGTAATTCTAAATCCTGGTTTCTTACATGTTCTAAAATGTCACAAGTAATGTCACATTTGTATTATCTTTACTGAAAATTGCACATAAGCACACCAAGACACGGTAATTTAGCTTTCACTAAGTGTTCTAATTCTGCTAGTCATGAAGGTGCATTAGTCACAGATGATGTATACAGCTCCCAGGACAATTAAATAAAGGGATTAAGAAGTATCTGGTCAATAGAGTAACTCCTTTGCTACAGTATGATGGATGTTGTTTATCCACAAAAAAAAAAGGATGTATGAAATCTCTGTCATTAAAAAAAAAAAAAAATCAACCTGGAATGGCTTAAACTATAATAGTGTCTTCCCTGAGTATTTCCAAAACGGTCATAATCAGTTTCACAAAGTTTCTGATATTTAATTGTAAATTACTAACCTTATTTTGTGGAAAATTACCCTACTTAAGGACAAGTTATTTATAGATGTGAAGTGTAGCACTGCAATTGCAGGAACTGCTACTTCTTGAGGTACTAGCATTCAGTGATCATTCTGTATCTCAGATGTCTCCATCTACTTCTGCCTACACTATAACTGCCGAACAGGTTGATACATATGTAGCCCTCGAGTAATTGGATCTATCTAACTGCATGCAGAGAAATACTGTTCACTTAGGACTGAGCTGCTGGGCTGCACTGGTTATGTGTTTTCCTTTGAGTATAATGTTCTGGATTTTATATTTTCTCAACATAGTTGTCTGTATCAAGAAATCAACACTCCCCACTCATTAGCTGTTTAACTTTCATGAAAACTATGTGAACAGGTAAATCGACTTAGTTCAAAATAATTTCCTACTCTAAAAGTGTTTGGGGTTTATTAGATCTGGCAGAGATAGCATGGGAATACTCATCACCAAGCAAGTTGATATTATTGTACAGTAGACATTCATCAGTTTGATTTATCTTCCTTTTTAATCACTAGCAAACACTTAAATCACTACTTAAATTTTCATTTTTGAACAGTGCCATTGGTTTTACACACATGATAGCTTTAAAACTGCAGGTTTTGAAACATCATACACTTTCTTAAATATGTGAGATTTATGTTTCTCATTGAAATAAAGTGACAGAAAACCAGAGAAATTATTACTATTATTTCTTCAAAGTCAATTTTCCTTTTTTTTTGGCTATTTGATATAGCATATTCCAGAGAAGACTGAAATAAATGTGGAGATTTACAACTACTCCTCAGTGATCTCCACAGAGGAAAATATGAAATAGTTTGTATTTTCAATCAATACTTAGTGTTTCTTTCTTCCTTGCCAATACTGTTTAACTTTTTAATATCTTGCAAAATTTCTGCTGCAATGATTTAAAGTTTTAGGAGATTTTTACTTCTCCTTAGAATCATAGCAGTAGTTGTGAATCTGGACCTTTCTTTGCAAATGTTTGATAAACAGTTCATCTTCATTACGATTAATTTTAAAGACCCAACCCCATTTGTTACAAAAACATGAAGTATAACCTGTCATGGCTTTTAGTATAGGTTTAACTCTCTTATCTCTAGGGCATAATACCAGCCCTTGTCCAATGAACTGTGCAAAGCTGAAGGGCAGCTTTTCTAAAACAGAAGAGAACAAGGACCAGTGACAGATACCATTCCTGGCCCACAAAGTTTGTAGATAAATCCCACTTAAGTCCAATTCCCAGCAGGACTGCAGTCTTTAAAACTGATGCACAGGTACTATGCATATGATTTTTCCAGTAGCTACATTTTTTTTGAAAGCACTAAAAACTTCAGCTTCAGTAAATGATGAGATGCCACTGTCTTGACAAAGCCAAGTAGTTCGTTGTTTATCTCACTCAAAATTCTGTTAGGTATTTCTTCATCTTAACTACCAAATATGTGAGGGTTTCAGAATTTAAGTATGGGGTAGAAAAAACAAAATGCAGTGGTGACTATAGCTTTTCTTCAAAACATGCTTAAGAAGAAGGAAGAAGTGTCAGTCCATACCATGTTTGAATATTGGCTATTCAAACTGTTGGTCAGACTATTGGTCTGACTATTAAAGGAAAATAGAAGAGCCAAAGGGTATTTTGAAGGTCTAGCTTTCACTGCCTTTGAGTGATTTAACCATGAGAGTACAGCAGTCCTCTTTTTTTTTGTGAAGATGGTCTTAATCCTTTTTATTAAAGCTGTTCCACTTTAATTGGAAAAAACTTAATGGTTTTGTGATAGAGAAGGTGTGAGCAAAGCATTAAAAGAGTTATTATGACACTCCCATTGAATTCATTGGATATTTGACATAGTCTACAAAGTCAATCTTTATAGCAAGAACAGGAATTCAGGTCTCTTCCTTTTACTTACAGGACCTAATCTTGAGAACAGAGAGACATGTTTATTTTGAATTTTCGTTATGACTAAATTATTTGATTATTCATTCAAAATGTAACATTTTATTCAGGAGCTGTAAGAGCACCCATTCAAAACTAATCTTCAGATTAATGGGTAGAAAACTTTCTAATTACAAAAGAGCACTTTTCTCCCCCCACCCCATCCCAAGTGATGAAGAATTTGAACCATTTTCCAGCTCCTCATCTAACTATTACAATGAGTAAAAAGTCTAGCAATTTTTTTCCCCCTTTTTTAGAAGAGATTGACCATTGCTTCTCTTTTCAGAGTAGGACCCTCATTACATAACTATAGAAGAGGGATGAGGATTGTAAATCTGAACATCTTTTCCTTTAGTAGTACACAGCACTTTAAGACAACTGAGAGGTAAGAATTAAAACACTCTCCATAGAGTTACCAATGCTTGGCTTGGGGCTGCCTACTGAGGTTTGCAGACTTTTGCATTGAATTTTTAGGTTTCTTAACCCTCTTACATATTGGATAGGATCTAAGTCTCTCAGAGTTAAGCACTGAAATGCTCTGTGTAATGACACTAAAATCTCTCTATACATCTAGGCCTGAGTTGTCAAACACAAATCTTTCCAGCACCCTTTGCCAATAAAAGATTGACCTTTCCTTATGCATGACGAAAAGTCACTCCAAGAGACAGGATATGATTATAAGATATAAGCAAAGTTTTGGATAATCAGTGACAATATCCATATGTTCCCCTTCTTTTCTCCCTCTGTCATTAGAAACAGAGAAAGAAATGTGAGTTTACTCTTCTGCTTCCAAATGAAAGTCATCAAAGTATTCCACTGTTAGAAATTTAGTGTGGAAGTGATCCTTATGCCTTCTCATGACACATGAGAAATATTTACTTTATGTGAAAGTTCATGGGAGTAGGAGAGTTAGGTCTTAAAAAGGACAGAGAGCTGCTTAGCAGGAAAAAATGATTCTTTCACACAGCTCAAGCAGCAAAGCAAGCAAACAAGTTCAAAAAGGGAAAACCCCATCCAAATAGCAAGTTGCAAGTGGGTCTTTTGAGCCTTTTTCTGTGTATTTACTTTCTAGTTGTTAATAAACTCCTGATCAAATATAATATTTGAAATGAGGAAGCATTATAGTCCAGCCTATCATTGCTTTAAATGCTTCCTTTACAAAAACTGATTAAGATAATGCAGAGCCTTTAGCTTATATAAAGTCCAACCTATGTCTTTGTATATTATAATGTATGCTTAAAGAAATACATATTATTTATTGGAATATTAAACATAACAGCTCCAACCCATACAGACTGCAATTAAATTCCTTTCCAACCTGCTTCATCACAATTCTAACTTTCTTCCCACAGATTATTTTTAAAATAATTTGAAAAGAGTAAAAAAAGGCTATGTGACTTCCATTGGTCTTGGGAACTAAAGATTCTGTGTTGATCTGGCTCATCAAGTACTGTATTTGACTGGAAAGGCACAATACAGAGATATCCAGATTGATATAAACAACATATGTGTTTCATTCAACATCTTGTAATGGACAGAATGGAAAAAAAATTTAAAATGGAGATAAGACTTTATTTTACGATTAAGATTTGAAAATTCTAATAGCTGAAGTTATAGTAAAAATTAATAGATAAAAGATTAATAATGCAGTTTTAACTGTCATACATCATATTTTCTGGGTTGTGTTTGTTTTTGAGGGCAATCCATTGGAGCAGACTGCTGATTTAGAACTGCAATATAGTGGGCTTCTCAGAACACACTAGAAATTCTTCCTTTGCAACTGCTCTCCCATTATGGCCTAAAAAGAGCAGCTGCAAAGGAAGAATTTCTAGTGAATATCCCTTCCATCAATCAAAGGCAGTTAGTTTATTTTTATCTTTCTTCACTTATGTCTGCGTCACTTCCTGGTGTATTACATAAGAGAAAGTTCCTAATATAGTTAAGTTTCTGAATAAAATTGTTGAATTTTTAAGTTTATATGAAAGGTACTTCCAGCAAAAAGGAAAAAAAAAAAAAGTTATATTTTTCCTGCCAGCATCATCCACTTCTGGATCCAAAACTGCTCTTTTCTCCAAATGAACATACTGTGCCATTTTTTATTGTCACCTTCTGCTTGATATATTCACTTAAACCCCTCTGCTGTACCTTTGTTGCACAATCTCTGATTTACCTTACTAACTGAATCTACATATTTATGTAACATCTCAAGTTCATAGGAAATTTTAAGTCCTTTATATCATCCAGAATTTGGGGATGAGGCTTTACTCCAGGTTCACTTCCACAATGTCTCAGAAAAATTTCAGGAATTGACATCTCTTTCCACACTGGAACAATAAAATAAGCTGTTTGCAGTCCTTTGTAGAAGAGATTTCTTCTTTGCTAACATCTTTGCAAATGTCTTATATTCTGAAATCTACTCAGGAAAAGTATCTCTCACCAGATTCACAGATCATAACTGGATAGTGGTTACCTGTGTCTCCTCTGACTTTCTTTTTTTTTTATGTCATATTAGTAACCATAATATAAAAACATCTGTAATGGTTCAGACCATGCATCTAGTGTCCTTCTGCAGAGGTCAGGCCTAAAGAAGGACAAGAAAGGATATACTGACACTTTCCTGATAATGTCCTAGCCTCTGGTGATTTGTAGCTCATGATTTCTTTTAGCAAGATGTAGCTTTTTGGGTTTAATAACCTTTGATTGGTTTATCTTTCATAAATTTTGCCTCGTTGGTTTTTGGACCCAAATCAAGTCATCAATTGTAGAATGGCATACAAAGTAGTTGCCTTAAAGCTGCATGAAAACTTTTAAGGATATCACAGCTTTTTTGTTCATAATTGTTAATCTATGTATAAATCTGTACTTATATTTATCCAGGATGTTGTCTTCCCTCCACCACAGGTTGCTTTAATTATGAGCCTACCTATTAAAATTCAGAATCATTTATAAGCCTGTCTGATCCCACATTTCTTTATCGGTTCCTCTATATTGGCCCTTCTCTATGCACACAGAGAATAGAGCAATAGTATTCTGTGCCTACACACTTTTAGTGCTTCCTCAGTTTTACTGGTGTAATTCTCTATACCATGCACAATCTCCACAGAAAATCTAATAAAGACTTTAATGTCACCCATGCAAAATCACTGCTGAGGACCATGTTACTTTTTTCCTTAGTCCATTCTTCACACAGAATAGTTGCTTACTAGCTACAGAGTGCTAATAAGTCCCATCTCATTGCGCAACCACTCAGTTTTGTTCTGGAAAATGTTTTTTACTGCTCTTGAAGGCATTATCACCAGTTGTTTATACAAACCAAATGATACATTAAGACATTGCTGGAAACAACTGTGAAGAAAACAGGACTTAACTTGCTTCCCCTCCTTAGATCGGCAGCAACAGTAAAAAACAAACTAGCAAATATGAACTCCTATGTTGCTAAAACCACCATCTTCCAAAACTATGGAGACTCCAAACCAGGAACATTAATTGCTGTAATCTTCCCATAAAATAATGTGAAAAACACTTCAAGAATAATTTTCTCAAATCATCTCTCAGGGACACTGAGAGATATATCTGCAGACTAGTTGCAGTACAGACCAGGCCAAGGTTGCCTGCATCTTAATTTCGAGAAAATTACAGGTTCCTAGTACAAATGTGATAAATGGACAGCAGCATGCTTTGTCTTCATTCAGTCATTCTTTTTTTATTTCAAGAGCAGAATTTACCGAGTCATTTAGTGCATTAACTGACTAAATTTCTATCAACAAGCCCACAGATCAACAAAGTGAAATTTAAGTTTAAAAAATACCCAAAGAGATACTGAGATTAATAAAGGAAGCTCTTCAGGCTCTTACACCCACACAGATATTGCATAGCAGCAGTCAATGGGATTGGATATATATATATATGACTGGCAGTAGCTCCTAAATTGGATTTGTACCTAAGTATTACACTACGGCTCACATGCTTTTTTTACATGCTTTTTTTAATGGTTTGTTTGTCATCAGGACTGGCTTAACTTTTCAGCATATGAGAAAAGAGATTGCACCTTTTGATAAACCTTTTTTTCCTTTGGAGCAAGCACATAGATTTTTGGTCATCTCATGGTTATAGAGAGTTTTCAAAAAGGTTGTATCCAAGGAAATATGATTTCTCCCTCAAATAGTAAAAGGCCAATTGACCTTACAGGTCTCTGGGGTCTCTGAACTTGTCTGAACTTGTCTTGGCCTGAGCTAATTTTGGCAACTGTCTAGTGATAAATTGCTATTGCTTATCTTGTTTTAGCTTAGCCCTGCAAATATCATGATAAAAGTGTAATAAACCTAGGCAGTAATTAAATAAGAGACAACAGGTCTTTATGCTACTTGGGGTTGAGGGAGGCTATTATGCAACTTAAACTAATAACTAAAGGGTGAAGATAGTCAAACTTTACCTACGAATCAGTAAAGAAAGAGCATGTAATCAGACTGTGTTAGGAAACATAAAAATACACCCAAGAAGATCCAAGACCAAGAAAGAAGAAATCTCCACCAACATCATAGTCCTTCGACCAAAGAACAAAAGACATGGACAAATCACTGTAACCTCCATAGCAGATGCTCAGATATTTATGGACCTCAGCCTTAACTGTATTAATAACTGTAAGTGTATCCCATTGCAACTGCACTATAGTAATAATTGTTGTTGTTGTTTTAATTTGGATTCAACTGTTACTTTATTATTTGGCAACCATTAAGTTCTTGGCTCCATATGTAAGGTGGTTTGTCTTTTGCCCATACCAGATTTTGAGTATAGCAAGGAAATATGCAGATTCTCATAAGTACAGTCCTCCTTAAGATGTGAAAAAAACAATATAGATCAATAAAGAAGTAACACCACTTGAGTTATAACAAGACTTTTTGGTTCATCAAAGGGGGAAAAAAAACCCCAATGTATATTTGGCTATAAATACATTCCCAAATACATAGCACAGACACTTTTTCCAAAGTATTGTTCAGACTGTTACAATAATTAGCTTTTATCTTTCATCAGGTGAGTAAGAATTAAGGATGTTTGCAGTCACCAACCTGGTGACACTGGTCTTGAATAAGACGTTTTCCAAGAACTAACTTTTTTAATGTGTTTTACCCTAATATTTCAAAGGAATACTTACATTTTTCACTATCAAGGAGACTGTGTGTCTTCAGATAGTGGTTTGGTTGAATATAATTTAATTGCTTTTACAACTATATGTTTTTATTCTGACTTGACTTTGATAAACATCCTGTTCTGAGCTGATCGTACCATTTCCTTTCTTCTTTTATTATTTCAGTACACCAGCTCACTGAAAAAGGATGTGTATGTTTTATCTTTGTACTAAAATTGAAACCAAGCAAAACAGAGGTTGTACTCTGCTGGGAGAATAACTGTTCAAGAACAGCAAAGTAAAGTTTCGTTTAATTCAGCCTGGTGAAGAATGTGTTGTCTGTCTTTGTGGATAAGAAAAAAAAGAGGAAAGAAGCTTACAAAGTTGCAGATTCCCTGTTGTCACCCTTTGGGGCACCACACATGCTTGACAGCTCACACAACATAGCCTAGATGCATCATTGATCACCTTTGCTATTCACATCTTCCAGACAAGGGCTAACCAAGTCAGTCATATGCACCTTCCAGACACCTGTTTTCTCTGTGAGAAACAATGGGAGCTTTGGAAAGCAAGAGATAAGCTATCTAAAATGCCTTTAACTCCAATAGGAAACGAGGTATCTTATAAGCCACCCTAATGAGAGTCATTGTGAAAGAGTGAAGAAATCATTGATTTTTTTTGTTGCAACGGGCATTTAATGGTTGCTGCTAGACAAATGACTGACACAGAAGAGGGCTTCTCTTAGTGATAACATGCAGTACTAAAAATTAGGAAAAAAATATAGACATGGTATTTGTAGGAACTGAGCAACCAAGGCTACAAGGGCATGGCAGTGTAGATGCAGCCCAGTAAATATGATTTTGTCCCTACTAATAAAAGGCCAAAAATGTTATCTAGCCTAACAGTGCAGGATCTCAGGACTCACCCATGCTTGCCTTGGCCTGACCTGGTTTTATCTCATTTTAACAACTGTCAAGCTGCCAGGTCACCATTTCCTAGCCTGTTTTAAGCAATAGGGTAAAGGTCTGACAAACATTGACAGTCCCTGTGTAACAGACAGTAGCCCTTTTTGTCAAATGATGCTGGATAAGGCTATCGTGCACCTTTCAAACGTTATCTGTAAACCAATGAGAAAGCATCAAACTGTGTTTAAAAACATAAATAAATAAATAAATAAAACTCCACATCCTACTCCTCCTAAGCAACGATCTCAGGATGCCAACACATCTTCATTGCATTGTCCCCTCCATTTCTGTTACAGGAGGAGTGAATTCTGGCTTAGGATCCAGAGGAGCATTGGACAGGTGAGCAAAGCACCAGAAAAAAGGGGTACAAACCAGAAAGGGCCTTTTTTGTATGATAGTTCTAACCCTACTATTACTGAAGGCTGTTTTGTATTTATTTATTCTATTAAGTTACTAAAATATTAATAGTAGTAACAATAAATACTTATCTCCAAATATCTGGTGCATTCCTTGTTCCTCATAACAAGATTGTTTAAGTGTAACAGGGAACTGGAATAAAAATCTTTAAAACCTGTAAAGTAAATAAATAAATACATGAAAACAAAAGTCTTTAAAGTGAGATGCTGGTAGTTAAATCGCTAAATGGACAGTATTAAGGAATAAGTTTCTGCTTTTATAGGTCCAAAACCATTTATTTTCAGGTATAGCAAGTAGCTTGTTTTCTGCAGCTCCTGGCCATCAGGATCAAGTTTAAATGGCATTCAGAGTTAGATTCTCAAAGATAAGCAGGCAGCTAATTATGTGCCAAATCAGTTCTCTCAGAGGCTCCTGGCCTATGTGCACATCTGCCAGAGATAGTCTAGGCCTGAGAGCAGGTGGAGTGATATTAAATTTTTTATACTTGTTTCCTGAAAACCAACATTACAGACCTTAGTCTGCCTCTGAATTAAGCTCACTGCATCAGTGCTGCTTTGCAGTTGCAATGAATATGGGCTTAACATCCATGAGCCACATATGTCTGTTGCTGATCTGTCCAGAGATCTTCTCCAGACTGTCTTATTGGTGGTCAGCACTGATTCGGTCTTTCTTCTATCCCAGCCTTTAACTGAGAAGTCAACAACAAAGGAAAGAAAAATGGAAAAAAAGGGTCAAGCTGGGGTCCTCTTTTGTTGGGACTAGATTCTCATACTGTAAGGAAACCCAGTCTCTGGACAACAACAGACTGTCTTTTTTATCACTATGAGGCTTTCCCTCTGATAAGGCTGCCTGGTTTCCATCCTTTCTTCACCCTTTCCTTTTCATGGTCCCGTCCTTGAAGCCCCCATAATGAGAGAAGGGAGCAAGGTTTTGCCAGAAACTAGTCTTCACTCTGATGTTGTTATCCTCTGCCATGAGGCTACTTTGCAAATAATGTACGTGGATATGATGGCAAAATATGAAGCTGTTCCCCAAAGAATGATGGAGTTTGCTATGGCTCCACGTATCAGAAGATCTGAGTCTCAAGTGGCCTCTCAGTGCCCAAGGGTGTGGGCAGAGTACGGTGAATAAACTGAAGATATTTATTTCCTTGCAGCCTGATTAATTAGACTTATAGCTTTGAGAGACATGTGGAAGCTAGGGTATTGCCAAAAGGCAAGACACAAAACATGCATATCATACTGGCAATATCTGTACCTATTGGACAGACTGCTGGATCTTCTCTCTCAGAAGGAAAAGGATTGTATATATGTCACTCATTCCTATCTTCTGGGAGCTCTACAGAGCAAAGTCTGTTCATACATATCTCAAGTCTCACACTGGCCCTGTTTTAGACCATGCAGGCCAAAAGAGGACATTTCCATTCTGTTAATGGAAGTGTCTTAACCGGCATATGCCCTTTTAGGTAAGTCCATGTCTGGCTGTGCTGAAGCTTATGAAGTATCTAGATCCCTCCTATAACTCTATCAAGGGAGAAATAAGCAGTAGCAAATGCCAACAGTACTGTGGCTGGAATACTTCTGCATAACCCTTACAGCCAAGACCAATAGCCTCTGGGTGTCTACCTGCTGATAAACAGCCTATTTCATTAGAAGCCATGAGTCTGAGGGACTGAAACAGAAGACTAGAAAAGAGACAATTATTGTCACTAGTAAGCTGTTGTGATTTTGACTCAGTGATTCTGGCAAAGCACATCCTGTAGAAATTTGTAGAAAAACAAGCTGTGATGAGTATTTGTACCTGACTCTATCAGCTCTACTGTTAGTGGGACAGCTACCAGTCCCTTATGGGGTGGTGAAAATCTCCCAAAGACTCCTCCAGACTTTGTGCCTGCTCACTCCTTTTTTGGGAGCAAACTTTCCATGTCTTTGAAACAATTGTGGAGAATCGTATGTGGCAAATAGAATCACAGAATCACAGAATGATTTGGGTTGGAAGGGACCTTTAAAGACCATCTAGTCCAACCCCCCTGCCATGGGCAAGGATATCCTTCACTAGATCGGGTTGCTCAAAGACCCATCCAACCTGACCTTCCAATGATGGGGCATCCACAACTTCGCTGGGCAACCTGTTGCCTGGGCAATGTCTCACCACCCTCATCGTAAAAAATTTCATCTTTATATCTAATCTAGACCTACTCTCTTTCAGTTTAAAACCATTGCCTCTTGTCCTGTCACTCCAGGCCTTGGTAAAAAGTCTCTCTCCATCTTTCTTATAAGCCTCTTTAAGTATTGAAAGGCCGCAATAAGGTTTCCCCGGAGCCTTCTCCTCTCCAGGCTGAACAACCTCAACCCTCTCACCCTTTCTTCATAGGAGAGGTGTTCCAGCCCTCTGACCATTTTTGTGGCCCTCCTCTGGACCCGCTCTAACAGGTCCGTGTCTTTCTTGTACTGGGGACCTCAGACCTGGATGCAGTACTCCAGGTGGGTTCTCACAAGAGCAGAGTAGAGGGGGACAATCACCTCCCTCAGTCTGCTGGCCACACTTCTTTTTATGCAGCCCAGGACACAAGTGACTTTCTGGGCTGCAAGTGCACATTGCCGGCTCGTGTCCAATTTTTCATCCACCAGTATCCCCAAGTCCTTCTCTGCAGAGCTTCTCTCAATCAATTTGTTCCCCAGACTCTAATGATATTGGGTATTGCCTCAACCCAGGTGCAGGACCTTGCACTTGGCCTTGTTGAACTTCATGAGGCTAAACAGAAAGAGAATCCTGGAGATGTCAGTTCAGTGAGGTAGCCTCACTGAGTGTTTAGTTACCACGTCTCTTAATAACATTAAAATCTTCTGTAGTAAAGCTTTTACAGAAGAAAGTCAAAACCAGACATCATAACTTTGGCTAAATTCTTGAATATTTAAATGATTTACGTAAAATATTTAATATATGTTAATAGCAGCTCTAACAGGGCTTAGAGGTATAATTAAACTACTCAGGCTTGGCAGGAAGTAGTCAGCCAGCAGTTCAAACAAAAACCAATAACCCTCTCTCAGGAAAAAGAAAAAAATACTTGTAGTTGTATAGACTCTACAGCTAGTTAAAATATAACCATTCTTCACCAGAGCTGAGTCATCAAAGGAATCTGAATTTATATCCAAAACTTAAAATCTAGAAGGTAACCAAGAGATAAAGATGTAAATCTTCAAGCATGCATGTATTAGACATGAAACCAGGTTAAGGATGAAAAAGAAGATTATGGAGAACTTAGAAGATAAGGCCCAGTTATCAGTCCTACAACCTTGCAGCTCCTAGCAAGTTTTGTCTTCAGAATTGATGGAGGTCTTTAGGCAGGTGGGGTTTCCTGAAGTGTCTCAGGGAGGCTAGCTCAAAAATACTGACGAGGCATCTTGTTGTTACATTTAAGCAAGACCTGCATTTCATATTTGTTTTACTTGTAATCTTTTGCCTCTGATGTTGTACCTAAAGACTTATCTTCCTAAATAAATCTTTTCTTTGTTTTACTATTAAGTTTGTCTGATGCGATGAATCACTATGAGTCAGCACCAGGTGATTCAGAGGCTAAGCCTTGCACAGTTGCTGGAAATTGTAATCAAAGAAGCCAGCTTGATAGGTTCTTGCAGGGATGCTCCCATGTATATAAACATCTAAAAGGCAGATGACTATTAATTAGGTAGTGCAGCTCAGTTAAATTTGCAGTTATTTTTGTTTTTACTGTTTCTGTCAAGGATTTTAGCCTTGGCTCCTTGCTGTGGTGGGGTTTTTTTTATTAACTTAGGAGGGAGGACAGCCCAGGATGAATTGGAGTAATGCAAACTTCAGTGCTCTATATGGGTGGGCTTGGCAGATCTATATGAAGTGGCATATGTAAGTATTTTTCAATTACAACTAGGTAACTAAGTAGGAAGAGCAGGCAGGTGAAGCTGAGAGTAAGGAGTCTGGGGGTGTAAAATGTCAAGTTTGAATAAGAATCTTCCTCTCGTAAGCCTAGAACTAGTGCCCTTCTTGCAAGAAGCAGGTAACTGCAAGGTATGTTAATGCTCTGAGTCTACTTTTAACTTTTATATGAGATATGGGGAATGGTGAAAATGTGTAGTCTCCTTTGAAAGTGGAAAAGAGCATCTATTTTTTTTATGTAAATTTCTCCCAGTTGAAGGCCTTAAGAAGCTTAAACTCAAGGCAGGGCAAACTCTATTGATCCTAGTAGAAACCATGTGAGACTCTGATAGTGCTAACTTGAACATGGCAATTGAGATGAGGTTGCTTTGCATAAATTCTAATAGTGATGGTTTTCCCTTGTACACAAAGCTGTTTGTATGTGGCTGAAGAAATAGTGAACACTTATTTAAATCAAGGACTTAAATCAGCTTGTTTCAAACACTGGGAACTGGCTAAGGGGCAAGTCTAGGGGTCAAAGGCAGACACAGGGACTATTATAGACCTGTTTGCTGTGAGTGGTACAGATGATACTTTCTGGCTCTGTCAGCTGAACCCTTACCAGGGCCAAAGTCCAGCTGTGACACTCCTGTGTTCCCTTGCCACTAAGCCTCCAATAGATCATTACTCATAAATAACAGTCTTTTAGGCTGATTTTGGAGGGATCCCAAGGTAGTCCCACAGATGTTTTCCTGGATATGTTGTATCTAGGCCTCAGAGGGAAAGGGGTATAAGAATCCCCTGGAACTGATTGACTCAGCAGAACCAACATCTTTCTGCTTTTATTTCTTTTTGTTGACACTACAAAAAAGTCATGGATGGATGCTGTGTAAGTTGTTTCATCTGCTTGGATTCAAGGAGTTCACTGTAAAAAGCCAGTCCACAAAGCATTTATTATAGTGTGCTCTTGCACCCTCAGCAACAGCATTCATGTCTCACTTTTGTAATCCATGCATGGTATTATTCCTATGTGTGAATGTTTCATATCAAATCCAGATGTTACATAATCTCCTTTCATAAACTTGCCAAGACATCTGATGCTAGAGCTGTGATGGCATCCATCCTCTATCCACAAACACATTAGTACCTTGCTTTCCTAATCATATGGCTAACCACCTTTTCAACTGACGTTTATACTAAACCAACTTTTAGAAAATAGTAATTTTGAGAGCCTGTTTTTTCTTTGCTGTTGATCATCTTGTAGCACATTGAGTGTGGATGGTTTGATACTGGGGAATGGCTTGCCTAGCTAGAAATTAGACTTGTAAGGGTGACCTGTTGTGTAGTCCTGACAAAAGCTTGCAACCACTGTAAAGACTGGGCTTTCCTGTGTACCCTAGCAGTATGTCCTCTGTACCCTGTGTGGGGCACAGTCAGGTACAGTGATTTGAAGACAGCTTTTAGACAGCTGTTCAAAGACAATGTTCTCATAGCACTGGTGCTTTACCCCCTTGAAATCAGTGGAGGTAGAACACTGCTGAATTCCTTCATGGTGACTTACTTGCATCTTGAAGTGTTTAAGAATTTGACTCTTTGAATTAGGAAATTCATTTAATAACACAAACAAACCAGCTATGCTTTCCTCAGAACAGAGCAGATAGTTATGCCCTCTTTAATAAATGTTACATCACCAGGGAGCAGCAAAAAAGAAAACTCCCTCTGAAAAACAAAATAGTATTTTTCCTTTTTTATATGAAACTGTAATATTGCATTTCTGGCACAACAGGATGCTGTTCAAAGCAGAAAATTAACAATACTTCCTATATCACGTTGTGTCTCGGGAATCTGCCCTTGAGCAAAAACTGATTTTTTCCAAATTTTTAGTGCAGATGAAATCCAGAGCACCCAGCAAAAGGAACAGGCAATACTGTCCTGCAGGAACGTATTATAGTTAGTTTCCCATCTCTCCTGGAACTCCTTACCAAACTTCAAACTCAAGTTTTCATGTTATCCAGATCATATTTTTTCTCTAATATTTTTACTGCCTTTTTCCATTGAGCTCTCTGTTTCTGTGATGGTAGAGTAGTCCCTCACTGAGTGTCTCTGGCTTATGTTTCTGTTTATCTTTCTGTCCATCTAGCTATACATGTGTGAGTATGTAATCTATAGAAATAATAAACCAAGGAGTTTTCATCTCAAGTTCTTGTGTAATATATTGAATTTATACATTTTGTTGCGTGGATTTCATTACCTTACACTAGCATGAAGGAACTGAGTGGTTACAGGTAGAATATTTAGTCTGATCAACTATAGACATTTCACTTTATTATTTTTTCCTCAGTGTCTTTTGTACCTTCTTCATCTTGAAGAAATTTTTGGGATGCCTTTATATTTGAAGGTGTTGACAGTGAGGACAGCTGTTTACATGCCTGTTATGATTTTTTCTGTTTAGTACACAACTACTTCTGAAAAGTACATGAATGAGAACTGACCAAAGCCATGGAAAACTGAACTTAGTACTATTTTATACCCTAATCTCACATAGATGCCCTCAGGAGTAAAAATAGAATTCCTCTGTGTTATCCACAAAATTGCACATCTTCTGTAAGAACAACTATGGGGGCAAATTGATTAACTTGTATTTTTTATTATGTTGCAAGTTTTACAAAGAATGGCTATTAAATAACTTTCTGAACTGTATTTCTTAGTCTGAAAACAAATATTGATTTATTTAGCATCTATGTTGACACATGAGCTCAGACCTATGCAAGTCCTCATTCTTGAAGGACTTGCCCTTCTGAAATTACTGTAAGTCTGATAATACTAAAGGAAAGGAATTGCCCATGTGGTGACCTATTCTCTTAATATAGAAATCATGTATATCAATAGAATAATGTACATTTTTCATAATTGTTAGTAAGGGTATAGGAACTAAATTTAGGCAGGTTAATAAAAATTATATGTTTGTTAACACTAATAATGTGAATCAGTAATAAAAACATGCAAGTCTCAGGATTTCAGTTAACTGAGAAATTGAACACATTCAAATGGCAGAGTCTACAGGGTATAATTTCATGTACACACAGACCTTTATAAACTCAACCTCTTGCAAAGTACTAGAGTTAATTGGAAATTAAAGATGGAGAAGGTTCCTCATAAGCATATTTTCCCTTTTCCTCTACATCTTTTAATGGGAAATCTACTTTTTTTTTGTCAAACCTAAAAACCCGAACTGTGATGATTTTTCTACTGTAGGAAACTGAAACCTAGACATTTTTGTCCATAAACTTCAAAAATTTGTGTATGTGTTGGCTAAAGAGTCAGCATTCTTGCCAAACTCAGATGTTGGTCAAAAGAGTGTTTGAGGAAACTATGCACTCTTTTCACTTGATTGAAAACTAATTTTGTTATTGAAAAATGTTGATAGAAAATATTTCTTAGCACCAATAATAAGCCAAATAATGTGTGGTTCAGGTTGTCAACTCAAAGGAGCAACCACTTATTAATTTATCTGCCATCAAACATAGTTTTGAAAGTATTTAATGATAGTGGTAGCCAGGATAATAAGTTTTCATGTTCTGCAATTCTATTCTGAATTATTAAAGAGCCTTGGAACCTTTCTCCTTATTTCCCTGCAGCTGAAACACTTCAGGGAAAATCTGGCTTCAAAAAGAAGGAAAAAAGAAAAAGCAAGCCATTATAATGAAATTTTTTATTTCACACAAACAGCAATTTGATGTTTCATTTTGTTTTAAAGTAAATACTACAACTTTAGAAAGCAAAGAGATTTCTGAGGTTTTAGTTAGGTAGTTATCTAAAGTCTGTACAAGAACTTGACTTAAGCTTGTATTTGGCCACTATAAAAGAAGTAATAATTTAATTTAGTTTTTTCTTAAACTTTTAAAAAGCAACAGTTTCTCAGTTTATAGCAGTACAAATATTAAATCCCACAATACAAAAAGAATCTTTCCAGTTTTGACCTTGAGAAACATTTCACTGTGTGGTCTAGACAGGTCCTTCTGATTAAATTGTAATAATGTGAGGCAGATTTCATCCCTGCTTTGTGGTGTGAATAGGGAAGACAATGTGGAATCAAATTGGGATTAATCCTGTATAAAGCATTGTACTGTATTACAGGAGGCTGCAAAGGATATGAATTAATGTAATGAGTTGTTAACAAGACGCATTCACCCATTCTGTCTCATGGCACGAGGGCTAGATAAACCATGTTGCCATACCCAGCCAATATAACTTTAATTTATTCTGTAGCTTTGGGAACACCTGTGCACCAACCTCGTCATGCCAATAAAGATTAAAGTTCAAAACGCTTAAATAATTTACCTGTTTTTCACCAGAGAGAGAGATTCTGACACTACAAAACAAGCTGAAATAAACAGAACATAGAGGACAACAGGAATTTCCTGTGAAAGTCATTGAATACTCCAGATGTCATTGTGTAATTATAATCTAACAAAAGCAGGGATCAGTTTAATGTCCTGTAAAATAAATTGGAATCTTTCCTTTGAACATTGCCCCCTGTCCCATGCTGCACAATGGGTATTCACCATTGCATTTTCAGGTTCAGTTTTAGAAGCCCTTCCCTTTCCAAATGGTGTGAAACTGAAATCTAAAAGGAAATATAGTATTGTAGTATGTGTAGAAGAAAAGCTTATTAGACTTCAGAAATGGTTAATAAAATGCAGTCTTGAAATAGAAAATAGATTTAGAAAACAGAAATATGAGATAAGACTTTTGTCTCAGTCAAGAGGACTTTTCCAAAAAGTGTGAAATGTAACAGAGAACAAGGTTACTTCTTTGTCTCATTTTTAACAGCTTGAAAAAAAAGTACTAGAGCCAAAATGTTGCCTTTAATGTTATTTTCAATATTCCATCATGATTTTTATCAGTCCTCTCCCTTCGTAACAAGGCCTTTTTTCTCTTTCCATGTTGGGGCCAATCTTAATACAAAGCAAAACAGATCCTCATTTCCTTTTTCATTTTTAACACAGTCAAATGGTGAGAAGAAACATGCCAGACTGAGACTGATATGTTCCCACTCTCTCTTTTTTCTTTTTTAAAATGAGATGTCAATAAAATCCTGAACTATTTCAAAGTGTTAGTTACAGAAAACCTAGCTATCTTAGGTGCTAAACATAACAGGAAAATCACAAGCCATGTTTTAAAGAACATCAGTTTTTGACTGTTTTCAAAAGCACTAGGCAAAGAAGCTGAATAAAACAATGTTCAAAAATAAGAAAAAAATATTTGAAGGAAGACTTCTTCCAGCATGGGGGAAAAAAGCTAATACAATAAAAAACAAGGTTTTTTAATAGGTGTGGGGGAGGTACTTCCAAGTAGTTGAAAAGAATTGGAAAATGAGAAATCACAGGGCAAAAAAAGTTTAAAAGGTGAAAATAATGAAATGTAAATAAATGAAACATAAATCAGAACCAGACTGGCTAGAATAAATTGAGCAGAATTTACAAGGGAAGGAGGAAATAAAAAGAGGCAGATTTACTTCAGAACTAAAGGCTCTTCAAAGGAATCTGAAATGTAAAAGAAAGTTGACCTAAGTGAAATGATGTGTAGTTAAAACTGGAAATATAATTAAAAGTGGTTGGAAATATTATTACAAACAAAAATCTGAAGACTTAAAAATTGAAAAGAACTAAAGAATAAAAATTAATACTGGTGACTGAAATATAAAACCCCAAGTAAATAAAATTAGAATTTGATTCAGAGTGCAAAAATAATATGGCACGAAAAGCTGCAAGAGACTTGAGTTCATTTCTAAGACCTGCCCCAGTGGAAGAGTTCTGACCTTCATTATAAATATACAAATCAAAATGGGAAACTATTCTTTTTCATAGGCAAAAAGCAAATCTGTCATTTTTTTATTTGCAGGACAGTTAAGTTTTTTTTTCTTACAGTTTCTCAACATACAATTTGAAGAAAGTAATGCTAAAAACACAATTTATTTTTTTATTGTTACTGGCTTTACATTGGCAAATACATACCCTAAAACAGACCAAGATAATACTCTTGCAAAACTAATTTAAGATAAGAGAGTATCCTCTTCCCTAATCTCTTGTAATATCAGGCCCTATGTCTTTAATTTTCACCTTTTCAGGGCAGCCACCTGCACAGAGCCCTCTTGGCTGTCAAGTGGCTACACCTGGGCACAAGAGTTTGTTCATATAGGAGCTGATGTTTCGTTTGCATGTATTTTTATACCAAAGGACAACATTATTATTCTGCTCATTAAGTGGAAGGGTAAGTGAGAAAGTTTTAGCAACTTTCCTGAAGACCCATGAAAGCTACTATTTAAGTTAGACCGTTCCTTAACTGACCAAAACTGGCAGGATCAAGTTCGTTTTTATTTTATGTACTTTTATAGGCTACCTGAGGTAGGAGCCTGTTCTTCTGTACTCAGTAATTCACAGAGAGCTCTGAAGATTGCGTATCTTTCTGAAGCTTCCTGTGGAGGAAGATTAGACTTTTGATTAGATCATCAAAGACTTAGAGGTATGCATCTGAGCTTAAGTGCCCTTTCTTTTCACTTAAACTGCCTATTAACTTCAATTTGAAATCAGTGAAAAATAAGAAACTGCAGCATGAGTCTGGCGAAATGAGGCTGCCAGAGTGTGTTTCAGATATTTTTTACTTATTCTGTTCTTAAAGCTTTAGATCTACCAACGACTTTTTTTATTCATGGTATTGCCTTGAATCCACTGCCTATATTAAGTATCTCTACAATAAATAGCTTTACTTCTTCTTTCAGTGTCATTTTCAGGTTATAATATCACATCAGAACTAAGGAAAAGCAACACTTCCAAAATTAAAATACCATGCCACCTTCATTTTCTTAAAATACTTCAAGAATACAGTGTGAAGTTATTCTGATCCACATTTATAGTAAGTATGCGTGTGAGAAAGAGACTTTCAAGACATAAAATCTTATTAATGAGTATTGTATGTCCTACTATTGAAATAATAATATACCATTCTCTTTTTAAATATTTTATTTCAAAGAGTATTAACTTTGGTTATGATTATAGAAGCAACCCCAAAGGTTTTAAAGACCCTTTTAAAACTCGTTCTGACGACACTAACAGTGAACATGTGTTTCCTTTGAAAACTCTGAAATGTATGGAACAAGCAGTTACTTGAGTAGATATCCTTAAATAGGAAAGATTACCTAATCCAACATGGAGCAGATGATAGCTACTCTCCATACTGTGGAAACATTTTCTAACTTCATATAAACAAAATGGAAAGGACACTGTTCTTTATGATTGTATCCTTAAATGTACAGTACCATATTCTAGGCTAGCACTAAGCAACAGAATTAGAGAAATGAATGTTGCCTGATGATTTGGCTGACATTTTCATACTAAGAGACAATTTCTTTCCTATTCTCAGCAATTCAGCTGGCACAAAGACTCATGGTGGAGAAAAATGGTACTTTCATTTTGTTGAAAAAGCTAAACTTCAAGGAGACCCTACACTGGGATTGCAAATCCTTCATGAATCATAGGGCTGATGTAGAGGGTCATAGGGTTGTCACAGTTATAAAAGCATTGACATAGTAACAGGCTAAGAGAAGAAGATTCTTACAATGAGGGAAAGGAAGGATGGACATCTGTTAGTGCAGCCAAAGGCTGCATTGCTGCAGATTCCTGGACAAAATCTTCCAGACTATATTCCACACGATATCAGACTAGGTGTCAGGAACATTCAACTTTTTCTTGGTTTCCTTTTGCCATACACTTATTATTTTAACAGTGCCCGTGTTGCTGGGTGTTGACCTATTCAGACAAGGATTCTGTGTCCCAAAGTTAGATCCTTCATTGTAGAAGGGAGGGAGTGTTTGTTGTGGACCCTATGCAGCCTCCACTGCCTCAAACACAGTTTCTGAAAAACTTTTGTGAAAATGAAATTTTCCTAAGCACAGGAGGGGGGAAAAAAAGGCAAAAAAACATTATTTGCTCTTCTGTCTATACTTATTGGGCCAGAGAGGATTTCTGCACACAGTTTCAAATTCTTAATAAGTCTGCCAGTTAAAATACGGCCCTATGCTTTTGCATAACTTTTGATACTGTGTTTTCTTATCCACAGTAAGTTAAATCATCTGTATCAAATGTTATTATGTAGGACGAAAACTGTCTGAGGGAACACTATCAAAGGTTTATGAAAAAAGGTATTGAAGTTCTAGAAAGATGATTAACTGCTGCTTGTCACAAAACTGGTGTGTGATTTGGAAGTTTTAAATACATTTATTAGTTATCTAGGAAAAATAAGCAGATATGAATACAACATGCATTTGTCATTAAGCTGAAAGAAAGATGAAAAATAAAGAATGAGAATAAAGGATACAAAGGAATCTAGTTAATACATATGTGGCTAATGATTTTCGGTATGTTTATCAGTGAAATGAGAGAAAACACGAAATTGTTCTTCATTAAATTTGTAGATGACACAAAAAGAGAAAGGGTATTTGTATTGGATCTACATGGCAGGGTTTTGGCAGCAGGCGGGCTGCAGGGGTGGCTGCTGTGAGAAGAGATCAGGTTAACCCACCACAGTCCTTTCTGGTGCCCAACATGGGCTCTGGAGGAATTCCAGATAAGGACAGTAGCTGGGAGAGGTAATGGGCAAAACGCGGTCCGGACATCACCAGGAAGTGGAATATTTGTGGGGAATCTTTTGTTGTTGAAATGTGGTGAAGGGATGAGGGGTAGAGTGTGTGTATATTGTCCACCTTGGTCAGTGCAGTGATGATACTAGTTTGACTTTGGTGTGGGGAAGTCTTTTTATTGAGGTAAGTGAAGTTTGTGCAGATTGTGTGATGAATGTATATTTTAATGATAATTCTTAAATATGTGTTTCACAGATGTGAGGGGTGGATGTATGGGGTGCAGGTGCCCAAGTGCTGGCAGCGGGGGCTGCAGTGGCCGGCTCCAACTGACCCCCTGCAGGGCACAGCTGAGCCCCTCAGGCAAGACGGTGGCACCTCCAGGAAAACAGATTTAAGAAAGGGCAAAAGACACTACATGGCAACTGGGAGAGAGGAGTGAGAGAAACAGCCTTGCAGACACCAAGGTCAGTGAAGAAGGAGTGGGGGGAGGAGGTGCTCCAGGTGCCTGAGCAGAGAAGTTCATGAAAGACTATATCCCATGGGAGGCACCCCAACAGTGGAGCAGGGGAAGAGCATGAGGAGGAAGGAGCAGCAGACCTGAAGTGTTATGAACTGACTGCAACCGTGTTCCCCATCCCCCTGCACTGCTCGTGGGGGAAGAGATAGAGGAGTCAGGAGAGAAGTTGAGCCTGGAAAGAAGGGAGGTGGTGGGAAGGTGTGTTTAGTTTTGGTTTTGTTTCTCACTATCCTACTCTATTTTTAATTGGCAATAAACTAAATTAATTTTCCTCAAGTTGAGTCTGTTTTGCCTGTGATGGTAATTGGTCAGAGATCTCCCTCACTCAACCCATGTGCTTTTTCATCTTATATTGTCCCCTTGCCCTGCTGAGGAGCAGGAGGGAGAGAGTGGCTGGGTGGGCACCTGGCAGTCAGCCAAGGTCAACCCACTGCAGTATTGAATAATGAAAGTTGAGTTCTTATTGATATCCACGTTAATACATATCTATGCAAAGCCTGTGCAGATAAAAACAAAGTCAATAAGCTACACAATCTGGAGGGTGATTTTTAAAAAGTAGCGACTAAGAAAAAGATACTGAGATAACCAGCTGAAGGATAATAGGTTGAAATTGCCTTCTGACAAATGCAATTTTTGGGAATGTCACGGTAAATCTCTTATGTGTAAGCAGAACATAAGGATTGGAAGGTGCAAGTGTAGATACTGTGATTTACTACTGCCTTTCTCTGCATGGAATTTGTGAAATCATTATTTGATGATGATGTCCACATCTGGTGTTTATTCAAGAGAAAAATAAAGATGATTTTATTACATTCTGTAGGTAAGTGTGGAATAAATTTCTTAAAGTACGAGCATCTTTAATCTAACAGGCAGAAACTTCACAGTATGCAATGGCTGGAGGCTAATGTAAGACATTCAGACAAACATTGAGGAATACATTTTTTAACACAGAGTAGCTAACCATTGAAATAGCTTTCCTAGTGAGGCAATGAATTCTATATCATCTACAGTCTTTAAATAAAGGCTAGACAATTTTCTAAAAAATTCGCTACCTCAGAAGTTGTAGACTGGATACATCACTTACCAGTTTAAAGTCTACAGCTTCTGCAAGCAGGTCAAACTATGATGATTCCTTGTAGACTTGAAATCTATGCTAATTCTTATGAGGGATAGTAAATGTGAGTGATAGGTTGGAAAAGCAATTGCCAAGAAGACCGAGGAAAGTTAGGCACAAATTTACAGTGAGATGCTTGCAGAGCTGACAAAAGCAAACACAGATTTGTTTTATAAACACAGAGGTCTGCATTCAAACAAAACGTACGGATTCTGTGCATGACTAGTAATTTCCTTTTAATGCATCTTATTCTGAGCATGATCTTGTAAGAAACTGGAAAGATTTTGGAGAAAATCAACAATTCCATAGGGCAGAGATTCCTTTTTATTGAGGCATTTGAATTTAATTATGTACATTGCATGTCTGAATGGTAATTATGAGGTAAAGGAACATTTTAGTAAATAGGTACAAATGGAAAGGAAATTAAAGATGAGATTGTTCAGATACTCATCAACCCATTCTTGCTATATCATTACCCTCACACAAACCTGCTTTAAAAGTAGGATCACTAGTATTTCAGCATGTCCAGATTCCTGGTATCTTCAATTTTCATAATTCAGGTGAGATTTACTGGGGAAACAGCTCTAAAAAAGGGTGAAGCCACATGCTTCTCACCAATCATATTGCATGTATAGTTCCAGGTTGTTATGACTGTAGATAGCCATGTACCTCCATTCAGGCTGAAACTTTCACTGATTTTTGGAGCTGTTTACAGAATGCTTTGGGTAGCTACAGAAGAAATTGCTGATAAATGTGTCCAGTTCTGACAAACTAGCACAGTATTTCTCCCTGACCTTTTAGACAACAAGAAGCTTGTTGCAGTTGCCAACAGCAGCAGCAGAAACCAGCAAAAATAAGGTGTCTACCACTAAACCTGAAACAAATTTAGAATTAAGCAAATAACCCTAGTAGACTGTTATGGCTGGCACCATGCAAATGGTTTCTTGCCTTCCGGTCTACATCTTCCGTCAGAATAACCATATGCTGTTATTATATTAACAATAATGCTCTGGTCCAGAAAATAAGAGTGATTAACAATTGATTAGCCATTGTTCCATATGCTACCATGTCGTTCTTACTCAGCTTCAATTTAAATGCAGGCTTTATTGCCAACAGCTTTGTTCCACTTCCCTCAAAGCTTGCTTTTGCACAGTTGGAATAGCAAGGAAAGCTGCCAGGGGAAGGCCGAACTTTTCACATAGCACCTGTGCACACAAGAGCTGCACACCACTAGTCTGTCACAGGGCCAACCAAGTTGATCAGTACAGTTCCCCTTTCTTTTAAGGACACTGTGTCCTGTGGAAAAGTAGTGTCTCAAGTTTTACTGAATCTGTTTTGACCTTCTGCTATGCAGTTCCTAGTCTGACAAACAGAAATGAGAGTTTTTGCCAGTTCGTATCAGGGCTGTTCAGATTTGGGAGTCACTTGTAGTGCAAGTTAGTTGGTGTCAAGTCCCTTTTCAACCAGTTCTGGTTTGATTCTTCCCCTCTCTGTCTTCCCCCAGGGCATTAGCAGCCTACCTGGTCTAGCCAACGGTGATCTCTCCTTTTCTGGATGGCATTTACAGACAGTTCATTTTTCACCTCCACACTGGAACAGAGGTTTCCTGGAACCATTCTCCTGTCTCAGAATTGAGGATGACAGCTCAAATGTTCCTAGAGCCTTTGTTAAATGGATTTTGGATGGTCTCTTAAGAATAGACAGAGCTGGATGCTGATCAGGATGTCGTGCTCTACTAAACTAAGATGCATGGGTGCAGCAACCTTAACCCTTTTTTCATTTTCACCTTGGCTGCAGGGAAAAGACATTGTGTTAAACCACAGCAATATAGATTCAAATACAGGCAGAGTCTGGTGTAATTTGGTTTAAGCATCACTTGATTCTCCCACTTCTTGCAGGGCCCGCTGGTTCTGCCGCTTAACTAACCTGGCACCAAATCCCCATCCCTGCATCCCTTAGAATACAGGGATTACTTTGAACAAGTGGAGCTGATGTTTCCCTTGTGCAATAGGTGGAGCAGCACCCGCTGTCACATTCCAATATTAAATCCTAATTCTAGACAATGTTTACCCTGTAAAGCACATTCGCCAAGCAGAATCCTACATCATCATGAAATCTTTTAGCATTCATATTCTATAGCAGCTGATTTCCAATATCTTTTCCCAATAAATAAAAAAAAATCTCTTACGTATGCGTTTACCCTGATTGCTGGGTGTTGACTATGTGGGATTCACTGGGGGAAAGTACACCACTACTTGTGAAATTTAGAAAGATACGCTAGGGTTCTCATTGGGTGGTTTTATGAAAATATGAAGCAGTGAATTGGTTTGCTTCAAATTATTTATTATTTGGACTCTGTTGTACATGAGGATAAAAAGTACTTTCCAAGTACAAAAACAGAACAGACCATTTTTATATCAAATCATTCATCTCCCTCCACAAAAACAAAAAGCTATTTCCCTAGAAAAGTTGCAAAACAGACCATAGAGTCAATTCAGGAAAACTGAGTTTTGCTCATAGCAAATTCTGACCAGCTGGTAAGTATGCATTTCTTTGCAGCAGCAGAGGGAATGATATCTCTTTCTGCTTTATGGTTGTGGATTGAAATAAATATCTGCAAAGTTCTCAAGGTGAGGCTGTTGTTCACCTTTGGAAATATGTCTCCTTTCATATCTTAAAATTAAATTCATTTTCTGTACATGGAGAAAACAAATTGAGGATCCATTGATAACTGGCTTTTTCTGCATTTTGAGGGGTTTCTCTAGTCCCTTGTTACTAGACAGAATGATACACCACAGCACTACATGTAATTTTTTTTCTGCTTAAATTATTTGGCTAGCAGCACTGTACCTTTTCAGCAGCTATATGACTATGCTGTACTGTGTCTTTTTGTGTCCATGAGTTGGATCTTTCCAAAGCTCAGAAGTCTGATTCAAAGAAACTATTAAAATGCACAGGCAGCAGAAATGGCAACCTGCAATATCTTCTGTGGTTCGCGATGAATTTGAGCCATGACTTCTGACTCCTATTACTTTGTGTGGGTGGTCATTTGACAAGTTATCTGCAGGGATATTACTAATACACTGATACTTTTATTTGAAGTCCAAGCCTATCAGTTAGAATGAAATCATTCTGAAGAACAAACACATTTTATGAGGACAGGGAAAACTTACTTTCAAATGAAATTTAGCCTCATGAAATCCACAGCTCTGGCAAGTGTCTCCGATTGGCTGACCTACCCATCACCGGCAGTTTCTGTAGCGGGTTGAGGAAAACTATCAACAAAACACCTCATTCCCACGAGCATCAAAACATCCCAGCTGCCAAAAATAGTCTCATTTTTATGACTGTATAACCTGCCAGAGTCTAAATATGACTATTAGCCACAACACTGTGGAGAAAACAACTGCTTTGATTTTGTGAGGAGCTGAATACTTACAGTTCCCCATGATATAACAGTCCTAATAAGAAAATCAGGCCTGATATGGCCTGCGGTTGTCTAAGAGCTGCTCCAACCGAAGTCTCAACTGTACATGTACATTAACTATATGTACATTAACTATAGGGGTACTATTTCACTGAATACAAAAACCACCAAAACTGTTTGCATCAGTCTACACATGGTAGAGTTTTTCTAAAAAAAAAAAAAGAAATTTATCCATTATGAATAAAATCAGGTCTTAGTACAAGGTTGCAAAACATGATGTTCTCACCCTGTTTCTTTGAATTGAATGTTTTCTACCAGAAACAGCTGGAAAAAATGGGATATTTTTAAGAAAATTTTAGTACCAAATGAGCATTTTTCTTCCACAAAGAATTTCCAAGCAACTACCAACTTCAGCTTGTCATCTTTGCAAAATGATTACAAAATCCCAAACCCTCCTTAAAACCTGCACATAAACCTTTCTTCTTGTTCTTTAGTCCCCTGAATTAAAGCAGCCTTGCCTGCATTCCCCTCACTGTATGTGATGTTGACTGAATCAAACCTGGAGTAAGAGTGCCAAATTATGGTGCTAAACCGCTTGAGAAGAGCTCCAGCTAATGTCCCTGATGGATGTTTTTTCAAGTTCCCATTCTGTATGGGGCAACATTATGCATCATTCTGTCTAACCCACTTTATACTTGATTACCTCAAGCCTGTTTCCATAAAACTGAAATATTATGCACCACACTGTATTGAATGGGCTGGAAGCACACTTATGACTACACTTCAGAGAATGAAATGGGTAGACACTCTGCCCAGAATATAGTGCTCTATACTACCATAATGGAGAAAACAGATCAGTGTCATAGACAACTCTGAGGCATTTCTGTTATTGAGAGAAATGGTTTTCATGGGGATTGACTGATCTACCTGTCTCTGTACCTATCTATTTCTGTCTCCATTAATCTATTTCCCAAGAGCTATGCAGTGTTTCACCAGACTTGTTGCACAGATTTGAATCAGTGCTCTTATCAGCAAATCTTTGGACCAGAAACACTTTAACAGTATATAATGAAGGACTTACAAGAATTGAAAATATACTTTTGTTAACAAATCTGTAAATCTCAGCTAGTATTTTACTATTTTGTTATGAATTCATGAGCAAACTTTTGACTGAAATGTTAAAATTTCCCTGAATTTCCTTCTGGTCAGATCAGGTCATTATTATTGTTATTACAGTGATCAGATTCATGGTTGTACTATTCCACTCCCAGTGCAGTAATATTGGTAGAAAATTGAACAGTACATCAATGACTCCTGCCCTTACAAAGAGGATTTCTGTCCTGACCAGCCACAGCCTAATTAAAAAGGAAAGTGAAATGAATTATACACCTAATTACAAAAGTACAAAGCCAGTTTCCTTCAGAGAAAGAAAGAGCATATATTTATCTCTCCAAGTGGCCCTCAGCATATCTGGCTTAAGATAGAATCATAGAATCGTTTAGGTTGGAAAACACCTTTAAGATCATCAAGTCCAACCGTTAACCTAGCACTGCCAAGTCCACTACTAAACCCTGTCCCTAAGCACCACATCTACACGTCTTTTAAATACCTCCAGGGATGGTGACTCAACCACTTCTCTGGACAGCCTGTTCTAGTGCTTGACAATGCTTCTGGTGAGAAATTTTTCCTAATATCCAATCTAAACCTCCCCTGGTGCAATTTGAGGCCGTTTTCTCTTGTCCCATTGCTTGTTACTTGGGAAAAGAGACCAACACCCACCCCGCTACAACCTCCTTTCAGGTAGTTGTAGAGAGCAATAAGATCTCCCCTCAGCCTCCAGACTAAACAACCCCAGTTCCCTCAGCCGCTCCTCATAAGACTTGTGCTCTAGACTCTTCACCAGCTTTGTTGCCCTTCTTTGGACATGCTCCAGCACTTCAATGTCCTTCTTGTAGTGAGAGGCCCAAAACTGAACACAGTATTCAAAGTGCAGCCTCACCAGTGCTAAGTACAAGGGGACGATCACTTCCTACTCCTGCTGGCCACACTATTTCTGATACAAGCCAGGATGTTATTGGCCTTCTTGGCCACCTGGGCACACTGCTGGCTCATATTCAGCCGGCTGTTGACCAACAACCCAAGGTCCTTTTCCACTGGGCAGCTTTCCAGCCACTCTTCCCCAAGCCTGTTGCATTGCATGGGGTTGTTGTGACCCAAGTGCAGGACCTGGCACTTGGCCTTGTTGAGCCTCATACAATTGGCCTCGGCCCATCGATCCAGCCTGTCCAGATCCCTCTGGATCTGGCAGATCCCGGCAGAGCCTTCTTACCCTCAAGCAGACCAATGCTCTCGCCCACCTTGGTGTCATCTGCAAACTTACTGAGGGTACACTTGATTCACTCTTCCAGATCATTGATAAAGATATGAAACAGAACTGGCCCCAAAACTGAGCCCTGGGGGACACCATTTGTGACTGGCTACCAACTGGATTTAACTCCATTCACCACCACTCTTTGGGCCCGGCCAGCCAGCCAGATTTTTACCCAGTGAAGAGTATGCCCATCCAAGCCATTAGCAGCCAGTTTCTCCAGGAGAATGCTGTGGGAAACAGTGTCAAAGGCTTTACTGAAGTCTAGATAGACAACATCCACAGCCTTCCCCTCATCCACTAGGCGGGTCACCTTGTCATAGAAGGAGATCAGGTTGGTCAAGCAGGACCTGCCTCTCATAAACCCATGTTGACTGGGCCTGATCACCTGGTTGTCCTGTACGTGCCATGTGATGGCACTCAAGATGATCTGTTCCATAACCTTCTCCGGCACCAAGGTCAGACTGACAGGTCTGTAGTTCCCCGGATCCTCCAGTCAGCTGGGACCTCCGTGGTTAGCCAGGACTGCTGATAAACGATTGAAAGCAGCTTGGTGAGCACTTCTGCCAGCTCCCTCAGTACCCTTGGGTGCATCCCATCTGGCCCCATAGACCTGTGTGTGTTTAAGTGGTATAGCAGGTCGATAACCATTTCCCCTTGGATTATGAGGGCTTCATTCTGCTCCTTGTCCCTGTCTTCCAGGTCAGCGGGCTGGGTACCTGGAGAACAACTGGTCTTACTATTAAAGACTGAGGCACCTCAGCCTTTTCCTCATCCTTTGTCACTATGTTTCCCCCTGCATCCAATAAAGGATGGAGATTCTCCTTAGCCCTCTTTTTGTTGCTAATGTATTTGAAGAGGTATTTTTTGTTGTCTTTTATGGCAGTAGCCAGATTAAGTTCTAGGTGGGCTTTAGCCCTTCTAATTTTCTCCCTGCATAACCTCATGACATCCTTGTAGTCCTCCCCCTTCTTCCAAAGGTCATAAACTCTCTTTTTTTTCCTGAGTTCCAGCCAAAGCTCTCTGTTCAGCCAGGCCGGTCTTCGCTGCCGGCTCGTCTTTTGGCACATGGGGATGGCCTGCTCCTGTGCCTTTAAGATTTCCTTCTTGAAGAATGTCCAGCCTTCCAGGACTCCTTTGCCTTCAGGACTGTCTCCCAAGGGACTCTGTCAACCAGTCTCCTAAATAGGCCAAAGTCTGCCCTCTGGAAGTCCAAGGTAGCAGTTCTGCTGACCCCCCTCCTTACTTTTCCAAGAATTGAAAACTCTATCATTTTGTGACCACTATGCCCAAGACAGCCTCCAACCATCACATTGCTCACAAGTCCTTCTCTGTCACAAAAAACAGGTCCAGCGGGGCACCTTCCCTAGTTGGCTCACTCACCAGCTGTGTCAGGAAGTTATCTGCCACACACTCCAGGAACCTCCTAGACTGTTTCCTTGCTGCTGTATTGTATTTCCAGCAGACTTCTGGTAAATTGAAGTCCCCCACAAGAACAAGGGCTAACGATTATGAGACTTCTCTCAGCTGCTTATGGAATACTTCATCTGCCTCTTCCTCCTGGTTGGGTGGTCTATAACAGACTCCCACCATGATATCTGCCCCTGATTCTTACCCATAAACACTCAACCATGTTGTCACCATCATTAAGCTCCAGAAAATCAAAACACCCCCTAACATACAGGGCTACCCCACCGCCTCTCCTTCCTTGCCTATCCATTCTGGAGAGTTTATAGCCATCCATTGCAGCACTCCAGTTGTGTGAGTCATCCCACCATGTTTCCATGATGGCAACTATGTCATAATTTTCCTGCTGCACAATGGCTTCCAGCTCCTCCTGTTTGTTGCCCATGCTGCGTGCATTGGTGTAGAGGCACTTCAGCTGGGCTACTGATCCCACCACCTTTTTGGGAGGAGAAGCCCTAATTCCTACATGACCATTCTCAGGCATTTCTGTGGTTTCTAACAAATCCATAACCCTTGCATCTTCACTGCCGCATGGATCTCCATCCCCTACCTCCACTGAGACAGCAGACCAAAGGACCTCGCTAGCACACCGTCCCTCAAACATTGGCATGCCGCCCTCAGGCTTATCTCTAGCAAGCCTGGTTTTATCCCTTTCCCCTTCAAATCTAGTTTAAAACTCTTTCAATGAGTCCTGCTAACTGCTGTGCAAAGACCGTGTTCCCCTCTTTGTTCCCCATCTGTCGCCAGCAGGCCTGGTGTCGTGTGTCATGATCAAAAAACCCCAAATTCTGCTGGTGACACCAGGCTCAGAGCCAGGTCTTTCCTCATCGTTCCCTGCAACTGGAAGGATAGAGGAGAACACTACTTGTGCTCCTGATCCCTTAGCCAGTTGTCCCAAGGCCCTGAAGTCTCTCTTGATTGCCTTTGGACTTCTAGTTGCAACTTCATCACTGCCTACCTGAAAAATCAATAATGGATAATAACCTGAGAGCCGTACCAGGGTAGGAAGTTTTCTCTTCACATCTTTTACCCAGGCCCCAGGGAGGCAGCAGACTTCCCTAAGAAGTGGGTCTGGTCTGCATATTGGGCCTTCTGTTCCCTTCAGAAGGGAGTCTCCTATGACAATGACCCATCAGATATAAGCAACCTGAGCATTACCTGAGGTTCCAGGCTATGAAAAGTCTATGTTTTGGCTAAGTTAGATAGTGGTGAATGTTTTCTGTGGAGAGGAAAAGTCAAGGGAATCTCTACTGCCTGCACAGCTGCCTGAGTCTAATACTGACTATAGGAGACCTAGCACTTTATCACTGCTAATCTGGTATAACTCTCCTTCACTCAAGTGCAGCTAGAGTGCCTTATGCCTTCTTGAGAAGAAACTTAATATTAAAAATAGAAAACTTTTATGAACTAGAAAAAGAATACTTACTATCCTCTTTTGACTGTCTTCAATGTATCAGTGAAAAATTTATTGGTATGGGAACATTAAGATATGGGTTGCAACATATTCATACTTTATGGAGAAAATAACAGATATGAAGAGAGATGAACTAAATGATGTCACACAAGAAATCTGTGTCAAAGTTAGGTTTAGAATTGGTGTTCCCTGATGCATAATTCTGTACCTAAGCTTTAAGAAAGTCTCTCCTGTCAGTTATTTATAGTAATTTTTTGCATATACTTGTTGCATATGCGAAACAAGCTTCAAGTTTGCATTGTATGCCTGTCATGACATTCTTGGTGCTCAGCTGTTTGGATGTTCATTCACCTTATGTCACAGCTTCACATGTACATCATCTGTACAGCATCTGCTGCCACATGATCCCATTCTCCCAAAGGACAGTCAGGTGCTATACATACCTACACACCATCAGAAAATGTCAACATGCATTTGAATTTTCTACTTTTAAAGCAAAAAGCCCTAATTAATTTTTTTCCACCTTAAAAGCAGAAGCAATGGAAGAAAGGATAGTTAAAGTCCTCAATTAAACAAGGTAACTGCCTGCTCTTGCTGTTAGTTCAAAAAAGCTGGAAAACAAGCACAGAAGAAAACCTAAGGTAAACACATTGGCTAAGGGCTCAGTGTTAGCCAGCTCTGCACTAGCCATGTGACATTGCACTGGTATCCAGCATCTCCTAATCCCAGCAAAATATGTTTTAAAGTAAGGACACATTTCTTTCTTTGGCTTCATAAGGAAAGTGTCAGCTCCTTCCTCTCCTTTCCAATGAGTGTGATTTGATCTTTGTATCTAGATCTGTCACAAACTTCATTTGTGATCTTTCTAGTCTTTGTCTTCCCTGCAAAATGGAGATCACACATCCTATTTCATGAGAGCTTTGTGCAAGTACAGATTTAAAGTAAAAAATAAGGAAAGAAAAACCACAACAAAATGGTCAACACGGGCCTCACAGTTCCGGGAAGGGGCTAAAATGATCTAAACTATTCTTGCATTCTCACAGGCTTAAACTGTTGGAGACTCCGTATTGTCATAACTCTAGCAAACAGGGAAGCCCCGTGTAGGTTGTGCAACACCCTTTGCACTGCACTGTTGTTTCCAGCAGCTCTCACAAACCTTATTCCTTCGTTCCCAATTGCTGACAGTGCCCTGCCTCCCGTAGGCTGGTATCAGACCCTTTCCAAGGCTAGTGTAATTGCTGGGAAGGACGTGTATCTCATGGAAATTGGACAGCTCTATCTGCACCAGAAGAATCCTCACCCATGATGGTTTGTTGGTTTTTACAACACTACCAAGCACGAAGGACTCATAACAAAGATGATAATCTCACATCTTTGGTAACAAATCTGGTCTCATTGGAATCAGTTCCCAAATCTGTTTTTATTCCTATCTTTTTTTAAAAAAGATAGAATGAGAAGTTAAAGGTGGGGAAATACCATATATACAGCCACATACAAGTCATACTCTTCTTGCCTCCCATATAACATGTAGTCTTGGCAAAAGTTTTGTTTTACAAATAGAATAATTTAGTCTTAATAGCACCTACCAATGAGCAGAATTGACTCCTCCATGTAGAAAGGAAGCATTTGCCAGCACAGATGAATTCTTTCTAATGCTGTTGATGATGCAGCTATATTAGTTCAAGACTAGACTGTCAACCTAAATTAGGGGCCAGAGCACTGAAAATGAAAAAGATACTGGCACATACTGCACAGTTTGGCTCAAATATGTGACATGCAAGCCAGGATGCATAGTACATGAAAGATTCAAAAATGAAAATCTTCATCCTTAATGGTTGCATAGGGACACATTTTCACAGGGTTAAGCTGCATGACACCCATTAAAGTAAACAGAAGTTTAAAGCTTAAATCTTCCATCACACTTTCAATACTTTCCTCATTGTAGCATATACAGAGATTGAAATATCACATTTTCCCTTTAAGACCTGCAGTTAACAAAATGAGAGGTTAATTGATTTGGTTTAGAATGCACCACCTGACTCACCTTCTTAACATCATACAAGCAATAAAAAAGTGAATAGAGGACTTATTTTCTCAATTTTGGAAGGGTTTACTGCTCTACTTTGTCTGTTAAAAAAGGAAAGTGGAGAGGAATATAACTGAGCATCCCATCTAGTATCTCATTTTGTTGCTGTTGCATTCCTCTCCCTTTTTCAACATAAATCATAAATCCTTTGTCATAAATCTTCTGGCATTAGGGAGATGCAGGCTGGGAGGACAGAGTGGTGCTACCCCACATGTTACTTCTGTCATAAAAGGCAATTGTAAGAACATTCAAAAGCTCTGAGACCGGATGAGATTTCCTTGGCTTTTGTTCTATTTTCGTTAAAGAATTACATCCAAGTCTCACTAAGGCTGAGTACTCATTTCTCCTTGCTCAGTGAAACACTATCTTGAAGGAACAGTAGGTATCTCCCACTGTATCTGTTTACCTATACCACTGTCTGCTAGGCCAGATTGTGAACAGTAAGCTACAATCCTTTATTAGTAAATTGTTCGAGAGAAGGGACTGATCTCTTTGTGCGTATGTGTGGTGGGAGGTATTTCTGGCTTTATACTGCTTTCCACAGTAGAGTTTATACCCTAGTCAGGCTCCTGGGACATGCTGGCAGAATGAATAAATAGCTGTCTGGATCTGTTTGTCCCCTGTGAGGCTGCACTTTGATGAAAGAGGGTCCAGAAGCATGCACTGTGCATCGTGCATGTAGTATATGTGAGGGTGTACAAAGGCAGAGCACAATGACAAGTTTTGCCCTCTCTGTTGCTAACTATTTTCCTGTTCAAAGCAAGCAATACTTATAAAATACCCTTCTTTCCTGATGCTCACAAAAGTTAGAAACATTGGAAATTTTTTTCTCTTTATTAATCGAATTAAAGCAAATTATTTTCAGGTCTATAACATTGAGATATTAATATTTGAACACCATTTTTCCTCTGCATTTTTTTCCCACAACTTTACTCCATAGCTCCCCTTTTATTAGTTGACATTTTCCAGTCACCTGAATGTTTACCTGAGTACTTTTTAACTTCACTGGTATAGGATGTCCTGTTGTCTAAAGTGATCACCATAAAGTGATCTCAGTGAGTTTCTGGCTATTTGCATACTTTCCCCAAGCAACATATTCCTGAGGAGCTGATTCACTCTATGATGATAAAAGGGTTAACCTCTGCCCAATATCTGCTCCTGAAGCTGCTGAGACAGGGTATGCTTATGCCTCTGAGAATGATGTGATACTTGTTGCTATTTTTCTTCAAATCTATCTGAAGAAACTCAACTTTCTAACATAGCTGCAAACCCTTCTGTTTTTATTCCTGATGTTGTGTCTTCAAGTGAGATCTTCTGCAGGTTGTATAGCATATAAATAATTATGCATAGAGCCAGCAAAGACACTGAAGTGTTACATTTTCATTATGCATTTTTCTTCATTTCCAGACACAATCTTAAAATCTGTTACACCACATGCTGAGTTTCTCAAGTGTTTTGCCTACTCAAAACTTCATATATGCCTGTAAATGTGCTAGGAGTCAAATCTAAGATCTGACTGATTTAGACACATTTGCATTGTCTCTGAAGAAATGGGTTCCCATAGCTAAATAATGAAATGCTCTACAATAAAATTAGCCATTCAGTAATATGACTGTGATGATGAGAGGTCAGCAGCACATTCAAGCACACATCAAGACAGGGAAACCTACTGAGTCAATTCAGCAGCAGCAAGCAAGCAGAGTTAAAAACTAAAGGAGTGGCAAACTATTATATTCACATTAAAGACATTATAAGGCACTAACATTTCCCTCACAATTTGTTCTAGAAGATTATTAACCTGCTTTAATAAGAATGCATTATGAATTCAATTAGTAATACATACCATGAAAGTTCATGTACACATAATACAGGCTTCTTAATGATATAGGGGATCTGGGAATTGTTCCTACTACGCCAACATTCAGGTCATCCAGTCATACATCTCCATCTTGGGCTAATATTACATGGTTGAGCAGATATAATAATTTCATTACAACCAAAGAGGGAGGTCCATGCCCCATCCCACTCCAACTGTCTATTCCTTTCCTGACTGTACAATCACCTCCTCCTTTCTGCATCTGTGCTGGCACTCATTTCATCCTGTGACGACTGAGTTTAATTCACCACCTAACAAAAAATAAAGTGGAATAAAAATTGAAGCGTTTTGCTGGGCTAATGAATTGGATCTGTTCCGTGAAGGTCTGATGAATGCCAAAGTGGGCAGGAGTGAGAGTAGAAAGATAAAAACACCCTCCTCCTCCTCCTCCTCCCTCTCTTCCTCACCAAATTGCTTGATTTGTTCGGTTGCTTTTTGATATCACAAAAATCCCACAACAGGTGCTTCACCTAAGAATGGTTTGAAGTGTTTCAGAGAATGAGAATTAGATCCCTGGGTCCTTTACATAGCCGATACAGAGAGATGCAGCATGTGTACACAGTCAGAATGTGATCTGGACCAGAATCCTTCTGACCTGTGCAGTATTGGCATAAGTGTTTTCTGTCCAGCATAGCAATACACTCAGCTTCTCTGCATTCAAACTGCAAAGGCAATTAAGAAATCCAATGCAGATAGTTAGAATGTAATTTGTACGTGTGTGATAAATGCTGTTAGGCTGCTTCTGCAAATTCCAGGTACTTCACCAAACTGTTAAGTGAGTCCTGAAGGGTGGTGATTGTGTAATGGGAAAAGACAAGTATGGAAGGCTAGAAAAAGTTATCCCCAATAACAGAAGGAAAAGGCTGTGGAAAAAAAGTTTAAGAATTGCAATTCAGTCTGTTCAGTTGGTTTTTAATGATTGTGATGAACTCATGATTTAGTGTCACCAGCTCTTTTTATACAGATATATGGCCATATATGTGTACACCATGTGTTGGCTAACTTTCAGCTACCTGCCAACAGTAAATTATGTAAAACCCTTAAGAGACTGTGGACATTGTTTAGTTGTTCGTATCACAGTTTTCATAGAGAGAACTGAACATTTCTAAGGCTGAAAGCGAAATTCCATGTTTCTTTCTTCAGTGGCAGTGCAGGTTTAAGTAATTTCCACTCTGAGCCCTTCCTTCCTGTCTCCACACCACCACATCCATTGTGCCAGCACAGCTGTTTGTGCATCCTGTGGTGAAAATGGGAACCATCTGAGAAATCCTGGGGCAGCAGAGAGGAATCAAAATCAAAAGGAAGCTTATAACAATGTGTGAATTAAGATGTATGAGAGACTGACCTTGCACTGGGACATCTATGAGGTATATGGAGGCCTTGTTAAATTGACCCTAGAGGATCTGAGATCTGGGGAAGATTTTATGGTTTCTTATGAAATTTCAAAATATGTCTCAAGAACTCTCCTATTTCTCTAATTCAAAAGCTCTTTCTTTATCTAGGGACCTTACTTTTAGCCATTTGCCGCTTGTAAGACTCTTTATGGAATAATCTTAAACTTATTTGAAAATGAATCTTCTTGAGGAGTAAAGACAGACCCCTAAGTGCCAACTGTTCCATCCCTCTTTTGCTTTCTCTCAGGAAGCCAGTTGAATTGTAGCTAGATATGTGTTTGTGTATATGTGTACATACAGGTATAGGAAATGTGTACATATATGGCTTACAAGAGTTTTGCAAGACACTCTATTTTTTATGTCAGGTAAGCAGTTTGTCTTTTATGTTTTTGCTGCCTAGGAGAGAGCAGAACATTCATGACATCTTCATTAAATACAACATCCATGTTATTAAGCACTTTTTTATTCAAAATATTTTATACTTGAACAGAGCTGAACACTCAGTTTCTGTAAAGACCCACAGACATTAATGTAACACTCAGTTTCTGTAAAGAACCACAGACATTAATGTCTCACCTGTCTGATTTGGCAGTTTCTCCAGAGTGCCTCAGTTTCTCCTTTTTTGAGAACAAGGGGTTCTGTCACACTTAAGTCCCACACCAAATGTTGCCCATTTATAGATCTATAATTTTGGAACACTTCACTGTCCAGATGCATTGCATATGGGAGGCTGGGTATCTGGTTTCCATTCCAGGGACCAGGCAGTAAAATGCGTATCACTTAGGTGCTTTGAGTTTTTGGCTAATTTTAAGTCTGTGAGTAATGGCTGAGACTATTCATATCCTTGATGCTAGGCAAATGCTCAGGAGATTTACTACAATGTTAAATCACAGTAACACAGTGGTCTCCAACTCAGAGGTTTTAGTCACAAACTCATTTTTCTTCACCTCATATCCTCATACATTGAGTTTTCTGTGCTTTTAAGTAAATATTTTTCTCCTTAAACCTTAAATTCATGGCACAACTTACCTGCCATTTTACCCTGATAGTTTTGTCTTCAATTCAGACAGCTAAAATAAAATAAATTTGGAAGGCTGCATTTCTTTAACATCTTTCCCCAGACCATCTCAAAATGCTTTATGAAAAATAACGAAGCTTTTCAGTTTGTTAAAGGCACTTGAGTACTTAAGGAGAAATTGATTCTGACACAGCCCAAGTCTTTCTTCCCAGCCCAGCATTCTCTTGTCCAGATTCATTCCTCCTCTCTCTCTCTCCTCCTATGCTAACAAAACTTCAACTACCTTTGATTCATACCTCTCTTTAACAGCTATATCTAACTGTAGACTATTTCTTCTAAAGGCTTGATTACACCATACTTCACATAGCCATCAAATCCTGTTTTCTTTTGGAAGTCCTTCTTTTTTTTTCCATACTTCTTTACCTTTCTGGTCACCTACTACCTATTCAATTTACGCTTTGTCATTCACTGAGTGAGTCTTATTTCCACAGTATCTTTTTCCTCCTTCCTTCTAATGAGCTCCATTTCAGTTCCACCCCCTTTCACCACTCTTTTAACACTTCTTCTTAATTCCTTATTCTTTGGATTGCAAACCTGAGTCTTCCTTTGCATGCATTGCTCTTCCTTTTTGGTTGAATCAAAAATCTGAAAATCAGCTAGACTTGCTTTGAAGCAAATTTCTTTTTTCTTGCCATATCATTTTTCTTTTTCCTAATCAGTTCTACTTCTTTTAGTTAAGAGAGCATCTCTTATCCTTGAACTTCTAGTGATGGAAAACATATTCTTCTTCCGCCTGTTGAGTTTGGATCAGACATGAGACATCCAGAGGACATCTCAAAAGCAGAAAAAGATACGGGACTCAATAAAAAGGGAAAATGTCTACATCTGTTTTTTCACTGAACAAATTCTTTGTATTAACACCATAATTTAAAGACTACGGCACGGGAGCTCACACTGCCATTCTGTGTACTTCGTTGGGAAAAAAATCAAAAACAAAGACATGTATTGATGCTGATTTGAGACACGAGTGTCTTAGTATTTTCATTCATTTAGTACTAAGTAATGATGAATACAGTACACATGAAAGACATGGTGGTTCTGTCAGACTGAGTGAGCAATGCTTTACACCCTCTTTACCAAAGGGGTTAAATAGCTGCCCAAGGCATCTTTTAGTAGCCGTACTACTTTTAAAACTCTACCAGATACCACAGTAGTTGCTTTCTTCAGAAGCAAAGTTACAGGCTTGAGTCACTCCTTCAGCTGCTGTCCCTTCTCGGGCCTCCTTGCTCCCTCAGCTCTCATCTACCTCATTGCAACTTTCAGCATTTAATGATGATAGCAGTAAGAAGTATTGAAGTCTTTAACATTATTCTTATTAGTGGTAGTAGTAATATTATAGTCTGAGATTCTCTTATTCCACTAATTAATTTGCCAACTAATTAATTCGCTATTCTCAGAAATAAGCATGGCAAGTAATAGGATATTTGAAAAAGACATGTTAGAAAATTACTGATTTGAAAATATCGAATCAAGGAGCTGCTTGCTTTCAAGACCTAAAAGTGTACTACATGGCACTGGGATACTGACAGTGTGTTGTTGCTTTCACTAGCATTAAAGATTTGTTGTGTCTGTCTTTCTTGGATATAAAAAAATCAAATAACTATGAAAGCAGCTGAAGGTACAAAAGATTAGTAACATTCTGACTTTTAGCAAGACCATGATCATCCTGAAGAGTTCTCTGTCTTGGTAGAGAATAAAAATACAGCATTCTTCCCTTTTAAAAACTCCCGAACATGCCATTTTACCAATACACATGAAATATGAGCACCATCCAGTGGCAAATGAAGTAAATCACATCTTATATTTTCAATTTCCTCCTCTTTTTCCTCAAACCACAGAATCTAACTAGGCATTTAAATGTTTATATTAAATTTCCTGCGTTTTTTAAAACCTGCATAACTACATTTCTGCTAATTTCTCAAAGATGTTGTAGCAGTAGGAAGCTTTTTTTGGAGTACATTGCATCTCAGCTGAACAGTGCATGTTACTCTTTAACGGTGGTCAGTACAGTTAAGTTTTTTCACTAAAAATACAAAAATCTTTTGCAAACATATCCTTCTTTTCTCAGCCACTGCTATCACAAACATAACTATTCCTCCATAGCATGACAGATAACTGTTCCTCTTACACCAGAATGAGCATTCATCTCCTAACATGTATCTGCTGCTCCCTGAGAATAGGGTTATGATTGTTCAGCTTTTTTTTCATTCCTTTTTGGTTTTTGTTTTTTTTTTTTTTTCTCTCTGTTCTCTTTTTTCTTCTCTGCATGATACTCTGTAAGGTATCGATAAAATTTTGATACATCAGAAAAGACTAAAAATAGGCAACAAGACTGTATAATCTCTGTCCTGCAATTCACTGACTATGAGAACCTCTATTGAAGAGTATGCAGGTAATGATGTGGCCTTCGTTTGTGCCATACTGATGCTGACCGATTCTGTTATCTTTCTTTGGGGAAATCAGATCCCGCAAAGCATATTGGTTTCAGAAACCTTAGGCCTTCTGCAAGAAATTATATTGGAAATGTATTTTGACTTTCCACATGGATGATTTTGTTCTTAGGCTATTTCAGATTGTGTAGGACACAAATAGGATTTTCTTTAATTTTAAGCATGACTGCCTTTTGCAATGATCTTTTCTTTTAAAAAAAGGCAAATTAATTGTGGTTATGACTGACATGACACCCAGACTTTCTGGCTTTTAAGTAGATAAATATCTGAAACCTCTCTCCTGCCCTCTACTCTTCTTTCACTTCTTTTTACCCATAAGGACAGCAAGTAGCAACTTGCTCTCAGTATGAAAGCAGTGTGAATTCCTTTGGTTTTAACAGCAACTGTACATACAATTTCCTACCTTGCTTCAGCAGTTCTTTCATTAATATCCAAGGACTTGGATGTTACACTTTATAGTAGTTATTTCTAATGTTTTTAAACCTCCACACCTAGCAATTTCTTTGGACCAGTCCTGCTTCTTCAGGCAGGACAGACAGTGCCTTCATTTTTAGCCCATTTGACTAAATGAGGTTAAAGAAACTTCTGCACTTCAGGGTGTTCACTCCCAGTTGCGATCAAACTATGAATCAAACATACAGCAGTAGACAGGACATAGATTCTGAGCTTTCTCAAGCCTGAAAAATTTAATGAAGCTGAGGTGAGACATGCTACTTGGAGCTATTAGGAAGCAACTGATTGAGAAGCAGTGGAAAATCTAAATAATCATTAGAAGTGTTCAAGGAGAGAGGCAAAAGAGCAGAAAAAAGACATATTCCCCAGCAGAATAATCTTCAGCAATCTGCTTAAGTAGCACTAGTCCCCTTTGTGATGCTTTAAACAGAAGTAGCTACTGCACTTTGATAGTAAGATCTTGCTCACATTCTTTTTAACAGGTCTTGCGTAGCAGCAGACATTTGGCCATCACTTCATATTTAAAACTAGGGTCTATGTAACTAAAAGAACATGTTACTACAGGCAAGTCTGGAACAACAGAGTTCTGCACTCTGTGGACTGGGCACAGAGGGGATGCATGACAACTACCCTGAGCAGTGACTTACTTTAGAAGCCTGATGTGATACGATGGTGGGAATCTGCTGCTGCTGTGCCACAGCCAGAATATTTTGCACATGCTTCCTTTGCATCTCTAATGCTGATCCATTATACACATAATATTATTGCAAATTGTTATGAATTCACAACCTGCTTAAATTACACCAGCTCTCCCCCATATGTTTTAATACATGCATTTTACACGACTACTTTAAACTCTTATTTTATGTGCACAAATTCTAACAAATATAAGATAAGCCTGGTAATTAAATACAACTTTTTCTCAACTAATGCTACTAGTTCAACTTTCTGATGATTGAAAATAACTTCAAAAGCTCCCAAGTTAGAAATGTAAAATGATCTGGCATTATCCTCCCAAAGACAAAAGAGTTATCCCTAAGGAATTTTATTGGGTTGCTATTTTAAAATTTTGCTCCTTTTCATTCCTTTGGCACACGTTTTCCACGCTGACGTGCTCAAAGCTGTACTCTCGAAACACACAGCTAGTGTATGTGTTAGAACACTGTTATTCCCCATGTGGACAAGCAGAAGGCACTTACCTCTTGGGCCACCAGGATCCCAAATCAGCCTTCACAATTTTTCTTCCCACATCAAAGGGTAAGAGGTGGGCAATGAATGATAGAGAATAGTCAGAGCTATGTAAGAAAGAGACCTGTTTCAGTTTTTGGTCTCTGAAACAGGGTTGAACTGGAGTGATGGAGAGTAGGATAGTGAGACACCCATACCTGGTTATGATTCTGAGACTTGCTTTTACCTCAAAGGAATTAATCTGGTTCTTTGTCTGATGCTGGGACAATGTAAGTAGGTTCTGCTCTTTGCTTATTACAGGTAGTGAATTCAGTATTTACGCCTAACTTTAAAGCTCTTTAAGGAATAAATCATGTACTAGATTCCAGAGTATCATGCCAGTTTACAGTGCTGCATCAGCTACTGTATTCACAGTAAAAGTCCTTGTCCAATAGTTTATGAAGATGACTGATTTAGCATTTTTTGTTTTCAGGTTCTTTTAGCATCTCTATTCAGCTGTTAAATGTTATTCTTTAGGATAGTCCAGCTGAGAGAAAAGCAGGCTGTGTTATAAGCTTATTAAGAAATCACAGAGAAATACCTTGTCAATCTCTTTATTCATAGGTTAAAATGTAATGCCATACAGTTCTTAACAATTACTGACTGAAAAAAATTATCTGCATAAAACAGAAGCAAAACTGAAGGAGACTAATTAAAAAAGCCATCTTGCTTCAACTTTTGAAACGATTACATACAGAATAATATACATATTTACATTACAAGTATATTATATAAATATAATATATATGTAATCTTGTAACCACAATAAATATCAAGAAGGTCTTTTTTAGGCACACAGCATAGAAAAAAATGCAGAATCTGCACAATCCTTAAGATTCTTGGAGTGACTCACTCTTACATTGTTTTCACACTGAAAAAGCAAATATTTTACACAAAATATACAGCCACAGTTTATGCAGTCCCCAGTGAACAGGGAATCTTTCCTCGCCTTCCTGTAAGTCTACTCCTTGATTTTCTAATACTATTGCTCTATACAGCTATTACATAAGAAAATAGTTTGCAGGTTTGTTTTTTACTCAGCTAATAGCCTAAGTCATTATCAGTGCTAACAAAATAAGTACACCATATCTACATAAGGTATATACAAGTGTTTGCACAAACACAGGTTTGGTGAACTACTTCTGAGCTCACTTTTAATACTGGGGAGTTAACCTGAAAGCAGAAAAAAAGGATTTTCAGTGATATTACCTCAGAAATATTTTATTGTTTGAGTGAGACCTGGGCTTCAGCAATAGAAAGCTTTAAATTTAGATATTAATTAAAAAATCAAATTCTTGGCTATGCTGGCAGATATAGGCTGCCATTGATTTTGAATGTGTTCCCTTCAGTGCAAATGAAAACCCAGAGAACTAATCCAAAGGGAGTTTTCTCAACCTGTACATACAGTCATGACATTTTAAAGACTGTCACTGTGGAGCACCTGAGATCGCACTCTAGTAAATGAAGCTGACCACTTCTCATAGGCGAGCCATGATCGGTGAGAGAGGAGAAACAAACAGCATTTTTTTTCTGCAGTTACAAATCAGACTCCGGCATATCAGGCATATCTGCCATTAGGTACCCAATACCATAACGTCCATTTGGAGCAGTATCCAGAGTTGGTGATCCAGTCTGTTTTCGATATATGTTTTTGCCAAAATTTGGAGATGGCACTTCACTTGGACTCTTCCCATGAATCAGACTTGTATTATCTCCCTCCAGATTAACAGGTTCCTTTATTATCCGGCCTCTTTTGTAGGATACAGATGCCAAACTACCAGAGCTGTCATCGATAAGGTTGCAACGGCGCACCATGAAGACTATTGGGACCGGCAGTATGGCCAATACCATCAGCAATATACACACAATCATTCCCCATGTTGGATAGCTGTGGAACTCTTCTGTAGCCTGAGCAACCCAAGAGAAAAACTATTAATACGTATTTACTTAGAGCACATCTGCGATCCTCACCAAGGTGTGCAGTTTTCAAACACATACTCATCTTTTTGTCACCTTGCACCCACAATGTGGGCACCACTACAGATGTCAAATTTGAATAGATATGGAGATGTAGGATTGCTATGTTTCTGCCAGTGAGTAGGACCAAAACACTGTCCCACAGTTTCCGAGACGCTCAGAGCACTCTAGTAGAGCCCAAATCAAGATTTTCACATTAAGCCTTCTTCCATATTTGTCTGTAGTTGTTCGCTGATCCTTTAAAGGATGTTCAGAACAGACAAGTGTGCAGTGGTGTCTGTAACTGTGCCTGGAAAATAAGCCCTTGTTCTGTAGGCTAATAGCTGGTCTAGACAGGGGCTGTCTCAGATCACCCTGTGTAATTGTTCCACTTTGTATAAACCTCATGCAAACTATAACATTTACTAGGGCAGTGACTGCACCCCACACCTCTACTGTAACCATGAATCACCAGCCAACAGACTGTTTGCCTAGTAGCTCAATTAACAATTAATTTTACACATGGAAAGGAACGGTATGTTTGGTATTCTAAGGTATTTCTCTTTCTGATTTTTGAAGGCAAGAATTAAACATAACAAGAGCGTTTTTCTGAGAATCCCGAGAAAGTAGTAGTGGTTGTCTGGTCTACCTACAGTAAAGCCAACCTTCTATTTACACCTTACCTGTCTTTGCTGCGATTTCTCCCTCCTGGCTAATTCAGACAATTTTCCATTCAGAAGGGTCCCTGAGATTCATTTCTCTGACTTTTTATGCTCCCTGTATTTTGCATGACAAACTTGAGGGCTGATGAGCCTACAAACTAGCAGAACTCTTAGGAGTTACCTTGACTGAATCTCTTTTTGGAGCAACACGCAGCACTGACTCTACAGTTCACACAGACAAGTTTTTTACAGATCAAACATTCTTATCAGAGACAGGTTTTAATGCAGCTGCTACCTACAATGTGGTATGTGTTCCCAAAGGGGAACATTTATGACGTGGCTAAATCTCAATACTTAATTCCACTTAAAAAAATGATGTGATATCTGAAATTATTTATTCAGTGTTATCACCCAACTACTTTCTGCAGTAACATAAGATTTAATGAAAGTGAACAACCTCTCCCACCCTTAAGAATTTCTTCAACATACATCAACAAACTACAAGTCACAAAAAGCATGAAGGTTTGTGTCAAGCAGTTACATTTTAAAGCAGAACTACTCTAAAATTTAAAAATTGTTGGTTTTACATTAATGTTACTTGAGATAAAATCAACTATGTAAATATTTATACTGATTTTGAATTTCTAATTGCAAATTTTTTGTCTTTTCACGTACTTGTGAAATACTTCAGATATGATCATTATGATGGTGATGGCATCTGTTATATACATACCGTATCTTCAATCCAAGCATTGTAGCCAGGAGGACTTAATCCCATTTGGACAATGCTAGCTACCAGCAAACATAACAATACTAAGGGTGAAACATACTTCCACATGTAGTAATAATACTGGCTTGGAGAAAACCCAAGCATATCCTTCAGATCCTCCATAAATCTGTGAAGGGAATAAAAGGTTATTGTTAGAGTGTACACTGAGATTCCAAGTACTATAATTGATACATAGCACCTAATTTGAGTGAACAGGCACCCTGAAAAAATGCATGTATAGAAATGGCTGCAGTTTAGACTACTTGATGGGCTGAAAAATAGAGCTTATATTACTAGTTCAGAACAGATGAACAGAAGGAATCACTACGCAGTGCAGTGACTTAGTGAACAGCTCGCTGGACCACGCTGGAAAGATATTTAAACTCACCTTTCTTTTATAAGATTCTTTTTTTTTACATCTCCTTATATTGTCTACTGGGTTGTTTATTAAGGCATATGTCATTACTTTTGAGGACATATATAACCAGCACATCTTACAGATTCTGCAAAATTAATTTCAAACCCACATGTGTGCTGCAGTGTAAAAAATAACTTCATGCATAAGCTATGGTTTGCATCATATAAGTTGCTGAAATAAAACTTTGTAAAGTTTTAAATCTGCCTCCTTGTGCCTCAAAATTGCAAGTTATATATGAACAAAACTCCTATTTTTGTACTCTTGACGGAGGAGTACATGGTTCCAGAGCCAGTAGAAAAAGAGAAAATATTTTTAGAATTAATTCTTTTGGAGTGTGCATAAGCACTGATTCTGTTTTAACTCTCGTGGTCCCACTCCCTTTTGAAATGTGCGTGTCAAAAAAGCTCTTATAGCAATAAATATGTTTTCAAAGCAGTTACACATGTGAAACTACTGTCATATAAACTCTCAAAAATTTTTTTGAACTGCATACTCTGGGGTATTCTATCCTTTGTTTACACTACAATGAAACACATCGTTAAAAAGAAGCTGAATTTACAAATGGATTGTGCCCTCTATAGATAGCCTTTTCTTTTCTGGGATCTCCAATTCTTCATCCAGGTAAACATAAATCTATTTTCTTCACTTTAAAGTCTTTCATCATCTCCACCCTACTTATCCTCTTTTAAAAGCTACCAAGCTCCTTTAGCACGGATTCCAGCATAGCAGATTTTCCTTCTTGGCTACAGGGATTCACATGTCTTTTTTCTATCCTTCAGCTGCAATCCCTTTGGATGCAATGGGTTTTTTTTTTCTATCTGATCAAAGACAATGTGTCTAATAAGACATAAATATGGATCCTCATCTACAACAGGACCCCTTGGTGCTATCACAGCCTATGACAACCTGAAGTTGTTGATTCTGGCAGTTTTTGCAAACAAGAATGCTAGGTTCCCGAAGAAGGATATTCTGGAAAAATATACATCAGAAAAAATATTAGGAATACTCCAGAGGGAGGTCCAGGTGGCCATTTGAATGAGAAATTTGGCTGTCAACTTTTCACTATGTCCTGTCAGAAACGCTTCTGAAAACATGAATCAACTGCACTCTGATTCAGAAGCAAAGTATTACCATATTTTAGCTACTCCTAAACACCAACTTCCTCACAGGTGAAGTTGCTGAGTTTTGGCATGTCTACCTCCCTTCACAGTGGAACTCAACCTGCCTGGACGTTACTAAGCTGATACCCAGGTCATCTGTTTCATCTTTTGTTTGCACATGTAAAAACATCTACATGGTGTTTTCATGTCTATGTGATCAATTATAGAATTATACATGTGGCCCAAGTAGTGAGGCCCAAGTAATGAGTAAGCAGACCAGGCACTACTTGTGTAGACCAGAAACAATGTCTGGAAACCATAACATTAAATTTTCTTATTATAGTTTTATTTCATTATGGTGAGGGACTGGCTGATTACTCGGATCGAACAAGTGAAAATTCAAATGAAAAACCACCCATTCTATGTCACCCTTTGTACATGCAAAGAAATCACAGATGTTTAAATTACTTCAACATGCTATTATAGCATACTCTGTTTTATCTGTGGATAGCATGAGTTATTTTTGATACGAACTCTTCTATGCCTTAAGTGTGGCACACATTGATCTCACTTGGTGAACACATTCTGGTGATTTCAGTCATAAGACATAAAAAAATTAGAGGGACTTGATGGTCTTTTCTCTTCAGCCATCACTGATAGAAGGTCACGTTGTCAACTATGCTGCTTCCAAGTAAGTTTTGACCCTGCTCTTTGCCATAATTTCCTCTATTTATTTCCTCTCTCACAACTAATGCAAAGAACAATTAATTGCAACGCCCCAAATTAAATCTAGTTCATAAACTGAAACTTTCTTACTGTTGCTGCCATTAGAGTTTGCTTTGTTCCTTTCTCAGGCTGCCTGGAATACTGCCAATCTGGTCAGAATACACATCCTCATCTGCTGCTTAGGCCATGGTTATTACTTCTTGAAATCTTTCTTCTGCTGTCTTATTTCTATATACATTCCTCAAACTTGCATATCCAGCCTCCTTTCTTCCTTTCTAACTCTCTAATTTTGCCTCTTTTACTGCATTCTCCTCTCTTTGGATTTGTTGCAATTGCTCTTTGGGTTTCACTACGCTGTCCTGATGCAGTATATCTTGCTCCAAACCTGTTCTTAAAAACAAGCTAGATTCACCCCCAGATTGACCCACTTTCTACGTACTTGTATTTATGTGTACATAGCAAATACTTCACGCAATATAATTAAAATAGTAATAGTTATTGTAATGAATACTGTTTATATGGACAGGCAGATACATTTCCTTCACTTACTTGTCTATTCCATAAATTCGGGTGACTGCAATATTCTCTAAAATGACGACAATAAGCAGGGGCAGAGTAGCTGAGTAGTCATCAAACATCGTCACAAAGTAATTTCCAGAGCGCTGCACAAAAATGAGGCCAATAAAAAATGCTACCAAGCAGCAGATGACTGGAATAAAGGACAGAAATGTGAGCTGTAAGTATAACAAAGTTCCATAGACAAAGAGGAAATAATGAGAGTTCGAAACAGCAAAGATATAAAACGCATTATTTCATATAATCAAAATTGATAACATTTTCCTTTTTGAGGGGTCTCCAATTTAAGAATATTAGGAATCCTACCTATTCCCTGCATAACAGAAAAGTTATGAAATTAGAATTACTGGAATTGCCATATTACAGCAGTCCTGATTAAACAGCAGAGATTAATCAAGTGACTATTTCTCATTAAACATTTAACTTAATGTGAATACAAGGCTAAAATAAACAGAACTGGTACACTAAACATCATACATGATGTTACTTGGTCACTAGATCACTTTTTGGAATTTAGAAGTGAAAAGAACCAAAGTTTCAGGCTATGATTCTAAAAAAATGAAAAGGCTGAATAGGCTTCCCCTGGATCACTCACAGCATGAACTTCCATTAGAATCTGTCTAAATGTATTTGTGCACTAAGCAACAAAATTTCTGCCCCTTCTTTTGTTAAGGGACAATGTGAAATATATTTCTCAAATGCTTGATCCTGCATAATGAATCTCAATATAATTTTTTTCCTACTAAATTCATCGAGAATAGGACTGAATGCTTAAGTAGCCATAAAAAAGTCAAATTTCAATAAATTGTGAAATCAATTGTAAATCAATTGAAATCAATTGTAAATTGTGAAATCAATCAAACGTTGAGCACCAGCAAGACTGATTCTCCCACTTGAAGTGCCCTTTTTTTTTCCCCCCACTGCGAACTTAGGCTAAGGATACACCTAAGCAGTCTAAAATTAAGTGAAATGAATCTGGGCCAAAGTATAAAATATCCTTACGGAATATACTCATTGCATAAATCCCAGATAATCAATTAGTATTGATTAAAGTAGTGAAAGGAAGACAATGACGCTTTTTTAAATACTGTGATGTAAGACCAATCACTTTCAACCTTGCAGTAACTATTGTTATCATGACTTTCAGAGAATAGAAATTTAGAATTAAAGAGATCATTACAAATCGAAGTGAACTTCTAAAGCAAGGTAACAAAATCAGAAGAATACAGATAAAATCTCCCCAAACTGAGTCTCATTAATCACACCGAGTTTTATTACTGACCCTGAGAAAAGAATTAGAACATCAGAACCGTGTGTATGTGAATTTAGAAATCCTTGCCATTCTTATGTTCTCCCCTTGTGTCTTACCATTACACCCCCAAAATATGCATCTTTAGTTGTAAACTAAGGCTCTGGTAGCTATGCTAATCATAACTCAGCACAAACACATGCAGACTCCAATTTGGAAATAACTGAACACAAAATAAGTTTAAGCATCTAAGTTGGTTTCCCTGAACTCAACAGAGACGGAACTAGAACCATGGTGCAAAAAGTTGCAAATGTGTTTACACTTCTGCAAAAATTGAAGATTTGTGGTTTCTAAGCACGAACTCTAGTGCAGGCATAATCCTTCTTAAATCCCACTGATACTGCATGAAGTATAACCCAGGCATTTCAATTTTACACGTTAATTATAAGTTGTAATCCTTTGAGTACAATTGAGTTTAGCAAAAATCATACATGCATAACACTCAAAAAAATTACCAGAGAAAGGCAGATCTTGAATATTCTTTTTTTTTTTTTTTTGGTCAAATGCAATAACAAAGAATTACTGTAAAATGCTCCATTACTCCAGAATAATGACTACGTATCATGGTACTTGCATATATACTTAGGGAAAACAGCTAATTCCTAAATGTCACACTGGTTATTCAATAAGAATTTAAGAGCTCATTTAAAAAACAGAAACAAAAAACAAAAGACCCCAAGTGCTCAATAGGTTAGGACTTCTGAAAAATCAGTTGATTAATCTTTATGAAGAATTTTATTCTTAGATCTAGATCAAGTAAAAAAATACATGTATTCTGTTAAATATTACTTATTATCTAAGTACTCAGCAGTCAGGAAAGAGCAGTGCTCTGCTGCATCAGGGGTTAACTCTTAGAAAATATATTATTATTTCCTTCATAGAGTTACATAATGTTAAAGCGGCTTATTATATTTTTTAATTTCTACCCTTCCTGTCACAGGTGTATCACAGGATATGAAATCCGAATTTGCATCCCTTGCAGCTGTCCTGAAGATTTTCAGACACCTAACTTTCATATTTTATGCCGATGTTCTATCTCAAAAAGAGGAATTGCTACAAGACAATCAGAGCTACATGAACAGGCTACACCTCACATAATTTTAGCCATTAAAAAAAAAAAAACCCAAACCAAACAGACATCTTGTTTAAGACCCTTTCCACATTCAACAGGGAAAAATATGTTCCTCTAGAGGGTAACTGTACTGATTTTTAACATAATAAACTTTTCATCATAAATTAAGATTTCATTGGCCTACTTAGGAATAATTTGTAGTAATTTGCAATGTATCTTCATTCTCTCCTTTTGCTTTGTTTCCCTGATCTGTGAGATAGGCTGGAATGGAAGGCATTCTGGAAGAGCTCAGAAGGACTAACCGTATAGAAACTTGTAACAGAAATGCTCCATTAAAATTTAAGTTCTAGGATCTTCCTGCTCGTGGCATTCAAGAAAAGGTTTTACTTGCAGATATTAATGTGTCTATGCATGGAAGTACACTCTGGAATACAGTGATTTACTTCACTGTAAAATGTCAGCACTGAAAATTTTCATGTCAGAAAACAAGACTTCATACTCTCAAAAAAAATTCTGGCTTATTGTTCTAGTTAAAAAAAGAAAAGTTGTGCAACTCACCAGTAAGAATTTCCTTCCTGACTTTGAAGGTATCAACAATGGGTGTGATTATGCCTTCAATGGTTCCAAACATACTTCCAAGTCCCAAATTTACCAACATGAGGAAGAACATGACTGACCAGAAGGGAGAAGCAGGGAAGTGGGTCATTGCTTCTGTAAAGGCAATAAAAGCTAAACCAGTTCCTTGAACCGCCTGTCAGTGAGAAAAAACCCACATTATTATTCATGGACAGTGGTTTTTTTCTAGTGTGACAGTCTGACTTCATGTTCATGCAATGCCATTGATTAAATCTTGAAGTTAAAGTGGGAAGCTGCTATCTAATATGTGATCCTTCCAAATCTGCAAACTTAATACTATTTACTGAAATACTGGATTTGGCTGAGAATCTGTTATGTTGATTGATATTAACAACACACTTCTTACTCTCTTTCATTGATAATTTTGCATGAGAGCTATTATACAGGACTGCTACAAAATACACTCTGTTCTCTCCAGTAAATATATAAAGGACTTCATTTCTATACCTATTTGTTTCAAATTTAAATGGCAGGAATAGTATAGAAACTTTTGAAGTCTAAGTCACCGATTTGACATTTTAGTTTCAGATACTGGTGCAACTATAGAGGTCAGTGTTTAAAACTGGAAGTCCCTCTGAAAAAGCTAGAAAAATTTCTCTTTTACAGATCTGGCTTACTCTAAAGATTTCAAAACAGAATGACATTCATTACGCAATTATATAATAAGTAAAGAATAACTTTTTTACTTTCTAGTGAAGTAATGTTTGTATTTAATAATGCAAATAATAATCTTAATATTTAATAATAATCTTAACATGAGAAGACATCAATTTGAGATATTTAATAGGTACACCAGTGTTTAGTCTTTGGAAAAATCCTCACGTTCAACTGTTCTAAAAAACAGAACTTTAAAACCTCCTGAGGAGAGCAATATAATGATCAGAATGCATTATAAAAGAGTGAAGACTATATTAAGATATCAGACCCAAAAATCCTCAGGTGAGCTGGAATGTGACCCTGCACAGAACCATGTTTTCATATGGATCTCTAGAGGTGCACTGCTCATAGGTACACTGTACTGATACTCTGTGTATGTATACTTGACCGTTTATTTCAGGCTTACAAATACTCATTCATTCATAATCTCTGTATTTAAGATTTACTTATTACTCTCACCTTGTTAAGTTCATCTTCAATTTGACAAGATTTCAGACCAAGAGAATCAAACTCTTCTTCTTTAACTTTCTGAATAATGTCATAAACTAAATTGTAATCTTCTGCTGTAATGCTTGAAAAATTGATATGATGTGGGATCATATCCTGGCTCAGATTGCCTATTTTCAACAGTTTTAAAATCTTCTCTGAATTTCTGTAAAACACAATGAAACAGAGAAATCAAACTCGATGATCTGTGTTAATTCATAAATGAAATATACCATAAAAATAATTTAAAAAATAAATGGATATTCATACTGGATAACACATTTTTCATTTATGATATTGGCTTTGAAACCCAGAACTGCAAACACCACCAAAGTTGCCAGCACAGAAGTGAAAAAATTGATGAAGGACACCAGTACAGCATCAAAATGGCAGTTGTTGTCTCTCTTGTTGTAGCTTGAAAAGGCAATGACTCCACCAAATCCAAGCCCTAAGGCAAAGAACACCTGAGTAGCAGCTTCTCTCCAGACCTTGGGCTCCAGCATTATTTCAAGCTGTTTGAAATTAGATATAATATATGTCAGCTATAAAATGCATTTCTATTATATGAAAAGACAACAGAAAAAAACAGGAAGACAACCTACATCACAAAATGCTAATACTCCACTACAACTGTATTTTCATTATGATACAATGAAAGCTGAATGTGACACCTAAAGTTGAGCTAACTTATTCTGGTGGATGGCCAGAATTTCTATTGATTTTATATGATATAATCCTTAAAGAGAAACAGAGTATGTTGCAAACAACGAGACACTACTGGAGCTGTATGATTATTGAACTAGCAGGCAGTTATACCGTGAAATAAGAGAGAACATCCATCTTTTTTTTTTTTACAATATTTACTGTCTTTTTTTTTACAGTACATGTACTACCAGTTGTTAGAATTAAAATTTATTTTGGGGCAATCAACCCTCTTATAAATGCAGTAAGTATGTTGAAAGCTGTTTTGTTGTTACTTTTCAAAAAAAAAAAAAGTGACCATGAGACACACACGCTTATATGGAATTCTATTACACGCAAATATGTAAACCAAAATGCAACATATGAAATAAATGCTGGCCACCACAACCTGTATAGTCCACGAGTCAAATCTCCCTTAAGCTAGATGCCTCAAGCTTACCCTAAGTTAAATGGGTCATGTATCTGAGGGACAACTAAGCCTTTTATCAAAAAATTGAACTGTATTGCTCTTTCAGATGACCATACTTCAAGAAATATCTTTGTTAAAGTTATGAGTCATCATCTGTCTCAGATCCTTCTAGATACTGAATCATAAAAGAGTACATGTGAAATTTAAACACTAGATTTTCTCAAGTTGATTCAGGGCCTCCATTCATTTAACAGTGAAAGACCTTACTTCTGTGAATGTTTTGGGGTTTTTTGCTGTTTTTTTTAAACCCTAGACTTATTGAAAATAGTAAAACTAAAAAGCATCAGCATAGATGCCAGCATCAGAAGACTGACTGTCTTACTCTGAGGGAAAAAAAGTCTGCTATTGTTATGATAACATTTTGAAAACTTTTTCAGTTTCCCAGAGAAGTATAGCATTTATTATAGATAGCTAGAAGACACCTTCTTTATTCTTTTGCATATAGCTAAAATAAAGCATATTGGAAAAAAAGGTGTTTATGAGAATAAACTTGTTCCTGACTTACAATTTTTGTTATCATTACAATGCACAAGTAGCTATTGCACATAGTTCAATCTGCCTGTATCACACAGTCATGCTAGAGCTTTTCCACTAGAGGGAGCTCGAGGAATAATCTTAATTTTACCAAATCTGTAACTGGTTTAAGTATCGAAACACTTCTTGCTTTCTGCAATATATCATTTGGTATCATCAAAGGCAGTACGTTCTCAGATACACATTGCCTAGCATTTCAAAATAAACTTGTAATTGATTTGCTATTATAAGATCTTTTCTGTGAAATTTTGGGGGGTCTGTATTTAAGCTTCATACAGTCCTACAGTTTCACTGTAGTAGTTGACCTCAGTGGGCTTTTCATATACCTTTCTTTAGGCTTCTCATTAAGGTTATTATTTAGAATTTCTGCTTTGTTCATCAGCCATGCCAAAGAAAGAAATTCTCCCCTTCTTCATTAGCCCTGTGCTCTCACACCTGCACCAATGTGCGCAGTCCTCTGCTGTGCTGACACAACTCTTCTGTGGGAGTGTGTTGTGATCATCTGTGGTCACAATGTGGTCGTTTGCTGAACTAATCCAGGCTGAAAAGATGTTTCTCCCTCCCCCCTCACCTCTATCTACCTGGATTATTTTCAACCTAGATCAGTTTAGCAATTATTTTTACAGTCTGCCTGCCCAAATAAACTGTTAGCACAATGGAGCAAATGGAAACAACAACAGATGGGCAAGTCTGAATTCCTCCTGCAGGTAGTTTCATACAAACCTACAGTCCAAATTAGTGCTCAAGTACAGAAACAATCAGAGATTATAATGAAAGTACTTTTGAAGGTTTATATTGACATATGCTGTATGTGACATATAGGCCTCCTAACCTCAAATTTAAGCCACAACTTAAATTTTGCGATATAGAACTGGAAACCAGTAGAAGAAATTAAAAACAATTTTTCTTTCAAGATTGTTTATCTGAACACTTGAAACAACTGTATCATTAAGTTATAACATAACTATAAAGTAAGCACCAGCTGCGACTTATTTGAGGTCTAACTCATGAAAGATGAAATAGTGAAGACTGAAGAGGTGCTGGTATTCAAGGGGAGTTTCAGTGTTTACTTTCCCCCAGTATCTAGTGGTACTTATCTAGTTAAAGAAAGCATTAATACTGTGGTTGAGAAACCACACTATAACTTCAAGGGGCCTGTATTCCATCTCTGCCATAGACTTCCTCTTCATCAATAAGCATCGCACTTCTCTGTTCCTCAGATCTCCCAAATTTGCCTGAACAGCCTGCAAGTTCCTGCAGAACCACAACTAAAGCGGCAACAGTGAGTGAAGCGGAGCATGACTGCGTATCGCAATGCAAGAAATAACAACGTGATAGCTAACAAAGGTCATTTTTATAGGATGACAGTTCTCCACAGACTCAAAACACCTGGAATCAAAATAACTGACAACACTCCTGTCATCTGCAATTAGCCACTATGTGCATTGATTTTAATGATCTTATTATTTAGCTTTCATTTTTGAAACATCAGTCATGTTCTGCTCAACTGTATTATGAAATGCACTTGTTGGAAAGCTCATTTCATAATACAGTAATACAACATGAAGCCCAGCATTATGCATTCCTGAGCAAGTATGGCTCTGACTAACTCAAACATGCTGTTCCTGTAGTATAGTTGCAAGTATTTGAGATGGGTGTGGGTAGAATTTAGATCTTTAGGCTAAACAGTGATTTGTAACATCCCTTCTCACCTCCAGAGTTATAAAATTTAAAGTTCTGCAAGACACATTCCCAGTAAAAATGCTGAGGTAAAAAATGTATGCTTAGACCTGGTGCTATCTTGGCATGACAACCATACAGAACATGGTAAGGAAAGCTGAGTGGTGAGTACTTACACTACTTTTACAAGATGAGCAGAGCATTAAAGACAGGTCTCCTGTACTTTTGGGCTACTATGGAGACAGCACTAATTTATTTCTAAAAAGGGACAAATCTATCCCCTTTCAAAAGGGACAAGTTCATTATGTAAATCCATGACAGCATTCAAGGTAAGGCATTTCACTATGACAACCCAGAAGTAGGTATTTCAATCCTAGAGAATGGCAAGATTTCAGATTCACTTCTCTTTTCAGTATTTGGAGATTTCTAAACATTCTAAATCTTGGAAACAGCACTTTCAGTTGCTTAGCTTTGTAAAGGCATCTAACTCTGTGAACTTGTCACCTAAGGGACGTAACTCTACACAGACCCTTGGAACACTTACAGCCTTTGGACCTTAGGGCTTTGATATTGTATCACTGAGGTCAACAACAGGTTTGCAATTTAACCAAACAGGAAAATGGTCATATGTTCTATGAAGACAATAAGCTTAAATGAGAGCATTCATAAATGGTCAAATTGCCACTGAAACTTTAATACACTGCAAACAGAAATTAAGCACATACCTTAGGTGTGAACATGTGACGAATTCCATCCACTGACCCATTAAGGAGCAGTCCTCTGATCAGAAAGCATAAAAGTACCACATAAGGAAAAAGGGAACTAAAATACATGATCTGAAAAACATTAAAAAGAAATTTAACATGAAATCCACGGACTTTATTTTCAATAGCTTCTTTGTTACTCAGTATATGACTGAATTGATAATCATACGCTCTAAGAAATATGCAGAACACTTCCCATTCCCCTTGCCTCTGCAGAAGAAAGCAAAATCACATGACTGTAAAATAAATTCTGTACTGTATTAAAACAATACGGTTGCCATTGTGTCGACTAACTGATAACAAACTGCTGAGCTTCCAGGGAAATTCATTATGAATTCAATGAGATTATGATGATAAGGACAGAAGTAGACTGTTTTAGAAATACTTCACAAATGCCCTTTGATTCAAGTACATAGTATGGTTAAGATATGCAGCATGAACAGAAACTCATTCTGTCTTTAGAAGGACAGAAGACAGAGTCAGTGGAAAGTATATAACCAATGGATTCAAACCACCAAGTAATTCTTACCGCCAAAACAGAAGAAAAGCTGGGGATATTCTCTGATCCACAGAAATTATTTAAGATCTAGTAGGTTTGAGTTGTAAAAACTAGAAAGCAATATTGCACTGACTACTGGACAAACAAAATTCCACGGAGTTGTCAGAATCCTGAAGTGCAACGCTGCACAGCTTTCCACGCTGAAGCAGCATGCTTTTGCTACTGCATTTGAGAAGCCCAACACTTTTGGGCTTCTGTATCACTTAAACACTTGTGTAACAGAGTACCTTTCTGACACTCTGACTCATTTATCTAATACAAATAGTAAATAAAAAATTAGTCAAATACAATCTTTTGTTCTCCCTCATGAATGAAAACAAATCTATTCTGTGCTTTAAAGTTTAGTAGAACAATTCTCTCGCTCAACTTACTAGTTGTTTCTTTAACTGAAATACACTAAAGAGGTCACAGAAATTTCCACCTCAGTGCCAAACTTTTTAATCACAAAGAATTTTGCTATTAGAACAGATTCTTTTTAATCTGAAAGTTCCATTGAGATCAACAGAGCTAGTAAATCATTCACTAGCCAATCCAGCTGGCTGCATGGAAAGGAAAGAACACAAGGTGACAGACTCAGATGCAAAGGGATGGTTCATCATTAGTCAGAAGAAACAATCCAGAATCCTGAAAAGCATCTGTGTTAATGACAGAAGCATGGATACCAATGACAGTAACAATAAAAAGCAAAATGCCAAGGAATTTTGAGGACCTAAGTGCACTGCAATCATACTGTGAGTATATATGGAAACCTAATTCCTTAGACATTCAGAAACATGCAGACTTCTGCTGCATTAACAATTCAACAAAGCTGAGGTACAGTTACTTGCAACAGTTACGTTCATGAGAACAGCAATGATTCTTCTTCAGATCTCCATTCCCACTAAATTACTACCATTCCCACTAAAATTACTACAATTTTAATGCTTAACTACGAACATTCCTCTGCTTGAGATTATGCAAATACTGGGGTGAGTCACAGCTTCTAACCTGCTCCTACAGATTTCATGAGAGGGTGCGGTGAACAAAAATGTCCTGAAATGTTTCAAAGTAAAACACTGTCATTTAGGTAAACAGTATACTCACTTTGCCTGAAGACTGAATGCCTTTGATCATGGCTAGGCATACCATGACCCAGGCAGCCAGCAAGCAGATAGTCATCTTCCAATTTAAACCCCCGCTCTCTGACAGAGAGCTGGAAATATTCAGGGCTTCTCTGTACCAGTAATAAGTGGTTGCAGAACTTTTTTCACACTCTGGCTCCACAACTGTCAAGAGATGTTAGCGAGTAAAGAATGGGTTCAGGACAGAAGTATTTTCCCAACATTTCGTAACAATGTTCTACCAATTCCCAATATTTGCAATTGAGTTATCATCATTTACTGAGAAACTAAACTCACAAAGAGTCTTTCTTAAGACATTCGCTAAAAGAAGTCACTGCTATGAGTGAAAGGTTCTGGAAAAATCTTTGTAAAACAACCTTTTCGGATAATGTATTCCTCTGCATATGGTCAATCCGAGTCCTAGGCAAAATTTAATTTTCACTTAAATACTAAATAGTAGGCAGGTCTAGATGAAGACATACATTTATTTCATTTATCACACATAAGATTAGATTACCTACATGTGATACTGTGACTTACATACTATGAAAAGTATCTCTCTGAAATTGAACACTGAATTATATTAATTTTGAAAATATATGGAAAACAAATTCTCAATTGTGTCTGCTTTGATATGCCACTCAAATCAACAGGCACTTAATTACTATTAGAAAAGATAAAATAACATAATGATACCAAAGTGATGAGAAAAGGAAAAAATGGCTCCTACACAGCTATGTTAAATGAAAATCACTATGTGTATTCCAGAAGTAATTCTTTTATTATACTGTAATTCGGCTTTACTCACATTACCAAACAGTTTAAGAAATTGTGTGTATCTAGACATATAACACAAATAAATAGAATTCTTCAAATAAAATATGTACTTAACTTTTTTATAAATTATTTATATCTGACATTCTCTATTTATATCTGAGTATCTCTAAGCTAGGTCCTGAGTGAAGGTTAATTAAAAGAAGGGAAAAATATACTGATTTTAAGAAACCTAACACATGTGTCAGATCTTCACTGAAATAAACTGTCAAAAATGATAGGATATTATCAAATACAATACTTTTCTGTGTTTAAGCTTAGTTCAGATGACCTCTGCTGAAGTTAGGCTGACACACTATATCTTAATATTTAGGCAGGATAAGAGTATGTAAACAGAAAAACACTGTGGCTTGATTAATGGACAATAGCTTGTGGAATACAGTCAATTTGACTGTGTGCCAACATTCACAAATACTGATTATTTTAAACAACTGCAGCAAGCAACTCTGGCAAACACACTATAAAAACATTGTAAAACTTTTCAAATGTCCCTGGTTATGTTCCTTATTAAAGGGGTAAAAAACAACAAAAGGTAATTAAAGAAAATGTAAGATCTTAAATAAAAATAAATTAAAAGAAATATTTCATATTTCAAGAGCAAGGATAATGCAAAGTGCCTAACTATTATGAGATAACCAAAACCAAGGGATAAGGAACTTTTAATGTTGTTGTATAATATGTCCAATTTGAGACCATCTCATTATAGCAACAAACCAATGACCAATTATCTAATTTCCATTAGTTTACAAAGCAAACAATGCTTTTATCACACGCATTTCATTGATGCTTACAGTTTTCCATCTTCTGCTTTGTTAGTAATGCAACACTTTTTGCTTTGTCACCAGGAAGTATCCTACTAATTGAAATGTAGAAATCTTTCTTCTATCTTTGTTTTTCACCAAATAAGCATAAAGAGCAGAAAAAAAGTAATCAGAATTTTTTTTTTCTGCAACACACTAAATAGCACTCTCCTAATTTCATTAATCTTTAAAATGCTGTTGGCAGTGATGTTCCTTTCCAAATACAGTATATCTATCTTAGATTAGGTTTCTTTATTGTATTTTTTCCAAGTAATGTGACATCTTATTAAGATACAAAACCAGATTTTGCATACAACACTTTTTCCCACAAATGTCTCCTTGAATTGTATTTTTTCTCCTTTTTGTTTGAAAATCTCAAATTTTATATATTGTATATGATTTTTAAGAACCTTAATGTAGACTTACAGGTATGAGATATATTTTTAACTAAAGGACACTGGTCCCATGGTAATGGATGCTGAAAAGATTGGGAAAAGTAAAACAGACTCCATCCAATAATGACATTGTAGTACAGGGCCACAAAGAAACATACCTAGAAAAAATAAAAAATATTTTAAAAGTTACATTTATTAACTACATTTGTAAATTAAAAAATAAAAACCCCTACTGAACTTCTGCATAGTTCTGCATATCAGCCATTGAACCTAATTTTAACTAAAATAAGTCAGAATAAGAACTGAATGGCTCACCCCATTAAAGTACCTGGCATTTTCTAAATTTTCACTTTTCTCTGTATTTATCATGTAACACCTATATTTTTACAGGCTTTTTTTCTCCAGAAGACTACTCTGTTCTCTAGTTCCTAATTTCAAAAGAACACAAAATACAAGTTGACTGGTTTTACAGACACTTCTATATAAACGTTTTTTAATGTACTAATTTACTATCTTCCAAAACAGTGTAAACTGACCTTGAAGCCCAGCTACAAATCAGTGGCCTTTTCCTGTAGCAAAATAGAAAGTCTAAATCATACAGACCGAAAGCAAATCACACAATTAATATTAAAAACTTACTACGCAGCTTGCAAATCCAATTCCTCCAAGTTTAGGGCTGATATAATTCCACACACCAATACTCCCTCGGCGGATCCTCTGCCCCACGGCAAGCTCCAAGAAAAAGAGTGGAATCCCTATTATCAGTAGCAAGATTAAGTATGGCACAAGATAGGCACCTAGGAAAGGAACAAAGTATAAATCTGAGTGAGAGGGAGAAGAGTCAGAACTTACCACAACAAACGTGAAACCTAATAGCTTCAAGTTTGAATTAGTGTCATTCACTGCAAAGCTTTTTTGATCACATGCAAAGAGTAATTTTACCTGAATCTTGACCATACATCTTGTACGATATGAAAAGCCCAGAGACATCAAATTTCTAAATCACTGTAACATTTTGAGGGAAAACTTACTGAAAGTGAGTTATTATCTAATCTAGTTGTTCGCTTGTGCAAAATTTTGGGCATTTGATCAAACTTTTTAGAAATATAGTGATGCAATCAGGAGCTGAACCAACATTTCTTAAAAAACTCTACATCTGGACTTTTAACAGAGCAGCATGACTGAATTTATAAAGGAAATGCAGAAATACTGCACGTAAAACATTCTGAATTTCATCCAATCTTAAGCAGCTTCAGAAGACCATACTGTTGATTTCTCCATGTGCACCTCAGATGCTCTGAAAGGGGATTTCACAATGTACAGAATAATGATTCTGTCCAGCTAAGTAAGAAAACTGTGTCAGCCCATTTCTACCAGGCTCCAGACAGAGACTAGAGACATGAGGTGGAAATGAAATGGAGTATTTTAGATCCAGATCTTGCAGTATTCACAAATTCTCATTAAAGACATATTTGAAAATGCAACCGTTACTTCACCTTTAGAGACATATATATATATGTGTGTAAAACAATTCCTTTTTTCAAGGTCTTGTTCCCAGGAAGTGGTCATATACAATTCTAACTTCAGGATGTATCTCCATTTATTTCCGTGAAACTAATTGCAAGCAAATACATTCATACACTAAGTGCACTGACAAGTTCAGACCTAACTTCCTCCTTGCTGTTGAGGAGTATTTAGTACTAGAGCTAACAAAACATTTAGGCATCAGCAATTAGCAACGTGGCACCTAATTTGCAAATGCGTGGCTCTACGCTGCAATATAGTGTACTGTGCCGGCCATCTAATTCAGAGGGCCTAGGACTTTTGATTGCAACCACTGTAAGGCTAAAGAAAAGCACTTGAGAGATGCAGACTGCATGTTGGAACAAGCTACAAAGCAAAGATCTAAAGACCTCAGAAGCTTAGACTAAGAGTTTCTAAATGCTCTAATCAGTCTATTCATCTGTGTGATGAGAGAGAAGCTGAGCAAAGTTCAGAAACCAATTTGGGATTTATCCTCAGCTCCAGCTAACTCCTACTTCAAGTTTCTTCATCCAGTATCAACTTTCTAGGGCTTTTTTAGGAGTCTATCAAAATGCACTGTCATTTGCGTATCCTTAGTAGGCAGTTTATCTCATGGAATACAGTTCATTTTAGAAAAGTTAAACTTTCCTAAGCTGTGCAGGAGGCCTCAGATTTTCTGGTACCATCCACTCCTATTTAGGTCCACTTGCTATTTTGCTCTTTATGAAATACGCACAAATTGGACATCACCTTCTATTACAAAGATCTTACAAAGATACTAAGCATGGAGTAACTACAGTCTGGAGTCTAAGAAGAGTAAGAAAAAAGACAGAAGAAAGAAAATCTGAGAAAAACTACTGGTGGACCAGACAAAGAATATTGATCTTATTTACCTCACAGTCTATAGGCTACTGTTAGCAATGAAACAGCTCCTTGTGTTTTATTTTTATGACATGATAATATGATATGCAATGATATTGTTTGAGCAGCATTTGGTCAAAGCCTATGCCACGCTCTGAACAATGTACTGGTTTTGAGGTTACAATATTCCCTCACAGAGCCAAACATCATGGACTATCTACCCATTTCAGCACAGTATAGACTTAATTCTATACAGTTCTAACACAGTATAGATTATTTCTACTGAGGTAGCAGCTACATTCCCAATCAGTACTTTGGTGTCTCTTGTGGTTCATCTTGTACGTGCACATAACAGAAAGAATGCAAAGGACTTACTTTCTACTATGAAAAGAGAGACAACAGAGACAGAAGGAAATAAACATGAGGAAAACTGAGGAAGAGAGTAACAACCACATTCCAAAATGAGGGGGACTATCTGTCTTAAGAATAGAGAAGACAAATAATACCGTTAAATATCCTTGATTTATCATCAATATTCTCTCAAAATTTCTGCGAGACAGAAGCATATTGTTAATTCATACCACAAATGAGAAGCTTTGGCATCACTATCTTCAAAAATTTGGTCATACAATTAATTGAAAGCCAACAGTACATAGTTTTTTAAATAGTATAACACTACTGTAAATGATACCTGAGGTCTTAATTAGACAGGTGTTGCATAGCTGAGCAGAGACAAGCCTAAACAGCTCAAAAAAATTGGGGCCTAAGTGACTTACCCTGTATCCCACTGGATGACTGTACTAGAGCAGGAACTGAACCCAGCTCTTCAGTGTCCCAGTCCACAACCTTAATCACAAGGCTGCAAAGTTAAGCACATGTTTAAAGACTGGGCTGACGTGGGTGTTTTATGGTGCAGTATCAATGTAAGTTGCAAGATTTATCAGTTAGATTCAACTAAATGACTTAAATAAATGTGGTGTTAAATCCACATTACATTATACATGACACAACCCTGTAATTCAGCATGGGTAGCCAGCAGACTTCATCTCTATACTGCAGGGCTTGTGCAGAGCAACTGAAGCGCTGGTCTTCTCATCATTCAAACCTGCTGAGCTCCCTTCTGATCTTGTGCCCCTCCCCAAAAGAAGGACACAATGGAAAATAGTGCACATAACGAGTTTCAGTGTGATATAGTTTGGACATAGCTGGATTATACAACTGTATATCACACCTGCAAAGGGCTTCTGTGCCCTATAGTCAACATGAAACCACAGCATCTCTGGACTAGTATTTTGTTTCAGCCTTCCCTTGAAGCTAGACATACTTCAAAGAACTGTAAGACATCTTCACTTCATCATAAAACAGAATCACTATGGAAACAGCTCAGCATGTCTCTTACTTGCCAGTGCACGAAAACATGGGTCCTTGGAGTTACAATATTGAATAAGGATAATTTTTGTTTTAATTAGAACAATAAACTATACATGCTGGCCTGGAACAGTATCCTACAATTAGTTATATTGTCTGCTAAATCTGCCAGCTAAGCAGCCTTCTGAATATTACAATTCTGTGTGGTTCAGGATTCCCAGGTCTCCCTTCTATTTTTTCAAAATTATTCTACTGTAAAGTCACTTTTTTCATATTTTGGCCTTAAACACTAGCTTTCATATTAAAAAACTCATCTCAACTTCATAAGAAAAAAAAAAATCTAAAAAAATATACCTCATCCTTCTTCACTAGAATGAATGACAAAGATACAAAAGATTTCACAAACTGGTGAATGTTAATACTGTGCACAGCACTGCTCTGATTTCTTAATTTTTTTATTTAACTAAGCACTGAAGTGGAATAAGTGGTAAATTGCCTCTCGATATTACGATATGTACTACATTTGGCAACATTACTGATAGGAATGGAATATTAACATTGGTTTTGATTTAAGTTCTTATAAATGCTCAGGGGGCAAATAACAAAAAATGACATGATTCATAGTGATTAGAGAGCTGGAAAATAATTTCAGAAGCAATAATGCAAGACAACATAACTATTACCATCTTGATATTACAGAAGAACTTTTCTTCTCCTAGCCATTCTTGATGTAACCTGAAAAATCTAACAACTTTCCAGATTTGTTTCAACTGCTGCTGTGCTAGTTTTTAATCAAGTGTCTAGTGCCTGATTTAATTCTTATTCAATGAAGGTGAGCTTTACCACTGTCTTGAGGAGACATCCCAGTTCTTATAGCTTACTGGACACTTACTAATAGAAAGCTAGCGAGAAGCTGATATTCAGATGAAGAGCAATGATTTTCAATGTCGAATGTTAATAATTTCTAAGTATGACAAGTGGGCAACAAAACACTATAGGTTTACAGTCTACTAAGGTCCTATAAGTGAAATTATTTACCATTACAAAATACAAACTGCTTTTATCAGGAAAACTCTGATAAAAGGTTTTATCTGTAGGGTTGTAGTCTATCCTACTGACAGGATAGTCTTCCTGTCACTAGTCTTTCACAATTTAAATATGTTCAAGTGTGCCTATTTACAAAACTGTCCTTAAAGGATGAAAATCCCCTTAGCCAATAATCTTTAATGAAGAATTACACTTGCAAAATAAAAAGACATTTTCAGCACACTGAAGTACAACTAAATTTCGAGTCTGACAATATAGTTTAAATCAGAACTCACAAAATTATATTGAAGTCATCAGTGAATTCAAGGCACTGATTATAAATTATTGATCAAAAGCAAAATAACAAAGCCACTGAATCCATACTCAGTTTTGGAATACAAAGGAATACTTGCTTTGCTCCCATTCCACTTGTATTAGACAATCAGACTGTTGCTTCTAATGACTACTCAGTCTTTAACACTTTACATATTATTTCCTCAGCACTTCTCAACAATAGCTGCTTTGCCTTTTATAAGACCACAGAACTTAACTGATCCATCTGCTAGTATTTCAGTATAAAATCCAGACTACTTAACTGTAAAAACTCATGTGACTCCACCCATGTCAATCTTTTCAAAACATAATGGCAAGATAATCTGCTACAGATTTCCCTATGCTGCTCACAGGTTTTATCTGTTTATCATTGTTTACTAGTTCTTTTGACTTTTTACGTCACAGAGATATTAAAGACTGATCTTAAAAATAAAAAAATCTGGAAAATTAAGTTAATGCTCATGAAAATGCAGCACAAATCTTTGGGAGTGCAGTACTTTGTAGACTCCCAGTAACACCTGCAACACTAGAAGCACCTCTTAGATAACTATGTTCACTTGACTTCATGATAAAACTCACTCAAATATCACTTAGTCTGGCAGAACAACTAATTTAGTTTGCTTTTGTTACTTCTAATATGTGAAAGTACCATTTGGCTTCTGCTAATCCTAAAGGCAAACGGCAACCAAACAGAATAAACTATAAATATTTCCTTTGTTTAAAAAACTGAAAGGTGTGCAAGCTATTCACCAGATGACAGCAATTAGCATCAGCAGGAAAACATAGGTCTAGTTTGTCACTATTTATTAGCCTCATGGCAAGACTGGGTAGACATGAGTGGTTTATTTTTAAGGCTCACTATCAATCATAGGAAACTGAGGCAGCTTTGAACCTACTGCATGGTAACATAGGTTATGAAATTGTTATATAGGAACTGTGCCCATCTGAACAAACACACATATTTGTCTTCATATAGTAAAGGAATAATAAACTGTATAGTGTAAAAATGATAAATATAAAAAAACCTTTAAAGTCAACAAAATGAGCACCCTGCAGTGCTCTCAGTCTCCTCCCAGCCTTTTTCTTTCTCTTGTTATTTCCTGCATTACAGCTACATCCCAAATGTGGATCGAGGTTCATCCCAGCTGCGTACTAGCCTCTTCTCTCACCTCTCACGACAAACTTTTTTGTGGGAAAGAGCCAAGTGTGAAAGCCAGCAAAGAGCTACCCAGTCTAGCTGTAACTTAAATGAGCATAAAAAATACAATATATTACTCTAAACATTTATGAGTTTATATGAATTAAAGCAACAGGAAGAACTGTTAAAGGACCACAAGAAAGAAAGCAAAGGCAGTTGTTTTGGCAGTACAGACCAGACCTGGAAATAGAGATTGGAAAGATACCTATGGGCGTCCAAGTATCAGTGCAGTGTAGCGATACACAAGTTACCTTTAAAGATGGCACCGCAGATCCCTCACTGAAGCAGTACAGAGCTCTGAAGTCAGGAGTGTTGGCATACCACAGGCCATAGCCATAACCAAACCCAATCTCTCTAGAAAACAGGGCGGTAAACACCCAATTTTTTCTCCACAGAACCCTCTAATAATATACATCTATTTGGGCTAACTGTTCTGCATCTTTTCTATGTTTCTTTTGCTGCTTTTGTTGTTTATGTCACAGAAGTTTAAAAAAAAAAGACAAAATTGAAGATTACTACGTGGTTAGGATTTGCCTTCTCTTTTACTGTTGGTTTTGGAACACCTAATGTTGGAAGAAACCTGTGAAGAAAACTAATGAGTAACTGGTTTTTTACTTCTTTTTGTTTTAGACTTGGAGTAGATATATTGGCTTACCATTTTTCAATATACTCCCCTTGCCTGATGGTATTTGCCAGATATAAGTTGCTTAAACATAGGGAAGAAAATGAAAAAAGTTTGGACAAGACTGAAGGTGGAGACCTAGCCATATGCTCCACTGAAACAGTTCCAATGAAAATCCACAGAAAGGCTGTTTACCTTATACTCAGAGACTTTTATAGTAAAGCTTTCTCAGCAAAAGACTACAGAACAGTTCTGACACTGATATTTAGAATGGATTGCATAAAAACACTCTAATTTTACATAGAATGAAACATATATGAAATAGTATGTGTAGCAGAAAACTGGAACCTCATATAAAATGTGTGTACGGTTTTTTTACCATGCCTTTGAACTTTTCCCTCCCTTCTCCTATTATTTTACACACATGTGAGAATTATCTGTCCATCTGCACACACGTATACAGGCACCAATGTACTTTACATATTTCAATGTTTTGTGTCATCTTCTCTATCTTGCATTATGGTTAACTTGAAAACCAAGAAAGCTTTAGCTCTAAAGATCACTTGCTTTTCTCTGTTGTTCTGAACGTTGCAATTCGCTAAAATGGTGCAAAATTATTGTTAAAAGCCAAATACATCCTTGCCTCAGCCACATGCAGAAAACATTATGTCTCCACAGACTATGTTATAAATCCAAGTTCCTGCAAGCACAGCACAGGGGAAAACATTTAATTTCAACCTGAAATGACTCCGTATTTATTTTTTCAGGTTTGATTAATGAAGTGCCATAATCTCTGAAGGTTGGTAGGGCTTTTTTCTAAAATGTGAAATTATTAATTACTTTAATACATTTATATTTTATCTGAATTAAATTTACACTCACTGGCAGAGTAACTTTAAAAGTGCCTGACGGTATGAATCCACCAGTCTAAGGAACATACCAACAGATCTTTTCTGTTGGTTTGAAGGAGAATCCAATGGGCTTGCAAAATTAGTCACTAATTATGTTAAACACAGACTTTCAAAAGGGGCACAACTACACAAAACAAACCACTGTAATGCATTATCCTTGAGACTATATCTTGACACCATACTTACGATGAAATGATACAGAATATAAACATTTTAATAGCAACATCTTTAACTACAAATCAGTTTGTTTTAAAAATTGTTCATTAACAAATATATTAATTTTTTCAACTAGTAGTGATATGTGATCAATTCTATACTGTGTTTAGCAGACTAGACAAGATTGCCATCCACTGAAAAGCTATGGTTTTTGAAGAACTACCTTCAATGTGTTTTCTCAGTTAGTATCACAGTTACACATGAAGAAAACTTTAGATTCCACACAAATCATTAAATCAAACATTTAATGACTTTCTCTCCAGAATAAAGGAGGGAAAAAAAAGGAAGATAAATGAGAGTGAAAAAAATCTTGTAACTAGATATAAAAGAATTTAGACTTTATTGTGGAGATGGAATATTTGAAAGTATAAGCTCCATTTTTACAGCTTGAACTGCATGAGAGAAAACAAATAAAGTACAAAATCGTATTCTGATTATATTCTAGGCTCATTTCATCAGTTCACTCCCCAATTACATCAGTTTTACCATTCAACTTTTAAAATCCAGCATGAATAAAATGTTGTTCTTTATTTTCTATTCTGTAGTGTAGATTCACTTTTTGTATCATAAAAAGTGACCGGTTTGTTTTGAATTCAGCTAAGTAATTAGCTACAATAGGATGTGCATTAATGTAGTATAGTAGGGTACAGTATAGCATAGGATAAAACACTAATCCTGCATTCAAAAAGGAAAGTTTCCAGCCTCATACTTCATACTACATTCAAGACCATAGATGGGCAGCTAATAAATAAACAGCTTGATGCTACTGCTCTAAGTGAAAGGTAACTTGTTATTTAGGAACATAGTTAGCCATATAACAGCACAAAATAGATGTATTCCCTTAATGTACTTGTTATGATTTAAATTATTCATTATCAGTAAAAAAATCCTTTTCACTCCTACAGTATTTTGTTGTTCTTGCAGAAAGTAAATTATGATCAAATGGCTTAGGAGCCAAAGGCAATTAAAAAGTAAAGGTGTGAAGCTTAGTACCGCTAAATACTAAAGACCGAATATTGCTTCAGTCTTTAAAGTGGATGCAGATTTAATACCTTGATTTATTGTCTAAGTACTATAAAGAACACTTTAGCACAACAATAATCAGGTCCTAAATAATGTAACCCCTCCATGAAGATGTGTTTTGCTTCACCACTAGTTTGACCACTAGTTAAGGTCATATCAAGAACTTTCTCTCCCAAAACGAGGAAATTGAATCTTAGAAGAATCTGCTACTTACTTTAACAGATGTGTGTCTCTAAATAAAGAGAATATGGGGTTTTCCTCATAGGCTCTGGCAGAAATTAAAAGAAAAACCTGACATAGTGGAGGAGGTTTTACTGTGGATATCTCTGCTAACCTTGAAATCTGAAAGGTTAGCTTCATCATTTAGCTACGACTAGCTATCACAAGACTTACCTCCACCATTTTTCTGACACAGATATGGGAATCGCCACACATTGCCCAATCCCACAGAAAATCCAACTTGTGCCAGAATATATTGAAGTTTGCTGTTCCAAGCAGGTCTTTCATCTTCTACATCTGAGCCTTCTTCAACATCTACATCTTTTTCTTCTTGATCATCAACCATAAGTTCACTCTTCTTAAAGGCATCATCTGAAGAGTCTTCATTAGAGAGAAGGTCCTTAACTGACTCAATGACCTCATCATCTAGTTCTCTTTTCACTACCTTGCTGTTCTTAGGCATTTGTAATGTGAGAAAAACAGTAAGGAAGTCAAGGTCAGCCAAGACAGATGGACAAGCGCTGAAGAAAGCTCTCCCTCTGCTTGGCCAAAAATACTGAAGAAATAGACTGAAGATGGTGCCTGATGAGTCCTTGATACCAGGAAATCAAGAGTAAGAACTTCTGTTTCTGAACTTTTGTTCTACTGAAAGTATCTGTGAAAACAATAAAAAAGGATATTATACTATTATGCAGGAGAAACTTAATTCAGAAATCGTATGCTTTGGTTTACCCGTTTCTGCTTATCTCAATGATTTGACAAAAGGAGAAAAAGAGAAGAAAGGTTAAATGACTTCCAAATTATAGGAATTAAGTCCACTTTTTGGTCTTAAATATTTACGTAGAATATATTTCTTTCACTTGCTGAGGGGGTTTTTTTGTTTTGTTTTTTTATTTCCTAAAGACTGATAGGCTAATTGCTCATATTTTGACAGCATAAGACGACTCTTCTTAGCAGGCATAATGGGGTATGCACTTTACATAAAATTTAGGAGCCCAATTCCATTACTTCCTGACTTAACAGCTGTACTTGAATTTATTAAAAATATATTTTAAGCAAGGTAGATTTTTTCAGACCATTTCTGAAAGTCATAGAGCAATTAAGATTTTGATATATACAATGCACCTAGTGCTTCAAAAGCAAGGGTTACTTACTTTCCTGTATTCTTCATCAAGGAATATATAACCACAATCATTTTTTCAAAGGAGAGATGCTAATCTTTTATGAACTTTGATGCTTTAGATAGTTTCTTAGAAACAGGAAATAATTAAACATACCTGAAACATCTGAAAAGCTGTAATCAAATACGTTTTAAAAGCCTGCTGTTTAAACATGTATGTACAGACACAAAAATGCCTCCATTTGCATACGTGTTTTTCTTTTAAGACAATGAATCATTTAAAAAGCCAGATCAACTTGCTTGCAGCTGCCATACTGAAGGTAACTGTAAGATTTTGGGGAGGAATGTTTTTTGAGAAATTCTTCACTAATCGCATGGGACAAAACTAGTACATGCAAAGCCATCTGCACAATTAGTAGTCTTAAAAGGGATTTAGATTATGTGTTAAGCTTCATGAAAACCTTAAAGAGGGAATACACAAGGAGTCTAATCAAGAACTGCTAACTGATGAGAATCAGAAATTACTGCAGGATACACAAGACCTTTCAGCTTTTGCTTATGGACCTGCTGCAACATCTGGTCCATAGGACAAAGGCTGTATCATGTTCTGATGAACTCGCACGTAGACGAAAACTACAAGGTATTACTGGACTGTTAGCACAATAACTGAGAGATCAAGCACCTCATGGCTGCTTCAGTGACAGACCAGAAGGAAAGACGTTAAGCCACTGGAAGCCAGCCCACAGCTTATCAAGATGAGACTTCACAACAACAGAACTAAAACCTCTGTCACAAGTACTATCACCAGCTTTGTGGCCGACAGGACAATTACCTTTTTCAATAGTTTCCAAGGATTTCAAAGTTGAACTTCACTCCAGTTGCCTACTAAACTCCATTCTAACCTCCTTCCATTCATTCCCTAGACTCCCATCGCTGCCTTCTCACTTTCCCTCTCCCTCCTGTTACTGCCTCCTCTCAGCAACTCCAGCCCTGGCAGTCAGCCCAAATTTTTTAAGCACAGTAGAGCCTACTGGCTTGTGATCTGCTTCATGCTCACCACTGACACTGGAAGGGTTCAGGGTCCTATAAACCTTCCTTCTGGCATGTGGTGGAACTAGTACCAGGCTTTGTTTTGTCTGATAGCGGTTCTTATAAAAAAATTAAGTATATGAGCTATACACAGAACAGTATAATGGGGAGAGTTGTTAAGACAACAGAGAAATCCTAATACTGTATGCTGTACATCTGGGCTAAATGAATGTCTGCTCAGGCCTCTTTTTATCTGTTTTGTCTTTTAGGTTGTAAACTCTTCAGAGGACTACATCGTCTTCTACTCCATGTATGGTTCAGTAGCTCTTACCTATGGCTGAGATATCTAGGCAGAACCAGAATGCAAACACCAATAATACATTAAGTTGAAGCATTTAAGCAGTCCTAATGGAGCTTTTGGACTATAAGCCACAGCACCTGGTACTTCAACCAATACTTTTAGTCACATTTCAAACTTTTCTTTTCCTTTTGTTCCACTGATGTAAATTAGAGCAGGTTCTCAGTTCCAGTAATTAGTAATAAGTTCAGGGAGTGCGTTAAAATGAAACAATTTTCTCTCTGTATTTAATATAACGGCTGCACAAGTGAAACTACATTAGTATTTGTCTGTAGGTCTGAAATCCTTCTCTAACCGTACTAAGCAAAAGATATTTTCAGTCAAAAAGGCACAAGCCATCTATAAGTATTTATTTAAATGTTTTAAAAGGTCATATCTGTATTAATTATTTTCGATATAGTAACTTGCAGGGCACCAATATGATTTATCTGGAGCTCTCACAGATGAGTCAATTCCAACAGAAATTGCATCATTCTGTCCTGTCATGCATTAAACATTCCATTACTACACTTCAGAATAAACTGGGCTTGATACTTTTATTCCTAGCACAGTATCATATTAATTTCCCTTTCATTAACCTTCCATTAAGCAGGATGTTATCAATAGTGCTATCACTGTACAGACTTGCAATACTTGCAGGGCTTGAGAAAATGTGGGACACATGCTCAGCAGTCTGGTGCTTGGTCTAACAGTACTGGTTTTCTAATTGAATATGTATCATTGGCCAGCCTGCATCAAGGATGCAGGATAGTCCTTCAGGATACATCACAAATCCACAGGTGGTCTCCGACTGCCAGATTTAACAGCTTGTTCTCTATACTAAAGGGGTCAGCACTAAACCACACGAGGAGTCCTACCTCACCGGACATTAGGTGCAAATGTTCAAAACATGGTCCCAACTGGTTTGTGCAAGGAGCCTGCCGTTCTGTGCTCGGCACTCCCAGAACACGCTCTAAGACACACACAGAAGCCTCACTCTTTGATCCAAATCACAACCGCACAGAAGGCAGGCACCAAACTACTCGGCCCAAGCTAGGTCTAGATATGAGTGCTTCCTAGTGAAGACTAAATAGGGAGATACCTAGTGAAGTTACTCACCAGCACAGTTTGGCTAAACATAAACCACTGAACAAGTTCTTTTTTTATATCACAGTATTGAACTTTAGCACTCCTACCTATAAAATGGTATTTTAGGTTCCCACATCATTTGGGTCTAGTCCAGTATTTAAGTTCTTCATTAGCATCAAATAGTAATTAGGAAATATCATGCCAAATTCTGTTAAACTGCTCTTCCAGTTAGTTCCACTACCAGCTACCTTCTACACAGCCTTGTGCAGTAATACAGCATTATGTGATAGAACTGTTTCTCCTAAGTATCACTAAAAAAATCTACACAACAAACCACCATGTTTACTAATGAACTACAGAATTCAGTATCATAAACTTAGCCATTACTGGGATCATTTTAAACTCGAAGTCCTAAATCTTGTCACATATTTTAAAATATTACTATACTATACTATTACCAACACCTTGGACTAAAAGTAAAACGTCTAAAATATAACTTAGCCTTATTAATGCTGTTTGTTTGGGGGTTGGTGGGGTTTTTCTTCCCCCTATCTTAGATCTAGGTCATGGAATTTGATCAACTGATTTAATTCTGGTTTCCAGGCAGTTTCACTCATCCTTTTCGTAACTAAAATGATGTCAAGTGTCAGATGAAAACACTGAAGGGAAATTTTTATTATCACATTTACTAGAGAATATAATACTTCTCTGGACTTTTCCACAACTGCAATGAACAAATAAAGATGGTATCCCTTTTCTTATATAAAATCCCCTTTAAAAAAAACTAAAATTAATCTTAAACTGACCTCACAAGTCTGTATTGTTTGAGGGAATTTAACAGAATGGAAATCGCTGAACAGTACATGGTTCAGTTAGAAGAACATTTAGAAAATTATTCTGTCACTGAATTAACAGTTATCAATAATCTGAGTTAGCATAAACAAACTTTTGGAAACAACTTTCTAAATCAAACAAATCAGCTAGATTGTTATGATGTATTACTAACATTGTCCTTGATATCTTAAAATCTCTATTTCTTTCTCATACTGAAAGACAAAACAGTGTCTTTTTTGACATATCAAGCAAACTGCAGACCCAAAGTTTCCTTCTCAGAACACAGTGGGAATTTTGTTATTTTCTTCTACGGAAGAAGAATCAAGCCTTAATGCATCAGCATGCAGAAGTAAAGTAACCTGATTAGACTGCCACATTATTAGCAGATTAAGCAATAATAATCCCTTGCGACAGGGAATTCAGACCCAAATTAGCTCCCTGGGAGATCTGGGCTTGCTATAGAACTTTACTTCAGCTTCAGGCCCACATTCAGAAATGCTGGCACAGGGAGATAAGACCTGTAAAGCCTCCGCTGACCAAACTGCATGCGTTTGCAGTAAGACTCAAAGGAACTTCATTAGTCAAAGCACCAAAAGACACATTGAAAAATTTCACTGCGTACCCTTTTCTCCCAATCTTTCTTATACATAATGCCTCGTAAGGGAGTTTTACTAGTTCTGTCCAACACTGCCTGCTCCTCTTCACCCTTACACTGGTAATGAATTTTACGTCGGGCTCCCTTTCAACGCATCTCTATTAGACAGATCTGCATGCCAATATACAGACACTATTAGACCACCACTGTACCTCTAGTTCTCTCAACTGCGTAGTACCAGTAAACAATTAAAAGTTATGAGGCTGGAGATTTTCACAACGTGTATGGAAAAATAGGCACAAAAAAATCTCACTTGCTTACAAATTTGAAAGTATAATGAGTACAACTGCCCCACGTTCTTGCAATTACAGCACAAGTCTCTATAAAAAGCCATTTGTAAAGCAATTTCATGTTTAAAACATCCCACAATACTATTGCAACAATTAATATTACTAAATATTAAAGAACTTTTAGCAATGCTTTTCTGACATAAATTAAAACATGATTATTTTTACATTGTGTTCCTTTTTAAAACCAGCACTCCTCTCTGAAAAGGAAAGCCCAATAAACCCTCCATTCTTTTCTAACACTGTGTACTTCATTTCTTTTATTATCTTATTTTTACATCTGATGAAAACACAGCAATTCAGCAAAATTATCTACGTTCAGATTTTAACACATTACAAATAATCCCCAAATCTTCTTTGACTGAAAATGGTTTCAATCAATCATGTGAACTGGAAGGAAAGGAAAGGGGAAAGAAATTAAAATAGTGTGTTCATACTTTCATAAAAGACTATCAAGAAAGTCCAGACAGAAAATAACTTTCTAGAAGGCTACTGTAACATCATAAAAAATAGAAAAAGGAAAGAATGGATACCTTTTTAAGTTCAAAGTTTGCCATTAAAGGGAGAAAAAGATTAACGTTCTGTTCTTCAGAGCTCTGCGTTCTTCTCCGATGAAGCAGTCAACATACCAGCATGTTGCTGTGGGGGTAGCAAAATGCGATATAAAGCTTCAACCAGTTCACATTACTATAATCTCAGCTTTGAAGGTAGATTGTGATAGCACAGTGTACCAGTCCAGTCCCACAAGCTTACATCTTACGCTCCTGTTCACAAAACCTCCACTTTGACTCCCAGTGAAGAAACCAGTATGATTCAGCAGAGGACGCAGAACTAAAGGTCAGGATTCTCACCATGGCAGATGTTCATAAAAGATCTTGACTGATATTCATGCCAAAGGTTTCAGTCTGTATGAAATCACTGGATGAGAATTATATGCAAAAGTGAAGAAGAGGAGCTTTTGCACCTTGAAGGAAACCTATAAAATGCATCTCAAATCTGAGTCTATGAGCTAGGAAGAAGAAAGCATGATGGGAACAACCAGTATAGAAAATGGAAAACCAAAGTTTTAGGAGCAAAGCACTGCTGTGAGTCTGCAAAAAGGAATCAGGCCACTGGTGCAGACAGGATGGTGGGAATAGCTAATGACCATCATATTTGCGTGAGAAAGAGAGAAAGACGACTGCGGGAGCAAACCAGGTTTCGTGGGAGTACTGTGATTGTGAAGAATGGCTATCGCTGGGGGAATCTGTGTACAGATAATTATTTCAGCATGAGTTACACTGTGTTACAGTACTCATTGCACAGACTGAATTATTGCTGCAATGCAGCATTGTGTTCTTTGGCGGAAATAAGAATATGCACCATAGCCTTTTTGCCTAGTCAAGTCCATTTTTATCTACTGAAGCAGCCATTATGCTGCTCTTCAGCGTGAACTACATGATCTAGCATTTTGCCCTAGCTAGTTTAATACAGCCTGTCAGTAACAGATATAGATTCAATAGGTACTTAACTCAGTCATAATGGAAGATAATTATATTCTATACAATGAAACTTACATTTCTCTGCATTCTTCAGTGATGTTATGTGAGACATGCTAATGCATGTTACACATACTACATTACATTGTAAAAAAATAAGAGCTCTTTGGGCCACGGGAGACTTGAAAGCATTAGAAAACGTGAATGTTTTTGATTCTGGTGTCTCTGTACAGTTAAATCATTTAGACTATAGCAAAACTATTTAAAGATGCAAGACTAAATTCACACCTGCTGCAAATACGGGTAGTTATAAAGACTTCAGTGACGCTGCATCTGTTTCTTATTGCTGGGAAATTTGTTCTCAGTTCCTACAAAATGTTCTTCCTGGCTTTGTCTTACATCAAGACAGTGCACAGTCTCAAATGCAGACAATTTCTCTCCCAGATTAGTCTCCTTAAATTTTAGTTACAGGAGAACACTTTCTTTCTATTACAAGACAAACACAATGATTTGACAAAAACAGTACGATTTCTTTCTCGGAATTGTTAATTGTTAATAGATTTGATCTTAACAGCTTGTATGACTTCTTCCAAATCACTGGTGCAACAGAAATATCTGAGAGAGAATGTTACAACCTAGAGCTCTTGAATGTCAATTTTTTCTTTTAATTGCATGTAATCTCTAAAGACTTTATTGGCCTTACTGCAGTTTCTCACCTGCTTTCACAGATTTCTCAGTGTTTTCTTTTCACAAATCAACTTCACTGAAATACTTCACAGATTTACATGATGTGCTAACTGTAATTTCCTATTCGGATGGAGAAAACATATCACTTATTCTGCAATCTTTTCTTATATGTACTTTATTGAAGGAACAAATTCAGTAGTTACCACTCCTCCAGCTGAAGCTGAGTGATGTAATCTCAGCAATTCTGACAATACTCCACCCCTGACTGGTCAAACTCAAAAGGCATAACCGCTGGCATCTTGAAACAAAATCTCCATTTTCTAAGTTCACCATATAAGCTACAAGAGGACCACGACTTTATTATAAAATCTCATCACACTTCTGAGAAGTCAGAGGATATAAAAATATATCAAATATTTCATTAAAGTACTGAAGTTATTTAAGTTGCAAAATCAAGTACAAAAAGTTAGACATTACCAAATATATAGTTGCCCTGAGGCCTTAATTCTCTGCCCTCTGTGCTTCGGAATGGATCACTAAGTAAATCAAGGTGTCCTTGGGAAGAATTTATGTGACTACTTCTTTGTCTGTTTTTTATACATAAGCAAAGAAGCTCAACTGTTCATAGATAGGTTAGCAGAAATCTTGCTTCTCCTCAATTCTGATTATTTAATTTCATGATATAAATCATGCTTTCGAGTTATGTTACAGTAAATCCCTATGTCTTTAAAAAGAAAATCATTAATACAGATTCCACTATAGAAAAATCCAACACTGTAGTCCTATTTCAGTTTCCAATCCCTTCTCCATTTTGGCTTACGAAGAGCATGCTGAATCATTAGCACTGCAGTACACATTTCTGACACTTGAAATGCAAAAATACTATCGTTTGCCAGCAGCAAAAAACTGTTTTCCCAATGTGGGAAACAGACTACCAGCACCGTGAGTTTGATTCAAGGCGTTGTTGTATACAGCGTTACACAACCTTCTTCTTTTCTTTCTCCCATACAGAAAGCAATGAACCCCTACTCTTAAGAGTGAAAGGTAAGAATGAAGAACTCTATCTCAGTGTAGGCTTCTGGGAAGCTCAACCCAGTTATTACCATTGGCTAAAGCAACCATTCTGGCAGTTACCATTGCTCTTTCACACTACTTTGTATGGGCTTGTCAGGTTTTGTGCATCCAGCTCTTCAGTAGAATAGTGCTCAGGTATCATTTGTCGATGATACTTTTTTCCCTAAATTATTCAAGAACATTCCCTGAGTAATGGCAAGGTTACTTTGAATCAAATTTCAAGGAAGAAGAGAGTTGCTTAAGTTTTAAGATGCCACCTGCTGATATGTCAAAGTTATTCTGCAACCAACTGAGAATTCAGAGATCTTTAAAGTCACATGGAAAAGCTGCTACTGGTATTATCACTTTTTACAACCCATTGCCATGCCGATCTATAAACTTTATGAGCGAAGGACCCAAAACTGTTCTTCCAAAATCAACAGATATTTTGTCTTTTGGAGCAACATTATTCCTTGATGTAAGTGAAACAGTGCAATGGAAAGTAGCTGGGGACAAAGGTGAACGTGTCCTTAATGTTGTGGACACTTTTGGTTGTACGCTAGAGAATTTCAGAAAAAAATCTGTCTTCCCAAAAAGAATCCTACCACAAATACTTCCCAAGTGATGTAATTCCATACTACTTGAGCAGCAACTACTCCGATATATCTTAACAATGCAATTTATACCAAAAGGAATAGCTGTAATTAGTAGATTGTGTTTCTGAATAACCTGTGATTTTCTTTTTCTTTTCTGATAAATTCAACATTTTAAAAGTTTTGTGCACACAGGCTTTTGCAATATACTGCAGAGAAAAGACAGTTGACAGAGTTGTTCAATCTATATGGTCCTCATCTGCACTACTACTTTTTTGCTTGCTTGCCTGTAAGAAAAAGGAAAACTGTAAGAATGACAAGACACTAAATGTCAAGAGGAATCAGCTTACACTGCAAAACTAGTTTCAAGATGCCTTAGCAGCTTCACTTACTCAGTTTCACTATTGGTGGCACATCTGAACAGCTATGAAATGGCTTGGTTTTTCACCCACAGATCAAAATCAATGGGATTTTTTGTTCTTGAATCTGAAGTGCAGAGCTGAGCCCAAATGGAGTGTTTGATATGCACCAAATGCAGGCTGTGATTCTAACGTTATCTTAATATGGTCTATGTGTACACCAAAATTTTGTATATTAGCCAAGACAAAATTCAGCAATCTTTCCTAACTTTTTTTTAAAGTTTCTTTTTTAATGACATGTTGATAATGGGAAACACACTAATAAATAGAAAAAAACTAAGTATGTTGTCATCATTTTTTAATCAAATGGAGTAAGCTGTCTGCATAATACATCCAGTGCACATGTACATAACATCGGATAACAAAATCTTTATGGCATTTATACTTTTCTTTGGAGGGGCAAACAGAGATTTGGATCCCTGTCCTACAGTCTGTCATAATGACATATTCATGGTGACATACTATTTAAAAATAATTAGGATTCTCTTAGAAATTAATACTACGGCAGTGAGCTTGTTATTTAGCAACACCACACAGAAACTAAAATGGCTGATGAGGATGAGGTCTTGACTACATCTTTTACAAATAAAACAAAGTGCAGTTTACTTAAATGGAACAACCTCGCATGTGGCAGGTCAGTGTGACAGTACAGACATATTTCAATCATCTCGTTTACTTCCACAACAAAAGCAAAGCCTTGCAAACAAATTCCAGTTCGCTCTAACACTAGCAAAATCGGAACAAAACCAGCCAATATGGGCATGGGAAATGAGAAGAATTAATAAGAAAATGGAAGAGGGGAAAAAAAAATCACTGGGAGAAAACCGTAGGCATGAATCTACCCTGTGGATATGCCGTAATACAGAGGGCTGCAACCATTAAAATCCCTAACAGAAAATAAATCCAAGACGCATAAAGGTTGAGGAAAGGTCCTAATTACCATACCCACCCAAACATGGCTGACACCAGGGTGCACCAGCCCCCAGCCCGCCGGGCCCGCTCCAGCCTGCGCGGGGCGAGGGATGCGGGTGGCGGCGGGGGGAGGAACCTGTGGCGGCCCCCGCCGGGCGACGCCCACGCTCCGCGGCAACAATGCAGCGCCCGGGCAGCCCCGCGCCGCGGGCCTCCCCCACCTCCCTCCCGCGCCTCCACCCAGCCCTCAAACACGGCGACCGCAGCCCTCGCCCCGCTGCCGCTCGTTCCGCTGCCTCGCACGCTGCCGCCGGCACAAGGCGGGGAGGGATGGACGCCCGCCCGCGGGCCGCTGCCGGCGTGACTGGCGATATTCCTGCTCCCTCATCTGCCGGAGCGGCGAGGCTCGTCCCGCTCCCTGCGAGGCCGGAGCCATCCGCGCAGCGAGGCATAAACACGGTGCTCCCGTGATGGGGACAGCCCTCGCCCCCTCTCCTCCTGGAACACGCGCTACACATACATTTAAGGTGTTTTACGCAACACGCGGGAGATGAATGAAATTTCTCTCACTCATGGTAGGAAAAGGATGTAAATTCCCCGCCCTCCCATAATAATAATAATTATAATTATAAAAACAGCCCCGTACATCCTTATAACCTACCGCTGAGTTAAACCACATGGGCGGCTTCCAGCGGGCGCTCGCTATTGTCTCCCGAGGGGCCGGCTCTCTCCCTGCCAGCGAGAGGCTGGCGCCGGGGCGAAGGCAGCCTCCCCGGGCGGGGGGAGCTGGGGGAACCCCCCCACGCCCCGCAGGAAAGCGGACACCGGGCGGAAAGGGATCCCCCCCCCATCACATCCAGCCCCTTCCCGCCCAGCGACACAAGCCAGGCGGCGGGCCGGCCGCGCTCCCCCCGCCGGACGGCCGGGCTGGCAAAGCGCGGGTCGCGGCGGCGCCCAGCCCGCCCGCCCGCCCGCCGCAGCCGCCGCCCCGCGCAGCGCTCCCCGCGGCGGGCGCCTTGCCTTGCCTTCCCTCGTCTCGCCTCGCCTTACCTCCGCCCGCGGGGCTCGCTGGGCGCCAGCTGCGGGAAGGGGGGGGCCAGGTGCCCCCGCGGGCGCGGGGTGGCGAACGGGGCCGTGCGGGCGCGGGGCTCAGCGGCGGGCAGGCGGCGGCGGCGGCAGCGGCAGGCACATGTGCCCAGCCCTCGCTGCGACGGCGTTTAAAGACAGACATAAAAGCGGCGGGGGGAGAGGAAGGGGGAGGGCAGCGCCGGGCCGGGGGAGCCGCACCTCCTGACGCAGGGAGGAGCGCCCCCCGCCTGCAGCAGCATCTCCGTCGCCGGAGGCGGGCGGGGAGGAGGCAGAGGCGGCAGCGGGAGGAGGAGGAGGAGGAGGAGAAGGAGAGAGGCCCGCCGGCCCCGCCGCCGCGCCAAAAGCCCTGCGGCCGCGCTCCGGCAGCGCGGATGCCCCGTCGTCTGCCGCCGCCCGCCCGGACGCGTGGCGGTCACCGTGTCCCCCGGTCCCGTGTGCCGCACGCAGGGGCTGCGAGCGGCCGGCGGCGCCGCCCGTGGCCCGCCCGTGGCCTCGTGTTGGCGGAGTAGCGGGCACAGGCGGGGAGGTGGCCTCCGGGGTGGCCTGGAGGCGGGAAGCAGGCGCACGGTTGTGAGCTTCCTTGGAGAATATGGAGGTTTTCCAAAAGAAGGGGGTGAGTGGGAGTGAGGGGTGTGGGCCTGAGGAAGGAAGAGGGGTCGGTCAGGAGCAGGGTGGCGGCGGGGCGGCTGCAGCGGGTACACCTGCATGCTGGAGGCCGGGAGGCAGCTGGGGGGACGAGGGATGGAGACCTGGCAGGGGCGAGCCTGGAGACGGAAGGGATGAAGGGAGACCGTGAGGAGGATGGAAGGCAACAACCAGAACCCGTGGTGATGGTGCACAAGTCTTGTCGCCCAGTACTGCTGCCGCAACCGTATGAAGATGATGTTTCACTTTAGCACCCCTCCCTAAACTTTCTGTCATTAAGTCTGTCCACTGCCCTTCTACCAGTTTTTTTCTTTGCTTGCCTTTTCCTTTAAAAAAAAAAAAAAGCAGATCGATTCTGACTAGAAAGGAAGCCTTGTAGTAAAGATGAGAAAGTAAGCTGTTCAAAGGCGCGGCAGTCAGACAGGAAAGGCATGTTGACTTTGGTAAGATAGGCATGATGGAATGGAGAGTGAACTGTTTTAATGTTCACTCTGTGAGTAATTATTGCAACGACTTCAATCTTAACATATGATGAATAAAAATATGTAACTTCCTTACACCGCATGAGTCAAGGAGAGATTTTTCTTTAAAGAGTTATGAAGTTAGTCTACGTAGCTGATCTGCATTTCCTTCATATTTTGCTGAGAAAGCTGTGATGCAAACTTATTTTCGTATTTCTACTTCATTATCAAAAGCAATTTGTCATGGTATTGTGCATTTCTCATTATTGTTGCTGGTACACTTAACGAATAACTTCCACAATGTATTTCAGTTATGTGTAAAAATGGACCTGTAAACAATAGATTTTGCACCTAGTGATTGAATATTATTTGGAACTCAGTAAAAATGAACTCGCCTTGGGTAAGTTTCTAATTGTGAACTAAACTTCTTTTATACTAAGTACTAATGAGAGGAACAATTTATGCTTTCTATTGCCAGATCATGAGTGATACTTTTATTTAGTAAATTAACTAATAATGTTATCACATGACTGCATAGTTAATTGACACAGGAAAAGGTCATTCCTGGATCCCTTTGAATTCTGTGTACAGTTAATGATGAGCTTAGATCTGTAATCATGTTCTCAATTATTTGATGCCTCTAATTTTACCATAGGAAAGGTATCATTCAACTTTCAGTGTCCACTAAACATATCAGATATTTACAGCTTTTTGCAATTCCTTGAGGAATTTGCAATTCCTCAAATACCATGTAAAATACCGCATTGGTAACCATTCAGTAGCAATCTTTTCCTCTTCTTCAGACTTTCTGCAAACTAACAATCTACATTCAGAATAGATGGACTAGGGTATTTTTACTGCAGCTCTTGTAAACGGGGTATTTTTTACTCCAGTGCTTGCAATCACCTTTGTAATCTTTTTTATTAGGTTTACTGGAACTTAAAACAGCCGTCTTTATATTCCACATTGGTTTAATCTTCAAAGTGCAGATATTTCTGGCTTCAAAACTGCAGACGCAATTCCACTTCCAGTGTAGAAGGATTTCCACTTTTGTTTCTGGGTGCAAATGACAAAAATATGATACAAAAATAGCTTACTAATTTCTGCCATTTTTTTTAAACACAAGAAACCACTGATGGACACAAAGTTTGTAATTTAGCCATTATAAGATTGAGCTACGTTGGAGGGGAGCTTATCATTCTCTAAGCTGAGTGATAGGCCCACACACACACGGAGAAAGCCTCATTTGCTGGTCAGACCTCAGTGTATCTGTGCTTGTGACTCAGGAGGTTTGAGGACAGAGAGAAACAATCTAAGTGGAAAGCAAGAAATGCCAGCATGAGAAAAAACATTATCCTAAAGCAAAGCTGAGATGCTGATGTACAAAACCTCTACCTTGTCAAAACTTTACATAAAAAAAATGCATAAGCAGAGAAGATGAGTGCTGTTTGGAAGAAAATGTTTTAGGTAGCAGTTATGCCAATTTTGTGCCAAGTTATGCCATAGGTTTTACTATCTTGTCACTTGCATAGAGATTTTAAATATAACACATTTTATGGTTTTGTTGGAAGTAAACTTATATGAAATAAGCCACTTAATAAAAAATATTTTTACACCTCTTCTAACTATTGAATAGCTACAATCTTAATTAATAATGTATTGAGTTGTTTAAAAATCTCTTCTGCCCTGAACTGTTTGTATTCCTTAGATTGGTGGTGTGCCATTCAGTAATAGGTGAAAGTTAGGAATAACATTCTTGCAACTAGAATGAAGTAGACAAGCACATACCAAAACAGGAATAAATGTGAGTCAGTATACACCAGTAAATTTGAATGGAAACGATGGTAGTGATTGTCATTATTACTGGTTAAAAATCATACCTCAGGTTCATAGTCCAGGGCTTGAACTTCCAGGACAGAACCGTTTAGTGTTTCGGACTTCTCCATAAAATCTGTTGCATAGTGCTTCAATAACAAATGACAGTTTCTTGTTAAATGGGCCTTTTGTATCCAAGTATCGTTAATATTCTCAGTGCATATAAATTACACTTTTTCACATGCTGGCTAAATGTGGAATTAGATAATATTGCATCTTGCACCTTTTGAATCTGTCACTATTCTTAATGTTCTCTCTTTGTCTCGGTATTAGCTCAGCACTGAATTTTAGCTTAAGCTATTGCAATTCAGAATATTGTGGATTGTAAGCTGAGTTACATCAGTAATTATCAACTATACTAGCTATTTAACCAGTCTGCTACAGCTGTAGAATGATGACCTACGTCTCTGGAAGACTTTACACCAATACTTTATTTTTACAGATTTTAAACTATGATTTGAGGCACAGTAAGCATGCAGATGCTACATGCAAAACCCCTCAAAAAGCCAGGTACGTTGTCAATAGCAAGTCCAGAATTTTGTGCTTACTCAGCAAGATGATTGTTCTAAGGATCATGTTCAGCCTGAATTTTGATCCTGTGTTAGCTTCAAACTCCGTTAGATGTTGCACAAGAAAATAGGCTTGACTTTGTTAATATAATTTGTCAATGCTTATTGTCAATGCCAACCTCAGTTTTAGACAGCGTCACTTGGTAGCGTGCTGTCAAAATAGAAAAATTTTAGATTTTCCACCTTGGGTTGCCATTTATACTTTTCAGTTCAGCATTTAACTTAGTGCAAATTAACCCCCAACCTAAGTTTTTAGCACTCCTCCACTCACTCTTCAAACCTGCTCATAATTTTGTCTGTATGTGTGGTTCAGGTTTGCAATTATCATCAGACAGAAACTCTCAACTAGTTTTGAAACTCCAGTTCTGGACAACGGAATAGCTTTGCAGCTTACTAAAATATGTCCAAATGATTGTGATCACATTTCTGAGTGCATTAGTGGGAACTGCTACATAGAAGAGAGAGAACAATCTTGGATTTTTATCTAACTTAACCTATCTTTCAAAAATGAGAACATTTCAGGTAGGATGACATTTCAGTCTGACCCTACAATGCTTCTCACTGTAGAACAACCTGATGACACAAGCAGACTTCCTTGGACAAGCAAACAAGCATAATAGTTGTATTTCTAAGTGTTCTTACCAAATCTACAAAAAATATTGTAGACTTCGATGTGGTTCTTTCATGAATGATGAGCTACAAACAACATGTCAGCATATCTTGGATCAGGTGAGAAGCCACTGTGATTTAAGAAATACCAGGCTATGGTTATATAGCAAGTGATCTGTTGAGAAATTGCCAACTACTGTGAGCAGTTGTAAGCCACAGTCGTTGCTCCTACATGTTGCAGTAATGATGGAGTCCTTAAAGTCTGGCTATACTTCAGTTTTTTACGTTTTCACCTCTAAATATTTTCTAAAACAACAGATATGAGAGATTTGCTACTTTTTGCTGGCTTTATCAAAGGACACATCTGTTTCCATGTTGTCAAAAATGTGGATTGTCTGTTACTCTGTGTATAACTTCATTGCACTGTTTAAGAGTCTGTTGAGAAGATGACTGAAACATTTTTACAATTGCACACAGAAATTACTAACAACTAGGTGACATAAGATGAAAAATCAGTTGAAAAATCCTCTTGAGTATACCAGTGGCACATTCAACCATAGTGGCAGGGGAAGGGGGTATCTAGGATTAGCTACTAAACTCATATTCTTACCCTCACTTTCACTGGTTTTGGGTGGAAGGTGCATGAAGATTTCAGTGCATAGGATTTCTGTAACTCTACAAGGGCACTGCAGGAAGAAGTGGTCGTAGCAGTTGTCTGTTGCTTAGAATTACAGTATGTTAATAATCTCTCAGCCGTGGTCTTGTGTGGCCTTGCCACATGAATATAAGAGCAAGACAGTGGCTGATGTGATTCCTACCATCATTACTGTGTGTATCATGCCAAGAGAGGAACATCCTAAAGGTTAAATCTTGCCATCAGGCTTTGTCTCATATATAATTAGGCAACTCTGGCAGCTAATTTAGGAAGTTGCAGCGTACCTCATTCTAGTAGGGAATAACATGAGAAATGAAGTCCTGGAAGTTGTGAGCTATTGTAGAAATCTGGACAGAATAAATGTGCCCTTCTGTCACCTATTGAAGAAAAAAAACTATCATAGATACTTCCAAATGTGAAACAATAGCATTGTATTGAGTGATAAAACAGAACATTGGAAGGGTATTCAAATCAGGGATGCTCAGAGCACCACATGGTTCATTACAGCTAAAACATATATTAAGTTAGCATCCAAACCAAGCAGAAGACTCTATATAAAGTAATATTTTAGCAGTTAATATCTAACATAGATGATTATGCTACTTGTGAAAATGTGGAAAATGAAGGTATAATTCTGATAATGGAGCCATTCTCTGTATCTTTGACAATTTAGAAATCACCAAAATTAGGTTTATGACAGCAGTGTAGAAAGCTAGCAGCAACCCAGCTACATCTTCGTTTCTTGAATATAAAACAATAGATATAATAACTACAATAATTTATGTCTATACAAAGGAAATTTCAAGACACCAAACTTTTAAAAATAATATGGTTGAGTGGGTTGAGAATGAGGCTAAGGCTAAGGAGCTAAGAAATCCCCCAGCAAATGCACAGCAACTAGAAAAATAAAATAGGCTGTGCAAACATTAGCCACAACTGCAAAACACTGAAAGATATCCTGGACAAAGCTAAAATGTGAAGTCTTTAACATATTATACATTGGAGTCTTAACTACAGTTTTTGAGAAGCTATCATTCCTATTTTTTCCAGATTTTTCAAAAAGCTTCATGATCCAGTAATTCTAAATCACTTACGACCATTTTCAACTTAAATTTTTTATTTTAAATGTAGCCTGTTTGGTTAACAACTTTAGTGATCTATTCATGGAATTAAAAATACACTTTGTCTCCAACAGTAGCAGAAGGATTAAAAAAAAAAAAGTAAAAATGTTTTGTGTAAGTTAAGTTGTCTATTTTCACTGATTTTGTGATAATGAACATGTTGAAGTTCAGCTGAATGGCACAGAACCACTGACAAGTCACCATGACTTCTTATTGCAGCATCGTGCCGGCTGCCCTTAGTTCTCTAGGAGATGGCATCTGGTCAGGATTCTGAAGGAGATTTTTCCTTGTCCCTTGGGACATGAATTATCCCTTTGGACATAGTGAGCGTGGATTTGCTGATTGCACACCTGTTTTTGTGTTCTGAATACATTTAGGAAGGCACCTTATTCTCCCCAGTCTGGGGCAAATCAAAGTGCATTGCAAGACTTGGGCATGTATAGAGATTAAAATATCCAGTTCCAGGAACACTGTGAGTTGAGGGTTTGGCTAGTTAGGTTTTGAAATGTGTATTTAAAATTTAATTTTCACCAAATTGAAGGTTTAGGTATAATTAATGGAACGGTATATTGACCATCATTTCTTCAGCAAAATAAATTAAATAAGTACCTTATTTTATTCAGAGAAGAAAGAGCGAGCATTGAAAATATTGTTCAGATAGATACAAAGTATCATATAAAGTGTAAGTGTAGCCTTAAACATAAATTTTGTTTTTGAAAATAATATAGAACGTGCTGCTTACTAAGGAATGATTCCATGTGTTATCTTCATCTTTATAAGACATTATGAGAATCTCAGAAATTATATTCTCCATTTAAATCCAGAACACCGATATGCTTACCATAAAATCATAGAATCATACCAATAAAATCATACCCAGGGGAAGTACTTTCTGATTCCCAAAACTCACTGGGACTAGAAGAAAAAGATTCTAGCACCTCAAAACTATGCATGAGTTAAAAATAATTTCCTTGCATGATGTGTTGTATCTGAGATGACACATTGTCCAGAAAATTGTTGGGGATGTATTTTTTAAATAAGTTAATACTTTATGATAGAATGTAACAGGTAGGGACTATTATTTCAATTACTACAATTCAGAAAGCCATGTAAATAACTGAATGTAATATTCAGACAAAAGAAGAGGGTTTATTTTCAGAAATCCCCAAAAGACTCTTTTACAGATTGAATCAATGATAAATTAATTTTTGTGACAGCAAGGAATAAATAGCATAGGGTGTTCACTTGCAAGCCATCCATGAGAGATTTTTAAATGCATTTAGGCAAGTAAATGCACATTTGTACAGAGTGTTCTACATGGCCATCCAGGACATGGGGAAAAGAACAAATCCTCTGCTCCAGAAAACAGAAGAAGAAGGGTGTCACAGTCATGGGTGTCATTGCTAGGGCTGGGCTAAGACAATAATTACTTTGAAAATGAAGATGCCAGCAGTTTATTGAGTTGTTTTCTTTACACGAGAAGTCTGTGTAGATTTGTGTTGCAACGCAGCATTCAAAAAATTAAATGTTTAAACAAAAGACTAATGCTTTCACCTTGTCATATACTAAGCGTTAGCACATTTAAAATTAAGTTAATATAAACCGTTATTATATTTTAGGCCACACACACATAAGCATCACATAATAGTCCAATATACAGCTGAGCACAATGATCTGTTCATGGATGTACTATAAGTCTTGAATGAAGTGATAAAATGATAAAATGGCAGGAGGTTTGTTTGGTTTTTTAAAGCTTGCAGAATAGCCCTCTAAAGAAAATTATTTTTGCTTGTAGAACCACACTATATACCACATTTTGAGTATTATACTGAAGACTCAGTTCTGAATGGTATTTTTGTTCAATTCTTGCCTGAAACTGCACGTGATACTCAGAATTCCTCCTTACATTTAAGCTAGGTAGACTATTTTAAATATATACATTTGCTATGTTTTGGTGGTTTTTATCATCTCATAATGAGATGAGCCAGAACGAAATCCTAGCCTCACTAAAATGTATTCTAAAATTCATGGATCTAGGATAACATGGGCTAAGTCTGTGTTAATCTGTACATTGCATGAAGAAAACTGTGATTTAAAGAAAAGTTGCAAAATGTCTGTGGCTGTGTTGGTTTTCTCAGTGAGATTTCAAAGCAAACCGGTTTGACAATATGTTTTAACATGACCTCAAATCACAGGCTTCTGGGCTGAGAAAATCCAAACACATTTCTTAATCTTGGGACTGGCAAGGGCAAATGTAAGGCTCCACTCATGTCTGTAATCCTATCGGTCATCGCTGCCCACAGAAGCTATCCTTCTCTACTTGCAGTGTAAAAACTGGGTTATTTCATAATAATATGAAATCCATGTTAGATTTTGCCCATGTCTTACACATACTGTTTCATACTTAGTTATTGATGGGCAAGGGTGGAATTTACTTTTTTACTCCTGCATGGAATTTTCTTAAAAATCTGTAGTGTAAGGGACTGGTATATTCCATATGCCTCAAGCTGAATACCTTATGAATCAACCACCACTTGATTCTCCTGTCAAAAGACACAAGCAATTCATTTGAAATAATTTCATTTTAATACATTACAATCATAAAGCAAATCTGAGGAAATGTAAGCATATAGGATACTCATAGCATTAGAATTTAGTTGTTGGCTGTCAATTAAGGTCAGGGAGTGAGGACCAAGATGTGTGTTTCATTCGCAGGAGTAAGAGACTGGAGGGGACAACTCGCATTAGCAAATCCAGTTCTGTGATATCCTAGTCAACCTACCTGTATAAACTCATCCCTAAATGTATCATGTTCAGTCTTAAAACTACTTGGATTTTACCACTGCATCTTGTTGAAAAGTTTCTCCAGAAATTCTCTCCTGTGATGATTACAGACCTTCTTCAAAGATCCAGTCACAGCCTGTTCATCATCATTTGTTCTTGTGCCAAAAAATTCTTACACTGTTTTCTGTCTTTGTATTTTATGTACCATCATGTGTTTGTGGAGAGTAACGCTATCCCTTTCTCCCTTTGTTTTGGTGGAGTGTATAAAACTGAGGTCTTTTAGAGCAATGAAAGATAATATAAAACTATCCTCATGCATATTAGCCATGCACATCATTAAGAGATATTAGCTCGAGGCTTAAAAGGAGCAGACGTTATAGTTTACTACAATATTGTAATAGTAAAGTCTTGTCCCTGAGGTAATTTATTACATCTCTGTGAAAGACTAAGTAGCTCATGCACAATACAATGCCGATGTAGCACATGTGGTTTCCAGTTATATATAGGATCAGAACAAAGGCCCACCTGAACAGTATCTGTCTCCAGCAGTGGTAAATGGTAGATGTTTACATAAGGGTGTTATGAACAGTGCAAGTATGATTTCCCATATTATATCAAATGCTTAATAAACTTCAGACCAAATTTCCTACAGTTAAAAGAAATACTTGTTTATCAAAGAAAAATATGAAGCTAATATGCATTAATTATCCTTAGTAAACCCATACAGAACTTACTGATTTTTATTTCTTTCTTTGACTACCTTTTCTTTCAAATTTGATTTAAAAATCTGTATATAATTGAAATCAAATTAGTAGTCTCACTGTTTGTCCTTAAATATATCTATTTCCGGACATATTTGCTGTCCTTGACTTTAATTTATTAATTTTCAAAAATTGCTAAGAAAATTCTTAAAAACATGTATTAAAACATATCATGCATAGCACTTTTGGTATTCTGGGATGGAAATAATGAGGGTTTTTCCTCCCTCAACTGTCTCCAGCTATACAGAAACGGAAGTTCTGTTGTTGAGGTTTGCTGCATTTTAATCATTCTCATTAGCAAAGCTCCCTTTCCCACCAAGATTTACACCACCAGTTTTGCTGAAGACTCAAGCAAGCTCTCATAATTTTTGCATATTTTATTTAAGGAGATTCTGTACTTCGTCACTGTGTAAGTCCGCAAACTTCCCTAGTAAGTTTCCTAACTTCTTACTATTGGCTCCCCTAAACCAAAAATGTCAGCCACAGAATTACTTAACCATTCTGTTTATGCAGTCCAACTAGCTAGTGATTGCTGAAGTCTTCCTTTAACTGATTTGTTTCCTTTACAACTTCACTGTTCCCCAAAACAAGTTAATATTAACCTATTTTTGCTTCATGAATTATTTGTAAAAAGAAATCTCTCATATGTCCTGCTCAGGAATAGTTGCTGTTGATAGTAATACTTCCTCTCCAAACTGTCTATTGTCTCTATGACACAGGCTTCAGTAGTATTTATCTTGCCAATAACATTATTTTCTTCATATTACTGTCCTGTTCTGAGAGTTTATAGTAGACCTATGCCATTATTACAAAACAAAAAAAACCCTTCCACCACCACTCCAAAAAATGATTCTGACCAAAATGTATTTTATTCATGCTCAATTCTGATTGAATTAAAGCTTTCAGCAGCAGCTTCCAGAACACTACGCATCATCTTTAACTTTGTCTCTTTTCCGTATCTTACACCAGCAGTTCTAAGTCTTTCATTTTACTTTCAGAGGTCTTTGCATTAATGTAAAGGTATATTAGTTATTTTCTCTTGAGTTCATCCAATTTCCTAGCTGAATTAGGCAATCTTCCTCAGTCTTATATCCCTGACCTCTGCTCTTGTCACTCTCATCACTGTTCATATTTTCTTTCTCCTAAATACTATTCGTCATTTTCTGTATCCTTTAACCACTCCATTTATCAATTTTTCTCTTCTTCTTTACTAAATGCAAGTAGACTGATTGTCTGAGACTATCAGATTAAAAAAAAAAAAAAAAAGGCTGAGGGACCAGCTTTGATCTTAGATACTTGGACTTACTTGCATGCTTAGAATCGACTCCATCTGTTGAGAGGAGTCCTTTTCCTGCAAATACCTCCCAGAACTTGGACATCTCCCTTAAACCTTCTGTTCAGCCTTGTTATCTAGATCTGGATTTCAAAAAAACTGCTGCCTGTGGGCTCCACTTCTGAAGGGTTTATAACCCCAAATACCAATTTAAATAATCAAAGTGAGTCTTTGCTGTCTCACTCAAAAGTCCTATAACTCCATTTGTGGTCAGATTCCTGCTATGAGAACTGCTGGACTAGCAGCACTCTTGTGTTCACTGACTTCCCACTTTTATGAATTTTACCCATGTCTACTATTTATTCATGGTTTTCAGTGGAAATCAGGAAGTTGTTTGGCCGGACATGAAGAGCAGACAATGGTTTTTCTGCATTTGAATCCTTTTCGGTCCACAGTCAGTATCTTAAATCTTTATTGTGTCTGAATCTGCTCAATGGGCAAGCCTCTTTATTCTTAATTTCTAATCACAGAGACCCAACTCTTTTGATGTTGTAGTGAATATCAGACTCTCTCCCATCTGTTCTATTCCTGTCTAAGGATCATTCTGCCTTGTAGACATTCTCATCTTTCCTATGTATCGTCCTGTCTTTGCTTTTCATCTGGTTCCTGGTTGTGTCTCCTCTTCCTTAAATTTTACTACTGAGATGAGCTTCCCCCCTCCTATCTATGCCACCCTCTCTTATTTTGGTAGAAATGAGGATACATTACTGCTACTGATCTGCAAAGCTACTTTGCAGTTTCCAGCAAATTCTCAGTCCTTCTAACCTCCTGAATGGTGCTACTTAAAAAAAAAATAAATCTTTTACCCCTTCTGTATTACTATTGGCTTAATCACTTGTCTGTGTATCTTTTGAACAAGCATTTTAACTTTTTTGTCTTTCAGTCTCCCTGTGTTTCACATAATATTAATCACACTGGCTGTTGTAAAACCACAACTAATAAAGTACTGATTTACATTATACTAATTAATCAAAGCTTTTGGGGTAAACAATGTCAAAACAAGTTCATTTATCCAAAAGTTGGTTTTGATAATTTTATTTCATTATTTCCATTGGCCTACAAGAACAATACTGAAAATAAAGTTTTGATTCAGACAACGCTTTTTTTCTCTAAACTACTGGAAAACTTCGAGTTAAATACACACATAAAGGATCTGGATTTTACATTTTACCTATTTGTTTTAACTATTTTGTTAGCAAGAAGTTACTCTCTAAAGACTATTAAATAGTAACAGTGATTAATTTAGAAGTGATTTTTAGTGGGGAAAACCATAAAACTACTCAATCACTCATTTTTCCATGAAGAAAGGTAGTTGCTACAGCTACATGCAAGCTAAGGTTGCTTGCACATAGTTTTAAAAGCCTATTTTATGCTTTAGTACTTTATTTCTTTAACAAAGAGGTTAACATCATGCCATCACAAGGGAAAACAGAATTGAAAACTTATTGGAAAATTATTTTCCGTAGTGAATAGATGCATTTGTTTTAACTACTAACATGCGAGTACAAGTTATAACATTGGAAAATAGGTTGTATTTTTTAAAACTGCTGATTTTAGTAGTTATTTTTTCAGTTTTGTGGATTACAATGAATCATATACAGTATTTTTTTTTAATTAAATATCTTGCTTAGTGTTCATTATAATTTGTGAATTTTAAACCAAATTCCAGTTTGCAATAGTGCCTTTAAGATCTAGTTTGGACTAGAAAAATCAACAATTCCTTCAAACATCAAACACTAGCTCACTCTTGAAAATCAGATGCTTTCTTCAGTTTTTTTTTCTTTGTTATAGGAAATGCATCATATATGGGTGTATCACAATCAACTTCAGAGGCAGGATTTATCTAACAGTGTCAGCCATGCCAACATTATTGTTGCTTACATTCCTCTGGTAGGATGAATAAGTTGCCCTGGGGATTCCTGTTCTCTACAGCAGCTGAAAAGAAGACAAAAGCTTAGCTTAATCCAGACACCTACCTTTGAGGCAGCTGAAAAAATTCCATCCCTCACCCACGCACCTTACATGGGTACAACTTGGAGATCCCAAGTCCTTAAACTAGTCTCATTATGACAGAAATATTTTTACATAAGCTTGAGATTCAAACTAACTAGCTGAATCTCACTGTGACTAAATCGTATTATGAGAATTTATGAAGAGCAAGGATTAAAAAAATGGTGAGGTTAGAATGACATCATTTACTGCTAGAGCATGTAAAAATGCTGGTTTAAAAATAACAGGCTGTAGAAAAATTAGCTGTGTAGACTACTTTGGATTCTACATATTATTTTGCATTCTATGTATTATATTAATATGAATATTATATAAAGACTACTATGATTCAATTTGGTCATAAAACTTCCTCAAATTACATTTTTCTGAATATATGTTTACAAATGCTAGAAATCATTAACTAGTATTTTCTTGAAAATACAATAAACACTTTTCTGTACACAGAAATCAAAATATGCAATATTTACACTAATATTCTTGTAGGATGATTTCTTTATAGAGCGCTCCAATTTGGTTCCCCTTTACTGCTAGACAAATGATATATCAAGGAATTTATATTACTTTGGTGAGACTTTTCTATGAAATTATACCTAGACTTTGAAGAGTCATTCTAACAATGCAGTTTAAAGTTTCAAAAGGCGAGACATTTGGCTATACAGGGCTTGTGACTCAAAAGCAAACCTTAAATGCAATTTGCAGAGGTGCTAGTGCAATTTGTAGGTGCTGGTATGCAAGACCAGGGTTTGCAATTTGGGGAGGTCTTGTTGGTTGGTTCTTTTTCCTAGAGCTGTTGATTTAGCCTGGATGCTACTGTATACCTGAGAGCAGTATGGGGTGTTATACTGTGGAACCGAAATCACTAACTAATGAGTAGACTGTGAGTTTAATTCTCTGTAAATTTGCTTTTCTTATGATCTTGCCTATCTTACAAGGTTCAGGGCTATGACCGGAGGGATTGATCCTGTGCTTAGTGAAGTCAATAGCAAAATTTCTATGGTAAGTAACAATTAGAGTCTCCCCATCCTTGACGATGTGTAAGTACGTGTGAACAAAAGCTTTACTTTGCTGCAGGTATGAACTAGCAAGAAATAAGTCCCCAGAGAAAGAGAAGTAGGCAGGAATGTGCACTGCAGCAGCGATGTGTGCCTCGGGGCAGACAGTCATGGTACCTGTGAGCGCTGCTGCTTTGTGCATCAGACTTGCTTTAAGCTAAAATCTCTAAGGAAGTCAGTACCCAGAACCCACATTTCAAGCTGCAGTTACAGGTTGAGAAAGTTTGGCAAGCTTGATATCTTTGTTCAGGTGAAGTATATGATTAAACAGACAAAAAGCTTCTTTACAAATACACATTTTGTTCACAAAAATAGTATGTCCAAAGTAATGAATCTATTGTGAATGTGTACAAAGAGACAATTAATGCTGGATTTGCATGAAAGCACCAGTTATAAAGCTGATTTTCCTGGTCTCTTATCTTTAAAATGCAATGGTCTTATGCGGACATGACAAATGGGGACCACAAGACCCTGCAAAACAAGCCTTGTCTACTTCGTAGTGCTGATACCATTGTTTAATTAATGAAAAGGATAGAGTTTTTTAGAAAAAATGAAAATATATTATTGATTTCCTAAGGGATCCCAGTGAAAAAACAGGCAAATAATATTATTCTCTTTTACCTGTAAAAATAAACAGATTACACACAATCAAATTTCAGTCTTTAATTATGGGAAATATTTATTCAGATTGGGGGCAGAGAATTACAGCCATGTTTATCCAATAGAAGTGATAAATGCTACTAAATTAAACAGTCTTTTTCCAGCTGTTTTACAGAGGATTATGTATTTCCAAAAGCTTTTCATAAATTTGTCAAAAGCTGGAAAAAAGTGAATAGAGAACAGAGATTCTCGCTAAACAAATAAGCTCATTAAAATGCCAGGGTGTGGGAGGATGGGGTTTGCTACATGCTTCATGATGGCAGCTTGAGTGTTGTGTCATTTTGGCAGCCAGATACGTATATGAACAGCGAGTATAGCACTCGCTGGAAGATCAGCACAAATGATGAGTATGGAGAAGCAGCAGCACCCAGGGCTCAGTTCAGTATTTAGTGGAAGAGCCAAGAGTGGACCATGCTGAAGAAGGTGATTTAGTTTAGCAAGTCTAGTTCTTCAAATATATATGTACACATATTTGCACTCTTGTGTAAGTGTAATGTGCCATGTTTCAGTTTTTATTCATCAATAGAAATTAAGTGCTCATTTAGGGATTTTCACAAACTGAGAGAATCTTCCAGTCGTTGGAATTTCTTTATTTTCCTTATCTCAAGCTGCTTTGATAATGATAATGCTGCTTTAAGTAACAAGATTACAGACATTTAACACATAAAAAAGGCAATTGTTGAAAACAAAAATTTAAAGACAAAGCTTTAAAAATCTTAGAGAATTTGAATCTCTTGCATTATTTTAGCCTAATTACTTTCTGTACCAGTACAACATTTATGTCTTTAAGAATTTAACCTTGTATTTAAAAAAGCAAATTGTCTGTTATATAAATTCACTAGGCCAGCTCCTTAGTTCATGCAGTTTGAATTTGGCTAGAGTTACAGTACAGTACATACTTGAGGGCTTGGCCTTTTCAGTTAAAAACGAAAATGGGGTTAGAGGAGGAAAAGGTGATTTCAGCCATTTTAACTTTGCTTATATAGAAAGTTTATGGGAAAAAAAAAAAACAAACAGATGTTCATATTTTCTCTTTACAGTGGTTTAGCAGATTTTATGTTTGGTTTCTTCTTTAGAATTTTCTCTTATATCTGAGCTAAAACACTATAATCTTTTCTATGTCATCTCCTTTGATGTGCAAAATAGAAGGATTATACATCACAGAATTCCTGCAAACAGAATCTATTAAGTCCCTTGGAAAAATTGTGTAAATGAATTTGGATGCACCACTGTGAAACCCAAACTCAAACAGCTTGTGTTCTAGGAAGAAACAAGAGAGAGCTCTTACTACCTCACACCAGCCAAAGGATGATAGCTATTATGTGCAGAATGCCTGATGTGAAAGATTTAGCTATAGTTTTTATACAGATTAGCACGTAAAGGGAAAAATAAAAGGAAACTTCATAGATATGAATTCATAATGTGAGAGGCTGGTAAAAAAATCCTGAGAGTACACACGAAAGAAAGGTTATCGTTCTACAAATGCATTTAGAAATGTAATATCTTTGAAAATTATGAACTGTATGTGATGAAATTAAGTCTTTGAATAAATAAATATTGTTATGAAATGCTTCTGTATAAAAAAACCCACCTGTGGCTCAAATTCAAGTTCATTGAAAACAAATGGGTTAGTAATCTAGCATGTAATGTTTTAATTTAGCAAACGGACTTTGTTTTATGATGGGTAAAAGAAAGAGTATGACTGTACATTTGGGATACTTAAATGGATAGTGATTATATTACTCATCATCATACCACTTGCTTCTTATTCTTAATTGCAAGTCTGGCAGTGATCAGATCAATCATCCTACAAACAATGGACTAACATGAAAACAGCTTCAAAAGTTAACTCTTGTTGGCTGGCAGGTATTCTTATCAGATAATACTTAGAAAATTATGTATCTTTTTACTGGAGCTCACATACATACATAAACTGTTCATATGTACGTACCCCTGTATATATATATTTGCATATATATACATTAATATCTCTGTGTGTGTGTGTATACACATGTACACTCACCTATAGATAAATCATATATCACAGACAGAGAGAGGAAGAGACGGGTGCGTATCTGTCTGTCAGGTCCACCAACACTCACAACTGAATTGCTTGTCTGAAGACTGGGACTGACAAGGTGCTGTTGCTAAGCACAATATGGATTTGCCACAGGAATCGCGTGGTGACATTGGATGGTCAGGAGGAGATCAGTCAGAGCTAATAGCATGGTCAATGGAGAGAGTTAGTCCACGGGTGGCATCGAATTTGGAACTCTGTGTCTTCCTCTGGACGAACATCTTTCTACCCATAACTACAAGGATCCTGCGGAGACTGTGCCTCCTAAAAAGAGCATCAGAATAAAGTCAGATAAATAAAGGGCATCATAATAAGGTCTGACAAATAAAAGGCATCAAAATGCCTCACTCATTCTGCATGCTAGAAATGCTATACGCTTTCAGTGTCTGTGTGAGTGTGTTCTTGTACGACTTAAAAACAGGATAAAGTAGAGTGATGGTAAAAACAGCATGAGGAAAATCTACTTAATTGATATATTTGCTTGCGTTTATTTGCCTGGCTTAATTGAGCAGCTAATGCCAGTTTCTAGGGCATATATTGGACGACATTATGTCTGTTGTATATAATCAAGAGAATGATATCCTGCCAGCTTGCCAGTTGTGAGCCATAAATGTTGCCCTCTGGCTACACAAAACTCAAATTTAAAATGTTGTCATAACTTGCAAATATGCAGAAATGATTTACTTTCTGCATCTTGTTAGACTGAGTATAAACTTTACTATTTATTGTTTTATTATTCACTTATTTATTTTCCTGTGGAGTAGAAGAAAGTCTTCCTGAAAGCTGTTGGGGATGAGGATCAGTGCCAAATGAAATCTGAAATAAAATTGTCCGAAACAAGTAGCGAAGTTGTACATTCCTCTGGCATGTTTTGGTATATAGATTATAATCGTTTCCCTTAGGGAACAATCCTGTTCTCCTGACAATAGGTATTTGCTTCTGGCTATGATTTTCAAAAGCATATAAGTTACTTCAAAGTGTGATTTTTATCAGTTTGAAATGGAGCCGTGCCTCTGAATTATGGAGATACTTTAAAATCGCTTTCCTTTCACTTTAGTAAAGTACACTCAGATTCTCTAATATATGAACACAGATTGCTTTTTATCTTTGAACCATTTCTATGTATGAGAAAATATATCCTTTTTTTGATACTATGCTTTCCTTGCTTTATTATCTGAGAAACAAATTTTTTGGCTGATATATCATTTTAGGATGATAGCATAGAGAGTACTCCTACTCTTATCCCATAGGGGAAAATATACTTTTTGTGACATCTCAGATAAAACAGTGATGGCAGTAAAATGAAAATATTATTCAACCACTTGTTTAAATGACTGAATTGTCCAATAAGCAAAAAGCAGATGCATTTATTATTTAAAACAGGCACAGGTTTCTGACCACAGAAACTTCTGAACTTGCTTTTATTATGAAGATTAATTTCAATGAAAAATTCAGCATTCAGGGTGTGGGAGTAGCACACATTTTATTTGTCAACTTAAATATACTGTATTTTCCTAATACCTAATTCAGTCATTTTTTTTCTTCTCTCTTATTTGTAAGTTGACCATTGAGTTATGAAGTGGAAAAACCTACTGCCAGTACTGTCTATGCTGAAAAAATGGACCATGAGGGACTACAGAAAAAATGGACCAGAGGGCTACAGGAGTGAGGCAATCCACAACAGGATGGGCAGACCTTGGAAACATGGACACTGAGCAAAGGATGTTGTCTCCCTGATGATTCCACATTTTCTCTCCAGTGAACCAGACACTACTCAGATCCCAGTCTTACTCTTTTTTTTGAGTGACAATATTGGAGGAGTAGAAAAGCACCGACGAATTGGATACCTCATCCTTTAGACATAAGATAACCAGAAGGGCGGTCCAGAATTTCATTTTCAGCTGCCAGGTTTAAGATCCTGGACAAGGGCTCTGGCAGGGTACGCCCATTCTGCAGTGCCATGATAACAAGTACAAGGTCCCCTTCCTGGTACCAAGGAAGGTACTCACCTTCCTCACCTAAGTCTGCTCACCACTGGCTTGTAACAGTTGTTCGGTGATCAATTTAGGGTGGGCAAATTCACAAGTGCTTTGGTCATAGCCTAGATAGGTAATTCCTGTGCTTCTGTAAAGTTCACATCTTTGGCACCCCAAAGTAATTACCAGACTGACAGCTATTCAGGATCTTCTTTTCCTTTGCCTCCTTTTCCAAGAATAGTCTGCTACTTCTGCTCTGGATATGGCTATAAACCCACTCAAAAGTAAAAGAGGTAAAATGGTATCTAAAAAAAAATTTTAAAATTAGTCTTTAGTGAAAATCAACTTTCCATTTAACAAACTTTTGAATTCTGCAATTCTTTTTATTGCTGTAAATCATAAGCCAATATATATGTGTGAATGTTGTCATATATTTAAGTATTGAGTCTAAAACTCCGTCACTCATCCCTCACTCAATTTTTCAGACTTCAAATCATTTGGGACAAGGGCACCTATTTGCTTATGCAATGTGGAACACAATGGACCTTCTATACTTCTGCTCCCAACTCATCTAAACGTGACACAATGACTTTTAAAATATAACCTAGCTTTAGATTTATGCTCTTGCATTGTAAAATATGGGAAATAAATTTGAATGCTGGAACTTTTTTCATATTAAAAGTTCAGAAAATTTGGGCTGTGGTAATACAGAACAAAACCAAAGTTTGAAACGTTGAAAATTACTGTGAAAAAGAATTTTTCTCCTGTGCACTCCAGAAAGGAACTGATTCTTGGCTTAGGTATTTTCAAACATACAGCTGTATTTCCTCATGACAAGGACACCTGCAGGCAAAAGATACGCACTAAAAAATTGTTTTGATAATTCTAGCTAATCGGAAAGTTTCACAAAGCAGTGTTTCTTTAAATAATGTCAATCCACAAACAGAAAAGTGAAATCCATCAATTTCAAAGTGCATTGTAAGATCAGGGAAGCTTACACTTCATTAGCAATTACAAATTGCTTTGTATCAGGCCTAATTAAGCCTGAAAACAGGATAAAAAACATTGATCAGAAAGTGTTTGTTGTCCAAAAGGTAGTCAAAATTTAAGTCAGAGTATGTATATTCTTTCCCTCCAAAACCCACTGATACTCAAACACATGCAGAGGCAGAGAAAAGCCCCTATGTCGTGGCTGTGCATGCAGATAACAACAATGAGAAGTGGAGAAAATTGAATCCATTACCAGACGATCACTGCTATAATGGAGGTGGCAAAATACAAGACATTTTCAGATATTAATGAGCATGGAGAGAAAGAGCGTCTTCTAAAGAGGGAGGAGAAAGATATCAGCAAAAGATAAAAGCAGTAATGCAGACTCAATACTTATTCACTGAAATTTGTCAGCTAAAACATGTATTTCATTAAAGCTATAATTTAGTGAAATACTTCACATCAAGTCCAGCAATTTTAAATTTGTGAAAAATCTCAGAGTGCATCTAAGTTGAGATTTCATTTAGCTTTGGATTTTTATTTTTTTTTTTGCTTTAACATGTTGTTAGGAATATTTCATTATGTTCAAAGTTCAGGGCAACATCACATGTTGCTCTGCATGTCTTAGCCTGGATGAAAGAGCTTTTTGTCTTTATATTTTTTTCCCCTCCCAACTGACTAATTCAGTTTAGCCATTTGCTCCTCCTTTCCATAACTGAAGGTTTGTTTATGTTTGGCTGATGCTGTGCATTTTGGTAGCAAGAGTAAACTGGTTTCTGATACAGCTCCATTAGTACTGTCAGAAAACCAGATGGATGCTTATTCCTCCTATCTCATCCTCCTCTCCTTCTTTCTCTTTTCTCTGCTTATTACACAATTTGTTTTTCAAAGACCTATCCTGATGTTCAACCTCTTCTCTAACTTGGTCTGTGAAATTTAGTAAAAGTTCAAATCAAAATGGTTACTTACAGCATTTTCTGCTAACTGCAGGATACTAAATGTGTGTTGAGAAACGATGCCCAAAATGTTACTAGAATTAAATTTGCCAGTTTAAGGGGGTTAAAGAGAGGGAGAGATCTGAGGTCTAGAAAAAAAATACCATGTCATCCTGAAGTTTTGACACTGATTTAACAGTATAGAAATTCTGCTTTTTAACTTTCCCGTTTGAGAAACTTATTAAGATACTAAAGATACCAACCAGCTATATAGTCATTACATACACACAGGTATAGGGTACTCCAAAGTTTTCCATTAGTAACAGAATTTTGGGATCAAGAAATGTATTCTTTAGACATCTACTTCAAACTATTTCAAGCACTGAAGAGCAATCAAAAGCAAATTATGAATATGCTATCCTCCTTCTTCTTGTTATTATTGCTGCTACTTAGCAGAATTTCATGAATTGTAAAGGTCTTCATTGGAGGGAGAAGGATATATCATGTAAAAATATAGATAAAGTAAATCTTGCAGTAGAGAACTTATAACCTAAATGCTTACCTTTTACATGTACAAAGCATACATCCTTGGATTGGAGAAGGAGCACACTTTTCTTCCTCATGACTTTACACTGATTTGCATATTGCACCATGATTCAGGGCAGCGCAGCGGTCTGTGTGAACATCAGCGTGCCCACAGTCACCCACGGCATGATACCTGCAGGCAATCATGCCGAGAACGAGTGGAGCAATTGTTGTGACTCACCTACCGCCAGCAGTGAGCCTGTTGTTGTGGTCTGTTCCTCTGTTTACACACGTGTTCATATACACACACATGCATGCACCCCTTTTCTTACTCGGAGAGATTTCTCTACCAAGATGATGATAGTAAACATGAAAAAAACCATCAATATACAGCCTAATGTATGCACTTCTAGCCCATTTACAACATGCTAGTACTCACTCTGAGTAGTTTTGCTTAGCAGTGAAGGGAAACAATTGAAGAGAAACCTCAAAGGATAATTAAGAAATAACATAGGCTTTTTCTTCAGTTTTCCTTGACATATTTTCTTTACAAGTCTCCATTCAACTTTAATTAAGTTTTGGGTTGAGCTCCTGAACCTGGAACAGTGGATTTTTTTTCCTCATAATACAAACTTTACCTTGGAGATAAAAAAAAAAAAGAAAAGAAGTCACAGAGCTATAATCAGCAGATCGTAGAATGAAAGGATTATGAGTTTTATACTGGCTAAAAAAGTCTTTGAATTCATTATCTTTTTATGAGTTTCACATACACATGAAATACCAAATTAATAGGGCCTTATTCCATTCATATTTGGTGTTAGAGAAGTCTTAAGTGAGCAAATGTAACTCATGCTCAATTTAAGAGCTCTTCAAACTAGTAAGATGTTGCAAAGTGATTAAGGACTAGGCCCAGAAAGCTTCACCAGCTTTAATAGTTTAAATTAATATAAGCCGTAGGTTGGGGGGGTTTAACATATACCTGAATAAGATGAATAAAATTCCACAACAAATAAAACACCCTTTTGCACTGAAATATATTGTCTTCAAATTCATTTATATATCTCTGATATGAGCACTATCATTTCCAATCTTTCCTTTCAATGTAGGATTACAAAGCCTATACTATTGCTCATCATACACTTCTGTGCAAGAGACAGTAGAAACAAGTGAAGCAATCAGTCAAATGTAGTAGCAGTTACGGCTCTGAAAGATCAAAGAGCAGGTAAAATAAGTAATAAGGGACACACTTTCTTGTATATTAAATAGGTCAATCATTCTCATTTATGCTATAAATATGCCTGTCAAGCATTTTAAAGAAAATTTTGACAATCATGAAATGTATTGTTTAGCATTTCTACAGGGTTTTATGGTTTTGAGTCACAACAATATTCAGAACGTCTTATTTCATTGTTCCCACAAAGCAAGTGTGAGTTGCCAACAATCACAGAGCAATTCAGTCTAGGTATGAGAATCAAAGCCAAAGGTTTCACTGTCCAAAGCATAATCTATTCTACATACCTCTGCTGAAAATGTAAACAAGGGAATATTTCACTGTACATGGTTAGAAACTCAAATTTATTTTAGTTTCTGTATTCCAGGTATTACAGATGGCTTTGCCATGTAATTTCTAGAACATTTAATGTCCCAGTAGCATCCCATTACTAAAACAAAGAAACTTGAACAGATATTGAGCATGCCAAAAAATACAAAGCCAAACTACTAAATAGTTACTTGAAGGGGTGCAGAAATGCTTAAGTCTACACTGATTTCAGAGAATAGCCTGACACATTCCAGAGAATCTATTTTTCATTTCCGCAGCTGAGACAGAATGCCCTAATAACTACGGTAAGAAAAGCAGAGGGAAATACTAATTTGAGATCAACTCATTTTTGGAACTGTGCTCTGGAAGGTAAGAATACATAAGAGAAAGGAATGAACACAACCCAAACTTATGTTTATAGACTGTATTACCACTTCAATATAATTTTGTTTTCATGTTGAAAAACCTAGGTCTGAGACAGGGATTTTGTCAGAAACAATGACACTAACTTAACTTCATGCCTTTGCGGTCTGTTGCTCATGAACTTACCTTCATCCCCTACCATGCAAATTTCTCTTTCAGTGCAGCGGCTTGCTACAGCTTCCTGTTTAAGAGGCAGGTATTGCCACACTATCTTAAATTAACTTTTTAATTTGGACCAGAGCTTGTGGAACAACATAAGTGGTTGGGAAAAAAATGGCAAGTTCACAGGAAATGAGGAATCCCTCAACAGAGCGGTGTTTTATCTGATCAGCTAGACAGAGATTTCAGAATTTTGCTGACAGGTTAGAGAGGCCTATTTTAACATGCATATATGACTACAGGCTATTTTTTGAACTATTAAAACTATTTTATATTTGAATTCAGCTATCACTATTTAATATTTTTTTCCCCTGTGAAGTTCAATAATTATGCTGGTGCTATCTCTGTTCAACAGTTAAAGTAATCCTCTTCTTCATTCACTCCTCCCATCTCATTCAGCTTCCTTATGTGACCATCAAAAGTTGCTCTGACCTGAACATTAGAATAAGCCTAGAGTCAGGGAAGAGTATTGTTTTGATCAGTACAAGACAATCACACTTACTTACTTTTCCTCAGTTTGTATTTTGTTATTTGAGTATTTTCCTTTTTAAAGAAAATTTAGAATCCACAGTTTTCAGACTTTATTTGAAGATATTTGCCTTCTAATTACAATCTGCAGACACATTAGACTGAGGAAAAAATAATCCATTCTCCATTGATATGACTAAAACCCTGGTTAGCACATCTCTTTTTACATGTTAATTTCCATTCCAAATAACAAAAACCAGAAACATCTCTCGCCACATTATGTCAACATGTAAATCCCAAGCAAACATCAGGATGTGATGAATCAGCGCTTTTTCATGCAGATTTCTTCATGATAGCCCATACCCCTTGACTTTCCTCTTGTCGTGGTTTAGCCTCAGTCGACAACTAAGCACCACACAGCCACTCGCTCACCCTTCCCCCCACCAGTGGGATGGGGGAGAGAATTGGAAGAGCAAAAGTAAGAAAACTCGTGGGCTGAGATAAGAACAGTTCAATAATTGGGGAGGGGGGGAAAATGTAATGAGAAGGAAAACAACAAGAGAGTGAGAGAGGAACAAAACCCAGGAAAAAAACAAGTGATACAACCGCTCACCACCTGCCAACAGATGCCCAGCTGGTCCCTGAGCAGCTATCGCTACCCCCCAGCCAACTCCCCCCAGTTTATATACTGAGCATGATGCCATATGGTATGGAATAGCCCTTTGGCCAGTTTGGATCAACTATCCTGGCTGTGCCCCCTCCCAGCTTCGTGTGCACCCGGCACAACATGGGAAGCTGAGAAGTCCTTGACCAGTGTAAACATTACTTAGCAACAACTAAAACATCAGTGTGTTATCAACATAATTCTCATACTAAATCCAAAACACAGCATTATGCCATCTACTAGGAAGAAAATATTAACTCTATCCCAGCCAAAACCAGGACACCTCTTTACTAAATCATGAGGCACTATACACTCTGCTATATGCTGTTTCGCTTAGTGAAGGGACCATGTGCAGCTGGGAAGCCACCAACATAGCACCAAACACCTCCTTGCCCTCCTTCAGGATGCTACGGATCAGGTCCATCTAGCTAGTGGATCACAGGAGTGCAAAACTCATTGTGTTTGGAGCAGGAGAAAGGATGTGAAGTAAAGAAACACTAAGCCATTTCTGAGTCAGAGGAATGTAAAAGAAACCATAAATAATGTAATTATCATGTAATTTTTATTACACGCCATCTTGTAGAAAATGCTGTGAGAATCTTTTGAATAGAAATAATGGAAGTTTTAAAACTGATGGAGTCTATGGAGAAAGTAGCAACACAGCCATATATTTGAAAATTGCCTGATATACAACAGATTCCTTTTCTTTTTGGCTGCTTTGTAAGTGCAAATGCTAGAAGAAAATACATGTACCTAAGAACAGAGCTTCATTTCTCTACTACTCAAAGCAGTTTATGTAAGTAATCTGTAAGTAATCTTACAGATACCTAATTTTTAAAAGGCCCCAGAAAAATTGCCACTTTGCCTATTATCGCAAATCAATTTTCCAGCACTAGGTGTTGATTAGCAATGGTGGGGGAAAAAAAAAAAGATGAGGAAGAGTGGGAAGGAAAACAACAGAGTTCATGGTGCTCATATACTTGATAAATAGCAGGGTGTAAGACCCTAGACTTGGATAAAAAGAAACTTTCTTTTAAGTAGTTCACAATATATTGAGAGGAAGTCTGATTCCCTGTAAGAGGGCACAAGGTTTAAAGAGATCTGGTTCTGCTCTTGGCTCACACGCTGTCCTACTGCATGGGCTTCAGCAAAATACCCATTTTTCACTGACTCCCTTCCCATTATTTGCAAGTTCTGATTATTTAAATTGAAAGACCTCAAGGAAAAAACAAAACAAAACAAAACAGATGGTTTCTTATTGTTACATTCACTATATTCCAAACCAAATTTATAGTAGCTAAAATAATGCAGTTAACAATAATAATATTTAAATTCCTGTTGATCTTGTGACTGAAGCATGGAGCATAATGCATGTGTACAGAGGAACTGAGCTATGACTGCTTGAGAAACAAACCTTTATGTAGAGGAAGCTAGAACAAAAAGACACATGTGAGAGGTATAGTGGCTCTGGAAGCTTCTGTATTGATCTTTTTTTTTTCATGTTTTCTATTTAGCAGACAAACCAGAACTGCAGGGGCTAGGTGTGTTTCGGTGCTACACTGCCACAGAGGTTTTCCAGGTTGCACAGACATAGGTGGTCTTGGCTTCTCATTAAGAGCAAAAAGAAATAGATTTGTGCTGCACTTCTTATGCAAGAATATCACCTCCTGACCCTCCAAAATTAGATTTTAGTTCACAGAAATCCAGCAGGAGTTCGCTAGCTACATAATCTTCAATTCTCATTCAGAGTTTCCTGATTTATAGAATGCCCCTCTGTTTTTAACAGTAATTTGCAAATACTATTCACAGCATCACACAGACAGCCTGGAGAAGTACTTTTTCAGTCCACTTAGTTCTTCGCATTTCCATCTACAGGAAAACCATGCCTGGTGCCTGTATCAGATAACTATGTCAAGTTCATTCTGAAATTCAGAGAACACCTTGATTTCTCACCTTTTATATCAGAGAAAGAAAAGGCATAGACTGAAACTTGTATTGCTAAAGCTGTGTTGTAAGAAAAGAGGAGAGAATGGCTATATTTATTTCATGTGCATAATCTATTTACCCATCCTTACCACTTAGCTCAGTGTGTTTTTCCAGCTCCTCCCTCTCTCTGGCTCTGTTTTCACCTGATGAGCTCCTGGGTCAAAAGCACTGAATCTTGCAAATTCCAGACCAATATCCATATCAGCATCTGAGGAAGGCCAAGCCCTATTTCCCTGTCTTTGTTCATAGCCATCGCTCCAAGGGGCAAGCAACACAATCCATACATTTGCTCAGTAAACTTGCTATCCTTTTAGTAAAGTGCTTTTCAGTTCACAGCTTCCTCGCAAACGTGCTGCAAAGGTGGCCTGTGCGTAAATTGAGAATGGGAATTCAGAGATGTGTGGTGATGAAAGGACTGTAGTAAAGCAGTGTGCTCTTCCACAAAACAGCATGAGAACAAACTGTAGGATGTTTTATAAAATGGCAGCAGATGTTTATCTTGACTACAGAGACATAAAGTTTTTTCCCCTAGCCGTATAAAATTGATATTAATCATCAGAATGTGACATCAAACTACAAATTAATAGGACTTTCTACACAGAGATGAAGAAAAGGCACTGTCTTTTAAAATGTGCATGGCAAGCAAAGAGAAGATGGGTTATTTTACTAACAGTCTCATGCAGGTTTTTGTCCTTTTCAAATATTTGTATTGTTACTAATTACTTATGTTCTAAGTCAAGGGGAAAGCAATGGTTTCTCTGATCATTCTTAGATCATTTCACATTGCCAGAGTGCACATGAGCAAGCTTGTATTTCTTCAGCCAAGCAAGTGCAAGCCACAGTCTTGACAATGTTCAAGGTACAAGGCAGAGTGCAGATTTGACCAGTTCTATGTGTTTTTGAAGGTTCTAACTTTCTCTGTAAGAAATTTGTCCTACAACATTTGACCTCTTGTTATTTATACTTTTCACATAGTCCTAGTAACAGATTCATATTCTTTTATATATTTTCCAGTAGGCTAATAAAGCTTGATTTAGAGGCGCTGAGATTTCTCCACAAGGACCTAAAAACTTTTAAAATCAAGATTTTATTTGGCTAAAGTGAGAATGGAAATTTCATTCTGAAACTAGACATGCAGCTTTAAAATAGAGAAAATTGAAATTAGGAAAGAAAACAAAAGCTACAAGGTTTCTACACCCCTCTCCTTCTGCCAGCTGTGTTCTTGAAGGGCGGTCCTTGCTCTCGGTTCCTCAGTGACTTTCTGAGGACACAACCTCTGCTGTGGTCCTTGGATGCACTGTCTGGCAAGGCTGAGGTCTGTCTGCTCCTTGCTGCCCACTGCAGTCCCTTTAGTCTCTATGTGAGACTCAGCAGCTCTCGCTGTTGCCTTTTCCCCTCTGTAGTTCCCATAGGAAAGATGCAACTTCCCTCCAGACAGCCCATCTGTTCTCATCTTGTCAAGAATAAGTAAGCCCTCTCAAAACCAAGAAAGAGCAGTGAATACTTTGCCTCAAAGCAGGTCAAGAGTTTCCCTCACTTCTTTTGGAGGCAGATGACAGTGATCTCTGTCCAAACAGGCAGGTTGTGAGCCAGATCCCCAGCTACGTGGCTTCCATGTCAGTGCAGGCTTGCACCTGACTCGCTCAGAGTCAGGCAATGCTCATTCATGTCGGTTTGCAAAAGATCATGGAGATGCACTCGAAAATAAACACTGGGCATGCCAGCAGACATATCAAAAAATGAACACAGGGCTAATTTAGAGCTCACTCACATTTCACTTGTATCCATGCATGCATGCTAGGACAGCCTGTAGTCACTACTGCTAAATTATTATTATCTGTATTTACCATTAATTTTTATTTTGTTACCACTCAAAAACAAGTCTGGGTCTCATTGTGCTAGACACGGCATGAACATAATTGATGAGAAAGTCTGTGTCCCTAAAAGCTTTTAGTCTGAAGGATAAGACATAAATACTAGATGAAACAATCAAATCAGCTGGATGAACTTGGGGAAAAACATGCTCAAAAAAATAAATCCACAGTTTAATATGTTCTGCATCACAGTCACAATTTTTCCATCTGTTTCTGACTGATAACAGCCTGAGAGGTACCACTTTCCCTGTTACTGCTTTATTTAGTAAAATGTTACGTTAAAAAAAAAATGTTGCCTCTCTGTGGGACATGAGTGGAATGAGTACGAGTGAATAAAACTCTTTAGAGGTTTTGGCCTTCCAATTACTTCAAAGCAAGATAAATGCAGTAAGCATCAAAGTGATTGTTCGCTGTCCTATACTGTCAATAAAACTGGTAGTTCTAATAACAGGCAAGTCAAAGAAACCAGGTACATCTCGGTCCTTCAACCTTTCTGTGTGTAATCCCACCAAAGTCAAGAGTTGTACAGGATTGGATTCAGCCATAAGATGTTGCAAATTAAAGTTTCATTTCAGGAAAGGAATGTAAATAAACCAAACCAAAGTATAGAGAAGACAGAGGTTTCTCTTTCATTTAACTTTTAAGAGAGAGGAAAAAAATCTCCTATTAAAAGGTACTACCCAGCAAAAGTAAATCTAAGCAATTTTGCTTAAAATAACTAAATGCATATTATATTCACAACACTTTTATCAATCTTTTATTGTACTCCCATAATATTTTCATTGGTGGAAGCCAGCGACTTATGTCCATTGTAATTATGATTCATGATAATTGTGTTGTCTTAAAGAATTTTGTAAAAATTTTCAAGGGATACCAAGCTAACAGAAAAATTAAAGGAATAATTTCTGTGTTTATTCACCCTAGAAAAAAGTTGAATTTTAATATGGTCACTATAAATCATTATTAACATACATTAAAACAGCCTTTAATATCTAATGTACAGAAAAGTAGTGTTCTGAAATATTTTTTTTTCTAGACATAGTTCACTTTGATTCAAGGTTAAAGCATATTACATCTATTATTTGTCAAGGTTCATTTTGCCTTAAAACCTAACCATCTGGCATCATTTTCGTTAATGCATTTTAAGTAAGGATAAAATTTGGTAGTCTAGACAATTTTCTATCTAAGATAAATCTTAAATTTTAGGTTTATATCACAGTATAAAGGGTGGGATGTGGGGACTTTATTTGTGTCTTGTTTAGCTTTATAAGCACTATGTAAAGGGTCAGCTGTATTTATCAAACTGATTCTTCATTGATTTTTGCTTCTGCCATGTAGATTATTGATTTATTTGTTCTACTGAAAATTGTCTGTCAGCTGTTCAATTTGACCAACTGACTTTTCAAAAACATAATTAGGGAGCAAGCACTTCATCCTGGGTTATGGATGTGAGAACTTCTGGCAGAGGCAGAGTCACACATATCTGGGGCAACTGCTGTTTGCTAGGTGAGCCTGCGTCCATGGCCAGTTGCACTGTGCCCCAGGTTGCTGCAGCTGAACTTCTTCCCTTCCCTCAATGAGGTCACGTAAAGGTAGTTTTAGCTCCTCTATCTTACCCTGCAATCCATAACATAATAGTTATTGTGTATTGCACTATATTTAGATACACGAATTTATCTACATCTCAGAGGACTAGGTTGCTTTTGTTGTCCTTTCATAGTAACAGGAAAAATGTAATCCCCTCTAGTAATTAATTTAAAAGCTAACATAAGCTTTCTGGCTGCATTTTGAAGTGTCTTCACTTTTTCTTTTCTTTCTTTCCTCTGATATGATCAATAGTCTTCTATTTGCCAGTCAGGCCATCTCCTACTTGGCTGTTAATTTAGAAACTTCCTGAAATAGAATTTTTCACCTTCAGTTTTCTATTTAACCCATTCCAAGCGTGACTTCTCAGGTAACATGATAGATAGTTTCTTTCTAAGCACAAGAAAAAATAAAATTTGTAGCTATTTTCAAAATTGTTTTCAAAGGATGGAAGTGGGCTGCAGTATTTTGACTGGCCTTCTTTCTTTCTTTTTGTTGGTTGATTTGGGTTTTTTTCTTTTTTCTTTTTTTTTTTCTGGAAGCCCTGAAACTGATTAAGACTCAAGCTGTTGAGACAAAGTCATTTTGAAAGATTACTCTGAGGTCTTATATTTCCTTAGTATTCTTTAACCTAGAGACTTAGCTTACCCAATAACATACTGAATAGCATAATCTACACCGACAGAAGAGATATAAAGAAATTATGCTCTTCGCTTCATCTAGTTTATTTTTGCTTTTGAATATAGGCATAGAGAAGACACAAAGATTTGTGATATTACATGCAGTTCATAAATAATCACAATCTTTGGGACTAATTTTTTTCAAGATTTTGCTCCTACTACCAGAAAAACTGGTAGTAGGAGCAAAAATATAAATCTGATGCCTATATTATCACAGTATAACATTATACCTCATAAATATATTCATTCAATATTTATACTATACTTGATATTTTAAACTAGTACTTCCTTCCTTTTTCAGTTTTACTCAAGTGTCACAAGACCATTCTTAGACTCAAAATCTATAGAAATTAAAAGACAAAACCTCTGCTTTTCTACTAAAGTACAGCTAAAACAAAAAATGTTTGTTAGTATTTTATGAGAAAAGACATAAAAATAGATGTAAAAGGAATAGAAGGAAAATAAAATAGGAACTATAAAAGTGAGCTAAAACACTAAGAGAAGAAAATAATGATACAAGAATAAACTTGCCTGTAATTTCTTCTCACTCTTGGCTTACATTTTTGAGGCAGACAGAGACTGATTTTATATACTGTTCAAAATATAATCATTTATACATCTCATATAATGGTCTCAACAGAAAATAACATTATCATATACCGTTTCACACATCAAATACTCATTTCCAATTCAGTATAGACCTTAAAGTTTTGAGCGGTTCACTAATCTTAAAAGATCTTAAGTAGAGGTTCACATTTAAGCATACAATTAAATTCCAGTTCCTGTTTTGTTTTATGTATGCTACTACTCTGTTCTTATTTTTTAGTAGATTTCATTGTGTTACTAAATATCTTTTATTTCGTTGGTAAAATATGTAAGTACCCATATATTAGTTTTCCATATGTACATTTTAATGAGGAATAAAGAAAACTACATTTGAATGGACAATTCATTGAGAAATTGTCAACATTTGCATTTATACTTCTGCTGTATCTTTTTTATGCTATATGCTTATATGGAACTTGTTTATCATGATAGTTCAGAAGTCATTTATGTCTATAAAACACATCATACTTTAAAGACAACAAAAGGAGAAAAGGAAGTTATACAGTTTATCCAAACTGTAAGTAAAGGGAAGTCTGATGGGTTGTTTTAAATATTTTACATTTTCTTTCAAGGCAAAGGAATGTGGAATTTTATTTGACATTAAATTGTTTTATAAAACCTTGATGGACTCTTTATTCCTGCTAGTAATCATAATCCTTTTTATATTATATGGCACCATTGCATACCGTAAATAATGTCCCTTTCACTGCAATGTATACTAAAGCCAATAACAACAATACCTTATTGTGAAGCAAAGTTAATGGCTGTAACTGGCAGTAATATTTCAGCCTCTTGCCAGCTTATAGCTGATAAAATATTAATTCTTACGTCTGTCACAGAGAATTGCAATTGCTGAGCTACCACACTTACCAGGCATTATCAGCTACTAAATATTTCATCAAAAATGATGTAGCAAATCAGTGCTATTATGTGTTGTTGTGGGATTTTTTTAGTCATCACATACCTACATGTCAATACTGCCCTTGGCTAGCAGCATACTTGCTTTTCCTAAAGAAGCCGACAAGTTCCACACTAGGACACGGGCAACCCACAGCACGTTGCCAGTTAACCCTAAACCATGGATACGGGTGCATTGCAGGGGTCAGTGGGGCAGAGTCCATTAAGCTGCTCAGGCAGCTGCTTTTGAATTGACATAAAAGACAATCTAACACATTACAGAAAACTGAAATTGATGACCTTAATATGAGAGGCTGTAAACTGCTGTGGTTCATTATTTCAGAAGCAACTGAGCAGCCCCAGCAGCTGGCTGGGAACCAACAGAAGCAGGGAGAGGCAGGTCAAGCCCAAAGCCTTTGACACAGGAGATGAAGACCAGAAGCTGGGAGGATGGCTGGGACTGCCACACTCTTCTGGGGAAGTACACGTTTCCTGGGTCCTTTCACCCTTCACTAGATACCCACTTTTGGCTACTATTGGAGGGAGGGTACTGAAATAGATGGCCCTTTGGTCCATATGGCTCTTCTTAAGTTTCTGTTACCTACTCTTTCAAATATGCTAGCGATCACAGTTCAGGAATGTCCAAAGTGCTTTGAAAAGATGAGGAGCACAGTGTAATTACCCATACTGAAAGTCCAAGTTTGTTAGCAGTGTCAGGCTGACACAACGAAACAACCTGCAGATTCTCAGAAGGTGTCTCAGCTATGCTGGGCTGCTTTGCACCCTCACTTATTGTGTGGTATAGAAATACCTTTTTTTTGCAGAACACTTTTCTACCTAATGATAGTTTGTGTGTGTTTACTCTGCTTCTTTTTCTTTACTTGTTTGGTTTTTTAATTTTATTTTAGGAGTGTCTTTGCATTTGAGATTTTGGGATTATCTTTCTCTGGGACTGAATTCAAATGAAGCTGCAAAGCTTGGGCACTGCAACAATACATGTATTCCCACTAAGTACTGCAGGCATAGGGTTAACATTAAGCTTGATTCTTACGAACTGAAAAATGTAGGAAGTGAGTATTTCTGTGACCTGAAGACCTTGATGTTTTAATTACAGTCCGTCTAATTATTGCTCTCCTTCTGACCATAACATGGGTCACATGCTTCCCTGATCATTCACTGTTTCTTTAAGATTTGATACTCAGTCTCTGCTAACTCCATTCTGCTTCTCTGCATGCTGTCATTTCTGCATGCTAAATTATGTGGTGCCAGTGATTTTCATACACTGATTAAGTAAATTAGTTATTGAATGGAGACATCATTTTATCCTGTTATCTTTCACTTTACTCAAGCCTGCAACCTGCCCAAAGCAAAGAAAGGCTGCTGTGTTCGGTGAACCACGCAGATGGTGCACATGGTGGTCTCTGAAAATATATTCAAGTACAACTGAATCTTTGAAGAATCTTTAACCTCCTCCTCAATCATGAAATATCTTTCAGATTAAGGTAGTATCTTGCTGGGTTTTTTGAATGATTCTTGTGACAGCCTCATTTTCTAAAAGTGACCAGGCTTCTCCAATCCTAGTATTTTTAGTAGTTTATTTAAAAGGATTCTGATTATTAAAAAGTGATGAGAAATTATCCTGTGAAAATCAGGTCCCTTTGAAAATTTAAATCCATCTGTATTATTTTCTTTTAATAGCTTCACATCTTGAGAAGTCATGGGAAAAATAAGCGTCCCTGGCAAGCGCTGTGTGAAGTAACCATCCTTTTGGCAAACAGAAGCTTAGGCATGCATAATTTATCTATTTCCTATCTGTTATATGTGCCTTTCTTCCACATTTAGTCCCACAATAACTATAGCGATCACTATGTTGCAGATAGCTGGATAGATGCTTCTAAAGGCTATACTTGCTTATTTTATAATAAACAGTCTGAACCTATAGGGTTTTTTGTAGAGATGTACCCGATATTTGGTTATTGTAAAAGCACTAATTCTGGCACAGCTACTTTTCTTTTCTAGTTCATTTCTCGGATTAATCATTAAGTATTCAGAAGAGAATATGTCCCTTGACAACCTACATATGATGCCATGTGCATGTGACTTTGCTCTTAACTTGAACTAACTAAAAAGAAAATTGTCCATGCCTATAGAGTTATATCAGTTGGTACTGATATATCTCTCCTCCACAGAAAGCCAGCATTTCAGCCATACTGAATGGCTAGTACACATATAATTTCATTTTGGACTACATCACTCACTTTCTAATGAAAAGTGAAGCTAAGGTATTTTAAAGCCATCCTCTTTTTTTATAAAATAAAACAAAGCAAAACCCTTTTATTGAATCAAAAGTGGTTCCCACCTGTGGAAAAGTTAGCAATGTGCAAATCAAATCTCGATTTACTATATTTATATTGACATGCTGCCATTTCCTGAAGAAATGTTCTAAGCATTTTATTTATCTTTTCTATCAATTCATGATCTGTCAGTCCTTTAAAAAGCAAGTCCCTTCTCTGTAAAATCCAGAATAATCACATGCATATTAAATATGGTTTTACAATGTTTTCTAATTATGGTCATTCATGATATCAAAATATTGAAGTGGACATTAAGTTTTCTGTATTACATAGGAGACATCATTTGAAATTATACACAGAAAAGGATTTGAGGCCCAGATTCATCACAATGCTCCAACTGCAGGAAATGATGCAAAGGAGATGGCATGTAGTAGTGAATATGGTCTTTGATCTCCTTTTCATTCTCTTCTTGTAGTTATTAAATGAAGGTAAATCATATAAAGCATTTCAGTTATGAACTACTTTGGTATAATACAGATTTTTTTTTAAAGAAATGAAATGTCAGAAAAAGTATTTAAATATTATTTTTGTTCAAGAGCTGTGATGTAATTAACTGAGTAATCCACTAAATATTTTCTGTGCATATTTTTCAAGAACTTAGATTATATTTCAAATTTTCAAAATACTCTAATTTTGTATTTGCATTATAAATATTCCTAACAATCGCAGCTGAAATCCAAGCTCTCTTTAATTAGGCTCTATCAATATGTATGTCATAGGAAGACAGTCCCAGGCATAAGTAGCATATATTATAACTACATAAATGATAAACAAATAACAATTTTTATCCCAGTTTTGTGTATAAAAGACTAGGGTTTATAGAAAATGTAAGTCTTACCTAAAGTCCTGTATAATTTTTCCAGCTTTCGCTGCTACAGAAAAGCTTGAAAAGATGACCTTTGTGTGCTGGAAGGATGAAAAATGCTGAAACACAGATATTAAAGTACAAAACGGAAGACATATTTTAAAATTAATTGCATTTTTTTGGCTGGGTATTTGTTCATGATTTTCAAATGTTTGTTGTTTTTATTGTTTTTGTAGTGAAAATAATTCTATATATGGGAGTATAAACAGTCCCAGTACCTGTTTGAATTGATATGCAGAAAAGTTATGTATATATACAATGTATATTATGCTTGCATATGTTTTTAACATATTTAACTTAACATTAACATAAATACTGTGTTGTATTTAATTTGAAATTTTTTCTTAGTTTCCACACAAGCACATTTCAAGATGTGACTTGTTTCCACCACCTCCCTATTGTAAAAAACCTGACCCTAACAGAGCTTTGAGGAGCATGTTCCTCCACTGTAAAACTAAGCAGCTCCTTTTGTGCATCCTTCTGCTAAAATAATATATGAGCTTGAAATAGAGCTTTTATGCCTGAAAATGGATGATGATGGAGCTTGGTGACAGCTACCCAAAAGGCAAACACCATTGATGGGATCCTTCACAGCTGAATTTAGCTGACTGCAGCAGAGACACTGATAGCTGATTTGTTCATCAATGATGAACAAATGATAGCTCATTTGTAACCAAATGAGAGAAACAGTCAATTTTGCAGTAGAAGTTCCTTGACCTCAGGACAAGGTGAACTGTTCCTGAGACGCCCCAGTTTCTCTCCATTGATTATAAGGGGGGTATGGAAGACTAGAGGAGATGTATTGCGTACATCTGGTGAGGTGATTCCCGCCCTTGGTGTCTATTCATTTAGCTGTTCATTGATTAGAGCTATTACAATACACTATTTTTCAGTCACTGCTCAATGAGTAATGGTCACTGCATGGGTCACTTAACTGCCAACACAAGTGGTGTACATTAGCAGGTGTCTTTAACTCATCCTGATTCCTCAAAGATCACAGGGTCACCTTAGGATTGCTGTGCTACAGCTCTACTACAGCACTGGTAATAGCCCACAAGGATCAGTGTATTAATTGGAGACTTCTTCAGACATTTGCCCCAGGCGCCATCACTCTATGCTACACTGACATACAAGTGAGGAAAAATTCCATATATCCGTTATTTTTCAACTCCAGTTTCCTTAATTTTGCTTCCAACATCCAGACTTCAACTTCCTGTACAAGATGGCTTTAGGGCACCTTCTGTCACCAAAAAAGAATTAAGAAATGTTGGGATTTGCACAAGCTTTTTTGTATGGCTGCCATGCCAAAAAGAGGCCAAGAATGATATTCACTGAATCCCATATAAATATAAAATGCAAAATACTTAAAACAATTATATTGAAAATATTGAGGAAAAAAAACAACAAAAAAGCAGCTGAAGATATGAAATTGGTATCTTCAGGGAAAAAAATGCTGTAATTTCATCTTTAAAAACCTGTATGAGAATGTTCATTTTCAAGGAATGAAATAAACTTAATGATCACTGTACAGAGCCTACACAGGGAAATGAGTAGGATCTTTTCCTGATTGTTTTAGCTGTCTCAGCACGATCCTTTAGACTTTTAACTTCTCCTTTGTCTGTTACAAAAATGACTTCTTTATTCCTCACCCTACTCCATTTCTTGCAGACGTTACCGGTATATAAGTTCATACAAATGGTTTGCTTGTGGTGCCTGCATCACACATTTGCTGCAGTTCTTCTGAGACAGAGGTGCTTATGTACCAAGGCAACATTTGTTTCTAATTTAAGAGTGCCTTAGCCTGACTAGGACACGTGAACTCATAATCCCAAACAGTTTTACCCATAAGATTTTAATTACCTTACACTCTTATATATATGCTAACTATTGTCAATATTCATATGTAGATGCCATTTTAATTTCATCTTACATAAAATAAAAGTGCGTATGAGTATTTTGAATGAGAACAGAATAAACATTGTCATCATTCATCTGTGAAATGTTTATTCCTTTGTTATGTCTCCATGACTCATGCTGAATTGTATATTACCCCTCAATGAGTTCTATTGCAGCCCTTTGGCAACTTGTAGAAAGAAGCAATTTAAAGATACATAAAATGTTTTGAAATATCTGCAGTTCTGATTTTCTTAAAGTTTGTACCAAAATGGATGTCGTTTACAAGCTATGAAGTGGAGTGGCCTTGCAAGGAATAGGCCAGAATTAGCTCTTAATTAGCTCTATTAATAGGTCTTCTAGTGTTTCCAGGACTTCGTTCATGCATGTATGTATGCAAGTAGGTACATATAATTTTAAAAACCGCCAGGCTGTTCTGTTTTCCCTCTTAATGTTTAAGGATCACCTGGATTTTTCTCTACTCAGCAAATTGGAATTAATTCACATGCATGTCAGTTTGGTTTGTGTTGAAGAATCCAGAAAATCTAATTAGTGTTTCAAGAGATCCTTTGAACAGAGATTCATGAGACCTCATCCAGATATTTCTTGCAGAAGTTCTTAGAACCATCAGGAAACTTTTCTTGTAGGTGGACTAAGATTTGTAATGAATGCTTGACACGCATGAGCCTATTCAGTAAACCTGTCATTACAGAGAACACCACTGAATTGCTACAGGCATTTTATTCAGTTTTAGTTAAAGTTTGGAAAAGGTATGCTGATGGCTGTTGGTTTAGTGTTTTGGGTTTTGTTTTAATTTTCCATTGCTGGTTTGTAGTCCTTTTCAATACTGCTGGGGGGCAGTATTTATATTGTGAAACAGTTCTGAGAGCAAACTATTTTCATATCTACAAGAAAATTGCATATGCAGGCACAGTTGGCTAAGTTGTACAGCAGAGGGATCTGTTTTGCTTCAAGATAAATATCTATTGTATTTCACTTTGCCATTTTTTTCTTCAGCACCAGTTTTTCAAGGGGTTTCGGTTCTTTCTCTTTTGTCTTTTGGTGCAAGAGTATGAACCAAGATAACAGGAATTAGGTTTTTCTAGCCCACTCAGGTATTGAAACTAAAAAGCCCAGGCCAGGGCAATGTTGTCCTGGCATGGAGCAGTACTCCACAAAGTCCACTTTCCCGAATAGTGGGGAACAGCAACACACAGTATGGCATGCTAGAGGCAGGTTGCAACAGGCAGTTCGGTGATTTCAGAATTTGGTCTAACTTAACCTGTCTGAATTCTTCCTCATAATCCTGGACTTGTTGAATTGTTTAATTACTGACTCTACAGTAAGAACAGTTGTTCAGTGCCAGCATTTGTCACTGTAGCTGCATTTTCTCTGACTTTGTTATCCTTTCCTTTCAGGAAATGCCCTAAATACAATTACAATATCCATGTGTCACTCACTTTCCATAGCAAATGTCTACTAAGTGACTTCTCCAAAACATTTACACAGATCTGCGGCCTAACATGTGGATTAAAGGTACAAAAGATAATTAGGATTAATTACAATACATTATTGGTGCATGAAGCTACACGTTCAGGAAAATTTGCCTGCCAAAATAATTAAATACTTCTACTGTTATGCATTTCTAATTGAATATAATTTTCAGCATCTTCACGTGTCTACAGCTCTTGACAAGTTGCAGCTGTATTTGTACTTATAACATAGAAAAATATACTACTTTAAAACTAGCTCAGCATTATGGCAGAAATTGTATTCCATTGTTTGATTCCTTGAAGTCAAGATGGTAAGAAGTTGAGCTTTTTGCATCCCTAACTACTCTGACTAGCTTAAAAAAAAATCTTACAGATAAATCTCTTTCATCACGCTTCCTCTTAAAAAAAATTAAATCTACCCAAACGCTAAAACGAGTAAATGCAGGAGATAACCTAATCCTCTCATTGCAAACTTAAAAAATAATCTTCATTTTGTTGAGCTTTCTAGGAGGAATACTCAACTTTCAAGGATAGAAAAGTTCTCTATTACACTGACAATCCATCAGCAATGCCCATTCTATCATACTCTTTCTTTCTTCCTTTGCTCAGAAACATGATACAAATGGCTTGTATTGTCTCAAGCTGTGTTTATGACACAAGCTGTGGCAGGAAAAAAAGTTAGTTGTTACAACTTTTTTTTCAGGGAAGGGATGTCTTTTACAAAAATCTTAGAATAGATCCATGGGCAGTCATGGGTTAAACAGGTTTTCAATTGCACAGCTTATTTCATTTGGGGAACTGTTATAACAATAGCAGACAAAGCATGGGGTTTTTTCTGTAGTGTATGCAGATCTTTGCTGTTACAGTATAGCTCTCATGTCCGCTCCACACATCACTGTATTCTAATGAATTATGCAGGTATAGAATGATAAATACACCTAGAGTGCTCTCCCAGTTAGGTTGCTTCAGTGAAGCACTATTTCCCTCACAGTTTCGGTGGCTGGCCTACTATTGAACTAGTAGCCTGAACAAGTCATATATACTAGATGAGGAAATATAAACCCTGTGAAGTTCACTGGAGGCAGAAGTCTTGCTAACCTGGACGCTCCCTTTTTACCCTGAGGAAACCACTGTTGGTGGTAGGAACCCTTAGCCACTTGGGATCTCATTTGCCAGGAGAGAAGCATGATGGAAGGTATATGGTAACTATAACTACCTTGTAGCTCAGCAGTCAAGAAGTCAGACCACTTTCTTGGGAAGTGAGACCTGGCTTGTAGACCCCACACAACCTAAAAGTGAGTCAAGCTACATCTTCCACCTGGCAGATAATTCTTCTAATCAGTACCCCATGAGGTATCTTTGGTATGGATGTCCCGGGGCACTCATCCTGAACTTGATGTACTGCGTAGCTGGGGAGTCGAGGGTGATGCTCCCCAACTGAGCAAGAACAAGAGCAAGTTTCTAATTCTGTACTAAGATTCCCAATTCCCAGATTGGGGGAATTGGGAATCCTAATTCCCAGATCTTTCAGTCATCATCTGCACAATAAAAAGAAATGGCAAGATACCTCTAATTAGTCTGTCTTGTCATTCCAAGCTGTTCAGTCAGTACTGAATGGCTAGCTAACTAACTGGGGAAATAAAAACCTAGCACATGATGAAAATCTCCCGAGAAGCAGAATGAATATCCCACCCACACTGTGCTCAGCTGCAGCATGGGTGCACTGCCAGCAGTCCCTCAGCCAGATAGTTTCAACTCGAGACAAGCCACACTTCGAGCGGTCCTCTGCTGTTTTATTCAAGGTTAGATTGAAATACCTCAGCTGATGTTGCAGTCATGTAAAACCAGGCCCATCTAGCAATTTGCAGTAGAAATTATAGAGCTTTTGTTTTAGAGATGGCTTCCCCAAATTTGGTGGTTCTGTCTATGGTTTTGATTCAGTAAGCACACAATGTCATTTAAAAGACTCCATTTTTAAGTTTTAATAGTGTAATTTAATGCCAAAAGTGTGTGCATCTTTAAATAACATGATGAACTGAGCATGTATTTACAGCATGTGCTGTGAATTATGCTACCAAATATGTTTACAGTAACTCTCTCTTTTTATGGGACATCTCCAATTCAAAGGTGCCTATTACCTCTTTCCATCATTTGGGGTCATAAGATGAACATAAAATGTTTGTTCCCTTCTGAGTATTTTGAGCTGAGTATTTCTGTCATACTGGTCTCTCCTCATATTTTTTCCTTCATTTCCCCTGCAACACAATGAGTTAATCATTCTCAGACAGTATGTCCACAGAAAAATATAATTCTTTAGCTGATTTTTTAAAGTATTCTCCTAAGGTCATCTTAATAATTCTTCATCTGCAGTGTGGACATTCACATGATGTTCAACATTCCTCTGAGAGACCACAATTTAAGCTCTCTCATTTGTTCCTCCGTGCCCTTTTGAAGTATTTATCTTGTACAGTCATACAGGAAGGTTGAACATATGTGATATTTTAGTAATCTCAGGAGAATGAATAACATAAAATTCATACTCTGCAGAACTGCATTTGGAAGATACGGAACTAAAACTTTTCAATCAGTATCTTACTGTTTAATCTATGGCAATGTAACTATTTGTATGTAAAGTGAATGTGGAAATGTTTTTATATTCTTGCTAATCTTCATAGTTGAACACCATTCTTCTATCTAAGTTCTGCTGATGCACTCATCATCCAGTGACACGGCCCAGGGAGGGGGACCCAACCGCAGGACACAATTGCTCAGCTTAGGAAAAGTCATTGGGGTTGTATCCTGGACAAAGGGAAGGCTTCATACTATACATGGGAGATAGCCTGCTTCTGCAACTAGTGATTAGTTGCCGTATGAAAAAATATAACAAAGACATACCCTAAACAGTAAAATAGAACTCATGATAAACATTTGCAGACAGTCTTTTTTTTGTAATCAAAATTCACACCTTCTAGGATATTTTAAACTGCCTCTTTTAAGAAGAGATTTTCAGTTAGCGAAAATGAAATCCAATCGTATCACAAGATTTATTCTTAATACTTAGCTAATATAAACTATTTCTGTCAGGTCTCCTTTTACAGCCTGAGCAGCTCAGACAGAACCACAAAAAATCCCTTTTGGAGACTAATTTATAATCTGGTCTGGTGTGTGCATATGCATCTGTCAAAGGATATTTGTCACCTGATTACCAGGTTTCAACTACAGACTAAGAGTCAGGTTTTCAGTTCTGTCTGAGCTACAGATATATTTATATGTCAACATTATTTTGCTAGAAACTTTGTAAATTATGAAGTAAAAAAACCCAAGGAAGGCATAAATATTGTTTTAACATTTAAAAGGAAGGTGATCAAAAATCAGGTGATTACTACTTTGGCAGCAGCAACAGATCCTCTAACTGAACAATCACATAGCCATTTATGAAACAGTTGTCTCAAGGCTTCTCAATAGTGTAGGCAAAATAGAATCTCACCACTTCAGGAATGAGGGACCAGGATGAGGATGCTTATGCCATGGTAAGGAGAAGTAAAGGAAACATGGAAGGGAAGAATAGGACCAGGCATGGATATACTGCCCTTGGAAGCATGGGAAAGTTGGACTGGATGACTACAGGGAATCCGCCTTCTCAGCTCCAGCAGGTTTCCTCAGCAATTTCCCATCCCACCTCCTCCTTTCACAGCTGAGAGAACCAGTAAAGTAAAAGTAAAGATGGTTTTATGCCAATTACAGTAAATGTTGGTCACGTGAAAAAAAAGTCAAATCCCAAAGGTTATATAAGAAAATAAGTTAGGAAATCTACATTTTGAAGTATTCCCAGGGAAACAGAATATCTTCTGGTCCTGTCTCACTCCCACTGAACTCAAATGACAAAATTCCCACTGGCTTCATGGGAAACAGAACAAGAGCCTATTTTCTGAGATAGTGTGTTGTATTGAAATTTCATTATTTATTTTCAAATAGAGTTCAAAAATTAGTTCTGCTATTTCAGATTTTAAGGTTATATAAACATTCAGAAAGTTGATAATAAGGCATTATTGAAAAGATTTGGATATGGAAAGCAAGATAATGACCATGTAATTTTACTCATATGCTCAGGAGAAAACAAATGCATCAGTGTTGTAATTATTAAAAGACACAAGAAGTATCACATACATCTTGTTAGTATAGCCAGTGTACAATAAAATGTTAATCTTTCTTCTCTCAGTAACATGATTAGTTAATATCTGAAACAAAGAATGCCTTCAGAGAACTTTCTAGCAATAGCGAAAGGTAATTTGGACTTTATACAATATGGAGAGACTAGAGTCTCACTGATTTTTTTTTTTTTCCCCAGAACCTGGTGAAAAGATCACCTTCACATATGCAGGCTCTCTATGAAACAATTTTCTGACAAAACAGCTGCCTTTGCCTAGCCTTAGCCAAGCTACTGACCTTGGCCTTTGAATATCAAAGGTATGTACAAAAAATGAGAACAGCAATGCTGAAGCTTATTTTATCTTGCACTTCCCTACCAAAACCTGTGTCTGAGTAATTACATTCCAAAACATGAGTGTGGTTTAGTTTTCAGAACTTATTTTGAATTTTCGGAAATTCAATTCTTTTTAAAAGCAGACTGAGGGGCCCAAAAACCTGTGTTTATGTCAGCCGAGCAAAGACGAAGATTCTCTGATTCAGAGGAAAGGAAGAATAGATTACATACATGTATTCATCTTCTTATTCTGAAGGCTTTTTTGACCCTCAAGAGAGAGGAATGTAGGGGGTAAGTACATTCCTCTTCCTCTTCCTTTTCTTATGGAGAGGTGAGGCGAGGTGAGGCGAGGCGCGGCGAGGAGACAGCTCTTTTTCTCCCCTTTCTCTTGAGGCAAGCAGTTCTTTTGTCTTCCCTGTCCCTAAAGAAATGCATGCCTTCTAATAAAGTGCAGAGGCTTACACAAAAATATCTCAGCAGACTGATACCTATAGGTTGTTGCTAGTTTATGCTGAAAGCAACAATTGAAGGAAACACCTATTTTTCTACCCCAAAACTCAACTATCGAGTGAATCCACTTGAGTCAACAAGGAATTTTTTTCACTGGGGCCATCAGAACTTGGATCAAACAAGCAAAATCTGATGGAATCTTATGTTCACAAGGGACTTAAGTTTTACTCTAAAATTTAAACTCTCAGTGTTCAAATGAGTTAGAATTTGGGGAAAAAAAATGTTCTTTCATCCCCTGGCTATAGGATTTTCTTGAGAATTGCTCTGTCTTTCCTGTTAAAAAATTCATAGGCAAGCTTCATTTTTCTTCTATAAGTAGAAATAGCAAAAGTAATAATGAATAATAATCTGATCAGGGTCTACCAGCAAGCCTGGACTGCATGAGCCTTTCATACAGCGATTAGGAGTTTTGACTCTTTCCTTTGATCTCCAGTCTTGCCCTTGGCAGTTGAAACATTGCCAAATGGACCTTGACAACACTTCACGTCCACTCTATGTTCATATGCTCAGGCTTCTGTGAAACTCTGCCATGGTTAAATCTGTCTCTATCAACAATTGTAAGAGATTTTCTTAGGCTATGGGGCAGGATGAAACATTTCTGGCTTCAGGTCCGTTTATATAATGACCACAGTTTTAAATTAGAAGCCTCAAGGCTTTACCTTTCCCTTGCTTATACAGAATCTTAGATTCACCATAAAATGAAACAGAACATAGCAGATACAAATCAAAATGAATACAACAGCAACAAATAAAAGGAATATACAGAAAATTAGGGTCAAATCTTAGTTCTGCTAGCGTCAAAAGCAAAACATCTAGATATTTCACAGTTGAGTGAAAATTTTAATTAAAATTAATTTTAAATTTTAAATTTTAAAATTAATTAAAATTTAATTAATTTTAATTAAAATAGCATGAGTGAAAATACATTTTATAAATTGGTACCTTTGTAAGTTATATTTTTATTTTATTGCAGATAATTTTTCTTGGAATGAACAGCTGAACAAAAGAAAAGATTCAATTAATTCCAATAGGTGACTATAACCTGAGCAATCAATTGCTATTTTCTTCTATAACTTCTGCTCCATGAAGTCACCATCTCAAGTAGGGTATGTCATACATACTCATTTTCATCTTTACCAAAGACCATAGTTTTCTCAGCCTTTTTTCTCTTTTCTTTTCTTTTTTTTTTTCCTTGTACACAATTTTCTACAAGCTTACAAGAACAGAAAGTTGTTTGGGAAGAAACAAGAAGTATTTGTAGTACTGATAGGGTAGAGTATTAGTTTTAATTTAACTAAGGTTTTGTCCGTGTTCAGTCTCCCCGAGTGCTATCAGTCTGCCACTGTTAGTAGTTTATTTTCTTGAACCTGGTTTTGCAAAAAAAAGTACTTTCATACTTTTACTTTATCCTTATACTGTAAGATGGTATATATGTTTATTGCTTCAACTTTGAACATAAAAACTCTTATAGCAACAGTGAACTCTTATTACTCTGGAACAGACCAAATGTCCAACAGAGATCTCGAAATTAGGATTATAATCTGAGCAGAAAATTCTTGATTGGCTTTTCCGATGGACTTTTATTAAAGACATAACACATTAATTTGAAAATCTTCATCACTTCCACATGCTTGTCATCTCCAGGCTACATTACTATAAGCTATTATATCTCTGGCTGTAGCAGGGAGCAGGGCAGACCTTCAAGCTGGGTGGCATGGGACAGCCAGTTCCTCAATTAGGTGAGTCACTACCTTTTCCTTGTAGCTCTAATTCATCCATCAGCTCCTAATCACTTCCCATTCCCTGTTCAAGAAGTTGCATTGCTCAGCTTCCTAACAAATTCAAGAACGTATCAACACTTTGGCTCCAGCAATAGTATTTCCAGATCTGCAGCACATTTCAGGATTCCAGAATGGAATGAGAGCTACTGTTTTGGGGGATTTTTTTTTGGGGGGGTAGGGAGGAGGTGTCTATTATAATGAATAAGAGAGTGCTTTCCTTCCTTTCCATACAATAAGCAATAGTTTTACAATTATCACACTTGTCTTGCCTATGGGGGACAGGGCTTAAAATTCTGTTATTTCTGATTCAGATTATAAAGTTCCCCAGTTTGTCAGGCTACATACTTAATTTGTTTTGAGAGGGATACTGATCATAGGACCCTGAGATCTAAGAAATACAGGTTCCTGTCCTTGTTTGAAATCATTAAACCATAAAACTTGGGACTCCTATTTCATAGTTAAATGCCTTTACTACAAGGCTATGAGCTGTAGGTTATGAGTAATCAGTATTTCTCAGTCAGGTCTAGACAGGACCTAGGTACATCAATGGCTGTACCTATGATCCATCAAGGCAAGAGGGAAGTACACTTAACTACAGTAAACACAGAATACTTGTAACTTGGACAAATTCTTCATCTATAACTGCTCATAAGATGTGGAACTTCCACAGCATATTCCAATAACTTCATTCCTTAATAAGTCTTTTCTACTATGGTTCTTGACTATGCTTGAAAGATTTCTACCTTAAAATGCTAACTGCATATTCAAGCTTTTTGCAATCTTGGGGAGCCAAAATCCAGGTTCCTTCAGGAAGTCCAGCTCCTAATATTTGCTGTGCTAATTGGATTTATCTATGACTACTTATATGCCATAGTGACAGGATCTACAGAAAACCCTACAAGGAAAAGGTAAGTAAGTTTCCTAAGCAAAAATCCTAGAGATTTGATTCTGTCAAGACATTCAACAGTGTCAGAGGATAAGTCTCAGCTCCTGTAGTATTTTAGGCCTTTCACCATGCATCTTACTCTGAATTTTACTGCTCATTTCCCCACAATTGATATTGGCAATATAAGTAAAATGATGTAGAATGAGAAGTGAATATCCTAGTTAAATAAATACAATTTAGAACCTGCCATCTCTCCTGCCTCACCTGGAGCCTAAGTAATTTCTTTAACTGGGTTATAAAAGTTGCATTCCAAGGGCTTTGGAAGATATTAAACTCACTTCTTTATCAACAGAGCATCTTGATAAGGAAATGGAATAACTTCTATAAAATCAAACATGAAAGAACTCTAAAAAAAAAGCTGGACTTCTGATAATGTGAAGTTCATTGTGGGTGGTTAATTATGGACAGTGGATTTTCTTTATGCATTTTGTTCTTTTTTATTGGAAGCTTGCTGAATGAATTGTAAATATAATAGAGAGACATGGCTTTCATGTGCCCTAGCATGCAGCAGGAATGATTAAAAAGACGCAAATTTAACCCACAAAGTTTCTGTGTTTTGGAGAGAGCAATGATTTTAAATGGTGCTTTTTGTTTGTTTGTTTGTTTTCCAAATCTGGGGTTATGGCTTAATTCAGAGACTCTGCAACTATTTAACATTTTCCCACATTTGTCTTGAAGTGAAAGAAAGAAAAGTCCTCTTTCTACATTTCTTCCCCCTGGATAACTATACATATCCTGTACAGTTCAACTAGAGAAAGAATAGATGAGACGTTTTTAAAATGTGTGAAACGAGATGACTGTAACATTTCAGTGTGGATAAGAAGTCCTCTAGTCTTCCTGCCATGGGCATACCCATTCTTACCTGTAGCTACATACAAACTCCACTCCATACTGACATTTCAACCCAGGCATTTTGAAAAGATGGGGGTTAATAATCTAGAGTATAAGGGGCTATTTTATGATGATTACTGGGTGTGATAAATTGTGATGAGTAGTTCAGCTGATTTGATAAGCAACATTTCTTGAAAAGTAGGATTTCACATTCAGAAGATGCTAACATTTCTTGAAATTAGAGTAGAACTTAAAATCATTCAGTATTCAGCTGCCCAAAAAAGATTAAATACTTCTGGTTCCTGCATTTTTCTGCAGGTTTCCAGCATTCTGGAACCTACATTTAGTCTCCTAATTGAAACCCCACAAACCCAGCTACCTGCAGTCCCTACCATCCCCAGTCTGGGGTAGACCCAGTTCTTTTTGCCCTAGGTAAGGAGAGCCACATCTCCTGGGACCCCCATACCAGAAGTCACCTGCTGGGAACTCTTTGAGTGGCACTAGATTTGCTGAAAGTTGGTGAACCTGAAGATATTTTTGAATAAAACATTTCCGTGAGCCACTATTAACAAATGAAAGATGTTTTTTTAGAAAACCTTTAACCAGCTCAAACAGTAAAAATATATTTATTGATATATCCAGTTACATACTTGTGCCTTGGTGTGGAAAGTAAGAATGCAAATCTGAAAAATAGATTTTTTCCAATGATACTCACTGTAATTTTCATGGTAGTGACAGAACTTCATTTTAGAACTGTATCTTGTATTTCTGCCAATGCACAGCATGCTTGACCTGTAATGCCCTTGCTATTCCAGTCCTAAGCCTCCCCTGAGCAAACTCTGCCAGTCATGCAAACTATGGCAATGTGGATCTGTAGCCAGTTAACAGGAAAGTAACACTGAGATATTAATTTCCACTTGTGACCTGTAGTAATTCTCCAGATAAAATAGCTTAGAGAGGTAACCCAGTGTTCCCTAACCTATAACACCATTGCCTAATAACTGGTGTTCAGCTGGCTGTAATTTTGAAGTAAATACTGCAAAAATATGATTTGCTGATGAAAGCAAATCTGAGATACCTTCACAGCACAAATAAATAGAGTCAAAGTAGGACAATACATTTTGATTAGCTGGTTGCCCCTTCCTTTTAGCATAAAAAGTCAGGCATGTGCTTTGATGCTGTTGCTACGCACGTCTATTACAGCAACAAAGAAAATATAATTTTTTTTTTGACTGGCACTAGTACAGTTCTTGGAAGATCATGTGGTCTTAACATCAGCTTAAGCAATTCAAGGAGAGGCCGTCTAAAACCATGGTATGTTGGAGCTCACCATGTGATGTAGAGGGACCAGCTCTGCCCTCCGCACCGTTGCCTGTAGCAACAGGGAGGCATGTGATGGCTCTGATGTGTTTCAGCCACCCAGCAACAGCGAGAGCTCGGATTTAAACGAGAAGGGTGGAAATATTGATTCGGACAGCTGGAGTTTCCCAGTCATTGCAGTGATAATGCGGATTGATAATTCTGGTGGGAAAGGGGACAGGTATCAAAAAAAACCTGTGGGCAGAAGTGCCAATTAATTTTCTAAGATATATTTCCAATAATTATTTATACCAAAAAAAATGAAGCAGATGCATTTATCTTAGAATTAAAAACAGTCTTGGGTTTTTTTATTTATGTCTACTATATCATAATGTAAGGAAAAAGAATGGCCAAGATATTAACAGAGGAATTATCATGTATTCAGTAATGAAAATAAAGAATGAAGTAGAAGGTATAAATCTTTAAGAGGAAAAGGTAAGTTTTATTTATTTTTCAGAGTCCTTTTATCCCCACGAATTGAAATAATGATAAAACAAAGAACAAAGCTGAGAAATAGTGCTCATAGGCTTCAAGTCAATATATCCAGATATTAAATTTGCATTAGCCCACTATGTACATGCCATACTTCTGCAGCTTGACAGAATGGCATGCTCCTGGCATATCCCAGAAACACAAAACCATTAATTTCATCTTAATTCCAGTAGATATCTAGAAGAATTTCAGAAGGTGTACAGAAGGTTAAAAATCTCCAAGTGGGTATCACAAAATGCTACACAATATATTTTGATGAGATATAATTTGCGATATAACAACTCAGGGTAGTCCCACAAGCTGGAAATTTTTCTGTGTTGCATGTTTCAGTGTTTCAACTTTTTTTCTCGTATTTGAATTTTTTGATTCTTTTTCTAAAGTTCTGTTTGGATAATATATTACCTTCAGTGCTGGTCCAAAACACCTTTTAGATGTTTGAGTAACTCAAAAATAATTTTGAAATTTCATTTCATATAAATTCATTTTTATTTTTATTTTTCTAAACAGAAGAAAATTAAAATTGCCAAAAGTCTGCAGAGGTTCAAACCCTTTTCTGCTCATAACCTTATATTCGCAGCAAATATTTACTTGTTAAGTTATAAAACATAATATGTTGTCTTTTTGCCTTATTCTTTCTGAAAATGTATATATTTGACAGAAATATCTAAACCCTACACCTTTGCAGTTGTTATGAGTATATATGTGAGTATATATTACAATAAATAATTACAGGCTGTGTTCAAACAGCAACAGCAGCAAAAATCACTCAGATGTCTGATGGATAAGGCACTTTAAGTAAAATTCTCCAAAGCATTGGACTGGAGCAATTTTAGTTTTTTGCATTCGTCTGAGCCATATTTCTAGTAGTAACAGCTTATTTGCTATACTTTAATTCTTTTCTTTTAAAATAGAAATATTTCCTGAGGAAATGCTTTTTTTTTGCAGAAATTTCTTTTTGCAAGAACAGAATTACATGCAAATTATAGAAACCTGTGCCGTCTGACCATCACATTGCACAAGTATTCAACAGCCTAATTCAGTCTGCAACAGGATCTTTCCATTAGATGTAGTAGAGGACCTAAGCAGGACTTGGGCAGATTGGAGATGACTAAAACAAAAAATCCCCTCATACTCCCACTCAATGGTGTCTAAACCTGAAGGCTGTTAAGATCAGTTGGTTCCTCCCTGTTTGATTTTAAAGTTCTCTAAGCTCTTAAAATTTTGTTTCAGTGCATGCCCAGGGCTTCCCCAGCCCCAGGAGATGCTTATCTCCTGTCTAAGCCTGATGAAGATCCAGAAACGAGGCGTTTCTCTGCCAGGCACCTCCAGGGTCTGACACAGGCTGACAGGACCTCACAAAAATGTTGCAGCTGCTTTCTTTCCAGTTGCAGCTGAGGAGGGAGGTAATAGCCACAGAGATTCAAGCATTCAACCAGGAAACAGGCGATCTGGATTGAGTTCTCTCCTTCGCCTGAGGGATTCAAACCCACATCGCCTACCTCCCAGGAGAGTCATGTAAGAACGAAGCTCTAGGTTATTTGAGGGAACAGAAGTAAAGCAAGTATTTAAAGGGGTGCTGTTTGCATATTCTGCCTGAATTTTACCTCTGTGTGTTAAAAACAGAAGTCGGATGGGTTTACAGGTTTTTAGTTGGGCTTTCCATCTGAGCATGGAAAGCCTGTGTCATGTTTGATTTGAAGTACATAAACAGTCTTTGGAGAAGGGACCCAGAAAATCCTCCAGCACTGTTCAAGTCCTGGCCATCAGCTTATGGCACCAAGCCCCTCTTTCACTTGCCTCATGAATTTCAGTGCTGACACAGCAGAGGGACAGCAAAATAGCATCTAACCATGCATAGTAATAATTGTTCAGTCAATGTGTCCTTGCTGCCATATAATGAAGCTTTATGGCTTTGAACCTCTCTTACTAAGGAGAATTTTGAACCCAAGTGGGGGACATTTTCTAACAGAGGTTTAAAAGACAAGTAACTACTCCATCTCTTTTTCTCTCTCTCTCTCTCTCTCTTTTTTTCCAAGAAAAGTAAGCCTCACAGCCATTTAAAAGGCTGGATAGAAGTGTCTGCCATAGTTTGTATGTACTCACCTGGACCTTTTGAAAATAAAGTGTCCTCTTGCTGCCCTTGCTCTTCATTTGGAAACCACTATTTCAAATGCCTTAGTGTGCTGTGCAGACTGGCCCTTTCCCAGTGTCTTCCCCTTTCTGGATCCCATTCTGAAACAACTAATTCTCCTCTTCCTCTTCATAGGAAGCCTAAGTGCCTCCCTCAAAACTTAGTTTCCACCAAGAAAAAATGCCTAAAAATGAGCTACTTTATTAAATATAATTCTTCATTAAATGCAGAGATTCAAGAAATGGAAAGAACCTGGCTGAATGCTCAAAGCATGCAAAGTAAGTAATTAGAAAATAAATCCAAAATATTATTTTATATCTAAGCTAAATATTTGTGATGTGAAAAGCCTTGCATTACTTTGTAAATTAGATAACTTCCTCTTTAGGCTTGCTTTCTCAGTGCCATCGTTACTGGAAATCGCTTGTAAGAGAAATTTGGATGCTGTACATCCAGCCAGTTACACTCAAGTGGCTGGTTACAGTGAAAGTGAGATGCCAGTTTGAAATTGAATGATTATAGCTTTTTTCCTCCACATCCACTCAATCACAGTAATCTTATGCAGTTTAATTCTGTGAATCTTTGTATATCTCATATCAAGATTACTCTCTTGATTGTTTGCAGATCAGAGATTTCAGAGCAGCAAAGAGGGAGTCTGAAGGAGTGCTTTGATTTAAATATACCATCACCACTTTGTTAACATTTTCCCTGCTTCATGGTATCACACAATTGGGAAAGTCATCAAAGGAAGAAAAAAACAATAGTTATAAAAGTTCTACATAGTTTAGCACCAAGAAGTTGAATTCATTTCAATGGTACAATATTACAATGGACAGCAACATGTGCATACATGTATACAGGTACATGAATGAACATACAGGTATATGAACATATAAGTACCTATTCCATATAGAGAAATATAACAAAAGGATGGTGACAAATACACTTGCATTTACATGACAGGCAGTTTCCTTTTTTCCTTCATGCACTTCTTGTTTCTGTATCTTCATATCTTTAAATAAAGCCTGAACAGTTAGTTTCATATAGATAACATTTTGGTCAGCCCCCAAATTTATATTGAATCTTGACTTTTGGTTTACCTTGTGTAAGTGCTATCGTGTACCTTTGGATAGTTGTTTCACTGAAAAATAATATTTAAAGTGAATGAACAATAACCAAAGGTATTTGAAGAGTATACTGCTAGGCAGAATGATACCATTAAATCATCTATTGTTCAGCTTATTTTACTGGAAAACCTACAGATGAAATAATTTCCAAGGAAAGAACCTGAACATTCCCGACATGCATTCTGAATTTATTTCTCATAGCTTAGGAATTTTAAACTGTAGGGGTTCCTGGCCAAACAATATAATATAATTGTGATTTGTATTTATATAGGCAAAGTGCAAGCTAGTAGATTTGAAGACTATAATCATAATAGTTGCTATTTAGAAGCAACCCATGCTGAATGTTTGGAGGGACTTAAGAACTAGAGCTACAGTAAAGCATGGGGTAAAAAAAAAAAAAAAGATAAAAGAACACAACACCCAGAATCCTGGTTTCAGTTCAGTGTTTCAACATCTTCTCTAGATACACAAGATTAGGTCTCAAAAATCTTGACTTTGTTTCCAGTTCTGCAAATTATTTCCGAATGGGAGTAATGTTAGAAATTGCCAAAATGGAAAAAAATTATTTTCCTTAACTTGTTCTGTTAAAATTTCAGTGACCTCTAAAATTCTCTGAGGTTTCTTGGAGATGCAGCAGAGTTCACAGGCGGAGAAGAGCAGTTAAAGCAGTTTTAAATACCTGGACTTCAGCAAAGCATTTGACACTGTTTCCCACAGCCTCCTCCTAGACAAACTGGCAAGATACTGACTGGATGGGTGGTGGGCAAGATGAGTAGGAAATTGGCTCAAAGGCTGCACTCAGAGGGTTGCAATCAATGTTTTTACTCAGGCTGGCAGCCTGTCACACGCAGGGTCCCCCAGGGATTGATACCGGCCCCCATGCTCTTCAACATCTTCATAAATGATCTGGATGATGGGATTGAAAGCACCCTCACCAAGTTTGCTGATGACACTAACATGGGTAGTGTCTCTATTGCTTAAGGAAGTTCATTTTCTTATTGTAAGTGTTCTATAGAGTACTTTTTATGATGTCTTTATGTCCAGCCACTTCTTTTGATATCATTAGTCCATCACTCCTAAGTAGTAGAGATGCTACTCACAATTAGTCTGCATTAACTTTCTGATTTTGATGATATATGCACTCTGCTCAGCAGTGGTGGAGAAAGGGAGGAACAAAGAGAGCAGCACTGATCGATTTTTTCACAAATGCTGTCTGATGGCCTTGTACCAGGGCTTACTATTTTATCTGAATTAGAAATCATGGAGCCTGTTTTCTTATGTATTTGTGTATGAGGATTGGATTCTTTGGTGTCTAATGAGGAGTGGGAGCAGAGTTTGGGGGAACTTACCTCTGTGCGAGTTGCTTATTTTCAGAAAACTTGGATTTCTATGAACATAACAGTTTTAAGGCTCTTGTCTCTCTTATATTCTGTCTCTCTCATATTTGATATCTACAAATGGATTCAAAAGAAGGGAATGTGCCTCCACAAGCACTCACACATTAAGTATGACTGGGTAGAACTTTTTTCTTGAGGAAATTGAAATCCTATTGTCTCATTGTTTGTAGTGACAATAGAAGAAAGGAACACTTTTTTATTATTATTATTTTCATTATTAAATATATATCCTGTTATAAAGCAGATAACTTTTTAAAATGTAGTTCATCCCTAAATGTTGCCAGAAGTCAAACTCAAGTCTTCGGAAAGGTGTTATGTCTGATTAGAAATGTGTACTACATACAAAGCTGATTTATTTAACTTTATGGATAACCTGGAGAGTTCACCTAGTGAGAATCACTTCTCACCATGCAAGAGCTGCAAATTGTATTTGAAATGAATATTTCTGATTAAAATTGGCACTTCTGAGCCTCCTGTTGACTAACCCCAGTTTGCTTAAGCAGTAACCTAATTTCAGCTGAGAATGCCTTCAGCACACACACTTTCAGTTCTGTACTCTGCTCTATTTTTGCAGGACAAATCTCAAACACTTATCCCAGACATACCCACCAGGCTATGGAGGTGCCTTGAGTATTTTCCCTGCCATTTTCACAGCTGCTGTGCTGAAATAGTAGACAGTGTAGTAGCTGAAAATTTCTGCTTTCCTCTCAGTTGGTATCTCTTATGACTGTTCTCATCACCTGCTGTTCTACTACTGCCTTGTGATCACTGACCATCTGGACTTCCCAGTGCCAGCCCTACTATTTTATCTTGTGACATCATTCTGATACATTTCTACATTTTCCTAGATGTGTTTTAAGATACAGCAGCAGCCAGGCATACTATGGCTCAGTGCCATACTTCTCATTCTGTGAATATAAACACACTTCTATCCCAAACGAGGGCAAATACTCGAAAAAAGAAAAAAAAAAATCAGTTTTTAATCAGTTTTTTAGACCATTTTAAATTTTCTTAAGTTTGCACTACATCTGTCTTCAACTTCTAAATTGTAATCTTTTTGACCGGGAAAATTCACATTTTACTTTTGAAAATGTTGAAATATTCCTTTGCAAAGTGCTTTGTATACCTCCAGAAAATAAAAGAAGTCAACATTTCTTCCTTTTCTAAGTAGAAGTAATCACTCCTCCAAAGTGAAGGATGTAAATGAAATTTGGCAAAGAATATGTTTTTGAAGTTTCCCTTCCCTCTTGAAGTTTCCCTGTTCCAGTTTTTATTTCTTTTTAATCTTCAATATGTTTTGTTTCACCTTGAGAACTGTAGCTGAACTTATGCCAGTGCATCTTCATAATATCCTCTCAGAAATGCTTCTAGCATTATCATTTTCTGACCTGACACAGTGCCAGAATTTTCATTGTGATTCTAAAGCAACACTGTCCTTTAACCAATATACTTGGGATTGGCTGGAAAAGGAGAAAAATAATACTGCTAAAAGCTTACTAAGTGATTTAGCAATGGATAACATTATTTATTCTCCAAGAGAACAGAGCTTGGCTACAAAATGGTGCTTCAATAGGACAAAAAGATACTAGCTATACAGCAGCTGCTTCTACTACTTTAGTACAGAGGTGCAATTAAGTGGCTTCATGAAACTCATTTCCATGACCATTTTCCTAAAACCCAATACTAGTATGCTACAGCTAACTGTAGCAACCCAGATGACAATTAGTTGGCTTAAACAAGAGAACTATGCCAAGCCCTGATGGGGTGAACTAGAGATTTATTCAGGTAGCTTCCTCTCAAGAGTAACCTCAGAATGTTTGGATTGCCTGGCATAACAAACTATAGATAGTAAGTAAGAAGAATAAATGATGCCTTTTATCCTTCTGTATGTTGCAACCAGAAAACAGTGCAAAGCTGCACGCCAAAAAACACCTACACCTTTACAACAGAAGTCTTATTTCGTGCTCTAATTGCTCTGATACCATGCAAAGGTGGTCATCTCCCCTGGCAGCCATGTTTTCAAATGAATAAGCATAACTGATCAGAGTAATAATTTTCCCACAAACTGCAACTAACTGTTCAGGTTTTCCCACAGAAGAAAGCTGAATACTAGCAGCTATGTGCTTAAACGTGTATCACAGAGATTATTAGCTGGGAGATAGGTGCCCACACCCCTACAATAGGATATTTTTGTTCATTGTGTAGTTCTCTACAATGAGACATCTAGAGAAGTAGCAGTTAAACTTGAGGACTTTCAATGCTTAGAGTGATACATTTTCTTGGAAATATATGAACTGTTGCAGTCTAGATCTGGCCTTTTGCCTTATACAGTTTCCTGGGAAGCCTGGTAGCCTCAAATGCTGGCGTAGAACCAACTACCGAGATTGTCCTCAGTGGCTGCGACAGGATACACCCATTGCTCCCAAGCAGGCACTGGGAAAGGGCTGGCATGAACTGTATCTGTGACAAAGCATAGTCACCTTCTGCTCCTGGCTGGCTCCCTTAGACCATGTCCACACTAAAGAATTTGGGGGGCACAGGAGAATCTGATGGACAGAGGTGAGTGAGCAAAAGCTCATAGGGAGCAAAAGCCCATAGGGAAGGTACAATTTTAAGAGCAAAGCTGGGCATTTATTGTTCAGTTGTTTTGTTCACAAGGACAATTTTAAAATACTGGTTCATTACAGAGAGGAAGACACAGCATATTACTCATGTTGAATTGGTCCACCGCATTTATCACTACTGATTTCCAAGAGTGTGAATAGTGCTATGCAAAGGAGATAAATAGAAAGTAGTTCTGATTGTTGCTGAAAAATAGAATTATGTTGTGTATGAAGCTTCTGTTGTTCTTGAGAAGTAGAGTCTCAAAATTTCTTTGATAAATAAAAATACTACATAAAATGCCTTTCATTCTCACCTGTATCTTTGAGAGAACAGTAAGGAGACAGGCAAGGAAAACATAGTCTGCACTGATTGAGATAGAGCTTCAGAAACATATCGCAAGGCTAAGAAGTATAAATGAACTGTAAAAGTATCCTTATTGCTTGAAATATTGTCACCTTAAGAAAAAAAAATCCATTGTAATTTCATTACTGACTAACTTATGTTGTAGTAAGATAATTAAATTTTAGAAAAATTAAGAAACATTGGAGCAACTGTCAGACTGTTCTTAATTCAAACACCACCTTTGACACAGGTCTTCAACAAACAGTCACAGCTGGGTTCTGCCTGGTTTTATGGAATATTGGTAGCTATTTATTCTAATATCAGTTCTTTCAGGTCAGTGCCTATTTGGCGCTTAACTGTCAGAGGTTAATTCAATATGGAAGAAATACGTGTTTTTCACAGTACTTGGGTTTTCCATAAGTCACAATATCGCTCTACATCAATAAGAAGTTCAGAGGTTAATTTTATTCAGACCTTATTTTAGAAGATAGAAATAGCTAAAAATAATTTTTCAGAGATAAAGTAGCTCCATGTTGTCCCATGCAGTCTTGGAGAACTTGGTACTGGGAGATTTACAGTATACATACATAGCTGTCAGGAGGACCAAGGATCCTTTTTTTTTCCCAGAAAGTCACCCAAGGAGAGCAGGAATGGGGGACTCACTGTAGGTATGAATTCCCTCACCAAGGTGATGTCTCCACAAGAGGCAAAGCTGGCTACTGACATCCTCCATTTGGTCTCCAGGGCACAGGGGAAATGTAGACATAAAATGTTGTAAGAATGAAATGCACAAGTGCTGGACTCTGCTGGTCAACTGGCCTTCCCAGCTGTCTTACCCTGGGATTGTATCACTAGCATGGCTGGGGCTGGGCAGGGAATCCCAACACTGGTATTTTGTAGATGACTGGCAAGCTGAGTTCCTGAAGAATAGTTATTTAATGATAAATGGACTGTTTATTGGATTACTGGTTGCATCTTGCACAATTTTTTCTCCTTCTAAGTCTACATACTGTGAAATATTACACTATAAATGTGCTTCTTTTGATACAGTGGTGAGCAGAAAAGACTGAAAGAAGAATTTCTCTGACCATTTGTGCAAGGAATAGAATCATAAGTCTCCAAAAGGGGTCGTTTTGTTTTTCTTTATGAAAAAGACCTCATTTGAAATGTCAACCTTTATTTAGGCAGTTAAAAATATACAGAGAGTTCTCAGAATAAATGGCTGGGTTATTATTAGGTGTTTCTTCTGGTGGTGGAGGTTGGGAATTCATCCATTCTGTTTCCATCCACATGGGTATTTGGATTTAACATACAAGTTGATTCTTAGGAATCGTTTTCAATAAGCTTCAAATAAAATATGTATGTTTGAAAAGGTCAAACATATTAGAAAATTCCCTGATCACTCTTTTAATTTAGAGAAATAAATTGACTTTTTATTTATATTTTCAAGTTTATTCTGCATATGAAACACCTTTCATTGCATTAATGATTTCCATGAAAGAAAAGCATTATTAAGATGTAAGATATATAATTAGCATTTTCCCATGTAAAACTCTGAAGACCTCAGATTTCCTGAAAAATTGCACTTACAAGAAATGTCTGGTTGGTTGTTTGCTTGGTCATACAGATTTAAGCACTCAATTAAACGGATCTTTAAAAATATGTCATAGCTGTTATGTCCTTTAAAAACATTGGAAATTGTTTGAGACATCTCTGCACAGTAATGATGCTTATCCTTTCTCAAACTGCTTCATAGATGTCATAGAGTCAAAGGACAGCTTTGTCTGGAAGGGACCACAGGAGATTCACAGCACCTCCCAAAGCAAGGCTAACATCAGTGTTAGTGTGGGTTGTTCAGAATCTAGTCCAGCTGAGTTCTGAAAATCTCCAAGGCTGGAGATCTCACAATTTCTTGGACAGCATGTTCCAATGTTTGACCAAAGTGGCTTTGTTTCACCATAGATGACTTTGATTTTCTAACCTGTTTTAGTAAATCAGTTTAAGTACCTCTGGTCAGTAAACATAATTAAAATGCCAATTCAACCTAGTTCTGCAGTGTTTAATTTTAAAGACATAAGTAGTTGTTCTGAATTGTCAGACTTCAAAGACAAAAGTAATTCCATTGGCATTTCAGGTCCTAAATCCTATTTTAGTTGGTTTAATTGAAAAATCCTAGCTCTGTGCATGGTGAAAAGAAAAAAAACCACATAGGAAAGTATGTCTCTTCATACAACACCTGGCATCTCTTAGTTGAGTTGTCTTTTCAGGAATACTTTTTTATTTTTAGGCAAAAAAGAAGCAGTTCAGAAAAGAAAAAAACAAGGAAAAAAAAAGATTTATTGGTCCATTATACTTACCTGTTTAATTTTTTCCAGTACAGTGAGAGCCTAGTGGTCTTTTTGGTTATTTAAAGCACGTTGGCATAAGACCAACAGCCAGGAATAAATTTTGGATGTAGATTAGACAGAAGTTTCTGTACCAATTTTCCAAATACAGCAGTAGAAGCAAAGAATGTATCAAGTTTTAATATGGACGAAGAGAAGATCTATGGCTTCCTTCAATAGCAGTAAATATGCTGACCCAGAACATGTCTTATTAATGCTCTTAGAAACATGCTATAGCTGATTCATGAGTGACAGAATAGACATGACATGGCTAGCCCAGGAAATAAAAGCTGTTTATGTGTATAAATATGTGTATATATACATGTGTGTGTGTATTTGTTGTCTTAAAGACGTATAGGTCAAGATCCTATAGAAAAGGTATCCAAACACTTTTAACCCTCTTATTTGACCAGGAAAAAATTTCTGCGATGTAACATGCTGTAAAAATCCTTATACCATTTTAAAAAAAGACCTCCTAAAAATATTTTACAACCTTTTAAAATTCTTTTTAAAAATTCTTTAAAAATCTTCTTCTGTTTTCTGTTACCAATGAACAGAAGAGGTATTGAAATTTGTCCTCATTTAAAATATTTTAAATCGGTAAACTTCCAGTAAACCTAAATATTGGAGAAAGACTATTGTGCCAATACAACGAATGACAACATGAAACCAAAAAGTGCAGTTGGGGTAACTGACTAGTGCCTAAACACTTAGTGTTTCTTTTAGTACAGTAATGACTAGAGATACTCAACATCCTTAAGAATCCAGTTCATAAAACATATTGTATTCTTGTAATCCACAAACCCCCACACTTACACCATGCTTGAATGTTTATATTAGTGATGACACAACTAACTACTCAAGCCCCTTCATCCTACTCAGTAATTGGTACAAAGCAGATCTGACAATGTTGATGAACCCAGACATTTTCAAGGGTCATAGTAGTTAAAAATTCAGATAATGTGTTGTAAATTATAATCCTATTAGAGGAATAAGAACGGCTCTTGGGAAAAAAAAATAAAACAGAGGACTGGCAAAGAGACTGCTTTGCAGAAAGTGACTATTACATTTCATGCAAGTTTAAGACTTGAGAAGTCTTAATTGGTTCATAATCTGAGCTATAGTGGCTCACAACATAAATGCAAACTATGTAAAATTTTAAATGACCTTCTCAGTGAAAGTATTAAGGGCTGAAGTACTCACACAATGCCCAGGATTAAGAAAAATATAATTCTCTACTGAGGGTCAATAGCTAAAATTGACTGAAATTCCATGAATCACACTGAAAATTAAATACTTCTGTAGAAAAGCCACCACAGATACACAGAACACGATGAGATCACAAACTGACACAAACATGGGGACACCCTGCTCAGTCCATTTAGTGATTTGTGTATTTGATGAAGACAACCGGTGAGTAATATCTGAGAAATTACTGTTATATTTTCTTTCCCTGCTCCACTCCATTACTCTAGTTCTCCAGAGGCACTTTTTGTTTTAGCAATATTGAGCTAAGAGATTTCAATGGAAGAGCATATCATGGGACAGAAGATGATGGCTCATGAAGTGCTCTAAAGAAAACACATGAAGAGAGAAGCTGATGATCTATGCTGGGAATATGCTTGGGACAGTAGGAGAAAAATTCGGGCTTGAGGAGGTTTGCATCCACAACATTAGCACAAATTAGTAGTGGCTGGGAAGGGCTTAAAATGACAAAAACTCTTTGGAGCTGTGGGAAGGATGAACCAGTCTGGGAAAATGTGAAGGCACTCACCCAGTCCAAAGCAATACCTAACTCATCTGCCTGCATTACAGATACAACAAAAAAGGTCATGGCTCCACCACCACTTAATTATTAGGAAGCTTATGGTTGCTGAATCTTTAAGAAGCTATAGGTTTAAGATTTTATTCATTCTTCCTCAGTGAGATAGTGTGTTTTTGTAACACAATTCTTTTGTGATCCATGTTATTATGACAAAAAATGGAGAAGATATCTATTAAGTCTGATCTCTCTTCTTTTAATTTTAAGCTTCTCTGTAAGACAATAGACTCTATTTTTCCAGTCATTATTACAGCCATTATTACGTGAAATTAAGAAGATAATTGTAATATATGTGTAATATTATTTTAGAACAGTCAATTGGGCTTGAGTGTTTTTAGCTTGGAGTGTTTTTAGAACCATGGTTTTAGATTCATACACAAATTGATTCATTAGATTGGATTCATACACAAATTCAACACAAATTTGATCAATCTCTAATTCAGATGCAAACTGAAAGTCTAAACCCCTCCTAAGCTAGAATTTATTTCAAGTTAAGGATTACTTTGAGATAATCTTCAGTTTGAGATAGATATTTCCTATTTTCTTTTTATAGAAGGGTTTCAGAAATGCCTGAGGCAAAGCCACTTATAAGATATTAGTGGCTTACTGCAGAAACCTAGTATGAACCTTTTCTGAGAACAGTACTTCTAGCTTTGAATATTGCTGCTTTTCCACAATTCTTTTTATTTCTCATATATGCTGCACTTTCCATCTTTGTATTCTTCATTTGCAAATGCATAGGACATAGTCTTCGAATAGAATTTTTGGGTTATTTATGTCATCCCCTGGGTATAACTACCTTTTTTTTTTTTCATGGAATGAAATCCCTAATTTTATTTTTCAGCCCTAATAGGTCCTTCCCCTGTTATGACCACATGAAAATTACCCACCATCTCACACAAAGACATCAACTTCCATTTGCAGGTAAAGGCAGGATGTAAGAGAAATATGATTCTTCTCTGATCTAATGCACCAGCCACTACAGCTCAGTCAAGAACTAAAAGGGCAGCACCAGACATATATACTTGTGCAATATACTTCCTCTTGAAGGAAAGAGAGACAAGAATATGAATTACAATTTAATCCAAACATTAATATTTCAGACCCAATAATTATATGTTCTCTCTCATTAAGGGCTGGAGCTAAATATTCAACCTACCATCACATTATGTGTCCTTTGGACTAAGGACCATGTCTTCCTGTGTTTTTGTAACACAAACTCACAGCACAGTCAGATCCAGGATTCTGCTAGGGATGGCAAGGCATTTGATAATATATGTTGTTGGATATACTTCCAGTCCTTGCAGGAGAATATCTGCATTTACATAAGATTTTTCTGCTTTTGAGTATGCAAAGAAGTTGTTTTGTAAACATGAATTTTATTTTATTTTGAACACACTCAAAGAAATCTTTGTGTCATTCAGTAAAAGTTTTTATGAGAGAAATGAAGATATAATCGGTTAATTTAAAATAAACCCCTAGCCATTTTGATAGTGCTGGTTTAAGAAAGCTTTTATGAGGAAAAGGAAATTTTGCCACTACATTTTTTTTCATAATTGATCAATTAAAGAAGAGTTTTCAAATTAGGATAATGAATAATGTTTTCTCATGTATTTTTCCAGTTAATATAGGGAAGAAAACATCACAAAAAGAACATGCAAATTCTACCCCAAATTGAATTCACTGATTTAAAATGTAATCTGTTCAGTTGTGCTGCTGAAAGTAATTACTCCAATAACTAGGGTAGCAGAGAATAAGGCATACATCTTCATCTTCTCTACTGTCTTAAAGGTGCAGATGTGATTCTCTGCTCGCTGCTCCAGCTGAAGCAGATGGGACAGCCTCTGAAGGGGAGCAGGAAGTGTGCTGGTCCCAGACGCCACATCCCGTTCTCTGCTGTGTCTGCTATGAGGACAGGCCGGTGCAGCAGACCATGGGACAGCTGCCTACGCTTCAGTAACTCCAGCATGGAGGTGATCATGTCTGACCTGTTTTCTGCTGCTGCAGCCACGGGGGAAAGAGTTCATGGCAGAGGACAGGGGTGAGCATCTGGGAGCTAGCTTGTAAGAGCAAACTTCTGAAGGCAGAGATTTTTCTTCTGATCTTGCAGAATTTCCTCTGAGAGTGACAAGCATAGCTTTTCACTTTCCCCTTTTTCTGAGAGACAGTAATGTACTGTAGTGGTGACAAATTGTCCCCTTTTCTTGACAATTTAGCTTGGCTAGCAGCCTGTTGCTCCCTCCTCTCCATGTTGTTAGTTCCCATTGCCTTATTGCAAACTTCATGATATTTACTACTTTTTAAGTTCTTGTTCCAAAATTATAGGATTAGGTGAGAATTTAAGCTTTGCTTTCTAACAGTATACTGCTCTAATCCTACCATACGTGGAAAAAAGCTTGAACACGTAACCTGCATGTAGTCTGGAGACTCAGAAATCATAAATCAAAAAGAAATTAAAACTGTTTCTTTCTTTTTCCTTTTTTTTTTTTTAATCCTGTGAGCGTCAAGTCAGACAAATGGTATTTTCAGGCCTTTCTCATGATTCTCACATGCTTGGAGACAGTAAAATTAACCTCCCTTGCCACCCACCTACTTCCTGACCAGCTGCATCAGCAGAACAAGGGAGAAGCAGGTATACTGTTACCATTACCTCCAGGACCCAGCATTATACATGTTGCGTTGCAGGGCCAACATGAGGTTGAAGTTCTTTTCCTGATCCCAAGTGGGTACAGATTTCCTAAAATGGAAACTACTTTTAAAAACTGAGCACAGACAGGGAAAACAGTTTAGTAGGAGATTCTGCTTCAAACTATTGAACATTACTGCCTTCTTATCTTTACAGGAACAGCTCCTGCCTCAGAAATGATACAAGTCTACACTGTACTTTCTTAGTGAATAATAGCTCTTCCTCAGACATATTCTACAGATGAAAATCTGGGACAAAGCTAAAATTTATTCCTGTAACTCAGAAGTGATACATGAGGCTGAAATACAGAAATCTAATCAATGTCAGGAGGGATTGAATGGTTAAATCATTGCATTTATTTCTGAAAAACAGAGCGAGCCCCTTGAAAAGCATTTCATGAAGAGATCTGAATAGCTCTGGCTTAGTGTTATTTGTCAAAAAAATAAAATGCATGCATACATATGATAGCTGACCAATAAGGACTACACGGGTGTTGTTTTATTGCTTTCTCCATTGTCAGGCTCTGCAGCCCAGGACAAATAACTTCCTCACTAATTCTGCTGTGAGGTTTTCCTTGGGAGTGGAAGTCATTATAAGCTTTAGATCACCCTCATGGGAAATTTATATCATGGCAACAGCATCACTTCTGTAAAGAGAAGCATTGTCTTGTGAACATTCACTGGCTGGAGAGAAAAGAAATGCAAGAGATTACCCTTAATGGAATGATTTAATGAGACACATTTGTGAATACAGAAAAAATGAAAAACTTCTAATGCTAACTCGTTTTTGACCTGAATAACTTTGTACATTTTAAATCTTTTACATATCTTTAAAAAGAATTATAAACCAAGTTCTCGGGCATAAATACATGCTTCATTCTCACACATGCAGAGAGGGATGATGTGATTAAGGCAAAGTATTGGGCATTAAAAGATGTGTGGTGAAAGCTGAAGTATGCTGAAGTCAAAGAAAGCTTTACTATTGGTTTCTAGGGCTCAAGTTTTGACTCCAGAATGTAGGTGTTCTGCCAGAACCTCCTGTTATCATCATGGGCAAACTGCATATTTTCTTACTCAGAAAACATTTACCTATTTGCTTAACTTTAAATGTATGAGAACTCTGCTTGGGCTTTCTGAATTTTTCCTTATCTCTGTGATAAGTGTGAAAAAGATTTTGTTGTCAAGCACATGAAGATGACTTGAAGCAAAATTAAAACTGTAGTCCACATGTGAAAAGCAGTCTGAAGCATTAATTATCATTGCAGTGTCTGTAAGGAATCTATTTTGGTGTCTTACAATACTGGTCCTTCCATGGTAGAGACGCTGTGTCTGAGGCAAGGACTGTCGTGGTTTAACCCCAGTTGGCAACTAAGCCCCACACAGCCACTCGCTCACCCTCCCCCCTGGTGGGATGAGGAAGAGAATGGGGAAAAAAAAGTAAAACCTGTGGGTTGAGATAAAGACAGTTTAATAGGACAGCAGAGGAAGAGAAAATAATAGTAATCATAATAGTGATAAAAGAATGTACAAAACAAGTGATGCACAATGCACTTGCTCACCACCCACTGACTGATGCCCAGCCGGTCCCTGAGCAGCGATCGCTGCCCCCCGGCCAACTCCCCCCAGTTTATATACTGAGCATGGCATCATATGGTATGGAACAGCCCTTTGGCCACTTTGGCTGTGCCCCCTCCCAGCTTCTTGTGCACCTGGCAGAGCATGGGAAGCTGAAAAGTCCTTGACTAGTGTAAGCATTACTCAGCAACAACTAAACCATCAGTGTGATATCCACATTATTCTCATACTAAATCCAAAACACAGCACTATACCAACTACTAGGAAGAAAATTAACTCTATGCCAGCCGAAACCAGGACAGGCTAGTTTTTATAATGTGTGTTATTATCAAGCTTGTCTGACATGAGTGAAGAATGAGTCAGCCCAGATCCAGACACGGGTGCAGGTTTTTGGCCCAGTGCCGGGATACATTTCAGAGCCCCTCACAGTTAAGTCTTGAAAACACCATGCAGGAAAGTTAAGTGGCCAAAGTCAGGAGGCTGAGTGGCTACATTTTCACCTTATTTAACACTACCTGAATGCGCTTTCTTCCTCTTGGGAGACAGAGCTCCTGAATACTTTCCTAAAGGTAGTTACCTATGTCCTTCTTTCAAAGATGGAGCAGAGATTGTTCCTTCCTCCTAAAACCCAGCTGTAGATGGTGATAATTCAGTGGTTAGAGCACTTACACTCACTTGCCTGAGGGCTGTCTTATAACATACCAATCCTCCAGCTGCATCTGGGACCCTGCCCACCACTCATTAAGTTTTCCAAGAGAGTGTGCAAGAGGGCGAACTTCACTTCTGCGTTTGGAATAGCAATGCTCTGAAATAAAATAACACCAGATTCATTGGAGCACAAACAGGTGACAAGTGAAAGCTTGACTCTCTCATCCAGTGATGGGGACACTCTCCCAGGAGTGAGCTAGTTCTTCAATAGGCTGTTAAACCTACTTATTCTGCTCTTCTCCTCCTCAATCTCATAGTAAGGAAATACAAAAATAGCCATTGAAGGTATTCAAACTTCTTCAGCCGAAAGTGAGATTGATTATCCTTTTTATCCTTCCCTTCTCCTATTTGAACTGTTGCTCTTAGCCTGCATGTCCCTACCTCTGAGTTCAGTGTGGGATTATTCCTTCCCTTCCCTTTTCGGATGCCACTCTGTCACGGTAAGAGCAGAGGCAAAGTGGAGAAAGGAGAAAGTTGCTTATTTGGCAAAAAACAAACCCATGATCCCACTACTTTTCTCTCTCCCATTCTGCAGAGCTCCACTCCCTGGTCCTGTCTCCACAGTATCCAGTTTGCAAGCACCCATGAGTCCTCCATGTTCTGGGTGAGTGTGCAGTTGGACCCACAAATTTGCTTGGCTGGGGCCCCACATAGTCAGTGAGCTCTGAGGACACTGGCTGGGTTGAGCCCCTCAGTGGACAAGACCTAGCTGGTGGATTCTGATCAAGCTTAGAGACAAGCAACCATCTGAGCTTTGGTAATGGAGATGGATGCACCTCACAAGACTAAGTTAAACAAAAGAAAGCAAGAAAAATCTAATGATTTTTCAGACCCATGGCTTTGGTTTTCTAAAGTGTCTATGCTTGTTTCTTTTTTCTGATACTAACTTCAGTTAAATGTAGATTCTTTTATTTGTTTAAAGTTTGGATTATCATGTTATTTGTTAACCTGAGGGCACTCAGCTGATCCTGTAAGCCTGGTTATTGCTTGATCTGTTCAAAAAACAAGACTTTTCCTGTACTTACAAGTGTTATCATTGTCAAATATTAAATTATATGCTGAACTATTGTGAAACTGTGTCTCATGACACATCTGTCAGTGAGCATATTATACTAAATGTTTTTAACTGGTTTGGGCTTTGTATTTTTTACAAATAAATTGCATTTCCTAGTCCTAGTTCTTTCTAACTGAAACTATTTGAATGATAATTAAGCCTCATCCAGCTACTACATGTATAGATATGAAGAGGCTCGCACAACACCATTTATAAAAGGATAGAAAATGCACTAAGAATTCAAGATGTATGCTGGCATTTGTTCTTTGAAGAACATGAACAAAATGAGATCCTAAAGCTATGAGCTCACTTTTTGACATTCAGAAATCAATCTGATTTTGTTTTGAACTCCTAAGTCAATTAGAAATAAATTTGTGGAGGAATTTAGAAACCTGGTTTAGGGAGGACAAGTTGATGGTAGATGTTTTCATGATTTTGCTTTTAGTTTTACTTCTCAGGATTTTTCTCCATGAGACAGCATAATTTCTGGATTTTGACTTGTTTCAACTCCATTTAAAATATGTAGCTTTACTGAAACCAAAAGCAGAACTATCCCCCAACTAAATAAGGGCTGTGATTTCCCCCTCAGCTATTTATGGCCTTACCTTTTATGTTTTTAGGTAAGCATAATTTTTCAGCTTTAACTCCTAAAAGATGAGGAAATTCGTTGTTGACCCCTGATGCTAAACAGAGTCCAGGACTGTGGCAGAAGGATCAAGAGTAATGTCCATGCATACCTGATTTCAGATGTGTTTTACAAACACCTGGGGGCTTATTAGAACTTCTTGGACTCACTGGGAGAAATGCAGCTTATTATTCCATATTTCAGGGATCTTAAGGATTTGACAATTTTCAGTAGATATCCAGAGGTAACTGAAACTTGCTAGTTTAATGGCTAAGCAGTTTCTGGGAGAAAAATCTTGTTTACTGTCAACAGATCTTTCCATCAATCATTAAAAAATGTCCGGATCCAAGGCCCTCACTGCACCACAGGAGGGGTAAGTCATATACTAAGGTTCAACAAAATGTAGCAGAGACCAAATCTTGTTTTAATGCACAGGACAAGCATAGTGCAAATTCATTTCAAAGTAATTTCTAGCAAACCTTAAACTTATTAATGGTGACTTTAATGGCAAAGAATCCAACAGCACTGTGGTAAGTCTGCCATGTGAATAAAAATCATGCAGGAATTCTATACCTCTACATTACTGAGAGTGGAAGAAAGACTGTTTCCTGTTTAGGAAAATGACTTCAAGCTAGAAAGGAAACATATAGATGTTTCTTTGTTAAGCATGAAGCCTGGGCTGAATGTGGCCTCATCTATTTCAGTAGACTTGACCTTCTCATCCTAGGGTTTGAATTTGTTTCCATAGCTGCTGATGCAAGAAAATCGTTGGGAGCTGCTGTTAGTCAGCTGCCCTGAAGGCTAGTTTATAATTATTGAAGACAATTACAAGATACGTTAAATTATTGTGTGATGTTATTTGAACAGGCTAAAACTCATTAGAAACCACATAAAAACTTTTTTCATTAATGCCATGAAACAGTCCAGTACCTCATTTTTGTGTCATAGGCAAATTTCTCTGATGTTACAAACACACCCTCTCATGTACTGTACTGGCCTACAATCATGGCCAAGTGGATTAAGTATAAATTCAAAATCATTAGATTAAGGTTATAATTCCTTTCACTGCCATTAAGGTGTAGGTTAGGGAACAATCTCTTGGTAGCAATGGGCTGAATCTCTTTTGCTTCTTCACTCCCTGTTCAAACCTGCTTGTTCTTGCTGCCATGTTGCTTGCTGTGCTCTGCCAGCTGCAGAGACTCTTGCATAATGTGTACCCATGGCCTGAGTCTCTGCATGTGATCTTACAGAAATAATTTACATTCCTGAACAACTGTTCATAGTCATCAAGGAAACTTTTGTTATTATGTGTATTTACAATTTGTCTGCAAGGTTGGTCTTCGTAGATGACTATTGAGTGCTTAGCTGGGCTGACATTCCACCACAGCTCAATAAACTATCCTGTTGAGTTAGTTGCTGACTGATGACTTTTCTCACATTTAGAAGCTCTGTTTCATACAGATTTTACAGATGTTTTCTTCCATTTTGCATGAAGTAAAAGTTTGGGGATTAAATACATTTATTTATTCTATGAAACAGCATGCTTAAGTGCATTTAAATGTCAAAAGACAGAAATAAAGTTTTTATGTGTAAAAATTAAAAATCGATGTCTCCATTTCTTAAGTACTGAATTAAAAAAAGTAAAAAAAACAGTCATGGCATGAATTACAGTGAAGAACTTGAAACTACAGATCTAGGAAATAGAATACTAACATATCTTTGATTTGGGAAATATTTGTCCTGACATGCCACCTGGTACACTCAAGTAAGGGAGGCAAAAAGTATGTAAGTTTATAGGACTCCATTAGCTATACAAGTCTTAGACCTGAGATTATAGCAATAAGCAGGTTCTAACAGTAAAATTTCAATAGGATTACAGTTCCTATATCTCTTTAGTTACATCTTGAGTGCTTGCTTTACCTTCACCTTGTATCAGATAACTAGGAAGCAAAAAAGAAGTGTTGGTGAATTCTGTCTCTAAACTGGCAGAGCTGAGCTGCAGGTTTCCATTTCCTTCATGAAACAGGAGAAGAACAGGAAGAAAACTGAAAAGTAACTGTTGGTGTGAGGGTCTTTCTGAGATCATGTATTTCTCTGGCTGTGGAGAAAAAAATCTGTTTAAGCAAAAAAGTCCAGCAAACTTGAAAGATGGGCTCAGAGCTTTTCTGATTTGAATCAAATCTGGCCACTATTAATGAAATCATCCTAATACAGTTAGCTGATATATAAAAGAAAGTATTTCCCAGTTTGTCAGTGTTCACACTTCCAGAGGAGTTCTCATGACTCAGGAGTTGTCTAGAAAAATTCTGTAAACCTAATTAGTTATTATGACCTTAAAACTTTGTATTTTGGACAGCTTAGCTGACCCAGTTCTCCAGCCTCTGAGGTGAATTTGTCAAGAATATTCATAATTTCTATGAAACATAAGGTCAGAGGTCTGACTTAAACTATGAAAAGGCAAAAATTCAGATTTAACCTTGAAACTCCCTCTCCCTTGGCCTTACTGGATGTCAGAATCCATAACAAGACTGCGTGATTATGTATCATTTGGTATCTTGTAGAGTAACTCTTTTTGAATCATGGACTGTAAAAATGTGTCTTGTTGAGTTGGCCTTGTTTTAGGGCTAAATTCAATAGGAAACCAATCTGGGTTTTACCCACCATGAGTAAGTTAGTTGAATACTCAAATGACCTCGTCCACCAGAATCCTCTGTCAGCATGGGGATATTGCAATCAATAATCTCTTTATTGTGAAAGTTATTTAAAGGTACTTTTGCATCACAAAGCAAAAGGAAACAGTTAAAAATACTAGATATTCCAACCAGGAAACATAAATTAAACTCAAAATTTACTCCACTGTACTGTCACTGACAGTACATACTTTAGAAGAATTTTATTTTCTCTGCTTTCATAAACTACTTGCTTTTCTCTGCCAGATACTAATGAAAATGTCTACAGACATTTTCCCTAACAATACAGTACTAAAATGCATTTGGTAAAAATACCTTGGTAATATAAACAGAATTGCTATCCAAACTTGTGTCTTTTTAGACTGGATTTACTATTGATGGTATAAATTAGGTATAAATGGTATAAATATAAATTTGTGCAAATCTGTGGATGAAGCTCTCTGGCCCTTGTCTGTATTTAACCGGCTTCAACAAAAGAGCTGAACACCTTTCTCACTGATAGACAGCAGACACATTGATTGTTGCTAATAGGAGCAGACATAGCCTGCTGATGACTGGATTTTAAGCAGCTTCACTTGAATTTTATAAATGAGTTTATTGTGATCCTAGCATGTGAATTTTGACTTTTACCATTGGAGAACCTGACTCAAGTAACCTTACTAGTAACAGTGGAACTATTATTTATTACAGTAGTGCCTAGTGACTCCCAACAAAGACCACTAAACAAATATACAGAGATAAAAAGCAGGCCCTATATCCAAAAGGCATAAAATTTAAAACAAATAAGTCAGGCAAATGAAGACAAAAAGGAAGTGTTCTTATTCCATTTTACAGAGGGGGATTTGGAACAATAAGAGCTGAAAAGATTTGCCTACAACAACCCAATATGTCAATGGCAGAGAAGAAAAATGAATGAAGAATTTCTGAGTCTCTGTCTATTGTCCTAAGTACAGCACTCCAAAGCTGAGTTCAACACTTTATTTCTAAATCAAGATCCAGCTAAGGGTGGTCTCAAATAACTTTTTTAGCTTAAACCTCTCCTTTCTATTTACATTTCTAATAATCCTCACAATAGTTTATCCTATCTATACATAAACAAATCAGGATATTACATTATATATTTTATAGAAAATACAGTCTAAAGGGGCTCACATCCCAATTTGACACATGAACAAATATTCATCTATTGTTATGAAGACAGCAAAGGGAATACATACCTTCAGTTCTTTAGACATTCCTCTCTTCTCCAAAAAAGCTGGAGAAAGCGTTGTGATTCAGGCTCTGTTCTTTCTTGCACTGTTATTCATCTTGACGAACACCACTAAACGTGGTGGAGTTAGTCCCATGTGAACTGGTGTGAGGTAAAGAAGAACCTGGCCTTTCTCTTCCTGAAGAATTCCTCTTTGGCTTTTACAGCTATACAGGACACAATGAAATGTGTGCAGTGCAAAGAAGCCAGTTACAGCATTATTTGAAAGATATATATATATATTCATAATGCACTTAAAATAAATATGTCTTTGAGGGGGAGGAAATTCAAATGGCTATAAATAAATATGGAGAAATATTCCAGTGGCCTTTTTTCCTTTCGTGCTTGCAGAGCCATGCCAACGTTCTAAATGTGTTTGCTCTTAGATTTTTCGTTTGTATTTATTATTTCTGCAAAACATAGTAAGTCAGTGTAGGAAAAAAAAAAATCACTGCCTGGAGGTTTTGAGCTAGTGCATAAAAGTAAGAATCACTAAAAAATCTATGATCTTTAGCAGGGACATGACACAGCACTTTGGAAAGAGCATACCAGTGACTCTGCTATTTGCTTTTAAAATATTGGACTACCTTTGTTACTTTTAGTTTAGTTTCTCTAAAACATAACTACTTTCTCACATATGGATCAGACCCTTAGCTAGTGTGAATTACCACAGATGATTGCACTTACCAGGGTTATGCTGAGGGTTTGAAAATTATTAGTGAACACAGCTATCTGTCAGATGTAATGAGAAAGAATACTTTCCTTTCTAGTAAAATAAAATATTACTAGTATTTCAAGCTATTTACATACAGTCATACCCCAGTGTAATGAGTGTGGAGATCACGTCATGCAGAGCTATTGGGCACCAGATTTAGGAAGTGTGCTAACAGTCTAACTCTTCAGCTGCACTTCTTAGGAAAATGGACCTGATTGCATAGCCATGCTGTAATGGTATGCCTGTGTGAGTGCACATGGGTACAAGTGTGCATGCAGAGATATGCAGACACATCTTTGCCTGACTGTCTATCTGTCATTCCTTCCCCATACCTTTTGCATCTGTTGCCACTCTCAACCAGATTTGCAAGAGGAAGGTTTGAAAGGTTTGAAAATCTTCAGGTTCCTATTATAGTAATGAAAACAGATGACTGAGGATAGGAGAAAGCCTCTTAGAGGAAGGGATGCTATATAAACATACCCTTGATTAGTAACGTAAGACATTATACAGCAAAGAAATGGTCAGAATACCTAAGCACAAGAAAAGGTTCAACTAGGGCTTGCTTAGGGTAGCAAAATGCATTTGAGATTGAGGCTAGGGACATTTAAATTGTACTTCCTGTTGTCTTTACGTTTTGTGGTGAATGTAGGGACGTTACCAAGTTTTTACTCCATTCCTTTGAGCTGCTCAATGTATATGTATCTGTGTCTGAATTAGCGAAGGAAGCAAGGTGGTTTCATGGAAACATTAAAAGTATATCTAATCCACCTAAGCACATGAAACATTATTTAAAATAAGACAGAAAACCTAAGATCTCCATCACTCTGATAATGATTGATGAATGGAGCTACTTCTAAATAAGAGCATGATGGATGTGATATGGGAACAGGTACCAGCCCAGGAATACTGGAGGTGAAGGTCATGAAGGTTGTTACAGCCACGTTCAAATAATTCAGCACTGAATCCTGGTTCAGACTCAAGAGCATTGGGAAATGTTTCATTTACATGCTGCAACAATATTTCATTTCTGTAAACTATAGCTATTAAGTGAAACAGTGCTTTGCCAAGCTGCACTGCAAACTTTCAAGAACCACAATCAGTTTCAATGTAGCCATTCAACAATATGGATGTTACCATCCACAGTCAAACTAGAATGATGTTGTTCAAGACCATACTCTTATTGTCAATTCATGGTGTTTACAAATAATATAGTATCTAAGGATCATGTGCTCTACTAGACTTCAATACTTTAGGTTGATATCTGCAATCTATATCAAAACAGGACAGAGAGCCAGATAGTAAACCCGTGGCTTCCCCAGCACTGGGAAAGTGTGGAACTACAGGCTGAGATCTAGGTAGGACTATGTCTCAAGAAACAGTAAACCATCTGCATTTATTTTATACAGTGGAAAGGATAGAGGTTGCACCACCCAGACATTTGGGTCATCATTATATTCTTTATTCTACATTCAACAAAAAGGGGAGAGGTGGGAATTGTCTCATGTTTCCTGCACTTCCCATGGGCATCATAAATGTTTAATATTAGCAGTCTGTTCCTCCAAAGCTGTCATGCCCTTTGCCTGCCCTGCAAGGCCCTTTAAGTCCCCCCTGCACTTCATGATCTCTGGGCACATTGGAATAGAATTGAGTTTGGGTAGAACTATACATTCTGTATGATAATCCCAATATAGTGTTTACAGACAAAGGGGCATGCATTACCATTGATCACTCTCGCAGCTTTCATTTTCATTCACTGGATTTGAACTTAGAGTTCATAGACAATAGATGCCCTGTTGGGTGTTGCAATAATGAGTTGGGTGGTGCCTGCAAAACATTCAGATGCAGTTGGAACCCAAACAGTAATATGAATTTAAAACTGCTGCAGCTAGACCAAAACCCCAAGAGATGCAGTATTGACAATTCCAGGCAAGCCAAGTGCCCACAAAATACGAGATTTGATCAATTTTTACAAGTTTTTTTTAAAAAATCAGTCTGTGACTCCCCTCCCCACAGCCATTTTTTAAGGCTGTATGTTTTATTGTAAGCTTTTCTTTTCAGCTGAGAGGACTACAAATGAACTTTTAATGAAAGCCACTGTTCTCACATGAGAATCTAGAACTTTAAGAAATAAATCAAGTATTATCTCACATTTCAAGTGAGATACAGTATTATTTCACATCTCATAACAAACCCTAAGAATTAGCACACTCAAACTATTAAAAGCCTTAATTAAAATAAAGCAAAGTTAAAATGTGTTTACATAAAAGATAACACTTACTGTAAGCTAATTGTATAGTTACTTTCCAGTAGTTCAAGATTTTGAAACTGCCAATGCATGTGAAAACTAATTTTTATTTACAGAAAGAAGTATTTTAAAAGATCATTTAATGAGTCCCAAATTCCAGTAATTTACAGGGAAAAATATTTTCTGTGTCTTTTAAAGGTATTGAAATGCTTTATCCAGTTGATTTGGAATAAAACGTTGATCCTTTGTCTTTGGAAACTCTTTACTTAAGTCAATATTAAATAAATATGATTTACTTAAAAATAGTTCAGACTGGGGAAACCTGAAATATAAACACATATTATTTCCAAGGGAAAATACATGATGGGAATCTAGCTGGGAAGCTTTGTTTTACAAAATATGAAATATACAGATCGTTCTAATCACCTTATTGTCATAAGGGATAAATTCCATAAGTTCTGTGATCAAAGCATTGTGCAGGACTGTCTGCATGTGTATTTAGCATAATTGAGGCTTAAGAATGTTCTTTAAAGAAAGAAAGGTCACCTTTCATTTTGAAATATCATTAGATCACTGGGATCATATGTTAATGTCACTACATCTGTTAAAGGAAAAAGAATATTATTTACTGTACTCTTTTTAGAATTCTAAATATTTTTATTAGAATGGAGAACAGGAGCTTGGCTAGTGATTATTCAGAGAGCTAGAAACTCTGACTCATTTCAAAAAAAAGGCTGTTCACACCTTACTTTTTTCATTTATGTTTTCATGCTAGGTGTTTCTTTTTTTGTTTGTTGATGGATGATAGTGTCCTAACTGCTAGTATTCTTCTATTAAAAAGTGGTTTCCATTTTTCATTACAAAAAGCTTTTCATCCTAGACAAATTATCTCTTTGATCTGTCCTGTTCTTTTGAGCTTGGATCCTCAAATTCTTGGAGGTCATACTGAAATTATGCCATCTGTTCTAGCCAAAACTAATATTTAAAATACCTGGACCTGTTCCCCCTGACTTTTGTACTGCAGCAGCTTTATCTATAGAGTTACAGTAGCTTCCTATTCAGAACATACACATGACATTCACAGAAGAACTGACATTGATTAAATTAGCTTTGGATAAGTACCAAACACAAATTACAAATGTCCTGTGGGAACTGCAGATTCTGTTCCCTCAGGAGATGAGCAGTATGGTGATATAAGTGCAAACCAAATAACTATAATTTTTATTTCTTTCAGAATATGAAAACAAAATAGCCAGGTGGCATTCACATAATTGTTCTTCTAGGACTTCCTAGCTACGTAGGCAGGCATATAGTTAATTTGTGCCTCCCTACCTTGTCCAAAAATTTTCTGGGAGCTTCAGTCACTAAGCAATTTCAAGGTGCCTGCTTCACTGGTACCTGGCATCTAGCTTGTATCTGTAGCTCTATAAAAAATCAAGTTTAAACTGAGCAGTGTAGGATTTATTCAGAGCCACCTTAAGACCCTGGAGAATTCCCCAAACATTAGTCACAGTGAATAGCATGACTATTTGTTTGATGTAATACTGACAATGATTCCATCCCCTTATCTTATCTAGTGTTATAATAATTGGAGCACCCATTACAGAGGTAGGAAACATGAGTTTTCAGTCTCATTCTCCTCAAAGGGTTGAACCCACCTTGAAATTTCAAGACAGCATTCCTAGTCCTCAAGTCATGAGACACTGTGAGTGACAGCACTCAGTGTCCTTTTACTGAAGCTTAACTGTTGTGCATGCAGGCACATAAAATGGTAGGGCAGATACTAAGAATGCAAGAGGGAGCCTTATTTTAGCATAGGGGTTAGGACACTCTATGTACAAAGGGGCAGAATTAAAATTCCAACCCCTGAAATGTATGTATATTTTACACTGGACTAGTATTGGCCAAAAAAACCCAACAAACAAAAGAACACCAAAACAAACAAACAAACCAACCAAGCAAACCAAACCAACCAACCAACCAAAGAAACAAACAAAAAAACCCCTAAACATATCTTTTTTTTTTTTGGTAGGATTATTTTTTAGACCAGGGGTTTGGACCAGTTCCCCACAAAGCTGCATGGGTACCAGTGCAGGTGCCCAGCCAGGGATGGGAGCAAGGCTAAGAACATGAAGGCAGTGGAACCATCTCTTTAGCAGTAGAGTGCTTTTAGGCCACATGAAAGCAACTATGTAACCACACTCCTTGTTTCCTCTCTTCACTGATTTGTATAGGGAATTTATGCACTTATGATTTCCCCCTGCACTCTCACACCAATAATCCCTTTCAGGACATCTCCTAATTTTGGTGATACAACTTCTAAATAAGCTGAACTGGATTCATTCATTACCTTCTGAGCTTTAACACAGCTGCCATGAGTTGTTTCCCATGGCAGTCCTATGAAGCAAACTGTCTCTGAACAGCATTTTCTCTGACAGTGCAGTGCCACATGGCTATCACCTTCAGACTTATTCAATATGTTTTAAAGTGTGGACTATGTATAAAGTGTGTACATTATGTCATTCTGTAAATCTTGTGTTTATTTTTCTATCTCCTGTGTAATTCTTAAGCTCCCTGTGTCCTCTAGTGTCTACCTATCAGCACTGCACAAATTGACAAATACTTGTTTCCATTTTCTTATCTCAAAACATTAAAAAAAAAGATGTAACTTTCCTCCTATAAATTTTCTCCTCTATTCTTTCTTATTCCTTTTTTACTAACTACTATATTACTAATGATATTTTTATAATTATTCTTGTTAAGCACCAGCAGCATGTGTGGCAGTATTGCCGATTTTATATATAATCTTCTTGCACAGACACATATGTCTATTATCTAATTATCTGTGTGCTTGCTGGAGATTTTAGCAGCCAGTATGTACATTTTATGGTGAATGTTGACGACAGGTCTTGGTAGTTATCGTGCAGTATTTTCTTACATACTGAAGCACATTCTCCTCTCACTTGGGCATGCCAAACTGGCACTAAGGACAATAGGAGCTGCTTCTATTAATCCTAAAATAATATTTGGGTGCAGACCACATTTTTACAGAATCTGGATTTTAGCCTACTGTGGAAAACCAGTATGTAAGCACATAATTGACAAACATTTTATAATACAGATACATTAGGAACAAATGCAGATTCCACATGTGACTTTATCTGGGGCCTTCTGAATTCTTGACTACATAATATTAAAGTGGGATGCGATTAATCTAGTGTTAACCATTTTAAGTTGTAAAAACTATAAGCTAGTGCAACTAGTCTCCCATTCAAACTAGAGGATGTCATTCTATAATACCTACCTAGGAAAAGTAGGATGAATTACTCTACAGGAGTACCTTACTCTCTACATGCGCTAGAATACTTGTCCAGCTTGTACATGGCTGCATTTACTCAGATAATCCCATCCTTAATATCCATTTAAAACAGGGGGAGTGCATAAGTAATTATTTTAAGTGTAACAAACCAGTGAAACGTGAATAGGTGTTTATTAGATTTGGATGCAATTTACTGCACTAGACTACTGAAGAAGCATCCCACGTGGACTGAATAGAAGTATTTGTATATCTGCAGAAGCTACTTCACACTGACTGAAGTATTCTGTATTTCTGAAAATGTAGCTCTTGGAGGGAAGGAGGCACTCCCCTGCCAACTTGACTTGATATCTCAGGAAGAATGCACAGAGCTTTGCCTTTGAAGGGCTGATGAGCCAGTTGAGAGTTTATGGGCAAGGATCAGAGAACAAACCAATGCAGGTGATGTCATAGTAGGTATCTACCAGAGACTGCTTGATCAAGAAGGTAAAGTCCACAAAGTCTTCTTTAGGCAACCGGAGGAGGAAGCCTCATGATTGCTGGCCCCTGCACTCAAGGGAACCACCTGACATCTGCTAGAAGGGCTTGGCACAAACAACCCAGGAGATTTCTGTTGTGTGTTGACGATACTGGGTTGATGCAAGTGATCAACAATCCAGCTAGAGAAGACGATATACTGGTTCTGTTACTCAAAAACAAGGAGGAACTGGTTGGAAATGCAAAGATCAAGGGTCTCATCTGCAATGACCATTAGACTGTGGACTTTAAAATGCTAAAATAAGTGAGCAAGTGGTTGCTCAGGTATCTGCTTGGCAGGATCATATGTGAGACTACCATGAAGAGCAAAGGGGTCCCAAAGAGCTGGCAGATTTGCTAGGATGACCTCCTCAGAGTGCAAGAACTACCCATGCTGATGTGCAGGACGTTGAGCAAGTGTGGCAGAAGGGTAGTATGGATAACAGCCAACTGGTCTCAAACACAAAACTGGGATAACTGGGTACTGGTCTCAAACACAAAAAGGAAGTATACCTTCCTGGACTACCCAAGAGGAAAAGAGACACTGCCCAAGCATACAGGGGTGGATGTAGAAAAGGCAGTGCTCAGCTGGAGTTGAAACTATTGAGGGATGTGAACGGTGACAAGAAAGGCTTCTGTAAGTAGACGGGCAGCAAAAGTAAGTCTAAGAAAAATGTGGACCCGTTGCTCAATGGGGTAGGGGATCTAGTGATAACAGACATGGAAAGGCTAAGGAACTCTGTATTTACAGGCAATGTTTGTCCTCAGGAATCTCAGGTCCTTGAGCCTAGTAGGAGGGTCTTGACGGAGCAAAGAATAACCGATGGTACAGGAAGCTAGAATGCTTCAACAAGTGGGACATTCACAAGTCCATGGATCTATATGGACTGGGCTGATATCACTGAGCAGCCATCTTCTATCACCTTCAAAAGGTTATGGTGTCTGAGGGAGATTCCTGATAGCTGCAGAAAAACAAACGTCACACCCACCTTCAAAAAGGACAAGAAGGAGGGTATGGGGAACTACAGGGTGGTCAGCCTCACCTTACACTATTGAAATATTATGGGACAAATCCTCCTGGAAACTCTTCCCAAGCACATGAAGAACTTCAGTTATTTGGAACAGCCAGCTTGGCTTTGCCAAGGGCAAATCATGTCTGACCATGCTTGATTACCTTCTATGATGAGATGATTGGCTTAGTAGGGGTTGAAAGAGTAATGACCACTAAGTACCTTAACAAGGCCTTTGGCATGGTCTCCCATATCTTTATTGCCAAAGTGGTGACACATGGACAGGATAAGAGGACTATTGGGAGGAAAATTGTGATCAGCAGTATAAAGCTGAGGTGGTGGCTGGTTAATTACATTACCCCTCAAGGATCAAGACTTGGGGCAATTCTGTTAATGACCTGAATGATGGGATGAACTGCACCTTCAGGAGCTCTGCAAATGATAGCAAGTTGTAAGAAGAACAGACAATACTCTGGAGGGCAGAGCTGCTACTCAGAGGGACCTCAACAAGCTGGAGAAATGGGCTGACAGGGAACTCATGACATCCAGTAAAGACATCTGGGATGAAATAACCCTGTGCAGCAGTATGGGTTGCATGGGGGCCAAATGGGAAGAAAGTACATTTGCAGAAAGTACCTGGGGCTCCTGCTAGAAAACAAATTGAACATGAATCAGCAGTGTGCCCTCACAGCAGAGAAGGCCAACTGCATCCTGGGCTGTATTAGCAGGTGTGCAGTCAGCAGGCTGAGGGAAATGATTGTTCGTCTCTTGTGAGACCGTATCTCAAGCACTGCATCCAGTCCTGTGCTCCCCAGTACTAGAAAGACATTGGCATACTGCAGCAGTTCCAGCAGAGGAACCCCAAAATAGTGGTCCAGAGCACATGACACAGGAGGAGAGGCTGAGAGGACTGGGTTTGCTCTGCTTGGAAGAGAGAAGCCTAAGGGGAGATCTTAATGCTAGCTTCAACTACATAGTGAGAAGGAGTGGAAAAGATGGAGCCAACTCTTCTCAGAGGTGCACAGTGGTAGTTCAAGAGGCAAAGGGCACAAGCTGTGACATGGGAAGCTCCAGTCAGATGTAAGGAAAAAGATTCTCACTGTGAGGGTTGTGAAGCACTGGAACAGGTTGCCCAGAGATACTGTGGAATCTCCATCACTGGAGATATGCCACACTCACCTGGACACTGCCTTGAACAACCTGATCTAAGTGGACCTGCTTTGAGCAGGGGACTGAACTATGTAGTCCCCAGATGTCCATTTGAACCTGTATTACTGTATGGTTCTACAATTCTGTATTTAGTTTCCATATTGAATATTAGATGCATGGCAAAAAGCAAGTGAAAAATAGTTGTTATAACCTGCTCTGTATCACAGACCTATTCAGTGAAATGGATCTACTTTCTAATGAAAAAATAGCTTCTGTTATTTCACCAGATTGTTGGGATTTTTAAACATAATGTTTGTTGCAGTTAAGTTAGGTTATCTTTATACTTTAGAATTATATTTATGAACTAAAATTCAGAATCTTGATCTTAATTTTCTGAAGTACTCTGTAAATTGCAAAATTAAGATTACTGAAAAAACCTATTGTTTATTTATTTATTATTATTTAATATCCTCCTCAGATTTTCTCAGACTGAATTACATCAATAACAAGATTAAAACCTCTTAAACCATCACTGACATCAAGGTAACAGGTATCTGACATTTTAATGGCAGATAAACCTTTCAGTGGGATGAGAGACTTCACCACTGTGTTCCTTAGATTTTTGCTGATGGCAGAACAAAACATACAAGTTTGGAATTCAGATTCTGTTCCAAGCATGCTGTTCACCTCTGAATTGACACATTTCTTTTATTTGAAGTTCTCTAAATATGAAATTCAACCTGTGGCAAGCACTTGAAATTGAAATTTTTTAGACTAAATAAAAATAAGTTACCAAATTTATAAGCATCAGAAAATGGATTACTAAAATGGGAAGTTTTAGACAAAAAATAATGAACAATGCTACCACCTACATTTGTAATACCACGCCTTCCTCTGTTTTCCTCAAGATATTGCAGGTCACCTCACTGCTTAGATGATAAAGAATGTTTTAGGGTTTCAAGCTTACTCCACGTAAACCACTGAAGCCATTTGATTAAATGAATGGTAAGAAGCATTCAGCAAGAATGAAAGATGTCTACTACAACACTTTTTGCAAAAGAGCTGATGAGAGTCCAATATTTTTAAGACTCAGTGAAATTTTTGGAGATTAAATTGCACAACAGACAAGGATAAAACAGAGGAGGGGAGGAGTTTATTGCAATGTTAAACCCTATAACCTGGCCCAAAGGGACTAGGGATGGAGGTTGTAATGGAAATACCTTTAAATTGTAGGAATTACTATAGCAGGAACCACCTGAACCAGTGGAGGAGAAGCCTTACAAGAAGCAGTGCAAGTGCAGCAGTGACCCAAGCTGGGCTGGCTTTGGTGCTAAATAACTCCACGCAACACACCACCTCTCCTGTCCTGAGTGACCACCATAACAGATGGAGACCAAAGTCATGGACTAAGTTAACTCAACGGACATTTTGTGGACATTTATGGACATTTTACAAACATCTCACAGGGGTGGTCCATAGACTAAGGGAATGATATCTGTGTATTATATCAAAGGATGGTAAGGGGGTTGGTGGTTAATGAGGTTGTATTGGATAATGTGAGACCTGAGCATGACATAAATGGTATGGAATAAGGGGTGGAGAATGTGCTAGTTTTGGCTGGGATAGAATTAATTTTCTTCATAGTATGGGGCTATGTTTTGGACTTGTGCTGAAAACAGTGTTGATAACACAGGATGTTTTAGTTACTGCTGAGCAGTGCTTACACAGAGTCAAGGCCTTTTTTGCTTCTCACCCCACCCCACCAGCAAGGAGGCTGGGGGTGTACAAGAAGTTGGGAGGGGACACAGCTGGGACAGCTGACCCCAACTGACCAAAGAGATATCCCACACCATATGGCGTCATGCTCAGCATATAAAGCTGGGGGAAGAAGAAGGAAGGGGGGGACGTTTGGCATGATAGCGTTTTGTCTTCCCAAGTAACCGTTATGCCTGATGGTTTCCTGGAGATGGCTGAACACCTGCCTGCTGGTGAGAAGTAGTGAATGAATTCCTTGTTTTGCTTTGCTTGCATGCGTGGCTTTTGCTTTACCTATTAAACTGTCTTCATCTCAACCCATGAGTTTTCTCCCTTTTACTCTTCTGATTCTCTCCCCCATCCCACCAGGGGGGAGTGAGGGAGCAGCTGTGTGGTGCTTAGTTGCCGGCTGGGGTTAAACCACGACAGACTGGAAAGGTAAAGGTCTAAAGAAGGTAAAGGTCTAAAGGTAAAGGTCTAAAGAACTATCAGCAAGGTTTAGTAAATGTGTTTCTTGACTGAACCTGATAAAGGGTTTATTCTGTTTCAAAGTGTGGTATACTATACAGTACTATTTACAACACTCTGAACAAGTTGTTCTGGAGACTCAGGAAACTAATAGTCAGCTTATCAGGAAGTTTTATTAACCACCTAGTAAATGGCATAGTACTTCAGACTTTAAGACACATAATTTTGTAGCATACTGCCATATCCATAGCCATGAACAATAAACAAAGATATTAAAGCCCAAATGTTAATATACTAGTGATTACAATATGTAGAGCCCAATCCAAATTTTAGTGGAAGTAATTTTGTTGACTGTCACAGGCACGGATCAGATAATTCTTGCACTCCAGCAATGCTCAGAAGAGTACATGATTCATTTGGCCAAATATTATTCTTTCTGATGTTTCTAAATAGCTGACCAGTTAGTGTGATCAAAAATTTCACAGTCACAGAATCACAGAATCGTATAGGTTGGAAAAGACCTTTAAGATCATCGAGTCCAACCGTAAACCTAACACTACCAAGACCACCACTACACCATGTCCCTAAGCACCTCATCCAAACGTCTTTTAAATACCTCCAGGGATAGTGACTCAACCATTTCCCTGGGCAGCCTGTTCCAAGAGAAAGGAAAAAAGGTGAGTTAAAAACAACAAAGAAAGTGTTGATACTCACTCATGACAGAGTCAATTTGACTGTTAACCTGGCTCCTGTGAATGAAAACACAGAAGGGTATAAAGGAGAATGATCACATGTGCCTGAAGACACAAGCTGAATTCTCTGCTCTGCCACAGGCTTGCTGCGTGACCTCCAGCAAGTCACTTGGGCCCATATCCACAGAAGTATCTTGAAATTCATTTCAAGTGGCACATAATTCAGTTAAGTGTTAAGTGTTTCAGTGTCCGATGAATCTTGGTCTTAACCTCTTGAATGGGAATAACAGCATTTTCCCACCTGACAAGACAATGATAGTACATTGAAGATCATGAGACACTCATGTACAGTGCTAGCGAGGATTAGGTGAGTATGAATAAGAAACATTTTCATTACTGAACTGGCCCACTCCATAGCCAGAATGTTTTTACTACATACCTCCTATGGGAAGGTACTACATATGGAAGAGGTAAAATAGGTCATACTTCTATGAGTAAAAATGAACTAATCTCATTTTCAACCTCATGATTTTAGATATTATCAAAAATCCTTCTGCCTGCTTGATTGTACTCAACCTTCAGGGAGTCTGTGGAGTGAACGATCAATTCTTGTTGCCATTATTCATATGATTTTGTTTTGATATTGAAAGCTTTATTCCTATTTACCCAATAAAATTTTCTCATAGGTATGTGGGAGGAGCGGTTTCATGATTTTGTATTGTTTTATTTATCACATTAATGGTTCTGTACAAATAGAGGACAAAAGAGGTCTTTTGCTCCACAGATTTTTACATTCTCTTTAACTGCTTCCTGTCCTTGCAATGCTGTTTCTTTCACAGGTTAGGTCAAACATTTCATTCAACAAACTTTCAACACCAACATCTGTGATGGTGCTTGAATATATGGGAGTTTGTTGGTAAACATTGCTTGATCTTACTTCTAATCAAAATTGATGGAAAGCTTTACAACATTTTGGAGAGTGTGCCAAAGTCAAATGGCACTGAATTGATTTTTACACCCAGCAGAATATCAATATTTTGTGATTTTTTGCTTAAAAGTACTCTTACCTGTGTAATTAGCAGGCTGATAGTAATTGCAGTTAACATCAAAACATTGTTTTCAAACCATGTTTCAAACCATATTTAAATATTCTTCACATCCCTAAGCAAGTACAGATGAACAGATTTCAAGAAAAATAATTTCAACTTTTGAATTCATATTGCATCTTTATAAGAACATACTTCTAAAATATAGAGAATAGGACTTTCACTTCTAAAATATAGAGAATAGGACTTTCACTTCTAAAATATAGAGAATAGGACTTTCTGCATGTTATGATGGGTTTTGATATTTACTTGCCAGAAACCAAATACATCAGTAATATGTACTGCGGAGAGTTAGCTATAACATTTTAAAAATTATCTGAACTAAACAGATTGTTCTTAAGTAAATCTGATATTTTTGTATGGAAATGTTCCAGAGCTTGTGACTTAATCAAAAGGGAATTTGCTTTTGTGTGAGTATAACTAAGAGACTACCTTGCAAGTAAATGCTTGAAGAAATATTTTCAAGTTTTCACTGATTCTCATACATTATGCATCCTGAAATGGATGCGCATATTTTCCAGATTACAGCCTATTCTTATTATGTTGCTTTTAAAAAGAGATTATAAATTATTACATAGCTTAAAATAGCTATAAAGATAATAAAACATAGAAATAAATGCTTTCTATATTTTGATGTTAGCTTTTAATAATGACAAGGGTTTGTAGAAACAGGGAACAATTCCAAACCAATGAGTGAAGGAAGACAATACCAGATGCTATTTGACAACATCCTTTCTATTATTTACTGTCCTGCATTGTCAAGAAACAACCTTTGCCCACTGAATATTTGTTCTCATTGGATGGTCCTATTAACACTGCAGGGTTTATAGAAGAGCATAATACGTATCACTTGGCTCCAGTTTTCTATTATCAGGTGATGATATCTGATGGTCCTATGCAAACTGGTCCCTTGATATTAAGACATGTAAATGCTAACATGAACTGGTCTCAGGAAACACATCTCATATATCAACGCCTTGCTCATTCCTCTTATCCTGTAAAGTATTGAAGATGCTATAGAAACAGATAATATAATCAGGTGGAGACGTTGGTGACCTTCTGTAAGTAATGAATAGTAATTACTAGTGGAAAATGTACTGTACACTTTTTATATACTGTCACTCTCCATTGTCATCATTGATTTGCACAGCATGGATTTTTGAATGCCAAGATGCTTACTACTTCTTAAACCACTACTAAATGTCTGTGATATTGATCTGTGATATTCACCACTCCTGTTTTCTTGAAATATCCTTAATTTAGAACTGCCTACATGACTGACACCTAAGGAGTAAAAGGTCACTTCAGAGTGACCAAAGACAAAACAATGATTATTAATACTTTGGCATTTGTAAGCCAAGTCTTGGTGGCAAACACATTTTGTATATTTTTTCCAAAGACCGTTTAGTAGCAAAAGTCACATTCTTCAAGACATGTTTTTTATTTCTTACCACACTGTATGTTGAATCCCTTGGGACATCACAAAAACATTTCTTCAGACTAGATTTTATGCGTGAACATGGGATCTGACTACTATTTTACTTGTTTTCATTAGTTTCCCACTGTGTGACATTGTATCTTCCACAGCATTCCATCTAGAATAGAAATCCTGTAACTTGTAACTCCAACACCTATAAAGACTGTCACACGGAGGAATTTCCACCCCAACCAGTGCTAGCTATTGGATTTAGTTGATTAAATTACCTAGATAGTTTCCCTCTGTATTCAGTAGAGAAAGGTTTCTGCAGGGGATGTTTCACCCTTGTGTATGTATAATTTCCCATGATATGCACCAGATAGTACAAGTTTAAGAAGGATATGATAATAAAATATACTTTTGATAGGAACTTTCTTTTAGACTCTAAATTATTCTAGAACACATGTAAATAGAAAAAAAAATTACAAACCCAAATTAAAGCAAAACATTCTGACTATGCCCCTTAACCTTCCAAAGTAAATTCAGCATAGAAAGTGTGTGTAAGCAGTAAGCTATATTAAGGACGTGCTCACTGTGAAGCACAAGAAAAAGAAGAAAGAAAACTATATGTTGTTGGAAACAACATAATGAATGTTGTTTCATAATGAATGCAGTAAATGGGGACAGATTTTATAAAACATATTTTAATAAATAAAATTAAAAACACAGACAATGTTTTAGTCTGATCTAGGAACTTAAATAAGGACCGGATTTTGAAAAATTTTTTAGTTATTCCTTTCTCACTTCTAATGTTGTATTTCCAAAAATTCTCCACTCTTAGCAAGAGGAGATCTTTAGAAACTCTCCCTATTCCAACTTGTCTTTTAGCAGCAATTGACCTCTTGTGAACACATAGCTCAAACTCAAAGCACAAAGCAAGTACTGTGCCCTGTTCAAATAGATTGTCAGCTAGCTCTTCCCAATAATCTACTTCAATACCAGTAACACGAAACCAAACCAAGCCATCAAACAGCTTGGAGAACAGAATTCTTGTCATGTAGGAATTCAAGCAGTTTTTCATTCTGAATCAGGATGAAACTTCGGAAATGATTGGTTTTGTTGTGGGGGTTTTTTGTGGGGTGAAAAGTCTGCCATATTCTGGCTATGAATGCTAAACAAAAGCATCTTGTTTTGGTGTTTTGAAGAGTCTATCCGAAATATATAGCTTCTAAATTTTGAAAAATTAGGTAATTTAGCCAAAACTGTCCTTTCTCTGTAAAAACATTAAATTTCAACAACCCTATAAGTTCAGTTAAAAAAATCACCCGCTTTAAGCAGTACATTAAATTTTGCCATGAATATATAAAAATCTGTTCTTCTCTAATACTGTTCATGATCTTAGGCTTTTTGTCTTTCTCATGGCAGATGCCAATGATATTGTAAAGAGCTGGAAGCATACAACACAAGTCTTGGGGATGGCAGTTTTCATTCAAAAGTGTGATTACAGCTCACCTTGGCAGATTTAATATCATTTTATCTGGCTTAGGTACCAACAGCAAAATATCCACAGGACTTTGAGATATGCCACAATTTAAACATGCCCACCAGAGTAGGTCATGGGTAGGTAGCTTTGCTGAAACCTGTGCTCCCACAACAGTTCAATGAAACTGAGCTCAAGTATACCAGCACATAAGTCTAACCACACCATTGACATAATGAGGTCACCATTAATCACTAGAGAAATCATGAATGCAATGAGAGAAGACTGGATTTTCAAAGAACAGATTTTAAATATACATTACAAATGCATTTGTAATCTTGAGTCTAGACATACATGTTTTGTGAGTTATCTGGAATCATAAATTATCTTCAATGTTTGTCAAGAACTATAGAACTCACCTCTACAAAAAGTCATACTAAGGGACTCACAGCCGGTCTACACAAGCATATTAAACTATATTAAACTGTTAAGCTGTAGTGTTTCTAATTAAAAGCTCATGATGCAGAATTAATTTGAAGGGCCACTGGTCAAAAACATTGCTAACAACTTCCAAAATAATTGATCCTAAACAAATGCTTTAAAGGACTTTTCTGAAAAAGGAAACAAATTACATGCTGTCAGGCCACAAAAATTATTATGATTAATAATTAACTATGTGTGCTGAAAGTATTGATTTGCAAGCTCATTTGAGGCTTTAAGCATTATTTCTGAGAGAGTCTCAGTGCAATACCTATTCAAATGTTCTCACAGCAGGACCTCTGCTTTGACCTCATAGCACTTCTCCTTGTCCATGGTTCAGGTCAATCTTGAGACCTAGGCAGACCAAATGTTTTATGGTATCTAGCACTGTTGAAGACATTAGGAAACCCATCAGTTTGTTTTAGCTGCAGCAAACTTCAGTGACCAGAACTGTCTGCTCCTACATACATTGACAAGTCCTTTACAAGCCTAATCTCATCCATAATAATCCATATAACAGCAAGGAATCTGCCCACCCACATCAGATATTAGCAGCGGATCTTGAAAAATTAATCCTTTACTAAAGGAGTTGTTTTTTTAAACTAAGTTCTGATTGGTATAAACATTTTTTGGTTGATGCACTATTTTTGGTGGTGATATTTTGTGGAGGTTTTTTCTTACATTGTGCTGCACAGCATTCAGAATGTTCCACACGGGCTCCTGCTCAGCCAGGCTCTCATTCCTGTATTCAGAAATAACTTCATCAATTCTGTTGTTCCATTGATTGTGGACCTGTTCATAAATATTTATAGCATTTGGTATACGCATATTGATAAGAGTGTGGATGGATAGTATAATCCTTGATCTTTTATTGATATTCAGGTTTCTTCAAGGGTTACTTGCAAGGAGCAGCATTCTAATCAATTTGCCAAATATGATCTAAGACATGTCATAGTCATTGCACTAATGGGAAAGTTGAAAGCAAAAGCAAAAGTTGAAAGAAAGTTGAAAGCATAAGTGAAGTGACCCAAATCACACACATAGCACAGGCACACACCAGGTGATTAATCCAAATGGAAACAGAAGTGCCAGGAAACATAGCTTAGATGCACCTCATCTGTCATGAAATACTAAATCCTACCTCTCATACTATTTTTAATAAGCACAGCACCATATAATAATAAACACAAACCCAAAATTCATTCTACACCTAATGTGATACAAACTTCTGTGAGCACCATACAATGTGGCCAGGACATGTGTTGCTTTGGGCTAGGGAAGTTAGCAGCTCATGTTGGCCCATGTGTCACAGGGAATACATGCAGAGGAGAACTCCTAGGCCACTGAAAGGTTTCATTACAAAACAAGAAAAAAATGAGACTTCTCCAACTCATTCCCCTTGCTACAGCCATCCTAAAAACAAAATTCAAAAGCTTGCACAGTGAATGATGATGTTACCATCATTTATTATACTTCAGCAACACTTAATTAAGGTTCGAATCAAGTGCAATTACAGTTCATATAAAATAGATTTAACTGCAATCTTTCAACCAATTTTCCTAGCACAAATAGCTGAATCCAGAATGCATCATTCCTGACAGTTCAAATCTTTCAATATGTAAAACCATCATATAAAACAGGGAGGACTCCATCATTATAGATTAACATTTAATGAAGAAATCTTGATGATACAGATTCACTTTGATGGAGTAAAACTAATTTATTTGTGGGGTACCCTGCCTGAATAGCAGCAGGATTTGGAGAACTGTATGAACCTTATGAGACCAGTGTTATGGGAGGTTTTCTCAAACCATAGATTTTGGAATTATGGAATAGGGAGGCAGCCAGACCAGTATGGATTCATTACAGATTACCTTCCATATAATACTGTGAGGAGTGCTCAAGCTATTGGAGTTGCTATATGTAGAAAAATAAATGACTGAATAAAGTTTCAAAGCAGTACAGTTACTAGCGACAACAGCTATGTTGGAATTTATTGTTGCCTCCTGTTATTAAAAGCAAAGATACATATTCTTTATATTAGAGCTCTACTCGGATCTAAAATACAGGCTCAAACAATAAAATTAGTATTCATTAGCATACTTTGCATGCTATGATACCAACAACTCCTATTATCAATTGATAACAGACTACTGTTATCACCTGCTAGCAGAAAAGTTAGCATCTAATGCTTTCTCCTACCTCTGCTGATGCCCAGGAAAGAGGGACTTTCTGGGTCATCCCTCGAAAAGGAATAAAGCTGTCCCTTACACTGTTGATTCCACATTCCTGAACAGGAAGAGTATGTTTTGTTGCAGAGGAGAAACTGGAAATACATTTCCATGCACTCTCCTTTACAACTATTGAACCATGCTGAATTCCTCAAATCCCTCAGAAAGTGACATCACAGTCTAAGAGGCAGGCTTCAGGCAAAGCACAACTCACTGCTGTGCCAGTTGATATTTGTAGTGCTTAACGAATCGGTAGAACAGTTCTCTGCTTCAGCCTTCACATAGTCTAAAACAGATTGCTCAAAAAGGGTGACAATAAATAAAAGACAAAGGAAAAAATGTAATCAAAGTGATCATAAGAATGTATTGTTACAGTGTAACTTTTCAGAAATCAAAGTGTTCTTTCCTTAAAAAGCAGGAACAGTATATAAATATGGAGTATCCAGGTAGGTCTACATAGGTAACAGCTTTTTACTCATACTCTCTGTTTTGATAATGTAGCCGTACTGTAGCTACTTTGTGCCTTCAATCTGCAATATTTTGTGGCAAGCTTGTCTTTATTTCTTCAGCACATACTAAGCATGTGAGCACATACTGAGAAATAGTTACTCTGCATAATTTCAATATAAAATTAATTTTAAAACCTCTAAGTTAATAAATACAGTGGTTAAAATCTTTGCTGCATCAAACTGCAAGTGTTTTGTCATTGAAAACATTCATGCAGTGATATGGAAGGATCTTCAGTTTTGTTCAGATTTCATTTGAGCCAGGACTTTATCTAAAAATATCTTTCTATCAGCAGATTTGTTAATCACTGTATGTGGAAATCACAACACCAAGACAGGATCACAGTTTTCATGCACACAAAACTCCTTTTCATTTTACGAGAAAGTTGTAATCTGATTTACACTTACTGTAACTAGTAGACATTTGCTTTCCTTAACACTTCCAAGGAATCCCACAGATGATGTAAAAGTAATAACAGAGCCAATTCCAAGTAACATACAAGAAATATATGCCACGAGCTGGTTCTCACCTGAAGAAACTGTAACACAGTACATTCATAGCGTCACTTCTCTTTTTTTGAGACTTCCACTTACAAAACTTATTCCAGAAAAACAATTAAACCTTTGAAATGCCATAACTGAAAGGATGGAAATAGTGGAATGATAAAAGGGTATTATTATTACTTACGTTATCTACAGTCACAGACAGAAAAAGATATGTTTGCATAAATTCAAAGGATGGTAACAACATACGAGATATAAACAGAACATACTCAACTGAACAATGTGAGCCACTCACAATAAAATCAGAGAACAATTACAAGTTTACAGAATTTTTCTTTGCCAAAAATTAGTATTATAGAATCATAGAATCATAGAATCATTAAGGTTGGAAAAGATCTCTAAGATCATCTAGTCCAACCGTCAACCCAACACCACCATGCCTACTAAACCATGTCCCCAAGTGCCACGTCTACACGTTTCTTGAACTCCTCCAGGGATGGTGACTCCACCACCTCTCTGGGCAGCCTGTTCCAATGCTTGACCACCCTTTCAGTAAAGAAATTTTTCTTAATATCCAATCTAAACCTCTCCTGATGCAACTTGAGGCCATTTCCTCTCGTCCTATCACTTGTTACTTGGGAGAAGAGACTGACACCCACCTCACTACAGCCTCCTTTCAGGGTAGTTGTAGAGAGCAATATGGTCTCCCCTCAGCCTCTGCTTCTCCCGACTAAACAATCCCAGTTCCCTCAGCCACTCCTCATAAGACTTCTGCTCCAGACCCTTCACCAGCTTTGTTGCCCTTCTCTGGACATGCTCCAGCACCTCAATGTCCTTCTTGTAGTGAGGGGCCCAAAACTGAACACAGTATTCAAGGTGCGGCCTCACCAGTGCCGAGTACAGGGGCACGATCACTTCCCTAGTCCTGCTGGCCACACTATTCCTGATACAAACCAGGATGCTATTGGTTTTCTTGGCCACCTGGGCACACTGCTGGCTCATATTCAGCCGGCTGTTGACCAACAATCTGAGGTCCTTTTCCGCCGGGCAGCTTTCCAGCCACTCTTCCCCAAGCCTGTAGCGTTGCATGGGGTTGTTGTGACCCAAGTGCAGGACCCGGCACTCAGCCTTGTTGAATCTCATACAATGGGCCCCAGCCCATTGATCCAGCCTGTCCAGGTCCCTCTGCAGAGCCTTCCTACCCTCAAGCAGATCAACACTCCCACCCAATTTGGTGTCATCTGCAAACTTACTGAGGGCGCACTCAATCCCCTCATCCAGATCATTGATAAAGATATTAAACAAGACTGGCCCCAAAACTGAGCCCTGGGGAACACCACTTGTGACCAGCTGCCAACTGGATTTAATTCAGTTCACCACAACTCTCTGGGCTCGGCCATCCAGCCAGTTTTTTACCCAGTGAAGAGTACACCCGCCTAAGCCATAAGCTGCCAGCTTCTCTAGGAGAATGCTGTGGGAGATAGTGTCAAAGGCTTTACTAAAGTCCAGGTAGACAACATCTACAGCCTTTCCCTCATTCACTAGGTGGGTCACCTCGTCATAGAAGATCAGGTTGGTCAAACAGGACCTGCCTTTCATGAACCCATGCTGGCTAGGCCTGATCCCCTGGTTGGCCTGCACATGCCTGTTGAGCTCACTCAAGATGAACCGCTCCATAATTTGCCCTGGTACCGAGGTCAGGCTGACAGGCCTGTAGTTCCCTGCATCCTCCTTCCAGCCCTTCCTGTAGGTGGGCATCACATTGGCAAGCCTCCAGTCATCTGGGACCTCCCATGTTAACCAGGACTGCTGATAAATGATGGAGAGTGGCTTGGCAAGCTCCTCTGCCAGCTCCCTCAGTACTCTCGGGTGAATCCCATCTGGCCCCATAGAATTGTGAGTGTCCAGGTGGCGTAGCAGGTCATTAACTGCTTCCTCCTGGATCATGGGGGGTTTATTCTGCTCTCCGTCCCTGTCTTCCTGCTCAGGGGGCTGAATACCCTGGGGATAACTGGTTTGACTATTAAAGACTGAGGCAAAGAAGGCATTAAGTACCTCAGCCTTTTCCTCATCCTTGGTGGCAATGTTCCCCCCTGCATCCAATAAAGGAGGGAGATTCTCCTTGCCTCTTTTTTTGTTGTTAATGTATTTGTAAAAACATTTTTTATCATCTCTTACAACAGTGGCCAGATTGAGTTCTAGCTGGGCTTTTGCCTTTCTAATTTTCTCTCTGCATGACTTGACGAGATCCCTGTACTCTTCTTGAGTTGCCTGCCCCTTCTTCTAAAAGTGGTAAACTTTCCTTTTTTTCCTGAGTCCCAGCAAAAGTTCCCTGTTCATCCAGGCTGGTCGTCTTCCCCGCCGGTTCATCTTATGGCACATGGGGACAGCCTGCTCCTGCGCCTTTAAGACTTCCTTCTTGAAGAATGCCCAGCCTGGACCCCTTTGCCCTTCAGGACTGGCTCCCAAGGGACTCTCTCAACCAATGTCCTGAACAGGCCAAAGTCTGCCCTCCGGAAGTCCATGGTAGTGGTTTTGCTCATCCCCCTCTTTACTTCACCACGAATCAAGGACTCTATCATATCATGGTCGCTAAGCCCAAGACGGCCTCCAACCACCACATCTCCCACCAGTCCTTCTCTGTTTGTAAACAGCCGGTCAAGAGAGGCACCTCCCCTGGTAGGCTCACTTACCAGCTGTGTCAGGAAGTTATCTTCCACACATTCCAGGAACCTCCTAGACTGTTTCCTCTCTGCTGTGTTGTATTTTCAGCAGATGTCTGGTAAGTCGAAGTCCCCCACGAGAACAAGGGCTAGTGATTGTGAGACTTCTGCCAGCTGCTTATAGAATGCTTCATCTGCTCTTCATCCTGGTTGGGTGGTCTATAACAGACACCCAGCAGGATATCTGCCTTGTTGGCCTTCCCCCTCATCCTTACCCATAAGCACTCGACCTTATCATCATAATCGCTGAGTTCTACACAATCAAAACACTCCCTAACACACAGAGCCACCCCACCGCCTCTGCTTCCTTGCCTATCCCTTCTGAAGAGTTTATAGCCATCCATTGCAGGACTCCAGTCATGAGAGTCATCCCACCACTTTTCTGTGATGGTGACTAAGTTATAGCTATCCTGCTGCACAATGGCTTCCAGCTCCTCTCGTTTGTTGCCCACGCTGCGTGCATTGGTGTAGATGCACTTCAGCTGGGCTATCGATTTCACTCCCAGCATTGGCATGCCACCCTTAGGCTCCTCTCTAGTAGCACATGTACAAATCCTGTGTGGACATAGATATAGTTCTCATTAAATCCAGACTCAAATTCAACGCTATCCTCCCTCTTTGTGACTGGCCACTTTCCCCTTTCCACTTTAACCATTTTTGCATAGATATAGAAAGTAGCAGGGTTTTTCATTACTTCCATTTCAAGTGTTTCATCCCAGAATTACTGTAATGGATGATTCCCATCCCACCAGTTGGGAACTGATGCTCCTTGGTGCAGCCAAGCCAGACAACTCTTTAAGAGCACAGATGTTGTTATGTGACCCCAAACTTACTTCTCTGTGAAACAATTTGATAGACACCCTGGGAAAAAGGAATATCTATATGGTAGGCCCAAGCTCCAACTTGTGTTCATTCCACCCAAATATCCACCTAAAGGATCTATAATCTTGTCAAATGCAGGCTAAATGCAGTCTGGTAAATTATATAAAGAAAAGATCAACAGAGCTGTTTTATATTTCAGTGATTCAACTATAAGCTGTACACCAAGAGAAATAAATAAATTATATAAATGATAATAGTATATAAATTGTAGATATACTGATATATATTTTCCCCTATTTTGATAATCATACTGTCTAATGATGAAAAATGTACACAACAGAAAAAAATAACCTATGCATTTCAATCCAATACTGCCACCTTGTGAAAAAAAAATTCTATAGCTGCTTCTGTTGATTTATCTTGCGATCATTTGAAACAAAAGAAAAATTAAATTTATACTCACATAACACACTGAATAAATTGTTTCTGTCAAATAAAAGCCACAGGCCAAATGTCAAAAGCATAAGACCCAGAGCCTGGAAAAAAAAGGAGGATTATTGTTTTAATTCAAAACATTTTAAAGAAATTAATTTGAAGCTGCTAAATAAGAAAAAGAAAACAGAATTTTTACCAAGAAAATTCCATTGAAGACATTTAAGTAGTACTTCTGTATTAGTATTTTATCTCTTATTTTCATTCTTCGGTTTCCAGTTTTGAATCACAGCTGAAAACATAATCATATATTCAGTTCCATATGAAACAGATAAAACTAAGCTTATCAATTACAATGGGATTTATTTTCTTCAGATAATGTTTTATAAATTTAAACAGTCACCTGATACATTGAACAAAAAATAGTGGCAACAGCAGAAGCATCAAGATGGTGTCTGGTCTTAATTGCCTCTAACGTTATATTGTACACATGTATTTCTTTTTTTAGCTTTTTTTTCTTAACTGCTAAAGACATTTGGAGGCAGCATGTATGTAGGAAGATTTATATTGCAGAGACAGCAAGAGTTACATAGCCTGGCATACACTTGTCCTTATATTCTTTAATACACTTAGTTTACTAATTATTAAGGATACCAGCTGAAATTAAGAGGGAGAACCACAGTAAGGGTATAAGCCCTCCTTTGTCTACACAACCTGATTCAATTTTTGTTGAAAATAGCAGATACAGCCTAATGATTTCAGTGGGATCCAGTACACAGTTCTAGCAAAGCCATGAAAGCTGTCAAATGGTGCTACCAGCTGTCTTGTACTAAACTCTGGAGTACACTTTACACTTTTGAAGTGAATCTCCCACTCAGCCCCACTTACTTTTTTCCTCCATTTTGTCTTGTGGCATGTAATAAGATGTGAAAAGTTGTAGTCCTTTCAAATGAAACTAAATTAAGAGATGCACTTCATTGTTCACCAATAGCAAGTGGGCACTCAGTCAATGGAAGGGCAAGCAGAGACCCTGCCCATAGCGACTGCCCTTGAAATACACACAAAGTGTGCGTTAGAACCTGAGTACCAACTGTATCGCCCTTGCAAATGCTTGCAAACCTCAACAGAACTGCAGTGAAGTCACGTGGGCATTCACATCTTGAGTGCAGTTTAACATATTTCAGCAGGAAAGACCCCTAGCACTGTAAACTCTCTGATGAAAGACTTATTTTTTATATATTATTATTATTATTACTATCATTATTGGATACGACATCTTATGGGCCTATCAAGATTTTTGCACAGAGTGAAACTCATACATTTGTCCCCCACCTCATGTTCCCCTTCACCTGTTTTGCCTCTTCTGTAAACATACTCTAGCTTTGGTCTGCCTGGCTTTGTGGTACAAGCTGAAAGGAGCCCAAGAGCAGTGTCAGAAGACGGTTTCTGCAATGGCAGCTGACTGCAGTTGTCCTACACTTCTCACGTGCAAAGCAGACAGGCACACAAACATACACAGACGCGTGAACATAACCAGCACAGCCATACTCTTCAGAAAGTATTTTCTAATGCAAAGGGACTTGTTTGAAAGGAATTGTTCTTGTCTTCTGTCAGAATTACTACAGATTGATTACAATAAGAAGTTATGTCTTCTGTTATTTGTAAAACAGAAAAAAAATTACAAAGATGAAGCTTCTGCGGTCAAAAAATATCTTGTGTGAACAACTTATTTTATATACAAAACATATGTTACATATGTATCAAATTTGTTGATTAGAAGAAAAGATTCAGCAAACACAAGCTTTGCCTGCCCTGTCAAGATCCTCATTGCCTGGATTATAAAATTTCTGTTGCTGAATCGCAGAATGAAGAAAGCTGTAAGCTTCTCAAACTAGCTCCGCAGTGGATTTGGGTCAGTAATGCACCATGTAAACTTACGGACTGTATTAGATAACTGGTTTTGCACTTTCCATGAAGAAGATCCACTACTTTTAAGAGTAAGTAAACTTCATCAGAATTTTCAAAACCAGAATGTATTAAAACATTGGTGGGATTCATTGTTCTAGTAAAAATCCCTGAATGGTTACATATTTCACTTGAAAACTGGCACCTGCAATAGTTCTGTTGTAATAAGTACGCAGTTGCAATGCGCTTTTTTGAGCCATAATAATAATAATAATAATAATAATAATTTCAGTTTATCTTAATTTATCTTAAAAATAGAAATATTATCTTTGTAAAATTATGTACATTTGTTCAACTGTACAACTGTACAATGATGTACAGTTACTTCACAAGAAAATCCTTACCAGCTCTGAATACGTCCATCCTACCTTAAAGAGCACAGTCTCATAATGATATGTTTCTTCCTGAAGTGCAACTTAACCACATCCTTACAACAGAGACAGTTTTCTTCTGTTTATCAGCCCTGACTTCCTGGTTTCAGGCAACAGGCCTACAGAAACGTCTTTTTTATTGGCAAAGTTGTTTGCTAAATGCATGACACGGTGCCCGTGGTCTTCAGTCACCATGATCGCAGTGTAACTCGCATCACAAGACAAGTATCAAGTGCACGTTCAACTCAGTGCTTGAAGACTTCACCACATTGAAAAGTTCACTGGTTACATGATTCTGTAAAGTACGAGACACCGCAGGGTGGATTTCAAATGCATGAGTTTCCATTGTTTTAAGATTTAAATGTCTTATCCGTAACACCGGTGACAAAATGGTAAATGGTTGCCCTTGAATACAGAGTTTTGTGGCTAACATCCATAAGTCTTTCAGAAAGGTTCTCAGTATATTTTAAAGATGATAAGAGATGGGAAAAAACCCTACTATCCTTGGTAGATCCTTCCCATTGCTCACAAAAGTGCTCGTTTTCTATGTAAAACCTGTCTTTACCTTTCAGTTCTTATTTTTCTATTACACCCGTCTTTGCACCTTGGAATTCCTAATCAGACTTTAGGGACAGATGCATTCCCTATAAATACTGTCGCACACTAAAATTATATTGTCTGCACCATCCCTGCCCTGTATCACTTTTGCTAGACTGAACTGTGTGGAGTCTTTAATTCTCTGACTGGACGTTTTCTCCAGCTCTCAAATCATTCGTATGGGCCTTTCTCCGATCTTTTTTTTTGAACTAGTGTTTTTTGTTCCCCGCCGGCAGCGCAGGCAGCAGGGCCTGCTGCCCTGCCGGTCCCCCTGCACGCCTCCGGCCCGGCCAGGCCAACCAGCCCGGGGCCCAGCCTCCCCGCGGCCCGCCGCAGGCCGCCGCCACCGCCCCCGGACGCCAGCGGACCGCCGGCCTTTCCGAGCCACGACGGGGCCCCAACGTGTGAAGGCAGGAGGGCTGTCTGGCGGGTTTTCATCTGTCGTGCCTCTGGGGTTCTCTTGGCAGACAGGAAGCAACACCACGGCATTTTAGTCCGCCTTTACAATACTTTCTCGTTAGTCTGCTTTTAATTTTTTTATTCGAATAACGGCTGAACCAAATTTATTCTGAAAACTAAATTTCAGTCAGTACTTTAAAAAACAAAACAAAACAAAACAAAAAAAACAAAAAACCCCCCCCCCCGAAAAAAACACGAAGAAAAGGGCTGCGAGGTGTTTCGTCCCACGCTGACGATCGCAGCGCAGCGGCCTCCCGAGGGGCGCCGCCACCGGGCGCGAAACGCCAACTCCTCGCGAAGTTTGGATCCTCCCGCTTGCCTTCCGAGCCGCTGCTTCCCGTTGCCATGGTGACGCTCCCGGCTTAACAGCGCGGTGGCGGGGCTCTTGCCGTCCCTGCGGAGGGCCTGACCGGGGGCGGTTGGGGGCTGCGGAATTTCAGGGTGAAGAGGCGGCCGGTCTCCGGAGGTGGCCAGGAAGGCGCGGGCTCCGGTAGGAGCTCGTCTGAACGAGAAGTGAGTAGCTACACGGAGTAGATCGCGAAGACCGGAGGGCTGTGGGTGCCCTGTGGGAAGGACTACAGCTTCCAGCATGCAAATGGGCGGCCCGGCGGTCCTTCCGGGAAACGTCAGTGGGCGGGCAGCCTCCCCGCCGCGATGCCTTCTGGGAGCTGTAGTTTCTTTTGGCGAGGAACCGCTTCGCGCCTTCTCGGCAGAGATGCGCTCAGCGTGTTGCTTCCCCTGCTCCAGGAGCCGGCGAGGGACGAGGAACTGCTCGCTGCCTCTGACGGAGCGGGTCTGGGCTGCCTTCTGTGTCCCCTAATTGGGGCTAGGGGTGAGGAGAGGGGTGCGGGTTGTGGAGCGAGGGGGGGACGGCAAGGGACCCCTTCCCCTCCTGCCTGGATCCATCTACAAGTCTTGTTATTTCCGCGGGTTAGGCCATTTCTCACTGCTTTCTCTGTATCATTACAACTTCATCGAGTGCCTTCTGGATCCTTACTTTTATTTTGTAATTTTTATTATGTAGTTATTGTTTAAAACTTTTTTTTCTTTTCTCTGCAGCTATTAGGGCTAGGAAAAAACCACGTGAAGCTTATGTTGGAGCACTGATACTGTCCACAAGGAGTAGAGAGCAGGCAGAGGTTTTTAATATTAAAGTTTGGTAACACTTGCAAAATTTAGAGGGGTAGACTGTGCTGCATGGATTCTCATCACAAACTAACGTTTTTCTTAGGTTTTGCTTGTTGGTATGGGGTGAGGTGTTCAGATCAAACTTCTGCTGTTCCTTTTTATGTATTAAGCCAACTGTTCAATAAATATATCTGAATAAAGTTGTGTTAAATGAGCACCCTCTTTATTTTGGTTCATTCAGTGCTGAAAGTTAATATTTTCTTTCTGTAGCTTTGAAAGCAGATAAGACACTGTGGAAGGTAGAATGTCAGAAGATATTGAAAGAATTGAAAAGGAAATAGAAATTGAATTAAGCAGAATCAGTGTTTCTTCCTTTGAAGCAGATGATCCTGACACAGAGGTCTCAGACGAAGCTTTGAGTGACAGTGAGACAGTAAGTATTCAATGAGCTAAAACTGCTTCTGTTTCTGCTTGAAAGTGGTACGGGCAGTGGAAAGCCTATCTGATGAATGAACTTTTTCCTGACATACCTAACCTGAGGATTTCTTCTGAAAAATTGTCTCCATAGTATTGCTTCATGAAAAATGTAACCTCCAATGGTGACAAGACAATAAAAGAGATGAATACCAGCATGCTGCTTAAATGAGAAAATCAGACTCATAGATAATGATTTGTTTTAGAATCCTCTGAAGCTAGAAGATTTTATTTAATGAGGTAGATTAAATCTGGATAAATAGACCAATGATTTTTCATTTAAATCTGTATTTAAATCTTACAAGAGACTGTCTTATGTTTGAAGACTTCCTGATGTTAATTTCCAATACATTGGTGCTTCAAGTCCTCTTTTTTGGATGGCTTCTTGTTTTGGGGAAAGATTTTCCTCTGAAATCCAATCGGTTATTTGGGTCCTTTTCAGTTATTTTAATCTTTCAGACTCATAGCAAAAGGATTGGTTTGTAGGATATTAAGGTAGATGATATTGGTCATATGTGACCATAAATCATGTTTGAGATTACATAAAGACAGGCGAAGGCATCAGTGATAATTATTTATGCACTCACATGCTGACTGCCAGCAATGTTTACCACAATTTACACATCTGAGAGAAGGCACTGCATTTTCCCAAATGCTTGCAGTCAAAGACAGTCTTTTGAATAGAAAGTATACATGTAGTAAAGAAAGTTGAAGCATCTAATTTACATGCATACTTTAAACTTCAGTGAATTTAAAATTTATTTTTTAAGGAGTCTGAACATTTTTAAGGAAAAGATCCAGTGCATCATAGGTATTCGTTAATTTTTGTCTTAACCTTTTTCTTAATTTCTCGGTCCAACACAATTATAAAGATAATGTTAATTGAAACATGTTTCTGAAGATAGTGGAAGATAAGTTACTAAAAGGTGTTCCAATCACAATTTAATTAGAATGTAATTAAAAATGAGAATTATTAATTGTTCAGTGGGTGATAAGACAATTGGAAGAGTGTTGGAATTGGGAACAATCTTGGTAGAAATTGCTACTAAATCTCCATCAGTGCTTTATAGGTGAAGCCAAAATGAGTCTTTATTCTTGCATGTCAAGTATTTACCTCTGGTCGTGGCTGTGAGATGAAAATGTAGAATTTATGTCAAACGTCATGTTTTTCTAGATTTCGGATGACTTGCCAGAATCAGTTCTCTCCTATTTAAACTTTATAAAGAGCAGAAATCAAGATGCTGAAAAGCTTATACTGCAAGACTTAGAAGATGAAGAAACTACAAGTAAGCAGGGATCACAGTTAAAATTTTTATCCACCTTGTATTGCCAGTGGAAGTTAGACTAACAATCATCAGTAAAACAATGCAAACTTTTAAGTAGAGCAAGCAGTGAAACCTGTTGCATCAGCTTCTGATTGCATGCTGAAAATTTCTAGGAATAAAACCATGCAATGCTGTCTTCTGTAATTAACATCTGAGGATGAACTGAATTTTTCTAAAAATTCATCTGATGCTAAACCATAGATCAAGGCAAGTTGCAGGATCATTCTCTGAAACAGGACCTGGGCCAGACTTGTCATGAGAATCTAAAATGAAGTCACTAGGAGCTGAAGTTAAGAGTTCAGATACAATTGAACCCCATAGGATATGTTTAAAGTCTGTCTTTAGAGGTATCCAAGCTAGCATTAAATGAAATGACCTTGTAATTGGGAACAATATTGCTGTGTCAGCTGTGTGACTGAAGCCAAAGCTCATAGTTTATATGGCAGAGAGCTGGCATTGCCTGTTTCATTCCAGTTTTTCACATCATCTTGGGTTTCACACTCAATTAGTGTAACAGTCTTTGTGAACAAAAGTTCAATATTGTCTATACATTTTGATATTTGAGGAAGGTTTCTTTTTATCCCTTTTTTGTAATGGACATATTATTTTTCATTATTTTTGTAGTTCTTTGTCAGTTTTTGACCTATCTGATACAAGTTCTACAGTATTTTTCTACACAGAAAATATTCTGCTGTTTTCTATGCTGTGGAATTCTCTTTCATATTTGCTATCACTGGACTCTTACACAATATCATTGTGTGTGTTCCAGTTATACATATTTGCTGCTTTTAATATAGATAAATGACTCCCATATATATATTTGAGTAAAACTGGGGGGAGGTGGGGGGGCTAGGACTTTTAAAATAAAAAAATGCTTTATTACAGTTTAAAGAAATGTCACAGCTAAGCAGTTTAGAACAGAACTGAGTACTGGGGATTTTCTCTCTGTGTACTAAATTACATACTTATTTATTCTTTAGGTAACATTTATGGAGTAGTTTCTTGCCATGCTTCAGATTACTTGGCAGAATTGGCTTCTGAATATAATGAAGATCCAGAACAATTTAAAAAAAGGGTATTCTCTATTTAAACAATATTTATAGTGAATGGAATTCTATTAAGTAATGTAGATAATTTACACTTGCTTTGTTGGCCTCCTAAGGAGACCTATAGATGTGTTCAGTTTTGTTTCTGTCAGACTATCCATAAGGTATTAAGTTGAGTTTGTGTATGCCGTTCTTTTGAACTGGAACATCAGCTGTAATACACCCTGTCTATAAGTTTTAAAATTTGGAATAAATTCTGTGTATCAATAGTTGAGATGCTGAGCACAAAATCAACAAAATTAAACAAAACTGAATAATTGTTTATTGTTAATTATTTGCAGAATATTATCTCAGTAGTATGATAACATTTTTAAACTTCTCTAATCTTATTCTTTTTATGGCGATCAGGAGGATGTGCTACTATTAATCTTGCTCCTAATATATTCCATTATTTTATAGAAAACGTAAACCTAATAATGTCTGTAACTTTCAAAGACAAATCAAGAGTTATGAACCTGGGTTCTTTTATATTTTCATAGGATTTGACCGAATAAGTTGCTGAAGTTCTTAGAAAAACAGAAACCTGTATTTAATTTAATAACTTTTAATTTGTTCCCTGGCTTTTATTAGTGAGCACTTTTGCAAACGTGATTTTTTGTTCTCAGAAGACCATTGTTTAGAACAGCACAATTACTTTGTGACTTACTTTGTGAGCTGCTTACAAATATTAATATATGCCCCAAGCATGTGATGAACAGTTGATAAATGAGCAGGAAGAGATTACTTCTTGCCAGTAAAGAACAATGAAAGAAATATAGCAATCTTCATGCCCATAGCATTATTTTCAAATAATGTAGCATTATTTTCAAAGTCAGTAGTAAGTTTTGTATTATTGCACTTGTCATATGATGAAAAGCTTATCCTTGTTCTGGAAGATTTTTATAATGTTCTGCTTTTAATTTTGTTTCTTTTTTCTTAATGACAATATTATACTATATTAGGTACTATCTGAAATTGAAAATGAAGACTTGCAGATTGCTACAACACCTAGTTATAATAGTCAGTCCACCAGTGATGCAGTAGTCACCGATGACCATTTTTTTACAGGTAAGCAAATGCATTAGTTGTTTGGTTGAGTTGGTCTTTAGCGTCATATCACTATTTCCTGCTTTTCTGTTTTCACGAGTATCATAACGTTCTTTGTAAAGAATTACATGTTACGGTATGCAATAGATTTTGATACTTCATGAATTGGACATGAGCAAATGCCTTTGCTTTTATCTCGTTTCAGGATCACAAAATTATCCTAGTCTTTAATGTCTTGATAGAAATTTGTTTCAAAAAATACTACCCAAAAATGATTTAAATAATTATTAATACAAATGAAAGCCAGATTGGAGGCACTAAGCAGGTTGTGCTTTGGCCACAACTTCTTTTATTTTTTTATAGTCACATTGGCTAGGAATGTTTCCCTTCAGCGTGGCCTTTGCATGTTTTGAGGTGGAGTGCATCAGTTATAAAACCCCTGCTGGTAGCCACAGAAGACATTCATCCTGAAGCTAAAGTGTAATCCTGAAATATACATTGGTAGAATAAGCATGACTGTAGCAGAGTCAGTAAGTGTGCATCATGGTAATAAGACATCTCTGATAGAAAAGGCTCGCGTTGTAGTTCTGATTTGCCTGGGCTTATATATTGCTGGCTGTATCAGCACAGAATTCTTTTCTTGTCAATACTTTAAGACTGTTTAATGTCCCGCAATGCTTATTACAAAATTAAATAAAAGGTTTACTTGGTTGATTACAAATTCATAGCTGATGTTGAAATGAGCATAAGCCTTACTCATCATGAAGTAGAGGAAAAGTGTAGACAAGAATTTGAGCAGTGGGAGAAAAGACAAAAGGAGCTTGAAGATGAGAAGAGGAAAAAGTGGAAAGCTGAGATGGAAGCACAGGAAAAACAGAATGAAGAGGAACATGCAAGAAGGGTGCAGCATCTGGAGGAATTTGAGGCTGAAAGAATAAAGTTAGAGCTTCTTCATAAGGTAATTAATGATATTGAAGCCAACCTGTTGCCATCTAGACTATCTGGATTCAAGATCTAATGTGAAAAAGAGAGTGCTATCCCAAACTGTATGACTGTCCTAAACTCTGTCTACTTGTGATACCGAAGTAAGACATATTTAAGTACGATCCATTGGGTTTTATGTGTTTACTGCTTTTATCAACAGTGAATGAATTTGCTATGCTAAATGTTAAATCACTCTTTAGGCTTTGCCCTTACTAAGTTTTTGTATTATGACACCAGCCAAAGTACCAGAAATAAGAGTTGTGCTAAACTACTCACAAATGAAAAACTGTCATTGTACCTTAATAGACTTTAGATCTCCCACCCCAATTTTACAGTTAGATGAAAAATTACAGGTGAAGTAACCTGAACCAAAATCATTCCATTCAGAAATACTGGTGCTGTGCTTCATCTGGGTAAAAGTTACAATACTCCTTTTTCTTGTCTGTATCTGGGAGACTGTCAGGCTTAATCTACTGAGTTCTGCCACAGCAGAACATGACTCCTTATGTTGACTGGTTGCATTCTCAGAGTGTCTAGTGGTGTTTTGCTATAGTGCATAGTGCATACTGAAGGATAAAATTTGATAACTCTCCTCAAAGGAGCATAAGAACTTGAAAAAATGTAACCCTCTTACATTATATTTGTGGGGCCACAATATTTTATTATTTAGCCTAAATATTTCTGTTTTGGGAGGCGCATTAACACTACATATTCAGTTAACTAATTTGTAACTTTCTGAAGAGGTGAGCATCTTGGTCCCAGCAAGGTAATTCAAGTCACCAAAATTAAGGAAGGGCATAGTAAGTGAAAAGACCTTTGATCTCTGAAGGCCAGTTCAGTGTCTGAGGTAGCTCCCTTTTCAACAGGCCACAAAATTGATTAGGCTTCCTCTGCTCTTTGATGTCATAAATCATTTTTGGATGTAGAATGGCTTTCTTTCTCTAGAAAAGGTGGGGCATGTTCCCATTTGGACACTTTGGTAGTGCTGTCGCTAGCACAGTCTTTGTGGAGGTGAGAGATGGAAACTATTTTCCCCCATTACAGAAGGATCTAGACTTCTAGTCTCTATTGTCTGAACAGCATGCTTCTGAGCATGCATGAAAAGCAGTGCTTAGGCACCTGGGAGACTTTGTCCAGGTTGGAAGTGCTAGTTTGTTTATACTGGTTCCTTCATATACTGCTGTGTATTTAATTTGCTGATACTGATTTATCTTGGTTCCACCAGAAGTTAGGTGGTTCTGGATCAGCCTCTGGTTTTTAGGTACTTGCTGTCTGCTAATTTTCAGTTGGATATAATTCCAGATCATTTGGATTTTTTTTCTGATTGAGAATATGTTGGGGGAGGGGAGTAATGCTATTTATTTGCAAGTAGTGAGAAAATAGACTTGAACTTTCATTTTCTGCTGAGAAACAATTTCAGTGAAAAAAAATTCTTTAACTTTATTGAACAAAATTCCTGTTTGAAAGATTATATGATTATCAGTAACATACCGGTGCAATTAAAGGGGGACTGTTCATGCTGCTTTCAGAGCTTTTGTTTCTGTTATGTTGCTATTATCTACCTGTAGTTTGAATGTTGGTTTCATAAGTGTAGTTTTCATCTTCATTGGTAGTACAGAATTTGGAGAGGAAGGTGGCAGTTGTTTGGGTCAGTACAGAGATGTTGACTCTCTGAAGGTATGCATCTGTCAGTACATGACCTGAGTGTTTGCATTACTGATCTGAGTGTCCAGTTGTTTATTTTGATCCTCACACAGCTGAGGTTCTCATTTTAATTCAGGCATTCGCAAAAGTGGATTGTTGGAAAGTCAAGAAGATGGGGGAGATTGGAGAGAGGGTGTTTTGTGATGTTCCATGTTTTGTACAATATTCATCTCAGTTAATTTGTTGTGCAGAAACAACAAACTGTGATGGAAGATGAGTTAGAAAAAGAAGATAAACCTTGGAGAGACAAAATGATGCAACGTAAGGTAAGGTTGTACAATGAGCTTTTGTCAAATGACTGTGAGGTTACTATCATATATGACAATAAATGTTATTCTGGAACAGTTAATACACCAGATTCTGTTTATTAATGATAAATATGTGCCAACACCTGTCCTATTTTAAAAGTAGCTTAAGTCTATCCTACTTATTTTGGCATAGGAATTGATCATGAAGCTACAGTTGCAAATGGAAGAGGAAAAAAAGGCGTTGGAAGAGCAGAAAGCAAAAGAAAGACAACACCTGGCAGAACAACGGAATACAGCAGCTGTGAAAATCCAAGCTAGATTTAGATCATTTTTAGTCCGTAAAAAATATGCTCTCATCTTAAAAGAATGGAAAGATGAAATAAAAAAGAAGCAGAAAATACTAGAAGAAATAGAGAGACAAATGAAAGAAAAAGAGGAAAAAATGAAGAGGCGAATGGAAGAAAAGAGGCAAAAGAAAGAGGAGGGAAAAAAGAGGCAAGAAGAACTTGAGAGACAGGAATATTTGGAACAGGTGAGGAGGCATGAGGAATATGAGAAAAAGAAAGAAAGCCTGAGACTTGAAAGAGAAAAACATCTGCAAATAAGAAGAGAACAGAGAAAACTAGGAGAAAAAAGAGCAAAAGCTGTGATGAGTGGAAGTGGAGAAAACAACAAAGAAAACAAAAAGGATAAGCAGACAGAAAATACAAAAGTAATAAGAGAACAGAAGAGGGAACCAAATAAGCAAATAGAGGAACAAAAAGAAAAACAGACTGAAATGACGGACGGAACAAATAATTGGATTATTCCAGCAGAAACAAATTTGACACCAACACCAAATATGCTAGGCTCTGAGAAGAAGCAACACTCTTCTCAAGTAAATAATGAGAACATATACATTAATTCAGTAGCACATGTAGAAGAAAATTACTCACAAACTAGAGATCTTAATAAAGCTCCGAATAGTCATACTTCAAAGGATGAATCTGTTAATTTGGGAGCTAATGACATGGTAGAAAATAAGGCAAACAAAATATGCAGCAGTTCACCAAATGTCCAGCCAAATGCTAGTCATAGAGAAATCAAAGATCAATTTTCTCACTCTGAAAGAATGGAGAAAACTCTGTTTCTAATGGAAGATGCTAATGAGGAAGTCAGAGAGACCTGGGACAGAATTCAAGATGTAGCTGGGTGTTCCAGTAGACTAGTTCTTCCTGATGATTTTGAAAAGAAGAGGATAAACTGGATGAACACATGTAAATCTTGGTCTAAAATATATCAAGAAAACCAAAGAAAGCAAGCAACTATAAAAAAACGACCAAGGAAAAGTTCAGTTAGCAAGATGCCTCCACTAAGTACACAAAAGATAATTCATAGTGGCCCTTGGAGTACTCTGCAGCAGGTACTATACAGAAGATTTAGAATGAAATGGGAAGCCATACCGTCACTTTTTTTTTTTTTTTAAATTCGGTATGTCAGTGGAATGCTGTTTTGGAGGAGGAGGAGATTATTGTTGAGCAGGATATACATCTCAGTGAGAGTTCCTCTACACAAATGCAGAATAAGGGCAATGAGAATGACTTTTGAATTCCTGTGAGCATTGTGGAGCAGACTGGTGTGGTATTAGTCTTCAAATGATTGATAGTATCTTAAGTCTGTAAAAGGCAGGAGTTCCTAGCTCCTATTTTCTGCTAAATTAACATGGTTTTGCCTTTGCACGAGGGTCCACATTTCAGCTCCTGCTCATCTAGCCCCTTCAGAGTTTTGAGAAGACTAGTGTCTTCCAGAAGCAAGACATTGCTGATCAGCTTATAGATGATGTTTTGCCATAAACATTTCTTAGTTCCCAGCATGTGCTTAACTTACCACTTACTAACATCACTGTATGCTTGCTCTGTGCTCTCATCTTGGTATCCACTCTGAGATGACATACTAGACTACATACACTTTAGGCTGAAATATTTTTGTCTGTTCTTGCACACTCACTCACTCGTTATTTATGATAGTGTGATGGGAAACAATTCACACTATTAATTGCTTTGCTTAGTGTTAATCTTCCATCCATTCAAATTCAATGTCATTAGCAAAGCATCAGTTTTATTTATTTTAAGGTGGATGTTAAAATAAAACAGATTGTTTTCATAATAACTTCTCCTGTTTAACAGATAAACCCATCATTGCCATCCTTTTCTATATGAGAGGATTAACACATTAGTTGCTTGCATTTTCTAGTGTTAGTAGAATGTAGTTTCGGTCTTTTTCTTTTTAAATAAAATAACCATAATGTGATATTGTACAATGAATGTTCAATATACAAACGAATAATTTTATTTATCAATAAATGCATGTAGGTCACAACACTTACACTTGAAGATTTGCCAGCTTGTAGCCTCTCAACATTATCCGAGTGTTCAAATCTTCAAGTTTTGACTCTGAGGCGCTGTGGACTAGTTGCGCTGGAAGGACTAAGTAGCTGCAAAGATCTAAAGTATATCAATGTGGAGGTACCACGCTTATTTGTTTCTTTATTACAAACCAGGGAGAACTGCCAGTTTTGATGCTTAGGTGGTTATGCAGTTGCATCCAACTGAGTATATAACTTTTATTGCTTTAAGAGCATAAGAGCATAAGATGCTTTAAGAGCATATCAACAAAATACTCCCAAATGTGAACAAAGTTATACCACCAGATTTGCATTGTATATAACAATTTGCATTGTACTAAAGCAACAGCCTGCAAATGAATTAAGCTATACTAAGAGAAGTGCATGATAGTATCAGTCTAGGATTAGCATTAGTATGGCACAGTGATAGATCTTCATTACCTCAGTCTGTCTGATTCATGAGTGGGCAGATGCTGTTCACCACAGCAGGTGCTCAGCTTAAGCAGGAGTAGGTAGAAGCAAGAGTCCGTTGCAATACACACTTTGAATATTAGTTAAAATTACTCACATATATCCTCAAGGAACAGTATAATGAGTTACACTAGAGGCATAATGTCTAGGTACTTGCTACTGCACAGTGTCCTACATAGCCTTGTAAATTTAATGACTAAATAAAATGTTTTGCTCTGTGATACATCTTAGTTGCAGAACTTGACAATTTACATGAAACAACTTGGTTCAAATAAAAAAACCACATTTTTTATTTAATGTGTTTTAACAACACCATTTCACAAGAAAATTAACGTGCCCCTATTATTTGTAGAAATCTTGAATGTTTCTGCTTGCCCAGTAACTGGTGTTCTTTCCAAAGTATGGAGCTTCTGTTGGTTTTGGGTTTTGTCATAAAATTTGGAGAAGACAGCTGATAATAATTATAGTTAAAGGAGTGTTGTCTGTCCAGTAATTAGAGCTTTGCAATAGGGCAGGTTGAAATACTTGTGTCCTCCTTTTCTCAGTTTTCTTATGTATTCAGAAAGTAATTTCTGGGGTTTGATAATTTTGGGTACCTCAAAATACAAGAGCAAAGTGTTAGTATAAGGGCATAATATATATCTAAGATGCCAGTCTTACTAAGATTGGTATCTATATGTGAATTTTTTTAGATCAAATATTCTCTTACAAAACAGTTTTGGTTTTGTGATTTGGCTTTTTTTTAATTTTAAAATATGCTTTAAATGATATACAGGATTGCTTCACTGGGATATGTCAGGATAATTTAGTTAAGGAGAAAACTCTTAGATATACTTTAAAGTATCTTTATTAATAAATTAATAATTATATATATTGTTAATAATAATACTTTATACTTTCACTGTGCCAGCTAATGTGGCAGTTGTCTTCCATGCAACTGTAATGAAGAAACAGCCTCTTTTGTGACAGTTGAAACAGTCTAAGATTGTTTAATGGGTATTTCTCACATAGCTAAAGCAGCTGCCTCTGTTTCCCTTGGACATTCATTCCTACTTGATATTGCCCCTCATTTCTGTTGATACAAAAGCTAATATTTAAGCCATTATCAGTTCTCTGCTTTAACTTACTGGTGCAACTGAAGGGGCTGTCCAAGGGCAGGAGTCAGTGTTACGGCTTCCAAAGGAAGCTAATTCTGGAATAGGAATTAGACTATTTGGCTTAATTGGTTTGTTACAAAGGCAGGGAATTTAAGTTTTGTTTGAGCATCTGCAGGTGGAAAAAAAAAACCAGAAGAAAACAGCAAGGGCAGCAAATAGTGAAATAAAAATCCAAAGAAGCATTATTAAAACGGCCTGGGGAGGGGTATGTTAAAAGAGCAAGATCTCTTGGGGGAAGAACATTAACACTGTTCTCAGCTAATATTTGTGACCAAAATACCTCTAAATTAAGATTTTCACTATTAGTAAATAGGATTCCAGCAAAATGATAGCTGTCTTCATTAGTGTCTAGTAAATCTGATGGTTTCTATGCAGTTTTTAGTTTAGTCTCCCAGGATTTGGGAAGCTAGGAAAGCATTTATGGAAAAGATCACTCTGTCCTTAACTTCTCCTTACACTTTTTGTTTCAACTTCTGGGCATTTTCAGAGCCAGAATGAAGTTTGAAATATATTTTTGTTCTATCCCAGCAGGAAACAAAAGGCAGTGTCTATGACTCATCAATTTATTTTCCTAATGGGAAAAATAGAGATGCCCTTACTCCTAGCTAGAAGTTTAGGATAAAAATAAGCAATGATGACAATATACCATATTTTTACACTTAATTCTGCTATTTAACTTTGGATGCTATTTAATATTCTTATTTACCTTTGTTGCAGGAAAACAACATTCAGATAATTGACTGTGAAAATCTAGAAAATCTCTGTATTCTGATTCTGAATAAGAACCATCTTTCATCAGTTTGTGGCTTAGATGGCTGCATAAATCTCCAAAATCTGGAACTTTCCTACAACAGAATAACTCGAATTGGTAAGCAAATTAATGAAAAATTATTACAATTGGTATAACAATATTTGTGCTGTTCATATTCAGAATTATACTTCCTTTGGGTTCAGGGCCAGCCAGCTGCTAAGCCCAAAGAGAATGAAGAAACAGACTTAGAACAGACCTGCATTTTAAAGCATACTCAACTTCACATTTATTTGTAGTATGGCTTAGCTACTGCCATGTATTCCATCTACCAGATCATATAACTATTGTCAGCCAAAGAGAACTAAAAATCTTTCTAGAAGGGCCCTTAGTATTACCTGCACTAACTTAATTGGAATATGTGAGTAGCCTGAGTTCAGTTTATCTATAGAAGCAATTAATATAAAGCCTAGCCTTGCAACTGCATAGAGTTCCAGTGTGTTCCTGACTGACACAGTAAGTAGTTATATAGAAATCGTATTATCTGTCTGAGTCTGTGAACCATGCTAACACTGGACCACAGCCTCTCTTTCTACTAAAATGCTTCCCATTCTGTCTCCAAACTATTGTTCTATACTTCCCTCCCACTCTGGCTCTTCATTGCTGCCCCAAAGCTGGAAAAAAGAATGAGTCTAAGGTAAAATTGTGCAAATCATTTAGGCACAGCAGGTATGCCAACCCCTATTATATTTACAAAGGCAGTTTGTTATATTTGTTAGGTCCAACAGTTGGCAGGCAACAGGTGTACCTTTAGCATGTGGTCAACCAGTTAGAATGTACACATGCCCAGACCACTTAACAGATGCATCAATACATGAAATCTTTGTGCCAGGAGATAGATGTTTGCTGTTGGCCAGACAGGAATTTTTCATGTAGTGAACAAGTGTTTGCCTCTCTGCCTGTACTGCCTCTCTGCTTGTACTACTACTCAGACTGTAAAGTGCCTAAGGGGTAGATATTGTGTCTCAGCTTCTGGTAATCAAAAATATTGCATTGTGAGACTTGTGTTATGTAGATTTTGTATAGATGTAATCAGGATCCAGAGCCTTTTCTAGTGACAAAAGGTCAGGAAAGTGTAATGCAGTGAAAATAACTAAGAGCTTTGCTGTATGTAGGTAGAGAAGCCAGTTTTTTGTTTTTAGAATCATGTACAGAGGGAAGACCATTAGTGGTCCCTCAAAAGCAACATTAACAGTTGAGAAAAGGTAGTAGTAAATTGCCAGATCATTACTTGAAAGGGAGCTCTCGGGGCTTGAAAGTAGCAAATTTCCTTCAAGAAGGCAGCACAGCAGACAGAACAGAACTAGATTTAACAGCCACCCTCTACTCTAGGGACTTGGGTTTTGGTGCATGACATACTATGCAGTTTGTAAAGGCCACCAAAATACGGGTGACTGTAACTTCAGTATTATAATCTTAACAGCATGAATCTTCAGAGATTTGTCCATTGAAATAAAATCTTATCATCAAGAAAAAAATTTGCATGTGATGAAGTAATTAATTTTGTATAAATTGAAACATGAAACCTGAAAAGGTGACTTTCTAGTTGTATTCTTAGTCTGCTAAATCTAAAGATGTTACTTGGAAAGACTGCAGAGCTGGGAATGGAAAGCAGATAAGGAGATTTTGATTTTGTTTGTCTTGATTTAGACCTTTAATTTTCTTTAAAGTATATGGACGTACTTCATTTTCCCGCTGGACAGCAGGAAAATAATGTAAAACAATTATTAAGCTGATGGATGAAACACGTTCACGTAAGACATTTATATAAAGAAATGGTTTCCACTGTTTAAAAAAAAAAAAAAAAGTCTGAAATAGTATGAACATGGATAATGGAATTCTGTGATAAATAACAAAGGCATAGCAAACAGGAAATGGGAAAGCTTAAAAAAATCTGTAGATTTAGGGGGTTTAATGTTGATATTTTAAATATTTTCTAGTATTTTTAATATGTGCACATTTGGAATGTTAGTATTTGTGAACAGAGTTTATAATACCTGAGAATAAAGGTGCTGGAATATCAATGTTTACTGTAAAAGCATATCAATACCCTAATGAGAAACAATAAAATAAACTGGTTAAAGAAGCTTCATCTATATCCTTGTGGCCAATAATGCTGGATAAGATTCTTATTGAGATTTATCTCATTTGATAAAAATGTCTGCAAGATTACTGTAAGAATGACATAGTATTAGTGGATGACACTTAGGAATGTGGCATCTGTGTGGAACGTAGTATCTTTGTACAGGCCAAGTGGAGTAAAATCTTCTTGGACTGTCTCTTTTGTGCAGTGTGGTGCTATGTTTACTGAGCCTTTAATGAATTTGAGTGGGTAAATAAATGTTCACAAAAATCAGGTTGGAATCTGTCTTTCTCCTCTCCAGAACTGCTTTGAGGATGTCTTGTTAAAACAGATGCATAATACAGGATTTATTTCATACAATAACATATTGGTTGTAGGTAGCTGCATAGAATACACAAAAATGGATTTATGGGTTTTAAGAAGTTATTGTATCCCTCCCATCTGTAAATCTTGCAGGATGTCCCTTAGCAATTTTGGAAGCTGCAGGACTCTTCAGTGTTCTCTGTTCATTCAGCTTTAACAAAGGCTGTGGGCTTTTTCCTAAGAAGTAAGGCTTATTTACGTTTGTAATACTTCTGTTTTAATAACTCATTGTAGGAAACTTCAAGCATACTATGATTTCTTTTTTCTTTTTTTCTCCTCTCATTGAAATATAGCATCAGTAGGGGAAAAATTAGAGTTGCCAGAAAACCCTTAAAAATAACAGTAAAAGTACGAGAAGTATGTCTCAATTATGCTTTTCCACTTAAGAATGCATGATCATAAATTAAGGAATTGTGTCAGTAATACACTGAAGTTCAGTGCATATGTTTGTATTTGGAAGATGGATTAAAAATTTTCTTACACAAAAAGTAGCAGTTTGACTTGAGTCATAGAATGTACTTTTGTAGGGTGTCTATATTGCTACAGTAAGTTGGCTAAAATCCTGGCAGTGCTAAGAATAGCAGTGCATAACCGTGGATAGCCATAAATGCTTCTTTGGACCTACTCTTTTTAGGAAAGCACATAGAGGGGTTTTTTTATCAGACACCTTTCAGTTTTGGGGGGGTTTTTTGTATGTGTTTTTTCATGTTCACTGTCAGCTTTCACTCCTTTTTTATCATTCATCTTTGTCACACATCATTCATCTTTGTCACACATAGAAGTTACTTCAGAACTGCATTGATAACTAACATAGAGTCCCTAGCTAACAGAGTCCAGCTGTACTTTGCAAATTGCTAAGAGCTACTTCTATAAAGGTTCTCCACAAATCCTGCTGAAACCACATGTTTTTCAACAGAATGCATTTTCCCATATACTGCTATAGCTGTTGTTGGTTCCATCAGATGTAAAACAGACAATATCTTCTGGAAATTTGCAGAAGACTTTCATGTTTATTTTTAATTTTGCATGTGTACAGAAGAAACATTACAATACCATCTGTTTATATTACATTATTCTCTCTTGTGTATGTTTCTGTTGGACTGCATTTGATAGTTTCAGAATAGATTGTGATCCCATTGTATGTAGCCTTGGCATGTCTGTTCCAAAAGACATTCAGTCTAATTAAACGAGACAGATGAGGAGAAGGAGATGTAAGAAAGGTGCTTTGTGCAGCATGCAGAATAGGAAGTTTTCAGATCCTGTATTAAGTCCTTGCCTTTTCTTACTGTGTGTGCAGTCTCTCGTCTCTGTCCCACTCCAGACTAATTCAGTGCTTTTAAAGTTTCCAGTACTGCTATGCTGATAAATTAAAAGTGGAGATTTAAGAACTGCTCTTGTGAGGAAATCTTGGAAGCTGTTAATTTTAACACTGTCTGGAATTAAATTGTTTTGAGACCACTAGATGGTGCTGGTTCCTTTTTTATTTATATCCAAGCATAAAAGAAAATACAGACCAGGATCTTGCAGTCAGGGTAGTATGTCATAGGCATGTTTGAAATTCTTTCAGAATAATTAAAGATTTGTATATTTATTTCCTAACACACAGTTTTGGTTACAGTATGGGACATTTGTTTTAGATTTAGGATGAGAACTCTTTAATATCAGCCGATTGTGTTATTTCTACTAGGTGCTTTCCATTTATAAATTACTATGATTCAAAGGCCTATATTTGATTGGGTATTTTTAAATGTACTGCCAGTTTTGGCAGTATTTTAATTTTTTACTTCTGTTTTCTATTTATCATTCATTTTATTTTTTTCTTCTGTATTCTCAGTGATCTATGGTGCAAACTGGTCTCTGGTCTCATAATCTAGTTTATTCTCAGAGTACAATCACAAAGGCATTCACCTCTGTAAAGCTTGCCCAACTTCCTTTTGGGGACTTGGGAAGTTTTGGGTGAGATAAAGATGAGACAAAGTGTTAGCTCAAATAATCCTGTGAAGAATACATGAAAAGTAAATTCAGAAGTTCCTGATTTTAGATATGTTTTGTAAAGGGTGCCCCTTCAAAGGAACTTTACTACACATGTACAGAAAAACTGCTTGGACCTGTAGCAAGTCAGACACATCAGTGCTCCAGAAAGGAAGCCATTGCAGAACATCTGGCATGTGTAAGACCGTGGAAAGAGTGTGATTTTTGCCATTGTAAGAGGACAATTTGGGAAAAATTCTGTGAAAGAAACAGATGCTGACAGGAACCTTTTCCTTTGCATCCTTTTGGGGTAGAGATCACACACATTCTTGCTCTTTACACTAACTTGCAGGAGTAAGTTTGTTGAGAGTGTAATGGCTTTAGAAGTATAGCTTTATACTTAAAGGCACCACATTTTCTTTACAAATTTCTTCATTAAAAATATTTTATAATTTCTTAAAAAAGACGCGCATAAATAATAGAGGTGGTGCTAGCCTAAGTTTTAACGGAATTTGTTCTCACCTTGCTCATAACCTAAAAAAAAGCTTTTAAAAATGAAATAATGAAAATTAACTTTTTAACATAAATACTGTTTCCATTCTGAAGGGTGATTTTTAAGAGGGCTTTTAGTATTTCACAGAGCCCATAGGTTCTGAGTAGCAGTTATAAAGTGCTTAAAGCATAGTAAGTATAGTTTATCACTGAAAGAATGTTCTGTTCCAACAGAAGTGCTAAAGGGGTTATGAACTGTTATTATTGCTTGGTTAACAGGATCAGAAATTTGTGAACTGTACACATTGTATATTTGATAAAGTCAAAATACAGTAATTATTTTTAAACCTTATACAGGACTAATATTAATTGTTACTACAGATAATATAAATATATTGAAAGTTCGGTGTTTTCTTAGTACTTGAAAACCAATAGGTTTTTATTTCATTATGGCTTAATTCAGCTAAAATCTTTAATTTTCAGGTGGTCTGGAGTCATTGAAAAATCTTCAGCAATTAATTGTGGACCATAATCAGTTAATCAGCACAAAAGGTCTTTGTGAGGCACCTACTCTCATTCACCTAGACTGCTCTTTTAATCATCTCACACAAGTTGAAGGCATTCAGAATTGTGGACTACTTCAAATTCTGAAGTTGCAAGGCAATAACCTCCAGGAGGTAAAAGCTTTGAATTCAGTGGCTGATGTGCATACGTCTTTGTTAACAGTCATATTTTTCAGAATGCTGATCATGTGCTCTTTGTTTGCTGTGGGATGTTTCATGCTCTTAGGTATGCTTTTTCTTCCCCTATTAGAGGGATATTTTTCAAAGATACAAATGGCTAGCAGTTAAGTATTTTCTTGCTCCTAAGGCCTTGAAAAATTGGCCCCTCAGTAATTATATTTCCCTCCTTTATTTATAGCATCTAGTCTTCAGTTTATATTATATGATGCTGATTCTTTGTTTAAAATGTAACAAAATATTATTATCATTACGTATAAGTAATAGTTCGGGCTGATTTGGTGTATGTTGATCCTCCAAAAGTTCAAGTTTGTGCTGCGGCATTTAAAATAGGAAAGAAATAGGAAAGTAGTTTGCTAACTGTACACTTAGTCATATTTACTGACAATGGTTCTCCTATGAGAGAGGAAAACCATTGTCAATAAGCAGCAAATAACTGCATAAGTAAAATAGTAAGACTGTGGCTCTTGGTCTCTTGACTCTTTCTTTTTTTTTTTTTTTTAAATGTATATTGACTATTGACTTGCTAGGTGAAGACATTAAAAAATACTTACCACCTGATACGTAGAAATTATATGTGACAATTGGTACATACATGATAAGGAAATGATGCATATATCCAAAATGTGTTTTTTGCATGTATTTAGTAATGATTTATGAAAAGCATCTGGTAAGCATTCCATTGTTGTTTCTCTAATTTACATTAATTTTAAATAACCATCTCTTTTCTATTTAGCTTCCAAGACTGGAAAATCATGTTCTCCTAAGAGAACTATATTTGGATGACAATAGCATTTCTGCTGTGAGAATGCTTTCTTTGTATTGGTTGCCTCTATTGCAGATTTTTTTGCTGTCTCAAAATAGGTGAGCAAGAAACATTCTTCCATTTACAAAACTGATACAGAGGAATTTACTAACATAACACTTATCTGAAAAGTATAATTCTCAGTATGGTTAAGATATCACTATCTTTTCCAGATATTCTTTGAAAATATGTTTTTGACAAATAATAGCATTGGCTACCTTTAGCTAGGAAAATTTGAAACAGCATTAACTACGAAAAGTAATTTTTTCTAGAATATGTTATATGAAAATAATTTTTGAGCATTGTGGCATTATTAAAACCATGGTGTTTCTTTTTTTTCCTTTCTTTAGCAATTGTTTCTAGAGTATGTCTGTCAAACTTCATATTTCACAGCTAGCTTATTCAAAACAGACTTTGAAGGCTATGCTAAGTGCAACTACTAGAGTTAGTTAAAAAAGGCAAATGAGGATGTTGGTTTTTATTTTGCATACCTATGTTAATGCCCTCCAAAACAAGCATATTTGCTTTAATTTTTCACTCTTATGGTTCAGTTTGAAAGGTATAAAATAAAAAAGAAGGATCAAGACCAGCACCGTAAAACTAGATCATGCACTCAAGTACTCTGTAATTAGCTTTCTGTTCATTTTCTAAGCTTATCTGTTCATCTGTAGAGTTAGAATGACTAGATATTCAGGAGTCAAAATTTTTATTTCCCCACCCCCTTTTTCTCAATTTAAATTCTGCAAAAAAAATAAGGAACAATTATAATTTACAATGTGTTAGTAGTAAAATGAATTTTAAATTAGTATAAATTAATTATTTTTCTATACTGTGGCCATTTCACTCTGAATAAGATTGATCTCAGCTAAACGAATAGAATATACTCTGTTACATACAATATACAGAATACACGTCGAACTAATCACTTAACTCTCCTGTTAGTGAAGAGGAGATGCTTTTAGAGTGTGATTCCTCTGCCATTTTTAGCCATTTGCTTTGAGATTAATCATACCCTACAAGTGCCTGTTCATCTTCCCTGACTATTAACAGAGTCAGAATTACCAGCTCACATGTAGATGTCTACATTTGAACAGATGAATCCCATCCTATGTGACATTTAGTTCAGCAGAGCCAACTGTAACTGGGAGCCTGTGGGAGAAAGGATCTGTAAGACAGTCCTGTTATTATAAGGAATGTCCTTCATAGAAAATTAATGTTATTTGAGTATCTACAACCTATATTTCATATAACTTTTCAGATTGTTTTCATATCATCTCTAATGAAGTAGTATGCACATAAACTCTTGGATGTAAATGTAACACCTAGTTATATTTACAGAAGCTAATCGTCAAGTTGCTGGGCTTTTAGGTTTCTTTTTTTTCTTTTAATTCTGCTGCAGTTTGGAGAAAGTGCTTCCTGCCTGTGACTAGCAAGAACATTATTTGTTAAGTGTTAGATTCTGAATCATGCGTATTGATTTAATTCATGTTCTTTGCTTTTTATTTTCCTTGTCCTGCTCCACTTTTTGTGGAACATGCAGTAATGTGGCTCTATCTTCTTGTAGTTTCCTCCTCTTCCTCTGGTTTGTTTTTTGTTAACATTAAGGTATAGCTATGCTGTGTGTAATAAAAAGTTTGCAAAACTGCTTGAAGACCTCATGTGCCTGCTAGGGAGAGAACAAGCTTAGGAGCACAGTCTCAGGCATAGCTTGAATGCAGCTTCTGGATCTAGGTTGTGCTGGACTGGCCGTGTAGGTGTACCTTATGTCACTCGCCTATCCCATGATCTTGCAGTTTTTAATGTCCATTGTAGTGCTTATTCTGTTTTTCCAGCGGCCAAGCTGAGATGCACTGTTTGGTCCACTGAGTTTCTTCTCCTAGACTGGGAGAAAGCACATATTTTTGCATCACCAAACTGGATGTGCTGAAAATAAACACACACCTCCTCCCCAAACAATTCCCTTTCTTTCCTTGATGTATCTCCAGCTTATCGCAAATCTTTGTGACAAACAGGACAAGATAGCCTTAAATGCATATTAAAAACCTCAAAATTCCTGGCATTTCAGTAGCCTGCTCTGTTACGCTCACTTTATGTACACTTATAAGCAGCTCCATATGTGTGTGCTATAGCATAAGTAACTTGATGTTCTATAGAAACAGTGAATGTAATGGAGTAAGCTGTTGAAAGAAAAGCTGTTTCTTTACTTTTATCCTACACCTAGTGCAGTTTTGTGATTTTTTTTCAAGTGTGCATGGAGTGCCATTTCCTTTTTACTGATTGCAGGAAGCCCGTATAATGGTAATGCTGTGAATCTGTATACGTTCTAAAAGTGAAGTACTGTGAAAATAAAATTATTACACTAATTTACAGGATTTTTTTATTCCTGAGATGCTTTGTCTGTATCATAAACCAGAAACTGCCGAAGATAAATCTCCAAAACCTAATTGTTTAAAACCTACAATCTAGCAACAAGGAATTATAACAGGTAGTGATTAACTCCTTCAGATATAAAAATGGCAGCTATTTCACCACTATTGCTTTTATTAAGTGTTTTGTTGTGGCTTTCACATCCAAAGAATATACTTGGTCAACGTGCAATTGACCAAAGCCAATGATGAATATCCTCTTGACTTGGTTACTGCAGAGTTGGGACTATGAAGATCTGTGCTCTATTTTATAGCAGCCGGAGAACACAACTGTTACGTTAGTTTAAAAAAGGCACACTTTCTTTTTTCTTCTGTTGTGGATAAAGATTTAGGTGTAGGAGAGAAAAACCTTGCCCCGGGACTAAAATTAACACATATTTAATATGTGTTAAGAATTCATGTGGAATTTATATTTACATGTAATCCCACTTAATTATCTAGCTTACTTGTTAATGTCTTTTTTATTTAAAAGCTTTACAGTGAGACACTAAATCAATCTGCTGTTCAGGTAGCCATTGCTTCCCCCCCCACTTCAAAATAGAGAAATCTATCCCTCTTAAAATTTCTGTTTTAATATGGCAAAGTTCTTTTTTTGCTCTCTCTTGTTTTTCATTAAGATAACCTAAGTGTGATAGATAAAAATTTAATATTTAAAAAATGCAGTAATCTTCAAAAACTCCTTCTTTTTGGGAAACTGTTTTGGCTAGAATCAAATTCTTTGTGAACATGTTGCTCCCATGTTTTTGCAACTAGATGCATACTATTCCTAAAAGGTTTATAACAGAAATGCTAAAAAGTCAGCTCAATTCTTTCTTAGTACATATTGTTCTCCCTACTTAAATACATATGGTATCTATGTTTTTAACCTAATTTCTCAGATGTAAGAGTTGAACTTACTGTCATTGCAAGCCATCATGTTTTGAGAATTTGACCACTTTTCCAGAGTCGTCATAATAAATCTAAATGTCACTGGATGTCGAAATAAGTCAGTCATGAGAAAGCAATGCTTATGTATAGTGGCTTTCCCCATCCCATCCTTACCAGTCTAGATTTTTTTTTTATCACTTTCAGTAATTCTTTGCTGGTCATAAGTTTATCTCTAAGTATGTGGCACCATGGGCAATACAGTTGAAATACTGCCTGCTAGAGTATTCAAGAAAGAAGTGTCTGACATTTCCTACATTATATTTGATTACTACTTATAAATCTGGTGCATATTGCAAACTAAAGTTTTTTATTTTTAAAGAATGAAAAAGAAATAATGGGCTTTAAGTAAAGATCGAGAGTAATATAAATTTATTTTTAATTATTCTGCTCTCCTTCCTGCTAACCTCTCGTTAACATAAATGATAATTTTTCTGGGGAATAGCAGATGCACAGCAGGATTTGGACCATCCTGAGCAGTAACTGCTGTTTGTGTTCAGAAAAGCAATGCTTATTTTCTCTGATGCATACTTGCAACTATTCTAGTCTCTTAAATCTTGTTTTCTGACATAGAGTTTCTGTGGCTATCTGTGTCCTGTCCTGCTACAGCCTTAAATGGGAGCAGAAAGAGGAAGCTATAGCTTGCTTTTTTGTGAATATCTTACTTTTGTGTCTTCTTTGTAATTTATATCTCTCTTATGCCCAGGGCTAATGTGACAAGGTCAAGTAGTATTAAGTTTTCAGTAATGTCCTTTGTCTTTCTGGTTTGAATTTTCTTAGGAAAAAAATTAACAAAGAATGTCGGTAAAGGGAAAGCTATAGAATGACAGGGAAACATTTTAACTCTCATAATGCCAATGGCAGGCAAGGATAGTCCAGTAGACAATTTCTAATTCACCACAGCGTATACTGATAAAGATCCAGAGAACTCACTCACTATAAATAAAAAAATACTGCATTATCTTTCATCCCTTGTACAAAGTACAATGTTTATTTTCCTGGATATTTCTGAATATGTGAATCTATAATCTGAATCATGGATTTTCAGTCTTTGCAGCCATACTGTTAGCCACTAATATCGATGATGATATTTGTTACAAATATTAAATATATTTATGTGCTATTGACTGGTCATAAGAACCTAAAATTCTGATATTTGTAGTACTATGTACAGATCTACATATAAGGCTTAATGCTTTTTTAGAGTTAGTACTTCTTTGTATTTATTTGATTCCATGGAAAACTGGCAGGGACGTAATAGAACTAAATAGGACTAGAACCAGGGTAACTTTACAATATGGTTTGAGAAAGGAATGGAAGTGTAGTGACATATACTCAATTGGCTTTATATGTGTTTCTCTGAATTTACTGTTAAAATGTTATGTTGTCGTATAGAAATACTTGTCAACTGAACGTGGAAATTATTTTTTTTTTTTTCTGTTTTGCATATGGTCAAATTGTCAATAAGATTAAAGAATCTACAACCAACATTTGGTCCAGAATTTGTGTACCAGAGTTAAATCCAGCTCTGTCTTTCAGTTGTAATGCCTGTGCTGGAAATGCAACAGTCCCACATTTCAGCAACAAATAAGCATTTTTGGCTCTGACCAGTTGTAAGTTTGCAGAGTGAGTGGGTTTTGGTTTTTGCATGATCATGTTTCTGACCATAAGAATTCTGATTTATAGCTTTCAAAAGCACTATAACACTCAGAAAATACTCCTTTCCTTGAAAATTAGCAGTCACAAAGTGACCACACACATTGCCATTGGTGTTACTATTCTCTCATTATGCTTAGGCCTTGTCCTTACAGGGATGAGACAAGTTACCAAAATGTGTATTTTTTTTAAAAAAAAAAGATATAGTTGATTTAGTATGTGCTTATACATAAACATTCTAATTTTAGTTGAAGACTGGGAATTTTTGCATCTTGATTTTAGTTTTTCCTCCCTCTTTCATATTTAACATAAAATAAACTTTTTAATCTGAAAGGTAATATTTGGAAATAGCCTGGCAGCTGACCGAACCATTCAACATTCATTCTTAGTTGCACCAATGCAAGTTTGTAAGTAAAGAAACTTGAATTACACTGGATGCTAATGTTTTAATAGTAGTGACAATACCCATCTTACAGTCCAAAATCATTTGTACAGATGAATGTCAGCTCAGTTTCCTTACATTTACTCTTCAATACTACAAATAAGAATTTTGTCATTACTACTGCTTTGCTGCTTTATTGCACAAGAAAAGCTCTGATATGCAAGAAGAGCAATTCCATAACTGTCTGTTTAATAGGCACCTATTTGACACTGCCTTACAGAAGTAGTAAGACAGAGGAAGCACTAAAAATATATTACAGGACAGTGCAGCCTTGACCTGTTAAGAAATACAACTGTGACAACAATTATGTTAGTTTGAGGATCTAGGAAGTAATGTCCTGAATGGAGAAGAGAAACAAACTGACAAGAAGTTTGAGCAATGAGAAACAAAGGAAGAGGAAAGAGGAAAAGCAGATTTTATTTCTTCTCCAGGATCAGGGCCTTCTGTTAGTTTCATTCTAGTTATGGTGCCTAAAGAAAAGCCAATTGAGTTCTGTAAATTTTACAAGAATTCAAATCCTCAGCACTAAATGCAAGAAACAGAATGAAATATTTACCAGATAAAACAAAACATTAATGAGTAAATATTAAAAACTGAGCTACTGAGAAGACTAAGAAATGCTGTCAAGTTAAAATTTCAATAATTAGTTCTAGCACCTTGGATAGCTAAATGAGTATTTTCTTACATAAATAAGTAAATTGTCCTAATTGTAAAAGATTCTGGTGCCTTTCTGTTTATGAACTGCTGTTTTATTTAATTGAAAAAAAAACTTATTCTGTTTTGTTCTTAGATTAACTGAGCTTGTGCCTTTAAATTCATTTGTATCTTTGGAAAAGCTGGATATCAAAAATAACTGCTTGTCAGGTGAGTTGTATAAAAAACGTAAAACCCCATCCAAAAAAGAACTTCTGAATTAAATGATAAACTTATTTGAATCTGATTGTTCCTATTTATTTATAAAAGACATTCATACAGAAAACATATAAGTATTTTCCAAACATGGATGTTATAGATATTAATTATAACTAGACTGTATAGGTAGCAGAATTGCTTGTAGTACTTAATGATTTTGGTACATTTTACTTCCATGTAAGATTTTATGAGAAATAATATGGTTCTGCATTCAAATTTATATTTAATTTTCTTTCCTACTACAATACAGACCTTAAAGGTGTCATTACATGGTTAAGTGGCTGTCATAAACTAAGGGAGTTGTCACTCAGTGGAAATCCTCTTCTCCAAGAAAGGAATTGGAGGTAAGAAAATAAATTAATTTGCTAAATCAAAAAGTCAAATTTAGTCAAAAACTAGGTGTATATGCATCTTGCTCATCAGTCAAAATCAGCCAAAAACTTGGTGTACATATGTTAGTTAAATAGTAGAAATGAGGTAGGTATGAAGACTACCACAAATTGGAACAGAATTATATGAAAATGACAAATAAAATTCAATTCTGTGATCTTTATTTTCTAAGAATTCCAGTTTGTAGTTTTGTTTAAACAAAAATCTTGGTGTTTGACCTAGCACTTGGAACCTTGATAGCAGTTTGTGCTAAAACTCGACATTAGTCTCTCTATGCTGTTTAACTGTTATCCTGAATTAGTATTTTTCATTGTGACAATTTCTTTAGGCAAATGTGGAAATTATAAAGGTAATACAGGCCTTCTTTGTGCTGTTTATTTGTAAATGTTTCTTTGTCCATTGATCACAATATCTTCTTTTTCAGCATGAATTCTCATTGTTCCTCTTTACTGACAAGTTTACCACCTTTGGTAACATTAACTTTCTGACTGAGGTTTTGTCTGACCTTTATTACCCTATTTTACATTTCATTAAAACTTTACACAAAGACATGACCATCCACTCAACCTTTTTCTCCTTCTCTTTCATCTGCACTGTTTAAAACCTTTATTTTTTCTCTGATTATTAAGTTCTTACACTGCTTACTTGCCGTTCTCGGAACCATCAGTTTCTGACTGTCTATCACATATCTTCTTAGAGTGTTTCTCTTTCTGCCTTGCTGTCTTTTTTTTAAAATTATTTTATTTATTTACTCCCTTCCATCACTTCATCCATTCACTGCTTAACAGCCTTAACAGTCACTGCTGTGGTAGGTTCACACTCCACATAGCTAGAGAAAGGGTGGTGTCTATAATAAATGTATCAAGGAATCCTTGGCTTAGCATCTTTTAAGGAAAAAAAATTAGAGGAAGAAAAAGTCAGAATGAATAGTTGATTTTTCCTTAGTAGTTGAAGCTTAGACTCTTTTCTTGTTCTGAGAATTCCTTATCTTTACACCAAAAAATCAATAGCTCTTATGATTATGAAAGAGGCACAGATGTAAAAATAATGCTGTTCTTTGCCCTCCAGTGATGTATAGTACTGAAATAATGATCCAAAAAAAAATTTGAGCTGGTCATAGAGACTATTTTATGTGTATATATAAAAACTGGATAGGGCAGAAAGGAAACTTGACAAATGAAATTAGATGCAGTCACCAGAATCCCTGAAATGAGTAGTTGTGATAGGATTGTATTTGTAAGCCATATGAATAAAATAGTACATGGACAGGTTTTTTGTACTTTTTTTTTTAATTTTAGTAGAAGTCTCCTGGTTTCTTGAGAATTCTGTGGTCTGAAACCCCATACATGGGCCAATGCCATCAAGACTTAAAGCTGTCTGAGAGAATTGCTCAACAAAAGTCAGTAGTGCTGTTAATTTAATGTGAAGTGTTCTTTCATCTTCCTTAGAATTAATACTTTCTAGTCTACAGACCTTCAAGAGCAGTATGACAAGTTGGAATGCAATTTTAGATTTTTAGGTGATGTTCCAGAATACAAGTGTTGAAATGGTAGAGTGTCTTTTAGTGAACTCTTATTCTAATTCCATTAAATGTACAAAGAAGCATTTAATCAGTAAGAATTTAAATCATTACCAGTTCTTTCAACTAAGGAAACCAAGTATTTACCTAGGAAAGTGTTGACATAATAAAATGTCTGAGGAAATGAAATGAGACACAACAGTTGCACTTTCATTTTGGATGTAATTAAAACAGGTGACTGAGATTTTTTTTATTAGAAAAATATTTTTTTTTAAGCTTTGCAATTTTGAAGAATGACCAAAATTGTTCCTTGTATAACTTCAAGTCAGTTCAAGGTGAGGCTTTACACTGCCATGTTACACAAGAATGCGTTTAGATAAATTATGTTCACATTTGCTATATTAGATTACCTAGTATAATGACAGCAAAGTTTGGGGTATGTGTGTTATGGAGTATGTGTTGTATTAAGAGAAAAACCAAAACCACCCTTACATGTATATCTTCTGTTAGAAGATATTTTTTTACAAATTTCTGATTAGTATTCCAGTGGAAAAAAACCTGTTTGAAACTTCTAGTTGGAAATGTTTGAGTAGTTTAAAAGATAGCTGTACAAATACATTCTTGGTTGTTTTGTTTATTTTTTAATGAACAGACTTATTTGCATTCCCATGGTTCCTGCAGGTAATTTTGTGAATAAAATTCAGTGACTGTGACAATATTTTAAATTTCCATTTGCATTGTTTTAATTCACACTATTTTACAGAACTAACTGTTATTTCACTGTAACCTGGAGGGGAAAAGCTTTCTGAATTCCGATTTAACTGTAAGAACTGACACTTCAGATTGCTTGACCCAATAGAGCTTTTATGATTAGACAAGAGATTCATTTGTCTAAAGGATTTAAAGTATGGGATACTATAAAATATGGATTTGCTGAATACAGCATTGACCATAACTTCAGGCAATATGTTCCAGTGAACTTTACATAACCCCTTGATACCAACAAAGGAATTAGTTGTAAAATTTCCCAATCGGTTTTGTACTTTCATGTCCAGCCAGCGATAACACCAACAAAAGTGAAGCAGTAAGAAATTGTTTTTTAAAAATTAAACCCTGGGATCAGTCTGAGCACTCCTAGGGGAATGTGTTTCAATGCTGTAATGATTAATAGAGCCTCTTAAGTGACAGAATATTCACCAGGAAGTTTTCACTAAATGAAATATTGACTCAGTCCTTCACCAGGAGAAACCCAGCTGGAAAAACTAGTGTTGAGATCCCATAGCTCTAAGACACAATACTTCCAGCATCAATCAACTTTGATATGGCACTTTTTTGATATATCACTATTCAACATCAGCTTTGGTAATTTCTCTCTATGTGTTCAGAGACTATCTAAACCCATCATTTTATTCCAAATGTATTTCAGACAGTGTTATTCTTACATTAATGGGCAGTAGAGAAGGAAAGTTTTATATTTGCAAAAAACTAATATTATATTCTATTGAACTACATTTTGGAATATTCTAATTCAGTCATAGAAACTTTCTCTGATTTTAAACTTAGTATATATTGTCTGAGCTGTGTAATAGTCCTTCACCTTCACAGTGAATAGTCAGAAAGTTCTAAAATTTTGAAAACGGTATTATCTTTTTTAATAGTAAGGGGACTTACAACCTACAGTAAGTATTTTTTCAAGAGTTCTTAAGTGTTAATTAAAACTAACTTAATGAAAATATTGAGTGTTGATGTGTTGATTTAAATAATTTTGCAGTCTTGAAACTTTCAACAAATTTGGTCTCATATAAGAAATATATGAAACAAGGTTGCAGTACTTTATATTCCACAATAACCTAAAAGAGAGAGCATTGATGATACTAGTCTTTTAAATTGGTAGATAAGTTTGTCATACATATTTTTTCTTATATCAGTGGCCCCAACTGTCCTTTTCATAGCAAGGAAATATCATCCCTTTCACTGACGCAAATGCAATATTTCAAAAGTGGATTTTTTTTCCTGTCATTGCTTTGTGTGGTATATGCAAATGCCAAAGGGAGTAAGACTGACAATGTTTAGTATTCTGTGCAGTTTTTAAATCTAAACCTTTCAGTGTGTCAACAAAATCAGTGCTGTATCTTAATCCTATGACTTAGTTTGCTGTGTTGCCTACTAATCAAATGCATTACAGGTGCCTATGCACAAATGTGTCAAATTCTCCTGTTATTGTTTAAGTAGGTAAAATGCTAGTTCTAGTGAATTGAGAATGTTGCCATTGACCTCCCTGGGGTCAGTATTGCAGCAGTGGTCTTTATACCAACAAAGTATTAAGAAATCTTGCTAAGTTCTGTGGTTTATTAAATTTGAGTTAATATATTAACATATGAAGTAAGGACAGATATATACAAATACTTAGAGACCTATCATCATGTTCTGTTTTGTTATATGATTGTCTCAATAAAAGGGGAGTTTTAGCATCAGGATTTTTTTGTAAGACTAATTATGACTTTTTTTTTTTTTCCTAAGGCCTTCCTTGTGTAAGGTCCTTCCTAGTTTACAGTTTCTTGATGGTGAAAACTTAAACTATCATACTTTACCCACAACTGAAAGAATCAAAGGATTAGAAATAAGAACTTTTCTGGAACTTTGCCAAGTTCAAATTGAAGAAAATGTTCTACTGAAAAAAAAGGCTGCTGAACTGAGGTATGTATTTATGTGAATATAAATTGCATTTGGAAATATGTTTTCATGTATTGTTAGTGTAGTTATTGGTGTCTTATGAATTTTACTTAGCTTTTTGCTTGGAAATGTATTATCTTACAAAGAGATTAGAATCATTGACTTCAATCCAAAGAGTATTTCACAGATATTAAAATATGTGGGCCTTGTCTTTTGTTTGTTTAAGTTTGAGAAAGCAGGTGGTTTAAAACCTTCAGTTAGTAGTAGCTGAATGAATTCATACAAACAACATAGTACAGTGGATGCAGGGATAGTAGCTTAAATCCTGAAAGTGGTATAATCATATTAACATGATTTCTAGCTTTAGCTTAATCAAACCTAGTTTGGCGATTGGTGCAATATGCTCTATTTTTTTCCTGCATTTGTTTTCCATGTCTGTATTATTCATGTTCTAAATGATTGTAAAAGATTTGACCTCTTTTCTCTTGAAGTAGTGGATCAGATGGCTCTGTTTACAGGTCTTTGATTTTGTCACACTTACTGCCTTTATCATTATTACCAAGGTTAGTTGTCCAGTGACTTCAGCTTAGACATTGGAAGTGGTAATTTATCATTTATACCTGCAATCTTTTCATCACTTTGCAATATCTAAATAGCTCAAACTTGTCATGTTTCACAGCTGGTAGTATTGCATGTTTTCTTCTTTCTTAGTTCCTTTTCATTTCCTAGCAGATTCACAATATCCTTGTAGTACTTTTAATATCCAGCTTGTCTTCTGATGTTTGGAAAGATAGTTTCCTTGATCCTTCCACGTACTGAACATTATCGCAGAACAGGTGAAGCATGTGATGTTTGACAATGCTTTAGTCTGAACTTCTCCTTGTGTACTTTGTTGGTTCAGGAAAAGTACACACATTTTTTTCAGAATCTAGCTGTTTTGCATTTACATGTAAGCCTGTATATCCATAGTCTCTTGCTACTACCTAACAGGTTATTACATTGATGTATTATTGGCTGTTACTAAGCTGCAATAAAATCTTCATAGCTCACGAAACAGATTTATTTGAAAAGAGTTTCATATTAAGAACTTCTTTGAAGTAGTTGAAAGTAGTTTGGGAGAAATTATATAGTGCAGTTTTCTATGACAGATGTAATGTCTAAGTGGCTCCTAGAACTCATATGTTTCTCCATTAAACCCTCAAGATATGTCTTCTCCACTTCTGTGATTTTTGGCTTCTGGTTTGCAGGTGGGAAGCTGATGCTTCCTAATCTATTTACCATTTTGAAATAGTGTTCTTTCCTTTCTTTTTCTTAAAAGGAAAAAAGGAGAGGCAAAAAAAAGTACTCCTCTTCCTTTATGGTAGAGCATATTTTCTTATGCCTGAGATTTAGGACCTGTTTCATCAGTATCCTTTGCAGAAAAATATGCTAATCTGTAATTAGAATATGACTTGTGAGAGAGCTGTAGTAGAATCTAAGGACCTAACTTTCACATACATTTCTGCAAGATGGTAAAAAAATAGGAGGGAAAGATGATATTCACAAAATTTAATGGTTTATTTAACCATGTTCTACATGAATGGACAGCTAGACAGGTCAGAAATTTGTTGGGTAGTCAGGCTCAGACCATCCATTAACTATTAACAGTTAATGGCTCATGCTATTTTCTGGAGGCTGACTTGTCCTTCCAACATCTTTATCAAAGACCTGGAGCAGGAGGTGGAGTGCACACTTACCATGCTTGCAGATGGTAAGTGTGCACTTACCAACAATTTGGAGGAAACTGTTTACATGCCTGAAGGCAGGCCTGTCATTCAGAAGGACCTAGGCAAGCTGGGGAGACAGGCCAACAGGAGCCTTGTGAATTCAACAAGGACAAATGCAAAGTTCTTTACCTTGGAAGGAGTGACCCCTTGCAACAATACAGGCTGGGACTGGCTGGCTGAGAAATGTCTCTGCCGAAAAGGACCTTTGGATTTGGGTAGGTAAGAAACTGAATGTGAGCCAGCAGTGTGCCCTGCTACTAAAGAAAGTTAAGGACGTCCTGGGCTGTATCTACAGGAACATAGCCGGTAGGCTGCGAGAAGTTATGTCCCTCTCTTCAGCCCTTATTAGCTCGTATCTAGAATACTGTGGCCCATATTTTGGGTTACCAATACATAAAATACATTGATAAACTGGAACAAGTTTGACACATAGCCCCTAAAATGGTTGGGTGTTCAAGCACATGCTCAAGAAGACAGAGCCAGGCTGTTTGCAGTAGTGCATGACAGGAGGATGAGCAACAAGGACCTAAGCTGAAACAGGAGAGATTCAGACTGGTGTGGTGGGTTGATTCCAGACAGTAACTAAGGACCCACCAGCTGCTTGCTCACTACTGCCCCCACCAGCAGGATGGGAGGGAGAATCAGAAGACCAGAAGCAAGAAAAAACCCATGGATCAAGATAAAGACAGTTTAATAAGTGAAGGAAGGCGGGGGGGTGGGGGGGGAAGAAAGCAACCAGTGATGCAAAGCAATCGCTCACTACCTCCCACCAGCAGACTGATGCCCAACCAATGGCTACCTTGGAAAGACTGCCCCCAAGTTTTATTGCTGAGCATGATGTTATATGGCGTGGAATATAGTTTTGGTCAATTCAGGTCAACTGTCTTGGATGTGTCCCTTCCCAGCCTCCTGCCTACTCCCAGCCTACTTGCTGAGTGGGACAGAGAAGGCCTTGACTCTGTCCAAGCACTGTTCAGTGAAACATTAGTGTTTTATCAATACAGTTTCAGTCACAAATCTAAAACACAGCACCATACGGGCAGTATAATGAGAATTAACTCCATCCCAGCCAGACCCAATACAACTGGACATAAGGAGAAACCTTTTCACTGTTAGGACAGTGATGTATTGCAACAGGTTGCCCAGAGAGGTTGTGCAGTCTCCATTCTTGGAGGTTTTCAACACCTGACTGGATAAAGCTCTGAGCAACCTGGTCTGATCTCAGAGCTAACCCAGCTTTGAAGTAGGAGCTTGGACTAGAGACCTTCTGAGGTTCCTTCAACTGAGAATTTTTCTATGATTCTGTGTAATTTTTGTTTGAAAGAGCTTGCAGATGTTTGAGAAGAACAGTGGGAAGAAGAAATTACGTAAACGTCTCTTCTTTCCTGAATGTATGGTTTGGATGGGGGTGGGGGGAAGGGGCAGGGAGAGGGAGGGTTGTGGGTTTTTTAAGGTTTTGAGAATTAATTCACAATCTTTTAAATTGGTAACTTTCACATGGTTGAAATATCTTGTATCAAATTTAGTCTTAAAATGAATTTCTTGTGTGTTAAAGCCCTCTGTGTTTTATTTTGACTAAAAGTACAATTTATGAATGATTTGAAAACCGTTGAAAACTGCAGTTTATAAAAGGAACTCTAAACAACTTGTTTGTATGTAAGCCTTAACAGCATAGCTGTTTGTTATATGTACATACTGTAATACTTTGAATTAATGTGACGTTGCTAAAGAACAGGCCAACAATAGAGCAAACTTCTGTCTGTTTCACATCTTGCTAAGTTATGAGCCCCTGTAGGTGCAACCTCAAGTATGTAAGCTGCCAAAAGTAATCACTGCTTGCTCTGCTAATCCATGTTTCATACACCACTGCCGCCCAATTAAATTGTTGGTGCTCTTTCTGCCTGAAACGTCACTGTTCTTGCCATGTTTAAGAGTGAAACATATTTTAAAATTAAATTTCTCTATTCTAATAAACGCTTTCTGTCACATAATCTTTAGATGTGTTGTAGTGAGTAATCATATAAAAAATAATACGACACCTTGGCTGCAGTAATTTGCTTTCAGTCATCGGATATGCAGATATCTGGCTAGTGAACTTTATAAACACTGTATGCATAATACAGTGAAAATGACAGGAATTTCATAAATGGTATTGCAGGACTGACCTGTGACCTAAACAGTGACCTCTTTCATGTGTTTGTAAGGGACTTTTGTAACCTGCAGTTGAACATTGGTAATGATGCTTATATAAGTTCCCGAAGACAAATTAGATTTTACCACACTGTTACAAACAAAAGCTCAGTTAGAATTGGAGTGTACTATTTGAATATTCCATATATCAGAATTATGAAAATCACAGCAGAGCCACAAAGGGAAAAGCATGACATTACGCAAAATTTTAACTAGCACACAAACTAGCACACAAAGGGGTAGAGTATTATTTATGATTTAGCTGCAAAGGCCAGAAGAAAACTGCCATTGCTGATTAGAACTGGCTTGTTTGTCCACTGTCCCTTTTGCCTTTGAGAGGTTTGTTCTGCTGACTTTTTCATATAATTTTTACTGTCTCATTCTGGCAAAATGATGCTCTTTGAATAACCTGGCCGTCATTGCAGATGCAATTGCAGTAGGAAATTCTATACAAACTGTGTCAGCCCCATAAGCAGGCTTCTACTGCCACCTTAAACTTTCTATGTGGCAACATTTTGGCTGATTTAAACCCCACTGAAAGGCTGTTAAGGATTAATAACTTGTCCTTTTCCATATCTGTTAAGTCAGCCTGTGCATGGATCCTTCCGCTTCCTAGGTGGTGTCAGTGGGGGTTTGCTCCTCTCCACCTCTACTCTTCCCTCCCCAAACACTGCATATGAAACTGAGCAGGGTTTGGTCTAAATTTACCAAGAAGACAGTGATGGATACTCTCAGTGGATTGATGTTAGGACTGAAGTTGTAGCAGTCATTAATAAATGCCTGACTTGAATTTCCAAATACATTAAAATCTGATTCTAATGCTTTTGTCTTTCCTCAAAGTCCCTGGAAAATTCTAGCACAAGTTGAGAGGTATCTTTTTGGTAAGAAAGCTACAGGCAGCTTTCTGCTCTTAGCATTTGTTTGTGAAAGTAACATCTTGGTCTTCAGGTACTATCAGGGCCACTATTCTAGCACATTGGTACATTGCTATGAAAGACCCATCCTTTCCTCTTCTGGCTTATTGTCCCTTTCTCCCACTGCAAAAGCATAGCATTCTTTGTGGCTATGCTAAAATTTACATACGGCATAAATTACTTTCACTTGTTAAGATCAAAACAAAGCTGTGGGAAGCCATTGAACATGAGGGAATGTGCTGGTCAAAGCTGGAAGCCATAAAAATTTTGCTGTAGCAAGACTGCCGTATTCATCTACATTTCATTACATACTAAGCAGCCAGGCAGTATGGATACTGGTGCTTCCGTCAGGATAATCCCATTTCTTGTTTTGTCTAGATGCTAATTTATGCTTAAAACTTTGGTTGTGTCTTAACCAAGAAGGAATTCCAAAAGAGTTAGCGTGACCAGACCCCTTGACCTATAAAGCCAAAAAAGGTCTGAAAGGCAAACAACCAATTTACATTAACTGAAAAAGAAATATTGTGGTATCAAAAGTCTTAATACTGTCATATTTCTTCCTGTGTCTTCTCTCTTTCCTTGTACATGTTTTTTTTATTAAAGAAGTAAATCAGTCCTGCATATTTTCCATTATAGCAGCTTCCTTTCTGTGGTTTGAATAAGCGGTCTTCAGGAGCATGTCTCTGGTATCAAGAATGCAGTCCTTTTGAGACACTGAGAAAGCTGCAGTGCATTGATAGGATAGCTCTACCCCAAGCCTATTGAATAGTTCTTTTTTTTTTCAGAGCTGCCTGAAATTCCTGTTCACCTAAGCGAACCACCAAGCTGACTGCCACCTAGCACTCAGGCCCCATCTTAATATTTGTTTTCTGTGCTTTGGAGCTTCACCTTTGCAGGAGAACCCCAAATACAGTTACCAAGCCAATTCATTGCTCATAATTCTCTGAGATGTCACTACAGCTTCCTTTGTAGTTTCTTGAAACTTAGACTGATCTGACTGCCTAAAAGGAAAGGCACTGATACACAGATGGCAACCTAAAAATCCTACAAAATCAGAGTATAGTTGTGGATTGCCAGGGAATGTGTCAGCTGGGAGATAGGGTGCATGCCCACAGTGACAAGACTGTATTTTGCAACTACTGCTTGGAAAAGCTGCCCAAAAGCAGCTTCTGTGGAAAAAGTAACACATGATCCCTGGTGACCACACAGTTACTCCTTGCCTGAATTTTCAGTTGCTTTCAACCTCCTTTCCCATTTCTGCTTGCCACATTCATAGCTAGTGGAAGGGTGAAACAGCTGCTCGAGATGCCCCTGCACCTGTCAAGGATGCACAAGTATCAGTATCCTACTCTGTTCACCATTACAGTGTTTTGTTTTTCTTTGTTTCTGTTTTTTGAGAATGAACAAGTATACTCAGGATATACTTTTCATACAGAAGTTTATTTTGCCCAATATCTAAAACATTCTGGGTTTTTCTGCAATATTTTGTTCCTCAAATAAACAAACAAACAAAACTAAAACAAACCAAAGGAAAAAAAAAAGGTGGGAAAAAAGGGTTGTTTTCTTTCTTTTTTTTTTTTTTTTTAATTTATTCTCACCGTAGTATGTTTTGTAGAACTTTGGTAATGATCTTGTACCAAGTTTATCTTCTTAAATACTTTAATTATTTTAAGTATTTAACTAATGCTTTAAGTATTTCATGTTGAAGAAATTACTAGTCTTACTGTGTAGTCAGAGACAGCTAGAGTTTGTTAGAACCTTAAGCAAATATATGCATTGGTTTAAATATTTTTAGGAATTTGTTGAATTAACAGGAGTAGGAGTAATGTTGTGTAATGGGCAATCAAATGTACAGCTAATGCACAGTGAGTTGTGTATTTAGGCCGTGTGGATTTGGCTTCCAATTTATCCATTCATATTTTGTCCAATAGCACTGAAGTTGCACAAGCAGAGGAAGAGTTGGAATCTTTTTACTCTTGTAAGATTTGATTCTGTATGTTCTCAAAAATCTAGAAAGTTCTTAGTTGAACTTCACTAGAGGAAATAGTTATATAGGTAAAGAGTCTCTTCACAATAAAACCTTATAAAAGCTGCACCTTTCAAGAATGATGAACAGGAAGGAAAATTCTGTTATTCAAACTATAATCTTAGGACCTGATTTTTCCAGGCTCCCAAGAGAATTGATCTTATTTCTCCTTTTTCTCTTGGATTGCTGACCTAGAATTGACATCGTGCTCCTCTAAAAATAGTGCCAGATTACAGATCTCTGCATCTATCTATGCTATCAAAGGAAAACGTTTTTGGGATTCCAAAAGTACCTGCTACCTAATATAATGAACAAATACTGTCCAAATACAGACAGCCTTCTGAATCTGTAACAATTAGTTCATATTTGCTCTTACTTATCCTCATCGTTTAGATGGTGTAACACAAAAAGCTAATGAGAGCCAGACTTCATAGATTAATGTTGCTTCAGTCTAGCACCTTCCGTTATATTGATAAAAGTATCTATACTTAAAAGTTTCTGTTTTCCTAAATTCTCTCTAGGCACTGTGGTTTGTTGGTTTGAATCTAAGTTTGGGTTTTGTTGCTGTAGTTCTAATCTAAATTTTAAAATTACTGTTATTTTTATATTAGCTTTCATAGTTTCCCGATAAAATTGGATTATTAAGGCTATTACAGGATTTATAACAAAATTGCCTCAAATCCTCTAAAATTTTAGGCTTCATATGCCTCCAACCACATGGAAAATTAATAGTGAAATGCATGACCTAGTGCCTATTTCAAACAGACTGAAACCTTTTAAAAAAATCAGAATAAAATAAGCAATCTAATATATTTGAGTATATTTTAAATACTGCCAAAAAAAGAAAAATGCCATTAAGATTTATAAATGCTGAAACTGGTTTTCAGAGTAATTACTATTCACTGTAAGAATATGGAAACATGTAAGGATACTTGAAACTACAAGGTAGTTCAGAAAATAATAGAGGGAATATATATTTTTAAAACCATTCTTACAGTCTGAAACACATGTAAAAACATTTTTGTCTTTTTTCAGAATTGCCTCTTCTATTGATCCTGCACAGGGACAATGCTGGTATTTTAATCAGTTGATGAAACTTAGTATTAAACATCGATATGCACATGAGTACGGTGAATTAAACATTACTGACAGAGATGGACCAGAAGCACTGCAAAATCATTTAAAGCAAACATCCACTGGCTGCCTACAGGAAAATAACCTCTTTATCATGGGTGCCACAGAAAATAAACAGGTCTTGTTGGATCCTTCCGAAAGATGGATTACTACTGGCCATATTCAGGCCACATTCGTTAACTCCTCCATACCTGTGCACCAAAAGGAAAATAAAGAAGATCAGAGAGTGAAGCAGAAGAGCACTGAATCTTGTATTAATTACAGTGGGAAGAGCAAAGGCAACAATAACATGTCAGCCCAACTCACATTGCAACAGTCAGTGATAGTAGCAAGTCATATGGGAAGAGATCTTCAGCATTTTGAGAATGATACAGAAAGGTAAGAAAGACAGATGTCAGATTGCTTTCAAATAGATTATGCAGATAGGCAATAGGAGGAGGATTTCTTGTTTAAAACAGAGGCACAGAACTTGTAGTAAGAAAATGGTATTTTTAGGCTTATTAGACAATAAAGAGTTATTTTAAGGTGATGCACGCTAGACTTCCAGATTAACAACAATTCTTAGTAGTATTCTGTCCATTGGTATATTAGAATATAGATAAGTATGTACTTAAAATTATTTAAAAATACTGTATAGTAAGAGAATTTGAAAACTTTCTCTTGGTCTCGTACCTTTTCCTTCTTTTGTTTGCAATAAACTTACAAAACCAATTCAATGTCACATACAATGTTAGGGATGAAAATGCTGGATGGTTTGCAGGAATTTGGGGGCAGTTTAAACTACAAACTAGTGTAAGGCTTTTTTGCTATACTATTCAAGATTCATCTGTGTAGAGTTTACAGTCAGTATCGTTTAGAAGGCAAGAGGGAAAAGTTGCTTAAATCTACCATCCTACTTCCTTGACCTTAGGCCAGTCTCCTGCTGTTGTGATGACTGAAGAGCTAACAGCCTGCCCTGCCCTTGGTACTCCTCCAACATGCCTCAACCTGCTTCTTAGAAGCAGGGGTGAGGGGCCAGTTCAACTTGTTCTGTGCCACCAAGTATTATCCCGCATGAAACAGACTGGTTTATTACCTCTTTGGAATGCATTTGCTGCTGGTTTGTACGGTTCTGGATGTATGGTCAGGGAAAACAGAAGCTGAAATTTTTGCCCTATATATACAAAAATTCAGTTAAGATTTCATAAGAATTCAGTTTCAAAAATACGTGTCTTGAGAACACTATGAAGAACAAGCATGGAAGGTGTGCTTCTTCATGCTGTTTAGACTTAGGGTAAATGGGCAGTAGTGCTTCGTAGGTATTTAACACACTAATAATTTGTCATAAAATTTATTATTCAGGAAGATCATAGAATTCATCATTGCCTCTCGGGAAGCTGAAAGTAAGAATACAGTAGTCTATTATGGAAGAGGAATGCTTCAGAGAAATCTTTTTGAAATAGTTCATTTAGAGTTTTTAGTTAATGTTTTAAATGCGTTCTGTAAGTCTTTTTTTGGACAGTTTTCTCCAATGCAGAGTACAAACCATTAGAGGGGGGTTTTTTGTTTTTTAACTCAGCTACTGCTTTTTATAGATGCAAAGCTTATAAATAAACCATGTTCTGGGGTTGGTAAGCTTAATAAACACATTTTAGGAAAAAAAATTCTGGCTTAATCTCTGAAGTGTGCTTTTTTGCTGAAAAGTATTCCTCTATTAAGTAGATGCACTGCACAAGGAAAGAAAATATGTAAAGATTGGGGAATTTAGATGCCTTTTCTTAAACTCACTGTCCAATTGAAATGAGAATTTTGTGGAGAAAAGGATTCCAAGATATTAAAGTCATAATGCAGAGCTGCCATTAAACTTTTTTATTAAACTGCCATTAAACTGCCATCAGTATAAATAATTGAACATATATTTAGAAAGCTCAATCACTGAACAAATTAAATAGTCTGTAATCAGTGCTTGTTAAATGATGAGCAGATTAGAAGATGTACACATATAACCAGTGGTCAGTAGTGTTAAACTGAAGGGTAAAAGTAGGCAAAAGATGACATTGCACTTTCTCAGTTTTTCCTGTCTGCTCTATTGGAGATATATGTCTCATGTAGTTTTCAGCATTTAGCTCTCTAGTGTTTTGGGTTTTTTTTATATGGACAGTGGAGATAAGTGGACCCCTCCAATAGTTTATTCAGTCATTGTTAAACCTCTTCTGCTCCTAATCCTTAGAGGAGACTCTTCCTCTCCAGTGAATATACAGGGAACAGAGCCCAGCAGAGATTAGTCCTCTTATATAATTGGATTTCCAAAGTTATGTGATGTGGATATCCTCCAGTGTTTCTGAATATATGTCACATCTGGATTGTAATTTCTTTACAGTTTAATGGCAGAGCCTTCCATTTGTCTCAATGCATAGTGCTATGTTTTATGGTTATAGTTTGGCAGCTATGATAATCCAGTTGTACTGGTGAGGCTATGTCATTCATAAATGTATTTATTTCTCTACGAGGCTACATATGGCAGCATCAGTGATCCAGTCCCTTTGGCGGCAGTACCATGCCAGGAGGAAAACTGACTGCACCAAAACAGAGAATCAACAGTTTATAGAAGCTTTGAGACAGAAGCATGAAGCTGCCACAGTGATCCAGGTTGGTCTATGGTATTCTCTTTACTTATTTTGCAAGTTTAATTAAAAAAAAAAATCTTACTAGTTTTGTGTACTTGTAATCTTCTCTCTATTTTGGTTTATGATTTTATTAATAGTTTCATAATTAAACATTTTTTGTTGTATTTAATCAGCATAACCTTGATGTCTCTAAAAGAGAGCCTTCTTTACAAAAAGTTTTATAGAAGCATAAAAATATTTTCCCTTTTTTCACCAAGTATTTCCCTGAATTAGTTTTGCTTGATTTAATTCTAATATTATGTTTAAGACATATTGTGCCCATGTTCTTGCTGGGGTATGTCTATGCTATTAAACTAATAGACGCTGCGTAATTGGTACATCATGTCTGATATCTGTACAACTAACTACTCTTCCCATCTCTTCTACCCTACCTATCCATCTCTTTCCTCTCTCCCCATCTCCCAAAAACAAGATTGCCTCATCCATACTGCCATTGGGAACAGACCATGGCCTAGGCTGTCCTATGGTAGATACTGAGCTAACAGTTAAACAGAATGGATTACTATGTGCAACAATTGAAGTCCATGCCTTGGCTTTGTTTAGTTTGCTAACCAGATATAGTATTTACCTGCCAAGTTGCCAGGGTTCATGAGTTTTTCTACGTTTTTAAGCAAATGGACCCTCTATTGATTTCAGATTTCAAGTTAACTTAAAAACATTCAATATTGTAAGTGTTCTATAAAAATGTCAGCAGCGCCAAAGTGATTTAGGAGCCTAAGTTCCATTTTCAGACTGAAAATCCAAGTAATTCATTAGTATCTATTCAACAAATGGGCAGTAGTAAATTGTTTAGTAAATGTGCATACTAAGAAACAGGACAAGTGCAGAATCAAATTACCACAGCAGTCAGTTTTCTGGGAAGATGAGCTAAAATTTTTTTCTGGAGCATAGTGTGTAGCTGGTATATTAACAGTTGATCTCCATAAACTTATTTAATCCATTTTTGAACTTACTTATATATTTGGCCTCTACTCTATATTAAAGTCATGAGTTTAACAAATGTATATAGTGATTAAAATGTGCTTATTTTCGTTTGTTTCAGACCTGATAATTTTCAAAGTTAGTATGAAAATAAAGTCTTTCACTATTTATCTTCTGTGCATTTTATGGATTTTTAGATCTCTCTTATATCCATCCTTACATTCACTCTTTTGTAAATAAAAGTTTAGTCCATTTAGTATCTTTTCATGTTACTCTGTACTTCTTTTTATCTTTTTGTCCCTCTCTGAACCTTTACCTCATTCTATTATAACCTTTTTTAAAGAAGTGACTAGAACTGAATTCCATAGGCACATATATCATGAATTTGTACAGTAAGACAGTTTTCATCTTGTTTCTTAAAAACTACTAACATATAATTTTTCTTTTTGATCATGACTGAGCACTGACCTGGTGCTTTCATAGATCTGTGTTAACAGCTGCCTTACAGTTTATCCTTCTGCATATACCATTAGGATTGCTTTTCTCCTTTGCATTTCTAAAAACTAATTGTATTTGTTGAATGAAATTTCCTAAAAATTAATAAGCTAAACGTTAAGCCAGAATATTAGATTTACCCTTCTTATTTTAGTGCCTTCATTGCAAAGCCATTAAATGTGGACAACACTACATCTTTCAGGACAGTGGAAATTTTTTGCATGGTGTTTTAAATGCTTAGGGCATCTTGAACTCTAGATGTCAAACACTGATTTGGGGGAAAAATTGCTGTCCTTAATTTAGTTTTCTCAATTCCATCTATGTAATTTTGATCTCTGAAGTGTTTTCCTGGATCTGATTCTATGGCTTGGCATGTGTTCCTAACACCCTTCTTCTTTTTCTAGCACTTAATTCCTGATGTGCTCCTTTTTCTTAGATATGATTATGCCTACTGGTAATATTTTTTTAAATAAAGATCCTAGACAGTTAAGAAAGAGTAACTGACCTAGGTCAATTGCATGAGATGTCTCCAAGAATTGCTACTTGTAAACTAGAAGACATTTAGTACAAGTGTATTTTTATTCTCAGTAATTTGAAAGTTGACACTCAGCTTTTTCTTATGTAGCCTTTCCTTTCAGTTTATAATAGTCCCTGAAGGAATTGTCAAATAATTAATTAGTTGACCCAGGTTTGTAGTTGAGGGAGTTTCAGGATTCCTTTCTGCTTACTTGTGGAGAGCCTCTTGAGTACTCTAAGCTTTAGACATATGCTGGCATTTAATTTGTCTTGTAGTTTTAAATGTCACATAAAGTTCAAAAAACAGATCATTGAGCTATTAAACCAAGGCCCAAGATGTTTTATCTTCCTAATGGGATAACATAGAGAATCTGGATTTGGGTTTGATCTATGGCTTTGTATAACATGCTTTAAATTTTTTGTTTAGGCATTTTGGAAGGGTTTTCTTTTGCGAAAGAAACTGGCCAGTGCTCTTGCAGCTGTTAAAAGTGATGAAGTGGAGAATGACTATGAAGAAATAAATGTGGATGATTTCACATTTTCTGAAGTAAGCACAGTCATTAGCATAAAAACTTCATGTAAAAAATAAATATTATTCTTCTTAATCAATTGTGTAGGTGGTGGAAATAAAAGAAATTGAAAGGACTACCAGGGCTAGAATTAACATGTTGGATGTCCAGAAATAAAGAAGCATTTGGTGTATATGTAGCTCATTTAAATGTATTTGTCATGGATTAATTGCTTCCTGTTCTTTGAGATACTCTGGTAGTTACTGTGCTATTAATGTCACACCCACCATAGAACCCCATATATTTCTACAGTTAAAGAACAATCAAATGAGAATAAGGAAATAGCTACTTTTGTTCTAAAATGTTTAGCTTTTTAGTATTTTAGTAAGAGATTATAATGTCAACAATATTTGAGTATTTTGTTCATTCTCATGATAGAATAAGAACAATAATATAGCTAAAAATATAGAAAATATAGCTGAGATTCATTGTTGCAGTGTTCCAGTAAAAAGAACACACCCCCAAAACCAGAGGCGAAGCAGGCTTATTAGGTCTTCTTTTGTCTTATAGGTAAAGTGCTAAAAAGATCACAAGTCTGAATACAGTAGTAAATTATGAACAGAAGTATAGTTAAATCAGAAAAAAACACACTTAGGAGGTCTGTGATACACAAAATCCAGAAATTATTACTAGGAGTTTTTACAAGTTATATAGAGTTAATAATGTCCTTTCCATTTCAAAGGATTGAAATTGTCTCAGAGGTTTCCATTCTAAGAAATAAAAGCAGTCTCCAAAGGAGTTTGAGGAATAATATCACATTCAAAACTGAATTTAGCGATAATTAAGTAAAAAATAAAAATGTCTACGGGATCAATATTGTCATTCAGTAAGCAAGGAAGACAATCCTTAAAGTAATTTTATCTTTTATAGCCTCAAAGGACACAGTCTACATGGAAAGTTCTCGACTCAGTATGTGTAGTAAGGCAGCTGTTGATGACTTACCTATATATTTGACTGGAGCACTGCTTTCTCTAATTGTTCACATTCGTTGGCTTCTTTTTTTTTTTTTTTTTTTTTAATGGTTTCAGGTAAAGCAAAGAAAACTGACAGCAATGTGGCCGTTTGAGACCTAAGAGGATATAACTGAGGGTTTTTTTCATGAACCCTTGTCCCTGAATGTGCTTATTCAGCTGCTGCATCTTTGCAAGAGCCATTAGTCAATATTCCACTGTAATTTTGCAAAGGAGATTGATGCGATAGCCCTGCTACTGGCAGGATTAGATCCTATTTATGATCACATGTTTGTATGGCTCATAGAGAGTTATGAAACCAAATATGTTGTTAGTTGGAGCAGTGCAGTTTACAGTTGATCAGTCTTCAGTCATGCAAGTATCAGCCTTCTTTTGCCACCCCGCTCCCCTTAGAAAATAGTTAGGCTTTGTATGAAACTATTACCAATGACTTGGAGTAATTCTATTTTTTTCTTCTCCCTTTCAGCAGCTATTTTAAGATACATTTTAAGAATTACTGTCTTATTGTAAGAGCATGCAAAATGTTTGAGGCAGGAGTCCCAGGAATCATTTGGTAGACAGGAAATATGTGTGTGTAAACACAGAGATCTGGCTTAAATTTTAGGATTTTTTTTTTCATTTTAATTTGAAATATATACAAAAAAGAACAGTCTCATTAGTTGATGTTCTCTGATCCCTGGCTTCTTTCTAAAATAATAAAAAGCAGAAAGTTGAAGGATTTATTTCTTCACACAGGAAGGAAGTATCTGTTCATATATTAAAAAAGGAAAATATCCTGTTTTGAATTATTGAGCCAGTAGGCCAGAGTCTTATATACTCTAATTCAATTGAGCCGTTCTTGTTACACTCTGTTTGGCCCAAATAATCCTGTGATTTTTTTTTTTTTAAATTGCTAAACTGAAAACTACATGGGCAGTTTTGTTCCATCTGTCTGTCAGCAAGGCAATCGCATTTGGACAGGTGCTCCTGAGGCCAGGGAGAAAAGGAAGGAGTGGGGAAGGCAGGAAAAAAAGGCCAGCTCATTTCAGAGAGGCTTGCACGGTATCACTCTCTGGTGTTGCCACACATTTCTTGGGTTTTTTTCAAACTGTTATTGAGTTTATTAGGAAAAAGGTAAAACATGGTTTTAGGGAGCAATTCTCAGAGAAAGTGTTTAGGTTCAGATCATGACAGGAGAACCATGGGCTGACATTTTAATTGGCACAGCAGGCTCAAAGGCTGAACTGGGGACTGAGAAGTTACTCAAGCCCTTACCTTCTTGTGATTAAAAATATAAGAACATCTCTTTTCTACAGAGCAATGTATGTGATAAATTTACCATGTATATGCCCATGAAGGATATACTTTGTTCAGTGACTGAGCATTTCAGTGTTCAAGATTGATGGCTGTAACTGGAATTATACCCTGCAATATTTGTCTTTTTCTTTTTTTTTTTTTTTTCCAAGCACATATCCTGTCTGTGCTGAAGAGTTTGATTGTGAGAAATGTGTGGCTTAACTATAATGGGGCTACTGGAACTGGAGTGTGAAATAGTGATATATGATACTGCTATATCATGTTATTAACTGTATGCAATACCAGGGAATAATTACTGCAAACTTTTATTAGTATTCTTCTAAAATTTCCATGATTCTTGCCTTACACTTTGTTCTGCCTAGCCCAGACTAGCCATCCTCAGTACGAGGTTGCCTGGTTCCAAGTGTCTTTAGCTGTTCGTTCTCTGCAGTTGAGCAATGCCAAATCGCGAGCACTTTCTACTTCTGCAGCGGCAAGCAGCAGAAGCTTGGAATAGTCTATACTTCCTATTCCCTCCTTTCTGGCCTCAGTGTTTTATAGCAAAGTGCTGAAGCAGAGCCAAATAATGACACATGATATCAGTGGCTATCTGTTGGGCCTCAAACAAGTGTGTAGGGAGGAGTACATATTGCTGGGCTAAGAGATCCCATATGCTAGGGTGTGAAGGAAGAGAAAAATATCTGGACACCATTTTGTACTGCAGATTTCACTGTTGGATACGGTGAGTGAAATGAGAAAGAAGGACAGAAAAATCTTTCCTTATTGCAAACCAATACAAATGTACTAAATTGTGTCCAAAAGTTTTTGGAGTGGTCCACTGTTTTGTGGTGTAGTCATTGTTTGGGTTTTTTTTATACCAGTTTTACGTAGATTTCAGTCATAATGATTTTATTCAGTATTATCTAGCATTCTACAAAATCACAAGTGTGCAAGCACCTATTTAAACCATTTGCAAATATCACAATGTCATTAGGCACCAGTCTTCATTAAATTACTGTTTAATATCTTCATTATAAACTCAAGGTACACAGTGATCTGTGGAAGGTGAGGCTGTAAAACAGCATGGGAAAAACTCTAGTCTTTGCCAAAGATCTTCTGTTTACTTCATTTATGCACATTGAGCAGTGGTATATTTCTAGTACAAGTTTGGCACCATATCACATGAAAAATGGATTGCATGTGATTGAGCTGGAGGAAGGGCCTTTGCCTTGCTTACAATAGCATGAATAGTAATCATGTCACCTGAACAATTACTGGTCTCTTCTTGTATTCATATCAGCTCCTGTATGCTGCCAAAGACATTCAGAGGCAATTGATGGCAGTAGTGTTTTGTGTCTGTTGTATTGTACTATGTCAAACAGGCTATCCCAGATGAGATGAAAGATCTGGCCAACAGATGTCTCAGAAAGTATGAGCCTGGTATTTAGTGATATTTTCATGTCTTTCATGTGGACTTTGGAGAATTCCAGCCTATATGCTCCAGAAGGCTGATCTTAAGGCAACCTTTCATCAGCAGTCCATCCATGTAGCAAATGATCTACAAGGCAGAGCTCACTTTGCCTCTGGTGGACAAAATCTGACAACACATTTGCTTGACACAGCTCTTACTTTCTGTACCATGTAACCATCAACATTGCTGTTTTCTTGATGAGAATATGATGTGAGCCAAATGCAAAATGGCTGAACTTGCCAGAAAGCTGAGACAGTTGAATATGATCAGTTTTAAGACAATTCTTTACTCAGAACAGTCGCCATTGAATAAATTATTGGTTTCCTACACTGAGTCAGCATATGGACATATGTCTTATTCTCATCCAGATAAGTATCCATATTGATGGTTACATGACACAGAAAGGAAGTACTGTATGTTTTTAAACTTCATTTTTTGAATTTAGTTTAAATCAGGGCTATCTAGTAATACTTTTTCAAAAAGAAAATAACTTTGTAAGTTACTTTGTAACAACCAAGCTAAAAAGAAATCCATCACTGCTTCCTCCATCAAAGGGAATAAATCTGTTGCCCTGAGACAAAGTGTTGTTCTGCTTCTGAGCTTGATTATGTAGAATTTTAAAATCCCAGTCTTTTTGACAGCTTTTGAAATTATCGACCAGGAGTTTCCTTCACAGTTTTTTACATATCTGCACTCAGACACGTAGCCATTCCTATTTTTTTGCTTGCTTTCCGTGGCAGCTAGGTAGCAGTTTTCTGCTTTTTTTTCTTTTTTTGGGGGGGGCGGCGGGGGAGAAGAATAAAATCTATCTCATATGTGCTAACTCTTGAAAAGTAAACAGCAATTAGAACAACAATTTCTTTACATCTCCCATCTTTAATATTCTTATCACATGTCCAAACTAGACACATACAATGTTTTGTTTTCTTTTCAGATAATTCTTCATGATGTGGTTTGTCTCAGGCTGTGACCTTGTGATTGTGGGCTTGTGACAGTGATTGTTGTTTTCTGCCTAGTGCCAGGAAATAAGTGTAGCCTATGGATTAGAAGGTCCCCGTAACATTTCTTGTATCTTGACACTCTTACGCATGTCTAGCTCTTGTAATTGCATATAAATGCCAGATCAGGATCTAGCCTTTCTGTAGTGTATACTGCAAAGAATATGATCCTTTTTTCATCAAATTTCTTATAAAGTTACAGTGTTGTAGAAAAGCAAAAAAGTGTATGATGAAAGCTTCATTAGATCCATCCTCTTCTTTTAAAAAGGAGGGGAAAAACTCTCTCCTAAGTAACATATTGGAAGATCAATCTTTTCAGTGAGTGTGTATCAACAATCTCTTGATATGATCCTGCTTCTTCAGCTGCGATGTTAATGAATCACATTCCATTCTCAGTCTGTGGCATCATCAGATACATAAAGCCTCTTTTCTACCTCTTTCAGCAACGACGCTTATCTCAAAGACTGAAATCTTGGTTTCTAGTTATCTGATAGGTATCCCAGCCTTCGAAGTAGGTTGTTTCAGTCAGTATCTGATAAAATAAACACAAACACAGCTATTAGGAGTTGTGGCTGTTGCTAACACCCCAGCTTCACAGCTTATGCAGAATGTGCTCTGATTGCTTTCTGGCCTTCCACCATGAGATCTCAGTTCTTAATGCCACCTGAAATGCTTTTAATTTTTAAACAGAAACTATCTTCATGGCTTGTCTCGGTCTAATTCTTGGTTAAATAGCCATATTCAAACAAATGCTTTCCAAAGGAAAGCCCACTAATGATGCATGACACTAAAGATATCATTTGGAACCTGTATTTAGCTAAATGGTATAGTATTTTTCTAAATTATATTTAGCTTGTAAGACATATCAAAGTATAATGATGTCATTAATTATACTTCCTAGTCTTATTTGTCTAAAGACAAGCATCAGAATTGAATAAACAGGCCAAGCAATGGAAAAATGTATAAAAGTAAAAAAGTCTTAGTTCTGCACAGTTTTAGACTCGTTACTGTAGCCTCAAAGGAAAATCGTTCTAAGCCAAATACATCATTGTAAATGGAAGTAATAATAGAGCCATCAGTTCTTCTCAGTGAGTACATTTGCATCTGGAGTCTCTTGCAAACTAAGCTAAGGATCCCAAATCATTGAATACAACTTCCCTAAGTTCTTTAATTTTTGTGTAATGTTAAAACTGACATTTTAGTGTAGGTATAGATTGTGTTTAAAGGATCTAGTTAAATGTCTGATATTTAGCATGTCCACATACATTGATTTCCATTGAAAAAGATTTTTTAGTAATGCCTATTTACAAATTTCAGGTGCTCTCCTAACTGACCTGTCTGTGCTCTGTGAGAATAGGCCATTGATGCAGCCAATATTGTAATTGAGTTAAACAGCAGTACTTTTGGAGGAACCAAAGAGGAAAGTGAGATTTCAGCTTCCTTTCTCCTCCACACTTAAATCCATACATGTCTCATTGCCTGGAGCTTGAAGTCCTTTTAGTTTAGAACATAGCAGATGTTAATCCAACCACAGCACAGCTTAACTCACCCAAACATATACAAGTCCCAGGGAACAGATGGATGCATCTAAGGAGGTTGAACAAGCTTCCTGATGTCATTTTGAGGTCACTGTCATCTTTGAAAGGTCATGACAACTGAGGGAGGTTACTGGTGACTGGAAAAGGGCAGACATCACACCCATCTTTAAGCAAGGCAAGAAGAAAGATCCAGGGAACTAGAGCCCAATCAACCTTATCTCAGTTCCTGGGGAGGTTGTGGAGCAAATCCTCTCAGAAGCCATTTCTAAACCCATGAAAGATGATTGGGAGCAGCCAGCATGGGTTTACCAAGGGCTGATCAACTTCATTGCTTTCTATCACAAGGTGACTGGCACAATTAGTAAGGGGAGGGCAGTGCATATTGTATGCCTTTATTTTAGCAAGACTGTTGACAGTCTCCCACAGTCTTATTCTCAAAATTTGTTGAGGTATGGGCTGGACAAGTAGACCATAAGGTGAGTGGCAAATTGACTGGACTGCCAGCCTCAAGTAATTGTGTTCTGTGGTGCAAAATCCAACTTGTGGACAGTAATGAATGGAGCCCATCATGGATGGTAGGGGGACCAAAATAGTTAACATTTTAATTGACAACCTGTATGATGGAACAGAGTGCAGTCTCACCAAGTGTGCAGATGATACCAAATTGGAGGCAGCAGTCGGTATGCTGGAGAACCAGGGTGTTCTTTAGAGCCGCCTGCACAGGCTAGATAAACAGGCTGACCAGAGCCTCATCATGTTCGACAAAAGCAAGTGCAAAGTCCAATATATGGGCTAGAGTCACCCCATGAAACGCTGTTGGCCAGGGACTGACTGTCTAGAAAGCAGCAACACAGAAAAGGATCTAGGGTCCTAATGGACTTTCTTCGCCATGCAATTCTTGAGTTTCTAATAGTGGAAACAGAGAAGGGGGAAAAAAAACCCCCATACCCTATAACACAATCTTAATTTAGCTAAAAACTATTTAACTTTATGTCTAGTTTGTCCTTGGAGTGGGCTAAGGAATCCTAAATGCTAAATACTGTTAAAACCATCTCCCGGTTCTCAGTCTAGTAATTTTGTTTGTATGGAAAATACTGTAAAATTTATTTTTATATGGAAATAGCAGTAGCTATTGATCATTTCACAAATCTGAGTTTACAATAGGAAAACATCCCAAAGAATCAGCTCCTGAAACTCTTGAATTTCCTGGAGTGTAGCAGTGCAGGTCCCAAAAGATTTTAAGGTGTTGAGACTACAGTTATGAATCAACAAATTTCAACTTGCAGATTCATTTGTGCATAATTTATTTCAAATAGAAGAGTTAGTGCTAGGAACATCTAAGGAGGACATTATAAGTGAAGCTGAGAGATTATTAAGACATATCTTTAGAAGCAAGCATTTTTAGTGTAATTAGAGATTTGTTATCAGTTTCAAAAAATATGTGCTTACAACTTAGTCCTTCTTTGCTCTTTATCTTCAAATACTATTTTGTTCTTATTTTTGAAATAGGGTCCTTTAAACAAAAAGGAAAAGTTGTCCTGAAATTGCATCAAATTCCCCATGTGACATGAACTTTGAAACACATTAAAGGTTAGATGACTATAAACTTGTGAGTAGTCTATTTTTTATTACCCTGTGCTTCTGCATAACTTCCCTTCCTTTGACAAAACTGCAAGCTGAAGTACAGCTTTCTTTTCTATTGGGTTTTTAGTATTCATTCCCCAAATTTGATAGAATATTTTGGGTTATCTTTGTTTGAAATTGTGTGTTCTCTGAATGTACAATATTTAAGGGGTGGGGATGAGGGGTCCCTTGCCTGTTTTGCTTGTTGGGTTTTTTAATTCATTACCCCTTGAAAGTTTTGTTTGTTTGTTTTCACAGAGGTAGAAGGACTTGGAAAAAGGCTTATAGGGACATACCAGCTAAAGTTTGTGTAGTATGGCAGAGTCAGAGAGGGGAAGACCTGAAGATTCTTGTCATTTTAATGGGGAAAGACTGCATCTGGGGTCTTAGAGCCATTTGAGGGGTGGTCTGAAGGTGCCAGGAGCCTGATGTTTATTGAGGTGGGTGGGTATATAGATCTCAAAAGATTTTTGAAGCATACATTTCTGATGCTTACTTGAACCATGTCTAACCTCTGAAGCTGAGGTTACCATTTACCATCTGTATTTTTTATTCCTGTATTCAAAAAAAGATGTAGGACCCAGAGTTTCCTTTGAACACTGTCAGGCTTAAGATAAAAATGCATTTCTAGAAAAGTTTGGGTCGTGTAGGTCATGAATGACTGACATGAACTACAATAAGATTCAGACTTTTGGGGAGTTAATTATGTATGTATATGTTCAACCTTTTTTGTGAATGAAAACTTTTAGGGTCTCTGAAATTTTCATTATTCATTTACTTTTGTGTATTCTGAAATAAATAATTTCCATAGTTTTAGTCATATGTATTTAGAGAAATCACATAGGTACTTATATTAAATATAAATACATATATATATATATGTATTAGAATTTGAGAGAACAGTTAATTTTCTGAGGTTATTAAACAGATGGAAAAATGACATTTGGAGAAGACATTCCCCAATAAAATTTTATTGAATGTTTTTCTTAACAGATTTGTGATTTTTCCAGTAATTGTCAATATTTCCTTCTTATAAATGGACAACTACACAACTATGCTTGTCCTCTAATTTTCCTACACGAATGTGCTCTAATAATTAACCAGCTTTTGTAAGTCTTTAAAATCTCTTGGGGTCAATTAATCGTTGTGATGTTTCTCTGGAATCCATATGATACTTGCTACTTTTTTTGGCTTGAAACATTGTTTGGTTTTAGCAATCGTAAGAATGCAGCCATGCCCAGCTTTCCTTCCTAATTCTCTTGTTTTATATAAAGACAGGGTTGAAAAAGAAGCATTGCCAAAGGTTAAAATAACCTTTATTAGGGTGCTAACCTATTTATCTTCACCACATAAAATACGTGAAAAAGCATGAAAGAGAAATCCAGAGAAAAAGGCTATTTTTCCTGCTGCTTGCAGTTCAAGGATCCGTTTTCTATAAAACTTATATCCACTAAACTAATTTAAAAGAAGTCTGTATACAGTTTTTTATAAAATTGGTCAAATCAACACATTTACATATAGTTTTAAAATGGCAGAGCTTAGACTGAATTTTTGTGGTATTGGAAATGGAATAATAATGCAACTAATAGATGAATCAGTTAAGGATGTTCATATTTGATACTGTCTTAGCTTTGGAATTTTTTTAGAAAGTCTGACTCTGAATTGACTTTCAACTTCCTACATTGAACTAAGCCTTATGCATGAACTTGAGTTTCTCCGGAAAGCTAGCCCATAGAGTAATCTGATTCCTAAAAAGGCTGGATGAAAGAAAAGGCTAAATACACAAAAATATTCAGATCTTTAATTTCAAAATAAGTTTTCAATCACAGTCTATCAAAAATATATAAATGAGCATAGAAAAGTGATGTAGTCCTTCTGTATCAGCTATAAGAGCTAAAAATTTGTGACTTCTTAAGAAGTTTGTCAAAACTTACGTATGCTTTTAGAGAAGAAACTTCCAGCAAAGAATAGTTAGGCCTTGGCAGAAATGAAGTTTAGTTTAAAAACAAATGAAAGATGTTGTCCTGGAGTAGCATGATATTTGAATGAAGTACACCATAGAGTGAAATATGTTTGGCAGGAATCAAGAGAGAAAGTTACAGCTTTCTGCCAGATGAAAGACAGTACAGTGTGGCTGGCTGTGGTATGCCCTTTTCTATTGTGAGTATCCACAGGGTTAACCTTCAGCATATGATCCTTCTCCCTGACCACTCTCCCTCCCAGTCTCTGAGCAATTATTTAACCTACAGGATGTTTAACACTAGGAAAAGTAGTTCTTCATGTGGCATGTACTGCCCAAAAAGAAATTTTGTCAGCTTATTTGAAATAGTCATAGAATGCTGTTGAACGTTCTGCCTTGGATTAAAGTACTGTCTTTCACTTGTCTTTTTGTTTTAACTTTTTGTTTTATTTTCTTGGAGTGAACTAGGCTTTAACTGCACTATTCAAATATACTCACTAAAAACTAGGAAAGTAGAAATCAAGGACTATCACCACCCTGAAGAACTTTATTTAAACTAGTATTCTATAGAGGAAAACTAGTGGAAAGATTCTTTCCAATTTGTTTATTTATTTACTCCTATTACATATTATTCTTATTAAAAATGTATTTGAATAGAGAGAGGGCAGATGATACTTTGTAAAATCTGGTTGAAAAAGGGCCATTCTGACTGAGAATGTCAAATAATGGCCTGCCTCACTGAGGGGAGCAGAAGTCCAGAAAAACAGGTTAAACAAAACCAGGCAGGTGAACTGGAGGGTGAATCTTTTTTTAAAAGCAAGGAATTCCACACACTATTTCTGTGAAATGGTAATGTGGAAATTTTTAATAAAAGATGCTTGGTTTTTTTTCCCCTCCCATTCCTCCTGTTGTAATGCTCAGGGACCAGTCATGACTCTGAGTTCAGAGTGAGTTTTGGATATTAATTTTCTTCTGCTTGTTTATATTCTGTTGGGTAATTTTCCCATTTTTATCTTAAGATACCATATAAATAAAAGCACTACATAAATACCAATAAAACAATTTGTCTGGCCAAACCATTGCTGTCCTGCAGTGAGTGAGTCAATGAGGAAATGAAGAAAGGAAAGAGGTATAAAGAGTTAGTTCTCCCTAATTTTCCCAAATCATTTCACAGTTTTGTCAGGTGATGGTTAATCTTGTGATTCTGAGGTCCACCATGTTTAGAAACATGGGGCAGCTTCAGCTCCCATGGCAGCCGAGATGTTGGCCTTTCAGAGTTAAACTACACCACTTCAGCAGTTACATGCTCTGAGCTGTGTAAATGATTTGCATTCTTTCTGGATCAACATAGAGATGACCTTGCAAACACACTGACTAGATGGTTGTATTTGACATAAGAAGTTGGATTACTGTTTTAAGTTGAGGAATCTTTTCCTAGATGTTAGCAGAAAGTCCTTAAACCACCAGTTTCCAGGGTCTGAAAGAATATACCAAGGGAAGGATTGTCCTTGACATGTTCAGCTTCTTTCTTTCTTTCTTTCCATAAGCATCTTCTACTGAACTCTTCTAGAAGTAGAGTACTGATGTAGATAGATATTTGGTCTGACCCAGAACAGAGTTGTTATATATCAAATGCTGGCCTTTCTTTTCAGCCTGTATTGTTAATGCCTTCTTGCATCCTTTGCTTCTAACCATAATACAGTTTTGGGGATTGGTTTGGTTTTTGTTATACTCTTGTGATCCTCCTTGATCTAAGAGAGATGAAGGGCAATATGTGATAGCATTATTCACAGTTTGGACAGTTGCTTGTAGAAGTGCTTTAAAGCTGAGTTTGACACTGTGTCCTGTGACGTATTTTTTGTTCCTGGTTTAAATAAGACTCAGAACAGCCCAAATTACATGTATAGTCGTTATAAAAGTTTATGTGGCTCCAGAATGTAATCCAGATAAAAAATGTATAAAAAATGACTAGAATTGAATTGTATAAATAACGTTTGCACTAAAACTCTGCTTTTCAGTATCTTTTTCATTCCCCATTAAAGTTAGTAGAACCATTCTCACTGACTTTGGTGGTTGTAGGATTGGATTCTGTTTCCAAGACCACAGAAGTTTAATGTTTGTTGGTAAATAGTCATTACATTTTGCAAAGGAAGGGATAGAGTAAATATTTGAAAAATGAAGGAATAACAAAATGAAAAAGGTTATATATAATATGCCACGAAATCCTCCAGAGTTCATTGTTGAACTACAAAATCAAAGGGAAGAAAAAACCTCGTAGGATTAGACTCTCAAAGGGTTAAAAAATACATTGTGAATCAGGATAAAAAGTTCTTGATCCTAATGGATAAATGGAAATAGCTAATACTATGGAAGTTTTATTATTAAAATTGAGGGGGGGAAAAAAAACCAAACCAAATTATTCACACCTTCTTCTTGTTGAAGCATGATATCAGGCATAATTGTATTGTGTTTAATAGCAAATTTGGTGGTCTGTATTCTTTCTAGTTTTGGAAGTATCTTGTTTGTGTCCTGAGCAGGAGCTAAATGAAGTCTAATAAAAAAAAAAAGAACATAAAGTCTAGCAAAAAAAAAAGAAAGAAAGAAACCCTTGAAAAATTTGCCAAGTATTAAAAATGTGTTTCAAATACTAAGTTAAAGTGAATTTATTTCTGTGAAGTTTTAGCAAAAAATTAGAAAGGTATGTTTTGTGTGCTTGTGAAAATTGAAACTTTTTAAAAGCAGTCAATACAGTCTTTGATTTGAAACAAACACTGGAAATAAAGTATGGAGGATACAGAAGCGTAAAAGATATCTTCAGACGAACTAATGTGTGTTAAATCAACTGTATGTGATTTATACATGTGTAAAGCTATGTTATATACCTCAGTATTTGTGAAATCAATTCCTTAATTTGGGTTTAGAAATAAACATAAATATAGTATACCTATAACTGTTTTTGTAGACCATAAAATCAAACATTATAATTTTATTTGTTTTGTACTTCATCTCAGATTGCTTTTTTTTTTCTCTTAGTGGACAATGTCAGTAGAAATTGATCTATTTTTTAGCCTTAGGTATTGGTAAATCTGTCATAAACTTTGCATTAGTTATAACCTAGGACTGTGTTTATGGGAAAGATATGGACAGAAGTTTCTTGAACTTACTGCTGTCAAAATCTCTAGGAATAAACATAGTGGAAGAGCATATATTTGAAAAATCAATTATGTGTTTATTTTTTTTGGCCAAAGCAGATGACAGTGTGGTATATTTTTATAATATGCTACACATTCATAGGAGTGCCAAATGTGCTTAATGATAAATCAGTTATCTTTTTTTTTTGTCTTGCATATTTATACCTTTCAATCATGCTTTTATATTTTCATTGGTATTTCTTTTCAACATTTAGAACACTGAAAGACATTTTATAGGCTATGAAAGAAATAAAAACACTGTGGAGAATATTAAATTAATAAATGGCAAACACTGGGCTAAGAAAATATTTGTGAGAAAAGCTTCAACCTAAATATTAAAAGCAAAGAACTTTAATTGGGTTACGGTACAACTACAAAGCAAAAAAATTCAATCAGTGTACTGCTTAAGTGATTCTTGTTCCAAAAAATTGATGACAGCCTTGGAGTGTTAGTTTTCATGTTTCATGATTGTATTGATTTCTGTTGCAAACAATTTCATCAGAGAGGTAAAAATTCAAATAGCTTGCCCTGAAATCTGACAGTTGACCTTGGATAATATTCACTGTTAATGTAAGATATCTAAATACCCAGGTAATTAATGGACACATCATTGTATACACCAATTAAGTTGATTGACATTTAAATTGTACAAGAAGTGGAAATCTACCTCTCTCCCAGCTGTATTGATTCTTTTGCAAATAGAGGAGGAAAAAAATACTTCAGAAATTTGCCATTTTCATATACCTTTATATACCAGCAAAGCTGGACACAGCTTTTGCAGACACTGAGTTTACCTGTGACAGGATTGCATGCCCACACTCAGAAAATAAGTGAAAAACTCTCATCTGAAAAGCTAGAAATAGGATTTGCATAGTGCAATTGAAGAGTAAATTCAAGGAGGACAAGGAGGAATAATATCTAATTTCACTGACAGTTTTTGGTCAGATTTTCTCCCTTTTTTGTAGTTATTCATTTTGACTGTTCTGCCCATAGATCCCAGGCAATTGCCAAACGTGAATATGTCACAGCTTTGTCTCTGCTGAGATACAAACTTGTCAGTCTTCTGTGTCCAAATTTTACCAATTTCACATCTTTAAATGATTGCCTTTGGGATTTGATTTACTAGAACCTACTTCTGGAATAGATTTTAACTGTGACTTTTTTTTTTTTCATGAAAATTGTTTGAATCAACTGGTCAGTGGTTATCAGCATAAGAGTAATCACTGAGGAGAGATAAGCTAGTGGGTTGTAGGTAAATGTAACAGTTAAAGAATGTGATACATTTTATTTGTTGCATGCCTCTACAGTTTATTTACATAGATTTCTTAACATATACAACCACCTGAGAGAGGAGGTGTGATAAAAAAGGTAATGATGTTGTATATTTATCATGAATTGAAAGAGTAAGAAGGGGAAGAGTGGTAAAGAGACATCCTCTGTTAATAATGAGGGCATAGAATTTATCTGGATTTATTAAATAAAAGAATGAAAACCAAAACATTCTGTAAGCAAAGAGTAGGGAATTCCAGAAACAAAGATCAAAGATGTAAGAATGCATCACTTTTAAGACATGAAAATAAAGTCAAAATTTACTGAAAATTTATTTTTAAAAGCTAGGTCAGAATGGAGGAAGAAGAGTACTGGTTCACAGTTTACCGTATAAATAAAAGGAGTGGTCTTAGAGTCACCAAATTATGCGACCAGTACCTGAAGTAACCTTTCAAACTAGCTGGAATATGATCCTTTTGTCTCTCAGAATTTCAAAGGGCTTGGAAGACCTTCTTGTTCACCAGTCTAAGGCTGTGCAAAGTCCTGTTTACACAAACTACATAATAAGGTGTCCAAAGTTAGGATAATTTCTCAGGGTCAGAAATCAGTGCAATCTGAAATATTCTGTGAATGGGAGAAAGGTAGTCCAGCTTTATAAATTAGACATTTTCAAAGGAATGAACCCCAGGCTCTTTGCTGCTGAAGTAAGAACAGCCTGAATGACTGAGCCCTGTGTAAGTGAAGCCAAATTCTTCAGAAGTATTTACTTACTGTGTGGGAGTAATTTACTTCTCTCACTTATCAGAATATATTGAAAGAACATGGGGTCAAAGAACTCAAGGATGTATAAGAAAAATAAGTCATATGCAGGTTGAGTTTGAAACAAAATCTAAATTTTGTTTTTATGAAAGAAAACTGAATTCTGCCTTGAAGTGCCAGAGACACCAGTTAGCGCCTAATTCTGTCACCCCTCTTCATTTCAAGCTATTACTTTAGTTTGCAAATTATTCCATTACATCAGAAGTAAAACTGATTAATTGAAGGAATAAGTACATATAGCATTCACTTTTTTAACCCCAGATTTCAATGAAAACTATTCACCAATTCAGTTCAACTCAACAAAAGCAAGTTTGACAGAATCAGGCACCTACATCTGGATATAAAATACTCAATTAGTCAAAAACTGCAAACAAAGCTGTTCATGTTCTTTAGGCCTTTAAGTACCTTAGGTCTGTATTTTTTCAGACTTTGGCAGTCTTTTTTGATAACTTGGGTATACTAACAATGTTGGGATAAAATTACAAGAATTTGAGAAGGAAGGGATGCATCTTATTTAAAAAACAAAACAAACCAAAAACCCAAAAAACCCCACAACCCACAAATACTGTTAATCTGACTTGTTTAAAATAAAACAGTACAACACAGCATCTCCAAAGGTGTTTTAAGTGCGATTGCTCTGCAGGTGGCAGTTCTGATATACGACTTGAAAACACTTGAAACAGTATGTAAGACAATTTAAAAGAGACTTTGCTAAAGTTATCAAAACTAAACTGATTTTATCAGTGCACTATTTGACTTTACTCATTCATGCAGGCTGCATTAGAGAAGGAATGGCTAACTCTAGATTCCACCCGTTTCCCTTCAAAAACACTCCTGCTCTCAAACCAGCTGCATTGGCCAAAGGTAACATGTCACAGAAACTTCTTACTCTTCAGTCTATTCATTCCTTAAGGATATGCTATTCTGGGGTGATTAATATGACAATCTATTGACTTGAAAAACACAACTACTTTTAGAAGTCTCAGACTTCCTCCTCATCCCCAGATGCAATTTTTCTTTTAGATTTTCTTTCATTTGCTTAGTTTTTTCTTTATTTTGGATTTATTTCAACACTCTACTTCACAGTAGCAGAAAAAAAGATGATGTGCTTCATCTGTACATTTGGCAATGGATTAAAAATTAGAAGTTGACACACTACTTTAAAAATACTAAGATCTGCATTATATGACAACAGCTGAATGTTTTCAGAACAGCTAAAGGTCATTGAACTCTAATGTCGCTAGTTACTTGATAAACTTTGAAGTTTTAGCTTTTTGTTTTGGTAGGGTTTTCTCTTCTTGCTACAAGCGTAATATTACTAATGTTTTATTTCCTACAATTAAAAGAAAAGAATCTTATAAATGTATAATTCATTATATTTTTGGGGGGACGTTAAGTATAATTAAAGTCACGTTTTTGCCCTATTTAGTTAGTTGAAGGTAAGGTCTGTACTGGGCATATCACCATTAAGAATCCTTTCTGTTATAGTAATAGACTCTGCAAACCCTGATGCAGGTTCACCTGCACATTTTAAACTCAAACTTGCAGTAATCATCAACTGCATTTTTTTTCTTTCTCTTGCTTAGAAGTATTCTAGGCCTTTAAATTCCAGTGAACATTCAAATAGTTTGCCATTGTCACCACAACAAGTTTGGCAGTGTGTTAACAGACCACATTCATACTCAGCAGAAAATATCCACTTTCATAGCAGGTAAGTTAAATAATATATTTTTTTCATTATATTTAGTTCGTTTGGATTTGACAAAAATCAAAAGGAGGAGAACTTGAGGCTGTTTTCTAATGCTTTTGCTACTTTTGGTTAATATGATATTACTGGAGTTAAAATGTATTTACTTGTTAAAGCCAAATATATTAAATTCAGTTGTTATTTTTCATTGACTACCAGAATTAACAATATAATAATATATATGTGTATTTTTATTTATCTAGGTTTGACTATAAATCATAAAACTTATATTTTTTCACATATATCATAACATAGATGTTGAAATAGAGATTTGTAAGACTAGATAAAGATTAAAAGGGATTTCTTACACAGCTGCATTCTTTTGGAGAGAAAGGACTGAAATATGCTTCAAGTAATTGAAATGTAAACATTTCAAATTGATGGCAGACTTTTATTACTCTCCAAGATAAAGCCTTCCCAGAGTATTAAAATAGGGTTTTTTTGTATTATTTCCAAGTTTCAAAAGTGCCTTTAAAAGGCACAAACAACTTGCAGAATAACAAAGGCTGCAAAATAGTCACCCAAGACCCTTCCTTATTTACCTACCTTTCAGTACTGCTCTTATACTTTGTTTTCAGGTCAGGGAATGGAACAATGTCACAGCTCTCTGACTGGAAGGAAAAAAAGAAATTTTCATTCGTGTCTGAAAAAGAAGAGAGAATTTCAGAAGAATGGTATGTTAAGCTATTTTGCTTACATAGTGACTTCCGAGAATAGGTACAGTATAGTTGGCTGTTGTTGCTTGCTTTTTTTAAGTTCCACCTTTCAATAATCTCTGTTTTCTACTGAAGTGAAAATTATTGTAATTACTTTTACCAAGTGTCTGGGAGACCAGCTTAATAAGTTGCAATAATGTAATATTAAGATAAGTATTGCAGCTGTCTGTGTAATTCAGAAAGTTTCATACCATGCATAAGAAGTACTGTACACTTGTATTCTTTTTGAAAAATATTGTACATTATACAATAATATGCAGCTGGTGTAACATAATATATGTGAAATGTTTAGTAAGTTATTCTCTTCCCCTAGGGGTTTTAAGGATATTTCTACTGCACAGCTAATGCTGAAGAGGGCCCATAAAATGAAGCCCAAAAAATATAGTAATAAAAATTTAGGTAAGTCAACAGTTAAAAAATGGTTATATTGATGTAATGTTTCTATTCTTAAATCTCAAAATAGTGTCTCTTTTTAAAAGTTTGCATGCACAATGTTAAACATTAATTTGAATAAACATAGAGTGTGAATCAGTAAAAATAACTCAGTTTAAATCTCTGTAAATAAATCAATTTGTTCCAGTGATAAAATATTCGGATTTTTAAAAACATTCTACTGAATTTTGAAGTTGAATATTTGACAGCTAGGTTAAACAGAAATTTTGTTTCTTTTTGTTCATGTATCTCTTTTTCTAGATGTGGAATTTATATTTCTACATTTTATGCTTCTTGTGTTTTTCTCCTGGGGGAATCTCAGGTTAAAATTATTGATTTATGCAAGAACTATTTATGAAAATGACAGTTTGATACATATTATGTAATATCTTTGTACTAAATATTCACTGTAGAAATAGATAATGCTTATCCGGCTTCTCCATAATTGTCTTCTGGTTCTTCTCAGATTCTTCTTATGTCAATGAACCTTTCTTAGAATCATCAACTGTTAGTATGATATGCTAATACAAATGTTCATGGAATATGTTAATAAAAATATTAATAAAATACTGCTAGTATAAGAAACATTCAAATATGTACAGCCTGGTTGACAATAGAACCTAACTCTAAATGGTCTTTGGAAAGTGTACCTTTATTTACATTTGATTTTTTTTTAATAGTATCACAAGCTACAGTTAATTTTCCTCTTTTGTATAACTCTGCAAATCTCTTCTGTATTAAGTGTTGAAAATATTGAAAGACATTTTGCTCTTGGAAAGGAAAAAATTCAGTCTACAGATAAAGTTAAGAAAAGTGTTTCTCTGTATAATTTTTTCTACTTTAAATATCATGCCTAAGACTAAATATGACAAAAAAGGTCTCTAGTTAAAACAAAAAAAAGTGGATTGGGGGAGAAAGAGGCACGTAATCAACAAACCATGCTTTATTGTTATGGAAAGGAGAAAAAATGGATGAGAGGTTAAAGTGATTATATTTCAGTCTTGATAGCTTCCCATGATGCCCTACCATGTTACCTAAAAAAAAAAAGTAGTAAATATCTGGTGTGCAGCTGAGTTTTTTTACGTGTTCCACTTGGTGGCCTCTGTATCATTTTTTAATGAATAGAGCTTGTTAGGTTATATCATCTTTTCTCCATAGGCTCTCTGGTTTATGTTAGTAGTAATTAATCCAGTCATAAATGTCTGATTGAGCATATCAAATTTGCTATCCTATTTTTGTTGTAGTTCTAATGGATTTTTTGGATATGTTTATATTTACTTTGTTCAGATTATTCAATATGGTATATGTGTGTTGAGCTTTTGAATGTATCACTTGGAATATTCTCAAAATATATTACTAGTTTTAAAAAAATGAACAAAACTTTTGCACAATGTTTTTATAGGTTCAAATTTTCTCTTCTTGACACTACTTCATATAATAATTTTTTGTCTTTCTATTACATCAAGCACAAAAATAACCTGTATATATAATTTTCCTGTATAAAGTTCTCTGACAGTCATTAAAATCACATTCTTTTTTTCAGATAAGCAGAAAGCATAATTTCCAGAACCAAGAAATATGACTGAAAATATTGCAGTCAATCCCTTTTCAGTACAAAGATTATCAAGCCAACTATTCTTTCTCATACAGCACACTGACAAAGCCAGTTCTTCCTTGGTCAATAAGGACCAAATAGACATTATCAATTAAAACAAGTATTTTTATCTTAAACTGATGCTAAAACTCAGCTGTTGCACTAAAAAATGATCCTGATGGAATATTCCCCATGTGAGAAGAATCTCCATGTATGTAATTGTATTTTACATCAGCTACCTCCTCTGAAGTGGTGAGAGCAAGTCAGGGTCTTGTTGAAGGTCTGGTTGAACAGAGGGACTTTACAGCATTTAAGAGCAGATATACCTTATCCTGAGGCTAGCCAGCTCCAGATCAGGAAACTGTAACCAGATCCCTTAGGCTGCCAGTATCTTTCTTGGATTTCTGTGTGGTACAGCTCATCCTAGAATAATTAATAAATACTAGAATACTAGTATTGCTAGAATAATCAATACTAGTAATGCTAAAATACTCAATACTAGAATACAGAAATTCCAGTATAACTAGAGAGAGAGAGAGAGAGAATTCACAGTCTTACGCCATTGCTGTGAGTTTAACCCTACTGAAGCAGGAATTCTGTAAGAGACTTTATTCCTTCCAATATTTAAAAGCAGATTGAAATTAATCTGAATAAGTAGATGTCAACATTGTCTTTTAATGTTTCCATAGAAATTAGCATCCTATCACCTTCATCTCCTCTGAAATGAGCTTCATCCATCTTGTACTTACTGAAACTGCATGTGAAACCTTGTAGGATTTATTTTTAGTATTGTTATTTCTGTTCTTTCTTTTGAATTTCCAGGTCCTCAGTGTTATAATTGCAACTGTTTCCTTTTTAGCTTTCTGATTTAAAATAGTTGAAGGTAAGCTAACTACAATAAAATAATTTTGTTAGTGATACAGATTCCTAACCACTAGAAAATAAGTAGCCAGCATCCACTTAAAAGTGTGAAATACAAGGTATAAAAAAGCAATTTTCCATGTTATATCCATTTACTATTACACATTTAAGAGCAAAATGTTAAGTTCTGACAAAAAGCAAAGCAACAACAAGATCTAAAGGTTCTAGATACAAATAAATTACATGATATTAACAAATACACTGATAACTTTTATGCTAAGGTTTCAGGATCATCCCAAACATCTTTTATGTGCCATTGAGGTCTTCTGTGGTAACGATCTTATTAGTTGCAGCTAATGCTAAGATAGTGATGGATTTTGTAGGAATGAATGGCCTGTCAGAGTATGCTGTCTGCTTCCATATGCTATCAAACTCCTTTGCCTTAAGCCTGAGATTCACAAATGCAAAGTGTTAAATCGGCCTCCATTCAGAGTGTTTTACAATTGCTTTTTAATATAGTCAAGAGGTCTGCTGGATTGGAACTTGGACAGTCATGAACAGCTTTGATTCTTAACATTCTCAAGTATGGGAATTTATTCCTTTTCATTTGCCATCTAAAATGTTTGTCTTCGCCTACTGCAACAGTGATGGGATTCATTTGGTTAATTATAGAAGTCCACATCTGAGCTAGTCATCTGCATTCCTTTATGGAAAGAAATAGCCACCTTAAATGCTATTAATTTCCTCCTAAAACAATTCAAAACCAGGCTACTTGAATCTCACTGTAAAAGCACTTACAGTTCTCCATTGCCTATACACAAAACCTAGAGCAACTGGCTGAAGAGTTAAACTGTAGATATGTAGAAGTAACTGAGAAGTATCTTACCTCATATGTCTGGCCACGTACCTTCTCAGTAGTGAAAAAAATATGGAAAATACTAGCAAGTGCACTGAATCCTGTGGTTTGTATTACAAGGAAGAGCTTAAAGTACCATAACCTTATAATAGGGAGTGATTCAGGCAATGCTTATATTGCAGTAGACCAGTCCCACCAACTAATGGCCTTAAGGCCTGTTATGCCCTAATCCACTACAGTTATGTATGCTTGTTTATGTAGTTAAATAAAGTTGTGGCCTGTATTTTAACGGTACCAAATGTAGGCTGTGTCTGCTTCAACTATTTTTACTCTACAGTAAGATAATACAAAAAGTGTGGGCAAGAAACCAGAAATTTTGCAGCCAAGTAAAACTGGCATAATGTCAGAAATATTCCTGTTTATCATGGGTGCATAAAATTCTGTAGAAATTCTAATTAAAAATCTAAATACAGCAGACATTAATGCACCTCACTGTGCTTAAAAATTAAGCATCTATGACTCATAACAATCCTAGCTTCCTAAGGATATCTTGGCACAGCAGTACAGAATTTCTTGCTTAACTTTGAATTTCCTTGATTCTGTGGATTTTATATTAGCCTCTGAAAGTTAACTTCTTTTTCTTTGAAGAGGGCTGGAAGCCTTGTCTTGCTTTCAGCTTGTCTCTCCTACACTGCTGTATTACTTCTTGTTTAACCATTTCCTCTCCAAAGGAAATCTCTCTTGTCAGTGACTGACAGCATGAGATAGTAATTCTTGCTGCCACATTAGTAGAAAAAAAAAAGAGGTAAAAAGCAGCTGGAGTGGACCTTGACTCCTACAACCAGAGCACAAAGATATTTCAGAGAGGCCAGCAAATAGTTTTTAGTTCTAGTTTAGAATTTAAGACAGCAGTGCAATACTAATTAAAAACAAAACAAAACCACCAACAACCCATGCCCTTCAAAACCCACAACCCCAAAACAAATGATCTGACTATACAACATTGATTTGTTGAATTGACAACAGTCAGAATAAAAATCTGAGGGATATTATTATTCCTTGTTACACATTACATAAATGACCACTGATCTATATTTTCTTAGTAGCAGAAAGAAAGCTACTTTTGTTGTTGCATATTCCATGTAGCAGTATCATCTGGGAACCCCAACCATGGATGAGTTGGAGTTCTAATTGCTGTTCAGTTATGGAACAAAATGTGGTTGTCCTTCCTAATGAATTTACAAATTTAATTATTTTATAGATAAGCATCTGTCACTCTGTACTACTTTGATTTATCAACTCTTTAAAGTTGGCACAGATATGTTTATGGTTTTCTAATTACAGATATTGCACAACAAAAATGAATGACAAACATTTAATTTTTTCAGTTTCACATATTATCAAGAAGTTGTTTAGCAAATGTGGTGTGAGATCAGACAGTAACTATTCCTTCCATATTGCTTCTATAACATTTCTTGTGTTTGTCCAACTTATCTTCTATATTTGGAGTCAGCCAAGCAATGTGCATTAAATTACCTCCCTGGTTCCTAGATTGCCAGCACAGATCATCATCTAATAAGCCACATTTAAATGAGTATGCCAGAATCCAGGAAGATATTTGTATGATTTTGAACTATTGGACTCTTTCACAGTTCTCTGTGTGAAATCTAAAACATTTGATTGCTTGTCATCAAAGCATACATGCAGTTCATTTCCCTAGCTCACTCGGAGACTGAAAAGCACTAGTATTATAAAGTAATCTATGTAATATTGCCTACATTTGGGACTAGATAGAGAAAAGGACTCATTTTTAATAACAAAAGAGCTGTAGGCAATAGTTGAGGTGATCCAGGTAGGTACAAATCCAAGTAGTCTGGAACTGTGTTAAATCCCTGTAGATTATTTAAGTTATTTTGCAAAGACTCAAAGATAAATCTCTGATAGAAATCTCTTAGAAGAACAATTTCCATAATTTCCCTCTCTTCCCAGTTCATGGACCTTCTTTACTGCTGATATCCTTGTGCACAAATAAATGTTTGAAAAATCTAGGTTGGCACTAAGAACTTCATGTGACTTCACCCAAAAGTCCTTGGTATAGTTTAACTTTGGACTGGTTGGAGTTTTCACAGAGTTGGGTGGGAGGGTGGATTAAGGAAAGACGACATTTTTAAAACATTTTGGAACAATTTCAATAGACCCACATAGGAAAAAGGTGTGTTATTTCAGGAATTATTTTGAGTTAATAAAAAATAGTTTGGAAATCCTGAATTGCATTTTGTCTTAAGAGGTTTTAATCAATTTTGTCACTTTGTCTTTGGTCTTCTGTTGAAGAAAGACACTGGTTTTGTACAAGGATAGAAAACACAATAGTAATTCATATTTTATTAAAATATTTTTTATAGCTTCTGTTACTTAAAGTTTCAGAGAGAACTTTAAAAATATAATGTATTACGATGTCAAGGTATTTTCATCACAAATCTTACCGTGATCTACTGCCCCAAACATTTGCTACCCTGAAGAACACTAGATTGCTACAAATTTTTGAGTTGGGAAGCATGCCAAAATAGGCCTACTTTATCCATCTATGCAAAGGGAAAGTATCTACAAACCTGGTAATCCAGTTTGTGAATAAAGCGATCCCATTATCAGAATCATTCTAATAATCTACCTTTAAAACTAATGGAGCTAATAATTATTTATTGTGCTTCTTGGATCGCTTCATTTAATTTATACTTAAGTTATTAAAAATGGGTTAAAGTGGCTTTAAATCTGACGTCCTCTGGGTTAATCTGGAAGCTATAGTCATCATACAACAATATGATAGAGATTATTCTAGACAACTGGAGATAACAAAGCATAAGGTATCACTGATTCTGCCTTGGGAAGGAGGCACAACCTAAATTACTTCCATCCATATTTTCCACGATTCCTTCGTTAGTCAAGTTTGCTGCTTTGTGAGACATTAGCACCATTAAGAACATTCTGTCAACCAAATGCTGCTGCAGTGTGGGCTGACCAAGAATACCATAACATTTTGACATGTTTTGTCAATGCATTATCTCTTAAAGTATCTACACCCCATTAGAGATCTTCTCCGGGCTTATAAGGCAAAGATACAGTATGTCTGGGTCGTCTTGCTTGCGTCAAGAGGGCATCCTCTGAGAAAAAGTAGAGCTCTTAGGATCTCTTTATGTTCGATTAGTTTGTAACTGAAGCATCTACTGCAAATATAGAGGTGTAGTCAAAACCAACTTTATAAATTGCTGTTAAACTTCCTAAGAAATTACCCACTGACTTAACAGGGCATTCTGATCCTTTATTTCCATAAGGAAACAAACAAAAAAAACCTACTTACTTTGCTGCAGTATTATAGATGCTCTTATAAACTCTCTTAATAAACACCAACAAGGTCATGTAACAACCTCAAAATGAAGCATCAGACATAATTAGTCATGTAAATTTATTCTGTCTGAATGCTCTTTGAGTCTTTCCATCTCCTCTGTTTCCCTGCTCTATCTGTTCTGGCAGTGTCTCACACATTCATTTTTGCTACATTTGAGTTCTTTGTGAAAATTTAGATCCTTTCCTTGCCATATCTACTTTCTTGCTAAGTTCTGTTGCTGTTTTCCCTCTTTATTTTTATTAATTTCTACTCTTTTCTGACAGTTTGTAGTCAACTTTGTAGACAAACCTCTTCTGCCTCATTGTTTCTCAGATATTCCTGAGAGTGTATGTGTCTGCTTGTGCTATTGTCTTATTCTTTTAACCATGTGAAACATATTTCTTTAATTTTTTCCTTTGGCTTTCTGTTACTCATGTTATGATGCTCAGTGTCATACCTACAAAACCCTATATACTTTTGCTCGTTATTATATAGTTGCTTTTGTAGCTACATTCTTCTCAGTCCTTTTTTTTTTTTTTTAATAACTGACTGGTTTATTCAGCACTGTGCATAGAATTTTCACATTCTTTCTAGCCCACTGTTTCCCTCAAACTCCTGCTTTCCTTTTATGTCAAGCAAACAATGCTTCCTTCACATAAGAAATAATGCATGAAAATCACCTTTCCTGACTTGTGTGGTTTTGCATTAGTTTAGCTTTTGTTAATTAAACTTTATATTTTTTTCCAGTCTAGGAACATGTATTATCTAGATTTATAGACAGTTCTGTGCTCATCTTTGCTTCTTTGCAAAGTTTTCAAAATAACAGTTATGAAACTAATCAAGATTTCATACTGTGGCATACACATGAGTCTATAGACTTTTGGAGTATTTTTTATTTCCATAAGGATGGGACATGGAAGGGGGTTAGCTTATTATCTGCATGTTTAGCCTCAAAAAGTAAACTGCCTCCTGTTAACATTTTTTAGGTGTAAATGACTGGATTTAGACTGCTGAATAATTCTGAACCAAAGCTTTTAGAAACAGTGCTTGGCATATATTCTGTTAATATTTCTGCTTTAATTTCAAGCTTTAAAAACAGATTTTTTAAATATTTCTGCAAGTATATGCTTTAGAATTTATTTTTAATTTGGTGATGAGCTAGCTAAAAGATCAACAGTGTTAAAATCCTGCAAAATAGTGACATTGTTTCTCAGTTGCACATGTATTTATGTTGCTTTATTTTAGAAAGTGTAATCTGTTGTGGATATAAAACGTCCTTTTAAAGGTATTTTCATTTATTAAGTGGCTAAAAGGTGAAAAACTGCTTGAAGGAATGAATGAGCCAGGTCTGACCTTTGGTTTTAACTTGTTCTTGTCGTCTAGACCCAGCTGTGCGCCTGGCGTTGTTCAAAAACAATGAAAATAAACAACTCCATGTGAAACCACCAAGGAAGACACAGCCTATAAATGCTGGTTACTTTGAAGGTATGAACAAGTATTTCACTTTATGTCTCTGCATATAACCATATATATCTTCCAATGTCTTTTAAGCAAGCCTGCTTGAAATGTAAAACAATATGCACAAATAGAAGAAGGCAGGAGTTTAAGGTTCTTATCTGGGTATCTCAAGTTACAGCAGTGAAACATTTCAATTTCAATTCACTGGGGGGCCAGGGGTGGGAGGGGTTCCTAGAGATTAATTAATAATGAACTGGTGCCTAATTTATTTATTTATTATTATTATTAAATCTTTGTCATAAAAATAATCATCATAAAAAGCATCAAAGCATGTTACAGAGATATAAAATACAAAGCACTAGAAAAAAATTTTATAAATGAAATATCACTTCGACTTCTTCACTCATTGTCACCTTTTCTCAAGCTAGCCATTAATTCCTGTCTATTATTAACATGTTTTAGGAAGTTACTTTCATAAATATTCCCTAAAACCCCACCATTCGAGAGAAGACAAGGAAAGAATCTTCAGCATGTAAATATAAAATTTGCTTTCCCAAAGCATTTAAATACTGATGTAGCTCTTTTACTGTTTAAATTCATGTTAAAACTCTCCTTGGTTTCAGTACAATTAGAATAAGGCAAAGTCTCTTTAAAATACCCTTGTTGTAAGAAGCTGAGCATCTCCAGAGGCATTGGTTTTAGATTGTTTTGATTCCTTTTGCAACTCAATAGTGTGCTCAGAAAGTAGTCACCTCTGTCTTTTTATCTTTTTCAAAGACGTAGCCATATGCTATCTAATTTAGTCCCAATCCCACAAAGTAAAATTAAAAATAATAATACTATATTAACATTCACTGAATGAGGATAGAAATTAGAAACTTTCTGAGAGAGCAGTGCAATCAATCTGAGTATACCTGAATTACAATTCAGTCAATTAACCTAGCAGTATGAAAGACCAAATTTGCCTCACATTCATGAGCCCATGCTCGAATCTGGTTGGAAACAATTCTTGGTGAATTCTGACGAGGAAAAATGTTTGCACTATTATTTGCCTTAGATCCAAGCATGAATCTACCTAGAATATGGAGAGTCTGTATATACTGCGCCTGACTTAGCGTTCCCAGTGTCTCATATCTGTTCTGGTGGCATATGCTTATATGCCAGAATGCATCATATGCTGAAGAAATAGGACATGCAGACTGCCTGCAAAACACTGGATGCCCAAAGCCTACAAGCAGTAGTGTGAATGTTCAAAGCCACGTCAAAGAAATAAGCTTGATCCCAGGCTCAGTATCCTAAAGTCAGCGTAGGTTTAGCCTAGCTTTCATGCCACCGATTTATCTGTTCCTGCCTGGAGACATTTCCCTTCGATTTGGAAAGCCAATATATGCATTCTAAATATTACTGAAATTACTTTTTGAATACATGGAGAGAAGGCACCATAGCAGATTAGCTATTAAAAGGCAAGCACTGTAGTGGCACTCTTGTTTATCTTTCATTTCAAGGACCATTGTACTCCTTTGGCCAGCTAATAAACTGAGATTTTTTTCAGCAAGCTTTTATTGGGTTCTTACATGCAATCTGCTGAGCCTTCAGGAAGACAAGCAATACTCTTCTGCTTGACCAGAATATAAAATTGTCCTTCTACCTGAGGCATTGCTACTTCAGATGGTATGGCCAGAAAACACTAGGTTGTGAATTAGAACCCAGAGTGCAGCACAAAGCATTTATTTATGTGTATGTGAGATACCATCAGACAGAACTAAGAGTTTCTAAATTTAGAATTTGGTAACACTTTGCATGTTATCTACTACAAAGCAAAGCACCTGCATGATAATTTCACAGAGTTGTGTTATCAGTCATTTCTTCCCTCACTCACAGAAAAGCTTGTTTCCCATTTCCCCTCTCTCACCTTTTGACCATTTCTTCCTCTTTTGCCTGGAATAGATTTCTTTGGGTCTGTTCTGCGATGGGAGTTCTTTCTGTAACAAGAAGGTGGAATGTTTTCACTCTGTATCCATAAATCTTGTGGACACTGTATTTTAAGTCAAGAGAGAACACAGACCAGTCCATTGCATGGTGGAAATAAACTTCCTCCATTCAAGCCCGTTTACATTAACAGACTGGTAGTCAGTGCTCTGGTAGAAAATTTGAACTCCAATCCATCTCATTCATAAACCACTAAATAAAAAAAAAAATAAATTAAAAAAAAGCACATTCTAAATATTCCTGCTTTATTTCTTTAAATTGGGAAATGGGGGGAGAAACCATAGCATTAACAGCAAGTACACATGTGTTATCTGTTAAATAACAGAATCACTACTTTTGAAAGGGGATGCCCTCGGAAGTGAAACAATTAGAACAGTTTTAGCTTTTCAAACTGGAACACATCATGGTAGTGAATATTTAAGAGGTAATCTAGTTAAAATGTACGATGAATGTCTTTCGTCTTCATTGTGTCTTTAGTTTGTGTTTAAAAATGCAAATAGACAAAAAGGAATAAAAAAATTAGAGGTATAAAAATAAAGAGTGAAAAGGAATGAGCTTACTATCTGATGCTTGTGTGTTTCTGAGATAAAGGTTATATTCTGTCATAATTTGCCTTCTCATCTAAGCTACTGCATTATACTGACTGTTGTATCATGCAGCATCTGTAAAGCAATATCTAAACATAGTGAGGACACAGTGTTGATGCAATATTCAAGTATTTTCCTGTTACAAAAGTTGTGAGGAGCTGATATGCAAAATGTTGTTATCCAATTTCAAAAACTTGTGCATAACTTTAATCCCACGGGACAATTCACGTATCTCTAATTTGACATACTCATTGTAGGAAAATACATTTTCAAAACTTGAGTGACATCATTAATTTTTATTAAATTTTAGAAGAGTCATCATGCTTTACTCACTGACATTATAAAAATCCCCACAAGGGACCATTATTTCACATTTGTATAACAATATCATCAACAGCATGAGGAGACATTGTTCCAACAGACAAGAACTTACTATTTAAAAATACAAGCAACATGGGAAGGCATGAACCATGGGAATGTAATTAAATGTGTGTTAGTGTATATGTGTGTCTATATATGTGTATGTGTCAATACATATACATACAATACATGTGTGGGTACACACAAATATATATGCATATACCGTGAATACAAGTAGGTATATGAATTCAATAAGCATACCACTTATGCTTTTTTATTTGTATATTTTGAAAGGAAAGTAAATTATGAACAATTACTCTCTGGTGTCATTTGTAGTATCAACATGCATTTTGTAATCCTAATGCTTTCTGTCTAGATGCTGTTTCAGTTTCTTTAAAATTAATGCATGTGGTCATTGTATAATACAGATTCATTAAAACTATTATTTAAATAAATAATATTTTTGAATCATAATTATATATTGTGACATTAACTTCAGTAGGTTATAAAGTAAGCCACAGAATATGCAAGTGTAAATATGTGTTTACTGCTCTCTTAAGAAACTATAGCCTGAACAAAAACCTGAAGACAGATGAAAGCCTGACTTGATGTACTTTCACTTCTGATGATTTGCTGGACATTTCCTGGGATTATGTATATTACACTGCTTTTTTTGGTGTGATAGAGTTATGCTTCCAGCACAGTTGTTAAGTTTCAGTTAGTGCTAATTAGTTGATAAACAAAATATGCCTGCTTACTGTTTTGTTGAACGTTCTTGGAGGGCTTTGTGTGTTTTTGTAGCTGGTGACATTTCAAAGATCTCAAAATCTTGGAAACGTTATAAGGAACACAGATAATTTTCATCATTTCCTATTTTGCAGCAAAGCATATTTTTAGAAAGCTTTCTGACTGCTTCTCCTCTTGTTGCCTGGAGGCTATTTCAGTCATTCATTTAACATAAAATAGTCTTGACTATTTTGGATAAAGTAGATCAGGAATTGAAGGGAGACTCTATCCTTGACTCCTTCTCTTTTCTTGGGAATTTCCAATTAGTCTTGGCTGAATGTGCACCTCTGCCAGCTGTGGGTCAGTAATTATAGGGTCTGTAATTTCATTTACACAGAGGAAGGATACCTACTTTTCCAACCAACAGTGTGAGTGCTTTGTCCCAGTACAGCAGCTCAAAACTAAAGAAGGAGCCCCCAGGCCTAGCACATTGTTTTCCTACAAGCTTCGGGAACAGTATATATCTTTTGGGGTCCTCTTTAATCCATCTATGTCAACAATTTTGGTGGGTTATCCAAATAATTTCTGTTCAGTGGAATGGGAAGCTGGATTCCAATCTGTAGAGCAAGTTGGAAGAATGCAGTAGATCAGCTGAGAGTCCAAGCAAACTATCCAAGTATTATTTGGATATGATTCACTTAGTTTCTCAGAATTTCATAGACTACATTCTAATTAATTATGTAGATTAGGTGACTTATTGGCACATATAGTACATTTATTTTTAGTCATATCCATATCCATCAGTGGCACATCTATACCATACACTTCAAAGAAGTGGAAACAATACAACTTGACTTCACCCAGGAATAAGCACAATGACCAATGCCAGGAAGTTTAACTATATTAAAAATGCATTGGACCATGTTGTCAAGATATGTTTACTGTAGTTTGGGAACCTGTAGTTCTAATTGGCAGCACTGTATTTCCTGTCATTTTATGCTCATTGGTGACTAAAGAAAACATAATGGGTATAATGTTAAGCCAGATTTCACCAATACAAATTTGATAATGAACAGATTATGCTTTCTCAGGTGGCTTTTAATTATGGAAATATTTATTCATTTCTCTTTAAATTGTCAGTAGAAATAACATTTATTTTTCATATTGGAAGAAGAATAAGAGGTAAAATGATCTTGTTATTATGTCATATGGTTGGAAGATAAATACCAAGGATCTGTTTAAAGTCGTCTGTTTTCCAGCTTTCTGATAGTTCACAATTATGAAACTCCTTGTAGTCTCAAGTGAAAAATGTTGCAAAACATTCTTGTACATTATTATTACTAGTGCTAATTAAAAATGTGAACTTGAGACTTTGAAAAGTGGTAATTTAAGATTACCTTTGAGTTAATTATGTGAGCTCATTAAAATATTGTTACATAATGATCAATATAGTTTCTTAGATTTTCTATGTTACGAAATATGAATACATTGAAGAAAACGTATATGTGGTAATTAAATAGAATTTATATTGATTCAAATCACTGATGCTTTAAATATCTGCATTAGAGTTAAGAGAAGGTACTGAGAGTGGAATGCTAATATTAATCTTTTTCTGTACTTCAAATACTTTGTTGTTTGTTATTTAAGAGCATTAAAAAGACATTGAACTATAGCTGATAATTTGTGTTAGCTGTTTTCGTCTTTTAGAAATTAGCTATTTTCAATGGAAAAATATAAATGGCATCAACTCCTAGGAAGTGCATTGTTTGTAAACATCCATTTCTAAATTAAGTCATCTTTTATTGAGCTGTGATCTGAAAAGGATTAATAGCCACATTCTAAATATGGCCTTGCTGCAATTCTACTAGCTCAATTGCCATGTTTACAGTAAAATGCAATTATTACATATCTCCCAGGCTTTAAATTTGTATGCCACGTTAGGGAAGCAGTTTTTAAACCATACAGCACTGACAAAAATGACAGAATAATGCATTTCCATAATGCATTGCACAGAATGTAAGATCTGTCCTGAAATGTGATGAAAATGCATTATAGAAACCTGTAGTGTGGAAGGGGATCTATCTTTTAAAATCAGAATTCTATGGCTTTGTTTCTTATTATTTAGTTTGAGCTCACACAACAGAACTCTCGCATTGAAATATTTTCTCATTTTAAGGAATTAATGGCTCTCCACCAGCCCTTTAACATGTAAAATGAGTAGGTTACTTGTGTCCAGTACATCCAAAAAGAGCCAGGATAAAATAAACATAAGGAGTTGGATATCTTGGAAAAAATCTGTCATGGGTTTGGGTTAATCATCTCCAGAAGAAATTCAACTTGATGCCTGAAATGTAAGACTTCTTGGAGAAAGCAGTAAAGCCTGAGGCAGTGTTGATCTGAAGGAGTGCTCTCCATGGGTCAGAGCTGCTCTGCTGGCAGAGTGCAAACCCAGTTCACAACAGCGGTACGCTGAAAAGTTGTAAAAGACTGCAGGGGCCTTACAGTGCACGCACTCAAGCTTCAGTTACATAGTTCTAGTGGCCCAGTTTCTTATTATAAAAGAAAACTAAAAAATAAAATCTGCGCCTAATTTTCTAGCCTCCTGTCCGTCAATGATACTGTAGGATTTTTTTCAGTATTCATGGGATGAAACATTCCTGAAATTATGGTATATGTTTAAAAATAAATATGTAAAACATCATTTATGTGCATTTATGCAGTGCACTTCAGTGTCTGAATATTTATAAATGATCTAGACATACGACATTTTTAGTAATATTCTTGCTTTTCAAATTCAATTGGGGGGAAAAAAAAAAAAGGATTTTCTATTTGCCTGAAGTTCCCCAACAGGAAATATTTGCCATAGGTACATACCAACTTACTATTATGAATTCTCACTGTGGTTCCAGTCTTTAGGGTTCCTGTATTCACATGTTAAAGGTTTCTGACCACATATTTCACCTGCCTGTGCATTATCTCTTTGTTCATTTCTCCACTGTTTTTCAGACTGTTGTAATTTGTGGTGTTATCAGGACGTTGTTAGTGCATAAGACTTAAATGTTGTCTCTAAGCTAGAGAGAGTGTTTGTTTGTTCCAACAAACTTCCAAAACTAGGATTTTATATGATGTGTTGGCTATCACCTGTGCTTTCATAGCATAGTAGTTCACCGATCTTTAACCTAAAAGGAACTGCACATAAGGAAAAAAAAAAGTCTTACTGCTTTTTGCTAATAACTACCCAATGATTACTTCAGTGGGAATGAGAGTTCACCCGAAATGTCATCAGAGGTTGAAAACTAGTTTTTTGCATTGTTGAATAAGGTAACACAAATAGTTCAAGTAGTTTTATGTGCATCTTCTGAGATTCTATCTCTTTTTTTCTCCTTTCCTTGACATTTTATGTCCAAAAGCTAGGTAGTGTAGATATCTGCATCTCAGCCAATGTATACGTAAACAAGTTGACTCCACGTTCACAGCTTTTAATACTACATAAGGCAATCATTTTGGATGAATAGACCCCTGAGTACCGAAGCATTTCAAATCCTTTTTCATTTGACCATTCAGTGACCTGATAACTATTTCCTGTCCCTAAGTAAGGTTGTGACCCAGGTCTTAGAGTGCAAAAGACAGATAATTTTAGCAACAAGTTAAATCCAAATGGATTTGGTTGGAGGGGTAAGGAAGAATAGGTTTGGCTAAATTCCTCTAAAATAAAGTGTTACAGCACTTGGATTTAGTACGTCTAGTTAAAAGTAATTGTTGAATTTGTTGCCATCTGTTTGGATGCCTGGGGTAGTCAATATTGGGGTGGTTTGTTTGTTTATTTGTTTTGCTTTTACTGAACAATACCCAATACTCTTTTTATACTTCAAAAAAAACAATTACTAATGAAGAGGTCATTAAAAGTGCATTTTCAGATATATTCCAAGCATTTTCCAAAGTGAATATTTCAAGCATTAATATCATATTGGTATGCAAATGGCATTTTAACATAGGCCACAGAAAATGCATGTTCTGTGTCCATAAAAGTATCATGAATGTTGCATTGCACAAATGTTCATCTTGCAAAAGAATTTCCATTTGGTATGGAGCTATGAACAAGGAATATAATGTATTCTTTGAAATACTTTATAGATAGAAAAACTTGTTTCAGTTGGACAACATGATACATTTTAAATCATGATTAAAGGAATGTTTCCTGTAGCTATACATTTTAATAGCAATGCCTCTGCATATTTTAAGTACTTTTAGAGGTGAGTTAAAGGAAGGCCTTCACCCCAGAGCTTTTCATTGATTTGAAAATATAATTGATGAAAGTTTCTTACAAAAGAATTATTTTTTTCCTATTCTGTAATGGGAACTATGGTGTTATGGAGAATTAATACTATTAATGAGGTCAGAGATCTACAGCATTCCAAAAAGACCATTTTCATGTGTTTAATATTGAACACACGTTTAAGTCTCTCTTTTTTATAAGTAATAATGTTGTGGTTCAGATGATACATACTATATTTTGGTAATGTGCAACATTTTTCAAGCAAAACATTAAATCAAGACTCTAAAATTGAAATCAAGGTATTGAAAATTTTATGCTATTCAATACTAACTCTTATACCGAAGTCTTATACCTTTTACAAGTTTCATGTAATCTATAAAATAGTATGTGTGGTAAACTTAGACAATTTTACAAGGAATTGCAAGTAACTCAAATATTTTAATAAAAATGTACAATCATGCAGTGATATCTGTGTAACTTCTGTGCTGTGTTATTTCTATAATGCACATCTTCCAACTTCATAACTTTACGGTTCAATTCTTACCATGTGCAATAGAGAAAAAATTTAGCAGTTTGAAATTCGTAGGTTTGCGCTGTTTTGATGTATGCACTGCAGATATTTTATCTGGCTTATTTGTATAAAAAAAGTAGAAATACTGAATTTTCCAGTTATTTTTTAATATGTATTTTTTTCTCATATTCTTAAGAAAGTCTGCATCCAGAGATAATATTTTTGAATAAAATTTTATTTAGGTGACAATCTAGAATAGGTCTTCCTTTGCAGGTTTATTGTCACATTAACTAATCCAACATGGTTATAATTTCATAAACTGCTACATTTGTAGAATCTTGTAGGTAACCCAGTGCAGGTAACAAGAGAAAGAAATCCAAGTAGCTAGACAAAAGAAGAACTTTATTTCACTTTCACAATCTTCATTAAACAAGCAGATGATTGATAACTTTGATTTTTTAATGGTTTCTAAATGCAGATTGAGTATCAGGGTTACTAAGAAATTGACTGTGTAAAGTCCTTTAGCTAAAGCTCTTGCATGCTTATTGTTTTCTAATATGAAGCAAGCTTAGTAATTTTCAGTTTATGAAGAGACCAGGGATATCTTTTGTCAAAGATAGAATTTAACTTTTAAAAAGGGGTAATTTAAACACTACTGTGTATTTCAAAGTTAAATTTACTGAGAATTTGCTTTAGTAGCTGATGTATATTTTGTAATTGAGAGATTAGTAGTGAATGTAAAAAGAAAGGAAGCTATGTGCTACTAAGGCAGAAAGTTCTGATTTAACCTACCAATGACCTGGCTTTGTTTGTTCAGATGACAGTTCTAAAAGTGTGCAGAGAATATTCCCTTTTAATACAGTTATTTGCCGCAAGCCGTGACCTCATTGCCTGTCAGGGAGCAGGTCTGAATTGGCCCTTTCTCTGATATCGTGACATTGCTTCTGTTGCCTCGATTGTGACCTCTGATTGCATGATACCCCTGAGAGTTCAATTTAATAAGCGTGACTCCTGACTCTTAGCCAGGTCTGCCTTCTTAGGTTTTGTCAGACTCTACTTGTAGTCTGGTCTACATATGCTAAAACACTGCATAGGCTGTCATCATACCATGTGAGTTGTGTGCACTGTATTCAAAATTCTCTTTCAAACATCTCTCATTTATTGCAAATGGAAATATTTATAAAAGCTTACTTGGAATAAATTTTAAAAGTTGCTTCTTCCACAATTATGGCTGCTTGGGATTTTTGTTTTTTATACCTTTGTACAAATAGTTACTATTATTTCACTATATTACTAAGCATGAGAGTTATCCATGCATCATACTAATTCCTTACCTTGAAATTTGTTTTATTTCCCCTATGAGAGTGTTATATATTTCTATGACTTCCCATCAACTCTATGTTTGTTCATTATAGAAATAGTAGGGGCAAATCCCCTTTTTTCATTGCATAATTAATACAGCTGCACAAGGAGACAGTATTGATGAGCACCCAGAGCACTGTGAGATGTAGTTATTCAGGACTAGTCAGGTGAAAGCTGAAGAATCTGTCTGGAATCCAGGAGAAGGTGAGTAGAATTAAGACTTTTTAAATATCATTGAAAATCAGGTATCTTTGTTTTAGTGACTATTTTGCTACCTCATTGCATTCTTTTCTCCTGTTTTCCTCCTCTTCTAGCCAGAATCCTGAAGGAGAGTCTGTTCAGAGACCTGACTGCCTTGAGGATGATGCTATTCAGACATTTCTCCAGTTTTAGTATCCCTTGATGCATTCACTGAACCAGAATATGGAGAAGTTCAAAGATTTGAAAGAGAGTTTCAAGAACTGTGGTACAAGTTACAGACAAGTTTCTGTATTTACTTACATACATTTTTTGTATTCTCATTGCAGATACATATACCTTTTTCTAGCCTCTGTATCAGTACCTCTAACATACTGCTTCCAATCAATGTATTTAGCTTTTCAGAAAAGCAGAAAAATCTTGCTGAACAAAATAATGCTTTGTGGTCACTTTTATAGTTAAATTTAAAAAATTCTGTAAATATCACCATTTAATATTTCTCTATTTCTTCAACTGTTTTAAAGAATTCTGTTTCACTTTTCACTCAGATTACTTTGTGTTAAAATTGTTATATCTTGTATGAAAAGGAAAGTATATTAGAATCTTTCTTACAAAACAAGTTATCCGATATAAGGCAAAAAACAGGGGGTTTTTGTTACATTCAAACTTGGCAATGAAATGCTATTAATTCTTCTTCATGACAGTGACTATTACAGTGCAACTAAAATCTTGGTTTGGCCAGTTAAATCATACTTAATTCATATAGCAAAAAAATACCATATTTTGATTATATACATATTTAATCATATACAAATTCCCATGTAAGCTAGTACAATTTTAATAGCCTAATTTAGTCTATAAGGTTGTAAGACTCATAATATAATCATCCATTGCCTTCCTCTGAAGTAAAGAGTCTAAGATTAGCTATTGAAGTTCCTTAATCTCTAGTGGGAGTTTGTTTACCTAATTGGAATTTATGGGATTTCACTCCTTTTTTGGATCAGACCTTAATGCTCTGTAAGTTCTTGTGCTATTTGCAGGAGCTTAGATAATTGGCTGCAAACAAGCAAAGTTAGGAATGGATGACTGTTTTACCTGTTGTTAGGCAACAGGTAAAACAAATTATACTTTTAAGTTGATTAGTTATGGCTGTCTTGAAAGCTATTGCAAATATAAACAGAATGCACATGAGGCAAATTCACCTATTCAGAATTATCATGGTATTTAACTTATTCCCTCCTTTTCAAATGAATTTTATATATATGTACAGAGAAATATATATGTAAGTCAGTGAGTTGGAGAGTTTCGAAGTGAATTTAGCTTAAAAGTTTAGTAAAAAATAAACTAATTTAAACACAACTACTCTAAGAATAAAATATTTACAATCAAGCTTAAAGAAGATTAAATTATGTTCAGTAATAGAACTGGGGTTTTTGTTTTGTTAATTTTCTCATTAAAAAAAGAATTTAAATAAAGGTCTAAACAAAATTCTGTAAAAGAACAGGAAGAATCAGTGCTAATTTATTCCTTTTTCAACTCTGATTTCTTCATTCAGTGAGGTAAATCATTCAAACCTTCTCTGCATGGACAGAAAAAACTGTGCCATCGTAGCTATAAGTGATCCAAAATCAATATAATTAAGTCAGTTCAATTCCCCTGGGGCTGAATACTCTTGAATATGTGTTGGTTTCTCTAAAATTATATACTGCATTTCAATTATTGCATTTTTCATGTGTTTACAAGCTGAAAATTTCAGTCCAATTAGTCAAGAAACCTATAAGAATACTAAGCTCTTTGAGCCATATGAATTAAGAATTAACCTGGGGCAACTGACAGGCAAATTGTGGTTTTGTTTTGCTTTTTTTACCTGTCCTTCTTTACAAATGGAATTCCCTTTTTTAATAGATCCATAAGACACTGGAATTTCATATTGTTTATTTTCTTCCATGATGTATCAACCAATTAGGTATAACTTAATAAGAAGAATTAGTACTTTTATGTCTATATTTATTTATAGTCACTTGTAAGTTTAGCATTTATGGTTATTTTTAAGCTGGATATAAATATATAAGAATTGTACGCACTTGGGGATTAACTCACTTTAGATGTAGAGTCTTAAGAAAAAGAACCATGTCTATCTGAGACTTTTTTTCCATTGAATTCAATGAGCATTAAATCAAACCTTGTTTATACAATGTTTGGCATAATGACAGGCCTGATCTTCAGTGGTACCTCTGGGTTTTACTATAAAGTAAATTAAACAGCAGCCTTGCACTTAGTCTGTGTAGACTTTGTGTGTATATTTGACAACGTAGAGTAGTTCTGCTGTTATGCATTACTGCACTGACAAAGTTGTGAATTGTTGTCACAGTACCTTCATCAAATACCAACAGGTATTTCAAGTCAACATCAGAAAGGAAGCCGGAGAGTTTCACCCACACAAAATAAAACACTTTTAAATTGAAAATGATATGTATACATAATAGATAGAATACATAACCAATTCATAGGTATTCATAACAACTACATATTGACATTACTACGATAATTTCATTATTTCACTTTCAGTGTTACTCTGCATTGATAAGTACCAATCACATATGGTACTCGTGTACATCACATGTGTTGATGAACATGAGTTCTTAAAAACAAATTCATGTATTATTCAGATAACTATCTAGAAAAAATGTTTATTCTCAAGTAAACATAATGAAAACTTTTTTAATGTACATTCACAAGCTGTAATACAAAATTACGTTTGAATTACTTGCTCATAAAAATTGAGACAATTATTTATGTAGTGTAAGTCAGCTTTACTGACTAACTTCATGCTGCTCCTGAGTAATGATTTTTTTTTTTTAATACTTGGCATACGTGTCTTCTTGTGGCATAGCAACCTCAAATTGTTATTTTGAACAAATCTTTTGTTGGACTTGGATTTTTTGGTCCCTTTCTTGTACTTTTAAGTTCTTCAGTACAAACAAAACTTACCTTAATGGTTGTCACACTCAATAAAATTTATTGTATTTTGTATTTTTTTCCCTCTTGATAGGGGACAACACAGTAGTTAGACCTCCTGTGCTCTTACAAAATGTTCCTTTGTATTTGTTTTTTTGAGAATTCCTTTGGAAGATCTGATGTCTTAAATAATTTTGCTTGGTTTATTGAATTTAGAGAAAGGTATTCCTCTGTCTTGGACTCCATATGAAGTGATAATCTCTTCTTGCTTGGGAATGCTGTTTCATTACTGAGCAACTAAGCACTTCTGGTCAAGTTCTTGTTTCTGTCAGTTAATCTTAAGAACTGGAATGTATAGAAATAAAATGTATCAAAAGATTCTGTAAAAAAAAAATTTATGTTATGCGTCTCTTAATTTTCTCCTGAGCAATATAAAATCCATTCCTCTTTTCAGTAGAGAATGTCCAGCATTGGGGGGTTTATTAATTCCCAAAGATTATGAGAAAAACTAGAGATAAGGTCTGTACTAGGCAGATTTGGGGGATGAAAGAGAAATTATGTGAGAGTGTAGGCGGTAAGGATAAACAAAATAGGCTCAATCTACTTCCATCTTATTTATTCCTTACATTTACTAATGGATAACTAAGCATGGAAATGCTGAACATACCATTGCAAAACATTTTTTTACTCTTCCTTGATTTCTTTGGTTCTTCAAGGGCCTTGACTATCCAAAGATCTCTGGTAACTCTTGGCTATACTCCAGATTTACTTCTCAGCAGTGCTGTTGATGAAATTTGCCCATGCTGAGTGGCTGAAGCAGGTAGTATATAGACTACAGAACACCCTGTTTGTAGAAGACTACACAAAAGAATAATGTGAAAGTACAGCATAGTGCCATAAGGTGTTTTATGTACTTTTTGAACTTGTAAAAGCCTGAGTCGATCTTGAAGAGTGCTGATTGCAGGAAGGAGTAGTTTACATCAGGAACTCATCTCTTTGTGTGCATGTAGGTGGAATATGATCCCTGTAGTTTCTCCATTTTTGTAGAGCTGGGGTTTGGTTTGGGGGGGGGGGGGTTGTTTTTTTTTAAGAAAGAACCAACTTGTTTTTTCAAACATGAAACTATTTCATGTTATTTCCCAACCTGTACATAAAACAAGTCTGCCCTTGGGTGGCTGGACTGAGAAACATTAGTCTGTTCTTTTTAGTTGTAATGCAACTTCCATCCGTTTAAGTTTTGGGAACCTGAGGAAGCCATCTGTGTGTGTCTGTGTGTGTAGGTAGATGCTGAGATACTAACATTTTCTTTATATATACTCTTCATCCTATTTGTTATTGCTTGTTTTACATTTATTCCTGAGTAAAATACAATCTATCTTCACTTTCACCGCAGCATTAATTCAATATGAAAATTTCTGGCTATCCTAATAGTAGTGCTGTTTATTATACTATTACCACGATATAAGAGTCCAACGTACTGAGGCTGAAGAGTTTGATCTTTGGATGCCTTCAAGAGTTGCCTTAGTACAAACAAAAATACCCAGAGCAGCTGATACATTTCAACTGAGTGGAGTCAGTGACTATATAGCATTTAATAAAAAATTTAATAAATGCAGAATCATAGACTCAGTCACTAGAGCTTGATATTTGCATTTCCAGACTTGGAAGGTTTCAAAGAAATTAGAATCTTAACATTTCCAAATGTTTGTGCAGTTTATTCTCCTGCTTTTTCTTCAGCTTTTCTTCTGCTTTTCTATGGCAAAAAATTCACATGGCCTTTGTCATTCACTGAGGTTAAAATAAATAACCATATGTTTAATTGCAGTGTTAAATGACTGCTGTAGCATTCTGAAGAAATAAACCAATTTTGCTGAATATTTCCTTGATATGAATGTTTGAACAGTAGTCTACATAACTCTAATGGTTTAAATGGTACAAAATTAACCAGTTTAATCAAATGGCAGAATATTGGTTTGATTTCTGGCTTATCTTTTTAAAGAAATAGTTCTTTATTTGGTGGACAAGGGAATTGCATACAATTTATTAGAGAGTGTGGACCTGTATTAAACCAGTGCACTACTGTTCCTTTGTTTTTTCTTCCCATCTCTATGACTTATTTTTAATTGACCCAAGCAACCTGTTCTTACATTATTATTATTATTGTTATTAGCCCTCCACTATTCAATCCCTATATCTTTCCCCAAATTCAAGTTCTTATCCCAAGATTCACTGCCTGAATCAGATCAGAGCAGTCATAAATTAGCAAAAAATGAAATCAGCAATTGCATGTGTGGCAGCTTCCTATACGCACCTCAGGTGAAATATTTCTTTAGGTTTATAGATCAACTCAGAAAGGTGTTGTATGTCTTAGGAAATATCATGATATGAAACTGATATTGTTATGAAGGAAATTATAGAAGATAGATAAGAAATTGTGTTTAACTTAAATGGAGGAGTACAGAAAGTGGTGACAGCCCATAAAAGTTGCGAAAGTGGGATAGATTGGAAGGAACGTTGTTTTAATGCTGCCTTGAAGTCAGTGGCAGGAAAGTGAAGCTTATGAAACAATTCAAAGGAAAATGTACCATGTTCACAAGAAGAGTAAAAGACATAAGCAATTTAATATGGAGTAATAGTTTGCAATATATTTGTGTGATCAGAGGATTGCAATGAAAGAGATTCAATAATCTGGAAATACTGGGAGAACTTAATTAACACTATTGTGATATGAATAGAGAGAAATAACTTTAAATTCAAGAGGTGTCTTGAAAGTACACCATTGAAGATTAAGCAAGACTTGGATTTGCCTCAGTGTGGGGAAAGGAACAAATTGAGCATAACCAATAAACTAGGGATAAATACTAATTACTACTGATAAATAGAAGTGGTGGTGTATTCTGCAGAGGCAGGAACAAGTAGCAAAATAGAAAAGAATGTATGGGAAGGCTCAAGTATAAAAACCTGTTTTCCTTGAATTCAGAAGCTGAAATTTGTACGGTTTCAGTGGTTTAGGAATCTCAATGAAAGGGTTCAGCTTTTACATAATCTAATAATAAGACATCAAACAGATAACACAGAAGGCACAGGCTGAAATGTGGTAACCACTGAAGGAGGATGAACTAAGTAGGCGAAGCTTTATTACTGGTGTTAATCACCCAGAAATAGAGCACAGTGTAAAAGACAGCAAAAAATAGAAATGAAAACAGGGAGAAAAAGGATAGCCAAAATAAAGACTATGGTCTTAACTGAGAGTGTCGTGAATACCTGGTTTCGGTGCAGGAAGAATGAGTGTGAGGGTGAAGTCAAGAACAGTCATGTGGTAAAAAGCAGATGATTACAATAGCAGATTAAGAGATTAGAGAAGAAGGTTTGCAGATGGAATAGTAATATAGTAGACCTTGTTTATAGTCTGAAAAAAATCTGAAATACCTGGTAAAAAGAGAAAAAGGGCACAAGTTTTGGAAAAAAAACCTCAGAAATTTTTTTCCTTTCACTAATTGCTTTTGTAATTTTTGAAAGACATGCTCTTGTGGGTTGATCAGCACTCCCATGTTCAAAACTCCTTGTGATGTAATTGGTAATGCATTTTTAAGCATCAAGAAATTTTGCATGTCATAACCTGATGTGGTATTCTTGTGAAAAAATTCTATTTCATCTTTTACTCAGCTGTGAACTCACTCAGACACTGCTATAAATATTTTTATTTCATTCATTCTAGTCCTAGAGATGGAAGTTGATTTAATCAAAAGTTAATCAGATGAAAAAGTAACATCTAAAATTAACTAATCCATACAGTATAGCTATGCCACAAACAATTTTCTTTGTTTTTAAGGTAGAAATGTCTGTGTTTCACTATCTGAAAATTCCAGACCTGAGTTGTAGATAAACGTTATCTGGAGATACTATAATTTTAAGTGAAAAGAACTCTGTATCAATCACTGCCACATGATACTACCAACTGTCTGGAAATCTAACATATATTGCTAATATAAATGTATTCACTGAATACCTGTGAGCATGCTAAAGACCATTCTAAATAGCATTCTTTTTCCAAAACCAGTATTTTGGGCGTGTAGTGATGGCTATGTAATGCTTAGATGTATTTAGTGACTTCTGACAAAGTAGACTTCTGACAAATGTTTCAAGCTTTTTGTGGAAGAGAAGAAATTCCTTTCATTTCTCTTATATTCTGCTATAAATTTCTGGATGGTTTTGGGGGTAGAGGTGGGGGATTGTTGTGGGTTTTTTATTATTGTTATTTTCCTCTCTGTTTCCAAATTCTTCAGTTTCTTGCCTTGGTAGCAATGTGATTACTCATGTTGTTCTTGCTTTCTGTTCTGCGTGTATTATACAGACTGTGACAGAAATAATGCCATTTTGTTTGTTGACTTATATATGGAGAAAATGAGATAAAAAGTTGGATTTTAGGTTTGGGATTTCAAGGTTACTTATTAATGTGTATAATGGACTTGGTGATGTTAAAGGTCTTTTCCAACCTAAATGATTCTATGATTCTATAACATAACTTTATAGAAGACATAGGAGAAATTATAAATATCCTTGCAGGCTATATATCATTTTAATTTTCATTCAGAATAATCTTTTTATAGAGTTTGTACACTCATACACAGACTCATATGCACACGCCCTCATAATATATATTGCTGACCAGCAATGTATACCAGAATACTGTCAGATAAGAAAAATTTCAATGTATTAATAGCATAGATATGAATTTTATACCCAAACTCAGCTACTTAATTCCTATATTAAGAGCACCATTTCCAGAATACATATTGAGAAAATTAACTCTGGTCACATATTTTTTATATTAAGGGAGGAAAACTTAGAATGCTGAAGAAATTCCAAGCCATTCTTTCACATTGTAGGTCTTAAGTTTTCTTAGTCTCTGACTTTATTTGTATTGTACTCTGTTTGAAGCAAGTTTTGAAGTGAATTAAATCACCCTCTAAACATAAAATTTAACTGTAAAAGGTTGGATACAGTGCAGACTTCTCCACACATTTCTCTGTTTCAAGAAACATGTGACATATTAAAGTTAGACTTTTTATCTTCCCATAATCAACAAATAGATTTGGGAAAAGAAATCACTGTGTTGAATCAGGTTCCTCAGCATCCTCTCGCATATAAATTGACAAAAGAGTTGAGTAGCTAACTGGGATTTACAACAATCAAGATGGGTGTTTCCTTGGCATAGAATCTGAAAACTAAAATGCAGAATCTGAAAGATCACGCTGAATGTAGACATTGTGTAACCATCTTCCTTCTTTTTGTATACTGGCTTGCTGTTAAGAACACTTGCCCTTGCACTGGGGCACATGGGTATGAGGTACTCCTTAGGCAGTGGGAAACATATGTTTGAGGTACTCCTTTGGCCTAGCGAGATTTTAATCTCTGGCTTCCACATGCCAAGCTATTCCCTTTGGGTATGTTTCAATCTTTTTAAAGCTGACTGCTACAGCTGAGGGCACAAGATGCATCAGTCTTGAAGAATTTAAAAAAACCTATGAGAAGAAAACTGACTCTATCTAGAACTTAGGGCACTTCACCAGAAGTACTGCACAGATTCTTCGCCCTTCTACTTTAACTCACTTAATGGATTATCCTGAGATAGTCTAACTTAAAGTAACATCCATATTTTAAACTGAACATGGGTCGTGCCGTCTCAGAGCATGCCAGGCAAATGAATTTGACCGACGTAAGATAACATTTTTCTGGATCCCAAAGTTCAGGTTCTTAGGGGTTTGCATATTGATTTGGGGACCTAGAAAAGAATTTGTTATTTTCCTGTAATGTTCAATTCCAAGGACATTTCAGGTACCCAAGCTCTTCTGTATAAGCTCTCTACCTAGATGCCCAGAGTCTGTAGGAAAATGGCAATAGCTGCTCCTGAAAGCTGCATTGGATCTGGCCTAAGTGCACAGCATGTGTGTGGATGATTAGTTGGCAACACCTAAAAATAATTACTGTATTAATGCGAAATGTAAGACTATTTCAATCTTAAACTATTAACGTGCACGTCATGTAAAAAAAAGTCAAAAAGATTGAAAGCTTAGAAGTGATAATCTAATGAGGGTATGATACTTTAAATACCTCTGTGATTAATTTGGTTTTTGACGGAGTTATGCCTTCTTTGATGTATTCCTTTTTTCTTTGATATTCTAAGAGTTGTCTGGGTTTAACAATTAAAGATTATAGGTCTGATCCATTTCAAAGATGCAGAATGCTTGCAGCTCTTTGGAACTTCTGTGGAATTTGTGAGTGTTAGTACTTCTACAAAATCAGGTCCAGGTTTTTAAAAAATCCAGAGCCCTAATTTAAGAAAGCTATCAAGCAAATGCATGTTAATGATACGGATACACCAGATCCTCAAACACATGACGTTCGTAAGTGGAATAGAAAAGTGATAATGCTGTGTTTTAATTCATAACATAGTATTTTTTCATAAGAATTAAAAAGACAGAAGGTAGTATTAAAAAGTAAGAATATGGGTATGTTCTAAATGAGAAAATAGAATACAGTTTTCTGCAGCATTATTAAACAAATTATTGAACAGTGTGTGCCCGTTTGAGAAAAAAAGCCACTATTAACACTAATATGGAACAAGAATATTCTGTTTAATAGCATATATAATTTTAAGAAATAAAACCCTATTGTGTGCACTTTTATCTTGGTCACTTTCTTGTTTCAATAATTAACATGCAAAAATAAATAAAAATACATTAAAAATAAAATAAAATTTTATTAAATAAAACCAGTTGTGTTTCAAACATAATTCAGTCAAAAGTTCAAACTGCAACTAAGGCAAATTATTAACAATCATTTTGGAAAAATAACTTACCAAGTTAAAAGTATTCATTTTTTTGTAAGTTATATCATAGCTTATTATATGTGCATCTTCTTTTGACCATCACTGACACACAGACTCAGACATGAACTTCTAATACTGGTTTTAAATCCCTACATAGATTTCCCCTTTAATGGAGGAAAAGGTAAAAAACATTTTAGTAAATGCATAAATAATACTGATCCTTTTAATAGGAAGAAGTAATTCTCCTGAGAAAGATGGTAATACTGGACCAACTTTTCTGTAAATACAGATAAGAAAAAAACTAAAGATAATGTCTTGGGGAATTATTCCTCATTGGAGAACATATGCTGAAAAGCAGAAGGCTCAATCTCCAGGACTGCTCTTACAAAGTCATGCAGAATGTTTCTTACTGCTGTTATAAATCAGCATCTTCTTCATCTGGAGAGCTATAAGGGTACCAGTGTAGTAGCAGACTTGGAACCTATACATTTTCAAAATGTAAAGGTCAGAAAGCTGTACTCCTGAACCAGGGGGTAAGTATGATATTACCTTTATGATGTTACCTTCCCAGGAAGGGGAAGGTAATATCATAAACTTAGAAAATAAGAAATGGCTCCCACTTTAGTCAAGGAAGGTGATGAACTCTGTAATTAGGACTCTCTATTTTAATATTTGGAACTGTTAGAGCAGTTCACTGCTTGATCTTTTTAGTCAGCCCTCACAACCTCATTTGGGTAGATACAGTGACTCTCCATCCAAGCTTTTCATTTTCTGTCTTCCTAAGGAGGTGTGTAAGAGCTCTTTACATCAACTAAGGATAAATTCTTCTGCCTAAGCTCTAGTCTGTGAGTCACTTGCAAGACATATATGACTTCATATTCTGGACCAGGGCCTTGCCTAATTTTAATAGGTTATTTATGGTTTTGGCAACTGAACATATTCAGCCTAGGGAATGGATTTGGTTTGAATAGAGATTCTCTACACCAAGACAGATGGAGGGCACAACCAAAAGACATTTGTATTTCAGACTCTGAAATAAGAAGCTATGCTACTTTAACAATAGTCCCTTAGAGCTAAAAGATGAAAGCAATGAGCTCACTGTAAAGCCAGGTAAAATGCAAGTGAGGAACTACATTTTGCAGCTTATGCAAAGTAAATTACAATTTTTACAGAAAGAAAAGTTTAAAAAATGCTACAGGTAATGTAGCAAACCTCTTACAAAGGTGAGTTGGTGAATAGCCTGTAACTTCAGTTTGTGTTGTCAAACCATGAATGAAAACCAAGGCTTAAAATATGAGGAAACCATTCACCTCAAAGGCAGTTCTAAGATCCCCCCTTCCCCCCTTTACAATGACTGATAGTTAAATCATTCATAGTGGGCAAATGGACTTGATACAAAGTGGAGTGACCTACATTCTATGCTGGTTCAAGTGCAAAAGGACAGGTATGCTCCTACAGTTTACTAAGCAACTTCTAGTAGCTGCTGAATTTACCTATCACCGAGAGAAAGAAGAATCTTTGAAAGGAAAAAAAGAATAATCAGCAAGAGGGAAGATAACTCAATGTCATCTGAAATGCAATTCAAGAGAAAAACAAAATACTTTAGTACAAAAAAAAAAGTTTTCTGATATCTCATAAAAGCCCTGAGTCAAAGGTGCCAAAAAGACATAACCTAGGAAGCTGATGTATAAGGACAGAAAATAAAAAGTTATTCTAATCCATTAATGTCCCCATACAACAATGACACTTCCTCTGCAGGCTCTTCCAATTCTGCCATCCTCTTCCTTATGCTTCAAAACGGATCTGATATTCACCAGAATGGTCCCAAAAACTGAAGGATCTCCAGAATTGTACAGCTTTTTTTCATAATGTTGCTATTTTATTCTCTGTCTTTGTGTGTCTTATGTGATCCAAAAGTAGGTACTAATTTGTGAAAAATAATTTCATTTTTATGTATAAGATTGCTTTGAAATCCAATATCAGAAAGTGCCATTAAAGTGTCTTAATAAATCATATCAGTAAAAGATAGATCAGAGGAATGAGATTGCCATGTGTCCACTCTTGCATATAATGTTGATTTTTTTACCTTATAGATTGATAAATAGAATTATAAATATACATGAATGTGTATTTTTAAGCATAGAGATAGCAAAGTAAGCAACATTCACTGATGCTATGACAAGCAATTTATGTATAATATGTTTCCATATATATTCCAGAATAAAGGAGAATATTTTTTCCCAATAAAAATAAATTTATTCAGAAGGCCAATATTTAATCCCAAAAGATAAAATAAACCATAAAATTCAAAATGAATTTAAAAGTATTTCTTAAATATATCTGAAGAAATTCAAGTTAGTTGGGCTCTTTGCAAGACAAGGAAGTAATTGACTTTTTTCTTTTGTAAAAGGCAGTATGCTCAAAGTTGATCTGGGGAATCTTAAAAAAAAAATATTTTAAAATAATAATGAAAGCCAGGAGTATCTGTTTTCCTCCCCAGGTAAAAAAGAAGAATTTTCTCAGCTGGATACTACTTTAGATGAGAAATTACAAGGGAGAAAAGACTTTACATACCAATGGCTTCATACACAGCTTTTGGATTATGAAGCAGCAAGTTCCAGAAATATGAAGTGGTGAGGTCATTGCCTTTAAATTAGATTTTTTTTAATTTTAAATTTATCTTGTAAAGTGAAACCTAGGTTAATAGTTCTAAAACAAACATGACTTTGTAGCTAGCAGACAGTTCACAGTATTTCCGGGTCCCAAACATGGTACCCTTTAGAACTGGTTTAGTAGTCCTTATACATATACTTCTTCCACAGTGATAATGAAATGATACACAGTGCAGAATCTTATGATAAATATCTACATAGCTATATGCTAGCAATGCAGTGTTTTTTAAAAAAAGTGCTTATTCATCATATATTTTATAACTTTATTTGTATATATTATGGGTTTATGTAATTAGATCAACTGTAACATTACCTATATTGTTAGATTTGATTAAGGAAGTAAAAAACCCACTTTTTAACTAGATAGTATGTATTTACATTTTGTCTTCAAAACATAAACCCAACTTTTACATCTTCATAGTATACTTTAGTAAAATGTTGTAAACATGTTCCTTCTATATTTAATTTTGCTTATTAAACAGGTAAAATATCAGTACAGTTAAAGAAAAGGTTAATCTCATTCCTTAACTAACATGAAGACATAGTAAGTATATTTTGGTCATAAATTCAATATAAACCATTGATATCTTAGTGAAGTCATTAGTAGACACAATGCCAAGCAGCTCTAATAAAACCAAACAAGGTGTCAGCAGGCAAGCAGTGGATTTAGTGTAAGCATTTTAACTTTATTTTCATTAAAAATGTATTTAATTTGTAATGAAATTGACTGCATATTGTTATGTTTTGTATGGAAAAATATTCCACATTTCTAAATTGTGTCAATGACTGTAGGAAGTATATGCAGCACATATTCCTTAGAAAATGTTTATCTGTCAGTCATGTTCCATAATAGTGAAACACTCCAAGTGTTTGTTTAAGATAACTGTCATGACTTTTAATTTGAATGAAAACACTGGAACAGAACATGTAATGATGTTTGAAAGTAAGAAGACACGGAGATTTATAAAAGAATTTTTTAAAATGTTATTATGTTACCTCTGCAGGTGTGTGCTATGCACTAGTATTTGTATTGACATTTTTTAAGATTATGATACCATTTTTGAATGTGGGAAAAGTCCCACTTATTTCCATTGGAACATCACTGGTAGACTGTTTAGAACAGCTGATACATTTATGTAACTGAAAACAATTTTATTCCTATGTAATGTGACAACTGATTTGGCTATAATTTATGTCAGTACATGCAAAAATTCATGCATGGTTGCATTTATTGACATTTATATTTTTAAATTAGTATTCTATCACAGAAGTAAACAATATTGGTTGTTAATAATGTCTTGATTTTAATGTTAAGTACAAATATTTTAATATTAATTACTCTGATACTTTAACATTATCAACTAGTATTAATTACTCCAATACATCTTAACCATGGAAATATTTTAAATAGTATCATTTCTACTTAAGCAGGAGTGTTTCCAGGAAAAGATTCTGTCCAGGTATTTTAGTGAACCCAGTACCATGGGATTTATTGAAATTCCTATTCCACATTTTTCCCAGCTGTCGTTTTTTGCCTGAGTTAGATCCTGTGATACGTGACAGTAGACGAGTACAACTTGTGGTAAGAACTTGTTTCCTTGTGGGATTTTGCAGAATTCAGTTATGCCTTCATGGTGTTTTCAAATGCATGCTTGGTGTAAAAACAACCAGGAGATTTTTTTGATTTAATATAATTCTTTAATGTTGTCTCTATTTGGCAATCAAGTCGCCCATTGATGGAGATCAGAAGAAAATGTTTGAGCACAAGAGCCCATGTGTGTACATAGGGTTCTAGTTTCATAATCTGATACTGGTTTTGTTTTTAAGACATCAAATGCTACTGTGTGTTTTTTAAAGCTTCTAAATCAACCTTTTAAAAAATGTTTTTAAAAAATTAACTATGGTTCAGCACTAATTACATTATTGACTGAAAACATGTATTCTTGTCAATCAGACAAGTTTAAATGTTCTTAAATTCTGTAAGTCACATACCTAAATCATATGCCCACAGTGTCATTTATTAAAAGACAGTAAGTTGGACTACTATGTAAATAAGGTGACATTATTAAAAACAGTATAGAAAATCAGACCTATTCCTACAATTTATTTTCTATAGTTTTTTACATCATAAAATGCCCTCTACTCTTTTCATGATTCATTCTTTTCTTTGCACCATTTAAAAAAAAAGTTGTATTTTCTGAAATGGGTAGTTCTGTAGGTTGGCAGGAGGGGGAATATGAGTGATATAATAATCTGAAGATTTACAAAATAAAAAGTCTCAGTGTCAGAGACACCCAAAAGTTCCTTTGATAGTGAGCAGTGTTATGATGCCTACAGGCCAATTTATACTACACATTTTACATTTTATTGCCAAATTAGCAATATTCTTGCTGATATAATTACATGGGGGTTAAAAAAATGGGGCAAAAACTTACAAACTATACAGAATTAGTGTCTTATATTCATATACATAATGTAAAATGTTGCATTAAAAGTATTTCCCAGTTAGATGATGTGTCATATGCCTCATTCTGTACTCTGAGCAATCTTGGCCCTTTCTAACCTGTGTCTTCCTTAGCTTCACCACCTATGCAATATGCATGTTTTGGAAATGCTTCCATATACTCTTCTAAAATTCACTGTTGAAAAAATGCTTTTAAGGCTTATATGTTACTATTACTATTTTCTTTAAGTGAGATTTTGTCAAAGATTTTTCTCTACTGTGGCGTGTGTCCAATTCTTAGGTTGCTGTTAAAATTTAGTGACTGAAATCATGAACTAGGCGAACATTGTGATGGGTTTTGGTTGCAGCAGCACTAATAGTTATTTGTTAGGTAAAGTCTAAAACAGTAATTGCTCTAATTTGAGCAAATCATAATCTAATAATGTTATCTAAATTACGCATTATGTAATTATCGGTAAGCATATGTGCACATAGGTAGATTGTATCTTATTTACAGTAAGCAGTTCTGTCCACAAAATACTGCTGTAATCCCACAACAGTATTATGTGGTGTGCCCACATAACTGGCAACGTTATGGGATTGTCACAGCCTGTGCCACATAATTACATAGCTGTTCCACATGAACGAAATACAGAGAAAAATGCAATAGAAGGTCAAAAAATAGAAAAAGGAATAAAATGTATCTGTAATGTAGAAAGCAGTACTATATAGGCAATGAAATAATGATGTGGTTTGTACACATAGACAGCTGGAGAATTATTGTTTTAAAATTTATAAGGGTTCTTTTAACATCTAAAGGTTGAAATGTGAAATGTGAACACACTCCTAATGCTTTTGCACAGTAACTCAGTTAAAAGCTATCAAATCATGACAAAAATGAAGTTAACACTTAGCTGCAATCATTACCAAAAAGTAGGAAAAGTTCTGGTAAACTGAAAGAAAGAAGAAAATATACATTTTTTTTAAAAAAAGAGAGAGAGAATTAAAAGAAGAAAGCATTCCTGGGCATTTCCAGGAGTTTATTCGTATGTCATATGCTCGATCATAAAGTTTCCTGGTGTGTAATAGGATCCCTAATTTGTATGTGTTACATAAGCCTGTATTCTGAAAGTACTAGATTAATATAATTTTCTAACTGATATTTGTGCAAATTCCAAGAATTTAAGACAGTCTTTTTCATGGATGCAAAATGGAATTTCAATGGTTGCATATTCACAATAAAGTCTTAGCCCTTCTCATTGGGGAATAAACCCTATGTAGTAACCTGCAGTAAATCTAAGACCTTATTATGTTAATCTTGATCATTTTGATGATTTTGCTTACTACTACTACTACTACATAAGTGCTTAGGAAGGCATGCTGACTTACAGTTTAAACTGGGCACTTGAAATTAATATGATTTTGCTGAATGACAGGTAGGATAGTCTTCCTGATTCATCTTTGTATATAGTTTAAGTTACCTACATGGTTAACCACTTCCCTATTAATCAGTATCTCCAAATCATTAAGATATAACTTGAATTTAAAAGCACTTTTTACCTCAGAAGGTTAGAGAATATCTTGATAATTTAACATAGGAATAGACAAATATTCAGATGTAGAACTGTATTCAAGGCAAAGATTCCTCCTCATTGAAATTAATTTCCAATTAATTGGATAAAAAAGATTTGTAATAAAACTAAGGGCAAAAAATCTGAAGAGTTAAATATGGTGATCACTACAGATGGAAGTCCAATACTGCACTCTGTGAAAAAGCATACCCGTATCTTAAATTTCTTCCAAATTTTTGGCTTTAAGCTATAAATGTAAAAGGGAAGGTTTTAATTAGCTTCAGAGGACTTTCAATCAGGTTCTTTACAAACCTGAAATTAAGTTTGCTCCAGTGATTAATACAACCTTAAATATTACTCTGACTGTAATTGGTTGAAAACACTTATCTTTATTTGAAAGAAAATAACAAATATTTTACATCAGAGAGCCAGACAGCCCTATTAAAATCTAGCATATGACACTGAATATTGTTGTCTACAAGATGATGAAGCCTCAGATTCTATGATTAGGGATTGGATAATAATTCCGTGGAAAGGTTAGTTGTTTAAAATACTGTGGCCTCCTGGGTCTTTGGGAATCGGAACATTAGAAAACTTCTGCTGTGTGTTGAAACAGGTTAGATGGAAATAAGAATGATCAATTCCGTTGGTTTGAATCTCTCTTGAGCATCACAATGGTTGCATTATTTCGACTAAGGAAAGACTAATAGCTTTCTATTTAAAGATTTTGAACATAGGGTACACTCACAAGCTTAAAGTGATTATAAATATTAAGGCCACAAATATAAAGAGTTGGCAGGATAAAACTGTCACTCTTTTCAAAGTTTCTTGACACTGCTATGGAAGAGAAAATAAAATATTGATGTTAACAGCAATAATACAGCCTGCTACCTGTGCAAAGCAAAACTTTAAAATCATGGTCATTAAACATATAAAAGACAAGCATCACAAAACAAGGGATAAATTTTCTGTGCTGACACAGAGGGTACACAGTCAGTAAGGAAGAGTGTAAAATCTCTGTATCTTTGGAGTTCTTGGTTTGAAAATGCATGAACTTTTTAATGAATTTTACATTAAACAGTGACTGGGTAAAGACAAATAAATGAAACAGGTCTCCATTTCATCTGAGTTCTCTAAGTTAGACTGGACTACAAAGCCTGTCTGCATTGGTGCAATGCTGCTCTTGGTACAGTCAACTGGTTTGAACAGGAAGTCTGGAGATTGTCTCCTCCAGAGTAGGCTACAACTTTATAGTAATGGCATTTTCCTGAGAAAAAGGGAACTGCAGGCTGCAGCCCCCCGAGGAAGGAGTTGAGACCCAGTCTCTCAATTCCTGGTCTAGCTAGTCTAGCTACTAAGATATTATGCAAAACTTTGGTGACATTACTACTAGCACAGTCTTTCCTTTTTTGTTGTTTGTTTGTTTTTATAAAAAATGGACTCTACTCAGTCACGTAGCTTCTGAAAGGATTTGCGGCTTTTCAGCCCACATAGAGGAATGACTTAATCGGCCTCCTGGACTCCACTTCTGAATGTCCAGAGACTAGAAAATTTAAGTATGTCCTTATGTTCAATACTTCCAGCTGACTGGCTCTAGACTGGGGATTTTGTAGATTGCTCTTCTGCAGTGTCTGATTTTTCCCCGTCATTGTTCCTGGCCCTCAGTATCTAGTCAACAGTATTGTTAGATGGCTGGTTTTGAAGTTGAATAGCTTTTCATTTCAAGGAAAGGGAGTTCTTGTTGACTAAATGTGAAGAAATAGTGAAAATGTGAAGCAAAACCAACAATCTGCCCTTTACAGTGTGTGGTATCTTCCAGGTCAGTATTTTTAACCTTTGCCCTACATGTTCCCAAAACAAGGACCCATTGCTAAAATGAAGTATGGTTTTCATTTCTATTTTGCTGTATTTATGTGCAGGTACATTGCCTTATGCCAAAATGTACCTCCACTGGATGTTAGAAGTTTATAATTAATATAATACTCTTACCTAAAGTATAATTAAAATGCTGTCTGATGGTTATGGTTAATTAGCAAAACCTAAAAGATTACATTACTTACTGGGCCCTTGACTGATTGAACTGATACATGTCCTGGATAAAACATAAATATTGCAGAAAATAATGCAATATGACATCTCTGACATTCAACTGTAACTTAAATTATAGATTGGTCAGTAAATGATCTTAAGCTGTTTAAGGTTTCATCAGCCGTCTGCAAGATTAATTTTCTTCAAAATTACTGTACTAAAATGTTTTCTTTTGTTGTTGCACTGACTCAGATCACAAACCACAATTTTAAGATCGGCTCTTATTTACAAAAATGCTTTGACATAGTGCATTTGTTCAGCCTAGGCAACAATAAAGGATTGTGGTATCATTTTGAAGAAGGTTGTTTGACAGACCCTGTTTGTTTATTTGGGGTAATGTGAGCTGCATTCAGAAAATGTTATATTTTGTTTCATGATTGTGTACATTCTCTCCCACTGCTTCCAGGCAAGCCCTGTAAGCAGAGAAGACATGGATTTAGACCTCGTTTCCATGGCCAGTGGAAGTGCTTTGACTGAAAACAGAGAAAAAAATAAGCAGCCACACAGACACTCAGCAAGATCTTCAAGTAAGTTATGGTTTTTTTCAATATCAGTTTTAAAGATCACTTTAAAATGCTAGGTGGAACTGAGCATGCTTGGAATCCCTAATGACACGTGCTACTTATCTTTCTGTTTCTTTCTTACCTAAAACCTTTTAATGTGTTTTTTACAGTTCTGTTTAAAAACTGCGTCATTAATATCAGTAGACTTTCCTCTAGTGATTTTAACCCACGGGAAGTTCCCTGTGATGTATGCTAGGTCTTCTGATGATTGAGTTCTTAAAAGATTTTCTTTTCTCTAAATTACAAAAACAGAGTGGTTTTTTAAATGTTCTCCTTTTTTTTTTCAAAAGAGGTTTGAAAAATACGTGTTTTGTTAACTGAATACCAGAACACATATCCTAATCAAGCCACAGATTTCTGTCATGTTGATTACCAATTATGCTGTACTATATGCATCCTACTGAACTTACTATAGCTCAGTGGCAGAGGATGCTTTTAAAGCCTTATATATTTACCACTCTCATATCATACAAATTAACAAAAGAATCTGTATATAGGAGAAATGAAAAAATAATACTTGAAAGTCATAAAATGGTAGCATTTTAACTTTCATGTTTTATTTTGTGTAATATAACTGAAGAAAATGTTAGTATATTTCTAATAATGTGACATACTATATTTTGTCATTTGTGTACAATGTCTTTTCCAAATAAACACAACTCCAAACCCCAAAAATGTACTTTACAGAAAATATAAGCAGTATTAAATAACTTTGGCAAAATTATTGAAATTCCTGAAACTGTTTAAGTAGTGAAGTTTCTTGAAATGCTTTATGTCAAAATAGAAATTAGGTTATTTCATAAATTATATGTAATTGCTGGATTTGCTTTTTTGATTATGTTTTCATTTATACTGACTTTTCACTTTCAATGAAAAACAAATGAAAATTCAAGGAAAACATGTAAAAATATTCGATATCTCTATTTTTCTGACATACTTTGTAAATGCTTTAGAATAAAGATTTGTTTACATTATATTAGTCCACCACAGGCAAAAAATAACAGAGAGTACAATTTGTCCATGCTTATTCTCTTGATTTACATTCCTAAAATTAGATTAGATAAAATTTATCATCCTAGTCTAAGTTAATCGCATCCATGGAGAAAGAATATGATTCTTTCTCTCTGCCTGCCATCTTAGAAAAGAATGAATTGTGTCCAGGATTTTCCTGTTTCTCTCCATTGGCTAGTGATGAAGCCCCACCATTTAAATTAGATGAGATTCTTAACTGCTAAGATCCTGATTTAGGGAAGACAAGTCTAACCTACTGATGCCAATGACCAAATTATCATTATATTCATATATTCAGAATAGAATGTATGCATATCTTGAATAATGGAGTTAAATAGTATACATATTCTATGTATATATTATATATGTATATATATACTATATATAGTATATGTATTATATGTCATACAATATGAATGCAGAATGCATATACTCTATTCGTATTAATGTATAACTGCTGTCTAGATTGTAATCTACACTATATTGCCATCCAGAAAAATGAATAAGAATAAGCTCTTTTGACAAAGACAGGCACGTAGAACTTGCTTAAGTTAGGAGCTTGGGAACAGTAAAGAAAAATAGTGTCATTTTATTATACCTTCAAAAAGAAGCGACTAGGAAAGGATCAGGAAAGAACAGTCAACTGGCAGACTCATAAGTACAAGAGACAGAGAGACAGTTTACAGTGTGGTAATATATACATATTTTCATAAAATACACATTTAGTACAGCACAGTTACGTATTTATTCTCCTTTCAGTAGTCCAGGAACTAAGGAAAAAAAGGTCCAGTTCTTACATCTTTCTACATACGTTTCTGTATGTGCATCTATATAAATATTTTCATCATGGATTTGAGAAATTAAATAGTGATGAGACATTAAATTGTAATGCATATTTTATATAAAACCAGACATTACTATTATCTTTGTACAATTTCTATGCAGTATATAAACACATTTATTATATTAGTTCTGTTTGCCGAATTTTGTTGCTTTTCAATGATTGAAAATAAATCGTTAGCTCTGTGGTATCCTTAATCTGAAAACATTAGAAATTTGCCTTTATTTATAATGTATTCATTATAAAATACTTTCCTGTTGTATTGTCTCCCTTGGTTTTGCTTTCTGAAATATTTAATGAAGAAACCTAGAAACTATTTTAGTGATTTAGTAGGTGTATTCCTTTTGAGTTAGCCATACTTGTATTACCGAAAAGCTTAGAAAAGATGCTGTGACCTTAGAGGTGCTGCCATTTGAATAAATTGTTAAATCAAGTTCTTGTAGCATTTTTTCAGGAGAATTCACCCTCAATGGTTTGACAAAACTTTAATTAATAAAAAGTTACTAAGTTCACTTTGCAACATCCATAATCCTGGTTGTTGCTTAGAATTCTTTTTAATTATTGGTAGGAAGTCTCCAGCAAACTGTGCCATACAACTGAAAGAGATGTTAGTATATATCAGAGATATTAGTTGGGGGTATCATATATGTTTCTTATATATAATTTGTAATTCAGTAATTGTATCAATAAATTGTTTAGAACCTCCAGGCTGAAAACTGAGGTCTAAAAATGCAGGATAAATGATTTTTACATATATTTACTCAAAAAATGCTCAAATATATATGACACTGAATAAAATACATTTTATATACTACAGTGACATGACTATACATGAATGATCATGTTTTTGTAAAAACAAAACACACAGTGCTTCAAAGTTATTATCCTTTAATTCAGAGGATCTTTTAGAAAGGCTAAGTCAAGATTTTCAGAAATATTTTGGGGAACTGATCAACTTTGATGTATTTTTTGTAGATCTTATTTTCCAAAGGTAGGTTCTTAGAATTCCTGGTTAAAGAATTTTAAGGTTTTTATCACCCAGATTTACTATTTTCTTCTGAAAAAGCTGGATGGGGTAGATTAATCCTAAACTAACTTAATTCTGTTCCTTGACGAAACAAAATGAATTAAGGAATAAAGGAAATGCTGTGGACATAGTATATCTCAGTTTAAGGAAAGCATTTGTGTACTTAAAGTATTTGATGTGGTTCCCTGTTATGTGTTCAAAGGGAAAATTGACTATGCATTAAATTCACCCAGTATTTAAAAAAAAGAAGTAAAAAAATATATAAATAACCTAAAGAAAGAGTAGCTATTGTTCAGTTAGACTAATTAGTTATCTATCTAATTTAGGACCTTGCCTCTATTGATGGCCAGTACATTATGTTCTCAAACACACCCCTTTATATTCCTCCCAGAAATCATAGTTATTTCTTTATGCTCCCTGGTAACTAATTTTTCTTTTCTATTTCTTGAGGTGGGTTTTTTGGGTGGGTTTGGGTTTTTTTCGTACATTCTTGTCTGACCATTGCTAAGATCTTAATCTCTATCATACCTGGTGCCAATAAGTTGCAAAAGTAGGTGTGTTGGAATAACCTTTTGCTGATTATATTTTCTGCCTTTCAGTTTCACATAAACTTACCTTGCTTTTGTAAAAAAAGGACAGAAAAAAAAGTTATTTTTCCCTGATGTATAATTTCTCTGTAATACACACACATGAGCCATGAGAGTTAGTGGCTTACAGTCAGAGTTATGCAATATTCGAGTATCAGCCCTACAGTATTAACTCCATAAATATTGGTGTGAATTGCTGGTTTGTTTCTTTTTAATACTTTCCTGAACGCTGGTAGTGTAGTCAGCACTAAGTTGCAAGATGGGCATAGAAATAGTTTGTGAGAATTAAAAGTTAAGTAATTATTTTTTTCTACATAGGGAGACAGCATGAATTTTTTTTATAATAATATCCAGTTTGTGAGTAGGCTATGACAATCGTCAACTCCATTCTATCATCTGAATCTGGTTCTGGCCAACCAGTGTTGGACATTTAGATGAGTCTCCTATATATTTACATTGTCTACCTATCATCACAATTTTGTGGTTTTCTTTTCTCTGCAAATCTTGAACTTTACTTCATTGTACTTCTTGTCTTGTGAACTGCAATCTTTTGAGAGCTATTTCCAGAAGCACCAGAATTTGAAAGTGGAATGCAATGGGAGCTGTGCCCCTAATTGTTATTTAAAATACTGCCCAGAATTCTTAATTCTTCTCTTCCCTGAATTCTAGTCTTTCAGGAAGCATCTGATATCAGTAAAACACTGCTTTCCAGGAAAAAAAAAAATATTTGGACCTGAATCTTGTCATTCCTTAATCACCCCTAAATGGTTCAAAAAATGGCCCATAAATACTATCATCTCCACTACAAAACATTTGTCAGTTTAATTTCTCAGATAAATTCAAACTTTACCATTCTGTTATTCAGTGAAATTTAATGAAGTTTAATAATGCCTTTCTTACACTGGAAAGACTTCAAACTCAAAGAAAAAAAAAACAAACAGTAACTTTTAATTCACTTTCCTTTTTACATCTTCCCTCAATTCTTATTTTTCCTCTTGACAGAACCCCCACCTTTTTTTTTTGCCTTCCTTTCTTTTGATAATAAGAGTCCTTAGAAAGTCTTCAACTTTTTTTTAAGCGGTGTATGGTACAGCTTTTCTTTTCTAAAAATTCCTGCTTTCCTGCTCCTTTCTCCTTAGCATTAGTATTGTCTATATATTCTACTTCCATAACTGCTGTCTTTCATTTAGGATTTGTAAACTCCCTGTGTGCAGTAAACATCTCATTTTTAAGCTCTCTCTTCATGCCTTTACTCATACTTTACCGAGGAGTTTCTGATGGTTTTTTTTTCCTTTCCTTCTTTTTTTTTTTTTTTTTTGCTTATGCAGTCTGAATTAGAAGCTTGCCATGTTATAGAAACTGAGTAAGAAACATCTTAGAAATATGGGAGCAACCATGAAGGTACTTATTTAGTAGTCCTTTCAATTCTTGGCATTTACCTGCTTAGTAGACTTCCTAGAAGATAATGGTAAAATTTATGCTTTCTCCTTAGGAATGTGTAGAAATGCTCTAAATTTATAGAGGATATTTACAGTACAAATTACTTATTATCATCAGCAAAATGCTGAACCCAATTTACCTTAGAAATCACAATCACTGCCACAATTTCAGGAATAAAGCTGTCTCTTCTGTAAGCCACATCTGGTTATATGACCACATGAGTGTTAGTGGACAAGTTTTGTCCAATAAAAGATAGTGACATGATTCCATACTGTTAATATTTTTGTGCTGAGAAAATGAAGGCATAAAATGGATAAGAAAGAGTTCTACAGTTCTGAAGTAATTAAAATTTACCAGGCTTTGATACCTAGTAGAAAAGCATGAATACTGTTTTGAACATCCTTTCAATATAATATTTTTTTCCATGCAGATTCCTCTGTACATCTTACCAGAATACAAAATATGCCTCAGAAAAAAAGCTGTTGATCCACCATACATTAGTGCATAGCATAGATTTACATGATCAGAGGAAAACCATTAGAAACTAATTAAATCTATGTTATAGGCTGAAAGAATGCAAAATAGCCTCAGTCTGGAAGCCCTTAGACATGTTAGAATAGAATGGTACCTAGGCAAAAAGCTGTGCAGACATATGGGATAATTTAGCAGTGGCACAACTCTATATTAATTTCAAGTCCTTTAATGACTTCCAAACAAGAGCTCGCTTATATCCTTCAAACTTATGGTGCAGGTAGATAAAGCTTATAATCTTAATATTCTGTCACATCCAAATTTTTCATCTGACATTTATGCTTTCTTTTAAATAATCAGTGAGAAAAATCACTGTATTAGAAATTAATAAATTAGTACAATACTCTTCATTATATTTTAAACATTCTTCAGTATACTGAACTTTACTTGATGCCCTATATATGACAATACACAGCACAATGGAACTTGTTCATGTGCAGACTTAGATACTAAAACCTACTTTTCTGTGTATGGTAAATGTATGGTGCTGATAGGATACATTTTATCCACATGAGAGAAAGTATTTGACTGCAGATTCAAGGGTTTTGGCTTTTTTTTCCAGTTCTGTCACTAGCCTGTTAGTTGATATTAGGAATGTAATTTTGAATGTATATACATCAATTTTCCTATCTGCAGAAATAATAATCATGATATATACCATCCTTATATAATGTTTATGTATCTGCTGATGAAAGGATGATAGCATCATTATGTTTAACTGTTAGGAAAGGGAAGGGGCCTCCTCCTCATTTGTGAACTGGGTAAACTATTTGGAAGCTGCCATGTCAACAAAGGAGTAACGTTACAGATGTATATACACAGGTACAGCCATGCAAATGACAAACTAGTTATAGTATGGTGACAAAATCAAGGGATATGTCAAATGGTGGAATGACTAATTCACAAAATAAAGATAATTGGTGACAATGTAGGTCTAACATTCTTTCAGAGTTTCTTAAATTCACTAACTGATTTTTTTTTCTTAACTGGGGAGATGTATTGAGTTACGATAGAAGTGCAGCAGTGCTTCAAGAAATTTTATTAAAAATTCAACAAACAGTTTATGATGATGAAACTAGGAAAAATCAGGTATGTGCCATGAATTCCTTTCCAGTATAGGTATAAATCCTGTGTTTGGAAGTGAAGTAAATCAGCACAGGTTGTCACTGTTTATGTGTGCAGAGAGCTATTTATCTTAATATCTGCTTGAGAAGAAGGGTTCTCTCAAAAATGAACATAAAATCATGAAAGTAAAAGTTAATTTCTGAGATGAAATCCTGGCTTAATCAAAGCCAGTAAGCCAGATTTCCGTATGATACATGCATCTAATATGCAATGCAAAAAACTTCAAATTTTTACTGTATTTTTTTCTATTTGCAGATAGACTATCTGAGTATTTCCCTGTTCTTGCAGTATGCAATCTTAATAACTTAATTTTTTAAATTTAAGGAAACACACAGGCAGGCCTGGCTTATCAGTGTAGTTCCATTTATTTCCATGCGCAAGTGTTTTAAAAATTCGACTAGTAGTGAGTGTGATTAAGAAGAAGAAAATCTGGACCACAAAAGTACTTGTGTATAATTTTGCATAATGAGAATACTCATGCATGCAAATTTGACATATTTTGCAGGATCAGAACTTTTTTCTATTTGTTAAACACAGCTGAAAGATTCTGCTTTCCTAACCATTTGAAATAATTATGGAGATGCATATATATTTTTCTATGTATTAGTTAACTATCGAACAGCACATACCTAATCTTTTTGAACAGACTACAGAATGATAATTTACAAGATGCTGCTTAATTCACTTTGAGGTTACATATTTAAAAAATGACCTAAATGCAAATTTAAAAAGGCACTTAGAACTTGCTTTCGTTAAATTTAGCAAGATAGGGAGAAAAATTATACATTATCTCATGTAATTCATAATCGGTGTTTTGAATTATGAAAATAATTCAACTATGTATAACAGATACACAGAGGCATTTCCTAAATTTTAAGTGCTTAATTTTACAGCCTGATAGTCTTTTAGGAGGGTTTGGGGATTTGGAGGAGGAGGGGGCATGCTTTTTTTAGAGAGAAACCAGGTTAAAAATAAAGAGAAAATCCATTCTGAGACATTGACTTAATGTGTAACTTAGATACCCACTTGTAACGTTGGAACCAGTAGACTCACCACAAGGATTTCTGTCATATGATGTAAGTAAATAATAACAATTTTATGTTTCCTTTGCTGTGGGATATTTGTCAAGTAGCTTCAAAAAGTCTCAAATCATTGCACAGAAAGACCCAGTAATGAATGTTGGGCTACTACAGAGTTGTTGCATTGGACGGCAAAGATGTGTCTACAGATTTTTTCCCCAAGACAATCTTTCTTTCTTTGTTTGTTTCCCTTCTAATTTGTCTCTTTTTCACTGCTGATTTTTCCACACTTGTGTTCCCTAATACTTTCTTTTACTATGAACAGTTCTTGTTTCTGCTCCTTCAACTTCTTATTCCAGCATAAGCTTCCTCTCCCATCCACTCTTAGGCTTCCTTTCCACAGTCGCCATTGAGTCTTGTGTTTGTTTCCACAGATCCCTGTCTGATTACCTTTTTCCTCTGTCTCTCTATTCCCTTTTGTATCCAGCTATTCCTTGACAGTATTCCTCAGATTCATCATCTCCTAGTTTACATCTCCTCAAAATTTGGCCTGATTTCATGTACTATTTAGGCAGATCTTCAGTCCAGACTCTTAATCTACTTGTTCTCTGTATCCTTTCTTATCATCACCTGTATTTTCTTTTATTTTAATTATGTAAGTTCTGAGAGTTAGGGCCTATCTAGTGCCCCTTAATCCATCTTCTTTATTCTTACTCAGTTCCCCTTTGCCAATTCACAACTTTCTTCTTCTCCAAGTTTTCTCTCTCTCAGTGTCAGTCTATTTGTCAAGTCATTCTGGTCTCTTGTGCCAGCTATGTCAGGGTATTGTTTGCCAAGGTAGCCTTAGTTTCTCTCACCTTAACTCCAAGTCAGTCTCATTTCTCTCTCAAGTTTTAATTCCAGCCCCCTGCCTCTTCTCTCAGTCTCCTTCCTATAGAAGCTTTGGTTCTTATCTTCTCCATGGTTCCTGTAGCTAGGCTCCATCTGCCACAGAGAGCATGAAACAAGCAGGCTCTTAAGTTCCCTGACCTAGCATGATCTTCAACATTATTCTTAGGAATAGTCTTGCTTAGCTCCGTGTAACGTCATGGTAAAGTGCGTTTCCATGCTGACTGATATTTTAGGGAATATAGCCAAAAAAATCAAGAACGTCTCCTCCGATCATGTAGAAACTTCAATTTGTATATACTTGATCCAAATTTGGACAGATCCTAAAAGCAAGGCTCTGTTACTTGGCCGACTTCAAGTCCCCTCTACAAAGGGCAACATAAATATTTCACATATTTTCTTAGAAGTGACCGACCTTTCAGAAAACTTTGGCCAAAGGCAGATACTCAGTATGTAAAATTTCATCCTAAATGGTCAAAATTGGGGAAAGAGATAAGGAACTAAAAAACAAAAGAAATATTGGGCTTTAATAACCAATGATGCTAAAAGTCCTGTTTGTAGTTAGGAAAATGTTATATTTTACAGGAATATTTTTGGAGCATTATGTTTGTTTTGTTATTTATTTTAAGTGTGTAGAATGACAATTAATAAATGGTTATAGCTTATTCTTGTAAGCACTTATCCATGTGAATTCCTTCATGTGACTGAGTCACATTTTAGAGTTCAGATTATTCAAATATGTAATTGTCAGCATGTTCTGGTTAGAACAGCATCAATGTTTGATAAAGAAAGACATTTCAGTTCATTGTTTCTATAAAATTTTAAGATTAGTCTCTAGTCCTACCAACTTGAAGTCAAGGAGATTTACAAACAAAATTAATTATTTGCTTTAAAAAAATAAATTAATCATGAGTATGTTTTATCTTCAAATCTCCATATGGAAAGGAGATATATGTTTACATATTATGTGGGATTTAGTATGAGATCCTCCTGAGACTTCTCAATGCTATTCAACTATAAGTGTGAAATACAAAAATATAATTTAAAAGCAATACAATAAATATATTTTTGTTTTGATGTAAACAATGCAACTAAAAAGAATTTTTTTTGATCCGACTTCAGTATTGCCATAAGTAACAATATTAAAAAGTAACTTTTCTGAGATTGTAGCATTTACCTTTTTCACAGACCTCCTGAACCTAGCTTCTTTCCAGAGCTTAAATTGATGTAAACGCTTTGCTGCTAAGGATTCGTTCTGGTCACTTTCATTAAAATGTTGAAGTTTTTTCTCCATGCCTTCTTATGCTGTATTTGCTCTTAAGTAATACAATATGGTAAGGACTTTGAAATAAATTATATCTCCAGACACACAATGTTAGGTGGATCGATAAATGCCCTATGACGTCTACTATACATCATAAAATTTCTATCATAACCTGTTTAACAAAGCTTTTCTTCTTGGACACCAAGAATTTCATTCAAAGCATTTTACATATTGCATTACTTATCAAAACAGAGGATACGTAAACCTTGACATTTGTTAAAAGACCCAGGCTTTAACCAAAAAAGACCAGAACAAATCGATAGCAGAAAACAGATTAAACAACAGAAAAGTGACTGCTTAGAAATAGAAGCATGTTAACTTAACCCAAGACAAGCTTTCAGCACATACTCAAAAGAAATGGTTATTTGATATATACAGGCACCTGGAAATCTCTCAGACTATACTGGAGCTTCATATAGTCAAATATTACAATTAAATGAAAGTACAGTAAATAACTGTCACAGCCTGTCTTCCAAAGCCTAGTTTGGGATAGGAGAAATTAAATTGCTTTTCTTGGCTAAGATTTTGTTTCCCATACAAATGGGTATTAGAATAACTGTATATCATGTTAAATTATACTTAATACACTTGCCAGGTTCTATTTAATTCTAGTACCAGTAATGGTGGTTGTTATTGTTGTTATTATTATTATTGTTGTTATTGTTGTTGTCAAAAAATCAGTATTTTATAGAGTAAAACCAATGTAATAGTTCTAATTTATATTTAGAAAAGATACTTATATATGGGCTTGAAACAATGTGAATCTTTCTGTTGTTGCCTATGGGTAAAGCCCACTACAAATACACTCATGGAACATAACATTAAAAGAAAGTGTTATGATCATGCTTATAATTATTCATAAATCACAAATACACGTGTGCATACCTATGTGTGTATGTATGCATACTAATGAAAGATATGCCTTACAGATCTCTTTATATTTATAGCAAAATATGACTTTAAATGTCACCTTTTATTTTACCAATCAAAAAGTTCTGATAATAGTAATTTTATTCACTCATATATGCTAATATGCGAACCGTTCGTTTGCAAGACACATTGCAGTTTAGGGAAAAATTAAGCTATTGCAAATCCAAGCTTGCTGTAAAAACTGTTCACATCATTAGTAATGCTATAGGAGAAAGCTATAAGCTCTCTCAAAAAAAACCAATAGAGGTGTAAAGTAAGACTTTCAAATAAAGTGCACCCTGAAGAACAGTTAAAGGATCTCACAGAGATTTTTAATCTTTTCATAATACCTGAATATCTGACCTTGCAGCACTTTGGGTGTATGCTTGGTAGAACATTTTTTAAAATGCAACATGTTTTCATTTGCTATCAATCATTGGTTTTTGGTGAATCTTTGCTTTATTTTTCTGTACATTGAACGACGTATCCTCCCCACTTTTTATTATTTTCTCACCTTTTCTTAAAATAAAAAATCTCATAAAGCAGTAAAATTGCACAACTTCCCCTGAGCAGGTATAAATGTATTTACATCCAAGTAGAAGAAGTAAAGCACAATAAATATAAGTAAAGACAGCAAATATAAGAGAAACAAATATAATAAGTATTCACTTATCTATTCATTTTAATATGTTTTTTATTTGTTTGTTTGTTCGTTTAGAAAAACAAGGCTGAATTTTTAAGGAACATTTCTAGGTTAGTCTCTTAATTCAAAGTGATATTATCATCCCTTACCAGACTTTCATCTTCCCTCATCTCCTCCATCTAGACAAAATTCTAACCATTTGTTAATGGAGCTGTCTTTATTGAATATTTCTGAAGGAAAAAATTACCTGTTTGAATAATGTCAAATCAGAAAACCTGTTGTAAACACAGGTATTGACAACAAAATAACTGAGTTTTAGTTTTAATTTATATGTAATATTTTTACTTCTTGCAAGACTCTACCTAGATGTTTACTTTATACTTAAGTACAAAGCTGCTCTTAATTCACCACAAGAGTGTTCATACCTAGATTTTCACTGAAATAGCAAAAGACATGAATTAAAAATAAGCAATAAGCATTGTGGGAACATGTATGATAAATCAGGTAAGTCCTATATTTGCAATGCATTCCATTCCTATATTTTCATTTTTATTTCTGTTTGTTCTTGCATTAAACTCTAGGAGAAAAAACTCCAGTAAAAATCTTTCTCATATTTGACTAATACCTTCATTGTAAATGAGGTGTTTCTTTGCTTTATGACACAATTTTTCAATCATAATTAATATTTTAGCCACTAGCAGTCTGTAAGTATAATGTCTGAGAATTAGGTGTGATATGAATAGGAATAAGCAAACTTCGCTATGCTTATATGCCATTCTGACTCATATCTGTGTTTGAGAATTTTTCTTCAGGGAATAGGCTGTTAGATCTCCATGCCAGTTTTGTCTTTCATCACTCCAGTTAGACCAATAACTGGAACAGCAGTGCTGATAATAATACCCATCTCTTAGTACTAGTTAGTAGATATCAAAAGTGCTTTATCAGAAGAGCAAGCATAATTATGCCCATCTCAAAGATGGAAAGATGGGACATACAAAGGGAGTGATTTGCAGTGATTTACAACAAACCTGTCTTGTAGATATTTCATTCTAAATTAGTTGATCATTCCCTACAATGGTTTTATTTTATTTGGCTGAAAGTGCTGAGAACTGTGTGGAGGATGGAAAGGAAGAATACAGAGTAATTTATGCTTTGATTTAGTTTGTCTAGGTCACTACTGTATAGTAAAGTTTAAAGCAGACCCTAGGAAAACTAACCAGCACTTCAGGCTAGATAAAGAGCGCTGTGACTGCCAGACTTTGGGATAACCTCTGATTTGTTAAACCTGCATTCAAGGGAGCAGAGAGTCTACACCTTTAGAGTATCTGGGATTTTGCGAAAATACCTTCAGGCTGAGGAAGTTATCCTTCTCTGTTACTGAGGGTCTACAAATCCTGAGCTGTGATTCTTACAGACATCTAAAATGTTGTTTTGTCAGACAGCTTATATGCACTCAAGGTTAATAAGTTATTACATTTTACTCACAAAATATTTTACTGCTCTACCCTCAAAACAATGCATAAATCCATTACAATTAAAAAATTTTTTAAAAAGTGAACTTTTGACTCTGAAGTTTAGACAAGCACAATTCATGCTATGACAGATATAGCTATTATTCTGCCAAAATAAAAAGATATATTAGTAATTTATGAAGACTTTTCACAAGTTTCTTGTAGCAAGTTACAGCAAGTCTTTGGGGATTTTTTTATGGAATAATAATAGACATTTCGTACTAATGGAAGGACAATATATCCTTCCAATAAATTGCATATAGTTATAAGTTGAAAGCCAGAAAATCTATTTTTACAGATGTCTGAAATCCATCGTGAAAATAATATTTAGCAGTACAGAGAGGTTCATAAACAAGTGAGATTGTTAGTCCAGAAATGATCCAGATTAGGCAATTACAATGTGGTTGAGTTCCTGTTTTGCTACATTGACTCTATCACTTCTAAACTAATTTTCAAATTTATCAATGAAGGTTTTGTTCTGGCATTTGTATTTATTCTGTTTTTAAAATAATATAATAAAAAATATTTGTTTTGTCAAAATATAGAAATAAATAAATGGTATGTCTAGTTTACCTTTATCATTGATACAACTTTGAAGGTGAGTTCGTAGGAAAGTCAGTCTCAAGCATAACTTAGCCCTAAACTTCTTTTCCAGTCTAAACATGCAATAGCTATTTCCCCTTTTTTTTTTTAACAAAGAACGTATTCCAGTCTTAATTATTTTTTGTTGTTTAACAAAGTTTGCAACTTCAGAAAACATCTCTTTAAATTAAAGAAGGGATGCAATTTTTTAAAATATTATTACCATGTTAGATGTATTGTGAAGCTTCAGTAAATGAACGACTTAATTTACTAATTTGAGGGTTTCAGCCTTCAGTGAATACGTTATGGTTCCTAGTCAAACGAATTAATGGAAAGTTTGCTGCTTGATTAAATAACTTTATTCTTTGCTCTTTAACAAAAGCCTTTCTGCAGCAGAGATATCTGCTACCGTTTGTGGTGTTAATAAAAAGATCCAAAAGCAAGGAAACTGGGAATCCCATAAAGGCAAGACATTAGTATTTTAAACCTTTATCAGGTAGACCTAGAGTAAGTTCTGCATTTTAAGAAAAAAATAAAAGAATTTACTACATCTGTAGAGCCATAAGAAAATGAACGGAGATCATGTCTAAAATACTTGGAAGCTCTTGACTGCAAAAAGAGAGAACTATTTATTAAGATACAATTGCAATAATTTAAAACTTCCTAAAAAAGGAACTGTAGGCTGGGAAAAGCTCCTGACATTTAGATCTAGCAGACTACAGGAAAGCATCCATGAGAAAACAAAGAAGTTCTTACTGTTTGAAATTTATAGCTATGTTTTATGTATTAGTAGATACAATTATATTCAGTCATATGATTTAAACTTTTTTTAATTTTTAGGGGACTATTTATTGTGAGAAATTTAATTTTGCTATTAAAAAGTACTAAAAAGTTAAAATATCAAAAATACTTACTAAAAATATGTAGTTAGTAATCTTTTCCTTCAATAGGTGACAAAAAGATGTAAAATTTTTATTTGATAAGCTAAGATGGCATGCTAATTTTATATATATTTGTATATATAGATAGATATAAAATTGCTGTGCTGTGAACATCATATCATTTTCTTGCAAAGTTTGAGTTGTCTTCTACAGATGCTTTCTTCCTTACAGGAGTCTAAGAAAGATAATTCCATCTGGAAAGTGTTGGTTTGTGTAAAATAAATATCATACCTTTTGTCAGGTCTACTGGTTATTTTATTTAAATAATTGTCTTAAGTATTTTGTAGAAACTATTGTCTAAATTACTCAAGTGTCTGTATGCATGACAATGAAAGTGATTATTTCACATATTTCTATGGGTGCTTAAACTTGCTGTGGGACCATTCAGCATCAAAGTTTAAGTATTCCTGGGCTTTGAAAAAAAGAAATCTCTCTTTTATTTGGTCTAATATAGTAAAACAATAACTTGTTAATTAGATACATCTTCTGAACTAGTTCTCCATCCACTTGAAGGATGAATGACGTTACTAGTTTCTCTGTCAAACGCATTGCTTATCTCTAGATGTGTTTAAAATATGTTCAAAATGGACAGATAGTGGCACTTTTAAAAATATTATAATTTTGTGTAGTAATTTTACTGTCTATTTTGATAACGAGTTTGTTTTAAAAAAGTACTACCTTGTGAAAATACTTGTATTACTTTTAAAACAGTGAGCAATACATAATTATAGAAGTTGTGTGCTATCCAATTAGACATATTAATGTGTATTATTATCTTAAAAAGAATATGATGCAGTGAAATTTAGGGAGTTTCATTTGTTTGTTTTTTAATTTCACATGTCTGTTTATTGTTTAGAAAAGAATATATCTACTCCAGAAAAATCGTGTTTGGGTCCATCTCATAAAGAACGGATATCATTTCGAGACCATCCAGTGCAGCTCAGCGGAGGATGGGGAGCAGGCAAAAAAAGGCAAAAGCTTAAAAATATTAGCTGAATATTGGAGATAATTTAACTAGTTGATTTAATGAAATATGGAGAGCATATGGAAAGCTGTTTCTTTTTAAGCCTGTGAATATCAGTTTTTAGATTCTTGTTTGTTACGAATATAAACAGTTTCAGTTAACTACATTTGACTTATTTTATTATACATGGTTACAGTGGTTTGGATTTTTTTTTTCTGGTCAAAGTGTTTTATACCTGTCAGTAAGTTATCATAGTTTGTGTTTTCAATTGCTTATATGTTCATGTGGTGTAGAATGCAGAACTGATTAACCCTATAAGGATTGTTGTATGGTGAATAAGTTTAGGCTTGCTTATAAGAACTGATTGAGATGTGCAAATGTAATAATGGTTCACACTCATGTGATGTATGTCACATATCAGAATACTGAATTCTCATTTTCTCACAAATAAAATACATGCTTGCAAACTATGTTGTGAGCTATAACAGCCATCAATACCATTCTTAAAGAAGTCTGTTTAGAATATTTTACTGAAGCAGCAAAAATTTGGAGCAACCTACAAATGGTGGGGATGCACTTATCTTTTTTTAGTAATATGAGGAGTCCTCTAGAGCTTTCATCCTGAATTATAGTCATAATATGATAAAGCAACCTGTTATAGTTTTATACTTTCAAGGACTTCTAACATCTTCCTAGAGGGTTAAAGAAAAAATAAATTTACAAAGTTCTTATTTTGTTCTGGGGTAATGTAACATTACATCTACATGACACTGTTAACCCAACTTTATTTGTTCATGTAGCCAGACTCCTTCAGACCCATGTGTAAAAGTTTTGTGGTGCAAAGAGACCTAGAGAAAGAGAAGAAATACTATTTCAACTATTCGTGGGTATCTAACTCATTACTTCTAGTGAATGCTTTGTCCATTAACATACAGGACAGAAAATGTTCCTTGATTTCAAAGCCTAACATTATTTTAATGTTTTCCACTTTGAGGGTAGAAGTTGCTAATTGGATCTAGAGAAGTCTGTCTTTGGTATTTCCTCATCTGTTTTTGTCCAATATTGTGAAGCCTCAACCCCCTACAGACTGAGAGAGAGGTGGGGAGGGTAATGGGGCTTGAAACTTCAGTCAGTAAAGAACATAAATTCTTATGTTGTGGCTGTTTTTAAAATGTACTTAAATTACATATGACATTATTTTGCGAGGTGCTTTTTATGCTAACATACACGTATGACTATGGATTGAAAGCAGTTATCTCCATTTTTGTGAATACTCGCATTCATTTTCGGATTAAAAGACAGCTGATCTCATGGAAAACCTCCAGTAAATAAGCTTGCTCGTTTGAATCAGTGTGCTGGTTTTTATTATCATTTTACTTTTAAAAAGTCAGTGCAGCCTACTTCAGAAAAGATTTCTTTACCTTTCTGAGGAATGATGATCAGTGAAGGTTGCTCAGACTGACTATAGAAATGCTGTGATTGTCAAGCAGGGTATAAAATATCACTAGATCTTTATGTTATCTAGTTAGTTTCCCAATGTATGTAGTAAGTGTTAAACTGAATTTCCAGATCTGCTATATAATGACTTTTAAATGTCACCCCCAAAGACTGGAGCTTCTGTGGTTTCTGGTTTCAATTGTATCACCAAGGATATAGGTTTTGTAGGAAAAACTGTTAGTTCAAAATGTCTGCCACTATACATGGCAGTGTGGTCGGTAAATAGATACACCATTGCTGTGGGTGTTAACTGGAGATCAAAATGCAAAATCAAGCAGTTCACAGTTTAATGCTTCTTGCAGATTATTCCCTCTACTTGTCTAGAGTGTCCGTAATATACTGCATGTCATCACAGCTGTAAATGAGGCATTTGTATTTCAGATTTCATAAATCTTTCTATATCTATTTCATCTTTATCCGTATCTACCTCTCTATGTAAAAAAGATCTGCTGTATAAAAGTCATCATACCTGATCTCTTCTGCTTTCCAGGTGTTTCTGAACAAGAAATACCTCCAAGCTTAAATAAAATGTTTTGGCAACATTTTTAAAGGCATTTTATTTTGCAAAGAGAAAATAGTAGCTGTTAACATACAATTTACTAAATTACAAATTGGAGTGACAATATTCGCTGGCATGCCTTTTCAGGTTCATAATGTGCTTTGTCTGCTATTCTATAAGTTGATAATGTCATACATAGGTTAAGTAGCATACCCAACCAAAATTAAGTTATAAAGTATGCCAAAATATGTTGCTGTTTTCATTACATAACATTGCAATGTGTAATAGGTTGATGTCTTATTATTGTATCCAACACATTTTTTATGTATTGCAGTATTGAAAGTACAGTGTGTCTGGTCAAATATGGATAAAAATGAAAGGTGCGATTTCTGTTCAAGCTAGCAGAAAGACCTTTATGGCTTTCAGGAATCAGGTGAAGCAACCCTAAATCTGGGCAAATGCCTGCTGTTCATAGTCACACCTTACAGTATGCAAGGTCAGAGGTAACACGAATGCTGCACATGGTGACATATTTATGACATTAATTTTTCAAGCCCTATTCTGCACAGCAGAAAGCTGTTTCATGCTTTCTTTGTGTCTTTCTTGGTTTTTCTTTTCCTTCTCTCTTTTTTTTTGTTTTCTGTTCCCCCTTTTTTATAATTGTTCCTTCTTTTCTTTCTCCCTTCCACCCCTACCCCCCGATACAGCAATTCCAATTTAGGACAATAACATATTCTTAAAAGTTAGTTTCTCTGGCAATCTGTTCTGCTGTCAGAGTGGCTGTGAGTCGCAGTGACGGCCCAGCAAAAACCTTCATCACAAATCCCCGAAACTGCCTGTTTCTAGATGTGCTGCTGCCTTTGTGGTGCTTCAGATCTCTTCGCGGCTCACTAGCATCATCTCCTCGGCACTTTTTTCTATTCCCTGTAGATCCTTTAACGTGAAGGAGGAGGGACTTCATGTGAATAAGCTCTTTAAAAAAATCGTCCTTAGGTGTATGAAGCTAGAGTCTCGGAAATGTAGAAAAGCATTCATTCAAAATTAAGAATGAAACAACCGAGGTGCATTTATGCATTGATCCTTTAATGGGTGTCATTGGCCAAATCGAATTGAAAAGCTTTCTGCAAGCTCTCCTGAACGGATCCCTGGAGTGTCTTTTACTGTGCAACTTACCTGAACATCTGCAAAGCAGTTCTTTTAAACCCTCCTTTGTTGGAGCGGTGGCATTTAGGAGCATCATTACCTGCTGCAACAGAAAAAATGCTCCCCAAAATGCATATTCTAATGAGAATGAGCTCAGATAAACTCAGATAACCCACACCTGAGTGACAAAACATCGTGAGGAAATGTTTCTCACTGAATAATGGGCAGATTTTCCTGCTTACATGTTTAGACACTCTTAAACGGTAACCATGCTGCCTCAAAAGATTATTGCTCAAATAGATTTCTTGTTTTAAGAGATCTTTAAATAGCAGGGAGCCAATATATCTGTAGGATAGACATTGCTTTGATGCAGGGTGAGTTGGTGTCACATTTTGACTTAGTAAATCATTATAATTAATTATTAATAATCCTATTATTCAAACATGCATTCATTAAAAGAGTGCTTGCTGTACATAATGTTTACATTTTTCAAAAACATTCCACAAGTGGCATCCAACCCTGGCCTCAGACACATGGGTGCGAAACTGCCACTTGGCTTCCCACTACAAGTGTTGTACGCACTATGAGGAATACACTGAATTAATACCCTTTTGATTTTAGTGTCATATCATCATGATAATGGCAATGTATATTTATGGAGGTACAGTCTTTCCTTGATACACACTGAAGTTACTCGTATTAGCATTAATGGAAGCCAGGCTGATATTCTGGGACACTGCAATGTCTTAATATGCTTTTCTGCAATGAGAAAAACACGTATGAAAAGTAGCTATTACCATGTGGCCCCAAAAAGGCAGGAAAGGAACTCAACCATATTGTAAAAGATTGAGTAGCCTGATATCACATCTAAGATCCAAGCTGTTTGTATTTAGCTGTACTAGCTGGAAAAAAACCCAACTTACACCAGCAAACTTTGTTGCTTTGTTTATTTCTTCTTACAGTCATAAGTGAAAAACAAATTAACTAATTTTATTTTTTATAGGAGTTGTGAAAAGCATAGAAGTTTTGGCTAGCAGTCTGTGGAAAGCAGATAAATCACAGTCACTGCTGATTTCATCGTTACATAAGGTCTTAGAGAATGGAAATCTTGGCCCACAGTGAACTACTGCAGCACTTGTAAGAGCTTGTGTGATATATACATGTGTGTATATATATATATATATACATATATATATATATATATATATATAATGAAAGTGGGGTGCCAACCGGTCATGGATGTAGCTGTGGTTAAGTAGGAATGGGACACCTCTTTCCTCTCACACAGAGGCAGAAGAATGTGCCTGGAGTACGGAAAGAGACATAGGTGTGGCCTGCAAGTAACAATATAGGTCAGTCTAAAGCAGCTGTTGGGTCTTGCGGAGAACTGCTTCCCTGGTTTTCAAGGTAGATGGTGGACACGAAAGTGCTGACCATGTCTCCTTGGATCCATCCTCAGCCACTTTCTGGGTGCCAAGTTGTGCTGAGGGTTTGTTAGCACTAAAATCCCTACTGGAGAGATGTTCATGAAGTTCCACAATGGCCGAGGGGCAGGGACTGGGTTTTCAAAGAGATTTTTGATAGAAATATTGTGTAACTGCCCCAGACTGGCCAGCCTTACAAGGACTGGAAGTTGAAATGAATGACATTATGAACTACACTGTTACTTGCAGAGCAGTTGGACAAACGGATTGTTCTTCATGAGCACAGATGGACTTTTTCCATTATTTTGGTGACACAGATGCTGACACAACAGGTTAGCACATACCTAGCTGCCGAGGACTAGCATTTGTTCCTCTCCTGGTCTTCACTTGAATCTTGATCGATTTGTTCGGAGTTAGCAACCTTTTCTTAGTTTCTTAGTTGATTGATTGCTGTTTATATAGCTAGTTACTTTTTTGCATCAAACACTAAAGAAGCCCAAATACCCAGGTAGATGCAAAATTACTTCTGGCAGAAATGCAGTTGATATCTTTTTAACAATAAACAGATAAGAGCATTTTACATTGGTAACAACCAATGCCGATTTCATAAAGTTAAGAAGTGATAAAACTATGTTCGTTAATAGCTGAGGGTCGGGTTTTCTTTATTCCTAGCGCATTCATTTGTTAAATTGCTCTTAGACAAAGAAACCAGGGGTCAGCATTCTGGGGTTTGTTTTTTTTCGCAAAGCGTCACTTCAAGCCTGAACGCAAAGAAGCGCCACCAATTAGCTGAGCCACAGCCGACGTGCCCGACCGGTACCCTGAGGTACAGGGCGCCTTTTTAGGAGAGATCGCTACAGCTGTTTAGTTAAAATTCTAATAAAAGATAAATGCCTCTGTTTGAAGTCAGCTTAATTTTCTGTGCTTGTGAGCCCCGCTCTAAAAAGGAGGACGTAAAAAAATAAAACAAGCTTTATTTTCCTGCTGCATTTCGGTCATTAGATGAGAGCTGTCCCTTCAAAATCGCCTGTTTTCTGCCACCACCACCATGTGTAGGAGGTTGGAGGGGTTACTCACTGCAAGAACGCAAATCAGCCGTAAGCTTGCCTCTAATTTGCCTAATATGTTGCCATTCGCGCGATTTAATAGAGTTCTCCAGCAATTTTCCTTTAAACGACAATTTCCTTAATGTGCGAAAAGGAGGCGTGCCGCGGGGGAAGAAAGCGCGGCGAGGCGAGCGGCAGGAGAGGAGACGGGAACACCTCGGCCACGCCGTCCCAAGAGGTGGTGATTTCTGGTGGCTTTCTCCCTTCCGACGCAGTTTGTTCCCAATTTGCGGCTCCTGTGGGAACTGCCGGGGGGCGAGGGAGGGCGCCTCGTGCCGCCGAAGCCGGCGGGCGCGGGGCGCGGAGGGTCTGTGCTCCTCAGGTCGTTGCCTACACTCGTGTCCCGTTTCACGGCTTGCTTCTTCACCGCGGGCTCGGCCCCCTTGATTTCTGTGCGACTTCTGCCTGAATAAAAGCCAGCAGCAGGGAGCTGCGTTTTATGCGGCCCCTTCACGCCGGTGCCGTTTGCGTTCGCTTTTAGTTGCAGGTGATGTCGCGGGAGGGTGTTGTGTCCCTGCTCTGGAGGGATGGGTCAAGTGGGCCGGGGGCGACCCGCTTTCTCGTCGCGGGTACCTCTTGCCCTGCGAGCAGGAGGCGAGGTAAGGCTTCACGCTTACACCCCCTCCGCTTTACCTGATGACTTGGTAACATTCCCCCTTGCCCCAGCACAAATGCAGACACAAATAAGTGACTTTCCTGCTGGGTCATGTGCCCTCGCCACCGCCCATCGCTGCCTGATACCCTCTAGAAACAGCCACCACACAAACGGGCTAGGGAGAAGCTCTCTCGCTGTGACATATGCCAGGTACGGGTTTTGTCAGGAAAAGTTAAATATTCCGAAGCAATTTGTAATACAGTGGATTAACTTTGATTGCCCGGGGTAGAAACAAAAAGAAGACTGTCTCTAACCATAGGCTGGGGGCTGACTTTATTTGCCAATACCAATATTTGTGTGGAAAGCTTAAAATATGTTGTTTTTCCAAGAGCTGAAGTTTTAAAAGGGGAGGAGGAGGAGGCCCGTGGATGAAATATTAGCAGCATATCGGTTAACCACTAAGTCCTTTTTTGTATTCATCTAGCCGTTTCTGGTAAGAAGGGCAGAGAGTCTAAAGACTCGGGGATAGATGCTCCTTAATGCACCTAGCGTTTGAAAAGATATAGGCAGCTCTCAGCAAAGGACAAAATAAGGCTGAGACTGTACAGAGCCGGGTGCTGAAAGACCGGGATAAAATTGCTCTGTGGCTTTCAGCATCGATGAATTACACATCTTTAATCGGATCTAGCACACATCGCACTGAGGGGGGAAAAAAAAAAAAAAAAAAAGAAAAAAGAAAGAAAGAAAAAGCAACGGTTCTTTCAAACGAGCTAGCCTTGAAAACCAGCAGTCCTTGTCAAAGCAGCTCAATGCATCCGTTTGTTAGTGCCTCCAGCTTGAACAGGGATCTATTTTTTAGCCCCTGTCCCTTCTGTCTCACACCTTCCTTTAGCTTCGTGCTTAGAAACCAGAATGTCGACCCATATTTCAAGCCTTAGAAGAAATCAATTCATCTGCGATGACAAGGCAGCCCCCCACACACTCTCCAGGCCCCTCGATACATTCAGAGCCGCGGGGTCGCTCCGGTAATGTAGCCCGTATATTTTCGGAATTGTCCCAATATTAATCAAACTGCCAGCAGGGAAGACCACGTAACTTGCAAAGGAGGGCTTTTCTTTTGGTTTGCTCGTTTGCAGAGGTGCGCTGCTGCTCAGTGCCCTGCAGTCAGCTCTCAGCCGGTTCGCGATGAGAGAGCGAGAAGGGGTCGTTGGTAAAACCCCGGCTTCATTTAGTTAGACTTCTACACTTAAAACTGTTAATCAGTTCCTCTGAGGGAGCCCCCGTCCTTGGAAATAAACTCCTGGGGAGGGGGGGAGAAGCAAATGTGTTCACCCGTAACACACTGCATAACATACTAGTGAGCTGCTTTTTCACGTTTGGATTTTTCTCCTAAGGCGTCTGTCTCTGCTATGAAGAACGGTGTTTGTACTTTGCCTTGCGTGTGTCTCTATAATTTGTTGGAAAGCACGGCGGAGCGGGCGGGGGGACGATTTGAGTTTCAAAGAGCAGATCCAGCTGCTGGAGCCCAAGCCCGGCTCGGCTAGTTCAGCCAGCAGGTTTGTCCCCCCGTCAAGGCGGGTGGGACAGACGCCTTCTCCAGGAGCTGCGCCGTCTCCGGCTGAAGGCAGAGGAAGGCTGTGCCTGTCTTTCCTAAGATCCCGAGTGGAAAGGCGGATTACACGAAGTGCGGAGCAAACTTACTCGAAGTACTTACTCCGCACTTACTTACTCCTACACTACACTACACGACACTACACTACACTACAAACTTACTCCGCACTCTTACACGAAGTGCGGAGCAAAAAAATGGGATGCGAGAAGCACCTTTAGGAGCAGATCTCCTCTTCCTGATGGTGCCACACTGCATGGGGCTTGGAGTCCCACGGCCCAACTTTCAAATCCTTTCTAAACTTGATAAAGGGCTACAATAGCAGCTCGATAAAGCATAGATTAAATTCTTGTAGGATTTGTTTTTATAGCACATACGTAAGTAGGATTCATTATAATTTGAACTAGATCAAGATAAGAGATTAATGCTTTTATAGAGCATCTCTGCTGAGATTTCCTATGGGGCTAAGATTAAATCCACACACTAAATATTATCTCATTCTATTTTGTGTTGAAAGAAACGTTAGACGGTTTAAGAAGAGTCATTACGTGTTGCAAGAAGAAAATTGCCGAGGTTCGTCCAGCTCTGACAGCAATCCCGCTTTCCTAACGGGCGGATAGGGACGGGGGAACCTCCTCATTCACCAGTTTCTTGTCTTCCCCCTGAATATCCCTTTGAGGCACATGAAATCTTCATTTTATCTGTGCAGGTGTCATACAGGAAAGCTCCCAAACAGCTGAGGTGCTGTCAAACCGCCAAACTGCAGGAACCGTGAAATGATTGCTGTCATTACGTTTTGGCTGGTTTGTGGACAAAATCTGGGCGCGTTTGAACCTGGAGTCTGGCTGGGAAAGGCTCCAGGCTCGGCCCCAGCGTCATGAGAAACGACACATCACTTTCCCTGTGCGCACGTCTAGGAGGTGAGCGGGGCTCAACGGTCTCCTCCTCTGCCCACGCAGAATTAACATTAAGTTACCGAGTAGAAGAGTAGTCGATTTGCTCCTGCACTTTCACTTGTCTCTGAAAATACTGATCGCAGGCTTTTGCTAAAGTCACACAATGTCAATTAAACACTTGCACGCCGAACGGAAAATCTGAAGGCTACCCACCTACACCAGAACCGATTTTTGTTTGTTTTCTTAGGTGAACAAAACCTGCCCTTTAGGAAGAAAGTTCGTTAAACGGGGCTTGGATCGGGACCTTTTCGCAGCCTGGCTGAGGAGATCCGCAGCACAACCGTTACTTTCAGGCATTAGGATAGTGATGCACATAGACATACTTAAAAAAAAGCCCAACAGCCCCCAAAACTCAACTTCTTTCAGTGTTCATTGAGATGTATTGCACATTTTTTTGCTGGCATGAATTCACATGATTCTTCTCACAAACAGGACGTCTGGAAAATTATAACTCAGCCAAGATAGATTTTGAATCTGTAATTTGCAATTTGCCACATTCCTCTGGGAGGGAGATGTGGGGCGAGTCGCGGAGTGTCTTTTTACGCCTTCTTTCTTCTCCGCAGGTCGGGTCGGTTCCTCCCAGGAGCGGGCGACGTGACCAGGGTGCTCGTCCCTCGGAGGGTCTCTCTGTAGCCTAACTCCTGAACCGACCCAATGCAACAAAATCTCTGGGTCTGAACGTGAAATGAGCAACCAGGTAAAGCCTCAGCAAAGAAAACAGGCGGCTTGTGGAAATACTGAACCATCTGAGCACCTGTTTTTCGAGATAGCCAGTTCTCTTCATATTTCATGCACCCTCCTTCCCCCCGCGGCTGTTGAGGTACTCGATCCCATGCAAGGAGACTCATGGCTCCCCTTCTTCCCCTACTGCCAGCCCTCAGCCGCCCCTCACTGCGGGGCTCTTCCCCGCCGGAACACCCAGCTCTCATCTTCATAGCTTCCCCTTCCATTTTCACGGATAACTGGAGTGTGTGTATATGGAAGGAAGCGAATGATCTCCCCAAAATTCGTTTAGCCCAGTCCCAGGTAGCGCTGATTTCTTCCCATTCAGTCCCTAAATAAATTTCGTGTTCTAACTTTTCTGGAGGGAAGAGAAGTGTTGGTGTGAAATAGATTCGAAAATAAACACGTCTTCTCTATGTCCTGACATCCACGGTTAAAAAACGGTACTAGAAATGGGGAGGAGGGACGGGGGGATGGGGATTCCTGGGCATGTGGAAGGGAGATCCTCGCCCGATTGATGTCGTTCTCACTTTATTTAAACAAACGCAAGAATTTGAGGGTAACTGTTAAGGAGATCCCTCAACCATGCAGTAGCACCGTTTCTGCTGGAAACTGCCATCCAGAGCAGCAGCGGCAGCAGCAGCTGGGGACCCAGTAACGACCACCCTGTCCAGGGCGGGTTCTCTCCGCCTGGAGACACTTTTCCCAAATCCGTTCACTTTTCGGCAGCGAGACGCTTGCAATTTATGCGCGATCCTCATTCCTACGCTCGGGTCTGTACCTTCTGATCTCGGGAAGGGGAGGAATGCGAGGGCGGAGGGGGGAAGGCAACCCGCCTTCCCCGCAGGAGAGCCCCGCGGGTGCCGAGGCGGGGAAGCCTCCCGCGGTGTGCGCGCCCGGCTTATCTCAGGGGACAGGCTTCCCCCGAGGAGCTCCTATGCACTGCAGGGGCGAGCTCCTTCACACCACCTCTGGCCACGAAACGTCTCTCCATCACACATAACACCCTTTCACAGAAGGTTTAGGAGATACTCCATCTCTGGAAACACAGCGGCACATCTGCACGCAGCTCTTAATAACCGGGCTGCCTGGCGCAGGGAATCAGTCCCTGAAGAAAGATGCTTTTCAAAGCTGTCTCACCTCAGCACAGGATCTTTTTTTTCTCCTTTGCCGCCTTCTCCCCCGAGATCTGTCCAACCTCTTTTAAATGTTTTTAGCCCGCTGAAGTCAGCTTTCTCTTTTCAAGCTTTTAAGGAGAACGAATGCCATACGTGGCGCCAATTCTCCCCTAGGTTACATCTCTCCTTCCCTTTGAAGTCAGCTGGGTTGCACAGGGGTAAACGAGAGGAGAATTTGGCCCCTGGAGCTAACGACGATGTGGAACCACTCTGATTTTTGTTCATTTATTTATTTATTTATTTTCGGGGGGAGGAGGGACGGACTTTAAGATCCGGTTATAATTTGTGTCGCGCTCTGTCTTTGATACTCAGATATTGTAAGCGCGTACACAAATCACGGCGCTAATGCCGTCGGGGAGCGCTTTGCAAAGAGCGGGCGAGAAGCGAGTGGGGTCGCCGCTGGGGTGGGTGCAGATGCTGCGGGAGGGGTCTTTCTCCCTCAGCGGAGCGGGGCGGGGAAGCGCAGAGAGGACGCGGCAGCCCGTCCCGAGCCTGGTCCGCGGCCGAGGCCGGCGCTTCCCCCGCCCGCCGGCTCGGCTCAGCCGCGGCCGCGGCCGCGCCGCCGGGGTGTCCAGCTCGCCCGGAGGGAGAGCAGCTGCGGCGCTGCCGGGGTGCGCGGCCGCCCGAGGCCGCCCGGCGGGAGCGAGCGCCGAGAGGGCTCTTGGCCGCTGGCGGGACACGCGTGTCCCCGCGGGCGGGCACCCGCGCTCCCTGCAGCCATCTAGAAAAAGCCCTGCTGCTGCTGGGAGCTCTCGGTTTTTTACAGGCACATGAGATGCTCCTTGTCCTCGGCTCCCCTGGAGTTTACTAGCTGCCTTTAAAGAGGGACATTTATTGGGATAAAAGTGGATTGCGGGCTGCAACAACGTTGCATGTGTCTTTCATTTAAAAGACACCGAGAGCTCCTTTTTTTCCCCCTCTCTTTTTTCCCTCCCCCAAGGCATTTAGTGCTTTTAAGGCATATTTATAAACAAGCTGCCGAAACGCCAGCGCACGGAGGTGCGGGCGGCGGGGGCGGGGGGCAGGGAGAGGCTCTATTTCCCCGGGTACGGAGCAGGCGTTGCTCCAAGAGGTGCACGGAGGAAACGTGCCGCTTCTTCAAGAAAAATCCAGGGACGGGAAATGCCCCTGCAGCGGCTCCTGGGGCCGGGTCCCTCGCCCGGGCGAGGCAGCGGGCTGACCCCCGTCGCACCTGGCCGCGCACCGCGGGCACCGCTCGCCCTCCGCGTCCCTTCCCCTTCCTTCCCCTTCTCCCCTTCCTACAGGAACCGCTTCCACCTCTCCCTCCCCGCAGGCGGGCAAAGCGGCACCCCCGTCCCCGTAGAGATCCCCAACCAACCCCAGGTCCCCCAGCGCCACCTCTGCGCTCCCCCCCGGCGGGGCCGAGCATCCCTGCGGGGCCGGCGGCGGGGCCGGCGGGGCAGCCTTCCCGGGCCCCGCGCCTCCCGCAGCCGCAGGCCGGTGCCGGAGGCAGGTAACGCTGGAAAACGGGACGGAGACGCGGGGGTGGCAGCCCGGCTCTGCGGGGTGGCAGGGAAGGGCAGGTTGTGCGTGTGGTGCGCCGGGTGACGCCCGCAGCTACTCGACTGTAGCTGAAACAAGCATCCCTCACTTAGCTACCCTTTTCTCCGGCACAATATCGAACTAGAGACCAGCTGAAGGAGGAGAGGAGCTGCTCGCCGGGACCTGCACTGGCCTTCTCTTCACCTTTGGCTGGGTTCACAGGAAAGGTCTCTAAGACGCTCAGCAGTCCCGGCTTGGCCATTACTGCACCTATACTTCAGCCGCTCATTAAAGCTTCGCTTCTCCCCCCACATGGGGGAAGGGACCACTGAACTGATTTCTAAAATAGCCTTAATAGAGCAGACAAGCTCGGGCCCACGATGCTGAAATACTAATCTGAAGTGATTGCAGACTCAGTTTTACTTTCTTCAATGAGTCCCCCTTTCACTGGGAAGCAGGAAGCGGCTCTTTTCCATAATTTGGGCCTTTTCTAAATAGTTCCCTATCTCTCTCTTGCCTGTGTTTTAGATCCTGCCTGTGTGCAAAAGGACCAAGGAATTCAACACTTCAAAGCTCACACTTTGGGTGAAAACCACCCGCTTTTCCAATATCCATAGGAATGCATGCATATATGGCTCATTTCTTTTTCTTTTTATTACCTAAGACTCTGTTTTAATACTTTCACTTAGAAACCGTATTTTTTTTTCAAGTCGGTAGTGATAATATTTCAGGAGATTTAAAATAAAGGACCTGTTTTAACCGCTTTGCACACACACACAGAGAGGCAGACTGGAGGTCTGTTTGATAGCAGCCAAATTCTCTTTTAGGCCAGCTTCTGATGTGAGAGATTTCTAGTTTTAAGTTCCTCGATTTTCCATTCCCTCTACACAAACAACTGCCTATAATATTTCTTTCTCTCTTTAACTCTAGGACCAAACTTCTGAGCTGTTTAATAAAGAAGGAACACCGGTTCCTAATTTTACAGCTTCAGAGAACAGGACTGCAGCTACCGAGGTATCAGTCAAATTGATTAAAGAAGACCCTTCACTTTGAGGGTATGTGCCCCTGAAATTACCTTGCTTTAAGCCTCTCGGGGAGCTGGGGAGAGAGGGAGGGAAGCAGGGCATTACTCTCTGTCCGGGATCCCTGGAGAAATGTGAATAGGTTGCAGAGGGGAAATGTCCTTTTCGTGTGTCCTCCCTCCCTCCCTCCCTGTCTCCCCTCACCCTCCTCGCACGCCTGTGTGTGTCTGTCTGTCTGAAACGGATCTGTCTGTCGAAAATGGGCCTGGAACTCCCTCCTGTGTTGGGATTAGGTCTTGGGGGACCTGGGGTGGAGTTACACTGCTTGCCTATTTTCATATTCATTAGAAATGGGAGGTTGCATAAGGAGCCCTGCTGAGCTTCAAGATATAAAAGCAACTTCGGGTTCCCCCTTTCAAGACAAGACAAATCAAAGGCTCGGAGGCAAAACAGCTCCCTGAGCTCTGAACGTCTTTCCCTCCCTCCTTCCTTCCCTCCCATCCACTCACCCACTCTCCCTCCCTCCCCTGCTCACAGTCCAGCCTCTGTCTAGGGAAGAGGGTCTCAAGCAGCCTTAGATGATTATGGATTTTCTGAGCGAGAAGTTTGCCCTGAAGAGCCAGCCGAGCAAGAACAGTGACTTTTACATGGGAGCAGGAGGCACTTTGGAGCACGTTATGGAAACTTTGGACAATGAGTCCTTTTATAGCAAAACGTCAGGCAGCAAATGCGTGCAGGCCTTCAATCCGCTGCAAAGGGCTGAGCATCATGTGAGGCTGGAGAGGACATCACCCTGCCAGGACAACAACGGTGAGTCGCCGTCCCAGGGTTATTCTCACTCCTGTGCTTTGCCTTCCCTGGAGATGTATGTACAGGGGAGGCCAGGGCTTCTCCTGCCCCGGGAGACCAAAGGCAGCTGCGCAGCCTGTGGGTGCTGGCATGCGAGGGGCTGTCAGGTAGTAGTTAATAATAATAATAATAATAATAATAATAATAATAACAACAACAACAACAACAACAATAATACCACCACCACCACCGGGAAAAGGCGATCACCTACTTCAAAGCGCCCTTTTCCTTTTCGTGCTGCCCCTCCGGCTGCTGCCCTCCCTGCCGGCTCCGGGCCGGCTCCCCCGTCTTGCGCCCGCCGCCACCACGGGAGCGGCGGGGCGCGGAAAGCGCAGCGCCGAGCACGCAGGCACAGCCCGCCCGGCCCCGGGGCCGCCCGCCCGGGGGACCGATAGGCCGGCGGGGGAGGAACGGCCGGGGAAGGGCCGCGGCGGCGGAGCGGCGGGGCCCGGCGGCTGCGGGAGGGCTCGGCCGCGGCCCCGGCCCCGTCGCCCGCCGCCCCCCGGCCGCCCCCCGGCCGCCCCCCGGCCGCCCCGTGCCGCTCCCGCTGGCGCCGAGGCTCGGGGCCGGCGTGCGGCGTCCCCCGCGCCCGCTGGGGAGCGGCGTTTCCAGCCAGCAAACTGCTGGGAGAAGGCAGCCCCGCGTGTCGGTGGCCGCGGCACACCGGGCACGCACGGCTCTCGGCCGGCGAGGTACCGCTGCAGGGTGGGAACGGAAGGTCGCTTGATCGTGCCTGGCGCTGCCAAATAACGCTCTGCGGGGACTGTGGGGTTTTTCCTTCCGTGTTACTGAGTAATGCGTAATAGCGACTCTTCATACCCACCGAAACGACTTAGGTAATTCAAACAGCAGTGTTAAACAGTGGTTTTTTTCTAGCTGATCGGCAAGGAGAACGGGGAATATTTTATTTTATAAGCATTTAACAATTTCCCCATTATTCCAACATGATGTAAATCATGTGTAGAAAAAATAATTTAAAAAATCTTTTCCTAGCAGAATCGGGAAACGTGGTTAAGAAGATCAGCTGCAATAATGGGACTAACAATATCTTACATTTTTTGACTTCATATCGGCGTTGAAGTACTTTTTTGAGAACATCGTTTTAGTATGAAGCAGTTTGTGAGAAATAATGTCAGATTTCTGCAAGTGCAACTTAAAAAAACTACAGAAAATTGATTTATATATTGGAGTTTTTCTTAATTAGCTCATTTAATGTGTGCCTTGGGGGCTTTGGGGCATTTCCTATCTATGTGTGTATTGATGGTAAGTGTCTAAAAATTGTGTTTGGTTAAAATCAGCTCGGACTGAAAGAAATTACTGATAACGAGAGAAAATCTTAAAGCAAGCTTCTTATCGTATGTTACATGCCATCTTTGTAGATTTTAATTTCAGTAGAGTTTTAATTTTTTTTTCGCCCGTTTCTGAGAGAATTAAAAATGCCCTTTCGAATCTTGTGACATATCGCATGACTTTTTCGGTGATGTGAATGTGTAAAAATAGAAAAAATAGGAAATGTTTTCATTTCTTATTAAGAAGCTACAGAGGAATATTTCTTATCTCTACCACTCAGATATTACCTACAGACAAATAGTTCCTGCAATCCTTATACAAAGTATATGAAACAGTCTCTCTTAATATGTTAACATTTTGCAGAAACTCGCTGTATTTTGTAACCATAACAAACTTAATTGGAAACAATTCCACTTTACAAATCCAAGAGAAGGTATATGGAATCTTTTGAGTTTGTAAAGTGAAGTTAATTTTCGGTTTCATTTGTTTCTTGATTTGTCAGTTTACAACTAGTTAGTTTACTTTACAGTTAGTTTGTATTTTCATAGAAAAAGAGTTTTTTAAATCTGCTCCCGAGTTTAAAGGCACATTTGTCAATAGCTTTATGCCACTTATACAAAAATCTGGTTTGGGCTAAGATTCCTTATCTGTGCAACTCTAGTTGAAGCTGATTTCATGGATTATTAACTACTTTGGTGGCAGAGTAAAAATATTCAGGTATTCTCATGCAGTCTCCTTACACTGAAAGATTTTAGATGATATTTTCAGACACAATTCTCAGTTAAAATTCAATGTGATTTAGTACTTTTTACTCTGGTTGTGGTTAATTTTACAAATTCCTCTTCCACGATCTCGTGTAGAAATACGCAGCCACATAGAATCTGGTTCCTTGTGAAACTGTTTTGTGTGAACCCTCGACTCCAACCCCCCCCCCTTTAACCAGTTATTTCCCTCCCCCACCTTGTGTACAGTGAACTATGGGATTACTAAAGTGGAAGGACAACCTCTTCACACAGAGCTGAGCAGGCCCATGGACAATTGCAACAATCTCAGGATGTCTCCGGTGAAAGGGATGCAGGAGAAGGGGGAACTGGATGAACTTGGTGATAAGTGTGACAGCAATGTTTCCAGCAGTAAGAAGAGGAGACACAGAACAACTTTCACCAGTTTGCAGCTGGAGGAACTGGAGAAAGTATTCCAGAAAACTCACTATCCTGATGTCTATGTAAGAGAACAGCTAGCTCTGAGAACAGAGCTCACTGAGGCCAGAGTCCAGGTAGGAACCAAACTTCAGCGTTTCCATGACAAGTTGTGCATTGTAGGAACTGGTAAATGGTGCTCTTGGGGATTGTACAAAAGCCCATAAAGCTAAAGTAAATACCTCATTTTGCTTTATTTCTTTATGGATATGAGCTGTTATGCTGCAGTACTAAAATAACTTGTTATTTTTTAAAATAGCTTGTGTTGCTGTTCTAGAAACTTGTTTAAAGGATGAGAAAACAACATCAATAGTAAGGCAGTCTTGATCTCTGGTAGTCCTGTTTTACTGTCAGAATTCCAGGCAGTGAATACATGAAGCGTTACGTGTAAAGATCCCATTAAAGAGATGTGTTGCATGTAGTTCAGACTGATGACGATGCAGAACTCGGCCGTAGAGGACTCTGTGTGTTACGGCATGAAAAGCATAATCTAAAAAGTAATCATATTCCTTATTTAGATCCAAAGAACATGCAGTGAAACTGCACATACGTAGATGTTTATAAATATATATATGTGTGTGTGTGTCTGCGTAGAGCAAGGACGTAATCCTTTCATCTCTGTTGTATGGAATGAGCTTAAAAATAACAAAATTGGGAAGTATATTTGCTGGTTTTAAAATTTACATAACCAATGGATAATGTTGTTCTAATTTTTGGAACGAAACACACTGTTGACCACTTTGTGCAGTATTTGAGTATCTTAACTGTGTATGAACTTGATTCATTCAGTATGTGCTCATACAGTAATCTCAACAATTACGGCTTTGGATGTGTACTGGTGAAGCTAAATATCTAAGAAATGCAGCCCTTCCCCCGTTCAGACATCTTCCCTTAGGAAAGGGTGTGAGCTGCATTTTGTGAGTTTATCCTATTTTTAGAGATCTTCCCCATTCTGGTAATACTCATAATTTCAGTTTAGGAATAGCAGTCCTGTCGATTCTTACAGACTGGGATTAATTTTTTTAATTTAGTGACTTGAATATGATAACAACTTCACAACTTGTAATTAAACACATACTCACACATGCATATAAAGAAATAGACGTCAGTGCACATGCATACAACTGAAATTAAACCAGGATCACTTTCAGAAACGAACTCAGCTAACTAATTTTATAAAGAAGTGTTCTTTTCATCTCTAAGAATATTCATCTCTGAGAATATTCATCTCAGACAGCATATTCACTGTTGTCATTGGAAAATAGAGTCCAAAACAGTGTGTCAGTTACATCGATACAATATCAGTGATGCCAATGGAATTTAGTTCAGTGGCTTTTAACTCTTCAGGCTCTGTGCAATCCCTCTCCCTCTGAATTTGGTACAGTTTTCTAAGTATGAAATGAATCCTTCCATTCATTAGGATTTAGGCTTGAATTTAAAAAAAAGCTTGCATAATGTTAAAACATTGTTCTAGCAATTGCATAATTCTCCAAGGAGAAATTAATATTCAGAACAGGGAGGGGAGAATTGGGCTAAAATGTGTCAACTGACTTTTTAATCACATTTTTTTCTAAGTTTTAGAATCTTCATATGGTAACAGTATTAAAAATAAGAGGGTAAATGTGAAAACATATGTCTTCACCAGATTTTCACAGAATATCTATTTCTATTTTATTTAAACATGTTCTCCCCTTTCTTAAAAGATAACTGATCTTTGCATTTCTCATGTGCTAAATATGAAAGGAAATGGTGATCATTTTTATCCAGAGTAGCAACAGTATTCCATCACAAGTTTAAGCAATTTAAAAGACCTTACATCATTAGAGGCAAGCATCTGGCAATGCAAGGATAACAAGCAGCAGATTTTTACATTGCTTTGTGGAGGCAAATGGTTACTTTATCTCTGCCAAGAGTCAGTTTCTAGTAAAGTGATGTAAACAGAAACATTTTGGGGGATTGTCAAAGGAAAAAAAAAGTGTGCTTTTTTCTCGTTTAGTTACTATAAATTCAAGCAAATTGTTTGATTTAGTTTAGCAGAGTGATCAGCTGGATACCTTATCCACATTTCCCTTCACCGCCATTTCATCAAGATCCAATTTAATATTTGTCCTGCATACATGCAGAGAGAGCCAACCTGAACCTAATTTATCCAAGTTGTTCTCTTTCCTGCTGCATGTCAGTGAAGTAATTGGCACCCATTTTAAGGAGATTGTCAAGGTCTTTTTCAATGAAAGAGCCTCATTACTAAATTCCCTTAGCGTGTTCTTGATGCCTCCTGTGGAGGCAGGAGAGTTTTTTGCCTTTTCTTTTCTTTTTGCTGAACCTTAGGCATCATAAATAATACAAATTTACCAACGAGGTCCCTAACAATATATACTCAGCCATTACATGCATGGGCCTTGCTTTGATTGCCAAGTACATTTTAAAAGATTGCACATACTAAATTTGCAACAAGTCCTTGGGAATTAAAATGAGCAAAATTATGGCCTGGTTGCTTAAGCAGCATCAAAGGACAGTTGAGATCTCCAAAGATCAAGGCAAAAACTGAATTATAAAACAAAAAATGTTATTTTAAATATCTCACCAGCAGGGATCAGAAAGTATCCCTCAAAATGGGATTCACAGGCAGTGTCTACATAAAAAAAACCCTATTCATTTATGTATCTATTCAAATGAATTCATGATCCATTTAGCAGGAAGACTAACCAATGTCATTGTTTCCATTAAAAAAATAATGGTTCTGTTAGTAGTGTGACTTCTTTAAAAAGAGTTGGAATGAGTTTGCTCATAGCTGACCAATAAAGACTTAGTTGGATAATACTACTTTTATAAAGGAACAGCTACTTTTCTTAGCAATCCCTTTAATTCATCAGGATAAGTCTTAGCCAGTCCAAACTAAACTGTTGGAAAGACAAAATTTTTTTTGAAGACCACAGGACAATGACAGCTATCAGTCACAGCAAGAAATGTGCATATAATAGGTTTTGAGATAACACCCGACTCTCAAAATATTACAGAACAGCCCAAAGGTTATTTAAGCATAAAGAAAACAGCTTTTAGTTGACAAGAAGGCATTGTTTCAGGCCTAAATAATTTCATAGTCTAAATGTAAAGTGCCGTTCTGTAGTTTTCCATTGTCAAAAACATAGATATTTCCTAACACAAATGTGAAAAAATGTCACGATAGTTTTAAAACTGTCTGTGATCTCATGATTTTTTTACTATTTTCCTGCCCTATTAACCTTCCTTATAGAAACTTTTTCTGCTGCACGAACTATTGTCCTGGTGCCAGCTTTTCCTGCTTTTTCATTATTGCACTTGATAAAGATTATGTATACCTGTAGGAGAGAGATCATAGGTAGTCATATCAAGTCAGTGGGCATGTGAAATTATGAGAAAGTTTCTTTACAATTTGACTTGCTGCTACTTGGTGATTTTCCTCTGCAGAACTGAACTCTGTCAAAATTAGCACAGCCTGACAGACCAATCTTTCCTCTGTGCTTTTTTTTTTTTAAGGCACTAGAAAGGAAATTGCATATACTTTTAAAATAGCTAGGAATAACGTAAGCAGGTCTGACATTGAGAATATTGAAACTGCGAGAAATTAATCCTCAGGCGGAGAACTTCCTTTCTTAGATAAACAGAGATTTTGAAAGTTACTGTCCAAAATCTCTTGGCTTTTTCCTAAGACTCTTTGCAGAATATGTAATTGAGTTTACCTTGATGACTGTTTCCTCATTTACTATAGGTCTGGTTCCAGAATCGAAGAGCAAAATGGAGGAAAAGAGAACGCTATGGTCAGATCCAGCAAGCTAAGAGCCATTTTGCTGCCACCTATGATATATCTGTTCTTCCAAGGACTGACAGCTACCCTCAGGTATGGTAAAGACCAAGTAGTACTTTGGTTCTACATTTACCTTCTCTTCCATCCTTAGACACACATGTGCACAGAAGATGCATGAAGACTTTCCCGTGTTTAGCTTTCTGTGTTCTTTAGACACGTCAACAGGACCTGTCACTGTGAACAAGAGTTCCGACATCCAATATGAATAATTAACTCTTAAAATACAAGTATTTTTGAAAGAACAGTCTTAGGATCTGTGGGATTTTGCATAAGTTATGTACTGAGAATGGCTGGCAATATGGTTGTGCAGTGAAGTCTTCTGCACATAAAATTACATAGGGATTTGAATCACTTCTAGGTCCATATGCAAATTCTGGATGATGTCTAGACCCATTGAGATTGACAGGAATGATGTAATTTTATATAATAAGGTCAGAATTTAACTTCTGGGATATTTATATTCACAGGTACAACTGTCTTAACTCTGGTTTTATATGCTTTAGTAAGATGAGGCATAAACTATGTGATCTCTATGTGAACTTCCTTCTGATGTATTAAACATGCACAATTTCTTTATGGACCTTAATAGACGATTGAATACAACAAGTCTTCTACTAGCATGAAACCATATTATGGCCATGTACAATCAGAATTGAATGTATATGGATGGGAGAGGGATGCAGGAGCTCCCTCGGACAATGGTAGTTTGTTTAATTTTTTTTATTTTTCAGTTCTCAGTTAGTATATAGTAAGGTATTACTGTGGAATGAGATCAGAGTCTTCCGTTTCTGTTCCCCAGTCCTTTGGTTTACTGCCTTGCCTCACTCTCTGCTATTGTTTTTCTGCTTGCTTGTTTTAGTACATTGAATACTTTTATTCTGAAGCCATTGTTTTTCATGTCTCTAGCTTCCCATTGTTTTTACCACATAATTAAAAAAAATAAAGCACCATACAAAGCAAAAATCTTGTATGGGTCCCTGTGGTAGAGTCTTTCCACTGCTGGTGTCCTGGTGCTCTTCTAGTTCATTAGGTAGCAGGGTCTCTGCCAGCCTTAGGAATATACTCATGTTCTATGTGGGCTTGCTGTGGTCATGCTCTGCATTGGCTGAATGTGATTAGCTTTGAACCAGAGGCCTTGGGCCCATGTGTCATCTACCTAGCTTAAAGTGCTTTACCTCTGAGGAGGTTGCATGTTACTAGGTTTGGTGCCTAGGCCAGAGCTGGTTTGTGTTCCAGCAGCTCAGAACATGGGCACAACCATTTCAGATCTGGTGGCCCTTATCAGTCGGCCTGTTTTTATTTTATAAGGTAATAGTGCATTAGCCCAAATTACATCAGAAACCACTGCATGATACACTCTGTGTTTAAGTAGGAGTCTGTGTTTAAGTAGGAGGACACAATACTTGTTTGAGACCTACCTAGCTGGAGGTGTGCAAAAGACCTTAAGCACTCCTAGGCAGATTCAGAAAGACATAGATGCACAGTCACTCACAGATCTCACGCAAGGTCTTCAAGTATCTTTTGAAGGCCTTTCTGACTTATCTATGGTATCACGACAGATGATACAAGGAATAGGACTTAAGCTTTGGGCTTTGTATCCCTGACTCAGTTCTCTAGACTAAATTTTGTCTCTCCAAGCTCATCTTGTAATAGGACTTCATCCACAAATTTTCCCAACTGACAGAAGTTTCATTAGCATAAGATAATGGAATAATGCAAGTCATTGGTAAGCACTTAAAATGGTTGTCCTAAAATTAATGTTTTTAAAGAAGAAACACTTTTGAATTATATGAGAATATAATCCATAAAAACCTAAACCCAATGAAATATCTATTCTGTACTTTCAGATTGTTAAAAAGATGAGTGAGTTCACTGTATTTCTATTTATGAATTTGTTAAAAAACATCTTTCCTAGGCTGATGACACAATTAAGTTTCAGCCTGGCAAAACTTTCTATCATTAATTTATAAGTTCTTAAAAACAGGAGATTGAAATGGAAATGTTGGTACGATATCTTAAATAAAGCATCTCTAAAATGTTTAGAAATATAAAATGTATACTCATTCATAAACATAAATGTGTAGTACTCACTCACTTACAACCACAGACTAACACACTGCAGGTAAACAGACAGGCATAAACATGTAATTGAGGCTGGTCACCTGCATGAGAAAGTTGTATTGTACTCTACTGTTCTTCATGAACAGGAACAAGGAGCTGAATGAAGGTGTGAGTCCACTTTACATTGGCTGTTTCAGTTGATTGCTTGCATGCATAGTTTGGCTACATGATGAAAACAAGGTATCTTACTCCTCAGTGAAGACGGTGGCTACTTTGCTGTATACTGGAATATGAATAGGTATCCAGGCAGTTATCACAGAACAGTCAATGCAAGTTCACGTTCTTGCTAACCTGGTGGTAATTCTTCATAGTTTCACTTTCTTAAATCCTCACCTTCAGTAAAACCATGTGTGTATCGTATACATAACATTTCCAGTGAGAATGTTTGAGGCAACGAAAATCTGTATTAAAAACACAATGACCACTAACATCACTACATTCAAAACTTTTGAGGTAGATGTCCGTTTATAAGTGCCTCACTTATGGAAAACAAATATACAGTACATGACTTGCTATAAACTCCTTAATCTATCCTCAGTTCAAGCAGAAAGTGATATTTAAAATTGTGATCTGCATGTTTGGTTTTAGTGTTATAGATTGATTTCCCAGAACAATTCCATTATTTCAGTACAGTTAATGCAAGAAAGGAAATGACACAACCTTTTTTTCTTTTTTTCCTTTTTCCCCTTTTTTTCCCTCTTTTTTTTTTTCTGCAACCAAGCACTCTTATTGTAACATTGACATCACTAAATATTAGAAAGGCTTTGCCACACTTTTGAGTAACTAGCCTTTCTTGGGGATTGTGTAACACAGATCACTAGAGCTTGTTTATGAAGCCTTTATTAACATGGGGGAAAACAGACTCTCTGTTGCTGGCAAAAAAATATAGGATGATGTTGAAAAAGGATAGAATCAAGCTGAGATATTTACTGCTGTGCGGCAGAAGGAACAGGAACAAATATGAATTTCTGGTGTGAATTATATGAAATTGCAGTTTGAAGATCTCTGTTTTGAGCTCCACCACGGTTATGTTCCCAAAACAGACATCCCGCTTGCATTCCAGCAGAAACATCAGTCTCTTTTGCAGTCAACAGAGGGTGTGGAGACCCCTGCTTAGTCTCTTCACCAGTTATCTTCATCAAATACAAATTAAGAACATGATGCTGATATGTCTTGTGTGACAATATAAACCTGAAAGGTTTTCGTGTGAGGAAATGATCTTTTCAACTTATTTCAGATAGAAGGTTGGCTCTGAATCAGAGGATGGTTGAGGTTGGAAAAGACTTCTGGAGGTGATCTGGTCCAACCCCCATTTCTATAATCCAGTCTAATTTTGCTATTAAATTACACATCTTTATCTTCAAAATAGTAATAAACAATTTAGGGTTTTTTTTCTAGACCATAATTGTTTGCTTTGCTAATTCAGTCTAACTTTAATTATTTTTACAGTATACTGACTTTAGGTGTCACTTATTGTGCAAAATAGTTGCTCAGCTGGCTGCCAAGAAGTTAAGTATCTCCTAAACTGTACAAATTCTGCACATATAGATCTTCCATTAATTATGTTGGCAACACCTGGATTGCAGAGGAGGACAGTTAGTATTCCAGGATAATAATCTGTTATTCGCATGTTTTTTCTAGGCTTTAACATTAAAAATACCTCAAAGTTGTTAAGTTTTCAGTAGAGGAAATATTTAACTTTTGACAACATTATGCTGAAAATCAGATTTTTTCTAGGAAAATGTTACATACAGTACTTTTCATTCATTTTAGTAAAAGGTTTCAGTTTCATTAGTTTCAGTATTTAAGCTTCGTTTCTCTTGCAGATGCAACACATTGTGGTCTAAGTAATCTTAAGTGCACTCAGAAAACAATTCACTGGTTAAAACTTTTATCCCAGACATTTTGAGACTCATTAGCTAGCAATATTCTGCTGATGATATGAAAGCTAAGAGGCAGCATCCTAAAATGAGTGAGGAAATGAGTGCAGATTCACTTCATGGAGACCTTTATTTCAACTCACCTGAGCAAATGTTAGTGAACAAGCAGTACTTGATTTGGTCACCCAAATACAGAGCTATTTAAGATGTCTTGGGATATCTGAGACACTTACAGTGCTGATGAACAGGACTTACAAGAAGCATGCACCCTTCAGAGGAGGCAGCTGGTGGTCAGATAGATATTAGACACTTGTGTTTAGGAAACTTAATCAAAGAGATTTTTATGCCAGAGGTGGGTTCCCTTTAAAGTTTGTGAAAATCTGGTCAATTAAGTTTTCTCTTCCTAAAGTATAAGGTATAAAATAGGTAAGACGATCTCTAAAAGCGTATTTTTCTCTCTGATGCCTCATTCAGCTGCAGACATCTATAGTTATCTTAGATGGATCTATATATTATGTGTTGGGAGACGAACAATAAAAAGGTTGCTTAGCATTGCTCTTCTTTCACCTTACTGGTCTTGACTACTTTTGCTGTCCTATGCCTAGTGAGAAGGCTAATGTGACAACAGGTACTTGACAGATTTAATGTTTAAGTATGAGAAGTAGCAAGGGACCAAAAAACCTAAGACTAACTTTCATTTTTATCTCCTCCTTATTTACCCACACGAGAGTGAAATTTGATCAAAAGCCTACACTATTATCACATAGACCTCTAGCTTTCCCTGTATGAGTTAAATTTATAAAGATGTCATCTTTATAAATGTAAGTGCATTGGCATATAAATAAACATTAAATTGTATCCTTGAAAAGCAGATCTAAAGGGCAAAGTTTTTCCCCCACCTAGTCTCTTTCCATACTTTGCATCTTCTTGCTTGTTCTTTGAGTCTAGTTCATTTGTTGTCATTGTTCTTCTAAGTTATTTTGAAGGGGTTTATCCTGTCACACTGTTATACTTTCCCTCTTACTATCACGTGTGAAATGTATTGTTTGCTTCTCGTACTTACTTGAAAATGCAGGCTAGAGTTGGATAGGACTGAATTTAATTTTTTTTTGGTGGAAAAACCCAGCCTAGTGCAGGTGGGAATCCCAAGAAGACAAAACCATTTCAAAGGTATGGGAACTGGAGTGATACAGAAGGTGTAGAAAGAAGGGAGAATGTTGAAATCTGAAAAATAGAAGAAGGAAGAGGCTGAAGTTTACATTCCATCCACCAGACTGATAAATCAAGTTAAATATGTTGAACAGCATGGCATCACATGATTTGTTTTGGCAATCAAAGAGTGTAGAAGTGGTATCAGTATACATGTGTTATGTACTAAGTCCTTGGATCATCATTACAGTTCTGCTCTAGCCTTAGTACATATGGGTAATTCTCATTAGCAATAATCAAAGTTACATGCTCCAATTAAATCCTTCATATGGCATATATTAGACACCACATGTTATATGACTTAAAAATTCTTTTAACTGTAGTAGACATATAAATGACAGTTAATCACAATAGTTCATTAAGGCTATGGGTACACTGATTAAGTAGGAGTAGATGTGGTAGACATATCTGAGCTAGCTTCAAAGAAGTTTTATCATATACTCATGCTGTCTAGCTGTGACAGCATGGAGCTCAGGCTGGGCCACCACCTGGATGGTATGCTGCTTGCTGCATATGTGCTGACTGTTGCACTGCTGTGGCTGATCTTCCAACAAGAGTAACACTTCTAATCTTTTTGGGTGGTGTCTGTTCCACACAAAGTAGTTTGTGCACTGTGCTTTTATTTTTTCTTGCTTCTAAACCATCACTGTATGTGGTCCTCCTCGCAGTCTCAACATTCGGTTTGTTGCTTTTTTTTTTTTGTGAAACATGCATTTCTGTAAGTCTGTGAGTGACTTTAGCTGGGGCTTAATTATAAGGCAAATCCATTTTTTTCTGAGATAGAAACTTCTTTTTAATGATATTTTTCAAAGTATGAAATTTTGTCTTTAAGTGTATCATAGACATGAAATATAATTAATTCTTATCCTAACTGGCCCTGAGATTGCAGTAGGGAGAAGTTGCAGTTTATCTACAAAACATCCTGTACAAGAATGAAAGCTTGATGACTTTTCAAATTCTGCATTGTTTTGTACCTTAGCAAACTTGTTAAGCATGGAATCAAATGAACATATTTTTATTTTGTTCACCATATGTAAAGCCTATGTGTGGACTGAATGGGTCTATCACATATTTAGAGCTGTAGCATTAAGCCTACACTTAAGGGCCAACTAAGCACTACCAAGGGCCAACTTGCATTTTATGGACATATCTGAAAATGGTGTGCTGCAGCTCTCTCATATGTACCTGAACGCAATACAGTACAGATGATCTTCACATGTCCAATGGATCCTATAAAATGATCACAAATTACACCAAGAAATATTTTGTCTAGATATAAAGGAAAAAATACAGTGAGAGTGGTAAAGCCTTGGAACAGGTTGCTCATAGAAGTTATTGAATCTCTGTAGCTGGAGCTACTCAAAACTTGACTGAATGCGGCTTGAGTAACCTGATCTAAATTCAAAGTTATCTGTGAGCAAAGGTTTGGAATAATAATCCCAGAAGTCCTTTTCAGTTTAAATTATTCTGAGAATCTATGAATCTGCAAATTCGGGAAGTACAGGCAAATTTCTGCCCATATTTTGGATGTTCTTAAGAGGCCCCCAGAAAAAAAAATACTGTGGGAAGTGACAGACCAAATTAATTTTGCTGATGGAGTAGGACCAACCTATAGATCATGAGTTGTAAACTAGCAGTTTTGAGCAGTTTAACAGCTATTGCATTTAATCTGCCTGAAGTAGTTCCTTGTGCAAGCACAGGTTTCATGTTTTTTGGCAGTGCAAGGATTGTTGCTTCACACAAAGAGAGGAGTGACAAAAATTTAGCAAACCAGTCTCTTTGACATTCATATGTTTTCTATAATAAGGGAAATTCTTAACTGTTACGTTAGTGCCACTGTTGTCTCCCTTGCAGTGCCCAGGAACATCCTGAAAAGAGAGTCAATATGTAGTTTCTAATTACTTAGTGGAGTAATTATAATATATAACATAATATAACATCATAACATAACAAACATAACATAACATAACATAACATAACATAACATAACATAACATAACATAACATAACTTTATTATGTAATAGAATAATAACAACAATAATAACTTATTACTTCATATCTAGAGATCTTAAAAGAGATTAACATTTTCTTTCCCATGTGAAGCACTAAAACACATGTCCACTCAAATAGAAGGTGTGTGTGCTTGTATGTGTGCCTGTTGGAAGCAGACTCCAGTCTGGTTGGGCAGATAGCATGAGACAAGACATTTGGTGATGGGAGAACCAAAACTGGGTAAGTGATTGTACAGCTCTCAGAAAGTTTGGAGATTTGAGTTTATATGATTTCTCCAGGTGCTGTGTAAGAAGGCTGAAGCTCCAGGAGCTTGAAATTTTAACAGAAAAAAAGCAATGACACCAAGTGAGATGACCAATTACCTCAGCTAATTTTCCTCTGCAGTGTCAAGCAGAAGGTCATATGCTTAGGAAATGATATCATAGCCATGTTAACAACCATGAGTCTCCAGTTATGTTCTTGTCACAGCTATGAAATCCTACTTTTTTTTTTTTTGCTATTGCGAAGGGGGGTTGTGTGTGTGTGTATAAAACATACAGTAGGTAAATATATTGAAGGGCTCTGGTAATTTCATGGTAACCACAAGAGCAAAGCTCAAGTTGTTTGTGATGTTAACAGAAACCAGAGATGTGCTGTATGTATAGCCTCATTCACAGTCTCTGAATTGGCTTTTATATAGTTCATGGATCACACAAGAGTTTAAGAGGAAAAATATTTTCTTTAAATTCATGTACATAATGTCCCTTTTCCTTCCAACATACCAGAAGAAGGTCTGATAATTTTGACTTATTGTAAAACATTACTGTATTTATTTTTAATACAGGAATACCTTCTGCACCTAAATTTCACCATAAGATATTTATGTTGTAAATCCTTGCTAAGAAATGAAAATTTAATATCAAAAGTGAAGTCACTCAACCAACTAAAATTAACAGAAAATTGATATGACTGAAACATTCTTTTGAAAAGCATAACTGTCTCATGAGAGAAGATGTAAAGCTTTCCTAGCATCTTGTGGCATTTCTGAAGTTAAGTTTCTTAATTTGGATTCCTTCCTCTAAGGAAGAAACCTAGGGTACCCCTTTGAAAGTTTTAGGAATGAATAGCTTGTTCACATATTTGTCTAACAAGACATTGGTATATTTTTGGATTTGTAGCTGAATTCTTTTCTCATTTACACCTGTGCAATCTCACTGAAGCTAAATTGAAAGAGATTTGTCTAGGATAAAAATATCAGGAAAATTAGTGGTGCTAAACTTAGTTTACTGCAAACCAAATTACTAGAAATATGGAAGGAAAGAGTAATTTTGTGATACCTCCAGACCACATAGGTTATTGGGCACTTTCAAACTGAGCCTCTGAACCTTTTGAAGTCTTCTCATCATGACTGTATTAAAGGCAAACTCATGCATGTTCCTATTTAAACAGATTTTTTTTGAAAATTCTTCCCATAATTATATCTGTGCAGGCTGGGTGACTGCAGCATTTGGCATAGCATTTCTTAGAAAGACATCTTAGTAAGTCAGATAAATGAGACTTTGTCGCATGGGAGTTAGCTTTGGGGATGATGAGGTCCTTCAGAATTAGCTCCTGTATTAGAAGCTGCATAGATGAACTAGTCTCTCCCTGGGCAAATTCATCCTGTTGTGGAGGTTCTGAGACTAACCATTCAGCCTGGAAATACCATCAAAAAGAACGGGGGTTTGTGTGCATGTATTTGAAATATATATTTTTCTTTATTTTTTTTTTTTTCTGGATCCTTTTTTAGCTTTATCAGCTCTCTGTTTCAATTCAGTAAATAGTTGTACCAGCAAAACCAGCTGAAGTGGAACAGCATGGAAATAGGAAGGGGCGACTTGTTTTGTAGGAAGAAAGGGAAAGAAAACCACAACAGTTGCTTAATCTGTCACTGCTGCTGCAAGAAACGTATATGTAACCATGAAATACAATAAAGTACAATTAAAAGTTTCTAGTGTTACTGAACAAAAAAAAAAACCACAACGATTTTTGTATGGATGACTGGGTTTCTGATTTTCCCAGTTCATGACTGAGACAGAATGTGTGCAGTTTGGGCTTTCAAGCAAAGTGGAGATATTCTCTGGGTCTTACAGGCTTTCAGCTGCTATCTTCTTTACTAATCTCCTGTGTACTGTAATCATATGCTATGCGGCTCCAAACTCATTAAGTCTGAGAAGGCGGTAAGCCTTACGAGTCTTAGTGGATGACTTCCCAGTTGCTGTATGCTTAACTATCACACTTTCCAGCTCTTTCAGGGTCCCTTGTTTCCTTCTTGTCATATTCTGTAAATCTATAGTAGGATCTGAGAAAACTTCCAGGCAACAGAACATTCAGGAATCCCTGAATCCTGAGCCATAAGAGATGTACTGCTCTCTTTGGGAACGTCCTGTGTATTTGAATGCAACAAACTTTTGTAAGCAAGACAATGGTTCAAATAGGTCCAGATAAGACATGTCCTTAATCCCCAGGTACACCACCTGTTCTCTGAAGATCAAAAAACAGCTTGTCTGATTATAAGTCAAAACTGAATAAAGTGGGTTAATTAAGGAGTAATAAGGCAGCTGAGGATCATGTCAAGCTGCAGAGGGTATTCCATGGGTTGGTGTTTGAGAGTCTTCTAAAAGCTGCTGAAGGGAGGAGGGAAGGATGGGAACTGGAAAGTTCTGAAACTCTCACTAGAGTCTCTTTCCTCCTGTAGATCTCAGGAGGCCCACAAGAAGGAGGAAAAATGCTTGATATCCTTCCCCAGGCACCTTATTCACTCCATTACCTCTCAGCAGACCACCTAAGATATGCAGGAGCAGATGCCTGAGGTGTGCCCAACTAGCTGTGCATATGTGTGTGTGTGGAAAGGCAAGCTGCATTCACATGAGTGGGTGTGGAAGGGTGTGTATGCCTGTACGTATGCGTGTCTGTGTGAACAAGGAATTGGGCAGACCAAGAGTTTGGGGAGATGTGTTGCTACCACGACTTTTACCCAGCCTTCTGCAGGAAAACAAAATGGAGCATTTACCGATTCTTTTTTGCTGCTGGAATTGCCAAGGAGCCCAAATTAGTTCGTCAGCTCCTGATGACCCTTGCTAGTACAACTGCTCAAAATATTAACTTTTGAAATAAGACTCTATCTCATCCTTGCTATCTGTGCTAGATCTCAGCTAGATGAGTTCAGTGAACCATAATTTATCTCTTTAACTTGTTGGTCGTTTGGTGTGTATGTGTTATTGCAAAGTAATAGGACAATGGGAAAAAACCAACTCAGCATTAGAAACATGTTTTCATTCTCTGTGTGTGTATGTGTATGTCTGTCATAATTCATTACTTACCCTGACCTCTAATTTGGCAGAAAAAAAATCACTCAACTAGAGAGATAACCTACATATCTTAAAGCCAAAATTCCTTTGTCTATGGATTTGGAACATGAAGGCAAAATTAAGTCTGAAGTGGGAATTCACTTTCCAGTGCTAACCAAAGAGTAATTGCAATTACTCCAACGTATAGCAGAGAACAATGTAGGCTCAATCCCAGTGCATCAGAGCAATGATATTCTGAAGAGACAACTGATTTTTAGGATGAAGACAAATTTAGCAAAGTAAAACAAAAAGAAAAGGATATAGTTACTGGCTGAGAAGTTCTGTACTGTGAATGAGTGCTAGAAATGTGTTGTATTATGATATTTGTACATTTTTTTAAAAAAATCAGCATTCAAGAAAGAGATATAAGTAAAAGCGGAGAAGAAATATATAGCTGTATTTGGTATAATGGTGAATGCAAGTGAGAAATGACCGAGGAAGTCAGAGTATGTCAGAAATTATATACATATACTGATAGAGAAATATAAAGAGTAGAGAGTTTAAAAAGACAGAAGGACGGCTACTGAGTGTGAAGTTTGATTAAAGCAAAGTAAATAGAGGAGGAGTGAAAGAATGCACAGTCTGAGATAATGACAGGAGCTGGCTTGTGCTAGGCCTTGAAAATCTTTCCGTCTGTCCATCTAGTAACAAATGAGTGAAAAATACCTATCCATAAATAGCGTCTATACTTAGACGATAGGAGAAGGCCTGAGACTCAGAACGAAGCTTTAAGTGACTGCCAAGTATAGAAGGCATTACACATCAAAGCTTGAATACGTGGTTACTCCAGATCTTCAGCAGACATTGCTGGTAACCACAAAGTTTGTCTCCTAGTCTGTCATGCAACGTTTTCCAGGGACACACACTGCAGCCAGTTAAGACTGACAGCTGAAACAGAAATGCCCTCAAGTATAATTTCGTATAAAAACATAATGAAAATAAATGTTATCTTAAAACCATCTTTGAAACAACTTTAGGAAAAAATCTTGGATGTATTATCAACCATGCCTGTATTTTATGAATTCATTTGTTTTAAAGTAATTATGCAAGGCTTCTCAATATTTAATTTTGCAAATACTTGTTGGGCTTTGACACTTGAGAAATCCTGGTTTATTTTGTTTACCCTTTTACACTGTTTCCTACCATTACACTAAGAAAGAATTCTGATGAGGAGAAGCTTTCATGGTGAAAACAGCTATGATATTGTACACTCTTTTGACACCTTTTCTTTGAAGTCAGTTGCGTGCTTCCACTAATTTTACTGACTGGCTGGGCTGATGGCTTCCTGAGGTTCAATGGTAAACACTCAGGATAGAGCCACAGAGCAAATGGATGACAGAGCAAGGAATACGATTCAGCAGCCCTTGCTCTTAAGTGAATGATCCAGTATTTTGACTCATGTAATGTCTTCATGGTATTTTCTAATATGATTGCAGAGAACTAGTAAAGTACTTGTTGCTTGTTTTAGAGGAGAACTAATAATGGATGTGTTAAGTAAAGCAAACCAAGCATTGCAGAAAACAAAAGATGAACTATCTAAATTTAATCTTATTCATTTTATATGTTCCAGATTCAGAACAATCTGTGGGCAGGGAATGCGGCTAGCAGTTCTGTGGTTACTTCCTGCATGCTACCACGAGATACGTCCTCCTGTATGACACCTTATTCCCATTCACCCCGGACAGATTCTGGCTACACAGGCTTTTCAAACCACCAGAATCAGTTCAGCCACGTGCCCCTCAATAATTTTTTCACTGACTCTTTACTTTCTGGGGCAACCAATGGACATGCTTTTGAAACAAAGCCAGAGTTTGAAAGGAGGTCCTCCAGCATTGCAGTTCTACGGATGAAAGCCAAAGAGCATGCTGCCAATATTTCCTGGGCCATGTAATATAGCAGTACCCTTTCTTCATTTCCTTTTTTTTTTTAATAGCAAACTGAAAACATTTTTATTTCCCATATTTAAAGGACACAACAATAAGCTGCTGAGTGTGGAATGCTAGAAATCACAATATCTAGAAATCACAATGTCTGCTTAAACAAATGCAATATAATATTTAACAATAAAATAAGAATAAACTAAATAGATTTACCATACATCAAGCTCAACAAGCCCTCTTTGTTTTGATTTTTATATAGAAATATGTTTTGTTGTACCAGTTGATGAAATATGATTATAGAACCTGCAAAAAAGAATAAAATTATTAAGCAAATATGTCTACTCCATTGGTTTTTAGCAGTCCTGTATACAAAATTAATGCTTTGCAAATGAAGACTTCATAAGGGAACAACTCTGTAAAGGGAAATAAATTTATTATACTAAAACCATGAAGTAAATCCCTAAGCACACCACGCAGAGAAGGAAATACATGATTGTTCATGTTGTAGGTGGAATTTCTAGACCTCTCAGCATTGTGTTGCTGCTCTGAGCCAGCTCTGCTGTTTTGCTAAATGCATGTTGAGCTCCTTGGAGTTATATCAATGCACAACTAATGTAACGAGAATAGAAGGTATTCCTTTAGTTCATGGACCTGAGTGTATTCCTATTAAAGATAATGAGATTTTTTTGCCAAACACATCACTAAAAGCAGGATCACAGTGTTTTATAGAGTTTTCAAAGATGTGCACAGATTATGTAAGTCAACTAGTGTTTAAATGAAATCTTTAAGGTTGTAGATAGGGTATCTTGAAACTTAGGTGACTAGAAGAGAGCATGGAATAGTACTGCGACACTTCCAACAGAATCCAGATTTAGGAAAAAACCACAACAACAGCAAAGTCTTACTTCCAATCCAGTCAGTCTTACTAACTGTTTTTTGTTATGCTATGGTCAAATTTAAAAGAAAACAGTCCAATAAGGCTTGCCAGTTTCAGTCTGTAACTGATCTTAAGATGATATAAGAGTACATTTCATTTAATTTTAGTTACAGTTTGTTGATACTTCGCTTATTTGTTTTTTTGGTGTTTTTTTTTTTTTTTTTTTTTTTTCAGAGTATAAAATTGGTTTGCTCCCTTTAAAGTTGATAGGAAAAATCTTTTCGACTGCAGTGGCAGCAGGATTTGGCTCTCAGCTTCCAGCCTATCACAAAGGAATTAAAATGTCAGCAGACTTTCTGACATTTCTGGTGGAAAAAAAAATAGAGGAGAAGAAAAATACTTTACATCTGGAGAATTGCTATCTGCTTTGATTTACTTCTCCTCCCTTTCCCCTGTCACATTCCAAGCTCCTTCAGATGAGTGAAATGTCAGCCTCTTTGAAAGCAACAGTCAGTCTCTCAGGTTCATAAAGGCAAAGTAAATTAATTGAAATAAAGAAGGACTTGCATGGCTGTGATTAGAACAGGATACAACTCTCTGGGCACCCCCTGCTCCTTCTTGCTTTTCTCTCTGGCCATTAGTTAGGAACGGAGGGCGCGTTGGGGGAGAAGGAAAGATCAGGGAAGCACATTTCATCACAGCAACTGCAGAACTACCAGTACTCACAAAAACAAACTCACAGGAACCCCCAAATTGTCTCCGCTCCCACTCAGGAAGCTAAACTTGAAAATAAAATAGGAGATGGGTCCATTCTGTAATCTTTCAGTGGAATAAACAAACTTAACTTTGAAACCATTAGGCTCAGTCGAAAGTGGGAATTTTACAGCAGATTCTTACACAGCTGATTGAAAGGAAGGTTGTCCTATTTGCCAGTAGTAATAAACTCAAAGTTTAACACATACGTATAGTCCAATTTGTGGTTTCCTAATTTTATTCTCCTAAAAATTAACTTAAACTTTGGCCTGAGGAACTGGGAAAGAGTATTCTGGCTAGAATTTATCTTTTCCTTTTTTATGGTCTGTTTAGACAGCAGTAAAATGAGCCTTACGATTTAAAGCGAAAAAATAATTTTATTAGTACAGGTAAAGATACTAGTTTTATATAGACACTTGTGCCACATGCAGAAGGATGAAAGTGGTGGAAATACAAGGGTTTTTTTAACAGGTCAAACTGTTTCCAGTTCTAAAATGTGTTTTCATTTTTTTTTTTTCAGTTTCCACATAATCATTTTTTAACATATAGCATTTAGAACATGTCAAAGTGATTTCCAGATAATTTTTATTAGAGCATCATTAGTGGATAAAGAAGCAAAAGCTTAGTTGGCAAACTTCAAGCCATTTTTATTGTTGCCTCTCTTTCAGTTTACTTATTTATTTTGATAGCAGAATTTGCTATTGTTGTCTTGTGAAATCCAGAAAAAGGTTCATTTTTACAAGGCTTTTTATGTCAAGAGTAAAATTAAACAATTCCTAGGAATTTATTGCAGTGATAGAATACTTGGGGAGAATAAACATCCATTTTCAAAACATTACAACATTTTTAGATGCTTGAAGCCTCCAAAATCAAAGGGAAAAATAAAAGACTATGTCATCTTCTTGCTGATTTTAATTACGTGAAAGGGTTATAATGCTAATTAATTCTTCATCTTCAATTTTAGCAATGGAAATTATTTGTTACATGTTGCTAGCATAACCTTATGCATTAGACAAACAGGTATTCAGCCCTTCATTAAACCTGAGGTGTGATAAGTTGCAGGCCTGCATTAAGCTTGTCATGCTCTTGCATCAGCCTCGTCTCAAAGAATGAATGATAGTCTGTTGGTTGCAGCGTTTCATTTAGCTAATGAAAAAGTATCTTCGTGTTAGATGTCAAGTACTACAACAGGGTCACATTCTGCCACTTTTATTTAGTAGTGCTTTACTCCATGAGTAGAGGCATTGATGTGAGTGAGACTACTCACATAGGCCAAATTGTGAATCACTTGTAAATGTTTATTCACAATGGCCCCATTCATGCAAAGGGCCGCTCAGCACAACATGAGTAATCGGTTCATAATCAGGCCCAGCTTAAGGTACTATTCAGCTCTGGTAAGGATGGCAGAATCTGGCCCATACTGGCTTAAGGCCAGACTCAGATTTTTTAACCAAGATGAGTAGCTCCTTATTCCACAAATAGTGCAAATAGAGCCAACAGGGCTATTTGTAGGTTCTCTTTTTATAAGAAAAATCTAGAAGAGAGGCACTTCAGTATATGCAAATAATTTGAGTGAGTTTCTATTCAAGGTAAACGATTTTATTTTCCACCGGCCTATACTCCCACATTTGACAGGACTTGTGTTCTTGTGCTTTGATTTTATCCACTTAACGATTTCTTAGCACGAGCAACTAATCTTTTCACTGCTTCTTCAACATGTGGCAAATGCACTAAAAACAAAAGGAGGTGATTTACATAGCCTTCCTGCCAAGTACTTTAACTAATGTTTGAGATATGTGATCATCATGCAATGCTGAGAAGTAAATTTATAGAACTTCTGGGCAAACAGTCCCTATCCTGTTAAAAGAGAAAGTGAAATATTGTTGTAATTATTGCTGTGAAGAATTCGTGATGACATAACACTGTGCTGTTTTTTCTCCTATGATTGATTCATCAGCAATTTGAAAATGTTAAGCCTGTATTTGAACAATTTTTTGAACAGATGTAAATTTATCTGTGAAAAGTAAAAATCCTCTTTAAGATTTGTACAGACTCATGTGAGTGATGGCCAACACTGCATCTAGCAGCTAAAGACCCAGTCTCCTTACTGTAAAGATAGAAAAGTTTGATAGAACTGATTTCTACCTACAGTTTAATCAGCAGTGTTACATACCACAGGAACATATCAATGAAGGCATCTTTTGTTGCTGAGAATAAGTTGAAATGAACTATATTTCTCACTTCACTTCTTCACTGTCATAATATTTGACACTGCCAAGTGTTGAAAAAAATCCAGTTCAATATGTTAAAAGCATTTTATTTTGACTGTGAACTTGATGGTAAGGCCCTGAAGTATATAATTTAACAAATATGACCAATACTCTGCATTTAATACTGAGATATTTTGGCACAATAGAAGTAAATTATTTTGCTTGCAAAGAATAAAATATAAGATATTACAGACACGTATGAATTAATATTTTATTGATTAAATTAATTAGATTAATTATTAAGCAGAGTTAAATCAGGCTGATCAGAGTTAGAACTCATTTAAAACACTTATACTGCTAAAATTCAAAATGTTTCCAGGGGAAGTTCTTTCTGTGACAAGGCACTGATTTTTTTCCTCCCAGCTCTTTCATACCCAATTAACAAGTGACCCACTCATCTTATCTCCAGAATACACCCTTCTTATCCCTCTACAGTGATCTTTTTAGATTTGGCTGGCATCAGAATGATAGTAAGACATTGTGAGTTACCCAAAGCTCGGTACCCATTTATTTTATACAACTTTTGAGTAGCCCAAAGAAGCTGAAGTATCTATCTGGTTTAACTAGGTTTACAGCTGCTTTGTATTGCCAGTGCAACACAAAACAGCTGTGGTACCTTGGTGAATTATCATATGAAATATCGGTGGTATAAGCAAACTTATTAAGTAAACATCCACAATGTAAAGTTGTGGTAGTTGAAAGAACATATTTTAGATTTCAGTTGTGTAAAATAAACAGCAGGCTGGGCAAGCACTGAATGTGAGGTGTGGCTATGAGTAGGAGTGTGTAGTGAGTATGGGAGTATGGTGGCTGGGAATGGCAGAATAATCTTCTGGGAGGAGAGTCGGGGTGCAGTGCTGGAGTAAGGAGGAAACCTAAACCCAATACATCCCTTCCTTTCCTCTCTTGCCTAAATTCCTGCACCTAAATCTCACCAGACCTGTCAACATAAGAATTATTTTATTGCCACCTCTCCTATCTCTATTTGCAAGAACAGTATGGGTTTAAGGAGGGATATAAAGAACCCAAAAAGGAAGTCTTGAAGGGGCAGGACTGGTAGGTGTATGACTATCACTGCCAACAAAATCATATTGGGAAATTAAAGCGTAATTCTGGGGAGAAGCATCTAGTCTCTACATTCTCTAATCATGAATGTCAGGTTTTCTTTCCCTGCATTTTTAAGGCAGCATGAGGGCAGAGCATTAAAGCACAGTGACAGTCGGATCAGTGATCATGCTACCAAATTCCTGAAGCATGGCCATTCTTCTTTGCACCACAAACTTATTAAACCTGTTACAGCTTTTGTGACTTGCAAATGAAGGAACATATCACAAGACTCTCACATAAGATGTATTGAGATATCGATCTGTTTCTGTCAGTTGTTTTTGCTCTATTTAAATAACAATATAAAAATTAAATAGTTCCTAACCAAATCTGGTTGTTTAAATGCAGTCCACATGTGAGATGTCATTGATTTTTCCATATATGAAAAAAAACCCAATGCAAACAGGTGAGACTTCAAAATCCATTATCTTCTCAAAGGATAAGGGCTGTTGTGAGGCCTCACACTCAACAGGTCAAAACTTCATCTTAGTTCATGCTGCTCACCTTCATAACAGTGATTATTCCCATAGGAATAAGCAGTAGACTAGAATAATAAATCCATCAATGTATAGGCAATAATATTGATCAGAGTCAATAATGTTGTTAGCATGAAAAAGATCATTTGTAAGACTATAGGTTATAGGAACAGGACAAAAATCATACTTTCTGACTGGCTTATACAGTGGAACTTGATGTCTCACAAGATGTTGTTACATGAGTGCTTTTCCATTCTCTAATTCTAACTACAGCAACCCTCCATAACCTAACAGCTGGCTGTTTCATCTCTCAGGAGCTGAGGCAATGATGGTCTCTGCTTCCTTTAATTATTAAAAATAATTTAAATAGGCCTGATCCTCCCTGCCTTGTAGTCCTGTGAGAATATCCATATGTGCATACCAACCACAGTTTAGTATAGTCCCATTATCATTACAGTTGGGCCAAGTCTTCTGCTATAATCCAGTAGCTGCAAAAGATTGCAAAAGACTCCTGCACCCAAAATTGCTCTGTGAATGAGCAATTTATTGCTATGGAAAGGGACGACTAAGAAGGTTAAAGCCTTTTTTTCTTTTGTTAAAAACCAAAACCTTTTTTTTTTTGTTAAATCCAGTCTGATTATGATTAATAAACCGCTTGTAGGTGGAATAAGGTCCTAGTTAACACTTTCACAATGTTTTTGCCCTTCTGAGAAAGACAAGGGTACAGTTGAAAGTTTTCTTAAACAGTGTCCTCAAGGAGAGACAGAAGTATCTGAATCTGTGTAAGACTGTATTTACTCAGGTGTATTTACTCAAATGATTTTGTTTTAATCATTAAAAATGGAAACCATCTTTAACTGAAAATGACAATACAAAACATATTCATTGCATTTTTCTTTTAAAGTGATATTAAGGGAACAACTCAGATTATATTAAGGGAACAACTCAGCTTCTAGAGTACTAGGAATGGTTTTCTCATTAGTCCTTATAAACATTTTAATATATAATGAAATGCATATTTATATATGGAAAAATATGTCAGATGTCACTTGAACACATAGAGTAAATAAAATACTGAATGATTTTGGGAGCCTTTTAGAAAAATGTCTGCAATAGAGATCTGAGTTAGTGAGTATTATTTAGCAAAAGCTGAAGTAATATATACAATGAGAAAAGAGGAAAATACACTCATTGGCTGGGAGTTTATTGAATATTTAGAGCCAGAAAACTCAGTGTTGGCGGAGGCATGAAATTTCCTTAACACTACTCAAAAATCTCCCTGTGATCAAATCCTAATTGAAGTTAACGGGAATCTTGCCAGTGACTTCACTTGGGAGCAGAATATAATCCCTAATAAATGCATAATAGATTTACTATGCTAAATCAAATTGTCCTGGAACAACATTACTTAGTTTATATGAATGTTTTTTTGTTAGGTAGTCCATTCTGCTATTTTTAAAACACTGAACTTTATTAAATCAGTGTTTTACATCTAATTAACTACAGTAGTTTCCATACTTGTGTCTGGTGGGTTTTTTTTTTTTTAAATAAGGATCAGAGAAGCAAGGATGAACTGAGAAATGCTTTTTCTTTTTAGGAAGATCTGTTCTAAGGAGGAGTGTTAGTTTTAGTTTGAAAACAGTTCTACACATATGCTAAATTGCTAGTCCAGAGGCAGAGCATTAACCCTTATATAAACTAATTGGGCTAATTCTCTTCTGGAATTTAGGCAAATAATGTAACTGAGATAAACAGAGAGTCACTTATATGTCCACATTTATCTACACTTCCTATTTATACTGCTAAATGCTTAAAACAACACTGGCCCATAAATTTGCCTTTTCGTTCTCATTCTTTTGGCAGTGTTTCCTACATGCTGCACTTTTAAGAGTGCAGTTTGGTCTCCTCTCAAATAAATAAGAGCCATGGAAGGAAAAAACTGCAGCTACAAAGTAGTTCTAACCCATTAAATGCAGATGGCCCACAGGGGGTTTAATCATAAGAGAGAGAACACACATCATGCTGAAATATAGAGCTGTTTTCTATCACTTGTTACCATTTGAATGTCTGTCCCAGGAAAGTGAATTCAATATATCTTCCTGGCCATCAGTTGCCCTCTGAATACTCCTTCTCTCTCTGATGTAGCTAGATTTCCCTTTAGAACATACAGAGATGAATGAGCTCTTACCACACGTAGAAGTGAAAGAAAACATTTCTTTCTGCACCAGAACAGATGAGATTCATCATTAAGAGAATGGATTTGACCTTGTCAAGTGGACCAAAGCAATTTATAAACAAACTCCTACAGGGGAGGCTACTTTTGGCCAAGTACTATATTAGCAGTGTTTTACTTATGCCCACTGCTACCTTACAATAACTTCACAAACAGGCTGACTTCCTGAAATATAGGGTGCTGAGAGATATCACAGATGTACCTAGAAACACTGGGATAGCATAGGGTTACTTCCCTCCCTAGAGGCTGTATAGAAATATGTCCACCCACCTTGCTATCTAATTTTTGGCAAAAGTTGTTGATCACTGCCCAAATTAAAACTCCATTTGATGTTTAGCATATGTATCAAAGACCATGTTTATACTTCAATTTGCCATTATTGTATTGTTGTTTGTGTAAGCAACACCCATATGGAAGATAGTGTCCAGTATGAAATTGAATGGCATCTACCTATCAGAACACTAGCAGAATAATAAAAGAAATTCAGTGTGTGACTATTTTATTTCCAGTGTTGGAAAAAGAATATGAAGACTCAATGGCTTGCTACAAAGTTGTTTAAACCAGCCGATACTCCCATTTCTACTGATAACTTTTCTTCCTTTAGTAGGATTCTTAAACTGCAGGTAGGAATTTTAACTCTTCTCCTCCCAAGCTGTGCCACATATGCAGAATGGCCCATATCTTTTTGTCCTGTCCAATAATCATAAGAAAGGCAGAAAAATAAGGATAGTCAGTGGCTCAAAGACAACCTTGTTGTGTGGGAAGAGAAGACTATGTGCCAACCCAAGGGGCTGCATGGTAAAGTGGAGGAAAGACTCACTAGATGTATAAGCTACATATCATCTGTAAGAAAGCTTTTACTATGACTTCTGGGACACACCTCCCCATCTGTATCAACCTTAGTCGTGCCAACAGAGCCGATAGTGTTATAATCTCCTCTCTGTCTCCAATAAAGGGAATCATGGAACATTTGTAGAAGGGAACTGACCAAAACATTCACTCTTAGACTCACTTCTCCTATGGCATCTATTCAAACAAAAGAGGTGAAGTTACTACTTACCTCAAAGTCTATAGGAATAAGCCTGTGTATAGTGATAAAGCTTTATTGCACTTTTTGTTGATACTGCTTTAGAAATCATAGTTAGAGTTGATGACTGTGAGAAGGAGCTCTTTCTTCTAATACTTAGAAGCTTTAATAGACTATATGTGGAGTCCTTCAAGCCATTAAATTTCCCAAAGCTTTCAGAAAGCATGGAGCCTCCATCATTTATGAGTCTTATGTGAATAGCCAAGAGCTTGATACATATTTTAGCTCAGGAGAAATCTATGCTGTCCAAGTCTTGCCTGCTTCATCATAGATGCTCTTTAATGTTCAAAAAACAAGACAACGGTCTCAGCTATGTTTCATTGCCAGGAGATAAGAATACTGACTCTCTTGAGGTCAGAACAATGAAAAGAATTTCCCAAGTCCTTAGAAGGCACTATATTGCATATATTCATAGCTGCTTAGCAGATTTATGCCTTATTCATCAGTAGGTCAAGTTCTCAAGGTCTTCTGCTATTAGGCTGAGAAAAGGCCACTTGCCTACTTCTTCTAGCTATTATTCATTATTCATGCACATCTGTCTCTCAGTGTGTACTAGGTGTTTCTGAGTCAAACATGGAGATGACGGACCCAGTTCTGATGTTAATTTTTGTAGTTTTATAATCACATCTCTATTCTGATTTCCAGAGTCAGGACCTTGGGCCCTCGACCCAGTATACTTACTGTAGTAATATACAAGTTACAGAAAAAGGAAAAGATCGCAGCAAAGAACAAGTGATTGAGTACGACTGTGTAACTTATTTATCTTGACTCACATTTTTTATAAGTATGCATCTGTTTACACTCTTTAAGAGGAAGATCAGAGTTCACAGAGAATTTTTATTACCCTGGGAAGAAATTTATCTTTTTTTTTAAGAATAAAACATGGTTTATTATTTGCCTTAAATGAAACAAAAACAAATCTGTCCCTCTCTCCACTTTTGCACCAGGCAGGAAGCATCCAAGATGGGTGGTACTTAGTGAAAGGTATTCTGCTATGTCTCAAAATTTCTCTAAAAGCACTAATTCATCCTGAAATCAATCCTCACAGTTTTGCTCAGCCTGAAAATTCATTAGGATGTTTTGAGAGATAATATTTTGCTGTGCTAAATTTGGTCCTATGGATTAATGGGGTAATCACATTTCTATTGTCCTTCAGCTTTATTGATTGTGCTGGAAACCATAGCCTAGGATAAAAAGTGCTATTTACCGTTTATTCTGTGTGTCAATATTCAGCTGAGGGACCTTGGGAAGTTGTCAGAGGCAAGAATTCTATGAACTGCAATAGCTTGCTATAGAAGACATTTTATTTATTTTAACTTCTCCACCTCCATTCCTCTTTGGCATCCAATATGCATATATAAAATGTTGCTGTTACTTTTCAGTTTGAGTTTAGAGCTCTTTGTTTTTATATAAAATAGTTCTGTTACATTTCCATAGTATGTCAAAGCAAAATCAAGTTTGTTGTAACTCTTCAGGGCTTTACACATCTCTGCTTTTCTTTTGTTAATATGCAAGCTGGCTGTCACCTATTGTCTCTGCTTCACCAACATTTACAAAGTTGTTGTATGGCAACTTATATGTTCTTTTTATATAGCCCTGATAGAGTATTAGAGTCCCCCATGCAATGATTTGGCTGACCTGAAAATGAGTTCTTTTAAATTATCTTCCTTGTTTTTTGTAGGATGGTATGGATTTGTACAAAAATGATCTAGTGTCATTCACTTTCCTGAATGTTCAGCTTCTGACACCTCAAAGCAGAAATTGTCCATAATTTTATGCAGAATGATTGGCACAAACAACTACGTAAAATAATTCTTGTAGGTCACCAGATTTATGACTTCCTCTCAGTTTCCTCACTTTTAGTTCTTGTTCTGAACAAAGCTTCCATATTCAGTTCCCAGTGGATATCTTCCATCTGTTTAGCTACCTGATTGTCATGCACTAGTCCTCCCTATCATTATACAGATTCCCCTTTCTTTCTCAGCTGCATCCTTCTCTTCATTAGTCTAGCACCTTTTTCTGCTTGCAGCCTTAATATAGTTTCCATATACTGGCCAACATATTTTTCCACATAAGTGTGTGCATTATTTGCTCTTGCTGATGCTGTTTCATATGTGATTCATACTCAAAGACTTCTTCCATTCAGTGTTTACTACAGAAGTGCTGTGAGCCTCCAGCTTTTACTAGCACCATACTCTGGTTGCAAATACACTGGTAGTGGGAAAATCATGGTAGAATCAAATTAACCACAAATATATATTTTCCCTGTGAATTCTGGAGGAGTGAAAAGCAATGGGCATCTGCCTGGATCTGGTTAGTTCTTTATCAGCTGCCCTTCTGCAAAGTTCAGGGGGAAAGAGGAAACGATACTTGATTTCTTCATCACTGCAGAAGTATCTCATGAGGAGATCCTTTACATGCAGCTTTCTCTTTGACTGACCAACACATGAAAAGGTTGATATACTGAATATGGAGAGATTAGTGGAAAGGGAGGAACTATATGAACTACATGCTGCCACATGACTTATTTGTTTTTTAATATGTTATTCATATAGAATAGATTGATTTTGCGTATGTCACAGAACACAACAGATTTCCTGTTAGTTTTAATAGCCATGATGTATCATTTTCCTTTTTGGGGGAATTTTAAGTAAAGATCCCAGCCACATTTCTCCTGCCTTATCCTACAGACATATGAAGCTGTATTGTGCCCCCACGTTTCTAAATAAATAATACAAATAAGGTTTTTCAAGGTAGAATTAGAAACCATCCTCTCTATATTTGACCCATTTTTGTTCCTTCTTCCCTAAGAATTTGCCCAATGAGTTTTACTTTGCCTGGGTCATAGGAGGTGAGAAGTGGCTTTCTAGCTCCTGGCACAAGACTTAAATAACATCTGAAGCAGAGGAACCTTTCTTTAAGACTGAAAACATCATTAGGAGACATGACAGATCTATCATTCAGCTCAAGGCCATCAAAAGGAATTCTGCTACATGAAGTATTTCAAGATAGGACTCCAGTTGTTGCTCCCACGAATACTTAATGGAAGAATCTGGCAAATATTGCTGGAACAGGATGGGAACTTTTTCAGATAAGAGTCTACTTATGAGATGATAAAAGTAATTATCACTCATATTTGCTCTCTTTTTTCCCTTGCATGGTGATTTCTTAAGCTTCTGATTTCAACAGAAGGTAATAGAAGGACACCTCTCCCTAAAATACCTGATGGCTTGTTGCAAGGATAGTGTTGAGGTAAAAATTATTATAGTTTTTCAAGTAGAAGAAGGAGCTGAGCCTGATCTCATAAAAAGCAGAGCCCAGTGATAATCCCACCTGTGTGAGGTTTTCACATGCTCTGAAAATTCAAATCCACCTTTTGCAAAGAATTTCGCAAATCCTGAAAGTTTTAGCTGTGAGTTATGCTTTGTGCTGTTGAAACCTAGGGAGAAGGTGGCCTTTAAGGGCATGCCCAGAACAGAGCTCTCCACACCTGGAATACTTTCAAGTTGAAGGCACAGGTACTTCTTGAGTTAGGCTTCATCTTAGATGGGGTGTTGAAGCTGTAACCTTTAGATTTAGGCATATAAAATGGCAGCTAGGTGCCTAAATCTTCCACAGTTCCTATATGGTTCTATCATAAATCATTGACTCTGCTCCCAAATTCTTCTCTCTTTTGTCTCTTTTAAGTGATGTCTCTCTTAAGGTTCATGATTTGCAAAGCAGAAATGACCCTGCATATCTCAAAAAGTCTATGTTTTCCATATGTGCATTACATAGGTTTTAATATTTATTACCATATTTATAAAACAGTGTTACCATGATTAAGGATATCCAGGCTGCACTTTTATATTTCAATATTCAAAGACAGCATAACACAATATGTTGTTGATATATTCCAAATATACAGGCAGATATTTTAATGGTCATAAAATTTTTGTTTGAATTTTTCTACATATATTTTAAGCAGTATGTCAAATTCTCTGCAGAAAGTTTTGTGACAGATATTAAAATGCAGAAATTGAAACTACATGGCTTTTTCAAGGTAGGTGATATTTACAGTAAAGTGTTGATCTGTCAAAACCACCTGAATCTGAAACATTTACAAGCCTTAAAGTGGGATTTGTATCCAATTTCAGAAATTAATCTTCATTTCTGACTTTGTCTTCCATTAAAATGTTTTTTATTTTTCAGATTTCGAAGAGGCTACAGATAAATGGTGTAAGCAATTACAAGTGCTGGGTGGAAGCAGTGACTGATTGGTAGCTAGCACTTGCTTAGATGAGAACACTTAGTGCATATTATCAACATAGACAAAATTTTAATGTCGTGGTGCTGATTCTCAAACTCTAGTACCAGCTATTGGATTTTATCTCCTTCCCTTGTTGACAGCTGTGTTGTGTGTAGACATCACGGTGTCGGCAGTGAGGGGCTGCAGGGGGGGCCTCTGTGGCAGGAGGCCAGGGGCTGCCCTGTGCCGAGCCCATTGCAGGACACAGCTGATCCCATCAGTGAAGTTGCTGGTGCCTCTGAGAAAACGTAGAAGAAAAGGCAAAATTGCTGGACAGAGAGAGGAGGAGGTAACAAAAAGAGTGAGAAATAGTGGAGGGAACATCAAGATCAGAGGAAGGGGCGGGGGGGCAGAGGTGCTCCAGGCACCAGAGCAAGTATCCGCTGCAGTCTGTGCAGGACTCACAATGGAGCAGTTATTTCCTGAAGGGACTGAAGCCCACAGGGAGAGTCCATGCTGGAGCAGGGTAGAAGTGTGATAGGGAAGGAGCAGCAGAGAGGAACTATTACGTATTAACCATCACCTCCCCATCCCTCTGTGCCACTGTTGGGGTGGGTAGAAGACTTGAGAGTGAGGGGGCAAAGCTGAGCCTGGGAGAGGGAGGAGGAAAGTTGTTTTAATGTTTGTCTTTGTTTCTCTCTACCCTAATCTATTTCAGCTGGCAAAAAAAATACATTAATTTTCCCCAAGTTGAGGCAGTTTTGCCCACCACAGTAACTGATAAGTGATCTCCCTATCTTTATTTGACCTGCAAGCTTTCTAATCTTATTTTCTCCCCCTCTCCTGCTGCAGTGGGGGGTGATTGAGCAGCTGGGTGGGAGTTTGGCCCTTAGCCAAGGTTAATCCACCACAACAACCAAATTGGTTCTAGGTCCCAACAAATTTGGTCTGGCTAAGACATGTCCAGTCATCAATCTGAAGATTTCAAGTGATTAAAAATCTGCCACTGCCCATGATAAATTTGTTCCACATGTCAGTCCTTCCCATTGTGAAACATTTTTACATTGTTTCTCAAAACAGTTCACTACTCCTAGTTTGCAAAAATGCCCACCAATTTGATAGGGGATTTTACTCTTCTGTGGACAATTTGATGACCACATCTAATACACATTTATGGTGCATTGGATGGAAAAGAGGTTTTAAAAGTCTGAGTCAGAATCTGGAGAAAGGGCCTTTCTTATTTTGACTTCAATACCTGGAAAGATCATCTTGGAAACATCTTGGAAAGATCACCTTCCAGTTTTACTCTTTTACCTTTGTTTGCAGTGTATTGGAAATAATTGACAGAAGTCATGAGTATTTACATTGCAAAGTAGTCATATAGTGAGAAATTAAACTGCTCCAAAAATTTATAGGGGTGAGGAAGATAAGAATACTGCAGACCCAGGTCTTTGATTAGTAGACTGCACTACTTTAAACATCCCATTAGCCATAAATAGGATTACATTATTACTGCAGAAGCAGTTGAATAAAAATATAGCCAAGTAAATATTATAAGGAGCAAAACATGCACTGTAAAAACATAGCAATCATGCAAGAGTACTAAGAACTATCCCTTTTGTGGATGCTATTTTCTACCCGCTAAACATTTTTTTGTAGATCCTAATTGCTTGTGTGTGAGAACACATGTAAAGGATGTTTTCCTGATGCATTCCCATGTGCAAAGGGTAAAAGGTGGGTTATGTGATGCTTTCCAATTCCTGTGATGGCTAGTCCATGGAGATGTACCAACCTACTGCTGCTAACCTCTTCTGCAGGAAATAATCATGACAAGATAAGGAAGCAGCAATATTCTATAGTGATATAAAAGAGTATTTCTGCTCAGGAAACTTCCATATTAATGGAAAGTAATAGTCTCCTCAGATACTAGAGGAAACTCCTAACCTATATTTTTCACCTCTTTGGCTGTAGAGGAAGCCTAGGAAAGCTGGCCTTGCCTATCTGAAGTTAGTTTTTGTGAACACTTTGTGAAAGTTATGGTTTTATTCAAGCGTTCCCACTGGCTTACTAGGCAGAAGATACATATATCCTTCTGGCTTTAAGGCATGGGAACAAAAGGTGATTGCAAGAATGGCTACTGGTATAAATTAAAGCCTTCCTAGGTTTGAAGTGGCTTGCTGCAGCCCATCCCAAAATGATTATGGGCAGTAGGGAAGAATATAAGGTGAATTCCATGCTGTCTCTGTCTGAGTGCTCAATTGTTGCCCAGGTTGTGACTCATTACTCTGAGCCTCTGTCAGGAGTCAGAGCAAGTCTGGTTCTGCTCACCCTACATGAATGTAGGTTCTCCCCACCCTACTGGACCTTTCTTTTGTAGTGTTGCTCCCTCTATTTTGCAGAGCCACATGTAAAGATTGAGATGAGAAGCAAGGAAGGAAATAAGGAGACTATATTTAAAAAAAAATGACATGCACAGGTCTGCACATATATAACGTATGTCACAAAAGTTATGGGAGTTAGGTGGTTAAAGACCCTAAAAGTCTTTACATTCTCCTGTGGCGCGAAAGTTCTCTTCCCTCTGTCTCTTAAGGAGAAGGGAAACCCCTCTGGAGAGGTCATCTGTGATGTTCATTATCTCTGAAATGCAACTATTTTATAAATCAGGTTCAAACAATGTGGAGTACACAAATGTATGCAAACCTCTGAGGGCAAGTATGTGGAAAGGTTCCTCCCTCTTCCTACTTCCTTCTCCCTCCCCACAAGCAAGGCTTGCAGATGTTTTCTTCTGCTCTTTATTCTTTTGTTCCTGTTTGGCTGTGACCCTTACTCCCAACTGATTCTTTTTTGTCAAACTTTGTTTTTCCCTGAGCCTTTGATCCTGTGCTTTGACTCTTGCAATAATGAACATGACACTATTACTTTGCTAGATTCATTTTATGATTCCTTACCTCTCAGAGTTCCCATGAACAATAATATACACTTCTTCTTTTGTCAGTGTCTTGCAGAAAAAGAGGGGGTCTCACAAAAAGTACCACCTCGCCTAAGGACAGGTGAAATATAGCCTTACATATGGAGATTAAATACTTAGGATTATGTGTTATAACTATATATTTGATTATCCAGTCTGTCTTTGTTTATATTTCTTCAGTTTCTCAGCTAGGCCAAACTAGTCAAAGGTTAAAAAAGATACTAACAGAACCAAATTTAGAAGACACACAGCAGCCTAGAGGCTAGGACTCCAGCATTGGGTCAGGAACAACAGTTCCTTGTTCTCAGAAAGAAATGTTGCTTTATGCCAAAACTGTATATACTTTTAGGTCTTCTGATGCTTTTTTTTTCTGATTTCTGTGCCCAGGCATCTCAGTTTAGTTGAGAAAAGTGGGAGAAAGAGGATCTCTGTCTGCTTCAAGGAAAATAAATGTACCTACATAGAAAACATTCTAGTTGTTGTCATTGAGTATCAGTCATATAGTATATGAGATATGCTGTGACAATATAATGAACCATGAACCTAGACCAACCAATCTAGACCTTACTAGCAAACCAGTAAGGTTTTCCTCCATGAAACTGTGATTCAGACACATATATTGAGTAGCATACATGTGTAACTATAATTGCAGAAAGTATAGCTTGAGAGAAGCTGCAAGCATGATTTTTCATACACCTCCTTTCAACTGCTCCAGTGATTTACTAGAATCTTAAAGTTGGTGGCTCGCCTTTGAAGTAAGGTGACTCTCTAGTCAACACAAAGCTGATCAAGGAGGCCGTCTCTCCTTTGCAACAACAGTGGAGGAAGTTATTTAAGGTTACTACTGTCAGCTGCACACAGATCTTCAGACTATTTTAATTTATGTCATAAGCAGGCGGGCCCCAAGCTGTGCTCAGATGATCAGAAGCAGCAGTAATAACTTGGAAACAATATTTTTTCTCAAGTCTATGTGCTAAGTACAACTCAGCTGGAACAGAGGGAATCAAATGCAAGTTTTGTAAATTGATTGGGTGAAATGAGCAATCTATGTGAAGAGAGATAAGGGAGATGATAGTGGTTTGGACAGTAAATCATTGATCACAGATTTCCTACTTTTTTTTTCTTCTTAAATAAGTACTTTATTTAAAAGCAAAAATCTAGTTAATAACTATTATGTGGGGTCAGAATAAATAAGGAAAAAGTCTGGATAGGAGAAAAAAGTTCAATAAAGACAGGTAAGCAGAAAAGAGAGATGGGAACAACTTCTTTCCATCTTTGTAAAATATCTTCTCATTAAAAAAACCCCCAAAATGTGAAAGCAACACCAAAAGGAAAAAAACAAAAAGCCCCATAGGATCAAATCTATATGAAGAAAAATACCTTTGGCAGACAGTAAATCAAAATTGCCCAAGCTGGTTCACTCCGAGACTAGTTGTCTACAAAGTTTCCTGGAACCAGATGAAATGCTGATGAGATCTGTACTTTCAGAGTTCACATTGGTTGCATCTAGCTGAACCCCAGATAATTCCGCTACTCTGTCTCTGACCCATTACTATGGCAAGTGACATGCCCAGCTAGCAGTACTGGGAAAGGCATCTAGTGCTTAATTTTCTAGTGATTATCTTCATGTAATTTCATATTTGTGTTTCCCAGATATATGCAATAGAAAATAGAGTAGTGTTTGTTGCAGAGCTGCTGGCAGAAAACATTGATTTATTGACAATATAAATAAAAAGCCCTGCTGGTAAATTGGCTGAAAGCTGGCAATCTTGGGTAGGCTTAAAGGAAGGTTTTTGCTGGGTAATAAATTTAAGAGGCATGTATACTTAAATCATGATGTTGAACCATTTCCATACTATAGGACAAACACACACATTTCTGTTACATTTTAAATCCTAGAGTAGCCAAGGTTTGGATCTAGTTCAGAACTTCCACAAAGTTTAGAAATATTCTGAAACTTTATATAGAAACTGACATAAAGCAAGTGGGGACAAAAGCAATTAAAACTTTGTATTTGTAAGTATACTTCATGAAAACATAGGCATGTTTTGGTCTGGGGTTACTTTTTTTTAAAGAAGAAATTTTCAAAGTACTTACATAGGCTAGTGCCAGATAGGAAGTAGTCCATAGATTTATTCTTCTATTGCACCCTAAAAACAATTTTTAAAACTCTTAAATACAAGAATACGGAATAGAGTATCCTTGAAGTTTTCAGTGCTCCTTAATGGAGATATGATTATAAGATATATACAGAACAGAGAAGGTTAAATCCTGACTTAGATGAAATCAAAGAAAAACCTCCCCCAAATCCTAATATATTTATTCTTGTTCTGTGTCACCTCTACTACTCTAATATGATTACATTGTTTCCCACAGGCCAAATGCAGAAAGTTTTGCATTTCTCCTCCACTTAGGATGATTTGCTCTCAAGCCCCGAAATTCATTGTGGTGTTATTGCCTGCAGATTTATAGCTCAATCAGCTTTGTAGTAGCCTCTTCTTTTATGGGTGGGCTTTCTTTGAACATTATGAAATATATGCTACCTCTTTTCTTTTTGGTTGGAACTTTTTTTCAAATCCCATTAACTTAAGATCTACAGAACATGGATTGCATTTTACCGCTTAACTTAGATGATGCACAAACCACTTGCCATGCCCAGATGATACTCTGTTGAAACAGTTTTTCAAAGTATGACCACACATTTATTGCTCAGCCATGAAACAACTAATTATCATTATTTGACGTGCTGGAGTTCAGAGCTAACAGCTTGCAAGGAGCCATGGTAGTCCTGCTTCTCACACAGTTCTCTTCTCAAGATCTACAGTTTGATGATATAATAAATCCAGCTTTGAGCTCTTGGTATTGGATCAAAAACACCATGGTCACACAATTCAAAATATTTCTCTGATGTAAATTTAGTTTATTTCTTTAAATTTAATTGATTGCTCAAAAAATTGATTTTTTTTTCCACTTTTTTTTCCCTTAAAGGTACCTGTTAAGGTTACTTTGTAATGTATGGTTCACACCAGCAATGTAAAGCATACCAGCTTTGTCTGTTTGTATGCAGGCTCTTCCTCTCAAACCATTATCCCATATTTATTTTGAGGTAAGATCACAACAGGGTAGATGACACATCATAAAGCCACATTCTAGATTTTTTTTTGTAATTTATTTATGTGACTATATCATAAATATTGTCATTGTTTATAACTAGCCTTATCTAGACAGAAGATTTTGTTCAGACACTTCCTGTGTGACAGCAGACATATTTATTGGTATCCTGGAATTAAGCTGGAGCCCTTAGAGTTAGATTTAGAAGTCCAGGCTTCTTAGCTTGAGCTATAACAGACTCAAGTCATTTCGTAGAGACTAGACAATCTTGTAACACTTGTTCATCTCTAATTTACACGTACCTGCTCTGAGTGCTGAATTTTTTATATTTTATTTTCTTCTATTTAAAATGGTGATCCATGATTTTCCTTTTTGGAGAGAACACTTGAGACCCAGTATGTAAGTTTAAAACTTCAAGATGTATTGACAATCTAACTTCTTAGAGTGCTATGAAATCATCATCTTTGTGAGCTGAGGTGAAAGAAAGCACATCCAGTCCTGGAAATCCCATCCTTAGAAAAACAATCTGTAGCTTGCACTTCCTTGACTTGCGTCTGATACACCCATTAAGCTTCCCACTAGTTACTAGATAATAAAGTAACTTAAGACTGATTTTTCTTTTTTTTTTTTTTAATTATGCTATCATTGGCAATTATCTCAAATTAATGTTGAAAAAGAATATTTTTCAATTCTATATTCTTAGAACTGATCAGACTATTTAGTTACTCTTTATTTTTTCTCAGTACTGATGTAAATTTAAGTTAGAAAGGGAGAGGAGGAAACACAGGCAAAATTCTGCCTTTTTCCTGATATGAGCCACACAGGTATGAGATGCAGTGTTCAGTCTGGGATGCTACTAGGTTCATCTTCATATCCTATAACTTCAGTGGACAGAATTTTGCTTTATCTTCTCCCACTGCTAGTAAGAATTTGATACCACCCATGTACTCACACTTAAAACTTCACAAAGGTGAAGGGATGCTTTTGTGAATTGCCATTTCAGGTATAAACTAAAACTGTAGCTCCTCATCAGTATAAAGCAGGAGCCGATAAAAGTAAAGCAATCACAAACATCACTCTGGACAGGCTTGGTTTGGCCTTTCAAGCAGCAGATGGAAGCAGCTCTAACTTGGGTTGGTCAAACTCTGTCTAAAGGAGCAAACCATGTCTGGAACTGATAATATGTTTTTATCATGAAATATCTGAATCTAGCATTTAAGCAGAGAGATGGTCTTGTATATGAAAGAAAAACAGATTATATGTTGCCAGAAACTGTTTCATTAGGAACAGTTAAGAACAATAAGTTGGAGTGAAGGAAAATTTCTTGTACCAATGATGACACCTGAAACAGAGCCCCTATAAGGCCTGTGGTGAATATGAAGTGGTGTTATTCCAGCATGAGTCTCCAGTTTCACTATAGCATATGTAAACGTTAGTATTTCTGGTCTTTGACATATTCTGGGACATGGGAGAAACATTCACTCCAGGAACGTGCTGTTGGTAACACACTGATGCTCCAGGTCCAGCTAAGCCACTTCATGAAAGGCAAAAGGCTGTGCCATTCAGGCTGCATTTTGAATTATTGCTGTATCTGAGTGGAGAGTGATGGATGAGCTATGTGCAAGAAATGGCGTAAACACCTCTTAAAAAACCACAGCTGCACTTACATCAGAGTCCTAAAAGGCAAATCAAGGGGGGGGGGAAATCATGAAAAAGTGAAGAAAAAAGAAAAATGGTCCACTTACATTTACAAAGGAAACACTTAATTTTAAAGCACATATAGAATGCTAAGGTAAAGCACAAGTTAGCTGAAGTCCTCTCTTTATTTTTACAATGTTTCTGAAGGCTCTCAATGTCTCTTTCTCATTGTGACCTTCCTCTTGTTGTGAATGTATTTCTTATTTGGATTTCCATGGAATGGTGATCAGGATTCTTTTCTTCTTGGCCCCATGTGGAAGAGGAGATTTCTTGTTCTAAAGCTTTTACACTCAAAAAGCTCAATCTTGCAACTAGTAATGCACAAGCAGAGATGTAACTGTTGATGATATCATATCAATCTCAAATATCATGTTTGTTTAACTGACACCCATAACATTTCATTGCTTCAAGCACATTTGCAATTGCAGCCATCACTAATTCACACATTCTATTTCACTAGCTGGAAATAAAGACGTATTTAACAGAAGACAAATAGCAACTGAAACAATTTGCTTAGGGATGTGATAGATTCTGAATGCACTCCTCAAAGTTGCTATAACTCAGACAGAGGTTACAGGTTTAGGCAAGTTAATAGATGAGTTTTTATTGCTTGCATTTTTGCAGTCGTGCTAATCAGCACAGGTGATATCTGACTTTAAGGTACACACAGTTGTTAACTAATAGAAGAAATGAAAGGAGAAGTGGTATTTCCAAAGTTTAATTCATTAATAATTTTGTATGTATTTCTAAATATTTGGAAGCATAACTTTCAAAGCTATCAGACAAAATAAAAAAATAATTTGATATTTTTAAATTTTCTCTAATGGTCCTTGTCATTGAGCTGGTGCGAGGGATGAAAACATGTTTTTTTAATATGTATTTCTAGTTGCCCAAGATACTTGGCCAGTCAAACCAAAAGATAATAACCCAGAAATCCCCACACAATTTACCTCACTGTGTTCTTAGTGTTTTGGCCCTTGGTAAAGATTGGAACATAGTAAGATGCTGTAGAAAAGCTCATGCCCTTCTGCTTCTGGGTTGAACTGGGTTTGTGAGAGCAAGACTGGCCTGTGTTGGCTTCCTCTGGGTTGCCACTGCCTGCTTTAGGCTAATGAAATCCATAATACCCCTCAGTTATTTTTCCATTAAACAATCCAACAGCTATATTCCCTTCCCACTGATTATCATCATAATCCCATGCATAGCTCCAAAAAAATAGGAAAGATGTATGATATCTCAGAGGAAAATGCTTGAAGGATGGATGCAACATCGGTTTATTTTTCTTTTCAGTATGTTCATATTTATGAACTCTCATTGTTTCTTGTGCATAGTTGGTCCATCTGTGCCTCACAAATGGAGAGGACAATAAAGATAATTTGTAATTAGGATCACTCTTTTCCTCTTTTTATCACTCTGACTTGGGTTATTTTTCTATATGCTAGTATTTATATAGATGCACCTAAAAAAAATGGGTGGCCTCAATACTGATACAGTCAATGCCCTAAATATGCCATATGTGTGGTGCTTATTTTCAGTAAAAAATTACCTGAAATTGTCTTATTTTACAGAACGATAGATAGATATTCAGTAAGTTTCTTCTGTGGAACATTTTGTTTACTTAGTTTAAATTAATTGCCTTTTAACCTTCTTATTTCTCTACCAAGAATTTAGGTACACCCACCCACACCCAAACGTACATATACTACACAAAGACAGAAGCTTTCATTTTATGTGCAGAAACATCCATCTTGCTAGTTGTGGAAGGAAGAGAAGTCTCCCAGGAGCTCATTCCAAATGCAATGTCAAGTTTACAATAAACAGAATAATTGCACTGTTTACAGGACTTATTTTATTACTATCCTTGTGATTGCTGCAATTGTAAATAAATGTGCTCCTTGCCACAAATTTATTTTGTTTTCCAGAAAGAAGGACAGATTTGCTTCCTTTCCCTGCAATTATAATAATGGGCAATATATGTTTGTATTTAGGTTTCTTTAGCCAAGGTAAGCCAGACAGCCAGGCAGCTGTTGATCTTAAAGGATTATCACAAAACAAGTTCACTTAGCTTTAGATTGTAATTTATCATTCAAGACAAAATCCTGATTGTGTTTTTAAAACAGTTGTATTTTAAAAATGGTAACTCCAAAGTATATACAATATATGAAAAATGATGTACTCTTCCATGAGAAACAGCACTACTCCATGGTGATCATGTCTGAACACTTAGTTAGGCTATCAAGATAAACTCATGCTCAGATCAGCCATACAGCAATTGAAAACAAAAGACCAAACCATGCTGACAAAAAAGCAAATTTTCTCCTGGAACTTCTGGTTGCCTTGACTCAGCCAAATTGGTTTTGTACCACCTCTTTCCCTAGAATTTGGAGGTAAGATTAAGGCCATATAATGCTTGAAGGACCTCCCCAGGACCCTTGGTGGCTTTTAGATATCAGCAATGTACTTTTATTTTTCTGAGACTGATTCAAATCTGAACTAACCTACATGTAAATGTACCATTAATGTACATAGGCGTACAGTCTACTTAATGAACTGATACACTACATTCATTTTGTGGTCAGTTCTTTAGGTAGTAGTTTCTCAGGTGGGATTTATTGTTGCTTCATCCGACAGCATCAGCAGATCTTACGGTACTACTTGAAGATCGTCTCAATGCAAGACAAGCCCTTAGTACAGAAAGAAAAAGAGAGAGAAAGACAGCTGCATCCTGCTCACCTCTTGTCCTTCTGGTTTAATAGAGTGACAATAAAGAAATGTTCCCACCTTGTGTCAGGTCCGGCTACAGTTTTGACTTCCTGATACCTTTAGTAATTAATGTAATCTGAAGCAGTATAAGGATTTTCAAGTACAGAACAGGGGCAAAAACCTCAGATCAGTTCACTGGGAACACACAAAGATGTTGTGTCATGCCAGTGGTTTGTCCAAGCCCGAGAAATGAAAAAAAATTAGATATGGAAGGTTCTAGTATAGTTTCAAGATGCAGACAGAAGCATCTTATTTCAGCTTAGGTAAAGACTAGAGATCTTAATAGTGTCTTGCCCCAGAGCAAATTTTTTACTTAAAACTTAGAAATATTTTCAGGTAATTAGTTTCCTATTAAAAAATCAAGAACAGGGTTGGCAGAATTGACAAACTTCATTTGATTTCAGCAAATATTTTAATGCAAAAAAAGCCAAATAAATCTCAAGTAAATTTAAGAAGACTCCAAATTTCAGTATTTTGATTACAAGTACATTTTAATAAAGAAAACATATGCATTTTAATTACACTCTCAGGAAGTTCAAAACTCTTCAAAAGATTTGTTTGTCATTACTATTTCTTAGGTTGAGCTGAAAATGTTTTTTTTTCTGTATTTTCACTCTATCAGTCAATAAGAAACTAAATTCTTGCTGGAATCTATTCTGACATGATTTTAAATGTTTTTAAAAGGTACATTTCTTGTCATAAAGTACAAATGGGTGAACAGAAGGGAGAAACAACTCAAAAAAGGTAGCTAGATTTTTTAAATTTTAAATTGAAATTATTAAATATACAGTATACTAAACATTTTGGTTTTTAATAATTGATCTCTCTTCTGTATAGAAAACATGAGCAATGTTCTTATTCTATCACTTCTACATATCTATCAATCCATATGTCTCAAGCATTTATAAGTATCTGTCATCACTTTCCTCTGAAAAAGCTTTACAAACAAACCATTTCGTTTTTTGCTATTTGATAATGAGTAAATCCTTTGGTATTATACTAGTATACAACACAGGACATCATTAGCAGAGGAAAGGAGTCAGCAATAAAATCAACTGGAGATTAAGCTCATTCACAAAACTTCAGTCCCTGTTGAGCATAGTGTTAAACATGCTTGACTGCTTCATTCAATAGTACAGCTATTGATGGGGTCCCAAAACCCTAGTTAAGTTTTTATAAGGCTTTTCACTAGAGAACATAATTGTTATTTCCAAATACCTACATTCAATTTTCAGGGATTACTTTAAGTGTGAATTCTCAGGTATTTCTTCCAGCTGTCTCCTGTCAACCTATAATCCCATATACTGAGCTCTGTCCCTGCAGGGTAGGCACTTGATCCTAGGGTCAAAGGTCCTTTAGCTCTTGACTAATGCACCTCATTAGAAGAGGAAAGCAGAATGTCTCCAGCAATTCAAATGTCATGAGAAGCAACAGAACTATATATTTTTAATCATGTTAAACAGGTTTGTTTTATTTTAGACACAACAACAACAAAAAAAGCTGAAGGCTTTCCATTTATAACCACTGGAAGCACCAAGTGTCTAGTTTTGTTGTGCATCCAAGCATGATGCAGGAGTGTGCAGCTAAATTGGGAGGACATAAAATAATTAATAGTTTAATCATGTGCAGTATCTTTCATTTTATATTATGGTAGGAGACTGGTCATGAATTAATAACTATCATTACTCAGGTATTTGGACTAAAATTAATATATTAGTTAAGTCAAATGCTGTTTTTCTTAGTACTTTATGTTAATGTCAGGTAATGGTTTTAACCTGTGCTGAAAAAATAATCACCTCATAAAACAACAGTTTTTGATTAAACAATGAAACTGGAACTTAAGTACAACTGAATCCCTAAGCAAATGTAAACTACTACGTTTTCTACATAAGCTTTATATCAGTTCACTATAGTCACAAACAAATTCACTTTGCTTTAGAAATTTAACATAGTTGTTTGCATTCAGAAAAGACTGTATTTTGAATGCTTTTTTTACTTTAAACTGACATCAGCAATTCTAGCTATTTGTCATCTATTGCATTCTAAAGGACCTTTACAAGGTAATTACATGAGCTAACTTGTTTGTTGAATTTCAGCAGTAATTATTCAATTATTGAGCCTCATTTATTGCGGTAAGTCAACTTACACACTGGCACCCAAGTAGCTTAAAAGAAAGAAATGTCAGCTATAGTTGTACAACAATTGTTTTTTAAACAAAACAAAAGATTTTGTGTATTCATTGGATGGAGATTTAGAAGATGAAATCTTGATGTCACCAAAGTCAAAAGCACTCTCCCACTGATTTCAAAGTGGTCTGAAGTGTCCCTAAAATTTATTCCATCAGACTTCTGCCTGACAAGCATTTTGGGACTGTATGTAGGATTTTCTGCCTTTTCCAGGTGTTTTCTGGAATACAGGTAAGCTTTAAACATGTGATTTTAATCATTAGAGGAAACAACAACACAGGGATAGATGTGATGTCACAATGTCATAAGGATAGATGTGATATCCCAGGTTTTATATCATGACTAAAAGTGGTTTTCTGATAATATTTTGATGTCAGAAAAATCTTATCACTTTTTCTATGTATAGTTACTCTTAATGTAATTATGGAACACAAATGTGAGACAAGGCATTTTCTTTTATTGGATTAACTGATAAATTTGGAAAATGGACAATTCAGGCACGCAATTCTTTCTTTGTCATTTTTATAACAGGACTACTTCTATGCTTTATTATTTAATGTCTCTCATTTTGAATAAAATGTGATTTCACACTAGTTTAGAGATGTATTAGTAAGTATTTTTACTATCACTTTATAGCAAGTAAGTCTTGAAAATTTGTTTGCAACGTGTTAGGTTTGCTACCATTATAGATAACACATATTATTTTAACTTCTTTTAAGTTAAAAGACTACACAAATTGATGTTTTGTTCCATCTGGGGACAGGGGAAGTATACAGTGAATTATCTTTGATTTTTTTTCTGTTTATTAACAAGAAAAATAAAATGTCAACTTTCTTAAACAAAACGGGAGCCATATAATCAGGTGTTTTCCCTACCCGCATCTCTTTCAGCTAGCACTCCTATTGCAAAAATATGACTGTTAAGGTCGCTTTTCAAGCCAAATGCCAGTTGTTTAAGCTGTGCAATATTTTTCTCTCAGTCTTTATTTTAGAGTGTATAGCTGTGATTTTCTACCCGAGTTCACAACCTGGCTCATAAACTGTGTGTACACTGACTATTTTCTGCTAATCACTTGGCTCAGACTGTTCACTTCTCTTGAGCAGCCTTCCACTTGTGTCTTTCTCCCAGCAACTTCTTTAAATGAAAAACAGTGAAACTTAACAGCTCAGGGAGACTAAATCATCCTGTAACAATAACAGAGTTTAATCTGGGCTGTAGTAGTGAGAGCAGAGGTACTGGACAACCTCATGTTTGTCTCACCAGTACATATGATTTCAAAGTGTCATTTACTACAGCTGTAAACTCTAGCCTTCTGGTTTGTAAAAGTTGTATTAAACCTATCCTGCTCATTGAAGAAAACCAGTTACATCTGAGGTAGCTCTCACTACCAACTTGTTTTGTATATTTATTTTCCTGCTGGCTGTTGTTAGCTGCTATGGTTCTCTCAATAAATGAGCAAAACAGCCTTGCTTGGCCCTCAACCCTCTCTACTGTCTTACCTGCCCTAGCCTTGTATTTAGTTTTACAAACCAATCCACACATAAAAAGCTCGAAATTGCCAGAAGAGAAACTTCTCTCAAAGTGTTTTGATGATGGTTATTGGTTACAGCTAGAGATGTAACCTACTGTGATAATTATGTGTATTTGGAGATTTACTTATGTATGCTTAACAGGCCTATTTGCAAATAATCCACACAAGTACTTGCTTCCTCAGGATTTAGTAATGTTTTATCTTTTATAGTGCCTGAAGATAACAGTCTTTTTTTACCCTTCATTTCACTGGGTTTGCCGCCAAATTCACGCTGCTGATGGTCCTGTTCCACAACTGGCATACTGTTGAAAAGCTGACAGCTAACCACATAGCAAAAAGGTGAAGGGCTGCTTGAGGACTGACAGTGCTTTTCTGTGTCTCCCATAGTGCTGGGAGGTTAACTCTGTTTATGATGAGTAAGTGTTTCCCTTGTCTGTTTATCAAGATTAGCATAGCAATGATATTCTGCTCTATGCAAGTTGCTCACACAGGAAGAAGAAAGTCTCTTCTTATAAAGGCTACAGATGCAAAAGCAGAGCAGACTTACTCTGACAGAAAAGTAGATTGGAAACATACTGGGGTTAACAGAATACTTTCTCTCCTTCAAAGATGTTGAAAGGCACACATCTCTACTCCATTTCCATTATTGTAGTAAGAAAAGGCTTACAGAGACAATAGTTAAGAAGCTATAATCTCAATATTAATGCAAAAGCTATATATTTCATACTGCTACTGTTCCGCATCTGCAGGCTTCCTCTTATGTGTGCTGTCTTATGAACAATATGTATGCTTTTGATTTAGGAACCAATAACATTTTAAACTCTAATGTTAAAAGGAGGAAAAAAAGAAAAAAGAAAGAAAGAAGTGGGGAAATGATTGAATTACATAGAACATTTTTCTTTTAAAATGCAGTAAAAGATTCAACAGTTCAAATTGCTCAGGGGTGATCACATTTCTTTCAGAAGGTGCTCTGTATCTTGGGGGCAGTGTACGTATCAAATACTGCTGATAGTTCAGCAGATGCTTTTTTTATTGAAAGTCACAGAAAAGAGTTGCAATAAAACCTGCATTAACAGCCAGAGCTCAAACTGAGGCTGCCTTGTGATTTATGCACTCTTCTTTGGTTTTGATCTTTTAATGAATGTGACTTGCCACATTATATACTCTTCTGGGATTTTCTCCCTCACCACTCTCTTTACCATACTCTCACCATCAATCTGACCATGCAGTTTCATGACTCAGGAAAAAGAAAATCAGTTACTAGCAGTCGACTATGCATGATTTTGTACTTTTTGTGGCTAGGGCTCTGATTCAAAATGCAGTCAGACAAGTGAGAGGGCTCCAGTTGTTTTTAATGGGCTTTGGATCAGGCTACGAATAACATGCTTTTTCAGGCATATCATTTTAGGTTTCTAATTGTTCTTTTCAAGTGCCCTTCATCTATACATAAAGCTAGTCAGAGCAAAGAAAATAAAACAAATCCACAGTTCCTTTATTGTTCAGAATGGACAAGCTTGATTTTTTTTTCTTAATTTTAAGGAATAAAATTCTTTAGGAACTACCTTAGTCCAGAGACTGCAACATATGGAGAGTTCTTCAAGTACCATCCATAGCTCTTATTTACATTTGAGACTCTCTACAAGTTTTTACATTATACTTGCCTCATGAAAATAACTTGGGGTAAGAATCATTTTTCAAATGTTATTAATAGATAAAAAGTAATCCAAGGATAAATGCTTCCAGACTGCAGCTACTGTGTGTATCTAGGCTAGACATACATATCTCAGCGTTTTGTTTTTTTAGTCTGACTAATTGTCTTTGTCTTTAATGACTCTCCTTTAAAAGTCTGCTTTGTGTTTCACAAATACTTAATCATTGCTTTTCTTCATCTATTTATTGATAGAGTTTAAACATGCACATATGAACCAAAGTGACATTACCTGAGGAAATGTTGGGCAGAAATCTGTTTTTTTTCCCATTATTCAAATCAAATCTTTTCTCCTAGCTGAAGCTAACAAAAACAATCATGCCTTTGCTTCCTTGCTGTACATACAGGAAGAAAAGGCTGTGGAAATTGGAATTATTACAGCATGCATAAAATATACTTAAAAGGGGACCACAGGAGAAAACATGCCTGCCCAGGACCCCATCCTGGCCTGTATGAATTGTACCAAGAAGACTAGTAAGCCCACTCATGCAAGTAAACATTACACACGTGTTAAAGACTAGGAGAATGGTGTCTCATAGATGGAAGCTCTTACGCTCTAATGAAACACCTTTGTGTATGATGTTATGTCAATGGAACAGCATGTGGCTTTGGTACATATAAAAGCAATTATGGACGTAATATTAGAGCCTGACTTGCCTTTTTCCATTGGTTTCAGGGTTTCAGGCTCCCTAATAGCTCTAACCTGAGTCAGAATGATAGCACTTTCCTTCTTGTCATCATCTCACAATAAAACTTTCTATTTTTTTAATGGCCTAGAATCCCTTCAGATGTATCACTGGTATTTATATTAGAAATATTTCCATTAGCTAAGATTTTACAATTTGCCTCTGATTTTTTCTTTTTTTTAGAAACTGTAGATAGTCTGGGATATTTTAAATAATAGCAATTTGGTTTCTGGTTATTTATTGACTTTTTCCACATGATGTGTCTTGAAACTATGGTATAGCACAAGTCCAGATTTCAGAGAAACCCAAAAATGTAGTGTCAGATGATGTAGCTACAGAGTATGTTATAGTGCTAGTTTGACCGTATTGGCCACTGATAACCTGCTCCATCTGTCTTGCCTCTGACATGTTAGCTGGACAGGGGAGAGATGGGGCAACCTCTAAAAACAGGAGTCATTATGAGAAGAAACAGCAGCCCAGCAGCAATCAGGTATTTTGTTGAAAAGTTCAAGAGATCATATCTTTTTTTATTCTTTTGCCTGCTTTAATGACCATTATCACAGCAAACATGATATTTCCTTAGTGAGTTATAGAGGATTACTCAGTCTTTCTACCCTTCATCAGTGCAGTGTTGTTGGTTAAGGTTCTTGGAGCCCATTTGGTCAGCCAAATACCTGGGCTTGTCTCTTCCTTCTCCCATTTTTGTAGCTCAGGACTTGAACCCTGATCATCTCTGGCACAGTTACATTGCCTGAACACTTCGTACCTATCCTCCTGATATATCTTTAGGATGAGTTCTCCTACAAGTAATAAAAGCTTTCTCCCTTCCTTTTCTTTGTAAACAGCTTTGAAAACATCAAGTCAGTTAATATAAAAATAGTCTGATTTGTGTACTATACATTATGTTATTCATTATATTATACCGTATGTGGGCTATATGCTCACATATGCACATATGTATATGGTTGGTTAAGAAGGATTAGTGTTTATGCTTATACAAGAAGTATTAATTTTTTAAATACTTTTGTGACCTAGATGATACATAGATCTTTGCATACGGCAGACTTCAGTGCCTAGGAAAATGTAAGCTTCTCTGGCACAAATACTTATGAAAATGCATTTAACCTCTAGTGGTCTAAGAGAGATGGAAACACAGTCCAAACCCATTGTTTTATGGGAAGTTTTCCTATTGGCAGTTCATGTCATGCTTTCTGGCTACTGACTAGATGAAGTGGGAATTTGAAACAGCAGAGAACTGTCTCAGTACTTCAGAGCTTAGCATAAAAACCTGGGGTAGAGGGAAGGGGGAAATGTTGAAAGAAAAATTGAATGTGGTATACATGCCAACTACTGACCACTCATTCATACCATGCTGTGTTTTTAAGTGGTTCTCCCTTTTGGTTAGACAATAAAACCACTCCATGTGTAAAAGGAGTATAACCTTCCATTTCAAGGAGAAAAGTCCTCTGTGAATAATAAATTTTACCTTGCCCCAGACTTAATTTCAAATTCTTCCTTCCTTCTTCAATTGATATTGAACTTAAATACAATTGTTGGTGGCCTGTGACACTCATACTGAGCTAAATACCATTCCAGCTCTGCTATTTTTTTTTCATAGCTTCCTTAGCTCATCCTGTGAACAGAGCATGAAGCTTTGGGATAGTGGCTTCTATTTATTCAGATGTATTTGGTTTAGTTACTTATCCTCCTGGTTTGAAAGCTCGCACTGGCAGAGTGGATGGAAGTTTTCTGGAAAATGATTGTAAGCTCCTAAAAGCCATAATTACAGCCTTACAATATCCCTAGCTGTGGCAAATACCAGACACAGCTACTGTGACATAGTGATTATGATGCCACTTTCTTTATCAGAAGGATGACAATTCTTATGCTAATACGTAGTCCTGATTGCAGCCAAGGTCCCTGGTCTAGCCCCTCCCAAAGGTCTGGGGATGCCTGGGTAGTCCCCGAAAGCTAAATATAAGAGACCTACGAATGCAGACCAAATGGTGCTTCTCGTGCCCATACGGAAACTGTAGCAATTTCCCTGCCTTAGTCAATCATCTCTGCCACTTTTATCTGTGGTCTCACGAAGACCTCAATAAGGTCTTAATAATGGTATGAGTATTGTACAGCAGCTTTTACTGGCCCACTGTGCTGCATTTCTTTCTTAGTATGAGCTCTGTTTGCTTAAGGACTGCCTACCCGTGAACATTAACCATTTGTGATCACATAACACCCTCCCCCAAAATGTGTGTCTAAAATTAAACTACAGATGGTGTTCACAAAGGTTAATCTTAGCCTGGGGTGCCAAATCCCCTTAGAATCCCTCCACAGTCAATGGAAAAAGGAAATGTCTCCTTTAATGCAGTATTCCTCAATCTGTGTTCTGGGAACCAGTAATGATCTGGAAGACATCTGATGGTAGTTCATGAAAACGTTGGAAACATTTAACCTTCCCGGCAGAAAACACCTCCAAACTATATACAGAAATTCCTACGTATGCACACAAGCAAACAATCAATTTGGGAGATTTTAAAAGTAATAAACAAACCTTGAAAGGGCATTTGGCTGTAAATGAAAACCATTATGACAACACTTCATAACAGAGTACTTCGAGGGTTTTTTTTGAAGGTTTGGTAGACTTGCAATTAGAAAAATAAAAGAACTAAAGCTTACTTTTGAATCTTTCTCTACCAGGTGACTACACAAAGGTGTTAAGGAGACATACTTGCCTTGGATAAGAGTTGGTTCTTATAAAAGCCCTTGCATCTTGAATAACAAAATACGAAAACTGATGTCCATGGGGTGGTACACCCAGCATGGTACACTCAATAGTCATTTCTTGAGAGCTCATCCATTGGGTAGTTAGCATTATATCATACATTTCCAAAGGATGGTTTGAAGAGGCATTTGAAAAAAAAATATTCAACAAGTTCACCTTAAACCGAGTGGCTGGAGTCTTTACTTTTTAAAATACATCTGGTGATGTTAGTTTTAAATGCAAAGAGTTAAAATCAGAAGCATTATTGAAGTCAAATAGACTTATGCCATGTCATATAAAAATATTCTAAATTGCAGTTAGTAAAAATTAATAAGTGAACCTTTTCATTTGTTATTTTATGTGACTAAAGATTTTGCTAATTACAACAGTTTTATGGTTATTTGTATCAAGTAAAATTCATTCCCATGTGGAAGGCACCATAAGGATTTCTGCCTAACAGATGGGCTTCTCATGCTTTTAATTCCTTTTGGAAATCTTAGCTTTGTTGTGTATAAAACAAAGAAGAAGAAACCGTTGTGAAGGTCTTTTTGTGCAATCCTTTTCTATTGTGAGCTGCACCAGGGAACAAATCTGATGCTGTATGCAGCGAAGAGGCTAGGTTAAAACAAAAAAATCTCTTTCAATCCATTCCTTTGGGTGTTCAGCATCAATTTTTCTAATTTTTGGAGTTACATGTATTTACTGGTTTCTGCTCAAGTTTATATCCTAGATAGACTGATGGTAAATTATAATAGTCTGTACTGTGATCATAAATCACATCCTAGTTAAAAGTTTGTTTCTAAACAATCTGTGGCTAGCTTCTGATCCCATCCCAAAAGTGGTTCCTCAGGACATTTGTTTCTCTTCATTTGAACTATGCCAATTCGTCCCATGAAGTGTATTTCTTACATGTCACAAGAGATATCCCACCATAAGCATTCTGAATATTCATTATTCCAGGAAAAAATAGTAGACAAGATGCTCTATGTATGAAAAAATTAGTATCTAATAGAAGGCTTGACTTCTCCAAACTTCTAGATTTTCTTAAAGATGGGTAAAGTACTTAAATAATAGACTAAATATCAATTCTAAGGAACAGAGAATTGGTGACATAATAAGCTGCTAAAATTTTTGCATGCTAGTTTTAATGAACTGAGCTATCTGACCAGAACTTTACGCTACAAATAAATTTAAACAGTGTGGCATACAAAGCACATCCCAGGATGCCTGAATTTCCAGATCACTCACATTTTGGAGTACCCTGTGACTGTTTACTAGACAGCAAGTCCAGAAAGGGCATTTCAGGGGAACTAAGGAGTAAGTGTGGGCAGTGGCTTCACAACTGAGTCTTGCCCCAGTATGGAGTGTTGCTGTTAGCAGAGGATTGCACCAAGACCAAGGAATTGTAAATGCTCTTCCACTGCCTACATGTAACTGCAGAAAACTAGACACAAAGTATAGATTTGTGAAGTCCCATTGTATTCTGGAGGTGTTTAAATGTCTTATTTCTGCCTAGTTTCTGATCAAAAAGTCCCTCACATTCTTCTATCTACCCAAAACTAGACAATCTTGGAGGTGGTGAAAAGGTAGCCCTTTCGGAAAAGAGTATGGAAAGCAAAAAGTTGAAACCAGTGAATTATTTTTCAAAGGGTTGACCAAAACTCTGTAATATCTTAATATGATTTCTTTAATGTGATTACCTCCATTAGTGAACTGAATATGAAAACACAGTAATTTTAATGAGGTTGTGTTTAAGTAATGAAAGAAAAATCAAATATAGCCTCATCTAGTTTCTTTCTATGATTTACAACAAATTTACATTTTTGAAAAAAAAAATCAAATGATTATGACTAGATATATATAACAGAAATGCATATGGAACAAAGTTCCATCATTCTTTGTGAATGTGAGTATTTGATTACATTTTTTTGGACCTTACCAAAAGCTGTCAGGAGAATGAAAATGCCATCTGGCAAATGGCGTTTTGAGATTGTTCTGACTAATAGCAAACTCTCTGCACTTCTATATACTCCACAAACAAAATGTCTAGGAGTGGGTAAGTTTTGTTTTAATCCAGTCAAAACGTTTTCTTTGAATTAGTCTTGTATGTTCCATCACAGCATGAAAAGTTTCAACGTGAAGACCAATCAAACAGAAAAAAAAATGTTTCTGAAATAACAATGTAGAATATTTTGACAAAACTTTTTTTATATTTCTTTCTTGATTTTGATATGCATTTTCTACAGAATTAACACAATTCTATGAAGCATTTTCATTCCAAAGATTTTTTTTTAATGTAAGAAGAACTAGATTTAAAAAAATCCATTCTTAACTTACAGCTTTTAGTTAGAAATAGTATTTTTCTCAAAGATCTTACAATTTATAATTACAGAGTAATCTTTATCCTGACCAAAAATTGCCTCCTAAATAAGAATTTGCTTCCAAACACACTGAACACAACTGCTGGGCAAATAAGCCAGAATGGAAAAAAGGGTTATTATCAGAGAAATGAGATGAAGAGACATTATAGATTCACCTACATGACACAGTGCAGTGCTGTGTAGAAATATGTGATTTAGTTCTCAAAAAGAAGCAGGGAGATGAAAAAATGTTTCTTTGAAAAATTCCCAACTGGTTCTACAATGACGTCAAACAGTTCACTTATCATAATGCTATTATAGTACCCCTTCTAAATGAAGATTAATAGCAACATATTGCATTTGTTCTTAAATATAAAGATTTCTATTTAATAAGCTTACCGTGAATTATATCCTCAATGCAACCATTTTCTCCATCTCTTGCAAAAATATCTATCTTTATTGGCTTTTAGTTGTAATCCAGGGCAATGTCTCTCTTGCAGATTGCATGCATTTTTCACAAACATGTCAACATACACTCCTCGAGGAGGACATTGTTTACTTTGGATAAACCTGCCTTATGAAGGATAAAACCATTCTTTGTGAACACTTATGAGGGACAAAAGTGAGTGTGCTACTTATGAAATGTTTCGTTATACAGTATGTGGTCTCCATTATATAAATAATTCTTTCTCCCTCATCTACTTCTCTGTGGGAATATTGAATAAATAATTAAAGGGAAAAAAAAGAGTAGGAAGAAATAAGTATAAACAATTTGAAAGATGATTCATAAGTTGAGTTATGTTAATTGTATTTCCTACTGAAACATCAAAGTACATTTGGTAACATGAAATATATGCACCTTTCCAAGATTTTATATTTTGGCTCTCTTTAGGGTGCTGATAATTATACACAATAACTTCATGGAAAATATCCCCAAAGCTTTGTTTAGTGTTTATTTTCACAGAGCAAGACACCACTTATAATGTCTTTTTTTAAAGGGTTAGTTCTTTGCTCTTCGTTATAGAAGTCTGGTGAGAGACACTGCTGAGTCCACAGTCAGAGTATATAAGTGCTTATCACAGTCACATAACTTTTCTATTTGCTGTCTTTATGAAGCTTGTCAGCCACAAGAGAGAGAGAAAAAACCCAAACCACCAAAAAACCACAAGAGTGGCAGAGCACTAATAAAAACAACTGCATTTTAGCTACTCTCTTTGAGAATTATTATACGCCAAAATAATTGGTTTTTATTCATATTGCAGTAGTGTCTGGAGGCCCTGATCAAAGATTCAGGGTAATATTTTCTAAAGTAAGTAATGCAGCAGCTACAGTCATAAAAAAATTAAGGCAACAATTTCACATTTTAGGTCCAAAAGTGGACTTGAAGTCTAGCTCAGATGTTTTGTTGCCTTGGTAGACGTTGGTTGCCTGTATTTCTTCTGCTGGATGTTTGCAGAACTTCCCCAGCCTTGCCAACACAGAGGTGATAATGTACACATAGGTACACCAGGAGTCATGATATAGACTTTCTACTGCCTATAAGTCCCAGTGGGCCTGCTCTAGAAGACAGTTCTTATCAAATAAGAGGAGATCTCCTATCAAATCTGGACTGACTAGAACCAAGACTGAGAAAGCAACGTCCTCCTCCACTCCCCTTTGAAAGCTGCAAAATACCACTGAATCTCCCTAAAATAGTGAAAAGATACAAAAGGTAGGAAACTGACTATTATGCATAAATCAGCCATTATCTTATTGTCTTTATCTGAGAATAATTTGAATGACGGAAGCCTATGAAAAATCATCAACAGGATGGAATAACACATTTTATTTTTTTGCACCTCTTCCCTGTGCTGCTTCCACACTCATAGAATGAACCTGGTTTGCGTTTGCTGGGGCTGGCTGGAAAAGAGTGAGTGAAATATTCTGAGGTTTTAACCATCATCTTTGTTCTACCTGAAGACATCTCAAAAAAGATAATTTCCAAGACAAGGAAGGGGAGAGAATGCCAGTAAACACACACCTGACTTGTAGCACATCCATTAAGGTTCATGGTTTAACACTATATGTTTCAGAGCAAGTTCTTGAATACGTCTGCTGTGCGGCATGGAGTGCTCCAGAAACCAGATGTTGATGAATATTTAATGAGAGTGAAATAGTTTCAATGGGAGCACTTTAAAGACCGAGAAACTCCCTTGCTAAGCCAGGGGGAAGAGGGAAAGGCTTCACATCAAAGTCATCACTCAGCCTGTGCTTTTCTCTAGAATATTAAGTCTCAAGAAATGCACATACCTGGCTCTTCAGGAAGATTTCTCTAACCTATAGGAGTACTGGCTATTCTGAGATCTCGTTCCTGCTTTCTGGCTTGCATCTAAATTTACAAATGACATTGCTAAGAAATGCATTATAAGCCATGGTTTCTCTAAAGAAAACTCTTAATTGGCTCAATTGTGCAATTCCTAGTTACTCAGAACTTCTGTTGGCAAGAGTATTGCTTTAAAGACGGAGGAATTTGTTTTAATAGAAATTGGCCAAGGTAGTTATTTTCTCAGTGAATAACATAAAACGTGTATCATCAACACTGATTTTAGGCACACACATACACAATATTCTATCCTCTACTAGCTGAAAATTATGGGTTTCAAAATAATTGTGCATGCTGTACTGTATTTTAATTTTCACCATGTTTCAGGATATATTTGATTTTTTCCCCCACTGATAATGTTTAAAAGGTGATTAGTTTGTTAGATTGAATCAGTCTGAATAAGGCAGTTTGAAATCAGGCCACTAGTAACAGATTGTTTATGTTTAAACTTAGTATACATTTTATTTGCTTGGTCTACTCTTGTTTTATGTATCCTGTATCATCAGCAGGATATATGAGAGATGCCACATACTATACATATTTAGACTGGCTGCTGTGGAGGGATTACCAGCCCAGCTCTGGCATAAAACCTCTCTTAGTATTTGCTGACTGCAGCAGTATAGCCACAAACCACTGGCAATGACAAGGAAATTAGGAGTTGGTTAGCAATAGAAATTTGTTAAATCTTGCTATGGGGCCTTGATAAATTCTCTCATAGTTCAATTGAAACCTTAGATATTTTTGACCAAATTTGCTCTTTTTTTTCCCCCAGATTGTCACCTAATTATGGTTTATTTTGATTGCACTGCATTCTGTTATTAAAGCAAGATACATTATAAAAGCATTGTGATATTTTTGGAACTATTTTCCTTACTTGGAACTCCTTTCCTTACGTATTTGGCTTGGGTAAAATCCTTTTTTTCTAGGTGTAAGATTGTAGCTGCACGGTGATTCCTATGCCTGCCATGAGAGGTCTCTTCCTGTGTGACAAACCTGAAGACTGAGCCAAACTTCCTCACTTTTCCCTGGTGCTCTTTCAGGTTTATGTTCATGTTCCAATGCCAGTGAAACTTCAGACATACTTGAGAATAAATCTGCGTTTGCAGATTGCAACAGTGATCAGAATCTGATCTGTAGATTCAGTGTTGAGAGAGATCTGAACACAGAATATAGGGATGATATTCCAGTGCTGAACTTTAGATATACTCCAATTGCCTCTCCAATTTCTCCTTTTCCTTTTTGTGTGTTACATCAATTTCCTTGTTTCTTCACAAACTGATGAGTGTGATGAGCATGTGTTGTGCTCCCAGGCCCAGTGCTCCTGTGCCAGGGTTTCATACCTTTGATGGAAAATTATGTTAAAGAGCTAATAATTTGATTTACTGCATTTTGAGACACCACAAACAAATTCCATGTCCCCTTTGAGACACTTTTAATTTGCTCCTTCCTTTAATCTAAAATTTTCAGTGTTTGTTTTTGGCATATGAAAAATGTGAGACTTGTGAAAAACGTAGTCTTCTGGGATGCTGTACAATAGCAACCAAGTTGTTAATGAGTAAGATGCACCTGTTTCTCTCTCTAGTCTTTGGACCTGATGTTGAGTTTTATCCACCAACTGCAAGGACAAAAGGGAAGAAATAGGTAAGATAAGAAGAAATGGAAATGTGTGGAAGTCCAGCAGATAGCTGATAGGACCTAAGCAGAAGATTCTATCTATCACAACTCTAGATTTGTTGTGTTGAGTGATAAATGAGTTATTCAGTTGTTAGTATGGACAGTGAACTTCCTAGATAGATAATGAAGTCACTTAGGCCTTATGAAAATTTTGCCGCATCCATATTGGTAGAAGACATTTTTATTAAGTTTGAGTAAACTACTAGTAATTTGAGTACTGTAGCTTGGAACAGCAGCTCTTACTTAGCATCCAGTAGCATGCAGATGGTCAGATTTTATTAAAAAAAAAAAAAAAGAAAGATCATAACCTCTTTTCTATTAATTTTTCTCACACTTTATCGATGGTAAATGAAGTGGTACTTGCTATCAGTAATACAGTAGAAGGGAAAAATTACCCTATGTCAAGCATATCCGTGCTTCCTTTCTTTTTTTTCCCATGCTAGGCATAGGCAATGTCTAATGGCTGCCAAAATCATCACAGAAAATTAATGTGCCAAGTACAGTGGATCAGCAAAAGTTTTAGATGGAGGGAAGCCAAAACATGTTTTTAAGAAAAATAGTGGGGCTGCAGGTTTGGGGTGAAATAATAAAGAATCATCCTCTGGCAGGCTAGGAGTCAATCTTATTTAAATTCCTCCTGCTTTTAATGTCAATGCTTGGCAAAATTCCCCTAGTCAGATAAAGGCACCATGATTTCAAAACACTGTAAACTATTTTTGTTACCTGATAACATGCCTCATTTGACTCCTCTTTCCACACCCACTCCGGGGGGAATCACACATAACTTTATGGAGAGAGAAGTTGGGCTATTTTGGCAGTCCTTCAAAACAGAAATAAAGTTTGAACAAAAAATACATGTAGGGAAACGATTTGGTTATGCCCTCTGATTCCAGAATTACTATATTTTGTTTTATTTTATTTAGTTTCTATTTCCTCTGGGAAAGTATTTTCCATCCATGAAAAACTAATTTCTGGTGTTGTTCATGCACATAATCCTGGTGTTTTCCCACAGCATTTAAAGGATGCTGGTCACTTTACAGCTTACTGTTCATTTTACCTTGGGTTCTTCAGCTCCTCAAAGAACCAACATGGGATTTTTGTAGCCAGTTGCATCCCTGACAGTAAGTGCATCCTGCACAAAGGGCAGGCTGTGCAGTGTGTGCATCCTAAATAAGGAATGTAAGTGGCTTGGAACAGAAAAGATCGGGCCCAGAGTTAGATGATGCACTTTTTTCTGAATTGTGACCAAGACAATTTCATCAGTGTTTTCTACACAACAGCAGAACATACTTGAGTGTTTCTTTATTAATTTTGAAACAAATTATATTATTCACCAAGTTAAAAACATTACATGTTTGTATGTTTATAACAACTTTGCAAAAGCTTTTCATTGCCATAGCACGATTGCTAAATTATACAAAAGGCTGGAAGACTGCTTACGGATTTGTCCAGTCTCTAAATTTACCAACAGGAGAATGAAAACAAAAGTACATTCATGCAACAGTGCAATATACTGATGAATGGTATATACCTGGGACCCTGCCAGACTGTTCCTAAAGAAGTATGTACCACATATGTGGTCAAGAAATAAATTACATTTATCATCCACCTTTGCTTGCCTCATTCATCCATCTCTGCCTGAACTACCTTAAGCATTCCAAGTATTGAGCTGCATCAAAGTCTCTGTCCAAAGCAAAAAGAAAAGAAGGAACCATAAGAAAACAATTCATTTTCCCCTCCCCCTCAGCTGGTACAACATTCATCTTTCCCTACAAAATACTGACACTTGTTGCTGGTTAGTTTTGAGATTATTTAAGTGTCTGGATAGACAACTCATAGAGCACTTGACCTACGTAAAATGAGATGGGCCAGTTTCCTGAATTTTTGTTTTTTAAACTCATTTTTCTTTATTCCAGATGAAGAAATCAGACAGAATAAACTAGATCTGGCAGGGGCTTGATAGGTCATCTAATTAATCCCCTCTTGAAATATTCTTTATATTGTTTTCTAGCTTTTTTAAAAAATTATTTATTTTTATAGTACTGTCAATCGTCATGGATTAAAGATTTCTAAAAATGTTACATGAACTAGGATAAAAAGCTAAAGACCAACAATAGACCTGGAAATCTGCAGATCATTGATTCTTAGCTTCCCATCATTATTTGCTCTTTAACAGCAAGTTCAGTTTGATGTCAGATACTTTTTATGTTGGAAAGAATCTCCCCTCCCTTGTCTTGCCTTCCCTTCCCTTGCATTTCTTCATTCCCTTCCTTCCTATCTGAATAATGATGTAAAAGTGGTACAGGGTTCATAATACCTCCCAATTTCTATCATCAGACTAAAGTTTCAGTGATCCAGAACCTCTGGAGAGTAAGAAAGACTTCAGCCGAGGTCCTACATGAAGAGCAAAAGATTTTGATAATGATGTGGCTGATTCGTTTAGCTTAAAAGATGTATTGCATTAATAGAATCATCCTGTCTAAACCTTGAAGAGAGCCAAAATAAAGAACCTAACCAGAATGGGAGGAATGTAAAAATCCAGCAGGTCATTTCTCCATGCCAGCATCACATCCTCCTATGTCTGTGAAATGGGGAGGAATACAAAAGGCAGCAGCTTATGGTGGAAACTGAGGAACAGGAAGAGTTTAATAGGATTGCTAAGAAGAGTAGCTGAAGATTTCAATTCTTTGCTACGCTTGCAACGACTGACATTTTAGAAGACTGCAGGCTTTGTGTAAAAACTTCTTTTGGAGATGATAAATTAAATGTTGCGTAGTTATAGCACAGAGAGGAACCTTTACAGAAGACGTTCCCCTGCCAACTCCCTGCCTGTCCCACCTTCTCCTTCACTCTTTATTTTGCTTCCAGTGTCCTGCTGACATGGTGACCTCTTTGACATGCTTTCTGCTTGTCCTTCCAGGGCAGGAGTGACCTGGAATGGGGAGTGCAAGTGCCTTGTGCCATCTTTGTGCTCCTGAGCAGTCGGATACACACAGATTTCACCATGGATCCACCAGCACTGAGGTCAATGCTCTGATACTTCAAGATAAAAAGTTAAAACAAGAGTTCTGGACCTTGCAGAAGAAGGGGAAACAGTTTAATTCCAAAACTAGGATTAAATACCACACTAGCTGAATCATTAGATTTAAAGAACCATTAAATCACTAATCACTACAGCTAAAATCCCAAGCAATGGCAGACCTCAGCATTGTTTGATAAAGACAAACCTAGACTCAAACTCAAAATTAGAGCTCAGAAAAGACTTCACAGAATGTTTGTGCTCATAGAATTAAAATATGCAAATCCCTTTGAAAATTTAGAGCAATTCAAGTTTCTAGAAAGTTGAATTGATACAGTCTTGTTAAAGGACTGTGAGGAACAGACAGTGTTTCGATAATCTGAGTGGTATGCCATTCCCTGAGTGTTAGGTGAGGAATTGTTTGTTAAGGCATTTTGCACAGAAAAGTGGGGCAGGGACTCACTCAGCAAGGAACAGGGATGCTCTTAACATGGGGTATCCAATCACACAACTTCAAATAGTGCTTTTGTGTAATTCAAACCAAGAAATAAAGGGTGAATAGCTTAAAAAAGCATCAGTAGTTCATAACCACCCCTTAAAACAATTTAGAATAATGCAGTGAGAATGCTTTTATGGATAATCTGAAAATTTAAATTAGTTACTTGAGTATTTACTTTCCTAGTTTTCAAAGGCAAATCACCTATTCAATTCTATGGGAATTTTGCCTGTGTAAGTCCTCAGAAAAGTTTGAGAAGACAGAGCCCATGATGTTGCTATTAGCATAAAATATCCTTTGGATTTTTTACAAGCTGAAACCAGGATTTATAAAAAATGGACTCCATGTGCTGTTACTTGTGGTACTGAAGGCACAGCAGTGGGGTAAAGGAGATGTTTCTAATAAAGCTCTGTCTCCAGCCTGCTACGAGGCTGGAGGATGTTCAGGCTGTATCCCACTGGGAGCTTCCACATGGACCTAGAACCCCTCTGGGGAGACTTCTACCTTTGCCTGAAGCTAATTAGAATTCATGTTTTCTTAGCGAATTAAGGACAGTGATAGCCACTCACCCTCTAATTGCAGTTAAGCCTAATGGGCAGCCCAGGATGGATAGTTACCCAACGTATCTACCCAGCAAATATTTTGACATTTTCCTCCATTTCACATTTACCACTGAGCACTCAGCAGGTGCTCCCATTTTAGAAAGGAAGTGCTAATGCCTCCAGTCCTTCTCTTATTCTGGTTAGTATGCATTTAATTGATGGCTCACCTCTGGGAAAACAAAGACAGCAAATTCAGGTTAATGCTCCTGAAGATTGAGAGGCAAGGCTAAGTGTATTAACCCAGCCAAGCCCAAAACACTGACACCTACAATAATATGAGGAAAAATTACAAGATTCCTTAGGAATACCATCATGCATCAAAAGTAGTCTCCAAATGGTATCAGAAAAAAATACGAATAATGTTTGGAATGATTTTTCTCATGTTCAAAGGGCATTTACTTGTAAAATAAAAATAAATGCGTTTTGTGGGAGAAGTCTAAGAACCAAATGCTAAGGCCAGAGGATTGAGGTGAAGATAAGTGGTTCTTGTTGTTACTCTAGCTGCCTCCACTTACTCTAGCTGCCTCCTATTACCAGGAGGTAATACCTCTCCTTTAACACTGAGTTGAAGATGGTGCATTCTCAAGACAGACTGAGAAATTCACCTTATCTAGGTGAATTTAGGTGCCCACATTTCAGGCCCTGGGGTAGATCTGGATTAGTCATGATTGTCCCTTACCATCTGAAGAATGAAAAAGGATTTCACAGCATGATTTATCAGATTGTCTCAAGTACCTCCCCTAGGATGAGAAGTTCCACACCTTGGTTGTTCCTCTCCATTGATTATAAAAGTCTAGACAACTCTTTCAGTTGTGGTGTCTCACTTGCTATTTATTTCTCATCTTTTATCAGGTTTCCTTGTGCAATCTGTTATGTAAATAATGGTATGAGGGTATAGAGAGAACTGATATTTGAAACACAGCTGTAGAGGTAAATATTCAGCTGTGGAAACATGCTTCACTGTAGTTACTGTGGACATTTATATTTACACCAGCTAAGACACAGTGTCAGGATGATGTACAGCACAACTCAGAGCCCCAAAGATTTGTTGTCCCCATGAGAAGTGTACACCTTAATACTTCTGTAAAGTACAAGGTTATTATTCAGAAATCTTCTCTTATGCGTTTAGTAGCTTATTCCCTTACAATGGATTTCAGAAGTTACTAATTCATTACACTCTAGAACCTAGAACCAGCTGGGAAGTAAAAAGCATGAAATCATATTTATTAGCTATGCTGAATTGCCTTTTTATAAAATAAATTTACAGTTTTTCTAAAGACAGATGTTCAACATTGCATTACTAAATTGTTCAGCTCCCAGAAAGGATTTACTGATTTATGTGGTTCAAGGTTAAAGAAATCAACAAGTAGTACTCAAGCATCTATAGAAAAAAGGTAATGGACTAAGGCTGACCTTTGTGCCATCTGTTAAAAAAACAACTCTGCCACATTTATATTCAGTAAACCTACACAAATGTTGTTTAGAATCATGCTTTTTTGTATGTGAAAAAGAAAAGTGCATGTAATCTCAAAAGAAGATAAACTTCTCTGAAACTTCAGAAACATTTAATCTCTTGGCTTTCTCGCTCTCTTAGTAAAGTCAGGTATTATCCCTAATGGACAGACTATTGGCTTTTTGTGTTAATTCTAGGCAAGATTATGACATATTGAAATATACTGGTAATAAACTGAATCTCAGTTACTTTCAGTGTTTGGGAAATGGACAATGCAAAAATGAAAATATTCATTCAACTTAGGGTAGTAATGAGATTCTGCGATCTATTCCCTCTGTCTCTTCCACAATCCCTCATCAAAAATAATGATATTGTGAATGAAAACCCTATTGCTCCACATTCACAAAGCCACCTTTCAGTGCTTTGGCTAGAGAGGCATTACATCCTCCCAGGTGAGGTGTGGGGTTTTTTTGTCGTTGTTTTTTTTTTGTTTTGTTTTGTTTTTCATTGTACAGATGCTGTTGTTTACTGTGGATGAAAAAGAGCTCACACACATGACATAACGATATCCTTATTATTTGGACTTGCTGTAATGTAACTTTATGAAATTTTTCACAAGAAAGAATTAAGCCACCTCTGTATAATTTTTTCCTCAATATTTATGAGTAGCATTTGACAATAGAGCAAAGCAAAAGAGGTGGTGGCAGATCTTGCCACTCTATCTTTACCCTCATAGAGTTGATTTTGACATTCCTTAGCCTTGATTGAAAGAGTGGTTCAGTGTACATTTCAAACTGGCATAAAGTTACTGCTAGTGAAAGGAGCATTCCCATCTTCTATCCACATCCTCATGTCCTTCCCTTACTGCCTCAGTCTCTTGCAGTGTCACAAGCACTCGTGTAGCTGAGCAATAAATCAGACTGGGGAATGGATCTAGTCTGTAAGAAAAAGAAAGGTAGAGTCAACACAGACCAGTTTCCCAGTTCAGCTGACCACAAATAAATGCTTTTGTTATTCAGTGGGGCAAGAACAGGAGGATGGGGGTAGCTTTTGTGGGCCACTTCTTTTAGTGCTAAGGACTGTTTAAAAAGAGAACTAAAAAGAGCTACAGGCAGAGGTGCCCCATAGCTTTATTAATATTGATCAACTGCAAAAGATGAATTCAGAATGTAAAACTTTAATCTTAATGAGAAAAGGAGTATATCCCAGAGCTCCCCAGTAAAGAAATACAGCACTATTTCCTAGTCATGTGAAATAAATAAGTAAAGTTTTTGAAGCTCATATTTTTGTGGCTCTGATCTCTACTACAACTAGTTTATTTCATCCTACTGTCCTTCATTATTTCAAGTCTTTCACTTTTGAATAATTCTTTTTGAGTCTTTATTTCATGGAATATATTTTGTTTGTGTCATCATCATTATGAAGAGATTAGAAATAGTTTTATTTTTATTAAACACAAATTACTTATCCCTATAGTGCATTTTGCATTGAAAAGCTGCCCTTCATTACTTTCAGCATACCATTTTTCAGTTTTTGTTCTATAACAGACAATATTTGAGCCCAAAATAAATGAAAAGTTCATGTACAGTGAAATGAAGAAAAGCTGCAAATTAAAGATAACCAAGAAAAAAAAATCCTGCCATGCCTACTTCTTCATTTATGTTTTTGATTATACTGAATAAATACTCATAGGTTGGGTTCAATTCTGGAAAAATTATCCAATAAAGAGACCCAGGAAGCCTTTTTGTAATCTATGTCAAGTCTAAAACACTCAAAGACATCCCAATAGAATTCAGAAAGAATAAAACACTGATTAAAGATACTCCATGAATAATCAAAATTTTTTCTTGCACTACAGTTGGATAGCAATATAGAAAGCTGGTTTATATTAATTTTTCCGATAAGAATGTACATCAGTCTTTGGGCTTGTTTATGCAACACCTCACACACAAGTATACACACAAATGCAAAACACTATCATGTTTACGTAGACACTGTGGTGTGTTACTCAGCCCACAGGGATGTAATTGTGATGACAAGTAAATAGTGATGAATGATTCTCAGCCTTGATATGGCAGCTCACATGATTTTGTATGAGCTGATATTTGACCTTAAAATGATGTTGAGCACTTTGGTACCAATGCAAAAAAATCACAAAAAACACTCATGCATAATGGGTAAAAATATGAGATGCAAAGAAATGTCCTCCTAAGTGCTGAACAGACAAAAAATGTAGAAGGAAAATGTTACTTTGGCTAAAACAGAAGGAGAGATTTTTCAGAGTTTTTTGACAAAATTAACAGAGAAAAAAACAAAAAACCCACCCCAAAACTTGAAACCCCTGCCTCCCCCAAAAAATGCACAGTCAATTTTCAAATGAAAAATTACATTTTGAATTAGAAAAAATTTACAGTGTGTCTTAAGAACATTGTGGAATTCCAGAAAGAACATTTGAAACAAAGTGACATTTGACCACTCTCAAGTGTTTCCCATCCCTGTTTCAGCCACCCCAATTAACCAGTTCCTCAATACATCCATGAATGTTCTGAGCTCCCCAGAAACACAGCTTTCAGAGACAGATTTATTTTTCATTGAAAAACCAAAGTCTGCTGTTGAATCTGGATCACATCTAAAGATCTCATCATTGTGAATTTGGTGTTGTAACACTGCAATATGCTTTTTATCTTCATTCATTCAGTAGGAAGGGAGAATTTGAGCCAAAAAATGTATATATTTTAGTTAAAAATAAACTGTTACATAGATAACATAGAGCAATGATCTGGTTTTATTTTGCATTTCATCCTGCTTGTTGTTAGGAACTATTTAACTAGCTTATTGATAGCAGATTATTAGCTGTTTCTTCCGAATATAACTTTGTATATCTTACAAACTTGGCAACATATCTATTACATTAAACGATTTACAGTACCTTGAGAGGATGTCATTATACAAATTGACTTAATAATAGATCATACAGTGCATTGACTACTCTGATGCATAAAGACAATCCCAAGAACTGGATTTTCAGTGAGAATAGCCACAATTACAATTTTGAATTTTTTATTCCCATTATCATTCTTTAATAGTCATTGAATGCTAGCCTTTAAAAAAATTAATTTTTTAGAATAAACACAAACTATATAAAACCACTATCTAGATGTTTACAAATTCTGATGACAGCTGTAGAAATTGTTTGCAATGTTAAAAAAGTTGCTGTAAATGTGGAGAAGCACGTTCAGCCAAACAATAACCCATGACTACACACACCCAGACCAAAATATATTAAATTTATTTGCCATTCAGTCTTTGGAGGAAATAAGTAGAATCTTCTCACTTAACCTCTGTACTTCTGGCCTGTAAGCTTTATTTCAATGAATAAATGTTGCCCTTCAGATTGAAGGCAATAGTAGTTTTCCCATTCCCTGCTAATTCTTACGACCTTACTAAATATCAACAGAAAAGTAATTTAGCAGGAAGGGCCATTTAACACTAAAATGAAAAAATTTAATAAAGAAAATGGTTACTGTAAATAAATAGTAGCACAAAATTGTAGATGGTAGGTACTTTCCTGCTATGAAGAATGAAGGAAAAATCATTTTTTTTCTTTTTCTCACAAATATGAATATGCACACTGTACAGAAGTCACACAAATATATATGTATCAATATATATATCTATAACATTAATTTATGCATACATTTCAGCCAAGTAATTAATTTAGAGTCATAATCTTTTGCAATGCACTTCTATATAAAAGCTATCTATGTGGAAATCGTTCCAACATATAAATAATGATTAAGATATTGTTGTCATGAAAATAGACAAAAAATATGCTTGAGCTGGCTCAAGATAGTACTATAGGTGGTCAGCAGATAGCTTGCAGGTTGGAGTGGATTGTCTGTCTTCCCCTGAAGAGATGCGGGTAGGTTGCTGCAACCTAAACATCTGTCTCTGTTACCCATTTTCCTGCTGTAAAGGCCTTGAAGATGGATCAGGCTGCCTGTGAAGGCCACTGGAAGATAGAAAGAAAATGAGTGGGTGTGTGGAGCACTGGTGTCTGTGGAAACTGCAAGATGCTGGGCTGAGGGTATTGAGGTCTCAGCTTCTGGATGATGGGGAAGGAAAATTTAATTTGTGGAAATCCCTCTGAGGCTTTTCCCTACATTCTTCTCAAAAATGATACTGACTATTCCACTCCTTTGTTAATGTCTCCTGACTCCCCTCCTCTCCCTACAGCGTAATTACACTGCAAAATTCAGTTTTCTAGACTGCCTGCAGTGTTGAGAAATCTTTTACTGGATGTATGTATTCTAGTACAAAGTGATATCACTCTGAAAGTAAAATCTTGGTTGTTCTGAAATCAGTGGTAAGTCTCACATGGCCTTCACAGAGGCTGAATTTCACCCCACAGACTACACTGAGTCTAGTTAGCCCTCCTTTTGTCTGGGACCACATGAGATGTAACTGTGGGCAAGTTACAGTCTTGTCTTTCTTGCTTATCAGACAGATATAAGGGTAGCATACTTTGTACGTGCATTATATGTTTCCTTTTTTATTACCAGTTTACATGCATATTGAGAACATAGTCCTAACTCATCATAGTATTTTAAGCACATGTTTAAACTTAAGCCAGAGTGAAGCCAATTCTCAAACACTTTGCTGAACTGAGACCAACATATTTAAACACAATATTGTGGTTATTTCTTCCTTTGGATCCAACTTGGCATGCACTGGGTTGGAGAGGGCCAAATTTCAACTGTGTTATTACATTTCCCTCCTTTTAGAGCAAAATGATTTTCCTGAGGTCTTAATGCACAAATGAACTACCTAAGACTGTATTTCCAGACAAAATTAACTCAAAATTGAAGGTAATCAGATTTGGCAGAATTTGGCTCGATATGAAAATCTGGACAGTTGGATAGGAGAATAATATTTAGAGGAATTTGTAGTCCAATTTTGCTTCTGCCATTCATGTAAAACCAATAAAACACAAGGCTTGTCTGCAAGTGGAAGTATTTGGGAAGGAAGTAAGAACGTGAATATTGCAACAACGTGACTGTTATCTTTTTTATTTCTTGCATGGACACCCTTATTTATGTTCCTAGGTGTAGTTTAACTGAATCCATCCCCAAAGGGAGAATAAGAGAATCTACTTACAGACATCATCTGGTGTTGAACCGCTGTTATGGAATAGCCATTCTAGTCTATTTTGCTTTGCATAAATGACAGTCTCAGTTTTTATATATTGGAATAAAAATTGTTTTATTTCACATTTCCTTTGCTGATTGAGCTTTCTGTGCAGAGTTGTGGGACGTTATCTATGTGAATCTACAACACTGAAATGTTCAAGGCTTCAGGAAAGTTTGAGACTGGGAAATCTGTGTGTCTTTTATCCTCTGAATATGATTAATGATGCTTTGTGTTTTGCAAGACATTATTAAAAACAGAAGCCTATGACTTCATTGTCTCTGACAATGACTTTGAACATGGGGTCAGTTATTCCACTTTTACATTTCTTTGCAAGATTAAAAGAAAGTAAAAACAATTGCATTGGGAGGGGGGAAACTTTACACAGATGTAACAAAGCAGGATACACACACGTTTTCAATATGCTTCTTCCAATGAAAATTCACCTCATTCATATGATACTGCTGGTAAGCAAACACTAGTGACAGGCAAATCTAGCCATCAGGAAAACATACTGGGTTCAGGATTATCTCAAGTACCACATGCTAGAATTGTTGAAAACGTAGAGGAAAAGTTCAGAGTTTGATTGGGGAAATTACAAGTAACAGATGCAATTTCTTATTTGCATTCCTGGACATTCAGTGATTGACAAGAAGGTTATCATTATGCAGAACTGAAACAAAATGTGCAACAGCGAGAATTTATATGAAAATATTAGTAAGCTGTTAAATACCAGTACTTTTTTATTTTCACATAAAATACACTACTTTCACAAGTTGAATATGCTATACTTTTATACAGTTTATATGCAGTATTGTTTAAAGTGCTGGAAACGCTAGATCTTCTGTTAATATCTAAACAGGAAATTATTTGCTCTTTTTGACCTATTCTATTCATCTGTGATGCATTATTTTATTGAATTTCTGCAATGTAAGGGTTATTTTTTTTTTACTGATATCTTCACCTTTCATGAATGTCAACAACATTCCCATTGTACTAAAAGCCCAAAGGGGGAACTCAAAGCCTCACAGAAATTAATGGGAAAATTCAAAATTATTTCAGCAACATTGAGGTTTTGCTAAGTGAGCCTGGGAATATGTTTGCAATAAAATCACCATCGCTTTACCCATTGACAGAGCAATCACTATTATCTAACACTGTCAGTTTTCTGCCTTCAGAACACTCATTCAGAGAAGACACTAGAAAATCATGGTACTTTGTCAGCCAGTTCTGTTCTTCACTGTCTTTAACTCGGTTGTTAAAATTGGTCTGTCCAATGAACCTTGTCTGTAACTGGCTAGAGTATACATGAGACTCTATTACACAGTTTTAAATTTATCTTGTATATTATCAAGGTCCCTTTTTCCGAGTTCTTCTCTGACCTTTTAGTGTTCCATTTGCCTTAAATGATACTGTAAACAAGCAACACTGTAAAATAAACTTTATACCTGGTCAGTGAAGGGGGGAAGAGACAGTTAATATTGCATTTGAGGCTCTTCTATTTGGATCTTCTCTGCCTTAACCTGAAGACCTTTCTGAAGTGTCTGATTTGACACAAATCTAAAATGTGTCCTGCAATCTGATCAACTTTTTCATTTTCTATCCATCTAATGATTTCAAAAAGGGTTTCATTTCTCCCTCCACTGGTAGCTCAAGAATCGGGTAGGAATTATTATTAAACAGTTCGTACTAACACTGAAACAGTTCATACTAATGCTGAAGCTTAAATGAGGCAGTCTTCAGAATTAAGTCTTAAAAAGAAATCAAAGCAGTGCAGACTAGCAGGACTCTTTTTGGTTCCCCTCTAGACAAATAACAAAGAATTTATTACTATTTGCAATGGTGGTTTTACCAGCTGGACTTTTGGAAAGTGGGATTACTGTTCAGTGAAAATACATTGTCAGAATTTTTGGCCTCTTTGATACAAGGAAAAAAGGCAAACAGTTAAAAAAAAAGGAAAGTAAATTTCACTGTGTTTCACTTCACACTGGAATGTGCTATTTTCACCATGAGCTACCTATACCTATATGTCCTCTGCATCCTCTGCTGGCACCTGGTGGCCTGTCAGATCTTGTTAGACTGGCATTGGCTCCCTGATGCTGGCACAATACATGTCAGACTCCTAGTTACTCACCACTGACTAGCAGCCAGATATTTTTGTCAGATTTTTTGTTGTTAAGAGTATGCTTAAACTTAGTATGAGTTTTCATACGGGGCAATATCTGACAAAAAAACACATAAATTATCTGGCAAGGTCTCTGTTGCAGCCTTCAGGTGCAGGATTGCAGAGGCGGGATACATGGAAATCCAGAGCCATTGTGGCCCTTTATAGCTCAGGTCAGAGACTAGAGAGTAGCTGGGATCCCTGAGATGAAACTCCCGGTTCTCATTGATTCCCAAGTCAGATATATCTTCATGCCTTGAGAGTTAGAGACCTTAAGAAGCTACTGTATATGGCTATACATACAGTTACTATATATATCTCCGAGGAAGCCTGCACAGCTGGAAGCTCAGGAGATCAGCTTCAGAGAAGGCAAGTAAGAAAACAGAGAATCAGGACAGTTTTGAGGCTTCCTTGGGTTCCCTCATGAATTTATCAAAGCAGAAACATTTTAAATTCCAATATAAATATCCTTTGTCATTGTTCTCACAGACTTTACAAAAAATTCTGTTCACTGAAAATTTAGGATTAGTTTCTGGTACATGAATTTTAATATTTCTGCTGAGGGGTCCCCACCAGCCTCTGGAAATCCCTACAACTTAGGCTTAGCACTGCTTTATTGCACTGCTGCAGTAAGACTAGATAGAAGGTAGATTTAGATAGGTCCTGATACATTTTTCAAACAACCTTTCTGTCAATACAGAAATGTCTGAAAAAAACCCACAAGAATATTTTGCCCTGACATATATATATTTTCTTAAATAGGAGAGATGTAAATGTTTGCACAAAGAACAAGCATGGGGAGGTCTTGTATTTACCAAATAAAGGTGAAAAACAATGACAGCTCTTTAAGTGTTGTTTTACTGATACTTTTCCTTTTGCTTGTGTAAATAATGAATTTTCTATTATAAACAATGATTTCATATCTAGTCAGAAATATGTGGCAGCATATGCCATATTGGCATGCTTCAATACATGTGGATATGTCTTTTATACACACAAACATATATGTAAGTATGTAAAGTTTATAAAATGTATATAGATGTACATAAAAGATCATTTTCTTGAAAGTCTAACAGAACTGTGTCATTGTTACCCACTGATGGATTCTGCACTTACTTAACAGTAGTATAAATCTGAAGAAGTCCATTACTCCATACAGTAATGGGGCTGATCTAGTTTTAGTTTAACCAAGAGCAGGCTCCTGTCCAGTCTCCCTGGTTTCTCTTCATAATCAGTTTCAGAGAATTACTGTTCTAATGTTACATACACCTCACTGGTTACCAGGCCACAACCTGACCTTAAATTTGTATGAAAAATTAAGTGGAAGGCAGACGATTGAGCTGTGGTTTCTTTCAGTTTCATATCATTGCCCTTGCATCTGGCTGGGGGGAAAAAAAAAAAAGGCAGCTGCCTGATACCATAATGTCACTTTTAAGTTTTACACTGAAAAAGCACTAAGCAGGGCTTACTCAGAGTCATTTTTCAGCCAATTCTTCTTCCTGGAAATGTGATGATGTGAAGACAGACAGAACCGAGGGAAGAAACAGTCCAAAAACCATCTCCCTCACTCTATTATTACGAATCACCCCTGTTATAGAAGGAAAACTACACATACCCAGCATGCTTCAAAGAAGGAAAATGATGTGACAAAGCCATGAAGTTAAATTAAACAGATCTGATCTACACAACCAATTTCATGCCTGCATTTTTTTCCTTTTAATTAAAAAGTAGTTTGAGACTGTTCTTACAGTACGTGATATCAAGTTAATATAGTAAATCAGAACGTAGTAAGTGGCACATCTGTCCAAAAGAACTTCATGGCTTGAGTTTGGCTGATCAAGTTAATTGAATTAGGGATTTATTTTGTAGGGCTAAAGTAAAGCTAGCTTATAAATAATGTGCACTTTGAATTAAAGTTTGTATAGTGTTTCAAATACATATCTTAACAACCATCACTTTAGGATTTTAAAACATTTAAATTTCAGTAAGTACATTTTCAAGTTAGCTGGTTACTCTTACTAGCATGCATAGGTTCCAGAATTAGACAACACGTGACTTTAAAAAATGAGACTTCTTGATTGTCAGTTCATATTTTTCCTTCTCTTTTGTAACAAGCAAATTTTACACATCAGAAATAAGTGCAGCAAAGTTATTTAATAATACATTTCCTCTATGCCCTCACTGAGCCAGATGATCCGTCAAAAAGTCATGTGGTAGTTATAAAAATGTGGGCAATTAACAGGGGAGAAAATATTCACTGCTGCATTTTTGATGAATTAAAAAAATCCTTTGCTATTCATGGAGGAGCATGGCGGGAGACTACCTATTGCAGCTCAAAGCCACTTTGCAAGAATGATAGAAATGTTCTTCTAAGAGCATTTGAACAGAATTACCAGTAGAGCAAAACTACAGCAAAATGGTAGGGATTTAGGATGTTGTCAGTTGATTTGGCAACATGATTTACTTAGAAACCCTATTCAGAAGAAAAAAAAATAGCTTTTCCATTCCATTATGAACTTTGAGGAAAGGTATTATCCTTGGTGTCCCTGTTACTCCTTCCTTGGGTACAGACTGCAGACTAAAGAGGAAAAGGAAGGAAGGATTATTTCCTTCATATACACAAAAATCGCCAAAAAGTCCTGTGGCCTCCTAAAAGAGAGTATGTTGGTGGCTGTAGACACTTAGCTGATGGCGAAGTGTAAGTTCTGCCAACCTTTAGGCACCTCTATACTTCAGTTAGTAATATTAAGCTCCCCACTAATTAACAGACTAAACTCAGAACTTCTAAGACAGGGTTTGCCTGACTTATTTTAGACTTTGTCCCTACATTATGATGGAATGAATTTTGCCTAGGTGTTCCTGCCTGTCTCCACTGATTTGCATGATTAAAATAGATCTAGGTCAGATGAATCAAGTTCCTAGAGATATGGCTTAACATACGTTTTGAGGAGACAACAGATAATATGTCAGCAGCTCTTTTCATGTTGTTGTTACTGATGCGTCTGCCCAAATTATAGTGTAACACTGGAAAATTTGAAGAAAAATGCTTTTGCAAGCCTTATTCTCCATGGTTTTCTACCATCCTAATGAATTAACTTCAGAAGGGTCATCTCTATCTTTAGTGGGTGAAAAAGCAATTAGGTCCATTGTTTCTGCTGACTGCTATCGAACTTCTAATGACTCTCTGGACAAAAGATATCTTTGTTAAAATGTAGCACTCTTTCCCTTCAACTATGATGCAAGAGTTCACAATACACTTTTCTGATCTTTCCTTCCTCATCCCCTCAAGCAAAATTAGGATGCATCTACCCAACAGATGACAAGTTAGCTTTAAAAGAACTGGGTTGAGAAGATAAGATGTGATGTAACAGAACTGTAAAGATACAGAACTGTTTGCATCTTTTTAATATATTATATAGAACAGGGAAACGTCATATTCCAATTCTTTTAAATTACTAAGGACAAGCCAACATTAATATGATGCCACAGACAAACTCAGATTGCTGGCTAGGTCAGTTGTAGTTATTACTGTAGCTATAACCTGGCCCAAATCAACTGAAGAATTTACTATCTCTGGTTGTGCTATAGCTCTCCAGGCATTTCCTAGTAAAATTTTAACTAGTTTTTTTTACAGCTATTATCTACTTCATTGACTTCCAAAACACTGCTGACCTTCAGACTTTCTCACATATCAGCTTGTGTAACATTTAACGGATCTGACTGAAAATAATGCAAATTCTGTGCCCTACAGATTCATGGGCCAGCACTGGACCACTGACAGTGATCTCAGAGATCACCCATGGTCCATAGATCACAGTGCAGAACCAGCGATTTATGTCTTTTTGTTCCCTTGTTCATTCAGGGCAACCGAACATTGTCCTATAACCTACTTTAGTTGGTAATACACAAATAATTAAGATGACTTAAAGTGAAAACACTAACGCAACAAAACTTCTTGTTTCAATAAACATCCACATTCCTTTCCAATATATAGTGTTACTGAAATTTGAAGAATAGAAAAGTAGATAAAATGTGGCTTTGATTAAAAACAGTATTTGTTGTTTTTTATAGTTTGTGTGTGAAAAGGCCTACATAATCAATAAGTTCCAGAGAAGTGGTAAGTTATTAAAGTCATTTAGATGCAGAAAAAAACCCAGGAATATTAATCACCACTGGGCAAGAGATCCTATTTATTTTCTGGAAAAACAATTTTTAACATTATGTTTTTGGTTTATGTTAGTGTGCTTGTTAATGAGAGATTTGGATTAATTTCGGCTGATGCCAGGAAAAGAATATGTTCAATATTGTTGGGTAATACATATGTGTGGAATACCATCGCTGTTTTATTAGACTGTGAAATTACTACTCACTCTTATGGAATAATAAAAAGATATATTATGGAAAGGGTCTTTATGCAATTTCTAGCTATAAATGATAGATATGTTTTATACTATAGGCAGTAATATTCCTTCTAAATGTGTACCATGTAGGACTTTAGTTTGAAATGAGGGAATAGTCTACCCAGACTCAAAACCATATGCTATGGCTAATGCCCTGTGGAATCTGCAAGCAGACTTTTAGTATAATTATTCCTACTTAACAGCATTATGGAGGAGAATGCAGCAGTGAATGACAGGACTTACGGTACTACAGTGTAATGAAATCCCTCTGGAAGGTTTCTGAAGTTTTATTTTAGATATTCAGTTCTAATTTTTAATTATTGTTTGGTCTAATGAGAAAGTAAATACCGTTCAGAGGAGAGATAGAGGCTTTAATTACTTCTAATCTATTTCTCTAGAAAGAGTCACAGTATTGGTTCATTTAAAAAAAAAAAGAAAAAGAATTTAGCTTTACCTGGAGAAAGAAACCTGCAGAAACACAATTTAAAGAAAGCTTTATTATCCTCAGTAAACTCAATATCCTGTATTATAAAGAAATCTGAGTAAGTTTTTGGTAATTATGAAGTGGGAAAATTTGTATTTTCCTTAGAGTATAGGAATAAATGAAGTATTGTAGAAATATATTTTAACATTCAGGACATATAAATCACTAAAATTACAATACTATTTCAACAATTTTACTGGCAAGATACGGAAAAACAGAATAAATTCTTTATAATTTTTAAATGGAAGTTTCAATGTAAATAAAATTTAATAAAATATACATACTTCAGGAATGATCATTTATATTATATATTCCAACTCCATTCATTAGCTTTATTACACTCAGAGACTGCTCTAGCAAAACTTCTTCATTTATGCAAAATGCTGGATCTTTAGAGCTCATAGCAAAACTGTTGTAATGCTCTTTTATAAAATTTCATAGAATTCTGTTTTAAGTAAGATTTTATGGATTAAATAAACTTTTTACATTATACAAATTTCTTAATGGATTTCATTATTATTTCATTATTATACTTTATCTCATATAATTTCCTGTTTAGTTAAATGTCACCAATAATGTCAGCTTTCCAAACACAGTAATCTTTTAATTACTCGGTGAATCCTGAGCTGAAAAGAAACTAGTCACTCAGCTTCAAATACAGTCTAACAGCTCTGAGTAAGTGGAATCTACTCTTGATAGATACAATTTTCTCTATACCATGGTAAAAAAACCCCCAAATCTTTCTATGCAATTGAAAACTATTTAATCCAGTGGGGCTCTGCCAGAAGCATGGACAGGGTCTATAGAAAGTACTTATCAGTTGTGAAAGTATTTTAAAACTCTCCTTTCTTAAGGGTTTGAGGGGTATTATTTTTGTTCCTATATCTATTTATAAATGTTATAATTTTATATATAAGGAGTATAATTTATTGGTACTTACAGAATAGAACAAAACTCATAGAAATATCCATATCCTTCTGCTATATTTCTTAAGATTTTTCCTTCAGGTCGTTACTTTCCTTCATTTTGTTAGTCATAGTTAGATGCCCCACTGCTGAAGTACCAAGGCACAAATGCTAAAAATGGTAAATGTGATAAAGTCAAGTCTCTACTGCTGTTTTGTGCCATGTAGACCTGCTCTGTGAAAGGTTAGATAGCAGCATATATATACAAAACAAAAAAAAACTTAAAAAAAATCATAAGCTACTCTGTGTTCGTCTTTCTATGATTTGAATTATATCAGTGGTTATTCCTCAATGGGAAATCGAGTGAACAGAAAATTGAGTCAAGATACAATAAACAAACAAACAAAAAACCAATTTGTGTTAATCTCAATAGAAAGTGTCTTATTTTTAATTTGGTGACTAAATATGACAGATGTATATCAAGCATGCAGTTTTGAAGTTATTTGAGACATTTTATTCTCTAGCATTTAGTTAGTTATAGTGCCTTAAATAATTAGATTTCTGGTTACCATTCAGTTAGTCTTAGGTTTGATTTTGGTTTTGAATTTAAAGTAAGCAACAGTTCCTTACTAATAGTTCCAAGCTTTCCTTGAAAAAATGCAGTGCCCATCCAGTAATCCCTTTAAAAGATCTTTGTTAATCTCCTGAAACTCTGAGAGCTAGAACCCCAAATAATTAATAAAATTCTTAGGATTAAATAGCAAAACCCCCATGTTTTAGGGCATGAAGGAAAATAGATGTAAGAACAAACAGTAAACCAAGGCACCTTACAATACAGAGCAAAAAAGGAACCATGGAAGTTCAGGGTTCATTTTGAAAAGCATTTTACAGTCTGAATTGTTTTCCTGACCCTATGGACATCCTGTCATCTTACATGTAGCACCTTTTTCCTACAATTCTATTCAGTAACAGGATTTGAGATCCACCCACATCACTAAGTAGCCCACTTGTCTCCTTTTCTGTGCCACTCCCCCCGCAGAAGCATAGGTAAAAGGGTTTATCTCTCCTTCTAAATTTTTTCTGCAGACCTCTTTTTCCTGGAAACCCACTTATTAAAGTTAAAGCAAAATAAAAGCTGGGTGTGTGTCTGTGTATTATTAACATTTGGTTAGAAAAAAATTCAGTGATCTATTCAAACTCAAATTTGAGGCCCAGCTTAATGGACTGAAATGTTTCCTTAAACACACTTATTTAAAAGATTAATTAAAAAAATGTTTCTTTCCCACAATACAGATTAAACCATATATCTGAATAGTCTGGGTGTCCTGTGGAGCTATTTGTGAACTAGTTAGTGGTGACTGACAGGACTACCCAGTGTGGCAATGTGTCTCTTGTTTTGGTTTATCAGATAACTGGTGAAATGTAACACTGATGGTGTCAGCTTCCTATTTACACTGTTGTTGGATAAACAAAAACTGCATAGGATTGTTTGGGATTTTTTACTCATTTGAATTCTTAATTTGTCCTTTCTTGTAATGTCCCTGTTTCTAATTAACAGCCCTTAAGAGGGGATTAACTCTCTTTTTGCCTTTACCAAATAGACCATGGCCAGTTTTACACTCCGAGTGGAGCTTTATACTGTAATTACAATTTATGCTACAGAAACATAAAAATAAAAACATAGAATTATATTTTTGCCTTTCTTCCAAGCTTAGGTTGTCCTCCTCAATTGAAATAAGTTGTATATGAAAACAATTTTATACTGTGTGGAATGAAGTTTTTACTAGAGTACAAACAATTCAAAAGTCTCCTCGCAGTAGCTCAAATAGCTATACTAATAGAAAATGCTAACACAGGTTGGCAATTCTTAGTTTTGACACTGCAAAATTCAGAGGGTTTCTAAATTGGTTCATTTTACTAATGAAATTAGTTCACCTTACTTTAGGTGAAAGTAAGTCAAGTAACCCAAAGTAGCCACTAACCCAAAGTAACCCAAACTTACATTAGTTACTCTGGATTTCCAATCTTAGTAGAGAACTTCCATCTCACCCTTAAACTGTCCCTCAACATAGATAAGGTTAATGAAATGAGATAAGATTAATGAAATGTCTTTCCAAGCTCTATTATTTAGGACACAGCTTGTGACATTTTCTTCATTATTTCCTATATATGAAGTCATTGTTAAAATATAACATTTGGTATTGTGTAGGTCCAAGATAGAACTAAACTTTTACCTCCACCAGAATAAACAATTATCCTCCAGGTAATCCTGACATTTATCTGGAACTTCATGTGTCCCAAAGTTGTGGTGAGATGTTCCCTCTCCTTTTGCAGCATAAGAGCAACAACAGAATGCCTTCATTAAAACATGTAGAAGCCTCACACTGAACATCTTAGAGGACTCAGTTGAAAGTACTTGAATAACAACTTGTACATGACCCACATGAACCTTTCATCACCCACAGACTGCGCCCTCACTAACTCCTTGTGTTTCTTTACCTTGCAAGTTTACTCACTTTTGAAAAGTGGTATTAACAACAAAGCAATAAATGATAAGAAGGGAATCTTGTGATATCCTCAGAAGTATCAGCTTAAGCTAGATTCACTTATAACATTCATTAGCTATTTTATTTTTATATTATTTGCATGACCATCTAATGTGATTAACTGTTGTGGGTTAACACTGGTAGTCAGCCAACCACCACACAGCCGCTTGCTCACTCCTCCCGCAGAGGAATGGAGGAGAGAATTGGAAGGGCAGAAGGGAGAAAACTCGTGGGTTGAGATAAAGACAGTTTAATAGGTAAAGCAAAAGCTGAGTGCACAAGCAAAGCAAAATAAGGAATTTTTCACTGCTTCCCATGGGCAGGCAGGTGTTCATCCGTCTCCAGGAAAGCAGGGCTCCCTCACGCATAACAGTTACTTGGGAAGACAGTTACCATAACCCCTCCATCCCCTCCATCTTTCCCCCAGCTTTTATTGCTGAGCATGACATCATGTGATATGGAATACTCCTTTGGTCAGTTGGGGTCAGCTGTCCCAGCTGTGTCCCCTCCCAGCTCCTTGTGCCTACTCGCTGGTGGGGTGGGGTGAGAAGCAGAAAAGGCCTTGATGCTGTGTGAGCACTGCTCAGCAACAGCTAAAACAGTGGTGTGTTATCAACTGTTGGTCACGAATCTAAAACAGCAATATGCAAGCTGTTATGAAGAAAATTATCTCTATCCCAGCCAAAACCAGTACAATAACAAAATGGTGTCTCAGGAGATACTCCTCTGAGCAAAAGAATTAAGAACTATTGCAAAGTTAGGATAAAAAGACACAAAAACTTCCAAAGATCTATAAACAGTTGTCCAAAATACTTCAAAACTAAACTTTAATCCACATCAGGCAGAACCAGAGACAGGGTACCAAATAGCCACTGCAACATGAGTTAATATGCTCCTCATGTAACATAAATTAAGGAACATAATCCAAAGATTAAAGTATTCTCTGCTGTCCTCTATTAAATTATAGGAGCTTGGAAAGAAAAACCTAATAAAACATGATCTCAAAAGAGAAGAACAAAAAGAGGAAGAAACAACTTTCTAAGTATGTAGGAAGGAAATTTTGGGTACGTTAAGTCAGCCATACTATTTATAGTATACTGTATAGTATTATAGTGTACTATATAGTCATAGTCACCTACCAACCTATCCCTTCACATAGTACAGTTTTAATCTATTTTAATTTCTCTTTCTTTATATGAGTTATCTAAATAAACTCCAAACTGATTAGCTGAGGGATAAGAGGTGCTCAAAAGTGTTGATATCTTTCTGAACTGCCTGACTAAGGCAGAGTGGGACAGAGATTTTCAAAAGTGAGAATTATGTACACATTGTTAATATTGTCAGTGTTTATGTGGATTAACTAAACAGGAAGAAACAAAAAGTATAAAATGTTCCTTTACAAATCAGAAAATACTGTAAAACTTCCATAAGAGAATATGAGTCAAGTTGAGTCACTCTGTTCTGGAGATGCCGCTCTGGCTGGAATGAGCAACAGTGGCGATATAAGAATGTGGTAACTGATTTTTTATTTTTTTCTGAAAACTTGAAACAGGTTGCCTTGATTTGAGGATTTAGTTTCAAAATTTCTTTTTACTTTTCTAAGCTCTAACTCTTTGAGAGTCCCTGTAATACCTAAAATAAAATTATAAAAAGAACAGCATAAAAAGGCTGTAAGAACTGTACTAAGTAGAAGTATTTCTATACAAGTTTGAAGTCACATCTGCAATATTGTTGTTTCCCATGTGATTCTTTTGGTGAGACAAGTATTACACAAGTCTAGGACTATAAAGACTGAAAACTGCACCAATTACTGGTGAGAGACTCTCTGTTGCATGTACATGTAAAACTAAACTGGTTTGCAGTGAAACTCATTATTTCATGCATTCCATAAAACATAAGGGTTATAACAAAACTATTCTGTTTCTATATTCGAGGAAAGTTCTATGCACAATGGGAAATTGTGCTCAAGGAAAAAATTCAGTACCCTATGAAAGTAGCCGTTACTAGAAACTGTTTTCAGTCCATGTCCTTCTCAAGCTGCCAATCATCTTCAGTGTATGTCTTTCTACACTGCAGGAGCTGTCTTTTCAATCCTCTCTGCACACCAAAGAACAATAATTTAACTGACAGAATGCAAGGCCAATTTTACAATACTTTTTGAAAAATATTTAGTCCTCCTGATTTTATTTAGCTTCTGACAGGCAACCAAGTTTCCTATTAAATAGCAAGCTTAGAAGACAGAGGTTAGCAGTACCTTAGGTATTTAAGAATCAGAATACGCTTAATATTGCATCATTTTGCTTTGCCACACATTCATGGAACAAAATCTAATTTAAAGACCAGACGGTCCTTACCGCTAATGTAAATTTTAATTAATCTGAGGATCTGGGCCTTCTCACTGGAATCAGATATTGTCTATAGTGGGTTCATACCATATTGGCTCCAGGAGTCCAAGACCTGAAACAACAACAGTTACTTCAGGTTTACAGAGCTGCTGGATTTAAGACTGATGAGATCCTGTTCTTCCAGTGAAGTTGCACAGGTTTGCCCATTTACTTCAATGAGAACAAGAGCAAGATCAGGCTGCAGATTTCCTTCCACTTTTAACCGTTAATTTGCTATATTGAACAAACAGATTGCATATATGGACATGAGGCTTGAAAGCACTGAACCCTTTGAAGCACACAAGATGATCGTTAATGGGTTAAAGGCTCCCCACTTCTATCTTCTAGCCACTAAAATCTGCAATTACAAAAAAGGTCTTGATCTCTGGAAACCGTGCCTTGTTAAATTTCCTCAGCAGACAAGATGGTACTGTGTAGCATTACATGTGGTTACTGTTAGTCACATCCTTGCTGTAAGTTACCATAGTGTAGCTAAGGTAATAAGATGTGACAAATGGCAGCATGGCAAGTCAGTCTGGGTAGTTTCCTTTGGAATATAAAAACTGTATGAGAAGAGGCTTATGCTGCTTTTCACTAGCCATTTGTTCATGGTTGTAATGAACAACAATTAACTTAGCTTTGAGCTGCACTTACCTACAAAGAGAAGAGGGAAGATCCCAGGGAATTGCAAGAAATCTGCTAGGGACAAATGGTGAAGCAAGGCAGAGTGGGACACCTTGCAGAATGGATATACATCTTGGCTCATTTATTTGGCCACAATTACTTCACAAATACACTTAAAACATTATATTTGAAAAAAACCCCAAGTCCTAATTTTGCCATTTAGGCCCGTGAAACTCTAGGATACTGTGGCAATTGCCCATGAGGTGAGATTTTGCTGTTGGGCACGTGCAAAGCCAACAGCAACAAAATGATTCTATTGCTCTGCAGCCTTGACCTCCAAAAATAAGATTGTCAAAGTAGGCAGTTTTACACCTCCTCCATTCTTGCAGCACAGATACAGTGTGGGCTTCTTCGTTTTGATTTACTGATGCTGCTAGATTTTATTAATTGTCTTATAAATTGCTGTTACTCTTAAGAGCTTATGAATAAAAGGAGGAGGCTGGAGGGAATGATATTTTTTTCCATAAGAGGAAAATACACAGCACTTCTTAATGATAGAAGGTTTGAAATGTTTCTTCTAATGAAGAAACATTTCAAAGGGCCTTTCACAGCTGTCTGGCTTCCCATAGATTATAGAACTACCAGATATAGCTGCAGGCAACAAATTACTTCAATGATTATTGGGAGTGTAGACAAAATGTTAAAACCCCCTCACAATTCAGTTATATTCTGGTGTTTAGCATGATCGTAGCCATATAAAACAAGTTAGAGGAAAATGGCAATTATTTTGGAAAGTTTTTTTTTTTAACCTTGTCTTTAAAAGAAGAAAAATGAAAATATTTTGCTAAATTTGTTTTCTGACTTCTGTTATAAAACCAAAATAGGCTTGGGTTTTACAAAACCATGTGATGGCAGAGATAAAACTTAACAGAAATATATGAGTTTTCATTGATCACCATATTATTGGAACAGAAATTTTTAACAAAAAAAATTCCATTCCAATTTAATAAACACATTAGCAGATATATATAGACATGCAAGATAATAAGATATCCTATATGCTTCAGTTTATTTTTTGGGAAGGCAAATGCTGACAATTCAAACATAAGTACTACAGAATGGTTCCTATCACTACTGTTGAAGCCACAGAGAACGAATAATTTGTTACTGAAAACCCTATTCTGTGATTTGGAAAAAACAACAACCACAGTTTTGAAAAATGAAACACAAGGATACAAACAGACCTTGAAGAAGCATAATATATGGCAGAAGTGTGTTTTAGGTACTTTCTCAATCCTTCTCTTCATTAATTTTGGATTAGTTTTCTGTTAAAGTTATTGTTGAGTATCATCATTTGTTTAACATTTGCGTATGTAAAACACCAAACACCCTTATGAAGGGATGATGTCTTGGCTCTTGTCTCCACAGAAGTCAATTACAACACTCCTTTTATTTTGGAGATGAGATTTTACTGTGTAGTTGTATTATGAAAAACAGGCAACATCATCACTATTAAGATACATAACGACCTCTGTAGTCAGGCAACATGTATAAAACTAGGCGAACACTATTTTTAAAATGTGAATTGCTTTCAAATGGTTGTATCAATATGAAATTCAAATATGTTAAAAAAGATTTACGAAAATGTGAATTTTTAAATTCTGTTTCCTTTTCCCCATTTTTAACTAAAGGTGAAATCAGTTTCAGTCTGTATATGCCCTTTTTCTTCTACTTGTTTTTTACCCTCATCCAGCCATTTTTGAAAAGAAAAATGAAATGTCCTTGTAACTTCTAAAGCTGAAGGAAGTTGGAAAAGTTATAGTAACAAATTTGCACTTTCCATTTGGCACTCTCAGAGAATCATAGAATCATTAAGGTTGGAAAAGGCCTCTAAGATCATCTAGTCCAACCATCAACCCAACACCTCCATGCCTACTAAACCATGTCCCCAAGTGCCACGTCTACACGTTTCTTGAACTCCTCCAGGGATGGTGATTCCACCACCTCTCTGGGCAGCCTGTTCCAATGCTTGACCACCCTTTCAGTAAAGAAATTTTTCTTAATATCCAATCTAAACCTCTCCTGACGCAACTTGAGGCTATTTCCTCTCGTCCTATCACTTGTTACCTGGGAGAAGAGACTGACACCCACCTCACTACAGCCTCCTTTCAGGTAGTTGTAGAGAACAATACGGTCTCCCCTCAGCCTCTGCTTCTCCCGACTAAACAATCCCAGTTCCCTCAGCCACTCCTCATAAGACTTGTTCTCCAGACCCTTCACCAGCTTTGTTGCCCTTCTCTGGACACGATCCAGCACCTCAATGTCATTCTTGTAGTGAGGGGCCCAAAACTGAACACAGTAGTTGAGGTGCGGCCTCACCAGTGCCAAGTACAGGGGTACAATCGCTTCCCTACTCCTGCTGGCCACACTATTCCTGATACAAGCCAGGATGCTGTTGTCTTTCTTGGCCACCTGGGCACACTGCCAGCTCATGTTCAGCTGGCTGTCAACCAGCACCCCCAGGTCCTTTTCTGCTGGGCAGCTTTCCAGCCACTCTTCCCCAAGCCTGTAGCATTGCATGGGGTTGTTGTGACCCAAGTGCAGGACCTGGCACTTGGCCTTGTTAAACCTCATACAGTTGACCTCGGCCCATGGATCCAGCCTGTCCAGATCCCTCTGCAGAGCCTTCCTCCCCTCAAGCAGATCAACACTCCCACCCAATTTGGTGTCATCTGCAAACTTACTGAGGGCGCACTTAATCCCCTCATCCAGAACATTGATAAAGATATTAAACAAGGCTGGCCCCAAAACTGAGCCCTGGGGAACACTGCTTGTGACCAGCTGCCAACTGGCTTTAATTCCATTCACCACAACTCTCTGAGCTCGGCCATCCAGCCAGTTTTTTACCCAGCCAAGAGTATACCTGCCTAAGCCATGAGCTGCCAGCTTCTCTAGGAGAATGCTGTGGGAGACAGTGTCAAAGGCTTTACTGAAGTCCAGGTAGACAACATCTACAGCCTTTCCCTCATCCACTAGGCGGGTCACCTGGTCGCAGAAGGAGATCAGGTTGGTCAAACAGGACCTGCTGTTCCTGAACCCATGCTGGCTAGGCCTGATCCCCTGGTTGGCCTGCACATGCCTGCTGAGCGCACTCAAGATGAACTGATCCATAATTTTCCCCAGTACCGAAGTCAGGCTGACAGGCCTGTAGTTCCCCAAATCCTCCTTCTGGCCCTTCTCAGAGCTCCTAAAAGTTGGAAAAGACTTTAAAAGTTACCAACTGGAGAAAATAAAATAGAAAACCCAAACTCAGGCATTCCAAACAAATATAAAATATGGCACTTTGGTAGTGAACCAGTTAAAAGATATGACACTGACCATAGATTAATTTAGATGGTGGGTCTTTGTTATTTAGTGGAAATTTAATTTTTCACAACTTTTGCTGTGTTTGGGAATCACAGAATCATAGAACCATTCATGTTGGAAAGGACCTTCAAGATCATCGAGTCCATCCGTAAGGACTGGGAAGGACTCGCCCTTTCCAGCAGCAAACCTGTGCTTCCAATGGTGCATGCCTCAGGGCGTGATCTAGACCATGCACTGAGGCTGAGGTCAGACCAACAGCTCCAGCCAGAGGAGATGACTGTCCCATCCTGTCCAACCACCTGCGTTAGGAGTTTACTATCCCTGGCCATTCACTCCTCCTTTCCCTCCTCCCACTTCCTACCAAGGCTGTCTCCTTCTCATCCAGTTCTGTTAAGTCATGGGCAGAAAAATGCAGCTGCTGAGAATATTCGTACTAACCATGTTGACTGCAGAATTGGGACCAGACTAGGGGCACAAACCATTTTACATGGATCGGTGAGAACCAGAACAGCATGTCTGACTCTATCCTTGTTGTACAGAATTGGTGCATTATGTTCCCCTTCACAAGCCTCAGACATTCGCCTTCTGAATACTGATGTATTATACTAATTCTCCTATGGGGTTAGAAAGATTTCCAGCCTATAGCTACTCTTAAACCTTGTCTTTCCTATGGACATTTTTGCCTTTTCAGATATCTAAAAGCTATTGATTTTCTTAGTTACTAAAATAGCTCTGAACAGAAATAGCATCATGGAGTGTTTTATTTCTTGCTCCTCTCAAGACTTGCTCTGTGATTATGAGTTCCATTGGCTGGAGCATGTGTGAGTCTTCAAAATGTGAACAAAATATTACTGTTAAGGAGCACGGTGGAAAGGTTGAGATGTGCATCCTCTGCTCTCATGGATCCTATTTGCTATAGTTAGTGCATGAGGCACATGAAAGGGATTTGGAACCACATTATTGGGGATAGCCAAGAAATATTAAGCCATGCATAGTCGCTAGAGGATCTAGGTGGAGGAATGTGCTCTTTTGCAGGCCTTTCTGTTTTTCTGTTTCCTGTTCTAAGAAGGAATAATAACACTTGTGTGGTAATGTTGAATTTATTAAACATTCTACAGTCATCCTGAATATCTAAGTAGAATTTGTGAAGAAAGTGGTTTTTCTGCGTTGAATTCACTTAATTTCAATAGAATAGGTAGTTAATTTGGAATAGGAGATGAAGACTCCTGGGTATCCTGGTTCTGCCTTACTATTAACTATTTTGATTCTGATATTCTGAAAATTAATTTCTGATAATAAATTAATAAATATTTTTTTACAGAACCAGTTGCCGATAATCAAAAATATACTCTCAAACATTTCACCAAGAAATTCATCACAGCTGGTGCAATGTGGTATTTTGTTTTATTTTGGTTTATATTTCTAAAATTTTGATTAAAATCACAGCTAATTTCATCCTGTGTTTAATTTAGTTTCATGAGAAATAGTTTAAAATATCTCACCTAATGCCATTTAGCAATCTGTACTTGCACCCGCTCAATCTCTGTAAGATATGCATATATTAAAAGTCACTATGTGCTGAAAGTCAAACAAACGTAGGGAAAAAAAAGTGTATTTTAGTCAATAGCTATAGTTTCTGTCATTTCATAAAACATATATAAAAAACATTTTAGTTATTACATTGAAATGTGTTTTCTAGAGAATTATTTCCAGTCTGAGTAACCATATGGAAGCAGAAAACCATTACAAAAATGAAAATAAGATGGTTTATATCACCTGCATAACTTGTTTTGTTCTCTGCCTTCAGGCTTCAAAACCCGCTTCCCATATTTTTTCCTTTCTTTAAAAATAATGTACATCAGTTTAATTTATCCCAGGTCCCAACAGAAGGATCAGATTTTAAGCATTTAATGCTGTGGTTTCAAATCCAATTTTACAGTGTTCATCGTTTCAGAAGTGGCAGAATCCAAAGTGAGCTTTAAAAAAAAAAAAAAAAAGAAAGAAAAAGAAACAAAAAAGCTCAAGCTGCTCAGTGTGCACGCTCTTTTTTTTTAAGGTATAGCTTTAGGATGAAGCTGTAACTTGATGAATGTTTTTGAAGGTTTTAATTAGGAATAATTCTAATTTTAAGAATTGTTTCTTATTCAAAAGAAGCAAAATTTTGAAGGATAGTCTTGTGTGTATGTGCAAATTTTTGTGTACTTCCTCTAATGAGCCCTACTGAAATTAGTGCACAGGAAGACAGTATTTCCGATTACAAGGAAAAAAAAAAATCACTTGAACACAGAGTGTGGAATAATCCCTTTGCTGCCAAATGTAAGTGTGCAGAAGCTGGTATAATATGATCTGTTCTTCCTCCTCATGCGATTGCTTGAGCAGTTTTAGCTATCTTTCAGACTTGACATCCATTTGCATGATACAGTAGCATCTTTTTCATTTTGAAAGTACCATTAGCAGGACAAAAATATTGTTTCAGATAATCTCTACTGCCTCTACGGCATGTGCCTGGGAACAACCTCTGCCATCTGGGCCAATCTGTACAGATGAGTTAACTTTCCTGCTGTCTTCACTTTCCCGGTCAAGTCTACCATCCTTAGGGGATTACTATCTGCATTTCCACCATCTGTAGAGTGCAAGCCCTACAGCAAAGATCCTAAGCAGAGAAAAGAACACTATCAAGGGCTCATTGGCAATGCTGCTTTCAGCAGGTAAAATTTGCTTTGTAAATCTCTCCATGCTCCTGAGTGAATAGCAAGTGTTATTCACAGGTTTAATTTTATTGACTTCAAAAGTGGATCTGTTACTCAAAACCAGTGTTGGGTCTACAGGACAAACAGAGAAACTGAGCAAGCAATGATTGGTTTTTGGGTCCACACAGTGGTTATAATTGATGGAGACCAGAAGGGAACTTCACTGGCTGAGAAAAACAAGCCCTGGTAGAGGGCTTTCACAAGTGTAGTAAATGACTCCTAAATACAAGATTGTGATTGCCACATAGCTGCTTGACAGTAACAGAAAATATACATGTTAGTGTTGGATACCTTTCTGCCCTTCCCAGAAAATTCTGCTCCTCTTAGGATATTTTTCCTCAGGGAAATTTGTAGCTAATTATAAACCAAATATAAATTTAATAAATGAAATGGAAATTGTGGACTAAAAATTGGCCATATGGATTTTTTTACTGTACAAAGTTGTCTGTTGGAGGAAATTTGGGTACAGTATCTTAGCTGAGTGTAAATCAGCAGTGGTGGTACCACTGAGGTTGGAGGCATAACAATGAAGCAGCACCTTCTTTGTGATCACTCTAAAATTAGTTGAATTGACTGTCAGCTTCTCAGAGGCTGTGACAGAAGACTGCACAGGTAACCTGTTTTTGATGTTGGAAAGAAGCCAAAGATTTAATGGATACAGAAGGTGAATTACCTTCTTCACCATGAATGGGCTCCTACAGGTCAGGGTTCAGACACATTGGTGAGGTAACGTGACAAAGCTTATGCTGATACTACTTCTTCTAGGGATGCTTGAATTATGTCTGTTAATTGAGTGTCACAGACAGTCCTAGACTGACTTTATTTTAAAGTGGGTGGAGAAACCATGCATCATGCATTTTGACATGGCAATTCCTTCTAAAATATTTTAAAATAAGAGAAAAAAAATCTGGTTTTTTTAATGGAGTTGTAGCTTATTGTTTCTATGCAGCTTCCTTGTATTGCCTTTTCTTAGTAAGGTATATGGAATGCTAAAATTCACCCCCTTTTTAACAAAGTATAGCCAAAAATAGCCTAGACACATGATACTGAAGCTGCTCTTGTGCTACCCATTTAAGTTATGTATCAAGTCTAAATTTAATCAAGACCACATTTTATTTATACATTTCATGCATTAAACTCATTTAAACTTTTAGTCAGATTTCATTAGGGGAAATACTACCGCGCACATCATGCAGTAGTAAAGCTAATGTGCTTCAGGAATTTGAAAGGATTTAGAGATCGGAGGGTCTGATTTCAAAATTTCTTTTTCTTTTTCTGCTTAGTGCTTGGAGCAGGTCTGTATGCTGCACATAGTTTGTTTCCTAGGACACTAATACAGTCAGCATGGTCTGTACAAATGTGTAAACACAGACATTCTCTGTAATCAGTGCGTTTGGTGTCTTAAGGCAAGATTATGTTTTTTTAGGAAATGCAATTTATGTTCAAGATTAAATTTCTCCTCCAGACTGATAACGTCTTGAGGTTGAATGAGATCATAAATATTGTGTCCTGACTTCTTGTTCTCCATCTTAGATCTTCCTTTTTTCAGTGTTTTATGAAAGGGGGACTGAAAGAAATGTATCTATAATGATTTACCTACACAAAAATATAGTCTGCAAGGCTTGATAATTTGTAAATAAAAAACTATATCTCTAAAATTATGGACAACTACAATAACACTCCTAATCAACATTGCTGTTTCATTCTGATTTCTTCCAAGATTAAAAAAACCCCAACCAACCAACCAAAAAACCCCACACATAAGAAAACAGTAACACAGCCCTAACTGAGTTTAACTGTTCTTGTTTGTCAGGTCTCTTTTGATCAGATTCTCCCTGATGCTGAGTCACCCTACTGTCTATGAAGTTGAGGAAACTTCATGTTGTATTTTTTATTTTAACTCAAATAGGGGAATATATATATATTCCAGATTCACAAACCAGATTCATTTATCTTTGCTACAAAAAACAAAAAAAAAGAAGAAAAAAGAAAGAAAAATTTAAAAAGGCAAATAAAAAAAACCTCCACCCTTTGCTTTTTCAGGCAAAGCAATTGGACTTTATTGTAGTGTGGGGCTTTTTCCCTCCTGGTGCAGTTTCACCATAGTCCTCAAGAATGGAATTTTGCCATTCTCATATGCATTGTATCTTACAGTGCTGAAAAGCCAGTACATGGCAAAGCTTTAGTGACCCAGGGCATATTTGAACTTGTGATCTAGAGATGAAAGGCTTCATATTCAATTCCCAGTCCCATGACTCATCCAGTTCCCCAGCATAATTTTGGTTTGGGAAAGAAGTTTTTGAATTACGAGTGTGTAAAAAGCTTTCCAACAGAATTGCAGTTTAAAAACAGAATGGCCTGATTTACAGACACATTGAACCCTCAGGGTCCCACTGAATTAAGAGTATGCAACAGTCAGAAAAGCAGACCTTACTTAGCACCTGTTTTCAAAACACTGCACAAAAGGTAAACATATTGCTGTAGGATCTTGGGATCACAATCCCAGACGCAGATACGAGGCCAGGCTTGGAAAGGAATGGCTTCTATAGCATCATTCCTTCGCTCCTCAGCCTGCAAGGAAACCACTACAAAGGAGCTTTTGAAGACTGTGGTGTGTCCTGAAGGGCTAACGTGTCGAGGAGCTCTGCTTTCTGACAGCAGAGAGCATGATTACGTCCCTGATCTCTGATCATATCCCTTTTCACCTCCATGTCTTTCAAGGAAAAAATATTTATCTCCCTCTTAAGAGCAACTCTTATGGTGGAAATCTATTTTCCCCCAAGCTCAAGTATTTTGCTTCTCTGACAGAAAGTTTCTTTGCAACATGGAGCCAGGCAATCAGAAGGTGTGTGAGGAAACCTAGAGCTGCACAAAAGAAATGAAATCTCCCCTGTTATGCATGTTACTTTGGTTCAGGTCTCAAGCCAAACACTGCAGTGGTACCCACATCACACAAGTCAGCTCAACCTCAGAGCAAGCAGCCTCTCCAAGTGGGTGATTTCAGGCACTTGTATTCCTGCTCAGATCTGCCTCATATTATTTAACATACTCAAATCCTGGCTACTTTAGCAGTATGAACACCACTTGTGAGAGCTATGTGCTGTGGTTAACTCAAAGCCCATGCTCATGCATAGCCAACAAAAGCAATGTAATTTTTCTTGTAGGTCTTAGATAACCTCGTAGCAGTTGGACTCCCTTGTGACTACATAGTCATACCAACCATTATTCCTCACAGAAGAATTTTTGGAATGTGGTAGCTAAGTTAAAAATAATTTTAACAACAGTATTCAGAAGAGATATTGCCAAGACAAAGAAATAATGAGATCAGAGAAGTGGCAAAATAATTTGTTTGAGGGATCTCTGTTAACAAGAATCCTCATGAGCTCTTCTCCTTTTCGCATCTTAAGCACAGACTATAGTGCTTTTGTGTACCAAAAGAGGCTTTCCTGCTAAAATGAAAAATAAATTACTCCTGGCTTGAGCTAGGTAAAATATGCCTCATCATAACATGGATTAATGAGTAGAAACATTATAACTACTATAGGAAGCTGCAGTGGAAACCCTTTGCTGGTGTTACTGGGCCTGTTTGGTGGAAATGGATGTGTTATTAAACTTTAACGTAGCCTAAGAAAGAGGTAAAATGCAATCAGTGAAGAACACAAACAGAAAATACAGCTATAGTAGTTACTAGCACTTTACGCAGTTGCGCCTCTCCCTCTTGTGCCTTTGAATGGCACAAGATGATCATGGTGATTTCACACATATCATCTGTCTTCTTGTTAAACAAAAGACATAGTATCCTGTGAGGAACTGGAAAATTCTCCTTATATGAATCTGAAAGTAAATATACAATTTTTCAATAGAAGACTTGCTAAAGTACCTTGAAAATAGAAGACTTTGAAAATAGAAAGAAGGATTTGACAAATTCTGTGGCTAGCCTAGGCTGCAGAGGGATTACATCTTTGGGCCAAATTACTAGTGAAGGTAGAAAGCACTACTTTTTGACCTGGTTTGTGTGCAGGAGATTTAGATTTCTGCAAAGGTTTTGGTCAGTCAGATTTTGTGAATGCTGGAATTAAGTTTGCTTCTTTTCAGGTAGAACCCAAATATAATTGCTAGGTTTACCGCAGTTTTAGACAAAACCATTATTCCCTCCCATGGTCCTTGGAGAAGGAAGCATTTAATTTTTGGTTTGATCTGTGTTCAAACACTACTACTAATAAAAGTGCGAACCATAAAGTACTTTGGGATGAAACTGGACTGTGCTTTTGCTTTCAACCAAAATCCCAACTGACATGAGTTTCTTGCAGATCTGTATTTTGTATCAAGCAGTTTACAGAACTTTAATGCACTTTGCATTTCAAAAAACAAGATATAGGCATAATAAATAATTTTCAAAGCCGGAGTGTTTCTTTCTTCCACTGGGTGTCACTGTAAGGCAACGACACTGGGTTTGGAAATCGCAGTAAAAAGTTTGTTAGATCAGAGATTTGTATTTACTCCAGAAGGCTGTGGTGGGACAATGGTACTTGCCAACCACTGAAGAAAGCCCCGTCTAGCTCTGAGGTCAACAGAAAGATGCCTACACCCCAGTGAATATCAGAGCAGGCCTGAAGGTGCTCACCAAAAACACCCACCCAAAACAAATAAAAAGCCCAACAGACTGTTTCTATGAAAGACTGTAAGTGGATTTTAGATTCCTTACTGGTGTTCATGAAAGAATTAAATGAAAGAACCTCCATGAAAGACGGAAGGTTTCATTGAAATGTTTTGTTTGGGAACAGAGGGTGGGGTTTGAACATTGCTAGAACAGTTGCTGTAGGGAAGAGCATTTTACCTGACTTCAGAGAAAATTTATCATAGTTTCACCTATCTATACCATTTCAACCTTCCCCTTTCCATTAAAACACTTACCTCCAAGCTGTCAGTCATCTGTCATGGAGCAACAACTTAAAGGAGTCCCAGTTGACTCGTAGGCAGAAATCACAGCATTTCTCCCTTCACCTGCAACAGTTACAGCTGGATCTGATTGCCACCTAAATGGCCTGTGGCTACATCCCAGAGGAAAAAAAATATTTGAAAGGAAGGCAGCCAATAACCATATATCTTATTTTAAAAAAAAATGTTTTCCCACAAAGTGTATTCTTTAAGGTATCATTCCAAACACGCTCCCCCCCGCCCCCAGTATGTATGTAATTTGTTTTTATTCCTCTTCCTTTCTTCTTTTTTCACACAATGATGTTTAATGTCATGTTGCTTAATGTCTAGACAGTAATTGGTTCTATTGGTTAAAACTTTTGCTATTCTGGATGCTTATCAACAATTCCTCTGGTGTACGTTATGAAAAAATACTGAGAATTTTTGTGAGACTTTCTCTACATTTGAATTCTGGCCAGACTGCAATTACAAAAAGTAAGGCCAACTTTTGTGGTTTGCATCTTTGCTGCACAATTTTGGTCAAATTAGGAAATTCAGAAATAGGAAAAAATAATGAAAACATAAATTTGAAGGCTGGCCCATCCATCCCACATTATCACAGCACTTGATTTTTTTGCTGTTTATATTGAAGGTAAATAAACTGTGAAAGATTAAGACTACAAAACTAAAATGGATTTGAACACTCCAGATGTGTTCACGTAGACTGACAGTAAAGTAGAAAATATTTCTTTGCTAGTTATCAACCTTTGAATGGAAATATAACAGTTTCTGTGTAACCTCAGGTTTTCTTCAATCCACCAATCCTTTTTTCTATGGGGACCAGGAGTGGGTTTTATTTCTGGGAACAGGAGAAGGTATTTTGTGAAAACTGTTGAATTTTCATCCCAATGTGACTTAAACAGACTTGAAAAAAAGAAAGAAAAAAAGAAAGAAAAAAGAAAAGGGTTATACTGGAAATGCCAGTAACACCCAATAGGTCAGGACTCCTACCTGAAATGTCTGAGACTGAATATCTGTTCTGAAATTGGTCCCTTCCCCTCCAATCTCCCAAGAGAAGTCTACTACCTGCTCTGATGGGGTTTTGTCTCTGGGCCTACATTCTGCAGCTTTCAGAGGCTGTTGTCTATATATATCTTAGGGGATGGCCAAGGATTGCTGGTCTTGAGCATCAGTAACGTTGTGCAGAGAGGATTCCACCTTTCCAATGAATTCTTTAGCTTTGGGCTGAGAGTTTGTTCGTTAGTCATTTGCAGGAATAAATATCATTTGTATTGCTCTAATTAAAATTATGAGTTAGCTCTTTTTTCTCCTGTACTTTTTTCTCCTGGCCAGCTTAAGAGGTGAGATGATGACCCTTATAATTTCTTTGAAAGGATCCTAACCCTCTGCATGAACTAAAGTAGTAGAAGGGTGTCAGATTACTCCACTAACAGACTTTTTATAGTCAGGGTTGAGCAAGATTAAGGGAACCTTACAATTAGCACAAACCTTACTTGAACAATTCCTCTGGAAACATCAGCCCAACTTGACTTTGTTTAGATTTGAGATTCAAATACTTTAGAATAAATGCACTGTCAGGAGTATCATCAACAAGACTTTCAGCTTAGAAGACAGATCATTGCTGGAAATTTGTAAGCATTAGGACTTACACAGCTACAGGTCTGGTGTTTCAGTTATTTAAAAATCCAGTGATCTCAAAAATACCATGCAATCCATACTAATGACAAGGAAATGGAAGCACAAAGCTCAAAGTAACCCTGGACTAAAAAGGTGTTATGGGAATTTTCTTTAGGTTAACATGAAGTCTGAACATAAATTTTATGTAAATTGTGCTAAGAGTCAGAAAAAGTAGAGAAAATTTAGACTGCAACAAAGGAATATATTGCTGGTACCAGACTACTTATTCAAAGAATAGAATAACCATTCCATTTTTTAAGATCTTCTGGTGCTTTTCCTTTCTATGAAAATGTTTTGAGTAGGGCCACCTGAAAAGAAAGAAAAGACAAGTATGGGGTGCAAGTTACTCTGAGCTTTTGTTAGACTTCAGTGAAAACTCTTTCCAGATTAAGGGGATAGAAGTCTCCATCAGCCCTCAGCTTCAGATAGACACCAATGCTGCCATGTGTTCTGTGCCAGCTGCTTAGCATCAGTCCAGAGAACATGGACTCATTTTTATTTGACCTCTGTGCAGGTCTATGGCCTGCTCCTCAAAGCCACTTTCTGAACACACTATCTGAGATGACTGGGCGCATTACAGTTCTTGCAATTGTTTTCAGTGTCAGACAATGAGTTTTGCTTTCAAAACACAAAATGATAAGGCTTCTGGAATCTCTTAGTTTTAATATCTCTGAGCGGAAGCTTAAAACTGATTTTTGTGAGACTATTCAGTGTTCTGCCTTGAAAGCTTCTGCCAGTTCATAAGAAGAACAAGACTACTAAGCATTTCAGATATAACACAAAACCCTAGCTTCAGTAGTCAGTTTTTGAAGAATTTAACTCACTTAATATAACATAGATATATATAAATTAATTTGAAAACAAAGATAGGAAGCTTTGCTACTAGAGCTGAAACCTCTTAACTTTCATAGTAGACAGTGAAGTTTGAGGTGTATTATTTCCTCCAATTTCCATGATGCCACCACCAGAAGGCAGCATCACACATTGGAGTAATGTGTTCTTTTTGGTAGAAACCATGGGCACATATCGGTAATTTTGTCTGATGCTAGGATGTCGACAGAATTTACAGAATGATCAGACATTTTTATTAGTGAAGTCAATGGGAAGGTTTCCTGGGATTTCTGTGAAGCCATTTTATGAGTAATATCTGGCCTTTGTCCTAGTGCAGAACTGTTCCACAAGGTTCTTGCCTTTGTTCTTCAAGGCATCAAATGCAGCAATCCTCACCTGAAAGATGATTATGCAAAAAACCAGATTGACTCAGGCTGATTGATTATTCCTGAATACTCCCTTGCTCTTCAGAGAACAACAATGGTAGTCCTGGTAATGTGATTAGAACAAATAGAAAACAATATAGCAAATTACAGTATAGGAGGCCACATATTCTGATTTTTCCAATGAACATGATAGTTACTAACTAAATTCTGTAAGGCTGAGTTGGTTAAACAGCAAACATTACGCTTGAAAAACATATTATTTGAAGATGAAATACTGAGCGCAGAAATTCCTTTCTTTGAAGGAAGAAGTGTTCATCTTGCTAGCACACCATGATAGTCTATGAATGTACTTCCTGTTGCTATTGCTTCTGGGGAAAAAATCCTTCAAAAAAAGAGATTAACTTTTCAAGTTAGTATGTTTTTCGTCAGATCTGGACCCTACTGGAAATAGGTTCTGCTAACAAATCAGCACCTGAAAATTGGTTTGGGAGTCAATGCAATCTGGGGTAGAGTACTGTTATGAACTGTTCTCTTTTCATGGGCCAAAAATAGGGTGGCTATGAAGATGATGGCTACCTTATACACTGTGTTAGGATTCTAAATTTCTGTATGGCACTAATTTCCAGCTTGACTTTGAGATGGCAAACACGCAAAGAATGTTTCTGAAATAAAAAATCATATCTCTTTCAAAAGGTCCAGATAAACCACTCAAAATTTATACCAAGTGGGTATTCATCAACATTGTAAAATCTGGATCAACAAAGCTTCTAAACAAAAAAAGTGGGATAGATACAGGGCTTTGCTAGATTGTTTTCTAGGATTCTCAGAGTAGTGTGCCTCACCTGACACAGTAGGTTCTTATTGTTCCTGAAAAATACCCAGTCTATGATGTCTGGGACTATCCTTGATTTTCCTATGAGATATTTCCACATCTAGGCTGCAGATGTTCAACTCAGAGTATCAGGCATCTGCTTCTTTCGTGTCACTATTCATAAGATAGTAGATATGATGGTAGTGATGATATCACTACCTTTATGCATCCACACTGGTCTCACCTCAGCAACACATTATAAGAAGAGGTCATTGTAATAGTATATCAGTGTGACAGTAGACAATGGGTCTTGGTAGGCAAAAGGGATTATGTATGGGATTATACTACCCTGGGAAGCAGCAACATAATGATTTTGGTTGAGCTAGTTGCTATTTTAAAATAGGATCCAGTCAGCAATCCTTTTAGAAATGATCAAGAAAAGCAACATTCTTCATGTAAGTCCTACTATCCCTTGTACAGTGGTCTGTCTAGTCATTCTCTCTCCTTGGGACACTCTCCAAGGACAGGCTGAAGTAATTCCAGGCCCCTTTACAACATTAGGGGGTTCATATCGAGTCCTTTTGGCTCTCTACTATCATTCTGAAGAGGTTCTATGAAGAAAACACAGGACCCTAAGTAAGCTGGATGGTGTGTTCTGCTTGGGACAAAGGGAACCGCTGTGGTTCTTCTGTCAAGGATGCATTTCTGAGCAGGAGGGAGGTGCAATTCCTTCTTCCACATCTAGTTCATGAGAAATTATAAACTCTAGGTAAGGATTTATAGCCCACTACCCTAGGTAAGAGAAATCTGGCTACAGCTGACTTCTGGTTTCTCACCCTATGGTCATCTGATGCTAAGAGGTCTGGCTGCCAAATAAACAATGAAAGGGGCCAAGGGAGTTCCTTCTGAAGATGGAAGCTCAGTGTTGCTAAACTGTCATAACCCCAGCTTTCTGACTTTGGGTAGTGATCTTTGCTCAACCATAGCTGGGTGGTATGACCAGTCACAGGAAGTTTTCTGCTTACTGGTCATGTAATAGTGAAAAGAGGATGATCAGCCACAGGTGAGCACATGTGCCAGCTGTTTCACTGCTGTCTTTCACTTCCCTTTCTCTTCCTTGTAAGCAATGGTTCCTTGTGGTCACCCACAGTCATATGTTATACAGTAACTTCTTTGCTGAGGACCACTTGCATTATTTTTGTTTTTACCCTCAAAAGTTTCCTCCTCTGTCTCATGAAAGCAGTTGTTTCCACCTTGTCCTAAGCATATATGTCCTTTATCTTTTTAGCTATAATCTTTCACTGGTCTTCAAGGCTAACCATATTGCACAGATAGTGAATATTCTGCTCAATAATCTCTGAAGAAAGATGGCTGCAATGCTTTGGAGCCAAGCAACCCCAAGGTTTTGTCTTCAGTGTAACAGCTGCCAAAATTTAGATGGTGTGGATAGCTAAGGAAATTAGTATCAGGTGTTTGGGCCCTTTTAACAGAATAGTGTAGATGTGGCCTTCATAGCCCTGCCAAGCCACGTATCTTGCCAGCAAGTTTGCTTCATGTGAACCATGTCAAAAATACTTTCAGATAAAACGTAATGAAAACAGTTGACCATAATATAAAAGCCTCTAAGAGAGGTCATATCCCAAATATTTGTACCATGCTGTTAGGCTGAAAGCAGACTGGTCAAAGAGTTTTCAGACAGAAAATGAAAACTTTGTTTAGCTATAAATTTCTTAGTAGCTGTTTGCCACATGACTGGAAAGAGATAAAAGCATACTCAATGAGGGGTAACAGAACACCTTGTTCTGATGTTCACTCACTCCTCTTTCTTTCTAATGTTTTTGATTTAGCAAGAGGTTTAGGTCCATGGGTCAGTGTTTTGCTGAGCTGAAGCCCATATTTCTGATAATGACAACACACTCCACAAATAAATTCCCTGCAAAACAAAGCAATTGCATGTACTGTCTGGACTCTGGCACTGAGGGTAGCTCCACAGTTTCTCAGCAAGATTATTACTTAGCAATACATTCACAATCACTGTCATCATGAGACCAAGAGGAAAATAATAGCTTTGTATGCACATGGCATACAGTAAGCTCAAAGGGCTAAAACTTCAGACAGCTTCTACAGCTAAGTGAAAACTCAACACTGTACTGACAAAAGAGAAGGGCTCCTCATGCTTGAAAAACCGGCCTGATTTCTTAACCCTGAGTTACTGTCTGTAAAATGTCTCCAGATTCAGGCCACTGTTTGTAAAATAGGTACCTAAATGCAGACTCCTAGATGATTTGATCCCCTCATAAAAGTAGAGCATGCTGACCACATCCAGCTCGCAGCCCACGTCTACATGGATGACAGGGGTTTTGTCACATGGATGCTGAGCTGTGCTCCTGCACGTTGGAACACAGCACCATCTAGCGAGCCACAAAAAACGGATTCACACAGACTACGGCCTAAAAAACCAGTATAAACTATAAAAATTTAAACCAAATCTAAATAAAGCCTCCCCTTTCTGCAGGAAAGGAAAGCTTGTTTATGGAAGATTAGCCTTTATTTTTTCTTCCAGTACAAAGCTCCCAATATCTTAAAATTATTAAATGTAATGATCAATCAGCATTTACTCAATTAAATTGCAACAAAGGCTTGGCAGACTGTTATTATTAATCTAGTCATGCACTATCAAAATCAAAAGTCCTTATTCAAAGAGTAATAATATCCTCCTGAAGAGTTTAACATATTTTTACCTTTTGAAGAGAACAAGAAGAAGGCTGTCAGAAAAGCCACCACTGCTGTCCCTGACTTGGTCCAGTGATTTATTTACACGAATGTAAAAAGACAGATTAAAATCATGCCCTGTATGTTCAATATGCTATATCACTCTACTCCCTCACTATGGCAACATAAGCTCAAATTTTCCTGTGCAATGTGCTTTGCTGTACTGGAAGCTACCTGTAAGATGGTATCTAATTCCATCTCTGTACTTTTCCTCTCCTGTTATCTGTGTTGCTCTTATGACATTTCCCTTAGTAAGTCCTCTGTATCTTTCTCTTACTCTTGTAAATATGCCTTCTTCCACGTCACCTTTGCCACTCTTTGAAAATCTATACAGGCTAAGCACTTTCTCTTGGTTTCAATAGCTTCTTAAAACAATATCCCCTTAGGAACCTTCTCAACAAGGAATCAATTATTTGAAACAAAACAATGCCAATCAGCTTTCAGGCTGCCCAACCACAATTAGCGGTATACTCAGTATCATGTCTTGAAAAGCATATAATACTTTCAAAAGTAGGCAATTTTCTAAACAAAAGAACAAAACAGGGGAAAATGTAGCCTCAGGTTCAGACATTTGGGGTTTTTTTGTTTTTGTTTGTTTTGCTTTGTTTTGTTTCATTGCTTGCATGAAAAATTGCTTGGGACAATCCTAAATCTTTTTAAAACACACATCTGTGATGTGCCTCCTTGTTGGGAGTACTGCATTTGAAGTATTACAAACAAGAGGGGTTTAAAGACAACATTTCATGATGCAAATCTAGGAGTACCTGACAAACAAACTTACAGCTAGATTGTCATAGACACAGTATGCACAGTTCTTTAATTTACATGACAGGATGTGGATTAAAACTTCCAGGATAATTTGCAAGTTCCTCTATTAGAGTAAAAGATAAAACACAGTAGACTTTCTTAGAGGAGGTTTTGATTTAAAACAAATGAATGTGAGGAATCATCACATCTGTACTGAAACTTTAGTCCCAGAATTCCCTGGTTTTTGGAGGTACTCTTTCTACCAAAAATAGACTTTGCCCCTCTCAGGGGTCTAACTGTACCTTGACAGACCCTCAGTCGGTCTGCGTGTACAGGCACAGGAGGGAATGCAGGATTCTGACAGCAGTGCAGTTCTTGACATTCATGTTCTTATTATCAGCAAACTCCAGAACACTTCTAGAGCTTTATAGAAAATAAATGATCCTGATGCAGGTTAGATGCAACAAACAACACAGCCTTTTGCTAGGAAAGGACATTATAGCTTTTTTCAAAGCCTATAGTGTTGATATAAAGACATTTCTAGCTTCTATTTAGACATATCTACCTCCAAACACCAAACTCGTGTATGTCCTTCATCATGGAGTATAATCTGTATTTGGGTGATAAAGAGTTATTATATGTCTGGTTTTTCTGTAAATATATTCTTTTTCACCTGTAAAAAAGTTTGGCTATTTGTCTGTTATTTCTGAACATCTGGAGACATTGTCAGACTCCTGGATGTATCAGGTTCGCACCAGCTGGGCTGTTTGATGGATGGGCCTGTATTTTTTTCAGGCATGTTTTAGTCACAAAAATGGAAGCCCCAAACCAAAAAACTTTTGTAAAACATAAAAATTACCAATCTTATGAGTTACTAACCAAATAAACAAAACAGTAAAAAAAAATTTTATACATAATTTGAAGCAACTTATTTTTGTTAGCATTTCTTTTGTGTCCTTTTGTGTTCATGTAAAAATGGGCCAGTAAATGTAATTTTATCAAAGTTCTGTAACAGTAATGGCTTCATAATACCAGGCCACATAGTCATAAGTAAAGGGAGTCAGAGAACTGCACCGTGAGACCAAGCGACCTTCTGGGCAAGCAAAGCATGGTTTGGCTGTACTTTAATCCAATTTAGCAGCTCTGACACACAGAATCACGCAGAGTGAGCTAAGAAAAAGTGCTGTTGCACTTCTAATGTACTTTCTCAAGATCTAGACTCATTCCCTAACACATTCTTTTAATGTGGCTAGGCATTGATTCACTGATTCATTCATACCTGTTGTCCTCTTACTACAATGCTTGCTTACGACTGTCCTTTTTTCTTTTCTTTTTTTTTTTTACCTCTTCTGGTCATATTTTACACCTACTTAGCAGATCTCATTCCTACTAAGGGCCTCTAGGGGTTAGTATAACAGCACAATAATGGCACAATGTCCTCCTATTAAATCCAGATACAAATGCAAGAGTGATGAGAAAAGGCAGGTTAATGAACATACTTAAAACTGTTTTCCTAGATTTTAGAGCCTGAGATCAGATTCTCAATACTGATGACTGAAATCAGTTTCCATACAAAACTGAAGACTGCAATGAACAGTCTTTACAGCCTCCTGGACAATTCTTGTGTGGCTTGATTCAATTTTCCCTCAGTATCTCCTGTCCAGTCTGATGGTGTCAATAAAATGAGGTGATATACTTTGCCCCTTGATGAGATGTAGGGATTTTACCATTGCAAGTTCAACACTTATCCTCTCATATGACATTATACTGAAGTTGTGTATACATTAGCAAGTAATGCAGCACAGTAGGAGTGGATCTGTAGTGTACTTATTTTGGGGGTGTTTAATTCAGATTAGTTCTAGTCTAGCCCTATACTAGTAGACTATAAGCTTATTAATAATTGGAGCACATTAGATGTAGTGCCGAAGGGTATCTTCTTTAGTTTAATATGGAAGGAATCCACTGATTACATTGAGAACCCTTCAGGATGTGAGCCTAAGGCACAGCAGGCAGCAACACCCAGGAGATTCACTTTAGAAACACACTGATCTGAACTAGAATGCTAATATGCTCAGAAATATCCTGAGACATTCTAGTTAATTCCTATTCTAAGTGTGTGAGGAAGGTGCATTGATTTCATAACTACTTGCAATGGCAAATACTGATAAATATTCTGTTATGCACTTTGTCTGACTTCTTTATACAAGATTCTTGATTTCGATGCTAGATTATGCAGAAGATGAAAAAAACATTCCAAAATAGATTTTGTTGAGTGGGACCTGAGCAGGAGAACTGTAATCCAAATTAGGGAAGAAATAAAATTCTGTAGCAAAGAGGGAATTCTTCAAGTGCTACTGAAATGGTAATTTTTTTAGGTATGTTATCATTGTATACTCTCCAAAAATACAGGACTTAGTTTCTAACTAAAATATATCCATTGCAACTGTTCACAAAATCTTGTATCTCAACCAGGTGCAGTAAACAGGACCTAAGGACCTTTTTTCCAATAATACATTTTGAGTCTACTTAATTTTCAACTCAATAACGTCAAAATTGTTGAATTTATTTAAATTTGTGCAGAACTTTAAATTGTCAGAAAAAGTCGACCTCAGTAAGATTTACACCTTCATTTTTTAAGTGTTCAGTTCCCAGATCTCATTTTTTTGAGGGGTGTGAATACCAATAGATCTGAATGGTACTTTTCTTTTTCCCTTTTCAAAAGTATTTTGGTAACTTTTCCTTCAAATCCACACATCAGCTCTACATTCCACATCACAGCACATAAAACACAGCACTTCAGAGTATCCATATCAGACCAGCCTTTTTATCAGAGGATTAAATTCTTTATAGGAAATGTAGAAAAGATCTTTGCATTTCACATCTATTATGCAATCAATGACATGTATGATAAAGAATGTTCCACCTGCTGCTTTGAAAACAGGCTGCTTTCCCTGTGGTACACCCCAGCAATGAATTGAGGAAATATTACGTTGACAGACCTTGAGTGAAGAAGAAAATTAGCATTGTTTTTCAACAGCTCTCAAATTCAGCTTTGGCAGCAGAGTAAGCAGCTACAATCTAATGGCATCTTGTGTAACTGAATTTACAAAATGTCATTTTTAGGGATCATTTTCCTGTTATAAGGCATATATGGTAAGTAAGCATTTTAGGAAGAAAAATTATGATTAGTTTTACGCATAGCTCTTAAGGTTTCTCTGACAGAATAATTTTCATTAGCTTTAACTTTTCTCCTTTTGGAAACATATTCAAAGCTCATCACTGTCATAAGTGGTCTTTGTGAAAGGAATGGGATGGTAATACCTCCTCCACAAGTTCTAAGAAAATAGCCACTTCCAAAACCTGTCAAATGGACAAATAACTTGCCTTTTTTTTTTTTGTCCTTAGACGAACAACATTCATCATAATTAGTGCTGAAAATTATAAATCAGCTTGATCCTAGAAACTGCATTAGTTCCTCATCATAGAGTACAAAACAGTCCTTATCTGTGGGCCTCTTTTTTCTCATGGCACTTTGGACAGAAAGTGAATGGAGTGCTGCATGTGTGTACTTCTTATGAGTTATTACTTTGTTAGTTTTTCAGTAGCAAAGTGGTGAAAATTAATTTAAAAGCTATTTTCAGTCATGAGAATTCTTATTTAAAATACTTTTAAAATATGGAAATTTGTACTAGTAACATTGATATATAGCTTTGAGGGATATGTGAGAGGATGTGGTAACAGGGTAGTTCATGGATCTGTTTCTTTACCTTTTCTTTGTCTACAGCTGGGAATAGAAGTTACATTGATTAGCAAAAAATTCTGGGAGCTTTTGCCTTGTTTTTGTTGCTAAGGAAACCATTTCCTTGGCATCAATGCATCCAGCAGGTCTGTCTTACTTTCCTCTGAGCTCTAACAGAAGCAGTATTGTGGAATGGCATTGAGGGACAAAAAACTACAGAGACAAACAAGGAGAAAAAGATCAACAAAAGTAGCTGAAAGTTAATACAGGGATATTTCCTAGCTGAATTGAATTAACTCTTGTTTCTGTGTGGGTCAGCCAGGGAGCTCTGTGTATAGGTAAGGATTTAAGGCTCCAACAAGACTACAGCTAAAAGCCGAAGAGGAACAGAAGCCTCCACATCAGAAAGCCCCAGCCACAACCCCCCTCCTTCCACCCCCCCCCAAAAAAAAAAAAAAAAAACCAACAAAAAAACCCAAAACAAAGAGGGAAAGGTGGAACCATGTGGTCTGGATACAAAATCTGAAGGCAGAGATGTTGGGTTTCCACTCTTCTATCGGTCTTAAAATGGTAACATTATTTTAAATAGAGCCCTTTCTTCTACTGCTCCCATCACATAATTTACCTGATGCTATGTCAGATGGGGTATTCCATGAGAATGGAGTAATTATGTGTATTTAATATTGTAAATGAACTTTTTGTTGGCATTTCTGCAGCTGTAATTTAATTCTTACTTCACTTCTGCCCTGTATATCACAAAACCAAGTATGGAGAATGAGAAGACAAGTAACTAACTCCACTCTCCACTCTTTCTGGCTGACTGTACAATGCCTCAGCTTTTCCCTTTTCCAGCACTGTTCCTTGCAAATAACTTAAATGCTGCTAAAATGAAGTGAGCGACAAGCAGGATACACCAAACACCACATTTGGCAGAAAGCTGGGTGACACATGAAAACCTGTCAAATAAGTTATATTAGTAAAACCGAAGGAAACCCCAAGTGGCAAAATGGTTGGCTCCAGGACAAAGTAGTGGTATAAAATCTCTTTTAAAAAAAACAACAAACCAACAAACTCTAAGACAGTGATACGAATCCAGGCAAGAGCAATAGTAAAAACATCATTGTCACCTTGCAAATTTACAACAGCCTACCATGTCTGAAGACGGTTGATAGTATCTGTACCATTTCTTGTTCAAAAGTCAGACACAAAACCCTGCCATAACAGCTAGGACTATTTGCATTCTTAAACTGAGAGTTTCAAAATGTATTGTTGGTATGGAAGTGTGAAGACACTGAAGCTGGTGCCTTCAGTAAGTGAAGCAAGGAGATATATTCCCAATTCACTTAGCCAGTCCTTTCCCTATTTCTGCATATAAAATAGGTATATTTTTCTGTATATTTCAAGGTTATCTTTGTTATTATGAACATGTACTGGTAGATATCATCAAGACACATTTACCTGGGAACTATCAGGAGCTGCAAGAGTGAGGCTGCTGCACAGGGAAGGTGAGCTGGGAGCCAAGGGTGCCCCCAGCACAGCTGGGCAGTAATCCCCCTGACCAGGGCACAGGGGAGCAGAGCAAGGCAGTGGAGGAAACAGGTCCCATCGACAGGCCAGTGTCATCAGACACAGGCAAGGTAACCTCAGAGAAGGGTCCAAGGTCAGGAAAGCCAAATGGAAATTTGGGATCAGCAGACGACAGGACTGGAACCAGTTACACCTGCGACACAGCTCAGGCAAGCCCACCCTGAGCATTGGTAAGCCTCCTGGACCAAAGAGTACCTGGGGTGCTGAGGTCAGTCCAGGGAGCTGAGCCTATGGGTGGTCTCAGGGCCCTGACAGGGACTTACTGTAGAAAGATTTGGAAAGTTTCTATTTATTCTGTTAGCGCGGGTGGATAACAAAACAGTGTCTTGGATATTATTGGACAATATATCAGAGCTAACCATGATACTTCATTACAAGAGTTTTATTATACGTTTATGCTAGTGTAGGCTCACAAAAAACTTTGCGGTTTGTCCTCACTGATGGAGGATACAAAGGGACTCTGGGGATTTCTGTTCCATATGTGAACCTAAGAGCAATAGTGAAGGCATCACTGTGACTTGAAGAGAGCAGAAGCCATAGCAACATTAAACATCCTCTGGCAAACCTGCATGCTCAGGAGTGCTACACCATACAAGAATGAGGTCCATCCCACTGCAAAGCACAGATGGATAAGTAAGGCTGGAGAAAATAGATGGATATGTAAGGCACAGATGGGTAAGTAAGGCTTCAAAAGTCATAGTTATAATAACATTTTTTTGTTGCCTCAAATTCTTTCCCCTTCTTTTAGTTTTTGACCTTTCTTTGTACTTTCTTTTCCATAACTGGAAATGTAGAAATGGGTGAATTCATCTTACAGCAACCCCTGCCATACAATAAATTGAAAGAACTGGAAACTGTCAGAAAACAAAATATGTTATTGTTATGATGTTCTGATACAACAGAGGACAGCTGGCCTTTCAAAAGTAGTTTCTGATTACTTTAGGATGTTATCTTTTTTAGGGACTACGTACTATAGATGGATAATTTTGGAATGTATAATGAGTTTAAATAAGCCATTGATATCTAAAGAGATCACACCACCACAAACACTGAAATGTGTCCACTGTGAGTTTGCAGTCCCTACAGAAGATAATCTTAATGTCCTAGACTTAGACCATCTCTGAATTCAATAAAATACACCTTCTGTAACAAATAATTTTTTTTTTTTTTGGTAATTTTTGAGATGCCTTTCTTTTCCTCTTGCGGTAGCAAATAGAAGCTTTGTTCTGTATGCTGCTAGTATGCAATACCAGTTGGTTTAATATGCACAAAATACAGGATTTCTATGGGATACATTGAGAATACAGGTTAAATGAATTTAACGGAGCACTTTTGCTTTTAAAGAAAGAGTAAATTGAGAGAAATAGCCTCCAAGATTGCATTAAATTGGCTTGATGATTTCAAAGCCCTAATTATGTCCGGATAGTAAGTGTACAAAGCACATACAGTACAGAAAAAAACCTCCCAGCTTTTCAATGGAAGTAACATCCTGTGAGTGACTAATGTTTACTGTATATTTAGGGTACATGAAACCCTTACTGACCATCAGAGAAATTATCACTTTTACCTCCTTTTTTTTTGAGCAGAATTTGTGCTTATATAAAATACCACCTGAATTAACATATATAAGAAAGTAATTTGTCCTTGTTTGCCTGTAGCCTGAATACAGGCTTGTGTTTTACTCTTTAATGTTAATCCTTGGACTTAATTCTACACGAAAAATAATCTCAGTTTTTCTTCAAAGGCTGATATTATTTTCTAGAAACAGAATTATACATCTTGAAATTTTATTACTGTTTTAACTAGAACTTGGAGCATACAGTAATTCAATATCTGAGTAAATCTGTGAGATGATTCTAAAATAAATAAACATTGTTTCCATATAATATAGTTCCATGAAATACTACAAAAGTTGATAAAATGAGAATTTTCTTGATCACAAAGTCCAAAACTAAATTTGCCTGCACATATGGTTTAGTTCCCATTGAGAAATGATCTTTGGAAATGTAACTGAGGGGAGTTGCTTTTTTCATTTCATATAAACAATAATTTATTTCTCTGTAATCTTTTTTTTTTAAAAAAAACTATTAAATTTACCAAAATCAGGCACCTATTTAAATCAGCACCACCCTTGGCACTACTGACTGAATTGAGTAGGTCTCAATTGATGATAATGAGATTTTAAACACCTAGTTCATCTTAAACACCTAGATATCTACACTAGAATGCCTAAATTAAAATTCCCAATTCTCAAGTCAAGTAAAGTTAAAAGTGACTGGTTTATCTCAGTCTTCACATTGGGACTTATCTCTCCATATCTTTTGCCCTTGTTTGGATATTTTTTTTTCAGTAACTGAACACAAAATAGACATAAAATATAGTTTTAAACTTGCACCTTTGGCTAGATTTGGACTAAGGTTCCGTTTGGGCTCTTTATCTACAGCAAGTGCCCATCTACAGCAACTACCTGAGGAATATGCCTTTGAGAAATCAGAACCTATTTCTGTTCTCTTTTACCTGTGGGCTTTATCCAAAGCAAACTTACAACATCCCTTTTTGTTCTGGATTTGTGTGAAGAGATAATAAGAATTTTCTCACACCTTGCATAAATTCACATACAGTGGAAAATGCTGGAGCTGTAGGATTGCTGTAGGATTACTGCTTTATTGCAGTTAGAGAAGTGAGCTTTTCTAAGTAAACAAAAGACCTTATCCTGAGAAAAATTATCTGTATGAAAGAACAAAACTCCTCAGTCACAAAGAAGATCTCTAAAGCTCATTTGTTAGGGATTATGAAAAACTCAGAAAAAGTATCTAAAATAAGAGGCACCATTTAGAAATAAAATCCACTTTATTTCACATTTCTGCAATGCTGTAGCAATTCAGGTAAGTGTATTTCATTGTCTTCTGTTTATCAGCAATCAGCTTACATTTCTGGTGTCTGGTGTAGTTATTAGTATGAGTTTGTTGTGCATTTTTTATATCACGGTTAAACAATGTAACACTTATCTTCAGAACAGAAGTTTTTATATGAAAATTAAAAATGTGTAAGGCAGTAATTTCTTTACCTGTCACATGAGAATGGGAATAGGTTTAGTGAGAAACAAAAGGCTTGCTGTTGTAGACATTATATGTTGTTGCTTCCAACAAAAAACCTCCTGGTTTCTCTTTCATGCCACCAACTCTTAGTAATCAAAGAATGTTTCAAGAGGCACAGAACAGAGATCTTCTTTCATATGGGTGGATTTGCTTAGAAGATTTTTGCCCTATATTCCAAAGCACTCCAATAATCTTTGAAAGTCTACAAGGTTTAGCTGAGGGACTCAGTTAAAGAGAATGGACTTTAAAGAAATGAAGAAAAAAATCAAATAGCTAAGCATTTGGTCTTTAATTCATAGTTCTGTTCAGCTTCTTAAAATTTCACTGGAGTCCTCATGAATAGAACTGTGAAATTCTGGAGTGAAAATGTCATTATCACTGACATGTCCATTCCCACACAGCTTTCAGTTCAAAATGTAAGATCATTTATCTTGGCAAATATATGGTACCTACAAAAAAATAAAAGACTTTCTGTTGCATTCCTTCTATAGGTATATTCAACATGGTAATTTGCCTAGGTTAGAGTGAGTAGTTAGGGATGTTTTGGAATTTTATAGAGAAAATCACAGAGAGACTGAACTAAACAATAGGAAAACGTTTTAAGAGCCCTGAACCATTTTGCAGTTTTTGAGTACTCTTATTCCTTCCTTTCCCTCATTCCTTTTTTAAAGTAGTTGAACAGGGAAGATAGGCAAAGAAAATACAAATGATCCCAAGTAATGTCCATAAGAAGTTTACAAAGGTGTGAATAATACTTTAATTAGTAAAATTCAGAGTCTGTTGAAGATAATTTGTGTATAGGAAAAAGAATAATGAAAAATCCTGATTCTTTGAAAACAAATGGAACATTTTTGCCATTGGCAACAGGGAATCTGAGAACTCACTCTTTCTAGCTGAAGTATGGGAGACATGAATCTCTTTGAAGTTGATGTATATTTCTGGAAATATCTAAACCAACCCTCAGTATACCTGCAAGGGAGCTTCAGGTCATGACATATTCCTAAAAAAATCTTATAAAAACCAAAATACATACAATCTCTTGATAAGTATCTTCTCATTCCTTTCTACTATTCATGCTGCCCTGAAGTGAGCCAGAGTGGTGAACTAGTTGTGATGGCCATTAACTGAAGGAAAAGAAATCTATTTCTTTCCATTTGAGTTACCTTCCTGACTCTCCTAACGGAAGGAAAAGAAATCTATTTCTTTCCATTTGAGTTACCTCCCGGATTCTGCTTGATGAGAAGCAGGGACATCAGCCTCAGAATAGTGGAGAGATGCAGCCATAATTCATAGGATTACCTAGGGTATTTCCTGAAGCTGCTGTTCCTAAAGCTGGAGATTAGATTGGAGAACTTCAGTAATAGCTACAAAGTGGCAGTTTGAGGAGGGAGAATCTTACGCTCTTCCTGAAGTGTCACTGCTGCAGATGATGCTGAGCTAAATGGGCCATAGGCTTGAAGTAGCCTTGATACCTGTCACCCTCATCTACAAACTCTTTGCTGGTTCATCAGAAGATGGAGAGTGAAACCTGTCTCACAAATAATGAAAACTAAATATATAGCTACAGTTTTGTATGAAATAAAAAATCTTTCTAAAAGCTTGCTTTGTTCATATAAGCAATTACCTTGGCACATCTCTTGCCTATGTAAAGAGGAAAACAGAGAGCAACCATACCACATGACCGCCTGAAAAAGAATAATGTGTCTTAAGTTGGCTGCTTGTTAAGTTCTTATTTGTCTATGTTTCTGTACATTGTATTGAAGCAGCACTTTTCAAGGAGTAATAACAGAGGCAGGAAGTTATTGCTCTCTTCTGACACCAATATATGTTGGTAAATTTTGCTTCAAGGAGTGTTCAGTGGTGACAGCTTTACCACAACTACAGGGAGATCAAAAGTGAAGAAAGAGGGTGGAAAAAAAAGAGAAGAAACCAGCTACTTTTAAAAATGTTGTGTGGTAACCACATGACTGAGTTATAAAACAGATGATATGATGGGAGAGCAGGTTTGAACATAAAGAAGTCTTACAGTGAATTGCCCTTTCACAACAGGGTGGTCCCAGTGGGATGAAAAATTACTAATCTAAACTTTACCTTACTATAAAAACGGCTCAAGCTTTAAATAAGCTGTTGTCTTAGTCATCAATTAAATCATAAAACCACTAAGTCAACTAATTGACGTCTTTGTCAAATAGGAATTTAATTATAAAGCTTTAACCTTGGCAATGCCACTTGAAAAGAAACTTCAAACTGTGACCAGAAGTGTGTATGTTCTTATCCTTCCCACTTACTAATAACACTTATCTTACTTAAGGAGTTTCCTTTTCTTAAGTAATTTGCACATTTGACCTTTTATCCATTTTTGTATGCACTTGAGAGAAATATGCACTTATTTGAGGTTGTTCCAAAACTCGTGGAAGTCAAAATCAGTTTTTTCTATTAGTATATTACCAGTTTAGTATGATGTCAAGTAAAATTCTAGAGGATTACTGGATTTCTAACAGGAGAGAAAATAAAGAACAATGATAAATATTCTTTGTGGCCCATGTAAGTATAGAAATACTTTTTTGTCAAATTTCTCTCAACCTTAAAAAAGTCTTCATAAAAAGATCATCCTTTTGTGAAATGTATGTGGTAATAGAAATACCATAGCTTTGACAGTATCCTTTATCTTTCTTCTTTACAACATTTTTCTATGATTTGCTCTTTCTTTAAAATTTCTATATAATATATTTGACTATATTATATATTTATTCAATAAAATAACAGGCAACATATTGCTATATGTTAGAATTTACTAATAACATATTGATTGTTAATAATTAGCAATTAATGTATTGTTTATATATTAATATTATATTACATAATTTCAATCTTTTTAATGTTATTTGACTTTTTTGTTGTTTTTAGTTCAAATAAAAAAAATACATTTATTAGAAAGGCAAAAATCCAAACTGATGGTGCTTTTTCTTGAAAGATATTCTCCTAAGCATAGTAAAGTTTGGCTGTGTCAAAATTCCAGTGTTCCTATGGTACTACAGTTCTGAATAGAGCTGTATAAATCATTCATGTTTGTACATCAAAATCCAAATTGAAGAAAACATTTATATCAGGGAAAGACATCAATGTAACTGTCCACTCCAAATCAAGTGCAGACCTCATCCATAGCAGAGATTCTCCCTGTTCAATCTTTCAAGCTTCTTAGAAGGAAGCAACATTTCTGCAGTCTGAAACACAAGCAATCTTCTCACTTTTAGATAAAGGTGGTGTAGGGAGGTGTAGTTGCCAGTACCTAGTGGGAGCTGCCTGCAGTCTCCTCTGTTACAAGGTGCTGGCTGAGTTTAACCTGTGTCCAAGGGACCTGTGCAGCCCAACATGCACCTGAAGGCCATGCTGTATGTGCAGCACAACACAGCACAGCACAGCACAGCCTGTGCCTGCTCAGGTTAGCTGTGCTGTGGATCACTCACTCCTCCATGCTCAGGAACACTACAGCATTTCCCATGGCACAGCGCGGCAATATTTCTTTTCAATATTTCAATTCAGATCAGTCCCAGAAATTATGTAGGTTACTCAACTCTGCAGAGCTTCAGAGCATGGACATGTACCATTATTCCCACAAAGCAAATAAAATACAAATTTTCCACCAGTTATCATAGCCAGAAATCAATGTATCTATTTAATTCCTCTGAAGCTTTATAATACCCTCTAGACATTCCTGATTTAGGAGCTTGTGATGAAGAGTTAGGAAAAATGCTCTCTCTGTTTACTGTAGAAACTCTGAAACTACAGACCCCAAAAGTGAGCAAGGAAGAGATAAGAAATAGCTTGAGGTAAAAATTTTACAGGGATATTCACTTTACTGAAGATATTATTCCTGTAATTCAAAAACCATTCTCCCAAAAAAACCTTTCAATTTGACTAAGCTTCACTGAACAGTTTTGGCTGAAAAAATAGTACAAGAATACAGCAGTTTTCCCTTTTTCTGAAAATGTTCATAGTTAAAATATTCACCCAGTATCCTAGAAACAAGATTCAGTTCACTCTTCAGCTTATGGAGTAAATCTGCATCTTTCTTTCCTTGAGAAAACTCCCTAGCCACCATAGCAAAAAGTATTCTGGCTTCTACTGTAAACTATGTCTCATTTAGTTTAAACACAGATTAAGTACTGGAATCCGTATGCTTCATTAAACTTGGTAAATGGACAGTTTACTTTAAAACCACCAGACATGAGAATCCCTTCCACTTTTGTCCACAATTATTTATTTTTAGTAAAGTGCAACCACTCTTGGGACAAGTCAGGATTGTTCTATTTCTATAGTCAGTATCTAGGAAAAAGGTCAGTGTCATATGATAAAAGATACAGTTCACAATTTCATTGAGCAGTAGAAGCAATGTGTCTTCAACAGTTTTGTCTTCTTTCTTTCCTCTTCTTTCTTCCTCCTTTCCCTCTTTTCCTCTTATATCCTGTTGCAGATTAAATGAAGTTTTTATATTAAGCAGAAAAATTGGGGTCAACTGCTGAAAAGAAGAAATCAGTTAGTTGAAAAATCAGTTTACACATCTCTAGACCTGTTTTTCAAATGATGAAATCAAGATAAAAAATCCATATCAGTAAACATTACACAAACACAGAAATAGATAGTTATACCTTTTCCAAATGATTTTGTCTGAAAGTGTTCAGCCGTGAATGAAAGAATATGTAAGCAAGAGATTTTCCCTACAGATTACTTTACTTGCATAAAATGGGAAATTAAAATATGGTTGTGGTTACTGTACACATAATACATACTGTACACCAGCATCTTTTTCCCACACTGACTGTTTTGTTTATGAAAATCAGAGGGGAAAAAGTAAAACCAGCACAGCTTCCCCAAGATCCCCATCCTCAAAGCACAGACTCTCTGAGACTCAAAAGAATGGAGATCTCAAAACATCTTTGATATTCCTGTGCCTTTGAAGTTTTAGGCAATGACTAGGTGGCCATTTCGTATCAATGAATAATGGCCTTGACCTGACTTGGACTCCAGATAGGCATCTTTCTTCTTTGGCACGGTTTTCTGAAAATGTACACTTTTCAATGTTTAATGTATCATCTATAGTTTGAGACGCTGGAAGTCTGTCACAGAACATTCTTGTTTCAGATCTGAATTCTTCCTCTACTATAAATCACTTATTCAATAAGACTTGTAATCCAAATTTCACATTTCCTCTTTCAGTTGTATACCATGTGTATCTATCACCCATCGATCACGTTTCTATTTGTGCTCTGCACTGACAGCCTGATTTTGTGTCCTCATTTACTTGGATGCACTAATATCAATATGTCTGAAGTTATGCCCTTGGTTAAATATTTCACAAAGTTGTAGCTTTAACTGATAAATTCAGAGGACAAATCTTATCTTCTACTTTAATTCCTAATATACTACAACTGAATCTGTCAGGTCTGAAATTACCCTTTTAGGGTTTTGTTTTGGGGGTGTTTTTTTGGCCATTTCTTTCTTCACTTCCTAGCACTTACTTTTATAAAGAGACTTTGCCAGTATGTGTAAGATTTTCTTTTTCATAAAGTACAATTATTTTGGCATTTTTTTTCTGATACTTACAATAATTAAAATAATTTATTTATAAGTATAAATACTTATAAATAAAGTATTGTTCGGGCACCTAACTGGAAGGAATTAAAAAAAAAGATAGGAAATATCTTTTGGAATTCAGTAAAAAGCACAAGCACTTTAATTAGATATTTTTGAATGTCCTAGCCAGTCTTAAAGATACAGTTTGTAGACTTACGTTTAGAAGAAGTAGAAGTTTTTCAAACATTTATCATCTAAGTGTACTTTAGAAGTGGTTCGCTCTATCAGTGCAGAATTTCTATATAGAAATGTTGCAAATTGGATTGATTGGTTTTTAAAGTGAGAACTTTTACTATAACAAATGCTATATGTAAAACATAGCATGTCATAATTCTATGAAATTATTTGGTTACACTTTTTCTTCTTATTACACCAAAGTAATTTTAAAAACATAAAACTAGTTTCTCTCACTCTTCTGTAATGAGCTAAGTCAGAGTTGTTTACAAAATCTTTTATAGTCCATTAAAATTCATTTTCTTGTGGCAGTAACATCCATAAGTAATTTTCAGGTAGACAGGCAGAGAGCTGTTCTTCTGAACATTCTACAAAAAACTTTTTGACGAGCTCATGACCCAAACAAGGAGAATTAGATTTTGGTTTAGAGACTACATGACCATATTACAAGTTACTGTAAACTTTCCCAGAAGAGAAAGAAACAACAGATCTTTTCAGAGCCATCCCTAAGGACTCTGATGCAAAGGAAAGATTCCTTTCCCAAATACATTAGCATGCAGTTGCATTCACATAACACATGTTGACTCCACTGCTATTTCAATATTTTGTTTACTTTCAATTCATTTTTGCCACTATAACTATGAGCAAAAAGCTTCTTACATTTTTAACAGAACATTGAAAAATGAGAAAGGAGCACTAAAATGCATTAAAGTGATTTGATGGTAAAGTAAAACCAAAGCTATGACAAAAAGAAAACAGAAACCCAAACCTTAGAGAGGTAAGGGACTGATTAGATAAATCAATATATTTAAATATATTTATTTTATCAAAGAGAAAGTAGAGAGGTGACCTGATTGCATTGGATACTGTGGTCATCAGAAGAAAATATGAAAAGTATATTAATCTAGATGAGAAAAACATCATTGTCTGGGACCTAAGAGTAGAGAAATTCAATTCAGAAATGTGTATATGTATGTATGAACATGTATCATGAATGGGGTAACTACTGAATATGCTAGGAAAGGAAGAATTGGATTCTATATTTCTTGGCATCTTCAACTTAAAATCATGTGATTCTCTGGAATAAAGCTAAACACTACACATTGACTTTGACTGGCTGAAATTTTACCGTTACAAAAAAACCAATCAACATACACAATTTAAAGTTCACCAAAGATTGGCTGGTGTATGTTTTCTGTACGTTTTTCTGACTTTCAGTCTGGTCTTTCCTTTAGACCTCTAACTGCAGGTTTGAAATAATAATTTTCTTCCTCTAAGTGAACAAAATCTTGTCACAATTTTTTGTTCATTTAACTCTTGGTTATATGCCAGTAAACTATCCAAGTATATAAATATAGTTGTTTACCTAATTAAAACCTAAGACATAGAATCATAGAATCATTTAGGTTGGAAAAGACCTTTAAGATAATCGAGTCCAACCGTAAACCTAACACTGCCAGGTAGCCACCACTGAACCACGTCCCTAAGCACCACATCTACACATCTTTTAAGTACCTCCAGGGATGGTGACTCAACCACTTCCCTAGGCAGCCTATTCCAGTGCTTGATAGCCCTTTCAGTGAAGAAATTTTTTCTAATATCGAATCTAAACCTCCACCAGAGCAACTTGAGGCCGTTTCCTCTCATCCTATTACTTGTTACTTGAGAGAAGAGACCAACACCCACCTGGCTACAACCTCCTTTCAGGTAGTTGTAGAGAGCGATAAGGTGATGTGTATATGTAAATTTATATATATAATATGTGCACGTATAAGCTACTCATATATATGATGATTACTTCTTTTTTTTTTATGTTTAAGCAATAATCTTTCCACAAAAATCAGTTCCAGGTTGCTCCTACTCTTTACTATTTTTTTCAACTCTACTCTGGGAAAGTCTTTAAAAATTAGAAAAATATATGCCATGTTATTTGACATGGATGTAATTTTATCATTCATATGTTAAAAAGAGAATGGCAGATCTGGAACAAAGGTAATATAATGAAGATGCTGTTGTGATCTGGCAGTACACATTTAGTATTTTAGTACATAAACCTGTTTGTTGATGACAAAGATTTTGAAAATAACCTAGAGTTCAATTTTTGTTGATTCCAATGGACACACATGCCCAGGTATTTGCGAAAATCCACCAGGATTGTATACTCTATTCAGCTACCAACAGCTACCAAATAAGAAACTAAATATCAACACTGGTAGGTTCTATAGTGCCTTTCTATTCTTGAAAGATTTTCTGGATATTTCTCCTTTGTAGCATAAAATACCACTGGTAAATTTTACATAAAAATTTTTAGGCAAAATTTCATGGTCACTTGTAATTTGGGCTCTATAATGCCTTGCCTACAAACATTTTAACAAACGTAACGTAAACCATTACTGGAACAAATTATTTACAAATAAAGCCTGAGTTTAAAAAAAAAAAAATAATAAAAATTCTGTTTTATGGCACTCTTCCAAAGCTGTGGAAAGAGGTTTCAATCTTATTGATTGAAATCTAAGAAATCAGTTGGAGACAACCTATGTTAGTTTTCAAGATGCTATCATTCACGTGTTTTATTCAATGGTGTTTGGAGATCATAGAAAATCTGATGTTGCCCTTACTGGGGAGGGTCAAACCTTAAATACTCTAAACTGGGTGTGGCATTCAAGCTCATCACAGCTTTGTGGAAGGAAATAAGTCCATTTCTCATACATGACTTGGTACTTCGTGTAAGGCTGAAACCTAACACACGACTTTAACTTTCCACACTTTTTCTGTTCTCATTTGCAAACCTGTCTGTAACTAATCTGCTGTTAGTGTCATCACTAAGCCTGCCAGTAATTTTGTTTGCTAGTTATTTTAAGATTATATTCCCATATTTAAATTATTTACATGACATTTTGCATCTCATTTGGTTACTTAGTCACATTTTTATGCTTTCATATTGCTATTATTTCCTTGTTCCCTTTGCATTTGTTTCCTGTTCCCAGTTCTGCTCCACATTCTCTTTAGTTTAACATTGTTTGCAAACCTGATTAAAGTGCTGTTTATCTCTTCCGCCAGACAATTAATGAGTATGTTAAATAATACAGGTTTTGTTGATGCTTCCTTGCATACTTCATTGCAGATCTCAGGTCTAATAGTTCAGAATGTATATGTATTGCAGCTTTTCTGTTTGTTCTTCTTTGGGTGGTTTGCTTTTCATATAACTGAACTGCTTTTGTACCCAGGAAAATATGATTAATTGTACTGGTAAAGTTTTTTGACACAATATCAAATGACGTAGCAAAATCTAGGGTGAGGCAAACAAATTATTCTACCATTAGTTAATTTATAAGTAAGCACTTCAAAACCAATGACTGCTTGAAAACGATAATCTTTGGATTGCCATTGCTTAATTATATTAGAATTCCACCACCCAGGTTTCCTAAGTCTGTTTTCTTTTGCAGACTGTGTTACTACTGAGCAGAGTCCTTGTTGGACACATTAGAGCAATTTTTTTCACCACACATATTCAGAGTCCTAAAGCATTCCTAAACTAAATAGGATATGATGGTTTAGAGAATTGATGATGAATATTTTGCTCCAGCAGATTATTCCATGCAACAGTTCATAGTAAGAGCATCTAGAGTCAGAGAATCCTATAATTAATTGTAGATAAAGTATAATATGACTCAAATTCAGCTCCTTCAAGAATAACGTATATGCAAAAATATGTTTTATACAATTGCTTTTGTATAATATTTCAGATATCACATTCACCTGTTTGTTCATATTTTTGTTCTTCCAGTAGGAGACAAGACTTTAAGTCTTAATTATTTTAGCTGTGAGAATTGCTTGGTTCTACTTTGTGCAAGACAAGGTACAAATTTAAAATGGTGTCTGACTGTGACACTAGATGGAGCTATCTCTTTGGAATGAGTCAACTCTATTGGAAATTCAGCTATGGTTCCATGTGTATCTGTACTGCAAATTATCATATAAGAGAAAAAAGAAAGTAAAAAGAGGAAAAGAATAAAGAAAAAAAATCAAGAAACCAAACAAGTAATATAATTATTTAAATTATTATGAAAAGGAGTCCAGAATAATTTCAAATTAATACATATAGGATGATTTTTTTAATATACTGAGAACTTTTTCCACAGTGGAAATTTTTATTAAAGTACTATTGAGAACTTAAGGTCTGAAGAAGCTTTGGTAGCCTTTAAGTAAAATGAAATTAGTTAACTGCTTGTTGCTTTGTTACAAATGATGCAGTAGCATTACATAGTGCTACTTTTTTATCATTCTTCTGCTCATCACAGATATTTCAGAGCAAGGAATATTGAACAAGGGTAAAGCAACCAGATTTTTCATTGTAGTTCATATTTTGATACCATTAGCAATGTGCTTCTATCCTGCAGCTTCTGCTCCTTGGAAGCTAACAACTCAATATCTAACTTCTCCATGCACACAATTGTAGGCACTCAGTTTTCAAAAGACAAAATGATGTGGAAACAAGGTAGTTCCAATCAGAACCAAAACCTGTGAGTATTTGTGGATGGAACTTTTCTTACAAGAGGTTACTAAAGTTTGTTAATTAAAAATAATTAAGAAGGATTCTTTGTATTAAGGTTCAAAACAAGTTCTGTGGATTTATGGAGCCTTGGAAGGAATGACTTTTAGTGAGACTCATGTAAAACTTTCCGTAGGATGCTTGAGTTTTACAAGATCTTGTCAGAAGTATAAGAGCAGAAATAGGAAACCTGGCTAAGAAACAAAAAGTAAGTACGCACAGTTAGATTAGCTTTCCCATGGATTACACAAACCTTTTTTTTTTTTTTTTTGAGTTTCCAAAAAAGGCTTTCCACAAGCTGTGCCAGATGTCTTTCTCCAGTGCCACATCACCACTCTTTGAATCCACTGAATAGCAAGACCACTCTTGGCTAGCACTAAGAGTGCTACAGTCTTTTTCAAAACAAACAGAAAAGATAAGGAAATCTGTAGCTCATTTCTTTACATTCTAGCCAAAAACAGATTTCCAAAGTTACCAGTGTGTAGGTAGACTGTCAAACCCTAAGGTGTACCATATAGCAAAATGCCCTGATTTTAATGAAGAATGTTTTTTCCTTTCTGAAACTTCTAAATATTTCTCCTGTGCATCTTTCCCATATTTGTTATTTTCAAATAGGCATAAATTCTGCATCTCATTAATCCATTTTTCATTGGAAAACCTTTCATTAATTGACTTTGTATTTCATTGTCCATCTTTGTGGTTACTGCAGGTAGGTAAAATGAAGTACTGGAGAAGGACTTGGGGTTACTGGTGGATGAAAAATTGGATATGAGCCAGCAATATGTGCTTGCAGCCCGGAAAGGCAATCATATACTGGGCTGCATAAAAATAAGCATTGCCAGCAGGTTGAGAGAGGCATTACTGCCTAGTGAGTAACTACAAGAATTCAGTTCTTTCAAATTTTCCTCATGTTTTCTTGGCTTTAAATCGTTCTCTGATCACTCTGTTATTCCCTGGCTTCTTGCATGAACGCAGCCTTTTTTACTGAGCCATAACTTTCTTCAAGTTCTTTTCCTCTTCTTTTCCTCTTCTCTGCTCTCGTGAGACCTCACCTGGAGTACTGCATCCAGGTCTGAGGTCCCCAGTACAAGAAAGACATGGACCTGTTAGAGCGAGTCCAGAGGATGGCCATGAAAATGGTCAGAGGGCTGGAACGCCTCTCCTATGAAGAAAGGCTGAGAGAGTTGGGGTTGTTTAGCCTGGAGAAGAGAAGGCTCTGGGGACACCTTATTGTGGCCTTTCAATACTTAAAGGGGGCTTATAAGAAAGATAGAGAGAGACCTCTTACCAGGGCCTGTAGTGGCAGAACAAGGGGCAACAGTTTTAAACTGAAAGAGGGTAGATTTAGGTTTGATATAAGGAAGAAATTATGATGAGGGTGGTGAGACACTGGAACAGGTTGCCCAGAGAAGTTGTGGATGCCCCATCATTGGAAGTGTTCATGATCAGGCTGGATGAGGCTTTGAGCAACCTGATCTACTGAAAGATGTCCCTGCTGATGGCAGGGATGACAGGGATGGACCAGATGATCTTTAAAGGTCCCTTCCAACCCAAACCATTCCATGATTCTATTATTCTAACTACCTAAGTTTTTAATTTAGTTACAATGGCAATCCATCATGGGCACATGATAGCTCTTGGTCCATGAAACAGGATTATTAGATGACTAAACCAGTGCCTTGAAGAGAGTTCTGTTGTGGGAAAGATGAGAAGTGAAGCTCAATTAGTGGGCTTGGTGAACACACCTCAAAAGTCCATTTAATCCATCTTAATATATTTGCACAGTATGTAATCTTCTGAAAACAGAACAGAACAAAACAAAATGTATTTATCTGAAGAGCATAGATTTCAGCTGGAGACTGTTGTCAAATAATAGACTAACAATAGAGTTGGCTTTCTTCTATTTACTATACTAAGAAAATACATAATTTGTCTTTAGTATCACTTTTATGCCATTCTGACTTCTATGGACAGAAGAAAGTGAACAACAATAATAATAATAACAATAGTAACAGCAACAACAGCAGACATTAGTGCCCTGCCTAATCAATATATAACAACTATTTATATGCTGTAAGTTTTTGAAAAAGCACCGAGGTGGTGGATTGTAAAATTTACAGTGATGCCATTCATAATGCAATGTTCTAGCAAATGATTAAGGATTTTAATTTCCTATGTTTCAAAGTAAAACAAAATATGCTAAAATATTTATGAAAGAAAAAACTCCACAGAGTTTGATGGAGTCTGTTCTGAGCACTCCAAGCTTCATTGCTATGGAAATCATGAAGTTATTTCTAGAATACACTATTGCCTTCTCTGGCATATGCTAGTATGAGACACAGAGAAAGGCTCTCCATCTTGCTTCCAAATGAATTATAGCTAGCCAAGTTATTTGGAAAAATAAGGACAAATTCTAAGTAAATGCTGAAGTTCATGAACAACATGCAGGGAGAGGGAATTTTGAAAAGCTGAAGAACAAATTTAAATTTCACAAATAACTGTCACCCAAGTTCTGTGTCTTTTATGGCCTGTTCTAATTGAATACTCATGAATAGAAATCATTAAACAACTTTGTAAACTTAAAACAACATTAAAAACTGTTCACATTTCTGACAGTTGTACTGAAAGCATAATGCATGCTACTGACACAGTTCTGCATATGTAAACTGATTACATTTATTTGTATTAGTGTGGGTTGCTCAAGAAGAGTTGAAGTTACAATACAAATTGATTTTAAGGCCTGTTCTATGTGCTTCATTTTCAGGAGTGATCTTGATTTTGGTTGGTACGTGTTAGCAGATTCTTGGAAGGTAGCCTATTGAAAGTTGAAAGGAAAAAAAGAAAGAAAAGGGGATAGGGAAAGCTTAGCTGTACTGGAAACACACAAATGAAAGCAGTCTTCTGTTTTGCAAATAGACTGTATTTTCTGAGAGCAATGAATAGCTCTCTGAGGAATAAAACATTTGTGGGAGTGCAAAAAGGTTTCTCGGTTTTTTATTGCTATGACATTAACATAACTTAACAAGCTTCAAACACTGGAATTAGGTTAACAGGATTAATGTTTAGTTTTAGGTGATTAACAGACTACTTGCAGAGCAGTCTTATTTCTGGTATGTGAGAAAAAATGAAAGTATAATGAAGTCGTGCATGAAACTGAGTTTCTCCTTGAGGAATTGACTTTTCATTAACCATTTAAATAGTAAGTGATGATTAAAATACAGACCAATTCACTCAAAATTCCCATTTATTTAGTTCCATTAGATTTATACTCAGAGATTAAATTCGTTGCAGAGATCAGCATAGTTATGCCAGTGACTGGCACCAGATAAAAATCTAAGAGTACTGGTGAGATTTTTTTGGTTCAAATTCAAAAATGACGTGAGTGGGTGTTTCTTGCCAAAACTTCTGTTACAAGTACCATAAATCAGTCTTGGAGCTAAAGTCTGTTTTGAGTATTTGCTGGGGTTTTTGTGTAATCAATACAGATTTACACATGTAATGTAAAGTCTTATGTGCAAGTAGAATACAAAACGGGAACACTAGATGAAGTAATGTAACTGCTATTAATTTTAATTGGGATAGAGACGTACAACATATACTGAAGGTAGCAAAGGAGAAAACAGCATGAAAATAATTAGCACTATTTTAAAATAGGTGAGGTTTTTTCCCTTTGCACATTTCTATGAATTTCCTCTCCTGCAGTGATTATACCATTTATTTCCTTATAGATCTCTTACAATGCATGCTGTAGCTGTATGAAAGAATTCCCAGTGGTGCACTGAAACTTTTCTTTTCGTTTTGTACTTTCCTTACCAATTTAAATGAAACAGGATTTTCATTTTTCTTTCCTCACCCAGTTCCTAAAATGCAGGTTTTTAAAATGTCACTGTAATTGTTTCTAGATTATCCGTACCTTCTTTGTTCTTTTTGTTTAATCTTTTCTCCCATGTCTTTTACATTTTAGTGTGAGATATCATCTACTTTATAAAAAAGAATTAATCTGCTAAGTAGGTCCCAAATAATTATCCCCAATTTTTTCCAAGAACTGCATTATAAATATCTTTCTGAATATCTGTGGTTTTTCTAGATCTATAAATGAGCCAAAGCCAGAGAGAACTTTCAGATATCCATTGTTCCAGCACTATGAAAAATTGGGTTAAACCAAATCTTTTTTATGCTTTGTTTCCCAGATTTTATTTTTTTTTTAGAGCTATGCCAGTACAAAGTGAGCAGCAATGTGTGGTCTTTTTACCCTAGATTTGAGGATATTGCTTAGTTTCCACACACAAAACTGGCTTTAAAAATAGGAAAATAGATGATTGAAGTTGATTGAAATGATTGAAATAAATGATTTCTGATCGAAGCCAGTCAATCTTTTATTACATCCTTAAATTTATGTAAATACATGGTAGAGCAGGAAAAGAGCAGGTTAGGGGCTTCAATAACTAGCGTGTTTTCAAATACTGATCCAGATGAGTTCATTTTAGGCTAGTTAGGGCAGTGGTTGAAGCAAGTCTCAGAGCTGTCATTAGTTATTTCTAAGAACCTACAGAAAATGTGTGGAAGTCCACAAGATTGGAAAAAGGAAAGAAAGGGTGGGATGACTGTGCCAAATTTTGGCAGCTCTCCTAAGCAGATGGATGCCACCTAAGAGATGTCTGCACTGAGTGTGAGAACAGTCAATGTCACCTGTGTTTATCCTCTATCACAAAAATGAAAATTTGTAGACAGTATGAAATGTTTAGGAAGTTTAACCTTATCTTCCTTGTAGCAGTATAATACATAACTTTTTGATTTGTCCTCCTGGTTATGGTCCTTCCTTTTTGTGGTACCACATCTACGTATAAACATGGAACATAGTGTATCTATCCTTTCTACCCTTTCATATGTGTAAAGACATATCCTCTCAGCTGCCTAGTGAGTAACTACAAGAATTCAGTTCTTTCAAATTTTCCTCATGTTTTCTTGGCTTTAAATCATTCTCTGATCACTCTGTTATTCCCTGGCCTCTTGCATGAACACAGCCTTGTTTATTGAGCCATAACTTTCTTCAACTGCTGTGTCCAAAACTTTCTGTACTGCTCCAGATGAGGCCTTTCCACTGCTAACTAGAAGAAACGGATTATGCTATGTGTCATACTGATACCAATCCAGTTTAGGCAACCCACTGTAACATTTGCCTTTTCCACCACAGTATGATATATGCAAGTTCAGAACAGTTCTTGTGTAACCCCCTCTCTACCAGGGACACACTTAAGCCCTTAAGTTTAATAAGAGAACATAGTAACTATGTTTTGAGCACTATTTAACTGTGATGTGAACACTATTTTTCCAATAATTTCCCATTTTTGCAGACTTTTTATAATAAGTCCATATTTTCATGATAGCTTCTGAACACATCACATAGGGCAGCGCCTAAATCTTTACAGGAGTCTGCATATTTACAGCAATCCTCAAAGCCTATTACCTTGTCAAAGAAGGAAATCAGATTGGTTTGATATGATTTGCTCTTTAAAATCCATTTTGACCATTTCTTATCACATCATTATGCTCTAGATATTTGCCTATAGCATATTTATTATTTTTCTTATATTGTTCTAGAAACTGAATTTAGATTTGTAATTCTATAGCTATTCACTCTCTACCTTTCAACAGTAGACATAAGATAGGTTGCAGTTAAATTAAACACTGAATTAAACACTGAAGTTTGTTGCCTACCTAGAGAGGTGTCCAGCTCTTTACTATTATTTGGCCTGAAAGTTTTCGGTGTCTAAATTTAGGCACCTTTACATGCTCATAAATGCCTTCCTGGAGTCTCATACAACCTACATTTTAGGTCAAAACCCATCTAAATGTTGTTGGGAATGTCTGTAACATTTGTTGCTGGAAAATGTTTCACTCCTTTTTGGATATTCACTGCTGTGATTGACTCTGTCCTAGAGCCTCCGCTCAGATCCTATGAGAGGATGGCCTGGCTCTCCATGGCTAGTTCTCTTCCCTTTCCTGGCCTTTTCTGTCCTAGTTCATCATTTCCCAGTGTTCTTCAGGCAAATCCTTTCCACTGTACATGCACATTTCATCCTATTTGGCAGATATCTAAAACTGGTAAGGTGAAGATTCCCTGAAAGTATCTGTCTCTTTTTTTTTAGTATCTGTAAGAGTCTCCTGTAATGACTTGTTCATACGTAAACATCCATACTGCAGATGCCTTAAGTCAAATGTGATCAATATCCCTCTTATTTGCTGGAGAGAAATGCAGTGATGGCTGTGAACAAGGAGATCACTAAATCCAAACAGTGCAGATCCTCAGTTTTAGAATGGCACTCGGTTGATCCCCACAATCAGACTTCCAAGTTTTTTGATAAACAGAGAACACTAACTCACTTTTTCTTCCACAGGACCTTTTCTGGGTTTTTTTTAGAATTTTATTACTGAAAAATTTTATGACAATGGCAACAGAAAATGAGAAAGAAAAAGAGCAAAGCAATTTTTGTACTCCTAGAATCTAATCTCTTTTCTGGAACTGAATTCTACTCTTTCTTACACCCTTTACATAGATTAACAGGTCAGTTCTGATTGAAGTAGATGAAATAAAGAAAATTCAGTCATTTGCTAAAAGCGTCTGAGATATACAATAATGTCAAGTAGCATGGCAGATGAAAACTGACTTGAAAGCTCAATCAATTATTCCTCGCAGTGCAGTTCATTATTTATGAAAACTGTGATCCAAAGATGGAAAATAATGACATTATCCTACTACTTATCCATATATATTATTTGCATAATTATTTTCTCAAAGAAACTATATTATGGTTTTTGTTTCTGAATTGAATTGTGAATTCCAATACGAGCTTTTAGTCAAGTAGGCTTGCCCATGTTTCTGCTTCCTCTATTTATCATGATCGTGTAACATATAAACCTGCACTGGTTCAATAGGCTTACAGAAACGTGTACTTTTCTGTCAACCTTTCTGTTTGACATATGTTCTATCAAGGGAAGGTAGTTGTTAAAATTGTAACTTCATCTCTCTGAGTTACCAAATTACTAGTTGAGGAATCAACTAGCAAAAGAGGAAGCAATTACCCTCCTTTCTGGGTAATTATCTGAGTATTTAAAACATTTGGAAGACAGGACAACAACAAATTTAAAATATTGTATACATGAGAAGCTGCAGAGTAGGAACAACTATGCCTTCCGAAGGTTACTCAGACTAACAATGAATTACTCTGACCAATAGAAAAAGATAGGAGAAATAGGCAGTCTTATTCTAAATTTTAGTCCTTTCTTTAAGACTTTTAATACTAGAAAGTATCTGTTTCAGGAAAGCATATTGCCTTTTTTATTTATTATGAATATGTTACAAAATTCAAACAAACTTCTAAGGTCTCTGACCTTCATGGAACTTGAAAGAGCTTTATAAAATCCTAAGCCACATGCAGCAGATAAATGTCTGTCTCTGTTTCAGTGGGTCTGTGTGAGAGTCTATGGGTAGATTTAGTGAGGTATTTACTTACATGATATCTGATTTCTGGAAGACAGTGTGTTCTAGGGCTTTCAAAAAGCTCATTCCAGTTCTCAAAAACAAGAGCAACTGAGTCATCTCTTCAGTTTTTCTTTACCATACTGGTGATTTTAAAAATGTTATACTTTCTCTTTTATATGTTTTGATGAATGAAATAAGTTAATAGTGATGAGATATGTAAAGTATTTTGAGTGAGCAACTATTAAACATCCCAGAATTCTACCTGTGCTGTTGACTTTGTGAAAAGCTGACTTTTTTTGGTTTGGTTACACTTGTGTTATAAGTTGAAGACTCTCCATTTGTAATAGCTAGAGTCTGCTTTCTTTTTCATCTTTTTCAAGTACAATTAGGATATCTATCTTTAATTCTTTCTTTGTTCAGAAACACCACTGAATGTACTATGAAATTCAGGGTTTCTGTGCTCTTTTATATACATACAATAGTTTTTAAACATTCCAGACCAGATACAGTTTTTAAAAATACCATACCAAACTGTTATTTAAAAATACCATACCAGATACATGGAATTTGGGGGATTTTATGTTTTTTACTTTAGCAAAGAAAGCCTAGAAGTCTTAGGGGTGGAGGGATTGACCTTCTAATGATTCATAGTTTCTGTAAGCCCATATACACAACTAGCAGGAAAATAAACAGCTGTTAATGGAAACAAGGACATATGTTGAAACCAGTCCACTTCCATGAAAATTTCAACACTTTGGTTTCTGCATTTTCCAAAATACTCTCTTAAGCTCTTTTCAGAGCCGGCTGACAGCATGCATGTATTACATGTAAGGAGTAAGTTAGAAAGATACTTTGTGGAGGTCTTTCAAAGAATTTATAAAGGAAGGATATGCAAGTACATATGCTATTCGTTTCCTGTCCCTTGTAAGTATGCCAAATGGGTTTGCACAGAGATTAAATTATCTTCAATAATTTCAGCAATTTAATTGAATTTGTACATACACGTAAAATTGTTGTGCCCTATCTGCTACAATTTGAAACTATTTTATAGAGACAGAAATTTCCCAAAAGCTATTAAGCCTACATACAATATTTTGTAATAAATGTGAAAAATGTTCCTTTGTCTATTTGTTTTAGTCAGGCTCCAGCTTAAATTGTCTATGGGGAAATCATAATAAAAAATAAACCCCAAAAGCTCTCTTTCTGCAAAGCACTGGCTGATGAATAACTCAAATTTCTACAACACAAACATTTGTTGAAGTAAATTACTTTTCCTCACATAAGTGGGAAAGGGTCGCAAGCATGAAGCTCTTGGACAGAGAAATCAGCATTTATCTGCTGATTCATCCAAAATGGAGATGCTAATACATAGAGTTTGTATCCTGGCAGGTGAGAGCAATTACCACTATTTGGGATATAAACAAGGTAGGATTATTTCAGGGAGCCTGAGGGAATGGAAGGACAAAGTAATAGTAAGAGCATCTATGCATTTGCTTAGGTAAGGCTGATGTTTTATTCTTTTGAATTTTGTTGTTACTGTTGAAGTTCAGATAGGAGTCTGTGCTGATGAAGACAGTCCTGCTGCTGCAAGTACTCATTTCTATTTGGCAGCTCTAAATAGAGGATGTTCATTTTGCTCTACTGGGCAAGAATTCACTGAAGCCACAAAGTGAGAATAATAATATTTTAAAATACTTGGGAAGAGTTTGTTGTCCTTTTTAAAACTTAGACTGGATCTTATCCATCCAAAAGAATATAGAGTTCTTGGACATCCTTTTGTTCTTTACTGAAGAGAAAGCTGTCAGATTTAAATGGGAGTTAATTCTTGAGGGATTCTAACAAAAATGCCCATTGCTTCCTTTATTAGATCTAAGAAAGAAATGTTCATCTTGCTATGGTGTTGTCTGTCTTGGTACTACTAGGCTGACAGACAGCTGAGAACCAAGCATGCCCAGTGTTCTAGGGTGATACTGGAGTTCTGGTTAAAAGTGCATGTGCATGTGTGCATGTGCATATCAGTCTCCCTGCCATATATTGATTTTATGCTAATATCTAATTGGAAGCTGTAGGTTCTCCTATAGCCTGTGATCCTGTGCACTTTTCCTGGAAAACCAGCTTCCAACTTTGAACTGGAGACTTGTGTTTTCTCTCTAATTTTATATTGAATGCACAAATGAGCAATGTCAGAAATCAGGCCAGGATTTTCTATTATTCCACTTCTAATTCATGATTGTCTCTACACTGTTAAATTCCAGAGGGAGGAGCTAAACATGTCTTCTTAAAATTTTCTGCCTTATAGGAGGCATGTGCCTCATTCACCTCATCTAAAGGCTGGGCATCGCTGATGTTTCTAGTAACGAATGGGAGACCTGCTAGAATTGAAGGAAGACCAGCCAGCTGGAGTAATGCTGATGGTGATGTGGGTTTACCCAGCTCCAGGATTCTCCTTGAATAACATGAGGTTAATGCATATTTCCTATACTCTGTCCATTTCCTATCTTAGTTTTTTCCACCTGGAAAGTCACTGGTGTGGTCATCCACATAGTTTTGTGGATTATACTGACATGTTGGCAGCATAATCTTACTTGTGTTTATGTGGATAGAAATTCAGGAGGAAGCTTTAATCTTCCCTAAACATAATTGATGAGCAATAATTCCAGAATTCATATAAAACAGAAATTTATCTTATAAAGGAATTAAGGCTTAAGCTTTAGATTAAAAAAAAAAACAACAAGAAAAACAACACCCACTCCACGTCTCCCTGAAAACCCCCCCAAACCACCCCAACCCTAAAACAAACCAAAACCCCAACACAAAACAACAAACAACAAAACTTTTTCTGAAAGATCCAGATTCAATGATGCTTACTGTATATATACAGCTAAAGAGTGGTGGTCTGGTCAAACATTCAATACCAAAAGTTGCACTTTTCTTCCTTTTCAGGAGAAAGCTTACAACCATTTGAAATGTTAATACATGGTTTTTAATATTTTGAGAAGGCAAGCACCCCAGTTAGTAAAAATGTAACTTAATTGTATTCTAAATAAGAAAACTTATAGAACTTGAATCTTACAGTATGAATGACATCTAGACAAAGATTGTGTCACTCATTTCATAAAATACAGTAGCAGAAAACTATGTGCTTAGATCTAAATCTATTTCCAACTCCTTACCAGCCTGCTTTGAGGACTGTGAAATAGGTGAGTAAACAATTAGCATGGCTTTAAAAAATTAACAACAAAAAACCCCCTCTATCATTGTCTTGGAATACTTTCTTAGACAAATTTAGGTAATGTGTATGAAACATTCCTTAAACTTTGAAACTATTGGTTTTTATCTTTATCGCCTTTATTTTTGGAGGGGTAGGGGAGGAAATATCCTGTTATCTAGATGTATAAAACAAAATTACTTTGAGCAAAAGTATTAATATAATTTCTAGAAAGGTAGCGCAGTAATATTAATTAGGCACTGTTCATGTATTATTTTCCTTGGAAGTTTCACTTTTCTGCATAGGAATTATATGTATAGACAATCATACTGGAATTGTCTTTGTCAGTTTTTGTCATTAGCCTATTAGAAAAGATACTGCAGTACAGCTAGTGAACAGAAGTATCGTAATGTAATGCACGTAGCTGTTCATTATTGTGTGGGGGGAAAAAAACAAGAGCATAATAGTCCAAGTAAATGGTGTGAGAATAACTTACTGCTTGAAAGTTGTTCATTCAGACTTCTGCATCAGCAATATCTTTCTAGAGACTGAAATCAGTTCATGAACAGAAGAGATGGCAACTGGACAATAAACATCAAGCATGTTTTTAAAATATATTAAATATATTCTAATCTAAAATTACAAATAAAATACAGCATACAAAATATGACAAAGAAAAATGCTTTATGCAAATATATAGTACATTAAAATAGTTTGACAAATAGCTAACATATCCCATTTTTTTTCTATATTTTTTCCTCTGACGTATTACACTGACGTTAACTTGCCTATAGAAGACGCAAAATGAGTTGCATGACTATCTCATTTATCATATGTTTCTAAAAATGTGAGATGTAAGAGAAGAACAAAATAAAGATTGATTTCTCTCTGACCTCCTGGGAGAGAGTTAGGCAGTAAATTATTGCATCAAAGATGATCAGCACCATCTCTGGCCAGGGATTTTAACATATGTGATTCTAGACACTGGTTTTGTCACTCTCATTGCTGTTTGTCTGGGGCAGCTTCTGAGGATGTGTGCTTTAAGAGATCTTTCCATGGGGCTGAGAAATCTGTTTGGCTTGTGATAGAACTTGGGACTTCACTTAAAGAATTCAGTATACATTTTCTCAGCATTTACTAAATCTCAAATTTAGGTGGAAAGGCAGTTCTCAGAACTGTTTATAAGGAGAGGATGAAATGCCTCTATAGGGTGTTTTTGTGTTGTGTCTATTTCCTCTATGGAGTTTTCTGCATCACTTTCTTCTTTAAATTCCTATATATCCTAAAATTTCAATTTTGGTGTCTATCAATCAGCTTTCTAGATCTTTCTGTAGGTGTGATACGTTTTCTTTTTTCTTACCATCTCTTTCAAAGAACTTCATAAGGAAATTGGAGAGATGCAGCATAGATTAGAGTAGTCCAACTGGAGGTCAGATCTGATCAACAGAAAGCCTTTGTATAGCTAAATCTGTTCCCAGGACTCTAAAACATGTGATTAGTGACCAGTAGCAACTTCAAAGCATAAAAGCAGAATCTTTTTCTGTATCATCATATTTTCTTTCTCACACACAGTGCCCTACTCTGGAAATTAATGAAAAGTAAGTAAACAGAATGGAGGTAGAGTGGAATGAGAATGACCTCTCTGTAGCTGTATTATCCTTCTGTGGAGCATCCCAACCTGGAGCCTCAGGGCAGCTGGGGCTAGGGAAGTCCTTGTCAACTGGATCCTCTGCTGGTACAGCTTAGTCAGAGTTTACCAGGGAAAAAAGAAATGAACAGATATGGTAGGCAGAGTCCAAAAAAACCTTAATATCACAGAGGACCAATGAAGTCAATATAGTTTGTCTCCTGGGAGCAGATACCTAATCTTCTATATAAATGTTTTGATGAACTCTCTAATATCATAACTCACAAATAAAGTTATTATTTTAAAGATCCATCCTTGAGACTTGAGATAATGTGGAGTACTATCTTTATTTTTTTCTTACAGAAAAAAATTATGAAATAGCAATGCTAAAATGGAATCAGTTTCATTGTTTATTCTGCCTTTTTCTACACTATCTGAAATTTACTTACCTACAACACCCACTTATAGAGCATATGGCATCTGAGAAGGGCAAGAATCCTTCTGAGACTTGCGTTCAGTTATCAAATGCTCCGTCATTCCTGAAGACCTAAGAAATCTACAGTGTTTCTAGATTAGGACACTTAAATCCAAGAAGTTTCATAAAGTAACCCTAGGAATTAGTTTCTGCTTCCCAGTATTATCAAGTGAGACACCATGATAATCTCAGTTCTCATAGACACTCAACGTTTTATAACTATAAATAAATAATTGCCAAGGCAGGTTAATTTGTGCTTTTTTTTTCTTAAATATAAACATTAGTTCCTGACTATGAATCAAAGGAAAAGAGAGAAAGCATAGAGAATTAAAAAAATTAAATCTCATGTCTGCCGTTTCATTTGAATGTTTAACTGCTGCATATTGCATGGTATTTTATTCTTTCTGTAGAGGAGTTGTAAAAACCTATATGAATTCAGACACTGATTGTGTAGATACTTCATTAAATTGCTTAGTTAAACCCATCATTTGCTAGCTGATTCAATTACATGGAGTGACAAGTGCTCCTCTTGGAAAGACCTTCTGTGTTTAGGACAGCTTTCAAGGAAGCTGAACACAGTATCCACTTTCTGTGATGCTATTGAGTAATAACCACAAGCCTTTACATAAAAAGGCAGATGCAGACAGCTCTAATCAAGGGACATTTACAAGAAAAGGTAAATCTTGCTTAATATTTTGAAGAGGAAAAAGGAATTTACTTCCAGGAGATGATCTTCCAGGAGACTGTGGCTTTCAAAAGGTTAGAGATACCTCAAAGTCCCAATACCTTCAAATGGGGCCAAGATAAATTAAAGGAAGGAAAATTCACTGAGGACTACTGAATACATAGAAAGCTGCAGATGATCAGGAGCTCTGAGTTGATAATGATCACAGATCACTGACAGAAGTATCACTTACCCATGCTCTGTGCTGATACTTTTTCTTAGACATCTTCTTTGCTCACAGTTGAAGACAAAATACTTTGGCTAGCAGGATGGTTGTTTATCTCAGTGTGGCTTTCATATTTCTTATGGCTTTAATACTCCTTTGTTTTAAGCACTTATCTTTAGGTAGCTCTAGAAACTCTGTTAGACACTTCAGATCTCATTCTATATGAGATCTGAGCCCGAGGACTAAACCCAGATTTTCATTTTGGGGGCCAGATAACAATTTTTTTTTCTCCATTGTAATTAAACTATATCTGAATGTATCTGACATATAACTCAATACTAACATTTCAATATAGCTATAAAAACAGAACTGGAGCAATAAGGTCATCATTAATAAAATAATGTCATTAAAGACAGTGTTTCATTAATATCCTGATTAGTATTACCTTTGAAACACTCACTGTTCCAAACTGAAGAAAGTAAAAGCAATCTTGTTTCTCTTAGTTAAAATCCAAACTCATGTTTGGACAAAATACTTTTTTTGGGGGTATATTATCTTCAGTAGCTCTTTTCTTTTTAAAAGTGAAGAGGCAGGTATTCAGTCTTTTGTTTGACTTCCTACTCTTTCCAGTTTAACTGACTTTATCTAATGTACTAGACGATGCATAGCAGAAAAAAAGTGAGTTGTAATTAGGAGAATTCTTAAAGCTGTTATTTACCATTACCTATAATTTAGAGGTATTATCAGTTGATAGTTCAAAAATGAGGGCTTCGTTGCTATGTCATGTATCACTGTTTATAGCCCAAATTTACAGCTGTGACTGGCTTGCTATAGATATCAGAACAAAATATAGTCATTGATTCCTCTGAGGTCACAGAATGTGTTCACTTACAAGTATTTTCAACATGTAACCTAAAGCGTTGCACAGAAGAAAATAAAGTATATCCTTGCCTAAAGCTTTGCTCCTATAGTGAGCTCTGGGTACAGCCCAAACACTGTGTACATTAGTACATAGGTCTCTTTGGAAAATTTGGCATTTGGACAGACTACAGTTTGTGCCTACCCCTGTGCTTGTGTTGAACCCTGCGCAAGTCCATGTGGGTTTGCATGTGTGTACAAACTTGTCTCTTCTGGAATTCTGCTTTTACCTCTTTCCTGCTTGTAACAAATCAAATCCAGATTTCTATTCCTTACACTGGATTTGCAAAACCCCTCATTTTAACATTTAGCATATTTTTTAAAAGCTCAGAAATAAAATAATGTTAAATGTGCTTCAATTCAAACCACGTGCCAAATAGATTAACTCTTAACGCTGACATGGTCGTTGAGAGCCCTGGCTTAAGAGGTATTTCTTCTCAGCAATGTCCTGAGCAGTTTGTAACTATTGCAATAAGTGGCCTCCTCCATAGAAGAATCACCACTTTATCCAGACAGCCTCTATTTTAATTTTCACCTATAGAACTCAGATGAGTCAATTAAAATTAAATTCTGTATGTTATAGTAATATTATTTTAGTACTATTCTTCAGACTTTATTAGTTTTTCTGTGTATACTTTTTGGATCTGTGGTTGCTTCCAACTGCCATGGAAATAAACTTCCTTCATCTTCAGAAAGCAAACAACAGGGATTTTTGAGAGAACTTTGAAATAGCCTTATGCTGCTATTTCAAAAGTTGCCTGAGAAGTTTAGAGATATATCACTTTCATTTCAAATGGCTTTTAAGGCTAGTACAAAATGTCAGATGAACAAACTCTGACATATATTTTCATGTAGTACCTACACATGCAAAAGTGCTAGTTTTCCCGATACTACTAATCTAGTTTTTAATATCTAGCAATATACTTGAATTTGTGAGGGAAAACATTGTGGTTTTTTTTACTTCACTCTACACCTAAGACAGACTTGGCTAATCACTCTAAGTGTGTTGTATATTTGCTACTTCCCATCTGATGCTGTACCCTCTTAAAATCATTCAGAGGTTTTAATTCTATGCTGAGAATACCATGAGAACTATAATTCTTTCTTTTTAAGCTTTTCTACTAGATGGAAGATTCACTATAACTGACGTTACAACACTTTTCAGAAAAGTCTATCAGACATGCAGTTTAGCATGAGAAACAAGCATGGCATGATTTAAGCCAAAGTTTATCTATCTCAGTCACTCTCCTTACATTCCTTAGTTTTGAAGCCACTTTTGAAGTGTAATGAGAATCTTGCTTGAGTGAAGTCCACAGGTTGTTACTCATGTTAAAAAGCAAAAATTATTAATTAGATAAACAAGATCAAAAATTATAAATTTGTATAACTTGATTTATCAGGTTAACTAGTGACACTCACTTGTGCAATATTTTCCTACTTCAGTTACAGACATATGGAAACTCAATTCAGGAAGCAAATTCTTTGATGTTTTCCTGGTCAGCATTGGCTAGTCTGCTCAAGCATCTGCTCCTTCATTCAGCTAGTGAGTTATCCTCAGTGTTAGATCTGTTATCATACAATGATGAAGTATTGTTTGGCACAAAGCATAAGAGAAATGTCTGTGGGCAATTCATAAAATTACATTTCCTTTCTGTGATTCCATCGTGACTTTATATCATAGGCCTTCTTGACCTTCACCAGGCACTCCTTTCTAATCAAAGTGATCAGTGCATCCTTTATTCTCACCAATGAGTCAGATCCCACCTTTACACCTTTGAAATCCAACTAATTTTAACCTCATATGCAAGCCATATACACACACAGCATTTGGCAAGCTCACACTTGTTCTCACTTTGAGTGCACTTATTTTTTAACACATTGTCCTTCTGTTATCATCCTCATAGTGCCTGGGAGATCTTGCTCAGAAATAAAATCTGAGTGACCACAGGTGATGTCTCTTACTAGTTCATTTAATGGCATGTAGTGAGAAAAAATTGGTATCTCTCTGTGCTTGAAAACAATTAGGTCAATGTTAAGAAGATGGAGGGAACAGGCTGTGTGTGTTACAAAATCCCATAGAGGCATCTCCTTACCTACTGTTTAAAAAGGCCTTCCAAGTTCACTTTGGAGATTCATGAAAGGAAACAAGCAGGATGGAAACCATGATCTCCCACTGCTCAGACATAAAAGCTAATTTCTTCTCACAGCACAGTAAGCCCAGTTTCCACTGACTTCTGCTCTGTACAGTTTATACCCATGAAGAATTATGTGAATACCCTGAGTAGGTGGTATTTTTCTGCTGTTGACTAAAGAGGGCAGAGGAGATGATTGTTTTGTTTGACTCTTTTTGCAGATAGTGATCATTCCAGCCCAATATAGCATGTGAATTCTGGCATGATTGTACTGCCTGAGGTGTCTGTTGGTCTTGAGTGTGATATGCAAAACAATTTGTAATGGTCATGCTGGCACTGAGGACGAGCTTGTGAAAGAGGCCTAGGGGAATTCAGTAACCAGCACCCTGAGTGAAGAGGAGAAATAAATGAAATGTTTTCTGCTGCTTAAAGTAGCAATAAATTTGGAGAAGACAGAATCATGTAGGGGGATGTAACATTAATAAGTCTCTATTTTCTTACAGTCAGGATTAAAGTTTTATTTGAAAAGACTTGCCCTCTTCTGGAACAAAGTTGTTACCATTCTTAAATACTTGAAAGCAACACAATTAGAACCGCAAATCTGACATAATTTCATTCTTTGACTATTATCAGGAAAGTAATCATGCACTCCTTAAATAACTTGTGCAAGCCTGAGCTCCTGCAAGACAAGTAACTATTTGCATACTTATTAATTCTGACATTTTTCTAAGGTTTTTTCTCCCCTCTTCCCTTGGTTAGCTCTAATAATGTTAGTGAAATATGTAACTACTATGCAGATATCTGAAACAAAGATCACTCTTGAAAAGCAAAAATATTAATATTTTTATATCATACTTCATAAATCCTACTTCATCTCTATCTTCTCTAGAAACTGAATGGGAAGTTTTAAAAAGGAAATAAGTGGTTCTCATGACAATATGATAAAGAAAGTTTCATTGAAGTAAACTTGAGTATGGGTAAAGCTTATAGGGCTTAAAATTTCTTTTCCAGATGCACCTGAGATTTGTAACGTGTTTTATTAAAAGAACAAAATAATCACTAAAGTTTAGTAGATATGATTCCTGGCTCAGGGACTGCCTCTTACTATTTCTGTTATCTTTGTCACAGTTCAGGTCTTTTGATGCAACTGAAATATAAAGAGGAGACAGCATAAACATGTTTGCTAATTATTGGATCTTGAACACTAAGGAATACATGACCCATGCAGAATGTTAGCTGCAGCTATACAGCAGTCTAAACTTATTTTCTGACTAGCGGACTAGCTCAATTTTACTGCTTATTGGAGATGATAGGCAAATATTGAGGCTGGCATCCTCCATAAGAATTCTTAAAATGAAACAAAACCCTAAAGAAAGCTATTTATATATACCTTGACTGAACGTCCTCCCCCGCCCCCCCAATTTAGTATTTAGGACTCTTTCTGTGGTTGCTAAGTCAAATATATGGACTTATTATTGACATTGATGGTTTTACTGCAATATTATAATTTTGTTCTCTATTTTATTTCTCAGTAGCTTGTTTCAGACAAGCATTATTTTTTATTTGAGGCTGCTCATGACCGTATCTTCTATTTAACCTTATTTATCTCTGTGCTAGCAATAGGAGTGAGAGAAAAACTATGTACACTAAAGAAAGCAAGCACAAGAAAGCAAGGGACTGGGATGAAATGAGACGGTCCAAGAAGCTCACTTACTCAATAATTTTCTGCTGATCAAAGAGATGATAGACACATAGTACAATAGGACCGCAATCTTGATCTGTGGTTAACTGTAATACAGGCAGTAGTAACAGCAATAATATAGCAATCATACTGGCCATACTTACTTGGTATGGCATTGTATTTGCTAGTGTACATGATTTAAGAATCACACATGGAAGAAAGGGAATTCAACAAATGTTATTCCCTTAACATTAGCTGATAACATACTGGTGTCAGTACTGATGCAAATGCAATTAGGATTGGATTTTGTCTTGGAGATAATTAAAGTTCACAGATTGTAAGTATATGTTGGAGCATTATAAGAATCCAGTCTGATCTCCTACATAGCATAGGCTATACAGTTTTTTCATCAATTCTTGTTTTGAATCAGAGCACATCTTCTGAAGAACACATTTCAAGTAAAATATTTATAACATTGGAGAACCTATCACAGACCATAATAAATTGTTTTAAAGCTAAATTATTCTCAGTGTTAAAAATTCATTTCTTAGTTCATGTTTAAATTTGTCTGGCTTCAGTTTTCTGTCGTTAGATGCTATATCATGGTTCGCTACGAAGGCGGCACAATTTCTAGAAGAGTTTAAGGGAACAGTAGGGAAAAATATAGTTTTATGAGTTCAATTGCAGGCATGTGACATCACCTATTGGACATCAAGATATCATGATTTTTTTCAGCATTTGTTTTACTCCATAAAACATGAGCTACATATACAAAGAAACATGGCAGTTCTCCTTTCAGAGAATATACAGACTTCAGACAGAAAAATTATTTTGTAAACTTTTTTTTACCTCAAAGTAAAAAGTTTTCAGCTATTCCTTAGGGTAAGATACCACAAAGCAATAAAGCTTTCACAATTTTCTAGAACACATTGTCTTTTCATAAGCATCTAAATATGATGCTTTATGTCAGGAGTGGAAAGTACTGCATCCAAAATATTTCAAAAACTCTTCTGTGAAGCTTCCATATGCTGCATTTTCCTAAGGTAGTCCCAAATGAAATCCTGATTCCTAACAACACTTTGAGGAAAGTTTGAATCAGAGCATGATGATGTGGCTTTGAGAATAGCATTTACCTATTTTGTAACTAGTTTAGTTTTTACTAAATGTTCCAAGAGATGCAATGTCTCTCAAGAGTGCTTCACTTCTAATTTATCTTGCTGAACAGATCCAGTTGTGCTAATGTGGTTATATTTAGGCACAGATAATTTGATTTAACTTTAATACTGTTTACTACATCAAATTTAGCACTGCTGTAGTATCTTAAAACTGTTCAGTTTATTCCAGACTTTTATTTGAAGTATTAAGTATTTTATGACGGTTCTTTAACAAAAAAATTTAAAAATCAGATAAGAAAAGGTTCAGGTGTGAGGCTAGAATTCACATTATTTTAATAGTAATTATCATTAATGAATCACTTCTTCCATTAGTAATAAGAACTCAAAAATTTCAGAAAACCTGTGTAACACATTTAAAAAAGATAGTTCTGACTATTAAGATCTCAGGAATTCAAGTATTTACTCAAATTCTTCACAGACATCCTGAATATTTGTTCAGATCCCAGAACACTGAAGTTAATTAGAGTTTTGACAGCAATTTTAATGGATATAAGAGAAGGCTCTTTATCTGTCACTTCATGACTCACCTCAAAAGATATCAGCACTGTATTATAAACTTAAAACTATTACTGTTGAACAAGAGAAACCACAAAGCTATGGAAAGAGAAGAGGAAAGATCAAGGTCCTTGTACTAACAGAGTACACATGAGCTCACATTACCCAAGAAGCAGACACTGCTACATACCACCAACAATCATCTCCAAATTGGACGAACAAAGAAAGTTACTGCTAATCTGATACGGAGAAAATATTACCTCGTAACTCAAAATCTGGTGTCTGAATGAAAATGTATGAGCAAGACACACTAGCCAGGCAGCTGAGAGGTTTCTCAATGTCACCAAAAGCAGCAGCTTGCCTAACCCAGTAGTCAGTCTCCAATGGTTGAGAGGATGGTGGGAAAAGGAGAAACCAGTAGGCCCTGATGCATGGAATTAATTACCAACAGAATAAACAAATCAAATTAAACAGTGAATAAATTTCCTTCTCAGCCATCTGCTGCTTTCATTCTTAAACAGCAAATGAATTAATGAATTAAATACTTAGCAGAAAAACAGCCTGTAGATGCAACCGTGAATATTTCTGGTACACCCATGTAATTGCTGCAGGATGGGATGTGCCACATACTGTTTTATATCTTGTTTTATTTAGGGCTTTTCCTTTTACTCAAAAAGCAGTAAAGAAGAAAAGGAGTCAACTGTAATTTTTCAGATATCAGTTATACAAGTTCTTAAAAAAAATAAAGCAACAAAATATTCCAACTGCTCCACATATTGTGAGATTAGCAACACACACGCTCAGGGTTGATGTTTAAACCTGAAGGCTCCCAGATATCGCTATAATAAAAATCTGTATGCCAATCAGTGTATCCCATTTCACAGTAATCAGGCAACATTTTATTTCAGTGATTTTTTTCTCCCATTACTTTTACAGCATTGTAAATGTTATGGAAGACAGTGAAGTTAAAATTAATGTGGATTCAAAAGCTGAGGAGCCAATCAGTACCCAAAAGAAATTTACTGTTATATATAGGCCTTCCTTGTTGTTTGGTAACTACAGAACTTTCTGGCTAGCACACACTTTGTCTTTTGGTTTTGGATCATCTTCCAGTACTCAGGGTCAAGGTTCTGTTCAGTTTCTGTTCTGTTCTGAAACTTTCCAAAGATTCTTAAAACTACTCTCCTGGTTTCTATGGAAACCTTAATAAATTGCACAAAGTTGCTGCAACAGTCATTCTTCAAAGCACAATTGGAAACAAAGTAAAAAAGCCTCAAATTTGCTTGTTCTTGGCAAGAAAAAGAAATTGAGTTGAAGCTGAATGATTCAAAAAACCCCGGTGAATATTATAGAACATTGTTTCAGTTCACTGGTTTTGCAAAACATTATATAACCCTCCTACCCACCAATCACCCCTTCCTCTCTTATTTCTGAAATTTAAAATTGAAAATGTCTAATTCATCACCATGACATCAGATTCATCATCAAATTTTCTTTAAAATATTCACTCAAAATTTACTTCCTCTGTTTGCTACATTTCACAAATAATAATATAGTCATTAGTATATCAGCAGCACCTAAATATGGAGTAAAAATATTGACAATAACATAGCCCTACATCCATAACATCATGGCAGAGTTTTCTCAGTTCTAAGAAACATCTCAGAAAACAATCACAGAATTTTCCAAGTGGATCCTGAATTCCACATCATAAACATGGGAAGCATTTTAGCTAAATTGGAAAAAGGCTTCTGATCTTCCACTGTCCTCTTCATCAGAAGGATTACATTTTCAGATCCTGTTTGCTTCTCAAACTGACTCACATCTTTATTCTAAGACTGTGCTTTATCACATTTTCATGACATTCTTTTTTTCTCATTATTTAAATCAAATAAAAAATTACACTGATAGTCTTGGTGTGATTATTATTCTATTGTGAAGAAATACTAGCGCCATTTGGTTCCCTACCAAATATTAAAATTCACTTTTTAAGTAAGAACAATTAAAGGAAAAATTTGCATTTCCAGCTTCATTGCCCAAATTTTAGTTTTGATACAGTGGAGAACTGGATCCAATGGAGTAAGGAAAACAAGATAACATCAAAAGGCATGATATCAACATACAATAATCCTAATGGCTGCAGCAAGTTACAGAATAGGTATCAAACAGTGAAGAGTTCAATACTGAGCTTCTTTTGAATTCTACAGTAGCAAAGTAGTCATCTCTTGATTAATTTCTGTCACTGTAATGAAAGTTATCTCACCACTACCTCTTACTTTCTAAAGTGTTCTTGCAAAGTTCTGAGACAATATAAAGATACATAAACTAAAAGGAAGAAAATCTTGGGAAAAGGAAAAAAAAGTAAGCTATTGCAGAGACTTTTTTCCCCTGTTGTAGAAGTATGCATAAATAATGTGCACAGTTTGCATATAGGCCATACTAATAGATATGGGAGCATATATTGTCTCTGTTGTTTGGAAATGTTTGCTATAGTATGCAGGTGAGCTTTCAACCATCAAAGTGGAACATTCTAGTCAGATTTTTATCAACATGCTTCAGCACCATAGTCTCTCCACAGAGACTGAATATTTTAGGAAATTGGGGAAAGGCATAAAAGTTAATTGACTTTTCATGGGGACAATAAAACTAACATTGAAGAGGGTGAGTTTGGAACACCATGGAAAAATTCACAGTATTTCTCTTCTGCCTCTCCTCACCATCTCCTCATTGGGAAATATAACCATTCCAACATTTAATATCATGCCTGTCTCAAAGCAATTCAACTTTAACAGCATTGCAGAAGAATACCAGTGTGAGCTTGAAAATTATCTACCTTGAATAACTAGATACTTGGAATCAGTATCAAGTTGGCTTTGGCTTGTTTAGAAATATAAATTCCAATCATTCCATTCATGCTATTGCTATTTTCATTCCCATGAATTTCCATTGAAAATATGAAAAATCATTGAAAATATGAAAATAGCTTTCCTGCTATTTTCATTCCCATTGTTGACCAAATGGGTGAGCTGGCCTCATCTGTTGGTTTGCTTTGCTTTATTAATAATTACATTTCTTTTACAAGTATTAATCAAATGCATGTGTGTTAAGATCAGTATGAATTAGCTTGTGACTTTAATGGGAGTAAGAATAGGCACTACCAGACAAACAAGAGTTTAACTCTTAAGAACCAAGTACATACTCTGCTTTTCAAGTAGCAGCTGTTTTTTCCAGTATATCAGATGATGAATAGTCTCTTGATGTAAATTTGCTTGCAATGCCAGGTCAGAGCCAAGAATTTTGAGTGGAGATAATTTTATTACAAAGGTAGCTACTGAAGTGAGATTCCATTTGACCAAGTCTTAGTCATTCTGGGCAAGCTTTTGAAATTTAGGTAGGTGTTTGACATTTTAGAGTAAATCAAGCTCTATAAGAAACAATGAGACTTAGTTGCTTTGAGAAAAACAACATTGGAATAAGACAGCAGAGGTCATACTACAATGTTAGATAGTGTTTTATGCATTAGTTTTAAAGAGCATTTTAGCCTGTTAGTGGCACATGCTTTATGGCAAATATCCCTTTTCCCAGGTTTTCCACATCTGGTGTTTCTCCAGAGCATCTTATCAAATGAAGCACAAGGAAGTTCTTGGGGGAAGGAAACTAACCCATAATCTATTTCTTTTTCTGTAAGTGCCAAAATATTGAATTTATTAGAGATTAATTCTTTGAAAAGAGAATTCTGTGCCTTTGTACTATCTTCATAGCTCTCTAAAATCCTGAACCTGACCTCACCTCCTAATCTTCAGGCTGTGTGAATTTTTCTTTTTTGATGGAGGAAACAGACAAGCAGATAAGGTTCCAGACTGAGTGCAGAAATGGTTGGAAGAAAACGTACAAACTTAAGGGAAGCTGAATGTTACTTCTTCCCGCTAATCTGAGTCAATGAACAAGATGAAAAATGTGTAATTCCATTATGTTACTGCTCTCTGAGTAGACATAGTTACTTTATAGCCATTCCTTTAGAACATTTGCTTCTTAGAAGCATGTAAATTCCCTTTCAATTATACCCTAAATGTACATTCAGACATTTATAAATAATTAGTATCATTCTGTACAAAGATACATGCAATGAGAACTAAACCATTATAAAATCTAGATGTTTCTGTCCCCTCTTAGTTATAGTTCTACCACTTATATAGCATACATCTGTAGTGAATATATTTTCAAAGGCCAAAATTCAATTTTCTTTACTGCTGAGTACTTCAGGATCAGTTTTGGGCAAAATCTTTGTAACACCTGATTTGCTTTCAGGTCTTTTAAGAGACACAAGCTTTCTCATTTCAGCTGACTTTGTAGTGTTATTAAAGAGAAGAATATCAAAAGCAAAATATATTGCATACAAGTGGTGGATGGAATTGTGATGCTTCTTAGAAAGAACTGATGTTTTCTGTTAAGAAAGCATTGTATTTGAACTTGTTAATTCCCCAAGATAAAGCTGCTCAGAGAAACAATATGACTGAAAAGTGTCCTGTTGTTCAACAAACCTGTAAAAATACCTGCCTATCAAAGTAGTCTTGTTTCAAATATCAGTGTACTGGTCCCAGTGTACTATTTACCCCTTAGCAATTGTTATTTCACTCACCTACATCTCTAAAGAACTGGAAATAGTTATATTTGTTTACACTGTAATTGCCTTCTAATTAATGAACAGCTTTACCTCATTATGTGAGTATTATATAATGCTCACAATATGCAGAGAATGTTTAGATAAAAGAGAACAATTTAACATTAATTAAAGAAAATAGGCACACATGCTGGTGGTTCTTTCCATGCATCTTTATGTTCTCCGATGATCCATGGCACGTAGATTTACTCCAGGAGCCTAGCCTTTTAGATCTTATGGCTTATATTTTATCCTTAACTATTGTGTTTGTTCTTTTTATTTTTCAAAGATAATTTTATATACTTATGTGTTTCCAAATCAAGGTAATTACATGTATTATAATATAAAAATGCAGAAAAGTGAAAATACGAGCTAATTCACAAAATTGCATAGAAGACCTGGGGAAGAAGTAATATTCAAAAAGAGAAGTGGTAAATTTACTGTGTAGACTAGTAACAAGGGACATGGTCAGAAAGGAGACACCTATGTCAGGGTGCTAACTTTGTTCTTCGTAGATCAAAAATCTATCCCACATTTATTTCTGAGTGACCTGAGGTTTAAAGTGAGAAAAACAGGCATAGCTCTCAGTGAAGTGAACTCACAGCAGAGGTCATAAGCAAAATAAGCTTCATTCCACTTGCTTAAAAGACCAATATGATATATATTTTCCATGAGTTCTTTTTATTTTACTGAAATGTAATTCAGAAAAATCCATGGAAAATTATGCTTTTACAGACTAAATGCTAATTCAGGAGCTATGCATTAAGAGTCTAAATGTTAATTCAGGAGCTATGCATTAACAAACTCTGCAGAAGACCCCTAACAGAAATGAGTAGCTGAAAAACTAGACACAGCTAGATACTTAGAGTCTTAAATCTACTGCCAACAAATGTATTTCAGCATTATCACATGAAAAGTATTATCACTGAGAAAACAATATTCCCCAGAGTTCAGTTATGTGCTATTTTTAGCAGCCTGTTCATATTTTTATAAGGACTCATCAAGTACTTGCTTGCCATTAAGGTGTGTAACACTTCAGGACTGAATCAACAGCAGTGTTGCAACACACAAGTAGGCCTCCATTTTCAAATTCATATTTTAATACCTCTCTGGGATCACCTTATTTGCTTCGTTTGTGATCCTCAGAGTACAGACTGTAGTGATCCTGACCGGCAGCGCGCTGTGCCTGGAGGAGTGAGTGATCCACAGCAGAGCTAACCAGAGCAGGTGCGGGCTGTGCCGTGCCATGCCGTGCTGTGCCGTGCCATGCTGTGCTGCATGTAAAGTGTGCTGCGATGTGCAGCAGGACAAACTCAACCAGCTCATTGAAACAGGGGAGCCTGCAGGCAGCTCCTGCTTGGAACCGGTGATTATGCCTCCTGCGTGGCCTCACCTTTATCTAACGGTGCGGTGAGAAGAAGTTCTCATGGGGATATTGTTTCTATTTGACTGTAGAACTGATTAGTAGAGGTTTTTCCTCATAAGAAAATCCTATAATAGCTTGAAAGACTGAAAGGGGAGAATCTCTGCTATGGACAGGGTCTGCACGGTGTGCTGCATGTGGGTCAGAGTCCTGTTAGATGCTACACCGCTCAGGGCTCCTAGCGTCTAAAGGGACACAAGATTATCCATGCTATTGTCTTCTCTTAGTGTTAACTCTAATGAATAGCCTTTTAAATGACACTTTAAAAAGTCCAAGTGCCTTTCTTAGTTGGATCACAATGGACCAGCCCCTCCTGGGGCAAAGCAAGCCTACCTAGACGTTTTTTTCTTACAGTGTTTCACAATGTGATTCCCTGTAGGCTATCCTTTGTCTTTTCCTGCAAACATTTTGAAAGCCCTGGGTCAACAGAAGTTGTTCTGATCCAGAGTCCAGGTGAGCAATCCAAGGTTTGTTGGGTTTGTGAAGATGTCCTGGCAAAGTAGAGCTATTCTTCTGCCAGCTCTAAAGATTATCTGTTTCCACTAACATTTCCAACTAACTGTTTTTTCTCTTTATAGAACCTTGTCAAAGCCAAAGCTGAATCTGTGTTTGATTTAAAGTATAAAATAAATCTCTTATTGGCATGGATTATATTCACTTCACAAAGCACATAACGGGATAGTTTTATCTCACGTACTTACATGGACACTGTTCCAGGCCTACATAAAGCCCTCATAGCTGCACCCTATAAAGTGCTGTGGTATCCCCCTTGACCAAATTGGGAAACAAACCACAGTCGCCAGGTTTCACCCCACCAAACTTCTGGTATCCAACTGACACACCTCATTTAAAAATTTTGCCATTCTATATTCAGTAGAGAGAGAGAACTGAAAGAAAAGACATCTTTTCAGAAAAAGACACAGCTTAGGCAGAACAAGACTAAGCTAGCAAGACTAGGAGTTACGTTCCCCCCCAGGGTGTAGGTACTGGAGGGCTGTCCACTGTAGTATGCAGATGGCATCACTGTACTGAGCAGTGTACAGAACCCCTCATGAGGACATAGGATCTCCATACTGTGATAATAGTTTGAGGTCCAAGAGTGGAGTCCACACCAACCAGCTCATTGAACAGGGAGCTTCTTCCCCTAGTAAATAATTAGTGCCTTCGGAATGGGGTGCCTCACTCCTCTTTGGATTCATAACCATAATCAGCTGAAGAGCTTTTGGAGTCAGTTGCCTACATTTGCTGCTGTAAACAAGACTGTCTCCTCTCACTGAGAAAACCAGTGTTTAAAGAGCTCTGAATACTTGAGGAAGCCATAGATTCCTATCCCTTGTCTTGGTTAAAGAACCTGGTCCCACAGCTCCACTGTTCTGGATAGTGCCTTACCTATCAGCTATCAGATGTATAAAGATTTTTATATTCAATCATTATTTGTAAAGTCATTGCATTATATATTACTTTCCTTGTTTCATGTAACAAGGTAGAAGGGAAAGGAAGGAGAAAAGCACGGGAACGGGTGGGTGGGTGGGATGTTCGGAATGGGGAAAGAACTGCATTTCAGAACCTGTTTTAAAAAATAGCATATACAGAATGGATAGATTAAATTGGAGAGTCTGAAATTCTCTCTGTCCTTACTGATATTCTCCTGATAAATGAGAGTTCAGGTGTTCTTAGGCAGCACCAAGAATTGTTTCCAGCAGCTTTGGTGATTAATTTAAATACCAGCTTGTCTACCTGAAGGAGAAACTACTCTTTGATGTGGATCAAAGTTGCTACTTAAAGATTTCTAAGAGGTTGAGTCACATAGGTTTATTCAACACAGGTTTTGGAAATTATGGAACTTTTGGGTGCCTAAGAGATGCTAGGTAACGTGTTTGAAGTCAAATAAGGAATCCAAGCAAAACATGAAATTGGTCCCATTTATTCTCAATGCTATTAATCTACATAAATTAGCTCAGAGTATCTAGAATAGTTAACATTGAACAGCAAGGGATAGAACCACAGTTACTATTTGGTGGAATCATCCTAAAGTTTTTAGGTTACATAGGCTTCATTGTTTTACACAGAACAGATTCCCTTTGGACAGAGTTTCTTATTCCCAGAAGGATTTGAAAACTATTCTCTTCCCAGCTGAGTGAAAACAGTGCCTCAGCTGTTACATCTGTAGGGAACAACAGATGAATAACCACGTACCCTGTACATGTTGCGTTGCACACCAATGATTTTAGTCATGTCTTTGCATTTAATGTTCTCTTTCCATACGCATAAGCGATATTTAGACTTTTCAGACTAAATATGTTTCAGATGGTGACTTTTATTTATTTATTTATCTGTGAAAATTTTAGTTAATGCAAAGTTATATTATTTTTGCTACAAATGATTATCCAGTTAATTCTCACCAGAAAGAAACTTATTCTGTTTTTGTTCCCACCCATCTGTCCCCTTCCCCAGACCGTAATTATTAGGAAGCTAGCAGAACATACATGACAGCTGTGACTAACTCTTCCATCCATTAGATGGAATTTGTTGGCATAATGGTGTGGCAACTGTTCCTGAATTAGACACACACGTAGAAATCCGTGGTGTTCAAACCATTCATGAACAGGAAAAGGCTAATTATTTTAACTGAAATATCCTCCAGCTGCAGATGTAATTTCATTTTCAGGTTACTATTTAATTACTGTTACAAGCAATCACGGAAATCTGTCTGAAGGATACCATATGGAAGTCTACTATGGTTGATGATAAGCATTGCATAAATAGCTGACTTTTCAAAGGTGTTGGGAACCTGAGATTTCACTAAAGTGAGTGGAAAACCCTGAATTTAGTTCAGTTCCAGTCTGTGTGAACAGTTTTACAACTGCTAGATGGATCTACATTCAGCTTATGATCCTTTAGTTTCCAGATCAATTATCTATTTTAGTGTTGTTCAGGGTCCTGCCACATTTGACTTTAAATTTGTCTTCAGAAATTTCCAGGGGAAAAAACAGCAGTGAATTTGTTGATTAATAAAGTACCTTTATTTCTTTGGAGGTGGAAGGAAGTGTATGGAAAATTATTCTGTGATGGTTAAGCAAAAACATTAATTGCATCAATTGCACCCTTCCTCCTGGTTATGTCATTACTAATGTGTTTGTTTAGCAGATAACAGAGCAAGACTTTTTAATACCCAGTGATGCCTACAGATGATCCCTGCTCCATAAAATATCCAATATTTTGCTGGACTTTCATACAGTGGCTTGGACAATAGGACAAGAATTTTCAGACAATAGCACAATATACTTGATCCATCAGTTTACATTGTCCTGTCACTTCAGACTTCTGTTTTGGAAGGCACACTTGGATATGAATGTAAGCAATTTTTCAGAGCATTCTGAGATGGTATAAAGCAAAAATTATGAGGTACATAAAAAGGGAGGAAAATATTTGCTTTGAGAAGTTACTTCTAGCAAGGAAGGCATAGCAGGAAGCTTTGTCATAATTATCTTTTAAGGGAATAGCTAGATATTACTGATGCCACTAAAAACCAGTATTGTTTTCTATGAACATCAAAGGACAAGAAGGACACATTCCAGCAGAAAAGCAGAATTGCAGCTGAGGCTATTGACACTTTGACATACAGGGCCAGTGAGGGACTTAATACAGCTGCTGAAGTATCTGCTGTCATGAAGCCAGATCTGAGTGCTGCAGTGCATTCTGGCTTATTTTGTGTAACACCATGTATATATGCAACAAATTACTTATGCAAATACAGCAATCTGTAATTTTTTTTCACCCTTTTTGTCTTATTAATATTTTACTTGCTTGCTATGCATCATGGGTGATCTAGGCTTATATGTTTGGCCATTTCTGTCAGTAGCCAAAGATGGTTACATTCAAGAGTCCTTCTGGACTGTGGTCTTTACAAGTTCTCTCTTTATCTGTGTCTGCTAGAAATTGCTTTTAACTGTTCTGCTGAGTCATTCTTCCTATCAAGTAAACATCTGAAAGAGAATACTTAAAATAGTCAATAAAAGCAATTGACCTTTTTGCCTCTCTTTAAATATAATACTTACCTCTCTTCTTTTTGAAAGGGCATACCTTTCACCACTTAACATTTTGAATTATATTTGATATCAAGGGAGACTTAAGTTAAGTTGTTTATTTCTTCTTACAGTCAGTTATTTATCATGTGAAAAAAGGAAAATTAATTTCTGGACTTTATATAAAAGTAATTGATCTTAAAATAAGGTTGTCTGTCCAGTTGTAGTTATCCAGTTCTAAAGGTCTACAAATGAATAAATAAATAAGTATACTGAGTACACATTGACAGACATGCCAAATGTCTGTATGTCATGCCAAATCTTGAAGTGCTTAACTCACTCAAAACTTTTTGTTGAAGTTCACAAAGAGTGTGGATTAGGACTTGAAAATCAGACCATTTGGAATTTGAATACCTTAATCACTGACAAAAAGTTAGTGTCCTATCATTTAAAAAGGAGACAACTTTATTGTGGGGAGAGACAATGCACATCTTTGAGTGACAGCTATGAAAAACCACATATTAAATTGTACAGATCAAATTATGACCCAATCCAACTGTCTGTGAAGACAAGATTCCTTCAGACTACGGAAAAGTCAAACATAAAAAGAAAAATCTTGTGACAGAAAAAGGTATTAATGAAAAGTAGATTCACTTAGAATGTTCATTTAAGGAGAATAAAGAGAAAGAAAAATTAAATAAAAAGAGGAATATTGTTTTTCCATTCTCCAACCAAAAAATAGTTGACTTCTTCATTGAGGTAAATGAATTTTTCAGATAAATTGTTCTTATTCATACCCACTTTTAGAAGTGAAATAAAAATAAAATATTAAATATTATATTTAATCTTTATGAGAAAAAAAATCAAAAAGCAAAAAAACCTCTAAAGCACCCAGATGCCCTTGTGGCACCCTAGCCACTAGTAGGTGACTTCTGCATGCTTTCTAATATTTTACTAGGTGGTTAGTCAATCACCCAGCAGCTTGGTACGGATCCCTGGAAACATTCAGATGTCTTTATATTAAAGAAACCCAGAAATCAAAATAAGCAGAACCTTAGTTAATGTCCAGATCTATAGCTTGACCAGATCAGAGAATAAAGTAAATAAAATAGCTTAATTCCAGTGATTTGATGTCAAACACCTAAGTTTAAACCCTTATCAGCTTCAAAACCAGTTGAAATACTTGAGATCTAACCATGGAATGAGGGGGAGGTCATCCTATCGAAGAGAAGAAACTGGAATGCGTTTGCCTTACGTATTCTCAGTGACTCTACTGACCCACCAAGGGAACAGCAGGATTGACTATATGGAAGTCATTTGACCCTGAATTGCCTTCTTTCTGAAATTAACTTCCTAAAGAAAGCTTGAACAGTCCTTAAACTGGGATGACAAGAAAGAAAGGTTAGGCACCTGTCTCCTTGCTGAATGCTTTCTCCCTGGGTCCTTTCTGGGTGCAGCACTAAACACCCGCTCACAGCTTTCCTCCAAGAGAGAGTGTCCTGTTCCATTAAAGGCATTTTTGCAAAGCAGAATCTGAAGGAAGAACACTTCAGCTGCAACCTAAAAGCTACAAATGGCTGTTTCAGGAGTTTCTAACTAGCTCTTACTCAGTCCTACCAGTAGATAAGACAGCATTTATGTTTGCAAGGTGGCTTTGTCATTACAAAAGACCATTAAGAGTTGCTTTTTCTTCAGATTTCAGAATGGTGTATCAACATATCATTTTCCTTTCTGTGTGAGCTCTTTAAAATTTAATTTAGAGGCATAATTAGAGCAGAAGATGGTTCTATTTTCCTTACAACTAACTGTGTCACAAAAGAGGTAAAAAAATTGCTAGTAAACAAGTCACAGATTGCAGATTTCTACATGAGCTACTTCAAAGCTTTCAAGTCTGGTATACATTGACACATAGATTGGAAACTATAGAATTAAAAAGGGTTTAGAAGATATCATTATTGGATTCCTTATCTCTGTAAGTACAAAACAATCCTCAAACTAGCAATTTAAATTGCTCTCCAATCCATGTGTAGGAAATATTTGGTAGAAATAATGATGTAGAAAATTGTTCAGATCTGATAACTCTGAAGTAATGATAAATGGAAATTACTAGTCATAAATAATCAGAACAGAGAATAAATGAAGGTTTGTTTCAGGCAAGAGAGATCACTGCGGCTGAAGTCACTCTGCAGTTGAGAAACAGCATAAAGCAAAAATCTAAATTTTATTCATTAGTTTATTCAGATTTATTATTTAGTGCCTTAATCAAAAGTTTTATATTAAGATTTACATCATCTATAACTTGAACTGTCCAAAATTTAGGCATCCTGAAGTTATTTATGCTACCTCACCAAATGAAATAATGTATCTTGGAGTAAAAGGGTATTTTTAAGGTGTATTTGCTATTCTGCCTCATTTAAATGATCTGGCTTCTAGTATTATTACCCCATAGAAGAGTTGCATAGATACATGCTGCACTGCAGTTCACAGTGACTAGCCAGAAGCAGGCATATAAACCACTTTTGCCACTGGACAAAATGTTTATAAAATCACATCCCTAGATTCTGAAAGCTGTGAAGCACCCTTTGCCTGTGTACCCACTAATCCCCATACCATCCACACACATTTCAGTTCTTCAGCACTGTACAGACATGAGCCTTGTAGTTTCAGAACAACATGTTTTATAAAGCAATTTTAACTGGGACACTTCTGAAATGTTGTATATGCCTACAATTTATAGTTTTTCCCTTTCGTCGTTCTGTTGGGTATGGCAAGATTCTCCAAGCAAATGCAGTGGGGTAGCTGTTGAAATGCTACATTTTTGCACAAATTATCTCCTAAAGAGAGCACCACTATTAATATTTTTTTGTAACCAAAAGATAACTTCATGGTATCCTGACCTTGAATCCTAAGTGATTCCATTACTTGAAAGCTACAGGGAAAGAAAACTAAAAGCTTAAAAATTACATATAAAAATAGAAAATGTTAATGGCTTAAGGTTAAATTCTCAGTCTTTAAGAAAAGATGACATAAAAGTAATTTGTGCAGTTTACTCATATTCCCTTGCTCACTGATGTTACAGCAAAGACTGTAATGATAACAGTCCAGTACTGTTTTCCCAAGTAACAGACTTCTGGTTATTAAACTAAGATACACGTGCTGAACATATATCAGGGATTTTTCAGAGGACCTTCATATTCATGGAAAGGTTTGGCCACATCTTATTCATAGCATAGGTCAATCAGCTTCCAGGATGACCACAAAAATAGAGAATCATAAATGATGAAACACTTCTCAGGTACACAACTATTTTTTTAACCTCATCATAACAACATTTTCTTTTTTCCTCATTTTTTTCTGAGAAGCAGCTAACTGCTGCTGCTGAAAATTCTTGCAAAAATACAAGGCCAGATAATTAAAATTTAGCAAATCTTTAGAAAAATAAAAATAGACCCTTAAAATGGAAAATATTTGGCAACTTATTCTTTTAGTGTCCTTCCCAGTATCACCTACAGTAATGTAAAGGCAAAGTTGTGGGCAGGTTAGCAAGCTTTTCCCTTACCCTGATTTTATTTTCTGATTCTTTTGTAAACTCTCTTACCGTCAAGTAGACAAACACTACAACTTGTTAGGCTCCCAATTACTTTTAAATCTGGAGACTGGCACATTTATGCTACTTAAATAATTATGCAGTTTTGACAAGGAGTTTAAAATGCATGTCAATCAAACAAGGGGATGGTAGTTTTCTCCGTTATTTCCACTGTTGACATATGGCACAGGAAAAACAAATGGGGTGCTTGTCATAAGGCTGCACTTACTGGTGTTATTTGCTAAGTAACAGAGCCATAGAACATAACTTTCAAAATACTGTGAATTATCTTTGTTTCCCTTTTTGGACTCGATGATCAGACAGCTGTCACGCTGTATATTTTGCTCAGATTAATTTATACCTAAAATTTGGATAATAATGTGCTAAAGAGAAAGCCCTGACTTAATTAAAAAGAAAGAAACTTTCCCTGTAACTTCACTGCGATCAGTAGTCTATCTAAAAATTTTATGATTAACTTTTTGTGCATATCAGTTGTGCTTGGGAACACAATCATGTACTGTACCTCTGCTGATAGCACAATAATAAAAGACTCTCCTAAAAAGCTTATTATCTAAAGCTGTCCATTACGGAAGCAACTTTCCAAAATAAAGTCAGTTTTAACCAATAACAAATTTTCATCAAAGAGAAGCTATACTGTAAGAAACTGCCAGAATGAATTAGCTTGTCTTGACCACTGTTTTATCCTGAACAGTGACCAGTGGTGAACCCTTAGAGAAAACACAGAAGAATAAGCATGTACAGAGTGGTTCTTAGCCCTAGCTCTTTGTAATCAGCAATTCAGGCACTTTCAAAGTCAGAAGTTAAATCCACCTCTGCTCCACTAACTTCTCCAGACCTATTTTGAATCCATATATTTTTTTGTGTGTCTATTATAACCTGTGGCAATAATCCATAAATTTATTTGTTTCATAAATAACACGTTTCAGATTGCTACTTCTTGTAATAAAGCTATAGGAACACCTGATTAAACGAACAGCTTGCTGTTTTGAAACAGATTATCCTTTTCAAGTAATCGTTTCCATAGAATTAATGATTTCTTAGACTTCTGCCATAACATTCTCCATTACATATTTTGGGACTCCTAACCTATTTAATCTCTACTTAGATGGAAGTAATTCCTTACCTGTGAATATACTGCATACCCTCCCTTCTCTGCTCTATCGTGTTGAAATGGAGTGGAAAAAAGTATTCCTGTACAACTATTCCAGATGCTTTCTATTAGGCAACTTGAAAGATAAGGAAAAGTGGTGGATACAAATGATAAAGGTAAAGAATCATAGCAATACTGGACACCACCTTGCTGTGATTTCCCCCGTCTTTTCATGATTTCCCTTTTGTCGCCTATAAACCTAATAGTATTTATAGTTGTTAGATACATTCTTGTTCTTGGACTTAGAAGTAAGTTAATTACATGTGCTTCTGATAACTGGAAAACAAATGTTTCAAGGTGCCAAGCAAGTTATCAACAAGATCCACTTATGGCAGTAGTTTTGGAGTCTGAGTTGAGAAAATAGGGAAGGAACAAAACTCACTGTGAGGAGCTAGGTGGAAAACCCATAAAGACAAAGAAAGGAAAGGAAATTCAAGATGTATCATTCACAGCTTCATTGCTTGTGGCTGTTAATGTCACTGTTTTGCCTAAAGAAGTAGTTTCCCCTGATGTAGTAGAAGAATAAGCAGGGCTCATCTGGATATGAAAGATGAGCAAAGAAAGATGTTCAAATAAATCCAAAAGGACCAGCATGTAAGTCACCTTATGAAGCTGACTGTTCTCATTCGGAGTTGCTTACAGGTGAAAACATGAAATCTCTAATACATATATAGCCAGGTTTGCAGCAATGGTCTGTATAGGTCTTACCTTAAAAAAAAAATACCTGAAAGAGACAATGCAGCACAAGTATGCAGTGGGGATTAAACCCTTTTTGTCAGGAATATGTTTGAACTGACTTCATAGGTCATTTGCATTTCTAGGACACCTCAGACTTCTCTTTATGACTGTCTGAAAGCAACGGAGCCTTTCCAGAAGGGCAGATGATTGTACTTACTCTTTGGAAGGAGTAAATACCTTTTCTCTCCTTGGGGAAAAAAAAGACCAACATATCAGTCCTAAGGAATTTATTTCTGTGGCTTTGGAACAGTTTTCAGAACTGAGGATAGAAAAACGTAGTCAAAGCTCGGTGGCTATTGTCAGATATATGCATATTTACATGCACATAGGTTTCCAAGGCCTTTAACTTGTGAGTGCAACTTGATCTAGTTATAATACTTCTTTCATTTGTATTGGAAACTCAAGAGGACAGTGGGCTACCTAGTTCAGGGATACATGAAGAGAAAGCTATTTTTCTCTGTATTTTTTCATTTTGGTGCCAAATGCAGCTAAACCAGAACAGATACTTACCTAATTAGACATATTTAAAGAAATGCTTTTCTTTATTAAAGGCTTTAGAGCTAAGCACATAATTAGTGTATGCTGTAATTAAGCTCCAGTGAATTATAGATCAGTTGGCCTATAGCTAAGAGTGCTAAAAGTATTAATTTATATATTTTTACCTGCTTATTTATTTTTTGTCTGCAGTTGAACCCATATTTTCATGTGTAGATATTTATGTAGAGAGTCTGAGAAAGTGAAGAACTTAGTTGTTGACTATTTAATTTAATTGGATTTTAATTAAATTAGAGTTGTCTATCTGAAGGGACAGATTCTCAGTTGACCAAAATGAACATGTAGTAAATGGACGTCCTTTGACATCAGATAATGTGCTGGGTCAGATGCCTAGGACATTTGTAATGTTAGCTAAGTTTTGTTTTATGTTTCATGGGTTATGAGCAACTGCAAAATTATTTCCTAATATAACACTACTGACTGCAGTAGAGGGACAAAAAGAAGGAGTCTACCACGTGATCTTGAAGTATTAGAAGTCCTAGGTAACATCAAAAAGATAATGTAAGACTTAATGTAAAAAACATTTCATATTAAATACAAAAATAGTCCTGGAAGCATAAGCCAGATTCAAGGTCTTCCAGGGAAGTCTACCCACCAGACTACAAAGTTAAATTCACCCTGTGCTTCCTCTCTGGTCCCGTATATCCTGCACTCTTATCTGCCTGGGGACATCTTCAAAAGAGACATGCAGATTGTCTTCCCACACTTCAGGAGACTATTGTCTGGTGACTAGGACATGAGCTTTGAAGGTGGAAGATGCAGATCAGAGTTTTCAGGAAAAGGATGGGACTGAATCTGTGAGTCCAAACTGCTCAGTGACTGCACTAAGTGGTATGCCAGTAAGCAACATGCTGTGTGGTAGACAAGGGAAAGGCTTCTCATCTCTTCTTTGTCTGTGGTCTAAAACTGACCTACTTTAGATTTGCAGTGTGTGACAAGAGTGGTCCTGCCATGTTCTATGGCCTCTGGGAGTGTTTACTGGATTGAGCTTTTGGGGTGATTCAGACTTCACTCCTCCTAGTTTCTCAATCTAAACTGAGCTCAGACATGATCTAAGTGCTGTGCTGCTTAAGCCTGCCAAGTATAGGACAGCTCTGGGCACGCGCAGTGACTTAATAGGTACCTAAAGAGATTTAACATCAAATGTTGAAGAGCTTATAGAGATTAGGTGTCTCCAGCTCAGAAGGTGAGTCAGGACTTTGCAATCACAATTTGCCCTCAGCAGCCCAAATTTATTTTATTTTAGTACCTAAATCTTGTACTGGAACTTGCCTTGAATGCCCTCTATATCTAAAATAAAACAAACGAAATCGATCACAATAAAGTAGCAGGGTTCCTTGTTTCCAGTAGTTAACTGCAGAAACATCTTTCTTTAGATAACAAACCTTAGAAACACATGAAATGCTCATCAGTAGATCAAAAATTCATAAGCCAGGTTTCTGTACTTATGACCCTTCTGATCTAGGTAACAGCAATACTTACCCATTGTGAAAATGTGAGAAAATGTGCACAGAAACAAGAAAAACACACCAGGCACATGATATTGAGAATGAATTTGCCTGGTTGTGTGAACAGCATTACTGATACATAACCCCAAGTTAACTCACCTCAATGCCATTATTTTCTGAAATAATTATGACATGCAGTAACGTAGAAATATTTCAGGAGATGTTGTCTGAAATTAGGAGAAATGAGTGCTGATCATCACCACTGAATATGTAAGGGATTTAGCTGAAGATATTTGAATTTTTAGGATGCCAAGAAGTAGCCAGAGACAAGCTTCATAGCAGGTTAGGCCACTCAATCCTTAAAACCTATTTAGGAAAACTCACTTTCTAAATCAACTCCAAGTTAGCTGGAACACCTTTGAATGTTAGTTCATATGATCCAGGAGACATAGACATGATGACCTTTATTATTACCTCTGGTTAGGCACCAAAGAAGAAACAAGCAAACAAACAAAAAATCAAAATGCGTGTTCCTAAATTCCGTATGTGTTTTCGAATGTCTCTTCCCTCTGCAAAAAATATGTTGCAGTTCTCAGTTGTGCAGAGTGCTTGCCACTGCCACTGGCTTCACTTCTACCCTGAAACCTACGTATCTAAAGAAGTGCTTTATTTTGACGTCATTCATGTTTGGAAATGGCGGGTCAAGCTCTCTTTTATGACAAATATACAAGTGAGACATTAAAATGAAACAATTTGAATGAGTCATCAAGTCTTCATTAATCTATTTTTAGGGACCGTTTTATTAGAGGTTTAAAGATATTGTTCTACAAGAAGAGGAAGTTCCTCAAGCACTGAAGTTCCCAAACAAAGCAGAGTCTCAGATGAAATCAATGTTTAGGTGCCTTTGAGTACCTGGGTTCCTGTCCCTAGAACAAAGCTCAAATAGATGGCGTATTATTCCCAGCACACAGGTTCCTAAACTGTCCTGGATCAACAGCATGTTGATTAAAATAATTGCATCATATAGGCAGTGCACTTTGGATAACATTCTTTAAGCTACACTAATCTGAGTCCAGTAATACTTGTGATTCTTACGACTGATGGTATAATATTTTAAAACTTACTAACTCTTCTTTTACTCTTTTGTCACATTGTTAGTTACCTTGGGATCATCCAGGTATACTTTTTTTCATTCCTTATTCAAGTTGAAGTCCACTGGGAAGGGAAAATGAAGAGTTGAGAAATCAAAAGGATCTGAATGTAGATAAAAGAACATTTGCTTTTTAAGGTGCATTTCCTTTTGTCTTCTTTTTTTTTAAGATCTTTACCACAGACTGATGTTCTCAAGCTACAGGCTATTGAACTTACTAGTACAAAGATCCACCTGGTGCTGAATAATCACATACAACTTTTGTTTGATGTCTTCAACATGAAGCTTTTAAGTCAGGCTGTTGAGACCATTGCCTATCATGCTGACCAATACTGTGTCACTTCTTCCTTGTACTTCCCTGCCAGGCTGCATTCATCTGGTGCCTCTTGCCTTGCCTTACATTCAATTATAAACTTTTCTGAGGCAGTGACTGTGTTTTGTGTTTGTACTATATATACAGATGTCTGAAGTGATCTCCAAAGTATTACCACAGTGCAAATATCAATCGTTATATAAAATAATTTATATTCATTTAAAATAAAATAATTTCTATTCTTCCTTTTTGCAAGAATAAAAATGTGTATATCATGCTTCTAGCATGGTACTTCAAAATGATAGCTCTGCATTTGAAGGTAATTCCAATTATGAATATTCTAAATAAAATAAAATTAGCTCTTTAAATATTCAGCTCTGTGAGAGTTGGAATCAAAATGGTTTATTTTGTATGAGAAACTCTCAAAGATCAGTGAGTTGAGAAATTCAAACACAGAAATTCTTTAATTACTATGTGATTCTGAAAAGTGAGTACAGTTCAGAAAAGCAAAGAACCCAATATTCAGTAATATCCATTTCTTATCTAGTAAGGTTCCATAGGACTATCTTTCCTCAACATATGCCTCATGCCCTTCATTCTGACTGTTCCAGAAATCACGTAGTCACTTATCTATATGTTAGAGAAATTCCTCTCCTTGTTTCTGGAAAGAGCAAATATATGGTTAGATTCTAAAAGGACTGCAAATGTATATAATTGCTAATCGTGGCAGATCAGAATAGAACACATCAAGAGTTACAGTCTTTGTAAAATGAGCTTAATCTGCTAGATAAAGCAAAATTATTAATTTATGTGCTACAAAAGGCTGAGAAGAATACCTTCTCTTTAAATCATCTGCCACTCAGGGATTTCTCATCTGACATGTTATAAACACTCCACCAAATACATCTGGAATTTAGTATCCCAAAGGTTAATTAGACCTGCAAAAAAATAAACTATTTGTATACTGTCTGCAGAAATTCTAATTCAATTCTTCTATGGACATGACTATACAGCTGCATTAAATGGAATTACAGCCAGAAGAATCTCTCCTAAGCCACTTATTTTCAGTTAGAATAATTAGAAATATAAATATTCCAGTATTCGCTTTATTAATACATATACTAAAGATTCTACTGGGATATATATAAAGACTGAAGGTAAAATGGGTAAGCCAATTTACTGTAATTTTCTCTTTCACTTACTGCATATTCGCTCTTTAAAAGGCTGTGGGTTTACAATCTGCATGAAGACTCAAACCTGCAATTTGAATGTGAGATGTAGACTCAAACCAAGGATAAGTGGAAGTTGGCTTGTGTTGATGGAAAATATTGCAACATTAAAGAGGAGTTTGTTGCAAAAGTTTTCACATCATCTACCTCTCTCATGCTTTCTCTCATATTCTTTTAATGTTCGCTACAAGAATGGCACTCAGGCATCAGAATGTGGGTGGCCTTTCTATGTTCATACATGTTCATATGCCTATACATTTCCTATTTATTATGCCTGAAAACTAACAGTTCCAATCAGGAAGAACATTTATTTGTGTGCAGAGATGGCTCCAGAGGATGGCAACTGGCACTGTATATTCTTAATGTATGCTTTTTATTCAAATACAAAAGAACAAAAATTTAACTGGTATTGCATGACATTTCGTCACATAATCATACTAAGTAAATAACTGCACATGTTTTCCACCAAACATCCCCTGCACTATGAGAACAGTTAATCTGTTGTAGAAGAATATCCTAGCAGAGTAATTAAATATACTATTCATTTTTTCTGCAGCTACGTGGTCTGTTCAAAAGCAAGGAGGCTTGACTAGGGTTTCTATATCCTGGCAGTTACAACAGCTGAAAGTTGTTATTGTCAGTTAGAAAAACTGACCTAAGCTGTACATTGGGTGGGAAAAGACTAAGACAAAAAGAAGATAAATTGATGCATAAAACTACTTACAATTTTATTTGAACATTTTTCTTCTCACAGCTTCATTCATTCAATCCTCTATTTTTTCTTACTTTTTCTTTTAATACCATTATTTTAAAAATACCATTTAATTACATATTGTTTTAGCCACAGTCTTTCATTTCTGTCCTACAGGACAGAATTCTGTCCTATAATGCCTATAGCTATGGCATTAATTATTTATTTGTAATTATAAGTCAAAGCCATTTTGAGTCAGATACTTTATAACTCCACAACGTAAAAAGGAGGCTGTTGATTTTTGTACTATCCAGGTGTATCAACGATTGTGTTAAAGTGGATAAATGGAAAAAGTGGATAAACTTATTCTAAGTTAGAATAAATGGAACCCAAAATAAACATGGCATTCACATCCTGTAGCTTCAGCCATTTAAAAGGCAGATACTCTTTTATCTTCTGGGCTCTCTCTACAGCCAGTGATACCACCGGAAGGTGATTCATTCCACTGTAAGATTCACATCTAAAATAGTCATACGTCATGAATCATGTTTGTTCCTCTTATTTGAGAAAACCTGGGTGACTGGATAGGCTGGTGCAATGTTTTAGGTTGCTAAATTGAGGAGTGATGAATTTTACCTTCTTGATCTCAACCCAGCAAGGATATAAAGACAAACCTTTGTATTACTATCTCTCTTTTTTAAACAAGTACGTAAATGTAATTACATTATTGCTTTACTTAGATTGGTTTAGAATACCCGATTTGTTTTCCCTTTTGTTCTATCAGTCCCAATTTGTGCCAAATAACAAACTGTGTGAAACACGGCTCACCTCTATTATTTCACCCTTGTGACCTGATTTATGTCAAAAAAGTAGTTACAAAATATTATTTTACTGTTCATTTTTTCCAAGCAATAAAGTCTGTGGAATGTAAAACTTGTACAAGATTGTTTCATTCTTGCACTCAGTGAGGTGAGGACATTTAGCTCTCTCACTGCTGTTCTGATACTCTCCCTATTCTCACCAGTCAAGTTTATTAAATAGTTCAGTTCTTCACTTTTTAAGAGTTTTCAGTTTGGAGAAAATGAGCATAAAGTTGCTGAATTAATGGCATCAACTTTTAAAATATAACTAAGCTGTGTGATTAAACTCTATATTTCAACTCAATATAAATTAAGGGAGACAAAGAACAAAGGGCTTTGAAATGTTTAGTTTCGTCTTTAGCAATTTAGCTAGGGAAGGAGAACTTGCATTGCATATTGCTGCTTGGAAATGGCACTTCTTAGTTGGCAGTAGCAGGCAGGATTCTTTTGCATTACCTCCAGCCAGTGAATAAGGAACTCTTCAAACCAGCTAAGGGTTTTTTTTTCTTGTTTATGGCTCGCTCATTATTTATACAGCACTGGTGTGCACACAGGATCACCAGCTAATATATTTGATGACTAAATAGTACATTGCAACCCTTACAATTCGTATCATTGTAAACCCATCACTTTAGTAATATGAACATAGCAAAATGGCATTTTAAAAGTAAGATGAGATATAAACAGCACCCACCCTCCTTGTTTATACTGCAGCAGTTAGCGTTTATTATTGTTCTGTGTAAAATGCTAAGAAAACAATCATTTCCAGGCTGGGTAAAAGCAATGTAAATATCAGCAGGTGTATTTAGTGCTATTAACCTGGCTGTAAAGACCTTATTTGCACAAAATGTTCAGGAAGAAACTCTTATTACTTGGCAATGTTACTGGACCATAATCTTTAAACAAACCCTGAAATCACTAGCTAAAACCATAACTGTGTTGAAGTGGAAGCAAGCATGTATGCACAAGAGTGCTTAAAAGCCTGTTAAAACAGCCTAAACAGGAGCAGGCACCTTTCTGCTGGTCAGTTATAACGAAAGTAACAAACCTATGCTGTGCAAAGTGGGTTTCTTCTGATGAAAGCTTCATTACTGAGTTTCTTGGAGACACAAAGATATAGGCACCTCTGGATACAACTCCATTTCACAGCAAAGCACTTCATAACCTGAAACATAGCTGGAAATTGATGGAGTGAAGTCAGATTCATCAGATAGCTATCGCTACCACTCTGAATTATTGATTATCAAACTTATCTTTCTACTCTAATCAATAACAACTGGTTTGCAGATAAAATTTTTCACTGTCTGTATTTATACAGCTGGAACTGGCTATAATTGAGTAACTCAGTCTTGTGTAATTCCACTGTTGCTGCATGAGAAGTTCAGAGCAAGCAATAGAGAACACAGATAGAGAGCAACTGAGTTTTTCAAAGAACATTGAACTGTGAGGCAATTTTTTTTCTTGTTTGTTTGTTTGTTTCCCTTCGGAATGATCAGCTCAGTTATTAGTGGGCTAAAGTGAAGGAAAGAAACAAAAAGGAAAAAGAAACAATGAAACAAGTATTGACTAAATAAGTACAAATTCCAGAAATTCTGGGAAAAAAAGATAAAGATACCACTGTGCTGAATAATGGAGAAATATATGTAACACTAATTATACCAACATGCATATTGGCCATAACCAACAGGCAAATGAGTTAACAACAGGGGGAATACACAAGACACTGAACACAGATCTTTCCTCCCAGATAGTAGAAATAAATGTTAATTTGGTATAAGCAACTCATAATTTTCCAGTTGGAATACTTTGATACCAAATTTTTTTAAGATTAAAAAAGTTAAGAAAAGCTGATGTTTAACACAAATTATTCAGTCTTGAACTTATTCATTTACACTTGAATAAGTAAGATACTTCAATAAACTATTCCTGACTCAATCCTAACTCAAATATAAAAAATGGTTGAAGTAGTATGTGTGACTGAGTGATGAACTACCTTTTATCTTCTGTTTAAATGTTTTAGAATAGCATAAGGAATTATAAAAATCCTAATAGTGTGCAATTAAACTTTAGGGAGACAGTGGGAACATTAAAGAAAAAGACATTTAAGATCAATTTATACTCAAACTATAATCTATTTAGATTAAACATTAAGACTAAACCTTGAGTCAAAACTTCAGTGTTACTGAGCACAAGAAAAAGGAAACCAGAAGCCAAGAAAAAAGTAAAATGAATGAACAATGATTAGAAACCTGAGGTTTATATCTTGCTTCTGGAAAATAAAAAGGCAGCCAAAGGGAATACAGAGCACTTCAAACTGAAATCTGACACACCACACTCCCTCTCCAAAACAAAACCCCAAAACGAACCACTAAAACCCCTGAACTTGCAAACTGGAAACACATCTGTGAACACTAGATTTCATTCACCGTGTTTAGTACTTTTCTAATAAATAAAAAATAACTGATGTTAGAAAGCTGTTTTGTTCACAGAGAAGGATAGTTAAAGCAAGCCAATGCCCACTTCCAGCCACAGATTTCTTCACTGTTGCATTTTTGTTTGAAGCTGTGTTGTCAGCTATAATTAAATCAATTATCAGGCAGTGCAAATAATGATGGAAAACCTGGAAAACTTCATGAGCTGACCCTTATAAGCAGCTCAAAGTTGTTAGTTATCTGATAGCTTCAAGCATTTTAATCCACAAGACTTGACCATGAATTTTACAAGAGCAAGTACTTTTGCAATAGTTGAAGCAATAGAGTACTTAACAGAAATCATAGCCAAGATCTTCAGTTTTTCCAAGTAATGGATTTTAAGCTCCAACCTGAGATGCTGAAAATGGATTTTTCTTTTTTTTCCCCCAACTAACAAACAAAAAGATATCTTGGGTTAAGACCTGAAAACTAATGCATCTAAATTATTAGAACCATTATAAAATCCTTTTACCTAATGAGAGGTAACATTTACTTCAACAACAGGTAAATGCAAAGGGCACAGAACATATAACTATTTTTATCATCAGCAAACATAAGAGGAACCTGCAAAAGGGCAGATCCTCGTCCTTCCTTAGGAGTCAAGTAGAACATCTTAAGGTCAAAGTTGCTAAAAAAGACATGGTTAAGATGTTGTTACATCTTGACGCTCAGTACACCCAATTCTTCAAAATACCAGGAGATAATTTTGACATACAATTGCCTACAAGAGTTTGTTCAAGCAGTTAAATGTGGTTAGAAGCCATTTTCTATCATTAAAGCATCCACACTTCTGATTTCAGGATGAATTTGGAAAATAAAACCTCTGTGAAATGAGAGAAGCTAAAAGGATATTTTAGAATCCCAGTCAAACTTTTGCTCGAATTTAGTTTTACGAGGAGCTGACACTTACCTGAACTGGTTTCATCTGTCTTTAAGCTGCAAGGATATTTTTGTGCAGTCTAATGTGTTTCCTTCACTGCTATTCTTTCCCTTCACTGAAAAACAAACCATTCATTTTTTATTGCCTTATGCAGAGCTATTCCATCAGAAAAGGAAAAGAAAAATGGCACATAGTAGGACATTTCTATTAGAAGTGGGCTCAAGATAGAAAGATTGAACCTGATCTGAAACATACAAACATAAGGGGGTTGGTATGCTTTTGCCATACTATAGTCTTTGTATGAGAGCCTTTTGGCTGAGTCTGCCTCATATCGACATCCCCGAGAAGATAAGAAAGACAGATTGCAGGTAGGAAAGATACGTATAGAGGAAAATTAGGGAAATAACCAACTTATTTCTTCTATCTATAGTAAATAAACCATTCTGACTTTCTCTGTTTAAAATTTCTGTGATATTCTTGTCTGCATGCAGGAATCTGATTCCAGTCAATCATATGTAGCAGACGCACTTATCCTGGTAAGATTTACCGATATTCTAAGTAAGAACTGTGAAAGGATTAATTTATATGAATGAATTGTTCTAGTGAATTATGCTTTAGCATGTCTGGAATTATTATAAATGTTTTTACCAAATCAAGTCCATTAGTGAGCTAGTAAGAAATCAGGTACAATATTTTGACTTTCCTGCTTAAAAACACCATGTTGTTTCTGAGTGGTAACTTACAAGAATTCTTTTTTCAAAGGGTCATATCTTTGTGGTACCGAGGCAATTAGTTTTACCTGTTAACATAACTAAGCATTTGACTACACAAAGAAGCTAGAGAATTTGTCAGCTGCTTTGCTGTAAAAAAACCCCCTTCAGTAAAGATGACACAGCCTTTGGGTACAATATTTGCATATATATTTTGTTGTCCCAAAAATGTGAACTTCTTGTTTTGTAGACTAGAAGGAAGAATAAACAATCTTCATTTCTAAGTTTGGCCCATTCTGGCAATGGAAATGAGATTTGCAGTGTACAAGTTCAAAATGAGATCTTTTTGTCTTTCACTGTGACATTAAACCAATGCACAAAGGCATGATAATAAATAAAAGTTTTTATGTCTGTTATTGTCTTCAGGTTGAGTGGTATCTTTATGTTAAACAAATACACCTGTAATACACATGAAATGGGACTCAGAGGGGCCCAGCAGGTTGCCAAGCTCTCATGTTAAGGCAGCAAGAGCAACATGAGTAGTATCTGAAAAGCAACTACTTCTCTAACTGTTAAACGCAAGTATTTAAACAACAAAAAATAATGAAAATTAGGTTTGAGTAATTATTGAAACTTTGTAGAGATCTGAACAAAAGCCTCTCCTCACACAGGTATGCAGAATCTAAGTTCTAGTGGCCAGGGGCAATGAAATAACTCATATAATTTTGGCTTATGATAAGAACAAACCAGGTCAAAACAATTTCATTTCCTCTGTGGCAGAAAAACAATCTTTGATGAAAAGTGGAAGAAGTATATGTAATCTATACCTTCATAAACTTTTGGTTTTCTCTTACATGATAATTTCATAAACAAGGTAGAGAGACATGCTATAGCTAAGAAAACATTAAGCTGGATGGAAAACTGGTTTGAAAAAGAATATTTTGATACATAGTAAAATAATAGTTATTTACAGCTCATTATGAAATTGGAGTCGGTTATCTGATGATGACCACAGAGATTTGTCTTGGACCAATACCATTATTGTTATTACCAAATTTTGACAGATTTTCAACAACATCAGTACAGAAGGTGTTGCAAGTAGATCAGAGAACAAAACTTGAACAATTCAGAAACACTGTCCAACCTCCAAAATATTAAATAAAATGAAGAATGAGAGTGATGACATGTCAAGAAAAAAATAACCGACAGTGGGAAATTTGAAAAGTGCCCTATCTAGGGAAAGGACAAGAAAAAGTCTAGAGAGGACTGAAAGGGGTAATGCTAAAATGATCTGTATTGGGTCCAAAGGTCCACCTAACTTACCATTCTGCATCTAACACTAGCCAATAAGAACTGCTTAGGAAAGACTATATGAAGCAGAATAAGATGGACTGACCCTTCCCTAGTATATTCTTTGACACTTTCATATTAAAACAGTCTTACAGTGTGTAAAAGACAGCTTCACAAAAGAAATGAAGGTAATGTTCTCAGCATCAGCTATGGATTCAACCTTAAAATCTGTGGCACAAGCCTGAAGTTACAGATTTGGGGTAAATGCCAAAAAGAAACTTTTAATAGAGTTCAGGGAAGTTTCAAATCACTATCAGGAGAGATTTCTGTAACAGTAGGTTAGACAAATGTTTATGAGAGATGATAGCTGATCCTGGAATGAGTCAGGAAATTAACCAAATAAGCTCTTGAGATCTCTTTCAGACATATTTTCTATGATTCCATATCTTCTCAGTCATCTTCCAACCATTTTCCAGGTGTTTTTTGTTTCTTTGGCAGAAAATGTATAATGTGTTTTATGAATAAACCATGTGCAATGTTTGGCTGAGGAAGATGAAGTGAAGAGGTCACAACTCTTCTCAGGTGGAATATGATTCAGCAGCACAAAACCAGAAAAGACTGAAAATAAAAAGGTCTGTTCAGAAAACTAGATGAACTTTAATATCTGTACTGGAAATGCCACTTGAATTTGAAAAAAATGAATGAATCCCCAAGGGGAATTAAATGAGAATTCAGACTTCACGTGGGAACACATCACAGTAGTATCCCAGTGCAAGTTTTGAAGAGAAATATTGTTTTCATACAATAGATGAGAATTTTCTTCTCTCCATTATTCAGCACAGCTCCATGTATTTTATTATCTTCTTTCACCTATTATGTTAGTAAAATCTCTCCATTTTTTTTTACTATGCTGGCTTTCCATATTCTCAGATGTAGGACAAGGCATTGTACATTCCTCCTGCATCATACGCCTTCTTGCTAATAACTGAATCTTTAGCTATTAAAGTAGAAATCATTTGTGTACAGGGAGTCAGCTAAACACAACTGCATTCATCACATCACAATTATACCATAGGTATTACCTAGGGCACCATTAAAAATATGCAATAAGAAATAAGCTGAAACTACTAAAGCTTCATACAGGATTTTTCTTGAGCAATTGGCACCCAGCCAGACAGCATACTTCTCAATCTTCTCAGCCTTATTGTATCGAATAAAGATACAAGACGTCTCAATCTTCTTGTATCGAATAAAATTTGGAAAAAAAAAAAAAGTAAATGAACATTTCCTTTAGAGGAGATTAGTTCTCCCTTACAATTCTATTTTAAAAAATTGTTGTGGAATCGTAGCTTTCTTTGTCTCTCATTACTTCTATAAAAGTTTTTTCTCACTCCCATAATTATGGAAAATCTTATGCCAGAAACAGCGAACTAAACCCCACCTTGACTTTTGTACATTGATGTTAATCAAGGCTAATCAGGTTGTCCCTGTAGCACATAGCAACATAACAGTTTTTCTAAACACAAGTACACCCTACAGGTCTTAATTCATTCTTTTAGAGGCATTGACATGTTGAGGTTCAACTAGTTATGCTTTTCTCAGTTTGATTTCTACAAATTGAAATTTTATAACTAACTGAATAAACCTCATGTTTACCTTAATTGATCTTGTCCAATTTTGCTTTGCTTTCCCCATGAGGATAATTATTTAGTGTAATCTCATCATTCATGAAGAACAGTCACTAGTGAAAACCACTTCTTGACATTTTTTTTCTCCTCCATGTCTATGATTTACTTTGTGTGTCCACCAGTCTTTAGCCAGCAGACAAGTAATACAAGATTAGCCCTTTCTCAGACACCTTACAGAAGCAACTTGTTGCATATGATGAATGTTTCTTCAAACAAGCAATATATGTTACAAGAGTCTCAATATTGATCTTATGGTAACATGTATTAGTGCAGGATTATACTTGCTTTTCTGAAGCGTGGCTTCAAACTTATTTGTGTTATTCTTCTTTCTATGGAGCCAGTTTATATTGCAAAGTATGAGGAAATTCATTGTAAGTATCACTACAGATCTTCCATGTCTACTGTAAGCATTACCTACTCAAATTTACTACCATATCATTATCCTATGTGTTAGATATGGATGCTGAGCAATAGAAAGATTTGAGTGTTTTTGAAAACGTATCTATTCGATTGTAAAGAGTGGTTTCACTTCACAAAATGCTTTGAAGATGTTACAACTATTTTTTTCTTTTTTTTGGTAGCAAGTTCATATATTTATCTTGGTTGTCTACAGTAGTTTTGAACATTGTTTAACTTTATTCTATAAATATTTTTTCACTGAGATGACTGCAATATAAGTGTAAGTGAAACACCCTCTGTTGGTTTCAGAGAAATCTGGAAAGGCTCACACTATGCTCTGTACCAAGAGCTCAGACGTCACTTTCCATGGAACATATGACAAGGTGGTGGAAAATTTTAGCCATATTTTGGCTGTTAAATCAAGGGAAAAGATTATCATTGCCAAAAACAATTCCCTCTGTAATCCTTTACCTCCGTTATCTGCAGCATTCTGCCTGTTATCTGTTTTCTCTCCTCATTGTTCTGATTGGCAAGGGAAGTACAGGTCACTCTGCAGTGGCACCTGAACACAGCTGCACAGGCTGCTCCTTGTAATGACAAGCTTGTTACACAATAGCGAGAAATCAAAATGCACATTTCCTGGCAAGCTGAAAGGTATCACTTTCAACAGAAGGGTAACTAATGCAAGGGGGAAAAAGAATCCTTCACATTCACATCTCTTTGTAAAAGGAACTATTGCATAAGTTGTGTCTGTGGCAAAATATGTTGAGGTCTGATTAATACGGAAGCTGACACAATGGGAGGAAAAATATTTTAGTGGATACAAAAAGTGTTCCGATTAAACGAAATACAAGCCCCATCAATAATGGCTTGAAAGAGACTATCTTACTGCCTGCACCAAATGTGTCTGTTTTTTGAAGACTGCTTAGGTAAAAGTGAGTTACACTGCTCATGCATTTAATACTATATTTTTCTGTGTACCACTTGGTAGAGATTACAACAGTGGACTGAAAACACAGTCATGGTGATCTGAGGGATATTTATTATAATTTTCTGGCTAGATAATATGAATTTGTTTCCCAAGCAGTCGGTTTCTATAGAATAAGAGAGGCAGAAAATTATTTCTGCAAATTGGAATTGATGAAATGTCTTTTTCTAAGCCATGCATATTACTGATTAAATTGTGTGTTAAAATAATTAAAGTGAATTATCTACTTACTGGTTTTGTATTTTTTTGTGGGTTCACTTATACTTTATAGACAGACTGACATGCTTCACTTGTTAGTATTTATAATCATTCTGCTTAATTGAGCTGTCAATTGCTTGAAGAAATACACCACAAAAATCTTCTAAAAACCATACAAATTTAACTGAAAGATCCCATTTCAGAAACAAATTGAGAATTATATTAAGAGTTTTGTGAGGCAATTTTTGCAATTTAGCAAAATCAGATAGGTTGAAATAAAAGTATGTAAGTTCATGTGCAGTTACAGTGGTTTTCATTTGACATTCTCCAAATCAAATCTGACTTCATTTTGACTTTCTCATAAGGTAAAAAACAGATTTGTCTGAGGCTCATTATGTCTTCTCAAAACTGTCACTTTTAAAGATATGTAAACTACAACCATAAAACGATTTGTTGATCTTTCGTGAGTCTTCATTCATATTTAGAGCTGGTCTCCCAAGGAAACTTCCTTGAGATTTTGACTTGTCTAGACATTTCTTGTTGTACATTTTTCAACCTTTCTTGTCAACTTAGTTTTGCAATGTAAGCAGGACCCAGAAGCTAAAGTGGCTAAGAGAAAGCTTATTTCCTTCTAAGTCCAGAATGGATCATTATAGGAAACTCTTGAGATTTTCCAGATATACAGGTTTCAGAGGTAATATAAAGAAAATAGTATCAAGAAAATCTCTTCTGTGCTTAACTACTCCAATAACATAAGTGAGCAATTGGCTTGAAGATCCAGGTCCATCATGAAATGAATGGTTTCCCATTTATATCAGAATCAAAACGGATGTGCTTATCTTGGTTGTTACATCTGCTTGCGGATGCTGGAGAGAGGGTAGATGGGCAAGTGACACAAGGAGCTTTTAAGCTTCAGAGTGACAGTGCCCTCATGAAATGGTATTGCAGTATGCTTTCAGAGGTTATATGAAAATCATTTAGTCATTTAATCTGACTTTCCTTTTTCTTTTTGACATTATCTTTTCAGAAAATTTTTGTTGGGGTAAAAAAATCGAACTCCTTCAGTGTTATTTTTGTTTTATTTGCCTCACATGACTCTTGTGCCTTCCTTTCTGTCTTACTTGAGGCTTGAAAAAAGTAAAACTAAGCTTAAAATGATAAGTATGTAGTTTATGAGCAATAAATTTCCTTGTATTTTTTTAGTTACTTTCTGCTTCTCACACACACCCTTGCCTCACATATTCCTTTATGTTCAGGAGGAAATAACATACTGTCCTAGAAAATTCCTTAGTTAGTGTGAGCATTTCAGCTTTTAAAGTATTGCTTTACACACCTCTCCATAGATTGTTAAAAGTTTTTCAATTACATTGGATCAGAGTCTATCAGGCAAAGGCTTCATGTGAAAGATATGTCTGGGAATTCTGTGCCAGCTTAAGTCACCTAAAATTAGGTGTCTACAATGTGAGTTGGTGCCTAATTTCCCTTAAAGTTAATAGAGCACTAGGGCTTGATGCAGTTGGCTAGGCATAGGCATTCAATACCATCTCAGGTGTGCTAGAGTTGGCAGTGCCAACTGCCACCTGAAGGACATCCCCCTTTAGGTCCTGTGACTTGCAAATGCTGGCCTCATCAAGATAATTCACATCCTGGGGCATCTGAGATGGCACTATAGCTGGAAACCTGTGTTCAGACTACACAATCAACATCCTAAACAATATAGCCAGTATAGTTGTGAAACTGTTTAGCTAACTAATCCCTGCATGTTCACTTAAAGGTCAATTAAATTGTTCTGTAAGTTTTGTTCAGTAGATCTCCTTTAATAGACGTTTAGGCATATCAATATATAGGCAAACATCTACATTTATATGCCTTCATTGCAAACTGATTCACATCCTGATTATTTGTGAAATATGAAATTTGAGAGACCTTACTGTGCCTCTAGTTTTCCTTTTAAAAGTTGAAAATAAATCCTTGAGAGATCAATATGTGGTTTCCATATGGAGTAGAAATATAAAACTCATTTGCACCTCAAGAGGTAATTTGAGTAGTTGTGACACATCACCGCAGAAAGGTACCTCTCACGTATCTTCAGTTTAACCAGCTCTTAGGAGTTGAGGTACGTTGAGAAAATGTGTCTCTCTGCAAGTAGCTAAAGAGCCTTATTTTGCCTACAAAGAAGACTAACTTGCAGTTCCTCAACTGTTTTATCTTGTAATGAGAGGATAAGAATCAGGTCCTTCCATGGGACTTCAAGAAATTAGGATTAGAGCGTTGGAGGGATCCATCCCTGAAAATCTTCCAGTTTGGTTACATAGCCAAAGACACTAAGCTGGAATGATTTAACAAGCTTTCTAAAATAGTATACAATTGCAACAGGGTTTTTCCAATAAATGCATTGAAATTAAACCTCCTATAGCTGAATCAAAACATTTAAAAATTTAAATTTAAGGTTTCCCCCATTTAAATTTTGAACTTTTCCCTCTTCAAATTCTTATCAGTTGTGGCTAGCTGAAGTAAAATAATGAACAAAATGAATAGAAATCAATATTAATCTTCTTTTAATCATAAGACAAAATGATCAGCTTAATCCTTAAATGTGGAGAATACTTAAAAGTGTACAAAGGCTCATTGATCAGCACTGAAGCTTGATTAGGTGAGCATTCAAATCAGCAAAGCATCCAGGCAGATTGTCTAAAACCGTAGAGTGTATGTAATAGTGTTTTATTTCAAGTCATGTTTCAGACTCTTACAAAGTGATGTGCAATAGACTGAGAGAAAAATTGAACTTTACCGTCTTGCAGAAATGATTTCCACAAGGTTCAAATTGGAGATAAAATAGATTTAAGGGGCATCCTGAACAGACACTAGTTGATCATTGAGTTAATTGGAAGTGATGAAGCTATTTTATGTGGTAGAAAAACTAATCAAGATTTATTAACCTCAGGTAACAAACCCGTTTGAGAGGGCTCTGGAGAAGTAGGATAATCTGATTTGATCTTTTCTTGGACAGGAAAACTATCACTCACAACAAATGTCGTGCTCACAGTTCTCATTTGTGTTCCACATTACATTTGTTGCAGGTTTGTAGAAGTTCTGTGATGTGTCAAACTCAACTCCTTCATCTGGACAATGTAATTCTCAAATAAACAAACTTGCAATGAACAATTTTAATCTAACCTCGTCATTAGAGAACAGGCATATTAGACTATTCATATTTATCAGACTTCTCATATCCCCTCATCATTGTTAATGATGTGTAACATTCTGATTGCTCACACATACAGGATTAGTGAAAAGCCAATTACCAAAACTGTTCCAGAGATACTCCCAAAAGACTGCCACTCTCCAGGCCTTTTTCAAAAGGTGTCTTTGACATAACTGACTCTAACCTATGAGTTCCTGTTCCTTCCATCTGAAGAGAAGTGGCTATTTCTTTATCATAGCACACTCTGTTGCCCTTGATCTTTAAATATTACAAGGAGATAAAAAATGTAGCCACTTTATTCTGGTCTACTGTCCAGCTATCATATTACTAGTTTTTTTTTAATGTGGTTTATCTGTTCAGTTGCATTACATGACTTATTTCTGGAAGTCCTTTAGACTTCAAGTAGCTTTTTGCTGCTGCTTTTGCAGTAAGCTTATAACTTCCTGTTAGCCTTCAGGTCTCCCTCTAAAACTACAGATATTTGAATAGTTCTATAGCCACTACATCAGAAGACATAGACAAACAGCAGTGAATGGATTGAAGGATCAACAAGATGGCACTACTTAGGTCAGTGAAAAATTCCTCACTGACACCATAATACAGTTCTAGATAATAGCAATTTTTATCTTCAATATTTCAATATCTAAAATAACTATTTCAAATTAGGTTCAGGGACAAGTATGAGACAAAATTCAGGAAAGGAGAAAATTATGAGGGTTTTCACATTTCCTGATGATTTACCCTGGTTATCATAATCTTCCACACTAATTTAGTGCTTTCCATATTATTAAATCCATCTTGAATGTATGATTACCTGAACTACTAGTTATCAACAAGATTAAGCAATTAACCTTGTTACTTCCACAGTGCACTCACTGGTTTTCAGAGAAGGCAGTTTTTTTCAGTGAAATGCTCACGGTCTACAGTGGTATTATTATTATTGCTATGATTTCAGTCATCCATGCAATGACATGCTACACTACTGAGCCTGAGGTGTGTTCATATAGTGCGAGATTGGTCTCAATGTATACATTGAGTATCCCCTAACTTTATCCACTTTTCCATGAGTTGTTTGCTGATGCTTTAAAATTTTAAATTCTTTTCTGCCTTATCAGATTGACTTGCAAATTGTGAGCATGACTGCTAGGCTCTTACATAAACGTTCTTGGCAGCTCCTAACAAAATCCCTTTATGCAAATGTTTATCTTCTTGGAGATGGTATGCACAAGCCATAAATTACAGTATGATTTTTATTTTTTGCATAGCCCCTGTGCTTTTTTTTGGAAAAAATTTCTGCTGTTGTTTATAGTTTCCTTATAGAACTGTAAAACGTCTTTATGGAGTCAAGTTATATTATGAAGAAAGAGAGAGATATAGCCAAAAGGTTAGATTTAGGAAGTAGAAAGAGGTGATGGAGTCTAGTTTATCTCATACTGAACCTGGTGAGCCTTTGCATTTTTACAGAAGCCCTGGACCCAACTTTTAAGTTAGGGAGCTAAAGGAATGCTTTTCCAAACAGCAGATGCTGCAGCACGCACACACAGATGCACATACACACACACACTGGATTTTATTGGACATTTATTGAATTAAAAAGATGTTCAGTAGCTAGAAACTTCCAAAGTAAGACTTGGGATATAACAAGTTCAGGAGAAAGCACCAAGAAAACACACACAATTGCATACGTGGAGGACAAAGTGAAACTAGCAGATTAGTTTATCAAGAAAGAGACAGAAAGAGCTGCCAAAACACAAGTGAAAACAAGACTTGAGGAATCAGTCAAGGATGAAAGATATGGGGAGGGTCATAAGTCTTTGATTAGAATTTTTAATAAGGGATTTATTCTGTGTTGTGAATCATACTGTAATTTGCCTAAATTTAAAGTGGGATTCTTAAATTTGAGGACCGGCTTTTTGTAACAAGGCTATACATCTCATACCTGGGACTTATCTGCAATTTACACTTATACAAATCAGAAAATATTCTTTCAAGTTCTGAGAAGATACTGTCTGACCCCTATTATTCTGAAGCTTTCTTAATAAACATCATGGTCTCATCTGGATTTTAAGATCATTCTAATACATCACACACTTTTTGTTCAGTATTAAAAACAGTAATTTAATATCAACTTAGAGACAGACACATAAATCAAACATTAAAGAGAGATGAAAGCCTAATTAATACCGTCTCTTGCTCATAACTTCACTTATTGTAAGTGAAGTTATGAGCAATTGTTTACACAAATTAAATTCCTGTGCATTTTAATAAGATGAATTTACGGCTTCAAAATCATACCTTCTCTTTCCAATATTTAATTTGTGGAAATCTCTTTCATCATTATATAAGCACATACATTTTATACGGAGCTTTTGAATAATAGCACTTGGATCTTGGAGAATAAATGTTAATCTTGTTTAAAAGTGAGTTCCAGAAGCTAATAAAAAAGAAATGTGGAAATAAACCAAGTGGTTATTATAATAACTAAGATGGCCCACTGATATCTGATTACGAGCCCACATAACTGTCTCAGTTGCCTCAGTATTAAAATAAAAATGAAATTCTGCATTATAAAACTGGTATTTTCAGTTGCTGAAAGTTGTGGTTATAGCCATACTAACTACTAGAATCATTCCACTGCACAATCTAATTCTGGCCATAGCTAAACCAGGAATTACTCGATTAATTTTTTATCTTTTTTATTTTTAATCCAAAAAATGTTTGAATTAACCTTGAGGTTTTAGCAAGGAATTTTTAAATATTTTCTACAAATAGAATTTCTGAAAGCCTAATTTTGAACAGTCTGAACTTCCTTACCCATGTGGTTTTTTTTAAAGATATCAGCACAGAAAGATTGTGCTGTATTGTAAGTCAAGGTTAGCAAACTTAAGCATGTACTTAAACATTAAGCATGTGAGTAGTCCTGACAGTTAATTATTAATTCTCTAATAAATTACCTTTGATACACCACAATTTCTACTATCTGTGATGAATTATAAGTACTTTACACTGGAAAAGAAAAAAAGGGAAAGGCACTGCTGTACACAGCCATAGATTTCAGATGACCATCTTACCAGCTTGTACACTTCAGAGAGGAACACTAAAGCTGCAACAAAAATGATAATCACAAGATGAGTGGTTGAAAAATTATTCCAGGTGGCTGGAGAACACAACAGTGAGACAACAAATAGCTGAAGAAAATGAACAGTAGCACATTCATACGACCAAAAGTTTAAGTGTTTGATTATTCAGTTTCTCAGCCAGCATAAATATTTGAGGCATAAAAATGAGAAAGTTAAAATAGCATGAGACAAGTCATGGGTAAATTTTTGTTCAATTTAATTTCATAATTAACAGACAAAACATTTCCTTAATTCCAAAATTAAACTTTTATTTTTCACATTTTCCCATCTTAATATGTTGATAACTTCAGTTCACCTGAACCAATATTTTGTAGTGAGCCTGAAGTACTGCCAAATTTTTTCAGCGAGCCTTAGTTTGAAAATGTCAGATAAAATGACTGATGAGTATCAAAAAAGCTCTCTTCAAACCTCATCACTTTACTGCTTGGTTTCCACTCAGTCTGTTGTACCATATAACCAGTGATATTTATTAGTTATCTCATGGCTGTATGCGCCTGAGGCTTGGAGTTATGCGCTGTCTCTGCTACAGTGTGAACACAACAGGATGGCAGCAGGTTCCCTGAAGAAGTGCACTTCAAGGGAGAATATGATGTGGAAGAGTAGATTCAGAGCTACTAAACAACACAGCACTGACCAGTCATGGTTACCTTTTCGTTTTTGAACCTGTCTTAGATGTTAGCATTAGCTATTTTTTAGTAAGGTGTTGGGGTTTTTTTAAAGACATTATTTCCTTGACAGTATATGCAATGCCTCTTTCTATGCATCTACACTGCACAGAAATAATTTTCATTGGAATTTCCCTCAATTTTTTGAGGGAAAGTCAAAATGGTAAAAGTTTACTTTTTCAGACTTATGAAATGGTGCAAGTCTGGACTATAGTAGCCTACATTTTCCTATTTCCTCACAAGCATAAAACTCCAAATACATTAATGTCAGTGTGTACCATGTGCCAAGTGCTTCATTAGCTTATGCAGTCATCCTTTGTAGGGTCAGCTGTTCATGCTTCCAGCCTCCTGCACTTACTATAGGAAGTAGGTGAACTTCCTTTTCCTGGTGTTTTCCTGTAAAACTATAGCACCAGATTAAGCCAGTCAGGCTGGCTTTCACAAATTGCAGGCATGAAACTCTGCTATTGTCTGGCCTGTCCAGTCTGTCCAAACTACAAACTATCCTCACAACCTGTGCTCATGAACTTCATGAAGTTTCCAGTTAACCATTTGGTATCACTAAACCCTTAAAATGACAAAATGGTACATTTTGCAGCTCAGACTTATCCATACACATACTCTTCATAGGTCTGGCAATAGTTTGGCTAGATCATATATTTAAATCCCACTACTTTTTTATTCTGTTTTTCATTAGAAGGACAATAAATACTGTCTTCAAAAATTCTATTACTGAAAGCTCTCTTGTTGACTTGAAAGTATTACCCAATAGCATGTACTAACTTGAGCCCATGACACTATGGACACATGAACAATCCAAAATCATCCCAGTACTGAAGGACTGAAGCAAGTTCATCTTACTGTTTGCAGGAATACATAGGAATTTTCTGAACTTTCTGCTGATCGTTCCAAGGGGCGTTAATCGAGGACTGATTATCTGCACTGAGGGATTACAGTGATCTGGAACTAAGCATCCTCAGTGTTCATTTCCTGAAGTGTATTGCAACATATCTGCAGTCGCTGCAATTTCTTTAGGAAAAGATGACACTTCTCAGAATGGCAAGCATCCTTTTACCTACACGTAGTACTATATTAATTCATTTTTTCCTGTTTTTTTTAAATGAGTTCTCTTACTATTATCATTTCAAACCATCCACAATGGGGGTTTCTAATTTCTCACACCAGGATGAAAACAAATGGTCTGCAGTGAGTGTCACAATTTAGTATGTCACTATTTGCATTTAAAAGAACATGTCAGTGAAATTGCCAGCCATGTCCACTGCAAGTTCAAGTGATCACATCCCACCTTTCTGCCTCCAGTAAAGGGTACTGCATGTTCTCAGAAAGGAAGCACCTGTTAGGAAACGCCTCTCCCTTTTTCAGTCCTTTGAGACCTCTAGTAACAGACCTTTGGGAAAGGTCATATGTCTCATTAGGTTTATCAAATTTAGCCAGGAGTGCCTTTTAAATAGATGATAGATGCTGTCAGTTGTTTAAAAATAGAAGGAAAAAAATCAGAGGACTTCCATGCATAAAATAACCTCTTTAAATTTAAAGCTTTGGAAATCCTCATGTCTATCATATTTAAAAATCAGTGAGCATACAAAATGTATAGCTTCCAGTTTACAGTCTTTTCTTAAACTGTTAGATTTCCCATCTTTTTCTTCTTCCAGAAAACGTTGGAGCTGTGCAGGCCCAGCAAGCACTTATTTCACACCCTTAATATAGAACTGAAACTTCACAGGAATATTAGATAAGAGGAAATAATGATCTCATCTGATAACTGAATTCATTTACAAAGGCCAATAAATGACTTTATTAAACAGAACAACTCACTTTAATGCCCCAAATCACCCACAATTATGTTTTTTCTATCATCTCCTGCGCTATACTGCACCCTCCCCTATATGAGATACTTCTTTTGGAGTGACAAAAGCTTTTTGAGTAGATTAGTCAATTTTTTATAAGTTCAACTTTTGGACAATCTTAAGAAAAGCTTCTGTGAACTCCGATTATACTGGTATCATCATCTATTTTCTCATCTTATTCCCTAAATCTTAGGGAAGTACTCAAATGTAATAATGTGCAAGTAGCCCAGTGATGCATTTTTGGGTACCAGCTCCTCACTGTCTTTAGCTGAAAATGTAATGCCCTTAGCAGTTAAACAAGTAGCACTTCAGGGTCAGTGCAGGGCTGTGCATAAGCTTCTAACCCACTCCCCCACCCCCGCAGATATTCAGCAGAACATCTGAGCTTAACTGATTTCAGAGCCAGGCAGTGTGAGTGCTGAACTTTACCATTAGGGACATATTGGTACTGAGGTGGCTATGCATTTGGGTAGAAACACGTCCAAAGGCTGGTGATCATTACTCAATAAATACCTCAGAAAAAGGAAGAATTAAATATGTAGTGAGGAGCAATTATAATGCGCTTCTGAAAGAATATAACTAGTTTAATGCAAAACTGTAAGTCATTGCCATAATTCAAAAGCATAAAGATAGACTTTAATCAATTGACCTCTTCTAACTGTCAAGTTGCTGAAAAACATTTATGCTTGGTACCTAAAAAGATGTGCAAAGCTGCAAGTAACTCACGCAGCTGTTTGTTATAAGGCAAAATTCTGAGAAAGATGCTGTGCTGGGAAGTAAGTCTAACTGGCACTGTGTTCATAGTCACAGGAGAATATGTAGCGGAAACACCTCCTAAACTAAATTTTCGTTAGGGTAAGGCTGAGAACGCAAGCACAAAGCTGTGATTCAAAATCATGTTATTCAAGTATGTTAGAATTACATTTTCTGTCCTTTGGCAATATCAGAAAAATAGAAAATGAAGCAATTGTCAAAACATCATTGAAGTATCTTAACCTTGACTCATTGGTATGAAAATCCACTGATTTCCCTTTTCTCAGACACAGAGTATGGAACATATGTATCAATAGTAAGCTAAAAAAATGTGTTTATTTTAAAACTTTGACTTTGTCATATAATCATTTCTCTTTAGCCACTATGATTTGTCCTTACCAGTGGGACATGCCACTACTCTGGGAAATGGCACTAGAAGAATTAGTTGCTATAACAAATCAAAGGGCCTCATGTGGCCCACACCAAGAACCATCTGCATGTTACTGAGACCCCTTTAAAACTGAGTGGGGATAGGAAATGAGTGCCATCAGCATGTTTGGTTTTTTTTAATCTGATGTTTATAAAATTGTAGAAAATCTGCTTTAGATGACAGAAAAAGCTGTAAGCACCAGAAGCACAGCAAGCATTGAGGTGTGCCAGGGCTGCAAGCTCTAATGGTATGAAGCCTTTCATTACAAACAACTATTTTGTCAGATTATAGATGAAACTCATAAGCTTTGTTTAAGAAATGCAACCTGAAGTAATGACTTTTTATTTCCTAACATTTGAGTCCTAGGGTTTTCTGAGGCATGAAGGGATTGTGCACAAGGCTTACAGGCCTGTGCACGTTGGTCTCCCTCTTTGGCTACGTTCCATTTCATGAATTCTGTAGACACGCAATTATCTCCATTAGAGAGATGAAGAAATATAAAGAGTAACTTCTCTGCAGAAAAGAAAGAAACAGAAAAATTGCATCTGGGAGAAAACAGTCATCCACCAGGTTGTGCCAGGGTTACTGAGCTTTAAGAATGAGACCACTGACTAGTCAATATGTTATTTACTGGTTGTTAAATACAGGCAAAAAAAGTTTTTCCCCCTTAATGTTAACTGTCAAAGCACTTGTTACCAATAGATAACCAGTATGTAATTATTGTTACATTTCTGATGTTACCTTTCTGTTACCTAATGCTACCTTTCTGATCAGCTGCTTAGGTTTCATAAGTTGGTACAGGACAGAAACTTATTTTGAAAAGAAAAAGCAAAAGCACCTGCTGAAAAAAGCTTTTGCATTCCATAGTATGTTTTGGAGAAATATGTAATAAATTTCAGGCACCTTGCTTGGGTTTTTCTTTCTTGGTACTCAAAAAGTCTGCTTCTGTTTATACGACAATGACTATTTAAATTATTTTTGCAGCCTTCCGTGAAGAAGCCTTTCATCAGCAAAAATACAAATCAAGGAACTTTAAATGCACAAAATATCCCTTAACTACTGGAGTGATTTATAGCCTTCAACTATTAAAAAACCCCAACAGATTCTCAGACTTTCTGTACTTCTAGGTTTAAATAAAAATTCAGCTGAAATGCACCCATGCAATATGTTAACAACCCATCAAGCAACCCATATTTAAGCAAATAAAATCTTTCCACAACAAATCCAGTCATATAAATCGAACTGCCCTTACTTCCCATTTCTTGTCCAACTGAAATGTCCTCCTGAGGACAGGAAGCAAATTTGAAGTACATTTTAAAAGAACATAAAGTTCTTGTTCACTAAAAAATGTAAAATACATTATTTTTAATATTAAAAATGACAAAGTCCTTTTGACCATCATGCCTCCTGTTCTCATCAGATGAGCTAGTTTTTGATCCTGTCTTGGCAGGTTGTTGTCAAGAAGAATGACCATAACGTTGATCTTTCAATAGGTGGCAGTCTTATTCATTATAAACTCCAGCAGTGTCTTTGGCAGGGCAGAAAACATGTATATGAAGATGGTTTTTATTCTTAAATCAAAGCCAATAGCACCCCAAGAAGAGTATAAGCATGTGCTAGTGAACAGTGCACTGAGCTGGCAACTGCGAGACCTGGGTCCTAGCTTCAGCTCTGCCACTCTTCCTGGCATATGGATGCTAATTTAGTCTTCCTGAATGGTATTCATTCAAATATCTAAACTGAAACACAGTTTAATTATAAGGAACAGTCAGAGACCTGTGTGTAAACTCCTAATCCTAGGCTCCCTTTCTTGTCAAGTGACAAAAATGAGCACTTCTAGAGTGCATCTGAATCAGATTGCAACCTCTAGAAGTGACTAATTCTTCCCTTTGACTATAAGGCAGACTACATAGAGACATTTAACTTTTAAATAGGTAGATCAGATGAATTTAATTCCACCCTTTATTTCTCAATGCCTATATTACTTGTCCTATCTCTAGACTTTAGAGTAAATACTGTTCACTTGCTATGTATACAATACCTAGTTTAACAGGTTTTTTACTGCATGTATAGCCCCTGAAGACTGCTCTCTGGGGCATTTGTTTTAGTCTGGAATGATGTGCCTTTCACCCACGAGTAATTTGGAACCAGCATCCTACTATGGAGATACAGAGAGTGGTAATGATGCAGCCATTTTAGATAAAAAAGTTTGAGTTTATTTGTGGTTACTAAAATAACCAGAAACAGCTCTCTCTCAATAGAAATGTTTGTCCCAACATCTCAGATATAAGTTATATTGCTCAAAATGTTTTTTTCTGAACAGAAATTTAGTTCAATGACAACAGTGAAAACTGGCGGTTGGTTCACAGTATCTCGAAAACATTTACATTTCAGAAGCAAGGTAGCAAGTTTTTATCCACACAGGATATAGCTTTCAGGAAACACAAATCCATCCATAAGGACACAATGGGCAGGGGAAAGTTTTGTTTTCTAATAGTAACTTGAACTTTTTTATTTTCAAGAATTTCAGTAATGTAGTGTCTATTTTAATAAAAATCTAGCTTTCTTGAGTTTAGAAGACCTTAGATGTGGTTTGAGGGGTACACTATATGGGTAAGATCTTGGCAGATTCACCTTAAAGCTCTGATCAACACCTTCATGTCCAATCACATTACTTTAGAGAAAGTCATTAGTGCATATTTTACAATAGATACTAAAAATCAAAAAATAAAGTAGACTGCAAGATATGAGAATGAAGCTTCTAAATTATACTATTCCTTTACTTTCCTGAATTTACCTTCAGCTGAGTCCATGTGGTGATAGTTTTGCAACTTTCAGATGACGACAGTCTTAATGAAAACGTAGTGCATGATAGTATGAGATATACACAGAAATTGACTGTATGAAGGACTCAAAGTAGCACCCATTACATGTCATACAAGAGTATGCAAAGATTTCTGTTCTGTTATATATCACTCCTCAAAAGTCCTTTAGATGTATGAAAAGTCTTCTTCCTCCCTCTGCATTGGGGCAAGTATAGCTGAAATGTTTTTGTCCAAATACTAGCTTTTATTTCCTGTGAAGCTTAATACAGAAAAAATACAGGAGATGTAGATCATGTGTGAGGCTGAACCTCTGTGTATCTTCTTGCTGTGAAAACAAGCATCTGAAGTCCTCTTGATATCAAGCTTTTCCGTTTTAAATTCCCTGGCATCTTATAAACTCAATGCAGTCAAGCAAAATTTCTACATGGAAGTGTACCTGAAAGTACTGACTAGCCATAAAAGAGCATCTTATCTTTGGGCAGATTTGATTACAGGTTCTACTGGCACATGGTTAGTTTCATTGTTTGGTACTGCAGATAGCAAGTATTTCAGTACTAGATCAAAGACATGTCTAACTTTGGAAGGAACAATTATAGTTATTAACAGAATTTAAAATTGAAAAGTGAATATCAATAAAACATTGAGTGGTGTTTAAATGTAGACAACATATTTCTATTATTAGCTAATTGTCAAACTTAAGTTAATATGGGTTTACTATTCAATGACCACACAGAATGGTCCATTTCATAAAATTTCACTGTTCTTCATCTGAAATGCCTATTAAGCAGCCATTGATTTAAACAAACAAGTAAACAAGAAAACAAATAAAACTTCTATTATGAACCTAACACTAATTTAATATGAATTTAAGAAAATATATGCTCTTTTACTTGGCTTATTTTAGCTACTCTGTCACTTAAAATCGCAATGGGTCAGAACAAATTATATAGTAAACACTTAAAAGGTTCCTCAATTCCAAAAGGTGATTTTTGTTTCTGTTTTACAGTTATGGTTTTCAATGGTATAATATTTTGAAGCAAAATAAAAAGAAAAGTAGGGTGTTATTTTTGAAGTAGATTTTTCTTAGGAAAATGCAATGCCAGGCACAAAGGTGTCATTGTTAACTTTGCTTCTGTCTGTCTTTTTATGAAGAAAACAGTTTAAAACAAGCACCTTGACGATATAAAGCAAACAACAAGGATTAAAACGTTCATCTGTTACCTTTCTGAAATGAAGCAGATGGACAAGATCAACAGTGGAAGAGAATACTGAAATAACGTTTTATTTATAACATCCAGATAATGTTGTTCCTTAATCCTTTTAGACCTTTATCCCTAAATTAAGTTTGTATCTTATAATTGTACATAATTTGCTATACAGAACTTTCCTGGGTACAAATGCTTGCAGGCAGTATGCGTGCAAAAGCGTAATAAATATCTGAAGCTGAATTAGAACAAGTGAATCAGAACACTTTGAGAAGGGAAGAAAGCATTTTTCTGACAGGACTTTAGAGATGCTACAATGATTCAAAAAATATATTAAATTACCTATAAGAAAATACAATTTAAGTCAACTGCACCATCAGTGAAATAAAAATTTTCTGATTTGATTGTCTCAGTAAGAATGAAGAAATAGAAAGAGACTATAATCTCATCATTTTCAAAAACCAGCTACTGGCTCTACCTTTGTCACTTTTTACCTGTCTAATGGCTTTTTGTTTTTCTAAATGTGCCCTTGGTTTGAATCTTCATCTCCAAATAAAAAACAGTTTCATTCCTACGTACTTAGACTCTTTAACTTTCATTGACAGCATTCATTTCTTATAAGACTAATAATTCTCAAGTAAGATGAAATATGACTTGAAAATAACCCTAAAAACTATGTGATTTTAGTTAAGTCTTTTATAAATGATATTGCTTGCCTTAGGTCAAGTAGTAACTTGCTTAATCCCCAATCTGATACTCATTTCAGCAGAGAGTTTTTTGACAAAACAATTTATTAACTCAAGGGAACCTCATATCTAAGCCAACCTTTTGTTCAACCTCCAAGAACGTTACAGATGTCCTCTAGTACATCATGCAAACATTATCTTACTCCCTTGGCTCTCCCTTTTACAGTACTTCAAATCAGATGACCTTTCTTTTTCTCTTAAAGCTCACATTGATTTTATTTTCCCAATACTATTTTTACGTGTCAATTTATCATCACGATCTGCTTACCTTTGGTTCTGCCCAAGAGTCACTGAGAAGCAACTACAGCTGATTTTGTTTGTCGTAACTATACTTTATAACAAAGTGAATATAGACGTAGTCTAAAAATTTTAGTTTTGTAAGTACCGTGACAACTGAAAGTAAATTTAGCACAAACCATTTCTATCTGTAGTTTAGAAAAGAGTGAAGGCAATGAAATGAAATACCTTAGAGAAGATATAAAGATTCAGACCCTTGTAACTGAGTAAAACATTTTGCCATGAGAACATTAGTTCAGGCTGATATTAGCTTTTAGTTTAGTAAGACACTGTAATCATACTCAATGTTATTTAGAAGTATTACAGGAAGAAAGATCATGATATGGTTCATTGAGAAATGCCATTGAGTGATTTCAATAAGATTTTAAAGCTAGTTAACAACAGTCACATTAGAAAATGATTGTTTGCAGGACCAAAAATATACTTTAATATCCAAAGTGCCTAAAGCCAAAACCAAAATAATTATAGATTATATAGGTTATGCGATCATTGCAAATATTTCAAAGCAAAAGCCCAGCACAAACCAGTGAATTCTCCCTTGTTTTTGTCACTTGCTCTGTGATGTGGATTTGTATATAATAAGAACTTGTGATATTTTTATTACTAGTTCCCTGTCCCAGAGGTATTTTCTTTCCTGGGCAGCTTTATATTGGTTTAAGAAACCCTGCCACCAATCACTGCAAATTAGGACAAAAAAGTCAATTAACCACCTTTGAAACTTGCACATTGTTGTCAAACTCATGTCATGAGATCTTGCAACAAAATGTTCAGAATACTTATACAACCCTCCTTTTCTGGTTTCCTCTGTGCTTACAGAGGTAAATAAGGGATAGGCATGTTATGTCTAAAAGAGTTTGGAGTTCAGAGCAAGACACAATTACCTTTATGGCCTGACTTGTAGATCAAGTCTGATTGCAAGCTAACCATTGGAAAAGCTTCCTATCAATTTAATGGCTTTGGTGTCAGGCACAAATCACTGATAAGGAATGGTTACTGTATATCTGATGATTATATCAGATGATTATATCTGATGATTATATCTGATCTGGGTTTTTTGAACTTCTGGCTTAACTTTGTCCCCTAAATTTTTAATCAACCATTAGCTGTGTCGGCTAAAAACCCACAACATCCATGTTTAGTAAAGTGTGTGTGCATCTGTAATTACATCCCTGTGAAATGTAGCTTTTAGATGATGAAAATAAAGGAATAAATAGATGTTACCATATTCCTCTCAGATTTAAATGGAACTCTGAGCTTTTAATTAATTTAATTAATTCTTTATAATCATAATTTGTTGAGCCAATGACACAAGGTGTTGCTATTTTGCACTCTGAACTGTCATTGACTATATTTGCATTAGCATGTGGTGCAGTTGTCATAGGAGTGGTTTGTGAAGCATAACATTTGTTGCTGAGGACCTGATGCCATACTGTTATCTGTGAGTTTAATCTCATTATAGGTACCAAATGTCCGTGAGGGGTTGGAGTGCATTTTTCTGTTAAGTTTCATCCACAAGCAATCGAGTCAGTGCAGTCTGGCAATGCTCCATGATGCAAATCACATCAGTGAGTGGGGACAACTGGGAGATTCCCTTCAAAAATCTCACTTCTCTCCAAATGAACATGCTTATGCAGAGAAGCACATTGTCTGTCTAGCACTCATGATAAATAGGTGACCATGGAGCATTCTGCTAGCATGAATTCAACACTTCTCATTTAGCTTTTACCCAAGATAGCTCAGAAGAACTGAATCTACAGGAAAGAACTAAGGAGAGGAGAGCATGCATCATTCTCTCCACCAGGGATTGTGGAAACAGCCAGTTTCTTCTGCAACTGGATGGAGCTTTCCCTGTAATGGAGAGGAGTCATCAGTAAGGCTTCAAAAATTGCTATAATCCCAACTGGTCTATATTAGTAGTAAAGGTTTAAACTGAACTCTGCCTACAAAGAACAGTCAGATTGTGGTGTAGTTCAACTACTGCCCACAGGTAAATCACCTTGAAAATATTTTTAAAAGCCATATTGGTACTGGGAATTGGTCAGTACTAAATTCATAGTGAGCTTCCAAATTCAAGTTTGTCAAACAATAAATTTGAAATGCATATGCAACTTCATGCTACCATCAAGAGCAAAGATTATCTAGCCCATTCGTGAGTAGAAGGGAAGAGATCAAAACTCATGTGTTTTTTTTTAAAAAGACAAATGAACATTCAGATAAAGTATTCAAAGTACTCTTAGGTTGACAGAAATAGCTGCTTAGATATTTCTTAGTCCAAAGAGAGTAGATAAACACATATCTGACAGCTCAAGGCTTCTCAGGACCATTCTTAATATTTTATCCCCATTATTATTATGTACCTTCATTACAATTTAAAGCAGGAAAATTATTTTCCTGTAGGTTCTATTTGAAACAGGGTTTTTTATATTTTTACATCAAGTTGAGAAGACAGATTTCCATCTGAATTTGGAAGCCGTCATAGAAAAATTATTGCCCCAGTGAGTTAATAAACATTGTGTAAAAAAGCACTGGACTTTCAAAAAAACCCAGATTTTCAACTTCAGAAAAGCATTATATTCATGAAAGAGTGACATATTTTAGCCTCTAGCTTCTGTGTACCACAAAGAATTCATATTGATTCAGAAGATTTTGCTATAAGCATCTGAAAATAGGTAAATATATTAATACTTATATTTTTTTATGTTTTCTGCATATCTTTACTCTTACAACAGATGACACTAAATCCTTTTACTTGTTAATGAATCATTTCTCCATAAGAAATATTCACTCATTTACCTTTAAAATTTTTGTAAAGTATCCAGAAATAAGTAGGACAATAGAATGCTACCAATAGTAATCTGGTAGCAAATAATAACTGATATTTTCATTCAAGGTTCTCTGTTATTTTACTTGCCAAATTAATATTCACTAAGACCATTGATAGTTGAGATAATCCTTGTGTGTGTCTTCACTACTACAAGCACCAAACTTAATGCAAAGTTTTTGCTTGCACCCACAGTCATGTTTTATAGCAGTTATGTGCCACCACTGTTGGAAGTGGGTGGAAGACTTGACTTTACTTAACTAGACTTTTTAACAGTTTGCCTCTTTTCCCCCTTTCATCAGCTGGTAAGCGTTTGGAGTATTTTTGTCCCCTGTTTTTCAAATATTCCTCTGAATAGGCTTGTCAGACATTCACTCAAGAGTTCCTTTAGCTGGTAGCCATGTTCCTAATACCACAAAACTACCCTGTGCATTGCCTCTATGATTTCTTGTTTTCTACATGAGAAAAACTGGACCCTGGACAAGTGCAGATAGGTATTAAGCAGGTTTCAAGTATCTCCAGTAGATATTTCAGGTAGTTATCTTCACTTTAACAATATTTCTGACAAAGGCTATTCTTACAGCATGTCAGTCATATGACACAATTAACATCCAAATAGCTTTTCACTTGCTAGTTTCACTCTGCAACTGGCTTCAGTCAAAGAGAAGCCCAACTTATCTATTTCCTAAGTCTATATATTAAATAAGGTATCTTTAAAAAAGAAAAGAATGTTCCTTAGCCTAAAGGCCAAGTGGCTGAGTCTGGTTTACCTCTATACCAGTTCATCTCAGTACTGCTCCACAGTCTTTCCTTGTTTGCATGAGAGCCATGTGATCCAAAGCTATATAAAAGAATCTATTCAGCAAACCCCAATATTTACCTCATTCAACCTTATAAATGAGGCAAGCTTCCTATTTCCAGGAATCTGCTGTTTCTGTTTGCCTATTTCAACCTCAAGTTTGTTGACAACTCTTTTCTCCTCCTTTGTCTGTTCCAGAGAGCTTTAAAATACAAAACATTACCTAATTTTAAAAGTGTACTTCACAAACAGACCCATAAAGCCTATGATGACAAACAATATCTCATCATCATTCATCACACTTAGAGGTTGACCAGGGAAACCTGCAGTTTCATGCCTGCAAAACATTGCTAAAGCACTTGCTGGAGTCAAAACATGTTCCCCAAAATATATGCAACACCAGTGACCTCAGAGAATGAAACGTGAGGAAAGATCTAAGACATGTTACCAGGTATATAAAGGAAAGGATGCGCTTATGTACCTATCTTCAAAACTTCTCATTGCTGCTTGTCTGAAGCAGTCCAGAAAAGCTGACAGCATGTAATAAATTTTAGGCTCTTTATTCTGCTTCTCAGAAGAGAAACTTTTCGTTGACTGAGGCTTACTATAAGTCTGTGTACATGAGCTAAACGTATAAGTGCTCCCAGCATTAAAGTCACCTGCCACATAGATGAGCTTAATGTTCAGTGTTATATTAAATACTCCTAATGAATGAGACAGCTTTAATTGCACTACAAATATTTCATTAATAAAACTTCACAATATTTTAAATTCTATGTAACTTGTTTGAAAAAAAAAATTACAATGTGCTTTTTTTTTTCCCCCCACTTTATGGCAAATCAGTCATCGTAAAAGGAACAAGATCTGAAATAGTTTCTATGGCTTTCTTAAGTTTCTCTTAGATCGCATGTGAAGAGAACACACACTCACACAAGACATACTGTTTTGAATTATTTGGAAAAAAAAATCAGCATTGACCTCATGATCTAAGTTCCTTATCTTGCTTTTACTAAAGTAAACTACAGCTTACTATTAATTTAAAGAAAAGACGATTAGATCCTAGTTGAACAGCAATGTGCTAATAAGATATTTGTGTCTATTATTTTGATAGTTTAAGAATTTTAACATTAAAACATGTTACAAAACTTGCTTCTAAATCAAAACTATCTTCTGTATTAAAAAAAAAGTCAGTTATACTTACTGTGCTTTGTTTTAATTGAAACAAGGTCTTTGTTTTGGGATTACTGATTTAATGTGTGCTTAGTGTTTCGTGAGATAAAAGAGTTACAAGTTATTATATATAATAACTTCCATATAATAATAATCTGTTTTAGATTAACACATCTTAATTCTGTGAAGTGTTATAAGAGTAGCCTCAGAAATCTTGAATGAATCCATTCTTCATTAGGTGGCAAGGTGATAACCACAGAAACAAAGCCAGTCTTTTAAAAGGTATGTCATGAAAACCGAGATACATGTAAAATGTTTGGTTTACATCACTGGGGTGTATATATTGAATACAATGTGTTAGTGTTTCCTAGATATTAGTTGTCTGTGAAGGAATATTTTTAAGGAAAACAGCTGGGTATTATATGATATAGAGTATATATTACAATTTCACAATGTTATATTGTATATTTCAATAATTATTTTGGATAAGAATTGCTGTCTTTTTTTTATTCAATAGTGTAATATGTTTCTTGTCTAAAGAAACCATTGTAGTTTTGATCAGGAATTAATTTTTTTTAAAGGAACTTATTTCCTTGGTGTGAGATTAACCTAACTTAAGTCTATAATAACCTGGTATTTGTTCAAGTAAAAGTAAATTGTGGAAATTTTTCTATAATAACTGTCTTTAAAAAGAAAAAGTCCGTATCTCATCATTTAACTGTATTGATGGTCTCTGACTTAAATGAACAGTTTTCCTTATCAAATATTTGAACATTGCATGTGGTGAAAGTTTAAACAGAAATAATGTAATATATGGCTTCTTGACCACAGGGACAGAAAAAACAAGGACACCAAAGATTCAAATGGGTGAATAGTAGCTGTTACCTTTAAGTTGTTTTCAAAATTTGGATAAAACAATAAATTCACAGTTGAAAGCTCTCTCACCCCACAGAACCCTGCAGTATTAGGCTAAGTGAAATACACTTACTCAAGATGAAACCTTCTGGCAGACTAACAGTGATAGTATTTTCATTCAAATAAGATGTTCTTGAACAATACACTTCAAACACTAACGGGCTTTTTTTCTCTCACTGTTTATGAAGCTTCATCTTCTCTTTCAACTTATTTTTCCCAGCTACATCTATGCTGACTGGTTGCTTCTATCTAAAAATTGTTTTTCTTATATTGCCTAGCATGTTGACATCCTAGGAAAAAGTATAGACAAATGTTGGTAGCATAATATTCAGTTGACTTGGAAATATGCTGAAAAGACTTTTCAGATGGGAAGGGGAGAGGAGGCATCAGTACTAATAATCAAAATTGGGTCTTTAGAATAAAATTACAGTAAGTACCTTCACTGTTATCAACAAAAACCTGAAATTAACATTAGCTGGAAAAGTGGTCATTACTAAATGGTTTAGATGATCAGATAAAAGTTAACTTCAAACAGATTCACTACCAGACATATTATCAGATTAATGCTAAATAGCTAAATAGCTAAATAACCACTTGCTGGAGCTCATGAAGGAATCATGCATGCTTCACAAATACCACATTAGTCTGCCAAAGCCATTACAAATTTTAGTAAGGTGAAACCAGCCTGAAATGCCCAGTTGACAGGTATAATTGGACCTAGTAGCTATTGCAGATGAAAGTCATCATAGTCTCCCATCTTCCATATCTTGGTGGGGTGCTGGGAGGTGAGGGAGAGAGGGGGTATTAGAGTAGTTCTTTCAAATTACGGGTGTGAGTTAAGAGAGTGCTTAATAAGTATATACATTCCATTTATACAATGATTTCCCACATAAAGTGGTTGCTACAGTCAGCTCTGTAATGCCTGTAGAAGCTATGAAGATAAAATGTAGGTAGTAGTGTGTCACCATGTCCTGGTTTCAGCTGAGATAGAGTTAATTTTCTTTATAGTAGCTGGTATGGGGCTATGTTTTGGATTTGTGCTGAAAACAGTGTTGATAATACAGAGATGTTTTAGTTGTTGCTGCACTAGTCAAGGACTTTTCAGCTTCCCGTGCTCTGCCAGGTACACAAGAAGCTGGGAGGGGACACAGCCAGGATAGTTGACCCAAACTGACCAAAGGGCTATTCCATACCACATGACGTCATGCTCAGTATATAAAGCTGGGGAAGAAGAAGGAAGGGGGGACATTTGGAGTGATGGCGTTTGTCTTCCCAAGTAACCATTACGCGTGATGGAGCCCTGCTTTCCTGGAGATGGCTGAACACCTGCCTGCCCATGGGAAGTAGTGAATGCATTCCTTGCTTTGCTTTGTTTGCGTGCGTGGCTTTTGCTTTCCCTATTAAACTGTCTTTATCTCAACCCTCGAGTTTTCTTACTTTTACTCTTCCGATTCTCTCCCCCATCCCACCAGGGGGGAGTGAGCGAGCGGCTGCGTGGTGCTTAGTTCCTGGCTGGGGCTAAACCATGACACACCATTTGAGGAAAATTAAGAATAACTGTTACTGACAAGATCTTTTTTATGCATTGATAAAACACTGCATTTGTTACACCTAAGGCCATGTCTTTTAAATGGAAAAGTATACAGCATAGTATAGAGTGCAGAATCTGAGCTCAAAATGCAATAATTTTGGAAACATTAAAGCTGAGAGTAGCCATGAGAAATATTTTTGTATTTCATACAGTCATTAAAATAAGAATGGTTCCCTGTACAGGCTACATCTGTTTCAGTACAATAAATACCCTTGGGATTGTTCTCTGACACTGAGGTCACCTTGAATACTTTGACCCACACTCATACTTTCAATTCACTCACCCTTGCAAAACATCACTGACTTGTCCTAGCTCCCAAGTTGTTCAATTCAGAAAGTTTTAACTGATCAGGGCCAAAAGCAAGCAGAGGATATTTGAACAATTTTGTGTGATAGAGAAAATGTTACAATTTTCAATTGAAAATGTCACTCCCATTACTGAAAATGTATGCAGACGGTATGTTTCAAACCCATAAACGTTAGGGAAACACATGCTGAAGTAAGCTTGTATCCATACTTTACGTAGTTATATCTATCTAGAGAAGTACATAATTTCCTGCTGTGAAAATTATTTTCCTGTTATTAAGACAGAGCTATAAGATCATTATATTTCTGAACAACCCTCCACATATTGTTTGAGGTACTTAAGTTGAGCTTTTATAGCTAGATAAGGCTCCTTTCTCAGACTGCAGTATACCTGCTTCTGCCCAGGGTCTAAACTGATGGTTTTGGCCCAAATCTTATCTTGGTGAAGCAGTCTTATGAGCAGAATTTCTAGATACTGCTACAAATGCTACATAGCCTCAATGAAACAAAGACAACCCAAACCAATAGCTTAGCTTAGCTACAGAAAAAACATGAGAAACCACTACATTGGACACAGGAAGAAAGTGTCCATATTTACTTGTATTTTTTCTCATCATCCCCATCATCAGTGGTACTTGAAGTCAACAAAATCTTCCATTATGATTGGGCAATTGTCCCATTATATTTGCTAGAAAGCAAAAAAAAAAAAAAAAAATCAAGCTAAGGCATGGCTAATAGATTTAAGTAACAGGTTGTCTATTTCATCATATATCCTGCTGTTTATATATTTAGAATGATCTCACAGTCAAAATAGTGTATTCAATTATAAGCAATTTAATTGCATTATAACTTTTATTTATTTATTTTTATTAATATCAGTTAAAAGGAGCTGTGAATACTTTAATGGATGTTTAGTTCCAGATCTCCTAAGACTGGATCAGACCTGTGGTATTGCACAAGTAAATAAACAACTTCCCTTCTTGTAGCTAATGCAAATCTCCAGCTGTAAAAATGACTGCTCAGATTAGTTGAAAATGAATTTACTTCCTTTAAACCCAATTCACAGAGCTAGATTTTTTTCAAAAGTGCAAACAGACTTAGGGTTTTTCAGATCCAGGACAGTGTTTCTGTTTCCTTGTTATAATGTCAGAGAAGACACTTGAATCCTCATTTCTGCATGGTAGCCCTGCTACCTATCTAGATTAAAAAGCCAACATTTAGTTATTCTAGAGTATACTCAATAAAAGATTTTAAAAGATTGGCTTGTTTTTATGTGAAACACAAAGAAAAAACTGAAATATAATATTTGAGAAATATAATCTGAAAATAGTAATCTCAAAATTATCAATCTCAAAAATATTTCCTCCTAAAATGTATTCCAGTCTTAGATAACTTTGAAATTTGTTGAATAAGCTGGAACTATTCAGAGGAATATTCTTTAGAATTGACCTCAACAAGACTGAGTCTTTTAGTTAATAGCACTTTTACTCTGCTGATGAATACATTGAACATTTTACCTCATACACAAGTAATTAAGATAATTAGTGTCATGTTTATGATCTAATAGATCAGAGGTAGTGCAAGAAGCTAGTATGAATAATGAAAGGGCAAACAGTAATAATCTAATGATGACATTCGTTATCTATCTCAGCATCCCACGGACTGAAAATTTCAAAAGCAACCTCGCCGACAGATTTGCTATGAATGACCTATGTTCCTTCTTTTGCCACCCTATTGGAAGCTACATCTTAATGGAAATGAGCAACTATGGAATTTGGTTAATCCAGAGAGAACAATGAAGCAGATTAACAAAAAGACTTCAGCTTTGAGACAGATAACGTCAGAACACCTCATTTTTAACAGGAAGTATTTCATCAGTGGACAATTTATAGACCTGAGTTAGCACAGTGCTGTTGAGAGCACAAAGATCCTTATATTATCCTAATCCTAATAAATGTTTCCTTGGAAATGGATTCACTACTTCACTTGGTAGTGAAGTAGTGAATATATCAGTACCACCAGTATATCAGATATATCAGAAACACGTATATCAGTCCACCTCCACTCCTATTTCATCCAAAAGAAAACAACTACCATTCAGAACAAAATAGAGAAAACAAAATGGAAGAAGTTTGTACAGGTCTACAGGGTTGCAGTTTCTGCAATTATCATTTAAACCCCCCATGTTTTTATAAGCATAATTACAAAAAGGGAGCCATAAGTGGGAAAGTGAAAACTCAGAACTGGAAGCTAAAATATGCAACCTTCATTAGCAGTTTCAATTACAAAAGCAGGCCTATTAAAATTGAAGTTTCTCAGATTTTCAGCAACAAAAATAATTTAATCAAACCTACCTAGAAAAATAAGTGGAGTTTATTCAGTAGGTGCTGTCCATGTAATTAGAAAAGATTAATCAATTTTACTACATAGTAAGACACATGAAACAAGATATTTGCAGGAAAGCAGGTCTTCACAACTTCAAAAAGACTACCTATTAGAGACACTTAAAGATTTCAATTTTATAAAATTAACCTTTCATTAAAAATATTATCCCTCAATTACAAATAAAAGGACTAAGTTTTCCAAACAGTTTTGCAGAGTATGTATACTTTTTTGTTTCCATTTTGTTTTGTTAAGGAGTTGTTGTCATTCTCTTGCTGAATCATTTTCAGCATTTTTGTTTTCATTGACTACTCAATTTTAGTAAACCACACTCAAAATAAAGAAATAAATAATTCTGTTTATACCACGCATGACTAAAAAAATAGGGTCAGCTTTAGCAGTGTGGGCCCTGTGTGAATTCATTATATATATGAAAAATTGAACAGAAGGAAAATTTTGAAAGCAATTGAGAGCTACTATGAGAAAGTAGACAGTATGTTAGCATTCTTTTAGAAGTTTATAAACAAAATATATATACTGTAGTGTGCAAAGTGCTCCCTAAATGCATCTCTCCAAATCAGAGGGCCATGTATGAAGCATATAAAGCACATGAAGTATATTACTCTTAACTTCAGCTTACTTAAAATTTCCATATTATGTTTCCATATTTCCAATAATGGAAATAATATGTTTCCATAATTTCCAATTATGTTTGTTTCAAAATATAATTTTTTTTAATAAAATGTCAACAGAAAATGGGATATTAAAAGTGCTTTTATTGGTAAAATCCCTAATGAATTGTTGTGCTTTCTCATTTTTACATTAACAAATTTTAATGTAGGCAGCAGAACATCTTTTTTTTTTTCTTTTTTTTTTAATGATCTCTGTGTGCCTGGATTAGCATCGATTGGATCCTGGTCTGCAATAAACTTTCTTGAAAAAAGCAACAGTTTTTTTCTAGAAAAAAACCTTCTGTCTTTGTAAATGGTTTATTACATAGAATATTGTGGGTTTAGTCAGATTAGACAATCAGTATAATGGACAAGTCATTTTAACTTCTATAATTCCATAGCAACACATTTAACTAAAAATCATATGATCCCTTTTTTTTGGAGAAGGGCAAAGTGTACATGCTAACGTCGAAGTATTTGGGCATTAAAGAAAGGTTTTACCATGTAATGTTATGGAACTTCATCCTGAGCAGGGCTTGGTATAATAGTGTTCTGAGCTAGACCAAACAAAAGATGCACGCACCTAAGGTAGGTCTTAGGCAAAGATAAAAAGTTTAAGTTTTTCCTGTCTATATTTAATTTGACATAAACACAAATGTACAACATGTCTCACTCATTACCTTGTTCCATTCTAAGCTTGAGGTACATTGTGTTCTCTCTACATAGAGAGACATTCTTATTCTAAAAACTTTATTTCTGTCATCTTCTAAAGGGGATCTTCACATTAGAAGATGCAGAGAATGCACTGTCATCATCAAGACCATGACAAAATGTTCTTGTGGTCGCTGCCTTTAACTAAGACACAGCCATCAAAGGAGGGTGGTGGTTATGACCACTTTTTGTATCAGTCCAGAAAAAAACAATCATGAGTCATCTCCATCCTTCCTAATACAGCTGTGGCACTGCACACACACAAAAAGGACAAGCTTTCTAAAGGTAACCTTACCAGCCCCAGACCCAGCAAGCAACAAACTACATCCATCCAGGGAGTCCAGTCAGAAGCAAAAGGACAGAGGGACAGAGACAAGCTGTAACATAAACCCAAAGCACCCATACAAAAAAACATCATAAACCCAAGAAACCAAACAAAAAACTGAAGACCAGTACTCTTACACTGTAGGTAGGGCAGGCCTAAGCTTATGAGCCCTGGACTGATGGATAGATGGTGTGGGTCTAGGATAGACGGAGGTCTAGGTGAGGCCAGTCAGGGCCATTAAGGGCTTTTTGGTGCCCTGAGGAACATGACTGAAATTATTTCCTCTAATTTCTCTTGGATTATTTGTGATAGTAGTGGTTTATCAAGATCTTATGGTCCAATTGAAAGTTCTCATTTGTCATCCCATAATAACCCTAGGCATAGAGCTATAAAAATACCCTAAATCTGTAATTTCTTAGTTAGGTCATTAAGCTTGAATTAGAAATTCTGGATTCAGCTCTCTACTCCAAGGCTTTTTCCCCCCTCTGATTTAAATGCAGTTGGCACTAAGTTACCTATTCTAGATCTCATTTGAGTGGCCTCCCTTAAAGGTTTCCTTTGTGCAGAAAGGAAGACCACCCTTAAACTTTCTATCCTGCTATTTAGGATATTCTACTGCCAGTTGGACTAGGGATTCCAACTTGTTCAGGCTCAGGTGGTCAAGTATTCTAACCAAAATATTGAATTAAAAGCAGATGGCAGCACCTTTTCCACCAGGATCCAAGATATAGAAAAAACAAGATCTACTCAGGTTTGTGGGTTTGTTGTTTTGGTTTTTTTTTTGCCTGGAGGGGGTGTGTTTGTTTAGTTTTTTAAGTAATAATAGGCAAACACACATTCAGGAGGGTATTTTGGACTCAGGAACTGGTTTGCACAGAATTCAACAGCATGGAGTGGAGTTAAGCTCCTAAAATCCAGACAGGGAATTAATTAATCATTGCATGGAATTTTCTATGATGGGTTCTGTGCTACTCCCTAAGCACAGTATGGGGTTTTGGATCCTTCCCTCACTCCCTTTTCCCCTTGAAAACTCTAGTTCTCCTTGTGTACTCTGTCACGACTTAATACTGAACCCTGGATTCTGCTGTGAAGGTCAACTGAATACAGGCCTTGAAGTAGGTCAATTTGTAGTGTCCAAGTCCTTTACTGATTCTAGCTCCTTGTTGGTATGTGCATATATATCTCAGTGTAATTGCATGTTTTTTCATATCCTGAAACCAAGTTCCTACTGCAGAATAATTGAATGTGCTTTAAGGAAAGCAATTAAGATTAAATGAGAATTTCAAAACATTGGTAGTCTCATGCATGTCTTTCTGTAAAGACCCCTTCCATATGAATTTTCTTTCAGTCTTCTGGTTTGGAGCTTCATAATGGCTTAGATCACCAGTGAATTGTTGTTGAAGACAACCAAGGTTATGAAAGGAAACTTTTCCTTACAAGAAGTAATGATAATTAAAAATACCTACCAAAGAAAACATGTTTTTTGTTCCATTTAGATATATAAAAGAATAATAGAAGAACCTGACAAACTTCAGTTATAATTTTTACATGGCAATAGAGTCATAGAGCGGTCACTAAGTAAAAATTAATATTGATCAACCTATATAACATGGTGCCAGAACTACTACCATCTCACTAAAAAGGAAAATGTATTATCTTTCATATGATGTTTACCATGCAGTTGCTAGATCACTGTAAAAAAAAACCTCTCAAAAATTGAGTCATTTGACTTAGCTTCCTTATCAGAGGATATTATTTCCAGGAACCACCAGTCACAGGAGGTGTTTTCTATAGTTTGGCTGAGGAAACCTGTGAACAGGCCTCAGTTAAGAAGAATCTTAAATCTCATCTCTGTAGCCCTTACAATTACATTTACAGTGTATCTCGCCTGATTATTAGTACCCTGATCAATTAATCTTTATCTATCAAAATAATGTTCAGTGCAGAATTGACCTAAGTTGGGTATAATATGTATTTCATATTAGAATTTATTTACAGTACAGTTTTCTTAACATGATTGAGTTATTGTAGCGATATCTCTGCACTGAGAAAATAAAGTGGGAGTAAGGAATTGTTAATTAAAAATAATAACCTTTTTCTTTTTTTCTTTCTTTAAATGGACAAAGTAACAGCTGGCCAGAACAGCTGCCAGTGCTCTAATTTTTGGTCAGATGCATTTTCCATGTAATTTTAAGTTCACAAAGACCAGATGCTTCCCATGGTTGTTCTAACCAGTTTCTCCATGTTCAGTATTCTGTGATTTGATTTGAACTAAGGCTTTTGTTCTTCTCCTGAGTCTTCCATTATTTGTATTTACAAAGTTGTCAGGCAAGGCAAGAGATATTAAGGTCAAAACTGGATTAATGATGACCACACATCACTTCTTTTGAAGTATTTTCCTTTTAGACTCAAAGGTAAAATTATCATACACAGCACTGTCTTACATCTGTATAACGTGTGTGCATACTTTTTCAGAGAGGAATTAGAGCTACAAAATTCAATGTTTCCTGCTAAAATTTAGAAATTAATTTGCTTTAGAAAGGTCCATGGTCCCAGTTACATTCATATTGAGGAAAATTTGAGTATATCTATTTCCTCACATGAAGGTTGGACTACTTCCTAGAATTGTACTGGAAAACTGGAAAAGAAAACAAACTACAGGATTGAGTTCTAAAATTTTCTGGGCCAAATCTTGATCTTACAAAATGCTGAGCATGCTGTCACTGATCCAACAAAATAATTAGGCCCAGAAATTACAACAACTGTTTAGCCTCAAGGATGAGAGGGATGTCTGATTGGATTCAGCTGGACAGTTCCAATGTTTAGCTCTGAGTACAAAAGTAGTTGCACTGCTGGAATGAGTCCAGAGTACTTAGCATATTGTTAGATAGACACTTAAATGAGCCACAGATTGATCTTGTCCTCACGTTTAGGGCTGTGCAACTCATTATTTTTCAGCATAGGCTGAAGTGATGACAGACAATTAAGGAGAGGTAATTGCAATGAACTCTGTATATTTCATATGTGATGGGACATAAGGAGGAGCTGGGTTCCCAAAGTCTGTTGCCAGAGCCCTGGCATAGAGGTAGTTAAGCCAGAAAATGTCAGACCACACCCTTCTCAGTGAGAACAGCACATCCATACAAAATTATTTTGGCTGTGCTGAAAGAAGAATTAAGCACAGTTTTTCACCTACATAGCAAAGGAAGTAAAGATTAAACAATCTATTTTTTATGATTTTATGTATATGTTTTATTCAATTACACACTCTGTTCAAGAAAGGTACAGCATGTGCATCCTTAACTGTTAATAATATTTTATCTATCTGGTCAAGGAATAAAGTAAGAATGACAGGGAATAATTAAAATACCTCAGATTTTAAATGTTTAATGGTCACACCTGATAAAGTATACCTGATTCATACTGTTTGCAAATAAATATATTTGCACTGCTAAAATAATGGAGGCATTTGATTACTTAATCCTTGTATGGAAAAAAACCCACCTAAATTTTCCTCAAGCTATTTTTGTTTCTACTGCCTTCATGTATATTCTCAGTTATTACATGGACTGTAGTGTATACACCTAACTTGTAGCCCTGTGAGTTATGTATTGCATCTTGATATTATTAATTTCCTGTTATCTCCTAGAGGTGACTGCTTATGTGTTTTGTACCTTGTCTTCTTACCTTGTACTGTCTTCTTACCTTGGAGGAATGGGGTGTCTTATAATTTTAGTCAATTATTTCTGTGGTTCTTGGGATCTCAGGAACTATGTCATTAAAGTATATCTAATGTCCATCTAGTCAAATCTCTGTTGCCGACTGTGGACAGTACCAGACAGAATACAGAAAGCAAATTCCTAGCAGTAGTCATGGAAAAAATCTGGCTTCCCCCATGACAGCTTTATATTGGCCTTTAAAAATTAGAAATTAATTAAAATTCTGAAACCCTGCAATTTACTATTTTCCAAAAAATATTTTCTGCTTCCAATTCTCTTGCTCATTTGCATTGCTCTAACTTACACTTACAGTTCTTGGTGTATATCAAAAGACTCTTTTTTTTTCTTTTTTTTTTTTTTAGTTTTGATCTCAAAGCATATCCATGTGTTAAGTATGTGCTGAGTAACAAAGGATTTACGATCTTTGACTTTCCCTCAGTGACCTTTGTCAAGGGCATTGTCATGCACAGCAAAGTCTCCTGATGAACCTCCTGTATCATCGTATCCTATAGACTTGTGACACCTCTTTGGGTATTTCCTAGGAATTGTATTTTTTCACATCTCTCTTCATCGATGCCTTTTCTTCTTTCATAATGACTCTCATGATCATTCCTTGAGCTTCTTTTAGTATTCTAAAATAACCTTGTCTTGAGATGGATTGAGCACTTCTTCACATAGTCCTCCGGATAATGTCATATCATAGATAATCCCTCATACTTTGTAAGAACTAGCTAGAAAGTATTTTAGTCTCTTTTGTAGAAAGTGCCATCTCTTCATAAAAATGTATAATGGCAAATAAAAAAAAATGGAAACACTCCTGCTTAAATCATTAATATAAGAGCAATATTTTAAAGACAACCTAGTGTCAGGAACTCAGTATTTCTATGTGTTTCAACACCACCACACCTCTTTCCCCCCAGTTCTTTTCCTGGTTAGACTATACTGAACACGGCGACAAATTTAATCTCTCTGGAGAAACCAGCTCATAGAAAAGAATGGAATGATGAGGTATCCACGTTATGTGAAGCAACATATCAAAACCAAGTTTAAATACATTTGTGGGTTTTTTTAAAGATGCCCTTGTTATTTCTTTGTATTTATTGCATTTTTATATTACATATATTTATTATGGTTTTATGTATCTATGAGTAGAAGTATAGAGAAAATATTATTTAAACAAAATGGCACTTTGATGGAAACACAGAACTAAAAAATCTTTCAGGGATTCATTATCCAATTTTAAGAAACTGGAATTTAATTCTAAAATAGTTAGCTAAGGCAAGCTAACTATATTTTCTTATCAGGCTAAAACCAGGATTTAACACTGCAAGATAGGGAATTCTAGGAACTGTGAACATGGCCAGATACAGTCATCCAAATAAAGTAATTCCACAAACGTTTATTACAACTTACTGCAGTTTTAACACGATTTTCTAAAAATAAAAAGGGACCTTTATGATGTAAATTGACTGTGCTTTTACACTTTGATCTTTTTGTAAACAGAACCAGCACCAGAAAATGGAAAAATGTGTGTGCTTTTAAAGGAATGAAGGACTTACAAATGATTATATTGCTAATACTTTAAGTTGTAAGTAGGGGCAGTGGTAACAAGGAAATTGGAAGGATTTAAGAAATGCTAAGGGGGTTATAAACACCTCATTAACTTCACTCAGCATTATTTCCATGGTACAAACCAGGTGATGCTACTATGAATATCTAACCCCTTCCACCATTCAAGTTTTTCTTTTCACTTTGCATAGAATAGCTGAAGAATGTCCTTCCTTGCTTGCTTGTTTTTTCTTCCTTTCTTTTTTAGTATATTAACTGAGAATAGTCTATTAGTCAAGAATAACTAAATACATTTTGGCTTAAGATACCTGACAGTTCTATGTATTCGACTTCCCATATCTAACTGTATGTCCTTACAGCAGACATTGTAGAATTTTACAAGCACTAAGGAATATTGAACCACTAGGTCAATGTTCCCACAGATGTAGAACATTAGGTTACTATTTCAAAAAGCATTACCTACCATTTGGTATGCTCAGACAGCTGTGTGTACATAAATTGGTAACTAGTGTCTGACTCAGTTTACAAAAGTAATTAAAATTTGCTCATTTGATCCATTTCCTGGCAACTACAGTGATTCATTAGTAAATTGTCTGCCTATAAGCAATCCGTAAGCATGGCTTCTTCCCAAAATTGTTTGCATTATCTGGATTACCTTCAAACTTTAATAGGCATTTTGTGAGATACCAAGAAATGGAGTCAGATTTATTAGGTTAATCATATAATAGCATTCTTTTATGGCCCGTATTCTAGGGGATCAAATGGATGACCCATCTTATGCAGTTCCACAGAAAAAGAGGATTCATACAGTGTTCTCCCATGAATCTAGAAGCCTCTTTCTCTGGGTAGAAGATACAGCTAATAAAATGTTCCCTAGTGACACTTGCAGCTGAAGAGAACAGCCTTGTGAACTGAGACATTCATCAGGACACTGGACTCCGACAGGCTAAAAAATATGAAATTCTTCATGGTCTTAGGAAACATTGCCCCTAACTACTATGCTAATAAGTATTTCAGAGTGCTCTTTGTTCAGAATCACTTCTGATGGGTCCTCATGTATGGTAAGTTTTCAACAGATCACACATAGGAGTCCTTATGAACCATTCCTCTGAAATCTACTTTCCTTCAAACACAACCTCGATACAATGAAAAAGTTTTCATGAAGATGTGTATAATACAAGTCTGATGAGATTATAGCATAACAATAGTTAGGCCATCATTATCTGATACGTACATCCCAAGTGTTGCCAATTTACATAAGAAAATGATCACAAGAATGAGGTTCTTCTTTCTAGTACTGTGCTCCAAATTAAGTAGGCAAGTTGCTGATGGTACTAAACCTGAAAAAACGTCTTCTTTGTAATTTATTGATTTCAAGAGCACACTTTCAAGGTGATACATATAAGAGCCCATAAAACATGCACACTCATTCTCTCTCTCTTCATCCTTCGCCAAAACAGGCTCATACACTGAAAGCAGAATTTATTTGCTCTATATGCTGTAGATGAAATTAAAACAATGCTCTAAATACAGTTCTGTGGTATGCAGTTACTATAGAAAATTGTGAGATTGAAAATTTAAAGGAAAAGGAAACCATCAAGTACATAAAATCTATGTGTAAGATAGCCTATCCAAACACCCTAAAATTTCCCCCTGAAGAGAAATTTCCCACATTTTTGTCACGATAACACATAGAATCTAGATTTTCTTGTCTACTTGCACCTTTAACCAGTCTTAATGCAGCACACAAAATTTACTGTGTTGTCCAGAGCTTCTCACTTCCTTTGCTCTTTTCCTCCTTTTTCTCCATAGTAAATCCAAATTCCCATAAATGGTCCAGCGTTCAGTCCAGTTTTACATGTATTTTACCAGACTCAGTTCCTTTTGAAGCAGCGCTGAAGTGCTTTTGATGAGCATTGTCTTTAGAAAACCATGAAAGTTAAATTAAAAATGTAAATCAGTGCCTTTTCTCTATTCCTTGCCCTCTCATCCCCAGATGGCCCCTTATTCCACAAAGAATTAGTCTTAAAATATAAATGGATCTCAAACTCTTCAACCAGATGTTCAGGGTAAGAAAGAGAATGAAAAACTACTCTCTTGCTCTAGATTCTAGTAGGACATATGAATATACACAGTTTTCATAAAATGTGTTCTGCTTGTTGTTTCTGGTCTCACAGCTCTATTTCAAAAGAGAAAATGGCTTAAGCCAGAGACTCTCATTTTATTATAAATTTATTTGTGACTTGGCCAGACCATTACTGTAATGAGAAACAAAAAAATAGAATCTCTTCATTAATCCATCTGGCTTCTGGCATGTATGTGACCATGCTGGTCAGGAATCACTTGCATAGGAAGCAAGAACAAAATATGGTTCTGCAGGCCTTATCCAACTGCCAGCGCTGGGATGGAGCCAGCTGCTGCAAGAAGTGGACCTCCCTCCCTACATCCCCTTTTGCTTTGGGAGGAGCACCAACACATCGCTTTGCTCCTTCTAGCAATGTAATAGGAAGAGGTTCTTGAGCTGGAGACTCTCAGAGGGTGTCAGGCAACTGATGAAGTCTGCCACATTCTTCTTGCCTAGGCCCAGAAAAAAGGTGCTGCCACTGCAAGCAACTTCCATCCTAAACCACTGTACTGATCCCATACGTCAACTTTTTTCTTTCCTGAACTCCACATCAGGCAGACAAGTATTACCTTTCTCTTGCCCTTAATAAGATCAGCTAAGAAAAATTCATCTTAAGAGTCAGAGGCTTTTATTATGGTGACAAATTATATTGTTCATAATATAAACAAGTCACGTTAATTCTGAACTTTAAACATTTCTGATCTTATAAGTTAGAAGGAATAGCAAGATTTCATTCACTGAAGAGGAGAGTAAATATTTTAGAGTCCTTTTCACTATCAAAAAAAATCTTCAAGGATGCAGTCTGAGCAAGAAAGAGTTTAGATGTCCATTTACATATGAATAACATGCACATCATCCTGTTGATAAACAGTGCTGCTTTTGGAGTTACTAGGGTCTAGGGAGTTACTAGGGTCTAGTACTAGTAACTACTTTGGAGTTACTAGGGTCTCCTTGGAGTTACTAGGGTCTAGTACTAGTAATTACTAGTTACTAGTCTTTTTAAGCTCTTATTGTTATTTTACAACACTGAGGGGGGAAAGAAAAAGCTTAGCAATGTTTGATTTTTGGATCTTATTTCCAAGTTTTAACGATCTTGTTGACAGATAATACTGGTAGGACTACAAAGTCAGAGTTAGCACTTTGAGAGATTTTGTGAAATCCACTATCTGGTCAGTTCTAAGAAATAGAATTCAAATAGAATAAAATATCACTACAAAAGCTGGCTCTGTTTGGAAACCCATGAAGGGTACCTAGTAGCCTTTTATTATTTTAAGTGTATTTTTGTTAAAAATTCTTCATTGAGAAATGCAAATCCAATGTTCAGAAGAAGATGAAAATTTTTCTAAGAATCTCAGGAAGGGGGATTGTAAGACCTGTTTTGATATACTGTTTTGAAATTGTCAGGATTGTTCTATATTCTGGTTTTGTATGATCTAGTTTTAACCAAGATAACTGAACAGTAATGGCATATAGTCAGATTGTTTTACATTTTAATTAATATCATTGCCAGGAAATCTTCTTTTAAATATATCAAGGTCTCTTTTCCTTTTCCCAAATTATAGCTCAATTTCACACACAGTTCCAGGACTTTTTCTGTCCTGGAACTACCCTGAACAATCCCTGTGTCTACAAGATACCTGAAATCTTAAAATGTTCAGTGATTCATTGTATATATTGCTTCATTACTATGTTAATGAGTTTGAGTAGGTGTGGGTACTTTGGGCTTGGGGGGGATTTCACATAATTAAATTCTATATTTATGAAGTTCATGATGTCAATATATATCTATGCATCTCAACAAAGAGACCAAACATGCTCACGAGACTTTATTTAAGGTATTTTCTCCTTTCAGTGTGGTTGTTTTTGCAAATGTAACTTTATCTAAACCTGTTTCTGGACACAGTTTCCTCTTGTACATAAACAGCCATAAGAAAAAAAAGAAAGCAAGAAAAATGAACTAAGGTGACATGAAAGTGGATTTTCCATGCACACAGTTTTATATTGCAGTCAAAATCTCTGACGCTTTGCATGTTCAAATTTAGTAGTATGTTAAAAGGATCTGATTTTCAATAGGTCTTTGATGAACATCATGTAAGTAGAAGGATTCTTTAAATGACTTTTCTTTAGGGCCTCTGAACTAAAGGCACCCAACATGACTATTTAAAATCTGAACAGAGCACAAACACCGGTGGTTTAGTGTATTCAGAAAGATTACCCCAAAGACCTGTCTTGGGCCACAGGGGGTGACCTGGCTGGGAGGGGGGCAGGTTTTCTGTGCAACGTTCTCCTTGTTTCCTTTCCCAACAAAAACCTTCTTAGCAACACGGTTTTCTTCAGTTAAATCACAACCTTCTTGGAACTTCGTTAATTTCCTTACACTGGTGATGTGCTCATCTTTATGTAGATGAGGGACAAACACAAAACTTGTCATATTTGAGTGTTGGAAGTTAGGCTTCTGAAAATGTGCTTCGATTCCTGAATAGAAATGTCCTTTGAAACTCTGAGTTCCCTGTCCAAATGCCTATGTTTACTTTAATGGATAAAACAGTGCAGAGTCTGTCCTGTGGTCCTGAGGCCAAATGCAATGGCTGACCGTGTATTCAAATGGTAAAACTCTCCAAAACAGGGTGGACTGTTTTATTTTGCCTTCTGGGAAGCACTGTCCTCACTGCTCCTTGATGGGCTCCATATCATGCTCAGGCTTTGCCTGTGAGGCATTTGTGGCCCTGGGCCAAACAATGCCAGGAACCATGCAGTCAAACAACAGTAGGTTGGTTGCGCTATGTTAACAGTTTATTCTAAGTCAGTGCTGTTAACGCATACAGCTACTTGTGTGCAAGTGTTCAAGACTGTTCCCTGGACCTGATTAGTTTACTAGTGCAACTATAACCAATGCAGTGAGGATTTGGGGTTTGTTTGTTTGCTTGTTAGTTTGTATGTTTTGCTTTTAGACATCAGCAGAGCAACAAATTCTAAAGCATTTCAACCTGTCCTTAAACTGAAGACAGTGGATTTACACACACAAACTTTAAATGAGAGAAAGGATAATGCAGTGTGTTGGATGCTTATGTCTGGGCTTAGAAGGTTTGTAATAATCCCTAGTCCATCAGACTTTCTGTGAGGCCACCAGATCACTTGGCCTCTCTGTGTTTCAGTCCAACACCTGCAAAGTTGTACTTTTCATTCTTCCCAGGACTCCTGTTAAAAATTATAAGGCTGGCTGACTTTCTGGCACTTGCAACTCTGTCACAGTGCACAAATAAATAGGGAATTATTGTTCCTAGCTCTGATTGTTAGAACAAATTTAGTCTATAACCGTCTTGATTATTCTGGAGTTCAACAGCTATTACCATAGCAACCTGTTTTAATAACTTCCAAAGTGCAAAAAATACACTAGAATTAGGTTAATTCTGTGGTTAGGCACTGTACATAACATGCAACTATCTGGATCCCCATGGAGACTGCAAGGAATGCACATTCCAAACAGGAGCTTAATCAACAGATCAAAGCACCATACCTGCCAATGAAAGAAGATCTTTTTCCCCTTTTTTACAAAATGCCTTTATTATCTGCAACATTTGTTTAAAAGGAGATAATTAATTTTAAAGTACATGATCTTAGTGAAAACAATACTGTGTACAGAAACTCTTGGCATTAACTATCCTACCTCTGGAAAATATTCATTATGCTTCAGGATTAAAGAGAAAGTTATCATTTTTCTACACCTTTATGTCCCACCAAATACCAAATCATTGTAAGAATATGCTCTTTCTGATAACATTTTAAAAAGTTTACTCATGGACGAAAGGATAAATCTTTCAATTTCAGTTCAGGTTTCATTTAACTCAGTTAGGCTTTCTAGATAATTGGTTTTTTAAACCCATTATCTTTTCATTTGGATCACTGATATTTAAGACCAAGAGTGATTAGTATAGATGAGTAATATATTGGGCAGAATTACTTTCATGATTACATACCATAAGAAAAAGCCAAGAAAAATCCCATTTACTTTCAGCGCATCTCTTTTGAAAATAAGACAATAAGACACTCATAATATAGCATACTTGTTGCATTTTCAGCCTTCTGTATGCAAGTATCTTTACAGCATTTGGATAGCAGACAGGGAAAACACATTTAGAAGGCTGAGGACAGATGAAATAAAATTTAATAAAAGCAGATTTAAAAGCTTCCTTCCCCTTCATTTACACAAATTTCTACACTTTTCCTCTCCCTTTCCATAATTTTGTAGTATCCAGTTTCATGTCCTCTTTCTAGCCATTCAGATGGGGTTTTTTTCTTGGAAAAGTTAAGTTTGTCTCCTACTGAATCAGTTTAGAGAGGAAGAAGAAATTTAATCTTAGTAATTCATCTAATTTTGCCAATCCATATGACTAATCCCATATTCAACCTCAGGTTAAAAAATAGATAAATGAATTTCCAAACAAAATGATGGAAGAAGTATAACCAATGGACTGTATCAATGCAGAATATATGCAGACGGTCTTTTACTCAAAATTTTAAATTGTTTGTAATTATTGTGTGTAATTGTATCACTAGATATAGTATTGATATTTTCCTAACAAATTCATCTTGTAGTATGGTATGTTACCTCTTTCCTTGAAAAGAACCAAAAAATTGTCTTGGTGAGCCTTAATTTTAATTCTATTTCAACTGCCTCATGCTATCTAAACTCTGTATGAAGAGAGGCTTAAAGACATCCCTCACCAGTCCCTCTGATATGCCAAAGAGCTGTCATACACATTTTTGTGCCAGTCACATCAAGGTAGTCTGCAAGGTGATATTACAAGGAAAGAAAATATTGCCATGCACACCTCTTGGGAGTTGTAGCTTTAAACTGAAATGTCAGTGGACTATTTTGACTTTTTAATTTTGATGTTTGACCATAAATGGGGGAGGGAATCAGGAAGGTCGGAAGGAAACCCAGAACTCAGAATATGAAGTACTGGGTTGTATAAAGTATAAATGTTGAATTATTTTTCAATAATAACAATGACATGTTTAAATGTTAACATTGACACGTCAGAAGTATATATATATTGAGTACAATTGTGTACTGTAGTCATTGGTGTTATATGAATTTCTTCAAAAATAAATAAAAGCTTCCAAGAACAGTCCAGCTGCTGAGAAGAATTCCACTGTGCATCTGGCCAATGTTCTCCCACATCACAGTGTCTAAATGACACCAATTATTCAAAGGGTAAACTTTGATTTTTGAACCCATGATTAGGAGGGCTAGCAGCGGAAGTCTTTATATGCTGGAGAAAGCTAAATCATAAAAGGGGTCACTTTTACACTGGCTACTTCCTATAAATGAACACATCTTATGTTTTCTTAAATTTGTGCTGAGTTTGCTATTTCAAGCTATAATTATGAAACCATATTTTTTCTTTTAATGAACTTGATCAAGATTTTCATGAAAATACAAGCTTGACAAGCCATAACAATGCAAAAATTTCCTAAGCTAGTGCACCACCCACTGAGAATATTGCTCTATACCTGAATCAGACATGAGTCAACATCTAACAATTATTTAGAAGGGGATAAGGTGGCATAATGCAAAACAAAGCTCTTTCTTTTCAGTAACTAAAGAATTAAAAGTAATATTTAAGATCATTGCTATTTCCTTTTCACTTTGTTGTGATCCCAAGGACTAGAGGATGTGGTGCATAAAGTATTATTTTTGTTTATTTGTAATTCCTATCATCAAGCTTTGATTAGCTAACACAGTTCCCATCATCAGTCAACAATGACCTTGAGGTTTTGTTGCCTCACCCATAGACCCAGGCAGGTGTAGACTAGAATGTTTGTTCTTACCTTTAAAAACACTTCAGAAGATGATATTGGGCAATTACTGCAACTCTGGCCTGTAGAAGTCCACTGAACTTCTAATCTGCTATCCCTCATGCTGTGGCTTCTAGGCAGCTGAACTCAGGCTATAAAGAAGAGTTTGTTTGCTGTTTCTTATTTTATTCAACTCTAATAGTGCAGTCTTTTGTGCTTTCATAAATGTTTTTTGAAAATGAAGTTTGGACTAAGGTTTGATCCAGAACAACTCCTGATAGGAAACAGGAACAGGAAATGAAAGAGTTGATGTGTATTCATAGTACTCAAAGGCTTTTAAATCCTTTTCTACCTTTTCTTCCTTTCTTTCTAGGGGTAGTGGGAAGGTAAGTGCTTCAAACAACTTTCTCCTCTGAAGGTGATAAAAAGCCTATATTCATGCTAAGTAAGTTGTACTAGGAGGTATTGCAGCGTGAGCTGACTTTTATCTTATTGTCCCCCACAGATTGGGGAACACCTAAATATATCTCCAATATTAATAAACTTCTATTGTTATGACATTGTATAATGTTCAAGATAAAGTTAAAAATGAAAAATACTTGTTTTACATATATATAATTTAAAAAAATATATGCTCAAAAATAGTTTTGATACAGGTCGTTTGATACAGCTTTTTACTTATTTTCTTAGATCCACCTGTGCTCAGTCTATGCAGGAGAGCTGTTGACTTGCAGAGTGGTTATATTAAAATACATTCTATCCTTCTTTTTGAAATCATTATTCTCTCATATTAGTGATTTTTAGCATTATTGCTTTGCAGAAAAATTAGGAGGGATGAGCACTGGACAGGAGATGAATTCATGTGTAAATAATAGTCTTGAAACCTAAGAAAAATAGGATGAACTGCATCAGTGTAATACACCACGTCATTTAAGGACAGACTAATAAGACATTTTAAAACTAGGCTGAACTTCAGTTGAAAGAGACAAAGGAGAGGAGAGGTGAAAATTCTCAGTTAGTTAGATAGAGGGTAGAAACAGAGAAGTGTACGTTGTAAAAGTCACAGATGAGAGTTGATCTGGCAAACCATACACACCTTAGGAAATATGAATGTGCAATGGAACCAGAATAGGAAAGAGCCACTAAAGTGGTCAGAGCTACGAAGGATATATTTATAGGAGGCAACTAAGTTGGCTTGTTTTACTAAGCTTATCAACACTGAAAGGACTAGAAGGTATAATATATATGTATAATCTATATGTAAATATGCAACAGATATGCAATATAAATATATAAATATGTCTGTTCCATATATAAATATGCAAGACATACTTAAAACTGCAAAAAGTAAGGCCACACTGAAGTATAACATTTTCTATGAGAAAAAAAAGTAACATTAATATGTTTAGTCTCAAAATGATTAAAAGAAGAATGAGATCTTGGAACAGCTTTCCTAGAACATTCTCTAGTAGAATGGGAGGGAGGAAGGGAGGGAGGAAACAACTGATTTTTAAGATGAAGCTTAGTGTGTTTATGATACAATCATGTGACATGGTTCCCTGACATAAGAGAGTGCTAGGCACAGTGACCTCCACAATATTTGTAGCTGTCTGAGAGACTGACCTCCTAATGCTGCTAAGCAACATCTTATGTCACAATTATGGTTCATGACCACTTTGAATTTGAATGGCCCATTGCCAGACAAAGGCTCAAGATTCAGTAAACATATTTGGTATGAATGTCACTCGTTTAAATATACATAACTTAGCAAAACTTTCACAAGGAAGTCATAATGAAAGCCCATATTTTCATTCAGTCAACAAATTACTCATGCTTCAGGAGATCAAATTTAAATATCTTTATGAGACTATTTCTCTCCCATTCCAATTGAGACACAACTAACCATATATAAGCCCTTAGTTACAATGAGGGGTAAAACAGGGCTAATTTTACTGTCTGTGATTACACCACCTACTAATGGAGTATACTACGTAACACTATTATTAAAAATTTATTTCTTGCAAGCTTATAGCTGATTCAGCAAAGAATTAAGATTTATCTTTCTATAAATAACAGATAGTGAAAAAGTATTTTTTATTTTCATGTGACACTGACTTGCATCAGCTTTACCTTATTATGAAATCCAAGAGAGAAAAAAGGCAAAGTAGTTTTACTTTGAGATAGATTAGGGCTATATCTATAAAGTAGAATAGAAAGGTGTTTAGTATATAGTAAAAACCTCTGTATATGCTAATTCTACAGCATAATACTAATATAATACTAATATGGAAAATAGACATTTTCTAAATCCCAGGTACCTGTCATATATTTCCATTACAGAGAAAACATAGCAAAGGACCACAGTAGTCACATAAAATAAGATTTTCTTAATAGTTCTGGTCATCTCAAAGACAATTTGGCTCAAACAAGGTCATGTCCTCAGCTGAAGGGAACACCACTGTCTGACATTACAGAACTGAAAAAAAATACCCCAGTCTGTGAAGTTTCTTCCCAAGAGTAAATGTTATTTTTAATTGGTGAAAAATAGAGCATACTAATTCTATCAAATCCGTGAATGAATTACATATGTGACTATGTTCACTTGATTAGGGTAATGCTTATGAAGACAGTTTTGGAAAGGGAAACGTATAAATAAACATCTAAGGAAATTTATCAGTAGAGCACTGTTTCCAGAGCAACCCCTGTAAGAACTATACTGTCCTACCATTGGGAAGTTTCTCATGTCAGTTTTTTTAAAACTCATAAACAGTTGAAGGGCTCCCAAAAATATACTTTTTCTTAATAAAAAAATGATTAGTATCCTGTTTTGTTTTTTTTTTAATTTTGAATGTGAAATTGCTAAGGATTAAGAAATGGTCTGTGCCCTTATTTGCAATTAAGGTAAATTCTGTAGACCCTGCTTCAGGACTCTTTGGTAGAGAAAGATAGATAGCTTTCTTTCATTTAAATAGGAAAGAAGCAATGGGCACAAGTTAAAAAAAACCTAACCAAATGAATATATGAAATTCTGCCTGAACACAATAAAACACTTTTTTACTGTGAGGTTGATCAATACTGGCACAGGTTGCCCAGAGAGGTTGTAGAATCTCTCTCCTCAGAGATATTCAAAAGGCATTTGGACATGGTTGTGGGCAGCCTGCTCTAGGTGGCCCTTCTTGAGCAGGAGAGTTGGACAAAACAATATCAAGAGGTCCCTGCCAACCTCAATCATTCTGTGATTTTTGTGATTCTGTGATAATCCTGTATATTTTTCTCAGATATCCATACTGCCATTTGCTTGTCTAAATCTGTTGTTGTTTAAAAAGCCATGTGATGACAAAGTTTCAACCTTTCAGCATAATATTTTCAGCAGCATTCAGAATTAGCCTTATTCTTCACTTACTAATACCATGCAAAAGACCTAATGTGAGCAAAACATGTATCCTATATCTCAGTGGTATTAAAAAAAAAAAAAGAAGAGAGATTAACATAATCAATATAATCAATTAAAAATACTTCTAGAAGTATAATACAAAAGTATACAACAAACCATAACATCAGCTTGATTCTTCTTTGAACTAATTCTAGGTGCTATGGTCTAGGGTTTCTGAGCAACTCATTCTCTAAACTGCCAAAGTTAATGTGCAAATAGCTATTCATGCTTCAGTGCTCCTATATCAGCTTTTACTGAGGGTTGTTTTCAGAACTATTTTTATTATGTTTGCTGATTGATTAATATTTCACTTCTTAGCAGCAATTGAAAGAAAACTTGGGATGATAAAACAAATTAAACAGTAAGCCTTCACCATACTTGGACTGCTGCCCAAGACTTATATAAGTCAAGCCAATGATCAACATATGATATGGACTTTATCAGCACAGATTTTTAAGTGAGTGTGTTGTGGAAAGAACTTTATTTTACATGAATGCCAAGATTTTCATTTATAAGCACAAAAACCCAACAGTAATTTAATAGTATTTTCAAAAAGTAACATCTATAACATCAATCATAAAATCAGAATAAATCCTGTGTTTATGACAGAGCACAAATAGGCTTGTTTTCTTTAACAAAACAAGAACTTTATAAGAATATGCGTGAATAGTACTACATGCTGCACTGACTGACCTTCACAATAATGGACTCCTGAATTTCCAAATGTTGGGCCTCTGGATCCAAATTCAAAGGCAATGCTTGCTTTGGTGAACAATAGGTAGACCATATCAAACACCAACAGGCAATTCTGGTTCCATTCACAAGGTGTTGGGTGGCTCACTTCATTATAATATGCCATTATAATACAACATTTAAAATGCAGAACAGGACATAGCTCTAATTTGAATAAGGTAAGGAGAGAAAGGCATGTGCATATGGTGCATTGTGTGATTAGGAGTGTTCAGCCACTCTGGGCAGCTGCCCTGAAGGGAAAGAAGGAAATCTACTGTCTGCTTAAATGTTTCATCCCTGGTAAATCACACCGTAAAGATCAGTTCTTACAAAAAGGCTCAACTGAAAAAATTAGTAGATAGATAGACAGCAAAAGATACAGATATGCTATAAAACATCACACACACATATATACATGGATAAGATCACTTGAGCTATGTTGACATATATTATGTCCATGCATAATATATACATGTATAAATTTAGAAGCACACATATAACAGACCAGAGATGAAGACAAATATATGATTTTGAATTACTATTTCTCTTGTACCTACATTAACAAAAGACTCTTTAGTGGAAGAAAATATACTTTTTACTCAAATGTTCCTTCAGTGAAAAGGGTGAAATGTCCATAGAACTGACTCAAATTCTTCATCAGACTACTGGCAATCATGCATCAGTTTATTTAGCACACTGATATTCATACTGACTGTATTATTACTGGTATTCTCGACTTTATCAGTGTCTGAGATGGTGCACTACACTGTTCTGTATGAGGATGAGTATATCAAAGCAATAATTATTATGCAGATCATTCTGGAATTATCCTTTGTCTGAGAGACATTAATATAGTAAAATATTAATGGAGATATTAATTAATCTCTATAATTAATTAATCTGTAATACATCTCTATAATAATTAATTATAGAGATGTTTTACTCTTCTGTCTCAGAGGAAGAAGAGAAGAATTAATATCAAAACAAACTCTGTGGAATGGGTCTTCTGCTCTATGGAGGATGTGATTCAACCTTTTTTTACTAAGTCAAATTAAAGTGTAAGGTTTGGACAGAGTTTACATACTCATAACTGAAACTGCCATCCTGAAAATCCCTGTTCTTCTGGCACTGGGCCCTGGAGGAACTTAAACTCTATACAAGATGCAGATTTCTATCTGAAAATTCCTGAGGTTCCTGAAGTTCTGATTATGTACATGCCCAGAAATGCCTTGGTTTTGTAGGGTTCAACAGACTGCAAATTTCACATAAAAGCCTGACTGGTATCCCAATATGAACTGCTCCTTACCTTCTGAGCTCTGTTCTTGCTGAAACCTTGCCAGTGTAAGGAAATATGGAAGAAACATTAAACCAGGAACAAAGAGAGGGAAAGAGAGACAGAGAGCGGGGGATGATTTTGCCTCGTATTAGATGAGAAACTGATAACTTGCATTTCTTGTAGAAACCTATTTTCAGAGACATTTCAGTATAAGGGAAGTCAAAGCAGGAACCAGAAACTGATCTCTGATTGTCTGCAATCACTGCTCTACAGAATCCCACTTTTTGACTGAATGGTTTCTGGGACAAGGTTGAAGGCACATTTTTGCTCCCAGTATTTCCTACCAGCTAGCTCAGCTGAAGACTTTGGACACCATTTCTAGGTGCTTAACTTTCCCCGAGCCCAGTATAAAGCCTTGCTGTAAGGTTCCAGGCTCATCTTTGGGGACAGGCATCATGAAGTGGGCATTTTGGTACTCCAGGGGTAGATTATTACAGGGATTGAAACCTTTTGGATACAATTATAAAGGAAAAGTGCCATTTATATATTCAGTGTGCTTCATTTAATAGACAGAATATAAAGCACAAATCAAATGCCCATATTTATGCAAATGATCTGTAGCACACCTTGACTTGTTATCCAAACTGTCCTGACTCTCTTTGTTGCCATGTTAGGGGCCTTAAAATAAAAAAAATAGACAGAATAAACAATCTATGCCCATTCCTCTGATGATTTACTATCATTAAATTCACAAGAAATTTATACTGGAGTATATTTAAAACACATTGTTATATGTTTAGCTCATGACAGAGACTGACTTCATAAAATCTTAATAGTGGAATACACCTTCTTGTTAATTCTTGTTGTTGTTTTCCCCCTCCTCCCCAAAAGTAGGCAAAATATCATATTAAGATACTGTATTTATAGTACTTTGAACAAGGCATTAAAAAATAAATAACCACCAAAGGAACAATGTTAGATTCCTATAGATTTACAATTAGTCACAAATAAATTAATTACACACCTTTTCATATGTATAAATTTGATACGCTGAATTAAACTGGTGTTGATTGCATGCTCTGCAGGTGTATACTACGTGAGCTTCAACTCTTTGAATTCACTTTCCTGTCCTCTTTTTCCATTTTAGAACATAAAGTTTGGATGTGATCGCCACTCCTGCATACGTTATTCAAAGGGCAGGAACTATGGATTTATACTGCAGTATAAAAAGTAATTAGATTTGATCTCCATTTCTTCCCAAATCATTCCTAACTTCCTGCTTTCCATTAGATTTGTCACTGAACATCAAGTATTTCAGACAGCTATCTGTAATAGCTTATTTCCAGTATCATCCTGCTAGAGGCAAATCAAATCCTAGTGTATCCAAGTGCTTCTATTACTTTCCCTGAAAGACTGTAATCTAATACCTGAAACACAAGCAGTGATATTTTTGACTTTTTATAAGAATCTTTCCCCTAAAATGAAGTTGAGTCCATGATTTTCTGACTCAAAAAACTGAACTACACAATTATACATATGGCTAAAAGTTGTTAATGCATTTTAACAGTGGGAAAACCATAAATAGTTTGTCTCATTCTGGACTTGGTCCATTTCGACTAACCCATTTTTTGCAATAGTTATTGGAATATTATAGGCAGATCTTGGGCAGCACTGCTCCAGACAGCTTGAAATCTTTGCAAAAATAATGCTGCTGCTGAAATGTTTAGGGTTGAGTGTTGAAATGTTAAAGGTTGATTGTTATTTGTATCATAAAGACTGGAATTAGGGTTTCTAATGATCCGCATTTGAGGGTAAAAAATAACACCTCCAGGTCCTTGAGCTGAAATACATGTTTTCAATGGGCACAATTTAAATTAAGTGCAATATTTCTAGAGGTGGAATAACTCCACAGGTAGTGGAGTAAATTAGTTATAATGATTGGCATTGGCAGGTTACATCTCTGGTGAGTATCTACCCCAGAGAAAGTGTTCAGCATAACTGAATGAAAATATGGGATAAATAAGTTTGGAGAAAACCATTTCATGAAAAATATCTATTTAATAAAGGGAAGCTGTAAAATCAACAGTGTTAAAGAGAATAAAGTATTTCCCTAATAACAATTCTTTGAAACCTTCTAGCACCCCTTACTGGAAGGATATTTTTATACCTATTAAGTAAACTAAGTCAGAAAAAATAAATAAGCTTTTTAAATGGGAGCTCTGCCTGAGGGAAGGCTACATCAACAGATTCTAAATAAGCATGGAATAGGATCGCAGCTGATATAATCCAGCACAGTTTTACTGATTCAGCAGCACTACTCCAATTTAACTGCTGCTGAAGTTCTGGCAGAGGGAGTTTATTTCACAGAATATGGTCTCAGCTTTGCATTTTAGAAGTCAGACATGCTCTCTTGCTAGATATGTTTCAAACAAGACTTGAATAAGGATCTTTCTATGGTGGTTTATTCTGTTAGTACTAAGAATGCCAAATGACCCTGGTTCTAGGATAAGTAATAACCTGTGATTTCATAAGCTTATAAAGAGGAATATAAAGGGCCATTATGAATCATGCTGCTTGACCTCTTGTTTAGCACATGCCAGAGAATTATCTCAATTGAAATACGGTGATGAGCAACCTCCATTGCTCTCTATTTAAATGCTTGTGATGTTTGTGTTGCTGAAGACTGCAAATGCCTAGCCATAAGAGCAGATAGACTGAGGATGCAAAACACAGTCACTCAGGATCTTCTCCCTCTCCCACTGTAGCGCAACAGAATTGCAAAGATTCTGCTGTAAGCCTGCCTCTCTTGGGCAAAAGAAAAAGCATAATTTCTTTTGTTTACCTCCCCAGGGTCTTTATTAGCACATGTACTTGGAAGACATTATGTTATTAGCTGATTAGTAATGCAGAAATAGTTTCAAACAAGAACTTGAATTTCACATATGCCAATGATGAGCTTTCATTATTCACTCCTTATGGTCTTGTTTTGTCTTTTTAGACAGTTACTTGACAACAGTAATGCTTTCCTTTTGAGAAATTCTGACAATTTATTTTGAAGAACTTTCCTGTAAGAAGATACCATGCAGGGAATCAGCACAATCGTGCGTTACGGAAATAGAAACCATCCCACTGACTCTAGAGGCTGCGCATGGGTTGCGCATATAATGTTGCCTTCCTGCCGACAACCCGACTGGGCAGCCAGCATAACTAAATTCTCTAACGATTGAGCTAATCATCATATTACACTTATTGCTGCCAAGGTAAAAGGGGTGACCAATGCAAAGGGAATACAGACAGCATTGCCCAACACAAAGCTGGTTGCCAGCTGCTGTTTCAGCCCTGGAGGACATATGTAGCTTGAGTAATTTTGAGCAGCTTTTTTTAAACAGGCCTGAACAACTCAGACACAGTTTTGAGAGCAGAACACTTGCAAAGGTGAGCTTTCCTCATTCTCTGTACCTGTGACTACGTCTAAATATTCCTTAAGCATAACCAAGGACTCATTTTTTTATTTATAAATAATTTCTGCCTGACAGAGCAAAAGATCATGGAGTAAAACCATACAAGAAACCAGCTCCTGGTTCTGAAGCTTTTAGCCTCAGAAGCAGAGAGAAAAGGAATACGTTGAAAAATATATACTCAGACATACAATACCACATCATTAAATCCCAGATTGAGGAACCCTCAGTGTTCTCTGTCTTTAACAAACCTCTTATTCTACAGTGTGTTATTTTGTATCAGGCTGTTTTTTCTTCTCTTGGCTTAACAAAATAGTTTGTAACTGATGCCTATAGAGAAAGTACTGCCTCTATGGTACAGATTTTCACCAGAGGTTCTTTCTACAACACCCTCATTCCTAGAGCAACATTCAATTATTCTGAGTAATTTTGGATTATTCTATTTATTATCTATCATCGTTTTATCAATTATTAACTCTGAATTTTTCAATTATTTGCAAAGATTTATTTCAGTACATTCATTCAGTTTCAGTCTATTAATTCTTTGTAAAAATAATGAGGTATTTATCTGTCCTTAAAACATATAGGACTCTATAAAAAAGCCTTTTGAGACAAGTGCAAACATATATTAGGTACATGAACTTTCCCTTTAAATGATGGGCAGCTCTACTGAAATGACTGTTCTTCATTCTCCTGTTGCAGTCCAACAGCCCTCACTTTAGTGGGGATTCAGTTGGAGGCTACACCAGTGATGAATGTATGACTACCCATGCCGAGGAGCCAATGCATACCTAATCCTATATCTCTTTTTCAAGCATGTGGACATACGCACATAGAAGCATACATACCTGCTCCTACTGCATACTTAGTCAGCTGCATTAATTGCAAATGAGGACTAAAATGTCTCACATATTCTTCTTGACTAAAGAAAGAAGATAATTTAATTTTTATTATTTTTTAAATTCTGTATTAGAAGAAAAATACAGCAACAACAACTGAACTGCAAAGTCTGAGCATAAAGAATTTTTTAAAAAGAACTGCTCCTGAAAAGATATTCCACTAATTCATAAAAATAAAATAAAATAAATACAAAAAAGCTAAGGATAATTATTGCAGTAACTGATGTCCGCTGAAGTCATGCCAGGTTTCATATAATAGATTTTATCTCAATCAGTATGGATAGCTCCATTAATGCTAAAAGATTAATCTGACATAAAGTAACTGTGAAACCTATAATGTCTCTCCTGAGTGAAAATATAATCCTTAATTTTGTTCATGCTTTAGGTTTACTATTTGCAATACCTTCACTTCTGTGGGATAATATAACTTGATATGGGTTGTTGTAAAAATGCTTTAAGATCTGTGGTTTTAGAAATCAGTTAGATTTCATTTTTCTTCCAATAGACTTTTAAAAGTACATAATCAATATATATTAAGTATTTAGCAATTTTTTGTGTGGTATACAAAACTGCATGGATAAGGTGACCAACCTGTGTGAGCAGGAGATATGATAAGATGTGTTTCTTAGACACATATCAAATGCATAAACTGTTCCTTCCATCTGTCTCTTACCATTTAAAATTTGCCTTTCTATGGTCTATTCATCACTTAGCATATGATCATCTGATCACAGATTAGTGAGGTCTCTAGGAAACAGCTCATTAATTCAGTATTTTGAAAAGTGAATTCTGAGTTTGGATTTCTCAATTTTCAGGTGTTCCAAATCCAGCAAGAGGTCCAGATTGTCAAATGCATCTTCCAAGAAATTATCCTTCTTAAGAGTCCCTAAACTCCTGAAACTCCCAAGAGGACCACTGCTCTCCAGAAATATTGAATAAGTTGCATTTCTTCACTATTTGTAAAATATAAACTTCAAAGACAGAGAAGCAACTGTTAATTAATTCAAATCATAGCCAAGAGTCATATAAACTCATTATTATGAAAAAAGTTATCATCCAAAACAACTTTATCAAGATACTCCAATCATTTTGCCTACTACACTCCTTTTCCTTTTTTTAGCTTTTGTTTTTGCAAAGTTCCACATACCTGAATGATTTAACACAAATAAAACATGTCTTTCTTCTTAATGGGACTATCCAAATTCATAAATCTACATCTGCATTTGCAGGTACTAGTAAGCCAGATGTCAGTACTTCCTTCATCAAAATTGTACTATGTACATTGTGGGCACACACAAAAAGGTACTTAAAGCCCATTCTTACTGCCTTCTTGTTTATGTTTTTTTGCTCATAGAATTATTAATGCCATCTGCCTCATAGCCATCCATGTCTGTTTGTTGGAGATATCTGATGAAGCTGATAAATGCTATCAAATTCCAGATGAAGATGGTAATAATTTGCTTTTCACAGAATTTATTCTTAAGTTTGTCAAAAGCTAGGCTGTTTTCCTTACTACTAGCTGTTATTCATCTGCTCATATTTATATTAAATTAAAGCTGTGACTTGTGGAATTATTTTTCATGAGAAAGGTAATAAAAAACAACAGGCAAAACTACCAGTCTTTAAGGTAACTGCTCTGTATTTCCTTTATTTTACAGTTCAAACTTTCTATACAACTATTGACTCCTTGAATAGTTATGTGGAATGTAACTTTCAGTATATCATTCCTCTAAGCTGGTACTGCACTACTTCACCAGAGCCTCGTTTTGTGCATAACACCTAGGGAGAGGGTGGAATATTCTGACTGAGAAAATAAATGCTTTTTCAACCCCAGAGCTTCTGCTCCTCAGAAGAGGAGCATAAAGTCATGGAAAGAATGCTGGAAGGGACTTCAAGAGATCACTTAGTCATTCTTCTTTTCCTCTCTCAACCAATTATATCTAGGGCTAGCTTGAAAGATGTTTGTCTAAGATTAAAATTTCCAATGTGTAATGCAAATCTCTCCTGCTGCAATTTAAACTCTTTAATTTTTTTCTATTGACCATGAACATGAGAAAGGGATTATTCACTTCCTCTTTGAAGCAGTTTTTATGTACTTGAATTCCATTAGCATTTTTCTCTTCTGTCTTTGTTTGTAGGCTCTGAAGAACCTAATTAATTCAGTCTTTTCTAATAATTAATGGTTTTTAAACCTTCAATCATTCTTGTGGATCTTTTTTTTTCCACTTTTCCCAATTGGTTCACATTATGCTTGAATTGTAAAAATTGCAGCTCAGAGATTACAAACAACATATTATATATGACAGAGCAAATACATTATTTGGATGTCTTAAGTACAATTCCCTTTTTTACAACAGCATGAAATTGATCATTCACAAGCAAATTTAAACCACAAACCTCTTTTGATGGGCTAGTAGCATCCTCCTCAACCTGTACTTCTGCTCTGAATTGTCACCTAAATGTAGATCCTTGCACTTGTCTTTACTAAGTATAGCTTGGCCTCCATGTGTTTATCTGTAAATTTGCTCCCAATTCTATATATAAACAATAAAAGTATTTATTAATTAAATTAAAATTAATTAATTAAAATATTAGCCAGTATATCTCCAGAACTGATGTCTGTTGAAGGTTGATTCACTTCAGGTATTATTCTATCTTCAGTCACTGATAATGTTTCTGGTTGTGATCATCCAGCTAATTACGAACCCACATCTAAGCAGTTTCATTCAGACTATTCTTATCATTAGAAGTCTTGCCAGGTGTCAGTTGGTTTTTTAATATGTCAAAAACTTGATAAGAATTCAGATATATTTCTGCTGCAGTTTGTCCTCTACCTACTGAAGATGTTGCCTGTCATACAACAGTTGCTCAGCACCAAGTTGGGCCAAACCAGTGCTAGCCCTTATTTAGCTTGTATTTGTCTAGGAGCTTACAAATAGTTGGATTATTTTCCAGTATTTTTCCATGATCGGTTTACAGGTTTCTGCTCCTCCCTTTTCCTGCTTTTTAAAGAGAGGGAATGTATTTCACTTTTCCAGCCTCCAAAAAATGTTCTTCATCACTTTGCTCCTCAAAAATAATCACTATTATCTCTGATATTGTTTCAGACAGATTTCTGTGATCTTGAGATGAACTTTATCTAGGTCTGGTCTTTAAAGCATTCTCTAGCCCTTTCTTTGCCTGTTCTGGGTGGAAATTTTGTCCTTTTGATTTGTCCTTAATTGCATTAGTCATTTCTCTATAATCAATTTAGTTTTAGTGATGACTGATTCAAAAGAGGTATAAAGCTCTTTGACCTCCTCAGCATTACCTACTCCCCATTACATCCTTCCTGATTTTTTCCTTCTGTTTGTATTATTCTTTTATGTTTGTCCCCACTGTTTGAGATTACAGTCAATGAAAAGCTGGTGACTCAGCTTTTCATTAGTAAATTGATCTCCTATTAAACTCCTATCTTTTCTTTATATTTAAATATCAGTTGTCAAGTAGAAACTTTTACAAAGATTTTATGAAGCTTTATGGGACTTAATTCAGTTCTGTTTTGAAAATCAAGTATTCTGAGTTGGACACTAAAAATCTTTAGAAATTTTGTGTTCTTAGCTGAAAATCGAAGATAGCAAAGAGATTTCTGATTGAAACCTGAATGCAGATTCATCCCAAGTAACAAATCTCTTTTAATGAGCTTTCTTGAATTTTATCTTTTTTTTAAAGAAAAAGTGCTGAGCAAATTGAGACAATGCAAATCAAAACTCACTGTATATCTTAATTTTGATATAGCTGTTATTTATTTTATCATTTATGTGATTTAGATGCTTCACAAGGCTCTATGATATGTTCTAATCAATTTCACAGAGCAAAGAAAACAAAAATTTGTATGTTTAATATGTTGTCTGAAGCTCAAGAATACCTTGATAATCCTCAGAAGCAGGCATTTCAATTTATTTGGGTAATTTTGAGGGCACTTTATAATTGAAAAAGTCAGAGAAACACACATTATTATATTCAGTATGCTATGCACATCTGTTTTTCTTCAGTTTCAGCTTATGAATTTTCATGAGTATTTCATTTTCTTTTCTCATCCTGTATCAGTCATTTCAAGTATTGCAGTCAATTAATTGTATGATAAAGCTGATATTACCTTTTAGTTTCTAATCGTAGCAGCAATGAAATAATCAAGAAAGGTATTGAAGACTGCATTAACAGGGGAATAGCTCTGTAAAACAAACAACGGTAATATCACAGTTCTAAAATGCTTGATAATGCCCCATCAGGAACAGTGTGCACAGCGCTGATAACTATCCCACAGGAAGGAAGTTACCTCAGAGAAGGCAAGGCATAAGGAAACACAATACTATATCCCAGAAGTCTGATTTGACTTTCCTAGAGTTGAGGCTGAGTTTTCAGAAAGCAGAATTATTTTTCAGAATGATATAAATGACAAGAAATATGTGAATGGCTTGTATATTTTTGCTTATTCATTCATTCTAGTAAGAACAAGAGTACATGACATATTAGTAAAGTGCAAGATGGGAGTGAGGTCCCCGATGATCCTATTAGCAAAATTCAGAATTTGCCGTATGAGCCAGGAAGCAAAACAGAAGCTAGAGAACTGCCTGAAAAGATGACTAACAAACTTAAGGAGCATACTGCAGCTTAGTGGGGATAATTACCCTAAAGTATATATGCTAATTTAAAATATTTTTTTGTTCACAAATAAGGTTTAATTCATTATGTGGGTAAAATCTTCTTGTGAGGTTTTAATTCAGTATGGTCAGCCACAGGTACTCAAAAGTTATTTTAGTACCACACCTTGTGCCTACCCCATCCAAACGATGAGATTTGGAAGAGAGCACGTGTAGGGGTTAGTGAGTTTGTTTGGTTTTGTACCTCACTGGGAATGTTTATCCTGCAACTAATATTCAGTCTGGAAGGCTAGAAACTTTTTTGGTTTTAAATGAAGGCTGAGGTTTCTTAGGTAATAATCTGTTTTCAGCAGCTCAAGTTTCAAGCAACAAAACAAATAAAGAAGACAAACCCAACAAAGAAAACCCTACCTATCATATGACTGATAAGAAAAAAACCCCTTATATCACAAAATTTGCCAGCGCTACTAATACTTTGCATATAGGCAATCAAAGAGTGAAAACATATGGATCTTGCAGACTTCGCTAAATCCATGCAACAAAGATAGTGCTTGCCCTTTTACCTAAAAGCATGAGGCATGGCACAAAGCAAGCCACACAGTTCTTTGGAAATCCAGACAGAAAATGGGTATCTGTGTAAGGAATTTTGTACCAGTTTTACCTTCTTGAAATGGACATTGTGTTTCCTATGTACTTTCGACAATCCAGGAGGACTCCACTACATACTGAACAGCAAAGAAAAGAGGGATGAATAGTATTTAAGATAACCCTGTTCTGCCTGTTGACCTTTGAGAATCTCATTCTGAAGCTCTTAACTCTGGTGCAAATTATGTATAAGTTGCCTACCCACCCACAAGTTATAACTTTTAAGTGTACTGGTTTGGTTTGGGATAGAGTTAATTTTCTTCATAGTAGCTTGTATAGTGCTTGTTTTGGATTTGTGACCAAAACAGTCTTGATAACAAGCTGATGTTTTAGGTATTGCTGAGCAGTGCTCACACAGCATCAAGGCCTTTTCTGCTCCTCACACCACCCCACCAGTGAGTAGGCTGGGGGTGGGCAAGAATTTGGGAGCCCAGCTGACCAAAGGGATGGTCCATATCACATGATGTTGTGCTCAGCAATTAAAGCTGGGGGAAATATGGAGGGACAGAGAGGCTATGGTGTTTGTCTTCCCAAGTAACTGTTCCACGTGATGGAGCCCTGCTTTCCTGGAAATGGCTGAACACCTGCCTGCCGATGGGAAGTAGTGAATGAATTATTTTGTTTTGTTTCTGCATGCAGCTTTTGCTTTCCCTATTAAACTGTCTTTATCTCAACCCAGAAGTTTTCACACTTTTACCCTTCCAATTCTCCCCTCCATCCCACTTGGGGGGAGTGAACGAGTGGCTGTGTGGTGCTTGACTGCCTGCCGGGGGTTAATCCTTAACCAGCACAGAGGCATCCAACTTCCTACACACAAATACTCAGTGCCATCTTATAGGCTGCAGGATATCTGAGAAGTCCAGAGGGGATTGACAGATATGACATGTGACCTGTGGCACATCATACATGACCTGATGACGATTAGCTGGAGGCAGGGAGAACAGCCAGGCCTAGGGTATCTAAAATGTCACTAGATGTCTATATTTAAGTAGTTGAATCACTTCCTATGAATTTTGAATCTTGTACATTTTAAGTAAACAAATATTTTTACTAGGATAAAAGCCCCAGAATGTAATGTGAAGGTTGCTGAAAAAATCAATCCCATCGCCTACACCATCCACACTGCACATGCATAAATACCAACATTAGAAGCAATATAATCAGTAACATTAGTTTTGTTATATTTTAGTACACCCGCTTGCTATTAGCAGGCTCTGCTTCTAAATCAAGGGTAATTCATAAGCATAAAAATCCTTTAAACAGAAGATTATATACGGTTTATTTGACTTTTGCTCTGTGTCATAACACTGAGATGGTAATGCTAATTGGGTTAAGGTAGACAATGCCCGGAGTGACCTGGTCTAATCGCTATCGGACTGTATGACATCCAGAGGTCCCTTCCAACCTCAACAGTTCTGTGATTCTAATATTACAGGTTAATTCAGAACAACATTAAATTCTGTTGTCCAACTGGTTATTAAGCTTATGTTCAACATAAAAGCAAAGTAAGAGTGGTCAGCTATTCTGGCCACTAAAATGTAAGTATGTGCTCATGTACAGGTACATCCAGGTCTATATTTTACCTGTTTTTATTAATCTGTTGAAAAGTTTTTCTCCCTTGGTGATTTAATTTGACATACTAATTTGATTCAGAGCACTATTTTAACCTGCTGTTCTAATCTCTGGCTACACGAGTCATTTCCAGGGCTCTGAGCTTTTGACACCATTGCAGCAGAAACAGAATAACATAGAAACCCTTGTCTTGCCAAAAGAAGGGACAGAAGGAGAAAAGGTTGCAGTGCCCACCCCGTGCGTTACGAGAGCCACCAGAGGCCTGTGGGTCTAAGCATTCTCTAGCTCCAGAAGAGATACAGCTGTCCCCTCTCTGTTGGCCTGCAGAGCCATGTGCTTCCCTAAACATGGAGAATGCAAACAACAACTGCTGAACTGGAATTGAATCAACCCACTTTTGCTTCAGCCCTCACCTCTTGTTTAGTGCAAAGTTGTAAATGAAAAGAGCCCTTTGAGTGAGTTGTGGCATGCATTAGTTTTTTTGCTTTACCTGTAGGGGCATATATGTTAACATCTAATAGATAGTTTGATGATTCACTTTTGCTGCTGAGGGCAAAATGATCTTTCACTTAACTGAACTGCAAACAGTTTGTTCTATAAATCCTTTTCTGCCCTAAAAGATCTGTGTTCTTACAGAAATTCTGACACTGTAAGAAATGATCATGCCTGAGTTAAAAAAAAAGCCTCAGAAATGTAGAATCATCTACCACAGCTGATGCATTAAAGATGAGTGAGGGCAAAACAGTATCTGTTGTGTTATCTCTTGCAATTCACGTAATGAGAAGCATTCTGCAAGAACTATCAGCAGAAGCAGTCAACAAAATTTGCAACTTTCTCTTCTGATGAAAGGTCAAACTGGCCTGTTCTTGAGTCCAGGCCCTTCATGGTTAGTCTAGAAGAAAGATGTATCAAGATAGAAGCAGCCTGATCAACTGAATGCTTCAGAAACAATGACAGCTGATCTGAACTACTTTTCCAGTAAAACATTTCTTTAACTTCAATCTATATTGATTCTGACACTCTGAAGATTATACAAGATGAGCAGTCAGCATTTTTTGTCCCTAAATTACAAGCATACAAGGAGGAACTGGAGACAGCTGCTACTTGGTCTTTGTGGTCTTTTGTTTGTTTGGGGTTTTGTTGTTGTTGTTGTTCTTCCTGTTGTTCTTCAAAACACTTGCTGCTCTTTTAATTTTTCTTCAGCATTATTCAAGGAGTGAATCCAATTTTTCTTAGCTTTTAAATATTATCCAAGGTTATGCACATTTGTGCATAAGCCTGAAATACTTCAGAAGGAATTGCACTGTATCAAAACAGCGAAGCTAGTAGGGAGTAATAGCACCCTTGTGTCACTCTAGATGGCTATCTAAAAGGAATCTAAATACAGTGGAGACTGAGAGAAGTTAAGCCTCCACAAAATTACAAATTTATGCTGAAATTTATAGTTGAGCATAATAACATGTATCATATTGATGCATTCTCTTAACTAATTCATTATTTTTGTGATTAATTCCATTTGCAAAGTTTAGGTTTTGTTTCATTCTAAATAAAAAGTATCTTTTATTATTTGTTGATTATTAACTTCAATATAACTTTGAAAAAGTATAACTTTGAAAAAGTAGAACTGTCTTTGTCCCTCAGGATTGCCACAAAAGTAAAAAAAATTTTGCAAAATATTTTAGTCTTCCCTGTCTCTGTTTCCAGACAAACCCTGTGTATATCACTCACAAAGTTCATTTATCTTTCTTGGATTCAAACAATATTCTTCCAACTTCAACTTGAAAAGCAAATTTCTCTCTTCAAATATGTAATACTCTCATTGTCCAAAGCCTATTTTAGTTAGACCAGGGTAATGTTATTATATTAACAACATGTAGCTGTATAACTGATTAAATGTGTTTTCATGCAACAGTTTGTCTTTTTGTAAATTAATGTGAAGTTTGGCTTAGATAATATAAAATTTGGGATTCCACCAAAGAATTCCACCCAAACTCAAATCAAACGTACAATAGCAAAGACTGCAAGAAAAATAAATCACTATGCATAATGTAAATATCAGGACTTGTTATGGTAAAACAGATATTTAAAAGAAAAAATAAAGCACATTAGGACCAATGAACTGCAAATCACATTCCATGTTTTCTCAAGACCAGGCAAAAAATTACAACGGTAAACTGGTTTTGTTTTTATCTCTAGCCTCAATATAACAAAACAGCCCCAAGTATATTCTGAATTGAGCAAACTTTCAATAACTCTCCATGAGTTTCTATGCCAACAATATTTCTGGTATATTCTTTATTATGACTACATCTCTTACAATGGATAGGAGGCAACGTAGACAGAGCATATCATACGTGCATTAAATTCACACTAGCTAAAATTACTCTTCACCCTCTTGGGTCAGAGATCCTAAGAGGCCACTTTCATTCTCTGACTTCTCTATACTGCTTAAGCATCACAAAGAGACAGCAACCAACGTTCACATCCATTTTCACCAAATGTGTTTACATGAATATGAAAAAAGGAGGACTAGGATTTCATATTTCTTGTTCCATTGTGAAGAAAAATATAGCTATTTTGATTAATTCTGTTCTTCTGAACAGTTTATTTATACTTTATTACTGGCAATATTCTACAGATAGAACAAAAGTACACATTTTCATAAGTTCTTTGAAGAAAGTTGTATTTACCTTAAAATTACCAGGTAGTAAAGATACTTGCATTTCTGAAAATATAGAGAGGTGTGTGTGCATGTGTGTATGTGTGTGTGAAGCTGGAGACAGATATCTTGCTATCAAGAGATTTAATCTATTTAAGAAGAAAATTTCAGAGCTCTTCTCTGGGGCAGTGTTGTGAAGTTCTGAAGACTGGCATTTTTAGCACAAACATACAAAAAACATATATTCTTCCACTCTTCCTTTTAAACAAATCTTGGAAGTCTTTCCTAAAGTTCTCTTTTATAAGCACTGTCAGAGTAACTGAGAATAATGGTATGAAACTAAGAAATAATAAATTTAGGCTGAGCATCAGAACAAATGAATGGTGAGAAAATAACCAGAACTCCCAGTTGGAGAGGATAAAGCACTTTCATTTGAGTGATTTAGAACTTGGAAATTCACTTCAGAAAAAGAAACAGCACTTGGCAAGGAGTGACCCAGATGAATATTGGTTGCTTAAACTCCTTTCTAAGATGATTGTGTGATTCGTATGATAGACTATCATTCTATTTACTTCTTATTGCTCCTTTATGATAATGTAGTTGGTATCATATAACATTAGAGATTCATCTCTGCAGCATTTTTACAGAGCTGCTCAGGCAGACAGTTTTTAATAGGGCTATAATTCCAGCTGAAGAGAAACCCGATGTGACCATTCCTCCATTCCTCAAAGAGTAAAAGGAATCTGTGAATTATTTATACAGGTTTTGGTAATCTCTTGATATTTATCGGTATCATGTAACTGAGAATAGTTATACTAAACTATATCACTGTAATAATTAAGAATATGGTTAAAATTAAAGTTGTATTATGCATCTGGTTGATTGTTATTAAAATAATCTGTAATGAAATTTAGCATCCCACATATCTATATGCATATCAAACAACTGTTCAGAATTTTTTTAATTATTCAGATATTTCCAATTCACACTGAGGATCAAATACTTTGAAATTGTTCAGAGCTTCTAAAATTCTGCTTTGGCTATATATTTGGGTGGATAACACAGACCCACATGCATATTTTGTCTGAAGATTTCATAAATAGTCTTTTATCTGTCAAAAGACGGTACACAGATCAAAAGATGAACTGAAAGTTCATGGTGAGCTAAATTCTTTTCCAGAGTAGTTGGGATGTGACTACAAAAAGATGGTGTTCAGCAGACAGGGCTCTGACAGTTTTCTGCATCGCAGGCTCATTTGTTATCTCAGAAATTCCACTTCCCCCAGCAAGGTCTCGACACTCACCACAACCATTTCAAATTCCTAAATAAGAGCTCCCTCTTGCCCTCGGTTCTTGCGTACCAGTACTCAACTCTCTAGCCAGCTGAAACTGCCAGGTAAATCCATGCAACTGAGAAATGAGCCACGGTATGATACAGCTGCCTTTCCAAATTAAAACCAAACTAAACAAATAAAAAATGAATACTTTCAAACAGAAGATGGAAAGTATGTGAGCTGTCTTGTAGATTTATTGTAATATCCATGTATTATTTTCTTCTTCCAGGAAGCTATGTCAGATTGATAACCACAGCCATAAAGTCTAATGCTAATTTTTCTCATATTTTTTCAGCATTTTGCCCTTGGATAAGTCAGTCAGTATTCCATGACCTTCAAAAAAAAATCCAACAGCAGAGAAGCAGAATATCTCCAGAACCTGAACAATCGAAGTTTAGGCATCTGATGATCTTTCCCAATTTATAGATTTGGCTTGGCATATCTAGAACTTTGAAGAAAGAAAACATGACAGAAACAAAGAAGCAATTTTCAAAACTAATTCTCTTCACAGGACAAGAACAAGGATGAAGGAAACTTGATTGTGACTTTGAAAGCTTTTGGGCTCATTGACAATCAGGAATACCAAATGTTCTCTCAGTTAAAATAGATTTGATAAGTCATTTCTTCAAGCACCCGTAACAGATGCTTAAGTGTATTTTGGGAGTGAAATAAATTACATTCACATTTACATACTTCTGTGGAATTTAAAATTTGGAATAAATAGATTTTTCTCATGATTTCTGGACACTCTCTGATATGTTTTTCCACACCCTTTCATGCTATGGCTTGATAACAGCACTTAACACTGATGAAGAAATAGTGGTTTAAAGGCTAAGTCTTGTTCACCTTAATTTTAAAACCCTTGACTCATCTTTCTCAGAACACCTCCTGAATTAGAGGATTACTAATGCAAAGCCATGGTTTAGCCACAGTTTTTCATCTCTTGCCGATCTCTTTCATACTACTTTAATTTCACAGGTATTATTCTCCAATTATTTTAGCTTTACTGATTAATCCTTATAATATGGATATTGATACATGTACACCAATTTTCCAGGATCACATTACAGCTGGATTTAGCAAAGTATGACTGTGGCAAAAAAATACCTGAAATGTATAGCTATATTCACCTTTACTTTAAATTCAGCTGAATAATAGCAGCGATAAATGCTGTTTGGACTGACAGAGTATTAGTTTTTTCCACTAAACTCTTCCTTAACATAGTGCTTTCATGAGATATTAACAGGAGAAATGTGTACAAATGACAATGGGTTTGTAATGAAACGTGGCAGCAGAACCCAAACTATCTTTTTATTAGTTTTATTTCAATAATGCTATATTTGAGTAAACAATGTTAAAAAGTTATCAGTCTTTCTAATCTTGTTCATCTTTTGACTCTATTTGGAAATTAAAAGGAACAGTTTGTCCCTTTGAACTATTAATCAGATAAATAATACAATACTGAACAGGAAGCAAAGAATTAGAATCAGTGGGGTGTAACCATATCTGTATCCATTTAGTAAAGTAGTTCTTGAGTATTCTTATTTATCAGACAATGTGTATTAGCTACATGTGCAATGCCTTAGAGCACCAACTAGCTTCCTATACCCCGCTGAAATGTATTTTGCATGGTGGCAACCTATTTGCTTGTTAAGTTTTTTGCATTGAAGGGTGAGAACATCAAGACAAGAATAGATGACATATTTCAGACTTACCACAATCTCTCTGCTTTTTTATAGGCTTATTCCAGGAGAAAAATATCTGACTGCCATGTGAATGCTTTCACAGTGAGATTCTCCTAAAAAGCCTTCAAACTGATCGGGCAAAGAATAATGACATTTCTCTCAGAACGCTTATGCCTCATTCAAAGGTGGATAAAGCATTCACAGAGCCAGGAAGATCAGCGAGAAGCAAAGAAAAAACCGAGCAGGGATCGCTTCAGGTAGCTTTGCATAAGTTTTCATATTTGTCCTTCAGACTGCATGGATTGCTCTGTACCTTCCAGAACTTTAGTGCTGCTTTCTGAAAGTTGCGAATTATGAGATGGTCAGCTGTCCTCCTTAGGGCATGAACTTAGATTCTGGGGCTTGTTTGACCTGTTGCTGTTGGTTTTTGGAGATGAGCACAACATGAGGTTCTGATTATACAGCATGCTGCCTACCAACAAACCGTCAGAATGTGTCAGCTCCAGAGCCAGTCATTGCTTTCAGTTGAAATCCCCTTTTCACCCCAATTTCTTTGAATTGACCAGGTAAACAACGTCAATATGTTTCCCACCTGTATGACTTTTCCTGTATAAAATACAGACACAAATTTAACTACATCATATAAACAGGAAAAAAATCAGATCTGCTGAGTGGGACAAGATTGAAGACTTGAAAGAATTCACCCCCTCCTTCCTTCCCTCTCTCTGTCCCTCCCTCTGCAACTACTGTGTCTTTGTCCTTTTTGCAGTTAATCTTCTTTTAATTACTTCTAACATTTGTTGTAGCTCCTTTTTGAAGACTCCTCTCATGGTAGAGGATCCTTCCTTGCTATTTCTCTGTCTTTGCCTGCACTGTAGAAATTTTTCCCAGCTGAGCATACTCACTTGTTCTCAGAGACAGAGTAATTTTTCCCTGTCTGCAGGAGCCTCTGCATTGCCCATCCACAGCTAGAACACATAACCTGGCAGCCCTCCTTCCTGCTGCCCAGCTGCACCTTCTTAAACAAAGCATACAGGAAACGGCACATATACACTGGACCAAGAACAAACAGATTTAAAATTTCTGCCATCTTTCACTTAGTTCACACCCTCCTTTTACCTTAATTGCTGGACCTGGGGTTGTGCCAATGGCTGACTGCTGAACAGTCTCCTAGGTTCTGGGATGGATTTTAATCAACATTAAATAAATAACATGAAATTGGAATATTCCTTGTTTACTTGTTTCGTATCCACACTGGGGATTTAAGCAACAGTTTTAAAAAATCTGGCAGATTATAGTGTGACTGGTTGGATTACTAGAGTAAAATTAATAGTTTAAAAGTTACAGCCATTGCGTTCTGTGTCTCATTGTTTCCAAGTCTACACCAATGAAATTAGATCAACATTTAGTGCTTTAAAAAAAGTTTAGAGGATATATTTTTTTCTGTTGAATCTTATAACTTCATTCCAACTGAAATGTAAATAAAATTATACTCAGGAATACTTGATTGCTCTCCAGAATTTTTGAAGTTAGTCTGTGAGGCTGGTTGTTTTGTTTCAGACTTTGCTTTGGAGGTTTTTAAGATCATATTTCAGAAGTTCTGAATATTTAAATAAAAAATGGGCACTTTCCCAAATATAAGACGTACCTGCTTGCTTCTGATGAGGATAGATTTTTGGCAACTGCTAACACTTGTTACACTTGTTACCTACAGGTGATATCATATCTTGTATTGTTCAGCTGACATTTTCAGGTCAATTAATATTACCCACAGAAAAAAATATGATTGCCTACAGGAAGTCAAATGTAATACCTGATTAAAACCATTTGGAACATTTTGTGGAAGAAAACTTTGGTGAAATACAGGATTTTATCAAAGCAGAAAAAATTTGCAAGCATACATCTGTTCCAACCAAGTTTTTAATGAGAAAATTATAGGTTTGAAACACATCCAGAAAGTGAAGAAGTGATGCTTGCTTTCTCAGTATCTCTGCATATAAGCCAAACTCCCACCCACAATGTAGAGAATGTAACTGACACATGTGACTGACACAATCGCTGACTGATTTCCAGTTTTACATAGACAAGAAAAATAAACAAGCAAACAACATTTTTGATCGTTATAGTGTGACAGTGAAAAAGAAAAGGAAACTTTGAAAGCTGTTCACAAACTAAATCATTAGTTATTGCAGGACATTTTTGTATGGATGGGCTAATCTTCCTATGCTGAATATCAGTAACTGAAATTACACAGAGGAAAGCAATTACATTTTTAGAAATATTTTTATTACATCAATATTTAGATTTCAATTATATCTAAACATGTTCTCATGTTGCCATCAGAAAAACATTTTGCCCAATTTAGTTTTAAATTGTGTCCCCAAGAAGCTTGGGACCTTCCATAAATAGTCAATAACTGAAATTAAATGGATAAATTTGCGTCATCTAAAGTTGAAAGGCTTTTTTCTTTTAAATGCAATTCTCATTTTCAGTTTAGTTTAAGTCACATTAGCAGGTATTTTTTAATTATGCTGGAAGAAGGAGCTTATTCCAAAACTAGTGCCCCCATGGAAAGCTATGTTCTTATAGTTTGAGCAGCTGAACAGTGTGGAATAATTTTACTGCTCTAACTTTCTTGGAAACACTGGAGATTCTGGAGATTGAGTATGGTTTCTGTTACATTCCATTCCTTTCACTGTGGACAAGTAATTCAATTTGTCTTTGCCGTTTGCCCCATCTAAAGCATCTAAAAGTGTATTAGACTTTCCCATCTTGTCTAGTTGTCTTGGAAACTATCACAGGAGGGAATGGGCTGTGATTTTCTACATCTATTTTGCTTTTCAGAATTCTCTAGTTTAGATATCAAGTGAATTACTGAACATTGCTACAATATTAAAATAAAGTGCTTACTGGCAGGCAAAAACTGAGGGTCTTTTGCAAGTTGGTTGTTAATGAAAAGAACCTCCAGTCCAAAGGAAGAAATAAAGAATCAAAAGCAAACATGGATGCATTAAGTTAAAAAGTGAGTACACTATTTTGTCAATGGGTATGAATTTGAATGTCTGATTTTGGTATTTTAGGGCAGATTTAATTAGTAATGTTAATTAGTTAAGTTAATTGAGATTCTCATAGATCAAAATAGGGTGGCTTCACAATCAAGTTTTCATTAAAGTGTAAGCTTCTGAAAAGTTCGGTCACAGTCTGGTATTTTTGTTTAGCATATGTGTTTTCTAATTTGGAAAACACAAATGTTCGCTTTCTTAAACAAAGTCTAAAATATGGTCAAAATCCAGATCAACTACTAAATTGTTTATTTCCACGTTCTATGTTTGATTGCCAAGTGGGGTAGCACAAACTGTAAAATGATGCACAATATGGCATTTTGCTGTCCATTCTAGTGTCTCCCTCTCATCAGCCACCACCAAGTTTGAGAAGTTTACTAGCACAGAAGAATAACTAATTACCCACAGTAGGTGCCTTTCATTTAATTATGCTAGATGCTACAGTTAAAAGTAACTTGTGACTAACATCACCAAAATAAATGTTTCTCCAGAAAATATTGCAAGGAAAAAAATAATTGTTTATCCCCTTTTTAAGTGTCAGGCTAGTGAGGACAAAAAAGAAAATGAGGGCTGGCAATGGAGCTGAATGACACCAGTAAATGTGTTTGCAGTCTCTGCCCAGCCTGGACATTTTGAGAAAAGTGACAGATGTATATTATGGCTGCTCTATGAGGAGACAGGGGTATGAATAGGTCTTGAATACTGTCATTGTTCCTGTCAGTGGAGGACTTCAAACTCTTATCACAGTGATAAGACATGGCACTTGTTTTAAGCAGTCACAGCTTCTGCTGTTTTTCTAAAGTCCAGAATTAAACTATTTTTGGACCTGTTAAATTCCAGCATGAATTTGGGACCCACTGTGCTCAGTGGGTCACCTCAGTTAAACACTCCAGCTTTTCGTTCTGTAATGAACTCTGGCAGGTGACAAACTAGTAGAGTTACCAATGCATATATATGGAATTTGAAAGATGACTGCAGTTTTTAATTTATGAATCAGAAATCTCAACATGTTTTCATGAATAAGATCATATTTCACGCATGTACATTCATGAAAATGAATGAAATTACTAGCACATGAACACATTCCATGTCTGTCTGACTCTTCCTTTAGATGAAAGATAGTATTACCAATTCCAGTATTGCCCATATTCATGGAGAATATTTAAGCAAAGATCATCTAGACAAGGACATTTGTATTTCCCCTTCTCAGATGAGGAAGCATGCTCTCCTGGAATGCACAGATATTCTTTTAGAAAGGGCACATAATCAAACCCCTGCAGAATCCCTTTCCTGATGACTGGGCTATGGGTAACCCAGTTAATGACACAGAAGAGCAGAGCATGGAAGTAAGAGCTATGAGAGCAAGTCCTTCAGAGGACTGGAGGTGGAACAAAGAAAAAACAAGAGATCAAAGCAGCAGTCTCACATTCCAAGAGAAAAAATTTAGATACATAGAAATATATGTACTAGTACCAAACTAGTCCAGTAGAATGTAACATCTGAAGCCTGTTACTTAATAAAATGCATTAGGATGTTCAGGATAAAAGACTTCATTTTCACTTATGCTCAATGCTTGAATTTTCTTATAAAGGTAATAGACACATAATATCAGCAACCATTTCCCTTTGTAGGTTTTAATCAAGACAATCTAATGTCATACTTATATATATATTGTCCTTCTATATATTTACACTGTGCTAACCTGAGCAGGCACATACAAGTTGTTGAAAGAGAGCAGAATTCAAATGCACTCCAAGTATGGAGCATGAGATGTGACCTGATATTATGGGTAATTTGCTTTAAAAGAATTGTGAGGTTTTGTTCACATAAGAGCAGAAAATAAGAAAAGGGGAAAGCTGTACACCTCTGTTGAAAAATAAGGAGATTGCAAGAGTCCCATCTATTTTTCTATAGTATAGTATAGTGTTTACAAATTAACTGTCCATGGAAGGAAGACACTCGGTAGCCTACTCAGTGCCAAGTATTACATCAACAGGCAGTTAGCAGTTTTCCCATCTCACAGTTTTATTATACTTTGATTATTAGAGTGATTTATCATATCCATTTGTGTCACTTTTCTTGTAAGGAAAATAATTCATAGGTTGACCAGTTCTGGGGCACAAAGAACTGTGAGACAGGACAGGCAATCATATTCCGCCTACTCAAATTTCCACACTGGCTTTTAGTCACTAGTTTTTTGTAACCATGTTAATTGTAATAATTAGTAAAAACATTGATTAGGCATTAACCTGGGCAGTCCACAAACAGACAGTCATGGCTTGAAAAACTAATATAGAAAAGAAGTGGGAAAAGAAACATGAATATTCCAGTTGCCTTCTTGAGAGTGATAAAATAGGCTAGTTGAAGATCTAACAGTAAAAGGTGGTACTCTTGAACCCCAGTTCAAAACCCTAGATCTATCAGGCCAGAATCACACAATCACAGAATGGTTGAGGTTGGAAGCAACCTCTGGAGGTCACCTGGTCCAACCTCCCTGCTCAAGCAGGGCCACTTAGAACCAGTTGCCCAGGCATTTGAATATCTCCAAGGAGGAAGATTCCACAACCTCTCTGGGCAGCCTGTGCCAGTGCTCCATCACCCTCACAGTAAAAAAGTGCTTCCTGATGTTCAGATGGAACCTCCTGTGTTTCAGTTTGTGTCCATTGCCTCTTGTCCTGTCACTGGGCACCACTGAAAAGAGCCTGGCTCTGTCTCCTTTACACCCTCCCCTCAGGTATTTGTACACATTGATGCGATCCCCCTGAGCCTTCTCTTCTCCAGGCTGGACAGTCCTAGCTCTCAGCCTTTTCTCATAGGAGGGATGCTCCACTCCCCTAATCATCTTAGTGGCTCTTCAGAGGACTATTTCTAGTACGTCCATGTCTCTCATACTGGGGAGCTCAGAACTGGACACAGTACTCCAGGTGTGGCCTTATCAGTACTGAATAAAGGAGAAGGGTCACCTCCTTGGACCTGCTGACAATGCTATGCCTAACGCAGCCTGGAATACCACTAGCCTTTTTTCCTGCACGGGTACATTCCTGGATCATGTTCAACTTGGTGTCCACCATGACTCCCAGGTCCTTTTCTACAAAGCTGCTTTCCGGCTGGGTGGCCCCCAGCATCTGCTGGTGCATGGCGTTGTTTCTCCCCAGGTGCAGAACTTCGCACTTCTCCTTGCTGAACTTCATAAGGTTCCTGTCAGCCCGTTTCTCCAGCCTGTCAAGGTCCCTCTGAATGGCAGCACTACCTTCTGGTGTATCAGCCACCCTGCCCAATTTTGTGTCATTTGCAGACTTACTGACGGTACACTCTGCGCCATCATCCAGACCAAGAGCTGAACAGGACTGGACCCAGTATTGTCCCCTGGGGTACACCGCTAGCTACTGGCCTCCAGCTAGACTTTGTACTACTGATCACCAGTCTCTGGACCTGATCATTCAGCCAGTTTTCAATCCACCTCACTATCTGCTCATCCAGCCCATACTTCATCAGCTCCTCTATGAGGATCTTATGGAAGACAGTGTTGAAAGCCTTACTGAAGTCAAGGTAGACAATATCCATTGCTCTCCCCTCATCTATCAAGCCAGTTATTTCATTATAGGAGGTCGTCAGGTTGGTCAAACATGTTATAAGAATATTTCTTAATAAGTCCATCACAATTCTCTTTTAATTTATAGTGCTTAGTTCAAGTCTCAGAAACTAAAAAAGTTAAAATAAGAATAAAAGAGAATATACCACATAAGTTTTAAGGATAACAGTTAAGAACCACTGCAATATAGAAACAAGAAAAAGCTATCTTTTTTTCTCATTAATTACTGAAAATGAGAGAAAAGGCTTTATTAAGAAAACACCGTGACTGGAATCTGATTCTGATGTATGTAAAACAGAGTTTTCAGATTTGTGAGCTCCAGCAGTACATCAGTAACCTGAAGCCATAATATCACAAATACTCCAAGTATGGGATTTCTTTTATTGTTTTCTTAATTCCCCCCAAATGATTCACCAACTGGTCCCCAGTGTTCAACAACAAACATGTTCTTAAGCTTGGATGATAGTGCTTGATATGAATGTGCATTATTCTTCTCTGTGCTTTCATGTCTACACTTAAAGCAAACCTCTTTTTTTTCTAGATACCATTTCAGTCTTGAGCAATCCTTTGATCAATAATACTGCCATCTGCAGCACTATAAGTTCAAAGTATAAATTCAGTAATGGAGAAACGAAGTACAGTTGTCCTGGTAAGATTACAGACAATGAGATGGAAATGGAGAAAGGGAGATGGGTGCAAAACAAAACAAAAACCTCACAGCTGGTTAATGTTTGTGTGCTACACTGTTATTTTCTCTTAGTTACTTATAGAGTATGGCAGGACATCAGTCTAGTAATTAATTGTTGGATTTAATTTGTGATGGAGCAATATATATGAATATCTGATTTCTGTTATCTGAAAAGATTTATATATGAAGCAGTGAAAGATAGCAGCATTTTGTTTACAGTCATTCTAGTTGGTGATTTATCTATCGGGTTTTATCACATAGCATGCACATATTTTTGGAAAATGAGTCAGTCCTTGAAATTGCCCAAAATTCACTCTTTTGTTCATTCACTTCCTTCTTGTGCACTCTATGTTATCATAACCACTGCTTTTTCAGTGCACTCTATGTTCCCCTCGTCATAATGAAATCAGGAAAGTGATGATCAGGATGACTCCTACTTAGGAGACTTGCTTTCATTTCCCAAAAACTTGTAAAAGTAGTAGCTGTAGATGTCAGGCTAGAGGTATTAGCACTTATATTTTTATTTTTTTATATTTTAAGTAGTGATAGAATTTTTTTCCATAATTTCCAGACATGTGTTCTGCTTGTCTTCATTACTGTACTTGCCTTTGCAACCATTTTATATACAGGGAAGAAGCATGGGGAAAACGGTTTTACTGGGAGCTTTCAAGAAAGCAGGAAATCAAGCCTGTGTCTCCCAGGCCTTAGGCCAAGATGCTAGCAACTTGAGGGACTTTCCCTCCATGCTTGTCATTCCCATTTATATATATAAAAAAATACATTTCTCAAAATTTTGTCTTTATGGTGAGCTTGTTATGTTATCCATTCCAAAATAGTGTTATAACAAACACATAGTTAGTGTTAACTGCGTATTGGTGTTCATGTTAGATCATCATAGCAATACTACTCAAGTAGCTTTAAAAGTGATGAAGTACACATGGTACAGCCCTCCCCACACTAACATGCGGTCTCAGCCATTCTTTCCAGTAAAAACTAAGCATTCTTTGCTTGAGACTTCTTTCTCTATCTGTAAGTGAATCTTTCCAGAGTGGAACACGTTGCATTCCCTGAGACAGTGAAGCAATGTTAATCTTTTTCAACACATTTCAGCTCACCTTGTAATTTAGAGGGTTCATTTCATCTCCTCTAGCCACCACTGAAACCTTTCATTACTTGTCTGAGGTTTTGAGGTCAACAGTATTCCTTTAATTTGCGCAGCAGCATTGCTATTAATACTGATCAATAAAGTCAACAGCAGTAAAAATGTTTTGCACCATTTTGTCGACTCTTAATATCTTTTTTTTCTTTTTCCATTTGAGATGTTTTTAAAACAGCCACAGCTTATAGCAGACATCTGTTTCTGTTTATCTGCAAATAATGAAAACCTCCTCCAGCCACATCCAGCAAGGGACTTTATAGTGTACTAAGGATTTTGTATTTTGACCAATTAAGTCACCTCAATTTGCTTTCTTTACCTGAAGCAAGTGCTTCAGGTATTCCCACCAGGTATTTTTAGCAATAATTCCCTTTAAAGAAAGTCTGAAAGAAAAATCAAAACTAGATCAGTAGCAACTGCACAGGAGGATAAAATCAGCTCCAAATGCTATTGAAAAGTTCAGAGTGATCAGGGCTGGAGGCAACAAAATGGGTAATTCTCTACTAACAAGCTAAGTCCTACATATGAGGAGGGGATATAAAAAAATACAAACCTAAGGCATAAACTGCAGCTGCGGATATTAGATCATAAATTAAAGCTTTTTTTTTTTGCTTCATTTCATCTCTTTCACACTGAACTCAGCATTTTTATTTTTTTTCCTAAAATAAGAGCTCACTTTTCTTATCTGTTAGAACTATTATAGCAGCCTTTCTCTTGAGTTTAAATTGGTCAGAGCTGCAGTTCACCAACTTCCATGGACTCAGATTTGCAATCAAGTTATGGCTGACTTGCTCTATCTGTCTGCATAGATGTTTTTAAGACATAAAATAAGAGAAAGTTCAACCAAATTGTATTATCCTGTGTTTGCCACAGGCTAAAAGGATGCCCACAGTCAGATACTGTGACTTAGTTGATGTGTGATAACTTGTGCATTACTCCCACTGAGTTAATAAAAATAAAGTTTCATTTGATGGGTCTGCACACTCTTTTAGGTACTTAGACTCCACTTTAAAAAATTGTTTACAATACCAGCAGAGCCCTTTGCTTCTGGAACTCTTAACATTCAAAAGCTGAAGGAAAAATGTGAATTTTCAAATTTTCATACAGTAAAGTGGAAAATCAGGTGGTTTAGAATGGAATATGAAATACTCAGAACACAAAGCGTGAGAATACAGGTTAGGACCTTTCAACTAGGATCACTGAAAACCCTTGTGTGCCTTAAATCTAGAACTGTGTACAAGAGTGGTGGAGGTGTTTGAAATGTTTCTTTGTTTTCAGGAACCTCAGGCTGAAAGTTTGTCTTTCCAAACATAGTCCTTTATTACTGTCTTTCAAAAATGACACTGGTCATTCCTGCTTTTTTCAAGGCACCTCAGCACAGTGTTTCGAGGCATGGTATGCTGAGGTAGTGGGAGATGCAGATTAAGCAGATATTTTTCTTATGAATATTTCTGGCAGAAAGAAAAAAATGTTACATAGAATATTCACAGCCTTCCCAGGCGAAAGTCCCCAGCAGAAAAACATACAGCCTGGTGGTTAAACTATTCTTGAAAAAGGGAGAGGTGTAGATTTAAAATCCCTCAGGCCAAGGAAGACATTGGATTTAGCTGGTGGATTCCTTCAGCACCAGTCCTTATGCTCCAGTCCTCTACAGATACTACAATGTTATCACATATAATATCCTCTGGCTAATGTGGATAAACTAACTAGGCTGGACTTTTTCCTTGTGTGGTCTAAAACCATACTGAATAAGGCAAAACAGAATCTGTGGGTAGGTAGGTAAGATAGAGGCACCCTGAGGCCAGTAATTGGGCACTCAGAGGTGGAGCACAAAGCTCATTGTGCTTTGCATAGTTCTCTGTTCTCGTTTCCACCAAACAGTGACCTATTTAAATAACGAGAAAAGAACATTAGTGCTATACAGTATTTAATATGTTAATCATAAAAGATATTACAAAGGCCTTTCATTAATATATAAGAGTCACCACCCAGCACTACCCATCTCATGACTAGTTTACAGGCATCTTGTTCCAGAAATACAAGCAACTCTTCCTGTTTTAAATGTCAGTCAAGCGATGTTAACATATGGTCTTCTTGCCTACTTAGATAATTCTGCCAACATTATCGTGGACATTAGAAACCATTATTTTGGAGATAATTCCCCTTTGGTTTTCCTACTCAATTCAAACATCTTCCACAGCATATTCATCTATCCCAGTTTCTGGTGTTAGTTTGATTGCACGCATAGCAATCATACAGAACTTTACCAGTTTTTCAGCATGACTAATTATCTCAAGCGGGCAGAGAGAGACAGCCACACCAACAACACGCCCACTATCTTTTTGCATAATGTGTACTTTACACTCACCAATCTGTTCACATATAGGGATTTTCTTTTCAGCCATTGTAACCAAGAATTTTAAAGAGATAACATGTAGAGAAAAAGACTGGCAGTAAAAAAAACCAAGCTGAACAAAACTTCATTCACTAAATGTAGTGGGTCCAAATTACACCTGTTCAGAGCTATTGAAATATTAATCCAGAAAGGATGTAGACACTTTTCATGTTCACACAGTTGTGCATTTCCTGACTGCATCCATTTTAAGACACACCAACCTACGTACCACGAAACAATATATTCCACTCCATGTAGTTTAGGATAAACTGGAATTTTCACAGGTAATTTTTATAATATATATGATATATAATATATAATATACAATATATACTGTATACTATATACTATAGATATAAAATATATATTTTTAATATAACATATACATATTTGATAGACTGAATAAGCATTCAGACTTCATGAAGCTCATCAGAACACATTCTCTACCCTGTTCCTGTAATTCAGCACCAAGCTATAGAAATTGCATTCACCAGTTATACACATTGGTCTCTGGAGCAGGAGCTGTGCTAAAACCTAATATCACAGAGGAGACTGCTCTGTGCCAAGGGGGAGGCCAACATGCACTGATTCCCAGCTACTCGTGGCCAGTGCTTCTGTGCTGAGTTACAGCATATGACTCTGCAAAGAGAAGTCAGAGAATCACAAATGGTTTCTGAGAATCTCAGAACTTCTTTGAACTTTCCTTTTTAGTGCCGACTACTCTTATTTCCTCATTAAAGGAGGGGATCAGAGTGAACCAGTTCAGTGGTATAATTAAATAGATATGGAGTTAATCCGTGTTTAATTTGGGCAACATTTATTCTCCTTCTCATTGTTTTTCCTGGAATAGCAGGAAGTTAACTTTACCCAACCATCTTACCACACTACCATTGTGCCCCTTGCTTCATGTTCAGCAAATGCAGTCACAGAATGACAAAATATTTTTTAATTTATCTCAAGATGAGGAATTTGAAATTTTATTATTTGAAACATAACCTCCCTTCAGCCAGCCAGCATTGCAGTATGTACATAAGGAATCAGTGACAAAAGAGTAAAAAAAAAAAAAGATATATACTGCAGTCATCTAATATCTACCATAGTTGTCTGTCTGTGGTCTGATTCTTAGAGAGGAGGGAGCAAGCTGTGCCCAGGGTGCTAGTGGGAGACATTATAACTCAAGCCCAAGGCAGATCCACTTGTGGCAGTACAGAAATCTGTGCTTCAGCCAGGTGAGGTCAGCTCTCATTTACTGCCACATCTGCACTGATGGCAACTGAGGTTACCTTTCTGGATGTGCAGATTGCATGCAACTGGAAAACTGTGAGAGACATATTGTTTGAAAGTCAGAACAGGAAACTTACTGAGAGGGGTGGCTGAGGTCTCTCTATTTAAGTGTCTATTCCCTTCTGAGCTTTTGTGCTGAACAGAGATAACCATCTGTGCTCAATTGCTAGTTATGGTTTTGTAACATCAGCATCTGCTGATAAAGAAAATAAGGGAATGTCAGTCTGCAATAGCTGAAGCCTCATTTACCACATCAGAATTCACCTTCTAATTGTTCAGTTTTATTTTAGTCAGAGTACAGGTGTTGTCACTCCTTCTGCCATCGGAAATTATTTAGAGTAAGATTCACCCATAGAACACTGTAATTGTTAGGTTTTGTACTTGTTTTTATACTAAATTTACTCTGGATTTTTATACACAAATAAAAAGTATAAATTTTGTCCTGCATGTCTCAAATAAATTAAAAGAAAAAAAATGCTTTCTAAAGGTTGTTTTTCTGTGTAACCACATGCTCTCAATCTAAAATGATAGTTTTTAGAGGAGGGAGAGATTAAAATGAAATCTCCTGGAAGATCACAGAACATATGTCTCTTTTGTGCCAGCTGTAAAATATTAGCCCAGAATGTCTGCCTGTCTGCTACTGACAATTATTGACAAATTTTAATGTTGCAGCACATGAGATATTAAGTCATAAAAAAATCAGTCTCACTCATGACTGGCACATAGCCACACACCTGCACTAAACACAATGTGCACGCATACCATTTTGATATGACGTATCAATTTGATATGAAGTGTTGTATTTCAGACTGTCAAAATCCCTGTTAGGTTTGTAGACAGCAGTGTGAACACAGTGGATGATTTAAAGGAGGATGGTGGGATATATTCTCAGTGCCTGAAGTACTGGGAGCTTCCATATCTTCTATCGAGGGAACTTCTGTGCTACTGGAACTGCAATTAGAGCACTTGCATGGCTGGGGAGAGTCAGCTTGGCTCTTGTGGGCTTGCTAGCTGGGGCTCATATCCAGCCATGCCAGACCAGAGAAGATTACATGAAGAGTGATTCAGTTGTCTCTGTATTGTGCTTCCAGGAGCCATAGTAATTGAAACACTATGTGAAAAGACCTAAACTGGCTTCTGTCAGACTTGTTAGCTAGAGCTCCATGTGGCAGGAGAACATCTGCATCTCTTCAGGGTCCAAGCAGTCATCAAAATGTTGTACCCACATTTGTGCAATGCTGTCTATAAGCACCTGTACCCCAGTGGGCAGTGTACACAGCACAGCGAATCTGAAACTGAATAAACCTTTAATGGGTAATTGAATTTATTTAATGAACGTTCTAAAAGGAAATAGAGATAAATTTTACATGAACAAAAAGCTGAAATTCAAGAAGGAGCTGGAATCATAATCTGACTCTCTCTACAGCAAAGTCACTTCCCATCATTTGTATTTGACAAAACAAACAGAAACTAAAGAAAAAATTGAATAACTTTGTGCATGGAGATGCAGCTTCAGTAAAAAGACTAGAAACTAGCTCCCCTCCAAAAAGCTAACTTCCTTCCAAACCAGCATATTTGGTTGGAATAATATCCAGAAAAATGGGATTTGTTAGTTTGGACTCACGCAGAGGACAGAACTGAAGTCCATTTCCTTACAGCATAGAGCTGGATGTTTTGTATACGGGACTTTTAAATCAAAGAGTTAATATGAACAACATATGACTGGACACGAAAGGATGGTGGTTTCAGTGCCTACCTTGCAGGAAGTGTTCTGGGATGTCTGAGTTTTCTAGGTCAGTTCCTGCAGTCATGAGGTAGGAACCTGGCCTCCCCTTCCACGCACTGTAGAGGAGTACCAGGCTACTTCTGCCTCAGCAAGTAAACCCTTGTGAAGGTGTTGATTCATTTTGATCATGGTCCTTTTCTCAGAAGTTGGGAGCCTAAGCTGACAGATATTGCAACACTCAGCACCCTAGAGGGTCTGAATCCTGCCTTTCTTCAAGACATACTAGGTTTGACCCATGTGCAAAACCTTTTCCTTGCAAGTCGAAAAAGAGAGTCATGGAACCATTAAGTAAATGGTGGTTTTACTGTTGCTGGAAGCAAGGAGATGCTTTTCTCTCTACCTTAAGCAACGAACTGTTCATGTTTTGCATCCTTTGGCTAGTACATATCTCCATTGGTTAACTTACACAAAATCTACAACACTTGTACACTTTTCTTTAAACAAAATACCAAAATTTTGTATGCCATTAAAGTGGTAAATTTGTATTGCAGGTATTATGCAAATTTGTTCAAGACAAACTTATCACTGATGCATTTATTGTTAAAGTATGAAAATATGACAATTGTGAAAATGATCCTTGAATATGACCTCTAATCAAATTTAACTTTTTACAGCTTAATCTCCTAATAATTGTTTAGCTTTAAACATCCATTCAACTACCTGGCAAGGCTCAGGGGTGACACCATGTAGTGACACCTGCCAATACATTCACTGACTTACACACAGCCATAGACCTAATTCTGACTATCTGGAAAATTTACATTTTAATTTTACATGTCTTATTACTCTATATCTCCCTCCAATCTATATCTACCACAGCATTTTGGTATAAGCCAATTATTTTGACTAGACAAAACTACAGAGAAATACCAGTCAACTTACGTGGAAAAATGGGAATGAACCTCCTTAATTATATATAACAGTCATTAAGGTAAAGGTCAGGTCAGATTCTAAGCTTAATTTAATTTTGTTTTATATATATATGTATATAAAAATAACTCTACAACTAATGACATACTTAGGGTTTTTGGGGGGATTAATTTCCCAAATATTTGAAGATGAGATGAAATAGACATGGTAACAATGAAGAAAAAGATAAATGGCAGGTAAAAATCTTTATTAAGGCATCAGCAAAGGAAGCAACTGGTTTCTAGGAAATTTAAGTAGTAACCTAAAATATAATTTCATGAGAAGGAAGATTAATGTAAACATGAAAAAGACAGGATAATTTAGAACATAGCAATAAAATTCATTTTTTATATGATGGCATGAATAGAGCCATATGACATTCACTGATGAAACTGAATATTTAAACAAATAATTTGGCCAGTGTTAGAAATGCAAAGCTATGGGCACTTTGAGATTACTGTCCCAAAACAAGAGTTCAAAGAGAAGAGTGGAAGTGAAAGAGCTGAATAGATTAGGTAATTGTAGCAGACTTTTCACCTCCGGATCTCTGTTTCAAATTACAACCAAAAAAGTCATTACAATCTGAAGGCTGAAATAGATTTGCTTTTCTTAGTCCACTTGTTCCAAGTGAACATTTGTCCACATCACACTTATTATTCTGAACAGAGGGGATCAAACTGGCTTTGTTCCTGGATTACTTTTTAACTGCACAAAAATGTTTCCTCTAGGACAGGATGTACTTTACCTCTGTGAACAGAACTCTTCACTTGAGAGTTATCATTAAATATGATCTTACAAAAAAAAATGGAAAAGACTGGACAGTTGCAATGAAAGTTCAAAAAGAATAGGACTCAATGCAGTTCAGTTTAACACAAGATAAAGATAAGACCTACAGACAGGAATACAAGTGGTTTCAGGAGCATCTGTACAAATGGTGGGATTTGGATAGCTGAAAATAAGGACAAAGAATATCATAGACCTCTTGAGGAAATTTTCTACTTTCAAAAATGCCACAGAAAAAGGAACTGCCCATGCAATGATACATAGAATTGCAGAAATAGTTTGGAACATTATAGTTGTTTCCATCTCTTCTGTATCCTCAGTTTGGTTTTAGCTGGAGGTCAGCAATATTTTAACTTGATGCAACTCCCCTCCCCCCATTTAAGGTCAATAAAAAGTGTACCAAAGAGAAACTAAACTAAAATAAAGTGTGGCATTGCTGTTTGCATATGCACAGCCAGTAAAAAAAAAATAAATTCAACTGAAGTGTTTCACTCATTACAGAAATAGGTGAAAACTATGTGCAAGCTTTAACTTCTTTTTCCCAGTATTCTGATTTTAAACCCACATATTCTTGCAAAAGTTTCATGTTGTAACTTCATATATCAGCTTAATCACCAGAAAGGTTTGGTGTTCTGAAAAGATGTCTGTACTCAGGCACAGAAGTTATCTGTCTAGCTTTAGTGTAAAGTAACAGCGTAAAAGGAACACATTTAAATTTGAGGAAGTAGAGAGGTAAGCTATGAAATCCAGAAGAATTGAAATGAATGTGAAAGGGTAGTCCTGACACACAAATAGGAATTAGAATAGGAGTTAATCAAACAAAATGGTAAGAGGACCAGACACTTCCCAATGACACCGGAAGGTCATTGAACAACAATAGGTCTGTCTGCCATATAAAGGCCCAAAATACATAGAATTTTCAAAATATAGTACAAGAATCTTTATATATGGTTATTTATAAGATCACCACGATAAGTGTTTCCCACATGCACACTGTGTTGTGTGGTAAATTTCCCCTAGCTTCTATATCTTTGACAAATACTGTCACAGTACATATGTTTGCTGGCTTAGATCAAATGATCTGCTTATTTCCTGTGATAAGCAAATGCTTTCAAGTCCCTTAAACTGGGCCTCTGGTGAAAGCATGCTACTCTTTATATTTCAGGTTATACATATTCTCATACCAGCACTGCACTGTCCTTCCTTGTCAGGTCTGAATCTCTATGCAACGGGCAACTGCAGTGCCTTATTCCGAGACTGTGACCTTACACACGTCTCCCCACTATGCCTCCTCTCTGAAGTGCAAATACAACTGTTGCTCCACCAACGCATGGCTGAGATTGTGATGAACATAGCTGAGAGCAACCATAAACAGAAGATATGAAAGTAAGGTCAAACGTTTTGCTTTCATTTGTTCAGAGACAACTGAACAGTTTTGACTGACTTACCGTACAGAAGAAACCATACCAAGAACCGAATGTCAAACTTCTGTCTGACAAGACCTTCAGCTACAATCTAAGAATAATTAGTGTATATCCCTACATCTGCAGGAATTCAGGATACTTATGAGAATATGCTATCTTCCTTAAAGCAGGGAATAGCAACATGAACCCAGCTGCAGGAACGTTACAAGCTCAGTCTTTTATCCAAGGGATGCCAGTGCTGCAGCTGCTCAACTCAGCCACATTTAAAGGACTTGCAACATCACCCACAAACACACATAATCCTAGAAAGGCATGTTGAGGAAATGGAGAAGAGATTCTTAGTATGGAGAAGAGATTTAAACATACACTGAGAATGCTTCAAAATCAAAGAAACGAACTTCATAAGAAGTGTTGTTTCGATACATCCTGAGATTAAGATCTCTTGTCTCAGATGAGGGGAAGGGCAGAAAAATTAGAACCTAACATAGGGAGGAAAAAAATTAAAGAAATGGGTCTGGGATTGTGGTCCAAATTTGAAAATGAGGAACTTAGTGAGAATACAGAAATGCTAATAGCCGCCTCTGCTCCTCAGTCTAATAGAGATACCAATTTGTTATGATCAGCTCCATAAAACAATCTGTAAATAAGAGATTCTGAGATATAAGGGGCCTGTGGGATTGTAAAATTTGGGCACAGGCTGTTGAATTTGTGTCAGCATATGGACATGTACACAAATTTGTACTATTGCAAAATATGTTTTCTGAGGATATTTTAGATATCTGAAAAGTGTCGGAGGACAGAGTGCAGTGCCCTTCTGTACCATTTACCATAAGCTAGAGACTAAATCCCACCTCAGTTTGGGTTTATGTGCTATTTTAAATTGTCCAGCAGTCCCTGGAAAGGTTGAGACTATTGTTCTACCCATTTCTTACCATGCAGGTCATTGATAGTTAGCTTAAATGGTTCCTGTACAACATTCTGGCTTTTGTGATTCCCAGCTCCAGCAATGATGTCTTCCACATATTGTATGTTCCTTGAGGTGCTGCATGTGAGGTTTTCTGGTAGGTCTAGTGATAAGTGACATGACTTACAGCTGTTCCTGGGTAAGCATCCCAAATTTTAAAAAGTAACAATTATTACCTAAAGGTTGTCTGGATATATGATGGGAATATACATCACCATGGAGGAAAAAAACCAAAAGTGGCATTACACAATGGAATAACACAATTAGTCCCAGTGTTTACCAGAACATCTTCTGGAAGCTTTTTTTATGGATTAACAGGCTCATAAGGACTTCCTTTATGCATTAGAAATTGCAAAATACTATGTCAAGAATTGGCAGCTATCTTCACCCACCAAAATAAATCTCAAAATACAATGCACAGTTGTTCTCAGATAAAATTTTCTTTTTTTTTTTCTTGTCTCTCAGGAAACTGAAGAAATTAAATTTGCTGAATAGCTGCTGAGGATTGCTGAGTATTTAAACTTTGGATCTTACTTTCTAAGAATATGAACTGTGATCCTTATTACAACCCAATAGAAATGTTGCTTTGGTTACAAGGTCTTACATTTTATGTGAAGTTTCTGGAAACAGACTGTGTTAAGAACTGTTAGCATTTAGACCAGTTAGTAACATATCATGTATTTTTGTCATGTAAATTTTTCCCGGTAAAATTACCATGTAGTAATATTTTCCTTCACAGCAATGCTAAAAACTCCTGCTTATTCTGTTGCCCTTTTTTTTTAGCTTTTTAAATACATTTGTAGAAGGCTTTGGTTTTGTCCCTAGAAATTCCTTCCTTGAAGGCTCTACAGAAGGATCTGGACAGGCTGGATCAATGGGGCAAGGCCAATTGTATGAGGTTCAACAAGGCTTAGTGCCGGATTCTGCACTTGGGTCACAACAACCCCACGCAACACTACAGGCTTGGGGAAGAATGGCTGGAAAGCTGCCCAGCAGAAAAGGGCCTGGGAGCGTTGGTTGATAGCTGGCGGAATATGAGCCGGCAGTGTGTCCATGAGGCCAAGAAAGCCAATGGCATCCTGGCTTGTATCAGAAATAGTGTGGCCAGCAGGGCTAGGGAAGTGATTGTCCCCATGTACTCGGCACTGGTGAGGCCGCACCTCGAATACTGTGTTCAGTTTTGGGCCCCTCACTACAAGAAAGACATTGAGGTGCTGGAGCGTGTCCAGAGAAGGGCAACAAAGCTGGTGAAGGGTCTAGAGCACAGGTCTTATGCAAGCAATAGGACAAGAGGAAATGGCCTCAAGTTGCATTTAGATTGGATATTAGGAAAAATTTCTTCACCAAAAGGGTTGTCAAGCATTGGAACAGGCTGCCCATGGAAGTGGTTGAGTCACCATCCCTGGAGGTATTTAAAAGATGTGTAGATGTGGTGCTTAGGGACATGGTTCAGTGGTGGACTTGGCAGTGCTAGGTTAACAGTTGGACTTTATGATCTTAAAGGTCTTTTCCAACCAAAACGATTCTATGATTGTATGATTCTATGAAATATGAATCTCAGTCCTGACCAAAAAAAAAAAAAAAAAGACAAATAATTCATTATGTATCATAGTTATTATGACTGGTTTTGTCCATATAGTCTTTTGGTAATTAATTTTAATTCCATGTATTCACTAAATTGTAAGAAAATATTTCTCTTGAATACTGATCAGCTCAAATATTTGGCACGTGATTTTGTATAATAGCTCATTTACATAATGAATTATTGTTCCTATTCCTAAATCTGTGTTTGTAATGTTTTGAATGGGAAACTGCTTAATAACAAAATAAGCATAATCATTTCTATTTAAATTACTTAAAGTTCCAGACTTAAGTAAAACTTGCACGGCAATAACATGGGTGACAAGACTAAAATCTACAGGCAAAAAAGGATTCCTTAAACTTATGAATAAAGCTGCATGCTTTTGCCAAAAGTAACCATAATGTTTCTGGGGGAACTTTGAATTAAGCATGTCTTTTAACTTATTACTGCAGCTAGGAGAGGAAAGACAACTTTGGGATTGGTGGGGTTTCTGTAAGAATTTACAAAATTTAAATTTACAATAGGACTAGGAAAATATTTTTCCCTGGAAAAAAGGTGGAATCTAATAGTTCCTACTTCACTGTAATTTTGTTTGCAAAAGTTTAATTTTTGTTTGATGAAAAGCCAAAACAGTACAAAAGGGTTTTTGCCAAAGTGCTACATTTTGTTTGAAAAGTTTGATTAAAATTATTTTAGCCAGCAGTACTAGTACAAATATGTCTAAGGTGAAGGAATGCATGTAGTTACTATATTACTATAGTACTATCTTACTACTAGAGCTAGTAAAAGATGCATATTTGAGACAGTTGATTAGAAAGATTTAGGCTAGGGGTGATCACATAGTTTAACTCAAAGAAAAACAGCTTCAAACACATTTCAGCATAGGCAGATCTGAGAATTAAACATGTGCTTACAAGATGTATTAAGCAGGGCTGAGCTTTTTATATGGTGCCTGCCCAAGTTTTCTCCATCTTTTTAATTTCCTCAGAAGTACGGCATGCCCACAAAATATTCTTATAGAACATTGATACATATCACGGGCAACCACAATGTAAAATATACTTGCAAATGCAAATGATGAAAGCAAAATTTTACTTCTCTATATAATTTGCCTTGGGATGTGCTTATAGGATTCTGGAGTTCAGACTTCATCACAAAACTTTTCAGTGAGGCTGAGGAACAAGCATTAATATTAAGGGTAGTATTTTTAAGTAGTGCTATTTCACCTCTGCTGTTTTCAGTAACAGGCATAGGCCCAGATAAAGAACTGTATTTATGCTCTGAGCACACAGGTGTGTGGACGCTGTGATACTGGATGCCACAGTATCTAATAGTTTGACAGACATCTAAAAGGGTGAGATCATAAATATCCCGATCCTGAGGTAGGCTATATGCACAGGGAAAGCACACTGACATATGAGGGTTTTTTAAGTGAAAACTTGGGGCTCTAAGGCTGCTACAATGCCAAAAGGAGGATACAGGGTCTTTGTGGATCAAAAAGCCCCCAGTTGCCTTTATGGAGCTTGCCACTCCCAACTATGATGGCTCTGCAATCAGCTGGAGTCAGGTATATATAGGAAATATGAATATGAAAGCCTTTGGATACAGGTACCTTAGAAAATGCTGAACTATTAAACTGTAACAGCTAGTGCCTTCTTATTTTATCTGTAAAAACTTTCCTAGTAATTAGTAATGTTTGGGGGGAAAAAAAACCCACCAAGGTACAGCTATTCAAACATTATATTTTGATGGGAAAAATCACATGTAAAGCATAGTGGTGTTAAAACTCTTAATGTGAATATTCACCATAATTCAGTAATGTAACCTGATAATCTAATTATTGAAAATTGCCTTTTGTTCAGTCTAAAGTCCATATTTGAAATAACGAGAAAGAAAGTGCAAATGATACCTAACAAGTATACTGCTGCAGTATAGGGTGTAAATAAATCCCAAACTCATTCTGTCTGCAGTGATCTCTTGAGCTAACTTACAGTAAATATCAACTGCAACTCCAGGGTGAAGCATGATTTTGATAGTAAACAGTCTGTTCCACCTTATTCTTCTCAAGACACTGATCTTACATCTATTTTGCTTGTCCACATGATTCACCAGCATGGTGGACAATTTCTTGGCTTTGGTCTAGCAAGTAGATGTAAAGACAAAAAAAAATTATCAGTCCCTTAGTGATTTCTCTGGAAGGGAAGACATGGATGACAGAGCTGGAACAGAATTGCAACTTCTTCCTCAAAATCCCACAGCAGTCGTTACATTTACTACCCTAAAACTGTGAAAAATCCCTGTGAAGGCTGTGAAAATATATTTGCTTCTGCCAGGGATCTGTGTTAAATACTTGTTCTCATTCTGCTCCTTGGCTTTCCACAACTAAAGAGCAAGCTATGATCATTGTGCAACAGCTATGATCATTGTGCAACAGATTTTTTTTTTGACTGTCTGGAACAGTGCATAATTAAATATTTGTATCAGAGTTATAATTAAAGGTGAGAGACAGAGCTATGCCCACCACAGAATGCTGAAGAGGTTGTATAAATTAAGCAATGTGGACTTCTGAATGGGGGTTTCACTCCTAGTGAAACCCCCTAGTATTGTAAGTATACCCCTAGTATTGTAAGTATTTGGAAATGTACCAGCAAAGATGTTTAGTTTGTGTCTGCTTTGGATGCAAGGCTTAGTCCAACAGGAATGCTTTGAAACAGCTTTGTGATTGGATGAGATGGAAAGGAGAACATATAATTAGTGGAACAAACATATAATTTATGGAATAGAGAGAGACATCATATCAGGAAACAGCATGTACAAATGATATGTCCAACAGCAAAAGGGATCAGGGAGTGATGAAGTTTCCAAAGTTTTGCTGGATATGGTAGCAGGTAAAGTTAATTATTTTTAAATAGTCAGCAAATCTAGACGCTGAAAATAAGTAATCTACACACCTGAGGTTTTAGTTTAGTAGTTCTCAATAACAGACTCAACCTATGTTAATCTCATTTTGTTAGTTAAATGCCTCAGGCTTTCACTTAGTCCAAAATTCCAATTAATCTAAAACACCACAAGATAGCATCAGGGTGGGAAAAGCTTGGCAGGGATCTAGTTTAACATGATATGAGCTGCACACATTAATGAGTCAGTGGCAAACTTACCAGCTAGATAAAACATGTAATACTGACAGGCAGACAAATGGAAAATGAGTTGTGGATCTCCTCCTCGGTACATTATTACAAATTACTGATTTAGCTCAGAAAATGGCCAAAACACTTTCCAAAGTAGAAAGTAGCTTTCTTGAGAATCTTAGACAAAGAGAGATGATTTAAAAAACCCCAAACATTTGACAGTTGTTTATGCAGATATGGGGTATAGTGTAATTATTGGAAGGAAAATAAAGATAGGAAAGGATTCAGAACAGTTGCCTAAAGAGAGATCTAAAGGCAGAAGGAAGATGGGGGTGGAAGTAGACTGTGCTGTGCATAGGGTCCATGGTGAAACAATATGTGAAAATGAGTGTGAGAGAAGAGGAACAGAGGAGTGATAAATTTTGCAGAACAACCTCAACATGACAGTAAAAAGAATACATTATATACTATTGCAACAAACATATAAAACCTACATAACAAGAACATACTTGTCTTGTTATGTCAAAACTTCAATATAATCACATCTCTCTCTCATAACCCACTCCTTGAAACTGTTCTACTTTGAAATGAAAGTTTTGGACCATAGAAACACCTCTGTATTCACAGATTTCTAAACTTCCTATATGGAAAGAAACCTGTGAGTGCCTTCTTTTCCTCTTTCCTCCCTACCCCTCCTCCCCACACTTCCTAGCTGATGTGGAGGCTGGAGGCCATGGTGGGACTGAGTGGGCCACTAGATGTGGCTTGGTCTAGTATGTAACTAGAAATGCTTTCATGTGTGAGAAACATGCAAGAGGAGTTTGGGGATTTTTTTTTTTACCAATGTAATGCTAGATAAATAGCATTCCTTCTCACTGTAGCTGTTCTGGACAATAGGAAGAATTTTTGGTTTGAGCATTTACAGCACTGCTTTTACAGCCTTATCATGTAATCTGTTTCCTGTGAGAATAATGGCAGGGGTTTGCTAGGCCTAGTTTTCCTTGGCAGCCATGGCTGCAGCAAAGGTGTGCCACAACTGTGTCTACTGGTCTTGGTTGGAGGGAAGTCAAGCAGTGACATAGCTGTTGCTGTGCGGGAGCGTTGCCTGGCTGGAGCTGAGCTATCAGGAAATAAAGCCTGGAGAGCTGCCAGGTAAAGAGCCTTTTCCTCCTGCTGACTGCAGACAGCACTGGCAGGGAGAAGCAGGGCAGGACCATTGTGAGAGCAGGGGGCTGGCAAAGGGTGCTGACTCACACAGCCTTATTCTTAACACATAGCCCTTGTCCTTTCCTGAAAATCTGTCCTCTGGTGGTGAGGCAGGAATCATCGCTGCAAGATGCATCACCAGAGATGCCCAGGGAGGGGTTAGGATGAATTCCTTGAGCAGGGAGGAGGAGAAACACCTGTCGCAGTATTCAGCCACATCACCTCCAGGACTACTGCACAGCATAAATTGTTAACATTGTTGTTATATGTGGAATAAAACTTATTTTCCCACACCAGATGGTTGAATAGTACTTGGCTTGATGTTCCAGATACTGGTCAGTGCCACACCCTTGAGGACCTAGCTCATGTTCCTTTGTGGGTTTGGCTATCTCGGCTGACTACATAGCACTGGATTAATTTAAGTAATTAATTTTGAAAAACATTTTTCATATGGTATGTTTCACTTCACCAACTGCAATAAAATCATCCATTATTTTTTCTCCTGTGTACAGTGCCACAGGAATGCACTCCTGCCTAGCTAAATGGTTGCATTTGCATAACTGCAGTTTGTAAATGGGGCCTCTTGAGATTTTAGTAATAAGAATATGATCTAGAAGTAGATATCTTCACTTTTTTTTAGTAAAATCATATTTGGGGTAGTAATTTGAGATGAATAAATATCTTCTAATAATTGTCACTTAGGTTAAAGTCCATTTTTTGATATTTTTTTTTTACAATTTTTTATAATTCAACATGCATATAAACAATACTATGCAGGTCTATCACATCTGCTATGAAAAGTATACTATCTGAAATGCTCCAATGATATAAAATGATCTTCTACTCTTTGTAAAGTAAATACAAATTTGAAATTACTTTTATCACATCCCAGAGAGGCAATTGAACTGCTATCAAACTAATTGACTAAGCCTGAAAATCAGGCTTTTAGACAAAAGTCTTCTTTATTTTCACTGAAACTGAAAAAAAAAAAAAAAAGAAATTAAGAATTATTTAAGACTTTTATATCATCTTTGCTTTAGGAATAATGTACTGATAATGAAAAACACGTCATATTAGATTATAAAATATAATGGAAACTAACAAGTCAAGAAATGTAAAGTAATTAATATAATCTTTCAAAAGTTTGTAAAGAAGTACTGCGTTTTGCTGGTTTTTCTTTGCTAGAACTTGATTACTTCCACAATGCTTTATTTTAACTGCAAGAGTAAAATGCAAAATTTCTTAGGGGCAACTCTAGCCTTATCTAAGAAATGGTCAGAGGACTGATTTTTTAAAAAGTTATTATTATTAATACATACCTAGATCAATAAAGCTTCAGGATCAGGTTGCTTTTAACTTCACCCGGACTACTTCAGCCACCCAGAAGACAAAAGGCTCAGCAAGAGAGCACAAGCTCAGCAAGCAGAACTTCCACTACCTTGCACACAGATGGTAGTTTTTTTTCTAGTTAGAATTTTCCACAAATTCTATAGTGGAAAGTTTCACAAATTCTATACAGTAAAATTCTATATCCACTATGTCCACGTGCTAGGCCTAAACATGGTGCAAATTTCTAACAAAAACTGTGAACATGAATGCTGTTGATGATGCCACCATTATTTTTGTAACTCTCTATGTCATACTTACATCAGTTAACATCCTTTCCATCAAGATACTCTTACTTTCCTAAAGCATTTTTGGAAACATCTATTTTCACTTATACAGCAACTTACTCATGCCTTATGATGTGGAAGAAGAAATAATTCATAATGAGAGTTAGAAGGATGATTACGTAGAAACACCACCACTCTTTTTCAGACTAAACTATGTCATTTTCTCTGTATGATTGTAGAAAATTATTTTAATTGGCTGAAAGTTTCCATTCTCTTCACTGGAGAAAGGAAACAAAGCAGTTTTCAGGGTGCACATTTACTACTGCATTTATCTGTGCAGGACATGAGTCTTAGGTTAGCTAGTCACTTCCACCAGCAATATTTCGGAGTTGTATTTGTCCCTTAGCATAGACATGCAAGTCCACTGTCATGGATTTGACACTTAGTCTTCTGGGAGAACATCTCAAATTCCTAACACCTCACTAACCAAAACATTCTGAGACCTAGTTCACAAAGACATTGAGAGGTAACAGGTTTGATCTTCCCAGATTCATAAATGGTTTTGGATCATTGCTGCTTATATGCTCAGGCACTCCTAGCTCTGCATATGTAGAGAAAAAGCTTGGATCCTCTGGAGAATTGCTCTCTGATTGATTTGTGCATGGAATAGGTGTGTTAATTGATTAAAGGCTAATCCCCATAAAAACTAAGGGCTACAGGAACATGGATGGGCAGAAGAACCACAGAAAGGTCAACTGAACTAGAGATTTATTAAAGGATGCCAAATGGGGTTTACCAACAGCAGGTAAGAGTAAGTATGTCTGAAACAGAAGTCAGCTCTGGAGAATGGGTTTTCTAGCCTGAAGAAAGGTCAGCAGCAGCACAACAGCTACCAGTGGCCTTCTGTTTGCCCACCTAAAACCGGCAAGTGAATGAAAACATTAACCAAATCACTGAACACTGATCATATAATGCTTAGAAACAATATAAGTAAGCTAAAGACTTTCTTTTTACATTATGGTTCATCCACTTGAACCACAGAGATGGTGCAACTATGGTGTATGCTTTATATATTATTAAAGAAAAAAAGACTATAATTCACTTCATGTTCTGCTACAAGATTAAGGCCACAGTTTAATACATTGATTAATTTTGTATAATACTCTCTTGTGTATAATTTTCCAATCAAATTTGCTAGTAAAGTATATCCAGATCAAAGAGAACTACAATTCAAAAGATACATTTTTTAATCAAAAACCTGGGCAGAAATACAATTACAATAAAAACACCTACGAATGTTGTTAGACATTGTTTCAACACGATTTTAGTCAAGGCAAGTCCTGAAGTACTAACCTACCTGCAGTGTAAGAAAAGGAAATTTTTCATTTTCCAGGGCATGAAGAAGATGCATCAGGCAGTGTGAAAAACTGGTTAGATTAGGACTAAAGGAAGATGAGTCATGTCAAGAGAGGATGTCTTCTGTGTTTACATTCTTGCCTCACAGTGACTTGGCTGAGGAACAAGGGCACGTCAGGCTGGGAAAGGGAAAAGTAATGTGTTTGATTGCAGCACACACGTCTTTCAGTGGTAGCAACCACTGGGAGCTTCCTTCATTCAGGAACCTCCTGAGCAATAACACTGTCCTGTCCTGCAAGCAGCCCCTGCTGCCATGAGTGACTGGTGGCCAGAACATGGTGGTTCTGGAGCAGTGGAAATCACACTGAAGAAGCTTCTGGAAAGAAGTGTAGGCAGCCACACTTTCCCTGCCTCTACAGACTCAGTGGATGATTGGGGATGGAGCTCACAATTCACGACTGTTCTTTATGCCTTGAAATCCCAAAGAGAGAATGTTGTGTTAGGTACAACGCATGCCTAGCTGTCCATTTAAGTCTGGTGTACAGATAGGAATGGGGTACAGCCAATACACACAGCAAATCTGTAAGAACAAGATCTGGCAGTGTTCCCTTCTGATACTCTTTTTTTAAGACTCTGGGCTAATGTTATAATCCTATGTCCTTACAGCCAGGACCCTAGATATCAAAGAAAGGGTCTGGAGTTTTAAAAAATAAATAATAAAAAACCAACCAAACTTAGAATTCTGGTTAAAATCTCTGCTCCCTAGGAACTTCCAAATTAGACTGTCTCTAAAGTCAAGGCTAGCTCATAGTCTTCTGTTTCACTTTCACATTGAGAAAGCTCCTTGGTTTTGCTGTGTTCTGGAGGGGCCTAATGGCCTTTCTAAGCTTTCTCTGGAGATAGGAATTGCAGACAAAGCTAGACCTCCTTCCACAAGGATTAAAAGTAAAGTTTTTGTCCTAAAATCAGCGATGCAAGGTCAAAAGTCTAGTATGGCTTGCAAACAAATGGCAAGTCCTAGGGGTTTCAAAATGTATTTTTAGAAGAAACATATGCTAATCAAGATATGCCCCACATAGTTGAAACAGCATGATTCACAAGGGAACTTCATTAGCCCCAGAGCTGAGTAGTGTTACAACTCCTGGGAGATCCAATAAAATAGGTTGGTTTTTTTTTAATTGCATTCTCCTAGTTAATCCCCATAGGCTTCCAAGAATTTTTTTGGTTCTGTTCTTTTCCATTGCTACTTTGCTGTCACACAGAAGATAGATTGCGATCTAGGAAAAGAGCAGCAGTACTCCCCATTCCGCCTAGAATGGACAGGCAGATCATTAATGCTATACCACAGCAGACTGAATATGTCCTGTCCTCAGCAAAACAGGCTGGCAGGCAACTCATCATCCAAAGGGGACCAGACAGGTAGGGTCATAAAATGCATTTAAACCATAAATCCAGCAGATTTACTGGAATAAAATTAGTCATTAGTTTATAGGTAATTTGGAATATCACACCTTGTTAAAATAATGCCTACCATCTCTGAACAATGATAAATAACTTTTAAAAAGTGAAAAAAGGAGAATATTAAGATTCATTTTGTTCAGACTCCATTTTTAAAAGACCAATGATTGGTAATTTATGTAATACAAGAGCTATTGTATTCCTGTTGACACATGATAACAGTTATGACTGACAATTTTAAATATAATTTTTACCTTTTTTTTTCCCCATATAAGAGGGTATTTTTAGAAAATGGAAACACAATAGAAGGGAACGACAGCCAGAAAAAATTTAGCATTGTGCCAGACTTTGTACAGCCTATGAGTTTGGTCTTGAATGGAGAAGCCAAGGGGCAAAGGGACTGCTGTCAACTTGCAGGCTTCATTTAAATCCTAAATCAGCCTCCGTGACAGGAACAAATTCTGAGATACCAGAGCAAATTCTCTCTTGGAATAGTTTCAGAGAACAGCCTCAGGGCACTGGTGATGATTCATACCTGCACCTGAACTGTGAGTAAGGACACACGAAAGCTGTTCAGGAACAGCTGGGAGTAGGACAAAGTCCCTGTGTCTTCACTGTCAGATCTGAAGTAAAACTGACTGACTGTCCATAATCCATTTACCTTCCAGAGCTTACTAAGGTCAAACTGGAGAATATTTACAACTCCCAGCTTTCTCAAGTGCACCCCTGTGCTGTAGCAGAGAGGATTTGATCTGAAGGCTCGTGCTGGGGTGGGAGGCTGGTGGAGCTGGTCCCCAGCTGCTTGCTGGGCTTTGGGCCAGAATCACCCAGCGCAGGAATGCTACAACTGAAGCCAGTCTGGCTTCTGGCAGCAAGAAATTATCATGTGTCCATGGACCATTAGTCTCATTAATCCAATTCTCCTTAGAACTAACTGAAGAATTCCTCTATTCTTAGACAGTAAAGTAGCTTTTCTGTGTGTCTATTAGGGAATTAGCAAGGCCTTTCCCTTTAAAATAATTAGTAAGACCTACCCGAAGTATTTTAAGCTTCCACATGGCTGCCTCTTCAAATGTATGTGGGCATTTTTCCATGAAAATAGTTTGTAACTGGAACCCAAACTGAAACCTATTTGCTAATGCTAGGCATTTTTTTCCTTTGGTTATGCTCCAGATGCTCCGTGCTTTGTGTCTTTCAGTCTAAATCCAGTCTAGATTATAACTTGTATTTAGAGCTGGACAGCCAAGCTACTTCTTTTTTTCTTTTTTTGGCAATCAAAAGGTTGCGGAATAAAACTTCTCTTGTTTCTTTTGCTTACTGAGTTTAGGAAATGATAGTTTACACTTTCCATTGCTCTTCATGCTATATTGCAGTATTACACATAAGTTGTCTTGTTCAGTGACTCCAAACAATTTCTCACCAACATCTATATTGACTAGTATGCCATTTCATCAGGCTTTGACATGTCTAGTTCATACTAGCTTTCATCTTTTACTGTGTTGTCAGCTCCTCTGTGCCATTTCTTAGTGGTGTGGACTTCAAAAGAAGTGTTTCAGTAGTAACTATTAAAAATACATATTACATGTTAGACCCAAAATTAAATGGACTTTGCAATAGTAAAATGTTACAAATACACTAAATGTTCTCTACCCTTTGTCATGGTTATTTAACTTGGAGATATTTTTGATACAGCACATTACTAATAAAATATCTCTTGAAAGTATTTTTCATTACATTTTCCCATTCAAAATAATTTTCGGTTACATTGATAACAAAGGAGAATGACAAAATCATTCCACTTACACACTTCCTAAAAATGTAGGACCAAGAAAGGATGCTTTCTACTTCACCTTGCATTGAAACTTGGAAAAGAATTTCTAAGGAGAACAATAAAACTTGTTGGTAAAATGCAACTACATTGCAATGTGTTAGAGCTCTACGGTTTGGAGAATCTTACCCAAGAATTTGGGTGTATAGAAGAGCTAGAGTTTGTAATACGAAAATATCTTAAAACCCAAATACTTCCCAAAATGAAATTAATTAAAACACAAGCTAATCTACTAGGTATAATTTCTAACCATTCATGTTTGTAGAGGTTGAAATAATTGTAAAACAGGGCAGAAATCACCAACTTTGTTGATTTCTTTTGTTTGACCAATATACTTTTCTACCAGTACTGTTTTCCTTACTGCTGTTTGTTTGAAGATTTGTTTGGAAGATTTGGGATTACAATACTGTTGAAAAGTTAGCCCCATGAGCTGCAGATAACAGCAACTGCTGCTCTGTTTACATGTACATTGAAGTGAAGGATGGTGTTTCCTGTTGTAGATTATGTAAAATCCAGCCATTGTTAATCAAAGGAAGCTTCTTTCCCCGGTATCTCAGTTGAGATCTGATCAAAATATTTCAGAGAATCGCTAAGGTTGGACACAGTTTTACCGACAGTCATTTTTGGCAGATTTCCTCAGGGGCTCCTGGCAATGTTAGTCTTCAAGATGTAGTGTCTGCAAAGGCTGCAGAGCTCACGGCTCACTTGGCACCTGGCAGCTCCCTGGTTTTGTGCAGCTTCTCTGAGCCCTGTCAGCTTACAGCTCACACAAGAGGAAAGCCAGAGAGCACCAAGGTGCCTGCACCTGAGCCACTCTGTCCTGTGGAAATGGCCACAGATGCCAGATCCTCATCCAAAAAAAAAAAAAAGAGAGAGAGAGAGAAATAATAATAATAATAATAAATATGCTAATTATAATTAAAAATTAAATTTAACAAGTTAAATAATAAATAATATAAATAATTAATAATTAAACATTAAAATAAAAATATTATTAATTATAATTTTTTTAAAAAGAATGTCACAGGAAGAGTGAAACACTGCCAGAGCGGTCTGAATATAATCTACTGACTTTCCAGGAATTCCTCCATTTAACACAGCTGCAAACACAATTTAAAAAAGGATTTTTCTCTTTCTGTTTTAGTTACTGCAATCAGAACTTAAATTTGTGATAATGATAACTCAAAAAAAAAGAAGATTGCATGGCACTGGTTTTAAGTTGACATTGCATCCTTTAGGGTACCACAAAACTTCTATGACTCTCAAATACAAAATACTGTATACAAACAGTACAATTATTCATAGCAAACCCTACCGTTAAACAATGATGTTTAACATCAGTTTAACCCTACTGTTAAATAATGAACTGTAAGGAGTATTTTAAGATGTATATATGTATATGTCTCGAGAAACATAACTGTTAGACTGTAGATTCATTTGGTCAATGACTGAAACAGCTATTGAGCCGTTTAAATGCATATTGCCATTTTCAGTTTTACTTTAAATAACTTAGCTAGAATTAATTTCATCTGGAAGTCTATTTTCACCTCGTTATAGATTTCTTTCTACTTCAGCTTTTTCTTCTGTTTTGCAGTTCTCTCTTTTCTGTTAGTATATTTACATTCATGACATTTTCATTTAATATATTCCTCTCCCTTTCAACTCTTTCAACTTCAGACATCGCACTGTAACAGCAGAATATAACACCCAGGACTGGTGAAATGCTATGTATATTGACACGCAATAAATAACTTGATTTGAACTAGCAGAGCTTTACTGCCAACTTTTTTTTTTTTAATTAAACAAGAGGATCAGAAGTTTGGGTTTTTTTATCTGACATCCCAATGACTTATGGAACTCTATGGCTTACGGACCATTTTAAAAAAACAGGCCTACCAGGTAAATGAGCTGAATAAAGGCTACAATAGGCAGCAGTACAAGGGCTCAACAGATAGAAAAGAACTCAGTCTCTGAGGACAGAATACATCTGCAAACTCTTCACCTTTTCTTACTGAAGAATTTTAAACTTGCTTCTTTTTTCCTTGCCTTGGTTTTCTGCCCATGGTACCTTTTCAACTCTTACAATATTTCTGGTTTTGTTATATATTTATTTTTCAGTTTCTATTCTTTTTTATTCCTCAGAGATAACCAAGATCAAACAAGGTCCAAAAAGAATTTTGCGTCCTCTCTATGTGGTACATTTTCAGAGTTATATCATTACAGTGACTTCCCAATTTACAAATTTAAAGTTTAAAATTATTTTTAAAACTCAGATGGAACAGATGGAAACAGCTTGGGGTTTGGGATTTTTGTTTTTTCCTGTGGTGTTTTTTTTTCCCAACCAGAAAGCATCTCTAATAAGGAAAATGCTCAAACGTATATTAAAATCTAAATGTGTATCAACTTCTCATAGAGAAAAAAGCAAAATTATGCAGATATTTCTGTTTTTACTAGAAAGACAATTACTTTAATATTTTCAGCACTCATCTTTGGATACACTAGTGATATCCTACTAATACTTGGAGCTTCCAAAGAACGTCATCACTCACAGCCTGCTTTTCATAGGTCTGCCTGTCTGATGAGTCTGCATGTACCTTACTATACATAGATAGCTATCAATTAGAAAAACTACTTGGAAATGTAGATCTGTCTTTCGATCCTATAGGCCTTGTCTCTTAGAGGTACTTGCACATGTATTGAAACGGAAGGTGGTTGGGTATGTAAACACCTGGTAGTTAGCCTGAACAGTATTTCAGGATCTAAATTCCATCAGTTTAAGTCCCTAAATACCTTTCAGAATCTGGGCTATAAACACTTGAAAGTGTTTTTTGTTTCACTACTGTCTTAAAAGTCTCAGTTGCTTGACTTTACTGTGAGATGCAAATTCCCTCAAGTTTCCTGTCCTCGCAAGCGATAAATACTCTGTATTTTTATAGGCTTTGCTGTGTGTAGTAATTTATTAGAGGATTTATATTAGTTTCTACCTTTTAAAAATTCTATATGTGCCATGCTGGGCCTGTTTCTGCTTCTAGAGAAGTGAATTTCAGAACCCTGGTTGGCTTCATTAGATGCTAGAGCAGTCCTACAGTAAAATTTATGTATAGCAGGCCAAAAGGAAGATGCCTCTGTAGTATCTATGACAGATCATGTATTCTCTGCCTAATGGCACTGCAAAATGTCCTGCAAATTAGCAGGACACTAGCATGTGAGATACATTCCTATACATTTGCATGCATTTATGTTACTCTGTTTTGATATTAGTGATGTTTCCCCATTGCTGTGTTGTATAATTGTATAACATTGTATGATATGATATAATTAAGGATGACCCACTTACACTTGCCATGAGAATTAATTGTTCAGCTTTATCTGTTACTTGGACAGGCTTTCCATAAAAGATGTAAGAAGTATTTATGTTTTCCCTATATGCTATACTGCAATGAAGAGCAATATCTGTTTCCATTATGAATCACTTAATCAGAAGGCAAGGTTAGCCCTGCAACATAAAAGCATAAGAAAAACAGGTCTCTTGCTATGCAGGAAAAGATACATGCAGAATCATAGCAATATGAGAAGATTATGATGGCTGGGAAAAAGCTTCAGGGCAAAATAAATGGGTGGAGAGAGGAGGGAGGATCAGCTTATAGAAATGAACTGGCATGGCTCTAGGTTTTTTTTGAACCGTTCCATTTAATTCTATCACAGAAGCAAATGATGACTGAAAAATCTTCCCAAAAAACCTACTGCTGTCTAAACAGTGGTAGCACTGTTGGGAACAATGTTGGAAATGAGCACTTTTGAATTTCAATAAGGTCTTTCCAAAGAGGAGAATAACAGCCCTGTAACCTTGTGTAACTTTGGACCAGACAACTTAGGAGGGGAGCTACTACACAGCTAGAAAAATAATCTAAGCCTATTACAGAACAAGAGAGCAACTGTTTGTGGGAATATGAATGTACTGGCAATGAAAAACAGAACAGAGAAAACAGTCCATTAAAAAAGCAACTAGGTAATTTACATATATTAAAAAAATATGTGAAAATGTCAGAAATCAGCTGGTCAGTTTATAGAAGGTAGGTAGTAATTCAATTTGTACCCTGATACCTGAGAAACTGGAACGAGAAAATTAATTAACAATTTGTATAATATAATTAGGTCAACTTAACCTGGAAACAATTTCATTTGGCAGAAAGAAATGAACCAATATTGTATTGAGGAGAGGTCTGGAGAGCATTGTGTTCTGATTAATGAGAAACTGAGACACTACAACAAGCAGCAAAGGCTTTGGACCCCGTTCTGATTTTAATTACACCAATATGAATAAGACTAACCTTGCTAATGAGTTTTCCAGTGCAAAAGTCAGATCACAAACAAGTCATTCACACTTCAAAACCTACCTGGAAGAGGTCAGCAGTGAGTAGTAAAGAAAATGACTTATTCTTATAAATTATGAAACTCAGGAAAGTCACTATGGAATTTGGAATAAAAAATAAAGGCAGTTTGTTATTGCCAAAGAGCATCAGAGAAACTGAATTTCCTATCGGGGGAAAAAAAAAAGTTGTTAGATACTATTTATACTGTTTCCATGCCCACATAATTTATTTCTCTTGATGACCTTGATTATGGCATGTTAACTTGCATACATCAAAAAATGATATCTGAGGTAAACATGATAGAAGCGAAACGAAGAGTTGTTATTTTTTTAAAATTGGAAAGTTCCAAAACAGCCTAAACTGATGTGTCTCACAAGATTATTTTCTAGATAATACAGCACAAACTCCTTAGATAGCACAGCTGGAGATCTCATCGCTGTACTAAAAAGGGGGAAAATTTGACTGTTGTTGTCCGTGGCCTCTGAGTTACATTTTGGGAAGTAGGATGTGTACAGAGGATTGTAGGGTTTGAGGGGTTTCTCCTCAAAAGGAGACTCTGTATCTATATAATCCATGAGACCCACACAGCTTTGCCTTTGGTTTTTTTGAACTCTGAACAGCCTTTGTAAGGTTGTGTGTCACAACCTTACAACATGTTGCCACTGCCTTTTTTTTCCAGCCCCATCAATTATTTTCTTCACATTTGTTTTTTCTGTGAGGTCTTGTATCCTGGCCATATTGCCAAAGGCTACTAGACTGTAACCTGCCCTGTATGAGAATTTCAAAAGCATTGAACTCCATAGGAAAAGCATGAAAGAGTCCTTCATGTTTTTTGGAATAACAAATGAAAACAAAGGCAAAAGATCATGTTCCTCTCTCCCATGCTACTTTGAACACATGCTCAAAATGCTTACAAACTGAAATGCTGCTACCCAATACAGCCACAACAAAGAACAGTACTTTTTAAGGTGTAGTGGAAAGCCATTTAGAGTGTTATATGCAGAAACATCAGTTTATCAATTTTCTTCATTTTCCATGGATCTGGAAGTCCAGCACATGTGACGACATTATTCAATGAGAAATTTCAAAGAGAAATTTCACAGATTTCATTGGATACATTCATGATATGGAAGTGAAAGTAGCAAATGCAAATAATATATTCATGTTCATAGTAACTAGAGGTACAGTCTCATTTTTAATTGCTGTCCAATCCACAAAAGCACTTTAAGCATGTACTTACTTGCTTACTGTATTACAAAGTCTTAACATTAATGGTCCCATTGGGACTTTTACCATTGACTTCAAAAGGAACCAGATTAGGATTTATACAGATTTGGCTACTAGCACTGCTTCTTATTAAAGACCTTCTTTTATGTTGCATAAAACTTTGCCAGACTTTAACCATTTAGGCTGAAATTCCATACGCTTCATAGCTGCCTCAGGCTGAATTCTTCTGGAAAACTCCAAACAAAACAATTCAGCTCTTTTCAAGAGCTAGGACTGACTAGGCAAGAAGACTGGGACAGGGAAACGAGGGAATGTGAGTGGGACTGGGAATGTCTGGAAGAGGAAACTTGGACTGGCAGTAGCAGAAGTAATCTAGGACTACAAGGAAAAGCTAAGAGAGAGAATCAAGAAATATATGTTAGAAAAGGACAAGCCTGAGGAGCCAGGAATAAAATATTATGGCTAGGACAATATGAGTGGTACAAGAAACCATGAGTGGGAAAGATGCAGAACTGGGAAACAGGCATTAGGGTAGAGAAGTTGGAACATGAGGATGTGCTATAATGCTGGAACAGCCTGTGCTGTTGCAGTACCATCTTCTCTGGAGCTTGGAGAAGAGCCCTGAGCTCTGTAATCTCATTGTTCATTCCTCCTGTGGGCAAATAGCCATAAAAGCCACTAGCAAAATTGGTCATTCTCCTCTACAGCTTGTCCATGCAGAGGACAAAAATTTGTTAATTATTCCTTTGACTTCATTAGCTTCGATTAGCTTAAATCCTGTCTTTTATTCCTTTGGTTTAAATGAGGGATATCAATATTCCTACTTCGGTGACCCATACAGGTGTCAATATGAAACTGCATCACAGAACTTCATTTTTCCCCATTTCTTCTTCAAAAAATTTTCACCTGCCTCCTGACTTCCCTGATAAAAAAGCATTATTTCACCTGTGAAATATAGATTTAGGGTCAGATCTAGGAAATTGTCCCCTTGTGACCATGCAATTCCTGCTGCTAATTAAACTTTTTCTGGTGAGGAGTAGGAATTATGTATTAAAGAGATACCAAAAATAAAACAAACACAAAAGACCATTTGTGAACCAAACAGGAAACCTCAGGAAAAGAACAGAGAACTGAAATTTTGGATTGTAACCCAGATTATTCCTAGAAGTTCCTACATGACTGAAGAATAGTGAGTGTCTGATTTATTTGCTTCCAACTTGCATATTAACTTCTCTATCATAGAGTGAGAGGGTCAGGTCTACTCCTCAGGAAGATAAGAGGTTGCTCCTTAGATCATGGAAAAGGATAAAAGTTTCCCAGAGACTGCAGAGAAGAGCAGAACAAGACAGAAGAGGAATGACAGCAAGAAACTGGGAGCACGAACCACTATGAACATCAGGGAATGGACAGACATGCCTCCTAGATAATGGAAAGAGAAAATACCTAGGGACCAGCAGGGACTGTGTCCTTTGTTGCACAACTGACTGACAGCAAGCCAGGACCTGTCTTCAGGAACACAGTGGACAAAGCAAGTGTGGTGCTTTTTTTTCTATTCTGTTTCTATTTTATTTTTTTAAAAATGTGCATTGTAATATCTAATCCTAAAATACCTAGAGATTTCATGGGGTTGCTTTGAGTTTTTTATTTGGTTAGATTTTATTTTTTTTACTTCAAAAACCTTGGGCAGCTCACTATAGGCAAAAGGTCTAAACAGCTGGCTGAAAGATCAGCAAATCTGGGGTTCTGACATGATGATGAAACAGATGTTCCAAGGACAACATGCTGAATTTTGATTCCTTGACTCATGGAACAACTTCCTGAACAACTGATTTTGCATTCCTTGACTCATAAACAGATAGATTCCATAGGAAGAAGATTGATAGATCTACTCTCTCCCTGACAAACAGTACCATCCCATCTAGTCCCTAGTCCTTGTGCTATGCATCACATGCTGTGGTTGCAGTGCTGTAGCTGCATTGCTCTTCACCCCTCCAGCTGGACCACTTTCTCCACTGAAATGTCTAATTGACGGGTATCCTGAAGACTCAGTGAAATGTAAATGAAATCAGTGGAAGCCAGGACTTTGAACTCGTACCTGTCATTGAGAGCTCTATGTTAATTCTATGAGTCAAGTGCTAAAGAACTCTTGTTAAACACACAATATTAATGGAAATGTTTGACCTTAAGCTCTTTCTGCTTCAGCTTCCTCTCTTCTGAGAGTGGCTTATAACAAGAAATTTGTGAGTCTTTGTGAATCTTTTGTGTCTTTGATTCCATGGATGCTTCCCACAGTGAAATCCAGAAGGGAATTAATAAGCCTTCTTAATGTCTGAATAGTGTGCAATGTATAGAGCAGAAGGCCACACAGGGAATGAGGAGAGAATAATACCTGAAACAGTGGTCCATTATGTGATAAGAACTTTTTCTGCACTGCATAAAGGAGGGTCCTGCTGCAAAAAATCATATGTTAATGTGATTGGTGCCTGCCTACTATAATGCATGAAGTCAAAAGAAGTTAATTCATTTTGTGAAAGAAAACTAACACTGACATTTGAGCACTTGATATTGCAGTTAAATTACAAGTTTTTAAGGTGTTTTTCTGGGATAGTATATTTTAAAATAAAAGCTATGCCTCTGTAATCTGCATGCAGAAATAACACAAATATGAAAAAAAAATAGGAAGCTATTTAAATACCCCAAATGTTAATTATTTAAGAATTATTTCCATTATACAAAAGGAAATGTCACTTTTAAAGTTACAAATCTTTTTCCATATAAAGTACTTGCACGTTGACAGAGGGAAAAGGCAACACTGTATTTATTTTGTTTTTCATATAAATGCTATAAATTATCACTAAACATAAGTTCATTGCTAAAAATGCATAAAATAATTTTACTTTTTTTAAAAAAGAAGCTTTTATGTTTGAAATCCTGGGTTTCTTTACAGACATTTTTTTATTTTATACAATCCCACAAATCTCAGAAAAGCTATTGTTGTTCTATTTGCTGTTAACTGTGTCTCTGGATTAGAAGGCAATAGTCTTCCAGAAAGAAGGCAGAGTTAAAACCCTCTGGTCCCAGCAATAACTATTACTGTGGATCTTTTCATTCACCTAAATGGGAACTAGTAGAAAATAATGGACAGAGGACTATTCTAGGATTCACTGATCTCATTAAAAATTCCCACTCTACCACTGACTGACTGTCTAAGTTATGTTGGCCAACTCCATTTTCTTCTTCTGCCTTGATTTACCTTGGAAATAGTAATACTAACATATTTCATAAGGTGTTGTAAGACCTTAAGATGAAAAGCATTAGAATCATTAGAATCATTAGAAGCATTAGAAGCATTAGAAGCATTAGAGCTATGTTTTCCTAAAAGCTGTTACTGAAATGGTCAGATGTAATGAAATTGCTGCTGTATGTTTACATTAAAATTCAGGCATTCTGATTTTTACCTTTTTTCCTCATTCCTCCTCCCCAAAGTACACCTACACATATTTTTTGCATGTCTAAAAACATGCTTGTGAATCCATCCCCACACTCCTGTCAGTCAAATGGCTTCCCTAGTACATATCTACAAAAGAGCTCAGCTCTCTTAGCAGGCACTTGAAGAAACATGGCTTTTCTGGTCAGATAGTATATGAGAAAGTTTTCAAAACATATCACCTAGAGTCAGTGCTTAATAGAGGCAAGTCACGGTCACAAGTGGCAATGACTCTAACACTAGTCGCTTTGTCTCTTGCTTTTGCTTTGAAAATGTTTCAAGATGTGATCCTATGGTGATAACAAAAGCCATGAGATTCTATTATATTTGGTAGTGACGGCAGACCCTATGTTATTTGTTGCCACAGCAGGAAACTCCTAACTATGCCCCAGATGATGTATCATACAGCAGAAAATTCAAAGTGAATCCTACATGCTATTTCTAACTCACACACAACACCCCCTTTGCTGTGCAAAACTAAGCAGTTCCACAAATATAATAAAGAGGCTGTTGCACAACTTCTGCACACTTGGCAAAAACCCTGCTATTGTTTTTGGAAAATGACTGTTGGTAAACACTGAAAATTTTTGTGCAATAGCACCTTTGGCATGAGGAAGCAATGGTTTGCTGAAAAGCTGATGATTTTTTTATTCCATACTTAATTGATACTCAATGCACAGCTTTCCTGGGGCCCATGATCAGCTATGGTGCTGGTACTAGACTCCACGCACGGAGAAATGCCAGCTTGAGCCCTAGAAAGAAATGGACAAGAGTGACTCTTCTTCCTCTGAACCAGGGGCACTGCCAGCCACATTACACAGAAGCCACACTCACAGTTTCCCAGCCTCTTGTGAGCTGAGAGAGCCCATTTTTAAAGAAATAAATCCATGTGCAACATATTTATTCTCCCTTCCTCTCCCACATCCTAGTACTAGCAGGAGAGTATGGAGGGAATGTCACTACTGGTGTACGTCCCTCGTCTCTCCTTCCCATTTCTTCTTTGTGGTTCAAAATCCACTTCCAACCAGAGTCCAACAGAGGCCTGCTCTGCTGGGTGTCTGCATTATGACTGATCCAGATTTTGTAACGTAAACCTTTGCACAGTACCTTGTTATTAAACAATTTCCTTCTATGAGATGAGATGAGTATGTCTAAAGTGAGTAGCAACTGAAGAGGTTAGGCAGACTTTAAACTAAGAGTGAGTATTTTTCAGTATCTTACCATTTTTACTTCTCTTCCTTGTGAAATGTTTTTTCTTAGAAATCTGCATTGCCATAACTAGTTTGGAATAGTTATTTTGGGATCAGTTTTCTCTCTAGCACTTCCTCCTTTTGATGTATTTATAAAATACCTTATGCTCCTTAATTCTTTTGCCTGGCAGCAATAGTTTGCTATGAATGACTTAACTGTCAATGTTCCTGCAAAATTTTACACTTCCAAGTCACATGCAAATTTTCTGACATTTATTAAAAAACCCAACAGTCTATGCAAATACAAGGAACTCATTATTAAAAAAAAAAAAAGAAAAAAGAAAAAAGTTACCAGAGTTTTCTGTTTGTAGCAAGAGGTCCATAGCATAGGCCTGCGAATGACACAATTCCATAAATTCCTTGTTCTGGACTACTAGCATCCTAAAGTGGAAGAGCATTGTGTTGCATCCTGCACAAACACATGATGCTTTCACACAGAATAACAGAGAAATTACTTCTTGAAGCATCATATAGCATTCATCATGACTGTATTTGCTGTATCAGCCCTGAAATTGCTTTAAGATGCAGCATAATCTTTGCTGAAGATTCAGTTCTGCTTATTTGAGAACTAAGCGTACCAAGTTCCCTGCCAATAATGTGAAGTCAGATCACTGTTTCCACCTTGAGAACCTTTGAACAATTCTTCCTTTTTTTCAGTGCCTCATGGCTTTTACAGGCTTCATAGTACAGTTTCCAAGTACATCTAGGCTTTGAGAGACTGTCAAAACAGCAATACCAGTTCTTCTTTTGGTCTCTACTTGTCTGTTCCCAAGAATATTGTATCATTTGCCAAGTCAGGTGAGGAAATGTGTATTAACTTACTAGCGAGGAAAGTCATGCAACTCCATGTGAAATAGCTATCCCTTTAAGGAATAAATTGAGCTTAAATTGCAGATGTTCTTATGCTTTCACATGTAATTTGCTTCTCAGCATGGGTGTGTATATTCAGAGATCCACACAGTTCTGCAGGGAAGCAGGCTGTTTTCAAATAACTTTATTTAATAAAAGGCTATTTGAAAAATTACTTTCCAGAGGCTGCTATCAAAAAAGCACATTTGCACCTATCAACTTTGTTATGTAGTAAATTATCCAATTCCCATTACAACAGATGGAGTGCAGCAATTAGATGATGTCTCATATAGGACCATATGAATTTTATTAGCTGATGCCTTTGCTGAAACTAAAGCTGAAGAATGCACAGGAGCATTTCTACTTAGTGTGATCTCACACCTTAAATGAGATCCTTCATCTTACTTTTGTCAATCAGGGTAAATGCAATTATACTGAAAATTTCTTATAATGAACTGCCATTGTATTGAACACTTTATGTGTTGGACCCTGAACAATACATGATGAATTTTGGTTCAGTACAGAGGCATAAACACAAGTTGTACATCAGGAAGTATTTACTAAAACCTGCTGTCCCAGTGAAGTTCTGCTGATAATTTAAAGATGGGTAGACTCTGCTAACTCCTGTTTCTTGAGCTCAAGGAAGTGATACTTTGACGGAAGAGCTGTTGGTTTGGTTTGCTTCACCTTTCCTCTTTTAACTAAAGGCTTTTTGCTTTCAATACAGATATTAGAACTATCAGTAGAGAAGACCAAGAAAGTGAGATCAGGTATTGATACTAAATGAATTTCAGTTAAATCATTACTAGTGAAATAACGTCATAAAATGCTTTGCAGGCCGTGAGTGAGGAATACCACGTAGGACAGAATTTTTTTGTTAAAAATATTGAAAGAGAGATTGATCCTTCCCAATCTGTTCCTTTTATTGCCCAACTTGCATCGCCCATAGTCCCATCAGGTATCTTAAAGTATGATTTTGAGGGTGTTCAAATTTTGCGAAGGGAAGTTATCAAACACCCCAGATTTCTCATCCTTTATCACTTTTTCAAGTTTTTGACCATACCCAGCCCTTAGGTCACATATCTTATCTATTAAGTGTTCCGATCTGCCACTTTACTTATCAGGAATCAGTTTTCAGATGTTATTCTTCTGAAATATACCTTAGATACTGTTCTGGTTTTATCTGGGATAGAGTTAATTTTCTTTCTTTCCTTGCTTTGCTTTGCTTGTGTGCAGCTTTTGCTTTACCTATTAAACTGTCTTTATCTCAGCCCACGAGTTTTCTCACTTTTACTTTTCTGATTCTCTCCCCCATCCCACCAGGGGGAGGGTGAGCAAGCGGCTGTGTGGTACTTAATTGCTGAGTAGGGCTAAACCACGACAGTCCTTTTTGGCGCCCAAGGTGGGGCTCGAAGGGTTCGAGATAATAGATTTGATTGGAATGTGCTAGACAGAATTTATAGCTGTTATTGCTGTTTAGCTATTAATCAGCAGGTTCCTGTGCTTGCCATGGGGCTTGCTTGCCTTACTGTATATTAGAGTCTAGTGGTCGTTAGTGGCTGCTTTTTGCTTTTGCTGCTTGCTGTACTGTTGTAGTGCTGATCATCTTACTCTGCTGTGCCTGGGAACATTTTGGTAACAGCAATGGCCATGCGCCTGGGCTGGCAGATGGCCAGGGCATCGCTGCTGTTTCTGTGCTGCTGTACTGGACAGGTTGAACTCCAGTGTGAACGCGAGTCGAAGGGACTGTGACCTGTGGATGAGTTCACATGGGAGCAGGACACCCTGAAGCGTCTGTGCCCATGGATAAGCCCATGCCAGAGCAGGTATATCTTGAAGCGTCTGTGGCCATGGTCATGTCTGTGCTGTGGCAGGTATACCTCTGAAGGGATTGTGGCCCAAGGATAAGTCCAAGCTGGAGAAGGTACACCTTGAAGCATTTGTGGCTGTGGATAAGTCCATGCTGCAGCAGGTACACCTTAAAGCATCAGTGGCTGTGCATGAGGTCATGCTGGAGCACCTCAAAGCATGTGGCCATGGGTAAAGGAATGGCCAGGACAGAGCACGTACAGCCCTGGAGGGACTGCAGCTGTGGGTAAGGCCATGTTGGAGCAAGTTTATTTCTGAAGGGAGTGTGGCTGTGGGTAAGGCCACGCTGGAGCAGGTATAACTGAAGGCATTGAGGCCCATGGAGAAGTCCACGCTGGAAGAAGTGCATGCATCTCAAAGCAACTGTGGCTGTGGATAAGTCTATGCCGCAGCAGGTATACCCCTGGAGAGACTGTGGCTCATAAATAGGGCTCCACTTGGAGCACGAACACCCCTAAAGGACTGCAGTCTGTGGATAAGTCCAACCCGGAGCAGGGGCAAGGGGAGGAGTTCATTGCAAAGTTAAATCCGATGGTCTGGTCCAAAGGGACCGGGGTGGAGATTGTAACGGAAATACCTTTAAATTGTTGTAACCCGGGATTTGAGTTGCACATTATGGGAATTACTATAGCAGGAACACCTTGTTGCTAGCCAGGCTAGGAGCAAGGGGAGGAGTTCATTGCAATGTTAAACCCTATAACCTGGCCCAAAGGGACCAGGGATGGAGATTGTAATGGATATACCTTTAGATTGTTGTAACCCATGATTTGAGTTGCATGTTATAGGAATTACTATAGCCAGAACCACCTGAACCAGTGGAGGACAAGCCTTACAAGAAGCAGTGCAAGTGCAGCAGTGACCCGACCTGAGCTGGCTTTGGTGCCCAATAACTCCACGCAACACACCACCTCTCCTGTCCTCAGTGACCACCATAACAGATGGAGCCCAAAGTCATGGACTAAATGAACTCAGTGGACAATTTGTGGACATTTACGGACATTTTACAGACATTTCACAGGGATGGTCCATAGACTAAGGGAATGATATCTGTGTATTATATCAAAGGATGGGAAGGGTGATGGCAGGTAATAAGAATGTATTGGATAATGTGAGACCTGAGCATGACATAAATGGTATAGAATAACGGGTGGAGAATGTGCTGGTTTTGGCTGGGATAGAGTTAATTTTCTTTATAGTAGCTAGTATGGGGTTATGTTTTGGATTTGTGCTGAAAACAGTGTTGGTAATACAGGGATGTTTTAGCTGTTGCTAAGTAATGCTTATACCAAATCAAGGACTTTTCAGCTTCCCATGCTCTGCCAGGTGCACAAGAAGCTGGGAAGGGACACGGCTGGGACAGCTGACCCCAACTGACCAAAGGGCTATTCCATACCATATGACATCATGCTCAGTATATACAGCTGGAGAAGAAGAAGGAAGGGGGGGACATTCAGAGTGATGGCGTTTGTCTTCCCAAGTAACCGTTATGCGTGACGGAGCCCTGCTTGCCTGGAGATGGCTGAACACCTGCCTGCTGATGGGAAGGAGTGAATTAATTCCTTGCTTTGCTTGTGTGCGCTGCTTTTGCTTTACCTATTAAACTGTCTTTATCTCAACCCACGAGTTTTCTTATTTCTGCTCTTCTGATTCTCTACCCCATCCCACCAGGGGGGAGGGTGAGCGAGCAGCTGTGTGGTACTTAATTGCCGAGTAGGGCTAAACCACAATAGATGCCTTTCTAGCCATGACCAGCTTGTGATATAGAGATAGCTGGAAAGAAAGGAAGGAGGGATGGAAGAACGTTTTTCCTACTGTTTTCTGGGATGGGATCATCTGAAGGGTCCATTGTGTATAAACTTCTGGAAACATTCTGAAAAAGATTAAAAACTCTTTTTCCCTTGCTGGCACAAGGTTTCTTTTTTCCATGTGAGCTCAAGAGAGCAGATCAATAGTTTGTGATTTAAAAGGGTATATGTCAATACCAACCCCTAGAACACTGTGTTCTCATGGTTTTGACATTTTTTCCAAGTACATGTAATGTACCTCTTATTCCTCAATCTTACAAACAACTTCTGAGAATTTACTAAGCTATGTAACTGGCAATGCAAGTCTAACATAATTACACCACTTCTGTTGTGTGCTTGATGATTTACAGTGAATATATAAAGAAAAAAAATGCAGAAGTCATCTTTGCAGCTATAGTTTTATAGCAATAGGTTAAAGCAACTTGACTGTGATTACATGACAGAAAGTTTAAATAGCCTAAACCAGCTCAGATTTTAACCCTAATAAAATAAGACCACGACTCATTTTTAGAATTCTACTTCATACACTCACATGCAGCAGAACTGTCCCAAGCCTAGACTGAAATAGTGAATGGAAAATTAAGAATTAAAGTTGAAGTAGTTTTGAAATTTACAATTAATCCTAAAAAAGATGTGGCTTGCAGCTAAAAGCTAAAGCAGAAGACAGAATTAACACCTTTGGGCTATGGTATGTCCCTTCTCCATCTTTTGCACTGTTGAAGGAAAGAGTCAGAAATTGCTTCCCCTCTTTTATTTTATATGGCAAACTATTTTCCCTTTGTATTCATCCCTTCTCCCATCTTCTTTTCACCTGTTGTCAGGTGTTGCACACAGAGTACTCCTACTCTTTGAGCCCTGTAGTAGTATTACAGTTTCAGCAGGAGGAAGTAGGAAAGATTTACTATGTGACAGGGTGTCATGGTTTAACCCCAGCCGACAGCTAAGCACCACACAGCCGCTTGCTCGCTCGCCCCTGGTGGGATGGGGGAGAGAATCAGAAGAGTAAGAGTGAGAAAACTCATGGGTTGAGATAAAGACAGTTTAACAGGTAAAGCAAAAGCCACTCATGCAAGCAAAGCAAAACAAAGAATTCATTTACTATTTCCCATCAGCAGGCAGGTGTTCAGCCATCTCCAGGAAAGCAGGGCTCCATCACACATAATAGTTACTTGGGAAAACAAATGCCATCACTCTGAATGTCCCCCCCCTTCTTTCTTCTTCCCCCAGCTTTATAAGCTGAGCATGACATCATACGGTATGGGATATCCCTTTGGTCAGCTGGGGTCAGCTGTCCCAGCCGTGTCCCCTCCCAACTCCTTGTGCACTCCCAGCCTCCTCGCTGGTGGGATGGGGTGAGAGGCAGAAAAGACATTTACTCTGTGTAAGCACTGCTCAGCAGTAACTAAAACATCCCTGAGTTATCAACACTCCTTTCAGCACCAATCCAAAACACAGCACCGATTTAGCTACTACGAAGAAAATTAACCCTATCCCCCCCAAAAACAGCACACAAGGCTTTGTCAGTCTAGCTCCTTAGGACCTTTTTGCTTTTCTTCTTCCAGTAAAGTGCTCCATGATGTGAGACAGGATGGCAGAAACTAGATAGGAGGGAAAGTCTTAATTCTATTTATTCCCTGGCTCTGACAGAAACTTCACTACTTTGAGTGACTCAGTCATTCTGAACCAAGTTTCTCACATATAAGAAGACACTATTTCTTTGTCTGCTTAGACAGTCATTGCACAGGCAGGTAAATCTCTACATGGCTTGACATGAGAGATGTACACTGTGGAAATATAGGCAATACTTCTTTCAACTGCTAGAAGGGAAAGTAGTAGATAACTCGCAGCTCACTTTTTTTTGTGTACAAAACTTTCAGGTAGGCTGTGACTACAATCAAGTCTGGGGATGTAATTCCAGAACAAGCAGATTTGCCCATTCTGGAAACAGTGGTGCTTTATTATAAGGAAAACATTTTAGATCAGTGTTTCAGCCCTCCTCTTTCCCTTCATAATTTTCTGACAAGGTTTTGTTTCTGAGCAGCTATAAATTTTAAGGGCAGATTTTAAGACATAAGGATCATCTGGTTTGATCTTTGCCTAACACAAGCCATAAAATTTCGCCAATAATTCTTGTAGTGGAACATATCATCTTCCCCTAAAATGTAAGTGAATACTGTCAAGCCCAATAACTTGTGGTTTACTAGAGCATAAAAACATCCTGTCTCAATTTAAGGAATCCTGGAGATGATGAATTTCCTTCTTCCTTGGCAATGGATGATTACTATCACTGCAGAACAGTTGTTTCCAATTTTCATTTTGAACCAGAAACAAATACAGGGCTGCCATATGATATGGATGGGTATGGCCTGAGAGTTTGTCACACCCACAACACAGGACAAAATATTTTACTTTATATCTGCGTGTATGTCCTTGCTCTGCTGGCCTTTTATAACTATGTTTTAAGGGTTTTACGTTATGGTTGGCTCCAGTTCAACCCTTACTTTACTTTTATCCTATTTCATGCTAAACCACACTTAAATTCATTCCCCTCTCTCAGGCCTCACAAAAGCTGTCCCAGGCCACAGAAAAGAGAAGGCAGGAATTATCTGGTATGTCATGGGATGTAACAGACAGTGGATAATGTGGTGATGGTGCTTTTTACTCATATAAGATTATGTGTTAGGAGAAAAACTATTGTAGCACAATTCAGTTGTGAGACTCAGAATTATTGACCTTGTGAGCCAAGCATCTGCCAAGCATAAACTTACCAACTTCTGCATGTATCATGCTGGGACCTCAGCTACCAGATGCAACTGGTCATATCTAAGCCTGCCTGACTGCATCAGGCACATGGGATCATAGAGTAGGAGAATGTCATCACGGTGAATGCCAGAAATACTAGTGCTGTAACAGGGAAACTTGAAATTGGAGGAAGATATATACCAATGCATATGTCATAACAAGTTCATTCCCAGAGTATTTCCATACTCTTTTGACTTTAAAAAAAAAGAACAAAAACCCCAACCTCTCCCACAATGAAATCCTACAGATAGAGTTTCCTTACGCTCTTTATGTGTTGGTGATTTTCTATTCTCAGTGTCAATCTATACTGTAATTGGCAAAATCATGTATTTGCCTTACAAGTACATTTTTAAAAATATTGATAAAAAGTCTATCCATCCCAATGGTGTAGTAGCTGCACTAACAAACTGAAGCGTCTAAAGCTGTGTGCACTGATTATGGGTCAAAATGCTATTTGGGGAGAGTCATAGTCTAAAAAGAAGGAAAAGCAAATGTTAATTAACAAAGTATAGATACAAACAAACTGTAAGATTATTACTTAGCAACATAAAAGATTAGTTAATCCAGTAGTGTATAAAAAAAACACACTATGCTTAAAAAAGAAAAAAGGAAGTCATGTAGAGAATGCTATAAAACAGTGGAAAATTAACTGGGAATCACAACAAATTGTTGTGCTTTTATGCAGAAATATAAGGATATTAATATACTTTTAGAAAATAGATGAGAGTATTCTCCTCTTGTTTTATTCCACTGAATTTACTTATAGCATAAATTCGAACTACTGTATCACTCATTCAATATAAGAAGGAGTGTAACATATTTCTGAGGAAAATCCTATAGTTTTTCTGTACAATCTAGGGGAGAGTCCAATGATGGAATCAAAGAAATTTCTCACATGCCAGATGTCAGGATGCTATTTGGATGGATGCTTTTCTTACACACTACTCTGAGGTTCTGTTGTGGCTCAGTAAATTCAAGTGTGATTTTTTTTTGAGGCAAATTTGTGATTTAAAACTACAGTTTTACCAACCCAAGAATTAAAAGACATCATCAAGACCTCCTGACCATGAATTTAGCTTAAAGATCATAAAAATTTGTTGGTTTTGAACTAGTTTCTTGTGTTTGAGCAAAAATTACCTGTGGATCATTTTTCAGGCAGTCTTCTGCAAAGCTAGAACAGGAAGTTTATTCCCCTCCCCTCTCCTAGTGAAAGCAGTCCCCCACATAATCACAAAATTCAAGAAATTAGCTTATCAGGAAATTACAGTTCATAAAGCATTCTCTTGCCATCTTCACCAAGATGCAGTTGTAGAACACTCATGTTACAGCAGATGCTGTGAAATGGCTCTGCTTCCACTCCATAGTCATATATAAACAATTTCTCTTTCCTGATCTCGTGGAATTTTACAGCAATGAAACAGTTACACAAGCACAGGACTTGGTCTTTCTCTAAATGCCTATGTTGCATAGCTCAAATATTGACTTAACTACAAACACTCTCAGCCTGTAATTTTAGACATCAAAACCAAATATATGAAATGTGTCTTGGAAAGCACACTGAGAGCAGCAATAGTACGCAAGTGACTAAACTATACAGAAAGGAATAGTACAATTTTTTTTTTCAAAACACTTGAGCTAAAATTTGTTTGGATCATTCCACTTTTGCTCAAAAGAGAAATGAAAAACAACTAAAGATCTGCTTGTTAATACAAAGTCCTTCCCAAAGAAAGGGAGGGTTCAAGTTTACAGAATAAAATTCTTTGCATAGTAAAATAATCATGCAGATGGCAAAAATAAGCAACCCTGAAAATGGTAAATGTTAAGGGAAGACTATCCCTCTTGGGGTCATCATCAGTAAGTTTCATAACAACTATTTCAAGCTCTCAGCTTTAAGCGTACCAGAACAGTTTAGTGAACATTAGCTAATCCATGTATCGCTAATCTATTGTTCTAGAAATGTGTGACTGTGCAATACAGTCCTGGGTTTATGATTGACCTGGCCCTGTTTGACATGAAAATACCAGAAAAGAAACACCAGTTCAGAATTTTTTTTGTATAACTCCTCTGCTGTCAGAATTCAGTGCAACTATAAATAATGTAGGAAATATTTTAATCAAGACATTCCTATGTTACATAAAAGCATCTTCTGATCCACTTAAATTTTTTCATACATAATCAAGAGCAAAAGTAAGGGCAATTTACTATATGCAAACTATTAAGAGGCTAATCAGCTGGTGAACTGAGATTTAAGCAGTAACCTCCTTCCCCAAGAAAGTAAGTATATCTATTTTGTGAATTTATAAGCAAAATAAAATATGAAGCAGCAGCTACTTAATCTGCAGTTTAAGACAAATACATGCACTCAGAAATAAGAACTTGAAATACAGCTGATCTGAAGCAAAATAGGAAAGAACATAAAAGAGCATGATATTTGATGTTGGAAGAAATTCTAAATACAATCTGATCTAACCACTGAATAACTCAAAAAAGTACAGATATGAACATAGTGGAAGTTGCATGGAACTGCAAATACATAAGATGTAATTATTTAGGTAAAGTATGGAGATGAGTTAAATCAGAATCGGGGAAAGTGGTCAAATAAGCTTTACATTCACACATTCTGTGGCAACCGGCAAAAGAATTAAAATTACCATGAACACTGTATATTTTTCTGTCGCTATAGTCTAATACAAAAGGAGTCCACACTACTTCTAGGTCATGAATGACAAAAGCTCTCTAAATCAAAAGGTCCCTCTCTATGCCTAGCAAAAACTCTAAATACAGATAGAAAGGAATTAACAGCTACTTCCTCATGCAAATAACTCTCTCTTTCCCCCTATAATCTGTAAGAGAGTTGCTGACATGTAGTATTCTCAGGAATGCACTGGTAAAGTGCTCAGATACTTTTATATCTTGTATACTCCTCTAATGCTTTGCATTGTGGAACACAAATTTTTTATCACAGCAAGCATGACTTTCTCCATAGCTAATATTATATGATCTATCCAACCCCGATACTTCGTAGGATTAAATTGAACTTCTAGCTGACAGTGAACTTTTTGTACCAGCTAGGCTTTTTACTTTACCTTAACTGGGTCCTAGCAAGATGATCCCTGTATTGATCTTAACAAAATAATTCCTCTCTCCCCAGAAAGAATTATTATTTCCTGAAAAATGGATGTCAATGAATGGCTTGAACATCACAAGTTAAGTTTTCAAATATTCCGGTGAACTAAAATCTCAACCAACAGGCTAGTCAAGCAAAATATGCATAGTCATTGCATAAGCAAAAACCTGCATTTACATGCACAAAGGCTACATTTTCCCACCCTTATGTGGGATTCAGCTGACAAAGCTAGCACAGTCAACGGTTCTTATTGTAAATATTTTTGAAAATGGAATGATCATGTGGTTTTTCAATGAATCACTGATGCAAAACCCCTCAAATTCCAGATGAATAAGATTGAAAACTGGTATGAATTGTAGTCAGATTTGAAGTTTTGGATTTTCTTTTTTTTTTTTTTACACCTGAAAAATGAATGTAACATAAAATGTAAGCACTTAATTCATAATTCAGGAAAAGTGAAATACTGCCCAAACATAACTATAGGTTCTTATTGGGAATGTTTCCTGAATTAAACCTGAAGGCTTGTAAAACATTATGAACAGCTCCTATTGAAATTAGTGACTGGATTCCAATTGTACTTGATTTGTCGGAGGTGCAAGGCAGCCACAAATCTGATTCCAGAAAAACAGTACGTAATCATCCATCTGAAAACCTACGTTTGATGTAAGGCATATTAACTAAATATTAGAATCTGATAAGTATTAGAAAGAAAATCTTGATGTCTGTATTTTATATTCCAGCACTCCCCTCTTTGGAAGAAAATAATTTCAGTCATGGACAGTTTTGTCTGAGAAAGGGCTATGAGATTTTGACATAATATAATATATTCTGAGTTGCTTGTTAATTTAAAAAACAGCAACAAACTTTGGAATGAGGCTATTACTTTTTACAAGACACTATATCACAAAGGCAAGATAGTATTAAAAAACCCCTATACTCATTTAAACAAATTTCAGGAAGAAGTTAGCAGTTTTAATATATGGAAAAATGATTATATTATGGACACTGGAAATGTAGTAATATTTTTTCTGAAGTATGTTTATGTTGTCAGATGGAGCACTGAGAAAGATAGCAAACAGCAATTTATTTTTGGAAGTTATAAAATGCCAAATAACCTAGTTGTCTTTTAAATGCTGTAGTAAAATACCCAGAAGGATAAACACCACAGCTCTAGGAAAAGAAAAATATTATGTGCGTAATCATTATGACCATGCTACTGTTGGAAGAAAACAGTCATTTATGTTCAAGCTGACTAAACTGGTGAGACAGGAAGAGGCTGTCTAAGGTAGGTTTAGAAAAAAGCCCTTTCGATTAGAGACTTCTGTTCTTAAGTGTGTGTTCCACTTGCACTGTTAATGAAAATGTTTATAATTACCAACGATGTTTTATTACAAAACCAGTGTTTCATGAGATGAAAATGGAAAATAGTAAGATGTTTGGGTTTTTTTAATCAGAATGAACAGTCACAAGAATACTAAAAATTTAGTAAGGAATGCTCACATATTATTAAAGAAAATATAATATGCATCACACACAAAATCATTCAAATTACTATTTGCTTAAAGTTAGATATATCAGTACTTTGCTGAATTAGGTGCATGGATTTAAATCTTTGTCCAAGGCGATGAACACAATTAGGGAATCAGAAACAGAAATGATATGATTTTGTAATAATGATTTGTTATATTACATCTGTTTATGTCTTTACACAGTTGGAAATATGCAGAAACTAACAAATGATGATTCTGGGCATGTAGAGAAATGTAAAGCCTATTAATCTTAGCAGCCTAAAGCTGCAAGTTGAAGATCTCATCTCCGTGAATTTCAATCTGTCAGTATCATATGATCGAATACCCTGTGTTAGCAGTATGTATGTATGTATGGAGGACAAGACAGCCAGTAGAACAATACCTGAATGCACAATCTGAAGGCAAATATATAACCTATAAGTTTGAAGTAACAAAAGTTCTTGGGGACTGCTCAGTTTTGCAGGGAAAAAAAAAAAAGCAGTAATTCTGTAATTACACAGTACTTTTTAAGAACATAAATGGATGGTAAATACTGTAAATTTATATATAACCAAATGATAATTATGTTTTATATTTGTAAGAGTCATCAAGGAACTGAAGCAGGTAATTAAATTGACTCATCTCTTTTCATCAAATTTGTAAAAGTACATAATAAAGTCAGGCAGAAACATGAGATTGGGGTATATACTGTGTTCCCTGGAAATTGTTCGAGTAGTATTGGTTATAAACATATATGTGAAACTATTTAAGTTTGTAGGATCCAAAGAACTTTGTATTAGGCAAGTCCATTCATTTCAGTACTGTTAGCGCGGATGACAGTCACTGAAGATCTCTGCCTAGATTCATACCACGGACTAACCTATCCCACCCCAAAACAGTCATGATTTAAGCTGAGTCTGGCACCTACTCACCATGATATTCCTCTCACCCTGAAGAAGTAACTGTCTTTCTATCAAAAACCCCTTGTACAGATGAGTGTAATGGACTGAATTTCCTTTCATTTCACTTTGACTTTTCACATTTCCACTCCCTGGGTAGAATTTTTCTCTCCTCTTATGCAGAACTTTTTTGATCTTCTTCTTTCTAGGTAAGTATAACATACCCCATGGAAAATTTTATAAAATAAAACAAAAATGTGAAGATGGAAAGGGAACCAGCTTAAGAGAATGACAGGAAATGAACCAAAGTGTTCAATTGTGCATTTCCTTATGGGAATTAAAAAAAAAAAAAATCATAGATAGTTGAGACAAAGGAAGAATGGTTAAGTAAGGAGCATAAAGGTTCATAAAGTATACTTTCAGCATCCTAAAACCAGATTGAACAAGTATATGAAAAGTGTAGAGGCAGATAAACAGCGAAGAGCGCACACAGTCTTTAATCATCTTGTACGTCCATCTAAATTCTGAAAGAAACAAGTTTGTTTGAGATAGCAAAGTATAAGCTTCAAAACACTGTATTTTTTAATATTATTTTATTTTTTAAGAAATACTCTCTCCCAACCTATTTTTCCTATTTTCTTCTTAAAACACAGTAATACTCTTAAGATCTACGCGTTGCAGGGGATGTACAATCAAGCACGTAGTGGGAATAAAGATCAGTTCTGAGAACCAGTACAAGTTCCTATGAAGGAAATAGAGTATGAGTGGAAATTAGTTCCCCCACTGGTCTTGTACTAGCCTGCACAGCTGTGAATATTATTCTGTTTGAATTCTTTATCCCCTAAGTCTTTATATAAAAAATGACTCATTAGAAATAACTGTTAGCTAAATTCACAAGAACTCAAAGACTACATTAGCCTGCTCTCAACATTCAGTGCTCTGTGCTTACTACTTGTCAGAGTGATACCACAGAGTTCAAAAGATGCTGAGTTGCGTTAATAAATTATTACAAAGATAATATATTTGATACATACTTGTGTTTCCATCAGGAGCTGAGTCTAAATATGACATATTATTATTGAAGTATTCATATAACATTGTATGACAAAAACACAACACAAAATATATTAAGGCAACTAGCATACCTTCCTGGAACAGAAACTATTTAGAATATCCAGGATTTAAAAAATTTAAAAAAAAACACCAAACCAAAACCACAAAAATTGCCATTTTAGAAAAGGCTTTTTTTTTCATTTTCTTTTTTTTTTCTGCATCAGATATGTGCTAATCAGCAGTCCTAGCACTTTGGTCATTTTAGAAAACCGATGATTGACAGACATTTAAGAGAAGAAAAATACAGAAAGGGAAAGCAGTGTATCTGAAAGTATTTTACATTTACACCTTCTAGGTACTGTCTGTTCATTTACTTTGTAGGCTTTTAATTCCAGGGTCTGTCTGAATTTTGCTAGAGCTAAACTTTGTTCAGAAACACTGTAACTATTTCTCCATTCAAGTCATTTAATCAAGAGTGTTAAACAAATTGATCTGCAAAATATAAACACGGCAACCCAGAAATTACTCATGTACTCTCTGTTAGCAGAATCTCAGAGTTAGAAATCTTGTTCGGTAACTGAGGAGAACATCTCAGTTATACACCTTCTCTTTGGATTCACAGCAATGTGCTGGAGAAGGATTTGAGATCAACTACTACATCCTAAGTGAAAACATTTGACTCAACCACATAGTTGTAAAATTCTCATGTTTTGCATTCCTTCTTTTTTTTTCCTGGGGCCCAATATTTAATTAGCTATATAAAGTGGATCAGCTTTAGCTGTATCCCAAAGTCCTCACTGAGGAAGTAGGATTTACAGGTCCATATCCCTGCTCCAAAACAGCATGAGACAGGATTTGACAACCTACCTGCTATGTGAAAATGGTAACTACCCGGCTATTGGGAAACAGCGTCTAGCCAGAGCCAAAAATGTCTGGCTCCTGCCTGTCCTTTCTGTTATGCTTTATTTGGCAGTCATGATCCGAGGAGGCCAAAGACACTGGATCTGACTGCTGAGATAGGCAGGAGAAAGCCTTGCTGAAAACGCCCCGGGGGTTAGGTGTGAGCTTGGGATTTGAGCGTCTCGCACAAGCAGGACGTGGGCAGTTCTGACATGCCCGCTGGCAGAAACTATGTGGACTTAAGCATCACTGGGGCAACTACAGGGTAACAGCAGATAAGTAGGGGTTTTAAGGATCTTAGAAGCAGTTAAACACTGCTGAAAGAGAATGGAAATTAAAAACCTATGTTTTTATGTAAGGTAATTTTTAAAATGGGACTTAGGTGTTTTTGAAAGTATCATCCTGATAACTCAAAACTAAATTTAAATATACAGCATAAATGCAATTGCATTTTTTTTGTCCTGCAATATCCTACAAAACTATTTTTAGCAGATTACATGCTTGATTATATATTTCTTTACAGCAGCTTCATGGCATGGAAACTCCAGCTGAATAAAGCTAATGTAACAGAGCAGAAAATCAAGCTTGCTGTCTAGTTTGGTCTAATCTCTAAGTCACATTCCTAAAAAGTCAGAGAGATGCAGAAGTGGACCCAAAGATTAGGGGACATTAAATCTCCAGACTTCTGGTCCAAGCCAGTCAGAATGCTCCTGTTTCACTATCAATATTACAAGGTCTAAAGAGTCTGTCCTGACTTAGCAAAGCCAACAACCTTGCACCTATTGGCAGTTAACCCATGAGACTGCCCATGCATTTAAGCACAAAAATACTATTAAGCACATAAATAGATACTGTTTACTCAGCTAAAGTGATGCCACAGTTTTAACATCTTGACAGGCTGAAATCTCAAGACAACAAGGTTTACTAATTCTTATAAATATCCTCCAAAATATGACTTTTCATAAATGCGTGACTGTTTTCAACTATGTTGACAACAGTACCATGTCCCCTGAAGTTATTTCAGAGTCCTGACTGTGTGTAGAGCTGATTCCAGTGTCAGAGTCTGTATCGTTTATGTCCAGATTAGTCACTCTATGAACAAAGCCAGGAACAGCAATGCTGTTACTGGAGATGCCACTGCCCTTGGATGGCTCTTCATTTGATGGAAGCCTAGTTTCAATGTTGTCTTTAACATGTAGTAAATTAAATTCTTCTGTAAGAAGTTCATATTCTTTTTCCTTCTTTTGAAGCAGTGAGTCCCTGTATGTAAGTTCTTTCTGAATGCAGCTTAAGTATGAGTTGATTCTCAGACCATCTTTCATACTTTTTTCCAGCTCATATTTTACACTTTCCAAATTTGAGTTTTCCAGTTCAGCGTTAGCAGCTCCTTCTGTGCGAACATCATCTCCATTTTTTTCTGTGCATATACCATGTACCTCTCTTTCAATTTCAGCACACAGCTTCTCTATTAATTGTTTGTGATGTTTCAGTCTCTCTTCAGCCTGTAAAATTCCCTCACTTTTGCTCAAATAGTCATGCATCTCTTTTTGATCATCTGGCCTACTCCCTTGCTGCTCAGGCTCACTTGGATTGATCATTAAATAGGAGTCCTGCACATAGTTTTCTCCATCATTGGCCACACGATCTAGATGGAATTTTGCTTCACATTTTTCAATTTCCATATCTAGTTCCTTCATTCTAAGGACTTGTTGATGAATGGTATGATCTTGAGAAATGATTAGATGAATCAGTGTCTCCATATTATCTCTCTCTTGCTGAACACTGTCCTGTTTAAGCTTGGCCAGTTTCCGGAAAGTTTTCCTCACAATTTTCTTTTGCTTGTCTATTGGCAACATCTTCATATAATTTGCTGGACTGAGCTCCCACTGTTTTTCTATATTTTGTACTACCTTAGCTTCAGCTGTCTTCCACAATGGAAATGAGAGGAAAGCATCTGACTTTACCAACACGAAGTGCAAATTAGACTGTTCTTCCCCCCAGGCCTTCCAAAGTCTCAGAATCTTTGTCAAGGGAGGAAGTACTCGCTCTGAGCCTCTCCATTTTTCTACAATGCAGTAATCACTAGGTTTTCCAAAAAGGACCTTTTTCTCTCCAAATGTTGCCTGATGTTCCTCAAGCAGTGCTTGAACCACTTCTGCGCAAGTTGTGCGCTTTGTCAGGCCACATACAATCTTCTCTTCCTGGCAAACCCAAACCACAATCTCTCTTTCATTTGAAGCCATGTCCTTGTTGGGAGACCTGGAAAACAAGAAGAGACCAAATATAAATTACATATCAATGGCACAGACTGTATGAATAATAGCTATAATTCTGATAGGACTACCACACTGAAAAATTCCCGTATTACTGTACAAGACAATATATTTGTTTAAATTACATGAAAAAATACCTTTGGATTAAGTAACAGAAAAACACACCCATTTCAGCTGATGCTTTAATATTACTACTAGTCCAGCTGAATGTGAATCTCACACAAAATGCCTTTTATCAAATTTAGGTTTGTACCTTAATAAGTGTGTATTAACAACAAGTGATAAAGTCTGGCATCTGCATTACATTTCCAGACTGTCCTAGGGTAACATAACTTTCAGATCTGCATATCTGTTCTCATCACACAGACATTGCGCAAACATTTGTAAGCTCTTAATATCACCAAGGCTTCTAAGGGAAGAATCATGCCTCCAAATATGCACTGAACATAGATGGACTGAGAAGAGATGACTGAACACCATCTAAGTTAAAAGAACTTGATGATAGGATAAATTTATAGCTCTTTTGCCACACCTGCACCCACACAAGCATAAACACCATTGTTTTCTATTGTGATTTTTCACTAGATCTTTCACTCTTTTCAAAGCCTCAAGAAATTTCTTGCTTTTCCTGAAGTATCAAATAGCCTGAATTCCAGTGAGTTGTGAGAGAATACCAACTGCAAGAGAAGACATATATAGGTCTGTATTTTATATCCTTTGTAATGATACAGAAATGCCAGAAAATGTAAAAAGTTTAATTTTTTTTTTATTTATTTATAAAATCCAATGAATTTGGTATTAACTTGACATTAGCAGCTGGTACCTCCTTATACGCAGAGATACCTAACTTCAGGTGTCTAAGATCCCATGATGGCTACTGTAGCTGTCTAATCAATACAGTCAGTGGAGCCTAGAGAGCTATTCATCTGACCAAATGTAGAAGTTCACTTCACAGTTAACTCTTAAGTTTGTCCCCATCTGAGTAGCCCTGGACTGCTATGGGCCTCCATTGGCAGAGTGGCCTTGTGGAACCTGTCCAGGATATTCCCGTCCTCTAGCCTCCACATGCATAGTTTGTTGCTTGCCCAGACCTGGTGATTTGGCCTCTTGCCTAAAACGATAAAACAATAAATTCTTTGAGGAAAAATGCATTTCTTTCTTTGGATTTTCTGGTATCACTTCGAGTTCATTTGCATGAATGAGATTTAACCCAGTCGGACAGAGAAAACTTGAAAATGAAAATGACAATTTGGACAATATTCTAAGGGCTTAATACTACATTTGTTTCTACCTGGGACTACTTATTCACAGTATTTTTCTAGTCTTTTGAGATGTAGTAGGAATGGAGTTTTACTTGGCTTAATTAGGGTTATACCCTATGATTATTAAAGCAATCCAACTTGTTTCTTTTTCTTAATTACTACACAACATGAGAGACAAACTGCAATCCAATAAATTGAACTATGATTGACTCAGCTCTAGCTGCCACTCTGACCAGGAGGCAATAATCCTCAAAAGATGGGAGACTGCAAATGAGTACTAATAAAACCTACAAGAATGAGTTTATTAGTATCATCGCACAGGAGAGCTCTGTCCAACTACATTGCTCCAGGTCTCGGAATATTCCTCTGTAAAGTTTGTGTTTTGGTAGATTACTCGGAGTAATGACATCATTTTCCCACTTCAATAGCTCCCTCTTACAGGCCAGCATTTACAGTAATTATTTTTTAAAACTGGTGTTCAGAAGATTAATAATGTTTTCATAGACTACTTCTCAAAATAGGAAAGCTTATGTCACACATAGAAAATGGAAAAATGGCACAAAGAAACAGAAATATTCAAGTTTAAACGGGGAGGATGGAATGACAGACAATATCATATTAAATCGCATTACTGTTAAGTATGTCACATGCTAAAAAGTCAGTATCTGTAAGGTTTTTAGGTTTACAGAATACAGGATGCTATAGAAATATTTTTGTCTGTTGACAGACTGATAGTTAAATGAAACTTACGCAAATAGACAATTGCAACATGTCAGCTGTGACTGTCAAACAACTCAGTATTTGTTTTACACTACAGATATAAAAAGAAAAAAAAACAGATAAACTACAGTCACATTGTATGTTAAGCACAAAATTATGCAAAATAAATTATCAAAAATATGGTATCTTAAACAATGTTCACTACTGATACATAAATAATTGACCTAGAAACAAAAGTATATTACCAGTCATTGAATTTCAACTTATAAAAATACTGACAGAAAAATAAAAATTAAATAGGCATAAAAACATAAGAAATACTAGACTGGGACTTTGAAGCAGTAAATTCAGACTGTATCTTTCCTGTAGTTTTTTGTAATCAATAAATACATTTCAGGGAATATATGTTATCTCAGTCTTTTAGTGGTCTTCTGAGAGTCTTGTGCAATTTGTTTGCACATTGAAACTCTTCCTGGTTTTTTCACATTCTTGTTTTTGGTTGATTGCCATATTGTCTCCTAGTCAATATTTTTAGCGTGTAACAGCTTATGTGAGTTAAGCAGAAGCTTAGTGTCTCTTTTCCTCCTGGCTCCTTTAAAGCTTTCCTATGAAGACAGTTTCTCTCTGTGATATTAGTAAATCTTCAGATAAATTTGAAAACCCCACAGACACCCCATAGTATTAGTGTACTGATAAATACCTTTGCCATACCCATTTTTTACATGGACTTCCCACTGACTTCAGCAGGAGTTAAGCAAGCTTCTGATGGAAATACATTGTTTATTGTAATGCAATCTCTACAGGATCTCTGCAAACAATATGGATATAAAATAACATTTTTGAATTACTGTTTTCAATCATTTCTATCACCCCCTGTTATTTTTTCAGTTACAATGCACCTGTCTACCCAGACTTCACATTGAGCTTTTTGGGGAAGGATTTTTCTTTACCTTGTCTATAGCGTTTTTAACATACTGAAGTCCAAAACAAGTAGTAGCACCGCAGGAATGGATAATGTATGCACATGCAGGTACACAAAGAACTCAAGTAGCTTATACATGAAAATACATACACATATATATATGTATGTAGCATATGTAACATACACCTTGTCATTATATTGTCACATTTACGGAAAAGGATAAAAGAAAAAAAAAATTCCAAACTTCGCTGTAGTTCTTGGATCAAAACAGAACTGTAAAGTGCAAATTCTATCATTATTTTTTCCATGTGTTTATCACGACATGTATTATCTTCATTTTTATTCAGTAGCCTCACTAAATTTTTGATCTTTCTTTTTAATCAAAAAGAATTAGCAAGAATTACAGTGCCATGGAATTCTAATATAATCCAAAAAATCAAAAGTGTTCTTTATTATCTTCCACTATAAAATGGTAAACTGATGTGGCCTACCATGTACCTTTAAGTAAATTTTATTGTATAATTTTTTAATCATAGTTAACTCAAGTAGTGCCAAACAAAAATGAAGCCTCAGCATGTCAATCACAGCATAACAATTATTAAAGACTTGTTTTCAGGATTCAAGAAGATGCTAATACTAAGAAACATCTTTCATTAAGCTGTGCTTTCCTCATAGAAAGTGGAGAGCAGATTCTGCATATACACAGTGGAATTCATCTCACTTAGGCATGTGGAAGTCAAGGTTTCAGTATAAATTCACCATAAAAGTTCCTCCTTGTCATGGGAGGAGAGTGGACCTCCAAGGAGAAAGTCACCACAGCCTAAACTATCTATGATCATCAGGATGAATCCTCACATGAAGCTATTTCTCTCATTAACTACAAGAGACCACCTTCAACTAAATATCTCATTTTCAGGTAGCTAAATACAGGTGAGAGTAATCCAATCAGATTCTGGTTTATTGTCAGAGAAATGTAACAGGAATGGTTCAGATGGCAGTAGATTTAGTAAAGATAACTAAACATGGGACCTACATACTATAACTTCATAGCTTAGTTTAGATGCTGACTATTCCATTTGCTGTTCAATTTATTACTATAATTTATAAGGAGATCCATGAAGTCATTTCAATACTAAGGAAGATGTAATCAAATTTGTAACTCCTTATCATGAATAAATGTTGGTCATTGACAATGATATTTTTTCCTGAGATGTAATACTAAAAATAATAATATTCAGCAACAAGATCAGCTTTTACATGGTCATTTTAATGGAGAGGCAAGCTTCTTATATTTATTGATTCCTTGGCCTTGACATTTTGCAGTTTTGTAAAGAAAGAAAAAGAACTGTCATTTTTTAATAACCTATCAATTAATGAGTCTCTAATAGCTAAGGTGTTTATCCAGTTTAAATGTTTGACTTTCTTGAAAAACAATTTCAGTAGCAACATATTCAAAACTAGCTAGGCAACTTCTTCATTTTTTCAAAAGTTTATTGCTGTTGCTGTAAACAGGCTTTAAAGCTTTCAGTTCTGGCTTGAATTCTGTTTCTTTGAACTGATCACTGAAATGTTCTATTTATCCATCTATGATTTTAAAGCCTTGATGATAATGAGAACATGCAGATCTATCTTTTTTTGCAAAGTCACTTATTGCTCAGGAATAGATGAGAATTTAAGCTTAAGAATGGTCAAAAATACATTTCCAATCATCTCTTTTGTTTGTTTTGATTGCTAGTTTTATGCCTTCTACTCTTTGCTCCTCTTCATGATGACTCAAAAAACCATTCTAATCATGTTATAGACCTCACACAAAGGCTTGATTGTGTCAGCACAAGCTGATTGTTGTGTGTCAGATATACACTTCATTAATTTATTATTCAGGCCTAGGGGAAGAAAGGTAATACATTCCAGCAATGGACAGACAAAACAAAAACATGTACTTATATTGCACAAAGTCAAAATATGAGATAGCTTAAATGCTGGAAGCAACACTTTTGATATGCACTAACTTTAAAGGATGTCCGGCACAAAAACATACATATCAAACACGTAATTCTTTGTCTTCCTGAAAATTTTAACATTCTTCCTAAATATGCAACATATAGTTTTACAACCAATCGTGTCAATCAAATAAAGGGATACCCCTACTTTTTAGAATTTCACCTACATGTCTACAAGATGCTCATTTTTCCTTACTAATTTCAGAAAACATTATGTTGGGAATAGATCACTTACATATCATATTGTTAGCAGACTAATACAGTGTTTCTGAAAGATCGTTGACATTAAAATAATATTTTGTCTCTGTTGAGAAAAAAACACAGATAAAACTCTTCTCTCCCTTCACTGTAATAAATTCTTTGTAGACTTTCACAGAAAAATACAATGGAGTTCCATTCTCAACATTCCTGTATTTCTTGATGTACTGTCCCCAAGAAACTAATCAAACCGAGTAACTCAAAAATACTTAGATAATAGCTAGAAATTTCACATCCAAGACATTTTTGTGAACCCCTTGCTAGCACTATTGTTTAATGCTTTACTAATTTTAAGTCATTATGACCAACTGAAACATTTTTAAGTCAACATGACCATGAAAGTTTTTGTGTTCGGAAAGGGATTAAAAACTTGAGATTATGTTCATGATAAAAAAATTTTATTAATTGTCTCCTCCCAATCACTGAAATAATTTATACAGAATAAAAAATCTGCAGGTGAAAATAAATGGCACACAAAGCAATACATTAATCTTTTGCTTGAAAATATACACAATTTAATAATTCATAATGGCATCAAAGAATTTATGCTGGAAAGCCATTTCTGTGAAATAGCTCAGACATTTTTTCACCAATTTACTGGGGAAATCATGTTTTATAATCTTAATTTTCAGAGGTGGAAGAGCTTTTACTTATTAGGTATTAATTAAATTACTGTTAATCAGATGTCATAAAGCTGTATCTGTTAGAGAGTACAAATGTTTGTTGGTTGGAATATTCTTGTACTTCTTAGTGTAATAATGTCACCTTTTTTTCTTTCATCATTGCATCTACAAGTGGCACATAATCTGTAATTAATTATTCTTTATGTCAGAAGGATTGCTTCTAGTATTATGCTAGCAAATCATATAACTAACTTATCCAATTTTAGTGTAGAAAATGAATCAAATTTTGTACTTTTGAGATCTTTTCTTCTCTTCATCTATTTATTTTTGATGCTGTGCTTGCATAAATACATTTCAGCATACATAAGACCCAGAAAGCCACACAACACAACTATCATCTGCAATGCAAAAAAAGCAACAGAACAGTAATTTATAAACAGCCTCCTGTTGACATCATAAACCCTCTCAATAGCACATTTGAACATACAGTCTGATCTGCAGCAAATCAGATGATAATTGTGGTTTATGATTGAGCGGCTGCCATGACGGGGTCCTCAGTTGACCAGAGCTCTCAGGTAGGTATGCTGTTGACACAACCTCCCCAGAGTAAGACCAAAGTGCTTCTAAACTTCTAAGAAACAAAACCCTACATTATGTCAAGATACCATCCAGAACAATTCACTTCTTCAATGGAGAAACCAAAAGCAACTAAGTGATAGAACAGAAAAAAAAAGGCTTTAAGAGACAACCCTCCTGCTGCCTACTACATCCTTGCAGTGAAGTCCTTGCCTAGAGCTTTGGTGTCTGCCATCTCAGTGCTTTCCTGGAATCCACTAGGAAACATTAAACTTTCAGACAGACCCAGGCAGGGTCTGTGCCCCCCACACCTCTCAGCAGGCTCTCCCTTTCTCAAGCTGCACACTCCTGCTCCTCACCAAGACCTTCTGTGTCCCGTGTGTTACCAGCCACGCTGCACAATGGGAAACAACCTCCCAGCCAAGCGTGCGCAGTTGCTGAGCCACTTGCTCTCTTTCGAAAAAGGTGTCACACAATGGCATGAAACATCCTGGGAAAACAAGAGACATCTGCCACAAAAGCATTTAATAATCCAGTGTTTTCAAGGGGATGGCCTTTAAGCATGCTTGCTGGGGCACGCAAATCTGCCCACTTGGATTTTGGCAAGTACGTATTTGTGCTATGGTCTTCTCTTTCTTCTGCACCCATAAATGTTTTCTTCATGTGCAAGGGCCCAGAGAACACATGCCTTGTTTAAGCACTTGCTGATAACCTTGTTATCTCTGTGTCTCAGATCCCAGCCATAACTACCTATCAAAGAAATCTGACGGCTTTTATTATATTTAGTTGCTGGAAATGAGGAGAGGCCAACATTAGAGGGATACCTACTTGATACTAACAACCTGCATTTGTAGCATAGGGCACATGCTCCACGTCATTTGCGAGCTTCTGATACCACTGATATTTACATGTCAGGGTATATAAGGGCTAATTATTTTATCAGTCACTACATTCCATTTAGAAATGATAATATAATATTGCTTTTATTATTTATTTTTCAAAATCTCAGCATGCTACCATATATATATATATATATATAAATAAAAGCATATATGAGACAGTGTAAGATCATTCTGAAAGAAAAGATCAAAACGTATTTTGGCTCTGTGGGACTTTTATCTGTGAAATTTGCAAAAAAGTAAAGCTATTGGTGCCATGTGTTGCAGTCCTTGCTTGGAAGAAACTCTAACTTAATTTGATCCAAACAGATTTTTGACAGTGAGTTTAAACATTAAAGCTATAAAGAACACACAGCCCATATGAAAGCTGAGGTCAGAAGTACTTCAACCTTTCAGGCACAAATGGATCATATTAAAAGTTCACACTAAGTTTATTCAGACTATCCACATTTAGTTCACTTTTTTTCTCAACTTTCTGTCACCTTCTGTAAAGTTCTTCAGAAAGCAATAAAGGCCAAATCTTATACTCAGTATGCCTCCTGCCTAAGTAGATTACATGCTTCCGAGTTTCCTAAGGGCAGCAATGAGGAAGTATCTACTCTCTCACCACTCAATGAAGCTGGAATTACTCCAAAGCCTTAGGGATTCAAGACAGCCTATTAACTAACTGCATTCCCATCCCCCTTCACCTATCCCTAAAAACCAACATTAATGGAGGCACATGTGGGAGATAGAAATTCCATATATGGTTTGTCAGAAACTTGGTCTTTCTTCCCTTCTGCATCACACAAAAGTCAGGGCAATGTCTAGCTAAAAAGTATCATGGCAAGGCAGGGCTGGTACTATAATAATAATAATAATAATAATAATAATAATAATAATAATAATAATAATAATCCCCTTCAATATAGATAATCAGAGTGGTCCCAATACTGCAGGAAGACAGGAAGACTTGTAAAGAACACCATAGAACTTGTGAAAACAAAATAATTATTTCAAAAGAAATAACTTAAATTTCTCTACCATCTGTTTCTGTATCCATTTAATGTTGCTCTATGATAAAGCTTCCTCCTTTACAGAAATGTACATAGGCATTTATTAAAAGAAAATTAGGCATCTAGATATTCATGTGACATCAAAACTAGGCATCTAGATACTCTTGCGACATTTTTCAAACATACACATATAGACAATAGTTTGGATATTCTAATTGAAATATTTCAGAATATTTGAAACAAAAAACCAATTTAAACAAAGGCTATTTTAACTAGCTATGTACAACACATTTCTCCTGGTATAACTTTATGTTCATTTTGTAATTCCTTTTTAAATGCATAAAGTTTTAACTCAGCAAGATTCCCAGACTGTCAGGAAGCCTTTATAAAACATTTTAATTAGCAACAGCTGTTGAAAATTATGTACTGTATCAATTATCATTCATGCACTTAAAACTATAACTAGTTTCTTAATCCTTCCTGCAGAGGAATACCATTACCTCAGTTAGCTACTGTACAAAATTGCACACGTAATTCAGCAATGATCTATGATGAAAATTTCTGTTCATCCAATCATTTTACACTATATTTGTGCTCTGACAAATTTCAGTTAAATAGTTTTGAATTGGAATGGGATAGTACTATTTTGTCATAGAATAAATAATATGAAAGGTATGAAGTTGGGGGTTTTTTTTAAGTTCTGTAAGATAATTATTTTAATGCAAATAAGTCATTCACACCAGAGTCCGTGCTGACTTGAAATGTCAGACTTCAGTAAAAATCCCATGGGAAATCGTGTGCTTCATTCTGATAACTGTACTTCTTGGACACAGGTGCCTGAACAGGGACCAATATTTAAGAAAAATAAAAAGGGGAAAAAAACCACTGACGTTACTTAAAATAGATATAAAAAAATAAAAGCAGCCAACAAGAAGAACCAACAAGGACAGTAATAGTTCTATCATCTGATAAGTAGATGGATAGCAGAGTTTATACTACGTAGAAAATAAGCCAAGAAATTGTACTACCTCAGAATGTTGCACTAACAGAAAAAAATAAATAAAATACATTGTAAGAGGAATTATACACCTTGATCACTAGATAAGAGTGACAGTTACGGTGGATTATCCTGAACACCCTCCTGCCCCCCCATTTAATAGTGACATAACCCTCTGTCATTGCTCCAGTGGCCGACATTCTTTCGCAAAATCTCATTTGCAAAGTTCAAGTGCAGATTTTCAGCAGAGGTGACCAAAAGGTTACTAAGTCCTCCCCTTCACTTGTTAGCTCTAAACCATATTTACGCTCCCAATCACTTAACCTCCAGGCAAGTGCAAAGGCTGCAGTATCCATTCAGATGAAGACTGCATCTGCCCCTGCCCTTTTCTCCTGTCTTACCTCTGAGATTATTCCTCTCCCCCTAAGGGTATGCATTCTCTATAAATTACATCTATGCTTTAAATCTGCCTTCCTGTCAGACAAATCATCATTCCTCCATTGTATATTCAAAGTCATAAGGTTGGTAGGTGGATATTAGTCAAAAAAAAGTTTGGAATTGCAGTGAGGAACATCAGCAAGTGGTGCTGTGTACACAAAATGCCATGACAGGTAACAGGTTCACTGTTATCAGGTCTGTATTTGTCATGGCCTGACACAGTGGAGGTTTGAGAACAGAGAAGAGCTAGCTGTCCACCAAAATATTTTCCAAGATTAACAACACTAACATTAACAATTTGCTTTACTGGGAAAACATGCTTTGATGTATGTATTGCAATGGCTACTGAGGAAGCAGCTGTGATACAGGAACGGAAGATCCAGGAAAAACTCCAGAGCCAAAACAAACACTGACATGTTCAGTGGTAATAATTCTTTAGACCATGATGGGGGGAAGGGGAAGATGGGCATTTTCAAAGTCCTCAGTGTTAGTAAGTAACATGCAAAGTTTAGGAATATCAATATAGCAAATGCTACATCTTGATTTTGGGCAGTGGATCGCTGTCACTAGTTGACAAATGAAGATGCCACTGGTATTTTTTTATCTACCACAAGAATTTTGCTACATTGCAAAAATATAATTCTCTATATTGTTCCTGTGTCTATTTAAGTGCCTATGCATATTTAAGCACTGGTTAAACTATACAAGCTCTATGGGGGTCCTGTTAATAATGCACAGAATGTGTCTAAAATTCTATCACTTTCAATAATATAAAGGAAGCAGAATCATTTATAGCTCATTTAGAACATAGGCTTCTAAATGACAAAGTCAGAGCCGCTATTACAGCTAATAGAAATTTGGTTTATCTAACTTCTCCCATTAGAATTTTTATAACTGCCTTTTCAAAGCACCCTGGTTGTTTAGGAGCTTTTGAGATCAAAGAAGCAAGGGGAATTCCAAGGGTTGAAAGCGTGATTTTTGTTGTTGTTCTTCCATGAAATTTAGTTCAGCTTTTATTGAAAGGCAAACATATACTATTTCCCTCCCCTGGGTTTGTTGACATCTTGCCCAGTGAAGAAATAAACACAAAGCATTCTGCGGTTGGGTCTGGACTGCCAAAACATGAACAAAGCACACTGTATGGAGACCAGTGATAATAAGGTAAGTGGAATAAAGGAACAAGATAAAGACAAGGAAATAATAAGATTTCATGCCACCTTTCCAATACTCCCTGGGCTAAAGGAGGCTGGGATGGTTACCTTCTTATGAACCCTTACACACAGTGCATGGCTCAGACAGTTCAATGTACCTCTTCTCTACTCCTGGTGGCACCGTGTGGGGCAGATGCTAACCTTATTCACAATGAAAGGAAAGAAAGTCCAGATGGACTTGGTTTCTTTTCACCAATTCCCCAAGTTGAACTCCGTTTCAGCAAAGCATCTCTTCTTTTCCTTATCGTCTTTTCCTGATGGCTACCTACTGTAACTACTTCTGTAGCTGCTCTAGCAGCAGCTTGTGGTGAATTTCAGAGTTTGGACACTATACTTTGTGATTCTGAAAAGGAATATTGTAGGAATCAGTATTTTTATCTTCTGTTTTTAAACACCCCAACACTCCCCAGATCCATCCCTGAAATATACAAAATTATTTACAAGATAACTACCTTAGGAAAGTTCTTATCCTAAATACTATTTTTACTGCTAAATCTAGTCTTATAGGTTAGCAACTGTATGACTTAAGATTTCATGACGTAGTTTATGCAATCTGATGTCTACCTGACATTCCCATCTCCTTGCTTGTGCCACCTCTGCTAGTTTAACCAAGGGTTTCCAGCTTGCTAGCCCTGGGGGGAAAAAAAAAAAGGAAAATTTTTTTTTTTTAGTAGTGCTCCCTGAGTTGGGTTCTATTGAGAAAGGCAGGATGGGCTTTAATTTTCTTCTGTATTTATTGCAATAAATTTTGCAGAGAATGAACCACCCCGCTTTGAAATTATACTGGATGATCTTCCCCTTTTCATTTCCTTTCATTAAATTATATTGACGATGTCACCTCAAAAGGGGTTCTATCAAGACCTCATTTACAATCAATTCTTTTTTTTTTTCAAATTTCTCCTTCGAACTTTCTGAAAGATAATTCAGTGACTAATATGTTCCATTACTTACAATATTTGAAGAGCTGAAAAGAAAAAAAAAGATGAGATGATGAAGTGGACTCTTATATAAATTTTCACCTTGAAGAGCTAAATTGAGTACTACATACATAATTATGCTAACAAGAAGAGTAGACATAAATTTTAAAAAAAGAAACCTGAAGTATTTTAGTGTCCATTGACAATCTGAGAGATTTGTGCAGCTTATGTTTTCAAGTAATTTTCTAAAATTGCTTATCAATGAATGCTTCAATATGTAGTTAGTCAGGCACAGGCTGATAAGGTCTCTCAAATATCACCACAACCTCTCTGAAGAAGCTACTGAACAAATGAAATAAATTGTTAACCTTACCAACTGTGCTCTGCCCTAGCAATGGATATGCTAAAGAGGGCACAGGAACTTGCAAAACTAGTTCTAGCCAGCTGAGCAATAGAGATAGGGAAGGCAAGAAGGGAGGAATTGCTGTCTGAAAGCAAGGTTAATGTTGGATCATAAAGATCAAGAGTAATGGGAAACTCACTGGATTAATGTAGAGAAGAAAGTATAGGCAAGAGAAAGAGATACGGAGAATAGTGTCCAGTAGCACACACACACAATTTTTAGCTGTGAGAAGATGAAGGAAGCTGACTGCAGAGGAAAGACATTCCATGATTCAGATAAAAAGACATGTGAATCCTAAAATATTTGAATTATCATGACTTTAGCCCAAAAACTGTTCTAGAAAAGAGATAATGAGTACAGATAATGAGTTCCCAGCTGGGGCCACCTGAAGGCTCATAGCCATGTCAGTTGTCCATCACAACCCTCCCCCACTGGAGCTGAGCTGCTTGTCTGACTGTTCTCCAAACCACGTGACTCATGATGAATTAGACCATAAAGATAAAGGCCTTGTTAAACAGTCTAAGATAACTCACCTAAATGTGACTGAACAGTTTAGGAAGAAATAACTCAAAAATTTGATGCAGCTGAAAAGATGGTAACCCCTGGCAAAGGATTTGTGATGAACAGTGAGAGAAGGTGTGGGCCAAAAACCTGCAGTGATCACAGCTGAAGCCAAATGAGGCCAGGTGTCTGTGGCCAAAGACCAAGGCAGGCCCAAGAAATAATGGGGCTAGTTTTGTGCAACGCATCTATGGCAGGATAGTGATTATCCCAAGAAGGCTGTGACACTAGAAAGACACTGCAAGCTACTTGTTGTCTTTAGTTCACAGAAAGTCAGACTGAGTCAACATTCAAATTGATCCAATGTTTCTTTATTTCACATATCCAAATGTCTTTGCAGGTGGGGATCCTTTCAACATATGAGCAATTCTGATGACTTCATAGCTCAGGGAGGATAAAAAGGCAGTTTACGTCTAACAAGGCATTTCATAAGCTGAATGGATACCGCAGTGACAGCTGAATGAAGGCATTCTTCCTTCTGCCATGTGAACAACTCTGTGATGTTTGGAGAAATATACGTATTTAGCATTCTTCTGTGACACGTTCACATTCTGTTTGTCACTTCTGACTTTTAAAGAAGCCTTGTATGTACATGGTTTTGTAATATGTAGATGCATATGTATGCAGTCTACAGAAGTGGCTATTTCTGTACATATTTTTTATCTATACAATGATTTGGGGTTTGTAATATATTTTATTGTATGTCAGATGTAGATGATTGATACAGGTTAGATCTATCATAAGATATGTGACAGTATATCTTATGTGCTACACATATGCATTGCATGATCACATACAACACAAACTGTCATATATGCTTTTACATACTGAATATATGCCCACCATGCACAAACACTTTATCAGAAAGCAATATGCTTAAGTTGCAGTCAAGCAGTCAAAAATGTTAAGTGTTGGTATTAAAGTTTTCCATGCTATTTAGTTCAATGAAAATTAATTTGATTCAGTGTATCCATAGCAAGGTGCATTCTCTCCCCTACATCGAACCCCTGCCCCACTTGAATGCATACAAGAGAAAACACTCAGTTTTGCCAGAGCCACAGAAGTTACCGAGGCGTTGCAGACACTGAGTGTTAGAACTTTCAGGTGTCTTCCCCACTGCTGAAATTCATAATCCCTCTTGGACATCTAAACTTCCACAAAAAGTGCCACGGAAGAGTTCAACTCCTAACAACAGGATTTGCTGACACCAGCAAGTTCAGCAGGAACTGACCTAAAGTAGTCAAAACATGAACAAAAGGGCAGGACTTAGGTAATATTACACTACATTCAGATATTCACTGCATAAAAAATACAATATTAATTAGAACAGCAACCAAAAACCTGATCCCCTTCTCCCACTGAAGCCTTCAACACAAATCCTTGTCTTTCTCCGGGTTACTGTAACTCATACGAGCCAGCACAAAATGGAACAGCTTCAACAGGAAATACTCCGAGAATTTCAGTTTAGAATAGCTTGACAGGACTTTCCTGACAAATACACGTTGAGGACACCAGGGTGGGCATCTCACAGGGGGGTTCTGGCCATGGGAGCACCTGGCTGCACTTTGTGTGTTGTTGCACATGCTCTGAACAGAGCTATTAGATGGGACCTCGTGGTTGAAAAAGCTGAAAGACTGCCTTTTTCTTAATTTTGGTAAGGTGTGAAGGAGGCACGTAAGTGCAGGACTGGTTTTCAGGACTGGTGTAAGACATAATAGGAGTATAGGTGACTGGGGAGTGCTGCCAGTCAAAATGTTACTACCTCAGGATTTAATCATAATTTTGTGAACATCAGAAGTTCTTAAAGCTTCTCTTAGGTGACTACAATGACATTTAGGTACCAAAATCTCCTTCATAAATCTAGCCCTTATTACTTACATTTGTTGGTTATGTGTTCATTTTATATCTTCTCTCCTGTGTACGGTACTACCCTTTATAGAAGACATGTTTTTTAATTTAATCTTTTGCTATGTGTCTTTTATCCCCAGATATTCAATTGCTTCACAAGTTGATACATTACTGAATTTATCTCCACATACTCTTGTAGGGAGAGAACTCCCTTTTACAAACCAAAGCTCAAAAAGTTTTAGACCAAAGCTATCCACTCATTTAAGTTCCCACTCTGGGTAACTGAATTGATATCTATAGAGATGTCCAAAGCAGGACATCCATAAACCTCCTTTCCTCAGCCCTTGTGCAAAGCAGATTACAGGACACTGAAACAGCAAATGAGGAACATGCAGTGAATAACCACTTTTGTAAACTGCGGTTTATGTGACTTGCCCAACATCACGTAGGAATTTTGTGGCAGGGGCAGGGAAGACATCTGTGCTATTAGGATGGTTCTCCCTTAATCGTATATTATCCACCTGTAATTCACCTCTCCATTCACTATTCCCCTTTTCATTTCTAAAATGAATGGTACAAAAGATGGTTAATTAGGTGCTCTACAAAGTCTGAGCATGCTCCGTGAAGACCTTCCCTTTGAAAGTGATTGGGGTGGAGCTCATGTCATCTACCTTAAGCTATTTAAAATGTAGATGTGTAGTCAAAGATAATTTTCTGACCTTCCTCTGTAATCAGTGGCATAAGATAGGCACCTCCAAAAGGACGACTAATCCCATACTGAAAGCCTGTCTAAGGCTGAATGAATTGCCCTCTGGAAGTGTTTAGATGTATCCATTAACTACAAAGGGTATCTAGATGACTAGATACCTAAATTTTCAATGGCTCAAGTTGAGTAAGATGAAGCTCGACTTTTGTGTTTCACCGTGTACCTGAATCTTATGAACAGTATGAGTGTCAGTAAAAGTAAGTACTGTGACCATCCACAACTGCAGTTCCAAAAATAACTCAGATCTTTGTCTGACACCTGTAGTGGCCTTCATGATTAGTTATCTACCTAGACCTTAAAAGTACCAGAAGTCTGGGAAAGGGCAGTAAAGTCAATACCATTCCTAAATTTTTGTTAGAAAACTGGATTTGTACAGAGCTTTTCAGTAAAACAGCATACTAACAACAAAGTGACCCTGAGAGACACAGGCAATAATCAAGTTAAACAAATACACTTAGTGCCTTAGCAGTCAGTACAGAGGAGGTCTGTCAACAGGTAATGTCCAAGCGAAACAACAGTTCAGAACATCAGTTTACCAATTATGAAGCCAACAGAAACAAGAGCAGTTGAAAATCGGCATATGATCCTGCATTTATAAATATCATTAAGCCACTCTTTGATTAGTGAACAGAATCTGGTAACTTCCTATGACAAATGAGGCGTACTTTATGTCATCAAAACAGTGCCCCAACTGTGGCTCTGAAAAACTTTGTAGTTTAAAAGTGCTTTCACAGTGGAAACTACCCTCTGTAGAAATAATCCTTTTGAATTTGGAGGAGGTTGGGGAAAGCAAAGTAAGGTGTTCCACACGGAAGAAGGAATCTATTAACACAGAGCAAATTGCAAGTTCAAGACCCAAGGGCAGACTCTCTTAAAAATTAGAAGTCTTCACTCAACTACATTATTCCACTGAGGTCATGCATCCTTACAAGTTAAAGTAGGGTAAACATATTTATACCTGACCAAAACAAAACTTGGTATAATAGATTATTACATTTTTATAAACATGATTTTGTCCCCGAACACAAGAATGTTATTCTTTTGCATATTTATTTTAAGGTTTGTTAGTTTTGTATTATTAAAAGGAGGACAAAATAAATATCTTGTGCTTTTCAAGAGAGCTGATTATATTTTCCATTATGATGGGAAATTCGTAACTCAGAATTCTTTACATTAATGAATGAGAACAGATACGGGTGGAGAATAAAGAAAGCAAATTAATCAGATTGACAGTTTTAACCCTTAAAATAGACAAATTATATTTATGTATTTCATTCACAGCAAATACCAACCCTCTGTATAAATATATTTTCCTCCTATCATTACTCTGCAGCTGACTAATGAATGTGAAAAAAAACCAACAACAAAAAACCAACCCAAACCCAGGAAAACAGAGGTTTACATCACCTCCAAGATTACAACATAAGAAATAATTTAGTAGCCTGGCTTCTTCTAATGCTAATGTTAAAAAAATGTAACCATCTAAACTACAAATTAAATGGTTCAAATTTACAGAGGCAAACGTACTCAGGCAGACAGGAGTGAGAGTGAAATAGGAAAAAGCTGGTGAAAGAGAAGCACATCTTTAAATAAAGCACACTTGAGAGGTGTGTCAAACTTGCACTGGAAGATTTTCTTTCAAGTTTAGTGTCTTTTATTCCTCTCCACGTGATATCAGGACTTAGGTTTCATAGCATTAAAAACATAATTACATGAAAACTTTATTATCATTTACCAGTGAAAAACTTCCTTTCTGATTTTTGGTTTCAAAAGTTAACTTTCTTTCCTTCTGTTCACCTCACAAAACCACCTCAAAATCTGTTAAGATACACATGGCATTTATTTATTTATTTCCCTTTCTGTGATGTTACAACCCTCCTCACAAGCCATTTTTAACATTATGAAAAAATTTAGACAGTTGAAAATTCCTCATTGAATCATGTGAAATCAAACCTAAACAATCCTCAGTGTATTCTCATTCCTGTGCATGGCAGCCAGCTCCAGTGGACTGTACAAGAATTAGAAACAAGGAACTCCCGGATTTTATTCATACCTCTCCCACTAACTGGCTTTCACATTCTGCACTTCTACAGATTTTACACTGTCTAGTCATGCCCTACTTATTTTCCTGAGGCATGTAAATATTATCACCCAAATTACAGCTAAGGAAAACTAAGTATGCTTACCAGTTTTCTGAGGCCACAAACAAGTTGGTATCGTTAGCACTAACTCATGCACCTTAAATGCATTTCTGGATAGGTCAAGACAGGAAAAGGCAACTAGTGGGTGCCCATTTGAGGCAGGTTCCAGAAAGGTGCTCAAAATTTTTATTTTGGACAAGGGTCCCCAAAAAATGCGACTTCTAAAATCACTAATTAGCTCTCGGCTTTTATATTTATGTGTAAAACATATACATGAGAAAGGATTTATGAAAAATTCTCACTTTTATTGCAAGAATTTTGCAGGTCCATGGAAAATTTACAGCCCTGGAAGGTAAAATGCCATCACCAGAATTTGCATGAAAACTATACTGCACTCAGCAGTTTTAAGTAATTTTTTCTAATGGGAGACATAGGCATGGAATAGTTGATTAAAAAAAAAAAATTAGACACAAACTGATCTGACAGAAATTTTCAGAGAACTCTGCATTACATTTGGCTGTAATATAGTATCTTACCTCTGTGAAAATTACACTGAACTGTATTTGTTTAGTACCTACATTCTGTAGAGGATGGTTCTGGCCTTTGTTACACAAATAAATTTAGTCATCTATTTTCCCCTCTAATTCCATTTGTTTGGTCACTCTTTCTGTTCATCCTGAAACCATTTGACTGTTATCTGTTGTGTCTTGTGTGATACTTGGGCAATTGCTAGCACAGTAACACTGCAGAAGAAGACAGAAAGTCACCATCTTGAGAGTATCATAACACATAAGAGAAACAATAGACGTGACAATAATAGCTCAGTTACCTGTGCACACAACTGGGTACCAACATGTCCAACATTCAGTTCTAGGCTTCACTTAGTGTGTGGTCTTAAACAAAAACTTTATCTTGCATCATCCTTTCTGTCACTATTAATAAGGATTTATCTACATACTAAATACAGAAGTTAGACGAACTAATTAAGGCTTGTACAGCATGTGTGATGTTAATGCTTGCAAATAATAATGTTTAAGAACATAGTTTTAAGTTGTTATTACTCACCATATAAAACAAACAAAACAAAAAAATAAGATTTTCTGAGTGTAAGTCAGAATTGACCTTTGCAGGTCAATCAAGAGGTACTACTCTGTGATTATCACTGAATTTTATTAAAGTTATTAGAATTAAAAAGAAGTCCCCATCTCTGAAAACTTACATCTCTCTACTGAAGTCTACACATTTAGCAACATGTGTGAGTCTTTTCTCTGCATGTAAAGTGGTATTTTTTCATCAGTAAAATAGGAAATCAACACTGATCAGCAAGATTTTTCTTCTGTATTACTAAAAACTTGTTTCTTTGTCTGAAGCGTATCTTATCAGCCTGACTCTACGTTATACTAGTGTTTCAGATTAGCTTCAACTTAACCTAAGTAATGCTCTTTCCTTAGATGGTGTAGTATTACACACATCTATTACTCATTTTATTTACTCCTTTGGAATGAAATTGCTGTCTGCCCTCCTGGAATAGTAGATAATTAACTCTTTAGAAATAAGGTTAGTGTTTTGCTAGGCAAAAAGCTCTTCCTGAAAGTGAAGTGAACAAATATGTACAAAGATTATTAGAAAATGTATGCAACCGTTTTGATCCCTGAGACAAAGCTGAAAAGACAGACCAGAAAATAAATTATAATGTATGAACTCTGGCTCAAAAAGGACCTTCTTCTTTGATAATTCACTAACACATCTCACGCTCAAGGAAAAGTAACAATAAGAAGAATGTGTTCCACCATTACCAAACAAGCACCATCTTTTCAATCTAAAAATTTAACACAGATAGCACCACTGATTCTAAATAAGCTTTTATCCACCCCCTCCAACATACATACCAAATGCCTGGTAGTCTTGAATCAAAAAGCACCTTTATAGCTTCATATAGACTCGTCTCCGGGTATGCTTATCCAAGAAGAGAAGTATTAGACATCTCACATGATCCCATGAGATCCCCTTACAGTGTGGGTCACACACAGTTCATTCAGATAAGCAGCTGATGTCCAAGAGCTTTTCCAGTCCAAACCTAAATGCTGAGTATTTTCAGTTTTGCTTCACCAAGGTTTAAAATGTACAGCAGTGTACTCGACCGTAGAGCTGTAGAGATGTACAGAGTAATACTCAAATCACTGTGCTAACTAGGTAGGATGAGAAACTACTGGAGGGAGGGAGGAAGGGAGGGAACATGGTAATGTCAAGTCAGTATCAGATAGATGAAGTCTCTAATCTAATTCATTAACTTGTGCTTGTAATATAAAACCTGAGAGAATAATTGCATGTTTCTCTCACTGGGGAGGGGCCTCTGACTGTCAGGACAGGAAGAACTTCCTCTATATCCGTAAAAATGAATAGATATATATCGTCTTTCTTTCTACCTGTGAACCAGAGATGAGCTGATTAAAGAGAGGCAGACATAAAGAGTAGGCAAAGTAGATCTTTGCTCCTATACAGAAACACTACGCTAACTGCTGTGGCACCGAGACATTGACAGTAAAAGATGAAAAAAACCAGGAAGGAAAAGCGAAAGCAATAAATACATTTAAATAACAGATTTGTAACACGACTGTTTCATCATCAAACTGTACTGTGGGTTCAGATGTGTTGTATGTCAACAGAGCATACAAATGGTTGTGGTAAACTTAGGACCAGTATGAATTACACTGGCAAAAAACATTTCTCAAGCTATTTGTGCTTAACAGGACAGCCCTACAGCATTAAGGACAACTATGTGAAGAACGATTCTCTGTACCCTCTCCCTTTCAGACTGCTACTTCCCTGGCTACAACTTGCATGGAATAGTAGAGCTTCAACAAGTTTGGGTAAGGTTTATGTGAAACGTACAAGGAAGTGGCCTCAATGAAAGAGAAACAGCAGTGGAGTCAGCTTTCTTGGTGTGAGATCACTGGGCAAATAAGACAGTGATAGATCCAGATATCCTTGAGATGGTGGGTAGCATCTGAAGTATTTAAATGAACCTAAAGACCCATTCTCAGAAGTGACCAAATCTAGCACCCAAGAGCAGAGAAGTCCTAAACTTACAGAAAATCAATGGGGAGCAGATTCCTGTTCTGCTTAGCAACCAGGAAATTGTATACAATGTGAAACCCTGGTACATAAACACTGCAGGTATATATGCTTTGTATTTGTTGCTCATATTTGGATAGGGAGCTGTTTTGTCTCTGTGCAGTGCAATGTGTTAGATCAATACTAGACCTTACCTGCAAAGAACTCAGTGCCCTTTCTCTTACTCCATCTTGGACTGAGCATTTCCTCACATCACCACACTTCCAAAGTGTGATGTTAGCTGAGCATTCCTCACACTCCCAGAGAATAGCATCTTTAGGAGATTTGCATAAAAATAAATCCCCTTGAGTTTATTCATGTTATGGAGGCTTAGTCCTGCAGGAAACTGTCCCTTTTCCTTTATTGCCTTAGAGGGTACAGCCTGTCCCTGCTGAGCACATTTGGATTTGTAGGTGGGTGGGGCATAGACTTGCTACCTTTTGGATGTATTGTTTTCCAGGGGACACACTGACAAGCACATGCACGCTCTGGGGACTATGATTATTTCTGAATGTCACAGGAGGTCAAAGAATAGTAGAAAAACTTCTCATAACTCTTGAAAAGATATCAAGATATCACTCATTCTCTTTCTGGCCAAGAAAAATATGTTGGGGCCACATTCCTAGCGGCTGCTCCTCTGAAATCAAATCAGGGCTTACAGTGATCTAATGGTTACCTAGGCCTTGTGCTGTCTCTCTGCATGAGTGAGATTTCAGCAGCCCAAGACGGTAATACCGACTGAAGTTCCTTCAAATACCAGAAGCATTTCAGTACAGGTTTTGTCTTCCTGAGGTTTAATCTCAGTTTCTTTCTCTAAAGGCTCATGGTATCACAGCCAACATCCCCTGCCTCTTGCTCAAATACCTCATACACACAGATACAGTCAGAGTAACCTCTGTGTTTAAACTCTGAGGTCTTGGGGCTAGAGACTGACATTTTATGATCTGGATGTGAAGAGCCTGCTCTGAAACAAGGCCCTGATCTGGGACCTCTGGGCAATGCTGCAAGGCAAGCACTAATTACGGAGGTGTGTCTTCTTATCTGAGCAAATGACTGTAACGCCTTCATTTTCCTTCTGGCTCTTCTTCCAACTACCTTTGTTGCCTTGACTTAGCTTTATGTCCTCCTCCTGTAAACATAGATTTTATTCCTCATTTGCTTATCTTATAACTCTCAGGAGTTATATTTTCATGTAGTTAACGGTCATTAAATACTTTCAGTGAAAAAGCAAAGTGGGAAGAGAGGGAAGGAGAGTGCTTGCTCCTCCCATACTCCACCTTCACTCAATAATTTTTCTGTTACAAAAACTGAGTTTCTCAAAGAGAAGCACTAGACCTAATAAACAAAGCAGCAGATTAAATATAAACACATATGTATGTCCCTTTTTGGTCCCTCTTTACAGGTAGGCAAACTAAGACAAGGTAAGGAGCCACAAGTTCTGACTGCCCAACTACTGCTCTAAACACAGTCAAGGATTTTAAGCTCACTTGACTTCCTTTTCAAGGTTTCAAATGAGTTCACAAAGATACAATTATTATGAAAAAAAGAATTATTACATAGCTCTTCAATCATACTTTTACTAACTGCATAAGCAAAGTTTAATTCTCAAAATTCAGTATCAAAAGCTAACGTTGAATACACAGCAATTTAAATATTTGAATAGATAGTAACACGTGTTAAGAATTATGTAGTTTGCTTTGTTCTTGACACGCATCCCCCCGCCATTTCTGTAGTCACAAGACTTTCAGCCCCTTCTTACTGCCACACCACCTCTCTACCATTAAAGGCATTAATTTATTTTTTCGGGGTGGATGGGAGGGATGAAATGAGAAGAAAGTGCTAGATGTTCACAGTAATGGTTCCTTTGGTATTTTAATTTTTATTGGCTATTTAAAGCTTTGGATTATGACTTTCTTTTCCTGAGGAATAAAATGTCACATCAGCAAACCCAGTGAGATTGATGCAATTAGTATGAAGATATTTTAAACGTCCAAAAGAGAAACAATTTCACCGCTGAATGGAGTGGAACTGTGCTTTGTGATTTAACACAGTTATTCAGGTAATTGATGGCACTAGCAAAACTTCTATTTTAATAGTAATAAATTTACATCTCTGTAAAAGCAATTTAATGTCAAAGTTCATTTCCACCTTTCCAGATCTTCTGAATATAAAATGGCCACATAAGTACATCAAAGTTTTTCTGTTTCCAGACACATTAGCAAAATACACTGTTTAATCAGTAACCTACAATATTAATAATTTTAAAATAGTATCCTATTTTTTAAACCTTGACTGTTACAGTATTTCCGATTTATATTCCATATAATATGCTAAGTTCCCGACAAAGACAATCCCCCCAGAATAACTTTCAGTGTATTGAATGGGAAAACCAAAAGCCAAACCTGGAAAAAAATCAGGACTTTTTTACACGACTTTTTAGGGCCCTATTATATTCCCTCTGGAAAAGATTTTCCCTTGTGTACCCTTAAATATGAACCAAATTTCAGTGGTGAGCACCAGCCAAAGCAGGGAAGAGATTACAAGTGATTTTTGAGTTTCTCGCTGAGCCAAAATTTCAGTGCTCTGTTTCTCTTCAGTCTTAGCTAGATGGGTTCGGCCACTGTAAATTCCACAGGGTCCAAAAAAATTTACTCCACTCCATGCACATTTACTCTTAAAAAATCTAGTGCCATCCTAGCACTTGAAATGATTACATAACTCCTTTTCTTCTTTTTACAGTCGATGTGCGCGGTCTGTGGAAGCACGCACATCGTGCGGGGCAAAGTCCCCAGAAAGAAACTTCGCAGGAGCCAACCCAGGGACCACAGCTGTCACCCTGAACATTTTTCTAGGCAAAAAACCATAGGCAGTCAAGTCCAGCTCCGACTAAAGGCTAACCAAAAAAAGCATCCCCCCTGCCCACGCTGCAAGATCGATGCTCTCCTACCTCTCAAGCTTATAGCCAGCGGACGAGCTATGGGACGGGGCTGATCCTAAGGGGTTGCAGGCTGCGGCTTTCCCTCCCAGGGAAGAGGGGGGAAAGCGCACGGCGAGGAGCCCGGAGCCCGGCCCGGCCCGGCCCGCCGCAGCCCTCCCCTGGGAAACCCGGGGAGTTTTTTCCCAGCGCGGGTGAGGGGCTCCAGGTCCCCCCCGGCCGCCGGCACTTGCCGCCGCGGGCAGGACCCGCACGCCGGGACCGCCAGCCTTTCCTCCCAGCCCCGGCCCAGTCTCACCTTGTTGAGACGGACGACTTCCAGCGTTCGCCTTGGTTTAGACGGGGGAGGCTCAAAGTCAGGAAGAGCTATCCTCCCCTCACTGAGAATATTGCCCAGGAGTCAAAAGAGCCAGGGCGAAGAGGGGAGAGACCGGTCCGGGGCGGGGGGGGGGGAGAGGCGCCCCTTCCCTCCGCACCCGCCGAGCCGCTCCCTCCGGCCCGGTCCCACTCGCAGGTGAGCCCCGAAGTTACAGCTCCCGGGAGCGGAGTGGGTCCGGAGCAACACATCCTTCCCCCAGAACCAAAAAAAAAAGTATAAAATAAATCCATCCCATATCGCCCTCCCTTTTCCTCCACGTACCCACGCACTTTACCTGTTTTTATGCCGGGTTTTTAATAAATTCCTTCCAAAGGGAGCCATGATCCCAGCGGCAGAAGCATAACATCAGCGATCCCCAAACAATTCGAGGGTGTTCCCTTCTCCCCTATTTTCTCCCTGAGCGCCTTCCAGCTTGTTAATAGTCACTGAGCGTAGCGATGAGCTGGAAGTTGTGCAATTTACTGCTAACTTTGAACTCCGGCTTGTTGCTGCTGCTGCTGCACCTTTGGAGTCCTGCCCAGCTGCGAACTTGAAGGAGGCGTTTAGGAGCAGGAAAAAGAAAGAGGGGGGGAAACACGCACTTGCTCTTGTGATGTGAAGTTATGCACAGAACTTGCTAAACTTTCAGCCTCGTCACCCTCAGGGCACCAGCCAGCAAATGGGAAAGAAGGGGTTTTGCTCCGGTGGGGAACTCTGTAAAAACACACAACAAAAGGAGTGAAAACTTTCCCCGGGAGGCTCCAGCCACTTCAGGTCAAGTCGTTCAGCTGAACACCAGCGTTAATGAAGGGCAAGCAACAGTTGCCACACCAGTTCTCAGCACATAATAACCTGCCTTTTCAGTACCTCTTTAGAAGGTGTTGGACAAGTAATGGGAAGATGAAGGGAAAGAGTCGGACCGCTGTGGCCCCTCTGCCCTCCCTGGATTTTTAAGTAAACGAGCTATTTGCATGAAAGCCTTTGCAGACTAAAGGCACCTCCGAAAACCTCTTAAGCGTGGCCTAGCAGAGAACAAGTGAGGCACCAACACGAAAGGCTCAGTTCGTACTGCGATGTTGCAGGACCTTTTTTGTTATTATTTTAAGCTGGCTTCGCCAGAAGGGAAATGAACGCACACTACAGTTCCTGTTCGCTGGAACACCCTGGGAACGAGAGATTTGGAGTAAAGCTTCAGAAGGGAAAACTTTTTAAAGCTTCAGAAGGAAAAAAACCTCTTTTTTTTCCCTCCCCCCTCCTCCAATTTGGAGCGGAGCATGGGAAAGTGGACCCCACTGCGCCCCAAAGGCTGATGCCGGGGTGTGAAGGTCCCGGGGCCGGCGGGCAGGTGGGAAGTCCCCAGCACAGCCCTAGCCCACCCTAGCCCTCTACTTTCTGCAGTTAATTTAACAGGTACATATTAGATGTAAAGCACTCCTTTTTTTTTTTCTTTTTTTTTTCTTTTTTTTTTCCTTGTTTCTCATATATTACAGGGCAAATTCTTTATGTGGCCGCCCAAAGGTGCAGCACAATGGGGAACTGTTTTATTAACCAGGAGGGATGATTAAATAGGAGCTTACCAGAATAAGGGCTTATCTGAAAAAAGGCTTTTTCTTTTTCTAAAATTCCCCTTTCCTCCCTTAGTCAAGATAGTCACAGCAGCCTGAAGAAAACAAAGCAAAGGCCCATTCCATGGGTTACCTATTACTGCCAGCTCTGGGAATAGCCCACATATTTTCAGTTCAGTCCCACGCCTCTAAATTCTCTGAGCTGTAACTACAAAGAGAGGGACCAGAGCCTCTTAAAAGCCTTGTTTGGGTAATCATCCAAATAATACAAAAATAGGGAAGCTGAAACGAAACAACATTCAGATTTCTTATCCTGCTGCCAGGGTAGATTTTAAGTAGTCTGATTTTGGCATTATGAACATAAGCCCAAACATTAAGTCCATAGAATTCTTTCCCTTTGCTTTGAATGAGGTTATATATGCCACAAAGAGGGTATTTTCTTATATCTAAAGGACCAGGAAATTTTTTTGGTCCCTCAGAGAGGTTCAAGGTGTATTTGGCATAAAAATCAAATCAGTGTAGAATTTCCTATAGAATAATTAATATTCAAATAACTATTTTTATTGGCAGAGGTAAAATGAAATAGCTTTATCTACAGAATAATACTCACTTTTCTCTTCATTATGAAGATAAATGGGAACTCGATCATATTTGTAGCTATTTTTATTACTTCTGAATAGTCATCTCACAATTTTAACTTATTCAAATATTAAAATACCATGTAAATTGTTCCTCTTCTCCTAGCAAATGCAAAATAATTTTCAACCAAAGATATGTAATGTGGGAACTGGGTCCCTCTACGCAAGTAAATCAAAATGCTTGTTACATTCATGTAGCTATGCAAAGAATTGTAGGAAAGACTCCAGCATAATAAGCAGACATTTTCCCCACAGCTGAGGGAGAAGTCTTTCAGTCTGTGCACTTTCACAATTAGGCTAATGAAAATCAGGAAGAAAGTAAGTGCATGTATGATGAAGTCTTACAAAGTAATAAAGGACAGAATCCTAAGAATGAAGAACATTGCTCTTTACTAAAAAACAGACCAAAAGACATTTAATATACCATAAAGAAGTTAATACATGCTGTTTCACTTGGTATTCAATTAATCTGTAGAACCCAAACAAAAGTATCATAGAGGACAAAAAGACTTAACTGAGTTTATACAAATGCATACACAAAGACATAAAAATACATGGATATTTCTCTTAGTAACAGAAGGGACATGAATTTCCATTCCTCAGCACATAAACCAGTCTCTGGATAGAGTGGAAATAGTAGCAAAACATTTCAGAGGGACAGGTTAATTTTGTAGGCAGTGTTGACACAACAGTTTAGTTAGCTTACCCTTAAACTTCCAGAGTGCCTCAAACTATCTGTATCTGTATGTACATGTCCTTAGTTTTCTTTAAACTCCAGCTCTGATCTTCCAGGAATATTGGGCCAACATTCCAGACCAGGGCCCTGGCGCTTCCCAGCATGCCACGTGAACATAAATAGCAACCACCGCTCAAGTCTTGAGCACGATCACCTTCTAATCATGCCCTCTTCATGCAAAAATCTAAAAGGCGAATAGCTGGTAACATCCCATTTTTCACCCGTGAACTGTTAAGCTCAGACAAATTGTTCTCCAACACAGTGTCTTCCCCCTAGGAGAAGTAAGGAATGAAAGGCAGATAGTTCAGTTTGCAGGACTCGTTTTTTGAAAACACTCCATAAAATACATACGTATTGAACTTGAGATCATCAGAAAGACGTGTCAACAATTCACTCTGGTATTTAAAGGAGAAGGAAAGGGAATTATAAATACTAGACTATCACCTGCCTCCTGGGTAAGCTTACTGAACAATAAATCTGGATGCAAATCTTGAGTGCTTGATCAGAAAGCTTAAGGTTAATAAATTGAAATGTTTCATTTGCCATCTTCCAAAGCAGCTCACACCGAGTGTTGTATACATCTCTTTGGCAAAAATACTGCAGCTTAGCAATGCTTTAAAAGCCAGCTTTAACCCAGCTTTAAAACCCAGCTTTAACCATATCGGTCTACGGGTATAGTTTCAAATGAACTTCTTACACGCAACGAGGAGCAGGCGTGTTACTGCTCTCTCCTTCCCTTTCTTACCTCTCTTACCCACCACTTTTTCCAGTGCCTATCTTACACAGTCTCTGGGATCTCATCTGATCTCCTGGTAAGCTGACGTAACTCATTCAAATTCCAAACCAGCAACAAAAGTTTGTTCCTTCTGTTTTGGGCTGATTGGTGAGGTGAGTTGGCTAACCTCAGGATCAGACAAGATCAGTCAGACAGTGTGATTTCCAGAGCTGATGCAAGGGAGGAGTTGAACTGTAAGCAGGACTAAGAGAACGAAAGAGAGGAAGCAAAGTGAAAGCAGGACTTGGAAACAGGGGGAGGGAGCAAGACCTCCTCCTTTGGCTGTGTGGTAGGGCAGCTTGGCAGCTCAATGAAACCTATCCTAAGAGTGGGTTTACATGAAATGGCTTCATCTAATCTAATGGCTTTCTGTCCTTAAAAGTGGGGAGGTCTAATTCCTCTCCCACCGGCCACAGACTCCCAACCCTTTCCTTGTGCCAGGTCTGGTTGTCAACAGGCTTTGTGCTCACACCATTCAACTTTTTAAATGGATGGAAACCTGACTTGACACAGGAAAGTGAATAAACAGCTTTTTATGGGGCTAACTAGTTAAATTGGCTTATTGAGTTGTCAGACAATTGGCAAGACTGGCATGTGAGGAGAGAAACAGGACCATGTGGCCAAGAGTGTGGGCAGAGAGATGTGGGAAGAAGACATCCCATCTGAGCAGCCCTGAGCAGCTGGACTGACTCAGCCACGTTGTGTGACTTCATTCTGGCTGCAGCAGTGAGAAGCTCAATGGAGGCATCAAAAGCTACCTTAGGAACAGGATAAATTGCCCATTCCTTGCTCTAGATTACTATGCATAGGCTGCTTCTGATACTTTGGCTCCCTCATTTTAAACCATCATAAATATTTATGTCTGCTTTAAGTGCAGCCAGATATATGAATACAAGACACAAGACTAAATGGTCCAATAGAGTAAGAGGGAAAGGTCAGTGCTGGGGTTATAACTAACTGGTTAAAAGGCAGGAAACTAGGTGATCCATCTTCAGAGAGGCTGTGGATTTGTGCTGCTCAACTTACTTGAGAAGGTTTGCAAAAGGGACTCAGAAGACTGGTGGCTGATGATAAACTGGCAGGTGAAGGTCATGTTGATGAGTGCAGAGTAATATATGGAGAAGAAAATCTAAACAAACCTTTAAATTTACTGTCACATCTCAGAAACATAATTTATTTGGGGCAGTTCACTCAAAGCCTTAGGTCAATGTTCTATACTGGTAAAACCAAAACCAAACAACCAAACAAAAAGAGTTAACAATTAATGAGAAAGGAATACAGAATGAAGTGGAAAAGCTCGTTATTCCACTGTAAACATTCATTCTGAACCTACATTTTGAATACCTCAGGTACCCCATCTGAAGAAGGGGGGGGGGGGGCAGCAAATGGCAACAAGAGAGTTTTAATATACAGAATAGCTTAATATATGAGGAGGAATTAAGTAGAGAGATAAGACTATTGAATGTGAAGAAAGGTGAATGATTATTATAGGAGAGGTCTATAATAGTCTATAACATGGAGAAAGTAAATAGGAAACAGTTATTTCTCACAGTATAAGTACAAAGGCCTGCTGAAAGAAATAATCAGACAGCAAAGTTAAAATAAACACACAAAAAAAATCGTAAGTAAATGACAGAACTGCCCTCTGACTGCAAATGTCAGAGAGAACAAAAGTATAAATGAGTCAAAAAAGAGATTAGGCAAAACAATGGACCATATGGCCAACAGAGGTCACAAAAATCACTGGGTTGTTGGGTCTTTATTGCCTTGGTCCAGCTATTTCCCAAACCTCTTTTTCTTTTCCCTTCCTTCCCCTACAGCTCAGTAGCTACTGGCATAGCCCTAAGTTCAGTAAACCTCACAGGTTACTTTTGACTTGCAGATTGGGTCCAGATGTAGCATCACCTCAGCTGCTGTGACCTCTGTAGAGGACTTCCCTGTAAGGATTTTCCTGAGCTTTAATATAGCAGTAAACAAAACAGGCAGCTTGTCCCCCTGAAAGCGGATTTTTATTCAATATTGCAGATACAGACAATTTTTTATATTCTACAAGCCCCAAGTACTCCCAAGCATATATCTCAAGGAAGGGAGCAACTCCCCAGATGTGGAGTTAAATTCTTTGTCTGTGCATGACTGTCCCAGTCAGCACATTCTTCATCCAGCCCCAAATCTCTTTCTCTCCTTCCTTTCTTAAGGTACTGAGATGATGTCCTGTGACTGAATTTAGCATTTTCTCCATTTCCAACACTCTCCTCCTTTATGTGTCCCACTCTTTCTGTAGTGGTGTAAATGTTTGTCAGTTAGGTACTTGAATACTCTGCAATAAAGAGGCCGAAGCAAATTAAGTGAGCATCAAGGTATATGAAAGAACATCCTTCTGTTTATTGCAGGGACTATTAAATATAATCGTCTAAATAAGCTTTCAGCTCTGAAAATCCTTGAATTGATGATTACCTGATGCTGGGAGTAAAAAGACTACCTCATATTTGCCTTGCTTTTATACTCTTCCCTAAACATCTGCTAGTGCCCACTATCAGAGACAGGACATGATGGCAGCAAGGCATTTAGTGTGATCTAGTAGAGCAGCTCTTCTGTTAATGACTGGATGTAACATGACAGTTACTGCTCTCCTTGTGTCTTTTCTCCAGCTCCCTAGCAGATCTTTTTTCTTCACGCTGCAATTTTGATTAAAATGTGTTAAGAGACATGAACTCAGCTCCTGCAGATTTGCACAGTAATCATGAAACAACAGACAGGGTTAAATGATTTATCTAATACCCTCCTTTACTTTTTTCTTTTTAATCCTCTTATGAAACATATCATATAATTACTTTTCATAACAGATTTTGCAGCATGCTGCAGTAGTATTTTGTGGTTATATTCTTTGGTGTAAGTGCCTGACTAAGTAGCAGCTCTGCCTGTTGTGGCACCTGAGACAAAGAGAGCAGTTTAGATTAACTGCTGTGTCCCAGGCTGCCATACCTGGGTCACCAATAATTCATGTAGAGGATTTATCGCAAAACCTAAAACTGATCTGAGCACACCTCCAGGAGCCCTAGCTCAAACTGCATCCATTGTGAAAGGCACATTGGAAACACATCAGGTACACCAAAGAAACTTCCTGTTACTGGAAGGGTTTAGAAGTTGAAGAGACACAAAGAAAATAATTTTCCTTATTTAAAAATATGACAAAAATACTTTCTTGATACAAATATAATATAGGGTGTGAAATATCTTTAATAAAACTTTTTCTGTATAGCAATTTTTTATTTCAAGAGACATATGCTAAATTTGCATAATGTACTATAACCTACTCTCATGTTCTGAAAATGTTGCTTATGCTGCCTACATCCAAGGATAAGCACTGACAGTCCTTGCAGCACTAAATGAGAAAAGATGAGCATAGGATTTGTAGATAAGCAATTGACAGTATTATCTTCAATGATTTGAAGACTTTTAAACACATAGAAAGCAAAGGAATACAGGAAGAATCTGTGAACAGTCCCCCTGACTTTAAACCTCCATTAATGATGATATGCTTTGCCCTCCACTATGTGATTAAAAAAGGGAATATTAATTGTATGCCTTTTGGTCTGCAATGATAATGTCCCATTCATTTCATATTTCATGGTTTTCTGAGGTTTACGTATAGTTAGGACTATCCCAAGATCTTGGTTCACACAGTAGGAGAACAAATGGTTTCAAACCACAAACTGGAGAATAACATTATTCTCCCTCCTCTTCGTACCCAAATTTTAATCATGTAAGCTTTAAGAAGGACAAGGACCATGTATCCACCAGACAGCCTCCGAGGTAAGGAGTCTTCATACCCTATGTATAGAGTTTACCTCTTTTTTTGAATGTTGTATTTAAAATTGCTTCTTAACAGAGTGATACATTCTTACATGTTGACATGCTCATGGCCAGGTTTGATTCCTCAAAAACACACATATACAGAGGTAATATTTTATTTTTCTTGTGGCTGTATTTCAGAAGCCTCTTGCTCAACTGAGCTGGATCAATTGGTTCATTATTTAATGTTGGGTCATTATTTCATATTTCAAAAGAGGAACTATTTTTTAGGTAATTTAAATAGATTTTACAGTATTTAGAACTGACCTTTGCAACTGAAAATGATTTTCAGAAAGAAACAAGCCTCTGAGTGTGCTCTTGTCTGCTGAATGAGAACATCTTTTAGAGACAAACATCTGAAACAAATGCCCCCTGGAGGTGTGCACTACTCCAGCCATTACAGAGGGAGTTATGTTCTTCTTTAATGCCAGTCCCTGAGATCCTGTCAGTACCTGCACCCATTAAGCCTATCACTTTTCAACTTTACACCAAAATCCTTGATATTGTTTTCCTGATGTATGCTTCCAGCATGCCTGTTCTCGTCTTCCTGCACAGAGAGAGAGATCTTCTCCAGATGTCGGCTCACATGTGGGCCAGACACACATTAAGATACAAGCCCTCTCCCCTTGCTAGATTCCAGCCATGCATGGAAAATACTCAAACACTACTTAAATGGCAGAATAACTCCATCCCTGCAGTCTATTTTCATGAAGGACAGAAACAAATGTTTACACCCCCCTACCCCTCATCTCATCTCATCTAGGGGAACATGGAAAGTATCACAGATAATTCCACAGTGGCAGAAGGCTGCTGTTTCATAATCTTATACTGGCACACTGCCAGTTCAGGAATTACTTTTAAAGGAAATTAAGGCATCATGAAGAATAAGAAATTTTCTAATACACAACATATGAAAATTCTAGGCTGAAGCAGCTTCTAAATCTTTCTCTCACTCCATTTCTTATTTAAAAAAAAAATCAGCAGGGTAGGAATCTGCATATGATGTAATACCTGGAGACAATTAAATTCACATTTCTGTATGCTTTTTTGAAGCTTTTGCATTGAAGCCAGTGGGAGTTCTGTCTGATCAAGGCCTTCTTACACAAACGAACAACTGCAAATGTGTTAGGAAAGACTGATCTCTGGGACAGTGAATCACAAGTGTTTTGTCTCCTTTAGAAGGAAAAAAAAACCTCTTGAGACTGTTTGGTAATTCATATCCAAAAGAATTTCTTACTTTCATCCTAGCTGGAAAGCAGATTTATTGAACAGAACATTAACTTAAGAATAAACCTGGTGTCAACTTCAGAATAAAGCAATTCAAATAGGACCAATTTAAGACACAGAAATGAAAAAAAAAGATAAAACTGTATTGAGCTTACTCTCCAGATGGGGCAGAATATTTTATATTGTATTTTCTACTGTCTTTGTCTATTTCAAATATAATAATACAATCAAAACTATCTGAGTCCTTCAGAAATCTAAGACACATTTGCTCTTTCACAGACTTGGTGTTAGTTCCAATAAGGAACATAGGTCTCCAATTAAAGGTTTAGGAGGATTTTATGTGCCCGAATGTTTCTGATGGAGATGCCAGAGATGGCATTCCAGACCAGCTAATATCAGGAAGATTTTCAAAGGGTGGAAAGCCACGTGGGGTGCATGCTTGTGTCTGACCAACCAAAAAGAAGCAGCAGGATGAGACAGTTTGCATAGCAGAGATATGTATGTCAAGATGCACATCTCCTGAAGATGTTATCGTGTATTGAACTGGGGTATAATTCCTTCACAATGGGGGAGACTTGCCTCCTTGTAAACGATTGCTCCTGTGAAACTCTTTTGTGCCTCTTGGTCAAGTATATATTTTTTCCCAGCTAATTTTTTAATTATTATTTCAGCAAGAAAATTGCCTGAGGCCCAGGCACCTAAACTCTAGAGGATAAAAGAAATGTACTCCACCGGTTTCTTCCCCATCCCACTGGCTGCTAGTATCCTAATTCCTGAAGCAGTATAAAGGAAATATAGTTATCTAATAACAAGGTATAGAGGCTTTTGACTTAGCATTGCCTCAGTCCAAATCCACAAAGCTGTTTAGATAATTAACTCCCACTGATTTTAATATGTATGGATACTTTTACTATCTAAGCCTAGCTCCCTTGTGCTAGAAAATGTAGCATTAAAGGGAAGACGGTCAGTCCCTGACTGTGACTCTGACTGACTGTGCAGGCCTGTGTGATGGCTTAAAGGCCTTACTCAAAAAAGATCTAATTGGTTGGGTGCATAAATCTATGACTGGGACTGGTATACAATCAGCTACATAACCACAAAGGGTATGGTCTGGCAGGAAAGCTGCTACCACTGAATTATATACGCAAAAGCACAGGTTCAGCACTGCAAATATGAATGACATCTAGAAGCAGTGTGTGGTGGCAGGGGGGAGCTGGAATGGCTGTTACGCATGGCAGAGAATTGTCCTATTCTGTTCTCTCCTCCATAGTGAAAATTGCTGTTAGAAACACATACTGAATCTGACCCTGGTACAAGGGCTGTAGGCTATGTTATGATGGTGGTGGTGTCTGTACACTGTAAGCATTTCAAATACAACTGCAAGCCTTATTCCACGAAAAGAAAATGTACAGGATCACCCAGCACAGGCTATCTGATGAAATCACCATTATATCTGAACTACCTGTTATAAACAAATGTGTACATAATAGACAATGCCTTATCTCTAATGTTTATGTTTCTGAGAAACTTTGGAGAGTTGTAAAGTTGGTCAGTGTTGTCCTGTGTTCTCTACTAAGGTCAATAAGAGTTGAATTTCTGAAAACCCATAAAGAGGGTTAATCAAATGCATCTGCCACTTTAACTGAGGCATTGGTCCATGATGCACATCCTTCTTCTGTGGCTCTAGACTGCAGGGAGTAGGAGCTACTTATAATTGCTCTACCTGTGTAAGCCTACCATAGATAACATGCCACACCTGCTAAGTTTTTTAACTCCTTCACACCTTCTAACACCCCTTAGCTCTATAGGGATGCTATCTAACATTATTCTTTCTGCATTAAGACCTCAGCTGGCTGTTCGCACACCAGAGGGACCTCACCTATGTAAACAAACCTTTTCCCTTTGGTGATATTAATTGAAATAGGGGCAGAGGTGTTCGCTTCCAATGCTTTACCTTGCTTGTAAAGATATGGCCCTATGGAGTGAGACCATTGCAGCCACATCTATGCAAAGCTGTCCTTTACTTGTTAACCCTAACAGAGAATATCAAGCTGTCTCACCAGTTACCAGTCAATACAGCTGGAGCACTTGTTCATCCAGGAGAGACTGGGGACAATGAGAAGCAAAGGAGGAAGAAACTGAGGTTTGCCTCTTTGCCCTAAATATTTATTCCTGATTTTAAAAAGTTTCAGTTTTACCTAAATCAACAATGTGAAATGTTACAGGGCACCACCAGGTAAATGTAATGTTCTTCAAACCTACTTGTAATCTTTGACTGCTAACATATTTTCAGTTGATGCCCAAAGTATTCCATAGGTATCTCACTAAAATTAAGAGTTGCAATCCAGGCCTTACTGTTTAAATCAACAATTCATGTTCCTCAGTGTGGGTACATGAAATTTACAGATACAGACAAGTTTAAGTTTTAGCATTTGAGTCATGCTACTCATCTCCTTAAAATTAGGCATGTATGGAGGTGTTTGCAGGATTGGGGCTACATCATCGAGTGATTAGAAAACAGTCCCCTCTGGGTCTCAATTAAACATGGCTCCAGTAGCACAAATCAATGCACCAGGGGGGTGGTTTGAAGCTGAGATCACGTCTACAGCACAAGGCACGGCTGACATCACCGTGTTAATCTGGGGTGTGAGCGCTCTGTGCTCGCTGAATCCCCTAGTTTACCTGCAGTTATAACAGCACAACTGTTCTCTTGCCAGCCTAACATATTTCTGTCGGGAGGAAGAGGGGGGGGAGAGAGAGAGAGGAGCGAGTAAACCAAGCTTGATGCCATTGTGATATCAATGGCGATCACATATGTGGAACTACTGTCATGACACCTGTCCAGGAGGATGCACTGCTCTGGATGGTTTTGATAAGGGATAGAGGTAAAGATTGCAGCTCTTCAGCATTCCCTGTGATAAGCCTTACCAGTAAAAACAAGGCTGGTATAGGCTGCCACAGATGACAAACTTTTTTTTTTTCCAGAGCAGTGTATATTTATAAGCTGTATTCTAGTTTAGACATGGCTATAGTTAATTAATGTTTGTAAAGCACTGAAATTGAAAGGTGTTATGCAAATGCAAAATATTCTTCAGATGCAAAGCCTTATTTTATTTTTCAGAAAGGGTGCTTTCTTTCTTTTGTTATGTCAGTTCTTTCTTCTGTCAGTTATGTTTTTGCTTATGTTGTAAATGATTGGTTGCCTGTGTTTGCTGTTGTAACATGTATTCTTATTACTACTTTGTCTGTCTTTATTGGGATGTCTGCTTTTCAATCTCCAAGGAATTTCTTAAATGCTATGCATGCAAATTTCAGTTCACAGATGTGCAAATTACATAGATGCTTTCCATCCCTCATAGGTAAAAAGGCTGGAAGTTGCAGAAGGGGTGTATACTTGGAATGTGCATGCTGGCACAGTACTGAAACCACAGCTCTTTGAATTCATATTTTGCTTCTGAGGATTACTCCTAAATCAAAACCAATCAGATTTAACAATGATTTTTAAATGGTCTACTCATAAATTCTCAAACCAAGCACCTAGTATATGAAGAATAAATTTAAAACTAGTGCTTCTGCCCAGCTTAATGAAATTTTCTGAAAAAGGAAAAGTAACTAACAAATTGAATAAGGGAAACATTTCTATGAAATGAGACAGTGATTCTTAATCTCTTCTTATGTTGCAGTAGAAGAACTGTGGAAGACTATCAATGACTCTTGAGGCTCCCTTTTATAAAAAAAGAAAGAAGAGGTTACTGCTTGTTAGGAAACCTCTTAAGGACTTCTGGCAAAGAACCCGTATCTGGCCAAGATGAAGGTCTCAGCATAATCTCACCGATCTACAGTAATAATAACATGTTGCCTCTCTACTGTACACAGAGGAAATATTCCTCACTATTTTAAACTCAAAATCTTTTCATGGCTCTGTGATTTTAAATAACTAGTTAAAGTGAAATTGTCCCTTGGGTACAAGGAAACAGCACGATTATTTAAGAAATTTGTGAAGGTGGTAGGAAAGACAAAATAGAATGATTCAAGAGTTTCACAGTGTGGAGTCCAATTCCTACTTATGTGACATAATTAAACCAGTGTGATATAACAGTGCATACTGCATGTCTTCAGTTACCATGTTCTAGGGAAAACTGAAGAATAATTGTAGATAAAAACTGAATATCATGGGAAAAAGAGAGTCACCCTTCTGAATTCAGATCAATTTCATTTTGCTCTTTCAGGAATTGTGGATAATCATTGTCATCTGATCAGTCCAACAGTAACACTATTAAAAGAATAATTTTGCATCTTGTAACTATTTCATCTGTTTAACACAGAATTTCAAAGCATGATCACTCTGATGAACAGTGGATTACATGAATATGCAATCTTCAACAAAGTTATATCAGGCTTTTCACCCATGTCCATTGTATATATTATATCCTGAAACTTAAATTAAAATATTCATAGCTCACTGGAGAGAAATGAAAAATTGATTAACTTAGGTATTTGGAGAAAATTTGTAATCAGAGAAATGAGAAAGATGCAGTCTGGCCTGGGAATGCATTGCTGAGAGGTGAAAGTAGAAGGAGGTGCCCAAAGCATAACTCCCATGACACACTGTGGTGGCACTTCTAACTGCACTGTTTGCTTTCTCAGATAGGAGGATTCTAGTAAAAGCAGAAAAAGGAAATGGAAATTAGGAATAGGAGGGAAGATTGTTTTCTTATGGCCTTTTTTATCCAAAACTACTTTTCCTAAACAATTTCCAAACAGTTACACATATATATATGACCAAAAGGTTCACATTTTTAGTGGTTTTTAACTGTAGGTGTGTAGATGCATACATGTTGCATTTGCTGTATAGTAATGGAAATATAGAATCTGTTTTTTCATTGGAAAGGTTAGAGAATCTCAAAGTCCTGAAAATGTAATAGCTGTGCTTTAATGGGGGAAAAAAATTTATTTCAAAAGAAAAAATGATACTTCAGATCATTCTGTTGAGATGATACTTTAAAATTTTATGTGATTTGAGAATCATGATCCCCTGGGGTACTGAGATGTTGTTGTTTGAAACATCAAAGCCTCAAGAAGAAAACCTCTGCCATGCCTGTAGGCCTCATATGTAGAGGCAACACAGAATGCCACTTTCACAGTTTCAGACTCCGGAACTTTAAAACATAAAGAAATAGCTCATTAGATGTCCAAGAAGTTTCTGCTGATTTGCAGCTCCTTACAAAATGTGGCATAGATTTGCTGTATAATAAGAAATATTTCTGATTCAGATAATAATGTTGTTGCTTATGTGTTTGGGTTTTTTCTACAGCAGTAAGTTCTTGAATATTATTTGGTTGACTCCTCAAGGTTTCCTTAAACTGCACAACCCCACATATCTAAAAAATCGAGTCTCAGAATGGCTAAAGGAGATTGGGTTTGAAGTAGAGAGGATGCTTAATGTTTTACTTACTTAGGAATGATCCAGTGTGTAATCATCATCTCCTTTTTACTTCTGAGGTTTTTTCTGTTATCCTCTGCAGCACAGATGATCTCTGGGATTTTCAGCAGTTGAATACACCATCAATTTTTGAGCATCACTGTCCTGACCAAACAGAATAAAAACCCTACACATATTTTAAGCTCAGAGAAAGAGATGCTGAGAACTCACAATGCCTGGGAAATTCAGCTGCAGTGTCTGACTATGCTTTAAATGTGCTTTGAATACCCTTCCCTGTCTGTCCTGCTGCTTTGCTTGAGCTTATTGTCCCTTGAGCTGACATGATAGAAGTTAATTTGAGTTGCTAGTTTTCTGCCCAGCATATTAACCTAAACTGCTGCTAGCCAAACTGTTGTAGGGGCAAAGCAGCTTAATCACCACAACTAAATTCAAATTAGAGAGTGTGAGTGAGCATCTTGAGGCAGTTTGCTGTATGAAATTTTGTCTTGCTGACCACCTCTGGAATGATTCCTCTTCTAGTTTCCATACTTGTACAACTACTGCAGGGCTTGGCTAAAAAACATTAAAAAAAAAAATCCGCAAAAAAATTATCAGACATTAATATATTTAATGACAAGATTGAACAGCTTGAATTGCCTTCCATTCATTCTCACTGTGTTTATTTCTGTTCCAAAGGCATAAGACTGCTAACTGATACATCGACTACAGGATCTACTTCTTCTACTACAGGATCATTAGCAGAATGGTTTTTTCCTTCTGTTTGGTGATTATAGCTTTTGTGTTTGGTGTCATCCATATGTTATGATGGTAGTTTTATGTTCCAGTGACAAAGTAAATAGAGGTTCATGTACCTGTTCTTTCATGAATCTGCCATTTGCCCGATTGTTTCATTATCTTCAGATGCTTCACAGTTGTGAATGGAGCTGATTTATAGACCTGGACAGGCTGTTTAAATCACATGTTGAGGGCAAGTAAAGATAAACTGACTTTCCCAAGCTGACTGACACTAATGAATAGTTATAAATGTTTTCTTAAGCTGAGGAATATTTAAAAAGAAAGAGGGAGAGAAAGAGAGAGACAGATCTGCAAAGAGGGGTTTTTTTCTTATAAAAGCTTCTCTGGATCACATTTCTCATTAGGAGAAATGTGATGTGAAGATGGCTTGAGGAAGTCAAGGTGATTTAGGGAATTAATTGTTGAAAGGGTTAAAATTCCTAGTATGCAATTCTTAATGCTACAGAAGCTACAGATGTAGGAAAGAGGTAGAAAAAGTAAGTAAAGGAGCATCTGAGAAGCAGAAGACAGTTCAGTTCTACTGAGAAAAAAATATAATTGTCCAAGCTCAGTTGTGCCTCATCCAGGGGACTTGGAGATAATATGTCAAGAACATTCAACGTGATAAGAAAGCAAAGAAGATTTTTAATACTGAAGTTTCTGCCTTGTCATTTTCTAGGGAAAAAAAAAAAAGAGAAGGTGAAAATAGAGCAATGATAAAAAGGATTATGACCCATAACATACCATACATTCATCCTCTTGAAATCACTAATAATTAGTATCTCAGCATTAAAAAAAAAAAAAAAAAAGGGCAACAATTAGGTGATCACAGATTTTAATGGCAGGAAAAATGGCAATTATTGTCTTCCTGAGGAAAAAACAAAACTTCATTCCTATAGATTCCAGTTACATAAGAATATGGGCAATTACATTATTGAAGAAATCTGTGACAGAGAGTAGGCACTAGAAAATATCTATGAAATATGATTCTCATTCATAGAGCTTTCTGAACTGCAGAACACCCACAGAGCAAAATCAGCTGCAGATTGGTCTTTCTACATCATAGAAATAATAGAAAATAAGACTAGAGGGGAGTGTGAGTGGCTACTAATCTAACCTCTGTGCTAAGGGAGATGAGTGATAGCTGAAACTTTCTGGCAGACTAGCACAGCCCATACAATGTGATAAACATGTTTTGGGTGTTTTGTTTGTTTGTTTGTTTGTTTTTAAATTCTCTCTTAGTAGGACAGAAAGATGTGTTCCCAACTGTATGCAAAAATCCGTGTTCTTAGAACAGCTAATACCACTGGAATGCACTCAACTTTATTTCTGCTTGTATTTATTTGACCATAAACCAAAACAACATTCAAATTTAAATTTTGTTGTGCTGCAAAAGTTGATTCAGGGAAGAAGGAATTCAGTTAATTAAACTTTTCTCACCAGGTGTTCCTTGTGGCAGGATTTTGAAAATTCTGCGTGTTTTCTGTTCCTGCGGCATCTATTCAGTCACATAGATAGGCACAGAAGGTACGGGAGGAAAGCAGCACCCGTCACTGCTCTTGGCATTTTAAAGGAAACTTTCTGCAGTCAAGAGAACATCCACGCTAGCAGAATCTACCATTCATGGAGCGCGTTCCTGCTATGTGTGGCATGTGTGTCTGTCCTTAAATGTATTCACAGAGATCAAAATGTTCCGCATTGTAGTATCTGCATTCAACAGATGGAGCATTTGTCTGTATCTGAGAAAAGACCACAGTAAAAGAAGTAGCCCGATGGAGGCTGCTGCGAGTCTTCAGCTTTACATGTATATACTCACACGTTAAAGATGACCCTGCCCTACCCTCCACTTCGGATAATTTCCGTGGTTTTTACGGCTCAGGAGCTGAGATCTGGAAGGCAGAAGGAGAGCCCGGGACAGACCCGGCTCCCGTGCACGCACGGAGGGCTGGGCGTGCGATGAAGAGGCGGGGGACCCCGCGCCCCCCGCCGCCGCGCTGCCTCCCGCCTTGGGTCCCCTGCGTGTTTTACTGGGTCTTGAGCTCTGCATGCTGTTCACGGAGCCTGTTCTTTGCCGGTCGTTGAGCAAAGGTATCTATTGTACAAATCAACCGGGAAAAGCACATCTTAAGAGAAATGTCTCTTCGGAGCGCTTACTCCCTTGAAACCGCAGCTGTCGGCTTATGGCACGCACTCTTCAGAAGTAATAGGAGGTCTCGCCGTGTCGGGTATTAGAGTATTTTGCGCATTTATGAAAAATCTTTGTCAGGTGGCTTTCCCGTTATCTTTCTCCATCACTCTCCCTCCCACACAGACTTCTCTTTTTTCTTTTTTTCTGCTACCCATGCCCGATGTAACACCCGTGTCCAGGGTTATACCCCTGCCCACGCCCGATGTCACACAGCCCCTGCCCATCCCCGGTTTGGCACCCCTCTCCCTGCCCGGTGTCACACCCCTGCCCGTGACCCGTGTGCGGTTCTCTCCCTGGTTTTTTGCCCTCGCTGCAGCGAAAGGTAAAAGAGATGACAGACAGAGCGCATCAGACGACGACCGCACGAGGACCGCGACGCTACGCGCCGTGCTCACACTCAGGCGCGGCCGTTTCCCGCCCCTGACCCAGCGCATAGCACGCGCCAGGGGCCCGAGCAACTTTTTTTTTTTTTAAATAATAATAAAAAGAATTATTTCGAGGCTTTTCCGGATCAGAGGGTAGTTCCCTTTCGGGAAAAACCCGCTCCGGCCGCGCCCCGCGGCGGTGGGTGCGGGGGTTTGCTGCGCGCCCCGCTGCGCGCCCCGCGGGGCTCCGCATGCGTCAGGCGGCGAGTGGCGTCAGCGCTGGCGGGCGCGGAGCGGCGGGGAGGGGGCAGCGGGAGCGGGGGGGGTGGAGGAGGGAGGAGGGAGGGCGCTTCACCAGGAGGCGATGGCGGCACTGCCGTGACATCACCCCGCGGCTTATATAGTTGGGGAAGGGTCCGGGTCCCCCGTCTGGTGCCTGCAGCCGCCCGCCAGCGCGCGTGCTGAGGGCGCGGAGCGGCGGGGCTCTGTCTGTCTGTCTGTCTGTCTCTCTCTCCGTCTCTCCCCAGGATTTATGGACTTTACTTTCTAGAGGGCGGCGCGGCAAGGATGAGAGCCCAGCTGGTGTGCGTGGTGCTGCTGGCCTTGGCCTCCTGCAGCCTCTGCTCAGGTAAGCCCCCGCCCGCGCCCCGCACCGCCCTCCGCCCGGGCGCGCCCCCGCGACGCGGGCTTGGCGCTCGCCGCCGTCCCCCGAAGCCTCTCTGACCGGCAGGCACTGAGCCGCTCCCGCAGCCTCCGGAGGGACCTAAAGGAAGGAGGTGAAGTGGCTTCGGGCTACCGCGGCTAGACCCAATGGGCGCAAGGAGCTGGCCCGGATAACGGGCTCTGGCCAGCATCGTTTTTTCTGTCACTCCCGTAACTTTCTCCCTTCCTGTAAACCATTCCTCCTCACACCGTCCGTGCCATGGCAGTTAGTGTGGACTAGTCATTGGAAGTATACATCAGTGTAGATGATCTGCTTGATTATGCTGCCTCATTTGTGATTTATTGAATACCATGTATTCCCAGACTGTCACAGAAACTATAATTTTTGCAACTCGTATGAATAGCTGCCATCATCCAAATCGACCTGAATATATATGCACTTTAGTCACTTTTTAGTGTCAGAAATACAGTTTTAGCCTTCTGGGGAAAAAACTGCTAGCAACTGATATAAAGTTGTGACAAAAAATGCTGAATCAGATGCAGATCACACAATAGGAAGGTTAATGTAAGTGCATTTCTACTCCAAGAGCAATTGCTTTAGAAACCTAAAAAAGGGGACCATACATTAAAATGCATTGCCTGCTCCTTTGGAAAATGGCACAGCTAAGTGTGTGTCATTTATGCCCTAAGTTTATGACCAAAAATACGTATGGTGGTGATTAAACAGGTGTACACACACACAGACGTGAAGCAGAATAAGCGTCAAAATCCAATCTTAACTAACTTGCAAATTACTTTAATTTTTAACTCCATTAAAGAGTAAATTTACAAGTAGCTTCATTTTTCAGCTTCAGTATTCTGGAGGAGTCAGTATTCCTAATTCTCACTTTAGACGAAAGTTTCCAATTTGTATTCCCCTGCGGAAGGAAAATGTAACACACATAATACCTGCATTTTATCACAGTTTAAACATAGTCATTCTGCATATTATAGAGAACTGGTGATTTTAGTGACAAGGCTTAATATTTGTTATTTTCTCCCCATGTATTTGAAGCTTTTTAAACAAATACTTGACTAGCATTTTCAGTGAGGCAGTTTCAAATTCAACTGTTTGTAGAGCCTGAATGAAAGCCCACTAAAGTACAAAATTTTGGTGAAAATTAAAATGGGCTCATAAAAAAAACCCAGAAACAAAATTGTATGTGTAACTGACATGATGGTTTATTTGCTTGAAAATTTGAAATTATATTTAAATGAGAAATGCCATGGAGAAGCTTGTGTGGAGGAGCCAAATCAGTTTTAACTAATATGGACAGCTATGTCATAAAGAAAATGATCATTCATTTTAATTTTCTTTTGAAAATGTTTGCCCTTAAGGGAAAGTATGTGCCTGTAAAATGTAACTATTCCTGTAGAATGTGAATATATGAATAGAAATATATTTCTTGTCAATAAGAAGTGAGTCAAGAGGACATAAAACTGTGTGAATTTCCCTCTGATTTGAACAATAATGTGTAACCAGACTTTTTATACATTGCTTGCTGAAAGTCTGCTCTTTTTATGCTTTTACGCCTCATCTGTCTCTTTCACTCCTGAATTACCTGGACGTGCTCCCTTCTCCTCCTCCAAGCCTAGCTTTATTCTTTACTCAAGGAATCTTGACTAGCCTCCTAAATAATGTCCTTCAGACTTCTTTTCTCAATCAAAATGTTTCTTAATACCTACCTATCTTCCACGTCTGCAGCCATCTTCCAGCCTCAGTGGTGTGGAAGCTATCTTCCATCCTCTATAGAATACAAAACCCAGGTGCTAACCAGACACAACTCCTTTCATTGTCCTCAGCTGGTATGACCCAGGACACCACAAATCATGATGCTGTCACATGTGTGCCGCTCACCCATTCACAGGAGCTGCTGCTATCATTAATAGAAATTCATTTGAGGTGATCTTGTGCTGCCAGCAGAACTTTGGCTGATGGTAAAGCAGTTAAGAGATTAGGTAACACTGACAACCAGTAGTGCTGAAAGGGCTGAAAGGCATTAGGTTGGAGATTAGTTGCTAGTGACTTGCTGTAATACTGATCTACAAACCAGTCTTATTTAATATTTTCAATAACAACTTCAATGCAAAAAGTAAGAATGAATGAATGTAGTGTGCTGGTAATGCAAAGGTGAACAGGAGCATCACTACAGAGGAAGATCGGCATAACACACACAAGTTTTTGGTGACCTGAATAATGGAAATGAGAAGCAGTGCAACAATGCAGTGCAACAAGCAGAAGCAAAATGCAATAGCTTAGGAAAGACTAGAATTTCCTATTAAAGCTCCTTTTAACAGAAGCACAGCTGTTGGAAATGTCAGAGGAGATAAAAGACTTGGTCATATTATCTTACCTCATTTATTTTATGATACTAAAGTTTTTCAGCCAAACAAAATAAAAAAATGTGTAAGAGACCTACTTCCTGTAGCTAATGGTAAGCGTTAAGGTAGTTAAGTACTGATGTTTCTGATCCAAACTGTACTATGCTGTGCTGTCTCGGGATCACATCAGGCACAGAGGAGGGCCACTGATGAGTCGGGAAGTACAAGGCTATTACAAGAGAGGAGAATAGAGGAGAGTCTAATAGCTCTGGGCATAGCCTTTCAGTGAAGCATTTATGGGATTTCCAAGGGAATGGTTTATGTCCAAAAGGCACCGTGATCTTGCATTTGTTTGCTCATCACCGTGTAAGCACACCCTAAAAATCTAAGCTGGGAAGGGCTGTGATTGCTGTCAAAAAATACATGAGTTGGGTAAATACTACAAATAGAAAGGTATACTTTATAGTGAAGGAAGTTATGTACAAACCATTAATAAATTTGTAATTAGAAATAAATTAGGCTTGAAATTAAAAGAAGGTGAATAACCATTGATAGTTTGGAAGAATTCCCGAAAGAAGAAACACAGTGGTGGTGAGATCTTTTTATTAAGATTGAACTTGATTGATTTTTAAGAGCATTTTAATGGTTGACTTCCTGTGCTAGCAGAAATCTGTGACAGATTAGCACGTATTTGTATAAAAGGTCCCTTACAGTGGCATGTTGTGTGAAGGTAGTGACACAACATGGTGATGATCCCTGAAATGAAGGCATTGGCAGAACCTATCCACAGATTCTGTGGTAGGGTATTACATGCCAACAGCATTGATCATTTTAATGAAAGTGAGATATGACTTGTATGAATATGGAATAGATTTTGATTTAGTTTGGTTTTAAATATAAGTAAGCATATTGTTTGGCTTTGGACTGCTGGTATTTCAGGAAAGCTAAGCCATGTGGAACTCTGTTTCGCCTGAAGACTTAACTGATTTCTGCATGTATCTCATCTTTGAGCTGTGATTGCTGCTACATTTTCAAGGCACCAGATCTTCCTTGTGATTCTGTACAGCACAAAGCAGAAAAGTTTGTGGCTCTTTTCTCTTTCTACAGCAATTTTTACCCTCTTCACCAAATCACAGGTCTTGCAAGTCTGCTGAGCTATCAAAGGTCAATTAAATTAGTAAAGCAAATCCTAAGACTTTCAGTCAGAGTACTTTCTTTTGGTATATACATTGTCAAAAGCTTGTGTCATAAACTAGTCAAGCTCAATTCCCTCATATCAGTAAAAATATTCTTAATTTAACCAAGAATAATCAATACTAAATCTTGTCAGTAATCGTAAATGCCATTCACCTAAACACTTAGCTGTTACTTAAATAAATAGTCTTTGAAAATAAATATCCAAAATCTTCTTCCAAAGTAAGCAGAGGTGACAAATAATGATTATGAAAATCACACTGATTTTGAATGAAGAATATTGCAGCAGTTTTGTTTACTGAAAGGGCTGCAGATTAGTGGGCCTGTCTACCAGTGAACTGAGATTAACGAGTTGTTTCATTCACTTCAATAAGCTTGATCATGCTTTAAAAAGGTAGCATGTATCCATTTTAACATAATGTTGCTGTTACCTGAAGACTCCTCACAGTCCTTCTAGATCACTTTGCTGTGTTTTTATCTAAGTTGTTTGTTTGTTTGTTTGGTTTTTGTTTGTTTTCCAAAATTCATTGATATATATAAATTCCATATGCTGAACTGAAATGTCCATGATTTATGATGAAATAATAAACATATGTTTCTGGTTTATTCCCAGACTCAGAAGAGGAAATGAAAGCGTTAGAAGCAGATTTATTGACCAATATGTACACATCAAAGGTAATTATTTTGCCTCTTTTAGCTGACGGGTAGGGAGCAAATTAATTCTCATTACAAACCCAGAAGTCTTTGCACAAAGTAATAACCTGTAGTCTAGACCGAAAAGTTCAGTACTAGACATTGCTTTGGTGCAAGATTTTCTCCAGTTCAAAGGAAGTTTAAAGGTGTTGATGTGACACACTAAAAGTGCTCCTCATTCTTAGCACTGGTACTTTCATTAAACTGTCAAAACTGTGTTATGTGCAGAGATGTAAATTTATATGAGGAAATGTGTTTCCGATAGGATTATGCCTGATGAAAGCTAAATTAACCTTGAGTCAAATCCATAAGTGCTATTTTTATGCAGAACTTTTCCTATATGCATATAAAATTAAGACAGTCATAAAGCAAAAACTGTTAATACATATGCTGATTTTGGTTTAGGAATTTAATCATAGTGTCGGTACAGGAACATGGGGACATGACTGTGAAAATATTCTGATAAATGACATTTCCTTGACAAGTTGCCAGACTGTGAGCGATGTACATGTTATTTAATACAAATAGACAAAAAATCAATTCCAACCTCATATTAACAAGGTGAAGCAGCAAGTGTTGCACGTATGCGTTAAACAGGCTGATAGACAAACACTTTCTCAACACTGTTATTTTCCAAGAATGATCTAAGAAATATATACGTCTAATATTTCTTCAGCAACATATTAAAGAACGAACTCTGAAACAAGTAGCATGAGCTTAAGGTTGAATGTTTTAATTCTTTGTTCTAACGAAGTACAAGTGGTGGTTAAATTCAATGGAAAATACAATGAGAAATGAAAAATTTCACTTTAAAAAGAATTTCATAAGCCAATGACTAGTTGAAGATTAAGGACAAAACCTGCCCGGAAGACTTCTGTATTTACTGTATTTGCTTATATGTCAGCTTTTTCACAAGATCCCTTAAATAGACTAGAATAAGAAATGAGGCCAGAAAATACATTGTTTTGATCTGTCCTGGCAGTTCTTAGGTTCCTATGTTCTTTACTGGCATGGTAATTAACCTTAGATGCCAAATAAACCTGTTTGCCACTCGCTTCTCTAAGGTACAGAAAGATTTAATAGATATTATTTTCCTGAGACAAATTTCAATGTAGGAGGGTGACAAAAATAGTTCTTTCTCTGTGTGGCAAAGCATAGTATGCCCTGAGAGGAAACCCTGCAGCTATTGGTATTTCTGCTACTGACTTTAGTGGAAATGTGAACCTAACTTCCACTTCCATCTTTTCTTCCCTCTCAGCACAGAGCACAATCTCAGGTAACTAAAAATGCACAAATATAGTGCACCAGTTGTTAATGTAATGATGTTTGCCATAATACTTTCATATATTGTTTTACATCATGTAGCTTGCTATACAATTTCTATATGGTATATACCATAAGTCAAGTGACACCTAAAGTTGACAGAAGCAGTAGATGCATGGTGGAGACATTGCTTTAATTCTACATTATACTACCTTAAATCACCATCTAAAATTCATTAGTTCAATATATAGTCTCTTGACATCAAAGTAAGGCATGGTGGAACCACTAAAAAGTGTGCATAAATGCTTCTACAAGAGGCATACCACTATTCCATTCATTACTGAAATGACAAATTCTTTTTATTTTTTTTCTGTTGTCCTCTGCTAGCTTTTAACCCTCATTAGAACAAAAATATGGTTCTGGTGTGAGAGACAAATTTTAGGACGGTATGTGTAATAACTGTCTTGTATTGTGCCTGAGATCTGGTTCCAGCTGAGGGCAATTACTTTTAAATTGCATTAACTGTCTTGGACACTGACTTGGTAATAAGCAGCAAGGGAAATCCAGACAATTTAAATAGCATTAAGATGGGGAAAAAATTTTTAAAAAAGAAAAAAATTGTTTAGGAAAGCTCAGATCTAAAAATGCAGCAAGTGGATTATCACTTGTGGTTCTAGTATTTGACAGAAAAAAATCTTCCTAAGTAGGCACTTGTGAAGTATAGTATCAAGACTACAGCTAAGGTTTAAGCACACAGCTTTTGCAACATTCAGTAGTGTATCCAATATTATGGAAAGAGTTACCATATGCTTTTGACTTCACAGACTGCTGTCCACTCTCTACTGGCCCTTTTCAAACTGCTCTTTAAAGTCATCTATATGCTGAATCACTCTCCATCTCTAAAGAAGTATGTCCATGCTTATTACAACCTGTCTTCAATATTTAATACATTTTGTCACCCTTCATAGCTGTTACATCTCAAAGAAGATACAGGGTTCAAACAAGTCCCTAAAATGCTTTATCTGTCTTTCCTCTAAGATAAAATCCAAAGAGCCATTTGGAAGATCTGGTAAGACAACACAACCTGAAGTGTCACAAATATGCGGATAGTTATCTGCTGTCTCTCTTTTGTATTAAATAGATAGCTCTATCCCAGTTTCCTAAATGCTTGCCTGAAATCACCACTTGCATGAAGAATGTCCTGAACTAAAACAAGATTGAAGAATATATCATCACTAGAATATATTCCCCCTTTGGCATTCCCCACCCACATTAATTTTCTGAAGTCTTGGTCCTTCTGAGCTTCTTATTGTTCTAGGATGCCTATTGCTGACTGCATGTGCCCAGACAGTTTAGCTTCCTTGTCTGAGGCAGATGAGGTTACAGCTGCCTAGGAGTTACTGACTTCCTGACTCAATCATCACATAAAAATTCATTACATTTACAAGCATTAGTATACACCATGGAAGACCTTCAGCTGTAACAGAACTCAATACCATATTTGGTTAAAGACAGAGAGTATTTTTATTATTTCTATGGTTACATTCCGAGCAAAATTCAACTACTATTCCAAAAAGGAACCATAGAGATCCTACGTTACCTTGGGTTTTACTTGGTTATGAATTTGTTTTTCATCTGATTTCACTAGATAAAGACAAGAATATAAAAAGCAGAGAACTGAACTTTCTTTTTCTAAAAAAAAAAAAGCATTTGGGAGGTATGCATTATAACATAAGAAGTATCTTAAACAAACTATCAGGGGTATCGTTCAACCAGAAATGGAAAGAAAAATATATAAGTTATAACTTGGATTCTCTTTAATCTTTCATAGGACAAGCCTGTTGTCAAAGTCAGAAATATTCTCAGGGTTGTTTCAGTTTCTTAAATGATTTAAAATTCTCTTTCAAGATATATGAGATGTGGGACAGCATATATCTGAGCCTTTCAGAAGCATGTTCAACAATGGAAACGCATACATCGTATTCACTTCAGCATTAATAATTTCTAAATTCTGATTCATAGTGCAGTCTCTTTTGTTCCTTCAGATCACTCCCAGATATTTTTCAAGTTAATCTTAAAAAAATTAGTTCCATCTTGGCAGGTACAGGTTCCTTGATCTCTTGTGTAGTTGTTTTCCAAAACATGTCTTGAGTAACTGTAGTTGGCATTGCATAGACCTGTGTGGAAAATATATCACACATTGGAACTGTAGCTGAACATTTGGGTTATGGTCATCTTAAACTGTATTTTCACATATTGCTTTAGGATAACGACCTCAGAGATTTCCCATAGCCTATAAAACAAAGCTGTCTGATTGTAATGCTTGCTGTAATGGTGAAGTAGAGTAGAAGAGTAACGTAACTGCTCTGTTCAGTGACTGGATATGACCTGGAGAGCTCCATGTTCAGTTAAAAAAAAATATTTCAGTCTTGACTGAAGTTCTTAATGCTTTATAGTCTCATTCTGTGAGCTGGCGGCAGTGTAAGTCAGAAGCAGGTGTATCCAAGTAAACATACTTTGAGGTGATATATGTGTGGTATTAATAGGAATTAGGCTCCCTTAACAAATAAAGTATGCTTGCAGACAGCACTGCAAAATTTTTTCCACTAACCTCATAAGTAGCAGCTAAGACCAATTTCACCTAATGAAGTCTGCTATTTAAGTATTTTACTAATATACAGAGGAAAGTTCCTTTAAACATAGGCATGCATCAGGCTAACATAAAGTAGTAACTTTAGATCAAAAAATTCTATAAAATATGCAAGAAGGCGTAACAAATTTCTCTATCCTTTCTTCTTCTCTTCTGTGCCTATCCACTGGAATATTTTTGTTTTTTTTAACTCAGAACTCTCACTTGCTCAGGTAGCACTGCCCTTAGATTATATTCTTCATTGCAATTTAGTTATTTTAGTGCTAGCTCACATTTCTTTCGTATACCAGGAGAGAGAAGTGCACTGGAAAAGCCTCCTCATTTGTCATGGAAAGCTCCATATTTTTATATTTCACAAATATCTTAAAACAGACCAAAGAAGGTTTTGAAATTGCAGTGGACACTTGCTCTTTTTGCTAGTTTAACTTCTGTTGATTAAATTAGACATTCTGCAAAGAGGTTAATTTTTGTTTTGAACCTGTCACATCTTTTCAAATAATTCAACAGACTAATTAGGGCACCTAGATGGGACAACAGATGAGCTCGAAGTAAATAATGCAGAACCAATTTCAAGCTTCTGAATAACATTTGAGATTTGTTTTTTTCTTAGCCTCAAAACAAAATACTCTTTTTTTTTTTTTTTTTTTTTTTTTTTGAGCCCTGTCATGAGTCATAGGACACATAGTGGTTTTGTTAAAGGGCTAAATTATTCTCATTTTGAGAAGCATGCATATATCAGATGTATATTGGAGTAGTGATTATGGCCAAAAGGGAAATTTTTGTAACTAATGCTAATAGTGATTCCAGCTTTTCTTATTTCTTCCTCACTCCTCTCCATTTTCTTTCTTTTCCCTCAAAAAATAGTAAAGCGTGCTAAATATGCATAAATCTTGCATACAGTGCCCCTTTGTTAGGAAGGTGCTTTAAAGAAACAACACATTATGTGATTACCTAATGTTCAGCTAAGTAAGCACTGCATCCACACTCTTAATTAATGCTGTCAGTATGTAAAAGGCAATGTCTGTGTTAATGTAATACCTATATTTAACTTTGTACATCCAGGAAAAGAAGCAACTACATTTCAGTTCATAGATGAAGTGTAATCCTAATGTGCACCCCAGGGAAGCTCTTGGCAGCAATAAATAGGAATTTGCTATTTGGCTTTTGATTGGAGATTGCTATGTCACCAGTTCTAGTTTAAGGAAACTAATTTCTATACTCACCACTAAAATTAATACAATTTGAAAGAAATAATTAATAGTGGGAGAACCAAGAAAGCAGCAAAGACATGAAAAGCAGTGAATGAGGCAGGAATTAGGTTTTTCTCTTACTTTTTTCTATTGATAATCAAAACTAAAAAAGACTACTGCCACAACTGCTTGGAAAGAACAGTACCAGTAGAAAAGTAAAAATTATTTTTCTCAACATTTTTTAAAAGGGTTTAAAAGTTAAATAGCTCCTAAATAACACAAGGAACTGGAGCAAGCAAAATTTGAGACAAACCATGGTGAAATTTCTCTATTTCTGTCTTTCTGTAACATCTCTGAACAGCTCTGTTATGGATCACCTGAATACAGTTGGTCTGAGTTTTTCAGTCCAGTTACCAAATCAGGAATACATTGTTTGCACAGTTCTGTTTCATCTTTGCTCCATCTTCATCTAAGCCCATAGACCTTCGATTCACATCTCCCAGGCTTATGGCTCTCCAGCATCCAAAACTCCTGGGGCTTACAGATTCCGTAACTTCAGACCCAGCCTCATCAGACAGCTTGCCCTGAAGCAGGGACTCCATTTCTTTTCTCAGGGAATTTTGAAATGACTGGTATTTATTCTGAACTGAGGAGGAGTGTCTAGTTAACCACAGGCATCCACCTTGGATTCTAGTACTGGGAATTTATCCAGTGGGTTTGACTCATTGTCCTGATTTACACCTGTGAATTTATATTATATTAATTTCCATCTGTGTTTTTGTTTGCACCTGTGCAGAATGACTATGAAATGCTACCATTCTGGTTTGGTAGCAGTTTAGTTTTTCATCGTGCATATCTACCTGGGGGGTAAGGCTGTGGGGAAGCAGACCTGGTGTGTTTAATAAATGAGTTGTCCTAATTTCAGCACTCTCTAATTATTGTCTAAAAGTTGAGCAGATGAAAAGTACTTCAAACATACAAACTTGTTCCTACCAAAATGTTTGAATGTCACACATTATTACTAAAAAACAAAACAAAAATTGCAACATGTTAAATAGTGGGTATTTGTATTTTCAGATTAACAGAGCAAAACTTCCTTACTGGAAAATGACCCTGTTAAATGTCTGCAATCTTGTCAACAACATAAACAACCAAGTCGGGGAAACAGTAGAGGTAGATGAAGAGGATCTCATTTCAGGAAGACAGTTTCCTGCTGCTCTGGATGGCTTCAGCTTGGAAGCAATGCTGACAGTATATCAACTCCAAAAAGTTTGCCACAGCAGAGCCTTTCAGCATTGGGAGGTAAAACAAACTGTCACAAATGCATGGTTCAACTGCTGTTAAACTCTCAGGCTCTGTTTGTAGTGATGCTTTAAAATCCATATCCATGTGACCCTGTCACATTGTCTGAGCTTTCCTTCCCTTTTTTATATTCTCTAATACCTCTAATATGCCTCTTATTGAAAGAATTGTGAGTTAATGCATTTTCTGATGAGCTGAGTGTCTGTTTTTTATAATGACCCATGGATAAATGAGATCTATTCTTAACTACACACTTTCTCCACTCTTTGTAGCCATTCCAAGGAACCAAATAAACACATGAAAGTGAGCTCTATGCCAGAACACAAAATTAATACCTGCTTAACAGACGTGAAGTTACTACAGATTTATTGAGGCATAACTAAATGTAGGCAGAGTTTCTGAAAACCCTTTTAAGGCCCTAAGGCAAACTGGATTCAAAATGCATGGACACATGCCCATATGTACATGTAATTTTACCAGGTACTCTGGGCTTCTTATCTTTGCTGGGAAACCGGTAGCGAGGGAACTCTTGCTTTTCACTTCCCCACACCTAAAGAGGGCCCTGGAAGCTGACATTGTGATTGTATGAGGATTGCTGCTCTCAAATAGTGATTGTTTGTAGTCCATTTGTTACATTTATCTTAGTGCAGTGATCACATAGAGGCACATTGGGCACAATCCACTTGCGTTGTTATATATTACGCTAAAAGCTGCTTTGCGTAGTGAAAAAAGATATCTCAGTGTCACTACCCACTTTCCAGTGAACCCAATTTCTTCAGCTATCACAGGTTCATGGACAGTCTGGCTGAATCTTGATCCTCTTTTGTTTGCTGAATCACAGCTCTGTATTTGCAGGCTTATTCACAGTCCTTCATATTAGCTGGGGTGTCCATACAAAAGACTGCAACATCTTTAAGAACCAGAGTTTTCTGAGGACTCTCTTCATCAGTATATTTATTGCTGAAAAGGAGCTACCATAGAACTGACTATGTGCAATAGTCCATATGACTTAATCACAGTTCCTTACTTTGCAGTTGCATCACCTCTTGTGGTGGTTGGGAATCATCACTCCTAACAATACTGCATATGAAATTGAAAAAAATATTCCTCTCTCAGCTTAGGAACACGCTTATGCAGTGCAGACTTTTATAAGACACAGTAAAAGAAGAAGGGATAAAGCCAGAGGGAGAAGGATTGAAGAAGGCTTGAAATAAACAATTTATGTAATGAAAGAAGTTCTTGTGATCTTATTCATCCAGGATTGACTCCAAAGTCTGTTGAAACCATGACAGTCTTTCTATTCATTTCAATAGAATTTAGATGAGCACTCATTTATTAAGTAATTAAGTGAGTAACACAGTTTAATTGCTTAGGGAAATACTGAGATGAGTATAAAAATGTTTTCAGTTTAATGCCTTTCAGCCAGACAGTAGGACTGTACTTGACCATGGAAGAACATGGTGAGAGAACGGATGAAATCTTAACAGATAAAACAAGAATGAATCTGAACAAAACACTTTAAAAACTCCAAGTAAAACCCAAAACACAGTTATATAAGAAATTTTGATTGACAAAATTTTGGCTTTCTTGTGCTTTATTTAATTTCTTATTTGTTTATTACACATTTTGATTTTTTAGCTGTAGGAAGTTGCAGATAAAAATATTGCTCAAAAGCTGAAACCAGCAAGCAGTGGGTGTTTTAGGAGGTGTTTAGCCTAAATGAGTGATTACAGAGTGACAGTCATTAGGAAGTTATCAGTCAATTTGAGGTTTAGTCCAAGGAGGACATACCTCTAGTCAGAACCAATGATCTCATTTGTTTCAGTGGAATTCAGATATCATCTCCATAGGATTCAGCTCATCTTTAGCCTGATCTTAGTTTTGTGTCTTGAGTTTTGGGCTTTTTTTTTTTCTTCCCCTTTCTTTTTTTTAAAACCTGCAACTATTATGGTAAAGATTTTTCTTGGTGGCAGATGTTAAAATAAAGCTTTATAAAACTTTCTAGGAATTGATAATCTTAATTATCAAAAAAAGATGATAACATTGTGTCTCTTCTTGCATCCTACAGTTACTTCAGCAAGACGCTTTTGATCTAGAGAACTCAAGCCAAGACAAGGAAATAATGAAAAGAAAAAATCCCTATATTCTGAAACGGCAGCTACATGTGAACAAAGCTAGAAGACCATACATACTCAAGAGAAGTTCATATTACTGATGCAGCAGAAGAAAACAATGTATATTTAGTTTATAGGTAACTGTGCATTATGGTTATCTTATTTAAATCTAAAATCATACTTGTGTGAAAATATACTATGGAAAATCATCAAGATGATAACATAACTGTGTCTTTTTTGCAATTGCTGTTTCTTGATTGTGATTTTTTCCTACTTGAGATTAATTGGACCAATACATTTGCAAATAAATCTAGTTTCTAAGCATGATGTATTGTACAAAACTGAGATTTCAACGTATTTCCAACAATATTGTAGTCTTTTCCTATTTTATAAAGCACACTGACATACACCAAGTAAATTGATGTTGTCCATAAACCCTACTGAGAATCTTACAATTTCTTAATGCAACGCTTCAAACATATATATGCTTGCAAATTTTTGTATAATACACTAGTCAGAACTGCCACAATATTTTATATATTGGCCAATTTAATTTATTAGGGATTAGGTGTAAGGAAGGAAGGAAATACTATCAGCTAACTATTAAATGTCAATTTCAAAATTCATATTTTAAATAGCCTGCTTGTAAATGAATTTTAAGTTCTTGACTCCTAACTTGCCACTGAAGAGTCATAATTTAAGAAAACAATACATAAATGAGACTTTAACAAAGTATGCTAGTGAGAACAAACCCAGATGTGCTTCAGAGTCTTGTCTATCACCAACTAAATAAGGAAAACAATTTATTAAATCCGTAAAAGAATTTACAGTGTTTACCTAATCTATGAATACTCAGGAAAAAAAAATAAAGACAAAAAATAAAAGCTGATGCATGTTCCTGTGCTGTCACTGTTAAAGTCAAAATACTAATCCGGTTATATGAGAAACTTGGGAGAAATACTTGAAAGAGGAATTAAAATTAGAACGTCTTAAACTTAGAATTAAAAGGCATTTCCTTTCCCTCCCTCTACAAATTTGTAATAACAACAGGCAGTTTTAGGGGTTAAAGACAGTCTTGGAAGCTGACGGAGAGGGAAGCTCCCAGAATGGAAAAAATTGTTTTCGAACCATGAGGAATCAAGTGCCTCCTGAAACTTACACATTTTCCAACTCTGTGTCTGTGATATGTACATGAGACTCAGGATCTCAATGATCCTGGATTCCAGTCTTGAGGAAAACAGTCTGAAAGAACTGGGGGTCACAACAGTCAAAACAGAAGGATAGTCCAAGACCCATGAAGCCTGGATGCTCAGACCAGGAGGTAAAAAAGGGGACAGACATTGCTTTTGAAAACCTACTTGGTTTTCTGTTTGAGGTATTTCCTCAAAGCAATGCTGTTCCAACAAATTGCCAGAAAAAATAAACACTCAGTGACTTTCCAAATCCTCTCACAGGTCAGGTTTTCTGTCAATTATTATTAAGCATATACAGGGATATGCATAGAAAAAACATACCCATGCCAATGGTTATACCAACATTGTTACATGGGGAGGGATGTTTTTTTAACAGTAAAACGTATTTTCACTGTATTAAAGCTAATTATATTTCCTTTTCTCACTGCAAATGTTATTAATCAGTTTATTTATTCAATAGCCACTAAATACATGCACTCACAAGATATAACTGAGCATACACACTAATTACTGTAATAATCGTTATGACTTGAATATGGCAAAGCACTTAAGCACATTTGGTCTCAATGTTTTAAACGCTTAATGCGCTTAAGGGCTTTGCTTAAATAAGGTTCTAGTAGATTCATACCCTTTATTTTTTTATGAAACTGTCGTAGAATTAGACTAGAGACACAGTATGCTCTCAAGTGGCTAAGAAACATCCCTCTTTCCAACAAACCTAGAAGCTCCCTAGTCATATTATGGACACTTTAAATTCTAAATTGCCTGTTCATCTGAAATAACAAAGCAGAACAGAGTTTGTTCCAAAATTCACTGCTAGCAATGAGGAAAAAAAGAAACTTCAGATCACTATTTCATAGGGAACACAAAAGAATAAGACAAAAATGTTAGGTTGCCATGATATTTTTCTCTCATGTTTAGTTTAAGAGTATAAGAGTTTAAAAAAAAGTAGGGTAAGGTAATGTCGTTGTCTTCTGATAGAGAATGTTAAAATTTTTGAAAACAAAAGCACCCTTCCATGTTTCATTTTGGAGGTAATTTAGATATTCAGGGTGATGGCAGAGGACCTCAAATGATGATGATTAACTGTTCCACCCTCATCTAGTGCTCCACACTCAAGTGGGACTTAGCCTGTGACTGCGTACTTGTTCCTTGCAGTGCAGAGTTAACAGATTAGCCAGACTGGCTGGCTGAAAATTGCTTAAAATAACCCATTTCCTTTCAGCACACTGTGAATCCACACACGGTCAGCTACTCTGTGTCACTGGAGGAGGCAGAGCTTAAAGTATGGCAGGAGGTAGCTTGTGCAGTTGTCCCCTAGCCTCTGATGGAGGTGTTCAGGGAGCTGTCAGAGGAATGCCATCCAGAGTGAGAGACAGTCCTAAGTAGGTGAGGAAACAATATCCATAATTGTAACATGGTCAGTAAAGATACAAAAGCCAATGCTGGCATTTCAGCTTATTGGTCATTGGTGAAAAGGAGGCATAGAAGCATTAAAATGTTAGAAAATGCTCTTGAACCATACAAATTAAGCCAGATATACACAGCTGTTAAGGGATATTTTGATGTCTGGGGGACCCTTATTTTCTTGAAATCTCCTCTCACTTCTAGCTGTTGCTACCTTCTGATGACCTCACTGCTGTGGAATTGCAGCCTTTCTTTAGCCCTCCTTTTTGGATGATGGCAGCAAAAAAATAGGCAGGCTTATGCATATTTGTCTCTATTTCGCACATTCTTTCAGTAGGATCCTCAGGATACCTGCCTTGGCCATAGCTGTGCATTGCCTGCAAAATCAATGCTGTATTTGCAGCGGCAATGGGTGCTGAATAAAGTTCAAGCCAGAGGAGGCCCTCACAATATGTAAAGATTTGTAAATTTAGATAGCTTCTTTTTTCTTTTCTTTTCTTTTCTTTTCTTTTCTTTTCTTTTCTTTTCTTTTCTTTTCTTTTCTTTTCTTTTCTTTTCTTTTCTTTTCTTTTCTTTTCTTTTCTTTTCTTTTCTTTCCTTTCCTTTCCTTTCCTTTCCTTTCCTTTCCTTTCCTTTCCTTTCCTTTCCTTTCCTTTCCTTTCCTTTCCTTTCCTTTCCTTTCCTTTCCTTTCCTTTCCTTTCCTTTCCTTTCCTTTCCTTTCCTTTCCTTTCCTTTCCTTTCCTTTTCCTTTCCTTTCCTTTCCTTTCCTTTCCTTTCCTTTCCTTTCCTTTCCTTTCCTTTCCTTTCCTTTCCTTTCCTTTCCTTTTCCTTTCCTTTCCTTTCCTTTCCTTTCCTTTCCTTTCCTTTCCTTTCCTTTCCTTTCCTTTCCTTTCCTTTCCTTTTCCTTTCCTTTCCTTTTCCTTTCCTTTCCTTTTCCTTTCCTTTCCTTTTCCTTTCCTTTCCTTTTCCTTTCCTTTCCTTTCCTTTCCTTTCCTTTCCTTTCCTTTCCTTTCCTTTCCTTTCCTTTCCTTTCCTTTCCTTTCCTTTCCTTTCCTTTCCTTTCCTTTCCTTTCCTTTCCTTTCCTTTCCTTTCCTTTCCTTTCCTTTCCTTTTCCTTTCCTTTCCTTTCCTTTCCTTCCTTTCCTTTCCTTTCCTTCCTTTCCTTCCTTTCCTTCCTTCCCTTCCCTTCCTTTCCTTCCTTTCCCTTCCTTTCCTTCCCTTCCTTCCCTTCCCTTCCTTCCCTTCCCTTCCTTCCCTTCCCTTCCCTTCCCTTCCCTTCCCTTCCCTTCCCTTCCCTTCCCTTCCCTTCCCTTCCCTTCTCTTCTCTTCTCTTCTCTTCTCTTCTCTTCTCTTCTCTTCTCTTCTCTTCTCTTCTCTTCTCTTCTCTTCTCTTTCTTCTGCAGCTCGTAATCGCCTTAAGTTTAAAAATGTTGTTTTGAAGACCATTAGTCAGATTGCTACCTTGGCTTAAAGAACTGCCTCTTGATATGGACAATTTCGTTTTATAAAGGCAACTACTGAGAGATTTGCTGTCTTTCTCTGTCTCCACAGAGGAGCATATTTTTCCTACATATTCCACTGCTGTTGTTTTTATGAAGTTCATAGATGAATAATTATACCAATTATTCAGACACTTTATACTTAATTACTTCTCATACTCCTGAAATATTGGATATTTCATACAGAGCAATTGCAGAAACCTCTCAGTTATTTCCAATGTAGAATTAAATGTAACTGAGATTTAATTTGATTTGATATATTTTTAATAGTTATTATCCATAATCTTACAAATGACCTATACAAGAAAACTTAAACATAGAGAAATTAATAATTTTATCATCTCTGAAGTATATATTTGTTAGTTTTTCTTTAAAAGAAACATTAAACAATAATAGTTACTGTTCTCAAGGTTAAATGTGATAAAATTTGGTCTTCAGATTCCTTGAGTCTTGCTTGTGATGCATTATAAAATTTGCTGTTTTCTGTCTTTTCTATTATAAGTCTAAACTTTGTTCTATGTTTTAGGTAAGAGTTTAATGGATGTGGTGTGAACAGAGTAGATGAAATGTGGAGTTTGCAGTTTAAAGAGATTTAATTTTGCGATGTATGATTGTGGCTATGCTTCATACTCTACTCTTAACTAACACACAATGATAATTTGGAGACATGATAATTTGGTCTTGATCTTTACTCTTTTTCCACAAGATTAGTTATCAGTTTGCACTATGCTGTATCAAATTGAAGATGCAAGCGACTGCTATAATACTTGAGTGTAGGAGGGCAGAATGAGGAGCAGGTTATTCTGAAATTCCCCAAAGTTCCAGACTGATCATTGATATTTTCCACATCCAAAATATTGGACTGACTGAAGGCAGTCATAAGACAAGAGTTGTAGAGAACCTGCAAAATAAAGTATACTGGCTTCGGTGACATAACGATAGAGTCAGAACTTGTACCTTGCTGTCCAGGAAGCAAAGAAAGTGGAGGGAGGGGTTGATCTTCACAAGTAACCTGGGGAATGAGATTTTCATTGCTACCAAATTCAAGCATTCAAAAGTCATGAGTGAGGTTTCAAAAACCTGCAAATAAATAAATAGATAGATAGATGGATAAATAAATAAATAAATAGCCCTGACATCTGAATAAAGTAATAAATAGACGTCAAATGATTTTTATTTCCTCCATTTACTGGACTGGCAGGGAGCATGTGAGTCACATTTTTAACCTTTGTCAAGAAACGGGGTTAAAACATATTTGTTTGTTTTTATTAATTGCTACTGAAAATTGGCATTCTCATCCAGTCTCTTGAATCCAGCAGGTGCCAACATTAAGACACACACAAAAGCACAATGTTGATGATCAGATTTCAAAACCTGTCAGATCCAGGATACTTGGATGGGTCTGACAGACCCAATAATCAGACAGTGGACTAGAAAAAGCTTTGTGGTACCTCATTAGCAGGCAAGCTTTGGCAGGCTGAATGACTCCTCTGAGGTGGCAATATGGGGAAATGGTATGGAAGCCACCCAGGAACTTTTGGAGGGGTGTCAGCTATTAAGAAACATAAAGCCTTCAGGAGCTGTTAGTTGCCCAATTAAGACTTGCTTTTTCCAAGTAGATGAGAGCATACAGCTGTTGTTTCAGGAGACTCCTTACATCCTCTCTTACAGAAGGAAAAGATGAGACTATACACAACTGGACTTGAATTACCAAGGAATAGCATTTGTCTGTTTGAGCTCCCAGTGGGTCAAGTACCAGTCTGTTTTGTCTCAAAAGTTACAGTGCAGTATTAGTCTGGAACCATTTTCTATTTTACTCTTGAAGTTCAGTTGTAGGAATCTTTTTCAGGATGTGTTTCTCTTATGTATACATAAGGGGCTTCTCAGATAGTCCACACATTGCTTCCATAAATGACTGCCAGCAGCCTGAGGACCTCTGTCCAGATGTGGTGTCTAAGCTGCTTAACAAGGTGTTAACAATATGAATGAAAAATTGCTGGGTTTGTACGTCAGTGAATCTGATCTTGAGGATAGACTGGAAATATCCTAAAAGACAATCTTGTCATCATTATTGCAGCTTTTTCTGATTCCTTATTTAGAAATCCAAGCTGCATAACAGATTTTTGTAATCCAATATTTTAGAATTTAAGATTTTCCCCCCCATAAATATTTAACTCAAGGTCTAAAATAAATGCATACACACAAAAAAAAGAAAAAAAACCCGAACCTAATATGTGCTATATTGTGTATTATTTTCTTAAAGACAGTAGTCACAGAGCAATATGACTTGGGAATCATTTTGTCTGTAATGAATGGTGTGGGTCCTCCAAAATTTTTTTTCAAAACCATATAGTTTGTATGTATTTAAAGACAACTGTTCCTAGAATTTAATATTGTAAAGCCTTTTATTAGGATGAAAAAAAAAAACATTTTAGTTGATTCAATGGATAATCACTATAGTTAAAAAACAATTCTCCTCCTAAAAAAAAAAAAATTAAAGATTTCCTGTTTTATAGCAGGTATAGAGAAGGTCTTAGAAATAGTTTACTTAATAGTTCTTGCATGAATGAAATCCCTTGGTTATTTTTGTGTACTACCAAATCCTTAGGGTAGTTGTATAACCCATATACTGCAGTTGTTGTTGTGTTTTGGTATCTTTAATGACCTTTTAAATAAAGAGCTGTTTGGAACAGACAACATGCCTTTTGTTCTGTTCAAAAAGAAGAAATCAAAACAATAACACCACATGGAGCAAAGGTATATGTTTATGTACCCATGAATGAAGAGTTTATTCAAGTTATTCTGAATTTTACAGCAAATAACGTATAAGTTATGGGCATATGTAACTGCAGAATAATATGGTACCATGGTACTTTTGCCATTTGCTGCAGAAATAGATGATAATGACACAAATTTCTAAATGATTGTCTTTAATATGCAGAAGGCACTGAAGTACTAAGATTGCAGCTGCTTTTGAAGCTGAAATCCTTGGTGAATACTTAACGTCCATTCTCCTGAAAAGTTTCCATTTACTGAAGGCAGTTTTTTCATTATAGTGGAGTTAAGAGTTACTATTCCAAGACCCTGCCTGTGGAGAATGAGGGAGTTATGAACATTATAATTTGTTTTTTTAATAAATATTACATGTACCTCCACTTTACCTTTGTGGTTTTACAGATTTCTGTGTTAAGAGAGTTGAACTGAAAGGGGCTGTAAGGGCACAAGCAAATGGGAAATGAAATACAGACAGATAAGTGACTTAATGAGAAAATGTGGGAAGATGTTAACTGGGTATTCCTTCTGTCTGGCTCCAACCAAAGAGTGTCAGAGCTGGCTGAGCCATGGGTCGCATGTATTTGGAGGGAGGGAGAGAGGGAGGGAGGGAGGGAGGGAAAAAGGGAGGGGAAAGTCAGGGAGAAAGGAGGAAAGGGAATCTAATACTGTGTTAAGTCTTGCTAGGTTAGTGTTAGTTGAGGACTAAAGTGTGCATAGGCTGTATGAACTGGAAGATACAGGATATTCTGAAGAAAAGGGGAGTTCCCAGCAGAGGATAGTAAGGGCAACCATCTGGCCCCCATTGCCTTGAATCAAGAAAAGCAGCTTGAAACTGAGAGGTTCCAAATTGAGAGTTTTTAAGCTGAAACTGGAACAACTAAGAAAGCGGATCAGGAAAAGGAGAGAGTGGGTGGCAAGGGTCAGAAATGACACAAATCAGAGTCAGTTCAATCATTTAGGAAGCTGTGCAGAGCCAGGAATATCAGTACTGAGTAGGACAGAAATACATATTGCTATTAATAGTTTGGGGTTATCAACACCAATCTGCCCAGGTTTGAGAAGGCTTGTCATTTGAATCTGTGTTTCAAGCAAATTGGCACCATTTTCTCACACTGGTCTCAGAATTAGAAGACATCGTGGTATCCATGCAGGAGGCAAGAAAGACCTTGTTATGAAAAAGAACGGAAGAAAATTTGGCTCCAAGGAGAAGGCCTTATCATAAAGCAGAAGCTCATTTCATTCTTGAAAGGTAATGAGAAACTTACATTTGTAGGTGTGTATACATTGATAGATCATACACTGCTTATCTTCTCAACTTTATATTCTTTTCCCTGTTTTTTTTTTCACCGTGGTGAGAACATTTATTACAATTTATGAAAGTATTCAAAAAAGAGTGAATCTTTAGGAATTTAATTATTAATCTCCTTGATATTTTCCATCTCTGATCTACTCATTCTCATCCACCATAGCACTAATTTCTTGTCCTACTTCAAATTCCTGTGCTGTTATTTACTCTGGTTCACTTAGCAAGTTCCCTAATGAGGCTGAATCAAATATTAGCAAAATAAAAATAAATTACATATAGTGCATTTAGCATGTATTAAAAAGAAGTTATCTTATCAGAGAAAAACATTGAGTCATATATGAACTGAATTTTATCCCATTTTACATGTATCCAGTTAAATATTCCATTGAAAGCCTCAGATTCTACTAAAAGTACATTAGTCTGTAGTTATACAGATTAGTTTTCTTCCCACTAGCTCTTAAATATCGATTTGTTATTTTCTATTTGTATCATACTAGTCCAAGATGTATATATTGTTAAAACCAATATCTGCAGCTTCAGAATTCAGATCTATTGCTTTGAATGTTGGCATGAAGCTTACAGTTCAATCCTCTGTATCATTCATGCTCTGACAATCTTTAGGAAGTGTAGCAAAACAGTCCTTTTCAGAAAAATGACGCTCAGCTAGCCATCTCTTTACATTCTTTACACCCCCAAAGAAACAAAGACAGTCAGAAAGACTTGAAAGTAATTCCCTATTCCACAAAAGAGTTTTGAACTAAGAAAACAGAATTAGAAAGTAATTTTGTATAGGCTTCATTATTGCTCATGATTGCATGTGGTAACACCTCAGTTTTTATGTTTTTTCCATGGTAATAAGATATCTTGAATGCTAGAAATATCTAAAACTAATATCTAACACTAACATCTGACACTAACATCTGACACTATCTAACATTAGCATAGAAAAGGTTATGCTTTAGGGAAAATTCACCTTTGTTTAGAGGTTTAAAGATAATCTGTTTCCCACTTTCTTCTTTCTATTTAAGTAAATACTTATTGCTAAAGTGAAGTAAGGAAATTACTCTTTGAACAGTCTAAGGAATATCTTTGTTAAATACTTGTATATTATTTAGGATAACGAAGAAGTCCAGGGACTGTTGTAATACAAACTATACCTAGGTAATAAAAGCTTGACTGAAGTGTTGCTGCACATGGATTAAGTTAACTTGAAAAGAATAAATTTCGTTTTTCGTAATGTTTTTTCTTCGGTAGTTTTGATCTTTTTTTCTCTGTATTTCCATTCTTAGTCCATTCTATTCTGTTTTCTCTACAGGGCTCTGGTTTGTTGCTCCTCTTCAGATAGGATGTTCTTATAATTGGAGGGAATAGAGAAGGTTAAATGAGGGTCTGTGGTTGCAGAAAACTCCAGTCCCTTCACTTTAGCAAAATGTGCAAGTCTTCAGGGTTCAAACCTGAATGATTTCTGCATGGCCAGCACTCTAAATCAAGTTTCCTTTGAATGTTAATGATGCAGAAAAAGAACAGTAAAATATCTGTTGAGAACCCACTCACTGTGTCCAGAAACTGAAATGGTCCAGGATTGCTGATATTAGACTTCATGAAAAAATAATCTGTAAGCCTACATTTCTGAACCCCATGCTCTCGTGGCCTTTGGGGGAAAAAAAATACCTGTGAGAAACATCTGAATCTCTGTTAAATTTCTCCTTCAGTGTAAGATCAAGGAGTGGCATTGGGAACTGTAGCTTTTATCAGACAGGCTTCACAGATAAAAGTTTATAGAGAAACTCCAGAAATTTATATCCTCTTAAAGAAAGTAATTTGGAATTGGTCTTTGAAAAAATTAGATTTTCTTCATGTATCTAGCGTAATTGTGGCAAATCAGACAGCCTACCTCAATGCATGGTTCTCTGACCTGGTCCTGCAATCCATGTTTCTGTGACCTGGATGGATACTGATTATAAACAAGATCTTTTCTGAGCATTCAACAAGGCAGAAGGCAAAAGAAGATATGCTGTTCTAAAACATTTTTGATGCCTTATTAGCAGCTTTCAGTAGTGTGTGAAGAAACATAATGTACTATTTGCACCACTTTCCAAGGCATGTCTTAATGTGAAAGAAGGAGCTGACATTTACTGTGAAAAGTAAAGTCTTTATTTAGATAGAGTGTTAAAATATCTGAAGCATGGTGCTTGTAAACCTGATTTCTGTTCACTTAAGCACTTCAGTGCTTTTCTGGTAGAAGTGCATCTGCCCCTTTGAGGATACTGAAAGTCTCTCTGACTCATCTTCTTTAGCTAAACTTTTACCAGGAAAATGTGTTTGCCAAGAGGTGTGAATGAGAAAGGATTGCTCAGATTCACCATTATAGATATTCATTGAGACTGATAATACAGAAAGCTAAAGCTTACTGAAAGAGTGCAGTTTTCTACAAACAGTTGAAAGAGTTTGGGGAAACAGGGAAAAGGTCAAATAAATGGACAATATTTCTTTTGCTAATATACAGGTACACATACACACAAGCACACACTTGTATATGAAGACATGGCACATAATGTCCTCTGCCATATCTCTGTTAAGCTGTATCTCATCACAAGAAGATCTCCTCAGGGATGTTACTTGATTTTTCTGGCCAAAAAATGAATGTCTATGCTTGCTTCATGTATAAAAAAATGCCGATAGTTTCATAATTCTTGCTGTGTATTAGCAGAGCTGGCTAAAACAATGACCCATAGCTGATCTCGCCTAGTGTGGGTGTGAGCTGCACAACTGGGTAGTACACCTGATGGTCACCTTCCGGCATTCACAAAATCAATTCCATGTCCTGTACAGTCACACTGGACCTGAACTGAACACACAATTTGGAGTGGGAGAAGAAGAAAAGATGTGGTTAACAGAGAAGCCTCAGTCTTCTAAGACAGCAGTAGACATATAAAAAACCTCAGATGTTGCAAAGATGATAGGAGGGCAGCCTTCTGGAAGCTGGAAATGATGATCGGATAAACTAACATATGTGACAAACAAAAAATGGAGCAAATGGTTGCTATTAAAGCTAAATGAAGAAAACAGGGACAGCGAGAGAGAGAGATAATGTTGCTCCCCACATAACATAACATAAACTTCTTTAAAAAGATGTTGCCATCCTTTAAAGTTGCTTCCTTTCTGACACTGAGTACAACAAGCTTATGTCTGTCCTCTTCCAAGAACAAGAAACAGCAGGCTCTTACCTGTCCTCCTAGGACTGTAGAAATCAAACTTGTGAGAACTAGTATTTCAATTTTCCTATTGAAACAGCACCCTGTCAGTAGCAGAAGGTGGAAGTGCACAAGCCAGATTCTAAACTTGTTTTTTCAGAAGAGTAACTGATACATGGGTATCCTACTGCACTTATTTTTTTTAACTGGTCTCTAGAAACTTGGCCCATTCTAAATTACAGGAGATCAGTACTACTCAGCAAAACAGAGTTTCCTCTGTAATTCCTGATTGTTGCATGGATTGTAAAAATAGAGTTATTACAGAGCTGAAAGTGCAGGAAATTTGATGTGAAGTAACACAAAACACAATAAGAGTAGAAGACACCATCCAATTCACTAAATTCAATTCTTCACAATTTTAGGCTGGCAAGTATTAGAGACTTTTCATGTGGAATTCATCTCACATAGCTGTAACCATCTGAAAGTCAGATAACTAGGTCTAAGGTAGCTATGCAGACTTCCTCTATGCCTAATGAAGAGAGAAGCACTTTAGGGGAGAAATCCTGCATCAGGAATTATCTACCTGTAAACAAACAATCTACCTTGGACAAGACACTTCAACTTCGAGTGTTACAAAGATGCCAGGTAAATCTTGGTTTGAGCCTATAATGAGTCATAGAAGTTTCTCCCTGCACAATGATCATCATCAAACAAAAAATATGAGCCAGCAAAAGAACTAGTTACCTGAAACAAAGGTGCAAAAGAATAAAGCAAGATTTGAAGTAATAATCGCCTTACTGGTCCTGGTATCTGGTGTCATAGAAAATATTTTTCCAGTGCCATGTGAGATATTCATTGAATGAATGTTTTAGAGAACTATGAAAGATTTAGGAAATATTTTGGAAATTAAAAGGGAAGAGAAATAAAATTTCAGATAAAATGGACATAAGGTAAAATTTTAGCAGTAAGTTTATATTTATTGAATTAACAATTAGATTCTCAGATTTGAGAGAAAATACTAGCTTGTGGCTATGAGTGTGTTATGTATCTGCAGCTAAAGAAAGCCTCAAAAACAATTTACATAAGGAAGTGTTGAAAAAAAATTGCAGAGTGCGGAAAGATGATTAAAGATTACATTTATGTTTCAAAGGGTATCTTCTGTGAAACTGCTATGGCCACAGAGACATTAAGAACAAACTTATTTATATATGTAGGTTTGGAAATTTTTGTCACTGAAAAAATGACAGGAAAGCTTGAAAACTTTCTCTAAAAGGGAAGCTTACTTACAGTGTGTGACAAATATTGCATATATTGCAATATTTAGGTCTTGATTCAATAAGTATTTGTGAATGTGCTGAAGTTTATGTACTTTGAGTAATCTATCTGTACAAACAAACTACTCACCCTTCTTTAACTTATCTTTGTTATCAGTGGCATGAATATTGCTTTCTTTTTCATTTTTCAGATTATCCATTGTTCCTGGGTGAATCATGAATCTAAAATAGATCAACTTTACATTTGTAATTCTGTTACTAGCAAAATATGTGTTATTGAAGTTTTGGGCTGGCAATCACAATTTTCTTTTCAAAAGTGTTTGTGATTACTGTTGATGTTTTTATCAAATTTTATACACTATCAATAGAAAGTTCAGGATTTGATTTAATTTTGGAACCGGAGACTGAAGCTATAAAATTTGCATCTGTGTTCCAAAATTTTGGAATATATTGTTATCAGATGTATACTCTTTCTTTAAATCTTTAGTGAAAAGGGAGATAGTGGTGAGTTGGTGAATATTCTGGACAGAAGGAGAAGACAAGGAGGAAAGAACATAAGAGAGAGAGAGAGAGAGAGAGACTCTAAGGATAATGCTCTTTCCCTTGTTTTACAGCAACTGAGTGAGCAACACTGTGTCTTAGACCTTGTTGTTGCAACCAGACACTATTTGACCTGTTGTAAAGTGAGGAATCAATTATTCTAAAGTTGCTAATAGCTCTGCATGCCTGATTTGCACCATGTTAATCAAAATTGCCTTTTAGAAAATGGTACTTTCTGCATGCTGCTTTTTTTTCAAACTATTTCAAGCTGAGCACCTACAAACTGAGGCAGCGTGTAAACCATAAACTGCCACTTGAAAATTATCGGTAGGTTTTTGATCAAGTTCCCTGAGGTAACAATGTTTCAGGCCCGTTTTCAGGTGTAAGAAAAGCTATGAGTAAATTACAAAAATTTCCATGACTCTTGTGCTCCATCAGTTTCCCGACCCATGGGGAACACTTCATTTTAACAGACAAAAACATGCATTTTTTCCCTTCATCTTCTTTTTTTGGGTGAGGTAGATTAGTTCCTACTGTGGACTTGAGGAGATTACTGGCAATACAAGATGCTTTCGTAGAGGATGCCGCTAGTTCAGCATGTAGTCATGTCACATCAGCCAATTTGTAACCCAGGGTAAGGAGACCAAATGATGAGCTGCTGTTCATGATCAGTGGTCTTATGATGATCCGCATTATCGGTGAGCAGGTAGCTGAGGAGGCAGCAGTCAACACGGCAGAGAATAATTCGGCAGAGTATGGATGACAGAGCTGGGAGTTTGGGCTGCTTCATGTTTGGGACCGAAGGGTAGAATATCTGTTTTAATTACATTTAGCTTCTGAGACTTTGACTTTCACATGAACAGAGGATAATTAGAAAACAGTCCTGCTCCAGGCTTGAAACCTACTTTTCACATCCACACAGATTAGGGTGGAGTGTCAGGACTTGTGTTAAGCGTCATATTCCCAGGGGCCCCAAGCTCAGCCTCTGGAACTTAAGGATTAGCAAGTTGGACCCTTTTACTTGTGAATGCATATCAAGGCATTGCCTGGAGAGATACAGGGAATAAAGCATAGACAACAGCATTATATTTTGCCTTTTAAGTTTTTCCTTTGTTAAAACCAGTAACATACAGCTTCCATTCAGTTCAGCTGATGAAATAACAGTTTCTCAACAGAAGAAAAATCACTATGTTATCAGATGAGAATACAAAGTTTTTAACTGGGAGCCCTTCAGCATTTTTTTTTACTTGTAAGCACTTAAATGTATACATAGACAGATTCTAATTCAATACCACAATTCTTGGAGATGACGTGTAAGAGTACTAACTACCTAGAATAAAGCTTGAAACATCATGAGCCACATCACCCCCTGCCACCAATACCCATGGCTCTTGCAAAAGAACCCCATACCCTGTAAGAGCTTCAAAATTCACTGTTTCTACCAAGCTACTCAGTTCTAGAAGGTGATGGGGATGCTGATGTGGCTTTATGCACACGCTCACATGTTAGCTGAGGTCATTTTTTCAGAACCAGTGGGACGGTTTCTGCTTTGAAGCCAAGGCCCATCTTTAAGCCAAGGCTCATCTTTAAGCCAAAGTTAAATCTTCCTTGAGCTGATGTCAAAGCATTCAGAACATTCAGGAGTTATATCATGATATGTAAGTAAGGTTTAAGTACTTACTTTGGAGTGCCCAGGACCTTACACTTAATCCACCAGAAAGATGCACTAGTATTACAGGTGAGACAGAGAGCAAAATACAACTAGTAAACTCTGCTAAGAAAAAATAGATTGAAACAGAGTAGTCAGGAATCACTGCTGAAGTGGGATAGAAATACATTAAAATATTTGATTAAAAAAAATAATAACTGTGAATATCTCTCCTACTCAATCTGTTGAAAATAAAACTATCTGACATCTGAAACGATAATGAACAGACTAGAAGGAAAGTCACTTTATTAATGAAGATTTTCCCTTGCTTTTTAGGTAATGAGTGGAAAAACGGTCTTCACGAGTATGTTTTTTTGCAATATACTACCATCTGGTGGAAGTAAAGAGAAAGACATAGCTTTTGAGCAGTTAACCTGTCTTGATAATTGGGAAGCTTTAGTTTCCTAGTACTAATTGACTTCAGTGGGCCTTTAAGGCTTTAGTGTACCAAATCACTTAAAAACATGTGAAATTTCCACACTGATCTATTCAGCTTATTTACTTCAAACAGTTGTTTAATGTTAAGGGATTTACTTTTAAGGCGCTTAAGGATGTTCTTAAAGCTAAATACACACTTCAGTATTTCTTAATATATCTGCTCTGTAAAACAAGACAAAATTTTGCACATGGTGATATAAGATACTTCAAATTATCAAGCAAGATTTATCATATAGATGATAGGCTATTGTTGTATCTTCTAGGTATTGGTAGAATTTGATTTCTTTCTCTTTAAAAAAATTGATAGCAAGATGATTTTCTTTTTGCTATTAGGGTCCGTCGTGTCACCCCCCCCGCCCTCATATTTTGGTTAAAATCTTAGGGAAAAAATTCTGTTCATATTGCCCATGCACTTTAGGAGCTAAACTTCATTTTGCACTGCATTGAGAGTTCACATGTTACCAGAGTTCATCATATATGCTGATAGTATCTGTGCTCTCTCTGTGGTCAGCATGTACTTTCTGTGTTGTCACCAACAAATGTTGTTAAATATTGTGAGTACAACGAGATTAGAAATAAAATATATATCAAAAAAATATTGGGAAATTGAGGTCTAGTACCACCAGATGTTGGGGAATTTGCTGCAGAGAGACCTAAGCAGGTTTATAGCCAGGCACCTTATGCAGTCTCAGATACCAGCAAAAGATTTCCAGGGGAATTAAGAGTCTTGCTGAGCTAGGTGACATGGTTACAGCCAAGTGGTCAGCCTGTCCTCCAGTTTCTGCTAGAGTTTTGGCAAGATCAGCCAGTCCACAGCAGTGTGCCAAGGCCAGACAACTGGCATTTTTTGATGGGAAAATATTTTGTTACAACATTTTGACCAGGCCTAATAGCATACTGTAGATATAATTGTGGCATTGGCTTTGTTAACAACTGCCCCTCTCGTACTCGATAGAAGGATCTCCTCTGGTCTCTAGAAAGCCAGAGGTAATGCAGCTGGCAGGAGAGGGCCTTTGATGGTGTAGAGCTGCTGATCCCTTCCAGTGTGCCAGGGAGGAAGAGATCTCAACAGTGGCGTAAGGAAAATGTTGAATGTGGCATATGTTTGCAAAGGCTGCCACATGTACAAGGTGGGACAGGATCTGTTTCTCTTGCTTGCTGTTCTCCAGTGAGGCTGTGTTCAGGACGACACAATTCGTAGCTGTACCCAGCATGTGCACACACGTGCTTACGGGCCTGGGCGCTGCCCTTTGCAAGAATAGGGGCTAGCTGTTAAATTTGGTTCAATATCCAGAGTTTGACTCTCCTTCTACCTACTAAAATCTGGAAGGGTTCAGATTTAACTTTTAAAAAATTAGGCCTTTGTTTCTGTAAAATTATTATCTTGTATAGATTAAAAGTTCTTTTTTATGTATTTATTGTAATTTCAATTAAATTTAGAAGCAAAAGCCTAGAATAATTTAATTGTGCTATAAAAAGCAGGTATCATTTTCATAGTGCACCTAAGCATGTGGGACAGGGGCTCCAATTCCACTGGGAACAGAGGATTGGGTGTAAGCTACGCTGCAGAAGAGAAAATGGGAAACCTATATCCAGTTGAAAGTGCAGATAAAATGACTCAGAAGAGTGTATCATTTTAGTGCCACAGGTGTTTATGAAAGCAAGGAATCCATCTGTCATAATACTATTGAACAGCTTTGTTATATCTAATATTGCCAGTTTTGCAAGCAACTGGTCATTCTTTGTCAATCACATGGCAATGAGTTTCACAAGTTAATTGTGTCTTGTAACATGAATCCTTTTTGAATATTTTTAAGCACGGTGGCTTTAATTTTTGTTTTCAACCTATAATTTTGTTAACCCTTAGAGAATAGAAAACAGGATCATTGTTATCCACTTCTAAGGTATGGGTTTTTTTTTTGTTGTTGACAAATAGTCTGCTTTTTAATGAGTCCTTCTGTTTCCTTTTTAAAACTAATGTAACATGGCTATATTACATTGCTCCATTACCTAAAGTTCTGTTGCACCACTGGACAGCTGACTGTTGGTTCAGAAAATTGCTTTCTTCCTAAAAGAGATTCTTGTATGACCCACAATACTTTTAAGATTATTGTATGGCTTTTTCAGTTCTCTCTATGCATTGTGGTTTAACGCTGGTAGGCAGCTAAGCACCACACAGCCGCTCACTCATTCTCCCCTCAGTGGGACAGGGGAAGAGGAAAGGAAAAGTAAAACCAAGAAAACCTGGGGGTCAAAATATTAATTAAAAAAAAATTAATAAGTGAAGGATAAGTGGAAGAAGAGAGAAAGAAAACAAAACAAGTGATGTAAAGGGAATCACTCACCACCTCCCACAGGTAGACCGATGCCCAGCCAGTTCCTCAGCAAAAGATGGTTAAACCCCCTCTTTTCCCTTTTTATTGCTGACCGTGATGCTATATGGGATGGAATATCTCTTTGTTTAGTTTGGCTCATCTGCCTGGTTGTGTCCCCTCTCTACCTATTGTGCATCCCCAATCTATTTGGGGGTGGGGGGCAGAATGAGAAACAGAGAAGGCTTTGGTGCTGTGCAGACACTGTTCAGCAATAGCTACAACATCAGTGCATTATCAGTATTGTTTTGGTCACAAATCTAAACCACAGCACCCTATAAGCTGCTAGGAAGAAAGTTAACTCTATCCCAGCCAGGCCCAGTCCAACATGTTACTGTTGGATATGACTGAAGCTCTCCAAAACATCTGGACTACATATAGCACTGAAAGCAGTTTCATACACAGCCTTCAATGCAATAAAAATTTGTTTGAGAAAAAATACGAAATCTTCCATTCTGTTCTTTGCCTGAAGGAAGTGCAGGATTAGTCTGCAGTCTCCTTTTTCACTCCAAAGAAGGTGAATTTATTTGTCCTATTTTTTGCCAAAAGTTCAGATTTCCCTTGCTTAAGGTGACAAAATTAGTAAGCGCACTTAGCAGTCTACCAATTTTATTGAAAAAAACCCCTACAAACACCACCACTCCACCCCAAATTCTTGATTTTCTAGTTGAGAAAATCTTACTCAAGTATGACTTGAGTAAAGGTTACAAATATTTTACTAGTTAGTGTCACATCTTTTAACTATCTGCTGCCTGGTCTGAATAGCCACAGTCTTTCTGATCTTCTGAAGCCAGTTCCATAGGTCCTTTGAGCTTTGTCCTATCTATCTGCAAGAACTGAAGCCCATGTTTAGGAAAAAAGGTCCTGCATGATATATTTCAGTGGGAGTGTACAAAAGTTGATGTTATTTTCCTGTCTACATTATACTTCTCAATATATTCGTTGCTTTTTAGACTTGTAGTAGGCAAAGGTCTGAGGTTTGCAGTCCTGATGTCTAAATTGGTGCTCAGACATTTTTTTATCAGCGGATAGAGTTCAGAGAATCATAATTAATACGTGAAGACTGAAACATCGAATCATTGATTCTGCTTTCCTCTACAAAGGAGACAAGAGAATATAATCAAGGCTGAAGCTAATTTTCTGGTCCCCATTTGAAGACTTCAAAAAGACAATTAGTCTCACTCTCACCTTTGATCAATCTTTTCCAAAGACTAATCAACCTAACTGATGAAAATTAGAAATAAACAGTGCAAGTTAGAATTTTTCAAGTGTTAATTTGTAGCTATTTGTTTATTACACTTTTTTCCACCAGATTAGATATCACCCTTAGTATCCAGTATTTTTTCTCTGTAAAGTACCTTATAAATATTATTTAAAATACCTCTTGATCTTTTTTTTCTTAAATTAAATGCTTTCCATATTTACTGTGTGAAATGTTTCAGGCTCAAATCAGAGCTGATTCCAGATTTTCTGCACAGGCAAATTCAATTTTGTGGGAAATGGCAGCGGTCTGGGGGGAATGGAGGGCATGAATTAGGAAGAAACAGCTGTGGCAGGGGGAAGTTGGGGCGAATCCAGGAGAATGGCATCAGTAGGCTGGTGGCAAGGAAGGGAGGCTGGGCCTTTAGGTATGGAGGTAGCGGCTGCAGAGTCTGTGGGGCTTGTTTTTACTAGGTGGGCAGGAAAAGGCATGTAAATAGGAACTTTCAGAAATTTGGCCTTAGAAGTGAGGCTGGAAATGATCAGCAGTATTTCATGTAGCTGACTGTTTAAGGAGTGAGTAGTGTGAATGTGCTGGGTGAGGAAAGAGAAGAACGACTCCTGAGTTTCTCCTGACCCAACCTAGATCGTGCCCCTCTGGGCACTTACAGGACTTTATAGTCTCTCTGTGGACCCTTGGTACTCCTAAATGAAGCTGCAACTCTTCCCTCTTCTCTGCTTCACACAGTGGCGGGAAATGAAGGCTGAAGAGGAAGAGTTTGGACATGTCCTACTGCTGCTGCAGAGGCAGAAAGTGTGCGGGACGGGGTCATACACCTGAGCTGAAAATCATGAGTAGGAAGACTTGTCCTCTATGTTCTTAAAGGAAGGAGAGGTAAGAGCACTTTTTCACATTTCTATATAGGAAAGCATATGATTCTGGAGACCATTCCTGCCTAATACTGGAGAAATCAAGTTCATTCATATATGAATGCTTACCTGCATCAATAAAACTATATGCTAAAGCAAGAACAGTTGGCCTCCTGCATAATATTTGTCTCAATTCTTTGGCCTTTATTGATACATATATTTAAAGCAAAAAGAACATTGTTCAAATCCAGATGCCCAGAATAACATGAAATGATGGGAAAGGTATGAAATTAGGTTGTTTTAATCAGTAAGGAAGGAATAAATAGCACTGAGCAGAAGTAAAGGAGGATATTTTTCAAATAATTTCACAAAAAACTTATGGCCAGTAGGTGGTACCCTTATTCCAAATAACAAACAAAGGGGAAAAAAAAAAAAAAAAAAAAAAGCTGGAAAGCTGAACATTAGCTCAAAACCGTGAATATTTTCCCTCCCTGTTAGCCACTGCAGACTGCAGCACACACTCTGTAAAGAGCACTGGGCAAGGCTAATGAGGGTTTGGGCAAGGCAGCTGTATGTGAACTGTGAAAGGGCAAAGGGTCAGATTCTGTTATTGACAGGCTCTTATTGATGGAATTAGAGACTGTAGTTTTCCATGGTAGGAAGCTTTAACCATCTTGGAATCAAGCTTTTATGCATTCAGCAACTTGATGTTCCCACTAAGTACATAAACCTCTGACCCACAGATTGTACTACTGCTGAATATGATTAACTCAATAAAGCTAAAAGATATTTAAAAACTTTATGCTTAATTTGTAAGAACATTACAATTTTTTTTTTTTTAACTGAGACAAGCTTATTTTCTATTTTAGACAATACTTAGGACATGGAAGGAAGTTATGAAGAAAAGTAAGTTTAATAACATAGAACATTAATTAGTCAATGTACTGTTCCTTGCAGATATACACATTGAAATGATTAGTGCAAAACATCAGTGTCTGTGAAATAAAAGCCAGGCACAAGATGTTACAGTAGAATGGACAGCCTTTCAAACAGATCCTCAAGTTTTTGTACCATGAATTGAAATTAGTAAAACAGCAAACTGGCAGTAAGTATTGCTCTTTTTTTGGAAAAAGTATAGAGACAAGCATCTTAAGTTTAAAACATCAGTTTGAGTACTCTTTGGGGTGGAGGTGTGGGGGGAAATAGAACTAACAGATAAAACCATAGGATATGTGTCACTCAATCAGTCGACTCAACACTGGAAGTCTTGTCTAAGCTATCCATCCAGGTCCCATTACAGCCTCTTGTGAGAGAAGTACCCCGAGAGGTTGCCATTGCTCTTTGGCATTTAACTCAACCTAGCATGCAATGAATAGCTCTCTGGAGACAGCATCTCTCTCTACTGACTATAGATGCTCCTACACTGCTTATCTTAAACCAGATGCCTCAGTCTTAGGTTGCTTTAATATTGAGTTTTATTGCTGTTTTTTATAATGAACAATAATAGTAATACTTGGCTACCAGCTGACACTTCCAAAGGCTGTTTATTACCTAAGATCCCATACCCTGTTGATCAATCCTGGATTTCAGATGTCCCTGAAATAATACCAAATATCAGATGTACCAAATCAGATGTACCAAATAATATCTAAAACGGCACTGAACTTCAGTACTCATGAAGATGAATCCTGTCCAAGAACAATTACAAACTTTTCTCATTTATTGACCAGAATCAAGTTAAATTCATTTGAAAATACTGAAAGGTTAGGTTATTTTTCTTTTCTTTTTCCACTTCCTTCTCTTTGATTTTCATAATTTTTAATTTAAAATAAGCAGAATTCCAAATGTGAGATATTGTGAATACAATACCTCTGATATTTTTACACTAATCTGAAACAGAAATTTTTCAAAAAATTCTTAGTTTAAAAAAAAGAGACTGTGTAATCAAATAAATTGAGTAGGCTGATAACACCCATATAGGCTGGGTTCATTTGAAAATATCTTCTGAACTGAACTTAGCTTTAGGCCTTTCAAGATGCACATAACTCAGAACCCAGCCTTCACAATGAAAACTTGCATTAGACTTCACTATTTTCTATTCTAGCATTTCAAAAAATAAAATAAAAAAAAAAAATTGAACAAGTAGGAAATATCATTTTGTCTGAATTGTTCGCTTTTTTAAGAGACAGCTCAGAGAAAATTATTCATGTGAGTATAAATTTTATCGGTTCACATTCTTCATCTCTATTTTCTCTATTCTCTCCTGCCTTCCTGAATGCATCTGATATTGATCTATGCTATGGCTCTCTGACATCTCTCAGTCTCTACTTGCTTCCCAATGGGCCTGGCTGCACTAGAAGCTTTTTTTCCCACCCTTGTCATTTTTTTTTAAATTGCTTTACTAAAGGTCATAACTTTTATGTCCAGCCCTCTATGAAATGGAAAGGATTGATGTAGTTTTATCCTTTCCAGCCTTACAATCTCTCTCCCGTCCTATAGCAGAGTTTTTCTGATATCATTATTTTTAAAGCTGAAAGCTCCTGTTCATCTTGCAAACAGAAAATTGGAGTTATTTTACAAAACTATGCAATTCCAAATGTCCTTTTCAATCTTAAAAAAGTCAAGTAATTGTGGAAATTACATTAGAAAATTGTACAAGACTTAACTCAATTAGTCTTCAATTTTCTATCCCTAGGTTTACAACTGTGCTGCAAAAACACTCCATTTTGTTTTTTCCCACAACATTCCTTCCACACTGCCATAACTTTGCATCCTCTCACTATGAAACTTGTTTACTGGCAATGAAGTCTGCCTTGACAATTTTCTTCTGCTCACACTCTTGAGTGTCTTGGGTGAAGTAGGAACCTTCACACAGTAGTGGGAAGCGTGGGATACACTGAAAGTAGACATCTAAACACAGAAACTGGGACAACTCCAAGGTCCTGCTGTAGTGTCTGTGCCTATTCTCTGCAACCTCAAGCACTCTATCAACAATTATCAATGACATGCCATACATATTTATTTATGTTTATGCTTTTAGTATGTATTAAAAATATGCATGTGCTTATGAATTTTGGAAAATAATTGATAGACTTATAAGCGCTAATTAGAAGATTTTTTTTTTAATACAACCAGAAGATGATTCTTACGTTTTCTGGTTTTAGTTTTCTTCACTCATTCATAAAGCTCCTGGTTTATACTCAACTGTCTTCACTAGTCTGCTAGCAACAGCATTCACCTCTTTAGCTATGGAGACTTAAAATCCATACCTGGTATTCAAATAAGTCCTAATTTATGCATGTCAAGCTGAAGTTCTCAAATCAGTATAATTTTACAGTGTGGTAAATGCTTGTCTATGACAATAGTTAGCAAAAATGTAGCAGGAGACATGAATGAAATTAAAGAGAATTTATTTATGGGAATTGCTTTTTAAGATAGATAACCTAGTAGACAATGACTGGTTTTGGGGAGATTTTCTTATGGCCATGAGATTACATTTTATGTAAAATTATAAAAGACCAAAGAAGAAGAAAAATCAAAACAAAATATTTGCGGCTGAACAATGAGAAGATATGGAGACCTGGGCCCAGCTCGTGGCTGTGATATAGTTTTACTTTATGGTCTTGGTAACTGTTAGTATTTCTCTGCTTTATTTCATCTGCTTGGATTAACACTTTTTTCTTTCTGTCTCTTGATTTATCATTTTTATGTCTTTAGATCTGAGACAGTAAGAAGATTATTATATGTGCTAATACAAACACTAAAGGAAAGGGATTATAACTATCTCAGGGACTACAGACAACTGCTTAGTCATTAACTACACAGTGTCTTCTTTCCATCTAACTGAATCACATTAGCTCCAATACCTCAGCTATGCCAGCACAAGCGCAGATGTGGCCAAATGGTAACTGAACTAACACCAAAGTTTTTATTTCTTGCTTGGTTATAATCCGTATTTTATTCCTCTCTTTGATTCACTATCTGACTCACTGGACACTTGTACCAGCACAGTGCAGGGAGGTGGTGGAAAGACAGGAACAGAAGTGGGGCAGGACCACAAAACCCTATTTTCAGCTTAGGGGAAATGGCGGTAACTGTTTTTAATTAAATTTTGCATAACTCTGAATAGGTTTTCTTAAAAAAACATCAATACCAACAGTGTTTTGTTTTCATGGCTATTGTCTCAAAGTGTCATCTCTAAGACTATTTTAATGATTAGAGATAATTTCCAAATTAGGATGTGATCAAAGACCTGTTGAAATGAAGACATACACTCCTTTTAATTTCAGTGGTCTTTGGATTAAGTTTGAAATATTTTAAATTATAGAATATTTGGGGAGCACTAGAAACATCTGAGTCATCCTTTGCTTTGTTAGTGACTGTCCCTTTCTTACAGCTGATTCCTCTTCAGCAGCTGTAGAATTGCTACCTTCAGGCTCAAGGAGTAGTTTAAGCTGAAGTAATTTCTCTGCTTTACCTGTTTAGATGTAATTCAGTGCACCACCCTACATGCTCACTACCAAAGCATGGCAGGGCGTTCCAAAGGAAAAATGCCCTGCAGTAACAGAGCTCTGGCAATTTAGCGCCACTTCTTTCTGTATCCTTTCTTTTGTAGTAGTAAAAAAGAAAATACAAGCTCAATTTACCAGATGAACTGTTTCTTACAAATACTTCCCATTCTAATAAACAAAAGACGAAAAAAAACCAACCTCCAAAGAGAAGCTGTTAGCATGTCCTCATCTGGATTCCAGTACAGCTGAAAAAAAAAAAAAGAAACCCACAAAAAACCACCTCAGGTTCATAACAGTGATTGCTTAGACACAACAGAAAACTAAAAAAAGCAGCCGAAGGGGAAAGAAAAAAGGTGCATTAGCACTTAGGAATATGTTGCAAATAGCAGTCTGAGTGCCAAAAACTCTGTTCTGAGGTGCCATATGGGAGAAAAGATCTGTTTTCCAACAAAAGGGATAAAAAATGAACAATTCTCCTGAAGGCTATAAACATTTTTCCTAATTGTTTCTTTCTGTCTCTCACATTTTTGTCTGAAAACTTCGGTGAACTGAAGCAAGCAGGGTGAACAGAAATAATTCCTGATTGTGAAATTTTAAGTCGTTAAAGACTGAAACCTGAGAACTGGGTCTATTAATACAAGTGCAGTGAAGGCAGTTAAGCTACTGAACGCAGCATTTTAGAAGTGTGGGACACGCAGGAGAAGCTCTCATAAGAGTCCTAGTAGATGTACACCCCATTCATGAAATTATGAATTTTATCCTTTGGAATAAAGACTGTTTTGGAAGAAAGGTACTTTTCTATAGCTCATATTGAGATGAGGAAGGAGGAAAGAGGCTCTGTTCCAGGTTTCTGAGATTCAGAGGTTCAAATTCTTGGGAAATTTGCTTTAGCACTTGCTTTTGTGAGAGAGGAGGGAATTTAAGTCTCTGGTTTCTTACTCTGAGTTAAACTAAAGATCCTGTTCCCTTTAAAAGGCTTTTGAGGCTATTTTAATCATCTCAGTCTATTTAATTACAACACTAAATTGAAGAAAATAAAATAAAGAATGAAAAAAATTAGGTATAGCTTTTGTTTTTCAGCTAGTATTGGAAGTGGTTATTTGCACCAGGGTAATTCAGATAAGCATCTGGCCCACAAACTATCCTGGCACAGACAAAGATTTGTTTTTTTTTTTAAGAACTAGGAATTTTTCCAAGATGTCCTGACTACTGGGAGCAGAGCGTCTGACCAAAGTATGCTCACCAGATGGTACATGTTTCCATGTGGGTAAATATTTAAAAGTTCTAAATCTATGCAAACTGGGAAGTAAGGATGGGAAAGGTTTGCTGTTGTTTTTCAGTTTTAGTTGCCTCTGCAACCAATAAATGTGAGAGAAAATAAACAAAAGAAAGCTAAATTTAATGGGAAAAAAGAGAAATGTCTCCTAATTTGTTACTGGATCTAACCTATTGTTAATGACTAATTTGGGAAACTTTAGTGTTAAAAGCTTTTTCTTTTCTTTTCTTTTTTATTTTCTTTCCTTAATATCTTTATTACTTTGCTATTCGAAAACTTACTGCACTAAAATGTGATAGCTCTGCAAATAATGGCAAGAAGGATTGTTTTGTGGAGGGAAGGAAATGTAAAAAAAAAAAAAAAAGCCTCTCTTAAGGGCCAGCTGAAGGCTTTGTGCAACCAGCTCCCCACCAGCCCCTGCTGCCTGGTGTGGCAGGAGCAGAAGGCAGTGTGGGGCAATGCTGCTGACGCTCCAGGTCCCCAGCCTGTCAGTGTGTTTAAAATACTGATGAAAGTAGGTTTGCACAAAGATGCTGCATTGAGCAGTGGCTTTGCTGAGCTCTTCTCTTCCACTGGCTCCACTGTTGGGGCTGTAACTTTAAGCAAAGTGAGGAGAGGGGAATACAACAAAAGCTGGCAAGTGGTAAGGTTTTAAACCGCTATAGCTGTCAGCTGGATGGATGTGAGTTGGAGGCCTATGGTGCTATAACACACGCCCAAGGAGTCTTCGAGGTGATGTAGCACACCACGTTTGGCTCCAGTGCCCAATCTCAGCAGGAGTAGACACCTCTCTAACTTTAACATCTGCATAAATGTTTGCTGGGTTAGTAATTTATCCCAGATTTCAAACCACGTAGGCAGCTAGAGGGTACATCTACACAGCACGGTGTAGTTCGACCAGAAAGCAAGCTGGCTTACATGACAGAAGATTTATACCTGAAGTGGCATAGCAAAGTAGTGCAAAGTTAATAAAGTTCCCACTAAGTGTGGTGAGCTTTAGAACATGTATCCACAGAGGCACATGAAATTGAAGAAATGTCACAGTGAAAGGGCAGGGCAGCAGGAGAAAATGTTCTTTAGCTTTCTTTGTACTGAACTTGAAATATCTAAGACAGCTTCTAATTCTCTCTGTCATGCTCCCCTCTCTACCAGAAACCTATTGCTTACAATGCCTTCCTGTTTATTTGTTTTTTCACTGTGTGAATGTGTGCCTGCAGTGAACGAGGCAGTAGCAAAATCCGGATATGAAGAAGGTGATGACAGAAATAGGTAATGTAGAAATACAACCAATTTTTCCCTCTCCAATCCTCAGGAAAGCTATCTCTATGAAAATAAATAAATAAAAACAACTATTAGCCCCTAATTGTCAAAACAATGAGACATATTGACCAGAACTTTACAGTATTTTCTTCTTTAGGACAGTGGAAGATAGCTGTTCCATCTTTAATAAGCATAAAAAGATAAAAGTTCATTGAACTAAATGCATCCAAATCTGATGGGGATCTGACTTAATTTTGTGGAGGTGATGGAAATACATGATACAAAGAAACTGGGTTTCATGAAGCAGAACTGGAGAAACGTGATGCCTTGCTGCTAGCAGAGGAAATGAAAGTTTGGGAAACAGAATTTTTCCAGTAATATGGTCTTAGTTGTGCATTTTTTTCTCACAAAGTCCTGAAGCAAAGATGCTCTAGTGTTTTTTAAAACAGGTAAATGCTTAAATATACCTCTATGGCTTAAACACCTTTTCTCAAATATCCTGTAAGTACAATGGTAGAATCCAGTTTCACACCAGAATGCACATGTGGCTCCTAAGTCCTTGTTCTAGATTGTTTATGCTAAAGCTATTGAAAAGAACACATACATTTCCTCAGTTTAAAAGAGAAAAAAATAAGCTTTCAAATAGAACAGGACAAGAAAAATATTTTATCAATAGTTTATGGTCAAGGTAAATGTATTAATTATAATCAATATTCAGGAAAAGTAACATCTGTTTACAAAATACATGCAACAGCTTGGCAAGAGATATTACCCAAGAGATTATATTGTATGGAATTGGCTTAGTATCAGAAGAAAGAGTGATTAACTGTAGAAAAGTTAACGTCCAAATTATTTCTGACACACTGCTTTGATCAAAAAATGGTTTCTCTCCTTAGCCAGAGAGCTTAAAGTCTTTGGTGCAGAAGGCAGCTATAGATGTGGGTTTTTGCAGCTTTTTAATTGATGCACTTATGCACGCACTGCACACACTTACTTACCTAAAAAGCCTTACCTGACTTTTTGTTTGTTTGTTTTTGTGTGCAGAGCAGTTAACACAAACCTACTTGAACAAATATTTTATTGCCTTTGAGGGAATATACTGCATATCTCATTTTGAATGCTTAAAAAAAAATGGACCTTTGAAAGAATTTGCTCTCTGTGTTGTGTCATTTATTCCCCAAATATAAGAGTTTCTGCATAAACTAAAACTACCCCTTTCCATAAGAAAAATATGAGTGTGCAGGTGGGAGTGAATTGAGGTATCAGGAAGAAGGGAGACCTCATGTTGATTTTAATATACAATTTTGAGGGAGAGAAGGGAGGAAACATACAGAAGAAATGGCATCTTTGAAAGGTAGCAGACAACCACTATAGAGAAGAACTGTTTTGGGCTTTTTTTTCTTCCTCGAAAGACGCTATTCAGCTCTACGGAGGAGAGAAACCTGGCTCTGTTTGCAAATGCAAAAACCGACTGCTGCCAGGAACCATTTGCAGGAGTGATTAACAAAACCAGTTTGCTTTACAAGATTTTCACGAAGGTAAAAAGGTATGCATATAATTTTGACACAATCAAATAGTGCACCCTTAAGAGTTATATGGCAAAAAAATAATTAGCACTTCTCCCTTAAAAACGTGTCTCATTATAGCATGCTTATTGTCTTCTCAGCAGATGTGGCATTTAAATATAGTGAACAATGACCAAATGAAGGAAGTAATTCTGAGAAACAAATGACAGGAACAGTCCCAGTTTCCTGAATGGAGGTGAAAGGGGTTTGGCAATATTTTACCCAAGATGATGTTCACTTATTTACCCAATTCACTGATTTACCCAATATTTACCCAAGATGATGTTCACTTATTCAGTACTGAAATTAAAGAGAGAGGGAGGGAATGCCTGTGTGTGCTGGTAAAATTGTAACATGAAATTAGAATAGACTCTAAAGCTGCAGATGAACAGAAATCTCCCAAGTGGCATCAGCGCAAAGGACTGAAAGTCCGTTTCAGTAGCAGCAAATGGTATAAGGGTTTAATTTAAGCCTTCAGACCTCTGCTGTTAGTGGTGCAAGGTATACTAAGGAAAAAAAGCCGGGACATTTTGAATTGCAGCTCTAGACTTCAATTTGAGCAGGAACTCTAAATCCAGGTTATCAGAACAAGGTGAACGTACATTTGAGAAAGCAAAGTATACAATAATCTGTTGTCAAATTTCCTTTAAAGTATGCTTTTTCCTCTTGGGTTATATGCACTTTTGGCCCAAGTTAAACAAATGAAAATGTGGTATCTACAGTTAAAAGAAAACTGAATAGTACCGTCGTTAAAGAGAATGGCATTAAGCCAAAAGGTCTTTTCATATCTTACATTTATTTCCAAAAATATTACAGGTACTGTAGCAAGGATAATAACTGCTCCTTGTTACATTTCCACCCTCACTCTTGTAGACATAAGTGTTCCAATGCTGCAGTACAGCAGGCTGGACAGACGGCCAATATTGTTCTTTGTGTACCACATCAGTGTGCATGCCCAAGGCAATGCTTTTGAAAGCTGAATCTATTATTTTCATTGAGACATCAAAAAAGAGCAGTTCTAGGGGCCATCACGGGCTCCCTTTTGCTGTCAAAGGGTTAATACAATGATGATACTCTGACAAACAACCACCTTTAAATAACTTTAGTTTAAGTGCGATCATACAGCAGAAATATACACACATAATATTTATTTAACCTTTTCTTGCCATCATAGTACTTTCATCTCTTCTACTCAAATTGCTCAGGATAGATGAAACCTGATCACAAAGAAATCTTTGAACCTGGTTTTAAAAATGAAAAGTTGGTCTTTTGCATAGCAGTTATTTTTTTTCTTGGTAATGTCTTTTTTAATGCATTTGCTTGATGCATTTATCTAGGAAGAAAACCCACTCTAATAACACCAAGGGAGAGCCCAAGAAACTGAACACTGTGTTTGTGCTGGTTTGCAAAAAATAATACAGGTCTGTTAAGAAAAGGGAACATTTCATAAAGTACAAACACAGTACCTTTGAGACTGAGAATTCACAGCCTGAGATTTCCATGGCTGCCAGTCAGGTTTTCCTGAATTGGCAAAAGCAAAACCGATGTTAATGAGTAAATAGCAAGAAAGAGGGAAGGCAGCTATTTAACCAGCTGAACAGAGGAAGTGAGCATCAGCTTTTGATGTTCAGCTTTACTCATTAAATGTGAAACTCTTACATAAGCTCAGCAAAGGGCTGGCAAAGGGTTTAATTGGCAATATAACCCTACTCAAAGTACTTTCAAGTTCTACGTGGAATTTTAAGAGCATTTTTACAACTGTCAGGACAAAGTGGAATTTTATTTGAGAATTTGTAGGAGGAAGTATGACAGTTGAAAAACATCTAGAAATGTGGCTGAAAAATAGCCTTTTATCTGCCCAGATGCCAATTCAATTTTATGCCAATTTAACAACAAAGTACTATTATGGAAATGTTATTGTAATTAATCTTTCTCTGTACTTAATTTCATCCTTAAACTAACATGTAATTAATAATGCTTTAGATTCAAAGTTGAGATTCATATTCCTGATTTTAAAGCTGAACAAATTATTTTCATTGAAATTGCAAGATAGTATTTATGAGGAAGATACTCAGCATCCCTGCTGTGAAGAGTGGTGCTGCTGATAGGAAATTATCTGTAAAGGTTTATATGTATCATATGTTTTTATCTAGATTTATATGTAATCATGCAAAAGAAACAGATCTCCTGTATCTCTAATTATCTAGGAAATGAATGTTCAGGCCAAACCACTTGCATAGCCTCCCACCCTAGTCAGTAGAGAGAAACAGATCTTAGATAACCATTGTATGCTGAGATGACTCTGGACGTGTTCCTCTTTCTCTCCATCTACAGCAGAAGCAGCAATCTAGCCATAGTCTATGTGCCTGACTGTGCTGGTAAAGGGCATGAATGCGTAGGTGACACAGAATGTATTTGCTGTGATAAAACTAGTAAAAGAGGCAAGAACTTGGAAAATGCCATCTGGAGGTACCAAACCACATCTGTTTGGAGACTCTTATAATTTCAGCCTTCCAGGATGGCTAAATCTAAAATGGAAAAGATAAGACAAATATTTGTTTATATATAAAAAATAATTATTTTACAAAATCAACACTTTCAGTCTGTTATGATATATAAGTCAATCCTGCTTCTACTAGAGGGAGTAGAAATTTTGTAGTTTTCATCTCCAAGGACTAAGGAGAAAAGAACAAGGATTAAGCCCCTTCTTTTACTTTATCTGAAAAGCTGATGGAGTGGTGGAGACACTTCAATACATTTGTCTTTGTGTATAGAATATGACATTGAAATAACTTAATTTGTTTTCATTACAATACATCTGTATTTTCCACCTGTGTTTTGCAAAACATTATAGTGTACCATTTGAGGATACAACACTGCTTGAGATCATGACACATGATCTGCATTACTACTCATAATTTAATACTTATTGAAATGTAGCCTAACAGAACTGCAAATTTAACTTGAGAGCAGTAAGAACTATCATTTCCATCAGAATCTCTGAAATCCTTCACAATGAAAGCTGATTGCATCTGCAGTTTTTAAGATGGTTAACCATGGGTTTTTCTCCTTTAGTAGTTTTCCAAGATGAAATATTTTCTAAGGTGTTATAGTTCGCTGGTTTTTTAACTTTTAATAATTCAATAATGAACAAGTTCCTGATTTCCCTTTATAAAGGCAAAAACATTAGTGTCCAACACAAGAGAATACTGAGCAGAGAGTAAAATAGAGCATCATGTTAGAACATTGATCTAAAAATAACACATTCATATAGCACCTTAGTGAATTATCTTTATCGTAGTACATATAGTAAATATGCTAAAACTGTTTTGCCTGAAAATTACTGTCTTCTGGGTTTGTTTATTCTGCACTAAACTAAGGGCTCAGTTCTTTTTTTAATTCACAGTGAGTAGTATTTTACTTCCCAAGAGTTCCCTATGTCAGAGAGATTACACTATGTGAAGAAAGATAAAAGACAAACTGGCTTTTAGTTAAGAAAAGAAAAAAAGGTCCAGGGACATTATACAATGAGGAATCTCAAACAGTGCCAATAGGAAAAATACATGTATGTTAGTGAAGAATAGATCCATCAGTGTGCAGACCACAGTATAATTTTTTCAGTATTGGCATTTCAGTATGAAAATACTGATATTCAGTCCACAAATGAACACAAGAAATGCACACCAACAGAACCAACCGTATACACCAATGAACGGACCTTTGTGACACTGCTAATCTTTCGCTTCACCAGTGAAAAAAAGAAAATCCAAGCTTGGGGAAGTATTAGTGAACATATACACCTCTGATTAAGTATTTCCCTTTCAGAAGTCATTCACTTTTCTTAGCACATGAAGAAAAAAACCTGTCTTCAAATACTTCTTTCTGAAATCCATCTGAAAACCAGTTATCATTAATTTTGTGGCTTTTTTTGTTTCTTAAAAATTTGGCAACCATTTTCCTGTGAATGAGATGGATAAAACATGTATTCTGTGAAGGAGGAGCTGGGACCCATGCACTAAGGCGAGTGCTCAAAACACTAGCTAACAGAACTGTGTTCTTGCCTCTCCTGGAATAAATGTATCTTTAATTATGTTTTCCAAATCAACTGAAATTTAACACAAGAGTAGTGCATGCCTCTCATACCCAGCACATACCACTATCCACACCCAAGGAAAGCTTCCTTTGAGGGCATTCACATTGGCATTTGTGGGTTTAGCTTCCTTTGAGAGCATTCACATTAGCATTTGTGGGTTTCACCCTCTCAGACTGGTAACAGCCAGATGAGAGTTCTCACTGCTAAGCCGTGATACGGAAGATGAGACTCATTACTACTGTTGTTTTAAAGGAAAGAAGTTTTGTTCAGCTCTTAATTAAAAATATCACTTAAATTACTTCAGGCCTGTGTTGAGAACATTTAATTTGTATTACCCATTCACATTGTGTACTGTTTTGATTACAAGAACATTTTAAACCTTGGGATTGAGTATATTTTCCATTCTAATTTAGAAGATTAGTTTGGACATACTGCATTTCTGAATAAAAGTAAAGGTAATGTTCCTGGTTAACCTAGTTATGTTTGCTTTGGCATAATAATTAATGATCAAGGAAAGGAAAAATAGAAGAATGACAGTTCATTAAAAAAATTGGTGTTGACTAATGACTAATTATCAACTAATTATTTGGTAATCATGGGAGATCACTGTTAAAAAGCAAGTCCTTCGTAAGTATAAACATTTGAGATTAGCACGTATTTTTCATTTTAAAAAAAAGGCATTTTTTTCCTTTTCAGATTGAACATGTACACCGTTTTTAATTTACTTTACTGAACATATGTCCATGAAGAATAGAGATTTAGGTGTGTATTAAGGAACAAAGAAGCAAAGACTTTCTTTGAGAAGAGGATGCTTGTCTGAATTATGTAGAAGCATATATCAGATTTATTTTAAAATGTACCTTACCTCTGTATAGGGGGATTTGCCAAACCTGGACTTGAATTATCAGGTTTTATGAACCAGGAAAGCAATTGCATTGCTGTTTTATGTAGATTTTTGAATAATTTACCTTTCTGAAATAGCCATGTTAGGTTTTGATGTACTGAGTACAGTAGTTAGTTCACTCTTGGTCAGTGCAGGCATTCTTGAAATTTAATCCTTGCCTTCCAGGTTTAACTGAAACCCGTACATGTAATTAGATGATAACCACAGTATTCATGAGATTGACAATACAGTGTTCATCTGTGTCACACTTGATGGATTTCTTAGTGTGTCTACTAAGAGAGTCTGGAGAATTTCTTAGAGGAAAAAACCCCATAGATTCTGCTAATCCAAATGCATTCATATAGTATAAATCATATAGCTATACAGCCTCCCTGTGTGATGCACTAAAAGCCCCAAGCTGACACTGAAGTCATGAGGACTGCGGGAACTTTTCTGCTTATTGGCTAAAGCCAGGCAAAATAAGCTCACAGGGAATAACCAGAGGCATTGGGAAGACGTCTACAAAACTAACATGATCAGGATTAGAAAATTGAAGAAAAAATAAAAACTAATTTAGAAACATATTAATTTTTCATTAAATCAAGATTCTTCATTTTGCATCTGCTCTATCGGCTAGAGATCATCCAGGAAAGACTGGTGATTACATTCATGTCCAATTGATTAACCTGGTACACTTTACATTTGTATCATACACGGACTGGACATATAGGTATGGAAGGCATAATAGTCCTTGGAAAGCATGCTGCAGTATTCAGCTATGTGCAGATTTCTTATGGGGAGTTCTGTATATCGTGAAGGAACAGAAAATGTTGAAGCTGAGATCTGTTAAGATGTCTGCCTAAGAGAACAGTGTTGCCCTTGAGGTGCTTGGGTTTGATAGCGACATCTGTACTCAAGCAGAATGCTTGCTTACTATGAGGCATTTTGTTCGAGTAAGGAGAGTAAATTGGTCCCCTAAGTAATATAGAATCCAAGTAGTGCTCATTTCAGTGAAAGGACCCAGGAAAAAGAACAATGGATATTTGTTGAGACAGAATAACAGATGCAATTATCTATTTTTTACATAGTTGTCAAGTCAGATTTATAATTTTACATACATTCCCTTTTGAAAAGAAGTTGCAATGATTAGCCACACTATTTTCTTACAGTGCTCAGAATGAAACTGCCAGTTTCAGGACAGATTTCCTTGTCACAACTGCCTTTAAAAGAAACACATCACCAACTATTGTACAAACGCATACTACCATAACATTTTAAATTTATATGTGCGTAAGGTGCAACCCAATTTCTTTTCACAACATACTGGTCATAGCTTTAAACTTTTTGGTAATTATAGGATGTTTTGTTTTGTTCTGTTTAGTCCAGCAGATCTCTCTTACAGAGAAATTATAATAAAAAAGGGGTTCAAGATCTCAAGAGAGGTTTGAGAACTTTGCATTTCCTACAAAATTCAAAATATTCAACAAATAAGTGTTTGTATATTGCCTCACCAAACTAGTAAAAAATAAATTGCTTTGCTTGTTTTGTGATTTCCCCAGATTTTCTGTGTCTCTAGTAAAGAGTTGGAAATAAGTCAGTTTTTCTGGGGAGTGGCACCAGTTGGGACTCAGATGAATGTATGCACTCTGTACCTTCTCAAGTGGCTTTGCTTTATTGATTTGGTGTTTGTGAAGTCCAAACACTAATGCTCCTAATGATCAGCCATTCTTTTTGACTTTTGGTAACAAGTATTCTCATGCAGTTAATATCAAACAGAACTTTGTGCTCTACATCTGTTATTTCAAAATTCCCATTTTTGAATTCTCCTAGTCTCAAGTAAGTAGTACATTGTCTCCCTTTTTTACTCCCTACAATCTTTTCTCCTACTTCCAGGGCCCCGTGATGCAAAATGTCATTTTGCCGGTCTTCAGTTCCAGTGACAACTTTAATTTTACTGATTTTAATGGGCTTTTCAAATACAATCCCATAGAAGTCTCCAGTAGAAGGAGCTTTGCCCCAGAAGTACTCGTCAATGCTGCTGTAAGCCTTGCTTGCCTCATAGTTTTCAAATACATTCATGTTGGTGTGCAAGTTTGCAGGTGGGTTGTCAGGGATATCAAATGATTCCTCTTCAAAATCATCATCCTTTAGCTTGTTTTCAGCTCCTTTGTAAGATGAGTAGTATCCCATGTGCTGGAACAGAGATGGCTTAAAACGTATCACTTCCTTTTGAGCTAACAGGCCACGAAAGTGGATGAGCAGCCAATCGCAAGGCATTTCTTGGTAAAACATCAACAAAAAATGGGCCAGGCGTGGGAGGTCATGGGAATGGTAAAGCTTTCCAATGTACCCCAGTTTGGAGAATTCCAAAGTCACCCAGTAGGATCCTTCTCGTGAGGTAATTACTTTCTTAACAGCAGTCAAAAAGTTCTTTGAGCAGCGAACATCATCTTCTAGCATCACATAATATTCAGAAAGATTAGCACAAAAGTTAAGAAGGAAAGCATAATCTACATTTTGTTTGGATCGAAACTTCACACGGTCCTCTGGGTCATTGTAATTTCTCTTGAGGCCATCCAGTACAGGGTAATACTCCTCAGGGACATGAATAACTATTAATCTGCCCGCAATTATGTGATGTGCAAATTTCTGTGAAATATCCTGGACCATCCCTTCACACCAGGCTGAGTCAAAATCTGCCAGCTGCACTACCACTGCGATTTCTTTGAGTTCCTCATAACTTGACTGCTCAAATATGGACTTGATGGTCTCAAGCAAGTAGTTTCCCTTTTTCCGTTTCACAGAGGATAGCCCAATTGTAAGATACCCTGTACAAAAGACAATTCAAGCAAAAACTGAGTATCTGACATTGGAAACCATTTCGCCAGAAAGCTATCCTCCAGAGCTGTGCTCATATTAAATAAACCTTTTGAATGGTGAAGTCGGAGAAATTTGGTGTGTGAACTTATTAAGCTGCATGCAACAAAGGACATTTATTGCCTTTTCATGAAAGAAGAATTGCACTGCAAACAAATAGACATATGGAGACTATTGCATTAAATATTCACTTGTTAACTGCAAGAAATGGCATGTAGTGGACAAAAGCCAAAGCAATGTGCACATATATGCCTGGTAGAGGAAACCACGTAGACAATGATAGGGCTGTAAAATCTGCTAAAAGAAAAGGGATTATGAGATAAGTTTGACACAATATTTTTAAAGCAAGGAACTATGAAATGCAGCACAAAAACGTGAGCTATAGATTAATTGCAAAACTTTTATCATTTTAAGCACTCTACAAGACTAGTTACACTTATGCATAACTTTACAGTTTCATGGATGTTGCATGGATAATTTCTTTCTGCGTGTTCATTTTTAACTGAATTTATCCAATTTTTCCTTGCTAGTAGTTCTTCTAACCCTCTTTCAGGACTCATTGAGCATTTTACAGGGAACATATTTAGATTTTTTTTTAAAGTAGAACAGAACTTACTACTGCATACCTGTGTTTGTATAAATAATTTTTAATGCTGTTACATCTTTCTAGGGGGAGATGCATCTTAATTATAAGGGAAGAATTTTCATCTCTGCTGTTTTGGAGTCACTGCCATTGCATTTTTACCAGTAGTCCAAATCAATTTTTTCAGATATTTGCTAATATATCTCCATTTTTCTAACTTCTGATGTAAAAAATATTAAGACTTTATAATTGACAGGGTGTACTTCAGTTGAACCTACCCCAACTTTCTTAAAATATTGTGGTTTGTAAAAGACTGCTCTGATAAAGTGATTCAGATTTTCCCTTGAGGCTTAAGTCTGCTCAAAATGCAGTTGCACAGTGAAGTACAACCCCCAGAAGTCATTCACGCTGCCTACACAGCCCCAAATTTCTCAAATCTAATTTGAACAAACTTTACTTTATAGCTTTCTATGAAGATCAACAACTCACAGATTATTTTCTTTTACCATCTGTGCTTGGACTTCTGAGCCTTGTTTATGTTTGTGAAATGATTGATTTGGAACCCAAAGGACACCTGTCTAAAAGCTAGGTATGGCCATATTTCACTTCAATATGAAAGTCTTGAACCCTGCCTGAAGTCAGAATAACTAGATAGTCCATCTGCATATGGCTGCAAGAAGAATCCTCCTTTACTGTCCCCATAATAGCACAATTCACCTCCCTTGTTATCACAGCTAAAGGAACAAGGAGATCCATTCACAGCTGCTGGACTGGCAGAACAGGGAATCTGATGGGTGTATCTATGTGATCCCAAGCATACCTTAGATTGGAGTTACCAGTTATGCAGACAGAGGCTGACAGTATGGTCTCAGAGGGTGGGTACAGAGCACCACCAGCATGTGCCTTGCTCCTGCTTCCTGAATCATCTCCCTCTGGCCTGGGGGGAGATCCACAAAAATATGCTTGTATAGACCATCCAGGGGCTGCCTGCAGGACGACTACAAGTCAGGCATTTGGTCAGAAGGTAACCAGGCTGTGGGGCAGTCATTGCTAGGGCTGAACTGGCAGCTGCCCAGGCACTGCCTATGCAGAGACAAATAGCTGTCCCACTAGCTCTCTGAGATTGTCACTGCTTAACTCAGACCATCTTGCCTAGAAATACAACAGGGACTATATGGATTTTACCCATTTTTAAATTACCTCATTTCATAACATTCAGATTGCAGTTACTTACTTTTCCTTGGCAAAGGCGTGCCAGCTAGGTAGCGATAGGAAATGTTTATAGATCCTGAGAAATTAGACAAATCTTTAAAAGTGTGAACATAGCGCTCTGGGTTGAGCTGGTGCGTGGCTGTTTCTCTGATTAATTGCTTGTCCCCTTCCTATTAGTGAGAAAACAAAAAGAATAGGATAGGGAGAGAGACAGACAGAAACACATTTGTGAATGCCAGCCAGAGAGGAAACACGGACAGGCAGGTTTCCAAGAATAACATTTTTCAGTGTCAGCTTTCATGAAAGCATGTAGATGTCACCTCATTTTTTAAAAAACCCATTACTGAATATCATACATTTTTGGCTACAGAAAATCTACCATAACCCTTCAGATTACGGTAACAGGAAAAGAAGAAAAAATATTTTGGACAAAAATCTAGAGAGGTTGCAAACACTAAATTATTACCAAAAAAATGCTGTGGTATTCAAAATAAGGATAAGAAAGCATCAGTCAGGAACAGATGTGATAATTTTTATAGATGGTGAAGTAGGGGAGATTTTTTGAAATGTTTTCAGTGATTAAAAAAACCACCAAAACTGTTGCAAAGGAAAGATGAAACTAGATCCTGGCATCTGGCTCATTTTGCCACTTTTCTGAGTAGCTCCAACTCAGATTTGTGATAAGTAGAAATGCATGTGATCATCCAGACAGCCAAAGCTTTCTCTGGATTTAGTGAACACTGATGGTATAGAAAAAAGGCAAATTTATCACCATGGCTCCTCTTCCTGCCTCCTTCTGTCTTTTTCTTCCAAGAGGCTTCTTGAGCCATAGTAAAGTCACACAAGGGAAGAAGTGGCTTCATCAGCAGTGCCCTATCCATAAGCTCAGTTGGGTCTCAGGGAAAATCTGTTCCTCAGTCCTTAAGAAAAGGGAAAATATCTAACAGGTTGTAGTGTCACAAAACTGAATTTAAAGGTAGGAATGCTTATTTAATTTACACTGCTTGATTCTAGTCTGTTGACAGGCCAGTGTATGAATGAGTTCATTTCTTCTGATACATATAGCCTGTTAACGCACTAAAAACTTCCTGATCTGTCATTAAATGGGGGCATTGTGCAGCAATAGTACTGCTGCTAACTACAACAACCACAGAAACAGCACTTATATTTAATGGTATAAATATTAAAAAATGTGTCAAAGATATATTTTATAGCCCAAAGAAATATTTCTGTAAACTGATCCTAGGTTCTTTTTAACTTCATTATTTTTCTTTCATAGAAGTAGTAAATAATCCACTTCTGAGCTTAGTAAAGATCTTTGGCGGACATCCAGGGGCATCTACCTGCACTGTTATGCTCTCTTGATCTGCAATGTCTCTCTGGTAATTTCTTTCTAGTGCTGCTATGCTACTTTGCATTTGCTCATAAGTTATGAGAGGAAGGTTTATCGGATTCCAGATTAAAATGTAACACAATGGGCTAGGAAGAGAATGCACCAAAACTTCAGGAGATATTCCATGAAAACTGTCAAATGGAAAAAAAAATGGTCTGGTCCAAAAACTTTATTTTTTTAAAACCAGCCTTTCTTTAATGCCAGAACATCATATGTCATTGGTTCAGAATGGAGCACCAAAATTCTTCATTATATAAGAAGGTCTTGGAGTGGGAACCCCTTCTGCTGAGGTTTTTGTACTTAAAAAGTTTCAAAATGTTTAGAAATAGAGAATGTCAGGACAAAATATTTTGATTTTAACAAGCAAAATATTTAAACTGACCACAAAAATTTTCCGTTTCTTTCTTTTCTCTTTAAGAAGTGCCTTTTGTGGCTAACAATCTGTTTTTAAATTGCTGTTGTTTTCATTCCTGTGTTGAATGAAAAGCAAAACTGAAATATGGATTTTTCCAAAAATTTAAAATCTGGTTCTTCTACCTCTGACTACTGTGCAGAGGTCAGTGAAGCTGAAGAGCTTGATTAGATTTCTTTAGCTGTCTTCTCTAATTTTTTCTGTGATGGTTCTGGCTTTCATCTGTTAACTAACCTCTAACTTACTTCCAGTGTTTGCTGGAGCTTAGGAGGTTCCTGTGGGTGCCATGGGAAGAGATGCCAGAAGTTGTCCATTCTTTATAGAGATACTCTGCTCTGCTAAGGATGCTGTGTCAGCTACAATACTATTGTTTTCATAGTGCCCAAAATAATGATTAGTATTCATAGGAGAGTGCAGAAGGCATGCTTCACTTGCAGTTCACTTACAACTCAGAATACGTATATAAAAACCACTGCAAATCATACTGATGTTGTGATCTAGGTTATATTAATTCAGTATGTCTTCAAAATGTTTGATCAGATGTAGTACACATGCTGCAGAAGAAGCACCTTAAACTGCTCTGCTGACACACATGCATCAGCACTGTATACCCTCTATCAAACATACTTAAGCAATTTTCCCAGGTGGGCTCTTACTTTCGATTTCCACAGCAAATGCCGTGCATAAAACAGTGAAGGGATTCTTCGGACATAAGAGAGTCTCTGAGCAAAAAGGGAAAGTTCTCCTCTCCCTTCTTAAGATTTGCCACAAAGTGAGATCACTTTGTCATTCTAACTTGCTGAAAAAGGCCACTCATCTCATCTTACATCTGGTGAAAGAGGTGCCAGCGCCACATCTCCTTGCACAGCCTGCTCTTTGAGACTGGGAAGAGAAACTCAGGGTCAATTGCACCCTTCCTCTATCAGTTACCTTCAGGAGATATTCCAGCAGGAGACACCCTACAATTAGAAAGTCAGAGGGCCTTTGGGACTCTGAGGACTTTCAGATTCCTGTTCCCTGAGGGGAACTGTTTAGCCTGCTGTCCTTGAAAGCTATTCCCCAGTGTATCTCTTCTCACCGCCAACACTGAAACTGCTTATCTTTTACCTCAGCAGAGAAAACACACCAGACAAGTTAACGGAGCTGTCAGACATGGTCAGGAAAGTTGAAAATAAAAATAAATAAATAAACTAAAAAGTCAACAGCCTAACACATTTGAAAAATGCTTGATGGACCATAAAGGTATCAAGAGATCTGGGAGAACTGTCAGGAGACTTGGCAAGAGACTTGGCTGGGAGCTACATGGACGCAAACATGCCAGAACTGTGATGAGAGAAGCAATGAAAGAGAGTGGATTTCTAAAAAGGGGAAAAAAAAGAGCAAATTAAGAATAAGACATGGAGCCATCTGGGGAGCTGGCAAATAGGACAGGAAAAGATTTCAAAAACAAACGAAGAGGAACACCATTAGCAGTGATAAGAAAAGCACTTTCAGAAACATCTGGGGGACTTTGAAGCAATTAGTGAAAGGAGAAGAAGCATCAGGGAAAATCCTACTGGGGAAAAAAAAGTGATAAGCCAGGTCAAATTTGATCACAATCAAGAAATGATGAATAAATAAAACATAGCGCAAAACCTTAGTGAAAATACTGTTAGAGAAAGCAATATGTCTGTAATGGAGTAACATGCTAAAAACATGGGTTATCTTTCCAATGGTTTAAAAAGTAGTAGGATAGTCTTAATAGTATTTACAATATTTTTATAAGTAAAGTTATAATATTTTACATTAAAATTACTAGGAAGTTATCTATGGTTTTGATAAATTCATGTAAGGATTTTACTGTTTATGTATTGCACATTTTTCATACTGTGATGTTGCTTTTCAGATTCAACCGAGATCGGACTTCACCTTTCAGAATATTGGAAAGCCCATACTGTCCCAATTAGATGAATCAGACAAAGAAGGTTGGCATAGAGGATCAGAAAGCTGCTCAATAGTTCAGTTCAAGTTCAAGAAAGAGGGCTGTGTAATCATATCACAATGTTACATATTCAGTTTAGTCATTTTACTATTTGCAAGCTCCAGTTATTAAACTACCATGTTCTTTTACTGGGCCCAGTCCAACCTCAGATGAACCAGAAATTCAATCCATTAATCAACTCTTCAGAGCTTACTTGACATTCAGCACTGAGACACCCATAGGTTACATATAAATTGCAGAGTTAGGTTACCTTGCCAGTAGCTTACTTGTTGAGATTCCTAACACGGATCTTTCAAGAAATCTTTTTCACAATCATAAACTTACACCAGCTATCATTTATGTCTAATTGTTAATTCTGTAGCACTGAACCTGCCAGACTCAAATCTGGGATACAGGAAGTGAGAAAAACACAGAATAAAAGCACTAAAAAGAAATTATTCATGCAAGGAGCTTGAAATGTATGGAATCAGTGTAAGTTCTCTTTTATAATTGTATTTCTGGTATATTGTTTAATACAGTATTCACAGGTGAGATTTGCAGTGTGGACTGAAAAAGGAGCTCCTAGCTCACCTGAATATTTCAGATGTAGATGATTTTCAACACTAAAATTGAGGGAAATCCGGAAGTATGGAAAATACAGGGGGTGTTTTGACTCAAAGGAAGATATCTGACAGAGATGTCTCCATGTTTTGCTACATTCATTATCTCCCATACCTCCAATGAACAATGACATATTTTACTTCTGTGAAAAGGCCTGTTAGAATCTTACTGGCACACCCTGTGTGCAGTATATATTGATAAGATGGCTTCATCATAAAGGACACATTTTGAGGATACTTCACTGTTAATGGTACGCTGACAGGGGAAATTGCAGGAATTATGAATTTTCCTGTTTAACTAGGGATGTGTCCTGTTCTGTCGTTCCAGGATAATTTCTTCCATCTAAGAAACTTACCAAAACATAACCATCTTCAATGTACAAGTTCATGAACAGCAAGCAAATGACAAGGACTCCTAAGAACGACACAGCTGATCGTTTCCGCAAGCATCTCATTTTATCAAAATATTTCAAGTTTTGTCTCATGTGAAGAAAGGCATACAGTAGTGTCACCTAGGAAAGAAAACCACAGTGTTACAAGAACTACTAATCTGATAAATATGACAGCAAACCAACTTACCTTCAGATGTATCAAATCCCTTCAAACACGCATAGACTATACCCTTTAAGGTGGAATTAATTTAATTTAATCATGGTCATCTTCAAGTTTAACATACAATCTTAACTATAATTTAAGATTCTTTTTTTTTGTCAATAAAGAAAAAAACATACTTTATCCTACCCATTTTAGGCTGGAATTATGATATCACTGTGGCAGGAGTGCATTAGCAGTTCAGTTTCCCATGTATAATGGTCAGATCCCAACTTGATGTCAAAAGAAGATGGTGTGCACTGTTTCCCTGTGTACCCATCTCTCCTTCTAAAGACAGTTCAAGCCAACAGGCAAGGAAGAAGCCATTGCATGACTCAGTATCATAGGCAATAGGAAAAGTCTGGATACCAGAACTGCCAGGCACAAACAAGGTACCTTCCCTGCAGTAAGAAGGTAGTAGCAAGACTGTGCAGCATCCCTTGGCCCTAGGTGTCTGTATTAAGATGGAAAGACTCACTGGAGGAAAGACTCACTCTCTCCAGAAGAAGAAATGTCTACCTTAGAAGGATGTCTACCTTAGACCAGACACATCTAAGCAGACTATTGGAAAGTCCTTACTGCCCCAATTAGATGAATCAGACAAAGAAGGGTGGCATAGAGGTTCAGAAAGCCACTCAGTAGTTCAATTCAAGATTAAGAAAGAGGACTGACTAGTCATATCACAATGTTACATATTCAGTTTAGTCATTTTACTATTTAAAGCAAGCCCTCTACTGTTCCTGGCTGACAAATCATAAGCATTAACCTGTGTAGGACTACATGTGTTTGAACAAGATCTGGCCACAAACTAAAGAAACAGACTCCAAATCAGGCTGCCCAAACTCTGAGAGATTCTTAACTAAAAAGTAGATTATAAACTCACCATTTATGCTCTCACTTGTTTAAGTACCAATGTATTTTTGTTATTGTCCATAACAATGTCTGTCTATCAAATTTAATATATTGAAGTCATGTACAAATGGAGAGTTTAAAGCTAGCCTATGTGAAGTAGTAAAGAGCACTGCATGTGCAGTGGTTAAACTCAGCATTTAAATACCTTCATTTTTGAAAGTGCTGAACATCTAAACTGACACAAAATAGGCCCAATTAGGAGTTCCATAAAAGATTTGTCATATCATATAGAAAATTTTCTGGATTAATAACAAAAAAACTTCCAAGTGCAAAATTCGATCTATATTTGTCTTGCTAAACTAATTAAATATATCTAACAGTATAAAATGTGAGTCCATTAGACTCTAGAGAACAGGGAGGTAAATACATCAAGTATTAGTAATGCAAATGTTTAACTGCAAAGTTTGTTCATATGGATTCAAGATGAACTGCAGTAAATGGACACCAATTGTACACAGAATGATTTTAAAAACACTATGTTGAGAATAAGAACAACTTACATGTTGCACAATGGGAAAAAAAAAGAATTGATAACAATGTATATTTCTGCCCCTATTTATTTGAGGGTGGGCTGAATTTCAGCGGACTGATTATCCTGAAGCTGAAAAAGCCCAATGTAGCTATTTTTTAAGTTAAGGCAACAATTTCATTTTCCTTAATATCTAATGAAAATAACCATGAGGAAGGAGCTGTCAGGGCCATGGATCTCCAAACCCCGCCCTGTGACAGCACAGTGGTTGCTGGGTGTCTGTGGATTCCAGCAGGCTGTTGTGGAAGTGAAAGATTGCCCATGTTTTAGAAAAGACCATATTACACATACAGTTTGGGTTTAATTTTGTTTCTTTTTTTTTTTCTTTTTTTCTCCCAGCATAACTACTGATTTTCAAAGCAATACACTCTTTTAAAAACTTATCAGAGGATCACTGGATGGATAAAATACTGACACTTCTCAGAGAATGGCATGAACTAGCCTGACTATTGAAGATGCAGGTAGTCTGGATTGGAGTGCTTGCAGCCACTTGCAGCTTCAGGAATAACAGAGATGCACTAGAGTTGCACACATTGAAGTTTTTCTTTGGAAAACTTGGGAATAAGTAAGTGTCTTTTCAGTCACAAGATGACTGTATGTGCCATGTTTACTGATTGGACTGCAGTATTACACAGTCCCCTCACCTGAGCAGCCTGGCTGAAGTCCCTAAGTGTGAGGAAGGGGACTTGCAACTACGTTTGCTGGTTATATTAGTTTTTCCCCATGCAGTTTTCTTTAGATCATTACTATGTTGGATTAGGAATAGAAATTGAGGGAATTGCGCAGGTGAGACTGGAGGAACACAGGACTGTCATTACTAATGCTGATTTACAGGAAGAGAAGAGCCCGGTATGGCCACCATTCAGAGGAAAACACTTGCATTTCTTGTGTTGGTTTCACACAAAGTTATTACAACATTCTTATTTTACAAATAGAGTCCGTGAAACGGTTGAAAGCAAAACACCATTCCAGTAATGTTTCTTTGTTCATAAGACCTATTGGTAGGCTCATACCAACTGAAGGAACCAAAGGGAAGGACACCCCCAACTAGGATGCGACCTGTTTTGGACCCCGCCTCACGGAGGAGGCACAGGCGTGATCACTGGCACCAGATGGCAGTGCGGACGCGCTCTTGCCAGCCTTCAACTTGCTCCTAAAGCTATTCCTTCCAACCAGTTTGTCTGAAGGCAGTATTTAGCATACTTACACTGTAAGCCTTTAGCTAAAAATGTGCACAGACTCATACATACAAACATACAGAATTCCTTACATTTCCTAGAACTACTGCTTCTTGCAGCTCCGTTTCCAATCTGTAACATTGCATAGGGGAGTACTACGCAAGTGAGATTTGCAAGGAAAAAAAGGTAAATTTTACCTTTTTTGCTGGTGATGTCAGTCATCTTTTGAAAAATAGTCTCAGAACTTCCCACAGTGAGAGCCCTGATGTTCTTTAAGACCATTTGAGCAGAATATTCACCATTACTCAAAACTAAGACTCTGATATTGAAAAAAAGGCTTCAACTCATAATTCAATTCTGCAGTCAGAGCTTTGCTTGAAGATTTTATGCCTTCATTATTCATGCACAATTAAGTAGCTATCAGGATGGTATAAATGCAATTTGTTTCATAAAGCTGGCATTAAGCATTTAAACGTAATAATTAATAAACATGCATGAATTATAAATATTTTCCTCTCTCAATGAGATGTATTGTTTTCCTCCGTCTCTTCAGAGATCTCTTCAGATCCCAGATCCCTAAATATATGTTTGCCATCACACATACATGTGCAGTTTTACATAGTAATATGAAACTACAATTCTTTTGACTTTCTAAAATGATACAGCAATTAAAAGACAGTGAGCTAAAAAATTCAATTACATACCTTTACAGTGTGAAGAAGCTGTTCTTTATAGAGTCTGAAAAGGTGTGAAAGATGTGTAAAGGCCAAGACTGATTTTCACATGATAATGTGCTGCTTTCTCTTGCAGAATTTGCAACACTCAGAATAATTTTAAAAATTGTTGTTTTAAAAAGCAAATCCCAAGTGACCTTCCAGTAAGAGTCTGTTCTTAATAAGCCAAGTCCTTGAAACCAAAAAATGAAATTAAAATATTTAAATTAAAGCTGTTAAAATTATTTAAATATCTTTCAATTATGATGTCAATGTAGGTGTTCCCAAGAGGAAAAAAATGACACAAAGCAAGATTTTTTCCTTATTTTCCTCTTTCTCAGAGGAAAAGGCTTTTTGCCAGCCCTGTAGTAATTTCTCCAGACCACATACATGCACACTCACTGTGGTGAACCATTTCATATTCAATCCACCCTAATTGTTCATCACTTTCTGACAATACTAGGGATTTGTGCCTTGTCCTGCTTTCAGAGATTATTGTTTACTTTCCTGATCTGTTTCCTCCTCAAACAGATACGTAAAAAGGCCCTGCGGTGTTCCTTTACCCTTAAGTGTGCCAACTCAGCTTAGCCTTACCTAACCAATACAGTGAATCTGCTTGTATCTACAGCTGTACAGAGATGCAGCAACATGATCATCTTTGTATTATATTCTGGTCTGCTTGAGTGCCGTGCCCCAGCAGCTCAAGAAAAGTTGCTTATTTGCAGAGGAACTGATGGCTGTCAGAAATGGCAACTGCATTACTTTTATACTATAATATTTCCAAATCAGGCACATAGCTTTGCCTGTCACTGCAGAGTCTGTATTCCAGGATGTACAGTAGAGCAGATCCACTACTACATTTATTATATCACCAAAATCCATAGATAACACACAAAACCCCATGACTGGATTATTAAACCCCTTGTGAACTTTATTGCAATCTCTGATTTGACTAAGACACTCAGAAGCAAGTACTTCATTCCTCAGCCTTGTGACATACCATTCCACTGTTGTGTAATTGAATTGCTTTACTTGCAGTTCTTAATGCTTGTCCAATTTGCTTTTCAGCTTTTCTTTTTGGAAGGCTGCACATGATGCCTCAAGGAGCGCATTCAGTCCTCTTTACAAAGTGGCAAAGGAAACACTTTCAGAAAAAAAAAAGGGAAAAAAAAAAAGAAAAGAAAAAGGAAAACAGGAATTTTATTATATGGTTATTATTAAATTTTGCATGTCTCATGGTCTTCTTATACAAGATGAAAAAAACAAACCCTAGGTTGTGATATACATTTGAGCTACAGTAGGTAGTGAACTGGAAAATTATAATGCATAGGCTATTCCATCGGGCTCAGATAGACTCCTAGCAAGATTCACTGTCTGTCTTACCGAAAGCCTGAAAGTACATATACAATGTTTAAGGCTGACAGGCAGGATGTTTGCTGTCACTGGCAGCAGGGAAGTAAAAACTGGTCTGAGGGAAAGGAAGGTTTAACTCAGAATGAGGCTAACAAATCCAGAGGGTAGAGCTCAGGTTTTAAACTGCCCATAAGTACATTTTTTGGATGGCTTATCATTGTGTAGCTCCACATGCTCAAAATAAATGGTTTACAGATTATCATGTCTTCTGAAATTTATATTCTAGATATAGAAAGTTAAAAAAGAAGTATATAAGTAGGCAGATTACTCAAAATTAACACCGATAAAAGGATGGGCAAAAGAAGTGGGTTTTAAAAAAGGATTTGAAAGGCATATTGATCCTTGATCCGCAGAAAGTGAGAGATTATTTCAAACACTGGTGTAGCATATAGATATATACAGACCCCAACAGTTTGGAAAAAGGGGTGAGAGTTTGGGAGAAAACAGATGTTTCAGCTGAGGCAAGTTACCGAACAATACAGAAAACTAGAGTTTAAATTCGATGTGGGTAATGGAGGATGAAGCGTCTTTCCTGTCTGACAGCTTCAGAGTGACATAAAATGGAGCCACAAAACTTACTTTGTCCGTAGCGCTCTGAGCAAAATGTAATGTATTTCTTCTGGCATGGAGGAGTCAAGTCTAATCAAGGGGAAGAGGTGACTAAGAAGTGTGAAGATGTATTGACTTAGATGGTAAAGCACTATCTAATCCATCACTGGATGTATGGCAGTGTATACCACTGGATATATTTTATCAAGTATGTTGTAGTGTAAAAGATGGGTTTTAGAAAAATAATATAGACAATGAGTTAACGGGATGTGGAAAGAGCCTGGAAGGCAAGAAAAAATGACAAAGAAATCTGAAATAGCCCTCAAGTTCTGCTCCACAGCAACAAAGCAGAGGGAAAAATAAAACAGCATGGGCATGAAGAGGGAAGAGACAGCTCACTGTAACATCCAGAGAGAGTGAGATTAGAAGCTTTTAGAGATACAGGAGTGGGGGTTTAGGCTGCATCAGAAATACAGGCAGGAATGCTTGAGCATTGAAAATAGCACTGGGCACTGTTCAGAGGAAAGAATTTATAGGACGATGAGGATAGGGATTGAGTTAAATAGATATTCAATAGATTTTATCCGTTGACTCATCAATGAATGAAAGGAAGACATGGATACAAGCACTGATACATTCAACAGCAAGCTAAAACTTTTATGGACAATTATCATACAGTACATTTCTATAGTATGTGAGTACAGTGATGATCACTTACAACAGGTTGTCAGGCAAACGAAATTCCTTGAGTCTTTTAGGCACCAAATTGAATAAACTAGAGGGATATCCTGGTCTTCAGACACTCCTGCAGATCTCAGTCCCTTCACCCAAAGAACAGACTATATGAGCTAATCTCTCAACAACACTTATTTTGTGAGCTAACTTTTGCCTCAAGGTCCCATAGTGTCTTACTTGAGGTGTATGGCTAAGAGCTTGTCCTTCGCCATAATCACATACCCTGGGCATCACTGTTGTGGACGGAATTGCACAGAGATGTAGACAAACTTATTTTGGTGGTGAAAAGAAAATCAATATAAATGTTTGACCAAAGCCAGTTAAGCTTAATGAGAAAAGTTTCATCTGACCCTGTCTAAATCTGGTCATGGTTTTCTCTACAGCACATCCTGTAGCCTCAACTAACAGAAATATGAGTAGCTTTTCCACAGAACCACAGAATCACAGAATGGTTGAGGTTGGAAGGGACTTCCGGAAGTCATCTGGTCCAATCCCCCTGTTCAATTTGAGCCACCTGGAGCTGGGTGCACAGGACCATGTCCAGACAGCTTTTGAATATCTCCAAGGAGGGAGATTCTACAACCTCTCTGGGAAGCCTGTGCCAGTGCTCTGTCACCCTCACAGTAAAAAAGTGTTTCCTTAAGTTCAGAGGGAACCTCCTGTGTTTCAGTTTGTGCCCATTACCTTTGGTCCTGTCACTGGGCACCACTGAAAAGAGCGTGGCTCCATCTTCTTTGCACTCTCCGTTCAGGTATTTATTTACATTGATGAGATTCCCCTTGAGCCTTCTCTTCTCTAGGCTGAACAGTCACAGCTCTCAGCCTTTCCTCATAGGAGAGATGCTCCAGTCCCTTAATCATCTACATGGCCCTTCATTGGACTCTCTCCAGTATGTCCATGTCTCTCTTTTACTGGGAAGCCTGGAACTGGACCCAGTACTCCAGGTGTGGCCTCACTAGTGCTGAATAGAGGGAAAGGATGACCACCCTTGACTTGCTGGCAATGCTTTACAGCCATGATACCATTCACCTTCTTTACTGCAAGGGCACATTGCTGGCTCTTCTTCAACTTCATGTCCACCACACACCCCCAGGTCCTTTTCTGCTAAGCTGCTTTCCAGCTGGGTGGCCCCCGGCATATATTGGTGCATGGGTTGTTCCTCCCCAGGTGTAGGACTTTGAACTTCTCCTTGTTGATGTTCATGAGGTTCCTGTCAGCCCATTTCTCTAGCCTGTCGAGGTCCCTTTGGATTGCAGCACGACGCTGTGGCGTATCAGCCACTCCTCCCAGTTTTGTGTCATCTGCAATAATTTAGACATTTGTAATCCTGACGTGGAGAGAAAAAGAAAAAAAAAAGACCCTCCATGCAGTTGCATAAGTGTATGAGTAATGTGGACCAATCGTTTGCTGTAGCCTTAACCCAAAATGTGATGCTAGCCACAGAGTTCTGATAAACCTCTATCCTCTTCTTGCTTTGCAGTGTCCGTGGCCTGTCAGAAGGTGGCATTACCAGAAGTGCGCAACCCTGAGAGACTTTATATGATGAGGAGCAAGGAACATCTTTTGTGAGAAGTATGCACTTCTGGGGGAATACTCTTTGTGTAGTTTGTAATGGACCTATGTCAGGTATTGAAAGATGTTTTAACATTGCATCCTTACATATTGTTTCACAGAACTTACATAATAATATGCATTTGAGGCATCCTGCCAAGATCAAAAAGCAATGAATTTTTCTTGGGTGACTACGAAATAATGGGTTTTTTTTTACAAATAACATTTCTGGGTCCTTTATCCTCTAGTTAGGCTAGGTTTAAGTGTTTCAGAACAGGAAATGGTCCATTTAGAAAGGTGGCTAACTGTTATAGGGCAACTCTCAAACTCATGAGATTCTGCCATATAATTGATTATTTGCACAAAGTCAAGTGTCTGTGAAGTTCATGGTACCCCTGGGAAATAATGTAAAATAGATTAGGAGATTAAATGCGAGAAAATTGGTTTTCACTGGCCATACTACTAATCTTTTTCTAAGATAAGTGTTTCATTAAGACTTTCCACTGAGCACCCAGACAGCAGCTTCCTGATCAATAAAATAACTCATTCCATAGAGAAGGCTTCGAAAACTATGTATGGGTGTGTGGGACCAACAATTGGCTTATTCTTTTTTTAAAAAAAAACAACAAATTTCAGTAAGTTTTGATGAATAGGCATCTATAAAATGAAAACAATTATTTATAAAATGCTGCATTTGTTCCTTGTTTTTTTAAAAATGTTTTGTGTGCTGAACTTCATATATTGTCACGCACAAAATATACTACTGTGATCATTTCTTTTCAGGAGAAGCAATCCAGTGTGGACAAGTTACATCCAAAATTTGTCATCTTCAGCTCTGATTCTGCAGCCAGATTTACTAGCAGAAATCCAACTAATATCTCTGAATCTATTAATGGATTCACAAACTGGTAGTCTTGATTGCATTTATATGGTTTTTAACAAGAAAGAATTAAAAGTATTTTTGCTATTCAGTGGACTTTGCGATTTATAGGCTAGTCTGGTCTTGATCTATTACATTAATTAATGTTGATTGCATAACTAATGGAGATGGTTTTAAAGGTACCATAAAATCTGCAACGTTATCTTGCACTGTAATGCAATTAGGTCATGCAAGCTAAGCAGGATCTGTAGTGGGAGGGATTAATAGCTGCTGTTGCAAGTATCATCACTGCTTCTCCCTTCTGAGTTAATGCTACATTAGACACCTTGTAAATAAATGCTTCATAGAAAGGAAGCAGACCAGGTACACTTGCAGCTTTCAATTGCCATGATGATGATTTCAACCTTAATCATCAGATTTCCCGTAGACTTCAGAAAAGTGGCTCTAGGCAGAGTGAGAAGAAGCCTCGGATGAATAGCTACATGTCGAGCTAACAGACATTTCAGGTCCATGAAGGTGAGTAGCATGGGATCTCTTGTGAGCCCATGGACTTATCTAAAGCTGCTTTCAGTGAGCAGGGCCATGCTGCCATATATCTCTGTGACCTGTCAAGTAAAACTAGTTCCATTTGGGTAGGCAACATCTCTCCAAAGCCTCCATACTTCTGCATGCATCTCTCCGTGGAAATCTCTGCTATCCAATGAGCACCTGGAGCCTCATTTCATTAAATTGATGCACCGTTATTCAAAGGAATCGTAGGGAAGGAGAAGGGATTACTACCTCTGTCTTGTAGCAGATTAGTTTCAAATTTTTTTAGGAGGTGCTTATCTCATTTAGCTTCCAGCTTCAATTTATCTGTTTACTAACATTATGTTTAGTGGTATCTGTTAGGTTGTGCCAGAGATATTTTTGTAACCCAAGCAAAACACTTTCTGCCCCCTGTCTTTTTTTAAAAAAAGAAACCCTAAAGAAAAACCATCAACAAAATGCCTGGATGATACAGGCAACCTGTCAGGTGTGGTGAATAGACGTTCTTATCCTTAGCATATGACAAACATGATGATCAATAAAGGCTTAAATGACCTTTTCCACTATTCTGTATGTCACTTATTATAAATAAGCTCAAGCCATGGCAATAAAATACTATTTGCTATCAAGCTTTCTAATGACAAAAAATGTTTTTTGAATTTTCTATTTTTTCCAAGAAATAGTTAAATAAACAAAGCTTGTAGCAGGGTGTGAATAAATCTTAAAAAACATCTTTGATCATTTTCTCTAGAGTCTTTTAAGGTAAACTTCCAACCCACTTTTCTTCTGAAGAAACTGTAAAATATTGCTTCAGATTAGTGACAGAAGGCTTTCATTTTTTGTGTCTTAAATCTTATCAATATCATAAAGATATGGTTAATAAGTAAAATAGTTATTTCAGTTGAACACAATACATGGACAGGAAGGAACTTTCCTCAGTATGGTCAATAATAAGTTCAATAAGTCTGAATGTGCACTTTTATAATCTGTTTTTCTCATTTTTACAATACCAGTAACTACGGTATAGTTTACAGAGGAAAGGGAATTTTAGAGTTTGCAGAAAAAGAAGTACAGTAAAAGAGCTGCTCACTAAAAAATTTACATTTCTTTGCAAGTAAAGTTCAAACAAGACCGACTGCTAATTTAAACTTTTAGTTAGTCCTATGTACTAGGAGTAAAATCAAGCATTTTTACTGAGAAGAGAAACAACTAAAATGTCCACAATATCTTAAATAAAATAAAAATGCAAATAATATATATATAAATTCTCCATGGCAGGTTAAAAAAGAATTTGATTTTTTATTTTACATTTCATATAAATTCCTAGCTTTGCCCCTTTGTAGGTACACTAGTTATCTTATTTTTAAATAGCTCCTGAAATCCAGAAATTAGTTTTATGGTGAGTCTTATGTGATGGCATGCATACCACTTTGCTCAGACTGATTCCTTTAGAGAATCTACCTTGCAATGCTATTCTGAATCACCTTTTGTAGAGGCTTCTCGCCACCAGTGATATTATAGAAAGCTCAGGGAAACTAACAGTCTAACTCAGAAATGTTATGAAACACTACTGTAAATGCTCCTAAAATCTCCAGTACCTTATGGTTTTCTAGTGAATTATGATGTAAGTATATTTAGTAACCCTTAATGACAAGAGAGATGGAATCTTTTCAAACAAGGCTCCCAGGAATGACTGCAACAGAGGAGCACATAATAACTTTGTTGACTGATGCATGAAGTCCTAGTTCCTGAGGTGACACTTTCAGTTCACTCCTCCATTACTGAGTTTTGGGATATGTCTGTTGGATGTATGCCCCATTGTTTGAGAACTCATTGGAGTTGTTTTTCATTTTCTTCTTAGAATGACATTCACTTGACCAAACACAGACACCTATGATGTGAATGTCTGAGCTAGTCACACTTAGGCACAGTTTAGAGACAATACAGAAAATAAGTATTTGTACACTGTGATTCATCTCACTGAAAAGTCACTGTCTAAAATATATCAGATGAATTGTGCCCTAAAAATGCCCATGTCTCTTCACTGGCTGCAAAAACAGCCTGAGATGGCCGACTCAGATACAGATACCAAAAGGGAGGAATTCCATTTACATTTTCCCTTTCTTTGTCTCTTTTGTTGCCTTTTTAGGGACAGCACATAAACAATAAGCCACTGTCTCTAGATCCAAAGCGTGGACCTACAGCATGGACCTACACCTTTCCTAAGCACAGAAATGTCCTAATTCTGACAATAACACAAGGTCAGATCATAGATCGTCCCCACCTATAACACTATGGCTGGCACATCTTGCCTGCAGTAGACTGCTGCAAGTTATCCTCCATTAAAAAGCTTGAGTTTGGTTGTCTGTCCCAAGGCAGTTCCCTTTATGCATCTCACAAGCCAGTTCTCTGACTCCAGATATCAGTCTCTGCTGCTTCCCCCCGGCTTTATCCAGAACACAGTTTTGCTGCTGCTAGAGTTTCCGCTCAATAGATTCATCACAGTACAACACACAGAGGACAGACTATTACCTGCATGCCCCACAGTAGGTTCCTAATAGCTTTACTGCAGGATATTTGAAAGTTGAAAGAGATACCCATTAAAGCGCTTAACAGCCACAGTGGACTCATGCCCTCAAGTTGTGTTAATGGGGGAAGTAATCTACTGGCTGTCTGTATCTTTGACTCACCCACAGTACCTGGCAAGATGAGAAACTCAGTTCATTCAATGCATTCAAATGAAGCATCTGATTTTAGGTGGAATAAATTCTCTGTATGGCAGGACAGTAAGGCAGAGAGCTGTTTCATTTCAATGCAGTAACTGAACTGAGATTCTGATCTTGCCAGGTACTGTGGGTGAGTCAAAGATACATATAGACTCTTCAGACGAAAGGTAGGACATCTATTGTACACATCATTCACCCTAATTCTCTTAACTCCTAAAAATAATATGATACCTTTTGTGTAGCCTTTGGTATTCACCAAAGAGCTTAAAAAGTTGACATTTTTGATCACAATCTTGAGTTTCAGCTTCTTCCTCCAGAAGAAGCTTCAAGGTGTTACACTGGGGTAAGGCATCAGGTACCCCAGCATTATGTGTACCTGTATTGTCAACTGTATGGTGATGTGTTTTGGCTCAAAGTTTTGTGGGTTTTTTTGGGGTGGGGGCGGTTCATTCCCACCAAGAGTGAAATGCCAGTTTTAGATTTACATGTCCTTACCTGGAGTTAGTGAAGTTTTGGGTTCATTATCGCTAGCTTCTGGAATAAACTTTGGATAGTTCATACTGTTGTTAATGCCGGATGCCAGCTAACTCAAAAGAAACAATGTTTAAACAGGACATTAGTGTGATCTCTGATTTTCTCAGACCCCATCAAAGATAAATGGCATTTTAAGGACTAGTTTTACTTTTATTAAAGGTACAAATATAGCAATCTGGTATCATCTTCCTGACCTAAATCTAAATAATTAAACTCTGTTGGAAACATGATATAAACACTCAAGGTATATGTTCATGTTAGCTGGTCAAAATAGTTTCTATAAAGTTTATTAAGATCTTACTGGCCTGCAAAAGTGAGAACTGTCTGATTTCATTCTATCCTTTTCAGTGTTAGATTCCTGTTTAGATGAGATTCTGAACTTATTCTGTAGTCAACAGGCAGATATAGAAAATTCCAGAGGTCAACATACCTTTCCAAAGCATTTAAAACAAGCAAGATGAATTCAGTTATTCCCACTAATGAGACAGAGAGATCACAAGAGCAAGAGCAAGAGCAAGAACTTAAGTTTTTACATAGCTAAAATGAGGTGACATGAATATTATCTACTTCAGTATTTGGCAACCACTTCTATAGGACCAGTAATGACTTCACCAGACAGATGAAAAAAGAATGTGCCATAAGCTTCCAATTTCTGGAGAACTCCAAACTTGACAACCAGTATGGTTAATAAATGCAAAAAAGTATTTGCAAGATACATAGAAAAAGGAAGAATTAACATTATTTCTTGGATCTCTGGAGCTACAAAATTCTAAGCTAAAATAAAGATGTTACTGAATATGAATAAAATTAATTCAGAAATGCTAATTTTCCTTACTTGCACACCTGCTTAGCAATTTGGATCTGAGCAAATGCACAAACCCACTAACTCCTTAGACATACTTTTTCACCTCCTTTATTAGTACTGTTGTATCTTTTCAAAGTTGTATCTATGTCAAAGTAGTATATGTGCAAAAATCAAACACCAAATGTAGAATACAACTGCAGGAAAATTGTTTCATTTATTGATTTCTTGAGTGAATCTCTATGACAATAAAGAGTTTGAATGAAGCATTATTAAGATAAGCACCAGTTTAGGCCACTGATATAGCCGAGCCTTTGCAGAAAAAAGATTTTTTTTTTTTTTTAATGGATTGGAGTCTACCCAATAAAGGAAAAAAAAACCACAACAAACTGCAAAGAAAATTGAGGTCCTTGTAAACTCATTTTGTAGTAGATTTGAGTTCCTTACTGCTAACCATGTACATCAAAGGAGGAACTTGGCATCTGTAGTACTCCTGAGAGGCATGAATTCCCAGGAAAGAACAAATGAATTGCGTTATCCACCATGTCCAGAAATTATAGGATAGCTTTATGGTTTTACTGGATCTCTGAGGTTCAGGTGAGTACTTACCTTCATGGAATATCACTGAAGGAATTAAATCAGCCTATTTAATTTTTTTCTGGACAGTATACACAGCGATGAGTGAAGATATGAAAGGGACTAAATATTCTTCAGATTTGAACATGCTATATGAATTCCATGGAATTCCAAAGAGGTCAAAGGAATTTGGAGAATTTTGATTTACACCAAAAAAATCCAATCCAAAATAAAAAAAAGAAAAACCCTATCAATCTTATTAAAAAAAATATGGTAATAACATGGGGTAAGGTGAAAATGCTTATATTAGAGCTTCTTTTGTTTTAGAAGATGAAGTAAGCTGTCCAACTGATTTCAGTGAGCTTAAAATCAAGTACTTAAAAGTTATCTTTCATTTTTTTTTCCAAATTGAGGCTAATAGGAGCAGCTCATAGTTAAACAGAAGCCAATAGGAAAAGAGTTATAGTATGACAGGTGGTATGAATTCCATGTTTCTAATGTTAGAAGAATAGAAAAAATATCACACAATGGAATTCTACATAATTTAACCTCATAAGGATTTGAAAATAAAAATAAAAAAAAGCAATGCTTCTTCACATACTTGAGAGATTAATTTCAAGATACTATTGTGTTTAATCAAAAGTATTTTCTGTTCTACTTTGTGGGAATTTTCATTTTCTAAAATAAATTATTGTCAATCAAGAATTATCAGTCCTTCAAGAACTTATCTCAAACCTGAATATTAGAAGAAAAAAAGATGCATCTGGCCTTCCATATTATTAAATATTTTGAACACATAAAATTATTTTTAAAGGAGTAAAACCAACCAGAATTTCTCTGATATGTATATCCTACATTTGCAGATATCACATTCACAAAACAATGTTTTATGGTTTTTCATTTGTGGGCTTCAGAATACAAGGGTGAAAAGAACAAGTGATGAATATCCATGATAATATGATATATTGCGGACCTTACTGCTATCAGTCAATTGCTCTACAGGAAGTATTTCTTGAACCTCAGAAAATACCAAGTATGTGAAATCACTCTGTTGATCCCTTCCTGAAACTTTCAATTCTACACAAAGGAGAAAGTGACCCATTGCGCTAAATCCACAACTCAATTCACTCTGACCGCACACAATAAGAACATATCCCATCAATCTGGACCTTAAACCTGATGGAAGATATGAAGCTTAGATAAGTACTCTGTACAAGTATACAGATACTGATTTTGCAGAAATGCTATATGATGCAGTGGTGTTTCAGAGAGGGTTGAACACTTTCAGAATTCCAAATAATCAAGGTCTATTTCACAAAATCACAGAATGGTTGAGGTTGGAAGGGACCTCTGGAGGTCATCTGGTCCAACCCGCCTGCTCAAGCAAGGCCACCTAGAGCCAGTTGCTCAGGAACATGTTGTGGTATGTTGACCTTGGCTGGCTGGCAGGTGCTCACCAAGCTGGTCTGTCGCTCCTCCTCTTCAAATGGACAGAGGGACAAAATATGGCAAAAAGAGATTGTGGGTCAAGATAAGGACAAGGAGATCACTTACCATTTATTGCTGCAGGCAAAACAGACTGAGCTTGGGGAAATTAATTTAATTTATTGCCAGTCAAATCAGAGTAGGATAATGAGAAATAAGAACAAATCTAAAAAACACCTTCCCCCCACCCTTCCCTTCTTCCCAGGCTCAACTTCACTCCTGACTTCTCTACCTCCATCCTCTGAGTGGTGCAAGGGGATGGGGAATGGGGGTTGCAGTCATTTCATAACACTTTGCCTCTGCCGCTCCTTCCTCCTCATGCTCTTCCCTTGCTCCAGTGTGGGGTCCCACCCATGGGATATAGTCCTTCACGAACTTCTCCAAAGTGTGTCCTTCCATTGGGCTGCAGTTCTTCAAGCACTGTTCCAGCATGGGTCCTTTCCATGGGGTGTAGATCTTCAGGAATGGACTGCTCCAGCATGGGTCCCCCATGGGGCCACAAGTCCTGCCAGAAAACCTGCTCCAGGATGGACTCTTCTTCACAGGCCGTAGTTCCTGACAGGAATCTGCTCCAGCATGGGCTCTCTGTAGGGTCACAGCTTCCTTCAAGGCACATCCACCTCCTCTGGCATGCGGTACTTCATGGACTGCAGGGTGGATATCTGCTGCACTGTAGACCTCCATGGGCTGCAGGGGGACAACCAGTGTCACCACAGTCTTCACCATGAGCAGTAGAGGAATCTCCAGGAGGTGCCTGGAGCACTTCCTCCTCCTCCTTCTTCACTGAACTTGGTGTCTGATAGTTGTTTCTCTCACATTTTCTCACTCCTTTCTCTCAGCTGCTGTTGTGGAGCATTTTTTACCCCTTCTTAAATACGTTATCACAGAAGCACTACCAACGTTATTGATTGGCTCAGCTTTGGCCAGTGGTGGGTCTGACTTGGAGCTGGCTGGAACTGGCTCTGTCTGACATGGGGGCAGCTCCAGGTGTCTTCTCACAGAAGCCACCCCTGCAGCCCCCCTGCTACCCAAAATTTGCCACATAAACCCAATACACCCATCCAGATGACTTTTGAATATCTCCAAGGACAGAGATCCACAACCTCTCTGGGAAGCCTGTGCCAGTGCTCTGTCACCCTCACAGTAAAAAAGTGTTTCCTTAAGTTCAGAGGGAACCTCCTGTGTTTCAGTTTGTGCCAATTGCCTCTGGCCTGTCACTGGGCACCACTGAAAAAAGCCTGGCTCTGATTTCCTTGTACCCTCCCTTCAGGTATTAATATACACTGATAAGATTTCCCTTGAGCCTTCTCTTCTCTAGGCTGAACAGTCACAGCTCTCAGCCTTTCCTCACAGGAGAGATGCTCCAGTCCCTTAATCATCTACATGGCCCTTCATTGGACTCTCTCCAGTATGTCCATGTCTCTCTTTTACTGGGGAGCCTGGAACTGGACCCAGTACTCCAGGTGTGGCCTCACTAGTGCTGAATAGAGGGAAAGGATGACCACCCTTGACTTGCTGGCAATGCTTTGCTTAATGCAGCCAAACTGGGGAGACAGCTAAACAATGTTTTCATGGTAATCTTTTTCTAGTGAAAGGTTCTGATGTGAGCAAATAGAACATTTGCTGAAAATGAATGTTATTACACTAAGAAGTGGATACATTTTAGTTATTGCACTAGTTACCTGGCTGTGAATATATGTCAGGATGGATGTATGTCATTGTCTGACCTCCGGATTGTCAAAGAAAGTGGCACAGCACATTATGTTTTTTTTTTAAGTATGTTAGGATGAAAAAAACCCCACACCTGTGCAGTAGAAAGAATTTGTTTCAGTTTTTGATTTAAATTTTGATCTTACATCTTAAGTATCATACAAAAACTGGTAGTCAGCAATAAAAAAGCTGTTGAGGATGTGATCCAAAAGGATTCCAGCAACAGATGACAAATTGTCATTTTACCTGGAAAGTATTTTCCAGAACAGGAATTTTTCTATTGTTTCTATTCTATCTTTTTCAAGCTGTGGATTCTGGGACTTTTTTGAAGACCACTGAGTCTTCAGTTGACTTCTGTATATCTCACTTAGGACCACAGTATGTTAACAGTTAACATGCATTTAGTGTAGAATGTAATACAGATTTTTTTTTCACTATATCAGTAATGCATTTTATAGAAACTACTGCATAGCAGTTAGAAGTGGCAAAGAATAATAATATCAGGGTGGCAGAGAATTTCAAAAGGGTTGTTTTTCTTTTTTTAAATAATTTAGATATTGAGCTAAAAAACCCCTAGGCTATATTTACATTAGATTTACCAATTCACTAACACTTCTTTATTGTCCTAAGAATACCAGCCTAGCAGAATACTGAAAACCAATGCTCTTTTTCTTGTGTTACTCTAGGACCAAAGATACATATAAAAATTAGTACAAATTTAGAAGAGTTTGTCTAAATGTTCTTCTAATGTAATTCTAGATGCTGAACTTATCATTCTCATCAGTAAAACACAAGAACTTGTATTGTTTGCTGTAAGGATTTCAAATTGCTGACAAATTCTCCTCATGAGTGTCCTTAGCTCCTAAATCAGCAAAGGTCCAATGAATGTGCCAGGGACCTCAGCACTCTTTCTGCAATAGAAACATGAGCTGTGTTCTGACAAAACCTAATTATTTTGGAAACTAACTGTAAAATGACGCTGTGACAGTAATTCTTTATCATCCTCTGTGTATCTGCCACTAAGAAAAGGAAAGATTAAAGCAATGTAGCCAGTTAATCTCTCTTTTCCCTGTAGAGGTGTAGTGATGTTCAAGCAGGTAAAAATGTGGACATCTTCTATTACAGTAACAGAAGTAACATCTTCTGTTACTACTGGCCAAGGTAACTTGCTTATCAGAAGGCACAGTTCAGATCACATCTTGCATTTAGGCTGAGACTGAATCCTAACCCTTTGATGCATTATGTCACTTTAAACTTGTCACTTTCTCTTCCAGGACATATTATCTTCTCTGTTTATAGAATAACATCTTTTTACGTTTATGTCACTTGACTTTAGTTGTCTTATCTAAACTAGCTGATTTAGGCTCCCTATGCAGTCAATGTGTACTGACTAACAATTCCCAAAGGCGATTCATTTAAATTGCCTTGATAGCAGTTTTAAAAGGGGAATGAATGCTCCTTCATAGTGTCTTTCTCTTTATTTACTGACTATAGAAATAACCTATGTAACTAGTTTAGCCTAAATCCCTAACTTTTAGATAGTTAAAGATAGCTGGAATAAACACCAGTCTGCTGCCACTACTGTCAGCCAATAATCTATCGGTAGACAGTATAGTCAATTGTATTTCCTAAAATGTTATCAAAACTTTTCTAACATAAAAAGCCTATCTGAAAATCTAACTGTGGCAATATTTGTCTCTAAAATAATAGTAAAGGAGAAAAAATCAGAGACATAGTAGTATTTATTTCAGAGGTTTGAATGTAATCTTTCTAATCCTGGCATCCTAATTCCAAAGGCTAACCTCCTCCTTCTCAGTTTTAGTGAAATGTAAGAGAACTGCTGCCAGCCCACCTTTAGCTAAAACTGATCAATGATGGAAAACCCACAAGCTTAATGAAAATCTGCAATTCTCCATTGACTTGAGCCCATATGTCCCCACACATCCAAAGCAGTGTGGAAAAAAAAACCCACACAGAAACCCCCAAACAACAAAAAACCCCTAAAACCCTGGTTTGAAATGTGTTCAATATTCCAGTGCCCATTGAAATTGAAATGTGCACTGATCCAGTGCCTACTGAATATTGAAATGTGTTCAATATTCCAGTGCACAGTAACTCAATAATTGCAGGAGGAAATGCACCTGCGGGCACACAATAGTATCAGGCTTCCAAAAGCTGTGCTTGTGTCAGGCAGGATGCAGCATGGTAAGAGGTGGTGGTCTGAGCCATGATGTCTGTACAGTTTCAGAGGAAGCACCATTAATGCATGGCTGAAAGCTTACTTAGAAGAAAGCTGTGTCAGAATACGCTTTTTAATTGGAGCTCTAGAGGCCATGTACACATCTTCATCAAATGCAGACACAATCTCCTTGGAAAATAAAGTATTCACAGTATTGTTGATGATCAATATTTTTGTACTGTAAATCTTTAGCAACCAAATTTTATGACTGGCTCCTGTGCGTGTGGATGAGGGAAGTGGGACTAACCACATCTGCAAATGCAGCCAAGCAAGCACGCTGTGACTCACTGATTTGTATATTAGAAATATGAGACTCAGGCATGTAATTGTAGTAAATTAGAGGAAAATGGCTGAATTGCCTGCAACTGGAAAATCAGGCAGATATTGGGCTTATTCCATTCTAAGTTTACAGTTGTTAATTTAATATAAATCCTTAATGTAGAGAATAAGCAACGTAGGAAAAGCCACAAAATTCTGGCTTTGTTAGTTGTCACTGTTTGATGGAAGTAGATAAGATAGTGAGAGGGGCTTATATTATGTACTGGAACCTTCTCAGAAATCTTTGCTGGCAACATTTTTGCATGTTTGTGGTTGGGGTATTTTTAAATTTTTACCATGGAATTTTGGAGACAGACACTTAAAGAAGAGCTGTGAGATGACAACAAAAATGCTGTGATTGTTTCCTGCTCTTCATGATGACTTCCAGAGCATGAAACCAAAAGCCAGAACGCAGCTATAGCTATATGCGTATATCCATATATGCAGTTATAGTTATATGCAGCTATAGTCCCATCAGCTCTCAGTATGACATGGTATCTAATTGTTGCTCAGCATGTGTGTAGCTTTTTTAAAATTTGGGTTTGGGAGGAGAGGTAGAAGAGTATCCACTATTTTTATATTACTGAATGTTTGATCTCTAATGACTATTCAGATTCTCATATAAAATCACTGTTTTCTGTGTCACTTTTTGATACATCTGTACTGCAGTTAGATATCAGCCTGGGCTTTCAGTGTTCTTTTCGCCTCTGGTTGTACAAATCCTGTAACACCAATATGATATAACCTTGTAACATCAATAGGTGAAATGACATCTTTCTGGGATTCCCTTTAACTATGTTAATACATTATTTCAAAGTGCTACTTGAAAAGTTAGACAGTTTGTTGCCTAAAGGCAGTATATTCCAGAAAGTTTATGTGCAGTAAACAGCCTAGTTCTTTTTCATTAACATATCTACAGAAACAAAGATCATTGGAAATAAATTACAGTTTATACATTATCTGCATTTTGGTGTTGTTTTTTTTCCATGAATATTTCACGTTCTGTAGCTCAGTAGTACATAGTGCTTTTCTATCGCTTGTTGTTTCTGTTAAACTACATGAAAATGCAGTTTGTGTTTCTATACTGGCTCACAGTGTGCAATGACTTACAAAGAAGTGCAAAAATGTAAATTATTTGAATAGTTAGATCCTTCCATTTTGTTTTGATCCAATGCCTATTTCCACACTCGATTTTTTTCATGGTGGGAGAGAGTCCAAGTACAGAACATGTATCAACAGGCACAATAGTGAGACTCATTGCTAAAATATGATTGAATTCAACATGATAAGTTATTTTTTAAATGCTGTTGTACATTTTTATTGGCTAGTTAAGCAGTAAAATGAATGTGTCATTGGTTACAGATATAAATATATCTCAGCATGTTTTAACTAGTATGGCAGGAAGAAAAATACTGCTTCTTAAAATCTGTGATTTTCACATAGGAAAAAAACATATGCACCCAGATTGTCTAATTGTGACTATTTAAAGGAAATTTCAGCAGTAGTGCTATGCAAACCAAAGGAAAAATGATTCAAAGACAACGCTCATAGGATGAATGTAATGCATACTTGTATGCATGTACAATTATGTCTAATAAATTAAACATATCCTACTCAAGATGGTCATATCTAAGATTATAGAGTTGTATATAACTGTGGAGGGATCATGCACCATATAGAGCTGTATAAGATATTAGAGGGATCATATAGTACTTAAAAGGACTAGATATTAGAAATATATTTAAATTTTTTCTATCAAAAAAAATCTATATGGAAGAATATCTTCCATATCCATTAAACATAGCACATATTCAACAAATTAGTATTTAAAAAGTATTTTAAAAGTTACTTTCTACCTAATAAGACCTTTCCTGGAAACTAATGGTTAACTAACATAAAGCTTAGCCTGAAAATGAGATTTTAAGAACTGGAGTACAATGAAGGAGAAGAAACTACTAGCAATGATGTTCCAAATGTATTGTCTAAGCAAATGTAAGGAAACCATAAAAATGTCTTTTGCTGAATCTGCTCACAATCAAAAAGCCAAGCTACTGGACATGAAAGTGCTTCTGAGAGACTGAAACAAATAGTAATCTTTAACTATATATGGTTTGGGGACTGTATTTAACTCATGCTAATCAACTAGTTTGAGAGCCAGTACCTGTAGTAAGACTAATAGCAAGGCAGGGGTAATACTGACTTATGTCCTCCAGGATGGATGGACAAGTAGTTACCACATGTAGAGTGTATTAACTAGCAAGAGGTAGGTAATATATCATAAATTTAGTATCACCATTAAGACCATGACTTTTGGTGACTAATAAAATTATAAATTTAAGTTCCCAAGCTCACATTTTGAGGGTATTTTGAAAGAATTAGTGTAGTGATATTTCTTATGCTAATTTAAAAAAGCACCCCTCACTGTGACCTTCAGCCAGTGTTTACACTGGAGCAGTACAGCCATCTAGGCTAGCACCCACCTGCTTCATAACCTGCTGGGATGAAACTGCAAGACCTGCTCATACCAGAGTATCCAAGGTGTTTATGAACACCTACAACTAGATTTATTAGAACAGAAATTGAAGCCGGTTACATTTTTAGACAAGAAGCTCAAAGCAAGACAGAACAGAAACAAAAGACTTTGGAAACAAACACTCCCAGACTCTCTGTGTCTGTGAAATCTCTCAGATTAGCAACATTTAGTAGTTTCCTGCTTGCAACAGACTTTGCACAATCACTTTGGTTCCCCAGGAAAAAATCTCCCTAATCATCTTCAAGACCAGTCTATGCATCTGCTCCCCCTCAGTGCTGTGGGGTCCCTGTTATCTGTGTCTGCCTCTCCCTCCACCACCTCAGCTTTCTTGTAGGCCCTTCTCCCACATCAGTATGCTCAACTGCTCTCAGAAAAAGATCAAAGTTATCCTGCTTCCAAAAGGATGTTTACTCTAGGTGGGCAGCTAGGAAGGACAACCAGAAGACCTCCCTCATCCTTGTTCAGACCCAGAATTTGAACAGTGTTCATTAACATGCAAACTATCAACAAACAGGTAAACCTGATTCTGCATGGCCGCAAACCTGCCATTTGATTTCAGTTAGGGAGTTATGAAACAGGATATGTTAACTATTAGAAATAGAATAGAATAAAATAAAAAGTTGAATGGTAGTTTAGTAATGAATGACAGTTACAGGCAGCCTGCATCAATTTAACATTAGGTAAGCTAAGAAGTTAGATTATCAAGTCATACTGAAGCTACAAAATAGAAGAGTATAGTTTTCCAGAAGCAAACCTTAAAAAGAAACAACTTGATTGCCAAGTCACCTGTAAATGTATTTTTTTAAGCTTTTTGAATTAAGACCACACCGTACAATATTATCTTATTACATTCTGTAGAGTGATATATTTCATATTATTAGGATAATAAAGATATTTTATCATAGAGATTACATTCCTCTGACCCTGAATGTCTACTCAGGCAGATGTTCCCACCTGCAGATGTCCAAGATCTTTTTGAAGCTTAATCAGTTCACCTAAGTAAATTTTTTTACAATATTTATTCCTCATTAGTGGGTTTTTTTAATGTTCTTTACTTTTTAACTTTTCTGTTCATTCTTTTTTTTATATTATTCTGTACCAGCGTAATCATATTTGAATGCATTATATATCATTGTTGCACACAAATTTGCCATCATCTTTATTGCATTACTCTTTATTTGCTTATTGTATGGCATAATTAAATTCATAGATAAAATTATTGCCTCTATTGACATAAAAGCTTAATCTCTTTACATCAGTTCCTTTGATTCTCATGATTTCATAGCTAATGTTTGGAGATCAGTGCATCACATCAGTAAGTAAATTTTCAGGGATGTTATTTGCAAGCTTCTTTTGAACAGACAGCACTACAGCCCCTTTGCTTGTCCATTAGCAGTGATACTCTCATTACATTTGAATACAATCATAATGTTAATTTGTAAAAGATATTTTCCTGATGTAGAAAAGCAGTCAGACTTATAGCTATATGGTATATGGCAGGGGGGTTGGAACTAGATGATCTTTAAGGTCCCTTCCAACCCAAACCATTCTATGATTCTATAATTCTATGACAATACTTTTCCACATAGCTCATTATACTAAAGCTATGTTAGCTACTGTTGCTATTTTTTAAAATTTTAGGAACAAATGCCATTCACTCTGAAATATTCCACCAAAAGCTGTGTGGTTAAAATTCATATTCCTGAAGCATTTGTTGACAAGATATTTTAATTAGGGCAGCAACAAGCTATTCAGCTATATTTGGATATAACAGTAGTTTAATTCACACTTCTCTGCTAAATAAACCCACAACAGCAGTCTGTGAAATTAAAATACAGGACACCTTTGTTTCTACTTAGTATCAGCTTGTATTTCAATATTTTACACTGCTGAATATAAATATCCAAAGGAAATGTGTAAACTAATCTGGAAGGAAGGGGCTGATTCATGACAGAACAGTTTCAATTTTAAGCAGGTGTAGAACCAACAAATGAATTGCTTCCTAACTATTGCTGTGAAAATAATTCGCAATGAATAATTTATCTATCACATTTAGCCTATTTTTAGATTTTTTTTGTTAGGAGAAAAAACATTAATAAATTATGAATTTAGCTATTTTAAGGTCTTTGTAATTATTTTTATTTGCGGTCTTTGACTTGATTAAAATTGTTCCCTAGGAATACTTACCATATTTATCATGTTTGTTATAATTTCTCAAAGTTGTCATAAAATGTTTCTTTGTGCGGTTGATAGGTATCTAAACATTTCTTGCTGCAGTTCGAATTCTAAAAATTCATATTTTTCATAGTGCTGGATCTGTTAAATTTAGTCAAAAGAATATTCATATAAAACAACAGGGAAAAGTGTAAGTCTGACTGAAGTATATATATATAAAAAGTGGATTTGTATGAACATTTACAGTAATCTTCATACAGTGCTTATCAATCCTGAAGACACTGTTAAAGATACAAAATATAATTTGGAAATAGGAATGGGAAAAATACGTTTGGGAAAAATTTTCTTCAGTATTGCAAGATAAGGCATTTTTTCTTGTTTGAATCTTCCTGTACTGTGTTTTTCAGCATTACAATTTCAACCTTTCATTGCTGAAAGTAAATTCAATATTTCTTTTGTAATTCTAAAAGTGCAACCAAATTGATAACTTTTTTGTTCCCAAAAGAGAAGCTGGAGGGTTGACTTTGATTTCAGCTGCTTCGTATTGACACCAAACTAAAACTATATTTTCTCTTGCTGAGAAGTAAACTGGGAGGCAGGTGTCCCACTGTGACTCATAAAGTTTGTTATGATCTCCATGTTAAAGCTGACCACTGGTTTTTAATCAAAATTTCTAAATAGCCAAAGCAATTTCTTTGAATGGAAAAAATATGCATTGAAAATTGCATATTGGTAAATCCCTCAATATTGCAACCCTCAGAAGTAAGTCAATGTTGTTTCCCAATGGGACGCTCTGTCTTTAGAAGTTTGTTTGTAGGCTTTTCTAAGTGTATGTATGAGTGTAAGAAAAAAATATGCGAACACACATACACAAGGTAATGATTAATTAATTCAGCAGAGATATTGATAAAACATCAGGTCAACTAGCAGACCATTTAGGCTGACTGTTTAGCATTTAGTCTCTGCCATGTAGTCGAGTTGAAATACATTACTACATTTGCTTAAGTGGATACAAGAGAGAAAAACCTGTCTATGCTGCTCTTTGCTCCAGAAAACATTTATCAAATCGTTGCCACTTTTTTATTACTTTATAAAATAGACAATTATTCCTGAGGTTTTTCACCTGAAGTCTCTATTCTGCATGCTTAGAAAACTTCATAAAGTCATCAATACTTTCATCTTTGCATATATTGGCTTGTAAGCCTCCTACTTGTACTCTGCTTTGTTTATAAATGGCTCCATATTTTTATAGACTACAATGACAAAAATTGCTATCTAAGAAATGCAGATTAAGAAGTGGGAACATTGTGGCAAATGAGGAGAAAATCTGCAGGTGATATGTGAGCTCAGTTTTCAGTTGATGAAGTTCTATTGTATATATAACAACAATTATGTCCCTCTTGACAAAAAGTGTTCTACATTTCTAAAATGAATAACCTTTGAGGTTGAATGAAAAGCAGACCATCTTTATGAGTGTACATGATTTTAGCCAAGAAAAGTGGGTCATGGGAGTTATTTTTCTGTCTTACTAAAAGTGATATTTTAATTGAGAATTATTAGAATTAAAATAAGCTTTACTCTACTTTATCTGTCATCTTACAGTGCAGCTCAAAATTTTGATAGCTGTAAACCAGGGGCTTTATCTTATTATTTCAAAGGCAAGATCTAGAGCACAAAGCAGAAGATAAAAATAAAGGAAAGAAAAACATAAAAGAGTTTGAAGGTGGAGAGGAGCAGAAAATGTACTTTGATTAATTGAAAGGTTAATTACTGAAAGACTTCCTCCACGCAGCATACTGGTAATTAGAAAGTCTGAGCGATGTGTGATTTTATTTAACACTATGCAAAAAGCCAACATGACATAGGAAACTGCTTTATTCTTCTTGTGTTTGTGAAACATATAACTTCGTATTTCATTTTATTCTGGAATGAAAGCAAGCTCCTTCTCCTTTTTCTTTTTTTTTTTAATAGACAAAAAACAAGGTAAAAGAATGAGAGACTGGTAGAGATAAGACCAATTAGACACCATGGGCTAGTGTTCTTATCCACCACTGCCACCTTAGCTCTGATCTGTGAAGCACAGTGGGCACAGGACAGAACTGTGCTGTGCAGTAGGATTTCTGGTCACCTCAAGAGGAATCTTACGGTGTCTTTTACAAAGTATCAAGAAACTTACATTTCTTTTCCAACAGGTTGAGAAAAATGTTGTTCTCATAAGAATGGGAAGTAGAATGTTAAAAATGTTCCATAAGAATGGGATTTCCAGTAAAGCACCAGGCTGTCCTGCTTATGTCCCACCAGAAACTCCTCACTCCTTCTGACTCTTGAAAACACTCTCAGTGAACCAGCATCAGCACACGCGGGAAGCTACTGACAAAAAGAAAAATGTGTGCGGAGCCCAGAAACTGCATCGACTTTGGAACCTCCTGGGTATACCTCAGGGACTGGAGGACTGTCAAATTGCTGATTTCCAAGGAGCTATAGAAATGGACAGAAAGGAGACAATATTGGATAATGAATTTGAGGGAGTCTGGGACTGGAAGATCATGAGATTCAAGTCCACATTGTTGGTGGAAGTATAGGAGTTTTGGTGGTAAATGTTTTTTACAGGATAATCAAAAAGACAGACTGGAGTCACCAATGTAGTATTATGTCTGGACAAGGCATAAAAACAAGAATTAACTCCTGTGTCACTACGTCCCACACTTTGAGCCATTATCACAGAATCACAGAATCGTATAGGTTGGAAAAGACCTTTAAGATCATCGAGTCCAACCATAAACCTAACACTACCAAGACCACCACTATACCATGTCCCTAAGCACCTCATCCAAATGTCTTTTAAATACTTCCAGGCGACTCAACCACTTCCCTGGGCAGCCTGTTCCAATGCTTGATAACCCTTTCAGTGAAATAAAATTTCCTAATATCCAGTCTAAACCTCCCCTGGCACAAGTTGAGGCCATTTCCTCTTGTCCTATCACTTGTTACCTGGGAGAAGAGACCGACCCCCACCTCTCTACAACCTCCTTTCAGGTAGTTGTAGAGAGCGATAAGGTCTCCTCTCAGCCTCCTTTTCTCCAGGCTAAACAACCCCAGTTCCCTCAGCCACTCTTCAGGAGACTTCTGCTCCAGACCCTTCACCAACTTCGTTGCCCTTCTCTGGACACACTCCAGCACCTCAATGTCCTTCTTGTAGTGAGGGGCCCAAAACTGAACACAGTAGTCGAGGTGCGGCCTCACCAGTGCCGAGTACAGGGGCACGATCACTTCCCTAGTCCTGCTGGCCACACTATTTTTGATACAAGCCAGGATGCCATTGGCTTTCTTGGCCACCTGGGCACACTGCTGGCTCATATTCAGGCAGCTGTCAACCAACACCCCCAGGTCCTTCTCTGACAGGCAGCTTTCCAGCCACTCTTCCCCAAGCCTGTAGCTATGCATGGGGTTGCTGTGGCCCAAGTGCAGGATCTTGCACTTAGCCTTGTTGAACCTCATACAATGGGCCCCCGCCCATCGATCCAGCCTGTCCAGGTCCCTCTGTAGAGCCTTCCTCCCCTCAAGCAGATCAACACTCCCGCACAACTTGGTGTCATCTGCAAACTTACTGAGGGTGCACTCAATCCCTTTGTCCAGATCATTAATAAAGATATTAAACAGAACCGGCCCCAACACAGAGCCTTGTGGCAGTACCCTGAAGCTGGCTGAATTATGGCAGTACCCTGAAGCTGGCTGACAGTAACATCAACAGAAACAGCAATGCCTTCAACCATTAGGAAAGAATTCATCCTATGGTTTTAGTCACCTAAGCATTAGTCATGTAATCTAAGCTACTTACATAGGTACACATTATAAAGTAATTAAACCTATGCTAAGATAACTATTTAAGAAAGGTGCTCTGAATAGCAAACCATCTCTCTCCATTTATTCCACTTTTGCAAGACTCAAGTTAGGTAAGGTGACTCCTGTCTTTAGAGATTCAATGACAAGGAGAACCATTTTCTCCAAATTTTATTTTAAGCAAGTTGATAAAATCCCATCAGAGTAGTAAACAAAAGAACATGGAAATAACAAATATATGGCAAGCGGCATTATTCAACTAGGAGGAAAGAATGCAAAGTCTTCCTAGTGCTATACAATTAATTTATCAAGGATGTAAAAATCCACATTGTCACAGACTACTAATAGAGACAGCTTCATGGACTTTTAGCATACCCGTTCATAGAATCATAGAATCATTTTGGTTGGAAAAGGCCTCTAAGATCAAGTCCAGCCGTTAACCTAGCACTGCCAAGTCCACCACTAAACCATGTCCCTAAGCACTGCATCTACACATCTTTTAAATACCTCCAGGGATGGTGACTCAACCACTTCCCTGGGTAGCCTGTTCCAATGCCTGACAACCCTTTCGGTGAAGAAACTATACCTAATATCCAATCTAAATGCAACTTGAGGCCATTTCCTCTTGTCCTATCACTTGTTACTCATAAGACTTGTGCTCTAGACCCTTCACCAGCTTCGTTGCCCTTCTTTGGACATGCTCCAGCATCTCAATATCTTTCTTGTAGTGAGGGGCCCAAAACTGAACACAGTATTTGAGGTGCAGCCTTACCAGTATATAGGGACAATCACTTGCCTAGCCCTGCTGGCCACACTATTTCTGATACAAGCCAGGATGCTATTGGCCTTCTTGGCCTCCTGGATGCACTGCTGGCTCATATTCACCTGGCTATTGACCAACACCCCCAGGTCCTTTTCCGCTGGGCAGCTTTCCAGCCACTCTTCCCCAAGCCTGTTGCATTGCATGGGGTTGTTGTGACCCAAGTGCAGGACCTGACACTTGGCCTTATTGAACCTCATACAATTGGCCTCGGCCCATCGATCCAGCCTGTCCAGATCCCTCTGTAGAGCCTTCCTACCCTCAAGCAGATCAACACTCTCACCCAACTTGGTGTCATCTGCAAACTTACTGAGGGTGCACTCGATCCCATATCATTGATAAAGATATTAAACAGAACTGGCCCCAACACAGAGCCCTGGGGAACACCACTTGTGACTGGCCGCCAACTGCATTTAACTCCATTCACCACCACTCTTTGGATCCGGCCATCCAGCCAGTTTTTTACCCAGTGAAGGGTACGCCTATCCAAGCCGTGAGCAGCTAGTTTCTCCAGGAGAATGCTGTGGGAAATAGTGTCAAAGGCTTTACTGAAGTCTAGGTAGACAACATCCACCGCCTTTCCCTCATCCACTAGGCGGGTCACCTTGTCATAGAAGGAGATCAGGTTAGTCAAGCAGGACCTGCCTCTCATAAACCCATGCTGACTGGGCCCGATCACCTGGTTGTCCTGTACGTGCTGCGTGATGGCACTCAAGACGATCTGCTCCATAACCTTCCCTGGTGCCGAGGTCAGACTGGCAGGCTTGTAGTTCCCCAGATCCTCCTTTCGGTCCTTCTTGTAGATGGGAGTCACATTTGCCAACCTGCAGTCAACTGGGACCTCCCTGGTTAGCCAGGACTGCTGATAAAGGATTCAAAGTGGCTTGGTGAGCACTTCCACCAGCTCCCTCAGTACCCTTGGCTAGATCCTGCTGCGTAGACTTGTGAGTGTCTAAGTGGTGTAGCAGATCGCTAACCATTTCCCCTTGGATTATGAGGGCTTCATTCTGCTTCTCGTCTCTGTCTTGCAGCTCCGGGGGCTGGGTACCCAGAGAAAAACTGGTCTTACTGTTAAAGACTGAGGCAAAGAAGGCATGAAGTACCTCAGCCTTTTCCTCATCCTTTGTCACGATGTTTCCCCCCGCATCCAATAAAGGATGGAGATTCTCCTTAGCCCTCCTTTTGTTGCTAATGCATTCATAGAAACATTTTTTATTGCCTTTTACAGCAGTAGCCAGATTAAGTTCTAGGTGGGCTTTGGCCTTTCTAATTTGTTCCCTGCTAATTTCCTCACAACATCTTTGTAGTCCTCCCGAGTTGCCCGCCCCTTCTTCCAAAGGTCATAAACTCTCCTTTTTTTCCTGAGTTCCAGCCAAAGCTCTCTGTTCAGCCAGGCCAGTCTTCTTTGCTGCCGGCTCATCTTTCGGCACATGGGGATGGCCTGCTCCTGTGCCTTTAAGATTTCCTTTTTGAAGAATGTCCAGCCTTCCTGGACTCCTTTGCCTTCAGGACTGTCTCCCAAGGGACTCTCTCAACCAGTCTCCTAAACAGGCCAAAGTCTGCCCTCTGGAAGTCCAAGGTAGCAGTTCTGCTGATCCCCCTCCTTACTTTTCCAAGAATCAAAAACTCTATCATTTTGTGATTGCCATGTCCAAGATGGCCTCCAACCATCACATCACCCACAAGTCCTTCTCTGTTCACAAACAACAGGTCCAGCGGGGCACCTTCCCTAGTTGGCTCACTCACCAGCTGTGTCAGGAAGTTATCTGCTACACACTCCAGGAACCTCCTAGACTGTTTCCTTGCTGCTGTATTGCATTTCCAGCAGGTGTCTGGTAAGTTGAAGTTCCCCATGAGAACAAGGGCTAACGATAGTGAGACTTCTCCCAGCTGCTTATAGAATATTTCATCCGCCTCTTCATCCTGGTTGGGTGGTCTAAAACAGACTCCCACTATGATATCTGCCTTGTTGGCCTTCCCCTTGATTCTTACCCATAAACAGTCAACCCTATTGTTACCATCATTAAGCTCCAGACAATCAAAACACTCCCTAACATACAGGTGTGGGGCTGTGCTCCCCCCCCAGCTCCCTGCACAAGCAGTAACCATCAGTGGGAGTCATCCTGATAGCTGCATCCAGCTTATGCTGGACCTTGAGGACGAATGGCAACAAAGTAGCCAAGGGATGCCTGAAGCAGGGATCTAAACCTCTTGCTGATATGCAAATATGACCATAAGTCAATCATCTTACTCCTTAAATAGTGGACAGCCCAGGGCCCTTTGAGCTCTCCTGCACGGCAGCGGGCTGCACACCAGGATCTCCCCTTGAGCAGGGACGCCTCTCAAGGTTACTCCTCAAGGTTGAGAGATTCCTTGCCGCAACAGATCCTCGGTAAGTGACTAACAGCATGCTAAATGTTGAAATCTTAGCTAAGTGATATAAAGGATTGATTGCGTATATATAATCCTTTAGACATAAACCGTTGACCAAGTCTGGGACTAGGACTGGATCTAGCCGCACCTAGACTCCTCTCTGAGAAGGAGTTTAGAAAGCAAGGGGATCCTTTCCGAACCTCATGACTCAACGGGAGGGTCTCCCTGACAGTTCTGTCTGACCCTGTCCTGTATGCAGTAAATAATCAAGTGTGCCTCGCCATTGAATCTTGTTAAAACACTGTCGCATTGAACTTTGTTAACTCCCTATTTTGTATCAATAAACTATATTTTTACTTCTCTCTTATGAGTGAAGTGCACTCTCACTCCATCCGCGACAAATTGGCGTAGTCGGCAGGATGGCAAGTAGTATCACTGATTATTTACGGAGGCATGGAGTGAATCTGAGTCCCAAATTCTCAGCAGAATGGACTCGTGGCAATTGGCATAATTGGGAAGCCATTGAAGAACACCTAAAAGTAACTAGAGGCCACACAAAAGATGGAAAAGGGAAAGGAATTATCTGCAAGATGGTAGGTGCCTGTTTAGAAGCTGCACATCAGGAAAGCGACAACAGAAATAAAAAGGAGCAGGACCTAGAGAAGGTAGAAAGGCAACTGAGTTGTTACTATCTTTTAAAATTGAACAACTGCAGAAACAGTTACAGGAGGAAAAGGAAAAAGACAAAAGTTGGGAGAAAAGGTCGAGATGATGCTTATACAGGCTCCCCGCCCCCCCCCCCCCCCCGACATCGTACAGATTCGGAAACTAATAGTATCCCCTGAAGACTGGGATGGAGACATCTGGGGTGATCCCGATGATAGTGAGCCAGAAGACGACAACCCTTTGTTCCCCACAAATCCTCCTGAGTATGAAGCCAGACCCATTGTCAAAACAGAAAGAACTGTGGGTCCTCGGGGTGGTCATCCGTGACATACTACGCGAACCATCCCCTGGGATCCGTTGCAATTGACAAATTTGCAAGAGAGATTTAGCAGAAAACCAGGTGAAACGGAAATGGAATACTTGTGGCGAGTATGCCTCAGTGGCGGTGACCGAATAATGTTGAGTGAGGATGAAGCAAGCGGCTATTGGGGTCCGGGAGTTTTCTTAAATTTAGGACCTGACCCGACAAATACACCTCATTCTATCACCAGCCGAGTAGCTTATTGGGCTGGAGGAACAGACAGCATGGAGCGAGGTGAACCCTCCATAATTCACATTAAATCTTTAAGTGAGCTCTCTACAGCCGTCACAAAAGCCGCCTGTATACAAGCCATGCCCAAACGAGGGTCCCATGATGTCCCACTGTCTGCTACAGTAGATTTTGCAATGTTAAAACCACTGATTAGAGGAGCCCCGGCAATTCTTAAATCCCATTTAGTTGCAAAACGAGATGAGATCAAGAAAGACACAGAACACAATGAGGGACTAGGTGACAACGCTCAAAATGCCCCCAAGCAGCTCCCTACCTGGGCAGAATTGATGCACAGCATTGTTAACTACAGCCGTGAGATGGGCTGGGACGATGCACCAGCTGAAAAACAAAACCTGAAGCCCCGGGGAGGAGATCACAAAGTAAGACCCATAAAATGGGGAACAGAAACTAGATCGAAGGGAAACAAATTTAAAAACTCCCAAACAGAATCTCGAGAACAAAGGAATGAATTGTGGAGGAATGCATTAGCTTTAGGCATTCCCAGAGCTGCGATTCAAGGTCAACCTACTGGCATTATTTTAAGTCTAATTGAAGCATTCCAGAAACGAGATAATGGTGAAAGGAAGGACCATATTTCAACTCCTCCTGCACCAGACCCCAGAAGGGGAGATAACCCCTTCCTCCCCCTTAGGGAGGAACTGCAGGACATGAAGTCAAAAAGCGAGTAGTGTCCGGAAGGCAATTGGGCCTGCCTGTCCGGAAAGTGGAGGCTTATCAGTGGATAAATGATAACGGCCCATACATTTTAATTCCAGTTGATCCTCAAGGACAATTGGTAAAGTTTTTAATAGATACAGGAGCACAAATTTCACTATTAACACAATAAGATGCCGAGAAGCTGGGTGTACGACCCAGACGGCAAAGAGTTAAAATTACCGGCGTGAACGGAGTGAGTGTTCAGTGCCAAACTGCCAAGGTCAATTTATGGCTCCCGGGCGAGAAGCGCATGTCGAGTACTCGCTTTGCAATTAAAGATCACCATGAAAATATTTTAGGTTTCGATGTTTTAAATGGACGAACCTGGAGCCTGCCGAACGGCAGCATGTGGTCCTTCGGCTCGAACATCGATCCCAACCCCAGCAGAAGCTGGGAGGCTGCAGTGCGGGCACTGCGCGCAGCCCCTGCGCTCCCAGAGTCAAAAATCACTAACGTACCGCAATATCCCATGTCTGCTGCGGCACGAAATGGAATTTCTGAAGTCATAGCTGATTTTGAGAAACGACAAATTATCTCCAGAATGCACTCCCCATATAACTCACCTGTCTGGCCCGTCCGGAAACCAGACGGGAGGTGGCGTTTAACTGTCGATTATCGGCGCCTGAACGCCAATACAGCCCCGCTCACAGCTGCTGTGCCGAACATTGCCAACTTAACAGCTACTTTGCAAGCAGCTGCACACCCATGGATGGCAGCGCTAGATGTAAAGGATATGTTCTTTATCGTTCCCTTAAAGGAGGAGGATAAAGAGAAGTTTGCTTTCACTTGGGAGGGAATACAATACACCTTTAACAGACTCCCACAGGGTTATAAACATTCACCCACGATTGCTCATGCTGCGCTTGCTGAACTTTTACAGACAGTCTCACTCCCCCAAGAAGTGAAACTGTACCAATATATAGATGATATTCTGATTGGAGGAACTTCCCCTGAAAAGGTTGGGGAAGCGGCAGCAGCAGTATGGCAAGCACTAAATAAAGCAGAAATTGAGATTCCACCTGGAAAATGTCAGGGACCAAGCAAAGAAGTAAAATTTTTAGGTACTTGGTGGATAGCAGGCAGTGCAGTGATTCCTCCAGATACCTTAAGAAAAATTGAAGAGCTGCAAATGCCCCAATCAAGGAAGGAGTTACAACAATTTATGGGAACTTTAGGGTACTGGAGGAAACATGTGCCTGGATTTTCTATCATTTCCCATCCCTTATACTCACTCTTACGGAAAGGCAAACCCTGGGAGTGGAAATTAGAACATAAAGAGGCAGTCAAAACTCTAACTGAAGAGTTAAAAACATATCAGTCACTGGGACCAGTGCACCCCCACAACCCTATTACAGCCGAATGGGGTTTTGCCGAACACACTACTTACTGTAACCTGTTCCAGACTGGGCCCGATGGGCCAAAAAGACCTTTATTGTTTAGCTCAACCGCATTTAAAGAAACAGAACAACGATACTCTGAATGGGAAAAGGGGCTTTTATCTTTAGTCCGAGCAGTTAAACAAGTTGAGAAAATACATCAGGGACAACCTGTGCAAACTAGAGGACCATTTAATTTACTAGAAGCAATCCTAAAGGGGACTGCTCCCCCAGAAGGAGTTGCACAAAAACCCACTGTCCGAAAATGGTATGCCTACCTAACAGGAGTTGCAGAAAATATGCAACTAACTGAAGGACACACTAAGGTTTCTAAATTGCAGATGCCCATAAACACAGACCCTTTAGCGTTACAACAACCTTTTAAACCTTCACCCATTCTGGATGCACCACCCCTCACTGAGGGTACACCAACAGAAAACATTTGGTTTACAGATGCTTCAGCAAAAAGGGTAAATGGTAAATGGCAATATAAGGCTGTTGCATTAGACATTACCACTGGCAAACAAGTAGTAGAAGAAGGTGAAGGCAGTGCACAAGTAGGAGAAATAAGAGCAGTTGTTTTGGCAGCACAGAATGGAGCAAAAATCATATAGGTAGACTCCTATGCTGTGTGGGCCAGTGCCACACAGTGGCTCTGTCAATGGGAAACCTTGAATTGGGAAGTAAATAGATCCCCAGTTTGGAGAAACAAAGATTGGCAATTGTTACTAGATATAGCCAGGAAAACACCTTTCAAGATGGGATGGGTAAAAGCTCATGCTAAAGATAATCAACCAGCCACAAAGTGGAATCAAAAGGTAGATGAGCTAACTAAAATTAGGAAAATCACCTTAAATCCTGAGTGGTATCGATTGGGAGAATGGTTACATCAAAACCTCGGCCACACAGGTAAAGAAGCACTTTACTTTGCTGCACAGAGTAAAGGCTGGCCTATAAATAGAAAAACTTGTGAAACTATTCTTACAGAATGTCCTCAGTGTAGATTGAAATTACAAGCACATCATCCTGCTAAAGCACCACCGTTACATATCAATGAAGGGAAAACTTTATGGTCTACATGGCAAATTGATTATATCGGACCATTCAAATCCTCTGCAGGATATCGATACATCCTTACAGGAGTGGAAGTAGTCTCCGGCTTGCTTATGGCAACTAAATGTCGGAAAGCCGATGGGCGAAATACAGTGCGAGGGCTATCATTTTGGTTCTCAAATCTACCTACTCCTGATGTTATCCAGAGTGATAATGGCTCACACTTTTCATGTAAGGAAGTGCAAGATTGGGCAAAACAAGAGGGAATTAGATGAGTATTCCACACCCCATACTACCCTCAATCAAATGGGATGGTAGTAAGAGCTAATGGCTTGTTGAAAAGGAGTCTCAAACCACAGGAAGCTCAATGGGATACGAGACTTCCCAAAGTATTCCATCAATTAAACAATCGATATGGGCCTACTGGAAGCCCTGTAAGCCGAGCATTCTTTGTAAAAACTGAGCTTAGCGCTCCACCTACTAGGAAAAAAGAATATCCAATGACATTACAGCCAGGACAGCCTGTGATGGTCAATTTACCATCCATCGGTACTGTGCCTATGACTTTAACTAAACCTCGTGGCCCACTTGCCTGGGAAGCTACTGATAGCAGTGGTGTAAAACACAGAATTAGTTCACGATGGATTTTTCCTTCTTCTTAATGGGGTAACCTGTTCGGACTGTCCCCACCGAAACAAATCTCTATTTTCTCTTACAGCACCCCACAGGATGGCAGATGGAAATGCTGTGTTCATGTTACTATTCCAAACCCTAACAATGCTGCTCTTCTTAGCCTGTGGTCAAAGAACCCTAGAATGGCCATGGTCCCAAGCTCGTGTTAAGTACACTGGAAGTATGGGAATACACTCTAGTAAGGGAGATTTAAAGCTTTCCACCGTGGTCATGCACGGAACTGAAACATACTTAGAAAACGAATGGAGCTGGGATAAAGATGAAGCTGATGATAAAGTTCCCCGGCTCCGAGGAACAGCAGGGAAAGAAATTAAAATAGGATGCCAGATGGTCAATGGGTCTACCCATGAGAAGGCATCTCAGATTTCTGTGTACTTCAAAGCCAATAGCCAAAGATACAAAACTTTGCGCCTTTGAAAGACTGGACTGTTGGTACAATTTTACCTTAGTACAACCTGTTTTTGTAGTCTGCCTCTGGGCTCACCATCGTGTGGGATTATCCTTTAAATTTAAAATAGACATTATTGAGCCTAGCACAGCATCCACCCTGATTGTAAAGGATAAGCAAATTCTATCCCCACAGATTTCTGAAGCTGGACTGTATGTGATCAAAAATACAGGCCAACAACAAGTGTTATTTAATCCATCATGGTCTCTTAAACAAGTAGAACTACAAATTAATATGTCTGCAATCAAAACGACCTGTTCACCATTCCTAGGTACGTCCTATGCAGGATGGTTAGCATGGTTACATGGGCAAACCCTCACCTCTCCAAGACGAACAAGGAGAGATGTGACCGGTATCACAGGGACAGGATTGGGAGTCTTAAATAGTATCGATGCCAAAGTCTCTATTAGCATTGGGAACTAACCAATGTCTCTTATCTGATATATTACCTCAGTGGAAAAGAATTAATGAAAGGGACCATCGACTGATTGTGGATGCACTTGGTGTAGCCCAAACCAATGTTTCTCTAGCTCTTAGTTGTATCCAAGCTCACCTGTGGATGCAATCTATGGTAGCAGCAATTATAAGAGAAGGTGAAGAGGGCACCTTACCCACTGAAATTCGAAAGGTAATTTGGGATAATGCAACTAAATTTGAGAAAGAATTCCAGTCCTGGTGGTATTTAGTCAATTTCACTTATGACCCCATTAGCAATAAGGCCACAGCTTTTGTCTTAACAATACACCATGCTTCGGTATACACCATATACCCAATCATTGCATTGGGATTAAATCACAATGGAACTGTACTCTATCCATTAGAACATAGAGTATGGGCCCACCGAAATGGAAACAAATGGCAAACTGTTGATGTTAATGCATGCGTTGTATGGGAACAACAAGGATTTATTTGTGAGAGTAACACCCTCAAAGCCCAAGACATCTGTCTTGACACTGAACAAAATGTTTGTCATTTTGAAATACGACCTGATGAAGCCCCTGAAACTGTACTTGTGTATATTGGAAAAGGATGTGTTTGTATGAGAACCCTTTGTGATTTTATATTTGTAGATAACGTTACTGTAGATACAAGAAATAGCTCAAATATTTGTGTTTGTAACTTTACAAAAATTGTGGGATGTGACTTCAATTATTCAGCTCCTGTTACGTCTTATCAATTGTTACAATCTAACTATACATTGAGTCGAGATTTATTGCCTACCCCCATCGGAATGAATCTTACATTGGTGAAGAAACTACTACAACATGATAACCTGTGTCAACTGCTAGAACGCATCTAAAACAATGGACACAAAACTCTGATCACCATTCATCATGATGCAGAAGAGATACACCATGTCTTGGAAAGAGTGAAGAAGGATGGAGAACACCATTGGTGGGAAACTCTTCTTGGATGGTCACCGACAGCAACGGGAGTGTTTAATCTTATGCTTCACCCAGTTGTCATTTTACTAACTCTAACATTAGTGTGTCTATTGCTTATAATTATATTGTATATAAAGGTTTGGCACATGATAAAACAGATAACCCAACTTCAACCACCCAAAACATACAAATTAACGCAATACAAATAGCAGTGCTTCACTGTCTACTTACCATGGATCTATAAGCGCACAAACTATCAATATACTATTTATGGCACAGAGGCAAGAGGTGACCGTACCACCACTCTGTGAAGGTAAGATGAATTGACTATAGTCACGAGGTAGAGTGTGGCGGTGTGCTCCCCCCCCAGCTCCCTGCACAAGCAGTAACCATCAGTGGGAGTCATCCTGATAGCTGCATCCAGCTTATGCTGGACCTTGAGGATGAATGGCAACAAAGTAGCCAAGGGATGCCTGAAGCAGGGATCTAAACCTCTTGCTGATATGCAAATATGACCATAAGTCAATCATCTTACTCCTTAAATAGTGGACAGCCCAGGGCCCTTTGAGCTCTCCTGCACGGCAGCGGGCTGCACACCAGGATCTCCCCTTGAGCAGGGACGCCTCTCAAGGTTACTCCTCGAGGTTGAGAGATTCCTTGCCGCAACAGATCCTCGGTAAGTGACTAACAGCATGCTAAACGCTGAAATCTTAGCTAAGTGATATAAAGGATTGATTGCGCATATATAATCCTTTAGACATAAACCGTTGACCAAGTCTGGGACTAGGACTGGATCTAGCCGCACCTAGACTCCTCTCTGAGAAGGAGTTTAGAAAGCAAGGGGATCCTTTCCGAACCTCATGACTCAACGGGAGGGTCTCCCTGACAGTTCTGTCTGACCCTGTCCTGTATGCAGTAAATAATCAAGTGTGCCTCGCCATTGAATCTTGTTAAAACACTGTCGCATTGAACTTTGTTAATTCCCTATTTTGTATCAATAAACTATATTTTTACTTCTCTCTTACGAGTGAAGTGCACTCTCACTCCATCCGCGACAACAGGGCTACTCCACCGCCTCTCCTGCCTTGCCTATCCCTTCTGAAGTGTTTATAGCCATCCATTGCTGCACTCCAGTTGTACGAGTCATCCCACCATGTTTCCGTGATGGCAACTATGTCAGAGTTTTCCTGGTGTACAACGGCTTCCAGCTCCTCCTGCTTGTTTCCCATCCTGCATGCATTGGTGTAGATGCACTTCAGTTGGGCTATTGATCCCGCCACCTTTTTGGGAGGAGAAGCCCTAATTCCTACATGACCATTCTCAGGCACTTTCGTGATTTCTGTCAATAACCCTTGCATCTTTGCTGCAGCATGGATCTCCATCCCCTACCTCCACTGAGACAGCAGACCAAAGGACCTCGCTAGCACACCATCCCTCAAACATTGGCATCCCGCCCTCAGGCTTATCTCTAGCGAGCCTGGTTTTATCCCTTTTCCCTTTCAAATCTAGTTTAAAGCTCTTTCAATGAGCCCTGCTAACTCCTGTGCAAAGATCCTTTTCCCCCTTTGAGACAGATGTACCCCGTCTGTCACCAGCAGGCCTGGTGTCATGTGAACCGACCCATGATCAAAAAACCCCAAATTCTGCTGGTGACACCAGGCTCAGAGCCAGGTGTTGAGCTGCTCGCTCTTCCTGTTTCTTCCCTCATCGTTCCCTGCAACTGGAAGGATAGAGGAGAACACTACTTGTGCTCCTGATCCCTTAGCCAGTTGTCCCAAGGCCCTGAAGTCTCTCTTGATTACAGTTGGACTCAATGATCTTAAAGGTCTTTTCCAACCTATACGATTCTGTGATTCTGTGATTCTGTGATTGATTGCCTTTGGAATTCTAGTTGAAACTTCTTCACTGCCTACTTAAAAAATCAATAATGGATAATAACCTGAGGACTGTACCAGGGTAGGAAGTTTTCTCTTCACATCTTTTACCCAGGCCCCAAGGAGGCAGCAGACTTCCCTAAGAAGTGGGTCTGGTCTGCATATTGGGCCCTCTGTTCCCTTCAAAAGGGAGTCTCCTATGACAATGACCCATCTTTTTTCTTTATGGAAGCAGTTTTTATGCAGGGCATAGGTGGACTTAACCTTGGCAGCACCTCCAAGCTAGATGAACCATCATCCTCATTATTGTTCGGTTCCACTTGCAGAGCCGCATACCTATTATGCAAGGGCACCTGGCAAGGTGTGGTAGTCACAGAGGAGACGCATCTGCTGCACCGGGCAGGAACTTGTCACCATTGCCCCCTATCTCTTAAGTCACTGTGTTCAGCCAGGTGGAGACAGGATAGGCAATCCTCCATATCATGCGTCCTGCCTGCCTGTTGGGCCCGTCTCAGGGAAGGTAAGGTGTGATTCCTGGAGTCTATCTCTCCCTCGCACTCCCTGATGCTCCTCAACCTACTCAGCTCCTCCCGGAGTTCTGTCACTAGGCGGACCTGGGCACACCTCCCACAGTTGTGCTTACTAGTGCCATCCGATACTGGCGTAAGAGCAGGGCACAGCCTGCAGCCTGACACCTGGCTGGCAGCGTCTTCCCACTGGAGCTCTGTCTGGGAAGCTGGGTCAGTCATGGTGGGTGCAGAGCTTAGACAGGCCGTAGCTTTCTGCCGGGTGGATACCATTGCGCCATTCCTGCGCACCTTTCCGCGTGAACTGCCATGTAAACTACCAGGCCATGCCCTTCCTGATGCACCACACCCTGTTTGCCCGCCACGTTTGCAGCGCTTCTGGTCGCTAGTGCTCCCTAAGGGCTTCTTTTATATGTGGATGGGGGGGTTTGGCTGCCATTGCTCCTGGCCCTGCCCAGGTCCTGTCAGCCGCTGTCAGGTGAGCTGCAGGCTCCTGGCAGCTCTCTCGGCTCCCCCGGTTCAGGAAACCACCCTGTGCACCACGTTGGAGCACTCTGCTGCGGATAGTGCTGGCACCGGAGCTGTTCTTATGTAATTTCTTTTATTCTTCATTGCAGAGACAGGATACCCATTCCTATGCATGTTGCTGTCTGGATAATTCATTAAAATCTATCCTGCACAGGTTAACATTAATTTGAAAACAATGGCTGCCTCTTCAACCCAAGAGTTGCTTCTATTTAATTAACCCGTGTTAACAGCAGCTAACTAACAAAGACATAAATCAAGAAGCATGAGGTAGTGCAACAAGGAAGATAAAAGAAAATATCCCTCCACCAAAGAAAGGGTTCACTCAGTCCTCCAGCTTTTGGGACAGAAGTTTTGATACAATTTAGTTTAACATAAGCAAGCCCCAACCACATGGGATAAAAAAGTATTGGAAAGGAAGAGGGTATGACCACTTCCCATTCCCTTTCAATCCCCAAATAACAGGGACTAGTCAAAAACTAGAAGTCTCTTAACAGCTTCTCCTGCAGCAGACATTGTAACCACCATGGCAACTAGCTGGTTAAGTATCTTTTCCCTGTCGTGGCCCAAGATTACAAATGAAGCTATCATTTTCTTTCTCCATTCTTCTATTCATTCTTCTAGCTCCATGTAAGGAACAGCATTCTGCAGAGTAGTGTGATAGCAGGAGAAATAAAAGGAAATGGCATTCTGGCAAGCAGCTCTGCTTTTGAACAACAAAACTGTGCTGCAAAATTTATAAAGCTGTTAAATAAACTTGGATCATTAAATAAAAAATCCAGGCCCTTTATCTGGTCTGAAAAAACACATATATTTTAATCTGAACAGACATAATATTTTTTACAGTATATCATTTCTGATGGAGATCACACAAAAGAAATAGTTTATACTGAGAAAGCTCTGCCAACAAGATAAACCTATAGTCACAGACACATCTAACTCCCCAAGCTTTCATCATTAATATTTTATGGCCCTCACTGATCTGCCCAATATTGGAGAAAAATGTATCTTTCATTTAAGCAGGCAGGGCACAGTAATAGAATTTATCTGTATCAAAAAGGAGGTAAAATGCAAACTACAATAGACATGTCACAGCAAAGCACTGAGTTTGCACACTGTTACCTGAAGCACTGATCCCTGCATGGACTGTTTTATTTGAACAGCAGAAATAGCTTTAGCATACACAAGTATGACGGCATTCCCATTAAGAGAAAAATATGATTAATGTTATTTGTAGGAGTTTTTTTAATCTCTACCTAAACACTTCATTTTTTACAGTCATTCCATAAGTAACATCCATTTCCTTTGCTGCAGATTCCTGTAGGATGTGGCTATTATTTCAAGTTTAACCTATCAACATTTTTGATTTATCAGCATTAGAGAGAATATAAAACGGAAATGATTCTTTTCCTACATTCACTGATGACTCTCAATAATGCATCAAGGAACATTTACTAGGATAAAGACACTTGAGGAGACCATACAATTTAAATAGTTTTGTTAGTGAGTCTGCTTGCATTACTGATATGTGAAAATATAAGAACAGAAGCACTGTGCTGTGTTCTGTAGGAATTCTATCAGTTATGCTGAGGTATAGTGGAATAACATATTTGCCTATGGCAAAGAGGAAACAATGAACTTATATAGAAAAAAATACAGGTATACCAGTTATAACTCCATTAACACATGCCAGTTATATAAGGCTGACCATGAACCACCCTTTGATGGTAATACAATATAATATAATATAGGAGATTTAGAGATAGTATAGGAGATATCATAATAATTCAGCTGGTCTCTAAATCTCCTGTATTATAGGAGATAATCCCTAGATCTTGTTCCTTGCTTGTCCTGCCTAGGCTGTGCTGTTTGATTCCAGTCACAAGGACACAACTGTGTAATTTGCAGACAGCCCATAGTCTGCACCACCAAGCAATGGTGCAACTCCTTATCAGACCAAAATAAGCCATGAAAATAGAGAGACTGAGGTTTGTGATATACCTCTCTGTCACCTACATATGAGGATTGATCAGCTTTCTCATCATCCCTTTTTATTACAAGTATATTGGTGTGATACAGACCAGTTCCTGGAAATCAAGAAGTCTGAAGGCTGCAATTCTGCAGGATGCTTATCCTAATATACAACCCTTGTGATGAGAGATGACTCTTTTTGCCATTTCTGTTTTACTGAGCCACAGCATTATCACAGTATGATAGAAGTGCTGGTTGGAAGGGATGTCTATGGAGTTCGTGTAAGTCAGTTCCCACTCAGAATAGGGCTATGATCAACACTAGAAAAAGCCAGCTGTGGCTTTGTCCATCCAAGGCTTGAAAATCTCCAAGGGCATTCCACAACCTTTCTGGGTAGCCCATTCCAGTGCTGCACTGCCCTTCTAGTTGATTTTCTTCCCAAGTGTCTAATCTGAAACTCTCAGGCTGTAATCTCTGACATTAGCAGAGAGCGAAAACTACCATTATGTAACCTAACATTAAATATGAAAATTAAATATGTAAAATAGAAAATTAATAAAACCACTTACAACATTTCATTTGTGCCGCCAGATGGAGGAACTGAAAACTTCAGTGCAAAGTCATCTCACAACAGCTCATACGAAAGACATTAAAACTCTCCTAGCAGAATGCCTTACCATTTGAAGGTCGAAGCCAGAAACTGAAAGACAAGATATGAAAATACATTTTTCAAATCTCATTAACTTCATTAGGAGTGACTGTGGTAATTACTAACAGTTTAGTCCCATGGGAAAGATACTCTATTATCTGTAATACAATTAAAATGCAAATAATATTCAGCCATCTATATTTTAGAATCTAATAATGAATACTCAGTATTACCAGTGTTCAAGTAAAACCACATCCTCATATTACATCTTCAAAAGTAATGGAAAAGTCACATCCAGGAAGAAACAGGAAGTGGGAAGGAGAGATAGAAGGAAGGTAAATCACAGTCTGAAGTGTGCTATCTCTTTCTAATGACTAGAGTAAAATCTTAGGAAAAGTAAGCTTCTAAAGTAGGTGCCTCATTTAAATGAATAAAGCCAGCTGAAAATCTAACTGTGAACCTCCAACAAATCAGTAATGTTTTCATCAAAAGTAAGTCAGATGACACTAATTCTGAAAGCATTATTAAATAACTATATAAAGGGGAGAGTGCTACAGTAAGTGGCACATTATGAATATGAGAGCATATTTCATATAGTCCTAGAAGCTGTTCTACCAACTGTAGAGAAAAATGCTGTAATAAGGAGGAGAAGTGCAAAGTGGAGAATAACATGGAGGGGAGGGGAGGGGAGGGGAGGGGAGAGGAGAGGAGAGGAGAGGAGAGGAGAGGAGAGGAGAGGAGAGGAGAGGAGAGGAGAGGAGAGGAGAGGAGAGGAGAGGAGAGGAGAGGAGAGGAGAGGAGAGGAGAGGAGAGGAGAGGAGAGGAGAGGAGAAAAAAGAATCCAAGCATAATTTGGAAATGCAGAACCCTTGTCTAAATTAGATGCATCCTCAGGCTTTTGGCAATGAAAGCTATGAGAATCATCTCAGAGCTAAGCATTTTAGGGAGTTAAAGATTCTTACAGTGTCATCTAGTAATAGCCTCATCCCCAGCAGTTTATCATGAGGCTATGCATGTGCATATGAGGGGAAAAAAAAAAAAAAGCTGAAAAAAAAAAAGCTGCAGCAGTCTAACTCTAGTCACTGTAAAACAATTAAAATATGTAACTTAAGACTGATGTCTAACATTTATATATTGCATTGCTTCCACAATATGACAATAATACCCACCTAGGATAATAACAATTCTAGCTCCTGGCACATGTCTCACAAATAAGTGACTTCTAACTGAGGACTTTTTGCTTGTAATAGAGGAAAAAGAAGAACACAAGTCAAGCTGACCAAAGAGTGAATTGCCCAAAATTATTCTGTCTCACTTTATTTTGGAGAAAGCTGAGAGAAAGATCCTTGGTTTGTGCAAATTGCCACAGGTCTACTGAAATAACTTTTTTTCTGCCATCTCAGGAATTGTTCTTTGGTTTAAGTATTTTTTTTTCTTTTTTCCCCAGTTTGCTTTTTCATATCAATTAACAAAGAAAAGGAAGGTAAACAATGAGTGCTGTTTCTTAATTTCTCACTAGTTACAGATAAAAAGTTGGTCTTGATTGTTTCTTTGATGTGTATAAGCTACTGAAAAAAGTGACTCAGAATCATACCTGGAAATTATTCTTAAATGATTTTTTGAAATGGCTTAGATTTTCATATTTTGTCTATCCATAAAATATTGTCCCAGAATTCTTTGTACTAAGGGCAGTATCTTATGATGGACAGATTCTGGTGTTCTAGAACCGTACTGGAGGGGATTTCACGTCAATGTTCTTTATAATCTTTATAATAATCACCAAAGAGATTTTTCTTTTTCTAGTAGTCTTCACGGATTATAGGCAAGCCTGTCCCTGTGCCACATTCTTCCAATGCTTATTCATTAATACCTTGAAACCTAGCAAGAGCCTTTCACATGGTACACGTCTCCTTTAGTCATCTGCCAGAAATGAATGCTGGCAGCTGCTCTGAAGCCCATTGATTGAACCTATACCATTTCTAGAGCAAAGCTCTGCTAGATGTGGGGGAAACTGTGCCAAGCTAGCCTGTCTTTGTACTATGCAGTCACTGCTCTTGTTGCCCAATGTGAACCTCCAGGGTTTCCTAAGGATTTAAGGAGGGAATGCAGAGGATGGAAAGGGCTATTTGTACATAGACTCATCTCCTTCAGCAAAGGGAGTTTCTAAACTGTAAATAGGGGGACACCCTCCAGAGACAACAAGGATAACTGTTATAAAAATGTATACAACCATTCCTAAAGGTGTTAAATTTAATTTGCCTAGTGAAATCTATGAATCTAAGCACAGGAAAATAAAATAAATAAATAAATAAATAAATAAAATAATGTATCTATAAAAGATGTATTTCTTTAAATTTAGCAGCTGATATCAGCTTTGATTTTTTTCCACAGCAATAGAGATGTTTTTATGTCTGCAATATGGGTTATAGCATTCAAAGACTTACCTGAATGACTTAATGAACTAATTTAACATGAACTCTAATTTTTATGGACTTCAAAACCTGTCCATAACATAATTTTAAGTAATATTCTTTTCTTGTTTGTGAATAAATAAATGCTTGCTAATGCAAACATTTGAAAGATGTACCATTAGAATTTAAGGAGACGTTAAAAGCTAAACTTGGAGTTTTTAATAACCTTAGCTGGATCTTCCATTTTTACCCAAAGACCATTTTTATTACCTGTCTGCATTGCCTCTTTTGTCCTGTTGAATTTTATTCTTTGGTATTCTGAAGTTCTACAGAGCTACTGTCTGTTTTTATATTACAGAAGAAGGACAGCTTTCCTCCTAAATGGTCAGTATCTGCCAAAGGCCATTTGATCTTTTTAATCATCTCTATTACTCATTTGGAAAGATGAATTTCTAATAATTATTACTGCATACTGTGTTCAAATGGTAAAGAAGGTTTTCATATATGTGTTCAAATCAAGCGACTCCTTTTTTTCTCAATTTCAGCAGAAATGTAAACAAGCCGATATATCTATAATTCAGAAGAATGTAGCTAGGTTTCTGGAATAAAATGCTCTTTCTCATTTACTGGTGCAGGAGAAGTGATTGCTCCCTACAGATTGACAAAGTTATTCCAGTGCTAATCTTGTGTAAATGTCAGAAGTGGCAATAAGGTGATCTCCTGGGAAGCGGGATGTGGATGTGGGGGGTGCTGGAAAGCAGAAAACCCTGCAAACCCAAATTCACAGTCTGAACCCCCAAACATTTCCAACGGACAAACTTTTCATAAGCTTAATAAAAATTTCAAATATTTTTTGGTTCAAATTCAATGATTAGAGCTAGGTGAACAGCTATAGTGTTCTGCAGTGCCACAAAGCTACTCAAGTAAGTGACTCACACTGTGACAGATTGTGCTGGGAAAGGTCTACATGGCCAGTGAAGCCATGTAGAAATAGGTTGGTCCAATAAAAGAGTTTTTTCTTCTCACCCCCCTCACGAATATAATGCTTTCCCCAAATTTGAAACTGTTTTAAAATAGAACTGTATCAAGTAGAAATTTCCAAATACTACAGAGTTGCAATTAGCATCTATTAAATACCAAATGAGATGTATTATAACATCTTTTCATACATACTGTAAAAAGGGCAAAAGAACAACAGAACCTGAGTCCACAGAAATGGAAAGCTACACATATCTAATGGATTAATATGACATCTAACAATTTTTTCAGTCTCCCAAACATCTGTACATACATAAAAGAATGGCAGACAGAAGGAAGAGAGAAAGGAGAAGGAAATTTAAAGTTTTGTAGTGGTGAATGACAGGAACATTTTTATTTTTTTTTTTTTAAATTCCACTAACACTATGACCACTAACAATGCTCCACTATGGCTGGGCGTAGAACAGAAACAAAAATATGAGTTGATAAGTACTGATTCACTATTATATAGTAAACACCATTAAAAGTACCAGTCTTTGTTACCTTAATCGCACAAATGCTATATAGTTACCAAAGTTCTCTTCTGTTATAAATGGAGTGGAAAAGCATTATTAATCTCAGTCAGAAACCAGCTTCACTACGATGTAAAAAAAATATATATATATCCAAAAATGTAGTGTCTAAAATCATTGAGTTTACCTATTGTCTTTAACTAGTAGATATTTACTATTTACATTCTTCCTAACTCTACACCATCCATGTGCATCACTTTGCAGCAAAATAATAAAATTAAGTAAAGATGCATTAAACAGAGCAACATTTTTAGCCAACTGAGATGTTTTAGAATTGCATGAGAGCTTCTGACTGGATCTTTCAGAGAACTGAACATTCTTTGTCAATTTATGGTAAGTAAAATGTAAAAAATATTGCCTTTGCTAGCTTACCACTAAAGGAAATAGAGGCAAATTTGTATCAAGCATGGAAGAAACATATACTATGCATACTATGATGTTTATTTAAAATATTTAATGACAGAGTAGACTAGTTGCGTATTCTACCCTTACATCGTGGTATACTTTTCCTATTCAATAGTATTGCAGCATATTCAGATATGCTGGTAATTAATCTTAAAAATAATTCTACATGAAAGAAAAAAGTACAGAATAATTCAGATACATATCAGTACTTATAATATTTAGATACCTGAAGACAGATTAATTTAATGTTAATGAACAGCTGAAATTATTTTTCACTAAACTGTGACTGTAAAGGTTTTGTAATATTTTCAGTTTGGTTCTTAAAGAAAAGTTCTCAGTCAGATCAATGAGAGTGATAATATCTAACATATTTACATTGACAAAATGTCACTGAAAAGCCTTTTACTGAATAATAGCACTTAAAGGTCAGCTTCCTTTGTTTATATATTACTTTTATGTTTTATTTATTTATAGTCCTTATATAAATAAAAGTTAAAATAATTTTGTCAGATAAAGACAAGCAAATAAAAATGAGAAGTGCCATTGATAGAATAAGATCAGTATCATATATGTTAGAATTTTAGACATACTGAAGCGCTTAAATGGTGACATTATACGAATGATTTAATTTTGTGCTTTACTTAGTGGTATATTTATGGCATGATTATGATATACAGTTGAAATAGACCAAAACCTTTTCAGTAATAGTGCATAAAGACTTTTGAACTGAACTTCTAGAAACTGGAAGTGCTCTTTCAATTTAATGACTTTAGAAGATCGTTAGAAATCTATAACCATGTGAGGACATACTAAGGATGAAGTATATATCATATAAAAGACTAATTACTTCCTTTTTAATATTTCATTAGTGTCTAGAACATGTGTTGAAAGCTTACAGGTTGTAGTTTTTATTGAAAGAGAGCCAAAAAAAAAAGCTTATAATAGAGTTTTAAAGCAATCTTGGTTTTCAGAGACTCATAAAAGAGTTCCTTATAATCTTTAGCCCTATTTGCCTAAAATTCCTTCACTTATAAACATTAGGTCCTTTGAGAACTGATTTTTATGAGAAAATGACCAACACATCATTTTTACATTATCACTCCAGAAGGGAAGTAAGGCAGCTTGGTAAGAAATATATTCTTTGTGTTCTCTTACACTACTTTCAGTTAAACTCTTGAACTGTGAATGCATTCAAAACAGTAATTTTTTGTTGCCTGAACCAGCTGGTCATTTAATGAATCACTTGACAAAGTTATTCTGCAAAATGTGAACTTGTTACTGGCTACTGATGAGCTACCTTTTAAGGCTTCAAATAAAAGCATCTATAGAGAGGTTCGGAGACTTTTTCTGAATCTATATTTATAGGCAATTCACTTCACCTCTAAAGACATCTATTCTCCCCACTCCACAGTCCCCAAATAGATGCCAAACAATCTAGCTCAAAGGCATCTGCCATTGGATCTCTTATATGCTTCTTCGAGACATTTGCACCAAATTCTTTTCTCCCATATCCTGACATGCATCCTTGCACCATGCTCCCTTCCTCATAGCTGTGATTATTAGCTTCTCCAGAAAGACTTTGGAAAACTGATCTTTGCTCATTATTTAGATCCCCATCGAATATCAGACCCTTTGAATAGTACTGCCACTCTCTCAGTGAGTTTTCCCTCTCAGGGACTTTGTATAAGAGAGAAGACAGAGAGGTATCTCTGTTGCCAGCAAGGGACCCGCCGAAGGACACTGCTCTGCAGAACTCCACTTTGCTGAGAGGACTGACTCAGTGGAAGGCTTTGCATCAGCCATATCACACACTGCCAGCTGTGCTCTATGGGACTAGTGCACAGTTCCATGTTAGACAGTGAATTGTTCACTCGCATTCTCACCCTGCAAAAGTGTGCTCTTAGCACAGCAAAGGTGGGAGAGCTCTGCAGACAAAGCACAGTCTATACAGTGCAACACGGAAGAAGGAGAAAAGCAAGGGAGATGAGGAGCTGGCAAACAGCACAGACACTGAACGACCTGCTGGAAGATGAACAACATGTGTCCACACAGGGCAGTCACCCTTTCTCAGTTTTGCAGTCTATACAGGCACAGGTCAGGGCCATGGCTGAGAGCCCTTCCAGAAGCCTCTTTCACCTCCAGCTTCAGAAACACCAGGGAGGCTCTGCATTGCTTGTACAGAGGACAATTGTGGTTCTTTGCACTCGCATGCAAAGAAACATTTCTTGTATCAGAAATAGTGTGGCCACCAGGACTAGGGAAGGGATCGTCCCTTGGCACTGAGCACTGGTGAGGCCGCGTCTTGAATACTGTGTTCAGTTTTGGGCCCCTCACTACAAGAAAGACATTGAGGTGCTGGAGCGTGTCCAAAGAAGGGCAATGAAGCTGGTGAAGGGTCTAGAGCACAAGTCTCCTGAAGAGCGGCTGAGGGAACTGGGGTTGTTTAGTCTGGAGAAAAGGAAGCTGAGGGGAGACCTTATCACTCTCTACAACTACCTGCAAGGAGGTTGTAGCTAGGTGGGTGTCGGTCTCTTCTCCCAGGTAACAAGTGATAGGACAAGAAGAAATGGCTTCAAGTTGTGCCAGGGGAGGTTTAGATTGGATATTAGGAAAAATTTCTTAACTGAAAGGGTTGTCCAGCATTGGAACAGGCTGCCCAGGGAAGTGGTTGAGTCACCATCCCTGGAGGTATTTAAAAGACGTGTAGACGTGGCACTTGGGGACATGGTTTAGTGGTGGACTTGGCAGTGTTAGGTTTACAGTTGGACTTTATCTTAAGGATCTTTTCCAACCTAAATGATTCTATGATTCTGTGTTCCCTGAGCATTTTGTCAGTCTTGATGCTTACACCACTGACATTCTCCTTCTCTGGGAAAGGCACCAGGCAGCTCTGTCTCTGCTGTCTTTCTCCCTTCCAAAAGATATGTTAATGAAAAAAATATACCTACAGCCAAGACTTGTATTGGTAGCTCTACATTAACATACACACATTCACGCACACAAACACATACTATCAGGGCATGCAGCACAAATTCCACATTTCCCTCAGCAGCTCAGCAGCCCTCTTCTGCTCTTTTCTTGCGTTCAGAGCCCTGCACACCCAACACCTCACACTACCCTACACCAGCACATAGCATGAGGAAAGCACACTGGGAAGTCTACCTTCAAGCATTCTAGCAAAATTAAAATGTTCATCATCTTCTCTAGCCGCCTTTATCTCAGCCCAGGAAAGCAGGTTTATGTGTCTCTGTCCAGTCTAAACCTCTTGAAGTGAAGAACCCTGGCACTCCAGGCATCATCCTGAGTCACCTCTACTCCTTTGTGCACCCAGAAGCTGCCAGAGGACACACAGTTCTCTCAGCAGCAGGTCCACTGATGTATAGTCCTCTAGTGGTCCTGGCACCTGAACCAGAAAAACACAGTCCAGTTGTTTGTATTTCTCTCTCATGTTTACAAAGATGCAAACAATAACTAGGTGTCAGTTATCTCCCATGCTACAGATGCTACAGGTACTAAATCTCCACATTAGGCAGCTTGGACCTTCCTTCCCCCTGGATAGTGTCCTCTCTAGAGGTCGGTGGATGGACAGCACAATCCGGAATTATGGTAGCTGGGACCTCAGAGCTGAAACTAAACCTTATACCTGTGTCCAATGGAGACACTTTCTAAACACTGTCTCTGCCAAGCAGTGCCACTGCCAAAGCTCTCTGGATCTTTGCTCATGAGGGCACTGCACTCTGTAGCTCTATGTCAGAACCCAGGGAGCAGAACACTCCTCTGGACCGTGGGACAATTTCCCTGATCCTCATGCCTTTAGGCACATCATGCACCACAATGAGCAGAACAAATCTGTACTTAGCATGCTCCAAAACACATAATTTGGAATTATGGGGCACTATTCAGGATCTCCAGGATACCTCTGTCTTTCTGGAACAATACCTGAACACCAGACAAGATAAGAGCTGCTGGGATGTGAACAGGTAACCATCAGCCAGCTCTTGCTGTGCACAGCTATGGACCTGAAGGTTAGGCTGTGAGCTACAGGCAGTGAAACAGGCATGGGGTAGGCAGGTCCTCTGCCCAGGGCACAGGAGCAAACACAGCCCCTAAGCTCCTTTGGCCTCTGGGTAACTGGCACCCAGTCCTCACAACATAAGAAAGCCTCTGTTGTTGTCCCAGGCAGGACACTGGTAGTGAAGTCTTCACCTCTGAGACTCCTGTCACCACCTTAGAGGATACCATTACTGAAGTCAGTGCTTCAGAGGTCAACACAGAGGCTCTCACCCCTACCCTGGAGGATGCTGCCACTGCTGTCTCAACATCAAGAAATGCAGGACCACAATCAGAGCTGAAAAGGACTCTAAGTCTGCAGGCTCATTATAAAAGCTGCCACTAGGACAAAAACCAGAGCCAGCTGCTGCTCCAGAAATGTCTTCCGATCACTCCTTCTGACATCAGTAATACATAAGTGTATCATGAATCTCATTGAGGTCAGCAAGACTCCTGAATGAGGGCTATTATCATGAGCAAGAGTTGGCAAGAGTTGCTCCATGTTTCATACTCTGATTCATTCTGCAGTTCACAGGCTATTTGTGCTTCATGATGGAGTAATAAAAAATAATTATTGTGGTATCCAGGAAGAAGTATATCAATATAAAACATTTTTGAAGCATTTCAATTTTCTGAATACATATTTAGGAAAGGAATCAACAGTTTAATTAAGCTAAAACCACCTCTAGTGACTTAGCATTTTTTAACTTGGAATAATCAGAACTATTATTTTTTGTAAGATCAGTAAGAGGGACTGTCAAATATGCCAGCAATGTAAGTATAAGATCTGTATTAATAAACAAAGATTTTCTGTTTATTTCTTTCAGTCTTAAGCCATTCCTGCTGGTTTTGATGGTGTTTGCCTTAGATTAACTGTTGGATTAGTGGAAGGAAGACGAGAAAATGGAAATAAATTTTATCTCAGTTGTTTAAATGGTAAACATTTGTATCATTTAAGACTGGCAAATGCAGGCCATGCAGAACATGAGGGCTTGAGTGGTGGAAAACCAGGAAGCTAAAGGGACACTGAAAGATAACCAAATAAACATGAATTCTCAACCTGGCTATGTTATGTGAATGAACAAAATAATTTGATAAATACAAGTGTGTTGAGGGAGGCATCCAGTGAAAAGTGAAGCAGAATTACATACAATGTAGTATCACTAATGGAAAGACTAATGTCTTTCAGGTAGAGGTAACTCGGGAAGACTATTAAAAATTGAAAGTGTTTCAAAAGGCAGTGCAAGAGCAATTTGGAGTATGCAAAATATACTTGATATTAAAATTCTTAGTTTGCTTTGGTTGGTTGCGTGGCCATGCATATGTTTATATCTATCAAGGTTCTGAATCAGGAAGCAGTGAAGGAAAAACAGCTAATGTGGTTCATAAATGTTTGATTCATTAGAATAAAATTTGATATCCCCCCACCCCATTTTTTAAGAGCATGAATTTAACCATTTACAGGGCTATAACATTTATACCATCATTCTTAGTCTTTAAAATCAGTGGCTTTGTTTATAAAGTTCTTGTGGCATATTTGTTTATTTAGGAAATCAGACTAAGTGTTTAGCATGGAAATTCCTAAATGAGGAATCTGGTGATATGCCAGATACAATTAGCTTTCCTACTTTGATTACCTTTATTTACTTTCTTACTTTGAGACACAGATAGGGCTGAAGTAGTTTCTCACAGTTTGGGAACATCCCTGGTCCTGACGGTCAGTAATTTGCCCAACTTATGTAGAGAACAGGCAAGGAAGCCACAGTGCAACCCACTGCCATATTGCCTTTCTTGTCCAGATGTGGAGAGCTGTTAGTGTGACATGCATGTATTTCTGGCCTACAAATATGCATTTTCCATCCTTGAAAAGTAGATCTCAGAGGGACAGAGAGATGGTATCCCTGTGTGTCAACATCCACCTGGATCCTACACCTAGAACTCAGTTCCACAGTATGGACCCAAGCTATGAAGATTTTCACTAAAATATTCTTTCATAGTACTTTCAAGTTTTTAATTTCAGACAAGCTTGGAAAATCCATTAATCCTGATCTACACTGTTTGCACATAGTTTATATTGTTCCAATTCATCTTAAGGTCAAATATTAAAGTGCTAATTTATACCAATTTCTTAAGCAGCCTACACAATTATGTATTATCTTTGCAGATATTTCACTTAATGAAAGCCACGTAGAGTCTTACAGTTCCCAAATGACTCTCAATGAACAGCATAATGACCTAACAGCTTTTCACTAATTCCTAGGAAATGTATGTATATTTATATATTTAGAAAGTCAAAATGCTAAATGCTTACTGATTATAGATGGAACTCACTACCATTGTGGGATAATTTTACAAATGCATTATTAAATTCAGAAAACTAATGAAAGTAATGCTATGGTTGATGGAAATTGTGAGTCAAATGCTATCTCATTGTTAATGAGAGATCACTGAAATATATTTTTTTCCTACGAGTGCTTTTACATGCACCACAAAGCTTAATTTTAGGACTATACAGTGGACTACTATACATTTCAGTTGAAAAGGCAAGACCTAAATAATTGATGGAAAAGATGTTAATATAACCTAAAATTTCATAGTCTTAAATGGTAAAAAATTGAAGGGTTATTGATTAGTTTCTCTAAGGGAAAGGAAGAGATGTCATTTTTGTATATCCTCTGAAAAACTCTGATGTCTTTACATTAAGGAAAATATATTTGACTCTTAAAACCAGAATATTTTAATGATGCAGGTAATCTTTCAAGAGCAAAGCAGGAAAATATCAGAGCTGATACCTGACTCAGGGAAACTCAATTCAATACTTATTGCCTACACATTACCTGTGTCAACCTGGTCAAGACATTTTACTCTGCTTCCTAGTTTCAGGGTAACCAATGTTTTAAAGGAAACACTTGGGTTGTTGACCTAATGCTTTACAACTGTATAGCAGTCATTATATCCAAAAGAGTCCACAAACTACTTCACGTTCTTCCATTCACTGTAGGTCAGAAACACTCCTCCTATCTTATAAAAAACTTAGATCTACAGAGCAAAAGTTCACAGAATAGGAATATAAACTTCCTCGGAAGGAAGTAGGAGAGATCAAAGGCACTGGATGGATTTATTAGAGAAAACTCTCAGATGTTACCAGGAAGTCATCTGCACCTCAAATTACAGAAGAAAGTAATGCATACTAATAAAGCTGCCAACAACTCTTATAGATATAACTTTAGGAAAAATTCCTTCTTCACCTATCACCACCTTCAAAACTTGAGCTTTTTGTCTTTGTTCAGTCCTTTTGTTGGAGAGTTACTGTTAGCAGCTGTAAACTGGGGGTGAGAGTTCTACAAGCAAGCAGAAGCCCTAAGACCCTCAGGGGAATTATTTGTGGAATCTCTTACAGGTCACAGCAGTTAGTGGGGGCAGACTCTTACTGCAACCCTCAGGACTTCAACACTATTTCTGAGCATAACACAAGTCCTCAGAAGTAATTTGGTGACAACATTTTGTGAAAGGAGCCTTAAGAAATCCTTAAGAGCCCTTTCAGGCACATGTGACAGCATGAAGTATTGAATTTTCAAGTTTATAGAAACTTGTGTCTATAGAAAAAGAAAGGGTCACTATCCTTTAGAGTTACAGGGGGAATTAATAGGCCATAATCAAACTGACATACACTAGATAGACTAGGTTGTTGCTTTTTTCCCTTTTTTTAAGGAAAAACATCTGCTTTTCTTTTTAACTTTTACTTTATTTAAAAAGAATTTTAATTTTTCATTTGTTTTGAAATTTAATTCTGGTGCAGCTAAATATGTACATATGCATTACATTATGCATATGTATTACATGTATGCATATACACTTACACTTGGAAAAAAATAGAGGACAATGTAAGTTAAAAAACCCTCAGTTTTCAGTGCTTTCAAAGTTAATGTTTTATGAGAAATACCCTGTGTCAGACGCTCTTCAAATAAATTTTTAGTGAAAGGATATAAAAAAGCAGTCTATTATACCTGCCTTATCAGAAGAATTGAGTAAATGATTGATAACACAAAGCCTCAATACATAATTGTCCAAACTTCTTACTGAGAACATTGAAATGGACTGTGCTTTTTTCAGTAGTTTGAGACTAACATTACTATCAGACTCCTCTGTACATTTTGTCTTTCTTATGAAATATTAATGTAATTCAACAAAAAGCATCCAAATAAAAAGGTTTAAAAAATCTCAGTGAGAAACTACCAGTAAGGCAGAAGAGCCTTACATAATTCGTCTGCCACCATCTGTAGTTAAGATATTGAAACGTTGTCCTAAATAGTCTAGTTTGTAAAAACAATCAATATGTCTCACAGAAACATTTACTGTATGTTATATCAGGAGAATACAAAACAAAATTCCTCTAAGATATGTACAGGGACTGTGTCGTAATCCATTTGTTTGTGCTGGTATTGTTTCCTTGGGCTATTCCAGCTAGCCTACTGAATCAAGGCATAGAATTACAAACAAAATCTTCTTATTGTGAAAGATTTTTCTTTTTTCTCTAGGTACTGCTTTTGTTGTAACTTTGCCCTATACACGGGCTTCACTGCCTAGCTAATTTCTACATGACAGAGGTGGTTTTGAAGTCCTGTATTGATCCAGGCTTTACTGATGAAGCTGTCCTTATTCCCTTCATCCCCATCACTAAAGTCTGATACTCTGAGAGGTCTGATAACCTCTCAGCTGCATGATGTCTAAAAGTTGTTTTGAAAGAAAGAAATCTAAAATACTTAGAAAGAAAGAAATCTAAAATGCAGAAATCTGTCGGCTTGCTATAGGCTGGGAGGAGTTCAGCTCCATGGGGCTCTATTAGGGGAGAAGGGTTTGTTTCTACCTCTTCTTCACACAGAGGCCTGTGGCAACAAACATTTCTTCTCAGTGGACCTACACTATGTCTTCATGCTCTGGCAAGACTCTAGCTTTACATGGGAACATTCAGTGATTCTGGCAGGGAGTCTTGAAGGAATACGGGTGAGAAAGGGAAAAAAAGGGTTTTTTTAATATTATAGAAACTCCACTAAATCTGAACAGAGTATCACAAGAGACAATGAACGCACTGCATCCAGAAGGTATGTCTCTTGTCGAACACAGAAGTCAAATCATAACATTTTGTCAATTGCACAAATAAAAGTTTGTGAGAATCATCTGCAACAGGAAACATTAGGCATACTAAATATCAGTGTGGGTTTTTTAGATATGATACAATACAGCCATGAAAACAAGCTTTATCTATCATTTAATTAGAAGGTGAATATATTCAGTTTAGCAGTGGGCCAATAAATGTATGTATATGTCCATATAGGTACATATGTATATATAGCTATATCACTTTTAGAAATATATGATGCCTTTTACCTCATAGACCTGTATTAAAATATATGCTGTAGTATGTACTTTCCTTTTTTCAAGCTACTGTGGCTTCAGTATTATTCATTTTATATAGCAGTATCTGTAAAAGAAGTAGGGAGATTTAATCCAAGAAAATTGTAATAGTGCCATAAACAGGTTTCACTAAAACACTCAGTGAAAATTAAAAGAATACTTGAAATAAGAATTGGAATGTAACCTTGACATGTGCAATAATTCTGGTATGATCAATGACCTCAACTCAACATTCAGTACTCAGGGAAAGAAATGAAAGATAAGACACTACATAATAATGACCTATACTTGGAACTAAAAAGAAGTATTGGACAAGTGATGATACAAAAAAGACTCTTGAATTTTGAGCAAACAGAATTCAGATGCCACAAGCAAGGTAAAGAACCCTGAAGAGAATGATTGACAAACCTATAAAAGAAACAAGAATGCTATAGCACTCTAGAGAGAAAACCAAGAGGAAAAACAAATAAAAGGAGTTCTCCTGTTTTGATTAGATTCTCTGCTTCTAAAAGACAGCTAATAGACACACAGGCAAGTAGACTAATCCAATTTCTTACTATTACAAACAAAATTACATTAAAAGATCAGTACTAGTGCTGAAAGTCAAGCAGTCAAAAATTAGGAAATACCTCAATGTCTCTGCCTATTCACTCTCAACTTGGCCCCTGGGACATAACTAGTATGATAGCAATATAGTCACAAGTTATTTTGTTTCCATTTATCCGGAGGGAATACTGGGCTGCTCTTTAATTCCATAATTGGTGAACAAGAAGCCGACATGTTCTGCTGCAGATAGGAAGGCTAAGTGATTCCCATGAGGAAAAATGAGCATGTTTTTCTAAAGTGTAATGCACATTTGTTTCAGTCATGAAACAGGAGCAAACTATAGGGTTAGTGAAGTAGTATTGTAGCTCCATCTGCTCAATCCTTGCTTCTGTTTTGATAGTGCCCCATTTGAGTATGTCTTACCAGAAGTTAGGGTAGGACCACCATTTTATTTAATTTTGTAAAAGAGGCTCATTGGTTAGCAATGCTGTTTAGCCATCTATCTTGAATTAGAGCTAGCAACAACAGAATAAAAGGCTCTGCAGAACATTAACCCAGACCACTCAGTTGCTGAAACATTAAACATAATATGGTTTAGTTAACTCGGTAGACTCATTCAAAATTAGATGTATGAAGACAATCAACAGTCTTCATTTAAATTCTTGATGCTGAGCACATACAATTGACAATAAAAACAATAGTCAATGCAAATGATCAGGATCTCTTAATATTTTTTCTTAGTTTTCATACATCTTAACATGAAAGGAACACTGAATTAAAACCAATATTAGACAGGTTTTCAAGTGCTGTAGTAGGTGATTTAGAAGTATCTCAGTCTTGAAGACTGCATTAAACTTATTTTTATCATTCCAAAGATACTTGGAACATGCTATAAATTCAACTGAAATAATAACTACATTTTTCACCTGTATAGGCCCATGTAATGGACCACTAAAATCCAATCACATCTGGAGAGACATGGAGATGGGTGTTATAATATTACTTCAAGCAATGCTGAGTTATCTGGAGTGAGGAAAGAAAAATATTTGTTTTTACATCTACTGCAACATAAAAAAAGGCAATGATAACCTATCAAAAATAAGATTTTGCATGAGGGCACAATAATAGGAAGATATGAGTTTGCCCCCAGATTCTACAGATTTATTTATATCACTGTAATAGGACCAGTTACAAAAAGAGTTTAGAGCAGGGGCTTCTTTGTGTTTTACAGTTTATAAATTCAAGATCTCCATTACTATAGGAAAAGAAAGCCAGTTATGAACATAGTAGAATATTTAAAAACATCCTTCCTGAAAAGCTGAAGCTTAATTTACTAAACCAGTGTCATTAGATGCTGATATGATCACATCTCAGCATCTAGGAACCCACCAGTGCTAGCATTACTGGCGTTAGCTGGTATTAATGTCATACACAACCTAATGAACAGCACCATAACTGCTCATGGAAGCAGGACAGAAAATGCATTCATTACCAATGTGTGGCTTAGTATTAAACATCATGCTGTGCTTTCCTCAAATGCTAGTGAAAACTGCAATTGCTCTAAAAGTTGTATTTTAATTTTCTCTTTGATAAGTACTCAGGAGAACAAGCACCACTGAATATTTGCATGGCTACTAATCAATGATTAATTATGGTTATCTCTGATTACTTAAGTGGCACAGCTATAGAATACTAGAGCTCTGACTATACTGCCAGCAGGCAATATGGCCAGGCTCAAACATGCCAAGTCTCATGATCTTGCATTTTTCCATTCACCTTTTTGATTTGGCCTAAATGTAGTTTGAGCTCACAGCTTTGTTGCTGGCAAAAAAAGTCTTGATTTGGGAAATTTCACTTAATTTATAGCCAATTAACATTAGCTTTTAATTACTGACTCATGTATTGAGAAACTAAGAAGAAATGAACCGTCTCAATTCTCCTTCTTCTTGCCACACATTGTGCTCAGCCCTTTCCAACCCTTCAGAGAGGTGACAGGTGGCACAGGGAGTTGGGGTTGGTGCATAATGGTTTTTCTTTCTGCTATTCCTTGCTTCGTACTCTTTTCCTCCAGTGCTTCTCTGTCTCAACATGTGTTGCCCATGGGCCACCGTCCCTTGGTGATGTCCTTGCCCCGGTGTGAGTCACCCAAAGCCACAATCCCTCAGGATTTTCCATGCCCGAGTGTGGGGTCACTGCAGGCTCCAGTTATTTCAGACATATATCTTCCAGCATGGAGTGCCCCCCGTGTCTCCTTTTGTGTGTCCTCACCTATCTTCTCTGTCTCATTTTGTGTATTCTCTCATATGCATCTTCATGCAGATCCTCCTGCCCCTAGAGGCTACCTTCCTGTCTTAAATACATTTGGGCAGACTGTCCGTAAGCTCCTCTGACTGGGTGAAGTTTTGACAACTCTTCATGCATTTCAGAGACACCCCAAAATAGCTGTGACCAATGCAGCCATTGGCTTATGGTCTCCTCCCACCCAGGGCATCCTGCAGCCTCCACTGCCCAGAGACTGCCATTTATGCCCAGTACAAGACTCCACGCTGTTCTCTGGAAGTCCTAAACTGAAAATATCTGCCGATGTATTGGTCTGTAGCACAGCTGGCTTTGCTTAGGCCTGATCCAGGCAGTGCATGTGAAAGGACTGGAGCTAACATTAAGGCTCTGACAATCTTTTCTCACTCTGCACTGTTCTGGAGCTCAGAATATGAGTCAATGTGAAGACCCACATTTGACTGATGAAGAGGATGTATTCTTGGGTAGTCATTCTGTCTCAAAAAGGAAAGTCTTAAGTTCTGTAGGCTGAAAAACCAGCCTAAATTTTCTTCACTCTTTTCTTTCCCTGCATTTCCCAGAAACACTAGCTGTTAGCAAATCATATACATTTAAAAACCCCACCATTTTCTAGAAATCATTCAGGAAAAGATAATATTTTTAATAACATATTATCCAAAAGTGCAAGTATTGTCTGGAAAACCTCTTATGTTTGATTCTGACTCTACTTCACTGAAGACTATTTTCCAAAAAGCAGAATCATAAATGACACTTAGAAAATCAAAGCTGAGTACTCATATTAAGTGCTTATGCTTGAGCAGTTGAGAGTAATTTTCAGATACTAGGAGATAAAATAATGGCATATTGTCCAGTATTTATTTATTTGTTTGTTTGTTTTGTGCTGGGCTGCTTTATAGACAAATTACTTGGTTGTTTTTTTTCAGCTGGTGTGAAAGAGATGCTAAAGAAATCTTCCCACAGGTACAACTTCAATGCTAACTAAGACAGTTGAATTAAAATGTAATTATCTACATTGCTATTTGTCTTTTTTTAATTTAATGCTAAGTACTTCTTTCCTCTGCTTCATTTAGTGCTTAATGTTATACAGGGATTTTTATCTCTGTGGTGACTACAGTTATGTAAACTAATGAGTTAAATTTTATCCTATATTCATCCCAGTCATATACATTAAATGCAAGAAATGAAAGCTGTAGAGGTATTTTACATCATGATTGTCAGAGAGTTGGAAAATCTTTATCTGAAATGACCCTAAAAGACTCTCCAGCTGTTAGCAGCTAAATTCTATGAGACATCATTTGATTACAGCAATACTGATGCAAATCTGGAACAAATGCCAATGGAGTTATCCTGGCTTTAATGACCAGAAGCTGACCCTGACTTTAGCAAAAGAGTCAAGTACTGCCAAAATCCAGATCTCAAACTTCCTTAATAATGGGAACGTGGCTTTAAAGAAATTCAAACTTGAATGCAGTCTTCTTGTTGATTCAGCTCCACTGCTAGAGATACAATAGGACACAAATGAAGGATATGAATCTTGGAAGTCTAACTGGAACCAAGATCCCAGAAAACACAAAAATATTCCTAAGATGTATGCAGTCCTCCCATCAGGAAAAAAAGGTGAAAACACAAACCTACATACTAAGAATGTAAATGGTTATTCTGAGTTCAGATGGAGATGAAATAACCAGTTGAATGCTTGTGGAGAAGGTGAAAAAAAAAAAACAACAAACCAACCAGAAAAAGAAAGCAAGGTGGATGTGGGAAAACATTTAACAGTGTAAAGACAAGATATAAAAGCATTTTAAGTATTTAAATCTTCTTTTTGAAAAATACAATACAGTAAACATATAAAGATCAGTATATTCTTAAAATGCATTGATGATAACTTTTTAAGGGAAGAGGGAGGCAACATGAAGGACAAGAAATAAGTAGAACAAAGAATAAAGCTGGCACAAGAATTATGTGCATATAATAAGCACAGTTAGGTTGTAAATTAGAAGAAGGTAAGGTTCTAGAACAACTTTCTAATATCAGTTAAAGGATTAAAAAAAAAAGCTATTTAAGACAAAGATGGATCAGTTTAGAAAAGCAGTTGTAAGGCTTGTCAACTGCAATAGACTGGATTCAGTGACATGGGAAATTCTTTCCAGTTTAACATTTCAGTTCAGTGAGTGGAAGAAATTATAAAGAGATAATATTCAGCTAAATTGATTTTTTTTCTGACTTAAAAATGGAAGAAGCTAAGAACCTGAATACTGAAAGTAATTTTTGTGAAAGTACTTAGTAAGAAATAACGTTGGAAAGGAAAATAATATACATTAAAAAGCTGACCTCAATAATTCAAATATTTAATTTCTCTTAGGAAAAAAAATATGTAGCAAAAGGGGATACAGTAAGCTGACACTCACTAAAAAGTCCTATATTCACAATGGCTAATGAATTCAGTCCACAGGCAAGAGTAAAGCATAAGAAGAGGTGTATTTGACTGCTTCAGTAGTAATTTGATGACACTGAAATCAAAAAGGTCATTCACAAAGTAGAAGCAATCATATATTACTAAATATGAGTATAAAGATATAGGGCAAGAATGCAAGGATAAAGTCAGAAAGGTTAAGGAGAGAAAAAAGTTACAGTTCTCTGAGAACATGAAAAACATAGATGTAAGAGATGATAATACAATAGATACCAAGAAGGAGAGAAAAAGAAAGTCTAGTTCCATTACTTATCAGGGAGGGAGAGCATTCAAGTGGACTACTCTGAAGAACTACAAAATTAAAGGAACCTTTTTTCCTTTTGTTTTTACAGAAAAGGTTATGACCAGATACTCAACACACACACACACACACAAAATTTAAAAAAAAATAAAAATTGAAAAGATAGAAATAAATGCCAGAAGAGGGAAAGAACAGATTAAAACCAATTCTAATAAATTAAATTATTCAAAGAGAATGTTCTGATAACACTTTACCCGTGAATTCTGAAAAAAAAAAAGGCCCAACCTATCTTTGAATTTTGCTTTTTTCCTGAGGTCTTATGGAGATTGGAAGGATCTTTGGAAGAAAGAGAACACTGAGACAAGGTGAAGGAAAGACATAGTATCTTATATATGGATCACGGGGGATTCAAATCACTGGGGTTGTGTCCGGCTCCACAGATTCCCTGGAAGTTTCTTGTGTGCTTTGGTTTCTGATAATCAAGGAAATATGACATTTAGTAGACCATTTGTGGCAGCAAACTAAAGCACACATTCTACTTGCAAAATTTTTTTTCTCTATTAAGCTGCCCACCTGAAAAATTTAAAGTCTCTGACTTCTTATGATTTGTAGAAGCAACAGAAAAAGCAATATTTTTGTTGCATGGAAAAAAATCAATTTTCTTAATATTTCTAATCCTAGATTATGTATGGATAAACATCCACTTGGTTTGAAGACCAAATAACCATTTGGTCTTGGTTAGTTCTTGATACTAACATCAAGAAAGATTTGTATTCTTATTCATGTCATTTTTAACTTCTCTAGAATGGGAATTTCTTTAGAATAGCTGTGGGAATGAAGTAGATAAATAAACATTCCAAAAGAAAATTCCTGTCTTCTCAAGGGTTAGTCCACATGCAGTCCAGCCACAAATTAGAAATGCTGCACCTAAAGTGACCAGAGTTTATCTTCCCTTATTACTCAGTCTTCAGCCTCTTCTGATTTGCCAGTAGAACTGCCAGTTATGGTCTGTATACCTGTCCACAAGGGAGGCAACTGAGAATGCCAAGGAATTTAATATTGGACAGCGTGGGGGTATTTGTAAACTGCTGGTATTCTAACATGAGTAAACTAGGCTGGATTTGAAAGGGCAGCTCTGAAGCAAATAACATCATATATAATTGCTGTTGTCCTGAGCAATACAATGCCATTATTATCAAGTTTTGATTCCATAAAGTTGCACGTATTATGATACTAAACAGAATTCTCTATAGAACTTAATCCAAATGTATCCTGAATACTGGCATATTTAATACTGCTTTTATGTGCTCTGATTTAATCTCTCTTGTAAGAAATCAAAGACTGAGTTATGTATCAAAACACAGTCATTATGGAGTTTTAAAATACCAGTGTGATATTTTGTAACACGTTCCCCCACCTTTTTCCTAAGAGGCCTATATTGCTTTATTAATTTAAAGTGAAATATTAGTTTTACAGGTATAATTAAAGGATCATTCTTGCTCCATTAAGGTGCAAGAATGCATCAGGGTGCAATTATTTGTTGAAATGCTTTATAAAGAAAAAAAAGACAGAAGGATCTGGTTAAACACTGTCAGAAAGATTAAATTAGCAAGAAAAGATAGATCTGATTTTATGATAGCCTGGGGTTAAGAATACCTTATGGTCAAGGATGGATGGATTTGAAAGTGTTCAGGTAAGGAGACTTGTGTTCAGAAAGCAATAATCATGAACACTGGGTATGAAGATTTAGGTTAAGAAGGGCAGATCTAAGAATTTTCAGTCTTCAATAATTTTGCTAAATATGCAGTCACAGTTCAAAGTGATATACTTCAGAACTTTAGAAATTAGATAAAATGCGCATTTGTAGCAAGGTATCTTTCTGAGTTACACTGAGTTACATAACATAAAAAACAAAAGAAAAGACTACACAAAAGTAATTCATACCAAAACCACACAATAAAATAAACTTAGCATGTTACTGATGAAGAACTGTGTGGAAAAAAAATGAAACAGCACAGCTGGGAGTTCATTATAGACACCATAAGACTTTAGAAATATTACATAAACTTTTAAAAAGTCAATCAATTATTTCCAGTTTTGTACAACTGAACATAATTAACAATCCTAAACTAAAGAAACCTTTTGATATGCTTGATTATTACTTCTGAGTCACATTCTTCAGTCATTCACCTCTTACTAGGCAAAATCCATGGTGATTTAGGGTTTTGACTAAACAAAGAACAATAAAATTTGTTCCTCAGTGAATTTGTGGAAAAGAAGTGAAGTTATACTCACCAACTTAGATGTGCAAGTTTTATGTTTATTGATTTTCAAGGCCCAAAGTGATAATGCCCTAATCTGATCTCAGAGATCACCCTTCTCTGAGCAGGAGGGTGATTTAGAGACCTTGTAAGGTCCCTTCCAGACAGAATGATTCTGTGATTCTAGGTTTTTAAATCCAGTAAAAAAAATAAGTCTAGATACAAAAAATAATTAACGTGACTTCAACTTCTTCATATTTAAAGTGCCACATTAATGCAACAGGGTGATGCAGAGAAATGGTGGCATACTGACTACCTATGAATTCCTCATGGAAGAGCTGGCTCTGTGTAAGAGTAAAGTACAAAACTGCAGATTGGGTTAGCATTGAAAATTGACATTTTCTAAGAACAGACCTGAGTTTAGCCATATTAAATTCCTTTTGCTTGAGATTCAGTTATTGAAGTCTTCTTAGAAGAGCTGCCTAAGTAGAATGACTCAGTTAAACCTACATGTACGTAAAGGATGTGGCATAGGCCACCACTAGTCTTGTTTTGTATAGCTTAGCAGTTAAAGCACTTGCACACCAAAGGTAAGGTCTGGGTGTAATTTTCTCCTCAGTGAGAAGTAATTCTTACCCCTGCAGTATACTGTTTGAGGGAGTGCTCCACCAGCCAAGGACAAAGACTGTTTTAACATGCACAGTAACAGAAATGAGGCAGTAAAATCACTCTGAAAGGAATCCACATCGAAACACTGGTCTCACAGCTGACAGTTCTAACAGTCTAGCCAGAGATCATGTTCTTTGTTATTTGCTGGGTTTTTTGGCTTTTGTTTTTTTTCTAGCCTATATATGTTGCATTGCTTACTAGACAGCTTCCCAGATCCAGCAGGAAAGGTGGAAAATTATCCCATACTGCGTAAACTACAATCTAGCAAAATAACATTCCAGAAAGCTTTTGGGGAAAAAATATTACTTGCTACTGCTCTGTTACAGTTCTTGTTCTGTCAATAAGTCCTAAGAATTTGTAGTCCTCCAAAAGAAATAGCTCTATTCTGCCAAGTTTTTGGATCTCACGTACTGTAGACTAGTTTAGTTTCCAGCATACTTGGGTTTGGTCTGCTCTAGACCGACGCACAATATGGAATTCCACTTCTATGAAGCTTTTAGGTCGAATCAGGCATGCCTAGTGAGTTTAGACACTTACATGATTAGGTAGCCAATAAACTAAAAGGAATCAGTGTTTTATACTTAGGCAACTATTATCTATCTCGGTTCTGGTTTAGCTGCTTAAATCCTTTCCTTGGTTTTGAATAATAATGCTGTACAATCCTTATCTAACTATTTTTTTATTTTGCTCTGAATTAATGTAAGACCTAAATCTTTGTGTTGCAAATGTACCCTGTTGCATATTGTGAGACCACTGAGAGTTCTTTAAATCTTTTGCTATAGAATAATCACCACAGGAAAGTCTGTACTATTCTATGCATGGGAAAAAAATGTCTTGTCAGTCCACCTAATTAATTGTAACATGGTAAAGAAGATGAGAATGTATTACAGAAAGCTTAAACACTTTCAACCTCTCTTTTGAAAGAGTAAAAGTGGCATTTCAATGTGAGAAAAACAATCCAGGGGGAGACAAGCCCTGAAGAGCTCTTGAATACCTAAAAAGACAGGAAATCAATAAGGCCCATAATTATTGGCACAGAGATTTAATGAAGTGTAAAACTTTGGTGTAACAACAAATTAAAACTCCTTAATGTCCATGGGTAATGAAGAACAAAAAAATGATTCAGAAAAAAATACAGTATTTTGTTTTTTTTTTCTTTTCCCATACAGTTAATTCTGAATTTTTTAAATGTAAGAAATAGCTGAGGAAGACTTTAAACGGTAATGTTAATGGGCATTTAAGACTTATTATGAAGCAAACCTAAGCATTTTTTAATACTTCCCAGATGGATATAGAATTTAAACTAAAAACAGGTTTCACTGAAAGGACTTGGAAATTAATATGAAACATACTACAGGCAGGTTAATTGGGTTCATTTTATGAAAGTGTATTATAAATTAGCTGTCCTTATTTTTTTTTTCTTGACAGAATAAAAGGTCTTTGAAGCTACTGCCATTGAGCTTGATCCTGAGATGTAGAAGAATCTGTCTGATAGCAGTGAGAACTGGGAGGCTGGTAGTTTACATGTGGATCACAGGGGATTCTCAAAAGCATTTGTTGACCATGGAGGATGAATCAGACAGCTTTGACAAATATTTGCAGTAGAATGAATGCCCTTCTTTTCTTACTCTATGATTACTGCTGGATAAGTCTTCCATTTATTATAGGCCTTTCCTGTTTTCATACAAACCAAGTTTCTGACAGAGACAATATTATTTCCTGTGACACTGTTACACACATATTTTCCTTGTATTCCACAAACACGTTACTAATTAATTTAGTTTGATGGATGTTAACATGCTGTACAGCAAAAGCTAACGACCCCAGAGTAGAATATTAGTCACAACTTGTTCTATGCATGCATCTTCTCTTTACGTGCAATCTGCCTACGTGCATAATGATACCTAAATATTGTAGAATTTTATTAGAGAAAGCACACCAGGTACACCACAGAAGTAGTTATAGACCTTAGATTATCTACGTACTATCTAAGAAAACAGAATGGCACCAACAACAGAGATAAGTATTTAGATATCAATTTAAGTAAATTGCAATACTAGGGAAACATAGATCACCTAGCTTTTAGAATTTGAGTGTGTCCATGTAGAAATGATATGCTCTTATAATAGAGTATGAAAAAAAACCCCTTGAGAACAAGATTACAGTATTTAAATAATAGCCTACAGAGGACCTGCATAGTCTTCACACAGGAATCTCACCTCTAAGTAACTAACCCATGTGCTCAATTCTGATTCAGGTCACTTTTCTTGACTGTCATTCCCCCATGTGCTGAGAAATGCCCTCCTGGTGATGGTTGCTGTCCATATCTTTTTCAGTAACTGCCTGCTAACCCCTTGGCAAAAGAACCCTATTTCCCCAGTGGCAGCTTGATTTTCTGTCAGGCTTTGAAAAAATACAGAAGGAAGCATCACTTGGGCAGCTATTTCCCCTTCCTCATGGGAAAAAGGCAGAGAGAGATATAAAAATGATGCATGAGCTGAATTTGACCTCAGGCCAGTCTGCACCATGTGTTAGAAGGTCTTCCAAGCATATTGAGAAGAAGGCAGCTAAGCACTGTAGTTATAAAGATCAATATTCTAAGCATCTCTTGTTAGTAATATGCCATATTTTTTAGACATTTTAAATACCTAAAATAAGTTAAGTGCAAAACCAGAAATCACTGCTACCAACCACCAAATGTTTGAGGATATACTGAGCAAAAACATTCTGATTGCACCATCTCTTAATCAGTTTCTGCTGTGAGGTTTGAAACTACTTCATTCTGACAGAAACCTGAGGGACAAGAGAGATGGGAGAGAAGCCATGCCTCAGGAATCAATCACTGCTGATCGCAATAAAAATCTATTCCTGTGGAAAACCTACTTTTTTCTTCCAAAACGTACGCTTTGTTGATGGAGATTGCCTAACCAACTGCATGTAAAACCCGAAGTTACACTGTGTGATTCCTATCAAGTCAGATTTACAATAAGAAAGGAGTCTTTTTCTGAGCTTGTTTAAGTGGAAAATTCACATTAGACATAAGGCTACTACTTTCCTTAAGCCTTTTCCTCCAGAGCCAACAGTGTATGTCTCTGTATATCCTGTCCTATGGTAGATCTTACAATATAAATTAATTGAAATTGATTTCATAATGCAGAAATAGAAAAAGAAAATTTGGGGGGTTTTTGCTATATTTCATCATTCCTAATATAGTCTGTGGCAAGGCATAGCTCAAGGAAAATCTTAAATGGCTGATGTAATCTATGCAGATTTGGACAATGATTACCTATTATCTAGAAATAACAAAATAAAATAGGTTGTATCCTTAGGTATCTGGAAAACTGTTCCCCCAAAGCCAATGCATGACAGTTATTAGGAAAGCAAAAATAAAGATTCCATTTTGTGTTAAATGAAACAATTTATTCCAAAAGTTTTGCTGTGGGGGTGGGGGGCACTTGGCATGATAAAAAACACTGTTAAATAAACTGGCTTTACCTACTTAATTCAGAAGCTCCAGATAATTTAATGGAATGTCATTTGATTAAAAAATTCAGGATTCAGATCAATCAACAATACTAATATTTAGATAGAAGTATAAAATTAGACTAGAACTGTGTCTGTTCAATAACAACGTGATTGGATGAGTCTAACCAAACTATCTGACCTAAAACATAAGAAGAAGGTTGCTGTCACAACATATCTGACTGTGGGCCCAGCCTGGCCAGTCTTTGCTCTCCAGCAGCTGCCAGTCAGAGAAAGTTCTGAGAACTCCATACGGGGTTATTTTCTGCAGAAAAGGTAGAAACATTCCAAGTCTCAGCTTAATTTTTCACGAATCAGGAGTAGTGTAAGTCCAAAATCATTTAGCCTAATATTCCTAATTGTATTTTTTTTCCTCCATAAGCATGGAAACTAAATATTCCTATTAGAGGAGTTGGAAATGAAGGAGAGAAATTAACACTGAGCTTGTGAAAGGGGTGAGGAAAGTGACTTTTTAAGGTTTTTGTTCTTGTTTCTCACTAACCAAATCTATTTTAATTGGCAATAATTGAATTAATTTTCCCCAAGTCAAGTCTGTTTTGCCCATGATAGTACTTGATAAGCAATGTCCTTGTCTTCATCTTTCATCCATCAGCTTTCTCATAGTAAATTTTCCCCCACCCCACTGAAGAGGAGTGGGTGAGTGGCTGGATGGACATTTGGCTGTTAGCGAGGGTTAAGCCACCACACACGTTTACCTCTCTTTCTTAAAATACTTCTTATGCTATCTCTTGTCTACACTTAGTCTATTTGCAAGGTTTATTCTCCTTTGGATCTTGTATTCCCTTTATTCATGCAGATAATGTCCATCTCTTTGTGGTTTGTGTTCAGCTCTGCAGGACTCTGTTGCTGCACTTTTTGTTTGAACTGATTAAAATCATTGTTTCATGTTCCTTCCTTATGAGTGCCAGTCATCTCATGATTGATCCTGATAAAAAGCTAACTTGAAATGGTACAAAAAGAGGTTCATACAGAAAAGACTGTAACAGAAAAATTTCTGTGTAGTAATCATGACCAGAAGTAGTCTGCCTGAAATACATGGAATTACTAAGGGAATTATTCTATTAAATGGGAATGAACTATCAAATTTAAACCTGATGAAATTAAGATTTTAATTACATTACATTCCTGTAGACAGAAGTTGTTACAGCCCCTGGACCTGGTTTGTGATCTACAGGAAGACTGTTTCAGTCCCAAATCCTGGATTGTCTGATTTGCCTTATTCAGAATACCCTGACTGGGAAACTTCTTGTAGCCTCTTTTATTTATTCAGAACAAAAGCAAGCCACTTTACACCTACCTGGATAACAGATCATAAAGCTGCCCTACACTGCACAAACATTTTTAATGTAGATCTGATTTCTGGCACAAGCAGTTTGATTAAAATTCTCCATTAAGATTAGAGAGCATGTTTAACAACTGTGACAACTGATTTTAGGCAGGAACGACAGTGAACCATTGTAGGGTCTGTTTGGAGCCAGCCTCTGTATGTAATTATTTTCACATTGACGTTCACATGTCCATAGCTATAAGTAGTAATTTCTATCGTTTATTTTGCAACAACTATTTGCTAATGTATTTGAACCAAATTGTTCTGTGATCCTGACTGGGAGACAGATATGAAGTCCAGTTCAACTGTATGTTTTGCTAACATACAGCAACATAAATAGATCAGACAGTGGAGATTTTATTGATTATATTCCCAGACATTGAGGTCAAGGGAAGTTTTATCTGAATAAAGCAAATAGGATTAGGCTCCTAAAAGACTTTTTTTTTAACACAGGTTATCAAATAAAGAAGCTTAATAGGTGATCCGTAATAAATTTGCATTATAAAGTATACAATTCTAGATGGGATTTTTTTTTTCTTCCTGAGTTTAGTCTATGGTTTACTACCTGTCAAGCTGTGACTTATTCCAAAATGCCATGCATGTTAACTTGCCTTTCCCCAGATACAAAATATGCTAATTTTGACCTATTGCTAGGTATTTTTAATAATTTTTTCCAATTAAAAGTTCCTCAGTTTTAACTTTTCTCCATACTTCCTGAACAATTGCACACTCCCCCATTGCAACATTAAAGCTGCAGTGTGTAAGTAAATACAGTTCCACATTTGCATTAAGTAACATTTTTAATTGTTTTTCTTGATGGCAACATGTCCTTCTCTTTCTTTATCTTTGTTCATATAAAAATGAAATAAGAGAAAAAAGAGGCTTCTTCCCCTGTCAGATTATCACTACCATTAATGACATAAACGGAAGTTCACTACGCAACTAGTGGCAACATTTTGTGACATTCCTGCAAGTGGATTACAACTACCTCTCCACAGCCTTTTGAATACAATTCATGATCAACCAGACTTGCCTTATTTTTTAATAGGAAGCCCTCAGTGCACAAATAGACACATCAAAAAAGTAACCTGAATCCTTTCAGAGATCAAGAAAATAAATAAACTAAGCAAGTCAATTTGCTGATTTCAGACACATGTTTTTATTAATATTATTATCCGAATATTCAAGTGAATTTGTAACAGGGTTCATTTTTTCATTGTAAATATTATAGTTCAGTAAAGTTTACCTTTATTTTCACAGACAGCCTTAAAACAACTGAACAGCAAATTGCAACACTCATGGAACAGTCTGATTGATACTTATTTTGAACCTGTAAGGCATGTTCCTTCTTTTAGAACATTTCCTCGATTGTTAATGTTGTACTACCTCAGAAAAAAAAAATCTGTCAACTGAGGCAAACAGGCAGAGTTGTAGCAGGTTTTGACTATTCATGCTTTTCTACCATTTCATTGTATAGCAGACCCAGGGTGACTTTAGAAATAAATAAGCCAATTTACTCCTGCACATAAGACTTAGTATCAAGAAAGCCCAGATGGGACTAAAAAACAAATCAAGCATATAAATTCATGCCAGAGATCTGAGTCATGACGACTGAACTGAAAACCATAGGAAAGTAATTTAATGTAAATAAATTTCACAAGCTGATATTCCTTGTATTCCAACCATTCGATAAAGTTGATAGATTTTATCTTCAAATGAGAAAAAAATAGGGTATATGTGCCAAATTTATTATTCAATTGGCAAATTTAATGAAAGCAAAAATTATAACATTACATTCTTTACATTGATTCAAAGTAATATTTTATTAAGGATTGCACAAGTTGTCTTTCAGGCAATGGCCAAACTTGGGTGTGAGGGTAGAAAAAGAGCACTTCCTTTCAATATCTTTGAATACTCTACTCTCAATTTTAACATTCTGTGACATCATTTAGTAAAACAGTTTTTTCACTCAATTTTACTTGTAATATATTCTTACAAACATACACTTAGAAAATGATTTCTCAATAAGTTATTTTGGCTAATCAGAGTAGTATACAACTGTATAATTATTTTATAGGACTCAGTACAATGAGCCTATTAAAGCTTGTATAAAAAAAATACAGAATACTTCCTGTTTTTAATGTGTTTACCAATGTTACTGTATTGATTTATGTCAGCATTGATCCAGCCTAAGTAGCAACTGTTCCAAGGATTAGACAAACAAGCACCTGCTTGATTTTTTTGGGGAAAAGTCATCAGAAAAGGTCCATTCCCCCTTCTGTGTATATACTGCACTGCCAGAATGGCTAACAGGAATTATTCATACCAAGGAGAAGAATATTCCCTAAAGCATTTTAACCTTCTTTTATGAAAGCAGATAAAAAAGACCTGACTCTTATAGCTCTTTTTTTTAAAGGTGACTCTGTTTGAACCTTCCCAGAGCTACCATACCCACACTAATAACCTACTATCATACAAAAAAAAAATTCAATAAAAACCACAGACAAATGGAAGACAAAATATCTATTGAATACTTACATAATTATCACTGAGTGGCAATGCTAGACACCTGGTGCTAACTGTATATTGCGATTCATTTTGTGTGCTGTTATTAATTTTTCAAAATGTAAGTTCTCCACAAATATTCCTTACTATAAAAATTTCAGGCACAACAAAGCTGTAACTTCTGTTGAACTCTTTAGTCATGAATCAGAATACATATTATGAATAAAAGACCATTTATTACAGAGAAGAATGCATTTTATAGACATTGTAATTTTTTTTTTTTTTAACTTTCACAGGGAGTTACATTTACTTTCACTTTATTCCAGTGCATATGGCTTCAGCAGCAGTGAAGAAAAAAGGATTTTCTGGAAAGCCTGTAGGTAGATACTTTGATCATGACACGTATTTTAAAGTAATTGCTTATTAAACAGTAACCAGCTCCAATTACAGATATTTGAAGCTTCTTTCTCCTTCTTCTTTTTTTTTTAAAAATATTTTAATTATTCTTGTATAGCTACTTGCATTCATGCAATTTATTGCAAATTTGGTATAAAATGACACCAAATCCTAGTTATGTTTAATTCTAATACACTGTTTAGGACTACATCTTGTTCTTTTCATTCAAACCCTGGCTACCTAAATCTTTCCTAAAAACTCTCAACCTGATGAAGTTAGTAGAATTAATCAGTAGATAATAGTTTTAAACAAGGAAAGAGTAAAATTTGTTCAAATGGTGATGTTATATGCTTTCATGACCATTTTATAATCCCATCCTATGTGTTTCTCTTTGCCAGTGGTCTTCAGGATACCAGCCTCTTTTCATTATTCCACTTACAATGGAATTCCAGTATAGGAAAAACAGGGTACTTTTAGATGTTATCTGACCATGTAAAGGAAAGTGAATTTTTACTCCACTTAAAATAGAAAATAAAATGAACTATCTCATGACACATCATTTTCTGTGGCAGCCAGGTTTCGAATTAGAAATATAGATAGGTGTCATAAATCTAAGTTATATTCCATCTACAAGAAAAAAGACGGTCAATCATAGCCAAAAATTATATTTGGAGAGCTGAAATATTTATTAAGTTATTGATCAAACTTCTTCATAACTTGAAGTTATTCTTATATAAAAAATGTACTGGGTTTAGCTCCTAGTCCACTTGCTTAAATTAAGTGAGAAACCATCAGGAAAATGCCCTTAGGGAGCACTAGGGCTTCCTCGAATGCAGAGAGATCTCTCTGGGGCTGTAAAGATGATACTGAACATTTTTTATGACATGCTGCTTTTAGTTGTTTCTGGAACAAATACCAGAGGTGAAGAAAGGCAAGGTCTAAGTAGCCCTTCAGCTAGTATAAATTAGCTAGAAACCATCTCAGCACTGGATCAAGCTAAAGAGTTGGAAAGGTTGGAAAAGCTGGAAGATGCCTTTACTGCTGTCTCTGACTTTGCATATGAGTGGCACCAAGTATGTATTTGGCACTGAGCAAAAACTGGGGCACGTCTCCAGAACTTATTTAATATTTTTATTAATTATAGGTAAAACATATTCCTGTCCTGGGCATAGTACTTTGGGTTAGAAATCTTTAATGATATGAATTACTGATCTTTACTGTGAGGGCTAAATTACAGCCTAATTCTTTGGTGTTTCCCAATCGCAGAACCTGGACTAAAATGGCAAGATTTTATTATGTGATCCCATCCAGCTTCTACATGAAACAATGAAATTCTAATCCACAATGCTTTTATATATAAATAAATAAATAAATAAATGAAGTATTATATTATTAAAATAAGATTTGTGTTGATGGTGTACCATGTAATCCCTTTGCCCACTCAAAAATTCTGCTCAGTATTTCGTGTACAATAATAAAACATCCCATAGCTCTCTGCTATAGTTTTCAGAGTCCTTTAGGAATAATGTCAAAGGGCATTACCATTTGATTGATGTCACTAGAACAATATTGCTCCTTTTTGACAGCGTTTAATGATTCAGGTCACTAGTCTAAACCACACTCAGTGGCTTTGTCAAGCACACAAAACCTTTCTTCAAAAAGAGTACAGAAATGTGAGCTTTTTCTTTTGAAGGAAAATGTGAATCCATCTCACAAAGTTATTTTTTATACTTGCGCAAGTGTATATGAAAACAAAGTAAACCTACAATAATAAATTCAAATCTGCTTTCTTTATTTGTACTTATAAATGTTCTATAAAGGAAACAAGAAAATAGTGCGTTCAGGGGCATATAAAGAAGCCATCACAAAAAAAGCAAATGGATTAACTTCAGATCTTTCATGAATTAATTTTTACTAAGGTTGCTTTTTGAGTAATTGAAAGCTGAACAAACAGAACTATAATATTAACACTAAATGCTGTTATAATTACAGGCAGAGAGTTATCAAGATATTGCTTATAATTATTAGAAAGTCAACAACACTTAATTACAAAATTAGCTATTTTTTTCTCTCTTAAATAGTAAAACATAAACATGTCACTTTCTAAAAAACAGTATTCTGATAATTGAAATCACTGCCTTTTGATTTTTTATATTTTGAAGACTTAGCTAGTTTCAAATAATTTTGAAGCAGATCTTTCCAAGAAATACCTTATTTTACAGTCATGAAAGATTAAAGAAATGTGTTTGTATGCAAATACTGCTAAAATAGTTGAGTGAAAGACAATTTATTTTTTTTTTCTCTCTTGAGTTTTAAGTATAAATGGTTTTGCCATATGACAGGTTAGCGTCACAGAATACAGACCTCAGACAACACTGAGGGCTTGTGTTATAGCTCAGTCAGCTCCTCAGATGATGTAAATCAATGTACCTCTATTGAAGGCACCAGAGCTACATGTATCTACATCAGCTAAAGATCCAGACCTTTATATTCACCAGGCTGCCCTTCTCCTTTTCAGGTGTCTCTACAAGCACTACTGCTTTCACCTCAGTTACAGGAATTCCATACAAATTCACACATATAAAATAAAAAGTGTAGTCCAAAAAGCCCATGAAACTGAGATTCTGTTTGCAGAGGAAGGTGTCTGTATGTACATCGTCACATGTGAACTAGAGATCAGCTCATTTGCCCATTGGATATCTACTGTCAATTGAAATTCCCTCAAGTATCTTTCCATCTGCCATGCCACTAGGATTCTGCTCTCTTATAGGTTCTGCATGGTATTTGCATCAATGAGGATATCTTAGATAACTTAGAGCATCTAAAATGACACAAGGTGCCTTCATGCAGGGAACTGACCCACGTGCTTATTCAATATACCCAGTGGAGGTTAAAGAGCAGTTCAACCTCCTGTAACAGAAATTTAAGGTGGGATTCCACAGTATAAGTATTTAATGCCATTTTTAACACTTTGGGACATCTGAGGCATGCTTATGTGGCTAAAAGATATAACATAAAACCTACAGAGACACTCATCCTTCTGAAATGAAGAGGTAAATGAAGCCTAAGAGCATATCTCACAGTGTTTACAATGACAGCAGATGCCTCTGGGAAACTAAGTCCTGTGTTTGGGTGGCTAATCAGCTAAACAGCTTTTGAGAATCTATTTGCAACATTGACAATATTGACTAGGTAACTAGATAACCATTGGTGCCCTAATCTGTGGACTAAATCCTACCCTGAGTGATGATAGTAATTTAGCCATTGTTTTTCCTAATCCCTTTCAAGTGCTATAAATTCTTTTTATAGTGGATAACAAGCAAACTCCATATCCATGCACAGTTCTCTCATTATTGCCACTTGTTTATGATGTACATGATCTGTGAACATGTATGGGACCTCAACCAATCTGTGCTAGCAGTACTTTGCTGATTCTCATCCACAGGTTCAAATTCTAATCTGAGGACAGGAATAACTGAGTAGGCAGTTTATGTGTTTTTTCACTTGAAACAAACAAAACATTTTAAATACCCAGAAAATCAGCTATTTCCATGGCTCAAACCAGAAAACCATAACATACATGTAATAAGGGATTTAAGGCATAAAGACCTCATAGGCCTATTTTAGAAGGTGTACCATTGAGGTGTGGCAAGCTACCATCCCTCTGTGTACTGCAGAATCAGGATTTAGGAAGAACACTTTAGTGTTTCTCCTAAAGGTTTCATGTTCATATTTCTATAGCTGAGCTATGGCTTGGTAGCTACTAACAACTAGTAAACACAAAGTCACATATTCTTGTTAAAGGTAATGTGTTTCATTTAAATAAGTAGTCTGTCATTTGGTCTTGTGGAAGACTAAACAAAACTGCATTCCAATTAACCCATCTGTTTCCAAATGTAGTTAATCCATCCATTGGTGGCTAAAAACCATGAGTATGATGGACTCACTGGGTATTCTTTCATCCTCACAAATATGAACTTTACAAGTATGTAAGCAATATTGCATGAGGCAAATCAAAGGTCAGGTAACATGAGTGTGAGAAATTTTGGCTGGAATTTTTCTGACAGAGTCAAACTTCACTAAAAATTAGTATTTCATTAAGCTCCAGAACATTTTGTCTAAACTTTCCACTGAATTTGAGGTAGTATTTCAAGATTTTGTGTAGGTTCCTGACCAAACTGTCTTACAGTAAGGTATACCGGAGGATGCCTGTCAATGGCACAGGTTTTTTTATATCCAGCACAGAAATGAGCACCTTCAACACACCACAGCTGGTTCTGTGAGAACAACTTTATCACAATCAAATGGCTAATAGCAGCAAGCCAGTTTCCCAGGTCTAAGAATTAGCCAGCAGGGTCTAAGAAAATTCTAATATGCTGGAAATTTGGAAGAAAAAAACCCTGTAAGTAGCTTTAACCCACTTTGGACCCCCCCTGCTCCCAAACATTTATTGTATATCAAAACTATGTTTTTCAGCTTGTCTAGATGCAATACAGATTACATTAATTTGAAATTTCACCAGAAATGTATATTTGGTTTTAAAAAAATAAATCTCCTTTTCATATTATTACAAATATCCCCCTTTCCTTCAACCAATAAAGTACCTGAAGACAATAAAGTGCATGGATATTAAGGCCCAATTTGTAAAAGCAAAATAAATTTTGTAACGGGAATCTTATAGGCATTAATAATTGTTGACACAAATTACAGCATTTAAATATGTAACCGGATGACTGAACCTGAAAATTAACTATCTCAACAGTTACATGCAATCATTTGGTTTGCAATTATGTATCCACACTGTTGATTCTGGAAATGACTGCAGGTGCAAAATTGAAGCCTGGGTTATGTCTCCTTTTAAAGCATGGTCCTTAATGTAATTTGCGTTTTAATATGCATTTGCAGCATATATTGTAATTGTTTCTCTAGAGCTCATATCTATGATGTGAATACATAACATCAGTAGCACAGATTGCATATTATAGCTCCAGAATACCAATTGTATTTTAAAATGCCTATTGATTGGAAAGTAGTAATTTGCATATGACATGCAGAAGCTACTGAAATGTTTCAGCATTTTTTTACATTATAAAGCTTAGTAGTTCATATCGTGTATTATGCCTTCTAAAGTTAACTTCAAAGAATATTGCAGAAAACCAGAAAAATGCATCCTAAAATTTAAAGTTCCTCATTTGCTTTAAAACCTTTCTCCACCAATATGACTTAGGTTTAAAGTGCAGCTTTTCATAAAACAGTTTTTCTTTTAATCTTTTATTTATTTTACCTCTTTGTTATTTCTTAATCCAGTGATAAATACCTTGATGATAAAAGGGCATTTTGTGAGGCCTAGAAACTATAAAAAATATTCCAGCTCTCTTTTTCTCACTACTCTGCAAATACATCCATCTTACTACTTCTGTTTACTGCTGCTTTCAATGAGAATCTGGGGGAAAGCTTCAGAATCTCTGTTTACAACATTGCATGGTGGTATGGCAATCAGAAACTGAAGAGAAGAAACCATTAAATTATTTTTCACTCAGTTTTCCATATCCTGGATGTGTAAATCTGCAAGTAAATCTGGCCAAGTGACGCATTTTCTCTTCATCCTTCCCCTCCTCCACCCATCCTTTTTTTAACTGGAATGAGAAACAAAGCAAAATTATTATCTGTCCATTTTTTTTTCCTCATGCAAGTTATAGTTTCCAGAAACATACACAACAGCACACTCAGACCCATATCAGCTTTTGGATATTTGCAAACTGTTCTCTTTTTTGGGGAGGCAAGTCTATTATATCAACTCTGTGTCTTGCATATGACATTGCTATTATTTCTAAATAGGTCATTATTTTAAAAGTATACAGTGATAATGAATGCTGGATTGTAGATAATAAAAGGAAGATATTCTTGACTGCTCAGGTGCAATATGGGCATTCCTATGATGAATACTCCCTTGATACAGAAATATGGAAGGAAAATATATTAGTGGAAAGATAATAACTAATTATGAAATTTAGAATTTATATCTTGAAATCTTTGTCCATTTCTTCAAGTTGATGTAAAAAAATTGAACTAAAAAAAAAGGAGGGCTTAGAAATTACAAAACCCCTCACCTTTACAAAACTCCTAAAATTGCTAGATGTGTTGAATTGGCTTACCATGCTCTCCTTTAAATAACACCCTTTTTTTTCTGTAGTAATGTATTATTTTTCCTTTGGAACATTGACATTTCTTATAGGACTAATTTTCTGAGTCAATTGATTATATTGAACAACAGAAAGATGAATATTTTCACTATTGTAATACTTTCAGTGCTACCACTAGGTACACTGTTCAAATAAATTTGCCCCATAAAAGAGAATAGGTACTCAGAGTATAATTGCCAAATGGCATTTTGGTGAAAGTAAGAAGCAGTTCAATATTTTGCTCAACTGATTCCATTGAAACTCTTCTCAGTTGAAATAGGTTTTGGCCAGTTCAAATTTGAAAAAAACTAAAATCAAAATATTATAAAAAGTATTTTCATAGAAGATATATAAGTATATATGCATGTATGTATGTACATATATAATTTATCATGAAAAAAAAAAGTATTGTAGAAACTCCGGTTTCCACTTGTGAATGACTGTAATAAAATATTTTTAAACAGCCTTCCTCCATATCAATGTGTGAATACTAAGACCTGATGATCCTAGATGTTTTTGGAAATTGCTCTTTTGCAGTATTCAGCCAGCTCTGTTCGTAATACAATTTGTATTATGAAGTGCCACGGTCTGCAACAAATCCCATTTTTATCAGAGGAAGAAATGGTACCACAGCTTGCTTCCTATTACCAGACTTTACTCTACTTTGATACATAGGAGAACACTACTTCTTTTGCAGACACAGCATTTCTTTCAAAATTAAGCTTCTTTCCTCCTTAGCGTTTTCATCAAGTTTTTTCTGTAATCCGTAATATACTTATAAACTGCATCTTTACGAAGTGGGATTAAATTCATTTCTTACCAGTTTCCTGATTACCAGAGCCTAAATGGCCCCCAAATTATTTGTTAATAAACAGGGAAAATACCTGACAGTACAATTGCTAACAAGACAGATAAAAATGAACCAATTCCAGTGTAAAGAATAGGTCTCCATTTGGGGAAAATGTGCTGCAACTCTAATGACTGAGTTTTTGATGCAGATTTACAAAAGGGAACAGAATATTTCTTCTGAGACTTGCACTGAAGATTAGCTTTTTATTTGTAAGGAACAGTTGCTTTTGGAGTTTGTAATATGCCTCTTCAAGAGCTATCATGGCACTATCAAGTTTACTTACAATTGAACTATCAAGGGATTAATTTCCTTGACATAAAGTTCAGTTTTAGTGGGTAAATATTAGTCTGGATCCGCTTGAAAAATCAGACAAACTGCAGTTGTGAAAAAAAATCAATGAAGAACGTATTGAAAAAAACACTATAATGAACCAAATGGGTACACAGTTCTTTAATGAAAGGCAAACTAAACTTTTCATTTTAGTTTGACAGCTATATTGATGGAAAAATCTTTAATCCAATATAAGACTGTGTGGAGAAGGGATGCAAATATGTATTTCCATTACACTTATGGCCATGTCTGCTACATGCTTGCAGGGTGAGAATAACTTTATCATCTACTGGTAGCCTTACAAGAATTTTCAAAAATGCTGTTACTGGTTGTCTCTGGATACTTAATAACCTAAGTGCCTTAAGGTTAGTTTTTCAAAAACCCTTAACGATGTAGATAGATATCCATTAAAATTTCTAAATTACCTCTTTGGATATTTTCTGGAGTATTCATTTGTGCCATTAATGCCTAAATAATTTGAAAATCTGGATGGTTCTTCACCAATCTAAATACTGTAGAAGCTAAAGTCCTATTTGTCAAATACAACCAAAATTTAACCAAAAACTCTCTAATTGATCATTTGGATAAATATCAGGAAGAGTATAGTATATAAACTAAGTATATAAATTGTGATTTAACAGTAGAAAAGTAGGAAAAATATTGAGGGAGGAATTTTTTTTTTTTTAATAAAATAGAAAAGTGGGGATATCTCGAATACTATTACTAATTATCAACATATGCAGACTGTAAGTAGACTTACCCTTGAAAATAGGGTGCGCTTTCATATCAGACATCACATCATGGATTCTGGGCGCCTGGTCACTGAATTCTGTTATTCAGTATTTTTATTCAAGTATCTCTAAAGGACAATATTACCTCTATCTGCCAACATAACATGCAGCTATAACTCTAGTCAAGCTAGATGAACATTTCTGGGATACACCGAGCATCCTGCAGAATTTTAGCCAACTTAACTAAACTTTTAGTGCTGAGTTTTATAAAAGCTTGGTTCACTTTTTATCACTATAGCTGCTGTCTGGGATCATTGAGACCACAAATACCAGACAATCCAAGAAAACTATTTCTTCCACTGCTTCCAGCATGATTTAAGGATGAAAGAATTTCAGAAAAGTTTCTTAAACTTATAATAGGAACGGAACAAATCCTACAAGCTCCGTAAGATTATCTGGTCATTAAGTTCCTACGGAACAGAACAGAAAAAGATATGGTCATACAAAATGTACCAGTAATGAATTTTTGAAATATCCAAAGGCCAATGAGTAGAGGGAAACTAACCTATCTTCCTAGGAAGCTGATTTTTTCTTCTCTTCTTCTCATATCCAAAATGCATTTCTCCTTCTAAAATCTTTCATGTTGCAGGCATTTAATAAAATTCTTCCTCATATCAAGACACAGTGAAACACATTTTAAAATTTACTTCTTTCTGTCTATCTGATCTCATTACTTTCTATGCAATTCTGAATCTGAAGCTTTTTTTATTTACTAGATATACAGAAATTAAGAATATCAGAAAGCATTATAATCTCAACATAAAAAGAGCAAAATTAAATGACTGCTTTAAAAAAAAATAATAAAAATATCTCTCTAAAAAATCCAACATGTAACCCTAGAAGTTCCATCAGCTTTTAGATATCCTGATATCAAAAGAGGATCCTTTATGATAAACTACTGACCTTGAAAAGAACAAGAATCACTACTATCTCACCTTGCATATTCGCAAGTGTGTGGAAAGACGATTCGAGTAGCTCATGAATGACCTGCCTTTAGTCATTCAAGTAGGTCATTCAAGTAGGTCATTCAATTTGGTCGTTCAATTTGTCTTCAGTAGGAAGACAAATATATTCCTTAATCACATTTTCACATTTCTACCAGTTAGGTTCCTAAAATTGAAAAAAGATTTTTGAAAAGCTATCTTTCAACCTCTAAAGCACCTAGTAAAGGAAATAAAGAAAGTTTTGACAAGGAAAGTGGTTGGAGAGTAGTAATAAAGGTTCCTGGAAAATCACCTGTAGTGTTAACTTTATATAATTAAAACTGAAAAATTCCTCCAATCCCACTTTCATGGTTCATGCTTATTATTATTTTTTTTTATTGCATTTAATACATTTGTTTAGGTTTCTTTTTACATGATCTTAGGTATGAGTTGGTTTTGGTACTCATTGGTTATATAGACAATTTTAAGAGGCACCAAGTTCCTGAGATTAACTAGTTATAAACCTTTCTCTGTGCAGTGGAGAGGAAGAAATAGCGATATACACTAATGCAAATAAAAAGCCTGGTCTTTATTGCAGACAAAGAGTCTGCTTAATATGTTACTAAACTCTAAGGAAGTTTAACTTGTGACTATCTATTTAAACAGATATAGAGCCACGGAGGATGACACTCATTCAGCTCAAGTATAGGAATAGGGTTGCTTCTGCTACAGGTGGTTAAGTTCCTTCACTGAAGAGTAATGCCTAATATCTGGGACATTGTCCAGGATGTGGCTGAAGGACAGCATAGCACTGCCCACAAAGCTCTAACCTGTGTCTTGGCAGAAATGTACATCGAGTGCCCTGTGTTCTGCAGCTGAGAGTAAGAACAGGCAAGACTTGGAGCTCAGCCCCATGTTGCAATTCTCTCTAAAGATAGGCATATAAGGAAGGTGAGAAAGTGACAAAATCACTACCAAAAAATCTCTTATGGTGTTTTGAAATTATTTTTTTCAATTTTCAGTTCAGTGAGAGTTGAAAATTTCTCCCAGATGCCCAGAAATACGTTTTCAACTGATGTGTTAGAGACCAGTTCATTTTATTGGAGGAAAAACTGAACAATTGTATGTTGACTCAATTGTCTGTTGCAATGAAAAGAGTCCAGGAGTTCAAATGAACTTTTTTTATGGTTGCACATTATAACATAGTAACATAGTTACAGCATATTATAGTTGTCAATTTAATCTTTACTTTTTCTTTTTAAAAGTATCAATGAAAGCTATATAGGATTATATAAGGTGTGCATGAAATTACTTAAGTAACAGAAGCCAATATCATTTTTATGACATTGATATGGTCATTACATTTTTAGACATACAGACACACAACTTGCCACTGAAAAAATATGAACATAAAATATGGTTTACACAAAAAAAAGAATCTGTGCATTTCTGTATTCAGTCAATCATTTTTAGAATCAAGTTTCAGTTATGTATAGGTAATGATTATTTTCTTTTATTGCTTAGTTTTGGAAATCAAAAATCAAGTACAAATGGAAAAAAATGTTCTTAAAGTGGGTCAACAAGTGGGTTGCTATGGGAAACTGAGATATTGAAAAATTTCTGTACTTTCACTGCTTGAGGAAAATACTAGTTGCTTCTGTGTGTTTCCCATGTGGCTTCTCCTGAAGTGACATACTTTAAATTACATTATATAGTTCAAGGCAAGATGCCTGACAGGGGATATAAATATATATCATCCATTTCTTTAGAAAAAATGATATACAATATGAAGGATTGCTGTTTGGAAAATAATTATTTAAAAAAACAGTTCAGCTACTACCAGCTATAAATTAAAAGTATATTGGAAATATTTGGATATTTATCTTATCTATCTAAAATATTTATCCTTCTTCTACATAATGGCTTGTAGCAATGTGGGGTTACAAGGTCCATTACCTTATATGACAACAACTATCTTTATAGGCAGTAGAAGTGGAATACAACAGCTCTTAGAAAGTGCTTATTAACTTCCTTTCTCTTTCCACCCACCCTGCCCAGAGCATGGTGGAGAAAAGGGGGAAGGATAATTGCAAGAATAATGCTATCAGTTAACTTGATAGATTGTTATGTTATTTTTAAAGTTTTGTTTTGTAGAGCTTATACCATATGTTCCAACACTTCATAAAGTGAAGGTATCTGTCTTTACCAATAATCTATTTTGCCATTTTTTCTAATATTTTGAGGTTTGAAAAAGAATTTAAATTCTGTTTTAAATTACTGACAATGTTACGGACGTACACTGATGTCCTTATGTACATTATAAATTACATTAGAGACCAGTCTGTTGATCTCTTAAGCCACAGAGAAGTTATCTGGTAACAGATTTGCTCTAAATATATTCTTTCTCTTGATGCATTCTGAACTAGATTCTTGCTATATTCTTTCTCTTGATGCATTCTGAACTAGATTCTTGCTAGAACATGAAGACTTTGAATTGAGACTTTTATAGACATTTGTCTCTATATGTTGACCTGCCTCCAGGCATGTTAGTACAATCTCTTGCCCAGAAGGCAGTCATATTGACTACTACTGCTGGGAAAGGCAAAGTAGGAACTTTTATATCATTTCTGGACAAGCTGTTCTGGTCTCCTGCCTGCAGGCTTAAGCTGTCTGGAAAGTACCTACATATCGACTTGTTTTCTAGGTAGAAATGACTAGAGGTCACCTCTCTTAAAAGGCCAACATGGGAAGAATTAAAATCAACTCCAAGAGTACATGGCTTTAATAAAAAATATTCTTTTAACTTGTTGCATAGGACCAAAGCTGCTCTGAAAAGCTGTTCTTAGATAAGCTTTTCCACTGTACTTTCCTTCTCATAAGGTATCCAAATAGAAGAGAATTCTCCTGTTTCAGAACTACATTATATATAAAATAAAGTAATTTGTTTCCTTCAGAGTTACAGGACTCCTAAACAAACTAAAAGAGGAAAAGAAATCTCTAGGATATATGGTACAGTGACTGATATGAGCACATGATATATTCAATGAATTTCACAAGTATTCTAAACAGCTAAGTCTACTGCTTTACAAATTTCTTATCTACGGCATCAGCAGAATATACAGGCTCAGCTATGACAGTATGCTGACGTAGCTATACAGCTGCTAGGTAAGAGGACATATTTATTTGTGATATTCTTTACCGAATTCACTAATTCAAGTATTTGTTTATGACTCTTTGTGGAAGCTGATACCAGTTTTCTGGGATTACTTGAATTTCAAAATATGATCTGCATTAATTTTTTTATTTTTATTTTCTGTACATGTAATATTCAGGAATGCAGTTTAAGTGTGAACATATGTTTTTATGATTTCAGAATGTGGCTTTCAGGAAAAAGCTGTAAATCAATATTTTTGACAGCTGTCTCTCACTAATAAGGTAGATAAAAACTGTGATGAAAGACACTATTACAATGTCTTAAACCAGATACATTTGATTACTAGAATACTCATGGACTCTGACACCCTAAAACAAAATATATGGGGTGGTTTCCTTTTACTTCTTTTCATGCAAAAATATGTAGAGAATACCTTCTGATGTATTAACTGAATTTTAATATAAAAAAACTGAAACAAAAAATCTGGATTATGTACTTGTATGTCATCATCTGGGATAAAATCCAGATCAGAAAATGGCGAGACCTGTACTGCTTGTGGGCAGGGTCCACATCTTCTTCCCCAGCCCTCTACCCTTTACCCAGCTTCACATAATGTTCCATACTTGGCTTGTGATTTTGAGGGTTTGTAATCATTTTTGTCTCTCTGAGAGGCCAATAAGTGCTAGATGATAAAAAATCCAAGGATGAAAGTCTAGGGCTTTAGAGCTCCAGATCACTTTGGGAAAAAGTATCTAATATTCATGTGCAGAAAACAAGAAAATTCTGCTTCACATCTTAATGAAGACCATCTGAATATCCCAGAGAGTAAAATCTCTTCCCAGCAATGTACAGTGTAGATGAACAATATTTTCAATTACTGTCTGAAGCAATTTGACAGTAACAATTCCTAAGAATGAAGAAAATGTTTGTCCTATAATAGGTGTTAATGAATGCAAAAAATTTATATATGAGAAAAATGTTGTATCTAGAATTAGAGACACATAGGCTGATGAACCTTGAGATTTGGAGAATGAATGGAAAACTCCTCATATTGGCAGATCAGGTCTGCTCTGTACCCAACAGAGCTTGCATCTGAAGCGAGTGATTTCCCAAAGACAGGATATATAAGGAAGAATCTTTTATCTAAGTGCTGGAAAAGTTTTATGATGTGCATATATGTACACAGGCCCTGATGCAGAAACTGCATTTTGCATTTTGGCAAACCTATGCCAAAAAAGCGTAGGATAAGATCAGCAGGATAACATCGCTTCACATTCCTCACCCCATATCAAGAAAAATTAAATAGGCATAAAATAATGCCAAAGTTTTCATGCTGCTTTCTGACATCTTCTAATACACAAGGCTATATCTACAAACATATTAATTCTGTTCCCTTCAAAGCTCCTATAAAAGAATAGGAAGAGGATTTTAGAAAGTGTCCATATACGTACATATATAACTTGATTGTGAAACAAACATTCATTCATATATATAGAAATATAAATATATATAAAACTTGTTTGCTCTGAAACAATTTGGGACAATTTTGATATCACCCAAACATTGAAATGTAAAGTAGTAGCACCGTGGCAGTGTTATACAAATAACCAGCTCCCAGCATTTCTCCATTAAAATAAAATATTATGAAGAGTTACTGTTTTCTCTTGCATTTGAAATCTGTGCCTGACAGAAAAGAATTATTTTTTTTTCCTTCAAATGAAGAGACTGTCCTGACCATGCTTTTATAGTGTTTGTATGTAAACATTCAGTTTTAACTGAGGAAAACAGGTGTGTAAATTTCCAAACAGTCTGCTCTGGGAAGTTACTTTAGAAGTCAAATTACATTTCCTTATATGTAGCTTCAGAATTCTCCCTAACAAGTCTGAGCTGATCCTGCACAGTAGAAATTTTGACTTACTGCCTTCCAAGAACAGTACAGCTTTAAGATTCCCTCAACATTTAATAAGAAAAACACCCCAGATACTGTATACTAAATACAAATTTACAGGGAATTAATCAGAGTGCAGTCAATGAGTACAAATGTGCATAGTACATAAAGTATATCAAAGCTTTTGTTCAGACAATATATTTAGATCACTGACTTTTCTTCCTACTTGTGCTACCTATCTTTAGAACAAAAATCAGCAAGTCACTTTGGGAATATACATTTGTATTTTGAATCATCCATTAGACTGCCATGAAACACTAGCCTTGCTTTCCACCCTGGCTCCCCGCTCCAGCACGCATTTCAGCATGTATGGACTATACCTTTTAGGTTTTTTTCTAACCTAGAGGGTTACAGCCCTATAAAGAAGAATTAGGGTCATTATAATTAGTAACTGTATCTTTTTTTTTGTTATGGGAAAAATAATTCTAATGATATTTTACATGAAGGAAATTATTTGATATGTAAGCAGCCTTGCTTTCTTTCAGATACTTGGATCAGGAAAAATGATGTGACCATGATGTTAGACTTGTGCTCTAATTAGTGTTTATGAATTCAATGAAAGCAGATAAGAGGTGTTTGAAAACCTAGAAATTTCCCCTACCAGGCACAGATGAAATCTATTGTTCTGTTTCCTTCATTTCTGCTTCATTAATGAAAGTAGTAATAGTGACAGACCCCATGCCATTTTGCCATATAGTCACGATTTGTCCTTTCACAAAAGAAAATCAGAAAACTGCTGAGTATTATAGATATTAATGGTTGTTAGAAAAGTGTAATAAAGGGCTCCTCTTCTAAAGCATTGGCAGGCTTTTATGTCATTATTCATGAATGACTAATGCATTCAGAGGAAAGTAGCTGTAATATCCAAGGAAGCAAAGATGAGCAGCAGGAAAGAAGGGTGCAAGGAAAGCAGTTTTTCATAAGACCCAAATACCAGGGCGGTGTGTAATATGTGATTTGAACAGAAATGAAAAAGAATTATTTTTCATGAATGTTAATAGTAGCACGTCATTTGGAAAGAAAGGTAGGTTAAACCTGTACAGTGGTTGAAATATATGAGGGTGAATGGGGTAGGGATGGGAACAGGAAAGAAGGGTAAAAATAGACCAGACGAGCAGACCAGACTAGAATTTGGTAACTAGCAAAATAACATACAGGCATTCTTATATTTTGAGCTATTTTGATGGCACTTAGCATTTAAGCTCTCAACAAAATTACATTATTTTTACACTATAATTAACAATGTTTTAGGAACATATTGCAACAGAAGACATGATCATCAATAATTAAAACAGAAAAGAAACTGTTAAATCAAGTATACTTCATGATTTACTAGCTAGCCCATTGTTCAACTGTATTTGTTTAATTACTCTGTAAATCACCAAATATATTCCAAAAAATACAGCCCCCATTCATTACTATGAAATAGCTGGGAAATGTTGTTGAAATAAGCAACTAATTGTGTATTAGTGATTGCTGTATTCCGTTAAGCACAATGATTTTTCTTTTCTTCGTTTTCTTCACCTCCTATACCATCTTCTTGGTGTACCAGAAACAGGGTTTGAGCAAATGCTGAACAAAGCCACTGGGAATCTCTGCATTGATTTTGAATGGTTTTGAATGGGATTCTTTATAAGAGAAGAGTGCTCCAGAACCAGGAAGCATCCAGTTCACTCTGAAGTCTCTCATAGCATTTTTATAGTGTTTATAGCTTTCAGTACAGAAATTCCACTTGTGCTAACTTTTGAGGATTTAAGTGAAATTTAAACAGAGTAGACATCTTAGTGCCACCTATGGGGCAGGATATATTTCACAGTGAAAATACAATCAGAAAATATTTTTATAGTTATTGGGGAAGCTCACCAAATTTAAATGAAAGAAATAAATTAGTGTATTTTATAACAAAGGAATAGGAGGTAACACACGATTTTTTATTATATCAACTATTTATAGGTTTGCAGAGTGAGCCAAAGATTACAGAATATTTTATAGTATATAGTTATCTGCTACATTATACTAGACTCCTTAAAATATTCAGGATTCTACCCAAAAACAAGATGCATAGTTTCAGGTACCTACATGGAGGTGTTTACATGTAAGCTACATTCCCATCTGTGGAGAAATTGGGCATGGTTCAGCTCCTTAAAAATGGGAGTCTCTTGCTGTCTAAGACTTGGTGAGGGATCTGAGACATCCTCATAGTGCTGGGAGATTAAGACCTGTGCTTTTCTGAAATAGGAACTGGATACTAAACTGAATATTTTAGAGCAAACTCTGAGTTTGGAAAACTCAGTAGAACTCCCCATTTTGAAGGGCTAAATCCACACTGGTTTTGTTTAATCTTGTCTTACTTCTCATGCTATCAGATGGGACATAATTATAAATAATCGTAGGTTAAAAACTAATATTAATTTTCAAATTCTTTGAAATTAAATAATTTTTTTTCTGCCTTTCTTTTTGCTGATAAATGAAACAGTATGTAAAGTCAAGATTTCAGAAAGGTCTGCCTGCCCATCCAAACTCTTTATTTTGACTCACAACCTTCTTTTAGCATTTATAATTCTATTTATTAAAGTAATAAACATAAGATACACAAGTGCCTTAGTCAAAGGATGTTTATGTTAAAGTAGCCCAAGGGACAGATTTTAAAAATTGGGAGTTATCATCACAAATTATAAGATGCACCAATTAAAACAAAATCAAAGCAAGACTTTGTGTTTGTGTATGTATGTGTGTATGTGTGAGACAAATTTAAGTCAAAATTATGTATCTCTATTTTAATGTATGTTGGATAACTATTTTTTTTAGGTATAACCTACAGCATATTAGGATTCTTTTCTAGGAAAAAAACCAAAACCACCCTCCCCCCAAAAAAAACCACCGACAACCCCCCCCGCCCCCAATCAAACACCCCAGCCGAAACCAGGACTCCCTTAAAATGACATAGAAATAAAATAACACACTGGCTATTACTTCATTTCTTAAAAATATCTAGGACTAAGTCATACTTAGTTACATGAAATAACTGTTCTTAGAACTTTTTTGTTTAGTTCTTAACCTAAACTTATTTAAAGTGATCTGTGTTTCTAGGTATCTGGAATCTATTTATTTGTATCATTATGGCTGTTATCAGGTCAAAGTAATAGTATGAAGAATACTTAAAAAAACCAGTTTATAATGAACTTTTTTCTGATTAATTAGAAGAATCTTTGTTCCATTTAATTAAAAATCTTAAATACATTTTCTTTCAGTGTACTGACAAAGGACAAGCAAGGATAGCAGAAATATATATAATGCTTAAGCCTGCACATTTTGTCAGATTCATATTCATACCTGGAAAGAATGTTCGTACATGTCTTTCAAAAATGACACTTTCTAACTAGATATTACTGAAGGTTAAAATTTTTTATGAAAGACATGAAAAAATTTCCATAAACATTATGCAAAACCATCTAATATTATTCATGTGAGCTTTTAAATGTATTTTCTTCAGTCATCTTTCATTCTTTTTTTAAGCATGTTTTCCCCAACACGTTTCACTGATAGTTTATTAGTGCAAAGTTTAAAGCAAAGTTTAAATTTGAAGGTACAAATCTGTAAACAACCAATCTGCAGACAGTGACTATGTCTGAAATCAGAGATGGAAAATTGCTGGCCATCAGGAAACTGTATTGTCAGTACAGGGTGCAACATAAGCATTGTGCTATGTGTTGCTTAATAAAATCACCAGTTTATTGGGTAAGGAAGGAATTACTTGGCATAACATTCAGTACTGGGTTCATATATACAACAAAATGGCTGCCTTTCCTGTCTAGTCCAAGCATACACAAATGCAAGGAACAAATGCTGAAGCCATCTTCTGTAGGAAACTTGTTTACTAGGAAGAAGGAAATTTACATTCAGTGCTGAAAAGTTTCTTTGGTTTTAAAGTTTTGAACTCCAACCAAGAAATATAGGTCTTTAAAGTATGACACAAATCTTCTGAAATCAGTGAAAACCTTCAGGTAAGGCTACTAGAACTGCATTCTACCTTCAGATGTATCTTGAAATACAGTGGTAAAAAAATACTTTTTTTTTTTGGTACAGCTGATGGAGGTAGAAGGAGCATTAAGGTGGAAAAGGTATTTGAGGCAGAGGACTACCTAGAAGGTCTGCTGACTAGATGCTTTGGAGATGTGCTGAACTAGTGCAAGCTTGTTGTGCATTGTCTTGGCTTGCTATTGGATTCCACCCCAGCCACTGCTCATGTAAATGTTTTCTGGCTTTTACTTCTATAATCTGCTAATTTCTACAGTGACATCTATGAGTTATATTTTAAATCAAGGGTGAAAAAAAGACTGTAGACAGTAAGATAGGAGAATTTTATAATGGATTAAGGAAGGAAATAACACTAACGTAGGAAGTATTTTGGAATATATTTGTGGTTAAATAGTCAACGACTATTTTCTTTTGGGGATCTAGAATTCTTTACATTCTCTTTGGTCAAATTAGGCTTCAATGTTAGCTATTTCCTTAGTCTTTCTGGAACATTTAATTTTAGGTAGTCCTGTGAGGAGCAGGGAGCTGGACTTGATGATCCTTATGAGTCTCTCCCAACTTGAGACATTCTATGATTCTATGATTTTCTAAGCCTGATGCCCATTTTCAGAGGTAAAACTGAGTAGTAAAGATTCTCAGATGCAGTGCTGATTTGACATTATAGTTGTAATATTGGACTGCCGAATACTCAGACCCTTTTAAAGTTTAAATTTCAGTGATAACTGAGGCAAGCAAACATAAGTTGTCATGGTTAAAGAAAAAAAAAAAAGGTCAGTTTTAATTTAGATGCCACAAAACATATGTACTTTTAAGGAAAAAATTGTCATCCTTTTCCCTAACCTAGTTTCTTCATCACTCCTTTGAGAATATGTTGGAGTCTCTTATTTTCATGACTTTATGTTTAAATAACAAAGGTGTAGCATCTATGTTGTATGTCGATTTCCACAACCATCAAGGGGTTTTTATTTTTCAAAGCTGTCCATTTTGTCCTCACTGATCATTTTTACTCACAGAATAATTCATACTGTGTTCCATTCTGCTGATGGAATAACTGGCCAGTTTCTGTTAAGGTTTTATTTGGTTTAATTTTATAAGTTTTTTTGTTGGTGGTGGTTTTTTTACTCCTATAGTAGAGTAAGCGTTGGTAATCAGTATACATTGACTCTAGTCTGAGAGCCATTGCTTATCACAAAAGTCACTGCATGGTAGAAGCTGCTGTGGCACTATTTACAGGAATTTCACTGCTGTTTAGAATCAGAATTATGTCTATTTGCTGTATGAAACTAAAACCACTACATTATTAATACCAGTAAATACCACATATTGATGTCCAAATGGGACTATTCTGGTTATATATTACACATCCTCTCAAAGTTGTCACATCGATGATGTACTATATAACACTAATAGCTGCTACTCCAATGATGTATACCAAGTGCCATCACTCCAGCTAAATATTTCATCATGACAACAGATTTTGCACTAAAATACTTCAACAGTATGGTTGTAAATACAATACACATGCATAGACCAATCATTCTGTAATGTGCTACAGAATTATTTACCCTGTATGTGTTTGTGTGTTTGTGTGCCTGAGCGTCCACACATGTAATCAGATAGTTTTCTGTTTTCAGGACATGCACATTGTCCTTGATTATTAACAGCCTAATGCCAAGTTCTCTTAAAGCTAATACCTTTAACATAGCTGAAATCTCTTACCACATCCTTGCCCTGAATTTTCTTGATCATATGTCTCTATGACTTTGGAAAACCAGCTTTCCATATCTGGGGTCTCACTCTAATACCATGGGCTATCCATTATCAGTGTTGCACTTCATCAATTGTCCTTTCTTCATTATTTCCCTCTTCATTATTTCTCTCTTGTATCTCCAATTGCTCTTTCTCTTTAGCTCTTTTCAACCCCACTAAGTGTCAAAGCTGAGTTTCACTATTCAGACCAATCCCTAGTATTTAAGAATGTTCAATGACCTGTTAAGTAACTTGTGGTTTCAACCCAAATCAAAATGAACAAGAGCCAAAAATCACAAAAAACCCAAACCAAAACAATATAAAAAAACCCACAACCAAACAACCAACCAGCCAAAACCAGAAGAAATGAGCTGAAATACTGTCACATTCCACACTTATGCTTCCCTAGGTCAGGAGTCATGGCTTGATTGAAAGAAGTACGCCAGTTAAACCCAAATCACTCCTCCCTCCCAGTTACGCTAAGTGATTATCTGGAAATGCTACTACTTTCTCCCTAAGATTCTTCCTCAAAAATATGGGAAGCAACACGGAAGCAGAATAAAGTTTACACGTAGAGACCATTCATAGGATAATTCAGGAAGCAGGGGACCTCAGGAGGTCTCTAGTCCAAACCATTGCTCAAAGAAGGGTCAGCTCTGAGATCAGACCCAGCTGCTTGGGCTGTATCCAGTTGGGTGTCGACTGCTCACCTCTCTGTGCAACTTGTTCCATTGCTTTGACAGGAAAAGTGTTTCTCCTCACATCCAGTTAAAGCTTTCTTTGTTCCATTTATGTCCATTGCCTCTTGTCCTCCCACCATGCACCACTATGAAGGCTCTGTTTTCTCAGCCACCTCCATGGAGGGCCACTGCTACATCCCCTCAAAGCCTTCTCCTCTCCAGGCTGAACCAACCTCGGAGGAATTATCCTCCCAGGTCAGGTCCTCCAATGGCATGACTGTCTTGGTGGCTTCACTGAACTCGCTCTGGTCTGTCAATATCTTTCTTGTATTGAGAGAGCCCAAAAACTGAACACAGTTTTATATATTAAATCTAATGAATCCTCATTAAAGGAGGATAATCAAGCCAGTCCAGGATGCCATTGGCCTTCTTTGCTATCAGGACATACTGCTGGATCATATTCAACTTGCTGTCTGCCACAACACTCAGGGCCTTTTCAGCAGAGCTGCTCCCCAGCTCTCAACCAGTCTGTCATCTGTCCTACAGAGGAGCTCCATGCATCCAACCTGCCCCTTTATTTGGAAAGCATCTCTGTATTAGATGCCATTAAGCTCTGGAGGATCTCAGCTTCTGCCACAATTGTGCCCTCCCTTCTGCTAACTCACATCAAGTGTTTTCTAGTCCTGTTCAGTGTTCTGCCCTCCCTTCCCCTGAGGGAGAGCACTGGAGGAATGTTCCTCAATTAAAAAATTAACTAGTCTAGCTTTTGTCACTCTGACTGCATGGCCTGCTGAATCACGTTGTTGGCACTTCATTACTTTGCTATATTTAGTTTTTCATAGAGCTCCTGCAGTCTTTCTTAGATCTTTTTCACGTATCATTTTGCTCTGCTGTTTCAAAAAAATTGCCTCAGTATTCTTAAAATTATTTGATATTTTAAGACGCATATAGTTGTCTTGCTTTCTATTTAGTAAGTGATGAGGTCTCATTTCTTATAGATAATGACATTGCAGCATCTAAGTGTCTGTAGCATTACAGTGGTCTTTTTTAAATTTAAAAATTATCTGCAGGCTTATGCGAGTAAATTTCCCCTGTAATCATGCTTTCTTATTAAATTATTAGTAACAGATAGTACTCAAAGATATTTAAACTGTTGAATTGTTGAAATTCAAATTGTTGAAATCTACAGTAGTCAGTTACTGAAGGCAGTATAGAACAAATTACTGGGTATTACAAATCATACTAATTCTGTCCTGTTATCCCTTTTTATAAGATAGGTATATAAAAAATATTCTATTGATTGCACTGAGGCAAGATGTCTTGCAGTAGTTTTTACATCACATTTTTTCAAAACTTCAAGCTCTTTATGTTTTATTTCAGGATTTCAAAAGACAAAATTAACATGCAAAGCATTCAGTTTGGTTTATCCTTTCTTGCTTTAAATAATTTATCAAGAATGTTGTAAAATATTAAGCTTTTTCATTCTCATTAACTTTTAAGATTCTTCAATTTTTTTCCTCCTGCTCACAAATCAGATCAGCATCTGAAAATGTTAGTTCAAAGCTTATATTTGTATCTGTCTTATCTTTCTGTAATTGCAATTTTTGTGACTTAAAGATTTGTATTTTTTGTCTTTGGCAAATTCACTCATATTTGATTGTCTGTCTTCTTTACGTTGAGACTCCTACAAACCACTCCCAAATCATTAGTATTTTTTTCTGTCTTCTTTTTCTTCACCAAACCATAAAATAATACCTTTTGAGATATCTTACCAGTCTCTTTTTTTGGTCTCTTTTATTTTCACATTCCTCAAGACGTGACTGATTCTGAAAACATACAGTTTACAATTCATTTTACAGACAGGAAGCTGTAGAATTATATCCTCAAATCATCCCCTCTTCTTCATTTTCATGGTCTCTGGTCTCCCTTTTCAGTATATGCCTCAACATGTCGTACAAGATATCAACAATGTCTGAAATCTGCATAGCAGTCTTCTAAACCCTTACTTTCAACTTGATATTCCTGTCTATATTTTAGCTTTCACAAAGGTTCTGAATTGTACCTGCAGCTCATCTGTTTCCCTTACCTCTCTGTCATAGCAACTATTTTTTTAACAGTCTTCTAAGTCAGTGGTCTGGGTGTAAATACCCCCTGAGGTTTCTCTTCTTCTCAATATCACTCATGTCAGGAATCAGTAAATGCATGATTAAGCTGATTGATAGCAGCTAATATCCTACCTCATTTAGGATTGCTGATAAGCAATAAGTTTATGAAACACATTTCTCTTTACAGCCATAACTTTGTATATGTTTAATTAATTATTCTCTTTCTTCTTCCTTTCATTATATTGTAAAGACTCTCATTAATTACAATTGTTTTCTATGCAAGGGCCTTTAACACTTCCACATCATAATCACTTGCAGTTATTTAGATGTTTCAGTCAGGGATACTACCTGTTGTTAATGCTCTTCATAAAATACCTTGTATTTCAACTTCTTTTCATAAAATATCTTATGTTTCATTTTCTGTTCTTTCAGAAGGAGCATTTAAGCTCAATGTTTTACCATTTTGCTTTTATCCTTAGATAGCGGATTTCTTCACCGCTGTCAAAACCAGTAACTGCTGAAAATTGAGTATCATTCATCATAAAACTTAGTCCTATTTCATGCCTCACAGTCTTTTCTCTCCTATAAAACAGTTTGAATTCACTAAGTTAAAAGATCCACATCCCAGGTATCTTGTGAGGCTGTGATGTGTATGCAATGCTTCAAAAGCACATGGCAGGGTCCCAGTTCTGTTTATACTCTAAATATTCCATGTTCCAACTCCCTGTCCTTTTTCTAGATCTTATAAGCCCACCTGCCAGTTTACTTTTGAGTTCAAAGATGAACTTTTTCGAGGTCTTGCAGGACTTGAGATATTAAAGGAAAGGCATAAACTTTTTGCTCTGAGGTGATTGTGATGCGCACCAGAACAGGCCCTTTATTTATGAGCATAGTTCTGTCAGAGATATTTGGTTTTCTACATGGGAATGATTATTGCTGGATCTAAGAACTTTATATTTCTTGAAATAAAGTGTAAGAATACACTCTTAACATACAGACCTAATTCATAGTCACAGGCCACAAGGTGGGCTATTCAAGCAGGTCAGTGTCCTGGTTTCAGCTGGGATAGAGTTAATTTTCTTCCTAATAGCTGGTATAGTGCTGTGTTTTGGATTTAGTATAATAATGTTGATAATACACTGATCTTTAGTTGCTGCTGAGTAATGTTTACACTAGTCACGGACTTTTCAGCTTCCCATGCTCTGCCGGGTGCACAAGAAGCCGGGAGGGGGCACAGCCAAGATAGTTGAGCCAAACTGGCCAAAGGGCTATTCCATACCATATGGCGTCATGCTCAGTATATAAACTGGGGGGTGTTGGCCAGGGGGTAGTGATCGCTGCTTAGGGACTGGCTGGGCATCAGTCGGAGGATGAGCGAGTGGCTGCGTGGTGCTTAGTTGCTGACTGGAGTTAAACCATGACAGTCAGCAAACACAGAAGACACTCTGTTGACAGTAAGTTGCATCTCAAGCCACTCCAGAACCCCAGCCACTTTAGGCTGATTATGCAGGTTTGCCTGGAGTGTTTCTTGAAGACTCTGAACTATCAGATAGACTGAAATGTCAGGAAAAGATATGTTTGGATAAAGGCATTGCAATATCTGAAAATGGTAAAAGAGGCAATCTTCTGTGATATTTGCTGATTCTGAGGACAAAATGTCTCTTTAACCTGAATATATGTTTGCTACAAAAAGTGAGAACATTATTTTCAAATGATAGGTAAAATTATTCCTGATAATAAGAAAATCATAAACTGTAAAACATGCATAATTTAGTTTAACAGTGAATAAATGTCTGAATGCATAACCAGAGTAATAGGATGAAAATAAGAAAATTGAGTATATTAAAAAAACCCAAACCAAATAAAAAACCAAACATAACTTTTATTATACTGTGAAATAATATTTCAATAGAAGAAATAAAAGCCTTATCTCTTGCATCTTACAAACTTACATTTTGAATTAGTAAATTCTAAAATATGATTTTACACAGAAGTTTTAAAGAGTGTCCAGGGACTCTTAATAGGTATTGGGAGAGAGGGCACATGAAGAAAACACTGTCACTCATGTAGCAGAAAAAAATGTGAAAATATACTTCTGTAGTGAGTGAGAGAAAGAGTTGTTTTCTACAATTTAGAGAACAGATACCAGCATTACTCCATGGGAGGGGTTTGAAGTAAAAAGGGTTTGCAAAATAAATGCAACCAATTCAGTAAAAGACAGAACAAACATGAATCAGGAATTAAAAAAATCAGATTCAAAAATCTGAGATATTTTTAATAATAGTGAAAGTATCGCTTTATAATCACTGTGGAAAATAGGTAATTTCAAGTTCATGGATTATTTTTAATTTAATAAACCTAAGGGAACAATTCTCTAAAGACTTATGTACATTCATAAATGTGAAAAAGCTACATTTCACTGTATGTGGAGTAAGTTTAAGGAAGTCTTTGAATTTGCTATCCAAGGGGAATTTAGAAGAGATATGTAACAGAACAAAGGAGAAAACAGCTAAGAAAGTGATTACATTTTTAGTAAAAATATTCATTAAAAGCTGATATAGAGTGCCATTTGACTATATAACCACAGCTAATTATAAGCTTGAGGGGAAGATCTTAAAACTGTTATATTAGACTATTACATTTTATGTCATTAGTGATTTCTAACATTTCAGGTATTCGTTACTTTGCAATCCATCATGATGTGTCCAATCAGAAATTATTCACATTAATATAATCATTTTCACTTATATTTTTATTGTCTGACTTAATATGAATTTAACTCATTATGATGAAAAATTAGCATTACATTTTACTCTCTAGAAATGGATTCTCTTATGTTATTAACAAGTATGTTAGAGCAGTATATAATGAATAAAAATCTAACAGAAGAATATATTTCCATCAGTTCATAATAACATCATTTCATGCAGTATCTTATTAAGACGTGAGTTTATTAGCAAAATTGACAATGTATTTGAAACCATTCCTATTACAACCTGCAAGGCAGAAAAGAATTGTCGTAAGAAAATCAGTAAAGAATACTAACTGTTTTTCTTTTAAATCATATTGTATACCTCCACAGGCGAATGATTACTTATGGCCAATCAGATGAGGAACATCTGTCATTTAATATATATGTTGTACAGGTAGTAGATTGATTTTTTTTAATTTTTTTAATGGCAATAAGAAGTGCAGCATGCAACATGTTATGATGCTTGCTTGTTCTTTCATAAATTTAGCCTCATAGTACTCCTGTAAATGTATGTACTATTCCTTCTTACAAATGGGACTTGATGCACAGGGAAGCTGTATAAATTCACATAGAAAAACTGTAAGAAAACAGACAGTTAAAGGCATATAGGCCAAGTCCCAGAAAATCACTCAAACCATGGAACCATCCTTCTTTTCTCATTAACTCAGAACATGCAGGGGACATTTCCACAGGGAAAATTGTTAGCAGAAAATATTTCAATGACAATAAAAAATTGACTAGCTAATCCTCTTGAGATAAATAGATATCTCTTGTTCTATCTATAATCTGTTTGAATCTGAAATTCTGTCCACAGATCTGCTACTCTACATCTGACTCCAATAAATCTGCTTCCTTAGATAAAGGATGACTGGGACCTCTGTTATTGTTTTGCTTCTCTTACTATCATTTATATCTTGATTTCTTCTGTAGAAATAAGTTTAAAAACTCAGCTTGATTTACTTTTGAACTCTAAAACTTTTAACATATAGGTAATGGCAGCATCTAAGGCATTAATAGACATAACCTAACAGTTAAGTGCATCTCTTATATTTGATAAACTATCTCAAGCATCTACTAGGAATTTCAGAAAAATTAAACACTTATTTTGGACATTCCTAGCAGGCCCATTCTCCTACATGATATGTAAAACAAGGGAAATGTATTAGCACAAAAAAAGGAACATAACATTAAACTGCTCTACCACAGTCATCAGTAACTCCAGACCCAGTTCTGAGCTGTAGGTATCCAACAGTCAGGTACTTCCCAAAAGCAGTAGGAAAAACCTTTTCCTTCCTTGGAAGATGTTGCCTTATTCTGTCTGAAAGTTTAAATGCCTCTAGTTATTTAAGCATTGTTGCCCTCAGTATGGAGGGCTCAGTCTGACTGCAGAGCTTCAATAAACAACCACCTCTGCACTGTATCAGCCCTGGCAAAGAGCCCTACCAGTCATCTGCAAAAGAAAGCTAGCACAAAGAGGCACCTGCTGCTATTTACTGAGAGATAGGGAAAGATGCCTCCTTTCCACCCTGATTCATCCAGAGCTCTGGATGTAAATCATTTCCACAAATGAAATTATCTGTACCTGTTTCCTACCCTTTTACTCCCCGTCCACTGCCAAGAATCAAAGAAGCTCAGAACTGCCTAGGACTTGACACGTGCCTTCAGCAAGTGTGCACACTTTTCCCACTCCATTTTTACTCACACACACTCTTGCCTTAATGGCTACATACCATTTCACAGGGTATCGACATTTCCCTGTAGTATCGACAGCCTGAGGAAATTGTGGCCTCATGGACTTTCAAGATACTTTTAATTTATTTTTACTTTTCACTGACGACCTGATGTCTTGCTACTTTCCCCCTTTCCCTTCTGTTCTTTGCCAGACTGGACAGGGCTTGGGAGGGTTCTGACAGACTGAAAACCTTGTATATCAGGACTGCCTAGCTCCCCAATTCCTAAATCCTATTTTCTTTCATTATTCATGACATGACTGTATGGAAAAGCTGTTAGAGATTGGATTTCCTCTGAGGGTCCAGTTTTTCCTTAATCTCACAGCTACCAGAAAGCCTCGAATCTCCACTCCAGTGCAATTTGGCCTCTGAGTGATTCCAAAGTCCCACGCTTAAGGATCATCTACAAGGCACCTGCATCCGGTAATCAGACTAGAAATTTGTGCAAGACCTGATGGCTTTGATTTGGGGAGATGTAAAAAAAATCTGCATCTCACATATTTAAGAGTAGTATGATTGCATGTAAAAACTGCATAAAATCTGTGTGAATGAAAGAATGTTTGTATTTAAAATATTTAAGTCAATTAAATATTGCTGAAAAACAGGACTACAGCTAATAGTTAAGTAAATATCCAATTTGAAAAAAAATATACTGACAGGGGAGGAAAATATTCAGAAGACATTGAAAAAAATCCCAGACTGTGACTTGCTGTTGCATATCCCATTTCAAGCAGAGCGAATTAAGAAGACTGTGTTAGAATATAACAAGATAAATAGTTATTAACAATTCACTGTCATGCAGAAACCATGTAGTGGTCACACATGTTTAATATATACAATGAAGACAGTTATCTTATTAAACTTAGTGGTACTTATAAAAGGGAGACAAGTCACAAGCTTGAGACAGTAATGCGATAAGCTTGCAGTCTTACCAGTTTGCATGCAAATGCAAAATCTGAATGAAATTAATGTTTGCATTTTTATACTCTTCTGAAAGCACTGCCACTCCCATTGTACTATCCTCGCTTTCTTGAATTTTCTTAGAAATAAGAAAAAAATGCTAATCAAGAGGCTAAAGATCAACTTGTACTCTGCCATTACATCAGTTTTCAAATGTTCACGTCTGAGTGCAAGCTTCTACTAATGTCCATCAAAGACATGTCTTGTTAGCAATTTTAATACAGTTTAAAATGTTGAAATGTATATTTGATTTGAAATGTATTCATGTGTTTGAAAAGGATAATGAGATGATAAGGGCTCACATTCAGATGAATAACACATCAGTGAATCTAATTATTTTTTCCATATAAAGAAAACCTCCTTACATTTTAATTTTATTTGTTTTTATGGATTCTATAATTAAAGAAATAAAGGAGCTGGAGTCATATTTATCTTAATCTACATCTTATTTCTAAACCTTTAGTTTATTTTTCCTGCAAATAATATTTCAGAAAAGGTAAACACTATTTCATTTATTTGCTTTCTGTGCAGTTGGTTTTTAGACCTAAAGTAAAGACAAATGAAAGGTATTTTATTTATACCATCAGATGTCAGTCTGACAGTGAAAAACTTTCCATTAGTATATATTCAATAATGCAACATGCTGAATAGTTTGACCACAGCCTAGAAAAACATTTAAGAGCATGTTTCATTTTAAACACAGGAACAGGTTGTACTTATTTAAATTATGAATATGAAGAAAAAAGGTATTTTGACAAGTGAGGGTAAATAACTATAGAATTGCACAAAACAGCCCAATGCAAGCTCAAAAAAATACAATTTAAAGAGTAGGTGCCTTAAATTTGTATTTTAATGAATGTCAGACTAATTCTTTAAGTAACTTCTGCTATTATTGTGGACTTAGTAAAAGTTGCACTTCTCCCCTTCTCCATCCTTTATGTTCCAGACACAAAAGAAGGTTTTATTGTAACATAAATATACAGTATCATGCAATGCAATGATTTGATTACTTCCCCCTCTATCAAATATCAGAAAATATAAGAGAGAAAAACAACACGCAAAACAACTGTTCTTCACCATCTTTTTTGTTGTTATTCAGAAAAGCTATTAACAGGATCAACTTAAATTATCTTAAAGAACTATTCCTACGATTGGGTTGCTCCAAAGAAGACTAGGACTGTTAGTGGAAAGTCACAGAGACGATTTCTTACATACTTAAAGGAATAAGTGCCAGGTGTTGTACAGCCTCTAAATATCAGAGAGAAGGAGGGCTATCCCTTAAGACTCCTGTTCATGTGGTGCTCTAACAGCAGGCTCTGGTAAGGTTTTCTTTTTGAAGTAGCTAACAACAATGTTGTGAAATGCAGGCAGCAAGGCTGGGAAGACATTCAACTGACATCCTAGTACCTCCAGATTTCCTCCCCAAGCACAGAATGGAAATCTTTTGGAAATTAGTTTAGAAAAAGTTGGAAAAATGGAAATTACCTTGCTGGAAGTGACAGTAAATTATTAAGGGGAATGAAAAGCATTTTCAGAGACCAAGAAGAGAAGTAATCAAGAGGAAAGGAAATTATGAAGTCAATAATTTAGAAGTTGCGAGATAGCTTTCATTTAACCTTTCAGCATAAGAAAAAAAGCATAAAACTCTGTGTATTAACTACAGTTCTTAAAAGATCATGTCCAAAGGAAACTTGTGGAGGAGAATAAGCTGTTGATTTGACTGTTCTAACCATGCTGAAAAATTCTGTTCCATATTGTCTGATCAATGGAAGAAAATAACCATGAGAACAAAAGTAGTATACACAAGACAGAGACCCACCTTTAGATGACACTCAAGATAGAAAGAAGAATTAAATGATTGAATTAACAGATGCTAGAAAATGGGAAATGGTAATATAAAATACCAACTTCACTTGTGGCTAACCAACTATAAGTAGGAATTTCATTATTCAAGACAACTTGAAAATGTAAAGCAGAATCATCTCAACTCTAAAAATCCAAGATGTCAAACCAGAAATCTAAACTCTGTTCTAACAATGATTCAATATATAACTTCACCATCTTATCTTGGAAACTGAAAAGATGTATAGCACTACTTCCTTGCCTTCTTGCTTGCAAAGGTGTGATGAAGGATTTCTGATGCTTCCTATATGTAAAGCTGTGTTTCAACATTTTCTGACCTATAATGAGTCAATAGATTGTACTTTTCACATCATTACATCTGCTTCCAAAGATAATTGTCATTGGCTCACACAAAATGTCAACAAAATAAAGATGTTTATATTCTTGCCTGATCCACTTAAAACTGTATAACGAGAAAGAAACTATTCAGATTAATTCTACTAAGTTCATTATAAGATCAGGACCAAACACCTTGTGTGGTAGTGTATAGGTGGAATAAAACATAAATTGTAAATCTTTATCTTTTTTACTTATTGAAGTGGTATGTAGGAAACATGTAGGAAATATGTAGGAAACATCTGGTAAAAAAAATTATGTTTATGACTGACCTGGAGAACCATGAAAGACAGTTGCCTATTTTGTTTTTTAATAGTATGTAAAATTAATTGTGTATTTTCATTTCAGGTTTTATTTTTCACTTTTGCCTTTTGTTCAGTTTGGAATTCTATTGGTAGATGCAGAGAAAGACAGATGTGGAAGCTATGTGAAGACAGATGGAGTTAGGCATAAGCAGAAATCATCTCTCAGGAAGGTGGTAGAAATCTATTTTGAGTTTCTTCAAGTTGTATAGTGTTGAAAGACATCAGACAACTGGAACAAATTGGTCTTGATGAAACAACATAAGGCAAAATGCAGAAGGTGTAGAAAATAATACCTGCAAAAAACAATGTCATGTTGGCTGACTGAAGAAGTTTAAGGCAAAGTTTTGAGGAGTGCACTGATTTTGAGCTACTCGGTTTTGTGGAAGTTAAACTGAAACTCCTGCATCTTGATTAGCATTTTGAAACGTGGTGCAGGTAATCCATTAAGAGCTAAGGGGCTGTTTGGGTTCTCAGCACCTTGGAAAATACAGTTTCATGCTAGGTCTACTGATACAGGCAAGAAGACTGAACAAATTAAGATACAAGAAGTATGAAAGGTTACTCTACAAGAAGGTTTTGCAGGTCTTGTAATTTCACTACTCAAGTGTTTACAATAACTTTTCTTCTGACCTCCCACTAAAAAAAAAAACAGCAAAAAAAAACACACAACAAAAACCCAGCATGAGTTATGAGGATGAAATCACATTATTTCTGTCATGTTAAAAGAGTTTGTGAGAAAAAAAATTTGCAATAAACTGCCATGTTCCTAATATCTTTGTTATCTTATGGTATCTTTCTTCTGTAACAGTTTCGGTCTCAGTAAATTAATTTAACAGATGAGAAAGAAGAATAAATGTGATACAGATCACTAGATTTTAATCTTGGTCTACCTGTGTTAGAAGAAAAAAGCTGGTTCAGGATTTATTTTAGTAACTGAAAATGAAAAAAATACATGAATAATCCATGCTGTTCACAGAAAGCTATTGTAATGAAAAAATTACATTCATACAATGCCTCAGCTTTGCTACTAGGTGTATTTCAATGGCAGTAAGAGAGTGAATCATTGGAACAGTCTCTAACAGTGTGTGTGTGGAAGAAATGCTGTTATATCAGGCCACTTAGGCTCATTACTCTCAATGTCGCTAAACAGACAAATTGAATCAGTGCCTTTTTTCTTCACATAACTTTAACCCCTCAACATATAAAACCTTCCTTGAGCAACTCTAGATCTACCTGTCTTCTCAGCACAGATTTCCCTTGAGGTCTCTTCTCTGGTGGGCTTTCACCAGGGAGCACTGGTGAAATCCTTCACTGTGAGTTAGCTTAAGGGAAACTCTTAAACCAGCTGAATAACTTCACATTTAGCAACAAAAGGACATAAATAAAGAAAAAATTCAACATTTTTTGTGATACTGGATTTTTTTCTCTGCATGCTACAGTTTGGACTGGAAAGGTAGATATTCCAAGGAAATAAAGTGGTACAGAATCATCAAAATAAGACTTCTTCTTAGACACTACCTAAGATCCAATGCATAGAGTAAATCTACAACTATTCACGCTGGCAGTATGCTGTAATAGTTGGTCCCAAAATATTTAATAACATGGAATTAGATGCCCTACCACTTAAGAAACTACTTTTTTCTTAACAATAAGATACTCCAACACCACCTTTCCTTCTCCAGGATGGCCTGAAGTGAACCATGTCTTCTGGAGATAGAAAAAAGATCACAAACTTTGTCTCTTCCATACATAATACAATTCTATATCCCCTTATTGAAACAAATATACTTCAAACCATTATAAGTATTGTTTACAAAGTTATTAGTATGATAATACATAGATGTTAACACTTAAAGTTATTTAACACCATAAAGCATTTTCTATATTACTATAAGCATATGATAAAATTAAATTCTTATAAGATAAAATGGTTGCTTTAAAAACTATTTCTATTGCCAATATAAATACAAGACTTTTCTTACAGAAGCAATGGTATTCCTTTATTTCTAGAGATAAAAGATGTAATATTTTAAGGAAGAATATTCTTGTATTCTGCAAGCACGTAAACATGATAAAATTTGCATAAATCAAGGTAATTGAGGACATTCTTCAACCACACATTGAACCTGGGGAGAACAGATGCTGGTTACTCCCAGAGGTATGCAGAGCAGGGGGAAAGAATACATCTTATAGTCAAATATGATCTTCTTATTTATACAATTTATTATGTCAGTCTGCAAGTGCTCCTTTTCATTTTTATAGGACAAAAAACCTCTCAGGTAGAACAAAAATTATGAAAAATTAGCATTTCATTCTGATTTCAATATTTCCAAATCTGTTTTCCTCTGCACTCAGAACTCAAATATTAAGCATTTTTTTTTTTAAGAAAAACAAAATGCTTATAAATGTCAAAACTTATTTCAGTATTTTAGACTGAAATTAATCATTTTTATATCATTGAATCAAAATATTCCATTTCAGTTTGTTGAAGCGATCTTATGCATAACTATTTGACATGACATGAGTCAATCCAACGTTCATCTACATTTCCTTCCTATGAAACAAAACTTCGTGGGAGTTCTCATTTACCTGAAGCCTTCATTATATATAGATATATAGACACCTCCCCATATAATTTATACTGTATTATTTAATTTAGGAATATTTATTGCAATGCTTTGGGTATAAAGAAACTTAAACTGAGGATTGCAGCAGTCTTACATTTATTGCATATCTGCTTACTTTTAGGATATTTTCTTGAAGCTATGAAATCTACTTGTAGTTAGTCTGACTTTTTTTATGTTCAGTTTCTACTACCAAAGTTTATAGAGAAAAAATTGAAAGTTGGAATCCTAGAGATTCCTATTTTATATTTGATGTTGGAAATGCTATCAAGTTTTCTTGTGAAGATGCAAGAAAATGCTTTAGCTAGGTTTTGTGGACTAAGAACCTGTTACTCCTCAACGACAAAGTAGACTTATTTCTATAATAAGTCTTATTCCTTATTAATTTTCATATTAAATGTTTTAGTGCACCCTATGTTACAGAGTGTCAAGATCTTTACAAGATCTTTTTTAGACTTTGGATATAGTATTCAGAAATGCTGCTCGGTTATTTGTATAGCTGTGTGTCGTATTCAATTTTGAAATGTTATTTTCAGCAATGATGGGAATACGGATAAACACAAATGAGGATGGGTAGGCTGTTGACACCACTGTTAATGTCATAATAATAGAAAACTTTAACAATTGTGTCATTTAGAGTATGGTAATAAAGTAGCAATATTACTCCAAGAATACGTTTGCCTTTATAAAGGCAATGATAAGGACGGTTTTACAGAGAAACAGTAACTTATCTGACAATTCCAGGATAAAAGTCAATGATAATATCAAGTAAATGAGAACATAAAAGTGGTTGACCAAGCAAGCTAGTGCTTTTCACTGAGCATGAAAAACCATTTATGAAAATGATAGTGATATATTCACTTGATTGAAATGAACATTCACTTTATTATATGGGCATGAAACAAACTGTGTCTATAGACTAAAATCTGAAACAGATATGTCTGATTTTTAGATTTTTAGAATTGCTAAGGAGTCTATAGCTCCTACTTTAGAAAAATACATGTTTTTCTAAGCCTCAGCTTAACTTCCATGACTGCTATTACATCATATTTTGCTTTGATCAAATGTTCTGATTCACATTTAAAAGATCAATATTCTCTGACAAGTACAATATGAGAAACTGTAAGATTAAGAGTAGAGAAGAGCTGTCATTACTTTGGGTGGAGATTTTTGTGGGGGTTTTGGGTGTTGGTTTGTTTTTTTTTTTTTTTTTTTTTTTGTGGTAACCATTCATAATGTTTTTCAGGTCTTGAGACTATTTCCCAAGCCAATAAAAGCAGCCACTGTAAATCACCTTTCTCATTAATTTATTAAGAGTGTTCCATGTGAATTTGAATCCTGTAGGCAAGCATATGAATCAGATATAACTGTGTTTTGCTTTACTTGCCCATCTAGTGATCTTTTTTCAAATGAGGTTCTTTTTCTGGGCTTTCACATATACGTAACAATATAATTTTAGAGGCTATCTTCAGAATGTCTGTTTCTTATTCCAGGCACGTATGGTGCTTGATCAACTGCCTACTTTCAAAAAAATAACAAAACTGCAGCAGAGAAGGTTTCAATCTTGTCTTGTCACAGAAAAAGCAGGTAACAGAGCACAGTGCTGTAATTCTAATAAAATTTTATCATGAATAAATGCCCACAGTACATAAATCCTCTGAATATGAAAAATCAGAGATCAGTTGAACTACTAATTCATGGGGACATTAAACATTTTGTAAGCACAGTTTCTGTATTATATTAATACAGCACATGACCAAATCCTGAATCTCAGCACTACAAGAAAGTGTTGCTCTGGTATAGATTAGTCACAGTTTCATGACAGTCTTCCAGCATTCTGTAAAATGAATTTGATTATCCAAACAGTAATGCAAGTAGATGGTAACAAGCACAACAAAAGACTAAGTAGTGTGAAATCAGTGATCCAGGTAATGGATATGGTTTTTACAGATGCCCAATGGTTTATGGCTCATGGTTTAGCAAGTCCTTCCACATCCCCCTGGCATCTAGTTATTTAATATTTTAACTTACTTTGTTTAATGTCATTACTCACTTTCAGAAATATGTTCCTAGAAAATTCTTAGTCAGCTGCTCAAAACATCAAGGGTAGTTCTCAAAGGACTGCTTAAAACAAGGTAATAATTTTACCTACGGTTTGAAATCACAAGGTTAGAAATCAGACCACGAAGTAATGTATTATAATGAAAAGCTTCTCCCTTGGGAAAGTGTAGCACATTCTTGTTTTCAATATTCTACTCATGATTCAAAAGCTTGGATTTTGAAGACGCAAGATATCATTGTCATCTTGTTACTCTAGAAAAGGAAATTAGCAGCAGTTTAAACTTATAATGTTCAACCTTGATTCCATTTCCATGTTAAGAATTCTTCTGAGTAGCCAAAACCTATAATGCTTGAGCTTTATAGCCCAATATATGTCTGGAAATCTCACTTAACAGTCTCCATAATAATAATAATACAAACAAGCCTAATAGAACAGCTCTACTTCTTTCTGAACTCAATTGCAGTTGGAAACTAGCAAAAACCATTTAAAAATTGGAAAAAATCCACCCTAAATATATCTTTATAAGTATATCAACTGATAAAGTTGATATACTTTATCAGTATACCTGCCACAACCTTGGCAGGTCTAAAGATATTCAGCAGATGGATCACTATGCCTCTCTTCCAGATTATTTCTAATTACAATCTCTTCAGGCAATTGATTGCAAGGGAATATATTATAACAACAACATTAAAAATAGATCAGTGGTATTACATCTCTCTTATTGTATATGCAGCATATGCTATTCGGAAGGTAGAGAAATGTATAACACTGTGAAGCTATGACATTAGTACTGAAGTTACTGAAGCTTTCCGTACACTTCAGACCATGAAGTATCCTTAGGCTTCATTTTTAAACTCGCAGAATATTAAAAGAAAAAAAATCCTGATTTTTCTGATATATAAGGTCATCAAAATTACTTTCTTTATTGCACCCTTCCATAACATAAACACTAACCTTGAAGGGAGGAATAAACTCTTAAATTAGAAAAGGTGAGTCTCTAGGGCCTAGCAGCCTGTTTCAGAAAAGTAGAATTAAACCAAAACCAAATACATTTAATTGCACAAGGAAGGAAAGGTGGACAGAAGCACAATGTTAAAAGTTTAGTTGGGGGTTATCCCACATATTCTGAGTTATTTTTCTGTATAAACAAGATTTATGTCATTAAATTCTCTGTATGAAAAAGCAGATGTAACTTCCCGTGGACTACCAAACTCCAGATTATTCATGAAAGATAGGGGGTTTTTACAATTAACAGTTCTACTGTTTACTACAGAAATGAGACAGAAATTACACTGAGACATATAGCCAAATGAGATATCAGTTACATACATTTCTCCACAGGATCTAACTTACGTGTTTCCCCTACAGCTTTTCTTGAAACCTTACTCTATAAATGTAGTCCTGCAGTGCCATGATATTTCTACATGGCAAATTCAGACCATTGATACAATATATTTAAACACAAGAAAATAGTTGATATTGCAAAGAAGACAGAAACTGAGGAAAACACGTTTGAATTTCCTAACTATCTGATTCAGAGCAGAAATTGGAATTTGACTGATATAGAGCACAAGTTAGACCAGTGATACAGTTCAAATGCTTAATACTAAGCTGATAACTAGATATTATTCCCATGAATGATTCTAGTTCTCAGGATCTTACAAGTTTGAGGTTTCAATAGTCGATCAGTAAAATTATTATTTATAACTCTTGGAATTCCTACAACTATGCCAACATAAATGAGCCTGACTCAAAACCCACTGAACTTAATGAGCTTTGGATTGTAACCTGAAACAGCAAAGAATGCAATATTAAGCACCATAAATACAGACATGCAACAAATCAAATAGTGTCCAGCATTCAACATAACTTTAAAAAACAGGGTGTTTTCTGGACAGTTGTTCCTTTTTATTTATTTTGACGTCTAGTAATTACTGTTAATTCAAAATTGAAACAATTTGCAAGTGCATTGGACTGCTTAAGTTTTGCATTTTGGGGAAACTATTAGCATATGCTACCTGATTATGTGAAGAATGGCATTCAGAGAACTTAAGTATCTAAAACACAGTATAGTTGTCACCTGACAATAAGGGGACAATAGTCCAAATTGCAACCCAGACATTGATCAGATGCAGAGGTGTAATGACTTCAGGTACACCTTTATTTGAATTCAAGGTTCATTAATGAGTGTTATTTCCCTCAGATCAGAAAAGATTAAAAAACAGGAAAGAAGAAAACACGTCTCTTACAGGAGACCAATCCTTGCACAAAAGCCAAAGTCAAAATGCCATAACTGTGGTTTCATTTTGAGAGGCCCTGTTCTTGAAAGTGCTAGTGGAGATAAGGGATGTGTGACAACAGATAGACTTGCTTTTGCACATGTTAATGTACACCATTTTTCTTTACCTGGATATAGTGGTGCAGAGGGGAAGTCAATTTATTTGCCTTTTCCTGGCACTTGCTCTGCAGGTCTTCCTGGACCACACAGCAGAGCACACACAGGTATGAGTGGGTGGTGGTAACGTGGGAGACCGCACCACCACGGGGACTACGGGACTCCTGAGAAGCTCAAGGAGCATATATAGATCTACGGGTCCTGAAAGTAAGAAAAACTGTTCTTAGGAATCTGGACAGGACTGTGTCAAACACCACAATTTAGACAGCCGTTGAAAAGCTGCTGGACTAGGAAGAAACCTGGGTTAAAGGCTGTTCTTTTCAAAGGCGCAGTAGGCTGAATACAGCAGAGTAGAGAAGACTGGCTTTCAACGCTGTGTCTACTCTAATACATTCTGAACTTTATACAGAAAATAACTTGACTTAGCTTACAGTCTGGTAGAACCTAATTTTAAATGCGCACAGCACTCCTAGGGTGTTTAGGGTGCTCACTGTGCATGCAGTTCCCCCTCTGCTTTCTATCTCTCTTTGGGTCCCCTCAAAAGGTGCCATATTCATGGTAAGATTGGTCTAGCAGTGAAGTAGTACTTGAGAAGCAGTGGGCCTAGATTTAGGCCCTCCTCTGTCAAAGCATGTTCAAATCCACATCTAGCTTTTGCTTTCACAGAGGATAGTCTAAAAAGTAAACAATAAGCAGTATTCCATTTTTCATGCAATGGCTGTGCCACTGCCTGCCTTAGCAATTGATGTGGCCCAGAAAGAGTCTGTAGATCCAAATGCTTTTAGGCTGAGGACCCAATTTCCACATTATACACATTTCTGGGATGGGGGTATGGTGGTGGGGAAGGGAGGGTTATTTCTGATTAATTCCACTCTTGTCCTGTGGACTGAAAGCCATAGGAACACATGTTTGGTTTTAATTCAACAGGAAAAAGAATTTAGTGTATAGGCTGAGATTCTTCTGAGGTAATTTCCAGTCAGCAGAGAAAATCATGCAATTCACTTCAAAAGCTCACTCCAGATCTAAAATAAAATACTGATATAGACATGTCCATTATGCAGCAAAGAACAAAGTATGTTAGAGACTGAACTTGGAGAGAAGTTCCTGAATTTCAGTACTTGCTTATGCATTTTATTCATTGATTACTTCATATAGTGTAGAAGTGTATAAAAACTTCTATACTGTACATGTAACACCATAATCAGACTATGTTCCCATAATTCTTCCCTAATTTCTAGAGATCACTGAAAATAAAAATTTCGATATATTGGTTGCTTGGTTGTCGTGGTTTAACCCCAGTTGGCAACTAAGCACCACACAGCTGCCTGTTCACCCTCCTCCCCCACAGTGGGATGGGAGAGAGAATCTGAAGAGCAAAAGTAAGAAAACTCATGGGCTGAGATAAAAAGTTTAATAATTGAAATATAATAATAATGATAATGATAACGATAAAGATAATGATAATCAATAATAATAATAACAATAAATTGTAATGAAAACGAAAATAATGAGAGAGAGAGAGAAACAAAACCCAGGGGGAAAAAAAACAAAAAACCCCAAGTGACACAACCGCTCACCACCCACCGACCGATGCCCAGCCAGTCTCCAAGCAGCAATCACTGCCCCCCAGCCAGCTCTCCCCAGTTTATACACTGAGCATGATGTCATGGTACGGACTAGCCCTTTGGCCAGTTTGGCTGTGCCTCCTCCCAGCTTCTTGTGCACCTGGCAGAGCATGGGAAGCTGAACAGTCCTTGACTAGTGTAAGCATTACTTAGCAACAATTAAACATCAGTGTATTATCAACATTATTATACTAAATCCGAAACACAGCACTATACCAGCTATTAGGAAGAAAATTAACTCTATCCCAGCTGAAACCAGGACACTGACCTGCTTGAATAAATTTTCATACTATTCCATTATTCAAAGTTTTTACATGACTTAAACAAAAAATGTACACCTTTTCTTTCAAGCCAGCTTGCTTTTGAGTCTGAGTTACTACTTTTCCAGCTGTCTCTGAGCATCAAATATTATTGCAAATAGCAATCTTCAAGAAAGTAATACTACACTGTTCTCAGGGGTCATACTTATTTACATGCAGACAAATTTTGATGGGGGAAGTCTCAATGAGAACTATACCATGAGATCCTCTAAGAGCTTAGAGAGGAAAATTATTCCTACTTGCAGAAAGAGCCATAGCCATCCATTTTATGAGCTTCTGAGGGGCTGGATACGTCAGCACAGGTGCTGCTGGGCCACTCATCCCCTGCTTTCTAAAAGTGATATATGAAAAAAGTTCCTTCTGTCTCTGAGTCACAAATATTTCATGCTATAATTTGTACCAGTATAATTTGTATTAATAGTGAAATACTGAACACTGCTCTCAATAATTAAGTGGTAAGCTGCATTAAATTAATTGGAAAAGAATTCAAACAGTGCAAACACAAAGGACAATACTTTTTTAAAAAGAATGAGACTGAACAAAATCTTCCAACTACATGAACAATGTTTCAGAGAATCAAGCTCTAAGGCAAATTTAACAGCTACAATCAATAACAATTTCACAAAATACTTTTATTTATTAAGATTTCACCCCCAAACTGTGGTTTATAAACTGTTTATATCCAGAAGTATCACAAAATTTACCATCTCATTCCTGATAGCTTCCATATCCTGTTATTTATGAAAATAACAGACCACACGTGTAACAAACAGAATTATTTTGATGATCAGGAAAGTGTACTTTGCAGTGCAATTAATCCTCTGTAAAAAGGATTTCTTTTAAAACCCTGTGATTAGAGCCTCTTTAGAAATACTTTTTTTTGCCCTACACTCTGTTAATCATATCTATCTGAATCTCACTCTGCAATTTTCTTGCTTATCAGAAAAGATGCTTAATGCATTGTGATTAGTCCATTGGATGGAGATTTATAATTTACATTTTGTGAAAGAGGTTCACGCTGTTCTAAACAGTTATCTCCTTTATTATATTTCTAGAATATGCTAATAACATAAGAGAGAGAGAGAGAGTATTTATTCTTGTCACTGAATAAAAGCATCACATTGGTTCACGAAATGTGATAGAGAGGGTAACCTTAAGCAGAGGTATATAAACCAGTCAAAACTGCATCAAAAATAGACAAGCAAAAGCCTGAAAAAAAATCTGCATGATGGATAGGTTTGTGTAGATCGCTGAAGCACACCAGGAGTTCTGCTTTAATGGAAATCACACTTTCTTTTCAGCCTTGTATGTAGAACTTGCCATTAAATGTATGCAAGGGCCTTTTTTCTCTTTCTGAAAAAATAATTATTCCCTTGTTTCTTCCACTGAACAAAGCTAAGCAATATGGTTCTTCTCCTATATGACTTATACAAAAATATTTTTTTAAATGTACAGGTATTAAATGTGCTCATTTTATTTTCTTTTCCCCTCCCTCCCCAAATTTCCAAAACATTTTGTTCTTCCTATACAGCTTTCTCTTCAGCCTTCACAAAAGGAGTGGTACAGCATAAAAGTTTCAGGGAAACTCATCTGGAAAACTTTTACTACTATACTTGCCTTGGGCAAAAATAATGTGCTGCCGGGCTATTTTCTAGAAACGGTTTAATTATTATCTCATAAAATAAATAAAAATCTCACTAGATTTGTCTAGCCCAGTACCCTGCCTCTGCCAGTGGCCTACAGTGAGCGCCCAGGGAAAATGTAGAGGGGACAGGGCAAGTACGAGACAGTCCTTTGCTCCGGGTGCCTCACAACTTCCAGTAATTCACTTTCTGTCTTATATTCTCTCTCATATTGTGGAAATCTTTGAAATCTTTGTGAAAATTTCTGAAGGAAATAAACATATTTCCTAATGGCACAGATACATGCAAAACCAACATACATAGCCAGTCTGTATCTTCCATACATAGACACGTGTACTCATGTAATAGCAAATCTTGACTCTAGAGTATGAGTAACGATTCTGATACCAGTTATTTACAAAACATGCAAGATTTTCAGCCAAGTGACAAGGTTTTGCTCCATATTCACTGACATAAAGGTGGACTTATTTTCATATTGACCATATTAAAATGTACATGACACTAATATTTTACAGCAGGACAGGTAGTTACTTGTGAAATACACCAATTTCACCTCTTATCTTTCAGATATTTGATTTTTACTTTAAGTTTTCAAAATCTTATTTTGCATAGAAATCTTGAATATTGGGGGGGTAGATAGTAAATACTCAGGAAGTAAGTGAGATGTATTTACTTTCACTGTCACCTTGTGCATATCACAGTAGACCAGAGTACGATGAGCATGACATATGTGAAGATATTTTGTACTAGATAATAATCCAAAGATTGTCTGCAAAACAGACAAATTAGAAAATGCTGCTGAATTCATAAGTACTGAACATTGCAAATTACTAATCAAGGCTAAGAAATGATAAGGCAAGCAATGTAATGGGTGAGAGGCAACGGTATCTTCTGAATCAGCTGCAGAAAAGCTGTTAGAATCAGTAAGATGCTTTCTTTTCAGACTGTACCAATGGTCAAAAATACAGTGTTTATACCTACCATCTGAAGCTCATCCTGTTTGGAACAAGGTAGAGCTCCTGCCTGGGGTGGGTACTCACATTTATTTTCTATAGAAGATACTAGGAAAAGAAAGGAGTTTGTACATGCTTGCATCTCACTTCAGGATAAAACTGGTATGTAATTAGAGAGTCCACCCAGTCCCAGGCACGTGGAAGAGCTTGTGAGTTCTCTAATCTGAACCATACACTGGCCTTTGGAATCCCCCTGTCTGTTAAAAGTAGTAGTTCTTGTTTCTGCTTTGAATTGATGTGAAACTTTGAGCACAACTATAACCTTGAAAGATAAGACCAGCTGGAAAATAACTGGAAGCAAAAAGAAAATAGAAAGATCCTTAACAAAAATGTTCCTGGCCTTTTGTGATATAAAAATCTGAGCAGGTACAAAAGTTTCTCATAGGTGGATTTCAATTTGTCTGAGCACTGGGTTAATTTTTGGTAATTCTGACTGGTTCTAATATGTACAGGTCTGTATTCCCTTTTTTGCTCAACTGATCAGATTTTGATATGCATGTGAAACAGGACAAAATTAAAGTGCAAATGTCCCCTGAAACTCATAGTCTGAGTAAAATATCAGAATTAGATAAGCACTAGCAATCCTGGGTGGTAAGGACTGAGCTGTTTAGTTTTGGTTGGGGTTTTTTGTTTTTGTTTTTTTTTTAAGTAGACTACAGGTTTTTTCATTATTATTTTAATGATTCAAAATAAAAGTCATCCTGGAGGTATATTTTGAAAACTCTTAGGAAACAGTTTTCATGCAGACTCAGGAATATGAGGTCATCAAGAAGAATTTAGATGTTAGACATCTGTTTCTATGTTGTGGCAGCCATAATTTTTATTTGCTATTTCCTTCTCTGTTTTGTTTCTTAAAAATGAAAAATAGAAACAGTGACAGGAGTTTAATGGAATAAGTTCCATATTCTGTGCTTTTCTCTCTTAATTTTTTATCCTTTTTTCTTTTTTAAGAAGTACTATTATCAGTCTAACATTCATATTCCCAAAGCCCATTTTCCTTATCAACCTGAAAATTATCTTCCCGAAAGGAATCAGGGAGAAAAAAATGCCATTATAAAGGATTTCACTTCCAAGTTGAGGAGCAAGTAAAATGCCAGCAGCTAAAGTGCAGATGCAATTTTGCTGCAAACAATGAATTTGTTTTCCAATTTATTTCTCAAAGGTTTCCTCCAGAGATTCTCACCTAAATTTCCTTACTCCTTACTACCTGGGGAATAATTTTAATGGCAGGAAATCTGTTTCACTAATGTTAATCCCAGTAGATACATATATTGTGATGTTCCTTTTCAATCATATTGCTAGGGAAAAAGTAAACGTGCCTGGAATGCTCTGTGACAAATTGAGTGTCCTTTTATAACAATGCAGGAATTAAAGCTACAGAATTATTACAGGGTGATGTTTATAGCTTTTGGTCCCTAAAATTCACTAATGGAAGAGTACTGTGTGACATGGAGTATGTATGACCTCTGTCATGAGGTAAGTTGGCCACTGAAATAAAGAGGAACAGTTTGATTTTTTCCCATGAATAAAACAATACTGGGAATAAAGAATATTACCCTTCATCTGTACTCACTGTGCATTCTGATTACCAGTTCCCACAATTGTTTGGGATCCTATGAGCAGCCATGTTGCTCAGGGTGCTTAAAATACTTGTGTATCCACAAAACCTTGGAATAAAGCTGTCTCTTTGGTTTTAAATATTGATGCAGTCAAAGGTAATGTTCAGTCATCTCCATCTCAGTAAATTAAAGACAGAAAATATACCTGAGTTTCAGAAAAACAGTATCAAGAGTGGAAGATTGTGGAATAATCTTGCTAGAGAAGCCATATCATTTTGGAGCATTGTAACTATACTGAGGTAAAGTTTGGTTAATATATGATACAGAGTAAATCTGACTGGTAAAAATTTGATCAAAAGTGAGGCTCTGTGATTCAGAAATAATTTCCTGGCACACTGTGATAACAGAGAAAGAGGCATCTGTCACACCTGACTACACATTTCTGTTCTTTTATGATCTAGAGCATCTCTATATACACACACTTCTAAAACATTTATAGATTTCCTAATACACTAGATACATGGTTTCAGTTTTCTGTGGCATCAAAAGATGAAGTAGGAGGACTTTGTGAAGAGAAACACACATCATGCAGACTAAATCCATTTAGTAAAATGATGATGTGAAGTGATTGGAGTACATGCTATTCACTCAAGCATAGCAATAACTCTCTGGAGGGAGAAAAACAGGAGTGAAAATTGGATACGTTGTGATGCCATAAGGGCAAAATACAATAGAAGTTGTTAACCATAGATTTGAAAACCCCTAGGGATGGAAAACATTACTTCTTCACTGCCTTTGCAGAGAAATGCAAAACATGTGGGAAATCCTTGCTACATAAGTAATTTGGAAATTACTCTAATCACTCTAGGGGATAGATGACCTTTCAAAAGGTGTGTTTATTCACAAGCTTATAGAAAAGGATCATCATCTTAATGAAAGTAAACTATCTGAAGAATATTTTATTTGTATATGTGGGTTTATATACAGAAACTGCCTATACACAACAATCTATATTCCAGGTCCAGTTTTGCTGTAGATTAATTTATTTTGACCATGTAAGAAAATCTACAGCATGATGCCGACTTGCTGCCACATTTTAGGAATAAATAATTATTTTGACAGTCATGGAAAGAGGAAGGGAAGGGAGGGGAATAGAAGGGGCAGGGCGTGGGGGCAGGAAGAAAACGGAAAAGATTTCATTCTCTTACTGGACCATCACAAATTTTTTCAGAAAAAAAAAAATTGGCAAAGTGACTACAATTTTCAAGGAACTTACTTCTTATTAGAAACTGAGAAACAGAGCTATACAACAACAGTAATAACACATTTCCAGTGGCTACCCACTTGGAAAAGAAGTGTCAGAATGAGAGAAGCAAAATAACATTTCTGGAAGGCAGTTTCATGATAAAAGGACATTCAAAGAAAGCAAAGAAGAATTAAAAAGAAAAACTACGAAAGAGGCATTGAGATAAAAAAACAATGATTCAATATTATCTTTTTAGACTTTCCTCACTTGAGTTATTACCACATTTTAGATAATTGAAGTCACCATTTTCAGATCTATCTAAGAACTACATGATCTAGTAAAAAAAAGGCAAAAGACTGACATTATAACGGAAAATGCATTATTACATAAATTCTGTTGGGTGGACTAAAATACTTGACTGACTTAAGCCACAGAACATTTATAAGTGAAGAGAAGTGATTATCTTCCTCCATAGGAAATATTTAGAAATACTTTCTTGAAACACATTAAAAAAAGCAAAAACAAACAGCATAAGGCATCAAAGAAACAGAAAATTGAGGTGATTTAGTCTTTCAGAATTAGAGGGTAACATAGTCCCTTTAAAGTGAATGTAATTAAAGTAAAGGCTGAAGATCTGTTATTGAATGCCAAAAGAATGTAGCAATACAAGCAGAGTTGTCCATTACCCTCTTCTACTGATTCCAGCGTGATTATTCAATTAGTGAGCCAAAGAGTAACCTTTGTCAGTTAACCAAATGGGGGGGACACTCCTTCCTAAACTTAGATGTTAATTATCTTCTGTTCTGAAGTATGAGATTGGATTATATTGTTTTTAGGTTATTGCAATAAACAATTAGTCAAACCTTTGATCTCCTATATGAACCCAAATTCAGTGATAGAAACATGAAAAAGAAAAACTGAATGTTAACAAGGAGTGAGATTTTAACACCATCACAGAACTTTGCAGGGCATGCAGAACCACAGCTGGTGTTTCCTCTCATAAGAAAGGAGTACACTACAACAGAGAAGAAAGATCAGAGCACTGCAGGTACCGTAACTGTTGAAAATTGATCCTCAGTTGTCATTTCACTCCCTTTCCCACACAAAAATAAGCCTCAAATATTTAATATATAAAAGCCTGAAATAAAAGCTATATAGCTTGGGATCATTTTTGGATAGCTACATTTCCAAGGGTGGACTAGGAGCTGATTCAAGTAGTCTTGGTTATTGGATACAGCTCAAACAGGTTTAAAGAATTGTAAATGTAGCTGCTGGTTTGGATTTGATTGAGAGGAAAGAGGATGGAGAAGGTGTTGTTAATAGAATCTCAGTTAAATTCATGGGGGAGATTGACTCTGTCAGTTTAAATGTTTAGTCTATGCTCAGCAAAGAAATATGTGCCAAGAGGATTGTAAACATTACAGTTAATTTATTGCTTGAAACAACAGCAGTTTTAATTGATTGACAGATGAACAGAAGCAAAGAATAAGAAAAGTAAATGAAAACACTGTAAGAATGGACAGCTTTGTAATTGGAAATTGTAAAGGTCACTAAACATGGCTTATTGCTATCTGTTTGAATGGAATCATTACGTTGTGGAAATCTTTATTTGGAGCCTGGATATGAGCAACACTGACTTTCATGAAATAAGGGTGTTTTTTATGAATGCTTTGAGCATGAATGGACACAGCAAACGTGGAGTTGTGCTGCTTCTGTAAAAAGTGACAAGACAATTATACACCATTACTAATATGCGATTATGCAATACATTGTATTTCTGAGGAACGTCATTAATCTGGGCAGCAGGAAATAAAAAACATTACAAGATTTAGGAGATCAAGAATCAGACTAATATTAATTTAATTTAAAAATTATTTTTTAACAAATGAAATAAGCACTTATGGTATAAAAATGAAAAAAATTAGATTACTTACCTAAATTCATAACCTAAACATAAATTAGAAATTAGATATATCTTTCTGTGCTTCTGATATTTCCATTCGAAATGTATACAAATTCTTCAGTCTCCCTCTTAAATGGAAATATCATTCTCCACTATAATTTCCTTTGAATATATTTATACACATATACATATGTATATATAAACTGTTCAAGAGTTAGAAAAAAACTGTTTCCTTTGGGGGTTAGTGTTCAGCTAAAGACAACCCTTTTCTCAGTATTTTTTCCTGATATTTAGAACATTTGTTTTAAGCCATAAACTAAAAGCTGGTGCTCATGTAGGTATTCTTTAAGCTTACACATTTTTCAAGACAGAAATCTTCTCCCAAGTAACAAGAGATAGGACAAGAGGAAATGGCTTCAAGTTGCACCAGGGGAGGTTTAGATTGGATATTAGGAAAAATTTCTTCACCAAAAGGGTTGTCAAGCATTGGAGCAGGCTGCCCAGGGAAGTGGTTGAGTCACCATCCCTGGAGGTATTTAAAAGATGTGTAGATGTGGTGCTTAGGGACATGGTTTAGTCGTGGATTTGGCAGTGCTAGGTTAACAGTTGGACTCGATGATCTTAAAGGTCTCTTCCAACCTAAATGATTCTATGATTCTATGCTTCTATCCTTTTGCCCTGAACAACATATTTTTAAATTATTAATATATGACGAAGTAGTTTAAATTTAACACAGCTCTTTATTTGTCTGAAAACTCTTTCAATGAAGTTTCTTTCAACTGATTGAAATTTTATTCTTTCATTCTGACTAGGTCATCTGATATGAAAGTGAAATCACCACATCACATTTCATTGGCTTGAAAGATGATTCAATATGCAATTTAAAATGCTGACTATTCTTGTCAGTGCAGGTTGGGAAACTCTGTCAGAGAAAACCTTTGTTTACATAAAAAGTGAGTATGAAAAATGAAAGAAATCTTCCCAGTCACAAATTTGGTGTCCTGTCACTTTTTCTTTTGCAACTTTAACAAGCTACATTTTCACAACAGAAAGTTGCTATCAATTACCTTTAGCTTGCCTCTTGAGGGATAATTATTTCATATCACTTGAGTGTCAAAGATAGGAGGTTTCAAATCGATTCTGAAATTGGCTGTTCCTCCTAATGAAGTAACATTTGCAGAGTTCATTACTGTGTTATGCATTTCTTCTGCACCATAGTGAACGTTTAAAAGAACAGTCCTACAAGTAATTTGCTTTTGTACTATATGAAATGCTTTCTGCCATTTTAATACATTTCAATGTTGTTCCCTTTGTGTTCTGTCCTACAGCCAGTTTTCACTCCACTGGAGTGGAAGTGAAGTGGGCATTCTGAAAATTAGTTTTCCACAAAGAGGATTGAGAATAATTTCACCAGACTTCTCAGTGTAGATATTTATGTTGGACCTAGTTCTCCAGACTTGCTTTAGTGTTATTGGAGAAGATGGCACATCTGGACTATTTCAAATATCTACACAAGAATCTAATAAATCATTCTCAAGCAGTGCCTATTTCTCTCACTTGGTTATAAAAGGAGTTCAGATGTTTGATATGCAGGCCCCCACACAAATGACAAATACCATGGAGGTACTCTGAAGTATCCCACCTCATCCCCCTCCAGAAGACCACAGGCTCAGTGTCCAATCTGCCAGGCCTGTCCCAGATAGCCTAGGGCATCTCATGTGCTTTTGTGTTGTCATGGTAAGGCAAAGGACTTGTGATCCAACTAACTAGCTCAAAGGTGGGTGTCTAGGTACCTGGAGTGGGATGCAGTTTAAGATAAGTGTCTTTCAATGTACATTTACTGTGGATATGTGAGCTCTTTTGTAGGCAACCCTTGTAGTCAGAGGTGATCTATGGTTTCATATACCTCCTAAACAGAGGCAGCTAGTGCCTTTTGAGATATCCTAAGGTATTTGAGAGCTCTGCAAGGGGCTGGCAGATAGGATAAATGACTCTTGTGTGTCCCTCTGGACTGGCAGGTAAAGGCCAGCTGGCCAGAGGTAGTCCAGGACATCTCAGGCCTCCTTGGACACCCAACTGACTTGTACTGGTACTTAGTAAAAGCAACGCACCCTTGCAGAGAATCTTCTCAAACTGCAGTAGACACCTGGTGTCTGTTCAGCTGAATAACTTCCTAAGGTTAATTGAATAAAGGCTCACTATTTTGTCTAAACATAACTGTATACTGCCATTTGAGATGCCCTAGTATTCCTTGTCCAAGGGTACCCATAATATTCCCATTCACTAACACCCTCGAACAAACCTCAAAATTAAGATTTTCCTTTTTGTGAAATACTCAAACTTATTTTCTGAACTGTGAAGGTAAAAATCATTGTAAAAGTCCCTTAACAGTTCTTTGCCATTGATTTAATCTACTTTATTTATTACTTTTTCTCTAATACTTCTTTTACCATTGCACATTCATAAGAAACCTTTAGATTTATTTATAAGACATACTTATTTCTTTTCCTGTAAATGAACTGACTGCATATTCTTGTTAATAGCCTACTTTTCAATTCCTGTTATATTCCCTTTCCTCTTTCCTTCAGTCTCTCAGTAGTCCTTTTTGATGTCATATGTTGCCAACATTCTTCCCTACTGTGAAATATTACAGAACTAGGACTGTTTTAATGAGCTGCCTACTATATTAAATAGTTGTAACGGTTTAATACCTCACTATACTGGAGAAGCATTACTTAAATTTAAGTATGTGAAAGTATAACATTGACCTCAAATAGCTATTTCTATTTTTATTTCTTAACTTCAGGTTTTACAGCTGTTTGATATATTTTCAGCTGAGTCCTGTTTCAGCCAATCTAACAGACTCCTTACACAATGAGTTTACTCTTGACTCCCTCCTTTTACACTTAATTAACATGATTAAATATTTATACTGTTGTCACAGCCTATGTCCCTATCAAGACTGAGGTCCTATTGTGTTAACTGCTAGGTACAGTACAAACACAAAAGGCCGTTATATTAATTACTTATGAAAAATGTTGTTAGCTTTCTATGAAGAATTACTTGCTATATGAAATATTCTTCAATTTTCTGAATAGAAAATAACCTTGCTTAATATAAATGTCTTTAATTTGAAGGAAAAATTATATAGATTTTCACACTTAAGTATTAGGATGGCTGTCTGATTATGGCAGCAGTCATATATTAACTAAATTATAATTACAAATATTATTATTATGTTCAATCAACATGACCATCAGTATTTAACACTGCAAGGTGTGCAAAAGGAGAACTACAAATAGATTTATTACAAATAGCCATTCACATGCATTGTTAGTGGCAAAATAGACCATAAAGCAGAAGTTTGCATTCACAGGAAGAAAGAGTGAATATGTTTCTAAAGGAGCTCATACATTATGTATCTTACATAATAGATTTTACAAGCAAAACAGCAAAAAAAAGTTATTTAAGAACATACACAAGAGAAAACTGTGATCCTTATGCATAGTCCACTACATATACTAAGCTCATATTATTTCTGAGTAAGTTACTGAGATAGAAAACAAAATTAATAAGTTCATAGTGGGGACTGGTAGGGCAGGATAACAGTCTAAGCATGGCAAAATTCTCAGTTCTATGAAATTAGCAGAAACAGTAGTAATCTTGATGTAATCCAAACTTAAGGTTACACAGTTTTGCTTTAGAATTGCAAGACAGAGAGAAAGACAGAATGTGACAGTTACTTACTAGTAATTACAGGCCCTGTAATATTTCAGAAACTAAAAACATGGTTGTGTTCGGACAACTTAAATCCCAGTTTAGAAGAGGAACCAAAGAATTATGGTTACTCTGACCATCTCCTTCTAAGAAGCATATACTCATAAAATTACTTCATGTCACAAGTTTTGGTCACAAACATCCTCAGATACCTATACTCTGAATTGCCTCAGATTAAGAAACCTATTATGATTTGCAGATGTGTTCTTAAATTCTGTCTATGCACCTGGATGCACTCAACCCATAAGGCATACTCCTATTTTAAAACAAGCCCGCTGCACAAATATCTGAGACACAATGGGCTCAGGAACTGTAATGGAATATGTTTAAGGATTAAACACAACTAATGTAGCCTGAGCACAATTAACAGATTGGGCTCCTATAGGGATTAGGTGAGTGTGATCAATTTCACGTGTCTGATCCTTTAAAGTAGACTTAGTATAATCAGACAATATTGAGGTTGAAGCAGAGATTACAGGCCATTTTCACTGAAAACCACCAAATGCATGGAAAAGGTACTTCCCATAACCTAATAGCTCATTTGTTAGAGTGCCTCTAAAAAGGAAAAGGCTTTAGAGTCAAGTGATGAGGATCTAGAAAAGGAAAAGCCTCTGGTCAAGGATATCTGAGTCTTAACATGCAAAAGAAAGATGAGAAAGATATGATTTCCCAGCTGAGTGATGTCAATGTCGCCTCTGAAACAGGAGGTAGCAGCAACAGGGAACAGGGTTTGCCTGGTGCTTCTTTTAGCATCTAATTTGGGGGAAAAAAGATTAATTTTTTTACTTAAAAATTATTGGCTTTAGAACCCACAAAAGCTCTCCAGCTTGATAACTCCACTAAAAAATTATATATTCCAGCAGAACAATCTGCATTAGTCACATAATAGAGTAGCACTAGCCATTTTTAATGCATAAAAGAACACGTAAACCTCCAGAACCACCCCAAAACTTCAAATGCAGTAGAAGTAGAAGGAAATTTTTTTTTTTTTTGAAAAACAGGTTTCTAAATGTGTTCCAAATGTCTCAGTATTTCAATACATATTGCAGTGATCATTATACAATATAGCATTGTATAAGCATGTTAACCTGAACAAAAGCTACTTTTTTCTAGAAAACTTGTTCAGCTGAACCGCTGACATCACTTCCTTGAAGATGAGCTAAAATGCCTTTTTAGAGATGATGTCATTTAACTTCTACTTAGTTAATGGTATCTAATCTTAATTTAATCAGGTACTGTACAGAAGTACATTTTTTGCAGAGGTGTTTAGCTTTTGTTTCTAGCAAACAACTATATCCTACTCCATTAAATTTTTTCTCTTGTTGAAACACTGTTTATCGATGGACAAGTGTTTAAAGACTTTTTCCTCATCGATTAAGGAATCTGTGGATTCCTTCTGACTCCACTGAACTACTGTATTAGTTCATCTCATACAGGCTTAGCTGTGTGATGCTATGAACATTTAAACATACCCCTAAAAAAGTGTCTTATAGTATCTAGTACTGGCCAAGCAGCACAATTACAGAAGGAAGAAGAACTGAGTACAAATTACATTCACCTACAAATATAAATCTGAAGAAAGATTTATTGCCAATCTCTGAAAATTTTTGAAATGTCAGATAATATTTTGTGCCTCTTAAAAATATTTCAAAGAAGAAAAGAAATATGTACCTAGTTTTTCTTTGGAGTTTTGTAGAACTATTTGTCATTATGACCATGTGATTTCTGTGAAAACACAATAAAAAAACCCATGGAAGCTGAAAATTTTTACTTAATTGAAATCATCAGGACTTAAATAATTGCTTTGAATAGCTCATTCACTGCTGCACATTTTTTACTCAGAAATTAATCTCTAAATATATACATTCTATTTATTCATGAATAATTAATTCATTCCTATATGCAAAGGTCTCTTCCTGCAGTCACATTTCTATGTTGAAAATCCAAAGTTTCTCTAATATTTACCTTCATTAAGTCTTCCCAGGAATCACAGGAGTGAAGATTTGCAGAATCTTAACCTGCAAATACACTCTAACATGTCAGCCTCTCTCCTTTTCCTTAGCTTTCTGCAATGTTTTTCACCCCTGTCTCCCCTTGTCCTCTTGATGATCAAACCTTCCTGTTCATGTAGAGTGTCTCATTACTTGTCAGTTCTTCTCCCAATCACCATATGAGGAGTTTTCCACTATGTTTAATTAACCCTGTCCTGAAGAACTTTCCATGGTTCACCCCCACATTTGAGAATTTTCCTGCTACATCCCAAGTGAGAAAAATGTGAGCTTTCCACTCAGTCTGCTTCTCCTTTGAAGAGAAAATTGAGGAGGTCAGCAGCAGAAGGATGAAGAAAAGGAGTAGTGTCTGAAACCGACAGTGACCACAAATTAAGTTAAAATAGCTGACTGCAGAAAGCTTGCCTGCACCATCTCATGAAGGCAAAGACATAGGCAAAACTGCATAAAGAAATTTAGGATCATGCTCACTAAGCACGATGCTGAACTCAGTCTGCTGCAGATAATAAGGGTGAATGCACAAAACTTCCTACAGCCTTTCCTTGGAACAAGCTTCAGTTTAGCATGTTTTCCTTGTAGGAAAGATTAATGATAATCAGATTTCATATCACAGTTAGGATATCTGACTTTTCACTATGACTTTTCACTGAGAGGATATTTATGGTTACAGGAAATATTAAAAACTTAGTGATATGTATTGCATGATATTCTTGGCATGGTTCATCTTTTATGTTAAGACCATGGTTCAAATTTAATCATTTTTATATTAATTCTTCTTAATACAGGCATTTAACTCCTAATTGAATTTATGCTGCTTTAATGTAAAAGCAATTTAAACATTAATTATATTTTTAAAGGAGGAGGAGGAACTCAACACAACAATGCTCTCTTGCTAAAATGTTCCGAAGAAAGATAATTAAAAAGTAATTGAACTTTATAATTTTCCACCAGTTGCCCTTTAAGTCATTCTCCCATTAATATTTATGAGATGTATTAAACATTTGGGGGTGGGTTTGCAGAAAAATACAGATGAAAATGCACCTGACCAACCTGTGTGTCTGATACTGTGTCAATACAAGAACTGATTCTCCCAAACATGAATCCAGTTACGTAAACACTGTAGAATTTTATAAAGCTGCAATGAATAAAACTTCTAGGTTTGATTCTTTTTCAGATGCTTATGTGAGTGACATTGAAACGCAGCATATTTAAACTGGTATTTTCAGCTCATCACACAAATTTCATCCAGGATGAACTTAGGTAAGCTATTTAGCATTCCTATTCCTCTTTCTTCTTCTGCGAAATCTCTCAATTGTGTATATTTATAAAAAGAGGTGACAAGGTAGAAGTATTCTATTAGGTCAAATGATTTATAATAGTATTTAGGAAGGAATAACTAGCAGTGTTGTGCATTATGGGTATTGTGATACTCGCCTAACAAATTTTGGAATGTAAAAGTGTCCTCATTTCAGTGTCTTTATTTTAACATAAAATCCAAGCTGAAGAGAAAGAATCAGAATGTTTTGAAATGTGGGATGACTTTTGAAGTAATAAGAGAATTATCTTCCTTAGAAACTAATAAGCTAAGTTCAGAGATGGTGTCAAATAATAGCTGTATTGAAATCACTGGGAGTTTTGCTAGTGACTTCACTGAAGCAAGATTTTTCTCTTAGTCTGTGAAAATTAGTCCCCTTTCCACTCACACTGGCTACTCTCACACCTATTTTCAGACATTTTTCAAAATGTGAGGAACTAACTTAGCACAATTTAACAAAAAGGGATGAAAGAAGGTCTGGGATAGGTACTGAGACCTACTTCTTTTAAAATAAGGTAAGCAAATGAAAGCAAAAACAGCAGTCACATAAAAGACATCAGTGTGAACAGTATGGGAAACTGAATGCAGTGCAGAGAAAAAAACCCACAAAGTGACCTCAAGGTACACATTATTTTATAACAGCTACCACACTTTATGGACTAATTTGTATTTCTCTCTGAATTAGCTATCAGTGATAGATTGAGATTCTATCACAAAAGTTCCCCAAAGCTAGGATAGTAATTATTTCAACAATATCCTCAAATGAAAAAAGGAGGGGGGGAAAAAAAGGCTATAAAACAATAGAGCTTAAAGGGAAAGATGTGTTTTATGAAGTTTTTTGTTTATGTGAATATAGTATCAAACAGTATGTAACCAGTAGTAAAACAACAGCACACAGTATCTTGGCATCAGTCCCAAATGAGTAATATTTAATATTCATATAAAGGTCAAAGTTTTCAAAGTGCTGTATCCACATTAACTAATTTATCTTTACTGTACCTCTGTTTGGTAAGTAAATAGCTACTATAGCTGTTGGAAAGTAGTGTGAGAGCTGGAGCTATTAAGACTTCCAAGCTGTGATACATTTATAAATAGTATGTATCCCCAACGTAGTGACAAGGTTAACTAAACGTATGTTCCCTTAGCTATTCTGAGATCTGGATGAAATTAAACACCTCATTCAAGATGGTAAGCAAATAGAATTACTTTTGAAATTGTCTGCATTTAATGAATTCCCTTTTTAAGTAAGATAAAACAGAACACATTTAATGAATATAATTCAATCTTCAAGTGAAGCATTTTAAAAAGAAGGTTACCTTTGGGAGAAAAAAGCATTGTTAGTTACAAAATACTGTTTTGCAAATATTTCTTAATGGCCTGATTATTTTTTTAAAGTATTCACCATACAAAACTTGAAATAAAACTTGAATGGTACACAACTGGTAAAATATTCAGAAGGGCTTAAAGGAATAAGAGCCAAAACTCCTTTGACTGTCAACATTGCACAGATTCTAAAGTGCCTAAGTCTAAAGACCAACCCTTCATCGTCAGATATTAGGAAAAATTTTTGCTGAAGCTTGTCAGTTAGAATCATAGAATCATAGAATCATTTAGGTTGGAAAAGACCCTTAGGATCATCAAGTCCAACCGTAAACCTAACACTGCCAAGTCCACCACTAAGCCATGTCCCTAAGTGCCACGTCTACACGTCTTGTAAAAGGGAGAATTCCCCATTCAGCCTCCTTTCTGAAGAGATATATGTCTTTGGCAAAACAGAGAAAGACTGTTTAATTTCTGAATGAGTTCACAGTGCCTGTCTATAGATAGTGATGTCTATCAGGACGATATGCCATGTTTTCTCTCTGAACTGCTAGGCCACCAGACTATTAGCTGTTTGTGCTAGTTATGAAGATAAATTTGCAGCTGGAGGACATCTCTGTAATTTGCTTGAGATTGTCTGATAGTCTTGCCCTTCTGGTATCTAGCATTACTGATCTAAATTGACAAATCCGTCAGGTTACAGAAGCACACAGTCGCATTGCTCTGGCCTGCAGTGGGCTGGGGCCGTGCACTACCTCTGCGTAACCTGCCTGCTCCCTCCCTCCCTAAGGTGGGAATCCCAGCTGGAGTCTGCACACGAGGCTCGGCAGTTCTTGCCTTTTGGGCATAACAGTTATTGCAGACATTAAAGAAGAAGTACAGACTGGTATGGGAAGGCAAGGTATTTATGTGTGTGCTTTCATGTCAAATCAAAAGATATTAGAAGTGACGTGGTAAATGGAAGTGGCTGGTGTTATCATGCTATGTGTAAAATTTTATGAATTAAATTTTACCTTGTTCTCTGAACTACAAATAAATAAAGTAATCTCAGAATCTAAATAATTTCCTCATTTATTTTGAAGTACTTTCTGGGCTAGGTTATATATTAATTATGCATTTCAGTTTAATTCATTTTCAATATTGGCACATGGTCCAGTGCAGACTGTTCCCAGCTTTTCTTACATTGTTATTCTACTCTGGCTGTTGTTATAGCTGATTTTAAAACCCTGTGCACATTAATATTTGGTTTTATATTAAAGATGTTTTGAGATTCACTGCAGCAAATTGACACCTCTTAATTCCTAATGTGATTTTTAATTTGCAGAGACTCTCTCTGGAATGAGAAGAGGGAGTAAAGCAAATCATATCAAATCAGAAAGTCAAGTTTCTCCATCCAAAGTAGAGAAGAAAGAATGAGGAGCACTATACTTACAACAAATGCAGGCATACAAAATATTTTAAAATATTATTTATATTTTACAAATTATAAATAACACAAGAAACAGCCAAGGTTAAATAAAAAATATTTTTATTTCCTATATATTTAAACTGTTACCTCCTCTGTCTATGTATCGTGCTGGCCATCAAACAGTAGTACTGAATGCTCACAATTGATATGATTCTGCTAACTCCAGTTCCAAGAAGGTACCATGATAATTTCTAAAATGAAAATATCTTTCCATTGTGTAGTGATGTTTACTATTCTTGCTTCTGTCTCTCAGAAATTGACCCTACATCTCATTGTTCAAATATATTAGGTGTATTTAAGTATTTCAGAACCAGCAGACTTTCTTGTCCCCTGGCTATACAAACAAGCCACAGAAACAAAAAATGTGGTGACTGATCTGTATGTAGCTTTCAGGTCTAAACCCTTCAAGTCTTTCAACTTAAGGGACACTTCTGATAACTCTTTTGCTTTAATATCTTAGCCCTTACTCAAATCAGAATCTGCAGTATATAGAGATCTGTGATATTCACAAAAGTGTCTGCAATTACATTTTCGCTAACAACCACCTCCTTCTCCAGACAGACAAAGGCTTATACCTTTGTAAATATGACTCACACTTACTTAGCAAACGAATACAAATATTTTAAATTTTTGTGCTGAACCCTTTACTATTCTAATGCACTGCTGAAACTTATACTCCTCAAAAATTCAGCTGCAGGTTTTATCCAACACAACTGAGTAACAACCCTTAATTTTTCCATGTTTAGACTGCTATGATGAAAAGAACTGAGATTTTACACATGAGATTTCACCATAAGACCATATAATAGATTATGATTTCTTTTAAGACACATAATTGTTCTGTACAAAAATTATCTTAGTTCATGTTTGCATACAGGATCAGATTAGACAGGCCTCAGTATTTATACATTCAACAGTGCTAAGGGAATTCATTCTTGTTAGGATCAGCAAAGTCAGACTAGACAAACAGATTCTGTGGACTGAATCCCCCAGGAACTGTCCCCAGACAACATAAGAATGCTATCAGCAATTATCAAAGACGCTGTCAAGAAAACATGAACTATGGCTTCTTACGTCTGGAGTGATCATGAGATGCATTTGGATATGGTGGAGAAATAAATGATTATGTACTTTTTAAAATCATGGATTAATACACTTGAAAAATTTATGTGTAAACTTAAATATTCATAGTATTATTTATTAGTATTTTAATGATTATGAAGATAAATAGGTCAGAAAATATCAGTTGTGTTACATTGCTACACTACTACTGAGGAACATTTGAATAAAGTTTCCTATCCACTATTGTTACCTTTAAAAAGTATGATTTAACAATAAAGTGTAAAATGAAGGACTCCTACGTCTTTAACAGAAGAAATTTTAGAAAAGTAAATGTATTTCATGTTATGAAAACCTTAATTTTCACTTTTTTACAGCCAAAAAATATTTTTCCTTAATTTGAAATAAAAAGTAAGAATGTCTATCATAAGTTTACATGCTTTCTTCCAACATTTCCAACACTGGGACAAATGTTTATCTGATCTTCAATTAAAAGAAAAAGTAAGATTAAATAATCCAGAGAAAAACAGGACATGGAGGAACAAACATCTCTGACTGACCTTCCTGCTCTTTTAGCAATGGAATGCTAATATGCATCATTCAAAATCATATACTCTGGAGAATCTTTCAAAGGTTTCCAGTTAAAATATATTTCAGAAGAATCATATATTCCAATATTGGTTGAATATACAATTTAATAGGAAATTAATTGAAATTAATTGCTTTCATATGATGTAAGACTTGAAGGAATGTTTTGGTTCATCAAGCCCAGTCTGTATGAGCAAAGAAAACTCCAACATGCAACTGCTGTTATAAATTTCTCAAGCTTTGTTTTGAAAATTGGTTTGTTCAGCTTTTTGCCCAAGCTAACTGAGAAGCTGTTTCTGAATTTCTTTTCCTTGGTACTTAAGCAAACAAACATTTCTTGCAATTTTCCATTTACATTCTTGGCCTGTTTTGTTCATTCGTTTTTGTGCCAGCTTGCCCTTTACTTCATTCGCGGAGCTGATACCCTAATGTCTTTAAAGAGGACTATATAGCCTCTTATTCTTTATATTTCAGGGATATAAAGTGTTGTTTTGTAGGCACACAAAGGGTTAGGACTTGTGTTAGCAGAGCTCTGCATTTGGGGAAAATGGAGAATGGCAGACCCCATTAGTGCACCTCAGTTACTCTGCAGTCTTGGCTTGCAAAGCATCCTTGACATGGCTTGAGTTTAAGCATGTACGTGGTGTCATTGCTATGCGCTGCCCAGCCTCTGCATGTATCAGCTTCATTCAGGCAGTGATGTTGAACAACCAGCAATGTGGGAGATCAGTCCTTTCTCTCAGGATCCCAAAGCAAAACTTACACTGAACAACTAAAAGGAAGAAATACAAATATCCAGAGATGATGTCAAACTTCTCCCTCTTTCCTTGCCTGGCCATCTTTGGCATACTATAAATGCAGCAAATAAGTGTCTGTCTTATGATCACTCTCTCAGGATCTCTGACAATCATCCTGGGTTAAACAGGCTCACCAGCCCTTCATTTCGTTTTCATTCTAGTTTTACCTAGAGTTTGCAATTTAAAAGCAAAAATCAACCAACCAACCAACCAAACAAACAAATGAAAGTATTCATAATAAAATTTCCTTTATTTTTTTTTTTTTAAATTATTTGTTTGTTGGGACACAGGATTAAAGCTGGCTCTTGTCCCAACGTCAGTTTGGCTTTGTCTGTCAGTTTGACCATTTAAGAGGGAGAGTCTAGTTTTAGCTGAACTAATAAAACACTAAGCAAAATACAAAAGCCTTTTTTTAATGAACTCATATGGTAAATATGAAATAAATACTTACTAGAGAAAGTATTGGCTCAATCAGAATGCATTAGACCACACAGAAAACTGATAATTTTTTAAAAATTCAGGGGACTGAATTCTTCCCACAGATGCACCATAAAACATCATATGTTCTACGAAAGACGATGGGATAAAAACAGCAACACTGTAGACTACTCCATCATGTACATCATTATTGTTCTCAATTCTTCCCAGAAAGACAGAAAAATGTTCATTGTAACCACAAAAGAAAGAACTATTGATGAAATATTTTTGACATTATGCACAAAGGTAGAGCACAGTTTGTCTTCTATGGTTTTACACACACTAACCAAAGTCAAGGTTTACTTCTTTTCACTCAAAACAAAGTAATACATTTTTCATAAAGAATTAAAATACAGCTGAGTCCTTAGATTTGTAGGTGTCACAAAGGCAAGCAATTGCCCTCTCATTTGTCATTTGTCAAGTAAAATCCAGAAACTTGGGTATCAGAAGCTAGTCAGCAGCTTTGTGCAGTAACTTTTTGAGAGCATGGCAGAACAAGGGTCTCTTGTCACGTTTCTAATAACCGCACTTTACAAAAGCTTTTTGAAAATATTCTGAAAGATCATTGTTTCTTTCTTTTGTTCATGAAATGTTGATAAACTAAGATCATTTTTTCTTCTTAAGATTGTATTGATTTCTTCCTAGTTGAATGGGACATGACTGAATAATTTATTTCCCTCAGTTGAAATAATGCATATTTTTAATAACAAAATATAATTTTAAGGTATGACCTATCAAACCAAATATTCCAGTAAAGTCAAAACATTTTGATTATATTATATTGAATTATGTTTATTGATTTATATTCCAAACAGAAAAGTTAAAAATCATTAGTTTCAGTCTTATCAAGATGAAGTTAGATTCTAATATTTCTTGGAGTTGCATTATGAGATAAGATTTCTACCATTTGACATTATGTAGGTTCAGAAGTTAATCTGAGTCCCAGAATTTCCCGTAGGTTTTCCCACTAAGCAGAGCTATGTATTAATGAAAAATTATAGGAAGCACCACTGGGTAGAATGTTTTTATCTTAAGATTTAGGAGACCAAGTCTGTGATTTGGAAATGGCAGGTCAGAAAGATAAAAACAATCCCATTTTAAGTGATAGATATGTCCAGATGTCTTAGAATGCTATGGAAAGCAGAACTTAAAATCTTTAAAGCAAAATCAATAAATTCCTGATGGTGTCAGGGAAATCTGTCATATTAAAATAATCTTACTTTCTTGATCAGAAATATGTATCTTTTTTTACCCATAATATAAACACTAATCATATATCACCATTCCACTTTATCCATCCTTCTTTGACACTTTATAGCATTAGAATCTCCTCTAACAGAAGCTTGGACCAAACAGACACACTCTTAGCAGCTGTGAGAGACAGACGAAGTGAAAAGGAACATGGTAATCGCTCTTGCTACATTTCTAGTAAAAGACACCACTGGACATTAGACCTGTATCAGACAATTGCCTCCCCAGCACCTCTACTTCATTTTTTTTTTTTTCCTTAATTTATGTGTGAAGTAGGGAGAAGGTCTTAGACTATGGAAGAGATTATTTCCTCTCTTGGATGTTTTTGCACAGTGAACACAGTCATTGCAGTTAAAGGACACCAGCACTTTTGTTACACTGAGCACCTCTAAAGAAACAAAAGCATATCTAATAATGTAACTTAAAGTTTTCAGTGCTTTAGATAGCTTTATTAATTAGGTCTAATATATTAAGTATCTGGGTTGCTTATAAAGCAGATCTTTCCCCCAGAAGCATTTTAATTTATTCTCTTTGTGAATAATTTGTTCAGGAACCAGGAAGGAATTATACTTCTGACATAATGGATTAATAAGACAATTTTCAGCCAACAAAGGAAATTGATTACAAAGGTTAGTAACTAAGGATGAAACTAATTTTAAAAAATACATAACCTATTTCTCTGGATTTCTAATGTACTTAGAAAAGTGCATTAAATTTCACTGACTCCCTGTCATGAACTAGTATTTTCTTAAATACTGCAGGAGATTTTATGTTGAACAAAAATAATCTTCTTATGTTTTATATATATATATATGCATTTATTGAATATGTGCGTATATATGCATATTTACTGGAGTATGAGTTGCTACATGAATAATTAATTCTTGCTTATAAGGTTGTTTTTGCATGTGTGTTTGTTGGTATGTGTGTATACATGCATACACTAAAGGAAGAATTTGTAGAGGAAAAAAATGTTAATTTATTTTTTGATGAACATGCAGGAGCTGCAGTCTTTGTTCAAGGTTAATGCATGTATTTTCAGTCTTGAAATTTTGTATGATTAGTCCCTTTTAAGTGTGTCTTTTATGTAAGTTAATTTCTTGATTCACATAGACAAGAAGCAGAAAAAAACCCTCGATATTTGATATTTAGATTCTTGTGCTTTGGAGAAGCTGGGAAAAGACAGAAACATAAAGCAGCTGAATTTTAAGTTGGTAAAAAGGTTCATTTTGTTTAGTTCATTTGGAATCTCAGAAACTTCTGCTTGGAGTACAGGGGATCCAGGTTTCCTGAAACACAATTTCCCAGAAAGGAAGAATGTTTTCAGCTCTACCCCTCTGTAAATATGTAAACAAACCCACACATATATGTATGTATAAACACAATTATCTGTCCATCTACCTATCTAGAAATCTGCTGGATGGCACCTTTGCAGAAAAAGATGTGCTCGACAGTAAGTAGAAGGTGAGCCACTAGGGAGCTTGACAGCAGAGAAAGTGTCTGACTGCAGCCTGGGCTGTTTTGGCAAGACCCCACCAGCAGGTCCACGGAGGTGAACCTTCCCCTCTCTTTGGCACTTGTGACATCTAATTTGGAGGACTGTGACCAGTTTTGGGCTCTCCAGTACCAGACCAAAGTAAGTCCAGCAGAAGGTAACCAAGATGGTGAGGGGGCTGGAGCACCTGGCATAAAAGGCTGAGCTGTGTCTGCTCAGCCTAAAGAAGGGAAGTCTCAGGGGAGGACGTATTGTTACCTGATCAGACAACAAAGCCAGACATTTCCAAGAGGGACACAATGGAAGGACAATCTGGAAGATGGGGAATGCCAACTAGATGCAAGGAAAAAAATATCATGAGGGTGATCACATGCTTGAAGAGGTTGCCCAGAGAGGCTGTAGAGTCTCTGTCCTTGCAGATGTTCAAAACTCAGCTGGTCATGGCTGTGAGCAACTTCCTCTAGTTGACTCTTCCTTTCAGCAAGCAATCTGTACTGTTCTTCGATTCGACTAAACTTTATTTTTTAAAAAGGAAACATTTATGAGTGGATTTTCTATTATTTTGTTCATTAGAAGGTGTACATGGCCATGAAAATGAACACATTTCTTGTGATCTTATTAAACCAAAGTAGCTTCCAGCCCCAACAGAAACATTTTCATTAAAAAAAAAGAAAAAAGAATAAGAGCATTAAGGGCAACTTTAGGATAATATTTGGCTTTGATTTTCCATCCATACCCAATAAAATTATATAGTATGGGTATATGGTCTTTTGCTATTTTTCATTTGAGTAAATTTAGACTAAGTTTTCAAAATATTTTTTTCAGTTAGAAACAGTTAGAATTACACCTAATTGTATGTATATACATATGTATGTACAGATATCTGTGTATTTACATATATATAAGTATGTGTCTACAGGAACCAGGACTTTATGGATAATGGACATATAGCAGCAAGAGATAATTCTGACAATATTACAAGATAATGTTGACAGTGTTGGCAAGATTTGTTTTAGACAGACAAAAGATTGTATGCACCATATATCTAAATAAATAGTTATCTTTACTTTTAGTGGGTAGAAAGTGCTCCAGGGGTTTTAGGGATGCTGCTGTAAATTCTTCTATATGAAGATAAAACTATTAGTAGAAAAACGTGGTACAATATTTAGATGAGATTCATTCAACAAGGTCAGATATTTTAGCACTCAGACTGTTCAGTTTCAAAAGGACCATTTTCTTACAGGAGTGAAGGACGGAACTCTGTGTTTCTTAATTTGACAGACAGACAACAATGCTGGTAACAGCTCCTGGTTCCTGTAGGTTTAAACCAGAGCCTCAGGAAACAGCAGCTGCAGAACCATGAACTACCTGAGCCTAAAGCAAAGATGATTTTCTTGACCCAGGAAGCCTTTTCCCATGTGTGGCATGGAAAAGGGTTATAAAAACAAAACAAAGCAAAACAAAATGCCACAGCTTTTGATAAGAGATTGTTTTGAGGGAGGTTTATGAGTAACATCCTGTTTACATGCAAAATAAATGAGTGATGGGAGGAACTCAAGGGAGTTGGAGACATTAGACATTCCTTATAACAGGGAGGGAGTCCACCTGGTTTAACTCTGTGGAAAGAAAAGTATGTTAAATGAAAATGTTGGAGGTAGTTTGCTACATTCTCTGCAGCTTTGCCTGGTTTTATTGTTTTGCTTTTTCAAGTGCTAGAGTAGAGAATGAACAGTCATGCAATAATGAGAGCGCTGACAAATCTCTCTTTTCAATTCCGTTTTAAATGAGCTAGTGACAAAAAAAATCAGTGGTTTATTCTGAGATTGGAGAGGAAGATTCATTTCTAATTAGTATTGAAAAATGTCTGCTGGTTTCCAGTTCCCATGAGGTTTTGCAATACAGTGACAGTTAATTGTCATTAATTCTAACAAAATGTTTCATCCCTAACTTACCAGCATATTGTAATAATCAGAAATAATTAAAATTACTTTTACATTAAAACTTTTATAAATATGTAGAAACCTGTTAATCGATTCATAATGAAATAAATGAGGACAGAGAGTCTCTTTTTGTTCTGTTTAATAGAGAATGAAGCTCATTTGGAGTCTATCACTGGACTCCTGGGCACTACCACAACACAAGAAATAAATTATAACAGCAGAGCAATGCAACTTCTACAGCTACAAGCCTGTGCTGTAATTTTTAACGATGTGTGTGAACCTGCTGCACTGTTCATAACAAATATTCACACACAGTCTTATGTACATGTACTCATCCTTTTTACAATGCTTCTTTTCCTCTTGAGATTTTTTTTTTAAATCATTGTCAGTCTGCTGTAATCCCATTCCATTTTCTGAAGTTAGGAAAATCAGTTTAAGGTAATTTGTTACAGACCAATGAATCAAGAGCACTTTGTATTTGGGAAAGGGAGGGTTAGCCTTGTTTGCTTGACCAGCTTGCATATTTCAGTAACTCGCAACGGGTTTCTTAGTCATTAGTCTGAATGAGTGAGGCTTTCTGGTAATAATAAAATAGCAACATGGTCTGCTAGTCAAGACAGCAATCTAACTGAAGTGGAGCTCTGCTGTCTTAATATTATGAAAATGCAAGAAGGCAATAATATTTCTTCACTTTGTGGTCTCTGGAGGACTCTGGTAAGAACTCAGAGGTCACAGATGACCTTCAAAAGTCACAAAAGACAAAGAAATGTTGATGAAAACAAGGACTAAAAGGGTGGGTTTCTACTTGTTTGTGAAGAATCAGTGCTACCTCTGATGTTTCTGGCTGATCCATTTAGAATAAAGAGAAAGTTCCACTGCAACCCCTCCACATTAATTGCACGAGGCGTTCACCAGAACTCATTTACCACTGAGCACTCTGGTAGCATCTACTTTGGTGTGTTCCCCTCACATAAGCTCTAGGAACAAGCCAGATAAGTTCAAAACAAATAATCTCTCTCATGTCCAACCACTTTGGAAGTACTCATTTAAAACCTGGTTTATTAAACTTTTTCCGCTAAGTTGATCATCAAAATCTCTCTTTTATTTCCACTGTATTTTTTTTATAAAGAGAAAAAAACACCTCATGAACCATTTCCTAACAAGTATTAGGTGAAAGTAAATCTTAAATTCACAAATACCACACAACTGAAGTAAAAGGCTGAAAATCTGGGCTCGGTGTGTCCTGCAGAAAATTGCCAAGATTCTTGACATTCAGGAAAAGCAAGTAACCAAAAGTAATTTAGCTAGATTTTCAGAGACAGACTTACACTCCTACCTCCCACTTTTGTGATGTTAATTTTTATGCAATGTTACCAAAGAGTAATACCACTATTTACAATGTAGAACTTTCTTCTTGTACCTTTCAGAACACTATTCAGACATTTATTTAGTCCTTGAAACATTCACATAAAACAATAATATTATCTCCAGTTTATACAAAAAGAAACTCAGTCCTGGGTAAGACACGCACAAAGTTCACTCAACTACCAAATGATATAATTGGTTATTGGACTAATTAAGACTAGAGTGGAAACTCCAGCTCTCCTGAGTAAGGCCATTGTTACCGGAAGCTGATGCTGGGACCCATGAAAGACAGTTGCTTTAATTCAAAGAAAACAGTACATTCCTATGATGTTTTATTGCACAGATGGTTCTGTAAACATGACACTCTGAAAAACAGTTTCCAAAATTCTCAGGTCAAATAACTGTGCCTTTTTTCTGTCTCAAAAGACAGAATGAAGATTCCTTCTTCCTTCCTCCCCTCTACCAAAGTGTTCATTAATGCAGCTCCTACAAGGATAGTGAGGCTGTAGAATCTGGGATCTCTTCTGATCCATTTAATTAACCGTTCTCCTCTTCTGTTATGTGGTAAGATTGAGAAACACATCAGAATAAATTTTTAAGGCAAAAGCCAATCATATTCCAATCCAAGCTATCACTGCTTTCACAGAGTTGCAACACTATCAGTTGTGCTTTTATTACAACAGGTTACTCACACATTCATATCTTGAATGGTTTTTTTGAGACAAACAAAGTAAGACTTCCAGGTGTGCATTTTAGATTTAATTAATTCATTAAATTTTTTACTTTTGGTTTTACTTTTGGTTTTCAAACTATTAAGGATAATTTTTAATGTTATATATTTCTTTACAGTATTAATTACTGTATTATTTTTATTCTCCAGCTATGTATTTATGTCTTAACAGAAGAAGATGAGGTTACAGAAGTCATTACCATCTGAAATATCCGCTCTGCACACGATCAAGCCTCCACACTAGAAATTTATTCTCTGCTGTTTGTCAGATATTAGATGCATATGTCCTTGATTCCAAAACAGCTGTCTATTTTTGTTACCTAGCAACAGAACAACAAACTTATCTTAAGATTAGTTGTATTGCTGAGTTAGATGGAAAAAAAAAGTTCTTCTATATGTATGTGTAGATGGTGAAAGAGCATACTCTCATTAAGCATTTCTGAGGCATTCTTTTCTCGTATGCTGTATCTGACAGTAAGAACATATGGAAACCAAAACAGATACTGAAGTGATGTACACTCAGCAGAGGGAAAGAAGCTCATAAAGGATTCCTACATTCAAACTCAATTCTATAATTAATAACTTCCTAGATAACACAAATTGAACAGCCCAACTCTTGCAATTTAGTTTAAGTCAATAGAAATATGTTAGTTAATGAGGTACTAGCTATATGAGCTGTATAGGCAATCATTTCTCTATTTCTCATTCAAGGAAAACCTTTAACTGATATACCTGAATTTAATTTTCTTGCAAAACGACACTCTCAATTAAAAGTTCCTTAGAAGAAAGTCCTTACCATCCACATAATCGATAATATTTGTACTAGGATATCCTCCATCCCATAAATATTTAATTTATTATTAATCTCAAAAAAGTTTGCAGCACTCAGAAATATAACAGAAATGCATGAGTTACAACTTCAGTAAGAAAGTAGGCTATACTGCTAAATGGAAAATTCATTGAGGCAAGAATTTCAACTTGCAGTCAATACCCTGTATAACATAATTTATTTCACTACATTTAATCTATGAAAAAGGTCAGAGAAAGATGTTCTTGAACTTCTCTGGTACATACAAAAAGTGCCTTCTACAGAAAAAAAAATTCCTTTAATGTGTGCTGAAGTTCATTTTCAATTGAAGTAGAATTTGGCTTCAACTGCAGAATTCTATGTTTTATTTTCATCTTGTGGTGATAAGCAGATTAAATTTTCTTATTCAAATAAAGAGAGTTTATAGTGTCTGTTATATTTTGACATTGATTGAATACATAGTCCATCTTCATTTGGCTGACATAATAAATTTAATATTCAGGAGTCAGAAAAGAAGAACTCAGTTTTATATTATGTTTAAAAAATATAAATGTATTCCATTTCTTTGTTTGCACATATTTTATTCATATCTCAGTTCCTAAATCTTCCAAAGAAAAAGGTTTACAGTTCATATTCATTGGGACACTTGGACAAATTATGCTCTTGCTCACAAAATTTTCAGCTTCATTAATTTTAAGAGTCACTCTGGAGTGCAGGAGATCAGATTTCCTTTCACTATTTACAATGTGTTTCAAACGTCTTAAAGTTCAGTCCAATTGGGAAATGTCATAGCAATGAATTTTGAGAGGTTTGAGATTTCCTGAAACAGGTTTTTCAGTCCCTCGTGAATTAGAGATGAGTTTAAAATTCCATTATCAAATCAAGGCAGATGTATACTACTAGCCATGATACAGAGGTTAAAGTTTAAGAAAGCAAAAATTTTCATCTTATCCAATCAATGAAGAAACTTCTTTAGTTACAGAATGACTGTGTTTATAATAACAACCATGGCTGATTTCATCACTGTCCCAAGACAGAAATACCATTATCACATATTAATGCAATATAACATTTTGTCCCTATGCTGTGAAATTCACAGAGATTATTATCTCTAATTATTGGATCTAGACAGAATTTGGCACTAGCTTTAAAAATAATTTGCTTTGCCATTGTGTAGGATTAGGATATCAAACTGATCAGAACCTGTCTACAGTTAACAGTAATAAAAATAAGGGATGACAAGAAAAATAACACTATATGCAGCTATTCTAGAACCAAAAAATTAGATTTACTTTTTGAAATTCAAGGAATTTGCTGTAAGTTGATGAGTGACTGACTGCATATTTTACTAACATTCAGAACAGAGGTTTATTGCAAGTAAAAAGTGAGGGTACACGAAATATATATCAGGGCGGGGGGAGTGCTTTGTTCCATACAGTCCTGTTACAAATATTACCACATATGAATTATGGGCAGCATTCATTTAGGTAAAATGTGTGCAATGATTCTTTGTGCCATGAAGCACCTGTGGCTGCCTACAGGAGTATGCTTGGAACAGCAGCGAGAAAGGGCCTGCACTGTCATATTCTGGCATTCCCACAAATTTTGAGTGGGTGACTGCTGTAACCAAAGTCTCTTTTAAGTTTCTTGCATTAAGCTTAGATGCCAGAACTTTGTTTAGACAATGAAGAAAAGGAGAATTGTAGATTTACATGTATGAGTATATATGAACGTATATGAATATAAAGTGGCTATAAAGTTAGAATCAAAGAATCATAGAATTACGGAGGTTGTAAGGGACTTCTAGCAGTCATTTTTCCAATACCTTGCTGAAAGGAAGGGTCAACTACAGCAAGTTGCTCACAGCCATGACCAGCTGAGTTTTGAACATCTGCAAGGACGGAGACTCTACAGCCTCTCTGGGCAACCTCTTCAAGCATGTGATCACCCTCATGATATTTTTTTCCTTGCATCTAGTTGGCATTCCCCATCTTCCAGATTGTCCCCATTGCTGCCTCTCACCCCTTCATTGTACCCCTCTGGGAGATGTTTTGCTCTGTCACATAGCAGATGAGGTAGCAATATGGCCTCACCTGAGACTTCCCCTCTTTAGGCTGAGCAGACGCAGCTCTCAACCTTGTATGCCAGGTGCTCCAGCCCCCTCACCGTCTTGGTTACCTTCTGCTGGTCTCGCTCTGGTGTGGTACTGGAGAGCCCAAAACTGGTCACAGTCCTCCAAATGAGATGTCACAAGTGCCAAAGAAAGGGGAAGGTTCACCTCCATGGACCTGCTGGCAGGATGCTTGCCAAAACAGCCCAGGTCATGGAGGAGACACAGCACCCAAAAAAATGTATTATTTTGTCACACCTACATCTTATACAACTAATTTTCTTATCCTAAAAAAAGGCAAAATATGCTAATTTAACTACCAATGTCTACCATATGCTTCATCTATCCACACATTCTACAGTAACCTTTTATTTTTCAGTTTGTGATAACATTCTCAATCAGTAAAATTATCTTGGTTAATACTGGTAAAATGTTTTGAGGAGCTGTTGTAGACTTCAAGCTTTGTAACCATTACATGACAAAATCTGTAGCCCTGAGCAGTCTCTCTTTCATGACTGTTTATAAATATTGGACTAAAACTTCAATATATAGTGAAATATTTGATATGTGGCTGAAAGACAACTTAAGAGTACTTCTATGGGCTCAAAACCATACTATACAGATTTCCTGGTCCCTTGAGCAGTAGTTACATGAACCTATCTTTTTCTCTAGAAGATGAAAGGAGTAACCCTGTCCTTAGCTGAACACGGGCATTGTGTATTTTAGCAGTACTCTGTCATACCACATACTGAGAATTAAACTCACTGCTTTGGTCAGGATCTTGGGTTTTGTGCTGGGGATCTGGCTTCATGCACTGATTTTATGGTGCTGCTGCATCTCCACTATCTGCCATTCCTCAGCAGTTTTTTAATCTACTAGGAAGCTGAATTTATTAATTAAGAATGAATTTCATCATTTCCCATTTTGTAAGTATGATTGTGGTCACCTGGCCTTGTACCCAGTGAAAACCTATAATCCACCTCCCAGTTGTTCAGCTGCCTGAGATCCAAGGATTAGTTTAGTGCAGCATAGCTGAACTACCTTAGTTCATTTTGACAGAGAAAATCATTGCTAAGCTGAGAGATAGCACATGGAGCAGCAGCAGCCTCACCTCTCTCAGGCTGCTGGATCTAGCATGACACATTTCCTCCTAACAAATTCAAGATTTCAGCCCTTCTTTGAAGAGTTTCCCTTTCATATTACACTGCATTACATAATGTTGCACCCCACAACCTGCTCATAAATGAAAGATCCACCCATAAAGAAAAAGTAAATAAATCTCTTAAATCTGTCAATCTATTTAACGCACTCATCTCTTTCCTTTTTGTGTACTTAGATTATATCTTATTGTCAAGGACAATGTAAATTATATAATAATCTGGACAGAGATCAATAATTATATCTCATGACAATATATTAACATGAATAGAAAAAAACCCACATAACCATAGGATCAGTTTAGAAGCAGAGATTCCTTGTTTTCCCAGTACCTTTAACCAGGTCACAAAAAAAGTACAATGAGAAGCTTTTAATTGACAAAAGTCTATGTCTTCATGCACTTATGGGAAATAAGGTATGTAATCCAAAAATAAGAAAATTAATTTCAGAAAAGAAAAAACAAACCTCAGGTCTACAAAACAATAAAACTGACTGAAAATACATACAGATTATGTAGCACTTGTCTTAATAGGATCACATTCTTTTTTTGGTGTCTCAATGAGGCAGAGCATCACTCAGAACACCTGAGCATCACTGATTCAGGTTTCTTTAACCACTGACTTTGTAGACCAAACTTTTTTCTGAAATTATGTAGTTTTTTAGTTGTCTTCTTGTCTTAGAGCAATATACACCTTTATAAAATTTAATTTTATTTCTTTACAAATAAAAATATTATTACTTTATGATTAAATATTAAAAATATGATTACTTTATGATTAATTATTTAAATATTATTTCTCTAAATGCAATAATTTCCAGTTGTAAGAACATTATCATGGATCATGTAAGCATGTTTTTTTAGAGCAAGTATGAATTTCACATGCAATATCTCTGAACAAACTTCACAGCAATTATTTATTTTCTTGAGAAACTTTCAGTAATAGATTAAAGGATTAAGATGTACACCAAACATTCATTCAGAAATGGACAAGGTACGATTTTGAGCGTATTACAGACAAAACTTTGTCATTCTGTTTTTAAGCTACACAAAATGCATTAATCAATGTTATCAATATATAACACCTCAACACTTAACCAACTACAAGTGAAAAAACACTCAAACCAGCATATGTCTACTAAATAATAATGAAATGAATGAAAGGAATTGCCAACAAAGCAGATTAATCAGAAATACAAGGAAAGGTTATAGAAGAATCTGAAGAACACATGTTCTTGAAGGTATTGCTCTGTTATCTACTGCTTCATACTTTGAACATTTTCTCTGACAAGTTACACTGCAAGAAGACGTGATCTGATTCTGCTTACAGCATTGCAAGAGAGCAGGATGAGGACCAGCTGAACCCAAAAGCCAAATGACCATGTTGGGATGGTTATGTCTTGACTGTTATTACTACCTTATGGCAGAAATTATTATCCAGTACTAAGAAAGCCACATGGCTTTTGCTTACCTTGTAGCATAGCAGGAACAGTACTACATAGACATACCTGATTTCTCTTAGCCTGCGAAGACCATAATGCAACTGAAGCACAATACTAAAATAAAAACAAAAGGATCAGATGGAGCAGATCTCTTTAAAGAATTTCAATCCAAATATTAAAACCTGAGCCCTAGCAGTTTAAAGCATAAGACCAGGATCCACAGGTGAGTCTGTGTTATATTACATTTTTTGTAGATAGAACATAGACGGAATATTAGAAACTCACCCTAAATGCTCTAGATTGTAACAGTATGAGTGCAGACTACGTTTATTTAGTGCACTGAAAAACTGTGCTAGCCCACGAGACTGAAAAAATAGTGTCTGTAACTGCAGGTCAAATGGGATCCTCAATGGGAATTCTACACAGATAAAACAAAAAATAACAAATGACACAATGCACACTGGCAACTAGGTTTATAATCTCTGGTTTGTTTCTTTACTTGAATTTGTGTGTGTGAATATGTCTGATTAAAAAACAACTCAGCATCTCATAACTTTCTGGCATCTGTGAACCACCTGTGGTCCACATGCTGCAAGCTGAGAAACACTGGAATAACTTAAAGACATGATCACCAGACAGGAGAGAAGGAATAAGGACAAATATGACTGAGTAGGAGATGAAGTGGTAAAGGGCAAAGTCAGGAGGAAAGGAGTAAAGAGCAGTATTGGTCTGAGAGAAAAACATTGGTCAAGAAATGCAAGTGAAAAGAAACATGCCTAGACTAATCACGGATTAGCAGAAACCTGTCAGCACAGGGGAAAAGCTCTATTCTCACTGCAAGGCTTAGCAGGAAAAAATTGTTCTCTGCACAGAACTGATGAAGAAACTTTCCTATAGATGTGTATCTTTTCTTTCCTAAGTCATCTCCACATGAAGTGGACACTTATGACATCATTGCTAGCCATGAGACAGACTGAAGCTTTAAGCACACCACCTCACCAGCCAGTCTGCATGTGCTAATTGGGCAGCTGGCTTCTGCCGGACAATGTACAAAGATGGAGGTTTTCCTGCCTTTCTTTCAGAGTCTCTGCCTCCTGCAATTAGTTTTCACAAAACTTGAGCTGTTCTTATCTAAACTTTGGCTTTCTCTATTAAACTAGGTAAAATGTTCAAAAATTATTAGAAGGTGGGAAGGGAGTGAGCATTTGTCGTAAAAAGCAGCCAAGTAATACTTATTCTCTTTGGAAAACAGAGGTGCTCTTTGAGGAGGAAAATGAACTACAAATAGCTTCTTTGGAGTATCTTAGATATCAATTAAATGTTATTCACTGTTCATAAATGAATACTGACTTTTGAAAGGTAAGACGGTGTAAAGGTTGACGTTTAAAGTACGTACAGATGACTGAGGAAAATGAGATTCATGAATGAATAACTGATTAGTTTCAGAATGGAGTATGTAAGTCTGTGCCTCTGGCCATGTTAAATTGAATTTACCTACATTTCTGCTTTACACAGTTGGAAATCCACATTAGCACAAAAATTGGCATTATATAGGTGGTACTTTCAGATGAACAAATTATTTTTGTAAACCTGAAGCTATATTGTAATGATACTTGTGATGAAATTGGAAGTCAATCATAAGATTTCATCTAATATCTCGTAAATCTTATCAAATCTTGCTGCTGCAAAAGTAGACAGTGCAGTGCTACAAAAATATATAAATATATTACTAAAGTTGGTCCTTATTGGACCACTGAAGAGCTGTCACCTGTGCAATCTAGCACTGAACTGGAAAGCACCATCAACAAAACTCTTCCAAGGCTGCCTGAATTACCTCACTAATCTTTACCAAATCAAATCAGAATGAAAAAAAGAATGAAAAATAAGAATCAGAATGAAAAATAAGCAACAATAACAGCATCATCCTTCTTTTTCTTTCAGCAAGTTCTTTCAAGCAAGTTTTATCAAGGTCTTATAATATCTCCATATTAAAAAACATACAATATTGTATTTGCAGTGTGTCATTCATGTTTAAATTGAGTTGCAGTTAAGAAAATAAACTATATTTTACCAGACATTGTCATTTTCTTTCTTATTGTTTTCTGCATTTTTAATGGACTAGTACTATTACAGAGTAGTGACGTTTCAGAAAATGTGAAGAAAATGAAAAGAGGGTAGGTGAACTGTAAATTTAAGAAGTGCTGGTGTGAGTGATTTGCAGTCAGTCATTGTGCAAGAGAAAGGTTTGGCTTACATGGTGCTGCTCAGAGCACAAGTACTGAATGAAACAGACATCTGTCAAATTTGTAGGCTCTGGGTGATTGCTGATCACGAGAAAAATGTTCAGTGGTGTATCAGCAAATCTAAAATGTTCTAGACTAAATTAGTCAATATGAGTAATAAGCAGCACTTCCAGGCTGTATATGGATGTGTCCCCTGGTGAAAACTGGTGTCCCCTGGTGAAAGGAGAACCCAGGCCATGAAAGAAGCACTGGGTGTGTGGGTCATGTCCCTGATCTAAATGATCAGGGAAAGAGGATCCTCTCTCACATGTTGTCGCTGATTCATCTAGCCATCCTTATTAGATCCGAATCTTTATGTCCACAAAATCAATGGGCTTTGTACAGCTGCAGGAGGGAGATCATAGAGCTCCAAGCTATGTAGCTTAGAGCCACTGCCCAGAAATTCTGTCAGTCTCAAGCATTCTTCACTCTCAAGAGTTTTTATTATTTTTGTAATTTATTTGACCAAAGAAAAAACAACAGTGGTTCTGAGGGGTCCTCAAAAGATTAAGGATCACAGAATCATGTAACGGTTGAGGTTGGAAGGGACCACTGGAGGTCCAACCATCCTGCTCAAGCAGGGCTGCATGAAGCTGGTTGCCCAGGACCATATCCAGATGGCTTCTGAATATCTCCAAGGGGGAAGATTCACAACCTCTCTGGGCAGCCTGTGCCAGTGCTCTGCCACCCTCACTGTAAAAAAGCGTTTCCTGATATTCAGAGGGAACCTTGTCTGTTTCATTTTGTGCCCATTGTCTCTTGTCCTGTCACTGGGCACCACTGAAAAGAAGAGCCTGGCTCTGTGATCTATGCACCTTCCCTTCAGGTATTTATACACATTGATGGGATCCCCCCTGAGCCTTCTCTTCTCCAGGCTGAACAGTCCCAGCTCTCTCAACCTTCCCTCACAGGAGAGATGCTCCAGTCCCTTCATCATTCTTGTCTCTCTTGTACTGAGAAGGCCAGAACTGGACCCAGTACTCCAGCTGTGGCCTCACCAGTGTTGAGGATCTCCTCACAGTCCTTCCTGCTATTCTGATATTTTAGGTAAACATTGTAATCCCCATTTTGTAATCAATTTAATATCTTGTAGAAATACTTCCAATAATTTGTTAATACTGTGAAATGAGCAGAAGAGATTATTTTTTTTTTTTAAATTTGCGTGTGTGTTTGTGATGGCTCATTAAAAGATATAATTTTAAAACTATTAACCTTGGAGTATATCTCCTTAATCCTTTCATTGATGGATGTAGAAACACTCAATACAATTACAGAATCATAGAGTGGTTTGGATTGGAAGGCACCTTTAAAGATCATCTAGTCCAAACCCCCTGCCATGGGCAGAGACATCTTTTAATGGATCAGGTTGATCAAAGCCCCATCCAACCTGGTCTTGAACACTTCCAGAGATATGGGGCATCCACAGCTTCTCTGGGCAACCTGTTTCAGTGTCTCACCACCTTTAACATAAAGAATTTCTTCCTTATGTCCAATCTAAATCTATTCAGTTTAAAAATGTTATCCTGTGTTCTATTACTACAAGCCTTGGTAAAAAAGTCTCCATCTTTCTCATAAGCCCCCTTTAAGCATTGAAAGGCTGCAATAAGGTCCCCCTTAAGGTTTTTCTTCTCCAGGCTAAACAACCCCAACTCTCTCAGCCTGTCTTCCAGGGTGTTCCAGCCCTCTGACCATTTTCATGGCCCTCCTCTGGACCCGCTCTAACAGGTCCATGTCTTCTGGGGACCCCAGAACTGGATGCAGTACACCAGGTGGGGTCTCACAAGAGCGTAGTAGAGGGGCAGAATCACCTCCCTTGACCTGCTACTCATGCTTTTTTTTATGCAACCCAGGATATGATTGGCTTTCTGGGCTGGAAATAAGCTTTTAGTCAATACAAAACCTATACAGGAAATCAATAAGGAGTTAAAAAAGTCAATTTGAGCTCTATAATTCTCAAGAATCTGAGATTCTAAACTGACAAAATTTGGCCACAAGACTGCAGGGCCACAGATACTCAGGAAATGTATGCACTGACATTGGCCAGAGCAGCATGAGTCAGAGGGCAAAAGTGGTTTCATATTGCAGACACAAGATGTTACCTTTCATAGTCTGTAACTTTAAAAAGGTGAAGTTGAGTGAAGCAGAAGGAAAGTTTTTTTTTTTCGTCATACACCAGACACCAATTTGTTTGTACCCAAAAACCTGACTACAGAGAAATATGATCACTTTAGAAAGCATTCCCATTAGTATATCCCCAGCCAATTTCTCTTTCTGAAGAGACAAATATCTTTTAGGACACCTTTGCATTTAGCTAGGACTTACAGGCTTTTCTCCGACAACAGTCAGTTAAGGAAATGTATGAGAACTAATAGTCTTTCCTGTGTGCCAAAGGCTTGTCCCTGTCCCAGTCTGCAGATGATTAGCATAATCACAAATCTTTACCGAGGGAAAGACACCTCACCAAATATCTTCAAATTGTCTTCACTTACTCTGTCCTTCATAGAATAACTTTATCCATTCATTTTAAGAACCAGGGAGTAGTAAAGTAGACATACAGGTAAGGAAGACAGAATAGTGTAGGAGAACTTGATGCCAAATATACTATTAAAAACATCTTCTTGTGATTTAGGCAAAGACTTTAAAAGTGGCATCAAAGTTTTAAAAGAATGAGGATTAATATGTTCTCTGAGTAACATTTCTCATAGTGCATAAGGTCAAGGTCAGACTGCTTATTTTAGACAGTAAGTTTAAGTATTAGAACACATAAAATACAGGTGAGCAATGATGATTACCTATGTTAGATGCCCTAACTGTATCAGTTAGTTGTCTCTGAGTGATTGTCAAGGAAGTTTATATGCTGAACACCAACCCACATCAGGCTGTCTACAAATTGCACCATGTCTACCTGTGGGGCAGATGCAATTTGTACTTTGCATCACTGTCCTAGTTTCCAGTCATCCAGATCAGAATAGCTATTGGAGTGCACAGAGGCACCTGGTCTTTCTTTCAGAGGGGAATGGGGGATGCAGAGGTCTGGGGTTCTCATCCCAAAGTGAAAAGGGAACATGGTCATCATGCACACAAAGCCTATGTGTTCCACCAGGGAATGCATCTGCTCTGCAGTATGTTCTTTGGAACATAATTGCCCTGGTTCTGCAGCCACCTCTGAATTCTCTGTATATTTTGTATTAAACAGTCACTGGATAAAATTCAAAAATAATCCAGCATTTGTCATTCATCAGAGTACTACAAAGCTACAATGCTACTTGATTTCCTACCTAGCCAGCATGCCTATATTCCTGTATTCCTGTGGTTGTACAGAGTCCCAGATTCAACTGGCTGGGTGGGAAGAGCCCTGTGTCCCCCTGTGTCTGCTGGTCAGTGTTTGTGATATGATCCTGTGATCCTGTAAAGACAACAACATAGGTTTCAACTCCTTCAGACTGAAGATTGCCTAGAACTCAAATGTTTAATGTATGATTTAATTTGAAGATTCCTGTCATCTTGTTTAATACATGAATGGAGCTGCTTAAAAGCTTTTACCTCAAATGCAGTATGGTCCCTGAAACATACTGTAGAGCATACTATATGTGACAAAAAAAAAAAAAAAAAAAGATTATCAATCCTTTCTTGGAAATTGAATGCTTACTAAAAAGCCACATTAAAAGTAAGCTTGCTAATGCAACCAAATAACTGAAAATGAGTAAGAGTGTCCTGAAAGGAAATGTGATTCTAGTGCAAGCACACAGGTTTTTAGTCTCTGAATGCATCTGGAGGCGTGGAGCAGGTAGGACCTAGTCAATTATGTCCTATTATCCATAGAATTAAGTATGGTTATTCATATCAATGATATTATAATTGCCTGTCACAGTCCTTTCTGATTCTTGAATTTCTGAAACTCTTAGCAAGGTCAGTCTAACCATCTCTTTTAGTGTAGCTCTCCTGGAGCTCAGAGCGCCTGCTGCAGCGCCAATGTGAAACATTGCAAGGCCCCGGAGGGAATTCACTGCAAGTATGCAAGAAACTGATACCTCCTCTCTGTGTCACAGGAAGGAAGTTAACAAGCCCACTGAGGATTTGGGTCTGCTTACTCTCTTGTCTACTTCTAATTCAGAAGCAACCTAAAGGTCTCTGTCAGATACCAGGAAGAAACAATTACCCAACTGGGAATGAAACATTTACCTTTTAGAAATTTTTGGTTAAACCAAACAAAGAAATTAATCTTTTTAGAGAACTACAGCCTTCAGAAGTTTTACCTGTTCTGGGAATATTTCAATGAATTACTGTTACTTCTGAGTACCCATAGAAAATTATTTGATAGAGAGGATACTTCAATGTCTTAATCATATTCATTCAAGCTAAATTAGTACATAGGAAAAACTAACTGTAAAATTTCATAAGATATACTAGAGCTATAATTGCACATGAAATGCTTAGCATGTTTCTGGAAATATTTTACAGACTTTGTCCTCATAACAGTGTCCATGAAATGCATCACTTCTGTGGTTCATTCTATACTGCTGTTCTAAAAACTGCAAATTTCCAGCTGCTTCCCAGCACCCCCACGGAAGAGGACAGACCCATTCTCCAGTGATAGCCTCAGCTGATGAAAGTTCTCAGAGCTCTAGTGATACTGCTCTAGGGTCCATACATTTAAACACAATCCCAGTTTGTTTTCTTGAGAAAATAGGCTTGCTTTTCATCCCCACCTAATAACTTTTGAATGTAGTAATAGACACCAAAGTTGGACATCTTGGGGACAATTCTCTAGTGTCAATTAGAGCAGAACAGAGCAACCCATTTCTTACTCCCTGTACTCTGTGTTGGAGGAAGCTGAAAGGAGAGGCAGTGAGAAAACACAGCTCTCCTGGTATGCTAGTGAAGGTACTTGTTTCTAACTAGTTGGCACAAGCCAGTACTTCTTAGTCCTTCAGGGAGAAGACTGGCTTAATTTTACAAGCATATGGAGAGATAACAAGAAATCTTAGTATAAATCACTTTAAAAGTTAATTAATTAAGGGACATAAACCCATAGGAAATCAAGCACTGTTTCCAGGGATCATTAATATACTTGGCTGTTGCTGTTTCCCCACCACCCCACCCCTGCCATGGTTCTATGAGAATTATAAGGTGAAATAATGAAGCAAGATGCTATAATTCCTACTGTTCTTTACACATTGTTTACAGCAGCATTCAGGAGGACAGTGGCATTAAACAGGCTTCTTGATAATTTGGGGGATATTGGGTATGGTAAGATTCAGATATGCTTTCAGAGAAGGAGAAAAATCAGGGAATCTTCAAGTATACTAATATTATTAACCTGAGAAGAATTCTTCCCAAATATTGGTTTTGGAAGTACATAATCTTTTTTAGGTTCAAAAATTAAAACAAACTAGATATTACACATTTTAGGAATTGGGTTTGGAAGCAAAATGAGGACTTGGAAGTAAACCATTCCTCCTCGGAAGTGAGCCCGTGTTTCTAAAATATTTTGATAAAAATTGAAAATTGCATTTTGCTAATATAGCGATACATGGTAACTTGAATTCCATTGTTTAAAACCCATGTACAGCTGTTTCCTCTTTAGTTCAACTTTACTTTCTTGAGATGTCAGTAAGCCTCCTTTTGTTTTGTCACATGACTGCAATTGACTTTCTAGAAACTAGATCAAAATAATTTGTCCCCTTTTCTCAGAAAGAATATTGGTAGAAAAATCCACAGACATAAACACCCCCCCCCCCCAAACCTATTAAAATCTTTTACCAGTGAAAGTCATGACCTCTTTGTGCTGTTATTTTCTGTCTAGTTACTGATATGTAGGATCCAGATGTCTGTTCTGCCATGACAACTGAAAACAAGGGTAACTGAAAGAATGACTTCAACACACCCCTTGTCAGTGCTACAGACCATTAGCAATACTATAAATAGCATGATTAAATCCCAGATTGCAGATTCAGTCATAAAAGTGTCTACATTTCATGCTGATTCAGAGGGGCAGCAGCATTAACTGCAATCATCAAGGAATGTGACATCTCCACGGTATTTTCTACAGCTCACTGGTCTGGTGACAGGACGATTGTTAAAAATTAATGGGGACCATCAGATGTGGATAAGTACAGCTTGGCAACTATGAAAGCCATACTTCCCATTTGCAACTGATAATATAATATTATTTTATGATAGATTGTAACAGATTATTTAGATTATGTTTCATTCAGGAAGTAGTAAGTCTTCTTACTCTTTGAAAATTTGATCACAATGTTTTATTTGTTAAATTTATAAGCCAGAGAATAGAGGGAGAGAAGTATTTTCACATTGTTTTCTAATTTTTTTTTCTTGAAAGTACACTTCCACCTTCTGTTTATCCATTATAATAATTCACTTCTCAGTTAGGTAACCCTCTAAGAAAGTCAAGATCCTAAAATCCAAAATTTATGAAGAGATCGATTTTGATAGTTAATAAGAAAAATATCATGTGTTGTATCCAGTAATTTCCAGCTTCATGTCTGGATTTATAAGGAATAGCACAACTTTGTTTGATACATTCTTACTATCTTATGTGTCTGTATTTTTAAACTGCAACAAACTATTTCAACCAAAATCATGGGCCTGATCAAGGATCTGCTGGATTAAATTCTCCAGGCTGTTTTATGCATAGGGGCAGAGTGAACGATCATACTGTTCAGAAGATTGCTTAAGAACTCCTGCATGGAGGCTGATCCAAAAGGATGGACTGACAACTGGAAGGATAGGCTGACTGCCCAATGGTCCTGTTTAAAAATTGCTGTTTACCATTATGGACACTGACCATTTCTCCTGAAATTATAGATACTAGACACCTGATGCTGTTGTCAAAGAATGAGACTAGACAAGTGACATTTCTTTGTCCATGCTCAATACTTTCAATGACTGAGGAGTCCCTAATGTTAGTGCAGGGAATTGAAGAGTGGCAGGAGAAAAAAATGTGTGTACTATCTCTGTATTTTAGGGAGAAAAACCCAATCAAATTTAGCCAATTTGTGATACTTTGAAAATATGCAGCGTATATGAGCAGTATCTAGAGTCTCCAATGATTCTGGGAGCAGGTAAGCAAATGTTCAGGAATAGGAATAAGAAGAGTTTTAAGCATGGGAGACAATGCTTGAATGAATGTAAAAGACGCAGCATGCTTCCCCCTATTACCAGCCATGGATCTACATTTCCCAAACCTTTACATTTCCTGACTGCCAGCAAATACCTGTGGAACCTCAAAGTCCTGGCCCAAGTGCTCCGGTGAACACCCCTGCTGCTGCAGAGATGAAGTCCAGAGTCCATCTATTGCAGAAATAAATAACTGTGACTCCAATGTGCAGCAAAAAAATGGGTATAATTATTTGTTTGTTTATTTATTATTTATATTTCTGGTGGGATTCACTGCTACTCAGAAATCTTAAAGATCTTAATTAGACCGTATTTAAAAGTCTGGAAGTTAGACACATAATTTAAAGTATTCAGGTAGGTTGTCTATATGGAGTGAATCTGACCCCTCCAGAGAGTGATTCAGCTCATCTATCTGAAATAATTATCTTAACGATGAGATTAATCTTTTTTTGGAGATGCCTCTTTCTCTCCACAGATTATAAAAGGAACCTTCCTGACTGAAATTAGCTAAAATTAATATCACCCTCACTAAACCACGTAGGATTGACAGTGTCACACTCCTGTGTGGAAATATACAATTATGAAAACAAAAAGCACCATGCTCTATGTAGGCAAAAGATCTAAACTGAGGTTGAAAAACTATCTTAAAATCTGAGTTGTAAGTCCTTGACCGTGATCTTCTTTTAGTACAATCTTTATTGTGTATCAGGGCTTCCACTGGACTTCATTAAAGATTCAAAAAAAACCAAAGCAAAACAAAACAGAAAACAGAAAACAAAACAGAAAACAAAAAGTTGTCAGTGTCTGTACTGTGTGACAGACATGTGATTTACATTTCTGGTCCTTTAATCATCCAGACAGGTCTCCTCTTAGAGGACATCCAAGGTGTGCTCTCAATGTCTGTACATCTGGATTTTGTTCCAAAGGAAAACAATGACTTGGAGGGATGGATGCAGATCCGCATCTCACATCTCCCACATTAGAAATACTCTTTCTAATCTATTCCTTTTGAATTTACTAACAGAGAAATTAAAAAGAAAAAAAGAAAAAAGAAAAAAATCTCCTTATAATTATATAGGTGAAAAGGATGTTTTTGGCTTGGGTAATGGAACATAAGGAGAGAAAAGATAGGGGAACAGAATAGGCTCTCGAATCCCCTTCTCTGGCACCCTTATACATAAAGAACCTTAGTGATGGCCAAGGAGGATGGTTTCAGCACAAAGTTTTGTGGCTGTTTTTATAATTTGAAAGTTCCAAGAGGAGCCTGCTTGTAATCTGTCCTAGATAAACCAAAAACCTGACCCTTGGACCAAAGCTTGGAGTATAAAGGAACTCCTGTGTCTCCTGTACTTATTGTAAACTGGATACAGAAGAAAATGTGCTATTACAATCCTACTTTAATTTGTATTTTCTAAGGATAATTTTCCTTTCCCAGTTATAGAGCAAGAAGAATTACTTTTAGTCATGTTTTTACTACTGGTGATATGGATAGTTTTTCAGCAATTGCTGTAATTATAATATTTCTGCTTAGCTGACACCTTTATTTTCTTTAAGAAATATTAAATGCATTGAATTTTTACCAAAAAAATCCCTTTCTGTCACTTCGCTCAAAATTATCTGACAAGACAAGTGAGTATCTTGTGTAGGAGGAATGACTCAAATCTTCATTGTAGGGTTGTTACCTGATGTCATTGTGAAAATGTATGAGTTGACTCATTCATAGAAAATCAGACAAACAACATGACCTGTTGTTACAATCAAGCAACCTAATGCTAATTCTTCCTTTAATACAGTGGGCCATTGATAGAATATGGGCTTCACAGAGTATGCTCTGTGGACATAATCTGTCATTCAAGCACAGGACAAGAAGGACTTTTTCCAAGACCAATGGTCAATCTACTATGCAGTCCCTGTGCTAGCATTATCATAGTTATCTTTATTATTTTAAAGAAAAAACAAAGGTTGCAACACTATTTTTATCCAAGAAATATGGTTTTCTTCAATTTTTACGCTAAACTTAGTTTCTGATTGAAAGTAAACAAAAAACTATCCATATTTTTCGTGTCAAATGGTTTTCCAGAAATGATTTCTCTTCCTTTTGAAAGATTAAACTAAACTAGAAAGTCTCATTTCCTTTAAGAAGTTGATTGCTATCTGTTTGGATTATGATATCATTAAGTTTCTTTGGCTTGCCTAGGTCCATGATTACTAGCTAATAAAGCAATGTACATTAGTACTTAAAAGGACTCATATATTAAAAACTGTCTTTGAATGCTTTGAATCAGAATGTCGTGAGTGTGTATCAAATCAGCATTAAATCCACATTATATCCATCATCCAGTATTTCAGCAGAAATAACAGATAATTTGTTCATATGTGAGTTTTGGCTAAAACAAGTAGGAACAGAAATATTGTAAGATCTGACATGAAGCATTGATAAATGACATGGACCTATGCAATGTGTAGACATGTAAAACTGAGGGACAGGTTCAACTACTTTTACTTTTTAATAAAAAAAAAAAAAATTAAAGGCATAGCTGCAAGGCTGGCATAAGATAACTTTTAGTTAAGTTTGATAATGATCTAAGCAAGAAGGTTAAAGTAGTAAAATGTCAGATACTCTTCTCCCTTATAGGCTATGGTCGTTTCACCTTTGAACTGAAATATCTGCCTTTTGCTAGCAAAAAGGCAACAGGCCATAATGAAGGCTTCACCTTAACAAAAATATGTTGTTCTAACCACATCCATATTATAGAGATGGCATTTCATAGAAGCTTGGGATTGTTTGGGCACATTAATATCCGGAACTGAATTAACAATGGTAAATACCAGGAGCTGTATAGACAGGACTGGACTAGTAAAAAGTACAGAAGTATAATACAGCTGAGAAACCCTACTGTCTTAAGTGGTGTTTGAGCTGAAAATAACTATTATTCTTCTGATAGTGATTAGAGCAGACCTAGTCATAGCTAGATTGAATGACAATATATCTCAATTTTACATGCACTTGTAATACTCACCGCATATGTCATTATTTAAAAGTTTGTATTGTGTAATCATGGATTACTGAAATAAATGCAGAGAGTTCTTAAGTGGCCTAGGTATTTAGTGAATTCTAATCAGTATAAAATAAATGTCATCAAGCTTTTAAATTAACTGGAGCCAGCTATTTATTATTTCCTATTAGGTACACTACTTGACTAGTTAAACTGGTTCTTGGATTCTTCATACAGTAGCCCCTGAACTCCTTCAGTCAATTAAATCCTTTATTGCATCTGATTTGTCAATGTCAGTGTCTCTTCTAATCTCTTAAATCCACATCAGTTCAGAAGCTTTAAATGTACTTATTCTGTTGCAAAATTAGGAAGTTACACAGACAGAATCCTTCCCCTCTCCCTCCTCCCTCTGTGCAAACCACAAAACTGCCAACAATGTAAAAGATATAAACATTTCTTCTTCAGCCTCTATGTATACACTCATATAGCTACAGAATGAGACATTTTTTAATATGAGCTACAGAACATAAAGGGGAAAAAAACCATACAAACAAACAAAAAACCCTATGTTGGATGGTTTGCTATGAACATATTGTACGTTGAACACGTTTAATCTTTGACTCAGTTTCTTATCACTTTAAATTATGGAAATTAGCAGAACAAAGTAAGTATAACTAATTCCAGAACTGGAAACTTGAACATCTTGGTATTAATCTTCAAGGTTTTTGATTTATATCTGCAAAAGTATTCCAGAACATTTTTTAAAGTTGGTACGACATTAAATTCCCTCTTCTTAAATCTCCCCATTTCTTCGTTCATCAACAAAAGCTAGATTCCAAAGGAAAAATACAGGTGTTAAAGGAAAAACACAGGTATTGAATTATTGTTCTGTGCAATGGTCTTGTCAGCCTAATAACTCTCTAGTTCACCTGAGGAGCAGCACAAACACGCAGGCTATTTATTTCCATATTGTAAAGTAGAGTTTGCCAGACACAGACTTGTTTTTCCTTTAAAACCTTCCCTTCCTAAAGGATCTCCTTTTTGCCAGCAAAAGCTACTCTTTACATACTACAGCCGTATAAGCCTCTGAACTACGAAAGCCATTCCCCTCACAGGTTAGGCGCACCACCTTTATTCTGACCGAGAAGGTAAACCAGACCAGACTCTTACCAGGCACAGGGAAAACAATTGCTCCAGCTCGATCCAGCAGCGCCGAGTGCGAGCAGGCGGCGTGAGCGGTCCTGGGGCCTCACACAAAAGCCGGATGATGGGCTCTCAAGGAAGAGCTGTAAACATCCATCACGGCGGCGCTGGCGCGGCGGCTGGGAGCTGCCCCGGCCGGGCGGGGTGCTCCCGTGCAGGATGATGTCAGAGACATCAACCGGGCGTACTCTCATTGGCTTCCCTCACCTGGAATCATACCTTAACCCTAAACTGCCAGCCACGAATTGAAACGTGTCTCTCTAATCATTAGACAGGCACACAGTGGGGGTCTTTTTCTCCCCCCCCCCCCCGCTTTTTTTTCTTCTTTGGGAAAACGTGGCTGTGCAAGCAGCTCCTGCTTTGGAGACCAGGAGTGGCAGGTGCTCGTTACTTAGCCATTGAATGTAGCAATTAAAAAAAAATTCTAAAAACTAATTTGCCTAAATTATTAAACAAGACCCTCAGGTAACGGCATTTTCATAATCTGCTTACTAAATGACAGTAATCATCAAAGTATTGTACAGAAGATGTATTAAAGGAAAGGTTAAGGCATGCAGCACCTGGAGAACTCACTTTTTTAATGATTTTGCATTGCCTCCTCTTAAGCCGTGAGATTAATAAAGGTACACACTGGAAAAAGGGTGTAAATTCAAGAACATTGCACTGTTGCAATGTCAGGTTGATTACTGTGTCTTTTTAAGTATTTAAAACTAACAGCAAAAGTAAAGAGATGCACAAATGTACATGCACACTTATTCTTTGAATGCTAAGTAGCAGCCCAGACATTCTGTAGTAAATGAGGCATGAAACACACTGCCAAATGTATGATGTCCTAAATATAGTGGCACTAACTATTTTGCTATATTACAGGCAATAGCATAAATCACGTGAACTTTTAAATGAGTCCAAACCAGTGCTTAAAGGATTGCTTTTTCCATAAATGAATATTTTGATCTCTCACCTTTCAGTGACAAAAAATCCTATTGCTCTATGGAAAAAAGCACAAAATCTTCCCTAGCACATGTTGTATTTGTATCTTTTGTTCTACACCGATTTTTTTTTCATCTATGGAAACTAATTTTTTATTTCAACAGATAGGAACCTGATTCAGTATCTTTTACAGTAAATTACATACCACCCTAGTTTATTTATGTTCTGCTATCCCTCGTGACAAAAAAAGAAGTATTCTTTTTAAAAATTGTCTTACCCAGTTTGTTCTCTGGGGAAAGAAGCAAAACCAAAGAACCAACCACACCAAGCCACACAAACAGGAAAAACAAAATATAATCAGACACGGTTTAGCTTAATATATAAGACGTGAAACATAAGATTTCTAGAATAAACTTGATAAACAGCTCTGCCATTTCCTTGTGGTTCTTTCACAAAGTTATAGAGGCTCAGGAGATTAAATTCTGGGGACTTAATAAACAGCAGTTCCGTGTGGGGATCTGGAGGCTAACCTATTAGTCAAAATGCACTTTAGGCCAAAATGAAAGCCTCTGTTCATTTATTTCTACTCAGAAAACATGGGAGTTCAGATGGAAATGTATATAAAAAAAGATTCATTGCCATGCAAAGTGACAAAACTGAATTACAGATCAGAAAAGATGAATTTGGACAATGGGAATGCCAGCTTTGCTTTTGTATGATTAATGATAAAGGTAAGAGATAGTAATTGCTAAGAAGATATGAGTCATGAGTAAAAGAATTATTGATGAGATAAAATATGCTTAGATATATCATATGTACAAGTTATATTCTCCTGAAAATTTAGTGCTATAAATAGTCTAGACCAAACAGACACATTGTTGACAAAATTTGATTATGTGGGTTGGTTTGGCCTGAAAAATACACTGATTTCCCATATCTATTTAATCTTACCATGACAAATTAAAGTTCTATACATTTTTTATTCTTACATAGACTACACTTTCTTCCTTAACAGAGCGTATCACTCACTGCTGACCTGCTAGACAGTCTTTAATGGTAGAGTGACGTATTCTTACAAAGTCTTCAGCGTTCATAAAGTATGTTATCTATGGTGATAATACAGAGCTTATGCTTTATGAACTAAGCAGTAACTTATATTAGTAGAAAATTTACTTAGAATGGGTAACACAAATGCTAGTTTGGAATTTTAGTGGAGAATACTTCTTAGTAAATGGCCTGTAAATTTTGACATGTTTTCTTTAGAAAAAAAGTCTTTTTTCTGCAGTAAAATATGATAAATGAATGTTTTGAAATTGAAGGACTTATGAATATTAGTGATAAATTACCAATTTGTACATGTTCTGTGTTTTAAGAACAAAAATTATCTATCACCAATGTTTTTAAAAACATGGGTAACTTTGGAGAGATGCAGGCTGAGCAAAGATAGAATCTAGCTGTAGATAACAGAGCAGTTCCATGATCCTAATCAAGTCACGCAGCATTTTTCACACTTCAACATGCTGTCACACACAGGTTATAACCAGTTTGAACTTAGTATTATTTATATTAGAAATAGAAAAAAATATGATAGGATTTAAATCATACCTTTGATATATGCAGTAGTAGCAAGCCAATTCAACAAAAAGAGTCATAAGGATATTTCTTTAAATGAAAAATCATTTAAATAAAATAAACATATAGCATAGATTACAAGAGGTCAAAGAAGGGTGTGCATGACTGTGTATGAAATCCAGGAACACACAATTCATATATTCCTATCATTGTGCCATGAGTTGTTTATCTGAAGAGACTAGCTTGTTAACTCTCACGCCTGGCACAGACAATGGGGGTGCTGTTGTTGGTGATATTTTTTGGCATCATAGTTTCAAATACAAATTGCATGGAAAAAGAAAGAAGGAAAGAACAAGAGAACGAAAGATAAGTGACCAATGATTTTCAGTAACTAACTGTATCATTTCTTTCTATAACATAATATTAATTTATATATGAATAATGCTCAAGAATCTAACAAGAGCGGATGTCTCAGTTCTCAAGCAAAGTGAAACTCGGGTATATTAATATATATTTCCCATGAGTTGAAATCATTACTGCATTTAATTGCTTAACAATTATTTCTGTCACATCAATTTAATGGTTAAAACAATTATTTATATTACAGAATATAGCTCTGCACCAGACACTAATTGAAAAACACAAGCGGTTCTTCAGTGTTGCTTAACCTATACATTATTAATATTGGAAGGGCTAGGTCTAAAGATTTGGGGGGAAATTAGAACTCAGTCAGGTGATAAGCGGTTTTAGAGACTGAATGTGCAAGCTCAAAATTACAGCTCTCATAATCCTGTATATGAGCTGAATGCCAAGTCAGGTAGAGCTGATAACTATTATAAACATTTTTTTCTTCTGCATTCTGGCAACGTGAGCTACCTGCTCCTAGGACATTTTTATCCACAAGATGGCAGCTCTGTTTGCATGGTCACTACTTCTTGCAATATTCAACTTGAAAATCATAACACGGTAATTTTTTTCATTTTATAGCAGATATGCTTTTCTACCTCAAGAAGAATTAAAAAAAATTCCCAAACAATTCCAATAGTTAAGCATTAATTAACCACAATGTCAAGGTAAAATTTGCCAAATTTTTGCTGAAGTGCTGGCAGATCATAAGAAGAATTTTTAACTGCACAAAAACTTTGTTTTTAGAGTTTTGAAAGAAATCTCCATTCAGATCCATGTTTCCCATGCTTCAATTTTTAGGCCATCAAACACAGCATAACCTTTAACAGATTCTATTTAAAGAGTATAGAAAATTCTACTGACAGTAAAGGAAATGCTTATATGCCTAAAAGTAAACTTAGGTTAATAGGTTTCCTCTATAGATAATTGTACCTATCCTAACTAAACTCATCAAGAATGCTCATTTATGTTATTAAAATCTAATAGATAACTTTATTTCTAAGGTAAAAAATGCTGAGATGTTTATATGGAGGGATCAACCACATATAATGAATAACAGTTTGTGCCTTGTAAAATTAATAAAGTATAAAGAAACATAAGTAATAGGCTCTAGCTCTTTTCAAGGGGATCACTCACAGCTGAAATGATTAGCAAGATTCTTAATTTCAGATTTGGGCCAAAGGCATATAAAACGTGAAAGCATTTTCTTTGTCAATGAAATCCAGTAAATTAAAATGAAGCTTTAATAAAACAATACATAATTTAACATGGAAGTAGTTTGCCCATGGGACAGCCATTTCAAAGGAAATTATTTGGCCCATGGTAACTGTTTGTGTGCAGTCTTTGATGCAACTTCTGGAGTGGAATCTTTGATCCCTCAGAGAGGGGTAAGCAACTCTGAGTTACCTAAAATGTACCATTGTCCAAGACCCTTCGCACATATCAGTACAAATCAGTGCATGGGAGCTTGTAGACTGTAGTAAATGAAAAACAGATTAATGTGACTTAACTCTTTACGAAAAAGAGATAAACTTTTTCTTAAGTATTGTGGGCAGGAGTGCATATGTGAATGGTTATCATGGATAGGCTAATGGGCAGTAACTTGTTAACATGTCAGCAAGGCTTAGGGGTGCATACCTGCTCTCACAGCATTTTACATAACGAAAGCACAATTTGGGGATGTGAAATTCCAGAGGACAAGACCATGGTTGGTAGTCTAAGTCACATCAGCATTGACTAAGTTGAGATGTGCAGCAGAAGAGAAGCAAATAAAAACGGTCTAAAGAAAAAAGGCAATATGATAGAAGGATAAAGGTAATTTGAGGCAGTTTAGACTTCTGTGAAGACAGGGCAAGCTGCCCAATGCATGACATAAGCCTGAACTCAGTCAGTTATCTCAGAGCAGATGATTCACTACAAATTACAATCCCACAGTGACTTGTTCATATAGCCACACTGTAACAGCACACCACTGGTCTTGTTGGAGAATTGTCATAACAGAAGTGCTGGTCTTTCATCAGAGAATGTCAAAATACATTAATGTCATGAAGTTATATTTCCATTCCATAAACTAAGCTGTGAAAAGGGTGTCAGGAGGAAAAGGTTTCGAATTTTCCCTGTGTGTGTGGGGGGGAGTTCTGCATCAGGGTTTCCTAACAGTGGATAAATTGACTGTTGTATTCTGGTCTACCATGTCAGGATCATTTTTAATACTTTTTTTTAAAATAGGCAATTTTATATGGATTAGAATACTGCAGTAAAGGCACCTGGACTGAGAATTTGCAACATTCTCAACAAAAAATACATACAAAGATTAACTTTTTGCAACACTGAAGATAAGAATTTCCAGATGAAGTTTAAATTTAAGATAAACTTTTCAAAAAAGTCTGCATAGTTCAGGAAGCTAAATCACTTTTTCAGAAGTGACATCAGCTCTAAGTTGCGCGTATCTAAGACTTAGATTTCTTACTGCCTAAGTTCAGAGATTGCTGAACTAGCCTTGAATGCACCAGAATCTTCTTACAGGAAAGGGTGGAACCATGAAAGTGTACTCATTGGGCCTCAGACCTACGACAGAGAGCAAGTGGAGTGCCTGTCCTGTATGTTCAGCTAAGAGCGATACCAGGTTTGTTCAAAACAGCCTGTTTTGTTCCTGTTGCAACAGTTCCTGTTGCAAATCAGGAACTGTGTCAGCTGACTGACCTTCATTTGAGCATGACACAGACATCATCTGGAAAGACTAAAAAAGAGGATGAAGACAACTGGAATATGGAAATATCTTCTACGTCTCTGATGATCACATTACTGCAGTACTTCAGCTAAAAAGCTCTGCTCACAAGCATCTCCATTTTGAATGACTACAATTTTTCCATAACTGGAACCTTCAGAGAATCATTTTACAGATTCTGATTCCAGAGCTGGATGGTATTCATACACAAGCTCTGAAGAACTTTCATTATTGGACCTCAGGGAAAAAATTTCTAAGACAAAAATAAGAACATAGTCACACAAAGTTTCTGCATAAAATAGGGGCCAAATAGTCTTTTCATACTTTTGCAAATAATCCCTTTAGCACCTAGCTCCCATAATTGCTTTGGAAATTCTTTATTTATGAGTCAATTGTTTTTTGACTAATAAATGACTTCATTATTGACTCCTATATAAGCCATTTAAAGTTCAAAAGTTAAAATGTGATTCGGTAAGTACAAATATAAGAGAAAAGTCTCATAATCACGTCACACACAGGAGTCAGAACATATCCTATATTAAAAAAAATGAACTTCACAGCTTTTTTTTCTAATTTCTATTTTGATAACACTATCTCTGTGTGTAAGCTTTAGCCCAAAGAGAAAGATCAAAAGCACTACTGGAAGCCGTGACTGCTGTGTTATATTTTGCCCAAAGAAGGGATCACAGGGGTAAAAGAATGAGTAGGACTACCTGAAAATAGGTTTTGAATACTAAATGTTCATTTCAACATCTGGACCTGTAAGACAGTTGACCATCCTGGAGTAGCTTTTTCAGACACTACTGCAGTGAAGAGAGTTCCATTAACATTCAAAACAATAGGCAAAGAGCAATTTTTGCAGGTCCAAGTCTGAAATACTGGTCTTTGAGAACACCTCTCATGATCACTACAAAATATGATACTAGCATCCTTCTCTTTAACACAAGTTTTCCATTGTCAGGTGTGCCAGATGCAAATTTACAGGGGATGCTGAAGGTACCAGATATCAATGCTAACTTGTGAAGGACATACGTTACGTGATAAATATATCACATGACATATTAGTGGTCACACAGCTGTGCAACCTTTCCTCATTCACACAGGGATTAAACTTGTTCCTCAATGTCATCCTAACAAGATGACGTTTTTAGCAGTTCAGTTGAAAGTTCATCAAAGAGGAAATTATTCAGAATAAATATGTCAGTGTTTGATGTTTTATTAGGAGATTTTGAGCCAGTATAAAATGAAGAGCTTGTTTCTGCAGCTAGCATGACAGTGTACAAAACCATGTCACACTAAAAAGGCAGAGGTGACTGATTGAGGTACAGCTCTGTGCTGACTGACCAAACAACCTTTCTGATGTGTTAAATGTTAAGCTATATTCGAATTGACAAATACCTACATTTATGTTATTTATACACATCAGAAAACGTCATTATGTTTTGACGATTTACCTGAAAAGGTTTCTTCCAAAAATACGTATAGCAATATTTAATACAGCCATCACATTATTAAAACAGTAGATACTGAAACTACAGAAAAAAAAAGAAGAAAAAAGATATTAGGCCAGGTAGTCATCTTCAGTGTTTATTGAATGCTTAGGGAGTACTAAAAACAAGACAAAGACCTTGAGAAGGATAAGCTATTAAGCGACTTTTAGTCTTGAAGACACTATCTTCATTCTGACATTATGGAAAGGAATTCTGAGAAAAGTGGAAAGCACAGCTTGCTGTCAGAGGTCTCTGCTAGTGACTGGACAGATGGATTTAAAAATGACAATGAATTACTGTTATATTTATATTAATATACAAAGTTGTAAATGGTGTATGATACATATAGTATGTCAAAATACAGTTAGGCATATTTAAAATTGCAGTTTCCAAAGGTAGTAATTAAAAGAAAATAACAAAAAATATTAATACAAGTATTTAATACCATTCAATACAATTAATTCCAGAGGACATTAGTAGTGACAGGACAGGAACTAATAATTTTAAACTCAAAGATGGTACATATAGATTGAATATAAGGAAGAAATTATTTACTATGAGGGTGGTGAGACACTGGAACAGGTTGCTCACAGAATTTGTGGATGCCCCATCATTGGAAGTGTTCAAAGTCAGGTTGGATGGGGCTTTGATCAACCTGATCTGTTGAAAGATGTCACTATCCACAGCAGGGGGGTTGACTAGATGATCTTTGAACCATTCTATAATTCTGTGACTCTACGACAAAATACCAGCACAGATAACATTTTGAATAACACTGAGATGCAATTTTTTTGTACTCTTAAAGGGTTAACTTTTTTAGACTTAATATTCAGTAAAGCACATATAAAGTTTCACATAGATTGAAAACTGTATACAAGATACAACACTAACCATTACTTTATTAAGCACAGTCTATTAAAATGATAACATCTTGGGTTTTAGAATGGTTGCAGTAATTAAAGCTGGTCAAACCTTTCTGCACAAGATAAAGAGTCAGCTGAATTTTGGGGGAAATTTTCAATTAGCCTACTAGATTAAATCTGTCTTGGTTTAAATCTGTCTGGATGATTTAAAATGGTAAATGCTTTGCTATATATGGGATTCAGTTTTAGATTAACACTCACAAATTCAAGTGTCTACATGTGAGCTAGGTATCTTATCTCACTTTATAATCAAGGCAGAGCTAATCAATGCAACCACTGGAGCCTAGAAATAAGTTCAGCTCGTTTTAAACTAGGTATCTATGGAGACATACAGTTGTCTAAATACAGGAGTTGTTTAATGTTACTTGAGATGGCCAAGGGTATCTGAAACATCAACATGTCAATGTAGCTGAAGTCTCCTTTCTGAGAAGCGACAGGTGGACACAGGAGTTACAGTAGACCTGCACCCTCCTTGTCCAAGGTCTGCAGGCCAGGCAGGTTACTCAAAGCGTCACAGACAGCAGAACACTTCTATGTTCAAGCAATTGAATAATTCCTTTAGTAATTCTTCAGACCAGTGGGAAAACTTCAGTTGTGGTGCCTATATCTGATGCTTGCCATTTCAGACCCATCTGACCTAGACCCAGAGGGCAGAAGTCTCCACTGATCTTATAACTTACCTACCATCCCTGTGCAGATGCCTCTAATACCCTATGCCATCATCTCAAGCAGCACTGGATGGTTTGGAAATTGATTTGAATCTGTTTACTGAGGTGAAATAACATCTTTTTGATGTTCCCCAGGATTACTTGTTTCTTAGACATTACTTGCTAAAATAAGCACTTACCTCCTTTAGTCCACCCTTACACTGTGAGCAGAAATCTTGTTCCCTCCACGATATATACCTCAATATAGATTTTCCACTCATGATCCATTCCAAACACAGAATCACAGAATCACAGAATCACAGAATTGTATAGGTTGGAAAAGACCTTTAAGATCATCGAGTCCAACCGTAAACCTAACACTACCAAGACCACCACTACACCATGTCCCTAAGCACCTCATCCAAACGTCTTTTAAATACCTCCAGGGATGGTGACTCAACCACTTCCCTGGGCAGCCTGTACCAATGCTTGACAACCCTTTAAGTGAAGTAAAATTTCCTAATATCCAGTCTAAACCTCCCCTGGCGCAACTTGAGCCCATTTCCTCTTGTCCTATCAAATGAAACAATGTAATTACATGATGAACCTTGACAAAGTAAGTGAGCCTTAACCTTATTTCTAGGGACACCAGATTTTGTCTGATGTTCTAAAAATAAGGAATTTAAGTATGGGCCATCCTTCAACAATGTCTATATTACACTGTTGGAAAAACAGTTGAGGGAAACCAGCTCTTAACAAACAATGGGACTGTGAACTATAGTCCCTATAAGGACTTGCACTAGGAAAGTACAGCTTCAGCATTGTTTTTTAAATTTATTGAAAATGTAATATTATTATTCAACTCAATAGAATGAATCATTTCATTTGGCAGACTGGCAGAGGGAATGAAGGAGGTGAATATCAGCACATCTTTTTATATTGTCTGGATCTGTTACTTTATGTGTTACCATCCTATATGCCATCTAACTAAAAAGCGATGTTAAAAAAACAATCCTTTGTAAAGAATGTATGTTTTACTTCTTTTCACTTTTGACACATACTTGAAAACTAAACAGTGAACTAAAATAATCCCAGTCATTGTAATTCTAGAGAGTGTGAGCATAAATTGCATATAGATCTTGAACTTGTACATGAAGCATAGGAAGAAAGGTAATCAATAAAAAATTTTATTGTCTCAATATTACCTAAGATACACTAAGGGAGAAAAAAAATATATAGCTATTTTCATCAGCAGGATTGTGAGAGTACGTCTGCTTTCTGAGGTGGGACTTCTCCATAACATTTACTTTTCAATCACAAGTGTTTGAGGTTGAGATTGTGATTCATTTGTGCAAAACAAATGTTAATATGTATTTTTATTTGCTGAAGCATATATTGGGACACCTAGAGCAGAGTGTTTGATGATTCATTCTGCATAAAATTGAAGTTCAAAGTCCTCAGAAGAAAAATCTGTTACAAATACCAACATGACAACATAGGAGTTGCATCCTATGCTAGATCTTTGCCATAGGTTTTTCTCTCATGTTGCTTATTTCTGAAAGCTACATCAATAAGTTATTTTTGTACATTAGTACCTATTAGCACAATATCTCACTGCAGTTGTAAATCTGTAATACTTTCTTTGGTTCTAAGAAATTATACAATCCCGTATTTTAATATTATTTCTATTGGGTTCCTCTTGCTTGTAATTAGTTTTATGAAATAGCTTTTTGTTTGTTTGTTTAAAATATATCTTTCTTAGACACAAAAAATTTTATACAGTCCCATACATATTGCTGGGTCAGTGAATTTTCTGCTCTTTAGGGAAATGATATCTCACCTTTGTTAGTTATGCCACAGTGACACACACTTTGTTCCCATTTAAGCCACACAATTGAGGAGATGCTTGAAATAATCTGGACACAGACCACTGTATTGTTATTGACTGTTCTGACTTCATATGTAGATGCTCTCCCGCTCCATGTTTACTAGATTTTTTCCACTACACTGCTAAAATAAAACGTAGACTCACATTTTCCTCCTTACCTTGCTTTAATCTAAATAAATTCCCAAATGGATTCTAAAGTCTGCCTTATGATATAACCTTGCCTTGGTTTCAGTTAATAAATAGTCACTTTTTTATTTTCTGCTTTACTTTAAGTTACAAAATTAAATAAATATTACCTATTCTCAGTTTCCTTATTGAAATTAATGAACGATATATTCCATTTCATCTGCTTTGGATGAAATTAATAAAATTTGAATCCTATTTTATCTTTTCTTTTCTGAAATTAATAACCTGTATGACCTTTGTTATCTTTCTTTGACTTAAAAATGTAATCTTCATGTCTATTTTTGCTTTCTGTGTCCTGAATTGCTGAACCCAGCTTTGTCTCCTTCAATAAAATTAACAGTTTCCTTAAATCATTTTATCTTAATTTTTATTTAAATGAGAGAATTCTTTATTACAATTTCCTTGCCATCATTCCTTGGTTTCAGTGAAGGTCTAAAACAGTAATCTGCTAAGAAACATATTACTTTAAACAATTAATTTTCTGTCTAATGCATTAGTATGTAATTTCTTCCACCTCAATGTCCCCTTCCCATCCCATGTGTCTTTGCAATTTTTAATCATTTTATATTTTCTTTGTATTTTTGTCATTTTTTTCTCTTTTGTCTCAGTAAGGTGCACCCTGAGCCTCTAGCTACACAGCTTTCCTCCCACATGCTCTCTGTGCACAATCAAATTTGCAGTGTGGCTGTAATTCATCCCTGTGGCAAAAGGTAAGAACAAAGTCTATGAATCACCTAAGTCCAACTGAAGCCTTTAAACAGACATTATATTATCACTGTGCATACAAATGAGTTTTGTCATTATAGAGTTTCCCCAGTTTATGTGCAACTGTTAGATATGTACAGTCCAACAGAAGCCCCCTGGGGAAAAAAATACATGAAACAACCAAAACAATCTGACTTTTATGAACTTCCAAAGTTGATATAAATGATTGGTCTTAAAAAAAAAAATCTTCACAATACTTGGCAGTATCCTTATTGACAAGACTGGTTTTTTTTCCCCTTTTTTTTGTATTAATTTGGCATAGAATTATTAACACAAACTAAATTTAGCGTTTGAAATAAAATGGCTTTTGTGGATACGCTGAAAACTGCAGGTAAGTTCTAATTCTCTGTTCTGTGAGCTGGTGGAAATGTTTACTTACTTCATATTCCAGACCTCTGAGATGCCATTTGGGACCTTTGGCCAACCTCTAGCCCTAAGGTCTTTTTGCCAATCATTTTGCCAGCTGCCATGTGATCCCTGTTTGCAAGATAACCTCCTGGAATTGGTAGAAAATGTCATTGCTGGCACAACAGAAATCTAAACTGTGATTAAGATTTGCATTTTTGAAATCACATTTTTTCATAAAGTCACTTTTAGACTACATTACCTAGATAGCTCCTGACTAGAAAAGAATAGAAAATTCTACATGATAAATGGGTATTGTGAAAAAGAAGTTAGAAAGAAGCCCTACCAAATGAAGACCTGGTCCTAAATTTATTGAACTAGTGGAAAAATTCTCAATTATTTTATTGAGCTTTGCCTCAAGGTGATAAGGAACACATAATCAATAGCAAACTGTCAGTTATTATCTTCAAGTTACGTGAGGCTGGATCTCCAGCAGACTTAAACTGATGCAACTCTATTTGTTTAAATTCAGTTGTGTCTTTGCAGATTAAATGAGACTGTGTCAAATTTTAGTTTAAAGCTTTCACTGCTTACCAAAACATCTCTTATGAGTGAAATGTCCCTGTAGTTTAATTTGAGGTCATTTAGAAGAAATATAAAAGATGGATAAAACATTTCTAAATTTTTTTAGAATATTTTTTAGCAAAATTTAGAAATTTTTTTTTGCCTTTTTAAGAATATTTTTTAGAAAAAATATTTTAAGGAATTTATCCTGTTCATTAAGAAGAGTTCTTTAGAAAGTGATCAGGAAGGAATAATAACTACTTTTAATTACACCACCTATCTAGTCTGAATAATCTAACTACAGAGCATTTTGCCTGCAATGTGTTACAGTGGGTCATTGATGCTGCCTATGATCCCTTATTCTCTCAAGCAGCTCTTAGAAACCCCTCACCCTCATTCCCTTTCTGTATGTGTTATTCAACCCCTTGAAGCACTAGTTAGAGACACTCATAACATGGCAATGATTCTGCTTCAAAAGCTGAAAAAGAAAGGATTCCCACATGGTATTTTCTTCCTTTCTGTTGTGAAACACTGTTTTGGACTTGGAACTGACCATGGTTCATATTCAAAGAAATGTTCATCAAGATTATACACGTTCAAGGAAGATATTGTCTGGGCATACTGACTCTCCACGACGAATAATTGTTTTCAGCTGCCTTCAGGAACCCCACTCCCAGACAGCTGGGAAAATAACAATACACTATGATGATCAGGACTGAACAGTGCTGATACCGACACAGGAAACATGTTCCAGTTCTGGGTATCCTTTAAAATGAAAAATATCTTCCTTGCAGTCCCCTACTGGTTAAGCAGAATGACTGTTTACTCAGAGATGAGTGCACATGAGGAGAGATGTTATTGCTTAGATAGGGTCCCTCAGTAAAGAGATGAAATGCTGTAATTTTTTGGATAAATAATTTGAAATATTTAAGGGTGGTTTGTTTGGTCATTTGTTTTTTTTTAATTCCTTGAGCCAAATTTCAGCTTCTTTCTCACTCAGAATGAAAACAATTTGCATGATTGGAAAAAGAAATCAGAACATTCATTTCCTTCAAAAATTCTCATAGAATATATATGCTGTTTTCCCACAAATGTAATTTCATACAGTGTGTCTTTCAGATAGACAGCACTGAGGGACAGCTGCTGAGAGGAAACATATTCATTTTCCATTGTAAAACTTGATTTTAGATCTAGCTAGAGCATATTTCTCTTAGTTATATCAAGTCCTACTCGTCTTGTTAGCCTCTGTGTAGCTGCAGGGAAAGCAATGTTGAAAATTCATAGTGAATTTCTTTAAGCACAAGCAAAACCCGAGAAAATAAATTGTCTAATAAAAAGAGGTCATTTCTACCTACCCAGTTAAAAAAAAAAAAAAAGAGAGAGAGAAAAAATCATCTCCATCGGTGTGTTTTTTTTCTCAGAAGAAAAAGAGCAAAATAAGTCTGAGAGATGTGATTATAAGAGACTACCTAGAAATAATTAATAATAAGGTCTGTAGAAACTGTCATATGTACATATGATGCCCTTAAATTAATAGAGGTTTACATTGCCTACATTGTTTTCCACAAAGAGTGCTGTTCCATTCTATTTGACCTTAATTAGTATAATTGATAGTAGTTTTAGAGCTGCACACCATTTTAATCATGTAGTTACAGCTTTCATGACAGAAGAAAAATGAAATAGCAGCTGGGAGTTATCTATTAATAGTGAGGGAACAGAAAGGTAAAAGGAAAGACTCATCTCTTCTAGGACTTCAGGGCTTTTATGGCGTTAGTAATGAATGAGTAATGTATTCTAAGAGGAGCATGCTGATCTCCAAGGATGTAATGAAGGGCAGCAGGAGATAGGATCAATGTGAGTTAGAAATTTGATATCATTATGAAATCATATGGCTACAAGAGCATATGGATAGGCCAGAAAAAATGTCAAAGCTTGAGAATATAAACCATGAGTATGCATGCATGTATGAGTGGGATTACCTGGGCATGTGTGTTAGGGGTTCAGACTCTGACATACAGAGTACTTTAAAGTTTCCTGGAAAAGCATGCAGTGCTACTGCAGGTCCTGAGGTCAGAGTGAGAATGCCAGAATGACCAAAATGTATTTGGAGATATGATTATTCGGAATGGATTTGAAACAAGCCAGGGTACAATGAAAAAAGAGAATAAACAAGAGAGTTCTAAGCTGCAAGCAAAACATCCTAAGCGAGTAGGTTTTTTCATTAGCTTCAGTTGGTAATTCTTTTCTTGAATGTTTCTCCTGTCTTTATTAATGACACTCAGAGTTTCTGAAGTTGGCAAGCTTTACAAGAAAAGAAAGCTTGTTCTACTGTCTCTTTCTCACAGATCTAGTTAAAAAACCCCCAACAAAACAAAACAAAAAAACCCTCAACCACTGGCACTTACTGCGTATCATACTGGGAGAAAAAGCATGTCAAGCTAACTGCCAATTATGTATAAATCTGTATTCCACTAAGTTCCTCTGTGGCACTACAGTTTGGCACATTACTTTTGTAAAAATTACAGTGTAAGATGAATTAATTGATAAATACTCTCTATATTTTATATCTAACAATTCTTTTTTCTTTAAAATAAAAAGGAAAAAATGAACACAGAGTTCAATTAACTTAAAAAATATGGCAGAGGACAGCATAATTGAAAGTGAAAAATCTGGGTATATATATTAGTTTTTAACTGTGCACATACCCAGAGAAGAACTGTGTTTACTTAAGGTAGACCAACTTGGTCATGAAAACAAATAATATAACATAGCTCTTATAACTTAAACATAATCATACCTATTTTGAAGATGATGCCAAAAAAGCTTAATTGAGGTACCGGCTGTGTGTTATTCATAGCACTAAAACATTTTTGTAGTTCCAGTCTTTATGGATTTTACATACAAACACTGCTAGGAATATTCAACTGTCATTACATATGTGGGAATAGTCAAAGGGTAAGAAAGAAAAATATTTCCAAAGACTTGTAAAACAAATTCTCATCCAGCTTTTTTTCTAGCTTTGCAGAATGATTGTTGGCCTTTTTCACTATTTTCTTTTTCACTTGTGTTTCTTCTCTCCTGTATTCTTGCACAAAGAAATGAACTTTGACAATGGGGTTTCTAAGACTTTTGCTGCCTAAGAAATTCACCCTGCAATTATTTATACAATGAATAGTCACTAAATCTGTTGCTGTTCCAGTTAACAGTATATTGTGGCTACATGATAGAGCCAGTTCTATTTTTAGGTCAATCAATGCAGAAAGGACACACTTTTTTTTTTTTTCCTGTGTCTTTTGTTATGACATATTTTAATCTGCTCTATAGAAAAAATATTAACCACACATTGGGGTTAATACATTAAAAGTCAGGAAAACACCAAAGTTAAGGTTACACATGGAATTCTACCTCTATATGCGAGAAAATCTGCACGACAATTGCATTTATTACATAACTATATAGAATTAGTAAAATATCAGATGATTTTTCCAACGATTTTAAGAACACACACGTGGAGTCTTGCACCACTTACTTTATTCCTAAACATATAAACATTACTTGCATTCTATATCTGCCTCTGTACTGACTTAACTCAGAGTTCCTTACAAGTAGCCACGCATTTCAGAAAGTTAAAGCTTTTAAACTTCCAATGAAAGGGCAATGTGCAACAAAACCCAGGGCACAGATTTTGAAATTAGTTCACAACTCTGATGAAGCACAGCACCTTGATTTCATTATGATTTTCCCTTCACAATTATATAAATCGTGAAAAATAATTAGTATTTTTCATTCCTTCTCCTTTTCCTTATAGAGCACTAACTCAGTTCAAATAAAAGTAAAAAATTCTGAGATCTACATGAAACTTACTGTCTAAGTTTCTTGTAGATATTAAACTCAACTTATTAATCAGTCAAAAGCACAGCGTTCACTGTGTGAACAGATATGCAGAGCCCTTTTTTCTGGTTCAAAGTCTGGTTTTGGTCTACAAGATTTAATACTTTATCCTCAGCTGGGGAGGAATAAAGTATTCCTTTACTGGGGAAATTGTGGAAATGTCATTAGCATCCTCAATTTAAACAAACAAACAAACAAACAAACAAAGAACCCCCCCAAACCCCAAACATTTTAATATATATATCTCTATACTAATACCTAATCATCATCTGTAAATGTTTACATGTCCGCTATTTACTGAAAAAAAAATTAAACAAAGACTATAACAAACAAATGGGATTTGCTGTTGTCTAAACATGACTTTTTAAGACTTGTCTCAGATCCATCAAATTGAACAGACGGATTTCAGTGCAAATGACTAGCTTTATCTGCAGGCCCAAGAGAATTTGTATTAATTTTATAGCTTGTTTGAAATTTCTCCTGTCTTAAAGTTTGTTATTTTTATTCCTCTCCTCATATTTTCTTAATTTTACACTCTTCAATAACATCATACTTTACATGATAGCGTAGCTTTCTTTGGAGGTAAGACTGTTTTTTTTTCAGAATGAGACCAATATGACAATACATCTGACTTTATATATGAATCCAAACAAAAACATCTAATTTCTTTTCCATTTTCATTTATTGATTTTAGTAGTGAATCACTACAATTGCCTAATTTCAGTTACTACACTATCATTACAGCTCCATATTTCTCCAAAGTTACCTCCAATCTGGATTTAAGAGACAAACTGTCATTCATATTGTGCCACATTTCCTTCTCCAGCTGTTATTGGAGAAGTATTCTTAAGATAGTGATATATTTTATGAAATGTAGTACAGCCAAGTATCTAAAGCAGGGAAAGACCTAAAATGCATTACACCCCGCAATACGGCAACTCAGGCCAACATCTTTTAGTAAAAAGTAAAACTTCTGGTAGCTAGAGATAGAGAATTAGATCTAGAAACTAATCCTGAAGTAGAGCTAGAGTTCTGAATTTGAGTGGAGTGAAAATATCAGGAATAATTCTGTTAAGAAATTTCAAATTATACTTTTTCAGGAATGCTATTGGAGAAATAGAATAATTATTTGCAGTATTTATTAATGAAGGGATAAAAAGTGCCACTTTTTCAAAGAAAATGTCTTATAACGGTGAAACAATCTACTTTTTCAAATGTTAAAATCCTACCACTGTCCTTTAAAACATATGTCACGTCTGCTGTCTTTCAGCTTAGATGCTGCTGTCTTTGAACTTCTCATAGTGTAATGATTTATAAAAATGTGATCTATAATACACACTGACTGCAGCACGGGTGTTTGTTCTATTGATGCATTTATTTTTAAGTGTACTCTTAGAGTGAATTTTGGAAAAAAAAGGCATGCTTGAAAGTTCTGAAATTTCAAATTATTCTGATAAATATAATAATAAGTCATGTGGCCAAAAGCTGCACTTACATAAGTCAATGAGAAATCAGGGAATTAATGTTTTGTTGGTAAAACATACATACCATGAAATAAAAATCCAGTTAAACTATAATTTTTATACTTGGTTATTGTTATCTTATTGTCATCATAAATTAGTATACAATATTTTCTAAGATTACATAGTCTCAAATTCTGACATAAAAATTATTCCTTTTTGTTATTCAACATTAACTACGAGAATCAATCCTGTTATTTAGATTATTATATTTATAAATGTTGGGGCAAACACATCCCCTCAGAGCATCAATAGGAGGTGATCTTGTATTATTAATATCATTGCAAATCAAGAACAAACTGTATAATCAGTTCAATGTATGAGTTGGTTGTGTTCGAGTAAAATAACTTTTTTACTTTTCAATTATCATCCTTTGCTTCTCCCAAAAGAATAAAAAATTTATTTCACATTCTTACTTTATAATCCACATGTATTCAAGAAAAGGAATGCCAGCCACTGGTGGTACTGATTTACTGAGAATTTTTACACAGTCCTCGATCTATGGAGCTTTTAGAACAAAATTATGTTGACTTTTTGTGTACATGAGGGATGAATGTGAAGTTGGGAATGGATTAAGGAGGACAAAAATAACCTTTTCTCATACAATCCATATTTAGCAGAGGAAGGGTCAATGGCACTTAGGCAGCACAGTTTCCAAAAGATATCTGCCTAGAAGATGTCATGAAAGTTTGAAATCCTGATGCTTATAGTCCTTTTCACCTGCCAGCAATGTTGACCAGAAGCTAATCAGTGCTCCCTGACTGTGGCACAACAATTGTGTTTCACTGTAGCATCTTAAGGGTGGTAAAAGGGAATCTTGATCCCTTGATCACAAAAGAGCATTGTGCTTCATAGCTCTGTGCCATTAGGCACTAAATGTGAACCACAGGCTATACAACAATAGGAAGTAATGTAGCACAATTTTTTTCCTATCATTTATTCTATATACTCTGAGATATTGTATTCTACCATCAGAAAAGAATGTTTTGACTGAGCTCATCCAAGCATCAGAGCATCTTTATAAACAGAAAGCAAAACTATGACTCATCTCTGTATGACTAACATTTTTGTCAAGGCCATCTAAACATTTCACCTGATAGTGGAAATAGATGTTGAAAAGAATAAGAGAAGGAATTCACTCATGTGGATTTTCATTGGAAAGCAGATCAAAGTAAAAGTGTAAGTTCAATTTCAATGTGAGCTGAATTTCATCAAACTTTAGACACATACATAAACCCACCCTAACAAGTCCATCTCTTTCTTGTGCTGGGGACCCTAGAGATGGATGCAATACTCCAGGTGAGGTCTCATGAGAACAGAGAAGATGGAGAAGAATCACCTCCCTTGACCTGCTAGCCATGCTTCTTTTTGTGCAGCTCAGGATATGATTGGTTTTCTGGGCTGCAGTCGCACATTGCCGGCTCATATCCAATTTTTCATCCTCCAGCATCCCCAAGTTCTTCTCAGCAGGGCTGCTCCCAATCAATTCATAGAATCATAGAATCATTTAGGTTGGAAAGGACTTTTAAGATAATTGACTCCAACCGTTAACCTAACACTGCCAAATCCACCACTAAAACATGTCCCTAAGCACCACATCTACACATCTTTGAAATACCTCAGGGAATGGTGACTCCAGCACTTCCCTGGGCAGCCTGTTCCAATGTTTGACAACCCTTTCGGTGAAGACTTTTTTCCTAATGTCCAATTTAAACCTCCCCTGGTGCAACTTGAAGCCATTTCCTCTTGTCCTATCACTTGTTACTTGGGAAAAGAGACCAACACCCACCTGGCTACAACCTCCTTTCAGGTACTTGTAGAGTGTGATAAAGTCTCCCCTCAGCCTCCTTTTCTCCAGGCTAAACAACCCCAGTTTTGCTCAGCCGCTTCTCATAAGACTTGTGCTCTAGACCCTTCACCAGCTTCATTGCTTTTCTTTGCACACACTCCAGCACCTCAATGTCTCTCTTGTAGTGAGGGGCCCAAAACTGAACACAGTATTCAAGATGTGGCCTCACCAGTGCTGAGTACCAAGAGCCGATCCCTTCCCTGCTCCTGCTGGCCACACTATTTCTGATACAAGCCAGGATGTTATTGGCCTTCTTGGCCACCTGGGCACACTGCTGGCTCATATTCAGCCGGCTGTTGACCAACAACCCAAGGTCCTTTTCCACTGGGCAGCTTTCCAGCCACTCTTCCCCAAGCCTGTAGCGTTGCATGGGATTGTTGTGACCCAAGTGCAGGATCTTGCACTTAGCCTTGTTGAACCTCATACAATTGGCCTCGGCCCATCGATCCAGCCTGTCCAGATCCCACCCTCAAGCAGATCAACACTCCCGTCCAACTTGGCGTCATCTGCAAACTTACTGAGGGTGTTTTATTTCATCCCCCAACCTGTACTGAAATTGGGGATTGCCCCAACCCAGGTGCAGGATCTTGTACTTGGCCTCAGTCAACTTCATGAGGTACGCATGAGCCCACTCCTCAAGCTTGTCAAGGTCCCTCTGGATGGCATCCGTATCAACTGCACCACTCAGCTTGGTATCATTTGCAAACTTGCTGAGGGTGCACTCAACCCCATTATCTATGTCATTGATGAAGGTATTAAATAGTATTGGTCCCACTATGGACCCTTTGGGGACACCACTCGTTACTGATTTCCACTTTGACATTGAGCCATGGACTGTAACTCTCTGGATGCAGCCATTCAGCCAATTCCTTGCCCATCTAACAGTTCATCCATCAAACCAATATTTCTCCAATTTAGAGGCAAGAATGTTGGGGGCGGTGGGGGAGGGATTCAAAGACCTTACAGAAATCCAAGTAGGTAACAAGTAGGAACTAGTGAGTCTATTTGAGACACGTGCATTAGGATCAGACAAATTTTGCTATGTAAGTACCTCCTTCTCTTCATTTTAAGGCATTCTACACAGCTAGGTCAGATGCAGACATCCACAGTCATGTGAGCTGAATCTCACCAGGGATCTATTTCCACAGGGAGAGTTCAGAACATGTTAGAGTTACTGCTATTTCTGACATGATTTGCAGCTGCTGTTCATTATGAAGAACATCAGAAGCTAGAGGGTCAGATTAGCTATTTATTCTTACAATATCCATAGACAGAGGCCAGCAGTCTTCTGTTTATAGTACAAAAAGCTCCTTACTATTACTCCGTACTACTTGTTTGAACTTAAATGTTACAAAGGGAACAAGTTAACTTCAATTAGATTAAGTTTTGTTGGGCTTTGAGTAAGTTTTGCCAAGCTTGTTCAGCTATATGAAATTTGTCTCTATGTAGGGTTTGGTCAGACCTGAAACAGAGCATGAGTTTCCTCATGGATAGTTACGCTGTTACTTTCTTGACTACTTTGGGTACCGAATTGTGAATTGAACTGTGCAACAAAAGCTGCTTAGCACGCATAGGTTTGTAAACTTATCTACAACCCCCTCAAATGACTCTAATTCCGCCTTCTGGTCAAGGATGGTACTACCTTATAGGGACTTAGGAACATGATGGTGACAGGGTATTTGATATTTTACCCTGGAATATCCACGAACCACTTTAGATATGCAAATCTTGGACTTAACCTACTTAGGGGTTTCCAGAACATCTTGATGACTGAATGCACTGAAGCTTAGGAATACAGATTGATTTTTGGCTTGTGAGTATAAAATGGGATGATTCATACTTCAGGCTTCATATATGAGATCTTTTATTATAATAGCAGCACTGTTTTTACAGCACCTCATGCTCCATTCAGTTGCAAGCTGTAGGTATCTGGGACTGACTTACCACCTTAAATAGCAACAAGAACAGGATTTTAAATTGTCATTGAGAAATGTTAAGAAATATATTTGAGGAATTTGATATGTTTTTTCCCTTTGGATGACTATAGCAATCACAGAGGATATTTTCTCTGAAAGGTCACATGAAGTAGGTATTTGCACAGTACATTAAGTTGCTGTTGCTGAAAATATATTTCAACCTTTCCTGAGTGCAATATATTAGGATAAAGTCTTTCAAATACGTAATGCTGCATTTTCAACCCAGCCTTCTTAAGCATTAATTACATCAGAAGATTAAGGGGAACAAGAAACAGAGTATGCAAACAATGTGTTTCCAAGCTAAACATTTAATAAAACTTTCCTTTTATTAAAAAAAAAAAAGGCTAAAAAGTACCCTTTGAGATAGATCAAAATCAAACTTTTCAATTTTCAAGCCTGAATTTTAATTTACTGAATAAACTTTCTATGTTTGGACATCTTATTGTTTTCTTTCTGGCCTGACTCCATCTCCAGCAATTGTTAAATGATTTATAAGAGCTTCTCATATTTACATAGCACCCAATATAGAAATCGCATTTTTTCCATCCTCTGTGTAAAATATTAGTAACTCTATCTTATACCCCAACTTTCATTTTATTATTGATGATAAGGAACTGACAACTGCTTCACACTAAGAATCTAAAAATATAGATCATATTTTGCAAAGGAAAATCCAATTTCTTGTATTAAAAGAATGGGGGAACCAGAAATTTTCTGAGTCGGTAGGTGATATTTTATGATGTAAATTATGCCACCTGTTAACCAGAAATTAAGAATTTATGGTGCTTGGTCAAACATGAAAATATTGCCTTCAAACAATAACAAACAATAATAAAACAATTATTTTGTCTGGTGCACACAAGATTAGCCTTATGACCAACACATTTTCTCAAAATCAGAGATTTGTGTCCACTCAATGATTCAACACTTTTAAAAGTCCTTTCATTGCTGTTACATATCCTCTTTTAACTGAACAATCCACAGAAGGAATTATAGAGAATCACTGTTGATGAGAACCTCTTCATCTTGTTTGTTATGGAAAGATTCCACATTTAGAATTGGACATGTTACAAGACAGAGGTATCAACATAGACCAAAAAAATGTATTTTTGTATACATTTATATGTAATTTCCCTCTATGTAGTTATATCTGTAGCTTTATTGCCTCTCCTTTCATGAATACTTAGCTTTCTTAATAGCCTCAAGACACATGAACAAACTTTTGTAAGTCTAAATATAGCATATTTCCAAATTTCTTTTATTCATTACACTACTGACATCTACAGTTCACCTCAAGAACTGAGTGAAAGACGCTTTTCTTGGTAGACACCATACTGGATAAGTTCCATAATTTCATGATGTTCCATGTCTTTTACTGATCTACTTTTAATTATTTCCTAACAGCCAGTTGTCAGGTACAGGTGTTAAGACTTGACTGGCTTAAAATTTCCCAGGTAGCATTTATAGCATTTATAGCTAAAATGCACAGTTAAACTCATAATTAAAAGAGGACAAGAGGCAATGGGTCCAAACTGAAACACAGGAGATTCCATCTGAACATGATGGAATCTGATGGAAAAAAGAAACACTTTTTTACTGTGAGGGTGACTGAGCGCTGGCACAGGCTGCCCAGAGCGATTGTGGAGTCTCCCTCCTTGGAGATATTCAAAACCCATCTGGACATGGTCCTGGGCAACTGGCTCTATGTGGCCCTGCTTGAGTGGCCCTGCTTGAGCAGTGGGGTTGGACCAGAGGACCTCCAAAGATCCCTTCCAACCTCAACTATTCTGTGTGATTCTGTGAAAACAATTTATAGTTAAAATTTCTGCTTTCCAAACGTCTAAGCCATTGAGCTGCTTAGAATAAGAGACACGAGCTTTTTGTTGTCAGCTCAGCCACTTCATAGTTAAGCTTTTTTTAGACTCTTGGGTATATACCATCTGGAGTGGTGACTCTCTGCTTTTGAAGTTGTTGGTTTACTCAAAAAATGCTGTTTATGACAAGTCATTCTCTGAGGATTCCTTACGTTAATTATTAAACAAGCCAGGCCCAAACTGCTGCATTTTTATTGATGGTGATAAGAAATGATTCACTTCTCAGTATTGTCTGCATCTTGTTTAGCTGTTTCTTTTAACCCTTTGATAGCAGACCAGTCTTCCCCTTCATAATGAACATGGTTTTTTTACAAACCATTAAGATTCAATTTTGGCATTTCTGATTTCCTCTGATTTTAATCATTAATCACAAAACATTCCTCCTTTCTCTTTTCCACAGTAAACATGTTTCTGGAGGAAATGTGGTAGGGCAAGGCAAAGGAGCCAGGGAGTCCATCTCACAAAGATGACATGGTATGTACACGTACATTGATAACAGCATTTTTCCAGGTCACCAAAGAGGGTGGTGACCTCCCATGGCTTTCCTTAATTTATGGCCATCTTTATTATTAGCTGGGCAGTGACTTTTCCTCATGGGATAGGAATAATTCAACGTATTAAGCAATTTCTCAAACATCTTCATACTTATTGAACCTAATAGCAAATCTAGCTCCTGATGGGGATGTAAATCCTGATGTAAATTCTTAGGATTTCTGTATTTGTGTTTGTGCAAAGAATAGTTTATATTTCTAATGGGATATTAGGTTTGGTGTTCTTTGAAATAACTTTGTTTTGAAGTGTTTCATAGGCAAGAGCATCAGATAAGGTACCTCCTTGATTCCAGAGACTTTCCATAACTAGTGTTAAGAGCTATTCTGGGTAGCAGTACCTCATCTAGTAAGTATCAAAATCAGAGCTCTTTGAAAGATTAAAAGTGCCTTTGCCTTCCTTTGTATGAGCCTAGTCCAGCTGGGGGTTTTACAACGGTGGTGTGGTTTGTTGGGGTTTTTTTTCTTCTTTTATTTCCTTTTTGGTTTTCTCTCTTTCTTCTATCCACTTTTAGCTTCTCTCAGGAGATGGAATCTGCTCAATCCAGATTATCAGAGCTTGAACTAAATTGCCACATATATCTTCTAAAGCACTCTTTTGCTTCTTTTCACATCACTGTGATGACAGCTAGTCATCACTCTAAGGAACCTACATATTCTTCATGCTCTAGATCTCCCTGTCTAAATATGTTAGGGATAGATGGATGCTTTTCCCTACCTTGCTTCAGTTTGAACCCACTTGGTCCTCCCTCATGGAATTGAAAAGCTTGCATCATTTGCCACATCCTCCATGCTTTCTTTTGACCAGATGTTAGTGGAAAGTCAATTAAGTCAGAGTGCACTATGGAATTCACGGAACAGATTTTACTTTTGGGACCAAAGAACCGTAAAGGCATCACAAAACAATTGCAATTCCTAATAAATGGAAGAAAGAAGATAGACAAACAATATTTTCTAAGCAAAAGAACTTGGAAAAGATTTTAAAATTCTAGAATTTATAAAAACAAAAAATTAAAAACAACTTTGAGTTAACTGCTGATAAGTATGGGGTTTACTAAGTAAAGAAATAAACTGTAACAGAAATACACATTTCACTTGTTGGAAGTTCAAACAAGTCAAAGATGCTGGTACAGGTTTATTTCAGTAGTCTTTTATATAAGCATTGTAATATGACCCTTCACTACATGAGTACATACTACTTTTCTGTGAATGTCTGTTTCCAGTCATCTTAGTATGTCTTTGGCATCTTCAGACTCAATATCCTAGTTCTAGCCTTCTCAGCTGAAGTTTTTCATCCAGTTTAACTCTCGGACCTGCCTCTGTCCTGGCTACTGTTGCATGCTTGTCCATCATCTAGGTGGACCATATATGTCAACCTCATTCTCCGTGTTGCTTCATAGACCTATGTTCACGTTCTAAATACTAATTTCTTCCCTTAATTTAGAGACACATCAAAAGTGGGCCCCTCTAAAAAACATGCAAAAGGAGGACAAATATTTCCATACCCACAGCTGAAGGAAGAAGAGATCACACAACTAATGGCTGTATGGGTCCTGAAAACAAAGAAAAAAACCACCCTAGGCGCCAATGTATCCTGTCACAGGTCTTCCTACACTCTTTCATATTTTCCTTTTTATTCTGCCTACTTACTAGCTCTTTATCTGCATATGAAGAATCCTCCTTTATAGTAATTCCTGCTTCTCTCCATTGATCAGGTCTCTACCCCTTCTCTTTGCTTTCAAAAGGGATGGCTTCTTCTATTTCACAACCATTAAGAGGCTGTATCTATACTCTCACCTGTACATCTTAGCAAGTCTCAGAGATTTGGGCCTCCACTTCCCAGACTTTGGGGTGAATTGTTGCTCCTTCATTGCCCATTTTCCCAGCTTGCACTCCAAGCAACACAAGTATGGGTAGGGACTGGCATGTCCTACCTTCCCCACTTCCCAACATGGGATCAGGATGAACCTGACTTTCCAGAAGAGTAGATAATGCTACTAGAAGTACAAAGAAGAAGCTCTTTATCTTTGGACATACTAAAAAATAAACAGCTGTACTGCAAATTACTACTGAAAGAACAGAAGAAAAAAAAAAGACACAAAGATGGTCAGGAAGAGAATGAAGACTGTGCAGCTTGAACTAGCCGTATGCCTAGATAGTAAAAAAACCTGCACCATAAGTTTGTTGTCTAAATACTAATAGAAACTGAAACTACATTAGGACAAAAAATTATTTTTTTTTCAATTGACCAGAGCAAGGTATTTGTGTATTTTTTTTTTCTCTAGCAGGTACTCACCAAATATAGTAATTAACTATTTTCAAATTCAAGAGTTAGATTATTGGAGGTAGCACAACTGACTTCTTGATTATGTGTCTTCTAGATTAATTTGAGGTCCTCACAAAATTTATTAAGTTTTGCTCACCACTCATCCACTCTATTCGCAGTGTGGGAAGTTTATTAAAATGTTGACAATGACAGGAAGAAAAACAGGAATAAAGAGGAGAGAGAGAAACAGACAGAACTACTTATAGTGGGACAAAATAGGAGATTTCATTTATCTCCCTTTTCCTTCCATGGCCAAAAGTTCAAAACATAAAATTATATTGTGGACCATCTTCTCACAGACTTAGCTTCTTTATTCAGCACTCTCTTTTCTCTAACATTGATCAGAAACTTGGCCATCTGTGGGACAGCTATTTTATTTCTTTTGCATAAAAGTTGTTTCCTGCTGTCCTGCCTATTCGCTAGTCCCTGTTTCATGCAGCAGAAGCTATTTCTCCTCATTTCACACACATAGATGAGACATCTCTCTTTCCAGAAGTTTCTTCAGCTTTCTGTATTCTATGCTATGAAGCATCAAAAGTTAGTTGAGATTGCTAGGAATTTAGGAGAGTTTCACATGATCTACTAAATCCCTACGGAATATGAAAATGTTTAGCAGATCAGAGTTTGAGAACTGATAGATTAATTTCTAGAAATATTATAATAAATGTAAAAAGCTATGTTAATTCTATATTAAGTATGCACAGTTAAAATCTCAAAGTCAGCCAAATTCAAAGGTTAAGAGTTCCATACTTCAACAGCAACTCCTGAAAACAGTAAGGAATATATATTTAATAGAAAATGGAATCAAAGGTAAAACATGCAGAATGGAATTTCTAAGAGACAATATATAGAACACATAGGACAATAAACTAAAGCAATCAAATAAAAAAACAATTATGTGAAAAAACAATTCCTTTATAGAAACAATAAAATAAAATTTAAAAAATGGACTAAACAGTTGAAATTACAAAAAAAAATTCAAACAAACATTACCAACAAATCATACTGGTGATTTCCTCTTATTCATTCTTTAGCAACACGAATATGTGACTACATATACATCATTCTTGTGAAGCCTTCAGAAACATTTTACTTAAAAGAATGTCTGCAGGATATAAAGGTAATTATCCTAACAGCTGAAATCTTTAGTTTTCAGTGTTTATCATAAACTTTAAAAAATGCAGCAATCTCAAACCTTAAACATTCCTCTCTGTATTTTCCTCTCTATGACAAAATTCATACAACTTAAATGCACTCCTAGTTTATATATAACTATGCTTATATATCAGTTTTTAGCATTGTGGCACTGTGATGTAGAAGCTTTTATAATAGAGAACATATGTCTGATTTTTCTCCAGTAGGCAGTAGAATTGCAATAAACTCTGTGATGCTGCAATTTGTTTAAGTTTTTAAGTATGTTCAGATTAAGTAATTAATCCTGACACTTGACTACTGATAAATTTTTTATGAAGTCAGGACATTTTGGTAGTAAATGTTTGACATATACTGTATGTTAAAGTGGCAACATTTAATGGGACTATAACACAAACACAAATGAAGCAGTACTGAACAAATACAATAAAGAATTGTGACCCCCACACTTGTTTGTAATATCATAGATGCCATAAATAGAGTCTTAATCTCTATGTAAATTAGATTATTTCATATTATGGAACAACATCAAGTAACTGTTGGAGTGGTTTCTTTAAAACAGCATTTAGGTTCCTGTAAAAAAAATGGCTTTTGTACATGATCTGTGGACCACAAGACAAAACTTTTTCATTCTGCTTAGTTTAGCTTAAAATTTCTCATGGTATTCATATCGGAGGATAACTATAGATCTGGGGCCCTCTGAATCTTCCTAATGAACCCATGCTTGCCTTTCTATTTCAAGATGCACAGATCTGAAATTTCTGTTTTCATACCTAAACATCTACGTTTAGAAACACATGAACTCTTTTGCAACTTCAGTGTCTCCACTACTGTATTTCACTGATATTTCAGAAACTGTTTTCATGGTGAGGAACAGACTGTTACACCTGTAGAAGCATATTATAAGGAATAAATTATAATCAGTCCTTGCTACTCTGAAGAGAACTGTCCATCATTACTGCATGCATTTCCTCCAGCCTGCTTTTCAAGCCAGTGGCATCAGCTTTGGTAAGTCACTGTAATGACCAAGCCAATCTCTTTGACTTTCCCCACATATAAACTTAGTTAGCATTTGTTTTCTGAGAAACTATCACCTTCTAGCCTCCTGCCCCAAAGTTGCGAAAAGGAATTAAAGTCATTAACTGTTCATCAATCCTCCTGTGGTTCTCCAGTGCATATCTGAATCATGTAATCACTTAGAGCTGCTGAAAAATAAAGACTGCATTACATCAGCTGCATTACAAAGTTCACCTACTAGTTCTTTGTTTTTCAGCACATAAAATAGGATAAATTTAGTCAGTTACAACTGGGCAGTTGTAATCTAGTCCTCGCCTATCTGAGTGGTGATTTGAGGTAGACTTCACCCCTTGACAGACATTTCTGTCACTTACAGACAAATATGAGGTACTGAGCAGCAGTTTCTGAAAACAGTATTTTCCTTCCTGCTATGGGAGTTTCTGCGTGCCCACAGAAACTCTAGGAGTCACATCCAAGCAAATGTGTTTGCTCTTCAAGTGTTTGGACAATACCCCCATACTGGCCATCCTGTCAGTTTTAGGCTGGAGTTTCAGGGTAATATTTTCGGAGAACAAAATTCTTACATATTAGTTGCATTTAGTCATTCGCCTGAATAACTGAAAGTAATTCAAAAAGTTAACAGTAATGAACTACATTTGTTAGAACTATAAATCAAATCTCATAGATAAGAGACAGCTACAGGAGGATTATAGCAAAAAGTTACAGTAGTGTTTTTGCAAATTTCCGAAAGTAGGCAGGGCTGGATTTTTAAGCACAGTCGGTTAAACATGATCCATGAACAGACAATCTACTTAGATTCCAAAGGAGTATTTACTACTGAGTACTGGAAAAAAAATTAAACAAAAACCAAACAAAACAACCCCCCCAAAAAACAACCAAAGCAGTAAGTCAAGGTTTTTTAGCTGTAAGATTATGAGCTTTAAGAATTGATAATATCCCAAATTCTCCTAAATCTAAAAGAGGACTGTAAAAAAAAAAATCCAACCCTTATCATCTGGAACAACTGCAATATAAATCTTAATTTAAAATGTGTTTTTCTGTTTGTATGTATACATTCGTAAGAATGCACCTGAGGTAACAGCCATACCTGTATGAGATATAATTAGTTGGCCAGCTACTTCTACTCATATCTTTCTCGGCAGATAAAAATTGTCAGTGAGATCATGCATATGTACCATTAACTAGTTGTTGGTAGGCACTTACAGTTTGGCTGCATAAAGGCAGTCTGAAGATGACCTGCATTACTTTTGCAACACCATCAAAAAGCCACACTTCCAGAAACTCTTCTATAGCTATCTATTTTAGATAGTAATATTTCAGAAGACAGGAACACAGACAGAAACTACAAAGATTAAAATGAGAACTGCTTACTTAACTTTACACATAAGTATTTTAATAACATTTTGATTTAAACACTGTGAAGTTTTTCCATATGTAGGGCTTCAGTATTTTATTTTAACTTCTGACAGAGAAGGTAATTAAGAGATCATTATGCACCTATACAGAACACCACTAGTTTTGGATGACACCTGTGGCCAAGCAAAGAAATAAAACTGATAGATGAGTCTGCCAACACTAGCCTAGCTTACTGAAAAAAAACACATCTAAACACACATATAACACAGAAATAGAGTGATGGTGAAAAATAAGAAACTTTTACAATAAATATTTTCAGTAAATGGTGCATTTTTGAAGCCATACATTTCCATTCCACAGTTCATTAGAAGGTTTTTCTCCAATCCATCTTCAGGTTGTCTTATTTAGTAGTATATGTTATGTTACTCTTTATTCCTCCAAACACAAAGCTATGTAGAATATTAGGTACATAGAATATTAAGAATATACAGCTTTCAGGCTTTCAGCTTCCTTTATGAATTACAAAGGTGAAAAAACACAGATGAAGTTTGATTTCTATAGAGTTGAGAGAAATATTTTCTCATTTGAATAACCATTGTCCTCTTTTAGAGGAGGATATAGAAGACTTAGATATTATGTTAGTTATTTGTTATAGATTAAAGAAGTAAACAAGCAAACATTCTGGTATCCTTGTTCAATTACTAATGACATGATCTCATTTAAAATATGATGTGCAATGATTTTAAATGGCCTTTAGTGTAAATGGAAATCATCTTACATGTCTTGAAAATATCTTTTACACACATGTTTTTAATAGAATACACTTAGAAATAGCTACACATACATAGTGGTATACCAGCAGAAGAGCAGGGCAGCACTGAAGATGCAGAATGTTTCTATCTTTACACTAACAGTAGCACAGTGTATGTGGTGTGTTCACCAAACTTTGCGAGTTTATGCATCAACAGTAACCAGAGAGCCACATTATGTTCATAAGATCTCAAATCTAACAGTAGTCCTGGAGTAGTCACTGGTTATTTTTATAGTAATTTTACGAAGCACAAATAACTAAAAGGTTTCAAAGAGCACAGCTGAATCCCTCTATCTTTTCCTATCACATCTTAGTCTAAAAATAATGCCAGCCTACACTATTACATTGACAACTATTCTCAGTCACTACAAAGACTAATTAACCATGCAGCCTGTGAACATATTCCGTATTAGGGGACCAGCAAAGTAAGCGACATCTATCCACATTCACTTTTAAATGTTTAAGGTCTTTTCACTGTGTTGCCCCTTCTCTTGAGAACATTTCGTTTAGTTAGTTAATATAAAATGTCATCATTGACTTGTATTAAAGTTTTCCACTAAGCCACACTTTTGCTATAAAGGATATGAGAAAGAGCAGTAACTGAGTCTTACACCTGAATGACATCTTCAAATACTATTAAATACTTGATTAAAAATTAGTGGTAGAGATTGTAGACACATTCCAAGTGAAATTTTCTTTCATTATATGCAAATAGTAGTACAAAAATTAAATGATCAAACAGTATGAAAGGCAAGCTTTCAATTGCTTTTCAAGGCAAGCAATGTCAATGTAATATCAGTATCTGCCTTCCATGGAAGAATTATGTCTTTAAAAATTGCTGGGGAAAAAAATAATCAAAACAGATGAGAGAAGTTCAGCACTCTAGCAGCTCCCTCAAGGGAACAGATCTTAAACAGAAGCCTGAGTCATATTATTAATTACTTTGTAATTTCAGTACGTGATTCATAGTATGATTTGATCTTGATAAATTCTTGGAGCAAAAATTATTACTTTGTTCAGTTTCAAGAAGCGAATTATTTTTCTAAAGGTGCTATTGAAAAGGAGCACTTCCAATTTCTGTACAATTTCCAAGGCTGAGTCCCTCAGCACAGATTTTCAATTGTTGTTATTTAGTTCCTTTTTCTCTTATACCTGATTTAATATATTGAACTAAAGATTCAGATTTATTCCTTAATTTGAAAGGAATTTTTTCTGCTTTTTATAACAGGAGACCAGTGTCTCCTACTCTTTACAATAACTTGAACTGTATCTTTGTCATCCTGAGGTCTACCACAGCAGAATTCCTTGAGTGACTACTTAGCTTAGTAAAACAGGAGGAAAGTATTGACAAGGAATGGCAGTAGCAGGCTAGACTGCAGCTGAAGTTATACTAGATTAATGAAGAAGACAACCCAGAAGTGAATCATACAGGAGAAGAATAGAAAAGAAAAGCTAGTGAGACCAAGGTGATATGAAAGAAAAAACAGAAGTGATAGCACAGGATGACAAAGATGGATTGTGGGCTACATACATGGAATAGACAGTGAAATGTGTCAAAACCTGAGACAAATTTCAAAATTTTAATTTGAACATCCTCTCCTCTCCACTGCACTCAGGCTTTCATTGTTGCAAAATAAATGTTTTCCAGTTTTGTGAAAAAAAATCACAAAATTATCAGCTGGCTTAATTTCCCAGTTTTAAAATTCTGAGCAAAACTGAATTTTATATTCATCAACTGATGTCATCCTTATTAAGTCATGTTGAAGGACTCAAGAAGAAAAAAAAGCTAACCTGTAGATGAGACAGGAGAAATGTTTGCTGCAAGTGAATGTATCTAGCATAACTTTTTCAGTTACTATGAAATATTTCAAGAAGAAAATAATAATAATCTTTCCAATGGGGGAAAACATTTTTTTTTCTCTGTCCCAGTACATGGAATTCTTTATAATATATTGAAATTAAGAATTCAGGATTTTGTATTTAAAGGATAACAGTGGTTTCCAAATACTGAATGTTAAACTTTCAAGTGATTTCTAGGTACAAAACAAGCAACGAGAAAAAAAGTTCATAAAAGAAAAGAAAAAATCACAGACTATTTTTAGATTACAAAAACTCAGCATGCAATCCTGTAACATTCTGTCAAAGATATTACATAAAACCTACCATGTCTTTCTACAACAACTTCTAAATTCAGTGGCTCCGTGAACGTAATCTACATTCAATCACATAATTTTGTGTTTAAGCCAACTTTGAGATGGGTTTCTTAAAATTAAGTGATGTGAATGCAGGAAAAAAAAAAAGCAGACAAATGAAATGGAAATATATCTGAGATTAAAACTGATTCAACAACCATAGTGATAGTAAACATTAACTCACCATTTATAGAAAATGTGCCATTCTTTAATGTTTTGATTTTGTGAAGTTTACTGATACTTCCTTCATTTTAACATCCAAACACCCTGAGATCTTGAAATTGAATATTAGATTAACCAACTGTTATGAGAAATATATAAATACAGCACTGGAAAGAGGTTCCCATTATCAGTATCTAATGCGGCATGTGTGTAAATTCCTCTTATATTTGCAATACTATTGGAGCTGTCTGTGGATATCTTGTCTTTAGGGAAAATGCATGCTACTTTTTAATATAGTTATTGCTATACACAAAAATTTCTTAAAGCTTGTTTGTCATGGGTTAAAAGAGAGACTTCTCATAAAAATGGGAATACCTATATATATTTACCTGGTTTTCCATTTGAAAAGCATTTCATCTAGTGAAGTTTTGTTGGAATTTTCTGTTCTGTACAACTATTTATGGAATAAGTAAGCTAAACTAAAGATTTATATGTCATACAATGTAGCGACATTATCATATTCACAAATATATTTCCATCTTTCCTATATGTTTTTTACAAATAGCTGATTTCCATTGTTGGCTGCTGCTGTTCCTAGCAGGAAAAATCAAAACATTGTGTGTTTATACTACTGCCCATTATTCACACTTTGTATGCAATCAAATAATTAGCTGCAAATTGAGCAATTTACATAAACTACAGTACCAGTTCAACAAAAGATGTCATGTATAGAAGAGAGCAGTTTTAGCATATGTGACTCAGAAATGTATCACTGAATCCTTGTTTCTGTATCTTTTCAGCTGACTTTTTTTCTCTACTGGCTCATTTACAATGCTGAAGGTGTTTGAAACTTACTTTTGTACAATGAGGTGAGTGTATCTTTTAGTTTCATCACCTTCTTTGCTAAAAATAAAAAAAATTGCCTCTTCATGTTTTCCTCACTACTATCCTTGAACAAATAAATGTGATTTTTTTATGGCAAAAAAAAAGGGAATTTTACTGTCAAGAGATAATTTCATGATATGAAGAGTTGGTGGCAATACCAGTTTAAAATATTCCATCCCCTTCTTGCAATGGTGACAGGAGGTGGAATTATTCATTTTAAAACCTGAATTAGTTTGCAGCTCCCACTCACCAAGTGACTCCACCCGTAGCTGTTGCCAAAAAAATGTGGCAGGTTACAGAGGCAGGAATGACAAACGGTAGTGGCAGGGAATGGAAAGAAAGGTGGGAATATCTTAAACCAGGATTACTGGACGTTTGTATCAAGCAATTACCGCACAGCACATGTTTGATAGGTAGTGAGTAGTACAACAAATATTTGGAGGGCAAGACGGGGAAAAAAAACACCAAGGTTTTCCATGAATACTTTGACATAAACATGGAGAATTTGGAAATGCCTGACTGACTTACCCCTCTTTTCTAAACCGTACAGTGATGAAGCTAGATAAATAACTGCACTTTTCCCCTGGAGTTCACGGTTTGTAAAGCTGTCACCGCTGACACTTGTTTGATAGCACTGGGGAAATGACCGCTCACAGCACAACAAGAATGCAGATTGAATTGCTTTGACTATGGGTGACTTGGGAGCTTGCTAAACATTTTATCCAGAACTAAGTCCTGTCACTTCTTAAAACAACCAGAAAAACTGCCCTGTGATACAGATCATATTCTACACACCTTCTAGACTACTAATCTCAATTCCATTTAACAAAAACAATGGTAACTGAACTGACAGCTGTACTAATCTTGCTGAAAGTATTCTTAAATTAATTTGCATTATGCATAGTTCACTGTTGGAAAAGACAAAAGTTGATTCTAGAATTAGTTGAATTAACGTGCAGAAAATAATTAAGAAATAACGAATTTCATCCCTAATTTTGGTTTTAGCAGGAATGACCTTTTGCACATAAAGAGTTCTTTGGAAATTTTAAAACAAGTTAAACTAAATCAGAAAGACTCCTATTATTCCCTGAAATGTAAGTCTTTCACATTTACATTACACAGTTGTTACTTCTCAGCCAGAAATTGGAGGAATGCTTCGGAAAATATAAAAACGAACTGGAAATTCAGATCTCTTTGATGAGGCTAACATCTTGCCATTAATATTCTGCATCTCTATAATGTTCAAAATTCACAGTCACACTATTTTTGTAGCCATTGCTTGTAGAGCATATACACTGAGTAGAGTTGTGACTTTTAATATGGGCCTAAGTAATGATCTAACAAGGACTGGACCTCCCACTCTCCAAGAGTCTAGGTCCAAGCCTGAACAGCTGCAGCAAGAAAAGGAGGTACCATTACAAAAGGCACTGGACAAAAAAAGAGCAGGGGTGTAAAGAAGAAAGTTCTGGAACTGGGCTTTAATAGGTGGTTAAATAATTGAACTGGCTGCTCATCAAATCAGACTGAACCTCTGCCAACAGGTCTGCACTTTTGATGGCTGGAGAACTAGGACCTGTTTTTTTGTTTTCTTTTTTAACTTCAAAGGAAGCAAGGGAACAGCATCACTTCTAAATCTCGTTAACTGCAAAGGACTATTCTATGAAGTTGAAGCTGAAAAAAAACCTTAAAAATATCCTTTTTGGATGGAGGGTCAGAGCAAAATATCTACCAGAACTAGGACTAAAAAGGGGATGAATTCTGCTAGTCCATTTACAAACAATTAATTTGACTTTGCTTATGTTAAAATAAAAATATGCAGCTGACTTTTATATGCTCTCAACTGAATCACATATAAATAAAACAAAGCCAAAGGGGAAAAAACGAACCGTGCCTCAGGTAAATTTTCAGTTCTGTGGTGATGGTGTATTCCTCTGATGCAAAATTTCTTCACTACTTCACCCTTCATACACATACACTCATCTAGGTAAATGCATTTGTTATTTGAAGTTAAAAATAATATGAAAAAATGAAGATAGCGAGATCTATTTGAATAACACTAACTGTATAGTTTTAAGACTTCCTTTTTGCGTAGTATTTATGCCGTGCAATAGTAGTTTACAATACATACAATTTAATGATATAATATTATATCACATTATATAACCTAAATGTAATAGGTACTCTTACAATTAGTGTTCCTAATGTATACATATGTATATTTTAGTATGCCTAAGTATAGCTTATATATAATATATATAACACGATATAATACATAGATTTAGACATGAAAATATATATCTATAATTTATTTATATATAGACTTACCTATACCTATCTGTCTAGATCATAAGCGAACCAAAATGCACTGAAAAAATGTAAGCCTCAGTAAAATAAAGGAATTGTACAGCACGCTGAGAAGACACTGACACGTAGGTATCACTAGTGCTTTCCAAAGGTAAGAACATGCAGCAATGACTGGCAAAGCTTTATCACAAAAATTCTAAAGCCCTGCAAAATACGGTTGACAAAATTATGTAGAACTGAATATTACATATGTATACATATATAATCAACCTCAGAAGTTTCCCAGAAAATCAGTCTAACCTATCCAGTGATTATAGATCTAACTTAGTTGGGAAGAGTACAGAGGGGTTTTTCAAGACAAATATTGTCCTGGTTTCAGCTAGGATAGAGTTAATTTTCTTTCTAGTAGCTGGTACAGTGCTGTGTTTTGGATTTAGGATGAGAATAATGTTGATAACACACGATGTTTTAGTTGTGGCTAAGTAGTGCTTAAACTAGCCAAAGACTTTTCAGCTTCTCATACCCTGCCAGCGAGAAGCTGGGAGGGGACACAGCCAGGACAGCTGACCCAAACTGGCCAAAGGGCTATTCCATACCATATGACATCATGCTCACTACATAAACTGCAGGGAGTTGGCTGGGGGGCAGCAATCGGTGCTCGGGGATGGGCTGGGCATTGGTCAGCGGGTGGTGAGGAATTGCATTGTGCATCACTTGTTTTGTACATTCTTTTATCATTATTATTATTATTATTTTATCTTCTTCTGCTGTCCTATTAAACTATTAAACTGTCTTTATCTCAACCCCTTTTTTTTTTTTCTTCCTGATTCTCTCCCCATCCCACCGTAGGGGGAAGGGTGAGTGAGCAGCTGTGTGGTGCTTAGTTGCTGACTAGGGTTACACCATGACAAATATATTTTAATCAAGAGTGAAAGTGACTGAGGCAGTCCCCCTATCATTATAAAATAAAGAAAAATATTATAAAGGAAGTCAAAGAGAGAAAGTACTGAGAAAAAATGTTAAAAGGGATGAATGTTCAAGTTTCCTTATCAAACACACTGTCACTCCAGTATAGAGTTCATTGTACTTTACAGGGGGATGAAGCAAAGACAGGAAACAGCTATACAAATGATTTGCTCAGTCAAGGGAATCAAGGTAATTTGAGTTCTAGGGTCTGCAGATCACAGTTGTTCTCATTTGTTCCTGAAAATGGGATGCAACATTCTGTGTAGCATATACAGAAACTAGTGTAGCTGGCAAGTTTACAGCATAGAAAAAGAAACTTGGATATTTATCTAAATTAGAAGTCTGAGAATCACTTATATAATGAGAAAAATGTGTAATGGAGAATACTGGGGGAAGGAAGGGGACATAAAGAGAAAAGATAGAAAACTCTCCTATTCACATTTAACTTTTAAGGTCATATTAATCTTTACAATCTTAACATTCTTCTGTATTTATAAATTTGAAATCAAAATAGAACCTTTTTTCTTGAAAATGGGAACTATATCAAACATTCATATAATGGGATGCTGTGTCTGAACCCACAAAATCTAGCTGTTTTCTCAAGACTCATTTACCCTTTTGAGGACAGTATCTGTGGAAATCACACTATCTATTATGAAATTAAGTTAAAAATATTAAAAGTAAGCAAAACCAAACCAAACCAAACCAAACCAAACCAAACCAAACCAAACCAAACCTAAAGAAGTGTACGTTTCTGCTGTGGTTCTGTCATTCTGAAGTCCCAGTTCATTAGAAGCTGCTATTCTGCAACTCTATATTATCTTTGTTTATTAGGAGTGAAAACTGCTAATTACCTAGTTACCTAAACCCATCTGACAGTTGCTGGCTTTGCAACTGATTGAACACGTGTCCTGGTTTTGGCTGGGATAGAGTTAATTTTCTTCCTGGTAGCTGGTATAGTGCTGTGTTTTGGATTTTAGTATGAGAATAATAGTGATAACATTCTGATGTTTTGGCTGTTGCTAAACGGTGTTTACACTACTCAAGGACTTTTCAGCTTCCCATGCTCTGCCAGGTGCACAAGAAACTGGGAGGGGGCACAGCCAGGATAGTTGATTCAAACTGACCAAAGGGCTATTCCATACCATATGACATCATGCCCAGTATATAAACTGGGGGGAGTTGGCCGGGGGGTAGTGGTCGCTGCTTGGGGACTGGCTGGGTGTCAGTCGGTGGGTGGTGAGCAGTTGTATAACTGGTTTTTTTTTTCCTCCCTTGTGTTTTGTTCCTCTCTCTCTCTTGTTGTTTTCCTTCTCATTACAATTCGTTATTATTATTACTATTATTTTGTTCCAATTATTAAACTGTTCTTATCTCACCCCACGAGTTTTCTTACTTTGGTCTTCCGATTCTCTCCCCCATCCCACTGGGGGGGAGTGAGCAAGCGGCTGCGTGGTCCTTAGTTGCCAGCTGGGGCTAAACCACGACAACACGTCACAAACTTTTACAAGGAGTGGATCTTTTAATCACATTTCTTTCATGTGCGTTCAATTTCTATGCCAGAAAGACATAGTATACTTCTCTTACAATAGATGGGGTTGAAATGCTACTTGGCACAACAATTTACAAAGAATCACTGGTCAGTAGCACAATGAACTCTTTCCAAAGATCCCATGTTCAATAGGTCTTGCTAGGCTACTTTCATGGTGCTCTTTCCTGGATATTGATGCCCATGCAAGTTAAAAAGACTAATTAGATATCTGAGCAACACCTTAGCCTTCAGTAGTTATGGTCTGGCCACCTCATTAGTATTAGAAATGTTGAGATTTTATTTAATAAAGATTAAGAGTGGAGTGCTTTTTTCCATCAGTTCACATAATAGTCCAAGGCCAACAATAAAATATGTTTAAATTTTCTTTTTTTTAGTGCTTTACTGCATATTCTCCCCACTTCACCAGCATGGTCAGGGTGTTTTTATACTTCTGAATAATGAACAAAATTTGTAAAATAACAAATGAAGGTAGTATGAGAATGTCTCATAAATCTATTCTTAAACTAATTCAACAAATAAGTTTTCATAGGAAATATGTCACCATAACAATAAATAAATACAGAGATCTTCTGAAATTTACTTCTGTGCTAGACCAAAAATATGTGTGTGGGAGCAATGTGTCAGAACCAGAAAAACAGGTATATTTAACAAGTTATTAACTTATCAAACATGTGACATAAAAAGGACACAGATTTCTAACTTTTCATCCATGTTTTTGAAGAGTTTCAAGGCATAAAACTTATATTTAACCTCCATTCTGCATTTCTGATCCTAAATATGCTCAGCTAGTCAGTGACAAATTGCTAATAAATACTTTCCCACTAGCTATTTGCCTGCACTTTTAGATGATCATCTTTTCCATTCTCTAGAAAGGGACCCAGAAGATAGGTTCCTTAATTGTGGATCATAATTTTATATCAGAATTACATTTTAAATCAGGTAGTTCTTCTACCATTAAATAGGCAAACTAAATAGCTAAGGTCAAATTTCTCATTTTCTCTTGTATGATATTAAAAATTTACCATGCAACAATTTACAGATGGGAAGAGTTCATTAGACTTAAGACACTCATGGGAAACACTGAAAAAAGTCATGGAATAAGTAACTCAACAAATCTTTTTTGTTTCTAGCCTTGAAAAGTCTTAGAATATGACATCGTGCAATTAAATAGTTTATCTGAGAACTAAGAATTTCTCCGTGTTAGTTTTCATTACATTTCTGTCTAGTTTAATTTTAAATGTCCTGATAGATTTGACTTTTACCATTTTCTTACTAAACTCCATAAAGAAATTACACATGCTGAAAGCAATGGTTTCATGACAACATCAACATCAAGTGAAATACAGCAGTAGCAGCCATCTATTAAAATAAATAAATAAATAAATAAATAAATAAATAAATCCTTTATCTCTCCCTTATTTTCTAATAAACTTTTGTTTAAGTAAAGTATAGACATGTAAGCTAGCTCAGTATAGGATAAGTTTATGGCAAGAAAAGATATTTAACAGATTCATTTCAAAATTAATCTGTAAACTTCTTATGTGAAAAGAAATATGTAATTTAGACAAAATTGTTCCTCACCTTTCCACCCATAAAATTGCATAAAATTTCCCTAGATTTCCCAATTTTGAAGAAAAAATAAAACTTCTAGAAAAAAGGTTGACTTCTGATGCTCAAGAATGGACATCATATAAATAACACAGAAAATTTATTACACAATTTAGGAAATTTTTGCAGTGTTTTTAAAACTTTAAGATAGACCACAAGTTATGGGGAAAAAGTATCCTAGATATATATTGCTAATTCTCATTTTCATTTAAAATTCATTCAGAATTTCTCCCTTTCACTAGAGTTAATAGTGATTACATACATAACACAGCTTTTCTGCCAGCTATAAGCCATCTTTACAGATATATATAATACAGAGGAGAGCAAAAGGATAAGATTTAAGCTAGTTCTTGGACTAGAATGTAAGTGGTTACAGAATTAATTATTTACACTGCTTTTGATATTTCTGTCACTTGAAAATCTTACTATGGCAAAATTCTTCACATGCAGTTAAACAAACAGCAGTAACAGCTTCATGGACCAATTCTGATTTTAAATATGTAAAAGCCTACACAATATCTATTGTATTCTGAAAATGGTATTAGATATAATAAACAAAGTTTTTTTTTTCACTATACTTGCTGACAAATTGCTGCACAACTGAAATTAAAATTAGCTCCAATCTATTGTGCCCAATTCTTTCAAAATGCTAGTGATATTAAAATTTGATTAATCCATACTGGGAAAACAGTTCCATTAGCTCAAACATCAGTGGAATATCATTTTGTGTAACAGACCATCAAATTCCAACCATGAATTAAATTAATATGCTACCCCAGGAAAAACTTATTTTAACAGAGTTTTAACTACTTGTCAAAATTCTATTTAAAGCCTATTATATTGTTTCTGTATGTTTATTGCGTTTATCAGATAATATTAAATGTTCTTTAAACAGCTATTGCCAACAAGACAAAAAGAAATAAAACACTTGGATTGGATTTCTGCATTAAATTTGCTCCTCTTTCTATTTCAGGTATTTATAAATACACAAACACTGAAATAAACAGGGTTTTTTAAAGCTTTTTTTTACATTAGGTCACCAACTAAAATTTTCAGGGTGCATAGGTGAAAGTTCTCTTGAAGGATGTTATTAGAATTCCCCTATTTCTTTTATGCATAGAACCTAGTGCCAGGAGAGTTTAGAGAAACCATTTTGATTCATTGTTCTCCATGACAGTACCACATTTCCAAAGTAGCCCGAGAAATAAGCAAACAAACAAACAGAGAAAAAATCTTTAGTACGTTCAAAAGATTTTTAAGAAAAGAGTGATTCACCTTAAGTTTATGAATAATGCAATTTATAAAGTTAAACACAATCTGCCATTGGAGTCACTGATTTCAAAGAACTTCTACCCTTTTCTCATTGAACTCTGTTGTAGATTCCCCTTTAATTCAATGGGAATATATAAAAATTAACTTTAAATTCCATATGCTCCTGAAAAATTCAGGTAATAGAAAGAAAAAAGTGATTCATAAACCTACAGCTTCATTTAATAGTCATGACATTACACAATGAAAGACAATATGGTCCTTATAGAGTGCAAAAAGGCTTGGCCATGCCAACATATATTTCTACCCAGAACCTACTTCAAGTCTGAATTTATTCCTTTCCTGATTTGAATTCATGCTTATGAAAGAAAAATGTCTTCAGAGACCTCTTGTTCATGTATTCTCTAATAGTAAATTTAGGTTTTGTTATATCTGAGTTCACATCTTGTGTTGGTGTGAGCTTTTCCTCCAGATGTATTTCCTGAATTTCCTAGGAAAAGGGGAGAGAAAAAAAATACTTTGCAAATATATATTATATTGTATTGCATTGTATTGTCTGATATGATGTATTTACTCTTTATTAAACTCTTTCTAATGAAATGGAAACTTACAAGAAATATTACTATTTCAAGGATAAATGTTTAAATCTGTACCTCTGTGTGTTTAAATATCTGTGTGACCTTTACCATCATTACTTTAGTGCCATGACTATTAGACTTTATGTCTTTTCAGGTGACTTTTTTTCCATTTGGAGGGTACATACAGGTGGAATATTCAAAACCTGTGAATGAAAAAAAAAAGGCAGAGACTCTCCATGGCAGAGACTGAATGTTTTGTTATGGCAGTAAAAAGGAATCGTGTGTCTTACTGAATAGCTTAGCAACTGTATCTTACTTCTCTTTTGAAGTTCACAGAATTGGGCTTTTCCATATGGACAGTTTTACAGTCAGTTTTCCAATGAAAAGTAGATATTAAGAGAATGCTTGATTATCTATATCCTCTATTTCCTCCTGAATATGGATTTCTTAAGGCTTACATTTCTTTCAATTTACTTTCTTCTGGGATTATAGAGCCACAATCTCATTCCACGCTCAAAATTTGGAACCAGTTTTCATAATCCTGCAGAGAAATTTGCATTTCTACCCAAATGGTTGGCTTAGTCCTTGCAAAAATCTCAGAATAGAAAAATCATTTGTTTATTTATCAATAAATGCCTTCAAACAAGGAAAAAGAAAATAAAATTGATTCTTATGAAAAGACAGAAGACAGTTTTCTATTGGAAAGAACAGTTTCCAATTATTTCTTGATAACACTTGGTGCATATTTCAAATAAATGTTTCAGCATTTACTTGCTAAATATTATGTTCAAGTCATGAAAGTTAGGTATCACTCCAATGAGCAGCTTAGAAAAGCTATGCCTACTACCTTTCTCTAAAGATCCACTACCCAGTCAAACATGGCAATGTGCACATTAATATAATACACAAAACCAAATGTCAGATTGTCCATATATTTTCATATTCCAACTGAGTTCTGATTAAATAATATAACTGTTTAAAACAGAAGTTTACATTTTTTAATATTTTCAATAAGTTCATGCAGAAATATGAAAATATTAGGCTTTATTGCTTGCTGATTATATTCACAAAACATTTATATTGTAATAATTGTTTTCTGATGTAAAGAACAAAATAATATAGTTAACTACAAAGTATTTAATTACTTGCTTATTTTGGGAGCATCAGATGAAATCCATCTGAAAACTAACAGTGCAAACTAAGGGAAAGGAGAATAGCAGTCAGCAAAAATGCAAAATACTGCTTTCTCAGTTTTGTCATATGTGGTATCGTGTTTGGTTTTTATATGGTGCTTACAAGAGGAAATTATTGTTAATCTAATAAGACTGTGCATTTAATACTTCACATAATATAATGTGTAAAATCTCACCAGTGTATCTGAGATGGAAAAAAGCAGGCTGAAGGAAGGAATGTGCAAAATCAGATCTATAGCAGAAAGATTTTTCAATATCTCTATAGTATAAAATGCAGTAGAAGTGTATGGGAAGAAGAAATCAAGCATTTCTAGTATTCAAGCACCCAATAACAACAAATGAGGAACTACCTTCTTGTAAGAGGCAAATATTGGACTAACGTACTACATCCCAGAATGACGGAAGGTTTGCTGGATATTGCTCTATGATATTTTTTTTTCCCTATATGGAGAAGGCTGCAAAATCTACCTTCTTGGGTAAGTCATTTTGGAAGAATAAAGACTTGATGTTTACCCAAAATTCCAGTCAGAGGCGGTAAATTTGGAGGTATTTATCAAAGCATGCAAGATGGTGGGTCAGTTATTAGCTGTAAAAGGAGCATCCTTTTCTTCCCTATTTATTAGTTGCAATGAACTGGCTAGAAGAGTTTGCAAATAAAGTATATGATTTTAGAGTCAGAAATTGGCACTGGTGCAGTTTATCAGCAGCTAATCCTCCTGATCTCTTAATGGTGAGAACATTTGTGCTATGTATACATCAGTAAACAGATGTTATAAATTGAAAGTGCTCAGGATTGATATTGACATAACCAGAATTTGATCTTGATTACAGGTAGATAGATTTGACTATGGGAACCTGAACCAATGTTATGGACCCTTTGAAACCTGCTTGATTTTGGGTTAAGGTCAGGTTAGTAGTGCCCTAATGTGTTATTTAATAAGGGGTAGCTAATCTGAAGACTAGGAGTTATAAAATATTTTCGTATAGTTCTGAAAAAGAGGAAAGTTTGCTTCAGGGTTGGATCTATTACTGAAAAGAAGATACTATTAGTACCTGCAGTTATTGATAGAGTAAGGATTGCCATATCTGCCACACACAGTCATTTATCAAACACTACATTATATAGGAGAATAGCTGATTGCTTCGACGTTCTAAAGAATATATGGAAACATGGAAAAAATGCGTGGAGAAGCCTTTGAACAGGCATCTAAGCCAATATTTTACTATGGTTAGAATCAACTGAGTTAAATATACCAACACCATTAAAGCATGTAATTATTCATCTTTTTAGTGCAAGTTTGCACATATGAAGTTTTAATTCAGAATTATATAAACCTGTATATTGATAACATTTAAAAGAACTTGGAGAACAGGAACTGGTACCTTGAATACAGAGACATTATTCTGAGTAGAGTTTCAGAGTTTAGGGAGATAAAGGAAGATTAAACTATTGATCATTTTGATCCTGTATATATAAAAAGGCAAGACAAGATCATGGCAAGATAAAGCTATAATGACACATAAGAAAGAAAAAAAAGTTTTTCTCACAGATGATAAGTTATATAACATGAAATATGTGAAGTAGGAGGATCTCATAGAATAAGAATCACTGTGAGTGTGGAAAAAGAATTTTAAAAGTTAGGGTTTTCTGATAAATAATTTCAATTTATTCTTCCAAGCAAATTAGGGCAATAACATCACTGGCAGATCTGGTAATAAGGGTTGAAAGGACATAGGCAATTGGCCCTTCAGTCAAATCTGTAAGGAATTTGTGAATGTCTTTTGGCAATATAGTATCACAGCCCCAAACTGAATGTCCAGTACTACTTAATAGGTTGAAAAGGAAGGAGTCATCTAAATGAACATACAGATTTGCTGGCATGGTATAATGTACTCAGGTGGCTATGACATGAAGGTCAGGCACAGGCACTGATAATGAGACAATTTTTAAAGCACATGAAAAGAGAAGCAGAATTTAAGATTAATTGATAACCCTCTTGGATTATTTGCTAGTATATTGTGAAATATTCATTTCATATTTGAAAATACATCAACTACTGTGTAGCCACAGAATTTGAGAATATAATTTTTATAAAGTGCATTTGCAATAAAGATTATTCTATTCTATTTAGTCATGTTGGTAAGTAGTGTGTCTTTCTGCATGGTATCCATGGAATATATCTAACAACTCACTTAAAAGGTAGAGTTGCCAAAAAGAAGTTATTCATCTCTTGTGAGCTACGTCCAAAGAACATTAATCCTACTTGGAAGTTATCACCAGAGAAAAGTTAAGAGATTTATGTTCAGGTCATGATCGATATCCTTTATTTAACTAATGGAGACAAACTCTGACTCCTCAGCGTCTTCTTGTCTGCCAAGGAACTTAACCTGAGAGAAAAAGATAAACCTTACTCTCTCAGCTTTTTACAATTATAACATGGTTTAAAAAAGGCTTTAAGTGAGAGGGAGAGGCTGAGGGAAACAAGGTGTTTTACATAAAGACTTAGAATTTCCAATGTACAGGTAAACATAGTCTCAGTCCTTAATCATGAACTGATCATACATATATATATATATATATGTTTACGTGTGTACATCAAGTATTTCGGAGACCTGAGAAGGAACTGAGAAATTATGATAAAAGACAGATTTAGTAGCTCTTCCACTCTGAGGATTTGGTTACTGTGACTGAGTTTTCTTGAATGAAATTAGGGTTGATATGCTCTGAATTTTCTTTAAAGTTAAATTTAATGGTCAGTTGAGTAGGAAGCTTTAATGTTTAGCACTCCATTTTCATTTGTACTTTCTAATACCTCACTATAAAATATTTATTCACTTTTTTCTTTATATTATGTTTTTCTTTTCCTGAATGTTTTTGTAAAGAAGATAGGAGATGAAGGCTACTGTTAATAATTAGGGCAAGCCATGGACATATTTAATGTAGTACAAAAATACCCTTTTCTACCAGACTAAAATACTATGGGCTTAAATAAGGTTAGAATTACCACTATTTGAAAAAAAGGTATGTGTAATTAATCAAAAAATAAATACTAAGAGAGGTGACACAAAGAGCATTGCTAAGTGTAACTTCAGATGTGAACACCTTCTCAACAATGAATAGTAGCTGCACATAGAATCCCATTTATTTCTACTGTCAAACAACTATGGGATAATATCAATTCATGCAAAAGAGGCTGAAACAAAATCAAAATGACACACATGCTCACACCGTCTTTAATTTGTGTTCCTTCCAATAATGTCACCTTTGCCACAAACTGTGTAACCATAACATACAGATAATTTTCCTTTGCTCCTTTGGACAACACACGTAAAGGAACCTTACCTCCCTGTCAGGGGATGTATGGATACAATTTCCTATTGAACTGGGTGCAGTTATAAAAGTAAAAATATGAAAGTATAAATATAATCATGAATCAAAATTAATGTCAAATTTAATATCATTGATGCTTGGATCAGGTTCATTATGCAGTACTGTCAGCTATAAACTACTTGCACGCTGTAAGTTTCAATGCAAGAGCGAGATTTCACAGAAAACAATGGGAAAAGTTTACTTTCTCATTTGTAAATTAGACCATGGGTCTTCTGGTGGTTATGGCCATCTTGCAGATCACAGTACTTCAAGAGCAAAAGCATTTTGCACAACTGGATAGTATTTCTTCAAAATCTTTGTGATAATACTACTGTCTGTCATTCTGTTTCTATTACCCTTTTTCCAGAACAGGTATCCAAAACAATAATGAAGAATTTTTTAGATATGCTAAAGGTAGCATCAAGTGGCTTAAGTGGATACTTTTAAGGAAGAAACTACAAATACTCACAATATCATCTTGTCTTCCACCCACCAAAATTCAGATGTGATCTCTGAGTTAAACCAAAATCCATCAAGGGTCATTAAAATATAGTATGTGCAGTTTGTAAAATATAGTATGAGCAGTACTGAAAAGGACTGCTCTCTACTGTTCCTCTCAAGCAAACAGCAATTAGGACTTTCCTCAATAAACTATCATTGCTTGTCTCACCAGCCTTCTTCCCTGTCTAAAGACAAAAGCTTAGCAAGTGGCTGGTGGGAATATTAAAGAGTCCAAAGATTTTTATTTTCATCCCTTTCATCTGATGGCCAGTCCAAATATGGAACTTACTGTAATAGCCGTGATTGTAGGGCTATATAGACAGACATCTATACTGCTTTGGGTCTCTTTCTCACTAGATGAGCTGCCTATGAGTTGGGTAGAAAAGCATAGCTTAAATTGTTCCATTTTCCCTCCTCCAGTAGATTACAGAGTGTGGATTTAGGCAATTGCTCATCTGCACCCAGAGACCTCTGCTCTATGATTTTCCTTTGAATTGCTCTTCAATATGCATGTGGTGCTGCAAGGAAGGAGAGAGAAAGATTAAGTGGATGGTAGTGTCAGCAAAGATGTGAATGAGGCAGAGCTTTGGCACTTTTTTAGACTAAGATGTCTTTGCTTTATGGGTGCATTGCCAAGAGTGAATTTTTGATTGAGGGCGATGGTTTCTAGAGCTATAAGTAGAAAAGAGAATTGTAATATAAGTATACTGAGAGAAACCTTTAGAAGGATAGATAGGGATTGAGAGGGTCAGGTTATTTCTTCATCATTTATAGTAACCACTCTTATCTCAGACAGAAGATTTTAGAATGATAGTGAATATCCACTTACATATGCATTAGTTTTAGTTACATTAGTCTCAAATGCCCCTTTTAATTTCTATCTTATTTTAGCTTTGTAAAGTTTCTGCAAGTCTCGTGCTAAGCAAAAGGCCCAGAAAATACATTTTTGGAATTGGCATCAATCACTTACAACATTTGTTTTTTAAATTCTTCAGCAACCTGCCATGTAACTTAGATGGATGAGGGCATGCAACACAAAAATTGTTAATTCTTCTATTAATTTATTTTTAAAATTAATAAACTCCAAATATGAGATTGATTCTTAGTAAGTGTTTCTGTGAGTTGCTATAGGCAGAAGAATCAGACATTTTGATTACAATCTAGACTTCTTCAAGTCATGCCAGAGTTATCGTAATTTATTTTATAGTAAGAAGCTAACGTCTTGAGGCAAAATTCCAGGAAAGCATTAATTTAAAGAATTAGTTTAAAAGAAAAGGAAGGATTAATTTAAAATAAAATTATACACATCATTAATATATTTTTGTTTATGCAACTAATAATAATACTGGATTCACTGTCATGTAATGAAACATATTCAGTATCAGTAATGATTGGACACCTAAAAACTGGTGTTACAGACAATGGGATGCTAGCTGGTGGTGGTGTTGAAATTGAACTCATTGTTCACCAGTCAATAATACAAAGTGGTTTTGAATGAGGGCTTGAATTAATGAAAGAACAAAAATAAACTTTTAAGTATGACTGTATCCTAAGCTATCTGAAAATTAGTCATACTACCTATAGTTTGTTAAAATGTATAGGCCACATGGAATCTTCGAATCACAGAATGATTTGGATTGGAAGAGACCTTAAAGATCATCTAGTTCCAACCCCCCCTGCCATGGGGGAACTTCCATTAGACCAGGTTGCTCAAAGCCCCATCCAACCCAAACATTTTTTCATTGAATCAGAATTTTTTTTTTTTTAAATGTTCATAGGTAGCAGAAACTGGCAAGAGGAGAGGCACCTTGCCTAGTGGAACTACCTTCAGGATTTTCTTCAAACTGCACAACAGTCTCCAGCTCTTGTAGAGAGCCTTTTCCCAGTGACTGCATGAATATGAGAAGGGAAGCCCCAAGCCAACTATTGATACATTCCATAGTCAGTAGTGCTGTGTGTTGGAGGCATATCAATATTACAATAATTTAGAGATGGATGGGAAATTTGATTGGCATCAGCAATGAGAATTAGGAAATAGGAAAAGATACAAGAGATGATAAGTAGGGAGGAGCAACTATCCAGGGAAGCTGCTTATTTAATAAGAAGGGCTCTGATACTAAACCATAATCATCGCAGCAGACTTGCATGTTCCCAGTTACACATTTAATCACTCAGTCCATCGTCAGTAACACTTCAGGCACATTGGGCTCAATGCTGAAGTGTAATTGCTTTGAGCACACACAGTGACCAAGCACAGTTGCTTTCAGAAGACCAGACTTGCAGCAGCCTAGGGAGAAGGTGCATAGAAAGCCATGCCTGTGTCCATAATCACAGCAGCAGGACAATGGATTACTGATTTTTACTGATCAAATATATACAGTTAGTCATGTGAGACCAGTTACTCTATGTGTTAGAATAACACAGAATTCTAACAAGTGTCATACAACTCACTAGCAGTGCAATTCCTCTCTTCAGTGTATTTGCTTATTACCCTATATCAATAGGCAATTGTCATACTGGATGGAATGGCAAAAGAATGCATTTGTCCTTATTTATATATTGAAACAATGTTTCTTTAGCTTGTTATAAAAAAATTTTCACCACAAAAATAAATGACACACATTAAAATATATTAGTAGTTCACATCATCCATGCATTAATGTAATGTTTCCTCCCTGTATTGTTTGGATTATTCCTTCTGGCATTTTGCATTGTCAAGCAGCATGTTCCATGTCAGAAACCCTGTTGCTAATTTTAGTAATCTACATAGATATCTGCAGTGCCTGTACTGCAAATGACTGCCTGGAGGAGATAGTGTTTATCAGCGATGATGACAGATAGGGTAAAACTATATATTTCTCTGGTTTGGCAATAGGCATAGTATAGAATTTGCTTACTAATGATTTTCAATATTTGTTTAGCTTTCATGCAGGGCTTGTGCTATCAAATGAATATATGTTTTAAAATTATTCTAAGTTTTCTTTCAGGATTTCTACAGCATTATATGAACTTTTTCATATATCATCTTTTTCATCACCTCTAGGAAATGTACATAAATATATGTAATTTATACTAGTGACCTATAAGTATGAATCACTAAGTCAATGCATAAACATGATACAAAAAAATGAAGTTACTTCTAAGTGCAAAACTGATATGTAGTTTTAGTTTAATAAATTATGAAAAAAATATTCACAATTCACAAAAAAAAATTTACAACTTAAGATTTGAAAAAACTTCTAGGTTGAATCTATAATTATTGGTTGTATGTGAGAGTGTGTTTACTGTCTGTAAACTTCTTATGTCAGGTAGGTGGAAAGTAAAATCCTTCATTTGGTAATTTAAAAAGTAACTACAAGAAATGGATTCATTTCTATTTGAAATTGATTTCTAGTCCCTTGCAAACTTCCTCTCTGAAAATATATTTTGGGATTACAGTACTTTGACACTCAATACATTTCAGGACATACTCATCTTTACAAGAAGCTCATTTTGAATGACTCTGAAATTTGAAGTCAATAGCATATTCATTAGCTCACTGTTTTGCCACCCAAGACAGCTAAAATTTGTCTCAGAATAACTTTAAAAAAATTACTTAAATATTGAGATAAACAGTGATGTATTTATGTAATTTGATAAGCAAAGATGGTAAATATGTCTAAAACTTATTAATACAAATAAATGAATATGTAAGTTAAAGATGTCAATAAACATATTTTTGGAAGTACATTCTGGCCCAATTTATGTAAGTGCTCTTCTAATAAGTTGTATAGTTGCCTAATTGAAATATAGATTTTCTAAAGCAAAAGCTGTCAGACACTAAGCACACGCTACCATCTTACACAGTTAGCAGCTGGTTAAAGAACAGCAAACCAAGAACATGAATAAACGGTTGCTTTAACAATGGAAGGTTCCCTGAGAAATCCCTTGGTGACCTGTGAGGGAACCTCTATTTTTTAGTATATTCATAGATGAATGATCTGGAAAAGGTATTAAACCATTAAGGAATATATGATGACATCAAAATTATTCAGAACAGTCAAAATTAAAGTTGACAGCAAAGGCTTGCAGAAGTGTTTTATGATACTAAGTAACTGGACCATAAAATGACAGGAGAAATTCAATATAATCACTGTAAAGCAAAAATTAGGGAAAAAAGTCAGACAAGTATATATATGTATATATATAACAATGGGTTCTAAACTAACACATTAGAAAAAGCATCAGAGTCATTAATTTTATGAAAACAGTAGTTCTTATCAGCAGTCAAAATTGTGGGGTTTTAGAAAAGAGGAAAAACTATAAAACAAAATCATAAAACATTACTGTGGTATTTTATAATTGCATAATTCATATGTATCTTGAATACTGAATATCTTTCAGGTCTCCCCAACTCAAAGGAAAAAGTACAAGTAAAAATGAAGTATGAAAAGACTTGTATATGAGGAGAGATTAAATCAACTGGGATTCTTCACCTGGAAAAAGAAATGATTGGAGGAGAACATATGATTGCAATATAGAGAGACATGAATAATGCAGAGAAGGTGAAAAAAAAGAAGTGTTATTCACTATTTCACGCAATACAAAAACCAAGAATAATCAAAAGAAATATTCAAGAAGAATTCTTGAATTGAACTAAAAGTAGAGTTTTTTCCACTCAATGTGCAAATGAATTGTGAAACTTACCGGCAACATGCTGTGCCAATATAACTGCTGTTGCAGTTATTAAGTGATATCAAACACAAGGATGCACAGACAAACTCCAGTTCAGAAGGTCCTAAGCTACAGGATGTCAGAAGCTGTGAGGTTAAACTGAGTGAAGTATTAATTATTCTTGCATTCACAATTGTGTAATTGGCAATCTACTGTCTAACACAAGATGTTGGAGTAGATGAGTCTTTTCTCTCGTTGCTTTTATGAGCATTTCACAGCCTGATCCTTTCCTGAAGTTAACTAAAGAGAGCATTTGACTGCTGCATTTTTGATATGGGCCTGTGTATGAGTAAAATTAATCAACTGAAAATCATGAAATTTGGATTGCTCTATCTGCAGACATGTGCAAAGGATTTTTATCTTGTTATAGCTATTGTTAATTGGCTGACAATCCTAAATAGTCACCGTGTTGCAGTCTCTTGTAGAGAGTGATGGAGATGAAAGTGAAAGACAAGGCCCACATAAATGATAAGCAAAACCCTTCCCTTTGACCTTAAGTTACAACCTGAACACAAAGACTTGGTTTTCTTATTATTTGCAATTTAGATAGATGGGTACATTCCCATGGTAAATACTATACTCTGGTATACATTTTAAGATCATCACTGAAACTCAGACACCACAAAACTGAACACAGATGAGTTGAGAGAAGTTTAAGTTTGTAGAAGCAGCAGATTTTTTTTCTCCCTGAAACTTGCAGAAAAGTGACAAAATACAGCTTCACAGTTTCCTCTGATTCCATTCAAAGTATTCCTACATGCCTGAAAAGTCTTTGCCTGTGCAACTGAGAAAAATAAACTAGTATTGACTCATGTGTTCTATAAGAAAAGAGAGAAGGAAAAGACCTAAAGGATTGCTGTGGCATTTATTCCATCAGTGCAGAATTGTTCCCTGATGTGTATTTCAAGCATTGGACTAGTCTGCCTTAAAAGACTAAGCTATAAGTTTAAGAACTAGTTATTACAAGGAGCCCTATTTTATGCTTAAAATGAATATATCTTAAAAGCATTACCCTAATGTACAATACTATTTTCTTGATTTAAACCACATTTCTCTTAGAAATCCCTCTTTGCTTGTTCATCAAGAACATGCAAATTACTATTATAGTGGAAAACAACAGCAACAGCTTCAATTAAAATGCCATTTTTACATTTTAAAACACAAAACTTTCCAGTAGAGTCCTTGATACTATGTCTTTATATACTTCTGAACTATTAGCCTTTTAGGCTAACATGTTATCTTCCTTATGCTCCTTATACATAAGGGAGTCTGAAACTGACTTTTATGGTAAGGTCTTGTAGTATTTATGTTATTGTTATCCAGTCTGGTTGAACAGGTACTGAGGGTGGCAAAAATAACAAAGGAAAATCAGCAGAGTAAGAATATATTAAGAAAAAAGTTCCACTTTTATTTAAATGAATTTATGTTTTTACAATGGTACACATAAACCTTAATGAGGATAATGTATATTAATTTTTTCGGAAGCCTTAGAAAAGAAAAAAATGCTGCTTGTATTACTATATTTATACATGCCAATCTGATTGGTATATCTTCCCTAGATAGAAGAACACTAACTGGTTCTAGCCTATTATACCTTGCTCTTTTTTATGTCCTGATCTGCTAAGAGAAAGTAGGCTTCATGTACAATGAAGCCCATCTTGTGCGGGTCTCTTTTCCTATGAACAACCTAAGACAGAAATTAATAGAAATAAAGCTTTCATCCAGAATAATATAAGCACCTGGTTTCCAAAGAACTGATCTAGGTGGGACAAGTCAATAAACCAGAATTTCCTCCAGCAGCACATAAGAGAATGATAGTCAGGGTCCTTTTATAAGGTAAAACAGCAGCCATGTGTTCAGTGAACAGATCTCTCATAGCAATCCTACTAAAAAAAATAAAAAGAAAAGGTATGGGGTTTTTGAGGGAAGGGGTGGGGGGGGTGGGGGGAGGAAAAAGTACCTAAATGTATTTTTAGCTTCATTTGCTGTCGAGACTCCTCTAAGAAAGTACTGTCTACATGTTTAATAAAATTTCTTACTCAGAAAGGCAAGAAAGAGCATATTTTAATTTTCCCACTGTGGAAAAGGCTGCAATAACTTGGCACTTACTCATTTCTATGTATTAGTCACTAGCTAGACAATCAGCATACACTTATTTTTACTCTGAACTAGCTGTTTACTGGGTATATATATATATATATATATATATATATATGTTATTGTTAGGGTCATGCAAAGAATCATGAGGTATTCCAGTGAGAAGAGGGGATATTACAGGCATTGAAAAAAACAAAGGGTACCTGATGGGAACAACACAGAATTTGAAGTTGGTGTCCGTTGCCAGTTATTGCAGTGGGGAAGTGTATTGCACACATACATAGGAAACCATGCGATTAACTGTGCTGAGCATAAAATGCCCTGTTCTGTTTATTTTTTTCTTTTGAGAAATCAAGCAATGGAATAACAGTACATGTAACCCAGCTATAGTTGATAATAAAGAGTGCTTTTGTAGGAAGAATATTATTTTGATTAATATAATTATAATGAGCAAAGTAAAACCAAAACATGCAGAAATTGTCAAAGAAGGGCATTGAACATTAAAAAAAAACCAAATTGTATCCTGAACACACAGAACATTCAGTCTATCACATTTTTTTTAAGAACTATTCACAGTATGCTAGTTATGAATCAAAGACCTAGCCCAACACATGCATACAGTTAAGTTATAACAGTGCAAGAGCAGGGCACAAAAGACTCATGTAACAAAACCACAAACAGCAAATTTTCAATATATGAAGGTAAGATGTATATCCAGCATGAGTGAAGATAAGCACTTAGTTCTACTCAAAAAACCCCCATGTTTTATAAAGCTGTAACACTTAAGAAAACAGATATATGGAGAAACATACAGAAAGAACAGGAAATCATTCTAGGTTTTATGTGTATAACAAGAGTAATGAAATTAACTTCTTAAAACCTGTGGGAACTGAACAAGATAAAAAATTTTCAAGTGGTAGCAAAGGAACAACCAGAAAAGACTTTGCAAAACAGAAATGATGCAGCTACTTACAGTTAAAATCCTACACTGACAAGGAAACAACAACAATGTAAAGAGAAAATTCTCAATCCATGGGCAGAGCATGACTGCTGCACATCGGGGTTCCAGTACATACAGAACACGAGCTTGTCTATTAATATGGCAAAACTGTGCTCAAAAGGAAAAGAATTTTTTTTCTCTTCTTCTGCATATGAATATGTCATCAGCATATATGTAGCTTGTGATGGCAAAATAGCTGAAAAAGCCATGAGATTCTAGCAAATATCTTTGACAAACCACTATCTTTTGCACCACGAAGAGTTCTATGTGTGATATTAAAGCCACAAAGATATAACAAGAAAATCAAGTATGAACATGGAAATTCTTCTAACTGATCTGCTCTCATAGTGTTTTAAAAGAATGCAACAAAAAAAGGGGAAAGACTAAACGAATCAGCTCACCTTGAATTACTTCCAGTATTTTTAAATATAGTATTGATATACACTATCAGCACCTTCTGTAATTTATCACAGATATTTTGAATTGGCAGACTGAGTTCATTAAGAATGAGCAATTGAAACAGGGAGCTATTAGAAAAAAAGAAGTCCTATTTGTACACGCCATGAGCAATTTTAACAAAAATAATATCCTTATCATTTTTAAATTTTTTAAAAATTTTACTCTTAGTTTTGGTCATCTGCATCCATCATCAATAATTACTTTTAAATAATAAGCTCTTAGGGAAAGGTTTTTAACAAGACCCTAAGATAGGACCACCATCCTAAATGAACTTTTCAGGAATTTATCATGTTATAAAAAGTAATGGAAATGACCTATTACAAACTTCATTCTAATAGGTTTCTTCCTATTCAATGGCCTCTGTTGAGAGGTGGATAAGCATACTGCACCACTGCTTTTTAGTTTTACCTACTACTTTTAGCTATTATCATACTCAAAGCTGATTTTTGCTTTCAGTTAAATGCTAGATTTCTGAAAAGGCTTTTTATTTTTTTGCCTTTGGGATGCAGGGTGTTGGATGATAAAGAACACTGTGAAGGTTCCACTCTCTCAGCTCCTTCACTAGTCCAGCTTCTGTTCAACGCCAAAGGAAACAGAGCACACAGCTTTACTTAAGATTGAGAGTTACACCTTTTATAAATAATTTCTATAGGTATTTCTGAATTCCATGTTCATATCTTTCAACAGACACTTGGCAAAAATGCCAAGATGTTTTTAAAGTATTTTAATCCGGTTTTGTTCGCAACACAATACAAAAGTGTTTTGATATTAACACTATAGTTTAAATGTTCAAATAAGGAACTTAATACATCATAAATTGTAGATCTTGCCACTGAAAATATCACCCTAGGGTGGTAACACTACCTCCACTTTTCTTTTTCTAAAAAATATATATATTTACAACCATTGTTTATAAGATTATCTTTTTTATTAGAAGCGCTCTCAAAGATATATTACCTCTATATAAAAGTAAAATATCTGGCATAATTTTTAATAAGACAGAGCTAGGAGGAAAAGTTATGTTAGGAATGAAGTAGATGATAGATAAAATTCTGGACTATTACAACAAACAACAAATTCCCAATAACATCAGCATGAACAAAGTTTCACCCCAAAGTTACACCGTATTCTGATGGTTGCCAGGGAAGATTTCTGGGGTTTAGTTTGCATAGAGCCGCAACAGAATGAAGTTTTTTACAGTGGCACATAGTTAAAGATCAGTTAAATGATTCAGTAATTTACCAATATGTTATAGAATAGTTCTACATGCAACAATTCAGAATATTTTTACAATGTAAACTTCAAACTAATAAAAAGAAATGTTAACTACACTGCAATAGAAAACAAATATGTTAGCTCAGAAGAAGTCACAGAATAAGTAGTCACTAAATACGTATTTTAAAGACAACTGCATGGCCGTAAGTCATGCAAAAGGTAGTACTGAATTGGGATATATGTACATTATTAAACATAATTCTGGCATTCACAGTAGCCCATTAGACTTAGATACTTTTTTTCTGGATCTAAGTTCCCTGCTAAGAGTCAGAAAGTGCAACTTTTGTGCTTTATTTTTATTATCTGTCTTCAGCACATCCATAGCCTGTCAGCTAGTGAGGTACATTGCACTGTGCTGTTTGCATTAAGAATATCAATAGTAGTCAATAATTAATGAGTTCAGGCACAGGCATTTTCTGCAGTTTTCGCCTTAGGCCCAGACTCTCCAATTTTCTGCCAAGTTTCAGGAAATTCACAAAAAAAAAAATTAGCAATGTGCTCTCAGATACTGAATACAGTAATCCTTATTTAGGCAGATATATAGAATAAAATGTTCAACAATGGCCTACACAATTGTCCTGGTTTCAGCTGAGATTGAGTTAATTTTCTTTAGAGTGGCTGGTATGGGGCTATGTTTTGGATTTGTGCTGAAAACAGTGTTGATAATACAGAGATGTTTTAGTTGTTGCTGCACTAGTCAAGGACTTTTCAGCTTCCCATGCTCTGCCAGGTGCAGAAGAAGCTGGGAGGGGACACAGCCAGGACGGTTGATCCAAACTGACCAAAGGGCTATTCCATACCACATGACGTCATGCGCAGCATATAAAGCTGGGGAAGAAGAAGGAAGGGGGGACATTTGGAGTGATGGCGTTTGTCTTCCCAAGTAACCATTACGCGTGATGGAGCCCTGCTTTCCTGGAGATGGCTGAACACCTGCTTGCCCATGGGAAGTAGTGAAGGAATTCCTTGCTTTGCTTTGCTTGCGTGCACGGCTTTTGCTTTCCCTATTAAACTGTCTTTATCTCAACCCTCGAGTTTTCTTACTTTTGCTCTTCCGATTCTCTCCCCCATCCCACCAGGGGGGAGTGAGCGAGCGGCTGCGTGGTGCTTAGTTCCTGGCTGGGGCTAAACCACGACAGTCCTTTTTGGCGCCCAACGTGGGGCTCGAAGGGTTTGAGATAACGACGGATTTGATTGGAATGTGCTAGATAAAATTTATAGCTGTTATTGCTGTTAAGCTATTAATCGGCAGGCTTCTGTGCTTGCCATAGGGCTTGCCTGCCTTACTGTATGTTAGAGTCTAGGGCTTGTTAGTGGCTGCTTTTTGCTTTCACTGCTTGCCGTGCTGCTGTACTGCTGATCATCTTACTGTGCTGTGCCTGGGAACATTTTGATAACAGCAATAGCCTTGTGCCTGGGCTGGCAGATGGCCAGGACATCACTGCTGTTTCTGTGCTGCTGTACTGGACAGGCTGGAACTCCGGTGTGAACTTGAGTCAAAGGGACTGTGACCTGTGGATGAATCCACGTGGGAGCAGGACACCCCAGAGCGTCTGTGCCCATGGATTAGCCCATGCCAGAGCAGGTATATCTTGAAACGTCTGTGGCCATGGTTATGTCTGTGCCACAGCAGGTATCCCTCTGAAGGGATTGTGGCCCAAGGATAAGTCCACGCTGGATAAGGTGCACCTCGAAGCATCTGTGGCTGTGGATGAAGTCCATGCTGCAGCAGGTACACCTCGAAGCATCTGTGGCTGTGGATGAAGTCCATGCTGCAGCAGGTACACCTTGAAGCATCTGTGGCTGTGCATGAGGCCATGTTGGAGCAAGTTTACTTCTGAAGGTACTACATTCTGTGGATAAGTCCAAGCTGGAGCAGGGGCAAGGGGAGGACTTCATTGCAATGTTAAACCTGATGGTCTGTCCAAAGGGACCAGAGGTGGAGATTGTAATGGAAATACCTTTAAATTGTTGTATCCCAGGATTTGAGTTGCATGTTGTGGGAATTACTATAGCAGGAACCCCTTGTTGCTAGCCAGGCTAGGAGCAAGGGGAGGAGTTCATTGCAATGTTAAACCCTATATCCTGGTCCAAAGGGACCAGGGGTGGAGATTGTAATGGATATACCTTTAAATTGTGGTAACCCATGATTTGAGTTGCATGTTATAGGAATTACTACAGCCGGAACCACCTGAACAAATGGAGGAGAAGCCTTACAAGAAGCAGTGCAAGTGCAGCAGTGACCTGACCTGAGCTGGCTTTGGTGCCCAATAACTCCAAGCAACACACCACCTCTCCTGTCCTGAGTAACAACCACAAGAGATGAAGCCCAAAGTCATGGACTAAATGAACTCAGTGGACATTTTGTGGACATTTTACAAATATTTTGTAGGGGTGGTCCATAGACTAAGGGAATGATATGTGTGTATTATATCAAAGGATGGGAAGGGTGATGGTGGGTAATGAGAATGTATTGGATAGTGTGAGACCTGAGCATGACGTAAATGGTATGGAATAAGGGGTGGATACTGTCCTGGTTTCAGCTGAGATTGAGTTAATTTTCTTTAGAGTGGCTGGTATGGGGCTATGTTTTGGATTTGTGCTGAAAACAGTGTTGATAATACAGAGATGTTTTAGTTGTTGCTGCACTAGTCAAGGACTTTTCAGCTTCCCATGCTCTGCCAGGTGCAGAAGAAGCTGGGAGGGGACACAGCCAGGACGGTTGATCCAAACTGACCAAAGGGCTATTCCATACCACATGACGTCATGCGCAGCATATAAAGCTGGGGAAGAAGAAGGAAGGGGGGACATTTGGAGTGATGGCGTTTGTCTTCCCAAGTAACCATTACGCGTGATGGAGCCCTGCTTTCCTGGAGATGGCTGAACACCTGCTTGCCCATGGGAAGTAGTGAAGGAATTCCTTGCTTTGCTTTGCTTGCGTGCACGGCTTTTGCTTTCCCTATTAAACTGTCTTTATCTCAACCCTCGAGTTTTCTTACTTTTGCTCTTCCGATTCTCTCCCCCATCCCACCAGGGGGGAGTGAGCGAGCGGCTGCGTGGTGCTTAGTTCCTGGCTGGGGCTAAACCACGACAACAATCCAGCTTTTACTTATTGGAGTCATGATTTATGCACACCTGACAATGCAATCTACAAACACTGGATACATGCAGAAATCTTCAGAGAATTCTTAAACTGACTTATAGTTTGCACAGCATAATTTTGTCTATACAAATCCTTATTTTCAGATCAAAGGGAAGAGAGAAAATTTTTTTAAGCTGCGTTTATTGCCATGCCAAAACCCTGGTCTCCAAGGCCTTGTATAAAGCTGAACTAGTCAATTTGTAATTAAATCTTATAGGATACAGCAGTGATACTCATTACAGAAAAGGCATTTTATGGTCAGCAATCTTATTTGCAACTAACAGGATGATACAAAAGTCACAGTTCACAGAAGCTTTATGTCTGTTATTTTATGCTAGAATAATGCCGCACAAACCAATTAACCAGTATAATAGTGTCACTGTGTATTTAAAGAAAAAAATGGATCTCGCAAAATGTCTCTGCTTTTCTCATATTTATAATGTCCTGTGTATTACTGGAACAGTAGTTTTACATTTGAAAGGTCAGTCTTGTGGGGTGCTAAGCAATAAATCTCATAAAGCACTTAGCTTATATATAATTAATATAGGATGGTATAATTCCCATTCCATAAATAAGATTTTTCTTACAGCTGCAAACAATGGCCCCAGTCCAAGAAAAGCCAAAACTGAATAAAAACTATTAAAATTAAAGGAAAAAAAAATCATTGCAGCATAACAGCTTCAGTTAATGCATCCATTAAGATGAATGGGATGAGAGACTGCTATGTTTCTGACAGACTGCTGAATCAAATCAGCAATGCACTGACCATAGCATGAAAGTTTTTCATATGCATAAGTGCTGGTAAGCATGGCCTTTCTCTTTTGTCTCTTTGTTTGAAACAAAACTGATTCAGGAATAGAACAGAAAAAGGAGGGGAAATGGGAGAGGAAGAAGATTGAAGGACTAATGAAAGGTTTGAAGTGGGATAAATTTACTACCTTAAAATAAGCACAAAGTTCTGATTTCCAGAAAACCTCTTTCATCAGATTCTTGTAGATTTCCAGGTAACTGAGATCTATATAAAGTTTTACAGAGTGATGAATGTTTGTAAAGCAGACCTAGTATTTAAATCAGTGAGTAGGATGCCACTGGAGTGTCTACTGCAAGTTGCAAGTTCTACTAAAATGAAATTATAATATTCAGTCATATTTTCACAATGGCAACTGGATTTCACAAGATTATAAAACTAAAAAACCAAAACTTGTAGGAAACATTTATATGGCAAATCTTTTTCCTGTGACTACATGACTTTTCTAGGAAGATGTAAAGATCTTCATATTGTTTCATCCCTGTAAGTATCCTCAGTATGTGGAAGTATGAATGGAAAAAAATGTTTCATCACAGATCCTGACTACTAGTTCCTCTCTTTCTAGTCAGTGTGGAGGACAGTATCAGGCTAAATCTGTAAATAAACCTCATTTGGGTATTCAGATTGCCCCTCATTTATCATGACAAGGGATTTACTTTAGGCTTCTATCAAAATATCTACATATTTACATGACAATTTCTGATTATATTCTGCTATGATAGAGCAGTGACACTTTTTTCCCCTTTTAAATATTCAATACCCTTTTAACTGACTGACAACTTCAGTTTCATATTTAAGCAAAACAGTAATTTTTATATGTTTACAAAAGATACCCAGGTATATTAGAGAATACTAAAGAAGCTTTACAGCACTATATATATGGGCTTGTCACCAGAGGCCAACAAAACAAGAGCACTTCAGAAATGAAAAAATTAAAGCTGTTTTTAAACATGGAATTATGGAGAAGCAATTCTACTTCATTCAGCAGGAGGTTTATACCTTAATCTCTTTCTTTCCTTTAAAGAAAAATGAAAATATCAGGCTTAAAGAAAGAAACAAAATGGAAATATTGTTGTGGAATTACCAGACAGCCCATCTTCTTTCTGATAGCCTACGGACCATAAGACGAAAATGGAAATCAATCAGTGAAGCATGAATTTCTACAACTAGGACTCAAACCTGTAATTTCCTAGACTACTACTGATGTTCTAAAGAGATAAGAAAATAATGCACATTTTTTTCCTTAACTAGTAATATAGTTACAACACATGCAATTTCTTTGTCTTGTGCCTTGTTTTCTTTTGCTTTCCATGCATTACGTAGAAATGAACACAGCTGGGATAAGAAAATTTAACTAAGAATATAAAAAAAACATTGAATGAATGACACAAGCATTGAAAGAACATCTATGGTATTTAGGTGACACTTCCCAGATTAAAAATGTACATTAAAATGTCAGCCAAAAATATTTTCATCTAAAGAGAAAAAATATTGTATGAATTATTGGGTACAGATTTTTTAGTATTCAGTCAGTTTAACATCTTTAGTATTAAATGCTCAAAAGTCAACTCATGCAGAATTTTTACATTTCTAAAGGAGGAAAAATGTTGGGTTATCATGTGATGGCATTTTCTGTTCAGTATTTGCAACTCATGGTTGACTTGCAATAGTGTTTAACTAGACATAAGTTTTAGTTTTGTGGACTTGAAAAAGAAGAATTATGAATTTTAAGAATTTAAGAAGAATTTTAAGAAGAATTATGTCTCTATAAATGCTTTTAAATGTATGTACTGTATTTGTCACCACTGCTTATTAGATATACACACAAGGTTGAAGTTGATTATTTAAATGAAAAATCCTCCACACCTTCTAATCTGTAAATTAAACACTGTGAATTCTACATGATTGATCTAATAAGCTGTCTTTCATAAAGCCTTAGTAAGTACTAATATCATAAAAATATCATTTAGCAGTGGAAGTGGTGGGGAAGGAGAGACAGGAATCATTCTTAATCCATGCAGTGTAAAGTTTTCCACTTGGTCTACAATAAACTGTTCTTGTAAAGTGGAAGGAAACTAATTGCATGTTGTTTATGCTTCATGCCAGTATAGAATATTCACTTCTCAACTGAAATTAATAAATTGATTTCTGGACATATTTTGCAGCTATAAAGATTGTGAATAAAAAATTTTAATATACCAGAAATATTGCTTTTATGTTAGAGGTTACATGTCCTTTATTGCATTAATTTAATATCACAAGTTGGGAAATGGCAGCAAAATGTACCAAAACATCTTTCTAATACCCACACTAGGAGAAAGAAATTAAGTTGCAACAAAAATATAGTTTGAGTTAATGTGCCCTTTATCCATTGCAAACATGCTAATGGACTTTTAGAAAAAATGCATTATTTTAAAATTGCAAGATTATTTACTTTCAGGATCAGGAATTCAGGAAGATTTTAGGACAGTCTTAGGCTTGAATAAACCTCCACAAAAATAATCCTGAAATTTATCTCTGTTGTCCAACAGCACTCTCCCCTGACCCCCAAAAGAGGATCTAGTGACAAAACAAGAAATTTAATCTATCCTTAATATATAGTAATTACAACAAAAAGCTTCACTAAGAGAAATTGAAAGATTCAGTATGAATCTTTACACAACAATCAGCAGCCTTTCATTTGGTCTTATAGAAGCTACACGTAAACTCTCCACAGGATGATAGTTATCTAGATTATATTAAATAATAATCAGTTTTTACAGGAAAAAAAAAATCTAGTGTAAAATCTCTAATTAGAAGGAGAATTCAGCTGCCAAGATCTTGATAGAAACAGCCTGTATGAATCAAGCATGTTCCATCCAGTAGCATGGTTCTGACGACCCCTGAATGTGACCCGCTCCCAGTGGAAAGCAATTTAATGCTCTACTGCACATAGAACAGTATATATGAATACAAAAACCCTAGACAAATTACTGACAGGTATATCTGAATAGGACTGCTTCTTAGCCACTTATCTGTACCCAGGCAAGCTTGTTTCACCTCAGTTTAAAAGATAAAGACACACGGCAGGCGCCTCTGCAAGTTCTCATTAGGCAAACAGCCTCCATTGTCCATTAGTGGAAAAGTCTCCTTATTATTTAAGGAAATGTGACAGCAAGGAGGTGAAGTGAAAACAATCTGATGGCAGGAAATTCATCAGCGCATTACAAAGCTTTTTACCTTCTACAACTTTCACTAGCCTCTTTCTCTTTACACTTTTTTATCTGACAGCTCAAATGCCCCAGGGTTGTAGCCATGGCAAAGGTCAAGAACATAACAGCAGGGCTATAAAATGAGTCTGTTTCAGGGGGAGAAGCTGCCAAACACAAAGAAGTTTATTGAGCACTAGACAATGAGATGAGAGCCCACATCTCAGCAAATTTATCTTAGTAGCTGCCACTGCTTTTGAAAAAACATTAAGAACCTCAAAAAAGATTTAGAACTTTTACATACTCTTTGAAACCTAATAAAACTAAGAAATATTAAAATATCTGTTATAATATAAATATTAGAAAGTTTCATTTATGTTGGGAACCGTTGTAAATATGCATAACTAGTAAGTAGCTCATCTTTTAAAAAACAACCATGTCAATCGCAAACTATTAATTTAAAATATTCATAAAATAGTATATGGCTTATATCAGGCTCACTTAGTGCATCTACAAATGTGTGTTTTACTAAAGACTAAATCACTTCAGTATGACGCTCAATTAAAAATAAACAGAAAATGCACTGTCATCTTGCTTCCTTTATTAAAGAGAAGGTTTGTAATGCTACAAATGTCAAGACGAAAGCCAAGAGTTTTGCATATATTAATTTAATCCTGGAAATTTATGGCTTTAATTTTTCACAATCAGTGGTAGCAATGTGAAGTTAAATTACCTTTCACAATGTCCAGTAGTGCTCTTATCAGGTTAAAGAACAGGTTGAGTGTCTGATTAGAAAATCTACAATGCAAATTCCTGCTAAAACAAAGAAGACAATGACAGGATCTTAGCTTCCTATTCTGTCAAAATGTTAATCTTTGCAGGTATACATATTCAGTATGTGCAAGGAATATAATAATTTTAAAAGTGTCAGATAGCTTCTGCATACATGTCCATTCAGATATGATTATGACAATAGACAAAAGACTGTCTATTGTCAATGTCTGGCTATTATTATGATGCACACATTATATAAAAACATATTCTAAAACAAGTCAACCATTAAACATTGTTAGGCTCAAACACCAATGGTTTTAGATAGATATATAGCTGTACCAACATTTTGCATTCTCCAGGTTGCATACTAACATATGATTCAAGTGAGAATAGTTGTGATGGATTGACCTTGGCAAGATAAATAGTTTTTATTTTTAAACTGTTTGTATATGACTAATTTTTCCATCTAATTCCCACCCATACAGATATCAATGCAGTATGTTGCTGGATGAGATAAATAACATCATGTTTACAGACCTGGGATTATTTTTTCTGATTTTCATTTTTAGATTTCATACATGTATTCAAGACTGAGTTAGATGCTTAAAGTTGGAAGCTTGGATGAAAAATGATGTATGTTCTGTTTTGAACATACATCTGTGTTGTTCTGTATTGTTATTACTAGTAGTTAAGGACAGCGTCTAAGGAAGTATATGCCATCATTCTATCTTTACCTATTCCACATTGAGAACATAATAATAATAGCAAACAATGCATAATTCTTTCTTTTTGAATTTGAAATATTGTCTTAAACTATTTCAGGCAAAATAGCTAATTTTGCAGAGAGAAACTGAATTCATTTATCTCAAAATTAATTACCATGCATTGGTTTCTACTGTATTATCTGCCAAACTGTTTATAATTAGTTACCTTAATTTTATATGTATATACTTCAACTTCTGTACAATCTAAGTGGAACTTTTGGAAAAGCTAAAAAGGAAATAAATAATATTAACCAGAGCAACCATTACTGTTAGCGATTGCTGAAATAATGCTTATCAACAAATGAAGTGCCTTAAACTCTACAATCACTGATAGCACTATGCAGATTGATTAGGCCTATCTAGTTGTAAAACTCCTTTTTGCAAATGCACATTGCTTTCAGTGCCTTTATCTCCTCTGCAGTATCTTAAGAGAAATTTTTTTTCTTATTTTGCTTTTATGTAGAACTGATCCTTTTTAAGAAATATACGTGAATGAAAAAATTTTGTAATGTATGCTTAGAGGTTCTTAGAAATGTGCTTCATACATTTCAATATTCTAAAACTAAAACTTTCATCATGAAACTTATTTACCCTTGAGTTTCATGAATGTATTTTGACAGTGCACATTTTATGTTAAGAGTAGACTAAAATGCGTTTAAAGAAAGGTAGATTATAAATGTATACATTTGTGCTCGTACATATACATGTATATACAGATATTTATATATCCCTTAAAAAGATTATGCTTCTCCAAATTTGTCACATAACACACCTTCTCCCATTATATAGACAAGATCCATGGTACTATGCTAAGAAATATTTTGGGAGCATTCCACACTAATAAAAGTAGGAAAATTTCCTACAGAAGTTATTTATTATATACATATCTGTATCTATGTCTAGCTTTACCTCTATTTTTCTAGCTATATATTTACATATATAAATACCTAGGTCTATATATAATTAATTGCAACAGGATGTGGAAGAAGAGAGGGAGTACTATCCCTCTCTTTTTCCTGTCATCATTAACACGGCTCTGTATGGCATACTGCTTCCTCATCTGTAGTATATGAACACTTACGCCAGTCATTTTAAGTACTATTGCATGCTTTGGAGATGTCTGATGCTAATCTCTTCGGGCCCCTCTACTTGCTAATATAGATTACACTAATATGCCCTAATCACTCTTTAACGTGACCAATGGAGAATAAATAGCATGCCATATCACTGCCAGAGAACTACTTCCAAGGATTTGAGCATTTGCCCTTAAATCTTGGGTCACCAGAAGATAAGAAAACAGCTGACAAGATACCTTTTTCAAAGGTAGTCAGCAAAGTGGGAACAATACCAAGCAAAGAACTGAGAAGCAAACAAGATTTGTACTTGGAAAGAGGACATGATGAAAAAGAACAGATGGCAGTAAGGAGAGCTGCTATGGGACCTGGTCCCACCATCACGCTCAATGGAGGTGCGGAGGAAAAAGAAGCGAATGATCTATACAAAGAAAGCAGTCAGACTGATGTACTGAACAGTATTCAGAACAAAAAGGAAATACAGTAAAGAGCACTAGCAGCATAAGTAAATATATTTACAGAAACGAAAACAGTTTTAAAGAAAGTAAGTCTTCATAAGTGATATCTAAAGTGGTACAGGGTGAAGAAGAAAGTGTTGTATAATCATCTAAGGTTGCTGTAAGAACTATGTGCAGAGTAACCAGATCTAACCAGAGATAAATATAAAAGACATAACATTAAATAGAAATTATTCCTATCTCTAGAATAATTAGAAAAATTTGTATTAATAAAAATCAAGGAAGGAGAGAATTTCCATTTTGTATCAAAGAAGATTTCACACACAGATTATCTTAAAACACTTAACAGCAAGTTGATAAACTGTAAAAATACTTAAAAAAGCAGAATGCATAAAATCATACAAAATATAATCTGCTTGTATTGGCCATATGAACTGAGATATAAAATTAATAAAAGCATTTTAAATGTGCTTATAAATATTTTAATGATAGCCTTTTTTTTTTCATTAGCAGGTAATTTTACACTTTTCACCTTTAGTACTATTATTTGGTTCATTTGTGGCTTAGTGTAGATCAATTAATGTAGTTGAATAGGTGATGCACAGCTTTAGCTAATACTCCATTACAAACATTTTCCTAGGTTGCAGCACATAGAAAAGAGATATGCAACTGTGATCATTGGCTGAAAAATCAACTTCTCAGTTAACTGCTTCAAGAATCAATGTACAACTGATTTATAGCAAGAATCTCAGCTTCACTATAGACCTTGATAGGGAAAGATGTCATGAATGCTTAGAAACATGAACTGGAACTTTTCCAATTAAATGCAGTGTGCTTATGACACATACAGTTTAGAGTGAAGAAAACCCTTATTAGAATGAATTCTCAGCAGCAATGTCATTGCTGCATGGGTCTTGCAGCAAACTACATTCTCTCCCTTCAAGTGTCTATGAAAGGAGGGTCCTCAGCTCCTTTCATTCTCAAGCTTATCCCAAATAAAAGTAAAAAATCTAGTTACTGCCAAAGGACATAATAAAAACATAACACACTCAGCTAGCCTTTAAAAATAGAATTACATTTTGATGATAGGGATGTAAGTCACCCTTCCCCATTAGCACTGCCTGCTGTGAGACAGCGTTTCTTGTGGCCAGAAGGCACACCTACACCTGGCCCATTCAGCTTCAGCTACTCAGCACAGCAGAAGTGTTCAGCCTGCTTCAGTGCACACCATAGCCTAACATTGAACGATTAGGCATGGTGCTTTAAAAAAGATGTCTTTAGAAGACTGGAGGTGCAAAACATAAGCACATTTTAGAATTTCTATGTATATCACCAGTTCAGTAAAAATTCTTAGATTGTGTACTGTAAGCATTTAGAGAACCATGTTACATAAATTATATCCAATATAGTCTTCTGGTCCAATACTTATCTGATGGGTTGACCTTGGATGGCTGCCAGATGACCACCCAGCTGCTCTCTCACTCCCATTCCTCAACAGGCCAGGAGGAGAAAATAAGATGGAAAAGCTCTTGGGTCGAGGTAAAGATAGGGACCATTATACTCATCCATTATACTCATCCTTTACCATCATGGGCAAAACAGACTCAACTTGGGGAAAATTAATTTGATGTATTGCCAATTAAAAATAAGAGTATGATGATGACAAACAAAGGCAAAACCTTAATTACCTTCCCCCCCATTCCCCTTTTTCCCAGGCTCAACTTCACTCTGTCATTCCCAACTCGTCTACCCACCCCACACCCCCAAGCAGTGCAGGGGAAAGGGGAATGGGGGATCAGTCCGCAACAGCTCCTCTCTGCCACTCTGTCCTCCTCACACTTTTCCTCTGCTCTGGCATGGGGTCCTCCTCGGGCTGCACCGTGGATATCTGCTCTACCATAGTCGTCTCCCACGAACTGCCAGGGAATCTCAGCTCTGGTGCCTGGGGCACCTCCTCCCCCTCCTTCTTCTCTGACCTTGGTGTTCACAAGGCTGTTTCTCACATTTTTTCCCCCTCACTCCACTCTCTGTGTGGCATTTTGCCCTTTCTTAAATGCATTTTTCCAGACGGGCCACCATCCTGTCTGAGGGGCTCAGCTGTGCCCTGCAGGGGGTCAGTTGGAGCTGGCTGGAACCGGCTGTGGGCTGCACAGGGCAGCCCCGGCCTCTCCTCACAGAGGCCCCTGCAGCCCCTGCTGCCAGCACTTGGGCACCTGTGCCCAGTACAACTTATAACAAGGCCTGTTCAGTCATGTAAACCTGCCCCTAGAATATTGTCTTTTTTATTTAACTCATATCACCACATATAGAACTTACACAGAAGAAAACTATTAATTGAAGTGGAAATTAAGATCAGATTTAAGAAATTTGCATTATTCTACTGCACAAGGTAAATGTAAGTAATTTTCCTTTTCTGTCTAAAGAACTTTATAAAAAAAATTTAGACCCTTTTCTTGTCTCCTTGCTGCATAAATAACTTTTGCCTGCTTTTGTAATTTTTCCGACTTTATATACCAAACTTCCTGTTGTTCCTTTACAGCTGATCTTCTGATTTCACACATTTGAGAAACTGAAATAGCAGCATACAGGATATAAGTGGGTAATAATAAGCATTAAATTACCTCAGACATTAGTATTGGGTATGGTGTCTCTCATCTGAGGCTGCCAGAAGTATCGTTTTCAATTACTCCAAAACTAGGAAAACATTTTCAGCAAACTGAATTTGCACAGAATTCTCCCTCCATATTACCCACAACTCCATATTCAACCCAGTTTTCCATATTGCCAACCTGGTTTCTGTCAGCTTCAGTTAATTGTTCATGGTTACCTCCAGCATGAATGCAAGGAGAACTGGACTCTTCACATCTTGAAGACAACCCTTTCTGATATCTTACATTAGTGCTACAATTAATTATCCTTTTCAATATATTCACCCAAAGAAAAAGTAAAATAAAAACCATAACAAATAAAACTTCTGCAAATTTCACCATCAGTCCTAGTGAAGGGAAAACATACCTAAAACTGTAAAGCTGAGCGTGTATTTCATAATTCCCTACTTGAGCACTATGCAGTAGAGAAGCATTTCCAATTTGTATAGCAGTGTCATTGCAAGGAAAGTGATTTTTTTATTAAAAAAAGCATAATTGGTAGTATTTACAATACTATGCTTTTGTTATTAATACTGAAAGCATGACTAATTGTAATATATACAATAGAAAATGATTAATGCAAACTTAAAATTCAGTTGGGGAATATTATTTAGATCAAAATTAAGACCTGAAGAATAAATCATCACTAAAGTGACCACAAAAGGTATACTGAGGTAATTCTTCAGGTTATAAAAAGTGATTTTAACATGTCTGATAAGATAAAATAAAAAATATCATAAGCCTCAGAATTATCTAAAGAACTAATCTTTGTGGTGAAACTTTGACCTTATTTGAAGAAGCTTTAGTACAATTTGTGTAACAAATTAAAGATGACAGAATCATAAAATACATAGGTTCTAGCAATTTGTTAGAGGGACTGCAATATTTTATAATTGTCAAATCTTTAACTATATTGTGGCAATAGCACCGATCATAAAGATTCAGTCTGGTATTTTTGCGAATGGATAGTACCTGTTATCACAGTTATTTTCCATTTTCTGCTAACTATTAAAAATTAATTTCAGATTAGGGTTGTATGAAACATGTATAACAATATAAAAACCAAGATGAAATTTGATGAATTTAAGGTATTGCAGGAAGTCACAAAACCCTCTGCTTAACAGAACTGCATTTCATACCTAGGAAGAAGATCTTTAGCTTTCCTTTAAAAATAAAACCATAATTTTATAATTGAAAAACATAAATAAAGCTTCAAAACAAAACAAAACCCCAAAATATATTTATAGGATTGAAAGGAAGGAAACTAGACTCTGTGTAGTTGGAAAGGGATTAAAAAAGACATTCAGTACTTTATCTGTGGAAAATAACCAATCGGCTGGATTAATTTTTTTCATTGATCTATATGAGGAGTTAACAAGAACATCATGTTGAGTAACTTTGATAGTCTGTTGAAAATTAACCTTCATGAGCTAATAATCCATGGATGTATGTCACTGTCACTGTCAGGGATAGGTGAACATGCTTGTTATGATAATGTATCCATATGCAACAAGGACTTATCTCATGAAATTGTTTTTAATATCAAATAAATGGCTGCTTATATTTCAAAGGTCTGACTCTTATGGACAAACATACTCAAAACCTGTGACAACAGACCAAACTTAAGCCTTATGATGATCTTATTCAGTGTCTCAGGGACCAAAAACAACAACGAAAATTTGTGCATATGTATATGTTAAGAAACATTACTGTAGCCTCCATCTTTAATACAAGATACCTTTGTCAGTATCTTATAAAATCCTGAAAGTGCTAAAAGAGGTGAGAAGGAGGTCTGGAAGGTGTGAAGAAGCATAACTGGATTTCTCATTCACATGAAGTAAATTCTAATAAATTTAAAACATGTCAATTTCAAGGTTCAAAAAATAGATGAGACAATTCCAAGAAATCAAACCAAAAAGCAGCAAATTAGTTAAACTACATAACCTTTACTGTCTCAGGCAGCTTATACTGCTGTTACCTTAATGAGGAAGATATTTCTTCTTCAGATGAAGCTGTACAGTCAGCCAGAATGATGCTTATTGTCACATCACTTTTTTTAGTCTTCCACATCTGAATATAAGATTAGGAAGAATGGCTGAAGAAGAGCATTTCTCACACAAGAAAGTAGATGAAATATAGGCCTTCCTCTCCTGATTTCATTGTTCAAATTCGAAAGACATAGAGCAGAACAATGGGCTGTTCATTTTTGCTAAAATCATGGTTCAAATATAGATCAGCCTAATCAGTCTAAGCCTATGACAAGAAACTTGATAGTCTTAAAACGATGAGAGAAATTACTTCTGGCAGAAGATGCCGAAGTGGGTGATTAGCCTGACAAGAGTTAGCACAGTTCTTTCCTTAGGCTTATCTGTAAAATAAAATATCAGGTTCTTTGATGCAATGCTGTAATAACTGAGTAACTGTTAAAAAAATACTTTATCTTGACTATTTTAAATAATATAGATTTATTAAAAATATCAATCTACAGCAATTCCCAATCTATTAGTGAGAGTTCCCCTACATTCCACTCATTTCAGTGCCCTCACAGGAAGTGGTAATGAGCATGTACCCGCTCGAACGCTCATCATTATGCAGTGATCTTCTCATTTAATGCTATGCACAGTAGGGATTAGATAGTCTCTCCCTAAAGGTTTAAAACACAATTCTGATACTGTGTATACTTTCACAAGTAGTGTGATGATTACAAGTGGATTAGCAGGTCAAGGCAATGAAGAACCTACAGCTACAGGGCACTTGGATGGGAAGGTTTATATAGCACTACAGTTGGTCTGACCATCTGGACTAAACGCAATCAGTGCCAGAGTGCCGCAAGGGCCAGCAGCTCCCTCTGGGCTCGGGCTGGGAGCAGTAGAGGGGCCCCATGGAGGGCAGCAGGGCAGGTTCTGGCAGACAGAGCCAGACCCGCTTCCCCAGCCAGGAACAGGGCAGCTGGGAGGCACTGGGGCAGCCCCAGCCCCATGCATTGGGCAGTTCCATAGGAGGGTCAGGATCTGGCCCTGTGAGGGGAACCAGTGTCTGATACAGCCCTCGGATGGCTGGGCACAGCTGTGGTGATGGAGCCAGGCTGAGGCTGGGCCAGGCCATAAGCCCACAAGTGGACTGATATGAAACTTTTTTTCTCACAACCACAGGTAAAACCACATTGAACCTTTGGTGAGCCCAACAGAGTGATGTTAGCAAAGAAAGAAGCAACAAGAGAAAATGCAGAAAAAGAAAGTGAAGGGAGTTCAGTAACAAAATACAGGAGCCAAGGAAAAGGCAAGGAAGACAGGAAATGATATCAAGACAAGACAAAATCTCTGTGGAAGACAAAAGAATGAGCTGTAAAACCTGAGGAATGGTGGTTGACAGCAAATGTTAAAGCACAAATTAGTTTTGTCTTCTAATATAGCATTTCAGGTATGATGAGAGTCCTCAGTGGTTTGAAAACCTTCTTTTAGTGTGAGTGCTTGGTAGGCACTGAAGTAAGTGGCACAACCCCACTTATGATTTTAGAGTCTGGTGTCTGCACTGCGAGAAAGCATGTGGTACTCAGCTGGAGTGGATTTTCCAGTTTACTTCCATCTGAAAGGAATCTTGTTTATATACACTTTGCAGTCAAAACCAATCACAATAAATGAGGAGGATCAGGGGGTTTCTTTCAGAAGTGCATTGCTGCTCCAAACTAAAATGATAATGAAGAGTCATCTGTCAAATATAAATGTGGGGAAAACTACTAGAAACATGCTCTCATCAAGATGACTTTTCCTTGCTTTTCTATTGCAGGTCAGTCCCTAGAGAAGCTATGAACTCTGTTCGTCTTCTAACAGCACGGAACTTCCGAATTATATTCAAATATTGGCAACACATACTGGCTCGAAGTCATGAAATTTGGAGAGCACAGGCAAAGCATATTCAAAACCATCAGACCTTAAAGCAATGTACTGGTTACTGTCTTATCAGATACCGTAAAACTAGATTATTTAAATTCAGAATGAGATAAATACAAAAGGACATAAATTACCTCAGATATATTAAAGAAGAAGTAATTGATCAACCACATAGAGAAACTGCAAAATCCACACACTAAATGCAGTAACTTTAAAATACACTGACTTATCCAAATAGTGAGATATATCTCCTACTCTCCACCTTTGCTATTACTCAGTTTAATGTCAGCAGTGTATTATTTATGAAGGAACATGTCATGATGAGCAGCATGCATAGTTCTATTGCCAGATACTAAAACAATGAAGAAAAATTACTGTTTTCTATTTCTCCTTTTTTTTTTCTTTCAGCTCCCTGTTAACTGATCAAGACTTTTATAAGGATAATAATTTTGAAAAATGTCAGCTGGTAAAACCAAAACCACAAAGCTCTAAACCTAGTGATGATTGAACTCCAGCCATTTTCTTTTTGTAGTGATTCAGTAAGAAAAAAAACCCTCTGTATATTTTATATCAATTCAGAAAAATGTGCAGTTAGTTGAATGTGACACAGTTCTCTTTTCCTGAAAAAAAATTAGGCAGTTATCTAAGAAAGTGGAGACACATTACTCCCTCCCAGTAAATTAAAGTTTCTGACCTCAGCAAAACAAGACCACACACAAATATCTACATTCTTGTAACAAATTAAGAGCAATCTCATAAATAACAAAGACAGTGTGGGCTTTTTGAGTATGTCATTCCCATAGTTTTTTTAGAGAAAATATAGCTTGAAAAAACATACACTGCCTATTTAAATTCTTGAGGTTACTTTACTTCAGTTCCTGTCTGCAAACCTTCTGTTATGTTCCTCTGCACAACAGTTAAGTATATTTTGCATTTTGTTCCAAAGGTGGCTACATTTTAGAAGTGGTTTAAACAATAGCCAACTTTCCACTTTATGTACATTTGAAAAGTATTTTGCAATGAAAGGTACTTTGAACATGTGAAATAATATACAGGTGACTGTCTAAAATGAGTTTTGGAAGACAAGAGAAAAGAAATTAAAAGAATCAATAACGTCATTACGGATTTCCTAATCAGAAACAGAAAGCAGAACATGTTTTCTATCTCTGTCTCCATTATCCCTTATTATTTCTAATGACCCCCTCATTTATTAGTTATGAAGTTTTACAAAAAATTAGCATAATTTGAAATTGTAATGTTGAGTGAAGACTGATCCACAAATGTCTTTTATTACATCACCACCAATAAATTTAAAAATCTATTTTTCCATGGAACACAATCCTTGCAATAAGCTTTGGTGTCCTGAAGGGAACAGTACTGGTGTTTTGTGCTTTCTGCTGCATCTGTGAGGGTCTGTAGAAAGATTTATCATTGTAACAAACAAATGCTCCTCAAACTTCAGTAAATTAATTCTTACCAAAGTCTGTCAAATTAGGTAATAATAATATTCCTAGTTTATATGTTAGGAAAGGAATTGTCCAGGTCATTATAAAATTTGAAACAAAATCTTATTTTTCTGAATCTCAAAAATATTTTCTTTATTGTTTACCTGTGAAATGCAAGGAATTTTTATAGTCCAGGGATTGTATGTAGCTATATGTGCTATCTGTCCATGTACAGTACTATCTTTTCTGTTCAGATTTCCAATCGCCAAAGCAGGATGTAGATTTAGAAATACTACTGAGGAAATTATTTCAGCCAGTTATATGGAGAAGGGGAAGTGAAAAATGTCAATAATTACACTTTTATAGATACCAAGAAAGCTTGCCAGTTCAGTTCAAATGTTCAGCTTAAAATACATATATACGTTTAGAGACGCTACAAGTATTCTAATGTTAAGTATTTTACTTTGTCCATTAACAAACTAAACATCTGTCCTTTTCTTAAATTTGGAATAGCTTTTAATTTTTAATTTATTTTTAATATTTAAAATGTGTTAGATTATATTTTGATCACAAATAAATAAAATAAAATAAACATATACTATTTTTCTGTTCTTCCCCAGAACTGTTAGCAAACTGTTATTTATTAGATATCAGCAGAACTACCCTCAAAAATTCAAGAAAAACACCTACTTGAACGGCTCTATCAAACAGAAAGTTTCATACCTTGTGAGATGCCCTTTAATGGATTAGTTCTCTTTATACCACCTAATGATTCAGCTTTCTCCTAAGCCTTTTATTTACTGGCAAGGAATAGGGAAAAAATAATTATGGCTAAAGCATATGAATCTCAGCTGTAAAACAGATTACACATTGTGGAAAATATGAAGAGCTACTTCTGCTAGTCTCACTCATGTTCAGTACTTTTATCACACCAGTGGTAATATTAAGATCATGTTAGTACTCGGCATGTAATGTTGGTAAGATCTCACACTAAATAAATTATATGCATAGAATTTCTTCATGAATTGCATGTACTGTTGTTGTGGTTTAACCCCAGTCAGCAACTAAGCACCACACAGCTGCTTGCTCACCCTCTCCCCCCACGGTAGGATGGGGGAGAGAATCTGAAAAGCAAAAGTAAGAAAACTCGTGGGTTGAGATAAGAACATTTTAATAATTGAAATAAAATATAACAATAATAATAATTAATAATAATTATTATTATTAATAACTGGTAATGGAAAAGGAAAACAATGAGAGAGAGAGGAACAAAACCCAGGAAAAACAAGTGATACAACCACTCACCACGCACCGACCAACACCCAGCCGGTCCCTGAGCAGTGGTCACTGCCCTCTGGCCAACTCCCCTCAGTTTATATGCTGAGCATGATGTCATATGGTATGGAATAGCCCTTTGGCCAGTTTAGTTCAGGTATTGTGTGTACATTCCCTCCCAGCTTCTTGTGCAACTCTTCACTGGCAGAGTATGGCAAGCTGAAAAGTCCTTGATTTAGTATAAACACAGCTTAGCAACAACTAAAACATCAGTGTGTTATCACATTATCCTCATGCTAAATCCAAAACACAGCACTATACCAGCTACTAGGAAGAAAATTGACTCTATCCCAGCTGAAACCAAGACAACTGTAGAACAAAGAAAAATTCCTTATACAAAGATCTTGCTTCTCAGTTGCAATAGGAAAAAAATATGATTACTCATAAGCAGAATTAGGCAAAACATATTTTAAGAGAATTTTCTCAACCTTATTTTCATTTTTATATATGAAACAACTGAAAATTGAAGAGATCTGAACACTCAAAAACACCCAGAGAAAAACCTAAATTTTAATGTGATTGTGAGAATGGTGGGGAAGTGTCTAAACTCAGATTCAGGCCTCAGAGTTGCTATTTAATGTATTTGGAATGTATGGAATTCAACATAAAATAAATTTTTAAATTGTGGTCAAAACAGGGAATTAAAACAAGAAGAGATGAACGAGTTCTAGGATTTTGGGGTAGTCATTTGTTTGTTTTCTGTATTTTTTCTGGTTTTAACAACACCCCAGTTAAGAGCATGTGCCCAAGAAATAGGAGCCCAGCTTCCCAACCCTCCTCTACCTGAACCACTCTAACTCCCTTTCCAAGAATTGCCCTAATAACATCTCGGGTCTTTGCCCTAAAAAATCATCAGATTAAGTTGGGATACTTTTATGGTAATGAGGAAGTGTGTGCTTGAACCCACTGTAATTTAAGATGAGGGGAGTTTCATAAATCTTTCTGTGCAGGTGCTCTAAGTGATTTAAAAAGAGTTATTGTTCACTTTTTTGAGAACTACTTCTGCTTTCCAAGTAAGGAAATGCCTACTTTGTAGCCTGGGGTTAATCACCTTTTTAGACAAACTCTTGTGCTTAATGTTGCTCATTAATTAACTCCAGGCAGATCCTAATGGGAATATTAGGTACCTAGACTCTCATTAGTCAACAGAGAGAGGTAGAGTATTTGGTCTTCAAACTGTTTCGCAAAGGAGGCTACTTCTCTTCACAGACAGAGGCTATTGCCTGCCTGTAATGAACACCTGCTTGCTAACAGAGTATATAGTTCCATAACATCCAAAGTTTGGAGCCTTAAAGAAGATATAGCTCCCTTTATAATCTTCAAAATTGAGAAAATTTAACATTTTCATATTGAATTGGCTGTACTTCTCAAAAACATCAAAAATCTTCACACACAAATCAGATTCATTCTGCAAATGTAGTGGATACAGAAAAAGATTTCTGTACATCCAATCCCATTCAAATGTACTTGTAGAATTTCAGCCAAGCTGACAGAATGTACAGATTTGTCTATACATTGTTCAAAACCCTCAAAAATTGTCTAAACAAGATTTACAGATAGTAAGAGAAATTATGAGTAGGTAATTCAGAGATAAAGACTATACTTCTTTATGTCATTGGCACATTGTGAGAAATGCAACTCTTTTTTCTGAAAAATGTGAATGTTGTAAATTACTTAAAAGCAAATGTTTTTAGTTTTAACTCTGTGTAATAAACTTTTTAAATTCTGTATTCATATCCCAGATGGAAGAGAAAGAATTCTTAAGTCTCAAAGCTTACTGGACATGTAGAGTTTAAAAAAAAAAAGAAAAGAAATACCTGAATAATGCTTTAGAACAGTGATGCTGTAGGGAAACATGCATTAAATATCATGAGATACTGAGATACTGCAAGTAAAAATATAGGTGCTTTGCAAAAATGGTCTTTTTTATTTAAATTGAAAAAAAGCTTTATTTCTTCCTTCAATATAATGTAGAGAATAAAACAATAGGCCTTATAGTCATATGCCATAGGGCAGATTGTCAACCCAAGCATAAGTAAACTTTGGATATTATGATGAAAAAGCACATAGTAATGAGACAAAATGCTTTGATTGAGTTAACACAGAGAGAGTGCTGTAGCTGGGTTAAAAGGAAACTTTTCCATTGAGTTGCAGTTCACACTTTCTAGCATTCCTTTAGTTGTGACATTGTAACAGACAAAGACCTTCCTTAAGAGATGTTATAAGTGGCCACTGCCACCTGTGGACTTAGAGCTTGGGGTTCCTCCTGCCTGGTTGCTGGAGCCCAGCGTGGTGCATGCGCGCGCACACACACACACGCACACACACGACAGTGACGCAGTTGGCCACACACACAGACACAGACAAGGCACTGCCTTCAAACAGCAGCAACATGTGACACTACCAGGACTCACCTAAACGTAAGTGTGGGCAGTCAAGTCCCCTCTTCCTCTTCAGCTGGCAGAGGCAGAAGTTCACGAGGGATAGCACACAAGCACACACCATTCCCTGGGTTCCCAAGTGCACACACGTTTGTGGATCCCTCAAGTACCAGCATGGCCCCCCTGTCTGTCCAACACTCCTACCCAGGTCCTAGGTACTCTTATCCAGTTCATGGTCATGAGTGTCCCACTCACCAGCTAGCCCACCTTGGTGCTCACTAGCAAATGGACACATGCACACACAGACTCATCTCACCGGCACCCCTCATTTGTGGGTCCCCTCAAATACCAGCATGGACCCTCTGCTCACCTGATACCCCTTCCCAGACCTTGGGACTACTACTCACCAGCTAGTCCTGCTTGAAGTTTGCTAGCAAATTGCACATACACCCCAGGCACACGCACAGGTTTAGGGAAGACAAAGACACTTGCTGCCACCAGCAGCCTGCACCAGGCACATGGGCTGTCACCCACAGTCCCACTTTTGCCACCAGTGCTGAGCCCCTCACTAGCCCCAGTCATGCTGGTCCCTCACAGTAGCTGGTTTTCAGGACAGACATTGTTCTCTCCCCTGTGGCTGGTGGTCAAGACCCTCACCCATTCCAGTTGCTGGCACTGAGACCCTTACTAGCTCCAGTAGTTGACACCACTGGGGCACCTACACACTGGTCAGACTCTAGTTGCTGACACCAAATCCACTCACGCTCACCTCACCAGTACCTGGAACTTAGTGTTTACAGCACTCACATGCACAGGACAGAGGGTGAGATTACATGGAAAGAGAGTTAAGAAAGGATTTAACAAGAAGATAGGACAGACGATCAGATGCAGGGCTTGGTCAGACAAGTGTACTACCTTGCAATGTTTTACATACAATTGGCACCTTTTATATCCCTGTCTATTACCTTCTTTGTTCCTCCCTGATCCCCTTCCCCTAAATATTCCTTAATAAACTTTGCAGAGTCTCACAGACCCTCTCTAAAATCCCAAATCCTCACGTTCCTCTTGTTTTTCCTTTCTTATCAGTTGCAAAGTCCAAATGGCCTTCTCTAAAGCTGTGCCTGGGGTTTCATAATGGTCCATCAATTAGTAACTGGAGTCTTTTGGTCTTTGCCATTGTCTCTGTTATCTCTTGTCTAACAGGTTTATGTCCCCCTGTGTTCTTATTTATCACTGCCTCATTTACTTACTACCCCCTTTTGCATTGAAAAGGTCCTTGGTTATTGGATGACCTTGATGAAGCAGATGCTTTCACCTTTAACATAACTTTACAGCCTTATTTACTGAATTCCAGATTACCCATCTGCCATTTTGACTTCCACCTCTGACAATGATGCTCAATAAGGAGCCACCAAAGGAAAAAATATATATATTTTTTTTTTTTTCAGCTGAAGAGCCAATTGCACCAGTCTCTTTTTGAACAACTAGGTAGCATTTCCTCCCCCCCCCCCCCCCCCCCGTTATTGCTCCTGTTTTATAGCCTCTCCACATTTTATTATTGCTTTCTCTGTTCTCATAGCATACAGTCATACTGTCTGTTCATGTTTCAATCTGTAATGCAAACACTGGCATTCATCATTGGCTAACGTCTTTGAAAAACCAAAAGCAGCACCATTTTTCTCTATTTCTACAGGAATTTTCTTATATCCCATTAACTAGATAACACCTATTGGGTGCCAAAGGGTCAGACTTAACAATTTCATATTGAAGACCTTTGTTCTCACCAGAAAGGTTTTAAACAAGCCGGTTTCTGCCTACAGTTCCTTTGTGCTTTTTTCCCTTCACATGTGCCAACCATATGCTCACTTAACAAACCCCTTCTTTACCTTATCTCACCTGGACTTCATATCCCCTTTCTGCATCCAACATTCCTGCTTGATATTTCCTTCACTGTTAGTTGGCACTATTTTTTATCCAATACTCTCTCAAATTATCTTAGCCTTCTGTTTTTTCTTTCCAACAGAAAAGGACTTTAGAGAATACCATATTCAGTCCATGAGCTAATGCAACAAAACACACTTTGCAGAAGAGATATCTTGATTTGGTTATCTTCCAACAGACTCTATTATTTCTTCTTTTAATGCTGCCTTTTACACTGTACCCCAACCTCATTTTACAGGAAAGCCATTTCCCTCATTGATTTGAGAAATCAGTCTTGAAACAATGCTTTTAATTACTCTGTTTGAAATAACAAAAAATAAAATTTCTTTATCTTATAACACTGTAGAAGCAACAATGAACAGTACCAAAAGAAAAGCAAGATCACTGAGACATTGTTTATATAAGGAGGTAACTGTACAGCTAGCTAGAATGTCAATTTCTATTAGTAATTGTAAAAATGTCCCTGAGTAAGGTATTTTGAAATTCATATCTTAAGTTATTATACAATGATTTCTTTTGTTGACATGCTCCAATTTCATATCTTTGGTTAGGGAGAGGTCCAGGGCTTTCTTTGCTTTATTTTGTTTTAACATCAAGACAGCTACTACAAGAATGATAGCTCAATGGAACAGCCATGTTAGCTCATTGCTAGGTCTGGGAGAAGGAAAAAAAATTATGCACTCTGATCCTTTTGTTGTTTCCTACAATCCTGGTCCTATCCATCCCATCGGACTTCTGTTAATAAAGCACAACACCCATGTGGGGAGTATACCCAAGTTCTCTCTCTATGGCACCCAAGTGTAAAAAGTAGGATACCGTGGACACAGCTTACTCATTGCAGATTGAGAATGGCAGTCAATGTATGTTCACTCAGCTCATGTGAACTGAAAGTTAGAAATAATCATAAATCCTTCAACTGAATATTGTTTTAGATTTTTTCTTCTTTCATTTCTTAGCTGAAAAATGTCATGAATGGTATTTTCCTCCTTAACATTATTTTTTTATGAATACATAAAGACTAGAAGACATTTATTTAAGAAGAGATTGAGGGATTTGAACACATATTAATTTAGATACTGTTTTAAGGACCTTAAATTATCAAAGACATTCATGTTAGGCTGGGACATATGATATCCACGGAAGATTTTTGTTCTTCTGTAATAACTGAAGGTGATCAGACCAAGCAAGGCATCTAAGATGTTGCTAGATGTATACATTCAGTCATGGAAATTGCACCCATTGTCTCATGGATTAGAGGTCATATTCACAGCGGGAAGTGTGAATATAAGTGTTCCTATGGAATTGGAGTTTTAAAAAAAATTGATCTTCATTTATTATTTTTTGAGGTTGAGGAATAAACCAAATAACTTTAATAAGGGAATATTCTGGACGCATATATTATTTTATTCTAATTCTAATTATAATATGCACAAATATTATTTAGTATACACAATTTAATATTCTTACAAACGAAACATGTTACTCAAGTCAATGAATATAGTATATTCAGCAGTCTTACAGTCAGTAATCATATAAACTCCCTGATTCACAAATATTGCCTAAGATTTTGGCAAAATTATGAACTGAAGAGACATAAAGAAAAAAAATTAATGTATGTGCAATTTTGTTAATATTACTTGTTTCCCTTTAAAATTATGCCAGTAATTACATGAATATTAACTACTGTAGTTTTCTTATTTAAAGTATGTTGTTTTAAATGTTGCACACTGCTTCATATAAATACTATAGATTGTTTATATAAAACTTTAACTTTCTATAATCCCATTTCCAAATGAAAACTGTAAATCTCTCTCTTTATTGATCCCTTTGTAACTTGAATATGTTCTTAAATCAACCAGAAGTCATAGCAATGAAAAACTCAGACTCAGGCTGGTGATTTTCATACTACAAAAACTGTGTTTCTTAAAGTCTGTTCTTGACCTTTTCACAGATGAAGTCTGTCAATATCAAGGAACTTCTGAAGACTATTGATTTTCATGCCAAGCAATGGTTTCCTATTATTCATGACAATACAAAAAGTTACTAGAACCAAAATTCCATCTTCTATTCACATACCCAGTCAGGAATTTGAATCATAATCTTCCTAGGAACAAAGTTACTGAGTAATCTGATTAACTGCAGTTATTTTTTTTAAGTTTTCAATTTAAGAATTTGGAAGAATACTCTGATCTTTATTTACAAATAATCCATGAACAAAAACCCAGAGTAATGAGAGATGCAGTAAAAATCGATTTAGCTAATCCTTCCACAATTCTGACATTGTTAATAAAAGCCATCAATTGCTTATCTAAGATAGCAACTGAGTAACAATAATAAAAAAGTTCAGCATTTCATAACAGTGCTCTATTACCAGCATATCAGCATATTACCAGCATTATCAGCATAATGATTCTCTCTAGCCATGAAAGAAAAGATTAATCACTAGAATAAAGGAAATCCATCCATTACATAGAGAAGAATAGAGTTAATCCTACCATACTAGTTCATCAAGTGCTACAAATACCCATCCCAAATCTGGATTGACTGTATATGGACTGACTACTGACCGGAAAACGACTGAGCTCACAACACCTTCTAAGTATGTAGAAACCCACCTGCTTTAAATAAATGAGAAAATCAACACCACTTCTTGAATCTGCTGAACTGTTTTTAACCAAATGTATTTATAGTACTTACAACTTTAATTATAACTTCATTTTTTCTTATTTGTACATCCTCCTTTAATGAAATACATATATGCTGCAGGTGATATTGGTTCTAGGAAAACATAACATCCTTCTTCTGTTTATCCAGTGTAACATTAGAAAGATGAAAAGAAAAGAAGCTTACTTAAAGTCTGTAGACTTTAATGCAAGAGAAATTGGGTTTAGAATTGTTTGCTTTTGAAATAAAATGCTTATAAATATCTATAAACCATAAATAATTTAGCATCACTGTTGTAAGTTAAGTTGTATGGGGAAAAAAACCAAGATTAAAAAGAGTTAAAAATTGGGAATCCTGAAAATATTTCTTGATGCAATATTAAAACAAAATAACAAAAAGTTAGAATTAAAAACATTTGTCCTGAAATGTACTGTTTTCAACTCTTACTGGAATTTTAGTAACTTAATTATTTAAGTTAACTGAAAATTTAAAACAAAAATGAGCTTTGGAAAAAATAACCTTCTCCATACAAAATGGGACATTTGGACAATGTATGTTAATATATAAAGGAGGTAGTGTTATACAGTTTTCTGGAGTCAAATAAAAAAATTATTTACAAAGCTTGACTGAAATTTTCAATACAGAGGAGAATATCTCAATGCATATATCACGTTACCTTTAAAGAACAGTTAAGATTTCATCCTTCTAAATGCTTCTGCTAAAGTACTGTGTACTACTTAATGAACAAAGCAAATATTAGTACAAAAGTTAGTTAAGGAAAGAAAACATTTTATGTTCCTGTTTATTCATTGATCAAAATGGCAATACAGGCAAGCTGAGGAAACTGAGAAACCTTGTGTGGAAGGTGAGAAGGAACTTTTGATCATCTGAATTCTATAAACTCTTGCAAAGATGGCTCACAGAGGAGATAAAAGCTTACAGCCATGATTTAAGCATAAGGAGCAAAGTAGTCAACAGGGACTTTTGCTGTCCTCTTTCTAAGATCGTAGCAGAAGAAGATGCACAACAGTGCCAAGTCTGGCAAGACCTCACTTTGGTCTGAAGTATTCTTGATCATGTTGTAAGAAGGCCACTCAACACAGATATATTGTTTTTTTCCTGCTCTGCCTTTAGGGATCTGGAACAAACTCCTACTTTCCTTTCTTCCAAGTGGCCAACCTCTAACAGGTTTGATAGCAAGGGAGACCTTTGTATATGCTGCAAAATGCTAAAAAATTATGCCGTGGCACAAAAGTTGAAGCAGAATTTAGATGCATAACTTTGAACTTTTAGCATTGGAAAAGTACACTGGGCTTTTTGCTTTATTCAGAGCATGGCAACTATAAAACCTCTATAAAGAAAGTAATTGGATTTATTTTTCACCTTGAAAGATAGCATAAGTGTAAATAAGGTTCCTCCATAACTGAGCAACTGAAGTCAGACATGCTAGGATTCTGTATTTATGCTTTCCCACTAGGCTGTAATCACTCTGGTTATTTGCAAAGATTTACAATGGTAATTCAAGGTCTACAATGGAGTCAATGCTTTAGGTGCTTACTAGTTGTGATGGAAACCATTACCTCTAGTTAACACATTCATGAGCAATATTATGTGCAATCACATTTATATGTTGCCTGATACCTAGATTTATATCCATTTTTTACTAAAATAAAAATAAAATGTAATACTTTCTCTCCGTATATTATAAAAGCAAGTGTGCCAGTTTTAATGAAACATATTAGCTGAGAAAAATTCTAGAGAAGAAAAATGATTGAATACAATACAGATTTTAAATTAAGATGTTTTAATTCTGAAACTAATTTACAGCTGCTTTAATTCAACAGTGCTATAAATCCCTGGACTCGATAAAACTGTGAAGGCAAAGCTATATAAGGCATCTGAGTCTTGCTGCTGTGAATATTTGACAGAAAAAGTGAGTCAACCACTACAAGTGTTGGTTCGTACTTCCCCCTAACTCCCTGTTTTTCTGCCCCAGCCTCATGCTGAGCTGGGGCAGAAAACAGCAGTTGCACTAATTGCAGTTGCACTAATGACAACACATGCAACAAGTTGGAGATATTTTACTTGCCTCAGTACTTTGGAAACAGGTATCTACCTCTGTGTTTTATTCATGGCCTTCTAAAAAGGAATTAAGGCATTATTGCCTTCTATTTCACTCACGGAAAGCTGAGTTAATCTGACTTTCTGAAGACTTACTGCTTTTAAAGATTCAATAAGCAAAAGTTAACATCAGATGTATTGCTTCTACATTTTTCACATACCCAGACCTTTTGCAAGTATTGTTACAGCCTGTGCTAAGTCACTTACGTTAAGCCTGAAAGGGCTGAATCGTATGACTTTCCTTTGTCTGTGTCACAAACTATTCTCCATACCCAGACCTACAGCTCTATTTGTTCTGTTTCATGGGTGCAAAAATTTCCTATCTAGCCAGTCTATCCTACTCCCTTTCATAATACAGGACAAAAATAAGAGGTTAGATATGTTTGTATATGCTAAGCAGAAAAAAATATATATCTTCTAAAATTGGGACCCATAAAACTGAAGAAGACCAAAAAGATGTGATCACTTACAATCACGACTTTTATCTTAGTATACAACTGTCAGAATAAATGTGTAAATGGTCACTGTGAGAGCACCATTACCTTGTCTCAGGAGAAATGATTCAGGAAAATCTGTGTGGTACTCTAACACTGTAAAATTTATTATTATTTTTATTATTTTTATTATTATTATTATTGTTGTTGTTGTTGTTGTGGTGGTGGTGGTGGTGGTTGTTGTTATTATTATGGAACAAAAAAGACTTCAAATGGGAAATGTTCAAGTTTATTTGGATAGTTGCACATTTGTTAAGTTAGGAAATCAAGACCACATTAATAGTTCATTTTTTGCCAAACTACTTTTAGACAACCAATATAATATCATAAGGAATGCACAAAACCAAGGCTTTGATGCATAACAAAAATATCTGAAAGATGAGAAAAAGCTGTTAATATTATTTTAAGATGCCAAGCCTTCAATAAACATGATGTAATGGGATTTTAATGAGGGATTATGACATACCAAAATATATGGTGCAATGCATCTAGATAACATTATATGAAAGCTTTTTACTATTGTTTAAGATATCTTCTCAGAAAGCAAGCTATAATAAGGACTATGTCAAAGCAGCAGAGATTAAATTGAAATCCCAATATAAAAAAATCTTACAAACTCACGTAACAATGCTGCTTACGTAGCTCCACATCATGAGTCTTTGCTGTGTATTTGCTGACTTGCAGGAAGAACAGTGACAATAATATTAAACATAACTTTGGGGAGACAAAGTGTAACTGAGGATGGATGACACAAAAGTTTGGGAGCTGACATAAAGAGTATCATACTGTATACAATCCCTTATGCAAGGACAGGAAAAGTTCAAGATACTTGAACAGAAGTCATGGGGCTGTTACCTGTAATAACAGATTTAGTCCAATATAAGGAATCTCTGCACGATACTTGTCAGCTCATGGAAAGGAATCATGGACAGGAATGAAAACATGATATGATTATCTCAAAAAAGGTAAGATACTGCAATGTATATGCCCAATCCAGGAATATTGTATGTGTGAATTCTACCCAATCCAGGAATACTGAATGTGTGAATCCTGCCCTGGATAACTGAAAACCTAGTAGTCACATGGGAGCTGTCATACTGAAAGCATCCATCTTTCTATCTATCTATTTACCTATCCATCTATCTCCAAATGCTAAAACTACATGTCTTAGTAGATAGCAGTACAAAAAGAAAAGTTCCTATGTTCTTATGTATGACTCAGTTAAAAATCCAGGCAAAGCAACTTCATGATGTTATGTAAAGTAGTCAGTAGGATTACAAGAAAAAAGAAAAGTCCTTATTGATTCTGAAAACATTGTGTAAGTACAAGACTATTGGCTTTTTACAAATAAAACTCAAGTACTAGTATGAGCTTGGTGATGTGAATCACACTTCTAGAAAACAGAACAACATCCCTGTGTGATGAATGCAGCACCTTGGACCAGTCATCCAAACCCAACAAAGCTATGTATATGGTAAACTTCCTGATTCTTCTTGTAAAAAATAGGACCATGCCTTTGAAATGTTATCTTGAATGTAATTGGTTAACTGTTTAAGGGAAATGTCTTAAGCAAATAAATAAAGTTGAGACAACTAGCGAAGCAGTTGGAAAAGAGTAACAGGAGCATATTATTCTTCTAGTGTCCAGGAAAAGAAATCTTAAGGGTTTGTTTTCTAATTTGTAGGCCATTTCCAAAAAATAAAGATTTACTGACTTATGAATTATACAGAAGGAACAAGTTGTGAACATCCTTGCATATCTAAATCCCAGTCCAATGGACTTCATTTAATTAATTCTAATCTGAATGAGAGCATATCTCTGTGGGGAAGTATGGATGATTTGCTTTAAAATTTATAGGTGTTTAAGAATTATCCAAAGACTTGGTTAGCTGATGCATCAGTTATTTATACTTAAAAAAAAATCTTATCTCTTTAAATTGTATCTAGTTTCACTCTCAAAGTATTTGATCATATTGTAACCTGGTCTTTAAATAACCTTCATATCAGCTTCCTGCACTCAGGTACATGTTTCCAGACTACAGTTTAGTTACTGCCTCTTCTTTTTGCTACATCAACCAGAATTACTTTCTTGATATTTACCATAGAATTCCAAGTAATTTTCTAATTTACTGTCTTACACTAAATTTACATCACCAATAATGTTTAATATCATTAATTAGATACCAACAGTCTTTTCCTGTTTTATCATGAAATTACCTTTTAATTGTGTAATATGAATACATCACCGTCTACCTTTTATATAAAGCCTATAGCTTTTACAGATAAATTTAGCTTTTCCATTACTGCATTATTGCAGACAAGTCTATGTTACTACCCTAATTATAAGCATATTGTTTAATTTCCAAAGTCAGAATTATCTTTGTTATTAAAATATATATGTATCCTTGGACTGGATTCATGATTCCATTCAAAACTGAGACATTTAGAGGGAGAAATCTATATATTAGAAGCATCTAAATTCTTTTTATAATTAACAGTCAGTAGAACTGACGCAGTGATTCCCCTGACAAGCTGCAAGTCAATTGACTAAACATAGACATCTAGTGAGGTTTCAAAAGAAGGGTATTTGATACATCTGACAAAGGGCTGGTAAGATACCTGCACCCTTCAGGATTAGCTACTGGAGACCAAGTGTAATATTAGGACATTTCAAAGAATGTTAAACATCCATGCTTGGACATGGAATCCCATCCTTAGCATGTGCTACAAGATAAACTGAGCTACTCTTCAGTCTCTGTTTACTGTATTGAATAAGTATTCAATTCCCTTGTCTACGAATAGACTGTAGCATTCAAAATGCCCTGTGGTATCCTGCCTGGCCACCAGCTGCCATTCGAGAAAGGCACAGGTCTCCTATAAGTTCTGCTAGTCCTGTATAGATATACTAAATAAATTAGGGCAACAGAAGTGGCCCTGGATGTCTAGTTTTAAACAAATGAATTTAGCTATGTATTTCCACTTACTAACATGGAGGTTCAGACATCTATTTCATGTAGGATCACAGCATCAGGATCCAGCTCAAGCTCTGATACGAGCTCCCTGCTTAGCCAAGTCAGTCTCCTGATCTATCTACTTGCTTTCCTGGGTGCCAGGATAGACTTTTCTTGCACTTGAAAGATGCTGTCCTTAAAGACCTGACAGCTTTCCTGCTCTCCTTTGCCATTCAGAGCTGCCTCCCATGAGATTCCACCTACCAGTTCCCTCAATAAACCAAAATCTGAAGAAGTTCAGGGTGCTAAACCCTGATACTTGCTTTCATCACTCCCTTCAGGATGTTGAGCTCCATTATTTCACATCACATGCAGACGCCTACATTAATATGTCTTAATATGGAGCTGATATGCACACATAGTGTCCTAAACTATCTCTGAGTTTTTTTCTTTCTTTTCTCCTTCTTTCTGAAGTCCTAATCTTAGTTTATTGTAATTGCTATCCCCCTTCCAAACCAATTATTTTTTATACATTAAATTTCCATCTGCTTAAACATAACATTCTTAAATAATTATCAAATGTAGGATAATCTTACTATTTAGAACTACTGTGGAAGACAAGCTACTGTATGTCACCTCAGATACTCAAATTAAACATATACGAATAGGAGACTAACTTTAAAAAAATAAAAGAATACATATATTTAATCTAAACATTCAATCCACGAATCCTGCTTTTTTTTGTTTCCAATAGTCCCCAGCCATGTTATTCAGTTCAAAAAGCATAGTATATATAAGTAAGATCAGGTTATTTAAAAGAACAGAACTTCCAATTTGTTTCGATTTTACCTGTTGTGATATTTCACGTTACACATTGGAAAAGATAAAGAAACTAACTCATTTCCACACATATGTTGGCAGCATTTAAATGTCTAGCATGGATGTATTTGTACAAAGTCTCTCTTTTGTCAGAAGCATATTCAACAAGGCTAGAAGGGTCAGGTTAAATAAGACTAAACTGTTTTTTCCCCTTTCTGTTCAAGTGGCTCTAAGCCTCTTTATGTTTCTTTGTATTCTTTGGCACATGTTGTAGTTAGAAACACTGTCTCTTAAGAATGTGTAGTGTTAAGCTTTTGTAAGCTAGATATAATTAATGACACCATAAGAAACACCTTCAAATGTAAACATTTATGTAAGGATTTTTAGAAATCTTATGAATATGAGAGGTACCATTCTCTATGTCCCCTGAGAAACTTTATGACCAACAGCATATATTTTTTCTTCTGAAGAGGAATAAATCGTTGCAAGGTGACTGTGACATAGTTGGTAATTTCTGTATTGCAACTGCAGCACAGCTTTGAGGCAGAAATGTCAGGGGGTTTTATATACATATGCAGATACATACATGCATACATACATATTTATAGATATATGTGTGTATATATACCCATATAGACATATATAGAAATGTGGACATATATTGTGGAGGGGTTGTTGTTGTTTGGGTTTTGGGGGTCTCTTTTGTTTGGTTTTTTTTTTCAAATAGAGTGAAATTGTGTACATAGTGATCCAGAGCTGCCTTTAGTGACTTTAATTAGTTTGTCAGTCTTATTGGGTGATACACTGGAAAAAAGTATCTTAAGAGTTTTCAACTGAAATGCAAGAGACATGGTTATGCTAAGACAGTCATAGTTAGAACAATACCACTATTAAAAGGAAGGTTGATAATTAAGGCCTGGTCTTCACTTTCTGTTGGCACAGTTTACTTAATGGATACCAATCAGAATAGGGAACAAAGAAGAGGGAGGCAATACTCCAGTGTTAATGATGCCATAATCTGGAAATATGGGATAGAGAGTTTAAGCTATTTTTATTTTGCTTGTAAGTGCATCTGGTCGAGCATGAAATATATGGTTATCAGATACCTAATGGTCACCAGAGACTTGACAATCTAAATTACTTAGGTCTAATGAAGATAAATAGCATTCTAGACATGGACACATACTACATACTGAAGAGAAATTGACACTGATATTGTTGCCAGGCAACTCATCTCCCCATGTAAAACATGCATTTCCTATGATTTTACTGTATATGTATCCAGAAAACGATGAGGCCGGGGGGAAGGGTGGCAGGAGGGGGGCAGACACTAATATTCTCTTTCACTGAATTACTACTGCATAGTAATGTATCAGAAAAAAAAATCTGTATTCACTAATATAATTTAATTATGTTCTTAAAGGTAAGATCTTCATTCTTTTTTTATGGATCTTACATATAAAACAAGGTAAGAAAGCCCAGTCACTTAGTTCTGGTGGGTTTTAAAAAGGTAAATTGTACATTTTCATTGAATAATGATGCTTTCTTTAAGGATTTATATTGATAGCTGGGCAATTTTGTTGATACAGTGCCAATCATTATCTATAAGTGGATGAAATCGCATTTTGTCTCTTTCACTTCAAACAGTAAGAATAAAAGATTCAGCTCTATCACCATTTATTCTGTATGCGGCCAATTTATGACAGATTTTTGTTTTCCATTTTCATTCTCTTTCTCTTATTATAGACTAGGTCTGTGATTGTTCTTTTTACATAGGGTTTTCCTAAGTGCAATACAAGTACCACATAAGCGTCATAATGAAGATTTATTTCTAACAAAGCAAAATTGAATTACCATTAAGAGAAGTGTATAGAGCTTAATGATATTCTAGCAAAGCTCAAAAACCCATCCTGTAGCAATTATTTCTCTAAGAACCTGCTCTCTTATGTTTTCTTGGTTGTGCTACAACATCCCTGATTAATACATACTCCAAGAAGCATGAAGAGTGTTTACCGTAAAAGCAGATGTCATTTTATATTTCATTCCACAGTTTGATTCTTTGTTTTATAAACTACATTAATGTACTTTGTTCCTGCACTCTCACATAGTTATTTGGCAAGAAGGGTGAAGCTATACAAAGGCATCAGCACACTTACCGTAGGGTAACAAATACAGTGAATTTAAAATTAGTTCAGCAGTGTACTTAATACAGAAATGCAAGCTCTTTGATACTGGTCCTGTCTGTCTTCTAGATGACAAAATAAATAATCACCATGCTTAAGATGCCAGGGGCTTGTTTCTCAATTTTATGCAACCCAGACACAGTCTTTCAGTTTTCCTCACAGTTAATGCTGAGATAGATAATTAGGGAAATTTTAATTTATTAGCCTCCAGATCAAGCAATGATATAACTTGCAGTTATATTTTCAAGAACCTTAAAACCAAAATTGAGCTCAAGTATTCAAAGAATTATTATTTTTTGATTCATTGTTGCATTCATTGCTTGACATCATTTGGCTATTGAACAATTAATAAGATTATCATCACTTTAAAGAGAAAACACTATACAAAGGTTTGTTCAGTGCTGCATCCAATATTGGATAGCAGAATATGTAGAACTTCCTGTAATGTAAGTCCCAGGGCTATACATTGTGATACGGCTCTCTAAACAAGCTGAGGATAAGTTTTTTCCATTTCTAATATGAAAGATGGAGGGTTCACTAAGTTTTTCTATGACTTTTTTTTTTCTTTTTACGTCTGGATTGAAACTGTGTTTAGTAATATAACCATAACTTCCTGTGCTATATTTTACTCTAATATGATACGGGACAATGCCCTTAATAACATGCTTTAACTTTTGGTCAGCCCTGTAGTGGTCAGGCAGTTGGACTAGATGATCATTGTAAGTCCTTTCCAACTGGAACTATTCTATTCTATTCTATTCTATTCTATTCTATTCTATTCTATTCTATTCTATTCTATTCTATTTAAATAAGATGCATAATGCATTGAAAGTCCATGGAAAGTTGTTTATCCACTAAAGCCTTAGATTCGGCTTCATAACTAAAGGAGAAGATTGGGAAAACATGGCACATAGTATTAACTCTCCTAAGTAGCAAGTTGCATGTACTTCTTTCCTTCCTCCACCACCATTAAATGTAATTCTTACTGCCCTACTGAGAAGTTACCCAGGGCTCAAAATGGAAATGCTATATTTTTTAGTTAACCAATTCTATCTGCCTTTCTGTAAAAGATATATAAGCTTTGGACACCAAACTCAGAATGCCTATGTCAGGTATACATTACCTAACAAAAACAAGATTCAAGTGGACAGTCTTTTTCTTAGTAAGTGTATTTCAGAGAACTAAGACAAATGAGGTGGTTCCTCATTTGTCTTGGTTGGTTCCTTCCATCCCAGTGAATGCAGGAAATTTATGCCACTTTGCTTTGGTGGGACAGGGTATTTTCTGCAGTCACATTAGTTCTTTTGTTTGACTCAGTTATATACATTGCAAAGAAGTACATCTTAACAGGGTTCTCTGCTGCTTTTTGTTATGGACAATGTAAGGAATATGTAGTGCTTTTCCAGTATCTCAGTTTTCACACCTGAGAATATGTCTCAACGTAGCAAAAAATGCAAGGTGGGCAAAGCTGAAGAGCAAAGAAGAGGATCATGTACCTGTAGCCAGTGAAGAGCATTTTCAACTGGAAAAAAAAGTCCTGTCTCTCTGGACTTAGTATGAATTTTATATTAAGTGGCCACTGGATAAAACAAAAAAAAAACATTCTACAAGGAATGCATTTTTTACAGACATACTCAGTGATATTAATTTGTTCAAGCTTTCCCTGGCCTTTTAATTTCATCCATATAAAGTATGTTGGTGAAATTTATGTTGGAAATTTCACACAGTAGGGTGCAGCCTTCATCATATGATAATCTTTTCTTTCTAATATACTTTGATCATCAGTGAGATAGTAAAAGTTAAAATTCACATTATATTACTGGAACCTAACTGAGCACCACTGAGATGAAAGGACAGGATTTTTGAATTATGTTTTATTACAAATCAATTCTAGAATCTGTCAAAACATTCAGTAATAGTTACAGTTTGTTCAAGTTCAGAAAGGCTTTTATTTCTGTTTTGCAGTCCTAAAGGCTAGAGGTTTCATTTTATATTTAATGAAATATGAAATATTTAAATAAAGAATGGCAATCTAAAAGAAGAAATAAGCCAAGTCAGCCTAACCTGAGCCCTTCTTAAAATAATGGATGTAAAGGTACAGTGAAGGAAACCTCAACTTTTTGGTGTAATCAGTATGTCTGCCATAATTCCTATATATTACATGATTTCTCCACAGTTCTTTTATGTGTGTGTTTTTGTGTCACTTTAGAGCTCTAGGAGACTGAATTTTGGAGATGAGTCAAAGACTATTTACAGTTTTGTATTGTCTCATTTTGCCACATATTTAAACAATTCCATACTATAAACACGTCTATAAAGTGTTTTTAAGCTACTTAAAAGTAGGGCATCTGTGTGAAAGAGGAAGATTCGCAGAATAAAACTGGGTTAGGAGAAAATAATCCTTAGTAATTCTTTTGTCTGTTTACAACAAGCTTCCATAAGCCCAACAGTTGTTTTAGAGAGACTGGAGGAGACAAAACCTAGAGAGATACCTGAGTAGCTGAAATGAGAAACTAAGCTCATCTTCAAAACAAAAATAATAGTGAAGAGTCCTGGAGATAAGTATGGCCATGAGAATCATAGGTATTTAAGACAACACAGAAGGAAAGAAGCTGTCTTGACTAACAGAAGTCCTCCATAGAATCATAGAATCATAGAATCATTAAGGTTGGAAAAGACCTCTAGGATCATCTAGTCCAACCGTCAACCCAACACCTCCATGCCTACTAAACCATGTCATGAAGTGCCACATCTACACATTTTTTGAACTCCTCCAGGGATGGTGACTCCACCACCTCTCTGGGCAGCCTGTTCCGATGCTTGAGAAAGGGTGATGGGCTGCATGAGGGTGGTTGTGGTCTCTTCAACCACACAATATACATTTATAAATTCTGCTCTTAGGTCCACAAACACAGCATTCACTGAATTCAAGGATCTGAGGGATTACCCAAAATTAATAAAATTCTGCCTTGTGGAATAGTTACAGTAACACTGGAGTTGTCTTGAAGGATGAACTTGTTATCGATACATTTATATTTAAGCTAAAAGCAGACGAAATCAAAAAGATGTAAATGACTGATTCTTATTGGGATTCCAACAGAATAAGCTGCATATTTTATGAAAGTTTAAGGATTCAGTTTAAAACTGTTTTTCTTCAGAACCTGCTTTCTTTTCCTGGTTAACTTATCAATAAAACAGGAATTAGGAAGAGATACTTAGAAGCGAAGTGATTAGAGAATCATTTAAATAAAGTTTTCATGCCTATTTAAATATTTCAATACAGCTCTGATATTAGAGACAAGGTTTAGCATATGTTAATGGGGAATATTCACATATGCTTTCAACATTAACATGAACTACACATCACTGGTATTTAAGCACTGAACAGTAGCATGGAACAAAGATTGCAGAAAACCTGACACTTCTGTATCTTTAAATTTAGAATTAGGTTTTGTGTTTTTAGACTGATTTCAGTTTTAACTTCAGACAAAAAGTTTATTCTTTCTGTAATAGGAAATAGCAACAGGAATTATACAAAAGTAAGGTATTTTTAACATTTATATTACTGAGGCAAGTAAGTGACACAGATATGTTCAGCAATACAACATTACTGTGGAGAAAAGATTCTGTGAAAGAACTGCTTCATTTCAGTTGTTAGGTACAGTAATAGCCCTCTGGAGGCTACATCCTTAAGGGCAACAGATTTGACACATATAAATTCATAACAAGGCAGATGATAGATAGACAAAACAGCAACTTTAAGAAAATATTTCTCATATAAAATATTTTCTCAAAGACTGTGTTTAATTTATTGTATAGGTACCGCTAGTGGAGCAATGTAATTAATATTTGTGTATATTTATTTTTTTCATGTATTTTTCTTCCTTCTTCTATCTAATGTATAATTTGCTAAAAGCTTTATTATTATATAACGGTTGGACTTGATGATCTTAAAGGTCTTTTCCAACCTAAATGATTCTATGATTCTGTGATTATAGTAGCTAGAAATATTCCAAAATATAAAATCTAGCATCAGTATCTTAATTTCATAACCATTGCACTATTAATTTACTTCTTTACTTTTTTTTTTAATCAGAATAAGAAAGGAATAAATATGTGTTCAAATTATTTATTGGCTGATATCTCAAGTTCTTTCCTGATAATTATAATTATCATCCTTATATAACATTATTTTGAATTATACATTTTGTTAATTTTCTGATTCTCTGTAATTGGTTTGCCTGTTATTCTTAATGTTCTGTTTAACATATAACAATTTCCTTTTTATAGCTGTGTGAGTGAAGGAAACTAAAGAGATTTAGAGTGATAACATGAATATTTAGGAACACAACATAACCTGAGATCAGGCTGATGAAGGATGTAGATCACATCCAGAGATGATATTACAGGTGGTTGGATGGGATTCATTGCAGAATTAAGAAAACTAATATTAGGTATAAATGTGTGAACTTGGTGTCTAACCTTCCATTATAGTCAATGAAGAGCCAGAAAATGCAGTCGGCATAAGCAGGATAATGATTTGCCTGTCTAGATGTTATAGACAGAATGTTGTTTCCTAAACAGAAATGTCAAGTACCACTTGCAGCACTGCATGGTTTCTCACTCACGCAAGGCTGGCGGATCCGACATGGAGCCTGTGGGAGAACCCATGACTTGCTGGAATGGCAGCCAGAGACCACATGACACATGTTAGGTTGACTAAAACTATGTTTAGATAGCTGAACTATGCCTTAGGCTTCAGAGCTCTCTGGGCTCCACTGGTAATGTTAGCTATTAGGGAAGCTTATACGTTGATATGTGGTTGTACATACCTAAACTTAAGTGTCAGTCTTAACTGAATCCTACATTGCAGTCACATTCCACACATAAATTCCAAATTATTTTCTTAATGTAAATGTGAAATGTCATCCAGTTTAAACTAGTAAAAATAGTATAACTCTACAATACCTAATAGGTATAAATATAACAATTATTTGCACAAGAGGTTTGGCTTCATAAGCATGACAAACAAACTCTCAATAATAACAGACTATGAATAATCAACAATAAAAGAGATCAAACAGTCAATTTGATTGCCAAACATACTGTTCTATACAAATGAAATAAATATATGGTTAGAATACTATATGATAACAATTATAATGATTAATTCATTTGTTGCAGAATCCTATAGATAAACAAAACCAGTACCCTCCTAGAGGGCAAATGAATTCTGTCCAATTCTACACAGAAAAAAATCCAGTAATTATACATTATTTAGAATAAAGGTATACAAACTCATTCCTTATTCATATTGTTATTCCAACTATCTATTATCTCAAATGATAAGGGGAATAGACTACAAGAGAGAGCATCTTTCTTTTACTGCTAGAAAGGGAGAATTTAATTAATATGAAAATATTTCCTGTATTTATATTTCTTTTCAAGTCAATATTTTATTCCCTAGGATTTCCCTTCCTCAAGAAACTAGATTTAACATGCACTTCTCATTACAAAAAGCAAAATTCATGGGATGAAAAGAAAAAGCAACAAAGAAACGTTCACATTTTTATACTGATGAAAGCTGTTAGTTCATAGACTAAACAGACTAATTAGAATCCTGTATGTATGTGTGTAAGTATACATATATGTGTATACACATACATTTCAGGTTTTTTTTGTTGATCCTGATTATCTATAAAGATGTGTTTTAATTTTTGTATTGAGCTTTTTGAAATAAACAAAGAGATACTGTTCATTAGACTGTAGTCATATGTTTTCTTCAAGTCTTTTCAGATATTTCCTAAGAAACTACTCTATTAGTTATAAATACAAAATTCAGTTAGTCTTATTTATAGCTCAAACAATATCTAGAGCATTAGAAAATATTACAAATTTAGCTCTGGATTTTTTCATAAGATATATTTAAAAAAAACCCAAACCCACACATGTGTGGAATGCACTTAAAACAAGAACAGAGGTAAAGAAATTAAAAGCAAAACTTTAAACTGTGAATTAGTGTCTTTGCTCTACTGTGAATTAGAGTCTTTGCTCTTGTTATTGTCAATGCAGAGAAAATGTGTGCTTCAAGAAAATGTTCAACCAATAGTTACCACAATGGACAAGATCAAAGTATTTCAGTCAGTAACAGAAGCAACTTCCTTGCAAAACTTCTAGAAGTCCAAGTCAATTGCCACTAGAATTACAGTAGTGTTGGTAATCATAGATTCAGGGTTACTTCCCAGGGAACAAGTACAGTATTAAAAAAACCCACCCCAGTATCAGCTGTGTTCTCTTGTTCTTACTGCCAAATTACTGTTCCTTTTGCCATTCTAATTTGTTTCCATATAATGGGTAATTTAGCTAGAAACAAACTCCTCATACAATTCTTTGTCCTTACAGACAGCACTAATTTTTAGTCATATTAATCCATCTTGTACATTGACACATGTTTCTATGTATGGCTTTCAGGTACATTAACAAGTAAATCACAGGTGGCCATAAAATGCCTGAGGATTCAAAAGTATTGTTTTAATTGTTAAAGAAGGTTTATCTCACTATTATTCAGACTTCTGAATTTAATTCTCTTAAAGGCAGTTTAATTTGGATGATAAGACATACAGTATTCAAAATCCAAATATTTTATACGAGTATTCATAGTCTGTATGAAGTCCATGCAAACATTTGCACACATCTAATTCTATATACATTCTATTAAATTGAAACAGTATTCAAATGCAGTGACATTATGCAGATTCATTTAAAAATAATTTTTAAAAGCCTTGGGGGAAAAGGAAATCTCATCTCTTCCTCTTTCTTATTTTGTAGATGTGCCCAGAAAAACAATAATAATCTACCTTGCAGATTACTTTTCTCATACTGTACATCCTCTTCCCTTTACTTCACTGAGTCATAGATGTTTGCATTCTGGGTTTTGACATTGTATGGAAAGATTAGCGGAGGTGTCGGCTTTCACAAATCGTATATATTAAGCTTTTGCTAAAAGGATCCACTGTAAAATGTCTGCTGCAACATCTCCATCCAGAACTCTGTTTGCAGTTTTTTGGAGAGGGAAAGTATTCTATAAACTAACCTCAAGAAAAACTTAATCACATATCCACCTACATTTCTAATTGTTTTTCTGACTGTTCTTTTCGATTTTGTGGCAATCTCCAAAAAGACTATTTCTATGAACCACTCATACTGTAAAAGACAGACGGTACATACAGATTTCACACTTCATTTGGAAATTGATGGACCTGTGGCATAAGAAGCTGATTTAAAATATCAGCTCTTTATCAGAGATTGTCAAGAAAGTAGTAGTGTCTTGCTGGTATCATAAAGAGGCTTCGACTACTATGCATATAAATAGTTTTATCATAGTTTTTATTAAAATAGTTTTTGGTACAGCTGGAAGGTATTAAGAGATATTTAGCCACTGAAATTTGTAATATTATTTGCAATTCCTATAAGAAATTTAAGTATTTTTTTCTTATTGAAAGCTGAAATTAGAAGTTTCTTTTATGCCCTTTTCTCTTTCCCCTTTTTGTACCTTCCACACACACCGCCCCCACTCCATGCAATTAAACCACACTCTGTTTCTTCATGTCTTCCAAGAACTATCTCTGGTAGGAAAAATCAAAGTGGACTGTACTCTAAGAAGGATCACTGCTTCTGACACAGTAAGAGATGCCTCCTAAAAATGCCCCTATAATGCTCCAAAACAGTCTAAGTGGAGCTATAAAAAAATAAAAAGCTTTGGCACACAGTTCCACAATTGCAATTGCAATTGTCTAATTATTCACAAAAATGTAGTTTTAGAGACAGACACATGAACCAATTAGGACATAAAAGCAAATAAGCTATTCCATGAATTTTACCAAAAAGAAAATTGAGATCAACGAGTAAGAACATCCTTGCTATTCAATTACAACCAAATATATGTAGATGCCAATAGCAGTATCAATACTGCACCATAAAATGTCTCCTAAATCATCCAACTAGATTCAAAGGAGAGTATTCTTATACCTGATGGTTTTGAAGTTGGAGAGAAAGCACTGGTCTGACTCGACATTCCTTCTCTACAGGATACTAGAAAATGATTGGTTTGCTCCTTCCTAATGGGAGCTACATATCCTTGATATTACATGAACTGCCTAGTGGAAGGATTCAAAGGTATCACTTTAGAGCACAAGACCCAGTCTTCAACAATCACTAGAGAATAAAAAAACTGGAGGACCTTCAGCCTGATTCTTTGCGGGAAAATCTACATTGCTAAGGAGGATGCTGGAACTTGATGATCATAGACTAAGATCTGCAGTAAGCTAAATGACCTTTTAGTTTATTCAATGTTTCCCCTGCCTGTATTAATATAATTTGCTTTCCCCTCATCAAGTGTTATGTGGCAGAGATCCTTCACTGGTGCATGCTGTATAGATACACTTTACAGTTTATATCTGGATATTTTAATATAATGTATTTGCCATAAGCTGTTGAATCCCACCATGTCATTGTCCATATTTTCCTTTAAACTGCTGCCAGGATTAAGACTTCCTACTTTGATGATGGTGTGGAAATCTGTGTTGTCAGACAGATTGCCAGTGAGCAGGCTTAGACACATTGGAACATTTCCACCTGCCCAGTAATCACAGATCCTTGAGCACAGAAAAAAACAGCAGTTTTCTTTGCCTCCATCATGGCCACTGAACATATGATGTCTTGCTGATGCAATTGTCTGGACTTGGAACACTTTCTGCTCATGATACGCTAACCTTTTTCACTACAGCCTCATTTGTTACCATCCTAGTTAAAGAATAATGAGAATGAATTTTGCCTGTCACTGAGAAATCTTATATATACAATTAATGAACTGGTTAGTAATTAATGCTGAAACTTGTCAGCCACAGGAGATACTGCAGAGTCAAGAATAATCTGAAACATATATTTTAACAATTAGATACAGTAATTACAATATTTCAGATGCTCACACAGAACATATTCCAGCTTTATTAGACCTTAAACTTTTCATGCTCCATGTTTTTAATGCTTCAATTTAAAGTACTGTTTGATAGCAGAACATTATCCAAATACTGTTTTGCGATATACATGGCAACCTTGTGTCCGTCTAAATATGACATTGCCACATCTTTCAAAAGACAATTCATCATACTGTCACTTAATAAGACATTAACAATTCAAAAACTACTCTATGGCTCACCAGTGTAATGCATACTTGACTGATGGTTTTGTAAGAGCTGCAAAGGCCTATTCTTTGTTGTGATGTTAATGTGAAATAGAAAAAAGTTGTGCCATCAGTAACTAATTGAATCGGTCTCAAAAAAAGGTCTTACATATATTGTTAAAAATATCACCTAAAGAATGTTGTAAAATTCAGCTTGTTTTATAAATCATAATTTTTCTATTGTATTCTATGTCTGTTCATAGAATTTGATTTATTAATCAAATCTTTGATTTACTAGTTTTTAAAACTGAAAATATTCATTTATGTCATATTTTATAAATACAGTATACCAAAACAAGTTAAAACAAAATAGCACTCTGGTAATTGCACTAGAAGAAGCAAAATTTTTAGGTGTCTTTAAATTCAATTTTTATGGATTTGCATAGTCTGATACCAGTTTAGATCACATACAGACCTATAGAAAATGTTTAAATAACATGATAATGGCAATATAAAACTTTCTTGTCGTTAAGTAAAATACACCTTAAAACAAAAACATTAAATTAGAACCAATAAATAACTGAGTAACTTTAGCCATATTTGATAACCTCTTGAATGAGAACAATGAAAAGTACAGGAAATCTACTTCAGTGGACTAGCCTTGCGCTGAGAATCCTAGAGGACAGCTCTGAGTTTGTGTTCTTTCTCCTGCAGAGTTCTTGCTTTGTTTCCACAAACTATTGCTTACTATGTACAAGAATTACTAAATATTCCATATTGCACTGTCATTAGTATGACACAGTCAAGACAATATAATTCAATACATGATTTAAGTACCTCCTCCATTTTTCAGGATCTACTTTGTTCTTTTCAACTACTTCTATATATGATGATCAGTTCCTAGTTGTGTCTTAAGCTTCTGCAATTAACATTCCTCTGTGTGTGCCTGAGAGAATTCCATCCAAATGGCTATTACTTCTCAAACAGAAAGGAAAAGGAGCTAGGCTACAGGGAAAACATTTTCAGAGTAATAAACTGAAGAACATCTATATAGTCAAAATGTATGACAAACTTTGTAAAGTAGGGTTAGTGGGCTATATGCATATGCAATAATTTTCACAAATAAATAAACACTCTAAATATCAGTTTCCATAGAATCAAGTTATTTGTAATGATAAAAGAAAAAACATTCTGACAAACATTTGCATACAAGAAGTGGAAAATAGTATGAAAGCAAAAGGTAATTTTGAGAAAGAATAAATGCAATGCTTACCAATATTTTAATAATGAAGACCCACAGCAATAGCAACAGCTCGTATACATGGGATAAAGACATTGCAGAGGTGTGGGACTGATAACCTGGAGCAGATGGGTACTAACAAAATTTTTTAGGCAACTTTCTTTTAAATTGCCACAGATGTTTCAAATAATTACCATTTGTATTCCATAGTTGTTGTCTTCACAAAACAAGATGGTAGACAGAGTGTAAAATTTACTGGATGTGTGAAAGCAATCAGTGGCATACCTTATCTGCATTTCTTATTATAAGCTTAAGGCACTTAATAGCAGTAGAGGTGAAAATTGTCATACAGTTACTGGGGAGATGTGAAAAGGGTAAGAGAATTTGACAGTTTGTCTCCTATGTATATCTCACAAATATATGTAGGCCTCACTGTCACAGATGAGTTTTGGTCTTTTAAGAATTGAAGGGAGGAGCAGAAGAACAAGAAATGATGTGATGCCTGGATTCATCAAGATAGACAAATAATTTTTATTAAACAAAACAAATTAAAACTGTATAGGAGGAGTTATTTGCTGTACTGCTGTAGCACAATGTGGTGGGAGAAAAACAAGCAAAAATGAGACATTTACCATACCTGATATAACAAGAGGTCTTGTCTGAGACCTCTTTGCACCACATTATTACTATTAAGAGCATTGTACAAAGCAATTCCCATCACCATACTGGAAGAGAACCCTCTAGAAGAATGGAAGGACAGGTTTCAGCATTGATGTAATATTTTGCACAGCTCTTTATGAAATGAGAAAGATCCAAACATATTTTGGCATGTTGCTTATCTGGCTGATCTCCATGGCTCACGCAATATTAATACAATGGGCTTTCAAAACTTTCATGTAAATGATCATCATAACAGCCCTTTCTTGTGGAAACTAGATGCTATTAAATCAGTCTTTTTTTTTTTTTTTTGTAAATATATCAACAGCAGCATCTCTCTGAGCTCCGTCTAGTTGGTTTGCTTTCCTAAAAAATAATATAAACTAATATCTTTGATGAAAAAACATTGTAACCCTTGCTCTTTACCCATCCTCAAAGTCAAGGCATTCTTTGCCTTGTAAATACTGAGCAATGTATGTTATAAGACCATGGTGAAGTTATGCATAAACAGGATTTAATTTGGTTAATGTGTTCAAAGAATGTCCTTATTGACCTTTAGGCCAAAAATACACAATGCATATATCGCTATTTCTGATATTTTCCTACTCATTTTCTTCAAAGGAAAGAAAGGTATTAATAATGTGTGACTGTTAGTTGTTCAAGGCAATAATGATACCTGCTAAGAGTCCAGTTGCACTGTTTCAGTATTTTAGAATTCCTGAACAATCTCTTATTTTAAAGTTTTTATTGCTTATGCTAACTAAAGCTCACCCTATACTAAAGAAATTATTTGTGAACCTAACTGCTAATGAATTTAAGCAGTTTGAAAATCTATATTTAAAAAATTGATAATTGATAACAGGGCATTTTAGAAATTTAAGAAAGAGCCTCCCCCACCAAAAAATCCCCACCAAAGTAGCAACAGAAGTAGACAACTCCACATTATTTACACTTGGCTAGTGCACAAAATTACTGAAGTAACTGAACACTAAAAGCTGATTTTGTGTGTGTGCGTGCATTTCAAAGGGTTTTTTTGGTGTAGGCTCTAAGAATTGGCTTTCACAGAATCACAGAACCAGATTTCAGCTGAATTTGAATTAAGCACTTTTTTGTTTATTTCATTATTTTGAAATTTTATCAGTAAAGAAAACAAAATATTTCAATTTACAGTGCTTTTATACTGAAGTAGGAGTTTACACTTGAAAATTGTATAAAATATTAGACTCATTCACAGCCATGTAAATAGGGACTAATTCCGTTACTTAGAAACTTGTCCAGAAATGTTTCATTTACTTGGACAGCTGTAGTGCTACAAAGGATTCACAGAATACTTTTGGTAACTTGTTCTTGGTAACTATGAAACGTCATCCACACAGTTATATTAGCCAAAAAAAAAAATCAATCTGTCCCTCAATTAATTTAATAGAATTAACTGCTTCTCTAGTCTGATATTCTAGTCTATATTATTTTTTTTCTGCATTGTTAACATTTCTTTCCAGCTATATTATATTTTAAGCAAAGCTCAAAGCAAGCATACAGGAAAAGAAAATATGAAAGCATTTGTACATGCCCACAGTCAAAATTAGATATTTAATGTAGTTTTTTCCCTGTTCCATCTATCAGTTACCAAGCCTGAAGGCAATGCATAGACAAGATTCTGGAGAAGAATATCATGCTGACAGTAGAATCTGGAAACATCATCACTTCTAAGTTCCCTGGACTTTGTTGCATTGCTGGGATTTTTTAACTTGACTGTCTCTCAAAGACTCCAGGATACTAGCTGCAAAATATGTTTTGAAGAAAATTGAACTCTGTAACATTGCAGCTTAGGTAACTTCAAAATTGCTATCAACTTCAAATCATTTTCTCTAGATAGTTTTCTTGGAATCAATTTAATTTGTTCCAAGGCGCTACAAAAGCAACAATTATCAAACTGGAAGATCAGGAGAAAAATGTGAGATCAGAGAAGAGAATGCATGTTTAAGATGTGAAAGACTCATATTTTCTATGACAGAAAAGAAAACTAAAGCCAGGGTTTCTCCATACTAGATAACTAAGATATAAGATGACAAAGGCTCTAGCAGTAATGATTGTAGCTCTAGCCATTCTTCTATTTTTCATTTCCTACAGTGTTTTATTCTTGGTTTTCTACTGAACATACAGGAAGACAGGGGAAATATAAGAGAAAAAGAGAGATTTGTTTTACTCTTTTAATCTAAAGCAGACTTTTCCCTTCTCATTTTTAGGTAAACTCAGTCAGTAGAGGAATGAAAAACAACTTAAAAGTGTTAAAAGTTCAACTAAAATTAAATGCTGAAACATCCCTCTCGTATTCTTGAAACACAAATTAATACCACTCTTACACATATCAAAAATACAATCTTATCATCTGAGTGCATATAGATACTTTCACCCTATCATGAATTCAGATTCTGTAAAGAACCAAATATCTGCAGTATCACGCCTGTCTGTAAACTGTATAAAGCTGTCAACTTTGGTTTCTCATCTTTGAACCGTTTTTACATTGAATAAGTTATTTGCTAAGAAAGTATGTTCTTGGGATACAGGAAATTTATTGCTAGTGCACTTAAAAAATGATATGTCCCATGTCCTATGCCTTTCACTAGAAAAAATTTCCATTATAAATTTTCTTTCCCAAAACTAGGGGTGTATATTATGTACAGTGACTATGAAACATCTTTACAGGGGCTATCAACAGAGGCAGACCTTTTTATGTATATATGACAATGCAGAGTTCTATTTCAAGAAATACCCACAATTTCAAGTGAAAGTGGATAAATAAAGTGGATAAGAGTTACTGGTGTTTCCTGGGAGTACAATGTGTGTTGAGAGACCAATCAGTTTACTGTAACAAAGAAAATCCTCCATTATTGATTTAGTATAATAACTACCATGATTTTAAAGATGTTTTACCATACTATATTTTAGCCTCATCTTGGTCAGTATACTAAAAAGACTATAAAATGGCAGATCAAAAAAAAATTGAAGAAAATTGCCTGGACCTGACATATTTAGGACATAAATATGGACATCACTAGAAAACTGCCTGAAAGTATTTGGAAATTGAATCTATTGTCTGACAAGACGACCAAAAAGCCCCTTTTTTTTAAACCTTCTTCAATCAGTTAAAATATTTTATATTTCCTGGTTTGTAATATACTTTTAATTTTCAGAAGTTTTAAAGAAAGCATGTAGGATAGGATTAAAAAAATCAAATTAATATAAACTAGTACTTTTTTCTTATTATGACCAATAAAAGCTGCTTATTGTGCCTAAGTTAATACAGTCATCTGTCCTCCCATAAATGCACCCATTGACCATCAGTGCATCGCTGATAATTTATCTATGGCACAATGACTGTGACAATCTTGCAGTTTTCTAACTGAAGACAGGAGAATTTGATGGCTGCTTCTTCTTCATCATCAATCAAAGCAAGATCTTTCTAGGTTCTCCCAACTGAAGCAATTCTGTTCCAAAATTTGTCATGCCTCTTAACAATGAAAGCCCTCCATGAAAACATTCCAATCTTCTAATACTCCAGAACGGAAAGCTGACATAAAATATTTATTTATTTAGTAGCCCTGTTAAAGGTTTTATAAGCCTTATGATGAAACTAGCTCTATAGCCTTCGGAAGTTTTAATCATCAATTTGACCCTTCACATACAAAAGACAAGACTTTCTCAATACTTATTGCCAGACCATATTTGAATAGAATCAGAACACTTAGAGTCAAAACAGAGAAAATCAATAATAAAAGTAAAAGGATCCATATACAAACTACAAATAAGAAAAAGTGTGACTCATCATCTTCATATAACATTGATGATTGAGGTATAAAAGGCATAAAGATATAAAAAGATATAAAGGTGGAACTAACTGTGGATCTCTTCCTGATCCCAGAGAAGCATTAGTATTGAGCTTAATTTAAAGCCATGCGACCAGAAAGAGTTATTTCTCTAAAACTAACCTGTATTTCAACTGCAGTCAGAGAAATAGGCACCTTCAGAGGTGATTCAGCCCTTTGAGACAGTGCTGGAGATGACTGGCTGGAATCACTGAAAGTGTAAATGTCTGTTTCTGTTTACTAACCAGAGGAAGTTAGAATGAGTAGTTTAGACTAGAAAATCAACTATTAGATACCAGTTTCCTCTCTGAGGTGCACAGGACAAGATGCAGCAGGCACAAGATGCCAGATGGAAAATTATGATTAGATATAAAGAAAAACCTCTTCACACTGTGAGCGATCAAGCGTGGAACAGCTTGTCCAGGGATGCAGTAGAATCTCATCATTAAAATACTCAAAGCTCAGCCCAAAAAGGCAAAGGGAAATCTGACTCAAGCTTTGAATTTAGCCCTGCTTCAAGCAGGAGGTTGGCCTAGATGATCTACTGAATACAACAGCTAGATGCGTCTGCCAGCCATAGTCTTTTTATGGTTCTAGACCTAAAGACCCAAGACAAATACTATTTTAGTAAGATTTTTGTTCCAAATTTAAAGCTATTGTCTATTTCAGAAAGCCTGATTTTAATCAAATGACAGCTTAATGTAAAAAAAACCCCTAAAACTCATGCAGTTGTCAGACAGATTGGCAAGGTTATTAACCTGTTATAATGATTTAGGAATGCTGTTTGTGGGAACAGCAAAAATTGGAAGCACAAAGGTGGGTTCAGAAGAACAAACAAGCACAATGAAAACACCGCATTCTCAAAAGGGAAAAAATGCTTATTAAGATTTGAGAAACTTTTTTGAGTTTCAAAAATTTTAAACTCATGTGCATTTGTCTTTGATCATGTACCTGATTCTGCCTAAATGTATTTACTTGTATCTACATCAAATCATAGCAATGTGCCAGTGCACGTCAAGCATACTTTGACCTTTAGCTCACCTGCATTTGCCATGCACCAAAGTGCTTTGTAATTCTGGATTTTTTTTTCAAAGATTCCAACAGTGCTGCACGTACTGAAGAAAGACAGACTGACAGACAGACATGTGGGTATAGGATGCGAAAGGTTTACTTTATTAAATATTTATTGTAAAAATTAGAACCATAACGTCTACATTCATTGTTCATTCATTTCTGCCTTCAGAACCAGACATGTTCTCAGTGAGGCAAAGGGTGGTATAAAATTTAAAAATATTTTTCAAGTAGGAAATCTGTGTGCATGTAAGTATTTATGGCAACTCTTAAAATTAAAAAATCTAGTGTGGTTTAAGGTTTTAAATGTAGTGCTGAAATAGAGATGCTAATTTCAGCTAGTAAGTGACCTCTCACTAACATACATAAAAGTTTGATTATGCCCTTACATCAGTTTATTGTACCTGAACACCTTATATAATCATATCACTCTTTTATTTACAAGCATTTACTACTTACCAAGTTCTAAGCAGCTCCTAAGGATAACTTTTTTTTTCAATATTTTCACAAAAGTATTTACAAGAGCTGAAAGTTAAAAAACAACTTGGATTTGCCACAATTTTAGTGAACAATGAAGCTAACTAAACTAGTTTCCCAGAGATTTGTGTTGATTTCCCCACAGTAGTGCATCACCTTTGCCTATGACACCTCTGCTTTGTGATATCTTCAGTTTACCACTTTGGTCCTTGCCTACCTTATGAATATTTCTGGTTCCTTCTATGCCCTTTTTCCCACCTATCACCTGGGCAGGACTGAACAGGATCACCAAGGTCCCAGACAACCCAAGTCATCCTATCATGGGACAGTTCAAAAAGAACAGATAACTCTTGAGCTCCTGATGTAGCTTTTCTCTCAATATAGCATATACTTTTCTTTCTACACATCTGTGAATTTTATAAAATTGGAACCATGTACTGGTTTTGAGCTCTGTGTAAAATTTGGTTTAAATTGGCCAGCAGGTAAAGGGTTATTAGGGAAAAGGGAATGACAGATGGAACAAGTGATTACATAAACCTTTCTTAATGAAACTGGGCTAAAAAAGAGAAGAAAAGATAAAACCCATAAATTTTGCAAGTGTTCAAAATAATATCTTCAGCACTCAAGCTCCTAGATACTTTGTAAAATGTCTTTCTAAATCATCTTTGAATAAATAATACTACCCTTCAAACCATAAAAGACAGTCCCAGGGGACTTAATTCAGCTTTATGAATTTCTGCTGTCTGAGAAAGTCAAGCATAGCTTGTCTGTAATTGCTCTGAGAATAGCGTCCTTTTAAATCAATCTTTTTAAAGTAAGAAAGGAGAACAGGAAAAGGAATATTGCCTATAAAATGTTTTAAATATACATGGAATTTGTTTTGAATTACAATTTGGTTTTTGAGGGTTAAAATTCCATGCAAAGATTTAACTTCTCAAATTGAAGAAAAACCAAAATATGTCAAATTAGATAATGAGATGAATTCAAACCTTATGTTAAAGCTGAATTAGAACTAGATAAAAGCTGAATTTGGATGCAAAGTAAGCAATTTTCTAATATAAAAAATCCCAGTAAAAGTTTCAAGTTGTCATAAATTTAGATCATCTTTGGGATAGATCATGTTCTTCTGTGGAATCAGGCAATTTTCACTCTCCATACACTACAAGCACCACCTTTCTCCATTGTTTGTATGGGAAGCTAATATTTGAATTGGAGTGCTTCTGTAAATTCATGAAGTTGTATCTACTAACCAAGGATGGATTGTCCTAAGCTCTGAAGCTGAGGACATAAAGAGGACCTTCAGGCAATAATTTTATGCAACAACTATTCCCATTCCAAAATGAGAGTTAGCTGACGTTGAATTTTGGAACTGAGATATTTCTCTAAAACAAGGGAATTCTACACATCTTCACCCAATACAGAGGAACTTCTTTAACTAGTACAGATCTCCAGTTTAAGATTCATAGATGTCATGGGTATACCTGGAAGCTTGTTAGCAGCTGTATAGGACTAACAAGAAACTAGATGATACCAGAGACAAAGCACAGTGTTGAATACATTTATTACTCTTCCGTGAAGATAATTGCACTACCCAAAAAATAGGGCTGATACCCCACAAACAGCTTCGGCAATAGGAGATCATTGAATGCCATAGTTACTTTGACTAAGATACTGTTTAAGAAAAAGTTTTATATTACTTATCTACTGTTTTTATAAATTGAATGTGAAAATTACCCTGACAGAAGGAGAAAAATCTTCCTGGCTAATTGCTGCACCTACTTTTTTAGGTCATGCTCTAGAGAATATAGACATCTACTCATTTTGTAACACTTAAGTTCTTTTCAGTCATATTTAGCTAAAATACTGCCATAACTTCAAAGAGAAAGAAAATCATATGTTAATTTATTCTATCACAGACACACTGGACAGAGGTTTCAGACTCTAGAGGCTCTTGTTTGTGATGAAGCTGTCAAAAAATTACTAGAGTTTCTCCACCCCTGAAGGAATGATTATGTCTCTGATAAAATCAAAACATATTTCTACTGTATAAACTTTGCTAAGGAAGCAGAAAGTCTTGGTGTTTTTTTCATTTCCACTTTGTCATTCTTTGTGAAGAGGTATGCAATAATTTATTTGAATATTTATTAGGTCCCAAAATAATCGAAAGAAAGTCCAAATTGGATATTGGAAAAAAATCCAGCTTTGAAAAGTTGGAAATAGCGAAGTAGGTCTGCCAATCACTGTCTCTAAGTTCTTTAAAAATACGTTATAAAAGCCAACAGTGGTTGCTTTTCATCTAAGATATGCTTTTTCAAGCAGCTAACTGACTCTGAGTGTCTAGCCACAGAATTAACTCAATACCAGAAATATTTCTTAGGTTTTCTTTGATTCGGAAAGTCTGGCAAGCAGCATAACTCTGTGATAACACTTGCCAAAGAGAAAAAAAGAACCAAACCAAACCAAACCAAAAAACCCACAACCCAGAACAAAAACCAAACCAAACCAAAGCAACAACAACAAAAATAGAAAAAAACAACAGACTCTAGGTTTTTGTAGGAAGAAGTTGGTGAATTCAAGTTTCACCTGGGAACAAGTACTGATTCATTGGTTATGCATCTGACAGTAAATTGCATGGAGTCTATATTTTGCACAGCCAGCTACTGGTTTAGTATTTGCACTCATCACACAACTACTCTCACTCTGTTTAGAAAATAGAATGCATCCAATATTTAATCTGTAAATATCATGGTTTTGTTGGTACCTTTCTCAGGCTGTAAAAGCTTGTCAACATTAGTCATATTAGGATATATACACCTAAAAACTGTAAGTACGCAACAATGCAAACAACTTTTTCTACTCTTTTTTTCCCTTCTGATTCTGATTTGCTTCCTTTTATACTTTGCTGTCCCTAAACCAGTTGTTAATATTTCCTATAACTACAAATACTGTGTCCTTCGTCTTTTCCAATACACCAAAGAAAAAGAAAACTCTATAATCAAACAAAAATATATAAGTACATGAAAAAAGTTTTTGAACCTTAAATAGCCTTGTTAGGCACTTGTCATAAAAATGGTAATTTAAAATAAATGGTGAAGTTAGGATTAAATTAAGTTACCTAGAGCATGAATTATGCAGATTTGTCAAAGTTACCAAAAAGTTAAGAATTTCACAGGAATCACTTTGAATTAAAGATATTATACACTTGATTTCAGCTGCTGTCCATGGAAATAATGTTCTTGGTCTGAATGATTCTGACTGTAATTTATGGGTTTCAGAAGTAGGCTGTCTTCAGCATACCTTGAACTGAAGTTACAGACTTATGTAATGCATCTGGAAGACTATTCAAAAACCTTAAAGCTAGTATATATATTCTATTGCTGCTGTTGATCTACTGGAAATAGCAAGGATATAAAAAAATAATCTTCTGTGATGGCATTCAAGGTCCATCTAGTGTTTTCACTAAAAATCCATACATGTAAATCAGAAGAGTTTAAAAAGCTAATAAAGTAAAACATCAGGTTTGCACGTTCTGTCACAGACATGGTGCTTTGGAAGGATGGAAATTTCAAAGACTTCATAAAATACGGATATTCTGAATACATAGAATACTCAACATGTTACAGGCATAGTTGTGTTCCTGGACCATAGGGTGATTTCTTGATGTATTTCTTGATGAACATGAATTTCCTAGATGATAGTTACTGCAAATCAGTAGCATAAACTGTGAGTCTTTGGAAATATCACTCCAAGATATGCATGGAAATAGGAGGGATTTATATGTACAGTTAGAGTGGTAGGACAGTGTATGCTATTTCGGTCATTCTCAAGAGGTCTAATAAAGCAAAGATACAGTCTTAACTTATAGAAAAGTATCCTCACAATAGCAAATGAACAAAGAAATGAAAGACTTGAGACTGCCCAAATTAAGGACTTGCCTGTAAGATAGGTTACAGACAGACACTACTTTTTCAGGTTGAGAGCATTTATTACTTTATCATCCACACTCTCTCATCAATGTTATGTCTCAAATGATATGCTTTGTGAAAAATGGCTGATTAGTTAATAACTTGAATTAATTAACACCCCTCTACTCAGAAAAACAGCAAATGCTGCAATATTAACTTAATTTCAGATCTGATAAAGTCATCACAGTGAACTGTCAGGAGTCTACTGTCTTAAGCCCTGTCATCAGCCTGTGTGAAAACTGTTGACTAGAAGTCTGAGCCTGAAAATGGGTTACTGGTGATTCACAAAGGAGTAAAAAATACTGTTAAGTGGTAATCAGCCAACCAAATAAACAAACAAAACAGACAGCGATGCAGCAAGGAATACTGCAGTTATAGTTTTAAGCTAAACTTTCAAATACTTTCATGTTAAAATGAAAATTATTAGGATGGAGAGGTACTTTTATTTCTAACCAAAAGATCAGTGAAGCGAATAAAAGTCTTTTATGATCACATCAATGTCTTTCAATCAGTCCTTTCTTTGGTTGCAAACACATTTTCCTGTGACTAACTCATATAACACAAGAGACTTTTAGTTGTATTCCAAGATGGTCTAACATACAGCTATATTTAAGTCATTTATACCTTCCTCTTTAAGGCTATTGAATGATGATGCTCCTTTGCATTCAGACTAAGAACAGATGGTGAAAAGCTTAGATTAATCTAATTTTGGCTTTAAAATAACCTTTATTACCTGTAATTTTCAGGATAACAGCAGTTTAGTTTACTAGAAAAGGAATTTATAATGCATTGGAATTAATTGCTAGATATACATACTTGAATCATATATTTCTGTATCAAGAAATTCTCTATAGATAAGATCTTCAGTAGCTTTTTTTTTTTTTGCCTTAAGTGAAAATTATGAGGATTTTAGGTACCCAAATTAATGAGAGTGATTCAGAAAAAGGCACTAATGTATTCTGTTGCCTGAGGCATGGCTTCACATTATGAAGTGCTTGGCCAAAGTTTCAGCTTAATGTATTCTTGCTTCTCTCTTGGTCCGTATTATGAGCCCCTGCTCCCTGTCTGAGAAGCACTGCCTCCACAGTTTTTTCAGTCTGCTTTTTATGGAATTCAGTTGTGAACTTACTTAAAAAAACAAGAATCCTGACATCCCACAGATAATACTAGCATATTTCTCTAGGGGGAAAAAAAAGCCCCAAACCAAAAAAACTAAAACCCAAGTACTCTTAATTAGATGTCTACATTTTTTGTAACTATATGTTCAGAGATACAGTAATTTTAGTTGACTTCCCACACAAGGCTGCTTTCTATTCACCTCTCAACAACGCTATGTAACCAGGAAAGCAAGTAAGGAAGCTGAAAGGAAACAAAAAAGGACTTGACTATACATATTTATGGTTATAATGTGGAGAAAGGATTCAAGTGGGGGTGGAGGAGATATAAGGTTTTGTGTCCCTTCCTAAAGGCAATCCCAAGAATATTTCTGCATTTTGTATGAGACAACCACTGGAATAAAAATAGGAACCAAAAAATTGGTCTATGGATGAATGAATCTTGTATCACTAGATTCAGAATGACTTTATTTTAACAAAATAATAGTTTCTGGGAGCGGTGGCTTTTAATTTGAGAATAGCAGGGTCCCTCCTCACTAGAACTTCAAACATAAATCTTATTTTGTAATACTACTAAGCGTAGATAAAACAGATACTGGCACCAAGCCTGCCACCACAACAGTCTGAAACAAGAAATTCGCACTGAAATAGAAAATCTGCTGCACCTGCCTGTTGAGGTCCTCATCAGATAAAAGAGACATCAGTAGTTTCTGGCTTGATTGTTGGTATATTCACTTTGGAAATAGGACATATAAATTTCAGTCCCTCGGACTAAAGGACACCTATAGATTTTCCAACTCCTGGGTAATTTGTCTAACCACACAGTATTACAAAAAAGGATTGCTGTGCGCAGTGGCACAACATATAGCTGTGCTTTCAAAGTAAAGAGTAAGTCATTCAGCTATACCACACAAATTATATAGATACCTGAGCACATGGAAATATTTTCAGTCTCTGAATGTACATTGCACAGCAGTCCTATGTCTGCATTGAGATACCAGAGTCCAGTCAAGGTAGAATTGTGAAATATACACTGTTCTTCACTCCAAAACTATTTCTAAATAAAACAATCAAGGGAGGGAAAGTCACAATAAAACTAACACAAAACAAGCTTCTTATTTTAAATATGACCAAAAAAAGATGACAATGACAGATATGTGATATATTCGGTTAGAGCGAACAGCTGTTTATAGTGAAATACTTAATCAATGTATATATTTTCAAAGGTAGGATAGAAATATAACTACATCACAAGTTACTTGGAATGAAAAATGAGAAATCTCTTCTAAACCTCATCCAGTGAATGACATTTATACTAATTACATTTAATCATTTGGATGTAAGAATCCCATGTAAAATATGTTTCACTGGTAGTTCCCTTGAAGTGGAGGCTAGGTTTTTCTTCAAGGTGTGCTGTACTGAAAACTTTATAAAAGAGTTTATGTTTAGGCTTAAATGAAGATCTGAAAGAGCTATCTTATTTCTGGAAAAAATAAATGTCATTGATGGTTGAAAATAAGGTTTAAAAAAGCCTGTTTAATTGTTAACAAAATGTTCTCTCCTCTGTGTAAGAATTGAGACCACTGAGCAACTACTTTAAGGTGTTTCCATTTTACTTTCAGGGTCAATACTGAATCTGCTTTTCTCATGCTGTGACTGATGTTCAACAGCCTGCAATAAGAGAAAAGTATATTACATTTAAAATAGAAAAAAAAATATTTTTTTGAATTCTCATACCTCAGATCCATTCTGCAAAACGACTAACATGATCCAACATAATTTATTTACAGAAGATTACACAACCTCTGTGAAAAGAACATTTTTGTTCAGTTGGTTTACATACAAATTTGAAATAGCAAAATTATTTCAAAGCAAAAAGTAATATTGCAAACCGATCATAGCTGTTCTTTACCCAGATTTCCTGGGTTGTCTTTGTACCCTGCATTTACCTCTCTTATGATTCCAGCAAACTTTGTTCTTTCCTGAAACCTCCCAAGCACCCTGTTCCATTCCTTAAACTTCCTTTTCGGAGTGATAATTAAATCAGTAACATTTAATATAAAATGGGGGTTGTAATTCTTACCCATAGTTGTAAAGGTTCTCAACAGAATCGTATAAACCCAAACAATAAGAATCACAAAATTATCTTGAGAATTTGGGTAAGAGTTGTTTCCTCCCATGGTTTCCTTTTTTCTCAAACTGTCTCCCTTTTTTTATTGATTAAAAAACTGGGACCAAAAAATGTTCACTGCTTGTTACTAGAATGATATTCAGAACCCCATTTTGTTGTCTGTAATCTGCTACCATAGATAGTACAAATAACATAAGAGCACTGTATGATATCCATTGAATGCTGTCTCTAGGAGGTCATTAAAAAAATAGGAGCAGATCAGCAAAAAAACCTAGTAGAACACAGGAAGGAAAGCTAGAATGAACAAGAAAGAAATAAGAGGTTGAGGTAGTGAATACAACTATATTTTCACTTGAAAAAGGTATGATTTTAGCACTGAGACAATAATCAGAAATCACAACTTCATAATTTTATGGTAAGTTAGTTGAAATGCAACAGAAAGCTCTACAGAATCAAAGTATTAAATAAATTCCTAGCAGATGAGTAGCAAAAAGACAGTGAAAAGATAAGATACCTGACCTCAGCAGGATTTTTATATCAGATAACTAGCCTAATATAAGAAAAACCACACTAATGTGGCATAGAGATGAAAGAACAGGAGCCAGTAATAAGACCTGAATCTACCTCTTAATATAACTATAAACTTTTGTCGTAAATATGGAGCATCTTTTAAAAATACTGTTTAACTTGATTTAAATTTAATATATGTTAATACTATGTAAAATTAATGAAGGTTACAGAATACCTCATGTTATCTTGCAGAAACTGCAGAATTAAACACTCTCTCTCATCTTACCAGTTTTTCAGAAAGACAGTGAGTGAACAAAAGTCATCTTAATGAAAGTCAGATCTGAAATACACAAAGAAGCAAAGTACCAGCATTTTTAATTTAAATTGGTAGGTTCTTCTGAGATAGGAAACTATGAAAAACATAAACATTAACTTCTTGTGGAAAATTTACAGAATCACTGTGGAAAGGAGAACACATTTTTCCTTCTTAATGCTGTAAATAAGATCATTATTTCCTCCCTTTTTTTATTATGCTTTTGGCTGAAGAACTCATAAAGTCCCTGCCAGCCACTAACACGTACTAGTTCACTTTAGGGCAGACTGAAATAATTGCATGTGTTTCTTTGGTAAACAGAACAGGACAGAGAGATAGAGGCATTTCCTTCTTGGTTAGAAGTAATTAAGTATCCAAGTTATAGATATGCAGACATTTATCTGGGGAGATTTAAATTGATTTCCAAGTCACATGAAAGACAAAAGTTCTCCATCTTGGTACAGAGGTTGAATACTGCAGCTGCTCACATTTGTTCATGTCTGAAGGCCAGTTATTACATAGATAAGAACTGCTAGGAAAAATGTAAATGCATAAATTTTATCATGACAGTAAAGGTACTTCAGAGGACCACGTTCCCATGTTCAAGGAAGTCTTCTGTCTAGCATGGAAAATCCTATCCTTCTTAATCCTTAGTATGAAAGTGTGTATTCCAGTGTGTCCTCTCTGTGTCACATACAGGAAGGTATACATGCATCATTTGAGAATGTATATCATTCAGGGAGTAAGAACAGGGAAGAAAATCATTATGCATAGTAAAGTCTCTTGCTGTTTTGTTAAGGAAATGCTGAGAGACAAATGGAACACAATATTTATAAATAAGTCTTCAATACTTATTACTTTTACGGTAGATGTTCTAAGACATTCCAGGCAGAATGGGACTATATGGTGCTAAGTATTAGATTTATGACAAAGAACCTTCCCTGTTGAAATTTACAATCTAATTATAAGAGAAAAAAAATGGGTACACTGTCCTGGAACAAGTAAATTGTGGGCACACAGCTATGGATCTTGCTTTATTCTGCCACACGTCATAATTGGCTGTATATTTTTTCCCAACTACATGTCTTAAAAGAAATAAAGTTGTAATTACCCTGGCATCAAAGCTACTATTTAAGAGAAAGGACAGACTATTAATATACTGTTTCTTGTTTTGTTTTGTTCTGCTTTACCATCAAATTTAATAATAAAAAGTAAAGAATTGAGAAAGGCAAAGGACAATATAGGGAAAGGAACAGAAAAATAATTCCTCTGAATTCTTTGAATGAGTCAAATGAGTCAAAATGAAAGAGAATGATAAGAAATAGAAATGCTTCACTAATTTCTACTGGGAGACAAAAGGACACATAAAAGCTCGTTTTGGATCAGAACTAGATCTAATCTTTCTTTCCTTTATGGAATGATAAAACCTCAACAACCCTCTTCATATACCATTTCAGCATGGATTGTTCGGCAGTCACTATCTTAAAAATATGATAAACCTAAATCCAAAATAATCCCTTATTCTATAAAAGACACAAAGACTTTGTAAAAGACAATTATGGACTAGCCAAAATATTATCATCTTATCTGTTCTTCCTTACAAACTGCAGAATCAAGTGAATACATCAGATGAACTTAGGTAATGTAAAGATTTTGTGATGCAGGGTATCATTCCTATCTTCCAGGGTAGAGAACTGTGAAACAAAAAGAGCAGCACCCAAATTCTTATATCTCATTTTAAATGAACTGTTGTACAGCTTCACAAGTAAGTTATTGACCTTGGGAATAAGAAAGGCAGTGAAAGTGTGAGTGTAGCACCAGGAAAAAAGGGGTAGACTGTTAGGAAGTGTGTATAAAACTTTTAAACTTATTATTGAAGAATTTCTGTAATAATTTCTTTACTTTCTTTTTCTCTAATAATTGATCTGGAATAATAATAATTCTTTTTTGTTTAGATTTCAGTTAGACTAATGCTAAATCCTTTGCTTTGTGTATAAAGTATGTTTTGCTGGTCCAGGTAAGCTGCACAAGTTGTAGCAAAAAAACCCCAAAACAACCTGATGGAAGAATATGGAATACCTAGGCTGTAATTTAAATGCATCATAACATCAAAGTAAAGAAGATAATTTAATACTTTCTTTGCAGTTATGCTACTATTAGAGGGTTACTTTTCTAAAACAATGACAGGAAGACCAGGCAGCCCACATTTGCTAACACTGTCACAAAAACTAAGTGACTACAACTTTCAGAAGATGTAGGCCACATTCCAGTTTACTAAAGTATGACTAAATTTATAATTGCAGTCCACATATGTTTTGTAAAACACCAATTTCTGCTTCTGTATCGTTATTGAAATAATGTAGTCAGTATAAATATGGAAAGACAAATAGAACATAACACATCAAACACCACTTCTGAACAGCCAGTCCTCAGAGAAATGGAGAAAGAAAGAAAAGTACTGAATTAAAATGGAATCAGAGATCAATCAAAACTTTATGCAATAATGTATGTTGGCAACTTGCAAGAAGATTCAACATGTCCAAAACAGAAGTAGAAAAACAAAAGAAAAGTTTTTGTTACAAAGAAAGAATAACAGATTTTCAATCATTAAAAAACATTTTACATATTATTCAGAAAATTATTTTTAAATTATATAGATAAAAGAATAAATAAGGCAGTTTTGAATATTATATGAAATTATGATAGTAAAATTTGGTCTTACATAACATTGTCAATTCTCAGCTGATTCCATGAAAGAAAAGGAATATCTCTATTACACTGCAAACTCACTAGTCCCTCTTTCATCCTTTCCTTCAACCTAGCTGCTACACGTGATTTGTTCCTTCTATATTTTAGTTGTCCTCTAAAAGTTTTTATCTAAATATTTACTTTGCATTCAATTTCATTAAGCGTTTAAGAGTGATAGCAATTGAAAACAGAGTACAGTTGGTCTTCTTCCCTGTATTTGCAATATATTATTAGGTATTTTTACTGATAAAATAACAAATACAGAACTGTTAGTTTCAATGAGATTTTAACTTAGATTTCAGGTTTTAATAGAGTGTTGATCCAGTGATGACTCTTTAATGAAAGACACTGAGAGTACTGATGTCATTTTGTGAAGTGATTCTTTTCGCTACAAAAAGTCTAATAGAAATTCAGTAATTTTTCTATCAAGACACTGATTTTGGCTAAGTGAAGAATTACCCCATGCATACTGTTCTATACTAACATTATTTCTACATTATAAAGTTTTCAGAATCTTTCCCCTTATATTTTTCATTTTTAAATTTTATTTTATAATGACTCTTCTAATTAAAAAATATTCACAAGACTCCTCTTTTTGTGGCACAAGTAAATTTTCTTTCTAGTTATTTTAAGACATACTAATTAGACACAGTTCAACCTGCTTTGTACAACATTATGGGTGACATTCAGAGAATGTCAGCTGGGACAGCTAAATTTGCACATAGAAGATGAAGAAATATGGGAAGGAAAGGTACTAATGAGTTTTAGGGGAAAGACCAATATGCAACCAAAGTACAGGATAGGTTCTATTGCAAAAGAAGAATATGAAGGGGTTTTTTTCAACAGCAACAAAATCATAAATATTTGTTGTGCTAGATAAATTACTGAATAACCATTACATCACAGTTACTTATCCTGCACCACAACTGGATTGTCAGCAAATGAAAGTGTAAAATTACTTATCACATTCCTTGAACAACCCAGTGATATACATTTTTATAAACCAGACCATTAGAGGGAATGTAGTTTTAGACATGTAGAGTAATCTTATATTACCAATGCTCTTTAAATGTTTATGAAAGTACTTTGAAACTGGAAAAGATTAGCAGCCCAAGAATATATAATTTAAAATTACTTATCTTTAGATTATTAGGAGTAAGACTGTTTGCAGACAATTAGTGTCCTGGTTTCAGCTGAGATTGAGTTAATTTTCTTTAGAGTGGCTGGTATGGGACTATGTTTTGGATTTGTGCTGAAAACAGTGTTGATAATACAGAGATGTTTTAGTTGTTGCTGCACTAGCCAAAGACTTTTCAGCTTCCCATGCTCTGCCAGGTGCAGAAGAAGCTGGGAGGGGACACAGCCAGGATAGTTGATCCAAACTGACCAAAGGGCTATTCCATACCACATGACGTCATGCTCAGTATATAAAGCTGGGGAAGAAGAAGGAAGGGGGGACATTTGGAGTGATGGCGTTTGTCTTCCCAAGTAACCATTACGCGTGATGGAGCCCTGCTTTCCTGGAGATGGCTGAACACCTGCCTGCCCATGGGAAGTAGTGAAGGAATTCCTTGCTTTGCTTTGCTTGCGTGCGCGGCTTTTGCTTTCCCTATTAAACTGTCTTTATCTCAACCCTCGAGTTTTCTTACTTTTGCTCTTCCGATTCTCTCCCCCATCCCACCAGGGGGGAGTGAGCGAGCGGCTGCGTGGTGCTTAGTTGCTGGCTGGGGCTAAACCACGACAATTAGGTACTCAAACTTCAAAGAAACGTCTATCAAACAAAGATGTGAAAGTTGCAGTCCTCACTACAATTAAAACTTTAAAAATCCACTATATGACTGCTTACTCAAAAAATTCCTTGTTAATGTATACATAACAATAATTTAATCTTCTAATGCAGAGACAATGACAACAGCAAGAGAAAAAAAGGTAATCCATCTTCCAAACCACATAATTACAAAGAGTGTCAATGCTTGAGTTTTAAATTTATCAGTGACCACACTTTGTCTCTCATTGATCTATAAGTAAATGCAGAGAACGTATAACTGGGAAAACTATTAAAGTAGGTATAAAAAAATGCTTGTAGCTAGTTTACAATAGAAAGCACATACCAACGTAGTTTTTCTAAACTTAAAAACATTCATGTTGTAGTATTCAATCATTCTCTTCAATGAATGGAAAATGAGTCATGCAACATTCTGTCTTACAAATTTCCAATTTTTACATATACTAGGTAATCCCATGTTTTATAAACTCTGGAATTCATAATCCTAGCTTTTAGTATTCAGAACTATTCAGAGATCTAGATCTATAAATCAGAGCATGTTGATCCATCACCACATGGCTCCCTCTAGACGTGCATTGCCTGCCTTGTTGGCAGTACTGTGCCATTGCCTCTCCGGCGTTCCATTGAGAGCTTTCATAAACTGCAGGGAAAATTCTCTCCTTAATCTAAAACTGATTACAAAATAAAGATGATATAAAACCAGCCAAATTATTTTTGACAAGAATCACAGAGAGACATTAAATGGTCCTTAGACTTACAGCAGAAGTGCAGTGCTCCTTGTATCACAGGAATTTCTGAGCCAGCTTTCTCTCTCATATCATGCTTCATCTTACCTTTCTGACTCCCTCTACTTTTCACTAGGCTAATGAGGACTGTGTGCACTTTTAAGGCAGGATTTTTTTCTGTGATGTGTTTGTGATGGACTCATTAAAGTAAAATCTTTCAAAATATTAAAACCTTTTGTAAAGCTTTGAATTTGAAATTTCCATAGTCTGTCTCCCTTCCCAAATAGTATGAAAGAAAGCTGGACAAGAGATTTTTACAAACAATTTCTTTCCCTGCCATTACTTTCCCTGCCAAACTTAGTGTTTCAGTTCATACCAGGAATGTGCTTTTGACGTGGTCATGCCCACCTACTGCATTTTGGTTCAAATGCCAGATACGGACATAAAAAATGGATTTTGGGGGTTTTTGATGGTGCAGAATAAGATAATATGTTCTGAGAGCACACCTAGTGACCACCAACCTCTCATTCAGACCAGTGGAGCAAATAAAATACAGTATGAAGTAAAACCACCCAACATGTTTGTAGTGATGACCTCACCTTTTTCTTCTGAAAAGCCATTCTTTTGGGCTGAAGTGGACACCTTGCAAGTACTTTGAGGAAAAGGAATCCTCTTAGACTGAATTGTAATTCAAAAACTCTCCCATTGAAGAGATGTTGCTGAATCATTTATAGTGAATGCAATATTTCCCTTAATTTAAAAATACCTTTTCAAGTTATATTTTATATGATATATTGGAATTTAAAGCAAGGTATTAATTTACACCTTACTATTTTAAGAAGAGCTGAGAAGAAGTTCACCTATTGGATAGTTTCAAGATGTGGAATAAAGTATCAAATTATGTCAAACAGTGTAGATATAACTTTCAATTTTACTTTCTCTAAAATCCAAAACACTTACTCAAAAACTTTAAAACAAATATGAGCACATGAGCAAAAAACCAGTCAGGATTTAATTTCTTCAGTAGTCTGTACTTTGCACTGGCATATAGTCAGCAGAGGGAAAGGAGGTTAATTAACAAGAATTGTTCCCAGAGCTCTGCTGATATAATTAATAATCTAGGTATACACAGACACAAATGATGAAGAGGAATACTGATTTGTCTTATATGAAAGATGAGGGGTAGAACCCTTTAGTAACAGAAGTCTTAACAGACAGTATCCTACCCCTTGAAAGAACCTGTTAACATTTTTTCACCCAGGGGAAAACTGGTTATAATATACTCTAGTATTAATACACCATAGTATAATGCTATATCTAGATTTTGGAAAATTATTCTGACACAGTTCAAAGAACGACACTTATTCTAAGGTGATGGTTTTGAACATTAGGATGTAACTCTTTGTATCAGGCAACCTATAGAATAGTAATTTATTCTTGGATAGTTATTGATCTATGTCTGGTGCTTGTCCACACACAGAATTCTACTGTTCCTCGTCATTTAAGGATTGTATTAGATAAAGATGGATGAGACATTTCAGCCGGAATCCAGAGGTTTCTTTCTTTTTGAGTCACTTCTTATTCCCTGTAAGAAATCTGAAACACTTGGTTACTCAAGATATTTCTTATGAGGTACCTTTTGGCACCACTTGAGATCATCACTCTGCTTCCAAATGTTTAATTTCTGAAGGCTGGCATATGGCCATCAACTTCACTGAGTCTTTCCACTGGATCACAAAGTTGTTACCAGTTTAAAAAATAATCCCAAAGCCTCTTTGCCACTTTTTTTTTTTCACTTGTGTAACAGCTACTCCAGAAGTATTCCTTCTTTACTTTGAATAGCACAAAGTGTTTTAAATGAACAGTCTTAGGTAAGTGGGTTTGCTAGTCTCCGGTGAACTAAAGCATAAACAGCCCTGTTTCCAAATCAACCTTTCAAGCAGCAGCAGGAAAACATTAGCAGATGTGTGTATATGAACACATTGCAGCCAAGACAGAGTAGCTCATGTAGTGCTAATACTTCTAAAAAGATAAAGCACTGGAGTGATCCTCCATTACAAAGCTGAGATACAGCCTCAATCATCTGAGCAGCTACTCAATCCAAAATACATAATGAGTCCTCTCTTGCAAAATGAAAGCAATGCTTAAAAACATAGGGGTTTTTTTGTCGTTGTTGAACATCATAATTGGCAGCATATTAAGTACAATATTTCAAATTCTTTTAAAATTGCAGGAACAGCTATCTAAAATGTGTGATACTTACAGGCAACTGCCCATGAAGGTTGAATTAGTGAATGGGAATAGAATGTGTCCCCAGAAAGGGACAAACTGTGATATATTTGGTCATCAAATATATACAAAAGATCTGTAGCTTGAAATGTGGAGGTAAAAGAAGAGCGAGTTATATAATAAATGAATATATATTAAGTGACATGAGAACAATCTCTTCAGGAGAGTCAGGTCATTAAGGTAACAGGAGTGACCTTGTGGAGTAACGGATGAGAGGCTATAGCTATAGCTATAGCTATAATAGGAAGAAGACATGGAACTGCTGAGGCTCCACCCTGCTCAGTTTTGGAGACTATTTGTTGTCCAAAAGGAACAATGGCTGTTCAGAAGAGAGAAAACTAGAGTAAGATATCAGGGAAGGAGAAATATACTGGTTCCTCGTCAACAGGAGACTGCAACCAAGTAAAATCAGAGATGAATATGAGGAATCTGTATGTCAGCAATCTTGAAAAAAATAGTAACTTGTATCCTTTTTATCCAGCTTATATAGAAGCTGGTTCCATTGATTTATTTCTAAAATTATTTCACGTAGCCTGCACAAATGAGGAAGTAGCAGATAAAAATTAAAACCAAGCATTTTTAATAGACATCATGACATTTTTAATACTGAAGGGGAAGGAATTTTAAAAGTATGAAATAAAATCTACATTTTTAATGTTCAAGCTGTTTTAATTGATTCCTCAATATTACAGAAAGAAAACGGAATAATTTGTTAAGTAAAGGAAAAAATCTGTAGAAAGTATATAATAGGAGCAATGTGTGAAGTAGAAAATAGAGTTTTATCTTCAGTCTGTGACAAGGAACTTCATATTCATGCACCAAAGAAAAAAATCTATATATTGTTGAAGTGATGTAGTACCCAAGCCCCTGAACAGGTGTTCAAGGTATATCGGCAGATATTGGAGAGGAAGGATTAACTCTTTTGTAGGTGATTGAGGATGATTATATCAAATAAAGAATATCCAGACAAAATATTTATGTAAGTATGTTACCATCAGGAGCCAGGAAAGAAAATACCTTGCCTACAAGTAATGATAATAAAAAAACAAGCCACAATAAAGAAAAAGCTACAGGTATAAGTTGTATTACTACCATAGCTATTGAAAAGCAGGAATCACCTTGCGCTAGCTTTGCCACACAGATGAAGTTCACTCCGTGAGTTTCCAAGTGCCTTGTGGCTCATCATTCCTTTTACATTAAATAATTACTGCCCTTTGGAACATCTGTTTCCTCAGTCTAAGCACAGCAGCAGCATCCTCATGACAAATTTGAAACAATTCTCGAGTCTCTAACAAAGGAATAAGGACCATAACAATGAAATAAGGCAATTAGGGCTTGTACAGGCTCAGTTTCAGTTTAAGAAGGACTATTGCATAGGAGAACTAATGGATAGGTTGTTCATGATGACAGATATGCCAGGGTCTGAGAAAGTTCTTGCTGACAGGATTTAGAAATAAGATATTTTAGGGAAAATATCAAACAAAAAACAACTGAGAATCAAGGAGAACCTATGCCTTAAATTAAGTGAATCTGGTTTAATTTGAGGCAAGGAAAATACTTCTGAGAAAACCAGTTTCTCAAATGTACTACAGGCAAAATGAGGTCCCAGTTTGCAAATATTATAGAAAGTGGTAACTGTGCTAGCATTGCCTTTATGGTCACGTACAATATACAAAAACAACATGGCTACAAAGTGGTCCAAACGCAAGCTATTTACACTCAAAGGGGAAGAGGAATCAGACCTTGGTGGTGTAAATACAGGTACAAAAGAGAATCATGTCCTATAAGGCCATATAAACATCATGCAATAAAGTTTGATATAATAATTTATACACAATACAGATAATAAGACTTATAAACATCCCAAAACATATGAACTGAAGAGACACTCTATCTCAAAAACTGAATAAAATTCTAGAAAATAAAGGGGAATTTAAGAACAAGAACAGTTAAATGTGCTCTAGTCAGGTTAAGAGTAATACCCACCACGAAGCTTCAGGAAGAATAGAGTGGCTATGAATAAAACTGGCTTGGTCAAGAACGCATCCTTCTATGATTGGAGTTAAACTCATACCGTTTATTCTAGGCATTATGGTACTTATTTCTTGTAGAATAATTAAATGTAAAGTAGCAATAGAAATACTAAAAGGTGTGATAGATTAAGGGAGAAAAATAATTCATATGATGGACTGATGGGAATGGTGGAAACACAAATGAGTCAAGCAGTTCTCTAGTGAAAGTTAAAAACTTCAAATGTTGTGGTAAGATACATAAAAGAGACACACAGCAGTGGGAAGTACAAGGGACTAACTGGCAAAAAATGGATGGAAGTGGATTGAAGCCCTGAATGCTGAGAGGATGATGGCAATAATCACACAAAACATTCACTAAGAAACTAATGAGTTCTCCCTCACTCTCTTTAACACTTAATTGCTTTCTCTGGTACATGAAGCAGCTTTACAGTAACTACTTCTGAGTTAAAGCTTTGTTATGCAGATCTCACAACAAAATGACATTTTTTTATTTCACTGCACCCAAGATTGATTCTTGTTCTCCAGACGCTGAAATATATTGAAGATTAGGTTGTCTACAATGCAAAAGCCTGCCTTTAAAATGTAGTTTAAATTTTAAACAAATTAAAAGTATTCTTACTGATTATATAAAAACATGTTCTACAAAGTGTGAGATACATGTTGCAAAGTATTCTCTATATTAAAGAGTATATATGAAATTTTGAAGGTCAAAGTCTAAACAGACAAAAAAAGACTGTAAATGCGGCTGAGCCATCTCTTCTATGAGGTTTGCAGGGGGAGAGTCTGTTTGCCAGATCAGAGCATAGGAATAAGAATTTCTTGAATGCCACAAACATGTCTTCCTAAATTTTACTAACCCTTCAGAGGATATCCATTGATCTGTGTTAGATGTTGCTTTGGCCTTCCACAGTAACAGTATTATAGGCTTCGGTGCTATCATGCTATTTTATTTTTAGAAACTTAATCCAACAGGAATCAAGGAACCTTCACCAGGATAAAATTACAGTGAGATCTCAGATTGTATTGGTCAAAATAGCTCAAAATGCATGTTTTATTTTAGTACCGAGAAGTGCAAGAATATTATGTTTTCTATAATGTTTTTTTTTAATGAGATAATACATGAGATTTTTTTCAATGTGAATAGTCAGAAAAATGATAAAGATGAGATACTAGAACATAGTTATAGACAAGCACTTTGAGGAGAGAGACGGAAACAGAGAAAGATGAAGTGGGATCAGGATTCGGTGTGTCACTAGCAGAAACAGTTATTGGTGTAACACGAGTTCAATGAAGAGAAAGCATTTGAAAAACAGAGGAAGAAACACAATTTTACCTATAGAAATTGTGAAGTACTGGAAGATATCAGAGAAGAAAAGGTCAGAATTAGAAAAAAAGTCAGAAACTGTCTCAGAGAAGTGGATCTTCAGGAAAGATGAGTGATCAACAATGTTAAAAGATAAATAAACAATAATAAGCATGAAACAGAGCTGACGGAAAAAAGTAGGTATTTATTTTGCTTAGGGCACCCTAGTTAGTCTAAAGACATTTAGCATTCTCATGTAATGTGTTGCATGACAGCAACAATAAAATAAAATGTCATTGACCCATACCAGTTGACGATCCAGTACAGCTCTTCTGTAAGCAATGTAACCACTATGATTCATACTACGTAAGTGTCAGGTGCATAAAATGAAAGCAGGAAAGTTCAGACTACTTGTTACAGTATTGAAAAAGTATTAATTTCTACCTTGCCTTCCTTACTTTCCCCACCTTCCCGCACAGAGAAATGATGTTCCAAGATTTGATTAAGTTGTTTGGTAACAGATAATTCTCTTCAAGTCATCCAAATGTAATGAAATAAACAAAAAAAGATACTAGAATATGTATGAATCATGTACCAATCTAGATAGTAGATATTTTTGTGTGATATTTAGAAATGAACCTTTTCTATGAATCCTTTTCAGAGGATAAAGCTTATTCAAATACATTTATAGAAGGAGCATGTAGCTGTACTTTGTTCAAAAGATGACCTCATCAAACAGTAATGTGCACTCTGCTGCCCACTGCAAGCCAGATGATGGAAAAGAACAAAAACTTTAATGGACTGTAAATAAGGAGGCTTTTGTAACACAGAAATGTGTTTATAAGAACATGTTATGCTTATGTCTCCCTAGCAAGCCGTGAATAGATCAGATATATTTCTAAAATTTTGTAGGCTATTCTTTCAGCTGTTTATCACTTGAAGTTTAGACCTCATTCTAGGATACCTGATCACATATGCACCTATGTCAGTATTCTGCATATGGATTTCTGTTTTTTTAAAAATCATATTCTATTTTTGATTCTATTTTATCATATTCTAGAGCTACTGTCATGTGAATGTTTCTCAAAACAAAAATATACTCACATCAGAAGAAACAAACTGGGAAAAAATCCCCAAATAAACAGATTATTTTTGCCTCTTTTGAACCGTGGCACAAGATAAGTAGTAAGCAATCCTATCACACACACACAAAAAAAGTCCAAATTATGATTGCAAATCAAACCCACATTCTTGGCCACCCAGTGAAGGGCTTTGGAATCTCTTAAAGCTGAATGAAAATTTCCAATATTTAAAGCTTTTTTTTAAATTTTATTTCTATTGTAAAAATATTAAATAAATGCAGAATTCACAGTTACAGAGTCTCCTTTAAGCTGACTTCTCTTCTTCTGGAGAAAAAAAAAAGGAAAAAAAATTTACCTCATTAATAAAACAGTATCCTTTACAATATCATTTTATTAACCTTCCCATAATAGTGCCACAAGTTGAAGTTACACGGATTTTCTTATTTGCAAACTTTTCATATTTAAGTACAAAATCAATCAGTAATAAAAAAGTGTCATAAGAACAGTAAATTCTTTCTTTTCACATATCCTTGCCTACAAGACATTAGTGTAAGGGAGATTAATTTAGTGCATTTAAATTATTCACATTAGTTTCACTGACTAGACTGGATCCAATCTAAGAGAAAAGAAAACTTTCAATAGGATAGTGAAATAAGGAAGAAGAATGCGTGTTGGAAGTACAGTGTTAAAATTGAAGATTTCTAATAATTATACCTGGTACAGGGTAGTCATGATGGATTTTCTTAGGTGCTAAGTAACTTCCTTTTGAGTCAATCGAAGCAAAATATTGATGCTCAGAGGTTTGAAATATCATGGCTAAGATCCCAGGTGAAGCTCAAAAGTATGTTCAGTCTTGAAAAAACTGGTTAACTACAGCTATGCATTGCTTTCTGTTTCATTTTATGTCTGGTAACAGTAAACCTTTTCTCATTTGTTAAAAATGCTGAAATAAAAATATCACTGTTAGTGATGTACACCAAACATCACTGGGATAATACTGAGAAGTACATCTACACCTACATACAAATAGAATAGCCACCTACTTTATATTATTTATCTGAACCTTCCACAACAGCTTTCATATACAAGCACAGAGCAGGATTCCATCAAGGAAAGATGTACTTTGGGATACATCTCACTGCAAGTTTTGCTTTCTTGATTTTATTATAGAAACAAAATAAGATAACTACAAGATTGCAAAGACCTTCATAAATTATACTGGGAAATGCTAGATGCAAAGATAATTTGGTATTTCTTCAAGGTTCTCTTACCTTTTTCAAGAAAATACCTTGCCTTACTAGCTTCAAGTAGCAATTTAGCTATCTAACACTAGCTCTGAATAATTGCATTTCAAATATTTTCAAGTATCATAGGTAGTAAAGTGACAAAAAGATTTTCACAGCTCCTTCACTGATCTGTCTTATCACTGCAGTTATTTACATTTGAAAAGTATATGCACTTTAACAAAAAAAAAGTATATACACTTTAATGTTGTCTTCTGATCTTGAGTTATGAGTAAAAATGCCTGAAATAAATACAAAGAAAAAATGACAAGACAAAGTACTGGAAATGATGTCATTAACCACAACCATCCATTAACACTAGTCACATGTTACTACTACTTAGGGCTTTTCATGTATACTTCCTTGTGAATGCTTTAAAATTGCTTAGTTTTGTAATAAATAATTTATTTCATTAGCATAACAAGTCTTTACTAAAAATACATTCTATTCTATGAAAAACCTGTAATATGAAAAATTGTGTGGTAACTCGTTACACACAAACTCAGGCACAATCAAGCACTTAAAATATATTCTTATTTCAGTACATCTTTTTCTTTTTCTTTAGAAGAACCAAATTGAAAAGATGCCTTATTACACTATCATACTTTGCAGGAGGATTGGTAAAAAGAATGGAATATTTTTTGATCATTTCTACACTTGTTAAGAGGCAACATGCACATATGGTCAAGCACATTTTGAAAATAAAATCTTCTCTTGATGAGCTGCATTGCAGGAGAGCAGAGGTTGTTGGCCTGTTCTCAGACATCCTACTTAGGCAGGCAGATTGACTCTGAATGTGAAGCGCTGTTGCATACACTGAGTAGAACTGCCCAGAAAAGAGCAACGCTTAACCCCTTTCTTTACATTCTAACAGACATAAAAAATCTCTCTAAATAACCAGTTCTGTAACACAATTTATTTACAAGCATACACTAACACTAAAAATAAACCTATACTACCACATGAGAAAAGTTATATCATGTTACGTAGCTATTTTAGCCTGCCAGTGTAGATGACATTTTTCTTTTTTCTGAACTGACTTGGTCTGAAATATCCCCCTCCTAGGCCACTGAAGTCCAACATAATAAGGAAATAAAATAAACAAACAGTTTAAAAAAAAAAATTAAATTAAAATAAAATAAAATAAAATTGTTCAGAAACCATGAGAAGGTAAGTTATTGTTGATTTAAACAAAACTTATTTATTCCCAGTGCAAAGTAAGAAAGAAGCCAAGCTGATGCAAATTTCAAGTAATTTAATGTAAATGAATATGTAAATTAGTTGTAGCCCTCTGGTTCCTGAAAAGTTGCCAGTGTGGCCTTTTGTGTTGTAAAGGTTGTAATCCATTGCGCTAGACAAGGGGAGCAGACCACAGTATAAGTGAAAGCCAGAAAGAGCTATTTAAGGAATTAAACCCAAATAAATCAGAGAAATGGCAGCACCACAAATGTCCTCTAGATACACATATTTTTCATTCATTTCCTCATTATCCTCCTTAGTTGTTTCTAAAACGTGCAAGTGATATTAGTGTTAGGTATTAGCACTCTGTTCCATACCTACTTTCAGGTCTTTGTACATACTGAGAGAAGTCTCTTATGTAGTAATCAGTCTGATTAGTTTTATCTTTCATTACATTAATGTGTTTTGGCAAGACTACCAGCACACAGTGTTTGTCTCTTTCTCCAACAAATGTTGTTCCTGAACTATTGTCAGCTGTGTCAATTGTATTCCTGCCCTTTACATTGCTTTTTTAAAGGCCTACATCAGAAAATTATCTAAAAGAAAAAATTATATCTATATTTCTGCTTCCTTCTTCCTTTAATTCTTCTAAATCATATTGTAAATCAATGAAAAAGATCTCTAACTGCAGTTTATCTCACCTCAACCTACCTTCTCCCTTATACGTGTCCATGTAATTGCACATGCTCTCTCACACACCCATTTCTCAGCTTCTGTTCAGTTGGGCATCAGGAAGCCAATGAGAGTGAACTAGAGCAGAAGAGAGGACAAGGGTGGAAATGTGAAGCTGGAATGAGTGACTGGAAAGGAGATGACCACTGCAACATTCACACAAATTGTGGCATTTTTTTCCAGAATTTAATAATAAAAAAATCAAGGAGCAAATACATATAAGATATTCCGTGCCTGAGGACTGTGGATGTGGGAAACAGATGTGGCAGAAAATCCAAACAATGAGAAAAGAACATGGCTAAAACCAACCTGGGTGAGTCTATCTGGAGCTCCAATAAAGGAAAGCCAAAGGCTATGTGGAAAATACCAAGTAATATTGATACTGTTGATCCACAATAGGAGTTGACCAACAATAGCTGATGTGGAGGACCCCTCATTTCAGTATGCCTACTTTGGACTACAGTTAGCCAGGGCTCCTAGCCTGAACATCCTCACTACATACATGGATCAAAGCAGCAGGAAGGACAGCTACTCCACCTATGTTTGTTTCCTGGACTGTAGGTCCCTTAATGAGCTACATCATGCTATTCATTCAACACTTCTACTGACACTTGTACTCATGTAAGGTTTTATACATGGAAGCAAACCTTATTTCTGTTTCTATATCTATTTTCAGCTTGTTTCTGTTTCTGCTCATTTATAACTTATGTCACTGATCCCACCACCTGAACCTCCTCCTACCTTTGAGACCCATCATTTTCAAAACAAACTTTCATTGTGTGTGCATGAATTTCTGTGTGAGGGGAAGGGGCATGAAATGGTGACTTTGCTATTGTGGTTATGGCAGCTACTACATGTGCCCCCCTTGGATGATTTGCCTTGATCTTCCTGAATGTACTTTTGACTGAAGAGGAAGATACAGATAGTGATTTTTTGAGAACCTTTGCCTCGCTAACAGATTTGGCCTTTGGATGACCAGAGACTCTGATCCCCGGAGACAACTTCATCAGCAGGCTGGTGTGATTTCATCCTCTTTGGCAGAGATACAGCCTGCAGAACCTTCAAATGCAGAAGGGCATAGCTGAAGCCTTCTGCTATAGGTGTTTTTATACAATTTTGCACAAATTACTTAAAATAGAAGACTTTTCAGGAACTTTTAAATGTAGAGAAGACTGCCTAAGTGGAGCTCATAATCCCTCAATAGCTATCACTTAATGGCTGATCAGTTGGAGAGGACACCTTTTGAGTTTTTTCCCTGATAATGCACATGACAAATATTGATGAGACCATCTGGATATGGGAAACATATGAATCTCTCTTCTCTGTGCTTTCCTTGTATGTGGGTGGTGTTGACAAGCTCCAAATTTCACTGTTGTGCCTACTCCAGGATATTCATGATTGCATAAACCATAGTTTGGGAGGTTTCCCAGGAAGGATGCATAACAGCTGAGTTCTGTTACTCAAAGGGCATGCCAACACCTTTCTCAGCAAGACAGGGACATTCACAGGACTCACATATCAACTCGTGATATTGGAGACACAATATTCCAACACCACTGGCTATAGTCAGATAATGATAGCCCATGTCATGACATTATTTGCATGCCACATGGCTGTAAAACATGGTTTTGGTTGCTGGAGTGCAAAATGGCTTCACATAACAGATCAGACACCAACATCCTCAACATCTTCTTAATTATGGGTGCCAGATGTGTCCTGCACAGCCTCTGTGAAGATGTGATGAGACTTTCTATCCAGACGAGAAGAGCAAGGACCCAGTTTTCTCAGGAGCTATATGCTCACTTGTCCACATAATCTGCAAGGAGTCGGGACACTTAGAATAGCATTCATCTGTGCTTTCATTGTAAGGAATACTCTGAGTGTTGAGGAGATTAAATAGGACAAGAGGAATGTAGCTGCACATTAATGCCTTTAGTTTTTGTCCGTCTTTTGGTAAAGATTGATGAGCTGTGGCATTTCCTTGGAGTCATGAATGGCACCACATTGGATCTTCTGAGACACCAAAACAGGAGACCAGGGACAACTGGTCCCCTGAAAAAGGGGCAACTGAAGGTAGGGCATGTAGAGAAAAAAAGGATATTGAGACAAGAAAAAGGCTGGATAGATGAGCAAAGAGCAAGAGCAGTCACTAAGGAAATGGGGTGCAATAGCAAATATAAACATATATATAGCACAAGAGGTACTCCATAGTGTGGACTGACAGCCTGATGTTTTCAAAACTTTCTGTTAGCATGTGTGCTAGTACATTCTGGATGACTGTGCTCATTCATTGATCTATTTGTTCCCATTAGAGGCACTCCTGATCAGATCTTACTGTCTGGCTTCATTCAAAAGGAATCTGTTCACCTGCACAAAGCCCACCCTTTATCAACAGGAACCAAGTAAGTGGAGATGAAAATGGATCCACTGCAAAAGCACACTCTGGGTCTGTATTAACACCAAGCACTAAGTGCCAGAAAATTTTCTTATCAGAAAAACATTTACATAAAAGTAAATTATATATAGCAGGCCCTCTAAAATATAGAAAAAGTCAAATGGCACATTTATGACACATGAAATTCATTGAAGTAGCTAATCTTTTAAAATCTGAATGGAGAAATAAGTTACCAGACAGCAAAACTTACAAAACATTGGCAAGTTTACTCTCTAATGCACAAATAATTAAGATGCCCTAAAATTAGTCTGACCTATACACTTCTGGCAAGTGATGCAGGCTTATTCATTTTTTAGACCAAGGAGGCTTATGAAAAGTCTGAACTAAAGTGCTAGATGAGGAATATATACAAGCAATGCTTAAAAATTACTGGACTTAGAAACATTAGTTGAGCTAGGCTCCGTATAGCATACAATTACTGAATGTACTTTTCCAAAGTCTGATTTGTCACAATCACTAACTCTTTATAACTTAAAAAAAATGTATCTTGGTTTGAAAGGAAGCACTTTAAAAACACTTTGCATAATAGTTTTTCCTTTTAGTGATGCAAGCAGTATATATGTGGTACAAGCAGGTGAACTAAAATGGTTTTAAAAGGTATTGGGAAGTCTAAATAACATGCTTAAAATATAGATAAACTCCTCCTTACAATGGGTAATAGTGATTACCCTGTAGTTATGAATCACAATAAAAAATAATGGATTTTTTTTTTGTCTTATGTCAAGTGTTGTTTGGTGGGGTTTTTTTCTGCTGGGACCAACTGATTATTGACAGTGTAGAAACATGACTTGGAGAGATCTGGGGTTTCTTTTATATGAAAAATAAATCATTGCTTACTTCTATATAAGCAGTATTTCATCTTTTTTCAGCAATTTTTCATATGCTAGTAATTTGTATTTTAAAAAATATTCTTTTTCTGGAACATATTTTTTTTTCCTGTTACATATAGGTGTTACACCATGGAATTGGACAGAGAACCTTGAAAGTCCGATTGTAATAGTGGTGGAAAAAAGTTAGGGAATGAAATTCAAAGATAGTTTTATAGAATCAATATGAAATGTAAACATTCTAAGGAGATTTAGATATCCAATGGAAGAAAGTGCAACAGTTTGTTCTTCACATCATAGAGTCATAGAATCATTTAGGTTGGAAAAGATCCTTAAGATCATTGAGTCCAGCTGTAAACCTAACACTGCCAAGTCCACCAAGTAGGTAGCCCCAAGTGGGTAATCAGTTCTAAGCAGAAATCCTGTATTGAAAAAAAAAAAAAATTCTTTCCACATGGCAGGGCATTTCCACTCCAGCAAGGCATATTATTTGCAACATCTTATACAAGTTGCTTCTTAAAACAGGAAATCTGCCCTTCATGTCTTATTTTTCATACATATAATGCTAAAGTTAAAATGTATTTATTTCATCTTCATAAACCAAGTTTTATTCTGGAAAGATGAATACCATTCCTTCATCAAAGGGTATCAAATCAGGGATATCAAGATGTCCAACTGGTTTTCAAAACATAGTAGCCTACAATCATTATCTGCAGTTGTGCACCCACAGGTTGACAGAGCATTCAGAAAACCATGTGGTCACCTCTTTATTCAGCCTGCTATATTTTCTTACAATATCCTACAACGTTGCCATCACCTAATACTGAGGGGCTCAAGTCAGCTATATGTTCTGAATTAATCTTATAGGGAACAAGACCACTCACTTAAAAGGATAGCTAGCTAGCTATCGCTGTAACCCCACTAACAATTAGTTTATTGCCAAAGTGGAATGCTTAAACAGCTTGATTTCAGATTTACTTCTCTCTCTTACATAAAAACAAACCAAAACTTTGGAAACAGCTTATGAAAAAAAATCCACAAATGAATGAAACGTCCATAAGGAATATGATTTTTTAAATTAAACTGTTACCTAGGGAAAAAAAAATTGCTTAAGTTTTGGGGAAAATATCATCATGTTTATTTTGTTATGATTTTAAGATGTATTTTATGAGGAAGATTTTGCTATATGTATTCCAAACACAGATTTTGGTAAGATCAGCAAAGTCATTCCTATGGCAATTTATAACAACGTTTTGTAACAGGTAAGTAGTATTTCAATAGCCTCAGATTTCTTGACCTTGAAACTTGATTTTGTGAGGACTTTTTCTCTCTTAAAGCTTCACTTCAGGGTCAGAATTTGGAAACTAAATGCTGTAGGGCTTTAACTGTGTAAAAATGGTATCATAAAGTTCCATGATGGTTTTCTTTTAATAATGATTCTGTTGAATAATGCAATTAAGAAATAAAAAGATTCTCCTGTTACCCAACTATCAACTGAAGAAATCATCCTAACTGAGATTTAAGCTAATTTCTTTCTTTAATACCCTTCCACACTAAAGACTCAATTACAACAGTTTTCAAAATATACCCTCTTTAACACCAAAGGAAAGCCCACACCTTCAGTGGGTTTCTACATAGTTTATACATTTCTTAATCCTCATTGATGTACAAAGTGCAAGACTGCTGTCAGAAACTCAGTAAATTATCCTATTTATGACTCAGCATGGGCTATGAGATTGTAGATGGTGTAAAGAGAATTAAAAGCATAGCATAGTCATTGAAGAGAGAAAAAAGAATCCTGGTTAATAACAGGAACATTAAGTAGGAAGCTGACAGTTCTATAAAGTAATACTTTTTTTTTTTTCCCATGGCCCAGCATTTTAAGAACAATATTTTTAACTCCCCAGTCTTACTTTTAACCCAATGGTATAAAAGAATCATCTGAGGGATACAGAAACAGCCAGATACATTTTCTGATTTCTGTAGTAGGTATTAACGTCCCTGTAGAGAATGGCAAAAGTTTATGTTCTAGCCACTTTCTTCCCTATAAAGCGCTTTCAAGCCTTAGCCTCAACACAAGAAGTTCTGGAGTCACTGGAGTTCAGACTGGTTTGTGTGGCAACTGCCATAAGTGTTGTTTAGAGAGGATGAAACAATAATTACTCTCAGAAGAAAACAGACATATCACCTCTCATAACACCTTGTGATCCTAGCAACCTTCCACAAAACTGTTCTTCAGGTTTATGAGATACACAAAAAGTAGAAATGTACCATTGACACAGTGTTCACTCTTGACAAAACAAATGGAAAAGATCAAATACATTTAATCAGGTAGATATCCTAATATTTGATCTCTGAAAGTGACCAGTGGCAGATGTATAAGGAAAATGGCAGATGCCAAGAAAAGAGCAAAGGTGCAGCTGTATTTCCTGGTATAGTCTGTCCCTTCTCAGAGATATGTGGCTCAGAGACACCATGAGCCACAAGCAGCACCTGTCTCATAAGCAGCCCACAATAGATTTTTGTCCCATATCCTTTTCAGTTTGCTTCCTCAGCCCCTCTGAATTTCAGACACTCATAGCGCAGGGGCTTCCTGCAGAGTCCATTTCCTTCCCTTCTGATATTGCTGTCCCTCTGTCCTGGTTTCATCTGGGATAGAGTTAATTTTCTTTCTAGTAGCTAATATAGTGCTGTGGTTTAGATTTAGTATAAGAATAATGTTGATAACACAATGATGTTTTAGTTGTTGCTGAGTAATGCTTACACTAGTCATGGACTTTTCAGCATCACATGTTCTGCCAGGTGCACAAGAAGCTGGGAGGAGGCACAGCCAAACTGGCCAAAGGGCTATTCCATACCATATGACATCATGCTCAGTATATAAACTGGGGGGAGTTGGCCAGGGAGTAGCAATTGCTGCTCGGGGACTGGCTGGGTGTCGGTGGGTGGTAGTGAGCGGTTATATCACTTGTTTTTTTTCCCCCTGGGTTTTGTTCCTCTCTCTCTCTTTTGTTGTTTTCTTTTTCATTACCCCCCCCCCCCCCCAATTATTAAATTATTCTTATCTCAAGAAGTAAGAGTTTTCTTTCTTATCTCAACAAGTAAGAGTTTTCTTACTTTTGCTCTTCTGATTCTCTTCCCCATCCCACCGGCGGGGGAGAGGGTGAGTGAGCAGCTGTGTGGTGCTTAGTTGCTGACTAAAGCCAAACCATGACAGTCCTTTTTGGCACCCAACATGGGGCACAAAGTGTTTGAGATAATAACAGATTAACCAGAGCATATTAAGGAATTTAGATCTGTTAATAGTTGTGGGCCATGATGTTGATTCATCTGTTCTTGATATTGGTTTACCTGATCTGCACCATGCTCATCTTTTTGCTGTTTGTTAAAGATCGATGCTGGTTTTTGCAGTTGCTGTGCTTTGAAGTGATTAGTGATGTTTTGCCTGGGAGATTTGTTATTAAAACAGTGACCTTGAGCTAAATTTGGTATCTAAGTTTTGTACTGAAGCCATTACTGTACTTCAGGTACCACCTTATGGAGACAATTAGCAATTATACTTCTTCCTCTGAGAGGTTTTTTATGGAGGAAATACAGAATAGCACCTTCGCTACCTTCTTCTACAATATCTCCTCCTTCATTATGATAATTTTTCAGTATCTTGAACATCCTTGGATAGTTAAGATCCTTCTATTGGTATTTCTTGGGAATATTGTTTTAGTTTTCTCTATGGTTAATAAGCAATTTAAGAATATCATCCAGAGATCTGCCCCAGGGCTGGATAGCTATGAGTGGCAGGGTGTGTGGGATAGCATGGGCAAACACCTAGGACAGTGGGCACCTCTAGCATTTTGGAACTTCACCCCTGAACAAGTGCGGAATCCTGAAAGTTTAGCAGAATATTTGGAAAAAGTATGCTGTCACCCTGACAATTATAGGGAGACACAAATCACTGCAATGTGCTGGGGCATGGCCCATGCCTACTGAGCCCTGTTCAACACTATTCAGAACACTCAAGGGGAAGAGAAGGTCTCTGGATCTGGCAACAGGCGACGTGGCTACTCCAGCCCTCCCCCTGCAACAGGTTAATGCAGCTACTCCAGCCCCAGCTACAGATACTGCGGCTGAACCAGGGAACCAATCCATGCCGGTATCAGTCACCCCTATACACAAAAAGAAATCTTGGAAGCGAAAGTCAGCTCCTTTAGAAAGAGAGGATGAAAGAGCAGGGCCATCACAAAGAGAGGAAGAGGAAGAACTCGTGGACGAGACAAAAACCACCTGATCCCTGAGTGAGCTGCGAGATATGCAAAAAGATTTCAGCCATCATTCAGGCAAGCATGTTGTCACCTGGCTGCTCTGATGCTGGGATAATGGGGCCGGTAGCCTGGAATTAGAGGGTAAGGAAGCCAAACAACTGGGATCGCTTTCTAGGGAAGAGGGAATTGACGAAGCAATTGGAAAAGGGGCACAAGCCCTCAGCCTCTGGAGGTGACTCCTGTCAGCTATGAAGGAAAGATATCCCTTCAAAGAAGATGTTATATGTCGCCCTGGGAAATGGACCACCATGGAGAGAGGTATCCAGTATCTGAGGGAATTAGCCATGCTGGAGGTGATTTATGGTGACCTGGCAACGAGCAGTTATCCAAAGATCCAGATGAAGTCAGGTGCACATGACCCATGTTGTGGCAGTTATTACAGAGCACACCAGTGTCATGTGCCAATTCCATGGCTATACTGACCCGGATCAGACGAAGAGGGTCCAACAGTGGATGAAGTGGCTAGCCAACTCCAGGAATATGAAGAAAGTATCTCTTCCTCCCTTGTCTCAGCTGTGGAGAAACTGTCCTGTAAGGTCCAGCAACTTGAAGAGGATAAGTCCTACTTTCCACCTGTATGGATCACTCTCTCGGCTATTAGGAGTCAGCGTTCCTCTGCTCAAGAGAGAGGATATAGAGGGTACAAACCACGGGGCACCCTATGGTTTTACCTGTGTCACCACGAAGAGGACATGAGGAAGTGGGATGGAAAACCTACCTTCACCCTAGAGGCACGGGTACGTGAGTTGTAAGGAAAAACAATCACCAAAGGGGGTTCTTCCAGGAAAATTGCTGCTCCAGTTTCCAGTGGACAGTTCCCCAGACAGAGTAAAAGGGCTGATCTTACTCCTGACTTTAATGAAGGAGCTCGTGACTCATATATACAAGAAGTGGGTAATGAATACTATGACCAGGACTAGAGGGGCCCTGCCTCCAGCCAGGTGGAGGAAAGGGACAACCGGATTTACTGGACTGTGTGGATTCGATGGCCTGGCACATCAGACCCACAGGAGTATAAGGCTCTAGTAGACACCAGTGCACAGTGCACCCTAATGCCATCAAGCTATATAGGAGCAGAACCCATCTCTATTTCTGGAGTGACAGGGGGATCCCCACACCTAACTACTGGAGGCCGAAGTGAGCCTAACTGGGAATGAGTGGCAAAAGGACCCCATTGTGATTGGTCCAGAGGCTCTGCGCATCCTTGGCATAGACTACTTCAGGAGAGGGTATTACAAAGGCCCAAAAAGGTACTGGTAGGCTTTTGGTATAGCTGCCCTGGAGACACAGGAAATTAAACAGCTGTCCACCCTGCCTGGTCTTTCGGAGGACCCTTCTGTTGTGGGGTTGCTGAGGGTTGAAGAACAACAGGTGCCGATTCCTACTACAACAGTGCACTACGGCAATATCGTACCAACCAAGACTCCCTGATTCCCATGCATAAGCTGATTCATTTACTGGAGAGCCAAGGAGTGATCAGCAAGACTTGCTCACCTTTAACAGTCCTATATGGCCAGTGCAAAAGTCTAATGGAGAGTGGAGACTGACAGTAGGCTATCGTGGCCTGAACGAAGTCACGCTGCCGCCGAGTGCTGCCGTGCCAGATATCCTGGAACTTCAATACAAACTGTCAAAAGCATTTGTCAAAGCATTCAAATGGTATGCCACAACTGATATCACTAATGCATTTTTCTCAGTCCCTTTGCCAGCAGAGTGCAGGCCACAGTTTGTTTTCACTTGAAGAAGCATTCAGTACACTTGGAATCAGTTGCCCCAGGGGTGGAAACACAGCCCTACCATTTGCCATGGACTGATCCAGACTGGACTGGAACAGGGTGAAGCTCCAGAACATCTGCAATATATTGACATCATTGTGTGGGGCAATACAGCAGAAGTTTTTGAGAAAGGGAAGAAAATAGTCCAAATCCTCCTGAAAGCTGGTTTTGCCATAAAACAAAGTAAGGTCAAGGGACCTGCACAGGACATCCAGTTTTTAAGAATAAAATGGCAAGACGGACATCGTCAGATCCCAGATTCATAAAATAACAGCCATGTCTCTACCAACGAGCGAAAAGGAAACACAAGCTTTCATAGGCATTGTGGGTTTTTGGAGAATGCATATTCCAAATTACAGTCTGATCATAAGCCCTCTCTATCACATGACCCGGAAGAAGAATGATTTCAAATGGGGCCCTGAGCAATCACAAGCCTTTGAACAAATTAAACGGGAGATAGTTCATGCAGTAGCCCTTGGGCCAGTCCGGGCAGGGCAAGATGTAAGGAATGTGCTCTACACGGCAGCCGGGGAGAATGGCCCTACCTGGAGCCTCTGGCAGAAAGCACCAAGGGAGACTCGAGGTCGACCCCTCGGGTTTTGGAGTCAGGGATACAGAGGATCCGAGGCCCACTATACTCCAACTGAAAAAGAGATATTGGCAGCATATGAAGGGGTACGAGCTGTTTCAGAAGTGGTTGGTACTGAAGCACAGCTCCTCTTGGCACCCCGACTGCCGGTGCTGGGCTGGATGTTCAAAGGGAGGGTCCCCTCTACGCATCATGCAACTGATGCTACGTGGAGTAAGTAGGTTGCACTGGTTACACAACAGGCTCGAACAGCAAACCCCAATTGTCCAGGAATCTTGGAAGTAATTATGGACTGGCCAGAAGGCAAAGATTTTGGAATATCGTCAGAGGAGGAGGTGAAGCGTCCTGAAGAGGCCCCACTGTATAATAAAGTACCAGAAAATGAGAAGCAATATGCACTGTTCACTGGTGGGTCCTGTCGTATTGTAGGAAAGCATCGGAGATGGAAAGCTGCTGTATGGAGTCCTACACGACAAGTTGTAGAAACTGCTGAAGGAGAAGGCGAATCGAGCCAATTTGCAGAAGTAAAGGCCATCCAGCTGGCTTTAGACATTGCTGAATGAGGAAAGTGGCCAGTGCTCTATCTCTATACTGATTAATGGATGGTGGCAAATGCCCTGTGGGGGTGGTTGCAGCAATGGAAGCAGAACAACTGGCAGTGCAGAGGCAAACCCATCTGGGCCACTGCATTGTGGCAAGATATTGCTGTTCAGGTAGAGAACCTGGTTGCAAAAGTACATCATGTAGATGCTCATGTACCCAAGAGCTGGGTCACTGAAGAAGATCAAAACAACCAGCAGGTGGGTCAGGCTGCTAAGGTTGAAGTGGTCCAGGTGGACCTGGACTGGCAACATAAGGGTGAATTATTTATAGCTCGGTGGGCCCATGACACCTCAGGCCATCAAGGAAGAGATGCAACATATAGATGGGCTCGTGATCGAGGGGTGGACTTGACCATGGACACTATTGCACAGGTTATCCATGAATGTGAAACGTGCTGCAATTAAACAAGCCCAGTGGTTAAAGCTTCTGTGGTATGGAGGACGATGGCTGAAATATAAATATGGGGAGGCCTGGCAGATCGATTATGTCACACTCCCACAAACCCGCCAAGGCAAGCGCCATGTGCTTACAATGGTGGAAGCAACCACCGGATGGCTGGAAACATATCCCGTGCCCCATGCCACTGCCCAGAACACCATCCTGGGCCTTGAAAAGCAAGTCCTATGGTGACATGGCACCCCAGAAAGAATTGAGTCAGACAAGGAGACTCATTTTCGAAACAACCTCACAGACACCTGGGCCAAAGAGCACAGCATTGAGTGGGTATATCACATCCCCTATCATGCACCAGCCTCCAGGAAAATCAAATGATACAACGGACTGTTGAAGACTACATTGCGAGCAATGGGTGCTGGGACATTCAAACATTGGGATACACATTTAGCAAAAGCCACCTGGTTAGTCAACAGTAGGGGATCTACCAATCGAGCTGGCCCTGCTCAATCAAAACTTTTACGCACTGTAGAAGGGGATAAAGTCCCTGTAGTGCACATAAAAAATATGCTGGGGACGACAGTCTGGGCTTCTCCTGCCTTGGGCAAAGGAAAACCCATTCGTGGGATTGCTTTTCCTCAAGGACCTGGGTGTACTTGGTGGGTAATATGAAAGGATGGGGAATTTTGATGTGTACCTCAAGGGGATTTGATTTTGGGTGAGAATAGCTAATGAACTAAATGATACAGTGTTAATTGCTATATAATACTGTACGTCGTCACTTTTATGGTTGCTATATGCCATATCAATGGTATTACAGTAAGAATTGCTTAGAGTAATGAAGAATGAACTTGGATGAAACTGAACAAGGTGCAGTGGTGATGGAACCAGAACTGGCTTCAGCGTGCAACAGTCCAACACCACACACCATCTCTCCTGCCGTGAAGGACTGTTACGACAGATGGAGCCCAAAGTCATGGACTAAATGAACTCAAGGGACATTTTAGAGGGATGGCCCATAGACTTAGGGAATTATATCTGTGTGTATATATAAAAAGACAGGAATAGTGGTGGTGATTAATTGGAACGTATTAGAAAGGGTAGGACCTGTGCATGACGTAGATGGTATAGAATAAGGGGTGGGTACTGTCCCAGATTCGGCTGGTATAGAGTTAATTTTCTTCCTAGTAGCTGGTATAGTGCTGTGTTTTGGATTTTAGTATGAGAATAATGCTGATAACACACTGATGTTTTAGTTGTTGCTGAGTAATGTTTACACTAGTCAAGGACTTTTCAGCTTCCTGTGGTCTGCCAGGTGCACAAGAAGCTGGGAGGGGGCACAGCCGAGATAGTTGAGCCAAACTGACCAAAGGGCTATTCCATACCATATGATGTCATGCTCAGTATATAAATGGGGGGGAGTTGGCTGGGGAACAGCAATTGCTGCTTGGGGACTGGCTGGGTGTTGGTCGGCAGGTGGTGAGCAGTTGCATCACTTGTTTTTTTTTTCCCTGGGTTTTGTTCCTCTCCCTCTCTCTTGTTGTTTTCTTTTTAATTACAAGTTATTATTATTATTATTATTATTATTATTATTCCCAATTATTAAACTGTTCTTATCTCAACAAGTAAGAGTTTTCTTACTTTTGCTCTTCAGATTCTCTCTCCCATCCCTCGGGGGGGGGGGGGGGGGGTGCGAGTGAGCAGCTGTGTGGTGCTTAGTTGCCAACTGAAGCTAAGCCATGACACCCTCCTATCCATGGAGAGTCATGTGAGTCTTAGAAAGCACCCTGACAAACTCTGTGCTCTTTTGTGCCCTGTGGCTATTCCCCACAATCAAAACTCAAATACTCAGATGCTTATAACTTTTCTATCATCTTTTGAATTTTATGTTCGTTGCATTCTCCTATTTTACTTTAAATTAAGCTCATTAGTGTTGTGAAGCTCTCCTGTGTCCTAAATGCTTAGCCATCCAAACCTTTACTTTTTTAGGGATTTCAGGAGTTAGACTGTGCTTTTTGCTAGATCACATATACTGTGTACAGAACATTGTAATGAATGTTATATGCAGATCTTGGTTTTTAACCTAAATGCCATAATCCCTGTTCTTTCAGTACCTATGTCACTGATACACATACGAACTGTGCTTATTAACTCATTAACAATTCCAAAGAGGGTATCTATACACCCTGTGAAATCAGAATATCTATATCTAACAAACAAGTCACTGTGTAGTCCTCTCTGGTTAACGATCTATCCCTATACCCATTTCTCCAACTATGTATCACTAGAAATTTTTTTTTTTTTTTTCTGATCAGTAAAAATATTCACACATGAAGTTACCTTCCTAGTGTGAGAAGACACATATGCATGGTTTGGTGAGGAGTTGTCACATAATTTCTCCTTTTGCCACCTGGATGTCCTTCTGTGCCAAAACAGCCTTAGTGTAGCAATATAGTACAGGTTGGACAGTTTGTTATGGCCTTGAAAATCCCAGGACAACTTTTCTCTCTCACTCGGTTTTCTTCCAGTCATTCACCCTGACCACAAGAGACCATTCTGATTCTTCTAACCTTAGTGATTTATAATGTGGGAGGTTTTATTCTGGTGAAAATATGTCTTTCATCTTTTCTTGGAGTCTGGTAGTATTCACTTGTGGGCACTGCTGTTCCTCTCAAAGTGGTTTATCTCCTGTTGTAACCAAGACTGGAAATGTGCACCAGAGCATCATCAAGAGCACACCAAGCTCACGTGGCAGTTAGTTCTCTGTGCTTGCCCAGTATGTGCCTAGGCTTTAGTGTCAACTTCATTGCCATAAGAAAGAGGCTATTGCTGCATGCAGTAACATCCTCTGTATTTCAGAACAAATGAGAACAGCATATGAGAATAAATCAGAGTATTTTGGTATGTGAGTTTCTGAAAGAACACTGAAATTTTAAACAGCCTTTGGAATGAAAGAACATGTAGAGATTTAAACAAAATGATGCCTTCATTTCTCAGATTTGCTAAATTACCCTTTGCTCTTTCACTAAGATATCTATGAGAAGAATGCTCAGAGATTTCTTAGAAGCACAATGATATTTTATTTACAAGTTTATTAAATATGTAATTTCCCAAAGATATTTCTGTCTAAATTTCTGGTGAAACAGTCAGCCTATCTTGTAATATTTTTCACCCAACAAACAAAGATGACAAGATTATTTATATTTGCATGAAAGAAAATCTGGATGTAATATTCTGTATGTAGTGTTGCCACCATTTGTAATGAATTATTTCAAATATTACCTGCAAAATGTCAGAGGCAGAAAAATGAAAGGTTACCCAAAGGTTAGAGGATACAGTATACAGTGCAGCTGGGTTGTAAGAGGGCTGAGTATGTACAGTCCATCTCACCTGCACTGTTCTGTTTGAAATAAGATTATTCCTGCTAAGAATGCACTGCAATATTATACAAAAAGAGTAGCAGCATTTTAAGGATATATATGACTTAAATGTTTTTGGCTGTGATAATTTACTTAAAGCTGTGCTATATCCAGGCTAGTCTGCGGCATTCTAAAATCCTCAATGATGCAATACTGGTGTCAAACAGGTGTGAATCTCTCACAGAAATTATAAATATGATATACTTCACAGAAGCCTGGAAGACCTAGATAAATGATATCCATTATGTTTTGCCCAGTCACTCATGATAGAGTAATTTTACAATAGAACCTGAACTCATTCTCATTCCAGAAAATAGAAATTTCAAAATATAAAAATAGAAACTCAAATTATTTTTTCATATGTTCAAGGAGAAAGATCTTTAAATGAAACATCAGTACTGACCTAAGGAAATGAGTAGAAGTTCCCATTTCCAGCAGGAACTAGTATGCATACTCAGAAGCCTAGGGAAATAAATGTCTAAAGTACATTTAGATGCTTGTGCCTTTAAAATTTAAAGGAGTCATAGAGTTTTATTTAAAGTACTATTTTTTAAAAAGTTTAATTCTGAATTTAAAAGTTTAGAAGAATCTGTTTTCTTAAATTTTGGCTAGGTATGTATTTTGACATTCTAACATATTCAAAGGGTAAGGTTACTACATTTTTAGACTCTGTTTATGTGTGTGATTTTGTAAAAGTCAGATAAACAGACAAAAGTCACACCATGAAAGGAATACAAAGGAAATACTATCACCTATGACATTGACAATGACCAGATGTCTTTTAAAAGCACCTATTTTTAATCTTTTTTTCCAGGAACTTAGTGAGTTTTCTACTTCAATGCTTCTTAAATACAGAGATACTATATATGGCTCAGGATAGCAAAAAGTCCAAGTGCTGATTTTATCATGTGCTCTGCATAAATAGCCTACATGTATCAAACCCACTTAAAAGCTTGTTACAAATGCACTTAATGTACTGACTGATATAAAGTACAGTGAATGTAAACACTTTATACTGAAAGGTACAGCATGAGTTGCTTATGAAGGACCACCTGTTAAGTCAAGGAATTGTAAAACTCAAATCAACATCAGAGCTGACATCTGTTCTGACAAAGAAACATTTTTTTAATACCTAAAAGCAGGAAACAAGACTTAATTGGCTCTTGACACAGTTCTCTCTCCCAAAAGATTTAGAAGCAAATATGTTTGGGAGAGAAAAGAAATACAGTAGGTTGGCAGAAAAGTGTGAAATTATATCTCTATGTTCCTTTTAGAGGACTCCAAAAAGAAAGTAAGCTGTGAAAACTGACTTCCTCCTGTAGGAGAAAAGTGTATCTGATATCATCTGAGACATGGGATACATAGAAAGACAGGATCCCTGGTGAGGTGTGTGTCAGAAAAGCATTTATCATAAATTAGTTGGCTTCAAGAGAATAAGAGACCTTACAGATTTAAATCAAGTGTAAACAGATGGAGTGCTTTTCCTCCTATTTTTTCGTGTCTTTTATAAATATATCAGCTTATCACATATTTTCATGTCATAAGTGCTCTTATGTGCCTGTTATCTTAATTTAGCTCCAGTTAAATGTGAATTACAACCTAATAAAAAGGTGTTCCTCTCCTGAAAGTGTGCATATTTGTAACTCAGATGCTTAAAGGTTAACAGATTACACACAGATTCATCAATGTGGAGAGGGTGAAACACTCCGTACCCACAGAAGATGCCTAAAGTGATTTGTGGGGAAGTATCAAAGATGTCAGAGGACAAAAATTCTCTGCCAGGGACAGGTTATAATTGGGAGATGGTCTATGGTGTACATAATTACAAGGGGAAGAGGGAGATTGGAAGATGTTATCTTTTAGATGCCTGTAAAGTAGCAAAATAAGTGATTATGTTAATATCACTGAAACATGCTTTGATCAAGAGGCCCAATCTTCCAGTACACATTTTTCATGCCAAAACTTTAGAGCAACCATTTTGTAATAACAAGATATAGCCGAAATATGAGCACATCCAGAAGATTAAAGCACATGTTTAAAACCATTGTTTCATTCTACACAACACAGAACATGGTAGCATAAGCACTGCTCTGCGGAATTGTTTTTAGTAAGGAATGGATACCATATTTCTCTAGATAAAAAATCTGTTTGTACTACTGAATCAGTTATGAAACAACTGAATTGAATCAGCTGTGAAACTAGACAAGAACATCCTTTAATATTTATCAAGTCAGAACCATAAAAATGAGCGTGCAATATTTACTGCTATTATTAATTTGGGTGTGAAGTGCAAGTCAGAAGCCTAAAACAAAGTTATCATTATAAAAGTCTAATGAGGTAGAAATTTTAATGTTTAAGGTGCTTTATAAGTTTTTAAATATTAATAGTTTTATTAAATGAGACAGGGTGTCCTACATCACTAAAAAAGAAATATGAATAGTAGGAAGTGACTTAGTGCTTTCCTGATGTCAGATTTCTAGCTATCATAGACATATCTTAGAAGAAATGAGAGAAATCTTGTGAACAAACTTATAAGAATTTAGATGACAGTTTATAGAACAGGTTATCTGTAGTAGCATTATCAGAAATACTTGCAGGACATATGGGGCATCAGAGGGAGACACGGTGGGACAGTCTCAAAGAATAGTTCAAATGTTGTATGAATGAAGAATTTAGATTTATTAGGAATATGAAACACATGGATAGATGGTCTCCATCTAAACAGAATGGAACAGCAATACAAATTGCTGGTTACAATAAGGAATAAAACATATGTTCTCAAATTTCAGATAAAAAGCAGTCTCCATAAAGTCCCATTTAAGTGGGACATATGACAATAAATATAAAAAAACATGCTCAAACATACATTTATTTAAACACATTGGTGGAAGTCTGCTGGAAAAAAAACATGTAAAACTGAAAATCTGGTTCTGAGACCACTGGCTACTGTGTTTATAATGTTAGATTAGCTATGTCAGTGCAAGAGCAATGCTGTGTATGAAGAAAAGCTTATACCTAAAAACTGGTTGCCTCCTGGGTGATTTAGTCAGACAGGCAAAAAGACAATAAGCATCTCTTGACTTAGGCCTGTCCTATGTGTAGGGCAGGGTTCAGAATGTTACAGGATCTCAAATGCAGCAGCTTTCCAACAACGGATATATATATAAAAGTTACAGCAGTAGTGCTGTAGTACTGCTCTCTCTGCCTCTCTCTCCCCCCCCCCAGTAGTGTTTAACCTCAAAAATTGAAAATGTGAATAATTCGGAAGATTAATAAAATTACTTTTAAGGTGTAAACTATTTTCAGTCCAGACTTATAGAAAGATATTAAGGTTGTTAAATTGGTATCTTGGAGAAAACATATTCCATCTAGAAAAAAACATAACTAAACAACAGCAAAAAGGAGGTCTTGTCTGTTTAAATAACACACATAATAAATCTTAACAACACAGATGAAATCTAGTCCAATTCTTGAAAACAGACAAAAAATATGACTACAAGTTTTAGGAATTGTTCCCAGAATGATAAAGAAAATGCTAGGCTAGAATTCTGCTATACACAGAAGACAAATACAAGAAACTGTAATAAAAAAACCCAAAACATAAATCAGCAAAAATTTTAAAAAAGAAGGAAAAAACAAAAGCCAGTACAGCTTTGGCAGGCAAAAGTCATGCTCCACAAACCTAGAAGTTCTGTTTGGGAGACATTCAACATGGGATATTTGCTCAAAATCATCTAGCTGGATTTCAACATGGCTTTTTACATGTTTCTCAGGCTCTTAAAGAAACCAAGATATGATGAGATAGAGGGGAAGGTCCTTGCATGGGCTAATGAGTAGTTACTGCTTTGGAAACAAAGGCAAGGAATAAATGTTGAGGGTTTCCCACAGTGGGAAGTGAATGGTGACCTGTTCTGTGACTTGAACTAATGAACTGGAAAAGGAGGTGACAGACCAATGAACAAATTTTACTAGGGGATGGTGACAAGGGGGTGGTGGGTGACAACAGTAGCCATCTGTGAAGAGATGCAGAAGGAATTCTCAGCATTAAGTGACCTGGGCAGACAGCAGTGAATTTCTTTGTCCTAGCTCCAGCATAATAGTGTACACATGCCACCAGCTTAAATTGCGTGGTGCCAGGCTTGGAAAAGGGTATTTCCACTCCAAAATAGACATCTTGGAGTTACTGCTTCTTTGTCCAACCCAAACATGACCAGTGCTCAGCAGGTTGCAGCAACATATGAAAGGTGATGTGTTTTTTCCAACCAGCCTCCACCTAACTTAAAAGCATAGTGCACGGCTGGAATCCACAAAAAGGAAGGCAGTCAGGATGAGAAGGGAAGGAAAAGGACTCTGTAGGCACATCAGCTCAGCACACTGGAGCTCCTGGGATGGAAAAGAGGCAGGTGTGGAGAGGTGCAGTTTTGCGGCCCCGGGTGGGTGGGAAAGAGGAGCTATAGTTCGCTCTGTTAAGTGGCTGTGCCCTACCTCCTTCCTCACGCAATGTGGTGGCAGGCACCAAGGAAATGGAAGGGGAAACTTTGTCACAGACCATGTTAGTAAGCTGGGGAAGTCTCTGCCCAGGGTGTTGTGAGTGTCTGAAATTCAAAGGGGCTGAGAAATCAAATAGACAAGCAAATGGGAAAGAAATCTATTGTGGGCTACTTAAGAGAGAGGTGCTGCTGGTGGCTCATGGTGTCTCTGAGCCACAAATTTATGGGAGGGGACGGACTATGCCAGGGACTTACTCTGTAAATTTGTTCTATATTTTCATCTTATATCCTGTGTAATTTTTTTGAAAAAAGTAGGCAATACAACAAGAATGACAGAGGCATGAAATAGTTTCTCTGAAAACTGAGACTAGAGAAGAGTAGGGAGTCCTGGAAAAACAATGACTTATGGGGAGAAACGGAATGAGGATATATAATAACAGTGAGACTTTCTCACTGACGAATTAATAGAGGACATGAGATTGATTTACCAAGTAGGAAGTAACGGGAAAGATCAACAACAGTTTGGTGGTTTGTTTCAGTTTGGTTTTTTTCCTACTTTTCCTTTTCTTTATCATGTTGTGAACATCAAGAGTTTAATATGGTTGATATAATCTATTACGCTTTATAACTTTCAGAGATATGAAGCATATGGAAGATGGGGAGGTGATTAGAGACAGCTAACATGGCTTCACCAAGGGCAAATCATGCCTGACTAATCTAGCAGCCTTCTACGATGGAGTGACTGTGTCAGTGAACAAGGGAAGAGTAACTGATGTAATCTACCTGGACATCTTTCTGTAAGGGCTATGGTACGGTCTCCCACAACATTCTTGCCTCTAAATTGGAGAGATATGCATTTGATGGATGGAGTGTTAGATGGATAAGGAATTGGCTGGATGGCAACATCCAAACAGTTACAGCCAATGGCTCAATGTCCAAATGGAAACCAGTAATGAGTGGTGTCCCTCAAGGGTCCATACTGGGACCAATGCTGTTTAATATCTTCATCAATGACACAGATAATGGGATTCAGTGCACCCTCAGCAAGTTTGCGGATGACACCAAGCTGAGTAGTGCAGTTGATACGCTTGAAGGAAGGGATGACAACCAGAGGGACCTTGACAGGCTTGAGAAATGGGCCCATGTGAACCTCATGAAGTTCTACAAGGCCAAGTGCAAGGTCCTGCACCTGAGTCAGGGCAATCCTCAATATCAGTAAAGGCTGGGGGATGAATGGATTGAGAGCAGCCCTGTGGAGAAGGATTTGGGGATACTAGTGGATGAAAAGCTGGACACGAGCCAGCAATGTGCAATTGTAGCCCAGAAAGCCAACTGTATCCTGGGCTACATAAAAAGAAGCATGGCCAGCAGGTCAAAGGACATGATTGTCCCACTCCTCTGCTCTCGTGAGACCCCATCTGGCATACTGCATCCAGGTCTGGGGTCCCCAGTACAAGAAAAACATGGACCTATTAGAGAGGGTCAAGAGGATGTCCACAAAAATGGTCAGAGGGATGGAACACCTCTCCTATGAAGAAAGGCTGAGAGAGTTGGAGTTGTTCAGCCTGGAGAAGAGAAAGCTTCAGGGACATGTTATTGTAGCCTTTCAGTATATAAAGGGGACTTATAAGCAAGATGGAGAAATACTTTTTACCAAGTGATGGGACAAGGGGCAACAGTTTTAAACTGAAAGAGGATAGGTCTAGATTGGACATAAGGAAGAAAATTTTTATGATGAGGATGGTGGGACACTGGAACAGGTTGCCCACAGAAGTTATGGATGCCCCATCACTGGAATCGTTCAAGGTCAGGCTGGATCGGGCTTTGAGCAACGTGATCTAGTGGAAGATGTCCCTGCCCATGGCAGATGGGTTGGAACTAGATGATCTTTAAGGCCCCTTCCAATCCAAATCATTCTGTGATGCTGTATATGGAGTTTACATAAGTATCACTGCATAACAAGAATGTTTTATAATCTTCTCAGTATACACTCATGTTGTAGAGAGGACAAAGAATTAGATTGTTTTGACCTACTACAGCCATCCTTTTGATATTATCATATAGTTGCTGCCTTGTTAAATTCAGTGAGAATGCTGCCTTCAGTGTTGATTTTGGAAAGATTTTTGAGAATTCCATTTCTCTAAGGAATTTGCCCATTTCCTTCTAAATGTGTAGCCATTTTTTTCTTATGTTATTACTGCCTTTTTGTTTAAATAGTCCTTGACTCTCCTCAGAGATCGCTTTCAGATATCAAAACTCCCCCCTTTTCCTTTTAACGAGAGTAGCCATGATTCAAGCGAAGACAGGAATTTGAAAAATTCTGATAAACCCACTCTTGGGTAAACTGAAGAGATTAATCGGAAACAGAATTTTGGAAACAAGTTGTGCTAACATAAGGTGTGTAGACATGTGACCTGGGTGAACAGAAGTACTTACAAGATTGAGAACATGAGCTAACATGTCATATTAGTTTACTTAAAGTACTTGTTTCTGAAGGCTAGAAAAAAAATCTTAATAATCCAATAAAGACAAAGCCTAGTCTTCTGCTCTTTGTTTGACCAAAAATTAACTCTCTTAAATTCTTCACTACATTATATTTAAATTGTAAATTTTTGTGAAAATAGCTAATCATACTTTTTTTTCAGATTAAAAAAAACTGAAGTGACAATAGTGCAACTGATGTTTCAACTGCATGTTTGAATCATGTTTTACTTAAATTGTTAATGTCTCCACACTAGAAAAACTGGTAGTGAGAATTCTTTCATTGATATAACTAGTATCTCTACTGAAAAGCATATTAAACTAAACATTAGTCTTTTTTATTATAACATCCTCAAAAAGGATTAAAAGTGATAGCAATTTTAATAAATTACAATATGAGAAGTTTATTAAAATGGCAGACTGATTTAATGTATGAAGTTAATATTTTCACCATATGTAAAATAAAGTATTAGCATTCATATTTTATAAGAAAAAAATCAGTGTACTGATTGTGTTTTGCATACTAATTTCTGGCTCTAATTATCTTAATGTATGGTTACTACTACTTACACTGAAATCTTGTTATAAAAATTGGTAAGAAATGTATTCTGCAAAGTAATCTAAATATAATAATCTACTTTTGACCAGTTCAATTGCTCTCAATACCAGTTTTGAGTAGATTAGAATTTATGACATTGTACTACTATTATTCAAAGCAAACATTCTGTGGTATGGTTGTTTCTTTAATGATTCCTCCCCACTCCGGACAATCTAGAAAATCTCTCCAATTGCTTAATTATTTTCAGCACTAGTTTTGTACTAAATACATTCTCCCAACAGTTTTATTCTACCTTAGATATGGCTCTGGTGGGAAGAGTTCTAAGATTTGATCTACGATATTCTACTCCTCTATCTTCCTGTGTCTTGAGACCAACAAATTGGAAATGATTGCTAAAATCAAACCATGTAATTAGGCAGCATAACATCTAATATACTCCTTTTGTCAGCTTGCCAGAAAGAGAATTTCAGTAAATGATACATTACACCATGAAAAAACTCTTTCAAACAAGCCTGTTAATGATGATAAATAAAGAACTTGTGCAAAACCAAGCAATTAATCCTTTGGAAGCTTTCCATTGAAGTTACTATTAAGGCATCAAGAAACGCAAATACATACATAAACAAATCCTTTGTGAATATTCCACTTTAGGTTAGTGCATTTTCTTGCAAACCAATCTGTAGTTAACTTCTTTCTTATCATTTCTTATTCACTAAAATATTATCTTTCTTTTAATAAAGGAACAATCAACAGTCATTCATAGTAGCAAGAATCAGTTAAAGAAAAAATACATTATATTAAATATTCAGAGACATTGCATTTTATTTTCAGAGAATAGATATTGATTTATTTACTTACAAAGCCACAGTATTTTTTGTTTCTGCTACTGGGACAAAGCAGACTGCAATATTCTGGCATTAATAATGCATTGGAAATAAAGGGGAATGGTAAGCAAAAATTTATGCTGCAGCTTGTAAAAAATGTGAAATGTCAAAAGGTTATGGAAAAATCCTCCCAGTAAACACTATTTCAAGTTACAATCTTGTAAAGCAGTTTCTCAGTGTGCAGGAAACTAAGTAGATCAATGTCTCAGTACAACAGAGGATGGTGTACATTGGTGTTTTCAGTTATCTTTTATTTTCCATAGGTCCCCCAAATTATTCCCCGTTTGTATTATGAGCTGTGGCTAGAAGCATAAAAGAAAGTAAGAAATGGTTTAGCATTTTTTTTTAGTCTGTAAACACAGAGCAGTTCAGATCCCACCTTATTATCAGACAGGAGGAAAATCTTTTGGACATTTGCTTTCAGTATAAATCACATAAAATAACAAAAAAGATAACCAAAGTATGTGTCACAATAAAGTGTGGAGGTCTTTTGCTATGTGTAGCACAAAACAGATATGGATCTCAAACAGTTTGGAATCAGCTTTTGCTGAATCACCCCACACTCTTTTTGGTAGGTCATTCATACTCCAAAAGGTGCCATAGCATAAATTAATGTAGGTCACATATATCATCTAAAGGCAAAAGTATTTTTTGCCTTATAGACCAAGATTTTTACTATTTTTTTGCTTTGCCGTGTACTTGAACAATAAGCATAAAAAATGTTAGGAAGACTAAAGAGGTACTATCTTTGTTGATTTTTACAATAGGACAATATGGATCAGTGATTTAGTGGAAAGTAGTATTAAACCAAAATGATCTTCAATTTTGTGACAGTATTGTTTTTTTTTTTACCAAAATAAACTGCAAGATTATTCTAACTAATGCAATTTTAAGTTAGACCAAATGTAAACACTTAGTCAGGTGATGATGGTATCACTGGCATATCATTGACTGCTTGCAGTTTTAGATTTTTTTTCTTTTGCAAGAGATCTCTTAAAGAAAGAGGGATGCCAGAGGTGGTGTTTTTCCAAAGTGAATGAATGGGAAGTCAAGAACAGGAAGGACACAATGGGCAAATTAATCGGTTCTATTATATCACTGCAAGAGTTGTAACAAAAACTATAATGAAAGTACTTAGAAGAGAGCATTGGTCATGGACATTGAGGATTTCCTTGTACTTGTAGAGACTGATAAAGGAGAATCTGAACATTAAGTCCTTATTTTTCTCCAAAGCAAGTAATTCTGTAGGAGAACACATAGTAAAAATTGCTGAAAACACAGAATCACAACATCACAGAATCACACAGAATGGTTGAGGTTGGAAGGAACCTCTGGAGGTCATTTGGTCTAACCCTCCGGCTCAAGCAGGGCCATCTAGACCCAGTTGCCCAGGACCATGTCCAGACAGCTTTTGACAGGAAGGAGACTCCACAACCCCTCTGGGCAACTCTGCCAGTGCTCAGTTACCCTCACAGTAAAAAAGTGTTTCCTGATATTCAGGATTAACCTCACGTGTTTCAGTTTGTGCCCATTGCCTCTGGTCCTGTCACTTTGTCTTCTTTACACCCTTCTTTCGGATATTCAGACACTTTAACAAGATCCCTCTTGAGCTTTCTCTTCTCCAGACTAAAAAATTCCAGCTTCCTAAGCCTTTCCTCATAGGAGAGATGTTCCAGTCCATTAATCATCTTTGTGACTCTTTGCTGCACTCTCTCCAGTATCTCCATATCTCTCTTGTTCTGGGGAACTCAGAACAGGACACAGTACTCCAGATGTGGCTTCACCAGTGCTTAGTAGAGAAGGATCCTCTCCCTGGACCTGCTGGCAACACTCTTCCGAACAGTATTCTGTGGTCCAGGCTACTGTTAGCCTTCTTTGCGGCAAGGACATATTACTGGCTTATGGTCAACTTGGTGACCACTAGGACCCCCAGGTCCTCTTCTGCAAACCTGCTTTCCAGCTGATCAGTCCCCAGCATGTACTGGTGCATGGGGTTGTTCCTCCCCAGGCACAGGGGATCACAAACATCACACCAGAAAGTATCCACTTGTCAAAATCGCCTTTCATGAGTTTTCTGTCAGCCCATTTCTCTAGCATGTCAAAGTCTCTCTGGACAGCAGCATGACCCTCTGGTGTATCAGTCACTGCTCCCAGTTTGGTGTGTCTGCAACTGCTAAGGGTACACTCTGCCCCATCATCCGGCTCGTTAATGAAGACATTGAACAGGATGGGATCTAGTACTGACCCCTGGGGGTCAGTTACTGGCAAGACAGGCTAGTTACTGTCCACCAACTAGATGTTGTGTGACTGATCACCACCCTCTGGGTCCAGCCATTCAGCCAATTTTCAATCCACCTTGCTAACTGTTCATCCAGTACATATTACAGTAGGAAAACAACCCTTGGAAGGAAAAAAAAAAAAAAAACAAACCCAAAACCAATTAAAAGCAGGTGAACGGTGGCATGTTTTGCGTGTGGCCCCAAATGTCTATGAGGATCTCATGGGAGACAGTGTCAAAAGCCTTAGATTTGTTGCAGAGGATGATTTTATAGCTAAAGTTCTCTACTAATTTCTCAGTTTGGCTACACCTCTGTAATTTAGTAATGGACAATTTCTTAATTTCTCTGTCCCTCTATAATTTATTAAATGGAGTCAATGATACTTCTCTTCCTGCTGATGACATATGTGGGGCCAAGTTCTTATTTTTGAAGCTCCCATTAACTATTGTGACTTGACTTATCATAGACTTGTATTGACATTAATAATATTTATACTTTTGTTTACTAAATGAAATATTTTTATTGCCATTTTACTGTTGTTGATACTGCTGTTGGGCTGTGTAGTAAGATGTTAGTCACCTAAGTGAAACTGAAAAACACAACCTCTGTCTACCTAGATGGAAACCCTTATCATGGGTCTGTTGTTTTCTGGAAATGTTATTCATTTAGTGTAGCTAAACTGGGAGAGGGAAAGAGAATAGCTGGAAAGTATTCATAAAGTATTATCTCAATAAAATATATGTTAATACACATTTAATTATCCAAATGATTAATAAAATCAATATCTATTCTCTTTGTGTTTATTAAGAGACAAATCTTCCTGACACGTCTCTTACAGAGAGTGATACATGCAAAATTAAATTCCTAACACACTAAGTTTGTATACAATATCAAACCATTTTTAACCAGGGAGTTCTACTGTTGTGGTTAAATCTCTCTTCATATATTATCAGCTAATTTACATGTAAGAGTAATGGGTTAAATAGAGCCAAAGCAAAACAGACACCTCATCAGGTTCTGTACTAAATAGCCACAAGCACAAAATCTGAGCATCTGCAGAATCTGCTGTGAAAGAAATATACCATGCTGTGCCAGTGGGGGACTGAAAACAGCAGAAATAGAAGTGTTTAAATTTGAAGGTGAGAAATATTTTTGCTCTGACTCTAAATTCAGTAAATCAAGATTATTGATATGTGGAGATTGAGGGAGATTCATAATAAATAAAAAAAAAGAAAAAGAGAGAGAGAAAAATAACAATGTCTTCCTTTTTGTGTGTGTGTGTGTGTATGGGGTAATGGATAATCTTTCCATGCTCTTTTCACAAGAGAAATCCAGAAATCTGTAGGTGCTTTGGGACAATGAGACTGGATAAAATCATGTGTTAAACAGTATATGCAGAAAAGTACTTAGTAGTCATCATGCTTATGTACAAGACTATTTCAATCCTTATTTTTCTGTCAGGAGGCAATATTTTTCTTCGTAGTGTATTATCAGAATTATTTGGAATATTTTCTTTCTCAGAACAGCTGTTGATAGCACTCAGGTTAAATGACAAATGTAATCCCCCAAGACAGGTTTTTATTGTATCTGTGAGATAATTGGTCATCTTGGGCTGTTGTGATGAATTCCATACTTGGGTCTCAAGAAAGAAACATGCAGTCAATTGTTTTCATATATCAGAAGTAACCTCGAGGCGCTGATTCATTTTGGCAAGGATGATATGCTGGGGATTGCAACAGAAATTCAATCTACTAGGGAGAAATAAGAGACATGGTATACATTCTGGGCCACATGTCACAACATTTATCACTTTGAATAAAACAAAGGAAAAGTTTTAATGTGGGTGTTGCACATCCTCAGTCAGTATTACAAACTCTGAAAGTGATGCTTTTCTTTCTCTGTGTTAGTCTTCCCATCGACCACACCAATAGACTTATTTCCAAAATGTTCCCAAATATTTTGTGCTTAATATTTAGTCCTTAGAACAAAAGGAGATTGAAGATCATGACTTCAACTGATTAATTTTTACTGTACTTTTTCTTTCCCTGAAATTCTGGCTTTGCAATTTTTAAACTAAGACATAGCTGATTGTACAGGTATCATATAAGCGGCACTGCTTGTAACTTCTCATTGCGAGGCCTTGTGATTTTGAATCAGCTTGTTCATTGGTCTGCACATGCTCATTTTAATGAGTTACATATATACATGACTACAGAATATAAGTTACAATTTCATATGCAGTGGTCTGGACATGAAATTAAATAATTAATATAATAGGTATCTTTTTATTTTTGAGAATATTAATATCATTATATTATTAAAATAAAGCTCTGAATAAATGTTAAGACAGATTATACATTAATTTATTGTATTAATAATACACCTTTACTTTGTAGCCAGGTAATGGCCAGGAATGGCAGGACTTGGATCAGTAAAATATTTTTCTGCTAAAATAGTTTGAAGGGAAGAATACATATTTCAGTATCAGAGGTATTTAGACATTGGTCTGTATCTTTGTCAAGGACATTTTTCAGAGCTATGCTTAACAGAAGAAACCAGAAAAGATTAATTTTTTTTGTGCGCTTTGACATTGCCCATAATTTGTAATTCTTCCTTTTGCTTTATTGGCAGGGACTTTTTAAGTAATACAGCTACATTGATAACACTGATTCTGCAGCACAGCAGCTGTAGAAATTTTAGTGGTGAACAGCATGCAGAATATAAATGGAAAGGTGTGAAACAGATCTGATTGACTGCTAGAAAGAGTGGAAGACATAATGATGGATAGAAGTAAAGGACATGAAAAGCATTCAGCCATTCCGGAATGAGGGAAATAATGGATATGTTGGTACCATATCCATCCAAATACATTCCAACGGAAGTGAAATGCGTTTTTTTCCTCCAAAAGAGGGAGAAAGGGATCATATCTGTTCTAAATAGATGTGAAAATTTAAGTGATGTTTGGGAACATTTCAGTTACCTCAGTTTTAATTAAATACGTTGATGGAATTCACAGTTTTTCCTTTTACTTCTATGTCAAAATAGCACAGGGGTACTGAAATTAGAGCAGCTGTGTTTCAAATGAAATCTCACTAAAAATTCCAAAGTTGTAGATCATTTCAGTATTTCAGGTCATGTGCATCTTAAGTGAAAAGAATAATTTGAATGTTCACTTCAAACAGGTGAAAAGGCTGAGCTTCATGTTAAGTTGCCAAATAGACAAGGAAGGGTATTTTAGAAAACAGATTATTTTTTCCTTCACAAGTCCATTGGTTTTGTTACAGAACTCTGAAACTGCCTCATGCAGTCTGATGTACAGGATGCTTTCTTTCTCTTTTCTCTAGTTCTCTATCCTAGTACCTCCCATTTCTGCTACTTAAATTACCACTGTTTGATGTAGTAAGGGTTTTGATATTTTTCAAAGTAGAAAATATTTTTAAGTTATTAGCCTGAGTTTCATAATATGGATAATATTTTTAAATCTAAGCAGTCATTTATTCTTCATCACAGACTTTTATTTAATTTTAAAGGCAAAATAATATTTTCTAATTGATAACACTAGTGCATCTGCATGGTGTTTCTAAAAACATGTTCTTCATTTTTAACATTGTCTCTGGAAGGAGAAAAAAATGTTGATCTTCTGATAAGACTTCAGCTACATAGAAGACTTATGTTTTCTGCTTATACAGAATAGTAAAGTAATGAATTTTCCTTTAGATACAAGTCCACTATCCTTCTCTGCTTCCAGTTCACCACCATTTTAACTTGTTCTCATTTTCTTGATGCATCAAACAAAAAGAAGCATATGAAAAGTAAACAGAAACTCCTCCTAACACTGACATTTTCTACTTTCCACACAGAATTGGGGAAATGATTTGGTGTTTGATTCTCTGGACCTTTCATGTAAGTTTTTGTCCTGGTTTTGGCTGGGATAGGGTTAATTTTCTTTCCAGTAGCTGATATAGTGCTGTGGTTTGGATTTAATATAGAATAATGTTGATAACACACTGATGTTTTAGTTGTTGCTGAGTAATGCTTACATGAGTCAAGGACTGTTCATCTTCCCATGCTCTGCCAGGTGCACAAGAAGCTGGGAGGGGGCACAGCCAAGATAGTTGATCCAAACTGTCCAAAGGGCTATTCCATACCATATGATGTCATGCTCATTATGAGGAGGAGTTGGGCAGGGATCGCTGCTCAGGGACTGGCTGGGCATTGGTCGGCCAGTGGTGAGCAGTTACATCACTTGGTTTTTTTTCTTGGGTTTTGTTCCCATCTCTCTCTCTCTCTCTTGTTGTTTTCCTTTTCATTACAATTTATTATTATTATTAAAATGTTACTTTATTTCAATTATTAAACTGTTCTTATCTCAACCTACGAGTTTTCTTACTTTTGCTCTTCAGATTCTCTTCCCCATCCCACTGGGGTGGAGGGTAAGCGAGCAGCTGTGTGGTGCTTGGTTGCTGACTGGGGCTAAACCGCAACAGTTTTGCCTAACACGTTTATGGGTATTAATGCTTTTCATCTCTAAATTTGCGCTTCCCCCAAGCAAACACTTTATATGGGTATAGATAACAGTGTACATACAATATATAAACTTGAAAGTCTGGGTGAAAATGTGTATTTTACTTGAAAGGTTTTGATCACTTTTTATGTGAGAAAACTTTAGATGCTTCCAATCTCTCTTTCTGGATGATTTTTCTGAGAAGCTCCATGGTTCCTTTTCATTGTTGTTTTATTGAAGTATTTCTCTGAATGCATGACTGTAATCATTCAATTTTTGCAAGCTTCAACTGAAAAAGCAGTCATTTCCTTTTCATTGCAATATATAACCTTGAGGACAAGTTTACATTTTATTATGCTACACTGTTCCAGAAAATCTGTTTGGTTGATGCTGTATTATTTTTCATTTTTTCAGCTTACCGAAGTCAATGATTCCAATTTTAATGTTACTTATATGCTAATGAGGAGATGGTAACCATATCAGAGAACTTCCCTACTAATATAGTTATGAAAAACAAGGATTTTCTGAGAGCAAACTGGCATTAGACATATAATTTCTTCAGGAATTCACAAAATTATGTAAAGACAATCAAACATAATAGAGAGCAAGAGGATAAAAACACATGAAAAAATTGCAATTAAATACATTGGAAAGCTATAGTAAGGAAGATCTGGGATATCCCTCAGATCTTCACTTCAAGGCTTCTTAGATCATTGAAGCAGATATACAAATATGAGACTGAAAGGATATGTGAGAGTGTATTTTAAAATAATCTTCAGTTTCACCTGGATTTCCGTGAAAAACAGTCTCTGAAGGTAAATCATACTCATTTTTCTCTTCTTTCTTCTTTACTTGATCTACTTAAAATGTTTCTTTTCTTACTGTGAATATGATCCAGAGCTTGCACATTGCAGTACAATTTGCACAGAAGACAATGCATTTTGTATTAAGTTGATATTTGGGCAGTTCTTCACATACAGATTATTCCATGGGTATCTGGAAAGTGATGATGTGACCTTTACATCAGAAACTTATTTTATTTTTTCTGGTAACTTGTCTCTGAAGCCATAAATTTTGTCTTGGCTAAAATACATACAGGAGACAATCTCTTGCATCTTACCATCTAACTTCTTTCTTTTTTTTAATTTGTCATTTCACTAAACACACTTGTCAGTTTCCATCTAATACTTAAAAGGAAGTTACACTTTTTTTGATTCATTGATTATAAATCTTCCATTTATTTCATTGATGTAAGGCTTTTTAATAGAATTAATAGAATGCTTTCATTGATTATAAATCTGTATATAATCAGATGCATCTTTTTTTTTTCATCATGTTTTTTCCTTTTACCTTCAGGTTATGAATTTCTAGTGAACTGCTTATACATTAATTTTTTAAAGTATTTTGTTCTACAGCCAGAAGCATTTTTATGAGGCTGAAAATTTGTGCTGTTACAAAGGGACGACAAAATACAGACTAACTAGCATGTTGGATTATTTAGGCATTCTCAGTCTTAATGGTATGTTAAATGAAAGAAGGAAAAGAAAAAAGCAAAAATGTTCCAGAAAGTCCAGCTAAAGGTGCAAGGTAGGTTTACTGTAAGGTATCTAAACCACAAGTTCTTCAAGGCATCTGCTCACTTTATCTGTTAACATTTTCTGTGATTATATATGTATATATTTTCACACTTAGATTTCATACATATATATACACCTAATATATATTTATGTTTTTTATGTATGTATGTATATGTATAATTTTTTACCTGCATTCAACTTCAGATTGGAAATAATTGTTTCACTATATATATATATATGTCTGTTATGTATATAGGTACATGTTTGTATATATGTAGTTTCCATTCTGTGAAATGCTTTTCAGAGTCATTGGTGAACCAGTAACATACTGACTCATTGTAATGGTCCAGCTGGGCTGTAATTGTCTTCATCTATATAGACACCCTAATTTGCTTTTGTTAAATAAGGGGGACGATTGCACGTAAAAATTCCAGTTCATAAGAAATTGCATCATTCTCCCTGGACAGGGGATGTAGTTAAGGAGTTCCTGCCAAGAGCCTGAATACTGTGAGCAACTCTGCAGCGCTTAGAGAAACTCATAGGCTTCTGTCAGAGAATTGACTTAAAAAATTTGTTCACTGTCAAGAATATTGTATTAGCTTCATGACAGAGAGTTTATCTGGACCAAAAAAAGCAATAATATGACTAAAGCATGGCTCCTAAGTTGTGCTGTGCTTAACCTTTTTTGAGACAGTCCCTCTACTACATGCAGTCTATGATACCTCAACTTAAATTCTTGTTCAATTTTATTGTTATTGGATAATGAAAATTAAATTAAATTAAAACCCAGTATCTAGTAGTATACTTGTACTTTCTGATTATTTTCTTCAAAAGTGTTTATGGCTTACCCCCTTGTATACAGAATTAAGAATTTACACAAATCTCCATGTCTATCAGTAAGTCCTAATAATTATGTATGGTAGTTATGCCTCATCTTGAAAACAGGAACTCTAGCATTTGTGATCTGGAAACCTGTCTATGTGGAGAAGGAGATAAATATCCATACACAGTTTCCAGGTTCCAGCTGGAATGCTCTAAGGACTTTGACTGTCCTTCAGCAGCCACTCCAGAAAGGCCAGGAACTCTTGGTCTTACAGGTCATCTACCCTCCTCACATGGATATCTCAGCTCTTACAGTGTCATCATGACTGAATGCAGGATTTAAGCTGGAAAAACAACTGGAAGGTACACTACCTCTATGTTAAGAAATTACAACACCAGTTACATTTTCCCTTTCAAATATTTATTAAGTTGGAAAAGGAAAGTCACAGTGATGTCACCTTTGTGATTGAGTGGTGCTGTATCTACATCTATATTATGCCATTATTGCTGTTTGATAAAGGGAATAAGAACAATATCAGGGCCTTGTGACTGGTCCTGGAGTTATTTGCAGTTCATCATTAAACATTTAATTTGTATACTCTGCTATCACAGTAACCTTCCACTTGATCCAGAGTGAGGTTTCATGCACAAAAAAAAAAAAATCTTGAATCATATTTTTGTTGCTCTCATTATTCTATTTGTACAAGTGAGTTATTAAACTAGACTATATCCAAATTTAAAAACACATATTGTCTTTGTAATACTCGAACAAGAAAGCAGAAATTATAAACAAGGGATTATTCTAATATTATCACTGGTCTTGGGGGGGGGAGGGGAAGAAAAGAACATAAAATACTGTATCTTTGAACAAATTTTCATCTAAAATATCTCAATAAGCATCCATATACATATATATATACCAGACTGAAAAGTTGCCATGGTTCAATTATGAAAATATGATTTTGTTCTGTTCTTTAGCAATATCTTTTAATGTTCTACTCCATATTCCTCTACTGTCACATGGATAGAAGTTGGTATTTTCATTTTACTTTTATTTTAAAAGTAATTCTGAAGTCAATCATAATGCTACAGTTCCTTTTCCTTAAGCCTACTCAAACATTTCTGGGTTTGTGTTTTGATGTATCTAAGCTTGCATTTATACTTCAAGATACTCTGAAATATAGATGCAATCTGAATGTATCAAGGAAAGATTTAACATTGTAGTCTTAATTCTAGAGCAAATCCTTGGCACATCTGGTAATTACATAAACATCATCTGATACTATAATAACAGGTTTTTAACATATCTAAGTATGTTGTCAGCATGGGCTGAATGGCTTTCATCTCATCTGGCAATTATACGTGATGTTGTCACTCGATAATTTTACAATACTTTCCCTTTCTGTTGTATATGAACACTCACACGGACTATAAACAAACATTTTGTATGAAACAATGACGTTTTTAGGAATAGGTTTGTATTTTGTATGTTTGTTCTAAGCCTATTATAAAGTAACCCTTAGCCCCAGACCAGATAATTTAGACAGTAATAAATGTACTAAGTTGTGGCTAAAGTATGTGAGGAATTTTGTCTTAATTAATACAAAAATGTTGTGCAATGCTCATGTGAAAAGTACACATTCTGCCATGAACTGTAACCTGTGCTGTTCATTATATAGTTAGGAATGAAATAATACAAAACAGTAATTATAAACCTCTTGATATAACATCTCTTATTAAAAACAAACATTATCAGAATATAAGAAAAATATCATCTTCTTTGCATACATATTTGTTTAAACTATAGAAAGCTATGTATGTATACTGGAGAAGAAAGTGGCTTATAAGAAGGATTTATGAAGTGAACGATGCTTTCATTGGGACTGTAAAGGAAAGAGAATCCTGGAAATGTAATAGGTTTTATTCACGTTGTGCAAATTTTTTGTATTTCTGTTTTGGTGGTCAAATAGAATTTCAGGGAATAGTAGATTAATGCAAAATCTAGAAGACAAAAAAATATTTGTGAGTGCTTCTTTTGTTTAAAATATCCAGCAAACAAAAGTAATTTATTGCTTGTGAAGAGAAATTTTAATATTTTGTTTATAAAAATATTGAAGTCTTCTTATTTTCTCTCTTTTTCTCTCTTTCTGTCTTTTTCTCCTTTGAGGGAGAAGTGAAGCTTCAAGCAAATGATTGCATTTAAATCTATTTTGCTGGGGGTTTTTTGGCCTAGAATACATTTCTTGATTTGATAAAGTATTTTTACACAGCCTTATAAACAATTGAACTGGCAAAGTTCAATTCAATCATCTTGTCTTTTAGATAATTGGATTAAGGAGTTGAGATTTTGCAAACCTCTGATTTTTAGTAGGATGTGATATTGTGCTAAAGAACAAATATATTGATCTGTAAATCACCTTTATCTTCAATTAGATTACTTTTCTCTTACTGTCTTAATTATTTGTGACCATTCTTCAAAGACTATCCAGTTTTAATGAGCACAAATGGAGCATTTTTTTCTTGCCTATTCCCTACTTTCAAGCTTGAAAATTTTGTACTTAAGTGCTATAAAGAATATTTCAGATATTTTCAAGTGTTGTTGGGGTTTTAAATGAACTATTCTGCAATACTTAGATAGCATCTGGAAAGAAATCAGATCTTTAAGGAAAGAAAAGGTGGACAAAGAAGCTTCAAAGAAAGATATCTACCTATATATAAGAAAATATTGTTATACTTATAAGATTTTATAGATACTGAATTTGTGCAGATGATACATCCTTTTTCTGATTGGTGGAGTTTAATTTTATATTCTTTTACATCAAGTTGTAAAATCTGCTTTGATTACAGATGATTTGCTTCAAGGTAAATCAACAGTCATAAAAGCAATAGAAATCTTTAAGAAAATGTTCTCAATTTACAGCTGTTTTCTTGGAGCTCACCAGTGGTCTCAGTAACAAATTGCAGTAACATGTGGGCCTACCCCTGGTTTTGATGACTGTTTTCTATCTTTTCCTACAACACAATATATTGTGATAAAATATTTGGAGACAGTTTAATGTTTTAAGGTAAGGAGGGCTTTAAACTAGGAATGATGGGGGAGGGAGACAGTTACTAGCAGCCCTGTGAGGGAGTGATGGACAGGATTGATGAGCAAAGGGTCTGGAATAATGTGAATGAAAGGGAATGCAAAATCAACAAAACAGAGCTTAAGAAGGGTCACCTGCAGCATTTGCATGTAAACAAGGAAGTGCCCACAAGTCACCATTATGGAAAAAAAATACCCAGACTGTCTCTGGGAAATCAACAGGTTGAGATGCCTCTCTGAAGTGCATATACGCTAATGCACATAGCATTACAAATAAATATAAGGATCTGTGTGCCACTGCAGTGCTGCGATCTTGTTGGGATCATGGAGACATGGTGGGATAGCTCCCATGATTGGAGTGTTACAATGAGGGAGTACAAGCTCTTTGAGAACAGTCTGGGAAGACCAGGAGAGGAAGCTGCCCTTTATGTGAGAGAACAGCTGGAGTGCATGGACCTCTGCCTGAGGATGGATGATGAGCCAAATGAGAACTTATGGTAAGGATTAAAGGGCAAACCAGTATGGGTGACACTGTAGTGGGTGTCTTCTGTAGGCCACCTGACAAGGAAGAACAAGCTGATGAGTCTCTCTACAACAGACAGGAGCCAGCCTCACATACACAGGCCCTGGTCCTCATGGGGGAATTCAGCCACTCTGATATCTGCTAGAGGGACAACATGGCAGGGCATAAACAGTCCTGGAGGTTACTGGAGAGAACTGATGACAAATTCCTGATCCAAGTGATAGAGGAGTCAATGACGAGACGTGCTCTGCTAGACATCGTACTCACAAAAAAGGAAGGGCTCATTGGGGATATGAAGGCTAAAGGCTGCCTTGGCTGCAGTGACCATGAGATGGTGGAGTTCAGGATCCTGAGAGGAGGCAGCAAGGCAAAAAGCAAGATCACTACTCTGGACTTCAGGAGAGCAAACTTTGGCTTTTTCAAGGATCTGTTTGGAAAAGTTCTGTGGGACAAGGCCCTGGACGAAAAAGGGATCCAAGAAAGCTGGTTAGTAATCATGGTCATATATTCAAGAGCAGTGTCAAGGAAGTTGGGCAAAAATGCCAGAAGGCTCCTGACAAAACTCCTCCAACATAAAAAGGAAGTATACAGAAGGTGGAAGCAGGGACAGGTAACCTGGGATGAATACAGATACTGTCCGAGTATGCAAAGATGGTGTTAGGAAAGACAAAGTCCACCTGGAATTTAATCTGTCCAGGGATGTCAAAGATAACAAGAAAGGCTTCTATAAGTATATGGTAACAAAAGGAAAACTAGGGAAAATGTGGGCCCACAGCTGAATGGGGCAGGGGACTTGGTGACACAGGACTTAGAAAAGACTGAAGTACTGAATGCCTTCTTTACCTCAGTCTTTATTAGCAAGACCAGTCTTCAGGAATCGTGTATTTGGCTTATGTGGCAAGGTTTTGGTAGCAAGGGGGCTGCAGTGGTGGCTTCTGTGAGAAGATGCCAGAAGCTTCCCCCATGTCTGATAGAGCCAATGCCAGCCGGCTCCAAGACGGACCTGCCGCTGGCCAAGGCTGAGCCCATCAGTGACAGTGGTAGCATCTCTGTGATAACATATTTAAGAAGGGAAAAAAACTGCTGGGAAACAGCAGCTGGAGAGAGGAGTGAGAATATTTGAGAGAAACAACTCTGCAGACACCAAGGTCAGTGAAGAAGGAGGGGGAGGAGGTGCTCCAAGCACTGGAGCAGAGATTCCCTTGCAGCCTATAGAGGATACCATGGTGACACAGACTGTCACCCTGCAGCCCATGGAGGTCCACAGTGGAGCAGATAACCACCTTGCAGCACATGGAGGACCCCACACCACTGGAGCAGGTGGATGCGCCCGAAGGAAGCTGTGACCCTGTAGAATGCCTGCGCTGGAGCAGGATTCTTGCAGGACCTGTGACCCCATGGAAAGGATCCCATGATGGAACAGGTCTTCTGGCAGGACCTGTGACCCCATGCAAAGGACCCACACTGAAGCAGGGGAAGAGCATGAGGAGGAAGAAGCGGCAGAGACAATGCATGATGAACTGACCGCAACCCCCATTCACTGTCCCTCTGCGCCACTCATGGAGACGAGGTAGAGAAATCAGGAGTTAAACTAAGCCCAGGAAGAAGGGAGAGGTGGAGGGAAGATGTTTTTAGATTTGTTCTTATTTCTCATTATCCTACTCTGGTTTTAATTGGCAATAAATTAAGTTATTTTCCCTAAGTCGAGTCTGTTTTGCCCGTGACAGTAATTGTTGAGTGATCTCCCTGTCTTTATCTCGACCCATGAGCCTTTGGTCATATTTCCTCTCCCCTGTCCCTTTGAGAAGGGGGAGTAATAGAGTGGCGCCTGTCATCCAGCCAAGGTCAACCCACCACAAATCCTGAGCCCCAGAGACCAGGGGGAAAGTCTGGAGCAAGAAAGATGTACCCATGATGCAAGACAATCAGGTCAGTGAATACTTAAGCAAACTGGACATACATAAATCCAAGGACCCTGATGGGATGCACCCATAAGGGCTAAGGGAGATGGTTGATGCCAGTGTAAGACCACTCTCAATAAGCTTTGAATGATCACGGCAACTGGGAGAGGTGCCTGAGGACTGGAGGAATGCAAATGTCACTCCTTTCTTGAAAAAGGGCAAGAAGGAGGGCCCAGGGAACTACAAGCTGGTCAGCCTCACCTCAATCCTTGGGAAGGTGATGGAACAACTAATCCTGGAAACCACTTCCAGGCACATGAATGACAATAAGATGATAGGGAGTAGTCTGAATGGATTCACCAAGGAGAATTCATGCTTAACCAACTTGATGATCTTCTATGATGAAATGACTGCCCTGGTAGATGAGCGGAGAGCAGTGGCTATTGTCTACCTGAACTTCATTAAGGTCTTTGACACTGACTCCTGTAAGATCCTCATGGAGAAGCTAATGAAGTATGGGCAAGATGAACAGACAGTGAGGTGGATTGAAAATTGGCCGAAAGCTTGGCCCAGAGTGTGCTGATCAGCCACACAACATTTAGTTGGAGACCAATAATTAGCGGTGTACCACAGGGATCAGTACTGGGTCCAGCCCAGTTCAATGTCTCCATTAATGATTTGGATGCTGGGACAGAGTGTGCTCTCAGGAAGTTTGACGATGACACAAAAGTTGGAGGGGTGGCTGATATACCAGAGGGTCATGCTGCTGTCCAGAGAGACCTTGAGAGGGTGGAGAAATTGACTGACAGGAAATTCATTAAAGGCAATTTCAAGAGGATGTACAAAGTCCTGTGCCTGGGGAGGAACAACTCCATGTGCTAGCATATGCTGGGGACCAAACAGCTGGAAAGCAGGTTTGCAGAAGAGGACCTGGGGGTCCTAGTGGTCACCAAGTTGACCATGAGCCAGTAATCCGCCCTTGCCACAAAGAAGGCTAAGAGTGTCCTGAGCTGCATTAGGCAAAACATCGCCAGCAGGTCGAGGGAGGGGATCCTTCCCCTCTGCTAAGCACTTGGTGAGACCACACCTGGAATACTTTATCCAGTACAAGAGAGATAGGGAGCTACTGGAGAGAGTCCAGCAAAGGGCTACAGAGATGAAGGGACTGGAGCACCTCTACTATGAGGAAAGGTTGAGAGAGCTAGGACTGTTCAGCCTGAAGAAGGCAAGGCTCAGAGGGAATCTTATCAGTGTATACAAATACCTGAAAGGAGGGTGCGAAGAGGACGGAGCCAGGCTCTTTTCAGTGGTGCCCAGTGACAGGACCAGAGGCAATGGGCACAAACTGAAGCACAGGAGATTCTGTCTGAACATCAGGAAACACTTTTTTAATGTAAGGGTGAATGAGCACTGGCACAGGCAGCCCAGAGCTGTTATGGAGTTTCCCTCCTTGGAGATATTCAACAACCCTCTGGACATGTTCCTGGGGACCAAGCTCCAGGTGGCCCTGCTTGAACTGGGGGGTTGGACCAGATGACCTCCAGAGATCCCTTCCAACCTCAACCATTATGTGTGATTCTGTGAGTAGTATAATAGAATGAGGTAATGTAAAGCAATATAAACTTTAATACATTGACAATAGTTTAAATTTTACTGGATAACACAACACTATGATCATGCAAAACTGCAGGGTTTTGATAAATTTCTTATTTTGTTTAATCAGGCATATTTCAAGAATAAAATGCAGAGAACTTTCACTGTGCTATTTCTAGTGAGTTACACTTTTCTGACTTAAATGAAATGTCAGGCAATATAAAGAATTTTGTCTATAAAGATCTCATTCTGTGATTTATTGTCAAGATTTTATCACCAGAACTCTGAATCCAGCATGTTTCACAAAATCTAAACTGCATTTATTTTAAATATGCAACATAAAATAGGAAGAAAAGTTATTAAAGATTTTCTTACATTATTTGCCAGACCACTCTCAGTCATAAATCAGCATGTGATATTAATACACGTGGCAGAACAAATACATATTAAAGACCTACATTAAACCTACCTTTCATGACATTTAAAAAAAAAAAACCACAAAAAAAGTTTCATGAAACTATTTCTTCCCTGTCTAGTAGACAGTAATAGCAGTTTATTAAAACCTATAATATAGTCACTTGATTACAGAAGCGTTAGAAACTTTTCTTTTCTTTCCTATTGAATGATTTTATTTGTAGATCTTATATGAATGTACATTAATTGAATTCAAGCTGACCTTATTTGTGAAGGAGTAAGAATCTGAAATAAACTCTCTGCCCAAGTTCCCCCTTTTCACTGTATAATCCTACCATTTTGCTTTTCCTGGCTTCTAAGCTCATACAACTTTAAAGTTTTGGGATTTTTTTAATGATCACTTCATTTAGAGCATTATATTTATTGTGTTAAAAATATTAATTTGTGGTCTGCATTAAAGCTGACTGCATCTGAAACCTTGGTAAATGGTCTTCTTTTGTGTGGTGAAAAAGGAAGAAAGAGTGCTCTAAATTCTAAGCTAATGGAGCATAAAATTTTCATGATCTAAATCTGAGTGATAAAAGCCTAATCATAATCAGAAATCCCTGTTTTTGTATTATTCTACAACTTCAGATAGACAAACTATTTACAGTGCATTCTTAGAGATGACTTAAGAATGAGTTTTCATTTATGCAGGTCTCATATATATGATAGTGCCTTTTGAAAACAAGGTTGCTTCAGCATACTTGATACCAGCATTATTCTTTCCCTAAATACACAAAACTACATGTAAGGAGAAACAATAAATACTGTTTAATTTTAAAACAATGGAGTAAAAACATGTCCTTTTGAAAGTCAGAATAAATTTTAGAGATAGATGCATTATAATTGAAATATGAGTAATTCTTTACCACTCCCACTCAATATCTAAAAACATTATCCTTTCTCCCTCCATCAAATATTTGCTTTCTTTTCTGAACAAAATTAGTCCGGTCATCAAGAAAAAACCTTGAGGATTTTTTGTTTGTTTTATAACCAAGAGCTCACATTACTTCAGAAGAAGCAACAACTAATGAGGCTTCACTAACTGGGTTAACCTATCAATTTCCATGGGATGAGATTGAATTAAGAGGCTGCAAAAGAATACCTTTTTAAAAAAAGCAAAACAAAATAAAACAAAAAGCTTGAGTTCTCCCTCCCAACACTTCTGCGCCTCATCATTAGTTAGCAGTAGAGAAATAGTAAATGTCATGCTTATTTATATTCTAAATTGATTGAACACATTTTAAATTTACACCAGAACTTAACCATTTATTTTTAAGACTTTAGGACTAGACTTAAGAGTCAAGCAAGATGATCGTGCTCACTCCCCCGAGCAGCCACTTGAAGGCTGTTGCACTGTAGGTTCCAGGGCTCTAATTCTGCAAGACAAATCTCCCTTACAGGAAACTCTTATTGGTGAGAAGGTGGTGGAAAAACAGCAGAATTAAGTTAAACACAGTGATATTCCTGGTGTTCTTGTCAGGTAGACCTTGCTGGCATAACACACATTGATAAGAACCCTCTTGAAGTGGATGCTGTGTCAAGCAGAGCTCTACAACAGTTTGTTGTGGGTCTAGCTCTGTTCAGTATTTTCATGAATTACCTGTATAATGTAATGAGAAATAAAAATATTCCATTTCCAGACAACTCAAAACGTTGGAGGACAACAAGCATGCTCTAGGACAAAACCAGAAATTACAATTACCCTGAAAAATTGCAGAACAGTTCTAGAACAATAGAATGATTTTTATTAGAGATACATGCATTTACACACATATTATGTAAGTGTACTTCTATACCTAGTGCAGAAAAAATCAACTGCATAAATACAGGCTGGTAAATGACTTGTCTTCAGTGATTTCTGAAGATGATATAGAGCTGTATGAAGAGAGAAAAAAAAAAACCAGGAAAACATGTAAAGCCAATATTTGACTCTGGTTATGACTGGCAAGGACCATCGTTAGGGTGTTAAGCCTAGTTTTGGGAACTGCTGTCTAAAAGGGTATGAACTAAATAGAAAGAGGTTAGAGAAAAATAGTAGGAATTAATAAAGCTTTTACCTACAAATCCTGTGATGAAAAGCTGGACAGTTCACCCTCTCAGCAGAAAACGTGAGGAGATAAAATAGTTTTCAAACACATCATAGGACAAGGAGAAAAGAAAATTAGCCTTCTCTATAACTGAGATTAATAGAACAAGACTTAATGTGCTGGACTAAAAAAGTTCAGAAAATGAAAAAAAGTACCAAAAGCAAGGACGTTGAAGCATTCTAACAGTCAGTTCCTTAGAACACATTAGGTAAAACTGGGATATTCCTGACAGATGTACAGCTAATACTGGTGTTAGATGGGAAACTTGTTATATCAACTCCTAAAGTATCTTTGAGAGCTATTGTTCACTTTCTGTGTGAAAATGTGAGGTTGTTCTTATTTCATAAAGAAATATTCCAAGTAGCTCATCACTTTAAAACTGCTACAGAGTGGTATAGAAGCTGGCCCAGACAAAATCTTCTTGTAATCTTAAAATGTTAAAGTATTTGTGAAATATATGTGCTCCTTTACAGTTTAACAGTTACTAGCTAACTCTTCATAAGTACATTGGAATGAGGGCAGCAACCATTACAATGCAGTTTGCATCAGAAAATTGCCACCTTTGGCTTTAAGACAACCTCTCGATCACAACTCATCAAGCCCAACTAGTTGTTAGACTCTGGTCAACGTACAAGTTTAGTGGGTTCTGGAGCTCAAGTTCTTTTCACACATTTTGTGCTGGGCTTTTTTTTTTGTTTGATTCATTGGGGGGGGTTGGTTTTTTGGTTGTTTTTTTTTTTTTTTTCTTCTTCTTAATTTACAAGTTTGTTTCCATGCTCTGATCAACATGAAATGTTTGCAAGTTCAAATTTCAGGTCACTTGGAAGCCCAATTTTCATGTCACGTTACTAAGCTTTACTGTTGTAAATATAATATGACATTTCTAAACTAAGAAGTTAAATGACTTCAAAAGAAATTTTCTCCCAGCAAGGGTAGTAGACTGAAAATATTATACATATATTAATATCAAAATTCTGAAAAATCTAATACTGCTTTTCTGCTATAGTTGTATCTACTGCTAAAATGCATTGCTAAAACATACTTTATTAATTAAAATTCATTGCTTAAGTAGGATTCAGGTTTATGAACTATTGAAAATGTATGCAGATTTCAATGATCTATTTGCATAAAATATTTTTGCCCTTTTCACAGCTAAGTATTAAAAGATTTCAGAAATTAGAATCACTTAGAAATTGAGGAATAACTTTGGTAAGTTGAAATGAGAAAGCATAACATAAACACAACACATTTTAAAGATCTTACATATTACAGAATTAGATTTAGTAATAGCTTACTAAATAAGTATTACTATTGAACAAGTAATTTCTACTTAAGTGAAAATAATAATAATGAGAACTCCTCTTCTGCCAATCCTTCAAGAACTTTGAAATCACTGTGGGCAAGTGATGATGATGATGATGGTGGTGGTGGTGATGGTCATCTTTGTTTTTAATGAATCAGAGTAACATACAACTACAGACACGTTAACGTCTGAATGTCTTATTTGCTTGCACAGTATATTTCACAGCGAATATCGCCTCCACTTCACAGAGTCCATTTTCACCAAGATATCTTGATAAAATAGATAGGAATGATCATGAAGTAACAACTGATTATAAAAAAAGTACTTAATGTTATTTTTAGACTTTGCAGTAAACATTCAAGTCACCAAAACAGTGGTATAATTCTTGTGCGAGACAGGAATTTCTACTAATATGTTTATCTAGAGACTAAGTGAATATATTATTTGCTATTCTGAACCAGTAGCCTATTTCCATAGCACCTGAAGAAATGTATTCATTACTAGAAAAATTGAAAGTAAGTTAATTTAATTTTTTTTTTTTTGTAAAAAAAATCCTGACTTGAACAATAGTCATGATCTAAAACTGTAAAAATGTAGATTGTTCTTAGAATTTTAGAATGGCTGGAGTTTTAGGAAAGCTAAAGGCCACTTAATCAAACCTTGAAGCAAACTATGTTTGTTTGACAAACAGTTGGCAAAAAACCTTATTTGTGGTGTATTCCAGTGTTTAAAATGTTTGTTTTTAATGGTTGTTGCAAAAGGAGAAATCCTCACTTCTTTCCCATTCCATTCTCCCTCCCCCACTTCTGCCATGTGGTGTTGCCTCCTCACTTCTGGCATTAGGGTGACCCCTCTGAGATGTGAGTATGCAGGAATTTTTTTTTTTTTTTTGCCTATGGTATGATCTAAGCTTACTAGGCTGAATTAATTCATGAAGGGGTCAGATGAGTACATTATGGTGCAATAGAGCTAGAAGTAATATACAGCTGAGAATACAAAACAAAGTAAGGAAAAAGGACTGGTATCTCCAGTGAGCTATTAGATTTGCTCAGCTGTATCACTGCTCTGCAATCAGGTCATTTTTGTTTTCATATATATATGTGTGTGTATGTATAGGTTGGTTTTATACTTCATATTAATGGAAATTGTATATTGAAATCAAGAAAAAAAGAAGCATTTTAGAACAATTAGTATGTTGTTACTTTTAGAGGTATCTAATCTGAAACTGCTGGCACTGATAAAGAGAAGAGAAAAAACCCAAGAGAACTTTTAAAAATATTTTCACCTTTTTAAGAGGCATTTTCTCTGCTAAGAGAGAAAAAAAAATATTTTATTCTTGCATATTTTGAAACCTCTCTAATGCACCACCAGGAAAGCTCCCATCTCCTAATAGGCCAGAAGCACCTTATGATTATCTGCAAGTCACCTCTTTCCTAAGAGGAGCTTTAACATCTTCATTTCCTCCCTCTTTGTACAACTCCACACAATGAACTAGGAAATAGACAGTTCCACATAATTCCAGTCTGCTTTACAGTACCTGAGAGTACACAGTCAACAGTAACAGTCATAGAATGTTAAAAATAATGAGTGACAAAGATACTAAAAGACAGAGCAGGGAAACAAAATTTGAGACAGTTGTCAAATGCAAACTGAAGAGACATTATTTCTTGTTTAGACTAGAAAGCTGAACAAATTGCTATTAGACAATTATGCTAGCAGTTATTTTACCATATTCAGAATTTGCTACTTAGCCTTATTTAGGCTATAGACTATAGTCTTTCTAATATATCAGAAATTATTCAGTTACAATTTACCCATTACATTTCACACTCTTTTTGTAATTCCTATCACATAGTGTCAGCCATTAACTTAATTGTACAACCACTGCCAATTTTCATTCATACGTAATAGTTAAAGGCTAGGAAGATCAGGTTATTTCCTCATAGTCCCAGAAATTAACAGCTCTACTCTATTCCCTACCTTTTTAAAGGAGAAAAAAAAAACCAACATAATAATATACTTTCTAGATCTTTGTTTTTTCTTCTACATAGATGTTTTCCCTTGATGTTTTCTCCTCTTGGAGAGGTATTAGGTTTTAGTTATTATCTGTAATAAAAATGTCTATAAAAAGTACACATACTCACTAGGCAATACACTCTGAAAAATTGTTTCTATGATCATTTACTCTTTAATTTCTTTTACCCTTAAGAATGTTTCTGTTACTGTTTGTTTCTACTTTCATGTTAATTATCTCTTCAGTCCAGCAGCCAAAGATTCGACATTCTAGTGTTCAAGAGCTCTAGCACAAAGAGTGCTTGCTCAGGACATAAGCATGACCATGTAACTCCAGGGATCATAGAAAAAAAAAATCTTGCAGATTTGAATTCATCCAGGTGTTCTTTAAAAAAGAACACTTTTGGGAAATCGGTTTACAGTACAATGACATTCAGGCTATCAAAAAATCAACTGAAAAGAGAGTGAATGGAATATTCAATGACTTTTTTCAGTAACAAAAGTTATAAAGAAAGCTCCTGTTGACAGGCAACCATTTTACAAAGTAATATTGTTCTTTGCAACCTGAGTGTTACATATATTTTTCTCTGCTCATTGAGTACAGTTTCCTGCCACTAAATAACTGAGCTTAATTTCTCAATGTCAAACCACTGCTGATCCCTGCATTCCATGTCAGTTTTCAAAGCAGACTATTTGTTTTGCAGAAACTGTGTACAATATTGTACTAAAAGGGCAGTTTCCTTATTCTTCCTACCAAATAAAAAATATAGATATATTTAAAAAATAACAATTGCTCTGTTTATTCAACATCTGTTAAATAGGAAATGACCTTTTTGATAAGATTTCCCTTTCTCTCTCACACATTTTTAATAATATAACTCTTCACCTCCTAGTCTCTTTTGGCTAGTGACCATTACTCCAAGAAATTTGTGTCCCCCTACTAATTTATAAGTATAGGTATTCTAAAGTTCACATTTATTGATTGCTCTAATGTGATGAAGTCTCTACAAGCTACTCTTAGGTCCTTACAACAAAACAACACTGTTCAGAGATAAGAGACTTTGGGATCCTTTCTCTTCCCTAAACAAGTCTTGTAATGTAATTCCATAATAAAAGATCCTAGCTAGCAGTTGATAAAATCTAGAGATGATCTGCAAAGCGCAGAGAAATAAAAGCCTTTAAGCCACTTACACTAACTTCTGTAAGTCATATCTCTCCTTATGTATTAAGTAAACCACTTAAGAACTGAAAATTACTGAATTAGCATTATCAGTATTTTAAGATTTGAAATACGAGATTAGATCCTAACCTGAGTCTTCTCAGAGATTTTCCATTTGTTCTCATGCAGATTTTCACTAGCAGTTCCATAATTTCTCATAACTAGTTGCATGATTTTTTGTTCCATGATTTTTTGAAATAGCAGAAATGTCAGAAGTATTAAAAAGGAGTTTTCTTTCACATAGGGACTTTCAGGCTGGGGGACTGCATCTGAACCCAAATTGCATTCAGTAATTGTAGCAAATTCCCTCTAAGCTTTACACCTGAAGCAGATGGAAGAAGATTGCATCAGGAGATCAACCCTTTCAAATTACAATAATTTATGATGCTCATCTGCATTTTAATCAGATATAAAGGATTTATTCCTGAAATACATCGAGAAACACTATTTTCACCTCCTGAAATGCATCAGAGAGTTTATAGCCAATCAAGTAAAATATGTTGCACATTTTCACTTCATATATCTTTCTCTCTGGTGTATGCAGTATTACATGGATATAGGTGTTGGTGATTTTATTAGCAACTATATATAAGCCTGTCAAAATAGAAACCAGAAAGTGATTTCATATGCCAAATCCCCTTTGTTAAGGATTTAACTCCTGAGCTCAACAAAAAAGGTGAATTTATGGTTACATTAAATACATCAGATAATGTTATTTTATTCAAAATGCAGTGCAATACAATACCAGCAAATAGATAAAGTAGATCATGTATAGTCAGAGACTAGGAAAACTGCATGATTTGAAGGTACAGAGAATAAAGACTTGTCATGTTTCTTCTTGTGACCAGAGCATGAATTGGAATTAGTTTTGTTATGCACAAAGACTGAATAGCAAAATTCACCACCTGAAAAAGTATGTTTCATGTTCCTGACAAATGAGTACAACACTGATATTGTCAAAATATTCTTATACTGGCAATTATTTCAGGAAAATTGTTTTCTCTGTTGAATTATAATCACCTTTTTTTTTATTCATAAACTAATAGTAAGTCAAGTGTAAGTGAAATTCAATGGCCTAGAAACAACTGCGTGTCAGCAGATTGCTAAGTAAGTGGCTTATTTAATTCAACTATTGGAGAAAATAAATTTAAATAAAAATATTAAGAATCTATTTGCAAACCATGTTACCTGAAGAATGAGTTACTACTAATGGGCAGCAAGGGTTTTGGAAAAGGAATACAGAACAGAAACATGTCTTCATCACCTCATTAAAAAATTACCTGTATTGGTTGCCACAAATACTAGAGGTGGAATAACTTATGATAATACATATTAATACTAAATGAATGCTTGGTTCCTAAGTAATCCTTACCTTCTCTTCATCCAATAAATTATTTTTCAAGTTTTGACTTGTTCTATTTATCTGGAGCATAAATGGACATAATGATGTAAGAGTCTTATTAGCTTCTAGGCTCAGTTTTGACAGGAGCTATTAACATGTGCTTCAAAAAGATATAAAAGTATAGTGCAATAATTAATTGACAGTAATCTGGATAAAAACCCAACATCATCATAATACTAGGTCTGTGGTTCCAATTTCCTAATAGTTTGGTACGGTAGGGGTAATATTTTTTTTCCCCAGAGGCTTTTCTCCACTATCAATTTCTTGAAACTGATATTAAGGAACTATTAGTGCTTTTATTATTCTAGGTCATAGTCTTTCATTATGATGATTTTTACTGTGCTTATGAGATTCAGACAGAAGTCTGTTTAGTCACATTCCCTAAAGTTCCAAGGTAAGTATACTCTGTTTCCACAAAGTATATTACAGTTTAACAGAGATTATGTTATTTTTCAATAGTGATACCTATAATGGACTGAGTATAGGCCTCGTGTAATAATTAATTTTGTTCCACTGAATTATTGAGTTCCTGTTTTCCTTTAGATAGAATTAGATATCAAACCACCAGTAGAAACTGTTAAAATTCTTGTTAACAATTATTAGAAGATCCACTTAGCAACTTTTTTCATACTGCTATTGCTCAGAATAGATACATCATCTTTCTAGAGTTATTTATTCTATATATTTGCATGTTTTCATAATATTGACAAGGCTTCTTATCTTAATGTAATATGTAAGTATAATGACAGGTCAGTAGAGTGTTGGAGGAGGTAACACGTGAATGACACAGTTTTAAGTCATGACAAGAGAGATATTGCTTTCCTGGGAAAAAACAAAGTTTTCAACAATTGATTTTACTAGTGTTATGAATTGAAATGGGATTTTTCTGTTTCAATAAGGAAAAGATCAACAGAGGAGATTTAAGCAGATATGAAATCAGGATAATGCTAGAAGAGAAGTTAATAGGAAAGTAAAAACAGATTAAAGATTTGAAGATTAAAACAGATCTCTGATATCACTGGGTGTTAGTGGAAAGACATTCAAGACAGATTTCATTATTAATGGTATAGCAAACTCAGTCATAAGAATAATAGCACATGGAGGGATGTGCATAATTTTGATACAGCATTTCAGGAAAATACGTTTGCTTCAAAACAATGTGATAAAATATTTTGTAAATAGCAGCTTACATAGTTTAGAACAGTATTTTTAAAACATTTTCTGTTTTATGAGTCATTCAACAATTTTGCATAATCAAGGGAGCAGTTTCTATCAGGAGGGTTTGGGAATTCTGTATAAATATGAGGAATATTTTCCAAGGGTTTTCAAACACACAGACACACAATAGAATCATAGAATGAGTGGTTTGGGTTGGAAGGGACCTTCAGAGATCATCTAGTCCAACACATCTGCCATGGGCAGGGACGTCTTCCACTAGATCAGGTCGCTCAAAGTCTCATCCAACCTGACCTTGAACATTTCCAGGGATGGAGCATCCACAATTTCTCTGGCAAACCTGTTCCAGTGTCCCACCACCCTCATCATAAAAAAATTTCTTCCTTATGTCCATTTTAAACCTACCCTCTTTCAATGTAAAATCGTTGCCCCTTGTCCTATTACTACGACTTGGTCAAAAGTCTTTCTTCATCTTTCTTGTAATCCCCCTTTATATATTGAAAGGCCACAATAAGATCTCCCTTAAGGCTTTTCTTCTCCAGGCTGAACAACCCCAACTATCTCAGCCTTTCTTCATAAGAGAGGTGTTCCAGTCCTCTGATCATTTTCATGGCTCTCCTCTGGACCCTCTCTAAAAGGTCTATGTCTTTCATGTACTGGGGACCCCAGTACAAGAGAAAAGTCTTCTTTTAATAAATAATACTCCTTGGAATATGTTGTATATAACTAGCCCTGAAAGCTATTCTTATTGCTCTCATCTGAAACAAAAATGGTGATTTTTAAATTATTCATGAACTTTCTTTCTCCTTGAGGCAATATCTGACCCACAAATACGTAAAGGATGAAAAATGGCTTTCTGAGAGATAAAAGAAATGCTGATTTATAGAGCATTACTTTAGTTCCTCTTGATTTATATTAATGTTTTAAGTAAAAATTTTACATGATTTACTGACTATAATCAGTCCTTTACAGTGTAAAGGACTGATTACCTAGACATTCGTTCTTTAATCTGTCTAGCGAAATCCATATACTTGATGACACTGGTTTTACTCAGGCTTATTTCACAAAAAACATCCAGCATCATGAATGACCAAGCCCTGACATTACAGCTTTGCTAACCTTGTTCTTATTTAACTCTTTCCATTTCACTTGATTGTTTCAATGAAGGTTGGCCAGTCTTTGTTTTCTACTTCATAAAAAAACAAACAAAAAACCCCAACCAAACAAACAAAAAATCAAAGGAGAACTACACTCACCTTATTTGTAATGCACAGATGAAGCACGTTTCTTAGAGTTATACAGAGCACCCCACTTTTCAGTTGCCCTCCTGTCACATCTAGTAGATTTGAAAACTTGAATTCTTGTTTTAATGATCCCAAGTCAGATAGAGAAAAATTTGTTTGCAATTCCACTTCTCTATTTCCTTTCTGTAGGTGTTCTTTTTAAACTTACAACTTAGAAACTACCACGAACAAATTAAACAAAGCAATACATTTTTAAACAGATAACAAAGAGCCCCTCCTCTTGCAGATGTCAGATGTTTGAACACATAATATTAATAACAATGTCTACTAAATACAGAGGTTTCTGTTTTCTTAAAATGGTTTGCTTTAATGTTTTTAATTTAATTTCACTTACCTTTTAACCTTGCCAAATCTAGCAGTTATCTGAAGGGCTGGACAGTAAGTGTCAAGGTCACACAATGAAATCCAAGCTACAGCTGCTTCACTAAAAAGAGTCTGCAGAGAAAAAAAAAATCTATGTAAATCTTTCTTTCAGAATACTTTTTTTTCTCTCTCTCTCTCTTCTTACCCAGTGGTTCACTTTACGAATCATTTTATTGTGTACAAAATAGCTAAACTTGGTCAGGTTAACATTCTCTTTCCTGGTGCTCACACAGGTTGTTCCACACACTGTGAATGAGTAATTCATGAGGAGAAAAACTTTACAGAGAGTAAATGGATATGCTGGGGGCAGAACCACAGAATTTGCATTCTTTACATGTGGTGACTGTTCTGGGAGAATTCAAACAGATAACCCTCATTGTTTCAGTGGAGCAGTGACATTTCCATATGCATATAAAGATGAAAGCTGTAAAAGCGCAAGACAAAATTTGAATGATCCTTTTCTCAAACTAGAATAGAGCAGAACCATGGCTGTATATTATTTTTTGTTTCTCGTTTATGTAATGAAGTGTTTTAGTGGTCTAGCTTACAAACACTTGCACACAGTCCATTTAGAATGATAAGAGAATGATAGAATTATCATTCTGAATTATGAATGGTTTGGGTTGGAGGGGACTTTTAAAGATCATCTAGTTCTTTCTTGGTATATTGCTCTTTTTAGTTTGTTTCTAAAAATAGGAATGAAATGTGAGGTGGTGTTCAGGGAGAAAAATACTTCTGCTCCATAGCAGAGAAGGACTCAGATATTTAAGAATCACGGAAAGTTATGAACTAAGCTGCTCTTAATTGCTTCTCATCTATTAGTAGTTGCCTTTCCACTAAAACATGGTGCCTGAAGTTAAATATGTCATGCGAGCATACCATACATACTGTCATACAGAACCTGTGAAGCACCACCATCTTCCCTTTAATAGATGTTTTCTAAACTGCAGAGTCTGAAAACTATCTTGATTGAAAAATGGAGGCATAATGCATAAAGATTCAACTTTCCATTAGATGACAGGCCATTCAGTCAGAAATGTATTTATTTTCTATCAGCTCAAATCAAGCAAAAATGTTTAGCTGAAATATTACAGCTCAGACTGCTACCGCTAGTGATAGGATATATGTAATTTTCATTTTCCTTTTGGGAACTCTTTATGCTGACAAACTCAGATTTTTAATAGATAGAAAAATGTACTTCCAAATATATATCAAAGCTATTTTTTTAAATAGAATTTTTAGAGGAAATGTCCCTTTACATTGGACTTAGAAATATTTTTTATGAGCCAAAAATTTACCAGCCAAACAATAAAAAAATTCCAATTAGGGGAATGATACAACAAAATTTACTGAATTTTCTAGTACTAGTCTATCTATCCTATTCTCTGCAAGAGAGTGGTCTAGATGGGCATTTAAAGTCTAGATTAAGATTTTTGTTGTGCATAACAAGACATCTTAGGAAAAAATGGCTCAAAGCTTGTAAAAGACAAATAAGACATGATGTATAAATCTAGAGTGCTTCAGGTACTTTGAATTTGGATTTCTCACAGGTTCTCACAGGAGACAAGAGAAAGAATTTTGGGGAAGAACTTGAACTCCTCCAAGTTCTTTTCCCCTGTTGGGGTTAACATTTTATACACTGCACACAGACAGAAGCATTCACAGAAATCTCACTATATATTTAATAAAGCAACCTAAACGGTATGTTAAATTTCAGTAATTCTGTTATGTCTCTTGCTCAATCTGCACATATGATATTCTGTCTCATAGAAGAGATATAGCAAACACTCCTGAATACCATAATAAATTAGCAAGAACCATTATTGTCTAGGTATGCCTGTGCTTAGCCCTTTCTTATACTCTTCTTCAGATTGTGGGGAATATAAAATTACTTACCTAATTTAAGAACAAATTACCACAAAAAAGGGCAAAATAACTATTTCTGAAGACATGTATCAAAGGCAAACATTTATTACTGCAACACAGTAACAGAATGTGTGCATAATTCAGCTGTTTCTTTCCTGTTAAAACATACATAAAATCCCTAAGACACTGTCTCTGCCATAGAGCTTGCTGAACTTGGGTAGGTGCTTTTAAGAGACAAAGAACTTCAGACTTTTATTTCTTCTGTGACAAGAGTTACATAAGGTGTTCCTCATGACCTGCTTAGTTAATGGTTTTTTTAATAGCACGTTACTATTAGCATCTCACAGAGCTGGTCAGATTTGTCCAGCAGTCACTCACCAGTCGGATGCTGAATATCACTTTTCATGTAGAACATAGTCTTGGAACTAACAGACATAAGCTCATGTGATAGTATCAGACAATATAAGTCCCTAAAGGTTTCTTGCCAAAGTATATAGCACAGATGAAGATTACCAGGTAATATGATAAGCACAATGTTGTATTAGCAAACCAATTGTGGGGGTTTTTTTAGTTAAAGTACAGGAAAAATTGAACTGGTCCAAGTGAAAACAAAGTCAAAGCAAAACCTGTATGGGAGTCTCTCTCAAAAGAGCCTATACAGTATATATTAAGTACTAATTCAGTATATATCCAGTACTAATTCAATTTTATCCATAAAAGAAAGATTTCCCCTCTTAAACAATAGGTTTTATTTAAGTTCAAGATTTATGACTGAAATAAAACTATGGTTCCTCTCTGGCTGAAGTTGCATTAAAATCAGAACTTGTCATGTTCTTAAAAAATATCTCTCTCTGTATGTATGTCTGTATAAAAAAATAAATAACAGGCCAACTTAAGCAAACTGTCTATATGTCACTTTAATTTCTCAGACTTTGAGGAAAATAAACAACTCCATATACTTTAACTTAGAGTATGAATTTCCCACTGAAAGAATTTAAACTTTTTTTTTTGAGACACTTAGGAAAAAATATGCATTAGAAATTCACATTATACACAATATTTTTTATATATATAAAAAAAAGGCACACAGTAATATCTTGAAACAACTCAAAAACTATAACTGATAGACAAACTAAAAAACACTGAAAACCACCTTATCACTTTCTTTATAGTTAGATATTTTGAGGGAAAGATTAGTACATGTAAAGTCAGAGATTATGTTGAAGAAAAGTCTTTGAAAATCTTAGACCAGCTCTATCTACTGGCTGTAATTATTTTTAGGAGTCCAGGAAAGAAAATATAAGTTGGAATGAAAAAAAATCATATGCGTGAAGTACAGCCTCTGATCAACTGACATGAAAGTTTTCTTTCTACAAAAGAATTGGTAAGACAAAGTAGAGTTTATGGAAATAGGTTTATTCTGATTACAGAGACACATATGAGTTTAGGGAAATATATGATACAGCACTTACTAGTCTGTGTACTCTTGCAAGAGATGTACAATACCAGCAACTTAACCAGCACTGCAGAGAGGATAATGCTAATATTGATGCTCTTTGTTTAGTAACATCTGTCTTTCAATCATATATTAAAAAATTTCTAGTTATCTGATACTGAATTATCATCTAATAATAGGATATTTGATACTCAAATAATATTTGGAACTGAACAAGACAGTCAAAGAGGAAAACAGGGATTGTTCATAGTAAAGTGTGCACATTACAAGAGATTTTTTTGTTGCTGTCACTGAACCGCTGCTCATTTGGAGACCACTATACATGATTGCCAGCCACCTGGTTCAGAAATATACAGGCATATGGCACAATTATTAATACTGACCCAAAGATATTGCAGTAAACATATTCCAAGTTTGAAAAAACATTTGATAAATATTCATTTAACAAATGTAAACAAATGTGTTTTATTATAAATTCTATTCTATAAACACACATGCTGTCAGTGCCAAAGCAAAACCTCCTGAATGCCAGGAGTTCACTATAGTGTTGGAAGTTAAGCATGTTATATCTATGACTTTCAGTGATAACTGATAGAGTTAAATGGAAAGGAGAGCAGTAAAATAAAAATATAACATCATGCTGACCAGCATTCAGATACAAAATTGGCTAAGCTCTGAATTAGCATAGCCATTTTGCAAATATGGATGTAACTCTTAACATGGTCTTAAACAACAAGCTAAAATTAATGGATGTATTAGAAACAAAATGGTAGAGATTGTGACCACACTGATCAGAAAAGAAAAAGCCCAGATCTAAATGACAGTTAAAAAAAAAGGCATTATATATTTTTAAAGGAATTAACTGAAAAAGATTTGAATAAAAAAATCCCAACATATCCTTACACAATCAAACACTTATTTCCTATTACAGCTCCCTCCTTCTACACTCCTAACATGTAGTGCCCTTATTACACGAACTGGCTCTTGCAGCTGTGTATCAAGTATGTTAACACTCAGCTGTGTCTTATTCCATTCACAAATCTTATTCCACATTTTTAATTCAGTGCATGAGTCAGTCTTTTACGGATGAGAGTTCCCCCAAACAAACAATTTTATTGGAAATACTTGTAACCTCTGAAAAGTCAGACTTAATCGTTTAAGACTACACATGAACATTACAAGATAGGTCTCCAGCTAAGGTAAAATCACCCAAGATGAGCTCTCATGGTAGTAGAGTGTCTGTAGCACCCACAGTAAGGACAATATTTATGATATGTATGTTTCCAGTACAACTAATTGTACTTTAAATGAAATTTATTGTGTCAATTACAAGTCTCCAAAGAATTCACTATAAAAATAAAAGCAACTTTTGAAATCAAAATACTACAAAAATTTCAGGTGTTGTTTTCTTGTGGAAAGCTTTATAACTAATTTTTCAATCATTATTAATATCATGTTGCAATCAAACGTATTTGCAGTTCAAAAAAATTGTTATAATTAAAACTCTTTATACTGTCCTGATCTCATAACTTCCTTGTACCTTAGAATACAATTAGGAACCTTAAAAAACTGAGCTCCAAGATGTTTTAAAGTGAATGAATTATGCTTTAGTGGAGTGTATATAATCATCTAGATACACAAGCCCAATTAGTTTACAGTATATCTAGTGTTCTGCTCTTAAACAATATTTATATTACAGTTCTACTTGGTTTTGATTTCTGTACTTGAAGAAGTAAAATTTGCTTTGATTCCTTCAGAACTATAGACAAGAAAATTATAAAAGAAAACCCCCCACTTTTTAACATATTTCTTCACATCAGTTCTGAAAGCAAACTATACTGTTAGTGACAGATTCTAATGTATATTCTTCTTGTAAGAGTTAGGGGAAAAAAAAAAATTCTGATGTGAAACACACCTGACAATTAGTTTACACAAGCAGTTCTCCTTCTTGATGACCTACCAACAACCTTAGTTGCAAGGCGACATGGAAGGTTTTAATGTGGGAGGTGGACTCTCTTTCATTCTCTAATGAGTCACAGAAACTGAAAAATCCTGTTAGAAAGTTTACTGTCAATGAACTTCTTCAGGAAAATAAAGCTGAAGAAGAATGAAACTGTGACTAGGTGAAGAGCTGTCTCTAGGGGCCAAATCATGGAAAAGATATGTTTCTAACCCTCCAGTTGTTAACCTTCATGTTAAATGTCCTAAAGTGAAGATTATAAGGTGAAAGCTATGGACGAACAAACCTAGAAACTACTGAAATAGATTATTATATCTACATGCTATATGTAATTGTAATAAGTTATTAGCTACAAGCAGTTCCTCCTACTGGAAAGGACACCTCAGATTTTACAGATACATTTTTCAGCTGTGCTTTAATAACGTAGTCAAAGTAGTCTAAGAAAATTATAGGCAAAACTATGCGTCAAGGGGGAAAAAAAGTGTAAATGTGATCAGTCTAGACAGTGCAGATAAACCACCAGTAAAGATTATGATCCACCTGTAGGTTTTAAGATATTTCTTTTTAATTAATTGATTTGAATCCAAATTAAATGAAACATTATTTTCCTCTCAGACTTCCTATGGTAAAAGTATCCTAGCATTTTCCAGTTGCTCTTTCTTCTAGCTCTTCCAAAACCAACAGGTCTTCCAGGTATAAGTTATAGCTGTGCAGCAGGAAGCACTGGAAGGATTATCATTCTTCCTGCTGTATAGATTGGTGCCAGCCCAAGTTGCAAAAGAAGGCATGCCAAGCAGTAAGGTATGAACGTGTGATGGGAGGGTGTAAAGAAGAGAGAGGCAGACTCTCCTCAGCGGCACACAGTGGCAGGACAAGAAGCATTAGACACAAATTGAAATACAGGAAATTCCATTTCAGTGTGAGAAGAGACTTAACTGTGAAGGTGGTCAAACACTGGGCCAGGTTGCCCAGAGAGGTTGTGGTGTCTCCATCCTTGGAGACCTTGAAAGCTGATATTTGAAGCTCTGGACGACCTGGTCTAGCTGACCCTGATATGAGCAGTGGGGTTGGACTAGGTGATGTCCAGAACCAACCTCAGCCATTCTGTGGTTCCATGAAACAGACATAGAAGCTCTATAACATGGTCAAGTCACTCAAATGGTGGACCTTGAATCCCAGGGTGTTATGCTCCCAGGGGAACAGTCACAGTATGCCAGATTCAGGAATCCCTTGCCTACAGCCAGGGTCCTCAATGTTTCCATGACTACTGGATCCAGGCTATAGCTTTCCCACATGCTTTCTTCCAAGCAAGACCTTAGAAATACTGGGACTTGCAGCAAGGCATCAGGTGGTCCAGGAAGAGGGCTGTCAAAGTACCATCCTGAATTCAACCACTCCACAAAACATTTTGAGTGGATCCTTTCAAAGATGAAACCTAGCCAAATCAAACCTCATCCTAAACTGCTGCAGCTTAATTACCTTATTTTAGTTTAAACTTCAGCTATTGGGGTTTGGCAGATAGCAACAGAGCAGGAATAAAGATAGACCATACTTTTTGTAAAACTATCAAATTGCCAAAATCTTAAAGGAAACAAACCAAAAACCTTCCTCCAACCCCCTGCACTACCCACTAAAGAATACTTTGGTGACATGTATCCTATGTTATCTATCAGTAACGTCATTTATTTGATTTATGCTGTCATGCTTGCCTTCGAGAGCCAAAACAAATGTCCAACACAGGAATTTCTCAGTCATATAAATGGGCAAACCTCTGCTAAAGAGGAAAGAGTGTCATAACCTTTTATATTTACTATAAAAAATAGAATGTTTCACATAAGTTTATGTGAATGTGTGTGCTCATATATAACTAATATTACGTGCTTGTGTAAGAAATATAGTCTTAGAGGAGATAACTTAGTTTTCAAACTACATAACTGAAAATATCAAGGTCCTGCAATCCTAAATTATACCTCTTTTGTGGTCAAACTGCTTGTAACTGACTAGCAATACAGAGTACCGTATTTCACTTTTGACTCTTCCCTTTTTAATATGTCCTGATACTCTATTTCTTATTAGCATAACCACTTAACTTTACTTATTTCAGCAAAAGATAACTTAGTCTAATAAGCCCATTACAGGCTCATTAATGTCAGGCCGCTAAGGAAAGATCTATATCAGTTGTCTTTCATAATTCCCTTCTCAGAGAGTTTCTTTTTCTCCTCCCTCAAAACTCTTCTGCAAAAATGAGAGGCAGCATGAGCACTTCACTCATTTGCCGCCTGTCCAGTGACCCCTACCATCTTTCTTTTTACACACTTGTCTTCCCAGCTCTGTTACAGGTCAGCTTTATCTTCTATCCTTCATTTATCTTGGAGATAACTTTCTTGTGTTTCATGAAAACTCAGAAAAAATATTTAACTTTCTATTTCTAATTGATCCATAATTTCCCCATTGTGAAAGCTACATCACTTTTGGCACTCTAATTTTCACTATATTTTGGGCATCAGTCTCGTCCTAAATGCAGTCCTCCTCTCTGACCCTGAGAGGATACTTTAAGATTGCATACAAAGAGAAAAAGTGGCAAAAATCCTTCTCTGAATTCTTTACAAATTATTTACAGCTCTTCCTATCACACCATAGCCCAACAAATCTTGCAGATAAATATTTGTGCATCAAAACATCGATCTGTCTGGTTTTAATGTAGGTTATCTCAAGTGTATGAAAATGTTGATGTGGTTCACAAAAATAAGAGGGTTACTTCAAGGTCTCCAAAACCCCCAAAAGAAAGAAGCCGTAGTTATAATATGTTTGTATGCCTAAACAAACCCCAAGAATAAGTGGACTTTCTCCTTTTTGTGGTTAAGATAAAAGGGTTTAGAGAAGCACAGTGATGTCTGATCTCACTCTATACTGAACTTATTGTAGGCTGAGATGACTGAGTACCTTTGTCAATTCACTACATTTCATGGACACTTAATCCATTCTGAGCACTATGTAGATCTACATTATTTATTTGCTTGTGACCTCTTTATATCATATTACCTTTATATGCAAAGGGGTGGTCCTATAATTCAGCTTGGAGTTCAATGTTATCTTTATTTCAATGTATTTCTACATCTTAAGCTCCCTAAATGATACACAATGTAAAACCTTTCCTAATGGGTCCCAGAGAGCAAGGCTGATAAAAGGGATTCACTTATCAAAATCTCTACTTCAGCCATCAGCATGTTCATCGGAAATGACAATAATTTTTTAGTAGAGGCTCTCAGGAACTCAAGACGCTCATTAGAGATGCACTGCTGAAAGACAACTGTATAAAGAAAGAAAAAGGTCACCTCATTGTTAATTGGTTGTCCATGTGGCATCAGCATTGTTAACATATCTTACATCAAACTAATTGCCAGGCAGCAAAAGTGAAACATTTCTCTAGATTCTGCACTCTTGATCAGCTATATTAGATAATTAAATTATTTTAAAATACCATATAAAGAAAAGATGCAAATCAAGACAGGAAATAAAAATTACACACATAGAAAATATGGTTTTTCAGTTTGTATACATTAAGTCTTTTGAAACTTTTAAAATTAACCTTAAAAGAACATACAAGAATCTTTTACTGAAAATAAAGAACTTTAAGATTAATGGTGTAATTTATTAAAGAAATAATGAAATAGGTTTTAATATAACTAGGGAAAAAGTTAGTGGTTACCTACAACAGTAAAAGACTGAATTTGATAATAAGTAAGATTCCTCCAGTGCCTTAGTATTCTGCCATTTATTAAACAGCTTGACTTATTTTGTAAGCATGTCCTCACCAGCATATTTTCATGTTACACTGAAACAAAACCTGTAATTTTGTACACAATTTTTATTTCTTCTTCAAATCTCTTTGTGGAAGTGTCAGTCTGCTTTCAGTGAAAATCCTTCATTCTTTACACAGAACATTTCCAAAACAACAACATTCATATTTCTTTGTCCTAGTAAACTGCTTTCTGTTACCCGTGAGAGTTAGCGACTCCCATCTCCCACAGCACTGAGTGGCTAAGTAGCTTGTGAACTAGGTCCTGTTGAGTTCAATGGCATGTTTTCCTATCTCCCCAGTTTGGTAGATTTCATCTACAGTTGGAAACATCAGGTAGATGTAAGAAATATCACTGTTACAGTTACTTTAAAATGGATCAAGTATCACCTAGTTTACAGACAAATAAAGAAAAATACACAAGATCAAAAGCCATACAAAGCAACTCCTGCAGCAAGAAGTTGTGGAAGCAATTTCATTGAAAGATAAACTTAATTGCAAATTATTTGAATGTTGTAGAAGATTTAGCTAATTTTATTATTTTCCAACTATTCTCAGCAGTGTTCATTCACCAGTAATCTGTGTTACTGTAGCAAGAAGAATTGCGAAGGAAAATCTCTCTAATGACTTGGACTCCAGAGATCCCAATAATCAATGTCTTAAAGTCTTTCAAGTCTATTGAAATTAACCTTAAAAAAAACCCAGAAACTTCACACAGGAAAATAAATAAGTTGTTAGCTTTATAAATCTGTCTTAGGTGAGAGAAGAGATGAGTAACACAATTTTGCAGGTCTAATTCTATCGCAATTCATTGTGTTTGTTGGCTGTGGTTAGTAGAGGTAGTTTAATCTGTGCAAGTTCTCAGGGAGTTAATTTCAGCTATTGAACAATTTATATTATTTAGGTAGAATTGCACATAAGACTGGTCTAAGAAAACACAGAAATAAAGTGTAGCATTAAAAGAACAAAAAGGAAGCCACAGAAGTTAAGAAGTTTTAAAAAAGAGAAACACTTTCAGGGAGCCAGCCCAGTTTTGCTGTAGGCAAAACTAACGTAACTGAGAGAAAGTAGTGAAGATGGTTTAGATAATATATTCTACATAGGGCAAGATTAAGGTAAGGGTGTTCTAGGGCCTCAGTGTAAAATTTGAGATCTTATATACTAAAACACTGATAACTCTGGAAGAGTCTTAGAACCAGGGCATAGGGTTCAAAAGAGTTCTTACAAAACAATTTTTCACTGCAATACAAAACCAAAACCAAAACCAAAATCCCTTCCTCACCAAGCACTTGCTAAAGAAAGACATTCTCGCAGTCTTGCAATATAGTGTGTTTCCTGTCTTTTAATTATTTGCACTTGATACAGTGAACATAATTAAAAAGTAACTGTATACTTTACGTGGATTAAGTACATAATGCAGTCAAAGTTAACAGTTTAATTTTTGCTTTGATTCCAGTGTATGTGACACAAACAGATAAATATGCCCAGGCAGAAAAACTCTGTGCAACAGTCATCCTCAGTCTGTATGAGAACAGATTTTTTGTCTTTTAGTTGAAATTAGGCTAGTTTAAATGGGCTAATTGTTGATGTTCTTGCCCTGTATTCACTTAATCCTTATTCATGAGAATTTTTCTTAAAAAGTGCACTAATCTACATATTTTTATGAAAATCCATGACCCTAACATAGTAATACACTTTGTTAGTATACTTGATTAAGATGTCCCCTGAGGATCTGCTGATATAGCAAAACATTGCCTTGAAGCATCTTTAGCAATATGGATGTAGAGTACTCTGGCACCAGACCCCAAAAGACTGGGGTCTGGAAGACTGGAAGGTATCACCAGGGGAGTATAAACAAAACATCTCACAAATAGGATTGGTTTAGTCAGTCAAATCATGCTTTCTTTATGCTCTACAATCGCTGAGGAACTGAGCTGAGTAGGCCTGCAGAAAGCAGCTGTTAAGATTGCATATTCAGAAAGTCAGAGTGTTTTTAATAAACTTCTATAGTTATTAATGGTGTTTTAGCTGTTTCATGATGATATACCTAATGCAACACAGACTAAAGCAGGGAAAACAACAATCTCCTAATGAACTCTTCAAAACTTCAGAGAAATATCCACAACAACCTGATGCAAGTTAGAATACCTTACATTCAAGTCCTGCACCAGTACAACCTGTTTTACACCAAATTAATTTGACTAATTATTAAGTCCTGGGAAACAACTTGAGCTCAGAAGTTTAAGTTTTTTAATCTCTGATTCATTATCTCTCCAAGGTCTAACTCCTTTTTTCCAGGAGTTAAATCCTGGTTTACTATTACCTTTACTATGTGAGAAAGACTTAACCACTTAAAGAACAGAAAAAAATATTGTTTGATTTAAGTTATTAGCTTCAACTAGAAATTGTTAAGTACTGATACAAAGAAGAAAAAAGAAAAGGAAAACAAAATTCAATAAAGTAGTACTTAGTCCATCAAAACTTTAAATATACAGTAAGGTGTTTTTCCCCCTCATTGCGTTACTTGAGGAGATCTATTCGTATCAGGATCTTCATATAAGGAATTTTAAATATCCATAGAAGAAAGTCAGTTATGCATTCTTGACAAGCTGCTTGTCATCCAACAACAAGTAAACAGGATGTTTTATGCATAAACATTAGCATATAATGAAAATAGATCCCCGAAATAGCATGCTGAAAAATTTCCATTATCCTAGAAATCTATACCGTAGTGTAATGAAACAAATGAACAAAACCTTAAGCAGTTATTTTTGTAAACATCAATTACAGATCACAAACTATTTAACAAAACAATAACTAAAAAGGAAAGACTAAAGAATCCATGCCATTCAGTATGTTACACAGGATGTGAAATTAGAGAAAAAAGGATGTCACAAAAACAATGATACCAGAGCAGAACTAGGTTCGGTGATATTTCTGGGAAAACTAAAAAGATAATCACCAGTAAGGATATCAAGTTGTTAAAAGACAGAGGGTTTGCATCTTAACTCTTAAATAAGTCGCAATAATTATTTCAATACTAATTACATTTCCATCATGTGAAACATTTGTTTGCTCATCTCTTCATGTCCCAAATGATATGAGCGGCAGAATTTTCTATTTATTAGAAATCAAAACAAATACTGAAAGTCTTTGGAAGAACTCTGAATTTCATGCTCTGAATAATATCACAAGTCCTCCTGGTTTTAGAACAAGTGTATGTACTAGATAAGGATGACTTCTTGCCTATCAAATCCCCATAGATTACTTTAATTTGAGTAGGTTTTTTCAAAATCAAGACCCAGCCAGATTGCATTGTTCAGATTTTCATGTTGCTGGAAACATTTCACATTTTAAAATATTTAAACTACTCCAAGAGTAAGTAAGGGGAGGGAAAAAAAAAGTGTTCTTCAGCAAGGTCATGTTAATATGCATGGGTTTTTTTAAGTGATGAAATAAAAAATTATGAAAGGTTTGACCTAAGTGTAATTATATACAGTTTTCTTAAACATATATGTGTATAAGAATATACTTATAAACAGACAATGTCTAAACAGAGTTGTGTCCAAAAAATTGGGAAAACAAGCGAAAAAATTGAGTTTTCACTGAATTTTTGTTATCTATGTGTGACTTCTTCCTAACAAAAGTAGTATTAACAAAAACTTCTTCTTCCTATGTTTAGCATAATTTCAAAGCTGTGAAGCTTCATGGAGCTAAACCCAAAATTATTTCCAGGCAACCTGTAGTTGACACCTTGTCGTGGTTTAGCCCCAGCCAGCAACTAAGCACCACGCAGCTGCTCGCTCACTCCCCCCTGGTGGGATGGGGGAGAGAATCGGAAGAGCAAAAGTAAGAAAACTCGAGGGTTGAGATAAAGACAGTTTAATAGGGAAAGCAAAAGCCGCGCACGCAAGCAAAGCAAAGCAAGGAATTCCTTCACTACTTCCCATGAGCAGGCAGGTGTTCAGCCATCTCCAGGAAAGCAGGGCTCCATCACGCGTAATGGTTACTTGGGAAGACAAACACCATCGCTCCAAATGTCCCCCCTTCCTTCTTCTTCCCCAGCTTTATATACTGAGCATGATGTCATGTGGTATGGAATAGCCCTTTGGTCAGTTTGGATCAACTATCCTGGCTGTGTCCCCTCCCAGCTTCTTCTGCACCTGGCAGAGCATGGGAAGCTGAAAAGTCCTTGGCTAGTGCAGCAACAACTAAAACATCTCTGTATTATCAACATTGTTTTCAGCACAAATCCAAAACATAGCCCCATACCAGCCACTCTAAAGAAAATTAACTCAATCTCAGCTGAAACCAGGACACACCTCCTATGGATATTTTTCTTTTGTGTGTTGACTTTTCGAATACTCCATCTCTTTGGTGTGTTAATTAAAATCAGGCATGAATACAATGTGAATAAAGTGAGACAGATCATATTTGAAGCTGTGGTAAAATCCATATCAGGATTCTCTAATTCTCACAGTTTATTAAGTCCTGGATTTTCTGTCAAAAGTCTTAGAGCTCATACATCGAGGGAGTGCAGGTTAATCATAAAGCTAAAGCCAGAAACATAGACTCCAATCCAAAGTTTTGAAACCTCTTTATACCAGGGAGGTAGTTTCAGGCCCATCCGTGTGCTACTGGTTTGGCCTCACATATTCTCTCATCATCCTGTGGTGCAGCAGGGTCTGGTGGTAAAAAATGTGCAGTGCACCCTGCAGTTTCGCAAAATGCATGCAACAGCATGTTATTTTGCTTTCCGGGTCATTTTTTATTATTGTATCAAACAAGAATGACTTTTCTGGCCAGACATACTCATAAAACAAATAAAAATATTATTTAAAAATTCAATATTTTAAAAAATTAAAAAGAATAAAGAATTAAAGAATAAAAGACTCTGCATTTCCATTGGGTATGAATAAGTATATGTCCCCAGATGTGGAGGTATTTAATAGCAGACAGGGCTGAGCTACTCCGTCAGATGCATCTGACAGAGAGAGATGGCACTCTTTGAAAGTGTTTCAAAACATGATGCAATTTTGTCCCTGTGAATCCCCTTTACAAGACATTAGAAATACAAAACTACAGTTTGTAGCAGTAAGAAGGGAGTATGGATTCAGCTCATGGTTCTGCAGACCATTTCCCAGGTGAACTATTTGGACAGGAGGTTGGATAGGACAACTCACTGAGTATCGATGACCATGCTCAATACAGAGCATAGCAATGACCTGTCTTCAGGAACCAGGTATGGTGAAGACCTGGTTTAGGCTGCTGCTGAGATTATAGAAAAAGAGGAAGAAAGACATCAGTTTGTGAGTCCTGAGAAGGCCACTCTGTAGAGAAAATGGCTTGGGCAATCTGTGCCAGGAGGATCTAACAGTTCTCTCAAAGACTTGAACCAAACCTGTGCATATACAAAATGGAGGACTACTCAAAAGACTGTGTTCAGGCAATAGTTGCTTTTCACAGGTCTGTAGCTCTTATTCCCTTAAAATAAAATTAAAAAACCAACCTTATTTCAGAAATGTCTTAAACCTAGTCTTAAACCTCTTAGCCTGTCTTAAATCTCTTTCACATTGTTCTTGATGTGTGAAACCACTGAAACAGCAGTCTACAGGTACAAGAACAGTCTAGAAAAAAACACAGAAGTCCTGGGAAGATGATTTTGAACATCTATTTTCTCACACTCTATGGTCTGTGGGGAAAAAAAAGTTAGATTCAGTATCTGCATTGTGTTTCTTAGTGATTTGGGAATAAAGCAGTGGTCAGTCACCACCTAGACTGACAGATTTTTGAACCCCACTGCATTCAGTGATTGACTCCAGCCACAATAGTGACATCTTTGAGTGAAGCAAATTGGATTATTTCCTGAAAAGTGCAGGAAAAAAACAATACCAAAACAAAACCCACTTTAAAGTGTCTTTATCATAGCTCCTAAAGCACTTTGTCATGTAGCTAACATGGAACACCTATATGAAGGAAAGTTTAATGAAGAAGCTACAAGAAATCCTTTGGTTTCCTTTCCTCCACCCTCCATAGACCTTCATTGGGTGTAAATTATGAAATCTGAAGGATACTGAAATCACCTATTTACAGATTGCCACTATGTTACTCAGAATCGCCATTGAAAAAATAACCAACTATAACAAAGAGCAGATTTTTTTGTGTTATATGCTTGACCTCTCTTCCACATTATTCAAAAGTTTGTGCAGGAAGCTGAGTACTTCTTTTGGCTCTTACTGCTCATAAAAGTACTCAGCCACTCACAAAAATCAAACCCTAGGCTCTTTCACAGAATCATCAGGAATTATAGAGGAAGACCGCCAAGCCATTAAAAGAAAACAAAACACACAAGCAGTTGAAATATATTAAAAACCTAAAATATTTTGAAGTCAATGCCACAAAATTTGCCCATCTGCTCCTCAATCATCAGACCGGAAAATTGAAAAAGGCAAGCTCTGATAAGAACTATAGCTGAGGACACAATTTTAATTAAACTATGCTTTTGAGCTTTAAACTTTAAAATATGCTTCCAGTTTTCTGCATTTTAGAATTGTGTACACAGATGTGTATTAAAACTCTGAAAATCAGATTTTTGAGATACCTTCTCAACAATGACAAAGGCAAGAATTTCCCAAGACCAAGCACTAACACTGTAGCAAATACCAAATAACCACACTTTCCATTTAGAAAATGAGAGAGATATTCACTCTTTAGTAATCCCATGCAATATGCATCTCTGTAGCAAGAGGGATATACTGGAACTGAAAAAGTAGTATATTCATAGAACTTCCATGAATCCAGTTTGACAACATTTCAAGTCATTTTTCAATTTTTAACATCTTACTTTGTCAGCTCTGGAAAGAAAAACTCTACAAGTACCACTAAGACAAAACTCAAAACTACTAGACAATGTGGAACCACCCACATACAAATTGATACTTCCATGGAATTATGCCCTTGCTTTTAGCGCCTGACAACCTTGCAAGACGATGAATTGCTAATAATACCAGACACAGTTCTAAGACTTTCCTTTTAGCTCAAATAAAATCCCTGTAAGACTTCATTCCAAGCAAAGTTCAAATGCCAGCAAAACCTGCAGACTTTAATGACACTTGGAGTAAAAAGACTGATTTAATACCACTATGATCTTCTACTATGTACAAGGTAACTCTCAAAATTATTTTATGTGGATTGCTAATGTATTGCTAAGGGGCTTACAAGAAGCACTGGTCATTTAGGGGATTTTGAGAAGTACAATCTTTATACAATATTGTTAACTGAATCAGCCTTTGATGTTTTCCTAGAAGTAGATTAGGTACATTTTCCAGCAGATCACTATTTCAGTTTAGTCTGCAGTTTTATGGAGACAGAAAACTAAAACTCGGTGTTAGAGGTCATACTGAGTGAGAAGTGACAAGAATTGCAATTTAGGCAAATAATTCTCTCTTAAATACAGTGAAATATTAAACTAACACACTGAAAATACAAAGTCCAGAAAGGTAACCAGTATTAAACAATATTTTACAATCCCTGATCTGCTTGTATTTTACAAAACCTGATCCCTTTGTAAAGGGAACTATTACAACATGAACTTGCCTTTATAAAAAGTTTTACATGTATCATAAAAGTCACCAGAACCCAAACCTCAAGTGATTTAAATCTATTGGAAATTTCTGAAGCTGAATTATATAAAGCCCTTTTTACTCTTGTCCTAAGAAAGCTTGTTACGTATTTCATAGAAAAAAATTGAGTAAACTTACTGGGGTTTTTTAATTTTTTATTTCCACAGAAGTAGTAGCAATTACATTACTTTCCCCAAAGATAGGCTTGCCTAAAATTTTTCTTCTAAACGTTTGTGTTTAGAATAAAGCTATCATGATGTACAAGGCTTACCTAATGTGTAAGGCTGAGTGTGTTTCAGCTATGTACAATGACAACACTTTCTGTCTGCAAAGCAAATCTTTTGTTTTCCTCCATCCTCTGCTTGTCAGATGAAATGTCTGTTATATTTCCAAAGGTCTTGACTGGAAGAAGGTGAACTTGGTGTTCTGTTTTTCATAGTCTTAATCCTGAGGTAAATTGATCTTCATTAGAACAGACATCTGCTTTTCCTTTCAGCTTACAGTGGATGTTTTCCTCAATTAACAAGGACAGACAGCTGCTGAGGTGGCTAACATCCAATCAGACAAAGAATCAGTGGTTACAGAGCACTAGTGAAGAAGAAAGTGGTTTACTGGAAAAGAGTGACACCAGCTCATCAAGCACTCCTGCAGAGCCCATGGTATTCCTACTGGTGGTAAATGCTTCCTTTAGAGAGTCTAGCTGTCAGAGGTTGAGTTTTCACTGAGAATAATCTATTCTTTCAGAAAAAAACCTATCAAATATTATTTTTCATGCACAACCTAATTATGCAGAAAAAAAGAAAGAACTAACCTACCTTGAACAGAGACATAAGAGTGCTACTGCTACTGCTTCCTACATGTACTCATTTCAGAATTGGGTCAGGTGTTTACTTGTTTGGGGCGAATTTGTAAGAAAATGAGGCAACTAGCTGTGTTATTTGGCATTTAAAGTTCAGCATAATTTATTGGATTACTACAGCTCCTGGTGTCACTCTAAGCAGAAACACATTCAAGTGTTTCAAGTTTGTCCTTGGACTTTTACAACTCCTCACAAAAGATATGTACTTGTGATACCATAGGATCATGAGCAGCCATTAATTATGACAATTAAAGAATCCTTTATATGCTTAAGCACTTTCTGGTGTATTGAATGCAAGTTACAGTTCAAATAATAAGTTTATATTCCTTAGAGAAAAAAAGTCTTATGCATAAAATAACCTATTCACATTTTTTGTGAACTGTGAGCTACAGACCACCTAAGCACAGCAGAGAACTGGTCATTGCAGACTTTAGGCTCTTCTGTATAGTAAGATAAGAAAAAATGTGAGATGGCATGTAGGACTTAGGGTGTGTGACATATATGAGGGGCAAGATGCCTTCAGCACTAAAAAAACCTCTGAAATTTCTTAAGAAGTGCTAAATACAAATATTAAAAAATCACGTAATTATTTGCTAGCCCACAACATAATGAATCTTCTATTAAACTTAATTCTAGCAGAGAAACAGAAATCAACTGCTAAATTAAAATTAGTGATTTCTTAACTACAAGGGAACCTGTCCAGCTTGTATTAAGTTCATGAGACATAGTGAATATTACTTTAAATGACTAGTTTCACAGAGCTAATAAACCTATCAACTTTCTTAGAAACTATTTAAAAACCAGATTGATAACAGTTTAAGCTTATATATGTACATACATATTTTAGTAAAAATCCCTGAATTCTTAAAACTAGAAGGAAAGCAATTCTAATCACTAAGGGAAAAGAATCATGTATGTTAATAAATTATGTATGTTTTACACATAGTAGACACTTTAAATATGTAAGGAGAGGTATCTTGAACTAATGAAGTGTATTGGGTTTCTGTGGCAAGGTTTTGGTAGTGGGGGGGCTATAGGGATGGTTTCTGTGAGAAGCTGCTAGAAGCTTCCCCCATGTTGGACAGAGCCAATGCCAGCCGGCTCCAAGACGGACCCGCCGCTGGCCAAGGCTGAGCCCATCAGTGATGGTGGTAGCGCCTCTGTGGTAACATATTTAAGAAGGGGGAAAAACTGCTGGGCAACACCAAGAGTAGCTGGAGAGAGGAGTGAGAATATGTGAGAGAAACAACTCTGCAGACACCAAGCTCAGTGAAGAAGGAGGGAGAGGAAGTGCTCCAGGCGCCAGAGCAGAGACTCCCTTGCAGCCCGTGGTGAAGACCATGGTGAGGCAGGCTGTCCCCTTGCAGCCCACGGAGGTCCACAGTGGAGCAGATATCCACCTGCAGACCATGGAGGACCCCACGCCGGAGCAGCTGGATGTGCCTGAAGAAGGCTGTGACCTCATGGGAAGCCCACACTGGAACAGGCTCCTGGTGGGACCTGTGGACCCATGGAGAGAGAAGAGTCCATGCTGGAGCAGGTTTGCTGGCAGGACTTGTGACCTCATGGTGGACCCCACGCCGGAGCAGCTGGATGTGCCTGAAGAAGGCTGTGACCTCATGGGAAGCCCACACTGGAACAGGCTCCTGGTGGGACCTGTGGACCCATGGAGAGAGAAGAGTCCATGCTGGAGCAGGTTTGCTGGCAGGACTTGTGACCTCATGGTGGACCCATGCTGGAGCAGTCTGTCCCGAAGGATGGCACCCCATGAAAGGGACCCATGCTGGAGCAGTCTGTGAAGAACTGCACCCCATGGGAAGGACCCACGTTGGAGAAGTTCATGGAAGACTGTCTCCTGTGGGAGGGACCCCACGCTGGAGCAGGGGAAGAGCATGAGGAGGAAGGAGCGGCAGAGACAACGTGTGATGAACTGACCACAACCCCCATTCCCCGTCCCCCTGTGCCGCTCAGGGCGGGAGGAGGTAGAGAATTCAGGAGCAGAAGGGAAGGGTGTGGGGGGGAAGGTGTTTTAAGATTTAGGTTTTATTTTCTCATTATCCTCTTCTGATTTTGATTGGTAATAAATTAAATCAGTTTCCCCAAGACAAGTCTGTTTTGCCCGTGACGGTAATGGGTGAGGGATCTCTCCCTGTCCCTCTCTCGACGCACGAGCCTTTCGCTGTATTTCCTCTCCCCTGTCCAGCTGAGGAGGGGAGTGACAGAGCAGCCTTGGCAGGCACCTGGTGTCCAGCCAGGGTCAACTCACCACATGAAGTTACCTTTCTTCTCCATTGGCACAGCTATTACTGTAGCTACCGGTCTGTCTGTCCAGACTGAAAAAAACTCTGCAAAAAACTGAATATTCAAGCACATTAATAAGAAGCATTAAAAGTTGAATATATTTTTTGTTTCCTATTCAAGTCCTGTTTCAAGGAACTCAGTCGACTCAGTTTACCAAGGAGCTATTTTATGCAAAGTCTTTAAACACTTCTCTGGGGAACAGAATTTTCCAATAAAGAGCTTCCCAGACTGGCATATAAAGTTATGACAAAGCATCAAGCTGGAGTAAAACTACATACACTAAGAATAAAAGTAGATTTTTAAAAATTATTATTTTTATTTATTTTTTTAACTATAGAAGGCAATTATTCATTGGAACCATTACCTGAGGCTGAGCTAAATTCTCCATGACTGGAGTTTAAATCAAGATTTTGTTAGAAAGACTCTAGCTCAACAGCAGTATTAAACATGCAACAATAATTGGGTCTTTGATTTATCATAAAGGAGATCATATTACATGATCAGCACGAACTTCTAACTCTATGAAGCCACTGAGAAAAAAAATAAAAATCCCCAAATAAACTAAAATACATTAATCCAACATTGACAAATGCACAGCTTTACATCACAGCCGGGGAGAATGGCCTAGGGAAAAAAAAAAGTGATACAACAGCTCCCCACCCGCTGACCGAGGCCCAGCCAATCCCCGAGCAGCGACTGCTACCCCCCAGCCGACTCCCCCCAGCTTTATATACTGAGCATGATGTCATATGCTATGGAATAGCCCTTTGGTCAGTATGGATCAACTATCCTCGCTGTGCCCCCTCCCAGTTTCTTGTGCACCTGGCAGAGCCTGGGAAGCTGAAAAGTCCTTGGTCAGTGTAAACACCACTTAGCAACAACCAAAACATCAGCTTATTATCACTATTATTCTCATACTAAAATCCAAAACACAGCACTATACCAGCTACTAGGAAGAAAATTAACTCTATCCCAGCCGAAACCAGGACAAGCCTGCATACCAATTTTCCATAATAGCCCATCTTTATCATAATCCTTACCCATTTTCTTGTTTATTTGACTTTATATATTTTTAAAGAGAATGAATTAGAAAGCATGTAGATATATGTATTTTAGCATTAGTTGTTGGAGAAGACAGCAAACTTTCTAATAAATGAAAACAGAAAAATATTTTGATATGGATTACAGTAAATGCAACCAAAACTATGTTGAGGGTACATGTAGTAGCATACATATAGCATATGCATATACAGCATACTGGTAATCTATGAGGACTTAAGTAATGTACATATCTGTTTACTGTAAGAACAGTTATAATGCCAGCCAATTAAAAAAAAAAATCTGCAACTATTTTTAGTGAAGACAAAAAGAAATACAATATTACTAAAGACTTCACTTTTATATAATTCAATTTTACACATAGTAGGAACCATGCCACTGAAATTACAAGCCTACTGAAGAAACAGTTTAGTGTAGTTTTGAAAGATTCTCTCTCCTCTTCATTAAATGCTAGTTTATTCTCTATCAACACCTTTTCAGCTCAAGTTAAGCCTATAGGAGAGCAGGGAAAAGAGAAAGAAAAAATAGTGTCTGCCATACCAGTGTTTTATTTTGTAACTTTAGGATAGAAGTGGAAGAAAGCTTTGCTTGCTTCCTGTATTCCTTATTTCTCTAGAAGAGTTGAATTGTTACAGCTATGCTAAAAAGAATAAAAAAGTCTGTATTCTATGAACACTTTTCTAATCACTTTACAGCCAGCTTAGAGACATGAATTTAATAGACTCTTTTTTAAAAAACTGACCTGTTATACAGAGACACTAGCAACAACTATCTACTCACTGAGGACCTGTTATATAATATTGAATTTATTTAAAATTTGTTTACATTTAGAAAAGTATTCTGCCCAGTCAGAATGTTTCACCACTGCTTATATTTAGATTCAAAACCAACATTTAAGGATAATTTGGGGGGATAATGACCATTATTTTTGGAAACATAGAAAATAGGTAACAGCATCCTTTCACCTCTTCCCTCAAGTCCCATAGCAGACCAATCCTCCTCACTTTAGTTAAGATTTTGACACATCTATTTCCACATATCCAATCTTTTTCTGCCATTTATGCTGCTCTCCGTTGTATACATAGACATACCCTGGGAATGTCTCAATCAGTCTCTGCTTGGATTCTTAATTTACTTCAGGCTTAATGTTTCTATTTGTACTTTATATTAGTCCTTTCCTAAGGTCAGTTGTGTATATCACATTGAGGCATTCCCTTAATAACACAGTTTTTCTTTTAGGTGACATTTTGTCTAAAAATTGGAATAACATGTTCCGTAACTTTTCAATAAGAAGAACTCAAAACTCAGTAGTTGAGTCTTCACAATAAATAGTGTGATCTATCCTCTCTTTTTCTTTTTTTTTTCCAGATTAAAATAAATATATATAAACTGCATTCACATGCTGTATGGGCTAAGAGTATGAAAATACAAACAAAAGTTTCATTGTCTCTCCTGGCAAGATTCCTCTAATTTCTCATACTTTTCCTAAAAACAAAATAATAAAAAGTACCCTTTAAACAATATCAACAATATCATCCTATTGTTGGAAATTGAATACTAAAGAATCTTTTAATGGAAGTCATAATAAATGCCAGCAATATTTGATATCACATCATATATGATGTGATATCACAATATGTAACAATAGCACAATATGTAACAATACAATTACATTCAGAGTTTACTGCTATTAAATTATGGGCTGAATATAAAATTAGATTAGACATGTTTTGTCTCATTTGGTGTTAGAAATATGTATTTTCATGTGGTGGAAATAAAGACTGTCTCTTCCCACTATATCTCAAAGATAGACATAAGCTAATAATTATTAGCATTAATATAACTATATAGTTATACCTGTCATTTTTATTAAGTACAATTTTACCCACCAGGCAACCATTTAAAACTTCAATTTCAAATTTAGCTTTAAGGCACTCATCTAATTTATTTTCAAGCATATGCTCATTACTAAAATGATCTGGAATGAAACCTTCACAGATTTCTAGTGCATAATGAATAATTAAAAACAATGTTTAATTGCTATCAATGATGTTTTGGAAAAAGCACAATTTACACATTGCACATTATTTTTTTTTCCTTTTTCCTTTTTTTTTTTTTTTTTTTGGAACACTTGCATTCTCTGCCAGACTGCAAATACAATTTAAAGTTCTACTTCAATGTCCTCTCTGATACCCCTTTTTCTTCATGTTGAGGTGATATATACAGAAAACAGCAAAAGAGCTTTTTAAAGCAATCATTGGACAAACAATGGTTGTGCATCTCATGCTGGCAGATTGGCAGATCTTTGTTCAGATGAAATACTATTAATACAGTCAAATAGCTATGACTCCAGCCAAAAAGTTTTAAAAGTCCTGAGCTATAGGGAAAAGTGCATATCATATCTCCTAGGAGTGACTTCATCAGAGGAAAGCAGGCAAACGGGACTGAAGATTAAAGTATTTCATCAGACATTAAAAAAAAAAAATAATAAAACAACATCAACAACTAATCACATATCTGAAGATGTGTTGAATTCTAAACTTCTATGAACCTACAATTGGAGTTTTTAGAAAGTTTGCTCTTAATCAACTAATAGAGAGGATTTAGTGGCCACCCTCAATTCCAAATGGAGAGATGCATTACCAGGAAAATATAATGTCTGAAGAAGCTAGAAAGCCTGCCTGGGCAGTCATAGGAGACTCACTGCTGTGATCTTTTCAAAACAGAGAAAACTGATTACTGGATAGGTTTACTCTGGTAACATCCATATTCAGCAGTTTGGAAAGGCAATTAAAATAATTCTATAATTGCTTTTAATGACATTTTCAGACATAATTCAGATCATCTTCCCATAATGCTGGCATTCCATGGACTCCAAAACTGAAGTATTCTCCAGACTGCACCTGTGTCCAGATTGTGTGAACACTAGCAGGTAAGAATTTTAGCATGAATGTGGATTCTTTTTTTCCCCCTAATTGTCAGAGATTCTAAATCAATGATTTTTTTGAAAGCAGTTCTAATTACTGAATATTTTATTCTACATTACAGATTTTCCTACATAAGATAAAAAGAAAAGCAAAGGAGGTCATTATTTGGTTAAGCAGCTGAAAAATTTCAGGCAATTCACATCAAGACTTAATTTGCATGAAATTTCAGGGTACTTCGGAATAGTAGCCTGACACTTGGTCTGCTGCCAAAGCACATACTTCTGTTTACCTTTTTCTTTTTCATTAAAAAATGCTTGTCAGTATAAGGAAAACACAGAATTTTAGAAACCAGAATTAACTGCACAAAACATTGCTGTATCTGTACAAGATCCCTATGATGAAGATCAGGTATGTTCTACCTCTTGCGAGAGTGACAGGAATGTTGTATTATTAATTGCTATCTCTGTTTCTTTCGAATAGCTGACAACAGAAGTAATATTTGCAATTTAAAAAAGCAAGTGATATTAATAACAGCAGTGGATTAATAGTGATTTGCCATTGGATTTGATTAAGCAAGATACATTTAATTTAGGCTTATAAATAAGAATTTTGCTGGGGCAGAGATACCTTCTTGTCATTTTTTGCCACTTAAAGAGAATCTATAACTAAAATCTAGAATGCTTATTTTATTAAAAGAACAGTTAATTAATATAAGGCATTTATACTGATTAGATAAAACCAGAATTTCTTTAGCTTTCATAGGTTTTCACTTAGCTTTTCTTACAAAATATTAGACAGGAACAGCAAATCATTCGAGTTGTTTCATCTCATAAGAAATCTGAAAGTAATGCACCCCTCTCTACAAAAGCTAGAGATGAAACTAGTATTATTAAAAAGACTTTTATCAATAATAGAAGAAATTATAATAATAAATTCTTCAGCCTGACTCCCTTGAACATAAAGGATACATTTTCCCTTTCTAAGTAAAATAACCCAGACTATTCAAAAGACTTCAATGAGAAAAAAAATCAGACATTTCCATTTATTTTGTTCTTTTGAGGCATTACTATGGGTAACATCTGGTTAAATCAGCCTCCTGGTATTCTAACCAAACATGGTCCAATACAATATAGTGATTTCTGGCAATAAAACCATTACTAGAAGTAGTACTTAGTTTTTTACAAATTCAAAGAAAGAAAAAAAAGAAGCTCTTATGTAGTTGTACTCCATCACATGTACATGCTAGCAAATTGCATTAATAACTGAAAGTGTTTGCCCATCACCACTGTACTGAGAGAAACTGAAGAACTGTTTACTGATTTATACTCTAGGAAATGCCTACTTACTATTTAAAATCTTAAGAATGCCTGACTCAACATGGGTAAAACTTGCAGACATTGCCTTTCCTTCCACACTTGGTAAGAGTGTTACAGCTCAAGCCCACAGAAATGAAATTACTCGCGTCTCCACTGGTCCAGCGCTCCCCGCGGCACCCTGGGCACGGGAATGCCCTGAAGGTGAACATCCATCTCGCAGACAATCTGGCCGCTCTGTGCATGGTGTCTTTTAATCTGCCAATTTACACCACATAACCAAAAGGACAGAAACTTTTCTTGGAAATTTAACATCAGAACATCTTTCATTGGGTTCCTTCCCCCCCCAAATCATAGATACCATTGCATTGCTTGACTCTTTAATGCTCTCTGCAATTAAGAGTAAACCACTGAGTTTCTGATAAGCAGATATTGTCTGAATGGTTTAAATATTTGTTTTCAGTTTAAATCCTAAATTTGTTTATTAATCTGATATTAATGCTAATCTTAATCTGATATTAATCAATTCTGTTTTGCCCCTTCTTTGGCTTGGCAGCTGAGCATTTCTATATGTGTTGATTAACTAAATGCTTGACAGTAATTCTAAACTACACTGTTTACATTCTGCTTTTTCCCACTACAGAAATAAGAGTTACAAACTTCAAATTCAAAATAAATCTGTGGTATACCAAGAGGCTCCATTGAAGTTTTTCTGTCTCCACCCACTTTCCTTCTTCGTTTCTTAGGTGAAGATTAAGCCTGATAGTCTATAAAGCAAAGTTGGTATTGAAAGCTCAATATTTTTTGGTTAGAGGTATATAAAAAGAAGTTTCATTATTTCATTTGTAATTGAATGTAAGCAGTACAGAGTGAAATTGAGAAAAGCCAATTCAGTTAACATGCCAATCAATAGAAAAGCTTTTGCTTCACAGGTTAATTTGTTTCATAAAAGACATTTCTGGAATAAATGCTCTGAGGAATCCAAGGATTTTTAAGAAAAGCTCTATAATCTTTTTAAATGTGTAACAATGGCATTTCACTTCTGTATCCATAAGGAAAACATCATTTGTACGCACAGTGACAGCTGCCTGAGAAGTGAAAGATTAGAAGCAAGTGGGAAAAAAAAACAACACCAAAATAAAAGAAAGATTATAGACCAAGAATTATTACAAGAGGAGTGAGAAAAGCCTCACTTTAAACAAATAAGCAAAAAAATATTCATTATGTTGTGTAAACACCCTAAAGTGCACTAGAATTACAGTTGTGGCATGTTTTTTTTTAAATAAGTGACTTAAAAGTGAGAATGCAAATACAAAGCCAGACCACTGGAACACATTGCTTAGTAGCCTGACATCTTGTTCTCCTCAGAAAGGAAGCCCAAAAGAAGAGACCAACTTGTCTCAACAAGTTTGTGTTATATATATAAAGGGAAGAGAATATACAAGACATACCCATATAAATGAAAGTTGTTCAATTTTCAGAAAAAAAGTCATTTACAGGCAGTAAAGATCTTTTGATGAAACACTTGTGTATTTATAAGCACATCACTAATTGAGTAGTGTCTCCCCATAATGCTGACTCCGGCCTCACCCTTCTTGAGGTGACTGCAATTACAATACAATTGACTGTACTCTTCTTAGAACAATCTTTCCCTGACTTAATGACCTTGTCATCTCCTCATTAGCCCTTTTCCATCTAATCTTTCTCTTCACCTTCCTTCCTTGTCTTCAGAATTCTGCAAATAATCCAAAGAGGTCTGGTCTTAGTGCCTTTCTTTTCTCCTTCATCTTATTTACAAATATGTGAACTACTATAACAGTATAGAAAATATTTTTGCTATACAAACCACTTCCTCCTGACTCAGCTGCTTTCTCCTTGTACTGACTAACCATCAGCTTCACTTCCAATGGCTCCAATGAAACCCACTATTTGTTCTCAGACCATTGCCTCCTGCTTTTTCATTACTATGGACAAAATACCTTTTTTTTTTTTTTAAGGACACTGTCACATGTAACTACATCCTAAACCTTCCTAATTCCTTTCACACAAAGAAAAACAAATTACCTGAGTTATAACTTTTCCTGTAAGTCATCTTCTTTATCTAGACTATTAGACTCACATTTCAGCTGTAGTAATACCTTTGCATGTCAAGACCAGATGAGGTCTTGTTCAACCAGTGATATATTCAGAATTGCATTATAAACTCATTTGTGTAGATTGCTCTTTTGAGCCAACCACATTTTAAATGCATTGTTCTGTTGCTACATCAAGGACTATTTATCTTCAGTTTTAAGGAATGTCATAGTTTCTTTCTTATTCAATATCAAAGATATCAAGTGGCCCAGATTGCCACCTTCTATCACCTTTGACATATATTCTGTATAAAGATTATCTAGAAAGTATATATTCCATATTGTGAACTTTTCTCTGACATCTGTTTTGGATAAGCTTTCATTCAACATCTCCAATATTAACACTTTTTCTTCATTCACACTTTATTTTGCCATGATGCCCACAAAAAGCATGAGAAGACTCTAGCCATCAGTGCTCTAGGATGACTACCTGCCACACTGACTAGTGCTGCTCTTCTGATTCTTCTCCTACATCTCATCGTTTGTCAATCTTTTCAGTCAGTCTTTATTTCCCATCCCGGCTTCACAGAGCGACAAACACTAGTCTAAATAAATAACAAAAATAGAAACCCTGACACTGCAAACCACTTGTTAGGTTTGCTTATTCATGAGAATCTCTTCTTATAATGACTCAATATAAAAGTATACAATGAAAGTTTTCCTAATTTGATTACAAAACAGATAGGGAAATGCTGACAGAAAAAAAAAAAAAGTATATTTAAAACATGGAAATTATAGGCAAAACAGGATTGCCACCTAAATAACTTTATATTATTTTCACTGATGATCTTCCTTTAAGAAATAGTATTTTGGAACAAATTATTAAAAAAATTATAAAAAATGTATTTCTGAAAGTAATTCTGGTTGAGAAATTAAACTAAACTGGACCTCATCTAGAAAATTACTGTGCCTCCTCTGCATTTTAGGTGTCTTATGCAGAGCTGTCTCACATATGGAAAACTGCAGGTGGACACTAGTTATCAGAGAGGTGCTTTTGTGAATCTCAAAATACATTCTTAAGACCATTTCAAAAGTTTGTGATGTATCTTTCCTTTGAAACAACATTCAAATCTTTGTTTTCCAGTACTAGGAGTTTCTTTGAAAACAAATCTGTCTTTTGTAAAAAAAAAACCCTGTACCATATGCAGATGTAATTATTTTCTCTGATGCTGTAATTATTTCTTAGGAAACCAGCTGAAATGTCCAAGCAAAGTGATATGGTCCACTTGAAAAAAAAAAAAATTGGAGCAAGGGGATTCAAGAAACACAGGTAGACCTTGTTCACATTCGAAGATTCCGATGAATTAAAGAAACCAGAAAAAAAAAAAGAAACACACAAGAAAACAAACCAAAAAACCCACAGCGAAAGCATGAAGTTGGATTTCTCTAAGAGATAAATGTATGACTTCTGATTCTATCACCTAAGGGGAGAAGTCTGACTTTTTACACACTCAATAAACAAAAAGAATCATAACCTCACTCAACTGTGGATCTGACCTAAAGTCCTTGAGAAAATTACAAATGCTCCAAATGGTTTGGCCAAAGAAGGGACATTAGAGTAGTACCAAAAGCCCATTACTCCTTGTTCACTTTTCCTATATCAAGTTGGATTAGAATAAATCTCCTAACTGATTCCATGCAAATAGCTTATGTAAGTTGTGAACCACAGATTTCAGGTTTTAGCATCAAGTTTTGCAAGCAATGAAGTCATTGCGTATAGCCTTACTTTCTAATGGATCTCAAAGCACAAGGAGATCAAGGACAAAACCTTTTAGACGTACAGAAATTAAAAAATGTTATACATTGAATATATATATTACTTATTGAACATTAAGTATTAAAAACCAGCTGTAATGTTTATGGCAGCTAATTCTTTTAAATGCATACTATATTTCTCAAAAAAAAAAGTAGCAGAGATAACCCATAAAATAAGTCTTCCATAATGGTATAGTCGTGGCTGGATTTTGGTACTAACTAATAATTAATAATAATCATCAGCAGCTATTATTAATTTTATATTTTTTGCAATACATAGGCATGAGCATCATATTTTCATGCTGTGTTTTTCTCTGAAAAGGTCATTTGCATGTAACAGATTTGGTCATTTTTTTCTATGTCTTCTGCTCAGTTCCTCTTTCCCCTTTATGCAAATACAACCATGGAACATACAAGTCTGAAAAAAATATTCTTGAAATTTTGATGTATGATTGAGCAAATACATTTAGACTAAATTCAATTTCAAGCCAATGCTTACTGATCCAAATAAACTAAATATGTATGAGCTATAATTTCCTGCTTTTTAAATTGAAGCTTTTCAATATTCAAAAGAAACCATGCATAAGAAAAGCAGGTGAATAACTAGATAACACTGATATAGCTATGAAACGCCAATCAAATTATACAAAAAATTACAGAAGATTTCCACAATCTGGAAAAGACTCTTGCTTGAACATTAGGAAGATGCTCCTTGTATTTCATCCTGCATCTTCTGTTTATATCTAATCATTCTTCACTTATATTTGGCAGCTGCAAACAAGGGAAAATCTTTGCAAATTTCAGACATTAGAAACCAACATTTTGTTTGCAAAATCTTTTTGAACTATCCGTAAATATTTTTACATGGTCAAAAGTAAACAAGTAATGAATTCAGTCCACCAAATTTACTTCCTTCAGTTATGGGCTTCCTAAACAGCAGATTAAAGTGTTTCTGTGGAAACTGGATATACTCCAGGCATCTGAATCTACAGGAAATAATTCTGAATTTGGTTGTGGAAGGATTAACTAATTAATTTTATTTTAAAATAGTATTTTTTCAGTCTAATTTCATCCACTGTAAATTACCTATCACAAGCTCAACATAACTTCGTCAACCATTGCTCTATGACCAAATTCCTCTTTTTTTTGTATTAGTTCTAAAAGGTAATAGTTCATACATAACATTTTTTTAGAAGTTCGGCTATCTTTTACTGCAATACACTTTCTAAATCCTTACTTTTTCTGTGGCTCTTCTGAACTCTCTCCAATCTTTTAATCCTGTTTTTGAACTCTGGACAAAGGACTGGACAAAGGAATACAATAGAAATTATGGACATACCAAGTGCAACACAAAAAAGTGTTCATTTCTTCATTGTGAACCAAATGATATATATGTAACGGAGTTCTTTTGGAGTTTATTGCTTATCCTCCATGGTCTAAGTTTTTTCGAAGTCACCGCTTCCTAAAATGAAGGTGCCTGCACTGTGCATATCCTTAGAATTCTTAATTTCTTCACTCATAAGTTTACACTGGGCTGCAATGACACGCTTGCTGTTTGTATTAATCCTACCTGCTTAGCAATTCATATCACTGGCACATTTAATCTCTTCTTTATTGACTACACCTATCCCAATCTTCATCCCATATTCAAATTTAATCAGTGCCACTTCTGGGTTCTGCTTCAAGAAACAGATAAAAACTAGGTTCCAAAGCTATCAGTGATTCCTGTAGAACTAAGATAGAAACATATCCACCAGCTTCTACACAAAAAAAAAACCATTTTAAAGTGTATCAGACAGTCTCCAAATTGTGGGTTTTGTATGATTTTGCTTCTTTAAATGCTTTGCAATGTCAATTCTACTGCCTTATAGCAGCTTATATACATTTCTATAATCAAACTTGTAGCAATTTATTTATTAATAAAAATTTAAAGTTGATAAAACTATACTTCTTAGATCTGTATTAATCAGGATGAATTATTTTAAACATCTGTTCATTGTTCACTCTATTTTAATCTGGTCATTATTACTCGTTCAGATCAGCATATTGCTCAGCATTGGTATCAAGCCTGTTATTTCTCTCTTTCTTTCAAATATTGGTTTCTTTTTGTTCCATTTCTGTTGATTTTCTTTGCTATTCTACAATTTACAGACACCAGCACAGAAAGACTTGGAAGTCTCAGATTCTTGGGTACTGTTTTTCTGCATTCACAGATTTATAAATGCTAAATCCAGTGTCACTGTTAATATACAAGGGGTTTACTGTATAAAATGAAAACATACGTGAAATAGGAATATATATGGAATTCTATCCAGTCATAGAAGTCACATTGCCTTTTTTAGTCTATTAAAAAAATTTTAAAATAAACCCCAATCTCCATCTTCTAATTTGCATACATCACCTTCTCAGTTCTTCCTTAATTAAATAAAATCAAATAATTTTAACTTTCCAGCCATGCAAATTTTCCAGCAAGTTTTAGGAATATCAATTAATTTCAAATTCCATATTCACAAATGAGCAGCTATAACTCCTATATTGTCCAGAATTCCAGTATTTGTGCATAAGCAATTAAGAATCCCTTCTCTTTGTATTTCTGGTTGTCTTGATTCATTGTTATTATTCATAACCTGGCTTTGTGCTAACAGCTCAGAAACTTGACTTTCAGCTCAATGTTATGTTAATTTCTTCCTTCTTTTTTACCCTTGCATTTTGTGTCAATATCTATTAAATTGTTATAGCAGTTAGCATATTAGGTCACTGTGAACAGTGGAGCAGGTGGTCTATATGTATCTGAAAATTTAACACATATGTATCTATGATTCATTCATGCTTCTAGAAATTAAAGAACATTTAGGGAAGTAATACAAAGTTCCTTTAGAGATCTGCAGTTGATCCAAACCTTCTAAAACACTTGAGCTGTGTTTTGTCTTTCTTTTTTTCCATGCAGAAAGAGAAAATATACATATCAAGCAGCTGGTAGTAATTCTTATAAATATGTAAAGCATACAGTTTTATGATCAGCTCCACAATTCTGGAGTTAAACAAATAATATTATTGAACACTGCACACTGTACCAAACTAGGAAGGATCTTAAGATCTTTATATCTACAGCAACAATTTTACTTTTTTAAAGATTTATTACTTTGTAGTATAAAGTTCTCCATTTCATTACTAATCAGCCATACCATGCAAACTTTTCAGGAATTTATTTAATAGTTAGAATGAGTACAAAAATTACGCTTTCTTATTCTGTGTATGTGTGTGTGTATTCTTCAAAGAAGAAGAAAAAGCTCTGATCAGAGATTAACTGAAGATGACTATTCAATTCCATAGGAACTTTCTGCAATGAAGGAAATCTATATTTTTAAAGTATCTTCATGAAAACAGAAGAATGTTTGTTCTCTCTCTTCCTTTCTGGGACAAGAACAGTAGCCAAGCATATACCAGAATAAGGAAAATCTTGAATAAAAAATATTCAGTGAAGAAATATATAATCAGGATATTGTGTTTACAAAACTAGATTACATCCACCAGGCTGTTTGGTAAGTCAGAGTTATCTTTCCCTCACAAAATTATATTTTCAAGGAAGTAGACACAGAAGAATATTTCCTCAAAAGCTGCCTAATTAAAAAAGTGACAGACAGCTTCAGTTAGAAATAACTCTGCAAATATGAAAAACAAAAAAGGCTGTGCCAAAACAAATACACAAATTAAAGATTTAAGATAAGCCTTCTGGTTATCAGTATGATCTGATTGTGCTCACACAGAAGAAATGAGCATTCTACTGCCACAGAAAAACAGATAAAAACAGGTTAGAAAGCAGTGGTTGTGGATATAGAGAATAGCCATACACTAACAAAGAATTAAATTAAATCAAAACAGATTTTTAAGTAAACTTAATAATGTGTCATGTAAAATGATGTTAAAAGACACCAGTCAAATTCAAAATTAGTAAATGTCAAAGTTAAGATTATACAAACTACCACAATTTGCCTCCTTAATATGTATGCTTGATGATTGCTCCTTGAATACTGGTTACATGATTTCTTTCTCTTTACCTCTCCCAGCTCCCCTTTCCCAGCTGAAGTACAGGATAGACAGTTTTAACAGGACGTTATATTTTGGTTTTGTGTTCATTCTTGAACTTATGATCATACTTGCTGTGTATCACCAAGATGTCTCTCTCAGAAGGTAATTATCCTCATGAACATTTCTGCTGTAAACACTGTAGCATAGCAATACTACACATTTAATAAATGCATATCTAAACAAAGGGTACAATAATGTCTTATCATATTTTTAACATTACTTAGATTCTTACATTCTCCACAAATGTGTGTTTTTACTATAGACAAAGGGGGTGGTTTGCACTCTGCCATACTGTTCTCTTGCCTCTCTCTTCTCCTGTTCTTCCCCCGCCAACCATGTAATTGCCCCTTCTTACACAGGATATGGATTTTACCTTACTGCAATCCAGTTCAGCTGGCTAAGTGGAACAAGGATATAAGGTGGTTTTTTTATTATTTTTTATTTTTTTTTCCCAGATTGGTTTTCTGTTGTGACTTAAACCCCCTTACCATATGATCAGATGAGCATCAAAAGTGCTTGATGGAAAATTCTTCATTGAATTCTGCATATAACAATCATCTTTAACTTTCTGTATACATACATCATGCTTATTAAGATTTTTCTGTTTTATGTCTCTCTATATATGTATATAAATGCACATATTACATCTGGTACATGCAAACAATCAACAATTATAAAACCCTCAGATCATCACAACAGCAAAGCAAATCTCAAGTTAAGAAAATTTTGTCTCAGTGTTTACAAATCAAAGTTTCACAGCGCTGGTAGTGAAAAATGTAAATAACTTTTTCCAGTTTGAAATGGAAAGAGGTGGCAAATACCCCACAGAATTTTCTGTGCAATAAAAATAATTTTAACTTGACATCTATTTACCAGTTAAATGAAAGTCTATCACTGCATTATTTGGACATTGTAGATATGAAATGGTGAAGCAGCATTATTTTGAAGATAAAAAGAAATATTTAGTTATGCAGATATTTCAAGCCATTCAGGTAATCTCATTATTTTCATCCTAGCTCTGTAATCTTTACCCATGATATCAAATGTTAAATTTAAAAAAATATCAACGTTCTTATTCCTTTAGCTTGTGACTCTCAAGTTGCAGAGGCATTTAATAAGTAAATGAGAACACTGTTTAGGAGGAAAAAAAATCAATTCTGAGCCACAATTAAGAGAAGTGAGTTCAACAAGGTTGGATTATAGACCTGCAAAATCTCCAGAGAAGCTGGATAACATTTTATTGCATATGAATGTTTCTTAACTTTCCAAATATCCTACCTGATATAAGTCTTCAACCTTCAGAAATGCTACGGCCATTAAATTGTTTGATTTTACCAGTAAGGAAGCACTGGCTCCATCATTTTTTTTAAATAAACTATTATAGGTTTATTCATTATTTATAGGTATTTAATCTGTAACTGGAAGTTTTAATGCCTAATACAGTGGGTTATCTGCTTCAAAAAATGCTGAGATTTAGCAACAGTGCAAGGGTATGCACAAATGGACAAGTAATAAGAAGGGAAATTTGTAGAGCCTTCATGTAATTCAGTAGCCCCCTGCTACAATGTCCTGTACCTTAGCCTTTCCCTCCCTCCTTTTTGTACCTCTTCTGAATCTCATTTTCCTTGCCTCAGTATGTGATTTGTTGTGGGTTACAGAGACACGTTTTAAGGACCTGTAAGGACTTGTTCTTCTGGAAGAGCAAAGGGGGAGGAGAGGCAGAGTAGAGGAGCTGTCTGTGGTATGGGTTGTCCACATGGGCATCTTAAAGGGAAACCCATGTTATACACAAGAAAAATCACATTCGGAGTATTATTTAAAAGCACCCCAGCAGCCAAAATATCAGCACACAAAAAATAGCCCCATTAACACACAAAGAAGTGCCATAGCTGGTCAGCTATCCTGAAGGCAGATTGGCAACATCTAGAAGATGGGGTCATGAGCTATGAACAAATATTTTCATGTATCTATTGACACTGGCACTGCTTCAATCTAAAAAAAACCAGAAGTAGTTAGTGACAGATGTGTCTTTTTCTCCATTTAAATTCACGTTGTTTTTCTGCATTCCCAATGTATTTGACTGCTTTGTTCCAAAGTGTTAGATTTACTATGTAAATTTGGATTCAGTTTGCTTTTGTGAGAGAGCGGCAGTCTGTAAGCCATTATAATAGCTGTAATGCACATTCTTGTTTGTTTCCACCTTGTCATACAGAGATCAAGATCACTTTCAGATGAAAAAATTAGTAGAAAGCATAAGTTTTGAATGCAGCATGTATTGTTAAATGCAGCTCATTGAAGACCTATAAATTTTCTCTAAGGGCTACTCAAGTCATGCCTAAAGGTGCAGCTTTGACAAAAAGTGAATCAAGAGAACCTGTCACTGAACTGAAATATAAACAGCACCCAAATACATAATTAAAAAAAAAAAAAAGTTAAAATAGAAAGTATTTGCTTATATGCAATTGGACCACTAAATCTAAACACATTCAGTTAATGATTTTCTAAAAGGAAGATATTAATGTAAGTTAACTTTCTAGAATTTTAGGATGAGAGAAGAGGGCAGTCTTTCAGTTTTCCTCAGCTGTACTTAAAAACTGTGTTTTCTGTTGAAGACACTGCACTGTATTACTAGCTTGCTATATTATTAACAAAATAATCTATTAAGGTGTTTAAAGCCAGAAATTCTGTCAACACAGTACTTACAAGGATCTTACTTATTCCAAACAACATTGTAGGTCTCAGGACAAAACGTGAATTTTTTATTCTGAAGACATAAAAAGCGTGATTTTTTTATGTAAAAAAGGGCATCAAAAACACTCAAGAAGTTCACAAAGTCTACTTCCCCTATGCACCCATATAATAGAACAATGGAATAATTTAAAGTGGCACCAATTCAAATAATCAACCAGAAGAGAATACATTTGCTGTTCAGTGAAGGAACTCTTTGCAGATTTCTTCTGTACTTATGTTTCATTCATTTGGGCTTATTAGCTATATACTGTCATAAGGCAAGAGTGCTGAATAGAATTTATTAAGTATTAGTACAGTTGATTACCACAGCCACTTTAAAAGTCAGCCAGTCTCTTTTTCACACATAAGAGAGAATTATTAGCACTAGCATAACTAACATGCGTGTGCTAAGGGATACTCTATTTTTTTGCTGTATTACAAAAGGCAGCCTCTGAACACCAACCACTTTAAAAGTAATTTATATTTGGTAAAGCCTGACACAAAAAGAAAAGTATCTAATTTATTATTTTTAGCTTTTTATTATTATATATATATTTATATTTTATTAGAATTTTAATACAGAGTATGAATTAAGTGTGTGTCACCTCAGGCCCTTAGATAGAAAAAGACTGTAATTCATCACCTACCACAAATGTTTTACAGTACTATAAAGAAGATTAAAAATAAGGTGCAATTTGAACTTTTGTTCATTGTTTAACAGGAAATATTTGCTTATACATATTTTTTCAGTGCATACGTCCCTCCTGTTACTCTGAGATATTAGTGACTGTCATCCAGCCTTGGCAAAATGATCAGTATCAAGAAATAGGCAACATAGTTTATTTAAAGGCATCTTACAGTGACTAGTTCAGACTTAATGGTTCCACTTGTATAAGCTGGGGTTTGAAAAGACGATTACCACATTCAATACTTTGGGTATGAATTTACTTTGAAACTGCATTCTCCTGAATGCTTGATTGGGAAGAAAGGAGCTATGCCTTTGGAATATTGTCATTCAAGCTAACATATGGAGGATATTCCAAAACAAACAGAATAGAGACCTTTCTCTATGAAAGACCAAACAAGTAATTTTTAAATTGGAAAAGTTCTTCAGAAAAAAAAAAAAAAAAATCGAATCTAAAGATTTATGAATAGTAGAACTTAGTAGACTTAGCATACTTATACAAGTATTCTACTATTTTCTTCATACCATATATAACTCTTAAAATGGAAAAGAACCTCAGTGCAGAAAAATCCCAGTAAACTGAAGCATTTGAACCCATTCCAGCAAGTTAAGAATATTGTTTGTTCATTTGAGGTTTTACCCTGCAAATAATTAGTATAGAAAATCCAATGGTTCACAGGACTGAAATCTCAACAACTATTGCAAAAGAGCTAATAATTTCTATTCTTTTTTCCAATTTATAAAGCCATTTGCCAATGAGGAAGTCTCTGAAGGTTCGATTATCTAAATTTGTGCCTGGCTTGCGAGACAAACCAAGACGTGATTAAATACGAACTAATGAATTAATTACTCTTCAGCTTCTTCAAAGCAAAAAGAGAATCACCTACAGTTCTTTTCTGTTTGTTTACAATGCTTCGACATAAGCCATAGATGTGAATTACAAGGAAATCTGAGACAAGAAAATGGTGACTTTTAAGCAAAAAGGAGGAGTAAGAAGCAAATAGTAAACTAAAGATGTACTTTGTTTTGGTTTTAAGTCTTCACGAGTAGTTTTATTTCTTCATGTGGTCTGGAAAGAATGGAAGGATACTAACATTATGCACTACTGAAAGGATTAATATCTCCTTTATTTCATATCATTTCCAAATTTGTTGCACTTATTAAATCAAATTTAAATGAAATCTAATTAAATCAAAAATCTAAATATTAACCACAGCCTCAATTCCCAAGCCCACTTGGAAAGCTGGATGGATTTTCCTAAGACAAAGAGATTCTTGCATGGATTGCCAATCTTCATGAAATAAAAAAAAGTTCTAGTGAAAGTGTTTCTAGGCTATGGTTAGTTTGCAAGTAAAAGCAGAGATATAATTCTGATGGGGATATGTGTGTCTTCGTTGGTTGTTTTACAATAGATCAATTTCTTTGTAAATATTTTGATGTGCTTCTTCACAAAAACATCCCAATCGTCACCCATTTATTTGAGTAAAGATTTTGTTCCTAACATTCCTAATAGTGTTCTTAATGATCTCTGTAGGTAAAAGGTATGTGTTCAAAAGCCATACCTGAAAGAAAAAAGCAGCAGAAGTCAGTACTAGCAGCTATTTGAAACTCCAGCACTTGTATTTGTATGTGACAGTGTGTTTATGTGCAAAAGAAGTCTGCTGGTTTAGGTATGAGTGCTACATAAGTTCATTTCAATCACATTTAGTTTATTCATTCTGTTTCATTCTGAAGGAACAAATTCATTCTGATCATTTCATCTATGGCTGAGAAAATTGAACTCTAACAGATTGCAGTCCCAGAAGAAATTGCTTGGTGTTAGAGCTGCAAGTAATTGTTAAACTCCCACAGGCCTCAGGGGAGAAAGCATGTCCTTGATTAGAAAAACAAGTGGGGGGAGGGAGGGGATGAGAGAAATTATGCTTATAGTTAATGGGTATGGTGGCATTGTGTATTAAATACTCTGGACAACTAAGTCATATTTTCTATTTTTAACTAGAATATTAATTAATATTTAATGTAAATATTATTATTTAGAGCCTGTAGGTTTTTTTCATACTGAAAGGTAGATATCCTTTTAATACGAAATGAGCTGTTAGTGAGCAGATAAACACAGAGCTAAGACACCTACTTCTATTCATTCTTATTCTTATTAAACTATATACTTCTGACAACTCAGCAACAAACACAAGTTCAGTTGTTCTCTCCTGAAAAAAAATATATTGCTGAAAAGTCAATCCATGGTAACGAGAATGTTTTGATGGTTTCTAAGATTGCAAAGAATATGATTATTGAAAATGGCGTGACTTTTTTCATATTTCTGATTATATTCCAAGTAAGACTCATTTACACACTAACCAGCATGAATGACAGAAGGAGAGTTTCAAAGGTCTAAATTCATTCAAGACTCAAGATTTGTATGGGATCTTTCTCTGGACACAAAACTGTAAGTGGTGTGTATACTGTGTCCATAATGATTTTTAGTTAATTACTTAAAGGTATTTAGTGTTCATATTTGAAGATGGAAACAGTGCAATTATACTGGATCCCTAGAAATCTTTGTTGCTGTTGAACAGAAGATATATAGCATAAATATTCTTGAACTTTCAGACTTTGAGAACATAAGTGAAGTTAAGCATATGGGCAGAAGAGGAAGTAAATTTATGGGCCAGAGTTCCACCTAGCTTAGATAGCTTCAAATAGTAACAGATGAAGCTCCTCTCAAAGATAAGGAAGTCTCTCTTTTTTTGAATCTTTTTCCCCTAGATCACTAAATAGTGGGACCATTGAGAAACTGCTATGTGGTCATCCTCAGAGGAACCTGAGGTTTAGGTTTAGAAAACCTAGAACATTTATTTCTAATAATCTCCCTGTAGTAGTTGCAGCTTCCGGCCCAGACTTGTTTGGGGCAATTAACTATCACACTGATCTAAGCAGCAGGAATTTCAAGCTATCAAGTTTTTGAGCTTGACCCACGGCCTCTGTTTTTCAGAAAAGTATCTTAAGAGCCAAGTTACTCTAGATAGGGGACTTTCCTTAGCTCCAGGCTGCACTACTGTGAATTAAAGTTAATAGGAGCTAGCTTTATGCTAAGATCTAACAGGAAGGGGAGCCCTTTAGCATTAGGAAAGACTGATTTCTTTTCTTACATTCAGGGACTGACTGTATCTTTTTCAAGCAAATGTTCGAGGACAGAATTGTATCCACACAAGAAGGAATAAAAGGATTTCCATTCTCAGAAGAAACCTTCCCAGATTAATATAGATACAGGGTGTCTATTATTCATTCTCTCTCTAGCCTTCTTGTATCATGACTGACCTTCAGAAGAGTGACTCCATTTCATACTTCCCTGTAACCTGGTGGAAAGGATATTTCAAGAAGAGCATCAACAAATTGGCTGAACCTCCATAAGTTCATTGAAAGCCAAAAGCCTGGACTTCTCACTACCAAGACTGTATGAATTTAAAAAATTATGTGAAGGAAAAAAACACACTCTTTCTTTTGTTACATGTTTACACGTAAAAGGAATGTTTTGAGTCTATTCAGTAAATTGAAATATGTTGCTCTTATCATCTAATTATCTGCATTTCCTAGCTCAACAAAAGTCTTCAGACCTTTCTTTCTTTCTGTCTTTCTGTCTTATACAGTGACCCAGTTGCAGACAGACTTACATCTTGGAATACTCTATAGCTTGTTAATGAGGATAAGAACACCAAGAATAACCCCATCAAGGGATACTTATATAATCAATATGAAGCAAGATGTAGAGATCTCTTTTATCTGAGAGGCGCAAATGCAGATTCATGTTAGCAAAAGGAAATTAAAAGGAAAGGTTTCCCCTTTTGTGAAGCATATGTTATTGTTGCTGAGCTACTAGATATGAGGGAAATACCCCTTTTTTGTCTTCTAGTTTTGTGAATTTTTGTTTCTTTTGCTACTTTTATCAGTCCAGGGTATTAAGGTAATCAAACCAAGAAGAAAGAATATTTAATAACTTAGAGAAATTGTTATTAACAATCTCCCTCTCTACTAAATAATTTGTTAGCATGCCAAGCCACATTTTAAAAAGTTCTGATTTTTGGTATCCCAAAAATACCTGATGTTGTTTTCAGGACAAAAGTTTTTAGCAAGTAAAGTACAGCATGGGTAACCTTTTCCATTATTTTGGCAAACTAATCTTAAAGCATTTATACTACCTTTCCTGCCATTTTGAAGGATTAAACATAACATGAAATGGTTTCAGACCTGCCACTCACTCTCCCAGGTATAAGTCCAGGGTTACATCTGTAATTTTATATTCTTGAAAACAACTGTGGTTTGAGTTGTTATAAGTGTATTGTATTGGCCATAGCCTTTGAAACACCAGTTAAAATAGCTATATAAGCATTGACAGCCTATGTCTGCATATATTTATAATTAGATGTATTTACTTTGCAAAAACCTAGGGAAATTACAACTTTCTGAATAGAAAAATTAATATAGTGAATGCACTTAACATTCAATTCTTTGAGTATTTAGGGTATTTAATAATAACACAAGTAAGAAAACAACAGCTCTTTGGATTACATTATTTCAACCACAAACTTCATTAACTAGGTTTTTTTCATAATTTTCTTACTGTATTTTCAGTACCTGATGCTACACACGCGGGTTTCTGAAATCCAAGAAATCTGTTGTATGATAGTAGTAAAGATATTTTCTATATTTTTCTAATCCTGAATATTGTATCTGATTATCTTTTTTATCATGTTTTCAAATATTGAACACCTACACTCTGTTGCCCACGTGAAACAAAAAAGTTGTTCACTTTAACAGGATTTAACACATATCAAATGTAATACTATTTTCAACAGACATTTGTGCAGAACTAATACTTAATATAATAATCTAGCTAACATTCATGGCAACAATGTTTAAAAAGCAATTTTCACTAAATGTATGGAACTTGAAATGCATAAAATAAAAGCATTTAATAAATAATTCCATAAAAGAACTAATCCTTTTTTTCTGCTTAAGTGTTATGATTCCTACTCTATCTCAGTGTATACAGGACAGTGAATTGGTTTCTGCTTTTATTATAAGGTTTGAGCTGTACTGTTATTACAAATTCAGATTGATGTAACTCAGAGAATAGTATCCCAATGAGACTGTTGCTTTAAATAATGACTCCAGGATCTGATCTTCTTTTGACACAATACTGTGTTAATATATTATCAGGAAAAAGGAAAGGGAAGCCAGTTCCTACTTCACTGAAAAAAAACTACATCATTATCCTCTATCAACAGCAATTGTATCCATTTGATTCCTCTCTTTCACAAACACACAACAAAATAAAAACACAAAAATAGATACAGTAAAATTAAGAAAACAGTCAACCAATTATAAAAATGACTAGGTCTGATTTTCAAGCTATCCATATTCAAAGAAGTTCCAAAACAGGATCCACTGCAGTGTAGAAATTGAGTGACTTCAGCTGAAAAAAGGGATGGAACCAGATGCTGTTCAATTTATCTTGAATGCAGAAATCCTACAGGCACATTCTCAAAGGTTTTCCAGATTAATTTTAGGCAGCGAAAATTGGCTTAACTTCTATCCAAACAAGCAATGAAAGATTTTCTGAAGGTTTTCCTATTCTTATGCCAGTATAGAATGCATATCAAGACAAAATGCCTTTTCTTAGTCATGTTCTGGATGAACTTTCTATTATTTCATAGAAAATTATTTTTTTTATGTGGAAGAAGATTTTTTTGGTATTTCATCTATTTGCTCCTTAATGAACAGTTGTCCCTATATGTTATTTATATCAGGTGTATATAGTACAGCAGTTTTTGTTAAATACTGTGGAAAACACAGTTCCAGTTTGATACCCTCTTAAACAAATGGCAGTAATATAGGGCTAATTCTTCTTTCAGCGAAACCAGAAAGGAAAATTATTTATTCATAAGGTATCGCACAAAATTCATTAGCACAGCTGTTACTGCCTGCACAAGGAATTCCAAATGAACATGATGGGTTATAAATTTAAATTAAAATTGATTAGTAATGCAAATCTTAATGACTGCAGAAACAGGACTATGTAAAGTCATGACATTGTGTACAGTATTTCTCTCTCATGAGCTATTTTAAAAATATCTTTATGGATAGTGCCAAACTGTATCTATGGAGGTATATCAGAAATGAGACAAAACTCACACATATCATTAGTGGCCAAAGAAGCCACTTAGTGAACCAACCTGCTAGTGTATACTTTGTGCCAGGGGAAACAGCCTTGTTTAGCACTCTTTCCAGGGCACTTTTGGAATATGTAAATTATGTTTCTCTGGCTTCATTTTCATTAGCAGTTCAGCTAATGTCTTTAATGCTGTTAATATACCTATCTAAATCCTTAAGATCTCAAATCGTCTGTCCATTTCCAAAAGTGATAAACATACTGTCAGACACAGGTAATATATTATTCTGCTCAAAAGTGTTTTGGTAAAATGGACATGTATTTTTCAATTTTTATTAGAAACATGTGGTTGGTTAAGTTAGCTTTATAAAAGCATAATCAAAATTCACATAGTCAGCTCAATCCCAATTGGAACAATAAATCTTGTCTCTAATTAGAGCATCCTTTGACATGTTTATTAATTATATGTTACATTTAAAACATATTGAGAAATTACAGTGAGGAGAAAAAGTACAAAGCTGTAAGAGAGAGACTGTGGTTTGAATCCATTATTTTCTTTCTTTTCTCTTATTTTGTCACTGAGGCTGTCGTACTTCCCAACCATGCAGATACTCATTTGAACTTACATGTTGCTTTACAATCTGCAAGTCTGCATTTAATTTTTACTGTTAGGATCTATGCCATGATTTTGACCAACATGCTAATGTTCAAGTTCAAGGCTATGGATTTAATCCATCTTGATTATAACCTTAAGGTCATGTTCACACTCAGGAAGGACTTTATTCCAACTCCAAGAATTCTTAACAGACATTTATTTATGATCCAGAAAAAAAATTACATCCAATTTTTATTATTTTTTTAAATCAAATGACAGAGAGGAGTCTCTTACTCATTTAAGTTTGTGAGCCCAGCAAATTCCTCTGTTGAAGCAGCACAAGAAAAGCAGGGACAACTAATTAGGTAAAAGTCTATGTAAAGCCGAGACAAACAAGACATTCCTGAAATTACCGAACTGTTTTACCTCTCAAAAAATAAGCTACCCCTGACCATCTATCTCAAAGGGAAAATTATTCAGCTTGTCTTTTCTCTTCAAAACAAATTATTAATTAAACTTCTAGGTTTTAACTGGGAGGACAGAATTACACTTAATTTTGTGGCTAGTTCATAGAAATAAGTTTCAAGGAAAGCATACACTGCCAGTTCAAATGAATGAGGCATTATCTTGACCTTGCTGCTTGGTGCAGCAGGATTATTTCTCTTTTGAATATATATTTGTGATGAACAGTACTTACTTAAGTGGCAGACTGGAACTACTCAACTTCAGGAAAAGTAAATAAATATGAAACAAAAATAAAAAAGGCAATTCCTTTCTGCAAGGTAGACAGGAATTTTGAGAAATATGGGACAACTGTCCAAGACATATAAAAAGTCAGATGTGAAGTGGGACAAGCATAAGAAGAAATGAGATACAGAAAGCAGTGGCATATCTTCAGTCTGGATCCCCATTCACTTTACATCTGACACTGAAATGAAGGAAAAAGCTATTGGATGACTGATGTGTTGAAAAATATGGAGAGGAAAACATAAAGTTAAGAGTGTATTATTTAAATGGAATAGCAATAATAAAGGTGAAAAAAAAAAGAAAATAATTTCTTATAAATAAATAAAAGCTACATGACTATGTAGGTATGTAAAAAAGCTTCTATAGATCTAAAAAAGGGAGGAAAGCTACAGATTTTGTCACTTGCAAATTACATGAGTCATCCCAGAGAAGTGTCAATGAGAAATCTATACTATACAAGAATGTAATTCTTTGTACTTCACATATTTTACAGAAAGGAAGGGTAGGGACCAGATCTACTTTTAAAGTAGATTTAGACAGTTATATATATAAAAAAACCCACCTAGAACTGTTTTTTCTGATTGTGTATTTCTGGGTCTTGAACATAGGATCTCAAAAAATATAAAATAATTCTGAATTAAAAACACAGAAATATAAAAATGGAGCCAGGTTCAGGTAGCTAAAACTCAGTTAATTAGAAAGAAAAAAAATGCTTTACTGTTTGATATGCCACCATTAGGGCAGAAAGAATCTTAGAGAAAAATATAAGTCCAAAGAGTTAGAAATTCAATCGGTCACTTCATTGAAAATCATCAGCTCATTCAATCACTGTTCACTTTTCTATGAAATATGTTTGTGCATCATTGTTTCCTGTTCAGCTAATATTATGATGGCTATCTGTGCACCATCTGTTAATCTTCTAGGGAACAACTGATATAACCAGTTTCATTGTGCAAGTGCTAAATAGGCTGAGCATTGGTTCTTTCACAGTCTTTACACCTTGCATTTCAAACAGGAACTGAATGAGAAAAGTGAAGTTCTTCCATCAGTTGAGGTTCTTTTGGTCAGCTGTCTCCTCACCTGGTAATATGTACAACCAGCTGCCTAAAATTTCTATGTAAAAGCTGGTTTTATTTTTATATGAGCGTGTCCACACTGCTGAATTACAACAGAATTTTGAGGCCTTGCAATTCTACTGCTAGGGGAGAAAAAATTTCGGAAGTTAGGAAGTACAGTTTGGCTATAAGTATAACATATGCTATCTACATATTATATGACATGCACAAAATACCAGGCAGGAATTTTTCTTCTTTTTAAATTTATTTATTTTATAAATACCATCTGGATATTCGAGATCGGCTTTCAAACGCTGATACTAATCAAGAACCAAAAGTTGGCGCTTTTTTTATTCCTTCTTCTCTCTCTCTTTTTTTTTATAATGTCAAAGGATTGGCGAGAGCACTGGTTTTATCCAAACTTGGTAATCAATTCCACATAAATGATCCTGCAATGCTTAATGCTTATGCCCATTGAGTTAAGATCTATTCCAAATACTCATCAATTTCACCATATAAAGAAAGAAAATGAAGTTTAAGAACACGATCATCAACATTGTAAAGAAAAATAAGACATGGTAAGGGAAAATAGTGAAGTGCTGTCATCATGTAATAACTTAAAGGGTAGAACTTTGCTGTCAAATGCAGATACGATGCAGAAGAAATGTTTTCTAACCAGGATCTTCAATAGGAGGAAGATAAAATAGACTGACATGTAATGTAAAATCAAATTTCAAAGGAAAAAAACATATTTTCCCTGTCTTTCAAGGAATGTGGGTTTGATTCTCACTTTGACTGTGAACTTCTTTGAACACCTCAGGCCTTTTCTAAAATGAAAAAATCAAAGGAATTTGAGGTAAGCTACTTGCCTTAAATTACAAGTTTAAAGATTAGATAACCTTGAAGACATTTCAGCTCTTCAACTGAAATAAATAGTATAGATAGTGGACCTGAGAAAAGCTGAATAGTACACAGCAGGTTGTCTGAATCTTAAAATATACTGCTGTCTCTAAAACCCTGTGATACAAACATGCATCAATTTGGAGTCAGGAAAAAAAGAAATAAAAGAAATAATAAGAAGATTCCATGAATTCTTGCTGAATTGTTGTGGTTTCTGGGGGGCAGCGATCACTGCTCGGGGACTGGCTGGGCGTCGGTCGGCAGGTGGTGAGCAGTTGCATCACTTGGGGTTTTTTCCTAGGTTTTGTTTCTCTGTCTCTCTCGTTGTTTTCCTTTTCATTACAAGTTGTTGTTGTTGTTGTTGTTGTTGTTATTATTATTATTATTATTATTATATTTCAATTATTAAACTGTTCTTATCTCAACCCATGAGTTTTCTTACTTTTGTTCTTCAGATTCTCTCTCCCATCCCACTGGGGGGATGGGTGAGCGACAGGCTGTGTGGGGCTTAGTTGCCTACTGGGGTTAAACCATGACATGAATAAAAGTCTCTTGCTGATTATAAAGCATGTGGAAAATTAAAAACAAGCAAATATGTGGTCATCTGTAAATCTTCAACATTTTCTGGATGAAATTTCAGAATGCTTTACTTCTAAAACGCTTTGGTAATGCAAGATTTTGAGTAGTTACACTTCTCCTTCATAATAAATATTGTCAAACTTAGTATCATTTGACACCTTGTAACCCCTGACTCATGCACTTAAATATTTTTAGGATCCATGACCGTATCTCTAAATCTAAAGGATGATATCTTAAATTCTTAAGCACACTTTTCTGTGTTTTGAAGAAGGCATTCCATTAGACATCCTTATCTCTTCTTTGCCAAAATAAGTAAGAATTTGGATTAAGAATAAACATACAAAACCACAACTTTTCAATTTGAGCAACTACCCCTGTCAGTAATGGCCCTGGGTATATGTTTGAAATTAATCTTAAGCCTTAGGCCTCACGAGCCTAAAGACTGAGGGGAAACGTCATTAACAACGTAGCAGAAGTGATGGAATCAAGAGACACAAGATTTAAAATCTTGTTATAAAATTACTTAAGTCTTTAGCTTTAGCTATACCATTTTAAAGACAAAATCTACTTCAGCTGCAGTGATTGTAGGGGAAAAAAGGCAATTAATTTTTTTTTTTAATATAGCTCAGGACATGTAAAGAGATTTTAGGTTGACTGATTACACTTACCCCTTTTTTAAGGCCTTCACTGGGGTATATTTTCTGTATTAGATGTCTGTCTTTACAATTTTTATCCCCTTTCCTTCCATCTTTTCACTTACATACAACTTTATGGTCTTTTATACACCTATTCATAGACCTGGAACCACCTCCCAGAGAATGCTAGTAGTTCCAATCTGCTCCCAGCTCTGCTAGAAATCTATCTTGCCTCTGATGCTTTCTACCCTTAAGACTTTGTTGCACTTCAGTGATAAATTTATGTGTACAGTAAACCAACCTATACTGTTTCCAGCCTATGCCTTTAGACAGTTAATGGAAAGTCACAGTTTACCTCATATATTGTGTCATGTTTTGTTACAACACTTCAGTATCTCTATTTCTTAGGACTGGCTGAGAAACAAAAAACTTCCAAAGTTTTAACATCAGTTTCTATCCACAAATAAAGAAAGTTGATATTTTCCATGGGAAAGGAAAAGAAAACAAGAATTCCTCTAATGATGTACTGAAGTGGCTAGCAAATTTCTCCTGGATGGACAAAAGTTCAAGATCTGTATCACCTTATTAAGAATAGAGACTCAATTGCTGCTCACCCATCTGGTGGGGAAGCAATGTTCAGGCTGTAACGGTAGTTACTTCCTCTTGTTGATGTTATTTTCTATATGTTATCAAATATTCCAGAGGAGAAAGAAAAGCTTAAAAATCATGAATCTTTTATCTATTATATAGGAATATCACCTGGCATAAAAGGAACCCAAGCAAACTCACTTTACCAAATCAGAGAGAGAGAGAGAGATATTTGTTCCAGAACTCCTACAGTCCGGAAACAATCCCTTATTGTTGTTCTTTTCTCAGAGGGTTTGTATACAGATATGGCAAGATATTCAGTCTTGGACTCAGGAAAGCTTCCACAATCATGTTTTTATTAAAACAGCTCTATTTTCATGAAAGGATATATTTTCAATAACCTGACGTTTTCCATTTTTAAAAAAATAATTCTCAACCATATCTGTTATATAAATCATACACAAAATAATATAAAGGCAGTGAGAATATCATCTAAATTTCTATCATCACAATAACCTTGCATGACTAAATTCTCATTTGAAAGCTGCAAACAGAATATCATGTCGTACAGGAAATACAGAATACGACTTTATTAATATTATCTCACCATCATTAATAATATTCATTACTCTTCTTACACACTGTGTGGAAATAATCTTTAATATCCCCCAAAGCAGCAGCCTTTCAGCTCTTATGAAGAATGATTCCTTTTTCACTTTCATAAATAAAAAGCAAACTGCTAGTTACTTATAAATATATTTACACATACCAAAACAAAACCAAACAAAAAACCCAAAAGAACTGTATGCAATTATTCAGCTAGGTTAATCTATAAAAAATTAAATGAGGAACAGGCAAAGTAAGTAAAATACTATCGATAAAATAAACTGCACTGAGGATCTATATAATCTCCTCTTTGAAAAGTTCTTTTTAACATGTCACAGACTGATTTTTCTGTTCATGTTTATTATTGTTGTAAAAGAACATGAAATAATAGAAATTACTGATTTTAAAAACATGTTCTTGTAATGATTACCAAACACAGCTGCTGTGGCAAAAGTATGTTTATCACAAAAGACCAGTGGAGTGGATCAGCTAGTTAAGTAGAAGAAAATAAAATCTTTCAGTTAAGGAGTTACCTACCGCAAAGATTGAGTTGTTTCAATGATGATGTCAAAAATAGATCTTAAATGATAAGAATCCATTAATAGCCTAGACGCTTCCAAGAGTGATCCTTTCACAGAATGTAGAGATGTCTAGACGCTTCCAAGAGTGATCCTTTCACAGAATGTAGAGATGTCTACTTTCTTTCTTTTTCCCCTATTTTTTTATCATTAATCTATCATTTTGTAGAATACCATGACATGCTTATTTTTTATAACTTCCTAGTTATGACTGTTCTCACTAATCTTATTAATATTCTACCTTGTATAGTCTGCACCTACTGTTAAATCAAACCATAGAGCTAACTCTGTCTGCTCAGATGAGAAGTAGTCCTCTGCACCTTCACAGTCACACTTATGAGCATATGCAATAAGTCCTTCTTCTGTGTTGACAAAATGCTAATTGTGATAAAATTATCTTTGAGGCATATCTGCAGCTCTCTCAGTGAGAGGTAACCGTCACTTGAAAATGGGGAACCTGTGGTGTCATTGACAACTGTAATCAGTAGAAAATAAATTGTTCTTTTTCCTTTTATTTTCTTTTTTCCACTTGAAAGCATGTGTAATGAATTCTGAGTCATGACTGACTCATGTTCTCTCTCTGGAAACAAATTCATTGGTAAATGAAAACAACTATAAGAAAAAGAGGCTACAGGATCTGTAGACAAAACAGGTATTTTATTTGGAGCTCATCCTAAGATGCCAAATGCCTTGACTAAAAAGACTTCATTCATGGCAAATGATCCAAACTGGATAATACATGTTTTCTTATGATGTTTTCTCTCAGCTCACTGAGAGTCAGATGTTGTACAGACTTAATGGACTATCATTGTTCTGGATATCAGTTTTCAAGTCTTGCTCTCCCTCCATTGCATCTGATGGCTTTACCATTCAGCTAGGTGACATGTTGACTACCAGCTATCTTCAAATGATCTCACGAGACAATCTGAGTGTTTATTCCTTCTATTTTTTGAGTATTCAGATCTTGAAAAATCCCTGATGAGTCTCAGTATTAATGAAGAAACCCCTATTTTAATTTTCTGAACAGGAAAAATAACATTTTTATAGAGACAGAGTTTGGGAAATTGTCCAAACAATTCCAGGTTCAGCAACAAGATAGAATTATTGTTAAAAAATATTTTTAACTATAGAAATATTTTAGTGTTTATAGTTATTTAAATTCTCAATTTTTAAGGTTTAATAAGGCAAACTGGTGGGATCAGTACAAGAACTGAGCCATAATTAAGTTGTAAATGAAATAGTATGACAATGACTAGAAATACGTTGAGCTCATTTAAAATTTTTGAACGCAAATAAAAGTGTTCTAGGCTTTGCCACTGTAAATGTCATCTAATTTTGTTCATAATGATAATGCCCACTACATGTTTCAGACATAAGTGAGTAAAAACATACCAGAAAACACATCCTATAATCTGTGTGAAAAATGTGTAAAATTTGAAAGAAGAAAAGTAAAGATAAAAAACTATGGTTACTCATTTCTGGATGTCGCATGAAATCTTTAGGTCAGAAAAGGTTCTAACCATCAGATCCAGATGAAGAGCTGTGCCTCTCTTTGGACAAATTGAGAGAGACTTCCCTGTGATATTCAAGTGTCCTTGTTTTTTTTACACGTATGTTCATGCATATGCCAAGTGTTCGCAAGTCTTCTTTGCACTAAAACAGGCAGAGATAGAGAAGAAACTTGGGTGTATGCAGATAACAGGTCTCAGATTTGATTCTCAGGCATCATTTTTGTTCAGCAGCAGAGAACATAAGAAATACAGAGGAAAAAGTCTAAGAACAAAAAATATATACTAGATATGCCAGTTAAAAATATATAACTCTATACTCTGTGGTAAAAGGTGTCTTATAAATTTAATGAACAAACTTACAGTTATGATTGAACTGAACAGTAATGTTAAAACTCACTGAGCAAATTAACAGACAGAAGAAAGAGAGAACAATATGCAAATAATTTTGAGAGATATATATTTTTTCAAATGCAAGTATGAAATAAAACAATTTTACTTCACCTCAGCTTTGTGCTACAGACATTAGACTCTTATATTGACAGATATTTCCACAGGGATTATGAACTCTACAGTTATCTGTATATTGCATATTATTGTTTGTCTTTCCTCTAATTTAGTTATGTTTGATAAGACCAAAAGAGGTTTGCTGAACCTGTAGTATGTTAGATATATCCAATTCTATCTAACATGTTACCAATCGCTTTCTACTTAGAGCTTCTCAGACGTAAGTACATATTTAACTGTAGATTTACCTGCACATATAATTTCACCTCTATTTCTGTAACAGATAAAACTATGATTTATCTCTCTCTCATGTCACACTCAGAGGGCAAAACAGCCTTCTGAAGAAAGGTTTCTGGACACTCACGATGAACCAGCAATGACCTTCTTAACCTCTGTGGTCCAGTCAGAGGTTTAGTTCTCTCCTTCCCCAAGCCATACAATGAAAATACATTACTTCTTATTATATGCGTGTGTGATTTGCTTAAGTACACAGCACTCTTGTCACAGGTGATAATGAACCTGTGAAAATGAGAACCTGTAGCCATAGGAAAAGCAGACACACACACGTCACGTCATTCCTGACCAAGGCCTTGATGCAGATAACCCTATATACTATTCATATGCACTCTTGCTTTAGAAATACCCTGTGGGGCTTCTCCCATCTCTTATTTTCCACATGGCTACAGTTATTTAGCTTAGAGAACATACAGACTTGATTCTTGTAGCTTTTGGATTTTCACACCTATTCAAAGATTTTGGAACTTTCTAGGCTGAAGTATTTACAAAGAGAATGTCCCTTTACTATGTGATAAAATAGATTGGGTGTGTGGCCATATAATTGGATGTAGGGTTTGTGGGTATTTTTAACAGGTCAGTGGAATAATTTATACATTTACCTTTCATAATAGACAAAAAAGATTTACAAAATCTAATGCAATATTTAGCTAGCATATTTGAATGTTAATCCACATACTTCTAAAGGCCTACATATGAAACTATGACATTAAACATTATACCAGGTTTTAATTTCAGTTTTAAAATAAGTGCTTAGTTAAACTTTTTTCTTTTTTTTTAATTAGTAATTTTAAATGAGCATATAATCTTCTATTTACAAATTCTAACAAAAATAACATTGATTTACTGTGCCCACTCTCCTTCGAATGGTATTAACTATGTGGTCTAAAAATATGACCAATTGACAGACTCAATTCCTGTGGACAGAAAAATGTGAATGTTAAAATAACTTGTGAAGAAAGAAAAAGTCTTTACAGATTATGTATCATAGAATCATAGAATAGTTTGGGTTCGAAAGAATCTTTAAAGGTCATCAAGTCCAACTGCCTGCAATGAGCAGGGACATCTTTAACTAGATCAGGTTGCTCAGAGCCCCATCCAACCTGACCTTGAACATTTCCAGGGATGGAGCATCTATCACCTCCCCGGGCATCTTGTTCCAGTGTTTCACCACCCTGATCATAAAAAATGTCTTCCTTATATCCACCCTAAATCTACCCTCATTTATTTTAAAACCATTACTCCTTGTCTTATTGCAACAGGCCCTACTAAAAAGTCTGTCCCCATCTTTCTTATAAGCCCCCTTTAAGTATTGAAAGGCTGCAGTAAGGTCTCCCCAGAGCCTTCTCTTCTCCAGGCTGAACAACCCCAACTCTCTCAAGCCTTCTTCATGTTCCAGTCCTCTGATCATTTTTGTGGCCCTCCTCTGAACCCACTCCAACAGGTCCATGTCTTTCCTGTGCTGAGGACTCCAGAGTTGGACGCAGTACTCCAGGTGGAATCTCACCAGAGCAGAGTAGAGGGGGGAGAATCACCTCCCTCAATCTGCTGTCCATGTTTCTTTTGATGCAGTCCAGGATATGGTTGGCTTTCTGGGCTGCAAGCACACATTGTCGGCTCATGTGCAGCTTTTCATCCACCAGTACTCCCAAGTCCTTCTCAGGAGGGCTGCTCTCAGTCCCTTCATCTCCCAGCCTGTATTGATACTGGGGGTTGCCCCAACCCAGGTGCAGGACCCTGCAATGTATGTCAGCTACAATTTACAATTACAAATGTTAGGATTAAGAAAATAAATTGTCTGACTAAGGAATTCCTAACTTAGTGGATGAGGATTGAAAGTATCTGGTCTACTGAGTCTGAAGCAATTAAAAAAATAAGGTTAAGTGATTATAAGTGGAATTTTCTAGGACAGTGTTTTAGGAGATACAATTGCATTTGACAATGCACTGCAAAATTGGATCACTAATTTAGAAATTTAGGGTGAAAATTTGAATTCTTCTGGGACTGAAGTTTATTATTTAAATTCTTGCTTTATTAAATTCTCACATTTAAAATCAGAGACATATAATAAAAATGTACATTTCCATCAACAGCAAAGCCAGCTAACTATAACAAATTCATATCCTTGGAAAGAACATTTTCAGTTAACATATTCACTGATTTAACAGCCTTTAATAAAGATATTCTTGAAATCTTTTTAATTCTACTACACAGCTGACAATACCTATGTTTTGATCCAAGTGCTCAAAGGACAAGAATTGCTATATTATTATAGACTTCTTAAGTTAGTATTAATTTCACATTAAGTAAGAATTTTCCCTTTGAAAAAGTTTTCTGTGACATTTGAATTGGTATGCTCTTTGAAAGTCCTCAGAATTTTCATGTTTGTATTGATGAATTCAGTCCCTAAAGGAGATACTCACAATTTGTTTTGCAATTAATCTTGTTCTGTTAAAAAAATATCTGCATTAAATTAATGGCAGTTCTTATATAAATCATAGCATGTAAATACCTTTTGAACTACTACCACTGCAAAATGGAATTATACTATTGATTTTTCACTCTGACAGGTTAGTAGGACACAGTTCAAATAAGCTCTAATTGAAGCCAAGAATAGGATGAATCTATTCAAGCATCAAGAATAGAACAAAATACTGATTTAGTAGAAGAGCAAATTAACAAGCTAGGGGACCTGTCTGTAGATCACATTTCATATAAGATTAATTCCTGGTGCTCCAGAATGGATTGAAACATGCAATTACAATAATTAGCAGCAATTTTGCCCCCAACCAGGATTCAAGAGTGGGAAAGTTACTTTATGAAATGATTGCTCCCAAGAGAACCTGTGAAAATAAATTCAAAAGTATATAAAGAAGCCGCTCACTGCAGAAATTCAGGGTTCTCTGCCACTTGACTGACAGTACATAGGAATTATATCTGTCCATGCCATTTCAGAGTGCTTATTACAAATCACTGCTGCTTTCACAATTTATAAAGCAGGCAGGATGAATCAAGTAAACAAAGGAAGACCAGATCACCTTCCTTGTTATTTGATTAGCTATACACTATTACCACTACATTTAATTTTCAAAATGTTATATAGGTATAAAATATTTCTAGAGATACCCTAATTATAATTGGGGAAACTGGGTTGCAATTCTGAAAACATAAGAGACTTACACAAAAACGGTGTGGAGCTGGATAAAATTCTTACTTCCATTGAAACTATTGGGAATTTCCTGCTGATTTTCATAAGGCCAGTGTTTCACCTTTGCCTAGCAGCCTCTACTTTATTGTCTTTTTTTACACATCACAAGCAAAAGAACATACTCTTGCCAAAGGTACTATTTTGAAAAAAGTTCATGCTGATTATTCATAATAATGTAACATTTTTTCTACTCTCCATTTTTGTGTGTGTGTGTTTAGTCCTGTCTGATAGACAGAGAAAAAAAGAAATTGTTACTTTCTAGAGGGAGAGAGCAAGGCAGGACAGGAGATGGACTAACAAATATAAATATTTTTAATTTTCCTAGTGCAACAAAATTAACTAATTCGTTCACTTTTCACACCTAGCAATGCCTTGAAATCTTTGATTTGGCTTTAAGCTTTGAGGTTTCTTATATGTAACTGCGTATGAAGATAGATAACTGAAACAAAATTGGAGGGAAAAAAATCCACTCAGATAAGATAAATTCAAGCCTCATGCCATCACATCAGAAAAATGCAAAATGGGATGATATAAAACTATGGGAAAAGTGTGCTGGTATCTCTTTTGTTTTCAGCACTTCTATCATCCTAGATGATCTAAGACTATTACAGAAGTGCAATCTTAAAGTCTTACAGTTAGACTTTGCTTTTTTTGAGATTGTACTAATTTTGTGTTACTTGACATGTTTTTGAAATCTTATAAAAGAAAGAAGGATGCATCACCTAATTGCAATTTGTTTTAGTTATTCTTCTCTTAATAAATATTGCATTTATATGTGCTTTCCCTATTCACAGGCAATGAGGAACAAAGAATTAAGAGTATATTATAATAACAAAGCGTGAAGCTGGAAATCAAGTCTCAGAGATATTAAAAGCATAACAGGAGAAGAAAATAATACCTACTTCTTATATGAAATATTCTAATATCAAGATGACATAAATTTATAATACTTTTCCAGCATTTTTAGATGGGAGTGTATCATAAATTATTTCAGTTAACAATAATAATAGCAACTATCAACAGTACCTCAAAATATCTACAGTCACCTTTCCCACTTACAGAGAATTTTTATCTCCAAAACATAGAATGTAATTACAATGCTAAATCAACAAATCATGGACTGACTCAGCTTTAGCTCACAGGCTTCTGAGCTTAGGAAGCTTTTCAAAAATATTTCTAAGTCACACCAGTCTCCTGAAAACTTAATTCATGCTTCTTAAAAGGACATTATATAAGGGTACAATCAAAAGTAAAAATACATAATAGAATGCTGTTTCTTTGTATGTAAATCTCTAGATCCTCACATGACAAGTCAGGTTGGATTTTAATCTTCAGATTTTACCTATTTGTTTTGGGGAAAAAAATAATTATTTAAATAGATGTAACTGAAGGAAATCTGTCACAAAGAATTCGTAAGTGATTAAGTACCTCCCACTGATCCATACTATATATATACCAACAACATATATAACAATTATTTGTCTGAAATACACAAGGGCAGAATTTCTGATTTTTTTGTCCACTTTGTCCAGAGGTTGAAGGTAGCATGAATAGCTTACATTTTATGCTTTTTGCAAAAAAAACCCCACCACCACAAAATAATCTGTATTACTTCCTTTGTCTTCTGGTTTGTCCATTACAGAAATAACAATCAAAAACTAATATGCTCTTTTTTACATATGTACAAATCTTGTAGAAACTAGGCTGTGTAATGTTTATACCCTCACTGTCACACAGTATGTACCTGAGGCAACCTAATGTGGATTCAGTACTTCAAATAGTCAAATAACTGATTTTTTAATTTACATCAGAGTAATGCATTTTTAGTGCAAAAGAACAGTGTCATTCCAGCTGAGAGGAGTGTCTCATTAGTGTGATTACAGTGGAGTACAATTAACAAATCTTGGCAGAAAAGAGATGTCATTACTATTTTGTCACCATATACTACAGTGTAAAAACTATGGAAAGATTATTTCTTTGATGTGAGATTTTCTTTTTTTTACCTTTCCTTTAAGCAAATTTACTGACTTTTTCATTTGATTACTTACTAACAGGTTAAGAATAAGGCAAGCATGTGAAGTTGAGATGAAGATTAACTCTACTCACTACTGTACAGCTCATATATGTAGATTTATGCATTTCTGTCTCCTGTTAGCTAGTTAAACTCCATGCATAATACTGTAAAATCCACTCTTCCCACATTTTGCAAAGTTATTCAATCTCTGAAGACTGTATACTCACTTTACTCACTTATTTTTTACTTAACTAGGAAAAATTCCAAGGTATTGTGTTTCAGATTTAAGTGAATTTAGCAAATACTTTTAGGCAGGTGAATGCCATGTATCACATATTTACCACCAGTATCCTTGATGTTGCTAATCCAGAGAAACCTCAATAAATATGAGAGAAAATGAATGGTGCTTCATAGCTTTTTTATGTACATCGTTGTTCTGTTCCAATTTAAATGGGAGGAAAAAGCACTGTTAGAACTAAAATAAGGCCAGCTGTTGAAAAGAAAAAAAAATGTGCAAAGTGTTTGGCAAATATTAATTTATGTTAGTTTATATTCATATTAGCCAAAGATCAAAGTAATTATAAAGTCCCTAAACCTAATTACAGCAGGTACTTCAGAAAAAAATTGCCAAGGCATAGAGCATACCTAGTGAACAGCACATAAGTACTTTCGAAATAAATATTCAAGAAGCAATAACATTTTAATTAGAACTAACCAGTCATGTTTAGACTTGCCTCAGCAAAAGAACAGGAAAAAAATTATGCAAGATACACTTTAAATATTTCTAGTTCTTTACACAGAGACTTTGTACATTAAGTTAGTCAAGCTCTAAATGAGGTTGTTACTAATAGAATTAACCCCTTGTCTTGCTGACAAACCTTAATGCACCAGGGGAAGGTCTTAAAAAAGTAGGAGTTGATTAGCTCAATGTGAAATATTGGTGAGCTCTCTGCTGAACAGCTCTTCATGCCCTTAAAATAATCTCTTATTTTCAGCAAATAATTTTATTAAGCTATGCTAGTTTAAAAATAAGTTTTGTTGCCAAGCTGAGAGTCCCCAAATGAAGAACATGACATATGCAAACTGACTGAAAACATACAGTTCCAAGATCCAATTCAAGAAATGTGAGGATGTGAAGCTACTAGTCCTCAAAAGGTTGATACTTGAGGGATGGCCAGAGGCAAAGAAAGAAGCCTCATGCTTAATTCATTAATTGCTGGTCTGTTTGTGATTAACTGATGGTTGTTGGCAGTTATGAAAGGAAAGAAAAGTAGTGATTTCCAGCAGCATGAGGAAAGAAAAAACTTCGTAACTTTCATGAAGGACATTTGAGTATTGAATTATTTTAATAATTAAATTCATTAAAAGTGAAGGACTTTTCCTTCACAGGGTCAGAGCAAATAAACAGATTGACACTATGATTTGAGAGTATTCAGATGGTCAAGTGTATTGACTGAAAGAGTTCAGAGAACCATTATATTCTCAGCAAGCACTAGAAGAACCTTGGCTGAAGAGTAATGACTATTTTTGTATCTTAATAAACAAAAAACTGTTTAGGACTTGATGGGATAGTATACAGAGATCCTTGAGCTAAGAGCTACAAAGCTGTTCTATTGACGTGGCACTGCATGGTAGAAAACACAGAAAATAACTCTGGTTCTGAAAGCCACATGCCTGTATTTGAGTAATGCTAATAACTGCAGTCCCAGCAGAACTAATTAGCTGATCCACTGAAATGGCCATACTGAGGCCAGGATGGAGCTAGTTTGGAGATCTCTGACATTGCGGTATTGATATGTTATAGCAGTTTTATTTCTGCCTCTCTGAAGACATGCTCTTTTCTGGGTGTGCACAGCTGAAATTCTAGGTTTACAGAGTGGGTCCAGAAGGTTGGTAGCTGCACTCATATGGTGTCATACTTGAGCAAAGACAACTTCTACCCTAGGTTCAAATCTGGCTTCTATGAGAGCAGCTAAAGAACTCTTGTTCTCTGTTTCTGGTCCTGGGACTAGCTTGTGCAGCTCAGATCTAGAAATCTCTAAATCTTAAAAGTATAATTTTCCTGAAATTGGATAAACAGAAATTTTCAATACTCTGAAAACTTTAAAAAAATAAGTTAAAAGAAATGAGGAATGATGTCTTCAAATAAGAGGCTATGCATGCCTGTATAAAATTCAATTATGGCTTTAAAACAAGGTAGGGAAGATTAGGAGGCTACAATATTTTCCTCAGTACCAAATCAGCTGATAGGAGGAACTGTTCTTACTTTAGGAAGGAAGTAGAATAGTTGGGATGTTTATTTATTTACATTTATAGACATTATGAGAGAATATCATCTACTTAATTATTAATCCATGTGGTAAATTTTCCTTAAATTAAGCAAAAGGGATGATGGATTTTGACAGATGTGGGCAATACATAATTTTCTTGTTTTACTAAAACAGTGTTTAGAAATGGCTCAGTTACACACAGAGATGAATATAAACTTTTGAAGCAGGGGAAGAGTTACTCATGCATAAGTCATAGAGAAGATCTGAACTTCAGTGTTCAAATTCTCTTCTTACTATCAAATGATAGATATATGTACCAAAGACATACCTAAAAGCACACTTCCAGACAGAATGAAGTGCAGACAAAACAGGTGATGCAACTCCTAAACTAGAGCTGATCCTATACACCAGTATTCATACCACAGCAATAACAGATGTATTACCTCTGACTGTAGCTTCTTGGCAGTGCTTGACAATTTGGGCGAATCATCACACAGACTTTGGTTTCTAGACTGATACTAGTTTATATAGTGTTAAGGGCTGGGCAGTAAGCAGGAGTAAAATTCTAATACAATGCACCTTTATAGTACCTCTGAACTTTTGCTGAATGGGATTCATGTGAAGTGCCACCATTCTGGGTTTAGCTCACTGATCAAACACCCAATCTCTTCCTGCTATGGTGAGACAGTGCCTGTCACTGGAATTAGTCTCACAAATTTAGACAACTGTGGCTGAGCAAGTCACCTCGGACTTCCTTTATCGTCACCACAGAGATATGCAGTTCATCTGACATACTTTGGGATGGGAGGAAACATTCCCTAACCCTCTTTATCTGTGCAGCCTAGATGTCCAATGTCTTTAAAGAGATTCTGCAATGGCTAACTCAGAGGTAGACATCTACACTGTGATATCTATGTCTAGGCAGATGAATATAAGCCTGTCAGTTTCTTTCAGTTGCTTATTGTGTCTGTTCTATTTTGACCCCAAGAAAAAATTATTTTGCACCCTGTTTTACAGGCTATTGGTTATTTTAAAGTAAACAATAAAAGATTGTTTCCTTCTTTCCAGAAATTCAAACAATGTTGAAACTGGTAATTTTTTTTTTTTTTCCACCTAAAAGAATATTTCTCTACAAAACATTTCACAAAGGAAGAAAAAAAATCTTGAAAAATTCCAAGTTGATTCTTTCAGCAGGTCAAAGGTAAAACTAAAGGCACAAATATAGGTAAAAGAGGTAAAGATAAAAGCTCTACGGAAAATAGCATGGGACATAAGAACTCATAAATAATCTGTCAAGAATTATGGTCAAATAAAAAATACATCAGAGCATAATCACTGCACTTTTCTATATGCTGTACGGTGAAGCGGTTTCCAAATAATTAAAAGGAGCTACCTGGTATATCAGAGATGACTGTATAAAAGGATTCCTAAGTTGCCATATGTGAAAGTGCTGAAATTGTACTTTTCTGTTCTTTCTTCTCATCTACAGTGGCCAAGTAATCAGTGGACATGGTTGACATTCTGGCAACAATGTTTACTGAAGTCAATGTAATTATACTGTGCTATCAGTGATTGTCAGCACTGATGAGTTGCTTTGAGTTCCTGAGATTCCTTGCTGCCTTACTTTTCTGGAGATTAAATAAGGAGCAGAAATGTATGTTAACATGAGAGTTCCCTTTATTAGCAGCAGTGACTGATATTTCTCCTGTAAGGCCAGTATTTGTGACCTTAAGAGAGGAAAAGAGCTAATATTTATTTCAGTGCTTTTTCATTGTTATCTTACTGATGAACACAGTTTATGTCAGGACTTTAAAAGAATGTTTCATGAAGTATCTCTAAGAAGCTGTTCATTTGGTTGTAGCAGTTCAAAAGACTTTTAACTCTAATGCATCTTCCAGGGCGTATGTCATCCATTTCATTTCCCATAATTACTTTTACATCTCTGAATCATTTAAGTACTGCGGATGAAACACTAGCCCCAGTAAATTCCACCAGGAGTTTTGAAATTAACTTCAATAAAGCCAAAATTATATTTACAGTATTTCAAGAAAAAGACTGATAACTCTTGACATATATTCTCCTATTTACAAAGTCACATACTAGCTCCACTGCTATGACATGAGACAAACCCAGGAATACGAATAATGCTTTCTTCATTATAGAGTATAGATTATTCTTTGAATAATCACTCTTAATTAGCATTGAATTCTCTTTTCCATCCAGTTTCTAATAGCTCAGAAATTATTCATTTTAAAAATTGTTCTTTGGTCCCTTACAGAACTTTAATAAGAAGGTCCAGTTGGTCCAGAAATTCCCTGTGAAAGCACAGATATCAAATAAACTACTATTTACTGTATATATTTTTTCCTTAGAAAAGGAAAAGTTTTCAGTTACCTAGAGCAATTATTTTAAGGTTAAATTGACTTGTTTTCTGCTCTAGCTACTTAGATTTACTATTTCTTTACATAGCTGCTCTTTGAACTTTTGTTAAAAGTGTAGCAGATGTCCCTGATCTTAGTAAGGAAAAAAAAAAAAAAAGTCAGAATAATGATGTTTTTATAATTTTATCTTTCTGTTGCAAATATTGCCAGAAAACATTAGAGGGGGTGGTTCTAAGTCATATCAACGTTGCTTAACTGAAGTTAATTAAAAGTATCAATTCTACAATCAAGGCACACTATTTTGCTGTTGTTCACTATTTATAACAAGCCTCTCTAGGAAAACACATTAGGAGTAAACACAAAACAAAACAAAAGCCAACAACTAAATACAGATATTTTAGAAAGCAGTTAAAATCAGGCTTTCACAGTCATATTTAATAACAAAATAGCCTGATTTTCAGCAATGAAAAGTATTTATCTACTCTCACAGAAGACTGAAACATTTTTTGGTCTACAACAGAAGACTTTCCTCCCAAAGACAGTCTATCCCCCCTTCACCTTCATAATGGATTTTAAAATCCATCATACAATCTTTGATACAAAATTAAAGTAATTTCACCAAAATTTTATTTGGCAGATCACTCAGATTCTGGAATTGTACACAAATGGACTATGTTGTGCCTTTATAATTTTGAAATAGAAAAGAATACCCCATTACCAAAACCATGATCCAGACACTGGGACTGATTTCTTGACTGACTTCTTTCCAAAAGATGTCCAGAATATTGTTTGAAAGCCATAGATTGTTTTGTACCTTAAGTCTGAAATTCTTTTAAAATACCAGCTAATAGCTGAAAAAGTAAGAGGCATACTTTTACTTAACAGTAATTAAGAGCTTATAGGAAGAAAATCAGAAGAAAAGAAACAAAAAAAAGCTTATAACTCTTTGTAGCACTTTCCTAAAAAGAGAATATAATACAGTCTTACTTGACAGAACTGATGGGCACTGTAATCCGTTCTGACAATGAGCATATATAAATAGTCCAATAGAAGTACTTTTGCAGTGCATCTTCAAGAACGATACGATATATTAGGTCCTGGTTATAACACAGGAAGACAAAAGAGAAAGTGCGCTCACAGCTGGGAATCCTGACTTTATTCCCCTTTAACACTCCCTGGTATTTATTTTGTTTCTTTGGTTTATATGAGTTATAGATAGCTTCTTAGTCTTCTGACTTCTTTTTTTATTCCAGGTTCCAATTTTAGTCTTTAAACAACAACAACAAATCTGTTGTGATATTTTACATTAGAAAATCAGTTAAGATAGGCTTTTAACAATCAAAATTAAAAATTACAACTTAATGAAATAGTTTATGGAAAAAAAGGAAGAATACACTTACAGAAGAATTTAAACATCTTTTACTGTCATTGAGCAGGAAAGTTTGAAATTAAATTTCTTATACATTACTTTAATTGTATTATTCCAAACACCTTTGAAATGCACCATAGTCAATACATTTCCGGGGTCACTAAAACACCATTGTTCTAAAGTTCTTTGGCTGTTAAAATCAGATAAATAGACCATAAGTGTTCCAAATGACAGATTATCTTTTTAAGGTAAATATAATAATCATAAAGTATTATGTAAATGCATTAACCTGCAGATGCCTGCCTTGTTTGTTGACAAAATAAACAATTCTGTAAACCTTAATCTCCTAAAATTCTAAGCCTAAAAGATATTCAATGTATTCAAAATTTAAACTAATATGCAGTTAAACTTAGAGAATTAAATTATTGCAGTATTGTCTAGCAGCAGAGTCCAATGCAAGTTTCTCTCAGAAATTTCCCTTAAAAGTTTTAACTTTCCTTAAAAATCCATGAATGAAAACTGTCTCTGGGGCAAACTATAGCATTTCACTTTTTCAGTACTGTCAGAATACCTTCAGAGAAGCTGAGATTTTTGTGTTAACTACAGGTAAACAGAGAAAATATGGCAGCCTCATAGTCTCTCTTCTATAAGAAAAAGGAATAAGAGATATTTATTGTAGCCTGACTCTATTGCAGCAGTGATATGAAAAAAAGAAGAGAGAAGCCCTGCTAGAGTCCTAGCTTTTCTTACTGGTCCTTGTCAATTTGTGGTTGTCCTGGTTTCAGCTGAGATTGAGTTAATTTTCTTTAGAGTGGCTGGTATGGGGCTATGTTTTGGATTTGAAACCAGGACAGTGGTTTTGATCTGCAACAAACAGCTATTCTGTGAAATGTAGAGGTACTAAAGGTGAGGAGAACTCCACTGTTGGATACAGAATGTTTTGGAGAAAGTGATTGTTTTTTATCCTTCAGGTCCCTTTCTCTCAAGAAATTATTTGGATTTTTCCTACAAGATAATGTGAGTCTAGCCTTCAATTTAGAAGGTAAAATTTCAGTTTGTTATATTATTTCAGCTATCAACATATGTCTTGGATGTCAATTTTAACAGAAAATAAAACAAGCATGTCAATATTAATTTGAGTATTCTTATAAACACCTGGGGTTTTTTTAATTAAGAAATTTAAAAAATCATAGAATCATAGAATAGAATCAAAAAATCATGGCATCACAGAATAGAATCATAGAATCATTAAGGTTGGAAAAGACCTCTAGGATCATCTAGTCCAACCATCAACCCAACACCTCCATACCTACTAAACCATGTCATGAAGTGCCACGTCTACTTGTTTTTTAAACTCCTCCAGGGATGGTGACTCCACTACCTCTCTGGGCAGCCTGTTCCAATGCTTGACAACTCTTTCAGTAAAGAAATCTTTCCTAATATCCAATCTAAACCTCCCCCTGGCACAACTTGAGGCCATTTCCTCTCATCTTATTGCTAGTTACTTGGAAGAAGAGACTGACACTCACCTCACTACAACCTCCTTTCAGGTAGTTGTAGAGAGCGGTAAGGTCTCCCCTCAGCCTCTGCTTCTCCAGACTAAACAATTCCAGTTCCCTCAGCTGCTCCTCATAAGACCTGCTCTCCAGACCCTTCACCAGCTTCGTTGCCCTTCTCTGGACATGCTCCAGCACCTCAATGTCCTTCTTGTAGTGAGGGGCCCAAAACTGAACACAGTATTTGAGGTGCGGCCTCACCAGTGCTGAGTACAGGGGCACGATCACTTCCCTACTCCTGCTGGCCACACTATTCCTGATACAAGACAAGACACTGTTGGCTTTCTTGGCCACCTGGGCACACTGCCAGCTCATGTTCAGCCGGCTGTCAACCAGCACCCCCAGGTCCTTTTCCGCCAGGCAGCTTTCCAGCCACTCTTCCTCACGCCTGTAGCACTGCATGGGGTTCTTGTGACCCAAGTGCAGAACCTTACACTTAGCCTTGTTGAACCTCATACAATGGGCCCCAGCCCATCGATCCAGCCTGTCCAGGTCCCTCTGTAGAACCCTCAAGCAGATCAACCCTCAAGCAGATCCCTCAAGCAGATCAACACTCCCGCACAACTTGCTGTCATCTGCAAACTTACTGAGGGTGCACTTGATCCCTTCGTCTAGATCATTGATAAAGATATTAAACAAGACTGGCCCCAAAACTGGCCCCCCTTGGGGAACACTGCTTGTGACCGGCCACCAACTGGATTTAACTCCATTCACCACAACTCTCTGGGCTCGGCCATCCAGCCAGTTTTTTACCCAGCAAAGAGTACACTTGCCCAAGCCATGAGCTGCCAGCTTCTCCAGGTGAATGCTGTGGGAGACAGTGTCAAAGGCTTTACTAAAGTCCAGGTAGACAACATCTACAGTCTTTCCTTTATCCACTAGGCGGGTCATGTGGTCATAGAAGATCAGGCTGGTCAAGCAGGACCTGCCTTTCCTGAACCCATGCTGGCTGGGCCTGATCCCCTGGTTGGCCTGCACATGCCTGTTGAGCGCACTCAAGATGAACACCTCCATAATTTTCCCTGGTACCGAGGCCAGGCTGAGAGGCTTGTAGTTCCCTGGTCCAGCCCTTCTTGTAGATGGAGGTCACATTGGCAAGCCTCCAGTCCTTTGGGACCTCCCCTGATAACCAGGACTGCCTATAAATGATGGAGAATGGCTTGGCAAGCTCCTCTGCCAGCTCCCTCAGTACTCTCGGGTGGATCCCATCTGGCCCCATAGACTTGTGAGTGTCCAGGTGGCGTAGCAGGTCGTTAACTGCTTCCTCGTGGATTATGGGGGATTTATTCTGCTCTCCGTCCCTGTCTTCCTGCTCAGGGGGCTGAATACCCTGGGGATAACTGGTCTGACTATTAAAGACTGAGGCAAAGAAGGCATTAAGTACCTCAGTCTTTTCCTCAGCCTTTTCCTCATCCTTGGTGGCAATGTTCCCCCCCGCATCCAATAAAGGAGGGAAGATTCTCCTTGCCTCTTTTTTTGTTGTTAATGTATTTGTAAAAACATTTTTTATTATCTCTTACAACAGTGGCCAGATTGAGTTCTAGCTGGGCTTTTGCCTTTCTAATTTTCTCTCTGCATGACTTGACGAAATCCCTGTACTCTTCTTGAGTTTCCTACCCCTTCTTCCAAAAGTGGTAAACTCTCCTTTTTTTCCTGAGTCCCAGCAAAAGCTCCCTGTTCAGCCAGGCCAGTCGTCTTCCCCACCGGTTCATCTTATGGCACATGGGGACAGCCTGCTCCTGCGCCTTTAAGACTTCCTTCTTGAAGAATGCCCAGCCTGGACCCCTTTGCCCTTCAGGACTGTCTCCCAAGGGACTCTCTCAACCAGTGTCCTGAACAGGCCAAAGTCTGCCCTCCGGAAGTCCATAGTAGTGTTTTTGCTCATTCCTCTTTTTACTTTGCCACAAATCGAGAACTCTATCATATCATGGTCGCTAAGCCCAAGACGGCCTCCAACCACCACACCTCCCACCAGTCCTTCTCTGTTTGTAAACAGCAGGTCAAGCGAGGCACCTCCCCTGGTAGGCTCACTTACCAGCTGTGTCAGGAAGTTATCTTCCACACATTCCAGGAACCTCCTAGACTGTTTCCTCTCTGCTGTGTTGTATTTCCAGCAGACATCTGGTAAGTTGAAGTCCCCCACAAGAACAAGGGCTAGCGATTGTGAGACTTCTGCCAGCTGCTTATAGAATGCTTCATCTGCCTCTTCATCCTGGTTGGGTGGTCTATGACAGACACCCAGCAGGATATCTGCCTTGTTGGCTTTCCCCCTCATCCTTACCTACAAGCACTTGACCTTATGGCCATCATTGCCAAGTTCTACACAATCGAAACACTCCTTAACATACAGAGCCACCCCACCTCCTCTCCTGCCTTGCCTATCCCTTCTGAAGAGCCTATAGCCATCCATTGCAGCACTCCAGTCATGAGAGTCATCCCGCGACGTTTCTGTGATGGCGACTAAGTCATAGCTACCCTGCTGCACAATGGCTTCCAGCTCCTCCTGTTTGTTGCCCATGCTGCGTGCATTGGTGTAGATGCACTTGAGCTGGGCTATCGATTTCACTCCCAACATTGGCATGCCACCCTTAGGCTCCTCTCTAGTGAACCTGGTTACATCCCCTTCCTTCTTCGAACCTAGTTTAAAGCCCTCTCAATGAGCCCTGCAAACTCATGGGCGAGAATCCTTTTCCCCCTTTGAGACAGCTGAACTCTATCCGTCACCAGCAGGCCCAGTGCTGTGTAAACATCCCCATGACCAGAAAAACCAAAATTCTGCCGATGGCACCAGCCTCTGAGCCATGTGTTGAGCAGGTGAGTTTCCCTCTTCCTTTCGGTATTCTTCTCTGCCACTGATAGGACTGAGGAAAACACTGCCTGTGTTCCTGATCCCTCAACCAATCACCCCAGTGCCCTGAAGTCCCTTTTGATCGCTTTTGGACTTCTCTCTGCAACCTCATCATAGCCAACCTGCATAAATGATAGCGGGTAATAATCAGAGGACCGTACCTGACCAGGGCGTTTTCTAGTAACGTCTCTAACCTGAGCCCCAGGGAGGCAACAGACTTCCCTGTGGGATGGGTCTGGTCGTTATATTGGGCCCTCTGTTCACCTCAGAAGGGAATCACCTATGACAATCACCCTCCTTTGTTTCTTAACAGAGGCAGTTGTAATACGTGGGGCTGGCTGGCTTACCCTAGGCAACCCCCTGGATGGACCTTCACCCACATCTTCATCCTCATTTGCCTGGCCCTCAAGTTCCAGAGCCCCTGTGTTCCTCCTAAACCGTGTTCCTGTGTTCCTCCTAAACTGCTTATTAAACTAACCTAAAATAACCAGATATCTGTCAATACATACATGTATACATATCATGACTGTCCATTAAACAAAAAAAGAAACACCATGGTAAACCAAACCCAAAATTTCATCAGAAAATAATGCAAACAAAGAAACAATTAAATAAAAGCATAAGGTTGGTAGAGTTTCTACAATATGGTAACACCAGCATAATTTATACAGACATTGGCAAGATCTTATGGTACGGAATGAAAGAAATGGTAGGATTTATTTTATAGAAAAAAGTTCAAAACCTCTCCAAGATTTCTGCTTATTCTTCTGTGTACTGGAGCTCAGTATGCAGCTGAACACATTACAACTTAGAGGAGGGGGAAAGAAAAGAGCACAAGAAGGGACAGGTAGAAAATGGCAAATTCAGGTAGATCCCAGAGGCTCTCAAAGGGGCACAGGCTGCAGAACAAAACAGTTGGCTGAGGTAGATGATAAGAGGCCAGAGGGACCAAAACGGCTGAGCTGGAGAGCCAGAGGATGATTGTGGGTATAATGCTGGTACAGATAAATAGAAACCTTCACTCTCCGAACAAATGTAAAATTTCCGTACTTCCCCTCTTAGGCAAAACAAGTCACTGTTCCCACAAGAATGTTTTGTCAAATCCATACTGAATAAACATGCTTTCCAGAAAGGTGCATGAACTTTGCCTAACATTAATGTTTTCACAGGACTATTTTGGGTGGGGGAAGGAGCTTCACTAATGTAAGTGGGGTTATCTACCCGTACCAGAAACTGTAAAGATACCCTTAAAACCTCAGCCAAATGCTAAGTTTGAAATATTTTGCCCTGTCATCACTGGGATCTGCTTTTGCACTCCATTTCATGTCCGCCTATCAGGCTGTGAAACCTTGACATGCTGCTCCTGCACCTGGCACAAACAGAGCTCAGTTTGAGATTAGTGCCTTCTTGATACAAGACCTGAACTTCCACTCAGAAGCCATGAATAGATTTTAGGAGAAGCAGAATTTAGGGAAAATTCTGACTTTAAAAATATATTGCACTGTAAACCCACAGTCTGTAGTCTCAGTTAATTAAAAAATATATAATTGTCATACAGACCACTTGCTCTTATATAATTTAGGCACTTAATAAGTCCTGTTTGTTTTATGAAAGCAAATTTCCTTTTCTTCTCAGCTTGAGAAATACAACCCCAATAGGTCTATACTTCATACTGTTACAAACAGCAACTATATATCATACTTGTTAGAGAAGTATTTCTTAATAATGAATACATGAAAGGGTAAAAAATAAGTGGGGTGTGGGAGAAATGGTATCTCACAGACAACTGTGAATTAACTAAGATTTAGAGTAATACTTTTTCCCCATGCAAATTCTACTGCTATTTTCTATTAATTAATGTAATTGATAACAGTTATAAAGATATCTGGCATTTTAATCATGCAGATATATCTTTTGCTGTCAGAAGAGAAAATGAAAACAGCTAGAAGTCTTTTATTTGCAGAGTTAGCTGGAGAGGAAATTAAAGTAGAGCTGGTAATAAATGAGCAATACATTCAATTTAAGAGATCATAGATGTGGGTCACAGGGGTAAGAGGACGCAGAGAAAGATCGTGACATTCTTAAAACTGTGTTTCTTTCTAAACATATTATAAGCAAGTTGAAACTCATACTGATGGGCTTGGTAGCTCATAATGCTATCATTAATACAAAGATTTACAATATATTTGATGTTGTTACCATTAATGAACAGTAAAAATACCAAAGCAACCACTGAACAAGTTACACTTTGCATAGAGATTTTTTTCATTTAACTGCATATACATGGATTCCACTTTTTAAAGGAATTTACTCTGATGTTATATAGTTAATATATCAGGTGCTTCAAGGAAAACATGGACTCTTTTAATTAACTGGGATCTGGGCTATATAAAGAAGTCAAGTAGCTCTGATCACTAGAGGAAAATTAAAATTTCATATGGAGAAGGAGACCTGGATAATTGCCTCTGACCATTTACAAAATCCAACAGTAGGAAATAATTTTGTCCCTGTTGAAAAAGTCATGCCTTTAACCACCCCTTTCTTTTGTGAGACATCAAAGAAACATTGAAAAATTAAAAGTTGAGCACTCAAAGCAAGCCACTAAAAATCCTGGATTTCCATAATACCTATGCCTAGCTCTTTTGGGTATCTCTGGTGTGAAGAGACAAAACAGCCAAATATTCCTTGATACTTTGCCTATTATTTTATGGCACTGGTAGTTGGTACTGAAGCCCTCTTGCTGTTTGTGGGTATTTTTCCTGCTGCTAAGTACATGAAATACTTTAAGGATGCTTTCCATAAAGCGCAAGAGCTCTCAGTCCCCAAATGTAGGAAATCGGGCAAGGAAGGGAAGAGACAAGCATGGCTGAGTCAAGATATGCTGGTCAAACTAAAGAGCAAGAGGGAACTGCACAGGCAGTGGAAGCAGGGACAGGTAGCCTGGGAAGAGTATAGGGATGCTGCCCGCTTGTGAAGGGATGGGGTCAGGAAGGCCAAGACGCAGCTGGAGCTGAACTTGTCAAGGGATGCAAAGAATAACAAGAAGGGCTTCTACAGGTATATCAACCAGAAAAGGAAAGTTAAAGAAAGCATACCTCCACTGATGAACAAGAATGGTGACCTAGTATCAACAGACAAGGAGAAGGCTGAGGTACTCAACAACTTTTTTGCTTCAGTCTTCTCTGGCAACTGCTCTCCTCACCCCTCCTGAGTCAGTGGACAAAATGTTGGGGACCAGGGGGGTAAACCCCCTCCCACTGTAAGGGAAGATCAAGTTCATGACCACCTGAGGAACCTAAACATACATAAGTCTATGGGACCTGATGAGAAGCATCCCAGAGTCCTGAGGGAATTGGCTGATGTAGCTGCCAAGCCACTCTCCATGATACTTGAAAAGTCATGGCAGTCAGGTGAAGTCCCTGGTGACTGGAAGAAGGGAAACATTGTGCCCATTTTTAAAAAGGGTAGAAAGGAGGACCCTGGGAACTATTGACCTCTCAGCCTCACCTCTGTACCTGGGAAGATCATGGAACGGATCCTCCTAGAAGCTATGCTAGAGCACATGGAGGACAGGGAGGTGATTTGAGACAGCCAACATGGCTTCAGCAAAGGCAAGTCCTGCCTGACCAACCTAGTGGCTTTCTACGAGGGAGTTACCACATCAGTGGACAAGGGAAAAGCAATGGATGACATCTATATGGACTTCTGTAAAGCCTTTGACACAGTCCCCCACAACATCCTTCTCTCTAAATTGGACAAATATGGATTTAATGGACTGACTGTTCAGTGGATGAGGAATTGGTTGGATGGTTGCATCCAGAGGGCAGCGGTCAACGGCTCAATGTCTGGATGGAGATCAGTGACAAGTGGTGTCCCTCAGGGGTCAGTATTGGGACCAGTACTGTTTAATATCTTCGTCAATGACATAGACAGTGGGATTGAGTGCACTGTCAGTGAATTTGCAGATGACACCAAGCTGAGTGGTGCAGTTGACATGCCAGAAGGACAGGATGCCATCCAGAGGGACCTGGACAAGTTGGAGAAGTGGGCCTGTGTGAACCTCATGAGGTTCAACAAGGCCAAGGGCAGGGTCCTACGCCTGGGTCGGGGCAATCCTCAGTTTCAGTGCAGGCTGGGGGATGATGTGATGGAGAGCAGCCCTGCGAAAATGGACTTGGGGGTACTGATGGATGAAAAGCTGGACATGAGCTGGCAATGTGCGCTCGCAGACCAGAAGGCCAACTGTATCCTGGGCTGCATCAAAAGCAGCGTGGCCAGCAGGTCGAGGGAGGTGATTCTGCCCCTTTACTCTGCTCTGGTGAGACCCCACCTGGAGTACTGCCTCCAGCTCTGGAGCCCTCAGCACAAGGAGGACGTGGAGCTGTTGGATCGGGTCCAGAGGAGGGCCATGAAAATGATCTGAGGGCTGGAGCACCTCTCCTACAAGGACAGGCTGAGAGAGTTGGGGTTGTTCAGCCTGGAGAAGAGAAGGCCATGGGGAGACCTTATAGCAGCCTTCCTGTACTTAAAGGGGGCCTATAGGAAAGACGGGGACAGACTTTTAAGCAAGGCCTGTTGTGACAGGCCAAGGAGCAATGGTTTTAAACTAAGGGAGGGCAGATTTAGACTGGATTTAAGAAAGAAATTTTTTACAATGTGGGTGGTGAAGCACAGGAACAGGTTGCCCAGAGAGGTAGTGGAGGCCCCATCCCTGGAAACATTCAAGGTCAGGTTGGATGGGGCTCTGGGCAACCTGATCAACTTGAAGATGTCCCTGCTATTGCAGGGGGGTTGGACTAAATGACCTGTAAAGGTCCCTTCCAATCCAAAGTATTCTATGATTCTATGATTCTGTGATTCTATGATTGATTCTATGATTCTATGATTCTATGAAATAGACAAAATACTAATTTTATTCTTGTGGGACATAATGCCAGTTCATTCCTTTCTTTCTGAGGAAACCTGCCCCTAATCAACTCATCTTCTGTGTAGCCTGTCATTTTTAAATGAAATAAAACAGAAATGCCTAAGATGAGGCATATTTGGGAAAGCTACTGGTACTAACGGTGCAGTCACCTGGTTTGGGTGCCAGGCTGCAGAATTTTAGGTAGCTCCTCAACATCAGAGGATGCTAACAATTGGAGAAATCCCTGAGTAAAGTTCTACTGTGCAGATGAAAAATTTTGAAAGCCAAAGAGGTAATGATGTTTGAATCAAACCTGAAAGTATACACAGCCTTTTCTGAGGGGATCCCATGCTCCTCAGGACTGTTCTGGATCAAAACCAGTGATAAATATTACTGTGTGGGTTCTAGACCAACAGAAGATTAGCTAAGGCTCTTGTGGAAAAACCTCTGGTAAAAGTAAATGAAATTAAAATATGTGGTCATCAGCAAGCATCATACACCCCAGGCAGCATTCAAACTGATAAGATATCTTGAAAGATAAGAAATATATGGAAGGAAGATAATCTTTTTTTCCCCATAGATTAAGAGATCACAGATATGAGTCACAGAAGAATACACAAAGAAATATCTTGCCAAACAAAACGTCTTTTTTTTTTCCCTAGACATACTGTAAAACCGAAACATGCAGTTTTCTGAAATAAGATTTTCTGAAATTCTTATTTCTCTCTATGAATCATGAATGATAGTACTATGTTACCAAGGACAAAGAGACCATTTTTCAGTAATGCATAGTACTCTCAGTATGAACTGAGAAACTGAACACTTGAGACTCTCACTTGTCAGGTCAACTTTCTTAACACGCCTGAGCAATTGTTATGCATGTTCTGTTGTAAAGCATTTGCATATGTGTGTCTTAAATATAATCTTTAACTTTCCTGGGAAGAATTGACTAGCCATTTATTAAAATAATGCATGCTGAGTCTCTGCTACCATCAACAGACATCTTTTTGGAGTGAATTTAAACCCAAAATGCAGAAAAAACGTCATTAGCAAGTTTTCATCTCCCTGCATAAAAGAGACTAAGTAGCTACTCACTTGAAAATGCAGAGTACTCAGCCACCCACACAACCTTGGTGCTGGACAATGACATTTGAAAACTTAATCCCTGTACTGTACTATCACACTGCTGACAGTGAGATTTGCTGACTGTTAAGGGCTTTTGTTTCTTTGAAAGTTATATATACAACTTTGTTGCTTATTGTACTAAGAGTCAACATTTATTATGGCTCAATTTTACTATGTTGAAGTAATAAAGGGGTTTTTTTGTTTAATAAAGGGGTTTTTATCACTGAAACTTGAAGTAGGAAATGAAATCGGGTAACATCATGAGTATCTGATTTCAATAACAACAAAAAAACCTAAAAAGTTTTGAAGAAATCAGACAGAAATAAAAGCCATTTTCAGGCTTCCACAACTTATAAAAACTTATTAAAAATATAACACATGCAGACACACAGATATACACACACAGAAAAACCCCATGAAGGTTAGAAAACAAGACAGACTACCACTGTCCTGAATCTGGTACAGATATTTACACCTGGCAAATTGAAAAAGAAATCATCAAACTCTATAGATACACCTTGAGTGTGCTTTGTAAACATTAATAATAACTACCAACATTACCATGTAAGCAGGAATCTCAGTTTAAGTGAATCCTTTTGGAAATATTGCTTAGGAAGAGTATTTCAATTGAAACAGTGATGTTTGTTTGAGGCTTGGTGCTGAATCAGCTTAACATGTCCTTTTGAATAAATGTTCCGTCTGTGTGTGTGTGCACAAATGTATAACAGAGTCCTTCTTTTGCTTTCTTCAGTTTAGAATCCAGCAAATCAACCACAATACAAAAATTAAGATCTCTGAGATTAAAATATCTAAAAAACAAGTTTTTTATCTAAAAATTTGTAGAAAATCAGATTGAAATGTAAGAAGCAAAGTGAGAAAGCCAACACCCAGCAGAGACATATTCTGACTTAATTTCATGTCTCAAAGCATGGAGGGAAAAGAAAGAGTGAGACAGAAAACTGCTGGAGGGCAAAGGTGAAGAGAAATTTACAGGAAAGTTACTTTCAGGAAATCTTTAGTTCTATGACCCAAAATACTAATTTTAAAGCCTTAAATTCAGCAAAGCAAATAAGCTATTTCTTAATTTTTTTCTTAATTTTTTAAAGGTTAGATAAAATAAACATTTCCACATTTTTGATGTAATTGTATTTCCTAGCCACATTGACTACTCCTTCCTTTTGATCCTTCTTTAAGTTTAAAATGTCCTTTTTTGATCTTCCTTTATAAACAGGATAATTCTTTTTTTAGAAAAAATATTGTAGAAACACCTTAGAGGTAACATCAGATGGGGCAGAGGTTGCTGCTTTTTTTTAATTTATTTTTTAACTTAGAGGTATTCTCAGAAAATAACTTTAGCTCTTTTCCAGGCTGAGCTAAAATGAAAGGTGCTTAAAGCAGGTGTTTTCCTCCTTGAGCCAGAGGTTATTTTTTATGTTCTGATTCAGGGCCCCATAGGAAGAAGATTGCTTTGAACTTTACTTTTATAGCAGTCCTACAAAAATTAAATCACTACCTGCGGTTTGTAAATTGAGTAGTGTTATAAACATGTTATATACACAAAGTCTTATTTCCAGATAAAATTGGGTCATTTAAAATATATATGTAAGGATGCATGTGTATGTATGTGTGTTTTAGGAGCCTTGATCCCTTAGATATTTTTGAAAATCGTACTAAAGAACATGTTAATAAAATGCAGATTTCTTTTTATGTTTGTATGTTTCTTGACCACTTTAAAGCACATTAAAACAGACACACGGAATTATATTATTCAGATGCAATGAACCTTTTTAATTGCAACTGTGTGGCATTAACTCAGCAAAGTTGATGGCACCCAAGACCATAAAATTAAACCTAGACAAATGGAAAGAGATAGTTCAAATACGTCAAGCAACTATATATAGAGAATCTACTTGAAGCTTATTCAAACAGCAAATCAAATCTGAACTGTTGTATACTATTGCTTAGATTAGATCAAATCAGAAGAGCACACAAATAGAAATCAGAGTAATTTTATAATATTCCCATTTACATGTACAATAGTTTTAGTACAATAATAAATACAAGACTTTAGTAAAAGATATAATATCCAAGCATGTTTTACTACTGCAGACAACGTAGCTAAGAACTACGTATATGATTAAAAATTTGAAAGTTAGGCACAGCATGAAAATCCTTAAAACTGAATTTTTTTTTCCTACAGATTTAAAACTATTATTTCCCAAGCCTCTATTATTCTCAAAACCTACAGTTGTAAACCATTTGCTTTCTCGTTTAAATTAGAATGATCTCTTTTCTTCTTTTCCTTTTTTCAGTGGCTCTTCACCACCTTAAATCATCACTTTATTACAAGTTCATGACTACAAATTATTAAAAGACAAAAAGTTGAGAGAAGAGCATTGCCAAGCAACTTCACCAACAAGATTGTTTATGATACTAGGGATGGATGAACTATAGAGCAGGTTCTGAAGAATTTTATTTCAGAAAATGCATATATGAAGTTAAATTTGAATATTTCAGGAGAAAAGAGTGGAAAAGTAATTGCCCAAGTCAGTTCTGTAAAACATTTTTTGACACCTCACTCTGACCATTTATAGAGAAATAATAAATGAAATTATATTAAACTATCAAAATATGGTTTGGGATAATTTGAAAAAGCACACTGATCAATTCTTCATGGCAAAACAACTACAAACATGGGAAAAGTGTTATCCTTTATTTCAGGAGGTTTCTTCCTTGTAATGATAGATGAGCTTATAAGAATTGATACACTCTGAAGAGTATATTGTCAGAGCTCCAAATGAAAGATTGTGTGGTATTATTTACACTATGCAGAGGCATAGGCAATACTTAGACAGATATTGAAAAACTATAATAAGTGCAATGGAGGAAGCAGTCAATATTTTTTGAAATTCAGGACCCTAAAAAAAGGTTGCATAATAAATGTTTAATAAAGAGAGAATTCCAGCAATAGTAAAATGAATTGTGAATAACAGCTTTTGCACCAGCAAACTTTCATACTGCAACACCATTTACTCTTATAGCAACTTCAGAGGCAACAACAAAAAACATCCAGATTAGAAATTTGATGTAAGATAGTCTACACCCAAAGTAGCCTTTTCTTGCAGTGACAAAACTTCAGAGCATCAAATGCCTTTACTAGTTACAGAGTTCTTTTAATTTTCCACTGCTAGTGTAAGTGATTGTTGTGCGTGCATATAGTACTGCTTCAGCCTGCTATGATCTAAATGCATGATGCTGAAGTAAAATGGCAAGCTAGAAGATCCCTTCCTACAGTTTCAACCATCTTTGGAGTCTCTACGGAGATCTTCCTGAACCTCCTAAAGCAAGATCATGCTCAAATAGAAAGTACTTCTATTTGTTTTCCGTTATCATGTATTAAAGTGTCTACATTTTGTTCCTTCTTGCAAAAGGATTGCTGAACTTTGAAGGTAAAGCCACATTAGGTGGATTTAAGGATACCAGCCAAATTTTACATATCACTAGTGGGTGGTATAAACATAAAAAAACCCTGCTACATTAAACAAGTTCATATTTAATTTTGTAATTCACTTTATGATACAAAAAGTCAGGAAAACATGAACAAATTGCCAGAGAACAAATTGGACCTTCTCTCAGGCATCCTTAAATTATTCATCAGTCTTTTTCAGAAAAGTTGTTAAACATAGTTTACTCCATTTAGAAGCTATTTCATGTATTTTTGTTATTTAAGCAGCAAATATTAGATAGAGTTTGTGCTGGTGTAAGAAGAGTCATTTAGAATTTACATTGCATTCCTAGATAAATAAAGAATTCTTTAGACACTCGTCAAGCCAATATTAGGAAAATATATTCTTTAATTGTAAAGCACACATATCTTTCTAACTCAAAATTAGAATCTGGCACAAATTCATGCAAAAGAAAAAATGGGGTGTGGGGGAGCAACAGATCAGCTGGATACACAAGGTGAAAAAACAAGCAAGGACACATTGAACAAAAATGTATCATTCAATAGGCAACAGAGTGGAACATCAGGCAGGGAGAAAAGACTTTCAGGAAGAAACACTCTTCAGAAGGAACCTGTTATTCAATTAGAAGTGACCGCTCGTGCAGTAACAGACACCTGGAGTGGAAAACAGCAAGATAAACTCAACTACTGTATATCAAAGATACAGCATACACACAGTTTAAGCTGAGATAAATTACCCTCTATCCCTGAAAGTGAAGATGAAATATTGGATTTAATTGTTAGAAAACTTGAGGAGTTCATAATGCAAGCTTAGTGTGTTGCTTAAGTACCACACATCCAGATGTATAAATAACAATGACAAAATCTCACTGATCTTGTGTCATGAAAAAAGCCTGAATTAATATTTTGCAGTGAGCTTTTTTTAATAAGTATACTTAAAAAAAAAAAAAAAAAAGAAATTAGTTTCTTAGCTTTGTAAATCTGTTCTATAAATAGGGCCAGAAATTACAATACAAAAGTAGAATAAAAAAACAGCTGAAATCACAAAAATTGTAAGATTATCTCTTTACCCCATTTAGGACTTCAGTACCAAGCACACAAAATACATTGCACCAAAACATATGTTTAGTTCCTCTGATATTTGCAGGTGAAATATGTCACTAAAGAAAAGAGACTAGTCCTTCTTCCTATTTTTTCTCATTTTTCTCTCCTAAGCCTTGATTTATGTCAGTCCACCTTTAGTTAAATAAAGATGCTGATAATAGGAAAATCTTTCATGCCAGATGCTTTCACCTATTTTCCACCTTTTCATGTCAGGTTGATCAGTATCTCTTTTTTTCATGACTTGTTCTTCCCTGTCTTTTTCAGATACTCATTCCATGGTCATATCCTCCTGTAATAACAGTAAAAACTGCAGAGTCCTAAATCCAGGAAATCAATGGGATTGTTCATATGGGTAATCTCTGAGACATAAACTTAGTACTTGCTTTTCTGGCTTTGTTGTTGTTGTTGTTGTTGTTTTTAAACAGAGTCATTTATACAGAGCAAGGACTGGCAGGAAATAAATCAAGTTGGCAATAGCGTGAAACCTCACTGGACATTGCTACTATATGTGAAGACAGGCACGAGGTATGTGTTAAGTTTAAAAATATTGTCAGAACACAGTAAAACTCCAGTGAAACCTGCTTTTATCCATTAGAAAAAGCAGAGTGAGGGAGATAATATATTATCTTCTTCTGATCCTCATTTAATTTTCTTAAGATTACGTAGAGACTCATTCACCCTTGTATTACTGTAAATTAAATGTATTATCTATGTAAATAATCTTATATTTTGTTCTTTTTCCACATCAAAGGGATCACATATTCTACACGTCTTCTATAGCAATATTTTTCCGTAGCATGATAATTAAAAAATAAGTGACCCCTCAAAACAAAAAATCCCAGCTACAGTCAAAACTTGGAAGCAATCTTTCTCTGGAAAACTTTGCAGTGCGAGATTTTCCTAGCCCAAATATGAAATATTCTCAGTCAACCCTTATATCCGTAAAAATTGATATATATGTGGTAATTTTGCAATTCTAAAGCCATTACATTCTGGTATCATTTCAATATGTTATAGTCATAAGAGCCAAGTCAAGGGGTCTATTATTCTGCCAGTATAGAGGCATTTTTCTAACAATAAATGAATATAAGTACTCCACAAGCTATTTTATTGTAAGACAAGAGGGCGGTTCCATTCTTAATTCTATTTTACACATACTAGGTGTCATTCCATTGTTCATAAGTTCCCTTTATTCCTATACACTTCATTAGTTTCCTGCTGGACATTTCTACTTAGGCAAAAGAACTTCTTACAGAAAGCTGAAATCATTTTTTCTTTTATATTTATACAGGTGTTAGAAAAAAAATTATGACAGTTCAGTACTTCCTATGTGCATTAAAATATTCTGTCAAAAATTCAATAATTTCACAAAATTGTCAGAATGAAAGAAAAAATGCTACTTTTAAAATGCATAAATACAGATATTAAAAAGCTCATTATTAGTCAGTTTTGATATAAAGTATCTAAAGTATAGCTGAAACTAGAAGACAGAGCTAGCCCAAGATGACTCTGCAGGATAGGGTAAGCCTAAACTGAGACTTAACTCTGAAAGTTTTCTTTCAGTATATGCTGTGACTGTGACTGTGTATTTCAGTCTAATTTGTGCACAATAATAAGAAACTTTCCTGTGGAAATTAATTCACCTAAAGCTCAACTTATCTAAATGACATTTGAATAACAATCTGTGAAGGAAGGAAGAAAAGAAGACTTTTCTCCCACATTTGTACTGATAAGCAAAAACAAGATCAGGAGTTGTTCTCTGGCTTCCAGGCAAGTGGTGTGGCCTTTTCGTATTCACACTATTTACATTTGCTCTGAGGGCTCGTCTGAGCTCAGTGTGATCATAGAATCATAGATTCACAGAATGTTTTGGATTGGAAGAGACCTTTAAAGATCATCTAGTCCAACCTCCCTGCTGTGGGCAGGACATCTTTCACTAGGTCAGGTTGCTCAAAGCCCCGACCAACCTGACCATGAAGACTTCCAGTCATGGGGCATCCACAACTTCTCTGGAAATCCTGTTCCAGTGTCCCATCGTAAAAAATGTCTTCTTTATGTCCACCCTAAATCTACCCTCTTTCAGTTTAAAACCATTGCCTCTTGTCCTGTCACTACAGGCCTTGGTAAAAAGTCTTTCTCCATCTTCCTTATAAGCCCTCTTTATATATTGAAAGGCCATGATAAGGTCTGCCCAGAGCCTTCTCTTCTCCAGGCTGAACAACCCCAACTCTCTCAGCCTGTCTTCATAGGAGAGGTGTTCCAGCCCTCTGATCATTTTCGTAGCCCTCCTCTGGATTGTCTCTAATAGATCCATGTCCTTCTTGTACTGGGGACCCCAGACCTGGATGCAGTACTCCAGGTGAGGTGTCACACGAGAAGAGGAGAAGAATCACCTCCCTTGACCTGCTGGCCACGCTTCTTTTGATGCAGCCCAGGATATGGTTGGCTTTCTGGGCTGCAAGCGCACGTTGCCAGCTCATGTCTGAGTTTTCATCCACTGATATCCCCAAATCCTTCTCCGCAGGGCTGCTCTCAATCAATTCATGCCTCAGCTTGTATTGAAATTGGGGTTTTCCCTGACCCAGGTGCAGGGCCTTGCTCTTGGCCTTGTTGAACTTCATGAGGTTTGCATGGGCCCACTGCTCAAGCCTATCACTGTCCTTCTGAATGACATCCCTTCCCTCAAGCATATCAACTGCACCACTCAGCTTGGTGTCATCAGCTTGGTGATACACCTATTGCCCTGAGATATAGTATGTTTGTTCATTTGTTTGTTTTCAGTTTAATGTCTCTAATGTTTTGGTTACATGGTGTTTCCATAGTGTGAGATAGAATGTAGGAGTTGCATATCCAGGTTTGTGACTTAATGTCATACCAGAGTGAAAGAGATTTCTGAGACAAAGCTGTATTAAGAGATAAAGCTGTATTAAGCGGGAGGGAGTCAAACAGGATGCAAGTGTCTTCTCCAAACATCCTGCTGAGAGTGGTTTCTGCCACATTCCTCTGAACACCTCGAGGGCAATTCTCACAGAGAGCCCTATCTGATATGGGTGAAAACCATGCAAAGGATGTTTTAGCAGTTAAGCAATGGATGATCTGTGATCCAGTGTTTGAGCTCCCTCCCTCCCTCCCCTCTTTTACTCAGCAGAAAAGATTGGGAATAAGGTGCAATGCCTAGTGCTCTCTTTAAAACAGGTGAAGGATGAATGCACATCATATAACTTCAGGCAGTTAGTCAGATATTTTAAAGACCTTAGCAGATATCTTCTCTGCTCAGCAGAGAAAGCAATCACTCCCTTCATGACAATAACAAGCAGGAGCATCTTTCACATCACCAGTTACAGAAAAAGATAAGATTAGCCTTCTGCCATCTGATTTTCTTAGGTGATGTGACTGTTAAAAACTTGATCTTTACCTCTACTATGAATCCCAAACAGAAGCAGTAAAAGGCAAATTTTCTTTAATATTCTTATTTGTTTACTTAAAAATCAATTAAAAAGTAGAGACTGATAGAAAATAGGTGAAGGAAGAACAGAAAGCAAAGCAAAGGAGAAAACTCAGAAAACACACAGTGAGAAGGCATACTGCTGAGGGGAACAATTGTTCATGTAAGTGGAGAAAAGCTAAAACTTACCAAGTATTCTCATTTCCATTTATAAATGTGAAAAGCTAAAGGACAATTGATCAGTTTGATAGATAAATAGTAAAGCAATTTTTAATACATTTTCCTATCATTATGGTTATTTAAAAGATAACCAAGAACCTAAGCTAAGCATAAGCATATCCACAAGTCTCCATTCCATGCATGTTATTACATAGCAAAATCACCTCTTAAAAGCTAGCATATAGAAGAATTACATTGCGTAATGTGAATTTAAGTCCCAGTTCTGCACTGAGTCACAGAGATAAAGTGTATATCTTCGAGGCTTTCCTTATTGAAGACCTATGTAATAAAGGTTTTCCTTAGGTGGTGCAGGACAGTTGTTATGATGTAGCCTTCCACATAGTAAAGCATATCCATCTTTACACAGGAGCACTTGGTAATATATAAGGAGAGAAAACTCCACTGCCTCCAGTATAGCTGGTTGCATTTTATTGTAATTATAGAGTCTCATCAAACATTCACCACGACTCATGTTTACAGAGTGCAGTAAAGGACCACCTCCTCAGCTGCAGTCTGGTACCTACCTGTTTAGAACAAAGCATTTTGCTTGTTATTCCAATGGACTAGTAATTTGAGCACTACCACGTATTGCATCTTACAATTGCTAGCAGTTGTCTGATCATGCCTGTGTCAAGAACACGTGATGGATCACAGCAAGGAGTCCCCACCTCACTCAGGTAAAATTTCCTCTCAAAACTGAGTATCATCTACAGGCAAAGCACAGGAGCACTCCATTGCTGAGGAAGCAATGGTTCCCCAAGGTGCCTTTTCCACCAGCCTTGTGAGCTCTGTCCTGAAGACACAGTTTCTTTCCACCACCTATTTGGAAGATCTCTGATGTGGTAATTTCAGAAGATTCCCAAAGCAGGTGATGAGCTGGAAGCTTTGGATGAGTCTTTTGAGACAGAAAATTTAATATTTGCAATTTTTCAATGTTCATTGACATTGATAATACTCATTATTAATATAGCTTTTCAGAGTTCTAATACAATGTTCATATCCCCTAGCTACTAAATGGTGTTTGGGTAAAATATCTCTGCTTGCCATGGCTGAGATAATTACAAAGACAGCTTCTAAATTACTTTTGTCAATTTGCCAGAAACAGATTTTTACTTAAATGACACATTTTACTGCTGTATACACATTACATTGAACAAGCTAATGAGGGTGGATTTGATATTTTGCTTCAAAAAATTATTTATCTCGCAGTAGAGCTGGGTCTGGATTCTTTGAGGATTATAATTATGCTCCTCTTGTAGGTTTTTTTTTTTCCCTTTTTAAGAGAAATACTGATAATGTTTGAGTTTAGGCATAAAAGCATCAACTATTTATCAATTTGAATATGATTAGATTTCTCCCCTCTCCTTCTTCAAGAATGGACTTTTTAATATGTTTTTATTAACAGATTTCATGCTCATTTGGCATTTGAGAGTGGTTAAAATATTTATCAGCCTGCCTGCTGCACAGACACACACATTTTGGTGTTTGTGAGTTTGTGGGTTTGACTGTGAATGTGACTAAGTGAAATCAGTTTTGCTTTAAAATAAAAGCACCTTTCCATGCTTTAAAATAAAAGCACCTTCCTATCCTTTAAAATCTTACATTGAGATTTTCTACAATGCTTCAGTATTAATCCCTGTGTATCTGTCTACATGCCCATTTCTAACAAAATCTGTTTCTCTTGTCTTCCTCTGTTGCAGCCTCTCTTTGCCTACAGTCCCACACTGTCTTTACTATACTGACTGTGTAGGGAAGTGTGAGTCATTATGAGTCAGTCCTAGGTATCTGCATTTTGAATACTATAATAACTGGATCCCAAATGGTAACTGTGAATCTATTCATAGATCAAAAAAGCATCATTTTCCCTCAAAAAGATGTTTCATGGATTTATAGGGTTACCACCCTAAAGGGTACAGGACTGTGATCGTCCTGCCATCAGAGAAGCTCTTGAATTGCCACTCAGATTCAAACTGCAAAAGAAGCACAGAATCAATAAAATTATTTCCAACCTTCTTATCGTGTTAACTAATGTCTTTCTGAGAAAAACAATCCAGATCAATCAGAAGAGATAGAGCTATGCATAGAAACACTAAAAATTAAGACACATGGACATAGAACAATTTTCAGATATCAGGAACCTCAGTACTTCTCACTGGGTCAATTAAATCACTTTTGGCCCCTTAAGCAATGGTGAATACCACTAGCTTAGCAAAGCCAAAAATGACACTATAGAAAGTAGGGGATTTGGCAGCGTTACAAAGGGCAGGGGAAAATATAAGGGAGGCAAGATAGTGTAGGTGTGATGTTTGGCCTGATTTTAATAAATGCCTTTAAAGACCCACCAAATCACACAAACTGAACATCCCTGCTCTGAACCCTACCCACTCTCTAATTTCTGTATAATAATCAAACAAAACATTGCAGTATCTTTTGAAAATCTTGATTTTTTTTCACTTTTCTGATTAATACAGGGGAAAAAAATATTTCTTTGACAATGGATGCTGCAAATAATTCCTCTTTCTCTTGTTATGCATTGCTCAGCTCTCTATCTCATAATTATTCTGCTGCTGCTAACGTGCGAACTAGGACTACAGACAAAACCCCAAAAATAAATAGAAGCGCATTTACTTTTTTAGACTCTAAAGTCTTAGCCTTATTAAATACTGCATCTGTGTGATCACAAAAGCTTCTTAAAACTTAAGGAGCTCCTTAAAAGTTTCAGTGTCCTGAATTTCCATAAATATAATGGATACTGTCAGATAGGTTTCACTTACAAATGTTGTCATCAAATGCAGAAAGAGTAGTTTACAGCAAATACCAAAGAACAAGACACAGCAGACATCAGAAAACAGAGTCAAGGATTTAAAGCAATCACGCTGAAAAAGTTTGGGTTTAGAACATTTAGGAATTAGCCACACTAGTTTCTGAACTGAACTCTCTGCTGTGCAGCAATAGCTAAGAATTAAACTGGTATTAAAACTACACCAAAAACTTAAGAGCAGTGATAAATAGCATACCTGGTAGAAGGCTGGACATGACTGCAGGGAAATAAACCTAAGCATAACCTGGGCAGAGATCCTGTTTTGTGTGAGTAGCTGCTAAACTGTTGTGGGATCCTACTGGAGAATGGAAGAGCCCAGAGCATGAAAAGATGTTAAGTATATCCATGTTAAACAGCTCGCAAGGTCATCCTACACTGTGACCTGAAAAGTGAAATTATACACCATTGTTTTTTTAAATAACTTCTTAAAACCAAGAATGTAGTCTGCAAAATACCTCACTGAGTTTTTCTGATATGTCAGATTTCCTCCAGGAAGATGAAAAGTAGGATTAGTCTTTTCTTTCTTGTGAGATGACAAAACAGAAGCCAGAACTTTGGCAGTATAAGATCAGGTAGGAAATTCTTTGGAAACCTTAGTGGGATCAGGATTATGTTCAAGATCTTTTGATTCTCAATCCAGAGTGAGGTGCAAGGGGCCATATAGACATTACTCAGCAGAGTGATGTATAGAGTACTTTAAATAAGGACAAAAAAGGAATTAATCATAGGAAATATGTAAAAACTGAAATTCTAATTTTAATTGTTGTTAGCAAATAAAAATTTTGACAGAAAATTTTTGGACAAAATCAGTCACTGTCAGTTGATGTTAACTACTCTTCTTTATAGGATAACTTTCTATTTTGAATATAATTTTAATGATTTTTAGTTTCTTTTCAAAGGGTTTCTAGAATGCAGTCCTGAGTCATTTGCTAAAAGCAGAGATTTCCTCCTATATAAGAATAGCAATGGTAGCTTCTTAATCATATTTTCTGTCTAAACTGACATAATTTAAATAGTCAGGGTTATAATAGTCAGATCCATCATTAATTATAATGGCATTACTGATTTAGTAGTATTAAAAAAAAAATACCCGAGGCTCAAATGTTTCTCCAAAGTACTCATTCCTGTTCCTCTGCTCTTATCTTCTCCGAAATGTCCAATCCTTACATACCTACATCTGACACTGCCATTACTGTAGAACCAAGATGTAACATGAATAACAGAAAACATCCCTTAAAAGTACTGTCTGTCTTGGTTACTTCTCCAGGTCTGATTTCAGATACTTAATTCTTCAAAAAGGTCTCTGGGGTCTGCAACATTTTTAATTATGGTATTAATCCCAATTGCTTTATTTTTTATTAATGAGGCAGTGATAAATTATTCCATAGCAATTGCTTCATACATTCAAAAACTTTGTAGAAACATATTGCCAGAATCTCAGTTGCTCTTAACTGCTCCTTTTAGAAAAATCTCTTTTCCTCTTACATTTTCTTAAAACATGAAGGATCAGCTACTGCCAGGGACAACTTGCAGATGTGCAATCTATATAATCATTTCCTGCACTAACTGTATTCAGGTATGAGAAAGCAGCAAACTATAGCAGAAATCCCCTACATGTCTTGCAAATACTGATAGTTCTATTGACTTGCTAATGATAAATAATAATATACAACCAAAATTAATATTCTGCTTCATACATTCCTCTCATACACTAATACAAGAAGACTTAGTAATGATAGTTACTGCTTCAGAAGTTAAAATACAGCAGAAAAGGACCTATGAAGGTATTATTGACTATATTTTTTTAGTAGTGTACTAGTTTCAAGGACATATGGTTAGCTTTTGTGGGATATGGAAGAACTTCACAGGTCTCATATCTGGCCATATCCTTCATTCCATCCCAACTCCATGAGAGGAGAAGATACAGGTGCACATCTCTCCTCACATTTCAGTGGTAAGGAAAGCTAAGCATCAGATCTGAAAGGATGTCCAGCCTTTGCCAAGGCACTGAGTGCAGACCACAGTCCCTTTGGGTGCCTGTCAATATATTCATCAGTAGCAGCTTCAGGGTATATTAGGGATCAAACTGATGATTCAGAAGACTTGAGACTGGAGTCTAAGTCCTTGTATAGGTAAGTATGGTGGGAACAGGAGAGCAGGAGAAGAGAAAAAGTGGAAAAAAGTAGGAGCATGCAAGGACAATTCAGAACATTTAAGACATCTTAAGTGAGATTGTGCAAAAGTCACCTAAAAAAAAGAAACTGTCTTTACTACTGACTTTTGTTTGAAGATTGGATATCATACGTACAAACATAAGCAAGCAAATTGCAAGACTGAAGACAAACCAATTTTGGATATTTGTTTTATCTTACCAAAATAAATAAATAAATAAATAAATAAATGAAGAAATTAAAGCAGATAAGTACATTATGTAAAATGCAATTACATATTAGATTTTTTTCACTTGCAGAAGCCAGTCAATGCACTATCATAAAGAAAACTTAAAAAGTATTGTGACTTCTTTGTTATGCTACTATAGAAATAAAATACACCACTGTCTGATATTCTTTCTCTTGAAGATGAATCCATCTTGTTATTTTATGACAGAACAGAATTTTCTTTTGTAGAGCAAATACTAACCAGTATGATACCCAAAGAAAAAAAATCTGCAATGAATTCTAATTTAACATACAATAACTTCATTGACTTGCAGTTATCAATCTCCTAGCTAAACTGAGGGTTCTGTGTGATCACTGTGGTAAAAAAGGAGGCTAAATTCTATTAGTATGATATGAGGAAGTAGAAAAGTATTTGGGGAAGAAAAAAGACTATTTCTTCTTAAAAAGTGTAAAATATATCATTGTTATTTACTTCATCAAAAACAACATAAAAAGTATTGGAAAAAAAAAAGTGGGCCACACAAAAATAATTTTTAATAGGTAAGGACAAACATTGTTTTCTGACCTGTTTTAAAATACCAGCATTCATTCACAATTTGCAGAAAACAGTAATAAATGATTGTCCATTTAAAAAAGAAGTGAGAGGAGAGACTAAAAGAGAACTAGGCAAAAACGGGATCAATTGGAATAAAGAAATTTTGTACACTTACTAAATGCTTTGTAAATTTTAAGAATTTATAATTATTTTCTGTATTTGCCAAATGAAATAGATTCTCACTTGGAACCTGTTTAAATATAAGCAAAAATATACTCAAATAGATTCCAGACCTTTTTTTCCTCTGTTTTCTTCAACTTGTTCCCCACATTTCTTGGGGATTTTGTTTGATTTTTTTTTTTAATGAAGACTTTTATATAGAAAATTTTGGCTAGCTATAACGCAACCTTAACAAGGACTCAGAACTCAGATAAAATCCTTTGTTAAGTTCAGTTACTGTACATTTGAAAAATAGAAATGTAGTATAAAGGAGAGGAATGGGAACAGAGTGAAAAAGATGGGGAAAGAAAACTTGAAGATAATGACTCAACTTGGCATTCTCACTGCATGCTGCTGGATGATTTGGAATATTATCATCAAAGCTGGCTATCTAACCAAACTGATCCATAAACTCAAACACCGTGACACTTTCTTGGCCAGTCAGGTTCCTCCTTTCATACCTTCTATCTTTAATCTATTGTTAAGCAAAATATTGAGACACAAAATAATAGCAAAGAAGCTTCTAACCCAATTTATAAGACTCATCTGAATGAAATCCAAAAAACTTGGTTTTATTACTCAAGTTTTATTTCTCCCTTTCACTTTTACTAACTGATTTTACAGATAACTATGTAAAAGGAAATGGTTTAGAATCTGTTTTTCATTACCTCCAGGTTCATGACCTTATAGCCTCCTGGCTATACAGGAGGCTTCTTCATCTGTGTGTATTACTCTGACATTTCTTTCTCATATCACCCTTTTTCAAGAGTGCCAAATGAACAGGACAGATAGTGGCAATTTTTTTCATTACCATTCCTGTAATCTCTTTTTAGCTTCTGTTATTCATTATTAATATAATACATGTTTAGAAGGGGTACAGGAAACCTACTATCAGATAATTTTAAAAGCTCCCCATTTTAGTTCTTATTTCTGTCAAATGTCACTTAAACTTTAGTTATTGCAAATCTGGAGTTTGTATGTTTGCTATTTTTTAAAATTAAACTCACACTTCCAACTTTCCCCAGGCAAGGAACCTATATTTAGAATAAGCTTTTTGATCAGAGTGTCAGGGAAGCCACGAAATCCTAGGTTTCAAGAATTCTCTTCAGCACTTTTAGTTGGAGAGTTCATTTTAACATATTCCAGATACTTCAAAGCTTGAAATTTAAATTTTCTCTTCAGCACTTTTTAACTGCCAGAGTATATTAGAAATAGATAATATCACAGAGTAATAGTACAAGATCTACAATTTAATGTGAGAACAGGTCTGTTGAGAAGGATGTGACAGGCTTGTCTTGTTTCAAATGCTTATTTCAACAGTTCTAAATCATATTACATTGTATTCACTACAGGAAATTAAACAACTGCATATTGTAAAAATGACAAAATAATATATACCAGAATGAAAAAAATAATTTACTTCGCAAACAAGAAGTGGTATCATTCTTAGGAAACAATAGCACTGGAAAAATCTTACAGTGAAACAATGGGATATATCTGATTAAGACAGAACTCAACAGGAACATATCTCAAAGGAATTTGTGGAATCTCTGGTTTCAACTACTTACAAAGACTAGTTACAGAGATGTAGATACTACAGGCATTTAGAGTAAAGCACATCAACTCCTGGCTACAGCTTCAGGAATCTTGAAAAAAAAAAAATCCTATAAAACTAAACATTCTGTTTAGCAATTACATATAGTTCTGTTTTCAAAGATGTTCAACAACCATAGATTTTGTTATTTCTATGGAAATTGTAGTTGTTCACAACTTGGAAAATGCTATGTGTGAAAGCAAAGAGAATGGATAACAATGGACATTATTACAATGAAAATAAGAGACATTAGGGAAAGGAGATAAAATATAAAAAAAACATATCATTGAGCCATTTACTGAGAAAATGAATAATAATACATGAAAAAGTCTTTGACATACTTTATCTTAAATTTTTAAAATTCTTCTTTGTGTTCAGTTCACCAGATTTTTGTATCAAGAGAAAACCAAAAAGATAGACTACTTTAGATTCAAGACTTTGCTTTAATGTAAAGTTAGAGACAAACTACTCAATATTCAAGCAATAGATAAAAGAAACATAAATGTAACCTCCATTTTCTTGTACATGGCAAAAGCTTTTACCTAATTGTCAGTGCAGTTAGTCTCAAAAAGTTCTGAAAATAGACTGATTCATCATTCTTCAAGTCTGAGTCATAATGGTATTTCTCAAGATAATCAAAGCATATCAGAAGCATTTGCTAGCTCTATCCATATGAACCACAAATTGTTTAAAACCTTTTTAACAAGTATCAGTCCTGTACTTGGATCTAATCTTAAAACGAGGTAATTTCAGATAAGAAATCACACTTTTAAAAGCCACACTGAAGAACTGTAGCTCATTCTGGAAACTTACACTTTGTTTTTGGAGCAACGTTTCTCCACTGAAATTATTACTTTAGAGATTACCTATAAAAACTGATTCTTACCTGATCAGCAAATTTTTTTTCCAATATTTTGAAATGAAAATAGTTCTGCAGATTGAAACTTTATATTACCTCTTAGACTAGTAGTGGTTATAAAGTTATACCTAACAACATACTGCACTTGTCATCTTGAGTCTTTTAAACAATCTGTCTTCACTGAATCTTGACCATGGTAATTTTTGGGGGAGTTTTGCCATATTTTCCATTCTGACATTTAAGTTTCTGAAAATCTACATCCATAATCCATGGGCTGAATCACCTTCTCTAAATAGCTACTTTTCTGCATTGAGAACTTGAGCATTAACTGTTAAAGATCAAAAGATTAAAGAAGAAATAAAAAACAATCATGCAAAAAAAGCAATGCAAAAAGAGCTCTCTTTGGCCCTTTCAACTCCTATGAAAGGATCATATACATAATATATAAACACACATTTCTCCTGGTAGTTTTAGTTTGAAAGAAATGAAGGAAAAATGTTCCTCTTTTGTGCACAAAAAAGTACTGATTTGGTACCATTTTGGTCCTGAAATACTCTCATTTTCTTTCAGTGGCAAAAGTTTTGTCACTGTTGTTTGCCAAAGCGTGTACACAAACTTGCCACGACATCATTTTAATGTTCCCTTATCTATCTATGTTACCTTTTAAAATGTATCTAACAGCACAAAATAATCTTAAAACACTCGTATTTTGGTCCCTGTTCCTTCCATTAGTTTTTGGAGCAAGACTAAATTTATAACAAACATAGGATTTCTATTCACTTTGAACCAGAGGCACTTTACTCTCAAAGCCAATATTCACACTTGTGTGTGAATCCTTGAAACACTATGAGGAGGTTCCTAACTAACAAGGATTTGAACAAAAGACTCCGATTCTTTGTATGGTTCAGATTAAAGACTCATAAACTGGAAGATTTTTGAAGGTGTCCTCTTACCATAACCAAGATCTTTATTTTATTTTAGTGTAGAAGAGAACAGTTACTTCATTTCTCAGATAGCTTTACAGGATAGGAGAATGTTTTCTGTTCATGCACTGCTTAAAATTCTGTTCCATGCAAACAGGCATTCACAGTTTGATCTTTCCTGAGTAGCACTGAGGAAATAGTCTATAAAAGATAATTTTGCATGCATTTGTGATGGGATTATGAGTCAGCCACAAGTTTGTGATAAGCATATTCACCCTACCTCCTCTTTTTTGTTGATATAAGCTTGACAAAAGACAATAAAAGGTTTGTAAATTCTGCAATTAAGCTTTATCAAACCACAAAAACCACCTGATATTGAAGAAAATAAATTTGTAGAGAGAAGAAACTTAGGTCTCCTGGATGAGACATTAAATAAAACACCTGACAAGTAATTCTACCCTCTCCAACAGTTTGGAGGAGTAAATTTCCTCCCCTTGATTCCTTCTTTCCATTACAGCAACTTTCTTTGATTTACAGAGAAGAAAGTTTCCATGTTATTCCCTGGGAGTCCCAAAAAAATACTTTCTCCTGTCTGTGACTTACTAGCTGGATAATTACTCTGCTCCTTTCAGGAATCTCCCAGCTATATCCACTTTGCAGGCTTTCTTCTTGTTGTTTTTTTCAGATCTGTCTGTCTCACGTTACACTCCAGAAGCTCTTCTGAGTTGTGTTGTGAGTTCTCAAGGAAGGAGAACTTTACCCTGTATGAAAAATTATTCCTGTTCAAAGTGCATCGGTCACAGTAACATGATCAGGGAGCCTTCCTCTCTGCTGCTTGGCTACGTCTTTTTAACCAAAAAGCACGTATACAACAAACTGTGAATGAACAGGCTAGACAGTTAGACCATCTGTTAGCATCACAGAATAATTGATAAAGTCATTTTTGCTTTTTCTAATTAAGTATTTACATTTTAAGATATTGAATGAGCAGAAATACTTCCAAATGTAACCTAAGTGCTACTACCATTGTGATTCTGCTAAGGAGAAACACAGACTTTATGTACAATCCCATGTTATAGACTTGTCTATAAACTTAACTGAAGAATAAAATCATAACAGATCAGTGCAATACTGGTAGAATTATTTTAGGCTGCAACATTGCTATAATTTTGTTTTTTCCTTGATCAGGCCTTGATTTATTTTCATGGTCAGCTCTTTCGCATATCATGGCATGCAGTTAGTTAATAAAAACTGAATCTATAAATCATGTTAACATTGCAAGCTCTGAAAGAGTCTTAAAAAGTTAGCCATCACCAAAAATAATAGGCTTATTGATATACTGTCCCTTAAAAACTCAGGAATTGCTTAAAATAATGAAATTCCTATTATAGAAGCAGCTAGGACAAATGTTGTGCAAATAACTTCAATTTAGGCATAGTATTAATATTGGATTCTCATTTTCTCAAAAAGCTCAGTAATTATAATAAAAAAACCTGGAAACTATTGTGAACCCAGGAGGTGATAAGAATTTAAATTCAGAAGGTTCTTGAGCTGTACCCAAATTAATAGAAGTCATTCTGGGAAGAAAATATTTTCTAATGTATACAGACATTAGCGGTATAACAGTACAGTAAGACTGAAAAAATGTATTCATCTGATACATTTCTAACAAAGACTTTAATAGCTTCTCTACTATTGATATCATTTTAAATGGAAACAATTTTTTCCTTCAGAACAAGTTCAAATACTATACAAAATAATAATGTTAAGGAAAAAAAAGGAAACAACTTCAGGGAAAAAAACAGGTGCAGAACTCCTTTGCAATAGTCACAGCTATAAATTATGCAAGGCTTAGACCAGAGAAAAATGGTAATCATGCTATAAAATTTCCAAGTAAACTTAGTAGCTTAAACGACTTCACTAACACATCCGACATACTGTCATAGACTGAAAAACCTGACTGAGAAAAGAGGGGTAAAATTCAGAGAATGAAGATACAACCCATTGTTCTTACTAAAAAAAAAAAAAAAAAAGCCTAGGGTCTTTTTTGTTAAGTGTGAGAATGTTCCACACCTATCATTATGACCTGATACATAAATAACATAAATATATCCAAGAATTTAAACAAGCAACTTGGAAATTTGTTCTCTAGTGAGACTGTGTATGTTGGAATTTGATTAGAATACGAAATGCCTAAGAACTAGTTGGTAAAGGTAGGCAACCCACACATAAAACCCCAACAGTAGCCTTTGTGAGTTGCTGCCATGGAGACAGACACTCATTGACATGACCCTTCTTATTTGGGGACTATTTGCCTGAGAAAAACCTCATTGTACATATGCACATTTATAGCACAAAGAAGATTCTGGCTCTTCTCTGCCCCAGACTGCCCAGATAACTCAATAAGATTATCTGTGCTTGAGCACCTAGCCACAAGTTAGGTGGGCATTAAAGAACAGAATACTCCCAAACTCCACAGTGGTTCTCTTTGCACTGGCACCTAATTTAGTACCTGCTTTCATACTTGCTACGAAAACACTGGACATTTTGGTAGGAATTTGGACAAAAGTAACTAAAAGGAAGATGGGATATTAATGTATTAGGTTACATAAAAATTATTTTTTTGCTTGGTAAGGGAAGAAGTAATAAAGACTATGACAATTCTACATATACAGTATACACTACACAAATGGAGTATGTTCTATATGTACACGTGGGAGCAAGTAAACGCTTGTGATAAGGTAATAAAATGATTTGTGTTTGAAATATGCTATAGCTTGTTGTGGGTCTTTTTTTCTTCTTAAACAGAGTATTAAATATCAAGATCTTTCTAGAAAAATACAACTTCACAGTCTTTTAAAATTGAATAATGATATTTTTTATTGTCAGAAAATGGATTCTAGGGTCGGGGAACTTGTATACTGCTGATTCTGTTATCCACAATTTTTCTGCTATTTACCAGAATCAGTTATTACCTTTAGGACATGCCTAAACTTGGCAAAGGAAGCCTTTATAGAAAGCTTTTTATTTAGCTAAGAAAGTCACCATCCTGCATGTGATGTCAGCTGATTATAATTTGTCATCACTTGCAAGGAAGCCAACAACTTTTTAAATAGTCCTTTTCTCTACTTAATGCCACTGTTTAATATTATTCTAAGACTATTCTGAGTCGAGGCAAACTATCACTTTTTTGAAAAAAATTATTTTGAGAAAGCTCTCTATTAGCTCATAGCTAACACACAGAATGAATCTAAATTACATATAGCCGGTTGATTCTCAAAGATCAATTCCTCCAAGCTCCAAAATTGTCTAATCTATCATGCCAAAAATGGCAGACAAGAAAAGGTGACAGAAGGCTTTCACAGGTGAACGAGGAGATCCTAACAAAACTTAAACATAAATAGGAAGCATACAAGAACTGAAAGCAGGGCCTGGTCACCAGAAGGAATATAAAGACACTGTCCAAACATGCAAGGGATGGTGTTAGAAAATCCAAAGTCCACCTGGACTTGTGAATCTGATAAGGCGCATGCAGGGTAACAGGAAGGACTTCTACATACATATCATCAGCAAAAGGAAGATGAGGGAAAATGTAGGCCTCTTGCTGACCAGAGCAGGAGAACTGGTGACAAAGAACATGGGAAAGGCTGAGGTACCCAATGCCTTGTTCACTTTGGTCTTTACTGGTTACACGTGCCTTCAGTCACTACTGGCCAATAACAAGGCCAAAATTTTTTAACTTCTTCATTAATGACCTGGACAATGGGACAGAGTGTACTTTCAACAAGTTTGTAGATGATACAAAACTGGGTGGAGTGTCAAGGAGGTATGAGATGGGTGCCCTTCCACCCAGAGGGACCTCAACAGGCTGGAGAAATGTGCAGACAGGAACCTCATGAAGTTCCACAAAGGGAAATTCCAAGTCCTGCACCTGGGGAGGAACAACATCAGGCACCAACTGGTGGCCAACTGGCTAAGAATCAGCTTGGCAGAGAAGGCCCTGGAGGTACTGGTGAACAAGTTGGCCATAAGCCAGCAATGTGCCCTTGCAGCAAAGAAGTCCAAGAGCATCCTGGGATGCATTATATAGAGTATTGCCAGCAGGTTGAGGGAAGTGATCCTTCCCCTCTCCTCAGTTCTGATGAGACATACCTGGAGTGCAGGGTCCAGTTCTGGGTTCCCCAGTCCAAGAGAGACATGAGCTTACTGGAGCAAGTCCAGCAACAGTCCACAAAGATGACTAAGGCCTTGAAGAATCTTTCATATGAAGAAAGGCTGAGAGAGCTGGGTCTGTTCAGCCTGGAGAAGAAAGGTCTGAGGGGGGATCTCATCCATGTTCAAGAGAGGTGTAAAGAAGACAGAGCCAGACTCTTCTCAGTGTTATCTAGTGTCTGGGCAAGAGGCAATGGGCTCAAGCTGAAAAACAGGAAATTCCTCTTAAACATAAGAAAGAACTTTTGGCACTGTGAGCATGATCAAACACAGGAGCAGATTTACCATAGATTTTGTGGCATCCTCATCCCTGGAGATGTTCAAAATCCAACTGGATACAGCCCTGCATAACCTGCTCTAGCTGATCCTGCTTTGAGCATGAGGGTTGGACTAGATGATCTGCAGAGGTCCTTGCCAACCTCAGTCATTCTGTGGTTCTGTGATATTGCTTCTTTGTGTATATACTTTTTCAGACCACTATGCATGCTCAAATAATTTTATTACATGGACTCACAGGATCATAGATTAATTTAGGTAGGAAGGACACCTGAAGGACATTTGACTTAACCTCCCCAGTCAGAGCGGGGCCATGCTATGGCTAAACTAAAGTGATTGTGCCACCAGTCCTTCAAAAAGGACTGGAAGAAGATACAGGTAACCAGGATGCCCATTTCCTTCATGTACCCCCTCATGTCATTAATTAGAAGATGCTGTTGTGAGACATTATGTGACTGACTCAGTTTCGTACAAAATATAAGGACAAGTATGACATTTCAAAACGATCAGCTTCCTAGACATAGCTATTCTTAAAAATAAGAGCTAGTTCTTGCCTAGCGTGACTTTAGCTCATCCCAAATAAGTCTGTGGGCTGATAAAGAAAAAGATCCAAAATTTGCTTTAATCTATCTTCTTTCTTAAGTCATTGAATTATCAAAAATTACTTAATTGAACAGATAGAAGAATCAAAATATATCTGAATATTAAAAAAAAAAGTTTCTGAAAATGTTTTGCTTCTTCCAGAAACTCTCTCCTATAAAATACAGTGAGATATATCAAGACTCTCAGTACTTTTTAACAATTTATTATAGGAAATATTTATAAAGTAAAGTTAGATTTTTCATTTTTACACCTCAAATAATGAATAAACTTTTACAATAGAGCTTTAAAAACACAACCTTGCCATGCATTGATAGTATTTAGTATTTTTTCGTATATTACTCTTCGATTGGCCATTATGAAGATTTGTGTTGCAGCAAGGCTAGAAGATTGCTGCATCTCAAAGCTCAGCATGAATTTCAATTTTAGATTATTTCATATACCTGTAGCTTGGTTAAGTAATTTTGCCAAAGATCAGTTGAAATAACATGCATGATTTTCTCCTGCTTTATTTGAAGCATTGTTTCTCTCCCATTTATACAGACAGCCTAAAAAAAAAATTTGCTGTATGACAAATGGAATAACTTTATCTTTTTTCTGTGTCATTCACCTTCTTCTTCTTCTTTCTCTGTAGTCCCCAGCCAGTGAGTGCCTGAGGCTGATAAGAAGGGGTTACTTTGAGTAAGCAAAACAATTAAGCCCCTAATTAAGTAATGAACTTTCTGTCAATCACCTTTCTTACTGCAGGAGACACCTGCCTGACACTGCCAATTCCAGCTGACATGGATACCATGTTATACATAAATCTCTTTACTTAATGATCAGTTATGAAGCTATAAGGTGAGTCCACCAGCTCCTACATGTAAAAGTATTTTTTCTGCCTAAGCTTGATCATTAACATACCTATGTGAATGACTTGGGAAGTGAAGTTGACATGCACTGTGCTAAAATATTACTGTAAAGCCAGATCCTCGGCTAGTGTGCTGTATTCTGATGGTTCTTGAGGAAAATGACATCCATTCAAGGTATTCCTTAGACCCACTCTCAGTGAGACTAAGTATTCATCAGCTCTAAGATTTCTTTTGCTTAAACAATTCTACTGTGTTGTATAGGGAATATTTCTAGGGAAATACCCATCATGTGTAATACACTTCTATTCTATTTTCTGGCAAAAATTCTTTCTGATTTTGCCTAATGAGCAGCATGAATTTCATCATGGACAAAGTATTGTTTGTTTTACATTTCTGACCTGCTAAATTATATTATGTCAAATTATGGCAAATTACAGGGCGTCACATCATGTTACATAGTTCACATTGTAAGTCAATTCATCTTGACACCATATGACAAAGTAATGCAATATATCAGTTCTATTTCTTTAAGTAATGAAGTAATATTTCAGCATACAAACCAGAGCACCTATTTAGAATTAAATATCCATCATCTTCTCCAACAGCAGCATGTGGAGCAACTGGGTCAAGTATGTATAGGAAGAGGATATTTTTGTTGTCTTAATTGATTAAACAGTACCATGCTAGCATTCTTTCCAAATTACAAAAACTAATTTCATTAAAACACTCGCTATACATGTCAACAGTCTGGGAACAGTGCATATCTCAGTTGATAAATATGTGTTACTAAAACTCACAACTTGGCTTTTAAGTGGCACTGGTCTTCATTAAATCCATGAGTGAACCTACTGCTTCAGTAATCAAACACCTATTGAATAAGAAATGTTCATGCAAGATTGTGGTATGCACAGAGTGTTTTCAGGGCAACAAACTTAAAGGGAATTTTGCTCAGTAAAAATATGCCGGTTGATTACAGTAGTAATCTGTACAGTAAATCTGGCAGGAGTGACCAGAATACTAGTCCCTGTCTCCATACAGCAAATACAGCACTGAGCAAGCTGCAGGTCACATTTACACTGCCTCACCACTCATGTTCTAAGGATTCATCTGGAGAGCATGGGCCCAATAACAATGCTGCAGCATCAAGGACATGCAGTACTAAATATATGTCTACAGTGAGATTGCAATGCAGAACACAGGTACTTGAACTAGTTTTGGTAATCAGTAGCAATCTGAGCTGTGACATGGAACTCCACACAAATTGAATGGTAATCTACTCAGCTTCTGGAGAGTGTCCACGCTGACCTCCATGCTACTAAAATGGGGTTGCTCCTGCTTATGCTGTACTACATTATAAACTGAAGTGTGATGCCTTGCTGTTGTTTCTGCCAGCTAACCCTTGCATTCAACAGGAGAAACCCTTACAAAGGTAACAGGGCTTTCAGTCAGTGCCCCTTTAAACATCCGCTATAGTGAGAGAAAAAGAATGGTGAATAGAGAGGCTAATTAAGCAGCCTAAGTTTCCAAAGCAATCATCCCATGAGCTTCTCCAATTAGATGGTTTAAATGGGAATGGAAAATATTTTATAAAGGCACTTTTTCTTTGATATTTTCCAGTTTAGTTAGCCACGTAGCCAGCTGTACATCCCTTTCTGCCATATCGAGAAGAGGAGTGGCATCAAGAAAGAATTTAGAGAAGAAGAAGGCTGCTTAGCCCAGAATTTTGACATAAAGTAATTTGTTGAGTTATGGTCCAAGGAAGAAACGGGGGGAATATGGAGGAGAAGGGAAAACAGGCAGAGAAGTGTTACCTGAAACAGACCAGTTAGAATTTTATTAATTTTACACTAAAAGTTACAGATCTTTCTATATTTAAGAAATTCTTTCATCCTGTCTTTTGCCAAAGAGAGTTTTTATGGAAAAGGCAAACATTGTTATCCAGAAAATTACATCTGGGTCTTATTCCTGGCTCCCAACAACATAAGTGAAGTGTATCACCACTTTTGAGAAAAATCATTATTCAGGCAGATAAGCATAATTTCTGTGTTTACAAAATAGTCTGTTTTTACTTTTTTATAAACCATACTAGAGGTCTCTGAGAGGTAAAAGAAATTCTCTTTTAACAGTCCGTTATACAAACCAGTTATCTCTCAGTCTAAGAATACTAATCAGAACACTGCTAAACAGTACTTTAATTGCTAAGTAGAGTGCTTTATGTTTCAGATAGGTTCCTTAATGTTTATATGCAAAGATTATAGAAGACAGAAGGTTTTGTATTTGTATACATAAGAACGTTATGGATCTTCAAACTAATTTTCAAATGAAGTTAAAATGTTCCATTTCAGTTTCAAAGTTTATTTCTTTTTTTTGTCACAAGATACTATTTTTCATTATCATTCATATCTATCTATCTATCTATCTATCTACTCACAAACATACATACAAAAAACCTTGTCATCTAACATCAGCAGCAAGTCTCCTTTGGTCACTCTTTTTTTTTTCTTTTTAAATAATAATGGAGTATTAGATGAAGTAAAAAGGAAGAGGACATGCACTAATAGTTTATAAAATACACATCATTTTTTGTTGTAGGTACTGAAAATAATACACTTGAAAATAAAACATGTCAAAGTACTGCACACATATTGCCAATTCTATATGGTAAATTTGTAACATGTTGTTAAAAAAGTGAGACAGATTGTTTTGTATGAATAATTCAATCACTAAGAAAAAAATTTCAGGTTGATAAGCTACTTCAATTTGGCACGATGAACCAGTAAAGTTCAGAAATTATGTTTTTATATTTTTTAGCCAAACAAATTTTCACTTGATGATGAAGTAGTGTTTTATATTGCAGCTAACTAAATCTAAGGGTTTTTTTTAAAAAGTACACAACTAAAAACTAAAATACTTTTTAAGTCTTTCCAAAGTACTGCATTGCTCTCTGTATGAGCTCTTGTGTGTGCATTGCATGGGTAAGGCAGGTTTCATTTGAAGCTGAGAATTCTGACATGCAGTGTTGGCATTGAACCAAAAGTGTGTTTACTTGCATACCTTGTATCTGTGGTTGGGAATGGATGCTGCATATCAGCTGTGCATTCTTGAGATTCAGTTACACCATTTGACAGTACCGAAAAATTTAAATCCTCACCACAGAGCAGGTAAGGGACCTACAGGAAATCACTACAGGAATCCCTGGCTATGGAACAAAGCTAATGTAAAGGAGATCTAGTGCTAGTGAATGTCTTGTACAAATCTCTTATTATAGGTAGGAGGGATACTCACAACAAAAGATTAATTCTCTCAGTTACAATACCCCTAAGGCTGGGAAGTTTCAAGCTATTAGAATTCAATAGTTTGTCCTTATGTGTTCATACAAACACAGGATTTGAAAAGACATCCTGCAGATTTTGTTCAGAAGAAAAGTCAGATACCTACATGGAATTATGGATTAAGAAGTTTTTGAGAACTTTGTTTTGTCTTTCCTGGGCACTGAGTTTGGCTCCTGCTTTATCAATATGGAATTTTTTTTCACATTTATTTCTAGGAAAGAATTAATAGATTTCATCTGCATGTGCTTAGAATACTACCTTATTGCACACAGAGGCCAAGTATTTCCCCAGCACGGCCTGGAAGTGTGCCATTCTTATACCATTAGATACACTGTTTGCGGTACTTTTATTTTGAATAAATCCATCACATCCAGTAAGTGATCGTTATGTGGTCTCAAAACATAATTGCTTGCTCTTTATGGTCCAACCCATACATCCTGGCAGTGTTCTCTACAAAGATCATTATGAAACAATGCACTATAGTGAATGTTGCCATGTGTTCAACATTCCTGCTCACATGTTTATTTGGATTTCTATCTGTATCTTTTATACTGCCTCTCTCATTTCAGACATGCGGAGATGCTTTCAGTATGGAATTTGAACTCCTTCTGTAAACATGGTTGTCTACCAATATTTACTCAAAATCAATATGAGAAAATATGTCATTGTCACTTTTATGGGGCCGGGTAATTTCAAGTTCAAGTAAGAATTCAGCTTTTGTTCCTGATATTTTGTTTCTTCTAATAATAGCAAACTAAAGAAAGCAACGAACAGAATGACATGGATTTGTATATGATTAAGTTGCACTTGGTATCATCACAGAAAATTATGATGTTTATGATATATAATTTGTAATTGTATTTGCAAGTAGTAAAGTGAAATATGAAACGCGGTGATGGCAGAGTAATACTATTAAAATATACAAAGACATCATTAAACCAAAATAAAATTGTATGCTATTTAAACATTTCTGGCACTGGCCAATACAGAGATGCCTAGACAAGATGAAACTTTTTTTTTATATTAAAGTGTCCTTCAGCTTATCTACGTATCACTCAAAAGGAAAGTATGTGGTGTTTTATATTTGTCCTCAGGAGGCTGGATCCGTCTGTGTAACTAGCATGAAATAGCATATAATACCATATACTAAATATTATGCTATTTTTGGCCACTACAGGAAAAATAGCATAATCTCATCAGTTCAAGTACCATTCAGTGCAGATAGGTTTCAAATATACTAGCTGCCTGCAGCTAGTGCTACTATTAAGTGTGCAAGGAGTTACTATTTCTTGCTTTTTCCATCATGCCTAATTCCTAAATGCCTAATTTTGATTTTTTAAAAACTTTTCTAACAGGATTTAGACAATACTATATTAATAACGATACATATTATTAATATAATAACAATAATAGAGTCTCATACACATATACATACATATATATGTATATAGCCTTTTGTCTTCTGTGGTCTTGAAATGTGATTCACTTGGCTTAGGAACCAAGTGATGCTTTAAACTTTTTGCAAATATTCAGGCTCATACACTTAATTTCGCTTTCAGTACAGGCAATCTTTTATGAATAAGCTCTATTCCAATAATAAATCACTGTATTTTTCCCCCTAAGGTATCACAGTAACTCTATTCAGAAAGAAAGGTAAACAAGCAGTTTTAGGGATGACCCATTTGCAGTCAGTGGCTCCTTATTTAATGCTGAGTTTCAACTATATGTATTTAAAATATAACAGACATCTTTCTCACCCAGAAACCTGGAAAACTAAAATATCAAGTCTCCTTTGTATAATACTCAAGACTTGTAAGCACTCAAATTAAGGATCTAAACCAATAAAATAATAACACATTTTCTCACTAGTGGAGAAATAGGATAATACATTAAATTTAATATAGCAGACGAACCAATCAGTCAAAACAGACTGACAGTTGCATACAGCAGTACCTTCAATCTTGCTTCCTCCTTTCCTTCAGTACATTCCATCTATAGTTTTTATCTTAAGTGTGGTAGAATCTAAAATGTTGACAGATTTGAGACACTTCACTCCATTTCCTACATTGGCTTCTGCTGAGATAATATGACCACTTAGATCACTAGGCCCTCATCAGTTACTTAGTTCTCACCACGACCTTGAAGATAACTCAGAATCTTAAGGGGAAAAATTGATTGTGTATAAACCCCTGGATATCACAACCACAATGGAAGGATTCCTTATAGAAGTCTCTTACTCCTTCACTGTTCTTGAGTTTTGAATCATTCCCTTGCACAAGAGTTCAGATTGCAGTCTTTCTTTGGATGACATCTCAAGTTAAACATATTTTGCATAGTTTTGTTCACTATCCAAAAGCTAAAATGGCATTTATTATCCTTCTTTCAGTTTTAACCAAAGATGTTAAATTCAACAGTTTTCCTATTCATGTAACTCTTCTTTCTCACCAATAGGTGCAGTCATCAGATCATTTCTGCATTTCTTCATCACAGGATAGGATAGGATAGGATAGGACAGGATCAGAGGACAGGACTATTTCAGTTGAAAGGGACCTACAATCATCATCACCTGCCTGATCAATTCAGGGCTAACCAAAAGTTAAAGCATGTTATTAAGGGCATTGTCCAAATGCCTCTTAAACACTGACAGGCTTGGGGCATCGACCACCTCTCTAGGAGGCCTGTTCCAGTGTTTGACCACTCTCTTGGTAAATAAATGCTTCCTGATGTCCAGTCTAAACCTCCACTGGCACATCTTTGAACCATTTCCACGCATCCTGTCACTGGATACCAGGGAGAAGAGATCAGCACCTCCCTCTCCACTTCCCCTCCTCAGGAAGCTGTAGAGAGCAATGAGATTGCCCCTCAGACTCCTTTTCTCCAAACTAGACAAGTCCAAAGTCTTTAGCCACTCCTCAGAGGACATTCCTTCCAGCCCTTTCACCAGCTTTGTTGCCCTCGTCTGGATGCATTCAAGGACCTTCACACCCTTCTTAAATTGTGGGGCCCAGAACTGCACACAGCACTCAAGGTGAGGCCGCACCAACGCTGAATACAGCGGGTTAATCGCCTCTGTTGAGCGGCTGGTTATGCTGTGTGTGATGTACCCCAGGATGTGGTTTGCCCTCTTGGCTGCCAGGACACACTGCTGACTCATATAGAGCCTGCTGTCAACCACCACCCCCAGATCCCTTTCTGCAGGGCTGCTCTCCAGCCACTCCTCTCCCAGTTTATACTAGTGCCTTGTGTTACTCTATTCCAGGTGCAGAATCCAGCATTTGGACTTGTTAAATTTCATCCCATTAATCATTGCCCAATGCCTCAGTCTATCTAGATCCCTCTGCAAGGCCTATTGTCCCTCAAGAGACTCAACAGCACCTCCCAGTTCAGTATCATCAGCAAACTTATTAATGGTGCATTCAACTCCTGCATCCAGATCATTGATAAATATATTTAAAAGAACTGGCCCTAGAATTGAACCCTGAGGAACACCACTGGTGACATCATACTTCTACAGAGTAGCTAGGAATCATTAAGATGAAATAAGACAAAAAAGGAGCAAACTGCTTGATTTTCTGACTGAAAATCCTAGTTCTAAACTGCAGGGAAGGAATTTTTTTTAAGAAAATAAAATAAATAATGTTGCCTGGGATCCCCAAAACAGTTTGAGGTAGATAAAAAGAAAGCAGATTTTATAATCTTTTTAAGCAATATATTATTTATTTCAACAAGGAGAAGTGCAAAGTCATGTACCTGGGGAAGAGCAACCCCATGGAACAATATATGTTAGGAGCCACCCAGCTGGAAGGCAGCTTGGTAGGAAAGGACCAGGGGGCCTTGGTGGACACCAAGTTGATCATGAGCCAGTAATGTGCCTCTGCCGCAAAGAAGACTCCCAGGCTGGATTAGGCAAAGCACTGCCAGCAGGTTGAGGGAGGTGATCCCTTCCCTCTACTCACCACTGGTGAGGCTGCATCTGGAGTACTGTGTCTAGTTCTAGGCTCCCCAGTACAAAAGAGACCTGGACATACTGCAGAGTCCAATGAAGGGCTACAAAGATTATGAAGGGACTGGACCATCTCTCCTATGAGAAAAGCCTGAGAGAGCTGGGACTGTTTAGCCTGGAGTAGAGAAGGCTCAGAGGAGATCTTATCGATGTCTATAAATAGCTGAAGGGAGAGTGCAAAGAAGATGGAGCCAGGCTCTTTCAGTGGTGCCCAGTGACAGGTCCAGAGGCAATGGGCACTAACTAAAACACGGGAGATTCCCTCTGAACATCAGGAAACACTTTTTTATGTGAGGGTGGCTGAGCACTGGCACAGGCTGCCCAGAGTGGTTGTGGAGTCTCCATCCTTGGAGACATTCAGAAGCTGACAGGATTTGGTGCCAGACAACCGGCTGTAGGTGGCCCTGTTTGAGCAGGGGGGGTGGACCAGATGACTTCCAGACGCCCCTTCCCACCTCTACCATTCTGTGATTCTGTGATTCTATTTTACTGTATTAAGTAGGAGTTCCACTTAAGAGTTATGCTTGGTCTGAATAGATGGAAAAAAGATGGTCCTGATCAAGCTGAAGATTAAGATGCAGCAACACACAGAGTAAAAACTTGGAAACACTTAAAGGATTGCCCATTTCAACATTTACCCAGATACTTAGCATAGTATGCCCAGTCCCTTTAATCTTCAGCATTGCAGTGGCAGCCAGAAACAAACAAAAAACCAAAGAAATAAACAAACAAACTCCCTGACTTTGAAGCAGGGGGACACGGGACTGACAGACCCAAAACTACAAAAAACAACCAAAGAAACCAAAGACTTTTTGGAAAACAACTTTCATCAAGAAAAGAAAAAAAAACAACAAAAGAAAATCTTAAAAATTCACTACTGAGTATGTAAGAGCATTTTTCCATTTTTATAAACCGATCAGGTTTGGTCCTTTAACTAGATCTAATAAACTATACAAGTGGTTCTTAGAGATCCTTATTGACTTACCACTTTGACTAGTGTTGCAGCAGGTGTTTTGACAGCAAGGGAATCTTCAAAGCTCTAAGTGATTCCAGTCTCCCTGTTTGGCTGGCAGGCTGCTTTTCCCAAAGGAGGCACACACCAGAGCAATAAGACCTCTGAAAGTGAGCAGCGATCTCGCTTTCCTCCACTGACCCTTTTTGACAGGAGGTAAGGGAGACATACAAAGAGTGCAAGGCAGTTTTAAGGTGAGGTTAAATGTTATAGCTGTTGTAATCTAACAGTTTACTGCAGCAAAAAGGAAGAAACCACTCCTTCCACCCCATTCCTCTAACAGCCTCAGTCTCCCAGGTCTTTTGCCGATGTGATTCACGTCTCAGATTCATCAGGTCCTTAGCTGACATGATTCAAATTACTAAACTATTGGAAAACTATGCATTTTTTCTGCTGAGTTAGCTTTCCATCAGGCTTGTGCTTAGAGTGGCTCGTGGAGGGATTTGGCAAGCTCCAGAGTCAAAGCTGCTGAAAAGCCTCTCCAGAAGAGGGAAGGACATAGCATGACATCCCTTCAGTGTTGGCAAGATGCTAAAGTGGCTCAACTGTTACATCATACTCATGCACACCCTCACTTTCTACAAGGAAAAATAGTTATATTATATGATGGTTAACATGGATTACAGCAAGAAGAATGTATCAGCTCGTACATAGGGGGGAGTGAAGGAGGACTGAATCAACTGCTGAGCAAGGAAGGCCAGATACAGGAGTGATATTTCAGTGGTTTCAAAGTGCTAAAAATCATCCCTAAGTTTCAGAGACTGTGCTACATTAATTGCAACAGATCTACAAATGTTCTTGGGAATACAGAACACAGAAAACAGACTAAAATATTTTAAGAGTTTGACTTTTTTTTTTTAATCTGTTCAATTTGGCAATGTCTGTTTTCTTCATGACTTCACAAACAAAGGATAGATAAAATAGCTCATTAACCCCTTTTACTCATATACTGTATACGAACAAATAGCTGGAGAAAGCATACTGATCCTATATTTCTTCAAAAATAACAGCCTGATAAAGTAGAACCTCTTAAAATTGAGTTTCTCTCACTTTTATCATACAGTACCAAAAAAGTTCAAACTGACAAATGAAAGTTGAGCAAAAAGGATAAGAGGAAATACTGGAGAAAGGAGGTAAAGCTTAACTAGAGACAATTATCAACTCCTCCTTGATTCAGAGTGTACTTTGATTTTATAGAGAACTCTTCCGTCATTACTTATGCAGCAATGTTCTACATGTTTGAAAACACAAATTAGAAATGCTTCTTGGTTCATGTGAAAATATGCATGCTTGCCAAGGTTTCTTAATGTTAATTGTGACTCAAAAAGTAGTCAAATTACAACTTGATTTTTTTTTTAATAGAAGTGTGTGTAATGGCAACACATCTTAGAAGTGTATTCCAAGTAATACCCATATAAAATACATATATTTCATACCCTTAAAATAATGAAAATTTGGGGCATCAAATTAATAAGAAGCAGTCAAGGAATTCTTTAAAATTCTTTGAAACAGAATTTGTTCATCTGCCTTAAATTCTGTCAAAGCAGCTTTCAAAATTCGAGAAGCTATGGACAGTTGAAAAGTGTTGCTAGTCTTCAGCAGCAGCTGGAAGAGGAAAACAGTAGAGTTTTATGTCCAAACAAATAATCTATCTTTCAAATCCTTATTAATAGACACAGTTTAAGATAGGAACTTCACACTGATTGACGTGTACAGGCAAACAGGAATACTTAAACATACTGAGCCTGATTCCACTTTCATTTATTCCATTGGCTTCAATGTAGTGACTTCCAGCAGTGCAAGAAAGAGGTAAACTGGATATTAAATGACATTCAGAACAAGATCTATTACTATAATTTCTTCAGGAATGTTATATATCTCTCTATGTGAGACAGCAATTCTAATGACTGCATTAAGATAGAAAAGCAATATTGAAGTCCCCCAAACAAACCAAATTTTTAATTGCACCTGAATAAACCTACTGCAGAGAACCCCGTGTATTCATTGGCAAGAAGACACCATCCCTGGATGGTTCAGAATAACTTCAACCCTCAGCAATGTACAAAAGAAAGAAAAAGCATAAGAAAAGATTAAGGGTATAACTTTCTTACTTTTTGAAGCATATTTACTTTCTAATGCATAGAAAGGAGGAAGAAGACTAAAATCTACAACAAAAACTTTAGTTAAAATAATCCTTGAACCATATGCTTACAAGTCTTCAAGTTTTCTTACTCTAAAAGTAGGGCTTTCCAGAAAGGCAATAGAGTTAGTTATTACAGGTTTTCAAATGTGGTTTCATATCATTCTGGGGGGTGGGGAGAGGGGTTGGGAGCACCAACAAAAAACCCCAAATCTTTTGAAGCTTTTCAAAACAAAATGCTTTGCTTAAAATATATCAAACTAAGGTCAGTCATAGAACAAAGAAATTCAGATCCACTTTTAGAAAATTATATTTAAAAACATATAATCTGAAAGATATTACCCTGAAGCCAATATTAATTCATTTAATCATGGACTTGTCAATATTTTTGTGAGCTATGTACCTTTCAACAGGAACACCAGCTACTTTGGACTGTAAACTTTATCTATTAGGAGGATATAAGTAATCAGAATTGTGTTATTACTTGATCTGAATTCTCTTAAGGGATGGGGACAGAGTAAGGCAGGAGAAGTGAATACTAGTACTTATTTATCTTTTTTTTTTTCCTTAAAAAAAGATGAACAAATATCAACTCAGTTGCTTAAATATACTAAAATTTCAGATATTCTGCATAACTGAAATAAGCGGCTGGAAGATACAACACAAGATTTATGTGAGGCCTTGGACTTGCACCTGTAGCTAGACAGGGTATCCCATGGTTTAAGAAGCTGGATCACAGTTTGAGAATGTGCTGAAGGATTTCAACAAAAATAAGACAGCTTTGCAGACATGAACTAGCTTTGTATGTTCTTTCCACTCCTATTTCTTGATGTGCTTTACAATAATCAGATATGATTCTCAGGGGAAACCATCTTTTCACTCTTGCTTACTCAAAATTGTGAAATTATGTGTGTGAAAACACAGATTTGCTGTATGTCATTAGGCCTACTTAAGTCTTAACAGAATTACTACATAATCGTATGTGTTGTCTAGCTAATCGTCTGTGTAAAAGATACACTTGAAACAAAAGAATACACTTCATAAATGCTGCAAATAGTGACAAGTCAGTCCTGAAACCTAGGAAGACTTATAAAGGGAAGAAACAAATAAGGTTGTAGCACATCCTCATGTTAGAAATATCCAGGTTTTGCGTGAAAGCATTCGTTCTTGTTTTGCAAATCCTATCATTATGCAGGTCCCTAGGCCCTTCTTTTCCAGTAGTTACTTGTTAGAGTTCAAAGAACAGATAATGTCAAATAGTCATGTTTTTTTTTTTTTTTTTTCCCAAAAGTCCCTAAGAGGTGTTATTTATATCTACTGTATAGAATTAGGATAGTTACAACAAACACATTCCCCAATATAAAAAAGTAGGAAGGAAGAAGAATATAACACAAGTAAGAGGGTGCCTTTTTTGCACCAAGTTCTACGTAGTATCTGCAACTTCTAGAGGCTCACTCTGGGAGAAGAATAAACTCCAACCTCAAACAGCTGTTAAATAAGCGCAAGGGAAAACCAACAGCATTGCAGAAAAAGGCCAAAACTGATCTTTTGGTTTTATGATTTGTCTGGCACACAGAAGAACAGAAAGGAGTGGAACCTGAGAAGATATCAAGGAAGGAATACAGTCAACACTTAAGCTTACTTACACAAGCAAAGTGGAGAACAGGAGATAAGTGGTATTGGCTAAGGACTGCCGAAGAATGTAAACAAGACAGGTCAGTTTGCTGTACTGCTGTAAATTCCTGTGGAAAACTGACTTACTTCTTTTTTTTTTTCTTCCTTTTTTATTAGGAAATTGTTAACATAGGAAAGAAGAAAAAATAGCAAACTAACAGTGGAACAGGAATACCAGTGGAACCAGGACAGGCAGAAGACTACACTTTAAAGAGGATGGATTTAACACTGTAACAAACAATTTGCACTTGAGTTTTCTTCCTTCCCAGAACAGTTTCATCTGTTTATGCTATACCACATTTTGTAATACAGTTATTTACACAAATGGCCTAAAAGTATTTCAGAAGGCAGCAGAAAGTTCCAGATGAAAATGGCATAATATGTGGGCACACCATAGGTCTCTATCAAGAGAAGGGGGCATCACTATTACTGCACAGCATGGTAGATAAAAATAAAAATAAAAATGTGAAGGTAAAGATAGAACATAAAGATATTAATCTTCATTTATTTCCTATTATTTAATATTACCCTCCCATTTAAATATTTTTTAATGTGTTTTGTTTCATCTTACTTTGAAGAAAAGATAATCAAATATATTGTTATGTTGCTATTGGTTACTCCCCAATGCCATATATCAGAAACAATTATATTTAATTAGCTAGTGTTTTAAGTTTACTCCCCAATGCCATATATCAGAAACAATTATATTGAATTAGCTAGTGTTTTAAGTAACCCAACATTTAAAAGGAAACATACAATTGGACTCAAAGGAGACAAAAAGGAATCTGATCTGGAAAAGTTAGGTTTTCATACAAATGGCCTATAATAAGAAATGCCCATATAACCATATCGGGCTGTGACATTCATAAGTGATTGCACAAAATGCTGAAATATCCATGGGTATCCAGAAGCATTTTAAGAGAGCTCCATATATTTAAACAAGAAGCTTGGGAGATTGGGAAAAACACAGCTAGTGGGCATAATTCCTTTAAAAAATAGCTTGCTGATGGTAGGAACCTCTAGGGAGAGTTTAATGAAAGCCTCTCTGCCTCATTCTTTCTGAGGTCCATAGGAAAGGAAGTACTTTAACAGAGTTCATTGGAAATGGGACAGAATCAATCTCTCTTCTTTTTCCTTCAGCCTTTCCAAGGCTCTAGAGGAAAGGAACTTTAAGATGTTGCATACAGGAGCAACATATACTGCTGTAATTTATTATTAATGACTTGAAAATATTATATTCCATAAATAGAGGAAGTTAAACACACTAGAAAATGCTCTTATCTCAGACTTCCTGATTTTAACCCTTATGGGCTTCTGAAATCTCCTTCTTCCCCTATCTTTTTTACCTATTACTATCATATTACTTTCTTTCAGCAGTACCTTAAACAACATGACAAACAGCTGTCACTTGTGACTAAACATCCAGTTCAGCATATCCACTGCACTATCAAGTACACCATACACAAGTTCATACATCATTTACTCTTGGTAGCATGACAGCAGCACAGCAAGTGCACTGGACAAGGAGCTACAGGTAAGAATTTTTATTTTTTTCAGGGCATAACTCTTGCTTAGCCATGCATCTGTCTTTTTGTGTTCAAGTCTGAGAGGTTGTACTCAGGTAGAGTGCCAACTCAGGAATGAAACAAGGCCAGGACTTTAACTTGAATGTGGCAGTGCTTTTTCCATATCTGCAGCAACTCCCGCGCTTGGAATAGTTCAAAAATGTCTGGCTGCTTCTGCAATTTAGAGATCTTTCATTTTTAGGTCAGCCTGCCTCACAAGCGACACTGACACACTGACAGACATGCAGTGAGGATTTCAGATTAGGAGACAGATGCTGTAACTCCTATTTAAACACAAAAGTTCAAAAGGCAAGAAATTCTTCTATACAGATTTTGTTTTTAAAACCCCTGTTGTGGTATATAATCCTTATGCTAAGGATTATACCACCACTAAGAAGCTCCTGGAGTCTGGCAGTACAGATGCAACAACAGGCTTCTGTTACATATCTAACATCAGAGATTTTCAGAAATAAGTATCCTAACTCCCCATGGGAAAGGGTGGAACATCATAGCAAATAAGAAAATATCTAACTCCACAATTAATTTGTAGTACTTTAAAGGGATTTCTGCCCATATCCAGGTTTGGAAATTATTTTGTGAAATAAATAGTCACCTATAACAAATTTAAAATCAGAAGTATGATTTTGCTCTTTATTATTCGTCGTTTCAGAAAAACAACATTCTCTGGACAGTCAGCATCAACTTGTGGCAATGTTATATGCAACACAATGGATTTTTGCTTTTTTTGTTTAAAGGTTAGGGATTGTTTTTTGCTTGGGGGGATTGCTGACAAAGCACTTGGCAGTAGGTACAACATATCTACAGTAAGTAGATCAGAGTATTTTACCTGCAAACATGCTGCAATAAAGTGCCATCATTCAATCGATACAGATTACTTAGTTAACATTTTTCTTAATGTATCTGGATTACTAGTTCATTAGATCATTACCTGATAAATAATGTGGGTAATGAATTGAGAGAGTAACTACATACCTTCAGGAAGAACCTGCCCGATAACAATAATCCATTAGAAAAACTGGCAGTATCCTCTGATCTATTGCCTGCAAAGCTATGACTTGATGGAGAGTTTCATTCCCTCTGCTCAGCACTCCAGAAGAAAATCAGCACAATTTAAATATTTCTCAGGATGTGACAGCTCTCTAGATCCCTGGTTGCATTCTGTTCCCAGGGGTTGACAATCTGGTGTTCCAGTGTGCACAGAGCAGTGAAGATGAATTGAAAAAGCTTGAGATAAATTAAGGATGGCTAAGTTAAAATTGTCTTTGCTCCCGAGTCTCTCATCTGCAGTCTGCAAGCCTATTTTGCTGTGAAAAAGCTAGATGGCAGGCTGCCTCAGTGAGTTCTTCTTAAGCGACAGGGAGCATTTTCAATGAAGAAAAATTCTCCCATTATCTAAGCTAATGTGACTGCAGCTAAATCTAGTCTTAAAAGTGTCTACTAGCATGAAATTCATTCTCACTGTTGCTTTCTTTCAAGCCACAGGTTAAAAAAGAAAAAAAAAAAAAAAAAAGCACCACCTTAGATTTTTCTATCTGAAAAAATACTCAAACTTTTTAAGCTGATAAATGGCAGCACGTGTCATGATATAGCTGTGTCCAGCATCTAAGTAGGGGAAATTTTCACTTTTTCCAAAACTTTATCTGTTTATACTCAAATTATTCTTCCACTACCTGTTCTTTCTGTTTTGCTTTTAACAATTGTCATTTCTTTGCAATTATCTTCATTTTGAATGTTCCAGGAGAGAAAGTGGTAGTATTTTCCCCTTATTGACAAAAAATTAAGAGACAGCTAAAATTCTAAATAATTAACATGTTTAACCTTAGTAGAAAATCATCCTAAAAACATGTGATTGATGTTTTTCCATGCCACTAAAAAGTTTTGTTAAAAAAAAAAGAAATTTTGTAACAGCTTGTTGATCTTTCATTATGAACCACTTCTCTGATTGCACTAGTTTACAAGAAGATAGAACTGTAGTTTTCTAGATATCAGTTTAGTGCCAAGGCTGTTTGACAAAGTCACTAATTTCAAGCTGTTATGTAAAAAGTTGTTATATAGCTAGCTTAAGCACAGGAAGTTATCATTACACATAGTAGATGAAGTTTAATATTTTATCTTGTTAAACTTTGGATACAATGTAAAAAAAAAAGAATAATTTCAAAGAGCCAATGTCAGTCATGCTCCCTAGTAAACAGGCACTTTTGCAAATCCTTTCTTTATTTTCAGCTGATTTAGCTTTCTGAAGTCCTAGGAATCTAACACCAATAACTTTCTCATATTTGAATTCTCAATATCATGGAAATTCAGGCCCCCATCCTAAACTGTAAACAGAGATGCAGCTGAATACATATGAATATAGGCTTAGTTCTAGAGCATTCTGAGAATGATAAATAAGTATATGTGCTGATTTTGGCTGGGATAGAGTTAATTTTCTTCATAGCAGCTAGTGTGGGGCTATGTTTTGGATTTGTGCTGGAAACAGTGTTGATAATACAGGGATGTTTTCATTACTGCTGAGCAGTGCTTACACAGAGTCAAGGACTTGTCTGCTTCTCACCCCATCCCACCAGCAAGTAGGCTGGAGGTGCACAAGAAGTTGGGAGGGGACATAGCAGGGACTGCTGACCCCAGCTGACCAAAGGGATATTCCATACCATATGACATCATGCTCAGCATATAAAGCTGGGGGAAGAAGAAAGAAGGGGGGAACATTTGGAGTGATGGTGTTTTGTCTTCCCAAGTAACAGTTAGGTATGACAGAGCCCTGCTTGCCTGGAGATGGCTGAACACCTGCCTGCCGATGGGAAGTAACGAATGAATTCCATGTTCTGCTTTGCTTGCGTGTGCGGCTTTTGCTTTACCTATTAAACTGTCTTTATCTCAACCCATGAGTTTTCTCCCTTTTACTCTTCCGATTCTCTCCCCCATCCCACCAGGGGGGAGCAAGCGAGCGGCTGGGTGGTGCTTAGTTGCCGGCTGGGCTTAAACCACGACAGTATACCACCAAGAAACAGATGTAGACCATGCTTTCATCAAACAGGCATGAAGAGACTCTGAAAATCTTTGGAACATGACTGCTGATGTCTGTTTTTTTCACCACCCCCCTAAGGTAAAACATGCACCCACATTAACAGAACTCTACCAGGTGAAGTGAAAAGGCATGATCAACATTAACTGATTTCCTTGGTGGTTATGTCACTAAAGCCACCAGTCCCACAGAGCCTCTGTGTTCCATGCTGAAGGCATTACATTCAGCCTAAATCTTTTAAACAGAAGCTTCTTTGGCCTTTGTCCCAATAACCATCCCATGGAGTATATGCAAGCACTCGACGAGACCCAATTGTTCAGTAAATGCAATACACATAAACGTAGCCCAAAATAGCATATACTTCTAGAGGGATTGAAAAGTTTCCCATGCTTCCTTGCTTTAAGATTATTTCTGGTGTGGTGACACTCACGCTTCTTAATTCTAGGTGGGACTGGATGTGCTGCAGTCCTAGCCGTTAATATTTGTACATTCTCCTTGTAAAGAGATCATGATATAACAATTAAAAAAACCCAAACAAAACAAATAATCAAACAAAAAAATACCAAAAATCTCTCAACTTGGAGATAATTTTTCATGCAATTTGGTAAATCAGAGACAAAACATGGGTAAGTATATGAATTTTGATTGGCTGAGCTTACCCTTCACTAGTAACTAATTTAATTATATCTTGTAAGGCATGTAAAACACAGTTTATCCTGCAAAGGTATTTTTGCAATGAGCATGTTGTTTAGAAGACATTCATAGTTAGTGAAATGAAAAACGCTCAGCTTTATTTGTGATTCTTATGACAATCTTTTTTATTTGTGTCAACATTTTTCATTTGTTTTAATTTTAAAGTTTTGCTAGCAGGTTGAGGGAGGTGATCCCTTCCCTCTACTCACCACTGGTGAGGCTGCATCTGGAGTGTTTTGTCCAGTTCTGGGCTCCTCAATACAAGAAAGACCTGGACATACTGCAGAGAGTCCAGTGAAGATGATGAAGGGACTGGAGCATCTCTCCTATGAAGAAAGGCTAAGAGAACTGGGACTGTTTAGCCTGGAGTAGAGAAGGCTCAGAGGAGATCTTATCGATGTCTATAAGTAGCTGAAGGGAGAGTGCAAAGAAGATGGAGCCAGGCTCTTTCAGTGGTGCCCAGTGACAGGTCCAGAGGCAATGGGCACTAACTAAAACACGGGAGATTCCCTCTGAACATTAGGAAACACTTTTTTATGTGAGGGTGACTGAGCACTGGCACAGGCTGCCCAGAGTGGTTGTGGAGTCTCCATCCTTGGAGACATTCAGAAGCCGACAGGATGTGGTGTTGGACAACCGGCTGTAGGTGGCCCTGTTTGAGCAGGAGGGGTGGACCAGATGACCTCCAGAGGTCCCTTCCCACCTCGACCATTCTGTGATTTTCACTTTTTTGGTGGTTTAGGAACCACCAAAATCCTCAGTTCTTGGTGCCAGTGCTTTTCTCTGTTAAAATGGTTCCTAATTTTGTTAAGATTTCGTTAGCCTTTATTGTCCAAAACATCTCTCTTAGATGAAGTTAGATTATTAGGTTCCTCTTCTCTTCTGCTCACACAAGTACAGCATCTGCTGCTGAAACTAAAGAAACTGCCTGGAAAAAATATTGACCAAGACCTCACTGTGCAACAGCCCAGATGTAAAGTTCCCAAAGTTGTCCCTCTTCATAGTAAGGTAAGTCTTGATGGAAGACTCTTTAGAGCTGAAAGCTACCTGCTAGCCTTAAAGACAGGGTTGGTTTGTGTGCTATTTATAAATTTTAGTATAAGCATCACTCACCTCTCCCCTCACTTCAGCAGCTTCTGCTTCATGTAACTACCAGTGACAAGCTGCTGTTTTTCTTAGTGCCTCAGTAACTTCAGTCAAATAGCCACATCAGTGTCTCAGCTTCTATTCGTGAAAATCTACTAGCTTGAACAAATTTTAAAAATAAAATAATTGTAATTCGTTATTTCTAGTGGTATCGTTATTTTACAAGGTATGATTCATTCATGTTTAGTGGTTTGAATCAGTAACATTAACATGACAGGTTCTAGGAGGTTTCTTGTTGGATTTTGGGGTATGACATGGAAGGAAATAGAGAAGCAATTTAGCCAACAAAACAAAGTTATCCAAAATGTCTTAGTAAAATTCTCAGCTTTGACCACATATTCAACTCAGTGTTCTCTTCTTAAGTGAACAGGCAAAGAAAGAAAGAAGGTGAATTTCAGTACTAACAATTGTTTTTTTCCAGGGAAAGGTGTTTAATAATCCCTGAAGATTATTAGGGATTATGCCCAAACCACCCAGCAAAGTGTAGTCACTTGGTTTACAGAGTTTTAGAATAAGACATAGATTCACAAGAAATTCTCAGACATTACCAGGAAAAAAAATGAATAAGGCTTTTTTTTTTTTTTTTTTTTTCCCTTTCCAAGTTGTCTGCTGGTACAGTTTAATATCTTTTTTGGAATTAAATGGACAGCCCTAGGTGTTCAGGTTGGAAGCAGAGGTGACACTGTTGGCATAGCATGCTAGATATTTTTGGTGTGCTGTAATTCAGTTATGAAAACATGTTTCAAAATGTCAAAAGACACCAACAGTGTTATGGGCAGAGGGTGAAAAAGTTGATCATGGAGTGGTGCATATTGTAACTCTGTGACATGATACCTACCTGGATAACAGAAGTTGTAATTGTTTTAAGAATGTTCTGACCTGGGTATACCTTAGAACTTTAGGAAAGTTAATTTCCAGAAGCCAAAGTTATACACTGAGCTTATTTAGTTTTTAAACTTAAATAGTAGTGTGATTCCTGAGTTACCAAGCAGATATCTAAAAAACTATTAAAAAAACCTCTATATAATAGGATACACTAAAAAAATTATATTTGGCTAAATCTTCAGAACTACAACTCTCCTCCAACTAGTAATTCTCAATGAAGAAAGGAACTCAATTTAGATAAAGGTTTGTGTTTTCTATTTCCCCATCTTTCTTCACTGGAGACAAAATAGTAGTTAATGAATTCAGAATATTTTCTCCATGCTTCACCCTGCCTGTCTTGCATTAGATTTTAGTAGCAGAGAAGAACTTCTAATGGGGAACCCCAGTGGGAATGGATATATGCAATTCAAATATGAAAAGTTCAGAGTCAGAAAGTGAGAATTTTTTTTGCTACTGTATGTTATATTTTGTATACATGTATATAATAACTTTGAAAAAAACACAATGTATATGCATATAAACATTTAGTAAACTTTTCAAAGTAGCTTTTTCACTATTGTGGATTGAACTCTTGCATAATTTTAGCTGCTTCATACCTTTCTTCACTGTTTGCTCTTGAAATACATGTTACACTGTTGTTAGTGTTTAGATGTTTTTTAGGCTATAGCTTGTTACTAGTTTTTCTTTCTTAGATTCATAGAGGATTAGGTCTGGATGAAAATAAAACACTTTAATAAAAATATTTTTGCTCATCTTAACATTTAATAGTAGAAAATGTTAGCTTCCATTGTGAGTGCACTTTAATCAAATGTACAGGGACTACATAGTCTGTTCTTCTGCCAGTGGTTTACATACACTAACAACTTGTAACGTAGGAAACGACATCCAAGATAGAAGTGCATAAATTTGAAGAGGAAATTTAGACATTGGTGTGCTATTTGGGACAACTTCAGTGGGAGAATTTACTTAAGCCAGAAATGTGTGCCTAGAACAGGAAGTGATTTAGGTTACTGTCAGCTAAAAGGCTCTCTTCAAACTTCAGTCCACCACTTGATATGGTTCCCAGAAGAAAGTAGTTGAGACTTAGTGAGGAGAAGGAGGATGGAAATATATGCTCTGAATATGCTGGTGTTCATTCTCCTTTTTGACTATTGTTAAACTTCCTGCTTTCAAGCCTTCTTCATTGTGCCTTTTAGAAAAGCAACAGTTTTCAGACTGGAACATATAATATTAAACAGAGATTTTTTTTTTTTTCCTCTCCCCAAAATAAGCAGGTAGGTAGATTGTCCGGTTCTCTTTCCTTACTACATTTGTACATTAACAGAAGACAATAGAACAATTATATCCCAAAGATCATTTAAGTATTTAGATGCAAAATAGTAAAAGATGTCAGAAAAAATCAACATAATCCAATTCTTAATTTGAAGTTCTGCATGATGATGTGTTTCCCCTAATTCTGCCTTATACAGAGTTATCAATCGTTGTCTGACAACTGGAGACACAGCTTCCTTGCTTCCATCTTAGGCTCAAAGCTTGTCACATGATCCCTGTTACAGGCTACATGTTCTTCTTATTAGCCTATGTACAGTTTAAATACATTATGAACAGGTAAATACATGGAAGAATACACATAAACACTTTTACACTTGCTATAAAAGAAGTTGACTATACCTATTATCACCAAGGTGTGAAGACTGGAAAGATAAGAGATGCAAAATGTAACAGTTCACTGAGGGGTCCTGACATCACACACTGTGTATTTTTCCAGAGTTTTTATTTCCATGGTATGTCAATTTATTCCATGTATTGAATATATAGTTGGAGTGAATTATGTGCACTCCTAGGGTGAGTCTTTTTTTGTGGTTTTTTTGTGTTGTGTTGTTTTGTTTTGTTTTGTTTCAACCAAAAGAAAACCAGATCATGCTCTCTGACACCACTTCATGAAGAAACGCAGACACTGGAAACACATAGGATGTTTGCTCCAAAATACTAATGTACATGCCCCCGTACGGAACCTGACAAAGATAAAAATGAGAACCAAAAGAGGAGTTATGATCAGTTATAATTCAAATAGTTAGAAACCTATGTTAAAACAAATAAACAAAAAAACCCCACCAAACAGGTGCCCCTCTCCTTCACTCAACTCTGCTGCCACTGTTGATTTTTTCCCCATTTGTTGCTACTTGGAGTTTTGCAGTCAGTCATTTAATTTAAAAACATTTGTTTTATAGTGAAAGATCTAGTGAAAGATGTCCCTGTCCGTGGCAGGGGGGATTGGACTAGATAATCTTTAAAAGTCTCTTCCAACCCAAACCATTCTATAATTCTATGATTCCATACTTCAATTTTCATAAACATTCCCAAGTTGTTTGGGTTTTGGGGGCTTTGGTTTTGAGGTTTTGGGGGGGTTTTTTTGCTTCTGTTTCTTCAGATAATTCCATTTAAACCTGAAAACATCACACATTAAAAAAAAAAGTCAGTAATACATTTTATTAGTTGTTATTAAAAAAACCACAACAAAACTACAACTTGATTTTGTCTTGAAAGCAAGTAAACACCTATATTACAAAATAAATAGAATCTTACTGATTAAGAGACCTCATTTCCGTTAAATTATTCAATGAGAAATCTCCCAACAGTTTGCATATGAGACACAATGCATTTCTTGTCCTGGTTTCTGTTGTCCTCTTTCCTCCACTGGCTAGACTGTAAGGAGGAACATGCGCTCCTAAAATTTCAACAATCAACGATGAAAGATCCTTCAAATTTCCTGCTTTCAACCTTTTAGCTACATATTTGTTTCCTTCAGCTGTCATTTGCATTATAGTGAATAGGGTCTTACTTTGAACTCATACATCACCTTTCATCTCAAAAGCTCAAGGCAAGTTTAATGTGTCTCTCTTGAAACCCATAAAACTTGTGTTACACAGCCTGAAATCTCAGCAGCTGTATGTGAATTGAGAGCAACTGATTAGGATACCGGAGGAAAATCAAGCAAAACAAAACCCCTGTTACATAATTCCAGAGAAGTGGAGCAGGGCTTTTAGACAGTACTACAAGACAAATAAATAGTTAACTAGAGAAATAATGTCTTAAGAAATAAGGAAGAAGAAACATGGAATATAAACACCATGCACCCTGTGGGAGTACACTGCAGAATTCAGAGCACGTTCAAGCACGTCCAAACCTTTTAGTTTGTTCAGAAAGCTTGTGCTTAGCTCTGAGGTACCATTGGGTGGTTTTGCCGTGATAAGACCTGATAAACCTGCCCTGAACATCCTGATTTTAAATAAAGAAATAAATAATATAATAGTAAAGAAGAAAATTATCACAGGCTGCTATTTGTTCTATTGAAATTGAATAATTGTCTTTAATCTTAATATTAGCTTACAAATAAGACATTGGGAAAAAAAATCTCCTTTAGTTTGTTTTGCCACTTAACATTTTATAAGGAGATTATTTAAGGAGAATGTAGGGAAAATGATAGGAATGTTCACAAGTTGTTTCCAGCTCTCCCATCAAAACAGAAGAATGAAAAAAGGATGATACGTTACACATAAAAATAGACTCTTTCAGACTTTTATTCAAAACTTCAAGGTATTATTCTTCACGTTTCATTTTACATATAGAACATAGAGAGATATGAATCTTAAAAACTAAGAAAAAAGAAAGTGTACCTTGATAAAACAGCTCTTATTGTGAATTTATAGTAAATTTATCTAGAAAATAACAATCCTGGGACATGAGAAACTATCTCCCTCTAATGCAAATAGTGGTCAGGTGACCAAATAGCCTTGTATGCTTAGACTTATCCACTGCTGAGAACTGTCTAATAATTCTCTCACAGCAAGAATTCAGGGGTATGAAACCTAATTTCTTCTGTAAATATGTCTCCTATTATATATATTTTTCAATAGATTACATTATGAAAAGAGGGGGAAGGGGGATGGTGGTGACTGTATTTCAAAAGAAATCTGGCCAAATAAAACTATGTCTAGCATGTCTAACATTGAACACAGTACCCCATCTTCTGTGTACCTGGATTTGATTTTGAAACATTTTGGAGATATGCATTTCAAAGATAAAGTGCCAGCCTGCATTCAGACAGAATACATGTGAATTCTCAATAGACCTATAATTTAAGGCAAATAAGAATAAATGGGGGGAAAAAAAGCAACACAAACTTTATTTCAGTTTCCTTGTCTTTGTCTTCATTAGATATACAACTTCATAGAGTCACAAAAACACAGCCTTCCTATGCACTTGTTATGCCAAAAGACATTGTCGCTCATTCCAGTAATGAATGTGAAGGTGCATTAGTGAACCTTATTTAATGCACCAATGCATACTCATATTAGAGATCTCTATGGGCATAAATAACTGTATTGCGCAAAGGTACAGTGATGGGTACACTCCTAGCATGAAGAATACATATATGTTTGGAAGATGAAGTAACTTTTAAATGCAACCAATTTCTTTTCAGTCAGATGAAAGAAACCATCATATATGACTGTATAGCTGAGAATATTCCTTTGGTATGCTGCACAAGAATTTCAATCCAAAGGAACAGACAAAAAAAAACCCCAAACAAACAAAACCACTGCAATTGACTACATAGATCCCATAATTCATTTTTCAAAACTTGCACAAAAGAAGATTAATGGCTACAAAGAGATCAGTTTAGGTTTCAAAAAAGTTCAGACTTCCTATTGTATAAAATGCGAGTTTCAGTCTGAAATATAATAAAGTGAGATTCCTAAAATCATCTCTGTAATGGAATAACAACCAGTTTAAACTCAGCCTTTGAATCCTAGACTGTGCTTTTTTTACTACTACTGAATAAATTAATTGATAAGGGAAAAACAAACAAAACAAAGAAAAAAACAGTGGTGTTCCTTAAAATGAGTTTGTGTGTCCCAAGATGTTACTGGAAAAAGGGAATAATGGTGGATGTGATCCAACCGGATCCACATGCAGTAGGGAGCATAGAATTTTCTTTAGTAGAAATTTTAAATGTAATCTGATTGCTTTTGTTTTTTTTCCTAAGAATTGTAGCACAGAGACTGAAATGAGTCTCAAAAACTGGGCAGACCTAAAATAAATCTTAGTGATACATCTGTTATTGTCAATTCATAGCAAAGTCCTTTCTTGTGGTGACAGACTATGTCTTTTAAATAAATGAGGTGGTTAAGTCCTTTGATGTATCACTAAGTACACTGGATTTCAAACAGTAATAATTTAGGCAAGCCTGTTGTCCATATTCATGCAGGAAATCGAACTAGATTATTCCAATTGTACGTTGTGGATTTTAGAAAATAACCAACACATTACTTAGTGATCAGTCTCCCTCTGAGACTGGCACATCTCTGTCTAAAACAGTTGCTAAGACTTCCTTTACTCATCCTGACAGTTAATGACATGGCTGCTGCTGCACCTATATACCTTTCATTTTGATACATTAATTTGCATAAAGAGCAGGCCATTCTCCATTGTGATACCACCAGAAAGGCTCCCAAATGTCTAAGTCAGGTATGTTTTAATTATTTGTTGTGCTATAGTAAGTCACCATCTGAAAAAGGCATCACTTCACTTTAGAAAACTCAGATTTAAAAGCCTTCTGTAGATTGAATTGCAGCTTTGACATACTGTTTACACTTTTGTGGACATGCATACACTGTCCAAAGAATCCAGTGACTGCACTTAAAATAATTTACAATACATACAGTCTACCTCAGTATAAAAATAGTTTCTTGATGAGAAACTCCCCCCCTCTTTAGGAGGTAAAATGAAAAATAATTTCTGCCTAACCATTGATTTTAAAGCTTCATTGTACCTTACCTCCCCAAAAAAAGAAGTTTTGAAAGCTGTCGGTTTGACTATATAATTTTTTGCCCCCAACAACCACATTTTTAAGTACCAAAATTAACTTTAATGGAATTCTCTTTAAACAATATGGGGGAACATGAGAGAAGGAGAATAAAAACAAAATGCACACATATTCCAATGAAACATTCACATATACTCATTTAAATGCAGCATAGAGCAAAGCTTATTTTACTCTCCCAGTGCTGTTTCTACTATGAAATAAATGAATATGGCAGTTTCCTTCTCACTGGTGAAAACAAAATTGGTTCTTTCACAAATAAATTGCCTGTATATTTAAAAAGGAACTAATTCCTCACACACAGATTTTGTTTGTACTTCTGTGGGTTTTTAAACCTCAGCATCACTACCATGCAGATCTTCTCTCTCACTGTCCTGCCCACCCCCCTCCAAAAAAAATCACAGGTTTATTGATGGACTATTTTACTATTATGTTCTTGACACTTTTTTTAGAACCTTTTCCTTTTAAACAATTACATTGTTTTTAAGCAAACAACTGTAAGCACTGTGACAGCAACTTCTCTTTAGCTGTGTGCAACATTTTCATCAGCATCTTGTTGCAGATCAGCTTTAGTAACCATTGGAGCAGCTGTATAGGGAAAATGAATTCAGCTTCTAACCAAAACAGTGAGAGGAGGAATATGAGGATATGAACCTATCTCACTTGGTGAAAAGGTCATCTCACGTTTGTTGCGGCCTGTTCCTTGTCACGTTCTACTCATCTAGATCAAGGAATGGTTCAACTTGTGTCTTATATGAGTTCAGCAGAGCACCAGTGTGCCTTCCCAGTAGTCAGCAAAAATTCGCCCTGGAATTCCTCCTGGTGAAAAAGTTTGTCCACATCCCCATTTTGTAGTGATCAGTTGTGGGATAATTGCTGAGGTGACTTAGAAATTAGAACTTATATTCACACTGTTAGGTAAGGCACAGCATTGAAGAAGCTTCCCGGGTGGAATGCGGCTGACATGCAAGGAATCCATTCCATGGAAGTTCCCTAGGCCTGCAACCTTAGATGTTGGTAACGCCAGGGGAACTTGGTGTGCTGACTCTAAGAGGTGCTGCCCAGAGGGTGGAGCAGTGTGGAGATGCCACGGCCAGGCTCTGCAATTATATGGGAATTTAAAGGTGTCATGGAACTGATAAGCTGCATATTTACTACCCTGGGCCAACAGCCTGCCACGTTTTTGACAAAATGCTGTCCTTTTGGTGAACTTTGCTCATTATAACATCATTATAATACCAAAACACACCTCCATCCCAAAAGCTACCCGCCTCCAAGGTGCGACCACCCCTCACTGAGCTTGCGCACTGAATTTTCCTATCCTATACCTTTAAAAGCAAAGCGAGAAAACTTTACACCAATCCTAAACAAAGGTATGTATGACTAGAGTCACTCAAGCTCCACCCGAAAGGTGAAAGATAGTATAAAATGGTTTAAGAGAAAGAGAATGTTAGGGAAGACACCATTGTGTACCACTCTGACGTTTGGGATCAGTCGACAGGCTGAGCCTCTCTTCCTTTCTTTCAGGCACCTTCCTTTTCCCTGTGTTGTTCCTCGAGTCTCCACATGGATGATTTCTAGTATGATTTTGAAGGCCTGTACAGAGTGCATGGATGAAAGCAACTAACATTGAGCAACCTTATCTGAAGAAGTTTGACCACCCCCTTTTAAACCAAAAAATAAATTATCCTTCTTTTTCAATTCCGGAGTACCTTGTTATCAGTATTAAAAAAAAAAAAAAGAAAAAGAAAAAGACAAGTTTTTAATGCTATATTTTATTATTATTATAGTCTATTTTAAATATTTAAGGATAAATATATGGTATTTATCATAAATTTCAATGAAGTTACGTATGTGATTATATTCATTTTATTAGCTTTCATTATTCTGAAACATTTCATACAATGCAATACGACAGAGCAAGTGGAGTCATTTTATTCTTGATGCATTTAATAGCTTACATTATTACTATTTTAAAGCAACTTTCCCCCCCCCACCCCATTTAGTTACAGGTAATATAGCACACTTTGTGTGGGAGGTCTTATCTTCTACTTCTCTCACCTGAGTGCTAATGTATCTGATGTATCAATGCCATTAAAGCTGCTAATCATTTTTCAGCCCACATCAGATTTCTTAACTAAATCTATTCACTTCATAACACGTTCCAGGTAATATCGTGAGACTATGTCCCCAAAATAAATAGGAATGTAAAACATTTTAGACTAAACATTTTCTTATAGGTAGATATAAGTATACATCCATGCACTTGAATGCTTTGCAAATGACTGCTTTGGGCAGTAAAGAACTACAATAAGTATTTGAGATCAAGTAGCCTACTAATTTTGTTACTCAGGTGCAAATGCATCTAATTGGATCACGTGTAATCACAGAGATAAAAAATTTTTCTACATACACTTTCTCCATGCCACATTCTTCCTTAAAAATAACTGCATATTCAAATTTTTGTAACTAGATAATTTTCATTTGAAAACATCTCTTTTTGCTCACACAGTTTTCAGCGGACATAGTAGACAACAGAATTTACACTGGGTTCTGTCAACCACTGAGAAGTTGTTTCTTATTATTCTTTTTCTCTTTACTAAAACTTTACTCCTACTTTCAGTCGCTCAGCAAAAACTTCTAGGGAAAAAAAACACCTTGGAGCATGTATTTTTGGCTGTAATTTAATCCAAAATATATTTTGACTTTCCATTACTAACACATACATATAGGTCATTACATTTAGAAATGGATTTTGCAAAGAGAAAAAAATGAAATAGGTTTTCAGCTGACACTGAATTTCACATAATCAATTTTTTTTGTCAGTCCATATGTTACATTTTACTATGACTCAAAAGAAGATTGTACAGAGTATTTAAGCTATGATACATACTGTATTCCATTTGATTAACAGCAATTAGAAATATTTACTGTAGGTTAGTACATATTCCTTGTTCTAAGAAAACAAGAGTTTTAGCTGGAAAAAATAAAAGAAAAAACAGAAAAACAACTAACTCAAATGTGAGTTGAATTCAGTATTCATGGTATGATAAAATGCAAGTTTGTTTTTACAATAATTATATTATATTGTTTGTGACGGGTTATTGTATTCATTAGTGTTTTTTTTTCTTTACAAATAATAGTCAAAGACAATTTTATAGGCAGTATAAGGTTTTAAGTACAATAATCCAAAAAACACATAGTTTTTTGAAAGTTCTTGCGATATGTATGTAGTATGAAGGATATTTAAAAAACGTTTTGCCATTTTTTACCATTATATTTCTTGCACATTCCACATCATATATGTCTTACCAGTGCATTAACTAAACTTAGCATTTGGGATGCTAGGAGTACATGATTTAAAAATAAAAAATAATTATAGAATAAGAAAATAGGCACCTGACTGATGGATGTGTTATTCTTCTACTCTTTTTATCTCATCAGGCTTGTTTTGAGGCTGTACAGCAAGGTCAAAGCATTTCTGAAAGACTGTGTTCTCACCTAGTGTATAAGTCTTTTTTAAACTATTGCTAATTAACACATTTGGAGTTACTTTAAGACTATTTTATGTTGTGCAGAATCCAGCCAGACCTTCGTCATCTACACAAAAGCACAGAAGTGCTTTTTAAATCCTTTGTTCCACTATGTTGTTAGCTGCACTGAGGACACTTATGACAGCTCTGAGAACTGGTATAAAAAGATTCATTCAAATAAATGTCTCCCAGAATTTCCAGATTCAGAAAACAATTTCACCACTATCTGACCTTTCAGGACAGAGATCTTGCCTATGGCTAATTTATTAGATAGTTAAATGGTTCTAATTAATTATGTACTCAAGGAAAGAATGTGTGCATAGAGTGAAAAGGAACCACTTAACCCACATATTTCTTTTGTGCTCTCAGCAAGTCCAAAACCAAGAAGGGTGAAGAAGAAAAGAAAGGTTTTATCCACCCCTTCAAGTTGCAGACGACAACTGGGTATACTATGACTGTAAGAATTCATATAACTTTGGTACTTCCAGCATTTGCTGAGATTACTGAGGTCTACACAATCTTTTTTCATAAGTAATCTGCTTTGCTAAATTTTTGTAGCATTTGAGAAAAACATAAATTGATGTTTCTCCCCCCCCCAATTTTGACATCAAACCCTCTTCAGAATATAAGAATAATGTCATTCATAATAGTAGCAAAACAGTACTTCAATCTGATCCTTTACTTAAATATAAACCATTAGATATATTGATGAAGCAGGCTTAAAAGGGACGAGAAAAGTGAGTTAGGAAGAATATTAGATACACCTTTTTAAAATACCTAAATTTTAACTCTTTTTAGTAGATTTTTAAACAATAATATTTCAGTGGTGTTCTATTATTGTTATGCCTGACTAGTCAGAATGCAAATGAATAAGTAAATAAACTCCTTATCTTAATATAATTATCATTTTTATTGCTTTTATATTTAGAATATTTTACCCAATTACAAATGAAAAAGGGTTTTCTTTCTGGATGGGAAACAAACACATTGCAAATACAAACTATTCAGATGGATGGTCTCTATTTTAGGTCTTTGCTGTGCACAATGTATTGCGCAATATGTCCTGTGAAAAGGTGCAACACAGATTAACAGCTTGCCATATCCTTAGTGCTCACGTAGATCAGGGGAGATTACTCAGTTTGGAGATGTTTCCAGAACACAAAAGGAAGTGGGGGGAAAAAAGAACGAGAAGACATGTATGTAGGAAGAAGACATCAGGGGATCTTGAGAAGAGCAGTGAATAGAAACACAGCCAGACTTCACAGGAGACTGAAAAGACTTTTCTTGGATACCCAGGGGTACCTGCTTGGAATTTGTTGCAACCCAAAAAATCAGTGAAAGTTGCTGGATGAAAAGCAAGACTGGAGGAAAAGAGCAGTACTAGAAGTACACAGGAGTCAGAGGACTTATGAACACCAATTACTATGTGACACCTGCGACACTGTAATTACACGAGTACTTGCATATATTTTACTTGGGATCTGACTCAAACTTCTGCTTGAAGATGTAAACAGAATATCCAGCAGGGTCAATAAAAACAACAACAAGAAATTATTCTAGGGCTCAAGCATCGTGTGGCAACACACACTATGATGAACAATTTGTCCTCTTTTTCTCCTTTTTCCTATCAACACACATAGTCCTTTGCTCTGACAATTTTTTTTTTGGTATAAATTTTCTCTCTCATTATTTCTCATAGCTACCACAGCTCCATCACATCTTCAATAACAAGAGGTCTGATGCTAACTAAAAATTGGACCTAATTAATCAGGATCTATAAACCACTAATTGTTTTATACCTGCTCTGAGCTGAGGAAGATAATGTGATACAGGTAGTCTTTGGCAGACACCTGAAATCCTGTTTATACAAGCAGGCTCACTACTGCTGTCAGCAGGGAAATACTGCTAGTAAAGTCATTTTATTTAGAAATTTCATGCATAGCTACATACTTTCTATTGGGAAGCAAAAGCAAATGAAGGTTTAGCACAAGTTTTGTTGATTTATTCAACAGTTGCTATAAAGCATGTCAGTTAAACTAACTGCTCCTTAGCTCTGCCCATTTCTTGTTTATTACTCTGCTCTGTCCTTGCAATATACATTTAAGAAAAAAACAAATTACTACTAGTGACAGAAAATAACAGTAAGTAACCACCCATTCTTCATTTCCTGTAGTTCCTCACAGCACTAAACCAGGGTAGGCATATACCCGTATGTTTATGACTAATCTTATATTTGTCAAAGCTCTGAAATCATGCCAGGGCGTGCATCCACATCTATATTATGCTAAGCTACTAAAGGCAGCTCTAAAATGCAGTTTTTTGAAAGGCGTTTCCTAATAAGATGGTCAAGTGTCATGCAAATTCAAGACTTGAACATGGAAATATTTAGGCTGATGATTAAATTGACATATACAAGGAGCTCTATGGACATCAAGAAATTATATAAGTTGAACATATATATAACTATGTGCAAAGTTGATCCTACTTTTTTTCCCTGACTCCAAAACTTATTAGATAGTATGTGTATGTTTTTTCTAAGGGATTACTGATTCCCATGAAGCAGAGATAAAGTAAGAGAAAACTGAGGAGATAGAAATGACAAAGAACATTCTTGCCCAGTAGTCATTTTATCATATCGCAATTGCACAATATTACCTACACCACAGACCTTTCAACAAGCTATAGTAAAATCAATATCATATACTCTGTTTATTTTCACTTAAGTGAGAGACCATTTATCAGAGACTGGAAGATCAGCTGTCAGAACAGTAAGCATACTTTAAAGGCTTCTATTTGTAGGTTATCACTGGAATTAGCCAAGGTTTTCAGATACTACCTGTTCCTCACAAGTACTTTACGCTTCTATTTCTTCCTCCACTAACAATTAAAAATTTGGGGGGATGTGGGGTGGTGGGGAAGTAGGAAACAGCCATAACATTGGGTGGCTGACATTTCACATAACAATACTTTATTTTCCCTTTATTAGGTAGATTTTTTTGTCTCTCTCTTCAGTTTTTCACTATTTCTCATAGTTTCTGCAAGTCATAGGACTATTTAGCAAAGGAAACAACATCAGTACATTTGCTCAAGTAGGCAGGAAGGTTTTAATCCTGCCTAGTTTTCTGCAAGGACAAAGTGACCAGAACTCTGGGGATTTCAAGAAAGGGAAGGAACATCAGTTTTGGGGGAATACTGTTACACTATTTGATGTCTTATATAGAAAAACATTGAGAGAGGTATTCACAAAGGCCCACTTTAAGAGTGCTAAACTAATTAGGCTATAATATACCACAAAAAAGAATTTGTTTATACTACTAAAACTCTGGAGAAATCTGGCTCAGCAATAAAGCCCAGCTGTTGCTATTCACTATATCTTTATTTTGGAGTTCTTGCAGTTCAGATAATGTTAAAGGGATGCAGCTGTGAACGGCTCTGACTAGCAACAGTTTGCACCTGGGGTGAAGTAAAAGTCAGATGAGCTGCTACTATTTTCTCTTTCTATTTGTAATATACTTTTAGTACTTTTACTTTCATAAGCAAAAAGCTACTATATGGTTATTAACACTAGTCCCAAATAGGAAAAGTTGGTACGAGAAAATGTTCTTCCAAGTTCTCCAGTTGGCTGTACAAGATAGTTACATACAGAACTTGATCTAACACATGGGATTCTACGTATTCTACCTTTAAATGAACTCCACTGTGAGAGTAGTTTGAAGAATCACAGGGGAATAAGCATACAGATTTTTAGACATTTCTTTGTAAAATCTTGCATTACTGATTTCCCATGTTTTGCAGACACCAGCAACTGAGACTAAAACCTCTGTCTAGCAGCATGAAGATGCAATGTGAAACTCTAAAAGATAGTATTTTATGTTAATTTTAGTGTTAATATTTCTAAGTATTGAAGACTTTGCCACCTGCAAGAGCAAGGCAATAAGAGATATAACTAATTAAGAAGACTGTAACTTATTTAAATTAGTGAGTCAGAAATAAAGCAGTTTTTCATCCATTTTTTCCCACCAGAAACTTCTACAATGTAGATCTTAGCAAAATGAGAACAGTTATTAAATAGCAATGCCACTGAGGCATTGGACAGATTAATCAACCTTTCCCCTAATTAAAAAAGATTATGCGTCCTTCTACCAACAGAAATATTCTCAGACCACAACTACAAATTTTATTATTCTGCTACTGCTTTTCACAAAAGAATATTGTGATAAGAACCTTGTGCAGCCTTAAAATTACATACATTACAAGTCACAGAAGTTTAATTAACTGCCATTTTATTAATCAGAACTTCATCATCATAATCAGTGTCAGACTGCCAAAAAGCAGAGATAAATACATTTGGTGAATCTGGACTGTGGACTTTCAAAGAGAAGATAGAAAAGTAAAGCAGACACATGCAAAAAAATAATATATATACATCCTCAACACTAAGCACTAATTTTCACTAATCAGTCATTCTGTCCAGACCCCACCCCACCCCCAAATCTCAGAGAGGAGAGAGAGTGAAAAACAGCCAGCTTACCCAAAGCAAGCAAATACCAGTGACAAAAGCCTCTATATTTCACAAAGACTGAAGTGGTAGGATGAACTGGTCATGGAGGACATTGCTATTCTCTGTATGTGTTTGTTTTGTAACATGTGAGTATTTCATTAAGATTGTTTACCTATGTAATTACTTATGTAGTTGTTTGAAGAACTGATGACCACTTCATCCTCAGGGAAGTTAAAACCCTACAAAAGTAGCGTAGTGCTAGGGTAAGACCACAGGGCAGAGGAGGATAAAGAATAGAGCTGTGGAAGGAGGTTGTTTTTTAGCTGTTTGGTGACACAAAATAAGTCAATCATAATTGATTTCAGTCTTTAAGTGAGAACCATAGGGGTTTTTTGTTTGGGTTTTTTGTTTGTTTGTTTGTTGGAGGTTTTGTGGTTTTGCTTTTTTCCCCAGTAGTACAGCCTCTTTTAAAATTGAATTCTATAAATTAGGCAGTTTGGGAGAAAATAAAGCAAGTAAAACATTTTTTTTACGTTTAAGGGAAAGATAACTATTAATAGTTAAGTAATGATTTTAATTTTACTAGCCCACATTTCATTTACTGAGAAATTTAAAGTTATAGCTCTTATTTAAAAAAAAAAAACAGGCAAATAAAAAGATTATTCAAACAGTTCTCAGTCATGTGAGATGACTCGTTTCCATTTGATTCAGTGGCCTGGATTTTACCTGGTAGCAAGTTCTTTCCAAATCCATCCTCGGATCCTTTCCCTGCTTCAGTTTCTTTCCTCTGTAAATCAGGCAGCCAGCCTGCCAGCTAATACATCAATGGAAGTCCCACTAATGTGAATTTTTTCAGAACCTTTTTCTTCAAGGACACAGTTATTGTTCAAAGAATTTAAAATTAATCAAACTGCATAAACTGTAGAGTACTACCTGGCTCAGGCTGGAGTTACTTTCTCCAGGACCTGCTGCTCCTGCTTCTGTCATCTATAGCAATATGTGCTCTGCCAACTTTTTCAGTTGTCTGGTGTGGTAATCCTTTTTTTGTGTTTTGCCCACAGATATACAGCCAATACAGAATGGCACACTAATGTAGGAGAAATCACAGGCAAAAAGTAAAAGCTGTGGCCCTTCTGTATACTGGGATACAGATACAGGATAAATACATGTATTGGGTGAGTTAGGATCCTCCAAAACATCTCAAAACAGACCTTGCCCCTTTTCTGTTGACATCTTTACTCTGAATGGATCTGCATACACCTTGTTTGATTCCTGCTGCTCCCTACCTTAGTTTAGGAGCCTGACATTCTTTTCAACTGCAAGGAATTAGGTTAAAATTGTGGTATTAAAATCTAATATTATGTTCAAGTAACATATTGACGAAGATGTACTAGTTTAATGGTTAGAGCATTCACTGAGGAAGCAAATTCTCCCAGAAAGATGGGTTGGTCTTGTTGTAGTTAGATGTGTTTGCTTGTTTGGCGTTTTGGATTGGGGGGGAGGGGGTGGTTCAGAATTAACTGAATGGTGTTTTTTGTTTAATTCTGAAACACAGACCACCTTTGGTCTGAAACACAGACCACTTTTCATGGACTCATTAAAAGCCAATGGGGAAGGGCAAAGAAAGACTATAACTTGCATTTTGAAAGAAGAATATTTTCAAACTTTGGAGGTTTGGAACTATGAAATCCATTGAGCTCTGAGGTACTATATTTCTCTCCTGGAAACAGGGAGAAGAGGATTTAAGACATGCCTTCTCTGAAGCATTCTTAAACTCCTTTGAAGTTTAAGTGACAACCTACTCTCTGGCTATTGTGATATCACAGAATCTTTGAGGTTGACAGGCATCTCTCGAGATCGTTTAGTTCAACTCCCCTGCTCATTGCAGAATCAGCTACAGCAGGTTGCCAAGGACCATATGCAGTCAGGTTTTGAATATCCCCAGAGATGGAGACTCCACGACCTCTCTGGGCAACCTCATCCAGTGTTTGACTACCCTCACAGAAAAAAAGTGTTTTTTTGTGTTCAGGTGGAATTGCATGTTTTTTAAGTTGTGCCCATTGCCTCTTGTCCTGTCAGTGGACACCACTGAGAAGATTCTCGTTCCCTCTTCTTCATTCCCCCCATCAGGTATTCGTACACGTTCGAAAGATCCCCTTGAGCCTTTTCTTCTCCAAGCTGAGCAGTCCCAGCTCTCTCAGCCTCACCTCATATGAGTCATCTTTGTGGGCTGTTGCTGGACTTGCCCCAGTAAGTCCGTGTCTCTCTTGGACTGGGGAATGAAGAACTGGACACAGCATTCCAGATGGAGCCACCCCAGTGCTGAGTAGAGAGGAAGGATCACATCCCTCAAGCTGCTGGCAACACTCCTCCTAATGCATCCTAGGATGCTGTTAGCCTTCTTTCCCAGGAGGGTACCATGAGGAGTCACTTTGTTGGACCCCAGGACCCCAAGGTCCTTATCTGCAGAGCTGCTTTCCATCCAGTCAGCCCCCAGGCTGTATTTGTCCATGGAGTTACTCCACAACAGGTGGAGGACTTGTATTTCCTTTTGCTGAACTTCATGAGATTCTTCACAGCCCAGCTTTCCAGCATGTCCAGGTTGCTCTGAATGCCAGTGCACCCATCTGATGTATCAGCCACTCCTCTCAGTTTGTATTGTTTGTGAACTTGCTAAGGGTGCACTATGTCCCATCATTAGTAAAGATGTTGAACTGTACTGGCCCAGTATCTACCACCAGAATACACTGCCAGCGATTTGCCTCCAGCTGAGGTTTGTACCACTCACTGATCACCACTGTCTGGGCCCAGCTGTTCAGCCAGTTTTCAATCCACCTCACTGTCCACTTATTTAGCCCATACTTTGTCAGCTTGTCTATGAGGATGGGAGATAGTGTCAAGTCTCAGCTAGCTCCCTCAACACTAGTAGGTGCCACCTGTCAGTCCCATGGGTTTATGTATGTCCAGTTTGTTTAAGTGCTCGTAACCTGGTCTTCCTCCAATGAGGATAAGTCATCCTTGCTCCAGACTTTCCCTCTGGTCTCACAGGCCTGGTATTCCTGAAGGCTGATCTTACCAGTAAAGACCAAGGCAAAGAAGGCATTGGTTACCTTTGTCTTTTCCATATCCTTTATCACCAGGTCCCTTGCCTCATTCAGCAGTGAGTCCATGTTTTCCGTAGCCTTCCTTTTTCTGTTTGTGTCTTTTCCTTTCCTATTAGAATCCCTTGACAGATTCAGCTCCACATTGGCCTTGGCTTTCCTAACATTGCTCCTACACAAACAACAGCTCATCCTGGGTCACCTTACTTGATTTCCTACTTGTTGGGATGGACCTTTCTTGAGCTTGGAGATGGTGAATATCAACCAGCTCTCCTGGATTCCTCTTCTAATCAGGGCCATATCCCATGGGATTTTTTCAAGCAGATATCTGCTTTTTTTGTATAAATTTTCTTTTAATTGTCTAGAGAACCTAGTTGACTAATTCAGGACAGTGGATTCTACTGAGATAAAGCACCTAAAATTTATATTACTTTACATTACAACAACACTAATAATGATAATAATAAATTGTTGTTAGTGGTGTTGTTATTGTTATTATTATTATTTTGGTGGACAAGACCCTTGTGGTTACTTTTTTTGTTTCAAGGTAAATTTCACTCAAAATGGATGAGATCAATGAAATATTATTTCTGTTCTCTGCTTATCCTTTGATACAACTGTTTGTAATACATGTTTTCATTTCTATAAATAAAAGTAGAGTATCATCTTCCAGTTCTAGGTCTTTCAGTATCCCATTACTCAAATACACATACACACACAAATGTGAAATTAAAACCAATAATACCTTTACAGACTGCATACCACACAAAAACTCTTAGTGAAAGCGGTAAACTAAAATTTCATTGCGATGGGCATTTCAGAAGGGAGACAAGCAGGAGAGAACAGCACTTCAAACTGGAATACTGCAGCACAAGGAAGCACTGTCTATAGTAGAGTTGATAATCAGCAAGGCAGAGAACCACACTTTATCACATAGTGCAGGCTGCATGGCAGCAAAAGATAGTACTTTGGTGCCAGATAGCAGCAGCACAGTGAGCTTGGCAACACAGGAGAGCACTTTTTGTAACAAGGCAGACAAGCAAAGTGGCAGCCTCCTTGCTTCCACACAGAATTGATTAAAAAGCTCTGTGCTTGAAATAAACAGTGATATGATTTATTTTTTTTTTAAGTCAGCTGCATACAGAGGTTGTGTTTTGACTATATGTTTTTGTAGGCTGTCATCTGGGGTTTTGTTTTGTTGTTGTGTTAATTAAAAGCTGCCAAAAAATTCAGGGCTGTAAAATACACCAATGTATCTGTAATGCATTTCTTTTTCAAAAAATCTCCTCAGAACTCCAGAATTTCTATCTCACTAAAATATTCACATAATTTAAATGTTAAACTTGGTAAGTTTTCATCCTGGTCTAATACTTATTCATCTTGAGTATGACCTACTTTTTTGCACATATGTTAATACCTTTTGAACTAAAATGCAAAAAGCAGCATACAAGAGATGGAAATGACAAGCAACAAAAGACAAGTATAGAAGCAATTCTCAGATACTTAGGGAGAAATTCAAGAACAAAGCCCAGCTGGAACTAAACCTAGCAAGGGACATTAGAGATAAGAAAAAAGGATCCTACAGTTAAACTAATTGCAAAAAGAAGTTCAGGGAAAAGGTGGGTTTGCTAATGGGTGGGGGAACCAACAAGTGAGAGGTGACATGGAGAAGGCTAAACAACTCAGTGCCTTTATGGCTTGATCTTCATAGACATTGCCTGCTCTCAGACCCCTGTGTGTAACAGCATAGTCTGGGAAGGAGTGAGACAGCTAACAGGTGGGAGCAACAGCTCAAAAGTACCTAGAGAAATTGGATATGTTTAAATCCATCAGCTTGAACAGCATCACCATTTCATCAGCTGTTTCAGCCTGAAGGAGCTGAAAGAGTTGGTGGATCATGATTGTAAGGCTACTGTGTGTCTTCTGTGGAAAAGAGTGACAATGGGAGGAGGAATCCATGACTGGGCAAAAACTTCATGTTATACCCATCATTAAGACAGACAAGAAGCAGAACCTGGATAACTATGGGTTGGCCAATCTCTTCTCAGTCCTTGGAAGGGTGCATGTCCATTTGGAACACATTTTCAGCCATGTGCAGGACAAGAGAGTAACCAGGCATAGTCAACACAGATTTACCAATGGCAAATCAGGCTGGATGAACTGATAACCTTTTACAACAAAATGACTGGTTATATGGATAAAGCAGAGGGCTGGAAGTTCTATACCTTGACCTCTTTAAGCCTTTTGACACTGTGTCCCACAATATTCTCATTTGTAAGATGAGGAAATATGGGTTGGAAGAATTGACTGTTAGGTGGGTTCATAATTGGCTGGACTGGGCTCGGAAGGTATTGGTCAGTGCTTTAATACCTGGCTGGTAGCCTATAATAAGTGGAGGATACCACGGATCAATACCAGGGTCCTTATTTCTCAACATTCTCATCAACAGTTTAGATGATAATGTAGATTGCACTACCAACAAACTTACAGATGACACTAAATTAGGGGACTGGCTGACACAAGAAATAGTAGAGCTTCAGTCTGTAGTACACCTGAGGACTGAGCTAGCAGAAACCTCACAAAGTTCAATAAACAAAAGTGCAAAGTTTTGCATCTGGAAGAGAAAAAAAAAAGTTTCAATATGGACTGGAGGCTGACTGGCCCTGCAGTTGGACTGGATATGAGCCAACAGCTCCTATTCAGATGTTGTGAATATGTAAATATTCACTCTTATTATGAACAAGGCAAATTGTGTCCATTAGGAGCATTGTGGCCAGTAGTTTGAGGGAGGTTATATTCCCCTCTGCTAAGCACTGGTGAGGCTACACCTGCAACATCAGAACCGGTCTGTGGCCCCCTAGTTCATGAGTAATGTGAAGAAGCTGGAGGAGGGTTTGTTATGAAGAAGGTCAGTCACTTTTAGCACGTGACCTTTAAGAATGGGTTGAGGGAACTGGATTTCTTTCATGAGCTGAAGAGGAGGCTAAGGGAAGAAATATCAGCCTGCAGCCAAAATAAAAGAACCAAACTCTTCTCAGTACTGATGCATGATACAAAAAGGGCAACAACCAAAAATTGTGGCTTGGGAGTTTCGAGTTGGACATTAGAAGAACATTTTTTTGCTGTGAGGGTGGTGCAGCAGTGGTACAGGTTTCCCAGACAGACAGCAAAATAAGCTCAAGAATCTCCTAGGCAAAGCTATCCATGGCTGTCCTGATGAAGTGCTGGTGGTAGTCATCCTTTGAGCTGGAGGTTGGACCTGATGATATCCTGAAGTCACTTCCAACTAATATATCTGTTTCTAGGAGTTGTGGTCCTATTAGATCCCCACAGTTCACATAAGAAATAAGAAACATAGAATTTCTGTTCTTCAAAGAGATCTTATCAGTGTCAGATATTTTTGGTGGCCTGTCTGCCTTAATTTCTTGCAGTTACTAGGATGAAGTTGACAGGTACACCCCAGAAATCTAATAATACTTATAATACAAGTTCTAGAAGCTACGGTATTGGAAAATAACAAATTTAAAATTGAGAAAATACATTTTATACAGTGCAACATTATTTTTTAAGTATATAATAAAATCATAAAAGCTAAAAATTGTATCAGGGTTCAAAAATCTGCACATGGAATTTTGTAGGGTAAATGAGAAAATAATGATTGTGAATTATGTAAGTATTTAAATATGGAAAATTACACTATACAGCAGCACATAACTGTATAGAATTAAGGGATAAATTTGTGTGTATGTTGGGGTGGGGAATACATTAAAAAGTATATTTAACCAGATGGATGAATGGTCAGATCATACGATCCTATGACACACAGAATCATAAGAGTTATCAGCAATTTAAAATGTATTACTTTGTCTGTATGTATCCTTCAGTTACTCAAAAGAGCAGAGGATGAAACTCTGGCCCAGCTGCAATCACAAAGTGTTTTGTCATTGATTTTAAGAGTGCTAGGATTAAACCCAAGAAGGTTTTCTAGCTGTAACCTCCTGTAAAAATAGCTTATGTAGAAGACACTGACAGTAATTCTTTTACAGTTTTTTTATTAGTCTAGTATTTTATAAAGCAAAGCATAAAGCAGAATCAACTCCCGACTCTTATGTGTGACTCTATTAAACATATAATTGAAGCAAGATATGAAATTATTATCTGTTCCTTCCACAATCCTTCCCACTACGTTTTCTCTAAAAACAGTATCTACGACATAATGACTCATATAAGGTGATAAAACTTTAGCACAAGAAATATGAGATTTGGTGACAAACTACTAACAATATATTGGCACTTTATAAGCAAATGTTCTTGAAATTCCTTGGAAAAACCCTGCACAAAGTATAGTTTGTGAAATTACTGTTATGATTAGAAAACAATTTTTAAAATTGCCTATAAACTGTTGATGGTCTTAGGTGATCAGTCTTAGGTGTTCCATAACCAACCAACACATAACATGCCACTTTGACCAGCAATTTTTTTTTCAGTTTTTAGTCTACCAGATATTAATCTCTACTTTTTAACTTTCTGGCACTTAACATTTAGTTAAGAATCTTAAGTTAAGAACTTAAGTTAATTAAGTTTATAGTTGGAAAGAACAAAAAATAGTGAATACAGAGAGAGTCCAGTAATAACTTTTTAAAAACATGCCACCAGGAAAAGTCTAGATAGATTCTGTTTTACACAAGGACTGCTCAGTGGAACATTAGCAAGAACATAAATAAAATGCTACATGGAAAACAATCACTTAGGAAAATATAACAATTGTAATACACAGTTCAATGATAATAGCAATGTGATTCCCATTACCTGTCTCTATAATATGTTTTCCATCATGACATTGGGTGTCCCTAGTTGCTGGGAAGGAATATGTGGGTTGAAACCAGCTCAAGCCCGTTGCTCTTTCTAAAATTCTTTTGTTTATTGTTCAGTTTTTGTATGTTGGGCTGAGCCATATGACGACTCCCCACCATGCTGGCCTGGCTAACTCAGAGAGTAACATTTATACCACCAGTTGATCCACTCAACTGACATAACTGTTTATCTATGGCTACCCTCTGGTCCCCTTTGTGTTGAGATAAAGTCAGCTTTCTTTGCAACTCTGGTCAGTCACACCCTGCATTATTCCCTAAGCTTCATGGGCACATTGCCCTCGCCCATCTCTCCTGAGCCTTCTTCCATTGTAAGAGTTTATTGGTCAGTCATAAATTTTATGGAAACTTAATATTAAATTTCGTGGGCATAGGGTGAGAAAAGTAACTAACATTGCCAAAAGAAAAATCCTTGGAATATCTGTCTCAAGTATTTTTTTATTATTGTTATTATTTTGCTTCTCTCTTGCATGCTTTTATGAGTCTCTATCATATTTTAATTTGCTCATTTTGCCTACATTTTGAGTCTGAGGTCAAAAGGTATCCTAACTGTTCATTACAGAAGAATTACAGATTTTTCAGAAGAGCTTAACAGTCTGTTAAATTAACAGTTAATTTCCTCAACTTTTGGAAGAGTTGTCTTTACTCTTACTACACTAAACACAAAATTCTTGCTCAGTGAATTCAGGTTTTCATCCTGAATGTTGTTTAGATGCCTTCAGTTGTGAGATCTACAAAATCTAGCTTTGTTTTGCTAGTCAAATTGTTTCTGATACATCAATTGATGAACTGATGCTGACAATCCCAACCTCTGTCAAAAGCCTAAATATGTTCTCGTTTGAAGTTTCTTTCTAAGAAAAACAGAATACAGCTTAAAGGCAAAGGTAGAACATATCTTTTATCTAGAATGGGAGGGTATAACAGATGCTACTTTTATATAACATGTATTTTTTGCACTACTTCTTTCATTATTTACCCTATTCCTTTCTCCTCTGCTTGCAATCTGAATTCCATATTGTGGACCTTAGCAAACACCCCTAGCTTCTCTTCAATAGGGTAAATACTGAAAAAATGTTAATCCTTCTTAAAGGCTGGCTAAAATCTTAGTATAAAACATACAGTATTTTTTACAGAACAGCATTTTTCCGGGAAAAAAATAAATTGAAATCTGAAATATGCTTTCATTTTACCCAGTGTTATTTTGCCAACACAATCATTACATTAGCATCCTTTTACTTGCAAAATCTAAGGTCATTACTGGCAAAGTGTAAGGTCATATTGTATGTCTAGTGGCATCAAGTCACACATTAATCCCGCTAATTAATTTACATATCAACTGAATAAAGGCTTTTGTAGCTGTAGTCTAAACCTTACTGTACTATTAGTAGTCCGGAGCTGTGAAATTATACTGCTTCTATTGAAAAAGCACATAACTAAAACTGTTAATAATGCAAGATTACTTGACTTTAATTAGATTGTGATTTGAAAGTAAATGTAATTACAACTGATTTTTTATAAAGGTATAATTTCTTATACATAGTTCCAAAACGTCATATTCATAAATGTTCATCTATCACATGAAAGACCATAAGATTTCATTATTAAGGAAGACTTCATTACAGATTAGAGAAAAAAACTGAAGGATTCTGGTTAAATTTTCAGTCTATTTTAAATTCCATGTCTTTAAACTGCATTATTTTTTGCAAAAGAGAACATGAGGTTTTTTCAACTATTGTGGGATCAAATAGCTGAAATAAATAATGTCCTCAACCTGAGACTATTGTCTATTCCCCTCTCCCAAACAAAATTCATGTAGCAGGCAAATGTGAGTAGAGGGAATTTCATTGGGTGCTGATTTGTGAATATTTCCTGTTCCATGCACACTGAAAAAAACCACAAACACCATCAGCTCAGGGAATGGCAACATCTGAAAGAACATGTGGACTAAGTGCTCTGAAAAATGCTTTGGCACTAAGACAGTCCTGCTGTTTCTTCTCTGCTTCCTGTTGTGTTTATAGAAATGGCATTTTGTACCATCTTTGTAAACAGGATTGCATCAAAGAAACACCATGTTTGATTTTTTCTCCTAGTGGAAACAATCCATAATTCCCCAAATGTGGTAAAGGGCTGGAGACAGAAGGGAACATTGCATTCTGTTCAGTTTGATTTGCCTGTTAAATTAAGGGAACACAGCAAAGTAGCTGAGACAAAGATGGGGTGGTTTTGCAGTAAAGCTGGTCATACAGCATAAAGGTGTCTCTACTGCGTAAGCGGGATGTACAGCTCTTGCTAAAGGGATGAGGGACCGTTCCACATAAGGAGGAAACATCCACCAACTTAGCTGAGAGTTGTTCCTAGAAAACTTTTGAAAATATCGTTAATGCTCTTGTACACAAGAAGCCAGAAAATAAATAACTTTAAAGTGACTGTTAGGCATGATCACTAGTCTCAAGTTTTAGAAAGGCAGGAACACCGGTTTCTATGTGATTCATATATACTAGTTTTCCATACAAGAATAGAAGGAATATGCAAAGACTGTCACTATAACTATTCATATTTGTTATATATAAATATAACTGAATATGAGCTGGCAGTGTGCCCAGGTGGCCAAGAAAGCCAATGGCATCCTGGCTTGTATCAAAAATAGTGGCCAGCAGCAGTAGGGAAGTGATCGTGCCCCTGTACGTGGCACTGGTGAGGCTGCACCTTGAATACTGTGTTCGGTTTTGGGCCCCTCACTACAAGAGAGACATTGAGGTGCTGGAGCATGATCAGAGAAGGGCAACGAAGCTGGTGAAGGGTCTAGAGCAGAAGTCTTCTGAGGAGTGGCTGAGGGAACTGGGGTTGTTTAGCCTGGAGAAAAGGAGGCTGAGGGGAGACCTTATCGCTCTCTACAACTACCTGAAAGGAGGTTGTAGCCAGGTGGGGGTCGGTCTCTTCTCCCAGGTAACAAGTGATAGGACAAGAGGAAATGGCCTCAAGTTGTGCCAGGGGAGATTTAGATTGGATATTAGGAAAAATTTCTCCACTGAAAGCCTTGTCAAGCATTGGAACAGGCTGCCCAGGGAAGTAGTTGCATCACCATCCCTGGAGGTATTTAAAAGGTACAGTTATTTCAGTGTTGCCAGCAAGATAACCTCAAAACTAATTATTTTTTTCATTATTTAAAAAACAAAAAAATGAAGGGGAAGGGAAAATGAGGTCCATATTTTCTTGTCATGTGCATTGGTAGAATAAAATTACTGTGGAAATACAAAATGAAGTTAATATTATAGTTATATAGTTACAAACTTTTTTGAGGTGATGCCTGAGACACTAAAGGCTTCACTGTACTATGTACACCGTTGAACTATGTACATAAAAGCATGGGTGCAGGTGCCTGGGTGTTGGCAGCAGCGGCTGCAGGGGCCTCTGTGAGGAAAGGCTGGGGCTGCCCCATGCCCAACATGGCCAGTTCTAGCCAATTCCAACTAACCCTCCCTCAGGGCACAGCTGAGCCCCTCAGCCAAGACGGTGGCACCTCTGGGAAAGTGCATTTACGAAACGGTTAAAAAATGCCAGACACAGACAGGAGTGAGGAAATAAAGGAGTGAGAAACAGTAGAGGGAACACCAAGGTCAGAGGAGGAGGAGGTGCTCCAGGAGCTGGAGCAGGAGCCCATGGAGGTCCTACACCAGAGCATGTGGATATTTCCTGCAGGAACTGCAAGCTGTGGGGAGAGCCCATGCCAGAGCAGGGTAAGTGTGTGAGAGGGAAGGAGCAGCAGAGATAAATCATTATGGTCTGACCATAAACCTTCCCATCCCTGCTGCGTCACGGATTGGGAACAGGTAGAGGAGTTGGGAGTAAAGGAGTGAAGTTGAGCCTGGGACGGGGGGAGGAAAGATGTTTTAATGTATGTCTTTTCACTACCCAAATCTATTTTACTTGGCAATAAATTACATTAATTTTCCCCAAGTCAAGTCTGGTTTGCCCTCAGTTGTAATTGGTAAGCAATCTCCCTCTCTTTATCTCAACCCAGGAACTTTCTCAATCTATTTTCTCCCACTGCCCACCTAAGGAGGGGGAGTGAGTGAGCGGATGGATGGGATTTTGTCTGTTTGCCAAGGCTAACCCACCACAGAACAATAGAGGAGTTTTGGTCCATTCATTCCCCAGAGTAGTTTGATTTGAGAACTGTATGTTAAATGAGTACTTAATTAGAATTTTTTAGGACATACTTTTTAAGAGCATAACATTTTTGTAAAACTCAAAAAGCAACTAAAAAGATTGACTAACAGTGGGATTAAGTATTTTATGCTTGCCTGTCACTCATTTTCAGAACAGATCACCCAGTAAAACCCTAATATTGTCTTAAATGAGATCAAATAAAAAATTCCTGTGAAGTAAATAGATGTTTGGTGAACTTGGGAGCCTACAGAGGTGAACTGAACTAGGATTTTGTCTATTACCTTTTTTAGTGGGAAACAATAGATATGATGAATCTATCAGCATTGTATACTTCATTTCTAGGGTTTCAATGTACCACTTGCCCCTCTTCACCTCCTGAGCATAATTCAAAAGGAAGAATCCAAAAAGAAAGTAAAGAAGGAACTGTAAGATTGTAATTAGTCATTTAGAATAACAATAATGACTGTTTTAATATGATGTCAAAGCAAACTCCTGGGAGGGAACAGTATTCCTTCTTTGCCAAAAATGAGAGTAGGAGTCTGACAATCTGTTCTGCATATCTTCACTGACATAGGAATCTTCAGCAAATCATTTGATTTCAGATTGCTACTCAATGATAGGCACCATTATTAAAATTGTTTCAATTTATCATGTGCCTTATGGGTAATTAATTCCACATTTAAAATTGGTGGAATGCTTTCAAATCATTGAATAAACAACAGGACAAGGAAACCAAGTGTAACTATTTAAAGTTTTACTTTACCACAAACAACTGCCAGCTTCAGAAACAGTAATGATAAGGATATTAATTTATATTATAGGAGATTAATACACACATTGCCAGGACATTCCAGAAAAAAAATGAATTGAGATACACTACGTGCCTCTGACCTGTTTTTTCATACATTTATATTCCTAAACCATAGTTTGGCAACTATGACCAAAAATGCCTTCCACTCCCTATGACAGCAACTATGATAGCACACTTGTTCAATAACATAGATGGTGTAGTGTGGCACTGTAACATAAACCTGAATGGGCAGAAGTTTCATCTGTCTATCACATGCAAGAGATAAAAATGTTAACCATTTCTACTTTCAAAATAATATCTACTGTATGTTTTCTATTTACTGGATTGTGTCATTTTATTACTAAGGTGGCCAAATAAATACTTTGCAATCAAGATGAGATTTTATGAACAACTTAGAATATATTCTTCACATATTTTTTTAGTACACGATGCCAATCCTCCAATGCATTCTCTCCATTCTGCCAGTCTCTGAATAGAGTAGCTTTTTTTTCCATGAACTTCCAGTGGTCCAGTTTCTCCTTCACTATTAGAGAGTATTGTTACTAAGCATAAGAGTTCTAGAAGTTTCTCTAAATGTTCTGCAATGTATAACTGAAATCACAGTCTTCTCAGAAATTGTTTGCCACAAAATACATTATGATTTAAGGACACTAGTTTGAGGTCCTCAAAGGTACTGCAGAAAGCACAAAGTAATTCACAAAGTTATGGACAAAGAAGGCACAATTGTTTAGAAAAACAATGTGAAATGGTAAGTGAAGGATAAATTCTCTGAGATGAGAGAATTATTTGCATTCTGAAAGACTGGACGTAATCCCAATGCGCATTTGAATTTTACTAATTCACCACTGTGTAAAAATTTTTCTGAAGGAAAAACAAAAAAGAGCACCAAGATGAAATGAATTTATAGTACTGCTTTCAAATTAGACAGCAAGCACAACCACAGAGATTAAAGATTTAATTTCAGCTTCCTTTGGACTGGATGGATAACAAGTAAAACAGTTGGCATTGGCCACAGCAAGAAGTTGGACATCCAACAAAAGCATCTTGCCAAAGAAAGGTTTAGACTCATCCACAGCAGATATGGGGAGTAGCCGGTAAAGTAACAAATTATGAGACCTACGGTTTTCAAGTATCTATCTCTAATTTTATTTTGACCTGAAGTCAAGTGTTTATCCTGTAATTTAACTGAATAAATTAAGTTATTCTTTTATCCAAGTAACAAGTCTGGTCTTAAACTCAGTAGGAACAATCAGCTGAACACTTCTTCCAAAATTGTGAGCTTATCTTTAAAGATGGTCTTGAAAACTCAACTATCAATAAGTTATGGGTGGTCTCAATAACATGAATCAGCATATGTGTTTTATGTCTAACTGCAGAAGACAGTTTCCCAAATTTTCCTAATTTCAGTATGATGCTTTAGCCTTGGTGCTTCTGCTGAAAAGTAGTTTCATGAGTTATGAAGCATTCTCCATTTGTTCATCTCCACTTGTTTAACTGTTGGCCACATTTATTTTTTTCTTTTCTTCATTGACCACCTAACCCACCTAAAAAACACTTGCCTTTGACCATATCCAATTTCATGCCAACACCTAGAAAAAAGTCACAACTTCTTCAGAATTAAATGAAAGATTATATGTAGCCTGCACTGTGGTAACACTACAGGCTGGTAATCAGGAAATCTCACTATCTCATAATAACCTCCAATACATTGTGGAGTTAAAGGTCAATAAAGTCAGGTTCTTCTTGAAATGTCAGTATTTATAACTTTTCCATTACACAATGGATGATCACCAAAGAATGAACAGTACCAAAGGATGCTATGTTGTCTTGCTTAACAAGATCAGGTAGGATACCCAGCCTTTATCCACCACTAGAATTAAAACTCACTGAAAAAAGGACACTGCTGTAAACTGTTCTCATTTAACTGAGAAAAATCGAAAACAATTTTACTGATTGTAAAACATCTCCGCATTTTAAATAATGCAGCTAGGTTTAAAATCCATTAATGTGTTAGCCGTCTCACTCACTCTACTGATGAATGACCAGAGGCAAAATCAAAATGAGGCAAAATAAGATTATTTATCTTAGGGTCATAGGTGTCAGGGCTGTGTCTGTAGACACACAGTCTATACAGTTCTTTCTCAAAGTAGTGAAGTTGTTTCTATGACAGGAAAAAAAAATCTCACATGCCTATTTTGAGAGCTGTAAGTCCCTGCTGGAAATGTAACTGGACTTCACAGAAGGGCTTTCTTTGTTCCACATTCCTCTTCTGTACAATAACTTGAACTCTCATATTGCAGAGTGAATTTTGAACAGTTACATCTTTCTCTGCATTTTTTAAAGGATAATGTTCACTCAATAGCACAACACCAGAAGTACATAATTATAAAGGGTGAAAGAAGCTGCATTCAAATTACCCATGAGTCTAAATGCTTGGCTCTGTATAATTACTTTCAAATTATTTCTGTCAAACACACGTTATAGTTGAGTTAGTCATTTATATTTTAAAAAGAAAATTAAGAAAATCAAGGAAGAACTTATTCAGAATTTTTAATAAGAATAGCTTATTCTTTAACAGAAAGTATCAGGTTTTTAAACTACTTACTACTTTGGCAACTAAATTCTGTGGATAAGCTGGAAAAAAATTCACACATTAAAGACTACAACTCCACCATTCAGTATGGACAATATGATGATCCAACATACACAGTCTAAGATAACAGCAGGTTTGTATGTGAAGCTTTTGCATATTTTAAATAAATTTTTCATTTCATTGGTAGCTTTTACTGCTCTCAGATCCAGCAGTGAGTGAGAACTCTTGAAATCATAATATTGTGATATAAACCACATTGTGTTCTATGTAATTGTTGTATTGATGGTTAGGACAGGAGATAAGGGAAAATAAAAGCAGCCTTCTGTCTTCACTGTATTTATATTTATGATCCCCAAGATCAGCTGTTCTGTGAACTACAAATCAATTTGAAAGGAAAGAGGCAACCACCCATTGGTAAAGATGTACAGCAGGGCATCTGGAAGCTCCAGGATGGATTATCTCCTTCTGATTTATCAACCCTGAAAAAAGTTACTTTGTCTCACTTTTATACCAAAACCAAATCTGTACATCAATGAATTGAACAAAGAACAGGATAGACAGACAAATCTGAAGACAAACAGCAAGTAGTAGATGATATGTTACTGTATAAATGAGTTGTCCCACAGAGTTGTGACAGAAACGTCATATGTTATATAAACCACAGAAACACGAATAAAATCATTTATATCATACCACATAATTGCTTTCAACTTGTAAACCGCATTTTATAGAAAAATAAAAACCTTCAGAATTATTGAAGTGTTAAATTTTTATTGGTTCATTTTGTTGTTGTTGCTAACATTCTTCGGCCTGTAATGCTAGATTTTCTCAGACCTAAAATACAGTCCTTAGTTCTAAGTCAGTTGATTTTGGAAGACTTGATTGAGAAGACTGATGAGATGCTTTAACAGTTATAATGTCAGAGCACTATGCATAGAAGTGTTTGCCTCTAGCAGTACTTACAACATGCACTTCATAATGTAAGGAAAGGTGTCAGGCTTTTTATTTATATAAAGCTGCCATCTCCAAACCTTGCAAAATGCAGAGATCATCTCTAACGCCATCTACAGTGGGGTGGCATTTAATGCAAACTGGCCTAACTTAAACCTTATCATAGGTGGAAGTCTCCATTGAATTATCTTGTGCTAGAACAGAAGATAAAAAAAAACCTGGGTGGGGAGTTTGCATGTTTTGTATGGGTTTGAACAGTACAGCTATTTCAGCTGTGTGGTTGGCTGCATAGTGAGTCTATATCAGGTGTCTGTGTGTGGCAGACCACTGAACATACAGCTCTGCTTCATGCCACCTTTATCTTTGTCCCTTGAAGTATCCACACACGGATACCAGAAAGTTCACTATGTATGAGATGTAACGTTCCTTATGTCCATAGTGAAATCCTTCAGCCAAGATACTGAGATACTGTAAATTCGAGCTTGTTGACCTACCTGGAAATATAGTTTGGAATCTTCTTTAATGTCTCTAAAGTCTGTTTTTAAGGTTAAATCACACAAATGCTAAGAGTCCACCAGTGCTTTCCCAGGCACCTTCCAGTGAATGTTCAAAGTCTAACCCGTACAGCAAAATCGGCTAAGAAGAATCCAGAATGATTTAGAATTAAAGTGCATGCTGCCAAATACACATGAAAAAGTTCACAATATTTGACAGTGAGGGGCTTGGCTAGAGTAGTTAGGCAAACCAAGGATCTTAGATCTCAATATCTGTTACATCCTTTGCTGATACATTGGAGATAATAGCTTTAGTGTGTAGCACAGGATTATCACAGGAGGGCAGGGGAAAATTTTTCAGGCTGTGATGTCTACCAGTGACTGAGTTGATATAATCTTTAGTATTGTTGATAAAATACTTATGCACAGGAATGTTTTTCTCTAGGAAATAGCTTTAAGCTTGCAAAGAAAAAAGTGGGAAGAATCAAATAAATGCAGCTTTTTACATCGGGGTGTATTCCAATGTAAACGTTGCATATTCCATTGTGGTAAAAATTAGTATAAAATCACAAGTTCCACAAAAACGTTACCTAATGCTATATGTTTCTCCACTAAATATGTCTAGGTTTATTCTGCTAAGGACAGCTATTTTAGAGTTGACAATGTTGTTTTGATCTGTTTCCCTGGAGATTTTTTTCTGTAATTAATTAAAATTAAGAAATAAATTCCAGACCATAGCATCATCAGGGACCGGTGTGGGTGCTGGAATTTACCCACCTGGTATTTTTTGAAGGAATAAAGCATATATTAGAGAAATTATTATAGTTGATAAATAGTTCTTAAGTATAGAACAACTTTTTGATTCTGAGTAAGAAGCCATTTGATTTGAACACATCACATAAAAATAAGTATAAACCAAAAGTGGTATGGATTCACAATTTGATCTAAATATCATAAAACTAACTCTCACTTTAGAAACAAACCATTTTATTTCTTGTTGCAAAATTCCAGAATTCCTAAATGCAAAATTCCTCAGCTTACACTAAACTGTTCAGAATGTGTTTTCAAGAAATTTAAGTTAATATTTATTTATTAAGCTTAATTGGCACAAAATGCTAAAATACATTTATCTTGATACTTCAGAACTACAAGTTTTAGCAACAATTTGGTTGTTAACTTATAGTAACATATCCTTACTGGGGAAAAGAGAAACCAGCAAGAATTGTACTTAGTTGCAACAAAAATTATTTTTTCAGCTTCAGTGGAACACTGTTTTGGATGACATGATTATTTAGTGTTAACTGGTTTAAGTGTGAAAGTTATAATATAAATTCTGACACATTTAAATGGAAAAAAGACAGCATTGTAATTAAGCCTCACAATAGTGGTGTGGTGAGGTGTGAAAAAAGGAGGCTTATTCAGCACCCAGGATAAATTATTGTAAATCTATAGTAGGTGTATGTCAAAAATGAATTCAAAGTACACCACAGAAGATTTTTCATTACTTCTAAAACTCATGACAGTGCAAATTTTACTGCTGACTGCTGTGTTCAGGAATTAGACTGTGGAAAAGGGATGCTAACTAAACTGTTTGTAACTGAAAGTCTTCAATATGCATTATCCATATGAATTCCATATGCCCAGAGTGCTGGAGAGAGAATGATTTGTCTCACTGCATCCTTTCTTTCATTTTGTTGTACCGTCTTTGTATTCTCAATCCCCATTAAGTGCATAAATCAGAGAAATAAAAACCAAATCTCAGTGTCTTTGTAAAGACTAAGACAATAATACTAACATTTTTATCAATAGAAAGAATTCAGAAAATATCTATAGAACATACATTTTTAAAAAAATCCTACTATAAGCCAGCAAATTTATTTCCTCTTCAAACATTTGTTGATGTATAGCCAATTCTCGTGACTCTCAAGTAGCATTCAGAAATGGCGAAAAATAATATGAATCTATTAAAAAATCCTGTAATATTGCTCAGCCAAAATAATCATCTAAATGAGATGACCGAATAGGTTATCTCCAACACAAAATTTTGTGTTTGATTCTGTAACTACATCATCTAAAAACATATTCCTAAAGCAACTATCAGAAGTGACTGTCCCCAAGTAGAACGTAAATGTCTGGAATATTCAACTGTGGACACCTCATTGCAACTAACTGGGTTGAGTGCGACTCATTAACTGGATTAAGTGAGATACCTTGCAGAAATGCTAAGCAGACTCATCATCTGCAAATGAAAGGCAAGAACATAAACATTGTTCTCATGAAATTCTGAAACAAAAGATTCTATCATACAGACTGGTAAATTAACAACTGTTTGAACTGAGGTAGTTGCTAGGAGGAGAAGTGCTTTCATAAGCTAGTGAGGTTATCTTTACTTTGAAAGATAACCTTCTCAGCCTGGTAATGTCACACCAGAACTCATAACAGTGTAGTTGCTGACTTGTAAAATGTTTCTTATAAATCTATTTAAAACTCAATTACTAGAAAACAATTTATGCTTATAACCAGACAGGATATGCAGAAACACTCAAGTGGATATGTGTTTAACTTATTAAATAAATAAATAAAAATATTAACTTCTAGCAAATTAGGAGTTTAAGTTTTGAAACTATGAGAAAATTATGCTGAGATGACCATAGAAGAGAAATCTCTATTCTGCAGCCCGCTAGAACGTCGAAACTGCAGCCTACTTTGTGGCCTGAACATACAGTCACCAAGCATGTGAAATGAATTCTTTCTAAACTAAACCTGCTTTTTTAGTAGTCAGCTTTCTTTCTGTATAATTTGACTGTGTGGGTGTTGCCTGTTTTATAAAATAACTCCCAAAACACACAAAGTATGTTCAGAGAGGAGACATTGCTTTATTCTGCACAGGGTGCAAGGTGGAATATTTCCACAAATCAAGCACACTTACTGTAATTCTCTTCAGTATTTATACATGAAAGTTAACACACCATGCCTATCTAATACATAATCATTAGACTGACTAAGCATCCTCTTCTTCCATTGGTCCGTATTTTCTCCGCTTCGATTTAAAGCTACAGTGTGATTTTAATTCACTGCGCATGCTCACAAGGAATCGGGGGGGGGGGGGGGGTGAGGGTAGTCCTTTCGTTCCTCAGTTGGGTCGGTGGTCGCAATCACCCCCTGCCGTCTTTACCTTTCCCCTAGTTACTGTGATTTCTGTTGTTCTCATGGTTGTTGTGGCATCCCTTTATCTTTAAGACTTTATCAAAGACTTTCCCTGTAAGAGGATGTTCCTGTTACTGGTCTTTGAAGTGTTACAGCTTTGCATTCTTGGAGGAGAAACATAGACTTGTTAGTAAAATATGCAGTGCCCGTACCCTTTATCTAGCTTAGGCATTGTCTATTGCCTTGAAGATTCTACAATTCTCATATTCTTGCATGCTAGTTTCTACTCCTAACTGTGATCCCTTCTTAGCTACTAATAACTCCTATACTATTTATATTTTATTCCAAAATATACACACATATATATATGATTTAAGGTGACATGGGAGTCTGGTGAAGAAAGAACGAAGTCTGAATTATCAAGTCAGGGAAAAAAGAGGTTTTTGGAAAACTTCCCACTGTTCAATTTTAGAACTGTCCCTGACTTTTCATTGCTTAATATACTTTAAAACAGTAAATTCTAAAGGGATTATGAAAATAAGATAAAGTAAACTGTAAATCCAAGACATTAAAAACTTTTATGAGAAAGAATGCAGATTTTATCTTTTAAACAAAGAATGCTCTATTTCTTGTTCTGTTGTGAAAAGATAAAGGTGGACTACCAGAGCCATATAATGCTCTTGTGATAATTTTATAAAACATTCTTGATTTGAGAGAATTATCTATGGAGGCTGGCCCGGGAGTACATTTTGAAAGCAAATGTTAATATGTATGCATATCAGTACTAAGCTTGGGAAGGTTTTTTGTTTCTTTCTTTGTTTAACCTTTAGAAAAATTGTACACAAAAATTAGGTCTAATAACTCTGCTTGGCATTAGAGAATTGTTTTTAAGTATCCTCACATATAAGTCAGCTTTTACTGAATCAGAGGCTGTGATGGCTTTTTCTGTTAATTATGGAAGAAAAGCAGAAGACAGTTGGGTGAGGTTAGGACATCTCAACTATTAGATAGAAAAGATTTTGTTTAATAAGGAAGCCAACATAACTCTATAATTATGATAATATGGTAAATGCTGATAATTTGACTTAATGGAATTTAGTAATTTAAATAACCTATAAGAACTAGATACCTAACATGTTAACAAGCTGTAAATATGGAAATGATTCAAAGTGACTGTAAACTAGAGAGTACAAGGATACAAAAGGCAGGCACAGGGCCGTGGTGCACATTAACAAATACTTGACTTTTTGTCATCATAAAACTGTGATATCTTGTAGTTATCTCTGGAGCTGCTCAGTGAAACAAAACTATGGGAAGTAGTAGATGTTTGGTCCTATCTTATCTAAATCTTATCTGACCACTGACATCAGTTCCAAAGACAAATTACCTGTTCATCTGCTGTAGATAGATCTTGAATCCTTTTGTCGTGTTAGCAAATACAGTGGTGGTGTTCTTAATGTTTACTTATAAAACCTTTGATCCGAGCATAGAACAAACCTATGTAAGGCTAGATTTTCCTAAAGTTTAAAACACTGATGTTAAAACACTGTTGTTGCCATTTGCAACTACTCATTGTGACATTAACCCCCCTTCTATCCCTGTCTCACCTCAGCCATGTCAGACAGCCATCAACCCTATCCCCCGAGTAGGAGACAGTGGGCACACCTATTGATCACAAGATGGTCTAGCTGATTAGTACTTTTAAAATAGTTGTCTGAGATATAACACTAATTTGGTCAGACATTCATGAATGTACCTGGAAGCTGCAAGGTGTCTGAACTTTCTGTATTGTAATGCAGTCTCATATTTTCCAGTGTACTTGATGAGTTATCTTCATATTTTCTTTTTTCTATGCTCCTCCTTTTGAAAAACCTAAGAAAGAAAAAATGGAATTATCTGGCAAACCTTGCACTAGTAAAATGAAAGAGTTTGGTTTCCTGAGATCTCACACTGAACGCCCATGACATAGTTTCTGTGGGATCAAAGTATCAGGAGTCAAATCCTTTCTTCTGAAACTATACAATTTTTTTTTTTCTAATGCTATGAATGTTAATAGGACTTAAAATGCTTATTGAAATAGCCCCTCATGAAAGGAATCTCTGTACAGAAGCAGAAAAGGTGACTAGAGGTAAGGGATATTTTGAAAGTGAACAGAATGTTCTTTTTTATAGCTTTTCTGTCATTGTTAATGTTTTTCCAGTCTTCTAGAAATAGTTAATAGTTTCCAGAAAGGATAAGGGAAATGTAAAAATCCTTTGACATGTGTTAGAGTCACTTATACAAGCATCAAGCTGATGATTTTGATGGAGGTAGCAACTGATTAGAAACTTTGGTCACTGTTTAAAAGGATGTCTTTCTGTGACTCTGTTAGTTTTTATTAGATGGATCTGAGCAAGTATCAGTGTGGTAAAATGAAGAGTAAAAAGTGGTCTGTTCTTATGAAGAGGTCTCTTTTTCTTAAATGAGTATAAATCCTTCATAAATACAAAGATCATTTACCCATATTTCAATAAGTATAAAAATAACAGTTTCATTTAAAAGAAAAAAAATTCATCTTATTTTGAACCTTTTTTTGGCAGCTCAGAGTATTACTCACAAAATGTTTCTTTTTGTTTGTTTGTTTGTTTTGTTTCAAAGAACAAACTGAATAGGGAGAAAAAACTATGCAAGGCAGGTGAAGCTGAAACAGAATGTTTTAACTCTTATAAATCTTTCCCCATTTGAGGAATTAGCTAAACTTAGTTGTGTTGAACACTAAACTATACATAGTAATAGGATCATTACCAGCATGTTTAATAAAGTTTTTCTTTCCTACAGCTGTTAATTTAAACTGTAAAATTTTGAAAAGAATGTGCTTAAAATCCATTGTTCATAATTTTTCATGGTGGAATATTTTCTAAGAAACTGGATTTCATCCACAGAAATTACAAGAATAATTTCAACGTTCCTGGTTGCATTAGGAGTGCACTGAGAGTGTAAAAATGGTCAGACTCATGACCAGGCTACAAACACTATTTAGGATAACACTGGAATAATTAATGTAAATGTTCAGGTGTTCCACTTAGTTTAATAGAATTATTACAAGGTTCTTATTAAAAGTTAATATTAAGCTTAGAATGTATATACTGAGCATTACACAAATCTCAATGTCTGGTACTCATCTTTAAAAGTGAAAAGGGCCAGAGCCTCAGCTGATGCAAATGGCCATAGCTGCATTCACCTTCAGTCACTTATGCCACTGATACGTGCAAGGTTTCTCTACATTTTGCACCTCACATTTTTATATCAATGGAATTTCAGAATCCAACAGTTTTTGCCAGCATCACAGTTTCCTCCTGTCTTACTTCAAGTCAGATCTCGGATCTCTGAGAGAGCTTCACTTTGATGCTGTTCCTGGTAAAACAATCTCCTAACATATAATCCAAAATGCACTAAATCGATGCAAAGCCACTCAAAGATGTAGAAAGGCTTTGAATTAAATCCTCACTGTACTTGATGATAGGCCTTGAAATATGTTGAGGTAAAACACAACATCTTTTAAGAGTTAATAAATACTTTGCTTTTTCCTGGGGACAATATTTGTGGTTAATTTGTGATTATTACACATATTTAGCTCAAGTGACCCAAGGCTCCACAACCCTGGATAAAGACAGTCACTGCTTAGGGAAATTTATGGTAAGGACAAAACGAAACATAATCCCCTCAAAGTTCAGTTTAGGCCCCTAAAAACAAGATCATCCTTTCTCTATTACCAAGCACTGTCACTTTTAAGCAATCCCCTTAAGATCTTAATGACCGTAGTGACATTAAAAATTAAGTTTGTCAAATAACTTCTCATCATTCTAAATCTCTAAAGACTCAGTTTACAGTGTAGAGTGGGAAGGTGGGAGAGTTTTGGGGGGTTCTATTTCTTTTAGTCTGCATCAACTCTTAAGTCATCTTTTCCAGTCATCCACAAAACATTCAACTATTTTTATACCAGTATGCCTTCATTTAAGTTTAATGTAAAACTTCATTTTTTTCTGCTGATAAACCTGGGAAGTGGATGCAGATGGATTGCATTGTAATAACAAATGTCCTTATTCAGAAGGTAAATACCACCCGTTAAGACTTCAACACATACTGATGTCTCATATCTATGGAACTGCTTTTTGCAGTGTCTTGTTTTCCTGGGGAGAAACTCATGTAACACAGAATAGCATCACCTAAAGTTTTTAAAATCCACACAGTACATTAAGGCACGTTAGTGTCATGTGATTCCTGTAGCCTTACCACATCGAATGCCTTCTCTTTAATACTGAGCTTATTTTTGCTTTTGACATCTTTTTTCTATTTCAACTGATTTCCTACAATAAATTGTGCAGCACCTTCTGTCTTTATTTAATTCAATGATAATCTATGACTATCATTAGTTTACTTGGCTTTTACATTAAGGTAATATAATATAATCCCTACTTGTCAGGGATATAATTGTATTTTCAATAATTCTTAGCTTTTTATTTTATGTTTTTGTTTTATGTGTTAGGAAGAACAATTCTGATGTTGACCAATAATGTTAAGACAAATCATATGCAAACTAATAGGAACCTTCTGAAGAGTCAGCTTAAAACCTAGTTGTTTGGGGCAGTTTACAAGCAATTAAGAATTGAAGATCAGTGCATGTTATAGTTCTGAATCAATGTCATTAAAAACAATTGATAGAATGTATATTCTATGTCATCTATACTGTGATCTGTATTGTCATCACTTAATTGTCTTAAAGTTCCCAAATAACCTACTCAGAGATCTTTAAAACAAGCTAATAATCTAATGTTACAGTGTTGGTAACCTTTGGAATCTATATTAAAAGTGATGGCAATAAAATTATTTGCAGGAGATGAGATAGATTCACCAGCTGATGAATCACACAGCCCACATATGAAATATTAGTAACCAGTTATAATATTTTTCTGAGGGAACCCAATGAAAGTAGTGATATATAACTAAAAGGAGAAATCATGTTAGGTTGAACCCAACTTAGGAGTAAGTAATAAATAAATACATAAAGAAAAGAGAAAATAAGATAGTTGTAGATAACAATATGAAGATCTAGAGAAGAATGGTTTCCAGCAGAGTTCGTGACATCTGTCATGTGCAAGCAAAAACATTCTGTCTGCCTCTAATTTAGGCAAAGGCGGGGGGGGGGGGAAAGAGAGACAAAAATCATTGAGAGCTTGAATGTAAATCTAGGTGGAAAGAAAGAACCTTAAAACAGAAAAAACATCACTAGTAGCTCATTATTGGAGCGACTGATTGATTTATCACTGCATCCGATTATCTCCAAGTATTCTATTCTCTAGAAAAACTCTCTATGCTTCTTTTAACTTTATGCCTCTGTTTAGAGAAAAAGTATTGAATTAACACTGGAAGATATTATTTTCTCATCCCAACATATATGTTGTATATTTATATGTATTAGAGATAAGCATTAGCTATTAGTCAATGTACAAATTAATGTTGGTTTTCAAAATAAGTAGTTGCATGATTCCGTGTCCTGAGTACATAGAAAACATCGTTTAGGTTTACACTTTTAAAGCTGTATTTACTTCCTTGGGAAAAATCACAGGACAAATCTTTTGGCCATGATTAAGATGTCTTTCACTTCTTGTCCTGTCTGGGAGACATCAATTACTCTCTAGTTCTAAATTCTGTCTCCAAAATAAGTTCAACTGCCAAAAAACCCAAACCAAACCAATACAAAAATTTGGGAGACCAGGACAAATAATGGAGGAGACCATGCATTTATGAGCACGCCTGGGAAAAGGTTGTCCAAGTTAAGCAGGTGCATTTTAAAGTGAATTTTTTCATCCCATTCTGGATTGGAATCTAAGAATTCCAGGATAATCTTGTCTCTGTATTTACAGTGTTTTTATAAGCCAGTTAAAGCATCTAAAGAAAATGGATTTGCCTTATAACTTTATTTGTATTGTACTCTGTTATCATTGCCATTATTCTTACTATTTATTACTCTGCATTGAACTCAGTATTTCAACCAAGGTCTTGTGCTATGTCTTGTATCAACATAATTAATAAAGTAGTAAATAAGCAATATTAATCTGCAACACTATTAGCCAAGGATTTATCCTATACTCAGGGTATCTTTATCTATTTCAATTCACCATACTTTTCACTTTATTGTATTTATTTTATTTTTATAAAATCTCAATTAGAGAGTTAGCAATTCCAGGTCTTTACAATTTCTTCCAAAGAGGTTTCTTAGCTGAAGATACATGATCTCAGACAACTGATATTTTTTTTATTTCTACTACCATTTTATTTTTACTTGTAACAGGGATTTGTATCCCTCTTTAACTAGTCAAAACAGACACATTTAACTTTTGCCAGATTCACGGATACTTCATATTTTCACTACCCATATTTAATGTCTCCACCCTTCATGGCATGGCTTTGCTGACTGTAGAAAAATATGCCTTATTATTAGCATATGAGGCCAGTAAAGAGGTGACCAATCCAGGGGGAATACATGTTCTCCTGTGGTGGTAAACACCTGTGTTGTATTTAGTTGGTATTTTTATGTTATTATATTTATGGTATCATTTTAAGTTGGCTATGTCTGAAAGAATTGAAAACTTTGGAATAGTAAATGAAACACATGATCAAATGACTGAGGTTTTTTTAATGATGTAATGAGTATTCAAATTTTGATGTTATGTTTCTCTTTGAAACTAGATTTCTGTGGTGATTGTAGCTTTAGTAATCAAGTTTCTATATTTTGCTTCCTGAAAATATGAATTATAATAAGCAGAACTTCTCTTATGTATGATTCTGAGTGAGGATAAATAATAAAATAACTTTGCCAAAACTCCCGTTTCTGATTAAGATAAATATTTCCTTTGTCCAGCTGTCCGGCTAATTTTTTCCATTGTTATTTCAGTAACTGCTCAGTTCAAAAATTCTTCTGGTAGTTTATCTACCTAAAATGTTTTAATTAAAAAAAAAATATATCCGTTCTTCCCATGAAACCTATTGTTCTGCCATTTGACACTGTACCAAAGGCCTGTTAGGTGCAGAATTTTTCTGACTGATAGAGAACTCTCCATCTTAGTTGATATCATTGACTTTAAAAAATATTTTACATTATTCTAGTTGCTAATAGAAAAACTTTCTTAGTAGAAAGCATGAGTGGAAAACCCAAGTTTAATATTATTGCTCTCTTCATGAGTCTTAAATTCTACACAGTGTTCAATCTCCCTTTGTCCAGAATTACTATCGTTCTTCTCAGTCTTTTGTATGTTATCATACATAGTGTACTTCTCCCTCTTTCACAATTCACTGTTTTCCAGCCTGTGAAAATAGCTTCTTAATTAAACGTAGCCTGGTTTAGCATTGGAACGTGATAGGAGAGGGTTTAACAGTGGCTTAGAGCACAATGTTTTCTATTCCTATTTCTGGGCTCTTCTTTCACATGCCATAAGTTGTTTTTTGACAGAAGTCACGTAGTTTTTGTGACTGATTTTTATTCATGTCTTTTAAAGGCTAATAATTCATATAATCACAAAGGGTAGCCTTTGCCCACTAACGGTGTTATCTGCATTTTATAAATCTAAGCCTAGGTGTCAGTGCATCGTTAACCATTTCTTTTGTTGCTTTATGGTGCTGACCTGTAATCTTCCCCAAATAAATATACAGTGTTTGATGAAGTTGGTATTTATGATGACCACTTGATTGAAGCAGCAAAACAAATCAAGCAAATAACATTTTTTCAGTTACATCAGAGGAAAAAAATATAAACAAAAGACAGGTCATGCTTGGGAAACAATCTTCACTTGAGGGACTACTTTTTTTTTTTTTTTTAATCTTTGACATATGAAATATTGATATGTCTACATTAATGGGGATGGGAATAAATACTAGCATATGTAAAAATGAAGAAGACTAGGAAAGTTTAAGCATTAAATCCTTTTAAAACAGTTTTGTTTGAAGTATCTTACTTTTTCCTTAGCCTAATGAAGTGAGATGAATCATTTATCATCATTGATTGTATCAACAATGTTTTCACAATGATGGAATACCAAGACTAAAACAGCTTGGGGAACATGTATCATCATCTCACCATTCTGACTGAACATTAAAAAGTGAATAAAACAATAGCAGAAATTAAAGTTTAGATTCCCAAGGTCTATACTCTTATACAAAGGGAATTAAAGTTTCTATTTTCTTCTACAAGGTCGCACAACTTTCTTACACATAGAATGTGTGTTGTTGCAAAATACCTTTATAACTTATACTCTTTTGGGGATTAAAAATGAGATGATAGTCGAGTTAAAATGTTGATACCAGTATAATATTTTAAGTACTTAGAAAACAATGTTTAATGGGCATAATAGAAAATACTGTATGAATTGTCTTACATGTATTGTACTGCCAAGTTCATATCAAAGCTAATGAGTACTGCCTATCTACTCCATATCTATTCAAACATGGGAGAATTATTTAAATAACAATGGTTAGCTGTTTGCATGCTTTTCTATACACTTGAATGAGTCACAGATAAGACCAAATATTTTAAGACTGTGAGAGCTTTCTGAGTTGGTTTTCACTACTGTTTAGACCCTGCTCTTTTCCAGTGGTGTAGAGAGTCAGTCTTGGAGATCATTACAGAAAGAAACCCAATTCTTCCAGAACCAGTGGAGTTTGTGGTCTTATGCAAGAGGATATTATTCTTTTTTGACAGTCATAAAGTTTAAGAATGTGGTTTTCCTTTTTGCTGATATCATTAAGGGGAACACTGTGGTCATGGTACCTGTTCATACTGACTGCACCGTCTCCATTAAAACAGATGAGAAAACCCATCAATAATATGTTAGAATAACTCTCAAAGATGATGTGTGCACAACAATTTTAAAAGCCACATACGCATTTCTTTATACACCATTTCACTATGAAGTTGTGAAAAACCTGTCAAACTCAAAAATAAATATTTTATTAGAAAAGAGGGGGGTTTTGCTCTAAGGTAAGATTTTTCTACTTTTTAAGTAAGACTTGTTCAGAGCATAATTTTGCCATAAAATAGACCAAGAAAGTCTTCAATACTTTTTTGTACTGTACTTGCTCTGTTTGTGTCACAGCTGCACACTGCTTTATGCCTCTGCAGGAAGCTTCATGTAGTGGCAGTGCTTGAAAGGTTAATGGCATTTACTGCATTACTAATCTATTCTTTAAACCACTGATTAGCATTGAAATTGATTCCCAGCTCCTCGTGGCTGAAATGACATTAATCTAGTCTCTGCTATTAAAAATGTTACACCTTTCTCATGTTACCAGGTGATAACACATCATTAATTTGACGGCTTCCATTGTTCTGTCCTTCATTGGAACACCTACAAATGTGAGCAGCGAGCAAAAATTTAATGTATTTGTTCAGAAAGAAAAATTACAGTAGGGTATCATTAAATGCATTTGAAATGTGAAGGACAACTATTTTTTGTAACTGTCAGGTATCCAAAAGTATGGATACAGGCATTGAGTTGTGGTCAGACAGATACAACATTATTATAGTTATAAAACTTGCAAATGCAATCTACTGTGACAGTGTTGAAAGGTGGGTGGACAGTATCCAATTTTCAACTACTACTGCCCTGTCTCCATATAGCATTCAAATTACAAACTGATAATTTAGTGTTTTACCCATCAGACCAAACCCAGATGCACAATTCCACAATGTGTAGTGCAAGAAAACATTGAACATCAAAGAACATATACTCTTCAAAGCTACTTTCAGTTTCCAAGCATCAAGCCCAGCCTTGCCATTACACTATTGGATTAGACACCCCAAGAGTGACATCTCTTTTGGGTATGTAAAGTCCCGTGGCTCAGCTGCCTTGTCCAGAATCCTACTTTCGTTGTTAAAATAAATAGATAGTAAAGTCAGAACCTATTTTAGCAGGATGGTTTATTCCTGTTAATCCTGATAGGTATCAAAAGTAAAAACCTTCAGAGCAATTTATGCATGAATCTACAGCCTCTTTTTAAGCTTAGAAAATATTTTAGAAAATAATCTATCCTTGATGGAAAGATAGGCGGTGATAAACAACACACTATCTCTTTACAAATATTCACACGTGGCTTATGAATTTTCTGGCATCAGGTTATAATCAGAAATTATCATAAAATGGGGAAGAAATAAAATTCACACTATCATGAAAAGAATTCTAGTCTGGGTTTTTTTCAGTCTAGTGAGCTAGCTGAAAAAAGGCTGATGTTGTCAGTGGTGTCAGTGAGAATGCATTCTAAATCTTCACCTCTAATACAAGTGCTTTGGTAAGACAGATATGTGTTCACCTTAAAAATAAAATAAGAAATTACTAGAATGGCAGCTTTTGTAAACCCTGTGTTGTTTTATGACAGTATTTCTGACACACTGAAGGTTAAAAAAAAGACAAGATATAACATATTGAAATTTCAAAATAAGCAAAATTGTAAAATAATAATAAAAGCATGCATAAAACTTGTCTGTATGTTATAAAACAGATGAGGTTTGCATAAAAGACACAAAGAAAGTGAGCTGCAAGATCAAGAGAGCTCTAAAACCTCTAAATAATAACTATGTTTTTACAAACAAGAAAAAGATCGTAGAATCATAGAATCATAGAATCATAGAATCATAGAATCACAGAATGGTTTGGAAGGGACCTTTAAAGGTCATCTACTCCAACTGCCTCTGCAATGAGCAGGGACATCTTCAACTCGATCAGGTTGCTCAGAGCCCTGACCAACCTGACCTTGAATGTTTCCACAGACGGGGTGTCTACCACCTCTCTGGGCGACCTGTTCCAGTGTTTCACCACCACTCATGGTAAAAAATTTCTTCCTTAGATTTAGTCTAAATCTACCCTCTTTTAGTTTAAAACCATTACCTCTTACCCTATTGCAACAGGCCCTGCCAAAAAGTTTGTCCTCATCTTTCTTATAAGCCCCCTTTAAGTGTTGAAAGGCTGCAATAAGGTCTCCCCGGAGCCTTCTCTTCTCCAGGCTGAACAACCCCAACTCTCTCAGCCTGTCTTCATAGGACAGTTGTTCCATTCCTCTGATCATCTTTGTGGCCCTCCCCTGGACTTGCTTCAACAGGTCCGCGTCCTTCTTATGTTGAGGGCCCCAGAGCTGGACACAGAACTTCAGGTGGAGTCTCACGAGAGCAGAGTAGAGGGGGGAGAATCACCTCCCTTGATCTGCTGGTCACGCTTCTTTGGATGCCGCCCAGGATACGGTTGGCCTTCTGGGCTGCAAGTGTACATTACCAGGTCATGTTGAGCTTTTCATCAACCAAAACGCCCAAGTCCTTCTCCATAGGGCTGGTCTCAATCCCTTCATCCCCCAGCCTGTATTGATCACAGAATCACAGAATTGTATAGGTTGGAAAAGACCTTTAAGATCATCGAGTCCAACCATAAACCTAACACTATCAAGACCACCACTATACCATGTCCCTAAGCATCTCATCCAAATGTCTTTTAAATACTTCCAGGGATGGTGATGCAACCACTTCCCTGGGCAGCCTGTTCCAATGCTTGACAAGCCTTTCAGTGAAGTAAAATTTCCTAATATCCACTCTAAACCTCCCCTGGCGCAACGTGAGGCCATTTCCTCTCGTCCTATCACTCGTTACCTGGGAGAAGAGACCGACCCCCACCTCTCTACAACCTCCTTTCAGGTAGTTGTAGAGAACAATAAGGTCTCCCCTCAGCCTCCTTTTCTCCAGGCTAAACAACCCCAGTTCCCTCAGCCGCTCCTCAGAAGACTTCTGCTCTAGACCCTTCACCAGCTTTGTTGCCCTTCTCTGGACATGCTCCAGCACCTCAATGTCTCTCTTGTAGTGAGGGGCCTAAAACTGAACACAGTGTTCGAGGTGCGGCCTCACCAGTGCCGAGTACAGGGGCACGATCTCTTCCCTACTCCTGCTGGCCACACTATTTTTGATACAAGCCAGGATGCCATTGGCTTTCTTGGCCACCTGGGCACACTGCTGGCTCATATTCAGGTGGCTGTCAACCAACACCCCCAGGTCCTTTTCTGCTGGGCAGCTTTCCAGCCACTCTTCCCCAAGCCTGTAGCATTGCATGGGGTTGCTGTGGCCCAAGTGCAGGACCTGGCACTTAGCCTTCTTGAACCTCATACAATGGGCCCCAGCCCATCGATCCAGCCTGTCCAGATCCCTCTGTAGAACCTTCCTACCCTCAAGCAGATCAACACTCCCGCACAACTTGGTGTCATCTGCAAACTTACTGAGGGTGCACTCAATCCCTTTGTCCAGATAATTGATAAAGATATTGAACAGGACTGGCCCCAACACAGAGCCCTGCGGGACACCACTCGTGACCGGCCACCAACTGGAGTAAACTCCATTCACCACCACTCTTTGGGCCCGGCCATCTAGCCAGTTCTTTACCCAGTGAAGAGTATACCCGTCCAAGCCATGAGCAGCCAGTTTCTCCAGGAGAATGCTGTGGGAAACCATGCAAAGGCTTTACTGAAGTCTAGATAGACAACATCCACAGCGTTTCCCTCATCCATTAGGCGGGTCACCTTGTCATAGAAGGAGATCAGGTTGGTCAAGCAGGACCTGCCTTTCCTAAACCCATGCTGGCTGGGCTTGATCTCTTGGTTATCTTCTACATGCCGTGTGATGGCACTCAAGATGATCTGCTCCATCAGCTTCCCCAGTACCGAGGTCAGGCTGACAGGCCTGTAGTTCCCCGGGTCCTCCTTCCAGCCCTTCTTGAAGATGGGTGTCACATTTGCTAATCTCCAGTCAACTGGGACCTCCCCAGTTAGCCAGGACTGCTGGTAAATGATGGAAAGGGGCTTGGTGAGCACTTCTGACAGTTCCTTCAGTACTCTCGGGTGGATCTCATCAAGTCCCATAGACTTGTGAGTGTCTAAGTGGTGTAGCAGGTCACTAACCATTTCCCCCTGGATTATGGGGACTCCACTGTGGTTCCCGTCCCTATCCTCTGACTCAGGGGGCTGGGTACCCAGAGAACAATTGGCCCTACTATTAAAGACTGAGGCAAAGAAGGCATTAAGTACCTCAGCCTTTTCATCATCCTTTGTGACTGTGTTCCCTCCCCCATCTACTAGAGGCTGGAGATTCTCCTTAGCTCTCCTTTTGCTGCTAATATATTTGAAGAAGTATTTTTTGTTGTCTTTTACAGTAGTAGTCAGATTGAGCTCTAGCTCGGCTTTGGCCCTTCTAATTTTCTCCCTGCACAACCTCCCTACACCTCTGTAGTCCTCTTGACTTGCCTGCCCCTTCTTCCAGAGGTCATAGTCTCTCCTCCTCTTTTTCCTGAGTTCTAGACAAAGCTCTCTGTTCAGCCAGGCTGGTCTTCTTCCCTGCTGGCTCATCTTTCGGCACCTGGGGACAGCCTGCTCTTGTGCCTTTAGGACTTCCTCCTTAAAGAATGTCCAGCCTTCCTGGACTCCTTTGCCCTTTACGGCTGCCTCCCAGGGCACTCTGTCGACCAGTCTCCTAAACAGGCCAAAGTCTGCCCTCCAGAAGTCTAAGGTGGCAGTTCTGCTGACCCCCCTCGCTGCTTCTCCAAGTATCAAAAACTCTATCATTTCGTGATCACTCTGCCCAAGACAGCCTCCAACCATCACATCGCTCACAAGTCCTTCTCTGTTTGTGAACAAGAGGTCCAGCGGGGCACCTTCCCTAGTTGGCTCACTCACCAGCTGTGTCAGGAAGTTATCTGCCACACACTCCAGGAACCTCCTAGACTGTTTCCTCTCTGCTGAATTGTATTTCCAGCAGAGATCTGCTAATAGACTAGTTCGTCAGTCTCCTCATCCTGGTTGGGTGGTCTGTAACAGACTCCCACCACAATATCTGCCTTGTTGGCTTTCCCCCTGATTCTTACGTGATTGATACCATGGGTTGCCCTGAGCCATGTGCAGGACCCTGTACTTGTCCTTGTTGAACCTCATGAGGTTCACACAGGCCCACTTCTCCAGCTTGTCCAGGTCCCTCTGGATGGCATCCTGTCCTTCTGGCGTGTCAACTGCACCACTCAGCTTGGTGTCATCTGCAAATTCACTGACGGTGCACTCAATCCCACTGTCTATGTCATTGATGAAGATATTAAACAGTACTGGTCCCAATACTGACCCCTGAGGGACACCACTTGTCACTGATCTCCATCCAGACATTGAGCCATTGACCGCTACCCTCTGGATGCAACCATCCAACCAATTCCTTATCCACTGAACAGTCCACCCATAAAATCCATATGTCTCCAATTTAGAGAGAAGGATGTTGCGGGGGACTGTGTCAAAGGCTTTACAGAAGTCCAGATAGATGTCATCCATTGCTTTTCCCTTGTTCACTGATGTGGTAACTCCCTTGTAGAAAGCCACTAGGTTGGTCAGGCAGGACTTGCCCTTGCTGAAGCCATGTTGGCTGTCTGGAATCACCTCCCTGTCCTCCATGTGCTCTAGCATAGCTTCTAGGAGGATCTGTTCCATGATCTTCCCAGGTACAGAGGTGAGGCTGACAGGTCGGTAGTTCTCAGGGTCATCCTTTCTACCCTTTTTAAATATGGGCACAATGTTTCCCTTCTTCCAGTCACCAGGGACTTCACCTGACTGCCATGACTTTTCAAATATCATGGAGAGTGGCTTGGCAGCTACATCAGCCAATTACCTCAGGACTCTGGGATGCCTCTCATCAGGTCCCATAGACATTTATGTTTAGGTTCCTCAGGTGGTCATGAACTTGATCTTTTCTTACAGTGGGAGGAACTTTGCTCCCTCAGTCCGTCTTGCCATCCTTTCACTCAAGAGGTGTGGGAAGAAAGGTTGCCAGTGAAGACTGAGGCAAAAAAGCTGTTGGGTATGTGAGATATCACAATTAAAAGTGATGAACTAATAGTTCTGTTTCAGTTCTAACTGAAAAAGAAAACTACTAAGAGTTTTAAAAATATATATAGAGAGGCAGGACTAAGCAATGTCTGTAATTTAAAATGTGGCATAACACAAATATCATCAGAGGAGAAAGAAGAAAAAGGGTCTTTTGAACTACTACCCTGGAAAGGTCCTGTTCTTCAAAACAAAGGCATACAAATGTAATGCAGCTGAATATTAAAAACCCCAAAAGAAAGAAGTACCAAGTTATTTTTAATTTTGAAGCATGAGGTAAAAATGCCCATCAAGGCAACAAGATTGTAGGTCACTACAAAGTGTGTGCAAATATATTAGGCATCATGCTGTGCTTCATAAAAAGACAAATTTTCACAAGTTATGGTGAAAATATGTATGCACAGGGTGGAGAAATACATTGAAATTGGTTGAGAGAGAAACAACAAAAGATGAATATGAGAGACAAACTTATAAGTAACAGTATTATCTTTTTTTCTAAAAATGTTCTCCTGTAAATATTAAGAATGAAGGAGAATGGGAGAAAAGTGCCAAAGAATCTCTGTAAAAGACCCAACTATTTCTATCATTAAAGGTTAAAAATAAAGAAGAACAACACAACATAGTTAGAGAACCAGTCTATGTGTAACATAGTAATTTTGTGTTGAATTAAGGGATAAATAAAAATTTCCAAATGAAAGAATCTGAATGCTTTGTAAAATAGGCGTTAACATAGAAAATTATCCTGGTGAAGAATGTATAATTAGTCATAGAGGGCTAGATTACCAATCTGTCTAGTCCAGTTATTTGTCTCCACCAAGAGTCTGTGCCAGATGCATCAGGAGAACATGTGAAAAATATCCTGGAATATGCTTATAAAACAACTCACCAAAAGACAGTTTCCATTCATTGGAAGGTCACTACTACTTAGAGCTACCAGAATCAATATTAATTCCAAATACATTTTTTCAATGTTTGTTATATTGGACGCTGTGTATTTTTAGATACTCTGGATTATCTCTATCTGCGGGTATATTACTGATCCCTTTTTGAAGTCAGATTTCAAAGATTATTAGGCACATATTAATGAAAAATGTATTTCCCATAAGCAAGTTTTGGTGCTTAATCAACTAATTATATATTGTTTTCTTTTGCTAGTTGTAAAATTGCTGTGTTTCAATTTAGTTGATCTTCTCTTCTTGTTTTCTACATAAGGTGAGATAAAAGTTTCCAATCTACCTTTTGATGACAGAATTGCAATTTACTGTGTACCTTTTGAAAATTATTCCCAATATTTCCAGTCCTTTTTACAGGGTTTGTTTTTTGTTGGTTCTTGGTTTGGGGTTTGTTTTGGGTTTTTTTCCTAAATGTCTTTGAGTATTCAGAGCACACTTCACTGAACTCCTTCAGTTCCTACATTTCTGAAAAGCTTTTCATGTGAAAATATACTGGGGAAACATAAATTAAAAATTCCATAGCCAGACCATACTAAGTCACATTCCTCAACTGAATGGATATAAATTCTTATTCTAGTTGGAAATACTGGACTCAATTTCTATCAAATACTCGCATTAAAACAAAACTAAAATTGTACAGAAACCAAAATGAGTAAAAGATCAATGATAAAACAATTAAAACTATATGTTAAAAATTCCTCAAATTAGAGACAACTGCTAAATTTACCCAGAACCTTGCCATTATCAGAGAACAGAAAACTCAAATTCTTGATATAGGAAAGATGAACAATGGCCTATATGTAAGGCAAAAAAATAGTATATGGTAGAAATATACTGCTTTAACAACACATTTTAATCATGTAGAATTAATGTTAAATCCAGAGATACATTTGGAGCTATAAAATAAAGAATAGAAGGCAGTATTTTAGCCATTTAGATTTCTAATTTCTGGTTAAAGATTTTTGAGATAGCTCTGACAAACATTGTTTATTGTTTTTTTCCCTCGTCTTTCCATTTCCATGGAAGGAAGACAAATAGACAGGCAGACAGACAAACAGATAAAATTTCTTAGCAGATGGTAGCTGAGAAGTCAGAGAAAGTAATGACCTCTTTCTGAGTAGCTGAGGAAGAGGTGATATCTCAGGGGGCTTTTGCTAAGAGAATGAAAATCAAGCAGATGGTTTCCATTCTCACCCACAGATGAAGTGTTACAATAGTATTATGTCATCACAAATCTATAGCTGAAACAGTAACTATGCACTGTTTCTTCTCTTTATTGACTCTGCAAAGAGCAGAATAAAATAAATTTGATGCTGCTGGCCATATTACTTTCTGCTCGTAATATCTGATACTAGAAGTATCAGATACTAGAAGTATCAGATATTGTTGCTTTCTAATCTGCATATTTGCAGCAAAGATTAAAATGCATCCAGATTTGTAAGATTACATAATGAAAGATATACAATTTATACAGAAAAAAAAAATCACAGCCAATTATTAGACCAAAACAGAACTTTAAATGAATACAATTGTGATTACTTTTTTTGGCAAAAACCTTTTCTAGAATAATCCAATTGTGTAATTTTTATCGAATATGAACTACTTAAAACAAGCACTTTTATTGAAACACAGCTCAAAAGGTTAGAACAAGCACATGGAAACTGTCTTTTACAGTCTTGGATGTAAATTTATCATCTGTTTTGGTAGTTTGAGGCCTAAAATTCCATATTTGCAAAGTTCAGGATAATACTGCTGTATGCTAATGTCGTGGTTTAGCCCCAGCCGGCAGCTAAGCACCACGCAGCCGCTCGCTCACTTCCCCCCCGGTGGGATGGGGGAGAGAATCGGAAGAGCAAAAGTAAGAAAACTCGTGGGTTGAGATAAGAACAGTTTAATAATTGGAACAAAATAATAGTAATAATAATAATTACTATTAATTATTGTAATGAGAAGGAAATGTATTGAATTGTAATGAGAAGGAAAACAACAAGAGAGAGAGAGGAACAAAACCCAAGGGAAGGAAAAAGAAAAAAAATAAAATAAAAAAAATTTATACAACCGCTCACCACCCGCCAAACGATGCCCAGCCAGTCCCCGAGCAGCGATCGCTACCCCCCGGACAACTCTCCCAGTTTATATATCAGGCATGACATCATATGGTATGGAATAGCCCTTTGGTCAGTTTGGATCAACTATCCTGGCTGTGCCCCCTCCCATTTCTTGGGCACCTGGCAGAGCATGGGAAGCTGAAAAAGTCTTTGACCAGTGTACACACCACTTAGCAACAGCCAAAACATCAGCATGTTATCAATATTATTCTCATACTAAAATCCAAAACACAGTACTATACCAGCTACTAGGAAGAAAATTAACTCTATCCCAGACGAAACCAGGACAGTATCCACCCCTTATTCTATACCATTTACGTCATGCCCAGGTTCTACCCTTTATAATCCAATTAATCACCACCACTTTTCCTGTCTCTTTATATATATATATATATATATATATGTATATGTACACACAGCTATAATTCCCTTGGTCTATGGGCCATCCTTCTAAAATGTTTGTTAAGTTCATTTAGTCCATGACTTTGGGCTCCATCTGTCATAACAGTCCTTCAGGGCAGAAGAGATGGTGTGTGGTGTTGGATTGTTGCATGCTGAAGCCAGTTCTGGTTCCATCACCACTGCACTTTGCTTGGTTTTCATCGAAGTTCATTCTTCATTAATCTGGGTGATCCTTATTGAAATACCATTGATATGGTGTATAGTAACCATAAAAGTGATGACATACAGTCTTATATAGCAATTAACATCATACCATTTAGTTCATTGGCTATTCTCACCCCAAATCAAATCCCCTTGAGGTACACATCGGACTTCCCCATCCTTTCGCATTACCCACCAAGTACACCCGGGTCCTTGAGCAAAAGCAATCCCATGAATGGTTTTGCCTTTGCCTGAGGCAGGACTAGCCCAGACTGTCTTCCCCAGCATATTTTTTATGTGTACTACAGGGACCCTATCCCCTTTTACAGTGTGTAAAAGGTTTGATTGGGCAGGGCCAGCTCAATTGACAGATCCTCTAGTGTTAACTAACCAGGTGGCTTTTCCTAAATGTGTATCCCAATGTTTGAATGTCCCAGCACCCATTGCTCTCAGTGTAGTCTTTAACAGTCCATTGTATCGTTTGATTTTCCCAGAGGCTGGTGCATGGTAGGGGATTTGATATATCCACTCTATGCCATGCTCTTTGGCCCAGGTGTCTATGAGGTTGTTTCAAAAATGAGTCTCCTTGTCTGACTCAGTTCTTTCTGGGTTGCCATGTCGCCATAGGACTTGCTTTTCAAGGCCCAGGATAGTGTTCCGGGCAGTGGCATGGGGCACAGGATATGTTTCCAGACATCCGGTGGTTGCTTCCACCATTGTAAGCACATGGCGCTTGCCTTGGCGGGTTTGTGGGAGTGTGATATAATCGATCTGCCAGGCCTCCCCATATTTATATTTCAGCCATCGTCCTCCATACCACAGAGGCTTTAACCACTGGGCTTGTTTCATTGCAGCGCGTGTTTCACATTCATGGATAACCTGTGCAATAGTGTCCATGGTTAAGTCCACCCCTTGATCACGAGCCCATCTATATGTTGCATCTCTTCCTTGATGGCCTGAGGTGTCATGGGCCCACCAAGCTATAAATAATTCACCCTTATGTTGCCAGTCCAGGTCCACCTGGACCACTTCAATCTTAGCAGCGTGATCCACCTGCTGGTTGTTTTGATATTCTTCAGTGGCCCAACTCTTGGGTACATGAGCATCTACGTGACGTACTTTTACAACCAGGTTCTCTACCTGGGCAGCGATATCTTGCCACAATGCTGCAGCCCAGATGGGTTTGCCTCTGCGCTGCCAATTGTTCTGCTTCCATTGCTGTAGCCACCCCCACAGGGCATTTGCCACCATCCATGAATCAGTATAGAGATAGAGCACTGGCCACTTTCCTCATTCAGCAATGTCTAAAGCCAGCTGGATGGCCTTTACTTCTGCAAATTGGCTCGATTCGCCTTCTCCTTCAGCAGTTTCTATGACTTGTCGTATAGGACTCCATACAGCAGCTTTCCATCTCCGATGTTTTCCTACAATACAACAGGACCCATCAGTGAACAGTGCATATTGCTTCTCATTTTCTGGTAGTTTATTGTACAGTGGGGCCTCCTCAGCACGCGTCACCTCCTCCTCTGGCGATATTCCGAAATCTTTGCCTTCTGGCCAGTCCATAATTACTTCCAAGATTCCTGGGCGATTGGGGTTTCCTATCCGAGCCCGTTGTGTGATCAGTGCAACCCACTTACTCCCCGTAGCATCAGTTGCATGATGCATAGAGGGGTCCCTCCCTTTGAACATCCAGCCCAGCACCGGCAGTCGGGGTGCCAAGAGGAGCTGTGCTTCAGTACCAACCACTTCTGAAGCAGCTCAAACCCCTTCATATGCTGCCAGTATCTCTTTTTCAGTTGGAGTATAGCAGGCCTCAGATCCTCTGTATCCCCGACTCCAAAACCCGAGGGGTCGACCTCGAGTCTCCCTTGGTGCTTTCTGCCAGAGGCTCCAGGTAGGGCCATTCTCCCCGGCTGCGGTGTAGAGCACATTCCTTACATCTTGCCCTGCCCGGCCTGGCCCAAGGGCTACTGCATGAACTATCTCCCGTTTAATTTGTTCAAAGGCTTGTGATTGCTCAGGGCCCCATTTGAAATGGTTCTTCTTCTGGGTCACTTGATAGAGATGGCTTATGATCAGACTGTAATTTGGAATATGCATTCTCCAAAAACCCACAACGTCTAAGAAAGCTTGTGTTTCCTTTTTGCTAGTTGGTGGAGACATGGCTGTTATTTTGTTAATCACATCCATTGGGATCTGACGATGTCCGTCTTGCCATTTTATTCCTAAAAACTGGATGTCCTGTGCAGGTCCCTTGACCTTACTTTGTTTTATGGCAAAACTGGCTTTCAGGAGGATTTGGACTATTTTCTTCCCTTTCTCAAAAACTTCCTCTCCTGTATTGCCCCACACAATAATGTCATCAATGTATTGCAGATGTTCTGGAGCTTCACCCTGTTCCAGTCCAGTCTGGATCAGTCCATGGCAAATGGTAGGGCTGTGTTTCCATCCCTGGGGCAATCGATTCCAAGTGTACTGAATGCTCCTCCAAGTGAAAGCAAACTGTGGCCTGCACTCTGCTGCCAAAGGGATTGCGAAAAATGCATTAGTGATATCAATTGTAGCATACCACTTGGCTGCTTGTGACTCCAGTTCGTATTGCAGTTCCAGCATGTCCGGCACGGCAGCACTCAGCAGTGGCGTGACTTCATTCAGGCCACGATAGCCTACTGTTAGTCTCCACTCTCCATTAGACTTTCTCACTGGCCATATAGGACTGTTAAAAGGTGAACGAGTCGAACGAGTCTTACTGATCACTCCTTGGCTCTCCAGTCGACGAATCAGCTTATGGATGGGAATCAGGGAGTCTCAGTACGATATTGCCTCCGGTGCACTGTTGTGGTAGTGATTGGCACCTGTTGTTCTTCAACCCTCAGCAACCCCACAACAGAAGGGTCCTCTGAGAGACCAGGCAAGGTAGACAGCTGTTTAATTTCCTCCATCTCCAAGGCAGCTATACCAAAAGCCCACCGGTACCCTTTTGGGTCCTTGAAATACCCTCTCCTGAGGTAGTCTATGCTAAGGATGCACGGAGCCTCTGGACCAATCACAATGGGGTCCTTTTGCCACTTATTCCCAGTTAGGCTCACTTTGGTCTCCAATACAGTCAGCTGTTGGGATCCCCCTGTCACTCCAGAAATAGAGATGGGTTCTGCCCCTTTATAGCTTGATGGCATTAGGGTACACTGTGCACTGGTGTCTACTAGAGCTTTATACTTCTGTGGGTCTGATGTGCCAGGCCATCAAATCCACACAGTCCAGTAAATCCGGTTGTCCCTTTCCTTCACATGGCTGGAGGCAGGGCCCCCCTAATCCTGGTCATAGTATTCATTACCCATTTCTTGTATATATGAGTCAGGAGTTTCTTCATTAAAATCAGGAGTAAGATCAGCCCTTTTACTCTGTCTGGGCAACTGTCCACTGGAAACTGGAGCAGCAATTTTCCTGGAAGAACCTCCTTTGGTGATCATTTTTCCTTGCAACTCACGTACCCGTGCCTCTAGGGTCGAGGTAACTTTTCCATCCCACTTCCTCATGTCCTCTCCGTGGTCATACAGGTAAAACTATAGGGTGCCCCGTGGTGTGTACCCTCTATATCCTCTCTCTTGAGCAGAAGAACGCTGACTCCTAATAGCTGAGACACTGGTCCGTACAGGTGGGGAATAGGACATATCTTCTTTGAACCGCTGGAACTCCCGGGACAGTTTCTCCACAGCTGAGACAAGGGAGGAAGAGATACTTTCTTCATATTCCCGGAGGTTACTAGCAGCTTCATTCACCGTCTTTCCAGGTCAGTATTGCCAATGAGTTGGCACACAACAGTGGTGCATTCCGTACCAACTTCCGCCACATAGGTCTTGTGCACTGGACCTCATCTGGATCTGTGGGTGACCGCACATCGTCCAGGTCACCATAAATCACTTCCAACACAGCTAATTCCATCAGGTACTGGATACCTTTCTCCATGGTGGTCCATTTCCCGGGGCGATATACAACATCTTCCTTGAAGGGATATCTTTCTTTTATAGCTGACAGGAGTCGCCTCCAGAGGCTGCGGGCTGGTTCCCCTTTTCCAATCGCGTTGTCAATGCCCCCTTCCCTAGAAAGGGATCCCAGCTGCTTGGCTTCCTTACCCTCCAATTCCAGGCTACTGGCCCCGCTATCCCAGCATCGGAGCAGCCAGGTGACAATGTGCTCCCCTGGACGACGGCTGAAATCTTTTCGCATATCTCGCAGCTCACTCAGGGATAGGGATCGGGTGGTTTCTGTCTCATTTACAAGTTCTTCCTCTCCCTGTGATGGCCCTGCTCTTTCATCTTCCCTTTCTAAACCAGCTGACTTTTGCTTCCAGGATTTCTTTTTATGTATAGGGGCGACTGATACTGACACAGGTTGGTTCCCTGTTTGAACCGCAGTGCTTATAACAGAGTTGTCCGGAGCAGCCGCAGTGCCTGTTGCAGTGGGGGCTGGAGCAGCCGCAGTGCCTGTCGCAGGGGGAATCGGAGCAGCTGCAGTGCCTGTCGCAGGGGGTCTGGAGCAGCCACAGTGCCTGTCGCAGGGGTAATCGGAGCAGCCGCAGTGCCTGTCGCAGGGAGAATCGGAGCAGCCGCAGTGCCTGTCGCAGGAGGGGCTGCAGTAGCCGCAGTGCCTGTCGCAGGAGGGGCTGCAGTAGCCGCAGTGCCTGTCATTTTGTCACCAGATCCTTGAGGGTTCTGAATAGTGCTGAACAGGGCTCAGTAGGCATGGGCCAGGCCCCAGCACATTGCAGTGATTTGTGTCTCCCTAGAATTGGCAGGGTGACAACATACTTTTTCCAAATATTTTACTAAGTTTTCAGGATTCTGCACTTGTTCAGGGGTGAAGTTCCAAAACACTGGAGGTACCCAATAACTTAGGCATTTGCCCATGCTATCCCACACACCCTGCCACTCATAACTATCCGGCCTTGGGGCAGATCTCTGGATGATATTCTTAAATTGCTTACTAACCTTGGACAAGATCGAAACAATATTCCCAAGCAATACCAATAGAAGTATCTTAACTACCCAAGGATGTTCAAGATACTGAAAAATTATTGTAATGAAGGAGTAAACATTGTAGAAGAAAGTAGTGAAGGTACAATTCTGTATTTCCTCCATAAAAAAACATCTCAGAGGAAGAGGTATAATTGCGAATTGTCTCCATAAGGTAGTACCCGACATACAATAATGGTTTCAGTACAGCACTTAGATACCAAAATAAACCCAAAGTCACTGTTTTAATAACAAATCTCCCAGGCAAAACATCACCAATTAAAGCAGAGCACAGCAAACTGCAAAAACCAACACTGATCTTTAAAATGTACAGCAAAAAAATGAGCATGGTGCGGATCAGGTAAACCAATGCTAACAGATGGATCAATATCACGATGGATCAATATCAACTGCTCCAGCAGGAGAAAGATTGAATACTATCAAAACCTTACAAAATCTTACAAAAGGTATTGCTTTTATTTCAGATATTGGTGGTGGTAAGGGGAATTTGACTGACTAATGTGTTTTGTTACTGGCTCAAGACCTATTCATAACTTTACTGGAGAAAATAATTAAAAATAAAGAAGGTCTTCTTTTCCCCCTGCAAGCAGATTTCATAATATGGGTATTATGGCAGCTCTGAGCCATAAATGTCAAGCATTTAATGATTTATTTAAGCTCTGTGAAGTAATTCTAAGAAAAGCATTAAGGTATCAATGTGGTAGTGATGCAACATCCTATTTTCAAATATCTTGCCCTTGGAACTTTATTCAAAACATCTATTATCAGGGTAAATGAGATATGAAATCTCTGGAGTTGAGACAGCTCTGAACAGAATCTAGAATAGCCCACAATTGGAACAAGATGCCACAGGATATGGAATATGCTAGAATATGAAGTTTCTAGAGCTAGTCAAAAGGAAATGGGACATATTTTAAAGTCCGAACTCTGTGGTATTACATGCCTTAATTATAAACACAGGGTGTTTTTGTGTACTTGGGAACTTATATAACTCACGTCCTTTTTCGTTTGTTTTTGATTTGTTTTTTTAGTTCAAGCTGTACTTCTTCCTTTCCATTTTACTATTCTCCCTTTGACTAAAACACTGTAGAGATATAAGTGCTGACAAATAATATAAGAAACCTGAATACAATTCCCTCCATCTCATGGGATTTGAAATTTAAAGACAGAGCTATTCCATATTAAAAAAAAAAATAAATAAAAGAAAAAAGAAAGCTGAAAATCTTTTACCCAGCTGTAAAACAGCTTGGCAAAAGAAGGCCTGGGGGTCCTGGTGGACACCAAGTTGATCATGAGCCAGTAATGTGCCCTTCTGTCAAAGAAAGTTAATGATATCCTGGGCTGCATTGGGCAAAGTATTGCCAGCAGGTCGAGGGAGGGGATCCTTCCCCTCTACCCAGCACTGTTGAGGTCATACCTGGAGTGCTGTGTCCAGTTCTGGGTTCCCCAGTACAAGAGAGACATAGACATATTGGAGAGAGTCCAACAAAGGACCATGAAGATGATGAAGGGACTGGAGCATCTCTCCTGTGAGGGAAGGTTGAGAGAGCTGGGACTGTTTAGCCTGGAGAAGGCTCAGGGGGATCTTATCAATGGATATAAATAGCTGAAGGGAGAGTGCATAGAGGACAGAGCCAGGCTCTTCTTTTCAGTGGTACCCAGTAACAAGGACCAGAGGCAATGGGCACAAACTGAAACACAGGAGGTTCCCTCTGAACATCAGGAAACACTTTTATACTGTGAGGGTGGCTGAGCACTGGCACAAGTTGCCCCGGGAGATCATGGAGTCTCCTTGGAGCTATTAAAACCCACAAGTCTAGACACCATCCTGGGCAACTGGCTCTAGGTGGCCCTGCTTGAGCAGGCAGGTTTGACCAGATGACTTTCAGAGGTCCCTTCCAACCTCAACCATTCTGTGTTTCTGTGGTGTAAGGTGCTCAAATTTAGCACAGCTTGCTGAACATGGTACTCGTAGGTGAGTTAAGCTTTAATTGCCTTCTGGCAGAAAGAAAATTGAAGAAAGCTTCTCACATTAGTTTATTATATAAAAGGGAGAAGAGCATCCCCACAAGTTTGAAAGACATTTGATAGTGCAGTTACAGGGCCAATCAATAGCACTCTGGAAAGACTGCTAAGTTCATCCCCTTAAGAAAAGCTGAAGGTGTTAAGAACACCCTAATACCCATAAAAATAGATTTTAAATCTAGGTCTGTATCCCTATGTATTGACTAAGTTTGTGGGCATGTGCAGAAGCAGAATTTTCAGCACCTAGGGAGGCACTGAAAGAGAGGCACAAAGAGACATGAGGGGGGCACTTTTCTAAATTAAAAATCCCAATATGGACAGACAAGTCTCTCCTTAGACCTTGGCATAAATAAAAAAGAAAAGAAAGGAATAAGCACTGAGCATTCCACACCAGATACTGAGTGTTCAGTCATATAAGGAATGTTTTTATTTCTGTCATTATTAGAATGGCTCAACAACATCTGGCACAAGTTCTGATGTTGCATAAAAGCGTGGTGGATGGCATTTCCTGCTAAGCATTGATTGCCATAACAGCATAAAATACAAGGTAATTCTTAATGTTGTATTAAATAACAGCAGTGTTAATACAACTATCTTTAACAATAAAAACTAAATTGTTTAACCACTTTATTGATCAACAAAACAGTATTTCTGTAATATAAGAGATGTAACTCCATGTTTTTTCTCAATAAAATAAATAACCTTACTGTGTACTGGACTGGGTCAGAGATTGTCAAAGAGTACAGCTGCTGAGAGAGAAATAAAATAGATTTTCTACCTAAGGGCTGTTTCATTATGCCAGACAACACTTTGTATTGATCCTTCTCTATTTATTTCTAATTTTGTTGTCCCTGATTGAGCTGAGCTCTAAATCTTGTGATGGCTTACATGCTGTTAGGATGCAGCATTGTTACATGAAGTGCAAGGTAGCAATGTTCTCATTTTAAGCTCTAATTTAGTCTGATTTGCAACAAATTAGGCTTTCTAAAGTAACATTGTAGTACAGAGAGCCCCTTTGTTTCATATGTTTTCTATAATACGCATAGAAATTTCTGTACTGAGAAGTCAGTGAAGTTTTTTTGTTAGTTTCACAAGGGTTTTGGGAATTGCCTAATAATTTTTTTTTTTTAATTTGACACTTCATATCTAAAGTTCTCATTTTTTTATGAAAATACAAAAAATATTTCACATCATTTCATCATTTCAATAGGTCACAGAAACCAGAAAAGAGTTAATAACTTTTTGTTAGGCTTTTCTTGATTTAAAATATATGTTGAATTATATGAAATTGGTTTATCAGACTACTTTTGGTTCCTGTTTTTGTAGATGACAACTCCATTGCCTTACAAGTAATGATAATTCAACATAAGAGCAGGAATGGAGAAGCTGGTTCCTGGTCAGCAGAGACAAACTGGCAAAAGATCAAATTGCATTATAATTCTAGGGAGTGTTTTATGAAAGTGTCCAAAAAGGAAAAATAGGATATATTACTAATTGTAAAGAAGCTGTATTTTCCCGTTACTGTCATCAGTCTTACACAGATCCCCTTTCGTGGCAAAATACATCCGTGATGTACTCATGCAATATATTTGGCTACATAAATGAAAGAAAATAAATTGCAAGCCTTTGTTAATGTACTATGAATTTTTAAAAGGAAAAAAAGAAAAACTAAGGAGGGAAAAAGGTGTGCATAAAGTATATAATCACCAGTCTAATAAACCTCACTTCTTTTCATTACAGATGATACAGATGATCACTCTGGGACTCAAAGTCTTCTAGCTAGCATTTTATGAAGCTAGTTGGCTTCTTTGAACATTTCATCCAAACTGAGAGAAACACATGCTTCTTGGGGGGGGAGGGGAACAGCAGAAAGCATCCTCAAAGATCTATGTTAACCATTTTTAACATATTTTACAGTAATATATTTACATCCTTACATCTGCATAAAGGCTTTTTCTTTTGGGAGATGTATTATAAAGAGAAGGGAAATGAGTTTAGATTTTTAAATTAGTTCTAACTAGTTTTTAAATGTAGAGTTTATATTTTCATGCTCCTAACATTATTTGTCAATCATGGTCTCAATATCTTCAATCACATAAGATAATGCTGGAAGTCTGTAGTCTCTTAGTAGATAAAAGTCTACAGAGAAAGGCTTTTCTGTCATCCCTCTCTTGGCATAGTTTTATTGTGGATGACTAAGTAAATTGCTTTTGCAAAAGAGGTAAGTCACATTATAAAAATTATTATTTTGTTTTATGTGCATTTCTGTTATCCTTGCACTGGTCAGAAATGTAAATTTTTTTTACAGTTATAACTTACCAACCAGTAAAACTCTGAAACATAGATTTGACATAGATTTGGCTACATTTTGTGTAGCCCAGTTAGCTATGCTTAGAAGAAAAACTCTTCTATTATCTTGTATGAAATTGGGTAAGGGGCAATTTATCTTCCTAGCTGCCCACATTTTACTATACTTTCTCCTGAAAGGTTAGACAGGGAGCTAATTCAGTTCTGCACATCCATGCCCATGGGATGTGGGGTGCCCACAGCTCAGAAAAGAGCTATCTGAAGTGCCCTGAACCCAACCTGAGTGCACACTGCCTGTTAACACTAACTACCTTTGAGGAACTGTTACCAAGGTTTCTCCAAGAAACCCCATCTCACAAGCTGGTAAGTGTGCATCTGTGTCCTGTTATAAGATGCAACAGGCATCAAAATTACCACTGTCCCTTTTTGTCTTAATTTCTGCCCTTTGGAAAGGATTTCAATTCAATATTGAAAATTCATCAACTGGCAAATGTAAACAAAATAGCAAGCACGGACCTGCAGATATACTCTTTGTGTCTTTATTGCCATTAGGAGGAGCTGCGAGATAGAGCCATGGTTCAAGTATTAGGGAGAAAGGGTGGCATTTTTCATGATGGCACATCTTAAAAAGTCATATTAACGTGATTAACAATACACTCATACTTAAGCAGCAAGTTTTTGTGTTAAAAAAATCTGGACGTCAGTTACAGCTGATCTAGATTTACTCTGGAAACAGGCAACTCACAATATAGGAATAATTACCACAATATCCCAAAATGAATTATATATATAAAAAAATATTTTTTCTTGTTTAAACTAATTTTAAAAGCAACAAATTCAGCTGTGAAAATCTAGCCATTACCATGCAGGGAAAAAAATGTATAGGTTCCTCCATATATTTTCAGCAATAGTGAATGGAGACTTTTTTTTAAAAAAATCTTTACTCTGACCTTAATTGGAATATCTCTCTGACTTTAAAACAACAACAACAACAATAGTAATAAACCTAAGTTCATTCAAACTGATAAAAATTAAAAGCCAAAAACAATTCTAATGAAACACTTTCTTAGGCTTTGTGTTTGACATTACAAGGTAGGCTGAAATCCACTAAATCCTTCCTTTGAAGAGAGGTATAATTTCAGGCATGAAATTTTCATCTGTACACAAAGCTATCTCTGTTAACAACTTAAAGACATATGTGACTCTTTTTTAATTCTCTCTTTAAAAAAAAAATTTAAAAATCCAGAATTTGATTGTTGAGAATAACTAAAAACTAAAGTCATAATGGTCTTTTGTATAAACCCATGTGGTTATTTTGTCTGGAATACAGCATGAAGCATTGGTCATCCTTTCATCAAAATGGGCATAAACAAAAAATTCAACAAGTGCAAACATGAAACTGAAAGGAACTGGGAATATTTGCTCTAAAATAAAACAAATAATACACCAAAATTAAATCACAGAAAGTAAATAAACTGTGTTTTCTCCCTTTTAGAATTTAAAAAGATGATATGCAGTAAAAAGAACAGAATATTCAAAGTTTGTCAAAGAAAATACTCTTTCATACAACTTGGTACTTAGTCATGGATATAGTATCTACAGGTAATTTTGATGTTCAAGATAATAATGCTATTAAAAAGATTAATTTCTTCATGAATATGAAGGGTGTGGGGTTCGTTTTTGTTGGTGGTTGGTTGGTTGGTGTTTGTTGTTGTTGTTTTGTTGTTGGTTGTGGTTTGGGGTTTTTTTAATTCTGCAAACAGTTGCTTATTTCAGAAGGGATACTTAAGCCTCCTTTAGTTCTCCCAGGTCTTGAGAAAGAAATACAGATATTGTGTATTGCTTTTGATATAAGTACAACAGTTAATTTCATAAATGTTGAAATGTATCACTTGTTAACACAATTCAGAAAATAACAGGTTTTTGTTTAAATTATAAGTGTTTGTCAAAGTTTTATCATTGTTCAATATTTCACAAACCAGTGACCCTGATGCAATAACAGGGTCTTGTCTGCTCACATGTTTCTACTACTGTTATGAAAGAAGAAAGAAAAAAAAAATCACTCAAAAAGCTGGCATCACAAAAGCTGCTGGCAACGCAAAACATGATCACGAGTGATCACGAGTCATCAGTCTTTCCCAGAATTGTTTACTTCTTTGTTATTTATCCAGGAAATTGAATTTCTCAGAGGTATCATGCAAGATAACTTCACAGTTCAAGTGGATTGCTCAAGAGTTTATGCAGATTATTAATTCCACCCATCTACTTAAAACTGATCACATGAGCTGAAACAATCTTTAGATTGAATAAATACACCATCCAGTTGAATTTTCATTGGCAAAAGCAGGTGGGACTTGATGTTCTTGTAAATACTTTAACGTAAGAGTGACATTTAAATGGATCCTTAGGAAGCAGAAATCTACAACAAAAACATACCAGCGTTCCAGTAGTCTGAAAATACTGACCTTGTAAAAATATAAACTGACATGCAGAATAATCACAGCTGCTAATTTTTTTGTTGATTACGTTTCTCCTTATGCCTTATGATGGGCACTTAGGCAGAATTCAAAGAAAATAACCTTTGTTAGGCTTAGAGAGTGAAGTACCTTTTTCAACTGATGAAACAAAAATTGGCTTTAAGGAATTTCAAACCCTGGCTTTTCTTGCTCTGCCATGCATCAAAGTAAAATCCTAAAGTGTTTTATTTTAACACTACATTTTGAAAGAAAATAATGTAACAAAATATATACTTAATTTTGTCTAATTTTGCTAGCTAGCTTACTTAGTTGAATACTAAGAGGTGTGACATCAAAGTTCCTTTTCTTTTTTTATCATAAATTTGAAGCGCATTCAGTTACACAGCACTATTCAAGTATGACATATTCTGAGAAAAAATCCGGACTGCACAGAAACACAAATAGGAGCCTAGGAGTGAATCCCGCTCAATGGGAGGGTTGCCACTGTGGCTAGCAATTGTCAACACACAATCACAAGCTTCTGGTGGATTAGAAAGAATAATGTAAAAGAAACTAAAGAATTATGAAAAATATCAGCATTTCAAAGTTATGAGTGAACAGCTGACCTTGGGTCAGAAGAGAGTATTCTACAATTTTGTTTTGGTTTGGCTTAATGGAGGCACTATGTTTCATCTCTCCCCCAGAACTAGTGAGAGTAGCTCAAACTATAAGCACGGCTCTTTGGGATATATTCTGCACCTTTTAGACTCAATTCAACTTAAGCTTTGGTTTGTATATTGACTATCAAATTCAGCAATTTCATTCATTTTAGTTTTCATAAAAGAAAAGAAGCATGTGATACCAAAGAAAAAAAATGGCTATTGGAGAAATAGGCTGGTCAGACTATGAATTGCAGCATATCACTTAAACAAGGAACAGCAATTTGGTATCTTCAGACAAGAAACAGAAAAAATGAAGAGATATATACATTCTTATTCCTGTTCCATTTTCTACTCTCATCATTTCTCTTCCTGTACTTCTCTGTTTTACCTTTGCCATTCTTCTGATTTCTATACCTGTTTGATTTTCATACCTTTCGTAGAATCACAGAATCATAGAATCATAGAATACCAGGTTGGAAGAGACCTCAAGGATCATCTGGTCCAATCTTTCTTGGTGAAAGCACGGTCTAGAGAAGATGGCCCAGAACCCTGTCCAGCCAAATCTTAAAAGTGTCCAATGTTGGGAAATCCACCACTTCCCTGGGAAGATTATTCCAATGGCTGATTGTTCTCATTGTGAAAAATTTTCCTCTTGTGTCCAATCGGAATCTTCCCAGGAGTCACTTGTACCCATTACCCCTCATCTGTTCCATGTGACTCCTTGTAAAAAGGCAGTCTCCATCTTCTTTGTAGCCACCCTTTAAATACTGGAACATGGTGACAAGGTCTCCCCTAAGCCTTCTTTTCTCAAGGCTGAACAAACCCAGTTGTCTCAGCCTTTCCTCATATGGCAAGCTTCCCAGTCCTTTGATCATCTTTGTGGCCCTTCTCTGGACCCTCTCCAGCCTGTCCACATCTTTTTTGTATAGTGAGGACCAAAACTGAACACAGTGTTCCGGGCGTGGCCTGACAAGCACTGAGTAGAGTAGGATAATGACTTCTTTATCTCTGCTGGTGATGCCCTTGTTGATGCAGCCCAGCATCCTGTTGGCTTGCTTTGCCACAGCAGCACGCTGTTCACTCACATTGAGTTTGTTGTCCACCAGGAGCCCCAGGTCCCTTCCCACAGAGCTGCTCCCCAGCCAGGTAGATCCCAGCCCATGCTGCACTCCTGGATTATGTTTTCCCAGGTGCAAGACCTTACATTTGTCTTTGTTGAACTTCATAAGGTTCTTGTTAGCCCGCTCTTCCAGCCTATCCAGGTCTTCCTGAAGGGTGGCTCTCCCTTCCAAAGTGTCTGTTTCCCCACTCAGTTTGGTATCATTGGCAAACTTCACCAGGGTACACTTGATCCCATCATCCAGATCACTTATGAAGATATTGAATAGCGTGGGCCCAATATTGATCCCTGGAGGACCCCACTTGTGACAGGTTGCCAGTTTGAAAAGGAGCTATTTACCACCACCCTCTGGGTGTGGCCTGTCAGCCAGTTCCCCACCCACCACACAGACCACTTGTCTAGACTGTAACACATCAGTTTATCTAGGAGGAGGCTGTGGGAAACCATATCGAAAGCCTTGGAGAAATCCAGGTAGACAATGTCCACTGCTTGCCCCACATCAACCAATCAATAGAGCAGGTTGCTTTGTCGTAGAAGGTGATCAGGTTTGTCAAGCACAATTTGCCCTTGGTGAATATCTTTGTGTAACTAAGGAAAGGAAGCCCATCTTTACTTTGCCATATTTTGAAAACCAAATGCTGTTCTGGCATGTGGAGATGAGGAAGGCTGGTGCTAGTAAAATATTTTAAAGGCATCACAAAATTGTTGAGACAAGGGTGTGATTAGAATAGTACTGATCTCTTCTTGTGGAACTCATGACTCATGACAACTATACAGAGCTGTGAACCTGTGACTGGACATATGTTCTATAAAACAGTCTATTAACTATGAGAAACTATATTGTACCACCTGTTTTCATGTTACTCTGCAGCTGTTAATGTATTTAGGTTACCTTGGGGAAGGTGAGGTTTGTTAGGTGACTCCCATCTTTGGATTCTGTGAAAGAGTAAAACCCATTTTACACACAGACTGAAGTCCACACTCTAATGATGTTAGTAGGAATTTTGCCATAAGTATTAGCAGGCCAGGTTTTCACTCTGGTACACCTCACCCCAATACACACCACAAGGTACACTTCTAGCATAAATGTTTCACCTTTCTGCTGGTAAAATCATCTTCCCACATTTGATTTCTTCCCAGGTTCATAAAGTGACATGTTAAATCTTCCAACTTTTCCTCTCCTTTTCCTTCCTAACTTCCTCTTGCCATGCAAACATATATAATACACAAATAGATAAAGTCTATAGATATTTTCCTCCTTTTTCTGAAATGTCTGATTTTGACTCTTCTTAAAAACAAGCACATGATTGCATTGCAAATAGATAAGCTTTTTTTTTCTTTTTTTTTTTTCCTGATTCCACTGAAAACAACCAGGTGTTTTAAATCTGTGTTTAGAATATAGCACAGCAAAGTTTTCCAAAAGCCTCAAGCCAGCCTTTGTTTATTAGTGTGTAAATGGCAATGAAATCAATCATAGAACAGGGCCAGCGTAACTCTGGAGCAGACTACAAGTAATTAGATTATTTTCCTGAATGGAGTTGATGCATATAAATGACATTGCTTATTTTTGATAATTCACTTTTCTTTTTTTTAAGGAATTCATCTGAGAAAATTCAGACACATCTAAAAATCTTAGACATGAAAGACAAATACCACTTTCTTTTTTGCATCTATTACCTAGAATGCACTGTCTTCTAATCTTCTCTGATCAGGGTTAGAAATGGAAAGAAATTGTCAAAATCTTCCCTCCCAATAAAGAAGTTAAAATTTAGAGGTGATTTTTGATCTACTTTTACATATGTAGATGTAGAAAGGAGATTTCTGTGGCTATGCAGCTTTTTAATCTAGGAAAAAGAACATCACAAAAATAATGCTTAGAATTTACGCTGGAAAAATTTACTCAGGTTAATAATAATGTGCCAACTTTTAAAGAGTGGAAGTGATCACACAACTGGAATAATTTACCAAGGAATGCAATGATTTCTCTGTTGCTTCAAGTCTTGAGATAAATTAAATACCATTTGAAAGAACATGATCATTTTCTGCAGGGAATGTAAATGTTATTAATTTTTTCTTCGACTGGAATTCCCTGAATTAGGGGAATTCCCTGAATTAAGTTATAGTATTAAATATTCACATTCTTCATTGTCTTTAACTCATTTATTAGAGAAAAAAAATCCTGCTGCCCTCTAGGAGAGTATTTCTTCATGGAAGAAAACTCATGTAATACAGGCAAACTTCACTTCTATTCAACTGTCTGAAATTTTACTATTTTGATTATCTATGAATCCTAAGCTCCTTTTTCTTTGCTACAGTGCCTGTGGTTTTCAGCTAAAGATTTCTTCAAAAATTTGTAAGAAGCTTTTCTTCTGTTCCACTTCTTATGAGCATAAAGGGATTTTAAAAAGGAAAAGAAAACAATTTAAATATGCAACATCTGAAACTGCTTGTCTGTGTGAAAGGGAAAATTCTGAAGAAAATTTCATTGATCACGTCTGTCTCCATGTGCACCTCATTGAGAAAGGAATTAGTCAAAAAGAACTGAAGTTACTGAATTTGATGAGTATCTGTGACCTGTATTCACATACCTTGACCATGCCAGTTTTGTCCAGTGTATAAAAAGATGTATAAACTTGCTGCATTCCTCCAAATGCAAATAGAAGATGATGTAAGAACACAAGATAATTTAAAGAGTATAGACCCAAGGAAAGAAGGGGGTTGCTTTCATGTTTTAGTAAATGAACATAGTCTTGCTATTGGTGATGAGGCAATATTCTTACTAGGCAAAATTCAGCTACTCTTGAACTCAATGTCCTATTCATCATTTCTGCATGAAACTTACACATGCAAGCTCTCTTTTAAAGAATAATAAATGAGCTCTTTGGCCAATATAAATCTGCACAGCTTCAGTGGCATCCATGAAAGAATATGAGGAATGTCATAGGAACTCCAGCACTTAGTATATTCTTTAGTATTGATAAGGTGATGCTCATTTCATGGAGAAATAATAACCAAAGAGCTGGAATTTATGAAGGATTTAATTCTAAATCCAAGCAAGTTTTCTAACATTAAGCTTTTCTCACAAGACTACCAAAAAACCCCCAAGAGTATCGAATGTGTCATTTTTTTTCAGAAATAAAATGCTGATTTTATTAAAATGAAATATTTATAATTAATTCTTTTATACCTTATTTTTATAGTGCATTTTTGGTGTTTGTTTCATAATTTTTGTTTGGTTTTTTTTTCTATAAAGATATTTCCATGCCCTGTATCAGTAACATGCTCAGTAATATGACTAGAATCTGGATCAAACTATAAATAAGGTGAATGCTTTTAAAGAATTTCAAGTTACTGTAGCTGAATTAGGCATGTAGGAGGTATTAGAGATTGCATAACCTTCCATAGTCAACAGGGACAAACTCAAACTCCAGTGTCAAACTTTGTATATGTGGGTTTCATTTTAGGGATACTTACATAATACTATTCTATTTATTCCACTACTTATTCAGTAAACAAGGAAAAAAAATTCTTGATGAGAATATTTAGGAACTATTTATAAGAAACATTGAAATTTTGAATTATATCTCAATTCCATAGTTATATAGCACCTCTAAAATCTATAAATATATTCAGTGTTACCTCACAGGTTTTTTCTACTGTAAGTGTAAATTTTATAGCTTTCTCCAATATCTGTGTATGGAAGCTGCTGCTAAATCATGACATTTGAAAAAATGACCACTTAGAGATCTGTAAATAGCCCATAATGGTTTTATGCAAGGGATAGTATATTTCATATTTTTCTTATAAAAGCTCCCGATTATTACTGTCTTACCTTTCAGCTTATATCTATATTAAAACATAACCACCAACAAAGATACATATATATCTGTATGTGTATTTGAAATCTATGTTGGAAGAACTGTATATCACTCAGAGAATACACACATATTGAAAGTTTTCCTCCCTGTACAGACACTGCAAAGCAAAAGAGAAACATCATTCAATTTTATCCCCAGGGACTGTTATCTATTTAAGGCTGCCAAATGTGGAAAAAGTCCTGAGTAAGCATGGCAAAATATACTGGTTTTAATCTCCAAGACACCTTTAAAGCTATATAAAAGGATTATTGCTTTTATGAGCTTCTTTTAATACTGTACCAATATTGATCTTATCATGTAATTATAGAAGATTCCCCAACCCTGTTTTCCTGGGGATGGGATGGAACTGCTTCAGAATTATATATAAGGTGTTTAAAAATTGTTTCACTAGGATTGAGTATGCCAGAATGAACAGTGTGTTCAGATTTTTTCAGCTCAGAGCTTTTCATGTCCTCCAAATATAGTCACAAAGGAAATCTAATTTATTTTCTCTAAGTATAAAGTAAGGGCTAGAGTCAATAAAATTGCTTTCCAACATAGTCACAAACACTGGATAAAAACAGGCAAAAGGATTTAAACGATTATATTTGCATTTAATTAACATTTGGCAGCCTAGCTAACTTTCTGATGGCTAGCACATGGATAATGCCAGATCTCCACTTCCAGGATGGGAAACTGTTTCAGTTGAAGGTGATTTTCTATCTTTAAGAAAAAAGTCCAAGGCCATGACATACACTTGAAATGCACTCAAATCTGCATCTTCTTTTTGGTAATCTGCCCTCCTGTTCTAGTCTGTCATCCAAAGTTATTTTCCTTCTGTTGCTGGATTGTGACAGAGTAGTATCCCACACAACCATGGGCTGGAGGGCACATCCCAGGTGAATAAGAAAAAAATACTAATGGTACTGGTAATGGCAAAAAGTGCAGGAAGAATACTAAAAGTAAAATAGTTTTTGTTTTGTGATGATTCCTGTTTTCCAGGGCTTTGTTGGATGACTCAAGAAGCTCAGAATTATCAGCATGTCAAACAGAAAAATGGAAGGAAACAGGTCTGAAGAAGAAACATGCCTTCAAAATTTGACTCCTTTGGGAGTATACATTTCAGTGCTCCAGGACCATATAGAGCATTTTATGGGCTTGACTAGTACTGGGTGGCAACCCTCACAGCTCTAGCTTCAGAAAGCCCTCTGTGTACATAACACACCCATATACACACACATAGAGCTCATCAAGAATCTAACAAAAATAGCCATTACATTCTGATGTCAGATAATGTTTACATCTCCAACTAAAATAATGGAATGCTTGCTAATTATAATAATACAGTTCTATACAAATAAATTAGATGTTCATGTTGCTCTTTTCAAATTTGTAAAACATTATTTTATACTGTCACGTGCTTATCTTAAGTGAAAGAAGAAATCAAAATTAATCACAGAGCTTTTTTTTCATAAATTAATTCAGTTTATTTACTTTTTAGCAGAAAAGTCAAACTTACTTTTTCTTATTTCTGTTAAGTGCTCATGAAAAGTTGGGCAAGTTTCATTTTAAGATAAATCTATACATAATTTTTGTAATACACTTTACACTCTTCTGTTATCCTACATTAATGGAGCAGATACGGAATATACAGTAATTGCAATCATGAAAATGTCAGACTTCTCAGTTACATTTTGATTATTATCATAGCAAAAGAAGTGTTTTCCCCTTGCAAATACTAATTTCCATATGTTTTCCAGCAGAAGCAAATCTCACATACTTTACTCAGAATAATTTTGGCCCATTCTTTGCTTGCCTTTGACACACACTATCAATTACTATAATAAGTGATTAAATGCTGCACCATTCTACTAAATTTTCAAGTATGTACTATATACTTACCTGTTAAGGTGATTTTTAACTCATGTTATCAAGTCAATGTCCTGGTCCTATGATAATAAATAACTTCTGTTGGACTAATTTCAAGACAATGCAGTCATTTCATTCTTCAGTGTGAATGATCAAACTTTCAAACTCACTGAGAGAAACTGTGCCTCCAAAAAGCTGGTGGCATTTCAGTGAATTCCATTATTAAATACAAAAACTTATTAAGGATTTTAAGACTGCTAAGTAAAAGCGTTCAAGCTGGGAAATTATTGAAGTAAGGTTATTTGTGCAACTTAATATACATAGATCCTTTGTGCATACACATTTAAAGATAAACTGTGATTACACAATCTGTTAATTACATTGACTTTTTTTTCTTTTGGCTCTATGTACAGTAATATTTATGGGATTGGCTAGGAGCTAGGAGCGCATATGGTTAGCTCCACTGAAATTAACAGAAATATAATACCAGATTTTATATAAGTAGCTGAAATAACATAAAACTTTAAACTTGATCTTCATCCCTTAATTATAACTCTAATTTTCCATGAAGAGGTGAAAATGTCATATGTGAAATACACAAATGTGGTAAAGCTACCTGAAATGTCAATAAAAATATCTAGGTTTACTGACTAAATAAACCCTTGATTGCTGAAGTTCCAGTTGCAAGATTCAACTATGAGCAAGTAATACCAAAGCACAGAAAAGTAAAAAAAAAAAAAAAAAGGAACATATTTATGCAGTATTAAAAAAAACTCAGTGTTTTCTGCAAGTGAAAAATTATTGAAAATCAGAAAGTTTCATGCCATATATATTTCCTTTCTACCTTCTTCAGATTTCTTAAGAGGGTGAAAAAGACTTAACATCAGACTCAGTGAAGACACATTTGTGAAAATCAGCTTGCAAATGGTGCCTAGCTGAAGAACGAACATGTTCTAGGAAAGGACTACACTTTGCAATTCTCTATCATTACTCAGAAAATAGGCAGTTTATTTGGCTAGGGAGCCTATCAGGGGACATTTTCATTTGTCCTGAACAACCCTGCATAAAACCAGATTATAGAAACTTGTCTGCTGTGATGAAGTGCAGAAGGAAGGTACGAGTCAGTATAGTTCATTCTCTGAGCCCTAAGTTTGAGCAGGTGAGATACTGAAGACTGTGTAGGTAGAGGTCTGTTGGAAATTTGAATTTCAGAAACTGTTGTTCTCAATCTAATCAAAAGATTATTTTTTTAATTTAAAAAAAATCACATTTATTATTCTTCCACTTCTCTTTGTTTCATTGCAAAACTGCTATAATATCCCTGTATTCCCCCTCTGTCTTATTTTCTGCTATTTGCTTTAAACATATTCTAGAAGTTGCATGCACATATTTCCCCACAATATATTTTGTTTGTGATAGAATCAAGGACCTTGAATCAAGAAGCAAGGATCTTGAAAAGTGAATTCTTAGGAAAGTTGTCTGTTTAGGAGCAGAGCGAAGAGCCCTTTCCAGCATGTGCAAACACCCCAAAAGGTGAGGGCAATTGTCAAAGGTAATCCTTTCTGCAGTCTCCAGATCTCAGCCCTCTTGTATATTTACCTGCAGGTTAGGATTAATGAAAAGGAGTTTGAATAGCAGGATTTGCCTGGCATAATTCATCTGGGATTTTTTTTGGTCAATGATGAAAATGTATGTATGTGTGCATAAAAGCATACTGGAACTGCCTATGAAGTACTATTTTACTGCTAAGCCTTCAAAGAATACTTTTCAAATATTGATCTTCCACTTCTTTGCCTGTACAGTAAATGTGATTTCAAATTAAAGTCTCAGAACCTTTACAATATAAAAGAGTGGATCCATTTTTTTACTTCCAAAAAGTTTAAAGAGAAGTGACAAAAATTGTCACATACTCTCCTTTTATATAAGGAAAACGTCTGAAGAAAGACCTTGCTGTTTTAAATTTTTTCAGTATGAATTATAGTTCACCAATTAACTACTTTATAGAGATAGGAACCAAGGCACAGCCAATCCACTGATAAACAACCATCTCTCAAACCTTAGGCCTTAAAAAATGTGGATTTCTCAGCTGACTAGCCCACTTAGTCTATTTACATGGACAGTTTATATCACAGACTTGAAGAAGTGCTGCCCAAGTCTAGACGTCAAGTTCACAAGCAGCAGAACTAATGGACCCTTGTTTTCTCTAGATCTATAGTCTTCCACTAATAGCCTTCTACAATTAATCACTACCTGGAGTTCTGGTAGAGAAGATATCTCCATGAAAACATTATCTTAGTATTCAGTGGAGACCAAAAAAATCAGAACAAATGTTATGAATTAGCAGAAAAGGAATAAAGAAGTGCTCACCAAGCCACTTTCCATCATTTACCAGCAGTCCTGGCTAACTGGGGAGGTCCCAGTGGACTGGAGATTAGCAAATGTGACACCCATCTTCAAGAAGGGCCGGAAGGAGGACCTGGGGAACTACAGGCCTGTCAGCCTGACCTCGGTACTGGGAAAGCTGATGGAGCAGATCATCTTGAGTGCCATCACATGGTACGTAGGGGATAACCAAGAGATCAAGCCCAGCCAGCATGGGTTTAGGAAAGGCAGGTCCTGCTTGACCAACCTGATCTCCTTCTACGACAAGGTGACCTTCCTAGTGGATGAGGGAAACGCTGTGGATGTTGTCTACCTAGACTTCAGTAAAGCCTTTGACACTGTCTCCCACAGCATTCTCCTGGAGAAACTGGCTGCTCATGGCTTGGACAGGTGCACTCTTCGTTGGGTAAAGGACTGACTGGATGGCTAGGCCCAAAGAGTGGTGGTGAATGGAGTTTACTCCAGTTGGTGGCCGGTCACGAGTGGTGTCCTGCAGGGCTCTGTGTTGGGGCCAGTTCTGTTTAATATCTTTATCAATGATCTGAATGAAGGGATTGAGTGCACCCTCAGTAAGTTTGCAGATGACACCAAGTTGTGCAGGAGTGTTGATCTGCTTGAGGGGAGGAAGGCTCTACAGAGGGATCTGGACAGGCTGGATCAATGGTCTGAGGCCTATTGTATGAGGTTCAACAAGGCTAAGTGCAAGGTCCTGCACTTGGGCCACAACAACCCCATGCAACGCTACAGGCTTGGGGAAGAGTGGCTGGAAAGCTGCCGAGCAGAGAAGGACCTGGGAGTGTTGGTTGACAGCCGCCTGAATATGAGCCAGCAGTGTGCCCAGGTGGCCAAGAAAGCCAATGGCATCCTGGCTTGTATCAAAAATAGTGTGGCCAGCAGGACTAGGGAAGTGATCGTCCCCCTGTACTCGGCACTGGTGAGGCCACACCTTGAATACTGTGTTCAGTTTTAGGCCCCTCACTACAAGAGAGACATTGAGGTGCTGGAGCGTGTCCAGAGAAGGGCAATGAAGCTGGTGAAAGGTCTGGAGAACAAGTCTTCTGAGGAGCGGCTGAGGGAACTGGGGTTGTTTAGCCTGGAGAAAAGGAGGCTGAGGGGAGACCTTATTGCTCTCTAAAGCTACCTGAAAGGAGGTTGTAGAGAGGTGGGTGTTGGTCTCTTCTCCCAGGTAACAAGTGATAGGACGAGAGGAAATGGCCTCAAGTTGCAGCAGGAGAGGTTTAGAGTGGATATTAGGAAATTTTACTTCACTGAAAGGGTGGTCAAGCATTGGAACAGGCTGCCCAGGGAAGTGGTTGCATCACCATCCCTGGAAGTATTTAAAAGACATTTGGATGAGGTGCTGAGGGACATGGTGTAGTGGTGGACTTGGTAGTGTTAGGTTTATGGTTGGACTCAATGATATTAAAGGTCTTTTCCAACCTATACGATTCCGTGATTCTGTGATCTGTAAAGAATAAAACAAATACATAAAATCATTGTTATCAATCTATGGTTTACCCACACCTTAAATGTAGCATGCAGTTCTTGTCCCTTTATTTCCAAAAGGCCAAAGTAGCACTTGAAAAGGCCCAGACAGCATCAATGAAAATTATGAAAGGTGTGAAACGGTTTCTGCACAAAGAATAAGGAAGTAGGCTAGAATTCTTCAGAATGACAAAGAGAAAACACCAGAAGTCCCTTCTAACTTAAATTATTCTGTCATTCTAAAGTATGACAAAGAGTAAATCCCAATGGAGGTAATAGCTTCAACTTTTCTTCTTTCCCCAAGATAACCAGTTTTCCTGGAATCTGTCTAGACTTCAAAGCTTCGAAGTATCTTGACTTCACTACACCTACTTTTCTACACCTCAGTGAAATTTGGGTTGAAATTTGCTGAAAGTATAGTTGACACAACTCACAGATGTACAGATGCATGGGAGTGTTTAAACCCGAATTTCTTAACAAACCAGGTTGTGCTGTACTGTGGGACCCTGCTCCTTTTGCTAACTGTTATAAATGTCCTAGACTCATATCTTTACATCTCTGAATTTTTCATTTTTCTATTGGCTACTATAAGAAGTTTTCACAAAATCACCAGGACAATAAAAACATTTAAAACTCCAACTGCAATCTACTCTTGAAATGATAAAAATGCTGAAAAGCCAATGTCACACTTGTGAGCCCAGGGAAGGAAGAGCTGTTTAGAAATGGACAAATTCCATGTCTGGAACAGTACTATAGATTATCATGTTTCTATAATGAGTAAATATTTTAAAATTCTCTGCATGTATTTCTTTTCTTACATTTTTAAAAGTCATCAATTCATTTTGTGTAAAAAGGATGAGAGAATTAGGTTAACTCCAGAGTTATTTCCTACTGGTTAGATTAACTTAATTCATTTTGGAAAGCATGCTTTAGATACTGATTTGCTTGCCTGATCCCATAGTTAAGAAAGAATGTAAGCTCAATGACTTAAAGACACAACATGTAAATATAGCTTTAATCTCACCTCAGCAACAGCTACTCTATTCTCAGGCCTTTTTATATAAAGTCTCTTGACTCTGGTACTTTTCCCTTGAAGCAATGCAGCAGGGTCTCTTTGTCTTAGAAACATTTATTCTCTGCAAAACCTGAAGTCTTCTGGTTTTCTTTCCAAAATATTTACATCCCTATTTCTTTCACCTTCTGCTGTTATCCAAAGTTTTTCATACCCCTTGTATTCAAGCTATTTAATCTCCTTAACTCATCATGTGGTCTTTAATCTTTCCTTGTTAAGAGATGGTAGTGAAGCTACTACATGTACAGCTGTGAGGACTTTGGAGGTGGTGTCAAGTTCTTTTCTCCTTTTGAATGAATTGTATTCTCTAAAGCACTAATAAAACCTTCAGGTGTCTCATCTCTCTCATTGCCTCCAATTAAGAGCTATAACCACCTACTATGGTTACTTGACTTTTAACTGTTGTAAAAATATACTAGAAAAGAAGAAAAATGTAAAATCTGTTCCTCAAGAACTCTAGCATTTTAAAAACATCCAGACTCTAAGGGAAAAATATCTCATAATTTATTTTTGGAAAACATCCATATAGCCCTTCAGATATCAATACAAACTATCAGTGAATAAATTACCACAACAGGATATTTTTCTACATTACTGTAACAAGTAAAATATCAAAACTTAAAAATTTATTGTTCTTTTGCTATTGAATTTTTAAAATCAAACTTTGATACTTAAGGTTTAGAAAATAAATTTGGCCACAAAGGAAACATCCCACACAATTCACTTGAGACATCACAAGTAAACTGGAGTTTAGTATCAACTGCAGCAGATGTCATTGTTAAAAACACTCATTCAAATTCATAATACATAACAGCACACTGCAGAGTTCAATAAGTTGCCAAAGATACTTCAAATTACAAACATGTAAAATCAGGAAAACATAAACTACACAAAAATATTAAACATTATTTTTCTTATTATTTGCTGTGTGTACTTTTTCACTTGCAAGTCAGTATTGTTCATCATCATTTGTTAAGTGCTCTCTGTCATGATTTTTTTCCATTTCTTGCAGACATATACAAGTAGAGAATTATTTGCATCTTTTTAACCATGCTCAAGAGAGAACTATGATGATCAGCAAGTGTACCATGGAGTGGTGAGTCAGAAGAGGGATTTTTAAAGATCTTTCATGTGACTGAAGAAAATGTTTTTAATAGAAATGTGAATTTATATTGATCTCTAGAAGAAAGGAAGAAAGGGAAGGAAAAAAAAAAAAAGGTACAAGTCTGGAATATACAGAATTGAAGACTTTCCAAACAATTTTAATTCTACATGCATTTGTGGTTTTATGCATTTTCATCATTTTTTGATTAAAGATGAAGAGATACTTTTCTCAAGTCTATCTTGCTGATCTCATAAACTTTATTCATGAAGACACATACAAACACACACAAAAAATAAAGCTACCATAAAGTTTCATCTCTGCTGAAACAACCTGTGACAAGGTACTTTGTGTTCTCATTGGTGTTGGCCTATGTGTTCACTCTAATCACTGATTCCAAACAAAGGTTTATGTTTTGCTCTACAGAAAAATTTCATTTATGAGCCTGTAATTAAGAAATCACTACCAGGGTTTTTTTTAATTAATCTTCCATTCTTTTTGCTGAAATTTATACATTAGAAGGTTAAAACATACAAAAGTGACATGAGAAGATTGTTGAATGCCAAAGGATATATGTCCTCATCATATTTCCAGTTAAAGCCTAATGGATTTATTGATTTATTTATTTATTAAGATGAACTGGACACAGAGCAGAGAAGAGCCAAATAAATGTGCTAGGAAAGCTTAACCATGTTTAACTTTTTATGTACCACAGATGATCGAAGTTAAGCTATCCATTTAGGCTCTATCTGTAACCAATGGAGAGGTATAAGCAACATCTCAGCAACCACAGATATCTCTCTTAGTGGGATGTAATTGTCTCAAAGCTCTGTATTTGTTGGTCTGTCTCTCTGTTGTCTACAGAAGGAGCCAACATAATTAACTTAGACAAGATAGCTAATTTTAAGACAGCTAGATTTAATTAATCCCACTCAATATTATTAAGATGTTTAAAGCTATCATCAGTGTGGATTAAAGGCTTATTTCAGGATAAAAAAATGAAGAATTCTTAGAATAAACTCAATTTGTTTTTTCAAAATATAAGTCTAGGCCTTATTGTCATAATTAGTATTTGTGCTTATTTTTATCATTCATTAAATTACAGTGACAATATTATGTGTAATTTTTTTACCCCACTGGTTGAGGCATTACAGTGATGACAAGAAGACAAATTTTGCTCTTTAACCAGGAGTTACCAAAATTAAACAAACAACAAATCCACATAATGCCCAAAGGCAAATCAGTTGGCAATGTGAGCATGAAAAGAGAGGAAGAGATCTTCTGTTGCATTTACTTTAAAGTTCACAACTAGTTTTTCAAAATACACCGTAGTCTGACAAGATTAAGTCTTGAACTAGCATTCAATTTTACATAAAAAGTACTTCTAGAGGAAGAACAAAAACTTTAATTTTTCCTATCTAGGGTTAAATCATTAGTCAACTAACTCCCTCCTAGGGGCATTCTAGAAACATACTTACATACATAAAAACATACATAGGATTTACTAATCTTTCAGAACTTTTAACTTGAAATTCCTATTCAATGTGAAACATAGTATGTTAAAATCAGCCTGCACAGTCTTAGGTTTTTTTGGTTAGTTTTTTTTCCCTTTTTAAACAGAACTCAAAGTAAAACTGAGCTTGCCATTAAAATAGGGCAAAACATGATGATTATGTTATCACAAAGAGTAAATAGAGTTTAACAGAAAAAAAAAATGTTCTGACTTTGCATGCTCTCTGGATTATTTAACACCCACGAAATAAAACAAAGTTAGAATAAGAAATAACTGAGAACAAACTATGTATTCCCTCTTTGCAGGTTGCCACTCTTTGCTAGGGCGAGTAATAACTTTTAAGTGCTAATAAATTGAAAAGGAGCATTTATTACTCGATGACTAATGGAAACAAGTATTGGGTGGGACGTTAAATGAAAGGCCTTACCAGATCCTTTGATTTATCATTCATTGAAGAAACATACTTCTTTGTTATTCTTCTGACACGAACTGCTGAGAAGTGATTTAAATTAGTCTGAGTTAGAATCTTCAAAATGCAATTCAGCCTGCATTTAAGGGGTAATGAAACGGTTCCTTTATTAAACTTATATTTGGCTACTTAACTATTGGGGTTGTGTGAGCCCATTCAGACAAAGCATAACCAACAACATTGATTTTCTCCCCCAATTTTCAAAACCAAATGAATACAATTTTCTCCACTGCAGACTTGTTTGTGAGAGAAATGTAAACAATCTGCACCTCAGTGTACACAGGACATCAGTAAAACAACCAGTAAGGCATTCAACAGACTGCACATCACTCAGCTGAACATATATTTTCCTCATTCTTTGAGTAACAGATTCATCAGCAAAGAAAGCAAGTCGTGGTAGGCAAGAAAAATACTTGAAACATGAAGATATTTTTAGGGCCCTGAGCAGACCATCAGATTCTGCAACCTTTACCCACCTGGGCTATGGCTGCCTGTTCTCAAGGCCATCTTTGCTATGGTGCAGCTGAGTCACCTTGAATCAGACTGCTGGGAGAACATCTGTGTGAGGAAGGTGAGCTGGGGAACTTTGTCTTATGCCTTGGGGCCTGCTCAAGCATTTTCCCTTGGCCCTGGCCTGAGCTGTGTTGTAGACATGCCTGTGCCCATCCTTATACCTGGCCTGGCCTATCTGAATTGACTTGACTTTGAACCTACGAACGTATGCTGTGACTATGGTCTTGTCTGGCTAGCACTGGGTTGTGACTGACCCTGGCTGTCACCGCCAGACCTGCTCTGCTTTTCCTCAGGTAGTGTGGGGCAGACCCCTTGTTCGTGAGGGCCCTACCCTGCCTGCCATGCTGTCGCCCTCTGCTCCTGACTCAGCGTCCCTCACAGGGCAGCACACTGTTGCATTACTATATGAAATCTTGCATAAACTGTAACTGTACTTCTTTTTGCAGACAAGAGGTTGCAACGGTTGAGACTGTTTTGGGGGGGTGATTAGTACTGATAGAAGAGTCAGTAAATTTGCTCAAGCCTCCCAATACCTGGGAGGGCATGACTGAGAAGAGAAGGCCAAACTCATTAGTGAAGTGCACTGCAGAGGGCAAGGCACAAGGTCACAAATTGAAACAGGAGATATTCTGACTGGCTAGTTGTTAAAGGAGAAGCCGCTGCCTGAGCACTCACACACCATTCAGGGAGTCTCACACACACCGCCCAAGACTTTAACTGCTAGGACCTGAGTCCCTTCACAGCGGGCAGCTCCAGTGAGCTGATGGGTGCCCCTTTTTGACTCCTCGCTCACACACACACTCACTCTCAGGCGCTTCCTCTCCCCTCTGGCTCAACCCTAGGTTTCCCAAAGCAGAGTCTCTGATACAATGCACGCCAGACCAATTTATTGGTACAGCGATGAAAACAGCTTGAGCTGGGTGCCTCCAAAGAAGGATTCTTCTCCAAAGAAATCCCTGGTTAATTATAGCCTTACAATCTAAATTCCCCTCCCCTCAGGAGATAGTTCGGACCAATAGTAGTATCAGGGTCTGGGGTCTTCCTGTTCATCATTGGGCCCTTTCATTGTCTCTAGGCAGGTTGATTCTTCTCTTATCTCTAAGACTGAAGCTTCTGCTAGGGTGGAAGCCTCCTTATCTTTCTGGTTTGCACCAGTTTTGGGGGCCTCGCATCATGTAGCCAAGTAAGAGTTCAGTGCACGGTTGGTGGATCTAGGTGGAAGCGCTTGGGGCCTAAGACTTCAGCAAGCCTTGATACTAATGCTAAAGTGACTACTACAACAGTAATAGGAAAACGTTTTTCCTAGATTGCTTAAAGAGGTTGTGTAGTCTCCATCCTTGGAGTTTGTAAAGATCCAACTGGACAAAGCCCTAAACAAAACGGTCTGATGTCAGAGCTGACCTAGATTTGAAGCAGGAGGTTGGACTAGAGACTACCTGAGGTCCTGTCCAATCTCAGTTATCCTATTGTCTCAAGAGGGGAGATCATAATTTTTGAAGGGAAAGATTAATTTTTTTACTTCTGTTCACCTAAAAGTCTAAGATGGTCATCTGCACTTCTTTAATAGTTCATTGAGATACATTGGTGAGAAGAATCCCTCTCTGCAGGTGCTTAGTGCTTTCCACTGATAATAGCCAGAACCTAGAAACTTAGGCAAGACTGTTAGGTTTTGTATGGATAAAGAGAGATTCAATTAATCCCACTGTGAAAAGAGAGAGTAAAATTAATGTAGCCTGCTTAGAGATAACGTATCTCTGGTACACTGCATACCTAGGATATGTCTGCCAAAATATGATGTCTGTTGGGTGGATGTTTGGGGGAGGGGAGGTGTTTACCCCCTTCCAAAGTACACACAGTCAGTAGAACAGACTTTTTCCAAAGAAAGGCAAAAAATAAAACATAAAAACCACCCTACTGATAATTCCCAATTCCTAACAAAAACTTTCTAAAGCATGTCTAAATGTTTTCTCATAACACACTTTTGGTTTACCGTTTAATTACTGCAAATGGAGTTATTTTTTTCCTCAGTGACAGTCTTTATTGTTAATACTTTTTTCTCCATTTTTATTTTACAATACCAGGCAATGAAACCAATTTTTTATTTTCCATTCCATTAATATATTTATATGTGTTATTGGGTTTTTTTTTTCTTTCATGTCATTTTGGAGTTCATTACAAACCTTTCCACTACCTTTAGTGACATTTCTGATGTTCCCTGTACCAGTAAGATCCCTACAATCACTATTGGAAACTATGAACTTATGGCATGACCTACAACTAATACAACATACAAATTCCTGCTGGTACAGTTAGTGTTAAAAGGACTTGTTGGTGATTCCTTTCTTTTAACCCTAGACTAAAGAGGAGATTGATGACACCAAGTCATGTTAAAGGTTCTGTGCACTTGAACAAAATGCACTATACTGACATTTTCTTGTCTTGACTGAATTCCTTGAAATCATTTGATCCAGAAAGCAGAGTACTGCATATGTTCTATTATGCATATGAAAATAAATTAAAGGGACATTAAAATATTTAGTTAGTTACTTAGGGACCCCTTACCAGAATTGAATCAAAGTATTTCGCAAACATTAAATAAACTATCCTCAAAAGCATAGGCAAATAATAAAATTGTTATTAGTAATACATTGCATAAATACAGAGGGAATAAGATTACAAAAATACAGTATAGACTCTAATTCTGATCTTGATTAATTGATCCTGATCATATCTATGCAGAAGAGAAATTCACCTTCTGCTTTAGTGAAATCTCACTAAAGTTATTTCTCAGTTTCTCTACCAAATAGCAATATTCTCTGAAACAGAGCATTAATTCCCAGCAGTTTATGGGATAATAGTGACTGTATGAACTCACACAACTGGTAGGTGCTTTTTTTTAAATTGCTAATTAACTGGTTTGCTGCAGGGCATACAGGAAATCAGTGCCAAAGCTACCTGTTTCCATCAAGTCAGGGAATCATGGCCTATGCCTCCTTCCCTCCCTTCACCAGAGGCAGAAACTCTGAGTGTACTGCTGTTCCCTCCTTGCCATACTACTGCTACCCTTGCCTCCTCTGCTCCTCTACCAGCAGCTCTGCCTTCTTCCCCACACCCTCTCTTTTGCACATTTATGGTCAGCCTAATATTTCTCTTCTCTCTTCTAGAAAAAAAGCCAGCCATGAAGATGAATGGAGGAGAGGGTAATTTTTATGCTTGAAAATGTCAAAGGTTGCTATCAACCACTTCTTTGATCTACAAATATACATAGAAACGGTTAAAAGTCTGTGGCTGGCTAATCAGATGTTTGATGTTTTGTTCATTCAATATAATAATTTCCAGAGCATGCATTTAAATTTTGAAACTAATAAGAAGCCCAAATTAAAAATATGTTACAACCCACGCCCACATTTTAGCTCAAAACCTTGCTTCATTCAGCCAGTCATATGCAAACATGCATGCAGACTTATTTTGAAAAACCACTTGCTGGTTTCCTAAAATTTCTATGCCAAATATTTGTGAAAAGTTTATAAGCAAGCAAAAATACTTATTTTTTAATTTTCATTACATGAGAGTAGAAGTTTTATTGTGTAAGTAACAAAAAATATTAAAAGCATATTAAAGAACATTAAAATATTTTTCAAAAAATTTTTTAAAATAATTTTAAAATCCATATATGATATTCTTCTATGAAGGGAATTTGATAAACACATACAGAGAAAATGTCATGAGCATAAGAAAAATATTTTCCTCTAACAAGTGCTAACTAAAACATTGACTTTAAAACCAGCAGACTTCATGCTAAATGTTCTGACATTCTCCTGACTGATGTATTACATGAAACTTGAATCAGGTCAGATTCAGTTCAGTTATTCTCTGTTAGATAAGGTACTTCAATGTTTTCTAGGAGAAGGTCTGGCTGGAGATAATTGAAGTCATGCCTATTCAAATGGTGAACAATATATATATATTTTTTTATTAACTCACTTCATTTCCAGTTTTCTGAGATAATAATTGAGCAAATAGGTATTATACCCATTTAAATGAGATATCCGATAGTACAAGTAGGCATACCATTGTATGTTCATTAAAAAGGTAGTCTCTCCCTACAAGAAAACACAATTAAATCATCAAACCAGTTAATATTTTGCCAATGATCAACTGAGTTGGAGAAAATTTCTCTCTCCAGTCCTATTATTTTCAATTATGATATGACTCCAATGATACTCAAACTGATAGTTGTAGACACAGATAAAGAACGTATTCCTCAACCCTGTGCAAGTAAACATACCCTAAGGAAAAATACATTCTACAGAGATGTACAACTCATTTGTCCACCTAACACAATATTTATAAACAAGCTCCTAAACCAATACTCAACCTACTGATAGACATAGGGTTCACTTAGCCAGGGTTGTACTGCAAACAGTGTATCGGTTAATGCAGACCTAAGAACTTTCACAGTTTAGGTAAAAAATCAGGGCAGTTAAAATTCAAAGTGAGTTTATTCTGAGATTCACACAACTCTTTTACTTTTTTGTTCCATCCATGTGACTTTTCAAGATCTAAATTCTGCTTTTTTCCTAATATTGAAATCAGTGAGATGACTCAAGGAACAATGTTCAACTGCTACTTCTGTAAGAAGAGACACCGAATCAGTCCAATCTCTTATGGAATTATTTAACATACAGCCAACAGAGTCCCAGAGAAAAAAACTACCTGAACTTTCAGTTTAAAGAGAAGTTCTGCTACTGAAAAATTATCTCATGAGAGATTAACCCTTGTCAGAAACTCTCCCAGGCATACAAGATACTCTGAGTAAGTGGATCTAGACAAATATGTTGGTTGAACTTCTTAATTTGGTTCTATGAAAACAGGTAGTTGACTTCCTAAATTAAATCAATAAACAATTAAGATTCTTTACTGTGATGTACCCAACAAGAAATCTATACCAAAGTGCAGACATATGGAAATCAATAAGAGTTCCATTTTTTTGGCTATTTCGTCTTCCTAAATTTAGTTGATATGCAGATTCAAATCTTAAACTGCTTAGCAATTCCAAACAATGGAATTATTGCGTTAATGTTTTTGCAATTGCATGCTATTTTTCGTTAGGTGGCATGATTTTTCTTCCATTTGCAATTTAAAAAAATATTAAAACTTAGAAAAGAAAGCATCACAGCTCTCTATACCTTAAAACAGAATAAACACGGTAACTTCTGATTTTTTTTTTTACATCCTGTCTTAAACAATCCAGGAGTTGGAAAATTTAATAAAAATATTTTACTGTGGGACCTCCCCCTTTTTCATCTAACATACCTCAATATCTCACAACATCAAGCATGACATAACTGAGTTCTTTACTCTGTTTTTACTGTCTTATTATAAAGCAGAGAGAGTACTTCCCTTCTGTCTTCTTAAAAAAAAAAATTGCACTCTTAAATCAAATATGTTCTAACAGCTTTATTTGGAAAGTTTTTGGTCCCTTAAAATACCTCTAAGTATGTTCTCGCTGTAGATAATTACTGTAACTCCCTCTTTCTGATTGACTTTTAAAGTTGCACATAGGAATTCAGTAATGAATGTCTGATGAGCATTAGTAGTTTTGTAAAGCATTTTGAAATCTCCAATATTAAATTTGATTCAGGTAGAAGTTTCAAGGGTCATTCTAAGCATGAACAGTTTTGTATTTCAATATGTGCTTGGCAGTCTAGAGCTATGCATCCTATTTAAATGAAAGTAATTTTTTCTTTTTGTACTTCATTTTGAGTAGGAAAACAATGATCATCTCAAACACTTGTTTAAATTTCTTACAAGAAAACTTAAGCACATGTGTAAAACCAAGCATGTGAATGTTTTTCTTGACCACAGATTTCAATACTAAGTTGTGTTGGTTTTGGCTGGGATAGAGTTAATTTTCTTCATAGTAGCTAGTGTGGGGCTATGTTTTGGATTTGTGCTGAAAACAGTGTTGATAACACAGGGATGTTTTAGTTATTGCTAAGTAGTGCTTATACTAAATCAAGAACTTTTCAGCTTCCCATGCTCTGCCAGGTGTGCAAGGAGTTGGAAGGGGACACAGGTGGGACAGCTGACCCCAACTGACCAAAGGGATATTCCAGACCATATGACATCATGCTCAGCATATAAAGATGGGGAAGAAGAAGGAAGGGGGGGATCTTTGGAGTGATGGTGTTTGTATTCCCAAGTAACCATTACGTGTGAAGGAGCCCTGCTTTCCTGGAGATGGCTGAACACCTGCCTGCCCATGGAAAGGAGCGAATGAATTCCTTGCTTTGCTCTGCTTGTGTGTGCAGCTTTTAATTTACGTATTAAACTGTCTTTATCTCAGCCCACGAGTTTTCTCCCTTTTACTCTTGTGATTCTCTCCCCCATCCCACCAGGGGGAGTGAGTGAGCAGCTGTGTGGTGCTTAGTTGCTGGCTGGGGTTAAACCACAACATAAGCACATGCTTAAACGTTTTGGTGTATCAGGACTGAAGTGTTGTTAAACCTTTGCCACAAGTATGAACCTTTGCAGAAAATGTCACATTATAATCTACATATACAAAAATTTATTAGCAGTCAGGTCAAGTTAAAGCTGAAGCACAACCCAAAAGGCAGACAGAAACTGACCAGATGCAGTGCTGGGCCTGAGCTGATTTTCAGAAGGATTTTCAGCTCCTCTTAGATTACCTGAAGTTGCAAGTTCCCAATGCCTCTGAAAAATCAGGCCATACTAGAAGATGAAATTATTTCTACTGGGTAATACTACCACAAAGACTTAATAAGAAAGATATTCCAAAACAAAGACAATTTTAAAACATCCCAAAGAGCTTCTTACAGTAATGTGAAGAACTTATTTCTCTCTGAGGGAGGTGGGTATATTCATATCACTAATCAGATACGCAAACACTAGCAGTTCTCAGGCAAATCTGTCAAATGGCCCCTAGTATATCTTCTTGCTTGAACAGTTTGGCAGAGTAAAAAAGCAAGTTCTGTGACCTTCCTGCAGCTTTTGCACTGAGGATAATTTCTGCTGAATAGGGCTGAAAATAATCAGGATACAAAAATGTATAGCATAGGTATCTGATCTCATTTCATCATTATGGTACAAGTAGAGAATCGTATGAAGATTACACTTTGATTTTAATTTAAATGGATTTTACTGGTAAATTGGATTTTGTCATGCTTCATAAGAATATATTTCATGAAGCGAGCTGAATTGCCTACCTTTACAAATTGATATGGATCAGAAGAGAAACTTCATTTCATGCAACCTTTGAAATACCCGTACAGAAATGTAAAATTTACTCTTGCAAGTCATCTATAGCTCTAATGTATTAAGAATTATTTTTATGTAACCAGATGCAAAAGTTTCCTTTATATTTATCATATTTTAAGTTGTTTTATTTTCATCTCTAATATAAAGCATTATTTAAAATATAATCTCTTTACATTTCTAAAAATACTTCTATTAATTTTTAATACCACTCATTCTACGTGTGCCTCAGTTTCCTGCTTTATTCCTATGCCTCATTGAAGCTAATCTTTTTTAAAGTAATTTGAAATAACTCTTCAGTCAGGAGATACTAAGTATGAACTTAATTCAAAATATAATTCTGTTTTTCTGGAAGTTTCAATAAAGCAGAATATGCTTGCTTCATTCTACACTTCTCATAGGATTCTGCATATGGTTTTCTGCATTGCTTCACTCAGGCCATAAAATTTAGAGGGCAAGTAAACAAATTCTGAAGTTATACACTCACTTAAGTCTAATAGTTACAATAAGAATTAAACATAAACTTAAATGCTTTATTGAAGAAGGAAGTATTAAACTTTGTATAAACAAATATCCAATATTCCTCATATCCAGCAAATAATCATGTTAAAAGCATTTTAGTTGTTATAGAACTAAACAGGTGAAAAACATTTTCATGCTGTATTTAGATAATAATACATAAAGAAATCACTCTATTTTGTTTAAATGAATATTTTCTTATAATCTAGGGAGTACTCTTAATATTTAAGTTCTCTATATTATTAATATATTTTAGGATATTTTACTCTTTTATACTATATTTAGTCACTCAGTATATTAACATTTCATAGTATTAACAGTACATTAACGTATCTACTTGTAAATCATCTACTGACAAAAATATCATAACACTCCCACATGTGTTAGTCTAAAACTATGTATCCAGAAAGTATCAATCAAAATTATGCTTCAAAAAGCCTAAACTGCAAAGTTTTCAAGGTATACTTAAAAAAAACCCTACAAAACCACAAACAAAACAGCTATTATAGGTAGTTACTCCTATTGCTAGGAAGAAAATTACTCAAAATCATTTTACACACTAAAAATATTATCTTTTATAGATTAAATGATGTATTTTATAAGATAGCGACAGTGTCAGCTTGTCTCTAAACATCATGTCCTGTAATACGTTGTAATAAGGCATCTGCAAGGAGCAGCAAGAGGTTGATGAAGGTAACGGTTAGTTCCACGCTGAGGCCAGCTCTCGCTCTTGTTAAAGGTCACAGGTGGGGCCAGGGTAGAGTTTGGGGTCTGTTCTGAGTTTGCTGATCCACAAAGCTTTCAAGTTCAGGGAGACTGCATGGAGGTAATTGTAAAAGCTATGTGTGTCTGTGTGGTTTTACCTACACCTTTTTTCAACATGTTTTTCTATAACAGATAACCACTTTTTAGCTGTATTCACATATTCTAATCCACAATTGCTTTTTCTCTTCTGCCACACCAGATAATAAAAGTATTTTACAAAGGTCAAATTGTACAAAGCAGTCAAACTTATAATTAATTTTTGCTCATAAATTTAAGGTGCTTTTTCCTGATACCAAACCTTTCCTGCATTAATAAGTATCTTGTAACATTGTTATGGAGTAAAGGCAGTGTATCTTAAGTGAAGGAATTTTAATAAAATATCAGTCAGTTTTGTCTTATTATATCTGTTTCCAGGGAGATTAAAGTTAATATTTACCTGCTTTTAAATATAACAATGAAAATCATAGAATCATAGAATGGTTTGGGTTGGAAGGGACTTTAAAGACCATCTAGTTCCAACCTCCCTGCGATGAGCAGGGACACCTTGCACTAGACGAGGTTGCTCAAAGCCCCATCCAACCTGGCCTTGAACACTTCCAGGGATGGGGCATCCACAAGTTCTCTGGGAAACCTGTTCCAGTGCCTCACCACCCTCATAGCGAAGAATTCCTTCCTTATATCTATTCTAAATCTACCCTCTTTCAGTTTAAAGCCATTACCCCTTGTCCTATCACTTCATGTCCTTGTAGAAAGTCCGTCTCCAGCTTTCTTGTAGACCCCCTTCAGGTACTAGAAGGCTGCTATAAGGTCTCCCCGGAGCCTTCTCTTCTCCAGGCTGAGCAACCCCAACTCCCTCAGCCTGTCTTCATAGGAGAGGTTCTCCAGCCCTCCCTGATCATCTTTGTGGCCCTCCCCTGGACTCACTCCAGCAGGTCCTTGTCCTTCTTATGTTGGGGGCCCCAGAGCCCCAGAGCCCTTGGGGACACACTACTCCAGGTGGGGTCTCACAAGAACGGAGTAGATGGGGAGAATCACCTCCCTTGACCCGCTGGTCATGCTTCTTTTGATGCGGCCCAGGATACGGTTGGCTTTCTGGGCTGCAAGTGTACATTGCCAGGTCATGTTGAGCTTTTCATCAACCAACACCCCCAAGTCCTTCTCCTCAGGACTGGTCTCAATCCATTCTCTGCCCAGCCTGTATTTGTGCTTGGGATTGCCCCTACCCATGTGCAGGACTGTCCTGGTTTTGGCTGGGATAGGGTTAATTTTCTTCCTAGTAGCTAGTATAGTGCTGTGTTTTGGATTTAGGATGAGAATAATGTTGATAACACACTGATGTTTTAGTTGTTGCTAAGTAATGTTTACACTGGTCAAGGACTTTTCAGCTTCCCATGCTCTGCCAGGTGCACAAGAAGCTGGGACGGGGCACAGCCAGGATAGTTGATCCAAACTGACCAAAGGGCTATTCCATACCATATGACATCATGCTCAGTATATAAACTGGAGGGAGTTGGCTGGGGAGTAGCAATTGCTGCTTGGGGACTGGCTGGGTGTCAGTTGGCGGGTGGTGAGTGGTTGTATCACTTGTTTTTTTTCCCCTTGGGTTTTGTTCCTCTCTCTCTCTTTTGTTGTTTTCCTTTCCATTACAATTTTTTTCTCTCCAATTATTAAACTTCTTATCTCAACACACAAGTTTTCTTACTTTTGCTCTTCCTATTCTCTCCCCCATCCCACTGGGAGGGGAGGATGAGCAAACAGCTGTGTGGTACTTAGTTGCTGACTGAAGCTAAACTACGACAAGGACCTCGCACCTGGCCTTGTTCAACCTCATGAGGTTCACATGGGCCCATTTTTCAAGCCTGTCAAGGCCCCTCTGGATGACATCCGTTCCCTCCAGCATGTTGACCACAGCACACAGCTTGGTGTCGTCAGCAAACTTGCTGAGGGTGCACTCAATCCCACTGTCCTTGTCACCAACAAAGATGTTAAACAGTACCATCCCCAATACTGACCACTGAGGACGCCACTCATCACTGGTCTCCACTTGGACATTGAGCCATTGACCGCAACTCTTTGAGTGCGACCATCTAGCCAACTCTTTATCCACTGAGTGGTCCACCTGTCAAATCCATGTCTCTCCAATTTAGAGACAAGGATGTCGTGCAGGACAGTGTCAAATGCTTTGCACAAGTCCAGGTAGATGATGTCAGTTGCTCTTGCCTTATCCACCAACACTGTAACCCTGTCATAGAAGGCCACCAAATTTGTCAGGCATGATTTGCCCTTAGTGAAGCCATGTTGGCTGTCACCAGTCCCCTCTTTATTTTCCATGTGCCTTAGCATAGTGTCCAGGAGGATCTACTCCATGATCTTGCCGGGAACAGCGGTGAGACTGACTGGCCTGTAGTTCCCCAGGTCTTCCTTTTTTCCTTTTTGAAATTGGGGGTTATGTTTCCCCTTTTCCAGTTAGTGGGAACTTCACCAGACTGCCATGCCTTCTCAAATATGACGCATAGTGGCTTAGCAACTTCATCCGCCAGTTCCCTCAGGACCTGCAGGTGCATCTCATCAGGTCCCATGGACTTGTGCACCTTGCGGTTCCTTAGATGGTCTCAAATCTGATCTTCTGCTACAGTGGGCAGTTCTTCATTTTCCCAGTCCCTGCCTTTGCCTTCTGTGACTTGGGTGGTGTGGCTCGAGCACTTGCCGATGAAGACTGAGGCAAAAAAGTCTTTCAGTACCTCAGCCTTTCCATATCCTGGGTAACCAGGTCTCCTGTTTCCTTCCGGAGTGGGCCCACATTTTTCCTAGTCTACTTTTGTCACCGACGTACCTATAGAAGCTTTTCTTGTTGCCTTTGACATCCCTGGCCAGATTGAATTCTATCAGGGCTTTAGCTTTCCTAACCTGATCCCTGGCTGCTCGGACAATTCCTCTGTATTCCTCCCAGGCTACCTGTCCTTGCTTCCACCTTCTGTAGGCTTCCTTTCTGTGTTTGAGTTTGTCCAGGAGTTCCTTGTTCATCCATGCAGGCCTCCTGGCATTTTTGCCTGACTTCCTCTTTGTTGGGATGCATTGCTCCTGAGCTTGGAGGAGGTGATCCTTGAATATTAACCAGCTTTCTTGGGCCCCTCTTCCCTTCAGGGCTTTATCCCATGGTACTCTACCAAGCAGATCCCTGAAGAGGCCAAGGTCTGCTCTCCTGAAGTCTGGGTAGTGAGCTTGCTGTGCGCCCTCCTCAGTGCCCAAAGGGTCTTGAACTCCACCATTTCATGGTCACTGCAGCCAAGGCTGCCCTTGAGCTTCACATTCCCCACCAGCCCCTCTTTGTTGGTGAGAACAACATCCAGCATAGCACCTGTCCTCGTTGGCTCCTCTATCAGTTGGAGAAGGAAGTTATCATCAACAGCTTTCAGGAACCTCCCAGATTGCTTATGCCCTGCTGTGTTGCCCCTCCAACAGATATCAGGGTGGTTAAAATCCCCTATGAGGACCAGGGCTTGTGAACTTGAGGCTGCTCCTATCTGTCTACAGAGGGCTTCATCCACTCCGTCTTCCTGGTCAGGTGGCCTGTAGCAGACCCCCACTATAGTGTCACCTGTCTCTGCCTTCCCTTTAATCCTGACCTGTAAGCTCTCGGTTGGCTCCTCATCCATCCCCAGGCAGAGCTCCATGCACTCCAGCTGGTCATTGACATAGAGGGTGACACCCGCTCCTTGTCTCCCCTGCCTGTCCTTCTTAAGGAGCCTGTATCCTTCCATTCCAACACTCCAGTCATAAGAGCCATCCCACCACATCTCCATGATGCCAATAAGGTCATAGCCCTGCAGGTGTGCACACATCTCTGACTCCTCTTGTTTATTCCCTATGCTACGTGCATTTGCATAGAGACATTGGAGTTGGGCCCCCAATGAAGCTGACTTACTGGCTGGAGTGGCTGAAATTCCTTTGTGCTGCTCTTCATGTGCCCTCTGCTGACCTGTGATCTTTCTCCAGGCTCTGGGCATCTGCTGGTGGCACTGGCATCAAACTAATAGGAGTGGGATGGATTGAGGTTCCCCTCCCCTGGCAACTCCCCCAGTATTCTTCCCAAGACCACACAGAGCTATGTTTGTGGTCAACAAAAATATCGTGAGCGCTGTTGCCTAGCAACCTTCATGTGAGGAAAATTATATTCCTGAGCACAGTTTACACTGTAACATAAGATTATAGGATATCTATAAAATGTTGAAAGCTACGGTGTCGCTTCTATAAAATGAACTCAGCATCCTATAAAATACAGTCTGCCAATTTAGATTCATAATAAGAGTTTTAATTGTTTACTGAAAAAAAAAGCCAAGATATGAAAATACTAAATAATGTGAAAAAAATATTCTAAATGCAAATAATCACATCATTAAACACTAGGGAAAACACACTCAAGTCCATCATCAGCATTGAGTTCTTATTCATTCCAAAAATTATGCTGTGGTGTTTGAGTTTTTTTTAATTAATGACAAATATTGCTACCTTAAAGAAAGACCTTATTTTATTAAAGTATAAGTACATCAGTGTGTAGGAAAAAACATATGTATGTATCTCCATAATATTAATGCTATTTATTGGATGAATTGGACATCCTACCCAGCTTCATACATTCACAATATGGCTCCATAAAGGTTAATTATGCTCACTCTGAACAAAGGCTTGTTTTCTTTCTTTTATGTTTTATTTCAGATAAAAATAATTAGGATTGAAAGTGTCCATATTTTGTAGAATCAGATAAAAAAAAGCTAAGTGAGATATTTTGGTATAGAAACTGGCACAAAAGTTGGCTTAATCTTCAAATATAATCAACATATTGAAACTCCTTAAGCAAGTTCAACACTGCAATGAACATGCCATTCAATACAAAGCAACAGTATTCAAGCAGTGCCTTCTATTTATCATGTTATTCTATTATGATTAAGAAAAACTATCACTAACAAAACACTTTCTCTATTGCTAAAAGTCATGTTAATCAAGGCTTAAAACAAATCTATAAAATACTTACTGTAGTGCTTTCTGTGGGAGAACATTTTGAATTGAGTTTACAACAGCCATGTGCATGAGAAACTATTAAGTAATAATAATAATTCTAAAAACTGCTCTGAATTATCATTTTTTATGTGCAATAGACTTGTGCAACGTGTTTTGTGGTCCTATTAGAATGGAGATATTTGGATTGCATTTGGTAAATATTTAAAATCTACTTAATAAACTTTGATAAGTTATATATGCAATGCTAGATGAAATTTGGCACTTCCTCTGAATCACTTTGTCTTCCCTTTATATAGTTTGAATAAGACAAGCAATGTGACCTCAGACTTGTTAGACAGATCGGTATAGTAACAGCAAGATATCATTCAGATATGCTAGTTACCACCAAGAGTTATTTTGTGATTTGTCAGAAAAGAATCAGTGTTTCTTTTATTTGTAAGTATGTCTAGTTTTAGCAAAAAAACACCAGGAGAGAGGCTTTTAATTCTTTTGCTTGCTTGCTATAAATAGCCACTTGAACATCGGTATTTAATGCCACATCTACTATATTTAGAAAGTGATATCATAGCCAAAAAATATGAAATAATGTCTATTTAATTTTTTTTTCCACTGATAGCATCACCCATTTCTTTCTAATAATCCTGACTCAGAGCCCTCTTAGCTCCAGCTATTTAAAATGTAGGGGCTACTATAAACTAATCTATTTAGATTCCTCTATAATCTATGCATTAACTTTTTGAAAAGATCCACTTAAAGTAGCTTTTCTTATCTCAGATGGTTGTTTTAGACTAGAGTAAGTCATTGCATGCCTGTGTATCTCCCCTGGCTATAAAGAGAACAAAGAAGACTGACTCAAACTAGGCACAACAAAACTTCATATTTTATCTCAGGTAAGAATTATGATTATTCTACAATTTTGTTACATATGCAAACAAGAATTATAAGGACTACATATTTTAATTAGTATTTGTAGCTGAAAATAGAATTATTTTGTTAATTAGTGAGAAGCAATTGGCATTCATTAACTTGCCTATCTTATTCAAATTCCTTTCAAATTCTCATCTCTGCCATCTAACCCAGCTCCCTGGATAATTTTTAATTAGAGGAAATAATATATTTTTGTCCAGAGCCTCTCATTTCCATACTAACTCTAATTGGTGTGCCTAAGTATAAGAAATATCAAGTATTCTGGCTTCTCTGTAGCTGATGTTGAAATAATAAATGCACAGAGGCCCTGCTTCTTGAAAAACCAAAATCTGATGATAGCAAGTGGGAACAAAATACCAGAAAACAAATTTCAGAGCATTAAAATTTTAGGGGAATGGTCTGAGCAGTCTTACCAGAGCATTCTAAGTCTGCCAGAGCTGCCGAGAAGAACCTGGGCAAGATTCAGTGGCTAGACCTTCCCAAAGTGGTTAGGGATTTGGGGTAGCTACTTATTTTCAGTCTCTAAATGTAGGCTTTTCTACAGATTCCTGGTAACTTTAGTGTCTTAGATGACACCTCACACAGGTGATAAGAGCAGGAGGAAACTTTGGTTTTTTTAAATACACATAGACGTTATCTTTTTCTTAAATATTGGAAATCCATCATAGCCAAGAGTTAAATTCAACTTAGAAACTTAGACACAGTTCAAGGTCCAGCCCATCTCACTGAATTTTCGCTACACTGAAAAGCAAGAAGGAAAACTTATGCTTAATGAAGAGATGATACGATGTAGAAGAGAATTATTGGGTTTTTTTTTCATTTGGGATGGTGTTGAATTTTGGTTTTCGGGGTTTTTGGGGGGTTTTGCTTTTTTTTTAAGAAAGAAGGATAAAAGAAATAGGTCATGTCACCAGAGGTACCCAGATCGCAAAATCAGAGAAGGAAAAATATTCACTGCAGCTCCCTGCTGTACTTTGAGATAAAACAATACAGAGGCAGTTCTCTCCATTTTCCAACGTACAAGCTCAGTTTCAAAAGCCTGCCCATCGTCAGGGAAGAGTTGTTCCCAATGACTGTAAATAACCCTTCCCTCTTGGCAGTTCTGCTGCTGCAGTAATACTGCCAGAAGATATAGGCCTCAAGGTATCTACAGTACAGAATCAGTGAAATGTTTCACTGTGAATAATGTATTTTGGCAGATGCTTGATCTTATCTTTTAAAAGTAAAACTGAAACTAGACTTCCACAGAATTCATACATTTCATCTTTTTGAAAGTGTTCCTTTGACAAAGTAATATAGACTTGGCTGTCCTGTGTCTCTTTTTCTCCTACTACATCAAGATACTAAGCTGTACAACTTTGATGAGCATGTCATTCCTTTCAAAATCACGAAAAATATTTCAAAATGTCTATTAAAATAGGCTGTCTGGAAACGTTACCTACTTATGTTTCAGATCTCAGCTAGCTGTTCCATCTGGTTCTGTTCCTTATTTTGCAGTGGAAGAATCCCACTGGAGCTTGAATTCAGGAGCAAGACCTGAATCAATTAAGTATTTAGTATGTGCAAGACCGAAAAAGGGTCATTGGAATGAGAATACTTTCAACACACAATATCATAATCTATTCATTAGTGAAACTAGCAATCACAGGAAAACATATCTGAGATAAAATAAAATGGAAAAAACAGACAGCACCTGGGACAGAAAAAAAGGGGTTTAGGGTTTTTTTCTGTATGTTGGCATCTAAAATTTTCAGTTCTGTAGCTTACATTCCCAGTTCCTCTAAAAACAAGCACTTTATTTGACACTAATTCATTAAATTTCTGGTTCTGAACAGTGTTTGGGGTGGTGAAGTAATTTGAAAAGATTTGAGGAAATGGGAAAAGCAACAGCAATAACTCTTAGGAGACCAATTTAACATCTTGCAAATAAAATGAGGAAAATATATGTCTGGTCTTTTTGTTTACATGCTTAAAGTTTTTATAGCTTTAGTTTGTTTAAGTACCTTTATTATTTCTGCTCCCTTCTTCTGTAAATTATACTGTGACATATTATTTTTATGGTCAATTTAATTTCTTGCTGGTATCATTTCTAGAAGCAAGTATTAAACTTCTGGAAGAGGACTCCTGTCTAGGTTAAAAATCCAAAATATAGGTATCCAGATTTTAGCTATCTGTGTGTGAATCAACTGTTTAGACTCATGCTGCAGTAAATGGAGATATAGTTATATATTTCAATAAAGCCCAATGAAGTGTACATTAGCGGTTATGGCACTTGTCCTCCCAAGTAACATTGATGCATGCTGAGGCTATGCTTTCCAGGAAGTGGCTAAACATCTACCTGCCAGTGGGAAGTAGTGAATAAATTCCTGTTTTGCTTTGCTTGCATGCACAGCTTTGCTTCGCCTATTAACCTGTGTTTTTCTCAACCCACAAGTTTTCAGCTTTTCCTCTTCTGATTCTCTCCCCCATCCTCCTGGGGCAGAAGTGAGTGAGCGACTGGGTGGGTGCTTAGCTGCTGGCTGGGTTCAACCCACCACAATAAACAACTGAATAGAGCCCTTGGTTCATACCTACACAAAGACATCCCAATATTTCATATAGTATTCTTTACTTTCAGGAGTCATAATGGACATTCTGCGTAGAAACTCTTACTTTATTCAGTTTTGGAACAGTTAATTCAAGAACTCCAAAGGCTCAGCTGATTTTCTGAGTGTTCTAATTTTCCACTTTTCACTTTAGGTGTTGCTAGTTCACTTCCTCCCATTGAATATTTAGCTTCATGACTGCTATACAGTGCTGAACAGTAGAAAATCAAGTTATGCAAAACACATCGCATTTATATTTACACACTCCTAATGGTGTTGTTTCATGATCCGATCACTGCAAACAGTGTATAGGCTGGACAAAAGCATAATAAGTCTCATGGGCAGAAAAGAATGCCTAATTCAGCATTTATTTATAGCAGGAAATGATTGCTTCCCCTATGAGCATTGAACACCAAACCCGATTATGAGCTTAACATTTGATAGCCTGCATGATCTGTGAGTCAATAGGTGCAGCAGTACTTTCTGGATAGATTAAATCTTGAAACGGAGGGGAGAGAGAAACTGTGGAGGAAAGATAATTGAATGAAACTAAGAAGTAAAATCACAGTCACTGAAATACAGTTAATTGAATATTTCTAACTGTTAAAGTATACCTGGGGCATAAAACTACTAACACTGGAAAATTAAACTGACTTCTAGGAAGGTTAGGGTAGGAAATTTTGTTCTCAATTGCATTAGTCAATTACACTATTCATTGATGCAAATCAACTAACTCTAGATTTGCATTGATATAAATGAGCCCAAGTAGATCCAGTCAGAGAATGACCTTTCTTTAAAGGGAAACTTATTTTAGGTTTACTTTTTTTTAGTACAAACCTTAACCTAGACAAAAAATTCAAATCAGTGTACAAAACTGAAATGACCCAGAGAAGAATAAAATTTCTATATCATTTAGACCACTTTATATATTCTATATGTATAATATTTATAAATTATATATTATAATTAAATTGTATAAAAATTAAATTTCATATAAATAATATATATTACTTGTATATACAATATATTTTATCATGTTTTATATGTATACATAAAAAACCTTGTGTACAAGTGTATAATCACTTTACATTTTATACATTTTACACATACATATAAGATTTTTTAAATGGAAAAATAATTTATAAATAAATAAAAACTATTATTGTTATGGAAATTAAGCATTACCCTGTATTTTTTTAAAAAGGGAAAAATCAAATAATGTAAAATCTATGCTTTTTAAATAAAACATGTCACTAATATGGCATTTCATGACAGAAAACTTTCATGATTAAAGTGTTCAAAACACTTGGAAATGTATCATTTTTTCTAACTATAAATAAGTCAAATGTGTCCTTTGCCTTAATATAATATTTTGCCCCTTTACTGAGGCAATTCTTCTTGGATTCAGGCAAGAATGCTGAAACTTTAATCAGCATTCTTTCCCTTTCCCATTAAAAATTCTGGAGGGGGGCTGGGACAGATTTTTTAAAACTATATGGAGTTAAAATTCAGTTCATTAAAATACAACGGTAGGGCATCTGCTGAGCATCAGGAGAATTTTTCCATACAAATGAGGCAATGTAGAACTTACACTGCGGAGCTAATCATTAAGAATTCTAATCATCTGAAATTCCTCACTCCATGGGTGCTGATCTGATGGCTCCATAATTCAGTACATAAGAATAGGATTACATTAGAATTTTAAAAGAATAGTCTTCATGGTCACAGAGGGCCAGTTTTAGGCCTTCATGAATAATACATAGACAGGGAAGAGAAGAGATTTCATCCAGAGTTCTAACCTGAACAATTACAAAAGAGTTTTGGAATAAAATTAGTTTCTTTGATTCTATTCAGTTTTAAAGCTTTCACAATCAGCACAATCTAAATTTAGCATCAAAGTATGAATGAGCTATAAGTACTACATAACTTATTTTCACCAAATGGTATTGGTCCTATACAGATATAATGCTGTATTGCTTCAATTGAATTAGATTAACTAAAGATTTCTGCCTAGAATTATTTTCTATAGGGTTGCCACAAAATGTAACTGGTTATGTAAATTATTAGTTGTGCAAAACTCTACTCTCTCTCCTGGAAACTGATTCTGTAATGCCTTGTTATTTCTGCTTTCCCCTTGAATTTCAATGAAACTTAAAATTGTCCATGCTTGACCAGACTCAGAAAGCTAGGGATTCTTAGGAGCACTATTCCCCCAGTTCTCTGTATAAATGTATAACTCTGAATTATATAAAATGCTGTCAGGAATTTAGCAAAAGACATGCTGGCTTGGGCCGGAAAGGAAGAAGGAGAGTGAGAGCACAAAAAACCACAGGGATAGCTGTATGTGAACAATCCATAAAACACAGTCTTACCTTTTCAGGAAGTGTCTCCTCAGCAAAGCCATTGCAGTGGAAACTGCTGAAACAATTCTGATAACATCTGTCCCTCATCTTTCACCTTTTAAAGGGGTCTATGTGATTAATTTGAGGAATATTACACATATATTTATTAATCCAAATATTTCCCCTACTTTGGATGCTGACCAGAAAAGTACATCTGTGGGCTCAGTTTTAATCCCATTTTACCTCTGCTCCACAAGCTGCTTCAGCTTCTGAAAATCTATACAAAAATCAGTAACCTATATTTTGAAAAAGCAACAACACTTAAATTAAACCAATCATTTCATGGAAGACTAGGGAATTAAAGGAGCAAGGGAGTAAAAAAAGGAAGGAAAAAAAAAGAAAAAGGAACATACAAGTGTCAGTTTAAACACAAAATAATTTGATCCCTTTCATAAAAAGAAACCTATTTCCAAATCTAATATGAGGCAACACATCTCTAGAAATTTTTATCCAATATCAAATATCTCACCAAAATAGTGGTGGTATTGTGCCTTTCTTTTTGTTCTTTCTCTATCCCATCTCAGTGCCTACTTCTGTTCCCACATTTCTATTGGAAAAGGCAGTCGCATCTTCATTCACTCTTTGATTTTGTTATATTTTTCAGATCTGTGCACACATCCATACAAAATCTCCTGCCACCAGTGAGAAATATGTCTGAGAAAGAGTCCCTACTTTTTTGAAAGAAATAAGGAAGATTTTTTTTAAAATTCAAAGTATAACTATAATCATAGAATCATTTAGGTTGGAAAAGACCTTTAAGATCACCAAGTCCAACCATTAACCTAGCACTGCCAAGTCCACCGCTAAACCATGTCCCTAAGCACCACATCTACACATCTTTTAAACACCTCCAGGGACGGTGACCCAACCACTTCCATGGGCAGCCTGTTCCAATACCTGATAAGCCTTTCAGTGAATAAATTTTTCCTAATATGCAGTCTAAACCTCCCCTGGTGACACTTGAGGCCATTTCCTCTTGTCCTATGGCTTGTTACTTGGGAGAAGAGACCAACACCCACCTCGCTACAACCTCCCTTCAGGTAGTTGTAGAGAGTGATAAAGTCTCCCCTGAGCCTCCTTTTCTCCAGGCTAAGCAACACCGGTTCCCTCGGCTGCTCCTCATAGGACTTGTGCTCTAGACCCTTCACCAGCTTCGTTGCCCTTCTTTGGACACACTCCAGCATCTCAGTGTCTCTCTTGTAGTGAGGGGCCCAAAACTGAACACAGTATTCAAGGTGCGGCCTCACCAGTGCTGAGTACCTGGGGGCAATCCCTTCCCTTCTCCTGCTGGCCAAACTATTTTTGATACAAGCCAGGATGCCATTGGTCTTCTTGGCCACCTGGGTGCACTTCAGGCTCATATTCAGCCGGCTGTCAACCAGCACCCCCAGGTCCTTTTCCGCTGGGCAGCTTTCCAGCCACTCTTCCCCAAGCCTGTAGCGTTGCATGGGGCTGCTCTGACCGAAGTGCAGGACCCAGCACTTAGCCTTCTTGAACCTCATACAATTGGCCCCAGCCCATCGATCCAGCCTGTCCAGGTCCCTCTGTAGAGCCTTCCTACCCTCGAGCAGATCAACACTCCCGCACAACTTGGTGTCTACTGCAAATTCACTGAGGGTGCACTCGATCCCCTTGTCCAGATCATTGATAAAGATATTAAACAGAACTGGAATAATGTTTTCTGTTAGTTTGCTTTCAGATGAAAATTACATTATATACATCCTATGCTAAATGTATTATTCTATAATAAAATCTCACATTACAAGGATAACATAATAAAAGTGCTATTGAACATAATCTTTGTCTTGTCATTGTCCGTACTTCAGATTTTAATTTTAATTGCCTCAATTTTCTTTCCTTTTATTTTTAATACTGGTTCCATTCACCCTTCATGTCTGCTGCAATTTTTCTTTGTGCCATTCTACTACACTCTTCATCAGCATTTCTCTAATCTCATCACTGTCTGAATTTTATGTTATTTTTGATATGAAACACTTTAGGCACAAGCAAGTGAGTTCAGGAAGGAAGAGCAGAGCAGTTCATCGTGCACATAAAGTAAGGGTGCTAGTAACATTCTGATATCCCTTGGGGACAAAACTGATGAAAGAGAGAACAGAGTTTAGAAGCACTTTCTAATTGAAAGTAATAGTAAAATGGTTAGTCATGAAAGTCATAATGTGATTAAAAGTTTAGAATTTACTAGTACATGGTTTTCTATTCTGAAGAAAATTAAGCCGAAGTAACTAAAGATGTGAATATAAAATATACTAAATACCTCCTTGATGATCTCATTCAAAACACAGGTAGTGTTAATCTGCTTTAGCTTCATCTGTTTGAGGGAAGGGAAAAGAAGAGAATTCCATACAGGAATTTAATGGTCTTTAAATTCACACCATTAATTAGCAGAACTATCCTAACTGTAGAATAGACTTGCCCTAAAAGGCAGAATGATCAAGAACATTGAAAGTTGCTCTGGGATTAATTTAAATAGAAGATTTCAGGGAATCTGCTGCTGAGAGATACTTTACCAACTCATGTCATTTTACTGACTACTTAGGAAAGGTCAGTCTCAGCACTATTAAAACAACTTTTCAGCAATCAAAAACACTTGCTTTGAGCAAAGATGGTTCACAGAAGAACATTTTTTCAAATAACTGTGCATTAAGGCAGGATTCTGGGTGCAGTGAAGGGTATACAAATTGAGACTGAAATTCTTATTAGCTTTTTTAATTTAACCTTTTTAGCATTCACTTTTATTAAAAGAAAAATAATTTCAGTTTATTGGGGGTGAAACTAGTTCAAAGAAAACAACTATGTCATCAGAGGCATGCAAGACAATCGTCTGCAGAAAGAGGGGTGAATCCTGGAAACAATTTCTAAATGGTAATTTAGAAATGTAATTGAAACAATTAAACATGTGCGTACCTGAGGGACAATAAGGAGCACTGCACTGAATAATTCCAATAGTTAATAATCAACAATGACACTTCAACATAAAGGTTGAAAAACCAAAGAAGGCTCTTTTTTAATTCCCATTTGCTTTCCAGTTACTTCTTATAGACAGCACTGAAAGATTTCTGTACATTTATCACTCTCATGATTTATTTTCAAATGCTATACTGTTTTGTTAAGAAATCGACAAACCAGAAAGGACATTGCTGAAACTTCAAATATACTAGTTAAGACATACTCCAAAATATATTCTTTGCTTTTGCTCTTTGGGATGCGTGTACAAAACAGACTGCTTACATCTCCTACATCTCCTGTCACTAATTCTGAGCAGCCTGGGGTTGGGGGAAGGAATTTTTGTCATATGAATGTATTTCCCATTTCTTATCAGTTATGGCTTTTTCTGCACTATGCTGCTATTTCAGCTTGGCATTGCAGCACTGCATTTCTCCTGTTTCCCTCCCCTGTGTGCTGCAATCCCGACCTGGTACAACATGACCAGAGCAGCAGGCTCAGGGAGCCATGGGATGGGAAAGCGGTGGGGGCAGGCCACTTGCTCCTTGCACTCCCCTTGCTGGTAGTACTCCTACCGCTCCTTTTGACCAAGTACAGAAGCTGTTCATAGAGGAAGCAGGTACTGAGGGTATTCAGTGAAGGTAAAGGAGACTATTCCATGTCTCAGAAGAGCAGGAGACCATCAGGGTGTTACAGAGTCACTTTTACTGCATGTTGCAGCCTCCTCCTTGTGGTAGAGTCTCCAGAGGAAAAGGATGTTAGTGAGAACAGAGACCACAGTCCTCAGCTACCATGAAGCCAAACCCAGTTTTTGATCTCTTCTGCAAAAGGGTTAAAAGTGCTGCAGTGCTTCTTTGTATTGTTATACTGTTTAATTTATGCATTTATATTTCTACTTTTGGTCTCATGAAAGAAACACAAGCTATTGATTATTTTTAATGTATAACGGGAATGAACCTCTTCTTCATACCTCGGTAAGAAAATAGACATCATCAATGAGCTGATGTGAGTGAGATATTCAGCAGCAGTGATTTAACCTAGTGAGATTAATCTAGCTGGATTCCTCATATAGGCAGAGGAGAGTTCTTTTGAAGTTTATTGCAAACCTAGAATTTAATTTAAGTAGTCTGTCCTTTCTTGGAGGGATTCTTTTCCCAGCTGTAGAAGGAGCCTAGTGTTCCCAGACTAACATTAGCTTTTGTGAATGTTAGCTTCCCTACTTCGAGTCTCCAAAAGTCAGCAATTCTAAGAAAAAAAACCCTGTAAAATCAGCCTGAAATAAATCCATGGATGTTAATAGTTAATAACAATTTTAATTCATTATTTCCCATACAGTTTCACTGAAATGGATAAAAGTAAAATCTGAATAATAACTGTATATTTAGACAGTATTAGTTCTCACAACTGTTGAATAAGATAGACTATTAAACCATATGAGAACTAATTATGAGTTTTCAGAGGGATTCCATGCAAAAGGGGCTGGGATATTCAATTAGAAGACTTAGAAATGAAAGTTATTTTTATTATTATTCTAATAATCTTGAAAATGATATGGTTATGTTAAGTGTTAAAACCATGTAAAATGATAAAACTATCATTTAACAATTCATGTGCACTGAAGTAAAAGTGCCTCTGGTTGTCCCCAGGTAACTGTCACCAAAACCTTCCATCCTCTAACTAAATCATCATCATAAATGTGACCAAAGTGAAACCAAACAATAATCTTTGCAGTCAGTGATAAAGATTTATAACCTGCTTTTCAATTTGTGTCACTGCCCCAAAGTTATGCAGAGTAGATCCAGGGGAATTTTATTCATTCAATCACTGTGAACAAAGGATGTGACCTCCTGCAAAATCAGGTAATTTGCACTTAATGTAGTGGTGTAAACATTTATCAACATGGAAGCCTGTCATTGTGTAGGGTTGTGTAGTTTGGGGATTTTGGCTTTGCTTTTAACCTGGAGGCCATCTTAACCAAATTGAATTAACTTATAATTTGTGTTTTTCAGTAAGGTTGGTGATGTGATGCATAAGAGTAACTAAAAATAGAAGTTCCTCATCACTGTATTAAATGACCTAACTTCTGTAACACTGAATGAAATACAGCTCCTATTTAAACACTAAAATAGCTGGTGTATCAAGGACCACTTTCTGCATTCCTATGACTCTAACTCATTTGAATTTTTAATGGACAAGAACATGACTGACTTTCATCCTAAATACATCCTCATTCCAAGGCAGAAATTGGACAAGAGAAAAACATAAAAGACATAGCAGTGAAATTGAATCTTTCATCTAAGTAAACAGTTAAGCACGTGAGTATGTAAGGAAGCCCAGTTACATCAGTAGAACTACCCAGCTGCTTTAATTTAAATGTCTGTTTACATACTTTGCTGGACTAGGACCTTAATGAAGTAATTGTTATGCTTCTATCTTTTTTTTGCACACAGGTAAATGATAAATTTAGTGATTAAAAATGCTTTTCTTGCAATTTTATGAGCATCAAGAGCAAGGTGGTGTCATCCATCACAGAGACAGTCTCCCTAACAAAATTGATTTTTTAATTCTTAAGACTCAGTATTGTAAGGAACGTAAAGAATGTCACAGGCCTACTGACAGACTCTCAGAAGAATTTGTGGTAAGACACGATAAGTTTCTTACTAAAGTATATGAGCATCAGATTATCCAACACAGATCCAATGAAGCTATGAAGCCATGAAGATTTACCCCAAATAAGAAATGGATTATGAAGCTGTTCCACATCCACATCCACAATTTTAGATTCAAATTCTGGAAATATTTATGAGTATACTTAATTCTAGGTATGAACTAATATTCATTTTATGATGCTAACCAACAATGAATACTTACTTTGATATGCAGGACAGTTTACCATATGCCCCATGTCTACTTTGTATTGCAGGATAAAACTGGCCTACCACTCAAAGTACCAAAAGAGGTAGATCACAACTTCTTTGGTGTCAGCCTTGATCTTTTATAATGCACATCAGTTTACACAGGTTTAGTAAAAAATCTGATATCCAAACATCATTAGGAATATCATTAAAACAGACATCTGGGTCCTATCTATTCCAACTAACTATAGTCAGTTTGTTAATCTTTTGGAAAGCACACCAGAAAGTAAGTGAATGCAATACCTACTGACATTATAGGGAAACATTCACACTGTTGGTCAATTGAAAATGCAATATTATTTTAATAGAAAGCATAGCAAGTTCTTCACTAACATCCCTAGGCCTACCCAAACAAAACCTTATAGGGAACATTGACTTTCCAGATTCAAATTGTAAAGTCTGGGAAGTCTCTTCTTTTTTTTTATATTTCCCCAAGGAACTTGAATCAATCTTTCAGGACGACGTCCAGTACTGCAAACTTGATTTAAATCCAGTTGCAGTTGGTGTGATCACATGCCAGCATTGATCACGTACAGACCAAGAGAAGCAAAAAGATAACAAATATATTTGTTGATCTTTCATCTGTGTTTGAAATCACTGTTATCTACTTTTACTTTGATCATTAAAACGCTCAGCAGTAGAAAACAGAAAATTTACCTTGGCTACCAAACCAGTGACATGACAGACAATGGATTTTCAAGCGTCCACACTCAATATTTTTTTCCCCCTCTTTCCCATTAAGCCTTTCCCATTCATCAAGTCCATCATCAAAATTATATATTTGAATTACATTATGCTTGTAATACAGAAGGCTGAACAAATCCTTAAAAAAAAAAACAACACAAAACATGACCATTCTAGTGACTTATGTCAAAGATTAGCAATTGAAACCAAGTGCTTTACAAGATTGCATTATCTGTATTCCACTTGAACAAGCAAAAGCCATAAAACAGCTCACAATAAATTTCTGTTACACAAGACCAAGGTAAATCAACAACTATCCAAAGTATCTTGCAGCTGCAGAGTAGAAGTCCTAGTTACCAAAGCAAATGAAAGACAAAAGACCAATAAATATCACGAACAAGCTAGCATATAGTACCAAGACAGTGATACTTATACCCTAGGGATTTTAGCACAGGCATTAATTATGCCTTCAGCAGAGCATTGCTGCCATTTGCTAAAGCAGCCCTCATATCACACTGCTAGATAAAATCTCACTTTAAGAATGATAAGTGATGTGTTAAATTCTGTTCTGAATTCCCTGGCTCCCTATTGTCAAACACTGTGCCAGCAAGTATCAGACATGAAGGACTGATGTTACAGAAGCACCAAAAATTATGACTGATACCAACTTAGTAGGCTATAATTGCATTAATGATACACATAGCCACTTAAAATTCTAGCAAACTTCTGAATATATCCCTAGATCTTTCAACAGAACAGAGAAAAAAAATTGAATTATTAAAAAAAAAGAAAAAAAAAAGACAAGAAACATCAGTTATTTGATATTCCAAACAAGGACTTTCTTGGCTCCAACAGAATTAATATGAAGATCCAGTTTTCCTTTGATATTGGACTATACTCAGTCATATCCTAACAGTTCACAGAAGTCATAAATATCCTTTACAGTAACAGAGCCACACAGTTTTCTATATTGCAGCCCTGGCAAATTGAGATTATCACTCATACATGAGTATACGTTCAATGCAAAAGGCCTAAAAGGAATTCATTAAGTCCTCTCTGGCTCTGTTGAATGGCTCTATAACCAGTGTGTGAATTTATCATCTACTGTTGCTTCTCAAAAAGCCATATGCATGGGAAAGAAAGCAAAAAGAGCACCAAGACACAAGAATAAACATATTTTTCTCACATAAGGTATCTTGATGCATGATGTTAGGCACAGATAAAATGCTCACAGGAGTGTAGCCTTAGTCATGAGAATTTAGCCTTAAATTTTAAAATTCAAGGGAGACTATGGTATCTGAAGCCTGCATGTACTACTTTTCAGTAGCCTTTTCAATATTCAGGCAGCCTTTTCAATATTCTGCATTTTGTTGCTCTATTTGCTTACAGATTACTAAAGCTGTAATCATGAAAAATTGTTGCTAGCAAATGAAATTTCAAAAAGCTAACAAAATCAAAAGTAATTCTGTTTACTATTATCTTTCAAGGACTATATAACACTTTTGACAGTTATTGCAAAGAATATGAAATGTCATAAACCTTTTATCATAACAAAAGATTTTCACAGCAATTGAAAATAATATGAACTCAGTACAATCATGTCTACATTTCCAAACAAATTAATCTAGCACCATTCATCATGACTGATAGTCATGAAAAGAAGTAATCCTGGGCTGGAAGGTTTGCTCCAGGTCATATTTCACCTATGGCTAAAACACAGCCTGTAACCTCTGAACCTCTCGCTAAATAGGCCATGAACAACAGTGTTGGATTTTACTGAGGGAGAGGGAAAGGGAAAGAGAAAGAGTGGAAGGCAGTGGGGGAAAAGGGAATTGTTGTTTTAAACATTTAAATGCTTTTCCCCTCCACTGTTAGAAGCATCATGACATAACAGAATAACTCAGAACATAGCTGCTCTTTTTATTTCTTATAGAAATAGGAAAAGGCTGCCACTATTTTTGAAGACCTATACATGACAATTGCAACAGGATGCAGACAGGATAGCTGAAAAACCCTTTGTGATTTCAGCGAAGCCTCCGAGGCGAGGAGCTCCGAGACAGAGGACCGCGTCGGCGGACCGTTGCTGGATCGGCTAAACCGCGGCAAAACCGCGCAGGGAAGGGAGAAAAAAAAAGGGCTCGGAGAGAGCGGGCTACGGCAGCCCCGCCCCGGCCCGGCCCCTGAGCAGGAGGGAGGGAGCTCCTGACGCGGGCCCGGCTCTGACTCAGCGTGGGCAGGTACAGGAGTGACGGCGGCAATTCCCTTCCCTTCCCGTACAAGAGCAGCCCCCAGGGAGCGCGGCGACCAGGACGGGCAAGCAGGGCGTGGCGCGTCAGTTTGCACGGCAGGTCGCGCAGGCAGGGCGTGTAGGGAAGGCGAAGGCACCCTACTAGCTCAAGAGGAACTATGAAAAGTGAGTTCATTCGGTAGTCCCCATCCTTTCAGAAGAAACTCAGCTATGGTATTCACTCGTCAGAAAGCGATGCCCTCTGTGCTCGCCAGAGTGGATGTGGCTACCCAGACGGAGCTCCCACAAAACCATGCGGCTACCCAGGTCTCAGGCTGCAGGGAGTGCCAGGGCTTCTCGCTGTTCATGCATGGCAGCCCTGCGGACAGCTGTGTGAGTTGTGACCAGGTGGATGATTTGCTCTGTATGGTGACAGAGCTACGGGAGGAGGTAGAAAGGTTAAGGAGCATCAGGGAGGCTGAGAAAGAGATCAACTGGTGGTGCCATGCTCTGCCCCCCCTGAGACAGGAACAGCAGCAGCAGCCACCAGTAAGAACCCACGATCCAGGGGATCCTGTATCCCCCCTGCACCAGGCTGAAGGCAGCAGCTCAAAAGAGGAGAGTGAATGGAGGCAAGTCCACGCTCGTGGCAGCAGGAGAAAGCCCTCCTTGCCCACCTCGCCTCCCGTGGTGCCTCAGTACAACACGTATGAGGCCCTGGAGGTGGAAGGCCAGTCAATGGAGGATGAGGATGACAGTCCATGTGCACCAGAGGTGTCGCCTAGGTCAGAAGAACGTACCTCTCATATTAACACCACCTCCACAAGGAAGAGAAGGCAGGTTATAGTTGTGGGTGGCTCCCTTCTGAGGGGAACCGAGGGTCCGATATGCTGGGCGGACCCTCCTCTTAGGGAACTCTGCTGCCTCCCTGGGGCCCGGGTGGAGGATATCACCAGGATATTCCCTAGCCTGGTACGGCCCTTGGACTATTACCCTCTACTGCTCTTCCATGTGGGGGGCGATGAAGCTGCAACACGAAGTCCTAGGGCAATCAAAAGAGACTTCAGGGCCTTGGGACGGCTAGTAAGGGACTATGGAGCACAGGTTATTTTCTCCTCTCTCCTTCCAGTTGTGGGCAGTGACACTAGAAGGAACAGAGGTACCCAATCTATTAACGCATGGCTCTGTGACTTGTGTCATCGCCACGGATTTGTTTTTTTTCTCAACAGGATGGCCTACACAGCACTAGGTTTGCTGGTGTCTGATGGGATTCATCTTTCTCAAAGGAGAAAGAGAATCTTTGCTCAGGAACTTGCGGGGCTCATCGACAGAGCTTTAAACTAGACTCAGAGGGGGAGGGGAGTAATATCAGGCTTGCCTGAGAGAAGGTGAGGGACGATGTGCCACGGCTAGAGGGAGCGGGTGCCTCTGAGTGAGGGCACTCAGCCTGTGTCTCTGAGATATGCTGGGTACACTGGGGCACAGCTGAAGTCGAACAGAGTTGAGCTAGGGGATACTGAGGCAATAGGAGTCAAGATGGAAACACCAGTGAAACACCTCAAAGCACACAAGGGGTGTTCCTCTATGAAGGAGACATGGACAACAGCCCAGCTGAAGTGCCTCTACACCAATGCACGCAGCATGGGCAACAAGCAGGAGGAGCTGGAAGGCATTGTACACCAGGAAAACTATGATATGGTTGCCGTCACAGAAACATGGTGGGATGACTCGCACAACTGGACTGCAGCGATGGATGGCTATAAACTCTTCAGGAGGGATAGGCAAGGCAGAAGAGGTGGTGGGATAGCCCTATACGTTAGGAAGTGTCTGGATAGCTTAGAGCTTAATGATGGTGACGATAGGGTGGAGTGTCTATGGGTAAGAATCAGGGGGAAGGCCAACAAGGCAGATATTGTGGTGGGATTCTGTTACAGACCACCCAACCAGGATGAGGAGACAGACGAACTAGTCTATAAGCAGCTGGGAGAAGCCTCACAATCGCTATCCCTTGTTCTTGTGGGGGACTTCAACCTACCAGATCTCTGCTGGAAATACAATTCAGCAGAGAGGAAACAGTCTAGGAGGTTCCTGGAGTGTGTGGCAGATAACTTCCTGACACAGCTGGTGAGTGAGCCAACTAGGGAAGGTGCCCCGCTGGACCTCTTGTTCACAAACAGAGAAGGACTTGTGAGCCATGTGATGGTTGGAGGCTGTCTTGGGCAGAGTGATCACGAAATGATAGAGTTTTTGATATTTGGAGAAGCGGCAAGGGGGGTCAGCAGAACTGCCACCTTAGACTTCCGGAGGGCAGACTTTGGCCTGTTTAGGAGACCGGTCAACAGAGTGCCCTGGGAGGCAGCCGTAAAGGGCAAAGGAGTCCAGGAAGGCTGGACATTCTTTAAGGAGGAAGTCCTAAAGGCACAAGAGCAGGCTGTCCCCAGGTGCCGAAAGACAAGCCGGCAGGGAAGAAGACCAGCCTGGCTGAATAGAAAGCTTTGGCTAGAACTCAGGAAAAAGAGGAGAGTCTACGACCTCTGGAAGAAGGGGCAGGCAAGTCAGGAGGACTACAAAGGTGTAGCGAGGGGCCAAAGCCAACCTAGAGCTCAATCTGGCTACTGCCGTAAAAGACAAAAAAAATACTTCTTCAAATACATTAGCAGCAAAAGGAGAGCTAAGGAGAATCTCCAGCCTCTAGTAGATGGGGGAGGGAACACAGTGACAAAGGATGACGAAAAGGCTGAGGTACTTAATGCCTTCCTTGCCTCAGTCTTTAATAGTAGGGCCAATTTTTCTCTGGCTACCCAGCCCCCTGAGTCGGCAGATAGGGACGGGGACCAGAATGGAGCCCCCATAATCCAGGGGGAAATGGTTAGTGACCTGCTACACCACTTAGACACTCACAAGTCTATGGGGCCTGATGAGATCCACCCGAGAGTACTGAAGGAACTGGCAGAAGTGCTCACCAAGCCCCTGTCCATCATTTACCAGCAGTCCTGGCTAACTGGGGAGGTCCCAGTGGACTGGAGATTAGCAAATGTGACACCCATCTACAAGAAGGGCTGGAAGGAGGATCCGGGGAACTACAGGCCTGTCAGCCTGACCTCAGTACCGGGGAAGCTGATGGAGCAGATCATCTTGAGTGCCATCACACGGCATGTAGAGGATAACCAAGAGATCAAACCCAGCCAGCATGGGTTTAGGAAAGGCAGGTCCTGCTTGACCCACCTGATCTCCTTCTATGACAAGGTGACCTGCCTAGTGGATGAGGGGAAGGCTGTGGATGTTGTCTACCTAGACTTCAGTAAAGCCTTTGACATGGTTTCCCACAGCATTCTCCTGGAGAAACTGGCTGTTCATGGCTTGGACAGGTGTACTCTTTGCTGGGTAAAGAACTGGCTGGATGGCCGGACCCAAAGAGTGGTGGCGAATGGAGTTAAATCCAGTTGGCAGCCTGTCACAAGTGGTGTCCCCCAGGGCTTTGTATTGGGGCCAGTCTTGTTCAATATCTTTATCAATGGTCTGGACAAAGGGATTGAGTGCACCCTCAGTAAGTTTGCAGATGACACCAAGTTGGGCGGGAGTATGATCTGCTTGAGGGTAGGAAGGTTCTACAGAGGGATCTGGACAGGCTGGATCGATGGGCTGGGGCCCATTGTATGAGGTTCAAGAAGGCTAAGTGCAAGGTCCTTCACTTGGGCCACAACAGCCCCATGCAATGATACAGGCTTGAGGAAGAGTGGCTGGAAAGCTGCCCAGCAGAAAAGGACCTGGGGGTGTTGGTTGACAGCCACCTGAATATGAGCCAGCAGTGTGCCCAGGTGTCCAAGAAAGACAACAGCATCCTGGCTTGTATCAAAAATAGTGTGGCCAGCAAGAGTAGGGAAGTGATCATGCCCCTGTACTCAGCACTGGTGTGGCTGCACCTTGACTACTGTGTTCATTTTGGGCCCCTCACTACAAGAGAGACACTGAGGTGCTGGAGTGTGTCCAGAGAAGGGCAACGAAGCTGGTGAAGGGTCTAGAGCAGAAGTCTTCTGCGGAGTGGCTGAGGGAACAGGCCTTGTTTAGCCTGGAGAAAAGGAGGCTGAGGGGAGACCTTATTGCTCTCTACAACCACCTGAAAGGAGGTTGTAGAGAGGTGGGGGTCGGTCTCTTCTCCCAGGTAACAAGTGATAGGACGAGAGGAAATGGCCTCAAGTTGCGCCAGGGGAGGTTTAGAGTGGATATTAGGAAATTTTACTTCACTGAAAGGGTTGTCCAGCATTGGAACAGGCTGCCCAGGGAAGTGGTTGAGTCGCCATCCCTGGAGGTATTTAAAAGACGTTTGGATGAGGTGCTTATGGACATGGTATAGTGGTGGTCTTGGTAGTGTTAGGTTTACGGTTGGACTTGATGATCTTAAAGGTCTTTTCCAACCTATACGATTCTGTGATTATAAAGCTGAAACTGAAAAGTAAAACCTTTGTTCCTTTCAAACCACAATGAAATTCCCATTGACTCAGGAGATGTGGAAGGGTCAGATACCTCCATTAGATAAATCAGTAAAACACTCAAATGCCAATGAAATGCAAACTCATTAATTAGATAAACTGCAGCAGTATTGCAGAGAGTATATCACCAATTGGCTAGTAATTAGCTGGCACTTTTTTTATACAGGCTCTAAACACCAGCTTGAGTGTGTCACACAAAGACCATACTTTTGATTCTGCCTTTGAAAGAAACGAAAGTTATTGTGAAGGAGTATCATCTAGAATGAACTGAGCAGAGAGGTTGGAACACTTGTTCTTATTTCCAGCTTGACCATGACTCTGTTTTGTGACATTTTAGTCATAAAACAATCACAGTTCCTCCACACTTATGCTTTGATTTACGTTAGTACTAGAAACAAAATCTACTGTTTAGCCATGTTCAAGAAAAACATAAAAAGTGTTGAGAATCAATCCTGGGAAGCATTCTTTCCCATTTTTTTCCAAAAACTGACCCTGAATGCAAACTGTTTTTCACTTTTTAACAAGTTCAACTTGCTCTGCTATTTGCATACCTGTTGTTATTTGCATAGCTCTTCACTACTGTTGAAGACATTGGGAGGAGTGCCGATTCCTGTGTGTTCTACTCTGATTTATGCAATTCCAGTACAAGTTCCATATTGCAACACATCAAAACTTTAATGAATAGTACCATCAGAGTTCATTCCTTACCTGAACCAAACCAATCACTAGTTATATACTGTGCTCATCACTAAAGCAAAGCATTCACAAATGCTATCTATACACAGCAACAGCTTTGGTTTTATTATCTTTTAGCAATTTGTTCATTCATTTTCAGCCCATACTATATTAGTTTTAGTTCCTTTAGAAATTAATCAAGTAACTTTATGTTTACACATACATACAGTATGCCTTGCATTTATATAAGCTATATTATACTTTTCTGAATTCCATGTACCAAGAAAAGTATATTCATAAACTGATCATATTTTTAGCTTAGCAGTAATCACATCTATTACACGTCAATGTGACTAATGGCATGTTTATCTAATAGTTCAGGTCTCTGATTACTACCTCTGTAGACATATCTGAGTTATTGTAGGTACTAATAATAGCATATCTATGATGATGTAAGTGCTAGTGTGGACTAAAAAGTTCAACCTATGCACTAGGACGTTTTGTTTGCACTTAGTTCTATTCAGAAATGGCTACACAAAATAACTGTCAATGTTCGCTATTTTAAAACAAATATCATGACTAATTATACTGCACTCTATATTTGAACTGCAGGGTGAAAAAAAGCTTCAGCCAAACCAAGGGATATGTCTTTGGGAGAAGAAGTTATAACCCTTACCTCTTTGTTCCTGTGACAAAAATCAGCACAAAAAATGTGCTTTAGCTCAGGCTTCAGATACAACTTGTATCTGTTGTGGGCTTTGTACGTGCAGCCACCTTAGTTGTGTTTAACAGGATCCCTCTGAAGTTAGCAGAGGTATCTTATCCCAAGTGATACAATGTTTCTGAGCCAAAGAAAAAAAAAAGTAGCAGTAGCTCAGTTATATAAATATGTAATGTCAGTCTTTTCACTGTCAAGCAGTGAATACATTAATAGTGAAATATCTTAGTCCAAAGGACATGATATATTCTATGTAAAACAAAAAATGAGAATATAAATTGCTTAAGCAAAAATTTCAATTCAAAACTGACTTAAAGTGTAATTATTCCCCTAGGTCCCTGCATCACTATAACAGAATTTTTGTATGCTTTTTTAGCATGACAGCAAGACATAGACAACAGGTTACCCTTATAATCAACTCTTCATAGTCAGTAGGCATCTGAAGTCATTGCTGGTTCAATTAAGAGCTCTATTGACATGACAAATGATTGGACTCCATCAGTTTCATTTGTGGTTTCACCCTCCTACAGTAAATTTGCTTCACTTAACACACCAAAAAGATGCCAGCTTGATATATGGTAATTTAAATTTAAATGTTCAGCAAGACATAGCCGTCTGGTGTTTACCTTTCTCCCCTTTCCCCTCTTCAATACATAGAGTATTGCACAGAGTACAAATTTGAACTCTCTTAACCTGAGAAAGAATAGATGGCTCTACTATGAGCCCTTAAATTTGAATTCATCTCTTCAGGCAAAACACTTTCTTTTTCATTTTATTCCAGAAGAGAGAAAGAGGTGGCATAGACATGATCATGACTGTCGTAGTCAGAGTTATTTTATTCCAGTGGAAAATTTCCAAACCCAAGAGAAAATGTTCACAATCTCTTCAATTAACGGCTGTTTTGCAGTGGCTACATTAGGAAAAAATAAGATATTAATGTAGAAAATATTAAATTATGCTGAGTATTTTTCAGAGATAAAGGAATGTTTATGTTGCATGAATCATTTCTAGTAATGACTTTTAAGTCACAAATTTGATTTGTAAAGTGGAAGGAAATTGAGATATTTTACAAAAAAACCTTTAATGCACTTTCTATTCCCACTGGAATGTGTTGACTAAGGAAAAAAAAAAAAAGAATAGTTCTCTTTTAAGAACTCAATATAAGATTGTTCTTCATTTTTTTTCTTTAAAATACATTTGATATGGACTTTTCTCCATGTTGTAGAAAACAGTATAAAAAATGCTTCAGTGTTTTGTTTCAACCTTGTTCACTTCATCAACAAGAAAAAGCATAGCACAGATATATTTTTTTAACTCTTCCAGAAATTTTTCAGTTCGGATGCTTGATATATTTAAACATTACCTTCTTACAGTAACACTATTGGTCCTAACTCTGGGTATATGACTGAATGACAAAAACAAGACCATTAATGGGATTTGTATGAATAATATATATATATATACATATATTGCTAGAAATAAGGTATGCAAAATGTGGACTTTTTTTTAAACGTTTGTAAACTTTATCTATAAAAATCAGGGACATAGAGCCAAGTTATTTTTCGTGCACAGACAATTACATTTCTTCTTCTGAACAAAGATGAAAGGATAAATATCAGGACTCCACCTAAATATATCTGTGCATAAAAAGCAAAATTCCAAATTTTATGACAAAATTTCAGCTCTTTCAATCTTACTCAGTATGTCTGCGTCTGAGGAAAAGCTGAAGGAGGACCAAAGAGCTAAAACCAAGGCATCTTAACACTGAAAGAGTTCTTTTGCTATATAATTCTCAGTGATCTTGCCAGAGCATACATGCTATGGACATAGCTGCTCATACAACCAGCTTCCAAATGATATGTTTTCTTGAGTGGAAGCCTTGTACAGACAACATTAAAAGTGGATATCATGACACTCCCAGTAATGATGCAATGAAACTCACAACTAGTTCTTCTCTTCACATAGATTCATTTCACAGATTGTGTCACAAATTTTCCCAAGTTCCTCCATGTCTTTTGGACATGACATCAACAGATACTACAGCAGAGTGAGCAGCTGCTTAATCAGGTTGATACTTTTTTGCAAATCAAAATGTAAATTTGGAGGAAGCAATAATTATGAGGGCTGCTGTACTCAGAGGCCAATTTTAACCTTACCCTAGATTCAATAGCAAGTTTTAATCATAAACAGATCTCTCAAGAAAAAAAATATTCTCCATTTTACAAAAGGAAAAGTAGCAGACCATGCCTTTGACAGAATTTTAGCTGTCCATATTAATAAAAGTTGGTATCTTCAAATGTTATGGATGAAAGAAATTGGAAGATCTTTGTACAAGCTTCACATGAAAGGCTAAGTAGACTAGATACAAATGAACAGGAAACTTCTACAGGTACCCAGCACACTCTTGATCACTCCCAAGACTTCTCTTTATGTACAGTCTCATCAATGAGTTTAATAGCAAATAAAAGGAAGAAGCTGAGGAAACTGACTAAGATTAGGTTTAGATACAGAACACCTAATATTTAAAATGAAATTGATGTATTCAAACTTCTAAACCCTCAAATAAAAAATACAATGCAGCTTATTTTGAGCATAGAGAAGTCCATATACATGAGTCAGTGTTGGTGTGCATGTATCTAAAATCATGTAAGAAAAAGCAATTTAATCCTGATAAAGACTTTACAAAGAAACAAAATTCTAAAGGGCATGTTAGATGTTAGGAAAGCACTTCAGAGATGAAATGCATGATGTTTACTCTTCAAGTCTGGAAACTTTCTGACACCAAGGTTTTGAGAACAAAACAAACATCTTACTCTTATGAGAGCTGCATAAATAAAATCCCAAACCCTCTCTACAAAATTCATTCATGTACCAGAATCACACAAAAACTGAAGGCTGGATGTCTGTGCATGGATTCTGTGGCTTAAAACCACATTCAGGCTTTTAAGGAAGAATAAGATGCACATGCAGTGTAAACTTTATGATAGAAATAGTCTAGACTTTGCAAACCTCTGTGGAGATAAAATGTTTTATATAATTGCCTATAGAGAGAGCTATAATTATCTCCTGTATTAACATGAACTATATCAAACATAATTTTTTTCAGTTACATATTTATCTAGTAAAAAGTTGTTCATTCACCTCATACAGCAACAAATGTTATTCACCTAAAAGATTTTCAAAACATATTGCTTAGAACATATGTTCTCAGAGCAATATCAATTTGACTAACCATTTCACTTTACTGAAAGTCTTAGTTAGAAACCTGAGTACCATGTTTTCTTTGATATAAATTTAAATAACACAGTCTTCTGAGCTCATCTACAAAACAGTAAATGTTTTTGTCAAAATAAGAGAATAGCCAGTTCTATTATTTCTGCTCCACAAGCCTTTGCGGAAGCAACAGAAGTGAGACAGTTTTTATATTTCTATTTAATACGTTAATTTCATTTTCCCTTTTATAGTTCAATAAATAAATAATCTTGATTAAGGAAAGTGGAGGTAGGCTGATATGCACAAAGCTTTATTCCCACAGTCCTCTGCTGATGGTATATATACACTTCAAGGTCATCTTGCAAAAAAACAGGGATAGGGAAGAGGTTATACGGGAAGTGGGAGAGGCCCTCCAATGAGAGTCCTCTCCTGGGGTTTCTCTCCTCTGCAGCGAGAGGTCACAATCACATCCAAACCAAAACAAAAACAACAAACAAGAAACACCCTAGCATTTTTCCCTCCATACAGTAATACCTTCCATTGACACTCAATTTTTCTATTGGTCTTTGTTTCATGACCAATTCTGGCACTGATGTTTAACTAGGTACAATTTCTGTACACTACCTGACTGCTAGATCTTAAGCACATCTATTATTGGGTAATATTTATTGGAAATTAAAGTTACTATTATTTGCTTATCATCTGTTGCACTTATTGTAGTATGGAGTCAACAACCTAGAAGCTGACAGGTAGACTGAGGGAGGAGGAGATGGGAGGGTTACAACAAACTGAAACTATAAAGCAATGCAGTAAGAAGACAGTGGACAGATAGGATGACAGACATAGAAACATTCCTTTTCTCAGGTTAATCATAACAATGATTCAAACTGCACCAGTGCAAGGCCACAAGGCCACAAGGATAAGAGCACTTGAAATACCTGGCCAAAGTATCTCAACTGCCCCAGAGCAGCACCAGGGTGTGGAGGTGACAGGTTTCAAGTGGAAAGGCAGACTAAAAACAGAAATGGAAGGCCTTTAGCAATACAAAAGTACTTACATCCATGCAACAATATACCTATTAAAGTTTCAATGTACTTCCTTCCAGATGAAAAATATGTGTTAGACCACCTGATGACTTATCTTGTTATGGAAATAATAAAAATTAGCAAAAGCAAAGTAATAAAAGACATGACTAAATGTTGTGTTTTTTTCCCCTACAAATCTGCATACGTAAGTAACACCTTCACCTTCAAAACTATGATAGGAGTATGGTATGTGAACATAAATAAAATACGCCATTTCCAGGGTCCCTAGATGGATGCCTCTTCTATGGCTAAGAGATGTTAGTTGGTAATTTTTCAAAAGTTTTCCTAAATAAGAGTGGGAATGGATCAGGGTTTTTTCCATACCACTTAGTTTTCAAATTTTGCAAGCAGACCTGCTTTACATCAACAAGAAAAAAACGTCCCAAAGGTTCTCATAAAAAGGGAAGGAAGCTGATATTCATTTTCAGATACCCACTCCAATTCAAGCTGAGTAAAGGATGAAACTCAGGTTTCCTGTGTACTAAGGTTTTTTTTGTTTAATATGGAGTAGGATACTCAATAATGTTTCACATGCCCTAATCCTCATACAAATCAAATGCATTGAGTTCTTTCCTGATTGAGATGAACTCTACTGTTATAAAGGCTTTTACTGATTAAAATTTAATTGAAACTAGTATAGTCCCATGAATAGTTTTCATAGTGATCATTCAGAACTATCAAATGAAAACCAACCATATGGGAAGAGATTCCCTGTCAAAAATATTTCTTAAAGCATTGTGATTGTTTCCATTTTTTTAAACCAGATATTTGTGTTGAGCAATGTAGGTTTCATTCTAGTTACTGATTTATTCAAGATGATGTGAGAAATTATGACTCTGAGTCTTTTGTAATTTTACAATGATGCAGTACATGTGCAAAATGAGCAAACAATATTTGACATTCATTTTCAAATTATGTTCAGTGGTGGTCCCACGTTAGTATGATTCTGCCTTTCCCAGCTTGCCTGCCTCACTTCCTAGTTTATTTCCCCTTTTTTAGATCTGAGTTCCAATTCATTGATCTCATATATGTACTAAGGCCAATAGTATATTATGTCAGTACAAACAAAAGCTGACTGTCTGAGATTTCATTTTATGAGAGAGAATGAAAAATGTAAAAACAACAGTTCTCCTACAGGCTGTTTAGTATTCTTTATTTATAACCTTACTCTCCCACATAAATAATATATATACTTATAGTTATGACTGTGTTGACTGATTTAAACACTCTAAGATAAATGCATGACAGTGTGATCTACTTTATTATCTGACACACAGGAAAATAAGCTGTCGTATAAATATAGATTAATGTAATACAGTAGCATAAAGATGTGTTTTATATTCCTAAAATATTTACTGTGCATACAGAAAATGAGTATTTTAATTGTATTCTAAAACTGTATTGTTGTGAGATTATCTGAGTTTGACTGTAGAGGAAGATAAATCGTAATGCATTTTATTTACTGGAATATTTTAGATCAGTTCTATTAATTTGACTTGTAGAACATTAAAAACTGCTGGAGTATTTGTTGCTTGACAACAGGAAACATTATTAAACTGTAGGTTACATTTAATTGCAAGAAGAATGTTACTCAGTCACAGTTATTTTCAAGGACCAACAAATAGCAAGGGTCAAGGTTACAGCCCAGGTAATTATTACACTTACAAGTAAGAGAACAAGAATTAGATTATTCCTCCTGTATCTTGTACACTCTTCTATCACTCAGCAAACTGAATTATGTTGCACATCTAGAATGAAGTGTTACAGGATAATCTACATGATAAGGTCTTGCACTACTGGAGAAGTTATTAAAGAACCTCATAAACTTCCCTTCTGAAAGATATATGGAGCAGTCCATCTTTGATAAAGAGTAGCCGGGACTGAAATATCTACATGCCTCCTGATCCCTGATCTCTGGACAAGCTGTTACATATAATGTGCAGATAATATTTCTTTCCACTTGCATTGCAGCACAGTTGTTAAACGGAATACAAATTACATACTGACAATCCTTGAGCAGCATTTTAAAATTATACAAATCTTTGTAAAACTATACCGTATAAGAAGTATTATATTTCATTATGCCAATCTTATAGATGCATGAGGCAGCTAATTTTATCTTTCAACTTGTATTCAAAGCAGTGCAACTAATTTTAATGTTTTGGTTTTTGTTTTTTTTTTTATCTTTAGCCCTTTACTGTTCGAAAGGCAGGGAAAAGTATTTAAATTACATGTGATCTTAATTGCCTTCAAGAAAACTTGTAAAAGTGAATCAAATTTCTGGTTGTTTGGGAAACATTTTTGAGACCAGTATATGAAGAGAAAGGGAATAACACTGTGTTACAAATAAAAGTCATTTAAACTAAGTTTAAATTTAAAGATGTGTTTGGGGTTTTTTTTACGTTTATGTATTTGTCATCACTGAAGTATCCATCCATCAGCTGAAAAAGCATGCGCACAAACCAAATCATATTCCTGAATCACAACAAAAGCTCTAATAATTTAATGAAAATAAGCCAGATTTATAATAGCAATTTTGATGTATCCATTTCACCAGTAAGAAAGGATTTAGGAGCATTTTGACATATCAGTTGCTCTGCTACTTCTACAGATGACAGGTTCTGCTGCCACAAAATTCACATAATCATTCATTTATCACAGAAACAAGATGCAGATATAGAGCATATTTTATACCAAAACATTATGCTCTCTGGTGATAATATTAGATGTCCATAGACTTATTATTTTGATGAAATATCCACTCTATTCATGAGATGCAAACCCAAGCATTCAAAGCTCCAGCCAAATCTAACAGGTAAAATTATACAGTGTCTGTCTTAAGGAGACACTAAGGAGTAATGTGATAAGCACCTCATTCAGTTGCCTTTATTAATCAGTCAAAATAACAAGTTGCAAATTGACATCTGGGTTGACCATTGGGAGGGAGGTGGGAAGAAGCACGTTTGGCCAGGAACCCCAAGCAAGAATCTATCTAATTCATCTCTGCATCTAGACCCTTCAGCTGTGATCAGTACTGGATCAGCATTCCAGAAGGCCCATTGTTTTTACTGGTGTTATCAACTCACTAACAAACAAAATCAGCACATGCAACTAGTATGTGGCAGGAGTGCTATAAGTTGATGCCTAGCTAAACTTAACCATTTGCACTTGCCATTAGAATCCTCATGTAAAATTAAATCCTCTGGTAAAATTAAAGGCATAAATCATGCTGGACTTCAGCTACAATAATTTACATATCTATATTCTGTTTACTTACCCATAGCCTGTCTTAATTAAGCTCTTATTTATTCTGAACTGGTTTAACATTCCTTGCATTCTGAGCAGTATATTGTCAAATACTGACAGCATGAAATCTTAAAACAACTGTTTCAAAATTCCTTGAGAAATGGGAATGCACTTCGTTGGAAGTGATATCTATATAAGTTTATGAGATCACACACAGTCTAACTCTAACAGTTCATCAAACCAAATAACAAGCTAAACTGCATTAAATTATATAGTCATGGTAGAATAGACAGGTGCATGGATGATGCAAATAAATAATCCAAATCCAGTTTAATCTGAACAAAATGATGAGCTGCATTAACAATATTATTGTATTCTCTTTCCAGCCAGGAAAGGGAAGAGCGTTTGCATTTCTGGCTTGTTTATTTGGCAAAAGTCAAACTAAAAAAAAAAAAAAAAAAAAGCACTAAACATAGGACTATGCTGATGCTGAGCATAGCACTATTTAAGATTCCCTATGTGTTCCTTGGATAGAAGGACTACTCGTGATGTTTCTGAACTCCTGGGTTTTCCTAGGATATTAATGCTCATAATCAGTGCTTCATTATCACCTACTACAAAATTAAGGCATATCAGGGTGAAGAGAAAGTTGAGGTCAAAGTTAGCTTTGCAGGAAGAGGAGTAAATGCAAAAGAAGGTAGAGAAAGAGGGAGTCAAGGGACATTGAAAAGAGACCATCTGGTGAAAGGAACATGAGATTAGCCCCCCAAAAATCCAGAGAACTGGAGAGAATATTGTCTGTACAACCCCGGGATTAGCACTAACTGAGGAGGGTGTGACAAAGTAAGAAAATCAGGAAGAAACCACCAGAGAAGAAAACAAAGAAAACAGAAAGAAAAAAAATACCTCCTTCCTTTTTCTGATTATTTTTTGGTATTTTCTGGAAAGTTAATTTCAGCAACTAAGAAGAAGGATGGTGTCAAAAAGAAAGACTACAGGGTTAAAGAACATGAAAATTGACTTATTTTCCAGCTTGTCTGATGATGCATATCTAAGACATGCATATTGCACATAGAACCCAAATGAAAAACATTAATTAACTTCAAAATCTTCCCTTGAAGAACGTTGTTCCTCTCACATTTTTCAGTATGTTATTAACAGTTTCCTGTAGGACTGGCACCTGCCTGAAATTCCTTGTCTGTGATTTTCAGTCAACTTTACAGAGCCTAGGCAGTTTTCAATAGCTCTACAGTGACTGAGAACTCATTCAGGCCACATTTATTTCATCACACAAACCCTTTCCTACCATGGAGAGGAGGAAATGGATACCTCTGACAGATAAGAATTTTGCTGCCATATAATTGTCCCCTTGGAAATTGTATTCAATATGACAAACTCATTCAACGTGAAATCTTGGAACCTGAGCTATCAGTGAAATGTGAAATACTGATATCAAAGTGAGCTATAGGCAGATATTATTTCCTACTGTGACAGAGGTTATAACACACAAGGACTTTAAATGGACCTCAAATGCTGTTTTATATATATTTTAATTTCCTTCTAAAACGATATTGCAGAATAAGGGATAAATTAGAAGTGGCCATTTTCATTGTTATTTTCACCCTCATTCTTTCTCTTAATTGTATGTATGTGTTTAGGAGTTTCTTTTGTTTGTTTGTTTTAAGTAAACAAATGAGACAGAAGTGCTACAGGCTATTTTAAATCTGTTTGGGAGCTTTTATCAGTAACAAGATATGTGCAGACTGATTTTCAGCTACATTATTTTGAAAGCTGCGGTTTTTTTGTCTTCCAAAAAACCAGTCAAATAACCTAAAGAGCTTTACCTGACAAGTCCTAATTAAATCCAAGAATCTCTGTTTCCTTAGTAACCACTCAAAGCATCACTAGCATTCAAGAGAGAGCAGCAGGTGCAAGAAACCATAAAAATGAAAAATCTTATTTTGCCAATTACTTATTGAAATATTAGACTGAAGTATTTAATACCGGCTTCCTATTGATTTCAATGCTTTCTGAGTACAATCTTCTATCAATCTTTTAAATAATTATACACTACAGAAAGTCAATTCAATCATTTTTTTCTTTGGCATTCCACATTCTTGTGTTATAGGATAGTACTTGCATCCATTCTTGCAATGTACTTGCAATGTACTTGCATCCATTCTTGTGGTTTGGTACGATTGCATGTTTCAGAGTCAAGTACATACTCCTAATGTTATTCTAATATTCTTCATGAGCTTTTTTTGTCTCATATTTTTGAGACTTGTAGACTGTTATATGAAAGTATATAGTGCTGTAGAAACTGAGGAGACAGCATTTACATGAGCTTTACAGAGCAAAATAAGCTTTAGAAGGTAAAGCAAAATTATGTAATCATGGTGAATTAAAAATGGAAATCTGTGAGTCAGGACAGTCTATATTTCAACAGTAGACTTTTCAGCATGTTTTATTTCATATTTATGCTACAACTACTTTTTATAGGAATAATTTAGCTGTATTTAATACCTTCTGCCAAAATGAATTCAGTTTACATCAAAAGAATGTCTTAAAAAATAGGGTTGCCCAGCAGGGTCAACTGGATGAGGATGAAAGAATCAAGTTCATCTACTGCTTCAGTGACTCTGCTTGAGCGATGAATATGACCCAAACATACAGAGACAATCAGACTTAGACAAGGTATTTAACCAGAAATGATAGGTCTCTGGCTTTAGATTCTTAAATGCCACAGTCACCTTCCTTGAAACTTTCACCTCTTATCCTCACTTTTATGTCCCAAGTTATTTTCAACAAAATGGCCCTTTGCTCATTATAAGAACTTTAACAAGACACTTTACAATGGTAAGATGTTGAAATGCAGGTGTGCTTGTGTAGTGTGGCTAAACATGTATTTTGAATCCTTAATAGAGCAGTGTCCATTTTGCACATAAATGATGGTTTGGTAACAGTCCGTCATCCCATTGCATCCTCTGTTATAATCCCATTGCATTTTTTTAAATTACTTCTCCTTCTTAAGATCCTACCACATGTGGTAATTTCCCCCAAACAAACCTATTAGATTAAAAAAATAATAAAAGAATAAACAAAGGAAAAGGAGAAATAGCATAAAAGACAGATCATCCCAGGATACCTCTGTTTGACTATTTGCAGTTCTTACAGACCATCCTGTATCCATTCTCCTCTGTTGGTAAACCAGCTATTTAAAACACAGCTGTAACTAATCTCGATAGTCAATGGAGGCATCCAGACCAAAAAGGTGACAGAGATTCTCCCTCACAAGGAGGAACAAAAACAAACAAACAAGAACAATTTTTTTCAGGTATTACCAGGTACTGATGTCATCAAAAGATGTTGGTGTCTTTGTCCTGTCTGCACATGTCTTAATGAAATACTTTCTTAATGCTGATCCTAAATCTCACCTTTTTACACTTGACCAAATTCTTGGCATTGAAGTTTCCCTGCAGCTTAAAATTCTGCCCCTTTGAAAATCCTTGTAAGCATTTAGTCCTCAGTGTGAGAAGGTGCAAGCATCCTGCTCAAGTCTGTGACTCTTTAGCACTATTCTTAAATCTCATAGAGAAAGCCCCTCTCCCTATATCACTGAGCAGCTACATTTACCTGATGATTCAGGATATGTGATTATCAAGTTCAGTTCCCCTATTTGACCTGAGATGAATGAAACCTACATTTCAAGCTTCCTAGCACAGTAACTGAGCTATCTATGTGCAGGGCACTCTCACCCTGGCTTGCTGAACTCATTTCATTACGTAGAAAATAATTACGCATTTATTGAGCTGAAGTTCAAGAATAAGAATTGCTTTTCATCCACTCGTTAGAATATTCATATGGGAGACAGAGTCCTGATCTTCATTTTCTGTTCCAATAACTGCTGTAGTATTTTAAATTATTCCTCCATCCTGGTAGAAACTGGAATTCAGAATGGTCCCTTCCTGTGTAGTTGTCGCAGTGATTAGATTTGACACTTAGCTTTGCTCCAACCTAACGTACATTCACTAGTGGAAGAAATTAAAAGGAACAAAAAAATTCCTAGATTATTCCTTCAAAGTGCCCTTGTCCTGCTCTTACGTTCTAAACACAGAAACAGAAATCCCTTTCCCAAAAGCAGCTAAGCTCTGGTCTGCTTTGAAAAGAAAGATCAGACACTGCATTTCAGGAAAGGATTCAGGAATTCAAATCGTGGGAGAACATAACTTTCACCCAAATTGCCAGAAAGATATTGTTTCACACTGCTTATCAGAAGTTGATCAGATCACCAACATCCATATATCTCTACTATCCACTTGATAGTGTATGACTGGAAATTAACAGGGTTCTACTTTTTTTAAAAAAACTTTTATTTGTTTTATTTGCGACATTTGTCCCAGTAGTACAATTGCTTTGAGAATGCAACTTACATGTTCTTTGTGAGAACTTTAAATAGAAAAAATACATTGTATGATGCATAAAAAAATACTAATTTACTAATATTTGCATGAAATATTATGCTGGCTCCATTTTTAGTAGCATGACAAGAACTTCTGATTTGTACCACTTAAAAATTAGGCAGAAGGCATTGGAAAAAAATAGAGAACTGGATTGTACCCAGAAAAAAAACCAGGTCAGGCTAATTAAATATGTTCACTAGCTACATATTACTTTAATTAGACTGTTAAGAAGAATAGAAAAAGCAGATTTTTTTTTTAAGTTGAATTAGAGGCAGTTCTGTGGCTTTTTTCTGATTTATGTATTATTTTTTCCATATACTTTTCATACACATTTTTGATACATTTAAAATGGCCAAATGAATTTGTCACTTGAAGAGATAAGATACAAATGTAGAGTTTCAATAGCAACTGTCAAAAATGGTATACCATCATATACATGGGTCACCTCAAATTCATAGAGCTGATGATAAACACAAAATATTTTGATCACACATATACAAAAACTTACATAAACCGCACAATTACTCATTTCTAAATGTAGTAACCATGTTCTAAAGTTTTTTTCTATACAGTGATTCATTCAGAATATTAAGATCAAGACATCAGAGACAATATATCAGCTTCCAAAGAAACTTTTATGACTAGCCAAAATATAAGACACGATACATACAAATTACACGATACATACAAACCTCAACAAAACAGGTTCTAGGATCACTGGACTTCAACAAAGAAAGGTATAGGTAACACTCCAAGAAATAAAGACAAATAGCAGAGACCTCTATCTAATAATTCATTCTATCCAAAGAAGAAAAGAAAAACTAAAGAGAAAGTTCAATTTCTAAAAAGGTAATATAAATAACAACTCCTATTTTTTTTTCATATAACAAGTCAATTTCAGATAAACTTATTCCTACTCTCTCTGCCTACCTTTTTGAAATAAGTTCTCATGCATAAATATTTATGCTTTTACCTATGGTGTGAATAGCTGTCAATTGTTAACAATAATGAACAACAGCTTGTTTAATCACCTCTATCTACTTAAAAGTCAAGATATTTAAGAAAAAGTTTTTCCTTATAAAATCCTTTGCCAAAGAAAATTTCATTACTATCGCATGCTGTTTCTTTAAGGATTTTTTTTTTTTTTAGTTTGATTACTCTGGGATTTTTGGTTGGTTGGGTTTTTTTGCATTGCCCTTCACTTTAAGAACAGAAGTGATTGGCCAAGGTAAACAGTTGTAACATTTATTCCCATTGTTCTAGGAACAGCATTTCTGAGAAGAGAGAGAGAAAAAAAAGTTTCCAGCTTCTTCTTTTTCTCTTAAATCAACTCATAACTTAGCAAAAGCAAATTGATATGGAGTGTTTGTGTAGTCAACAGAGTAACACATAAACTGTGCCCACTGGTACATATGTATCCATGTATTTTGATTGTGTTGCATAATAAGTAAATAAAGAACAGTTAAAAGCTTATCCATAATTTAAAAAGTAAAATTTACTAGAAGAGTTGGTTAATGAATTCAGCCTCTCCAGATCAGAGTTTTGGGAACTTGTTGGCTGAAGGAAACACAAAAGACTACAATGAAGGGAGAAATTTCTTCTGACCTGTTGGCACATTTGGAATTACTGGGAATAGATTCACATTTTAATGGAAAGAATTTTCATAAACTCTTCTGATACAGTGAGATACATTTCAAACAATCAATATATTTTGTATTAATACCCAAATCTAGATCCTGGCCCCATTATTCTGTGTATGGTGAAAACATAAGTATGACTTAGTGTGGGTCATATTATTTAACTGTAATAAACACAAAAGTAGAATATCTGTAATGCTGTTCCTTCCTATCATTTTTATTTCTTCAAACATAATCTTTCCATTAACTTAACCAACTGACTTTGATGTCAATGACTTAAAAGTGTCCATTTTCATCCAGTCAACCTCAAAAGAACAGTTCAGTCACAGTCTGGAGAAGAATGAGAATTACACAATAAAATCCAGATCACCTTACAGACTACAGGTAGATCCAAGCTTTCCCTTTCAATAATATGTCATGGTCCTTGCATGCTTACTCACAGATTGCATATAAGGTCATTATTCTTGATCTGCTAATTTCCTCCAAAAACTCCTTGAAGTATTGTGAAGTAGAAGTTCTCAGTTGTGTTCATTCCTTTAGTATTTGGGAACAATGTAGTAATTTGTAAGGGTTGAACATTCCTGAATTTAGCTTATTAAGTCACTGAATAATTAAATCAGTTTAACAACATTAATTATGCAGTGGGTGTATCCTTAGCTACAATATCTAAAAATATCTGAGCTCTTTTAATTGAATAATAATTTAATAATTTTACAGGAAAAGTGTTTCTGTTTTTCCTCAAAATTATTTAATTTCTTCAAAAGCTAGCTGGCAGAGTCTTGGAATTCAAGTAAGCTTTATTTTCAAGGCAGTTATTTCCTAGTCTTATGTGACATCCTAAGGAGAACAGATATCGCTTCAGACATTATGAATTTTGCTAGCAAAAATGTCTAGTCTCTAAATCTCTTGTTTACATGGCCTTAGTGAGGATAAAGACAATATACTTAATTCATTTAGTAAAGATAAGTTTCAAATATATGATTACTGTATTTTCTATTGTTCTCCTAACTCTTTTTTATCCCTGTGATTCCTGCCGATTTTACTCACTTATGGGTAGTAATTGACAATCTAACCAAACTGGTGCTCTTAATCTTTACATATTAGTTAGAACTGGTTAATATTTGTACTTAAATATTTTAAAATTTCAAATGCTATGCAAGTGCAGCCACTAGATCTAATCATGCCATTCAGCCGCTCACTAGCCTTTTGGAAAATGGAATAATCAATCTATAATAATTAATATATCAAGATTATTTAAGACACTTAAAATCAGACAAACAAACAATAACAAAAAAACCCCTCAGTTGAAGGCATTTACTTTGGGAGTGGAAAATGTAAGAACCAAATTTGTTCACAGTGTAGACCAAAGGAAAAACACATAAATTAATTGAGTTTATCTGCTGGCTCTGATGTGTATCAAAGTGCAGTAATTAATGTAACACGCATTAAAAAAGCTCCAACCATCTTTGATATGAAACACCTAGCAAGAATTAATTGTTTGATTATATATGCTTTGAAATATCATAGGGGGAAAAAAAAAGACTACTTGGAAGAAGTAAGGCATTAAGTTGGATATAGAAATCCCCCACCAGTTTCTGGATCCCATTACTGAAATGCTTTCTTTGGTTAAAATTAACTGGGAACAGATCACAGCTTCTTCTTTGATTTGGAATTAAGCTAAGCATCACGTTCCATACAGCCTGTAAGAAAATGCGAGGGATGGGGTTTTCCAACAACATCAGAGGTGTTAATAAATCTAGAAAATATTATTTCCCCCAACAAAATCACTATCATTTATCTTTAGAGCATCATAGGCACAAAAATATTTCTACAAAACATTGTTATCATTTAAAGATTTCTACACCACCTGCAAAGAATGCTAGAAGAGTCTTTGATAGCCTTTTCAAAGTATTTATCCTAAATCTTGGCTGCACTTGGTGGGAAAAAACCCCACCTGATTCTATTTCACTTCTATACATATTTTATAATTACCTGTGTCATATGGTATGATCTATGTCCAGTCTAACAAGGAGTCTGGTAAGTCTACAACACAAAATTCTAAAGAAAGTTCTGATCCAGAGTCAAAGACCTGTGAGTTTGAATCTTTGACATTAAAGTTTAATCAGTGCAGTCATTCACTGCATATAACCAGTTATTACACTGATTTTGGACTGACTTACACCCACTGTTTCATTAAAAGGTAATTTAGTCTCCCAAAATAAAAGGCAAAGAAGCCCTACCTAGCTAATTTTGTGTGCCTAATGTTCTTGAGAGCTATAAGTGCCCTTATCTGGGAAGCACGTCAGAAGTGCAAAATCTAAGGCTTTGTACTGAAGTTTCGGGGGCCGTTACAATTCTGCTTCAGCACCAGATCCACCTCTTCACACATGGCCCCTGTGGCTGCACTTCAGAGGACCAGGAATGAAAGGGGCTCAGTCAGCCAGTTGCTAAAGGACAGTATGTCCTGGGTCTTTCCTACCTTACAAAGGCTGAGTAGGTGAGTGCAAATATCCAGAGGACTTTGCACTGCAAAAAGTGAATCCGTTCTCATTCTGCATGCTATTTCATCTCTTTAAGGACACATGTAATATACAGAGATTCCCTAACTCCTAAGACATTGCTATTCTGAGCATTTCCAGACATCCCTCAGTGTTTACAGTTTTGCACCTGTTTCTTCTATAAATACAGTTAAAATGAATAAAATAGTTGTTCATCAACCAGAGTTGCTTGAGGCAATCTGGTGTGTTCTGAACAGATGTAGAAGATCAGGTTTTCTGTTAAAACAGGCCACAAGGATTTTTAGAGGTAGTGAACAAGGGTTCAATTATTTTCTTTGCCTGAAATGATGCAGGCTTCCCACTCTTCCCTGGTAACTCCCATAACACTCCAGGATGATGTGCTCTACGAGGATATTGCTAGGAGCAGGGGCTAGCAGTGAGAATTTCAGACTCTTTTCATGTTGCATAAATAAAGACTAACAGAACCAAAAAGAGCATGTAAATTATCATGGCTCTCTATCCTACTGATTAGGATTCTCACCCAGGCTGTTCTAGTACCTGAGCCAATTAATGTTTCAGTTTTTATATTAACTAGTAACTGTTCAGGAAAACAAAATAAAAATTGAAACAGAATTGTAACACAAGTTATTTTGTTTTTCTCATGCCATATGCCTTCTCTCTCTCATGCTTTCTTTCCCTCTTAAAAACAAATCTGTAATTAAATACACAAATAAAATAGCTTTAGCTGGAATATGTGACCAATCAGGGACACTGAGGACCTGGTGGTAAAGGTCCTAGCAGGATCTTTCATCCTGGTAGCTAAAAGATTAATGTTTATACCAGTTTAAAAAAAAAAAACAGTGGGAAAATTGCATGTTGTGTGAGTGCAGTATGCCCTGAACTGTGAGATAAGAAGAAAGCACATACTTTACATCTCTGGCTATCATTTGATAGTTGAAGATGCAGATTAGCTTTTGGGTGGTGGTGGATACTAGAGCTATGAATTCCATGTGGAACTAAATGCATTAGTTTAAGAAAAGGCCAGGTCTTGTCTGCAGCATTTCTTGTTGACATGCTTGAAAGTGATTGTTTATTATGTGGCTTTTAATTAATTAATTTTAATTAATCACGTAGTATGGAATCCATCTTTTCTCCTAACTGTTTAGAGGGCCTCTCAGGCAGTACATGCTTTTTCAGTAGTCAGGCCTAAAATTTAGATTCCTTATTACTCCACACTATGGTAAGAAAAAAAAAATTTACAGAGTTAAGTACATTTTATTTCTATTTCTGTCACATCTGTATATGTAGTTTAATATTAAGTTACTGAGTAATAACATAACCATTTTTTAGAACTACTAGAATTTCAAGATTATTTTACTGACTCTTCATTCAATTTTTTTATTAATTTGTTTTGATAACTTATGCTATGTCATTACTGCCTTGGGTAAAGGTAGGAACTTCTGTACCAATGCTAGGGCACCAGAACAGGCGCACTCTATCTTTAAAATGTATAAAAGGCAACTGTGCCGTAAAGATCCTGAACTGAAGATATATATTGACTGGCACTGTTATTGAAGCTTATGATTTTAGACAGAAAGTATCTGAAAATAACTGTACACTCCTATTTTATGCACCAACAGGAGACCCTTGAAAAGTATACTAATTACACTTTTGAATAGTTATTTCAGGTCTTGTTGCACAAAAAACATTGTAAAAGATAAAGGCATAAGATTGTCTGCAGATCACACATTTTTTTGGTGCACTTCTTAATTACTCTGCCTGAAAAGAGGTATAATTGAGCTGTTAGTTTGCATGTTACACAGAAGTCTACAAGAAAACAGAGCTGAAATGAGAATACTTGAAATACTTCATGGGCATGATGATAGAAACAATTATTTGGTGATAATATTAATAAAAGGATTCAAATGTTTAAAAAGGGATTCTCTGTATCCTCAACCATTCATGCTGGTTTCTGAAAGTTTAAATGAATAATTTAGAGTTCTCTATAATGTAAAGTAAAAAGCTTTAACTCTCTATTCATATATATCTGAAAACTAAAGGAAAGACTTGATTGCTCAGATGAATTTTTATGAATTCTATACAAACTACTTTAAGCAACGTGTTTAAAGATCTTTCAGGATTTGTTTCTACATACCAAAAGTGAGGATCCATAACCCTTCAACACGTACAGGTTTCAGCACACACAGGAAACATTCAGCATACAGAGGATTCAGACATCCTAAACTTTGTGCCCTTTGTTGGTTTAGACCACTTGAAATGTGAGTCTGCTGAAGAAAAGTAGACATCCAGAGTTGTTTAGATATTTCAGTGTTGGACAGCAACTCACACTGTCTACATTCCCCACACAGAAACCACCATTTACCTTTATTAGCACACTGTATTCAAACACCTGCATCTTTTGAGTGGCTACCTTAGTTGGCAATATGTAGAAACACCTGTACATTGCCTCTCTGGTGTATGTATATACAAAAATGTCAACCTTAGCCCTTGTATTAGAGGTAGTACAAGTGAAGAGAGCAGGATTTTTTTGGGTGTGGTTTAAGATGTCCAGTGACGAGTACTTAAAAGTGTCATTACATTTTCTTCCACAAATACTGAGTTCTATATTTATATAAACTAGGCATTCTTGCTTATGTTTCAGTTTCATAAATGTAGCTAACTTGGCATGCATCCAAAGGTTTCACTTTAACAAAGGTTTTCGTATACATAGCTTAAAATTTCTGTATCAGTATGGAAGCGTGTGAACATTGGCTTTGATTTTTTCTCATTATGACACCAAAAAGCCAACATGTTTTCCAGATCCTGTAGTATAAGACCTTTCAAAGTCCTGTAGTATGTGATACTTGCTGGCCAGTCCAGCAAGTGCTGTTGCATATTGCTTTCCACTGAAGCTTTTATTTAACTGTTGGTGGAAGAGCTGAGGTAGACAAGGGGTCAGGATGGTACAAGTGAAAAAAAATCCAAGCTTTTCCTAGCCATGGGTTGTATGATGTTTTCTGTTCAGGAAGGATGCTATCTGAACTTTGCCTTCTGCCACCCCCACACAGGCACACTAGTGCCTCTTTCCAGTTAAGCCCCTGTGCACATAACTCACCACAAAATTGAGAGACTGGTCTCTGAAAGCAGTTTCAGCTGCTGCTGCTTTGTGAGGAGTGTCGACTGAAGAGTTTCCTCTTGGCAGCAGCTGGGAATGGAGCTGATGTTTGAGGGGAAACATGATAACCTTGTGGAGCTTCCAACAGGCTGAGTAACAGACTGGGGAATATGGCTGTGAAAGTAGAAAAGTTTTGCCCCTGATTTTAGCAACATTTGATAGGGGGTGGTTCTGTCTTCTGATGAAGACCTTCCTGTTTGCTGGGGCTTGTGTTGCATGAAGATTTTGCTGGAAAGGAAGAAATATGAGTGTGTCAGCACCTTACAGAAAACTGATTTGGCAATTGGCAATTATAAAGAAGGAGCAGAAGTATAGAGGGAAGCACCAAGAGGAGGAGAGGGGGAAGTTGTTTAATGTACTGTACTGACTTGCATCTTCCTTCTGATGTTTTTCATGTAGGAGGAAAAGAGAGGAGAGCAGGCATCTCCATGAAATGCTCAATAGCTGAAACTGCTCTAATCAAGAGCCCAGATATCTATACTGTCTTCCAACTTTATACAATAATTAGACTTTTGTTCTGGGGCAGATGAGTCATTATTAAATATAGGAACCTTACTTTGGTAGGGAGATGCAGCCTACCTTTAGATATCTGCTTTAGTCAGATGGATTAAATCCTGTGATGGCAATAACTGCTTGGTTTTATCTATAAGGCCATTCAGCTAATGATATGGCTGGCAAAACTCTGTAGCAGACAATTGCATATAACATTTTTTCACAGGATAGGCAAAAAAAGGTCACTGTTTAAGACTTGCCTTCTGTTCTGAGCATAAACTTTTAAAACAATGTAAGCTGCAAGTAGTATACAGCTCCCAAATTCATGATCTGGTCTGAACAAAAGGTCATCTGGAAATGGATGGTTAATATATAAAAATAGGTAAACATCTACAGTAAAACTGGGCTTCCAAGGTAAAAAAAAAGATGATCAAGCTTCAGCCTCTTTGAAAAATGTTCAATGATTTAACAAACAAAAATTGCCTGTAAAATCACTAGTAATCTGTAAACACTTTCTAGAATAAGGTCGATCTCTTTGTAGTTCTTTCTACGCTGTTCAGTGCCTCACAATCTAAATTTCAGCAGCAGAGCAGCTGTTGAAACACACAATCACGCACACAAATATATAATAAAGTATATTTTGTTATACTGTTGTAGAAGATTTTTTTATTAAAAAATTCATGTTTGACTAAATAATTTTCCATAGTTTAGATTTATTTTGCTGAAGGTTGTAATCTTCATCCAGACGTCATCCACTTTTCATCACACTCAGTTCTTTCTTTTCTTTTTAAATAACTTCAGAAGAACATCCGCACTTAATAAGAAAAGATAGAAAAGCACATAATACTTCTCAGTGTGCTGATTTAGCTTGAGATTGGAGAGAAAGATTTGGTGCCAATTTTGCCATACAATTAAACAATGACAAACATGTTGGGGCTAGAAAACAGCAATGTGATATTGAAAAAAGCTGAAAGAGCTGAATCTGTAGATCTATAGCACCTGAAAGTTTATAACAACTTTTATAATTACTGTAGTTGATGGATTTTTTCTTGCAGTTTTTGAGTATCAGCTAGAGCTTCTTTATGTCTTCCTGGAAAAAGTCCCAGTGACACTTGCATGTGAGAGTTTATTTCTAGCACTTGCAGTTTAGATGGATAGAGGAAATTATGTATAGGCCTAAACTCCCCTTTCTGGACCACTGCCACACTTTATGTGAGAATTTCTGTATTTACTAAAACAGCCACTTGAATACATGTAATTCCTGTAACAACTAATTACTTTGTAGATTAGTCAAAATGTTGTTTCCCATATGTGACTTGAAATGAGCAATCCCAAGAGAAATATAGAAGAAGAAGAAAAAAATAATCCTTTTTGCTGAGCTCAAGATAAACTGTTTATCACACTCACTGAACTGCATACTACAGTTGCTGTGAAAACTGCCCAAGTCATCCCAACAGTTTTGGTTCGCAGATATTACCCTGCCAACACCTCTTATGCCAAGTTGGCTGTTGAAGTACTGTCTGAGCTGGTGTCTGCAATTTATGAAGCTGAAGGACTCTTCTGTGTTAAACTCTATTATGGACAATAGAATTATTATCTACAACCCTCTGCTAATCAGCATGTGCTGGAGACTGCTGTACCTACATCTTATGGCTAAAATGTCACCTGTACAGACAGAAATATTTTTTTTAAGTCTGGGAGATTTTAATCTATAGTGATCCACTGAAAACAGTCACATTGTGATTTATTTTGTATCTATTACAATTGTACATGCTTAAAAAAAGCATATTGTAATGAAACTTTTCTGAAATATCTATACTTTAACCTATGTTACTAAAATAATATTAGTGTGTTCAAATAACTCATTTGGCAGTCAAATGTACTAATTTTTTCTGGAATGGGATATATTAATACCCTTAAGGACTTACAAATTAATTTTTATTAACAGAAGAACAAAAGTAAGTCTAATTACAAGCAGTAAAAAAGGTATTATACAGGAGTTCAAAGCTTGCATTCATTTAATTGACTCTAAATTATTTCTATAAACTTATTGCTATAGGGATTTATGTCTCTGATTTAAAATTAAAAAGTAATTAAAACACTTATCTAGTATCTGCACATTACTTTGGTTTGAGAGAATACAAAATACAAAAGATAAAGCTGAAACTATAAAACTTAGAAAGGGGTTCATGCTATAGCACTGAGGGCAGGCAAGCACTGAGCCAGACACAATGTCCTCGAGAACTCTATTACTGAAGTAGTTGTCACTTTCTCCCAGAGCTCTGTGTAACTGCATTTATTGTTGGGAATCGTGAAGCTTCTCTCATTTCAGACACTTTTTGTTAAATTAATGCTACATGTTCTATCATCATACAGATATCAATTTTACCAGCATGCTATTGCTGGATGAGTATCTCCCCATCACTAATTTAAATTCATGAAAACTTGTTCAGGCTTGTAACTTCTAGGAAGACCTTCCAAGAGCACAATTTTTCCTGTAATTTTTCCAGTCTTACAAGAGACCAATGTCTTTCAGTCTTATAGACTAATACTGTAAAGGCATTTGCAGTAACTGCATGAAGTCCTCCAGCAGAGACACAGTTTAAAGTGTCAAAAATAGAAATAAAATTTAAAAAATCAATCTGTCCTCACATGACAGCTAACTCCTTTTTTTCAGTATAAGTTAGCTCTATATGAGATAATTATCTCATATAGATAATTACAGCTTTTTCCTACACTGAGAAATTACAGTTTTTTTCCCACACTCCCAACATTCACGCAGTTGTCTGGAAAGCTTTGCAGTGTAGACATGGCTTACGAAACTTAAAGCTATGTAATATAACACATACATTTTGCCCTTTCTTACCGTTCTAACTCTAGGTCCTTTGCTAGCACATAAATAGAAAACAACAACTTCCTATTTAGACAAAGATATCAAAATTGACTCTGAAAAGTCTTTCAAAAATAGCAGTAGTTTCAGGAAAAGCATTTTATATTCCTATCTAGCCTCTACAGTTCTGAGAAGTGGACAAACAGGTAGCCCAGAGACATTGTTTTAGACAACCAGGATACTTTTATTTAGCAGAATCTTGTTTCTCTGCTAAATGCCTTCGTGCATCTCTAATTGGAATTCACTGAAATTAAAGTTATCTAATCACTCTTGAACAAGTCTGTAGTGAGACTGCAGAAGAAATCTGGATTTTTCTTAGTACATTATCCTTTGCAATATGGAAAATAAAATTTCTAACATAGTCTTATCATTCCTTTATTGCAAAACAATTACATAAAAGATTGTTTTCTGAGTCTATTACTAATGAGAACCAAACCATTTAAAAACAATTCAGTTTTCAAACTCACGCCACTCTTAAAGAAAACAAAGTCTTCTATATAAACAAAAGTTTCATGATGCTCATAGTATCAGCAGAATGCACAAGGAAGAGTTGATTGTAAACAAAAAGCTTTGTATCCATGTAAAATTAACACACTGAATGGATGATTAGGCACCTTCTGTAGTTTTCTTCTGCAGTTTGATCCTTCTGAGACAGTGGAAATTCTTGTGCTGTATCTCTTTTTATATTTTCTTGGTGATATTAAATGTGAAATAAAGGTTCTGAAGAGAGATTTTCTCCTCCTACCTTTTGAATTGTAAAGTGTTATTGTTCACATCAATAAAAGGATGATAGCAACTTGGATACACCCTGAAGGTAGAACTGTTTAAAATACTTCTTAAGGTTTCTTTCTATATAAAGTGGAATTTATGTACTGATATGTTGCAGTAGGGTAGTAAGTATATTAAAGGAGAAGTACCAGTAAAGCTTTTTCACTGAAAAGGAAGACAAAGAAAGTCCAATCCTCTTTAATTGCTGTGATGTTTTACAGTGTCTTTTCTGCCTTATGGAAATACTATCTTTAGAATGAAAGATGAGCTCTATTTTCCACTCTGCTGGTTACTGAACATATTGTTTAACAGAGAGAGCTGTGGTGAGAGGTGTTGTTCAGGACATTTCTGTACATGCTTCTGCAGATGCAGACTCTTGAAAGGAGAAAGGAAATAAAGGGAATTTGTCATTTGTTCTCTAATAGACCATTAGAATAGCAGTAAGGAATAATAATTCTGAAAATCCCATGGATTCACACAGAGAAGGACTAATGAGTTTATCTTAGTATGTAAAGAGTTTACAGAAGCACACATAAAACTGAATTTTCATCTCTATCTCCTGGCTACACAAAACATAGTGGCTTTTTTTCCTCTTTCTTTCTTTCTTTCTCTCTCTCACTCTCTCTCTCTTTCTTTTTCCATTTTGGTTATTAGTAGTAATCTGCATCTATAGCTGCACTGCAAAAAAAAAGTGATTTCTCTCCCTACCACTGCTTCGAAAGACTTAGTATAGAGCATTTACCCTCATAAGTTATCAGAGCTGAACCTGCATCTTCATTCAGAGCTCTGAAATCAGTGGTTCTGGAAAAGATATTGCATTTACTGCTCTAGGCCTTCAGCCTGATACATAATTCAATGAAATAATAGGAACGTAAAGTCCTATTTATAGGAATTTTCCTACTGAAGATCAATGCATATATCAGTATAAAATGTCTCACTTTTCAACAGACTTGAAGAATGTTTTTATTCAAATCCAGCTGACTGCTTATTTACATGAAGATCTGATACTTTCTTTTTTATAAATGGTTTACATCTATTTTAAAGCATTGCAGGGAAAAATACATTTTAAAAATGAATGGTCAAATGCAGGATACAATATGAAAATCTAGATTTCTAATTATCCATGTACATGAGTTAAATCCATCTTTATAAAAATAAAATAATTCTGTTGAGCACAGCCAAAAATTGCAAAATGAACTATGCTAAAGCATCATCAGCAAAAATGTACCTAAAATGAAACATGCTGTACTGAAATAAAAGTCTTTGGGAATTAAGGCTTAGCTAATGGAATTCCAGTAACCACTGCAGCACCTGACAAGGTAGATGTACTTGATCCTACCCAAACTGGAATTGATCTAAGGAGCAGAAATAAGACCTGTGGTTATACTCTCTGCTACAGGGAGCCCACCAGCCACAAAATAATTCATCAAGGTATCATGATATGTAGGCAAAGGAATGTGCAAGCTCACCACCTGCTGTTGTGTTATTGCTGCTATTTACAAAACACATGCATTCAGGCTTAACGTTCAGAGCATTTGATGGAAAAATTGTCTATGAAATATGTCATGAATGGAAAACACTTCCCAGCTCTTCCTCCTGGTAACTCCTTAGAAGAAATTCTCCTCTTATAAAACAATCCTTGTTATTTGATGGTCATCAAGACTACCAAGGAAATGCAAAGCACTGTACATTTTGTCATGAGTTTTGAGTTACTGCAGTTGCTCTGAGCTTATTAAGGTAATATGTTGAAAACCCAAATACTGTATCAAAACTGACAAGAAAGAAAAATAGGATAGGAAGAGATACTACTATTTGCAATATAAAGTGAAGTGTGACAGAGAATCTGCAGGACTTTGACAGCACTCTTTAGTGAATTTGTAACAGAGGTAAAAAAGAATCCCACTACTCCATACAGAGTGATTAATTTTCTTAATTATAACTTTTTTTAAAAAAATCTTTCCCTGTTTTATTATAGCTTGCTCCCATTGGCTCCACATATTTAAGACGCCTGTCTAGCATGGAAGACGTACAAAAATAGTTCTCAGCATTGTCCCATAATAATTTTTGTAGTATGGGCAGAGTCAGCAGAGAGGTAAGTGAATCTTCCAGATCCTCTATACATCAGGAGACAATGTTGTCTTTAGGTGTTTTCATGAATTTGGCTAGAGAAAATGCACAACAGCTTGTGTGGACGCTTTGTACAGAACAGGGAACCTTAAACAGTTAACCAATAAAATCATAAGAAAGAAATTAACTATGTAGCATCAAGTTTGCCATCAAAGGATGAGACAGCCCAGTAAAGATTGCCAGCAGACTCAAAACACTAGACTGAGTCTTCTTTGTCAATTGGTGCTTATTACCAGAAAACAAAAGCTTCCATTCCTAATAAGGCAACTAGCACCCCACAGTCTAATCAATGTCTAAGGGAAGATTTTCAAAAGCATCCAAAGGGACTTAGGAACCTCAAATGTCTATTTTTTTTAAAAATAGGCTTTTTGGAACTGAGTTCTAATTGAAATATATGTGATTGGGCTTTTGTTTCTTCTACAATTTTAGAGTTCATATCTTTGATCCCTTCTGCAGACTTTAAAAAGAGGCAAAGAAAGGGGAAATCAGGAGTTTATTCTCTGATTATTTTTACCTCCCATTAGAAAACTACAGTGTAACCTGGACAGCATTTGGGTTTTTTAAGCAGGTTGTAATGAGATACCCCATTGCCAGAAGGAATAGATCAGAGCTTTGCACTGAGAGTTCTAACCATACCTTCTCTTCTTCTTGTTATGCTGTATTATAAATTGTAATTGTTTCAGACTTCTCTGCTCTCCTCCACCCAGCTTCAGGCAATATACTTGAATCTGATTTTTTTTTTCCCCTGAGAATATTTTGTGGCACAACTGACAGGAAATGTGATTTAGCCTGCATTCTTTGAAATGCTCTACATTCCCCAGGTGAAGTTCCATATGACTGTTTTGTATGACAGAGAAATTTTCTGAGCTGGAAGCTTGTGTTTCATATAGCAGTTAAGAGTTTAGGCTATGATTAGGTCAAAGTTTTATCAGTGTCTAACGAAAATACATATTCATCTGAAATTAATATTCTGTAAAATAATCCAAAATTTCTTGTCTGCTTACTGTTGAATACCACTTAAAATCAAGAAAAGAAATTTTTGACCAGATGCTCATGGATTCTGTGCTTGTGGGTTCTCTATCACTATATTTTTCCAGTCTAAACTCTAAGGTTGGAAACTTGTAGTATTCAAACTGAGGTTCTGATTTTTTTCTTTTATTCTTTCAAATAAAGTATTATCACACTGCTACTAGGAAACACAAAATTCAGAGAATTTGGATGAGAGAACAGAAGATTCCATTCTTACTGTTTACAGAGTCCAAGCACAAGAAAGCTATGTTCCTAAACCTGATTATTCAGTGGGTACTGTCAGTCATGAAAATCTAGGACACTAAAACTTAAATTCAAGGAGCTCCAAAATCTGCCTAAACAAATTTAAGGCCAGAACAATAAGCTGACTGAGAAAGATCCGTGCTTGAATCCTCCATTCCTGAACATTGTCTTAAATAAAAAGCTGTTATTAACTGTCTAATTAGCATTTTCTTGGCAATGACAAAGCTGGATGAGAAGAAATTATGAATTTTGCTTTGTATCACACAGCATAAGCTATATAGCATTTGCATAGAATGATCTTAGCATAGTAATAGGAAAAGATGAATTTTATATCAGAAAGACTTTTTTCCTCAAAAGGAATGTTTCACTATCCTTTTAAAATGTTTATGTGTGGGAACAATTGTTTCATTCTGTAGTAATTCAACCTTTTTATTTTTTCTGGTATTGAGAGAGGCAGGTAGAGTTCCTATTCAGAGACTAGAAACCACGATACAGAACATAGACATGAGGAAAATTATTTTTTTCATGTGTGTTAAATTACAGTATTCACTAAAAGTCTTAAGTATACATTTCCTTTTATTATTTTTCATAAATGCTTCTTTAACATCTTACAATTATCAATTTAAAAGATATTCTGCTGGAGCAAAAAATTTCAGTCAGGACTATATACTTACGTAGTATTAAGGGCATTACACAGATGTCTCTGCTCAGGTACTGCTCATTGCAGAACAAGCACCCTCATTTAATCTTTTAGCTTTTCGAAAGTAAATGCATCAGTTTCTACATTGTTCCCTTACAAGGCAATGAATTCAGCAGGATTTCTCCCAGGTGAACCTGACGGAACCAGCCAGACAGTACAACGAGCAGTATGTTTAAAAATGGTGCAATTATTATGAAATTTTCACAATTGTTAAATATTCTTCTGGGACCTAATAAAAACAAATATGCATAAACTGATATTATAGTTGTGGTGTTTCTGATGATGGCTACTACAGTCCTTAGGCAACAGCTTTTCACATTACAGTATTGGTCCTCTCAAGAAATACTGACATAAGGGAAAAGAAAAATAATGATACAAGCAGTTTCTGAAAGGTGTAACGGCATAACAGCAAAACATACTTTTGGACCTGCAAGCCTATATATTTGGGTAAATAGCTGTGGTAGAACCATGTAATATGAATATGCTCAGTAATATTATAGTGAAGTGTAGGAAAAGGAAAAAAGATGATAATGTGAAGTGTATTTAGCTCGATATTGTCTCTAAAATTTCAAATATTCCAATATCTTTCAGATCTTTTCCATATTCTGTAATGAGATCCCCAATATATTTTTTCAAAAGATTCTCCTGTTAATAAACATGATTAAGTCATCCATGTTCTGACATGATAATAAAATAAAATTAAAAAATCACCAAAAAAAAATTTAGATCCTTATAGACTCCATAATATCATCTGGCTTTCAAACTAGCCAGGAACAAATCTAGACATTTTCATTCTACATAATTTTCAGTGTAAACTTTGTTAAAGGGCAATGGAAACATAGAATTATTCTTCTTCTGTACATTTAAACTGAATGAGTTAAATCTAATTGAAGATTATGTGAAACCATCTGATCAAGAAGCAATATTTCAAAATTATTTTGTCCAATTCATATTAAAAATCTTTGTCATTTTGTTGCTTGTTGGGTAATATTAATGTAATTTCAGTATGAATTCTTAACAAGTTCAGTTATATTCCTGTTGTTCCTGCTGTAAGTCATCTTTCACAGTATAAAGAACATCTTTTTCCAAGAAAGTTCAAGTTCTCATTTGTCTTCTGACAAAAACAGATGTAAACTCTTTACTTCATCTGTAAAACCGGATGTGGTTTAAATAGCATTTCATTAAAACATGCATGATAGTGTTATGTTCTCAAAATTATGGTATGAAAGGATGTACTAAAAATTTTACAGCAGGGTATATTACATAAAACAAAAATTAATCTTATTTTAAAGGCTCGACTGCCTGTAGCACACACCTTTTCTATAGTCTTTCTTTGCCTTAGATTTTTTTTTTTATTTGGTACATTTCTAAAGTAAAGTTTCAGAGAATATAACTGACAATAGAGCAGCCTGCTCACCTAATTAAAGTACATCACCACACAGCACAAATCCTGGCCAAAAATCTGCACAGATCTATTGCTCTACCAGGGCCCTCAAAGTAATCAGAAAGTGATCAGTAATACCAATTTTGTTCATAATAAATGTCTAACATTGGTCAGTAGTGACCACACTAGATTTTAAATGTGAAAGTACTATAGATATCCATTACACTAGTTTACTAAATAATAAACAGTGAAGAGTAAAGTTGGTTGTTTCTGTTTGGAAGAAAACACATAATCTTGCATTTGAAATACAAGGCATACACTATACTATACAAACATTAAACCTATTAGATAAAAAGCCAGATCATAATTATTTCCTACAAAAATGTTGAATTGTTAAAAGACTTAAGAGTAAAGTTCAGGCAATGAAATTTAAAAGATATAATTACTTGTAATTACTAAAATAAATAAAAACATAAAAAAGGGAGAGAAAACAGCTGTTTTCTTTTTTAGGACCCATTAAGAAAAAAACAAGTGTATAAAATATTAGGGGAAATTAGCTTTCCTTTAAAGAAATGTATAAAGATCATAACAACAACCAAGAGAAAACATGGTAATGTAATTATCTGTCACTATTGTTATTTTCAAAGAAACAACCTAGATCTAGCTTTCTCAAAGACTGAATGCCACCTACACTTGTCCCTCATCCTGAAGATCATCTAGCTGATTTACAGTTTATGCTATTCACTGTCAGCTTCATGGTAGCACTCAAACATCACGACATCATAGGTTTGCCAACCTGATGTCAAATTCCTTGATAGATAGATATGCTTCATAGTACTCTGATCTACTATTCTAACAACATGAAAATGTCAAAATAATTGATGGAACAGAAATAATGGTGGTGAATTAGGTTATTCTATTACTAACGATCTCGTTGCTGATCATTATGGTGAAGCCAGCGAATGAAACATGTCCGTTGCTCATCAACCTCTTCAACAGTCACTTTTTAAAGTTCTATAGCATGATTTTAGAACATTTTAATAGGCTATTGAAAAGCAAGAAATACAGTCATGGCATTTCCTAGGTGAGCATCAATGAATTTCGCAGATCTTCCTATGCTGTTTGTGGTGCTACCTTGGAAGCCCTTGACAGTGGCTGGTGAATATTTTCTTTCCTGGTCAATACTCCCCTTAGATTCATTAAAACTGAATTCATTATCATTTGAAAATGAAAACTACTTGATATTTATTTCCAGGGTCTTGGAACACATTTTGAAAGAGATAAACACTTAAAAGGCTAAAGAACATAAGAAAGTCTACTCTGGGTTAGATCAACCCTTCCCTGTCTAAACCTTTTTTATGCAAGTGACCAGAATGAAACTGGTAAATTCAGCACTGAAACAGATAAAAGTAAGCCTTCAGCTCCAAGAAAGGAATTCACAGTATCAATATTGTGCTACTGAACATAAGAAGTTACACGCTGTACTCAAGGGTCACAAAACTCAGCTGTCTGAGCACTGAGATACCCAACTAAGCCAGCAATAAGAAATAATAAAATAAGATATATGCCTGAAGTACTTTTTCTTGCTTGGGTTTAGGCATATCTGGCTGGGTTTAGACATAGGTATGCATGGATGCATAGTTTCTGCCTAACTCACACACAGCTTGGAGATACATCCCTAGCAATCAGCCTTACAAGTACATTAGTATGTTTTCAGTCATTTAAGAATTTTGATATGTAATTTTCAGGTTTGTAAGTGCTGTCTTAGATATGACCCTTTAATGATGTTCTCATTGATAATCACATCAAAGTTTGCCGGTTCTTGTTCAATCAGATTTGCCTACCAATTGCAGCAACTCATCAAGGCAATTTAGTAAAGCAATGTTTCGAGATCCCAGAGCATAATGGTGTCCAGTTTCATATTACTAACAGCTGCTTTATCTAGCTTATAAATCAACTGATTCTGCCAATTTTTAACAATGTTCGAGACAATAGACAGACTTGCCAAATAAATGCAGACACAACTTGTGCTATCTACGTGCACAGAACTTTCCAATATCTCCAAGATTTCCAAGGATATTCTCACCACAAGGGTATTTTTGCTGAAGATGACTATGCATTTGCTTGTAGCAAAGAAACTACTGCTACTTAAATGATCATAAATGAGAAAAGCAGATAATTTCTGTAGCTTTCATTTATGTAAAATCAATGCTCGGCATTCCAATCTGTTTCCAAGTCTCTCTTATATACTGCATATATCAAAATAGTTTTCTAAGAAAAAAAATATGTAATTTCTTACATTCTAAATCTGTATCCTTAAAATCTCTACTCTGCATCAAGAAAAAATATAACAAGCTTTGGGAAAGTATTGTAAAATATATTAATGTATCTCACATACTATTCAAGATCAGTTGGTAGATAACAGTATGCAATGCTCATATTTCAGACATACACTCATAATAAATGTTTCCTTTGGTAGCACAGTTTTGTCCTTGCAATAGTTAGAATTATTAATATTGATGTTAGCAGTTAGCTCATCACAAACAGAGCCAGGTTTATAAGCAATAGCAAGCTAATCATTATCTATTACACTGTTAATTTTTCAATGAAGCCCTGTCCCAATAGACCACAGGATTGTCCCTGATGTTACACTATTTTGGGGAAATGTAAAGACTATTTACTCACTACAGCTGAAATAAAGCCATGAGCAAAGGGCAGGAATGAAGTCCATTAATTATATATTTTCAAAATAAGAGTGGAAATTAGTTGTTATTATCCTTCTTAATTAAAGCAATGTTAGCCTTGCAAAGAAGAAAAAAAAATACACAACCAAGTGGGAGTTTAAGTGCCTCTGCTTTACTAAATTTTGTATACTATATAGTATACTGTGACTCCCTCTTTTTCCCTTTCCTCCAGTACTAGGCATCTTGGCCTCCATATGCATATTGAAGAAAGGCCAAGGCTTTTTATCCTCATCTATGTCTATCATAATTAAACCAGTAAAAATGTCATTGTCTTTCTTTCTTAGCATCATCAAGAGCTGAATTTAGAAGATGTACTGCATAGTTTACAACATACGGATGATAATTTTCATAATCAGTCAACAGAAGTAGAAGCTATTAGGATAGATGATGATAAAAATATATTCAATGAATAAATAGTTACTTTGCTCTTTCTCCATTTGTAAATATGTGGTTGCAGAGGTGCAGTCACTTGGGTTTTGGTATCTGGTATGAGGGAGATAACATTCGTACTGAACTGTGCTGTATAAAGAAGGCTGTGACACACGGCTAAACGCCAAGATTGATGTCCCTATGTGCCTTGCCAAAGTGAATATCAGGAGAGAAATATCACTGAACAGAAGAATAAGGCTCATTATTTTAGTATCAAATCCAAGTAAAAAAGCTTTACAATTTTGTTCAAGAACATGTACTGAATTTTAAGTACTTTTCACTATTTGCCCTCCTCAAAATATTCTTATTCAGGTTGAAACAGAGACAATATATAAAATAACAGAGGCACATTACACAGCACTAGGACTTCCATAATATTACCAGAAGTTTGGCAATTTTTTTGCTTCTTCTCACCACTCCATCTTAAAATCACCTTATACAGAACAGCTTGAAACTCTGACTCTTTAACATCAGAAACACAGGACAGTTCCTTAACCCTAACGTAACCTTAACTTAACATAAAACCAAACAAAACCCATCACCATCACCAGAAAAAAAAAGCTCAATGACAAAAATAAAATAATAAAAATCCTCAACCCCCCCCCCCAAGACAGGCTCTCTCCTTTCATGTTGTAAAAGACTTTTGAATGTCAATGTGCCCTGTAGAGGTGGCAAGTTTTCTAGAAAGTTGGCCTGAACAGCTACCATCTCACTTTAAAGAAGGACATGCAAAATGACACAACTTTATAAATATGTGCTTTTTGTCCAATAAACTATGGTATCTCCTATGCAATCAGCAGTTAACTATCTTTCAAAGGCTCTATTTAAGGCTGAAGTACCATCTACAACCTGAATTGCCTTTCCTTTTCCCACCTATCTAAAACAGGAAGAGGATATTAAAAAAAAACCCAAACAACAATTTGGCAGGAAAGGTCATCATAATACTCTCTCTTGTGATACTTCCAGTACTTGTAGTCTTATAAGCTTTTACTTCTTCGTTCAGTGACTCACGGTACCTTATAGAAGTACCTTATTTTGAAGCAAGAATACCAGAGTATTCTTGCTTTAAAAGCCTGGTTGCAAGTCCTTTCAAAATGTTTTTTGTTTAATCCATAATCAATATCTGAACAAGTTTCAGGTTCTATATTCCATGGTCTGAATGATATTTTATTTCATCTAGAACTATTTGAATTACAAGCATCAAAATTTGGCATATCAGAGAATATTTTCTCTTCACAAAAATCTATAACACCAGCTTTCATCAACACTGCATCAAGAACTTTTTATAGCTAAAGAATACATCTGGCTTCACAAAGCCTTTATTTCAGCCCAATTCACACACTCTAATTTCTGTACCAGGATGACAAAACAGTAATAAGTAGGAGTTAAAACACTGTATTGAATTCATATCCCAAGGGTACTTTCAGAACTGTATGCATTATACAGTTCACTTTTTGGATGACTTGAATCAAGATAGTCTGGTAGTCTACTTACAGTTTCAGAGAAAGGGTCAAGATTTTGATTGGGTTTTTTTTTATCTTGCATTGCCATAGATAACAGTAAACAGTTCTGAACAGTTATAAATAATCAGGTTTAGCATACAGTCAGAATTCTTCAGAGTCTTTGCTCTGAAGAACAAGTAACAGAGATGCATGAAGCTGGAGATACATGAATTATATGTAAAGAGGTCAAAGTAATCAAATACCACAGTTATCATATGACAATGCAATAGGTGATAGAAATAGAAAGTACCAGAAGGGTCAAAAATCACTGTGCCAGAAAGTCAATGTAATGGCTCAGAACACAAAATCTAAGTGTCTGTACATGACCTATTTAAATAGATTTTTTTTTCATTTATTATTTAAACCACTTCTGCCCTCACTGTCCCTCACTTTACAAAGGACACAAAGTTTTTATCCCTGAGTTGTTCTGAAATGTATTAATTTAAAACTATAATTGCATTTATTTATAAATCATTAAATCCTTGGGAATTCAATAACAGAATTCACACCAACTTCAACAACAGGCTGTTACCCAGAAGTGTCATCCCATGGGATGGTGCATACTCAGAATTTCACACAAAGAAGAAATCCAAGACTGTTCTTGGAATGGTGCTATTCAAAGGCCTGAATATTTTCAAGCTGCTGATATTTCCCATTAGGTCTTCCAATATATAATACTCAGATAATGCTATAAAGGAGTCTCCAAATGACTTGTCTACCCAATGACTCCACCATTGCCAAAAAAAGGCTGATTGAATGTATGATGTGATGCGTAATAAGGAAATAGTTTGTGCTAAGACACAAAAGAGATCAATGTTTTTCCTACAGCAAAACATTTAGGCACAAATGATTTGAAGGACAGTAGACACCCATCAGGTCTCGAGCCAAGATATGTGCACTTTTGGGGAAGATCATCAGATGACTCTCCATTGTTGCTAAATTAGCTGAAGTTTTCTTGTGGATATTTGTTTTCATGGAAAGCAAAACAGCTGTCTGGGTATGGGTCTATCCCAAATTTCATTTGGTAACACTGTCTCTTGATGTAGTCCCTATACACAGCAGATAATAGGAAGCATTCAGAAAAAATAATCATCCCCTCTTTTTTTTTTTCCTTCTTTTTTTTTCCCCTGTATGGTTAAAGTACAAAAATTCATCCTAAAACCAGAGAAATGTACAATATTAGCCACATACCTGCATGTATTAGCATTCAGATTAACAATCTTTCCAAAAATACTTCTAAATCCATGCAGAATTCTTTATAGTCAGCAGTGGAGTTTATCAATACAGTCTAGTAAGCCTGATTACCAACTTTAAGATCTCTGCTGTCTTCATGAAACTCCACCTTATACCTTCAAACACAGCAAACACTTTCAATTTTTACTGGTTTGGTAGGAGATCAAAAGGTAGATGCAATTATGTGCTATTTACCATAATACACACATATATGGCTCATAACATTTTTTTCAGTTTTAACACCTACTGTGGTCCATACATTTGTAGCTTCAGAATAAATTACTGCAAGGTTATCTGCAGGGCTATTCTCACTAAATCATAGCCCTATTTTACTCAGTTTGGAAAATTAAACAGATTCAGAATTCTAACAGCCTAAGCACCCCTTCAATGTCAAAGCAATTATTGTTGCTCTGGGATCTACAATGACTGGTATGAATGTAAAATTTTTTTCTGATCTGTTGGGTGTCAAATAGCTGGGACCTTAGCATCTGAGATATTCCCACTTGCCCCATACAAGGCAAAGATAGTTATCATCAGTGTTCTTGGCCTGGTATTCAGATTCCATTTTGATTGGATGAAAAAGAACTATCCGTAGAGTATTGCCAGGGAGAAAGCATCCAATTCCAAAATTTGCTTCCAAGGATTTTGGTCCAAAAACTTTTCAGTCAATTTTCTTGTACAGTCCTATTTGTCAGCTGAAAGAGACAAACTAGATATATAAGGGGAAATAAACAGGAAATTATTTCAAAATATGTTTACAAATAGAAATCCTCTTATCTATTTCAATTTGTGATGAAAATGGCATCAGTCTTAGTAAGGTATAGCTACCTATGAGATACTACAGCAAGATTAGACGGGAAACAAATCCAAAGATTTAAGAAACAGAAAAATTATCTTTGAAGAGGAAGAGTCAGTGTCCACAAAGTGATTTAATAATAACATATAACACTATTGGAAAAAAGTTCTTGTCCCCTTGGGTTTTAGAATATTTCTCAAAGGTTGTTTCAGAAAACTCTGCAGGCCCTCAGTCTTGCAAATCTGTCCTACTCAAGGACAGCATCTACCTTTTAATTACTCTCATGTGCAACCTGTGTTTTCTCAGCACTTCACTAATATGTCCTTCAATTTTAAATATAGTGCTCTCAGTAATTAGCTGATTCCATTTTGGATATAACTCTGTGCCTGTTGCTAGGTACGAGCATTGATTCAGCTACAGTATCTTCAGTAACAAGACGCCACAGGAACACAACCAACTAGCATTGGCTGAGCTTTCGCTGGCTGGAGTCAGTACAAAGATGATGACAGCCTCTTGAAAAATGAAGTAATGGATGAAAATAACTAATAATAAATTTAATTTTATTAATTAATTTATTTATTTATTTATTATTATTTATTAATTTGGTACATACATGTAAACATATTTCACAAATAAAAATCCCAGCTTCTTAAAACTGTATGTTCAGAAATTTTTGTAGGCAATCACTGACAAATGTAGCAACCTCCTATTTTGAAGTTAACTATCAAAGGTGAAATGAACTCAATAAATTAATGTGGTTCTAATCCATTGCCACTTTTTGTTCAGAGCATTATGTCTGAGCAGTTCTGGTCATGTTCTGCTGCAGATAGTCAGGACTGCAGTGTATACCAAGAAAGCAAATTTTAATCCTTACCTCATTTAGAACATACTTGACAGCAATTTAAGAAAAGCAGCAGGGCTTTGAAAATTATAATGAGAAAGGAAGATAATTTTTGTAATTTCTATAATGTCAAGCGCTACCACTGGGCACTCACCATTTATTTCATTTCAGCACTTTGCAATAAGTTGCCGCCACCACTGCTCTTCGAGCTGTAATTAAGGTAAAGTTACTGCAACAATCTTGTCATTTTAGATTTTTGGATTTTTATTTTTGAGGTTTATATTTGGATGAAATTCCTTCTTATCAGCCCACAGCTGTAAGCTAATAGACTGTAACAAATCTAAATGTCATATATAATGAAAATACAGCAAATGGAAAGCTGGCACAAAGCACAGCTAGTTCTAACTTTACAAGTACTGAAAGTTAATCTGCCATCCCTGTATGTGGAGAACATGCTTTTCTATTCCCCTTTCGACAAGTTCTCTCTCAGGACCAAGTAGCCCTGCATTTCCAATAAAACATCAAAGCAGTACATCTAGACTCATTTGAAGAAATTCACTGGTAGTGGTATGTATTAGTCACTTCTGCATTTCCACTGAACAAATTGCTTCAGAAGTCAGACCATTAACAATTGCAAAGCTGTCAAAATTAAAGTAACTGTGGCAAGTATTCCTCACGTTGTTACAATCAAAACACTCATCTTCTGGACAAAATGGCTGCAGAATTTGATACCTGAATTAGAGAAGAGATAAGAATGCTAAGATCCGACTCAACTTATCATAACTTTATTATAACTAAAGACGGTGAATATGTTAACCCTCCCCAGTCCGCAGCTTCCATTAGTAATACCCAGATACTGAATTCAAGCCAGCTAGTGAGCAATAAAGGTAAATTCAGAAGCTTGTGTTTCGGGCATGGTCTGTTCATTGCATGTCTTCTGACACTGACTGCTATGCAGGATATACCTTATGTCAACTATTTGATTTAGGGTGTACCAGAAAATGATGCACTGGGGACAAAACTAAATCCTTTGTAAATGAATTTGACCTGCTGTTAATTCTGTTATGCTGTTATATGTTAATATAACAGCATAACTGTTAATTCTATATGCTTTTCTTTAGTGTATTATTGTAGAATGCTTGTAGATAAAACCCATTGGCCTGATCGTCTTGATTCAGAAATTAATTATATCAATTACAGCAGATATCTCTGTGAGAAAATGCCTGGAATTACTACCTTGTTTCCAAAACTTGCCAGCCCATGCTCTAGCAGCTTAACTGTTGACACATCACAGAAGTGCGGTGAGTAGAGGGAAGGGGCTTGAACAGTACAATGCTATTCTAATTCACTTGAAAGTATGATTGTATCAAAAGTTGCAAAATCTAACATAATAAAAATAAAATTACTAGAAGAGACCACACAATGATCTGCAACTATTTTAGGCTAAGTTAAACCTAGTTTAATCTCCTATGTAGAAAACAGTTTTAAGGCTGTCATTGATCTTTTCACATGATAAATAGGACATTTTTATCCTTAAATTGTTAAACACAGTATGTATTCACATGTTTGTTATAAATTTTGTGTAGAACTTTTCTTGTTACTCTTAAGTAACAAGAAATAGTTTTCTTTTTCTGTTTTGCTTAAATTATTCAACTAACACGATTCTCCAACACCATTATAACAGAAGTCTATTTTGGGTAAATTTGTCTTGTCTTTACATCATAACAATAATAAATTTTGTATTAAAAGTTATACATTCTTACCAATTTGTATACAGACTCAATAGAAAAACAAACAAACAAACAAAAAACACAAAACCCCAAACAAACCAGACAAAAAAGAAAATAATTCCAGGACATGTTCTGTGCAAAACCAGTTTATACTAATTTCTGGATTCCCAAGGATCATGTATGTGAGAGCTATAGACCTAGTCTATCTTCATTAAAGATAATAACAAAATTTTTATTTTTTTCACATGCAAATGTTAAGGCCTAAAGAAAATTTAACTCTTATTTATCAGATAAAATGGACAGCCACATTATTCTTTCTCCAGCTAGTCTGATCAACTTGAAGTATATAAATTTACACTGTGTGTGCTATAATGTTACTAGATGGAAGATTTTTTCTTAAGATGCATTTATACTCCAGAGTACATTACTTGATCTATCTGCAGCAATATTGCAGCACTTAGGTATGTCAGTAGTTTGGAAACAATCAATACCTAGAAATGGTAAGGGAAAGAGGTGCAATTTTTTCTGTCTTTACTTAGATTATGCCAGTGAAAATCAAAATATACACTGCTCCAAAATAGCCCACCAACTAGAAATTTGGATACACGAGATTAATGGTTACATTTCACACAAATAGTGCTGTTGTCTCGAGGCTGTGCTCTTCACCAGATAAACTGGTCACTTAAAATGTGAACTTGCTTTTTTCAGCAGTAACCTTTGAAAGAATAACACAGAGAAATCAAAGCACTGCAGTTCCTACCTGGTTGTGAAAGTCTTAGCAAATGTCCTTGGCAATTGTATTCCAACAACCATTTTGAAGACAGACTAACTAACGTAAAGAGGATTCAAATGAGTTGTCTGCGATTATATGAAAAGTCACTATGCTTGTTTAGATTGTTTAAAAATATATGTTAATTATTAATGCTGGCAGCATTTTTAGTAAATTATAATAATATTTTTCTATTATCATTCTGTGACAGATGCCCATATAGCTGCTTTCTTATATTCTCTCTGTATAACTTTCACTTCGGTCCCAGAAGTTATGCCTGCGACCAGTCATTCAAACAGGTGTATGAAAACCCATCTCCTTTATTCCTTCTTCTTAAAAGATTTTAGAGACTATTTTGCAATAAAATTGTAAGTTTGTGAGAAGTTTCAACAACTAGAAAGTGACTAATACACTGTGACAAGGAAATCTAGAATGCTTATAAAAATGCCCTATGAAATGCCAAGATCTGAGATTGACTGATCTTTCTGTTAAAAAAAATGTATGGGAATTGAAGAATTTCTGGCTCTGCCACAGCTGTTTTTAGTGACTTCAGAGAAAACAGACCAACTAAAATTTTGTCTCAGTGAAATCAAAGGGAATTTTCTATTAACGTCAAGGAATCCAGAATATCACCCTTTATGCTTATGTTCTGGTTTTCTATCAATCCGATGAGGGTAATAACACTATATTTCCCATTCCATTTGTCTGTTTGGATTGTTAGTTCTTCAGCATAAGACTGGTTTCTCACTGCACACATCAGAGGGCACTAATCTTCATTAAAGCTTCTAGTGCTACCCTAATGGATACACTTTATAGTATAAAAAGACATAAGCAAGTGGAATATATTTTATTCAACTTCAGAAAGACTGTTCTTTGAATTTCTTTAGCTGTACACATTCACAGTAACAACAGTATATACCTTTGCCTGGAGAAAAAAATCAAATATTATTTGTTGCATACTTCCTACACATTTGCCCTGATCCAAAGCCCTTTTGATGCTAATAGATATATGAAAGACATTTGTATTTCCAAAGATTCCTGAAAAAAAATGAAATCTTATTTGTTTCATGAACATTCAAGAATGTTTATGGATCTACTCTTTAAAAATAATGTAACCGACTTGACTTGAGGAAATTAATTTAATTTATTGCCAATTAAACAGACCAGGATAATGAGAAATAAGAACAAATCTAAAAAACACCTTCCCTCCACCCCTTCCTTCTTCCCAAGCTCAACTTCACTCCCAGCTTCTCTACCTCCTCCCCCCGAGGGGCACAGGGGGACAGGGAATGGGGGTTGTGGTCAGTTCATAACACTTTGTCTCTGCCGCTCCTTCCTCCTCACACTCTTCCCCTGCTTCAGTGTGGGGTCCCACCCATAGGAGACAGTCCTTCATGAACTTCTCCAATATGGGTCCTTCTCATGTGCTGCAGTTCTTCACAAACTGTTCCAGTCCTTTCCATAGGGTGCAGTCATTCAGGAATGGACTGCTCCAGCGTTGGCCCCCCCTGGGGTCACAGGTCCTGCCAGAAAACCTGCTCCTGTGTGGGCTCCTCTCCACGGGTCCACAGATCCTGCCAGGAGCCTGCTCCTGCATAGGCTCTCCATGGAGTCACAGCTTCCTTCAGGGCACATCCACCTGCTGTAGCACTGGGTCGTCCACAGGCTGCAGGGTGGATGTCGGCTCCATTGTAGACTTCCATGGGCTGCAAGGGGACAAACTTTGTCACCATGATCTTCACCACAGGCTGCAGGGGAATCTCTGCTTTGGCACCTGGACACCTCCTCCCCCTCCTTCTTCACTGACATTGGTGTCTGCAGAGTGGTTTCTCTCACTCCTCTCCCCCAGCTGCTGTTGTGCAGCATTTTTTACCATTTCTTAAATATGTTATCACAGAGGTGCTACCATCATGGCTGATTGGCTCAGCCTTGGCCAGCGGTGGGTCTGTCTTGGAGCTGGCTGGAACTGGCTCTATCGGCCATGGGGGCAGCTTCTGGCATCTTCTCACAGAAGTCACCCCTGTAGCCCCCCCCGCTATCAAAACCTTGCCACATAAACCCAAGACACTAGACTTAAACAATTATGTCATTAGCATTTTGGAAAGCCAAGATAATATACTTGAAGAAACAACTGATTATTTCCCTACTGTAAGTAGATAGGAAAATTTCATTTTCATTGTTGTTGTTCTTTTGGAGTACTTCCTTCCTCCTTCTACATTTGAATAAAGTGACTAATAGTAATACTTTATGGATGCTCATTAACTAATATCAGAGCAACTGCAGACCATTTTACAGTGGTATCAGGAACACACATCTTTGACCAGCAATGGATCATGCACATATTGCTTCATCTGAGGTACATGGACATTCTCTGTTATAATTCTGCATTTGGTATCTGTCCTTCTCTTATTGTATGTTGCTGTTACCGACTGATTGATCATGTTTGTCAAACTGTAAATATTGTATTCTTTCTTTGTGTGTCATTTTGGTTTTTATTGCCAGATCTTTCCAGGAATTATGTGTTATTTCTATATAGATGCCTTTCAAATAAGGAATTAGATTAAATGATCTGTAAAGTCCCTTCCAGTCCAGTGCATTGTCTTTTTAGTTTTAGAAAAAAATCAATCGTGATAACTGCTATATCAGGTTTCTGCCTGTGATATCTGCTCTGCATCAAGCAATCTGGCAGTCTTCAGGCTTATAGAATATTAGAAGAATGGAGATAAGAACAATTGGACTTGTGCTATACATAAACGTGCTAAATATGCTTCACATATTTAATATGTGAATATTAATATTATGTTATGTTATGTTAATATTAATAAATGTGTTATTATTTTGACTCAGATTTTTGGTCATATGGTAGCCAGATACCCAGAAATCCTGGGAAAAATCTAGGAAAGGAAACATATCTAGAAGATGATAACTCTAATAAAGTATTGTCACTTAAAGTAGTCATGTGACATCTTCTATAGCCAGTGAAAAGAAAAAGTCACTTCTAGACTGTGAATTTCCTGACCCCAAAGTAGATCTGTGAAAAAAAGTAAAATCCTTTAGAGAAGCAGAGGTTAGGATAAATAATTGAGATCTAGATGTCCAGACTAAAATGACCAAAAATTAGATAGGATGAATCCCGTGATAGATAAATGTCAAAGTGTGTGACTTAAAGTGCCCAAATTTAGCATAAAGTCCATATCAGTTGGAGCGTGTGAAATTCAGTGGCTAGAACAAAAGACTAGTGTTGAATTAGGCAGTTTAATTTGGCCAAACGGAGACGTGATTATTCTTTTATTTATATATTATGTACTGCAACTATATATGTAATGAAAGCAACTGTAACTAAGGTTATGCGATATCTGTAATTCATTAATAATTACAGTCCTGACTAAATAGTTGAGTTAGAAAGGAATGCTCTTTGTGAACTTCTAGAGTGCAAAGAGTTTTATCAATTTCTAGGCATTTCAGGAGAAAACAAACCAACCCATAGATGTTCTCAGATAGTCTTCTGCTCTGGAATTAATTAAACTAGACCTAGACACAGGTGCAATATAGCACTCTGTAATTGTATTGTTTCACTTTTCAAATGTTCTCCACACACTTACAGAAGCACAAAATAAAGTGACCTCTGAATTACCCAGGTGAGCAGTTGCAGCTCTGTTTCAAAACAGAAGGAGACATTCTGGCTGATTTCAGCACCTTTGAAAATGAGGCTATTGCAAGAGTCATGCCTAAATATGGATTTATAAGCTCAGTTTTAAATATCCGGGTTTGAGAATCTGGCCTATATACACACAGAATGATAAGGTATTCATATGCTGGCTTAAAATATTTTCCAGACATCTCCTGAAATGTAATAAATACTGTGAAATACAGAGAGATAGGATGAGAACAAAACTGAAAATAGTTCCTGCAGAGAAATTACCTTCCTTTCATACAGATGCTTTCCTATTAGCTACTACCTCTGACCCTTATCCTTAAAAAATGACCTATTGTGGTGAATAATGTATATAATAAGTCTCATGCTGAAATAACCTCAGAATGTGTCCAAGCATGCCAGGAAATAAGCATTTTACTGACTGCAGCCACAAGCCACAATATTTATATTTAATAAGCAAATAATAAACATGACATTAAATTGCTAAAATTACAAAGACTAGAAGCCATCCATGAAATTGTCAATTATCTGACTCTCCCTGCAGTGCTGAAAGGATAAAGCAAAGATTCAAATCACACTTTGCTCTGTATCAATCTCCAATTTGTACATTCCCTCTAGCTCAGCCTCTTTAACTTCTCAGAACCAGTTCTCCCCATGCTCATTTTCTTTGAAAAATAACATTTGACCAGTATAATTAACCCAAATGTGAGTTCACCTTACATATGCATTTTAGACCAAGTTCCCAACATCCAATATTCTCTTAAAAAATGTTTTCTGATATGATAGGAAGTGGTAGAAAAAGAAGAGCATTTTTGATGGAGCTTTTACACAAAGATCAAGGTTACTCAAAACATGAGTATTATTATTTACCTTCTTAGAGTGAATCTCTCATTCTTTACTCTACTGAGTTTATCAGTACTGAAAATCATTAATATCTGCAGTGAAGATATGAGTATCAGGATACTTTACAACTTTCTTCCCTTCCCTTGGGCAATAATTACCTACATGCCAATATTACCTATCTGCTGCAGCCTAAACAAAAAACTTTGACTCCAATTAAATAGCTAGAATTGGTTAGACATTCTTAGGACTGGGGTTAGAACTAGTCTAATATTTCAGCATTTGACAACTTTCTTTTTAAGAAGGAGTAGTGGTAGTCAGAAAATGCTAATTCATCAAGACTAAACTTCACTGTAAAAATATATCAATTATGAAAGCTGACTTACTGAAAAAGAGTCTCTGGATCCAAGCTGAAATTTCTAGTCAAAACAGGAGGAAAAAAAGTGAGAAGAGATGCATGAATTCTCTTCTGATGTAAAATATCAAGGTCCTTGATTAGTAATTATCCCACAACCCAAGTGAATGTCCCAATTATTGGACATGTGACTATACTGAGGTGGGTTCTTTTCCCATTATCTGCTGTTGGTATCATCCCTTTTGTGTAAATTATATTTTGAACAAGATTCAGTTTGAATCTTATCTTTTTAACATTGCTAGATCACAGAACCATCCTTTTTTGTCATTTAATGAATGACCAACACCAACAGGAGGTGAAAGAGGCGATACAGACACTCAGTTTTGAGTCACCTATCTGAATTTTTTCTTATCAATTTTTCATGATGTTTTTTCAGAACAGTTCTAGTTTCACCCTTCCAAAGAAAAGGAGCATTTCTTAAATTTCAAAGTTCAACTGATGGAAAAAAAATACTGCCTGCCCAGAATTAATAATATTTTGGGGGGATAAAAACTGTACAGATTTCAAGTGCAGGGCAGTTTAAGGTATCTGAATTTGGGCATTTGAAACTACCTAATCAGTTCTGCCTTCAGTTTTCAAAAGCAGCTTCAGTGAGTTTGGTTTCACTAATTTAATTTGACTAAATGATATTTCACTTAGTTCATTTGCTTAAATACAGTATACTTTTTTTTTTTTTCCTGTTAGGTAGAACGGGATCAAATAAGTACAAACAGTGGCAGCTCTAATGCTTTATAGTTCTTCAGGATCACAAGAGACTCTTTTCCAGTAGGCATCTGTGCATGTTTGTCACAACACAAGTTTAAGAGAACAATATCCTACAAACCAACAGCAGAGGTTGTTCATTATCAAGATAATACAAGATGAGAATGTAACTCATATATAATGGAAAACAGTAAAAATTGGTTATTACCTTGTGAAGGACCTTGTAACTGTCTCCTGTCTTGCTTCTGCCATGCACTTGTCTCTGCAACTTTCGGGATAACCAGGGAAATCCCCACTGAGGGCTAGTGTACAGAGATACTATATCTCCTCTTCCACCATGTGCTGCTTCTTTGGATGCATATGTCCAGTCCAGCCAGGCTTCATGCTAGCATGTGTATCATCTGCATTTAGTGAGAGATGTAAGACTCAGAAACATTTTATTGAGGCTTACAAAGGTCTGCTGGGGATGGACCTCATGGTCACCAAGGTAAGAGTCAGACCTGACTACAAGTAAGTGCATGAATATGAATGTATCACCTTTCTTTCTGCTATACAAAGTCACAGAAAATGGAATCATATGGAATATAATGAATCACTTACAGAAAACAGGCATTCTTTTGGTTCTGATAATGTGAAGTTTGTGTGTAGTGTGGTACTTGTTCTGTTACTTCCTTGCCATACAAAAGTAACAAGTATATAGCAGAGATTATGTCAATGCTATTACTTAATGTAGCTAAATACATACTAAGCAACATATGGATTACAGCAGTAGAATACCTTTTTTCCCTACAGATTTTTCAGCCTCACTTCTGTTTGAATAGGAATATGTATTTCCTCACAAACAAGGTGTATGAAGTCAGGAAACTTTGATGCTTCACTGTGCTTTGACATTTAATTATTTCTGACATGGTTCCAAAATATGTTTATTTAATGAGGTATAGATGCAAATCAGATATTTGGACTAATCTGTCATTTAAACAGAAATACTATTTCTTCATTTCAATAAATTCCTTTTTGTATGAAGATAAACGTACATTTGCACACAGATTTAGTCACAGCTCTTATCTAAAATACATTTCTGAGCCTTTGTTTCCTGTTTCCCTTTGTTTATGTTTTATTTACAATGACTACCTTTTTTACCACATTTTCTCCCTTCTACTTCACCTCTTGATAAATGATCAGCTCCAGAAGCAAATTCCACAGGTCCATCACATTAGCAGCTTTCCCTGAACTTCTGCAAGCATTTCCTACTTCCATTTGAGGAGCCCTCACAGTAAGAGAATGCTAAAACATGTAAATCACTCCTTTAAAATGCCACAGGGCTGTTAATTACTGTCTTGCTGGTATCGTGTGTTTACTATACCAGAGTTAACCATGATTTTATTGTTATAAAGCCTTCATTACAAAAGTCTTTTAGAGAATATCTGCTAGTGTTTAAAACCGTGTAGTGTAATCATCTCTCAGAGGAATGTGTCTACCTAAGGTTAGCTGGAAAATGCAAAAGACTAATTATCATCCTGAATCACCATTCAGCCATCTGTTATAAGAAGGCAATGCCCAAATCTGAATCACCCAAAAAATAAGAACATTGTGAGAGAAATCCAAATATGTTTTGCTACAATACTTATGGAGGCAATAGCAGTAATATTGCAAACAAATTTCATTTTCAAGTAATGATAATATTTCTTCTCTAAATGTTGATATAAGGAACGTATGGATAGAGACTGCTATATATCAAATGCATTCAATTATGACACTGGCATTCCATATTCATTTTGCCTTGCATAAGAAGACTGGTGGGAATGAAATCCTACGTTAAACACAAAAAGGTTCACAAGAGGTTTGAAACAATTTTTATGGCTTTGATACAAATTATTTGGTAGCTTATGAGTTGTGCATTAAATTGAAAGCATATCTATACACACTATGTGTGCTTTCAATTTATATATAGTTATATATATAATTTGAAATTTTAATATCTGTGCGTGTAAACATACGTAAAGTATACAAGCATGCCAACTGTTGACAGTTGACCTAAAATATCCAACCCGCCCAAAACCCTTAAGTGAGGCTAGGACTCTTAAGTCACTTTCAATAACATTTCCAATAATTCAATCAAGCAAATCATAAAGTTCACATTTTGATTTCCAACAAATACTTCACTTGTGACAGATAACATCTCTTCTCTTTCTTTGTTAATAATTTACTGTATGTTATTTATAGCATGTTATGTTTTACATCAAAAGGCTGAGTTTGGGTAAGTTGACCCCTTCTGACTACTGACATGGTCAGCTGGGATAAGCTTCTAGACTGAAGGCTCAGAATGACAGAAACCAGTAAGTAAGAAGCCTGCAGCACAAGAGGAGCAACAAACTCAGTTTCTTAGGACTCCTGAAACTCTCACTTCTGAGAAACTACTGTTTCTTAGGACAAACACCTCAGGCTGTGCCTCTAGTAGCAGCTAGCATGGCCCAATAGCAGTAGACCTGTGGAGCAAACTGGTGCTAAGGATCTAGTGTCCACAGTATATATACCTCAGCAGGATTTACTTCAGCATAAATTTAGTCTGATCCATGGACTGAAAGTCCCTTAGCAGTAGGAGTATGTGCTTCTGAAATGTATCTTCCAATTTAATGTAATCTAAAAAAAAAGAATCTAGTTTGTGTACTTTCTGAGACCACTTTGTAAATAAACCAAAGCACAATAAATAGTGGCAATGGGGAGAGTTGTTTTAAAAATACAGTCCTGATCCAAACTAAAATGTTAATGTAGAAAAAAATCTTTGGAGTTGAATGACAAACAATTTTTTCTTAGAAAGGAGAATGTGCAGTTGGCAAAATCTGAAGTGACATTGAAAATTGATGGATCCATTCTGCAATAATAAAATGGCAGAACATGAAGACATTTTCAGACTTCCTTATTTCTTTTTGTCTCATACAAAATATCTCAGTTTTCTCTGTAGATAGTGTCACTTCATTCTGGTTCATAATATAATAAAACATAGCATTAGATATTGAAAGCCTTTTGGTATTTCTTTGGGTTCACTCAGAAGAAAAGGTGAACTCGGGGACAAGAGAGATACTTAGCAGGGAAGAAATAAAAATTCTTTTTTGTGGAAGGGAAAGATTGATTTTGGAGCTAGGGACTTTCTTTAAGGCACTAGATGAAAAAACAATAAACTTAGTATCATATAGCATACTTTTTCCCTCTACAAGGCAAGCAGCACTGTTGACCAAAGCACATGTTCTTTGTTTTTTTCATTCAGGTTGTGAGCCAAAGAAAAAAAGCAAAAACAAACATCATAGCGTTCCATCAAAGTGCTGTGGTCTAGTCCCATGAATAAAAGCATGTAGCACAGCAAGTTCAATACCATACCAGTAATGTTATCATAACTAGTAGATCCTTGCAGCAGGTAGATACCAGAGCTCTGTGTCTGAATGTCTCTATATGTATATAACTCTTCATCTTCTAATAGTGCATTATTTCTGTTGACTGCATTATTCAAGGACCCCAGAACAAGGACATATGCATGACTAGCCAGTGCTAATGAAATATTTGTTGTCTTATCAGAAAAAAAACAAACCAAAATAACATAAAAACTTGCAGGCTGTTAAATGTTAAAGGAAATTAGGAGATTGTAACAAGGTTACAAAGGCACAGGATTTTAGCAGAGTTCTTCAAAATAAAAGCACATGACTATACAGAGGCCACAAGGCTATAAGCATGATCACAAATGGTTATTTACTGGTCATTAAAAGATTGTAACTTTTTGAGCTGGATTTAGTGATCACAAAGAGAACAAAGATCAGATATCCAGCACATGTAAAATACCACATGTATAGTAAAACTTGAGTGTAACATGGAAATGAATCTTTAAGAAAGAACAAGTGAACTGTTAAAAAAGCTTGTAAAAAGGAAAAGAATAAACCCAAGCAGATCCACAAGAGAAGAGGAAAATCCCTTCCACCAGCATCATACTCCTCCTGATGACTGTATAATGAGATTTTAATGAATAAATATTAGAAATTGTGATGTGGTCTCCACATTTTTGGTGGAGACATTTTCCACTTCTTGTTCATTTTCCACATTTTCCACTTCTTGTTCAGGTTCACCTGTAGCTGAAGTTATCTAGTTCAGCCACAGTTTAAGCTACACCAAACTTGAAAATAATGACTTATACTTGATTCCAGGTTGAGAAAAAAAATTAAGCTATTCAAAACACTTTTTTATTTGGGTTCAGTACAAACATGTTAAACCAAAATCTGCAGTGCAACCATGGCAACTGATAGTCAGATCATCCATACACTGTGTTTACCATCTGAAGCCTCTAGTAGGTCCTATTAAAACATACAGACAGAAGGTCCTGATCAAAACAAATCCAGCAATGTATCGTAGTTTCTCTCTGCTCCTCAATTGCTTCAACTTATCCTAGGAATAAAAATTTAAAAATCAAGCCATTTCTAGGATTCTTTGCACCCTGCTTAAGAGGAGCTGAGAACATGCTGGTAAGATTGGCCTTTCAGGAGAAAAAGAGAGCACGTCTTTCCATTTTTTCTTGGTTCAGTGCAGCATAGCAAGGAATTTAAAGTGGGGAAAAGATGTTCTGAGTAAAACCTTGATTTTTGCTGATGTGTGAATCTGAAAGAGCACACAGTCTTTTTCTTAGATTATTATGCTTTAGGATCTATGCTAGGGAGAAGCTGTGAAAAAACAGATAAGAGTGACCACTGGAGTGGACTGTCACCCTAGTTTACCTTCTCTTTCCTGCCAAATTTTAAGTCATCTATATCACTCAACATAGTAGAGCAATAATGTTTCCAAAAGGTCAGATGAAAGATGACCATGACAGTGTAGATGACCATGACAGTGTTTTTCTAGTTCGCTTTGTTTTGTTTGCTTACCTTGATGTACCATATTTTTTAAAAAAGAAGTGGTTGCGCAGCAAACTGAGGAAGCTGCTTATTTGTCTTTCCCGGATGCTGTAATTTCAGTCAGATAGAAACTTCTGGAAAGATGAAATTTTGCTTTCCCTGCAAATGTCTAAACTTTTCAGGGTGGGTCTTCTAAAGTACATGTGGAAAACGAGAGAGTGGGACAGCCAAAAGACATCATGCGCAAGCAGAGGCTATGTAACTGCTGAAAAGAGCAGGGCAGAGGTGACCAGGCAAGTGCTCAAGGTAACAGGGAGAACAGGGATTCAGAGTGCACCAGGTGAAGTCTGATGACACCCAACTGTTATCTTGTAGTGCTGTAAAGGACAAAAAGAATGGAGCAAAGACTCATCCTGTAAAGACAGAGTAGAAAAAGTAGAGATTGTATCCAAATCTTCATAATTTCAGTCTGTCTTAGCCAGCAGATCTGAGTTTTTATATTTAAAATATTACCTGCTTTAGTTTATATTTTAAGAAAACCTAGCTTTATAAGTTCGATGTTCTCCTGGTATTTTGCATATGCTTACTTAAACAGAAAACATTCTGGAAGCTCTACCTCAAAACCTAGCCAATTTGGGATATATTTTACCAACAGTGACAAAAGAAAAGTGTGAGGAGGAAATAATGGGAAAAAATTGAATAAAATTTGGAAAAGAAATTAGAAACAAAAATATGATGAAAAAGTGAGATGGAACACATGGCAAGAGTAAAACTAAAGTATTCTGGATTGTCTCCTTCAGATCCTCTCTACAAACTGAGACCCTTAATTTGCCCTGCAAGGCCACGTTATGCCCTCACACTTCCTGGCAGGCTCATTGATATAGAAAATGGTAAGGAATGATGGTTAACTATGCAATTCTAGAAACTCACTGTGCCACATCAGGCCATCATGCTCATGCCACATCCACAGTTAGCCCAGTTATCTGGGAGGATGAGCGAGTATGATAAACATTACCTTCATCTGATGTTTTAGAGGGTCAGTGCATTAAGACCATGGTGTCAAACTGGGGAAATGGCAATTCTTTTTTAGTGGGGGCAACTTGAAAAATGAAAAATAAGTACCTTTATTATTTTTCATTGCTCAGTTTTTGCTATGTAAAATAGAAACACAAACAGATCTCTATTTCACATTGCTTCCTGTTAAATGCTCAGACACTAAGTTAGCTAGTACCATAAAAATGTCCATTGGCAAACAAATAGCATCAAAAGGCACTCTGATATACAGCAATGTTATATGACCTAGGTTTTATGATCAGGGACTAATTCACAGCCTGAACAATAAAACTTCTCTGTAAGTCTTCAGCAGACATACCAAATCCTAATTCCCTTTCCCTTTTTCAGTCATACTCTTTTTTTTTTTTTTTTTTGCCTTACCCTTCAAAATAAACTCAAATAGCTAAAATAGCCCAAAGACATTATACCTTGGTCAAGCTACTTGGTTGCATTTGTTTGATGGCCTATCATTATTTATAGAAATAGGCTACAGGTACTTAAAGGAGCAATGCCATTATACAGAAAGCTAGTCACAAAACCACTGATAATACTTCTTAGTATGAGTTCTAAAAAAGACATAGACTCTTACTTGCTATTGTCTGTTGTTTGCAATTGCCTCAAGATAGTGGTAATATTTCATAGGGTCCCCTTCATAACCCTTTTCTTCTTGTTTATAATAAAGCATAAGTAAGGATGATTTTGGAATATTAAAAACTTCAAAGGTAACTAAGCTATATTAACTGAGCTATAAGAAGAATGGAAGAATTCAGTCTCATCACATTTTTTATTGTTTTAATCTTTTCTACCCTATTGACACAACAAAGAGGGCTTCATAACAACTGCTCTCTGCACTGCTGTGGTGCTCCAAGCTATACATTAATCTTCAAAGCTGAAACATTTCGAGTTGTATTTCCAAGAATGATAGTGTGGTGTTAGTAAATCAGTGATTCCAGTTCTGTAAACATTCTTACATATTTTTTATTTTTCTCTTGAAAATTACCAAGGAACACGGAAAGATTTTTATTAGTAATTTTTGTCACATCTTCAAACTTCACCATCTTCTGCAAATTGAAATTAAAAAATATAAAAAGTGTCAGGAATTTACAGCTTTTTTAAAGTGCTAAAACTGGCAATAGCTATAGTTTTATAAATAAAAATTCATGTCATGGTTCAGTACATTTTAATAACTGTTATTTATAATAAGTGCAATATAGTGTTAGATTATTACTAATGTAGATTCATGCTTTCCTCATGGGAATATATTAAAAACAACAACAAAGAAAACCCAAAACACTGCAGGCTGAAGGAATAATTTATTGTAATTTTTTTTAAGCATTAAATGTTTCCAATTAGTACTCAGAGTTCATTAGTAATTAAATATATTATGATTAAATGTGGAGAAGAAAACAAAAAATGGAACGCCCTGCCAGCAGAGGAAAGACAATGATAGAAAAGGGCTAATCATTAGAAGAAAAAGAAAAGAAAAGGATGCTGTATCAGTGCTGGGCAAGAAAATAATGCAGAAAATCACAGCAATGATGATAGAAAAAAGGTTGGAATGAGGACTCTGAAATTGTTCAATTTATAGAGCACATAGCCCTGTAAGTAAGATATTGCCATCTCTAGAAACAGGCCCAGAAACATTGTATTAGCTCAACAGTGCAAGGCCTTATGACTTGTTAGACTTTGTCAGGATTTCCAGACTGTGAGAGACTAAAAGAGTTAATGTCTCAAACATCGTGGTGAGGTGAGGTGCTATTTGGATGGCGACGGCAGGCTGGGGAGAGCGAGAGCGGGAGCGGGACGTGCGGGACGTGGAGAGTGCATCGGAGGAGAGTGCAGTTCTGGGTTCCGCTAGACCTGATCATGTATGGCCAGAGATCATACAGAGTTGATCTGAGGAAGGGGCTTGCAACTGCCTGAGAGACCCCTCACAACCACCCACCCTCCCCCAGCGCCTGCGCAGAAGATTGAGAACTTTCTAGAACAAGAACCATGTCAGTCCTGAAGGGGCGTACCTGGAGGCGGGGATTAGCATATAAAAGACAAGCCCTCCAGGGAACCACGTGCACGCCCACCACTGGAGGATTGCCACATCTGTCATCATTGCGGGATCCAAGGGTGGTGATACTTTTCCTTTCTCTTTCCTCCTCTCTTCTCTTTTCCTTTTCTTGCTTCTCTCTTCCTCTACTCTTCCAATATATGCAAGTATGGGATAAATTGTGACCGGTTGCCCGGAAAATAGCTCCATTGCCAAATCGCCTCTGTTCGTTCGTTGGGCTCGCCAGTTTGTTAAGTTTGTCCGTTTGTGGAATTCACCAGTTAATAAAGTTGCTGGCCAGACTGTTCCTCTGAGTCATTGTCGTGACTCTACCGACCACGTGGCTCTGTCGAGCAGAGATCGGCTTTTGTTGGTACACAAACCGTCGGGGAATCGAAAAGATTCACCCATCTCGCAACCCAACAAGTGGGACGAGACACAGACAGCCATGGATTTTCAACAACCAAGTGACATCTACCTAACTTGTATTAGCTTTGTGCAATTATGTGGTTGAACATCTGTTGTTATGATAATGTCTACATATTTTTGTAACTGGTAGATAGTAACTACAGACAGTTGTTCTGTGCAGAGTGAGGTATCTATGATCCTAGAAAAAAAAATTATATATAAAAGTACAGGATGATAACATTTTTCTTGAAAGTAGAAACACATCATGCTAGAGGCCCTAGGGCTATAAACAGAAGTCAGTGGTCACTGCAGAAAAGCAGCCTTGTGAGCTGGGTAAAACTTGTTTTAGGGATAACAAAGAAAACAAATAACAATTATCTCATACATGTAAACTACCATGTATAAAAAAGTCAGCATTGTGAGTAAATAAAAAAAGAACAATAAAGCAGACCATGTCAGTCAACTTACAAAATTAACTCCAGTTAAACCCACAAGTGAGGGGGAAGAACCCCTTCCATCAATGTCATACTTCTTCCAACAATGAATTCATAACACTGACAACTCACTGTAACAACACATTGGAAAGAAGGGGAGCACAAGGCTAGAGAAAGGGGTAGAAGGTCAGTGTATAACAGTTTTACCTATTTGTTTATTTATAATGAGCTGCAATTGGATAACTGAACCTTAAGTGCTCATATCACTAAGTGAACTGGTATTATTAGTTCCTTGGGGGTTTTTTTTGGTTGGGTTTTATAAAATTTTTTTTGATTGTCTAACAATAAAGATTTGTTGTCTCTGCATATCAGCTGTGTTTCTTTATCCTACAAAAATTGTGCTGGGTACAGTGCAAGCAGCAGAAAGGAGTTCTGTCTCTCCACAGGGAACATAAAAGATGGATCTGATACATTTGGTATTGCTCTCCTTGAGTCATCTGGCTGGAAAAGACTTTCAAGAATTTTAGGCAAAAGTGATGTTTTTTCTGTCCTACATGAATGCATCAAATGGCGCAGCAAATCAGTAAAGCTCAGCAGATGGCCTGAGAATAGGGGTTGTGATGAAATTCTGAAGATGTTTGAGTACTAGCAGCATCTATGGAAAGAAAATTTTTCTTGTTTGATAGATTTCAACTATTTTTGGAGGATGGCCTTTTGGGATCAAGCGTGGCAAGACTTACAAGAGCTTTAAAATGCGAAACGAGAGAACACTGATAAAGGCACCTATAACTTCCATGCCTGGCTATAAATAGGGGATATAGAAAACCAGGTAAATTAGGATACAGTAAAGGGTACATGAGTATTTGCAGGTATGGTTATGCAAATAGGTACAGAGTAAGGTTTGATATTAATGTGATTAACAGTCAGACAACACACAACGCAGCTAATTCAGCAAGAACTTTAGCTGAGGTCTGAAATAAATAACTAAGCTGATGGAATAACAAAATGGAGAAACTAGTTAATTTATTGCAATGCATGAGAACAAATGCTATAAGAATAGAAGAAACTTCATAACTGGAATGTAATGTTAGGGCATAAGCCATTAAAAAAACCCCTAAAATAAGCTAATAGTAGTTGGAAAAACACTTATGCTAAAGAAAAAAAAATAAGATTATATAAAGATGGAAAACCTGATGTAGCATAGTTAGCCTTGACTAGAATTATTCAGAGGAAAGACTGTAAAAAATATTTTATTGCTTTAATGTCGGGATCTGCTGTAGGTGCCCATGTTAGGATACAGATAAAGTTAGATTTTAATATTACTAAAGAGACAGCATGAATGTCTTCCTGTTTAGTTATTCCAGTTTGCATATAAGATTTCAAGATACTCTTCACAGGGAGAGGGCAGGATAATGATTGTGATTATGCCTACATTGACAAATCCTTTTCTTCCTGTTTTATGGCTATCTGTCCATATTATCATCTATACTGCACATTTGTTATTAATTCCCAGGCTTTCTTGGGAAGTGAAAACAAAAAGTACCTGCTGAGACAAAAAGCATCCTGGTATCCTCTTCAGTTCACACTAGGATTTCTCTGTACAGGTAATATCAACAAGATGGCACCAGGTTTAGTTCTTTCTAATTTGCACAGACCTACAATGGTATCCCACTACACCAACATCCCTTATAAAAAATCTCATGACATGCAGCAAATACCCTTGGTGTTACACTATGAAATGACCTTTCTGAACACTTGTGTCCTCTCATTATTTCAGGCACTTTGAACTTTAAATAAAAAGCCACAAAAAAACCAACCCCCCCTTCACACACAAACACAAATTAGTCGAGTGTCAGAGCTAACAGGTCATGTTCTATGCATTGTGTACACAGACAGCTTACTCCAGAGGAAAAGATGGGGCTCCAAACCAGAGGCAGTGCACTATTTCAGCTATGCACTAAGTTGAAATGGATGAAGTTGCTTGAAATAATCATCAGATAAGCTTTAAAGATAATCCTTAAAGCAGGATCTGGAAACCAAGTCTCATGCATGATTCCTCTAAACATGATTCTGCTTCACAAGTGAAGGGCAACAGACCTTCATCTTCAACCAAGGTTTGATGGAAAGCAGAAGCTGCTGCTTGTTTTGTGCACTCTCTAAGACTACTTGCTGCATTGAGCCCTTTAGGCAAGAAAGATGGAAATGTATTAATTTGGGGAGGTTGATGTAATCTACTTAATATAGGCAAGACTGTGGTGTTTCCAAATAATATTGATTCATAACCAGTGACTCAGTGACTTCAGGAAGTCATAGCTATAGAAAAAATTTGAGAATTTGTGTTTAAGACTTACAGAGCTACATGCCACCTACACCTCACTTTGGGATCCTCACTGTGCTTGCCATTCTGAAAAATTTACAAAAATATGCTGGCTTAGATTTAAAAAAGGAAAAAAGAGATGAAATTAATAGGAAAGGCTTGTATAAGTATACAAATAAAAGAGAAAGAAACAGACATACAACAGTTTTGCAGTGAGAATAAGGTTACATTTAAAATAATCCAGACACAACCAAATATTAATTGAATTATTTGTCTCAGATTTTATCCTGAGCATAGTGGAATATAAGTGGAACTGTGTGAAAGTTAATGAGAATGCATATATGGAAACAAGTCAAAGAATTTAGCAAACTTAAATTGGGAGGTCAGATAGTCTTCATTTTAAAACAATAAAGAAGCTGGAAATGGATCCTACAATAAAGGCTTAAAACATTTAGCTTTTTTAGACAACCAAAATTAAGACTGACAGAACGTATGATTGCTCTCAACAAATACTCAAGAACTTGAATATCAGGGAGGGAGAATTGCTATTCAAGTTCAAGGACAAAGTTGTCACAATAACAAATGGATTTAAGTTGACTGTGAATAATGTTGACCAGAAGTGAGAAGATTTATAATTCTAAAAGAGAAGAGGCTGTAGAGCAACCCTTCACTCAACAGCAGAGGAAAAACCATAACTAAACTGAATTTAGTTATCCTGTGAAACAGACTTACGACTGTATGACATAATTGACTGTAGGCACTAAACTCTGTTCCAGATGTTTCCTTTCAGTGTTTTGTACTATATTCCTATAAACCAGACATTTGCAAATATATATATGTTGATTTCAAATGTGTCACAGTTATAAAATATCTAGAGACTGTTTCCTTTTTTTCTGTCAATCACTTTTTGACCCTACTTTAGACAGCATTTAACTGATCCCGTGGATTTCAAGGTTTATCACTTAACTTAGCAAGAATGCTTTCCTATATTTGAGCTGTTGTGTTTGTCACTTAAAAAGCAGCTGCTACATGAATGAAAAGCAAAAGTTATCATTACATATGTACAAGTGAGGCAAATGTACGTGCTACACCAGTCTTATGGTCTGTAAATTTATAAGAATATTTGTGAACCTAGTTTGCGTCAGCATTCATAAAAACAAAAATTTGCCTAAAGACTTGTTTAGAGAAACAGTGTCAACAGGAATTCACCTCAATATTTGTACAGGAATTTAAAAAGCTCTCTGCAGTCAGAAGGCTTCTTTTTTTTCCACAAAATTAAGATACCTGTTTTCTTGTGACTAGAATGCTTGGATACACACCTGTAACTTTTCTTCTTTGAGATGTGTTAGCTATGTGACAGTTACAGTGTTAGTATGCATCAGTTAGTACTATTAGAAAACATCTGTATTAGCAGTAACTATCAGTTTTTCCTCCCTAATGCTCCCCTCCTTGAATGTTAGCCATAAAGAAAGGGCATAGCTTGTCCTTTCCTTTCAGTTCCTCTTAAAGAATACAGCAAATTAGGTAAGACTTTGAGAGAGAGGGATAGGAGGGAGTACTGTAAATGTCTTTGAAGTAATTGTCTATATGTTCACTCACACTGTGGGTGACTGAAGAGAGTAGCAACTAACAATTACCTGGAGGAGGACCCTTAGAGTTCTTAATTAAACAAAGACTGAAGGATAACTCCCAAAGGCAGCATGATCATTGGATGCTTCAGCAAGTGCATAATGCTTAGTAAAAGTATGAACGGAGCTCCAGGTGGCCTCTCTGCAAATGTCAAGAGTGAAATGTTCCACAGAGAAGCCACTGTCACTGCTTAAAATGGTCAAATGAGCCCTTGTAAGTAAGGTAGTTTCTCTGCTGGCAGTTTGATAGCATTCATTTACACATTATGATAACCAGGATAGTTCTTTGTGAGGACACTGACACCCCCTGAGGTCTTTCAGCCTTGACACAAGGACATGGAGAGACCTCCTGAAGGTTCTTCTGTCAGAGTAAAAGGACAATGAGTATTTATAGTCTAATGTGTGGAGAGTTGCATTTACTGAGGAATCATGGGGCTTAGGAGAGACATGGCAGTCAGAAAACTCCTCCAGTAAAACCTTGGAAAGCCTGCTAAGGGTTGCTTTTTCCTTACAGAAATGACACAAGAGGAATCAGCCGTAAGACCCTGTATCTCAGCTGAGCCTTCCTGTAGAAATGATAGCCATTGAAAAGGCTTTTGATAGATAAATGAGGAAGAGATCATATCATTTAAGGTTCGTAGAGCCTGCACTTTTGAACTGAAAGAGCCTATCGATATTGTACTGGAAAGCAGGTCTTTAACTGTAGGTAAAGCCTATTAGACCCTTCAGAAATTTCTCCTGGGGAGTGAGAACACTGATTAATCTTCTACCTGAGGACATAAAGCCACAGTGGGTGCTAAATTGGCTGTGACAGAAGAAAATTACAGGCCACACATCTTTAGTTTTGAGACATAGCTAAGAACTGGAAAAATCGCTGAGGCTGGGAAACATGACTTATGAGAGTGCCAATATACAAATGCAACTATTTAATTTGGTAGGTAGATCTACTAGAATTTCTTCTACTGTTTATAAGACTGTTCTTCCCTAGAGAACAGATATGCTTTAACTCAAAGCCATCCAGCAGTTTACTCTGAGACAAACTAAATTTCCATTTTCTCATGAGAAAGACCTCTTGAGAAGGACAAGGCCAGGGTGACTGAGAGGTGGTATCTTAAAAATAAAAAAGGATAGTAGAAACCTTGACTATGATATCCAAAACTCACTAGCCAGAAATTATAAACTGGAATGTTTAATGTAATTTTGACACTTAGTCCCAGAAAAGAGGCTGAGATGAGGAATTTGATAGTGACTCTAAGGGAGGCAAAAATAATACATAGCTCTTCAGCACACCTTCAAAATATTGTCATCATTCCATCAGCCTTGTCTCCAAGATGATGTATGCAAAGACAGGCCTGCAGGAAGCTCAGGACATGGCTGTGCCACTGTGTTTTCACTGTCTACCTGGAAGAGATTTAGTGTGTAAAAGAAATAGGGCCTGTGTGGACATGTATATGGGCTTCTTGAATTAAGACTGGCGCAAACTCAAAGATCTCAAGATGGCCATTAAATATTTCTGGAATGTAGTTTATGTAAGTATATACACTAAGCAGGACTCTTGCCCTTGGAATTGCAGTTCCTTAGAGATATCTGTGGTCACAGCCATGAGTGCTTTTTCAGGACAGCTCTCACTATTACAGACCTAGCTGTGATATCCAAAGCAGCATTATCCTACAGACAAATTTTCAACTAGGATAGGATCAAAAGCATCCTTAATTTCTAGGGATTAAACCTGAAAAGAACCTGTAATAGTAGCATACACTATCTATCAGCAGCAATAATAATTGCTGATCCAGAATCAGGAGTGATGAAAGACATTTTCATTCGGAAAAACAGTCAATATATTTGTAGGATACTTTGATGATGCTGAAGGTCTAGAATGTTGCATAGCAGCAACTAAGGAGAAAGGGGATGGTATATTAAATTTTAAAACCTTTATTCCCCTTTTCCTATTTCATAACAGTTCTCTCTTCAGTTTTTGACACATTAATTAAAAATATATTTACAGTCTGAATCTTTTTCCCTTTTTTTTTTATTTTTCAAAACTATTCTAAAATATATCGTGATTGTGTTTATGTCAGTATGAAAAACTCTCTTCTTCCCAGTCTTTTCCAAAAGACTGTTGGGATGGTGCTCTACATCTCTTAAAACTCTTTCCCAACAGTAATAACTATAATAGTACTACAATCTGTGTTATAAAAGTCAGAAAAATCCTCTTTAAAAAGCCACAGTGCCCAGAAATATACCTCCCTATTATTCCTAAAATAGTATGTATTCTCTTATTTTTGGGCAACAAATTCACCAAAACAGATTTCTCAAAATTCCTTGAGTTGATTTTGGTGTATTATTTATATCTTCTAGGTATTCTACATGGGAATAAATTAATAGATTAAGTTCACTCACATTTTCAGTTAGTAGCCTTCCAGATTACAACACATGATCATAGTTTCTGAATTTTCAATTTGTGCTTTCATTCCTCACTGTGAATTGAAACAAGCTTAAGGCCTAACAGGTAACTTATTTCCCTTTTGTATGATGTGCTTCTCTCTATTGATAACTATAATCAGAAGAAGTAGATATCATGCTATCTTTCTCTCACTGCGTGGCAGAACAGGAAACACAATAGTAAATTAATTTTTCTTTCTTTCTGCAGAGTAGGATGGTTTCAATGGCTGCACTTTGAGTGAGTCTAGATTTCAGATCAGTCGCATGCTTTCAATAAAAATTTGTGAATTGTTTCCACTTAACGTAATGTACTTCTCACTGGAAATGATCTTGGAATGCACAAGCTCAATTCCTTCTAAATGAAAATAAACTGGGAGATGCACCACTGAAATAAACCTCAATGTGCTACAACCACTACAGCTGTTCAGTCCACAGGACTGAATGCTAACCCCTTGAAATGCACATAGTGTAGAATACTCCATTTTCCATGCCAGCTGCTTCATTCTAGAGCCCTTCCCATTGCATGGCACTTCCTGCTAATGTAAAAGCCTTTATTTATCTTTTCTGTTCATGACAGAAAAAAAATCAGTAATGTTTTTTCCTCTTTCTGAAATGAAAAAAAAAAAAAATTGACAGCATTAGCAGCCTATATGAATTCCCTGAAGCAGAGAAAATGTTAATACAAACTCTTAGCTTTCATACAATCCTGTTGAATTAGAAACTGTTTAATTATTTAATTTCTTAAATGGAGATCATGAATTATAGGCATGGTCCAACAAAAATTATAAGCACTCAGTTTACAAATAGAGCACTGCATTCTATAAGTCCTCTCATGCTTAAAGCTAAACAAGTGCTTCAGTAATACATTAGATCAGAGTCAACATTTTGACAATTAGGATAGATGTGACATTTTCCGGGACTGGGAAATGAAAGATGCACTGTAGCAATACTGAATGAAAAAAAGTACTCTTATGGTCATAAAACAGAAAAATACTAGCTTAATACAAGTTCACTACAAAATACTAAAAAAAAATAGTATGAATAATGAATATTTTTTAAAAATATCATTAATGTACTTTGTCAAGGCTGAAGACATTTGTTTACTGCTAGTGTACATATATAGATGAGAGTAAGGAAATAACAGCTATATTAACTCACTAGCACAAGTAACAATATTAGAAATATTGTTTTAATAGTTGTTATGCTGCAGTGCATTATGAAGGTGACAACAGCTAATCCTGTTCCTGAATGACTGTTCATTAAAAGTATATATTCAAGCCTCCATTTTCACCTGATCTGTGTAATGGAATGGAGAAGAACTGATACATCCCCCAACAGCTGGTATGTACTTTTAACTTCCCCAGAAACTGTCCATGCCAATCCCCTTCTCCAAGCATTCACAATCACTTTTGTCCTTGCCTTATAGCCTCAAAAGAAAAAATGCTTCCAGAAAAGGGAGGCAACGAGTTTTAAAAAATATTAACTCTACCACTGGTCAACAGAGATGGCATGCTGGATGCAGGACAGAAATAAAACAATAACCTGTCATCACCACAACGTATACAACAGTTTTAGGTCACACTGCTGGCATTGAGCAGTCTAGTTGACCTAGGCTGAATAAATATTCTTAACTATTGGCAATAGTTATTGACGTGAACTAGTTCAAAATAATTTCATGATTTTTCTAATTTGAATACTATTTGCATTGTCCACAATCTCATCTTGTAAAACAGTCACAGAATTTAGAAAGTTACTAGCAATACAAATAACAAAAAACCATTAAACCTTTCAACTTCTTCAGGTTTTCATGCATCAGTAGATGTAAGAACCCTTTTTGTCTCTGTTTACACAATTTCCCTGTAACACTCCACAACATAATGCAATACTGCAGAGACCAAAGTGAGTAGCCTAATGCAAGCAGAAAATGCCATCAGGAGAATCTTCTACTAAATAACTAAAGTCACTTCATCTGGCCAGAAAAGTGTAGAGGCACTTTTGGGAGGTAAGACATGCCCCACATGTTCAGAAGAGCCAAAAGCAGAAACTTCTTATACAGAAGTATTTATTTCTACATTAATTTGCTGGTTTTATTTTAGGAAAACTATGACAAAGACTGAAAACGTAACCCTTCAAGCTCTATGACATAAAAATATTATGCAAAAAATTGTTTGTTACAGATAAGTAAGCTTCAGACTGCTGTTGAATCAGAATTCACTTGCTTGAATAAACATGCCGAATGAATGCAATGTGAAACAAAATATTGCATTTGATAAAATAAATACACATTAAAATGAATATAGCTATAGATAGCTGCAGTGCTTAGAGAAATAAATAGAGCTCAAACTAAAATAAATGTAAGACATTGAAAAAAGCATGCAACTTTTACAGAACATGATAAAATGAACACTGCACCATTTAAAACTGATTGACAGCTAATGAACTATAAAATCTATATTGAAATGGAAATGACAGAGAAAGAATAGCACAGGGCATCAATGCTCTAGTCACAGGGGTGAAAGATGGGAAAATTTCTGAGACAACAGCTCACTGAAATTAAGCAAATTAAAGACTGATGAAAAATCTATGTGTTCTGATTGAATTAACCAGTTGCTGAGAGACAGAACAGCACTGCAATTTAACATGACTGTTAAACGGATGCTCCTGCTTATAACAAACTTCCCATACAGTTGAAAATGAGACACCAGTAAAACAAAATGCATTCCTTCACATCTGGCCTTTCCTTGGTTGTAACAACATATGTTAACCATGTTATCAGTTTAACCATCCAAGTTTAAATATGGTAAGTGCTTAATGAAGCAAATATCAGTTTATTCTGAACTATCAGTTCAGGACTAATTTGCTTTGCATCTGTTTTGAATTCCTTTCTAAACAAATCTTCTTCCAATCTATTTGATAAGCAGAATTCAAATAGTAATATTCACTTACAATATTTTCTAGGACTTGGATTTACTTAATAGGATGATTTTTTTTCCCCCCTAAGAGTTTCTCTGGTTCCTTTCCTGCACAGAACAGCAACTTTCATCATTTCTAGTTTTCATTCAATGGACTCCAATCCATAGCTTGAAGCCTCTAGTTCATGTGCAGAATACAATCACTTTCAAAATGTTTTCAAATCAACACTGTGATTAGAACTCATGATAAACTTTGATACTTAAAAGTGATTTATACTCAGTTAAATGTTTTAAGATTACTGCTCCAAAACATTCATTCTATTACAACTGTCTGCATTAGGTCAAACAATGAGCCACTTTTTTCTTTCTTTTTTTTTTTTTTTTTTAAGCAGGAACAATGTCACTTTGGGAAAAGACTTATCTTCAGGAAAAGCAAAGAATATATTTACAAATCGCTTGCTTCTTTATGGGTGTCCTCACAACATCCTATCTGCATGCAAGTTGATTTTTATATGAAGTATTCTACATCTTAATATACTGCCTCTACAGATAGCCAATAACCAACAGTAATTTCCCTGAAGTTTTAGCACCAACAGAAAGAATATGAAATATAATAGTCTAGCTATTGAAAAAGAGGTGTTTGATTTCAAGTTTTTGGTAACTTCACTCACTATTAGCCAGAAAGTGCTATTGGGTTGCATGATCTTAATCTTTGTACAAGTAGGTCATTAAATTTTGCCTTGCATTGTATTTGTTTAGACATATTTTCAAAAAGTAGTTTATTGTTGCTTTGACATCATCAATACACATCCACTGTATTTTCATGGATGTACTATACAGTTCCCAGGCTTTCTCTCCATTCACAAGCATGCTCAAAGGGTAATCCCTTAAGTTTATCATAAATTAAGGCAACAACATAGGTGCTCTACATCTTCTTAGCATAGTCTAAAAAACTCACTCACCCAAATAGTTGCCCTAATAACTTCAGCCTATTAATCCTCAAGATACTTTTTTTAAGTACATCCTCAGTGAATTTTCGCCTCTTATACCTTGCTGCCTGTGTTAGATGATTTTACTGTTGTGTTCTTCAGTTTCATGAAGAAGTAATGTTTAAATATCAAAGACCATGTGCCATGGTTTAGCACCAGTTAGCTACCAAGCACCACACAGCCAGACATTCACCCTCCCCATGGTGGGATGGGGGAGAGAATCCGAAGGGCAAAAGTAAGAAAACTCGTGTGTTGAGATAAGAACAGTTTAATAATTGAAATAAAATAAAATAAAATAAAATAAAATAATAATAATAATAATAATAATAATAATAATAAATGTAATGAAAAGCAAAGCAACAAGAGGGAGAAAGAAGAAGAAAACCAAAGGAAAAAAAACAAGTGATGCAACCGCTCACCATCCACCAACTGACACCCAGCCAGTTCCCGAGCGGCGATCACCGCTCCCCAGCCAACTCCTCCCAGTTTATATACTGAGTATGACGTCATATGGTATGGAATAGCCCTTTGGCCAGTTTGGCTGTGCCCCCCTCCCAGCTTCTTGTGCACCTGGCAGAGCATGGAAAGCCGAAAAGTCCTTTGGCTAGTGTAAGCACTACTTAGCAACAACTAAACCATCAGTGTGTTATCAACATTATTCTCATCCTAAATCCAAAACATAGCACTATACCAGCTACTAGAAAGAAAATTAACTCTATCCCAGCCAAAACCAGGACAGTATCCACCCCTTATTCTATACCATCTATGTCATGCACAGGTCCTAAACTTTCCAATACATTCGAATTAATCACCACTACTTTCCCTGTCTTTTGATATGTACACACAGGTATCATTCCCTTAGTCTATGGAACATGCCTCTAAAATGTCTGTTGAGTTCATTTAGTCCATGACTTTGGGCTCCATCTTTCGTAACAGCTTTTTAGGGCAGGAGAGATGGTGTGTGGTGCTGGATTGTTGCATGCTGAAGCCAGTTCTGGTTCCATCACTGCTGCACCTTGCTCAGTTTCATCAAAGTTCATCCCCTTGAGGTACACATTGGACTTCCCCATCCTTTCTCATTACCCACCACGTGCACCCAGGTCCTTGAGCAAAAGCAATCCCATTAATAGTTTTTCCTTTGCCCGAGGCAGGACTAGCCCAGACTGTCTTTCCCAGCATATTTTGATGTGCACTACAGGGACTTTATCTGCTTCTACAATAAGTAAAAGATTTGATTGGGCAGGGCTAGCTCGATTGGTAGATCCCCTAGTGTTGACTAACCAGGTGGCTTTTGTTAAATGTGTATCCCAATGTTTGAATGTCCCAGCACCCATTGCTCTCAGTGTAGTCTTTAACAGTCCGTTGTATCGTTTGATTTTCCCGGGGGCTGGTGCGTGATAGGGGATGTGATATACCCACTCAATGCTGTGCTCTTTGGCCCAGGTGTCTGTGAGGTTGTTTCAGAAAAGAGTCTCCTTGTCTGACTCAGTTCTTTCTGGGGTACCATGTCACCATAGGACTTGCTTTTCAAGGCCCAGGATAGTGTTCCGGGCAGTGGCATGGGGCACGGGATATGTTTCCAGCCATCCGGTGGTTGCTTCCACCATTGTAAGCACATGGCGCTTGCCTTGGCAGGTTTGTGGGAGTGTGACATAATCGATCTGCCAGGCCTCCCCATATTTATATTTCAGCCATCGTCCTCCATACCACAGAAGCTTTAACCGCTGGGCTTGTTTCATTGCAGTGCATGTTTCACATTCATGGATAACCTGTGCAATAGTGTCCATGGTTAAGTCCACCCCTCGATCATGAGCCCATCTATATGTTGCATCTCTTCCTTGATGGCCCGAGGTGTCATGGACCGACCGAGCTGTAAATATTTCACCTTTACGTTGCCAGTCCAGGTCCACCTGGACCACTTCAACCTTAGCAGCCTGACCCACCTGCTGGTTGTTTTGATATTCTTCAGTGGCCCAACTCTTGGGTACATGAGCATCTATGTGACGTACTTTTACAACCAGGTTCTCTACCCGGGCAGCAATATCTTGCCACAATGCAGAAGCCCAGATGGGTTTGCCTCTGCACTGCCAGTTGTTCTGCTTCCATTGCTGTAGCCACCCCCACAGGGCATTTGCCACCATCCATGAATCAGTATAGAGATAGAGCACTGGCCACTTTCCTCATTCAGCAATGTCTAAAGCCAGCTGGATGGCCTTTACTTCTGCAAATTGGCTCGATTCGCCTTCTCCTTCAGCAGTTTCTATGACTTGTCATATAGGACTCCATACAGCAGCTTTCCGTCTCCAATGCTTTCCTACAATACAACAGGACCCATCAGTGAACAGGGCATATTGCTTCTCATTTTCTGATAGTTTATTAAACAGTGGGGCCTCCTCAGCATGCGTCACCTCCTCCTCTGGTGATATTCCAAAATCTTTGCCTTTTAGCCAGTCCATGATCACTTCCAAGATTCCTGGACAATTGGGGTTTGCTGTTTGAGCCTGTTGTGTAACCAGTGCAACCCACTTACTCCATCTACAGCATCCATTGCATGATGCGTAGAGGGGACCCTCCCTTTGAACATCCAGCCCAGCACCGGCAGTCGGGGTGCCAAGAGGAGCTGTGCTTCAGTACCAACCACTTCTGAAGCAGCTCAAACCCCTTCACATGCTGCCAATATCTCTTTTTCAGTTGGAGTATAGCAGGCCTCAGATCCTCTGTATCCCCGACTCCAAAACCCTAGGGGTCGACCTCGAGTCTCCCTTGGTGCTTTCTGCCAGAGGCTCCAGGTAGGGCCATTCTCCCCGGCTGCCGTGTAGAGCACATTCCTTACATCTTGCCCTGCCCGGCCTGGCCCAAGGGCTACTGCATGAACTATCTCCCGTTTAATTTGTTAAAAGGCTTGTCATTGCTCAGGGCCCCATCTGAAATCGTTCTTCTTCTGGGTCACTTGATAGAGATGACTTATGATCAGGCTGTAATTTGGAATATGCATTCTCCAAAAACCCACAATGTCTAAGAAAGCTTGTGTTTCCTTTTCGCTCGTTGGTGGAGACATGGCTGTTATTTTGTCAATGACATCCATTGGGATCTGACAACGTCCATCTTGCCATTTTATTCTTAAAAACTGGATGTCCTGTGCAGGTCCCTTGACCTTACTTTGTTTTATGGCAAAACCAGCTTTCAGAAGGATTTGGACTATTTTCTTCCCTTTCTCAAAAACTTCTTCTGCTGTATTGCCCCACACAATGATGTCAATATATTGCAGATGTTCTGGAGCTTCACCCTGTTCCAGTGCAGTCTGGATCAGTCCATGGCAAATGGTGGGGCTGTGTTTCCACCCCTGGGGCAATCGATTCCAAGTGTATTAAACACGCCTCCAAGTGAAAGCAAACTGTGACCTGCACTCTGCTGCCAAAGGGATTGAGAAAAACACATTAGCCATATCAATTGTGGCATCCCACTTGGCTGCTTTTGACTCCAGTTCATATTGCAGTTCCAGCATGTCCGGCACGGCAGCACTCAGCAGTGGCGTGACTTCATTCAGGCCACGATAGCCTGCTGCTAGTCTCCACTCTCCATTAGATTTTCTCACTGGCCATATAGGACTGTTAAAATGTGTGCGAGTCTTGCTGATGACTCCTTGTCTCTCCAGTCGATGAATCAGCTTATGGATGGGAATCAGGGAGTCTCGGTTGGTACGATATTGCCATAGTGCACTTGTCGTAGCAATCGGCACCCATAGTTCTTCAACCCTCAGCAGCCCCACAACAGAAGGGTCCTCCGAAAGATCAGCCAAGGTGGACAGCTGTTTAATTTCCTCCATCTCCAAGGCAGCTATACCAAAAGCCTACCAGTACCCTTTTGGGTCCTTGAAATACCCTCTCCTGAGGTAGTCTATGCCAAGGATGCGCGGAGCCTCTGGACCGATCACAATGGGGTGCTTTTGCCACTCATTCCCAGTTATGCTCACTTTGGTCTCCAATACAGTCAGCTGTTGGGATCCCCCTGTCACTCCAGAAATACAGATGGGTTCTGCTCCTATATAGCTTGATGGCATTAGGGTACACTGTGCACTGGTGTCTACTAGAGCCTTATACTCCTGTGGGTCTGATGTGCCAGGCCATTGAATCCACACAGTCCAGTAAACTCAGTTGTCCCTTTCCTCCACATGGCTGGAGGCAGGGCCCCTCTAGTCCTGGTCATAGTGTTCATTACTCACTTCTTGTAAATACAAGTCAGGAGTTCCTTCATTAAAATCAGGAGTAAGATCAGCCCTTTTACTCTGTCTGGGCATCTGTCCACTGGAAACTGGAGCAGCAATTTTCTTGGAAGAACCCCCTTTGGTGATTGTTTTTCCTTGCAACTCACGTACCCATGCCTCTAGGGTCGAGGTAGGTTTTCCATCTTACTTCCTCATGTCCTCTTCGTGGTCACACAGGTAAAACCATAGGGTGCCCCGTGGTTTGTACCCTCTATATCCTTTCTCTTGAGCAGAGGAACGCTGACTCTTAATAGCCGAGAGAGTGATCTATACAGGTGGAAAGTAGGACCTGTCCTCTTCGAGTTGCTGGACCTTCTGGGACAGTATCTCCACAGCCAAGATGAGGGAGGAAGATATACTTTCTTTGTATTCCCAGAGTTGGCTAGCCGCTTCATCCACTGTTGGTCCCTCTCCGACTTTCCAGGTCAGTATTGCCAATGAATTGGCATACGACATTGGTGTGTTCCATACCAACTGCCACAACATGGGTTGTATGCACTGGACTTCATCTGGATCTTTGGATAACTGCTTGTTGTCCAGGTCACCATAAATCACCTCCAGCACAGCTAATTCCATCAGGTACTGGATACCTTTCTCCATGGTGGTCCATTTCCCACGGTGATATATAACATCTTCCTTGAAGGGATATCTTTCCTTCATAGCTGACAGGAGTCACCTCCAGAGGCTGAGGGTTTGTGCCCCTTTTCCAATCACTTTGTCAATGCCCCCTTCCCTAGAAAGAGATTTGAGCTGTTTGGCTTCCTTACCCTCTAATTCCAGGCTACTGGCCCCATTATTGCAGCATCAGAGCAGCCAGGTGACAACATGCTCGCCTGGAGGACAGCTGAAATCTTTTCGCATATCTCGCAGCTCACTCAGGGATAGGGGTCAGGTGGTTTCCACCTCGTCCACAAGTTCTCCCTCTTCCTCTCCCTGTGATGGTCCTGTTTTTTCATCTTCCCTTTCTAAACGAGCTGACTTTTGCTTCCAAGATTTCTTCTTGTGTATAGGGGTGACTGATACCGGTACGGGTTGGTTCCCTGGGTCAGCCGCAGTGGCTGTCATGAGGATTGGAGCAACTGCAGTGCCTGTCGTTTTGTTGTCAGATCCAGAGCTTTTGTCTTCCTCTTGAGGGTTCTGAATAGTGCTGAACAGGGCTCAGTAGGCATGGGCCAGGCCCCAGCACATTGCAGTGATTTGTGTCTCCCTAGCATTGCCAGGGTGACAACGTACTTTTTCCAAATATTCTACTAAGTTTTCAGGTTTCTGCACTTGTTCAGGGGTGAAGTTCCAAAACACTGGAGGTGCCCACCATCCTAGGCATTTGTCTATGCTATCCCACACACCCTGCCACTCATAACTATCCAGCCCTGAGACAGATCTCTGGATGATATGCTTAAATTGCTTACTAACCTTAGACAAACCCAAAACAATATCCCCAAGCAATACCAATAGATGTATCTTAACTACCCAAGGATGTTCAAGATACTGAAAACTTATTGTAACGAAGGAGGAGACATTGTAGGAGAAGGAAGCGAAGGTGCCATTCTGTATTTCCTCCATAAAAAACCCCTCAGAGGAAGAAGTATAATTGCTAATTGTCTCCATAAGGTGGTACCCGACGTAGAGTAATGGTTTCAGTACAAAACTTAGATACCAAAGTAAACCCAAGGTCACTGTTTTCATAACAAATCTCCCAGGCGAAACATCACCAATTAAAGCAGAGCACAGCTAACTGCAAAAACCAACACTGATCTTTAACAGGTACAGCAAAAAAATGAGCATGGTGCAGATCAGATAAACCCATCTTGAGAACAGATGAATCAATATAGTGACCTGCAACTGTTAACAGATATAAATTACTTAACAAGCTCTGGTTAATCTATTATTATCTCAAACCCTTTGAGCCCCACGTTGGGTGCAAAAAAGGACTATAATGGTTTAGCGTTAGTCAGCAACTAAGCACCACACAGCCGCGCACTCACCCCCTCTCCCCATGGTGGGATGGGGGAGAGAATCTGAAGAGCAAAAGTAAGAAAACTCATAGGTTGATATGAGAACAGTTTAATAATTTAAATAAAATAAAATAAAATAAAATAAAATAAAATAAAATAAAATAAAATAAAATAAAATTAAAAAACTGTAGTGAAAAGGAAAACAACGAGAGAGAGATAGAGGAACAAAACCCAAGGGAAAAAAACAAGTGATGCAACGGCTTACCATCCACCGACCGACGCCCAGCCAGTCCCTGAGCAGTGATCACCGCCCCCCAGCCAACTCCTCCCAGTTTATATACTGAGTATGACGTCATATGGTATGGAATAGCCCTTTGGCCAGTTTGGCTGTGCCCCCTCCCAGCTTCTTGTGCACCTGGCAGAGCATGGGAAGTTGAAAAGTCCTTGGCTAGTGTAAGCACTACTTAGCAACAACTAAACCATCAGTGTGTTATCAACATTATTCTCATCCTAAATCCAAAACACAGCACTATACCAGCTACTAGAAAGAAAATTAACTCTATCTCAGCCAAAACCAGGACACCATGATATTCATTCAGCAGCTACTCCAGATAATTTCTGAGGATAACAGGTTTCTGATTTTCCTGGCCCTTTTTCAGCAGCATGGAACATGAATGGAATGAGAAGGAACTAACTACCCTCATCATTAAGCTCCTTTCCCATATTTTCAAAATCCTGAAATTGTGAAATCACCTGGCTACAATTCATCTCTAAATCAGATCTCATTTTATTATCTTTTTTTACTATAAGATTTAATTTTTTATTTATTTGTTGTCATGATCCATTCAACATATTATTACATTTTATCTCATGCTCAGAGCATCTCCCCATTACCATTCTTCCCACACGCATATAATGCTTTTAATGTTAGACTTGTGATAATTTTTTTCTACAAGTTTAAAATTAAAATCTATCTATCTCCACTGTGTTTAAATTATTTCAGATAAGTAGCTATTTTCAATAATAAATACTTCAAATAAGAAAAAATTATAAATCTTTTTTTGGTAATGGGTGTTTCAGTGCTAGCCATCCTAAGTTTTCTCTCAGGAATGTTAATATATTTCAATTCAGATCATCAGAAGGGAAGTACATTTTCTTGGAGAATAAAAGGACATGACTGCAAGCATGCTGAGAATGAGTAAAATCCATCTTCCTGTCACTATGCAATGGATTATTTCTAACTACCTATAGTTTTTTCTAGTCAGTAATAGCCTGCAAATATACACATCAAATAAATCACTGAATAAGGAGGAATGAAATGGAACAGATCTATTAAAAAAGGTATAGTGAAGTGTGTTCGCTGCTCCAGTGCACTGAAATGAATTTGGACTAGTTTTACTACACTGTGGTATTGGAATACTAAACATAAGACTGTAGGCAATTTAAAAAAATAACTGAATAATGCACTGAGAATATTTGCAGATCTATATTGACAGATCTCCATCTTCAAAACACTCCTCAGAATAATAAATAACAGTATCTTCAGTTACTAAAATATCCAGATAGAGACATTCCATCAATTACTGAAGAAATAAAATGGTTTGTATCAGCCTATGAAATGTAAATCCCCAAAGTTTCTGTGTAACAAAAAATTCACAGTTAGATACAGGTCTAAGAATACTGTCAAGAAATGTCAAAATTTGAAGTAGCAAACATGTTGCTTCAGTGATACAATATATTAAAGCTGTCTGTACAATGGCTTTGTCCAGGAGTAGTTAACTTTGTCAAGGACAAATTTCAAAAAGCATCTGGTTAATATGAGAAATGTATAACACATAATTTAAGGAAATCTGAAATATTTAAAATATTTCTAATGGAAAAAGAAAGAGATTAAAGAATACAAATAGCTGCACAGCTAAACTACATTTTGATTTAGTACCCTCCAATATGTAAGCTGAAATTCATCCTGATGGAATCACCATAAGAACACTACTTAAGCACTGAATTACAAAAGTTTCAGAAAAAGAAAAAAGCCAAATTGGTACACCAAATGTGACACCAAATATATCTAAGCAAGTGACACCAAATATATTCAAGCAAGATATTTTGCACAGACTGGATTGGACCTAGAGTTGTGTGATATGGAACTGGACTAAGATATGCTACATGGAAACTGGGTATCTTTTTTTTTTTTTTAAGCAAGCTTTTAAAAAAGAAAAGGAAAAAACAAGTCTTGCCTATTCACCCATCTTAACTTTAACAAAAACCCTAAAGATACAATGTTAAGATGGCACCTAAAATGCCAATTATTTGGGCTTTTCAATCAGTAACTGACAAAGACTTTGTTCAAGGAAGAAAGGAGGAAGGAAGATGAACTTAAAAGTTTATTTTAAGGGTAATGGGATGTTAAAAATGAAGCCATGATTTCCAATTGTTACAATATCAGTCATTAACTGCTAGAAAATTATTTAAACAGCGTCACATAGAGAGCATGAGATGCAGCAGATGTAGAAAATGGTACTTTATATATTCTTAATTTTGCATGGTTTATAAATAATGGCCTGTGGGATTAATATTTTCTCACAGTTAATGACTACTTCACTTTAGGGGCAAACTCCTCTGGATAGTCATTAACTGTCAAGAAATGCTGACCCCACAGGTCATTCTTACTGAAGTGCTGTATAATGCATATAATAGTTATGTAAATGCTGAGTATCACTGCAATAAATATTTAAATGAGGTGCTTAGGAAAAGCTTATGGGCTATTCTTGAGCAAATGCTTTGGCTGGGTGTGGAAGGTGGGCACAAGGACAGTCTGTGAACACTTGCGCACAAGGACAACTGAGCCTAAGTGTTTTTATTCTCTGATCAAAAGGAACTGTGATTAAGGCTTAGTATTAGCAAAGATGAGGAATGAGACTGCAGAAGAGACTCTAGTTTGGAGCCCTGCCCTTTCTGGTTTCTGGCTGCAATGGGAGGAATTATTCATTGCTCTGCAAAATAAATAGAATCCACTGCCAAATGTTCTCACTGTGTCACAGAGGCACAAGTCCAGAACCAGAATATCTATTTTGCTCACCCTCCTTAGATTTGGATGGGTAGTTCAGACACCACCCTTAGGAGAACAACCATTGTTGTCTCTGGTGAAAGCTGTATGTCTCCAAAGAGTGTCCCTGAATTTTAAGCACTGATCCTCCTCGAGTCTGCCAGTCAGACATATTGATGGAGGAGGAAGTTTTCCCTCCTGAATTTAGACACCTGACAAAAGGCTGATATCAACCTCATCTATTCTGAATTCAGAGCACTGGGTCCTCTACTGTGTATAGATATATAACTGGGCAGCTATCACTCTTTTAAAAATGCTGATGGCCACAGTGTCTACGTTTGCATAATAATAGCCACTGAGATAGAGAACACATCTAGGAAGTGAGTATTCAGGGATCATTTCCTTCCTAAACCTGAGAAGAATTCAGCTTACCTTACCCACTTCCCAAGTAAGTGTCTTATCCTCTAGTTTATAACATAGCCAGAGCTAGAAGCACCGTATGTAATTCTTGTAGAAGTAGGGCTGCTGCATAGGCAAGAAAACAAGAATCAAGTACCCAGAAGTCAAATGTATAGCCAACTCTTCAACCTTTTAGGTGAAGCATTAAGCATGGAGAAGAAAGACTTGGTTTTCTGGTCCCCACTCCAAGTTCTGCTTTGCTTTTTACATTAGATCAAACACTGAATAAAAAGCAAATGCTTGGAAAGATCTCCCTTTACCAAATACTCCACTATCTAGACACTGCTTCTGTGAACAAAAACACTGGGCCTCTCTAAGATGTTGGGTGTCTCCTCACCATATATCTGAAATGCAAGGAAGTTTGAGAAAAAGTTATACTACTAGCTTCTCACAATGATGCACTTCTGTACAACATTGTACACTACTAAATACAACAGTTTGGTCACTGCATAGGATGTATGGTTCTAACTGGAGATCAACTGAATGTCCATCCCTCCAAGATTAGGATGGAAATTTCCAAACCACTGAATCATTTGGATATAGGCACCGTAAATGCATTTTATGCATCAAAATGAGTGATCTGCATCGATCATACATTCCCTTCCTCTGCCTCCAGATGATTGTTTAGGGTGGGCTGAATATACTGCACTAATCATGCCTTTGTTTATAAAAGCCATAGGCTTACTACTGTAGCCTGTGGCGGTGTGCTCCCCCCCCCAGCTCCCCAGCTCCCTGCACAAGCAGTAACCATCAGTGGGAGTCATCCTGATAGCTGCATCCAGCTTATGCTGGACCTTGAGGACAAATGGCAACAAAGTAGCCATTGGCTGCTTTGACGCAAGGATCTAAACCTCTTGTTGATATGCAAATATGACCATAAGTCAATCATCTTACTCCTTAAATAGTGGACAGCCCAGGGCCCTTTGAGCTCTCCTGCACGGCAGCGGGCTGCACACCAGGATCTCCCCTTGGGCAGGGACGCCTCTCAAGGTTACTCCTCGAGGTTGAGAGATTCCTTGCCGCAACAGATCCTCGGTAAGTGAATAACAGCATGCTAAACTTTGAAATCTTAGCTAAGTGATATAAAGGATTGACTGCGCACATATAATCCTTTAGACATAAACCGTTGACCAAGTCTGGGACTAGGACTGGATCTAGCCGCACCTAGACTCCTCTCTGAGAAGGAGTTTAGAAAGCAAGGGGATCCTTTCCGAACCTCATGACTCAACGGGAGGGTCTCCCTGACAGTTTTGTCTGACCCTGTCCTCTATGCAGTAAATAATCAAGTGTGCCTCGCCATCGAATCTTGTTAAAACACTGTCGCATTGAACTTTGTTAACTCCCTATTCTGTATCAATAAACTATATTTTTACTTCTCTCTTACGAGTGAAGTGCACTCTCACTCCCCTGGGATCCGCGACATAGCCAAAACAGAAGCCTGTGCGGCTAATAAATTATAAATATACTAATAAGTATGTAATTAATATTAGCTTGCCTGGAACCTGAATATAAGCCTACTAAAATACTACAATTAACAATCTATATCTGTTTTGCAAAACCATGATCACATAGCACAGCCACACAAAATTTCATAGAGGTATGTGAACAATGTATTCATCAAAGGGTTATACAGAAATGACCATAGTTGCTGGTAGGATCCAAGAAACAAAGAGCTTCCAGAGGACAAGATAAACACAAGGGGCTGCAAATATGCAGGACATTTTCCCAAATGCACAACAAGGATGACTGGCAAGACCAAAAAAAAAAAAAAAAAAAGAAAAGAAGCAGTGCTGAGAGCAGAAGAGACTGGCCCAGCTTTTTGCAGGGAAGGAGGAGGCACGGGAAGGAAATACTATTAAAACATAAGGCATAAATGAGGAAAATCAGAGAAGAAAAATAGACAAGCCCATTTCCATTATGACTTCTCTTGTTAAATTGCTAAAAGCCAACAGGGACAGTAGACATTACTGCTAACTACATAGCTTTAGGTCCATGGTATGGTATACTTGCAGCTAAATTAGTATATAAACACTAAAGGCGTTTGTATATATAATAAAGATGATGCATTTAACTGATAATAAGAACTGATTGAATTTATTAAAAGGATTGCCCATTTACAAGCAGTGTGTCATTAGTGAATTAACTTAAGTTTTATAGTTTAAAACTGGTCTGGTTTGTCAGTCTTCTAAATAGTCCCATCACAGTGATCTCTGATTTCCTAACTGATATGTGTATCTGTTGCTACACTACAAATACTTATATAAGAAATGCTTAATATCAAAGTAGAATAGAAAGAAGATTTAGAGATTTACTGTGGGTTAGCCGTCACAAAGGATGTTGCATTTACAAAAGATGGTCATTGCCAGAAAGGAACTCAGAGATGACAAGTATAATTAAAATCTTTGTTTTGAAATGCCTGTAAGAATGTATCTAGTATGACAAGTGAATCTTATTAGGCATCATACCTTCAAAATAAAAGACAGAGAAAAATGAGTTATTATTAATTGCCAGGAAGGCAGATTTTTGCTGTTGTTGTTGTTGTTTTATTTATCTTCTATAGAGCTTTAATTTTGTGTCTTTTTTTCAGACAAAAATCCAAACTGATTGATGTCCACCCTTTGAGCTGTGACAGGAGGCAGGAACTATCTTAGTTCAAGACTAATGTCTAGGATATACTTGAATGTTTTGGACTAGAGTACACGGACTACAGACCAAACTGTCTGGAAATAAAAATGAAAAAGAGCTAATCTCTCAGTAATTGTATTCAATATATAGCCCAGATGTACATTCTCACAGTGACTATATATATACCTAGGCATTCAAGACTAGAGAATTTTTACACTTTTAAACCTCCTTTCTTGTGTTTGATAGAGCTATGTAGGGCAGAACATACACATGCCCTCTCAGATCTGACTCAGTCAGAGAATTGCTGTGCTGCCATATACTTTAAGAACTCTGTGAAAACCAAAAAAAGGGCAGAAATTTTTCTGTATGGATATATGGACCACCTTAAAGACCCATAGATACTGATGAAATCTTTCTGTATTCAAGTGATATACAGATTACATAGTAAGCTACCCCAAGCAGTAACCCCATAGCATTCATGATTTTCTGAATGTAGATCTCAAAGGCCTTCATTAAAAAAAAAAAAGAACAGAGGACAAGTTTACCACAATGTGTATTATCTCTGAATGCCTTTGTGCTGCGTAATCATACTTTTTGATAGTTTTATTCCCTGTAACTGTGGTCAGAATTTCAAGGGACTGTTAAGCAGATGAGAGGCCACTGAAATAGCGTAAGAAGTTGTTTCATACCCAATACCCTGCGATGAGGAAGTTCTCCTGTCTCATCAGAAGTGCTAACACAGCCCAGTATGCAGTTCAAGAGCCTTCGCATGGAGAAATTTATGCTATGGATATTAAATATCAAAACCATGAGTTTGAGAATCTTCAGGATCACTCCCAAAAGAAAAGGGGCTCCTTGCACTGGAGTTACAGAGTGCAGGCACATAAATGTTACCTTAGGGACTTAAATCATACTTTTTGGGGAAAAAAATGCTCTCTTGTTTTAGATGGGATTTGGAAACTGTCATAAGTATCTAACCTCCTTTCTTGCCAGAAATTACTTAAGGCAAGAACAACATTTTCTTAGGCGGGTACAAAAGTATGTAGATTGGTAGAGGCTCAAAGTAAGGCTTAACAACCATCCTGAGTGTCAGGATCAAGGGATCCAGGGGACGAGTTTTTTTACAGATATTTCTGAAGGTTAATGTACATGTTCTATATGTCTACTCTGTGATAGATAGGACAGATACAATCGCTAATGAATATATGTAGTCACATAGTGTACCTGGAGGTCTTGCTGTTATTACACAGTATCTACCATAACCTGTAGAATGCTGACAGGAAGGCTGAGCCTTTCTGGGAACCAATAATTTTCATCCACCCAGCCCTCTGTGTGGGTATCCTAGTGAAAAAATTAATTAGTCTGAGTGTCAGAGATCACTAGAAGGAAACCAAAAGAAAGGTTGGTAAGAAATGCAGCACTCAAAGGGAATTCAAATTTTTTAACTGAAAGAATGTCTTCCCGGAGAGAACATCATTTGAAGCCATGATTATAAACTTCAGAGCCTGACCTCAGGCAGCATGAAGATGTATGCTACCAAATGTCCTATCACAGCTCAGTAGGATTTTATTGAAGTGGTAGGAGGAGTCTCCAGACAAGGAATCAAGAAGGTACCATGCATATGCATGTGTACCCCCCACCCCAGTACAGGATGTCACATGTCCCAAATAACAAGCCATAGGGCAAGAGGAAATGGCCTCAAGTTGCACCAAGAGAGGTTTAGATTGGATATTAGGAAAAATTTCTTCACCGAAAGGGTTGTCAAGCATTGGAACAGGCTGCCTGGGGAAGTGGTTGAGTCACCATCCCTGGAGGTATTTAAAAGACGTGTAGATGTGGTGCTTAGGGACATGGTTAGTAGTGGATGTGGCACTGCTAGGTTAACTGTTGGACTTGATGATCTTAAAGGTCTTTTCCAGCCTAAACAATTCTATGATTCAATGATTATATGATTAGATATCCAGACATTCTTTATATAAAGAATGATGGCATCGCTCCACATAATGGATTTTCAGACCTCCAGTAATTTATTCTTGCACAACTTGAACAGTAGTTTAAAAGTTCTTCTTAATAAACTTGCTTGCTTCAAAACATTAATTTGCTTTTATAAGTTTAGGGAATGCTGTGTTCTAGCATGTATTTGTTAAAGTAATGATAGTCACGTATACAGTTGTCTGTCTCCATTATGCTTTTTTATTTATGCTGCTAGGGTACACTATTAATTGTTTTCAGCTTAATTTTATGAGACTGTATGAAATATATACTCTTAGAGGATTGGCATAAAATTGTTTGCAAAGGCGATTCCATTCTGTTGTTGTTTTTTAAGTTAAGAATAAAACCTGAAAACAGAGTTGGTTAATAGCATGTTCTTTCCTGTAAATAAAAGCAGGGGTTTCTGAACAGAAACAGAAATATCAGAATTCAGAAAAGAAGGCATTTCTATTACAAAGAAATTATGTATTCTGTGCACGTGCTCACTTCTGCCCAAAGCCATGGGATGAGACGCTGAGTTAAAACTGACCTATTTAGCTGTAGCCCAAAAAACCTGCAAGAATATCACTTTCTTTTTCCAAAGCAAAACTCCTTGAGGAAAAGATGATATGGGTTCCTCCACATGAAAACTTCAGTTGCTCTTTAATATTCTTAGCTCCCTGTAGAAGTTATCACTTTTACAATATTTTACCTAATCTACTTTCTTTTCATTTTCCTTGGGAAAATATATTTAAATTAAGTAAAACATCCATCTTCCAATATGAAAATAGTCATCAAGAGCACTTAGAAATAATGTAAATCCACAAAAATATACAAAAAGCTGTACTGTGAAGCTGTACAACTAAGCAAAACCTATTTTATCGCCTAGTTCTGTTTACAGGATAATAAACCTCAGTCAGGAGAACTAGAAGGATTGATTTCATTGTTCTTTGTGCCCCCAAGAACATAATAAGAAGAGATGGCATTTTATGGGGGAAGGCTTGAAATTCTGCATTAGGTGCTATTGCTCTTTAAGAAAAGATGAACAATTTTACTCTGATATACTGGGAGCAAAAAGATATTATTACTTTCAGAAACAGTAGCAGCATTAGTGAACACAATAAATAAACTGGATGACTAGCTGTCCAATGCTCTTTTATTCAGTCTCTGAAAAAACAGTCTGAGGTTTGATATGGATTGTTAAAGGCCTTTAGCTTTTAAAGAAATATTCTGTTACAGAACCTTCTAAACAAAGTAGTGATATTTAGGAAATAACAATAGCATTGTTCCAATGTCAACAGTATTCTCAACAAACACATATTAAACATGAAAAATAATTATATTATTTGATGAGGCATTTTTTACATTATGCAGAATTTTTTTATAAGTGAATCATCATAAATGCACCATCACGATCAAGTCATTGAGATGCCTAATTTTAAGCATGAACAGTACCAATGATGAACTTCAACTGTTCTCTCATACTTCTCCTAGACATTTATCACAGTGCTAAATTCTTGTAACATATAAAACAAGATCTATATCAATGTGAAAATCTTCATTTTTGTGTACTAGGAACAAGCATTTTACTCACACAGTTTTCCTTTTCCAGAGAGTCTAGATATATCTCACAGACTTGGTTTAGCTTTCAATTGCTTATATTCTTGTTTTATTTATCAAATTGTATAAATCAACTAAATACTACAATGTCTGCCATAACCTTATCTGAGCTTATATCTTAATTCTTACATAAGTAGAAAATGACAATCAAGTGATAACTAAATCCTCCACCAAGTCGATTCCAAATTACTGAAGATAATACCTGTTCTCTTACAATTTTTGAATCGGAATATTACAGCAATTTTAGCATAAATCTAACAGAAAATTGACATTTTTTCTTAACAAGTACTGTTTCAAAAAAGACATGACTTCCTCATTGACTGATAAGAAACTGTAGAAGATATTTTACATGCATACACATATATTTATGTACATATAGCCCTTAACTTATGCTTTGCCTTTTAAAGCAGTTGATCAAAAACTAATTACCTAGTTTTCAGGTAATTTCTAGTGACAAAAGATTCAGAAGGAAGGTTTTTTGTTGATTCAAAAGCCTAGCCACAGTCTGTCTAAAACTACTGCATGACTTGCCTACCTGGGTAATTGGTACAACCTAATATGTGCTGTACCATTCAGACTTTCCTTGTCCACATTAGAACATCCTATTTTTCTGGCTGTAGGACTATCATACACCTGAATCTAGCCATCTTTCTAGTAAAGTCAATAGCGTTATTTACTTTAATTTCAGCCATGCAGAATTGGCCAGAGTGCATCTCCTCATTTTCTTTCTTGTACTGTCAGACGTTACCCAGTAGAGCTATAATCTGTGCTCACTCTTAGTGCCATTACATCTGACAGCAGTGTATAACACATTCTATTATGTAAACAGTTAGAAATACACTGAACTGAGATCTGTAAATGAGACTCACTACAAGAATTTTTATAACACGTTTGAATTCAATGGGCACATACTGAATCTAAAATTCTGCATTAATTTACAATTCATGAAATGATTTACAGAAATGCAAATTAATCCACTTCTATAAAGTGATTACTGCATTTTCTTCTTTATCTTTACAAAAAAAGTTTCCTCTTATTCACTTTCCACTCAAGTCTAAATCAGCCAGTGATACTTAACGGTAAAGGTGGAAAGAACCAGGAGGTTTCACATTGTCTTCTAAGGGTCAACAAACAGTCTTTGGAGAGATCAGAAGAAAGAAATATCCAGAACTAAAGGTCTTTCATTTAAAAATATCACATACTTAGGAAAGCCCTTCTGCTTGAAAGAGAAGGCTTTTTCAAACATTTATTCCTGCAACTATCATACAGTCACACTTGTTTTCCTACCACCTTATCACCCCCTTCTGTTATAAACATGAAACCAAATTATGTGTGCACTCATCTTTTCTTTTTAATGCAAAAACATTGGTCTCATAATTTTCTTGATATTATAATACAGTTTCAACTCTGCAGTAGTTAAGGGTCTCTCTGAACTTCCATTGCAATACCTTGATACATAATAAACCATTATAGATATGCCTTACCATATTAACTGATACCCTATTAACTGAAGAGAAGGCATTTAAACAAAAGTTATTCAGATCCTTTCATAGGTTTATGCTTAATTATTGTCTACATGTGATGGGCAAGTTATATACTGGAAAGGTATCTTTTGGAATTTAAAAAATAAAGTGAATAGTGAAGGAAAGCATACCAATTAAAGTGGCTACAGTACATATCATGTAGCAATATATTTGCATAAGTTACATAATTCTTCTCCTCTGTAAATATGAAAACCTTCATCATTGGAGGCACAGTGATTTATTAAAGTTTAATTAGCAGACCTTTAATCTACCAAACACTCAAATGATGTGAAGTTGCTAAATGACATTCAAAACTATCATGTGTCCGAGAATGCAAGTCACATCTTTGCAGCAGACTTCATAAATACACAGATCTATCTCTCTATCAAGGCTAATACATTCAGATTCTTACAGCCCATCTTCGTTTTACACTATCTTCTTCTTAGACTTGGTATACTTCATTAGACAGGGAAGACAGCAGTGTGACTTTGTGACTAGGGGATGGATTGCCCTACAGAGCCTCACATGTAAAGAAGCACAGGTAGAAGACAAGTGTCCTAACTGCTACATAAGACTGTATTATCTTTTACCCCATGATATTCCTATTCCCCTCCCCCATCAGATAACCCAGTGTGCATGATCTGATGAGTTTATAAACAATTGTTTTCTTGTTTTAAATTTAGATCATAAGCTCACCAAGAAAACATCAATTTTTATGTCTTTGAATAGTATATAGCACCTTTCACACAAATTCTGCATCTCTAAGTGCACACACAAAAAATAATACCAGTAATGCCAAGATTTTTTTGTTGCTTCAGAGCTCCCAGATTTGGTTTGGATACAAAGAAAGAAGTGCAAATATACTATCAATATTTCTTTGTGTCTCCAAAATCCAAACCAGTTTCAGTTTTGGAAGAATGTTTAGGCTAGAACTTCCTCACGTATGTATGTACTAATGTACTCTTTATGACAGCTAACAGAATTAATTCCATATTGCAGAACCAGTAGGACATACAACTTTTTCTGATCTGTCTTTTCAGTGAATTGAAACTTTTCTCATTCAGACCTGTGTAATTGTGTCACAGTCTCTGTTAAGTCAGGATCAGAAGCAAAAATTAACCTGAAGATGGACCTCTACTTTTGGAAAGAGAGATAATCAAGGAAAAATGCATCACTTACTACCAAAAAAAACCCAACCGACCCACAATTCAGGGAGAAAACACTGAAAATTAATTCCAAATATCAAGCACAGATTTTTTTTCTTTTTTTCTTTTTTTTTTCTTTTTTTTCTCATGAAATAAAAAAGTCCTTGGCATGAATAGGAATATCCAATCATACAGGAGGAAAGCACTAATAGGATAATAATAATTTAATATGGATCTCACAGATTTCAAAATCTATCCACAGTATACACCAAGGAGAGGGATTGGCCTTCAATACTAGGTTTATTTTCATCGCCAAAGTGAAATATTCCCAATTTTAATTAACTGCCTTTCTGTATCTTGTTTAAGTCTCACAAAATAAAATAGAAAAATAAATACATTTTTATTTAAACATTTTTGAACCAAAATATGATTACAAAGTTAATATGATATGCATATAATCCTTATGTATGTAACTCCTTTTAGCATTGTCAAAAATTAATAAACATACTGTATTCATTATTTCATAGTTATTAGATACTTTGTTCTAATATCTAAACAGCATGAATTATGTGAAAACAGGCAACGCATCAGAGGGGATATCTCACTATTAAAATAATATATTAGTATGTTGTTTGAAAGAGAAGAATGTCTGCAATAGCATGGCCCAGTTGATTTATCTCTGGAACTGTAAATGATGTTTCACAGAGCAAGAGTCACTCCATGAAAAAAGCAATAACAGCATTCCTCCCTTCCCTTCTGACAAATAAGTCTCTGCAGTGTCATAATTTTAAATGGATCACTAGAACTAATGCTTTACTCTCCTTTAAAATTCACCTCTCTCAAAAAAAATATTTTAAGAGACAATAAGACTGGTGTTCTGTTTATCTAGACAATCTTCTAATTTTTGTGAAGATAAACTAGCAAATCTACAAGTGAGTAAAATTTCATCTAGAGAAAAAACTTTGAATTGCCACCAAGAGAACAGTGCACCTTCTTGAAAACACTTTATTTTATTCATTCAATTTAGAAGATTTAGTCAGATCAAGTGGCAAGCAGTAAGACAGGGAACATGGACAATTTTTCAGTGAGGCTTCAATAGAAGACAGTGATGTCAGATTTTAGAAAGGCTAGCAGACTTACAAGATTAGAAGGTGTGTAAATTTCTGAAAAGGCAATGGAATCAAGTTATTTCATAAGGGGAGGGCAGGGGGCAGAGGTCATTGTTCTCTACATTCCTGCTAATCCTGGAGAGGACTTAAAACTTCAAGCTCCTTGGAACAGAATGTTCTGTATTCACAGAACACATCAGCTCTGGACTTATAAGTCAGTGCCTTACAAATACAAAATTATAATATAAAGCCTTTTCTTTGATGCAGAAGTCATCCATTTCTGTTTCTTGACATAAAGCTTTTATTTTTTCTGCTGGATTAGATTTCTTCCAGTTTGGCGTTTTGAATCATTGTACTAAAGAATAAAAAAACGCCAGTGCTAGCAAAAAAAAGGGAGAAGGCACTTGCAGCTGGAGTTGGAATCGTACTAGGGAGGGAAAGTAGGAAGCACCTCAGACTGATTCAACCTGTGTTGGAAGTAATTCTAACTGAGATAGTTAAAATGCTGCAAAATTTAAGAACAACTTGCTGCTTCCTGTGTTAGCAAAATGTGTTGGAATTAATTTCACATTTTACATTACTGATTTGAAGGGAAAGGCAATGAGCATTGGATCAACCCCCACTTAAACACTATAAACTTTGAGTTTTCAAATACAGCCCTTAAAATGTCTGTTACATCTATATCACTTAAAGGTGTATATTTTCTTCATAGGAAGAGGCGCTGTATCAGAAGTAGTATACAGAATCACACAATCATTGAGGTTGGAAGGGACAGCTGGGGATCATCCAGTCCAACGCCCCTGCCCAAAGCAGGGTCACCAAGAGCAGGTTACCCAGGGCTGTGTCCAGCTGGGTGTCTATTTTCTTAGATGGAGAATCCACAACCTCTCTCAGCAACCTGGTCTGGGATTTGATCACCCACACAATGAAAAGGTGTTTTGTTATGTTCAGATGGAATTTCCTGTGTTTCAGCTTGTGCCCATTGCCTCTTGTCCTGTCACTGGGCACCACCAAAAAGAGCCTGGCTCTGTCTTCTGTACTGTTCCAATCAGGTATTTATACACATTGATAAGATACCCCCTGAGCCTTCTCTTCTCTAGGCTAAACAGACCCAATTCTTTTAGCTTCTCCTTGTATGAGAGATGCTCTAGTCCCTTCATCACCTTCATGGCCCTTCACAGAACTCACTCCAGTATGCCCATGTCTCTCTTGTACTGGGGAGTCCAGAGCCGGACGCAGCATTCCAGATGCAGCCTCTTCAGGGCTGAGTAAGAGAGGAAGAATCACCTCCGTTGACCTGCTGGCAGTGCCCTGCCTAGTGCAGCCCCAGAGACTGTTGGCCTTCTTTGCCACAAATGCGCATTGCTGGCTCATGGTCAATTTGGTGCCCACCAGCACCAGCAGAGCCTTCTTTGCAAAGCTGCTTCAGAGCCTGTCAACATCCAGGGGTACATTATTCCTCCCCAAGTGCTGGACTTTGCATTTCCCTTTGTTGAAATGCATGAGGTTCCTGTTGGCCCTTTTCTCCAGTCTGTCCAGGTCCTCCTGAATGGTAGCACAACTCTCTGGTGCATCAGTTACTGCTCCCAGTTTTGTATCATAAGCAAACTTGCTGAGAGTTCACTCTGTCCCATCATCCGGATCATTAATGATGATGCTAAACAGTGTAAGACTTGGTATCAGTCCCTGGGGTACACTGCTTTGAACTGTCCTCCAGCTGGATCAGCTGCTACTAATCACAACCCTCTGGGCCTAGATGTTCAGGCAGGTTTCAGTCCACTTCCCTGTCTACCTCCCAGTCCATGCTTAATCAGCTCGTCTGTGAGAATGCTATGGGAGAAGGTGTCAAGATAAAGAACATCCACTGCTCTCCTCTCAACCACCAAGCCAGTTATCTCATTGTAGAAGACTATCACATTGATTGAGCATAATTTGCCTTTTGTAAATCCATGCCAACTACTCCCAAACAACTTCTTGTCCTTCATGTGTTTGGAAATGTTTTCTAGGATTCGTTGCTCCATCACCTTCCAAGGACCAAAGTGAGGCTGACCTGCATGTAGTTCCGCAGACCCTCTTATTACTCGTTCTTGAAGGTAGGAATGACTTTTGCTTTCTTCCACTTCTGAGAAACCTCATCCAATTGCCCATAACCTTTCAAAGACAATCAAGAGTGGCCTCACAATGGCATCAGTCAGCTCCCTCAGCATTCATGGTCATCCCATCATGTCCTGTGCACCTCTGGGTATCTGGTTTGTTTATATGTTTTCTAACCTAATACTTTTCCACCAAGGGAATGTCTTCCTTGCTCCAATCTTCCCCCCTGGTCTCAGCAGCCTGGGATTGCTTAAGGCTGGCCTGATTAGTAAACACTGAGGCAAAGAAGGTGTTGAGTACCTCATCCTTTTCTGAGTCCTTTGTCACTGTGTCCCCTTCCCCATACAGCAGCAGGCCCACATTTTCCCTTCTTTTTGCTGTTTATGTACTTGTGTGATCCTTTCTTGTTGCCCTTCATGTTCCTTGACAGATTTAACTCCAGGTGGGCTTTGGCTTTCCTAATCCCATTCCTGCACAATTGGACATCTCCTGGGTCACCCACCTGTGCTTCCACCTCTTGTATACTTCCTTTTTATGTTTGAGTTTAGCTGGAGATTCTTGTTCATCCATGCAGGCCTCCTGCTGCCTTTGTTTGATTTCTTGCTCATCCGGATGCTCAAATTCTTGAGCTTGGAGGGCATGATCCTTGAATATTAATGAGTTGTCTTGGACCTCTCTTCTCTCCAGGACAGTCTCCCACGAGGTTCTTTCAAGCAGGTTACTGAAGAGACTAAAGGCTGCTCTTCTGAAGTCCATGGCTGTGATCCTGACTTTAGTCCTGCTCCTTCTATGCAGGATCCTGAGCTCCTGTCATGGTCACTGCAGCCAAGGCTGCCCTGGCCTTCACAAGCCAAACAGTTGTTCCTTGTTTGTAAGTATGAGATCCAGTAAAGCCTCAATCACCTGTGTTAGGAAGTTGCCACCAATGCACTCCTAAAACCTACTGAATTAATCATGCCCTGGTGTGTTGTCCCTCTGGCTGACAACAACACTGATAGGCACCTTTGGCTAAAATTAGAATTTTAACATTGACTGGTGATATGGTTTTAGACCTCAGTCAGTACCTTTCAGTGGATTAAAAGAGGGGTAGATATTTTGGCTAGATGATTCTGGTAAAATCTTGATGTTGAAGACATGCAAAAACAGTGGAATAAGACTACTATGTTACAGAGGGTATCACACATTCCTGTAACTTTTTTTTACAGGCCAATATCGTCAATATATAAGGTATATATGATAATTATTTTTTTTTAAATTCAGTTTTCTGCCAGAAGTGCTGAAAACAGTAATAAATATTTTACTGCATGACTCACGCTGCCTGGAACAAATTTTAATGAATTATATTTTAATGCTGCAATCCAAGCATTAAACTGTCAAAGTTATGATTAATAGAGTTGCATTCTAATAAAGCAAAAAAAAAGAAGATAATAGAGTTTTGTTCATCACTACTATGACAGTCGTATGATAAGGGTACTGCATCATCAAATGTTTTGTAATAATAGAAATATATAGAAAATACATTTTACGGAAATAGAGCTGAATCACATACTTTCGAAAAGCCATAGTTATATCAGTGATGACCTTCTTAATATTGCCACTGGAATAAAAAGGGAGAGGAACAAATATCTAGGGTCATAGAAGGACTACTTGTTAACCAAAATACCAAATTTTAGGGTCTAACTGAAGTATACAGTAGTTATTTCAAGAAAATAAAAAATATTTAGCACATTTTAAAATTTTGGGTTTTGTTTCAGCATGAAAACCAAGACCATTTAACTTCAGGTTGACCTGATTGTTTCCACAATTGTTTCATTCAGCCAATGAACCAAAAAATCAATTAGTTGCACAGCCTTGTTTTGCTGGTTCTTTTCTTACTTGACTGGTCCCAGGAAGAGTAAACAGCATAATGGTCCCAAGAGTAATCTACTATCAAACCCAAATAAAAGTTCTCAAACTAAATACATTACCACGTAGAGAGAACCCTTACTTCAGACTGATACCTTCTGAAAGTAGTTATTTATGTGTATGTGACAGAATACCATGGATCGTCCGTAATTTATTTTTCTTTTCATCACTACTAGATGCTTCAAAAAGGTCAAACACAAATCAAACTATATTCCATCTCCAGGTTAGAGAAATAACATGGATTATATTTCCAGAACTTTAATCAAGTATCCACACAATTTATTTGTTGTACTGAAGAAGAATGGAGGTATAGAGGTGAAATTTGAAGTATTTTATCATTTAGATCTAAAAGATTTTGCTCACGTTGGAAATGTGACTTCAAATTTGCGCAAGATATACTTGAGGATTAGTTAGCTGTCACCCGAGTAGAAGTGCATCTCTGATGCATCTTGGCTTACTCTTTACTTTGTGCTTTAGTATCAATCATCTTGCTGTGAGGGAGTTTGGAGCAGAGTACACACACAGACACACACACACTCTTTAAATTCTAATTTACTTAACCCATAAATAATTTAACCCTAATTTACTTAATGGTAAAAGATAACACTTTTCATTTTATTAATGAGTTTGCAGTAATAAAACGTGGTGAATGGCAAATTAAAAGAAGTTTTTTTCTCTACAGAAGGAGAGGGAGAACCTGCTACAAATAAGTAGTAGCATTGCTTTTACAATCATTAGTAAAGTTAAGAAGCAAAAAAAAAAAATTGTTACGTTTGTGATAAAACAGTTAATTTGCAATACGTATTTCCACTTTTTCAGAAAAGCTGAGGTCTGAACTAGACTTACTAAGCTAGAACTTACCAGCCATGAGGGAGATATAGGTACATTGTTATGGTTAGTACACAATGTGAAATATTTGTAGAATAAATTTCATATTTTAAAGAACCATAAAGAAGATCATAAAGACTTCTTGCTAAGTTTAACAACAAACTGCATAGCCATTTTTCTCAAGAACAAGAAAAGAATAACTGCTTTGGCCTTAGCAGAAGGTAACAATTAAGTAATAATTTAAGATAATTTTTACTTCCTCCTAGAGCACACTGCTAAATCAAACCAGTGTATTTTTCTCCATATTAATGAACAGACAGCTCAGAATCACTGTAAAAAGATGCTGAACATGAAATGCACATAAACAGCTGCTCCACTAGTGAAGCAGGTCAAAGGCAGAACCATTCATGTCTCTAGCTAAACTCTTCAAACACAGTGCCCACTTGTCATTGTCATATCACTTTCTGATATCTCAGGGTCCTGACTCCATTTCTATGCAATTGACCTCTCCATAAGAGCTCTCTGAATAAAGTCATACAGTAAGATTTTTCATAGGTATTTAGCTCTGATTTGACCCATCAAAGGCATTTGACAATATTACAACAATACCTACATCAATCACCATATTCACAGCTGAGGGAGACCAGTAAATAGGGATCCTTTCTGCTTTGCTCTTAAAAAAAGAAAAAAACAACAACCCTCCCAAACCTAAACTCACATTTATTAACGAACCTCTAATTTCCTGACAAGGACATAAGCATTTGAAATCACTTAAATATGTATACATGCATACAAACTGACACATACGTACATATATATTTAGCAGTACAATATAACTATTAAGTTCTCCAAAGGTGTATCTATTGGTACTTTTGGAAAAAAAAAAAGATCCTCTGCTCTGCTGTGTGTGGAACGTCCTGCTTATGTCCTGCCCCATGCACATATTAATTTCTATTAAAAAAGCATTACTATTTTTTGCATTTTTTACAAATATCTACATCCAATTTCAGTAGGTGAGAGGACCACGCTTTTTGCTTCTCCTCCAACCTAATGCAGAAATCTTGACAAAACAACGTTACGGATTTTTTGGTAGGATGACTAAAAAAGTTTACTACCATGGTCATTGCTTTGTTTCTATAGACCCTGGAGAACTTTGAGTGGATACCATCATCAAAATCAGAGAGCTCTTGATGACTTATTCTTTAAAATTAAAAGTAATTTGGATAAAGTGAAGTGAATAAAAGCAACATAGTCTTTAAAAATTTTTTTCTCTTAAATAATGCACACGGTGGATGCTATCCTCATATCATAATTTCTTTTCATAATACACAGCTTCTAAGTACTTTTGATTATTTAACAAAATGTGTCAAGAAGGGGACTGTTGCCATCTTGCATTTTCAATTATTCCAAAAGATTGGCATCATAGACTTCAGGACACAGAGAGTCTGTTGTCAAAAACAGATTCAGGTTTTTAAAGTACTGCTAAATACATGTTTTAAACTTCAACACAGAACATTTATCAAATCATCATGCCACATTTGATTTTTTCCCAGTGGAAATCTTTAACACAATTAAAATTTAAAACAAGCCAATAAAGAAAAACAATTATGACCAAATGCATAATTAAGATACACTGTTTAGTTAAAAACTATGTTTTTCTCCCAGCTGATATCTTTGCCTTGCAATCTACATTTTGCAAACAGGTTTGTTAAACTTGCCAAGTGATGGATGAATTACTCAACATCTTTTCTGCACATATGGCCAAAGAGATGAAAAATGAAGAAGCGAAAGCATTTGATTTTAAAATACCAGTATTTACAACAGTGTTTGAATGTAATGAGTTTTAATAGAGCTTCCTACACTTAGCACAGTCTTACGCTTTACTTGAGCTTATGTCATTCTTTTTTACAAATGGTGTTTTAAACCAATCAAAGAAGTTTAGAAAAAGCTAAATTAAACATTGTTGTCACCCACATTTTATTTATTTCCTTATTTTTTCTTTAAATTTGGTAAAGATTATGGTTAGAAATTAAAAAATTAATGAATTTATATCCATTTATTTATATCAGTTAAACTGTTTAAAAGATACTGTGATGTATATATTAAAAAGTTACTGTTGAAGATAAAACTATTGGCAGATAATCATCACATTGTTGCTATAATAGTATTGTCTATGTTACATTGCAATACAGTCAACAACGAAAATTGCCAGTCACCCCAAATTAATACCTGTATTTATTTTGCCTCTTTGCAAATAAAATACATACTAAGTCAACTAAAGAATTTACAACAGTTTCCAGGAGTTTCCAAGCAGATATGGCAGATGAAGGTTAAGAAAAGTTATAAAGTTTCTTTCTATCCCCTCATTTGGAGTTACTAGCCAGACTAAATTACCACCATCTTACATTCAAAAATAACTTCAGAACAAAGAAGCTCATATTTTTCAGTGAAAAGCAGAAAGATAGAACAAGCCTTACAAGTTTGTTGGCTTTTGTAGTGCTGAAGTTCCAGGCATGCCAGCAGGAGCTGTAAGTATTGGTTTGCAAATGTGTCATCAAGAATGGCAAAGACAGTTGGGCAGTTCCCGGCTTTGCACCCAGTTAGCCACATGCATGCTGGAGGTGGCACTGGTTCCTCCCCTCCTCTCATTCCTGCCTCAGCTTCCCATCCCCTCAAAGGTGCATTTTCAATTTAATTACTCCCTTACTCTCCTGTCATTGTCCAACCTGCTTTCCTCACCATCGCAAATTAGAACCCAACCTCACATCCCAGCCATCCTGACCTACCACAGTACCCATTACACCCCTGTCTTGGCCTTGATCATGTCTATGGGATAGGAACAGCATGTCTCAATGTTAGCTGAGGTTCCACAGCCACATTTGCAAGTCAATTAATCTGAAGTCTGAAGTTACTTTTGTGTACAGTGGTTAGTTTACCAAACACATAATTAGTAACTGGCTGTGTTAAGCTGACAAATTTAGGTCATCGATTGCAGTATTATTATTCACACATTAAAGGCAACTGATCACATGAAGACAGCTAACCTTTCACTCAGGTGGTAGTCTGAATACAGGCAAATGGAAGGTGCTACCATACTGAAATAGTTTGCATTTCAGCACTGTCACTAGTATGATATTTTGGAAGCCTTGATATATAAGATATTAGATTTGATAAAAGATTCATAGCATTGTATGAGTACATGGTGTAGAAAAAAATGAAATTGAAAGAATTCTTTTTGGTAAATTTTTTTTTTGTGGTAAATATTAAAAGGATTTGCAGCAAACTAACATGGTCTTTGCAAGGCAGCTTTTTTTTTTTTTTTTTTTTAAAGATTTCTTTTACCACAGAGCTATGAAGGACTGGGACCTCTCCAAGATTTATTCAGGCAGTCTACCACAGGCTACAAGTCTCCAGACAAGGACTGCCATCTGTCCTTCATTTTATTCAAAAGTTACTGTGGTGGATTAACCTTGGCTGGCTGCCAGGTGCTCACCAAGCCACTCTCACACACCTCCTCAGCAAGACAGGAGGAGAAAATAAGATTAAAAAAACCCACATGAGGGTCAAGATAAAGGCAGCTTAATTAAAAACAAAACAAAACAAAACAAAACAAAACAAAACAAAACAAAAAAAAGGAAGGGCTGAAGCAAAGCAAAACCGAAGGAGATTTATTCTCTACTTCCCATCCACAGGCAATGCCTAGCCAGGTCCTGGGAAGTAGGACCTCAGCATGCATAGTGGTTACTTTGGAAGACAAACATCTTAATAATGAATGTTCCCCCTCCTCCTCCTTTCTTTTAGCTTTTATTGCTGAGCATGACACCATACGGTATGGAATATCCCTTTGGTCAGTTTGGGTCAGCTGTCCCAGGTATGTCCTCTCTCAATCTCTTGCCCACTCCCAGCCTACCAGGCTTTGTGGGGGGAAGGAGGGGCTTGAGAGAGAGCCTTGATGCTGTGTAAGCACTGCTCAGTAACAGGAAAAACATTGGTGTGTTATCAAAATCGTTCTAGCCACAAATGCAAAGTACAGAACTATATGGGCTGCTATAAAGAAAGTTAACTCCATTCCAGCCAGACCTGGTACAATCTCCACCCCTTATTCCATACCATTTGCACCGTGCCCAGGTCCTACATAATTTGATACATCTATGTATCTTCTGACATCCCATTGCATCTATTTCTCATTCCTGAAATCACCTCTTACCAACACTTAAAATTACAGTACATACTAAAACCATCTTTACATCCAACACACAGATTTATACATTCCCATTAACCATTATCCCCTGTCCCTGAACAGATAGATCCTATTTCCTCATTCCACAGGCTTCTGCCATTCCCCAAAATGTCCATAAGGACAGACAATGACTTGGGCCCCACCTGTCAAGGTGGTCACTCAGGATAAGCAGCATGTTGGATGGTTGGGCACCGATATCAGGTTGGTTTGATCATTGCTGCACTCACCCAGTTCCTTGCGAAGCTCACTCTTTTCCTGTTCAGGTAGTTCCTTCTGCATTACTTCATACAACATACAACTTACATTGTGGGTTTTTTCCCCCCAAGGTTAAATCTCGCTGAGGTATACACCAGATCTCCCCACGCTTCCAACTTACCCACCAAGTGCACCTGGATTCTTGAGAGAAGGTAATCCCACAAATGGATTTGCCTTTTCTCAAGGGAGGAGCAACCCACACTGCCTTCCCCAGCCACTTCCCTGAGTGCATTACAGGGATCTTATCTCCTCCCACAGTAAGCAGGGGCTTTGTTTGGGCAGGACCAGTACGGTTAGCAAATCCTATGGTGTTAATCAACCAAGTGCTGCTAAATTTATATCCCAGTGCTTCCATGCCCCAGTGCCCAACACTCTCAGTATAGTCTTTCACAGTCCATTAAATCACTCAATCTTTCCAGAGGCTTGTGGGTGACAGGGCATGTGCCATGTTTCTTGGCCCAGGAGTCTATGGGGTTATTTTGGAAATGAGACCCATTGTCTGACTCAGTTCTTTCTGGGGTATCATGTCACTGTATAACTTGCCTTTCAAGGCCCAAGATGATGTTTCAGGCAGTGGCATGGTCTGCAGGGTATGTTTCTAGCCACCCAGTAGTCACTTCCACCATGGTGAGTACGTGTCTCTGGCCTGGGCAGATTCATGGCAGTGGTCCAATATACTCAATTTGCCAAGCTTTACCATATTGAAATTCCAGCCACCGCCCTCTGTTCTAAGGGAACTTTACTTGTGTGGTTCGCTTGATTGCAGCATGCTTCACATTCATGGATGACATGTGATGGCCTTAATGGTCAGGTCCAGTCCTCGATCATGAGCCCATCTATATGTTCATCTCTCCCTAGATGTCCTGATGTTTCATGGGTCCACCAAGCTACAAACAGCTCACCCTTACACTCCCAGTCCAGGTCCATCCGAGCCACTTTGATTTTGACAGCCTGGTCTATCAGTTCATTGTTTCGATGTTCTATAGTGGTACGTATTTTGGGGCCTGGTGAGTGCCTGGTGACACCTTTACAGCAATGTTTTCTACCCAGGCAGCAATCTCTTGCCACAATGTGGCAACCCAGATGGGTTTACCTCTGTGCTGCTGGATGATCTGCTTCCACTGCTGTAGCCACCCCCACAGGGTGTTTGCCACTACCCATGAGTCAGTATAGAGTACTGGCCACTTTTCTCATTCAGCAATCTCCAGGGCCAGCTAGATGGCTTTCACTTCTACAGACTGACTTGACTCACCTTTTCTTTCAATGACTTGTCATGTGGGACTCCACACAGCAGCTTTTCCAAAGGTTTCCTACAATATGACAGGATCCATCAGTAGCCAGAGCATAATGCCTTTCATCTTCTGATAACTCATTATATGGTGGTGCCTCTTGAGTACAAGTCACTTCCTCAGGTGATGCTCCAAAATCTTTGCCTTCTAGCCAGTTCATGATCTCTTCCAGGATTCCTGGGTGGTCAGGGTTCTCATTCAAGCCCATTGCATGATCAATGCTACCTTGATCATGCTACCATTGCATGATCAATGCTACCTACTCCACATTAACATCGGTTGCATGATGTGTAGAGGGGACATTTCCTTTGAACATCCAGTCCAGCACAGGCACTTGTAGTGCCCAGAGGAGCTGTGCTTCTGTACCAACAACTTCTGAAGTGGCCTGAACTTCCTCATATTCTGCTAGTATCTCTTTTTCAGTTGGGGTGTAGTGGGCTTTGACACCCCCAGCTCCAAAACCCTAGAGGTTGATCTCAGGTTTCTCCTGGTGAGCCAAAGGCTCCAGGTGAGGCCATGCTCCCCAGCTGCAGTGTAGAGAATATTTTGCACAACTGGTCCTGTACAGATGGGTCCAAGGGCTATCGCTCAAGCTATCTTCTCTTTGATATGCTCAAAGACTTGCTGTTGCTCAGGTTCATACTCAAAGTAGTTTTTCTCTCTGGTCAGTCGATAGAGAGGGCTCACAAACTGCCATTTGACTCCCAGGAACTGAATCTCTTAGGTAGGTCCTTTGACCTTGCTTTTAGAATAATCTGAATTATTCTTTTTCCCTTCTCAAACATTTATTCTGCTTTGTTGTCCCACATGATTAAGTCATTGAGGTATTGCAGATGTTCAGGGGCATCACCCTGTTACAGTGCAGTCTGGATCAGTCCATGACAAATGGTAGGACTGTTGTTCCACCCCTGAGGTACACATTCCAAGTGTATTGGATATCCCTCCATGTGGAAGCAAACTGTGGCCTGCATTTTGTTGCCAAAGGAATTGAGAAAAATGCATTAGCAATACCAACTGTGGCAAACTACTTGCTGTCATGGACTCCAGTTCATATTGGAGTTCTAGCATGTCTGGTACAGCAGATCTCAGTGGTTGCATGACTTCATTCACACCACAATGCTCCACCGTTAACCTCCACCCTCCATCAGACTTTCGTACTGGCCATATAGGGCTATTAAAGGGTGAGAGCATCTTGCTGATCACTCCTTGGCTCTTCAGTTGATGAACCATCTCATGGATGGGAATCAAGAAGTCTCAACTGGTGCGGTATTGCTGCCAATGCACTGTCATGGTAGCAATTGGCACCTGCTGTTCTTCAACCTGCAGCAATCCCACAACACTGAATTCCTCTTGTTCCAGGAGTCTTTGACCAAGACAAACACATTTTTGTGGTGTGAAACTTGTTCAAGTGTTAAAAATTGTTCTACATCTTATTCAAACTGTCTACAGAAAAAGATGACCTTCTGCCAAGGGACATTTGAAATTCAGTTTGTTTCTTCCAAATTAACTATTTCGTCATGTTAATTAAATAACTCAGATTTCATCTGTACCTACACTGTTTTCCAGCTAGAGAAAACTGAGATATTGAAGTGTAACGTTTACAAATTTCAATTTCTGTCTTATGAAACACTTGATAAAACTGACTATCAGCAATTATTAGTATCAGTTATGAAGGCACTAACAATTATACCTGACTATTTTGGACAAGTGTCTTTGCACTGTTTTCAGCATTTCACATAGATATGCATGTATCATCATAAAGTAGAAAATGAAGTCTATTAGATTCCTGAGAAGTGAATCAATAAACTCATAATGGTACTTCAGAGCAACCTTTAATGCAATATATCTTTCTGATTTCAAATGCAATATATCTTTCTGATTTCATAATTATGAAGGTTTATAGAAAGCAGTTGTACATTTCTTGAACATTACTAAGTTATTTGATACATCCATATCCCCAAGCCTTATTCCTGGGAAAGTCCAGATAGAGTCTTCCCTTCATAACAGAAGCCTTTCAAGAAATACACAAAAGAATGGCTGTTAATTTATTCTGAACAACAACAACAACAAAAATCAGCATGTTTCACAGAAGACTTCTGTATCAGAATACTTACTTAGACTGCAATACAGGAATAGCATCTACCCTGTGTCTGTAGCGTTTGTTTGTCCTATGTTTCCATTGCTCAATAAAAAGAGGTGGGTTTTGGGCTTTTATTTTGGTCTTGTTTCCTTAGAGGAGATAAATTACCTTTATCAATTAAACACAACTCTGTTGTCTTCATTCTTTACTATCCTGTACAAGTAAAGGCAGTACCCAAAATAGTAGAATTAGCACCTCCATGTTTCCAAAAGCTTTGTTCCAATCCACTTTCTCACCCTTCACCCCTCTTCTCCTACCAGGTGTAGTATCATGTCCATAGGGTATGGCACCCCAAGGAAAAAGTTAGAATGGAATTCAGGTTCAGCTTTGCAGTCTTACATGTAGGTGGCTACATGTGTGCTAGATAGCTTACCTTCTATGGAGACCCATCAATGTCATCAGTGAACCTTAGAGAGGTGTTCTCTTGTATAGCCGTGCCTTTAGGGTCCTGCAGTATCAGATGCATCTGCATGGGATTGATAGACATGACAGAAGACTTACAAAATATCTGTTCCTTTCCTTTTTAGCAAGGCAAGATCCCCTGGGACATCTCTGGCATCTGCATAACACTTTGTGCATGCACTTCGAGGTGAGCTGAATCACTCTGTCTACCCAGTTGCAATGATTAGACTTTCACTGATTACAGCTGAAGTTTAGACAACACATAGAAATACTTATATGAAAACATTTAAATTATCAAACCCTAGACATCAGCTCCATTAAATAGTAGATGTGAACACTAGTTAAGGGGTCTGAATAATGTTATGTTCTCAGACCGCATTCTATATGATTTGTATTGCAATGGGGGGAAAAATCTCATAAAGAAAGTCAGTCAAAGAAAGATAGGATGCTTTTTACATTGATGAACATTACTAAAAATTCTCACACAAACATTTTACTGTACTGGACTAATAAGATAAACTCCCACTGAACTCTTATGCAGAGTATTTTCAACAAAATCAAAATACTTGGCTCAGAAATCAGTGATAAAAACCTCACTGGCTAATATCTCCAGCAAAAGGAGAATTATATTATGAAGAATAAACATAAGCAATAATAGGAAAACAAATACAGCCACACTAAATCAGGCAGGAGGTTCCTCTAGTTCAGTAGTCAAAGTATAAAAAATTTGGGGGGGTAGGGGATGGTGGGACAAGCCATAGAGGAAAATGGGGGAAAAAAAAATAATCTTCCCTGATAATCTCCAGTAAATCAGGCTTAGTTTAAAACCTGAAATACGGTAGTTAATAATTTTCACATTCTTGTGCCAGTAGCTTAAATACTGCAATCATGAACTGCCTGACAAAGTATTTATTTCCATCACTTTTGAATTTATCACCCTTTATTTTAACTGAACACCCTTTTGTGTTCATATTTTAAGAAAAACAGGTTATCTAAGTTCATCTTTTCTGCAGTTCATTATTTTATATAGTTAACATTCTGGTTTCATTCTTCACTTTTCTAGGTTAAATTCTCTGTCTTCTTCCTGTGAGAGTTTTTCAGTACCATTAGCCACTTTTGTTACAATTCCCTGAATTCTATGTAATGATAAAGTATTGTAAATGTAAATTTACAGTGTAAATTGGTACAGCATATATTATTTCCTATGAAACTATACTGGTGATTTACTTGTCTTTAATATTGCCCACATTGTTCTCCTTCTTGTTTCTATGCAAACTAATACTGTTTTCTTTTCAGCAGCAGAAGAGACATTATCTGAGCTCTCCCCAGTGGCATCTAGATCACTACCTTGTATTAGTATAGCCACTGTAAACCCATGCAAAAGGTAGGGATAGTTTATATTTTTCCATACAACAGATATTATTTTGCATGCCATCTGACAACTTTATTTCCATTCCCTTGCTCAATGAAAGTTTTCATAGTTTCCACTTTCTTACCAAATCTAGTAACTAATTTTTTTACAAGTGAAATTGTATAATATATATTAATTTATAAATATATAAATCTTAAAATATAAATAAGCATACGTTTGACACTACATAGCCTAGAGATACTTTCATATTAAACAAAAGAGAAATATTAAAGATTTTTAAACTGTTTCCTTCATAGAAAAATGGCTCACATTCAGGATAAGAGATAAAAGAAAGCCAAAGATGTGAACAAAGCCATAAAATACTTGTCTACTTCACAGATAGCTAATATGACAATAACATAACTACCACTTTCTAAGGGTGAAAGTAATTATCATAAAACAGACTTTATAGCCACAAAAAAAAGAAAGTGGATAAATCAGAATATGAAATAGGAATCATGAAATTCCAGAAGGAAGAGATGTGTTCAAAAAAGTAATAAGAAATGTCTGCCTTTAAAAGAAAACTTATTTTTCTAAGCCCCAGTACATATAAAGTGACAGAGTTTGTTTTTTTCTCCATCAGTAAAAAACCTCCCACAGGTTTCAGGAAAGTATCTGAACACACAGAACTGAAAGCTCTTCTTCCATTTAACAATTTTAAAATAATTGTCTTATTTTTTTCTTGTAAAAACCACATACATACATTTATACCTAAAAATTGCAGAAAGTAGAATAAGATTGAAATTTCTAAGTGACAATACTGCCTATCTACATAACAACAATTCTTAATTTAGTAAGCATAACTCCTAACCATATTTGTATCTTCTGGAACATGCTTTCTAAAATTCAGGGACTTGTGAGAACTAAGAACACTGTGTTGTATTCATCCTCACCCCTTAACAACCTCTGTAAAATGTCGCTTCAGTAGTAGTAGGTGAAAACTCCCAATTCTCAATCATTTCATTCCTTATACTCTCAAGTAATTAAATTTGCTTTAATCAAGATGGTAAATATATTTTCCAAAGTCAAACAGAGACTATTTCAATATTTTATCTCATTCATCTGAAGGAATTTGACAAGTTATCTAACTAGAATTAATTTTGCTACTAAAATAAAATCAAACCATTGATTCTATTAAAAACCAAAATCTTGATTCCAAGACACAGTATGAACTCATTGTAAAAATTAAATTCAAATTTACATTTAAAGCAATTTTAAAAAATAGCCCAATTATCCAGATGTAATTCCACCACTGATTTCCTAAGTAACCTCAGTAAAACTGGACAACAAATACCTGATAAAGCAAAATCATATAGATGGAATTGAAATAAGAAAGTCAGAAGCTGTAACAGTCTGTCTCTTGTATTTCCTTAATAAGTCATTCAAACATTGATGTACAACATCTTGCAAATTTATTTTAAAGGGAAATTAATATCTCTAGACTATGTTGAGATATTGAGAAAAATCTATATCATTGGGAATTATTGATAGTACATGAAATAGAAGATTCTTTCTGGAACTAATACAAAGACAAATGCTGCTGAATATCATATTATTGTCTAAATGTTTTTGAGGAAGTAACAACACCTTGCCAGCATGAGAGATATGATAGAATTCAGGAAAAAAAAAGAAAACAAAAAAGAACTTAAATAAAGTACTGAATATACATTAAACTATTCAAATTCATTTTCTACCATAGTGCACTTCGATGCTTGGATGAACAAGAGCAGAGGATAGCAACTATATTTCATCACATCTAACATCATTGTTCTCTCTCTGTGTAAGGAAAGAAAAACACTTAACATTAGCAAGTAGCAGCAACAAATGATAGACATTAAGTCATATTTTTTAAAACATATAAATTGAATATGCAAAGATATCCCAGTTAAGTAAAAGGTTGATAATGAAGTACTTGGTAGCATTTAGAAAGCACAATAGGTGATACCCACAAGGCAAAAATCAATGCCTAGTATGTTAGGCCTTTTCTTCAGGGTCAACTGAAGAATTCAGAGTTTATGCTCTGTCACAAAGACATCAGAAATAATGAAAGTAGAATTCTTGTTTCCTCCTCATCTCAAGGAAAAAAAGGGTCTAAAACTGTGTTACTATATTGTGTTCATGCTAAGGCAAGTATTCTAATAGACTTTCAACTGATACATGAAACAGATGCTTTTGAATCAAAAATACAGCTGAGTGGACCAAAGACTAAATCTTTAAGAACAGTTTTTACTATAATTGGGAAAATGAAAAGAGACTGTCAGCTTCATCCTGGTTCTGCTTTCTTAAAAAAAAAAAAAAGGTAAGATCATATTGTGTCAAACTTTCTCTTCATAACTAACTTTAGTGAATTAGTCCTTTTGTGATCCATTATGGAACAGGGGTTTTGAAGCTGGGGCACCTTCTGTTGGATTTCGTGCCTCACATTGACATGCAAGGTAACAAGTGCTGGACTGGTGTGTCTGTCCTACATTTTTTATGATTTATCAGACAAATTGAGTTATAAAATGCAGCAAAGACTGGCATGGTCATCCTGAATGGCTTTTGGAGAGGTGGTCAGCACTGAGACCAACTTGATAGCTTAGACCAGCATGCAGTAGCTGGTCAAAGTAGCTGGACAAAGAAAGTCAACAGTCTATTAAGTGCATTGTGGAAGGGTGAATAAAGAGTTCTGAGGTTTTCTTGCAGAGATCAAAACCTTCCTTCAGCGATAAAAAGCTTTCTAGCTAACGCCTCCAGCAAAATAATAATTCTATTATGAAGAATAAACATGAATAAACAAGAACAAACTGTTTAGGCCATACTAGAACTGCAGAACTCAAGTCTTCCATGAAAGCAGACAGCACAGTGATTAACCTTACTGAGAACAGTGGTAAACTAAAAAGTGAAATTAACCTTCTGAACTGACCTCCTCAATCTAGGAGAAGCACCTCTGGGGCATGGCACTAAGAATCAAGAATGTAGGAGCACAAATCAACACCTGTGGCAGGAGCCAGCTGCTCTCTTATGGATTTAAAATGCTGGTGCTAGAGACCCTGCAAAGCACTATTTTAGGAACATTTATTTCTTGAAATCTTTATGTATTTCAAACCAAGTAAGTCATATCTTATTTGGCTTCTTTGTATTGTCTATGCATAGGATAAGAAACACTGGATAAAGAGAAGCAGCACAGACCAAGAATCATTTGTGCTGATGTCGTGGTTTAGCCCCAGCCGGGAACTAAGCACCACGCAGCCGCTCGCTCACTCCCCCCTGGTGGGATGGGGGAGAGAATCGGAAGAGCAAAAGTAAGAAAACTCGAGGGTTGAGATAAAGACAGTTTAATACGTAAAGCAAAAGCTGTGCACGCAAGCAAAGCAAAGCAAGGAATTCCTTCACTACTTCCCATGGGCAGGCAGGTGTTCAGCCATCTCCAAGAAAGCAGGGCTCCCTCACGCGTAATGGTTACTTGGGGAGACAAATGCCATCACTCCAAATGTCCCCCCCTTCCTTCTTCTTCCCCAGCTTTATATACTGAGCATGATGTCATGTGGTATGGAATAGCCCTTTGGTCAGTTTGGATCAACTATCCTGGCTGCCTCCCCTCCCAGCTTCTTCTGCACCTGGCAGAGCATGGGAAGCTGAAAAGTCCTTGACCAGTGCAGCAATGACTAAAACATCTCTGTATTATCAGCACTGTTTTCAGCACAAATCCAAAACATAGCCCCATACCAGCCACTATAAAGAAAATTAACTCTATCTCAGCTGAAACCAGGACAGCTGACGAGAGGAAGGAAGTATGTTATGAAATTTATGAACATATACAGATAGGGAAAACCTGCTGTAAGTTGACATGTACATGCTAACTAATGGTTTAATTCAGAACATTTTGTATCTGTTTAGATATTAAAATTAGACTGTTATATGTTATAGATTTATTTTCCACTCTTTTTTTTTCCTTGGGGAAATACTCAGTAAATGTAACTCATTATTATTTATTGAAAACAACGTAATTGTTTAGAATAGAAAACAAAGTATTGCTGTTCTACACTGGTTGACTGTTTTGAAAAATTCTTGCTTAGACATTCAAAGTACCTACAAAATAAATACTAATAACACTAATACACGGGTGAGATATTTATAAATGACAGTTACTGTTAAACATCCATAATACGCGTTAGCACTTTTCTATGGTATCATAAAGAGAAGAATGGTGATTTTTCAGCTTCTCTCTGGAAGAGTAGCATTTTTTTACATATACAAAGGACCTTTGAAGCTATATATCATGCAATTTAGTTGAAAATCAAAGGGCATGATTTATTTTTATTTCTTAAGGAAGACATTTCCAGCTCATTAACAATATAGCTCTGAATTATTCTTAGATCATTCTTTCTGTTTACTGAAAAAGATGTAAAGGTTATATCCAACAAGTTCCTGCTTGCAATGAGGACAGCAATTTAGTGTTGCATAGGGATAGATGTAAAAAACCCAAATAACTAGAGCTAGTGATACTGAAACCTAACTGCATGAGGTCTGTTTACTTCAAAGAAATTGTGTGTCACTACAGTAAGGGGCGGGGGGGTAAAAGAAGATGGCATACTGCCAAGGTGAGTTTCTGTTGGGTGACAGTCAGTATTCCAACCTAGAAAAATGCTTCTGTCATTTAAGCAAATTTGACAATGGGCAAATCAGGCTACAAAGCTATCCCTCAGTAAGAGATACATGTGCCATTATAGGGCCATAGCCACTCTCACATTATTGAAAGAAGTTTTCCTGGTTCATAAGTTCAAAGACTGCTATAAAATATTTATATATTTTGGACAGCACCTTGAACTGTGTTTCTTTTGAACGTATTTTGAAACAGAAATGTGTGCTTCAAATTTTTTTGAAAGTATTTTTCTAGTACTGCAGTTTCTAAGTCTTAAACTTTTCGAGAGTCTCTTATGTCTAGAAAATGTATTGGAGATGAATTCTACATTAGTGAGACTACAGAGACAAGACAGTAAATCTGTAATTAACACTAGTGTCAGAAAAAGTAAAAGAACTATGCAATGTAATACTTTCTCTCTTGCAGGTTTTACTAATCACTTTGAAAAGCAGTGACCACTGCTCCTCCCCTTTCCATCCCAGGGAAAGCTGACAGTCCTTACCATCTACAACTCCTTTAGAAGCAGAAAGAAATCACAACCCAGAGCGTTCTCCCTTTCCTTTCTCAGCAGATCATGAAATACAAGGAGCTGAACAGGGTCAACATGTAAGGAAAGAAGGCTTACTTCTTATAAAAAGGGTTTGAAGTAAACAGGAAACACTGCCAAAAGAGACTCAGCATTTTGCGATAAGGATTAACATGGAAGTTGCGTGGAACAGCAACAGAAGGGTAGGGTAGGATATCCAAGAGGAGAGAACAGAGACTAACAGGAGAGAACCTGCAGGTCCAGGAAGCCTCATAAGTCCTTATCTTCCCCATCAAAACCCCATTGGTCTTTCCTAAGCTGAACTTCTCCCTGTAGTGTCCCTGAAAATTTCCTTGAGTCTTCTTTCCCCTCCACTAAATCTGGTTTAGACAAGCCTTTATCTATTTCTAACCAAAAATGAATTCTTATCTAATCTAACCAAATGTAAATACCCCACGAAAACATACTTTGTTTCCATTATCATATCCCTAATAGGTGATATGATGCTCCTCAGAACTAAGTGCAGAGGAGCAGAGTTTCATTCGCAGCTGTGCTCATGACCTGATGTATGGTACTGGACAAGTAACATGCTTTTTAGTGCCCTGCTTAAAATGCATGGGCTTTTGGGCAGACACAATTTTCTGTTGCAAAGGTCGAAAGGAAAAGGAGAACTGAGAAAAAGAATGTACTTAGACAACCTTTTTTTAAAAAAATATTATGTGCTATAAGCTTTTGCTCGTGTATCTCTGCACTATCAAATTCCGTTTCATGACCTTCACAGGAATTGCAAAAAATTAAAGAAATATTAACTTCATTACAGTAAGTTTAACTAGATGAAGGGAACAGAATCACAGAATCACAGAATCGCAGAATCGTATAGGTTGGAAAAGACCTTTAAGATCATCGAGTCCAACCGTAAACCTAACACTACCAAGACCACCACTACACCATGTCCATAAGCACCTCATCCAAACGTCTTTTAAATACCTCCAGGGATGGTGACTCAACCACTTCCCTGGGCAGCCTGTTCCAATTGTGGACAACCCTTTCAGCGAAGTAAAATTTCCTAATATCCACTCTAAAGCTCCCCTGGCACAACTTGAGGCCACTTCCTCTCGTCCTATCACTTGTTACCTGGGAGAAGAGACCAACACCCACCTCTCTACAACCTCCTTTCAGGTAGCTTTAGAGAGCAATAAGGTCTCCCCTCAGCCTCCTTTTCTCCAGGCTAAACAACCCCAGTTCCCTCAGCTGCTCCTCATAAGACTTCTTCTCTAGACCCTTCACCAGCTTTGTTGCCCTTCTCTGGACACACTCCAGCACCTCAGTGTCTTTCTTGTAGTGAGGGGCCCAAAACTGAACACAGTGCCGAGTACAGGGAGACGATCACATCCCTAGTCCTGCTGGCCACGCTATTCCTGATACAAGCCAGGATGCTGTTGTCTTTCTTGGACACCTGGGCACACTGCTGGCTCATATTCAGGCGACTGTCAGCCAACAGCCCCAGGTCCTTCGCTGCTGGGCAGCTTTCCAGCCACTCTTCCCCAAGCCTTTAGCATTGCATGGGGTTGCTGAGGCCCAAGTGCAGGACCTGGCACTTAGCCTTGTTGAACCCCATACGATTGACCTCGGCCCATCGATCCAGCCTGTCCAGATCCCTCTGTAGAGCCTTCCTCCCCTCAAGCAGATCAACACTCCCGCACAACTTGGTGTCATCTGCAAACTTACTGAGGGTGCACTCCATCCCTTCATCCAGATCATTGATAAAGATATTAAACAGAACTGGCCCCAACACAGAGCCCTGGGGAACACCGCTTGTGACCGGCCGCCAACTGGAGTAAACTCCATTCACCACCACTCTTTGGGTCTGGCCATCCAGCCAGTTCTTTACCCAGCGAAGAGTACACCCATCCAAGCCATGAGCAGCCAGTTTCTCCAGGAGAATGCTGTGGGAAACCATGTCAAAGGCTTTACTGAAGTCTAGATAGACATCATCCACAGCCTTCCCCTCATCCATTAGGCAGGTCACCTTGTCGTAGAAGGAGATCAGGTTGGTCAAGCAGGACCTGCCTTTCCTAAATCCATGCTGGCTGGGTTTGATCCCTCGGTTATCCTCTACATGCCGTGTGATGGCACTCAGGATGATCTGCTCCATCAGCTTCCCTGGTACCAAGGTCAGGCTGACAGGCCTGTAGTTCCCCGGGTCCTCCTTCCGGCCCTTCTTGAAGATGGGTGTCACATTTGCTAATCTCGAGTCCACTGGGACCTCCCCAGTTAGCCAGGACTGCTGGTAAATGATGGAAAGGGGCTTGGTGAGCACTTCTGCCAGTTCCTTCAGTACTCTCGGGTAGATCTCATCAGGCCCCATAGACTTGTGAGTGTCTAAGTGGTGCAGCAAGTCACTAACCATTTCCCCCTGGAATACTGGGGCTCCATTCGGGTCCCCGTCCCTATCCTCCGACTCGGGGGGCTGGGTACCCAGCAAACAATTGGTCTTACTATTAAAGACTGAGGCAAAGAAGGCATTAAGTACCTCAGCCGTTTCCTCATCCTTTGCCACTGTGTTCCCTCCCCTGTCTACTAGAGGCTGGAGATTCTCCTTAGCTCTCCTTTTGCTGTTAATGTATTTGAAGAAGTATTTTTTGTTGTCTTTTATGGCAGTAGCCAGATTGAGCTCTAGCTCAGCTTTAGCCTTTCTAATTTTCTCCCTGCACACCTCTAATTTTCAACCTCGCTACACCTTTGTAGTCCTCCTGAGTTGCCTGCCCCTTCTTCCAGAGGTCGTAGACTCTCCTCTTTTTCCTGAGTTCCAGCCAAAGCTCTCTGTTCAGCCAGAACAGAAGGTAAAAAGCCAAAACCCTTGTGCCTAAAAACATGTTTCTCAAAAATAAAGAAACAATGTCTGAAGAAAGAAGAAAAAAAGAAGTAGAGATAAATTAAACTGACAGTTTCACTTTAGAAGACTTTCCTGGAAATCAGGACAATTTCTACCAATTATGTTAAATTATTTCCTTAGTCTGCTGCACTTTTGATTTCATTGGACCTTGAAAATCTTGTGTACAGAAATAGGATAAAAAAGACTATTTTTTTTATTAACAGAAAATTTTTCATTTTTACAGCTATTTCATAGCCTTTTCTGTTTTCTACCTGGTCTTCTTAGATCAACAGTTCAACTCAATTCAATCCTAACATGCCCATGACATTACAAACAGTCTTTGAAATTATTACAAAACAATGCATCAAAGCTTTTGAAGTGACAACTTTATGCTTGTATTTCCTTAAATATCAAGGATATTTTACAAATGAATCAGTTTTTCTTCCTGATTCTATTATATGTTTAGTCATCTAATTATATTATATGATTTACTGATCAAGCTGCATATTTTACTAATCAACCAGTACACTTTTGTGAGTTGCTTATTTTAATATTTGATAACTTACATATTTTACTGATTAAGTTACGTAGTTCATCGATCCCATTGAATATTTTATTGATCCAGCTGCATAATGTGAAAATCCAGGTAGACACAAAGCTGATTGGCTTTTAGCAATACTCTGAGGGCTCTTTTTGGCTATAAATATTATTTGGATACAAAATACTCTGGTTTTGGACAGTTTGTCTCCTCTTGACTGCTGCAGAAATTATCCCTGCACATTCTACTGCCACTCAAGTTTTAACGTTATATATCCCTGGCGGGGTGAAATAGCCAATACTGTGCTGCCAAGCCACTGGTGCCCATGATAACTAGTATAAAGGCAGATCAGGGGAACTTCTTCTACTTTTTATGATGGCAGTCTAGCCAATCTGAGTTTAAATTACCCCATAACAGACCAGGTATACCCTAAATGAAGAGATAAAGAACTAAGTAACCATCTGATACCTGTAAAGGAAGAAAGGAAGCGGAAAGTGACTGAGGCTTCTGCACAAGTTCCCCGAAATGGGAGCTAGGGAGGAGTCTTTCTAAGTAGAGCTCAAACTTTTACTTTTCTTAGCACATCTATGTATAGGAAACACTTACTTAGAGGATGCTGGAATAAGAAAGATGGACAGAAAGGTCAACTACATATTCCCCATCAAACACATTAGCCAGAAGGAACTGAAAAGTTTTGAAAAGGCCAACATAATTAAACTGCCTGCTGGCTCCTCCTATGAGAGAAAAGGACTTTGAGAGTCATCATGAAAGCTTTACTGGTATGTACGACTATCCTACCAGAGCTGGAAGCAGATAGGAAAGTACAAGCCAAACAGAAAGCTGGGGAGAGAGAAGGAGTCTCTGTCCCACAAAGGATCAAGAGGACTTCTTACAGGGAAGAGCGATAAGAGACTCCAATACAAAAGGCCAAGGTGACCATTTGATATAGATACTGAGATATAGCTTGTAAGAAGAAGAAAATACCAGTGCTAGGTAGGTTTCTGCAAGATGCTAGGTAGGTTTCTGCAAGATGCTAGGTGGTAAATCTCTGAAGGCTATGAGGACAGGCAAACAGGAGGATTGTGTGTTGGAAAGTTCAGACTAATTTTTCTGGGTAAATACGTGGGAGTTTTAATTCTAAATGCTTCTGGTCATGTGCAGAAAGAAGGGTTAATGAAAACATTGCAGTTGCATTGCTGCTGTACAGCACTAATCATGGTGGGTTATACAGAAATTGCATTTTGTAATGCTGCATTTTAGTTCATAGTCCTTGAATTATACATTTGGCATCCTGCTTTCCTACAAAATATTCCATGCTGTTGATTTACCATGCTTTGGGAAATATATGGAAATGGCTGCATTTTATTTCTACTACTGCTGAACTGCTACAATGTATTTCTGAGTAGTAAACAGCCATCATACTTTTACTTACACACAGATGTATATATGTATATCTACCTTAAAATAATTACATGGGGACTTTTTTTTTCATTCAACTTCTCCCTCATTTCTTGACTCAGTATTTCTGTGTTTTCATACTAGCTTGGTCTGAGTTCAAAAATACATTACCGGCGTCCATTATGAAAGAAATATTTCTGTTGGCTTTGTTATTCAGAAAAAAAAAGTAGCAGCAGGCTAAAGCGTAATCTCTTCTTTATAATACTGAAATGAATGTTGAGCAAGTTACTGCAAACTCTACATGAATAAAGTATTGGAATCAGGCCCTAAGGAAAAGCTAAGGTTTAACAGTTATACACATAACATTGATACATTTCCTTACACACAGCATTCAATAGAATAGATTCCATATTGAGTGTTTCTAAAGCACTACTTTAGTTGGAGTAAAGCAAAAATTGGCATCTTTTTATGACACTTACCATTTCTTATGGGAACAAATCCTACCTTTGAGCTAAGTATTAATCTGTGCTCATAATAACCATCAAAAGTGCAAGTGAAAAGGAAAGTGAATGAAGAATTTAAAAAATCTGTCCTTAGTTGCTTTCCATCCTAATTATAATAAAATAATATTTTTACATTTTAATAAAAAAAAATTGAAAATTATTTTTCAATTTGTACTTTGGTGACAAGAGTCACCATGGCTCTTGGCAACGTGGCAGGATGACTCTCATGACTGGAGTGCTGCAATGGATGGCTATAAACTCTACAGAAGGGATAGGCAAGGAAGGAGAGGCGGTGGGGTGGCTCTGTATCTTAGGGAGTGTTTCAATTGTGTAGAACTCAGCGATTATGATGATAAGGTCGAGTGCTTAAGGGTAAGGATGAAGGGGAAGACCAACAAGGCAGATAGACCACCCAACCAGAATGAAGAGCGGATGAACAATTCTGTAAGCAACTGGCAGGAGTCTCACAATCGCTAGCCCTTGTTCTCGTGGGGCGCTTCAACTTACCAGACATCCGCTGGAAATACAACACAGCAGAGAGGAAACAGTCTAGGAGGTTCCTGGAATGTGTGGAAGATAACTTCCTGACATAGCTGGTAAGTGAGCCTACCAGGGGAGGTGCCTCGCTTGACCTGCTGTTTACAAACAGAGAAGGACTGATGGGAAGTGTGGTGGTTGGAGGCCGTCTTGGGCTTAGTGATCGTGATATGATAGAGTTCTCGATTTGTGGCGAAGTAAGGAAAGGGGTGAGCAAAACCACTACCATGGACTTCCAGAGGGCAGACTTTGGCCTGTTCAGGACATTGGTTGAGAGAGTCCCTTGGGAGACAGTCCTGAAGGGCAAAGGGGTCCAGGCTGGGCATTCTTCAAGAAGGAAGTTTTAAAGGTGCAGGAGCAGGCTGTCCCCATGTGCTGTAAGACAAACTGGCGGGGAAGACGACCAGCCTGGCTGAACAGGGAGCTTTTGCTGGGACTCAGGAAAAAAAGGAAAGTTTACCACTTTTAGAAGAAGGGGTAGGCAACTCAAGAAGAGTACAGGGATTTCGTCAAGTCATGCAGAGAGAAAATTAGAAAGGCAAAAGCCCAGCTAGAACTCAATCTGGCCACTGTTGTAAGAGATAATAAAAAATGTTTTTACAAATACATTAACAACAAAGAGAGAGCCAAGGAGAATCTCCCTCCTTTATTGGATGCAGGGGGGAACATTGCCACCAAGGATGAGGAAAAGGCTGAGGTACTTAATGCCTTCTTTGCCTCAGTCTTTAATAGTCAGACCAGTTATCTCCAGGGTATTCAGCCCCCTGAGCAGGAAGACAGGGACGGAGAGCAGAATAAACCCCCCATGATCCAGGAGGAAGCAGTTAACGACCTGCTACACCACCTGGACACTCACAAGTCTATGGGGTTGGATGGGATCCACCTGAGAGTACTGAGGGAGCTGGCAGAGGAGCTTGCCAAGCCACTCTCCATCATTTATCATCAGTTCTGGTTAACAGGAGATGTCCCAGATGACTGGAGGCTTGCCAATGTGACCTCCATCTACAAGAAGGGCCGGAAGGAGGACCCGGGGAACTACAGGCCTGTCAGCCTGACTTTGGTACCAGGGAAGCTGATGGAGCAGATCATCCTGAGTGCCATCACACGGCATGTAGAGGATAACCAAGGGATCAAACCCAGCCAGCATGGGTTTAGGAAAGGCAGGTCCTGCTTGACCAACCTGATCTCCTTCTACAACAAGGTGACCTGCCTAAAGGATGAGGGGAAGGCTGTGGATGATGTCTATCTAGACTTTAGTAAAGCCTTTGACACAGTTTCCCACAGCATTCTCCTGGAGAAACTGGCTGCTCATGGCTTGGATGGGTGTACTCTTCGCTGGGTAAAGAACTGGCTGGATGGCCAGACCCAAAGAGTGGTGGTGAATGGAGTTTACTCCAGTTGGCAGCCTGTCACAAGCGGTGTTCCCCAGGGCTCTGTGTTGGGGCCAGTTCTGTTTAATATCTTTATCAATGATCTGGATGAAGGGATGGAGTGCACCCTCAGTAAGTTTGCAGATGACACCAAGTTGTGCGGGAGTGTTGATCTGCTTGAGGGGAGGAAGGCTCTACAGAGGGACTTGGACAGGCTGGATCGATGGGCCGAGGTCAATCGTATGGGGTTCAACAAGGCTAAGTGCCAGGTCCTGCACTTGGGCCTCAGCAACCCCATGCAATGCTAAAGGCTTGGGGAAGAGTGGCTGGAAAGCTGCCCAGCAGCGAAGGACCTGGGGCTGTTGGCTGACAGTCGCCTGAATATGAGCCAGCAGTGTGCCCAGGTGTCCAAGAAAGACAACAGCATCCTGGCTTGTGTCAGGAATAGCGTGGCCAGCAGGACTAGGGATGTGATCGTCTCCCTGTACTCGCACTGGTGAGGCCGCACCTCGACTACTGTGTTCAGTTTTGGGCCCCTCACTACAAGAAAGACACTGAGGTGCTGGAGTGTGTCCAGAGAAGGGCAACAAAGCTGGTGAAGGGTCTAGAGAAGAAGTCTTATGAGGAGCAGCTGAGGGAACTGGGGTTGTTTAGCCTGGAGAAAAGGAGGCTGAGGGGAGACCTTATTGCTCTCTAAAGCTACCTGAAAGGAGGTTGTAGAGAGGTGGGTGTTGGTCTCTTCTCCCAGGTAACAAGTGATAGGACGAGAGGAAGTGGCCTCAAGTTGTGCCAGGGGAGCTTTAGAGTGGATATTAGGAAAAAATTATTTACTGAAAGGATTGTCCAGCATTGGAACAGGCTGCCCAGAGCAGTGGTGGGATCACCATCCCTGGAGGAGTTCAAAAAACGTGTAGACGTGGCACTTCAGGGCATGGTTTAGTAGGCATGGAGGTGTTGGTTTAACAGTTGGACTGGATGATCTTAGAGGTCTTTTCCAGCTTTAATGATTCTATGATTCTATGGCACTAGGCATAATGGAAATTAAGGAAATAAAATTTGTTTGAAATTCCACTGTTGGGGTTTTTTATAGAAAGAAAAATTATTTCCTTCGAAAGAACGGAGAGCTATGTCACACTGGTCAAACAGGTTAATGAGGTAATATTGACTGTTAAGTAACTGACGCTGTGTCACTCAAAAGATATAGGAGGTAGGTTCCTATTTAGGATAGGGCTTCCATTTCTGTAGACTTATGTGTATTTATGCAGTTTACACATGTAAATATGCCTCTACCTGTATAATTTCATCTCTAAATGTTTTCATATTAAGACATCACTCTCTTCCCCTTTTTGTTGCCCTACTGTAAGAAAAATTGATAAAACATGCCAAGATTTTTTCATGTAAGGAGTGATTTTATTAAGAAAACCTTTTTATATACAAGCTTATTCTGTTCTAGCATTTGGCTAATCAAAGTTAATGGAAAAATTTTACTTAGTGGAGAATTGGAAAGAGAATCCTAAGAATATGTTAGAATTATAAAAATACTTTGTAAAAAAAAATCTTTAAAATTTGCTAAAAATACAGGTCTCTAATGACTGAATTAAAGAAGTCCATGTTTGCCACTTTAAGCACTGATAGAACTTATTTTGTAGTCCTTATACAGTGGTGATTCAGAAACAATTCTAATCACACTATGTAGTAGGAAAGAAAGTATTTGCGTTACTTTTCTTAATGTATAAATCACATATTGATTCATGAAGACAAAACCAAGAAGATCAAAACAACACTGAAGGATGTGAGGTGTGACCATTCATTATCTTACCTTCTCTTTATTCCTCCTGGGGATTATATATTGAATAAGTTTCAATTAAATAAAGGTAAAGGTAGTTTAAATGTATTTAACAATGCATGAAAATAATATAATAATGGTGCTTTTTATGTCACTTAATATACAATGTTATTAAAAATATTTTTAGGTATTTGTTTTGTATCATAAAATCACAAATACTGAACATAGTCAGGAATCGCCCTTTAATTAAAAACTGAAAAGAAGATTTATTTTTTTTTATGTGATACAACTGTGTTAACGTGAAGTTACAAATGTCAAGGGCTCTTATTCTAAGGATTTTTTTTATATTTCCTTTCTTACATCCTCTCTTAAAAGTTACATTTTCATTCAAACATGAACAATTTTGCTAGAACCACCACAGGTATAAATGAAAACTCAAAGTACAATATGAGACGCTCAATTAGGAGACAATTTTAAATTACCTCTGTATAAACAAGATATATTTCCTATTTACTTTTCGTTTATGTGCAAAGAAAGAAAGTGAAGGACTGTTATTAAAGACTGTTCCAAAATGTGATATTATCTCTGTCTCAGCAGGAATTGCAAGAATCAAAGAAAAACTCACATATTTTGACCTAAAAAGCTACTAATTGAAAAGTGTCCCACTGTTTCATCTGTTTTGACTGCATGTAATATACTAATCCACTTTTGTTTATAGATGAAAATAATCAGCAATTATATTAAACCTTCCAAGCCACACTGTTACAATTCTATGCAGTCTGCTCATAAATAACCCTTTCTTTTCCACGTTTCCATCTGAGCCAGTCAGTATGGTTCCTGAAAATTTTTTAAAGTAGATCAAGGAGACACAACATTTAGGTATCACCTTAAAAAGCAAAAAGGATTTTGTCTCCTATTACAGATGAGGTATCAGTGAAGGCCTTTTGCAGGTATTACATAGTGCTAGAAACTATCCCTTTAATCTTTTCTAAAATTGAGTCTATGATAGAAAGAAGTCCAAAAAATGTTGTTGATTTCAGTACCCTTACAATTCTTTTGGACCACTAAAGTGAGACCATTTTGACAATTTTGGACCATTACAAGTGAAAAAACACACTATACAAAGAAAGTCCAGGAGAAACAAACCTAAGTGGTCACAGATCCTCTCAACTGCTGCATAAAGCAAGCCAGCTTCCAAGCTCAGTGTGGAATATTATTGTTTTGCTCCAGATTAACTCCTCTTCCTCTCTTTCTGCAACATCTTTTCTTCAAGAGGCTGCCAATAATATCTCCACACACCTTAAGTAAATATTCTAATATTAGCAACAAGACTGCAGTATGAAGGAGGACTAGCAGTAAGATTTCTTGGACAATCTCAGAGTCAGGCAATCTGCCTTACCCTGTGATATGTTACATGAGTCTTCAATGTCAGCTTTATTTTGTGAGAAACCACAAATAAATTCCTCCTGCTGACCTGAGCACTTAAAGGGCTGGTCTGCAGTATGGCTCAGATGAAGCGTCCATTGGGAATAACATGAGCATTCAATTGTAGGAGCAGAGTAGACATTAGCCTCTATAAATTGCACCTCACTTATGCATCAAAAAAAATTCATGTTCTGGAAAGTCAGCGAAAGCACCAGGGCAATCCTTATATGTCTGATATTGGGGGACAGGCAAGGAGAGGGTTGATAAATATTATCAGCACAATTGGTTTATTTCAGTGTTTTAAGTTAGTTCTATAATGAATATAAAGTGAACATTGTAAGTTGTCTTGTGGTTAAGATTTATCAAGGATGATAGAAAATGAAATGCAACCCTTCTTTTCTTTACCTGCAGTCCAGAGCGTGGATTTTAATCAAAATCTTGTTATAAAGCTATCTGTCAATGGATTATAACACTGAACTGTAAACAATTCTATAGTTTCTCTAAGAGTAAAATTCTGTTTTATGTCTCAGCTAATCTAACAGTTCACCATTTGCTGCTGCTTGTTCTCCTTCCTTCCTACATCATTTTTCCATTTGCATATTCCTGAACCTTTCTTTGAAGTGACTCTGGCACTCATCAGGCCTTTTATTGATCTGATCCAACCCACCAGGCTAGGAAAAAAATAGCTTTTGCCAGGTTACTTTTTGATCACTTTAGCAAACTCACTCAAGTGGGTATCAAAGTTTTAATCCCTGCTCTGTCTTCTCTCCTGATCATGACCCCTTTTCTTGTTCTGGGGAGCTTCTGACCCTGCATGCTTGTGCCCTATCAGATTGACAAATGGGATATAATTTTATCCTGAATCTCTTCTTCAAAGTTGTTTCACTCTCTGTAGAAGAATTAAATCTCCACGCAGACAAAGAAAGAGAATTACCATCGCTGGTGTTTATAGTACTTGCTCGATAACTGATCCTTACAGAATACATATTTCCATTTAAATTAATAGATAATTTTATTTTCATATGACTTTTCATATTTACCATTCATTGGTCCTATTCATTCTCAGCCTAGTATGTCCTCTGACTGATTCAAAACACCCTCCTGAGTTTGTGTCTAATACCCTCCTATATAGCTCCTTAACTTCCTCGATATATGCCTCCCTTTTCCTGGTCCTCAGTTCCTACCTCCTTTCTGATTTGCCATACAAATTTCCATACCTTCACACTCATTCTCCTCTTCCCAAACACAGTCAAAGTGCCCACATACCTCCCCTTTTGATACACATCTTGTCCATTCCTCTAACGTCTAATTGTCTAATCCCTACATCCTGCACCACTGATGGGCCAGCACCTCACAGTAGCCACATCGCTGCTACCAAGCACAGCCCTGCTAAGCACAATGCTCACAGATAAGCACAGTCTGCTTTTTCACACTTTTTTTCACAACAGTACGCTTGACTCCTATTCTTAACTGCCTAAGTTACACCAGGCTCAAGGATGAAAAAAATCACAGTTTTCTAGACCACCGCAGTCATGCTAAGATGGACATTTATAACATATCCTGTTTCCTCAAGCTTTGTCTCAACATCTACAGCATGCTAAGTACAAGGGCTTTCAACAAAATGTCTACAGCCAGTCACCTCTGAGCATAGACTGCTCCTAGGTTAGCAGCAATAACTCCTAAAATCACAAGCCTCTTGGAAAACTCAAATGCATACCATGTCTGCCAAAAGATAACTTACAGTGACTCACAATCTGTAAAATACTGATGATCTAAGATAATGAAAGAATTATCAAATGTTAATGCAACAGTTTTACCATAACTGCTCACGATGACTCAATTCTAGAGGAGGCAATAGATATAAATAGCAATTAATACTGTTTATTAAAAAAAAAAAAGGCAACATGAGGCATTGCAAAGGATATGTGTGAATAAACCTAAGGATTTTCTAGGTTGGTTTTTTTTGCCTATGGCTCCCAATGTAGCCTTCATTTATTTGCATATTAGCTGTGTTTTACCACTTTCCAGACTCTTTCTTTAACTAAGTATTAAGACATAAGCATCCTCATAGCCAAAGTTCTTTAGGGAGTTAAATCGATTTTTACACACACAAAAAAGTGGTTTCAGTGTCTGCATAAACAATTTATGAAAGATGGCTTATTTGAGAAGCAGGGTTCATGAAGATCTAGGATAATAAAGAAAAAGTGATGAAAAAAAGATTCATCATGAACAGGATATACTGTCATCTTTCCTATCTCAGTGCTACTTGTGGATATCCAAAACTCAAGTCCTCAAGCCTTAAAGAGCCCAAACAATGAAAAAAAACCCTCTTTCATGCCACATATGGGCTTGGCTTTTCACATTTAAATATGTATTAGTTTTCTACACCCTGGACTTCTGAACTCTAAATTAAATATCTGACATTTTTGAGGAAAAGAAAAAAGTCTAGACAGTCAAATATGCAACAGCCTGATTATGCAGTAATGTGAGCAACCTAGGCCGTACATGTCTGACATCGCCAAATGTAATATTACATTTAGTAATATTACTTCAGCAGTGGAAGATAAAGTTCTGTAGGGTACTGCATGTATTTGGAGTGAGGTTGCCTGATAGCACTATAAGAGGCCTCTAACATTTTTAGCTTCAGAGGAATATAGAAAGTCAGTTGTGGCCTCTCTTTCATGTGTTAAAAGGAAAGAGAGCATTGATAGTAAGAATAAAGCTATGTGCAAAGAAAAAGGAAGGGAAGGAAAGATAATACAGGCTACAGTGAAGGTGCAACAATTCTAACAAAGGTTATAGAGGTAACATAATATGTGACTTGTCCGGACTATGCTGTTGTGTGCCCATCACTGCAACCCACCCTTCTTTCCCAGTGGTCATGCCCTAATCTTTGATGTATCATGACATTATTTGTCAAGGATTTGTCTGAGGGTTAAGAAAAGAGTGCAGCAGTATTTTGTAAGCTGTAGATTGCAGGATGATCTTTCTGTTCTTTATTTGCATAGCATCTAACAGACAGGACCTCTTGCCTGTGAATGTAGTTCATAGATGCTATGGCTATACAAAAATAAGTAAGAGGAACTGCTACTTTTGGACTTTGATTTCAGTTCTTTGATTTTTTTATTTCAGTTCTAGTGATTTTCGATCTGCACTTTTTTCAGTGGAGTAGGGAAGAAGAGACCTAAAAGTCATAGAGCCAACGTTCCCATAAACCTCTTAGCTGACAGCAAATTTGCAACCAAACTGTATTAAAGTGTTTGGGGTTTATGGAAACACAGTTTGGTGGGTTTCAAGAACAGCTACTTCTCATCTTCCTTAAGACATGAATGTTTCAGGTAAAACAGGAAAGATGACCATTATCAAGACATGTTCATGAGACATGACAGCTGTCCAGATGGAGAACATACCTTTTATTAATCCACTCCTCTAAACATTAATATGCATTCAGTAACTAGCCTTATGAATTTAACAGTATGTTTTCCATCAGTGCATTTTTGTGCTTTCCAGGGAATGACTGTAACAATAAATCCAACTTAAAATCACAGGCATTGATTATTTACTTTTCAGAATCGGTCTTTGCAGAGACTAGACTTATAAACCACTGAAGGTGAATCCACAACATTAGAAGGCATTATCCTCATACAAGAAAACAATTGCTCATCCCTTGAAAGAAACACAATCATTTCAGATGCAATTACATCTACATGTAAAATTCAAAATTTTCATTCCTTCAAAATTTTCTTCAAAAATTTTCTTCTTCAATTTCTTTCCTTCAAAATTTTCATTCCTAATCCAAAATCCAAAACTCTTTTATAAAAAAAGACTTTTGGAATAGGTGTGGGAATATTAAGAAATTTATTATTAAAATTGTTTTATCATGTCATCTATTTTTATACAAAACTCTCAAAACCACTGAAGTCCATTCTGGTAGATAAACTATACAAATAATTTGAATTGTTTATAAATAATGAAAAGTTAAAAATTCCAAAATTAATACTTCATTGACACTTTTATTGATTTATATAAAAGCTATAAAGAACATTATGTTTGCCTTGCTTTTTCTTCCTGATTATTATAGTGTAGATATTTTAGAGAATTTTGTTATGTAAATTATTTTCACATTACAGATCAAGCAGTAAATCAATAGCACAACTGATGAAGAAACTTTGTCTTCCAAATTGCTGTTCGGGGCAGTAGTTAGTAGATAATATTCTTGGATCCAACAGAAGATCTATATTGAGCAAAATGTGTTGAATTGTGAGTACAGAATAAATAAAATAAAAAAAATTGAAACTGATTTTCTAGCTAGAGCACCTCAGAAAGGAGCAGATACAAAGCTAAGATATGGATAGCAAATAAAGGAAACATCACTACCAGAGGTGAATGCTATATAAGTCACACAAAAAATATTAGAACTGAAGGAAAGAGAAAGGGATTTTTTAATATGCCACTGTATATTTCATAACCAGATTTAAAGAATAACACAGAGAAGATTTATCTAATGTATTACATTTGCTTCTATAAAATTCAGTCAGGAAAACTGCAAAGAATAATACCAAATACAGAATCAAAGTTTTAGGTTACTGTGTTACTCCTTTTCTCTTCCTCAGTAATATGGCATTGACAAAGAAACTACTTTCAGAAAAGTATTACTACCTTAGGCAGTTTAACCATGAAGTAGTTTTCAAACAAGACCCTGACTAAAGACTGGAAATGAGCCAAGTACTTAAAGAAACATAAGAAAAAAAATCTGAAGCTAGAAAAATGCTAAATATCCAGAATAATCTCCATGTTGCTGGATATGAAATGCTGAAGGTTTGTGAGAAGGGAACAAAGCTGATTTGCTGGTTACAGAAATGTGCATCATAAAAAAGTATGAAATAAATTAAATAGTTTGGGTTCAGCATAGCATAAGAAGACATAATTATTAGTTACAAGAACGAGCGAGGAAGTTTACACCAGAATTGTTATTTGTAGCAATAATTTTAGATAGTGCTCTTCTGGGAAACCATCCAGAGCATATGTATTAAATGGAACGGTCTGCCAGCACACTAAAAGGAGACAAAAACTACAGTACTTAGTGCAAAAAAGCCCCCCTGAAACTAGAAACAGTATACAGCTGCAGGTAAGACAAAAGGTTGTGTTAACAGGAGTAAAATGTAAAAAGAGAAGAGACATTATTACTATACAAAATTTTGTTGAAAAGACCCTCCTCCAGCTGTTTCTGTAAACAGTAGGATGGATAACTTTGGTAAATGAAAAAAAACAAGGTGAAGAACTGAATGTATGCATTGCCTTTTAAAATCTGAGTCTATAGCACAGTAGTAGAGTAGGCAACTCAAATCAAAAGTCTATATTTACTTCATCAAACAGACACTATTATCTGTCAGCAGCTTTTACAATGGAAGCCATATGAAAATAAATATATTTTACTAGTTTGCACAAAAGCATGATTGTACCATAGGAGAAACTATACTGATCAAAATACAAAATTCAAAATAGTTAAGAATTCACTGTTGTAACAGTCACTGAAGTTTAAAGAAAGCCAGGTAGGTCTCTTAGATGTGTGAATATTTGTGATTAACAAAACGTGACAGTGAACTGACCACATTTTCTGAAACCAGGAATTCAGGAGACTCCATCAGCTAAAAGTAAAATCACAATCATCTTTCTTTTTAGTCTAGTTTTAGCAAAAGTTATATAAATCTAGCTAGGCAAATAAGCAAGCTTATTGATATACTTACCTGGTGTCCTCCTTTTGCTGCCTGCTGTATTTAAATGTGGTGCCTGGTACTTCCCTCTGCTTCCAAGATATGACATATTGCTTTGAAACACTGCAAGTTATAATAAACTTACTTAATGTTTCATTGCATTCTTCTGTAAACACATACATTCTTAAAAAAAAGTAATTGCAACTATATACATACCTCCTATAAGTTTTCCCCAGAGCTATATATTCAGCATCACAAAAGATTTGGTACAGATTCTATGGGGAATTTTATTATCGTTCTCAGATAGAAGAAGAAATTTGTTTAAGTAATAGTTGATATTTCAAATAGAGTCTTTGTGGTAGCTACCGCTCTTATGAGGGATTTCCTGCCCTATCATGCTGGATTATTTACAGAGAATGCCTGTATAAACAAAGCCTGGAGGACTCCAAAGAGCTGGAGGGCCACCAGATGCTCCATAAGAAAAAAGAGAGCTCAGAGAATAACATTATGATCAGTGTAACTTTGATAGTACTGGAAAGCTACTGGAATATGTTCTTACTTTTCAATGCTTTTCAATTTCCAGGAAACCGGTTATCCTTTCAAAAAGAATATTAGATTGGTTGACATGGTATGTTGTAGATAAACCCACACCACCTGCTTTAATAATCTCATTATGTTTTAATGTCATATGGATTCATTGCTTAATTCAAAATGATCTTGAAAATTACTGACATAGGCAATTATGAGTGAAGGGTTAATATACTTGGAATAAGAATTAGTATACTTGGAAACAACATACTTCTAAAATAGCTCATGTTGGAGACATGGAGCTACTGGAGAGAGTCCAGCAAAGGACCATGAAGATAAGAAAGAGACTGAAGCATCTCTCCTATGAGGAAAAGCTAAGAGATCTGGGACTGTTCAGCCTGGAGAAGACAAGGCTCCAGGGGATCTTATTAAGATATATAAACTGCTGAAGGGAAGATGCATTGAGGACAGAGCCAGGCTCTTTTCAGTGGTGCCCAGTGATGGGACAAGATGCAATGGGCACAAACTGAAACACAGAGGGTTCCGTCTGAACATCAGGAAACACTTTTTTACTGTGAGGGTGAATGAGCACTGGCACAGGTTGCCCAGAGATGTCGTGGAGTCTCTCTCCTTGGAGGTATTCCAAAGCTGTCTGGACAGAGTTCTGGGCAACTGGCTCTGGGCGACCTTGCCTGACCAGGGGAGGTTGGATCAGATGACCTCCAGAGGTCCCTTCCAACCTCAAGCATTCTATTATTCTGTAATTCTATGATTCTGTGATATTAGCAACTAAATATATGTATTAAACTTCCTTTAGCATACTTAGCCTAATTTACAACAGTATGTTGTAACTTCCGAAGCTCACCAAAGCACTACTTTATTATATCATTATAAAATACATCACTACTCTTGTATACCCTCATTTCCATAGTTGTCTAACATTTCAATTCACAATTTAGTCTGCTGCTGTTAGTGATCTGTTTACTTTTATAAGAAAAGCCCATGGTGGATTTCTATCCATAAAACTTCTCCCCCAAAATATTCTCAAACATTATTGTGCATAATACAGTCCTTCAACACACAACCTTCAGAGAAAAGGATTGGTTCTTCCACTGCAATTTCCATTAGCAGTTAAATGACATTATTTACCCTAACTGGGAATTAAAATTCCTAATTTGATCTGAAATTATATGAATGGATATGATTATTACTACATAGCTCTTGAACCATTTCACAGTTTGGGAAACCAAAGTTCGGTTGGGTTTGAATGCTTTAGTTGTGATCACAGAAGATCAATGGCAGGGACAGAATAAATGACTAGTCAATTAACTTCCAGATGTGAGCTGTATTATGTCAGAGACTGCTCAGTTCTTAGTTTTTGGTCTTTCATTGACTTCCAAGTGATGAAGTAGAGGGGGAGAGTAAGGAGAAATCTATCAGTAACCCTAAGCTGAAGAGTAGGTGCATATTTATGAAGTCTATACTTTCCAGAAGACAACTGATTAATGTCATTCTTAGAATGACCAGAACCAGGAATCACAGAATGGTTGAAGTTGGAAGGGACCTCTGGAGGTAATCTGGTCCAACCTCCCTGCTCAAGCAGGGCCACCTAGAGACAGTTTGCTCAGGACACGTCCAGACAGCTTTTGAGTATTTCCAAGGAGGGAGACTTCACAACCTCTCTTGGCAACCTGTTCCAGTGCTCAGTCACTCTCACAGTAAGTGAGGATGAATGAGTGAACAATTTTCTTAAATACTAACCTTCACAGAACTACTCTTTCCTGAATGTTTTTAGTATTTCACATTGCTTCAAAGAAGTGTTACCAGTTTTGCCAGTCAAGAAACTTTCCGTATTCTTTTTGTCATCTTCACCCAAAGCTTCTTTTCTGCTAATAGCCAACATAGCCTTTCACTACCTAACCTCCTTCTCAAAAGTTTCTCCTGTCCCACACACTGACAATTCCAGGACAACTTTAATTGGATTTCCAAATCTTAAAGGCACTATTTTCAACTCTCTAACACTTTATTATATTTCTGACAGAGGGAAGCATTGCAATTTCAGATAGGAAAGCATCATAGCTCATATAAACAAAATATTCAAAATAATTCGTAAAACCAACAAAGACTATATTGCTGTGGATTAATCATTAGTATTGGCTAAAAAGCAGTGAGATTCTCAGAAGAGCAATGCTTAGATCTACAAAGGAAAGGACTTGAAAATCTTTTTAAAAGATTTTCAAACAACCTAGGAATGTATCAGAGCAATTCACTAGTAAAAAGGGAAGGGAGGGACTTGCCAAAAAATTTATGGCCAGTTACAAAACCAAGATTGGCACAGGGATTTTTTGAGATAGCATTTTGTTGGTTGAGCTTAGATTTCTAGACCATAGAGTGATTTCTCTGCACAACATAGAAAAATATCATTTTTGGACAGAAATATAGCAGCCCTGACTGCTGACAAAGATGCTCTCTCAGGCAGCTGAGATCAATTGCATTTGTGGCTGTTACAGTGATGAAAGCAACTGGTTTCCATTATATTTAGAATAAAACAACCCAAAGTAACAAGTAGTAGGGATTAGCATTTTAAATTTGGGCCACTAAATCAATTGAAAGTGATTTAAATTCCAGATCCTGACCAGTTGTCATGAAAGACACCATGGTGGTTCTGTTTGTCTCTTTTGTTTGTTTTGGCAAGCAAGAAATAGTTAGTTCCAGTCCTTTGGTTGAATTCCAGTTTAGTAATTAATTACATTCTGTCCACTTAAATGATCTTAGAAATTTCATGGGGAAAAGTCACTGCTCCCTTCTTCCCTAAATGTAACATATTGCTGCTTTCTACTGTTCAAATACCAAACTCATTATATCCCAAGGCCATGTCTGAGTAAACAAAATGAGTTCTAAATGAAACTGTTTTACAGTGAGTGCTTAGGGATTTGTCTTGAAGACAATGTTCTAGACATACAGCATGAAATTGTTATCTTCAGAAAATAGGAAGGCTTTACTTTCAGAAACATCTTGTTAGCTATATTCAAACTGTCTTCTAAAATGTGTTTTCTTGTTTATTACAAGTAGAAAAAAAGCTTAAAATATGACAAAATGTAAAAGAAACACTGATTTCTGACTTTTCTTACTTGTCTTTTTTCTCTGCAATATCACAGGCTAACAAAGATGCGGGTGAACATTAACTTACCCGATTGCACTGGTTTCTGGCAAGTGTTGCTTTTTAGTTTTTGTCATTTATCAGAAAGAAATCTCCGGTTGTCACTAATCTTCTGAGGATCAAAAAATTGGTGAAGGAAATTGAAGTCAACATCAAAACAGACCTTCTATGAAATTTTATTTTCCTCTCTAAGAGTTCCTTTGAAGCTTCAAGAATCCTAGAATGGTTTGGGTTGGAAGGGTCCTTAAAGATCATCTAGTTCGAAACCCCCCTGCCATGGGCATGGACATCTTCCACTGGACCAGGTTGCTCAAAGCCCCATCCAACCTGGTGTGGCGGTGTGCTCCCCCCCCCGCCAGCTCCCCAGCTCCCTGCACAAGCAGTAACCATCAGTGGGAGTCATCCTGATAGCTGCATCCAGTTATCCTGGACCTTGAGGACAAATGGCAACAAAGTAGCCATTGGCTGCTTTGAAGCAAGGATCTAAACCTCTTGCTGATATGCAAATATGACCATAAGTCAATCATCTTACTCCTTAAATAGTGGACAGCCCAGGGCCCTTTGAGCTCTCCTGCACGGCAGCGGGCTGCACGCCAGGATCTCCCCTTGAGCAGGGACGCCTCTCAAGGTTACTCCTCGAGGTTGAGAGATTCCTTGCCGCAACAGATCCTCGGTAAGTGACTAACAGCATGCTAAACTTTGAAATCTTAGCTAAGTGATATAAAGGATTGACTGCGCACATATAATCCTTTAGATATAAACCGTTGACCAAGTCTGGGACTAGGACTGGATCTAGCCGCACCTAGACTCCTCTCTGAGAAGGAGTTTAGGAAGCAAGGGGATCCTTTCCGAACCTCATGACTCAACGGGAGGGTCTCCCTGACAGTTTTGTCTGACCCTGTCCTCTATGCAGTAAATAATCAAGTGTGCCTCGCCATCGAATCTTGTTAAAACACTGTCGCATTGAACTTTGTTAACTCCCTATTTTGTATCAATAAACTATATTTTTACTTCTCTCTTACGAGTGAAGTGCACTCTCACTCCATCCGCGACACCTGGACTTGAACAATTCCAGGGATGAGGCATCCACAAGTTCTCTGGGAAACCTGTTCCAGTGCCTCACTACCCTCATAGCGAAGAATTCCTTCCTTATATCTAATCTAAATCTACCCTCTTTCAGTTTAAAGCCATTACCTCTTGTCCTATCACTACATGTCCTTGTAGAAAGTCCCTCTCCAGCTTTCTTGTAGGCCCCCTTCAGGTACTGGAAGGCTGCTATAAGGTCTCCCCGGAGCCTTCTCTTCTCCAGGCTGAGCAACCCCAACTCTCTCAGCCTATCTTCATAGGAAAGGTGCTCCATCTCTCTGATCATCTTCATGGCTCTCCCCGGACTTGCTCCAACAGGTCCATGTTCTTCTTATGTTGGGGGCCCCAGAGCTGGATGCAGTACTCCACATGGGGTCTCACAGGAGCGGAGCAGATAGGGAGAATCACCTCCCTCAACCTGCTGCTCACGCTTCTTTTGATGCGGCCCAAGGTACGGTTGGCTTTCTGGGCTGCGAGTGCACATTGCTAGGTCATGTTGAGCTTTTCATCAACCAACACCCCCAAGTCCTTTCCTCAGGGCTCCTCTCAATCCATTTTCTGCCCAGCCTGCATTTGTGCTTGGGATTGCCCCAACCCACTTGCAGGACCTTGCACTTGGCCTTGTTGAGCCTCATGAGGTTCACACGGGCCTGTTTTTCAAGCCTGTCAAGGTCCCTCTGGATGACATCCCTTCCCTCCAGCATGTTGACTGCAGCACACAGCTTGGTGTCATCAGCAAACTTGCTGAGGGTGCACTCAATCCCACTGTCCATGTCACCAACAAAGATGTTAGACAGCACCGGCCCCAATACTGACCCCTGAGGAACACCACTCATCACTGGTCTCCACTTGGACATTGAGCCATTGACCGCAACTCTGAGTGTGACCATCCGGCCAATTCCTTATCCACTGAGTGGTCCACCTGTCAAATCCATGTCTCTCCAATTTAGAGACAAGGATGTTGTGCAGGACAGTGTCAAATGCTTTGCACAAGTCCAGGTAGATGATGTCAGTTGCTCTTGCCTTATCCACCAACACTGTAACCCTGTCATAGAAGGCCACCAAATTTGTCAGGCACAATTTGCCCTTCGTGAAGCCATATTGGCTGTCACCAATCCCCTCCTTATTTTCCATGTGCCTTAGCGTAGTGTCCAGGAGGATTTGCTCCATGACCTTGCCAGGCACAGAGGTGAGATTGACTGGCCTGTAGTTCCCCAGATCTTCCTTTTTTCCCTTTTTAAAAATCTCACTGCTCTACTCAGTTGTGTCCCATACTGAGATGAGTGATCTTCTGGATGTCAAAGGCTAAATGTCTAAGGTACAATACATTCCCAATATTGAATGGCAAATGAAATCCTTCTCATCAATGAGAGAAACATGTTTCAAGACTACAGAATTGCAAAACATATTTTTGCTCAGCAGGAAATTTTTAGTTCACTTTCCAAATGGAAAAGAACAGTTGTCATCACAAAGGAATAAATTAGTAGAAAGCCATGGGAATGCTCAATGCTCTAAAGAGATGCTGGAGTTTAAGCATTATCAGTCCTCAGAATTGCAGTAGTGACAAACCAAATAAATTTCAGAAAAACAGTGAGGCCAGATACTACAGTTATTTTATACTAGTTATACAGCACAAAAATCTTGGGAATCCAGTGTTATGACTGTTTCAAATTCAAGCCTTGAAAACATCTCCTTTAAAAGGGTAAGCTATCTCATTATTCTTTACAGTACACTTATGCATAAATCTAACCTTATCATCCTTTGAAATAAAATACTGCTGTCATTAAGATCCTGCTAGAACCTGCATGTGGCAGACAAATAATTTTTGTACCAAATCACATGAACTATTAGGTGACTGAAAGACTATATGATGCTGTCCATTCTTCCCAGGCCTCCTCTTCCACATATTTCTTTCCATTCTTTTTATTTTTCCTGTTCTTGTCTTCAGTGAAACTATTTAAAATAGAAAGGAATATTCCTAAAAGTAAGTTTCAAGTCCACAAATCATCTTAGGTGACATGCAGCTACCCAAGTCTGGGAGAGAAATGTTTGAAACAGAGTTTTTACCAATAAAGATCCCTAGCCCTTTAGAGTTCCATTACTGCACATAGTACAGTTATCTGGTCATAGATGAGCAAATAAAACCTCTCCTCACCTACATACTAGGCATTTCTTGCCAATCCAGCAAGATGTCACAGATTACCTGAGTCCTGGAATCAAATTCTTTCTCAGACTAAGGTTTTCTAACTCCTTTTCCCCAGAACAGTTTCATAACATTCGGCTACAGGCTAGTCTGAGTTTACAGGACATGCTCCATTTTTACCAGGTAAAACTGTATAACTGCATAGAATTTGAAATTAGGCTCATGAGAAAAAAGATCATTACCTTCTAGCCCAATGATCCATTTGTTCAGAGTGTCGGGAATCCAGGATTTTGTTTCCTTGAGCTATTTGCCTTTGTGCAGTATTAACAAAGCTATATTGGTTTCTGAACTAATATTTCTGTGTGGAAAACATACAATTCCAAAGGTATATATCAGCTGAGATAAGCACAGGCTTTATTCAGAGCTGTGAGTCTCCAGCCAGGGCCAATGAGCCTACATCCAGTATTGCAGCATGAAATACCACGATGTCTCTGTAGGTCTAAGCTTAGATGTCACTGAAACCCAACAGTAAGCTTGGACTTGTCCCCAAAGTGGATGTAATCGGGATGTTAGCAAATAGCTAACAGTAACCTAGGCAGCATTAGGCAAAGTATTGCCAGCAGGTCAAGGGAGGGGATCCTTTCCCATTACCCAGAACTGGTTAGGCCACATTTGGAGTGCTGGGTCCAGTTCTGGGGTCCCCAGCACAAGAGAGACATGGACATACTGGAGAGAGTCCAGCAAAAGACCATGAAGATTATTAAAAGACTAGAGCATCTCTCCTGAAAGGGAAGGCTGAGAGAGCTGATATTGTTCAGTCTGCAGTAGAGAAGGCTCAGGGATCTCATCAATGTGTAGAAATACCTGAAGGGAGGGTGTACAGAAGACAGAACTTGGCTCTTTTCAGTGTGCCAAGTGTCAGGACAAGAGGCAATGAGCACAAAATTAAACACTGGAGGGTCCCTCTGAACATCAGGAAACACATTTTACTCTGGCACAGGTTGCCCAGAGTGATTGTGGAGTCTCCAACCTTGGAAATATTCAAAAGCCATCTAGACACAGTTCTGGGCAACTGGCTCTGGGTAACCTTGCTTGAGCAGGAGGGGGTGCCACAGGTGCCTTCCAACCTCAAGCATTTTGTGATTCTTTGGAAACTAGCACTTAGTATAAATAATAGCTAGCACCTTTTCTACTTTCCTCTTTTGCTTTTTTTCCACTAAGAACTAGATTTATTCAAACATACATTGTTTATAAAAATGGCCTGCTGATGGAACTCAGAAAACATTCCTAAATCCTGTATGATAACATGATACATACTTTATAGATCTCAATGAGATCTCATCAATAATATATTCTGGCCAATCTCAAGTACAACATATGAGGTAATACACCAGAAATCATCTTGCTAATTGTTCTGAACACTTTATTAGTAGCAATAAAAAATACAGACCAAACCCCTGTAGTTTTACTGTTTATCTGTAGAATTCCTGTTGGGTAGTATCCACATTACTATTTAACAACACTAAAACACTTATGAATGTCCTTTGTAAATTATAGAGAGATAAACTCTTCTTTCTCACACATTCCTTTTGGCTCTTTATGTACTCTGCTCTTTCATCCTCTCTTTCCCTTTCTGTTAGTCAGTTTATTGCTCACTTTTTTCACTACAAAATTGTTTCAGGTTATTTCTTTTCTTTCATGTTCTCAAATACTTTTCAGAGAGAAAGAGCTGAACTAGACATTTGTTCATCTGAAATACGACATTTTATTTTTAGAAAGTGGAATCATAGCTCTTTTTGATAGCCCTAAATGCATTTTAGACATGAACTTTAATTGGTTCTTGGCACTTGTTCAGCTTAATAACCTACATAAAATAAATGAAAGAGTAGCATTATAATTTCCGGGTCACTTCATCTCCTTTTCTATATGACATATTGAAACAGTTCACAATATATATTTTTGTATTATCTACAGGATTCTTATATCTTCATTTTTTTTCTTAATACTTACATATATAATCATTTCACCTAACACCTTACTATTCACTTTTCTTCCCTCTATTATACCCTTGCAAAGCAATCATATGATAGTCTCTCATCCAATGTTATCAAACTGTAAATAGAGATACTCTGCTCAGCCTTCTCTGCTCATATGACATTCCTCTTGTTCAACTGATGCTTCCATTCTTCCTACCTATTTTCCACACTATTTCCCCAGGGTTCTGCTCAGCTGAATTTTTTATCACACACTTTACATGCTCTCTCTGTTTTCTTACCAATATAGGAGTCAAACAAGCCATTCCTGTGCTGAGCAGGGGATATAATGCAAAACAGAGTCCACAAGGGAAGGCCTTGATGGGTGAGATCCTACTGCTGCCTGAACTAATAGAGAAGAAGAATGTGTTCAGACAAGCAGAGAAGTTAAAGTGCAGCAGATTTGTTCAAGGATGAAGTAGCACCAAATGGCTTTGCATCAACTGAAACAGAACAGAATAGAAGCTGCTGGGAATGAAATAGGGTGGTTGGGCAAAGGAACTGAAGCTGATGAGATTAAAGACATTTTTTCCCAAGACAAAATCAAGAGGGGTTTCTTTCAGAGTCCCTTCTAAGAGCCACAGTGAACTTAGCATTTAACAAGAAGAATTACTAAAAACTCATTTCTTCATTTCCAGTACATAATGCAGAGTTGTTATACCTTTAGGAAGATTAAGTGGAAGCCTGACTGCTGCACATTTTGCACATATTATCACCATCATATTTTGCGAAACATTACCACCATCACATTCAGAGTATTTGATGTAATCTGTCCAGTTGAAATAAAGGATGATTGACCTGGCCTGTTTTGACAGCTCATTAAAATTGGCAGTATTATTAATGTGCTATATCCTAAACAGTACTAAAATAGGGGCAATTAGATGATGTTTTCAACTGAAACTTACAGTGATTCTGTTTGCACTTTGTTTCTACAAGGCATGTGAAAGCTCTGTCCCTTCTCTCAGGTGGCTGAATGCCAAACCAAAAGGGGTTTTAGTCATTTCAGTATGGTGTTGTGCTGCAGCACTGGATTTACTAATTCAGTACCACATTAGTTCAGTGGCATAGTTTTTCATTTGGAATTGGTTGAGAGCTTGCTCACACCCACAAAGGGAAAATCCTAATGACAGCATGCATATGGGCTAAGAGAAATCTAAACTGGTAGCCTCCCTTTTTAAGTAGCTAAATGATCCACGCACAAGCTGTAATTTTTTTTTTCTGCATACAGAGAGATCAACTGAAACCATCTAAAATATTTCACAATGTTTCATAGAACAAGTTAACAGAAGTTATGCCAAGTAATAATGCTAAGGGAAACATAATCAAAGGAAGTAGAATCAAGGTGAAATCATAATCAAAGAAATACTTAAGAAAACTCAGGACCAAGAAACACAAAGGGACAGTAAAATCTTGGACAAATTAGCAGAGTCAAATGTATCTTGGTTGCAGAATAACCACTTGCTAAGATTGCCATATTTGAATCATTACAGACTAATATTCATATATATAATAAAATATGGTCTTGATCTTTGAACCATATATCCTCTGATCTGACCTCCTATTAAATCTGAACTTTTCACCTGTAGGTATAAACTGTAAATTGAAAGTAGTCTTTAAAATTGAAATAAATTTTGTCCTTAGAAAACTTATTGCTTATTTGTTTTTCTTGGAACACGAGAATACAGAAAATTTAGATATAAAGTTTTTCTGCCACTTTCATGGTCATTGTACTGCATACATTGTCTTATGCACCATTTGGATAGTATTAGTATAATTTGCTGCATTTGTCATTCAAGATTTCCAACAAATTTCTTTTAAACTTGCCTTTTATGAAACATGTAGTCACTTTGGGATATACTTCCTGAACATCTCTTCAGCCTCAGATTACAAAGAAAAGGCAGGTCAACAGTTTTTAAATTATCCATGTTTCTGTTCAGATTTGATTTGGGAGGAAAACATAAGTGTGTGATCTATCTTTAGCTTGCAATTAGAGATGATCGTGTCTCAGGTTGTTGTGTATTTGAAAAAGCTTTGCCATCAATGCTTCCCTTCTGGCAGGTGTAGCTACTATAAGAAAAGCCATTTGGTTTGAAAAAAATGACAAAAATTCTATAGCACATAGCTCAAAAGATAATTTTGCTAACTTTTTGAATACAACAGATCCAAAAGGGGATTTTCAATGGCAGATCTTTCTCAGAAGGCTTTTTTGGGAGTTTAACAACCTTAGATAATGAAATCATGGAGTAACCTTAAAACGTAGTAGTGAGAAGCTGATATTGTTTCTTGGTGAACTCATACAGTTCAATAAAAGGCAACGGTTGTTTACTAATAAAAGATACTTCAGTGTGGCTGGTAGTTCAGTAAGAGACAGATAACTGGAGGTTTTGTTGCCCAGCTACAGAATCTTTTTCACTTGACAGAGGATTAACTCTCATAAAATCCTTTCTAGCATGGTCGAAATTGTTTTATACTTCAACTGAATCATTTAAAAGAAGTTCTATCTTAGCTTTAACAGTGTTGGGAAAGAGAAAGCAGAAAAACATTTCTGAATTTCACCAGTCACTATTTGGCCATTTTTTTAAAGTCTGCATAAATAAAAGTTCTATTTCATACCACAAGACTCTGCCACCTGTTTTAAATAAGTAGCATTTAAATAGCCTCTAGAACACAACAAAGATAACTTACCTGACACTGTTCTCTGAAAAGCACTATCTATGTACATAGTCACTCTGTGGTTATATATTTATGCAATCACAGTAGTCGTAGTTCTCTACTTCAGCTATAAGATTCAGATATTCATTTTATGGAAGCAGTGGAGCATGCCTTCTTTCTCAGTCCCTCTTAACTGAAACCTGTTAAGAACTCTGCAGGAGAGGAAAAGAGACTGGATTATGAATGTGCATAAAGGTGATACATCTTAAAGAAGAACAGTTAGAAGTGGTCTATTTGTATATCAAAACTCTGAGTATCACCACACATCCTGCAGAAAAGCTCAGAGTCCCTCCCTAAAAAGACCCAAGGACAGCTTTCCCAAAAAACTGGAGGTTTCAGTACCACTGTGAGGCCTAGCAGAAAGTGTGAACAAAGCTTCAGGTATTTAGTTTTGCCATATTATCAGCAAATATTCTACAGAGAAGCCACAAAATCAGCAGACTTATAGCAGAATGTGCCCTAGCCCAAATAAAGTTTGCTTTCTTTGTAAAGAAAGATACATATAGAATCTCATAAATCTTACAAAAGATCAAGATACAGTCAACTATTCAGTGGGATAATCTTGTGTCATTACTGAAAGCTCTTTATATAAGAAAGGCCTAGAGATGCCTCCCCTCTCAACCTCTTGTTGCTAAATATAATGCTCTAGATGCTCTACGTACTGACAGGATCTCCTCCAGGAAGACTTAAATGGACTTCACCTCTATATTCAGAAAAGTGTCATCTCTTGAGGATCACCAGTACCCTTAAGTTAAAAAGAAGGGCACACCTTTTGATGTTTTTCCTCTGCATTTGAAGGATGAGTGAGAGTATGGGTGCCAATATGGGTTCCAATTTTGTTAGATGTAACCAAATTTTCCTGAGTTTCCTGAGCCAGAGGTGAGGAAGGACAATTATTCTTGTTCTCACTGATAAGAAGGACTAAGGATCTGTCCAAAGCAGATCCTCCCCATTTCTCTCTCCTCAGTTTGCCTTTACTAGCCTAAATAAGTTCTTCATATTGGCCCAACATATGAGCTCCACGAGCTCATTAACCTAAAGAAGATGTTTTGTTATGTTCACTCACAACCCAGTTTGACAAGCCACACAAAAGTTGTACAGATTCAATTCTTATTGGTTAACTGTTTTTCTTCTTAATGGCAGAAGCATTGGTTATGGCAGTCATCTGATAAGGCCAATTTTCTACCATATACAGTTTTGAAAGTGAGTGGAGAGACTGAAGTCCCACACGCTTCAATTCACACAGCAGCAGCAAGAAACAGCCTCTGCTCAGAGAACAAAGAACTGGAATAGCACAACAAATTATCCTCTGAAAAAGTTAATAGACTCTTCTGAAGAAATTACAGGAAAAAGTTATAAGTTAAGACTGCTCAAGTTGCCAAACTTTTGAGAGGAGATGAAATGGTTTTATGTGGTCTTCTTGCAAAAATGATGAATGCTGAGGATTTTTTACTATGTTCTAGCTGAAAAACAATGGGTTACGATGTTTACATATTACCAGTTCAGTCACAATGTGAGTGCAAATATAAACACTCTAAAAATAACATTCAACTCCAGAACAATAGAAAACAACTGCTCACATTTAAAATTTACTTAGAAGATCGGTTTTTTTATTTTTCTCACAATGTGATTGCCTTGGATCAAAGACCAACTTTTCTGAGTGGTTTCCAAATGTCTAGTGCGTAGGAATACTACTATAAATTTAAAAAAGTATTTTTGGCTTGGCATGCTGAACAGCAATTGTACAATAATGGATTTGGCATGCCAGTCACCTCAAGAATGCAATAAAGAGCTGCACAGTATCCCACAAATGCTCTATGGAATTGTTTATACTAGGAGCGACAATGAATGTTCATGCATCCAAAGTTTTCAAGGTTTTCAATAAAGTTCAGTACAATGAATGCAATATTTCTTTTAAAACCTTATGATATTAACAATTAACATCGAACTAAAGGATCTAGCTATAAGAATCAAAGCAGATTTTAGTTTTGTCTTTTCAGTAATCTGATTTATTCGGTATTATATTTTGTTATATTTTCTGCTGAGATAAGGTTTCATACAAAGGTAATTTCAGCATGTTCAGTGTCAAAAGGTTCACAAGTAAATCAGATAAAGCAGACATATTTCCTGAAGATATTCATCTGAGCATTTTAAAAGAGCAACTCACACAAATATTTGGACAATGGCTTTGTCTTGTACTGGACTCAGTAAAGCTCTTGAGTATATTCACAGTCATGGATGTAGAGGCTACTTAAAGGTTTGCATAATTAGAAGCCTTGATTAAGAAATAAAACTTGTAACTGCACTGATTCAAGTGTGCTCTCAATCATCATGATTGTGTATCTGTAGGAGCAGTAAAAAAGGTACTTCCACCTCGCCAATTTTTTTTCCTGCAGTGCCCACAAATGAATTGGATGTCTAGCTGGTATTGCACATAGGTTTAACAATATAGCATGCTTTTCATAGCATGACTTGTTTTGGGACTTGCAGTAGGAAATAAGTCTGTGCTCCTCATATTTAATTTGGACTATTTCTCTTTCTTTTTTTGGAAAGAGACCTTTTCCTGATTTTATTCTTTTGACCTATGCTGTAACAAAGTAATACAATTAGTGTCAATATTTTTAAATGGTGGAAAATATAACAGAGCACAGCCAGTGTGCATCATTTACAAAATAGTATGAACAAAATAGCTTGGCAATATGTTAGCAAATATTTGGATGTTACAGTTTAATATCTCCACCATAAATGTGTCAGCTCAAACTAAAAGTGCATTGTATACTGCTACATTGTAAAGACAATGAAACTGAATCCATCTTCATTTTCATTGTCCAAATGTGCAATTAAACCCTGTTGATGTGGTAAATATAAAGCTGCTTTGTTGCTTCAATGTGAGGTTGATTATTACATGGAAACAGCCTAGTTTGAGTTTAAATGAGAAATCAAATTGATTAGCATATAATTAGAGACAAACAAGCAGGCTCATATAAAAATCCAACCTCATGCTAGCATTGTCTGTTCAGTTAAGTAGGGCTCAAACTGAGCTTTCCATTTATAAACATAAATTGGACTTAGAAAGCTGAAAATTGCTCTGTCTCCTGGCTTTCAGTGATATGATTCAACGTATTTGATACTCCGTCATTGCATACTGACATTTAGAACACTGAATACCAATATGTACTGTGACAAAGTCTGCTGAACTTTACATTTGCGATTCAAGTTAAAGCTTCTTATCTACTATTTAAGAAAAACCTTGATGGCTTAATGGATAAAATGCTGATCTTTCTCAGTCCACCTTCTAAGCAATGAGCCCAACTGAAGTGCTGTTTGTGGTTAATCCTACAGAAGCAGGAAACTGCATCCCACACAATCAGCAGTCACTATTCAAAGAAGACTTGATGAATGTTTACACAATGTCCTTCTAAAACTATTTTAATGGATCATAAATATTTTTTTAACCATATGATCATATCCAGTGTCATTTTTAAGTGTAATCTTAAGTGTGTTGAAAAAGAACAGGGAAGATTTTAGATTTTAATTGGAGCCTTTTTTCTAACTGGACTTCACCAAAGAAGTATAAATCAATTTAAGATACATCTCCCATTCAGGCAAAGCTAGAAATGGAAAAATGGAACTTAAACTGTTGCAAAGACTGATCTTCCTTGGTGTTCTAACTGCATTTAGTTTTATATGTGTGACTTGCTTTGGAAAACACTTGTTAGAAAGTGTCTTTACAGGTTTTATTACAATATATGAACAGCATGAAAAATAATTTAATTCAAAATATTTTAAAATCTAATGGGACCCAGGTAAGCAGTAGCAATTATAATTTGCAATCCTATATTTAGCAATTATAAAGATACAGATGAATCATTCAATATTTTAACTGGACCATTTTAATTGCTTAGAATTAAAAAAATCTTTTTTTATTACACTAATTAGGGAGGGCTATTTGTTAAGTTGTTCATGTTTTTCCTTGGAAGTGCTTCAATGCTTAGCACGTCAGAGTGTTACCAGCCTCATGCATATCATCTCATCTTTATTTTTCAAGGAAGTAACTGAAGGAAGTATAACTGCAGCTTGATATCTCAAGCAACTAGCAATTGTACACTGGGTTAATACTCAAGTTGGAGAGTCACTTACATGAATGGCAACTTGAAGAAATACTGAGTACGTGTGGACCATTTCTATTACAGGCATTTTACTTGCCAAACACCATAATGCTATGCTTTGTCATAATCAAACACCTAGCTTGGAAATTGAGTTGAAATTAAAATTCTCTCAGATAAATTAGAAGTATAAGGAATATTCTTCAAACCTCTCTGCATAAATAAAAAATTAAGATGTCACCCTTGAAAGGTTTTGGAGAGGGGAAAATACAGGACTTAAGATTGATTTAAAGGAAAACATAATATTGTCTTAGTGGTGGGAAAAAAACCTACTCAAATGTCTGCCTGCTTTTAAAAAATACCTGTTAAATGAATTACAAAAATTGTTATCTGGAGTTTAATGTTTCATTGGATAATTGCTTTTCAACATAGCGAAGTAGATCTGACATCTCCTTGCTTGATCACTTAGACCATTGTGGTGGTGCTGTCTATCATAACCAGGCAGCCTGACCTTTTAAGTCAGGTAAAAAGGCCAAACAAGCCAGATTCACTGCTACATCCTTTGGAAATGACAATAAATTCACTGTGAGATCTCTGTGAAAGCTGAGCCTGCATTTGAAGAGAGAAATGCTTGCCTTTCGCTACTTTTCGTAGTAGTGAAAAGAAAGACATTCCCTTGTCTTCCAATTATGTTTCCAACAGTTCAAAGTTGAAGACTTCACAAGGTCTTTATAAATTCATATCTATGTAGCAGACAGTGGGGCAATAAAAGGACTTTATCTATTCAGCAGACAGTGCAGGCAGGGCTAGCAAATGAAGCAATCAGAATATGACCCAATTGTCACAGACATGTTCTTACCTTTCTCTGTGACTTTTCCTAAACATTTTTTCCCCTCACTAATGACATGTTTTTAAAATATGAGAGGATGGATAGAAATATTTCTGTCACCTGAAGATGTACTCTGAAGACATAGATGTGAAATTGCTGATTACAGAATTTTTTTTTTTTTAAACTGGACCTAATGTAAAATGATTTACCTCTAAAACTTAGTATTTGATGTGAGCTCCTGATTTCGGGGGGATTGGAGAGAACGGTAAGATAAAATAAGAAAAAAAATCTCTTGCACAAAACTGAGGAGAGGCTATTTCTATCTTTCAGAAAATAAAGACAGAAGAGATTTATACCTGTAACTAGTATAAATACTAAAGGGATGACATCGTGCTGGAAAAAAGTGGATGAAGATGACCTTAAAATTAGGCAGAATGACCTTTCTGAATTGTTTTCAGCATCTATTACTCGATATCCCATTTCAGGATTCCATTCCATTTCTTTCTAGGATTTATTAAAAAAAATGCAAGCGGAGGTCCAAGGGAGCCAGGAAATACAAAACAGTTGCAATTTTCAGTACAACAGTCAAATTGACAGTCTGGAGAGAAAAAATAGCCTATGTGCAGCAGGAAAGGAAATAAAAAGAGATGTCCTTTTGTGAAACTGTATTTTCTCTTTTGGTCACTACAGAAGTTTCTGAAAAAGACTGGTAATACAGTGGGGAAAAAAAAAGCTCCCTTCTGAAAGGTGAAAATCTTCTTTTCATTGGGAGAATAAATAGCCAGAAAACAACAGTAGACCAATTTATGAGGTTTTGCCCACTGCCTTTAAAGGCAGTTTAGAGTGCGAGGGGCTCTTTTATAATAGCAAATGCTGCACAACACAAAAGGATAACCAAGCAGAAGGTCTGTGCACAAAGTAGTGCAGGACAGCTTTGTATCACAGAGGAAAGGATCTAGCATAGGTCTTAAGAGCAGTATCACTAAATCAGCATAGGGTCACACTCATGCTAATAAACCCTGCCAAGCTCAGCCTGGTCACAGACCCCTGACTAAAGAGCTGTCAAAGTTGTTGCTAGATCATTCATTCCATGATACCATTCATTCCATGATATGATGCTTATATAAATAAAACATTATTTGGATTTCTCCTGGACCAAGCCCTGAAATCCAAACACAATTTCCTCTATTTCTTTTGTAGGTAAAGCTTTGAAACAGAAATTTCACTTACACAACTTCAAGACCCAGACATATAAGAATCTTCAAAATTAAATAAGTTTCCTAGGTATCTGATAATTATGTGTGTTTAAAAATATTCTGTGTTGTAGCTATATATGATCTATTGTTGCTAAATGGAAAAGTGCTGTAAACAACTATTTTATTAATACAAGTGCTTATTTTTCTGTTAGTAATTAATACTTTAGTGGAGCACATTATGAAAGGTGTTTTTTTTTCCCCCCACAGTCTTGATTTTAAACAATACTTATCCTGTTAGCCGTCTTTTAGTATATGGATGCTGCATACACAAGTTCTCCCTAGAATATGTACTTTAAAAATCCAGATTGTTATTTCATAAAAATAGTTGACCTCTGAAAGGCACAATACTTGCTGACAAAAGCAACAAAGCAGTCTGTGTACACATTCAGTAACAATTTCTCCATTTGAGTTGCCTGAGATACAGGAGTCACACAGCAATGATATAGGTCATTCCAAGTTGTGTAACCCTTGTTAATTCAAAGCACTGATCTCTCAGTTGTGATGTGCATTTCTGCCATGCCTCACGAGGGAGAGGTTAAAACAATCCAAACAGGGATGATATTTTAATTATATTTCAGTGCAATAACATAAATATTTATCCAATATTGATTAAAAAATAAAATGCAAAGGCCTTAAAACTATTTCTGAGATGAGTGTTGTTGTTTTTTTCATTTGTATTAGTGTTTGTTTTACACTTCCTTGAAATTTATGTTGTGATAGTCAAGGAATAAATGACAGTTAAGAAATCAGCTCTTATTTCAGTGAAAAATGACTACCTAAGTGTTATAGGTGATTTTGAGTCCTCTTCCTCCCCATCCCACCTACAGTTTTCTGTTTCAACATAAGGTGTTTTCAAAGGATGCAGTGCTCAAGAGATTGCATATTGGTTGAATTCTGTTGTGTTTCAGTCATTATTGAAGTGAGAAAAAGCAAAACAAACCAACTGCTGTCATATCTCTGCATTTCATCAGCTATTCCAGATTTCCAGAACAGAAACCAGACATCCTATCACTCTGTTCTCTAAGTCCAGTTTGCAATGACAGAATAATATAATTGTAAAATGCTTGTCACTGGGATGAAGTACTCACGATATAATAGCTGAATAAAAATTCAGCACTTCTACACTTATGACAGCTGATTCATTGCTGCAAATTCTTTAGGAAAGCACTTACAGTATCTTCATATCCTAAAAAAAAAAATCTGTTCTTGAAATACTTCCCTGACATTATTTCCTCCTCTTCCTGAACTTCCTGTGCCGCCTTTGATATCACTTCCTTGCAAGCAAATACAGACAATAAAGAAGTGAAGCAGTCACAAGTCTCCAGACAAGTCTCCACACCAACTAACTTCAGCACATTGTGCTATCCATTCTAGATCCTATATTAATTTGTTTGAAATCATCCAATTTCTGTGTGTTAATTTACAGACAGTTGTGCTCTAGGTTATTTACTCAAGTCTGTCATGCAGGTATAATTTTTAATCACACAAGAATAAAGGCAAACTGGATGATATAATTTCCATGCACTACCAAAATACTTTTGACAAAGGAAACTAATCAGCCCTAGCATAAGACCATAGCACATCAGAAGTGTGAAGATCCTTGCATACCTAAATAAGTTGCTTAAAGGCAGGAAACAGGTGGTAGGAGTAAATTTTGAGTCTCCCCACAGTCAAAGAAATGTCACCAGAAGAGCTCTGCAGATGCCTGAGCTGGGATCTGTACTAATCCACAAAGCCATGCGTAACATAGCAAAACAGATGAGGAGTGAAGTCTGCTAGTGAGTCTCTCCCACGTTAAAGATACAGGCAGACTTTGAAGACTTGTGGAAGCATCTTGTAAGATTGACTGACTTGGCAATAAAATTACATATGAAGCTTAAGGTAGACAAACATAAAGTGACTTATATGGAGTAATCACAGCTTCACATATTATCTTCAGGAGAGATGCTGAAATGACTGTTATTAACCAAGCAAACAATCTCAGCAGGGGTGTCAGGGGCAGGGTGGTGTTGGTGACAGGCAGTTTCATGAAACCATGAGCTCAGTAGTAGTGACCATTTCTAGCATTTGATTTGGTTTTTTATTAGAAAAGAATGACGAGCCAAAGAAAAACTTCATTATTCCACTGTAAAGATTCATGAGTTGCTCCCACTCTGAACACTGTGTGCAGTTATTCTCCCTCATCTACAGAAAGATTATAGCATGGCTAAACAGAAATTGTTCAAAGAAAGAACGACAACAAAGATGATCAAAGGTATGCAACAGCCTCCATATGCTGAAAAAGTAGGTGGTCAAGGACTTTTTAGCTTGGAAAAGAGATGACTTACAGGGGATGTGATTGATAGAATTTTAGAAATCACAAAAAGCACAGTAAGGGTGAATAAAGACTGACTGCTCATTCTGTACTACTCATAAGAGCTTTGTGTCATCCATTTGTAAGACAAATCATTGTTACTACATGAGAAGTTAAAGAAAACATATTACAGCAAGATCCTATCAATCTGTGGTTTTCCTCTGTGTAATCACACCACTTCCTATGCATCCTTCCATATTGAAAATGCTGTTCAAGTTTTGTTACATGGTGTTTCTTTAATTCATAACCCAGAATGAAAGTTTAGGAACTGTTTGTCACAGAAATGGACATAGAATTACAGTATGTAATCAGAAATCAGACTCAGAGAATCAAAAAATCAGAAAAGAACATCAGAAGTCATAACAAATTCCATGCTAGTATTTTTAACATCATTGTTAAAATTTATGTATTTTCCTGGAAAAATATGCTGTACATAACACGTTTAACAACTCATGTGGAAGGAGGTTGCATTGGACAGAAAACATTTTCTCTAAGAAATTTTGAGGGAAAAGAAAAATCAGACTGTATGCCATGTATTTCCGAGACAACTGAAATACAATTTTCCAGTAAGGATATTTAGGAAGAAAATTTTTTTTCCAATTGTTCATTTATTTCAAGTTGGTTTTTTTTACATAGTAGACTCTACTACCAGTCTGTACTGGAGCCTTTACCATAGCCAGATCTGGAGTCATATTTTTGTATATGATATATAGAATTAAATCTCTTTTTGGAAGGGTTTTAAAAGAATACATGACATACATGAAACAGGAGAGAATAGATGGGCAACACAAATAACTGAAGAGTTTGACATTTTTGTTTTCTATTATTATTGTTAAATCACTTTATAGATCTCAGTAGCATGTTACATATACCATGTCATGCATAAAACTGTATCCTATCACATTTTTTCATTCTATATTTATTAAAATGTTACAGGCAGCTGCTACACAATAAGGACTGAAAGTTCCCATTTTATTTTCTGCTTACCATGCCTTCAGGATTAGGCTCTGTACAGAGACAGGTACAGAAGCCTGTAATTTATGACTCCCACTGCAGTTTAGGTAGGAGATAGCTTCCAAACAGATTAGCGTTGTCAGAATTTCAGCTATGTGTTCATGTCCTGCAGTGGAAAATTAGATATCTATAGGATTTTGCTAGGAGAAATTTACATGCCCAAGGAACTGAGCTTGTTTCACACCAGACAAGGATTCTGAGGATCTACATTTTAGATGTTATTGCCTATATCCCCTTGTAAATCTACATATAATGTTGCACTGCCGTAGTGCCACTGGGATTACAAAAAAATTATATTATATATCAAATATATAGATCAAATTTCTTTAATTTTTCAAATTCCACATGAACTATACACCTAAATATGAAAGTAGATCTCAAAGTTTTGTAAAGCACATCATTGATAATAATTGGCAACAGACCATATATGCTATACTAACTCTTGGCAGATTTTTTTTGTTATTTTATTACTTAGCCTAAAACCAAATCCTGGAAAAGCTTTCATCTCAGTTAGCAATTATAGCAAGAAATTATTTAGGGTCTTCTGTAAAAATGCCAAGAAATGCAACAGTTTGTCTCAGAGAGCATATTGACCTGCATGTTAAGACAAAATGCTGGTCTTTTTCTATGATTCAGACTTAAAGCTGTATTTTAAAGGACATTAAAATAACTACAACTCTCTAAAAACAGGCAAAGAAAAAGTTTAATGTAAAGGAACAATGATAGGTTTTTCTAGAACAAAACACAAAGTGTGATTTTTTATAATATACAGTTTACTTTTATATTCTACAATTCATTTCTGACTAGTTATTGCTATTCACATTTAAAAAATACTTTGCAACATCTTTCTTGTTTAAAATGCCTAACTATTGAAGGATGAAAAGGTAGTATGGGTGCCATACCTGACAAGCCATCAAGATATTTAATACTCAGGAAAAAGATACTCGGCAGTTATTGAAATGTATCTGCCTTTCTTATTTTCTAGGAATGAACCGAAATTTGTCTATAATCATATCTAAAATGCTCTCTCTGAAAAGAAAACAAGAATCTCTCAGCTTCTTCTGAGACATGTATACAAAAGTACTATTTTGTAGTTATGATAATCTACTGTAAGATGCTGAGAACTCCAGGTCACTTCCCTCTCACTTCACATTGAAATAGCTGAGTCAAGCCACTTTAATGTTGGCATTGTCCAGACATGAGGTTTCCATGAATTTTTATCAATTTTTACCAATGAAGTATATTCAAACTCTTCAATCAAACACGAATTGGAGCAGGAGCCTTATGAATGTAATAAATTTTACTGTACCTAAACACATCACTGCAGTGAATTTGAAATAAAACAGTAATAAAACAAACCCCATAGTGTCAGAGGTTTGAGATTCTAAACACTGTGACTTGGTAACTTTCTTGCAAGGACATTTTACATAGAGTTTGTCAAATGGAAGGTGTGGTATTGTGTGTTTCAGTTTGTTTGGGGGTTTTTATTTGTTAAAGGAAAAAGAAGAGATTGCAAAGAGATGACAGTCCTTAAATGTGCTTAATAAAGGCTACATAAGGCAGATGTACTGTTGCATCAGTTATGAAAATTTGTCTATATATGGCAAAGTCTGAACTGCAAAACTTCTATTATTCTATTAATTCTAAACCTAACTTCTTTCATAAAAAATGTCTGCAGAATGAAGAGAAAGAGAAATTGCTGCAAACAGCAACTGGATGACATTAAGTAAATACCTTCACATATCCTTAATACTCTCCCTAGCTTTAAAATGAGGATAACACAGACTTTTTTTAACACATATTTAAAAAAAACCCCAGATATTAGATATTAGCATCAAAAAGCTCAATATAGTTATTCAATAAAGCAGTACAAGCCAAATAAACCCATTTGATAACTCCCATTCTGGTTTCATAAAATATTCTGACAGCATTCAATGATTATTAGCGTGTGAGTAATCAAAAAATAATCTCTGGAGCATACTGAGTTTTTAAATATTTTCTTAATTAAATTATTTAATGTTAATAAGAATTAGAAATAAGAAAATAAACTTGTCCATATATGTTAACAGAGTTGTTTCTGAGTTGCATTGTGCAAAGTTTCTTCTTTGACTTTTAAAAAGTAGATTTATCTGTCAGTGATGTAAAATAGCTATAATGCAAAAATAAAGTTAAATCCATAACTGTTGAAATAGTTTGAAATGCATTTAAAAAAAAAAAATCAACCTCATCAGCAATATTTACTACAGAAGAAACAGGGAAGAAATGAAAATGCCAGAGATTTAACTCTGGCCAGTTTTATTCTAAGGGACAAGAGGAAGAATGACAATCTACAAATACTGAAAAGAAGTTAGTGTACTAAGAGAGGTTGTTCAGCTCAGGACAACCTAAAGTTACAATGCCTGCATAATATTTTTACTATTATTATTTGCAGTATATTTTCCATGGAAGTCTTACCAGTAAAGTACTTGGCATGATTATTGAACAAGCAGGAAAAAACCTTGAAAACTTTGGGTTTCGCAGTCCACTTGAAGATATTTTCCCTTGAATGATCATTTTACAAATCTATCTGACCACAGAATGAAAGAAATCTGCTTATGCAAAACACTGTATCTGGTTTAAAACATGTTATCTACTTTGTTTGCCATCTCTCCATTAAAGTGTTCCAACCAATGGCCAGTCTAGAGGGAACTGGGAAGAATTAGCTGATTTACTAAACATAAAAATTAACAAAAAGCCAATGACAATTACCATTTGTATTCTAGTGGTATAAATAGACAAGTCCATGTGTCTCTTGTACTTTTCCATTCATACTAAGGGATAGTAAGGAATCTGCACTGTATTGTACATTCTTACACCTTTATGCTAAGATTCAGGGTGAGATTAGTCACCATATTGATGAAGGATCAATGGCTGTTGTTCCTGACTATGTGAAACAATAGAAGTCCCAGACAGTGCTGTTGGGCAGATTACAGCTGTGCAAGAGCCTCCAATAAGTGTGAGATATTCCATCCAAGATTGTGTCCAACTTTGGCAAGCATAATAGCAAGCATAATTACATAAATGCTGTCCCTACACACACCAATTTTATACATGCACATTTAAATACTGATAATTTATATGTATCCCAGCATTTGCTTTATTTACATATACATATAAACATATGGTGGATTAAAGAAAGCTAGGACAAAAAAAAAAAAACCAGAAAACTTGCTAATTTCTTTTTTAGGGTAATTAAAACAGAAAATCATATATAAGGCAATGGAATAAATACAAGATGAACACAGATCTTCTGCACTTTAATCAAAACCATAAAACCACTCTGATATTTTTAGAATTCAGATGTTCTATCACATTATCCTTCTGTCTTTCTTATACTCTACTCTTACAATACAGAACATTCTGGAAACTTAGAGAATATGAGGTGCAGCATGTCAAAAATCCATATCTCCTTCGTCTGCCTGTTTGATGATTCAGTGAAGCCTACTGATCCCAGCATTCTCTGCATTTGATTTCTTTTAGCCTTTCTGGACCACATAACCATTTTTCTTGATGGTGCTGATGTGCCTATTATCTGGTGTTGTCATCAGATATCTACTTCTACATCTCATAATTGGAAGTGGCAAATACTTTAAATCTCTATACAAGTTTAGCAAAATTAATGTCAATTAATGTATCAATTGATCACAACTTAGAATTCTATCTGGGTGAAAATTTCCTTAGAATGATCAACTTCCCTGCAAAAAATCAAAACCAGAAAACCCCAAAACTCTACAGCTAAATTTTATTATAACACAATACAAAACACTGAACGTCTTAAAAAGAGACATGTGCTGTATAAAACAGACTAGAAACACAAGTGTCTGCAAACCAATCTGTCCCTTTGCCCTAGCTTATTTGCAGTTGTTTTACTCCATCTTTTTCCTCACTTCAACAGCTTTAAGGGTTAACTGACTGGCAGTAAACCCTATCCAGTCCTCTCTCGGTTCCTAGGAAGAAATGGCTCTTGTCCTGCAGGTAGGAAATGTTGCTATATCATCTCCTTTGATTTCTCAGGAACCTCTCCTCACTTTCTATGAGTCTCAAACCCTCTTAGATGACCCCATCCCCACCTCTAGGACCCTCTCCTGGCTCATGATAGTAGCAGCTCTCAGCAAAGGATCAACCTGTCATGCCTCTAGGAGACAGGAGCATGAAAACAACTATCATCACTGCTACTCAGCTCCTTCCTTCTTAAACAAACACCACAAGTTGCAGAGGAACAGCAAGAACAAAGACATGTCACAATGTTTGCAAGTTAGTCAGACAGTTATACTCAGATCCCCAGAGACCACAGCAGAAAAAGTAAAATTTATATCATTAGGAAATAGATTGAAAAAGGGAGGAAATAAAGTACATGAATGTTCAACTTAAGTTGCCAGTGTTCAGCCGTGATGAGGCTCTTCAAGAGTCAACCATCCATGGTAAATATCGGCCCTAAGAGGAACCACTTAACTTAGATAAATCTATAAGTGATAGAGATGTTAAATTTTTACAGACTGAGTTGCTCCTTATTATATCTCCATTTCCCTTCATAGGGGGATAGATAGTTGGATCTTGTAAAGAGCTGGATTCAGTTCAGAGACCAATCTGGTAAAACTCACACCACCGTTTTATCATCAGCTAGTTAACTATTTATAATACCTGACTGCTATCCAGTAGTCTTAAGCAAGTCAATCCACTGGCCTTTAAAATTAAAGCAAGTAACACTGAAAATCTGTGCTCTCAAACCCATTCATGTGCAGTTTTTCATTTTCTTAGATGCAATACTCCATTCTTGTGATTTAAACCCGAGCAGGCAGCTAAACCCCACACAGCCACTCACTTACTGCTCCACCACAGGACAGGGGAGAGAATTGGCAGGGTAAAAGTGAGAAAACTCATGGATTGAGATGAGTTTTATAGGTTTAATAGGTAAAGCAAAAGCTCCATACACAAGCAAGGCAAAATAAAGCATTCATTCATTACTTCCCATCAGCAGGCAGGTGTTCAGCCATCTCCCAAAAAGTACAGCTCCATCACACACAACAGTTACTTCGGAAGACAAACATCATCACTCTGAAAATCCCTTCCTTCTTCTTAGCCCTTCTTTTATTGCTGAGCGCAACATCACATGGTATGGAATACCCCTTTGGTCAGTTGGGGTCAGCTGTCCCAGCTGTGTCCCCTCCCAACTTCTTGCCCACCCCCAGCTTACTCGCTGGCAGGGCGGTGTGAGGAGCAGACAAGGCCTTGACTCTGTGTGAGCACTGCTCAGCAATAACTAAAACATCCCTGTGTTATCAACACTGTTTTCAGCACAAATCCAAAACATAGCACCGTACTAGCTACTATAAGGAAAATTAACTCTATCCCAGCCAAAACCAGTACAACCATCTGAGTCCCTAACATGATCTGATCTGTGGGGAACTGAACAGCTGTAATTTATAAATTATCTTCAGAGACCTGAGATATCTTAAGCACATGATTGAGTTTTATACTTTTCAACAGGTGATTCCAATCCCATTGAGGTCAGCACAACTAATTTACTGAGAGGTGCAATCATTGTTATCTGGTATTTCACAATATCCAGTATGATGCTGACTTTCACATATTAATACAACTCCGAATAATTCCAGTATCCAGCTTTGTGGTACTATTAATTCTCTGCTTTATTCTAAAGCAGATGTAAAAAGGAAGGAAAAGCAGCTTGGAAATAGTTGGGCTAGATTCCATCTGTCATTTAATGCTTTTTTGACTAATTCCTCATGTTTAGATAAGAAAGAAATACGTTAGATCTTGACATAGCTTATCTTCATTTTAATTAGTACTGTCACCCAACCAAATGGCAAGGAAGTCAAGATGTACATGTGGAAAGACAGTATGAAATATGAAATCAGATAATATTTTCCTGGAGGTAGACTGTGCAATGTTACACAATCATAAAATAAAACCTCCAGATAATTTACCTTTACAAGGTACTAATTCCAATCTCTCCTTCCCCCAGTTTTCCTCCATTTGTTCTTGCTAAAAGTTAGATTTATTTTGAAAAAAGAATGCAGGATACTAAATTAGTAATGTTGCTAATGTGTAATTCCTTTAAACAAATAAAAATGTCATTTGCGGTAATAAGAATGAGGGTGGTTTTATACACAGGAGAATTTCAATGATCAAGACAGACCTGGATGCATCTGAAGCCTTCAGAGAAACAAAAGCCCAGGAAAGAAGAGCAGAGTTTCATTATTCCTAAAGATAAACCAGATGTTTAGTTAAACCAAGTGTTTTACTTTATCAGAATTCAGATAAAAGTAATATCAGAGCCTTTCAATATTTCAATTCAGTTGTCAACAAAATGCTTTATAAAAAGCTCCAATTTATTTTACCATACTGCCTGGCCAAAAATAATAGCCATTGTATACCCTGAACATTTGTACATTTTACTGATACAGGTAATGGGTAATAAGGGTCTGTTATTACTGTCACAAAATGGCAAGAATCTTTTCCTGATTTTTTCTTTTTTTCAAAACTATCTTTGATCTTAAAAGCTTAAACTGATGACTACATAATACCAGAAATGGTTATAGAAGTTCATTTTAATATGACACTTAAAAGGACTTCTCTGTTTTAGCAGTATCTCTCCTCCAATGGCTATTGTATTTTTTGCCTCATAATCAGCAACGTACATAGAAGGCAAGTTTTTGTGAAGCTCCCTACTAGACCTTTCTGGACCTTTAAAGTGAGAATAAATGTGTCATCACTTATTATCATGTAATATGTTTAAACAATAATATCTGCATGTCAACACTGAATCATTACCTTGTTGAAATGATTGCAATTGGAACATATGTGGCATCAAACCTGTAAATTTTTTATTCAGTTTGGCAGTTGGCAAAGATTAATTTCTATGAGCAGAAAAACTTGTGTTCCTTGAAGATTAACTGTTCTCTTATTGCAAAATCTGACTAAACTACATTTCATTTCTAAGAGAGATATCAATGTTTGCAGCAGTTTTGCAAAAATTGAAGTGCATCAAGTATCATATGTTGATTTTGGAAGAATGTCATTTTAGTTTTCACACTACAATACATTTTAAAAGTCACTTATTCGGTATTAGTATATAATAGAAACTATAAGATATATGTAAATTTTTATATTTGAAAAACAAATATTATTTATTTATTTATATTTATCAGTAATTTCCACACAGAGAAAAACTGAAAGTACTGTTTTCTTTGCTGCTGGATATTCATACCTGTATTTTTGATTAGTACATGAGAGATTTTACCTTCCTAATACAGTATTTAAATAATTATAAAACTTTGAGCCTCAGAGAGATGTATACAACCAAGAATTGTTATGGAAAGAAGCCAAGGATTACAGATACATTAAATTATCAATGGAGAACAGTAAAGAAGGAAGAACTTTTATAATCCTGAATTTACACATCATTAACAAACTCAAAGTCTTTGGTTTATTTCAGAGGTTTATGATGCCATTGCTTTTGTTACAAACTTACTTTGGTCTATGAATAAAACTTAGATAATTTAGCTAATATTAAAAGGAAGGTGACAGAGCAAGTTAACACTTGATGGTATTTTATAAGCTTTAGGAATTCAAAAACACTGGTATTTTGAAGTGTCATAGAAATCATGTAGTCTAGCTTCACTCCTGTTCCAGAGAGTAGTCTAGGATTAAGAAAGCCCACCAGGGGACTTGTGCTGAAAATATTTTAAGCTGTTAGAATTCCTAATCTTAAGCTCTTAGCTTGTGCCCAACAATATGATTTTAAAGGCGAAGCTTTAAGCAAATGACAAAACTCATTTAGTGTACAAATCTCTTAGGTGTGGTACATTTTGTATTACTGAAACATATAATTTTCCCTCATACCTACATTTTCTATTTTATATGCTTTATAAATAGAACATTATGATTGTAACACAGGGAAGTTATGAAATCTTCTGTGATTATTAAATGTGTTGCACATAATATTCATTAAATCCCTGAGCTTTTTCATATACAGCTAGTGAGCTAAAATTTAAAAATACACTAAATGACACAATTGCAGTGAGAAAGGCGTATAGGTGTTCATGGTTCAGATACAGGTTACAGTTTGATTACTACCACATACATATTGGAAATATAGTAAAATAAAACATTTTTTTCTTAAATAGAAACTAAAGGAATACATAAGAACTGTTGGAAGTCAGGCTGAGTTAGGCACTTTGTAATATTTCCAGCAGATTAAAAATGGTGCCTCAGTCATAAAAACAAAAAGAAAAAGAAAGAACTATGGCTACTCTGCAGTGAGGATAATCATAGACAGGACAAAATAAAAACAGATACATTGTCATGGTGTTGACCAAATTAGATAAATTTCACAAGATCCAGGGTGTTTTAAATAATAAAAGATTAATTTCTGGTGTTGTCTCCCCGATTCCCCAAACCTTTTTCCTATTCTGAGCACAGCACATTTTTAAAGTAAATTTCATATGTAATGCAGACCCCACTAATACCCTCTACACAGTCTGACTCAGTCTAAACATTAATCCTTTCTGAATAGAACAACATTTACAATGAAAGCCCGTATAAGGAAAAACCTGCAGTAAATTGTCTGGTGGCTCAACAAGAGGGAAAGTTGACAGCATAGTAAACTTCTTGTTCAGCACTTCAAATCAGCAGTCAAGCAGAACTTTTGAGAACAAATGCAATATTGTAGAGAGAATATTGTATGAGTCAGAAAGACACTTTTCTGGCATATTTTCCTTTTGCATGACTTTTAGCCTCAAATAAAGAATGCAGATCAGTGCTGACACCTTTGATATAGCTACTAACTTTGAGTAATTCTGGCCATCTAGTGGGGTATTTCCTTTCAATTTTGGTCTTAATAGGAAAAAAAGACATAGCCACCAGTGCATACACTTGATCATTTCCAGCTGCAAAAACAACGTTTCTACTACATACTACCGGTTCAGCATTTTTCAGTCTATGTGACTCCCGACAGTATCCGTCAGTCAAACCAAAAGTGTAATTAAAAAGAACGCAGTCAGTGGAAGAGTTAGTTCTTATTCATCAATGCTGATGTTTCTCTAGGTGTCTTTGGATACATTAATAAAATCCAGTCAAAAAGAGAAAGCAGTGTGAGAACTGCTAGAGATAAACTGGAAATATTTGGGATGCAAATTATTCACTGGAAACTTATAATTATAGAAAGAAGAGCACAAATCATAAGTTTTATTCATAAAGAGCTCATAACTGACTCTCCTTAATACATCTAGAATTAGCCAAACACAGTCTTAAACAAACAAACACATATAATCTAATTTTAATGCTTAAAGTAGAATTTGACCAAGGCTTTTAACCTAATGAGGAAGCTAACTTTGAATAGGTTAAGGACAAAAAATTAGTTGGTAATTTGCCTCTCAATACAATAATTCCCTCTATCTCCTGCTCTGAAAGATCACTAAAGAAATTCAGTTAAAAGTAGAAGAGATATCTGTGTTTCTAACAAAAACTTTCATTTCTGCATATGTATACGATTTGTTACAAAAGCTTTGTATTCGTGGCTTAGCTTTTCATTTATTTTCCCAGTGTGCATACTGCACATGAATTTTAACACTTTAAATAATCTTTAGGTCATTGATTTCTCAGCCAGCTGGTGTAATGCAACCTGTGTTATTGGCAATCAGAAGTACAAAGTGTGTTCAAATCTTCATTTTTGGCACATCACTTTCAAGAGGTGTCATCCAGAGAAAGGAGACCTGTCTACCATGCCTCACTGGTGGCACAAAGAAAGACACAGAGAAAGAAAAGATATCATTTTAATTATTTTCTTCATTGCACAATTACAGCAAACCAATTACTATTTAGCACCTGAGCATTTCAGAACAGGTCTGAACAATGTATTAGCAGGCAGAAAACGATTATAACAGATGGCATCAATGTAGCCAATCTATTGACAATTTCTTTCTACCAGCACAGTTTCCCAAAGGCAAAAATCCCAGCTGAGAAGATCCAAGAGGCTTTATATTCAGCAGATAGGCAGCTGTGGTTAAAACATAAGTTTGTCTGCTGGACTCATTTTTAAAAAAACCTTTTGGAGTTGAACAAATGAGGAGAACTGTATCAAATTAAATGATGCTAGTGAAGAGGGGTTTTTTTGCATTTTTGTTGTCTTCATAAAAATTATTACACAAACCCACAAAAGTTTTTCTTGACATTTTTGGGAATTTGCAAAAATTACTAACTTGCTAAAAAGTCCATTATTCAAATCAGAAAGTAATCTACAAAGAAAACCTGGGTTTCTGTTGAAAACAGAAGTTTTCGGAATGGGTGGGGATTCCATTCAAGATGAAGGCAACTAAATGTTGGTATTAACATAAAAGCTAGGTGTATAAATTTCCATTATAGTTAGTGGTAAACACACTCTGAAGAGATATGTACTTTCTGGTCAACTGAGTAGCTAAGGTGTCTGTCCAGAACTGAATTCCACCCAAAGTAATAATATAATTTAGTTTTTCATTAATACAATACCTTTAAAAAAAACAGGTGAAAGAGTTAAGAGGAGCTAATTCCTCCCTTTTAAACATCACAACTGGCATACTGAGTTGTAAGATATTACTTGAAATCACACTACAGGTTAAAAAAAAATAATATAAATATTGCATAGCATTTACTTATGTCAGCTATGTCCCTGACTCACAGCAAACATTTAATTGAACATAACTTTACATAATATGTACAGAACAAAGATTATATATATAACCATTAAATATTTGGTAAATTATTTAAGTACACCCAAGTTGCCACTCTATAAAAGTGACTCATCAAAACCACTTCCAGCATATCAATGTAATAGTTTAAATCTGATTTTCTGTTCATTAAATCAAAGTATTTTTATGGAATATTCTCTTTTAATTACCATTACACAAAAATACCATTGCTAAAAAAATGTGTATTGCAAGTTGTTCACATTTAAATCATTGTCATCAATCTTCACTGCTATGTTAGTCTATGATTATTTGAAGAATTCTGTATTGTTCTTTTGATCACATAGATTGCTTACCATAATCCTATTTTCATACAAATCACCATGCAAGAGAGCTATTTCACTTTCAGAGAAAAGGGTCTCACAATTTAAACTATCATTTTCAGAATTGTAGTTTAAGATCTGCAAAATGATTATTAAAAACCTAATTCTGTTCCATTAGGACCAACCATGCCTCACCAATTTCTGTTTAGAGATTTTTAAACCTAGAACTTGTAAATCACTGTAATAAATATAGCACAGAAGACCTGAGGCTGGTAGCATCACTACGATTAAAAATTATACAGTATCTTCCCAGTGTAAGATTATATTTCTAAGTGCTTATACTGTGCCAGAATTCCAGTATTTGAACTGAAATTTCCCACAGTAGTTACCTACCCAGTACACAGTTTCATTTATGTCTTTGTATTTTAACATTTCCCTAAGGTGAGGTTAAAAAAAATGTTTTCTTCTTTAAAAGTCCTTGAATTTTTACTCAAACAATCCTAGCATTGTTGTGAATCAAGGAAGCAATGTTAAATCCTTCAACGAGTTTGGCTTTTCAGTCAGAAGTGTCGTTTTGCCACATCAGTAAAAAAATCTCTTGATATTTTTTCCATCTTTTCCCAGTTATTTCAACTAATCCTGTGTTAAATCCTCAGCCAATGAAGCAGAATGAACAATGTTAAAATCTCTCTTGTGTGTCCCTCTTGAAAACAATCAAGCTACACCTTCAAAAAATCCAGATGTAATTACTGTTACACAGTGAATTAACAGGAAAAAATTTGCAAAACAATATTATATTCAGCAGCCAAGAATATAATGATAAAGATCTGTCTCAGACAGACAAATACACTATTTGAGAATGTCCACAAAGACCTGTCTGCCAAACGAAAGGTTAGTTCTTTCTAACAGAAGCAGAGAAACTAAAATTAATTACAATATGTCTATAAAAAACGTATTAAATTATACAGAGTAACCTCAAACTATTTATTTGACACAGAGCTCAATTCACTCTTAAAATGTAGGTAGGCCATTCATTATAATCTCTTCATCATGCAAATAGGTTGTCCAAAGTCATTCTGTCTTTAACGTAATGGTTTGTCGTAATTTCTAGAGTTTTGCCACTGCTTATGTGTTATTGTTGAAAGAAAAAGTAGTTGTGTACATTTAAAAATAACATTTCATTATTAAGACTTTTAACACCAACATAGATTTACAGACAAATCAGAAAAATTGATTACCTTGTTCTTATAAAACTATTTAGATGAATTCTCCAAACACTACTTTCTTTTCTCCGTTTTGCCTCACAGTATGCTGTTACTGAAAACTATGAATTCCTCATATCCACCTCCTAGAAAAAATCTTCCATTTGCTCTCACCCTATTTTTAATAACACAATATTTTCTTTAAGCCAAAAGGAAAGTACTTGTTTGTTAGATTAATATCTTACTTCCAACCCGAAGAAATTGCAGAATCACCTATTTGTTTCCATAGTTTCAATCCTGTAAGAGACTCTGGAAATCTAAGCTCCATTTTGTATACTTTGTTGCTGTAGACTTACAGAATTCTTTTGCTCATTTGCCAGTGATTACAATTTCTGTCACAACTTTTGAGTAGTTCACCAGATACCTTGAATTCTAACATTATATTAGATATTAAGGCACAATATAAAAAATGAAACACATATTACCTTGGCTTGCCAGCAAATTCATTCACAGATTTATCCTAGCAAGCTTTTTTCCTTTTACTATCTCTAATCAAATCTATGCTATATTTCTGTCAGTGTCACTGTGTCAGCTGAAGACCTTGGTTACTGTGATTTTTTACACTACATAACACGTAGGTTGTTCTTATTATCATATGTCTCCAAAAAGAAATTGCCTCTGCCAAATTCATCTCTAAGCTTTGCAATGACATTTTGACAATGCACTGCTATTAGAACATCTTGTCATAAAGCAATAGTCTCTGCTAACTGAATGGTAATTTGTACAGGAATAACCCTATGTGTCACAGACCACTTCTGAGTCAGCAGTGAATATACAGTTGCATTTAATGGGGAAAGATGTTACACTCTCATATTTTTCACTCCTTACTGTTCTTCTTGCTTCTCTACCCTCCCTCCACATAAGCACATTTAGATTAAATCAACAGCTCCCAATTAACAAAGAGAGACATTTCTAGAAATGTTGCTTCAAGGGAGTCCTAACAGCATGTAAGTGTAACAAATCAAGACTTCACAGATTACTGTCTCACAATCACAAAAAAAAAAAAAAAAAGAAAAAGAAAAAGAGAAAAATCTCTGGTTTGAGTTATTTACTATATCGGATTTAGGGATAAAACAGAAATTATAGACTGTTATCTTTCAAACTTTCCCAAGTGACTGCATATGCATCCATGACAGTGCTTGTAAAACTCTGGCACAGAAATGCAGAGATCAGTCTCTAAAACAAGCTTAGTGACACTGGAGCACACAGAACAGAAAGGTCCTCATTGGACTAACATTTCCAAGCATGTTTTACTTTGGTAGGGGCATCCCATTCACTACTTCTTTAACTCTCCCATCAGCTGTGTCAAAAGCAATGAATATGTGATATAATCTCTAGTGGAAGCACAGACAATTTTCTCCAAGGTGGCAATAATTTTTTTTTAACCACCTGCCTAGGAATGTGATCAGTCTGGGTCAAGAGAATTATTTCTTTTCTTCTAAAAGTCCACTATACATAAGATCTGAACGTCAGAGTCCCATCAACCCTCCTGATCCTTTAAGCATTTCTTTATTGTTGTTTACCTTATCCGGTGTATCAGAAACATGTTAACACAAAAATTAAGAAGACAAACTTTCTGAAACTCAGGTTAAACAGATAATAATTATTATTCCTAGTTTGACATTGCTGAGCATTCAGGTGTGAGAAGGGAGAGACTCAGAGTATATTATTTGGGTCCTTTTCACTCCAAATCCTCTTGAAATGAAATGAAGTAAAATTGTAGACCAAACTTTTCATAACTAGCATTCATTCCACTCTGTAATTCTCCCAGACAGACAACATTTCAGCAAAATTTGGATAACCTTGTTTTTGTTTTAGAAGAAGGGAAATAGAAAGGGTGTAGTTACTTCAGCTGTCTGAGAGTGAGGTGAATAAAAAGTTTTGCAATTTGAAAAGAAAGACTTGGAACTGATGCCTTCTAAAACTGGATTTCCACATAGAAGTTACAATTTTAGGAAAACAAGTGGCCATAAAAGGAAAAAAAAGAGAAAAAAAACACCAACCACCACACAAAAACCAACTCGTCCATCTCCACATAAATCAAATTATTCAACATCAAGCTGTGAGCCTTATATCACATTTTAATGAAAGCATACTATGGTCAGTTGAAAGTATTATCTCTTGTTTCTAAATACTTTGATTTTTGACACTTTGATTTTTTTGACATGTGTAGCACTATGTTATATATTAAAAATCATGCAGTCATTTCCTCCTGCAGAGGGAAGAACTTGGATCAGATTGCAGCCTCAGATTATATTAAAATTGATTTCAGAAGTACATTTTTCTTGCTTAATTTCACCCATTGCATAAATTCTTCACATGAAAGCAAGTTATTGCTGATTCTTAACAAATTCCAAAATTGCACTCAGTAAGAAAATGTTTTAAAGTGCTCATTTAAACTAGGCAAATACTGTGACAGCCCCTTCTTTCAGCAGACTTAATTCAGTCCCTGCTCACATGGTCCATTCATCCTTCCAACACTCCTTCTTTCACACCTATGGTCTCCAATTCTGGCCATATATCTTAATTAAAGATTAATTTAAATCAAGATACAGAAAAGGCTAAGAAAGGTTAGCCCACATAGGTGGACATATATATTCACATGTTTCCAGCCAGGCAGATTTAACCTAAGTGTTGTTCAGAAGCTGTGCAGCTGCAGTAGCACTGTTCTTGAGCTAATCATACCCTGCCTCTCAGCAGGAGAATGACAGTCTATCTTATAAGTGGAGAATAAATGAAAAAGACTTGTTTTGCCTAACAAAACAAACAGTGAGAGAGAATGTGACTGCTATCTCTAAACACACTGAGGGGTAAACATTAGAAAGGAATAAGAGTTATTTAAGCTGATAGGCACTGTTGGCACAAGAGAAAGTGAGTAGGAACTCACCATGAATACATTCAAGCTGCAAATCAGATTTCTATCCAGCAGAAGATGAAGTTCTTTATTTGCTTTCCAGCAGTGCTGCCCACTAATAGTTTTTCTAGTTTTACCATGGGAATTCATAAGTTTATGAAAGATCCCATGAATTAGCTACCCATTGTAGTAGTGGTTGGACAGAATGACTCTTCCAGTTCTTTGCTCTCATATTCAGTTGACAGACATGTGAGTAAATATTTCTGCATTATTCCATATTCTTATATGTTGTTTTTGATTAACATACCTTCCTATTTTCATATCGTGGATCTAACTTTGAACATAGACTGGAACCTGAAGAGGTGTTCAAAGTAATATAGTTTAACAGTATCCTTCATCTCCTTCCTACAGAAAAGGCTGTCCAAGCTTTTTAAATCTTAACTCATTCAGATTACCCGTGCAATTTGAAAAATCCTTTATTTATTCTTAACTAAAAAGTGTACCATTTAATCAAGCTAACAGTGCACTGCAGAAGTATGTATTGCTTACACACAGCCAGAATATTATTTAGTCCTACGCTGACTGGCCAGGTCCAACTGCACTCATATTTAAAGCAAATGTGAGAAAAATGCATCATCATCAAACTCTTGACTACAAAACCAATGCACCATTTAATAAAATGAATCCATTCCAAAGAAACACTGCCATTTACATTCAAATACTCCCGAAAAATTTTTGCATCAATAGCTTTATTCAATGGATAAAGAGGTGCTACTAGAAGATGCAACTAGCCATTATTGTTATCTTTTAGATTAAATTAAATTAAATGGAAATACCTTCAAAGAATAACTTGATCCAAGGAAGATGGTTCCCAGAGGGGTTTTTTTACAGTCAGAAATAAAAAAAAAAGAGGCTTTTTCAAAGAAGGATTCAGATCAGGAGTCTAATTTAGGTGTCCTGAAATGCCCTTTGAAGATTTGTCTGACCCATGAAACACTGGAGGATCATTACGTCTGGATACAATACTTCTAATAATTCTCAAATATCAAATCAAACCACTCTCACAGCCTTAATCCAGCTCAGCTCTTTTAGTCATGTTTTCCTTTCACCTGCTTCTAGATCTGGCATTCTATGATTCTTCATGTAACTCAAGCAGTGTTTTTGTCAGAGTCTTCCATAGCTCTTGTTAGTTAGACCAGTCCCAAGCCCATGATGCCAATGTGCAGCCTCCTTCCTGTGTGCTCCATACCTTGAAGTATGAAGCTTCCAGTGGGCAGAATATCCTTTGCACACAAAGGTGTCAAGAGGAGAGTAGGGATATCAGCTCTCTCTGGTGTCCCAAATGGTGTGATACCTCCTAGGCTCAGGGAATCGCTCTATAAATTACAAAGTGTGTTGTATACGTATTGCTTATAACCCATACAAATAAAAGGTCATCTATTATTCACTTCAACTCAAAAAAGAGGAATAGTAACACCAAACATTTCTTGCTGATATAATTTACTGTTCTTCTCCTCATTTACTGCTTTAGAAGGACTTTCCTTAAGGTCTTTAGTTTCCTATAAAAGCCTGATAATATGTTAGAAAGTATTTAATTAAACACCAACCAATTGGGAAATGAAGATGTTCCAGGCGGGTTAACAGAAAACAAGTCATTTTCCTCTGGATGAAAAATGAGTTATGCAGAATGGCAAGTCTATAAACAACTACTGAAATTTGTAAATTTGAAAATCCTATATTTAATCTAAACCCAGTCAGACAACCAGATGGTTCTTTGCTTAGAAAACAAGGATTTTTTAACAGAATTCCACAAGTACATACATTTCTGCAGATAACTTTAAAATTTCTCCAATATTTCTACTGTTGCTTTCCATTTAACTTTGTAATTACAGGTACCTTTGTAAAATATTTCTGCATTATTTTGTAGCATCTTCTATATCGACTCAAAATTATTTATTGGAGCTCTTTGTAAGTATTTTTCCTTTCTTCTTTACCTTATTCCAAATAATTTCATTTAAAAAAAAACCTATTCAAATGTTGTAGAATAACTACTAGCATTTTACTGATACACTGACATGGTAAATTTGAATTAGAGAGAAAATATCTCTAACCATGCCTAGAGGTCTGAAAAAAAATTTTTAATCACAATTTTGCCTCAAACTTGAATTTACTTCCAATAATTATTTTTATTTTTCTCATTAGTTCTCATGTTTGCTAGCAGCAGTTACTTGAGGGATATTCAAGTGCATTAATCAATTTTCCATTGGTAACAGGCATGAACACAATGTTTTGCAGCTCTATAAAGAAGCAGACTACTTTTCAGTGCAACAAGAAAATCAAGATTTGTGTGCGTGTGTGTGTGAAAAGATGTAACTCTTATTTGTGAAACAAATTTATTATTCTTTATGAAAGAGATAATAACTCCACTTTCAGTTCCTATGCTTGGTCCTGTTTACACAGCAAACCCTGAGAGCTGTGAGGCACAGTCATAGCAAAAGTAATTTTGATTTCTATTGTCCAAGGATAGAATACTCCCACTACACCTGGAACAGATATCTCCTCTGACATACATACAGGTCTCTATTGAGTATGTTCAAATCACAATGTTCCGTCCAAATGTGCCCAATTGATTTTTCAGATTTTTTGTGGTTTCAATAGAAAACTTCCAGATGCAAAGGTAATGTCCTATTTCTGTTTTGTGTTTCTTCCTAAAAATGTGGTGTAATTTCCTTAAACTTATCCTGAGAAATCAGTCAACTGAACATAACAAAATAATCATCCAGATTATTAGTAATATACTTGATCTGTAGTATGTTATCTCAAATAGTTACAGGTTAGTAAATATTTATAACTTTAACCTTATAATTGAAAGTGTAAAGCAATATTACTAAAAATGTCACTAACTGACCATCCAGAAAACTTTTTATTTTACACTGAACTTCAGTAGCAAAAATGATTTTTTACATAGGAAATATGTAAAATAAGCAAAGCTGCTTTGAGCAATGGCAGCATTCATAGACGTGCCTTTTAAATTAAGTTGTAAAGTCTTTTTAAGTTTTTGCTAGGCAAAAGACAGATAGGATCTACATGTTGTTAGTTTATTTTCCTTTGTGATGCTTTCTGAATATAACTTCCATTTGTCTCCATGGATAAATACTTGGTGTGTAAAATAGTAATGCAGTAGCTATATAGGGTTCAAGAAGAACTTCAAATTAATTTTCAAGCTATACATCAGTTTATTGCTTCAAAAGTATTTGAAGTATTGAATTTCAAGGTAATTTTTTTCCAAAATATGCTAAGCTGTCATATAAAGCTATGTAGCATGTTATAATGTGGTAAAATTAAATATAACCACTCTGAGCTTATACAAAACTTCAATTGCATTTAAAGTATAAGCATGTAAAATATTGACTGCATTTTAACTACCATTTAGACTGGTTTTCTCTCTCTTTTTCAGAGCAGTATACCTAAAAACTCTCTTACTTGGATTAACTTGGAGTAAGAGTATTTAAAAACATAACCCAAATCAGATGGCTGTGGAAACGACTGAAAAACAGTAGAAAGATGTGAATTGCAAGTTTCACCAATAGACTGTATCTATCACAAAGACATTGCCAATTATTCACTTTAACAGCCCATGTTCATTTGGCATTTTTGCCAAACAGATTTCAATTAGAACGTTACTACATTGGAGACTACTCATATTGAGACAGGAGGGCAGACTGAGCCCATCCGGTGTTCTTCCCTCTCCTGCCAAAAAGCAGTCAGAAAAATCTCTCCTTTCTTCTTCTGATTTGGAGCAACAGGGCTCCATTTTTGTTCTCCTTCTCACAGCTCTTGTGGCCAGAGCTCTTCCTGCAGTTTCACTCTATTTCAGCTATTGACCTTTGGGTTTGAGGAAAAATTTTAATGAAGGTTGGCTTAGACCAGTATGGTAAAGTCTTGGCTAGAAGAATGTTTGCTGGTTTTGGCCTTTGTTGGAGCACAGCTTCACAGAAATGGAAGTTGGTAAATTATCAGCATTAGGAGTTTAACAGAAATTGATAGTATTTTAGGAACACTGACAGAGAATGATGACCCTGTTTTTCTGAAAAGCTACAGATTAGTGATGGAAAGAGAAATTAGATAGTTTAGGTTAATTAATAATGCAATTCTAATTTAAATCACAACAATAAAATAGTTTGCATATATTAAGTTTATCAGCAATGAACATCTTAACTTATTAGCTAATACACCTGAGGCATTTTGCAAATATATAATTAAAAAGTAAAATATACATTTAAAGTGATGGTTCTCTCAAAAGTTTCCCAAGACTGCAGTTTCTAGTCCTCATAATACCCTACTCCTGCCAGGACATACTAAGATGAACAAGGTGAACAATTGATTTGAGTTCAGCAATCTGTCCTCTACAGGAAAGCTACGTGGTTTCTGCTTGAGTGATCTCCTGACTCTGACTAAAGATAACATGAGTTATTTGGGCCCTATGTTGTTGTCTTTAGTGATACAAATGATAGCACAAGCAGCAGTTCCAACTTTTGAACTGGAACTCAGAATCACTGATTTTTACAATAGTTGCTGAATCCCGTTTGGATGCAGCCAAGAGAGTATAATTCTGACATTGCTGCATGTTCTGTGTGTATAATTGTGTTTCTCTTTATTACTGTCTGAACTCATTCTGTTCTTTTTTCCGTTCTGCTGTTGAAGTCTTCAAAAGAATTTTACAGCTAATTTCTGCCAGCCTAACCTAAATTTCATTGACTGTTCTAAAAGGTGTTCTACTGTTTCCTGGCAAGATCTATGAAAAAGGTCTCCTCAACAGTGGTCAAGCAACTCACTAGCTCACTAAGAGCATAAGATGTGTAAAGTCACTAGTGGTAATACCTGGCTGAATCGTCACAACTTGCATATGAATTCCCAAAAGCAAGATACTGTTACAAAATCTGAAGGAACCAAAATACATAACTACTGAACTCAGCATCTCTCCTATACACTTTAAAGGCTTTGGGTGAAAGAGAAAGCATAGTGTATACTCAACAAGATAGTGGGTATAATCTCATCCACAAATATCTAAACTGTAGGTGAATCGTATATGACAAAAAGATGCATGTTTCTCCAGTTTTGTAAGCTGGATTTTGAATTGTATGTGTTGAGACAAGACAAGACACATTATTTTCTCATCTTGTCGGAGAAGAGAAACAAATAAATGTCAGGTACAAAACCAATATAAATCATATGTTACCCGTACTTGAGGCATCAAGATATGGAATTCTGCTTATATAGAGATGTGAGATACCAAGATATGAATGAATATGGAGCTGGAATCTGCTTTTGGCCAGCACTATATTTGAGGTGATTAACTTCTAAAATATTTGATAAGCTGGTGCTTCAAAATCTTAAATAAATTGGTTCTTTTGAATGAGCCAAAAAGTGATTTTTTAATACACAAGAAAAAAAAAGAGGCAGTGGGCCTTATAGCTGATGTGTAATAAAAAATTGAGCCTCAGGGATTTTTTTTTTTTAAGTGGCCTGCATATTCAGACAATAAAATCAGATTTGAGTCGGGATTATAGATAGATTTGATTTATTGGCTGTTCTGGCTGACCACATAAGTCTAATTCCGTTCTGAGGGATTTTTTATTTTAAGGGCAGAAAAGCTACCAACATGTGACAGAAGGCTTACTAATGAAATATGTTGTGTCACCAGTGTCAGTAACTGCCTATTATAATCTCCTAGATATGTGATCATTTTGACTGTCTTTAAATTAATAGCATGCTGTTTGTCAGTTTGATGGACCCTCAATTAACATAAGAGATTCACTGAATTTTGCTCCTCTGGAGTGAAGTTAGGGTATCTTAATTAAGAAGGAAACTTGGTATTATTAGTGTCAAACAATTTTAAAATCTGATAACTTCAGATTCTCAGAGTCAATTTAGGATTCATGTGTCCTTCATGGTATAAAATGAATGTGCAAATTGAATTTCTGCCCCTGTAAATCTTGTTGTAGACACAGATGAGTAACAGGAAAATCTCATATAGAAGTGCACAGGCATACATACAACATGGCTACTGACTTCAAGAAAATCTTCCATTTGACCAAAATGTATAAAATAACATCTGCACATGGAGTGATGATGCCCTATTTGGTTTTTAGGGCAAATTAGAGGAGATGAAATGTTCGTTAAGGAAGTACAATGGCTGCAAGCCATAAGTAAGCACCAAAAATTAATCCCTTAAACTTGTTTATGTTGTATGTCACATACACAAGACCATATCTTTACATTTTTTTAATTTAGAGGATTTTTTTATTCCTATCAAACAAGAAGAATACATAATCTTGTCATTAATACTTCTCATCACTGATTTAGATGGTTTTGTTCCAATGTATGTACATATGCAACATGAGCATCCACATCATTTGTGTAGACAACACTCACAGCGCAGACAGGAATTCTCCATGTTTGTGAAAATAGTTTTTTTTCAATGTGCAACAATACAAACAATTTGATCTGTATTTGGATTATGCTCTCCTTTAAAAATATCCAGCAGATGTGGATGCTATTGCCCAGAATGTGGATGGCTCCTTGTTGCAAGATATTTCTGCACACAGCGCTCTACAGAGAAGATCCCCAGCTCCCACCGTCACCTCCAAATTGATTGCTCAGATAAGCAGCCGAGGCTCAAATGAGGTTTTTGTCTGTGGGAAGGAGATTGAAAGGTTTCAGTCTTTCTCTGGTATTAGCTACTGAGGAATCGGGGGGTTTGGGACTGTGTTCTAGCCTGTCTATGGTCTATGGGGTGTTTGCTCCAATAAAGTCATCCATCTACTGACTTATTTAAAAATGAAGATTTTTTTTTTTATATTGAGTGGCAGAGATACTTAAAGTCACAAGACCCAAAATATGAGACATTCTAATTAAGGTATTAATAGGAGATTATATGCTGGCATTGCAATGCAGTATAGCTGAACTCTTCAAGGAGATAAGAAAACCTTTCACCATATTGGGCTGTAATCACCCCAGTAAATACTACTTTCAGTATGGGATTTAAAACTGGCTTTTCTTGTCTACAATTAGACCTGCATGATGAATTAGTTGAAGGATCTTCTACAATTTCTGTGTAATTGTTATTTTGACAGACCTTGCGCTTCTTTCTTATCCAAGCAGAAAAACAATTGGATACTTGTTCTGCAAAGATAACCAGTTATTGCATGCAGATACTCCATAAACACTCTTCATACTATAGAAAAAATGACCTCTTATTGATATGGCAATGTTTAAGGAAAAAATTGTGAGCAGAATGTATAGAAATATGCCACCTGTCAGACAAGAGTCTTTCAGTTTTAAGAACAGAATACCTAGACATCTGTGCTAGTTTAAACATATATATATAAAATGTCTTCTGAGACCCGGATTTGAACAAAGGCCTCGTTCTTTGTTTGCCTGTTTAAAAAAAACCCCACACATGCAAAAAAACAACTAACAGATTTTTTTTTTCTTTTCTGTTGATGTGGTACTGATATAGCATAGAGTGCTGAAGTCGCTAATATCATTTGCTGCAATGCTTCCTGCGGAAGGAGTACCGAGACAGGATGTGCATGGAGGAGGTAAGAAAAGAATTTTGTCATGTCATCCACTCCTGTTGAGACTAGCACATGTCCATGTCATGTGTATTTGGACTGTTAATGCATTTTTTTCTAAATATGCACTTTTTCCAAACATGCACCTCCTATCTGTGAAAACGTAAATTGAAATTATTTGTCTTAACTCAAGCAGTTAATTCATACCTAGGTGTATTAATTTATTTATTACACAATTATCTGAGTTGATTACAGCATTAATTTTAACATCTTATAATTCATTGCTCAGGAGATCATTCGAAAATTTAATGACAATGATTGTTGCATGTAAAGGATACTGAACAGCAATTATCCTTTAGAAGAGATGCATGTACTTACTTTATGATAAGGAAAGTCAGCAATAAAACATACCTATCTCCTATTTTAATTTTCATTTTCATTGAAAATTGCTCCTTATATTCACAGGAAAGCAAGCTTTTTAAAGTTGTGATGGAAAGAAGGGAAAAAAAAATAAAAAAACAAATTAAAAAAAAATTATACTTCATCATGCATATGCAGTCCATTGAAGAAAAAATCTATACATAGTCTAAACACATTTTATGGATGTAAATTCTCATGTGTGAAAGCTATAGCCTGCAAAATTTTATATTCAAATACAGAATACAGTGAAACTGCAAACATAGAATTACAATGATCATTAAACAATCAGTCATGATAAACCATAGACTACAAAAAAAGTTAATGGAAGTCCATTTTCTTGAGGGTCCTCAGGCAGACCCTTAGGTCCAGGTACAGGCTTTGTGCTTAGAAAGTGGAAGGGATTTCTTGCTCAGCCAATGTGCCTGCTGTGGTTTACAATGCCCCAGAGGAGGCTTATGGGGAAAGGTAGCAGGCAGTCATTAGAAAGAGTAATGGAGCTAACACCACCTTTCTTGCACTCTGATAGGGAAGGTGCCTTTACTGCAGTCTTTCCCCTGCTCTTCCAAACAATAAAGCTTTGTTTTGCCTTCCATTCAGGTCAGCCATTAAGCCACAGACTGTGGCACCAAATCTGGAAGGATCTGCAGTGCCCCAGAGGACAGTATTTTTCACAAAATGATGTTAGCATATTGGAGGTCATTGCCTGCATCTGAAACGAAGAAGATTCATGTAGGCTTTTTACTAGATCCTCTGGTCTTCCTATTGTCATCTCTCTCCAGTTCTATTATGTTTCAGAAAGCAAAATCAAAGCAAAACTCCATAATATGTTCTCAGATTCTTTCAAAATGCTGAAAACCTTTGTCATCTAGCAATTTGAAGAGTAGTTACATATATTTATTATACTAACGCTCTTAAGTAGACCACAGAGACCACTCCTTTGTGGAGAGGTTACAGCTAACAAATTTGAGTACCAACTGCTAGTTTTCCACAAAACCCAGGTGTTCCCTCACTGTTCTGAGACTTTCAGAGTCCCTTGATTTCACCTATAAAGTTGCTACCGCTGCTATGCTATAATTTCCCATACATCTGCGAAAACTCCAGCAGTATACGTACAAGGGGGCAATATGCTTTGGAAAGATACCCAGCGGATCCATCACTCTAACTTAGTGGCATTTCGACCTCGCAAAAGGACATGAAAAAGTAATGTGGAATGGATGTACCTTCATTTTATAACCTGAAGGTTTGTGTAATAATTTAACAGCAGGTTGCTGGGGCTATTTGCTTACTTGCAGAAGGACAGACATATAATCGTCACTTTTTCCTCCTCATCTCGCTCTATTTCAGTTGATTTCTGTCAGACGGTCACTGAAAATTTACATTAAGGTGATTAGATCCTCTAGTCTTTGCTCAGTTAAAACTCATATCAACTTTGACATGGTCATTTAACAGTCCTGTACTGAAATTCAATATAAGATAAATACATACGTCCAAACATAAACAGTTTAGATGCACTTCTCCCAAATTTAACAAAATAATCCTGCTCACAATTTGTTTCAGTGGGACTACATATAGAATGATGTACCATTGGCAGCAGATGCAGGTTCACTGTATTTAAGAGCTTCTACGTCACTCTTCATGAAGCTGTCATTATGTAGTATCTTAGCTCTAGCAGATTATTTAATGGGTGCAGACTGTTGTGTGTGTTATCTGTTGTTGTCTGTCAAAGATAATCTGCAATACATATTTCCCTCAGGTTATGTCTGAGAATGTTGTGGGTTATTCTTCTTATTTTTAATATCTCAAAATAAATTTTATGAAAATTATACAAAACAATATCCAAAAATGTACATCAATTAATTTAATAAGTAAGTTCTAAAGCAAATTACTCATCTTGGGTTTAGAAAAAGACATGGCTAGAGGAAAAAATAAAAAAGGAGCATTTTTGTGTATCCTCAAAATGCTGTAAGTGATTGAACCACTTCAGAATTGCAATTCCAGTGAGAAATCTCTGAAGTGCTTCCAGACGCTAGTGCCCTTCAGTGCATAGACTGACCACTGCAACCCTTGAAATTTGAGTAATTCCTCTCCTATTACTAAAAAATGTGTTCACTCATTTGCTAGTGAGTTTCTTGGCCTTGCTTCAGAGGAGGCTAACTAATATATTATTTTTACAGAAATTCTTCTGGTATTTGAGATCTTAGATAATCCTACTGTTGAAAAGTAAATTAATGTGATTACCTAGTAACTGCTCTTTTCCCAACCCTCTTTAGAATTTCATGTCAGAAAGTAGGCTGTGGTCTCTAAAAATGTTTCACAACTATCTAGCAATTTTGAAGAAACTGAAGGACAAAACAGGAAGTTCAATTACACTTTTTAAAAAATCTCCTATGTGGGAAAGAAAGTTTAGAAAATTGAAGACTTATTTCTTTTCATACTTACTTTTTTAATGGTCTGTTACTAAATGACATGAGAAAAAAAAAAAAAACAGAACTAATTGGTGGAACTAAAAGTGTATGTACTTCATAATCCCTACCACAGGTAGCAAGCTAAAAACTGTTGATTTGAAGCTCAGAAGAAAGCCCACTTGTAGTTGTCTGGTTTTATCTTGTGATGTTTATGTCACTGTGCCCTGCATAGGGAAACTTCTAACAGTCACCTTTCTCTCAGAACTCCTGGTATGACCAAACAGAATGTAATTATGATTCCTTCTTTCCTGATCTATAAATTTTGACTGGAAAGAGGTGTTTTCTTTTTCTGATGACAGAGAAAAAAAGGTCAGAAAAGGTAAAAAAAAAGGTAAAAAAAAGATGTTACCTGAGAAAGATGGTGTAGCTGTAGTCAGTCAAACTTACAGGCAGCTTGTCAAAAACCTTATGTATGTTGCAAAACTGAATGAGAAGATCAGAACTTGTTGACATTGCCATCTCAGCAACAACAAGAACACACAATTTTGTTCATTTTTGTCTTATTTTCCTGTGTCCATTACACTTTGTATTGGAACTGCTGCCTTGAGAGCAGTCAATCATAATTTTCCCAGGGCATTGTCATATACCGAACAGCCAAGTACACTGATAACAGTCCTAAAGTTAATTTTATTTTAGTCAGTTTAGGAATGCTGCCACACTAGATTAGACCATTTATCCATTTAATCTGGCAGCACGCTTCTAGCAATGGGTAATGTCTGTTGTAAAAGAATGTTTTCATGCTGCAAAAAGCCAAGTGTGAATTACTACATTCACATGAGAAACAATTCTTTCAGTACCAGTACAATGACTACCCTCTGTCTAAAAGAATGAGATTTTTAATATCTTTGGCACAAATTCTGTGGTTCTTCATCAAGAAAAACTAACTTATAATTAGTGTTTGACCTAACAACCAGCCAAAACAAGTTTCATCGTCTGAAAGTGTGAAAGTAAATGCTGTGCTAGTAGCAGAAACATCCTTAGTTACTAATCTAGTTTCTGATGTGAATGAACTGGCATCTACCATGCTTTTAGTATCCTATAACTCAGACAAAGCAAGCATGTGAAATTATACCAGTTACTTTTGAAAAGGTTTGTAAGAAAGAATTCCCTATGATGCATAGGATTTATTCTCCTGAGTAAAGAAACTTCATATTTTACATGTTTGAGGGAAAACATGTGCTCTAGGTTAGGCATAAAACAGAAATCTGGTTGCCAGATTTCTTATTGAAAATAGCCAGAACACTAGCCTCTAATCTGTGCAGTCACTGCTGCCACTCTGAAGACAAGCAGTTAGCAACAAAAGCTTTCTGCCCTCAGATGCCCTTTTCATTTCCATCTCTATCCTTCCCATCACATGCTTCTGGAATTCCTGCTTCTGCTTCCCAGCTCACATAGTGAAACAGCTGGACAATGTTGTGAAGAACAAGATAGAAACATGGGTGACAAGACTGTTTTCCAGGTAGTGGCTTCACCTGCAACATCAAAAGAGCCAGAAGTCGGTGGGCTCAGAAAAACTGAAGTACTATGCTGTATGGCTTTTAATAAGGAACCCAGGGTTTCAACTTGCAACACAAAAATGCCTTATTATATGGGATGGCTGGAAACTCCAATGGAAAGAAAATCCAGAGAGGATGTTGTAAGGGATATCTTAGTTGGAGGAAATTAGAAATCCTATAGAGAAAGTGTAAATGTCATAATCAAGCTTTTTCTTACAGTTTTGTAGCCCTATACTAGCTGGACAGGAAAATAAACAATATTGAAAGGAAAAATTGTTTTCCAAATCCTATCACTGCATTTATGTTTCTGAGTCACCACTAAAACATATTTAACCTACACAATAAAAATGATATGATGAAAAACATTAACAATTTTATCACCTATTTTCTGGCCAAAATAAACCTGAGGATGTATCCTAAACTCTGTATGAACACCTAATAACTGTTAAATTACAGTAACTTTCTTTATACTAATGAGGATATCCTATCTTAGTTAATCTATTTCATATAATGCTGAAAATATTCTTATTAAAATATTGTCCAAGTTCTAAAATGACTTTGTGAATTTGCATGCAACCATTAAAATGCCTGTAGCAGTGGACTTGATATAAAATTTGGGAGGAACATCTCAAATGCATTGTAATTCTGTAACAGAATTCTGTTAACTGTTAATTCTGTTAAAAATTCTGTCAACTTTTTAAAATTACAAAGTTTGTGAAAAGATCTATATGGCTTTACCTGACAGGTTCATTCTATTACAATGATCTTAAAGTCATATTATGAGCTTCTCTCTGCATAGTTATCAATATATGGCAAATTTCTCTTTGAGTTGCCTCTATTGCTTTCTAGTTATCTTTCTCCTTATTAAAGTACTGCCTCGTGTTTCTTATGCATTTAGAGAGTTAATCTTTACTGTTTCAAATTATTTTCCAGTGAAGTGCGGTACTTGAAGTAATGTACATAATCACAACACTCATTTATTTTAAAGGATTTCACTAGTGCAACTGAACTTTTGAACTCAGATGTTGATTATTTGGAAATTCTTTACTGAGGTAATTTGGTTTTATGAAAAGCTACTACCAGTGTTTGAATAGTAAAGAATTCCTGTAACAGTCTAACCAGTTAGTTTTAAGATAAAAAAATGTATTAAAAACTAGGATGTCTGTCCTGGTTTTGGCTGGGATAGAGTTAATTTTCTTCCTAGTAGCTAATATAGTGCTGTGTTTTGGATTTAGCATGAGAATAATGTGATAACACACTGATGTTTTAGTTGTTGCTAAGTAGTGCTTATACAGGTCAAGGACTTTTCAGCTTCCCATGCTCTGCCAGGTGCACAAGAAGCTGGGAGGGGGCACAGCCGGGACAGCTGACCCAATTTGGCCAAAGGGCTATTCCATACCATACGACATCATCCTCAGTATATAAACTGGGGGAAGTTGGCTTGGCAGCAGTGATTGCTGCTTGGGGATGGGCTAGGTATTGGTCAGCAGGTGGTGAGCAATTGCATGGTGCATCACTTGTTTTGTACATTCTTCATTATTGTTGTTATTATTATTATTATTTTCTCTTCCTCTGCTGTTCTATTAGACTGTCTTTATCTCAACCCATGGGTTTTACTTCTTTTTCCAATTCTTTCCCCCATCCCACAGCAGGTGGGGAGGGGAGGGTGAGCGAGCAGCTGTGTGGTGCTTAATTGCCGACTGGGTTTAAACCATTAAAACAATGTCAGACCCATAGTTTAACAAGCAATGTGCTGTCTGCAATTTTCTTTCTTTTCTGTTCTACTAATACTTCTCAGTTCTTTTCGTAATACTTTTCTGACAGACAGCTTGCTTCTCATTTCTATGCTTGCCCATTCAGAATGACACTTTTTGGTAAACTGCCGATTTAAACTCCATTATTATTCTGCATTAAACTGCTGCAGAATGCCAGTCAGGCATTACGATTTTTTTCAGTCCAGCTGTGCTGAACTACAAGTAGATATGAAGTAATTGACCTTGTTGTTCACTGAATTGTACAATGCTTTGCTACCTACTGTTTTGTGCCACTCACTTCACTTCATGTATCTTCACAAGTCATGACCTTTATGGTGGATATTACTCTCCAACATAGACAAAAAACGCCTTTACAAAAGTAAAACATTAACCATGATCAACACAACATTTCGGCAACAGAGAGGCCAAGCAAACCTGCAGTAGTAAGATTAGATTCTAGATGAGATTTTTCCAACAGGGGCAAAGAAAAAAAGAATTGCTTTTATTAAAATAAACACTTGACAATCTCTAGTGGACAAGTTAATCCTTCCTATTCTCTCAGAAAGAAAGGATGTTTTCTTTTGTAGTGGGGAAAACTAGGCATATTGAATGTACTACTCAGAACAATAAAAAAAAAAAAAATGTTTTTAAAAAGTGGTAGAAGCAGTCCAGTTGGCTAAATTCTATAGAATTACCACAGGATTTAATTTAGCCTTAGAGAATTGCTAATCCCTTTCAACAGTAGAGACTGTTAAAAATACAAATCCACAGTTTATTAAATAAAGCCAACCACTGACATGTGTATTTTATTTTAATTCTAACAGAGGGAACAATTCTAGGAGCTAGAATAGAAACATATATCTATTCCTCTTTAGTTTCCTGACTGCAGTAATATGACACAAGGTGTCAGCAAATAATATTTCTGAAGATACAAGTGCAATTTTTAAAACATATTTGAGACAAACTTTCTATTGGGTGTATCTGTACAGCACAGCAGCTGTGAGAGAGAGGAGTGAGAAAAATGTGAACACCAAGGTGAAAGAAGTAGGAGCAGGAGGAGGTGCTCCAGGCACAGGACCAGAGATTCCCCTGTAGCCTATGAAGGAGACCACACTGAAGCAGGTGGATGACACCAAACTGAGAGGAGTGGCTGATACACCAGAGGGTTGTGCTGTCATCCAGAAGGACCTCAACAAGCTGGAGAAATGGCTGACAAGAACCTCATGAAGCTCAACAAAGGGAGGTACAAAGTCCTGCACCTGGAGAAGAACAACCCCATGCACCAGTACATGCTGGGGGCTGACTGGCTGGAAAAGAATTTAGCAGACAAAGACCTGAGGGTCCTGGTGGATACCAAGCTGAACATTAGCCAGTAATGTGGCCTTGTGTCAAAGAAGGCTAATGGTAACCTGGGCTGCATTAGGCAAAGTATTACCAGCAAGCCGAGGAAGGTGATCCTTCCCCTTTATTCAGTACTGGTGAGGCCATACCTGGAGTACTGTATCCAGTTCTAGAATAGAATAGAATAAACTATTTCCGTTGGAAGGGACCTACAACAATCCTCTAGTCCACCTGCCTGACCAATTCAGGGCTGACCAAAAGTTAAAGCATGTTATTAAGAGCATTGTCCAAATGCGTCTTAAACAGTGGCAGGCTTGGGGCATTAACAACCTCTCTAGGAGGCCTGTTCCAGTGTTTGACCGACAAATGCTTCCTAATGTCCAGTCTTAACCTCCACTGGTGCATCTTTGAACCATTCCCATGCATGCTATCGCTGGATACCAGGGAGAAGAGATTGGCACCTCCCCCTCCACTTCCCCTCCTCAGGAAGCTGTAGAGAGCAATGAGGTTGCCCCTCAGACTCCTTTTCTCCAAACTAGACAAATCCACAGTCCTTAGCCACTCCTCAGAGGACATTCCTTCCAGCACTGTCACCAGCTTTGTTGCCCTCATCTGGACGCATTCGAGTACCTTAACATCCTTCTTAAATTGTGGGGCCCAGAACTGCACACAATACTCAAGGGGAGGCCACACCAACACTGAATACAATGGGTTAATCACTTCTTTTGACCGCCTGGTTATGCTGTGTTTGATGCACCCCAGGATGTGGTTTGCCCTCTTGGCTGCCAGGGCACACTGCTGACTCACGTTGAGCCTGCTGTCAATCAGTACCCCCAGATCCCTTCCTGCAGGGCCAGTTCTTCACCCAGCACACCATGAACCTGCTCATCCACAGCTGGACAACTTGTCCAGAAGGATGTTGTGAGGGATAGTATCAAAAGCCTTACAGTTCTGGGCTCCTCAGTACAAGAGAGATATGGACACAGAGGATAAAGTCCAACAAAGGGCCATGAAGATGATTAAGGGACTGTTGCATCTCTCCTATGAGGAAAAGCTGAGAGAGCTGGGACTGTTCAGCTTGGAGAAGAGAAAGATCAGAGGGATCTTATTAATGTATATAAGTAGCTGAAGGGAGGGTGCAAAGTGGACAGAGCCAGGCTCTTTTCAGTGGTGCCCAATAACAGGACCAGAGGCAATGTGCACAAACTGAAACACAGGAGGTTCTGTCTGAACAACAGGAAACACTTTTTTACTGTGAGGGTGACAGAGCACTGGCACAAGTTGCCCAGGGAGGTTGTAGAGTCTCCCTCCTTGGAGATATTTAAAAGCCATCTGGACATGGTTCTGAGAAACCAACCCTAGGTGACCCTGCTTGAACAGGGACGTTGGACAAGATGACCTCCAGAGGTCGCTTCCAGTCTCAACCATCCTGTGATTCTGTGATATGCCCTATAGAAACTGTGGCCCATGGAGAGCCCATGCTGGATCAAGTTTATTCTGAAGGACTGCATCCTATAGGGACCCCACACTGGAGCACTTCATGAAGGACTGGAGCCCATGGAGGACTCACACTAGAGCAGGGGAAAAGTGTGAGGAGGAAGGATTGGCAGAGGTGAACATTTATGGACTGCAACCACCATCCCCCTCTGAACTGCTCAGCAGGCACGAGGAGGAGGTGGAGGATTCAGGAATGAAGGAGTGAAGCTAAGCATGGGAAAAAAAAGCGGTTATGGTGGAAGGAGTTTTAGTTATGTCTTTGTTTCTCACCATGTCACTGTCCAACTCTTTACCATTTTAATTGGCAATAAATGACATTGATTTTTTCCACGTTGAGTCTGTTTTGCCCATGACGGTAATTGGTAAGTGATCTCTCTGTCTTTATCTCAACTCATGAGCTTTTTAGTCTTAGTTTCTCCTCCTGTCTTTCTGAGGAGTTGAGGTGAGAGAGCAGCGAGATGGGCATCTAGCATCCGGCCAAGGTCAGTCCACCACATTCTTCTCTACCAATCACAGCAGCTAATTAGTCTGAAGGACATCACTGATTAACCCCACATCAGACTCTGCATTGTTAGGACAAAAAGAGTGAGAACAAGCTGCTCTTTATTTTAGCTATAACTTCTTTCTACAGCTTGATGAAAAGATACCTAGCCAAGATACCTGAAAACTTTTTTTTTTTTAAACTAACTAGAAATGCTCTCTTCTTAGGTCTATCTTACTCTCGGTATTTTTCATATTTTTTAATCTTTATTGTACTATTTGTGCATTTATTATGTAAAAATGAAACAAAGAACACTCCACAGCCCAATCCTTTTCTCCTCTTTCCCTTTCTAGCTTCTAATATTCTTTGTTCCAACCCTTACGCCTTCTGATAGTATTTATGACATTTTTTGCTAATTTCTTCAGACCACAATGTTTCTGATTTTTTAAAACAGAATACAAGAAAAGAGAGAGAAAACAATTATATGACCTCCAGATGTGCCTTCCAACCTCAACCATTCTGTGATTCTGTGATTCTGATCTCCCAGGAGACTGAACAACAAAGGAAGAGTGACTGAACAGCAAAGGAAGAGTATTTACTCCACCACGAATGAGTTACCAGAGCAGTAAACATTAGGCTTAGTAAAATAAGACTGCCACCTATTCATTAGGGAAAGCACACTCAGACATATTCCTCCCTAAAGCCTTATTCATTGTAGTCTTTCCACTATTCAGCAAGACTACAGTTACGGACTTGCCCAAAAAAACATGGTAGAGGTGAATTAGCACTGTCAGAAAAATGATAAAACATGTCAGGTTGTCCCCTCCGTTGCAAATGGCAAAACTGGGTTGTCCTAGATCTATATAAGACTTTTATTTACATCTTCAAAGAATGGAACATCAGGAGCCTACATCTGATCCAAATCGTTATAATGACCACTGAAAGGGTAGTCTGTGTTTCAAACAAAATGCCCTCTGGAGGATGAGTGTGTTTCATATCATCACCTGCACAGTGATATGCTTCTGATGTATTCCCTTTGCTTGAAACAGTCACACAAAATCACATAAATTTAAGAACATATTTGGGCAATGCAAAAATAAAAATTAGTGTGATTTCCTTCAAATGGGACAATATTATTGCCTACACATGAATAGCCAGTCAATTACAAACTAAAACTAGTCTGTTTAAACTACTGAAACAAATGTGGTGGGGGAACCCACATAGAGTGGGTTGTGACATCTGCAGTGGAAGTGAAATCACTTGAATGCTTGTGACTGCCTGATTGAGGTGTAAATGTGCTTTGGAAGGTGAACAGAGCTGGTAAAAGACTCAGGATAAAATGATGCTGTCAGTAATCAAGTAGTTTTAGCCACTCAGATGCTGTTGACTCATCCAAGGTATCAAGAGGAAGATTTTTCCTTTGAAAACTCTACTATGTAAAAAAAAAGCCTTCACGTAAAGGACGAAGAAAATAAATTTGTTTGTATAATGTTTATCCCAAAATGAGAAACATTGATTGTCCAGAGTATCTTCTTTTCCAAACAAGAAGCACTCCATGATTTTTCATGAAGGCAAAGGGTTTTCTAAAAATCACTTGCATTTGGAGTAAATTAAAGACACTTTTAAAATACTTAGCAGTTGTTATCAGTTAATTTTGAAAAATACAATTCAAAGGAAATTAATTCAATCATAATATTTTGTTATTAAACAACATAAGTAACAAAGAATAATAATACTAAGAATACACTGTCATGAAAAGAGGAGAAAATACTTGTCTATTTTGTCGGGATAGTTCTATAGAGCTTTTAAAAAAAAAAAACTTGCATGACAATACAAAGAAAATTATCTCATTTTGAAACTTTTTTTAAAAATCAGTTTTGTTTTTCACCTTTATAAAATTAATGCTAAAGAAAAAAAAGACTTTTCTTGAAGTGGATAAGATCTGTTTTTGCCCTTTTCAGGTATGCTCTAGTTAACTTTATTACATTGGAGATTCCAGATAAAGTCATCTTAGTCCTTCATGGTCCATGATGTGTTGAAATATCTATCTTATCTGTAGTATGCAAGGCACATTCATCACTCTTCATTTAAAGAAACTTGAGGGAAAGTCAAATCGTGTACATAGTTGAATTCTCTTTTTTATTGTTTAAAAAGAAAAAATACCTCAAAAAGAATAAAATGTCTTTCTACTCTTTAAAGTGACTTTGTAAAATGCATATTGTGAGATTACATACATGTTGGTTAAAATAATTTATTTTAAAAGTGTGTTCATTTGGGTTTAAAAATATTTTTCCCATATTTCTTCTGACCAAGACTAAGAATGTGCTTCAGGAGGTGCACTAGACTTCTGTCTCTGATAGAAAATCACAACAAAAGTCATCAAGCACAATCTCTGTAAAACCTGTGTACAGTGAGATCATATTTGGAAAGGCTACATATGGATAATGAAGCAATAGTCAGTTGACAAAAAGTGTGAAATAAAACTGTGAAACTACTCTTAGTTAAAGAATAACTAAGTAATTAATAAGAATATGAAGATGCAGAGGTAACAAGAGTGTAACATAGTAAATACTTAGTTACCAGATGAAAACAGATGTGATTCTGAATAGAAATGGATTGCTATTTTCAGATTATTTTGGGGTTTTAGCATAAAACTGCAGTATAGGAATGGATGAACAGATAGGATAAGCAGTGGTCAAACTACTTTTTTGTGCATTATGTTCCTTTTTTTTTTTTAACAAAAAGTGTGTCATCCTTTCTAGTCTAGGTGACTGTGCATCAAGCTTTTAGATTTGGGTGTTTTTTTAATCTGCTCAGTATGAGGCAAATGTTGCAGAAATCTCTTCCAGGCTCCAGACAGAAAAAAAAAGAAAAAAAAGGAAGGAAAATCCTCCAACTGTTTGACGTGATGGCTTGTTACAAGAAAAATGAAAGAGGATTCTTAAGATCCCTCTAAAAAAACCCAACAAAACAAAACAAAAAAGGCAAAAAACCCCCAGAAGTAGGTGAAACAGCAAAGGACTAGCAAAGAATACCTTGCTGGATCTTCTACTTATTACAAAGTTTTATAAGAGAACCTGAACTATTCATGTGTACTTTGAGATAGATAGCCTGAAGCATATTTCCACTAGGAGGCAAAGGGAGGCTGTTCTGATGTTGTAGGTTATTCTTTCTCTGTCAAATCTCAATACTCACAAGGCAAAATTCAATGCACAGAGTATTCCAACTTAAGTGGGACTATGAATGAAAGGGAGCAAGGCAGATAATTAAATTGTTCCTATTCAAAATCTCTCTCGCAGATGTTCTTATGGAAAGACACCATCCATTTCTCAGTTCATACTTAGATAACGTTTTTATGCAGAAATATTCCATAATGTCTAAGGCTCTGCAATACTTTTTGAAAATGGAAGCACATGGTTCAATTTATTTCTGAAGCTCTAGTCTATAATCCTGTGCATCTAAATATAAGGCTTAGTAGGAATTAGTAGTTTTATTAGCATAACAAATCCTTATCTGCTTATTGTTCTTATCATACATTTTGAATACTAGATAAAACTTTTTTTCTGTTTTCTTTTTTCTTTTTTCTGTTTTTTTTTTTTAAACAGTCAGTTGAAAAGTATGTTTTCTGGGCAAGCACCAATTTTATGAGACACTTTTACTAATTCATCTGGATTTGTTCCTCACCTCAATATGAAATATAGTGGCTTCATTTTGCTTTTCTCCTTGAGGAACCTCAAGGCTCTTAAAACCACATTACCAATTAGACCTTCATAGCAAACTACAGAGATACAGCTACTTACTACTCTTACAAACATAATGTAGTTCCAGAACTGTTTGGGATATGTCATACTTTACATCAGCAGCAAATTGATCCACATTTCTGTTAGTAAATCTGCATTTTTTAAATAACATGGGCACACTGGCACCAGGCCAATCAGAAGTATTAAGAGGTCAAAGATAAATTCAGTCTCAAGAGACAAAGATATCGCAACAAACAGTCTCCTTCCTATTTTTAAAGTTTCATCATAACAAATCGTTTATATCCAATGAAGTAGTGGCATAATTCCCACTAATTTCTGAAAATCTGTATCTGGAATATCTAGGAGTCATTAGAGCTGTTTGGTAAAATCATATGTTTAACTAAATATGTACTATTCTAAATGAAAGCATGTATAAATACTATGGGGCCCTGTATTTCTTCTGCTAAGAAATGTCTTCAACTAAAAGAAGACTACTTTTAAATGATTCCTTATTACTATTAGCACAAGTTTGAAAGATCATCACCCACGAGACTGTCAAGAGTTAATATAGCATTTTATTTCATATCTCAGAATAAAAAAAAAAGAACATAAACTAAGAAACTAAGCATTCCCTATTGTTTTACTTATTGAAGTGACCCAACATATACTTAATTTTAGCTTTGCTTTGGCTTGTTAGCACATGGTATTCATTTTCAAGAAATGAAGGAATGTGGTCTCAAAACCAAAGCAGGAAGCCTAGAAAAGGCAGATTATGATGGTTCTGACTAAACACGAAATCCTTATGCTGTTATCTTTTTTTCTTAATTTAATGGAAGTAGGATTGCTTACCTCAAAGAATGTGTCATGTGCCTTGCTTAATAAATGTTAATAAAATGCTTAGAGACTCAGAAAAGTTCTATTTAAATGCCAAATATTATGATAAATAGCATTCTTCATTTTATGCAGAACATTATATTCAAAAACTCATTTCTCTATAGTACACTGGCATATCCAATTTCTAGACTAATAGTATGCTATATGGAATTCATAAGTGCTCCACAGAATAAAACAACACATTATTCCTTTTCTTTCAAAATATATCACACACTTTTACAATAATTTTGACAGGACTCAGAGGGTTAGAAACATAACATACTTGACCATCTCCCTTTTATCATTTACCACATGGCAGATTTATCTACTCTGAATAAACAAATCTGATGTTCCCAAAGAATGCAGGCATGAAAATAAATGAGCCTGAAGTAAGCTGCTGCATAGAATAATAATGTGGCTTCAGAATGATCCTAATCTTTAAAACCAAGGTATTAATTAAATAAAAAGTAATGGCATCTCGACAAAAGCCGCACTCATTTAAAATGACAGCACTAAAACTGCCTGGTAATAATAGTCACAAGATGTCCGTCATGTTTATCTACATGAAGTATATGGCTTCACAGAAGCATCAAGTGCTTCTTAATATCATCTGTACAGTATTTTGTTTGCAAAGTAAAAACAGATAGAGCCTTATGCTTTAAACATCAATGGGAAAGGTATCAAAAATCGCTGTGCAGATTCCCAGGTTATCTGTTTTACTTGGATCTACAGGCTTAAGTAGCATTTTAGTTTGGGTTTCTGAATGATGTTCTAGTGAAAGAAAAACATGTGGAAAGGTTAATAATTTTTACAAGTAATTATCTTGGAAAAAAATTTTGTTTCAGCCTTGGCTGCCTTTCCTGAAAACTTTACTCTACAAAATCCTTGGAGATAATCCTGTCTCTGGGAAGGATTCAGTAATATCTGTTTTCAGTATGCTTTCCAATTAATTTCCTAGGCATTATTTCCTTGTAGAAAACGTGTTTTCTTTTCTTTATGTCAATGTAGTTGTCTGCATTTGTACTTCAGTGTTTATTATGCATACATAGAGCATTCAGACTGGAATCCTTTGGGCAGCAGTGTGAGCACCTCATTCCAGTAAGGAACTAAAGAGTAGGGCTCATTCAGACCCCTCTTAGTTCCTTTGCACCCAAATCATGGAAGTTGGGTTTGGAAATGTGTGTGTGCACATGCCAAGGTGTACAGGGAGAAAGGAGCAGGAGACCCAGAAACGTAGGCACGTCTCACTTATAATAAAAGTAATCCTTTTTGTTCTTTGAATACATATCCCCCTTCCAGCAATTACTAAGCCTGAGTATTTAAAGTTCACATGAAGCAAAGATTAAAAACCAAAGTCTGCTTGAGGTAGGAAAGACACTGTAATGACAACTGTATTAACAGGTGATTATGCTCATTCTCAGAACGTATCATTGTATTTGCCAAGAATCCTTCCTGAAGACACTGAAGTAATGGAACGAGACAAAGAGAAACACAAAACTATGGGTAAATAAAGCATATTCCCACATATGGGAATATCTAACTGTGAATGCATTGGAATTAGACAACAGTCTTGGGGATAATAAAAGGCCAGCAAGAAGTACTTTATAGGATAATCATGATTTCCAAACAAAACCTATTTTTTTTTTTTCTTGAAAACCCTTCTTGGTCAGATTAATTTCTGAGTTCTGAGGAGTTAATGGCAACAAGGAGTATCTTCCAACACAGTATCCTTCCGCAAAAGATGTTTTACTTGCTTGAGAAAAGACCTGGATTCTGCTAATTAATAAGGAATAGGGAAATGCTTTTTTGGCACTTTAAAACACTCTTCAGCTGCTTTGCAATTGAACAATGAAGATCACACTGTTTCCTAAAAGAAAAAGACATATAAGGCATAGTAAAGTAATTGATGAATTATTCCTGAAAAACAGTTCATTCTGGCTGCTCAGAGAGAAGGAGGAATACAGAGCATTGAAGTACTACTGTAAGAAATATTTCCTCTATAAATCACCTTGCTACTCTCAGGTGCACTGAAACCTTCCTCCTATACATCTCTACACTTTCAGAGCATGAAATATTGGGTCAGAATGTTTTTAACAAGTTTGAAGCAGAGGGTGTTGTTTTCCCAGCACAAATACGTCATCCTTTGTTAGTAAATATTGTCTAGTGTTCTCAACCTCCTCCATTATCCAATGTACTAACCAGCATGGCTTCTGTTGAGTCAGCCTGGATGCTGCCTCTATTGCATTTGCCTGCAGAATACCTAGGAGGACAAGGTTTGTAAGAAGTCATCTTTCCTCAGCATAAATTATATACATTTTCCTGTGTAAAAGATGAGCATCTGGGTACTGAAGCTTCTCTCCAGTCATAACCCTACAGACCCATAATACAGTATTGACACTGTTAATAAAAATGTTACAAGCTTCATACGGAGTTTGCAAGACCTCAGGACTGAGATTTGACAGGGTTCTTCTGTCTAAACTTTTGTTGAACTGCCTGATTTAGCAGTAAACATTTTTTTTACAATTGGCTAGGTGGCTGTGGTTAATTTGTTTTATTTTGTTTATCTTTATATGGCAGTACCACAATGGTTTTATTACTAACATAATGATGCTGTATTGAGAAATATAGGCCTGGTATCACAGCTGAGACCTTGGGAAGTGGAGACATGGGATGTGGCGCAGCAGAGCACAGGCACAGGATGGTAAGAGATGAGGCACAGGCTGACATTGGAGACATCATGGCTGTAAATAACTCACCCATGGTCAGTTAATGACATGCAAACCTTAAGCTGGACAAAACTGATTTGAGGAATAATAAAAAGAACAATGAAATAGTTACTGACATACATAGAAGGCACTATACATGGTAAGTTCAGATGTAAAGTGGAGCTGCAGGCCAATGAGAAAAGGAGCAAAGATATAAAAGCATGCTAGAAAACATAAAAATGACCCCAAGTGGATCCTAGAGTGAGAAAGAAGAAAATATCAACATGAACTAAGTGAAGACCTCCAAGTGCTCCAACTCATCATAACACCCCCACCACAAACACTGAAATAAGACTATTGACCTTAGTACTCAGAAGAACAAGGGATTGGTGAATTGCTAGGAAAAGGGATAGAAACTGAACATGTGTATAACAATTTTAACTGTATTATTACTATTGTTAAGACTTTTCCTGTATAGAAGCATATTCTTTCTTTTTCTGTAATAATCAGATCTGGACTAATAATGATTCTTGGATTAGGCTGTAAAGATTTGATTCTACTAACAGTCTATTCTTTACTTTTTATATAAGGTGTGCTTCCTCTTTGCCCATAAAAAAGCTGTTGAGCATAACACAGTCAACATAGACTTTTTGATGCATTTTCTGCTTCCAGAATCTCACCGCCTTACTGCCAATCTCCAAGACAAATGAACCCTGTAGTACTGCATCATGATAACCTCCTAGGTAGGGATTTATGGAGAAATCGCAATAGCAAGTCAGAAACAAGCAAACAAAAATCTATTCCACCAGTGAAAAACAAAAAAGCAATGGATACATCAAAAACTAAGAATAAATATTTATACTTAGGCTAAACTCAAGTTAGCAGATTATTTCCCTGAGAAGATCATTCCAAAAAAGAGAAAAAACATGTCAAAGTGTGAAAGAGGGTTCAGTCTCTAGCCATAGATACAAATCTGTGAGAACTCAGCAGTTCTGTCCATGTCATGTCTTGCAGGCATGGGCACTGAGTCTCTCTAAAATGGCACCTGATACTTAGATTTAGGCAACTAAAGGCTACCGCTACCAGTACTGACTAGTCAGCAAAATGACTCTCCAGAAACTACTTCTAGGTACAACTGACATGACCCAGGATCTTTAAGAGACCTACATCCTTCTGTAAATACTGCTGGAAATGGGAGGCATCGCTCAAGGACATTTAAAACAGCATTTGATACTGATATTAAAGCAACTGAATCCTGTTGAGTGAGTGCCCTGCAGTGTGAGCTGAATAGTTCTCTTGCACCTACTGCTCATATTTGAACATCTAAATATAGGTATCTTATTCTTGAACAGAATTTCACTAAGGAAAAGAAGATTTGCTTCAAATTAGCTTTTGATTTTTTATCTAAGCTGGAACCTCTATTATTTGTAGATTCATTAATTTCTCTGCTCATTCCTACCCAAAGCTATGCTCTTACATAGCAGATAGTAATTCATATTAAAATGATTGACATCTCTACATGTGAAGAAACATGAAAGTGCACATGAAGAAGAACTTTAATGAAATAGCTTCATTTTCAAATGCATTTCTACAGGTTACATTTTAAGCAGTCTGGTATAGGGGCTAAAGCAATAGTCCAAACAACCAAACAAAAGACATTTTCAACAGAAACATTAAAATAAATCCCCACAACAAACTCCAAAGAAACAGCCATTTATTGGATTAAAATATCCCTCTATATGAAAATCTTCTACTGAACAAATCTTTGCTATAAAATCATCCACTGGAGAAAAAACTGTGCTATAGAAATCAGGACTGGGATGAGTAATAATTATATTGAAAGTGTAAACACATTTTGGAAAGCATTTTCATGTCTTTTAAAGCTTCTACAGTCAGTTCAGCACAGTTTCAAATATGTAAAATGTATTTTATGATCACTAATGTTCTCATCCTGAAGCAGCATTTTCCTGGCTCAAATAGAAGGAGGACCAGAACTGTTCTGGTCTGCTCTAGTAGCGAGGGACTCAATGATTAATTTGCCCTATGCAACAATGCATTCATCCATCTACTTATTTAGTTATAAAAGCTTAACAGAGCTTTCCACAGGAATTGCAATATTTTAGAACTTACATTAGAGGGCATAATAAATATAATTGTGATGCTTTTGCTGGTACTACAGAAATTAGTACGTTTCCAGAAACACATTTTGAAATATTCCTTCTCCCAAAAGACTAGTTGGAAACAAGATAGGAGCCTTTAAAAAAAAGGTTTCAGCTTTATCTTATGAATTCTGAAGGAGTTTCTGAAGACTAATTCAAGTACAAAGGCTAAAAAAAAAAAAAGAGAAAATGCAGATTATATTGCATAATGAAAAAGGAGAAACAGAGAAGAGCATGCCTCAAGGAAAACACATAACCAGAATATGAAGGTTATACTCCCATCCGATTCTGCATGTTAGTGTGATGCAGAATCATAATTTTTTTTTTTTAATGTTTTTCTTTCACTTTGAGGAGAATGTGATGGTATACAATAAAATGTGCTGAATTTGTGTTTATGGTCTGGTTCTTAACTCCAGAAGCACTGACTGTTGATGACAGACTTTCTTAGAGAACTATCAGTATTTAGCATGCTGTTTTCTTAGGATTTTGCTTTATATGCTTATATAAAAGGTATACGTTTTCAACATACTTTAAAAAGTTCAGATTTGTATTTATATTGGATAAGTTTGCAAAAGTATCACAGAAAATAAATTTAATATAAAGAGTAAGAACATGAGTGTCTAACACAGATTTGCACGTATGGGCTGGAGGGAGTAAGCACAGACGTGTGCCCTTACCCCCCCAAAAGAAAAGCTTAAGAAGGGGCTAATGCCCTTTTCAGTGGTGATTACTGAATAGAAACTGGACCTTGGATGTCTCCCTCCTGACTTCGAAATGGTAATTCATCATTGCTCTCTAGAGAGCCTCTCTCCGCTCCACATGGGAAGAAGCTATGTGGTTACATTGGACCAGAAAACAAAGTGAATATGAATCCCACCTTAAAGCTCATTACACTATCATCATTAAAATTACCCAGAAATATGCTTTCCATAAAATATATTTTTTCTGCCTGCTAGGGAAGCAACATGGGCTCCAGGTCAAATGCTAGCAATTCAATAAAATATTTTTTTTAAAAAAAATTCTACTGAAGAAAAATACACAACATGTCAGATCATATAATGTTATCGTTTTACATTAAATATCATCAAACCATCCACAGATATAAAGACACAGTCAGACACTTTTGCCCTCACTTGTTTGGATGCATCTCAGTAACCACATAACAGTGACAACAGCAGCATCATATCATTCGGTATGTTAAAAATGGTGAAGTGTTTTAACTGCACCTTTTACAGAAGCATTATGTTATTAAGAGGTGTGTATTTAATGCAGTTGTCTTGCTCTGTGATGAAATTTTAAAAAATTAACTCTGGTCAAATTCTGCTTTTCCTGTGTCGCTGGTAGAAAGGATCAAAACACAGTATTTTAAAAGGTGTCAGAGTAGGAGTCTACACTGGAGAAATAATTAAGGCATATAGCAGCTTCAAATCTCTCCCATTCATCAGTCAAAATATTTCAGGTGGGAAAAAAACCCCACAACGCTATAAAAACAAACAAACGATAAAACCCCAGAAAATATAACACAAATTGATGACAATCCTGCCATTCTTCATTATGGCAAAAAAAACAGCAGACAGCAGTACTGTTGGATTAAAAACCTAGAAATCCACAACTTATTTCGAACCCCTAACTGCAGTAAGCCAGCATAGTTCTCCTAGGCTCATAATTGTCATTAAGTTATAATTAATATGCTTTACATCACTGAAGAGTAACACCCAATTCCTTAACATTCTAGTTTCTAATGGAAGCTACTATTTTATTCTAAGTATTGATACCACATATAGTTTCTTCACTAATGAAAAGATAAACAAACAAGAAAGGCCTAATCTCTCTCCAAAATCATAAGAATTTGGACTAGAAGAGTCAGATTACGTTAGCTGCAAGGATAACATACCTCTAGCAGTGAGATAAGACATGACTGTTAAAGTATCTTTAGCTGACTGTCAAGCTTCTAATTATCTCCAGTAGACTGAAGATAAAAAAAGCCAACTGGATTTTCTGCCTCCAAGATTATTTGCTATGCTTAGACATTGATGTTCCCCTTTAATCAAGACAATGTTGACATCACTGCATTAAAAAAAATGTTTGAGATAAAATATAATTTGGATATGTCTACTTGTCTCATTTACATATTTTTCCAATTAAAGATAAATATTTCTATGTACTCAAAATGTTTTGTTCCAGATTTACAGCAATCTGTATCACAAACCTGCAATTTAGCAAAGCTGCAGTTTTATCAGTTCCTTTTCACATTTTCTAGTGAATTTTCTCTCCAGATGAACTCATCTCCCATTTTATTTATAGAACTTTCTTCTGGTGACTTAAGACAAGAAACTACACCTCCTATTGGGTAAACGTTTTGTTTCAGTCAATAGAATATTGATTTAAAAATTAAAACCTCAAGATATTAGAAATAATCTATTACAGGTAAATATTTATTTCATTAATAATTATTTTATTGTGGTTTAGTTCTGGTTTTAATTGGTTATGTGCAATAATTGACAACCTGGAAATAATTTGTCTAATTACAATTGCAATAGTTTCTTCCCCGTGTTGGTTCATTTAGACATTGTCAGATACCATGCATCAGATTTTGCCTTTTAGTGTCTTATCTTTGTCCTAAATGTTAGTGGTCTTTTTGTTATTGATCAAAAAACTGAAAATATTAATTTTATGGAAAATTTCAACATTTCAAAGTTTTCAATATCTTTTGTGGAATACACATTAGAAAAGCATTATGTAAATGGATGAAATTAAAGCAAACATCATTTCCAATGGAAATTACAATTCATGTGTCATATTTTACATTGTTGCTGGCATAATAAGATAATGTAAAAATAAATGAAAAGATGTTATAAACTCTTTTCATTCAACATTTTTTATTTCATTTTTATCAGTGACCTCACCAAAATCAATTTTATTTCTGGCCAAGATTCTGACTATGGCAAAACATTTCAACAGAACTTTTCTGATGAGCTCTAACACAGTAACAAGTGTGTCCCTGAAAGTAAGCTAGCATGCACTAGACAGATAGTCTCTATTTAAAATGACTGATTTTCCATTTCAGTTCAATTTGGGTACAAGGCTTTCTGGCAAAACAAAGAAAATAGGCTCACAGCGTGAAAGCAGGCAGAAGCAGAGATGAAATTATACACTGGCTGGCAGAAAGGAGACACAGATCTCCTGGGCCCTAGGGCAGCCGAAGTCCTCCAGCCTCCAGGCACAAGCTACCACCACCTTGGCCATATGTGTCTCAGTTCAGAAAGCTGGTGGGTGCTGGCCAAAAAGATGTTATATTTCTTGACACCAATAATATTAATTCATGTGGTGATGAGAAAATAGAATATTACCTTATTTCTAAGCTTACCAACTTTTTACTTATGCATATTTGTCAGCCAAGTTCAGCAACTTACTTATAAAAGAGGCATTGATAAAATTATGCACTTCAGAAGTGGTTTTGTTTCATCAGTGAATAAAATGTCATCAACTACTTTAAAAATATATATATATAAGGGCAAATCAAAATGAGTTAGGGGGTTATTTGAATAAAGGTGTACTTTATTATGAATATTTCATAATGTGATACATAAATCATAGTAGAAAAGCCTGTACTGCAAGTTAACTCAGGGGATGTTGGAAAGGTTAAAGCCTAGATAAGTAGATAAGTAATGAATGAGGGAAGGAAAACATAAAAACTTTTTCTTGGTAAGGTAAAGTATTGTATCATGACAGATTTTTCACAGAATAGATTTATTAGTATCTTCAAGCAAAATTTTGCTAAGGATCTTACTCATTAGAGGGGAAAAATGGACTCACGCTGTCATCACCAGCTGTTTCTACAGTTAGCATTATAATAGATTTTTCTTAGTCCAAGGTTTCCCTAGGTGTCTACAAGTGAAAAGTAACACTTAATTTATTTCCTCTCTTTCTCTCAGTATTCCTTCCCCTTCGTTACCCCCTCCCGCCCCCAAAAAAGAAGAATTAAATAGATCAAGATTTCAGTAGAGTTTTGAAAAGAAATATAGAATAATTCTGCACTGTTTATACTGTCCAGGTTCATGTCGTTGAACAGAGTTGGGTTTTTTTAATAAATTAGAGCTCATAACAGAAAGGAACATTTGTCCAAGATGGTATCGTGTTAAAGTTGAGGGAAGTGGTAAAATTTTGATAATTTTGAAAAGTTCAGAATGATACAATATTAGTCTTGCTGTAAAAAAGAACTGTGTTAATGTTTGCAAAAATATTCTCAAATAGCATCTATGTGCTATATTAAATTATTTTTCACATCACTTTTTTTGAACTAAGAAGCATTTTCAAATCATTCAATATCAGTGATTTACACCACCAAAGCTTAACAAGGTTATTAAAGTATGATTATACATTCCAATACATCATTGGTCATTAGAAAAACACAACAACGCAGAAACATATGCAAATTGAAGTTCATTAATGGAGCTCTGAGAAAAAAAGCATTATCTTAGTTTATAATTATTTTATAAACATTCATGTAAAATAATATTCTAAAGCTTATTTAATTCTCACTTTTACTCTTATACATATGGAACTGTAACACTCCTAAATTCAGTATACAGCTAAATGTTAAAATTGCCAAAACACTATCAAAATACTATTTGGACTGGTATAAAGAGTTGGAATGAAAAAAAAAAAAATAACCAAGAAGCTACTAATTTAATCAAGAGACCTCAATAACGTGTCTGACCACCATAACCAAAACAGGGTTTGTAATGGTAAGCATTGGAAAGATTCTCTGAGTAGGTTTGCTGGGGAATTCAGCATGCATGAATAAATATGGATCATCTCAAGGCAGCACCACTTTTCAGATTACACCACACTTAGCAAGAACTCTCGTTCATGTTGGAGATGGAGGGTGACTGGATGAGTGCAGCAGCTGGAGTGCTGTATGGGCCTGACAGGCTGACAGACAGCCCTCACTCTTTTATTCACTGCTGAGCAATATGGTGGAGAATAGAGAAACAGAGGTGTAATACTTGAATTATTGACAGCAGAATAACCAGTATCTAGCTCTACCTAAATCAACAAAGCAAAAAGAACTATCAAGCCTCTTCTCACAAGGCTGACACAGGATTAGGTTATGTTGAAGTCCTTTATTTTACTGGAACTCTTCAGTACTCAGCATGTCAAAGGAATGCACAAGTTGGAAAGAGAGAAAAGGATGGCTGAAAAAGAACAATTAACTTACTTTTGCAGGTCAATTATTATATATTGTCATGCTTATTTTTAAGAGCAAACAAATAACATAGACTACAAAAATCCATGTAGGTACAACACAATGCTTTCTGATGCTCAGAATGTGATCTTCTTCACAGCAGCCACAGTAGGGCCACTCATTTTCCATAGAAAGAAAAAAAATATAACTGCTTACCTCTGATCCAACACACATAAAAATATTTGATTTAAAGTAGAGTACTCCCTTAAAAAAAACCCACCAGCTTAGCACCTCTGGTTTCAGCTGAAGTATTTTGAATTTATCCATCTTGGAAAAAAATCTGAGGCACAGTCTAACCAAAATTTGATAACAATAATGATAAGTTTGGGGTTAGATTTTTAAATTAAAAATTAAAAAAAAGCAGTATAAATATCATATTTATTTAAAACAGTGAGGAAAAGAACCTGGTGATAAAAGCGATGGAAAGAAAAATGCAATGTTCAGTAACCATCCTTCTAGGAGATGCGTTGACCTGTGCTAGACATTTCTGTATTGCAGAGTTCACTCCCATATATTTAAGACCAGATAAATTTTACTTACTGGGTCTATTTGAGAGTTTCAGACTGATCTTTTAGCCACACTCATAGTTTCTCCCCATCAGATACATGACACAATCCAAGCAGCTGCAATCCATGAAATATGTCATTCAGTTGCAGGCGCACTTCAGAACTTGTTCTGTTATTTTGTTTCCTGGTCTGACTGGCCTAAGTTTACCTTACTTCAGCCTCCCATCTGTTTGTTACCATCTCCAGATTTGCCTTAGCTTTTCCCTTTTTTCCTCTTTCTCTGCCTTGCAATACAGATCTTTAGCCTAGTTTTTGGCCAGGATCTCAACCCAGCCATTTGGCTCAGCATTTTACCACTTCCCTTTTCAAGAACTTCAGTTTGGTATCTTCTGTTTCCCAGTTATGGTATGCCTTACCTTAAGTGGTGTATGTTTTCTGTTATCAGCCAGCCCTAGCTGTTGGTCCTTGTCTCACCTGCCTGGTATAGATCCCTCTCTATATGTTCATTCCATAATATGGGAGAGCACAGAAGCACAGGACCTATATCAGTTTGTTTTGGGTTTTTTTGTTGTTGGTTGTTTGTTTGTTTATACTAGAAATTCCACAAAAACACAGGAATCCAAAGCAGAGAAAAAATTAGAAGGTGTAATGTAAAGCATCTAGTCATCATGATCTCTGGTTATTATGAAAATACAGATGGAAATAGGGAAGAAAAAATATTTCAGTGTATTATATTGTAGAGATTCTGTACAGGTACACCAAGAAGATGAGCACTTAGAGTCCTAGTGTGCTGTATGCAGAAGAACTGCCCTACTGAACAGAGCAAAGTTGATGGTTTCATAATTTATGATGCTTTGCTAATCTATATGCAAAACACCATGTCACTACCTTGTACACATCATTGGTAGGAATGTTTTAGGGAGAACACACAGGAGTTGTGTGTCACTCAGTGTGAATTGGTTTTAGAATGCAAGATAGTACATAGCAAAATATTAAGGTTTCAAAGTTTGATTTTGAGTTTCTCAATAGAAAGTGCATCAGTTTCCACTCTTGGTAAACAGTTTAGGGGAATGTTTAAATGGCTTTGTGCTTCTTAATTAAATTGTCAGGAAATTTCTGACAGACAACAAATGTAGTTCAATACGTGATTCAGGAAAGAACACATATAAGCAAATCATTTGATTAATCTGAACTATGGAAAATCTCTTTAGTACAGAAGTGTGGTGCTGCCTAAAAATCATGATGAGAGAACACAGAGAAGATCTGAGAGAAGAGCTCACCAAGGTCAAGGCTGATTTCAGTTCTTTTCTGTACCATTAAGCCACTCAATTTTCCTTATTAGTATCTTTTCTAGTATTGTCAATACTATGTATTCATATAATGATATTCCCAGGTGAAAAATAAAAACTGAATCATGACTGATGAAAATTCTTTCATAGTGAAGGATATAAAATTAGCATAAAGCTCCAGTTCAAAGGAAATTTGCTCTTCCTCAATCATCTAACAGTTAACTTATAACACATTAATCATGTTATAGTTTCTTGCAGAAAACCCTTTCTTCATCACCAAAAAACTATGGGGAATTGGCAAGAGGGCTTAGCAATTTTTTCCAAAAGGAGTTTCTTGTAAATTTCAAATCTAGTCAATGTTTTATTAGCTGGTTACAGCTGATTTGCACTTTGGGGCTACAAGCCTCCATCCTCTCAGTAACCTCAGATCGATGGCATTCAAGCACTACAAGAGATATTCAGATTCAGATGTTGTTGGAGATAAAGATTCAAATCTGTTTATTCAAAGAGTGCCCTAATGAATATACTTCCTAGTAATATCTTTTTGCAGTTGTTCTACCTGACATAAATCATCTATTCTCCTCTGGCTCAACAGATATTCATTCCATATCCTGTTATGTAGGTCATTTGCTTCAGATGGTGAAGAACTTTGTTCCTGCTCCTGCTTTGAATCAAGTGCACAAGGACTGTATAGCTTTCCAGCTCTTAGTGGGTGCCCCATCCAACAGGCTATTGTCTACTCTCATCTGGGTCCAGAAATAGCACCTTAGTGACACTTCTGTAGGAAGCAGACATATGAAAGATACAATTCTTCCTCATTTTTTTTCTCCAGTCTGTTCTAGAGACAGTCTTCTCATGCCTTGAAGAAAGTGATCCAAGCGCTGCTTTACTCAGAAAGTAAAAGCAGAAAATATTCCTTAATTTGTTTGAATTCTAGGTTTCATGTTTATATTCCAGCAAACCATGCTTGCTTTATTATAAATGCATGTAAATGAATGCATGAAGAAGCTCTCAAAGGTTTAATGATTCATTTATTAAGAATCCTTTCCACAAACACTTACCAGAGGAACACTTTATGTCCATTTAATGATCTAGGTTATAAAAATCTGTTCATTAGAATTCATCTTAGGCCATCAGAAATATTAAAAAGTTATGTCCTGTTATACAATGCAGGTTGAAGCCTTTGCAAATTCAGCCTTTTCCCACAAGATGTTTATTTTCATCAGTGCAGACATGCTGAACAGTCAGGCTGGCATATACATTTGCTAATCCAGCTTGATACTGCCAGCATTATTTAGGTTACTCAAGTCATTAGCTACACAAAATAGGAACTGCAAACACGTGGGGTTTTTTCTATCCTGATTAATTTTCTTAGTACTTAATCTCTGAGGTTTAAGAGATCCTTTTCCTTTTCAGTGATTAAAAATACTTCATTTAATATTTCCATACTTTAAATTCAGAATTCAATATGATGCATTCAATTGCTTATGCATTGTAACTCCCTTTTTATAATGCAAACTCTGTCATTAAGACCTTAGAGCTCTCTTACATCAGCAGCTCCTGACAGGAATGTAAACTTGTGAGTGTGCTGGAACTGTTCAGTGTGAGTAGTAAAACTCCCACTCATGAAAAAATTGTGGGGCACACTTAAAAATTTTCAAATGCTATGAAAAAAAAAGGGGGGGGGGGGTGGAGGAAGACCCATCACTTCTTAATAAGCATTGATGAAGAAATAAGCAAGCAATCATAAACCACAAAAACAGTAAAAATGTGAACAGCTAAGAAATAAAAAAGTGGATGAGAATAGATAAGCAACTTCAGAATGGGACAATTTTCTAAAAGATGATGTGTTACCACACAGAAGTGCTATGTAGCAATTTTAGTGCGTTCTCTCAGAATATGAAGTTTCTGTAAAGTGATTCTCCACTAAGCCTCTTAGTAAGATGATTTTAAAACTAACGAAAGTCTTGTTATGAAGCCATCCAGCAAAAGCATCAGAAAAGGACAAAGAGGATAAGTATTCTTTCTTACTTAACCCTAGAATATTGTAAGAACTAGATGTATTTTCTTTTTAATTCAGAATTGTCTAGAACTGAGTAGCTCATGTCTAAACCTAAATGGGACCCAAAACTAGGTGGGAAAGTGCTTAAAAGAGTCTGAGGAAACCAGTATGGTAGACACACCGCAAGTAATCCTAATACTAAGCCATAGGACTGGGTTCCTGAAAAGAAACAGATGCAGCCACTCTATTAAAACAAAGGTGATGGTGTTGCTGGCAATGTTTTCTAGTATTCTAAAAGTTTTTGAATATCTGAAATTAGAAGCCCTGGGTTTTCAGCAATACAGAGGTTGAATCCAAATTTCATATATTTTTCAGAATTTCAATACAGATTATAACTCATCCTGTCTTGCTAAGATTATACCAGAAATATGCCAAATTCTTCGAGTCCGGGCATATACAGAACTATATCATGTCTGGAAATAGGCTCATATCAAATATGTATGCTTTTTATTATCAGAAAGAACAAAGATTACTCACAATTCTAGGAGACATCACATGAATGGAAATGGAAAAGAAAAATTTTATTATGTTATCTCATTGGTTCTTAAAGGAGAAAATAAGATTGGTCTTTGGGCACCTCACATAGACTAAAAGTGTAAAATTACTTAGGCCAAAGAGTCATGCTCCTTGTAAACCCATCCAAGAGCATAAGGGACAAATTCTACATTCAGTCTTTCTCTTTGCAATATCGAGTAAGTTAAGGAACAGAGTTTCTGAAGATGTGATCTCCCTATATCTTTCCTCCTTGAATTCCTCTCAGCATTTAGGCTTTTAGTCAGCTGTTTCATGTTTCTTTTTTTTTTTTTTTTTTTTGGTTTGCATCTATTGTCTGGAGAGATACTTGATCTTCGCCTCTGGAAATTCCAAAAAATAGGTGTTCACAGGGGATAAGGAAATTCTGACCACTTGCTACATGTTGTCATGTTCAGTAGTAACCCCAGTTATTCACGAGGTAGGACTGTGTCACAGACAGACACAAGGAAGGTTTGGGTTGCTTTAAGAGAGCAGAGTTTGACCCTTGCTCACCTGCAACTGGCACTAAATCCTCCATTGCCTCTTCTGAACCACTGAAGTACAAAGTTGCCATAAGGTAAAAGGGTAAAAACTATTTTCAGCCTGTCTATATTTTTCCCCCTGAAATGCATTGAGACACCAGTCTGTCAAAGGGGCTATGGGTGACTGCCCTGGTCAGAAGGCAGGTGGCAAACAGATCCTATTACAAAGTCTCAGAAAATGGAACAGGTAAAGCTAAAACACAAATATAAAATAGCACGTGAACACAAAAATAACAAAGTCATAGCAAAAAAAAAATTATCTTCCTTAGTATAGTAAGGAAGGGATTAATGTTAGATAAGAATAGAGGGTTTGTGCCAGCCCTGAAATAATAGATCCAGGGATAAACAGATCTTTTTGAAAATGCATAAAGTTCAACTGGCAATGGAAGAAATGGGGACAAAACTAGACTAGTAGACTTTCCATAAGATGCAAGAGATCCACAGAGAGAGCACAGAGCTCATGGCCCTGTCACCTACTTTTTCAACCACTCAGATAAGAAGTCTTAATTAGGAATCAAGTGCCAGGATGACCTTTGTGTTTTACAGACAAAAATCATTGCAGCAGAGGAACTTATAGGCTCTATATAATGTCTGACTTTGGTAACTGCACAAAAGGCCAAAGTCTAACAGTCTGGATCACCGTATTGCCTTGGGGCTGAATTTGCACTTTCTGTAGCTGCTTTCCTTTCACTCTCTCTCTCCTCTTTACCCCCTCCAGAAGCAGGAGAGAAGCCAGTCTTACAGCTCTGCCCTGCCCTGAGTACCCTTCCCTCAGGAACCTGGTACTGCAGGACCTGAGACTGCACCAACAATGTGGTACGAGTTGATTGCACCACACTGAAGTCACCACTAGCAGCCAAAAGCTCAGACACAGTAACAGCAAATATAGAGGTCGTTCAGGATTCTTTATATGTCATACTGTCATATGTTATTTGCTTTTTTGTTTATATGGACATTATATTGAAAGAAAGAAAATAAGAGAAAAATATAGAAATAGTACATATAGCAATATATAGGCTGTTAAAATCACCTAACTTTTTCATTATTGCTGAAGAAATTGCTGTTCTGAGAAATGCCATTTTCTAAGAAGTTCTTTTTTCCTCTTCTCCCTGACTTAAATGTCTCCATGACACTTCTATCCACCACTTGAAATTTATGCAGAAGCAAACACAAATTAAGTTGCTATTAGGTGTTTACTATGAAAAACAGTATTCTGCTTGTATCAACTGGTTCAGTTTAGCTGCTGAAAAACAGAACACACCGACCTTCAAAACTGAAGACTTTTCTGAAAATTCAACCAAAATAATTCTGCCTATAAGCAAAGCTCTTTGCAGAAAGCTACATTAAGTTTTCCAGCTGAGGTGCATTAATATTTTAGTCAAGTCTTTCATGGCATTTAGTGTAGCATGTATAATGCAGCATTTGAAAAGTTGCCTGACTCTCTTAGGATCATATTTCTGTAATTTTGAAACCTGGTAGGATATGGGTAACTGCAGTAATTATAGGCCAATTTTCTTAATTAATGCAGTCTGCAAAATACTCACACAAGCAATAGCAAAAATGATTAGAACTGATTCCTACCAAAATTAATTCATAAAAAAAGAGACACTCAAACAATAACATAAGACTTTTCCTTGACCTCATTAATGAAATTTACAATAAAAGTAATGAAGTGATAGATATAGTATCAGCTAGAGTAAAGGGGCCTAATTCAAAATTTGATAGTGTAATGTGCTTTGTTACCAGAGTACAACCAGAAAAATGCAATGGAAAAAAGAAAAGTTATTTTTCTGGAAACATAATTTCTTAATTAGTTTAAGCTACTACTGATATCAAAGATATATATCAGCACAACAAGATTCTGTGGCTTTTGGCTTATTTTTGGCAAATAAAATGAAGTAATCAGAAATTTCTGTTACCCTTGCCAGTTTTCAGTCATGATGGTGAAAGTTTTAGAAAAGACTGATACAAAAAAACCTCAAAGATAATTAAAAATTGGGAATAAGGATTGTAACTTTTCACACTCTCAGTCATTTTCAACTGAAATGACCTAAGCAGTTCAGATCATTAGGCTCAAACCCAAACTCCATTGAAACCAACAGAAAAACAAAACAAAACAAAACCAAACCAAACCTTGCAATAATTCTGGACGATTTTTAATCAGAATTAAAACTAATATAAGTTAATGTATTTAAGAACTACTGTGAATATGATTATCACCATTTGCTATGAAGACTTATTATATCAGAAGTAGCCAATATCTAGTGTTATTAAAGACAAATGTCTATTTACAAAAGATATGAAGGGAAACTGAAAGTAATTTTATGGGAAAATATCTAACAAAGCAAAACATTTTTGTTACTTGCTGACCTTCTTTTGGTATCATTTTCTAAGAAACATAGCAACTTATCTGATTAGGCATTGACAGATACTATATTGTACTAGAAAGAAAAAGTTCCTGAAAAAAAAAGTTCAGAGTGCCTCAGTGTTTTGTCAAATGAGCAACAAAGCCACCAGGATAATGAATAATTTTCTGAATTTTTAAATACCTTTTTTTTTTATTATTACAAAGAAGCTTTTTTTTTTTTCCCTATTAACAGGTATATCTCTCTTACTTTAGACTCTTATGGAATCAAGAGCAACAAATTATGAAAATTTATATAAACTATTACATTGGTAAACAAAAAGATAATAACTATTGATGCGATCCTAGAACAAGCCTAAAACCATGGATACACATCTAGAGATCTGGTATTAGCTAGGACAGATTGGTTCCGCTCTGTTGCACTTTGCACCGTTATGCTGGCATGAAGTGGATTTAAAGTGAGTTCAAAATGCAGCATGCAATTATCCACAACTAGTAACATACAAGCTTGTAATCCTACCCCACCAAGTAGCCTATCACTACTCTACTAGCAAAGCTTCAAGATGTTTAGAGATGAGAATTTTGTCTTGAATCATAAATTAGGGTCTTGGACAATCAGCTTCTGACATGTGCAGACATCTAGTTGCCTGCTCAGCTCAGGGAAAACTTCCAAGCTGCAGGGGAAGGCAGGACTTCTGACAAAGCTATCCTCAGAACAGCTCTAAGTGCAATACTATCTTGGAAAGAGATCAGCTCATTTCAGCTTTTATCCAGCCAACTTGGGAGAAGTTGCAAATGACCCATATAATAACATGCCACGTACATATACTGAAATCCAACATATTAAGTTTACTTAATTTTGTTCAGCTTGGAGAAGAGAAGGCTGAGGGGTGCCCTCATCAGAGTCTACAACTTCCTCAAGGGGGCAGAGGAGGGGGAGGTGCTGATCTCTCTCTGGTGACCAGCGATAGGACACAAGGAAAGGGAATGGAGCTGAGTCAAGGGAAGTTCAGATTGGACATTAGGAAAAGGTTCTTCACTGTGAGGGTGGTCAGTCACTGGAACAGGCTCCCCAGGGAAGTGGTCATGGCACCAAGCCTGTCAGAGTTCAAGGAGCATCTGGACAATGCTCTTAGTCATATGATTTAATTTCAGGTAGTTCTGAGAGGAGCAGGGAGTTGGACTTCATGATCCTTATGGGTCCCTTCCAGCTTGAGATACTCTATAATTGTACTTATGTCCACACAGATCAACTACTGAACCAACATCAAACTGTGTCTGCCTGTTGTAACCATACATGCAAAATTTCATGTATTTCAATGTCACCTGGCTGCTTTTCCAGAGACCTTATAGTCAGATATCAAAAAAATGAGCATCTTTCCAGGCAACATAAGATTCAAAGAACTTTTAGGTCCCATAAGAAAGCTAGAAGAAAGAAATTCTGATTACAAATCCTGCAGGATCACAAAACAGGTTGTGTTGTTCTCTTATTGTCTTTTGTTTGTTTGTTCATAAATTGTGACAGAACCAGCTAAGGGCTGGTAAATGTTGTAAGAAACCTCTGAAAAGACAGATTAATGGCAATATCAAAACAAACAGCTAAAGATGCACAAAAAATATAATATAACCCATAAATACAACATGAATAACCTTTTATTCATGAGTATGCAATGCATTAATGCAACTCTAATATCATAACTGCCATGTGATTTAGAGCTTTCCTGACTCCCGCACAAAATTATGTCCCTCAGTTTGCAAGTTTTATCTGAGAAAAAGTTACCTAAGTATCTTGCACTTTTCCATTTGATAGAACTCAAGACCTTTGACTATTCAATTATCATATGTAAGAGACAAGTTTAAAAAACATTGTATACATCTATATGCAGCCACAGTATCATGGAGGATTTGCTGTAGGTGATGTTTAAGCTACTGCAGCTCCACCTAACTTCTGGGGAGGACAATTCAGTGTTAGTGGGATGTAACAAAGTAGCATCCCCCAAAGAGCTCTGTTCCCACACTGCATCCACAGAACTATTACAGAGGAATGGCTACAGCCACTCTTTCCTGTTTATCTGAATTCACTGACTATTTATAAGATATTTGTAAAAAAGAGTAAATTTACTCTGTATTCCCATTCATAGGCAAATGCAATTTCTTATTACCAACCAAAGTGCAACTATGACATCTATTCAGCAGGCAAAATGTTCTTTCTAGCTTTCCAAAGGTAGCTTATACATTGATCATTTATTGTTAAGAGTAAAAGGCATGCAGAGTAAAAGAGGAAGGAGGTTTGGCTTTCCGTTTAAATGGAGTCCTATTCTCCCTACATACCTTTATCATTTACTTCTTATGTCTTTCTACTTAAAAAAACCCAACCAAACAAACAAAAAAACCGCTTTTAATTGCTAGAACATCCTTAAGTGGTTGGCTCTCCTGGTGAAGAATGTCAGCCCGTTTCTATTTGTAAAACACAGTCTGACTACCTTTTTCTTCACTTGCACAGCACTGCTTTCCCTCACTTGTGCTTGTTTTCCATCTGGAAATCTTTCTGTGCAAATTTTGAGGAACTGATATGTTTACCTTGGATTTCCAGATGTGCAAGTTATCCATATGATATTTATTACATAGCTAATAGCATCAAACTTTTCACCAGTGGCTGCCATTCATCCAGAAACATCTGACATACACACACTGTAGTTGTAGGACATCAAAGGTATGTCTAACATTCTCTGAAAATGCTGGATGTAATGGCCATAATCTGTGTATACCGTCAATGTGGAGACGGAGTAGGTTTGGTGCTTCAAGAAAACATCAGACTCCTTCACACATGATAAACAGCATGTTATGGTCATCTAGGAGATCCTCAATCAATATATGGTAACCCTGTTCATGCATCAATAGATTTGGAAGACCTGGGATTAGATATAGCTATATTCCTATAATTCCCTATTCATAGTAATTCCTTGTTCAATGGTAACATACAGATTACTTCAGCACAAATTGTGGAAACTGTATAATACATTTGAGTTTGGATAATAATATGGGAACTTGCACTACCCTTCCATCATGATCTATAATTACATACTATTAAACAAGATTGGTAGGATTTTTTTTAGTTTTGTCTGTCAGGGGATAGAGGAATAGGTTTACTTGTATTTCCAACTGTCATTTAATCTTGCAGGGAGGGCATTCAGGAGCAAAGAAAAGTATTTGTCCTTTCAAATTAAGTTTTCAGAAATTTATCTTGAGGAAAACATAGGAGCTGTATCCCAGTTCTTTGCCAAAGTTTGAAAAAATGTAAGTTTCACATTAAAAAAATTCTCCACAATTAGTATTCATATTTTCATAACAGTCAGATGATCTAATCAAGATTAAGGCTATGAGGCATTATTATGGAAACTAAAAATATGGAGTCGAAGAGGTAAAGGGAAATCAGTCATAGATCCTGTGCTATTTGCTCCCCGTGGTTCCCTGTATGCTGCCAGCTCCAAGCTGCTGGAAACAAACATTGCGATGCTGCTGTGCTCACTAACTCCAATGGACTATGCAAACAGGGTGGTGAGCATATTGAAACAATTCCTTGGAAGTGTATTAATAAATTAAAACATCTTACACAGTAAGATATTGTCTTTGAAATTTCCCAGGCTTGTCAAATCATCTTGACAGCACATCATGCCCTGTTACACTGGCATATTAGGTGAGGCTGAATGCCAGACTAAGAATGCATGAATGCAAGAATGCAATTATCCTAGCCCGAGTGTCTTCTTAACATTCCGTATTTCTTCAGCATTACCAAATGTTATACTAAATAAGAACCAAAATTGCACTGTTACTTGTGTGCAACCACAGAGGATCTTATAGTTCACACAGGTTAGAATTTATTTTTAAGAGTACCAACTTTACATCTAATGCTGAAGCCTGACTATGCATTTCAAGTTTTGTATGTACATGAAGCATGGGCTGATTAAACTAATTTTGATCATGATTTTTTTCTGTTAGTAGGAATCTCATAACATAATTACCTGATAAGGCTCACTCTAGTCACAGCACAGAAAATTCATTATGTTTTTCAGAAAGGTTTGAATTTGAAAGGTTTCAGCAGGGGTAAGGATAAGTGAAGATCTACCAGTAAAGACTGACTTAATTCTAGCTATCTATAGGGTGTTTTTATGATGCTTTGAAAGCATTTCCTACATTAAGGAGTAAGCGTCATTGATACCCACCTTATCTGCCACCCAGAACAGTTTGGGGTTTGAGTTTACAGGAATACTTACAGAATCAGTCTTCTTAGCTATTTTTTTCCACTCAGTGAAATAAAACCTACATAAATAATGATTCAGTATAGTAACTAACTATTTGCTTCAGGTTAAACTCATCTTTAAAGCCTATTAATTTTGGTGACATTTAAGGTTCGCACATGTTTTAGGTACCTTGCTGAACTGGACTTCCAGGTTAGCCTGCTAGCAGGTATTGTGTGCATCCCATGACAGCCGTTCAGTCTTTCCTGACAACTGCTGTCAGTGCAGTGTTCTGAAATATCAGACATAACAGCATTGTCCAGCATGTACCTCCATTTTAATGTTAACAACAGACAGAATTTCAAGATCAATTACATCTGTTTGTCTTTCTAACAGAAACATATATGTATTAAGATACATAACGAGTTTCCACTGTTCTAATGACTTTTAAATGTTAAACATGAATTATTGCCTGAGGTAGTTTCTCTAGCATATTTTTGGAACAGTTGCAATTGTCTTCAATATTTGGAAACAAGAATGATCACAAAATTGTCACTTCTTCAGAACAGCCTGCCATGGGAAAACTGCCAGTGTTCTTTACTGCAATGAAAAATGACATAGCATTTAAAATCATGGTTAACAACTTGATACTATTAATTAATAATGTTAACTGCTGTAGTTCTACTACCTAGGTTAAATTTGTAGCATATTGTTCATAACGTGCTAGTAAACATATTAATACCTAAAAATGCAGAGTCAAGGTTTGCATTTCTTAATCGACAATAGAAAACAAAGATCAATTGTTTCTTTCTGCATTATTATAGCAGGACCCAATACCAGTATGAGCATAGTTCCACTTGGAAATCCAGAGAACGATTTTTCATCCATAAGACAATGATTTTTCATCTGTAAGACAAATATCTAAAGTCAGTCCACCTAAATCCAAGCAGAGCTCAAACGTCAAACTGAGCAGCAGCCACATGAGAGTGAGGTCTCTTCCTCTCCATAGCACAGACCTCAGTCATTTCTGCAGCAGTTAAAAATATATGCAGGATCAGGTACAGTCACTGCCACCACCACCAGAGACTTTAGCAGAATCTGAAGCTCAAAAAGGAAATAACTAATACCTCCAAGCTAAAACCCATGATGCAAAACCTGTCAGCTCCTGCCCTTTGGCTCTAAACTGGAACCAAGACTCCCTCTCCACACTGAGTACTCTAAGAACTGAGCTGGAGTCTCTCTCATGCCTTTACAGAAGTCTTTCTGCCCAGTCTCATACTATCAGTAGGGACAGTGGGATGCATACTCATTGCTTGGCTTCTTGCTTTCCAAGTAGTCTTGGAAAGAACAAACTGGGTGTTTAAGTCTGTTCAGCAGAGGAGGTGACTGAAAGCACATTTCTTATTTTTCTGGAAAGCACTCTGAACAGAAGACCTTTTATGAAATAAAGGATACAATCCACATATTCTCCATTACCACTCCGTTACAGTGTTAAAAAAAAAAAATAGTGAGTTATAGTAATATCTTTGAAATAATGACATTGACAACCACTGTCACAGGAATACTCTTTACTGTGAACGGTAAAGCACCCAACCCCCCATAAACAGAATTACTTTAAACACATGCTTTTCCTCCACATGTCCTATTACACATTTCTAAATATTATTTTTTGCAGTGTTTTGATATTTGTACTACTTTTTCTCATGTTTTGTGTAGAAATAGTGCAATGACATCTTTGACAGTGATCAGCCCAAAGTCTCACATGCTCATGTGGTTTCAAGATGATGTTAATTTGTCTCTTCTTTCAAATACCAGGTGCCAGATGGCTCTCTGGCCATTGTATTAGATGGTCAAGTGATATGTATTTTTGCTTTAGATCCCTATGGAAGAGATGTCATTGCAGCATATAATCATATATCTGGTAAAGAATTCCAGAGAATGAGAGGTTCTTAGAATCTATCAGAGCTATTAGATTTGGTCCAAAGGAGCCAGAAAATACGTGATATTTTATACCATTTTTGTGCTTTATTATCTAATTTTTCAAGGCTTTAAGTAGAAACAGCTGGAATCTTATCCAGCTATCATTTGTGGCAGCAGACCGGCTATGCAGAGTAGCATTTATGGGGTCTTAGCCTACATTATATTTAAGGAAAAAGAAGAGCTACTCAGGAAGAATTAGTGGAATTCTCAAAGAAGAAAGCCTCAGAAGGCAGAAGCAGCAGCCTAACACACTGAGGAAAATATTTGCCTAGACATGAACAGAAGTTCTCCCAGTTGCTACAAATTTCAGTGTCAAGAGGACTACACAGAGAGTAGAATTAATAATCCAAATTATAAACTAGGAGAGGAAGAAAGCAAACAAGATAAAAAGTACACCATTTAATAATCAAAAGCCCTCTGAAAATGACAATCATAAATCTAGAAAAGTATATCTTTCTTCTGCAGATATTCAGCAAAGTTTATTGGGACAATAGGACTTTCAAAACAGTAGAAAAAAATGCTGTATACCATTTATATGGTGTGTAGCTGTACACCACTTGTACGTGTAATTAAAACACTGTTTCTATATCTTTCTTGTGAATCAAAACCAAATTGCCATTATATTGATGCAAAACTCAAGAGGAAAGACACTACCTTTTTTTTCCCATCCTGTTATCTCTCATGAGGTTTTTTAAATAACTCTAGAAAGGTGAGAAGAAAGAGCATTTAGGAGTATTTCTGGAGGTTTAGGGTTTTTTCCCCATCAAAGTGGTCTAGAGATGCACAAGATGCTAAAGATAATGTGAAGAATAGTCCCACTTATGGTCTATAGACAAGTTATGTGAGCTAGTATACAGACATTTTCAGATCTACTAATCAGATGCCCCTCCATAGTTGCAAGACATAGGTACCTGACACCTTCACCAGGTAATAAACAACCTTAGATCCATTTCATAAGTCCTATAGTGCAAAGACCTCCTAGTAACATCTGGGGTTCCCAGTACCAAATAATCTACTGTTGCTGAACCTGTTCAGCAACAGGTTGGAAAAAAAGTCAGGACTCATGTCTAACGGATCTAAAAAAACCCTAATCAAACAAAAAATCCCAGGCTATTACAGAATTTTTCCCTGAAGAACAGAAAAAAGTACCATCATTAGCACCATGAGAAAAGTCACCCTCAAAATATATTTTTTACTTAATACTCATTATATTCTATGAATTATGGCAAGACACAGAAATAAGTTTTGCCTTTTCTCAAATATTTTGTTTGCACATATTTGCATAATGATAAGTTTGGCAATGGAGAAGAATGTTCCCCAAAGACCACAACTGAAAGTATCCAGAATTATATAGCATGGGCATTCACCTTTCCAAATTTTTATAAGACAAAGAGGTAACACCCTATTTCAGGTGGTGAAACATACTCTTTTTCACAGATTCCTTCTGGCAGAGGTGTCATAACATAGCAAATAGTGCAAAAACAATCCCCTTTCAATATAATTTAGAGCACTACTAATGTGCTGTGCAAGAAATTAGCCTGAGGCATTTGCATATTTGCATATCGTTTAGGAAAGTTCATCAGTGGATGCTGTTGTAATTTTCCCTTATTCTGCGGTGGTGATATCTAGCCACACAGTTGCCACAATTTATAAGACTGGAAGTTAACATAAAAGCTAGCTGAGGTAGCAGAACTGTCAAGGGTTTATTTCACCCTTTTAAAGTCTCTGAAGTTATGGAAAACAAGTTGGGGAAGTAAAAATCTCTCATGTTTTTTGCTGCAGTCCTACGCTACCATTGGTGACGTACATATAAACAGAAAAAAAGTTAGAGCAAATTTATTTTTAGAGACCTGCAACATCTATCAGTCAATGTCCTGCTGATGCATAAAATCTGAGGTTGCCACTTAGTTTCATAAAACTGTCACTACAGTATAAACTCCGTGTTACGCATTACTTCTTGATATTTGTCAAAGTTGAACACAAAAGTTATATGGCTCCGTGTTACTACCAGTGCAGCAGGCAGTTTGAAATCAGAGATGTAGGGCAGATTTTCTCTTCTTCAGGCAATGATTTTTAGATTTCAAGTTATGGCCTGCACCCTGCTGTAACTATCATTTGAGCATTTTCTAAGAGAGAAAATGAAGTACATATTTCTCCACCTTTTCTATTTCTCTGGATTTCTTAATACGTGGGTATTACTTGTTACTAAAATCACCAAATGATTGTGAGCCCTCACAATTCACAATCAATGACTGAGCTCTCTATTTTTTTCCTCACTTCAAATTATCATTCAGAATGATAGGCAATGTGCTTGCAGATGCAGAACTGACTTTCCTGCTCAAGATCCATGAAGATGTTAAAAGAATCGAGTGAAGAGTGTGGATCTGAGTATTTGTCTTCATGTCTACAGCAATAAAAACAAAGCAACTGGAGGATGTGTGTAGTACAGTACAAAGATACACATCCTTCACTCTTCATCTCTATGATAATGGGTCAGCCAAATCCTCTCACCCTGAGTTCTATCAGTTTCTCCACACTATCTACACAAAAGAGACAAAGTCATATACTCACTAGCTGTTCAAAATGATATGCCAGTTCAGCTTGCATGAGATGCACAGCTGTAAGCTTAGAAAAGGAATCTTCCTTTACTTCATTACGCAATGAACCTTCTCCTCTGACTTTCTACCCACAAAAACCAATACTGAGTAAGTTACTGCAACCATAGAGATTTCCAGAGGATGTATTATTGCAACCACCTTAAGACATCTTTTCAAGGAAAAAGCAAAAGTATTCTGGATCCTTGTAACATTTTTCATTCTTTCATCTCACCTGGGACAAGAAATCCCTATTTAGTCTTTCAATGTTTTCTTGTCCAGGATTAAAATTATTATGTGAGCAAGACAATACTTTCTTAGTACTAAAAACCTTTGTCTTAGTACTAACCTTCAGCATGCTCTGCAGGATCCCAAAGTCCACAATATTGTAATTACTGCAGCCAAGGTTATCACTAACCGAGATATTACAAAGCAGGTTTTCTTTGTTTGTGAGTAGCAAGTCCAGCAGTGCCTCAGTCCTGGTTGGCACATCTAACATTTGTATGAGGAAGCAGTCCTCTACGCATTCCAGGAACTTGATGGATGACATGTGAGCTGCTGTATTGTTTTCCAACAAATGTCTGGGTAGTTGAGGTCACTCATAAGAACCAGGTTCTGTTGACCAGAAGCTTGCTTAAGTGACCCAAATACTGCTTCCTTGGCCTTATCGTCTTGGTTTGGAGGTCAGTAGCAGATGTCTACTGTAAGATCCCTCTTGGAGATGACCCCTCTAATCTTGACCCAGAGGTATTCAATAGGGCTTCCACAATCGCTGTAGCTGACTTCTACACATTCAAGGTTCTCCTTAACATAGAGCGTGACTCCTCTTCTTCACTGCCTGTCTTTATGAAACAGCCTATAGCCATCCATCACAATCCTCCAGTCATGTGAGTTGTCCCACCATGTTTCAGTTATTCCTATGTTATCATAACTTTCTGACTGGACACAGAGCTCCAGTTCCTCCTGTTTGTTCCCCAGGCTGCGTACATTGGTATACATATACTTGAGGTGGTTGGTCTTCTGGTTCTCATCTTGGGAGGCAGCTAAGGAACATTTGTCGCTGCTTTGGTTGGCCTGGCTTATTCCCTAGTTGGTTGCAATGGCATGAGCATTGCTACTTTGGACCCCACCCCCCAAATCCTTCAGTTTTCTCCAAGGCTTTCGATGTGGTTTCCCACAGCCTCCTCCTAGATAAACTGATGTGTTACAGTCTAGACAAGTGGTCTGTGTGGTGGGTGGGGAACTGGCTGACAGGCCACACCCAGAGGGTGGTGGTAAATAGCTCCTTTTCAAACTGGCAACCTGTCACAAGTGGGGTCCTCCAGGGATCGATATTGGGCCCACGCTATTCAATATCTTCATAAGTGATCTGGATGATGGGATCAAGTGCACCCTGATGAAGTTTGACGATGATACCAAACTGAGTGGGGAAACAGACACTTTGGAAGGGAGAGCCACCCTTCAGGAAGACCTGGATAGGCTGGAAGAGCAGGCTAACAAGAACCTTATGAAGTTCAACAAAGACAAATGTAAGGTCTTGCACCTGGGAAAACATAATCCAGGAGTGCAGCATGGGCTGGGATCTACCTGGCTGGGGAGCAGCTCTGTGGAAAGGGACCTGGGGCTCCTGGTGGACAACAAACTCAATGTGAGTGAACAGCGTGCTGCTGTGGCAAAGCAAGCCAACAGGATGCTGGGCTGCATCAACAAGGGCATCACCAGCAGAAATAAAGAAGTCATTATCCTACTCTACTCAGTGCTTGTCAGGCCACACCCGGAATACTGTGTTCAGTTTTGGTCCCCGCTATACAAAAAAGATGTGGACAGGCTGGAGAGGGTCCAGAGAAGGGCCACAAAGATGATCAAAGGACTGGGAAGCTTGCCATATGAGGAAAGGCTGAGACAACTGGGTTTGTTCAGCCTTGAGAAAAGAAGGCTTAGGGGAGACCTTGTCACCATGTTCCAGTATTTAAAGGGTGGCTACAAAGAAGATGGAGACTGCCTTTTTACAAGGAGTCACATGGAACAGATGAGGGGTAATGGGTACAAGTTACTCCTGGGAAGATTCCAATTGGACACAAGAGGAAAATTTTTCACAATGAGAACAATCAGCCATTGGAATAATCTTCCCAGGGAAGTGGTGGATTTCCCAACATTGGACACTTTTAGGATTCGGCTGGACAGGGTTCTGGGCCATCTTCTCTAGACCGTGCTTTCACCAAGAAAGATTGGACCAGATGATCCTTGAGGTCCCTTCCAACCTGGTATTCTATGATTCTGTGATTCTTTTGAACATTATGCTGATAACCATCTCTGTTTTATGAAGCATATGATCAGGTCTAAACTCAGAGAGGATTCATTCAGCCTGTCTCTGGGATATTTTTTTTCATGTGGAATACTCATTCTGGAGACGTTCAGTATTGTTATTATATACACAGGTACTAAACCAAAGCCTTATGAAAAAAGGTTTTAAAACCTTGCTGCTTTTTTTTTCCCCCTTATGGAGTTTATTAGTATTATTTTTATAACAACAAGAAAAAGTCTTCCCAGATTAGAAACTCTTTCTACTGTGATGTTTTTCTCTGAGCTTTCTCAATTCTATGCATGTAAAGCACATGTTCTCTAAAGGAAATACCAATGATATTGGTCAGCAGCAGCAAGTAGCAGTTATCAGTGAGAATTCCTCCATGCCAAAAATCTGCCCTACCTAGCAAAAAGTGCACTTTTTTTTCTCTTTTTTGTGTTCTCAATCTTGTTCTAGAAAATAAGGAGGGGAAAAAGGATTTGGTGTATTAATCTTTCTATAAAACAATAATGCAACACAATCACTTATGAAGCTATACTGAAAATATTAACAAACTCAAACAGAAGTTTCACATTTTATGCCTTAGGCATATTTTTGTCAAGAATCAATGACAGAATATAAAAATTATTTATCTTTTTAGCAGCTCAGACTATGTACTTTAAATATGTAGTGGGTTTCTACTTCATAACTATTTTCAAAAACAATTTTAAAAAGAACCGAAGTAATTTTATAGCCAGATGAAAAAGAGACAATGCTTCATCCCTGTCTGAACTACAACTGTTATCTTTAGGTTACTTTGTAGTGGTTAAACAAATTTCTTTCTAAATAATTACGTTGGTACAAATCACTAGAAAACCCCATACCTTCTTCAAAGGGAAGGGGGAAAAAAGAAAGTTTTCTACCAAAGCATTCTTCTTATGTCTCGTAGAATAATAATTAAACAAAAATAAATCTAGCTTGAATCTGTATTATTCCTTATAAAAAGGAGACAACACAACAAAAAGGAAAGAACAGGAGGAAAAAACACAGAAGCTAAACGACAAAGGTCTTTTTTATATGATATTTGGACATTACTAAACTTATTAACTGGATAGATACAAAAATAAAACATACTATGAAACAGATTATGTTAAGTATATGCTTAAATAACTCTTAGAAGCAGATACACCTCACTCCACACAGGAAAAAAAAATATCTATAGATCTTTTTTCTATTTTTCTTAAGCTAATTTTACATGCAAAAATCATATTTAATTATTATTATTAATTCATACCACTTTTTGAAGAAGGAGGATTTATTCAATATAATTTTACTTTTGTGTTCTGTCGCTGGCTAGGGAAACCATTGAAAATGGTATGCAAATATCAAAAAGAAAAAGATATTTTTTTCCTTCCATTTAAGATTTGGTATTGAAGGAATATGTAAGTCAGCAGCAACAGTAATTCTTTGGGTTATGAGAAAAGGTATTGAAGCGTTAACCTTGAGGTTTGAGAGCAAAATGAAGGATATTAAAAGTTCCAAAGGTAGGGAAGAGATAATATACATTCAAATGTGTCTTGCCTTTCATAAAATTCAATTTCTACATTTAGTATAAATTACATAAACTTGCACATAAAATTTCATATATATTATATTGACAAACTGCACATTTCATTACAGTTTGAGAACAAAAGTGTGGGGAAAAATTTTGGGAAAAAAATATATGAGAAATATTTTTGTTTGCTTATAAACATGAATGTTCTATGGAAAATTCAGAAAGAGTTTAGGCCTCAACTAGTGGTTTGAAAGCAATTCTGGCAATTTATCTAAAGGATAACCAGTACCCATTGAAGACATAATAATACTCCTCCTAAAGCCAGGCCTCCTACAGACAGTAATAGTCAGCCCACATCTGTGCTTGAATCAAAACTTCAGGCCTGAGCAGTCAGCATCTGAAATATGGGAGGGAAACTTCAGTCTGCCGTAATGTTTAGAGTCAATTTAAACTTGACTTGACCTATGTCATCAACTCTGCATTTATCAGCTGTTTGGCCAGCTGATTCCCTCACCACATATGCCATTTTACCTTGCAGTGCCCTTATAAGGTTAGAGCAATTCAGGATTGCTGGTGTCCTTTGCAGCTAACAGGGCAGGATGAAAGTCAGGAAATATACTGTGCTTTAACATTTAACTGTAATGCGTAAAAAGTGCATATACTGTCACGAGTAACTTCAGTATGATTAATAGTGATTTGTTAACTCGTCTTATTCAATGTTAATGTTAGTTCTGGAATAAAATTCTCAGAACTCTTTGACAGAGACAGATACTCTCATCTCAAATTTCCCTTCCTTTGGATGTAGCATTGTACATCCCAGACCTTTCTTTACTAAGAATAGGAATTCATCACAGCACTGACAAGTGAATCTGGGAGTGGCAGGACCAAAACTGTGGATTTCTATAGATCTATGTCTCATGGTGAGTTCTCTAGCATATAAAATGATGCGAGCTCCGACTGAACTTTTTCATAGCTGAAACATTCACAGTATCTCTCTCACATCTGGCATTCAGCAAGAGGTAAAACACTGAAATCTGTCTTCTCTATTTTCACAGGGTTTGGAGAAACTCCCTCCCTTCGGATAATTTGTGAGATTTCAGAAGCAAGTGCTCATGATTTAAACTCAGTCAAAAAAAAAAAGAAAAGTCTCTTGCTGAAATACACAGATGTGGTGCTTTAAGAACTAGTGCTTTCACAAATCAGCAAGCATCATCTGAAAAAAGAAACAAGTAGTCTGATACATAGAAATCACTTAAGATTTTCCACAAGATATGCAAAAAAAGAGATCACACTGGATTAGGAGAAAAAACAAAGTCACACTGGATTAAAAATGCAGCCAAATTAAAAGCTTACAATGAATGGCAGAAAGCATAACAATGTTAATGAAAGCAAATCAGGAACTACAAATTGAAGAAAATTGATAAGGTAAGCATAGGGACACATGAGGAAAATAGCACAAACCACATAACAATGTGAGGAGGGTGTTTTGAATGTACATTTAAAAAAATAGTAATCCTGATAAATGCATTAATATATTCCACAACAGAGAGAGTGGATAAAACCAGGAGGAACTAATCATTTCTATTGCACGCTAGAAAAGGGGGCAGGGGAAGCCAAGTCATCAATCATAAGAACATTTTTTAAAAATAGGGTATTTCATCCCCATAGTCCAAACCAGGATCAACTATCCTACACCATTCTAGACACTTATTTCTAAAACTCGGAACTAAAATTAATCTTCTACCATGGGAAAGACCATATATTTGTAACATCCTTACTTGTCCTTGTAAGCTCCTAGTCTGTGAACTGTCTCCCTTAAAATAATTTAACCTTAAAATAATTTAACCTGACTACTACTTGCTTTCTCATATCTGGATGCAGAGATCATTTTGCCATTAATTAAACCCAGTTTCTAGTTATTTGGCTTGCTCGTGCAATTTCAGGAGAGTAAAATTAACATTATACATTAAACTGATATAATATGTAGACTAGGACAACCATTACAGCTTTCCTTCTTGTGCCATCTGGAGGTCATCTCTCTCAATATTTTTATAAGAAATATTTCTCTAGTAAACTAATTTACATTATCTGTAATACTTTCACAGCTATAGCTCTCAGCAACACCTAATCTTATTATGGGTATTTCCAATAACAATATCCTTAGAATATGATCTGCAGTGACCCTGAGACTGTGGAGTTTAAGGGAATTGAGCAAGACTGACAGCAGAATTATAATCCTGGACTTCAGAAAAACAAGCTTTAGTCTCTTCAGGGACCTGCTTGGCAGCATCCCATAGGAAACTGCCTCAGGGGGCAAAGGGGTGCAGGAGAGCTGGCTGAATTTCAAGGACAGTCTCTTCAGAGCAGAGGAAAGGTCCTTTCCAGTGTGCAGGAAGTCAAGCAAGCACGGCAGAAGGCCAGCATGGGTGAACATGGAGCTCCTGTCTCAGCTCAGATGGACAAAAGTGGGTAGGACATAAGATGGAAGCAACAGTACAAAGACATTGCCTGCAAATGTAGCAACAGAGTCAGGAAAGCCAAAGGTCAGCTGGAACTGAAATTACCAAGAGAAAATGAGAAAAGCAAAATGAAAGGTGTGTGCATCAGTAGCAAAAGGAAAGGTAAGGAGCGTGTAGTAGAAGGAAAGAGTTCGGTATCACTTAACCCACTTGGACATGCACAAGTGCCAGGTACCAGGTGGGATGCATCCAAGGGTGCTGAAGGAGCTGACTGATGTCATTGCAAGCCCACCCTCTGCTACCTTTGAAAGGTGACAGCAACTGGGGACATTCTTGTTGACTGGAAAGATGCAAAGGCCTCACCCATCTTCAAGAAGAGCTAGAAGGAGCCTTACCTCAGTCTCTGGGAAAGCTACGGAGCAAATCCTCTTCTAAGACACTTTTTAACATGTGAAAGACATGGTGATTGAGAGCAGCCAGCATGGGTTTATCATGGGCAAGTCATGCCTGATCAACTTCATTGTCTTCTGTGACAAAGCTGCTGGTGCTGTGAGCAAAGGGAGGGCAGTGGATGTTTTATAACTTGATTTTAGCAAGGCCTCTAAAAGTTTCCCATAGTCTTCTTACCACCACATCCATGAGCTACAGGCTGGATAAGCAATGAGGTGGACAGAAAATTTGCTGGACTGCCAGACTCAAAGGCTGGGGTCTGACTACGTAGAAGGCAGGTCTGCAGAAAAGGATCTGAAAGTTGTAGCAGAAGACAAGATGAACACAAAGGAGCAGTGTGGCTTTGCAGCAAAGAAGCCCAAAAGCATCCTGGGTTGTATCGGCAAGAGCGTAGCCAGCCGGTCCAGGCAAATGCATCTGGAGGAAAGCGTCCAGTTTAGGGGTCTCCAGTACAAGTATAACGTTGGCATACTGGAACAAGTGCACCTTGGGATTGTTGATGGCTGGAGAACATGACATATGAAGAAATATTGAGATAGTTCTGCCTTTTCATCCTGAAGAAGAGAAGGCTCAGGCAATGATAGGGCTCACTTCTGTCTACAGCTACATAATTGGAGGATACAGTGTAGCCAGAGTCTGGACAACCCTTCCAAACCAGATTACAACTCCATGATTCTTACGTATATACAGCAGAGCCAATAAACTTCTATTTCTAAAATGAAACTGTTACCTAAATTTCCTCTTAGTCCCCTAACAGTCTACATTTTAGATAGTGGTGTCCTCTACATTGTCTTTTGTAAGTAACTACAATCACTAAAGATTTACACCAGTGTTGCGGCTGAGATCATAACTTCATTGGAAGTGTAATCCAGCTTGCTGCATCCTGTTGTAGAAGAGGACAAATTCTTATTGACAGTAACTGTTCTGCAAATTTAAAAGTGTGATTTGAGTAGTTTAATATTGATCTAGATTTCTAGTAGCTGCTTCTCTGCTACTCTCTGAGATGAGAGCAGTACTCCTAAATATTCTAATTTCTGTAACAGATTAATTAATGTAGTGGACCTGAAATTTTTAATGCTGTATATTAAATTATACTTCTTATTAAGAAGCTTCAGGAGATCCTAAACAGAAAGATTTTCCAGTCTGGAGGAGAGAGCCCCCTCTTTCAAACTGTTCATAATTTGAACTCAGAATGGCTAAAGAATACTAAAAGATAGAAAAAGTAAGGTGGGAGGGAATTATGAAGCTTATAATAAAAGTAGAAGATTCTTCCAGCTGTTTTTGTTATGTTTTCCTTATTTGGTGTATTCCTAGGAAGATTAGAAATATGTAGGAACATTATAATCACAAATTCTACTCTCACTTGTACTATTGTCTTTTGTACATTTAACATAGTGAGAGCATTGTATCACCTGTATTCTTTTCCATAATCAATGTAATAAGTTTCCAAAGGTAATATTTGCATAATTACACATGCAGCGCAACAAAGATAAATTACTGCATATCTAGAAGAAACGTATTCTCTATTCACACTGTTACTCCAAACTGTTTGGCAGAACTAAATAGGAATGTAGTAGCCCAGATGTTGTTTCAATGACAGGATCATCTAAATTCAGTGTAATTTTAATAGGCAACAGTCATAGGAGTTTTTCTGCACTTATGCTTGTATAGCTGGCAGCTGTACAAGATGACATTTAGAAAGGAATGGCAGGCTTTAAGGAACAAAAAAGATGAGAAAAAAGAAGATGGTATGTACGTTCTAGGTAGTGTAAGGGTTCAAAATAGTTAAGTAATTTAGGGGAAGATCTAAAAGTTAACATTATAAAAGGACTTTTGTAACATTGCTCTCTCTGAAGTTTGCAAGTTTGCAAAGAAACTCAGTCAGACACCTGGTGGGAGTTAAACATGTAATCCTTTTTGGATGTTAATTTATTACAAAGTCAGCTCAGAGGATTAGAGTGCTCAAGGTTACTTAGTGTAGGCCATCAAAATGAAAAGCCATATCTGAGAGCAACTATTTCCTGACAGATACTGCAGTTTGCTGTTGCAGTCTTCTAGAAACATATCCTATGATTCTTTCTGCATGAATTATTCCAGTTCCTTCCCAATAAACTGTGAAATAACTTGTCAGTATTTCTGGACACTTTGGAAGGTGATGGAAGAAGATGAGAACTGAAGTTATTTAGCTTGCTTTATCACTAGCAAGACTGAGTTACCCATGTGTGTAAAACATTCAACCAAGTGTTAGTCATCCTACACGTCTGCTGGAATTTGTGTGTTAAAAACCACATTATTTACTCGCCTTTTCATAAGACTAGTATGTGTTCCAGTCTATACTGCGGCATTACGTATGCAAATAATTTAATATGCAAATACACTATTGGCTAAACAGTTCACCCTTTCACTTCAGATCAGTGACATTATTGCATAAATCATTAAAAAAAAACCTTATCATCCAGATCAGAACAGTCAAATATACACTTGCAAGTGTATGTAGATACACATACACATGTGTATAGTGAATGAAATATTTTACAAGAATAGAACTATTTTTAACCAACTATTTTTGTAAAAACTGTAAGCCTAAGAATATTTATGTGGTTAAATAAAAGACATACCTGTCAGGCACACTATTGCCCCAAGCCAGCTCCTAGCCAGAGACCTCAAGCTGTATCTAACATAGTACTGTATCCAAGCTAATGAGCCCACTGAATGCTTGCAGTTAAGAGCAGGCTACTTTGCAGCATGGTCAGACTGAGCTTGTTTTATTTCCTGGAAATAATTTTGTAGGCACTCTTTAAGAGTGCAGATGCTATGCTCAAAACCAGTGCCACACACTGGCATATAATTGAACCTAATCTCCCCAAAATACCAAAGAATACCCACAGGTTAATCTTGTGTAAAGAGCCATGCTTTACTGAAAACGAGAAACTGGGACAGTGGCAGAGATTCTTCATTAAAAGGGTCATCAGATGAAAAAAACAAAAGATGGGAAATAATAGATTTTCCCAAGCACAAATATAATGGAGTAAATCAGTTATCATCTGTTCAGAGAATAATTTTGTTGGGAAAAATAAACTCTAAAAATGCATAAAACTGATAAGTGTCATTGCATTAAAACATTCTGTTTATATGTAAAGACTTTAAAAAGTAACAATATTCTAGTATATCTGTTAATTACATAGACCTCATTAGGAGATAGTAGAGTGCATTTTAGTTCCAAGATTGATATTTAGAGACAAGATTTGAAGACTCTTTCCCCTTTTTTATCTCAAAATGTTACTATAATGAACAGCAAGTTGGTAAAATTATTGGCAAACAACAAACAGACTAACTAATAGTCTGTACCCTTTTGTATTCAAGGCTTTTCTGTCTCCAATTCTTACCCTCTTGTGATTCTTTTAACAAGAGCTGCACTTGAAACAATTTACAGTTCAAGGCAAATACCAAGTTTCATCTCACATTATTGAAGAATCTGTAGGTTCTCAGTCATATTCGTGTTGTATGTGATTCTCCACAATCAGCAGCTGTCATACATATGCCTTTTTATCCAACACACACATATGAAGATAAGAAAAATATATATGATTGGACAATGTACCACAGTTCTGACATACAAGATTATGTCCTCCACCTACCGAAATTACCTCTCACTATACCAGTAATCTTCTCAAAAAAACCCAAAACAAAACAAAACAAAAAAAACCACCCCACATTGTTAGCTTTCAAAACCAAATTCAATTATGTGGATAACTGAACTCCTAAATTCTTCCTTGTTAAAAAAAAAATCTGTAAATTTAAACTTGTTTTTTTACAATGAAAGGCTGATACATATCATTAAGCTTTTCCTTTTTCTTCCTTGAAGAAGGACATCATTTTGTTTACTTTTCTAAAAAAACTTTTCATTGAAATTTAGTATTCCAGTCACTGCAGCTCTTTCAACCTCTAAATGTTAGGATGCATTGCTAGAAAGAAGAAAAATCACAAAACTCTGAAAATTAAGTTGATTTGTATTAATTCATCTATATAATTCATACAGAAAAATGTTCTTTATTAGCTTCTTCACTGAGAAAAGGAATGCTTCATTAATTTTAAACACATCAATCTGAAAATGCTATCCATGTCAGATAGAATAATGACTGACATTACAGAGAGCACAATAAACTGCATAGAAAATACAATCACCCATTATTCACTGTCATGTCAATTTATACACATGTGTGTAAATACACATGTACTATGAAAGCTTTGAGAAGTAGAAATCTTAAGAGTAACTGTGATGTAGGTAAGGAGAGAGATAAAGAACACGCATTTAGACATTCATATAGAGACAGATAAAATACTGACTTTTGCATATCGTTGAAATAGTTGATGCTATCATGCATTCGCTGCTCACCCTTGGTCCACAGACCTAGACATCTCTTCACAGAAAGCAATCAAGTTGGTCAGGTTTGATTTATTCTTGGTAAATCCATGCTGGCCTGTTCCCACTCACTTCTTTTTCTTGTTTCTGGAAATGACTTCCATGTGACTGCAATGTTACATTATATTACTAGTATCAGTCTGTTAAGTATATCTATCTGTCCTATCTAATTTCTGGAATCTGACCATTTTAGAAGCTCATTCTTTCTTCAGGTTGTTACAACCGAAGTTGTCCTTTTTTTCTTTGTTTCTTGTTATACACAGCATGGAAATGCCAAAAACAGACTGACTGTTTTTCTGATTAAAAGTTTAAATATCTGATTGAATAGATGGAAAGTGAGGAAACAAAAAAACAGTAGTTCATAATACATGCAGATGTCAGCTAGGTAAGCTTTTTTTAATATATCAGCTATTTAACTGGATATTTAAAAAAGTCTGTCAACATACCTGTTAAAGCACACCCCCACAACACCTTTTTGTAGTCCCTATGGAGGCTTGCTCATCTTATCCAACATTAGTAGTCACATTGTGTTACTTGATTTATTGCAACTAATTTAAGTTGAAGGTAAAAACAGAAATCAAAGGGGGGTGAAAAAAACCTGGTCACCTGAGATTTGTGAAAAACAGTAATTCTCAGAGAAGGAAAACACAACAACAGCAAAGTAAAATAAAGTTTGTAGAGGGAAAAAAAATGAAGTACTATTATGCAGCATGTTATTCACCAGCATATACAGTTACTTTGAGGTCTTTCCTCTGCAATACCCAAGCTACATTTGCTGTTCTTAAAGCATGAGTCATTCTTGCCTTGCCTCAAAATATCTACCCATTTATTAATTTATACATAAAAAATAATAAATAGGTAAGACAACCATTCAATTGACACGTAGGAAGATCACACCTGAAAAGACTTGACTTACTAAAGACTTGTAAATTGTTATCAGCTTTGTATTAGCTATTACATCTCTATATTTCTATTAACACTGGTTATCACTTCTCTGTAAATATAATCTTTGAATAGACCTTAGTTGCCAGGCATTAAAGAAACTTATACTCCTACTGCAGATCTCTCATGGTTCTCAAGTAAAACCTGCTATCAGGCTAAATTAGTCTACATAAGTTTGAGAGAAAAGTATATCTGTCCATACAAGTGGGGGACCAGTTCCAGAAGGAGTCTAAGAGAATTTTGAATTCAAAAGTTTACATACATTCACCTCATACTTAGCTGGAACTTTCCTCAGTTTATCAATATTTTCCCTGTATTGTGTGGCCCAGAACTGGATGAAGTATTCTAGATGTGATCCAACAACTGGTATCAGAAGCAATGGTATCTCTCAGATTGAAGGAGTGTGACATGTTTTCACAGTACCACAGAAGTGTTAGAAGTCAAGCACAAGTCTCACATTCAGGGACAAGCCTGCCCTTTCTCACTTATTTCCCCAAAGGACTCACAATTCATAAGAATGTCTTCTGGGTTAATTATTTCTTTTGAATAGAACACAATGCTGACACAAGCAAGTTTAGAAACAGTATAGGAGATTTCTGAAGATATAGTTAGCAGACAATGTATCTACTTTTATGTTTTATTTCTTCCCTGTTCTAATCTCCAAATTCCTGGCAAGACACAACAATAGTTTGTTACAACAGTTGTGTGTGGAGTACACATTGGCCACTCTAAATGGATATAAAACACTGCATTTCACAATTAGTATGATCTTTGATCCTATTTCACAAGAATTTGAGTGGCTCTGAAGTGATGAAATTAGCAGGTTCCACAGATTCTACTAAAATATCTTCTCTACCCACAGGCAAAAACAAAAGTAATTCTTGCCCAACTTTCTTCTCCCATATTACATTTTTCACAAACATTAAAGAAAAAAATAACTTATGGCATATTCTACAAATAGCTTGACATTCAGTTTATGATGAGGCAAGTGTGGAAATCTCCAAGTTGTAAAGACTTTTTAAAGCAAATGGTTTTATCAAAGCTACTTCTATCAGAAATCCACTATTCTCAAGTATTTCAGACTAGGGTGTTAAAATACAAGACATCAAGACTTATTTAAAGATGCAAAGAAACTGCACTAACATTGTGCTAACACAAAATATAGACATAGGTATATACCTTTTTCTTACAAAGAACTTTAAACTTCTCTTAAGTAATTTTTAAGACCCTTTCATGGACAAAAAGTGAAGCTGACTGGCTTGTAGTTCCCTCCATCATCATTTTCCTTTTTGAAAAATGACTCCAACATTTGCTTTTATGCAATCATTGGGAATTCCCTCAATCTGTACACCATTTTAAAAGTAATAGAGGTCTCTGACTTGATCAACTTCCACTGGTGGTTGTTCCTCTGTTTGAACTCTGTGTCCAGGCACAAAACTTTGGGAGACCTTATAGTGAATATAGAGGCAAAGAAGGCACTGAATGTCTCTACCTTATCTGCATACTCTACATCACTAAATGACTGTGGGTCCATGATGAAACGGGCCATTTGCGTGTCCAAGGAACGGCAACGAAGCTGGTGGAGGGTCTAGAGCACAAGTCTTCTGAGGAGCGGCTGAGGGAACTGGGGTTGTTTAGCCGGGAGAAAAGGAGGCTCAGGGGAGACCTTACCGCTGTCTACAACTACCTGAAAGGAGGTTGTAGAGAGGTGAGGGTCAGTCTCTTCTCCCAGGTAACAAGTGATAGGACAAGAGGAAATGGCCTCAAGTTGCGCCAGGGGAGGTTTAGACTGGATATTAGGAAATTTTACTTCACTGAAAGGGTTGTCAAGCCTTGGAACAGGCTGCCCAGGGAAGTGGTTGAGTCACCATCCCTGGAGGTATTTAAAAGACGTTTGGATGAGGTGCTTAGGGACATGGTGTAGTGGTGGTCTTGGTAGTGTTAGGTTTACAGTTGGACTCGATGATCTTAAGGGTCTTTTAAAACCTATACGATTCTGTGATTCTGTGATTTTCATTTATTCTTTTACTGCTTATGTAGCAGTAGGTGGTCTTCTTATTGCCTGCAACATCCATTGCCATTTCAATTCTAACTGAGCTTTGACTTTTCTGACACCATCCCTGCAGGCCCAGGCAATGTTTCTAAGTTCCCCCTTTGCAACCTGTCCTCATTTGAATCTCTACTACATGTCCTTTATGTATTGGAGCTTGGACATGAGCTCCCTATTCAGCCAAGCTAGTCTCCTGATATACATATGCGCATTTTTCTAAGTATTGAGATGAACCATTCTTGAAGGCGTGCTAAGTATGTATGGGAAGTCTCCAGGGAAAGAAAGGAACTATAGACATTACCCAAATTTATCATCTTACAATTCCTTTTTAATATACGTGTTTCACCACTTCAGGACTAGGATAAATTTTACATAAAATGTAAGCTTTTCCACTATTTTTTTCTGAAACTTACAGTAAACTTAAAACTAGATTTTAAATTTCACCAGCTATAACCCTGTATGTCCTATAGCGTTTGCAGACCTGAATCCAACATCTGTGAAACTCACTGAACTTCATTGACTTCAGAGAATGTCAGAGGGGAAGCATTAGTGATGAATAAGTAATAAAAATACTTAAAGTGGGTAAAATATTAGAAAGTAAAAATTAAATCATAGGAAAAGCATTGGAAGACATGTAGAATATTTTTAGTTCAAATAATTAAAAGTTATTATTTTGATTTATAACAAAAAGTTTATATACTAGTTGTATAATTCCCTAAGAAAAAATATCTTAAAGAGTGAGATTTTTATCTTACTGATAAAAATCTGTACTGATAAGTGATAATATCATAGAATCATGGAATCACTAAGGTTGGAAAAGACCTCTAAGATCACCTAGTCCACTGTCAACCCAACACCTCCATGCCTACTAAACCATGTCCCGAAGTGCCATGTCTACACTTTTTTTTTAACTCCTCCAGGGATGATGACTCCACCACTTCCCTGGGCAGCCTGTTCCAATGCTTGACCACCCTTTCAGTAAAGAAATTTTTCCTAATATCCAATCTAAACCTCTCCTGATGCAATTTGAGGCCATTTCCTCTCGTCCTATCGCTAGTTACCTGGGAGAAGAGACCAACACCCACCTCACTACAACCTCCTTTCAGGTAGTTGTAGACAGCGGTAAGGTCTCCCCTCAGCCTCCGCTTCTCCAGACTAAACAATCCCAGTTCCCTCAGCTGCTCCTCATAGGACTTGTTCTCCAGACCCTCCACCAGCTTCGTTGCCTTCTCTGGACACACTCGAGCAACTCCAGCAACAGCTCCTGTTGCTCCAGCAACAGTACTTCTTGTACTGAGGGGCCCAAAACTGAACACAGTATTCGAGGTGCAGTCTCACCAGTGCCAAGTACAGGGACACAATCACTTCCCTACTCCTGCTGGCCACACTATTCCTGATACATGCCAGGATGCTTGTCCTGGTTTTGGCTGGGATAGAGTTAATTTTCTTCCTAGTAGCTGGTATAGCACTGTGTTTTGGATTTTAGTATGAGAATAATATTGATAACACACTGATGTTTTGGCTGTTGCTAAGTGGTTTTACACTGGTCAAGGACTTTTCAGCTTTCCATGCTCTGCTGGGTGCACAAGGAACTGGGAGCAAGCACAGCCAGGATAGTTGATCCAAACTGGCCAAAAGGCTATTCCATACCATATGACGTCATGCTCAGTATATCAACCAGGGGGAGTTGGCCTGGGGGTAGCAATTGCTGCTCGGGGACTGGCTGGACGTCGGTCAGTGGGTGGTGAGGGGTTGTATCACTGGTTTGTTTTTTTTTTCCCCTGGGTTTTGTTTCTCTCTCACTCTCTTGTTGTTTTCCTTCTCATTACAATTTATCATTATTTTTTGTTCCAATTATTAAACTGTTCTTATCTCAACCCACAAGTTTCTTACTTTTGCTCTTCCAATTCTCTCTCCCATCCCACCGGGGAGGGAGGGTGAGCAAGCAGCTGTGTGGTGCTTAGTTGCTGACTGGGGCTAAACCACAACAATGCTGTTGGCTTTCTTGGACACCTGGGCACACTGCTGGCTCATGTTCAGCCGGCTGTCAACCAGCACCCCCAGGACCTTTTCCACTGGGCAGCTTTCCAGCCACTCTTCCCCAAGCCTGCAGCGTTGCATGGGGTTCTTGTGGCCCAAGTGCAGGACCTGGCACTTGACCTTGTTAAACCTCGAACAGTTGACCTCAGCCCATCGATCCAGCCTGTCCAGGTCCCTCTGCAGAGCCTTCCTACCCTCAAGCAGATCAACACTCCCACCCAATTTGGTGTCACCTGCAAACTTACTGAGGGAGCACTCAATCCCCTCATATAGATCATTGATAAAGGTATTAAACAAGACTGGCCCCAACACAGAGCCCTGGGGAACACCACTTGTGACCAGCTGCCAACCGGATTTAACTCCATTCACCACAACTCTCTGGGCTCGGCCATCCAGCCACTTTTTTACCCAGCGAAGAGTACACCCATCCAAGCCATGAGCCACCAGCTTCTCTAGGAGAATGCTGTGGGAGACAGTGTCAAAGGCTTTACTAAAGTCCAGGTAGACAACATCCACGGCCTTCCCCTCATCCACTAGGCGGGTCACCTCATCATAGAAGGAGATCAGTTTGGTCAATCAGGACCTGCCTTTCATGAACCCATGCTGGCTGGGTTTGATCCTCTGGTTGGCCTGCACATGCCTGTTGAGCGCACTCAAGATGAACCGCTCCATAATTTTCCCTGGTACCAAGGTCAGGCTGACAGGCCTGTAGTTCCCCAGGTCCTCCTTCCAGCCCTTCTTGTAGATGGAGGTCACATTGGCAAGCCTCCAGTGGTCTGGGACCTCCCCTGTTAACCAGGACCGCCTATAAATGATGGAGAATGGCTTGGCAAGCTCCTCTGCCAGTTCCCTCAGTACTCTTGGGTGGATCCCATCCAGCCCCATAGACTTGTGAGTGTCCAGGTGGTGTAGCAGGTCATTAACTGCTTCCTCCTGGATTATGGGGGATTTATTCTGCTCTCCGTCCCTGTCTTCCTGCTCAGGGGGCTGAATACCCTGGGGATAACTGGTCTGACTATTAAAGACTGAGGCAAAGAAGGCATTAAGTACCTCAGCCTTTTCCTCATCCTTGGTGGCAATGTTCCCCCCTGCATCCAATAAAGGAGGGAGATTCTCCTTGCCTTTTTTTGTTGTTAATGTATTTGTAAAAACATTTTTTATTATCTCTTACAGCAGTGGCCAGATTGAGTTCTAGCTGGGCTTTTGCCTTTCTAATTTTCTCTCTGCATGACTTGATGAGATCCCTGTACTCTTCCTGAGTTGCCGACCCCTCCTTCCAAAAGTGGTAAACTTTCCTTTTTTTCCTGAGTCCCAGCAAAAGCTCCCTGTTCAGCCAGGCTGGTCGTCTTCCCCGCCAGTTTGTCTTACAGCACATGGGGACAGCCTGCTCCTGCACCTTTAAAACTTCCTTCTTGAAGAATGCCCAGCCTGGACCCCTTTGCCTTTCAGGACTGTCTCCCAAGGGACTCTCTCAACCAATGTCCTGAACAGGCCAAAGTCTGCCCTCCGGAAGTCCATGGTAGTGGTTTTGCTCATCCCCCTCTTTACTTCACCACAAATCGAGAACTCTATCATATCATGGTCGCTAAGCCCCAACCACCAACCACCTCCAACCACCGGCCTCCAACCACCACATCTCCCACCAGTCCTTCTCTGTTTGTAAACAGCAGGTCAAGCAAGGCACCTCCCCTGGTAGGCTCACTTACCAGCTGTGTCAGGAAGTTATCTTCCACACATTCCAGGAACCTCCTAGACTGTTTCCTCTCTGCTGTGTTGTATTTTCAGCAGATGTCTGGTAAGTCGAAGTCCCTCACAAGAACAAGGGCTAGCGATTGTGCGACTTCTGCCACCTGCTTATAGAATGCTTCGTCTGCCTCTTCATCCTGGTTGGGTGGTCTATAACAGACACCCAGCAGGATATCTGCCTTGTTGGCTTTCCCCCTCAACCTTACCTATAAGCATTTGACCTTATGGCCATAATTGCCAAGTTCTACACAATCGAAACACTCCCTAACATACAGAGCCACCCCACCTCCTCTCCTGCCTTGCCTATCCCTTCTGAAGAGCCTATAGCCATCCATTGCAGCACTCCAGTCATGAGAGTCATCCCGCCACTTTTCTGTGATGGCGACTAAGTCATAGCTACCCTGCTGCACAATGGCTTCCAGCTCCTCCTGTTTGTTGCCCATGCTGCGTGCATTGGTGTAGATGCACTTGAGCTGGGCTATCAATTTCACTCCCAACATTGGCATGCCACCCTTAGGCTCCTCTCTAGTGAGCCTGGTTACATTCCCTTCCCTCTTCGAACCTAGTTTAAAGCCCTCTCTATGAGCCCCGCCAACATAATATGTATACAAATACTGTTTAGGGAGCTAATTAGAGAGAAATAAAGAAGAATAAATAATAATTAATTTTTTAAATCCTGGCCTTTAGCATATTCGGTTCATCTAAGACTTGGTTTAAAAAAAAAAAAATTCTTGCAGTTCTTACCGGAAATACTGAGCATGATCAATCCCTCTGTGCTATCAATACTCTAAGGATCATCTTCAGCAAGAAAATCTTTGAAATCCTTTTTTTTTTTTTGCTATCAGTTGTCTGTAATTATTCCATTTCTACATGTACCAAATCTTTTGGATCATGCAGCAGTCAATCAAGTGAACACATCTTTTCCAGTGCCTGAATTAGTAAGCCTGTATTTTATATTAGCTTCTTAGCAACAGGCAATTGGACTTTTAACCTTGTCTAGGATCATATCTTAAAATCAAGACTAAAGTTCAATATCCTCAGCATCTGATCTTATTCAGTTTTTCCCTTAATAGACACAAGTTAATGGACCATGGGTGAGGTGTTATTTATTGACTTGCTTTCTAAAACTCCAGAATTTACACAAAACTACTTTCAACCAGTTTAATTTCTTCTGCTCCTTTTCCAAGTAATTTTTTAGTGCTTTTTGATATTGTGTATTTGATAGAATGATGGTTTTGCTTAGCAAAACAGTAGTCACAGAATCCAGCTTTCTGAAAATCACAAATATATTTTATTTACCCTCTTTGGCTCTTTGATTTAAACAGAACTTGAGACAAGCAACAGCAACATATCTGGTTATTCTCTTCAAAAAACATTGGTTATTTTCACTACTACTCCTAGAAGATATTTATGACTATTCAATCAAAAAAAATACAGTTAGCTGTAGGGTTCATCCTTCACTACAGAGCTCTTTGAATAGCTATTCAAATAAATTAATAGATGCATAGCTATCTGCCTTTTGTATGTTCATATAGAAAATCTATTACCCAGAATTCACATTTCATAGTTCTTTAAGCTCAATTAATTTAAAATCAGAAACACCCTAATATAATTCATGACATACCTAGTTTACTTAATAATTAGTTAACATTCAGAAGTATTGATCACCAAATCATACACACCACTAAAGCAATTGCAATGATAAACATAAGCCATCTTATTCAGGCCCTTAAAAACTAAAAAAAAAATCTGTGTTTCTGATGGGCTGATGCCAAACTACATAGTAAAAAAAAAAAAAAAAATTAGATTAAAAATTCTTCTAATCATTAAGTATCTTACAGTAACAATATCTCTAAAATGAAGATAGAGCTACATTTGTCAAATATGGTAGTGCAATTAACACTGCTCTTGAGAGGTCACCTATGTATTATCTTCTCAATTAAAGAGGAAGGACTACTGTGTGTGGCTGGGAAGGTAGTGTACATCTAGAGGAAAAAAATATATACATATATATTATTTTGCCTTGGTCACTACTTCACACAGCTTCGGCTGTTATGCAGATTATACTACATGATCTTGTAGGTCAATATTTAAGAGTGTTTGGACACAATTCAGGTCTATACTTTTTCTGGACAAGATAATAATTCACAAGGCTATTGACTCATGCTCCCGAATAAGGAGTCCTTAGGAGAATAACTGACGTTAACAACAAGCTGCTCAGAAATATTTCTGCCTCCTTTATGCTACTAACCGCCTTCAATTCCCAGCTCACAGCTTTTCCACAAGACAGCAACCACTACTTGCCTCTGCACATTCTAGGAAGCTGGGGAACTGGAGCAAGTCTGTCATATCTGAAATTCAAACCCATAGGTAATTGACTCTTAGTTTACAGACATTTCACTACTACATAATACAAATGAAGGGAAGGATGGAGACAGAGAAGGAGAGAGCTAGACAGAGGTAAATTACATTTTTTAAAGAACATTTAATGTCTCCCCAGTTCAGATTATAATCAGCTAGCATAGAAACAAAACTAAAATTCACACTGAAATGGACTTTGGAAATGAGAGTTAACTTACTTATTTGAGTCCAAAAATTTAAAAGCAAACCTTCCAGATTTCTAATTACTTCAGCACTTAAAAAAATAACCAGGCACACCCACAAGTCTACAACCAATTGTTTCCACAGCTCATAAAACAGAGACCACATCTCAACTGTGCCACAGTCACAGAGCAAATGTATAGTTACCTCAGGTCCCCAAGCTCTCCTTTGAACTCAGATGCATCAGGGGAACCTGTTCAAGTTATCTGTTCATATACAGAATGTATATAGTCTTCACAGGGAACAAAAAATATGATTTCCCAGATCAAAACTGGTTCATATCTCAATCTCTAGGACAAATTTGATTAAATATTTTTGAGGTGCTATTGAAAAAGAGAGAAAGAGGCAGAGCAACAGAGAATGACAGAGTAAGAGAACGTTAGAGAGATGGAGGCAGAGGGGCACCAGGGAGGCAACAGAGAGAGAGGCAGCCCAAGAGACAGATGACTGAAGGAAGACTACATGTCTGAAGGAAGGCTTCAGTGATGGGCACACAAGCCTCAGGCAGCATTGGGACTGCAGTCACACATACAGACCCTTGTCCCATGCAGTTAGTTGTTGGTGCCAAGGGAATTGTTGAAAAACAAGAGCCCCAATAAATTAGGGCAGTCTTTTAACCAGGGAACAAGGAGACTGCTTCCTATTTATACCTCTTTACAGAATATGATCTACCTGCAGACCTTTGCTTTATTTTCCTCAAGTTTTCTTAGCTAAAGGCAAAGGGAAAAGATTTATACTTGAAGTTATCTTGTGATCATAAATGGAACAAGCTGTGCTCAGAAAAAAAGAGAAGAATTGCATTTCCCTGAAGATGTCAGTACATCCCATCTGAAAGGCCAAGTCATTCACCATGGAAGGTATTGTACTCTGAATGGATCATTTATTTAAACAATTACCTCTGCTAAAAGCAACAATGCAATTAGTAAAGCTGGACTTGAATACTAGAATAAACTCTGATAGCAAATAATCCTTACATTAGGAGTAATTTCTGAAACTTCTAGAGTTTTCACTTTCTAGAAGGCTCAAATGGATTGAACAGAGTCCAACTGGACATCCCTGCCTAGTGTCAGCACAAGATGAACGCTCTTGAAAGTGGAAAAAGAAATAGAGTCCTTAAGCATTTGGTAAGCACTTCAGAGAACTAACATATACAGACAGCACCCAACAACATACCCCATAGGTAACGCCAGTCAAAGCAATTGCTATAGATGTTAGGATGATAACAGCATCCTTTCTAAAGAGACTCATTCAACTTCCCCTCCCCCATTCCCACCTCTTTAGGTCTTGGTTTCAAACAGAGAGAGTAGCAGGATGATCCTGTCTTTGGTAGACATAATTACTGTGCTCCTTAATCAAACTGTTAGCAAGTCTAAGTATGAAAGTTGCTAAAAAAAGTAAGAAGGCATGACAAATTACTTGCTAAAAAGGAGCTTAATGTCTTTAAAAAATGTAATCAAGGCAACATGAGGGGACGCCTCTCCATGTAGTCAGATTTGTCTGTTGCTCAAACATGCTAATTTGCAGCTTCCTTAAAATGCAAGAACTAATTTGGTGAATTATGCTATTGCAACGACTAGACCAGGAACGGTAATTACTCCATGGTGCGTGTGGTTGTTGTGAGATAATTGTAACCCCTCTCTTGTGGAATATGATGAAACAATGTGCTTCAATTCCTCCCTGAAGAGAACAGCCTAAGATACATGCTCTGATGCTGCAAATCTCAGCCAGGTCATTACTTGTTAAACAACTTAAGTCCCATCAGTCCTCCTTGAGGAGAAAACGAACCCAGCTAACACAAGGAAATACTTAGAGTTCAATTTGTCCTGTGCAGAGAAGAAATTGACAGAGTTTAACAAAAAGGGCCAGCATAACTGTATATATTTGCTACTGTCCTGAAATTCCCTCAGAGTATCCCAGCAAGCATTAGATATAAAAAAGATGGGGAAAGACTGGTTCCCTTCCATTTTCAGTGTCCTCACTGTTATGCTGAGGTTTTCTTTCCAAAGGTTTTCTTTCCAAAGATACTTCCTTGCTTTTAAAGTGCACAACCTCTACAGTTCACATTTGTAAAAAATTGCAAAGGGCAATCATCAAGATCTTTACATAGACAAAATTGTTTTTAAAATATGTCTAGCAAAATGAAAGTAATCTAAAAGAAAAGAGAGGTATCCTTAAATGTGTAAACTGATACTTAACTCACAGACGTAAAGCCAAATTCTTTATGAATAAATTTGTACTTTATTGGCTAAGCTATCTTTGGTCAGAGTAACATATTTTATTGTTCTTTCTCCCTGAACAGATAAGTATTTTAAACTTTTATAAGACCTTGATGTATAGCAGTTTTTTTGTTTTAGTTTGGGGTTTTTTATGATCAAACACAGCTGCCAGTAAAATTCAAATTTATGCAAGATTAGACACAATATTACAATAACAATAGTAAAGAATTAAAAAACAATATTCAGCTGGCTTGATCTTTGTCTTTAATTGTTCACATCTAGTTAATAATGACCTAAATTTGTGACGCTGCTTTATCATCTACACATCTGCTGCATCAAATGTTTTAAGATAACCATTTAGAGTTACCCAGCCTTCAGTTGACGAATCTGCTGATTTCCGCAAGTGTGTGACAAACTGGAAAGTTTGTCTTTTCTCAGAAGATCAAAAGTGGGTCGTAAATGTATCCTTTTGACCTCAACTGTTCTGCTGCATACAGGGATAATAGATACCCCTGCTATGTTAGTGAAAACAAGAGCCAGGAGCTGCTGTCCAAGATTTCTGCCGAGCTGAGGGGGTGATCAGATTCTGACGAGTCTTTTCTTACTGGTTCAGTGGGGCAATCTCTGGGCAGCAGATAAAGAATCTCTGCCAGCACCACCTGTCTGAAACTGAACAAATCTCAGTACAGGATAAGAGGAGGGATTTGAAAAGAAACGCTCTTTTTAAAGAAAGACACATGATAATAAGAAATGTTAGTTGTAGATGCTATTTTCTCAGAAAGTATTACCGAGATGCAATAGGCGAGAGCATAATAGGGGAAAATACAAAAGCATGTTGTTTCTCCCACACAGCTGCAACTTCTTTTTATATCATTGTTCATTTAATGTGCTCCTTTCGCAAAACATATAGGTTCAAAAACTTAACCTTAGCAAATTATATAGTAGGTAATGGGTAAACTGAAATTTCTATCAATCTGATGTTCTGTAACCAGTGGAATATTAAAAAAGTTTGGTTTGGATCTCAGGCAGCAAAGTCAAAGACCTATATTTGAAGTAAAATACCAAAGGGAAACACTGAAACTGCATTCAGGTGTTTTTTTCCTCACTCCTCTCTCTCGGTCCAGTGTTTTTGCCCTTCCTTAAACATGTTTTTCCAGCTAAGATGGGTGCCACCATCTTAGCTGAGGGGCCCAGCTGTGCCCTGAGGGGGGGCCTGGATATCAGAACTTGCTTCTGAAGGTGTATAGTCAGGTTTTGTCCAAAGACAATGGCGTGTGCCAAGTATTTAAGTTAAGACTGCCTGAACTACACCCTCCTCAAACTTGCCATATTACTTTTGAAAATCTTCACAGAATTGAGCCCCTTACCAAACTGATACTTATGAGCAATGTTGTCTCTGTATTATGAAACATTGTGGAGCAACATTTTAAAACTATTGTTTCAAAAGGTGTAATATGCACACATACACAGACCGTACGTATGGTGTTTTGTTCAGTAGTTAGAATTCACAAGACATTCTAGCTTAAAAAAAAAAAAAATTTACTTCACAAGCTGGGTTTGTAACCCCCGAGAACAGCTGGAATTTTGAATTATTCTGCAAAAGGTCAACATAATTAATAATTACAACTGTAACTATGTGTGAAAAACTGTGATTGGGCTTTTTCTAAATAATAATAAAATAGTCTATAGAAAAGCAAACTAAAGCCTTGCTACTGGATGCAGCTATAATTTTTTTGGAAAGCATGTCTAAAAAGCAGTCACATTCCACAGTTTTCTATGGATCCACATTAATTTTCTGTTCTTGTTCAGTGCTCTATTATTTGGTGTGTGAATTGGTATATAAATGGAAAGTTAGTTATGTGTACTTTATATCATACTGTTCATCTTTTCTCTCTTAGCTATTATTACAGATCAATAATTTTCAGACAAGGCAAGCAGAATGCCAAAGAGTCAAAACACTGACAACGTGACTTATCCTTCACATCCAAAATCAATTCAGAACATCTCTCAAGATGTTAGTCTTCCTGCTCACTGAAGACAGACAATAATTTTAGCCTACTGGGCAGTCAAGAACCCCATGTAATTGTCAAAGGGTTTAAAAATATCCTCAGCCATTTTCTAGTCAAAGTCCAAACACAGAAAATCTAAAGTAATCCCTTTGAAATTACAAATATACCCTCCAATCTGTCCATAGCTTGCTCCCACATTCCTTCAAGGCTCTCTCTTAAGGTGACTCAGAGTCCAACTGGCTCCACAGCCAAGCTGATTTGTGAGACTCTCTCCTGGACTTTTCAGGATGTTTTAGATCTAACATTAACTCTCCCTTGAAATGCTTAACTGCCTGTAACTAGTTATGTAAAAAAAGCCCTAAAATTTTTTCAGGTGTTTTCAAACAACCCAGAGACCTTTATTAATCCCCATTTCTGGAGTTTCAGATGGTAGAGTCTGCTTTTGGATTACTTTTTTCTCTCCCTTTCTAAACAAACATCCCTTTTCCACATCCTGTGCCCTTACCCCACATCTTCTGTTAGCTTCTATAGCTTCTACAGAAACAACAGTTCCCAGAAAGCTTGTACTTAGACTGGAAATACTCTTTTCTACCTTAAAATGCCCATAAAGGGGCAATCACTTATGTTGATCCTCAAAAAAACCCAAACAAACAAACAATCCATCTCCACTATGGACTCCCAAACTATCTGTAAGGATTCAGTCAACTCCAGCTTCAGTGGGACTTATTGCCGTTCACTGCTATAGGATCTAGGAACTAGCAAAGTTTCTCAGTCAGCTGCAGGATGGATCTTCTTACTCTTTCACAACCACTACAGGTATCCAACAGAAGACATGGAAGGAATAATTAGTTCTCCTAGTAAGTAAAAGCAAGTTTTCCAGATTATTCTCTTTATCAGCTACTGCAAATGAAGACCAAAGGGGAAGACAAAAAAAAAAAAGTTGCTACAGAGAATTACAAACCTATGGTCACTGTGTCTTGCTTCTCCTTTGCCTGCTTGCCTCTAAATTCAGATGAAACCATGAGGGAACAAACACCCTTCACACATCAAAGAGGAACTAGATCTGCCTATCTAGTAAAATGCTGATGTAAAGCCAAATGCACCATGGATGATAAGCCTACTTCCAGAAGGGGGACAGGCCTCCATCAGCTCCAAAAATAAAGGCTCCCAAACTAACATTTTGTAAACGTCTGATGAGGTAAATAAGAGAATAAGCAAAATTTAGATCCCTCTGAGGCTTAAGTAACAGCAGAAGGCAAAATCACAATTTGTTAAAAAAATACTGAGGAATTTGACAGAAAAGAAAAAACATCTACATATTGCTTCAGCTACATTTATACAATTCTTTTTCTGTCCGTTATAAAAAATATAACTATACTAACTCAGGATTTTTTACGTGCTTACTCAGAGTAGTCCTTAGAAGTCATATTGAGCTAGAAGGTATTAAAAAACATAACTAAACCATAGAATCATGCTAGACATGAAGCACCAAATTCTATTCCATCACAAAACACGCTAAATCTGAATGGACTGCAACTAAAAACAGTAAGAAAGTTTCCAGTTCACAGAAGATTAATCTAAGTGAACATTAAGCACTGGGACAAATAAGTGTTAAACAAATTAATCAAATGTGAAATTTCCCCCAGAAAATGAAGACAAATTCTGAAGGGCACTGTCAAGAATTTTTATAAACCTCTATAATGAAACAAGAAGTGGCAGCTCCTTAATAAATGTTTCTTTCATCAAGCAGTTTTGTACAGTGAGGATGCACCACAAGAGACACAGGGTAAGCTTTTTTGGTGTATTTCCTTTCCATACCTTTTCTGTAGCTTCCTTAAAAATCCATCTGGATACATCTATTAGCAACATGTCTATGACTGGCTTATAAGCAATTAAAAAGTTGCCAAATTAACAGATTTTTGTATAGCAAATCTTGTTATATTGCAACACATTTACTTACAAAATGAAGCAAAATGGTAAAATAAAACAGCACAGCAAAGCATAATATAGTAACAAGAGCTGTTTAAAAAATTACAGTGAATAATTACAAAAAAAATCAAAGCTATGATATGTAAATGAATGCAATTTTAATATGTCACATGTATAGCTCAGCATACCTATGCAAGTGTTTATCTTGTTCTGTGCCTCTGATACTGAGCAGATGCATGTTTTCAGCTGTAACTAAGTAGGCAGCTTGATTCTGGCACTGACTTGTAAGGTTCTGGAATTTAATCGCTCTTGGGAAGGAGGAGAAAACAATACCATCAGCCATCATTGGCCCACAAATAACCTCATCTGGCAAAGTCATGAACGGTTAAGTTCAACAAAAAGAGAATTTATTTTTTGAACACTTGTATAGTCAGTTGGAAGTTCCACATAGGATTCATTAAACAGATAAACATCTAACAACTGGTAATTTGAAAAAGAAAGGAAAAGGTTTATTTGGAAGAGTGAACTTAATTTTCAAGATGAAGCATAGACTAGCATGTTCTCATCCAGCAAAACAGGAGCAGAAACTGCAAGAATCATATTAGGAGAGAAAGAGACAAATCAGTACTTTCATCATATTTTTCTCCACAAGACTGGATTTTAGACGTCACAAAGCCTGACAAGCTGCAGTCAGAGCCTAGCCATTATTGAAGTAGAAAGCCACAAGGAGAGTGCTCAGTACTTCTGACTTAAATCTCCCTTTTGGAAAAAGGATTTGCTAGCACAGTATGTTCTTGGGGTGGACAAACAATAGCATGACATGTTTCCAAAGTAAAGTCTAACTACCCGGCCTTTCCTTGAGAGCCTACATGATATACAAGAGTATGTATGCCTTCTGGATTAGGGTAAGAGTTTGGCAAGAGATAAAGCGCAGAGGCCCAGTGGTTGTACGGCTGCAAAGGGCCTGCCAAGGGAAGGTGAGGGCTGCCAAAAGCTTTCAGTCCTGGCCACTTTTGTGTAGGAGCCATAGATGGAGGTCTGTGTTGGACCAGAGCTCTGTCTAGGGTTATGGTTACAGTTAGTTTCTGGAGAGAGAAAGTGCAGAGCCCCAGTGTTTGTGGGGCTGCAAAGGGGCTGCCAAAGGAAAGTGAGGGCTGCCAAAACCTTTCAGTCCTGGCCCCTTTTTTGTTGGAGCCATAGCTGCAGCCCTGTGCTCTTACTTCCATCTTCCATATATAATGACAAAAGCAGATCAAGAAAAGATGGAAAAAAATAATAGCTTTGTATCCTGTGCTTATAAGAATCAGGGCTGCAATTCTGTTCATGTTACTACTGTACCATTGTAGCTACTGCAACTAAAGACACCACCACTATCTCAACAAGCTGCCCAGACTGCAACTCTTAAATAAAAGTTTAAAGACTTCCGTTGAACTGGGTCACCATTTCCAGCAACCAGGTTTTCTCCCACAACATGTCAACATCACCTCCCTGGCTTTCAAATTCCTCAGCCATTAGAATTACAATATCTATTTTGCTTTGCCTAGCCTGTTCCAACTCTGCTCCAAAGACTGGATCTGCTCCAAAGATCTGGTCTCCTATATGTTCATTAAGTAATCAAGTTCCACCTTATGTTTCCCTCTATTAACCTTTTTGTATTTTGCCTTTTTGGAAGAAACGTTTTAGCCCAAAGCTTTGAGATTTAATTTGAAGACACTGAGAACTGAAGAATAGCTCATCTCCTTTAGTGTCTTATCCAGATGACAAACAACAGGTGCTCAAACTTTAGTGTTTTAGCTCAGATTAGGAGTGAACTTTTGAAGATCTCCCAATCATCACTACTGACAACACATTGGTTTGCTTGCAGAAAGGCCTTGAAGAGTACACACTGTAGACTTTCTGTCTGAAGCCACACTAGAAAAATATGCTCTATTAGTGGATCTTCAGGACTTGAAACCTTAGTTTCCTCTTTAATCTTGTATTTGCACAAGGGCTGCCTTTTGAGAAAGTTCAGACAAAGTGGTCAAAGTTTCCCTCTCAAATACATAACAGAAGTTTTCTTTAATTATTACTTTCCTATGAAATATTAAAGAGACTACCACAGATAAAGTTTTGCACCTAGGAAAAGTAATAGCTAGATCCAGTACTTGAATAACTTTTTTCATTATTACTAGACAGACTCAAGAACAAACAAAAAACACATAACGCACCATGAAGAGGAATGTGTTAATTGATCGGAGGTGCTTTAACTTCTTATAAATACACTTTTGATGATAAAATATGATTACTTATTGATTAAGACCAATTCTAGATGAAACAGAAATAATTCACAGGAAAATTAGAAAATTCAGGTAGTTTCCTGTAAGCTTGCCATTTACAATATTTCTGCTTACCCTTCAATGAATGATTCAGACCGCTCATTTTCCTAAATCCTTCAGGATATTGTACAAATATGAGGACAAGGAGAGATGTACTGGTTACTGAAGCAACGTGCCTCATACATTGAGAAGAAAAAAAGAGCTGTAACATGCAGTATGTTTAGGTTTTATCATTTGCTATCCTTTATGAACAATAATACATCCTTAGGTCAGGTAAACATTAAAGTGACTAGCCACTTTTAAGACTGAGATGTTTCTGTTCAAATATCAAAGCTAGATTTCTTTTCGTTTCATGTTCCAGCTCCACAGAAACCAGAGTTATTGGTTTATCTTCACCTAATGCATGATCCAATAAAACAACCCCCACATGGAATTCAAATCACGCTGGTAGGAATACCCAGAAATCAGACACAGGTAGTAGGAGATACTAACAGTGTAAACTGTTAATAACTATAACAGTGTAAAATGAAATAAGAATGGAAATAATCAAGAACTGAAATAGAATGCAATGATTTCTTCTTCCCCCCTCACAGGGCAGAAATTATGCCCTTAGAAGGATACTAAATGCTTATTTCACCACTGGATTGTTTCTGCACTGCTTATGAATTTGTTACATACTTTTCCCTGTTGGAAGAAAATGTCTCAGAGCAACTACTCAGATCTGCAGGTGCTCACTGTATGGAGGAATATGAGTCAGCTATAAGGCAGAGTCAGGAGAAGTGCCTGTTTACAAAGTCCCATGGTAGCCAAAGAAGTTGTGCTGGAAGGGCTGGCACTGCTCCCCTGGGCTCCTCTCAGTTGCAGGTTTGAGTTAGCTGAAAGTGCTACAAAAAACTAATCACCTGCTTCTCCTCCCTTCCTTTCCTATTCTTAAACATGCAAGATACTGCAGTACTACTGTCCATTGATAGTCTGATGAGAGTAGAGAAAATTCCCTTTGTACTGATGTTGCTGTTTTGTGCAACCAGCAGACCTTCTGCAAGCAAACTTAATTTAGCTCTTCAGGTCTAAATTACAGGATGTTGGGCAAAGAACGAAGAACAGCTCACAGGAGATTGCAGTCAGGCTCTCAACATACATACTCTGTAGTGATATTTAGTACAATACGATCTGATGGACTCTGACTCCTTTTTATTCCATCTATTTTCTCTACTGATTGAAGGTATCGGTCAGACCCATTACACAAGAAATTGTATTCATGGTTTCCCCATTATGCTTCAAGGAAATCAAAACAACAAGGAATACTTAGTAAAAGGTAATTTATATTACTTTAGCATTAGGTGGAAAATTAGCTCACTTGTGTTCCCAAGGTAAGATGCTAAGATGCAGCTTTCTTTAAAAGTCCTAACATGCAAGTCAGCAGTGACTCAAAGAACAAAGCCTACAAAAACTGAAATGAAGTAAGCAAGGGGAATAAATAAAAGGCTTTCAGTTCTAAAATATTCAGCATTTCAGTATAGTCAGGGAGATAAGTTATTGAACTAAGGTCTGAAACACAACAGGAACTCTTCGGAGAGGACATTTTTGTCCAGAAAGGGCTCTTGCAGGATGAGGACTTTAAATTTTTTTCTTTTGCCATTATCTGTATAATTTAGGGAAATTGAATGGATTTTATATAAATAAATATTTTGGTCTGACTACTAATTCAATTATTTTTTTCTGCTTAATATATGCTGACATTTCCACAGTACAAAATATCATGACATACAATATCTACCTATATGGATATTGTCAGATGCCAGCTTGATACACACTGAGACATTCTCGTTCAATTTTAGTACCCCAGCTGAAGTGGCCAATAAGTCTTTTGGGCAAAACACAGAAGATTTTACAAGAAAAAACAATATTAAGTTACAGAGCAGTTCACCTGTTATTTGTTTTCACGTTTATCCCATTTTTACTTCCCTCTCTACTGGGCACAGACATATACTATTTATCTAGAAATCATCATTGCAGTACAGCCTTAAAGATCAGATTCCTTTATTATGTTTCCAGTACAAACATTTAGAAAAGTATGTTCCATGCTTTTAGTGATTTCCAGTTTAAACAATTACATGGTAGGAAAGAGATATGAGTATTGATGCAGGAGTCAGTGCCTTTCTTCATACAAAGCTAGGTGTGGGAGAGGTGGGAAATAAAGTACAAGCAATAGCTACATTTTTAAAGATTCTGGAATCAGGTATTCTTGCCCTACAAAGCCTCTCACCAGTCAGTCTAAAGGGGGTAATTTTAGATGTCGCAGAAAGTAAACAAGCAGTCTCTGCCCTTGAGATATGAATAAAAAACTATTCTAGAGATTTCACCACATTAGACTGTATTTGTACTACAGCTGGATTAAATATTTCAAGCCATGTCTGAATGCACTCAGTCCATTTCTAAGCAGCATGAAAAATTGAAATGGTAACACTTAGCTCATTAATTCTTCATAAATACATAACAGATGTGATTTTAGGATATGAATGAAAAATTTCACAAAGGTGACCTGTCTTATCAATCTTCTCATCACGAAATATTCCATAACCCTCACAGAAAGAAAATATAAGTCACAGAAGACAACCACAAACTAGAGTTGCATTACAAGAAATATTACACAAAATTCAAACTGTGATGACACTGCAGATGATAATCTGTCTGTTCCAGTTATCCAACTGTCTGATTTTTCCTCTAAGATCTGCTAACATCAGCTAATTTGCATAAATTTTTGAAACTTAGGTAATTATTTATAGTGCTCACTATTATTTTGTGAACTAACTACCCAGCTGTTAAATATTTCACTTATGGAATTTCCATGCCATTAGAAAGGAAATACAAAGTCAACAATAGATACCTTCTACCTCTTTACCCCACATATATGAAGGTTACATACACACATGACAAGGCACACTTTGCCTTTCCCCCACTGATATTTTCACTTCTTTTATACATTATGAATTAGAGGATAGAAGTAATTAAATTAATATATTAAGATAATCTGCATTTTTTAATCTCCTGAAAGAGGAATAATTTTCTGAGATGTAATCTCTAAGCTCTCTGGCTAGTCACAGTCCTAACACAAAAGAAGTTTGTTTTTTTTTTCCCCTCCTGAAATGAAAATAACATCTTTAAAGAATGCACAAGCAGGTTTTGGGAAATTATATTAGTTTTCACTTTTAGTTCCAAATATATAAATTCATATTCTGTGAGAACAACTTATAAACTAAATAACTATTATTTTAAAGTTTACTTCTTAATAGTTCCTTCCGATTTTCCAGCACTTGCCGAAGGAGAAGCAACACTGACTAGTCAAGATAAGGTCTACAGGAATGTTTCTTGAGGTAGGAAAAGAGCATCCAGTTTCCTTGGAACTGGGTTAACTATTTTTAATTTTCTACTTTAAAAAAAAAAGGCATTACAAAGTAGAAGGGAGAAAGGAGTTGAACAGTGAACTGAAGTGAGAAGCTTCAACACATGTCTGCCTACGTTAGTGAGAGGGTAGATGTCAGCTCTGGCAGCTCCACTCACTACTTCCCCTGACATTTAAAAAACAGACATCCAGCACACCCACATCCCTAAAAGGCACAAAGGCAGTGGAATAACACCATGCCCAGGCCCACTCTGCCTATTCCATACAGCCAGACAGGTTACATCTCCTGGACCTCCCAACCCATGGTCATTTTCCATTCCTTGAAGACAGTAACAAAATGGGAAGCTGGAGGGAGAAGGCAGGAACAGTTCAGTTAGTCCGAGTAGTGCTGTATTACTGAGCCTGCAAGCCCTACAACATCACCCCAGTACCATCTTCTACAGTCCACCTCCCTCCCCGCCACTGGCCCCATCCACAGCCCTTCCTCCTACCACCACTCCAACCCATCACCCAACAACATTCCTCTGTTTATTCCCCACCTCAAAGGGGCCAGAGAGAGATGACTACAGCAGTATCTCAAGATGAGGGAAGAAGGATGCAGCTGCTTGGCTGGAGACAAGGAGAATGAAAGATCAAAGTACAATTGTGAGAGTGCCAGGAACCACTTCACTCTCGAGAAAGTTATACTAATCACACAAGAAAGTATTAAAGAGGTCTTATTCCAGGTGTCCTGCTGTCAAATTAACTCCTTAGTTGATATACACTGCTTATATAGAGCACCAAGTGATAAAATGTTGTGGGTTTGGTTTTTTTTCAAAACCACCATGAAGTGAAAAGCTAAGGCATACAAATCAAAGTGCAGCCACCATCTTAACCATTCTCATTTTCAAACACAAAGAATAGTTAAGTAGCTGTTTTCTTGAGCTGTGCTCTTGATTGATGGACTACATGGATTAAGAGTCTATTCTCTGTCTCTGGAAATACAAATGTTTATTTTGCAGTGAATGAGGTTTCTAGCCCTCACAGCTGAAGACTTGGAGTGATGCTTGCCCCAAATCAAATGTGTCCATTTCTTCCCCTCAAATTTCTCATCTTATGGTTCTGTAAAACTTTATTATTCCCTACCATGCTAAGAAAAGATGATGGCAAAATATTGATTAAATTAATTACACATAGCAGGATGCAAGATAAATAATAATAACTTTCATATGTAAGTGTTCAGTGCTTACCACAGCTTTAGAGATTTCTCATAGGGCTCTTTTCAATAGTTTATAGTTTTTGGTGTCACTATCAAACATAAGGTTTAGAATTGACAGAAAGAACAGACCCCTAGCTAACACATGAACAGTCCTGTAAAAGCATCAATGCAGCATTAACTGGTCATATCCAGTTAATGAGGCATGTCAAAGTGTAAACACAGGGACAAAACCAAATTATTTTTCCCTCTCTACAACCTTTTTCTGCTACTTTAACATAGTCCACCACTCAGCAAAATATAAGTAACAAGTGTTTCTAATGAGCCAACATGTCATTTTATTTAGACCTCTAAACATACAGTCAGTAGTGACTTGAATCCTTCTAAGCTGTCACAAGTACAGCTGGTTGCATAGAAGCCAAAACTTTCATATCCCTGGTCTTCGGCTATCCTGTCCCAGCCAAAAAATTACATATATGACCTTGAATTAGTATTTAGATAGAAGTTTCCATTTTGGAAGAATAATTCTTTTTGGTAACTGATCCCATACAGAGCTATGACTGACATACCAACCTAATTGCACAACCATTTATACATACGACTCAGTTTTCATTTAAAAAAAAAAAAAAGAAATATGGTGATAATGGACTATTTCAAGATGCAGAAGGGAAAAAAAAGAGTACTTAGTTTAACTGCATTTAGAAAGCACTTTAAAGCTACATAACTTGTAAACCCCAACAATTTTATAGCATTATTGGATCTTTGATATAGGCTATAGCATAAATAATACTTGTCAGAAAAATTTCTAACTGCCTACACTTTCTTCAAAACATTTTATTGTATCAGTCTTTTAAAATTAACATTCCTATGGTTGTGGGGGCACCTAGTGGCAAACTAAACATGTTTATGTATAAAGTAGCTGATCATCCATTATCATAAATCTGTATTCCTTTACTTTCAGAGAACTATTCTCTTACTTGCATAACGAACACTCATCTGTGTAAGATTAATTTCAACACAAAGCAACATCAAGAAATAACAACTGAACATAGCACACTGGCAATTTCATTGACTCCCCCCTCCTCTCCCCCCTCCTCAGACTGACATGTGTATACAGGAGCTGAAAAACAGACTTTGAAAATAAAACCCCTTTTTATCCTGTATGCCCTGTCAGAGCCCATTACTCTCTGAGCAGCTTCCTTTAGACATTTCACACGAGAAGGGTTTAATGTTTAATATCAAACTTACTTATTTGAAGATGTTTTATGTTACACTGGATTTTGATTTAGCAGAGGGATATGGCAATGTAGCAAAATCACAATACAAGCAGAACATAGCAATTCAACATACAGTTGGATCACAATACGAATATGATTTCTATTACTGGTCTTTATATGTTCACTATCATGGCACTGGCTTTTCCCAGTCACCAGGGGGGAATACTTAAGTTGAATCCAGCTCAAGCCCATTGCTATCTTCAAAGTTCATTCTGTTGGCTGTTCAGTTTTTATGCCCTATTGAGCAAATTATACAATTCCTCCATGCTGGTCTGGCTAGCTCAGGAAAACATTCACATTCTTAATTAACTTGTGAAGAAAATAAAATAAAATTAAAAAATCAATTACACAAGCAGTTGATCCACTCAACTGATACCGCCAGCTGATCTAAAACAAAGCCCACCCTTCAGTCCCCTTTGTGTTGACCTGAATTCAGCTTTCTTTGCAGTAGCTGTGGTCACTCCTTACTTTCTTCCCTGAGCTACATGAGCCAATTGCCTGTGCCCACCTCCTCTGAGCAGTCTGCCACAGTGGTGGGGTTGTTGATCAGTCACACCACCATCTCTTTTTCCTTGCCTCCATCAGGCAGGGACCATGCAGGGACAGATTGCCAATTATGTCAAAGCTGTGCTCAGATACAGTGAGGAGGAGACCATCTGGAAAACAGTTTCCTCCCCTTCATCCCAAGCTGTGCAACATAATGTATGCAATAGTTACAAGGGTCAGGAGAAGAGTTTTTCATTTTCAAAAGTTTCCTAAAACTGAACACCTTGACCATAACAACAAAAAAATGGATTTTCAGCATTAGCTGCTTTTGGTGTTCCCCTGTGATAAAGCAATATTCTTGCTGCCTAGATGAGAGCCCATTTTGAGTATCCTAGACAACACAAAGGACCTCTGTCTGTATATGAGCTAGCTTTTTTTTCCCCCCTCCCTCTTACTGACATTAGCATGAGGTATTTTCTTCTGGAAACCCAGCACTAGATTTCCACAGAAGTTATTCACATATTTAGATCTTATAAATTATTTCCTCATTTCAAAAATTAAACATTTTATATGAACAGCAAATGACACTTTGTAGGCTTTATGGTTTGTTTCTTCTATTTGAACTCTACATGCAATTTTCCAATAAGCCTCCTAAGTCATCTTCCTTAAGTCTTGCTCCCTGATCAGTTGCCCAGATTCTTCTGCAAAATTGTTTTTCCTTTCCTTGTTTCTGCTCAAGGCCCATATGAAGAAAAACATCCAGAGCTTCTTCAGGCAAGCTGTCTGGCTAAGCCTTCACTCTGTGGAGCAAAATCCCAATGTTTCCCAGAGAGGCATCATATAAGGATGCTTTACTTGCTCCTCACAGAGTCCTTGGCACTAAGTTTTGGCCTGCAGATTATTTGGTGGCACCTTCTGGGTGCCAAATACATTGACACTTGAATTATTAACATTTTGCCAACACCTCTCCAGCTGCACAGAAGCCTCACGCTCTAGCCATATCATTACAGCACTAATTCATGAATGCCAGCTTAACAAGGCTTTTGGGGCAGGAGGGGGAGTGGTGTTTGTTTCACCTAGATATATCCAGCAGCAAGTAATATGCCCACTCCATCTCCACTGGGCTGTGCAGATCCTGAACAGAGTCTTCAAGGCTGGTAATACGTGCTGCAGCTGTTCTCTAGGGAATCAGAGAAGCAAAAAAAGAAAAAAAAGAAAAAAACCCCAGATTTTTCTGTGGGAATACAGCACAGTTTTATCATGCTTAGGAACAGAAAAGACAAGATAAACTTACAGTCTAAATCCAAATACTTACCTAACATATGATCCTGTACTAATATTTGTGGGGGTACACCTCCAAAAGCCAGAAGCTTCCCCAGGACTCAGTAACCACCTTCCAGCAGCCACAGAGCTCTGGCCACTCAACCTGCTCCTCACAAGCAAGAAGGAACACTAATCCTACTATCCTCAATTACCTCAAGTAGCTCAGTCACCAACATCATTTTGACTAACAGCTCTTATCAACTGGATCTCATCATCAGCTACATAGAAAGTTCAGTGAACTAATTACAGAGAGCAGATAAGAATCACTTGTACATCTTTATGTCAGGATACAGAAATTTTGTGCAACTATGTTGTTGCATTGTAAGTTTATCTCTCCATAAAACTGCACATTTTCACATGTCTCTCTTAAACCTGCTTTATCAAAGAAGCCTTTTCATTAAAGAGCTAGCAGCATTTATCTATGTATAGAAATAATTGATTCTTTTGTCAAAATTATTCTGTCAAAACTGTCTCTCACAGTTATAATGAAGCATTATGGAGTAGCTATAAAACAATAAGGGGTGAACTGCCCTCTGAATCTTTGGTGTGGTCTAGAAAAACTAACTATTCTCAAGACTGCTTAAAATCACAAAGTCAGTCTTTTCCAGCCCACATTAGGATAGCATAATTGAGTAAACCTATTAACATAAACAAACACAGGAAGAGATTAGTCAATTAGTCAACCTGATTTTCACTGCTTATACAGCTGTAAGGCAATAATTTCCATGCATGGATGAAATAACTAAGATATGCTCAGCCAGAGAGGCACAGCCATAAATGTACAAAATATAAACTTTTGTGTGAAGATTTTAGTTTAGTTTATATGTATAAAGACACCGCATTGCCTCATCTGTGGCAATTAAATTATTTTCATTGTACCGCTATTGTAGTGCTGAAAAGATAGTACTATTATCAAAGTGACCTGAAAAATATTTGCTGTACAATTTCAGTATTGGAATTAACTCTTTCCTAGATTATTTGCATCAGAGCTGATATCCTTTCACAAGGGCAACAGAAAAGGGAAGGATCATTTTTATCTACAATGATGCACAAGTGTAGAAAATCACAGGGAATGAAAAATATAAAACAGATGAACAAACTTAGAAAATTTAATGACATACAACAGAAATTTCAAATGTATCCACAGGACCTCTTTCCAGTATTGCGAAAGAGTATTTTGTCATTGTTACCTTTTTATCTTTCCTTGCCCATATCTAGATATCTTTTCTCTGTTTAAGTGACATATCTCCTATATACTCTCTGTATTGTACGCATGCTATGGTCTTATCATTACAGTACAGAAAGCCTATAAGACAAAGTTGACTTTCATCATCCAAAACTAGGATACCATGATTTATGAAGACCACAGAGCAAGAAAGAGTCCTATTAACGCTTGTTTTCAGCACTGATGAGCTATTCTGGTGCATTCATTCATACGTGGATCAGGTCAGGCCCTAAAATGTCCTCAAACAGATGTTAGAACTTCACAGTTTTTTTCTCATGAATACTCATCTGTATTTATTGTTAGTCCAGAAACTCCAGCTTAAGATCACCCATATCAGAACATAATAAGTACCCTCCAGGGTCAGGCAACTTGTTCATCTAGCACAGTACTCTGTCTCACACAGTGGCAACAGGAGACGTTACTTCAGGGGAGGAGACAAGCCTGAACATTTTCTTACATCTGCTTCCCCTCTACTTTCCCAGCATCTGCAACTACTATATTTGTGATACTAGAGAGTGCATCCTTGCCTAGTCTCTTATTTTCCATTAGCAGAACTGTTTTCCATGAATCTGCTTAATTCTTTTTTGAACCTGGTGATACCCTCTGCTTCTACAGCCTCCTGTGGTAGCAACATTCAGAGGCTCACTGCCTAGTGTATAAAGAATTACTTTCTTCTACCTGTTCAAATCAACCTTTTCTAGTTTCAAGTGCCCTCTAATTCTTGTATTATGGGACTTAGTGAATAACAGCTCCAAATTTAACTTCCTCCTCAGCCTTCTCTAAGCTGAGAGGTCCCAGTCTTTCCTCATTAGGCAGCTGTTCTACCCCACTGATGGTTCTAGTTGCCTTTTTCTAACTCTTCTTGTCTCCTTACAGCATTTCAATTCTGTCTTGGTCTTCACGTCCTTCTTGATGATGTCCAACACCTTGTTGACCATTTTGGTTGCTGCTGCATGTTAAGGCAATGATTTCAGAGGACTGTCAAAAATGACTCTAAGATCTCTTTCCTGAATTGTAAACACCAATTGCAAATTTAATATTGTGTCGACCTGGATGCATTCCTTAGATGCCTTACCTTAAAGTAGTCAAAACTGAAGCTCAGCTGCCACCTTTTGTCCAATCTCTCAGTTTTATAACATCCTACTTGAAGCCCTTGCCACTGGCATGGCATTTGGCTGCCCAACACAGTATCTATTGCACTTCGTGCAATAAATCTAGCAGCCTTCTACCTTCATATTGAGCTCAAAATTTATTGGGTTTTGGAATTTTATATTAATTTATTTTCTCTTTTGAAGCAATGCTTAGGATTGCTCTTCTCTTACCCAGCTGTACACTTATTAGGCTAGCTACCAATACATGTGAAATATACAAGCATATCAAGACAACAGGAATAGGCTGACGTGAGGTGCTCTGCACCTTCACCAATACATACTCCCAGTGCAAACTGCCCTTTTGGTTGCCTGCAAGTCATTAAGCTCCTGCCCTTTATCCTCACCTGGGCATGGTAGGTCTTTCTAAGCCTGTTCACACACTTTTCACATAGCCTTGAGAGGCACGCACACAGCAAGCCTTCAGCTATTTGCCTCTAGCAAACTTGCCAACTGCTCTTCCAAAGTGCAGGACGGCTACCAAAGAAACATCCTCTGCTCCCAGGAGCTAAACACTCCCTGAGCTTCCCTGTCCTCCAAACCACTGAGTTCTTCCTTCTGCCCCTCCTGAGCAAAGCTGCTGTGCAGACTGCCCTGTTAGCTATGTTGTCATCATTACTCAGCTACTGCTTTTTATCATCACCTGAACAAGCTTTATATTTCCGCTTAGAGGGTTCATTAACTCAGAGACAGGGGAGCCTAGTTCCAGCTATCACTCATCTTACCTAAACATCTGCCAAAAAATTATAACAGTTTTGCCATTTAATTTAATTATCATTTAACAGTTAACATAATTAACAGAGATACAAGCAATCTACAGCCAGAAGAAGAGCTGACATTTCAGCTTCCATACTTTCCTTTCTGGGCTGAGTTAAGCGTCGCCCACAAACAGCCTGCCCCATTTTGAAATGTTTTTCAGACTAACATGGTTCACTCTGCAGGGGTTGTCTATGTGATATTAAAAGAAGTGTTGAGCGTTTCCTCGGGGTTGATGTCAACCAGGGGCCAGCCTTCAGTCTTTCTTTTGCTTCCTTTCCACCACCAACACAGACCTTTTCTATTCAGCAAGTATCCAAAGTCCACCAGCTTATAAGTCTATGTGCCTGTGTACCACATTGTCTTCTCCTTATAGCACCTTTTTCTTCTGGCACTGTACATGCATGGAAAAGGCCAGGATCTAAGATGCAGAAAGCGAATGTGCAAAGATTGAAAAGTATTATTTCAGGGAAGAAGTAGGGAATGTGAGCTAAGATCCCTTTGATTTACGCACATTGTGGGAGGATAGGTAGAATCACAGAAAACTACTGTCAACAGTGCAACCTGGGAGCAGAAAATGCAAATTCCTAACAAAAGATGCTACCCCAAGAAAGTTTTCTGTAAGTACAGACCAACGGAAGCTTATGAAGCTGACACAGACATGTTTTACTGAAAGAGGGTTAGAAATATCACGTTAGCCAAAGCACATATTCATATCCAGAGGAGAAAAGTCTGCAGTCAGGCATGAAAAAGGTGTGTGTGTTTCTGACAGAGGACGAACATGCTTCCAATTTCTTGCTTATAATCTGTTTCTGTCAAAAACTTAGACATCCAGTGGGATAGTTACTGTATTGCAAATGAAGACAAAAGGACAAGAGTTGCCTAAATTTGAAACCACCTGACATGTTCCCAGGACACATTTTATAAAATTAATGTGAGGATTTCTCTTGACTAAATCTGCCATTAAACTTTCTTGCCCTACTGAAAAGGTGCAAGTTGGGAAATAATCTGCTACAAGAGAGTAAAGGTAAAATGTTAACCCCTAGGTCTTTAATTTGCTGACATTTAACTGTATCCCTATATGTTTTCCTAACTGTAGTACTGACAACTATTCAAAATGGTATCGTTAAACTTGCATATGTGCATGCAGTATTAGAATTTATGTCATTGTGTGAAACCTATAGTCTAAAGGGAATTATATTATTCATAGATGTTAAAAGAGCAACATATAACCTTAACTTAAAAGTGCCTTAGAAAAAAAGGTGTTTTATTAAGGATACTTTTTTCACTAATTTAGGTGAAGAGGGAGGCAGGAGGTGAGGAAAAATCAGTGGTGATTTTTTTCCAGTAAATATTACATTTTCAAGGAAAACTAAACGAACTAGTTTTCAATTTTTAAAAATATGTATATCTATAGATAACATTTTTTGTTTTCAACTCATTTTGAAATAGAGAAATTCTCAAAGTGACATGTTTTATTTTGTCCAAAAATAGCATTTCATCATGAAACAAAACTATGACAAGTCTTATTAACACAGGCCTGGATCCTGCAAAGATTTATGTACATACTTACAGTTACAAAATTTGGCTGTTCTCATTGACTTTGATAAACCTTTTCAATATCCAAGATTTTCTGTGTCTACACAGAGTATATATTTCAGTGTGTGCATGTAAACTTCCTCTTACATTTTTAAATTTGCTGCCTCTCTCCAACATTGATCTTTCCAATTCTGAAGCTGGTTAAGTCTATACTTCACTTTGTTTCTCCCCCATAAAACATTTCCAGAAGACTGTATGTAAATCAGACAAGTAGCTGGCAAACAAAAGATAATTTCTCTAACACTGACGATGATCTAAGAATACTACTATTAGCAATACCAGTGGGATTAAGCAATGCCTTTGTGACTAAATTCAGCAGTCTAATCATCCTGTCTCAGACCTAAAGCTGCAGCCTCCTTAGTTATTTATAAAACAAACACAAAACCAAATACAAAGATTTTTTTCCTTGCTTTTGTAGTAAACTATGGATCTAAGAAAGTTAGTTTTTGCCTTATATTTCAGATATATGTTAGCTTTCTTTAAAAAGTTGATTTCATGTAACTCACATGGTATTTATGAGTAACAAAATAACTAGTGTGCTGATTTCCAGAAAAAATAATGTGTTTTAATAATGTCCTGTTTGCCCACTTACATAAGTACACTCTTTGCAATATTCCTTCACTCAGCAAAAAAAAGAGCACAAGATATAGTAGGGTTCATAACTTATGCAAGGTGTTACACTGTATCTTAGTACATTCTTCATTCATATAGTTTATCATTAAAGAAAGAACTGGTAAGCAGCATTTTGTTATAACTTATTAAATTTTTCATGGTTAAGCTTTAATTCAGAACTCCTCACTATCATACAACTTATGTGTTATAAAACAGTCCTCTATTAGATTTCCTCTTTAGCCATTGCTGTTCTCAATTCCAGTTTTACGGTTTGTTCTCATGTTGTACAAATGAGAGACATCATACCCCATAAAAGTGAAAAAAAGAACATGCAAACATTTGGAAAAAAGCTTCAAGTTGAGACTAAAAACATGAGAGAAACTAAAATGTCATTTTAAGATTGGATTACATGTCTGTTTTTTCTAATTCTTGATCTGACATGCAAATTCCTTATCTGTTATGCATAGTACACAGAACTTCTCATATGAAATATAAAATACAGACAAAAGATTCTCCCCTTAAATGTACAAGATCAAGATTATAAGGGTTTAACAGTAAGAACACCAACACTTTATAAAGACTCTTCCTTACTGAAATTCCGTTTAAAGACTTTTCACCACTTCTGTATTGAGAAGCCTGTCCTTTGAAAAGTTTTTAATTGGTCAATACAAAAGCACAAGTAGTTGAAAATAAAAACAGTTATTATAGTATAGCACATCTTGTATTCTTTGCTACTTGAGGTATCATTTTGTAGCTTATCTTCTCATTTTCCAAATATCTTCTACATAACAATAATAGCACTTCCCTAAAGTTGAATTTGTCTTCTCCTTAGGTAAAAACATTTCCTTCTCTTTTATTTTTATATTATATTTTGTTTCATTGGAGCTGATTGATTTCTGGTGCACATCTTCTTCTTTTGAGACAGAAGGGACATCATAACTCTGTCATTTGTGCCAGTGAAAGCTTTTTAAGAGGGGAAGGTCTGTTCACTAACCATTTGTTTTATTAATGTTCTTTGTGGGTTATTTATAGATGAGGAAATTGTCAGACAGAATCATGGACCTTACTGCAACTATTGTCAACCACTGCAATGGATGTCATGGCAGTATCAGTTAAACAGATTATTAGGAATTTGCACAGCAGTGAGTCGGTTGAGCTCAGGTTACAACATGATAATAACTAGATGTTTATTTTAATCACTAGCCCCACATACACACTGTGGGATCCAAGCACAAAACTACAGCTGATTGAGAATAGATGAAATGCACTGTCTGACTCCATCAAGATAAGCAGAGTCATAGTAGCATTAGTTACAGTCATACCAGTAGTTCTCAAGAGCTTTGATTTATAGACTTCTAATTATTTTCAGTGGACGTGCTTAAGCATAGCAAATTGAAACTAACTAACAGTTGCCTTGCTCTATAAGTTGCCCATTATATGCTTTAAACATGGTCTCTGATCCCAGTTAGAAAACTCTACTAGTGCCTAGACAGGAAGATATCCAAAAAACTCATTGTTTCTTTCTGAGTACCATAGTTTGGACACCTAGGATATGCTAAAGAGACTTAACCTTTAAGAAGGTATGATTACAGCTAACATCTTCAAGGAAGAGGCAAGAGTCCTAGTTCTTCATTTGCTGGATGAAAAGTTGAAATGGTGTAAACACTTTTTTAAATAGTAAATGATTACATCTCATTTTTTCAAATTCTTTTGCAATGAATTGGTCGTATAGAAAATCATTCTGCTTCTGCATTCAGGCTTATAACTGTCTATTTTATCTGGAGTATTATATCCACACAGAAATTGTAAGAAAATAAAGAAGAAGTGGGCAGAGGAGGTTTGTTTTCTTTTTATTTATTTCAGTAGCATTTGACAATTCACTGGGCTGGGTTTTTTATGTACTAGACTTTGCAGACCATGTCAAGGCAGCTTGCAGACAACTCATTTTTTATTTAGGAAATGTATGCTTAATGGCTTTAGTGTCTGAAGTTTCATGTGAATCAAATTTTGTGTAGTGCCAGCTTTGGTTTCATTTCATTTGGAATCTGGCAGAAAAGAAGTCACAGAGGGGAAAACAACAAAACTCCACATTCCTTGTTTATGTCCTTTCCCCCAGCCGCAGTTGAGGCAGACTATGAATTAATTATGAGTCCATATGAAGCCAATACCTTGGTGACTGAGGTTTTTATGTGTTTTGATGTTTTATTACAATATTGTACTCAGCAATTGTATTTCCCTTGGTTTTGCTTACATTCAGAGTTGCAAAGATCTACGTGCATGTGTTTCTCAGGATTTTTTTAAACAGATGAGTTATCTGAATGTAGTTAATTTTAGTGCTAAATATGTTCATTTGGTACATATTCCAGTAGTTGCTCTGGAAAAAAAAATAATAATACCAAAGGGGAATGCTGAATAGCTTATTTAGATCTAAGAACTGCTATTCCCCTGCAGGTCCATATGAGCTATGGGAATTAATACTTTCTTTATCTCTGGAAATAAATACAGACCTGTGACATTAATTATGGATGCATCTTTATGGAAAGCATGGATCAAAAGAGAGTATATGCAAATAATTATACAGCAAATGTATTCAATACTGTCCCAGAAACAGATGTAAATCACATTGTAACCTCACAAAAGAGCAGTAAATAATTAGAAAGTTACTGTTAAAGAGGAGCGTGAATCATTGAATAAATGATCACAGTGCTACGATGTTTGGCACAATACAGCCAAATACTTGAGACCTGTGTCCAAGAACTCAGATGCAGGTTACATCCTTAGGATACAAGTCTATTGAGTCAGAAGGGTTTCAACAATCTTGTAAGTAATTGTCTCATGACTCTTCAAAACATCTTCTAAAAGAGGTAACAATAACCTTAAAAGATCTAAACCAGGAACATTGAGTTTATGTGGGAAATGAAGTCATGTCTGCAACATCAGGCACTACTCTGATTGTCTATCATGTCTCACATAATCAGTTCCTCCTATGTGGACACTGATACTGCAACTCTCCGCACAGGGGTTCAGCTGATACAGCACAGCTACGTGGCCAATGCTCAGATCTGCTAAGAACATTGTTGCTAAACTGAAATAAAGTTAGTAAGCTAAAGCCACTCCAGATAATAAAAGTAAAAACAGAGTGTAGTTGTTGAGATAGTGAGTGGCTCAAGTATTCAGGAGGAAAAATACTGACATGAAAGGATATAAAAGCTCTTAAGCTGTGTTTTCATTGTGCATAGTAAAAGACCTCAAACAAAAGTGACCTAGTGCGCTGAATTACAGATAGCATCCTACTGCAAGCAGTGTAGAACTTAAAGTCTTTGGGTTTCGTGTAAGCCAGCAGTGTAAAATTTGATAGCCTGTCTTACCGAGAAGGTAAGACTACATGATTTAGACATCCTTTTTGAGCTCAGCTTCATGAATTTAAGTCTCTCTAAAGGAAAAGATAGCTTTGATTTTTAAAGAGAAGCAGTAATAACATTAGAATGCCTCAATGCTAACAGCAGCATCTTGCCCAGGCTGGCAAGGACCTTGTAAGCAGAGGACCCAGATTAGCTTTGTGAATAGCTGCCATGACAATACAGGATTGTGCTTGACAGTGGCATGAAAGAAAAGTATGCTGTAGAATTCCTTAACTGTCTGAAATAAAGAGGATTTTTTAGCTATGTTTAAAATATGCTTGTATATTATTTTCCAAAAGCAGAAAGAGCATGCCAGAAGATTCAGCCCACAAAGATAACAGCCTTGCCAATGCTTAGGTGGCCCCATATGGTAGGATCAAAGAGGGCAAAATATTTCATATTTTGGCAAAAAAACCCTTCCTTGTTGACATATTTTATTTCATCAAGAAGCTTTGAAAGTGCAAATGAGCCACCTACAAATCTCAAGTCTCAAACCTTTGAATTCAAGAAGTGACTTAGAAGTGAGCTAGACAAAATTTCATGTGAAGGCATTTTCAGAAGTGCAAATATTGTTGAGATGGGACAGTAAGGAGGTCAATGATTTAAGAGTAAAAATACCAACATAAAAGGGTAAAAAGCTTCAAGGGGGGAAAAAAACCAGCAAAGCAGAAAATAAGACAGCAACTCAACAGCATGAAGGATTAGCCTATACCAAAGAGCAACAGAAGCTAATACCTCCCCACTTGACAGGCAGCTGTTGGGTTGGCAGACACTCCCTTCATTGGACCTGGTAAATACCTGAATACGTAGCCTCCTAGCTAATTAATCTTAGCTATCTATTGTGTGCAATGACCCATAAGCAATTGCTGCAAAGCCTCTCTGTGACTGGTAAAAGATCCCAAAGTGGCCCAAAGTGGGTAGAAAGAGAGCTCTCAGCAGAGTGTGCTTGTATCCTGGCTATTTTCTCTCCAGCTAAGTTAACCCTGAGTTATTTAAAAGAAGATGAGATAACAAAGCCATATTTTCCATGTCCTATTATTTTAACTGTCAGGAAATAATTCAAGAGGAAGGCAGTACCACACTGTCACTACCTTCATGCTTTGAAAATTCAGTGATTAGCTCTTATCAGTCCTTTCATAGAGTGCTGAAAAAAGTTAGGGAACTACTCTCAGGATAAGATTCTGCTTTCTGAATTTCAGGCAGAATCACATCTTTTGCCAAAGAATGGTCTGACTTCAGCACCGAAGCTCCACAGAGGAAATGGAGATTAGATGTATTACTGTTTCCCACCAGCTATAGGTGGCCTCCAGCCAAGCTTGGGATGTTTTTTTATTCACTTTCTGAAGTTCTAGTTCTCTCAGCACACTGTATAAAGATCCTCATCAGCCTTCATAATCCTCTCTGAGACCATTCACCTACAGTTTAGGATTTCGAGTGTGTGAAATTATGGACACGTGCAAGCTGTTGCAGGATTGGAGCCTGGCCTAATGCATGTTTTCAGAGATAGAACAACTGATTCGTTTTGTTAATTTCAAGGGCAAGCCAACACTAAGACAAATATATATAGTACGCATTAAAATCCACATAGATAAAAACACGTTGAGTTTTATTAAAAGTCCTCCTGCTTCAAACTTCAAAACTATGAAGGCAAAATTAAAACCAAGAAACCAACCCTTTTTATTCCATGGAAATCTTAAATATTTATTACAAATTGGTGGGATTGAATCACTTGGGGAATCAATTATTAATTTGTAGAAATGTTTCAGATCTCTTATAAATATCAAAGGCTTTTAATAATTACTTTACAAATCCAGATCAGCACAAGTCATGAAAGCTTTATACATTGTGGGAGGTGGAAACAAGCTAAGAAGTTGAGAAATATAAAATTTATAAAAAATTAATCATATATGTTTTGATCCTATACTGCCTTCTTATGAAGGAGATTAATACTATAAGCATGAGTAGCATGGATCTTCTGATGCTCACTGGAGTTAACAGCAAAGCTTTTCATAGCTTTAATGATCCAGAACCAGGCCTATAGAAAGGTCACAGTATCGATGATGTACAGTTCAGGTATCATTAATAGCACTTCAAAGCAAGTGAGATAGCAGTTGCCCTTAGAAAGTAAACTTACTTTTGAATCTTATAAAATACACATTAAAGGTTTCTGAAGTACCATTTTATGTGAAAAAATGAGTAAAACTCTAGAAAACTAAGCCCAAATGTAAAAAAAAACCTTCCCCCATCCAGGAGACTGAAAAAAACCACAACAATAAAGACCTTACCATGTATTCTTAAAGAAAAGGAAATCGTTTCAACTGGAGTGTCAATGTTGACCATTTCTAATTATGAAAAAAAGCATAAGAAAGGCATTTATATCAGACACTATTACTTAAACCCTAGTTCTGACAGTTGTCCTGCAAGGGCAGGATAACCATGAAGTGTCTTTTTAACTGTATGCAAAAAGTAGGAGTTTTCCTCTTAGTCCATTAGATTGCTGTATAAATGCTGCGAAATGTTCTGTTACAGTTCTTGAGACTGATATTTTCATAAAGAAAAAACACAACAAAAAAAATTAGAGTAGAAAATCTTGTCCAAGCTTCAATGGTTTTATTAAACATAAGCACATACAAGTCCTGTTACTCTCCCATTGGTAGAAAACAGAGAACAAATTGCAAATAACTAAACAGTTCATTGTCAAGTATGCTTGTATGCATTGTATAATACAGATATGAAAAAAAATCCTGTGAAGCTGTAAGAGCAGGAATCTGTAATATACATTTATTTGCACCAAAACTAGAGGACAAACATGCTGAAGAACTAAGGCAAGACTGAGATACTGAGAGAGAGTGAAGGATTCCTTGAAGGAGAGCCTAGTGACAAATCTAGCATCCCCCTACTTCATTCTACAAAAATAGTGTCAGTACAATAACCACAGTAAAAGTCAGCATAGTTTAATTAAACAATCATTTTCCATTTGTGTGTGTTGGCTTTTTTTTTTTTAACTAGGAGATCACCAGTTTATATTTAATGGAAGTTAATAGTTACATAATCCCAATGTCTTTATGCTTATAGACTGTGCATTCATGTATTTCTATCATCTTAAGCTGGTGCATCTGAAATTTCCTCCTCTTTCCATTTACTGCTCTGTGAGTGTTTGTCAGTAACATAAACACAGTTAATTCCAACTCTTGGAACCCAAGCACGAATACAGAGGTTCATAATGTTAGCCAGGCTAAACCTGGAGCTGAACTGAAAAAGCACTTGACACCATTTATGTGGCTATCAATTACAGACCCTTTAAAACAGGGATTTCCTATCTTAACATGAAGGAGCAGATTCCACTAAAATACTTGCAGTGTTTCTTGGGCAACAGATGTTATTAACATCTTAAATGGTTAATAATGTTAAATCTAAAATTTTAAAAATAGAAGTGTTTTAGTAAGGCTGGCAGGCTAGGACTGTTTAAAAGGTGAAGAGAGAAGAGGGAGTTCTGAAGAAAATATGGGGGAGAAACAAATCTGTTGTGCATTTGTCTCCCTGAATAAATACCTTATCCACTTCACCATATCCATGCTATCTAACATCATAAATCCTGCATGATTCTCAGCAGCCTTATAATTATTTAAGGAAGGATCTGTTCAGCTCATCTCTAACAGCTGCTAATCCCCCAGAAACTAATAGTTTATTCACTAATGAATCCATCCTCACAGGCAATACTGTACTCAGTATTCACCTTCACCCTTCATTAAACCCCATTTAGTTATATGCTTGTATCCTTTTATAACAAGACTATTCATATTAAGAAAAATTATACTTCTGGTTGAGGGGAAAAAAGCTATTTTTGGAATTCAAATATTTGTGTGTGTGTGTATGTGTTGATAGAACGGAATATATCCATATACCATTAACTGTGACTTGTGCATGTTACACATTCTGTTCACAAGTATTACGATGCAAATAAACAATAGGAGTAAGAGGATCTGTTTCTAAAGAGTAGAAGGTACCCAAAATGCAGCTCCTTTTGCAAGCTTTACAACTGAGACTTCTGCAGCACCATGTTGCAGAACCTAGCAGGTGTTACAAACAACTCACGTTATTTCCTCTCCTAAATTTATGCATTATATTCCTTCTAAGATTAATCTGAAGAACTTGCAAAATCCTCTTTTCTATCATGCACACTCACTCAAACGTTGGCACTTTTATATTTTAACCATCCCTTTTACTGGCCCTGGGAGAAGTTACGCAGATTTTTGTCTAATATTTGTAAATAAGAGCCTAACTGCCACTGAAACAGCACACATCAGTAAGTCAACTGCCACAGGAATTTGCCAGGCAGGGCAAGAGAGAGTTTTCAAAAGGATTTCTCTAAGGTCATCTGCTCCCAAAACAAAGATATTTAAATACACCTATTGAGATAAAGAGTATGCTACAATGACCTTAATTTGAAAGCTGTATTTGTCACTCTCTCCTCCCATTCTTCTTTCAGTTTAGGAAACAAAACCGCATTTCTATGATAACATATTCGGAAAGGCCTCTTTCTCTCTGGTTTTCCTCTCCCTTCTCTCTTTCCCAAAGTCCATCAGTCAAAGGCATTACTATCATCAGCTGTCCCACAGAAGACATCAAAATCCTATGTTCCATCTCAAGTAAAACAAAACACAAGGTTATAACTTTCCTTGTGTTGTTGTGATACTTGCATTTTTTTCAGACATCCAACAGCATAAGCTATAAGCCTTCTGAAAAGGCAGGTATTCCTCAGATAAATCATACACAGTAGTAAGTTCAGTGTTAAGCTTACCTTTGATCTCTGCATACTTAGCAAACCTAACACATCAGACATACTCAGCGTGCAATAAAGAATCTCTCAGAAACCATGTAGTATACCTAGCCCAGCCTATGAACACCTCTGGTCAGTACCACAGTCAGTAACCAAAAGGATCAAAATAGCTGGGGGAACAGAAAGGGGCTGACAACAAGTGCATGATCCTGCAGTGAGGTGTGGAGATACAGAAGTCTGGGCATTTATTCTAACCTGAACAGTTGAGCCTATTTGTCACTTTATTCCATTGCCAAAAATCTCTTTATTGTCAAAACATACCTCGTTACAAAGGTATGCAATTATATGTTACTTCTTTGCTTGCAAGAGGAGAAGGCAAAAGCATTTCTCTCTCCCACACTCCATTACACCTAAGTAGTTTGAATTTGCACGTAATATTTGGAATTCATCTACATTCCTTCATGCAAAAATTGCAAGGTGTTAATAAATAAACATGTATAATTTAGATCTTATACTGTAGTCCGCCCTGTTTAGTTAAGAAGTGAATGCAATTAACTGTAGTATCTGGCATAGATTAATTCTGGATATTTATTAGGAAGAAGAAGGAGAAAAAATAGAACTAGACTAAAGCAGGTGGATAGGAAAAAAATCAATCCTCGTCATAATTGCAGCAGTAGTACAGGATGGCTTTAACATTGATTACTCAGGAGAGCCACAGTCTGTGGCCCACCCTAGAACATCATCAACACCAATGAAGGAGAAAAGAGCAAACTAAGAGGTCCACTGCATCAATGTATTTAAGAGGCAACATTTGCCAGTGGAATTCCTGGTGGAGCCCCCACACAGCTACTATTTCTTGGTGAAAAAAACTCACTCTGTTGTAGAGTTACTTCCTGGTTTACAGGAATATGTGGGTTGTGCCTACCTGGTATAATGTGAACTAAATCCTATGCTGTATCTGCCTGTATTTCACTAAAGAGGCTGTATTGTGTTGATTACCTCTTCACTAAATAGTTTTTGTTTTCTTCACTCTGACAGATTTACACTTCTATTTTCTCTCAATCTGTATTTTACAACAGCTTAAATACAAGCATCCTACTTTTTTTTCCCCCATAATTCACCAATGCTAACACTTCCATTTCCAGCACATCCTTTTGCCCACAGTGGATATCATGCAATGCAAATTAAAGTCTTAATCTTCTTAAACTCTGAAGTTGAGATTATATAATGGCATTCAGCTCATGAGTGATTCATTCATAGACCGAAGGTTGGACAGAAAGTAATATAATTACAATGATTGCCTGTGAGACCTCAAGAGGCAGAACCGTGCAAGACCTGAGAGTTTAACCTCATAAAAGATATAGAAGAGTCTCACAGGAGAAGATCAGGCAAGGCCAGAGAAGACTGGCCACAAAAGAAATGTCTTGATTGTTGTTGAACTGTTTTCTTTTGGCAAAATAAAATTATTTCTTATTTATTAAGTACTGACACAATGGTGACAGCAGACATTTATGAAAAGTTGGGTAAAGTACAATAGCGCTTTTTTCTCTACTTCACTACAGAGTATCAAGGGCAGAAGATAGTGAGACAGAATAAGACTTTGATCACTACTTAGCAGCTCAAATGAAGCAATTATAATAGCAGGATTTATTTTAATTCAAAGACCCAGAAGTATAAATAAACAGTTACCTTCTGTTTTATTTTATAGCTACACTCTATGATTTGTTCTAGTTTTTAATCTTCTTTCAGAAAGAAACCAGCTCCCAAAAGAAACGGCCATATAAGCTTCATGTTTTTGTACCTTTGCTTCCATCTTGTGCAAAATAATGTTTTTGACTGCCAAGAAACTTGTAGAACAAAAGAAGAACAAGAGTATAACAAAATATCAAAGTTCCCATAAATGCTATGAAAAAGTAGGCAGCCAGCTACAAGAGGAAAACAAAAAAAAACAAACCTCCTTTTCCGAATTCTGCCCCCTCTTCCCAAGTTACAATAAGTACTCAGTTATTATTAAGTATCAAAGGACCCACAAAAGTCCTCAATCTCAGGATGTATTTCCAGAAAAAGCTCTTTAAAAACCTCAAGTTGTTCATTCTTTTCTTTTCCTAACTTTTAACTTTCTAATATATAAGAGCCACTCGTAGGCTAGAAGCTGTAGTTGTAAGCATCTAGTCCAAACTCAGTGGTCATAAAATAACACCTATTTGCATCAAATTCACAACATTGTTTTTCCTCCTCCCCTTGACTTGTTCTCCTGCATCTCCTTCACCTCTTAGCACTTTCTTGAACATCTCAACCATGTGCCTATTTTCATTTATTTGTTTATTTTAGACTTTTCCTTCCTTCCATTTTCAATGTTTTTCTCCCTCCCTATTTAACCAAACACTTACAGTTTCAGAAACTCTGTCAGAGAAGCAAGTCTAATATAATCTAAACATAATCTAAATGGCTTAATAAACCCCTGGGTGCAAACAGGTGACACGCACTAGGTAGGCAGGAGTGGATTTGGGATGATAATCACAGAGGTCACCATTAGAATGAGCACCTGCAATGTACTATGCAATAAGGATGCAGAGGGAAGGATGCTCCCATTCTTTACAGACAGAAAGCTAAATAAAAAAGGCAATTCACAGTACTAAGAAGAGGTACCTCCGGCTTCTGTAATAGGTACAGAAGCTCTGCTGCTTTTCTCACATTTCATGTCTGACCAGCTTCCCATCCAGCTGCTCCTGAGGACTTTCCCTGGTGCATTTTCACTGTATCTACCTGGCAGCCCAGGTACCTATTCATGCTTGGGGACTGTATAAAGCAGAAGTTGCCAAAGGGTCAGGTAGTACATAATTTGAGCTATCCAGTGGATTTTTTCCCCCAGGATCAGTCTTCCTCAGCTATTTTGCCTCCAACATCTCCCAGATAACTTCTGTGATTCATGCTTTGCCTCGACCTGGCCCACACCTAGCACTTTGGTTATCTTTGTTACACTTCGATTAATGTGGCTACCTTGGTTTTTTATTCCAGAAATGAGGCTAAATCTTCATCACGTCTCTCTCCTCACCTGCTGAGTACCTCCATACCCCAGTCCCCAGATCATGCCTCGGAAAGTGACTGTAAACTGCTGCAGCCTTTTATGCTACCTAGAGTTTTCTTTTTGTCTAATTTACAGCTCACACTGCAAAGAAAACTCTCCTCTTAAGACCTGGACCAAAACAACTGTCCTCCCTGGTGCCCCCGGGAATGGTGTAGCCATTCTACATTTGTTTGTAAGTGAAAATCCTGGGGGCAGGTGAGAGGGGAGAAATCAGAGAGCAGAAAAGCACTGTCTCACCTAAGGATAACGGAAGTCTCACCTTAGAGGGAAGGCGCCATTTACCCAATCACTCTCACACTTCTGCAGTTAAAGGCCATTCAGCTACAAAAAAACTTATGCAAAATAAGCAACGCTTATGCACTCCCCTCCAACACAGCAGAGAGGCTGAGCAGGGTGCTGCCACTTCTCATGCTTCGTTAACAAGCTTACCTGCTAAACTCTGCTAAGCTATACCTCAGCAATCCTGACTGCAGGCCCTGCGTTTGCCAAGGCGCTGTTAATAAATTAATCAGAAGAGTGGAGTTTGCACAGGAGTCAAGAGAAGTTAATTTGATTCCTCCTCATTTTCAATATTGATCATTCCTTGGGAAAGAAAAATAAAACTAAAAATTTGATATTTCTGGAGGCCTGGTTGAGTTTTTAGTGTTAGTAGCTCATAAGACTGGGGTTTTGGGGTTTGTATTTTTAGTGGGTTGACCATTAATATTAGGAGATTATTCAGAGGCAACACTCAGTTATATCATATTTACATCCCTTTGCAAGAGCAACATTTAGTAGGATGTGTAATGCCCCTCCTCTAGAGGAAGAGTTTCTTCTAACACTTGCTTTTAATCACACTTCCAGGACATGATTGAGCAAGCTATGATGAGTAGGCTCTCTCCTGGACAGTACTGCTCCAGGAAGTAATTGAAAGATAAATTGGAAATATAACTTGTGTTGATATTGAGCTATAAATGTATGCAAAGAATCATTCCTACTTCAATGCTTTAGTAGCTGACAAATTTCTTTTGTGAGCAAGCACTGGCAAGAAGAATTGAGCAGGGAACCTGACAGAAGACAGCTGCTTAATCTGCCAGAAAAATGAATCTAGTTTAATCCATGTTATTTGTTTTACAAGCAGCAAACTGTTACGCTGCAAAAGCCCAAGAGGCTAAACTGATCTCTCAGCAGTTGCCTACTAGATGTAGAAAATCTTCATCCATTAAATCTGTATCATTTATCCATTTAAAAGTCTTTCCATGCTGACCACTCTAATATTTTTTTTTTTTTGGTGGCAAAAAAAATTTCCATAGTACCATATTTTGCATTTTTTTTTCCCTGTGCTCTTTGTATTTGCCTGTAGGAGACAGACTGTGTTGTTTGGTTGATGCGCTCAACTCATAGCACAGTTTGCGGACAGGTAGTAGAAAGGCCAATTAAAAGCACGTAATAAAAAAATAACAAAAGCCCAAACATTGAGCATTTCCACAGCAGCCAAGAGGTTAGTTTTTCAGAAAGCCTTCAGGTCCCTTAAAAACAGAACATTTAAGCAAAGGCCACAGACAGTTTTATAGGACTGGGATTAGCAATTTAAATTAAGAAAGTTATCTTGCCATGTCTTGTCCTAAGCCATAGCACTGACCAGTTATGTATCAGATGATTTTTAGGGTATTACTAGGAAATAATTTCTCTGTACATCATACAGTCTGCAGTAAAGCCTAGGCTTCTGAGGCACAATTCTTTGAGAAAACTAAGGACAGGTCACCTTCTCCTTACTATTCGCTCCACTGGAAACTTGCAGCTGGAGTGTGTAATTGTGAGAGCAAGGGGGGGTCACACTGATGACAAAGAGGACAGGTCTCTGTGGGGAAGACATTACCTCCCTGCCTCTCCCGGATGGCTACTGGTGCAGTGTGCTCACAGACTCCCAGACCAAATTTCAAGCTGCGTTCCTTCGGGGGAAGCCTGATTGCAGTACCACCGCCTGGCTGCCTCACAGGGCTCAGAAAGAAAAGATAATGATAGACATTGGAAAGAATAATCTGACCTACTAATGCACCTTACAGGGCTCTAAATTACCTGCAACCACAGAGGGTAAAAAAGGACTCAGATACTTCTCTGAACAACTCAATAACAGTCTCTGTTCAATAGACAGCATCGATCAAAAGAGCAAACAGAATGTTAAGATGCAAACTGAGCGATGTTGAAAACGATATTGAAAGTGAACACCATCATATAAATCAATGCGAGAGCTTCCTCTGAACCACTGTTCTGCGCTGATCACTTCATCAAAAAAGGATGTGGCAGAAGGTTTACAGACAGACAACAAAAATGAAGAGAGGCTTGGGAAAACATTGATTATGTGGAGAATGAAATGACTGGGACAGTTTAGCTTTGAGAGGTACTATTTAGGGTGCCATGAATAATACATTCAATAAATTGAACTTAGGGAGAGATGGGAATTTTCTAACCACCTAGTTCCAGTAGAAAATGTGAATTTTTCAAAACAGAAGTATTTTGTGGGAATGTATCATTTTAAAAAATTATTTCAAAGGAATCACAGCCAAGGTTTCTGCCTGTCAAGAACTTTTCTCCAATTAGAAACATGCCTTATTTCCTCCAAGCAGGCTATCTGGGATCCCAACTTTCTGTGGCAGATTTGTGTCACAGACCTCCTCAGACATAGGACAAGTGATTATTTAGGTTCAAAACTCCAGGGCAAAGTGACTCTAGGGACAGCCAAGAATTTGAAACTCAAAATTTCCAGTGTTCTGGGAGCTTTGGATCCAATAGCACTGTGCTTGTAGAAAGGCAGGAAGTCTTAAATCCCCCCAAGTTGAGTTTCTCAAGATTTCACGAATATGGCTTGAGCACATACCATCCTTCGTTGTTCATTTAGCATATTCCTCATCATAAAGGAAATGAGTAGGCACACACAGACTAGAATCCAAGGTGAACCAAAGGGTGCAGGCACTGTGTCTTTCCCAAGAAGCCTTCTAAGACAACAGTGAATCTGCACCAATAGTCCTCTGAAGCCCAAAGAGCAACTTAGTGGTAGACCTCACAGTTTAGGTCTGCTCCTGTGGCTTAGGTGCTGGACTGGGAGTGCATGTTATCTGCAGAATCCTAATAGTTCAGGCATTCCCAGTAACAAAAGGCTTGGATGATCTCATTCATGTTTCCATAAGAAAAGGGTTGGAGAATGGCTACAGATACCTTGATGATAGCTTTTGCTGTCTTCATTTGTATTTACCTACCTCAAAATTGTCAGTTGCTGAGTAGCCAGGTTGGGTGTAATAAGGCTATGCAGGGTGACAGCCGCCATCTTGAACTGTAACTCCTGAAATGCTGTTGAGCAATGCCAAAGTCATGGCGCTAGTTCTTGGCAGAAGGCCTCCATTGTGCCCCTCCACATCCAAAGGTCTTCCTGCATCCATTGCTGGTCATCCCCTGTCCTCAGGACAATGTTGCCCCACAGGCTGGATGTCACCTCATCCTCTAGATACAATCTCCAAACAACAAGGGGCAGAGCAACTGCAGAGACTCTGAGGATGTTATTAACCCATCTTCCTGATCTGTGAGGGTTGGGAGCAGGCCATCAAGGTGTCCTCTCAGAGGTACACTGCAGCTGTGTGAGTAAGCCTGTCATTCCCTCACCCTTCACTGGGCCTTTACAGTGGTCAGCAGCGATTCAGGCAGCAGGCACAGCAATGTCGCCTATAAGAAAGCTGGAAATGGATGAGCAGGAACAAAAATCACACTTCATTGAGGGTGATGGTCATAGGGACAGTGATGTGCAATCATCATCTATGTGGGATAGGCGAAAAGACACAGTAGCCTATATCCTCTTGAGGCCCACTGTCCTGATGGTAAAGGTTTGCAGGAAAAAATTTATTTTGGGAGTGCTTGGGAATGCATCTTTTCCCCAGAGCACTCTCATATGCACAATTACAACTTTCTGCCCCAATCTGGGGAACTCCCTACTTTATCCTTAAATCCAAGAAATTTTTACAATTTCCCAGTTCTCTGACAACAGCTTGTGGAAAGTTGCCCTTGCAGGATTCAGGGGAACACAGGCATAGTGGCTTCATAAAATTCCTAAGAACTGAGATACCAAACTGCTCTGATTTCACAAAAAGGACAAGGGGGTAGGGACACACACACACACACAGACATGACATGACTTGCACAAAATGAAATATTGAATTATAACCTTTTTGAAATGTCAGAATTTTTAACAGAATAAAAATACCGATTGTCTGTCTTCAGTGTAGTTACTTGTTTACAGAAAAAGGGCACATCTTTTAATGGAAAGGGAAGTCAAGAAGTTAAAACCTGATTTTAAAAAAGAATACATTTAGTAAATCACAAAAAAAAAGCTGTGGAACTCACCATTCCAATTATATTAGGCAGGAGGAAAATATATTTGGAAAGAAAATAAAATGGATTACTTCAAGCCATAAGATCACTACTAAACAAAGAAACTTTCCAATGCATGTACTGCTCATTATTTCCCTGCTTTGGAAATGCCTGCACTTTACCTGAAGCACCCTCTTTTGGTCACTCCTGGAAACGGATTATTGGGATATCTGGATTGGTAATCTGCCTGAAGAAATCATAGTTTATTATCCTGTAGAGTTTCAATCAGCACAGATATCCTGCGCATGCAGGGACTACAAATTGCAGGCATTGCAACTTGTAGAGTCTAAGAAAAAGGAGGTACAGGTTATGAATTTACAGTACAAGGATGTCACTGAAACAAGCCATGTAACATGGAAAATAGTACTTTTAGCAACAGTAAAATAGTGTACATTTGAAAAAAAATATATATAAAAAATCAGGAAACCTTACTTTCATGACATTAGCTCTTTGCTACTGTTTGGCTGGAGTTTACATGGGAATTAAGGGATTGGTTTTTCTCTAGAGCAGCTCTGATGAGAGTCATATATCAAATTCTTGAGAGATAAATTATATGATCTGGTAAGCTAAAACCTACTTCCATTATGTACCCTAATAAAAAGTGGTTGCTAGTCTATTAGAGTAGATCTTATGCACTGCTATTCCTTGGCTTTTAAATAACGTTAGTGTGTACCATTCTAGGGATTTTAAAATAATGGCTTTTAAAACAGCTTTTTCCAGCAAACCAAATGTTGGATCAGTCATGCTGAAATAAGGGGAGGAGAGTCTGCTGTGAATCCCTGAGGTGTGTCACTTTAAAATAGTGCAGTGCACTCTAGGGCAAATAAAACAATAGGAAATTAGGAGAGTTCAGCTGCTGCGGCTATTTATTCTACAGCAACTTCAGTTCAAGCCATGCTGATAGTTTTTCAAATGCCTTAAATCAAACAGCAGGTATCTGTGGCCTCAAGGTAAGAAATGCTAAACATCTGCCAGTTTCTAGACTTGAAACATTGCAGCTGCCTTACCTGAAGGAAATTTTACTGTTAGTGTACCAGGCATGTCAGTGCTACTGTCATGTGGCATTTTCACTAAGGAATACATGATTATCACTTCACAAAACGTTGAACAACTCCCTCTCCCAAAGATCCAATTTTAAGTAATTTGCAAAATATTTTGGTTATATTTTTCAATTCCTTATACTGGCCACAAAAATACAGCCACAAACTATTCGGGTTTAGTTCTTTAACAGCCTCAAGACTTCTCTTGACAGCTGGCAGTGACATGAGAAGTCATATCAGTGTCTAGTTCAGCAGTCCATCCATCCAAGCTGTAGTGGTACTATTCCTGCTGACACGTGCTTTAGCCTATGAGAAGGACCTAGAGATGTAAACATAATGCAATAAACTGAGTAATCCCCCAAAACAAATATTTAATTTCCAAATGTTAATGGTCAGGTATTTATGAGCACAAGGTATTCAAGACTTCTATCTTCCCTTCACCATCAGGTACTCCCTATGCCAACAGAACAAAGGTTTTGATTGGCACTGGCCAACTGAAAGAGCAGGTACGAGGCATGTTTTATCTAACTTGCAACTGATTGATTGTCACATTTCCATGATTTATTGTTCCTCCTACAATTCTCTACTATATTTGCCCAGTTGGCAAATTTTGCTTCAAAAGTTAAAGTCTTGCTGGATTTTACATCCTCGTTCATCTCCAAGAGCAATATCAATTTGGCAGGCTGCAATGCATACTGCCATGAAAACCTTGGAAGCCACTCTGCTGTGATCAGTCAAAATAATACACTCAAATTTAAGAATATGAATAATTGTGTTGAAGTCAATAGAATTACCATGGGTCATGTCAGAGTATGTTGTGCTTGGTGTATACTCCTCTAGGGTAGCATAATCTTCAAAATCTGCTCTGCAGATTCTCCTGGGGGGCAGAAGGACTTGTGAAGAGGCAAGAAGCACATTCTATCCTCACAGTGGAAATGAATAAGCCTTCATCATGCATGAACACCAACAACAAGGATACCAACCTTTGAAGACATTGAGTTTGTCCAGGGGAAGCAAAATGTGTCATAAAACAACCAAAAGTGTCTTTTGTATAGGTGTTCTTTAAACCAAGTAAAGAGTCTTGGATGTTCACCTTACCTTCTCAAAATGTCCTGTAAATTTTAGTACTTAGTTCTGCCTAACTGCCTTTTTCTTAGGAAATAAAAAGAGGAAAGAAGTAGCAGGACTTCCCTTGTATTTTAAGCATAATAGTTGTACTCTCAGGTGTCTCAAATATTACATAACAAAGTAGCATGTTTCTATTATTATTTTCACCTGTAAAAAAACCCAGAATGTGAAAAGCAAACACATTTAAAATTATCTAAAAGGCTTCCAGACTGAAAAGGTTAAAGGAGACTCTCAAGAGGTGGAAACACCTCTTTTCAAAGACTGTTTCCCTGAGAAGAAGCTGTGGTGAAGGCTGTCCAGATCAGGGGATAATAGAAATGCCTTTTGGAAAGCATGCAGGATGAGGGAGAAGTAGAATTAGCTCATCACTATGTTTTAAAAGACAAAGAAATAGCTATTTAGCAATTTTGAATATAGGTTGTTATGCCTCTCCCCTGAGTTGGCCATTAGGAAACATAACAAGCCTATTCAGCCCTTTTCTCTTAATTTAAAGCCGTTGCAGAACACTGCAGAGAAGCTTTAGCTCTGGAGAGCTGGAATCAAGCGCACTCTAATGAAGGTTCACTCCTGGGCGTTGTTCGAGCCCATTCCTGTGACTGCACTGACACCTAGTGACTGCAGAAACAGTTAAATAATTTACAGACTCATTTTTTTAAAAAATATATATATATTTAAGTAAAGTATTGCTATACAAGGGAGCTTTTATCAGCAAATGTCATTAGGAGGAAATTATCAAAATCCTTCTTTTTTAAGCAATCTCTACAATTCCCAGGGAAGTTTCGTTCAGTTTTTATTTTACAACTACCAGTTTTTTTCTCATTCGGGTGTTGACTTGAGGTGGACTTTGCTACCTTAATTAATAAACAGCTTATTGAAAATATCAGTGCTGCTGAGATGCTGGGAATTAGTGGTTTTAATTTAGCCATATAAGTTTGTTCAGCAATGCAGGATCTCAGGCTAGAAGCTTTGCAAACTTTTAATAAAATACAGGTGGTACCATTGTTAATCTGTTTACTATCTAATATGATTCACCTATGCTAGATGTCTGATGTGCTTTTAGAAGTACCATCTGGGAAAACATTAGCATATTTTAAAATGTATAAGGTGAAAGCAACAAATCATTTCTTTTCCCTGGTCCTTTCAATTCAGCAGCAGATTATGTATATGCATACACTATACCAGGGCAAGTTCAAGTCTCCTTCAATAGCCCTCTGCCTCTGATCTTTGGCTCGTTATCTCAGGATTTATTTTCAAGTACTGTTAGTTTAAACCAGCGTGGGGGTTCTGTCATGCAGCAAGTATGTGGAAACACAGAAATGCAATCTTTAGGGCCTCGCTGCATGACATGTTGGATATCCTCAGTTTCCTTTGACTCCTCTTTGGGGCCCTGATGACAGAGACAACCAGGCAGAAGGGGATTAAGTAGCATGACAATGGATGCATCTGTGATCTGGAAAACACGCACGTCTTTTTATTATTTTAGTAGATCTTAGTGCCTTTGAAGCTGTGCAAGGGAAATCTTAAATACAGGTTTGATCACACAAAGCACTGATCACTTCGGTTCCTCTGATTTCAGTCAAGAGTAGTTAACACCTCACAGAAACTGTTAGTATCTCATTGAGCCATGTATTTATTGTATAATTATGAGGTATTTTTTAGTATCTGTGACTTGCTGGGTTGAGCAAATGATGACTAAGAGAACAGTATTTGTAATTTCTCTACAGAAAGCTCCAGTGAAAAGGGAAGAGATAATGTACTGAGGCTGTGGTTCCACAACAATCCAGGATCAGCCAAGTACTGCCATCATGGCCACAACCTTCTCCTCCTGCATTTATTTGTCTTTCCCTTGAGCTGGGCCTGACACTTAGCTCAATCCTCTGCTGGGAATATTGGCATATTAAGATGCTAGAAAACAATTTTGTTTTGGCTTTGGCTTGATGGGTTGGCTTTTCAGGGTGGGGACATGGGATAAATTGCACCAGGAGTTGCTAGTTCTTTACGATCTTAGCCAGAAAGATGCTCAGATTCTGTAAAGCATCTCTTAAGATGCTGGGACTTTGAGATCACACTAAAAAGAAAAGCAGGATACTATAGATAATTATACGACCCTTCAGATGCTAGAAACCCCAAGTTGTACAGCATCGAATGGGCCTCCGACCACGGCCCAGCACACCCTGCAGATCCCGTCCATGGAAAAGTTACCTCATTTTGGTCATTTGAGCTCTTACAGGATTTTCCCAAAGAAGCCAACTCTATTCTTCATTTCTACTTTCAAACAAAAAGGATGTTCACATGAGAATTTCTTCTCACTGCACTGTTAGGTGAAGGCAACGCCAGGCAGGAGGCCATATATAACTAGACACAATATCCCTCTGAATTAAGATTTTAAATTGACTCAGGCAGAAAACATATAACATGTTGCCACAAGGCATCATGCGCTACAATTTGAAACTCCAATGTCTAATTAGAGGGGGGGAAACATTTTCAATACACTTAGTCCTTGATTTTAAAAAGATGTTTCTTGTCTGTTTTGTACGTTTTGTAACTCTTGGCTAAATCAGATACTCTAGATTTTTCTATTCTTCTCTCAGATAAGGGAAGTGATGCCTAACTGCATACATGTTTTAATCAGTACAGTGGTTTTTAAGTTTAAATGATTAAAAATTAAATTTCTGAATAGAATAAAAATCACACCATTACCACCCAAGGTTTAAGCAAGATATTCTCAATAAAGCAGGACAGAGAAATGTATTACTATATTTCTCATACAACGATAGAATCATTTCAGCTAGAAGGCACTCTGGAAGGTATCTGATCCATCCTCATGTTCTAAACAGTCACAATGAAGAAAAGCCTCCAAGGAAGCAAAACGCTTTTATATTCCCAGTTACGGGTGCCACCAAGACAATTACTGGATCCCCGTGTTACAGAAAGAAGTTTGAAGGGCTCTCCTCCAAAACTGATTATGTCCTAAGAATGACCAAAGGTCAGGTAAATGAAAAAATGGAAAAACATCTGAGACAAAGATATGAAGCCACATATACATAACTATTAAGTATGAGGTTTGTTTCTTCAAAAAGCAATATTAAAGTATCCTTCTTACCAGCCTTCCTCTCAGTCTTTAACCAATCTTTATTATACTTTACTTTAAAATGTGTGTAAAAAATATTTCAGTTAATTCTGAGAGTTTTGCTGTGAAGTTCATTTAGTTCATAACACAGTTCTGCTACACTGCTAAAATGGCAAAATCTCAAGATCAAACTCAGAATGAATCCCCATACATCTGGCAAATAGCAGAAACACCTAACAATCTGGCTTTCAGACCAAAACAGCTACTTTCTAGAATGCATTACTATTGCTGTTTACATTTAAAGACCCTTGAAACTGCTAAGTAAAACTAATAGTATTTATTCATATTAGGAATTAGGCCTTAAAACATCTGTCAAATAAAATAGTGGAAGACTCTGCTTAGGGATTTTTTCCTCTTCATGGACAGCTTTTACTATCAGTCTTGTGGTGTAGAGCCACAGTCTGTAAAAATCATTTCAACTATCAAATTTTCATAACAGATTAAACTTAGTGAATATGTGACCATACTACAGCATACTTTATAAATTTTTAATCAGTTTTGAAATGTTACAGTGTACTTCCTACATCTTATTTTGAGAATTTGCAATTTTATCATCTTTGTTTTTTCCAGTTGATAATTTCCTTCTTTCAATTTGGATTTTTCTTGTAAGTTGAAGTATTTGCTTCATCAGTTTCTCCTGTCTACATATCTTTCTCCTTCTCTATTCAATTCCATGTCTTCTTGGCTCTGCTGTCAAAATAGATGTACAGAACACTTTATGCATAATTTATCAGATTAAAATATATGCTCTTTCAGAAACATTTTAAGACTTAAACTTGTAACACAAGATAGAGGTTCTAATCTCCGCTGTCAACTCTTATCAAGTTGGACTTCGGCTGATCATCGTTCAGCTATTGCAGATGCTTCACGAGCAATCAAAGAGAGAGACAAATAGATCACACTCATACAGCCTCTACTGCGCTTTGTCCAGTGCTACAAGCCAAAACCCACTTCTTGTAGCTCCTCGCTTTAAAGGCAGCTTCCTATTTTGCTTTCGTATCAGGAAGATTGTGGAAAATTAGAAATCACGGGTTAGTTCTACAGGCAAAATTACATGTCTGCAAACAAACGAAACTATGCTCCGCTCTTTCGGACCACTCAGCATTGCTTAGAATCTTGCGGGGTTTGGTTGGGGAAGTTTTAAGAGCAATTGTACATTTTCTAGGTGGGGAGAGACATGTCGCTTCTGCTCAAAAGACTGAACTGTCACAATTTCTATCAAGCAGTTACCTGACTGGTTGTTTTAAACTTGGAGAAGGTTTTTGCACGTGGATATCTGTTCCTCCAAGTTGGTGCGTTGTAAGATCCTGAAGTGTATTTGTCTATAGAAAAAACATACACATTGTTTCTTAATTTCAGCTACAATTTCAGGAAAGGCACTCTTAGCACAATCTGGGAATTAAATATTACATTACCTGAAGTATCCATTAATGCATCGGGTGGATCACATGTCATCTCTGAAATACAAGCTAGTCTTAAACACCGACTTTCTCTCTAGGACTTTAAAGATCATTTGTAATCTTGCAGCGTTTCCATCAGGCTCACAGGATCTTCCAGATGAGGTAATTCTGCTACGGACATTCTTGACTTGACCAAAGTGACTGTTCCTGTGTTGCAAGTCTTCCCAAAGGGATCACTTGCTTTTAGATTAAACGAATCCCTAATCCAGTCTCCTTTTTTATCTCAGCTTGCCAAAGCACTGGATGCAAGGCAAGACGATGTTTTTGTGCTAGGCAGTTGATTTTGCATGAGAGTATGCTGCCTAACGACTAACCACTTTCTGTAAAATTTGGTTAAAAGTTAATGTTATTAATACTCTGGTTTTCTGTTAATTCCAGCTTAATTCCCTTAATTCCAGTTAGTAATTGCACAAGACCCCTACAATTTTCAGTTTATTCCCAACATGTAAGTATTACCATAGCTTTCCATTTGGGTCCCAAATCTTCTCTTTGTGTCAAGCTGATTCTTTTGTCTGGAGCATTTCCCACCACGTGGCTCAGGTACTGCTGCAAAGAAAGGTAGCAAAAATGGTAACGGCTGTTCTTATGACAAGAATGCTGATCACCTTTTACTGAAATGCTATATCCTTTTTGAACCTGGAAATTTGGTAAGATGTATTCTTCACATTAAGAAAGTTTTCCCTGTAATCCCCATACCCGTCTGCCCACATTGAATCAAAGCAAATGTTCAAAGAAAACAGAAAAAACCCACAACTACTCATCCCTGAGATGAAGCAGTGATGTTGGGATTCATTTCGCTTAACTTTCTTCAACTGAAAGTAGGGGTTACTCTGTCTGAAGGAGGTTCATTTTACTGGAAATTAAGACAGGGAGGCACCTCAAGATGGAGATTCAGCCCAGCTTAAGAGCAATGACTGAAACTGGCAAGACGACATCACTTTCTTAACTTATAATTATTTCAATTATTTACCACTACATTTCCTGATGAAGTGACAGATGAAAAACCACAATTATCCAGAGTAACCATGGAAACAGAAAGTAGAGAGGCAAATAAAACCCAAATTACATACTAGATTATGTGAAGCTATATTAACAAGTTAAAAATAAAGGGAAAGATGTAAAATTACAGTTACATCTGAAACAGACTGCGAAAAAGATACAAGACCCAGAATCCCACCTGTAGGCTCTTCTCAAATTTTTGAAATAGTACATCTTATCAAGAGGACGGTAGAGTATTTCAAAGATGGAAAAATGATGAAGGAAAATGTCATCCTGCATCAACGGCAGGAAGAATTATTTCAGTCCTCTGTCCGACATAAATAATGTGAAAAAAATAATAATAGAAATCTCCCAAATTTACACTACATTTAAATTGAGAACAGAAGTTTGAATAAGAGCCAAGCCCTTGTTTATTCAAGATGAAAAATATTGTAAATAATGAAAATAATCATAAATCCATCGTAATCAAAACTCCAGTGAAATCCTAGTTGTGGAAAAATACCACCAAAAGCAACATCATTCTTTTGTCCCCTGCTGGGAGGACACCTGCAGGGACAAATAGCGAAAGCAACACAATACAGAAAGGCATATTTGTGGCATTTTAAGAATCCTCCATTTTAAGCTGGAACCCACCTGCAGATCCATTGAGCTTTGGTTCTTGAGTGGCGGTGACAGTACGGTAGACGACATATGCTGATCTTCGAGGTTCTGAAGAACTGAAATAAGTCTTTCTTCCACTTTCTCTCACATACGGAATGGAGGAAGCCGTTTCATCATCCTTACTTTGACCCCTTTGTTGGTAACCTTGTTTTACTTTGGGGTCTGAAGTGTGGATTCCTAAAAATGAAAAAAACAAGCAAAAACGTTGTGCTACTACTCAAAATTTGACATAGTGCAGGAGACTGGAGGCTGGAAGACAAGATTAAAAACATGTTCTTTGTGGATAGCCCAATCCAAATATATTCAGGTATTTTATTTATCGCTTGATGTTCAGCAATGAGAAGCTGATGCTAAAGTATATTACCTCCATTTCCAAAGGATCTACGATGTGATCTGGGAATACTCTCTGTCAGTGCTGTCCTTCCTGAACCCTCTCCTTCTCTTTTAGTATTGTTGATTTTTGTAGGAATAATTGTATGAGCATTACCTGGAAAGGCAACAGAAAGAAAGTTGTAGCTGCTTGTGTGTAAGCACAGGGAATGGCACTGCCATTCTCTTCCTCCCACCTCTATGAGCTAGCGATTAGTTTAGTGCAATTTCCTTTACCCTCTCCTTTTATGTTCGTCTTTCTCTGTTGTTAGTTTTTTGGATCCTGTCCTGTGTAACTGAGGTATGCCTCTCATGCTCTCTAAGAAAATACCATCATATACAGGCTGAAGAAGACTATGGCTCCAAAGTAAAGGACCAGCTACAAATTACCTGCTTGTTCTTTAGCTGCTCACTTTTCATGACTGATGTTTATGATTCCTACCTGACTGAATTTATGGTATTTTCAAGATGCATATCTTCATAGTACCAAAAGCCTCAGAGAACTCAGTAGAAGAAATGCTTTGGGGAAACATCTCTATCCTTTTCTCTGAATTTATCTAATTCTAATTCAAGACATATATTAAAAGCTCTGTTCATATATTTGTTACTGATTTCCTTGTCTATAGTCTAAATACATCTAAAACATTTTAAATGTAGAAATGAGATGAAAATAATTTTGCCAAATGCAACTGAATTATTGAGGCTGGCATAAGCGTTGGTCAAAAAAGCATGACTTCACATGTCTGTAGTATTGGCAATGGAGACAATTTTTCCATTCCCATTTTTTTATTAGCACCTCATCCTACTCAAATCTGTTTTACCTAAAACAGTATCATCAAGAATTTATTCCTGAAATTTACACAAAACAAACAAGAATATTCTTTTTTATTAAAAGTAGCAGGTCATACTTCTGCCCAGCAATTTTTCATGACTCATCTCCTGATTCCTCTGGTGCGTTATTACTGTAAGAACACAACTCTTGCCTAAAATGGAATTATATATTAATTATTCAGTATAAAACCTAATACAGATCTTTTTGGTCATGCCACTTGGTCAAGAATGAAGGAGACACATAATAAGGGAGGTAAATACTTATGAATTTGTATTCCTTTGACCTTAATTATGTTGGATAAAGACCAGTATTCAAAAAAAACGGAACTCTCTTCTTCTTACCTTTTATAAGAGACTTAGAGGTGGTATTTACTTCATCTAAATTTAGTTATACGAAAGTGTGATGTATCGCGACATTTTGTCACCTAGACACCCAAGACAGCCAGCAGAGAGCATGGAGCACCTCCGGGAAAGGGACTTGTCTCACCTTTCTTTGGCACTATCTTATGATGCAGTAAATAGCCCCCTGAGAGTGCCTGGCTCTCTCCGTTTGCAACAGAGAGCCTAGGTGAGAAATTTAAACTACATTCCTAAGCTGAGGATGGTTAAAATTAGAGTACATAAATCTTGATGGTGAAGACAAATGATATGAAAGACCTATGTTGTGTATCTCAGGAAAGTACATGTAGGGTTAACAGCCTATTTGTACCTTTTCCATCTACAGTCGACGCAGGTAGTCACCACGTGTGTGACACTACATATATATCTCTATCTACCTCTGGGGAAAAATTACTGAAGTATTTTTATGCTCTTTCTCATATGCTCTCTTTTATTGTCACTAAATTAAACAAGCGGGGAGGAGGGGCACACTATGTAATAGTTTCTCCCTGTAACAGTAATTTTAAAAGCGGTAAGCATTGTCCAAGAAGATGACAAGTACTTGCCTTTCTGCAAGTCTTGCTCGGTAGCTTCCAAGGGTAATAGCTCATTGTTCTGAGGTGAAGGCACAGTTTTTGTCGACTGGTGTTCGTGAAGGTACTGAATCCCATAATACTCTCCTAAACATACCCCAAGAGGGAAAAAAACCCCAAGTTTACTATATTGGCAGCACTGCTGTTTAGGAAAGAGTGACTCATTACATATTTACCAGATTTATAGCATATTTCCTTTATTACTCTTTCCTCTTCAATTTCTGCATCAGTCTTAGGCACCCAATCAGAAACGTCTGTAGGAAATAATTTTCAAAAGATTACTAGCTATCTATACAACCACCTTCAACAATTCTTAATAATCAAATATCATGGTGGGTTTCATTTTGGTCACGGGCTTTTTTTTTTCTGAGTGCAACCTCTGCTTCTGGACAGAAAAATGATTCCTTAATATGAGGTATTTCCAAGTGCAATGGAATTGCAGTTCCAACACATGTTAAGAAGCTACCGTGTGTTGATTTAAAACGACTCAAAAAGATCTTCAGTACTCATTTTCAAAATAATCTTTCACACTCAAGAGGAAATCTTGTGATTAAACACGTCTCCAGGGAGTGCTTGTCACAAAACCTCTGCCCACAGTTACTCTCCCGTAATGCCTGCTGGCAGAGCTGGTGATGTGAGTGCTTCTCATCAGTCTCAGTTAAGGCTACTAAGATCAGCAAAGCCCTACTTTTTAGACTGTTTAAATTCATGTGGCTTACTCAGACGGAAACCGAGTTAGGAAGCACTAACAGGCAGCCCTGCCAGCCAACCCGAACGGCAGGGGGAAGGTGAAAAGCGGCTTGGGGCTGCCTGAGAACGAGCACAGTAATTTGCGGAGTGCACGCGTGAGAGTAGGTTGTTCTCTCACTTTCACTCTCTGGGAATGTGCAATTCAGTCCTTCCCTATGAAGCTCTCATCTCTAAGTGAAATACAGTCAGCCGTTTAACTGAGGAGGAATTAGGCATAGCAGGAGTGGAAGGGTTAACAAGATTGAAGTACTGAGAGTTTGGGTTATGCCTGAGGGAAGGAGGCTGTGTGTCAGGAGTAGGAGCGGATAGCATTGGAGAGAGATAAGGCGAGCGCGTGATTTTTTGTTGTGAAGAAAGGAACTGCAAAGTTGCAAAAAGATAGCCAATTGTATTAGCTGAAGGAACGCATGAAGGACGCGTGAACAAGACATATAAACCAATAAGAGTTCTCTCAGTAGCGCATGTACAAACAATTAGAAAGTATATAAGCCATGTAATAGTTCAATAAAGGGTCTTCGATTTACCCCTCGATCGGAGTCCATGCATCAATCCGCTACATTTAACTACATTTAAAAAGCTAATATAGATATATATCTATATATAAAAATAGATACACATACACATTCATTTAAACTAGTGAAGAGTTTTGTATGGATTCTCTTTGCCGATTAAGGATTACTTTCTGTCATAAAATGAGACTGCCTACAGAGTTTAGGAAATCAGTCAAACAAGTGATTTAAGTCAAAGTCACACAACTGTCTTTTGTAACCAAACCTGTGACTTCGCCTTCAGTGATGAGTGTGTACAGCCCCTGTTCAAAAGTGTGTTTCCCAGAAAAGAACTACCTCCTAAACTTGTAATATCATCCCCAAATTCTGAGACATTTGGAAGAGTATTTGATGGCCATCTGAAGCGTGGATCACATTTCCAACTCTATTTTGTGAAAAAGAGATATGTGAATTATACCACAATTGAAATATACAGCTAGGCACTTCAGAGGACTTAGAACGTGTTGCCTCGCTCACATCTGGTAAGTACCAGTTCCAAGATTTTGGGGATTAGCTGGAAACTACGGCAAAAACCTGACAACAACTCTTCTCTAAACATGTAAGGGTTATTATCATAAATCAACTGTGAAGTACATTGTGAGGGTCAAAAAACCCCATTCTACTTCCTCATCAAAGAAAGAAAAAACTGTTTACAATTCTCTTCCTCTTCATCGTCCTCTTCATCGTCCTCTTCATCGTTGAGGTTTATAATCAGTGGAGGGTGAATTGGTAGTAGAATATTCTCTTGCTTTCTGAGTGATTCTTGACGACGGGCTGGCTGCAGAATCCCTTCTTGGACACCCTGTTGCAATGGGGCATCTGCAGAAGAGAACATTACATTTATTTTATTGGGAGGGAACTAGAAGGTCAAATCCAGGTGCAGAGCAGCCGGTAGAGTTCTGAAATGATGATCAGACTGAAGGAATCATTCCATAGACAGATTGTGCCTTTTAGGCAAAATCTTCTGCGGAGGTTGGCAAAAGAGCATCTTCCAACTACAGAAAGTATGAAACAACAGGTAGATACTTACAACACAGGGAAACGTGTGCTTAGTAATAGCTGTGCTGAAGGGAGTCAATGAGTTTGGGACCCCACTGGTGAAAATAGTTTAAACATGCTGAAGAAGAGGCAGGCCTGTATCGCTCCCCATGGCATCAATTTTGAAGGATTTAGCAGTGCTAAGCACAGGATTACCCATTCTGAGCTTGTGGGCATTTTTTTTCTATCAACATTTTCTGAATCACAACTCTCTTTACGAAGCACAAAATGTAGATTTTGAGAAAGAATATGAAGTTCATGAAAATAATTGACACTTAATCAGAAGAAGAAGATCAGGAAAGCTATTCTTTTCCTTAGCAGTTTATATCTACCCATCATCTTTGCAGCAAAACTATTTCACTAGTGGGATAGCATTTTCTGAGAGCCAGGAAATGCAATGGGCTGAAAAGAAAAGTGATGAAAAATGGTGAGCCTATTGGTATTGTTCAAGCTGACCAAGCTGCAACTATAGATACAATCAGGATTCTGTGCATTATATGAAAAATATCGATGCTGGATATGTTTTCCAGTTTTAAAGGAGTAAGATCAAGCATGGGCATTTTCTTTTATGCCAGTTGTTGTTATTCTAGTGCATCTCTTGCTTGCCTATGACAGCACGTCTGTCATATTAAACCCAGTTTAAATAACACTCCTGTGGATCCGATTTGTTGTCTCTCATGCAAGAGAAAGTAAGCTACAGCACTTGAACTTGATAGAGCCTTTTTCAGTGTCCAGAACAGGGTATTATGAGCTCCGGGGAGTGTAAGCCAAATTAAACTTAAATTACTTGAACAAGATTTCTAAGTATTGACATGAATAAATGCAGTTTTAATGTTTGCAATGTTGCTGTGGAGCACACGGCCTTTCAATTGATCCATGCTGCAGTGAAAAGAAAAAGGGTTGGGTCCATTTTCTCCTTCTGATCGTTGGACGCTGCTCTTACACAGGATGCCCTTGTCCATAGTGCCTCTTGGGCATCGTCTCTGACTCGCACCACACCCAACAGCGTGCTGACGTGGTGTTTACGACAGCACTAGCTGTCCCGGGCCGTTGCTGTGGATGTGGGAACTGCACTAAAAGCAGTATGGACACTCCTAGAAACAGCGCTCAAGTTCTTGCCTTGGTCCTCTGGGGTTAGTTAGGCTCAACACGCCCAGATATGACAGGCTGCCTTTTCCTAGGGAATTCCAGGAACACAAGGTGTTTGCTTCTGACTAGAGCTCTTTCTGGCCTTCTCTGACGACACCTGTCCACAGCTCTGGAGATAAGGCCCAGGAACACCTAGAGTTTAGCCCACTTGCTCACGCATCTATGACAAGTCATGCTGACTTGCTCTCACTCCTGCTTCCCCCCCATTTCTGACATCTGTCTTGCTTCCCTGCCCTGGACTCTTACCCTGTTCCGGGTTCCAGCTGTCTACCAGGCCCCCTGGTAGACAAGAGCTCCCCTTAGAAAGGACTGAGGAAAAAAACCCAAATTGTAACGGTGGGTTTTTCCAGAAGTACTCTGATTTGCAGCTATTGTACTGCCTTACGCACTATTACTGGACTTCAGTGGCCTGCATCCAATGTTCAAGCCTGACAAATGTATTCAGAACGATGAACTGGAAATACATCTGCACACACAGCCCTGTAATCTCATGTTATCTGCACAAGGGCTGTCTCATCCATGTAACATGCTGTGCTCTGTCAACAGGTATTGCTACTACTGGCCCTGCCAACCTCCTTCCCCCACCACACACGCTACTCCTCATTTCTCTTAAATGATTGCCTGCCTACTAAGCGTTTTCACTCCTAGAGAGACTGAATTGAGCAAATACCCAAGTAAAGCAACATTTTTACTCCACGGATCTTAGCAACCTAAATTGCCATTTGTGACCGCATCTTTCACGTCACTGATACTTAGGAAGATCCGTAACAGGACAGCTAAAAATATTCACGTGGCAACCCTGTGCAAATGCCAATACAATTCCTTGCTTTGCCTTGAGCTTGCCGGGACAGCAGATCATACCTGACTGATTTGCCACGGTACATTTCTTCACCTTAATATATATCACGTAAGCACCGGAAGGAAGCACTGGAAGGACATTTTTGTGTATTTACTTACTCTAATGAAGAAATTGTTGAGAAAATATTTTTACTCACTGTTACTAGGTGGCAAAAACAGTCCATTTATATTACGAGGTTTGCTATGATGGAAGGCACAAGTGATCCTCAAACAGCCTGAGGGTTGTGTTTCCCAGAAACAGGAGATGTTGTGGTACTTTTGCTGCAGGAGAAAACAGTTTTCAGATACTGGAAGTATAACCATAAAAATGGAGTAAATGCATTAGTACATGGTGCACTGCTGTGACTAGTACATGTGACTCGGATTTTGGGGGACCACGCTCTGCTATTTTAGAGCAGTGACAGTTATCTTTAAAGTTATCTGAAGCTCCGGACACCTCTAAAGTGATCTCGAGTCAGGTGAATGGAGCTTTCATGGTGCCAAACTGTTCCTGGATAAGAATAGGAGTAAAGCAGTCTACTTACTGTACTGCAGGCTCTTCATGAGATGCTGGGAAGAAAAAACATCTATTAGTCACTTAATTGACAGGGGCCTGAGTTTCCTTTCCTGCGCAATGGGATAATCGGGTCAATCTCAAATGAAATCTGCTGCACGAGCGCACATCTTGCACTAGTGCTCTCTTACTATTAAAGGACATGGGCCTATGGGAAAATAAGGAGTGAGAAACAGATCCCAGAAAGATTCACAACAAAAACTGGAAAACTAAAAATTTGGGAATCGATGTTCTGAGACTACTGTCGTTACACTGCTCACACCATCTCCCCGCTGTTTTTATAGACGACAAACAAAAGCCTAATGGGACAAAAAGAAGAGCTACCTGGATTTGTTGAAATATTTGTGTAATTATTGCTGCTTCACTCATACATACTATCACAGCGCTGCTCTCCCTCTATTGATCAATACGTCGCCAGCTAAAAAGTCTGCACGATATTGCAGAGAGAGCACTTTCACAACGACAGTCACTTTGTTAGTCACACTTGAAATCATTTTTCTGTACCTCTGCCTTATTAAAGTTTACGGATTTTAGCATCCTCTCGGATTATGCAATTCACTTATCCTTATAACCGGAGGTATCTTCCTCACGCTCATGACAAACTCCTGCTTCCAAAGAGGCAAGTGCTCATGACCATTACCCTGAACACAGAAACTCAGCTTTATGTCGGGGATATGAACTACATGCCAGCTGAGAGCTGTAAATGCCAGGCTGCCGGTTATTTCTTAACAAGTTTCTGTGTAATTGTTTAAAGGCAAACAAAGTCAGGCTTGAAACTACTGGAATATTGGAAGGTAACTTTCACCCAGGTCCAGACATTGACACCTGGGTCTAGGAGCAGCATCTCCAAAACACGCCACTTTCGGACTGTCGTCAGTACAACTGGGCCATCCACTGAGACACGCTGGGGTCTGGAGCCAAAGCCCATCTCCCAGGCGTTAACGCCTAAATCCCCGATGCTGGAACGGATGCAGCAACGACGAGCCCTACACCCACCCCTGGATTTTCACCCGGTGGAATATAAAGATTTCTTTCAAAGACAAACTCATTCTGAAGGACTTGGTTTTAAATAACTGATTGTGCAGAAATTCAGGTACTCGCTGGGAGCAGAAATTATAAACATGGCCGATTTATTCGGAATCAATATAATGTTGATTCAATAAGGAAGTGATGAGTGGTCTTTATGCACAGCTTTCAACTTGGCTGTTCCTTGAGTACCTGAGCCCAGTTCACAGGAGAAATTCTCCATTGTTTAGATGACCATTAGCTCTTCTCACCACTTCTGAAAATCAGATAGTTGCTCTCCAGATGCGGCCATGACCCAGACAGAGCGACAGATCAACTGCTAACTTTACATAATAAACCTCCCTTTCAACAGGGATATCTCAAGAAAATCAAGGATACCAACCACGCTCAAATCTACAGCATTTACCTGTGCATAGGGGGAAGAACAATGGAAATAGCGGTCACTCCCAACTGCGGCCATTGTCACCTCTTGTGCTTCTCCTCCACTCTCTTAATACCGGCAGAACATACATGAAAACAGTAAAGCTGTCAACAGTCAGGCAAACCCTAATCTTACCCTGAAACCAGTAGTGTTCTTTCAAAAATGGGACCTTCACAACCTTAGCTCTGCTGCTTTTCCGAAACAAAACTCCAACAGACGGCAAAATCCACTTGAACGAAGGCAGTGGTACCTTCTCCGGGCTGCTTGAACTGACGAAGGCAGTTGCCAGCCGGTATAGAATGTTACAGTTGCCACATTCCACAGTTGCCAATGGCTCCTCCAGCTCATGACATTAGCATGATGGCGCTATGTGACCTGTCCAGCTTGAACATCTTCCTTTGTCTCCATTGCTTCAGAGGAAAGTATGGAAAATCGGACCGTTTCAAAGAGTCTCCCATTGCAGTGTTTCTTGAACGTCAAATGGAACAAACCCATTGGGCAGGGCTTAAATAATACCCAGCTTCTTGCCGTAGGAGCTGTGGTCTTAGAAAGCAATCTTTGATACCACAAAGACAAACCTTATTCTTGACTCTTTTTAACCAAAAGCCTTGTGCCCAAGGTTTTTCTTACTGCGCCTCTTTCTTTGGATGGGCAAACTTGCTGCTTCCCGTTAGTACACTGTTAGCTGTTAACTGCTTACATTGTTGGGGTTCATTGCTTTTTCTTGCTTCCATGATGTCCACTGCCACAGCTGAAGCAGAACGAACAGCCTACACTGGTGTCCCTAATTAACACCTCTGTTCTCAGGCAGGTCCCAGGCTGCCTCTGAACAAAAAATGTCTAGGGGGCACATGAAGTTTCAGTCCTGGAAAATGGTAGGCCATGCTGTGATCCCCAGGACATGGGGTCAAATGTACAGCACTGAGTGACATCAGTGACTTGGAGATGAACACTTCAGAGCACGGTTAGATCAGAACCCGGGAACTGAGGAGTAAAACATGATGGGAAGTGCAGAAAGGGAAAGGAGCCGCGACCTCAAAGGAGAAGGATGCCATCGCTTGAAGAGTAATAAGGCTCCAGATGGAGCCAAAGAGAAGGGAGGTAGATACAAGGCAGAATTCAAGAACAAGGACTAGTGGATTGTAGGACCACCAGAAGTGCATGTGGCTGGTGGTTCCCTGGCAAAAAACCCCAAAAAACAAAAAACAAACCACCACCACTGGACTGGAGGGACTAATCACCAAAGCACAGCTGTACTGTACGCTGTTGGTCTGCCAGTGGGATGGGTGGCAGATGTGTAAATGAAAAGCAGGTGCCAGTGACTCCACGGGCACAAACGCTACAAGGCTGGCTCAGCGGTGGATGCACCCAAGCCAGGGGAGAAGTACGAAGTCACTTCAGGAAAAATTCAGGAAAGCAGAGGAGGGCCAGGAATAACAAACTGTCAGCGGGCAGGAGCAGCCAGAGGAAGAAACTGTTAACACCGCCAAGAGCTCTCCAAACAGGGGCTCTTTGTAGCCATATAGCCATGCCTAAAGGAGGCACAGAAGAAGGTACGGTCAGAAGAATGAATTCTGTGTTGGGTTTGCGTGGCAAGGTTTGGATAGCAGGGGGGCTACAGGGGTGGCTTCTGTCAGAAGCTGCTGGAAGCTTCCCCATGTTGGACAGAGCCAATGCCAGCCGGCTCCAAGACGGAGCAGGCTCCTGGTGGGACCTGTGGAGCCATGGGGAGAGGAGGCCACGCTGGAGCAGCTTTGCTGGCAGGACTTGTGACCCCCCATGCTGGAGCAGCCTGTTCCTGAAGGACTGTACCCCATGGAAAGGACCTACACTGGAGCAGTCTGTTCCTGAAGGACTGCTGCCCCTGGGAAGGACCCACGTTGGAGAAGTTGGTGGAGGACTGTCTCCTGTGGGAGGGACCCCACGCTGGAGCAGGGGAAGAGCGTGAGGAGGAAGGAGCTGCAGAGACAACGTGTGATGAACTGACCGCAACCCCCATTCCCCGTCCCCCTGCGCCTCTCGGGGGCAGGAGGGAGAGGAAAACCAGGAGTGAAGTTGAGCCCGGGAAGAAGGGAGGGCTGGGGCAAAGGTGTTTTAAGATTTAGGTTTTATTTCTCGTTAATCTACTCAGATTTGATTGGTAATAAATTAAATCACTTCCCCGAGCCGAGTCTGTTTTGCCCGTGACGGTAATGGGTGAGGGATCTCTCCCTGTCCCTCTCTCGACGCACGAGCCTTTCGCTGTATTTCCTCTCCCTGTCCAGCTGAGGAGGGGAGTGACAGAGCGGCCTTGGCGGGCACCTGGCGTCCAGCCAGGCTCAACCCACCACACATGCCAAGGTTGTATGGCGAGGCAGAGAGGCTGGCGAACAACAGGAGGCAGCTGTCCCGACGGAGGCGAACCCAGAGCCGGCGAGGTGCCCACACCCCGGGGACAGGGCACCCATGCCCCAGGCCCGGGCGTGCGGCCCCCTGGCAAGCAGAAGAGACAGCCCGAGGAAAGGCTGCCCGCCCAGGGGAACGGCACCGCCAACGGCTACCGGCCGCGCGACCGGGCCCCCCCGCGGCCGCCTCAGCGCGGCGCCGAGCACGGCTGGGGCGGGGCGGCCCTGCCACGGCGGGAGCCGCCGCTGTGGACAGCGGAGCTGCCCCAGGCCCGCGGCCGGGCTGGGCGGCGGAGAGCGGCGGAGCCCCCGCCTCGCTGAGGGCCGCTGGAGAGAGGCGGCCGCGCCCCGCCCCGCCCCGCCGTCCCCGGCGCACGGGTCCGTCGCGGGGCTCCTGGCGGGCGGGCGGGCGGCCACCGACTCCCTTTGCCGTCGCGCCCCGCGGGCGCGGGGCGGCGCAGGCGCAGTTGCGGCTCGGCGCTGGGCCGGCGGCGGGAGCGGGCGGGCGGGGCCGTGAGGCGGCGGGGCGCGGTGCAGCGGCAGGTGCCGGGTCTGCTCGTGAGCGAGGTGAAGGAGGAGCCGTCGGCCAAGCGGGAGCGCCGGGTGGCCGGGGCGGCCCGGGGCCGGGCGGGAGGCGCCGGGGCCGGGGGGAGTCGCTGGGCCGCGGGTAGCGGCGCCGCACGGCGGGGCGGAGCGGAACAGAGCCGGGGGAGAGGCAGCAGCAGCGCCCGTGTCAGACCCGGCCGGCGCGGCCCGGCGGCGGGGAGGGGGACAGCCGAGTGGCGAGAGGTTTGGCTGGAGATGTTGGGCGAAATGCAGGGCAGAGGTTTGCCTGGGGCTCCCCCCTTAAATGCGGGCAAGAAAGGTGGTTTGGGAGCCGTTTGAGCTCTGTGCCGCTCTTGTCCTGCCCAGTGCACGCGGGTGTTCACCCTGATGTCGTGTTGGCTTTTTCTGAGTGTAGGGAACAGTCCTGGCGAGGAATGAGGCCACTCCAAGATGACCGCACGGGGAGCTTGTGTAAAACCATGCTGCCGCCCCCTCCTGTGAGCCTTGTGGGGAAGAAATGAGCTTGTCTCTCTGTTTTGTGTTTTTTTGGGCTTGGGTTTGTTGGGGGTTTTTTTGTGGTCAAAGGAATATCAGGCTTCTGACAGAAGAATTGATTGGAGGCTGTGAGACGTGGCATACTTACCAAGGTGAAAGTAATGGAGCCCAATCAAAGTTATTTCTTCCCGAGATGGAGAGGCAGTGTCAGGACAGCTTGAGGTGGCACTCACCTGTCTAGCTCTAGACCTCCAACTTGTGTTTCCCGATTGTAGCGGCAGCACCTACTGCTGCCTGTGGGCTGCATAGTGAACTGGAATCCATCTGGGTGAGTTTCTCCCGTTGGTGTTTGACTTCTGGATGGAAGAGCTGAAACGACTGCCGAAATGTCAGTAACTTAATTGTTCAACTCTCAGTACCAACACCATCTTGATAATGGTCATGTAGGGGTACCTCACTGCATCGTTGTTCCTGCATACGGAAAAAGCGACAGAGGATTAGTTCTGGCACAGGTATGTGCTATTTGTTTTGTTTTTCAAAGCGCAGGCCAGGATAATACAGGGGGTTATGAGTGCTAGGGGAGACGGGGGGTGGTGGTGGGAAGGCCAACGGGAAGGCCACTACCCTGAAAATTTTCTTTTTCATGTAGTCTTCATAAAATCTTCATATCTGCTGTATATTATGGTTACAGATATGATTACAAAAATAGAAAACAGCCGTGTAATGTAACAAAAGCATGTAGAAGGTTCTCATTTTATGAATTCCAAGTTCTATTTTGAGATTGTTGCAAAACAAGGGCTTGCGTTGCGTTTTGGTAGCAGAAAGAGCCAGTGACCAGCTTACAAGTCACAACTGGCTATAGGGGGAGAGGAGGGAGGGTGATGACTCTAGAGAAAAATAGTTGAATCCAAACAGAACTGATGACATGTTTGCAGTGAAACTGTTCCAGAAGTCCTAGCTATAGAAGTCCTCCTAGAAACGTGGACTAGTTGTGGCTGGATATTTGTTTCAGACTGCCGGACCACTTCTTTCTTTGCCCTTTGTAAGCGGAAGAGTGTTTAGTTGACAGCACTGGTCCCAAGTATTGAACAGCAGGCTGCTCTTGCCGCCTTGCCTTCCGCTGGTCTGTGTGTTGCACTACCACGGTGCTATTGACTTTCAGCTCCACACAGCAGAGAGACCAGCTGCAAGGAGCAAGAATCCACATGAGCACAAGGCAGTAACATAGCCACGATGAGGGTTGAAAATGCCTGTCTTCTTTTCAGCCATTTAAAGTTTTGGCGGCTGCAACTCTAACTGGACAGGCGTTAGAGGCAGATATATACAGTGCAGTGCCTACTGCAAAGGTGGACGGACACTGCTGTTGTGTAACCGTTATCCCACAAGTGTGAGGTGGTTTACCCGGTGTGCGAGACGCCAATGTACACACAGGGCAGAGGTCTTTTATTTCGTGTCTGCGCAGAGATGGGTGCTAGGTGGTCATTCCACAAGGCTAGCACAACCTTTGGTCACGCAGGTACGATTTGTGTATGGTCTAGTTATACATATGCATAAGTAATTCCACAAAGCAGTTTTCTATTGGTCTACCTTTCTCTTATTTCAGCTTAAAGCTGGAGTGCTACTTGAATATTCTGCGCCTGCTGAAAGGTGAGGGGTCTCTGCTTGGGCCGGGGTCTCCAGCTCAAGGGGTGGGACTTTTAGTATCCTAATGAGGATAGTTCGCCTGAGGTGCTCACGCGATGGATTCTTCATCGTTATGGATTCTTCCATAACGTTCCAATCACGTTATGGATTCTTCCAAAGGATTGGATCAGTTTTAAGACTAGATTTCTGTTAAAAAAAGTAAATGCTAGGTTAATCAATGTCACAGATACAATTTTCATTGTAACCATGCTAAATTAATAACACTTTCCGAGAGTGTCCTAGGGGTAACTTCAGTAGTAGTTTTCTCAAAGAAAAACCTTGATACAATTCATCGACAGTCCCTGGTTAGTGGGAGTTTCAGTTCTGCAGTTGGCATAGAGGTCCCCTTGTCCTGGTCTGGTGCCGCCTTTACTCTAGTATAATGAATCCAGGAGTCGATCCCATTCACCTTTACCGCTGCATAAGTTTTTAATAGCACTGTATAAGGTCCTTTCCACTTTTCTTTCAAGGGCTCATCTTTCCAAGTTCGCACGTAGACCGTGTGCCCTGGTTGGAATGGGTGTACTGGCGTGTCCCAGGAAATGGGAGTCTTCTGGTTTAGGTACCTATGCAGGGAGGATAGATTCTGCGAGAGAGATCAACTACTCTTAATTACAGCCTGTCCCTTTATACGCATTTGGTCTTGCTCCGGGGTTAAATGATTGATTCGATGTGGTTTCCCATACAGGATCTCAAATGGACTAACACCTTCCCTAACTCTGGGTGTAATTCGTGCTCTCATTAATGCTATGGGTAGAATATCTACCCCTTTTTATTTGAGTTTCCTGACACACTTTAGAAATCTGTCTTTTTAGAGTTTGATTCATTCTGTCTACTTTGCCGCTGGCCTGTGGCCTCCAAGGGGTATGCAAATCCCATTTAATGTCTAGAAATCTAGAAACTCCCTGCACTATTTCTGCAATACAGTGGGGTATGTTATCGGAGGATATACCTTCTGGAACACCAAGTCTGGGGATAGTTTCTTTCAGTAAAATTTTAATCCCTTGTTAGTGCAACTAGCCTTGTTAGTGCAACTAGGGAAAGCTTCGGGCCAACCAGAAAAGGTGCCTGCCATTACCAATAAATATTTATATAGATTACACCTTGGCAATTCCGTAAAACCTATTTGCCAGTATTCCCCGGGAGTTATTCCTCGTTTTACGACTCCTCCCGTCATTTTCTTTGCAATTTGGGGGTTATTGGCGCAACAGATAGCGCACTTTTTAACTATTATATCTGCTAGGCTTTGCATTCTTGGCCCAATGACGTGTCTTTTGGCAATAAGCACTAGCGCATCTGCTCCCGAGTGTGCTTCTTGGTGCAGTTTCTCGAGTAGAATTTCCATCATCTTTCAGCAAGTAATAATTGCTTCAGTGGTGTCACCCACCAACCCTGATCATTTCTGGAACAATCTAATTGCTCTGCCAATTGATTTCCTTCTCAGTATATTGTGGGGGCGATAATTCCAAATGGGGTACTGGAATTAAAGCTCCTTCAAATTTTGATTTCTGTAATGCTGCTTCTTTTGCTAACTGGTCTGCTTTTCGATTTCCCTTTGTGATTTCACTGTTTGCCTTCCGATGCGCTTTACAATGCATTGTAGCAACCTCCTTCGGTTGAAGGACTGCCTGTAAGGGCTTCATTATGTCTGTCCCATATTTGATCAGAGTCCCGTGTGAACTTAAAGGTCCTCTTTCTTTCCAAATTGCCCCATGTGCATGCACTGCTCCGAATGCATACTTAGAGTCTGTGTAAATATTGCCTTTTTTTTCCCTGACTAAGCTCTAAAGCTCGTGTTAGTGCAACCAGTTCTGCCTTTTGAGCAGATGTATTACTAGGCAAAGATTTAGCTTCTAGGGCCTGAGTACGTGTTACCACTGCATATCCAGCTTTCCGTCTTCCTTCCAACACAGAGCTGCTCCCATCAGTAAATAACTCCAGTTCTGCATTCGGTAGGGGATTGTCTCGCAGATCAGGCCTACTAGAATACACTTGTTCGATGGTGGTTAAGCAGTCATGATGCAATTCACCGGATTCGGAAATCGGGAGCAGGGTAGCAGGAGTTAGAGCAGAGGTCAGGGAGATGACAACATCCTCTTGTTCCAGCAGCACAGCTTGATATTTAGCTAACCTGCCTGGGGAGATGCAAGGATGCCCTTTATTCTCAAGGAGAGAAGACACAGCATGAGGTGCAAACACAGTAATCGGTTGTCCTAATGTCAGTTTCTGAGACTCTTCCATCAAAGTTGCAGTAGCCGCTACTGCCCTCAAACAAGCGGGCCAACCTTTACCGACCTCCTCTAATTGCTTTGAAAAGTATCCCACCGGTCTTTTCCAGCTCCCCAATTTTTGTGTCAAAACTCCTAATACCACTTGCTGTCGTTCATGTACATATAATTGGAAGGGTTTCCTCAAATTTGGGAGTCACAAAGCAGGAGCCTCCATGAGTTTCCTTCTAATTTCATCAAAACTTCTCCTACGTTCAGGTGACCCTACGAGAACCCCCTCAGGTCCCTTCACAGCAGCATACAGTGGTTTGGCAACTAGCCCAAAATTGGGAATCCATAAGCCACACTATCCGGCCATTCCCAGGAATCCTCTTAATTGCTTCTTTGATGTAGGTAGCGCAATTCTACAAATCACCTCTTTTCTCTCAGTACTTAATTCTCTCTGTCCTTTGGTGAGTTCAACCCCCATATATTGGAGCTTTTTGTTTCCCAATCTGAGCCTTTTTCTTAGAAACCCGATAGCCTGCCAAGCCCAGAAGGTTGAGCAACCTGATGGTGGGTTCCAGACATGCCTCATAACTGTCAGAACCACTTAGCAGATCATCAACATCCTGCAACCATGTTACAGCATCATGATCATTTTGCCATCCTTCCAATTCTCTGGCTAGTATGTTACCACACAAGGTAGGGCTGTTCTTGAATCCTTGGGGAAGGACAGTCCAGCAGGGTTGTGTCCTTTGTCCTGTAGTTGGATTCTCCCATTCAGCGGGGAAGATGGTCTGGCTCTGCTCATCCACAGGTATACAGAAGAAGGTGTCCTTTAAATCTAACACTGTGAAGGGAGTATTCCTGTTCGCGATTGTCGTAAGGAGGGTGTATGGATTTGGAACCGCAGGGTGGACATCTACTGTCCTTGCATTAATTTCTCCTAAGTCCTGTACCAGTCTATATTCAGAAGAATGGGGCTTCTTTACAGGTGGGATGGGAGTATTAAATTCCAATGGACAGTCCCGTAACAATCCGTGTTCTAAAAAGAAGCTTATTATAGGTTCTAATCCTTTTGGGGCCTCCAGCTTAATGGGGTATTGTTTCTTTCTTACCGGTTGAGCTCCTGGTTTCAGTTCAGTCTTTACCGGGGTCGCATTCTTTGCTCGTCCGGGCATCTTTGATGCCCACACCAGAGGTATGACCGCATTCAGTACTTCCTCTGGAATATTCCTTTCTCCATCAGGATCTTTCTCGGTTAGCAAACATCTCTGGGCTTTCCGGGCAGGAATAGGCAACTGAACAGAGTCTTCAGAAGAATTTAGTTGTGCATTCAGTTTACAGAGTAAATCCCATCCAAGCAGTGGTAGGGGCATTCTGGCATATAAGGGAATTCATGAGTTAATGTCGTATTTCCAAGTGAACATTGCATAGGTTGTCAAAACGGCCTTAAAATTGTTTTCCCTGTTGCACCAACAATGCTTATTTTAGTTCTACTTAAGGGTCCCCTACAACTAGTTACAGCAGAATGTGTGGCTGCACTATCAGTTAAAAAATCTATTCTTTCATTCCCCAGCTTGACTGGAACAGCTGGGGAAACTTTATACACCTGCTGTGGGATTGACAATAACTCAGATTGTCATGCCATCCGCACTGTCTACCTTTTGTAATTTCTTTCTTATATCTGCTGTCGCTTGACCAATAAACAGCATGTTAAATAACTTTGAATTGCTGTCATCTTCCGAATCCGCATCTGTCCATTTTCGAGCTACTTCACGCAATCTCTCATAGAAGGCTGATGGGGTTTCCTTCTCCCCCTGCCTTACTTCATCTAGTTTAGAGAAAGTCTTAGGCTTTTGCACTCCATGTTGAATCCCATACAAAATGAACTTTTGATATTCCTTTACCCTCTGTAATCCCTCACTTGTGTTTGGATCCCACTCCGGATCCTCTTTTGGGAGGTACATGTTGGTATTAGACACACCCTCCGCCCCCTCCCCCCCGTTGTTGGATCAGCCCCTCTGTAGCCTTCTCTAAAATCGTTCTCCTCTCCTCAGTGGTAAACAAATATTCGAGGAGAGCCTGTACGTCTCCCCAGTTGGGATTATGAGTCTTCATTACGGTTCTAACAGTACTATACATTCCTTCTGGATTGTTTCGACTCAATACAAGAAGATTGTTCCTTTTTCTCTTTTAGCGCATATATTCCAATCTGATGCTTAGAATGCATTAAGCCACATTTCTTCCTAATATTCCAGTCATTTCTTAATGCAGACAACATATCCACATAAGGTATTTCATCCCATTTTTCAGTTCTCCGACAAAACAACATTAATTGCAACATAGTGTCATGTTTCAAGGATCCATTCTCAGCCCATTTTTTACCATCTTCCAATTGGTATTGTGGCCACCATTGATTACCTTATCGTTTTAGCTTCTTTTTAGTCATGGGATCCCCCGCAATTTATTCCAATTCTTCAGGATGCACCGTAGAGGAGAGCAAAGGGGTGCCTCCTGGGAAGCAGCAGCGCCCATGTCGGTCCCGAAAAACCCAGCGTTTCATACACAAACCAAAACAAGGGACGTCTCCCTTCATTACTCAGCACAGAACAGCATGTAGAAACAAACAACATTATGCTACGGCTGCATATTGTTCCTGATGCGTTTATGCAGAGCCCAGAACAGAAGAAATGCTGCCTGCTTCCTGAGAGATCTTGCCCCTATCCCACTCTTCTCATATCCCCCCCGCCCAAATATACCTCATTTCAGTAGCATTGCACCGTTGCGTCGCTTACCACCCGACTGCAGGAGAGGAGCTGAAGGAGTCCCCGATCAACAGGTCGGTGCGCGCTGGAGTCCACGCAGGTCTCTTCTTCTCCCCGTAGGATGCGGCAAGACAAATCGGGCAAGGCTGACAGCGCAGTCCCATCTGGGTCACCAAAACTGCTATCCCACAAGTGTGAGGTGGTTTACCTGGTGTGCGAGACACCATTATACACACAGGGCAGAGGCATTTTCTTTCATGTCTGCGCAGAGATGGGTGCTAGGTGGTCATTCCGCAAAGCTAGCACAAAGTTCGGTCGTGCAGGTACAATGTTTATATGTTCTAGTTATACATATGCATAATTAATTACACAAAGCAGTTTTCTATTGGTTTACATTTCTCTTATTTCAACTGAGAGCTGGAGTGCTACTTGAATATTCTGCGCCTGCTCAAAGGTGAGGGGTCTCTGCTTGGGCCGGGGTCTCAGGCTCAAGGGGTGTGATTTTTAGTATTCTAATGAGGATAGTTCATGAAAGGGTGCTTCTTATCACACTTCCGCTTGCAGTTTCAGATTGTCCAAAATCATCTTAATTAGCTTACATCTTTCTCCAGGATGTGCTTTACTCCCAGGGACAGTCATGCTTGATTAGACGTTCCACATTCCAGCATGAATCCCTCTTAGCAACTTCACGTAAGTCCCAGCCTTCCACCAGCTCCTGATTGACTACACTAGGGCTTGTTACCTGGGAGAAGAGACCGACCCCCACCTGGCTACCACCTCCTTGCAGGTAGTTGTAGAGAGCGGTAAGGTCTCCCCTCAGCCTCCTGTTCTCCAGGCTAAACAAGCCCCGTCCCCTCAGCCGCGGCACGGCACGGCACGGCACGGCACGGCACGGCACAGCCTGCGCCTGCTCAGGCTAGCTGTGTTGTGGATCACTCCCTCCTCCGTGCACAGGGCGCTGCCGGTGATGGAGTCGGGGGTAGGAATCGGAGAGAGGAAGATGCTTTGTTGATTTGAGGTGCAGAGTTTTCTGCAAATAACTTGGAAGCTGAACGATGAGTTCAAACAAGGCATACTTTGGTGCTTGTCAATTCAAGGCAGTCAAAGCTCAGGGAATTTCTTTTAACTAATCACAGTCCTGTTACAAGCAAGGCAAATAGTGTAGGTCAAACAAAATGCATCTTTATTTTTCTTAGCTACATTTATGAATATACAAACATTCTTCTTAAACACAAATTTCCATTTTTGTCAGTTTCTAAGTGTTACAGTGTACTTCCTACGTCTTCTTTTTGGAATTTGCATTGTTGTCATCTTTGGATCTCTAGCTGATAATTTCCTTACTTCAAGTTAGAATTGACGCACTCACTTCATCTCTTTCTCCTGTCCACATATCGTTCTCCTTTTTGATTCACTTCCATGTCTTCTTGGCTCTGCTGTCAAAATAGATGTACAGAACATTTTGGGCATCGTTTATTAGAGTCAAACTATATGCTCTTTCAGAAACATTTTAGGAAGTAAACTTTCCTCACTTCTAGAAGCAACAGAAATAAAAACTGTCATCCTAATCTAATTCACCCATGTTCCAAAAGGTACCCTTCAAGTCTTTTTCCTCTAAAACCTTCCCAAGCAGATGTTTGAGAACCATGTGGTACTTGCACAAAGAAACCAAATATGGTAGCAAGCCTGGTGAGGGGTTACAGAAGGTGGTTTTTGGTGCTTTGCATCTGTGTGGTACCTCTACAGAACTACATCTCAGAGTGGAATCAAAACGGCCTCGTGCTGAGTATGGAACTGCCCTGCTACGTCCGTGGGGGACACAGAGATGGGAGAGAAGCAGGAAATGTCACAACGAAGCAGAGAGTGCAGACCAAGGGTTTGGCCATTCATCCGAGGGACACGAGATAGAGGTTCTAATCTCTGCTTTCAAGGCAGCTGTAAAATGTATGAATGGTCCTTAGGGCATCTGGTGAATGTTTTGGAGCCTGCGTCCCCTTATGAAGTTGGACCTCGGCTGAGCATCGTTCCGCTATTGCAGACGCTTCACGAGCAATCAAAGAGAGAGACAAATAGATCACACTCATACAGCCTCTACTGCGCTTTGTCCAGTGCTACAAGCCAAAACCCACTTCTTGTAGCTCCTCGCTTTAAAGGCAGCTTCCTATTTTGCTTTCGTATCAGGAAGATTGTGGAAAATCAGAAATCACGGGTTAGTTCTACAGGCAAAATTACATGTCTGCAAACAAACGAAACTATGCTCCGCTCTTTCGGACTACTCAGCATTGCTTAGAATCTTGCGGGGTTTGGTTGGGGAAGTTTTAAGAGCAATCGTACATTTTCTAGGTGGGGAGAGACATGTCGCTTCTGCTCAAAAGACTGAACTGTCACAATTTCTATCAAGCAGTTACCTGACTGGTTGTTTTAAACTTGGAGAAGGTTTTTGCACGTGGATATCTGTTCCTCCAAGTTGGTGCGTTGTAAGATCCTGAAGTGTATTTGTCTATAGAAAAAACATACACATTAATTCCAGTTAGTAATTGCACAAGACCCCTACAATTTTCAGTTTATTCCCAACATGTAAGTATTACCATAGTTTTCCATTTGGGTCCCAAATCTTCTCTTTGTGTCAAGCTGATTCTTTTGTCTGGAGCATTTCCCACCACGTGGCTCAGGTACTGCTGCAAAGAAAGGTAGCAAAAATGGTAATGGCTGTTCTTATGACAAGAATGCTGATCACCTTTTACTGAAATGCTCTATCCTTTTTGAACCTGGAAATTTGGTAAAATGTATTCTTCACATTAAGAATGTTCTCCCTGTAATCTCCATAGCCGTCTGCCCACATTGAATCAAAGCAAACGTTCAAAGAAAACAGAAAAAACCCACAACTACTCGTCCCCGAGAAGAAGCAGTGATGTTGGGATTCACTTCACTTAACTTTCTTCAACTGAAAGTAGGGGTTACTCTGTCTGAAGGAGGTTCCTTTTATTGGAAATTAAGACAGGGAGGCACCTCAAGATGGAGATTCAGCCCAGCTTAAGAGCGATGACTGAAACGGGCAAGATGACATCACTTTCTTAACTTATGAGTATTTAAATTTTTTACCAATAAATTATTAAATATTTCAAAAGAATGAGTCACATACAAGATGCTGTAAAAAGTGGGGATCGGTATATTTGTGCACATCAGCACATCATTGCATTCATGCCTCTTTGTTGGCAGAGAAATTAATTCCTGCTATGGAGGTGGCTCAATTAGTGTTGATGAATATTCTGTCTGACTAATTGTAGAGCTTCAGAAAGCTTTACATTTCTGTCTGTGGATACTGCTGCAATCTACGTGTGAAAATTATGCTGGGTCAAACGTACTCTTGCCCGTATTTAGGCCTAAATAACTTAATATTCACCTGCAGGGACAAAATCGAAAGCAGCACAATACAGACAGGCATATTTGCGGCATTTTAAGAGTCCTCCATTTTAAGCTGGAGCCCACCTGCAGATCCATTGAGCTTTGGTTCTTGAGTGGCGGTGACAGTACGGTAGACGACGTATGCTGATCTTCGAGGTTCTGAAGAACTGAAATAAGTCTTTCTTCCACTTTCTCTCACATAAGGAATGGAGGAAGCCGTTTCATCATCCTTACTTTGACCCCTTTGTTGGTAACCTTGTTTTACTTTGGGGTCTGAAGTGTGAATTCCTAAAAGTGAAAAAACAAGAAAAAATGTTGTGCTGTTACTCAAAATTTGACATAGTGCAGGAGACTGGAGGCTGGAAGACAAGATTAAAAACATGTTCTTTATGGATAGCCCAATCCAAATATATTCGGGTATTTTATTTATCGCTTGATGTTCAGCAACGCGAAGCTGATGCTAAAGTATATTACCTCCATTTCCAAAGGATCTACGATCTGGTCTGGGAATACTCTCTGTAGGTGCTCTCCTTTCCGAACTCCCTCCTTCTCCTTTTGCATTATTAATTTTTGTAGGAATTGTATTACCATCACCTGGAAAGGCAACAGAAAGAAAGTTGTAGCTGCTTGTGTGTAAGCACAGGGAATGGCACTGCCATTCTCTTCCTCCTACCTGATGAGCTAGTGATTAGTTTAGTGCAATTTCCTTTACCCTCTCCTTTTATGTTCTTCTTTCTCTGTTGTTAGTTTTTTGGATCCTGTCCTGTGTAACTGAGGTATGCCTCTCATGCTCTCTAAGAAAATACCATCATATGCAGGTTAAGGAAGACTATGGCCCCAAAGTAAAGAACCAGCTACAAATTACCTGCTTGTTCTTTAGCTGCTCACTTTTCATGACTGAAGTTTATGACTCCTACCTGACTGAATTTATGGTATTTTCAAGATGCATGTCTTCATAGTACCAAAAGCCTCAGAGAACTCAGTAGAAGAAATGCTTTGGGGAAACATCTCTATCCTTTTCTCTGAATTTATCTAATTCTAATTCAAGACATATATTAAAAGCTCTGTTCATATATTTGTTACTGATTTCCTTGTCTATAGTCTAAATACATCTAAAACATTTTAAATGTAGAAATGAGACGAAAATAATTTTGCCAAATGCAACTGAACAATTGAGGCTGGCATAAGCGTTGGTCAAAAAGCATGACTTCACATGTCTGTAGTATTGGCAATGGAGACAATTTTTCCATTCCCATTTTTTTATTAGCACCTCATCCTACTCAAATCTGTTTTACCTAAAACAGTATCATCAAGAATTTATTCCTGAAATTTACACAAAACAAACAAGAATATTCTTTTTATTAAAAGTAGCAGGTCATACTTCTGCCCAGCAATTTTTCATGACTCATCTCCTGATTCCTCTGGTGCGTTGTTACTGTAAGAACATAACTCTCGCCTACAATGCAATTATATATTAATTACTCAGTATAAAATCTACTACAGATTTTTTTTGGTCATGCCACTTGGTCAAGAATGAAGGAGACACATAATAAGGGAGGTAAATACTTATGAATTTGTATTCCTTTGACCTTAATTATGTTGGATAAAGACCAGTATTCAAAAAAAACGGAACTCTCTTCTTCTTACCTTTTATAAGAGACTTAGAGGTGGTATTTACTTCATCTAAATTTAGTTATACGAAAGTGTGATGTATCGTGACATTTCGTCACCTAGACACCCAAGACAGCCAGCAGAGAGCATGGAGCACCTCCGGGAAAGGGACTTGTCTCACCTTTCTTTGGCACTATCTTATGATGCAGTAAATAGCCCCCTGAGAGTGCCTGGCTCTCTCCATTTGCAACAGAGAGCCTAGGTGAGAAATTTAAACTACATTCCTAAGCTGAGGATGGTTAAAATTAGAGTACATAAATCTTGATGGTGAAGACAAATGATATGAAAGACCTATGTTGTGTATCTCAGGAAAGTACACGTAGGGTTAATAGCCCATTTCTACCTTTTCCATCTACAGTCGACGCAGGTAGTCACCACGTGTGTGACACTACATATATATCTCTATCTACCTCTGGGGAAAAATTACTGAAGTATTTTTATGCTCTTTCTCATATGCTCTCTTTTATTGTCACGAAATTAAACAAGCGGGGAGGAGGGGCACACTATGTAATAGTTTCTCCCTGTAACAGTAATTTTAAAAGCGGTAAGCATTGTCCAAGAAGATGACAAGTACTTGCCTTTCTGCAAGTCTCGCTCGGTAGCTTCCAAGGGTAATAGCTCATTGTTCCGAGGTGAAGGCACAGTTTTTGTCGACTGGTGTTCGTGAGGGTACTGAATCCCGTAATACTCTCCTAAACATACCCCAAGAAGGAAAAATAACCCGAGTTTACTATATTGGCAGCATTGCTGTTTAGGAAAGAGTGACTCATTACATATTTACCAGATTTATAGCATATTTCCTTTATTGCTCTTTCCTCTTCAATTTCTGCATCAGTCTTAGGCACCCAATCAGAAACGTCTGTAGGAAATAATTTTCAAAAGATTACTAGCTATCTATACAACCACCTTCAACAATTCTTAATAATCAAATATCATGGTGGGTTTCATTTTGGTCACGGGCTTTTTTTTTTCTGAGTGCAACCTCTGCTTCTGGACAGAAAAATGATTCCTTAATATGAGGTATTTCCAAGTGCAATGGAATTGCAGTTCCAACACATGTTAAGAAGCTACCGTGTGTTGATTTAAAACGACTCAAAAAGATCTTCAGTACTCATTTTCAAAATAATCTTTCACACTCAAGAGGAAATCTTGTGATTAAACACGTCTCCAGGGAGTGCTTGTCACAAAACCTCTGCCCACAGTTACTCTCCCGTAATGCCTGCTGGCAGAGCTGGTGATGTGAGTGCTTCTCATCAGTCTCAGTTAAGGCTACTAAGATCAGCAAAGCCCTACTTTTTAGACTGTTTAAATTCATGTGGCTTACTCAGACGGAAACCGAGTTAGGAAGCACTAACAGGCAGCCCTGCCAGACAACCTGAAGGGCAGGGGGAAGGTGAAAAGCAGCTTGGGGCTGCCTGAGAACGAGCACAGTAATTTGCGGAGTGCACGCGTGAGAGTAGGTTGTTCTCTCACTTTCACTCTCTGGGAATGTGCAATTCAGTCCTTCCCTATGAAGCTCTCATCTCTAAGTGAAATACAGTCAGCCGTTTAACTGAGGAGGAATTAGGCATAGCAGGAGTGGAAGGGTTAACAAGATTGAAGTACTGAGAGTTTGGGTTATGCCTGAGGGAAGGAGGCTGTGTGTCAGGAGTAGGAGCAGATAGCATTGGAGAGAGATAAGGCGAGCGCGTGATTTTTTGTTGTGAAGAAAGGAACTGCAAAGTTGCAAAAAGATAGCCAATTGTATTAGCTGAAGGAACGCATGAAGGACGCGTGAACAAGACATATAAACCAATAAGAGTTCTCTCAGTAGCGCATGTACAAACAATTAGAAAGTATATAAGCCATGTAATAGTTCAATAAAGGGTCTTCGATTTACCCCTCGATCGGAGTCCATGCATCAATCCGCTACATTTAACTACATTTAAAAAGCTAATATAGATATATATCTATATATAAAAATAGATACACATACACATTCATTTAAACTAGTGAAGAGTTTTGTATGGATTCTCTTTGCCGATTAAGGATTACTTTCTGTCATAAAATGAGACTGCCTACAGAGTTTAGGAAATCAGTCAAACAAGTGATTTAAGTCAAAGTCACACAACTGTCTTTTGTAACCAAACCTGTGACTTTGCCTTCAGTGATGAGTGTGTACAGCCCCTGTTCAAAAGTGTGTTTCCCAGAAAAGAACTACCTCCTAAACTTGTAATTTCATCCCCAAATTCTGAGATACTTGGAAGAGTATTTGATGGCCATCTGAAGCGTGGATCACATTTCCAACTCTATTTTGTGAAAAAGAGGTATGTGAATTATACCACAATTGAAATATACAGCTAGGCACTTCAGAGGACTTAGAACGTGTTGCCTCGCTCACATCTGGTAAGTACCAGTTCCAAGATTTTGGGGATTAGCTGGAAACTATGTCAAAAACCTGACAACAACTCTTCTCTAAACATGTAAGGGTTATTATCATAAATCAACTGTGAAGTACATTGTGAGGGTCAAAAAAACCCATTCTACTTCCTCATCAAAGAAAGAAAAACTGTTTACAGTTCTCTTCCTCTTCATCGTCCTCTTCATCGTCCTCTTCATCGTTGAGGTTTATAATCAGTGGAGGGTGAATTGGTAGTAGAATATTCTCTTGCTTTCTGAGTGATTCTTGACGACGGGCTGGCTGCAGAATCCCTTCTTGGACACCCTGTTGCAATGGGGCATCTGCAGAAGAGAACATTACATTTATTTTATTGGGAGGGAACTAGAAGGTCAAATCCAGGTGCAGAGCAGCCGGTAGAGTTCTGAAATGATGATCAGACTGAAGGAATCATTCCATAGACAGATTGTGCCTTTTAGGCAAAATCTTCTGCGGAGGTTGGCAAAAGAGCATCTTCCAACTACAGAAAGTATGAAACAACAGGTAGATACTTACAACACAGGGAAACGTGTGCTTAGTAATAGCTGTGCTGAAGGGAGTCAATGAGTTTGGGACCCCACTGGTGAAAATAGTTTAAACATGCTGAAGAAGAGGCAGGCCTGTATCGCTCCCCATGGCATCAATTTTGAAGGATTTAGCAGTGCTAAGCACAGGATTACCCATTCTGAGCTTGTGGGCATTTTTTTTCTATCAACATTTTCTGAATCACAACTCTCTTTACGAAGCACAAAATGTAGATTTTGAGAAAGAATATGAAGTTCGTGAAAATAATTGACACTTAATCAGAAGATCAGGAAAGCTATTCTTTTCCTTAGCAGTTTATATCTACCCATCATCTTTGCAGCAAAACTATTTCACTAGTGGGATAGCATTTTCTGAGAGCCAGGAAATGCAATGGGCTGAAAAGAAAAGTGATGAAAAATGGTGAGCCTATTGGTATTGTTCAAGCTGACCAAGCTGCAACTATAGATACAATCAGGATTCTGTGCATTATATGAAAAATATCGATGCTGGATATGTTTTCCAGTTTTAAAGGAGTAAGATCAAGCATGGGCATTTTCTTTTATGCCAGTTGTTGTTATTCTAGTGCATCTCTTGCTTGCCTATGACAGCACGTCTGTCATATTAAACCCAGTTTAAATAACACTCCTGTGGATCCGATTTGTTGTCTCTCATGCAAGAGAAAGTAAGCTACAGCACTTGAACTTGATAGAGCCTTTTTCAGTGTCCAGAACAGGGTATTATGAGCTCCGGGGAGTGTAAGCCAAATTAAACTTAAATTACTTGAACAAGATTTCTAAGTATTGACATGAATAAATGCAGTTTTAATGTTTGCAATGTTGCTGTGGAGCACACGGCCTTTCAATTGATCCATGCTGCAGTGAAAAGAAAAAGGGTTGGGTCCATTTTCTCCTTCTGATCGTTGGACGCTGCTCTTAAACAGGATGCCCTTGTCCATAGTGCCTCTTGGGCATCGTCTCTGACTCGCACCACACCCAACAGCGTGCCGACGTGGTGTTTACGACAGCACTAGCTGTCCCGGGCCGTTGCTGTGGATGTGGGAACTGCACTAAAAGCAGTATGGACACTCCTAGAAACAGCGCTCAAGTTCTTGCCTTGGTCCTCTGGGGTTAGTTAGGCTCAACACGCCCAGATATGACAGGCTGCCTTTTCCTAGGGGAATTCCAGGAACACAAGGTGTTTGCTTCTGACTAGAGCTCTTTCTGGCCTTCTCTGACGACACCTGTCCACAGCTCTGGAGATAAGGCCCAGGAACACCTAGAGTTTAGTCCACTTGCTCACGCATCTATGACAAGTCATGCTGACTTGCTCTCACTCCTGCTTCCCCCCCATTTCTGACATCTGTCTTGCTTCCCTGCCCTGGACTCTTACCCTGTTCCGGGTTCCAGCTGTCTACCAGGCCCCCTGGTAGACAAGAGCTCCCCTTAGAAAGGACTGAGGAAAAAAACCCAAATTGTAACGGTGGGTTTTTTCCAGAAGTACTCTGATTTGCAGCTATTGTACTGCCTTACGCACTATTACTGGACTTCAGTGGCCTGCATCCAATGTTCAAGCCTGACAAATGTATTCAGAACGATGAACTGGAAATACATCTGCACACACAGCCCTGTAATCTCATGTTATCTGCACAAGGGCTGTCTCATCCATGTAACATGCTGTGCTCTGTCAACAGGTATTGCTACTACTGGCCCTGCCAACCTCCTTCCCCCACCACACACGCTACTCCTCATTTCTCTTAAATGATTGCCTGCCTACTAAGCGTTTTCACTCCTAGAGAGATTGAATCGAGCAAATACCCAAGTAAAGCAACATTTTTACTCCACGGATCTTAGCAACCTAAATTGCCATTTGTGACCGCATCTTTCACGTCACTGATACTTAGGAAGATCCGTAACAGGACAGCTAAAAATATTCACGTGGCAACCCTATGCAAATGCCAATACAATTCCTTGCTTTGCCTTGAGCTTGCCAGGACAGCAGATCATACCTGACTGATTTGCCACGGTACATTTCTTCACCCTAATATATATCAAGTAAGCACCGGAAGGAAGCACTGGAAGGACATTTTTGTGTATTTACTTACTCTAATGAAGAAATTGTTGAGAAAATATTTTTACTCACTGTTACTAGGTGGCAAAAACAGTCCATTTATATTACGAGGTTTGCTATGATGGAAGGCACAAGTGATCCTCAAACAGCCTGAGGGTTGTGTTTCCCAGAAACAGGAGATGTTGTGGTACTTTTGCTGCAGGAGAAAACAGTTTTCAGATACTGGAAGTATAACCATAAAAATGGAGTAAATGCATTAGTACATGGTGCACTGCTGTGACTAGTACATGTGACTCGGATTTTGGGGGACCACGCTCTGCTATTTTAGAGCAGTGACAGTTATCTTTAAAGTTATCTGAAGCTCCGGACACCTCTAAAGTGATCTCGAGTCAGGTGAATGGAGCTTTCATGGTGCCAAACTGTTCCTGGATAAGAATAGGAGTAAAGCAGTCTACTTACTGTACTGCAGGCTCTTCATGAGATGCTGGGAAGAAAAAACATCTATTAGTCACTTAATTGACAGGGGCCTGAGTTTCCTTTCCTGCGCAATGGGATAATCGGGTCAATCTCAAATGAAATCTGCTGCACGAGCGCACATCTTGCACTAGTGCTCTCTTACTATTAAAGGACATGGGCCTATGGGAAAATAAGGAGTGAGAAACAGATCCCAGAAAGATTCCCAACAAAAACTGGAAAACTAAAAATTTGGGAATCGATGTTCTGAGACTACTGTTGTTACACTGCTCACACCATCTCCCCGCTGTTTTTATAGACGACAAACAAAAGCCTAATGGGACAAAAAGAAGAGCTACCTGGATTTGTTGAAATACTTGTGTAATTATTGCTGCTTCACTCATACATACTATCACAGCGCTGCTCTCCCTCTATTGATCAATACGTCGCCAGCTAAAAAGTCTGCACGATATTGCAGAGAGAGCACTTTCACAACGACAGTCACTTTGTTAGTCACACTTGAAATCATTTTTCTGTACCTCTGCCTTATTAAAGTTTACGGATTTTAGCATCCTCTCGGATTATGCAATTCACTTATCCTTATAACCGGAGGTATCTTCCTCACGCTCATGACAAACTCCTGCTTCCAAAGAGGCAAGTGCTCATGACCATTACCCTGAACACAGAAACTCAGCTTTATGTCGGGGATATGAACTACATGCCAGCTGAGAGCTGTAAATGCCAGGCTGCCGGTTATTTCTTAACAAGTTTCTGTGTAATTGTTTAAAGGCAAACAAAGTCAGGCTTGAAACTACTGGAATATTGGAAGGTAACTTTCACCCAGGTCCAGACATTGACACCTGGGTCTAGGAGCAGCATCTCCAAAACACGCCACTTTCGGACTGTCGTCAGTACAACTGGGCCATCCACTGAGACACGCTGGGGTCTGGAGCCAAAGCCCATCTCCCAGGCGTTAACGCCTAAATCCCCGATGCTGGAACGCATGCAGCAACGACGAGCCCTACACCCACCCCTGGATTTTCACCCGGTGGAATATAAAGATTTCTTTCAAAGACCAACTCATTCTGAAGGACTTGGTTTTAAATAACTGATTGTGCAGAAATTCAGGTACTCGCTGGGAGCAGAAATTATAAACATGGCCGATTTATTCGGAATCAATATAATGTTGATTCAATAAGGAAGTGATGAGTGGTCTTTATGCACAGCTTTCAACTTGGCTGTTCCTTGAGTACCTGAGCCCAGTTCACAGGAGAAATTCTCCATTGTTTAGATGACCATTAGCTCTTCTCACCACTTCTGAAAATCAGATAGTTGCTCTCCAGATGCGGCCATGACCCAGACAGAGCGACAGATCAACTGCTAACTTTACATAATAAACCTCCCTTTCAACAGGGATATCTCAAGAAAATCAAGGATACAAACCACGCTCAAATCTACAGCATTTACCTGTGCATAGGGGGAAGAACAATGGAAATAGCGGTCACTCCCAACTGCGGCCATTGTCACCTCTTGTGCTTCTCCTCCACTCTCTTAATACCGGCAGAACATACATGAAAACAGTAAAGCTGTCAACAGTCAGGCAAACCCTAATCTTACCCTGAAACCAGTAGTGTTCTTTCAAAAATGGGACCTTCACAACCTTAGCTCTGCTGCTTTTCCGAAACAAAACTCCAACAGACGGCAAAATCCACTTGAACGAAGGCAGTGGTACCTTCTCCGGGCTGCTTGAACTGACGAAGGCAGTTGCCAGCCGGTATAGAATGTTACAGTTGCCACATTCCACAGTTGCCAATGGCTCCTCCAGCTCATGACATTAGCATGATGGCGCTATGTGACCTGTCCAGCTTGAACATCTTCCTTTGTCTCCATTGCTTCAGAGGAAAGTATGGAAAATCGGACCGTTTCAAAGAGTCTCCCATTGCGGTGTTTCTTGAACGTCAAATGGAACAAACCCATTGGGCAGGGCTTAAATAATACCCGGCTTCTTGCCGTAGGAGCTGTGGTCTTAGAAAGCAATCTTTGATACCACAAAGACAAACCTTATTCTTGACTCTTTTAACCAAAAGCCTTGTGCCCAAGGTTTTTCTTACTGCGCCTCTTTCTTTGGATGGGCAAACTTGCTGCTTCCCGTTAGTACACTGTTAGCTGTTAACTGCTTACATTGTTGGGGTTCATTGCTTTTTCTTGCTTCCATGATGTCCACTGCCACAGCTGAAGCAGAACGAACAGCCTACACTGGTGTCCCTAATTAACACCTCTGTTCTCAGGCAGGTCCCAGGCTGCCTCTGAACAAAAAATGTCTAGGGGGCACATGAAGTTTCAGTCCTGGAAAATGGTAGGCCATGCTGTGATCCCCAGGACATGGGGTCAAATGTACAGCACTGAGTGACATCAGTGACTTGGAGATGAACACTTCAGAGCACGGTTAGATCAGAACCCGGGAACTGAGGAGTAAAACATGATGGGAAGTGCAGAAAGGGAAAGGAGCCGCGACCTCAAAGGAGAAGGATGCCATCGCTTGAAGAGTAATGAGGCTCCAGATGGAGCCAAAGAGAAGGGAGGTAGATACAAGGCAGAATTCAAGAACAAGGACTAGTGGATTGTAGGACCACCAGAAGTGCATGTGGCTGGTGGTTCCCTGGCAAAAAACCCCAAAAAACAAAAACAAACCACCACCACTGGACTGGAGGGACTAATCACCAAAGCACAGCTGTACTGTACGCTGTTGGTCTGCCAGTGGGATGGGTGGCAGATGTGTAAATGAAAAGCAGGTGCCAGTGACTCCACGGGCCCTATCGCTACAAGGCTGGCTCAGCGGTGGATGCACCCAAGCCAGGGGAGAAGTACGAAGTCACTTCAGGAAAAATTCAGGAAAGCAGAGGAGGGCCAGGAATAACAAACTGTCAGCGGGCAGGAGCAGCCAGAGGAAGAAACTGTTAACACCGCCAAGAGCTCTCCAAACAGGGGCTCTTTGTAGCCATATAGCCGTGCCTAAAGGAGGCACAGAAGAAGGTACGGTCAGAAGAATGAATTCTGTGTTGGGTTTGCGTGGCAAGGTTTGGATAGCAGGGGGGCTACAGGGGTGGCTTCTGTCAGAAGCTGCTGGAAGCTTCCCCCATGTTGGACAGAGCCAATGCCAGCCGGCTCCAAGACGGAGCAGGCTCCTGGTGGGACCTGTGGAGCCATGGGGAGAGGAGGCCACGCTGGAGCAGCTTTGCTGGCAGGACTTGTGACCCCCCATGCTGGAGCAGTCTGTTCCTGAAGGACTGTACCCCATGGAAAGGACCTACACTGGAGCAGTCTGTTCCTGAAGGACTGCTGCCCCTGGGAAGGACCCACGTTGGAGAAGTTGGTGGAGGACTGTCTCCTGTGGGAGGGACCCCACGCTGGAGCAGGGGAAGAGCGTGAGGAGGAAGGAGCTGCAGAGACAACGTGTGATGAACTGACCGCAACCCCCATTCCCCGTCCCCCTGCGCCTCTCGGGGGCAGGAGGGAGAGGAAAACCAGGAGTGAAGTTGAGCCCGGGAAGAAGGGAGGGCTGGGGCAAAGGTGTTTTAAGATTTAGGTTTTATTTCTCGTTAATCTACTCAGATTTGATTGGTAATAAATTAAATCACTTCCCCGAGCCGAGTCTGTTTTGCCCGTGACGGTAATGGGTGAGGGATCTCTCCCTGTCCCTCTCTCGACGCACGAGCCTTTCGCTGTATTTCCTCTCCCCTGTCCAGCTGAGGAGGGGAGTGACAGAGCGGCCTTGGCGGGCACCTGGCGTCCAGCCAGGCTCAACCCACCACACATGCCAAGGTTGTATGGCGAGGCAGAGAGGCTGGCGAACAACAGGAGGCAGCTGTCCCGACGGAGGCGAACCCAGAGCCGGCGAGGTGCCCACACCCCGGGGACAGGGCACCCATGCCCCAGGCCCGGGCGTGCGGCCCCCTGGCAAGCAGAAGAGACAGCCCGAGGAAAGGCTGCCCGCCCAGGGGAACGGCACCGCCAACGGCTACCGGCCGCGCGACCGGGCCCCCCCGCGGCCGCCTCAGCGCGGCGCCGAGCACGGCTGGGGCGGGGCGGCCCTGCCACGGCGGGAGCCGCCGCTGTGGACAGCGGAGCTGCCCCAGGCCCGCGGCCGGGCTGGGCGGCGGAGAGCGGCGGAGCCCCCGCCTCGCTGAGGGCCGCTGGAGAGAGGCGGCCGCGCCCCGCCCCGCCGTCCCCGGCGCACGGGTCCGTCGCGGGGCTCCTGGCGGGCGGGCGGGCGGCCACCGACGGCGGGCGCGGGGCGGCGCAGGCGCAGTTGCAGCTCGGCGCTGGGCCGGCGGCGGGAGCGGGCGGGCGGGGCCGTGAGGCGGCGGGGCGCGGTGCAGCGGCAGGTGCCGGGTCTGCTCGTGAGCGAGGTGAAGGAGGAGCCGTCGGCCAAGCGGGAGCGCCGGGTGGCCGGGGCGGCCCGGGGCCGGGCGGGAGGCGCCGGGGCCGGGGGGAGTCGCTGGGCCGCGGGTAGCGGCGCCGCACGGCGGGGCGGAGCGGAACAGAGCCGGGGGAGAGGCAGCAGCAGCGCCCGTGTCAGACCCGGCCGGCGCGGCCCGGCGGCGGGGAGGGGGACAGCCGAGTGGCGAGAGGTTTGGCTGGAGATGTTGGGCGAAATGCAGGGCAGAGGTTTGCCTGGGGCTCCCCCCTTAAATGCGGGCAAGAAAGGTGGTTTGGGAGCCGTTTGAGCTCTGTGCCGCTCTTGTCCTGCCCAGTGCACGCGGGTGTTCACCCTGATGTCGTGTTGGCTTTTTCTGAGTGTAGGGAACAGTCCTGGCGAGGAATGAGGCCACTCCAAGATGACCGCACGGGGAGCTTGTGTAAAACCATGCTGCCGCCCCCTCCTGTGAGCCTTGTGGGGAAGAAATGAGCTTGTCTCTCTGTTTTGTGGTTTTTTGGGTTTGGGTTTGTTGGGGTTTTTTTTGTGGTCAAAGGAATATCAGGCTTCTGACAGAAGAATTGATTGGAGGCTGTGAGACGTGGCATACTTACCAAGGTGAAAGTAATGGAGCCCAATCAAAGTTATTTCTTCCCGAGATGGAGAGGCAGTGTCAGGACAGCTTGAGGTGGCACTCACCTGTCTAGCTCTAGACCTCCAACTTGTGTTTCCCGATTGTAGCGGCAGCACCTACTGCTGCCTGTGGGCTGCATAGTGAACTGGAATCCATCTGGGTGAGTTTCTCCCGTTGGTGTTTGACTTCTGGATGGAAGAGCTGAAACGACTGCCGAAATGTCAGTAACTTAATTGTTCAACTCTCAGTACCAACACCATCTTGATAATGGTCATGTAGGGGTACCTCACTGCATCGTTGTTCCTGCATACGGAAAAAGCGACAGAGGATTAGTTCTGGCACAGGTATGTGCTATTTGTTTTGTTTTTCAGAGCGCAGGCCAGGATAATACAGGGGGTTATGAGTGCTAGGGGAGAAGGGGGGTGGTGGTGGGAAGGCCAACGGGAAGGCCACTACCCTGAAAATTTTCTTTTTCATGTAGTCTTCATAAAATCTTCATATCTGCTGTATATTATGGTTACAGATATGATTACAAAAATAGAAAACAGCCGTGTAATGTAACAAAAGCATGTAGAAGGTTCTCATTTTATGAATTCCAAGTTCTATTTTGAGATTGTTGCAAAACAAGGGCTTGCGTTGCGTTTTGGTAGCAGAAAGAGCCAGTGACCAGCTTACAAGTCACAACTGGCTATAGGGGGAGAGGAGGGAGGGTGATGACTCTAGAGAAAAATAGTTGAATCCAAACAGAACTGATGACATGTTTGCAGTGAAACTGTTCCAGAAGTCCTAGCTATAGAAGTCCTCCTAGAAACGTGGACTAGTTGTGGCTGGATATTTGTTTCAGACTGCCGGACCACTTCTTTCTTTGCCCTTTGTAAGCGGAAGAGTGTTTAGTTGACAGCACTGGTCCTAAGTATTGAACAGCAGGCTGCTCTTGCCGCCTTGCCTTCCGCTGGTCTGTGTGTTGCACTACCACGGTGCTATTGACTTTCAGCTCCACACAGCAGAGAGACCAGCTGCAAGGAGCAAGAATCCACATGAGCACAAGGCAGTAACATAGCCACGATGAGGGTTGAAAATGCCTGTCTTCTTTTCAGCCATTTAAAGTTTTGGCGGCTGCAACTCTAACTGGACAGGCGTTAGAGGCAGATATATACAGTGCAGTGCCTACTGCAAAGGTGGACGGACACTGCTGTTGTGTAACCGTTATCCCACAAGTGTGAGGTGGTTTACCCGGTGTGCGAGACGCCAATGTACACACAGGGCAGAGGTCTTTTATTTCGTGTCTGCGCAGAGATGGGTGCTAGGTGGTCATTCCACAAGGCTAGCACAACCTTTGGTCACGCAGGTACGATTTGTGTATGGTCTAGTTATACATATGCATAAGTAATTCCACAAAGCAGTTTTCTATTGGTCTACCTTTCTCTTATTTCAGCTTAAAGCTGGAGTGCTACTTGAATATTCTGCGCCTGCTGAAAGGTGAGGGGTCTCTGCTTGGGCCGGGGTCTCCAGCTCAAGGGGTGGGACTTTTAGTATCCTAATGAGGATAGTTCGCCTGAGGTGCTCACGCGATGGATTCTTCATCGTTATGGATTCTTCCATAACGTTCCAATCACGTTATGGATTCTTCCAAAGGATTGGATCAGTTTTAAGACTAGATTTCTGTTAAAAAAAGTAAATGCTAGGTTAATCAATGTCACAGATACAATTTTCATTGTAACCATGCTAAATTAATAACACTTTCCGAGAGTGTCCTAGGGGTAACTTCAGTAGTAGTTTTCTCAAAGAAAAACCTTGATACAATTCATCGACAGTCCCTGGTTAGTGGGAGTTTCAGTTCTGCAGTTGGCATAGAGGTCCCCTTGTCCTGGTCTGGTGCCGCCTTTACTCTAGTATAATGAATCCAGGAGTCGATCCCATTCACCTTTACCGCTGCATAAGTTTTTAATAGCACTGTATAAGGTCCTTTCCACTTTTCTTTCAAGGGCTCATCTTTCCAAGTTCGCACGTAGACCGTGTGCCCTGGTTGGAATGGGTGTACTGGCGTGTCCCAGGAAATGGGAGTCTTCTGGTTTAGGTACCTATGCAGGGAGGATAGATTCTGCGAGAGAGAGATCAACTACTCTTAATTACAGCCTGTCCCTTTATACGCATTTGGTCTTGCTCCGGGGTTAAATGATTGATTCGATGTGGTTTCCCATACAGGATCTCAAATGGACTAACACCTTCCCTAACTCTGGGTGTAATTCGTGCTCTCATTAATGCTATGGGTAGAATATCTACCCCTTTTTATTTGAGTTTCCTGACACACTTTAGAAATCTGTCTTTTTAGAGTTTGATTCATTCTGTCTACTTTGCCGCTGGCCTGTGGCCTCCAAGGGGTATGCAAATCCCATTTAATGTCTAGAAATCTAGAAACTCCCTGCACTATTTCTGCAATACAGTGGGGTATGTTATCGGAGGATATACCTTCTGGAACACCAAGTCTGGGGATAGTTTCTTTCAGTAAAATTTTAATCCCTTGTTAGTGCAACTAGCCTTGTTAGTGCAACTAGGGAAAGCTTCGGGCCAACCAGAAAAGGTGCCTGCCATTACCAATAAATATTTATATAGATTACACCTTGGCAATTCCGTAAAACCTATTTGCCAGTATTCCCGGGAGTTATTCCTCGTTTTACGACTCCTCCCGTCATTTTCTTTGCAATTTGGGGGTTATTGGCGCAACAGATAGCGCACTTTTTAACTATTATATCTGCTAGGCTTTGCATTCTTGGCCCAATGACGTGTCTTTTGGCAATAAGCACTAGCGCATCTGCTCCCGAGTGTGCTTCTTGGTGCAGTTTCTCGAGTAGAATTTCCATCATCTTTCAGCAAGTAATAATTGCTTCAGTGGTGTCACCCACCAACCCTGATCATTTCTGGAACAATCTAATTGCTCTGCCAATTGATTTCCTTCTCAGTATATTGTGGGGGCGATAATTCCAAATGGGGTACTGGAATTAAAGCTCCTTCAAATTTTGATTTCTGTAATGCTGCTTCTTTTGCTAACTGGTCTGCTTTTCGATTTCCCTTTGTGATTTCACTGTTTGCCTTCCGATGCGCTTTACAATGCATTGTAGCAACCTCCTTCGGTTGAAGGACTGCCTGTAAGGGCTTCATTATGTCTGTCCCATATTTGATCAGAGTCCCGTGTGAACTTAAAGGTCCTCTTTCTTTCCAAATTGCCCCATGTGCATGCACTGCTCCGAATGCATACTTAGAGTCTGTGTAAATATTGCCTTTTTTTTCCCTGACTAAGCTCTAAAGCTCGTGTTAGTGCAACCAGTTCTGCCTTTTGAGCAGATGTATTACTAGGCAAAGATTTAGCTTCTAGGGCCTGAGTACGTGTTACCACTGCATATCCAGCTTTCCGTCTTCCTTCCAACACAGAGCTGCTCCCATCAGTAAATAACTCCAGTTCTGCATTCGGTAGGGGATTGTCTCGCAGATCAGGCCTACTAGAATACACTTGTTCGATGGTGGTTAAGCAGTCATGATGCAATTCACCGGATTCGGAAATCGGGAGCAGGGTAGCAGGAGTTAGAGCAGAGGTCAGGGAGATGACAACATCCTCTTGTTCCAGCAGCACAGCTTGATATTTAGCTAACCTGCCTGGGGAGATGCAAGGATGCCCTTTATTCTCAAGGAGAGAAGACACAGCATGAGGTGCAAACACAGTAATCGGTTGTCCTAATGTCAGTTTCTGAGATTCTTCCATCAAAGTTGCAGTAGCCGCTACTGCCCTCAAACAAGCGGGCCAACCTTTACCGACCTCCTCTAATTGCTTTGAAAAGTATCCCACCGGTCTTTTCCAGCTCCCCAATTTTTGTGTCAAAACTCCTAATACCACTTGCTGTCGTTCATGTACATATAATTGGAAGGGTTTCCTCAAATTTGGGAGTCACAAAGCAGGAGCCTCCATGAGTTTCCTTCTAATTTCATCAAAACTTCTCCTACGTTCAGGTGACCCTACGAGAACCCCCTCAGGTCCCTTCACAGCAGCATACAGTGGTTTGGCAACTAGCCCAAAATTGGGAATCCATAAGCCACACTATCCGGCCATTCCCAGGAATCCTCTTAATTGCTTCTTTGATGTAGGTAGCGCAATTCTACAAATCACCTCTTTTCTCTCAGTACTTAATTCTCTCTGTCCTTTGGTGAGTTCAACCCCCATATATTGGAGCTTTTTGTTTCCCAATCTGAGCCTTTTTCTTAGAAACCCGATAGCCTGCCAAGCCCAGAAGGTTGAGCAACCTGATGGTGGGTTCCAGACATGCCTCATAACTGTCAGAACCACTTAGCAGATCATCAACATCCTGCAACCATGTTACAGCATCATGATCATTTTGCCATCCTTCCAATTCTCTGGCTAGTATGTTACCACACAAGGTAGGGCTGTTCTTGAATCCTTGGGGAAGGACAGTCCAGCAGGGTTGTGTCCTTTGTCCTGTAGTTGGATTCTCCCATTCAGCGGGGAAGATGGTCTGGCTCTGCTCATCCACAGGTATACAGAAGAAGGTGTCCTTTAAATCTAACACTGTGAAGGGAGTATTCCTGTTCGCGATTGTCGTAAGGAGGGTGTATGGATTTGGAACCGCAGGGTGGACATCTACTGTCCTTGCATTAATTTCTCCTAAGTCCTGTACCAGTCTATATTCAGAAGAATGGGGCTTCTTTACAGGTGGGATGGGAGTATTAAATTCCAATGGACAGTCCCGTAACAATCCGTGTTCTAAAAAGAAGCTTATTATAGGTTCTAATCCTTTTGGGGCCTCCAGCTTAATGGGGTATTGTTTCTTTCTTACCGGTTGAGCTCCTGGTTTCAGTTCAGTCTTTACCGGGGTCGCATTCTTTGCTCGTCCGGGCATCTTTGATGCCCACACCAGAGGTATGACCGCATTCAGTACTTCCTCTGGAATATTCCTTTCTCCATCAGGATCTTTCTCGGTTAGCAAACATCTCTGGGCTTTCCGGGCAGGAATAGGCAACTGAACAGAGTCTTCAGAAGAATTTAGTTGTGCATTCAGTTTACAGAGTAAATCCCATCCAAGCAGTGGTAGGGGGCATTCTGGCATATAAGGGAATTCATGAGTTAATGTCGTATTTCCAAGTGAACATTGCATAGGTTGTCAAAACGGCCTTAAAATTGTTTTCCCTGTTGCACCAACAATGCTTATTTTAGTTCTACTTAAGGGTCCCCTACAACTAGTTACAGCAGAATGTGTGGCTGCACTATCAGTTAAAAAATCTATTCTTTCATTCCCCAGCTTGACTGGAACAGCTGGGGAAACTTTATACACCTGCTGTGGGATTGACAATAACTCAGATTGTCATGCCATCCGCACTGTCTACCTTTTGTAATTTCTTTCTTATATCTGCTGTCGCTTGACCAATAAACAGCATGTTAAATAACTTTGAATTGCTGTCATCTTCCGAATCCGCATCTGTCCATTTTCGAGCTACTTCACGCAATCTCTCATAGAAGGCTGATGGGGTTTCCTTCTCCCCCTGCCTTACTTCATCTAGTTTAGAGAAAGTCTTAGGCTTTTGCACTCCATGTTGAATCCCATACAAAATGAACTTTTGATATTCCTTTACCCTCTGTAATCCCTCACTTGTGTTTGGATCCCACTCCGGATCCTCTTTTGGGAGGTACATGTTGGTATTAGACACACCCTCCGCCCCCTCCCCCCCGTTGTTGGATCAGCCCCTCTGTAGCCTTCTCTAAAATCGTTCTCCTCTCCTCAGTGGTAAACAAATATTCGAGGAGAGCCTGTACGTCTCCCCAGTTGGGATTATGAGTCTTCATTACGGTTCTAACAGTACTATACATTCCTTCTGGATTGTTTCGACTCAATACAAGAAGATTGTTCCTTTTTCTCTTTTAGCGCATATATTCCAATCTGATGCTTAGAATGCATTAAGCCACATTTCTTCCTAATATTCCAGTCATTTCTTAATGCAGACAACATATCCACATAAGGTATTTCATCCCATTTTTCAGTTCTCCGACAAAACAACATTAATTGCAACATAGTGTCATGTTTCAAGGATCCATTCTCAGCCCATTTTTTACCATCTTCCAATTGGTATTGTGGCCACCATTGATTACCTTATCGTTTTAGCTTCTTTTTAGTCATGGGATCCCCCCGCAATTTATTCCAATTCTTCAGGATGCACCGTAGAGGAGAGCAAAGGGGTGCCTCCTGGGAAGCAGCAGCGCCCATGTCGCTCCCGAAAAAACCCAGCGTTTCATACACAAACCAAAACAAGGGACGTCTCCCTTCATTACTCAGCACAGAACAGCATGTAGAAACAAACAACATTATGCTACGGCTGCATATTGTTCCTGATGCGTTTATGCAGAGCCCAGAACAGAAGAAATGCTGCCTGCTTCCTGAGAGATCTTGCCCCTATCCCACTCTTCTCATATCCCCCCCGCCCAAATATACCTCATTTCAGTAGCATTGCACCGTTGCGTCGCTTACCACCCGACTGCAGGAGAGGAGCTGAAGGAGTCCCCATCAACAGGTCGGTGCGCGCTGGAGTCCACGCAGGTCTCTTCTTCTCCCCGTAGGATGCGGCAAGACAAATCGGGCAAGGCTGACAGCGCAGTCCCATCTGGGTCACCAAAACTGCTATCCCACAAGTGTGAGGTGGTTTACCTGGTGTGCGAGACACCATTATACACACAGGGCAGAGGCATTTTCTTTCATGTCTGCGCAGAGATGGGTGCTAGGTGGTCATTCCACAAAGCTAGCACAAAGTTCGGTCGTGCAGGTACAATGTTTATATGTTCTAGTTATACATATGCATAATTAATTACACAAAGCAGTTTTCTATTGGTTTACATTTCTCTTATTTCAACTGAGAGCTGGAGTGCTACTTGAATATTCTGCGCCTGCTGAAAGGTGAGGGGTCTCTGCTTGGGCCGGGGTCTCAGGCTCAAGGGGTGTGATTTTTAGTATTCTAATGAGGATAGTTCATGAAAGGGTGCTTCTTATCACACTTCCGCTTGCAGTTTCAGATTGTCCAAAATCATCTTAATTAGCTTACATCTTTCTCCAGGATGTGCTTTACTCCCAGGGACAGTCATGCTTGATTAGACGTTCCACATTCCAGCATGAATCCCTCTTAGCAACTTCACGTAAGTCCCAGCCTTCCACCAGCTCCTGATTGACTACACTAGGGCTTGTTACCTGGGAGAAGAGACCGACCCCCACCTGGCTACCACCTCCTTGCAGGTAGTTGTAGAGAGCGGTAAGGTCTCCCCTCAGCCTCCTGTTCTCCAGGCTAAACAAGCCCCGTCCCCTCAGCCGCGGCACGGCACGGCACGGCACGGCACGGCACGGCACAGCCTGCGCCTGCTCAGGCTAGCTGTGTTGTGGATCACTCCCTCCTCCGTGCACAGGGCGCTGCCGGTGATGGAGTCGGGGGTAGGAATCGGAGAGAGGAAGATGCTTTGTTGATTTGAGGTGCAGAGTTTTCTGCAAATAACTTGGAAGCTGAACGATGAGTTCAAACAAGGCATACTTTGGTGCTTGTCAATTCAAGGCAGTCAAAGCTCAGGGGAATTTCTTTTAACTAATCACAGTCCTGTTACAAGCAAGGCAAATAGTGTAGGTCAAACAAAATGCATCTTTATTTTTCTTAGCTACATTTATGAATATACAAACATTCTTCTTAAACACAAATTTCCATTTTTGTCAGTTTCTAAGTGTTACAGTGTACTTCCTACGTCTTCTTTTGGAATTTGCATTGTTGTCATCTTTGGATCTCTAGCTGATAATTTCCTTACTTCAAGTTAGAATTGACGCACTCACTTCATCTCTTTCTCCTGTCCACATATCGTTCTCCTTTTTGATTCACTTCCATGTCTTCTTGGCTCTGCTGTCAAAATAGATGTACAGAACATTTTGGGCATCGTTTATTAGAGTCAAACTATATGCTCTTTCAGAAACATTTTAGGAAGTAAACTTTCCTCACTTCTAGAAGCAACAGAAATAAAAACTGTCATCCTAATCTAATTCACCCATGTTCCAAAAGGTACCCTTCAAGTCTTTTTCCTCTAAAACCTTCCCAAGCAGATGTTTGAGAACCATGTGGTACTTGCACAAAGAAACCAAATATGGTAGCAAGCCTGGTGAGGGGTTACAGAAGGTGGTTTTTGGTGCTTTGCATCTGTGTGGTACCTCTACAGAATTACATCTCAGAGTGGAATCAAAACGGCCTCGTGCTGAGTATGGAACTGCCCTGCTACGTCCGTGGGGGACACAGAGATGGGAGAGAAGCAGGAAATGTCACAACGAAGCAGAGAGTGCAGACCAAGGGTTTGGCCATTCATCCGAGGGACACGAGATAGAGGTTCTAATCTCTGCTTTCAAGGCAGCTGTAAAATGTATGAATGGTCCTTAGGGCATCTGGTGAATGTTTTGGAGCCTGCGTCCCCTTATGAAGTTGGACCTCGGCTGAGCATCGTTCCGCTATTGCAGACGCTTCACGAGCAATCAAAGAGAGAGACAAATAGATCACACTCATACAGCCTCTACTGCGCTTTGTCCAGTGCTACAAGCCAAAACCCACTTCTTGTAGCTCCTCGCTTTAAAGGCAGCTTCCTATTTTGCTTTCGTATCAGGAAGATTGTGGAAAATTAGAAATCACGGGTTAGTTCTACAGGCAAAATTACATGTCTGCAAACAAACGAAACTATGCTCCGCTCTTTCGGACTACTCAGCATTGCTTAGAATCTTGCGGGGTTTGGTTGGGGAAGTTTTAAGAGCAATCGTACATTTTCTAGGTGGGGAGAGACATGTCGCTTCTGCTCAAAAGACTGAACTGTCACAATTTCTATCAAGCAGTTACCTGACTGGTTGTTTTAAACTTGGAGAAGGTTTTTGCACGTGGATATCTGTTCCTCCAAGTTGGTGCGTTGTAAGATCCTGAAGTGTATTTGTCTATAGAAAAAACATACACATTAATTCCAGTTAGTAATTGCACAAGACCCCTACAATTTTCAGTTTATTCCCAACATGTAAGTATTACCATAGTTTTCCATTTGGGTCCCAAATCTTCTCTTTGTGTCAAGCTGATTCTTTTGTCTGGAGCATTTCCCACCACGTGGCTCAGGTACTGCTGCAAAGAAAGGTAGCAAAAATGGTAATGGCTGTTCTTATGACAAGAATGCTGATCACCTTTTACTGAAATGCTCTATCCTTTTTGAACCTGGAAATTTGGTAAAATGTATTCTTCACATTAAGAATGTTCTCCCTGTAATCTCCATAGCCGTCTGCCCACATTGAATCAAAGCAAACGTTCAAAGAAAACAGAAAAAACCCACAACTACTCGTCCCCGAGAAGAAGCAGTGATGTTGGGATTCACTTCACTTAACTTTCTTCAACTGAAAGTAGGGGTTACTCTGTCTGAAGGAGGTTCCTTTTATTGGAAATTAAGACAGGGAGGCACCTCAAGATGGAGATTCAGCCCAGCTTAAGAGCAATGACTGAAACGGGCAAGATGACATCACTTTCTTAACTTATGAGTATTTAAATTTTTTACCAATAAATTATTAAATATTTCAAAAGAATGAGTCACATACAAGATGCTGTAAAAGTGGGGATCGGTATATTTGTGCACATCAGCACATCATTGCATTCATGCCTCTTTGTTGGCAGAGAAATTAATTCCTGCTATGGAGGTGGCTCAATTAGTGTTGATGAATATTCTGTCTGACTAATTGTAGAGCTTCAGAAAGCTTTACATTTCTGTCTGTGGATACTGCTGCAATCTACGTGTGAAAATTATGCTGGGTCAAACGTACTCTTGCCCGTATTTAGGCCTAAATAACTTAATATTCACCTGCAGGGACAAAATCGAAAGCAGCACAATACAGACAGGCATATTTGCGGCATTTTAAGAGTCCTCCATTTTAAGCTGGAGCCCACCTGCAGATCCATTGAGCTTTGGTTCTTGAGTGGCGGTGACAGTACGGTAGACGACGTATGCTGATCTTCGAGGTTCTGAAGAACTGAAATAAGTCTTTCTTCCACTTTCTCTCACATAAGGAATGGAGGAAGCCGTTTCATCATCCTTACTTTGACCCCTTTGTTGGTAACCTTGTTTTACTTTGGGGTCTGAAGTGTGAATTCCTAAAAGTGAAAAAACAAGAAAAAATGTTGTGCTGTTACTCAAAATTTGACATAGTGCAGGAGACTGGAGGCTGGAAGACAAGATTAAAAACATGTTCTTTATGGATAGCCCAATCCAAATATATTCGGGTATTTTATTTATCGCTTGATGTTCAGCAACGCGAAGCTGATGCTAAAGTATATTACCTCCATTTCCAAAGGATCTACGATCTGGTCTGGGAATACTCTCTGTAGGTGCTCTCCTTTCCGAACTCCCTCCTTCTCCTTTTGCATTATTAATTTTTGTAGGAATTGTATTACCATCACCTGGAAAGGCAACAGAAAGAAAGTTGTAGCTGCTTGTGTGTAAGCACAGGGAATGGCACTGCCATTCTCTTCCTCCTACCTGATGAGCTAGTGATTAGTTTAGTGCAATTTCCTTTACCCTCTCCTTTTATGTTCTTCTTTCTCTGTTGTTAGTTTTTTGGATCCTGTCCTGTGTAACTGAGGTATGCCTCTCATGCTCTCTAAGAAAATACCATCATATGCAGGTTAAGGAAGACTATGGCCCCAAAGTAAAGAACCAGCTACAAATTACCTGCTTGTTCTTTAGCTGCTCACTTTTCATGACTGAAGTTTATGACTCCTACCTGACTGAATTTATGGTATTTTCAAGATGCATGTCTTCATAGTACCAAAAGCCTCAGAGAACTCAGTAGAAGAAATGCTTTGGGGAAACATCTCTATCCTTTTCTCTGAATTTATCTAATTCTAATTCAAGACATATATTAAAAGCTCTGTTCATATATTTGTTACTGATTTCCTTGTCTATAGTCTAAATACATCTAAAACATTTTAAATGTAGAAATGAGACGAAAATAATTTTGCCAAATGCAACTGAACAATTGAGGCTGGCATAAGCGTTGGTCAAAAAAGCATGACTTCACATGTCTGTAGTATTGGCAATGGAGACAATTTTTCCATTCCCATTTTTTTATTAGCACCTCATCCTACTCAAATCTGTTTTACCTAAAACAGTATCATCAAGAATTTATTCCTGAAATTTACACAAAACAAACAAGAATATTCTTTTTTATTAAAAGTAGCAGGTCATACTTCTGCCCAGCAATTTTTCATGACTCATCTCCTGATTCCTCTGGTGCGTTGTTACTGTAAGAACATAACTCTCGCCTACAATGCAATTATATATTAATTACTCAGTATAAAATCTACTACAGATTTTTTTTGGTCATGCCACTTGGTCAAGAATGAAGGAGACACATAATAAGGGAGGTAAATACTTATGAATTTGTATTCCTTTGACCTTAATTATGTTGGATAAAGACCAGTATTCAAAAAAAACGGAACTCTCTTCTTCTTACCTTTTATAAGAGACTTAGAGGTGGTATTTACTTCATCTAAATTTAGTTATACGAAAGTGTGATGTATCGTGACATTTCGTCACCTAGACACCCAAGACAGCCAGCAGAGAGCATGGAGCACCTCCGGGAAAGGGACTTGTCTCACCTTTCTTTGGCACTATCTTATGATGCAGTAAATAGCCCCCTGAGAGTGCCTGGCTCTCTCCATTTGCAACAGAGAGCCTAGGTGAGAAATTTAAACTACATTCCTAAGCTGAGGATGGTTAAAATTAGAGTACATAAATCTTGATGGTGAAGACAAATGATATGAAAGACCTATGTTGTGTATCTCAGGAAAGTACACGTAGGGTTAATAGCCCATTTCTACCTTTTCCATCTACAGTCGACGCAGGTAGTCACCACGTGTGTGACACTACATATATATCTCTATCTACCTCTGGGGAAAAATTACTGAAGTATTTTTATGCTCTTTCTCATATGCTCTCTTTTATTGTCACTAAATTAAACAAGCGGGGAGGAGGGGCACACTATGTAATAGTTTCTCCCTGTAACAGTAATTTTAAAAGCGGTAAGCATTGTCCAAGAAGATGACAAGTACTTGCCTTTCTGCAAGTCTCGCTCGGTAGCTTCCAAGGGTAATAGCTCATTGTTCCGAGGTGAAGGCACAGTTTTTGTCGACTGGTGTTCGTGAGGGTACTGAATCCCGTAATACTCTCCTAAACATACCCCAAGAAGGAAAAATAACCCGAGTTTACTATATTGGCAGCATTGCTGTTTAGGAAAGAGTGACTCATTACATATTTACCAGATTTATAGCATATTTCCTTTATTGCTCTTTCCTCTTCAATTTCTGCATCAGTCTTAGGCACCCAATCAGAAACGTCTGTAGGAAATAATTTTCAAAAGATTACTAGCTATCTATACAACCACCTTCAACAATTCTTAATAATCAAATATCATGGTGGGTTTCATTTTGGTCACGGGCTTTTTTTTTTCTGAGTGCAACCTCTGCTTCTGGACAGAAAAATGATTCCTTAATATGAGGTATTTCCAAGTGCAATGGAATTGCAGTTCCAACACATGTTAAGAAGCTACCGTGTGTTGATTTAAAACAACTCAAAAAGATCTTCAGTACTCATTTTCAAAATAATCTTTCACACTCAAGAGGAAATCTTGTGATTAAACACGTCTCCAGGGAGTGCTTGTCACAAAACCTCTGCCCACAGTTACTCTCCCGTAATGCCTGCTGGCAGAGCTGGTGATGTGAGTGCTTCTCATCAGTCTCAGTTAAGGCTACTAAGATCAGCAAAGCCCCACTTTTAGACTGTTTAAATTCATGTGGCTTACTCAGACGGAAACCGAGTTAGGAAGCACTAACAGGCAGCCCTGCCAGACAACCTGAAGGGCAGGGGAAGGTGAAAAGCAGCTTGGGGCTGCCTGAGAACGAGCACAGTAATTTGCGGAGTGCACGCGTGAGAGTAGGTTGTTCTCTCACTTTCACTCTCTGGGAATGTGCAATTCAGTCCTTCCCTATGAAGCTCTCATCTCTAAGTGAAATACAGTCAGCCGTTTAACTGAGGAGGAATTAGGCATAGCAGGAGTGGAAGGGTTAACAAGATTGAAGTACTGAGAGTTTGGGTTATGCCTGAGGGAAGGAGGCTGTGTGTCAGGAGTAGGAGCAGATAGCATTGGAGAGAGATAAGGCGAGCGCGTGATTTTTTGTTGTGAAGAAAGGAACTGCAAAGTTGCAAAAGATAGCCAATTGTATTAGCTGAAGGAACGCATGAAGGACGCGTGAACAAGACATATAAACCAATAAGAGTTCTCTCAGTAGCGCATGTACAAACAATTAGAAAGTATATAAGCCATGTAATAGTTCAATAAAGGGTCTTCGATTTACCCCTCGATCGGAGTCCATGCATCAATCCGCTACATTTAACTACATTTAAAAAGCTAATATAGATATATATCTATATATAAAAATAGATACACATACACATTCATTTAAACTAGTGAAGAGTTTTGTATGGATTCTCTTTGCCGATTAAGGATTACTTTCTGTCATAAAATGAGACTGCCTACAGAGTTTAGGAAATCAGTCAAACAAGTGATTTAAGTCAAAGTCACACAACTGTCTTTTGTAACCAAACCTGTGACTTCGCCTTCAGTGATGAGTGTGTACAGCCCCTGTTCAAAAGTGTGTTTCCCAGAAAAGAACTACCTCCTAAACTTGTAATTTCATCCCCAAATTCTGAGATACTTGGAAGAGTATTTGATGGCCATCTGAAGCGTGGATCACATTTCCAACTCTATTTTGTGAAAAAGAGGTATGTGAATTATACCACAATTGAAATATACAGCTAGGCACTTCAGAGGACTTAGAACGTGTTGCCTCGCTCACATCTGGTAAGTACCAGTTCCAAGATTTTGGGGATTAGCTGGAAACTATGTCAAAAACCTGACAACAACTCTTCTCTAAACATGTAAGGGTTATTATCATAAATCAACTGTGAAGTACATTGTGAGGGTCAAAAAAACCCATTCTACTTCCTCATCAAAGAAAGAAAAAACTGTTTACAGTTCTCTTCCTCTTCATCGTCCTCTTCATCGTCCTCTTCATCGTTGAGGTTTATAATCAGTGGAGGGTGAATTGGTAGTAGAATATTCTCTTGCTTTCTGAGTGATTCTTGACGACGGGCTGGCTGCAGAATCCCTTCTTGGACACCCTGTTGCAATGGGGCATCTGCAGAAGAGAACATTACATTTATTTTATTGGGAGGGAACTAGAAGGTCAAATCCAGGTGCAGAGCAGCCGGTAGAGTTCTGAAATGATGATCAGACTGAAGGAATCATTCCATAGACAGATTGTGCCTTTTAGGCAAAATCTTCTGCGGAGGTTGGCAAAAGAGCATCTTCCAACTACAGAAAGTATGAAACAACAGGTAGATACTTACAACACAGGGAAACGTGTGCTTAGTAATAGCTGTGCTGAAGGGAGTCAATGAGTTTGGGACCCCACTGGTGAAAATAGTTTAAACATGCTGAAGAAGAGGCAGGCCTGTATCGCTCCCCATGGCATCAATTTTGAAGGATTTAGCAGTGCTAAGCACAGGATTACCCATTCTGAGCTTGTGGGCATTTTTTTTCTATCAACATTTTCTGAATCACAACTCTCTTTACGAAGCACAAAATGTAGATTTTGAGAAAGAATATGAAGTTCATGAAAATAATTGACACTTAATCAGAAGATCAGGAAAGCTATTCTTTTCCTTAGCAGTTTATATCTACCCATCATCTTTGCAGCAAAACTATTTCACTAGTGGGATAGCATTTTCTGAGAGCCAGGAAATGCAATGGGCTGAAAAGAAAAGTGATGAAAAATGGTGAGCCTATTGGTATTGTTCAAGCTGACCAAGCTGCAACTATAGATACAATCAGGATTCTGTGCATTATATGAAAAATATCGATGCTGGATATGTTTTCCAGTTTTAAAGGAGTAAGATCAAGCATGGGCATTTTCTTTTATGCCAGTTGTTGTTATTCTAGTGCATCTCTTGCTTGCCTATGACAGCACGTCTGTCATATTAAACCCAGTTTAAATAACACTCCTGTGGATCCGATTTGTTGTCTCTCATGCAAGAGAAAGTAAGCTACAGCACTTGAACTTGATAGAGCCTTTTTCAGTGTCCAGAACAGGGTATTATGAGCTCCGGGAGTGTAAGCCAAATTAAACTTAAATTACTTGAACAAGATTTCTAAGTATTGACATGAATAAATGCAGTTTTAATGTTTGCAATGTTGCTGTGGAGCACACGGCCTTTCAATTGATCCATGCTGCAGTGAAAAGAAAAAGGGTTGGGTCCATTTTCTCCTTCTGATCGTTGGACGCTGCTCTTAAACAGGATGCCCTTGTCCATAGTGCCTCTTGGGCATCGTCTCTGACTCGCACCACACCCAACAGCGTGCCGACGTGGTGTTTACGACAGCACTAGCTGTCCCGGGCCGTTGCTGTGGATGTGGGAACTGCACTAAAAGCAGTATGGACACTCCTAGAAACAGCGCTCAAGTTCTTGCCTTGGTCCTCTGGGGTTAGTTAGGCTCAACACGCCCAGATATGACAGGCTGCCTTTTCCTAGGGAATTCCAGGAACACAAGGTGTTTGCTTCTGACTAGAGCTCTTTCTGGCCTTCTCTGACGACACCTGTCCACAGCTCTGGAGATAAGGCCCAGGAACACCTAGAGTTTAGTCCACTTGCTCACGCATCTATGACAAGTCATGCTGACTTGCTCTCACTCCTGCTTCCCCCATTTCTGACATCTGTCTTGCTTCCCTGCCCTGGACTCTTACCCTGTTCCGGGTTCCAGCTGTCTACCAGGCCCCCTGGTAGACAAGAGCTCCCCTTAGAAAGGACTGAGGAAAAAACCCAAATTGTAACGGTGGGTTTTTCCAGAAGTACTCTGATTTGCAGCTATTGTACTGCCTTACGCACTATTACTGGACTTCAGTGGCCTGCATCCAATGTTCAAGCCTGACAAATGTATTCAGAACGATGAACTGGAAATACATCTGCACACACAGCCCTGTAATCTCATGTTATCTGCACAAGGGCTGTCTCATCCATGTAACATGCTGTGCTCTGTCAACAGGTATTGCTACTACTGGCCCTGCCAACCTCCTTCCCCCACCACACACGCTACTCCTCATTTCTCTTAAATGATTGCCTGCCTACTAAGCGTTTTCACTCCTAGAGAGACTGAATCGAGCAAATACCCAAGTAAAGCAACATTTTTACTCCACGGATCTTAGCAACCTAAATTGCCATTTGTGACCGCATCTTTCACGTCACTGATACTTAGGAAGATCCGTAACAGGACAGCTAAAAATATTCACGTGGCAACCCTGTGCAAATGCCAATACAATTCCTTGCTTTGCCTTGAGCTTGCCGGGACAGCAGATCATACCTGACTGATTTGCCACGGTACATTTCTTCACCTTAATATATATCACGTAAGCACCGGAAGGAAGCACTGGAAGGACATTTTTGTGTATTTACTTACTCTAATGAAGAAATTGTTGAGAAAATATTTTTACTCACTGTTACTAGGTGGCAAAAACAGTCCATTTATATTACGAGGTTTGCTATGATGGAAGGCACAAGTGATCCTCAAACAGCCTGAGGGTTGTGTTTCCCAGAAACAGGAGATGTTGCAGTACTTTTTCTGCAGGAGAAAACAGTTTTCAGATACTGGAAGTATAACCATAAAAATGGAGTAAATGCATTAGTACATGGTGCACTGCTGTGACTAGTACATGTGACTCGGATTTTGGGGGACCACGCTCTGCTATTTTAGAGCAGTGACAGTTATCTTTAAAGTTATCTGAAGCTCCGGACACCTCTAAAGTGATCTCGAGTCAGGTGAATGGAGCTTTCATGGTGCCAAACTGTTCCTGGATAAGAATAGGAGTAAAGCAGTCTACTTACTGTACTGCAGGCTCTTCATGAGATGCTGGGAAGAAAAAACATCTATTAGTCACTTAATTGACAGGGGCCTGAGTTTCCTTTCCTGCGCAATGGGATAATCGGGTCAATCTCAAATGAAATCTGCTGCACAAGCGCACATCTTGCACTAGTGCTCTCTTACTATTAAAGGACATGGGCCTATGGGAAAATAAGGAGTGAGAAACAGATCCCAGAAAGATTCCCAACAAAAACTGGAAAACTAAAAATTTGGGAATCGATGTTCTGAGACTACTGTCGTTACACTGCTCACACCATCTCCCCGCTGTTTTTATAGACGACAAACAAAAGCCTAATGGGACAAAAGAAGAGCTACCTGGATTTGTTGAAATATTTGTGTAATTATTGCTGCTTCACTCATACATATTATCACAGCGCTGCTCTCCCTCTATTGATCAATACGTCGCCAGCTAAAAAGTCTGCACGATATTGCAGAGAGAGCACTTTCACAACGACAGTCACTTTGTTAGTCACACTTGAAATCATTTTTCTGTACCTCTGCCTTATTAAAGTTTACGGATTTTAGCATCCTCTCGGATTATGCAATTCACTTATCCTTATAACCGGAGGTATCTTCCTCACGCTCATGACAAACTCCTGCTTCCAAAGAGGCAAGTGCTCATGACCATTACCCTGAACACAGAAACTCAGGTTTATGTCCGGGATATGAACTACATGCCAGCTGAGAGCTGTAAATGCCAGGCTGCCGGTTATTTCTTAACAAGTTTCTGTGTAATTGTTTAAAGGCAAACAAAGTCAGGCTTGAAACTATTGGAATATTGGAAGGTAACTTTCACCCAGGTCCAGACATTGACACCTGGGTCTAGGAGCAGCATCTCCAAAACACGCCACTTTCGGACTGTCGTCAGTACAACTGGGCCATCCACTGAGACACGCTGGGGTCTGGAGCCAAAGCCCATCTCCCAGGCATTAACGCCTAAATCCCCGATGCTGGAACGCATGCAGCAACGACGAGCCCTACACCCACCCCTGGATTTTCACCCGGTGGAATATAAAGATTTCTTTCAAAGACCAACTCATTCTGAAGGACTTGGTTTTAAATAACTGATTGTGCAGAAATTCAGGTACTCGCTGGAAGCAGAAATTATAAACATGGCCGATTTATTCGGAATCAATATAATGTTGATTCAATAAGGAAGTGATGAGTGGTCTTTATGCACAGCTTTCAACTTGGCTGTTCCTTGAGTACCTGAGCCCAGTTCACAGGAGAAATTCTCCATTGTTTAGATGACCATTAGCTCTTCTCACCACTTCTGAAAATCAGATAGTTGCTCTCCAGATGCGGCCATGACCCAGACAGAGCGACAGATCAACTGCTAACTTTACATAATAAACCTCCCTTTCAACAGGGATATCTCAAGAAAATCAAGGATACCAACCACGCTCAAATCTACAGCATTTACCTGTGCGTAGGGGAAGAACAGTGGAAATAGCGGTCACTCCCAGCTGCAGCCATTGTCACCTCTTGTGCTTCTCCTCCACTCTCTTAATACCGGCAGAACATTCATGAAAACGGTAAAGCTGTCAACAGTCAGGCAAACCCTAATCTTATCCTGAAACCAGTAGTGTTCTTTCAAAAACGGAACCTTCACCACCTTAGCTCTGCTGCTTTTTCGAAACAAAACTCCAACAGACAGCAAAATCCACTTGAACGAAGGCAGTGGTACCTTCTCCGGGCTGCTTGAACTGACGAAGGCAGTTGCCAGCCGGTATAGAATGTTACAGTTGCCACATTCCACAGTTGCCAATGGCTCCTCCAGCTCATGACATTAGCATGATGGCGCTATGTGACCTGTCCAGCTTGAACATCTTCCTTTGTCTCCATTGCTTCAGAGGAAAGTATGGAAAATCGGACCGTTTCAAAGAGTCTCCCATTGCGGTGTTTCTTGAACGTCAAATGGAACAAACCCATTGGGCAGGGCTTAAATAATACCCAGCTTCTTGCCGTAGGAGCTGTGGTCTTAGAAAGCAATCTTTGATACCACAAAGACAAACCTTATTCTTGACTCTTTTTAACCAAAAGCCTTGTGCCCAAGGTTTTTCTTACTGCGCCTCTTTCTTTGGATGGGCAAACTTGCTGCTTCCCGTTAGTACACTGTTAGCTGTTAACTGCTTACATTGTTGGGGTTCATTGCTTTTTCTTGCTTCCATGATGTCCACTGCCACAGCTGAAGCAGAACGAACAGCCTACACTGGTGTCCCTAATTAACACCTCTGTTCTCAGGCAGGTCCCAGGCTGCCTCTGAACAAAAAATGTCTAGGGGGCACATGAAGTTTCAGTCCTGGAAAATGGTAGGCCATGCTGTGATCCCCAGGACATGGGGTCAAATGTACAGCACTGAGTGACATCAGTGACTTGGAGATGAACACTTCAGAGCACGGTTAGATCAGAACCCGGGAACTGAGGAGTAAAACATGATGGGAAGTGCAGAAAGGGAAAGGAGCCGCGACCTCAAAGGAGAAGGATGCCATCGCTTGAAGAGTAATGAGGCTCCAGATGGAGCCAAAGAGAAGGGAGGTAGATACAAGGCAGAATTCAAGAACAAGGACTAGTGGATTGTAGGACCACCAGAAGTGCATGTGGCTGGTGGTTCCCTGGCAAAAAAAACCCCAAAAAACAAAAAACAAACCACCACCACTGGACTGGAGGGACTAATCACCAAAGCACAGCTGTACTGTACGCTGTTGGTCTGCCAGTGGGATGGGTGGCAGATGTGTAAATGAAAAGCAGGTGCCAGTGACTCCACGGGCACAACGCTACAAGGCTGGCTCAGCGGTGGATGCACCCAAGCCAGGGGAGAAGTACGAAGTCACTTCAGGAAAAATTCAGGAAAGCAGAGGAGGGCCAGGAATAACAAACTGTCAGCGGGCAGGAGCAGCCAGAGGAAGAAACTGTTAACACCGCCAAGAGCTCTCCAAACAGGGGCTCTTTGTAGCCATATAGCCGTGCCTAAAGGAGGCACAGAAGAAGGTACGGTCAGAAGAATGAATTCTGTGTTGGGTTTGCGTGGCAAGGTTTGGATAGCAGGGGGGCTACAGGGGTGGCTTCTGTCAGAAGCTGCTGGAAGCTTCCCCCATGTTGGACAGAGCCAATGCCAGCCGGCTCCAAGACGGAGCAGGCTCCTGGTGGGACCTGTGGAGCCATGGGGAGAGGAGGCCACGCTGGAGCAGCTTTGCTGGCAGGACTTGTGACCCCCCATGCTGGAGCAGTCTGTTCCTGAAGGACTGTACCCCATGGAAAGGACCTACACTGGAGCAGTCTGTTCCTGAAGGACTGCTGCCCCTGGGAAGGACCCACGTTGGAGAAGTTGGTGGAGGACTGTCTCCTGTGGGAGGGACCCCACGCTGGAGCAGGGGAAGAGCGTGAGGAGGAAGGAGCTGCAGAGACAACGTGTGATGAACTGACCGCAACCCCCATTCCCCGTCCCCCTGCGCCTCTCGGGGGCAGGAGGGAGAGGAAAACCAGGAGTGAAGTTGAGCCCGGGAAGAAGGGAGGGCTGGGGCAAAGGTGTTTTAAGATTTAGGTTTTATTTCTCGTTAATCTACTCAGATTTGATTGGTAATAAATTAAATCACTTCCCCGAGCCGAGTCTGTTTTGCCCGTGACGGTAATGGGTGAGGGATCTCTCCCTGTCCCTCTCTCGACGCACGAGCCTTTCGCTGTATTTCCTCTCCCCTGTCCAGCTGAGGAGGGGAGTGACAGAGCGGCCTTGGCGGGCACCTGGCGTCCAGCCAGGCTCAACCCACCACACATGCCAAGGTTGTATGGCGAGGCAGAGAGGCTGGCGAACAACAGGAGGCAGCTGTCCCGACGGAGGCGAACCCAGAGCCGGCGAGGTGCCCACACCCCGGGGACAGGGCACCCATGCCCCAGGCCCGGGCGTGCGGCCCCCTGGCAAGCAGAAGAGACAGCCCGAGGAAAGGCTGCCCGCCCAGGGGAACGGCACCGCCAACGGCTACCGGCCGCGCGACCGGGCCCCCCCGCGGCCGCCTCAGCGCGGCGCCGAGCACGGCTGGGGCGGGGCGGCCCTGCCACGGCGGGAGCCGCCGCTGTGGACAGCGGAGCTGCCCCAGGCCCGCGGCCGGGCTGGGCGGCGGAGAGCGGCGGAGCCCCCGCCTCGCTGAGGGCCGCTGGAGAGAGGCGGCCGCGCCCCGCCCCGCCGTCCCCGGCGCACGGGTCCGTCGCGGGGCTCCTGGCGGGCGGGCGGGCGGCCACCGACGGCGGGCGCGGGGCGGCGCAGGCGCAGTTGCAGCTCGGCGCTGGGCCGGCGGCGGGAGCGGGCGGGCGGGGCCGTGAGGCGGCGGGGCGCGGTGCAGCGGCAGGTGCCGGGTCTGCTCGTGAGCGAGGTGAAGGAGGAGCCGTCGGCCAAGCGGGAGCGCCGGGTGGCCGGGGCGGCCCGGGGCCGGGCGGGAGGCGCCGGGGCCGGGGGGAGTCGCTGGGCCGCGGGTAGCGGCGCCGCACGGCGGGGCGGAGCGGAACAGAGCCGGGGGAGAGGCAGCAGCAGCGCCCGTGTCAGACCCGGCCGGCGCGGCCCGGCGGCGGGGAGGGGGACAGCCGAGTGGCGAGAGGTTTGGCTGGAGATGTTGGGCGAAATGCAGGGCAGAGGTTTGCCTGGGGCTCCCCCCTTAAATGCGGGCAAGAAAGGTGGTTTGGGAGCCGTTTGAGCTCTGTGCCGCTCTTGTCCTGCCCAGTGCACGCGGGTGTTCACCCTGATGTCGTGTTGGCTTTTTCTGAGTGTAGGGAACAGTCCTGGCGAGGAATGAGGCCACTCCAAGATGACCGCACGGGGAGCTTGTGTAAAACCATGCTGCCGCCCCCTCCTGTGAGCCTTGTGGGGAAGAAATGAGCTTGTCTCTCTGTTTTGTGTTTTTTTGGGCTTGGGTTTGTTGGGGGTTTTTTTGTGGTCAAAGGAATATCAGGCTTCTGACAGAAGAATTGATTGGAGGCTGTGAGACGTGGCATACTTACCAAGGTGAAAGTAATGGAGCCCAATCAAAGTTATTTCTTCCCGAGATGGAGAGGCAGTGTCAGGACAGCTTGAGGTGGCACTCACCTGTCTAGCTCTAGACCTCCAACTTGTGTTTCCCGATTGTAGCGGCAGCACCTACTGCTGCCTGTGGGCTGCATAGTGAACTGGAATCCATCTGGGTGAGTTTCTCCCGTTGGTGTTTGACTTCTGGATGGAAGAGCTGAAACGACTGCCGAAATGTCAGTAACTTAATTGTTCAACTCTCAGTACCAACACCATCTTGATAATGGTCATGTAGGGGTACCTCACTGCATCGTTGTTCCTGCATACGGAAAAAGCGACAGAGGATTAGTTCTGGCACAGGTATGTGCTATTTGTTTTGTTTTTCAAAGCGCAGGCCAGGATAATACAGGGGGTTATGAGTGCTAGGGGAGAAGGGGGGTGGTGGTGGGAAGGCCAACGGGAAGGCCACTACCCTGAAAATTTTCTTTTTCATGTAGTCTTCATAAAATCTTCATATCTGCTGTATATTATGGTTACAGATATGATTACAAAAATAGAAAACAGCCGTGTAATGTAACAAAAGCATGTAGAAGGTTCTCATTTTATGAATTCCAAGTTCTATTTTGAGATTGTTGCAAAACAAGGGCTTGCGTTGCGTTTTGGTAGCAGAAAGAGCCAGTGACCAGCTTACAAGTCACAACTGGCTATAGGGGGAGAGGAGGGAGGGTGATGACTCTAGAGAAAAATAGTTGAATCCAAACAGAACTGATGACATGTTTGCAGTGAAACTGTTCCAGAAGTCCTAGCTATAGAAGTCCTCCTAGAAACGTGGACTAGTTGTGGCTGGATATTTGTTTCAGACTGCCGGACCACTTCTTTCTTTGCCCTTTGTAAGCGGAAGAGTGTTTAGTTGACAGCACTGGTCCTAAGTATTGAACAGCAGGCTGCTCTTGCCGCCTTGCCTTCCGCTGGTCTGTGTGTTGCACTACCACGGTGCTATTGACTTTCAGCTCCACACAGCAGAGAGACCAGCTGCAAGGAGCAAGAATCCACATGAGCACAAGGCAGTAACATAGCCACGATGAGGGTTGAAAATGCCTGTCTTCTTTTCAGCCATTTAAAGTTTTGGCGGCTGCAACTCTAACTGGACAGGCGTTAGAGGCAGATATATACAGTGCAGTGCCTACTGCAAAGGTGGACGGACACTGCTGTTGTGTAACCGTTATCCCACAAGTGTGAGGTGGTTTACCCGGTGTGCGAGACGCCAATGTACACACAGGGCAGAGGTCTTTTATTTCGTGTCTGCGCAGAGATGGGTGCTAGGTGGTCATTCCACAAGGCTAGCACAACCTTTGGTCACGCAGGTACGATTTGTGTATGGTCTAGTTATACATATGCATAAGTAATTCCACAAAGCAGTTTTCTATTGGTCTACCTTTCTCTTATTTCAGCTTAAAGCTGGAGTGCTACTTGAATATTCTGCGCCTGCTGAAAGGTGAGGGGTCTCTGCTTGGGCCGGGGTCTCCAGCTCAAGGGGTGGGACTTTTAGTATCCTAATGAGGATAGTTCGCCTGAGGTGCTCACGCGATGGATTCTTCATCGTTATGGATTCTTCCATAACGTTCCAATCACGTTATGGATTCTTCCAAAGGATTGGATCAGTTTTAAGACTAGATTTCTGTTAAAAAAGTAAATGCTAGGTTAATCAATGTCACAGATACAATTTTCATTGTAACCATGCTAAATTAATAACACTTTCCGAGAGTGTCCTAGGGGTAACTTCAGTAGTAGTTTTCTCAAAGAAAAACCTTGATACAATTCATCGACAGTCCCTGGTTAGTGGGAGTTTCAGTTCTGCAGTTGGCATAGAGGTCCCCTTGTCCTGGTCTGGTGCCGCCTTTACTCTAGTATAATGAATCCAGGAGTCGATCCCATTCACCTTTACCGCTGCATAAGTTTTTAATAGCACTGTATAAGGTCCTTTCCACTTTTCTTTCAAGGGCTCATCTTTCCAAGTTCGCACGTAGACCGTGTGCCCTGGTTGGAATGGGTGTACTGGCGTGTCCCAGGAAATGGGAGTCTTCTGGTTTAGGTACCTATGCAGGGAGGATAGATTCTGCGAGAGAGAGATCAACTACTCTTAATTACAGCCTGTCCCTTTATACGCATTTGGTCTTGCTCCGGGGTTAAATGATTGATTCGATGTGGTTTCCCATACAGGATCTCAAATGGACTAACACCTTCCCTAACTCTGGGTGTAATTCGTGCTCTCATTAATGCTATGGGTAGAATATCTACCCCTTTTTATTTGAGTTTCCTGACACACTTTAGAAATCTGTCTTTTTAGAGTTTGATTCATTCTGTCTACTTTGCCGCTGGCCTGTGGCCTCCAAGGGGTATGCAAATCCCATTTAATGTCTAGAAATCTAGAAACTCCCTGCACTATTTCTGCAATACAGTGGGGTATGTTATCGGAGGATATACCTTCTGGAACACCAAGTCTGGGGATAGTTTCTTTCAGTAAAATTTTAATCCCTTGTTAGTGCAACTAGCCTTGTTAGTGCAACTAGGGAAAGCTTCGGGCCAACCAGAAAAGGTGCCTGCCATTACCAATAAATATTTATATAGATTACACCTTGGCAATTCCGTAAAACCTATTTGCCAGTATTCCCCGGGAGTTATTCCTCGTTTTACGACTCCTCCCGTCATTTTCTTTGCAATTTGGGGGTTATTGGCGCAACAGATAGCGCACTTTTTAACTATTATATCTGCTAGGCTTTGCATTCTTGGCCCAATGACGTGTCTTTTGGCAATAAGCACTAGCGCATCTGCTCCCGAGTGTGCTTCTTGGTGCAGTTTCTCGAGTAGAATTTCCATCATCTTTCAGCAAGTAATAATTGCTTCAGTGGTGTCACCCACCAACCCTGATCATTTCTGGAACAATCTAATTGCTCTGCCAATTGATTTCCTTCTCAGTATATTGTGGGGCGATAATTCCAAATGGGGTACTGGAATTAAAGCTCCTTCAAATTTTGATTTCTGTAATGCTGCTTCTTTTGCTAACTGGTCTGCTTTTCGATTTCCCTTTGTGATTTCACTGTTTGCCTTCCGATGCGCTTTACAATGCATTGTAGCAACCTCCTTCGGTTGAAGGACTGCCTGTAAGGGCTTCATTATGTCTGTCCCATATTTGATCAGAGTCCCGTGTGAACTTAAAGGTCCTCTTTCTTTCCAAATTGCCCCATGTGCATGCACTGCTCCGAATGCATACTTAGAGTCTGTGTAAATATTGCCTTTTTTTTCCCTGACTAAGCTCTAAAGCTCGTGTTAGTGCAACCAGTTCTGCCTTTTGAGCAGATGTATTACTAGGCAAAGATTTAGCTTCTAGGGCCTGAGTACGTGTTACCACTGCATATCCAGCTTTCCGTCTTCCTTCCAACACAGAGCTGCTCCCATCAGTAAATAACTCCAGTTCTGCATTCGGTAGGGGATTGTCTCGCAGATCAGGCCTACTAGAATACACTTGTTCGATGGTGGTTAAGCAGTCATGATGCAATTCACCGGATTCGGAAATCGGGAGCAGGGTAGCAGGAGTTAGAGCAGAGGTCAGGGAGATGACAACATCCTCTTGTTCCAGCAGCACAGCTTGATATTTAGCTAACCTGCCTGGGGAGATGCAAGGATGCCCTTTATTCTCAAGGAGAGAAGACACAGCATGAGGTGCAAACACAGTAATCGGTTGTCCTAATGTCAGTTTCTGAGACTCTTCCATCAAAGTTGCAGTAGCCGCTACTGCCCTCAAACAAGCGGGCCAACCTTTACCGACCTCCTCTAATTGCTTTGAAAAGTATCCCACCGGTCTTTTCCAGCTCCCCAATTTTTGTGTCAAAACTCCTAATACCACTTGCTGTCGTTCATGTACATATAATTGGAAGGGTTTCCTCAAATTTGGGAGTCACAAAGCAGGAGCCTCCATGAGTTTCCTTCTAATTTCATCAAAACTTCTCCTACGTTCAGGTGACCCTACGAGAACCCCCTCAGGTCCCTTCACAGCAGCATACAGTGGTTTGGCAACTAGCCCAAAATTGGGAATCCATAAGCCACACTATCCGGCCATTCCCAGGAATCCTCTTAATTGCTTCTTTGATGTAGGTAGCGCAATTCTACAAATCACCTCTTTTCTCTCAGTACTTAATTCTCTCTGTCCTTTGGTGAGTTCAACCCCCATATATTGGAGCTTTTTGTTTCCCAATCTGAGCCTTTTTCTTAGAAACCCGATAGCCTGCCAAGCCCAGAAGGTTGAGCAACCTGATGGTGGGTTCCAGACATGCCTCATAACTGTCAGAACCACTTAGCAGATCATCAACATCCTGCAACCATGTTACAGCATCATGATCATTTTGCCATCCTTCCAATTCTCTGGCTAGTATGTTACCACACAAGGTAGGGCTGTTCTTGAATCCTTGGGGAAGGACAGTCCAGCAGGGTTGTGTCCTTTGTCCTGTAGTTGGATTCTCCCATTCAGCGGGGAAGATGGTCTGGCTCTGCTCATCCACAGGTATACAGAAGAAGGTGTCCTTTAAATCTAACACTGTGAAGGGAGTATTCCTGTTCGCGATTGTCGTAAGGAGGGTGTATGGATTTGGAACCGCAGGGTGGACATCTACTGTCCTTGCATTAATTTCTCCTAAGTCCTGTACCAGTCTATATTCAGAAGAATGGGGCTTCTTTACAGGTGGGATGGGAGTATTAAATTCCAATGGACAGTCCCGTAACAATCCGTGTTCTAAAAAGAAGCTTATTATAGGTTCTAATCCTTTTGGGGCCTCCAGCTTAATGGGGTATTGTTTCTTTCTTACCGGTTGAGCTCCTGGTTTCAGTTCAGTCTTTACCGGGGTCGCATTCTTTGCTCGTCCGGGCATCTTTGATGCCCACACCAGAGGTATGACCGCATTCAGTACTTCCTCTGGAATATTCCTTTCTCCATCAGGATCTTTCTCGGTTAGCAAACATCTCTGGGCTTTCCGGGCAGGAATAGGCAACTGAACAGAGTCTTCAGAAGAATTTAGTTGTGCATTCAGTTTACAGAGTAAATCCCATCCAAGCAGTGGTAGGGGGCATTCTGGCATATAAGGGAATTCATGAGTTAATGTCGTATTTCCAAGTGAACATTGCATAGGTTGTCAAAACGGCCTTAAAATTGTTTTCCCTGTTGCACCAACAATGCTTATTTTAGTTCTACTTAAGGGTCCCCTACAACTAGTTACAGCAGAATGTGTGGCTGCACTATCAGTTAAAAAATCTATTCTTTCATTCCCCAGCTTGACTGGAACAGCTGGGGAAACTTTATACACCTGCTGTGGGATTGACAATAACTCAGATTGTCATGCCATCCGCACTGTCTACCTTTTGTAATTTCTTTCTTATATCTGCTGTCGCTTGACCAATAAACAGCATGTTAAATAACTTTGAATTGCTGTCATCTTCCGAATCCGCATCTGTCCATTTTCGAGCTACTTCACGCAATCTCTCATAGAAGGCTGATGGGGTTTCCTTCTCCCCCTGCCTTACTTCATCTAGTTTAGAGAAAGTCTTAGGCTTTTGCACTCCATGTTGAATCCCATACAAAATGAACTTTTGATATTCCTTTACCCTCTGTAATCCCTCACTTGTGTTTGGATCCCACTCCGGATCCTCTTTTGGGAGGTACATGTTGGTATTAGACACACCCTCCGCCGCCTCCCCCGTTGTTGGATCAGCCCCTCTGTAGCCTTCTCTAAAATCGTTCTCCTCTCCTCAGTGGTAAACAAATATTCGAGGAGAGCCTGTACGTCTCCCCAGTTGGGATTATGAGTCTTCATTACGGTTCTAACAGTACTATACATTCCTTCTGGATTGTTTCGACTCAATACAAGAAGATTGTTCCTTTTTCTCTTTTAGCGCATATATTCCAATCTGATGCTTAGAATGCATTAAGCCACATTTCTTCCTAATATTCCAGTCATTTCTTAATGCAGACAACATATCCACATAAGGTATTTCATCCCATTTTTCAGTTCTCCGACAAAACAACATTAATTGCAACATAGTGTCATGTTTCAAGGATCCATTCTCAGCCCATTTTTTACCATCTTCCAATTGGTATTGTGGCCACCATTGATTACCTTATCGTTTTAGCTTCTTTTTAGTCATGGGATCCCCCCGCAATTTATTCCAATTCTTCAGGATGCACCGTAGAGGAGAGCAAAGGGGTGCCTCCTGGGAAGCAGCAGCGCCCATGTCGCTCCCGAAAAAACCCAGCGTTTCATACACAAACCAAAACAAGGGACGTCTCCCTTCATTACTCAGCACAGAACAGCATGTAGAAACAAACAACATTATGCTACGGCTGCATATTGTTCCTGATGCGTTTATGCAGAGCCCAGAACAGAAGAAATGCTGCCTGCTTCCTGAGAGATCTTGCCCCTATCCCACTCTTCTCATATCCCCCCCGCCCAAATATACCTCATTTCAGTAGCATTGCACCGTTGCGTCGCTTACCACCCGACTGCAGGAGAGGAGCTGAAGGAGTCCCCCATCAACAGGTCGGTGCGCGCTGGAGTCCACGCAGGTCTCTTCTTCTCCCCGTAGGATGCGGCAAGACAAATCGGGCAAGGCTGACAGCGCAGTCCCATCTGGGTCACCAAAACTGCTATCCCACAAGTGTGAGGTGGTTTACCTGGTGTGCGAGACACCATTATACACACAGGGCAGAGGCATTTTCTTTCATGTCTGCGCAGAGATGGGTGCTAGGTGGTCATTCCACAAAGCTAGCACAAAGTTCGGTCGTGCAGGTACAATGTTTATATGTTCTAGTTATACATATGCATAATTAATTACACAAAGCAGTTTTCTATTGGTTTACATTTCTCTTATTTCAACTGAGAGCTGGAGTGCTACTTGAATATTCTGCGCCTGCTCAAAGGTGAGGGGTCTCTGCTTGGGCCGGGGTCTCAGGCTCAAGGGGTGTGATTTTTAGTATTCTAATGAGGATAGTTCATGAAAGGGTGCTTCTTATCACACTTCCGCTTGCAGTTTCAGATTGTCCAAAATCATCTTAATTAGCTTACATCTTTCTCCAGGATGTGCTTTACTCCCAGGGACAGTCATGCTTGATTAGACGTTCCACATTCCAGCATGAATCCCTCTTAGCAACTTCACGTAAGTCCCAGCCTTCCACCAGCTCCTGATTGACTACACTAGGGCTTGTTACCTGGGAGAAGAGACCGACCCCCACCTGGCTACCACCTCCTTGCAGGTAGTTGTAGAGAGCGGTAAGGTCTCCCCTCAGCCTCCTGTTCTCCAGGCTAAACAAGCCCCGTCCCCTCAGCCGCGGCACGGCACGGCACGGCACGGCACGGCACGGCACAGCCTGCGCCTGCTCAGGCTAGCTGTGTTGTGGATCACTCCCTCCTCCGTGCACAGGGCGCTGCCGGTGATGGAGTCGGGGTAGGAATCGGAGAGAGGAAGATGCTTTGTTGATTTGAGGTGCAGAGTTTTCTGCAAATAACTTGGAAGCTGAACGATGAGTTCAAACAAGGCATACTTTGGTGCTTGTCAATTCAAGGCAGTCAAAGCTCAGGGGAATTTCTTTTAACTAATCACAGTCCTGTTACAAGCAAGGCAAATAGTGTAGGTCAAACAAAATGCATCTTTATTTTTCTTAGCTACATTTATGAATATACAAACATTCTTCTTAAACACAAATTTCCATTTTTGTCAGTTTCTAAGTGTTACAGTGTACTTCCTACGTCTTCTTTTTGGAATTTGCATTGTTGTCATCTTTGGATCTCTAGCTGATAATTTCCTTACTTCAAGTTAGAATTGACGCACTCACTTCATCTCTTTCTCCTGTCCACATATCGTTCTCCTTTTTGATTCACTTCCATGTCTTCTTGGCTCTGCTGTCAAAATAGATGTACAGAACATTTTGGGCATCGTTTATTAGAGTCAAACTATATGCTCTTTCAGAAACATTTTAGGAAGTAAACTTTCCTCACTTCTAGAAGCAACAGAAATAAAAACTGTCATCCTAATCTAATTCACCCATGTTCCAAAAGGTACCCTTCAAGTCTTTTTCCTCTAAAACCTTCCCAAGCAGATGTTTGAGAACCATGTGGTACTTGCACAAAGAAACCAAATATGGTAGCAAGCCTGGTGAGGGGTTACAGAAGGTGGTTTTTGGTGCTTTGCATCTGTGTGGTACCTCTACAGAATTACATCTCAGAGTGGAATCAAAACGGCCTCGTGCTGAGTATGGAACTGCCCTGCTACGTCCGTGGGGGACACAGAGATGGGAGAGAAGCAGGAAATGTCACAACGAAGCAGAGAGTGCAGACCAAGGGTTTGGCCATTCATCCGAGGGACACGAGATAGAGGTTCTAATCTCTGCTTTCAAGGCAGCTGTAAAATGTATGAATGGTCCTTAGGGCATCTGGTGAATGTTTTGGAGCCTGCGTCCCCTTATGAAGTTGGACCTCGGCTGAGCATCGTTCCGCTATTGCAGACGCTTCACAAGCAATCAAAGAGAGAGACAAATAGATCACACTCATACAGCCTCTACTGCGCTTTGTCCAGTGCTACAAGCCAAAACCCACTTCTTGTAGCTCCTCGCTTTAAAGGCAGCTTCCTATTTTGCTTTCGTATCAGGAAGATTGTGGAAAATTAGAAATCACGGGTTAGTTCTACAGGCAAAATTACATGTCTGCAAACAAACGAAACTATGCTCCGCTCTTTCGGACTACTCAGCATTGCTTAGAATCTTGCGGGGTTTGGTTGGGGAAGTTTTAAGAGCAATCGTACATTTTCTAGGTGGGGAGAGACATGTCGCTTCTGCTCAAAAGACTGAACTGTCACAATTTCTATCAAGCAGTTACCTGACTGGTTGTTTTAAACTTGGAGAAGGTTTTTGCACGTGGATATCTGTTCCTCCAAGTTGGTGCGTTGTAAGATCCTGAAGTGTATTTGTCTATAGAAAAACATACACATTAATTCCAGTTAGTAATTGCACAAGACCCCTACAATTTTCAGTTTATTCCCAACATGTAAGTATTACCATAGTTTTCCATTTGGGTCCCAAATCTTCTCTTTGTGTCAAGCTGATTCTTTTGTCTGGAGCATTTCCCACCACGTGGCTCAGGTACTGCTGCAAAGAAAGGTAGCAAAAATGGTAATGGCTGTTCTTATGACAAGAATGCTGATCACCTTTTACTGAAATGCTCTATCCTTTTTGAACCTGGAAATTTGGTAAAATGTATTCTTCACATTAAGAATGTTCTCCCTGTAATCTCCATAGCCGTCTGCCCACATTGAATCAAAGCAAACGTTCAAAGAAAACAGAAAAAACCCACAACTACTCGTCCCCGAGAAGAAGCAGTGATGTTGGGATTCACTTCACTTAACTTTCTTCAACTGAAAGTAGGGGTTACTCTGTCTGAAGGAGGTTCCTTTTATTGGAAATTAAGACAGGGAGGCACCTCAAGATGGAGATTCAGCCCAGCTTAAGAGCAATGACTGAAACGGGCAAGATGACATCACTTTCTTAACTTATGAGTATTTAAATTTTTTACCAATAAATTATTAAATATTTCAAAAGAATGAGTCACATACAAGATGCTGTAAAAAGTGGGGATCGGTATATTTGTGCACATCAGCACATCATTGCATTCATGCCTCTTTGTTGGCAGAGAAATTAATTCCTGCTATGGAGGTGGCTCAATTAGTGTTGATGAATATTCTGTCTGACTAATTGTAGAGCTTCAGAAAGCTTTACATTTCTGTCTGTGGATACTGCTGCAATCTACGTGTGAAAATTATGCTGGGTCAAACGTACTCTTGCCCGTATTTAGGCCTAAATAACTTAATATTCACCTGCAGGGACAAAATCGAAAGCAGCACAATACAGACAGGCATATTTGCGGCATTTTAAGAGTCCTCCATTTTAAGCTGGAGCCCACCTGCAGATCCATTGAGCTTTGGTTCTTGAGTGGCGGTGACAGTACGGTAGACGACGTACGCTGATCTTCGAGGTTCTGAAGAACTGAAATAAGTCTTTCTTCCACTTTCTCTCACATAAGGAATGGAGGAAGCCGTTTCATCATCCTTACTTTGACCCCTTTGTTGGTAACCTTGTTTTACTTTGGGGTCTGAAGTGTGAATTCCTAAAAGTGAAAAAACAAGAAAAAATGTTGTGCTGTTACTCAAAATTTGACATAGTGCAGGAGACTGGAGGCTGGAAGACAAGATTAAAAACATGTTCTTTATGGATAGCCCAATCCAAATATATTCGGGTATTTTATTTATCGCTTGATGTTCAGCAACGCGAAGCTGATGCTAAAGTATATTACCTCCATTTCCAAAGGATCTACGATCTGGTCTGGGAATACTCTCTGTAGGTGCTCTCCTTTCCGAACTCCCTCCTTCTCCTTTTGCATTATTAATTTTTGTAGGAATTGTATTACCATCACCTGGAAAGGCAACAGAAAGAAAGTTGTAGCTGCTTGTGTGTAAGCACAGGGAATGGCACTGCCATTCTCTTCCTCCTACCTGATGAGCTAGTGATTAGTTTAGTGCAATTTCCTTTACCCTCTCCTTTTATGTTCTTCTTTCTCTGTTGTTAGTTTTTTGGATCCTGTCCTGTGTAACTGAGGTATGCCTCTCATGCTCTCTAAGAAAATACCATCATATGCAGGTTAAGGAAGACTATGGCCCCAAAGTAAAGAACCAGCTACAAATTACCTGCTTGTTCTTTAGCTGCTCACTTTTCATGACTGAAGTTTATGACTCCTACCTGACTGAATTTATGGTATTTTCAAGATGCATGTCTTCATAGTACCAAAAGCCTCAGAGAACTCAGTAGAAGAAATGCTTTGGGGAAACATCTCTATCCTTTTCTCTGAATTTATCTAATTCTAATTCAAGACATATATTAAAAGCTCTGTTCATATATTTGTTACTGATTTCCTTGTCTATAGTCTAAATACATCTAAAACATTTTAAATGTAGAAATGAGACGAAAATAATTTTGCCAAATGCAACTGAACAATTGAGGCTGGCATAAGCGTTGGTCAAAAAAGCATGACTTCACATGTCTGTAGTATTGGCAATGGAGACAATTTTTCCATTCCCATTTTTTTATTAGCACCTCATCCTACTCAAATCTGTTTTACCTAAAACAGTATCATCAAGAATTTATTCCTGAAATTTACACAAAACAAACAAGAATATTCTTTTTTATTAAAAGTAGCAGGTCATACTTCTGCCCAGCAATTTTTCATGACTCATCTCCTGATTCCTCTGGTGCGTTGTTACTGTAAGAACATAACTCTCGCCTACAATGCAATTATATATTAATTACTCAGTATAAAATCTACTACAGATTTTTTTTGGTCATGCCACTTGGTCAAGAATGAAGGAGACACATAATAAGGGAGGTAAATACTTATGAATTTGTATTCCTTTGACCTTAATTATGTTGGATAAAGACCAGTATTCAAAAAACGGAACTCTCTTCTTCTTACCTTTTATAAGAGACTTAGAGGTGGTATTTACTTCATCTAAATTTAGTTATACGAAAGTGTGATGTATCGTGACATTTCGTCACCTAGACACCCAAGACAGCCAGCAGAGAGCATGGAGCACCTCCGGGAAAGGGACTTGTCTCACCTTTCTTTGGCACTATCTTATGATGCAGTAAATAGCCCCCTGAGAGTGCCTGGCTCTCTCCATTTGCAACAGAGAGCCTAGGTGAGAAATTTAAACTACATTCCTAAGCTGAGGATGGTTAAAATTAGAGTACATAAATCTTGATGGTGAAGACAAATGATATGAAAGACCTATGTTGTGTATCTCAGGAAAGTACACGTAGGGTTAATAGCCCATTTCTACCTTTTCCATCTACAGTCGACGCAGGTAGTCACCACGTGTGTGACACTACATATATATCTCTATCTACCTCTGGGGAAAAATTACTGAAGTATTTTTATGCTCTTTCTCATATGCTCTCTTTTATTGTCACTAAATTAAACAAGCGGGGAGGAGGGGCACACTATGTAATAGTTTCTCCCTGTAACAGTAATTTTAAAAGCGGTAAGCATTGTCCAAGAAGATGACAAGTACTTGCCTTTCTGCAAGTCTCGCTCGGTAGCTTCCAAGGGTAATAGCTCATTGTTCCGAGGTGAAGGCACAGTTTTTGTCGACTGGTGTTCGTGAGGGTACTGAATCCCGTAATACTCTCCTAAACATACCCCAAGAAGGAAAAATAACCCGAGTTTACTATATTGGCAGCATTGCTGTTTAGGAAAGAGTGACTCATTACATATTTACCAGATTTATAGCATATTTCCTTTATTGCTCTTTCCTCTTCAATTTCTGCATCAGTCTTAGGCACCCAATCAGAAACGTCTGTAGGAAATAATTTTCAAAAGATTACTAGCTATCTATACAACCACCTTCAACAATTCTTAATAATCAAATATCATGGTGGGTTTCATTTTGGTCACGGGCTTTTTTTTTTCTGAGTGCAACCTCTGCTTCTGGACAGAAAAATGATTCCGTAATATGAGGTATTTCCAAGTGCAATGGAATTGCAGTTCCAACACATGTTAAGAAGCTACCGTGTGTTGATTTAAAACAACTCAAAAAGATCTTCAGTACTCATTTTCAAAATAATCTTTCACACTCAAGAGGAAATCTTGTGATTAAACACGTCTCCAGGGAGTGCTTGTCACAAAACCTCTGCCCACAGTTACTCTCCCGTAATGCCTGCTGGCAGAGCTGGTGATGTGAGTGCTTCTCATCAGTCTCAGTTAAGGCTACTAAGATCAGCAAAGCCCTACTTTTTAGACTGTTTAAATTCATGTGGCTTACTCAGACGGAAACCGAGTTAGGAAGCACTAACAGGCAGCCCTGCCAGACAACCTGAAGGGCAGGGGGAAGGTGAAAAGCAGCTTGGGGCTGCCTGAGAACGAGCACAGTAATTTGCGGAGTGCACGCGTGAGAGTAGGTTGTTCTCTCACTTTCACTCTCTGGGAATGTGCAATTCAGTCCTTCCCTATGAAGCTCTCATCTCTAAGTGAAATACAGTCAGCCGTTTAACTGAGGAGGAATTAGGCATAGCAGGAGTGGAAGGGTTAACAAGATTGAAGTACTGAGAGTTTGGGTTATGCCTGAGGGAAGGAGGCTGTGTGTCAGGAGTAGGAGCAGATAGCATTGGAGAGAGATAAGGCGAGCGGGTGATTTTTTGTTGTGAAGAAAGGAACTGCAAAGTTGCAAAAAGATAGCCAATTGTATTAGCTGAAGGAACGCATGAAGGACGCGTGAACAAGACATATAAACCAATAAGAGTTCTCTCAGTAGCGCATGTACAAACAATTAGAAAGTATATAAGCCATGTAATAGTTCAATAAAGGGTCTTCGATTTACCCCTCGATCGGAGTCCATGCATCAATCCGCTACATTTAACTACATTTAAAAAGCTAATATAGATATATATCTATATATAAAAATAGATACACATACACATTCATTTAAACTAGTGAAGAGTTTTGTATGGATTCTCTTTGCCGATTAAGGATTACTTTCTGTCATAAAATGAGACTGCCTACAGAGTTTAGGAAATCAGTCAAACAAGTGATTTAAGTCAAAGTCACACAACTGTCTTTTGTAACCAAACCTGTGACTTCGCCTTCAGTGATGAGTGTGTACAGCCCCTGTTCAAAAGTGTGTTTCCCAGAAAAGAACTACCTCCTAAACTTGTAATTTCATCCCCAAATTCTGAGATACTTGGAAGAGTATTTGATGGCCATCTGAAGCGTGGATCACATTTCCAACTCTATTTTGTGAAAAAGAGGTATGTGAATTATACCACAATTGAAATATACAGCTAGGCACTTCAGAGGACTTAGAACGTGTTGCCTCGCTCACATCTGGTAAGTACCAGTTCCAAGATTTTGGGGATTAGCTGGAAACTATGTCAAAAACCTGACAACAACTCTTCTCTAAACATGTAAGGGTTATTATCATAAATCAACTGTGAAGTACATTGTGAGGGTCAAAAAAACCCATTCTACTTCCTCATCAAAGAAAGAAAAAACTGTTTACAGTTCTCTTCCTCTTCATCGTCCTCTTCATCGTCCTCTTCATCGTTGAGGTTTATAATCAGTGGAGGGTGAATTGGTAGTAGAATATTCTCTTGCTTTCTGAGTGATTCTTGACGACGGGCTGGCTGCAGAATCCCTTCTTGGACACCCTGTTGCAATGGGGCATCTGCAGAAGAGAACATTACATTTATTTTATTGGGAGGGAACTAGAAGGTCAAATCCAGGTGCAGAGCAGCCGGTAGAGTTCTGAAATGATGATCAGACTGAAGGAATCATTCCATAGACAGATTGTGCCTTTTAGGCAAAATCTTCTGCGGAGGTTGGCAAAAGAGCATCTTCCAACTACAGAAAGTATGAAATAACAGGTAGATACTTACAACACAGGGAAACGTGTGCTTAGTAATAGCTGTGCTGAAGGGAGTCAATGAGTTTGGGACCCCACTGGTGAAAATAGTTTAAACATGCTGAAGAAGAGGCAGGCCTGTATCGCTCCCCATGGCATCAATTTTGAAGGATTTAGCAGTGCTAAGCACAGGATTACCCATTCTGAGCTTGTGGGCATTTTTTTTCTATCAACATTTTCTGAATCACAACTCTCTTTATGAAGCACAAAATGTAGATTTTGAGAAAGAATATGAAGTTCATGAAAATAATTGACACTTAATCAGAAGATCAGGAAAGCTATTCTTTTCCTTAGCAGTTTATATCTACCCATCATCTTTGCAGCAAAACTATTTCACTAGTGGGATAGCATTTTCTGAGAGCCAGGAAATGCAATGGGCTGAAAAGAAAAGTGATGAAAAATGGTGAGCCTATTGGTATTGTTCAAGCTGACCAAGCTGCAACTATAGATACAATCAGGATTCTGTGCATTATATGAAAAATATCGATGCTGGATATGTTTTCCAGTTTTAAAGGAGTAAGATCAAGCATGGGCATTTTCTTTTATGCCAGTTGTTGTTATTCTAGTGCATCTCTTGCTTGCCTATGACAGCACGTCTGTCATATTAAACCCAGTTTAAATAACACTCCTGTGGATCCGATTTGTTGTCTCTCATGCAAGAGAAAGTAAGCTACAGCACTTGAACTTGATAGAGCCTTTTTCAGTGTCCAGAACAGGGTATTATGAGCTCCGGGGAGTGTAAGCCAAATTAAACTTAAATTACTTGAACAAGATTTCTAAGTATTGACATGAATAAATGCAGTTTTAATGTTTGCAATGTTGCTGTGGAGCACACGGCCTTTCAATTGATCCATGCTGCAGTGAAAAGAAAAAGGGTTGGGTCCATTTTCTCCTTCTGATCGTTGGACGCTGCTCTTAAACAGGATGCCCTTGTCCATAGTGCCTCTTGGGCATCGTCTCTGACTCGCACCACACCCAACAGCGTGCCGACGTGGTGTTTACGACAGCACTAGCTGTCCCGGGCCGTTGCTGTGGATGTGGGAACTGCACTAAAAGCAGTATGGACACTCCTAGAAACAGCGCTCAAGTTCTTGCCTTGGTCCTCTGGGGTTAGTTAGGCTCAACACGCCCAGATATGACAGGCTGCCTTTTCCTAGGGGAATTCCAGGAACACAAGGTGTTTGCTTCTGACTAGAGCTCTTTCTGGCCTTCTCTGACGACACCTGTCCACAGCTCTGGAGATAAGGCCCAGGAACACCTAGAGTTTAGTCCACTTGCTCACGCATCTATGACAAGTCATGCTGACTTGCTCTCACTCCTGCTTCCCCCCCATTTCTGACATCTGTCTTGCTTCCCTGCCCTGGACTCTTACCCTGTTCCGGGTTCCAGCTGTCTACCAGGCCCCCTGGTAGACAAGAGCTCCCCTTAGAAAGGACTGAGGAAAAAAACCCAAATTGTAACGGTGGGTTTTTCCAGAAGTACTCTGATTTGCAGCTATTGTACTGCCTTACGCACTATTACTGGACTTCAGTGGCCTGCATCCAATGTTCAAGCCTGACAAATGTATTCAGAACGATGAACTGGAAATACATCTGCACACACAGCCCTGTAATCTCATGTTATCTGCACAAGGGCTGTCTCATCCATGTAACATGCTGTGCTCTGTCAACAGGTATTGCTACTACTGGCCCTGCCAACCTCCTTCCCCCACCACACACGCTACTCCTCATTTCTCTTAAATGATTGCCTGCCTACTAAGCGTTTTCACTCCTAGAGAGACTGAATCGAGCAAATACCCAAGTAAAGCAACATTTTTACTCCACGGATCTTAGCAACCTAAATTGCCATTTGTGACCGCATCTTTCACGTCACTGATACTTAGGAAGATCCGTAACAGGACAGCTAAAAATATTCACGTGGCAACCCTGTGCAAATGCCAATACAATTCCTTGCTTTGCCTTGAGCTTGCCGGGACAGCAGATCATACCTGACTGATTTGCCACGGTACATTTCTTCACCTTAATATATATCACGTAAGCACCGGAAGGAAGCACTGGAAGGACATTTTTGTGTATTTACTTACTCTAATGAAGAAATTGTTGAGAAAATATTTTTACTCACTGTTACTAGGTGGCAAAAACAGTCCATTTATATTACGAGGTTTGCTATGATGGAAGGCACAAGTGATCCTCAAACAGCCTGAGGGTTGTGTTTCCCAGAAACAGGAGATGTTGCAGTACTTTTTCTGCAGGAGAAAACAGTTTTCAGATACTGGAAGTATAACCATAAAAATGGAGTAAATGCATTAGTACATGGTGCACTGCTGTGACTAGTACATGTGACTCGGATTTTGGGGACCACGCTCTGCTATTTTAGAGCAGTGACAGTTATCTTTAAAGTTATCTGAAGCTCCGGACACCTCTAAAGTGATCTCGAGTCAGGTGAATGGAGCTTTCATGGTGCCAAACTGTTCCTGGATAAGAATAGGAGTAAAGCAGTCTACTTACTGTACTGCAGGCTCTTCATGAGATGCTGGGAAGAAAAAACATCTATTAGTCACTTAATTGACAGGGGCCTGAGTTTCCTTTCCTGCGCAATGGGATAATCGGGTCAATCTCAAATGAAATCTGCTGCACAAGCGCACATCTTGCACTAGTGCTCTCTTACTATTAAAGGACATGGGCCTATGGGAAAATAAGGAGTGAGAAACAGATCCCAGAAAGATTCCCAACAAAAACTGGAAAACTAAAAATTTGGGAATCGATGTTCTGAGACTACTGTCGTTACACTGCTCACACCATCTCCCCGCTGTTTTTATAGACGACAAACAAAAGCCTAATGGGACAAAAAGAAGAGCTACCTGGATTTGTTGAAATATTTGTGTAATTATTGCTGCTTCACTCATACATATTATCACAGCGCTGCTCTCCCTCTATTGATCAATACGTCGCCAGCTAAAAAGTCTGCACGATATTGCAGAGAGAGCACTTTCACAACGACAGTCACTTTGTTAGTCACACTTGAAATCATTTTTCTGTACCTCTGCCTTATTAAAGTTTACGGATTTTAGCATCCTCTCGGATTATGCAATTCACTTATCCTTATAACCGGAGGTATCTTCCTCACGCTCATGACAAACTCCTGCTTCCAAAGAGGCAAGTGCTCATGACCATTACCCTGAACACAGAAACTCAGGTTTATGTCCGGGATATGAACTACATGCCAGCTGAGAGCTGTAAATGCCAGGCTGCCGGTTATTTCTTAACAAGTTTCTGTGTAATTGTTTAAAGGCAAACAAAGTCAGGCTTGAAACTATTGGAATATTGGAAGGTAACTTTCACCCAGGTCCAGACATTGACACCTGGGTCTAGGAGCAGCATCTCCAAAACACGCCACTTTCGGACTGTCGTCAGTACAACTGGGCCATCCACTGAGACACGCTGGGGTCTGGAGCCAAAGCCCATCTCCCAGGCATTAACGCCTAAATCCCCGATGCTGGAACGCATGCAGCAACGACGAGCCCTACACCCACCCCTGGATTTTCACCCGGTGGAATATAAAGATTTCTTTCAAAGACCAACTCATTCTGAAGGACTTGGTTTTAAATAACTGATTGTGCAGAAATTCAGGTACTCGCTGGAAGCAGAAATTATAAACATGGCCGATTTATTCGGAATCAATATAATGTTGATTCAATAAGGAAGTGATGAGTGGTCTTTATGCACAGCTTTCAACTTGGCTGTTCCTTGAGTACCTGAGCCCAGTTCACAGGAGAAATTCTCCATTGTTTAGATGACCATTAGCTCTTCTCACCACTTCTGAAAATCAGATAGTTGCTCTCCAGATGCGGCCATGACCCAGACAGAGCGACAGATCAACTGCTAACTTTACATAATAAACCTCCCTTTCAACAGGGATATCTCAAGAAAATCAAGGATACCAACCACGCTCAAATCTACAGCATTTACCTGTGCGTAGGGGGAAGAACAGTGGAAATAGCGGTCACTCCCAGCTGCAGCCATTGTCACCTCTTGTGCTTCTCCTCCACTCTCTTAATACCGGCAGAACATTCATGAAAACGGTAAAGCTGTCAACAGTCAGGCAAACCCTAATCTTATCCTGAAACCAGTAGTGTTCTTTCAAAAACGGAACCTTCACCACCTTAGCTCTGCTGCTTTTTCGAAACAAAACTCCAACAGACAGCAAAATCCACTTGAACGAAGGCAGTGGTACCTTCTCCGGGCTGCTTGAACTGACGAAGGCAGTTGCCAGCCGGTATAGAATGTTACAGTTGCCACATTCCACAGTTGCCAATGGCTCCTCCAGCTCATGACATTAGCATGATGGCGCTATGTGACCTGTCCAGCTTGAACATCTTCCTTTGTCTCCATTGCTTCAGAGGAAAGTATGGAAAATCGGACCGTTTCAAAGAGTCTCCCATTGCGGTGTTTCTTGAACGTCAAATGGAACAAACCCATTGGGCAGGGCTTAAATAATACCCAGCTTCTTGCCGTAGGAGCTGTGGTCTTAGAAAGCAATCTTTGATACCACAAAGACAAACCTTATTCTTGACTCTTTTTAACCAAAAGCCTTGTGCCCAAGGTTTTTCTTACTGCGCCTCTTTCTTTGGATGGGCAAACTTGCTGCTTCCCGTTAGTACACTGTTAGCTGTTAACTGCTTACATTGTTGGGGTTCATTGCTTTTTCTTGCTTCCATGATGTCCACTGCCACAGCTGAAGCAGAACGAACAGCCTACACTGGTGTCCCTAATTAACACCTCTGTTCTCAGGCAGGTCCCAGGCTGCCTCTGAACAAAAAATGTCTAGGGGGCACATGAAGTTTCAGTCCTGGAAAATGGTAGGCCATGCTGTGATCCCCAGGACATGGGGTCAAATGTACAGCACTGAGTGACATCAGTGACTTGGAGATGAACACTTCAGAGCACGGTTAGATCAGAACCCGGGAACTGAGGAGTAAAACATGATGGGAAGTGCAGAAAGGGAAAGGAGCCGCGACCTCAAAGGAGAAGGATGCCATCGCTTGAAGAGTAATGAGGCTCCAGATGGAGCCAAAGAGAAGGGAGGTAGATACAAGGCAGAATTCAAGAACAAGGACTAGTGGATTGTAGGACCACCAGAAGTGCATGTGGCTGGTGGTTCCCTGGCAAAAAAAACCCCAAAAAACAAAAAACAAACCACCACCACTGGACTGGAGGGACTAATCACCAAAGCACAGCTGTACTGTACGCTGTTGGTCTGCCAGTGGGATGGGTGGCAGATGTGTAAATGAAAAGCAGGTGCCAGTGACTCCACGGGCACAAACGCTACAAGGCTGGCTCAGCGGTGGATGCACCCAAGCCAGGGGAGAAGTACGAAGTCACTTCAGGAAAAATTCAGGAAAGCAGAGGAGGGCCAGGAATAACAAACTGTCAGCGGGCAGGAGCAGCCAGAGGAAGAAACTGTTAACACCGCCAAGAGCTCTCCAAACAGGGGCTCTTTGTAGCCATATAGCCGTGCCTAAAGGAGGCACAGAAGAAGGTACGGTCAGAAGAATGAATTCTGTGTTGGGTTTGCGTGGCAAGGTTTGGATAGCAGGGGGGCTACAGGGGTGGCTTCTGTCAGAAGCTGCTGGAAGCTTCCCCCATGTTGGACAGAGCCAATGCCAGCCGGCTCCAAGACGGAGCAGGCTCCTGGTGGGACCTGTGGAGCCATGGGGAGAGGAGGCCACGCTGGAGCAGCTTTGCTGGCAGGACTTGTGACCCCCCATGCTGGAGCAGTCTGTTCCTGAAGGACTGTACCCCATGGAAAGGACCTACACTGGAGCAGTCTGTTCCTGAAGGACTGCTGCCCCTGGGAAGGACCCACGTTGGAGAAGTTGGTGGAGGACTGTCTCCTGTGGGAGGGACCCCACGCTGGAGCAGGGGAAGAGCGTGAGGAGGAAGGAGCTGCAGAGACAACGTGTGATGAACTGACCGCAACCCCCATTCCCCGTCCCCCTGCGCCTCTCGGGGCAGGAGGGAGAGGAAAACCAGGAGTGAAGTTGAGCCCGGGAAGAAGGGAGGGCTGGGGCAAAGGTGTTTTAAGATTTAGGTTTTATTTCTCGTTAATCTACTCAGATTTGATTGGTAATAAATTAAATCACTTCCCCGAGCCGAGTCTGTTTTGCCCGTGACGGTAATGGGTGAGGGATCTCTCCCTGTCCCTCTCTCGACGCACGAGCCTTTCGCTGTATTTCCTCTCCCTGTCCAGCTGAGGAGGGGAGTGACAGAGCGGCCTTGGCGGGCACCTGGCGTCCAGCCAGGCTCAACCCACCACACATGCCAAGGTTGTATGGCGAGGCAGAGAGGCTGGCGAACAACAGGAGGCAGCTGTCCCGACGGAGGCGAACCCAGAGCCGGCGAGGTGCCCACACCCCGGGGACAGGGCACCCATGCCCCAGGCCCGGGCGTGCGGCCCCCTGGCAAGCAGAAGAGACAGCCCGAGGAAAGGCTGCCCGCCCAGGGGAACGGCACCGCCAACGGCTACCGGCCGCGCGACCGGGCCCCCCCGCGGCCGCCTCAGCGCGGCGCCGAGCACGGCTGGGGCGGGGCGGCCCTGCCACGGCGGGAGCCGCCGCTGTGGACAGCGGAGCTGCCCCAGGCCCGCGGCCGGGCTGGGCGGCGGAGAGCGGCGGAGCCCCCGCCTCGCTGAGGGCCGCTGGAGAGAGGCGGCCGCGCCCCGCCCCGCCGTCCCCGGCGCACGGGTCCGTCGCGGGGCTCCTGGCGGGCGGGCGCGCGCGGGGCGGCGCAGGCGCAGTTGCGCCTGCGCCCTCGGCTGGCGGCGGGAGCGGACAGCCGGAGCCATGAGGCGGCGGGGCGCGGTGCAGCGGAAGGTGCCGTGTCTGTTCGTGACCGAGGTGAAGGAGGAGCCGTCGGCCAAGCGGGAGCGCCAGGTGGCCGGGGCGGCCCGGGGCCGGGCGGGAGGCGGCGGGGTCGCAGTCCCCGCGGCGGGGCCGGGCCCAGGCCCGGGCCTGGGCACAGGCCCAGGCCCAGGTGGAGTCGCTGGGCCGCGGGTAGCGGCGCCGCACGGCGGGGCGGAGCGGAACAGAGCCGGGGGAGAGGCAGCAGCAGCGCCCGTGTCAGACCCGGCCGGCGCGGCCCGGCGGCGGGGAGGGGGACAGCCGAGTGGCGAGAGGTTTGGCTGGAGATGTTGGGCGAAATGCAGGGCAGAGGTTTGCCTGGGGCTCCCCCCTTAAATGCGGGCAAGAAAGGTGGTTTGGGAGCCGTTTGAGCTCTGTGCCGCTCTTGTCCTGCCCAGTGCACGCGGGTGTTCACCCTGATGTCGTGTTGGCTTTTTCTGAGTGTAGGGAACAGTCCTGGCGAGGAATGAGGCCACTCCAAGATGACCGCACGGGGAGCTTGTGTAAAACCATGCTGCCGCCCCCTCCTGTGAGCCTTGTGGGGAAGAAATGAGCTTGTGTCTCTGTTGTCTTCCCCCCGCCCCCCCCTCTTCAAAGGAATATCAGGCTGACAGAAGAATTGATTGGAGGCTGTGAGACGTGGCATACTTACCAAGGTGAAAGTAATGGAGCCCAATCAAAGTTATTTCTTCCCGAGATGGAAGAGGCAGTGTCAGGACAGCTTGAGGTGGCACTCACCTGTCTAGCTCTAGACCTCCAACTTGTGTTTCCCGATTGTAGCGGCAGCACCTACTGCTGCCTGTGGGCTGCATAGTGAACTGGAATCCATCTGGGTGAGTTTCTCCCGTTGGTGTTTGACTTCTGGATGGAAGAGCTGAAACGACTGCCGAAATGTCAGTAACTTAATTGTTCAACTCTCAGTACCAACACCATCTTGATAATGGTCATGTAGGGGTATCTCACTGCATCGTTGTTCCTTCATACGGAAAAAGGCGACAGGGGATTAGATCTGGAATTGATGTGCGCTATTTTTTTTTGTTTTTCAGAGCGCAGGCCAGGATAATACAAGGGGTTATGAGTGCTAGGGAAGAAGGGAGGTGGTGGTGGGAAGGCCCACGGATATGTTTTTCCACTACCCTGAAAATTTTCTTTTTCATGTAGTCTTCATAAAATCTTCATATCTGCTGTATATTATGGTTACAGATATGATTACAAAAATAGAAAACAGCCGTGTAATGTAACAAAAGCATGTAGAAGGTTCTCATTTTATGAATTCCAAGTTCTATTTTGAGATTGTTGCAAGACAAGGACTTGCCTTGTGTTTTGGTAGCAGAAAGAGCCAGTGACCAGCTTACAAGTCACAACTGGCTATAGGGGGAGAGGAGGGAGGGTGATGACTCTAGAGAAAAATAGTTGAATCCAAACAGAACTGATGACATGTTTGCAGTGAAACTGTTCCAGAAGTCCTAGCTATAGAAGTCCTCCTAGAAACGTGGACTAGTTGTGGCTGGATATTTGTTTCAGACTGCCGGACCACTTCTTTCTTTGCCCTTTGTAAGCGGAAGAGTGTTTAGTTGACAGCACTGGTCCTAAGTATTGAACAGCAGGCTGCTCTTGCCGCCTTGCCTTCCGCTGGTCTGTGTGTTGCACTACCACGGTGCTATTGACTTTCAGCTCCACGCGGCAAGCTCGGAGCAGCTAGTCCTGATGGAATTTTATTGGCTTCGTAAGAGGGGAAGGCACGTCTTGACATTGTGCAGCGTTGGACTGGAACCCTTCTAGTTTATCTGCAGTATGTAAAGTGGAAGGCAAAGTCATCTCTAAATACTACTCAAGAATGGAAAAGAGGGAGAGAGTTTGCAACTAGATTGCCTTTGTTCTTTTGTCTTGGAGCATTTTGCAAACTGTTGTGTCTTGAAGAAACAAGGGTGTATTTCAATAGTATTAGAAATCGGCAATACAATGTGTAATAGTGGCCTTAGAGAGGCCAGCTGCAAGGAGCAAGAATCCGCATGAGAGGGCAGTACCATAGCCATGATGAGGGTTTAAAATGCCTGTCTTCTTTTCAGCCATTTAAAGTTTTGGCAACTGAAACTATAACTGGAAAGGCGTTAGAGGCAGATATATACAATGCAATTCCTACTGAAAAGGTGGACGGAACCTGCTGTTATGTAACTACCTATAAAGGTAATAAGGAGGATCCCTATACAGATTTCTCATGCAGACTAGAAGCCTTGTTTTACTTAGTTTTCACTTTTGTTGTGTGATTTATTGGATTACAGCTGCTGTGAATTCAACTCGTATTATATATCTTGACCACAAAGTAATAGTTACCATAAACATAGTAGGTGTTTATAAAGTTTTTATAGATTTTACTCTTTAAAATTCATGAAGTATGGTTTAGTTAAATATGCCAAGCAATTAAGTATTCCAGTTTTAAAATTTCTTGTGAGTAAGTCTTCCTTGCACACTAGAATTTATATAATGAAGACTGTTTCATTTCCTTGGCAAGGATTAAAAGAAGTATGGAGGTTGGGAGGAAATGAGAAGGCTGTGGTTCATGGCATCAGTGGGGTTCTTGCCTTTACCTGAAATTGTAAGGCAACTTTGTATTAAACAAGGCAAGATTTTACAAATAGATTTTTCGATTCATATACAGCAGTTCATTTCTGAATTTAAATAGTGTCTTTGGATATAAAATGTCTGTAGTGGCAAATGAGAATTCGTATCTTGCCTTTTATGTAGTTGATTTCAGTACTCTGCATGGTGTGGTTACGTCAGTAACTGCTGGTTTTATTCCTCTGGAAACTCTAGGGCAACCCTATCTATGGGCCAGGCTGGATCGAAAACCCAACAAACAAGCTGAAAAAAGGTTTAGACGATTCTTGTATTCATTGGAGGATTGCAAAGGTTAGTGAAGATTCTTTCCTTCTTTTTGGCAATCCAAGCTGTTATCCAGTTGGAAAAACATGTCTAGTCTAACACAGGAAACGTCACTGATCCTGCTCAAATTTTTTTCATGTCACCCTTAACTTTACTTCGAGAGACCTTAAACTAGAATTGATGGGGGAAGGGGATACCAAGAAGATTGTGGTAGGTAAGCCAAGGGTTGGCATGGCATTGCCTGAGGGTGGCAAAGCTAGTGGAACATTTACACTGCTCCTGGGCGCACCGAGGGCTCAGGAGCGTATCTGAAATGCATGTACACCAGTGTATGCAGTATGAGAAACAGACAGGATGAACTGGAACTGTTGGTCAGCTCCCAGAGCTATGATACCATTGGTACGAGTGAGACTTGGTGGAATGAGTCCCACGATTGGAGTGGTGGGATGGAGGGCTACAGGCTGTTCAGGAGGGATAGGCAGGGCGTGTGAGGTGGAGGTGTTGCACTATATGTTAGGGAGAGCTTTGATTGTACAGCCTTACAGTTTTATTGATTGTACAGCTTTACAGTTAGTGATGATGTGGTTGAGGATTAGGGGAATGGAAAACAAAGGAGATGTTGTAGTGGGTGTGTACTACAGATTGCCCAGCCAGGATGTAAGGACTGATGAGTTTTTCTATAGGCAATTAGGAGAAATTTCTGGATGGGTAGCCCTTGTCCTTATGGGAGATTTCAACTTCCCAGACATTGACTGGGAATATCATACTGCTGTGATGAGCAGGTCTTGGAAATTCTTGGAAGTTTGTAGGAGATAACTTCTTGTCACAGGTACTCAGTGAGCCAACTAGGAAGAATGCCCTCCTAGACTTGCTGTTCTAGGAGGAACTCGGGGGGGATGTGATGGTAGGTGGTTGTCTTGGCCACAGTCATCATGAAATGCTTGAGTTTAAGATTTTCAGTGTAATGAGAGAAAAAAGGGCAGCAGACTTGCTACCCTGGACTTCAGGAAAGCAAACTTCAAGCTATTCAGGGAGCTATTTAGCAGAGTACCCTGTCTGGTTTTGAGGGCTTTGGAGCCTACGAGTGCTGGCCAGTCTATAAGAACCACTCTTTAGAAGCACAGGAGCAGGCAATTCCACTGTGTTGTAAGTCAAGCAAGCAGGGCAGAAGACCAGCTTTGCTGAACAGGGAACTCCTCGTAGAGCTCAAGAAGAAAAACAAATTGCATGATCTCTGGAAGTGAGGTCAGGCTTTGCAGGAAGATTACAGAGCTGTGGTTTGTATATGCATGGAGAAGACACAAAAGGCCAAAGCTCAATGAGAGCTGAAACTGGCCAGTGTTGTTTCAGATAACAAGAAGGGCTTTTTTAAGTACATTAATAGCAAGAGGAGCTCTAAAGGAAACATTGGACCAGTACTTGTTGAAGATGGTGATCTTACTAATAGGGATGAAGAAAAAGCAGAGGCATTTGATGTATTTTTTGCCTCAGTCTTCAGTAATACTGACAGACCTTGGTCTGCCTAGTCCCCTGAGTTGGAGGACCACGAGCGTGGGAACAGTGACTTCCCATTTGTGGACAGTAAAATTGTAAGGGACCAGCTGTATTAGCTGAATGTTCACAAGTCCACGGGGCCTGATGGGATTCATCCCGGGGTACTGAAGGAGCTAGCGGATATTATGGCAGGACCCCTGTCGATCACCTACCAAAGGTCTTGGGAGTCGGGAGAGGTCCCCGCTGACTGGAAGCTAGCCAGTGTTATTCCAATCTACAAAAAGGGCATGAGGGAAGACCCAGGGAACTGCAGACCTGTTAGTCTAACCTCAGTTCCTGGAAAAATTATGGAGAAGATTATACGGGGTACTACTGAAAGGCATTTCAAGAATAATGCAGTAATCCGGCACAGTCAACATGGGTTCACAAAGGGAAAGTCCTGTTTAACTAATTTGATATCCTTCTACGACAAGGTCACCTGCCTAGTGGATGAAGGGAAGGCAGTGGATGTAGGTTTTCTAGATTTTAGTAAGGCTTTTGATACTGTGCCTCACAGCATCCTTCTGGACAAGTTGTCCAGCTGTGGGATGAGCGGGTTTACGGTGTGCTGTGTGAAGATCGGGCTGAACGGCAGAGCCCAAAGGGTTGTAGTGTATTGGGCTACATCTGGCTGGCAACCGGTCACCAGCAGTGTTCCTCAGGGTTCAATTCTTGGGCTAGTCCTGTTCAGTATATTTATCAATGATCTGGATGCAGGAGTTGAATGCACCATTAGTAAGTTTGCTGATGATACTGAACTGGGAGGTGCTGTTGAGTCTCTTGAGGAACAATAGGCTTTGCAGAGGGATCTAGATAGACTGGGCATTGGGCTATGATTAATGGGATGAAATTTAACAAGTCCGAATGGTGGATTCTGTACTTAGGATGACGTAATGCCAGGCACGAGTAGAAATTGGGAGAGGAGTGGCTGGAGAGCAGCCCTGCAGAAAGGGATCTGGGGGTGGTGGTTGACAGCAGGCTCTATATGAGTCAGCAGTGTGCCCTGGCAGCCAGGAGGGCAAACCACATCCTGGGGTACATCACACACAGCATAACCAGCCGCTCAAAAGAGGTGATTATCCCGCTGTACTCAGCGTTGGTGCGGCCTTACCTTGAGTGCTGCGTGCAGTTCTGGGCCTCACAATTTAAGAAGGGTGTGAAGGTCCTTGAATGCGTCCAGACGAGGGCAACAAAGCTGGTGAAAGGGCTGGAAGGAATGTCCTCTGAGGAGCGGCTAAGGACTTTGGACATGTCTAGTTTGGAGAGAAGGAAGCCAAGAGGTGACCTCATTGCTCTCTACAGCTTCCTGAGGAGGGGAAGTGGAGAGGGAGGTGCTGATCTCTTCTCCCTGGTATCCAGTGACGGGACGTGTGGGAACGGTTTAAAGCTGCACCAGGGGAGGTTCAGACTTGACATTAGGAAGCATTTCTTTACCGACAGGGTGGTGAAACACTGGAACAGGCTTCCTGGAGAGGTTGTCGATGCCCCAAGCCTGTCAGTGTTTAAGAGGCATTTGGACAATGCCCTTAATAACACGCTTTAACTTTTGGTCAGCCCTGAAGTGATCAGACAGTTGAACTAGATGATCACTGTAGGTCCCTTCCAACTGAAATCATCTATTCTATTCTACTTCTCTTGCTCTAGTTTAAATATAATGTTGGCTATTTGGGTGGCTATTTTTTAATCTTAGTTTTGAACTTTTAAACTACTTAAAGGCTACTATGTTTCTTTAAACCCTCCTAATTATGGAATGCTTGAGTGTGCCAGATGTTGGTGCTTGTACAAAGTAACCGGGACTACTGTCTGTAAAACGTTTAGCTCAATGGTATTTTAATACTTGCATTGAAAGACGATCAAAACATAAAATTGGCTAACCGTTTGCCAAAATCTCACATTTGTATGTCTAGAATTTGTTTGGAATGTTGAAGAGGATTTCAAGCCTGTTCCAGATACCTGGATTCCAGCAAAGGACATAGAGTTCTCTAATGGCAATCCTTTGCCCGATGAAAACGGACATATGCCAGGTACCTATGATGCAGCACAGGTAAAATGGTGGTGGTGGTGAGATCCATTTCTGAAGTGAATTAGAATTAATTCCAGAGTTGAAAGTAGTAGTTAACATATTCAGAAAACAATTGGAATGGCATTCATTCACTATCCAGAAAGGCTTTGTTCTTCTGACACATTGGAAATAATTGCAGTTTGCTGTACAGACTTCGAGGGCTTCAGCTAAAGGCATAGTTGTCATGTTTGCATTCCTCTGACATTTCTCTGTGATATGACGTAGTTTTTCTTGTTACTCTTTCTGTTTGTCGTTAACCGTGTTTTTTTAATGCATGTACAGTTCTAGAACGCATATGATAACTTCAGATATTTACTTTGATAAAATGCAATGCTTTCTCATAGGTTGGGTGCCTGTGGAGAAAAATAGTAAGCAGTATTGCTGGCACTCATCTGTTGTAAATTATGAGGCTGAAATAGCGCTGGTATTGAAACACCATGCTGACCCAGGGCTTCTGGAAATCAGTCCGGTGCCATTATCAGAAATTTTAGAACAAACATTGGAGCTTATTGGGACTAATATTAATGCAAATCCATATGGTAAGTCTGTGTGGTCTGCTCTTAAATACATAGTTTTAACTCAAAAATATCACTAAATAAAAAAGTATTTTCTTTGTGTAAGTTTTAAAAAAAGTTCTAAGGTAGCACTGTAACCTTTTTAGAAAGGAGAGAAAGGGCTAGCTCAAAGAATACTCATCTCAGAAAGCTGAGTTGTCATGAGACTATTTATGTCTATTAAACCTCTTTCCACCTGCATGTTTTTTAGGAGTTACTATAAAAATGCTTTGCTTTAGTCTTTCAAAAAATAATCTGACTGGAAAAGTTTTTTAAAATATTAGTATTAAAATATTTTTAAAAGATTTATTGGTGCCTTTTCTTGACTTTTTTTTACTTGCTCTTCTGATGCTGTTTGGCCCATTAAAGCAGAAAATTTTATTCAGCTACTTTTTTTTTTTTTTTTTTTTTTGAGTCCCTAGAGTTAGTCATAAGCTGCAATTTTTAAATTACAAAATATTATGAATATTTTTTTAAGGAAATTTAATTTAAGCTACATTTTGATTGTGGCTTCTCCCTTTAAAAGCCTTTTAACAAAAAACCAATTAGGTATGAGCACAAGTGAGTTCTAACTTCTGAGCTTTGCTGTTAGGATAACTTGCAAGGATGGACAGGAAAAATAGTAGTACCTGGTCTGAGAATGTAAAGGAACAAAAAATTCTAAATCTGTAGTCTTAGATGAAGATTTATGTTGAACAGTCAGTGAAGAGGCAATGCATTTTTTAACAGCCTGGCTTAAGTATTAATGCATATTCATAAGAAAATATGCCAGATTTTCAGGAACAAAGATATTTGTGCTATTGATCATGATCTGAAGCATGAAGAATTTAGCTAGTAGCTTTGTGGTTACTGAGGAGGTGACCACAAGGGCAAAGCAGATAACTGTATAAATCTCTGTGTCATGTTTATTTTATTTATATAAAAAGTTACATGAGGAAGAGACAGCTAGATTTGATACTTAAAAGTATATTTAACTGTTCTCTTAAAGGCAGGACAATGTTGTACTATCTAATAGAAATCTACCTTTATAGAATGCTTTTAAGATAGCCATAATAACAAAAGTGAGGAAAATCTTAAGTAACATGTAACTAGCAGGAAGATTTTTGTTTCTTTTAACATAGGATTAGGAAGCAAGAAGCAGCCTTTACATCTTCTTGTACCACACGGAGCATTTGAAATAAAGAATCCACCTAGTTTGAAACAAAATGACATACTGTCTTGGTTTGAAGGCTGCAGTGAGGGTAAAGTTGAAGGAATTGTGTGGCACTGCCATGATGGGTGTTTAATCAAGGTAAATATATAGATGGACATGTGGAAAGCACTATGATAATTCATAATATGTGAAGTATTGTGAGGTATTAACTTTTTGTCTTGTTTTCCAAATTCTTTAGTAGTAAATGTTCTCCTAGCAAATCAGGTGACAGTAGAATTAGTCAAGCCAGTGAATCAGGACAATTACAACTTACTAAACTTTTTCATTATCTACATTATGCTAATAACTTAAAGTAATTGAGAACATAATATTTTCTTGCCTCTCTGAATAGGAATCACTCAACATTTTAAAGCTTAATTCTTTTATTTAAAAAAATATTTTCTTGTAATGTTGACATAGAACAAGTATTGTTAATAAGAACGTGATTTTTTTTTTAATTAGCAAGTTTATATTATTTCTGAAGCTGTGGAGGACACTTTAGTTCTGGTTTGCCTTTTGTGCTTCATTGTTACTCATGTTATACAGATAACTGATTACTGGTTATAAGTGCCCTAATGCAGAGGATCCTAGAATTAAAGCACGCACACACACCTACACCCCCCAACTTGGGAACTTGGGCTAGTGTATCAAAATCTCTAAACTGATCTTATTTCTTTTTATTTTAGCTCCATCGCCATCATCTTGGTCTACGCTGGCCACTTGCAGAGACATATCTGAATTCTCAGCCTGTTGTAATTGCTTTTAATAGAACTAAATATGACTGTGACTTTGAACCAAAGAGTTTGTTTGACCAGTTTTCAAACTTGGATGGTCAAAGATTTGACAGACTCAAAGATATCAAGTTTGATGCTTGAAATGATTTTTCTCTTTGAAGTTAATTGTTGTATGTGCTGCATCCCTCTTGTGTCTACCACAACTCTTTACAAATAATCTTTTAGCTTAGGCAGCAGCCTAGGTACTGTACCATTTTAAGTTTTTCCTAAATGACTAATTTTATATAACGAGAGATCTGACATCCAGAGCAGAGATCTAGCTTTCAGCATGTTTATTTTCAGTTCTGAAAAATCCTTAACTTTTGAACCCATTTCTGGAACTGTTATAATTAAGTGTAAGTAGTATGTTGTCTAACACTGGCTGGTCCGAATAGCTTAGCTAATGAATGCAATCCACTGTAAAAGTTCCATAGGTTGCACTTCTATAAATACAATTATTATGACACTGTTATATGTAGGATTCAGATTTAGGATCTAGTTGTTTCTTAACAGTAAAGGACATATTTCAGGTGGGACCAGAATTAGTCCTGGAATTTGATAATTTTTTTTAGAGTTGTAACAATTTCTTTTTGGGGAAAACTTTTCACTGTATTATTTAACTGGTAAGCTGCAGCATTATGCTATTACTTGAAAACCTAATTAAACTGTATCCTGCAGGTACTTCCACTATTCTGGGACAAAAGGAGTAAATAATAGAAAGTATAATAGTTCTATTTTGGAGATCCTTGGTAATTAGACAGAGACATGACTTGGCTTAATAATACTCATTTTCAGACTGCATCTCAATTAGGAAACTTCATCAAGGGCATATTAAGTAAGATGGCATATAAATAATAAAGGTCAGACTGCATGATCGTTTGAGTTGGCTTTATTTTATCTGTGCTATAAAAGTATACATCCAGCTATCTAAAATATACAAAATGAAAAATCATTTATCTACAAAAATACCATTAGTTTGGCTGAAATACTGTAACTTTATTTTCAATTCTTTGTTCTTGGATTTTCTAAAGTTGAGGTAAAAATAACCAGGGATGTAAGAACAGACATCCTGCACACTGACCCTGAGTCCATAGTTAAGAAGTATGATAGCATGAGACAGCAAGAACAAATTGCATATTCTTATCGATCTGGAACTTAGCATACTTAGCGCATTTTAAGAGTTTCTCAACTTTTAGGATAAGTCCAAGGTTTCAGCTTCACCTGGCACCTGTGTATTACCCAAATTACTGTTCTGAATTAAAATATAATATTGCAAAGGAGTTGGGAGAGGTAAAACTCACTTTTATTGTGACTGGTGTATATAAATACTGACCATAATCTGTTGACTAATCCAATTCTGTACTCTTAGGTACGTGCCAGACTATTGTAACTTTAATAGACTTGTATGATTCCAAGACAAAAACAGACAAATAAATCAGTATTATGTAACTGCCCCGGAATTTATTTTCTCTATCAGTACTGCGGATACTAAACACTAGCCTAATCAGCAGAAACGTTGCCTGGACTATCCACTTGAATGCCAAACTCTTCAGAAAGCTGCTTTAATCTCTCTTCTAAGATAATATTTTTTTTTACTTCTTCATTGTAGTTATATTTCAGATCCTCAATTTCTTCAAAAAAGGAAGGGTCAAAGTTTTCTAGTTCTGTTCTCAGCTTTTTTGTTTCTTCCTATTAAAAAGAATGAAGGAGTACCATCTTTATCCAGAACTTAGGAAATACACATCAGCAACAGCTTTTTTTGCCTTTTTCTTAAGGGGCTAAATGATGAGAGAATAAGCATGTTCTCTAGAGACAAAAAAATCTACCCATGAACAGCACATTCACTAACAACAAAATAGGCTTCATAAACATAATGTTTAGAAACTGACTTTGTCATTAAATATTAGCTCAGATATTAAACAGCTCTTTCTAGCTAACCATAAGTTTGCTTATTATCTTGCCTAGGATTATCCTTGCAACTTACCTTTAATTGCTGTTTTTCCAGCTCTGAGGCTTTCAGCTGTGTCTGGAGGTCAGCTACTTCTGTCATTAACTTGTCATTTTTATCCTTCTCTATAATTTCATTATGTCCTGCAAAAATAATGATAATTTGTTATGAAATGTAAGGTAATGAAAATCAAGGACATGAATAATCTGACATGAAAAATGAGTGACATGAGTTACAGTAATTTTACACCTCCTGAAAGCAGAAACAGTTAAAGTGTGTAAACCCAACTGGGATCAACAACCACCAAAAATTCAAGTCATCTGGGCTTTCCTTTAGTTCTTGTACAAATTAGGTGGTGGAGTCTAGTTCCTGTGATTGAATGCAATACTCCAACAGCCAGTCTGTTAGCATACTTCTGAGAAATACGACATGTACAGTTTCTCTGAATTAAATGCAGGAAACTTGGAACTAATGTAGTATAAGGATCTTGTTAATTATATTAATAATGTCAAGCGAGTTAATTTTTCTTTTTTTCCCCAGTCATATGGCAATGTGCTGCTCTATAGTGCTCTGTTTTTCCCATGGGACTGATGTCTGCTAAGTCTTAAATCATTCACAGAGCTGGTATCTGGAAACAGATGTTCTCTGGCAGCTTGGAACCAAAGGCAAAAGTGGTAGGCAAGAGGGTTTCAATGAATGAGAGACATCTTACAAGCAGTCTTTTGAGGTTTATATAGCAGATGGTGGCATGAACTACACATCTTCTTGGAAAGGGAAGTCTTACAAAGGTTACAGCCTCTTGTTCAAGATAACTAATTATAGAGATTTTTACTAACACTTCTCTATAAAAAAACTTGTGTAAGTACTCAAAAATCCAAGACCTTAGTCTGCTCCGGTTTATGCTACTCTGCCATTAATATAATTCAAATAATTCTGTAGATTTATTATCTTTTTGCACACACATATTAAGTAAAAATATTTTTAGGCCCAAAATACAGGAAGATCTTTATTTTAGGTATTGAAAATGATTACCGGCTGCAGGACCTTCACTTGTATATGTGTGTATGTGCTTATAATCCTCCACGTGGCGAGCTAGTTCTGCTTTTTCTTTCTCTAATCGATTATTAGTTAATCTGGAATATAAAACAATTTTAGAATCATTTAAAAAAAAAAAAATTTTAGAATATAAAAGATGTAACTAAAAATCTCAATGGCCATTTCCTGATCATTCTTATTTCACGTATATTGGCTGAGTTATTTATTTAGTTACTTAAAAGTATGTTACCTTAAAAGCTGAAGCTCCTTGATGAGGCTTTGCTCTGTCCTTGCACCTTCAGGAAAGTGTTTGAGAAGCTCAATCTTGAAAGAAAAATTAAGAAAGTTTTACTCTTGAGAACAGTATCCAAGGATAATGCAGTTCAGATGGAGTTCTCTTTGATACAGGACTAAAAAATGAATGAAAATAATACTAAGGATGTAATCAAGTACTAGGTTATCAGAGAGAAAAAACCCCAAGCGTTCATCTACTGACAGCTTCCACAAAGCTAATTATCTACAGCCTTTTTGAAGTTAGTATAGATCATTGCTACATATTTCATGAAGGGTGAAGAAAAAAGTATTCAAAAGTTAGATTTACAAAGAAAGTTAGACACATAGCTACATTAGCATAATTTATACATATGCTTAAGGAAGTGATATGCCTAAATCATTTAAGTGCTTTAGAAATACTACTGATGTGCTTATTTATTTGCATACCTAGGTGTCCAAGTTCCTTTTTAAACATGATAGGAAAAGCCTGTGATTTTGCAATGAAAACTCAAATTAGTGTATATTGGCTAGAAATGAGCTGCAGTCCTATTAGAATAGGTCCCTGACAAGAGAGGGAGTTAGCCTCTAGAAGTGCCTTTCAGTAGAAGATGTGGGAGCAAAAAATTTGTGCTTTAGAAAGACTATATACAGTTTTTTAATGTAGTGACAATTTATGAACTCCTATAAGGCTACTGTTAGTGATAGGCTTTTCTTCTATTACTACCTAAAATGGAAAGGATTTGGTTTTTTTCAGAATCAATCTCTGTTTCTTTGAAATGTAGTTAACCTTGACCGCATCCCTTCATCAGTATTTGAGACACGAAAGAAACTGGACAGCGTGTTACTCCAGAGTAATATCACATAATGGAAGAATTTTATCTGTGTTAATTTTGGTGCTGGTATACGCTTCATGTTAATAATGCTGACTTTAGAAAAGGGAAAAGAAGCAAAAATTAACAAAATAATTGTTTTATAGGACTCGAGTCCAAGTTCTATTTATTGAACACACTTGCTTACATAATATATACGACTTCCTATATGAAAGTTGTGTATTCGATACCTTACTCTGAGAATGGCCAGTACAAGGTGTCTGGGGAAGAAAACCATGCACGTATTAATAAATAAGAAGATGGAAGCTAGTCTAAGTGGACAGTGCTAGGGCTACATCTCTGGAGTACTTGAAGGTCAAAATTTTATACATCTTTTCAAAGATACCCGAGTTTCAAATTCATCAACTCTTCCATGTGTGAAATAATATTTGTAAGACTTATTAGGTACTGCATGTAAGAGGCCATATTGGAAATAGGCATGAAGATCCCCTTTAGGATGGCAAAGTCAATCCCCCAAAAAAGACCTGGAAGGAAGAGGGAATTCCCTGCAGCAAACTCACTCTGCGGAACAAACTAGAAAGATTTTAACACCATTTGAAGCATGTGTACCTACAGGCTTTCATGTGATCAATGAAATGGTAACACAAAACCCTACAGAAGAACACAGTAGAAAAAAATTAATTTTCTCCTAAGGCTGCAAGTCAAGAGTATATATTGATAATATGTGGTAAACATAATTAATTAGCTAAAATATGTAGATGTACAATTACGGTAGCTAGGGCTGAAAAAACCTATAAAAGCATGGATTAGAGAAAAAACGTACTCTGCCAATATAGACATTAGACAGAAATTAATTAATATTAAGCAATCTAGTCTCATAGTAATCAGGCTAAATTTTACTCACTTGTTCTTTTAGATCTCGTAAGTTTTTATCAGCATTGTGTTCACGTTCTGTTGCTTCCTGAAGCAGCCGTTTAAGGTCAGTAATGCTTTGGGTTTTTTTAGCAATATCCATTTCCATTTCCTTCATCTTAGTTTCGTGCATCCTGGTAGTATTTTTATTTAGAAAAACATAAGAGCAAAAGCCAATACTTTTGCAGAAATAGAGATTAAAATATCTTTAGGAGATTAAATGCCATAAAAATACACCCTAAAATATGTTTGGTCTTGAAATAATCACTGGTCTTATAAATAAGTGAGCTGAAAGAAGCATAATGAAACATCCATTTTTAATCTTAGAATAAAGGCTTTTCCAAATGTTACACCTTTGTGGATCTTACTTTGTGTCTAGACTTTATTAAAGAGGGACTGGAATCTTTTTATGGTATTGCACATAAACCCCAAACTACCTCCTGCTAAAAACATGCACATCTGTTACTGATGCAGCATACACATTGGTCAGGTCTTACTTAAGTGTCATACCTTTGACAGTATTTTTCTTATGATTTAATAATTTATGGAAAATAATTTAACGTACTGAGAAAAAGTGCTAATACAGATACAGAAGATGAAGACTCCACAGGCAAAAATATTCTGCAAGAAATTATGTTTACCCTGGAGTAACAGCAGTCTGAGGATTCCATTTTGCTTTGAGCCATACGAGGCTACAAAAAGGTTTTTGTAGAATCATTGAAATGCTGGTTGGTTGGTAGGTATCCCTCGAGGTCATGTAGTCCAATCTCCCATCTGAAGTGGGTTTTCAGATAGCAATACAACCTCCAACATCTTGCTACCTGCTGAAGAGCCTTCCGAAGGATCATTTGGATGACACCTTTGTCTGCCCTATCGAATACTTTCTATTACCACATACATGCTTTGGAAGACGTGCTGGTGAGGTGGACTGCATGTTAAAGTGCCCCAGTGAGCTCCTCTAGGTTAGTAATATCTTATTGTTGTTTGCTTACTTTAAAATCATGTTAAATGCAAATAGAAGGTTTTATTCACACCAGCTGAAATAGGCAAGTACAATATAAGCACAACCATATATTTCATATCTATCCATCTATACACAACTACCTATCTATATCAACTAAATAGAACTAAGTAGAAATGTTTTTCAAAGAAGTGAAGAGCTAAAAGAAAAACTATATTGGAACTACTGAGCTGATATGCTAGCTGTTAAGGGCCTACTATCTTCCCTGCATGTTCCTGTCCTCCTCTTGTGGCTGGCAGCCAGTTTTGCCCTCCTTCCTTCCGCTAAATATGGCTGTCATCTGACCTTGCATAAAGACATTTTACCTCACTACGTAGTTAGGGGGAAGGTTAAAAAAAAGGAACGGCTTTCTGAAGTCTCAGTGAAGTGAAATGGCTCAGCAATACGTCAGAGAAGCACCAGAACTCCCTCAAGGGATCCTGTGGGAGTGCAAGACTGGGAAGTGAGTAAAATCTTGGACATCAGCAGATAGACTGTTCAACAGTGATCTGACCTAAGATGGAATCAGACAAGTCTCTCTCCTGTCCAGCTGATTTTCTGCCCTAATAAGGTTGCTGTCAGAGGTTGTTTTTGTAGATACCTTCCACCGCTGTTTACAACTATTAAAGTGTACTTTTGCAACACATCATCTTATTTCATCCTGTGGTCATCCAGGAGTCCAGGACTAAGTACTTCTTCCCAAAAATTTGCTCTCTTCCATCCTTATGCAGGACACAGGCTGTTTATTTCTCTTAATAGCATAAGCATTGTTTCATTTTCTTGTCCTTTTCTGAGATATGACAGTACAAGAGATGACACCCAATTAAAAACTCTTGCCTCAAGAGGGGTAAAAGTCTCCTTCCACGTCCATTTTGATGAATCACAGGCATGTTTCATGTGAATGTATCTTATATCAAACTTCATATTCTATATCAATCTGTTCATTATTAAACATGCTAATGTGACATGTAACTAGCATCTTGGTGCGTAGCTCATTATTGGAAATGGGTGTAATAGTAATGCTTTTTGGACTGGCAATGGTTTTGGAGTGACTGTTTGCCAAAATCCTTTCTGTAAGCAAACCACAAACTACAGAACTAAACAGCTTGCTTCTAGCAAAGAAATGAATGCAATTAAAGTTGTTCAGACTGTAGAGTTAAGATCTCCAGCCTGTATAAGTAGGTTGTCATAGAAAAAGCATCTGAACTAATTGTGGGAGTAGAGATAAATTAAAAATGTATGCCTAAGTTGCAAAGCAGAAATTGGTGTAAAACTGTTTTCTTCAGTCTGTTTCACATTGAGTGATGCAAGTGATACCTGAATTTTAAAACAACTGATAGGTAACTTTCAGATAACTTACTGGTAAACAGTTGTAGACATTTACTATTATTACCAAACCAAAAATCATTTTTGATGCTGATTTCAAAGTCTGAGTTTTATCTAAAAATCTAGGAAATGGAGATTCCCACACTTCATTTTACATATTGGAAAAGATAATCCAGTGCTAGTCTCTGAGTTTCTCTCCCTTCTTCTACAGATAACAGAATCAACTGGCCGACTGCAGATAGCTTTCAGGGCCTTCAGAACACACATGAAGGATCTTTAGCTATGCCTACATGTCCCAAGGAGTATAGAAATCCCAGTGGGCTTTCTAACACAACCTCTGCACATTCACATGGTTAAATGTAGATTCAAATGCAGCCAAGCTGGAAAACGCAGGTTGCTGGCTTCCAGTTTTTGTTTCAGATTGTCATCCATGTGGTAAGGTACTGAAATACTTTCTATGTTCACCAAAATGCTGACATTATTCCACAAAGCACAAATACAAAACATTTAAGCAGCAAGGAACGCTTCCTTTACCAGAACTATCCAGAAGTCTACTGCTGATCTGAAGAAGGGAAATAAGTGACTGGCGTCCGTATAGAAGCAGCTAACAAGGCCAGTACTTAAAGACACTAGATCTCTTCTGGATTTGTATCAGACACTTGTATACTGATTCTACATACTAATATAGAATGAGAAAATAAAATACGGATAATATAAAACTATCTTCAAAGGAGGAAAGAAAAATCATGAAAATGAAAGTCTAATTTGTTTGCTAATATTTGAAGAGGAATTAAACACTTGTGTTTATCTTCCTTACTTCATTCTCAATTCCTACCTTGTTACAACAACGGACTTCCAGCTTTTGCTGTCAGCTCTGTCAAACTGGCTCTCAGCCAAATTTAGCCTTTTAACGGTTTCCTCCAGCTGCACAGTTAACTTCTCATTTAGTATCTCCAAGTTATTCTTTGCGATTCGTAGCTTCTCTCCACTGTCAGCTTCCTATTGCTCAATAAAAACAAAGGTTTATGGAATACTTAACCTCACATGAAGCACAGGATTATCTAAAATGATGGTGAGATAGGGTCAGTGCTGATTTAGAGGAAAACAGTACATCCAAGATCACTAGCACTACAACTTCCAAATTCTGTCTTGGGCTGCTCCTTGGATGTCTCCTCTCCACATACAATTAAAAATTCTGTCATAGTAATATCAGTGCTTAGAAAAGTGTCCATTCCGTATCAACCATTTAACAACAACAACAAAAAGATACTTGCCACAACCAGCAACTAATAGAAATAAAGGGATGCATTACAATGATCATACCTTTTTCAGTTCTTTACGCAGCCTCTCGTTTTCAGTAATGACTTTTTCCATTCCTTTGGTTTTAGATTCATAACGCACACTCAGCTGGCCCCCCAGATGAAGCTTCATTTTTTCCATTTCAGACTAAATATCAAACAGTTTGTTAAAACACATATACATTGCTTAGTAGAAAATTTCAGATTTCCATTTTTAAAGCACAGCATAGTTACAGCTACCTAGCAGAGTGAACATAATATTTCATCACATATTTAAATATATCCTTAAGGTACAGAGTACCTTTACACAAATCATGCAGTATGTTATGCTAAAATGAAGTTTTGCTTTTGTTTTCTACACATTTCATATTTGGTATTTTTAAAACACTTTTGTGCCAATCAATGTCAACAACAGGCTTGCTGCTCCATTTTCCTACTAACTTGCATATAAACTGCTATCTAAATATAGTTATTGGAGATAAATCAGTACCTTAAGCCTCTCATTTTCCTGTTCAAGACTAAGTAATTTCTCATTAGAAACCACAGCTGGAGCTTTTTTCAGATCTTCATTTTCTCTTTGGACTCTCTCTACAACCTTTTTCATCAAACCAATTGTTTTTTCCAGTTCTGGGACTGTCTTTCCACTTCTACCAGCCTGTAGAGAGGGAAGAAAAAAAAAGTGAAAGGAAATAAACTGTTCATCTTAACATTCTGAGATACTCCAAATCTTACTTTATCGCTTATTTTCCCATTGCAATTTATATTTATAAAACAGATGTTATATTTTGGTGTGACTTGAACCCTAAAGTTTCTTGCACACTGAGCTCCCCAAAATGATATATTCAACCCCGAAGTCAACATATCAGCTCCTTAATTTTCTGTGTTACCCAAGAAAGCTGCAGTTAGTCTCAAAATCTGCTGTACTTTATGAACTAAACTGAAACATTAGGAAAATAAATCAAAGTACTACTATTTTTTTTTTTTTTTTTAGCTTTTCTTGTAGAGCAATTCCCTGATCCAACAGACCATGCAACTGCTTGAATGCTAATACTGTCGGGGGAAGCGGAGAAGGATGGCTGGGAGGCTTGAGGGAGGAAAAGAGGGCCCTTTTTTAGCAACCATACTTCTGCTGGATTAAAGTGACAGAAGAACTACATCTTAAAGCATGAGTAAATCTTCTCCCTTTCCCAAGGCATATATTCTCCTTGCAGAGTGATAAATAAATAAATAAATATGTGGAAAAAAGCTTGTAATTTTTCCATTTTTCTTCTTTCACTACATTCATTTATGAGGCAGAAAAGATGTTAAAGGGTGTTCAAATGCATTTATTTATTTTCTCATCATCTTTGTAGCGATTATTGCTGTTTTCCTCAGCAATAATAATTTAAAGATGCTGCTGTTTCTAGTTCTGGGCCCATGAAGTACCTCCTTTTCTTTCTACAGAGGTAAGGAGCATAGTACAGTGGAAAATGGGGAAGATTTTTCTCCCTGGAGCCCTACATAAACCTATATAGCAACCAAGTTTTGGAAGTAAAAACGACTTATTCTTTCTTCTTTAAAATAACTGGAGGGATTAGGAGGTTTGTGTTGGTACACAGCAGAGTTAAAGAAAAACCTCCGTCAGATCTTGGTGCCTGAAAAGTGAGAAAGATTCAGAATTTGCTGCCTCCTCAGAACCTTTGCATGAAACAGTTTTATAAACTGAATTTCCTTATCCAAAAACTACCACTGCATAAGAGAGAGGCAGATATATAAGCAGTCCGTGCAACGTACAAGTAAAAGAATCGGAAATATGCAATCTTTTCCAGGTACCCAGAAGCAGAACCCATTCTCCTTGTATACTGAAAGAGCTACGAAGGCACTTAAGAGCTTTATTAAATCAGCTTCCTTTATAAAAGGTCACACAAATAGTTTGACAAGTCAGTGGCAGGAGAGATACTGGGCACTGCTGAAGCCTTTTTTTCCTGTAACTTCTGAAATATTGCTCTATTATAGTATCTGACAGTAGCTAGGGTAAAATTGAACTGCGTCATGTTGCATAGTACAACAAACAAAAAACTTCACTAACAGTAACTTACACTTTCTAACATCTGCATCAAATCAAAATCCTATCTGTTAAATCATAAAACTGTAACTGTATTATGCATTTACAAAAATACATGAACGTAATTTTCATTTTTCATATAATTCATAATTTAGCTTTAATAAAATATTGCTTTTTTCATATTTTGGTTTCATTTAATTATGATGAAAAATGCTATTACAATACTCACCCCTCTAATGCTGCCCAGCTTTCGTTCAACATCTGCTTTCTCTTTTTTGAGAAGTTCACACATTTCTTTTAAGTCACCTACTTGGTCCTAAAAACCCAAAGTAATAAGCAACTTATTTAGATTTCAAATTGAGGTGAACAGTAACAACATTACAGATGGTTTACTTTGAAAAATGTAAAGAGAAAGCACCTTCCCATCACAAGGACATTTTTCATCATTTCTACCAGCCATTCAACCTTCTCATCTTCCATAAAAACATGAAAAAACTTACAGTATGTACAGAAAAGATATCCATTTATTTTTAAGCAATCCCCTAACCTGTGTCAGGGTAAAGGGGACTAAAGGTAAAAAGATGTTACCTTTAGTCTTGGCAAATCTTTATTGGCCTGCTCTAGCTGGAATCTTAGCTCAACGTTTTCAGATGACAATCTTAAATTTTCCTTTAAAACCTCTTGTTCTTTTCGATATTGATCATCTGATCCTATTCCTGATGTCTTGAGAAAACGGAGGGGAAAAAAGTCATTATTAAGTGGTAATGCACTATTCATTGTATCAGTTGTAGCTGATAAAGAGCAACAGAGAATTAGTATTTTTCACAGAAATAAAATGGATGACAATTGTATCACCAGTTTTGATCTAATCTGCTCTGACTTTAACTCCTTCTCTTACATTTTCTAAACTTGCTTAACCTTTAAGGGAAGTTTACAAATAACTATAAACCAGTAAAAATTTTGTCAAACAAAATTAGCTCTCAAACTATTGGGTAGAAATAAATCTCAAAGTCTAAAAGACAAAAAAGCTACTGAGTGTAGTAAGCTATGACAATGTACTCGGGAACAGCATCTAATTTTAAGGACATATTCTGATATATTTATTAAATAGTACATATGGTATAAGGAATTCCACTGAAGTCAGAGCAAGTCAGGAAGAGTAGTATATACCTTTAGTTCTTAGTCTGTTAGTTCCTACAATCTTAAGTCTTTATCCATGCAGGCTAGTAATTTCTATTACATAAAGAGTGCTTTGCATGCCTTATATTGCCAATTCCAATAATAAGTAAATGATAAATTATTATGCCTGATTAATAAAGAGTAAAACCTTTTGATGATACACTAATCAGCAGTTTTTACTTATGTAATTATGGAATTAACCATATGATCCATTAATTCATCACTAACAATGATAGGAATAAAGTATTTGCTTCAATAAAGCATATTTTTTCTTAGTGTAAGTAATAATACATCGTAAGTCTCTTAAAGAATGAAGGTCATCAACTAACTGCATGTACCATTGTGATTATTTGTAAACTTTCTGGATGAAAATTTTAGAATTGACAGTAGCTTACTTGTGAGCTGACATGCATGCCTATCATGAAAGTATAAGGTTTGCTTTATGGACCACTTCAATGACTACTATGGTGATTACTTCAATATCCCTGCAGACTATGCATAGGAAACCACTGCATTATCAAGGTCAAACTATTCTATTTCTACATCATTTATACAGAAGAAATGCTAGAGGACTGCTACAGTATCAAACCTCGGGCATTTCACAAAATTCTGGGGTTGTTTCAACCCCCTCTGTACCACTTCGGGAAGTTTCAGGTTTATCCTCTGCAGTGTGTTGATTCATTTCGTTATTGACATTTATTTTTTCTGCTTCATAGTCATTAGCTTGATTAGAAGGTTCCCCTGAATTAGACTGATTGCAGCTCATTCTGTCAGTATAAGGCTCTTCTACACTTTCTTCTTCATCAACATTTGATTGCTTGAGTATTTCTTGCCTCCTCTCCTCTTCTTCAAATTCCTCATTAAATTTTCCATTTTCAGTTTGGGTTATATTTTCTTTGTTTTCACTGCAGTTCTCTTCATCAGCTTCAGCTAGATTTTTGTTTTTCAATCCTTCCCTAGAAATATCTGTGTCCTTGCATTTCTCACTATCTTCAGGATGCTGTTCAGGAGACACTTCTGTGCTTGCATCCACAGTAGCCTCATGGCCTTCATTATGCATTATGCATGTTTGCATGTCTGCTTCCTCATCTATTTCATTGCCATCAGTAATGCTATGATTAGTCTGATGTTTGATTTCATCCCTATTTGAAATAGATTTCTTTTGAAGGGAATTCAAATACTTTTGTTTACTGATACTGATAGGAACAGACTTGGTCAGATCAGTTTGGTCACATGTACTCTGATTCAAGTTGAACATAGAATGAAGCATGAAAGAAAAGCAGAAGACAGTAAAACAAAACAGGAAATAAAGAAACCCAGAATGTACTGTTATATCAATTTCTTGAAAGAGAAGATAACCCAATAATGCAATATTTGCAATATAATTAACCTTGTAAAAATCAAAACACAACAAAACCACCTAATGTAACTGAAATGCAGCTCAGTATTTCCCCAAACTCTGTGTATCCCAAATTTTCAATCAATATGGAATAGAAAAGTAGTCTTCTAGTTGCAGACTCACATATTTAAAAATACATATCCCTTATTTCTCCACATATGCTAGGATGCTGAATATTTCAGCTTCTACCTGTAGAACACAGGAACTGTAAGTTTTGGGTTTTTGGGGTTTGTTTTGTTGTGTTTTTTAAAAACACTAAAAGCTGAGTATTTAATATGCTGTTCTAGAATACTATCATTTGAAATAAAACCAGCTAAATGACACAGAATACCAAATACATAACAAATATTTTTGTTCAGTAGGTGTGATTCCTCTAGGTAATATGGTTACATTATTAACTTACCGAGGGTCTAGAATATGTCTCTCTCGAACATTGCCTCTGCAATGCATGAAGCTTTTCCTGGAGATACTGATTTTTGAAATGTAATTCTTCTATAACAGAATCTCGTGGGATTGCTTGCTGTGTTCTACATCAAAAAATGAATCAAGCCAAAACAAAAAAATGGCTATTAATGCAGACAAACATCCCTTAAGGTAAAAAACCCCAGGAACTTCTGGATTAGTAGACTGGATTTTCTAGTATTACTGGGGTAGTTATTCTAAATCAATGTTAGCCATATACCATATACCATATACACTATTTCAACCAATCCCCGTGAATCGAAAGTACTTACTTTGGCAAAAGGAATCTGCTCTTTTGAGATGTGTACAGCTTCTATTACTCAGGTACACTATCCACTGTGATAGTGGATACACTGATTAAGAATACACTGCCTAACTGCAACTTAGCAGTTCCAGTCACTTTCACCAACTCTAAACTGTAATTATAATTTTACACAATAGAAGCCAGATGTTTTTCATATTATTTAGCTTTTTAGAATAATGAACCAATGCTGCATATTCTCTGCACATGCACAATTGCTCCCAAGTAGCTTTAAGTTTGCTCGTCACAGACTCAAAGAAGAATTTTTGAAATTCCCATCTGTTTTTTTCCTTATTGAATCAGTTGGTCTAACAGACACTACCTATCTCTTTCCACTGATTTTTTTTCTCATTTACGTTTTTTAGTTTTTATAGATTATTTTAAAATGCCTCTCACCTCATGTGAGCAACTTCATTTTCTAAATCTAGATTCCGTTTTCTTAGTTCTTCCAGTTCTTTTTCAGTCTCTGAGGCTCTTACTCCAACAACACGGTCAACAGTGACACCAGTAGTTTTCAGTTTCTTCTGTAGAGCAATTTTCTCTTTTTCAGTCCTGCAACATCCAGTAAATTTGCATTTAACATTTATTTGCTAACTTGCTTTCTTTAGGAGAAAATATTTTCTGTCTTAAAGAATCCACATTTGCAATTTATTTGCTCACTGAACCACACCCCCTTTTCTGTTTAATGAGGTTACTTTATAGACAATACAGCTTTACAAAAAAAAAAACAACCAACCAAAACCCAAAAACTAAACCTGGAAAAAACAATGAACATTAAGTCAGTATCAAGCATGTCATAAACCACTTGCTGGTCTTGCCTGTGTTTTATGTGAAACTCATGCATGACTTGCTAAGAATAAATGCCATTTTGAAGCAGTTTCAAACCACAATCTAACAACAGCTACAATTGCCATCACAGTTTCTTTTCTCTTCTGCATCTTTTATCAGTAAAACCCTGCCATTACTGTACTGAAGTAAACGTAGCATTTGCAGCGTGTTTGCGCATGTGGTTTTTTTTAAAGGCTTCCATGTCATAATCCTAGAACCATGAGTACTGTAGTAGCACTACATATAACAGTAGCAAAGTATTCAAGCCTAGCAATCTGACTAAATAACACAGCGGTGAGAAACAGCCTGTCTTCATAAAGCTGTTATTTGTTTCATGGGAATAACAGAATGCTGTATACAAGAAGCATAATAAAAGACTTAAATTAGTTTTATTCAGAGAGTCTCTTGTAATAAAGGTTGTTGGCTTCTACAAGGGAAAGGATACTACAGCAGTAGCCTGCTGCTTGAAAATTAGCTAATCCTTTTAATCTCAATAGCAATGTCAAATTCTAGACATCAATCTTATAAACATAACAAACTGTTATAATTATTATGTGGCAAACATATTTGGATTTCCCTTATGTCATCATTTTGTAGCTGAATCTATTAAAACCAACTCACTTGGTATAAATTTCCTTCAATGTATTCAGCTGTTTGGCTAAAGCATCTGCTTCTTTTTCCTTTTCCCTTAGTTTGTTCCGCAGTCCTTCCATTCTGATTTGCCATTTTTTACCTTCTTCCCATCTAATTATTTCCTCCTTGGAGATCTGTGAAGCACATAAACAAATTATGTGCTTATTTTTGAATTTTTTTCTTAAAGCAAAATAAGCAAACACGTTAGAAAACCCAGAATGATACATTCTTCAACTGTCAATTTAAAACATGAAGCCATAGCAGGCATATACTATTTACCTTATTTACCATAAGGTAAATAGCAGGCCCAGCTGGATACCTTAAGTATGCTGTAGTGACTGGTGCATAAAGCTGATGCAGTTTAATGCTATTACCAAGTTCTTCCTTAGCTTTTAATATTCATTTTACAAAAAAGGAGTGACACATTTTATGAAATTAGACGTGCTAGTGCAATGTATCCTTTTACTTTGAATTACACATTAGTAAAGACAGATTAAAGAAAAAGAAGTGTTTTTCTATGCCAATTTACAGCAGATCTGTCTTCTGTAGCTCACCAGGAGTTTATATGTCCCTGCTGCACAGCTGTATGATTGGTCATTTTAGTTTATTTTTTCCTATGAGAAATGGAATCTCTACTTAAAGTTACAATTCAGTAACTATAAATTATACAACAGTTAAAACCTGTACCTATGTGATCACAAATGGCTACTGAAAAATCAGTCAATATTCCTGTAAGCAATTTTTTTTTTTTTTTTAAATTGGACTTTTCCCTTCTCCAGTTAGCCCCTGTACCTTCTTTTCTGTCTTCATTCTAAACAGTTACTGCTACTAAGGGACAGACAGAAAGCAAAATCTTGGAAAAAGGAAAAAACATGCCAAGTTTTGAGAAAAATATTTCTAGACACTAAGCAACAGGTATTTAAAAAGCCTCAAATTAGTTGGAAGCATAAGTGCAGGCCTGGAATAATATTTAATATCATAAATAGTCTGAATGTCATCATACAAGCATGCTATAATATTCCAGTATACTTTATGATTACTATGACAAACCACTAGTTAGTTACTGAAGTAGTAAAATAACAAGCAAAACACCAAACAAAACAACTGGTAAAATGAACACATCTCCAATCGCTCAGAAACTCTTGTATGTGGAGATCACTATTGTGAAGAATAATCACGATACATCATCCCTTTTAGGATTCACACTTTTGCTCCTAAGTACTTCATGTTTTTATCATTGCATTGATGTCACAAATGCACATTTGACAGCACTTACCAAATCAATTTCATTGCTACCTATAAAAACTTAGTTTTCCAAGATTTGTAACGGATCTTTAATTCTACAAGAAGGGCAGGAAAACATTAATATACCAGTACTAAGCAACAAGAGCAGTGACAAAGAGGGAAACAGGAAGAAGTTACAGTAATGAAACTGCTTTTCTTATCAAGTTTGTTTGGTTGGTTGGTTTGTTTTAGATGCAATAGGGAGAGTTGAAATGCCTAGACCTAGGCTGATGATGCTTTTCAAAGCCATGATCTGAATATCACATACCTTGTCTTCTCTTACACCTTTTTTTTCTGTTTCTTCACACTTCCTCTCAAGTTCACTTTCCAACTTCTTAATTTTTTTCTGAAGTGCATCTATCAGGTTTTGTTCATCAGCTTTGCTCTGAAAAATTACAAACTTTTACAAACTTAAAGTTTAATGACTGCTACCTGAGTATTTTTGTCCACTCAAAAAATAAGAACTTGAATTCCAATTGGCAGAATTAGTTTACAACCTAAATGATCTTTTTAAAATTATCTTTAAATTATTGAAGTATTGGAATGTAACTTTGCATTCTAAACTGAATAATCAGCAGCAAGTAGCTGAATTAGAAAAAAATATTAGACAATTCTACTGCAAATCCTTTACTTTTCTTCTGAAATTGGAAATAAGGACAGCCAGGAAGATCACAAAATTCCATTTTTCAAAGAAGCTTTGAAAGTGGTAATTCAATTCCTCAGACTCTTTCAAACATATTTCAAGGAGCAAGTATTTTTCATCCTCTTGCTTTTATTTGAGGCATGCCTCCAACAGCAGAAGCTAATAGCTCACATGTAACCCAGCTGATGAGCAAACAAATTTTTAAATCAAGTATAAGTCTCAATGCCTGCCAAAAGTACTTAATCTTTCCCCCCAAAACCAGCACATCTATGCAGAAACTTGACCAAGATGGAACATATTTTTAAAAATCACTTCTACCTGAATGCTATTGCTTAGCCTCCTAATCCGTTTCTTCAGCTCTTCGTTTTCTTTTTCCATTTCATTTTTTTCTCTCAACATTTTAGCAAATGCTTTTTGTTTCCTCTGAAGTTCTTGGTTCAACTCATCCTTTTCATCAGACAAAGAACTTTCCCTGGTTTTACTTATTTTAAGGTTATCTGTAAGTTTTGTAATCTGATCATTTAATTCCTCTATCTGTGTCTAGAAGAAAACAAAGAAAACAGCAACCCCCCAAAATCAGGATTATCAACAATACAACAAGGCAATACAATGATATTACCTAGTACTCACTGTAAGCCCCTTTGTTTGTCTGTCGACAATCTCCTGGACATTCATACATGCCTCTTTTTGTGATGCAGCAGAAATAATCTGCTGTTCAGCATTAGCAGTCATTTCTGCTCGTAGTTCCAGAAGTGCTTTACTCAAAGCCTGAAAATAATAAATTCAAGTTCTTTTAAGTGAAGAAGCTGCTAATATGAACATTATAAAACAAGAAAAGGCAATTATATTTTACTATGTTATAGTATGCAATTATAGTCTACCTCCTGCTGTACTATACATAGAATTCTTAAGCATTAAGCAACATTAAGTATTTATGTGACACAGGGATTAAGTTTTGTTGACTAACTTTCTGCTGCTTCTCTTTTATGGCTAACTGGCTCTTCAGCTGTTCCACCAGGTTTTTCAGCGTTGCTGTGGGTGCTCTATTATTTGCTTCTTTTTGGACCTCTAGTTCAGCTTTCACATTTGCTAATTCCTTCTCCATCTGAGATAACATGTTCCTCAATTCATTTGCTTCATCTTTTAGTTGTTCCACATCAACTGTGTGCTTTTCCTGAAGCCTAATAAAAAAAAAAGCATTAATAGGGTACACTGCAATAATTAAGTTAGCAAACTCCAAATAAATAACAAGGGGCATGATGTTATATTTTTTGTTAAAGCAAATGACACATAGATTTGGAAACAGCAAAAAAAGACCGACTCAACAAAGGCGGCCTCCATTTAATAAGAAAATTACTCAAGAAGATCAGCAAAATGAGATTAGAGCATTGTTCATTCTAATTCCTGGCCCTAACAGGTAAAGAAAGCATCATACTTTTCTCCTTTTAAACAGGGGTTAAATTTTTGTGAGTTTAAACTTGTTACGCAGCAAGCCCAAATGGATGCATCGGGGGGAAAAAAATCCCAAAACACAAACCAGCAAGTATCACAGTAGCTTAAAGACAACTCTCATTCTAAGACTCCTTGAATACTTTCTTTTTCACTGAATGGCACAAAGCTAACAACTGAAAGGCATTTTTCCAAGCCACAGTTTTTCAGCATTATCTGCGATAAAGGGCTACAGAATAAAAATAATTTACAATTACCAACCATAGTAACTCTTTTGAGTTAGTTTTTTCAGCCACATCTTAAATTCAGCAAAAACATGTTCAATTTGATAGACCAGTCCTGTAGCAACAATACATAATTGCCTTGATTCAATCCAATTGTGACTTATGTTAACAGTCTAAAAACTTACTGGGCTCTGATAGTCTCAAACTCTTTGATTTTCATTAAAGTAATTTGTTTTTGTTTCTCCAAATCAGATGATGTTTTCTTTAATTTTCCAACAAGTGAAGCAAGAGAATTATCCTGTTCTGCTACAGTTTGCTCCATTTCAGCTAAGCGGAGAAAATGTTTGTTGTTGGAAAGTGATAAAGAAGTCTTTTCCACTAACTCCTGTAAAACAGAACAAATACATGTGATAAACATTTTAAGCTTTAAATCAAAGCATTAGTGATGCATTTTAAACTCAATCCTGAATACAACCAAGCATTAATATCTAACATGTTTATTTACTGAGATGTGATTCTTAGTCCACAGAGAAAGCAGTCACACTGCTTTGAAAAGAGCTCTGTGCATCTAATGATCTACAGAATAACCAGTTAAATACAGGTTTTGCCTTATTATAAACTGTCAAGCAAAAATTTGTATTGAAATGGGTTAGTTTAACATAACCACAGATCAAATGAAAAGAAGAGAAAACAAAATATACCTTTTTCTCCTAGAAGTCTCCATAAATAAGGATGATATGAAAAATGCTCATATGTACCGAGGTGGTAACTTTGTTTTTTTACACTTGAATTCTAATGCATCTCTTGCGAATTCTCTCAAGAATAACACAATAATTCTGTATCAACCACCCATTTATTTTTCCTGTCATCATTTATTACTTACTTTTGACTGCAAAACTGTCCTTTTGAGCAACAATTTTTAAAATTTGGGAACAACTTCACTAATCCCACAAATACACATAACTCACCAAAGCAGTCTGTTTGAATTTATTAAGGGAATTGTCAGTATGCAAATTTAACTTCTGGTGTAGAACTCTAAGGTCTTCTTCATGCTTCTTTGCTATTTCCTCTTGATCCTGTTAGTTCAAAATAAAAATATAACTCTACTCATGCACACTATTCCAGAAAGTCATGAAACTACAGTACCTTCATGTTGATTGCTCACTCATTGATCAGTATTGCTCCCCAAATTTTCCTCTAATTCTGGCAGTTTTAAAAATTCTTTTCTTCCTGCTATAATCAATTATTTTTTTTTCCTTTTTAACAATATTGGGAAAAAATCCACTATTGCAGTTTTAAGCTATGTACCAAGTAGTATGGTGCAACAGGACAGGAGCTGAAGAGCAAAACAGTTGGTGTTAGTCCTCACCAACTCTATCAATATGGACAGTGATATCCATACTACGTACTTTTCAGGTCTATTTACATTGGACTACAGTGGGATCCCATGGATTGAATGTCTGCTAGCAGACAGAGCACAGTAGGCTCATTTTTAGACTGCATCTTCTGGTTTAGTTCCAAACCAAAAAACTTGATTTCTCCCAGAAGAAGTAGCTACACGTGTTAACCCAAGCACACTAAGTGAAGAAGATAGGAAGTCTGCTTTAGAAGTGTGCTCTTGATCCAAACACACTAAAACTGATGCATGTTTAGTCTTGAAGTACCTCTTAGACATAAGGTTTATGCTTTAAAATATGCTTTAATGGTATAAAGAATAAAGAATATAAAGTATGCTTAAATAATATAAAGTATGCTTAGGTACACTGTTTATGCTTTAAAATATGCTTTAATTTAAAATATACTTTAAGCATATTTTCCATAAATGCATGTCTTTCCTGTACCTTCCAAATTCACTACCAGATGCCGTCCAGAGATCATTGTTGCAAGTACTGGAAAATCCCATATAAATATACAATATACTGAGACCACTTCTCACAGCAGAATTTTAATTTTCTTCCTGTCACACTAATTTAATTTCTAGACAGACATCATATACATAACCTCTTGACTGAGCAAGCCTCCTATTTTAAGAAGTTAAAAAATTCTATACGAACTTTCTACATAAAAATTTACTAATTGTCTCTGTTCTGTTGCCTCTGAGGTCAGAAACTTTTTAAGATTTCGCTAGCAATGAAATAAACAAAGAATCAACTAAAACAACTTAAAAATGGAAGAAATTTTGTGCAAAAAACTTAACTACCTCTCTTGCTTTAGCAAGCAAACGTTGGTATTTTTTTAACACTTCCTCCTTTTGATTTAATCGTGCTTGCATATTTGCAATGGTTTGATGAGCAATTTTTATGGCATGACGGTACTCTGGGTCATCTTCTTGTTTGCCTAATTCAGCCATTATTTTCTCTCTTTCTGATGTTGCAGGTAATTGAAGTCTTAGTTCATTTATAACTTTGTCTCTTGATAAAACATTTTGTTCAGCTTTCCACAGAGCAGTTTCCTTTTCTTTTAATTTCTACAACGAAAGGCAATTGTTGCATTTCCAGCATTCAAACACTGCAAAAAAAATATCTTACTTTTTAAAAAATGTACCAGAAAGATTTGTCTAAATGCACTTATAAACACAAAATGTTTTGCACTCAGTTCTGGCTGTATGGGATTACTATTAGGTGAAAAAAGTCTCAGAATATCATTACTGTGTCTTTATGTATTATTTGCTTGGCACAAGACACTTAGGCAACTCATTTTGTGCTACCAAATTAAGAAGCTGGTGTTTTTCATATTTCTTAAGAACCACAAAGTATCTTCTGTAAAAGAATTTCAATTTAGCAACCCAAGATAAAAGGATTTTGCTATGCTACTTGTTAAGTTTAATGTAACACTTGCTAAATTTAACTAGCTATAGTCAACTGAATTTTGTACAGCAAAAGCATCTTACCCTACTAAATGAATGTTCTAAAATATTCAAAAATTTTCCCCAATAATTTGTTCCAATGGAAAAAATATTTCATTTTAGTCATGGTGTGATTATATTATTTACATTTTCTCTGTGGTATATAACTCTAAGGGATTGAACACATTTAAGTGACATTATAAAAGGATATTTATTATATATAAAAAAAATTAAAGGGCATAGAAATACAAACTTTGTCCCGTTATATGATAATTTATACATTTAATTACCTCCTCCAGTAATTTGCAGGTTGCCCTAGTTTCCAGGATTGTTCGAATATGCTCCCGAATCTTTCTCAAAGCCAACTCAAGTTGTTTTGGGAGTGGCAAACTAGGGTCTGGAACTGATCCTGTAGCCTCTTCTAACTGCACAGAAAGATTCATATTCATGTAATCTGACCGCTCTGAAAACCGTGCTTATGAGTCTATTTTTAGTTAATTCAGTGCATGTACCTTTAGAGCTGTACTAAGTATTTCATTTTGTTGATGATCATACAGGTCTAATTGGCGCTGCAGTTCTACTTCCCTCTGGTCCCAAGCCATTTGCCTTTCTTCATGAAACTGTAACAAATGTTTGATAAGGGTATTTTATTTATTGAAGGCAATAGGAATTTTATAACCAACTTAAAGAGAAAAAAAAAAGAGATACCAAAATGTAAAATACTCAAATGTGCTACTAAAAAGAATTAGGGAACCAAGATACAAACATCTATGTTAAAATCTTACTACAAAGAATCTTCCTTTTTAAAATCAGGTAGTGAAATAAGGAATAGGCTGTTTTTCTAATAGCATGCAGAAATACATACCTTGTTCTGCTGTACAATTTCTTCTTCCAGATTATTGATTGTACGTTCATATTCAGAAATTATATTACGCAAATACTTCACCTCTTCCTTTTGCTTGACTAACTCTCGATTGAGTTTAAGTTCCTGCAGATGGAGCTCCTCCATCTTCATATGCCATTCAATTACCTAATAATGAATGATACACTATTATATTTACCAAACCCACAGGCCAACTAGATGAAGCTACACTCTTTGACTTTAAGGCAGTGTGGCACTTATCCAACCAACAGGAAGAAAGAGGTTCTGCCTTTTTAAGCTTCTTCACTTCTCTTGAGTGAGGAGGCATGGCAAGAGTATGAAACTGCAAGAGGAATGACTGAAAAGTGCAACAGACAATTGGAGTGGCAACAGGTTTCCCCTACACTGACAGAAATGCATTGCAAATAATTTTCAGATGACCTAACTAAGCTATACCCTATGCATCTGTCCAGGCTGAACAAAAAAAGTATGCAAGAAGTTTGGTTGACTTTTCTAAAAAGCAAAGATTTTAAAAACTATTAAAAACTGCATGTATTCAAAAATGCACACGTATTAAGAATAACAGATATATTTATGTCAAAATGCTCTAGAAAAATATTTGAAAACTGGCTTAAAACTAAAACATGCCAAGAGCCCTACAACCATTGCTTACATGCAGACATCTTTAGTCATGACAGATATAACCATACTATATAATACACAGTGATCTGGAAGAGAAGTGAGAAAGCCTTACGCAAATTTCAAGGCAACATTGTTTACAATAGCAAAATATGATTAAGTAGAATTATATGAGTATAATAACATTTCTGACCACGCTGCCTAAATTATTGCCCCTGGATTTATTTAAAAAGACATGCATTTGTAGTGAAGATTTCAATGCAAGCTCATGGAACAGAACTTCAGAATGCCACTCAGTGTTTAATTTAATTTCATTCATAATTTAATTCAATTCATAATTTAATTCAATTTAATATAACTGAATTCATAGTTAGCCTCTACTTCCTATGACACTTAATTGGGCACAAAAGAAAATTAGTAAATGTGACTGCGCTGACTTTTACAGGGCAAATAACTAATGATGTATTACTTTTTTAAAATAGGAAAACAAAAAATGATAGCTGTCATATTCTAACAAAGTGTAGTTTGAAATTATTAAGTTCTATATTAAAACAGATATTTAGGGAACAAGCTGAACTGAAATGTAATTTAAATGCAGATCAGATGAACAAAGCTATTCAAAGTTGTAAAATAGCAAACCTTTTGAGCTCCTCTTGCATCCTTCAATGCACTTATTAATTCTTCTAAACTTTTCAGTTTTAAGTCCATCTCTAATGCTCTGTTTTCTGCATTTCGACGCTCCTGCTGGGCATGCTGAACTTCTTCCAGAATCTTCAGTTTGTCATTCTGTAGCTGAATCATTGTTTTAGAGAATTTTTCTTGCTGTGCTAAAGGCAGAGCACCACTAAACTGTCGCCGCAAAGACTGAACTGTCTGTTGTAGATGTTTGGCTCTGTTTCTTCCTTCCAGTCGGGCAAAATATAAGGCTTGCTCTCTCTCATCAAGCTTCTGCTCTAAACGTAGATTATGGATCTCCATCTTCTGTAGTTTCAATTTAAGCGTTTCCAATTTGCCTATAGCAACAGATTCACTACCTTGAAGGGCTATGATATGTTGATGCAGTTTTGCAATAACTGCTTTTTCATCTGACTGTGCCTAAGAACAAAATATATAGAACAAATATATTTTTCATTTTGAATATGTATTAACATATTACACTGCATTAGCAGTGTATATGTAAATATAAACAAGCTATTATTTTTTTGTATTTTATATATTGCATGTATTTTATTCCATAGATAAGAGCAAGAATTAGCCTCTAAAATCAGCTTTTTATTTTTCCACTATTGTTTCTACAGCCACATTTTAAAGTACACCTTTTCAGATACTGATCTTAAAAATTGTATCTTTCCAAAACACCAGGAAATGAGGAAGAAATGTATACCTAAACTTAGATAATATGGTAACGTAAAAGCTGACAAAAGTGTTGTATTTAGGGATTCAAACCATTCTAGAACATGAAAACAAATTCCAAGAAATTGTTTCAGCTAATAACAAAGCAATATAAGTCTACTGCAAATCTTCAAGATGTACAAGTAATTGCTTGTCTTGTAAAAAACGATCAAACTTTCCTGATATTATATTTCAATATTGACCGTGACCTATTAATCATACAGGAATAAATATTACCTAAATAACATGGAAAAAAGCTCAGGATCTGTAATAGCTGTACAGCTAGAAATGGAAAAAATGGAGAAGGGAATAATAAATGTAATATAGAACTCTTGAAAGGGTATGGCCACTACAAAGACCAGCTTGCTAAGATCCTTCTGAAATGCTCTTGCAGTTTCTTAATTCACTGTAAAATTACTTCATTTCTTCTCACTCCAGGGAAAAAATCCAAATTGCAGTGTTAATAAAGGTTGAATTTTACCTGATAGTCTAAAATTTGCATTCTAAGAGATTCCACTTCTTTATCTCTGTATTGCTGGCGTGCCTCCAGAGCTTCAACTTGCATTTTTGCTACATCAGACAGTTCTCTTAACCTTGCAGGAAAAACAAGGGTATTGTGTCACTTGAAACCACTGAATAACCTATTAAGTTTTTCTACATAGAAAATGCTAAGAAAATATGTTTAGTATGGTTCCTCATATCAAAATATTTGAAGACTTTCTTCTTTTCAGCATACTCTTCTCTACCACTCAGAGTCCTTGTTATGAAAATTCTTCTGTATTGCCTCTCAACTTTTTCACAGGACATTTTCCTGTAAGTTATACAGAAGTTTGGTAGCAGTAACCTACTCCAGGAAAACAATGCCATTGTTTTTACCTGAACTAAGCATCTCTGTCCGCTATTTCTCTTCCACTTCAGGACATAAATGATCAAAAAGTTTCATTCTCAAATCCCTTCTCTGCTTCCCCAACTCTAATCATTCATTTTCAGTGTAAAAAATCACTGCAAATATCCCCACAGACTTTGCTGTTTTAGGAATATAACAGGATTACATTATTTACTCAAAGACAAATGTCCATATCAACGTATCTAAAAAGGTCAGTTTTTCAATTTATGCATACAAAGTTAATATCTTTTAAGTAAATGGCACCCCGCCCAAATGCAGTTTCATCTTTGAGATATCTATGACTCTTTGAAAGTAAAAATTGCTTTCCAATTTCTTTTATGAGATTTTCATACATTTAAGGGAGGTTGTGGCACAGAAACAAAATAAACCTTAATTAATTAGTTTAAAAGTACTATTAATAAGTATCTAAGTGCATACTTACCCATGTCTATCCAGGCCAGCACTTAATTCCTTGTTCAAATCAAAATGAAGCACATTACTTTCTTTATAGTAATGAATTAAATTAAGCATTTTCAATTCCAAATTTGGCATATATAAATGCCAAAAAATGAGGCACTCTAAATTATCTGTTAGTAATACGTGAGTAGTGTATTACATAAGCCTATATAGCCTAAATTTTTGCATGCTTCCGAACATACTGCATTCAAAATTTGTTACTTCAACACTTACTTTGATACTTCAATCTTGAGCTCCATCTCACGCTTCTCTAGGTCCATGATTTGTCGTCTATCTGCATCACTTACTGCCTTACTTACACTCTTTGACAGTTCATCTCTTAATTCCTGTTCCACTTTCTGTGCCTCAAGGTTGATTTTGGTGAGCTTAAAAAAAATACAAAACCAGAAACAAACAAAATGGCATCCTAAGCACACAACTGCTCCCAACCCTGCCAAGAAAAAGCAGTGCCAAAAATATCTTTTCTTTTTTAGTCATTACAAAACACTCTTCAGCTGTGTTAAAAAACCAATTCCTATCCTCTCTGCTTAAACGTATTTTTGTTTGCAGCATTGCATACACATAGGAACAGATACACAGGTCGGCACAGAACAGGATTCTAAAGTAAACACAATTTTTATTAGTGAATTTTCTTAAAACCATTACCGCAATAACTTGCTCTTAAACTAAACAAACAAACAAAAAAGACTGTAAACACTTTTGGAAATAAGAAGTCTTACTTATATATTTATATACTGTCTAGTATATTGGGATTGGTAACACAAATACAGGTTATAAGTGCCAAGATTCACGACCGTGTAGTTCTTTTGTTCTTTTTAAAAAGAATTTTCATAATTAAGTGATATACTTCCAAGCAGCCTGATTTTTCAAGTTGATTATTAAATACCGAGTAACCAATGTTTCAATTCAAACTAAAGAGCATTAAGAAAGGAAAGATATCTGAAAAGCATTAGGCAACATAGAGAAGCCTCAGGAATTAATTTAGTAAATACAGTTGTGGCAGATTAATCTGATACCACTCCTTAATGAAATAACTGATTTCCTAAACAAACAACAAAAGTGTGGTGTATCTTATTATCTGCACTTCACATATTTGAGGCACTACTATCTGGAAAACTAACAGTTGTGTTGAAGTAAACTTATGAGTTTAGAAGGAGATGTCTAGTAGACTTCTAGTTATCAGTTCTTAAACTGATATCACTAACAACTTTCATTAATTACCTTAGCAAAATCTTGTTTTATCTCTCTCTCTCTAAAAAAAAAGCAGTGATGCCAGATTAGGAGGCACTGACGACAGGATTAAATGCAACAGAAAACATATGTCCTGGAGCTACAGAAATGAGGAAAAAAGGGATGCACAGAGGAACTAATAAGAAAAAAATGTGGCATTAGGAGTTCATCGACTCAAAACGAAGGAAGACCAGAAGACCTAAATATATCACAAGACAGAAAATAATATATGCAAAAGAGAAAAATGCAAGTGTGATCCTAGGGTGCATCACCTGAGGTATTTCTTAATGAAATAAATTAAATCATGCCTTCAGAAAAGGCATTAACAATACTGCTGCTGAAAAGCTTTATACACTTTCAGTTACTCCATGTCCCAAATTAATTCAAATCAAAGCAGTGTAACAAACACTACTAAAACTATCAGAGAAATGGGGAGTCCAGATAACAGCAATCTAAAATAGCTAAAGTCTAGCAAAGCACAAGGATGGGGAAATGAATACAATCTATCAACATTCCTGTCAATGTAACTATTGTTTTTCTTCCCTTGTGTTTAAATTATAGGCCAATACTGGCATGAGAACAAATGTGTACAACGGCCTATAAATAAATTTAAACTGGAAATTATAATAAAGTCTCCTACTATTAAATAATGAATTTATGGAACAAACTTCAAATATGAATAGTGGGAACAAAAAAATCTAACAAGATTAAGACTGATATGACAGGAATACTAAGGATCATCAGCTTCAATGGCACATGACTTCTATTCCTGTATTATAGATAATGTTTGGCATGTGACAGAGGAACATAGCCAGTCTGTAACAGAATCATGACACTATCATTTGCAAAAGAGATGCAAAGGTCCAAGATTTTTTGAATCACTGGTAATTAAGAGAAAATTAGCAGAAAAGGGATCATATGAATTAGACACAAGAAATAGCAGGTCAAGAACAGACCTTTTTCTAGCAGTCTGCTGAAAAACCAGCAAACTATCTGTCAAGATGCTCATCATGCGTTTTACAGAGATTAACTAATGTTTGAAATAAACAACTGATAAATTAATTAGTTATATTTTTTACAAATGTCCTGTGCATGCAAAATTGCAGCTCTTAAAGGCAGCTATATTTTGCACCATAAGCTTATTTGCCAGTCGTGATACAAAATAGATTAATCCTTTTTGAAAAGGTGAAAAATATGCTTTTAAGATGTCAGATGATGTTGTTAAACCTCAACAGATTTACCTCAGCAAATTTTGTTTCCAATTCAAAATTACGTTCTTCTATTTGCTTTACAGTGTTCCTTAAATGTTCATACATGCGTTGTGAGTGTTCTGCTCTCTGTCTTTCATTTAGTTCCTTCATTTCCAACATTGTGATTTTCTTAGAAATGGACAAAATCTCACTGTTGGTTATTGCTTTTGTGGCCTTGTCCATGGCATTGTCATCCCCTACATTAAAAAATATTTAAATTAGGGAATACACAAGCTGATTCAACTATGAAAATTATTTGCACCGTGAAGCAGGACATGAGTTTTGCTTTATCTCTGTCAGATAAACTTTATCAAAACATCTGTATTATTTTTTTAAACTGCAGGCATAGTTATCTTGCCTGATTACGTGTTTCAAAGGTATCTAATTTGAATAAAAGATTATTATCAATTATAAATGGATATATCTGCAACCATGGTTATTAAGACTGATAACTATTTTCAATGTAGCCTTTCACTTTATCCTTAATTCAGCTGGTAAATCTTCAGGAAATTTAATTTAAAATCTGTAAAAGAAATATATGTGGATGAGTTATTCTTGAATAATGGGAATGTAAACTGTACACAAAGAAGCCCCAACTAACAAGAAAAAATACTTTGTTACAGAGCATGAAACCAGGAAAAAGAAGTAACTTTCCTGACAACCTATGAAGTACTTTGACTGACAATCAAGTTAGAACATATTGCACCTTATTAAAAAAAAAAAAAATTAGGTGATGCTGCTTTACAAGTTCCAGCTTTTAAACCCTTGACCCAGTAACCCAAGAAAAGTCAATGTGGAACAGTTTCCAGAGGAAGATACCAAACTTGGTTTTGGTCAAATAGGTAAGTAAAATGAAACAAACAAACAAACAAATTCACCAAAAAAAATTGAGACTGTTAATGAAAGATACAAAATAGTTTTGACTTTTTTCTTTTGTTGTTGTTTTAAGGTACATCAATTTTAAAACATTTTAAAATATTACTTTTACACAGGACATACCGCTTGATTTTTAATGTTACAATATAACTTTCATACTTGCCCAGTTTAGTCATCTGTTCCCAAGCCTGTTCTACAGTGTGAAGTTTCTCTTTTGTGATCTCCAGTTCCTTATTCAATAAATTTATCTGTGTTTTCAAGGATTCATTCTCACGCTGTATGACAAAAAAGTTGCAACATAACAGCAAACTATTTAACTGTAGCAGACTGATGTTTAGTGTCTATAAAATCTTTTAAATTAACAGATTTTACCTATGCACGACCCATAATCTACATATATGGCAACAGAAAAGCGTAAGTTACCTCCTAAGTGTAAAAATGCTAGTCTTTGCTCTCTCTATGTTGTATCTTACTGTCAAGTAGTATTACCGTGAATATTTATCATCAGTGACTGTGATTCCTACAGTGTCTAGAATTAGATGAAGATATCTATGTTTGTCATACTAAACACTCCATTAACATTGGGAAAGAAAGAAGTACTTCTGGAGGATATTTCTTCCTGCACAGGATATTTAATCTTGCACATAAATACATATTTGAGACAGATCATATGCTTCTTTTAGCTCTTTTAGGCATCTAATATGATGCCAAACATTAGTTTTGTAAATGTTCCTTCACTCCTCCAAACAGAAACACAAAGTTCCACATTAACCAGTAAAACAAATCGAATACTTCCTATTAATTTTCAATTTCTTGTTTTCTAAACAGATTTTTAGTTTGCTCTTGATAAATGATTCTCTACCTCTGTGAAATTGCTGAAATAGGCAATGCAAGTTTTCATACACACAAAACCTCATAAAATAGAGAAGGAATCATTCATTCTTCAGCTAACACAAATGCACTGACCTGTTCCCAAGCAGACAAGTTTAATAGTTCAGTGAGTTTACCCACCACATGTATTTAACCCTTGTCGACCACAGAAACCCAACAGACAAGAACATGACATGAGTTTTAACTACCAGTTAAACTGCTACTTTCTTGGACTATTATTTCTGACATGAATGAAAAGCGGGAGGTAGTAACGTATCTTTTAAGTCAGCTTCACAGTTCTTGAAAAGAAGCTCTCTTCTACTTGAGAATAAAAGTTCAAAGGAATAGTTACATATTTGCAGTCCCTACGACATTTTGCAAACACATTGTGAACAATCTTTGGTTATTTACTTTTTTTATGGAAGTAAAATTCCAAAGTTTTACTGCCTTTTGGAACTGAACATTTCATTCTTGTAAGTCAGGAATTAGTAACAGCACTTACTTTGAGAGAAAGCTTTGAAAGTGTTTACACTCATTCTACTTTCCTTATGACCTCCAAAACTGAAGATGATAGCAAATATTCCTTCTGCCAGCCTTGTTTTGGTAATCAAAGAACTAAAAAAAACTTTGTAAGGGAACATACCCAGAGCTTAATTTAAAAAGCAAACAAAGAAAAAAACCAAACAACCAAAACCACCATAACAACTAAACAAAATGCTTTTATATATGCCCACTGAAATAAAATCTGGGACTTTGTGTATGTTTCTTAATCCACCGAAAAATACCAGGTAAGCAAATTAAAATTTGATAGCAACAGTAAGACTGGCTCCAACATCTCATACCCACTATGGAACTGTTATAACCAGCAGTTCTAGCATTGGGACTTCCGTTCTATCTTTCTGTTAAGTGAGAAGAAAAAACAATGCAGAACAAATGTATAAAGAGGATTTTTTTCTCTTAGGGATCAAACATAACGCAAATATTACCTCCATGTGTTCCATGTTTGTTGTCCGTTGGACGAGCAAGTTATCTTTTTGTAACATATCTCTGTATTTAGCAGTTAACGCATTATACTGCTTATTAGCCAGTTCTAGCTCAGACAATGGCACACTACCATCCAACACTTTTTGCAGAGCTGCAATCTTAAAGCTAGCCATTTCCTATGAAAATAAACAACACAATGGGTTACTAAGGTCTGGTAGATCTTTAAATAGAAAAAATAAAATTACTCCATGGAAAAAGAATACCACTTAATACAATGCTTTAGAACATGACACTAATTTATTTTACTAAATTACTGTCCACCTTTATAAATTGTCTGCAATAAACATTGACAAAATTTCTCTGGTATTCCAACTCACTGGGTAATTTTATCAATAGTTGCCTCTCAATCATAAGGCACTGTCAAAAACATATTTTATAAAGATGAGTTAATACAGGCCCTAGCAACCTGAAAGGCCAAAAAGTAAGATTTGGTTTCATATTACACTTTCAATAAAAAGAACTTGTTGAAGTAACTTCAGAAGGGTAAAACTGGCAGGTTTCATATTATGATGCTTATTTAAATACAAATAATGTTTTGACAAAATTTATAACAGCATTTAACAACCATTTAGGTAATGCATTCAAGAAACTAGTACTGCCTCCATTTAAAAAAAAAGTGCATTTATTCCCAAATTGTAAAAATAAAAATGGGTACTATTACTACTATAAACTATACCTTGAATCGTTGCAAGTTTCCAATCTTCCCTACAACTGCAGTCTCCATATGTGTTATTTCACCCTTTAGTTTCTCATTTTCTTTTCTAAGGTGCCGTTCCGTTTCAAGTAAAGTGGTATACTGCCTTGTTAGTGACCTTTCATTAACGCGTAAAACGGTTATTTTTCTATTATTTTCTGCAAGTACTTTTTTTGTTTCATCAGGATCCAGCTGAAGTGCACTGAGTAAATTCTGTAAAATAATTTTTTTAACAAGAGCTTTGTACAGAACTATGGTAAAACTCAACTATGCAGACAAGCTTTCTTGTACATTTTTTAATCTAGGTGTAAAAATTCTGTTAATCTGTCTGAAATAATTTCTTTTTGCTAATAAAACATATACACACACTCAACACATGCGTAAGCATACAATATTCTATTATAGGAAAAGAAAAAAATTAGATCTTCAAAATCATTAGTTTCTGAGGAACAGAAGCTGAATACATCTGACTCACTAACTAGAATTTTACTTAATGCTGACATTTTCAAAAGTTAGAACAAAAATAATTATTTGCATACATTGTCATCAGTCTTACCTTCTTTTACTAGAATTAAAACAAATGTGTTGGAACAATTTTCTAAACCAAACAGAATTCCTGTGGTTCCTAACAAACACTAATAATGTCCTACATTGAGGACCAAACCAGTATTTATAAAGAAACCACAGGACCCTTCCTATGGAAACATTGTGTGTTTGTGTATGTGTGCACACACATGTGTTTGCATGCCTGTATAAATCCCATGGGGAGAGGGGCGGACAAGGAAGAGAGGGGACTACAGCAACTCAGGGCACAGAAGGCATGTGAGCTTTAGCTTTGCTGTTGCACACATCAGCTTACTAAGGGGACAGGGAGTAGAAACTGGAGCTGTAAAATCCCAGATTCCTATGAGCCTAATGAAGAAGATTGAGCAGGTAGCTAGAAAAAACTCCTGAGTCCCGGAAGCCTGAAGCCATGGAAAAAATCTAGTTCTGTGACAACTGGCAAAGATTTGTCTTTTCTGATCAAGAAGCCTGTTTTCCTTAAGATTTTAAGAGCAAGCAACACATTTTAATTGATCATTCACAGTGAATTAATTTCAGAGAAATGTTTAATCTGAAAATGTTCACCTAATTCTAATTAAAATTACATATTAACAAAAAAATAATACTAAATAATAGTACATATTTCTTATCTTTGGATAGGATGTGTTTCTGGAAACAAAAGCTATTGGGAAACAGTAATCTCTTAAAAGATCTCAGCAATACTTTAATAGCACCGCTAACGTCATAAAACTCCATTATGTTTTAAAGACATTTAAATAAACAAATCCCAGAAATATCTTAATCCTGCTACAATCTACTCCTGTGACTCTGGAAATGCAGAATAAGATACTGAACAAATTAAGTAAGATGGTGCTCCCCGCCCACCTCGGTTTTTTAAACATACAGTACAAACATCTGCAAAACAATTTCAATTTCACTTTTCTGGAAATATATTTAGACTTAATTGCCTCAGGATACAATTATTTTGCAAATCAATTACAGTTACAAAGATGATTACAAGTAGGACCACATACCACTACGGTCACCCCTCAGCAGAAGAAAAGGGTTAGAACTCAGCTGTCTAAACTTGGGCATCTACCGTCATTTACAACACCTTGTGATATCCTTGCACTGTGTCTGCTTCTCTAAAAGGACATGTGTGTCCCATATGTCTTCTGTGGTATTTCGCAGCTTTTGGTATCTGCCCAAAGACACCCGAAGCCATCTAAAATTGCACTATGTCTGTGATTAGGAACCTGCATCAATTCCAGGAACTTTTAAATATCACTTTCTTAAAAAGTTATTTTTCACTTTTCTTAATAGAATATTGAATTCAGTCTTGGTGGAAGTAAATCGAAATAGAAAGATGAATTCTGTTTCCTGTTTTTGTGAAATACATATACATTAACATGTGAAATACATAACACATAACGTGAAATACATTTACATTAACAGGTAATATAGGTAGATAAATAAGATGTAATTCAAAGTAATAACCTTAATTCTTAGTATAAATTAATGTGTTTTCCATGAGGGTGCCTGCACTGCTCCTCCTCCCAATCAAACAGCCTAGATAACAACTGCTGTTAAGAAAGCAGTGTGAGTGTAAATAGTGTGTGTGAACAGAATACCTGAGACTGTCTGAAGACGGCATGTGCTCAAAACTGATAATGTTAAAGAGAAAGATGACCATCAGCCAGATTGAATAGTAACCACAAAGTTAGAGACTTAAAATAAAGTAGTCAGCTTGAAAATTAGTATAAAAGCAGCGTGAAAACTTCTAACAGCGGGGGCAGAGAGACTTATAATGCAGTAAACATAACCTAGTTCAGCTTCAGAAGTTTCCCCCACTGTCCCTGCATCCTCTGGGCAGATGTGAGCGCTTCCTCCCTGCTGGACACCATGAGCCTCCGCACTCCAGCTAATGGACTGGCGGTACCAAGTTCAACAAGTAGGGACCCACATCTCGAGTGTGTGTATGTGACCTCCTGGGGTGATTTCTCACCAGCGCATGGATTAGCAGACGGCAGGGAGGCACACGGGTACACATAACACCAGAGCACCCCCCCAGGTACACAGCACCCCGGAGCACACACAAGAGGTTGTGTGTACACAGTGAACTTGCACTCTCAGGAAAGGGGGAGTGTGCTGGTAGCCTGAAGGGGCCAGGGAGTGAATATAACTGTGTGAATGTGGATGTGAGGGATGAGAAATATTTGGGATTAATTCCTGAATGGTGCTTAGAGATTTTTAGGTCTATAGTAACATTTACATGTGTCTTAATATTGTGATTTACCTTTTGTATTGTTGATACGGATTCTGAATGTATAGTTCACTGATTGCTAGTTATTTACATTCCACTAATAAATCAATACATCACTTCCCTTCTCATTTGATTTGAATTGAGCAGTTTTTCCCTGCAACATTTTCCCCATCTAACAAATTGCAGTATTGTATTAAAACCTCTGTTCTATGTATTAAAACCTTTTTGAAAAATGAAAGCAACAAAATTACTTACGGAATATGCCTTTATTTTTGTAGCATCCTGTTCTTTTTGCTCTTCTAGCTTTTTCTTTTCATCTTTCATATCTTCTGATTCTTTCTGCCACCTTTCTTTTTGACTAAAACAGTAATTAAATATTTTCATTTAGAAGGATGAAAGACTTGATGATTTTTAAAACTGTAACTAAAACAGCAACCCTGAAATATTGCAAACCAAGATACTTATTTTTAGCAGTAATGTAATTTGAAAAAGACATTATAAATTGTAGATGAATTACTGAAAAACTACCCCCTCTGTTTAGGCTGCAGCTGGTTTAATGATGAAAATGATTCTTAAGTTAAAGTGTCTTATCTCTTCTTCACATGTGTACGACAGTGCACAGATAGAGATGCCGTACTCCCCCAAAATATACACACATGGGGTTTAATCTGCTTTAAATTACACACTTGTTATTTCAAATTAATTACTTTCTTGCACATGTCTTTGTAAAAATAGGCAAAGTTTAAAACTTTGCAAATAAAAACATTTCCACTTTAAGTACTTCTCTGGAAACTCCAGGTCTCCATTTTAGAAGGGAGACAAAAATCATATAACTGGCACTTACCATGCTGTGAGCCTGGGAATGGGCCTTTTCTTTTTGAAGCAGACTAGGCCCAGAAGATTTCAGCAGGTATTCACAATTTTGCCCAGTAATTTGGCTGATAAGATTTACAGCTAGATAAAATGGTTTGGCAAATAATCAATGACTCTTTCCATAACTGTTTCCTTTGCAAGAAGCACTTGCACATTCATTAGCTAAGAGAGACAACTTGCAAGGGGAACAAGGCTTCTGCAGTTCTTGAGAGACAGTATACCTAAGTTGATTTTGAAGTATTTTTAATTAATCATACAGAATGGTACAGTATCATAAGGAGAAGATTACTCGCTCATCCTCTGAGAATTCCCCACAGCATAGTAGCTGGCTTTTTCTTTAAAAGATGTTGGTTCAAGTTTCCTTCATAAAGTGGACAGAATTAAACTTAGGTTTCCCATATCCAAATTCTGCATTAGAGGTCAGACTTCTAAACAAAAGGGCAGGCAATGGCTGTAATATTAGCGCAATTTTTTCAATGGTTTTGCAAATCTTTCCTTCTATTACATTCATTTTATTTCAGATGCATAAAGGACATAATTTCCCACCCTAGGTTTTCTATTTCGGTGAAAAACAAACAAAAACTTAAAAAGATTCAGCTTTGCTTTGGCCCAAACTACTCTCCTCTATCCACTTTTATTTATTTATTTGGAAACAAAAAAGACGATGAACTGTTTATACATGTCTAATAAGGAAGCTCCTATAGACTGCATAGGATAGTTTAGGCTTGTTTAAACAAATAATCAAGGGTATTTCAGAAGTAGTATCGTCTCTTCAAAGATCTCTTAGTTTCTTCCATAATGGAAGAAAATGGAGGAAAAGGAAAGAAAATGCTCTGAAAGTGAGTCTTCATGGGATGCCAAGTCAAATAATCTCCTCCCCTAACTTCAATCTGTAACATGTTTGGAGAAGGAGCCTTGAATCATCATCTTATCCCTGTCATTGGAGATCTCTAATCTAGTAGTAAATGAGGCAGTATATTATAGCCTTTAATATTTCCAAAAAGCTATAGCTTTAATGCCTCAAACAGAGATAATGTTATTGTCATGGTTTACCCCAGCCGGCAACTAAGCACCACGCAGCCGCTCGCCCACTCCAAATGTCCCCCCCTTCCTTCTTCTTCCCCAGCTTTATATACTGAGCATGTCGTCATATGGTATGGAATAGCCCTTTGGTCAGTTTGGATCAACTATCCTGGCTGCCTCCCCTCCCAGCTTCTTCTGCACCTGGCAGAGCACGGGAAGCTGAAAAGTCCTTGACCAGTGCAGCAACAACTAAAACATCAGTGTGTTATCAACACTGTTCTCAGCACAAATCCAAAACATAGCCCCACACCAGCCACTATAAAGAAAATTAACTCTATCTCAGCTGAAACCAGGACAGTTATCTGGGAAGTCTTAACTGATTCAAAGAATAAACAGAAGGTCCTAAAAGATAAAACATCCTTATTCTAAAGGCTGTCCAGTGACTGTTCATTCCAATCCAAAGATAGAGAGGACACAACTAACAGTCTGTTAATGGAAGAACCCAAATCACGATACTCATCCCTATGCTCCGAACACATTAAAATCCTTTTTTTTTGACCGTAAGAATAATTTTATAGAAATCAGATTCAACGAAGCATATAAAGGAACTAAAAGTCTGAAAGAAAACCAACTACGAAGTCCTGACGATCTGAAATTTTGAAACAGAGATCTCTGACTGTGTTTGGACAACAGCTTTCTTTTTTTTTTCCCTCAGAAAAACTGTTAGGACCCATACTTGAAAGCAAAAGAAAATGAGGCTGAAGAGTCCTCGAACCTCTATAATACCAGGTTCGAATAAAATACAAGATATCGGATACAGAAAGCACAATGCAATCCTCATTATAAAGTATGCAATATGAAAAGAGTCCAGCAGAAAATGTTTTTGTAAGAGTTTTCTGCACCTTTACAGGACTAAAGAAAATATACGGAGTCCACATCCGAGAGCAGCAGCATTTATGACATTAACCAAAGAACTACTTCAACACAGCAGCAAATCTTCTATTCAAAATTATTAAACATTTAGACAGTTGAACTTTTGTAATTCAGAAAAGAGAACAATACCTTTGATATTCTTTATACAGCAAGCCTTGCTGATGACGAATTACTGCAAATTTTCGCTTGTAGTCCTCTACTGCATCTTCTAATTGTTTAAGTAACTGTTCTTTGTTTTCCAGTTCCTAATGATTATTTTCCAAATAGAAATATTGAAGTGATTAATATAGATTTTAAACATGAAAGGACTAATCAAAATGCCCATTGTCCCTTGTGTTTTTCATGATAGATGCTTCTGTCATGAATTGTGTGAACTGCAGACATGAAATGTGTATTTTCTTTAGAAGCAACAGATGAAAAAAGTACAACAAACTTTGCATTCATATTAATAGGTGTGAAATAGTGCATAATTGCACTGTGGATTGCAGCCCTCAAAGTTCAAAACACCATGACATGTTGCTAGCCCACAAAGAATACTAATTGAACGTCTAACTGGAAAGCGATGTTTTCTTCTCATGTTCCCAAATACTCCTCTACTTTATAGTCACATACAGTTGAAAAATATTCTCTAATCAACAAAAGAAAAGTGACTAAAGACAGAATTAAATAATTTAATAATAATAAAAAGGCAAGTTCTTTTTACTACAGTTCTCAAAGAGTCAATTCTTCTTTACCATATGCTTGTCTGCTATGCTTCCCATGGGAATCACTGGCTTTGGTTTCAATGTATTTATGCCTCTTTTTACAAACGTTTTTGACAAATAATATTGACAAATATTTTTGACAAAAAATGGAATGAAAATTCATATGGTAAATAAATAGAGACCTTTGCTGTACAGAAAAAAACTGTTCAGAGTAGGATTTGCACATGCAGACTCAGGTGTGGAATCCAGACAGCAGTAAGAGAGAATTTCTCACAGAAAGAGTGCAACTGCAGAAGTAGAAGGAAGAGTGGGCAAATATTTAGATCAAAATTCAGATTAAAAAAAAATTTCTGAATTATTGTAAAAAATTGAATTAAGTATTACCTTCCAGGTTTACAACACAGCAAAATACTTACAGTTTTAAAAAAACTGAATAACCCAAACAGTTTACTGGATGTCAGGACTTCAAAAAATTTTTGGAGAGTTCTTCCATGTCCATACATGGCATGGTACTAGATTTTGGAGGAATTAGCTATATGTTACAAATATTCTTAATATCAAGGAGTAAATGAGTTACCTGTATAAGATGTATTAAACATTCATTCAGAGAATTAATCATATTAACACTTGAAGGAACAATTCCTTCTGGAAGATTCACTGTTTGGAAGACAATATTGGCACCTTCTGACTGACGTAATAAGCAAATTTCATTTTTCAGTTGTGCAATCTAAAGAATAGAAACAAAAACATAAAGAAGTAGCTCTTGCTATTCAATTAAAAAAAAAAAAATCACTGATGAAAAATATATTGTTTTCCTGTGCTACATCAGTTGTTATTAACAACCTAATTCACTTCCACTTATATTCTAAAGCATTCAAACAGTCTTTAAAGTAACCTTTTAAAAATGCTGTGATTCCATAAATCATTAAATGCATAATATCTTAAGCCAATTTTATCAAATGACTCCAGTAATCAGGGCAGCTTCACATACCTAAGGATTCACACAGTTTTATTCCAAATTGTTTAAAACACAGTGCATTTCTATCTCTCTTAAAAAGATGAAGTTTTGGACAGAATTATTGCAGTGGTTATTTGATGGTTTATCCTAAACAAATCTTTGCCTTTTCATTTACCTTCTTAAAAGCTCTGTGGTTCTCTACTCTAACAGTACATAAAACACTAGTCTAGAATATTAGTTACTGGCAAATCTTTTTGCATCACCAAAGCTGTTCTGAAAGGCAAATTTAAATTTGGCTTCTTGTAAGGTAAAATCCCATTCCTCATTCCTGCCCTGGAAGAAGCATTCCACAGAATCAACTGTACAACTTAAAACAAGATACAGGATTTTAGAGAACGATTCATCATTTTAGAACACTTAATCTCTGTTACTTATTTATAAATATCAAATGCAAGACTAGTAGCTTTCTGAAGAAATAAATCTGTGAGCTTTTTCGGGCACAGCTCTCCCCAAAAGATAGGCATGCTTGGTGTTTAACATGATAGGATATTCCAAGGATAAAATAACATTAAGAAGAGTAAGATTTGAACTTAAAATGAACTTAAAATGGTAGATCCAATACATAAATGTAATCGAGATTTGTATAATTACACTGTTCGCATAAGCTAAATTCAGTATCTTATAGACTGTGTGATTTTGTTCTAAATTATCAGAGCAGCCACTTTTCAAGTACAAAATAAATTGTATACCTTTTCATTTGCATTTGCCAGCTGATTAGAGAAATTCATTGCCTCCTTCTGAGTCTGTTTCAGTTCCTGTCTTAATTCTTCATTTCGACCTGTAAGCTGGTCAACCTGAGCTTTCAAGTGCGCACTAGCATCAAAGATTCCCTCTGAATTCTTTGACTCCATTGCCTAATGCAGTAAACATTTAATTAACAAAACAGAGAAAAAGTGCAGAAAAGCTTTGTTTTTTCATAATAAACTGGAGCCCGCAAGCTTAGACTACATGAAATTAGCAAAAAGCATGAAATTCTAACTTTTAAAAATCTACTTATCAGTTTTCTGATGGTATATTTGCCATAGACTGTGATTTAAATGGTTAAATTTTCCTGTAAAAACACTGATTTTTTTGGTAAGATGTTTGAATAAAGCTTTTTCTTAGACATTTCCTGCAGGTCCCAGACAGATAAAAGATGTGCAAATGAACTTTTACCTAAGCTTTATGACTGGGACAATAAACTTGCCAAAGACAGTTTTATACTATCCATCTGAAGATTTTTTTTTTTTTCATTTTTATTGGCAATCTCTTGTTGCTGTATATTTTTAATTTGCATTTTTAGAGAGGTAGCACATTATGTACTGCTACTTGTAACTAAGGAAGTATATGTATAAGGAAGCTACTATTTAATTATACAATAACCTAATAATTGAGGAGGAAAAAAAAAAAAGCCTGTAAATCCTATAAAGCTAAGTAATACTTTAGAAAGCAAGCTTACATTAACTAAACGATCCAGACTAGGGATTATTAAGGCTGTTTCTCCTCCCTTCACACTAGGATCCTTCTGCATTTCCTTGACAGCTTGCAATATTTCTTTCATTCCTTGTTCAAGTTGCTTATTCTCTTCTGATAATTCTTTTACTGTAATAAAAACTGTTAATGTGTCTAAAAGCACTGAAAAAAGGAGTTTAGGTTTCCTAGGACATTTCATCATAATACTTGTTGATTTGATATATAAAAACAATGTTAATATTATACACAGACATAATCAATTAGGAAGTTAAAAGTAGAGCTGCTAGGGACATCTGGAGAGTGTATTTTGCTGGAGAAATACCAGCAAAACAATAATGAAATGCTTCATGGGAGCACATTTGACTTTATTGAACCTTCCAGTCTTCTATGTTTCCTGCCACTTTTTTCACTTCTTTAGTAGCCTGTCTGACTGGCTTTCACAAATCCAGAAACATGGCTATCTTGGAAATGTTTGGGTGTAACAATGTAGTATATAGGAATTGCCTGAATTCCTGCTGCAGACTGGGAAAAAAGAACATTTAAATTATCTGGCTGTAATAAGGACTCGCAAGACATACAGTTTTCCTGCCACCCTTAGTTTCTCCGTGGAATTCCAGAGTTTCCAGCACACAGCAAGAAGTCTGGAAACTTTAAAAAAAACAACAAACCTGTCAGGACATTCTCTGCATCTTAACAATATGACTAACTGTCCTGAAGACCCAGGAGTGAACTGCAAAACTGGGAGCAGTTTGAGCAGTTTCGCCAAGTCTATTTTGAAAAATAAAAAAGAATTTTTAGAATTCACATTCTCTGGGAAAAAAATAAGATTCCTGTCTAGAGAAATTAGCATTATTTTTATTTCAGAGTTTGCAAGCAGTGCCCTTCAGCTACCATACATATATACGTAAGCAACAAGTGGGTTTAATTTCCCAACACTTCCTTGGAGCCAGAAAAGCACTATAATTACACAAGTAAATTGTATAATTGTTATACTTCGGATCACTCACAGACTTAAAGCCCTTATTAGGTCTGATTCAGGAAGGAAAAACATGAGAGATCCTATTTAATGTATTTAGTATGAATAAACTATGTTTCATGCACTATCATTAATTTAAGTTTTAAAATTAGCAACACTATATATGTATTTATACACACACACACACAAAGATATACACTAATATAAACACAAAATTTTAAAAAAAGTCATTAATGAGAATTCAAAGAAATTCCAATTCGATAAATGCCATTTACATTCATTGTTTTGTAATTATTGTGTTCACACCTAGACCAATTCACAACCATAATTTCCACAGTTCAGAAGTATATCAGAATGATTGTATAATAACATCCTATGTACACAGCAAATTCAATCATTGTGGAAGATACTAAAGTAAACTGCATTTAAAGCAGAAACTGTAAAGTCAGATATTTGTGGTCACAATCACAGAAACAGAACAACTAAATAAGCAAACTATCTGCAGGTACCTGATAATATTTCCTAGTTTTAAAACAGGTTGCAACTTACATTTAGATTGAAATTTGGCTATTAAAGTCCTGTTCTTCTCCAAATCTCTCTCTCTCATACTTAATTCATTTGCAAGATACTCATTCTAAAGAAAAGAACAAAGGAGACTCAAAAATGGTAATTTAGGAATTTTAGTATTAGGATTTTCCTGAAGATTCTGTGGTTAAATGAGAATAAATGCTTGAAAATATTGCTAATCCATATATATTCAACAGTGAAATTACATACTATGTAAACCAAAAAGAGGCATTATATAGAAGGCAACAATCAAAGAAATAGCCTCTTCTTCACAGCAACAAAATTATCAGGAAAAAATTATTCAAACCACAAATAAACTTTATATAAATATTTATCCTGATTTGTTTTTTTAAAAAAAACTTGTACTACCTGCACTGCCTGGCTTCTGCATCTTTCAAGATTTAATTCTGTATAACTATTTAGCATAGTCTTGATCAACAAATCTCCGGATATCTGCTCATTCTAAAAAAACCCCAACAGTAAGTTATTAGTATAGCATTCTATCTCCATTTATATACAAAAAATTATATTTTCAAGACTTATCTTCCAAAATATAAAAAACCCACTTCTACTGAAAATGCAATTAGTAGGCATTATTCATTCCACAGCTTGGCTAACACAGTATTTTACGAGAAATCACAACAGCAAAGCATACTCCTGCAGAATGGAAAAATTGTTGTATAATTGAAAAAAGCCTGATGCATACAGACTTATACTTTCCATTGATCAATTATGTAGCTCAACAGGCTCAACAGAAATGCCATCAGTTCCAAAACATTTCAGTTACAGATAGGAAAGACCTATTTTCTTATCTTATACATTGTAACCATGATGTTTCCTCATCACATTCTTAGATGGTTTGTCCCCATCAAAAAATACACAGATTCTAGTTTTAGCAATCTAACGTTCTAGTCCCAGCCTTTTTTCAAATTTGGAGTATGCCTTCATGAAAATTTCCCATATGAATCTCCTGCCTGAAATGCAACGGCAACAGAGATGGATTCACTGGAAGAATTACACAAGGTGTATCCCATATAACACTGTCTAGGGAAACGTGTTCTTGGGTCATGCAGCAGTTGGAGCAACAGTCTGGTACAGACCAAAAGTCTGTGAGACTCAGGGATTGGCTTGATCCATGCCCCAAATGTATCTCTAGCAACCAAAGCAATGTCCTCCACTATACAGAAAACTAACACAGCATTTCAAGGTACCAATTTAGGAAGCTACCAGTGAATAATTTTTTTGTATGATTGATCATGCGAATAAAAGAAACCACAGCAAGCATCCTGAAATCAACTTCTTCTTTCACTGAGTATAAAAAGTTTTTAAAAACCCCTTTGAGAACCTAAAAGATTTTATCATTAGAGATCATTTTAATAAACAATGGAATTTTTCATTGGAAATCTTTTTTTCTGAAAACAGGTACACATTATCTTTGTCAGTTGGCAGGGAAATGGATAAAAGGCTAGAAGAATCAACTCAGGAACTTCTTAGATGTTTCCCAGAAGTAAAGGCCTTTTTCATTCCAAAAGTCTAACTTTACACCACCTGTTCACTCTGGAGGTAGGAGACGTCCTCTAGTCAAATAACATCTGCGCCTTTTAACAGAAATCTCATCTTCTATCTTTCATACCAAAGGACCGATTCAGTCCCTCCTTCATTCAACTAACACTTGTAAATTACCATTTGTATTTCTCTGTATTTATTTAAAACAATTTTTAAAAATAATTCTCAAACTATGTTCTTTAAAATACAGTTGCAACAATTGGTTTATATGAGATGCAAGGCTGTACGCACTAATGAGAAAAGTGATGAATACTTTGTTTACACAGACGTGTGTAAGGTCTTAGAATAAAAACTGTTCTCTATTCATACCCATCTATGTGCATGTGCACGGGTGTTGTGCAAACTTTTTCCACTGACAGAATGAAAATACAGGCCTACATTTTTCAGTCCTGTGTCAACAAATAAAGTGCAAATTAATGACTTGGCACTTCTTTTTATTAGAAGAAAAAATGCCCAGTTCTATTAGAACTATCCTATAGCTTTAATTAATAAAGATGGAAGTAAACTAACACATCTTTATCATTTGAATTTATCTTCTCAATAACTGCAACAGATATAAACATACACATGCTATAAAGGTGTCTCACCTGTGATCTAAGAAGGGCTAATTCTCTCTTCAATTGTTCTACGAGACTTTCAACAGGATCTACCTGACCTAAGTGTTCCGATTGTCCATTTTCAAGTCCACTTTCTGAAGTTTTTACTTGTAACAATTCTGTTAGGCATTTATTTCCTTCTCTGTCTTCTTGAAAGGTAGTTAAATCAGAAAACTTTACTTGCGAATAGTCTTGCTTATGCTTCAATGTCATTATTCGTGTTTTGTGTGTTACTGGCTTTTCAAGAGCTGATGCGCAAGAAATCAGAGACATTTTGCTGAGAGAGAGTCCTGGGCAAAAATCTTCCTGACCTGTTTGGTCTGAATTAGAAGTTATGGACACTTGATTCTGAAAAGATGGTTTGTTTCTGTAATTTCGGTTATTTACCTCTGAGGTCTGACACACTTGCTGATAGGCAGAAAATGAACCTGAGTAGTCAGATTTTAAGTCTTTCAACATCTCTCTACTGTCTGTACAATCTGTTATCCCTGATGTCTGTGTAAATTGTAGCTCTGGTGATACGAAAAGCTCTTTTATACTAAGAGTTTCAGAATTACAGTTGTCATTAACTAGTTGCCACTCTGTCACATGTTTTGAACCTAAATGAACTGAAGAATTATTTCTATTTTTTTCCAAGTGATCTAAATTCTCAAGTATGCTGGAAGTTCTTCTAGGTAGATTTCCCACAGTCTTACTGTTTTCAGCTATGTATTTCTCTGACTTCAAAAGTCTAACTGGTGCTTCTCTATCTGCAAGTGTGTTTCTCCCTTCCATGTTACACGAGCTAGCCTATACTCACAAAAAATAGAATATTCATTAGTCTTCCAGAAGAATTCAAATTATTAATTTTTTGATTTTTTAAAAGCAGTTAATAAAAGCACCTAGAGAAATATTTGAACAGATTTTTACAAAACAACATCATTTTTATTTTGAAAGAAATACAATAAATGTTTATGAACTTGCTTTATGAACCTACCTTTGCTTTTACTTCAGCAATATCATGCCTGGTCAAGAAATCCAACTTCCTCTTATTCATTCCCTTCTCTTCAGTAAAGCTATCAGTTATCTGCACATCACCAGCATCCAATCCTAATTGCAAGTAAATACAAGTAATAAATTATTATGAATTTTTAATTGGTCTCCAAGCAAGGGAACATATGCCATTTAGTATATCTGAGTTCTAGTTTTCTACCTGCAAAGTAACGAGCTGTAAACCTCTCCATTTGAGCATATTATGCTTCCCTGGCTGGCACAGAATTAAAATTTTAAGATTTTTGAAACACATACATTATATAGATTTACTGGAAATCATGGTGAGATCATGCTGCACCTAAGAACTGCAAGCCAATGACACAACTCTCAATGCTGCATTACTAGCCATCACAAGTCAAAAAGCTACTGGGCTGTAAGACTATGGAAATACAAAACCACCCACCTCTTCCTACAGATTCAATGAAATGTGTTTAGCCTCGTAATTTAAACAAATGGGTAAATATAACATAGCAATACTAATAAGTATAGACAGCATGTTTTTGAAAGGACAGTTTATAATAAAAAAAATTCCTACCTATTGTTGCAACTCTTCTTCCTTTCTCCTGAGCCAACTTACGAACCTGTTTTTTCAGTTCAATTCTTTCCTCTTCTAGTCTTTCAATCTGCATATTATTATTCACAGATCAGTATTTCATTTTGTTCAAATACATTTTTATAATGAAGCTCTTACACAAAAATAGCATTTATCACTTGCCTCTTGCAAAAGAATCTGGTTTTCAGCTCTATGTTGCTGCTGCCTCAGTGCTTTGCTGTTTCTCAATTCATTTAAATCAATCATTGTCTTTGGCTCAAGACCTAAAACACAGTATATGCTTTATAATTATTCATTAAGGAGGAACATTAATGTTAGTAATCATTAGAATGCAGTTAATTTAAATCAGAACATGACTATTCAAGTAGAATTAAAAAAATAATATGTTGATAGTTGAATATATATAAGTATTTCTATATATGTACATACATCTTACGCTCCATTTAATAACCCCAGAAGAAAGCATAATTTTACTTCAGTTACTCAAAACCCAAAATGCAATAAAATGCCACCTAAAATTAACTATATTTATGTTTAGATTCTTCTATGTAAAACTAAGCCTGTCCAAAGTTTTCTCTGTGTTTTTCAATCTAGCATTACAACTTCAGTATGTTAGGGTTTCCAAATACCATATTATGAAATTAATTAAGCAGTGTACAGTCAAAGAGGAATCAAAGCCAAAAAAGCACTACAAAACCTATTCTCCTACTTGATTCAGTCAAAGCAACCAGTAAGCCAAGTTTAGTCATGCACATTCAAGTTTAGCCATGTACATTCATGCAGTTTGTCCTAACTAACTAAAACTACTTGCAAATAGTAGCAGAATATACAAAATGATTTCCAACTAGTTACTTGGTATCGTAAAAGATTTCCATGATATAATGTGATTTCAATTCTTACACAACAAATAATTGAAAATGTAATGGATTTAGCATACCTAAGCGCTCTCTGAGTTCTTCATTTTCATCAAGAAAATCATTTATTTTAAGTTCAAGTTTATTGACTTCCTTAATTAACGTTTCAATCTCATGATCTCGTATTTTGATTTGCTTTTTAAAATCTTTTATTTCAGCAACAGCTTCTTCCAAACCATATATTCCCTGTAAAAACCCAAATGGAAAGTAAAAACAAAATAACCAACAGAAGATATAAGAAAATAAGTTATGAATCTGTCTTTCATCATTACAGAGATAAGAAAAGACGTTTTTCAACCTGTATCACTCTTCTGCACTATGCTTAGTGAAAAAAGTTACTGAATATAAAGCAGATCCTATAAATCTGTCTTTTTACTACAGAGGAGTCTCTGCGTATTTCAAAATTGAGTCCTCTTACTACATGATCCTTCGAAGAATCCTATCTTAAGTGTTCAATTACTGTTCAATGGACTTCAGAAGCCCATATGAATATGTTAAAACTGACAACTTGTAAAAATTGTTAAGTGTGCCTAACAAATTGCATGCAGTCAGTAACCACTAAATGTTGTTATGAAAGAAAAGAAAAAAAACCAAAACAACAGCGCCAGAAGTCATTCATTTAATTTCTAATTAGAACACAGTCAATAAAAAATGGAAGGACAAAATGATCTCCTAAAATATGATGAAATACCCTGTCCACTCTGACAAATTGTTTACCAGTTCATAGTCTCTCATCCGTTTTAGAGCCTCAACAAGCTCTTTGTCCTTTTCTCTAGCATCTGCTTCTGCTAATTCTGCTGATTTCTCAGCCTCCTTAGTTCTCTCTTCTAGCATTTTTAACTTTGCTTGCATATCCCCAATACGATTCTGATGAGCAAGAGACGAGTGACCTGGAAAGAAAAACCTTGATCTGTTTACAATTCGACTAGGAATTCTTGCTATCAGCCATTAAGCAAGAAAGAAACATTTCAGATTATGTTATAAAGGAGATCTTCATTTTCTGCTCTTTTTAATTAAGTAATTACAAAAGACTACATATAAGAGCTTTTTTTTTTTACTAATTGTTCATTCAAACAATATTTATAAGAAGTAAGTGCACATAAGGGATATCAGAATTTATTTTGAATTGCATGCTACTACTCATTTGCAATTCCTGATAGAGCTGAGACCTTATATGTTATGCTCTAACCCTTACAGACCAGGTATACTTTTATTAGGCACCGTATTACCCATAAAGCCCACTGAAGTACTGTGAATAAATTTAAACTCTTCACAAATGTTTAATAAATGGAAATGAACAAAAAAATTAGAGACTAATATTACTCAAATACTACAAATATTTTTCTGTATTTGTAGAGAATAAAGAATGCACAATTTGTGGTTTCTTATTTTCCATTCTGTAGATATTAAAATAAAATGGTCATGTTACCTTTATCTTTTTGGAGATCATTTTTAAATTCCTCAATAACAAATGCATTTTGTTCCATTTCTTTGGTATACTGTTCGACTTGCTCAGTAAGCAATCTTATCTGAGCATCTCGCTCTTGCACACCCTACACACACAAAAAAATAAACTCCATTAAAGAATTTTTCTTTACTGACAGGCAAGCTACCAATATAGAACACCACACAGTAAATGAAGAAATTAAAAGTAGCTAATACAAAACAATTTATAGAACATCAAATATACTGTACTTACAACATAGAGTTCAGATATCTAGAAGTTGGGTATATAAAGGCAAAGCAGGAAAAATAAAAGGAAGAGTAAAAATAAAGCATACAAACACACAAAAAATAAAAGCACTATTTTAGTATATAAATTTTAAATGGAACAGTTCTCTAAGAATTAGCCAATATATGATGAAAAGTTTGAGACGATACAGGTTTCTTACAGCTTCCTCATAAACAATTGCCCGTGGGAACCGCGAGATACAAGCTCAAGGTTGGAAGGACTAACAATCCATTATACATGACACCTGTATTGCAGACTGCCTTTCAGCAAGTCATCCAACTTTTAAAAATTCCTATCACACCTTGTTTTGCATGCATATACATCCACAAGTACACACAGAGTGTGAAAGTGATTTCTATTATACTATTTCTGTACTTATACATGAACTTTAGAAATATCACAGAGAGATTAATGTTATTTTTTCTGTGATGAATGAAAAAAGAGGAAAAAGAGAAAAAAAAGAGACTTGGAAAAAAGTTACAGAAAGTAATTATAATGTAAAAATCTCAAGAGTTGCTGACGTTACTTTATACCAGTGTTATGAAAAACAAAAGCTCAGGCTTTCTTAGAGGACAAATATAACCACATTTCAAATGTAAAGGTAAAGTTGTAAGGAGCTAAACATAACCCTTTAGAATGTAAACATACACTGAACCATAACAAGCTCAGTCCATTTTGAGTTAAAACACAGTGCAGTAACTTGATTTAATTTTTAAGTGTCTGCTTTAAAAAGATGCTTATTTCCACAAAACTGTTCAAAATGTCATACTAATGGTCATCCAAAAAAGCAACCTCTACAGCCATCTAGTCAGCTAAAACCAGACTCTACAACTGCTTACCAAAGTTACTGTCAGCTGCCTTCCTCTTCTAATCATCAGAGGCTGATTTGTACTTAAGGTTTTTTTTCTCCTGAGAAGCTATCTGTTCCTACTTTTGGAAGACTGCATAAATATATCTCACCATACTGCTCAGTCTACAAGGGCCCAACATGTAACACAAATGTCGTGACACATTTATTTAAAAAACTTGAAGCAAGGCAGGAAATCATCCTGGTATCATACAGTATGCTTTCTATAATGTATATTTCAGTGTTCCTAATGGGCCGTGTTATTTATTTATTCTTTTTATGTTTTTCAAGAAAGTGGGGAAATTAAAAGTCATAAAGAACTATGTAATTTTGCATGAATATGAGAGATACTTAAATTCAGCCAGCTCTATCATGGGCTGAACCACAGACTTAATAGTATGGCAACAGGTGAGACAAAGGAACACAGAAAATTAAACACTAGGTAAGACTCTTCCTTGACTAACAAATTTAGAGGACAAAAACTAAGCTATAATTTAAAAACATTAAATTACGGATGCTTAGATGTTAAATCAATCACTCTACTAATAGTTAGAAAAGATAAAGATGAAAGTAACAGAACCAACTACCAAGAGCTCAATTCATACATACAGCAAGAGAAGTTTCCTTTGTGCATTGTCTATTAAGCTAACTTTGTAGTGGAATGAATCAACCTGTCTCATAATTCTCAAGTATAAGTAACACATATCCTGGTATTGCAAATTATGAAAGACTAAATAATTATTTGGTCACTAGCATATTTAGTGAATGGTAATCTCTATGTGTGTAATTTCTCACATAGACTGTACCTGCTGAAGGGCCATTATACTGTTTCTGTCTACATCAAGTTGGGCCATTTTCATTTTCTCTTTCAAGTTAAACAACATTTGCTGATACTCTAGGAGTTCATCATCTTTTGAAGCCAAGATTTGCTGAAAAGAAGATAAAATACCATCAGAACACTTGAAATAATTCCTAAAAATAATTTTTAAAGTATTAAAAAGTACCTTCCATTCTTCAACTTTTGCATTTACAGCTGCCATGAGTGGATCGTCTTCCTCATTCTTTGCCTTCAGCTGGTCTGAAAGCTCCTGAACCTAGAAATGCCATTTGGATGAACATCGTATCACAAAAATGTTTTGCTTAACCAATGTATATGTACAAACACATTACATCAAGCACATATAATTTAACAGATTAGCACTACAGCAGCAAGGGAAGGCCATGACTCTTAAGAACAGAGTATGACTAACATTTTGTACAAAAAAATCTTGTGACCTGCAGTCAAGTTTTAAAATTTGCACCAAATTTAAAGATCACGCTACTTTTAGAGAGTGTTATTTCAGTAGAGCGCGTGTTTTTAACTGGGTATGTTGAGTGTTTTTTAATTTAAGCTAAAATATGAAAATACAGTATAAACTTAAAAAAAATTACATTCAATAATATAAGTCAGTTCTTACTTGAAATTTGTACTGTTCTTTCTCTTTTCTTAACTGATCCATAACAATATCAGATTGTTGCACAATTCGTTTCATTTTGTTATATTCATTAGTCATCTTCTCCATTTCCTTCACTGATTCCTCAAGATTCTTCCTCATTTCTTGGTTTTGAATGTCTAACTTCTCATTAGCTTCAGTCAAATTCTGTAAAATTAAAGAAAAAGCTGCTTTTAAAAAGTGCACATCTTAATACCTGAATAAGCACTCAAGTGATAGCTACCTTAAATGTAAGACTTGAAAGTCTTACATGAAATTAGCACAGGAGACAGTATTTCACTGCTAGGTCATCAATTTCAATAAATCCTAACAGCAAATAAAGAGACACATCTCCCATTGCCAGTAACTTCATTACCTCTGCCAGATTCACAGATGCAGAGTATATGCATCACAGAACCCAACTGCATTACAAATTCCCTTACTCTACATGACTTGATCTGTAAATTGACATAGCTTTGTGCAAAACACTTATTGTCAGTAACAGTCTAATAAATACTCAGTAGCGTGCATAGATTTTACCTGAATTTCATCCAGATACTGGACAAGCTCAAAGTTCTTTTTGGACAACTGTGATCTGTAATCAGAATCCTCTCCTCTTCGTAATAGAATTGATTCTTTTTGAGAATCTATTTGCCTCTGATAGTCAACTACATCCTGACGCAATTGTTCGTTCTGCACAGAAAACAATCCAAACTTAAATCTATTTTGAAGAGTTGAAGACAAGTTGTTGCTTTTCTAGCAAGCTAACACAAAGAGCTAAGACAGTCAAAACCCATCCAAATTCCTACAGTCTGCTTTTAAAGAACTTAGAAGCCTCACCTTTCTCTTTATGCGTTTTTTCTTCAGATTAAAAAGGAGAGAACAAGACCAAGAGAACAAAGCATGAAAAACATTAGAAATTATCTTTGCTTTAGGAAGAAATAGGAATCAACATAGAAACAAAATAAAATAGTTTTCTGTATACCTGTGCATGCATGTACACACACACACAAGTAAAAGGGCATTTCGAGGAATAATTCTCAAGGTTTCCTCCCAGGACATTAATTTAACTTTTGCTGTCTGTTTTATTCTCTCAGAGGCCAAGATTACAGGTATTAAATGCTATAAAGCATGCATTTTTTTCTAAAAACAGCTAGAAAAAATGTTTCAAGAGAATGATTAAAAAAAAAAATTATAGTAATAATGTTAACCCTATCTTTGCATTTATTGTTATATTAACTATTGACTTTTTATAATTTTATTTTAACCGGTCAGACAATCTTAGCAAAAGCAGCAAGCATAAACTGAATCCTGTCTAATATCTACTAAATCTTTTTGTCAATAGTATTTAAGAAAAATACTAAAAATTCAAAACACAAAATCCAGACAAAATTAATGCACAGGAGGACTATGTAAATTCAAATGTAGACACCTCCTGACCTCAATTAACTAAGTTTCTTTGGAGCAGATGTACTATATATTTGCTAAATGTGATTAAAATTCCATGTTCTCTTTGTACCAGTAACCAGGAAATGTTCTAAACCAGAATTAAACATCATGCTGCACCAAAGATTATAAATACAGAAAGCTAATAATATCTTTATACATAAAAATACAATGAATCAGCAATAATTCTTTACTAACCTCTCTCCTTAATTTGATGTTTTCATTTTCGGCATCTTCATTTCGAAGAGCAAGCTAGAATGAGACGGAAAACCTTTATATGTATCACTAACACCACAAACTACGAAAACAAAGAATTCCAGAAACAAAACAGAAAATGAATGCATAGTGGTCCTATTTAATCAGTTTTTTTTTTAATTTCAGAGGCTCTTTTCAGAACACTGACTTTTCAAAAGATGTGTCAGAACACCTTTTAGAGATTTCAAGCTGAAGTCCTTCTTACCTGTTCATTCACTTTCTTCTCTTTTTCCATTTCTTTTTCTATATCTGTTAACTGTCTCTCTTTTTGTTCTAATTGTTTTTCCAGTTGGCGGATCTCATCACGCAAAAAACGAGTATCACGACCACCAGCAGATCTTTGTGCCATCTTAAGAGCATTAAAATAATGTTATAAATACAGTACAGTTCTTCAAAATAGAAAGAACTAAAAAACCAAAGCAGATGCTAAGACTAACATGCCTAATGTTCAGGAAAAGCAACAGGAAGGGCTCACTAGCTTCTTTCAATAAAACCCAGAAAGCTCTAAAAATAAATGGGATTTATTCCAAGTATAAAAAAATTCATTGTACATACAGCTCTTAGCAAACCTGAGGCTGGTGAATATTCAAAAGCCAATAAAAAGTATTAGCTAAAATGTAGGGCTATTACATCCCTTTACTAGATTAAATGCAAGTCTAAAAAACCTCATTAAAGAAAAACCATCAAACAGCACTCTATAAACTAACAAAATTTTAAAACATACCTCTAATTCATTCTGAAGTTTCATCACCTTTGTTTTAAATTGATTTTCTGTTAAAATAGAACAGATATAGTGAATTACCCAACAAGGTAAAATGTACATAAACCAACAATGGTTAACCTTGGTCTTTAAATATTTGGCTTCACTGAAGCACTTTACTTCACAGCAGCTGGTATTTTATTCCATTCCCTAAACTTGAAAGAAACCCTAAAAAATACATTTAACAAACCACTTAGGAACATCATAAAAAGGCTTGCTTACCACATTTGGCTTGCTCTTCCCCAGCTTTTTCAACTTCTTCTAGTGCCAGCTCTACCTCTTGAGCTTTCATCTGGGAAAAAATTATAGTAAACAAAGAGGAAATATTTACTACTAACGTAAATGAAAAGATTGTTCCATAGACCTCATGTTTAAAATGATGAAAATATTTACAAAAGAACATTGATTTTCTCTCTTTAAACAAATGAAACCACTCCCATTTTTCCCCATGCTCACAATGAAGAAGTTCAGGTTGTTGAAATATCTTCTTTAGGAATTTATTCTACAGGGCTACCTAAACATTCAAAAGCATACTGCTGAGAATTAAAAACAGTAAAAAAGCTTCTCTAAAACATGTGCTAACCTACGTTGCTGTTACTTCTTGCTTTCAGTACATCTATGAGTAAATACAAGAAAGTATGATAGATTTATAGGATCAGTTTTAGGCAGTGTTTCTTCATCCATGGTGACATTTTTATTTACTCTAAAACATCAACCTACCACAAAAACGTCTATTAAAGTTAAAGTCATTACCAGTAACTTACAACTTCTAACCAATTTTTGAGATATTTGTTTGTATTTTCCATCTATAAAACTAAGGTTCCTTAACTATCTAACTATGTTAGTCCTATTCACTTTAATTCCTACATGCCATAATCCCAACAGCAACAAGCTGATACTTTGGTGCAAGCACACATTTAGCATATAAATGCTCTCAGGAGTAACCAGTGTTCAGTGCAGGAAAAGAAAAAAAAGAAAAAGAGAGTAATGATGCTTTCATTTAAACAAAAAATAAACAAATGTATCTGCAGAATTGTAGAAAGTGAGGATTAATACAAACCTTCATTAGTGACTGAGTAATTTTAAAAAGGTGTATCAGGTGTTCCGGAGTTTCAGTTATTAAGTCTTTCCCATCAACCTATGGAAAGAGACAAGAGTGTCTTTATACAAATATCAATGAAATCCACAAAATAAATAATTTATGTATGTGAAGGATCAGAGACAGTTTAGGGAAGAATTCATAACAAAACTCTTATGTTCTGTTTTCCCCTTGAGTACCTTGGACATGGTCTCCAGCAACCTGTCCGCTAGTTCCTCTTGACGAGGCAGAGCATCTGGATCAACTTTCATAAGCTTCTTCCAATCTAAAATGGGTGCCATATTGAATTTATAATTTTTCCTGGAACAAAAATCAAAATAACAATTATCAGACATTATCTCAAATGATTTGTCAAATGATTTAAAGGAGGCTGGCCACTGAACCACACAAGATGATTCTAATAACTTTATCGATTTTGTAACATTGATTAGCATTGCATTCACATTTTGCTCTGCAAACAAGGACACTACAGTAAAACCTTTTTTTTTTTTAAGTTAAAAATTACATCATGCATACTCAATGAATTTGTGACACTAACAGTGACGATCAGGACACACATGAAACCTCTATTTTAACTTTAATATCCTTCTTTTCGTCCCCACCTCTCAATGCAGCATTTTTATGTTAAGGAACAAACACAACTGGATGCCATTTGAACCAGCCCTTGTAGGATAAACATCTCCTTACAGTCACAAAATCATTATTTCTAATATTTAAAACACAACCAACACCTGCTTTAGTTTGATACCATGAGCATCCATTTCTTGACATTCATTTCTAAGATATTAAACTCTTGTATTAAATATCCTTTCCTTTTGACTAGAATACTTGAATTGATAAAGGACAGTAAACAACCTGGAAACTGACAAAAAAACCATCAGAAAGTGGTGCAAAGTTTTGTTCTACTGCTTACCTACTGGTTGCTGTGGGCCACAGTGACTTCTCATATAGCTGAAAGTCAATGCAGTATCTGAAAAAGCCAGAAGGGATTGGAAGTCTTGGATTATTCTATTCTCTGGAGCTGTCTCTAGCCTTTATAGTCAATATTTCAAAAATTAGATTCTGCCAAGTTTAAAATGGAACATTTTTTTAATCTACTTATTGCCCTAAATTATGTATATGACATAAATGGTTAAGAAAATTAAGAAAGAAATAAAACTAACTAGAATATTAAAATAATTATTATTCAAAAAACTAATGACACAGCAGGGATATATAATTTATAGAAAAAAATTAAGCTCAATCAATAACTGTAACAATGCTCTGTGCTGAGCATATTTTGAGATCTGTTCTATCGTGCACCCTGTTCATCATTCAGCAGTTTAAAGACTCAACAACTGAAACTTCCTTCCTTAATGAAAGGCTGAACTGGTATTACTTTCCCAAAAAATATGCCTAAGCAGTCTGAAAGAAGAGCTGTAAGACTTTGAAATCCAGCTGTATCCTTAAGGGAAGATAAAAATCAACCTTTCCTCATCTTTTCTGAATACATGAACTACTTGAGCGCTCCCCTATATTTACCATTTTTTCAGTGTTTGCTAAATATTTTAGAAAACATGCATTCCATATAATCCATGACTTTGTAAGGATGACATGATATATACATTTTTGCTTTTCTGCTTTGTCGTGGACGGCAAAGGAAAAATAAGGAAATCACATGCAGGTGCACACTGATCTTGGCACTCCTTCAGTTAATTGAATACTACTTGATTTAATTAACATACTTCTTTAAGGGTGTTTTTTTAAAGTATATTAATTTTTTCTTAAACAATGAGATGTAGGAATTATGGGTATGAAATGCCCAACAATCAAAACTATTCTGAAAGCAAATACACAACCTTACTACTGTTAATCTTTTCCTACCTTCCATCTTTCAAATCTCTTTTTCTCTTAACTTACAAAATAACATCTTAAGAAAGTATCAGTCCTAAAATTTTACCCGAAAGGAGAGATATCTGTACATAAACAAAATAATCCAACCTGGGAGGAGACCAGCTATAGTAAGGTGTGGGGGGCACAACCTAAGCATACAGTATGTTCCACAGTATGTACATACTTAAGGACAATAAGAGAGAACTTATTTAATTGAAAAGTTTTCCATCATAAAGTTTAGCTGATCCCTTGCCCTCAACTAGACCCTGTGCTTTTAGTTGAAAGATGATCTGTGTGGTGAGACACGGAGATCACGGTTCTACAAAAAGCGTGAAACAGACGTGCATTTGACACCAGTTATCACAAGATTTTCTTGACTTACTCAAGGAATCAAACATATATAAAATGGCCAGATGTTACAAAGTTCAGCAAGGGCAGATAGAAAAGGAGGTCTGGTGGGCATGTTTAAATACTGTCAGAATAACAATAATGTCCTGTGCTGCCTACAGGAAACCATGTAAAGAGGCAGCTAAGCTACCATGCAGATACCTTATCATCACAGTGAAATTAAGCACCAGTAGGAATGACTGTTCTTTTTCCATAAAGGTCTGTACAATGTGTAGCGCAGCCACGTATACTTGAGCAAGACTGAATACCAAGAAGTAGCATAGTCATGCGGGAAATGTGTTTTGCTAACTCCATATTATTTTACCAGGACTAACCCAGCTTAACCTACTTCTGATTTTCAAATCACATTACCCAGCTTGCTCTCATCTACTGGCTCTACAGGCACTAGATCTTAAATGAAAAGGCACAACCACAATGGGATCTTGTGCCGGGTTCCCATTTTCTTCCAATTTGTACATCCCAACACCGGGAATGATGCAGTGACAGACCACGATCCCTCCAGGATGCTGCCGAGAGACAATTTTGCCTCCATTTCATCTGACTCCGCTGAATTAACAAATCGCCTTATCTGCGTCCACCTTCATCGCGGGGCACAGCTGAGGCATCAGTCGAGAGCAGACCCAGCGGGTCTGGCACCGCGCCGCGACGATGCCTGCCCCGGGACGCTTCTGCCTGGGACCCGCGGCCCCGCTCCGCCCCCGGCCCCACTGCCCGCGGCGCTCCCGGGGGAGCGCGGGCCGCCCGGCCGGTGGCAGCGCAGAGCGCAGCGATCTTGGCCTCCTTCCTCCGAGCAGCGCCGCGCCCGCCGCGCACCCCCCGCCCCTTGACCTCACCGCTCCCCGAGGACGGCGGTGGCGGCAGAGGCCGCTGCTAGGCGACGCCATCAACTCTCCCGCCGGCTCCGCTCCCGGGGACCCGGATACCCGTGGGCGCGGGGAAGGTCAACGCTCCCGCGGCGCGACAGGCCCCGCGGTGCCAGCCGGGCACTCCCAATCCCGAGGTTCTGCACGGCCACACAGCGGGCAGACGGGCGGGGCAGGGCGCGATCCCGCTCGGGCGAACCGTTTCACCAGGGCAACGGCGCTGGGCCGCACCCCCACGCCGCCGGCGGCGGACTGCGTGTCCCAGCGTGCCGCGCGGCTCCTCCGGGACCACAGCTCCCGGCATGCCTCGGGGTCTGCCGGCCCGGGGGGCGGTTTCCCGACAGCCTTTGCTGGCCGGAGGGGAGGGGGGGTGGGGGGTGCTGTGCGCGTGCGCAGTGTGTGGCGGCGGCGGCGGCGGAGTGAGCTGCGGGAGGCGGCGCCGGCGCCGGTGAGGCCGCATCCTTCGCGGCCTCAGGTAGGGCGGGCAGCGGCGGGCTGGGGGCTGTTCCCCCACAGACGGGATTTGGGGGGCGGGAGGGCTGGGTCCGGCATAGCTGCTGCCCGCGGCAGTTTCTCTGCGGCGGCAGTTTCTCTGCGGCGGCGGGTGGTACTCTCTCCCCCGGCCCTGCCTGCCGGGCCTCATCCGTGAGCCCTCTGCGCCTGCTGAGCGCCGGCCAGCGGTGCGGCCTCGGTCCCTGGCGACGCTTCCGCGCCGCTTGAGCGGGGCATGGGCCCGCGCCCTGGCTCGGCCCGCTCCCTTCCTGGTGGCGGCCGCTTGCCCGGCCCCCTCCGCCCCCCACCCTGGCCTCACGTTTCCTGCCTCGCCGCAGGGCTGCGGGCAACATGCTCTTTCCCGCATGACCGGCTGACTGGAGGGCTGCAACACTGCCCAGATACGCATGTGCTTTATGTGTAAGCATGTAATAGTCGGGGCCCAGAAGATAGCTTGCAGAGCAGTAGAAGAAAAGATCACATCTATAAACTACTCGGATCCCTTGAGTGCTGGTGGGCAGCGAGGAAGTCTGAGCGTTGGTAGTAATCTGATGGCCCAAAAAGTTTGGGATCCTGTGTCTTAGCTAAATGCGTGTGGGCACATCTTTTCAAGTAAAAAAGGAAAACCAGCAACCACTTGAGGCGTGTGTATATCTGTATTCATTCGACAGCTGTGGAGAGCTGAAGATGATTTGTTTTTTATTTCTTAATGGAAAGAGAAAGGTGATCCTAATGGCATCTTTGGACTCTTGCCTTTTTCTGGATTATTCATTGTTTTCTTTCTCTTTGCTATCTCTTGATTAGTGTTGATACTTAACAAAGGCTGACAAGATGCAAGATGCTTGCATTCCTTATAGTTATGTGACTTGGTCCAGTCATGGCATAACTCTTAATTCTTGATTGAAAGTAAAGGCTTTTATACCTCAGAGATTGGTTAATTACAGCTCTATATTGGGTAAGAAAAGCAAACTTTTTATTTAGGGAAGGAAAAGAGACTGGATTATATTTCATGAGTGGGAAATGTTACTAAAAGTAAAATTCATTATAGTTAAATGTAAAACAATGATTTCTTAGCAGGTGGTACTTTTATAGGTGGAGCAGGTGATCCACAGAGCAGAATGCTGCCTCGCTACAAGATAAGCTTTCAGGAAATGGATCCTCCTGTGATACAGAAAATAAAATAATCCATTGATATTAGGATGCTTCTGAATAGGAACTCTTTTTATTTTTTTATTTATTTATTTTTTAATCCTCTTCATCAGGTTAACAAGCTGTTAAGGCCAGTATAGGTATTTAATGTGCTTCAGCATTTTTTGAGTGTTGTTCTGTTACAGAATCAACAGAAAATATGCCATTACATATACTGGTAGTGAAACCACATCTAGGTTATAATAGTGTAGTGCAGCCAGTGAAGAAGATTGATGCAGAACTAAAGGGGATTTTGAGGTGTACATGAAAACTTCCAAAACTGAAAAAAGAGTGAAAAGAATGGAAGTATTAACCCCACACAGAATGAGTAAAGGTTTAAAATACAGAATGGCTTAGAGCAAGTGAATTAGTTTTTCTTTTGTTCTGTGTCACATCTAATTGCGTGACAAACTTTGTATAAGTGGATCTTCTTTTGGTGGGAATACACACTTGTAGTTCTGGAGCCAAAGAGCATTTCAGCTCCATAGTACACAGCTTGACCTACCCTGATAGAAGAGTTAGGCATCCATGTTAAACCACAGTTTTAATAACAGTATGCCATTTCAAAGACCTAATACAAAAACTGCAATATGAAAGATCTAATGGAATGTTATTAAAAATACCGCAAGAAGTCATATACAGACCAAGCATACTAAATAAGGACATGCATAGCAGAGTCTAAAGGCTGTCTTTTCAGCTTATGCCACCCACATAGCTTTTTTTTGTTTATTCTTTGGAGTTAACAAACATGCAGTTTCTGCTCTTGTATTTCTAGAACACCGAGTGTTGATCTGTTTGATCAGCATTATTTTAGAGACACTGTTTTTGCATCAGTGTCCTACAAGGACAAAAAAAAAAACCAACCCCAACAAAAAAACCCCTAGAGGTTTGACTTTGAAGTGTGAGATTCTGTTAATTATTTTAAGGTATAGCATACCTTAAAATACAAACCATACCTATGTGGTTTGTATTTCAAATGACTGTTGCACCAGTTGCATTGAACAAATTGAAGCTAAACTGCTAGCTAAACCATTATCTTAATCTTGTCCATTTTTAAATGGTTTTATGTTTGAGCCTTGTTTGTACCAGAGTACCCTAAAATGTCCCGAGTGTTAGTTCGGCTGCTTGGTTGCCAGCAAGCTCTTCACAGTCTTCCCCCTGGGAAATCTTTCTTCTGGCCTGCAACACGTGTTCCAACTCCATGTCAGAGCTGCCATTCCTCATAGTTGATCCTTCAGAACTGTATGAAGAGAAGGCTGGGGAGTGAAGAGTGGTTCAGATTAGTCCCATTCCTCTTGATTCTGTAGTATTTGCAGAGGAAGGTTGCCACATTAAAACATTTCTTGTTATATTTGTTCTGCTCTAGGATCTCAGCAAGATGAAAGGGGAACCCAGGCATGTTTTGCATTCTTCCTCCTCCTGTCTTCCCAAATACTGCTTGCCTTCTATATGAGATTCAAGCCAAATAATTTAAATCTCGGCTGTGCATCTGAGTTGTTTCATACTGGAGTTGTACCTTGGAGTGACATTTTTAAGAGAAGACAAATTTAAAGGCTATGTTGGAAAGGGACAACAGAAACAAAACTATGGTATCTTTCTGTCATTAAACACTCCTATCAAGTTAGCAGAAAGAATATTCAAGTGAGCCAAAAATAAAAATACAGAAAGGGTGGCAAGTAGGCAAGATAAATTAGGACATTAGCAGAGAGCCTCAGAAGCTGAACTAAAATGCCATTTTTAAGTTACTATACTACTGAGTTTGGTAACCCATTGTGTATATCTCTGCTGATATTCATCAATTCAGCCACCAGCTCTTAGATGAACTTGTTGCTGACCTGTTTGAAAATAAAAATAAATTTAGGAGTGTTTTTAACAGGTCTTTGTTTTGTTCCACCTTTGATAATTTGATGGTTTTCTGTGTGAACTGAGAATGTTTTAAACAATTCAGGACCTCAGTGGTTATCAAAGTACGTCTCCAGAGTAAATGAGATGCATGGCTATTTTTTGGCAGCTCCTTTGTGTATGTCTATCCCTTCCCTGGCTTTAGAACTCCAAACAGGAGAGGGGGAAGCCCACATTTTATGATTAGGTATGTGCATAAATGCTCATTAGTTTGTTTTCAAAGCTTTTCAAGAACCTGCCTGATCCATGTGCAAATTGCCTGTTTTTTGTTTCCAGCAACCTGGAAATATAACACAAAATTAAGTTCCTTGAGATTTACATAGTAATTATGCTTCATATTGCACATGCAAAACGCTATTTGTCAAAGTGACTCTGTGGAGTTGCAGTCTCTGCTGCCTCACTGATGCTTACATTGTCATCTCCAGAGAACAGTTGCAGTTTGATTATGGTTGAAAATGTTAACATCTTGGTATGACTGAAAAGCATCAGGTGTATTTTTAATATCTATGAATGTTTAATAAAGTGTGAATTAAAATATTCTCCAAATATGAGATTTAAAAAAATCAGTCTTTAGATTGTAGTAACTAATGTTCTGTAACAGACAGTGAATAAGATGAATTTTAAAAAAAGTTTTCTGACAGCTTGAACTGACTTTCAAAATACTGACTGTATCAAAAGCTGCAAATATCAATAATATGTCAATTATGCTGAGTATTTTCAGGAGTAGTAAGAACTTTCATACAAAAGCTGGAACAGATTGAAACTTTGCAACTGGGACATCTGTTTGAGATGAATTTTAATGATCATGTTTTTTCCTGTCAGTTTCTGTGGAAATCCTGAGCAGGATTAGTTTTGGATGGATTATATGGATTGTACAAGCTTTTTCCCATACAGAAGTGCCATGGTTTTCAAATTCTCTATTACTGCCATTACCCATGTCTTCTGTTCTAAAGAAGAAAAAAGTGACTTGCGTAGAACATTTTCTTTGAAGCAGGCTTCATTGGAACAAGAGGTTATTATCAGAGGCCTTCAGGGTATAAAAGAGGCAAGTGCCATTACCCAGTAGAAGAAAAATTTTAAATGTATGTTTAAGTTACTACAAGTTAGGTAGTAAGATGTGTCTAATCAACACAAATATATTTGCTTCTGCAAGGGTCTGTTGATGTAAGGTGGCAGATAGCATGTTTGTTAGGTGATCCTAACTATGGAGTGCTAAATAGCCATTGCATATTTAGGGATTGCAGCTGTATTCCTTCCTAAATACATACTTCCTAATTTTTCCTAAATTCATGTGGGCAGAAAATGGCTTCCACACTCCCAAATCTCCCAACCGAGGATACTCTTAGAGGATCATTATGCATTTTTTATTTGTGTTGAATTTTTTTGTGCAAACTACTGTTATTTTGCAGTATGCAGTGCTGAACTGTCTGTAGTGTCATGGATTTGGTAGTGATTGTAGATAAATATTTTGTTTTCCTACTTTTTGAAAAGTTTTGGGGTTGGTGGTTTGGGTTTTTTTGTTTTGTTGTTTTTGTTATGTCTTACTCTTGTCTGTAATTCTTGAAGAAGACTGGATGAATTCATAGAGAGTTCTCAGCAAGTTTGAAGAGGAAGACTACATACCTTACAAGCCAAACCTGCTTGAGAGTTCTGGTTCTTGTCTGTCCTTTCCACTTAATGTCTCTGTACGCGCATGAAAACAGTACAGTGCAAAACGCAGATTTCTGTGCCAAACATCTTGAGAAAATTAGACTAACAATCAGGTGTTTTGCACAGCTTGGGTATTCCATTTTTCACAATCGGCTCTCATGATCATGCAGTTTCTGTATTGTAAGGCTTATCTTGGTGCTTATTGTTTTCATCTGTATATTCTTCATGACATGTTCAGATATTGTTGCAAATTAAAACATCCAACAGAGATCTTGGTAATAAAGTATGTGTCTGTCCTGATTTCATCCATTCAAATGGGGGCGCTGTGGCTGTTCCATAGGCCACGAACTGGCAGTCATACAGCCCAAAGGGTGATTAAGGTATCTGATGGGCAGTCTTACAAGCTGTGAAAGTAGCGGGTAGGTGAGATGAAAAAAAATAACTTGAGGGACAGTCGATCTGTTTACATGTGTTGGAGCAGTCAGTGATGTGGTTCTCCATCACAGCAAGCCTGTATTAACAAACAAGTTGTTAGGCAGTGTGTTTTACAGGTATTTATCAATACACCCATCACTGGGAGTGGTGAAGTACTAGCACTTTCAAGACCATACTTGGGTTGATAGCAAATTTCAACATGTCTGTTGGGCAAGAAGGGGAATGTATCCACTCACCATGACTCACTTGCGGAGCCCAGTCATACCAAGGCTTCAGCAGGCTTTTGTACATGAGGTTCTTGGTCTTGCATACTATGCAAGAGCATACTTGCTATGAGGTTCTTGGTCTTGCATACTCCTTGTGTGGCTTCTTACTTTCCAACATCAAACTGATAAAAGATTAGTTGGTGTGAAAAGAGTGTTGGCTGCTAAATATCAATTGCTGTTTTCCACTGAGATTAATGGCAGACATACTTTTGCCTGGCTTACAGAGTACAGATGAGCTTTTATAAGCCTCCCTCTGTTTTAGTCTGGCGTTCTCAATGCATTGATGATCATTCCAGGTTTGAAGCTTGGATTTTGGTGGTGGACCCAGCTGTAGTAGCAGATAGGAAGTAGTAGTTCTGATGGTGAGCCTTCCTCAAAATCTGCCTTGTTGTACTAACATAAAGGACTGCAAAAACATCTTTTCCATATTTATGCTTTAATTCAGCAAGAACATTAAACTACCCTGTAATCAGACCAGGTGGAAAATGTAATTTTCCTAAATTTATGTATCTTTACAGTATATTTCAGGAAAATAAGACCTTAGAATGCCAGAATGCAAGTCAGAAGTAGTAAAGTATCTGTGGTACAGTTTTGTGTGATCTACAGATTGTACGTGGCCTTGAATTTCCTGTTTTTCTCTTTGTGCTTGCCCTGGAAGCAGATTGCTGGAAAATGGGGGCTCTTGCGGATTTCCATTATACCCATCTGTTGCCAAGGCCTACTAGTGCTTTTGCACACAACAAAAATTCGAGAGGGATATGGTATGATGCATTTGAGGTTACCAAGCTTGGCACAGTTCAGGCAGCATGTTGTGTGACTTGCTGCTAAAACCAGAACAATGCATTTTGTTGCATATGTTCATTCCTTACAGTAAATTTAGTAAACTGTTCAGAATTGCCTGGAGTGTCTGTGGCTCAAATATTTGTCTGGAAAGACCAAATTATAGCCATGTATTTGCATATATTTGTGATCATATCTGTGATTGAAATGTGCATGTAAAGGAGAGGGCAAATTGCAAATTAAAAAATTGTGATGTTAAAGGTGGATTTTTTTCTGGAGTTCTCAAACAGGTTTCTCTGATGGTGGGCTAGCCACTTAAACCTGACTTTGGATGTAGCTAAAATCTTAACTTCTTTATACCCAAGAGTTCCCTTTCATTCAAATGAAAACAATATTTTTGCTACAGTTGACAGAGCTACATTTACCTACATGCCAGGAAACAGCATGGTCAGTAGTGGTGTGAAATTAGAGTTCTGGGTGGAAGAAATACTAGAAATTCAGAGCAAAAAGAAAGGCTTGTGAAAGCATCAGAATTGCCTAGGAATAAAGGATAAGTAAAGTAGCTGTCTTGACATATATTCTGTGTAGGGAAAAGTAAAAGCCTACAAAAAATAGTTGAGGAGCTAGCAATTAAGGCTGGTTAAGCTTTTCCTTTTGATAGGAGACTATATTTAGGAATCTAACCCTTTTTTTCCTAGTTGGGTAGCAGTAGCTGTTTGTGAAATAGGATTGTTAAAGAATTACCTCAGAGTTACTCTTCGATACGCAAAGTAGTATCTGCAAGGGCTTGCTGCTTCAACCAATACAGGAAACTTATACTGTTAATAAAGAAGTCTCAAGTCACCAAAAACCTACTCATGTTGCAATGCTTTTTCTTAAAGGGCAAGTTTAAATAAACCTTATGGTTGGTTCTGCATGGCAATATTATCTTGTCCCATTAATTTTGGGAACACTATTTAAAAAATGTAGGCTTGTATGTTAGAAAATCATTACATGTTTGTTGTAGGTCCTTTTTAGATGTCACTGCTTTTCAGTAGAACTAGTGAACTTCAAGAAGTAGGAAGTGCACTGTTCAGAAGCTGTTGCAAACAAGGAATTTCAAACTCTGTTTCTAGCAGTGTGAGAAACAGCTGTTTCTTCTCCTCCACATTCGGGGGGGGGAACTAAAAAACTTTGGTGAGTTGAAGTTCAAAAGTGGACCTTTTCATGTATTCCTGTAGTACGCTTTGTTTTCTTTTTTTAAATAAGATTTCTGTGGCTGCGAAGAAGACCAGAAATATGTTCAGACTTAATCTTGGCTTAGTGTTTTAAAGTACTCTGATCCAGCCTGGCAAAAAGATCTAGCAGCATCTTTTAGCATTTAACATTGTTTGGGTTTTTTTTCTTTTTTTATTACAAAGGTGGTGGCAGCAGCTTTGAAAAAAGGTTCTTTCTTGGTTGAAGTAACACCAATAGTCAGTGCTCCAAGTACTATGAAAGAAAAAAAACAACTTTCACTGCCATTATGTGAGTAACACTGAATGGATTGGTTTGATTCCTTTTAAATGGTCTTTGTCCTGGTTTTTAGTTTAACTGCACCTACATCTTGTTGCACATGTATTCCTTCCTGTACCACTGCTCCTTTACCACTAGTTGTGATAGGTGATTGTTGTGCTCCTAGACCCAGGCTGCAAATCACAACTGAGATTGCTTATCTGGATGAGATATCGCTATGGCCTGTTTTTAGAGGATAGTATACTTAAATCTGAACACAATTAAAAATCCCCAACAAACCAAAACAAAACAAAAAAAATCACCAGCATTTCAGAGCTTAGGACAATAAAACAGATTATAGCTTCCAAATAACTCATCAGCTTTAATGTGTGAACCCTGATAGTCATAAGGCTGGTATTTTTATGTATTTATGGATCCACATTATCCGGCTAATATTAGCTGTTCTGTGTCCTTACAGATGTTACCTCTCTCTAGTTTTGGGGAAAATGCTATATATTTTTGTTCAGTCATCTCTCCTGTTTTCTCAAAACTAAGTCAGTGTTCAATTGTCTGTAGCTTTTCAATATCTTTGGTCCCAACAATTGGCAGTAATCCATGCTGTGTCAAACAGTGGTCGAAAAGAATGCCTTTGACCTGTAGTTACCTTCTTATTCTTCCAAGGCAGAACAGTGTTTTCAAACAATCCAATACATAGTAATTTCACCTTTTGATCAGGTCACCCATATATTATTTTTTAAATAATCATAAAACTGCTGTTTAATAATTTCTAGGGTTTAGGAAGTTTATGCAAGTTGAGAGAAAATAATGTAAGATAACATTCATTTGTAGTGTCTTTTTTGCATGCTATTTTTCTTTAGACAGGACTCTTATGAACATTCAGTGACATTGGAACAATTGGCAAAGTTGAGAAAAAAATGACCTTTTCATGAACTTCTATGAAGAATGCAAATGAGCAAAGTGTGAGCTTCAATGGTAAATTTAACTTTTTATTATTACTGATGTCTGTCTTTACCTGTTCTTGAACACCGATATTTATGAAGTTCTTCAAGTTTCCTGTTTGTTCTTCAGAATGTTTGAAATTTGTTTTTTTAATTGCTTTTGAAATATTTTGAGAAACACCTTTAAACCTAAAAAACACGAATAATTAACACACTGTCTGCCTTTTTAATAACTTAGTATTCTCTGTCAGTATGTTAAATTACTCAGGGTTCTAGAGAACTTAATTTTCATAGTTCTTCAGTTTGCAGCATTCACTTGACTGCATAGCTGTCTGCTAATAACTACATCACAATTTATCATCAATCTTTTTTTTTTTTTAGTAAAACATGAAAGGTAGCAGTGTATCTAGCTCATGTGAGGGCTTTTTAGGGGTGAGACTTTTTAATGAGAGTATTTCATGAGACTTGAGGAAACCTTCCTATCTTACTGATTTTTAGATATGTAGCGTCATTAACTTCTAAAATATTGCATGTCTTAATTTGACTTTATTTATCAAGTTTAGTTTTTAATCAGTAAAACTACTCCAGTTTCTGTCCATATATTTCAGCTTTTGTCCATGAAAACTCTTAGAGAAGATGGCTGATGTAAGCCTGAAGGAAGCAGCACTAATAGTTGGTGTGGTGGCAGCCTGCTATTGGAACAGTCTCTTTTGTGGCTTTGTTTTTGATGATGTCTCAGCGATTTTGGACAATAAAGATTTGCATCCTTCTACTCCGCTAAAAAATCTGTTTCAGAATGACTTCTGGGGTACTCCAATGTCTGAGGTAAGCTGTTTGTGAAACACTTTGAGGCATTTAGGAAATGGAAAAAAACCTTGCAGAGAGTTTTTACACTGTTTTTCCCTAATGTGGTTTTAAGAGAATAGTTTGTTTCTGATGCTATTTGGTGGTGCTAGTGTTTTGTACTATAAGATCAGGAACAGATGTTGCTTATATTCTTTCCCTTTGTTCAGTAAAAGAACTTGTAAGAAAATGAAGCATCATATATCACACTTCAAGATGCTGTGTTACCTAATTCCAATATTGAAATCTGACAACTCTGACCATTTTCCCTTCTCCTCCTTCAAAAGCTAGGCATTGACATACAAGGGTATTTATTTCTAATTGCAGTCTGGAAGGAAAGATAACACTCTTAAACAACAAAGCTAGGAGTTAGAGAATGGGTATTGAATCCATTAAATTTATTTGAGTAAGTATGTTTATGTGAATTCAAGAGTTTTTGGTTTATAGCTCGTGTAGAGTAGCTATGTTTTTATCTGAAAAGCTGCATTGGCATTAAAGTTGTTGATAAACATTGTTAAATAGCAGCGGCTAAAAGATTTACATACGCTTTATAAAGTTACACATGGTTGCCATTGCTGGGCAAATGAATAAAAATTCTCTGACAGTCATAGATTTTTTGTATATTAAGGCATTCCACCTTCTAAATCTTCTCTTTTCTTATGTCCATAACATACAGGGTTAGTTCCTTGTGAGATACTAATTGCTAGCTCTACAAATAGACTTTGATACATAATTTTCATATAACCCGGTTATATGAAAGCTTCCAGATTCTCTTTCGGATGTCATCTAGTCTTGTAGTCATTGAGAGTAAGTGGGTTCCTAAACTCCTCTCACTAAAATTTTAAGTAGTATTTTTCAATATGTTTTTACTCAAAAAAAACCCTAACCATGTGGAGCGGGATAAAGCCGTCTCATTCAGTGTTGATTTTGCACTTAAAGCCAACTGAAAGTCAGGTTAATTTTAAGTAAATGAAGTCAGATTAATTTGATCGTTCATGGCTTTTAAAATATTTTTTGCTGTCTTGTGTTTTTGTCTGTCTGTATGTGCAGTTTGGTTCCCTGTCCCCGCCCCCCCAATTTTTTCTTACATTTTCTTCCTTTGTTTTACGGACATATTCAGCAAAATATCAACAGGCCATGGGTTGACAAATGCATTTTGGAACAGGAAGATGGTGTTAAGTGTAGTTTTTTAAAAGAGTTTGTGGGTGGAGTAGCTGGCAACATGGATGTATTGACTGGTAGATGTACTGAAAATATGTAGATAATACATTTAGCTGAGCGTACCAAATTTTTATTCTAGAAAATACTGATGTAAAACATGAAATGGAAGAGTAATCAAAATACTTGAATAATACATTAAAACTATGTGGAAGTAGTTTTAGTAGGAAAAATAGTCAGAATTAACTTCTCTGTTTAACGTTTTAATTTTAAATTGAGTTTTCATTTAATTCACTATATCTATTTTTTTTTGTTTTGTTTTAGTATTACCGATTTTCAGGTCTTTATTGTGAAGGTAGATGCCTGAGAATAGAGGGGGAATCATGTATGCATATATTTTTAGACAGATATTTTGGAGTAAAAGTCCCTTTATAAGTTGGTGGTGACTGATTGATTTATTCTTTTTCTTTTAGGAGAGGAGTCATAAATCTTACCGTCCCCTTACAGTTCTTACATTTCGCTTAAACTACTTGTTCAGCGAGTTAAATGCAGTTTCTTACCACTTCCTAAATCTGGTCTTTCACGTGGTGGTTTGCGTAGTCTTCCTCAAGGTCTGTAAGCTTTTTCTGGACAACAGGAGCAGCGTAGTTGCGTCCTTGCTCTTTGCAGTGCACCCAATACATACTGAAGCGGTAGGTATAGCTGTGATGTGCTTAATTTGTTCAAGCTGTATTAATTAACCTTACTCTTTTTTTTTTTGTATCTGTTTATATATTGTAACTCCAGCAAGTGTATGGTTTTACTAGTACTTACTCTGCCTTTCGCAATGAGTGGTGGAGGTGACAAATTTTAATGCTCAGAGTTGTTTGGTATTCCATGCAGCTACCGAAAAACAGTTAAAGAAACATAATTTAGTTATTAAATAACTTAGGTCTTTGCTATGAACATTGGCTTTTATGATGATGGCTACTTTAGCTTACTGTTGCGGTTTAACCCCAGCCAGCAACTAAGTACCACACAGCCGCTTGCTCACTCCCCCCGGTGGGATGGGGGAGAGAATCGGAAGAGTAAAAGTGAGAAAACTCGTGGGCTGAGATAAAGACAGTTTAATAGGTAAAGCAAAAGCTGCGCACACAAGCAAAGCAAAACAAGGAATTCATTCACTACTTCCCATTGGCAGGCAGGTGTTCAGCCATCTCCAGGAAAGCAGGGATCCATCACGCGGAACAGTTACTTGGGAAGACAAACACCAACACTCTGAACGTCCCCCCCCTTCCTTCTTCTTCCCCCAGCTTTATATTCTGAGCATGATGTCATATGCTATGGGATATCCCTTTGGGCAGCTGAGGTCAGCTGTCCCAGCTGTGTCCCCTCCCAACTTCTTGTGCACCTCCAGCCTACTTGCTGGTGGGATGGTGCGAGAAGCAGAAAAGGCCTTGACTCTGTGTAAGCACTGCTCAGCAGTAACAAAAACATCTACCCCAGCCGAAACCAGCACACTTACGTAGATATTTGTGTTCTGTGATGATTCATTCAGTATCATACTTTGCAAATACTATGAATACCTCTTAATTGATTTCCAGAATTACTAAGCACTCTCCTCTAGCTAATCACCAAGGCTGTTCTGTCCACTTTCTTTTATGTCAATATATCTATATCAGCAGGGCTTTTTCTAGGATTGTGGTTGCTATGCTACATCCAGCTTAGGGCCATTCTGTTTGAACCTTCCATTTTTTAATGTATCCGATATGAGAAAGAGGAAGTACATTTCTTGCCTTTCGTATTTACCTTCCTTTGATTCTGAAGGAGTTTTTCACTGCTATGAGAAGCATTATTTACACAAGCTGTCTGATCATATACTTTTTAATGGTCAACCAGGCTTCCAATATTGTGGAGTAAATAGAGTCTTGTGATTGCCATTCCTTAGATTTGTTTCTGTCAGAAACACTGATAAAGCAGATCTGTGGAATTCTCTGCTGTTATTTTTGCACCACTTAGACTGGCTTTTCTAGATTCCAGTTCACACATGTTGCAAAGCCCATTCTCAGTCTCTTTTTTTCTTATAGTATTAGCTGATTTTCAGAAAATTGAAAAATGTTTAAGCCTTTTGCTGCTTTGGAGGTGTTATCCCACTTTTTTTTTGGTTTGTTTTTTAATGTGGTTTTTTGAGGGGGAGTGGGGATGTCTTTTGATACTAAGGAAATGAGAAGGATTTGCTCTTACCTTATGTTGTTATTTTTTTGGTCCTGATTGTTTGGGTAAAGAGATCGCATCTCTCTTGTTCTAAAGACACAAATCCCTGTCAGGAGCAATTGAGTAGCCTACATCTGTGTCTTTTGAGCAAATCTTTATAGGAATTAAATTCGTGGGGTTTATAATTGGCTGCTATTTGAGCTACTAATATGTCCTTGCTAGAAGTTAGTGATACATTTAAAAATGCAAAAGTTAAACACCTAAAAATTTTTGCTTGCTTCTGTGCTTGAAAGCACAAACCCCCGTGAAATCTTGGGTAAAAAATGGGTTAAAAAAATAATTTGTTGATTTCATTTGGTTTTCTGTTTCTTTGAAAATGCATGCTTTAAATTTCAAAGTCTGGCTTTGCCTCTTAGTAGTAAATGTGATAGTATCTTTACAGGAACATTAGCAAGTTGCTAGTGACTTACATTAGTGGTTCATGGCTTAGATAATCCTATGTAATTTCAAAGCCTGTGTAACTTTCATTCCAAATATGATGATTCTTTATCATGCTTGAACTGTTAGATGTTGTATGAGATAATAGTAACACAGTTGCTTTTAGTATTATGCAACAGAGTTAGCAAAAAGTATTGTACAAATCCTACAAAACATTGTGTAATGAAAACTTATTGTGTAAGGCAATGTATTCCAAAGTTACGAAGTAGTTATGAAGCAATTTGGTAATAAGTGTGTAATCCCTGATATTAGCCACATGAGGGCACTTTAAGACTATGTGATTGGTAGATCTTGGTGCTATACTTAAAACACTGAAGAGACTCTGAGATTTAAGTGCAATTGTAGTTGAATTCCCCTGCTGTTGTACTTAGGTACTCAGTGAAGAATAATTGATGAGGTTTTCTTCCTCCTCCCTGCACCTTTTTCAATTTAAGTTTTCTGCTTTTGAAAAATAGTGCATTTTATCCTTTCAAGTGTTTGCACGGAGAATTCTGCCTAACATGCAACCAAGAAAGGATTCTTAGAGTTGGCAGTTGAGACTTGTGCACATGTATAAAAGGCAAAATAACTGGAATTTTCCATACATGGAAAAGAGGAGGTAATAATGAGCTGTATTTTAGAACTGGGGACTTGGGTGCCAACTAATTTATTCAGACTTTAGTGAAAACACCAAAACAGATCTCATTCATAGTTTTTATATCATTTGATGGTACCTTTTGTATCTTTTATAATTGAAATGTATCTAATTTAATTTCTTCAAATTAGGCTCCTACTTATTACTCCCCTGCACAAGAGTTTGAAAGAGCAGATGCAATACATAAACATTTCAAATCTTTACCTATCTTATGATAAATGGATTTTTTCTGGAGAAGTTAGCAGAGCAGGATAAATAGAAAAGAATTTTCGGCTTGACTTCAGAGACAAGCTGGGCTCTTGCGGTGGTAATATATCATTTTCTGAGGAAGAATTTTTGAGGAAATGGGTTGAATAACAGCATCATAGTTTCATTTGTCCTTGTCTTTAGAATTCCAGTTCAGTCTTTGTAGCTACTTTGTTACTGTTCTGGCCAGAGGCATGTTGATCACCTTTACAGCTACAGGATGTCAACTAACCTTGTGAATGCTGGAATCTTCTGTCATAAGTCACCTTTGCATCCAGAAATAGTATCTCTCTTTTGTTGGCAGGGGACTGTGAGGGCACACCAGCACACTTGCTTTACTAATGATCTCTTTCAACTGATCTACAGACAAAGTTCTCTTCAATTTCTGTCTTAATGCTGGACAATTTTGAGATCCAGACCAGGAATCCTTGAAACATCTTAAGACATTTTGGAAACAAACACCTGTATACTATCCAAAATGTTAGCACAAGCTCTGATGTCCTATCAGTTGTGAAACATGCTTTATCTGTGCATGATTTACGGAGTTCTGTGGTAAACGTGTGCTACTCCCAATGAATGCACCAGAGCATGATTTCAAATTCAGATCTGAATACTTTTCTTTCCACTGTGACCTCGGATATTGAGTTACTTTCTCTTTTTATGCTGTGCTGGATCAATTGTGCTTGACCAAGAATGTACCAAGCAATAAAAACTTCTAGCTGGGTCCGGATGGCTGAAAGTCAGTTTTCAGCGTAATTGGAATTAAATGGTGAGCTATGAGGTTTTCTTAGCTAAATTACCATCTACCTTGGGATAGCATGTCATTTTTCAACCAGCTTACTTGCAAAAATTTGAACGTAATCAGAGGCGTTACAGAAGACGACAAATGAGGAAGAAAAGCGGTCTGAAATGGTACTGTGGTCAGCACAGTGGCTACTGCAGTAACCATTAACATAGTGGCCTGTCTTCCATCTCTGGTTGTCGGTTGCACTTTAGCGTTTTTTGAAAACAGCTCCTGAAATGGAAATTAATCCGTATTTCATTGGGGATTCTGAAACAACCTTCTACCCTATGGATTTTAGCACTTCTCCAAATTTTCATAAAATCCATTCCTCTCTGTCTCATTACCAAAGGGGGCACTACCTGCAATTTTAATATTGCCAACCAAATTGTCATTCAGTAAATGGCCAGACCTGTAGTAAAGCCTGAGTGATTCTTTAATTCCATTGCACAGAGCTTGCCATCAATTTATTTGTAACTCTTGAGTGCTTACCCAAGAGCTGCCATAGCACGAGCCAAGGGAATGCTTCTTTCAGATTCAGATCTGTTCAGTCAGTCAGAAAAGGTATGAACAAAAATAACAATCATAGTTTCTGTATGCCACTGTCTGCAGGATGTATATGTACAACAGTCCTTGTCAGGCTTCACTTAAAGCTCCTATTGATGAAAGCTAGTTTCTTCCAAGTATTATGAAGAAAGCAGTTGTTATCCTGCCCAAATTCTGCCTCAAATGCTATCTGTAGCTGGTGTTACTAGAGGTAAAAGAAAGTACAGCATTTCTCAGTTGTCTTGTTAATGGTGATACTTAGGGGCACATCAGCCACCTGTATCATCCTGTTCTTGAATTCAGTAGTGATTGAACTGAAAGCAGCCTTACTCTTCTTAGCCTTTTTTGCTTGGTTTACAGATCTTGTTTATGCATATCCTGATAGTATATGTCATGCAGTATTCTAGTAGTAGAATAGTCACTAGAAGAATAATCTTGTTTTTTCTTCTTTTTTGTTTCAGGTAACTGGAGTTGTGGGCAGAGCAGAGCTTTTATCGTCTATCTTTTTTCTAGCTGCTTTTTTGTCATATACAAAATCTAAAGGGCCAGATAATACCATAGGTAAATGATTGGCAAATATATATGTAACTTAATTTCTGTATCACTGATAATAGAGCTCTTAAAATGGTAATATGGGTGTATTGGTTATTCAGCAAGTGTGTACAAAAAACCCTTCAGCTCCAAGATACCCATGTAATAGTACTTTCCATTATAAATTGCCCCCTTTTTTTTTCTTCAAGACTTAAGCACTTTTTCAGTTGTTTTGTAACACCTAGAGTAGGGGACTCTTCCACTGACTTCTATTAATGCAAGTAAGTGGAAGTATGCTGAGATGCCTCAGATAGTCACAAGTAAGCTGCAGAGTTTCAGAGGAGATGTAGGAGGCTTGCCTCTTTTCCAAAGTCAGGTTGACCTTGTGAAAATTCATGACTCCCTATAAAACATTCAGTTTGAAAAAATGTTCCGGTGAATTAGGAAAGATTAGGTTTTTTTGTTTTCCTATCATAGATTAGTCTTTTGCCTTTCATTTAGTTCTTTCAATTTAAGGGAGGCAATTTTAAAACTTGTACATGTATATTATTTCCTGTAGAGTAAAACTGCTAATCTTCCCTTTAATAACAAATGGCATACTGAATAAGTGTATAGAACTTGGCATGTTCAAACATGAAGAGCCAAAGTCTTCACTTTTTAGGCTAATTTACTTTATAAGTGTTTGGTTTTGTTGTAAGATGGGACGTTTTCAATAATGTCTTTATTTGCAGTGTGGACTCCAATTGCAGTGACTGTGTTTCTAGTAGCTGTTGCAACACTGTGTAAAGAACAAGGAATAACAGTGGTGGGGATATGCTGTGTGTATGAAGTATTTATTGCTCAAGGGGTAAGCTGTTGAAAAATAAATTGGATTTCTTCTCAGGAATTCTGTAATGAGACATTGAGTACTTTGAAGGGTCATATTTCAGCACTGATTTTTATCAGTTCAGGCTAACTCTATAGTTCTGTTACATTTTTCAGATTTTTTTGGACTTAACTAATGTTTAACATACGTGGTTCATGGTGAGGGAATCCAGTGACTTCTAAGTTGTCCTTTACATGCCATACAGAGATGTTACCAAATATACTCAATTAAGAATTGACGTGTCTTAATGGAAACCTAAGGTTTTAGTTGACTGAGGTTTGCAAAGACTAGCATGTAACAGTCTTGAATAAAGTCTGAGGTGCATAAAGATGGGGATTATTTGTTTTTAATTCCTGTAGTAAAAATAGAGAACATACTATATATAAATGCATTTCATCACATTCTAATGAATAACCAGATGTTTGGAGTAGTCTTATTTGGATCAGTAATATTCTTGGGAAATTTGTTGTTCTAAGAATACCTTTAAATTTAATTTCTAATCTGATGAGTTTCAAAAGATTGTCTGTCTTGGGGATACATATTCAAGGCCAAAATACCAAAATAGCATTTTTTTTGTGCTTACAGAAATACGTGTGTTTCTAACTATTGCCTTTGCAAGTCTAGTAAATAAGCATATAATTTACAAACTGGATTTCTGTGGAAATCACCAGTATGTGACCGTACCTTTCAATCCACTCTTCCTTTCTTATAGTAACTTTTGATCTGATCCTCAATTTCATAAAAGTTTAACAAGTTTGTGTAAGTTAACTGAGTAGAAAAGATAAAATCCAAACCAAGGCTTCATCTGAGGGCACAAGTGTGGCATGAACTAAGAGTTTGACCAGTTCTTAAAAACCTGTCAATATCTGTAGTTCAGCCAACCAGTATGTGCGAAGCAATAAATTGTCTTCAGTACAAGACATGAAGACATAGGGAAACAGGTACACAGGGAAGAAATTAGGGTATGTAATGGGGAACTGTGCAGTGTCATAATGTTCATGAGGCAGGGAGAGACGGGTTACTGCAGTAGAGGCATAAAATAGAAATCCAGGGCTAATAAGGAAGTGAATAGTATTTCTACTGTTCCTAAGGAATTTTGTTTATAGGAGAAGTTTTCAGAGGGGCTGATAATTCTAAAAATAGTGATTTCTCTTCTTCAAAAGTTATTTCATGGTCATACTTGATTTATTGAAGTCTCTGAAGATGGTACAATTTTTTTATCTGTCAGTGCAAAATACAGAACTACAGGCATACAACTTCAGCTATGATAGTGTTAACAAGAATACTTTAGTTATTTTTATTAGAATAGCGGACTTCTTTTTGGGGGTTGTCATGAAAGCTCTAAGAAGGTGACTTAAGTAACTTTTGGGAGGAGGCATTTAGAGAAAATAAAGAAAAAAAAAGATTAGGTAGCTCATATTTATCTAAGGGATTAATGAGTACACTGTGTGATTATAGACTTTTTTCCTTTGCAGTACACCTTGCCAGTGTTGTTGGACACAGCTGTACAGATTCTTCGAGGGAAGGGCAGTATTCCCTTCTCTATGCTCCAAACACTGTTGAAGCTCATAGTCCTAATGTTCAGTACACTGCTGCTGGTAGTTGTCAGAGTCCAGGTTATCCAGTCTCAACTTCCAGTGTTTACAAGGTAATAGTAAAATGTCTTTTATTTACAGACACTGATAAATAAGATGTGACTTAATGAGGTGTGAATTAAATGGCCAAAACCACATCAACTTAAGTGTTTATAAGCAATGACTGTACGATATTACATTTTTTGTGAAATTGATAAATGGTATATTTCAGTACCTGTTGACAAGAATGTCCAAAATATAGAGGTATCTTAGCAGGCATTAATTTTTAAAAACTTAATGGTTGTTAGTTTGTCTTAGTAATTTAGATATTAAATGTTTTATTACTAAAGTATTTTTTTATTGGCTATATGTTTGAACCTTGGCTGAATACTCCAAACCTTTTAATAAGTTTTTCCTCTTCTACACACAAAATATTTTTTTGGTTTTAGGTATGTACTAGGCAGAAAGCATGGTTGACTTCAGATACAGTGCTTGAAGATAAGTGTATATGAATAAGGTTAGAACTAAAAAACTGTAATTTATCTTAAAAGTGTATGAGCAATGTAGAAATAGAAGAATCTAATATTTTCTCTGAAAAATAAGGCAAAGTATTAGAAACATGAACAAGGACCTCTGAACCCAACTTTGGGTGTAAATCATTCTGTTTCTTCAAACTTAGGTTGATTATATCCCAAACCAGTTTCTTAAACTTGGAGGAGGCTCTATCCTGTGCTAAGATGAATCATCGTGCATGATTCCCAAGTTACACACCTGACTAATGCAGGAAGATTAGGATATTGTACATGTCTGTAATTGGTCATTCTAGCTATGAATCTAAAGTTTGCTGGTTTCTGAGCACAAAGTGGATCAAGACCGTATCTTTTTTCATTAAAAGCTTATTTTCTCCTTTCTTTTGCTTTAGGTTTGATAACCCAGCTGCTGTTAGTCCATCCCCAGCAAGACAGCTGACTTTCAACTATCTCCTCCCTGTAAATGCTTGGCTTCTTCTCAACCCCTCAGAATTATGCTGTGACTGGACAATGGGAACTATTCCTCTCGTGGAGTCTGTGTTAGATGTTAGAAATGTTGCCACCCTTACCTTCTTTTGCTTTCTGGGATCTTTGATTGTCTTCAGTCTCCGATATCCTGGGGATTCCTCCAAGACTGTATTGATGGTATGAATGATGCATTGTTTTTGTCCTTTTTTTAAGAGTGTAAGTGGCTGAGGTTGTTTGGTCATGTCTAATCTGCTGCGACCTGGAGATATTGCATGCATCTCCTTTTGGGCTAAAATGAGGAGCTAAACATGAGAAAAGAGGAAAATTGTGGTAGCAACAAGACTGTTAAATTGCAGTTAAGTGTGTGAGTCTGTTAGGGATGATGTGGAGAAGAATAGACAAGAGATGAGAATAAATGTGCCCCTTGTTATGTATTTGCAAACTGTATTGCGGCCTTTCTTAGGTATTCAGAACTCAACTAGCAAATGGGGGTTTTCAGTAGAACTTAAATATATTTTAAGGATCGGAATGCATTTCCATCCTGCAAACTGTCTACCTTATTTAAATGTCAGTAGTCATGCTGTGTATTTAGCAAGTGACTTGATTTTCTTTCTCATAGGTATAAAAGAAAAGCACATATTTTGGCATTTAGGAATATAAGTTTTCTTCTTTTGTTATTGTTCTTTTAACAAATGCACTCTTCTGTAGTCTTTTCCATATTCTAAGGAAAAACTAATTTTGTCAACCTGTAAGATCAGTTCCTGTTTTCCAGTATTATATGACCTTAAAACTGAAATGGATTAACAGGAAAGAATGTTTTGGAGGAAATGGAAAGGAGCAAATAAGCTAGTATTGTCTTCATCCAAACCCAGTCATATTTTCGATTGCTTCCATTGCAATTTTTCACAAGATTAATGATTACCTGATACCATGTTTTTTATTAAATCAGTGGTGTGATTATGTGAACAACAAACCTGCATGCATAGATCTTAGTCTGCTTCAGAAATAATGTACTTTTTAATATGTAACTCAGCCAACAAAAGTTTCAGATGGGTGGGAATATTTATGCACAATTTAAGACTAAGGATTTCTTTGCTAATCAGCTGACAAACTTTGATTCACTTCAAAGAGACCTAACGTTATAGTTCTGACTCATATGGTTTTTCTTGTCTTGTCACTGGAGTGAGGCAGTCTGTTTCACTAGAAAATCTGTGAAAATGATTTGTAGTATTGCTGATGAAGCCTCTTGTTCTGAATTTGGAAACTGTGTATGAAGAAAAGAAACTTAGATAGCTTATTGATATAATAAATGTGCACGGTGACATACCCAGAAAAGATGTTATAGTTTTACAGCACTTAAAAAACGTAAAGGAGTAGTTTAATCTTCCTTCTTACATAAGCTGAAACAATTTTTCTCCAGTGCACTGATAGCAGTAGAAGTGTGTGTGAGGAGTGGTTCACTTTTTTTCATAGGACAGCTCTTGAACTTTAAGGCTCTTTATTTCTGTTTACTCCCTACCGAGTAAAGCTCCGAAGAGGAAAGGGTTAATGGAATTATCAGCATACATTGTTGTAAGTCAGCTAGTTTTTGTTTGAGGGTGGTTTTTTTATATTTGTTTTTATTATTCCAAGTGGTTTTTATTGGAAGGGTCTTCTGAGATCATTCACTCCAGCATGCAAGCCTCAATGTCACTTAACACAGTATAATCCTTATTTAATTAAAATTGTTTTCCTTTAATGTATACCTTTGTTGTGTATATAACCTTCAGTATGATGCTGATTTTTTTCAAACTTAATATCTAAGTGCCTGGAAGCTAATTTCTTAGGAAATGAGAATGCAATATTTTATATTAAAAATTATGTACTATAACGTGCAACAACTCTGTAGGCCAAAGCCTATTTCTGCCTTCCAGTAAGCCATTAATGTCTTGATGTAGACTGGATAGTCTGCCAAGGGAGAGAGGGGGAGAGGACAATTTCTTTCTGATGGCTTCTCAATCTGACTTACTAGAGAAATCATAGTACCATCTTTAAAGTGAAGAAAGTGAATCTTTATTTAGTGATACCAATTTACACCAATTACAAAAAAAAGTTTTAAAAAACTTTTTTCCACACTTGGTTCTCAGTTCTGCCTCTCAAAGCCTGAATTTGTGCTGGTCAAAATAAACTACTACCCTGGCAGGTATGAATTCTATTTGCTACCTGTCACATGGTATTAGTATAGTGGTGGCTTCATCACAGTTGGTACCGTGATTGACTGCACTGTTTGATGTTTCACACTCATTAGAATGTCACTCTAAAGGAATAATAAAGGGCTTTGTAAAGAGCTTCTGCCATTATAAATATCTAGCATGTTTTGGCTCTTCCACTAGCTCAATGAGACCCTAAGGTGTCATGCTGAAGCCTGATCTGAACGAAAAGTCTCAAGTTGCTTTTGTTTATGAGATCAGAAAAGGTACAACTGTAGACCTGCTGCAGAATTGAAGATGTTTATTTGGACTTTGAAAAAAAAAAAAAAGGCAAAAGAGAGGGATCCAAAAAGCAAAAGAGAAGGGAGGTTGCAAGTATGTCTGAACATGTCTTTCTGTATTTGCTGATGTGGATATGGATTTGGTGCTGTACTGCTTGAGGGACAAGACAGAAGAAGGGATTCCTTCTCCCACTGCCTCAAGTGCTAGTGGACATTCAACAGTTCTCCCCAAGTACAGTCTCACAGGGTGAACTCATTACTGGGAGATGCAACAGTTGAAGGACTCATTTTCAGTCAGTTTTCATCTGTTTGATACCAGTCATCTTCAGGAAAAATAACTCCGGTAAGTATGTACGTTGTGTTTCATTTTGTCTTATTTTAATTTTTGCCATAGGTTCTAAAATTGTCTTTTCAGAATAACAGAACTAGGATAGGACAAAACAGATAAATTGCACTTTTTTTTTTTTTTAACCAACTGACAATACTAAACTAACACAAAATGGGCCTGCATATCATAAATTGGAACACATGCTTTGGCAGGTTGATGTCATTATGCTGCTTGAAGTAATCAATTATTCTTACATTAGTAAAGGACATGCCCTGGAAACAATGTATGAGCAGTTAAATTCTCTTATATTTTCTGTTTACTTTATCCCTGTGAACAGTCAGATAACTTGACTGTCACACTAAGTGACCTTTATAAATAGGTTACACTATACATACTGAAAATGTTGAGTACTAAGAATAGTACTGATCTAGAATTACTCTGGGGGCTTTTCAGTAGGTTTCAGAATCAAGCTGTGATCATGGCCCTTGTTTGTTCATGGAATTTCTTGGGTGTAGACATTCCTTTGTTGGCTGGTGAAATTTAATAAAACCTTTTTAGTATCTTTTGATATTTGCTAAGTGTCAAAAACAGGGGAGCTTTACCTCACTTCTGATAAGATAGCACTCCATGCTACTCAGCCACAAACTTTGGTGGCTTGTTACTATGCAAATGTCAGGAACAGGTATCCTTATGCTTCTCGGAGTAGTTTTTAACACTTTTGTCATGCCAAGACATCAGTACCTCTAAATTTACCATTATTTATTTCTCTACTCCCTATGCTCACACCTCACTCAGGCTTTGAAACGTTTCCTTGTGAACTTTTGACTGTTTACTTAGCAGTTCAGATACTCTTCATAGCTTATGGTCATATTTTAGAGTTTTGTCATAGGCTTTTTTCTTCCTGCATACTTTAATGGTTTCTGTCTTTTTTGTTTGTTTGTTTTTGTTTTTCAGTTGCCTTGACCAAGATATTTTTTGAACGGAGCCTCTGCATCTGATGAAAGACTATGATAAAAAGAAAGAATAAATGAACAGAAGAGAATGCATTTTTATCTGCACTAGGGCTTTGAGTCTGTTGTCCAAGAAACTGTATTTGAAGAGCAGTGTACTAAGGAGAGGCAAAAGGATCTAAAGAGAAGTTCGACAAAACATTGTGTAACATTTGTTGTCAGAGGAGTTGCACAGAGCAGAACATGCAAAACCCTTTTTATTAGATGCCTAGATCATAAGTGCTCAGTGGAGACAAAGCACTTGCTATACCAGCTGCAGAATCCTTTCCACTCAAACCTGTTGGAAAGAATTGGCTTTCACTATACATTTGTTGACCTTAAGGGGCTGTGGGACCGATGTCCTTACTGTATTAAAAAAACAAAACTAAACTAAACAACCTGCATTTTTTGAGCAATAATGTAAAACAGTTTTTTAAAATCTTAAGAGGTGACTTCTTCAAATTGGTTTATCAGAACATTTCATAAATAAGTCGTTTAAGCCTATGTACAAGCCTTACATACATTTTAAAGCTAAATACAGTTTATTCACATTGCAGTAAAAACAATTGCAAAACAGCACATTGTTTGCTAAAGCACACTTTGTGCTTTTGTACATTTGCTTTTGTACTCACAAATGCGTTTGGCTGCTCAAAACAGAATGAAATACAGAATGATACCCACACTTCCCATAATCCACCCCCAAAAGTGTGAAGGCATTTGCTATAACTAAATTAGAAACTGATACAGAGGACTCGCTTGGGGACAATGTGGTGAATCCTGCATTTCAAAGTGGATTACAAAAATCTGTAATAGAGTTCTGTGTTGAGGCTTTTACAGATTGGTAGGTGCTCTATAAGGAGCACATACTATAAAAGGAGAAAGGGAGAGGAATGTGAAATGGCATTAAATTAAATTTTGTCCCTAAGTAATCAACTTATTCTCTATATTGCGCTTGTGATTTCTTCAAAGTTCATTTATGTATTTATTTTCATGTAGCTTAATGAATGGCTGTGGATCAGCTGAGCTGTGTTAATGATCCATGTGCATATCCTTGGCCCTTGAAATATGAGCTAAAACCTTACTTGAAGTTTTAAATTAGTGTTGCATTTTTATATGGGAAATCCTAGATTGACTTTCAAACTGGATGTGTTAACTATTTAAGCATGGAAAAGGCAATTAAAGTTATGCTTAAATCTAGACAAAAGGTGACAGCCAGTTGTATTGAAAATGTCTATAAAATTCCTCTTTCTTTTTTCAAAGAAACATTCCATATCTGTAGGGATTTTGGTTTTTGTAACTTGAAGGCCAGATATTTTGAAATAATTATTTGAGTCTTTTCTGGTAGCACAGATTGTAAAGCTGCTATTTAACAGTCACCCAGGACTTAAAGCAAATGGTCATGTCCACTTCCTTTGCAGCAGATGGATTTCTCTGTTTTTTAGTAAACACACCTTTTGTTAAGATACCTGTCACCAGCCTAAGAGCTGCAATTTTGCAGTTCTTAAGTTCATTGTCATTTCAGATATTTCAGGGTGCCCTTAGTGCACTGTCTAAACACTGATGTTTATTCAGTGGTTGATTACGATTTTTATGTTATTTCTGCACATTTTTTACAGAAACTAAAAATTGACTTTATTGTATTGTAACAATAACTACTTTATGCATCATATAAGCTGGTACAAATTTTTAATTGTTGTAAAAGATAATGTCCAAGGTTCTCAGACTGTCATGTTTTTGTATGTGGAACTCTTATTAAAACATTGTTTTCAATTTGATCCTTTGATCCTAGTGTTTTGTCATACAGCTGCTCTCTTCTGTAGTATAGAAAAGCAAATACACTTGTAGGCCTTTAAGTAAGGAATAGTGTCATTTGCAGGTTAAAACTTGCCGTGTTCAGAGTGGTCTCAATGTAAAACAGATCTTTATGTTTAAAAGAAAAACAAAACTCCAAAGATCTGCTATGTATGTCTGTTTTTCTGGGATTTTTTTTGTAATTGCTTTGTAATCTGTTGCTTGGGTACAGTTTGTCACTGCCTAATCTTGATTACTAATTAATTTGCATTTCTTTTCTAGGCGCTCTGCTTAATAGTGCTACCATTTATTCCTGCATCAAACCTCTTTTTTCCTGTTGGATTCGTAGTAGCAGAACGAGTGTTGTATGTTCCTAGCATGGGATTCTGCATTTTAGTAGCACATGGATGGAAGAAATTATCAAATAAAAGGTAAGGTAGTGTTACTTATGACTGGTTTAACTCATCTCTCTTAATTTCATAAAAGATGACCATATTTATAATTGCAAGCTTTCCCAGTAGAGCTTTTACCAGTATGAATTTATGATGGTATAGCTCTTATTCTGTTTCAGGTTCTTAATGAACACAGAGTAATGACCAAGAAACTGTTTGGCAGTCATGTGAACAAATGACAACAAGGAAGTTCTTAGGAGACTAGTGGATTATTCTGAGGGTGTTATAACGCTTATTTGAAATATATATACATATATATACACACACACACACATATGTATACACATGTATTTTATATATTTTTTATTTTTTTAATATATAAGAATACATATATATAAAAGAAGCCTCAGACTGCACCAAACATTTTTAGAATGTGGTGTAACTTACATTACACATTGCTACAAAATGGACTTTACCTATGAGCCTAGTAGTATAACACATCTCTCTTCTGTAAAGAAACACAAATATTTTCTGTTTAAATCATAGACATTTTAAAAGATTAGGCAAAAAACTGTCTTGGCCAGATCTGATTTGTACTTTATTTAAAGGTGATTACTGACTGACATTTATATAATGCACGTGTATCAGTCTGCAGCATATTAAAATATCTTTTGCTGATTAAATTTGCAGACATGCCATGCTAAGAATGGACATCACAAGCTATTCAGTGTTTGTTAAACTAAAGAATTTTTTGGATAACAATTTCTCCTTAGGAAATTCTGCTCTAAAAGCATGTTTTGCACGCACCTTTGTTTTTTTTGTGCTATCTTCTACACTGATCTGCACATACCTCTCTCTGGATGCTTTACTCTTGTTACACCAATGGCATCCTAATGCTAGTTCAGACAAATGGAAAGGCAGCAATTCCCAGTCTATGTGGTCTGCTATCATTAGAGGTGAGGCCTTGCAGTATAACTTATGCTAACTGGTGCTGCCAAAGCTGACAGCACTGGGTAATGAGAAAGTAGTGATACCTTGTGGGAGTGAGGAGAAAGTATTATCACAAATCCCACTACGAGACAGTAAAAATAGAAGTGATGTGAAAGAAAGCAAGGAACCAGGAGAGGATGGCTGGGGAGAAAAATTAGGCAGCAGTGTTGTTTACTACAAAAATATTGGGAATCAGCACTCTAAAAAGTCTTATGGGCGAGAGAAAGCTGCTTGCTTTAGAAATATGTGGAAAGAAAAACATTTCTCATAAGGCTGGTGGGGGTACAGATTACTGTATATGCCAGTTCTCACTGGTTGCTTTGCTGATGTTTTAGAATTTCTCTCAATTCTGCTGTTCTACTTTTTATTTTTTAATATTTTTTTAAAACCAAGCACACTAGTCTTAAGTCTGCACAGCATTTTGTGTATCTTAAAAACAGAGGGAGAAAAAACCCTTTCAGTTTTTAGCAAACCCCTGTGAAGTACATAGCAGTGTGAACAGCTGTTGCATAAGCGTAAGAAATAGCTGGCAATGGTGACAGCTGTATGTCTGCTCAGGAATGAGATTTTTAAAAACAAAATTATATTCATAATTCTAGGAAAGCTACTGGGTGTTTAATGTTTTTTTTCATCATTAAATGAGAATTCAGAGACCAAATGACCAGCATGTTAAAGTGTATGTTTTATATCTGTTGTGGTTAAAGTCAGTCATGTTTAAATTCCAGAAAAATAAACTGCACGATATCTAGAAAATTATTGTTCCTGACAAGCTTGTCGCAGAGTGACTTCTGCCCCAGTTTGCAGCTTTGAAAATAAAAATGCTACAAAGACACTAAACCTTTCTCCTATTTAGATATTACAGTAGCACTAGGATTTTATTTGCTTATGGAAGATTGAGTAGTCTCCACAGCAGACCTCTCTATTAAGATATGTTCTACAGTGTGGGAAAGACTGGTGATGGGTGCAGTAAAGAATTTGTGTGGAATTGTCTAATATGAAACAAAAGGATGGGGTGACATTTTAGTTGCTTTTTTGATTTTTAACATTTTGTACAGTGTTTTGAAGAACCTCACTGTTTGATATCATGACCATGTTCATTGCCTTAAATTACAGATAAGCTCTAACAGAAGTATAATTTTCATATATTTTTTGTTTATATTATGTGGATTGCATTTGTTCTTATTAAGTGAATTACGTAGTGATAACAAAAAAATCAGGTAAATAACAAAATTAACTTGAAATTGGACATTATTTCCTTTCAGATTTTGGAGCGTGCCATTTGGTGATGAGGCAAATAAATTGGAATATACCATTTACAAATATGGTCCTCAGTTTATTTGCCTCCTAGCATATGAGATACTTATTCTAGTATAAATTAGAATTGTTTGTGTGCTTATAACAAATCTTTGTTTGTTTTATTTAATAGTGTGCTAAGAAAAATTTCTTGGGTTTGTTTGGCTGCAGTACTATTCACTCATGCCTTAAAAACACTGCACAGAAACTGGGATTGGGAGTCAGAGTACACGTTGTTTATGTCAGCTTTAAAGGTACTGTATTCTATTTGAAAACGTTAATGGAAAGTTTGTGTTGCTGTTCTCAAAAAGCTGCAGTAGAGCATGATAAAAATGAAGACAAATCATGCTTGTTTTGCCACTTTTATTTGTACATTGACAATATTAACATCTAATTAGTTGCTTTTGGGAATGCTTTAAAAGCAGTGTGATGCACACATGGGAATTCATGTGCAAGAAATGGATGATAATTTTTTCTTGTGTTAAAGCAGTTGAATATATTCTTTTATCTGGATGAAGGCGTGATATATTTCAGTACAAAAATCTACAAAAAGTTTGATGCACAGAGTAATTTCTTCATTCTGCATATGGCGTAAGATTGTACAACATCCCATAACAATTACAGTGAATTTTAAAACGTTTGGTATTTCTAGGGGCAAATAACTAAAATAAATGGATGTTGAGCAACAAGTTGAATGTAAGAATTCTCTATGCAGTGTTTTGTTATTCTTTACATATAGCAGCTTGATGAAATCTGTCATTTGCTGTGCATTTTTACATCTTTAAGACATAGTTAAAAGAAAATAAGTTGTTCCGTAATTTCAGCTTAATACCTCATGCATTGGTATCTTTTTTCTGGTTTTAGGTAAATAAGAACAATGCCAAACTATGGAACAATGTGGGGCATGCGTTAGAAAATGAAAAGAATTTTGAAAGAGCTCTGCAATTCTTCATACAAGCCACACAAGTGCAACCAGGTAAAAGCTTTGACTAGTTGCCATTGAATGGCGTCTCCGCACTCCTAGTATTTCAGTATGCTTAGCTTATTTAACAAAATCTTCAGAATGATCTGTTTTTCTCCAATTGAACATCAAACAGTGCCATAGATGAAGTTAATTGATCCATAGTCTTTGGAAATAAACTCAAAAAAAGTCCTCCAGAAAAGTTTCTATCTATAAAAAGATGCAAGGACTTTCAATTTAAAGCTATTATTTGGATGACATTCTTTCTGAATTAACTTAAACAGTAATTTCTTATGAAACATAATTATTATTTAATTTTCTTATTCAAAACTAAGGAGGTGTATAAAAAAATTTAAAAACCTAGATAGTATCACATTTACTCTAAGTGCACATTTACTCTGTTTTACATATTGTTGCAAAAGAAGTTCTAGGTAGTACTAGACAAACTTTCCTTTTTCCTTTTAGAAGCCTAATAAATAACCTTCAAGTTATGTGCCTTTACCATAGCCAGAGATTAAAGATTGATACGTGGAAGTATGACCTCAAATTTTTTTACCATTTCCCAAGTAACTTTATAACCTGTCTTTGGTTCATGGTTAAATTAAAGATGAAAAAAATACAGAATTGCTTTTTTTTGTTGTTGTTGTTGGTCTTTATGCAGTACCTGTACTTTACACTACTCTGAAGGCATACGTATTTATTTTCATGATACTCAGTGCATGGAAGTACCTGAAATTTCATTCTTTTCTTTATTAAGATGATATTGGTGCCCACATGAACGTAGGAAGAACTTACAAAAACTTAAACAAAACTAAAGAAGCCGAAGAATCATATATGATTGCTAAATCATTGATGCCACAGGTAATTAGTAACTTTATCTACCACCACAGGAGGGAACTCTTTCAGACCTATATTCATGATAGGTTTTTCATGTTTTTCCTGAAGCTCTGTGTTGCAGTGTACTTTTAAAGTTGTTAGGGTTTTTTTTAAAACCTGTCTATTAAAAGAGTAGGTTGTATACAATCATGGCTGTTAAAACATGTTAACTTGGAACTTCTTTGTTAAAACTACTTTAAGTTACTTTTTATACTGCTGTGGATTTTTTTTTTTTCTGAAATTGAGGATATAAAAGAAAGCAGCAGTTAAAAATGTACACCTACAGTCACAGTGGGTTTATTTTCACTTACAGCTAATACATTGATGATGACTGAGTTTCTGAGCCCTCAAGAGAAGGCTTAAATGCAGCATTGGAGGTGGGAAGAAGGTAGCCCCAGCAGCAACAAAAAAATCTTTGCCTGAGCATACTTTTAAAAACATGTGCTTTGTTATCTTTACCATTTGTTAAGTTAAATTTACACCTAGCAAATATTACTTATTCTAGTTCTTTAGGAGAAGAAGAGAGGAATATTTTGGAGAACCTATGAAGGTAACAAAAGCTGTGGGTAAACTGAGACTGACAACAAAAATCATCAGTCTCTTGAGTAGAAGTATGGCATTAAAAAGTTTGTATTGTGAAGCAGCATGAAGATTCTAGGCAGATATACAGTACAGCAGTTGCAATGTCATAGCATTTTCATCTTTCATGACTACTTTTTATCTGCTGTATCAGTGGCTGGTAAAATCTTATTTACACTTACCTTAGGCTGGAGAGTTAAAAAAAGAAATTAAAATGTCTGATAGAATGTCAGTTTAGGCTTTAGGAAATATTCTTTGTCTGAATGGGGAAAATTTTGCAAGGTCTGGTTGGTTTCTAATGGCTATCTGCATAAGCCCAATCAGATAGTAGCAGAGCTTAGTTAACTGATGTCTTAAATATGATCTTAGTCATCTATGTCTTCATAGATTTAAAGAAGAAAAGATACTCCATTTATATTTTGGTATGATTTTCTGGGAAAGAAGAATTGCTATTTGTAGTCATTAAGAGCCCGCACACTAATATCCAGTGATACCCTAAAACAAATGTATCAGAGTGAAGAGGAGATCTATACTGATTGTCTTTCATATTTTTACTCATCTGTGTCTGGTACATATATTCTTTTTGACAGATTATTCCAGGTAAAAAGTATGCAGCAAGAGTTGCTCCTAACCATCTGAATGTTTATATCAATCTTGCAAACTTAATTCGAGCAAATGAATCTCGCCTTGAAGAAGCGGATCAATTATATCGACAAGCAATTAGTATGAGGCCAGATTTCAAGCAGGCTTACATCAGCAGGTATCTCTTCTAATTTTAGAGATACGTATTCTTGAATAAACATTTATGTGTTTGCAGTGCTATGAACAGTATTTAGTTCATACAGTTGAATTAGCTGCTGGAATTAATTCATTTCCAAATGAGAAGATGAAGATTTGGGGCAATAATCAATTATTCATTATAAGCTCTGTTCTTTTAAATTCCTGCTTCAAAGGGTGTGTTTCCACATAGGCTGTGTATTCAAACATCATATAGCAAGATGCTTCCATTAGATTTCTTTATGAATTTCAAATTTCTGATCTCCTAGTTTAGTTTTGAACTAAAAAGCTTTTGGCTAGTCTGAATCATGGAGTTTTCTTTATCCTTCTTTGTTAAAGGTCATCCAGAAAATGCAAGACATAACTAAAAAGCACATAAATGTCAGCTAGATAGATAAGAGTAATGTGGCTGTGGGTATTGAGGCTTCTGTTCACTATTTTGTTAGTTGTGATTCCCATTGGGACTTAGGGAGGTGCAAAGTTGCCTAAACTATAGCTGTTGCAGTGTAATTACAGAGCTAATATCGGGAACCCTTGATCACTTCTTTTTTGTTTTTTGTCCTGCATATACGTTTGTTGTATACAGACTTTTGAGAGCTGAAAGCTTTGGGAATGGTATGTAAAGAAGGTTCTGTATTGTTTTGTGTTTAAAACAAACAAACAAAACCAAAAAATGCTGTTATCTCACATCTACTGTCTATAGGAAGGCAAACTTTTAAAAAAGCTGATTATTTTCATATTAGTATGAATAAAAGTTGAAGGTTAAATCTGATTCTTCAACAGGGGAGAATTACTTTTAAAAATGAACAAACCTCTGAAAGCTAAGGAAGCTTACCTTAGAGCTCTAGAACTAGACAGAACCAATGCAGATCTGTGGTACAACTTGGCAATTGTTTACATTGAACTGAAAGATCCAACAGAAGCCCTGAAGAATTTCAACCGAGCGCTAGAACTCAACCCAACACATAAACTGGCATTATTCAACTCAGCACTGCTAATGCAGGAATCTGGTATGTTGTTAGTTGACCCTTATATAAATACTGTATATATGCATTTATAGGATCCATACCATTTAATTTTTTTCAGTGAACTGTTTTATTTTTGGAAAACAGATGTTTGTAGCATCATTGAAGAAGAAACTGTTTATTGTAATAGTCAGCTTTGTAATTAATTGGTAGTGTATGGAATTTGTGCAAAGTGTACATATACCTTGGCTGATCAGCATCTTTAATACAATATATTTTACAATATAACATCTTACGCGTATAAAGAAGTGTTACACAAACATCTTCAAAATTTTGCCTATATAATTTTTAAAAAATTGTATTTAGTAAAATACGTGTAATATCCATGTTTTGCATTTATATTGATTGATTTCATTCTTCATTGACTAAAAAATATAGCTGACTTCTGTGGACTTTAAATCTAGCCCTAGGAAATGTGAATGTTTTCATAGGTTCCTCTGTAATACTGCTAATTAGGATGAATTAAGCCGGATTTTCATGAGTTTATTTTTTTCATATTTAGCTGTATGGGTAAGCATAAGCCTTTTGTGAATTCAGGCTGTTGCAAAAAGTATTTGGCAAGTGACTAGTAAGGTTTGTTTCCCTTTTGTTGGGATGGTAAACTACCCCTAAGAAAGAGATAATACAGAGTTGATTGGAGCTGATACAAATGGATTATTCTCCATCTCTTTTCACATAGTAAGTTAGGTAATACAAGAAATGCCTTGTTTCTTGTCTGTAGAAGCACAAGGGGCTTCAAACAAGCAGAAGCATTAGGTGTCTAGTATTCAGTTATTCATACTGGAAGGTGCAGCACTGTTTCAGGAGGTGAAAGAAGGCAACGAAAATCAGCTCCCTGCTCCCCCATCCTTCAGTAAGTCTGTGCCTGGAATTCTTTACTAAAATACGTTCACTGAAGTATTCAGAAAAATAGCACAGACTACAAGCTCGTCTAGCTACTCGTGGTGTTGTCAGATGAGATTATTTTACTGTATCTTTTTCAAACTTGGATGCAAATTAAAATATGGGAGTTCTAGATTATACTGTTTTGGTGTTAAAAGATATTTTAGCCTGGCTATATCTGAAGTCACCCTATGTGATCTTTGTCTTTAAACACTTTCAATCTATTTTTAACAAAATGAGATCTTCCACTCCAAGTTTGCCTTTGTAAGAGCTGGTTTGTCAGAACTGACATCTTCTCTGCATTCCACTTGCTCAACCATATGTGAAAATAACTTCTCTTAAACTTGTAGAGACATGTTTTGTATCTGTTATACCACACCTAAATATAATTCAACAGATAATAGAATAATGATGCTGACTTTGGCTACAAGTCAACTGTAAGTAGTTTCATTCTGTAAGGAAGGTAGATGTCATTTGCTTTTGCTGTTACACAGCAATGATAAAAAGTAGCATTTTAAACCCTTTCCCTTTGGACAGTTGTGTTAAAAATGTTACATTTTAATTTGTATAAAAATTAGCATTTTACAGGCCTGGTCTAAAAATCCTTCAGAATAAATCTGGAATTAAATGCATTTTCTGTCATTTAGGTGATGCTCGGCTTAGACCTGAAGCTAAACAAAGACTGTTACATTATGTGAAAGAAGAACCACAGGATGCAAATGGGTACTTCAATTTGGGTATGCTGGCAATGGATGACAAAAAAGATATGGAAGCAGAGGCATGGATGAAGAAAGCCATAAGGTTACAGCCAAACTTCCGAAGTGCTTTGTTCAATTTAGCACTGCTTTATTCTCAGACAGGAAAAGAATTGATGGCTTTGCCCGTCCTGGAAGACCTACTGCGATACTACCCTGATCATACCAAAGGTCTGATTTTGAAAGGAGATATCCTTATGAACCAAAAGAAGGATATTGTTGGAGCAAAAATGTGTTTTGAAAAAATTTTGGAACTGGATCCCAACAATGTACAAGGAAAACATAATCTTTGTGTGGTTTACTTCGAAGAACGAGACTTAATAAAAGCGGAAAAATGTTTGGTTGAAACACTAGCACTGGCACCTCATGAAGAGTATATTCAGCGTCATCTAAACATAGTTAGAAGTAAAATTGCATCACTCAGTGCTACTGAACAGTCATCACTTCCAGCAGATGGGACTGCAGTGGCAGAAGAAAAAAAAAGTTCATTTCAAAATTTGAAAGAAGTAAAAAATGAGCAGAAAAGCACCCAAACAACAGTTGATAACAATAAAGAGCACTCAGAAAATAAGAAACGAACAGAGAAAAACAATATGGACAAAGAGACTCCCAAAAAATCTACAAAAGAAATCAAAGACATTGAGAAAAAGAGAGTTGCTGCTTTGAAAAGACTAGAAGAGATTGAACGTATATTAAATGGTGAATAGTCTTTATCATGTCACCAATAGAATAAGGGGAGAATACTATTTTTAATTATTGATTAATATGTGTTCCAACTGGAAAGCAGTTTCAGTGCTTTGAAAATAGAAATAATGTTGGCTGCGTATCACTTAGCAAGCAGCAGAAGGCATTACAATGCTTTATGTGAGAAAGCATGATGTGGGGGATGGGTGGGAATCGAAGGATAAAGGGTTGAGAATAATCTTAATCTTAAATGCAGAATCCTAATAGTGAGAAAATAGCACTCAAAAATCATTGGCAGTCAGGGTTATTCAGTAACGCTACTTTCAAAGAACCAGTGAAAGAACTAAATGGAGAATTAATGGGATAAGCCAGACAGTGCTGCTTTCCCCCATATAAATCTGTATTACCATTATCTACATTTCAGTTTACACATCATCAGTTTGAATCTTTCTAGACCTCTGCTATACATGAAAAAGAGTTTTTCTTGCATTATTTGTTTCCAGAACTTAACAAAAAATCATCAAAATGCCACTGGTTGTAGTATAGGAGGATGCAACAACACACTAAAATTTTCAGTTGTGTTCTAAATATGGAATGATACAATAACCTTTTAATTGTTCTTTACTTACAATGCTAATGGTTTGTACTGTTTTACCTGATAGAAATCTTATGGTGCTTTCAAGGTCTTTAGACTATGCTTTTACTTTTAAAGGAAATATGTGGGGTTTTTTCAACTGTCAATCATCTGGTTGTTTTTAAAAATGATATAAAAAAAGGTGGTTTTCTCACTTTTTCCCCAGTTCTTTGAATGCTGATAAATGCACTTTTGGTACAGTAACCAGTATGCTATGCAGTAGTCCTTGTTGACTTTCTATCGATGGCTGTGGATTGACTCCTTGGTGTAGTAAATTATTCCTTGTTTATAGCAAACTGGCTTTACTATTTCTGTCATTGGAACAGTATTTCTATTCTCATGACTTTTTATAACACTAATACAAGCAATGATTGCCGAAGGCAGTGTGATAATAATTAAGCCACTGAATTTAGCAATGTTTAACGCAACAAAATGTAGATAGTATCCTTCCAAATACTATGTTCTGTTGTTTTGATACTTTGTCATGGGTGTGTGGGTTTTATTAAATATTTATTTTGACTACCAAAATATTCCCATTTACACTTTTCCACTAATGCATCATTTTAATTTCTTAGATTAAATGAAAATCTTTGCCATTTCAGTGTTGCTTTTATCCTTGTGCAATGCATATATTTTTGTTTAAATATACTACCACTTACCTAAACCCAGTTTTCCTTAGTTATGAGAAAGAAAAGAAGTGTAAGATCTGGGTTCAGTAATAATTTAATTAATCATTAAATCTAACTCTTACTCTTCATGTTTTGTCTTATTTCATGATGTAGACGTATTCTTTAGCAACTCTACTGTTTAAACGTAATCCTTTCCGTAACTGCTGAACTTTCTGCCTGAGTATCCAGCTGTAAGATGTAATATTTATCTCTGTGGGAGGGGATCTTAAATGGTTGAAGGCCTTGCACGGACCTTTTCTTTATTATATATTATTTGTAATGTTACCACAACAATTGCTTGCATGGTAATAACTAGGGGGAAAAAAAAGTGGGTTCTTAAAAACATGATTTAAAAGCTGCAGACAGGAAGAGGTACATGGTGTGTAGCCTTTCTTCATACAAAAGTTTTAAGTCCTGCCTGTAGTGCAGTGTAGTGAAGTGCTCCCAGGAATCTATTGACCACACCTTGAAAATTGCTGTTTTATCTTGTCTGTGAATAACTCGGTTACTTGTAGCTAAAATAGCTAGTGTGTTGACCTTTATAGAAACGCTAACTTGCATATTAAGTCTTCCCTCCAAACGTTTGTTTTATGAAAGAATTAGTCATTGTTCTGGGTGATACAAAGGAACATTCATTTGAAAATGGAAGGAACTAAGTAGTAAGAAAAGGTACTTTCTCTCTGGTGGAGCAGGCCAGGATTCTCCTCTTTTATATCAAGAGCTCCCAGAATCGCATTGCCACACTGCTTTCATTTGGTCTGTAAATTGAAGAGGGCAGGAAAGGCAGATTCTTGATTTCTGCAGTTGAGCCTCTGTCATGCTGCTCTCATCTTGACCAGCCAAGTCGCTGCTCTTTAGGGACTAGCAAGAATTGTTAGATTTATTGATGCTAAGTGGTGCCATCAGGTTTAACTAACTAAAATCATCAGACTAATGTGAACTGAAGGATGCTGGAGGTAGGTCTTTCAGTCTTTTAGCAGGTACTATGCCCCCTTTGTCTTTTTTAAAGAAATTTTAGTAAAAACAAGTATTTTGACTAATGTCAGTGTGCTGAGTTGTATTTAGCCTCTTAGGATGCGCCAACCATTTTAAAATTAAACTGTAATGAGAAAAACGATTCAGTAAATTGAAGTGGCATAACTTCTGAAAAACAATCAAAATAGCATTTGCTCATAGGAAAACTGTCAAAGAGAGAATAATTTTGGCTTTGTCTGCTTGCAAATAGAACAGAATAATCAACAGGAGTTTTTCCCTTTCAATTCAACCTATCTTTTCTCCTCTCCCTGCCATCCTCATGTGCAAGAACACCATAAATGTCATCCCTTTTCAGAACTCCCAGTTTCACTAATATGCAAGAACTGGGAATTTCCAAGCATGGGACAGGCATGCTAAAATAATTTGTAGCCCTGTTCTTGTACAATGCAGTTGCTGTGGTTGCTGAAGAAACCTGAAGAGGTGTCTTATATCATCTTTGCATACATACATAAATTGTTCAAACTTATATGTACAGCTGCAATAAGCATATTAAGTATTATACACATTTGTGCATATAATTTCAGTGCAAAATCCTGCATTTGTCAGATTAATTTTTGGATCTTTTGCAGGTGAGTGTATGCATAAAGAGTTAGAGGTGAATACATGTAAACATAAGGATTAATTGGATATGCATGCATATAGTTGAGACAACTGGATGCTTATGGGTAGTGCAGTTGCAGAAGGATGGCGAGTGCAATTGTAAGTTAATCTTTGAGTATAGAATTTTTTTTTTCTTTTGCACATGAAACATCCTAGGACTTCATTTTCTAAGTATTGCAAGTATTCTTTATTTTCTAAGTATTATTCTTTGCATTACAGTTAAAAACATTATAGTTCAGATCTGATTTCTTTTAGTCTATTGTTTTTTATCAGCTCTGTCATAGAAATAGGTATTGTGAAGAATGGGAAACACTTTCCTACAAATGGACATGTACAAAGTGTTGGAGATTGGAGTCACAAAGGATTAAGTGAGACAAATTCTTTTCAATGTGCAGTGCAGTTTGCACCTGGAATAGTGGAAGAGAGAAAGTTAAGCTAGGAGTAAACATACAGGAAGATTGCTGTGGGTGGAGGGTTTCACATAAAAGAAAGCAAGAAAACATGCAACACGTGTGCTGCCAGAGCCTTTAACTGAAGGAAGTAGGAGATTTCTGCTCAGTTGTGGAGACTTACTGAACTGCACCTTATTTTGGAACATAACAGCAATTTCAGTATATTTAAAAGGAAAACTACATGCTGAATGGTAAGTGCATCTTGGCTTCAACCTGTGAAATAATGCCTGTGTAGCTGTAAAACCTACAGGGACTTCTCATCCAGCTCCTCATTCCCCACTGGGTCTCTGGTGTGAAGCAGACAGGCTCAGAAGATCGTCCTACTCTGAAGGAGACAGTTCTGTGCCCATGGGATGCAAAAGATGCACATGTTCTTTGTTTTCCGGGAGGTATGACAGTATGGGTACTGAGTTTCCCCTAAACAGATTTAAATTGCCATCAACAGTATGTTTTATTACTTGGCCTTCATTCGCCACACCTAGCTGTACCATAGGCCTGTGGGATAGGCAACCTCATGTTTAATGGGACTTCAGAGCAAAGCACTGACCTGCAAGAAATGTTGATTTTTCTGGTAGAGGAGTAAGCACTCTGCTTTTGCCCAAAGCAAAAGCTGCTGAAACATTTTGGCACTGTGCATGTAGGTTGTCCAGCACAACATCTCAGGAGCTTTCCCTTTCTCACAGCTGTCAGGCGTTGCAACACAAAGGGGCAGAGAGAGCAGCTCTTCAGGCGCAGTAGTTCAGCAATATGCCCCCTCATTGTCAGATGAGTTTATTGCAAGATCAGGCTGCGCCTTGTAGCAGCAAAGCTGCTCACATACCTGCTTTCAGGATATGGAGCTTTGGGCTGAACATGCAGGCATTTATTCCTTCCTGAAGTTTCCTTCGGAAAGACTCAATGAAGATCAAAACAACTGGGAAGTTAGCAGCCCGCCCCAGGCTCTTGCAAACTTTGCATCCCACAAAAGCACCAGGAAGAGTCCCAGTTTGGGTGAGTGTATGTGGCTGGGCTTTTCCTTGCAGAGGCTCTATAATCCACCTCTGCCTGGCAAAATGTCTGGAACTGCAGCAGAACCTGCTACTCCTGTAAAGCCGTGCTTCAGCCACTGCCATGTATGCCACGCATAACAAAATTATGCTTCTCTGACTTTCAGCCTAGGAATCCTGCTTTGCTTAGAAAGCTTGAGAATGGAAAGGCTGGAAGACACCTCGCCTTCCACTTGTCCTTCACCTCACTTCCTCTCTGTACAAAACTGTAATGCTCTTCGTACAGTGTTTCAACTGATCAAGAAGAATCTGTTCCCCAGACCTCCAACATAGCTTACAAAAAGGTAAGACATTCCTGCCTGGAATCAAAATAACGTAGCTTACTATGTTACATACATTACTATGCTATGTATTTTTTTTTTTTTAATAATCCTAGATAGATATGTTATTTTTATAGCATTCAGTGAGCGGTAGTGCAGCTAGTATTCTTTGTAAGCTTAAAAACTGCTTTCTGCAGTCTAATATTTAGTGCCTGTCTACAAACCAGTTGTCCTGCATGCAGCGTATATGTCTCTTTTGCAAAGAGCCAGAAGAAATTTTGTTTACACACATCAGTCTCTCTCAAACTAAAAGCAATGATGCGAAAGAAAAAATCAAACCCAAAACAAAACACCCCAAAACCAAACGAAACCATCACAGAACCTTCTGCATAATTATCCTGGGTTGGGAACAACATAATAAGCTGTATAAATTTCTTGGGCCAGGAAACAGTTCCAGGAAAACATGTTTAACCTTCCCTGGCACAGTGTCATACTTTCAAAGATTGCTAGAAAGAGAATTGGACTTTATAGATACCATATACTCTGAACTAAGGAATTCTGTTTAAAACAAAATGTTAATATAATGTTAACAGACTCCATCATAACACAAACTGTTAGCTGCTACATCTTTACCAGTATAAGAAATATACTATCAAAAAAAAGTGAGTAAAAAGTCCCTGTTCAGCTGGTGTCTTCATCAGTGCTTACAGAACTGTAAATGTCTTTTGTTAAAAGTCCATGCAGAGGCACAAACATTCTTTACAGCAGGTTTAGAGGTTACATGCTTGCTTGGGTGAGCTTGGCCTTTTTCAGATGTGGACAGAAACAGAAGAAAAATAAATGCTTGGGTTTGTGGGGCTTTGCATGCCGGACTACACCTTGGCAGTATGAAAAAATGCATACGTACTTGCCAAAATTTTAGTTACTGGTAGGTCAACATAGCAGACAAATCGGTGCATTTGATACAGTTTTGGGGCGTGATATGGCTTGCAAGCTTTATATGAGTTATGAATTCTCTGTGTCTTTTCTACACTGCAACTGTTATGAATGTGAAGTCTGAAAGATTCCAGGTAGAATAGAAGTGAGCATTAAAAGAAAGCAAGTTGTTCAGATTTCCTACACCATTCAGCATATATGTTTGTTCCTTACGTGTAATTATCAGGGTATTGTCTTTTTAAATACACATAGCAAGGTATTTTTAATTATATATGTATTCATCCATGCACAATGAGAGTAGGTGGAGGAGGAAAATACAACAATTACAGGATGTCTTACCAAAAGTAGAAGTTGTAAATCTTGATTTTTAAAATACCATCTTGAACATGCACTCACCTTTATTTAATTTGCAATTGTTAACGCTTTTGTTGTACGTGATCGTCATTAGAGCGTGATGCTGTAGTGCTAACTCCCCAGGGCTGAGAGCTCAAACAAGATTCAGACAACTGGTGCTTACAGAATGGAGGATTAGTTGTTACCTCTCCTCAGGCTTAAGCTGAATAATTGCTTATTTGTTTGGGCACACTGCTCGTTCCATCTACAGGAATATCAGACATTATGGATGACTATCTCAGTTTGCAAGATATAATAATTTCTCTGCAAATGTGTGCCTTCTTATTAGCAGACAAAGACAGCATGATGATATTGGGCACACGTGAAAGCTGTAGATGGTACAAGTGAGGGAAGTCAAATTATAAGAAATGTTAATTGTTATTGAAATTCAGATAAAAGGTATGTAATAACTGCTGTGCTGTGAAGTTATGCAAAAATATGTTAAGTCTTACTCAGTTAAAAAAACAAAGACAACAATTGATAAAAGAAGTTTAAAAGGAGCTTCTGAACACCCTTTCTACCCTCTTGAACAAGTTTTAAGCAGGTCTGGAATGCTGGGTTTTCTTCAGCTCTGTACATAAACTTTTATCACTTTTCCAGTATAAATAGCTACAAACAAACAAACAGAGACAATGAAAGGTATGTGAAAGCTTAAAACTTGTGAAATTCAAATACTGTGCAGAAACATAAAAGAAGCTGAATGGGTAGTATTTCTTTAGATGTCTCTATATGAGTGGGTTTGCATGAAGTTAAAGTATGAGCTGTATTGATGAGTATCATTTGGATGAGTCGTACTATATTTCTGCCCCTTACCTGGGTGAATATAGTCAAGGTTTTAGTGCAAATATTTAGGTTTAAATTTACCTTTCCAGGGATATCCCTTCAGCTGTTTTTTACAGATATTGCAAAAGAACTAATTTGCTAGAATATTCATGAAAAGCAAAAATAAGAAGCATAATTAAGTTTTGGGAGTAATTTCCTTCTGATTAATATACATGAAAAAGTATATATTTGAACAAAAATATATACATTGCACAAGGATAAAAGCAACACTGAAATTACAAAGACTAAGAAATTAAAATTATGCATAAGGATTTTCCAATTATTTGCACTGGTTTATCTTGTGATAAAAATAACAAAAGGAACCCTCTTTCCATTGACTTCCTTTACCTTTTGATTATCTTACTGTCTATAAGACCTTTTCCCCGAAAGAACAGCTTTTTTTTTTTTTTAAGTTATGAGTACAAAATTGGCAGATGATCCTTCAGCTTACAAACACAAAACATATTGTGACTGTAGAAAAAGAAAAAACATAAAACAGAAAGCAACTGAAATGCAAGAAGACATCTAAGGTTTTTTTTGTTTTAAAAATTAATAACAAAATTATAAACATGCTTATCTTAGACTGTCTGGTGTCTGGGTGTCCTAAGAGCCTTCTGGCTGATGAGGAAATACAGCAAACTTTAACTCATCAATTAGTGACCATCTCAACTTCAGAGTTTAAAAACCATTTCACATGGTTGTTTTTGCTAGTATACTGTTCCTTCTTCAGCTCTAGATAAAATGGTATAAAGGGATTGAAGGTGAGACTGAATTTCAGTAGCACAGTCTCTGTATTTCTGGAATACTGTAATGTATTTCTGGGTTCTCTTTCCTTTGTTCTCTTGTGTTCTTTTGTTTCTGTGGCAGAAGTGCTTTCTCACACTGCCAGTGTTCCAGAACAGAAGGCTGTAAAGAGGGAAAAGAAAAAGCAGAGGAGCTAACTAAAGGTTTTTAAGTCTTTATGTATATATTACTAATAAGCATCTTCAGTGTTCTGCTTTTTGCTTCTGATTTAAATATATATTTATAACATATATATGTATATAAATCACATATGTAAGTCTTTGCTAAAAAACTGGAATACAATTATTTCAACATTTGCTAGGAAGAGTGCTTATTTCACTTTATCATTGAAAAGTGTTATTGCTATTTGGAACAGCAATGCAGAAAAATACCTACAGGCAGTGATGACCAAGTTACTGCTTCAAGTTATTACTTAGTATGGAGCAGTTGCATAAATCATGCAAATGACAAGCTAAGTGCAGAGACTTACATAAATGAATCTATAGAGTTGTATAATATGTAGAGCATAACACCATGTAACTGAATTTTGCTGTTACATCTAGTGATTGGGTTTATTTACTACTTGGGATCTGGCAGGGTTTTGAGAAGGTAGTAGTTGCTGCTTCCAGGGGCAGCAACTGTTCAGACTTGTTCATCTGCTGTCCATTATCACTTCAGAGGTGAAGGCTGTTATCTTTGTACTTGGCCTCTTCGTAAGTACCTTGTTAAAAGGAGGAGCAGAGGGGTAGAGTCAACAAGCTAAACTAGAACAAGATTTCAAGCAGATCATTATTATATCAAAACCAGCTGATCTACGGATAAGGATGAAATTAGCTAGCATTGTTCTATGTTTCTGTCCTGCATTTAGCTATTTGCAGATAGTCTTCCTTGTAGTCCTAGTAGCAACTTTGGTACAGTTTAGGCCAACAATATAAATCTTAAGCAGCAATCCAACCCATGTTCTCCATGTGACAGGATAAATTGCAATGCTCTGAATAACACCACTGGAAGATGTGCCCTCTGACCTGAGAAGCTTATAATTGTGGAAGTATGTGATGATCTAAACTAGGAAATAAATAAAAATGGCCTTTCCATTATATATTGGGGACTAGCAATAAAGCATCTAGGGTCTTACAAAGCTTCTTAATTCTACTGAAATATGACAATCTTCATGATATTGCTTGTTAACACCCCTCCAGGCCTGTAGTTTTCTTCTTAAGAATTTATTGCTTTTCTGAGACTGCACAATTAGAGGAAAAAATAGTAATTTGCTTTTAAATGTTACTGTCAAATCCCATACTCACACATTTTTAATTTTCATTCAGGGTGATTATACGTACATCATGAAGAGCGTGTATGTAGAATTGCACTGAACAGTGAAAGTGCTGTGAAGGCCACGTTTGGAATATTGCAGGTACAGCATGACTGGAAAGGGTTATGAGGGGGAAAAAAAAATCATCCAAGATTTTTGAATGTAAAGATACAACTAGTGTGTTAAGACACGTTTACTCCACAGATGACTGGGTGCTTGAGTACACACTAGAGAAATATCACTTCCAACTTGCTTTTCACTTCTTTTTCTAAGCGTTTGCTTTCAGAAACTGAAAGTGGGTTACATAGACTATGGTCTAATTTGGTGTGGTTGCTTTTAGAAGGAATTCTGCTGTGTACCCAAGGTGGTTGGGGGCTGTAGCGTATGATGTGTGAAGTGAGGCTGAAGAAGCTGATTTTGTTTTGCCTAAAGAAGACAAGACTATAGGGGTTTCTTACTGCAATCTTCAAATTTCTGTAGGTATTTGCACAGAAGCTGGAGCCAGATTCTGGTGACACACGGCGAAAGGTAATGGACACAAGTTGCAGCAGGGGAAATTGTAATTAAATGCAAGAAAATAATTATTCTCAGCGTTCCCATTTGCAGATGATCATGCTATTCAGAGGCACATCACCCCTTCGGCATATTGCCTGCTTCAGACTCTTCAGGAGTCATGTCCATGTGAGAACAGGACTGTACTGGCCAACCACTTCAGCAGAGCTGTAGCGAGTCATTTTGCTGTGCCAGGTACCGTCTGGGCTAACTCCAGGCATACAGAGTAGAATTCAAACCAGTACAGAGAAGGATAACAGCAACTAAATTGGTGCAAAGGCATCGCAAAGATCATGCATTACTTATGCAAGGGTTTTCCAGGGTAGAAGAAATCCAGGGAAGAATCATGCAATTTAAAGTAAAAGTGAACAGGAAATGACTTTTCTTTATTTTTTTAATACCAGGCTCGGGGACTTAAATGAATGAAGACTTTGTTGGTAAAAAGAATGTCTTCACAGAATATGGAATTAAATTTTATAGTTCATTGCAAGATGTTGTGGTTGCTGAGGTATAAAAGATACCAAGAACCAAACAGCTACATTGATGAAAGTGAAGATCTGTGAAATACCATTAGACACAAGGAAATAGATGCAAATTATGGTTTAGAAAGATCCTTGTCTGCAAAATCCCAAAACCTGGTAGGATATATACCAAGGGAGAAAAAGACCTTATACTTGCCCTATTCCTAAGCTTGTTCCTAAACTCTTCCCCTAGGCATTTGGCAGTAGACACAGTCAGAGACCCTGTAGCAAGCTAAATGGACTTTTGGTCTGACCTATGCCATAAGAAATACTATTCTTAACTTCAAAATCATTAGAGAAAAAAGTAGAAAAGTTCTGATTGGAGTAACATAGAATAAACAGTTATATATTGTAACCCCAGTTTTGGATATATAAATATAGATGAAGATCTTGTCTGTAATGTTTTTGGACAGGTAAATGTTATAGGATCTTCAGCTTTGCAGATACAGACTAGAGAACAAAAGCTAAGAATATGGTAAGGCCTGGATATTGTGTGCGTGCTGGCCAGCAAATTGTTAGTTAGGCTGTGAAACCTATCAAAAGGTCAACCTGGAAAAGGTGACATTAATTAAAATTAGTTTTGATAAGTAGTGGGGTATGTGAGAGGATCTGGCTATAAAAGAATAGCTTTGTGTAGAAAAAAGGTACAAACTGATTTATTTTAAATAGAAAAAATAAGTAGGCATGTTATTCAAATCTGGTTTTGCAAAGGGCAGATTTTTATACACAGATGTACTAAGACAATTAAAAGGATAAATTAAATATAGAGAAAGGTGGAAATAAAATACCATTAAGTTCTCTATATAGACTGAGGCGCTATTTTATAGTTGGTTTAACAGATGAAGAAAACACTTGATACCATCTTTCTGAAATTCAGCTCTGGAGAAACTAATAGTTAAACTACAGATGATAAGAGTTAATGGAGTTACTAGGGGGATAAAAGCTACCCAAAAGGGAAGGAGCAATAGGCAGCCCTGCAATATCCAGTAGCACAGTAGTTACTAGCAATGTTCGTAAAAGAACTTGGCACTGAAATTCTTTAATGTTGTTGTTAATGGTCCTGGTAGAAATACAGTAAAAATGTGGATTGTATCTGTTGACCACATAAATCTTTAAGCAAGCATTGTCAGTACAGGGTAGGGTATTGTATAAAAATCATTTGTTAGGACTGGATTAGTAGAAATGGGATGAAATTCAATAATAGATAATATAAAGTGATGCACCCTGGTACCGGTATCAAACTTCTGTTGAAAGCTGGAATTTTGCAAAGAAATAAGGTGGAAATGCACTTGGTTGTTCTACGTAACAGCAGGATTATAAATTGCTGCAGTAGTTTAGCCAGAAAATGAGGTGACTGTGTTGGAAAGGTAACTGCAGTAGAAATAGAGACGTTTCTACTACAAGATACTGGTGATGCTGATCTGGAATACTCAGTTTTGATTACCAGTGTTCAAGATCAATAAATTCAAACTAAAACAAATACACAAAATCTCTGCTGGGTGACTAAGGAAAGCAGGGGGCTTACCTTCTGCAAAGAGCTAGAGCTTGTTATCTGAGGCTAAACAAGTCAAAAGGGCATGTGGTTATCAAGATATTCAGTAGGAGGATGAAAACTGGAGGAAAAATTACCATTTAGGCTAAAAGCCAATGTTTGTACAAGAACAAAAAGGGAGTAAACAATTATAAATAAACTTGGGCTGGAAATGAGGCAAAAGTCCCATACTACTGGAACAATTTATTTTGGGACTAGTTTTCAAGGAGAAGGGGGTGTGTGGGGGAGTTATTTTAAGCTAAGGCCATGAACGTTTTTGAAAGTGAATGCATTAAATGCTACCTGTAATAATAAAGAAGTAGACTTTGTAATCCAGGAGGTTCATTCTAATTTTGTGCTTCCTTAAAGCACTCTGAGTTAAGAAATGATAGGAATTTCCACCCCATCTTCTGTTTATTTTACAGTGTATGTTTAAACTGGAGGTACTCTTGTGAAAGTAGCAATGCTTATTGCAAACTGATGTGTGTTGCATATGAAATCTTTCTGCACACAACAATGCAAAATTAGATTGTATTGAAATTTCCTGGGTTTAGTGGTTATAATCTTACTGAAATGCTAATGCAACAGTGAAAATAAGTTGTCTAAACTTGCGCATTTATTTTCTTCCTGAATTATTTTGCCATCTTACTCCTTTGAATTAAGAAAGTCCCCCTATAGGTTAAATGAAGGAACAGTGAAACTTTTAAAGAGCCAGCTCAATGATGGTAAGACAAATCCTTTGATGTACAAAGTATCACATAGTCGCAGGTGTTGAGTTACTGGTGCAGTTCATGGAGGAGTATATGAAGCAACTGAAAGTTTGCAATAGAATTCAATTTTTATGAAGATGCAAATATTGCTTTTTGTCCTGGTTTCAGTTTTATATTTGTTGGAGATGGTAGCGAAAGCCTTATAAAACATTGGAGTGAACCAGTATTGTGGGTAATATGAAGTTAGAAAAGAATATGCAGATCTCTCCCTTTCGTGTTTCCATGCCCTCTAGTTTGTAGGCCAAGATGACAGTTTGCTACAACCATATGTATAATAAACTCTATTTATTATACATTATAACAACAGTCAAATGAAAAACTGGTTATAAATAAAAAAAAATGGAAAGTGCATTATTTTGTACTGGATTATATTATTTTCTTTAATATGATTTATAGTTCTGACTTTATGTGAAAAATAAATCATTGTCACAGGGTTGTCTCCTAGAAACATTTTAACCATTTGAGGTAATAAGGAAATACAGAACAAAAGTAGAACCTACTTTATTCTCTTATTTAGGAAATATGGAAAAATTGGTTGCAGAAACAATTTATTAAATTTAAAGCAAAAGAAAAATTATTTCAGATTCATCTTTTATGTGTTAAAAAAGAAAAAAGACAGGTGCAGGCAGCCCTGACCACTTCCACCTCTGCTCTGAGATGGCTGAATATGATAACAGGATAACTCACTGCAGGGTTGTACCTAATTTAAGACATAATTCTTTCTGAGCAGCAGAGGTTTAATCCAAAATCTCGGAGAGTGTCCTAATCCTCATCCCTCAGTGCTTTCCCAGTGTTGAAACACCTCTTTTCCAGAGCTTACTTCCCACTGGCTACAGATAGACACCTTGTGCCTCTACCCACTGCGCTGGTAGCCCAACCCTCGCCTTCTGTTTTCGAAAGCAAGGATACAGGCAGTTTGTCATCCATCCCTATTCAACAAACTGTTAAGAGTAGATAGAGCTCTATCTCAGATTTACCTTAAACAAAGCCAGTTTACCAGATGGTTAATTTACAAATCAAAGCAGAATGAAAGCTTTTTCTATTTGCTACGATATTACAGCTTTTCCCACTTTTTTCCTCCCGCTCCCAGCTTAAAGAGCATGAGATTTTTTTCTCTCGCTTGCAGTCTTTCTGGAAAGACTTGATTGCCTTCAAAACTTTTGCTTCCTAGAAGATGTCTAGTTTCACCTATTTCTGAACTGTATGTGCTAGACCTGTAAGGTTTTTAAATGCCTGGCTGCCGTGTGAGGGATGCAAGGCTGAAATGCAGGTCCTCAGTAACCCTGCTGAGCTGTCATCTCATGCTGAGGCTTTCCTCTGGTACACAGGACTTGCTTCCACAGCACCCTAAGCTTTTGCTTGTTGAGATCTCATGGGGCTTAAGTTTCTGTCACTACATGCACGTGCTGTCCCAAGTCATTAAGGCACCAAAGTGCTCAGTTCTCAGCCTTCAGGAGACGGGCACACTTGAGCTTGTGTTCCTATGGAGGCTTACTCCTTTTCTCATTCCTAAAATGCATTGGGAGGATCCAGCCTTGCACAAAACATAAATCGAGAAAATGAGATTTAATCTTTTTTTGGTGTTTTGTTTTGGGTTTTTTTGCCTAACAATCTGTTATTACAGGTTTGCTTTGTGTGCAGAAGTTTTGGGTCTAAAGCTAGCCTCTTGATTTGAGACTGGCCTCAGACTGCACAGGGGCTACATTTTAAGGCATGCTTCTCATACTCTCCTTGAGAATATTCTGTTGAGAACAATAGGGATTTAGTTTAGATCTTCATTAGGACCCAAGCTGTTAGAATTCCCCTGACACGGGACCTATTCACATTACATCTAAGAACTTGCATTGTCTTTCATGCTGCTTTATCTCATCTGTATTGAAAATGATGGTTTTGTTGTTTTTGTTTAATTGTCTCCTGTGTTCACAGAGATCTTGTTTGTGTGGAACATTCTTTTTTTCTGGCTGGACTGATTTATTTTGTAAAGAAAAAAAAATCATTTTTTAAACAATCTAACAGATGACCATAAGGATTTTGCTTTTAAATATCTCAGAGTTCTGAGCTACAACAGTTAAGTGCTTAATTATTCAGTTTTGAACTCAGACCCCAGATATGTCTCATATGAGGAAAGGAACTTGATTAGATTTATCCCAAGTGTGGGACAGATGAGGCTAGATGTGGAAAAAATGTTTTCCTCCTCCTCTTGTCACTAGTATTCTAGAGCAGGTTTTTTGTTTGTTTGTGGGTTTTTTTTGTTCTGTAATATGAATCTAGTGAAGAAAGCTGTTTTGTTTTAATTTTATTTTAGGGAAAAATGTCTGTTCAAATAAATGCTTATAAGTTATCTCTTAATGTAGAAGACATGCACACTCAAACAATTAATCCAGGAAAAGATTATCAGATTTATGAAAAATATCTTACATTCTTCTATAATTATAGAAAAAAAGTATGAAATAATTGGCTACGGGCAGCCGTAGTCATGGAAAATATTTTATTAAGATCTTAGCAGCAATGTAACTTAAAGGTGATACAACGTGCAATGATGATGATGGGGCAAATAAGTAACAGGCAAAAGCAACTCTCATAAATCTGTTGAGTCATTTTCGCTCCCAAAATATTGTTGGAGTGAAATTCAAAATTAACATGATGAAAATACCCATGGAGGGAGGGTAAGGAGGAGGGGAAATTATACATATATACACATGTATATTATATATGTATATGCACACATATTATATATTAATATATAATATTGTCTAGTAGATATTATATATATGTTATATAATGTATATGGGTATAAAAGTTTTCTGGCTGTCTTACCACATTGTTATTCATACATTTTAATGATTTTATTAGGAGAGTCTGTGCCTCTGTGTGTTATTTTTTCATAGCACTATTAAATTATCTTTTTCTCCCTTTTCTGCATTCTTTTCTTTTAAGGCAAAAAGCACATTGGACCAGATCCTGTAGCAGGAGGTTTTTGAAATTTTCAGAAAGATTTCTCATAACCACATGGATAAGCTAGTATATGATTAAAGTAGAAAATTAAGTGTGAGTAAAGTTACAGATTTTTTTGCAATGTACTAGCTGCACGCCAATAATTGCTTGTGCCCATGTTTTCATTTGACAGTAAATGAAAGGAATCTAACACTGTGCTGAGGGCGGCAGTTTCCAATCAAATAATGCATTGCAGATTCATAACCTGCCTCTTTCTCACAATGAGAAAATGAGAGCCATGTAACCTGTCCTAAGTTTTGTTACAGTATTTCTCAACCTGCCATGTTACTCAAATTAGTAATAAAATAAACTACAAAAAATATAATTGTAATATTTGAGTAGAGTAAGTATTGTGCAAGAGGTGACTTTGATTAAGAAGACTTTAAGTGGATTTTTGTACAGCTGATGTAGATTTTTCATTGTATTCCCTATTCAAATAGCATTTCCAAAAAAGATTTCTTAAGCCATAGTCACAGCTATTCTCACAGATACTAGGTAAACAAATTGAAAACATTCGAAACGGAAATTGTGTTTCTACTTACACGTTGGTGGCCCTTTTCTTCCTCTTGAGTAATTACAATTGGAAATAATAATATCCAAATAGAAGCACTCCTTTAACGATAGGAATTTTCACATATATTTTCAGGTAACTTGTGTAAGCATATCACACAGAAAGATAAGTGAAATCAGATGAGGAAGCAAACTGTGGAATCTGGAGCAAGAGGACTTGAAAGGAGAGTAGGTCCTGGGGTTAAATCTCTTTCATAACTCTCACATGCGTATAAACTGTTCTGCTGTTATATCACAGTGTTTGTTTGGATTTTTTAATCACTAATGAGTTATACACATGAAAACGCATTATTCCCAGAGAAGCTCATGTGAGTTTATAACAATCTGACTATGCAAATGCTTGTAAGTTAGAGTCAGCAATGAATTCATTTAACATTGAAATAAAATCCTGCTTGAAGATTAAATTTGGCATAAGATTTTAAAAATATTTGTATTTTTAATATATATGGAAGATAAAGCGATGGAGGGAATATAATTTTGACAAGCCTAATCACAAATTCTGTACACCTGAGCTTCAGTGGGTGTGATCTTTGACAGCAAAATATATGATAATTTGTACATTTTTGTAATATTTGTAAAACCTTTAATACTATTATACATGTTTTTTTGTGTATGTAGAGGTATATCTCAGAAATGAATCCTTCTAGTAGACTGAGAATCTGAGGAATACTTTCCAAAGAGACCTGAAAGAGAACTCCTGAAAATATGTTGATTCATAATTTGTTACAGTTAGCCTGTTTAATAGTTAATGCTGCTAATACTATATATTTCAGAACAGTATGCAAAAAGTTAAACTCTTCAGAGTATCTTTATAATCTCTATGTTTATTTGACCTTACTGGAGATTCAACTTTTATTCTGCATTTGTAGGGGTCAGCACTTCTGATTGTATACCAGACCACTTTTATAGTAAGTCTATAACATCTCAGGTTGTTAGAATAAATACTAGACTTCTTTTGGATTATCAGAAGCAAACACTGAAGATGTGGCCTTTGTTTTTCTTCCTGACTGCCCTTTTACAAGACCAAAATAAACATTCTTAGCTTTTAAGGTCAAATATGTTAAAAAGTTAGTATGAAATACTGCACTCCATGAAAATTTTTGGTGGAATCTTTTCCAGTAGACTTATCCTTGATATGCTGACTAGTGAACTAAATGAAGCCCAAATTATCTTTTTATGCTGAGCAAAACTGAATTCCATGTACATATTGTCTATGTTACTTGTATTGAAGACTTTAATACTTATACAAAAATTGCAGTAGTTATGACTTTTGCCTTCAATGAATTTTAGGAGATAGAATTTTTCTACTCACAGTGGACTTAGAAATCTCTGCTTTCTCTCTATTGGTGTCAGTAACCATGGATCAAAGGTTAGCTTGTGACACTTCTAAGCCTTCAAATATTTTGGCTACATCCATGTTTTGTTTTTTTTTTCTTTCATTTCCCCATATTCCATAATTATTTTATGTTAAGTTTAGAAAAGGGTATGTATTCTTGTCTACTTATAGACAAGACCTCTGATATACTCATAGTATCTTACTGCCTGCTAGTATTGCTTTAAACAATCTGACAAACAATAGTTATGTCCTTTATCCTTTCCTTTTCAGGACAAGCGACACAGTCAAGAAGCTTGCTATGGAAGTACTGCTCTTCATTTTTCATGTCAAACAACATGGCATTTAGAAAAAAAAAAAGGAAAACAAAAATAATTTTGATATATAAGTGAGTCATGTCTTCAGATCAGCTCTTACCTCCTAGAGGAATTTACCCCAGAATTCAGGTCAGCTGACCTGAAAGTATATTCCCTTATTTGAGTAGACTGAGAACCCTATGAAAATTCCCTTGTGCCACAGGAGCAGAGTTACTTGTCCTGGATGTTAGGCAGTGTTAGGTGTTCTGCCCCTATAGACTATAGAAAAAGAATGATGAACCCCTGAATGTTGCTGACTTTTTTTTAATGGGAAGCTGGCATGGGAGGTAGATGGTAGATCTGATCTGTGTTGAACCTGTGAAGCAATGTGCTGGTGAGATGTGTCTAAGCAATGAAATTTTCTAGTGTAACTGTATCAGACAGGTGTCATTTGAGAAGTGATCAAAGCCTGCAGTCCACCTGAATGAGGCTAAATTAGGTGACTAAACATTACTGCCAGTGAGTCTGAGATTTAGACAACAACAGTTGTCTAAATTTCTCTTTAAGAAAGGTCTTTTTGCTCAACCTTCTGTACAAAGAAAGGACATACACCTGCATGTGCAGCTGCCATGCTTGTAACCTGTGCAGTCATGCCATGAGGTATCGAACAGTTGGACATGTTCAGGCACGAGTCCCTTCATGCATCCAAGGGGGCATGCTCAAGTCTGAGCTTGCATGTGCATTTTACCATCTTTATGTGCCTGTCTGATTTGTAAGAATGGGACTGCACTGTTAACTAAAACATATTAAAATGGCAATGGGAACCTTTCAAAATTATCTCCTTTGCTAACTATGTTGCTGCTTTACTGCAAGTTGGTCCAGTTTTAGGCCGATGTTTTTCATTTCTTCACTAACCTTATCAGGTCAGCACATTTTCTTTCTTGCTGGTAGTGATGTAGGCGTATATCACAGAGAACAGGAGCTATGCATGTCCTCTAAAGGCAGATTGTAAAATATTCTGTTTGGAACCCAAGGCACTGACGTTCTTACTGGACAACTGCTGTCATACAAGTGGTAGATGATGCACTTAGGGAAATCAATGAATAAAAATAAGTTATCTCAATTATAACAAATATTCCCATCGTACAAGACAAAATTGTATATCGATTGTTTAAAAATGACTCCCCTGCTTCAGAAAATTGATGTTTAAAATGAGAGTTAATTATATCAAAGAACATAAGAAAATTATTTATGATATTCCTAAGAGGCACATTTGGAGTGATTTGACAGTAGAATGGGTAATAAGTATTCTTAAGTAAAGCATTGTTGAAAAAGCCATTTTAGAGAGCTTTGTTGTGTTTTGTTCAAATGAACTTTTGATGATTCAGTTAATTTTGGGGGATGTCAACACAGAAGTCTCACTGGGATAGGGAAAATCTGCCAGGATTTTTGGTGGATGCGCAGCAGGTTCAGAAAAGCTGCATTGCTGGAAGCAGTGTGGCCACTAATCTTGTAATGACCTGGTAACTGACCTGTAAATAACCTTGTAAATGATCTTGTTAATGTGATTTTGGGAGATTTGCTAATTCTCTTAGCAGTGAAGTAGCCAAGAACATACAGTGAGGAGAGTCAGGGCCAAAATCTTCCAATTTACTGGAAAGTACTTTCAAAAAGTAAACAAATTATGTCAAAGCAGAATCCTCATTTTCAGTCAGATGGGGTTTTATATCTTTATGAGAAACACCATGTGCAACTATTTTTTACCTTCACTGAAAGATAGCATTTAGTCATAAATCTGAATTCTAGAGGTGCTTTAACTGAAACATAGTTTAAAGGCACACTTGTTAGGTTCTCAGTGCTATTCAGTAAAACACCATTACAGTATTTCAAATATCTTGGTAATTTCAACCCCATCTTCTGCTTGCAGATGAAAATACTTGTTGTCTTTGTAACAGGTTCAGTAATTTGGGTTACATTCTTCTTCTAAAGCCTGTTAGCCCTGAAGAAACCCAAAAGTGGAAAGTTGGAGTCTCAAAGTTACACTGATTTGGGCCATTGACAAGATTTACTTAATCAATTTTAAGTATGCCATGAAAATATATATGCATTAAAATACAGTGATGCATTATCATGCAAATCTTAAAAAAAAAAAAAAAGAGAGCCAGTGGTGTAACTGGTAAGAGTTAAGAAATATTTGGTAAAAATTTCCATTTCAGCAACTAGGGTTAAATGGATAAACAAGTTCCTATCTGTGAATATAGGTAACAGACTGATGCATCACTTCTCTTCTTGTTCTGTTCTGTGCTTATGCTGTTTTGATTTTAGTAGTCACATGAAATCATGGCTCAGTTTCTTCTGAGGTAAACCCCTGATATCCTGCAATACTTTCAAAGTAGCAAGTCAGAGAGAAAGATAGTGGCATTTACCAGTATTTAATTATCCCTTTCTTCCTTCTCTGAAAATCAATGTTATTATGTTTATTTACAAGTATTTAAATGTAAGCCTTTGTGTAATACAAGCCTGATACGTCTTTTATGTGAAAATTAGTGTTTTATGTGCAAATATAGCAAGGTACTAAGGTACTATAATTGATTACCTAAAAAAACCAACCAAACAAACAAACCCCAAACCAAAACAAAAAAAAAATCCAAATCAAAGAAAGACTGAAAGACTTCCTGATTTTTTACATTTAAAAATATATTTATTATTTGGTCCAAACAAAGTTTTAATTACTATCACAGCCTAACAGAATTAAAAGAATACCCCAGAAAAACAGCTGAATGAAACAAAAAATAGCTAAAACATTAACATTAAGGAAGATTTATTAATTCCCATTGCAAAAAAGCAAATCAGTATTTTCTGCAGTAGAGGATTTTGTATTTAAAAAATGAAGTTAAGATTACAGTAAAGCTAATTCCCATTACAGTCTTGAAAACAGAAAAATAGTGGAGGGTATTATCTATGTATAACTAAGTCCCAGAAGGACCTTCCATCTTTGATAAGACCATGGAAAAAGAATAACAAATCTCTGGTTTTGCTTTCTGATTTCTAATTACTGTACTGCACAATCTTAGCTCATGCACTTTCAGCACTGAAATCAGTTTTCATTAGCAAGCTATAAGCAATAGCAAAACAACTGAAAGGAAGAAAGAAGCCACGATACAGTACCAAAAATCAGCCTTTAGTTTAATGGAGCATCTGGAACATACTAACTTTACGGAGTCTTACTTATTAGTGATACGGAGTTCAACTAATAGCTGTTAAGGGTGTATAACTTTAATTTTTCTATTAATTTTTAAATGAGACTGAAGTTACCTTTTAATGCTACAAGCTTTTAAATTGCTGCACTTAGGCAAGACCTGGTTTAGCTTATGAGAAATAAACTTTGGTCTTCTCTTATTTGCAGATTGGATTAATTCTTGTTCTGATGTCCTGAAACAGTAATCTTTGTTGGAAGATCTCTGTGAACTGGACATTCGTAAAGTGTCATAGAAGTAATAACTAAGACTTTGGGGGGTTTTTTGTGTGCGTTCAAATTTATTTGGATTTTTTTAGACTTTTTTTCTTTTTTTTTAATAGTAAAGTAGCTATTTCTAAGAGATGTGTGTAGCATACTTGTCTTTGTGTTGCACCCCTGAAAGCTGTGTAGGTGAGGAGTGAATGCTCCCTGCCCTGCTCCCAGTAGTCCCAACTTCCAAACTATTTTCCAGAAATATTTTTAGCAGACCAGCTGGCACTGCTTTTTTTGGCACGGCCTGCCTTTTTTTTTTTCTCTTTTTTTAATTTAGGCTATATTTTTGTACTAATTTGGGGGACAAAATTACCTGGTGCTTACCATCAAAATGCCTCTTTCTATGCCACTGTCTGATAACTGGTAACAGACCCTGAGAGCAGGGTGTAGCCATACATAGTGCATATAGATGTCATTTGTAAGAAAGAACCTGGCTCATACTGCACTTTTACAGGAAACACTCATTGCATGACAGGATTTGTTTTGATTCAGTTCCCAACAGATGTGAAATTCCAAGTTTTGCAGATGAGGGTCTTTTCTTTTTTGATAAATATTTATCTTCTGAGTCACTACCTACTAGGTATATCTGCTGTCTGAGTAGAAATTCAGAAATGATAGAGCATTAGTTTTATTTTTCAAAAGGTTTTGCTGTATGAATTTGAAAAATATCCACTTCTTTGCCTGTTTTCATCCTATTTCAACTTTTGGGTAGAGAAACCTTTTATTTTAAGTAACTATAATTTCATTACATTTTTTGTAAATGGATCCAAATCTTACTTAAGCAAATACACCACTTTGTTTTCAGATGTTGCTTTTTCTACGGATTCTGCATGTGGTATCCTTCACTTAGTTCTGCCTCTGTCTTAAATGTTCTGTTCTGATTTTTCTTCCAGAAGTACTTTTAAAAGTTTTTGAACTCTTACTTATTATAATGTATTTGGTTGTTGGGCATTGAAGAAGTTAAGTATATGAAACACCAAAAGTCATCCATCTGGATTTCTACTCTGTTCTCTGTATTCTGGACAGTTTTAAAACTTTTGCATCAGGTGTAAAGTCTATTGATTATTGTTGACTCAAGCTAATAATTTCCACTTAAAATAGACAGTGAATTTGGTAGACTTTTGAGATAAGGTGAACTTCCTGCACAGATCATTAAATCAGTGTACTGGATATTGATATTAAATGGAATCAGAACATAGTATTTACATTTATTATAAAGCATTTCCTAATGTTCTGCTAACAGAATCTGTGCACTGATTGAAATATTGATCAGAAGATTTAACTGAAAAGCAACCCTGAAATTAATACCGGTAGCAGTAACTGTGCATTTCATCTGCTTAGTTTTTGTGGAAGGTACATATGTCAAGTCTGTCTTACTGATCTAAAAAGTGCAGAGAGAGTTTAGGCAACTTTCTCAATGCCATCCACTGTATACCTAGTCTTGCTAGGAATCTAAATTGCCTGATTTTTCCTGGCATTGTTCCATCATGCTTTTAACCCTGACAGATATTCTATACAAGTTAGTTATTCTTCTTAGAGAAATGAAATACATTCTTTGTAAAATCTTAATTAATGAAGAGGGGCCAGAAGGCATAATTTTCTGATATCAGAAGATAATGTCCAAAACAAAAAAGTTGAAATGGGTTGATGGATTCAGCGTTCCACATTCATCTGGCGTGAAGCATACAAACACAAATCCTCACTCAAGTACCAAATGATGTTAAATATTGCTCAGATACTAGTTTGAGTCACTAACTTTGAGGTCATGTTCCAAGGATTGTGTCTGTCTACAAGGTATAAAGAAGAGCAAATCTCTAATTTCCACCAATCTCAGCTGGCTTCAGAGCCAGGCTCTTTCGATGAGTTGCTCTGCTCTAGTGCTATAGCCAACACGTGGACATTCTTGCTCAAGCTATTCTCTAACCTGTCATGGCCTTTTTCCCTTTCACCCACAAACTTAAATTTCAGCCCTGCAGGATTTAAAACGTTAGGACCTGCAAACAGAAGGAACAGAAGGGATAGGAAAAAAATGTCTACCTTTCTTGCCAGCATTGTTCTACTTACTCTGCAAGAAAGTATTAGTTGAATTGTGGTGAGTCGGTTGGTTAGTACATTCACTTACCACAAAGTAGACCAATGCTTGCTTCCAAGGAGGTTTCAATATTTCATATTAAGCAATCATTGGAGTAGGGGTTAGAAATCACATTTGACTCATATCTCTCAATGAGGAATCCATTAATGCAGTGCATTAATAGCAAATTGTGTTAACACTGGTAGGATAAATTAGTTTCTAAGAACTTTCAAGGGAAAATGGTATTACAAATACTACCCGATTTCTCTAAACTTTATATTCTGAAGGACTCAGGACTTTATCTGATTATTAGAAGGGTCATTGGGGAGTGTGTATTTTAGTGAATGATGAATTAGGCCTGCAATAAACACAAAAATAGGAGTCTGCAAATAGTTCTAATGAGAGATACTTCTTATAGGCTACAATTTAAGAAGGTATGTAGGAACCCTCATTAACTAAGCATGTAAACAGTTATATTAACTTCAGGAAGTTTACAAATGTGGTCAATACAGGGAAACTACTGAGCTTGGACATCCAAGAAACATGATACAAAATTGTAGGCAGGCTGAAAATTATAATTTCAAGTTCTTGTTTCTAGGATTCTAATTTGCTTTCTATGTTTTTATTGAAATTTTGAAGTGAAACTGTCTGAAATTCCAAAACATTTACTGCAACTCTAGAAGGAAGTTTCAGATGACATTCACTTCAGGATGATAATTTGAATTCAATTAATTTTGTTTTGTTTGTCAAAAGCTTTTTGATTGTCTCAAAATAATGGCTGGTACTCTGCAAACATAATCTATAGTTTGCCAACTAAAAGAATGTCAATTCCAATTACATCACTACGTCAGTGCTACCTTTTATTTTTTCTGAACACAGTTGGTCATCTCTATGAATTTAATTATTAAAATCACTGAAAAAGCAGATGTCCATATCTATTTTCACATATTTGATTGTCTTATTTGCATATCTTAGGTATATCTGTTTTACCATAAGTACGGTAAATTAAAAAAAAATAATTAAAAAAAAAAAACCACCAAAAAATTTGGTTGGAACTCTTTATTCAGTGTGACTTCTCAAATGAACAGGAGTTTTCAGGAATACTTAAATAGTCATGTTTGAAATCATTAAGGATATGTGGGTTACACAGAGTTATAGAAAATATAAGACTTCTGAGACAGTAACTAGTGTAGTCCTTTTTCCAGAGGCAGAACCAATAATATCTAAACTGTTGACAGCAGTTTTTCCAATCCATGCTTAAAAATGCACAGTAGTTGGGTTATACAGCCTCCCTTGGTTATCCATTGTGGTGCTTAATTGCCTTTGCAGACGGGTCAATCATAAGGAAAGCTGCCTGTCGCTCTTGCAGCAGTTTAGCTTATTGCTCCACTTCAGGGTAGTTTGGAGTGGACATAGAGAGCGGATGAGTCTCCTTCACTTCCTTGGTGTCTGAAGGAAAGGAGGAAGGTGCCTCCAGATGGGAAGCGGATGGCTGTTACGGGCACACCTGCAGGAGGCTGGAGGTGAGGAGCTGAGCCCTGGGCTCCCTGGCTGTGCCAGAGAGCCGAGCACTGCGCCCGGTGTGGTTTGAAATGGCAGCCGGTGCTGTCTCTGCAGGTGGGTCTCAGCTCCTCTGGGGATATAGCCACAACTGCAGCGCAAGTCACCTAGGCCAGTGGCTGGCACTGTGGCTGTGTAATGATACTTTAGATTACATTTCCTTTACTAAGAAAATGTGTGGAGTTTAGTACTTCCAGTATGTTGAGTCTCTAAATTCTTACAGGGCAATGTATTGTGCTTGCATATAATGACCTTCCAGAGATGAGCAGATTGACAACAGACCTGAGACTGTTTTGCATTACATTTTAATTATGCTGTAGATGGTGGTTTCTTTTTTTAGTGAATGAAAGATAAATTTTGCTTTTCCAAGTTTTGAAATAAAAATGGGTTTCAAATTTCTGGTCTTAAAAATTATACTTTACCAAATACATCTACAAAAATTCTTATTTTGGGGTGCTGGGATTTTATTTTTCCTTTTATTTTCTATGTATTTCACCTTCTTACTTGGTGCTCCAACTTGTAAATGTTGATGACTGGATATGTTGGGAAAAGAAGTAATCACATGAAATAGGAGGGATTTCACAAGAATTGTATCTGAAGATCTTGTTCAAAAAAAAATCCTATGCTGTAAGTTGTTAATACTTTTAAAAGCGGAGAATATATGTTTTTCTGAAAAGTATTTCAATCTAATTTAAAATACTAGAACTGCGTATTGCATGGACTCCATTCTCTTGGACATATAAGATATATGATGTTTATGAGAAGAGCTGCACTCTGACATAATCGTTTTTAGTTAGCAAAATGACACAAGAGGAATTATAGATACCAGCGCAGATGAGGGGAACAGAAAGACTTTAAATCATCTTTTTACATTCAAATGCTGGCTTACTGAATATCATGAGACAGAATAAAAGAAGATGGGATGGAAATATGGAGGAAGAGATATAAGGAAAACTCTGTTCAGGATTTTGACTAATTATTACCAAAACAAAATAATTTAAAAATAATTAAAAAACCCAAAACAACTTTACTTATTATTGGTTCATTTTGCAAGGAAGGACATCAATTATTCTTGACATTGCTGAATTCTTATCTCTTGCATTCACTGGTCTTTATTAAGCTTTGTGGCAAAACATGACATTTCCTTTATTATAATAAATGTTTCAGAATGAAGAAACCTTACAGTTCTTTTGTTTCTTTGTTTTCCAAGAGAAGAAAATTTAATTAAGATTTTTTTTTTTAAAAAGCACTTAAGGATTATTGAAGACCAAAGGCAATATGATTATAGGAAGCGAAGAATTTTTAAGCTGAAAGATTCTTCTTTGTTTTTTCATTTAGGTGTTACTGTGAGAGATTATACAGAATAGATGGATGAAGTCACCTAGGCAATGCTGAGTCAAAGGTAGATTGCAAAGCCGTATTTCTATGCTAATGAATGCTTTATCTTTTCTCCTTCAAAAATATTTCATTTTTTAAAGACCATTACCTAAGCATTACAATTTGAGCCTCTTCTTACAAAACCTTAATTAAATTTAATTAATATTTAAATATTGAACAATTTAATACCTTTTTATTAACCTGTAGTTAGTTGCTATACTGGTTTATAATTTGGTTATTGAGTCTGGCTGTAAGTGACACTAAGGCTCTGTTTCACTCAGAAAAAATAAAAAACTTAACAGCCCAGCCATTTTTTAGTATGATACTATTAGTAAGTGGTAGTACTATTATTTCAAATAAAACAGTAATTTCTTTCAGAAGGTTGTCTAGAAGCTGTCAATGTGAGAGGACAGACATTTTTAGAGAATGGGGAATAGAGTCATTGCAGAAATTGAAGAATGTCTAATGATTTCCCCTTTAAAGAACAAATTTCTTCATATGGGATAACATGCAGAATGTAGTAGGAGTACATGGAGAACTGAAATGAAGGATAACTTTCATTTGGAAATTAATCCAAATCATTTAGGTGGTATGACTTACATTTTGAAAATACATACAGACATGCCACAGCTACATTGCTTATGCACAAAGCAGGTTATATAGACAAGTGTATGTATGTGACTATATTTGTTAAGTGTAATAGCATGTCAACAGGCAAATTAAAAATGCCTAAATGAAACAGGTTTCATTATTTGCAGAAGTTAATTAAAATCTTGGCAAGATCTTTTTCTTTCATGTTCTATACCCAATTGTTTTAAAAAACAGATACTTTTGATAAACTTCCTAGAATTGTGTCTGGCATCTTTAAAGACGCAGTTAGTTTAGTCGGTACCTTGTTCTCTGTTCTAAAAGTTAACATTGCCTTTGTTGTTAAAACACAAAGCATGTCCCTATTGTCGCTACCAATTTCAATTTTAGCTGGTCTGAGAATTAAAACATTTTCAATTCTGGGACAAGTAGGACTTTCGTATCTGGCTCCATCAAAGGCTATCATCTTTACCTTGTATTTTATCCACCTATACGCACCTCTGTTCATATATCATTATTAGGTTGCAAAGGAATGCTCTTAAAACTTAGGAAATATCAGAAAAGAACTTGCCTTTGCAATATTATGCCAGCCCCCTTGTGTACTTTTCAGGTTTTAGTTATATTTTTAACCTTTAATCCAAAGATGTGCTTACAATTAACTTTACAAGTATTTCTTTACACTTTCCATGATCATTCACTCAGGCACAAAAAGATGGAGCTGAAACACAAGGTGTAATAGAAGGTGTAATTGACTGAGTTAGAATTTGTCTGGGACGTTCAATTTAACGCATATTTCATATTTCAATTTAACACTTATTTCATACTTTAACCATATACTTTTACTATTCCTCTAGAACATTATTGCTTCTCTAAAGACCTTGAGGCTAAACAAGGACTAATTCAAGAAAGAAAACCTATGTAGGTTTTCCTAAGCCTTCTCTTGAGTGAAAGCTCTTCTCCTAATGAAGTGTAATCCAGTTATATATATATATATATATGTATATGTGTGCATATTTATGTGTGTGTGTGTATGTGTGTGCTTGTGAACTGCAAAAATAGATACAGAAACTTTTTAAGAACAGAGAGGGGAGTAGTTTATATGAATCATGGCACATTAAGACCTAACTTAAACATTGGCACTGGTTTTATTGGAAGTTGTAAGAGATGGCCAACAGATCATGGCTGGCCAATTGAAAGGAAAAAGGCAGGGCAGCTTTATTTTTGACTGTCATGTATCTTGAAACACTTACTGAGTTCACAAAGTTTCAGTTAACTCGGGCAGAAGAAGCTAATATGTTTGAATATGATAGATTTGGCAAACACAGAGTAATGACCAAGGCTTACAGAAGAAAAAATTGACTTCGATCTGACCAAGTACAGACATTTTCAAAGTGGAACCCTCTGTTTGTGAATTAACAGGGCATACGCTAGCTGAAATCTGAAGTGACTGTCTAGACATGTAGGTCCTGGCTTGTGCTCAAATCTATTGCATTTACATGGCAAGGTTTTGGTAGCTGGGGGGGCTGCAAGTGTGGTTTCTGTGAGAAGACACCAAGAGCTGCTCCCGTGTTGGACGGAGCCAATGCCAGCTGGCTCCAAGATGGACCTGCTGCTGGCCAAAGCTGAGCCAGTCAGTGACAGTGGTAGTGCCTCTGTGATAACATATTTAAGAAAGGGTAAAAAAAGCTGCACAACAGCAGCCAGGAGAGAGGCGTGAGAATATGTGAGAAAAACAACTCTGCAGACACCAAGGTCAGTGAAGAAGGAGAAGGTGGAGGTGCTTCAGGCACTGGAGCAGAGATTCCCCTGCAGCCTGTGGTGAAGACCATGGTGAGGCAGGCTGTCCCCCTGCAGCCCACGGAGGTCCCCGGTGGAGCAGATATCAACCCACTACATCTTTATATACAGTCTCTCTCAGAGAGGCTTCCTTTCTCCTTGTTTTTTCTTGACACTTGGCACTGTAGACAAGTTTAGAGAAGGGTGGATTACTTGAAGATTTGGAATTAATCTCTAAACTTAAAAAGAATTAGAAGTTTTCAAACCGTGGAAAGCATAATGAATGAATGAATGCAGGAGAGCAGCTTGATCTATTGATATATTCAAAAATTAAAACAAAAGAAGCAGGAGGATGCACATTCCTCCTAAAGGAGCATGTGAAATGGGTACATAGGTGAATAACAAATTTAAAGTGATATATTGTAATGCAAAGGAAAAGAGCTGCTGTTACTAGACTGGCCATGCACCAAAATTTGTGCTATTGTCAGGAGGATATCCTCATTGAGGGGTCAGAGGTCCAGAACAATTAAGCAGTTTAAAAATGTTTCCCAGCGAACAGAGAAACCCTTAATAGAGAAAAATAGGGAGCTGGAAGAAATTAACACAGGATGTGTATACATAGATCACAGCACAGCTGAGATCACCACCAAGGTGTCTGCCCTAACTGGTGAGAAGAGTGTCCATGGGAATGATGGATTACACTTGGAAATTTTTATTCGGTTTTGTTGCTTAACCCAGCATTTTGTGAATGCTGTTGAGCAGTGTTTCCCTGTGGATGTGCAATGCAGACAGAGACTCTGAGAAAATGAAAACTTACAAAAGTTCAAATTCTCAGTCAGATTGAAGTACAAAATTTAATTCTCCACAGGTACTTCCAGGGAAGGATACAGTTCTAATCTAAAGAAGTAAAATCAAATTTAGAGATTTAGCTATTTTGAGCACTAATGAAAATTGAAAGTATAATTCATCCCAAGATATTTATTATTGTACTTTGACACTTGCACTGCAAATGGCTGTATCTATGTTGGACAACCTGGCCTGTGAGAAAATGGAGAACAGGCCTGATTCATCTGCTTTACTTCTTGCTTGTTGGGATATGTGTATTTGATTTGGTCATATTACTCCTATACTGTTTGAGTACCTCCAAATACATCAAGATGTATATAATCAGTTTGAACAGATAATTTGATGCATATAAGAAAGTTTCCTGTCTTTATAAAGACTGGATGAAACTGGTTATAAACCACTTGCTGCTGTTGTTTAAAATGGCCTAGAAACCTCTCCATTTACTTCATGAGAGTTGCTTTTTTTTGTCTGTTATGAATGTAGGTTGCAGACACAATCTTTAGAAAATTTACAAGAAGTGCAATTAAGCAAAATACAAAGTTAATTTTTACAGCAGCATGTTTTAACCCAAAGCAAACAAATAATATAGCCAGTATCAGGTGAAATAGGACATTAACTGCCCAATCTACTGCTCAGTTTAAGATACTCTGGAGAATGACTGAAACTACCACAACAGGTTGAATAGGATGGCATGCTTCCAGCCCCTAACACCAAATAATCACAGAATAACAGAATGGCAGAATGGTTGAGGTTGGAAAGGACTTCTTGAGGTCATCTAGTACACCCACACTGGTTCAAAGAAATGTCAGCTAAAGCAGGTTGCTCAGGGCTGTGTCCAGTTGGGTTTTGAACATTTCCAAAGATGGAACTCCACAACCTGCCTGGGCAACCTAGTCCAGTGTTTGACCACCCTCAGTGGAAAAAGTCTTCTTTTGAAGTGGAAATTCCAGTATCTCCCTTTGTGCCCTTTAACTGAGCACCATGGCTAAAAGTATGGCTTCATCGTCCCCTTGCCACCATCAGATATTTGTACACATTGGTAAGATCCACCTGAGCCTTCTCTTCCCCAGGCTGAACAGTCACAGCTCTCTCCAACTCTCTTTGTATGTCAGATTCTCCAATCCCTAATTACCTTCATGGCCTGCACAGGACTCACTCCAACAAGTCCATGCCTCTTGTACTGGGGAACCCAGAACTGGACACAACACTCCAGGTATGGCCTCACCAGTGCTGAGTAGAGGGGAAGGATCACCTCCCTTGACCTGCTGGCAATACTTTGCCTAATGGAGCCCAGGAGGCTTTTGGCATCTTTTCCTGCAAGGGTGCATTGCTGGGTCATGTTCAATTTCTTGTCCCTCAGGACCCCCTCAGCCTTCTCTTCAAAGCTACTTCTTAGCTAGTTGGCAACCAGCTTGTACTGGTGTCTGGGATTATTCCTTCCCAGGTGCAGGATTTAGCATTTGCTTTTGTTGAACTTCATGAGATTCCTGTTAGCCCGTTTCTCCAGCCTGTCCAGGATGGCAGCACAACATGCTGGTGTATCAGCCACTGCTCTCAGATTTTGTATCATCAGCAAACTTGCTGAGGGTACGCTCTGCCCTGTTGTCCAGGTCATTAATGAAGATGGTAAACAGAATTTGTCCCAGTATTGGCTCCTGGGGTGAACCACTAGTGACTTGCTTCTGACTGTACTTCAGCTGCTGATCCCAAAGCTTTGAGCCCAGCAGTTCAGCTAGTTTTCAGTCCACCTCGCTGTACATTTGCCTAGCCCATACTTCATCAGTTTGTCATTAATGATACTATAGGAGAGTGTTGAAAGCTTTACTGACATCATGATAAACAACATCCACTGCTCTCTCCACATCTACCAAGTCAGTCATCTTGTTGTAGAAGGCTACCAGGTAGGTAAGGCATGATTTCCACTTTGTAAATCTCCACTGGATACTCCCCATCCTCTTCTTGTCCTTCATGTGCCTGGAAATGGTTTCCAGGACAATTTACCTCCATCATGCTCCTAGGCAGGGATTGAGGTGAGGCTGACCAGCCTACAGTTTGCTGAATCTCCCTTCTTGCCCTTCCTGAAATAACATTTGCTTTCTTCCAGTCTTCAGGAGCCTCTCCCAGTTGCCATGACTTTTCAAAGATAATTGAGAGTGACATCTGCCTGCTCCCAGAGAACTCATGGGTGCACCCCATCAGGCCCCATTGACTTAAGCATGTGCAGTTTGTTTAAGTGCTCCCTAAACTGTTACTCCTCCACCAAGGGTACGTTGTCTTTGCTCCCGATTTTCTCACTTGTCTCAGGGAGCTGGGATTACTGAAGGCTGGTCTAAGCAGTAGACACCGAGCCAAAGAAGGCATTGCATACCTCAGCCTTTCCTATGTCCTTTGTCACTGGGTCTCCCACTCCTTTTAGCAGTGGGCCTGTGTTTTCCCTTGTCTTACTTTTGCTGCTTGTCTATCTGTAGAAGCCTTTTGTGTTGCCCTTCGTGTCCCTTTATCAGATTCAATTCCTGGTGGGTATTTCCTAACACCATCCGTGCACCATTGGACAGTGTCTTTATATTCCTTCTACGTGAGCTGACCTTGCTTCCACTTCTTGCATGTTTCCTTTTTAAGTTTGGTTTTTTCAGGAGTTCCTTGCTTATCTATGAAGGCCTCCTGCCACCCTTGCTTGATTTCTTACTCATCAGGATGGACCGTTCTTGACCTTGTAGGAGGTGATCCTTGAAAATCACCTAGCTCTTCTGGAACCCTCTTCTCTGCAAGACCATATCCCATAGGAGTCTTCCAAGCAGATCTCTGTGTAGGCCAGAAGAATGCAAAAGTTCTCTGGAGTGGTTTGCTTGACAGCCTCCAGACAGCAATCCCTAAATTATTTGAGAAAAAACTGTCCTTAACAGTTTTTCAGTCCTTAACTGCACCCCAGTTAATACCATACAGCACTAAGCATTCTTTGTTCGTGGTGGAGAGAGGTTGCAAGCTTGTACAGTCTCTCTGCATGCCATGTCCCTATTTCTATCCCAGCCACCCTCCCAGTACTATACTCATCCCTAAAAACAGCAATGTTGAGGAAACTTTGTGCTTTATATATACACCAAATGGTGGGTAAATAAAGCAAATATGTTTAAACGGTTTTGTGTTCACCAGACAAATTATTCATTTACATTAGATTATTTTTTTTCTATTGGATAAACAGTAGATAATGTGTTCTGTGGTTTTTTTCAGCCATGGTATATTCACAGGGGTCTATTTGTCGAGGGATGTGGACATGATTTAGGCAGTTTACAGTGAAATATGGATTTAGATATGTAACTGTTAGTCCTTATAACCCAGTGACATTGGCTTGTGGGAAAAAAAATAATCAGCCTAATAAAATGTGTACTGAAAAAGAATGCAGCCAGACAGTGATCCATATTTAGCATGGTTGCTATGGAATAGTACAGATTAACATGCTATCAACTGCTGACAGGTTATTCAAGAACCAGGAATTAAAAAAAAATAGAAATGGACAGATAAGACTTCAAAAATCCTATATAAGTATTGTATTTCAGAAGAATGGTGCAGGTGATACATATGGTAGGAGTCAAAGATTGCTAGATACTGTGAAACAGTAAGGGAGTTGTTACACATCCACCCTAGTTGGACACATAATGGAAAGGAGTCATTGACATGTTTTCTATGTTCAATTGATGAGGATAAGGAACATTTATTCTGCACTTTTTCCTGGGAAAAAACATCAATTTAAGACATGTAAGCCCCAGGACATGGTACTGTTAGAACAAATGACCTTGCCGTCTCTCAGCAATACTCGTAACCAAAGGAGTTTTTCAAGTCCAAATGGCAGAATAAGTTATCTCAAAGGGTAACTGAACAATTTTAGAAGTATTTAAAGCTTTGTATTACATAAGTGCTCGCTGTTGTGGGTGCTATGCTAGCCTGGCAAGCAAAGATATACATACTATTGGAATCTATCTTTAAAGCAGCTTAGCTTTGGAGATAGGATGTCTGGGACAAGGTTGCAGACATTGGTGTTTTGTTAAAAAGTTGCAATTGTCAGAGAGTAAATGAAGCAGAACTTTGTCAAATTTAACTAGGCCAGACAGCTGCTCCTTCCCATGCGATAGATCTTTGGGCTTGGTTGCAGGTGTTTTACAGTGGGACAGCCCTGCCTTTCAAACAATCGCTGGTACAAGCACTGTGAGACCTTCTCAGCAATGTGTTTTTGTGGATAAATATGCACTTCTGTATTGTCTGTGTTAAAATTGAAATCCTGCTATGAAAAATTAATGGTGTATGTTGTATTATTCATTAGGAAAAAGAATTGTCTGACAATTGTTGCTTTTTAAGTAGGTGATCCATAATGTAAATAAAATGTCATAAGAATATCGTGATTGCACAATCTGAGCATACATTGTTTGCTGTCTTGGTCATATGTTGCTTTTTCATAATATATTGCCTATTACTTGCAAAATTTAAATAAGCTGTATTTTATGTGATTACTTGGAGGGAAGAGGCCAACTTTTATACTGTTAGATCTTTATATGATATTCTTTTCTCTTTTGGCTTAAATTATGTATGTACAACATGCATAAACCAGAAACTTTTAAACTCCTTGGACATCTCAGGCACATCACTAGGGCTTACACATTAGAAGTATTATGTCCCCTCCCTAAAACTGCTTACAGTCACCTGAATTTGTGTCTCATTAATCTGTATAAAAAACATTATAGGAAAAAGACTGTAATTATGTAATTTTGCAAAGGAGAGCAAAGAGGAGCGCTTTTATAAATGTTCATTGCAAACTGGTTTTGTTATGATGCTGCTTCTCTTATCTCTTCACTTACACAGAAGCAGGAAAAGACTTCTGGTGCATTCACATCAGGAAACAATGGATAAAGGCAGTGTTCATTAACAGGTTTATTTTAGGTCAGAAAAGTCAGCCGTAACAGTAAGATATGCATGTATATGACACTCTAGAAAGTATTTCTAACTATGTAATATTTTTCTTTCTGTATATGCCCTCAGGGATCATCTGTCAGAGTGACTACTCACTCTGGCTTACTTTTTAGGCAGAAGTAACTATTTTCATTTCCCATAATAATATTTTCTGTCCACATGAGCTCTTCTGCTGTGTTAGAGATCATGGATAAATGGATATTTGGATATGGATGGGCATGGATATGGATATCCGTATGGATAATGGATATGGATAAATTGTAGACTGGTAATCTGAAATGTCAAAATGATTGGAGTAGCTACTTTGAAATAATGGATGCTAAAATTTAGTTAGCAAAACTTGTGACAAACATTTTTTAGTAGTAAACAGAAAAACTATTCCAAAGGTAGAGGATATATTATTCCGATAGTGGAATATTATTTCATTGCTTCTGTCTTAAATTTATACTTTTGGTATTCACTTTGAATTTGTTTGCATTTCTTTGAAATATTTGTAAATTTTGTTGAATAAACGCTGTTGTTTGACAGGGTACGTAAGTGTAAATGTTATATTGACAACACAATTTTCAGTCAATCTAGATTGTCTAAATGTACCTAGGCAACCTCTTGTCAAACTTGGCATCTCACAGTGGTTTCAAAAGACTTTAATAGTGTGAGGTTTAGAAAACATTAGCAGTAATGAGCTTTTCCATACTAATTCTAACTTACGAAAGGAGTTCACTGGGTCTATGGGACCTGACGAGATGCATCCCAGAGTCCTGAGGGAATTGGCTGATGTAGTTGCCAAGCCACTCTCCATGATATTTGAAAAGTCATGGCAGTCAGGTGAAGTCCTGGTCACTGGAAAAAGGGAAACATTGTGCCCATCTTTAAAAAGGGTAGAAAGGAGGACCCTGGGAACTACCGACCTGTCAGCCTCACCTCTGTACCTGGGAAGATCATGGAACAGATCCTTCTAGAAGCTATGCTAGAGCACATGGAGGACAGGGAGGTGATTCCAGACAGCCAACATGGCTTCAGCAAGGGCAAGTCCTGCCTGACCAACCTAGTGGCTTTCTACGAGGGAGTTACCACATCAGTGGACAAGGGAAAAGCAATGGATGACATCTATATGGACTTCTGTAAAGCCTTTGACACAGTCCCCCACAACATCCTTCTCTCTAAATTGGAGAGATATGGATTTTATGGGTGGACTGTTCAGTGGATAAGGAATTGGTTGGATGGTTGCATCCAGAGGGTAGCGGTCAATGGCTCAATGTCCAGATGGAGATCAGTGACAAGTGGTGTCCCTCAGGGGTCCGTACTGGGACCGGTACTGTTCAATATTTTCATCAATGACAATGGCAGCGAGACCAAGTGCACCCTCAGCAAGTTTGCAGATGACACCAAGCTAAGTGGTGCAGTTGACATGCCAGAAGGACAGGATGCCATCCAGAGGGACCTGGACAAGTTGGAGAAGTGGGCCTGTGTGAACCCCATGAGGTTCAACAAGGCCAAGGGCAGGGTCCTACACCTGGGTTGGGGCAATCCTCAGTTTCAATGCAGGCTGGGGGATGATGTGATCGAGAGCAGCCCTGCGAAAATGGACTTGGGGGTACTGATGGATGAAAAGCTGGACATGAGCTGGCAATGTGCGCTCGCAGCCCGGAAGGCCAACTGTATCCTGGGCTGCATCAAAAGAAGCATGGCCAGCAGGTCGAGGGAGGTGATTCTGCCACTCTGCTCTGGTGAGACCTCACCTGGAGTACTGCCTCCAGCTCTGGAGCCCTCAGCACAAGGAGGACATGGAGCTGTTGGAGCGGGTCCAGAGAAGGGCCACGAAAATGATCAGAGGGCTGGAGCACCTCTCCTACAAGGACAGGCTGAGAGAGTTGGAGTTGTTCAGCCTGGAGAAGAGAAGGCTGTGGGGAGACCTTATAGCAGCCTTCCTGTACTTAAAGGGGGCCTATAGGAAAGACGGGGACAGACTTTTTAGCAAGGCCTGTTGTGACAGGCCAAGGAGCAATGGTTTTAAACTAAGGGAGGGCAGATTTAGACTGGATTTAAGAAAGAAATTTTTTACAATGAGGGTGCTGAGGCACTGGAACAGGTTGCCCAGGAGGTACTGGAGGCCCCATCCCTGGAAACATTCAAGGTCAGGTTGGATGGGGCTCTGAGCAACCTGATGTAGTTAAAGATGTCCCTGCTCTTGCAGGGGGTTGGACTAGATGACCTGTAAAGGTCCCTTCCAATCCAAAGCATGCTATGATTCACTGCCCCCCATCCCCCCTGAGTTTTTTGGAATTAAACTAATAAATCTGAAAGTTATAACCATTTATTTCTGGCAGGAAAACAAGTCAGTGCTAAATAAGTGCTACTAGTTTTTTATTTAGCTTGAAAGTTTGCAGACTAGCTAGTCCTTCAGTGCTTTTCAGTAAATCAAGGGAACCCCGTGGCAGAAAGGATAGATTATTTTATTTGCAAGATTCCTGGCAAAGTGAAAAAGGGAAAAGTCAGTGCACTATAGACATTACATATCTCTCTATATTAAAAATACATAAAATTTTTATATATGTATATATTATTTATATGTGTCTACTTACAATATTCCTACACATACAAATATATATATCTGCAATGCCCATAATGCATTGACTGTATATTGACTATGTATAGATACATATACATACATGCATACATACATATAAATAAAAATATATAAAATGGATTCTTTTGAAATAAATAAATCCAAAAGCATTTCTGCTTTTGGATAAAAATGAAGATGTTATTTGAAAACAACTGGATGTGTGCAGAGCCACAGAAACTCAGTAAGCTGTAGTTCACTTAGCAAGTGTGGAGGGTAAGGGAAATGACAGCAACAGGGTGCTTCCCAGTACAGCAGTTCCAATAGCAACTCCAGGTTATGCAGTTCCTTCCTCTCCCTATCTTAGGCCATTTATTTCTGCTCCTGCAGCACAGTTCGATTCCTCTTCCACCTCCTAAGCCTCTAATCTGCTTTGTACTTAACTGAGGAAAAGCAATTGTCCAGAAATGAGGTAAATTATGAATATCAATGTGCTACTCATACCTGGCTGCCTTTTCATACATGTTAGGGAGATCTGTCTCCAGAAATCCCAGGGTTTCATATCACTGTAGATTCCTGACCATATAAGCAAGAATAAAGACTAATGAAAACACAGCTATTGCCCGTGTTTCAGACACTGGAAAAGTCCACTGATATTCATGGTGATGTCTCTTGTAGTCTGCAGTTCAATACTTTGTATTTCAGCATATCTTTCTGAGTCTAAATGATAGGAGCTGGGTGCCTTATGCAGCCTGTAGCAGTGTGTTTGGTTCTATACTCTGTCAGCACATTACCTGACAGCATACTCCGCTTGGTTTTTCTGTAAATCTTTTATCTCCTGTCCGTACCCTGTGTTGTTATCTTTGGAAAGGAGTAACTGGGGCATGTCTGACTGTGGCCAACATACTGAATGCTTTTTTAGTCTAGAGAGTGCACATAATAGAAAGGCAAGAGAATATATTTAGAGGGATACCAGATTAGCTAATAGGCCTGACTCAATAGTAGAGAAAACAGACTGACAAACTGTTTTAACTGCCAGCATTTACAAACACAGTAAGTCAGCTGTGGGCCTTTAACTACATGGGCGTTTAATCCTTGCCTAAAAAATGGAAGAGCCACAGACTACATTTGCAAAAACAGCTCTATGTGTCTGAGAGCTGCTTTAGTTCATAACAAATGATTATTACAATTCTGTATTCAGAATTCAAGGCCCGATTGGATGGGCCTTTGAGCAACCTGGTCTAGTGGAAGGTGTCCCTGACCGTGGCAGGGGGCTTGGAACTAGATGATCTTTAAGGTCCCTTCCAATCCAAACCATTCTATGACTATGATTCTAATGTTCTGCTCTGGGGCCAAGAATCAAAAGAATATAATGTTTGTATGCCATGGTTACGTTAAGCTAGAACAAATCTATTCAACAATTTACATAGAAAAAGAGCAGAAAAAAAGGGGAAAAGACACAAGCCATTAAAAGTGTTTTCATTGCCCTCAGATTTGTTGCACCTTTACTTCTCAACCCAAGGGGGCAGGCTGTATTTTGAGATTCTCAGTTCCAAGGAAATGAGCATCTCACACCCATCTATGCATACTCTCAACTTGCATTTCTCAGTTGTGTTGTTTTTTGGCTTATGGTCATCTGTGTTGGACCCATATATCCAGTTCGCTGTCCTCCTCTGCCATCTCCAATGATAAACCCCCAACTTTTCATCAGCTCCTAAATCAGTGTTTGCACTGCATACTGTCAAATGTCATTTTATATTTGATTTAGTCTACAATTTGATAATAATTGGTCAAGCTCATTGATATGATACATCCAAATATACTCACATCCTGGCTGCATCTTCACTGAATATCAAGGCACACTTTCCCGACCAATATTTCCTTCCTGTCTTTGACACATTTCTTCAAGTAATAATATTCCTGAATATATTTTTTCTATTGTGAATGAGATTCTAATTAAAAAGTAGAGCCTCGTCTGGTGTTGGTTCAATATTTGGACTGTGCAACATTGCAAATTCTGTTTTTCCCATTATATTAAGACATCTTCACTATGGACAGCTTCTAAATTTTTCAAAGTTGCTTTTAATTTTTGTGCTCTCCTTAAAGTAGGAGAATTTTCTCAATTTTTATAAAGATGGTGTCACAGAGAGAATGCTTTCTAAAAGAGTACTTACGAAAGCTTCATTTTTGTTTTTCCTAAAGTATCTTTTCTAGCAAAGAGGAAAAAACTTGATTTTGTATTCTGTTTTTACAGATATTATTTAATCTGTTCAGTTTACAAACTACAAAGTACAGATGTCAAAGGTACACTCAGTATAGAAGACAAACATTGAACAAAAGTTTTGTTTCATTCTGATGTAGTTTTTTCTGTTTACATATTGATCACCTTTGATAAGAGACCTACACTTGAGTGTATCTTTCTGATTTGATCTTAAATTTTGTTTTTCTAAAATGAAAATAAAGGTCTTATTTGCTTTACTATTTTATGTTATTTACTCTTCTTGAAACCTTTATCAATGGTGTAAAAAAGGGAAAAATCAGTGCTGTTTTAAATGCAAATGCTTAAATGACAAGCCTCTTGTGAAATATCCAGGGTCAATTCATCTCACTTCATGTTCGACTCCTACATTGTAGACTTCTGCATCCGAGCTAGTTATCCCAGTCCCCTCCTATAGCCAGTGGAGGGAAGCAAACATTTCTTGTCTGATCTATTTCCATTAGGATGAGATAAATTGGCACCAAGAAAAAAATCTATTTTCCTTCAATGTGTATCTGTCTGATCTATTTTTCTTACTACTTCACCTCCCTGATTATTACATTTTCTAGAATTTTTTTTTTAAGTTACAGTGTTTCTCAACAGTAGTTCAGGAGATCCAGGCTATTTGAATCGGACACAAAGTAGATGATTGCCATCACAAACGTTCTCCACCAAGAGCCAGTGAAGAGCTACATGGCTTAACACTAATCACACATTTGTGTGAAGGGTATTCTTCATATTAGATATTGTAATAAATAATAAATTTCAATGGATGTAGGCATTTTATACTGAATTGTAGATGGCTATAGACTAGAGGGTGAAGTTGTACTCCTAACTCAAGGAAATGTTAGTAGGTGAGTCAAGTGCAAAGGCACTGGAATCTTCATACAGGTGACACTGACCCTTATTTAGCAGAAAAATACTGCCAGAATGACCTCCAGGAAAAGTTAAAGGTGGACAGCCAGCTGTGTTTAAGTGGAGGGAAAGAAACAATGAACATTTATTTTTATGACAGCAGGTTGAATATGACATTACTTTTTATATTCACATGGGTCTTTTATAAACATACATAACTGCCATCTTTATTTTGTCTGTTATAAAAACAAAACAAAAATCCCAAAATTACATTCTAGTGTCAAGGGATAAATAGCTAAGAAAACTGTCTTGTTGTGAGGCAAGAGCATGCCTCATGCTCAACAAAGGTACTGAGAAACTATAGAATTTGTCCTAACATAGAAGTCTTACTAACCTTACTGCTTCCTTAACAAACCTAATTTAAGCTCTAAATAGTGTTTTAGATATGTGAACTGGTGATAGAGCCTGAAAGGAAGAAGTCAGATCCCTTGGAGATTCCAAAACAATAAACAAAGGTGAGGAACTGCTTCAAAAAACTACTTCTTTTTATGTGTGCATGTAATTAGTGGTTATAGATATTAATTATTTTGTTTCATCAAAGCCCTGAAGTGTGCCAGCACAGCAGATGTAGAAAGAAGAACCTAAATCCAGAATTCTCATTAGGCAGGTACAATATCTGTGATCCCACCAAATGCCGTTGATGCTGTGCTGGCAATTTGATCACCACGGAAGAGAGATGAGGTACAGCATGTGAAGTGGAAAGGCTGGTGTGCTAGAGGGCTTTACAGTGGATCATGGAGAGGTGGGTTTGAAGCTAAGCATTAGTGGCTTTGGAGCCACTAATAGATTTTAGGGCAGACGAACTGAAAGGCAGAACTTGCAGTGCATCTTTTTCAGTAAATATGATACTTTTTTTGTTATTTGAGAAACTCTCTGATTATGAGACACATTGCATTCACATTCAAGACTTGGACACATCAAGCTGCCATAATTCAAGTGAACATAAAAAGGTCTAATTCCAGCACTATATATGGCAACTAATCTTTATTGTTTTCCAATCTGTTTGATTTTAGGTGAAGTCAAGCTTTCTTCCACTGAATTTTTATGTTTTTCTGGGTTGTCTATCTGATGAATCAGGTAAACTGACAGGAGATATGAATTTTAGCTATAATAATCATAGGCCTACAATATTTGTGAAGGAATTAAAAATTTGTACGTGGCAGGTGTTCAGAATTGCAAATAATGAATGCATGTACTTGTACCATACTTCAGGAAAGGAAAAGTTCAGTGAGGGTATAGTATGATAAAGCACTGGAAAATATCCGTGGTTTCCCTCTCTCTGCCCTTGGCTGCATGCTCTCTCTTCCCCTCTTGTGTTGCCTCAAGCCGCTATGCAGCCACATGGTGTTCCCCTTTCCTGGTGATTGGTGGTGGGGCTCTGCTGGTGTGGAGGTTTTCTAAATTCCAAGTGAATAGAAAGGAGATAGCTATTAGTAATGCATAAACTTGGAAACTGCATGCACAGTGTAACACTCCAAATCTTATTATGGCCAGAAGGACACTCATTCTATATGTGTGGAGCTATGATTTTTTTGTAAGTCTAATTTGATAGTCTAATCAAAACAAAGCAAAGAGTTATAATAATACTAACACAATACTACCATTTAATAACAGTACTACCATTCACAGTCCAAATTAATATGGGAAAGTCTCTGTAATACAGCTAATTACACAGAAAAAAATTATTAGTCTCTACTTATTTTCTCTGGTGTTATGCTCACTTTCCAGTGTCCCTCCAGGTTCTTAAGGTTGTTGGCCAGTCTTTCTCAAGCAGAGGAGACAGGAAAGGGTACCAGTGAGTTGTCTATGTCCTCACTTCTTATACCAGCAGGAGTTTGATGCTTCTGGGGGAAAGGGACGGGGTTTCTTCCTCCTTGTCTTGGGGTCCACTTGTGTTTATGTTTATCCATTCTCTTAATTTGTTCATAGTTATTTTCACATGATTTCAGTTTCTTAGTTTTCTGTTCTCTTTCTACATCTAAACTGGTTTAACAAGATTGTATTCCTGTAGTGACCACTGACTGACCATTGTGATTTTGTTTAGTTCAGGATCTCTCGTACCACTCTGTGTTTACACTCTTGCAAGCCATGTTTTATTTTATGATCATAGATAGTTTAATCTACAAAGAATAATTACTTTTTCTCACTATAAACTAAAGCTAACTTAATCCAAACCTGACTGCTAGGTAATAGCTATTGTAGCTAAAACAAGTTAAAATCAGCTTAGGCCATTGGCTAGCCCAGGCAAGTCTGGAGCTCCTACACTGCCAGGTTAACACCAAGCCTGTGGACTGTTAGTCATAATGGTAAAATACCATACTTACTGGACTAAAACAGCTCTACCACGCTCACAGCTTCTCCCCCCAGGTCTGTCCAGCTCAGGAAGCTCCTAGTCCTTCTGGGCTCTGCATAGCATGCAGTGCATGTCTTCTGATCCTCATCCCTGAGAAAATGTTCATGACCTCATAGGGACTGGAAGATTGACTACCACCCTGGAACTTATCTCCTGAAGCGCCTATAGCACTTGTCTGTCCCAGTGCTCAGAGAGCACCAATAGAAGCCGTGTCAGGACTCGATGAGTATGGCGGGGCTGAAGAGACCATGAGCAAGTGTCATGCCTACAATTTACTTTCTGCCTGAAACCTCCTAAGCTTTATCTCTGCCAGTGCAATTCTACCTGTCAGGTGCTTTTGCAATTAGAGAGGCCCATGTCCTCCCACAGAAGTGGGTGTTATCAATCCTGTTAAGCAGATGTTGGAACACTGCGTAAAATTTTTGGTTCATGGGGATAAATAGAGCTATGAATTCTGCTGTGGATATAGAAAACAAGAACTACTTTCTAATTCATGCTTTTTCTTTCCTAAGCTACTTTTTTTTGTAAAAGGTTAAGCCTCTTGGCCCAGTGGCATTTCCTTGCTTCTTTCCACTTTCTTTGTAGATACAGCATATCGACACAGTCACATCCAGCCATACCTTATGCCCACAGCAGTCACCTTCCTTTGATTCTGTGGTTCCTTTTTTGAAAGAACACGTGGCAGGGACTTCTGCTCAAGTTAGGAATAATCATCTACAGTGGACTCATAAAACACAGCAAAAACTTGAACACTTCTGGTTTTCCTGTGGTATTTACCTAACATAGAAAGAATTATCTTTTAAAATGTCTTTTAAAATGATGTTTTACACCCACATCTGTAGTCATGTCTGTTAGGGAAAACAACCCATATAAAGATCTAGTGATTTCAAGGGATTGACATATGGCTTCTGCAAATCAAAAAGTAAGCCTGTTTTCATTGACTATTCAATCTTATAACTCTTTGCATTTAAGTTTAGGAAAATTAAAAAGAAAAACAGAGGAAATCCTACTGAGTTTTGAGAACACACTAAGTTCACATAAAGCTCAGAACTTACAACAGCTCAGAACTTGCAACAGCCTCTGTATTTAATCTTGTGCAGTTAATTATTCATTTTATGAGGAAAATAAATGACTAATAGAGGAACCATCACTCTGAGTGATGAGTAGAAAGTGATTACTTCCTATGCAATAATTTGACATACCTTGTTCAGGTTGTAGGTGAAAGGTATTTTCATGTAAGAAAAGTAAGCTAGTATTTGCCAGCAGTTACTCATATGACTGCTTCTCCCTTTACTGAGAGACAAACAAAGTGAAAGCTATAATTAATCTTCTCTATACTTTCATTCTTGGTGGATCTGCAAAAAACCCCTGTAAAAATCAGTATGATGCATGACTTGTAGACATGGCCCATGCCACTTAAGGTAGTCATTTAATTTTGAGAAGGATGTCAAGCAGTAAAATTCAAAGAAAGATTTGTCTTTTCTGTCTGTAATGCCATCAGTATCCAGCTCTGCTGGATTTCTAAGAGAAATTCAGATAGTCAGAGAGCAGAAAAGGATACTATTGTTTGTATTAGGGTGGCATCCTGGGGACAGCCAAGAACAGAGCTCCGTTGTGCTAAGCAGTATAGAAATGGAGTAACTGACATCATCTGCCCTGACAGGGATGCCAGGAATTCCTCAAAGATGGGAATTCAGAGGGGATAGCTAAAACTGTACAGGGCTCAACAGAGCACCAGATCAGACCTTAGAGTTGCTCAAAGCTGTAAGGGATGTCCTCCTGATAAAGGGAGGCACTCTGCAGAACTACTAGCTCAAGCACCAAAAGTGGTAGAGCTGCACTTGTGGGTAGCAGGATTACCTATGGGAAAAATCTGAATCTTGATCTGTGGCTCAGTAAATGTTTCAGCCCATTGTTGGAGCAGGATTCAGGGTAAAAAATTATACCAAGTTGTATGGTTTTGACAGCAGAACACAAAGTAGAGATTCATGGTTTATGAAATAACATTAAGATTAAATATTTAAAATAAGATGCAGGAAAAAAAATACTATAAATCCCACTGAAATGCTTTTTCATATGAGAGCAAGAGAACAAAGTCAATCCATGACAGTAGACTTCCCTAAGCTAAGGAGAGAATTCTATTGTCTCAGGATTCTTTCTATGAAGCCGTTTTTATGAATCACAATACGTTGTTCTTGCCAAGTTCTGCCCCTTGTGTTCTTCAGTTCTAGGATACAGTTAAGAGCCATTTCAGCTATCTGTAAGTAAGAAACATCTGCTATAGCAGTGTGCCAGCGTTGCCAGGGATTGGCTCTCAAACTGAATTTTTTATTAGGCACTACCTTAGCAAACATACTGTGCTTGTCAGCATTATGTAAAAAGAGAGTCATGTCAGGTCTTCCTGTAATGGATAAATCTTTTATTTTGGGAAAAAATTGAAAAACCCATTCTCCTAAGTGACCATTCTTGCAAAAACAATCAATCATATGCTCTTTACAAACATTTCTAATAGTAGGTAGTAAATAGTAAAAAGGTGTGCTGCTTGTTACTTATTCTATGAGAAGCCTACTTGGTCTTTCATCTCTCTTTTTTAATCTTGCTATTATTGATTCATCAATTATATTTCCTAGTACAAATTTTTAAAAACTGAAAAATGATTCCAAGATTTTTTTCCCCAATACAGCCTATTTTTTCCCCAATACGTTCAATTTGGCAGATATAATTTCAATTAATATTCATGAAATCAAAGTAATTTTTTAAAAAAGCCCTCAGAATATTGGGCTAAAAATGATGGAGATGGCATGTTTATCCCTTACTAACACTTTCTCAATAGTTGAGAGGGGCAGAGATATCAAAATTATACCAGGTTCCTATAAGCTTTGTAGAAATTTAAAGCTGAGTAGATGAGAGATTTATTTTTCTTTCCTTTTTAGGAAAGGTTTCTGAAGGAGAGCCAAGGAAGGGTTTTACTGTGCTCTGATGTGCTCTGGCACATGAGACAAAAGAGATCGCTGCAGCACACCAGCGTTCATACAGCAACCAGCCTAACTGGATGTGTGTCAACAGTGATAGCAAGTGGTAATTCAAAGCATAAGAGGGAAACACAGCAGAGTTGGGTGTCCTGCAGAATGGCTCACGTGCAGAGCTGGTTACTTCTTGTGGTGGGGCAACACTGACATATACATCATAAATCATAGGGGAATAAGGCTTTGTAGGTCATTAATAGACCCACTGGAGCAGAGTTCAGTTACAAATTCTTGTTTCCTACTTCAGTTCCTCATTTCTATATTTGTTAATGTAAGATAACCGCAAAAGGGAGAATTTACTACTACTGCTAGTGCTACTACTGCTACTACAAAAATAAGTGAGTAAATAAATAAAAACTGTAGACTTCCCACAGAAAGCAGTATAACAAATCTAATGATACTTTATTTCTGAAGTGGTAATACTAGTTAACTGCAATATGATCTAAAGCTCTGCTATTACTGTAACAAGTGGATCCTACTCTTTAATTGCCTGTATTTGCTATGCTGCCTGTCATTAAAACTGCAGGATCAATCCATATTGGAAGTAACTGTTAGTTACCATCTATAACTGTCAAATCCTTACATTTAAAGCAGAAATCTTACATTTCAATGATATCCACTTTACTTTTTAAATTTAAGTCAAAGCCAGTAACTTGTAACAATGAGAGCAAGAGAAAAAAAAAATCTAGTAACCCTCTTGAGTCCAGGATAAGGATTGACCCTTAACTTTTATATTTTAATTAGCTTTGGTTTTTGGCTGCATAGCACTGAACCAAAAATGGTATGATCTCAGTTGTTTTTAACCAGGGGATCTTATGCAGAAGTTGATTTACTTTATTTACTTTTACTAGCAAACACTTTAGAGTAAATTTCCTCTAAACTTCTTCTCCTGGAATTTCTTATGATGCGTTTCATAGTGTATCTGTCTTTCTCTCTAGGTTTTCCTTCTGACTTGGAATTCTTTTAATAAATAGTTTATACAGAGATGTATCGCATAGTTCTGTGATTTTTGGATGCATTATTTTCATTAAAGGTTCTGCATATTGTTCCTATACTTTTTTTCTTATGCAGTAAAAATCCTTTCAGCTGTACTTTAGAAATATTTGCTGCAAGTTAAAGATGCAGAGTTTTCTCAGATGATCATGTTTATTTTCATGGGATTTTAAAATCAACTCACTCTGTGAAAGACCAGAAAGTTAAAATCAAACAAACACCTTTTTATTTAGATAAATAAGAAAAGCTCCTTGAAGCCCCTGAAAAAAAAGACTGAATTTACAGCAGGGTCAGACATCAGTACTTCATTTTTTTTTTTTTTTTTTCCCAGGATAAGGTAGGAGAAATCCTATTCTTTAATTTAAAGGCATTGTCTGAAAACATTGCTAACAATGTTTTCAAAGATCTTTTATTTGCAGAGCCCATTTTGAAAAAATCTCTGCTGAATTCAGTCACAATAGGATTGCACAAAGAAAATGGAAATTGTATCCCAGATTTTTCTTTTTGTTAAAATGACAAGTTTTTGTCTTTGTACATTTTCAGTTGCTAGTTTATATGGGGTTTTGCTTATGATACAGTAGGGTTTGCATTATTAGTTACAGTCAGTGTTTCTCAACTGTAGCTTTTTGCAAACAGACTTATAAATATCACAGGCAGTTCTCTCTCATCAAAGAATCTTCTAGTTCTCCAAGCTCAAAGATAACATTTAGATTTAATTTCTATTATATAATGATTTATTGTGGCCACCTGGATGATAATGAAGAACTGATGGCTTTCATAAATGTTGTATTTGAGACGGAACAATTTAACTACATGGAGTCTCCTTCCGTGACATTTGCATAAAATGATGGCATTAAGCTCCCAGTGGTGCTCTTCCCATCATATACAAGATCAAAGAGCTATTATGCTCTGAGCCTGTCTGCAGCTGTTAAATGCTTTCAAGGACTGTTTTCGCTCTCTCAGTTTTTCAAGAGTATTTGCCATAGGGGAGTGTCAGAGTTTCCACTGTACTTGAGCTGTAATTTCCACAAAACAGTGTTGTGTTCAGGTGACTGCCATGTTGTTTAACTTCTTAGGATTCAGCAGCTGAGTTATGTAGCACATAGCATACCACAGTCATGAAAAATGTGGTCTCTTGTTCTCAGGCACTGGAGCTCTCCGGGGAGCTGCCGGTTGTCTCCGGCTGACTCACTAGGGAAGAAGTGGCTGCTACCACCTTCCTCAAATGTGCTGCATGTGGAAATAATGACCCGGGCAGCTGGAACAGGAAGGAAACAGGACACAGACATGCATGTATGTGTGTAAATTTAAGGGAGAGGTACAAAGATGAGGAAGAGGCACAAGGATGAGACAAATTTAAATTTTCTTCAGTCTTACTGTTATGGTACCAGAAACTGAACTCTCAGTGCAAGGGTCGTTACGCGTTGAAACACCATGCTGCAGTTATAGACTTCTGCTAGGGTATGGTGAAGACTTTGGTGGCTTAAAGCAGGCCCTGGTGGGAACTGGTCCTACAAAACACTGGTAGGACATTACTTAGGTACTCACCTTTGCTGATCTTCATACATCGTTTAGCTTTGGAAATCACAGAATGGTTGAGGTTGGAAAGGACCTCTGGAGATCATCTAGTCCAATCCCCCTGCTCAAGCAGGGTCAGCTGGAGCAGGTTGCCCAGGACAGTGTCCAGTCCAGTTTTGAGTATCTCCAAGGATGGAGACTCCATAGCCTGTCTGGGACACCTGGTCCAACGTTTGACCACCTGCACAGTAAATAAGTGTTTTCTTGTGTTCAGATGGAATTTCACATATTTTAATCTGTGCCCATTGTCTTGTGTCCTGTCAGTGGGCACCACTGAGAGAAGTCAGTGGCTCCCCTTTTCTTCATTCCCTCCTTTCATATTTCTACACATGGATAAGATCCCCCTGAGCCTTCTTTTCCCCAGGCTGACCATGCCCAGCAATCTTAGTCTCTCCTCCTATGTCAGATGCTCCAATCCCTTAGTCATCTTCATGGACCTACATTCAGCTCACTCTACTAAGTCCCTGTCTTTCTTGTACTGAGGAGCCCAGAACTGGACCCAGCACTTAGGGTGTACATTTCATTAACACATTCTAATAGGGTTTTGCAACAGTATTTTATCACCCCAAATACAATAGTGGCTAAATACCCTGGCACTAATGAGATCAAAAAGAAGGGATTGGATGCTCACATGCTGTAAGTAGTATTTATGTTATAATAAACACTATATTTTTCTTGTTTCTCAGTATTTACAATATTGGAATTTATCTAAGATGTCCTTCTCTCTATTTTGCATAATTACATCTCATCACATGAAGAAGCATTAATTTTATTTTCCAGAAGATGAACACTTTATTTTTTGCCTCCACAAGAGAAGTATTAAAAAAGAAAATTAAAATATGCTTGTCAGATTTTTTTTGTAATATTAACTAGAAATTAAACTAGCACTATCTACTTAAATAGATGAAGATAAATCACTTTGTCATTATTTAGATATAAAACAAGAGCCCTCTTTTTTTACTGTGGCTTTCTGCAGGTGTCTCTTAGTACTAGTTTCCAACTTTTTCAAAACATCTTAGTGTTTAGATATATTATAGGGCTGTAGGAGGTATGCAAACAAAGTAACTCATAATCCTTGCTTTGAAGAATTTGCAACCTAAGGCTATGTCTACAATATCTTTTTATTTGTTTGCAAGAAAAACTGTTATGGAGGGTATTTTCTTGTATTTTTATGCTGACCAAAGCTCAAAACAGACATTTATGTGGCCATTCAGTGATTCAAATGGAACTACTCATTGACTAGAAAATAACATGATGTATAAGTTAGTGTTAGGTGCTAAAACTCTAGGCAAAAAGTGGTCTTAATGAACCTAGTGTGGAGGAGAAAAGAGAGGTAAAAAAAGGACACAAAGCTCCAGGTGATACCATTTACCATCTGCAGCAAGAGACTGAGGCTTACTACTTGAATCTTATAAACCACTTATATTATGCATATTTGCAGTTGGTTTCATTAAGAATCTCAAACTGGGAACAAAAGTAATAATTAAGAAGATATTTATCTAAAATCACTGCTGTTAAGACAATACCATCATGACTGTGATTTCATTTATAAATATCTTAAAAACTTTTAAACTCACTCCTTGACCTCAAAAGTGTGAGCACTATGGAAAAACAATCCATTTTCACACTACTGAACAAGTCTAGTAAGGAATGCCACCCTCTTTGTGCATTCTTAATTAAGAAAGTGACATGAAGATAATTAAGTACCCAAAGGACAGAGGTGTCCAGGCCTACCAAATAAAAGCCCTTGGTGACAAAAGATGACCTTTTTTTAACATGCGACTGTTTTGAAGATAGTAAAGGGCTTCCTAGTCATATTAATACTTCTTTGGCTTTAATTTCATCATGGAAGACTTGCTGCTAGGCTTTGTTTCATAGGAACAAGGGCTGCATTCAGATTTTAGGGTCACTAATAAACAATCTCAAGTCCTATCTAGTCATCAGGGAAAAAGAAAGGAGATGGCCTAACACCTATTGAATTAACGTGTCCTGCTCAGGAGTACAAATAGGCTTAAAAGACAGCACTTTTTTTAAGGGGAAAAGAACAACAGAACATAAATAGATTAACCCATACTGGCTGCCCCACAGCATGATGATTTGCAGTCCTCTGGTTTCCTGGAGAGACAATTGTTCATCTTACAGGCACCAGACGCTAAGTTTGCCATTTTCATAATTTGCCACACAAGATCAGGTTGCTAAATCCACAAATTACAGTCTCTAATAAAACTCATCACTTTGCAAATAGCTAATTACACTAAAGGTTTACAGATGAATTATCAAATATTTATTTTCTTATGAATTGCAAAAGTAATTACTAGAGAAGAGTACCTTAAATTATACAAAATCTTGCTTGGTATTTTAGAATGTGTTTAATGCTAAAGCCTTTAGTGTAATTACCAAGTAATCCCAGAGCGCTTGTCATGGACCACTCTTGAAGCAGATTCCTATTATACAAAGAAAAGTTTGGTCTGGGCAGATCTGCAAGTGATATATGGTAGGGTTACATAATAGAGATAAATTAGCACCGCATATTCATGCCAACACTTCCATTTGTAAGCTTGTTTTTTAAATACAACTGTCAGGCAAACAAACTTGCACTGTCTTACAGAAATGTAATAGAAAATCACCTGTTAAAGTTTAAGTCAAACATAGTGGCAGGGGTAGTTCATATGCACTGCAAGCTGCAGCTGATGCCTCTATAATATTGCGTATCTTTTTTTCCTGCGTTTCTGCTTATGCCACAGAAGTATTTTCTTAAATGTGACTACAGGAATACTAGCAGGTATACTAAACCCTTGTAGCAATGAGAGTCAAAAACAGTCTGCTCAAGGGAAGACTACATATCCAGCCTCAGCATTGGCCAGATCCATCAGAAATGTCATGAGCTCTTTTTTTAAACTTAGTTTTGATCCAGAACAGATTGACAAAAGTCCTCACAAATGCTCAGTGTCAAAAAAAAAAAAAATTGGTAAAACTATTTTTGAAGATATTTTTCCAAAATCATTGCTGGCCCAGAATCTGGAACTGCTGATGTCCCCAACTTGTTTAATGGCACGGCAGAGGAACTGCCCAAGGATCCCTCCTCGGGGAACACTCCCCTGAGGAACTGCTCTGAACACCAGCGCTGGAGCTGGGCATCTGACACCCTGGCAGCACAGGCACTGCGGACCTAAACTCACACTAGTAAATAAAACATGCCTGGTTTGTTAGGGAGCAGCACAGGCCAGCTGCTCCCTCTGAGATGAGGGCTGGGAGTGACAGGGGCTCCTGTGGGGCAGCCAGGGAGCAGGTCAGACTCATAGGTGGCAGCCAGGTCCAACCATCAATCCAGATCTATAGTGCAGTGATGAGGTAGTTCCAAAATCAAGCCTGGAAGCCAACCTGCAGGTCAGGATCACGGCCAGCAATCATTTGGCAGACCCACGGTGATGAGGCAGGGCCAAGGTAAAACCAGGGAGTCAGCCTGCAGGTTGGTGTCTGGATCAACAAGGTCCACCACCAGCCATAACCATGGCTGAGCTAGAGACCAGCATTCCACTAACTCAGGGCCAGGTCTGAGCTTAAATAGAACTTCTGGGCCCATGGCTGTGGGTGGAGGCCCCAGGTGAGGTTGATCAGGGCCATTAATGCCCTCAGGGCCCTGACGGGGGTGTTTTCTTTTTCCTGGAGAATAAGTATCATGAAAGGGTTCATATCCATCTCCTCCTGCAAAATAGTTTGCCCTCATATGTGCTGCCAGCTGAGACCAGTACCTGAACCATGGAGTGCTAGTTAGTATGGGACCAAGTATGCCAGGAGGTGTCCTCCATGGTTGATTTCCACCTGGGCTAGAGACCATGGCTTGGTGCTGTTGTGACACAGATGTGGCCTAAGAGCCTCTGCTGGGAGCCAGGAGTTAACGACTCTGTTAGAGCTGACATACAGATTCTTGTCTCACTGACAGCAACTTTGAACTGAATCATCCTGGAGTAGTAACAGCAAGTTAGTCTCAAGTTTTTCTCCCCTGATGACAGCTCTTTTAATTATAAGCATACTAGAATTGTTTGTCCTGATAAGCATAGTCTCAAACCTGCTACTTCTGATAGCATCATGGGTAATGCTGACATATGGAGTGCCAGAGAATGTAGATAACCCCATTATGATCTTCCTCAAGGAAGATTTCTACATTGGTGTAGTTATTTTCACAGTGGGATCATGTCCAACAATGATACAGAGATCTCAACTTTCAAGTCACTGTGAGATTGTGAGATCTCTTTTTCCATCTAAAAAAGGATTGCTTCCGCTCTGCCTCATATTAGATCTGGAGAAAAATTATGAAAGCCTCTATGTATTGAACCTGACCATAGTTCTCTGACCTTTACTATAAAAAAACCCAAACAGTTTAAAAATAGTAGACACAGTGAAGAGGAAATGACTTATTGTTTACCTTCCTGTCATAGACTTTCCTTGTTGTCCACCATTCCACTAGTTTTTTGATCCTTTTCCCTTAGAGACATTCTAACCTACCTCACATGAGAAACCATGGAGCTCTGGTCCATTCAGAGCAACAGCAGCTTCAATAGGGATGGACTGTAACAGCAACTTTTCTGTACAGAAAGTATGCAGTTAAAAATACCAGCAGAAGTGCAGCACTTCTGATTTCTGTTCTGTATATAAATCTTCATATTAGATAAATCTATTTTATCATTGTCATCTAATGAACACAGAACCCTACCAGGCCATCTTGTAGGATGCTGTGCAGGATAGTTCAATAGGTTGTTGGGCTTGTGTGATTTCTTTAGAAAATGTCCTTTCTACCTCTAACAGCTTTGGAAGAAAAGCTCATCTGCAAGAATTGAGGGTGGGATCCTGTCCAGATTTAAGATACCTACATTTACACATCTGGGTGTGCACTACTCTCCTAAATTCCAATTACAGTGACTGGAGATCTTGGCATACAGCCAGTGAAGCTTATACAGTGAAACAGGTGATAGTTGCTTCATGTTTCCTTTGGGGTGAGTAGCTCTCCACTGGCAAGAAGAGCTCAGATCAGTAGTATCCTAACAGTCACATACATACACACATAAATGTAGATGTCTTAACCTCTACACTGAATCCTACCCTGCACATCCAGCACCAGCAAATGAGAATGTTGAGTGTGATCCCTGGATCCAGAGGATACAGTGATGCCTGTCGTCTAGGTTCTGCACTGAAGCTTTTCCAGTGGGGGAGGAGAACACCTGGCACAGATCCAGTAGCTCCAAAGGCAGCAGTAGGGAAGCCCAGTCTAGCCCAGTTCATATACAACTCATCCAAGGACTTAGGGAAAGGGGTCCACTCATGGCTTTCTCTTGTTGGAGTACTGGCATCAGGAACGTTTTTAGGGCAGCCTCAGCGTTCTGGCTTTTCTGAGCAGAACAGAGGCCAGTCCTGCACCAGAAAGAGAAAGCCACCTTGCTGGGGAAAGAGAGGGGAAGAACCAGGGAACAAGCCTCGCTTTCCCTAAAACCTCATAAATTCAAGCCCACCGTACTGAGAAGCTAGTTTGTTTTCTAGCCAGCCATGCCCTCACAGGTTGTTTTATTCTGTCATTCTTGCTGCAGACTGACATGTTTCCTTCTGCCTTGGTAGCAGTTGAACTCATGGCAGGTTAAGGTGTACTGGTAGTTCTAGTCCCCCTGTGTCTGGCAGGGTAGGAGTCACAGCGTACTCCAGGAGGAGCCCCTCGCATCAACACTGTGGGTGCAGCATGGGGCACAGCAGCCCACAGTGCAGGCAGTCTTCATAAACCCACAGACTGAGAACACCCTTCGTACTCTCCGGAAATAACCTACTTCCATAGAACAATCGTTGCCTTGTTGGTGTATAGCACTCCCTAAGACAACAGAATAGTTTAAAATATCACCTCTCCTTCATGAATGTACAGTTGGGGTGATCAAGTGCAAATGGATCGGTTTGCCTGGACACTGTAATCATTGTTTTTGCCCCATCTTTATAATTTCTCTCACACAGTGATTGTAGGCAATTATGTTCATAGCATCCATTACCTTACTGGCTGTTGCCCCCCGAAGATCAATATGGGCTTTAAGAGAAGCAAGACTTCTGATTTGAATAATTCCTGTCTGGGGTGTTTGTGTTAAGCTGTCTGCTTTCTTTTAAAGGATACCAGAAATACACTTTTCACACCTACACTTTTAGAATACATCTGTTGCATGAAGCAGTTTGTAGGGACTTTGGCTGTTGAAAGCTTTAGCCCTTGTTCCCAGCTCCATCTCAGCTAACTGCCTTTCAGGAGAAGAATTAGTAGTTTATTTAGTTGTGTTACACTTAAACCTTGAAGCCCAGTGTACCTGGGTGTAGCCTACCTGTGGGCACTGCCCAGAAAAATTATTACATTTGCCAAACTCAGAGTAATGGGATTAATTTGATATAAACTGGACATTTTCTTTCCTTTTTTTTTTTTTTTCTTCTTTTTTTTGTGTGGATGTACTTCTGAAAGTTACTGTTAGATGTTAATGTTAGATATATCTGCTGGCAGCTAAGTATGACAAACAGGTACCCAGCGATGGAGTCTGCAGTGAACATTAGATGCCTGAGGACTCCTATAAAATCTACTAGATAGTTATCTGCATTGGCCACATGACAATACTTCCATAAAATAGATCCTAAATTACTACTGGCATTAAAAGTATCATTTTTTAACTCACCAGAACAATTTCAGTTCTACATGAAGTACTCAGAAGTTACTTAATTTTAGGATTACAAAGAGAATTCGCCCCAAGCTAGCGAAAGATAATGATCACTGCCTTATTCCTCTTTATTTCATAGTTAAACTATGAAAAATGAAACAGATTAACATTGTGAATGCTCAGTATATATTTCCCTTTTGTTCTGTCTTAATTAGAAACAAAAATGTTGGATAAGTCCAATTTACTTTTCACATAAACTGAAGTAAGTTAATCCTAAAGCGCTAGTCTAGTCTTTTCATATTCCAGTAAGTTTTAATGGCCTCCATCATTACCTGAGAAATTCAGTGTCTAGAGAGAACTTTTGGTCACATGATGAATACAAAACTAGTGTTTGACTCCCTGACACTACAAAGTCATTTGAACTCCTAAAATCCACCCTAAGTCCTAGCCCTCCAGTGCCAGTTATATAAATGTTCTGTTTTATTCTCAGGTAGATGACAGCTTTGGGCAATTTACAGGTAGAGCTGGTAGATGAAAGCAGAACTGTTACAAATTATGGTATATGTATTGCTCTGCAGTTTCTCTCTCTGAAGAACTGCTACAAATGTATTTTTGTTCCCTTCCCTTTAGATTACACAGTAATGCAATATGTTTTGGAATTTCAGTACTGCCTTTCTACCACTGCTGCTACTAAAAATGTTATTCAAGAAAAACAAAATTGCCTCTCCCTTCTCTGTTATTCCACTGTGTCTGCATATCAGTCTTGTTTCTGGAGACATCTAAAGTCATGTGGATGTTGTTTTGTAGTCATGGCTGCTCTTACACGTTGACCTTGTCTTTCTATGATTAATTTATCTTATTACATTGAATTAGTAACTACAATAAAAAGAATAGTAAGTAATTGTTCCTTTGGATTAGCATTGGAAAGTCCATAAAATTGTAGACTGAAACTAGATTATCAGTAAAGCTCTGGCATTTCAGTGTATTTTCTCATGATATCTCAAGCAATTTAAGTTTTCCTGGTGCATCTATTGCCAAAGTTTAAGAATTACAGATTAGGGGGGAAGGTAATCCCAATTTTTAATTTGAATTTTTAGATTTCTTCTGATATTAAATCTAAAAAAATAGGACTTTGACAGTTAAAATTATAGAGATGTTCATTAGATGTGCTGTATTAACTAATATCTAATTCAGATGATGTGCGGTTAACTTGGAACTTGCATGGAGCGAAAATAATACACCAATTCTTCTAAATTAGGAACAAAATAGTTCTTATGGAATCATAGGAAAATTCAGGTTGGAAGGGACCTCCAGAGGTCCTTCTCAAAGCAGGGTTAGATCACATTGTTCAGGGCTTTATTCAGTCTAGGTTGAAAATCTCCAATAATGGGACTGCACAAACCTCTGTGGAAAATTTGTTCCAATGATTGACTTTCCTCATGGTGAAAAGGTTTGTCCTTATACCCATTTGGAGCCTTTTTTGTTTCAAGATTTGATAGAAAACTGATTTTAGCCTTTGGATAGATGGCAGCATTACACATAAACTATCACACTGTTATTTATTCATACTAAGGGACTTAAGGTACTACCTCAACATAAGTAATCAAGCTGTGACAGATGTCATCAAGTTTTATTATAAAATGTGGGTTTCCAGTTCTAAACTGAATAACTTAGCAGAAACAGCAGCTTCCAAAAATCTGTAAGTAGCTATAAGCATACCCTACAGTTCTACAGAGCACATCTGCCGTAACAAACCTGCCAAAAATTCAGGAAATCAATGGATCTGTCAAGAGTGGAGAACTGCTTTTTGAATCCTTTATTTATAACCAAATTAAGCATTTGACTATAGCGTCCTCCCTGCTGGGATCTTCTTCTGTCAGTAGAAAAAGACATGCAGCAGACCTTTAATAAGGCTCTGTCTGATGAGAAGACTGTATTATGGCTTAGTGATGTACTAACAGAGCAGCCTAGTGAAAAATGCTTGAGCTGAAGGAAGTCTCTGTTTTTTGAGAGCTATCATAGAACAGAATGAGGAATTTTCATCTGAGATACAGACTTGTTATGCTATTCAATCAAACATTTCTTTCCCACTTAACAATGTGGGTAGATATGGTCAAATACAGAATATTTTGCAGAACTATTGAACACGACCTCCCTAAATCATTATGCAGCCAGGCTGAAACACAAAAATGGAAACTTGAAGACTTAGAAGTTTTCCCATATTCTGAAAAACAGCATTTTGGGATATGTACAATGAAAGGGCAAACTTGTATTTGATCTGAGTACAAATGTTACTTGCAGCAAAGATCAACATTGCTAATCCCTACTTATTTTTGTCAGTTCATTTAGCCTGAGAGAAATTGTGGGAACATCTGTGAAAACATGCTCTTTTTTATTCTATCAGAGTAAGGATAAAAGGATATGGTACAGAATTTACATTTAGAGCATCTTTCAACTATCCATAAAGAAAGGTGAAATCTGACTGTGGTCTAGTAATTGCAAAATTTTTAGCGGGAAATAAAGAAAGCATAAGAGAACTAGCTGAAGATGAAGTGAGGACATAGTTAAATAGTAAGTCTAAATGAATAACATACAAATCAAATAAAATGAAAGCACAGTCATCCAGATATTTTGTAAGTTTCTAATGCAAATAGGAAGTCTGGAAAATGGCCAAAGACAGGATAGATGTCCATGGTCCCTGATGGTTGCTTTGTTCCCTGTAAAAGTTACTATGTAAACACATTATCGACACCGTTGCAAAATATTTTTATGGATTGTCTTTTTGAGGATTGCATTCAAGGCAGAAAACCTCTGACTGGTGAAGCAGCACTATTTAGATCCAGAAAAGTTTATAAAAACAAGTATTTACTATTCATGCCTTATGTAAGAGTTGGTCAAAATCATACAAGGCTAAAATAAGATTAACTGGTTTGACCCGAAGATAGGGATTAGAGTCCCATAGGATGACCAAATCCTTTTTATTTGTAGCCTAGAAGACCTCACAAGAACCAGCACTGATAGAAACCTATGGGATGGAATTTGCATAGGGAGAGACAAAAGAAATAGAGATATATATACTTTGAGGTATTGAATGTTTTGGGTTCTTGCAACAAGATGTGGAGAACTTGAGGAAGAACAGCAGGAAAAACAAACAAGTTAGGTCTAAAGCTACACAATGTCAAAAGTTGTTTCTGACATCTGAAGTACTGGAACATTTTCTTGCCATTTCTGCCCTAGCCCAAAGAGACAACTGAGAATTCAAATCAGTGAGTAAAATATTGCACAGAATAATTTAATTTACATGCAACTTAGCAATTTAATAGACAGTTAGACTTCTCAATAGTGTAAAAAATGAATCTGTTTTAGTTTCATGTGAAATGTTTTACCGTTCGCATGTGAAACTTGCATATTGAAAAAAACGAGATACTAAGAAGCCATTGTTTTCATATTGAAATATTGTGAGAGACTACCACGATAGCCATGTCTTAGATATGACTAATGAGAAGAAAAATGCCCACATTTGTCATAACAGGAGTTAAGCCTGATAAAATCAGAGCAGATAAAGAAAACTTGAGTTTGTGGAACTTGTGGATCAGATGGGACAGATTGTGAAGATATGCAGGGAATGATGCCCGCTGCCAGAGGTTAGGGAACATGTGGTGGCTGTGGTTTGGTAATGGCTGATGGATGTGGTAGCATGCATTTTACCAGGCTATGCGACAACTGTAAAAAATGCAGGAAGGTTTGCAGCATGCGGTTTCCTTGAGTTGTATTCACCATCCATTGTGATGTAATTCCAGTGTACTTTTGCAATCCAATGCAAATGTTTAATAGTTTAAGATAGTTTAAGTAATACAATATAAGTTTTGTTTTATATATATATGTACATTACTTTGTAATGAGACACTGTGTGTGTTCATCAAGATTTTAATTTGTTTCCTATATCAGGATATGTGACTCTTCCAGAAGCCTGAAATCTGACCTACATTTTAAGGATTTCATCATAAATCTGCCTTTTGTGTTTTTTTCAGACAGATGGATATTTCCTAAAACCATCTTAGAAAAAGTACCATTAGTTATCCTGTTGCCTGTGTAACTGGTCCAACTTTGGGATGTTAAGCTTTTGTGGATATACCCATATTAGTTTAATAGCTTGTCTATGTGGATAATATGCAGTTAAACACCATAGACGTGTCATGCATTAAATTACACAGGCTTTATATACTAATAGGCTCCCTGTAAGCATTCACAGTTTGAAAAACTTGAGAATTTATTTTACTGGGATTGCCAGCAAGAAAGGATACATGTATTTTATCGCCAGTCCTTTTAAGAATTATGGGAAAAATTAATCCACTGTTGCCCGCTAGTCCTCGAACAGGATGATGATTTCAGACCCTGGTTTCAGCTGTCAGGACTAGAGGAAATGCACTTCTGCTAGGGATTATAGGGTCCTCTTGAGGGCTGGATGTTGATTTGGGAATAGCAGTTGCCACAGATTGATCAGCAGATTTATTGAACCATTTTGCATGTGAGAAAATTTTGATGTCTCTTAGCCTTAAAAAAATAAAGAAATAAAAAGTAAATAGCTGAAATTAAAAAATTACCTAATCTGGGGAAGAAGGAACTGGCATTTTGCTTGAGGTGACCTTATGCTGTATTTTTCATTCTGTGCACTTAAACATGGTTGCAGATATATGTGTTGGTTCTCATGTATGGAAATTAGCTTTTACAGCCCTTTAAATCAGAGGTCTGTTGCAAAACACAGTAAATTTGAACCATGCCAGATTTGGTTTTACATTTGGACAAGCAACACTCAAATAAATATTTCTCAGAGCTAGGACTGCCCCCCCTGTCCCCCACCAACAGAAGACAGTAGCATGTTTTTCCTTCAGTTTTAAGGATTTATGGCTAAAATAGTCTTCTGGAAGTAAATTTTGAATGCCCTTCAAATTATACAGGGGTGTACTGGTTCTGGCTGGGACGGAGTTAACTTTCCCCATAACAGCCCTCATAGTGCTGTGCTTTGTATTGGTAGCTAGAAAGGTGTTGATAAACAGACCTGTGTTTTGGCTACGGCTGAGCAGTGCTTGCAGAGCATCAAGTCTGTCTCTTCAAACCACACCCCCTCCAAAGGCCAGTAGGCTGGTGGTGGGCAAGAGGTTGGGAGGGCACATAGCCAGAACAGCTGACCCAAACTGACCAAAGGGATATTCCATACCATATGATTTCGTGCTCAGCAATAAAAGCTGCATTTGTCTTCTGGAGCAACCGCCACGCATACTGAAGCCGTACTTCCCAGGATGTGGCTGTACATCGCCTGCTGATGGGAAGTAGAGAATGAAATCTTTCTGTTTACCTTTGCTTCTGTGCATGGCCTTTGCTTTTTCTTTATTAAACTGCCTTTATCTCAACCCACAAGTTCTTTTTCATCTTATTTTCTCCCTCCTGTCCTCCTGAGGAGGGGGAGTGATAGAGCAGCTTGGTGGGCACCTGGTGGCCAGCCAAGGTCAACTCACCACAAGGGTTAAAGGAGGATCTAGTAAGTGCAGGCTGAAAAGACAGACAATGATGTCCTCAACATCATATCTCATTACAATCAGGATATTAGAGAAAGTGAACTGAAAAGAGGACACTCTTTTCCTTTCTTGGCCCCCTAAAACTTATTTTCTTTTGAGAATAACAGAAAGCAGAACGTTATATTTTTCAAGTTACCTACTAGCCAAAACTATTTCCTAAAACATAACTTCTTCTCCTCCCCACCCCCAAGGCAGAATCCCAAGCCAAAACACATTTTCTCTCTTAGCAGCTTGGTTAGATAGATAGGATAAATGAACTTCTCCCTAGTCCTGGATTTTCTTGTGAGATCCTCTTTATCCACACCTCAATCTTTGCAGTTCTTTAGGGCTTCTACACATCTTGTGCATTTTTGAGTCCTTTAAATCACTGCTAAGAGGAAATGTGTTTAAGCCATATCTCTACATAAAGTTGGGGTTTAGAAGCCGTTATAAATGATTTCTCTTATCTGGTTTTGCATTCATATACTTTTAGTTAAGAAAGAAAACTGCAGTGATTCTTAAAGCATACCACAAGCCTCATGTAAAAATTGACCCTTGTAGTCATTCTAGGACACTTTTCACCCTCACTAGATATCTGAGTAGTTCAGTAAGCATCCTTTAGAGGGAGGAGAGCCCTTATGTAAAACAAATCCATGACACGTCAACCGTTTGGTAAGGATTAGCATTTGTCATCTGCCTTTGAATTGTGTAAGCACCTAATTTCTCCTCTGTTCAAATGCAGCTAGACCAACTAAAGGAAATAAACCTTTCACTCAGCTTTTTATCTTGCCATATTAATCATCTCTTAATCCCATGATAGAGGCTCTTAAATTCATCTGCACAGTTCTATTTAGTTTCTCATACTAGATACGCAGGATTGTTCAGAAAAGATCCCAAAACTATTGCCACAAAATCCCTCTGGCATCCTCATCCTCTTTGTGACCTTAGGGCTGTCAAGTTCTTCATTTTCAGAGCTGCATAATTAGAGTCCTTGCTAGTTCATGTAAGCGCTGTCAATTGTCATGTCCTGTGAAAAGTCAAACAGTGGACCAAACCTCCAAAATTCGTCTTATGTGTCAGTCTGTAGACTGCAAAGCAGAACATCACAGAGATATCCAGGCTAGTGCAGAGCCATCTCATTCAGACAGTGCTAGAGAGTTGCGTATATCTCTATGGAATTGCAACCAAGGAAATTAGTTTGGCTGAGAAATGACATGTCATGGCCAATGACAGAATATCACATTAAATGACTATGCCATTTCCTCTTAGTGACAATGTGTTTTTAGAGTTATCTTAGTTGTCTTCATATAGTTCTGTCTTGCAGTACTTAAACATATCCTCTAATTAACAGCTTCACAAATAATATCTTTGCTTTGTGTAACTATTTTTCAGGTGCTAACGTGCCATCTTTGGATATCCTACATTTTAGTAGTAGCATCTGCAAAGCTATGAGATTGTGAATGTAAATATTAACACTTGTGATGATTCAGGTGTTAGATTTCTTAAAAGTTTCATGCAAGTGGTAGCCTGTGTTGAGCTACTTTGTGCAGTAAGGCATGGATGATGGATTGGCTAAAAATATCTCTGTATTATAAAATGTAGACATCTGTGGGGTTTGCACAAGTATACAGGGAACATGCTGTAGTAAGGTTTTCATGAGGAGAAAAAACTTGCAACTGTTTTCTTGTTATTCTTGTGATTTTCAGTTATTCCGTTGAAAATAGTACCTTTAGTACTATTAGTACTAATAGTACCTTTGAAAAGTAGAACCCTGAATTCTCCCTGTCACTTTGGAAATATAGTAGATTTTGAAGAACATTGCACCAAAATTAGTCCTCTAGGCAAGAGTGACAGTGTCACTTTTAGACCCCGTATTTACATGGTGCACAACAGCTGCATATTGGTGGTATTTTAGAATCCAATAGCTGTTTTGTAGTGAATTGCACTGCATATGAAAACAAGTAGAAATAGATATTAAAGAAACAATTTCACTGAGGTCCAGGTACAAATCCCATTGAAATAAATGAAACATCAATACCTGCTGTACGTATTATTTTATTGTACTCATATGTGTGTCTCGAGCAAAATCTAATACAGAAATATCTCACCTTTAATTTATTTTGGATGTCATGGACCTCTTGGCAACATGGACTGTATATTCAGGAAACAAGAAAACAAGTACAGCTGTCAGTATGAAAATGCTACAAAAGAAAACAGAATCTCTTCTACTTCGTTGTAGTCTATACTCAAAAAGTTAAACTACCTTATTAGTTTTTATTTGTGCCATGTCCTTTTTCCTCACCTCTGAATACTACTCCAGCTTTAAATCTTTACAGGGCTTGCTCTGAAGATACAATTTTGTCACTAGCAGTGCTCTTTGTGCACATCCTACTAACAAAGAAATGCTTTGAGCCACACAGATCACACAGCCACATAGACAACAGGCTTTATTCTTCTCTTCCGTAAATCCAATAAATTCCAAGTCTGCAAGTAGTCATAAATTAAATGCACATTTTAGTGTTTATATAGGGAAGCTGTTGTGTTTAGAGAATGAGATTACCCAGAGTGGTCACAGAAAACTCTGAATAACAAATCCCTAGTAAAGGCCTAGATCTTTATGACATGAAAATAGTGGTCTGCCAAAAGCAGGGCTGTATTTCGTAGAAGGTAAGGAATAATATTGCACTTTTTTTTGGTAAAATATCAGACATCTATCAACGGCAAATTACCCTAGTGGCTATTCAGTAGATTCTCCCTCTTAAAGTTCACATTTTCCTTTGCACGGAGTACTCAAAATTTATAAATGCAAAAGGTAATCCAAATATTTTATTGTAAAAAGAAAGAACATGTCAATGCAGGGTTCTACTAAATGGAACTATTTAGTAAATCAGACCTGTATTTATATGCAAAGGCAATATTTAAAAAGATGAAACTTCCCTGTAAAAGTGAGAATACATTAAAAGGGAACTTATGGTTTACATTGCCAGGATTTTATTCTTAAGAATTAGATATGAAATAAGATTTACAGGACCCCTACTCTACTGAAAGAAAGATAATTTATTGCAAAATTGTTTATTTAACAGATTTCAGGAGCACAGAAGATCACACTGATTTAAGAATAATTTTTGGAGGATATTAGATTAAAACCAATATCTAACATCCTGTCTCTGGAAGCAGAGGATACAGGATCTGGATCTGAAAGGGAGTAAAGCTTTGCTTGTTTTATTATCTCTTCCATGTTGAATCAAGCTAATTCAATGCTTCCAATGGTGTGGATTTCACACCCTTAGGCTACGGAATCATTGCAGACACCTCTCGGATCTCACTACAAGAAGTGGTAGTACAACACAAGCAGGTCACAGTAGCATTTGTTTGTGTATTTGCCATAAAGGCTTCTTATTTAGTGTGCCTTGAACATGGCATACAAGCATGACTGCTTGTTGCAGCACCAAGGTGAACGTTCAGAGTAGATATGTGTACATACTTAAAGGCCCACTCTTCCTCTTCTGTCCTTTTTAAAGGCTATATAACAAGTTCTGTTAAATTAATTTGGAATACCTTATGGTATTTAAGAAGTCTTCTGATTATCACTTCTTCACTTCTTGTGGTAAGAAAATTCTCATTTTTTAAATTGTAACACTAACAACAAAACTGGATTTTTTCTCTTCTTTAGCAGATGTTCCTAATTCATTAGTTATGGTTAGTTGTCAGCTGGGATATTCTGGCCAGAAGTTCTTTATAATAAGTCCAAAATAATTTTTCTTCTGGTAGACCTGGTTTAAATGATTGTTCCTAGTTTTGAACATGCCCACTTTGCCTGCTGGTCGTGTAGAAAATTTGTGTACAAAAGCACAGATAGATTAATTTGAATTGTTGAACTTAATTATAACTAAATTATTTGATTAATGAAGGAATCATTCTATGATCATTTTCAGAAGTAATGGTAAAAAGTTAAATGGTAAATAGGCAATATGCTAATTAAATATCTCCTATTCCTAAGAAGAACTTTTTTTATTTTTATTTTTTCCTTGCCTAAAATTGTTTATCTGTCAGGATATGATCATGTTCTGTCTGGGACAGAAGTGGACAACAATATATCTTGGTAACAATGGTGGATAATCACCTGTGCTAGTGATATCAAGCCTAGAGGAAGGATTTTTTTCAGTAGGAAGGGAATTAGTTAGGAAAAAAAAAGTTTCAGTGCTGGGTTACCCTGATCCCAGACAAATAACAATTGAAACGTGTAAAATTGCATAGTGCTGAGCCATAGGAGAAGCCAAGTGAAGGTGGTATTAATCTGAGTTTGCTTTCAGTTTTTCAAACAAATATGACCCCCCTCAAAAGATGTAAGCTTGGGTTATTTCTAGCATATGTATTCTACATTTCTTAGCAATTAGAAAAAATCTGCTCCTTACAGGATCTTAAAGGGTCTGACACTGGTTCCTGGTTCCACAGTTAGCTTGATTGCACTTCTGGTAACCTGACATAGTCAAGTGCAAACAGATGTTCCACGGCAGTGGGATGCAGTTCAAAACTGCTTGGAAACATCAGTGCAAGGTTCTGCCCAACCTAATTAGCTGTGATGAGAAAAATTCAGTATTTTATTAAAGTCACATCTTGTTCATTACTATATCAAGACTGTCTTTGAAAGAATAAATTGATAGTCATCACAAACAAACAAGGTATAGAAAAGAGCTTTATGAGAATCTGATCCATAAAATTTCACTGACTGGAATGGCAAATGCTGTGGGTCAGATATGCAGCCACAGCTAAATACTCTTTGTGTTAAGTGTACTTTTCTGTGTTTAGCTTCTGAGCCCTCCTGTAAGACAAAACCCATGTGGAGCATAACATGAGGATGTTCTCAGCAACCATTAGATCATAAATTAACCTGTAAATAAGTTGCTGTAATTTCTTTCTATTTAATTTTGTTTTCTAATAATTGAGAAATAAAACAATTCTAAGTGTGTATGAAAGAGATATTTTGATTGCATGAACACAATTGTTTTCCTTTTTTGGTATATTTTAACTGTAAGTAAACTAAGACATTTGATGTTTATGGGACTGCTTGTATGCAGCTCTACTTCAGGGTATAAATCTTGGCAGGCTCTACCCCTTACTGTCTTGGATAATAGCACTCATAAATAACAGAAATAATAGGCTAGAAGGAAATAGCACTCTTGTAGCAATTTCTGATTGTCACCAACCTCTTCAGCCATATTTGTTGTTCCCTCCACTGGATATTATAATACATCAAGTTTAGGTCGTCTTCTCTCAGCTGCGCACCATCAGCTTGCTCAAATCCTCAAATCCTGTCAAACATTGAGATGATTTTTTAATCACTGAGATGATTAAAAATGGCATTATTCACCTGATTGTATCCTCTGGGTGTATGTCCCTGAATTCCTTGGGGTCATTTCCTAAGTTCCTACTAACATCTCCGGAAATATTCTGCCTGATACTGCTTCTCAAAAAAAAGAGTTTCTCTAGGGCAGTGTTGGCTTAATCATGTTTCTTCTAGAGCTCCTCTAAGTAAACCATCTGATCACAGGATTAACCCTACAAAGGCATATGAATGTAAAAGGAAATTGATAGAGTTTTAAAAGACTTTAAATATAACTTCTTACTTTAGGCAACATATACAAGTATTTCTCTCTATATATATCTGTCTTGGTAGATATAAAAATATAGGAAAGATAAAAAGCACTTTCATACCTCAGTTTTCTAAACAATACTGAACATGCTTTAGTCAGGCTATCCTCAAAACAGAATTTCATACAAAATATGAGACTTCCTAAGTAGAAACTTCCACTTCTACCTACAAGCTTACATCCCAGTGGCTTTAACAACAGGATCTTTGCAGCAGTATTCTTAGTTTCCCAATCCACTTTGAGATATGCAATACATTTTGTATACCAAACATTTTATTTTGTATATCAAATATTTTATATTGTCATCAAATATTACAGAGAAATCTCCTCAGATTAGTCACTAATTTCACTTTTTCCATAACTCAGTCAGCCTTCTTGTCTTCCGAACAAGGCTTCATGTTGTTGGTGGGAGAAGTCAATGTTTTTGGAGTTTTATTTTGTTCTATGGGGAAGACTTCCTAAGAAAATAGGATGTCATGTGGGACACCTTCCACAAACCATTTTCTGAACCACTTTTTTTTTTAGTATGAATGTTAAGGCCATTACATCTCTCAGATATAGTAAAAGTCAAATCACCCACCCACTAAAAGTATCAAAATTCACAATAGCCTGTATCTCACTGGGTAATTTTCCAGCCAGCAGCAGGATCTTAGAGGTTGAAGCAATATTTTGTCTTTCCTCTAGAGATGTGCTGTATGTGACTTGAAGTAATACATTGAACTTACTCAAATAGTAGGCAGGTACTTCAAATGCTGAGACTGGGAAAGAGAAACTTCAATTTCCATTTGACTGGTTCTTCTGAAAAGCCACCTTCCCACAGTCATTGAAGAAGAAAGAACAGTTACTTTTCCATACCTAGCTCAGTGGATTGAGGTGCATCCTGTAACTTACTTCTATCTCTACTTTGGAAAAAGACTAAGAGAAAACTCAGCATCACCCCATAATTTTTACTGCAGGATAGGAGTGGCTAATGGCATAAACACTGTCATGATGGGCATTGCTATTAAAAAACCCTTATTATATACATCAGCTCAGCTGAAGAGTGGTTTGTATTGACATATACTACCTGTTGATGACAGGAACCAGTATTGATGATTGATTTAAGTAATAAATCTCACATTTAGCCAAATCAGTTCTGTTTTCTATATTGGAACTAACTAGTTTTGTTCACAAGAGAATTTACATTACATTTTCTTGATGCTAGAAAGTCCACTCTTTAATCTGATCAACAGGTGTCTGGGCTTCCCCCAGACTTGGTTTACATCTTTCTAAATACTTGTAGCCCCTCCTGGCATCAGTGGAGTTGCAGGTTGTAAAATAGCTTTAATATATTTTCCACTCATTGTCTATTTGCTTCTTTCATTTTTTGAAAGGGGAGTGTTTCTGGCACAACTTATGTGGACCTACTGCAACAAGTGTATGCATATGACAAGTACATGATCAAAGGCATTCTGTTATCAGATGTCACCACAGGGATATTGCTAGAGATATCCATCAGTCAGAATGAATAATTATCATTCTTTAAGGTATTTCAAAAGGTCAAAATCTAACAACCAGGTGATTTGCATTTGGTATTAGAACCTGCTGGAGAGAAAGATAATTAAATGCTAGAAATCCCATTTGTTAATTTTGTGTTTCCACTATTTTCTTGTTGATCTTTTATTCTATACTGTGTTCTAATGTTCCTACCTTGTCAGAAATAAATATGGAGATAAAAATGATATCCAAAGACACTTATGCAACATCAACTTGAATACAGTGAACTCTTTCAAAGATGTTAGATGTTCTAATGCCTGGTTCTTAAGCAATTACTATGATGAGACTCTGCGTTAATGAGACTTATTTGACAGATTAATTAAAAAAAAAAAGTATTTCTTTGTTATTTAATCCCCATTTCATCAGAGCTTGAATGCTGACAGAAATTTAACCTTGCAAAGTACTATGAAGACTGAATATGAAAAAGGATTACTGGTAAACATTACATTTTGATAAGGATAATAATTTGGTTGAAATCCGTGTGCAAATTTCAGTTATCATGTCTTTTCTTGTATATTGTTATGAAATTGAAAACCTTCTTGCACATTTTTCCACACACCCTTAAAGCAAAAAAGGGAAACTCCCAGAAGAGAGTAGTTTAACTCTGAGCTTCATTTAGCACTGTTAGCTGCCACAGTGGCCACATTTAAGTACTTTTTCCCTGATACTTAAATTTTCCCTAATGTTGCTTTTCAGCTGAAAACAATAGCTAGATTGCTTTAAAAATCACTTGATCAGCAGTTAGTCAATGTTTGTTTGTTTCCTATAGATCTGTCATTTCAACTTTTGGCTAAATTGAACAGAATGAAAGCGTGATTTTGTAGAATTCAGGACAAAACCAGCCCAATTCAACCAAATTTCAAGGCTTTGAGACTGCTTGGATACTAGATCTTGGTATAATGAGTCAAGTTTCATTGTTCTAAGTTGTTCTAAACAAATAATAGCTTTAGTTTCTGCATTGAGAAGAGGATAGGAGTTATATGTACTTAAGGTATACAGAAGACAAAAAGAATTAAAAGCAGGGAGAATGTGCACCACTGCTACATGGGGGCAGGGGACCTGGTGGCAAAAGACATGGAAAAAGCTGATGTACACAATGTCTTCTTTGCCTCAGTCTTCACTGGTTAGGCTTGTCTTCAGCAGTCCCAGGTCCCTGAGACTCATAGGAAAATCTGGAGCAAGGAAGACATACCCTTTGTAGAGGAGGTTCAGATTAGGGAACATATAACAAACTGGACATACACAAGTCTGTGTCACCTGATGGCATGTACCCATAAGTGCTGAGGGAACTGGCCAATGTCACTGCGATGTTGTTCTTGATCATTTTAGATCAATTCTATCTTTAGAAAGGGCAAGAAGGAAGATTCAGGGAACCACAGGCTGGTCAGTCTTACCTACCTAGGAAGGTAATGGAGATAAATCCTCCTGGAAACCACTTCCAAACATGAAGGACAGAAAGGTAATGGGGACTAGCCATTATACAATTATGAAGGGGAAATCATGCCTAACCAATCTGATAGGCTTCTGCGATGAGCTGACTGGCTTGGTGGATGAGGGGAGGGCAGTGGATGTTTATCTCAACTTTAGTAAGGCTTTTGACACTCTCTCCATTAACATCCTTATAGAAAAACTGATAAAATACAGGCTAGCCAAATGGTCAGTGAGGTGGGCTGACTGAACTGACTGAACTGCTGGGATCATAGGATTGTTATCAGCAGCACAATGTCCAGTTGGAAGACAGTCACTAATGGTGTAACCCAGGGACCAACACTGGGACAAATTGTGTTTAACACCTTCATGTATGACCTGGATGATGGAATAGTGTACCCACAGCAGATTTGCAGATGGCACAAAACCCGGAGCAGTGGCTAATACAGCAGTGGGTCGTGCTGCCACGTAGAGGGACCTGGGCAGGCTGGAGAAATGGGCCAACAGGAACCCCACGCAGTTCAACAAGGGCAAGTGCAAAGTCGTGCACCTTGGGAGGGATAACCCTAGGCACCAGTACAAACTGGGGCGGATGAGCTGGAAGGCAGCTCTACAGAGAAGCAATTTGGTGTCCTTGTGTACAACAAGCAAACCATGAGCCAGCAATGCACCCTTGCAGGAAAGAATGTCAAAAGCTTCGTGGGCTGCATTAGGATGAGTGTTGCCAGCAGGTCAAGGGAGGTGATCCTTCCCCTCTACTCAGCACTGGTAAGGCCACATATGGAGAGCTGGGTCCAGTTCTGGGCTCCCTGGTACAAGAAAGATATGAACTTACTAGAATGAGTCTGGTGCAGGGCCATGAAGATGACTAAGGGATTGGAGCATCTGACATAGGAGGAGAGACTAAGATTGCTGGGCATGGTCAGCCTGGGGGAAAAGAAGGCTCAGGGGGATCTTATCCATGTGTAGAAATATGAAAGGAGGGAATGAAGAAAAGGGAGCCGCTGACTTCTCTCAGTGGTGCCCACTGACAGGACACAAGACAATGGGCACAGGTTAAAATATGTGAAATTCCATCTGAACACAAGAAAACACTTATTTACTGTGCAGGTGGTCAAACGTTGGACCAGGTGTCCCAGACAGGCTATGGAGTCTCCATCCTTGGAGATACTCAAAACTGGACTGGACACTGTCCTGGGCAACCTGCTCCAGCTGACCCTGCTTGAGCAGGGGGATTGGACTAGATGATCTCCAGAGGTCCTTTCCAACCTCAACCATTCTGTGATTCTGTGATTCTCTGTTTCTATATGTCAAAAATATCTTAATCTTTGAGTTTTTTTCAACAGCATTTAAAATTCTTTGAAAAATGTCTTCTGGCATTACGACTGGCGTGGGAGGAAGTTTAAAACAGGAAAAATGTTGTTCTGGCAGCAGACTTCATTTGCTTGTTTATACTAGCTAGTATTTTGTTTATTTTCTCCCTTTCTCTATAATTTCTAGCTTGGGAGACAAAAAAGATTGCAAGTTGGTGTATTTAGATTGCAAAAGTTTAGTAAGATTTCCTTTGACCCTGGTATGCCTATAGGAATATTGGAAAAAGTGGTTAAAATACGTCTATTAGGACTACATTAATAGGTTTTAAACACTAAAGATATAGCCATATCTTTACCTAAGGTTGCTTATGATTTCTTGTTTTCCAGGGAGCATTTGTTCAATCTGTGCTAGAAATATTGTGGATATGCACAACATTTATTCAAACCGTGTAACAGCATGTTCTCTAGATGTATGGTGAATTCAAGTATAGAGAGTTGAAAAACAAAGTCTGTTCATATTTGTGTATATATCTATCTGTGTGTTCATATGTGTGCTTCACAAAAAAAAAGAGAAACTGAATATCCTGTATTTTAATGACTATAAATATTTAAGGTTACATTTTGCAACACAACAGGAAGTTGCATCTAGGCCAGTGACAAGGAGAGGTTCATCTTTTCATTTAAAAGAAGCAGTAAGAAAGTTGAAATATGACTTTTTTCAGATGAGAAAAAATAAAAATAAGATACAGGGGAAAATATGATGATAGCAGTACTTGAAAGGTTAGTTTATGGTTTGAGCAATCTGCAAATACCTGCATGATACCAACAAGTTGATAACTCATTACTGCTGGAATTGTATAACACAACTATAAAAACAAATAGCATGATTAGTGATTTTTGTTGTTTGGTGAACACACAAAAAAATCATTAATCTTGTAATCAATGACAAAAAACCTACAGTAATACCACTGCCTAATAATCAAAGTAGGTTTTTGCTTGAGATCAAAAAGGTCCTATTCCTAATATATATTAAAAAGGTAACTTCTTCAAAGGAGCAGTAACATATGTGCTCTACCAATAACTTTAGTCTAGTAATAGCATTCTAAGTTTTTCCCTTGGTAAAATACTGTGGAACAGGAGAGTCTAGGCTGTTACAGCAGAAAAGATGCAAAGCTATTCAGAAGTGGGAGGTATTTTTTGATGCTTTAATTAAGTTTATTTTTGTAAAATGTGACGATATGAATCATTTGTTTGTAAGATGCTTACCTTGATGGGTAAACTGCAGCTGAAGTCCCAACTGCTTCCAAAGCTGATTGACCTTTGGGTAGAGATTTTCCAATGGGTCTTTCTTTCTATTATCATCTGTTTTCATACGTTTCTGTAAGAACACACAAATTATAGAGAAGATGCTCAATTATATGGCTTTCAGCAAATAACTCCTTAAATTAAGGAGTTCACTGAATTAAAGGCTAAAAGGAAAACATTCATAATCTAACTTGAATGTCATATGCAGTTACATTTTACTTAGTTATCCCCCTTTTGATGCAGTAATTTGTATTTCACTAAGCCATACCAGTGTACAGTAAAACTGATTTTTCAGAAAGTCATGCAAACACCTCTTGGATAAGTTTTGAAGACACCTCTTGGATAAGTTTTACTGAAACTGCTGAAAACATGTGTCTTGTTTCTCATCTGGATTTCTGACTTGAGCTTTCAAACACTGGCTTTTGTTCTGTCTTCTTCATTAAAATAAAAAGCACTGTAGTAGTTGTTTGTTTTTCTCTCTCTAAAGGTATTTGTATGCAGTAATCTCTTAATCTTCTTTTGAAAAACTGGACAGACTGAGCTTTAATTACCCTTCCCATTATGCTTTTTTTCAGTACTTGGATTGTTTTTATGTCTGCATCTTCCCTAAAAGAGATGTTTTAACAACTCTTTAAAAAGTACAGACTAAAGCTAGAAAGAGTATCTCAGCACCTCAACAAGGATATATACAGATGTAAATGACACTTTATTTATGCTATGGTGGAGTCCATGATAAAGACATATTTTCCATGAAAGTGTACTGACTGACTTTCAGGAATTAGAGGGCAGAATATAATCATTATAATCCCAAATCTGATCTGGTATACCCTGTTTCATTACTGATATCACATGAACTCTGGGTTTGTCTACTACCAAACTACCTCTAAAGAACTCACAACTTGTTGTTTAATTTTCCTTCAAGACAATTTAATCTGCAAATTCTCTTACCTTTGGGAAATTAACCTTTTTGAAGAACTAAGTATATGCATTACTTGTTGAGATGCTTCTGTTTTGCTGTATCAAAGGCAATCAATTTGTGATGACTTTTTCTTACAGCACAAGCCGCAGTTCAAGAATTAGTCCTTAACCATCACAAGGAGTTCATAACAGTGTGAAGGATGTACCAATGATGGTTCAGAGATGAACAGCAAGAATCAGTCAAAGCCTGTCTGTCACACAGAACTGGCAGAATAATCACTTCTGTTGCATGGGCTCCACCTGCTTTCTGAAATTCAATCATAATAAATCTAGAAGTCCAGCGTAGGTAACCTAAATACTGTACAGTATGAAAAATGACAATTGGATAAAGAAGTGAGGCCCAGAAAAGATACCTGTTGGGACTGAGACAGGAGGTGTAACAGCAGAGTCCTTACAGAGCTAAAGCTCACAGGGAACGCTGTAGAACCCTGATGCCTGACGCCTGACATCTGGATGGAATTGGCTGGGGAAGGGGGACTCTCAAAAGCAAGATATTTTCTTGACCGCCAACAGACTTGAAACCACCAGTGAAAACAAAAAATCTTGAAAATGAGATTCACAATTTTGCAGGAAGCTATGTTTCCAAGAGTGAACAGATACAATTGAGACTAGCAGGTGGGTGGGTCACTTAGAACAGCTCTGATTAATCTTAAGCTTATAGTTGGAAAAGTAACTGTGATACGTTGGTTGATTTTTTTTACAAAAGGTCCAATAGTTATTTGAATCAGTTTCTCCAGGCAACAGAAAAGATTACTGTAATATGTAGCTTTTTCTAGGTCTAAACCTGGCAGAGGTGTATCAACTGACAAGAACTCACCCACCACCCCTTCCCCAAACATTGCTCCTCAGAAGCTGTGAAATACAGGCAAAGCTGTTTATGTAGCATCCCAACCCATCCCATAGAAATATGGCTGAGTGTTCCACCTAACAGGAAACTTCTTTCTCACCAATGATGAAACTGCTGGCTCATCTCCAGTGCTTTCTGCTTTTTACATTTCATCTGGTGGAGAGAATAGGGGGAACTCCAGAAAAATTTTGTTGATTTTTTCTTTCAAGTTGACCTTTATACTTGGATAATTTCATATAATATTTGTTCTAATGTATGTCATCATTAATGGAGACAAGCCAAAGGATTTCATAATGATGCCTAATCTGACTTTTCCTTCTTTGTTCTGGAGAAACACCACCTGATGCGGGGTCACAGACAATAAATGGAGGAACTTGCTTGATAGCCAGTTCTTCTCCCTGCAGTTCTTTGTTCCATTGCTTGAGAGATTATTTGCTTGGCAGTTCATTGGTTTAGAGACACTTATGATTGTAGTTCATCTGCGGGAACTAAGGGACTGACTCAGCAGCACTTCGACTCCAATGTTGTTTTGTGGCTGTCTGACTCCTAAGTTGTACCTGGAGGTTTTCTAGTTTCCTTTTAGTGCAAATAGAGCACCAAAATATGTCTCAAGTCTTTGATGATTCCTCCCTTTCCTTCCCTCTTTACTGCTTGTTTAGGAGAACTTACTGTCTTGTGGCTTTAATCAGCTCTAGGAGCCTGCAAGAATTCAGATGATGAATCCTTATACTTTTTTTTTTTTGGACTTGGTCCCCCCATATGGTATGGGAAAATACTAAATTTGCCAAAACTTTGAGGTAGAATTGTCTAGCCCTTTTCCTTACACAAGGACAGAAAAAAAATATAACCAGTGTCTTAAGTTCAATTTACTATAACACAAAATACGAAACTCCACAAGGTAGTTATTTACAAAGGAAAACCCCAAATCTCCTGGGCAAAGGAGAGTGAAATTAGAAGTTTGAAACAAACCAGTACCCTGCCAGTTGTGCCCTTGCAAGGACACATCCTTTTCTTCAGCCTTGCTGTCCATTCCAGCAACTTTCAGTAGCTTCCCGGGTTTCCACAAACTCCACACAGTGCCTTCTGGGTCTCCTGCTTTCTTTTGCTTCTGTGTCTTAACTTTGGACCTACTTCTTGCTTCAGGAAGGCCCCTTGCTCCTTTCAGGAGGAAAACTCCTGATTAGCTCAATGCTCCATGCTCCCATTCTACTCTCTGTCCTTGGCTGCTTGCCCTATGCTGCTGTCCAAAGGCTTCCATGCACTTGGATATGCTCAGCTGCTCTCAGGGGAAGAACAAACTCCTCTTCCCTCTTCCTTTCTAGAGGAGCTGCCACCAAAACCATGGCAGCTGGGTAAGGAAGCCTCTCTGTTGCCCAGACACAGTCTTGTTACAAAACACACAATTTACTTTTATGTAGTGTAGGGTTGCATCCGTTGTCACACACAGGTTGAAAGATCATTGTGGTTGGATCAGGTTTCAGTCACCCTGAAAACAAGAAGGGAGATCACAGAAAGTAGATTCTAACTGGTATTGCTAAATATTAATATAAAATGGTAGCACAGACATAAAGGGACATGGTCAAAAAGTCCAAGGTGCAAAATGAACAAGAGATGTAAGGGTTAATATTGACTCAGAGAAGAAACTTTGTTCCTGAGACAGGACAGGGACCTATTATCTTGATTAGACCGTGTGCTTCATGTTCTCTTTTTTTCACTTAAAAAGTCAACTGTAGTCAGCCAATTGGTACAGGTGCAGCAGAGAAAAAAGTGTTTATACTGCTTCAGTAAGTGAAGAATGCGTTATAGAATAGCTGGATGAGTTGCAAATACTTTGAAGGCCTAACAGAGTCATCCAAATGTATCTAATAAAAACAAGGAACTACTGATCTGTAGGCTAGTCTGTTTAATTTCAGTTTCAAAACAAATAAACAAACCTGCTGAAACAAAAAAAAGCGAATATTTTCTCAGCAAATAGAACATAACAAGGAGATAAGTAACAATCAGGATGGACTTCTCCAAATATGCTACTTCTTAAAAAAATTACTCCTTCACCTTGACTAGGTAGCAAACTGTTTTGGAAGGGGAGAATTGGCAGATATTATCTGTCTTGTCCTGTACTACTTAAAAGGCACTCTCATGAGGAAGCTAGGGAAGTGATGACTGGATGAAGCAGTTGCACAACTGATGGGAAACATATATCCAGAGGAACAGTCATTCATGTTTCACTGTCAGACTAGCAGCTAAATAAAGTTGGTTTCTATGGGAATCTCTCTTGAACCTATAAGTGTTCAACACATTTGTTAGTGACTTGGATGAATGGCTGCATGCATTTTTAAGGCAAATTTAGAATTCAAGATCAACTTCACAAATTGAGGAAAAGGTCTGATAAAAATATGCTGCAATTCAGTAGGATAAATGCAAAAATCTATCTTTACATAGAAATATTTGGCTGTACAAATATAGCTTGAGGGAGGATGCACAAATACTTCAGAACAGCATGTACAGTTAGAGTAAATTACATGCTGAAAATTAGGTAAATCTCTCATATTGTTATAAAAAAGACAAAAGTCATACTTTAATAAATAAATCAAATGCATGAAGTAGGTCTGTGCTATCTGGTGCTGTATGATTGAAGTTTTGAAAAATGATCTGCAGTGACTTCTTGAAAGAATATGGTATATTTAATCCAGAGAAAAATATGTAGAAGGAAGCAGTAAAAAATAAATAAAATAAAAAGATTTTTTGTTTAAACGTAAACTACAATAAGAGTAGACACCAAGAAGAAGTCTCCAATTAAAAAAAAAAAAAAGAGAGTGAGGTGCGGGAAAGTTCACCTTGGGTTGTTAATTGTCCATGGCTGGAAGATATTAGTGAAAGGTTGGACAAGTGTTTGACATAGCTGATTTTTATCTTTGGCTGGGGAAGAAGACTAACATGAAAGTGAGGAATAATTAGAGAACTGCACTGCTTTCTTTTCCCACTCCCTCTGTCAATAAAAAGTTGGGTTGAAAAAATGTTTGTAAATATTGTGGATTCCCACTAATCGAATCCATTTTGTGCAATAGTATTGCAGGTCTTCCCCGCCTCTGCCCCAAGAGCTTATTTTGAAATACTGTGCAAACACTTAATCTGAAGATTGAAAGGGGAAGTAGTTCTCTAAGTATAGAGTATCACCTACTGTCTGGAGGGATTTATACACACAATACACTGTAATGCCTAATCACAAATTTGTGATAGTTGATACTTGATCTCAGAGCTCTGATTTGACTACTTAAAGGATGTTTCTTCCATAAACATGGAATAAATGGGAAATCTGTCTCAAAGGAGACTTTCTGAAGTCGCTGGGCTCCAGCTAACCACTCTAGCAAATAGCACTGCTGAACAAGCAGGCAATTTTATAACAATTTGAATTTTGAGATAGTTTTTTGGGTTCTGGCTGTAATAACCCCAGTTCCCTTTAACATAAATTAGATGCAGTTAATTAAATTAACTTGATAAGCAGATTTCCAAACAGTTAGGCCAGCTGGAACTTGCCAACCAAAAAATGCAAGTTACCATTTCTGATTTGATTCAAAATCTCATGTGCTGTAAGCCAGCTAAAGCTGGACAAAAAAAATATCTAGCAATGAAAAGGATTGTTGTGGTTTAACCCAGCAGGCAGCTAAACAACACACAGCCATTCGCTCACTCTCCCCCTCCAGTGGGGTGGGGGAGAGAATCAGGAAAAAAAAAGTAAAATTCGTGGGTTGAGATACAGACAGTTTAATAGGACAGAAAAGGAAGGGAAAATAATAATAATCATGATAAAAGAATATACAAAATAAATGAAGCACAATGCACTTGTTCACCACCCACTGACCGATGCCCAGCCAGTTCCTGAGCAGTGATTGCCGCCCCCTGGCCAACTCCCCCCAGTTTATGTACTGAGCATGGCATCATATGGTATGGAATAGCTCTTTGGCCAGTTTGGGTCAGCTGTCCTGGCTGTGCTCCCTCCCAGCTTCTTGCTGGCATGGCATGAGAAGTTGAAAAGTCCTTGTCTAGTATAAGTACTACTTAGCAACAACTAAAACATCAGTGTGTGATCAACATTATTCTCATCCTAAATCCAAATCACAGCACTATACTAGCTACTAGGAAGAAAATTAACTCTATCCCAGCTGAAACGAGGACAAGGATGTAATAATTTTATGGGGAAAAATAATGAACATATATGAAAAAGACTGGATTTTAGAAAACAAGGTTTTTTAACTTAACAGGGGAATCAGGAATGTATTGTTATTGGTCATACATTCAGGCCTGGTTCTGCTGTCTTCCATTTTATTAGTTTTGGCCATGCTAATAAATGCCTTTGTAATAAAAAATATTTTCTGTTGAACAGTGACTCATATTCCAGGAAGTTTTCAATTTTATAATAACACATTGAAGGCTTTCACAGCCTAGTAATTTGTTATTAATATTTATTTTTGTAAATAATTTTACTGGAAAATATAATTAATGAAGCCAATATGGCGTAAGTGTAATTGTTTTATTGCTAATTATATCATACATGTCTCTAGTGCATATCTTTTGATCTAATCTTTCCCTAAAAACAAGATTCAGTTTAATTCTAAAAATTCCCTAATGTATTAATGATTAAACATTAACCTCTCTAGGGTGCAATAAGAACTGAAAAAGTATTATTTAACATAAAATTTATACAAGAGCTTCTTGTAATATCAAGGAGGCAATAAAAGAACACTACTTACAAAGCAATCTATGTACCATACTTTTACTTAAAAGCACACATGGGGATTGTTAAATAACGATATATTACTAAGCATTCATCATACTGGATTCCCAGTAGAGACAATTACCCTTCTGTTTCCATCAGAAAGCAAATTATTTTTTCTGGAGAAGAGTCTTATGCCTTAGTTATGTTCCCATGTCTGATACAATTTTGGAATAATTCAGTTTGCAGCAGAAGTTAGGAAGAGTATGAGTGGCTTTGGCATGACACTACAGTCACAGATTGGGAAGCAAAGGCTTCCTGACCTGTTTCACTGAGAGTAGTCAAAATCACTAACATGAACAGTTTTATAACATCTCATACCTTAGTTTTCTGTTCTATCTCTTCATCTTGTTTTTCATACTAATATTTTTGATCAATCCCTACATTCTGTTTCTTGAAAATAAAAATAGTTGGGGATTTTATTTGACAGTGTCATCGAAAACCAGGATATCCTGCAACCAGGATACCTTGGAAACCAAAGGTGAGAGACAAATTCTTCTGACCTACTGTCATTCCCTTAGAACCTGGAGCTCTGTATAGTCTCTTTTACTGTTATGTGGGTTTTGGTCTTGTGGTATGTACACTCACAGTCACAAAAGGGAAGAAGAGTAGGGCAAAAGAAACAACTGCTCATTTCCTACATAGAAGTGACATGGCATACCTTGGCTGAATGGTTTCTCATCTTTGCTAGGAAGTACTCTTGGCTGTGATTTTCTCAAACACATCTGAGGGAGCTCTTCAGCTTTGCAGGGAAATATTCACTGAACCAGAGAAAATTTAAGAAAAAAAAATTAAAATATTAATTGGAGCAGACATTGGAGTCCAGTTCTTCTCCTTCCCAGATGAATGCCCTCAGGATCTCACTCTTTCTTACATTCTCTTGTCGCATGAATATTTAATTCTACTATGTAAAGTGGAGCAGCTGAAATGGGTGATAATGAGAAACCTAATTCCTGAACATATAACAACCACAATTTTCACCCAAGATGGTAGACACAATCCAAGCAAATGAGTTCTCTCTGAAATGGGTGTTCTGAAAGTGCAGAAGATGAAAATGTAAATTTTAATAGTTAAATCTACAGAGCAGTGAGGGAAAGGAGTAGGAAGCAGCCCTGGGCAGGGTACAGGAAAGTAAGAAAGCAGAGATAGCCACCCTGGGATGACAGTGGATGGAGCATAGAGCAACACCAGTTTCCTCATGTGATGCTTGACTACAAAAGGCTTGAGAATTGCTTGTTTGGTGATCTCTCCAGGAGATAGTGATTGACATGTAACAGAGAAAAGAGCAGACCTTTAATCTCTTGCATCCCAAGCAATACTGAAGCTACTGGGTGTACTTTCTCCCATTGGATCTATTGGGGTGCAGTGAGACTGCCTATAGGATGCACAAGGGAGAAGACAAATGTCCAGTCTCTGAATTATTACTAGGCTTAGACATGAGACAGATGTCTAGCAGAAGGTGAGATACATCACTCCTGGTCATATCCAGAGGCTGAACTTCAGGTTTCTTATTTGCAAAAACTATGTGTCCGCTGTACTTTAGTGCCTTGAGAATTGGGCAATAACTGAAAATTATTTAGAGGGTTTTGACCTGGATGTTTACTTCCAACTTTTGCCATGTACATCTTTTGTGGATATAATCCTGGGGCTATGCTGTAAGTGTGTTTTCCTTTGCTCCAGCTCATGAGAACCAACAGCTCTGTCTATATGCCTGTAATATATTTTCAAGAGGAGCACCAAATGTGAACTACTTTGAAACACCCTGCTCATAAGGGCTTTTATTAAATGGCATTTAATTAAACCATTTGTAAGGCAAAAGTACAATGAAAACAAGAAACATATCTGGCTTGTTATATAATTATTTTGTTGCTATATTTATAGGGTAGAAAATTCAGAAACTTGAAAATCTTTCAAAAAACATCATTGTTATACCAAAAAGGGACACATCACTTGCTTTGACACAGTTGTGTTCTGACATGTGCTGATCATACTGAATATCGTTAACAACCATAATATTTTGCATAGCTTTGATAAGACACACACCATTATTCCATAAAGAAACTTTTTTTTTTTCCAAAATACTTCTATTATAAAGTGAAAGTACAAGGAAAAAAATATAAAGATAAAAAAGTTTCTTATTAACTTGAGGGGCAGTTGGCAACAATTTTCATTTGTAACAATTTAGAAATAGCAGTAATGTGAAATGATTTGCCCAAATCTCTCTTTCCTTCTAGGCCTGCCTTTCATCACCTACTTTGGGAAAAGGGCCAGTGAGGACTGGAAGCACATCTGATCCTTGTTTTGCATAAGAGAAAATGCAGTAGAGGTTTCAGAGCATCAGAGCCCACAGTTTTAAGTTGCTTGGTGAAAGTCAGGCTGTGTCATGTTTAAATGTGGCTTAAGGGAATTTGGTTGTATTCTGTATAGCTGAAACTGATGTTTCTGAAATTTCTCACACCTCCGCAAGAAGGGAAACCACTGAGTAGCCAAACTATTCATATAAACTGTGTTATGGCCAAGTTTAATTCCCATCTCTGTATAATTTAGAAGTAGAAATTGAAGCTGGGTCTCCCACAGACTGAAGGAGTGGCCTTGCCACTAGTTAATGAAACTTTTTGTTTTGTGTATATGAAACAACCAGTCATGAAAGTGGAGCAGATCCAATTATCAGTTTTAATTTGTAGAAAATGCAGATAGAACAAATGACTAAATGTAGAAGCTGCTAGAGTCCATACAGTTTCATAGCTATATGCTGAGCTGCTATAGTCCCTATAGGACTGCTACAGGCCTGATCCATTCTAGTTGGACTAGTTGTCATCAGCTATCTCATCCCAGAACTGAGTAACTTCAAAAAAATTTTGGCTTCAGTCAATCAGCATCTTTCAACAAAAGTTATTTTACAGGAAAATTCCTGTATCAATTTTAATTATGACATATTAAATCTGCTAAGATGTGATACTTGTTTGGTTGACTAGGTGACTAGGTAAAATAAGTCAGTATGTTTGGTAGAGTTTCAAATTCTGCCCCTGATTATCTGTAGGATAATAAGCTACAGGATGTTTATTCAAGTTTGGGCAAAGTTACATGACAGTCCAAGACACAGAAGGAAGGGAAGAAGGGAGGGGGGGAAGAAAAAGAAAGTGAGAAAGAGAGAAAAAGAGAGAGAAAGAAAGAAAGGAAGATATATAGAAAGAAAGAAAGAAGAAAGAAAAACAAAAAAGAAAGAAAAGGGAGATAGAAGAAACAAAGAAAAAGAAAACAAGGAACAAAAGAAAGGAAGGAAAAAGAAAGAAAGTTGAAAGAAGGAAAGAAAGAAAGAGAAATATGATGCAAAAGTTTGTATCACCGGCATTAGTTCTAGAAGAAGTATAGATTGGTGTAAGTATGGGTATGGAAGAGGGGTGACTAGGGAAGAATGTACATTCACTGTGAATGGTTTTTTTTCAAGGGAGAAAGGGAGTAGGCCCAAAGACTAATGATATTTTTGTGGATTCTCCCTACAGCAAATAGGAGGTTCTTAGAAACAGGAATAGAGAGAGGTTAATAGGAAGAGGTTATTTCAGATGACAATTCAGAAACTCTAAGATGTTCCGAACTGCCCCCTGGAGTAGCTCATTTCTTTCCATTAACCAGAGAAAGAATGTAGCGAGACTTGTCTGAAACTAACCTCTGTGTACACTCAGCACTGCTGTGCAGTGCAGTAATGCATACATTTGTACACAGTCTCTCTGACTTCTGGAACCCATCACACATTCAAAATGATCCAAGTTTTTATAGGAAGACGATGGGATTTACTTTATATTCACTTTCTAGGCCAAAAAGATCAGAAAAAAAAGTATTCTACAGAAATATTCAGACTCTCCTTCAAAAAATGCTGCCCTTCCAAACTATAATCAGAGTTGCTTACAGATTGCCAAAATTGCAAATGCAGTCTCAGCCTGCTGTAGGGTCCCATGTGGGAAACATGCACAGTTTTGCAACCTTTCTGTTGGAGCTCTGTAGGGCCAACTGACCAGAAGCTAGTGGGCTGATGTGGGAAGCTGGCAGGTAAATGTCTCCCTCTGGCAATACTCTTCCTTCTGGGGTGGGCTCAGGGCTGCTGAAGTGAAGGGATAGGTTCCTTGGGTTAATGTGGTCACCTATTGAGCCAGCAAAAGCAAACTTAGATTTATCAAAGAAGTACTAATGGAAATATAGCATCGCTGGTAGCATAGTATAACATAACATCTATTCTTTGTCACATTATGGGCATGAATGGGGTTATCATTGATGCACTGCTATTATCTCTTCCTCTTAACTTAGGAAGAATACTCATTTGGAAGCCTGGCATGTCTAGGGAGCAGTGTCTGAGAAGACAAAGTTGTATTCCTACAGAATACAACCCAGGAGACAAATCTCATCCAGTTGCTTAAGGCTGAAGCCCAGCAGCACATCCTTTCTACAAATACAGTATCTAGTTAGTCTCAGCCATAAGTAGGATGCTATGACTTGAGACTGGTCCACCTGTTACATCAATTGGACCATTGACACAGCCTGCACTCACCACAGCCTAAAATACAGGCTTTCCCAATTTCAACAGTCTTGGCTTCAGTAGTTGTCTTCTTTGTGAGCTCCTGGGAACTATTCTTCACAGGACTCAAAATAGCAGGAAGGCGTCAGGCACTCTGAAGTCTTTCAAAATATTATGGAAGCCCTGAGTGCAGGCGTTTCAAAGAAATAATGGGGATAATGGCTTTCCTAGCTGTGGACTTAAGTCTGGTTTTTTTAAGATGGTCTCATATTTGTGGCATTGTTCATTGGTCCACACTCATCTGGTGTAAATCAGCTATATGCTTTTGAAATCAGTGGAACTGTGCCAAGTTATAGCAACAAAGAATCAGGCCCTTCACTTCGTAAATACATTTACGAAACTCATTTGTTAAAAAAAAGGCACCTTAGGATTCTGAGAATTCCCCACCGGATTTGGCAGAAATATAACAATTTAGATTGTCTGATATTAATCTGATTCACAGTCCAGTTAAGAGAGTGTGCCAAAGGAATCCCCAAACATAAACACTGTTTGGCTTTTCTCTCACAGCTAAAGGTGTGTTCCTCCCACCTGCTTCTTCTCAAATGGATGGGGCATTCATCCCTGTCCCATCAAGTTTATTCCCCATATTGTAAAATGTGTACCTTTACTATTATATTTTAAAATTACCCAGTGTATTGACACACCATTTCAGGACTGTAGCATTTCAGGAAGTAGCAAAATCATGAGGCAGATCAACTAAAAGTCATCGGTGCCCAAATCCCAAATTATAATCTGAAATGCTCAGCAACAACCCAACCATGAAAGTACCTAAATAGGTGCTCTCTCTCTCCCATTTTGACCTGACAATTCCCTAGGCATATTTAACAGAATTGTGTTGTGAACGTACTGTATTGTCTTTACCAAGACAACTGAGCAGATGCTTCCTGGAATGGATTTCCAAAAACTGGGTAGAAGGAATACAGTGATGGGCCAACCTAGTAGGTGTGTGCGACTAATGTGCTTTGGTAATCTTGGATTCTTCTCAAAATTAGTTTATTGATTTTTTATTTCCTTTTTTTTTTTCCCCTCTAGAAATACAATGGTAGGAAAGAGTTTGTTTCTGATGTGATTAAAATACTTGCAGAGGAATTGAGAAGTCATGGTTTAATTCTCTCTTCCACTTGAGGGAGGTCACTTCTCTCGGTTTCCAGGAGAAGCATCTTCCTCCATTCTCCAAGCGTAAATTCATTGTTAGATCCAGTCACAGGTCTGTGCTTAAAAAGATGGCACATATTTGCCAGGGAATTTAGGTTTTTTGGTTTTCCACAAAGAGTTTTCTTCCTAGGTGAATCATATGCACTACAAGGAAATAATCTTATTAACATTTCTAGTAAAAGTTTTAACTCTTACATTTCTAACTAACTACAAAGTAATCAGACAAGATTATTAACAAGTTACTTACTCTAATCAGATTAAAAGTCCTACTGTTATCTTCTTTACTCTAAGAAGGCCATTAAAAAAATGAATTACCAGCATTATCATTCTCTGTTAAACACCTTTGACCCAAAATTTCCCTTACTTTTGTCTTCAGTTTCAATTTAAGTCACTGGAAATTCTTTCTAACTCTTCTGATCAGTGTGACTACTGTGAATTTCACGTCAGCTGATATATTCTCCATAATTACCATTGACAACTCTTTGGTTGGTACCTAACATCATTGGAAATGTAAGCAAATATTTTGTCTTTTAGCCCAGATAATTGGGTACTGGAAAGTCTTGAAATACATTTAGACAAAATTTTACCATATACTGTAAGTGAGTATTTTATTATTTTGGATAGCTTTTGTAAATATTAGCTACATAACTGTTGCTTCCCATTATAACCAGTTTTTCTCAATAGGACATCTGATAGTTGTATTATGTATTGTTCTGGATATGACCTGACACACTCAAGCTGTCAGTTATCCATAAGATTATTCGCATACCCGGTCTATTGTGAAATAAAATACTATATGATATTTTAATGACTTGGCTACTCTCTACAGAAGCAAAGTAGATGATTTTTTTCTCTAACACATTTTGGAAAGGAACATACTTTAATGGTGTTTTAGAAGATTAGCCGTATTCATTTGGAGCTAAGCTTATTACTAAGTTAATCTTTAAAGTCCTGGCTTCTATGCATCTGATTGATAACAACATAGACATAGCCCTTCAGTATAAACAGTGCTCCTGTTTAGACATACTGATGCACTGAAAGACATATAGGTCTTTCAACTTCTCTTCACAATGTCTTACCCCATTAGAAGTATATGGATTGACCTTATATATAAATAATTTCTTTAATCTTCAAATTAAACAACACAGTCATCTTATTTACCTCCCTTGATTTCAACAGTTAGACATAAAGCACTGGATTGCATCCAGAATCTATATGCAGCTTTTTGTAATGTATTATTCAAGAACTCCACCATTAGCTACAGTATATATTGCAGTACCAGCTGCTGTTGCAACATAAATAGGGAACTGCCACTTCTCCACTCTGTGATCAGGAGTATGTGCTGGATCAGCTTATGTAATAAAGGAAGGATCTGGCACTGAGCTTTGCTCAGGTCTCTTCTAGCAGGGCTGTTATAAGCTCAGAAATTCACTATGTGATACCGTCTTCATCTGAAGTGCAAGGCCTTGATTTCTCCTGTGTATCATAGTCCTGCAGATCAAACTGCCTGGCTCATGGAAGTGACAGAGTAGCTGCAAATGTGTGTGAGAGAGAGATACATGCTACCAGCCTGACAATGGTGCCACAGCATGAATGTTGTCAGGTTAATAAGTAGCACAAATGGGAAGGCTGCAGATTTCTAAACTGTTGACATTAGCATCATATTTATATACTCCATTTTACAAAATCAGCCAGGCACAAGTGACTTGTGCTACACTGTTTTCTACAGTGGCAGCATGGTCATCCTAAAGGCTAAATTCCTTGACCATCCCCACTTCCTACTGCTTGGAACATCTTTTGTAATAAATTAAGGGCTAAAATATCACTAAAGGTAAAATACTAGGACCACTTAGCTATCATGCTCTCCACAGTATTTTTAGAAACAGTTTAGATGATGGATACATAGTCTTGAATGACCCCACTTAAATCTAATAGCACTTGTCTCAAATGGACACATTGCATGTTCTGAGTCTTCAAGGAGGCACATATGTTCCTTTCCATGGAAGAGGAAGGATATAAATGGCTGAAAGGTTCTTTACAGCTATTTACATCTCTGATCAGATGGTGAGCTGTGTTATATGAGGGTAGAAGATCAGCAGTGGGTGAAAGTGAAAGCACTTTTGCAGCAAGATCAAAGACTGGAACAACTGCTTGGAGGTGAGAGAGAGCAGAGACAGAGGAAGAACAGAGAAGAAACTCTTCTGTCTCAAACAGGACCAGGTCAAGTAGACCAATAGCAGGAGTCCTGAGGGTAAAAGGTCCATAGAAGGGAGGTCTGTGGCAATGCATTTATGCTCCTCAGACGTTTGGGAAGAGAAAACAAAGTCCATCCCATTGCAAAGAAGAAAGGATGAGGCAAGAGGAGAACACTTAAGGATATGACTCTGATGTGGAAAAGGACAATATGTGTAGGTCTCACATTTTTGTGACACCAAACCAACTGGAACGTCCACTAGCCTGAGTAGGACCATCTTCTTATAACACCAAGATGCCTCCTTCCAAAGGCATGTAACATGGCATCGTCTCAACAGCATTTCTTGGGACCAGGGCATGCCACAGGACTTGGTGAAAGGATGACAGCCGTGTCTCACATTGTCAAAGGGAGCTAGGGCTGGGATTTAGAGGGCTTCAGGACTCCATAGGTTCTAAATATTTGGCAATCTAGCCAGACCAGAGCAGTTCTCCCTACTCCTAATATACAGGAGGCATTCTCACAGATCCACTAAATGGGTAACTCCATAGATGCCCATGTGAGCCTTGGCCTGCAGTCAGAATGGCAGTGATGCTGGCAGAGGCTTCCTGACCTGAAGAAATGGCTTTTGTAGCAGGCAGGAAGAGACAAGGGAATGTTTGGGAATGATGCCTGGCAGGATGGGTCTACAGGACAGTAAAGGTCCATCAGGTTTTTCTGTCCTCTCCCAATGGACAATTTTTCTTGATGGCTTTCATAGAGACCTCACTTCCCACTTATTAAAACTCATAATTATGATTCATTACTATGAAGGCAGAGGAGAAACAACTCTTATTTTTATTAACTACTCTTTGGCCACAGGTTACTGTTGTAGGTGAAACTTTATTCCTTAGCTGCCTTGAAAGGCCAAGCAGGAGCGTTGCCCCTGTGTGTATGCCATGACTTCCTCTGTGCAATCTCCCCAGACCATAGCCTGATGAGGGCCTCTGGGCACATAAATCTCAAAGGCTTTGAGAGAGTCCAGATGGCCTCAGTAGGAAAGGGTGGCTTTTCTTGATGTATTCTCATTGCACTTTGACTAATGTGTCCTGGCCAGTAAGAAGGCCTAGCCTAGATGTAAATATTCTCTCTGTTGTTTTCTGTTAGTTTTCCACGAGGTCAGTCCTTGAAGTTCTGTTAAGGATGGACTGGTTTTCAGGGCCAATGCAGTTTGTACTTGCCAAAAGAAAAATATTTTCATGTTTGACAATAAGAAAATATTTCTACACTTTAAAACATCATGACTGTTCTCTTGAATTCAGAGAGCTTTTAGCCCCCTACCTTCCACATCTCCTCCCCACTCTTGGTGGAGTGCAAGAGTCACTGACCTGTGCCTTGATCTGGGCAAGGAGGAGCTCTGCTCCAGCTGAGGAGCATTTCATATGACCCTCACGTCATGTACTTAGGAGAACAAAGACAGTGCAGAGATATGTGAGTCTGGGCAGCGTGCACCAAGGGACAGAAGGCTAGCCAGCCCCCACAAGCCTTCAGTACCATGGCAACCAAATAGTAAAAAATTCAGAAGAAAGTAGGTGGGATGCTATATTTTAGTCACTTAGTTACAAACAAGAGATGTTTTTTGATAAAAGAGAACAGGGAAGACCTGCGTGGGCTGAGCAGCCTTAAAAAATTGTGATGGCAACAGAGGGAAAGCCTCCATAGGCAAATGAGGCAGAGAAGGGAAAGGAAAAACTGTGTCAGAACGAGAAAGCAGAGTTATTTGGAAGGGGTGTGGAGGATTATGGGGTGTGCATGGTGCGCACACACAGAGGAGGGTCTGGGATGAGTGCTGGATGCTACCATACTCATAGGAGCCCCAAGGAGAGCATGGGGTGAGCAAGACCATAGCAGGCTGGAAGGAGCTTGCAGGTCTGCTGGACTGCAGTGAGGGAGCAGCAGCTCCTGTAGTGGTCAAACAGAACAGCTCAGGTGTGGACGTGCTGGGGGAGGGACACACTTAATTATGCACATTGGGTAAAGTGCAAAACCTTATTTCAAATTTCTTTTTTTTTTTGTATACTTTTGGTTGCTAACCTGAGAAAGTAACTGAATATGTCACATGAAAGCTGTGTTATTTCATGATTACAAACACTGTCTTATGTTAGCATTGGAAGCACTTTAATGTGAAGGAGGGTGGATATTTGCTTCAGAGCTATTTAGTTATCTGTATCTAGGATCTTTTTACATTGCCTGGGGTTAATAGCAAGGATGATATAAAAATGTTACATTAAACTTTTTTAACCAAGTTTTAAATTTGAAGATGTTATTTTTGCATGTATTTATTTAAATGTATTTATTGCATTGACTCTTGAAATAAGTTGTTCATTTTTGTGACACTTGTGGCATCTGTTTTTTCAGCCACAATGCTTTGTAAGTCTTTTTAAAAAGTTATGTTTGGGACAAACTTCTTCAGATTAGGGATGGAGGTCTTTGGTGTGTGATTATTTCATTGCTGTTCTGTGCCAGTCTTTGCTTGTCTTTCCTGTTTGATCAAAACCAAAATTATTTTGTTTTTAAAAAAACCCATACATGCAGGTGTCATGTGTGTCCTATTCTTACAAGCTCTTTAAACAAATTTCTAAAGCACTGTTTTTATCTCAGTTTCAAAGTACACTATGTTTGTTGGGCAGCAGGGATGATAACTAGAGTCGCTTTCATAGGACCATTGTCACCGAAGAGCATTCCCAAAGTGGTTTTGCAATAACGTATATGAATTCAGAAAGCAGCTTCCTAAACTTACTATATTATCTTGACCATATATCTGCAAAATGAGAAGTAATAGGTTGTTTCTGATTATGACAATTCCAGTAATACCAACTGGGGCTTTCTTCAGCCATGTATAATGGAAGTAAAATGTATGGGGTTTTTTTATTAATTCTGTTTATAGTAATAAAAATATGGGATAGTAAAGTATGCAAGTGATAAAGGGAAATTAAATTAAATATAATGCAAGTACCATTGATGGTACTTTTATTATATTGCATTGACGGACTAACTTACATTGATAGACTAACACTGCACTCAATAATATTTGTGTTCATCACAATAAAGCTGAGGTGTAATTCATGAAAGAAATTATCTTTCGGTAGAAATCAAATTATATTAGTACCTCACCAGTAGAGTCTCTTTTTCTCAGACATCTGCATTAGCATCTTTAAAATCAGCTTGTTCAGCTTAAATGGAGGCATGCTCTTACTACTCTTGGATCCTTTAATGAAATGCACTGGGGAACTGAATGTTGTCAGCCTGGACAGCGGGACCTTAAAAGCAGGATCTGCTTTTAAGCATTCTGTGTCAGTAAGCATGGAATGCTGTGAGGTCAGGCAATGCACTTAAATCAGCTTTTATCTCAAATCAGGCTACATAAGAACAAACAACAGAAGTATTTATTTACCATATATAAATAGATGACACTGTTTGCAAACATTCAGAAATAAAAAGAAGTAACATATATTTACCTAGCATTTTAGCTTTCAAGATCCATTCAACCCTGCAGAGGTCAGCTAGGAAGCTGACAGATGCTTCACAGCCTTCCTGTCTGAAGCCTGTTTTGTAAGCAACCCGACTTTGTCCAACTGCATTCATGGAAGTAGATCCTGGATTTGCTGTTCCTGCTTCACAAATATCATAATTCTCCTGCTGAGGCTTAACAGAATGAAAGTTCCCTCTGCAAGACTCAGGATTTTGGGCAAAGTTTCAACTTTCCTGCCACCAGAAAAGTGTCTGCTTTATCTAACCTGGAAAAGTTAATGTCTCTTGGGTATGATCCAGGGCTAACCTTATTTTTCCATACAGCAAATGAAGGATTATTTTCAAGGTGAACTGAGCGAGTAGCTAAGTCATTCACTGTAGGGCAAAAGCATTTCCTACTTCCTAAGTCAATGAATGGTATCTCTTCACATTGACCCTGATATCTTCTAGAAACGTATAACTGGACAACCACATGTTATACTGATATATGCATTGTACTAAATCTAGAGCTTTTTTCTGACTTTTGATTGAAAGGCAGTTTCAACGGACATGACATTAATGGATCATGTTAGATGGTTGTGGATTTCAGATGTGTTTCTTTGAGCAATAGTGTAACACCAGAATAAACTACACACGGTGACAAGTTATATTCATAAAGTGAGTTTCTCTGAGAAATAATTTGTGCCTCATTCTTCATTTCTGGTTATCTATATAGAACTTTTTAAAGTTATGGCTCAGTTGTCTTTGCAGGCTATGGGAGACACTTTCTGTAACATTGTCAGTGAATTTTTGAAAGTGGTGTCAATAAAATATGTGGACTACAGCCCTGGATTTTCATAGCAAACAACATTAGCCTACTTTAGACTATGCCTCTGTGAAAAAGAAAGGACCATAACATATGAGCAGGTAATATTTGTAAACATTTTGGTTATGCACAAAAAGGTGACATAATTTATTTAAGTTGAAAGTATCAGCTTGGGTTAGAACCCTTTCTGCCTTCACAAACAATTGATCTCCACATTCATCACAGTGTGCCTGAATACTTGGCTACAACCCTGGGCTTAGCAGCTTATGCATAAATATGTTGCATAAAAATGAGAAGTGGCAACCTATGCAAAACTTGCATCTACTTTTCCATCTGCTTTTCTTCTATTTTGTGTCTTTTTCCTTCCTTACAAAGTCCTAGCAGATTCTGCAGAACTTCAGGCAGAAAGCAATTTGCATACGCAAATGCAAACAGAATGACATTGGAGAGAGAGAGCTGCAATTCGATTCTCTCTCTTAGTTAAATGCTGAGAAAATCTGTGATCTGCAGGGATTACTCAGAATGTCTTAGGAGGCTGCAAAAACCTTACCCTGATAAAAGTCACTTTGAATATATCATCTAACCTTCCTTTGTGAAAAGATGTTTTTCCCTCCCATCCCCCTGTGAAATTCTGGCAAGCTCTTTGTATTATCTAAAGCCACTAGCATTTCTGCAGCTTCAGGAGACGATCTACAGAATCCCAAGGAATCTACATTAGCATCTCCGGGGTTTGGCTAGGTTTTGTGTTCCTTGCAGACTGCTCTGGGGATTGTATACACTTCGTGCCAGTGTGTTGATGGATGTCTTGTGATGCTATATAAATATTTTCTTACTTTTTGCATTATATTAAACATTACAGGTGGAGAATAGGTATTCCATGTCTCAGCTAGGGTGATTGTGACAGACCTTATCAGAAAGGCCAAGTCGAAACGACTGCTTACATTTTAAAATTCACTTCCATTTAGGACACAAAAAAAATGCTGCGAATGCCACATCTACTTATTCTTTGTTTATACACTTTGCGGCTGTGCCACTTTCCCTAAATATTCTATTATGAAAGCCTATGTACGTATTGAGAGAAATTAGTATCGCACTACAGGACACAGCTTTGTTCTAGCTCATTTGCAGTAGGGTGCCTGGTGTAATAATTTTCAAGTTAAAAAAGGCACTATGTTCTATTTCTGTAGGGCCACAAGAACGGGATTTTATAGAGAGCTATTCCCAAGGGCAGGCCTGTGGGAAAAGTTGTAATAAACTGGCTCCCACCATTGTATTGTCCAGCACACCAAAAAAAGCAAACAAATAAGTCTTTTCCTTTCTTTTTAAAGAAACATGTATCATTGTAATTCTGTTGTTTAATCTCTATGTATTATGAGTAACGTACATGAATAAAAAAAATCCAAATCTTATTGCAGGCAGTTGCAGCATGGCCAAAAATGAGACTGCTTTCTCCAAAGAGAAATGATACAACACTGTCCCAATTCATTGTAAAGAGGCCAACAACCTCTGTCCCTTTAAAAATCTTTTTGAGTAGCCTTCTAGTACTTCTTTTAGTCTCAGCCCTGTTTAATAAAGCAGTTCCATTTCAAGATGCCCACTTAATAACACATCATTCAAAGCTAATGACATTTTGTATTGCAGTAGAATTTTTCATGTCAGGATTTTTGAATCAGCTTACAAGTACTTGCTAAAGAAGACTGAGAGATTGTATATTAAATAGATGTGGATGGAAGAAAAAGGAACTTTGAGAGAGATCCTCCACCTCATGCCTTTCTCTAACTTCTGGTTGTGATTTATCAGGGCTGGTGAGAAGAAATTTTTTTTCTAAAGATGTTAGATTCTTTCAGGATACATACACAAGGTCTTTCAAAATGCAGATTGTCTCATTTACTAGAAAATCATGCAGAAGAAGAAAGACAAAGAAAAAATATTGCATTTTTTTCCACAGACCACATTCTTTGTATCTTTTTCTTTATTCACTTTTTAAAATAAATGCATAAAACCACCACCACCAGAGCCCATTGCAGCTATCAAACCTAGGAAGACTTAAAGCTGCTCCTTGAGAAGGATTGCCTGCACTAGGAGAAATGCCAACTTATTAAAAAGGCATCAAAACCACAGTCTATGCTGGGGAAAACAATGACAGAAAACATGCCTCAAAGAGAGGCAAGGCTGATCCCCTAGGCACAAACCCCATTTCATTCCTGTGGAGCAGGCACAGACCTTGGCAGAGGTGGGGCGTGGGTCAGAGGGACATGATTTACCTGGCCAAGAGCTCTGGAGACTGAGCAGGAGCTGGCCTTGTATGCCTTTTACCACATAGTCTAAGAGATCGTGCAAATAGGAAAGATTCTGCCTAGCTGCAAATGCTGACAATCTAAGCATTTACAAGAAGGACTAAGCTGAGATCAAAGGAAATTTAGGGGATTTCAGGGGCCTGGGCACAGCATCACCCCTGCTTTATGCAAGAACTGAGATAAGAAATCTAGGTCCAGGAACAGGAGTTAGGGTCACGAGCTATGAACAATGCCAGTGCTTTCCTGAAAGCCAGGTGGCTTGGGAGCCCTTGGCTCATCCACAGAAGTCTTCTGAAGGTACCGAGCCAGGCTGTGGTATGGATGATGGTGGCTTTTTTCATCCCCTTTTTGCCCAAATCCTCTTGGATAGTTTTTACTCCCTTGCTAGGGAGTAAAAATCATAGCTAAATAAGACTATACCAAGTTGAAAAAAACCACCTTTTTCATTATCCAAGCCTGCCCAATAATTGTTCATTAAAACCAGTTTTCCTTCTGAAAGGGAAAACTGTTCTTCGTATTCTCTTTGGGCAATCTCAGAAGACTACTCTTTAAGAAAAGTTCCCTCAAGCAAAGCAAAACAGTAGACAACAGAAGCCTTTCAGCAAAGCTTGTTTTTTATATATAAATATAATGTTAAAAGTGGAAACATAAACAGGAATTGTGGCAAATTATGCAGACTGTGGTATGCAATGCCAGGTTTTGGCAAGGTGAGAGAGAGGTTCACAAATCCTCTTTGGAATTTGGACACATTACCTTCAGCTCAGAACAGGCAGACAGACATCAGGGAAGACAAGCTGACAGTAACTTCACCTTCTGGTTTCTCCTCAGGTCCCGTCTTCTTTAGCACATAATAAATATGTTAGTTCTCTCCTAAGCTCTTGTTTGGAACAAACTAGTCAGTTCTCCCTCTGTGATGCTCAGGAAGTGCTTTGCTCCAGTAATGATTTCTCAAAGTCACTCTGGACAAGGTTTGAGTCTCCCTGCTCTTCACTGCCTTTAACAGTGCCCCACCATGTTCGGAGTCCTCAGCTAACTCTCCTCACCCTTACTCCATATCTTAACATATGCAATGTCTACCACCAACATCTTACTGTAGAAACACCACCCTGTTGGGCTCTGCAGCATTTTCTGTATTATTTTAGGTACTTTCAACAGAAAAATCACAACAAAATGATCCATCTTTCACGGTTCAGATGGGTACCATGTGAGATTCAGAGGACATTCAGAGCAGGGCTTTGGGCCAAGTGTTATATAGTGTGCACACAACTTGTGTGCTTCAAAGAGCATCACCATCTGCAGTGAGAACGTGACCCATGCTGCGCAACTTGGCCTGCACTTCAGGGAATGCTCCCAGGGGACAATGTCACTGGCAGTGCAGACGTAGTTACAATCTAGTAGAGTAATGCATGCTCTCAATTAAAACTACTCCTTAAAAAGTTGGGTCCTGTTTCGTGGGCAGCTTCGGGTTAATATGAGTTGGGGCTACGTGCATACTATAGCACAGCTCAAAATGTCAAAGTCACAGGTTACAGAAGCTGGTTGCTGCAATGGAGAACAACCCCTATGCCTCAAACATGAACATAGATATTTGAAGACTGAGCCTAGGACGGCTAACTTTTATGACCACCTAACCTCTAGTAAGCACAAACCCTGTATTAAGTATGGCTGGATTAATTGAGGCAAAGCAGAAAATTCTCAAAAAAAGCCCATGTTTTTTTACAAATTTGATTAATCTCTTGCTCTCACACAAAGGAGAGACGGACAGACAGAAAGAGGAGGAAGTGTTAAATCTGATTTAACTAAATAAAGGCATGAGAGAGACAATTTTGTTCTGTGAAACACATCCCGTAGGCTAAGGTGAATAATTGCATTTAATACTCCCTTCCCCAGGCATTAATGACATGGACTTGGGCCAGCCTATTCTTTCTCTCTTTCTCTCTCATTTTCAGTACCACTCATGTGAAATTTAATCTTACAAAACTTCTATGGATGTCTATTTCTTAGATGTAACTCACTGTGTATGTGAATACCCAATGGGAGTTATAAGTTTTCCTAAGATTATGAGGGAATTATTTCCATCTGGAATCCTCAAAATAATAGCCAATATACTTTAACAGGAAGCACATTTCACACTTCCAATGCAGAATTACTCAAGCCATGAGTGAAACGCTGCTAACTTCGTAGGCTGAGTCCATATCAAATGGTACTTCTGTATGTTTCTGCTAAGTTTCATTTAGTGAAAGAGGGTGTCATCTTTGATTAGTATGACGTGGAGATTTTTTTTTAATCAGATAAGATCCTTTGAAAATCAAGAGCTTCAACACAACTCTTGTAATCCTTCTGATGAAAATGATCTGATCTAGCTTGTTAGCAAGTAATGCTTGAATAAAAAAAGTTACTTCTATTTGAGAACTATCTAGTTATTTTTAGTCTGCCTGCACTCTAGTCTAAGTTTATACAGCTTCATTCACTCAAGAGAAGTTCTTAAAGGTTTTTCTGAGGGGGATGGGAACAGGAGGGTGGGAACAGTGTAGTAGTAATTCCTTAGTCTTTTCCAGGTTTCCTTTCCTACTGAGTAAGATATTTATACACTCTATCTGTAGCTGTCAGTTTAACACATTATGGATATGGGTTCATAGAACAATTTTGTTCATTTAAAAAGGATATGATTATGAAAACTGGCAAAATCTCAGTTTTATAAATAAAAATACTTTTATTGTGTTGACATACCTAATCCTTGAGTTAAGCAAGGGAAAAAAGAGTTAACAAGCTATATCTGAAGTGGCTAGTGTTGGCTGTTCCTCATGGTATTCCAGAAATGTTCCATATGGAAGGAAGCACATTTTTTCAAGAGGCAACTAAAAAATAAGAGGATGAAAATAGACAGAGAATCTTCTGTCGTAATTGGAAGCATTTGGTCCCTCAGGTCTGAGAACTAAATTTTGCCAAGAGAAAAAGAGTAAGTTTCCTAGGGAGGGACAGTAGGGAGGAAATAGAGATGACTGTAATACTATCAGCCTCAGATATGAGAAAAGGTTGTCAGTCAGAATAATAAAAAATGTGAAATCAGTCTTTGACACTAAGATTTTTGAAGAATAAATACGACTGTGTTTTTTTATTTGCCTTCGTCATGTTTTTTTAAAATTTATTTTGTAGTATTCTCCACTGGGAGGACAGAGATTTAACATTTATATACAGAGTTTATAAATAACTGAGTAATTCCATATATCAATGGTCTCCTACAAATAATTGTCATCATTTGCATTAATACCATATTTTAATCCAATTTCAAATCCATTGCAAAAAATTTTGGTTTTGAATTTGAACAGAAGGCTGTGTGTCAGTCTCAGTTAATGGACCTGGGTATTCCTCTTCCACCTAGCCTATCACGGCTCTTTTTCTCTATTTTTTTTTACCCGCTGACCTTTTGATGTCACACACGTCTTGCAGTCTATAGGAAGTCTTGTAAAAACCTACACTCAGACCTTATACCTGCATCCCCCTAGTCTGAAGCTGTATGTCTGCAAGCAGCTGAGAGGACTTAGCAGCCTGCCAGAGCAGATGGAACCCAGCCCTCCTCCTTCCCAGCTCCTCGCACCCAGCCCTGCCTGGGAAGGGCCCTTGTGCTGCTGCCTCTGGGGCTTGCTGGGTCCTCCTAGCACCCTTCCACTTACTGGCCTGGCTCCTCCTCCGCTGTGGAGAGGAGAAACTTTCTGGGGGCTAGAAACAGTGGAAGGACATAATGGAGGCATTGGATGTTGAACAGCTTGGTGGAGATAGGAAAGGCAAAGGAGAGGAGGGCAAGGGGAGGAGTGGAAACGTGCAGGACCGTGCAGTTAGGGGCAGTGGGAGATAGGGGTGAGGGGTGAGGGCTGGGCACACCACCACCGAGGATGGGGCAGAGGATGGTCACTGAAAGCCTGCCAGAAACTTTCTGAGACTCTTTCAGTATTGCTTGTGGAGACTGTCAGTATTGCTTGTGGAAGGAACAGTGCTGGGAGCCCCGGGCACACTGTGGTGCTGCCTGGTGTCCCCACCAGCCAAGAGCTGTGCCAGCTCTCTTCTATCCACTCTTATGACCTGGTTGCTAGGGAAAGGTTTCATTTTCTCCCAGCTTTCACTGAGATCCATGAAAGCCTGAGCATCAGCTGAATGGGTATTTCTTCTCTCTTTCTGTTTGAAGTCTGCTGGCTGTTAGCTGCCCTGAAATGTACCTTTGATGCTGTAAGCTTAGTGAAGGCAGGAGATAGGGCAGGATCACAGAAAGGCCTTGATTTTCTCTTGGTACTTGGGTGTTACCTCACTAAGTAGATCGCCAATTTGTAATTTCCCTAGTCTACAATCTATCTCACCTATAAATGTACTGCCATTTCAGAGTTTGCCCTACAGTGCTTGTTGTGGCTTCTAGCAATAGGCAATCCGTACATATTTTTTATTTCAATCAACATACACTTCTTGCCTGAACAGTTTCAAACTTTAAGTGGCAGATGACTTATATGCTTACAAATACATTGAAATGTGAATAGGAGTTAAGGTACACAACTCAAAATCTTTAACCTCTGCTTTGTTTCAGGGTCTGCTTTTCAGAAGTGATGGAGAAGAACGCTATCCATGGTTGTCAGTGGGTGTTTTTGATGCTCAGTAACTAGGTGAGGTTTTAAGTATCTAAAGGATGGGTCTTGCAATCAAGTTTGGCAGTTAGGATGCGGCAAGTTTATCACCTTTTAGCCCAGCCATTGTAATTTCCTATGTCTGTATCTGTAGATAAACTCTATCTCTAAATGTGCTTCTAGTTCACTTCAGTACAAAATAAAACAGGTTAATTAAATCTTTTGTGAAATAACATTGCACCTGAAATTTTGCTGAAATTCTGATACTAATAACAAGTTAATGTTTTTTAAATATGTTTACAGTATTAAAGCCCAAAATAGGGCCTTGCTATTTTGTTTCAATTAGGATGAAAAGTTTATTACATGAAACAGCTATGTTTTCAGTAAAATCTTTATTCACAATATAAACACAGTGTCTTGCTTGCCTAATCAGAGAAATAAAAAACCAGCAAGCAAGTATTTTTCTTGCTCAGAAACACTCAGGTATGCCACCTGAGTAAGCTTCTTGCTGAAAAAGCTTTGGCTTCTTTCCTTCTTCCTAGAGTCATGCTTTAACTCCATCTGCCATTTTGCCCTCTCAGAAACCCACAGCTGGTGCTGATACCATCACCCCTACACTGGCTCCTAGATTAGATTTGGAGAAAGCTCATGATTAGATGCTTGAACAGTAGGCCTTTTTATCTGTGGCTTATTTTATTCTGGGCTTGTTGTGCAGTCATGATACCAAACTAAATGGAGACTTATGAAAATCCTCATCTGAGTGTTAGTGTCTAACATCTCAGTACCCTGGCATTTCCTTCCAAATTAGTTGTTGTTTTAATATCTGAAAGAGCTTAGTTGGTCTTTTGATGAGCCTGATGACGTGTGGCTGGGAAACTCACTGGCCATATGAGTTCTTCCTTTGAGTTCAAGACTCGTGTCATACTTCAGCTGTTTGTTCCCTTCTGCAAAACAAGATGTAAATAAACATAGACTTAGAAATACTACTCTGAATCTTGTGTAACATAGGAAGATTGATCAGAATATAAACTTTGGTATGAGCTGTTCCATGGTGGCTGTCCTAAAGTGACTTTCTATACAGACTCTCTCTTCAAATACTGGAAACACCAATAGTTTCCACTGAGGAGGCAGGATATTCACTTTTATATAGAATATATAGAATTGCTGGTATAGAAAAGATAATTTTCCAGTGATTATTCTAGGAATATTCCACATCACATAAGCTATACATTTTCTCATTTTTTTCTTCATTAGGGATCAATCAGCCTGGGCAATTTTAGTCTTTCTTGCTACTTGGAAACCAGTAAATGATTTCACTTAGGTCCTCCTTTTCCTTCCACATCGCCTATCATAGTATTTGTTTTCAATTTTCATGTGTTTCTGTGTTGTTTTTTTTCATTTTCCAGTAACTAATATGGAATGGAAAACAAGGTCCACAGAGATTAAACTCAAACATTGAAAGCATAGTATATGAGTAGTTTTGGAGTAAGGCAGAAAAAATATTTTTGTTGTAAGGATACAGAGTTAAACTTTTCTGTGCTTTCTACACTGTGATGGGTGAGAAAGGAATGTTTGTTCCTTGGCAAAATTAAGGTAATATCTGGAGATAAATACAGGCTTTCCAGGCTCAGGTTTCTGATTCATTGCCTGTCTGCTCACTGGTCATACACACAGCATAACTCTGCCACAATGCCACATTAACTGACTGTCTTAAAAGAATGAGACCCCTTTCTTTTCTCAGTTTCCATAGTAAATTACAGAAAATTGTTTTATGACTCAGTCCCTATCCAAAAGCAAAAACCCAAACCCCACAGAAAACTGACTTAAGGGTAAAACAGATGTGCATTGGCTCTGAGCCTCCCAGCCATTCTTCTGAATGGTGAAGCAAAGGTATTTATTTAGTGCATCATATTCCAACGAATTTCCTGTTACGCTGGAGGAATGTAATTACTGAGTGTATTTCATTACCCCGTATTTAATGAAGGGCACAGGGCCACACAGTATGAGGCAGAGAGCAACACGTCCTAAAGAAAAGACATAGTGTGGGTATGATACCCTTGAGAAAGTATGAATATTGTTCTGTATTTTTTCCTACATCTCATTCCATTTCCAGCTTCCTTTCTCCACTATTTTTTTCATTTGTTCTTCACATCATCTAGGTGTGCCTTCTCCTTGTAGTTATCCTGTCTATATAAATCACGTGCTACACTTTGAACTGCTTCCCACACCAAAAAGTACTCTAACCTTCTCTGAAAGGTTAGAATACCTTCTATCACTTTGGTGTCAGAGCTGCTAAATGTTGACGGGGGTTGGATCGGACAATCTCCAGGCATCCCTTCCAACCTACATTCTTATCCTATGGTTTTGATTTGGTTCTGTGGTTTAAGCATGGACAGGGGAGCATGTACCTGCCAGTTCTCCCACTTTGGGAACTGAACTGCACCTTTTATGGGTCAACTACTGGCTCTGGGTTTACTTGTGGTAACACATGCCTGAGAAAACAAATGTTCACTTGCTTCCCTGCTAATCTTTTAGCTTTCCTAATGTGCTATAGGAAAAAAATCAAAAGCAAAATAATCCACATCCCCCAAGCATTCTGCAGTGTCTCTTGCAACAATGGAGAGCTTGTTCTTTCATCCTCCCCTAAAACCCTTTACATGAGACACTTAGCTCTGCTTTTGCTCGCCTTCAGTTGAGACCAGTCCGTTGTGTCCAGCCATTGCAAGCTGGCATCTGCACAAGAATGTTTTATGGGGCTATGCATGTGCAGATGAAATATGCTCCAGTGTGCTCTGCTGTGCTTGTGTGTCTGTGTGAGTGTATGCCGGGGCAGAAGGAGAGGAGCAGGCCACTTCACAAAGGGCAAGCTGTCACTTACTTAATACTATGTGAATTTTGAATACCGGGAGGTACGCACATGTGGCTGTGGATACAACTTTAAGCTTGAGTTTGACTTTGCATAGACTGGCAACCTACATACTACAGATTAATGATGGATACCGAACACCTCCCTCCTTCCTGTGTTGTCATTCAACCCTGCACTTGCTTGCTCCATATCTCCTCTCTGCACTGGAGCTAACAACAGTTTCCCAAATTATCTCTGCTGCAATAGGAGAAAGCCCTAAGGTTTGAGGGATTGTATTGCTGGAAAAAAAGTGAAAAATAAGGAAGTCAGAAAGGTGTGTTCTGAATCAAACTACAATCCTAAGAGACAGTCTCATTAACGGTGCTTGCTGCCAAACGCTGTTTCGCTTGCCTTCAGAACTGTCTGCATTAATGACTACCTCCACTTGGAATGTATTTACATAAAGTATTGTTCTCATGTCACTGCTACAGATAGCAGCTCCTTGCTAGGTGAGATGAAAAAGAAACAGATAGAGCAGGTTGCAAATGAATTCAGAGAAAGCTGGGTTTAATGGGGTGGTGGGAAGGATGAAGTATTCCTCCCATGATGTCCCCACCATGGAGAAGGGCAAATACGTCACCACTGGGGATGCCCTTACATGAGACCCTCACAGGTAGGTCTTCACAGTGAAGGTGCTGATCTGTGCTAAGGTAGTCTGTGCTTCACTAGTTCCCATCATTTGATGTGTTTACTTGTTTCCCAACCTTTCCTGGCAAACATGCATCTATGGAGAAAAAAAAGAGGAGATCCAGATTCTTGTGGAGATGTCATAGGAAAGAGGAAATTGCAGACCTGCTCAGTGTCTGGGCTGGACAGCACTTTTGCATACCCTTGTGACTGGCATTGAAGAACTTCATACGGCTAGAGAGGTCACCTGCCCATCTGCCAAGTCTGCTGTTGCCACACTGCTCTCGCCCGTCTTGAATCAGCTTCAGGCGCCTGGTGGCAGATAGGCAAATACAAAATAGTCTGAAACATTGCACCCCCCGCTTTGAACTTAAATGGCTTTCCAGAGAAAAGGAGATCATTCAAATATGTAATGATACTTAGGTGTGATTTAAATTCTGCTCAAAAGGAGCTTCTTTTGTACTTTTGGCCTGTGACACAGAGTTGGCTAGAGAGATTTCACCTGAAAAGCAAACCTTATCGTATGCAAGTCCATTCGTAATATAAGCCATGTATTTTACAGACAGTTCTAATATACTTTGAATAGGCTAGTGCTCCAAAGGGTGCTAGACTCTGATGCTATCATTTGGAGTGACTCTTCATCTAAGCAAGAGAGAAACCTAGTGTAAAGCCTATGTCTAAAAACACAGGTTTCACTGCAGTTGTCTGCTGAAATGCCAGGGCTTACTGATATCATTCCAATATGACTCACACACGTCTTTATTGCTTTGATTTTTTTGCCCTAAAATATAAAACTTGATGACTTAGAATGGCTGTAATGACTGGAGCCCAAAAGTTAATAGCATTTTTACTTAAATGAACAGATATTAGAAACATAATTGCCGTATAACTTATATAATGTGCATTTATTGAAGGTAGTGGAATAATGTATACTAATATTTTGAGAAAGTCCTGTAATAATCAAATATATTAAAAAGCTGGATGAAGAATTAGTTCTCAGATAAAGTACATTTTCCAGCTTTGTACAACCCATTTGTCTAATGGGTTTTGACCCTTTTCCATTTGCTGGCCTTTATATTGCACCAGAAATATGGTTGGGCTGGTGACTTGTTTATCAGCAAAATTAATTTCTATTAAAGCAAGGTTTAAATTAAAGCAAAAACCCCTTTTCCTCTTTATCTACATTACGCAGTTAATTTGTACATGGTGTTGGACATCCTGGCTGAAAATGAGACTGTTTGTACCAAATGAACTTAATCCCTTTTCAAAATGGGTTAACTTATTTGGAAGCAGACACTATTAGCTCAGATTTAGAAGGCCCATTCCTGTATTTAATCAGAAGTAGCTATTCTGTAACAACTCCCATGTAGGCAAACTTTTACCTTCCTTTAGATACAGAGCTGGAATTTCCTTCTTTAGGAAATGCTGTACTGTCTGAAAAATGCTCATGTTTTAAAGTCACATACAATTACCTTTTTTTAGATAGTCTGAGGAAAATGTCTTGTGAACATTTCTGTTCAATATGTATGATGGGTTCTTAACAGAAAACTTCAGTAGCACATAAACTATTCAATATTTGGAGAAGCTGCAGTATTGCTGCTGAGGCTCACAGTGACTTCCTAGCTGACAAACAAATCTGAAATGGCTATATCTAATTTCATCATAAGACATTCAGAAAAGAGAGCCTCTCGATATACAACATAATTTTGTTGATCGAAGCCACTAAATGGCTGAACTCACTTGTTGACTATTGATTTAGTTTCAGTATTTTCTTGTTTGCAAAGATCCCAACTTGTTTTGTTCTGGACCACTGCTAGTTGTAAGATGAAAATCTTTCAATATTTTGGATAACAGTACTTTAAATAATAAAAATAAACAGGCACACCTACTGCTGTGTTCTTCAAAAGATGATAGAGCTCACAGAAAGTATTCTGACCCAGAAAATACATAAGCAACAGGAGCTAACTTATATCTATGTTGTATCAGAGAAAAGTAAAATTTTGAGGGATTCTGTTCTAGTGTTTCAGCATCTACTGATCAAGTCCAGAGAAGTAAGTAAATGCTTTCATCCTATTTAAAATTGCAGTCACTTCAAGACTGTACTGCTAATTTATAGACAACACTTTTTGGATATATTTGAATAAGTTGGAGAGTCCAAAGGACAGCAGCAAGTAGACCTTTGCTGCAAACATGGCCTGTGAATAAGGACTGAAGTAAGCGGGATTGTTTCATCTGGAAAAGGATGAAAAGACACAAGTTAATAGACTTCAATGTAGAGAAGGCTTCTGAAGAGAGACAGGGAATAGTCTGTTCTCCATTCTTTAGGGAAGTAAGTAACACAGTGCAGCAAGGAAGCTATAAGTGAGACACTAAAGGACATTATTTTAGGAGTAAAGACTGATGTTCAGGTGAGTAGATCCAGGGAGACCATAGGCTCTTTCTTACTGGCAGGGAAAAACGGCTTGCTTCAGGACTGACAAAGATACCACTGACGCTGTACTGGACAGCAGGATGGGCTCTTATTCTAGACTTTTCCTAAAATACCAAAGTAAGAAACGGATCAATTTTAAAGCTTTATAACCTAGTAGGAACTTCTGATAAAACATTTCAGATCATATTTCTAGACACATGGGAGAGGAGAACTTACAGATAGTTGTAAGTAGGGGGAAGAAAACAGGTGATCTCTCACAAGCTGAACTGCCTGTCTTTTATTACTATGAGGCTTATTCATCTTTTGTATCTTTGTTATGCTACCTACTTAATATAATGAGGTTTAGCTAGACACACCTTAACATGCTAAACCTGAGTTAGATCCACATAAGATTAAATAGTAGGTCTTTCAAAAAATTGGTTAACAGTTTTTTTGCTGAAAACATTTTATTATTTTTGTAAAGCTTCCATTTGACAAAATATTATAGTTTGCTATTTCTAGAGGTAGGCAGAAAAGGTCAAACAAGAGTTGAAGAGAGAAACAACCAGAAGTGGTTTAAGTTTAAGAAAAAAAGATTGCAAAAGATTGTGAAGAAAAAAGAAAAAGAAAAAGTACAATAGTCCTTGGAATAAACAATGCAGATACTACACTTGGCTGAACTCTAATGGAAAATTTTTGTAGACACTAATAAATTTTGTACACGGTAAAGTAAATATTCCCAATAGATAGATAAAATGTAACTGGTGTTATTTTTCTAGGGCAGAAACTTGAATCTGTGTCCTCAAGGTTACAGCTGGAAGTAAATTCTGTATATCAGTACTTGCAGCAAACCGACTGACTCAAAAGCTTTTTTTGAACCCAGAGAGGTAATGTTTTAGAAAAAACACTTTAAAAATCCTTTCTCCTCCATATCTGTTTCCAGCTGCAACAGCCAGTGGATTTGGTTATTTTTGCCCCACTAGTGTTCTGAGGTCCTGGCTGTCATTGAGAAACACTGCCTGGAAACAGTGTGCCTCATAAAACTGGAAATTAGGCAAGCAGGGAGGGTTTCATCTTCCTGATTATCGTACATTTAGTTTCTAGGGAATAACTTCAAAACTGGAGGTTGTGCTTTGATGTTTCTGAAGATCATATGGTATGACCAAGCATCAGCTTTTGTATTGCTATGCTCAGTCAACATGCTTGTTCTTTGGATGAGTGATTTGCCAGCTCACTCTGTTGGCATGTTTGCTTGTTTATTCTCAGTAGCAGAGTGCAGTCAGATGGTTGCCACAGGCTATGATGTGATTTTTCACATATTCAGGTGTCCATTAGCAGTCCTTTGCTGGACGTTGTCTCTCCCTCCAGAACTGGCAGAATGTATGATGAGAGAGGTCCTCAACCCTTGCAGTCCTGTATCACCTACCTCAGCTTCCTTTATTAAATGCCAGTGGTTTTTAAAGTGTTTCAAGTTGGCCTGGTTGACTTTGTATCAAAACAGGCAAGAAATGCTTACCTGAGCTGTTCTGCCAGCTTTTCTCTGAAGCAGTAATCTCGGGCAGAGGAGCTGTGTTAAATGGTGGGAAACTGTATCACACACAGCCTCTAGAGACTTCTCTGAAGATAATTTTTTACTAGAGCTGTAACTTTGGTTGATTTCCAGAAATACTAAGCTTCAAAACATATGTTGAAACAGAAAGAAACTTGAAATGAGGCTGGAAGCAATTCATGAAGAATCAGTCATGAATTAAGCTCAGTTCAGAAATGTATTCAGTGGCTTTGAAAGCAAGTTAAATACCTTACTGATACAGCAGAGAAGTATTTAAGGTCAGAAAAATGGTTGTGAACAGAAAGGATATCTTACACTCTTCAAAGAACAAACCCCGTGTTTTCTTGTTTTGCTGCTTCCTCCTTGAACAGATCTGTACATTTCCAAGAAGAGTAACATCTTATCAAGTAGATGGCATGTTTTGATATTTCAAATGCTTTATTTAATTGCCAAAATCGTATGATGGCTGCCTCTGTCTCCTGAAGTTGAACTCTGCCCTTATTAAAGCACTGTTACCACTTTATAGAACCATTCAGAAAAGTCTGAAGTGGAAATGAAATTAATTATTTTACATAATGGCAGTTAATAGTTTTCTGCATTGTAAATTTGCTTTCATATCTCTTTCAGTTCAGATTAAATGGATATTTGCAATGTACAAGGTCTATTATAAATTAGTAGATTAAATTCAGGAATCCCTGTGTGAAATTCTATGGTTTATATGCAAGAGTTTCATATAATTAACCAGTTAATATGAATTAATAATTTGCTACTTTCTCCTTTTCTTTTACTATTCTGTCCTTCCAAAGAAGTCACAGAATTCCAGGACCTGTAAATAAGTACTTCTTAATTACATCATTTACAAGACTGCATGCATCTAATAAATAAATTACCTGCAAACCTCCAAAACCTGATCTCTTCAGTGCAGAGCTGCTGTACAACATGGCTTGTTTCTTTGATGTTGCTTTCTTAATTTTTTGGTTTGCTCGCTGTCACTATATACAGAGCTAGGCAGATTTAGTAGAATTTAAAACATTACCATTTTTGTCAAGGCTATTTCATTTTTTTTGCTGCTGTACAGTTTCTCAGTTATTACATTATTCTAATCTTAAAAATGTAGAAAAGTCAAATTTTTGTAGAAAATTTAGAAAAGTTTATTTTTAAGTCACTGTCATGATATTTAGACATGGCATTTACAAAACCATCAGGAAATTTGACAGCAATCTCGGGCTGCGTTCAGTCGGACTGACTTCCTGCATTGTTGCTTATCTTTACATTTTCTTTAGAAATGTTGCTTTTTTTTTTTTGCTTCTTTTTTTTTTAACATTGGGGATCAGGCACCCACCTCCCTATCACTGCACACAAGGAGAATGACGGATATTCCTCCTGTTACTCAGTAGCTTAATCATTAAAGCGTTTGCCCGGGAAGGAGGAAAAATTAAAGGGCTTCTCAACCTCCTGCTTGCCACGTTGGGAGCAAGGCTGTGCTCCTCTCTCCTTTTGAATCAGGGTTGCTGTGCAAAATATACTGCAAGCTTTCTGAGACCAGGGCAGACGGAAGCTAAAGACAGGCACAGCATGGCTTCCCATAGTGCTGCTGGTGCAGGGTGAAGAGGCAGTGGACACTGTTTGCCCTCTGAGGCCATATGCTTCCCTCTTGCTGTCTGACTGGTCAGAGCATGCAAGCCTGGCTACTGAACGGCTTTAAGAAGGTGCAGATGGTGCTGGGCCAGGTGCACTGCATGTCTCGGGTCAGGAAAGACACGCTGCTCCTCAGCCTTGGTCAACACAGCAAGGTTTGGTAACGGACTCGGAGTAAGGGGTGGGAAGAACTTGGGGGTTGAGTCGACTCACGGCTGGAGAGGCAAGGGTCACAGGAGGTGGTGGGGTTGCAGCAAGGATAAACCCAGCAAAATGGGGTCAGGCTATAATCGGTCTGAGCAAGACCAACAAGAGGTTCACCAGAGGAGAGCTTAGACTTCAGTCAGTCTGATCAGGCAGTTTTATCAACAGGAACGCTGTGAGAACCAATCGCACAAACAAGCAGCTGATTAACTTGATCAGCTGTTGCTATCTGAAATCTGATGGGCAGATATTTTTAGGGGAAAATGGGGTTAACATATCTATGCAGCATAACCATTTTTTTTTTTTTTCTCTGAGGAAACTCTTGCAGGGAGTTTCAGTGCTTGCAGCCTGCATGTATACAGCTGTGCAGTATACTTTGCAGTCAGACTAGCAGTACCCCAGTTATAGCTATACCATGTCCACATCTGGTGGTTGTGGTGACCTCACCCTTCATCCGAGTTACAAATACAGCAACTTTTGAGATTAAGCCATCTGGGACAACTTCAGAAGTCTAATCTTTTGCTAAACAATTTGAAGTGTTTTCTTCCTAAATACTAACTTAAATGTTTACTGCCTACATAACAACTGCTAATGGTAGGGCTGTTAAGTGCAACTGGGATACATGAGGCTTTAATTGCAGAGTATGACTCAACAGGAGAGCACGGGGAGTCGGGGTGGGGGCTGAAGGAGGGACTGGATAGTGACAAGGCAGAAAGGTTTATGTGTGCAAGAGAGGAAACCTGGGGCTTTGGGGAGTTTCCAGTTATGGTCCAGGTTGAAATGCAGAAGACCTGTTTGAGTCATGCAACCCGGAGCCAGATTTTGACTCTCAGTGAAATAAGCTTGGTAGCCTATATGGAAATATAGATGGATTCATTATAGGTGCCCCCAGGGATGTGGTAGGTGCATGTGGTTCTGGCACATGCAGCCACAGAGCAGGAAGGGTGATGGTGCAGAGCTGCCAATGGCTGGGGAGCGCAGCGCAGGTTAAGGCACCCGGCAGGCCTTTTGATCAGCGCATGGGACTTGGCAATCCTGAGGCTCACTCTTGCCAAGGGTTGGATTTGTGAAGAGATTCTGTAACATGCAACCATTCCTTCAGGGTGTATGATTGAAGTTCATGGTAGTTACCTGTAAAGTTTGCTAAATCCAAACACCGCCTCCTCCTCCACCCCTCCCCCCCCCCCAGCACCTTCCATCCCACACACATGCACACACTACATTACAGGTACACTAGTATTCCTGCTTAAAACTTGGCTGTGTATCAGTGATTCTGTTTGAAATGTAGTGAGTACGCAATTATAGCACATAACAGCATCATTCATTTGCACAACTCTTTGTTTGATCCAAAGGTTAAGGCATTTAAAACAAAATGAAGAACACACAGTGGTTACTGACTGAGGCAATTGGATTCCTCTGGAACAGTATGAAACAAGACTTAACAACAAAATGCTGAGCAGTACCACCGTGTCGATGGGATACTTTCTTCTCAACTTCCGGCAAAGGAGTAATTGCCCCAAAGAACTCATTGCATTATTCTCGGGGATGCGATTCAAAAGATTTAGATGTTATGTCTCTGCCTTCACTGATGCTATTAATTGGTTTTGAGACACATCCCCATTTTGTCATTTCTAAAGGTGAAGGCTGTTCTGTGTTTTGTTAATGATGACAGCATTGCCGAGAAAAAGGAAGGTCTAAAATATTTAACTTTAAGAACATGACAGATTAAATAACCTGTGGGGTCCTAATAATCATCAATCACAATGTAGGAGATGACAAGGTGAAATTTCTAAGATGACATTTTGTCACTTGGGGTAGTCACTTAAACTGACAAAAGCTATACATTCTGCTCTGCAGCTTCTTTACTCTAATTGGGCCAATTTTACTATCATGCTATTATCCTGCACAGCAGAACTGGTGACAAACAAAGAGGCTTTTGTGATCTCTGTCGAATATTTTTCCATGAGCTCAATAAAATATCTTCTTTGCCAAAAAAGAATGAAAATTGTCCCTGTATTTTGTGACTGGCCAGAAGCCCAAGGCTCACGTCTGGAAAAAGTCTAATCTGTATTTTTAGTTCCTGCTTACTTATCGTGGGATCTTGCAGAAAGAGCCACAAATCAGGGAAACTGTAATCGCATTTGGGATTTTTCCTGTTACGTCCTGAAATAACTTTCCTCAGGGTTTGGTGGAGGAAAAAGAGGGCTAAACTTCCATTCCCTCACTCGTCACAATTTTGGCAGCCTGCTTTAATTTAGCCTTATTTTCTACTACGCACCAGCACATAATAATTATCTTTAAGCGTATAACAACATGAAACTTGATTGTGTTAGCACATGCTTCAGTGTAGTTATTGGGAAACAATCCCTTTTAGAAAAGTTTGAACTTTGGAAGAAAATTTATCATTAACGGCTACATGAAGAGTAGTAAGGAAGTGGTTCTATAAGTTGTTAATGTAGTGTGAAATCCTGAAGTAACCCATCTCATTAAAACAAAAAAAATCTTATGTATTACCATTCAGAAATTTTGGGCAAAAATACATTTAGTAATGCAGATTTGTTAACATGGAATAAAATTACACTGGAGTGTAACGTGGAGTGTATGTGGAGTGGGCACATATCCAGCTGATCTAAAATACTGTCATTTCACAGAAGTGTTAGGCTGTTCAAATGTATTGCTATCAAGAAACAGTAAGTTATTATAATAAGCGTTGTTCTTCTGCTTGACAGAAGTAGGAAAATGCCTTTATTAATGCTCTCCATGCCTTGGACAAAGACTGTCTTTGTTGTTGTCCACTGAAGGAGATGTTTATATTAATTGTTTTGGAGACACTGGAATTGGAAAACTGAACGTAAATGTTTCTCTCGATCCTTTAGCACATCTAAGTCTCCAGGGTTTCAGATTAAGTGGTGGTGGTGATGGGGAGTAGTTAGTCAGCATTGCATAAGGCACCAAAAATTTTAAGTCAGACTACCAAAAACATTATGTTGGTGTCTCTTTGGCTGAAGAGTTACATCTGTTTTCCCAGACTTTCGCTCTTACCCTTTACTCCATCTATGTATGTTACAATTAGCAGCTCCTGACTTCAGCGAGAGCTGTTTTGTTAGCTGAGAGCTCTCCCATCTCATTCCCGGGTACCCTGCTGTTAAGTCTGCTGTCCTGAACTTCCAGGTCAAGTCTGCCTCCTTTGCGTTATGTTAATGCTGCTTTCCACATGAGGTATGCTCATCTCCAGTCTCTGCAGCTACATGGTGCTGACCTAGGCCTAGCAGGACCAAGTGCCCATCATACCTCAGACCCACTGGAGCCACCAGTGCTGCTCCTCAGGCCATGACTTCGGCTACACCATCACTGCAGAGCCCTGCTGCTCCATGGCCTTCTTCAAGCCCATCAGCTCTGCACTTCTTGCCGTATCCAGACCAACAGCCACAGCTCTCATTCTTGTCCATGCCCTAAATTCTGCTGTCCCCAAATCCTGTTCCCCTGTCTCCCAGCCCATTAACTTCACTCTGCTCCTTCTCGTCAGTCCTGTCTGTACCTCACTCCTATTTGTAAACCCCCTATATCTGCCTACTGCAGCTTCACCTCTCTCTCTTCCAAGGTTCCTTACCTCTCTCTGAGGTAGGCTGAAAACCTCAGCAGGTTTATCTCCTCCTCTTATGCTGGAGTCCTTTCACTGGCTCTCAGGAGGGGAGAGGTTCTCAGTTTTTCCTCCCAACCTCATCCGCTGTCCCGGGCTTCTTACTGAAAAGCCACAATAAACTGCTGAAACCTGAAAGGCGGAATGCCATCCTTACAGGCTAAGCTCTGGTCTCAGCTAGAAAACCCCTCTATTTGTAATAATTTTTTTAATTGGTAAATGCCACTTACTGCAAAAGAAGTGCATCAACAACATTCAGACTTTTTAGTGGTAAATTAAATTAAAATCCCAATATGTGGCTAATAGCAAGAATGGGATGTGAAAAACTGCCTAAAGCAGGGCACAAAAAAAATTCAAGCTCATTAAGGAGCTACAAGAAACTTTTAATTCTGAAGCTGGAATAATTTTCATAATCACAGATACACTATGGATCAGCACCAGAGGCTGATAATGAGGACATATCAAAATGCATGATTAAGAAATGAAATGTATTATGAAGGAGTCTGCATCTAGTAGCATACATTCTGGCAGAAAATTATTCCAGGAGATTACAGGACTTAAAAAAAGGTCTTAAACAGGACTGACACAAAGCAATACATTAATTATTTGGCAGTGCATAATATCTTTATTTAGAACAATAAAGTATATGTATATAATGTAAATTCCAAATTTGAACTGGTATAAAAAAGGATCAGGGAAAACATCTATCTTTAAGAGGACACATATATACATACACATCACATTTTATAAACCTTGTTGATTACCTTCAGTCAGAATGTAACTATGCAAGATTGTGCTGACATTTACATTGAAATAAATGAATTTGCCCATGATACAACCAGCAAATGTCTGTGTCTCTATCACTAAAGAGTCTGAAGTTTCCGCGTTCCATCAATTTGATAACATAATAGCAACATGCCACCATTACTGTAGGTCTGCATTTAATAGACAGTTGAATCAGATTCCTGAATTGAAGAAAGTTGGATAATTCTTAAATGTAAATCTAACTCAAAATATCTGTGTTTTATATATACAGTTAGCTTTTCAATTTAGTAGTTGTATTGTGTATACTGAACAGTTTCAGTGTATTACAAAGAGAGAGCAACAGAGAAAACAGCTGGTGAACATCAGAATCTAAACAATGTGCAGGTTGTACACATACTCCATAGTATAGCATATTTTATAAGCTTACTTATAAAATGACCTTGTGATGAAATAAGTACCATTAATTTATTCAAGTAAACACACATCTAAAGTAACACATTGAGTTACTCAGTATATCACTATCTGCTTTTTATTCTCACAAGGCCACTATTAATTGCATGCAATGTTTAACTACTCCAAAGGAAACCTAAAAAGGTTAGTTTCTCACAAAACCACAGATATCTGAAAACCAAATTTGGTTGACTTTTGTATAAAAAATACAACACTTGCTTTTCCCCAATTTCATTTTAAGAGAAAGGGCGTTCATTTTCTAACTGTGTTAATGCATGGGCTGTGTCTACCCAAAAAGAAGACTGGAAAACCAATCACTTTTCAGAAGTTAAATAGCTTACAACTGGATAAAGAAGCAATTAAAGGACTATTTCTGCCATCACTACTCCCACTGAACAGTAACTTATATTTCCATTGATTTCAAAGATGTCTCACAAGTCAGTAGTCTTTCAAAATTTCACTACATCTGAAGTAAGGGACTCCTCAATGGGTTGACAAACTGGGCACAGAAATTTTCAAATAATTTCACGATCACATTTCCAAGTGCCATGCCATCCACTGTACCCACGAATGTCTAGAAGTGTACTTCTGCTTTGCAAAATGATTGAGAACACCCAATGTTTTGTTCAGATCTCTCAAAAGTGTGTGAGAAGAACAGGAAAACCATGAGCTCCAGCAACAGTTCTGCTACTCCATGTGTCGTACTACTTTGGTGCATATTCAAAGAACAATGTTTGTGATGTGAACTTGGAAGGTTTATACATGAATTTTCTTTCTGTTCTCATTTAGCCTTAAATTTGCCTTGCTCCATGGAAGAGATTAAAGATTCTGACATTATTTGAAAGTGACTTAGCTACCATTTTAAGATGTTACTCTTGGAAGATGAACATTTTGCAGCAGTCTATCTTGGTTTAATGCATGTTTCAATTTGCAGCTGATATTTTCTTTAGTATTGACCAGTAGACTAAGGAGCCTAAAACATCGTGCATTTTCAATATCAAAGTATCATTTGGGGCACACCAATGTGCAATGTTATTGTGTATTTGATTTTCTGGCAAAAATGCATTTACGAAAACTAACATTCTTATGAACAAAGACCATTAATAAATACAAGATTTTTGTTTAACTGAATCTAAGAAAAATACTGTAAAACTTCAAATGCATAAGCTTGCTTAGAGAACATATTGTATAGCAACATGAAGTATTTAAGGTTTTTGTAAAATGCATAAGAATAATTGCTTCCATTTACTCTGGATACTTTTCTGTTCTGTCAAAATCAATACGCAGTTATTCTCCGCATTACCAATAAGGTGCAAATTTCCCATCAATTAGGTCATGCTGACATTTCTTTCAGGGTAACTCTTAAATAAATTTGAAACACAAAGTCTGAGGGCTTTGTGAGTAAAGAACCATGCAATGTCAAATGAGACTGAGCTGCAGATGGGGAAGTCTGTTATTTGATTTTTCCAGAGCTAAAATTTGCAATGCACTTGCTTTTTAGAAGGGATGAGCAACCTTGATTATTTCTTATTAAGCGGTGAGTGCTCCAGCATCTTCTGAATAAAAATGAAGGCCTAATTCTCACATTAATCTTTTTTTGATCTAGTCTAAGAGAAGTTCCTCAGATGATGCAAACCCCAAAGCTCTGTTAATATTAATGGCACTATGCTAATTTCTACCAGCTGAGAAGGACTTGAGGACCCTTTTCTGACACCCAAGAAGTGCAAAAAAGCCTCAGTATAACTAAAAAATAGTTCCCCATGATCAAATCCTTGTATCAGTGAATTAATGAGAAGTTTTGACATTAATCTCAGTAGGGTCAAAATTCCATGCGGAGTGGCCACATGCACACATAAACTCTGTCATCAAACATAGTAAGGTTTTGATTTTTTTTTTCTTTTTGGTAAGTATGCAAGATGAATCAGTTTTACCAATAATACACACACACACACACGTATATACTATATGTATGTCATATTCTATTTATGCATGTTCCCAGAAAATTCAGCAGATGATTAAAATTTCTATAAGAATTCTTAAAAAATTAAGTAACCATATACTTTAAAGAAAACTCCAACTTTATGCAAAACATTAAAAGGGTGGTTTTTTGTTGTTTTTTTGTTTTTTTTTTTAAGTTTTCAAGTTACTTAAACTAAAGCTCTTGCTGACCTGGTCAGTTTGATGAGAGATGACAGTTTGTCATCTGAAGTGAGCCACCTTTACCTTCTGAAGTACAAACCCCTAATACAGATAAATAATTCATAGCCATTGTTTGGAAAGAGCCAGGATGAAAAGATGCACAACTACACTTGTAACTTTTACCATGGTATTTTTAGGATTTACTTGAAAGTGCATGTCTGTACATCAGTCCTGTACAGATTCCATGGATGCTATAACAGCAACAGATGCAGAAGACAAGTGGGAAATAAAGCCTTTCTCTTTTGTTTCGAGAGAATTAACTTTAGGAGTGGAGAATGCCAGGATATTAAAGCTTACTAATCATTTAAAACACAATGCAAACACTACTTACAGCTGATGTAAGTAAAAGCTAAATACACTCTCAGGATCTTTCAGCTTTTCTATGCTCTACATTTAAAGACAAGGTATTAATGGCATGCATCTTCAGCATTTAAAATGCATGTAATAGGTTTGTCTTTATTCTGATGTTTGAACGCGATTCAGACTCTTTACTCTCCCTTCCCTTGGCATGGCTGGAAATTTCACCAGTGTTCACATACCCAGCAGTTACTCTTAATGCTTCGAAGCTCCATGAGGTACATTCACCTCCTGTTTACTTTGTCTTCATCCAGTATTTGCTTCTCCTGAACAGAGACCACCAACGCTGATGAATTCTTGAGGCTTTCTGGGGTGGGCAACCAGCCACCTGGCACCCGACAGAGACCACATGTTGCTGTACACATGACCTTTGCGAGGCATAAACACAGCTCCTTATAAGTAAAATGCTAGAACACGGGTCCATAGCAGGACTTTGCTTTCAAGTTTTATATACAATATTGAAGAGTATGTTATCTGTATCCATTTCTGCATTTTCTGTCAGTTCAGAGAACTCCATCTGAAGACACCAAGGTAAAGTAGAGGACACAGAACTTAAATTAAGGATGCAAATGTATTTATGATTTTCAATGATTACACATAGTTGGAGGCATTTGAAAGATGCTTTTTGTTCAGGACATGTACTTTGTTTGTCAGAGTCTGCTGCAAGTATTAATGCAATTAAAAATCCCCAAATGCCACACAAAGTAGATATTCACATGAGATACAGTCCTGCTAAGTGCACACTCTTCTTGTCGTTGTTCAATTCAGTGTTGGTTTCACAGTAACAAACACAAATTGTCCTCATTTCTATATCATGTCTATGGAGTCATGGGCAGCAACAACAGATGCAGACTCAGTCTGTCACTCCAGAAGGAATACGAATGTGCTTAAAGCTGCTTCATTTATGAAGCGAACATGGAACTGTTACCTGCCTGAGGAGAAAAAACAGAAATTATAATTTTGCTGTTTAGTTTTCCTCTCTGTATTACTAAACAGTAGAGCTTTTCACAGACATATAACATAGACATTTTTTCTTATAATTTTGGGAATAGATAAATTAAACGACACTTGCATAGACATTCCTTCATTCTGAAACAAAAATTACTGTTGTAAGATGTACTTTCCTGGTCCAAGAACACACTTGCCTGCAAAAGCTCATTGATGTCATCTGTGGTGATGAAACAACTCTCTTGGTTTTACAGAACTCTTATGTTTGTGTATTTTGGTATCTGGTGATCTCTGGCAGTAAACTTCCCTTTGAAGTCATCTAGACAAGCCAATATCAAACCGAGTTGAAAAATCTTTTCAAAAATCAAATGACTTGTCCAATGCAGTGACAATTTCCCTTCTCAGTGAGCAGATGTTAGAACAAAGCAGTTAAGGATGCTGGAAATCTCTCAAGTTGTAGATAACAAGATCACAACAAACATTCTGGAATACACCTGAGTGTGACTGCTACAGGATAAACTGTAAAACCTGGATTGCCTGTTATACTCTTACGCTGCTCTTTCCACCCACGCAATAAAATGAAGCATTCAGCGCTGCCTGAATCTTCCAGACCCTTGCCAGAGATGCCGTGGGTTAAGTACAGCACAACTCCTGTGGTAAGAACCCCCTTGCCAGAGATGTGCACTGTTCTGGAGAGGACAGCTGGGACCGAGAAAGCTCACTCACCTTTGCTCCTTGCTCTTACATACTAAAGCAAGAGTGATGTATCTGATAAGGCTACAGAGACTGCAAACTGTGCTGAGTAAACAACAATTAATAGAATCACAGAATCACAGAATCGTATAGGTTGGAAAAGACCTTTAAGATCATTGAGTCCAACCGTAAACCTAACACTACCAAGACCACCACTACACCATGTCCCTAAGCACCTCATCCAAACGTCTTTTAAATACCTCCAGGGATGGTGACTCAACCACTTCCCTGGACAGCCTGTTCCAATGCTTGATAACCCTTTCAGTGAAATAGAATTTCCTAATATCCAGTCTAAACCTCCCCTGGCACAACTTGAGGCCATTTCCTCTCATTCTATCACTTGTTACCTGGGAGAAGAGACCGACCCCCACCTCTCTACAACCTCCTTTCAGGTAGTTGTAATGAGCAATAAGGTCTCCCCTCAGCCTCCTTTTCTCCAGGCTAAACAATTCCAGTTCCCTCAGCCGCTCCTCATAAGACTTGTTCTCCAGACCCTTCACCAGCTTCGTTGCCCTTTTCTGCACATGCTCCAGCACCTCAATGTCTCTCTTGTAGTGAGGGGCCCAAAACTGAACACGGTATTCAAGGTGCGGCCTCACCAGTGCTGAGTACAGGGGCACAATCACTTCCCTAGTCCTGCTGGCCACACTATTCCTGATACAAGCCAGGATGCCATTGGCCTTCTTGGCCACCTGAGCACACTGCTAGCTCATATTCAGGCAGCTGTCAGCCAACAGTCCCAGGTCCTTCCCTGCTGGGCAGTTTTCCAGCCACTCTTCCCCAAGCCTGTAGCGTTGCATGGGGTTGTTGTGACCCAAGTGCAGGACCTTGCACTTAGCCCTGTTGAACCTCATACAATTGGCCCCAGCCATTGATCCAGCCTGTCCAGGTCCCTCTGTAGAGCCTTCCTCCCCTCAAGCAGATCAACACTCCTGCACAACTTGGTGTCGTCTGCAAACTTACTGAGGGTGCACTCAATCCCTTTGTCCAGATCACTGATAAAGATATTAAACAGGACTGGCCCCAACACAGAGCCCTGGGGAACACCGCTTGTGACAGGCTGCCAACTGGATTTAACTCCATTCACCACCACTCTTTGGGCCTGGCCATCCAGCCAGTTCTTTACCCAGCGAAGAGTACACCCATCCAAGCCATGAGCAGCCAATTTCTCCAGGAGAATGCTGTGGGAAACTGTGTCAAAGGCTTTACTAAAGTCTAGATAGACAACATCCACAGCCTTCCCCTCATCCATTAGGCGGGTCACCTTGTCGTAGAAGGAGATCAGGTTGGTCAAGCAGGACCTGCCTTTCCTAAACCCATGCTGGCTGGGCTTGATCTCTTGGTTATCCTCTACATGCCGTGTGATGGCACTCAGGATGATCTGCTCCATCAGCTTCCCCGGTACCGAGGTCAGGCTGACAGGCCTGTAGTTCCCCGGGTCCTCCTTCCAGCCCTTCTTGTAGATGGGTGTCACATTCGCTAATCTCCAGTCAACTGGGACCTCCCCAGTTAGCCAGGACTGCTGGTAAATGATGGAAAGGGGCTTGGTGAGCACATCTGCCAGTTCCTTCAGTACTCTTGGGTGGATCTCATCAGGGCCCATAGACTTGTGAATGTCTAAGTGGTGTAAAGCTCAGCTCTGTAGAAGCTCAGCTCTACTTGGCCTGTTCTCCTACACTCACCTGCTAGTTTAAGGATTGTGGTTTTTAGGTCATGCTACTTTGAAACAGCTGTAGGACAACAGCTGAAGACTTCACGCCAAAAAAGGAGAAGCAGCAGCTGTCCTTCATTTTGGAATTCTGACATATTTCATTTTGTAACATTCAGGTTAAAAGTCAAATGCCTAAATTAATAATACAGGATTAATTACATTAGCAGCTAAAGATCTTAGGTACAAACAAAGCCTACTGATAACAAGTTTTGGTTTTTTTTTTTCCCAAAATGGACTCTGAATCACTTTATATTTCAGCAGCTAAAAGTTGTTAAGCCTATGGTAAGACTCTCAACCGTAACAACTTACCAGTACACGAAACAGTAACAGTGTTGAGGGAGAAAACAGCAACAGCTACACTTGTAGATGTTCTTTTTCTTTTTGCTGCAACATACTGAAAAAAGGTACTTTATTACTACAGTGCTAGTATTTCAAGGAAACAGAATGGAAGGTTTTATCAGTTAGTTACAATAAAAAAATTCATATGTAATAAAAGGGAATCCAAATTATTAGAATTTGTGTTTTCTAATAGGTCTTCCTACTTATAGAGGAATATTACAAATTTCTCAGGGAAGAGGGAGAAAAAAACATATGCCATCTATTTAAGAAGACGTCTGATGGAGAATGTAACCTGCTTAAATTTCCTGTTAAGGCCATCTCTTGCATTTAACTAATTGTTCTGTTTCCTCTTTCCTCTTTTCCTGTTTTCCTCCTATAAAGCACTGTTTTATATTTCCTGTGAAGTTAAAAGGAAGATGCACGTTTCATTTCATGAGTTTTAATACCTGTGAGGATGAGGTGCAGGACGCGTTATTTGTAGCAGCTAATATACTTGGTGAATACACAGTCTTCCATTCTATGTACTGTACATGAAGAAAATTTGTTATAAGAATGTATTATTCTAGAAAGTTTAAACACTGAAAATTTCAGCTCCTGTGACCAAAACTGCTAGATCAGAACCTCGCCTATTCCTGCCTTCAACAGTGGGCAGCCTACAGGCATTTCAAACAGTGTGAGAAGCCTACAGGATATGTCCTTCTGCCATCTGCATCAGATCTTTCCCTTAATCCCTCATAGTTAAAATTTGACCAAACATCCTGTTGAGAGGTTAAATAACACTCTCAAAATGCTTTAGCATGAACTATTCTAACTTAAAATATCCCTAAGTCCTTTTCTGAATTTCACAGATTTCTTTGCCCAAGTCATGTCCAAGCAAGTTTGAATGTCTTCAACTGTTATTTCTAACATATATTTGATTGACTGAGTTACACAGATTTTTTTCTGTTTAAAAATCAGATAAAGCAGTGTTTAAGTACGAATAGAGCCGTGAATCATTTCAGGATGACCTTATGAAGTTATGATCATTTGAATGAGTTCTCATTAGCTTTCCATGAAAATGAAAAAAACCCCGGAAAACATAGATGCTTATATATACATACCCTGGGGAATATAAAAAAGTGAAAGAACATAAAAAATTTTAATGTAAAAAATATTTCAAACTATTTAGAAGCACAGCTAGGAAGACACTGTTTTCTATTTATTTACATAATATCAACCTATCATCATACCACACAGCAAATGACAAAATTCACTTTTTTTTGTTGCTTCCCCTATAGCTCTCAGCAATCCTTTGTCACAGTGGGAGTAAGGACAAATAAAGTAAAGGTAATGTCCTGTTAATAAAATTTTGTATACAGAGTTCTCCTCCATATCAATTTTTATATTTACACTAGGAGGTCCTTTAAAGGACACACCCTAAGCACACATTTTGCCTCTACAGCAAGACCCTGTGTTTGAATTTTTTTGTGTTTGTCTTAAAGCTAGAGAGAAACCTTCAGGAAGTAGCTGTCAAAGATAAACTTACATTTGTATATATGTATATAAAGTAAAATAATATACCTTATCTCATTTTCTTCTTGACAGTCATGACACTGTGTAGTTTCATCACTTTCTGGTCTGGATTTGGGATGTGTTTTCTAGGAAGAAAATGCATTAAATATAAATATTCTAAAGCTGTCTTTAACAACTCCCTAAACAATTGTTGTATGTTTCAGTTTGCTTCAGATTTTCAATATCAAAGTCATCTTGCAAAATGTAGGCCAAATCTTGTCATCTAACACGCACCTGCTACTGGTATAATTTTACTATCAAAGCCTTTGTATTGTAGGCAGGGGCACAAGGGGTAAAAGCAAAATAATCCTCTTCTCAAGAAGAACAGTAGAAGAACTGGGAAATTGGGGGAATCCCATGTTTTTAATTTCCAATTAGTCAGCTATCATGGTGGTAAGACAGGATTTGCACTTTGGTGGTGGAATTCAAGAATTTGACAAGATAGATTTACATTTGCATTTTGCGCAGTTCAGTGAAGATCAAAAGAGACGTCTCTTGCTTTCAAATGCAGAATGGTTCTGTTCTTCCTGCCTCCTCATAGCTAAGACATGTAGTATCACTATGTAAACAATTAAATGAAATATTTCTTACCTTCCAGTATATGGCTCCCAAAATAAAGCCAATAAGAAGAGACAGCAATGATGCCAGTGCTATGCTGATCCCTTGCAGGCTGGAGCTGCTAATGAAGCCAAGTACCTCTTCTGTAATTACAGATGTTCTTACTAGTGGAGACAGATTTATAGCAGAAAACCAGCTTCAGGGCAACACTATTAGCAAGAGCACTTTTATGCACCACCTACATAACAGCATCTTAAATAGCAGAACAGATACTTCAAAGTGCTGTGTACATGAGGTGCGCTTCATACAAAATCTCACAGGAAATTTTTGACCACAAGGATGCTCCTCGCATTTCTGAAACAGCTGTGTTGAATAGTTCCAACACTAATTCTCTTTTTGGCATTTGTAGAGGATTTTCTCTTTCCCACACTTCAAAGTTTTGGGTTTCTCAATTTTAAAGGTCTTATTTTGTAACACAAAGTAGTAATTCTTTGGAGGAGAATATATCTGTCACTTCATGCATTTGCTTACGTTCCATAAGACATATCCCACTGACTGCAGATAGACACTTTGCCACTAATAAACGACCAATATGAGGCCTCTCGAGGGAGGTTAATTTAACAAAATAAGCCTGACTTCACTTCTAATGTCTGCCTAGAAAGGTCCCGCTGACTTCAGTAAGATCAAACCCTTGTAGCTTGAAGTCTAGCTGTGTGTTATTTTGTTGCTACCATTTCTTGATAGCTTTCATACATTTTATACGGAAGAGCCCCAATCCTAGTCTTTTATGTACATAAGCAATTCCATTCCCCTCACAGGGAGCTGTATGCATGCTGAGACTAAAATGTGGCCCTCCAGTTATTTAATCAAGAGCAGGATGTGAAAAGTCCTACGGAGTCACCCTGGGATCCACCTTCTGAAATGCAAAGTGAGCCACAGAAGACTGCTAGTTTAGACACCATCTATCCAGTTTTGGTTAATTTCAAGTCTGCAGCTCGAATGGTGGGTGAACAGGAAAAGAACCAAACTGTAAGCACTGGAAAAGTGTAGGTGATTAGATACAGAAATGAAAATGGACTGATAGCTCCAGAAATTTGTATGACTCATGCAAATAGCAAATGTCTAAGCACGTATGGTATGACATACTGGGTCAAGCAATGTGCATTTAGTACATTATCAAACAGCCTCTAAGAAAATACTTTAGTTTAGAAAGGAGCATTCTCATAATTAACTAGCAATTCATTTTCAACTCTCTGAGATTTTCTGCTTGACATTTTGCAAGTTTTTACACAAATGTTCTTTTTATCTCTGAAATTCATCTGTGTTTTCTAGAGTCATGGTAGACAGAACTAAAAAGTAAGAAAATAAAAAGTCTGTATCTTATTACTCATATACTACATATATCTCTCTATCATCTCATACACTGTTTACAAACTCTAGGTTATGACTATAGGGACTTGAATTTTACTTACATCTGGTAGACTTGGCACACTAAAATGAAACATTGGTCAAGCAGAACTGATGCTAGCTTACCGTGAAAGAAATCTGTCTACAGAGGAGAAGGGAAAGATAGCAGACAAAGTTCTACAGAGGTGAACATCAGCTGAAGAAAAGAGGCTATTGATTAGTCTGTCCCTGTCTGCTTGGCCATTAAAACCAAGAGTAGCAATTAACTGGAGAGGCATATCTTTTTTCAAACCATCTGCCCCAGATTAGGCATAGAGGAGGTTCACTTGAAGAACTGACCTTTAAGAAATTGGGACAAACTCAAGTGGGGTAGAGCCAGCCTGAACATCTCAAAAAAAATTCCTGTCATTACTTCATCTGAGTTGTATTCTCAGCATATTCTCAGAAGAAAATTCCTATATTGCTCCTGTGCTCTACTCAAGAAAAATGGAACACTGATTTGCCAAATACCATTAGCCATTCTTCCCAGTGAGAGACCGCTGAGTTATACAACTGAATTATGTAAATCCTACAGGGATGGTCAGGTTTTCTGGATTCTGCCCTGCAAACTTCAGAAAAAATGGAAAAGTGAAATAAATATCAAAGGAAAAACCCTTCAGGTCATATAGAGCATAATTTATTTTATAACATGTTATGGTAGAGTGTATAACCTCAAAAATCCTCTGCTTACTCTGCAATCCTGGGCAGCATGTCATGGCAGGCATGCTGATTTTTACATGAACTTCTACAGAAATGTTCTGTATGCCAGGTGATCAGTGATAGTCTAGCACCCTCATTTTTACCATTATTTTCCACAAACTTTAGAGAGTCTTAGACAACAGAAGAGCTCCCTTTACAATAAGGTATCTAAAAGTGGAAAAACCTGATTTCTGAGAAGATATCTCCAATGCAGATGCTTTCTTCAGCATCTATGGAAAGCTGAAAGGAATTCATAATTAGCTTTCCATGTGGGGACCTGCAACCCAGGGACAGAGCCTAAATACGGTCAAATTGTGACACCCTCCCCAGCCTACCTTTTAAAAATGACAATACATTTTTTTTCATAACTTGATAGTGTATGAATTAATATGAAAGTTAAGTAATCCATAACTACCTTAAAAAGCAAACAACAACAGATTATTTAATTTCACTTTCAAGTCCAGAAAAAAGTCTCTTGAAAGATCTGGAGAGAATGAAATGAGTCATGGCAGGTTTCTTCATGTGCTTTTTATTTATAGTAACATCTAAAACAGAACAGGTTGGAGAATTTTCAGTCTGGAGAAACTCCTGGGGACCTGTGTCCTAATGAAGAAAAGGGAGATAAGGAAAGCGAGCTGGCTGCCAAGAGGTTTTTATTGCTTCCACAGGGACCTTTTCCTCTGTTAGAAACTTAAGAGCTCTACATGGAAAGATTCCCACTCCCAGCAGCTGTAGAGGCAGAGTAGGAGAAGGAATAGGAGGAACAAGGTGTAGCAATAACTTTGTGAACTCCTTGGGCAATGCCAGAGGAACTGCTGGCTTTGCAGTTAGTGTATTATTCACTTAAAATAGACTCTATCCAGCAAGGTGCAAAAGGGAAGCAGGCCAGCACCTCTCAGAGCTTTCACTCTGCACCTTATGGAAGAAACCCTTAGGAAGTGAGCTCATCTGATGTAGATTTATGTGTAGTCTTCATGGACATTGGGATATTAAGCTGTGAACAAAATATATTTACATTATAAGCCACTCAGCTACACAATGAAGGTACTGAGCTGCTCTGCACCTTGAGCCATGTGTGTAGGTTTAGCAACCAATTATGATTCCAAGCACTGGCTCGATTTTTTTCCCATATATGTCTCAAAGGAATTTTCAGTTTACCTCCGCTCAGCTCCAATACAATTACCACAAGATCTTATCTATAAAAATGCAGAGCAGCTCTCACCTGTTCATTGGGGTTTTCCATTAACTATAAAGTTGGAACAAAGGAACAAAGGCACAGAAGGCAACAGCAATTGCATTAAGCCATGGGTGAACATTTTCAAATTGTTGTGCAATTACTGAATTAAACTATGGTATTCTTTGCTTAATTATAAAAGTAGGCCTTCTTCCTAAAAACAGTTATAGAGATCTCTGTGTTTACATGTTCTTTGAGCTGTTCAGTACTGAATAATAAAGCTAAATTATTGTGAGGAAATCATAGACAAAAATGGAAGAAAGCAACACTGAACTTTCCATGAAAATATAAACAATACCACGGCACTAAACTGAGTGAGAAGTGTTAGCAACAGCTAGTAAGTTCAAGCTTTAATCAGAGCAACATGAGATTCATCTGATGGGGGAAAAAAAAAAGACTACTATTTATTGTTTGGCTCAACCACTGAAAGAAGAGATCAGGGCTCAAGACTCCTTATCCTGACACTTGTTCTTTACATAGGAACCATCTCATCTGAATTCTCTAGACTATGCATGGTATAATCATCCAGAGAAATATCAATAAGACTGGGACTTTAACAGTTAATTGGAATTTAAATTGGACTACAGTCATGTAACACAAAGAGAAGAAAACAAACCAGCCTAAATTGGAGGTGGTGGTGTTTTGAGAATTTTATGGGGAAAAAGATGGAGTGGGAACATGCCACAGATCTACACTCAATACTACAGGGATGAAAATAGCACTATTGCCATTCAAAAAAAATTAGAACAGGATAATTGTCCCATTTTACACTTAGTTGGGGTAAGACTTTTGGTGTAGATTTAGTCAAGATTCTACTCTATTACAGTAGTTTAATTTTATTGTTGTGTAATAACAATTAAGTCATGAAATATGACTCTTTCAACAAACGTAGCAACACCATGAAAAAAACATAATTTAGCTAATTTATATTCTATACAATTTCTATGCTAATTATTTCACAAATGATTTTATTAGATGATGAACTTCAGGTTTGTCTAAGTTGAATTTAGAATTAAGAGCAGTTCAAGTCATCTGCCTACACAGACTTCATTAATAGATTCAAAATTTATTATTTATCTGGAGGGGTTCTTTTGCAAACAGTGAATGCTTCTAAATGGTCTAGAAACCATTAATTTTAAATTGCTCAATTTAAAACTGTTTAAAATTAAAGAGGGTCATTTTTAAAAAAAAAAAAAAAAGCAGTACTTTGTTTCTGGACATGCTTTTTTCAGGTTTCCCCTCTTCTCCAAATGTTTTCCTGTTTGAAATTTGAGTCTAGTGGTGCTGTTCTGAGAACAGTACTGAAGCCAGCAGACAGGGTCCCCTGTGCTGGGGAGTCTTCACATGGGAAGTAATAAGGTTTATTCATTATTGTTCCTTCCAAGAAGGTCGGGATTAAGTAAAAAATAAAACTTACTCAGCAATAAAGCCAAGTCAAAACTAAAATCAGTACTGAAGACCATTTTCAGGGAGTAAGACAGAGATGCCAATAAAGATGCCACAGGTCTTTCCCTGCAAAAAACTCCAAACAACTGAAGTGTAACCAGTCAGCATCCAATGTTCAAGTTAATGTAATTTAATCTGATTATGAGTTCAAACTGTCCCAAGCCCCAGACATGCCGTCCTCATGTCATTTCTACATAAGGCTGTTAACTGATATCCAATTTTCCAATAAATTGCTTAAGAGAATGACAATCAGTTAAAACACACCTGTACAGCATATGGCCAGCCAAGCAATTTCTTTGACTTACTGCATTATTTTAATTAGGCTTTTTTCCTACTTGATTATCAGTTCCAGTTATAAAACAAGATTAATAAAGCTGCTTCTGTACTCCTGTCCACAGTACAGACACAGGTGCCACACTCTGCTGTGCTGCCCAGCACCCCTCCTGTTACTGTACTGGGTCAAACTCCTTTCATCTGAACTGCTCCTGTAATCTATCTGTCTTTCTTTTGGCTCCTTGATCCATTCCCATTGCTTCAGACTGCAGCTGAATATTTTTCCTCTAGCAGCGACAGCAAAAATTATCACATGTTCAGACCTCAGAGAGACAGGTATGCACTCTTTAGCACCCTCCTGGTGCCTCATAATTGGCCCTGGGCTCATCAGGTTATTTGCAGCCAGCTCTGTGACTTCTTGGCAAGGAATTTATGGCAGTGAGACTTCCCTTTTCCCGAGAGGCAGGCTGGCAGCCAGGAGTTGGAGGTAGTTTATGTTCCAACCTTCTACTCAGAGGGTTCTGCAGAATAATGACTTAAGACCTTCTCTTAATTAGAAAGCAATCAGGAAGGGCTTCAAATCTGACAGCAGCTGTGAGCTGACTAAGAAGTAGCATGCACGGTGATAAAAACCCAGAGAATAACTAGATTACACATTCCCAAGAGAAGGAGCATGAGAAGAAACTCAATCTTAGTAGTATCTGTCAGGAGCTACCTTTGTGCCCACCAGGCTACATCAGGCTGCCTCCTTGCCCATGTTTTCTTAAGCACAAGGAGTACCAGCCACACACTTCATCGTCACACATTTAGATAACATGGATGCTTGTGAAGTGAAAAGGCGAAATTGTAAAAGAAGATACACATTGTCATCCTGATGCGTCCGGGAAGCAGAAACAAGGGAAACAACAACATGGTTAAACTTTAATCACCATTTCAGAAACCTCTAAGGAAAATCCCCTTCTTTTGCTCACATGGAAAGCTCTAGACAGTATTCACCTTGTTGTACATGACGTCACTAAAAGCCTTCTGAAACTTTGTGGTTTCTCTGCACCTCAGATTCCTACACCCCTTCTGACCTCGTGACACGTAATGTTGAGGCTCTTACAGCAACAATTCTGGGCTCTCTTATCTGTCAGTGACCAGTCACATAATACACTGACCAAGACAGATGAGAAACACAGAGATGGCCATGCCAGAGAGAAGGTTATAGCCTGCCAAAAATGTAGTGATTTTGTCCTTGACCTCAAGCGAAAGCATGCTGACTGTGGAGCTGGCCCTACTGTGACTACAGCAAGCAAACACGGGACTGTCTTCAAGTTTGGTGTCAAGCTTGGGATTGAGCGTACTCTCAAAATGCAATGTACAGCTAACCTCTTTGTCCATGTGAGTACCCTGAGCTTGATTTAGGGCAGGTATTCTTTTCGTTTGGAGCAACTTCCTCTTCTGAGAGTTAAAATGAGGTGTCTGGGACAGCCAAGTTTGCTGAGGCCATATGACTAGTGAGACCTCACGACAGCCAAAACGAAGAGCCCTGCCCTCTCCAAGTTGTAGAGAGCTGTCACATCATTGTAACTTGATAGCATCTCTAAATTTTGATTAGATAAATTCATTGCATTTTGGTATGACAGCTGAGAAACACATGGTACACCATCAGGCACAAGTAACTTCCCATTAATTTGCACAATTAATGACATTCTTTTCCTCTGAGCTCTCGTAACAACCCGCTACCAGAACAAAATGGAGACACATATATTAATTCAATCACTTGTACTTACTGTTACTGCTAGTGTTACTGCCAATGCTGTCATTCCTAAGCGAGCTGGCAGCAACAGGAGGAAACAAAAATGTTTTTGTGACAGCGACTCTGGAATCTAAATAGAAAATGAGTGTGTCAGCATTATGTAACTTAAAATACAGTTCCCTCTATATAAGATGATGGGGTATAGGGCTACTCTGATGTGGCTATAGGGTTGTTTTAAAAATCTGGCTACAGGGCTGTTTATAAAGTGGATTAAGCCAAAAAAGGCAGTCTTATTAAGAGGCAGATGTGTCTACACACTGAGCTGCTGCTGAATAGCTGTTCTGGAAAAGCAATTGCTTTGAACAAGTTTTTAGGCTATGGCACTGATCTACTTCTAGTTACCACTGGTGTAACTGTGCAACCGGATACATTGCCCTAATTAAAAAGCTAATAGCTGTCACTAGAGAGAGTAAAAGAAAAGAGAATAGAAAACCTCCATTTACTGGAAGGATGAGAATGAACTGCAGGAGCCTGACTTGAGCTTGTTAAAAATTTTAAATGAAGTAAACATGGCCCTTTTCACGAGGGGTGAGATGAATATGGAGGTGACTTGAGGCTGCTACAATTTACAGCTTGTCCTAGCTTCCTATCCTTTCAGTAGTGCAATCTTAGGCTCCTTTACTGCCTTACAAAAATTAAATAGAGCATTAACAGAAGATAAGAAGAACAATGTAAAAAGATGATCCAGGATATATTTGGGATTAAAAGAAACAGAGCAGAGTATTGTGAGGTTATTTGAATTATATTAAGGAATGATGTCACTAGGAACAATGGCACTAGTTTTACTGCCAGATAGAACTCGACTTAGAACAGAAATACAAGCTTTGGTGTTGGTAGTAATTTTAACTGGCAGTAAAAAGGAGGCAGCATCAGATCCTTAGCATCTCTGAAATCAAAGGAAAAACACCCATTTATATCTACTTAGATTCTGTTCCCCAAAATGAGAGCCATCTTACCATTCTCTGGTGTTTCTACTGTTGAAGGCAGAATGCAATCATTCTTATCCAACGTGTCTGCAAACTCCTTGTAGACCTCAATGGTACTATTAAAGTGCCTAAAAAAATCCTCAGGAATAAAGTGACCTTCTTCATAAAGGTGACCATTTTCTTTTACAAAATCCTAGGGTAAAATATAGAATTTAGCTTGAAAGAAGGTTAAGAGAGATGCTCATTTCAGCACCTCAACAGATGATAAAAATATCCAAAGATGACACAAAGTAGTTTAAATTTTTAACCTGCAGAAGACCAAATTTACTGTATATAATCTTCGTAAAACATACAAGCCCTCTGATCTGAGGATTTCAAATTAGCTTTGCAAATATAAATAAATTATTAATGCAGTGTTGTAAAATCGCCAAGGAATGAAAGGCAGTCTCCCATCCTACACTGAAAATGAAGAGACTTTTTTTTTTTATTTCCCTCATTAAAAAAATTACCTTGATTTCACATTACTTTGCAATGTTCCACATGATCCTTTTAATCTGAACACAGGAACACAACACAATCACAGCTATTGTCATAAGAGTACAGGGAACAGAATACAATAGCTGGGATACACTACTGCAGAGAAGCAGGCTCAGATCCCTGATAATGTACCTAAAAATAAGAGCAGGACTATAAACAAGGAAGCCCAGTCACTTTGAGGTCTAACAGACAAGTGTGTTATGCCAGACTAAACAAGACGACTGAGGTCCATGTTAAGATCATTGATGGTTATCTTTTTTTTCTTTTTACCTGACTCTGGCTTTCATAACAACTGTTTCTTATGCCAGCAGATCGAATTTGGCCTGGGGTTACTCTGTAGTCCCAAGGAGGAGGACAGTGGTAAGAACATGGATTAAGTATGTACTAAGGAAAACTTCCTAGTTTGGGCTCCAAAATTATTTTATGTTTAATGCTGAAAGTACTAGACCTAAAATCATTCTTCTCTGAGGAAATCAATAGCTAGTCGTTTCTCTGAATTACAGAATATTTACTTCTTCATTCTACAAAATAAAATTCCTCTTTCCCAACCACATCCCAGCTGAGTGCTTTGAATCATCTGGACAAGAATAGAAAAAAAACCAAAGAGATACATTGAAGATTGGACAGAATTCAGTTTGAAATGGAAAGGTAGGGAATGTCTAAATACTCTCAGCAATATAATGCCAATATATGACAAGGTTACAAGGTTATGCTACTCTAAATGAGATTGAGTGTTTTAGTCCATTTGATTAATTCTGGATGTTAAAAAGGTGCGATTACAACAGCTAAGGATTTACTTGACAAAAATAAACGTATATGGAAGATGAAATCCTTGCCTTAAACAATAGAATGGATTTTGCCCATTTTGTTCAGTGGGACAAAACCTTCAACTACAGAACGTATTTTTAATTACTGATAGACTGGTTAGAGCTGGGTAAGGGATTTGAAAGTTAATTTTTTTTCCCCCCATCATTTTCACACAAGAGAATCAGACATCTCTTGAGTGAGACTCCTGGAATCCTTCCGTCTGCTGTTGGAATCCAGAAACACATGGAAATGGGCTGATAACCTCTAGTCTTTGCTGTCTCTTTGTATAAAAAAGTTCATTAAACCACGGTGAAGCTTTCAGAGCTTCACACTCTGTGATACATACTAAGAGTATATTAATAGCTTCAACCACATCATCTTTAAATTTACATTAGGATCACTAGCAAAATGAATAATTTAAGCTGGATGCACAAGGAAGGTTTCTGCCAGTTTCAAGCAGACCAGAATGAATTAATTATCTTAAAGACGATGGTTACATTTTTGACTACATAATAACTGTATACAGGTCATTGTATATACTGTAATTCCTTGTAAGCCATTTTCCTTTGAAATAGGAGATACCGACTAGCCAACATTAGCACAGTGTACTCAGTGCATTTCTAAACAAAGTAGGATTTCAGATGTACAGGAATAGAAATGAGAACAAATCTAAGGAAGCTTTGGACATTTTTAAACTGAGTACTGTGCAACAGAAAGTTCAAATAAAAATATCCAGCATAAAAATAGAAACTCTGTGTAAGATTACCTTATTTTTATCAAAAGCTAGGCATGCCATAAGATCATTAATTATCCTTGTAAGATTATTGATGATTGAATAGTTGCTTAAAACATCAGACATATCTGAAATATCTGAAAATTTCTGGAGAAGATTATGTAGACTCTTTGAAAATTCAGGCACCATCAAATGCAACCAACAGTGATTAGGCTGTCAGGGGATAAAAAGAGAAACAAAGGTAGATTAAATATCAGACTTTTGCAAAAACTGGTTAAGCAGCTCAATGTGCAAAAGTAGATTAGACTGTTCTTTCCAATTTAAATTATCTTGAAAGTCTAAATTAAAATTCGTCTTTTTTACCGTGGCCAACTTTCTCTGCAGTCCTTTTGGTAAAATTTCTATTCTCACTGATAATGACATATTTATGGTTGTGTGTTAAATGCCACCCCTTCATTAAATTCTTAATGAATGCTAAGCATCAGTCTGTTGAGAATTTGAGCCTTGGGACATACTACTATGAACCCTCTTCCATACTTTCATTAACCTTTTTTTTTTTTTTTTAATAACTACTAGTTTAACAACTTTTTCCAGACTTTCTTTAAACCAATCTCTGTTTTCATTTTATTATTATTACCCCACTTGACTCAGTTAACCCCAAAGATCCTTGATTTAAATCTCTTCTGAGGAAGGTTTCCATAAACATTGTGCATGAAATCCATGTGTGTTTTTATCCACCTTTAAACTAGTTAGCTTAGTTAACTCCTCTTCAGCGTTTTCGGTAAATGCCATTCCTGAGAACAGTTTCTAGATCTAAAAGTCTTTCTTTTCCTGAGTTTTTGCCAACAAAAGGGTTCTGCCTGTCATGGTATCTGCCACATCTGTGCCACTGGAATAGAGTTAAAATCGTTTCATTGACACCTATGCAATTAGTTTGCAGATAAAGTTTGTACAGCTGTTCATGTGACTGAAACCTGGTCATTCATCTTGCTGCCTTAGAGGGAGTCATTGACTTATTTACTTAGATTTACATAACAGTAGTCAAGCAAATTAAAAAGCCACCCAGCCCAGGAAAAACCCTAACTCAATATGGTCAGCAAAAATACAGGTAATGCATTAGTCGCACTGCAACATGTACCTGGAAATCCCTTCCCAACGAACGCTGAATTTTTAATGGTATATGTTATGGGAATTTATTCCATATGTGAAGCTATTCTTTCAATGGCTGAAAATGTCTCAGGATCATTAAAGCCTGCCAGATATGAAGATCTTGGCACAGCAACCCTTAAGTACTCTCAGTGTCACTAAACCAGTTTCCAATTGCTGCCCAGTGGATGGGCAGCATCCACTGAATCCATCCACTCCACCTTCTGCAACGCACAGTAAATGTTTGGCGATGTATCCGCTTCTAGACTTAATCTCATTTTACTCAATTTCTGCAATAAACCCGCATACAGATTCTTTATTCAAAAAAAATTATCCACTACTATCAATATCATCACTTGGTGACAAATTACTTTCTTGGTGACACAGGTGTTGTTCTGACTTGATGTGTAGAAGTTTTTGATGAGGAAAAACCCAATTCACACTTTCAAAGACTAACCAGACTATTAGGCTTCCAGGCTTAAAGAACCATATGTAAATACACTGTTCAGCTCCACCTGACCTTCACTTTTGTGTACAACTCTCTCACACACTCACAACAAGTGGCAAGTCAGTATTATCGCCTTCTGTAATTATCTCAACAATGACTTAAAAAAGAATGAAACAAAATGTGAAATGGATGGTGTTTGGCTTGATTCTGCTTCCCTTTTTTCCTTCAAGCACAACAATGGGAGGGGAGAGGCAGAAGTAAATCAGAGAAAGCTTGTTGAAATGTACTCTGTTCAAGCAGCATGTGCTGTGCCATGTCCCATTGCCCTCACGAGACACGAGACAGACAATGCATTTTCCTTTGCATTGGTGGAGGAACACGGACACAGAACATCTGTGCTTTCCTGAACTGCAAACCTGGAAACCCTCTTCCTCTGAGGTTTTGTGGGTGTGCATTCTCCTCTGGCAGGGACTAGCAAAAGCTTGCCGCTTCTCCCAGTGAGCATTTGGCGATTCCAGCAGGGAATCTATTTTGTTGCTCCCGCGGTTTAGCATGTGCGTGGGAGTCTCCTCTGACTGAACTGTTCTGACCTACAAAGCTGTATTTCACGAGAGCTTTAAGCTTTCTTTTCAGTAATATCAAGCTGTGCAATCGCTTGCTATCTCAATACCTACCAAACACAGGATGAAACTGCTGAAATTGAGAAATGTGACTTTGTTTGCAAGGAGAAATGGAGGTTTAACTCTGCTTTTTTGTGTAAACTTTGACCAAGATTTACTTTTTAGGGCAATCGCAAACCTGACTTCTCTTGTACTTCCAGGTAGTCCTCATTTAGCTTTTTCTTTCTACACCTATCTAAAAGTTTGAAGTTTATCTCCTCTTCAGAGTTCAGCCCCTGCTGCTGTCATCTTTGCCTTTTAACCTTCAGGTTAGACTACAGAGTTCACTCTATGCGAGACTACTTTTAAAGTCACTCAGATGCCTTGAGCTAGTGCATAATGCAACAACCCTTCTGTTTAATGGATCGGGTCAGTCTGTTCCTGTTACATGCACTACACTGGCTTCCCATCTGCTTTGCATTCACCCTGCCTTCCTACCTCTAGTCATCTCCATTTGAGACTTGCTACCTTGGGTACACTTCCCACTTTATGCACGCACTGAAGATTGAAATCTATTCAAAAAAACTGCAGAGCACTGTTTCAATCCTTTCAGAGCTGAACAAAGGGCATTCACCTTATGCAAAGCCGTGGGTTTTCCAGCTTGCAGGGACCTTGCAGAACCCAGTGCAAAACCTACTTATTCAGCCAGCCTTTGCTGTGGTATGCGTAACACAACCTGAAATCCCCAGAGAGGAATTTGGCAAAGTGGGATGTGAATACTGCTGAATACTTCCTCCTGCGAAGGCATGTGGCCAAGAGCTGCACCTTCCATCACCACGACTGAAAGTGGTGTACAAGCAAAGGGAATATGGAAATCCCGGCTCTGAACTTCTCTTCTTCCTATTTATTTCTTGGCCGCTCGTCGTAAATGTAAACTGGATCTAAGCTTCTGGATGTGATGCAGCAAGATGACATGGCATTTAAACTACAGAAAAGAAACTGCCTACTGGCAGCCAAAACTGAGCCATGGAGCGAGGTAAGAGTTAAGCAGTGAGAATGACCAGGACTCATCACTCAAGCAGGCTCCCTGGCCTTCTTCATCCACAGTGCCAACCTCCCCAGGAGCGCAGCGGTGGGAACAGCCCCGATCCAGCCTGGCTCTCACCCATCAGCTGCCGCACTCATCCCGGAGGCTGGGGAGCAGCGCTCGGGCTACAGCTGTCCTCCACAGACATCTGAATCTCATCACATCAGGCACCAAAATCATTGAACTTCAAAAAGCACCACAGCCAGGGGATGGTGGCAGCCAGTCTTACTTACGTTTTCTCTGGATATTGGCTATTTTCAGAAATGGAAATTTTCCTATTGGTTTTAATTATATTATATAGGATCTAGTACCTGACTTCCACAGCATTTCTTCTGCAGAGTTTTTCTGTCTAAGGAATCAAGTTTAAACCGGGTTTTCTAAAGTACTTTAAGTTTTAGTAAAAGCCGCAAGCTTTAACTAAAACAAAAACAAAGTTTAGTTTTGTTTTTACTAAACAAAACCCGTAAGAGCACTGCCAGATCTCCATAATACCTTGTAACCTCACAGCTCAGGGCCCTTCACTATCCCACAGCCTCCTTTTCCTCCAGCTGTCTTCTTGTTATTCAGGACTGAAAGACTGTTGCTTCTGGCATCATTCTCCAATATCAATAGGCAATATTGCTAGATTTGCTACAATGTTGTAAGACAGGATGCACTTCTATATATGTATCACACACAAATTGGATTTTCATAATGAAAACTTTGTACAGACACAAAACCAGCTTCTTACATCCACCAAATTATTTCCAGCTACTGATGTATGTGTACAATGACTCATTCTTAAGACAGGCACAATATTGTTCAGTTTAACTGACAAACTAGTCTTTTTCTTACTTTTTTTCTTTCCTTAAAACAATATAGGACAGTATAGCATTCAGCATAATTTCTACTTTCACCTTGTTTCCTTCTCTCCTTTTTCTTGCAGTGTATGCAACAACCAAGAGAGCATTTTCAATGCACCATTCTAAAAATATTTTTTTTAAATTAAGGAAAACCATTGAAAATATTTAGTAGAATAAGCAATAAGATAATATGAAAAAGTTCTTAATACAAAATGTTACAAAATTTTAAAGAAGGTAGATGATGCTTATTTGAAAGTATCACTATGTATTAACTATGGGATTATATAGAAAGCATAATACAAAGCATGTTTGAATGAAATAATGACCTCACTTTCTACCGGTTTGTTTAGTTACTGATGCTACCATTTGCTGAACTTAGGGTTCTCTTTATTGGCTCCTCAGTATTTGTTTTGCTTTAATGGCATTTCCACTGGCTGAAACGAGAAGGACATTCTGCACTATATTCCAAAGTACAATTAGAAAGAAACTGCTTCTTTAAGAAAGCAACAACTTTCAATTGACATAATGAAATAATACCATAGTTTGACTTTTTTTTCCAGATAAAATGTTAAAATAATTAATAGGAAGAAACATTTTTCTAAGATTCCTGTAATTAAAAAGGTTTTAAGTGACTGCAGGATTCTCTCTACATTTCTTTTAAATGAATATTTGCGAAGCATATGAAAAGTGAAATAACCATTATTTAACTGTAACTTACTAAGCCATAGGACTAGGTACAAAATGTTAAGGCCATCACTGGTTCCAGTGGGCTATTTTATTGGGATTAACTTGAAGTGGTTGTACATACCAGACTATCCATCTTCGGGACATATTTAAGGGTTATCCTATAATCATTTGGGAGATTTCCAACCTACAATAAACAGATAATAAAAATGTTATTACTGACTACACAAAGTAAGACTTAAATTTCAATCTCAGTACTCAACAGAATCTATCAAATATTCAACACAAATTTTCAGTAACCTACTAGGTGCAAAAGCTTACATACTCAGTTCCCTGGGGAACTGCTATTGACTCTTATTTGCTCACAAGTGAAGCATCTTTCCACACCTCTGTAACATTCCCAGATCTGATCTGATCATGTTCAGTGCTACCACTTCCCAGCAGAATTAAAGTCAGTAATGTGGTGAGGAGAATTGATCTGAGGTTACTCATTACTTCAGAAACTCCACTGCATTTTCATCTTTTAATGGCATGTCTTGAAGTGTTTACGTGACAATTTCTATGTAACCCCAACCACTCCAAACAGTAGAGGACCCAGTAGTCTCTAAGCCTTTTTCCTTCAAATAATTGCCAACTTCAGCAAGCATCTGAACCTAAAGAAATACTTGCCTGCCTTGTGCTTAGTTATGTACCAGGTCAGAAAACCACTTGAACACAACTGTAACTTTGAAGCTGTGCCTCTTGCCGATGATGAGCTGTATAACTTTATCATAGCAAGGTCCTGGGGCAAAGGAGAGCTTCCGCACATGTAAGCTGAGCATGGCTTTGCCGATGTGGATGAGTACGGGGAGTGCTGAAGCAAGGACAAGGAATGGAAGAAGGGTTCTCACTGAATTACATAATGCAATCTGCCACAGATGAGATCCAACACTACCGTGAGACATTGTTGATCATCTGGGGAATGTGCTGAGTGGGGAGATGAAGAGGGAGACGCTGCCATAATCCACAATCTCTTGAAGTACTTTTTTCAAAAGGTTTACCAATACTATGATGCTTAGTGATACAGCAAATCTATTTTCTTTTGTATCAGTGAAAGATTCAATTTATATTTCTCATCCTGGTTTGAAATCCATTTAGTCAAAAGACAATAAGCACATATATAATTCCTTTGGTGAACCAGAATCTATACTTTGTTCAGCAAAGCATTTCTACTTCTTCGGGTTAAAGATCATTCTGTTATGGCTGCTTTTGATTCTGCTGCTATAGCAACCAGCACAGAGATTATTTTTTTCCTGTGCAGTTTTTAGGTAATATTTTGTTTGACACAACAGAATGTTTTATTTGTTAATTAAAAAATTTAGTTTCAATTAAAAATTAAAACAGCAATTTCAAAATGTTATGGTTCTAGAAATGATCAAGGACAATACTTATGCACAGTCAGTCACTAGTGAATTCCAAACATTTTTTTATTTACAATGTGAGCTGAGCCACAATCTTTCAGTTCAGTGACATCTAGCTTTCTCCTACAGCTTTAAAAAACAAGTTTTATACAAATGATCCTGTTAAATTCCTTTCCATAGATCAGTTTTCTTTTTTCTTTTTATACCTACACATTTCCAAAGCAGCAGTTGCAGAAGTGCCACTAAAATTCTCTATATCAGTTTCTATTTACCTGGCATTTTGGGGAGTTGATTCAAGATGCTATAAGTACTGAAAAATATTGCAATGCATTTGTTCTTTCTTTAGAGCATCTGATTTATTCTAAATCCAAATCCACAATTTTTTGTATATTTTTCCCTCCTCTAAAAACATCCTGACATCACGACACATTAACAAGTAATCCAGTTTCTTTTCCAGCTTCCTTTGCATGCCTAGAGAGGTAGGATTAGCAGCACTTCAAGCAGCAAAGATAGTGAAGATGCTACTGTATGTGCAAAGTTTCCCGTACTCACTCTAGAGGGATTCAATACTTAGCAATGTCAGCAAAAGTACAGTTCTTTAAGAAAGGTCACTGGAAGATTAAATTTGTTCCAAATCAATGAACACTACAAGAATTGATATGCATTATGTATACAATCTACTTTACTGCCATTACAGCCTGTCAAGCACTTTTCATGCACAGTTAAAAAAATGTAACTGCCCAAGAGCCCTTACAGCTTCTCAAACAAAGCTGGAGAATACAGCTCAGCCTCAGATATTTTTCTCCTTGACAGACTGTGAATCAGAAAAGATATTTTTGAATTTACTACTAAAAATGAAGATCACTGGGGGGGAGGGTGTCAAACACAAAATATATGCCCTGCCTCAAGACAAAACAACTTGTTAAAGTTTTATTGATTAAACTCCACATGCCAGATGCTCTGCTGATGGTAAATGATGGAGCTCAGTCAAAGTGAGGGAGTTACATTTGTGTCCCCGTTGGACTTCCCAACTCACGCATAGAAAATAGGGTAGAGCCCCTGATGCAAGAGTGAAGGATATGTTTGTACTAAATCTGTGCATTTTGTACTCTCCAGCTTTCCTGAAATGAACCTTGAAATTTCATTGAAGAGTAACCACCAAGACTATGGTCCAAAACCAACCACTTGATTTTCAACTGCTGAAATGATCCTGAAAGGAAGGAAAGGACTCTGTATACCCACTTTGTGAGGGGTGCCTGACTGCTGTGGCTCCCAAAAAAGAGCAGAGGACAAGAGGACTCTGAGCTGCCTGAGCAAAGGGGGATGGAAAGGGACTGACCTTTGAAACTCCCTCAGTCCTGGAATGGCTTTTTTGGTTCCTGTACTCAACTCCTTAACTACAGTGACAAATTTGGGGGCAACAAACCACCTGCCTGCATGACTTACCTTGGTTTAGGCAAAAGTAACCTGCATTGCAATTAAAAGGCCACAAAAAGTTTCTCTGATTTAGTAGGTTTGTGTAGTTGTAGAAATCCTATCAGGCTCTGAGAAGAGGTGAAGAACAGGGAATCTAGACTCATGTCTTTAAATCCACCAACATTAAGTGCTATATTCCTAGTTGTAACAAAACCTCAAACTGGGGAATGTAAGATTCTTTTTGACATAAAGAGGTCTGAATATTTAATACAGCACTGTTAACATTGCATAACCCAAATATACTTTTAAAATATGCTCATGGTCACATAGACGGGGAGATGAAAAAGGGATGCTGTAAAAGCGATTTGGGTTCCGTAAACTACTCTTTCATCGCAACAACAGAACATAAGAGAGATGACCTATCTCTGCAGTTAAGTGCTTTGAAATGAGGGCTACTGCTCTTGGAAATTCTCTTTATTGTGACTGTTCTGAAAATTTTAAGGAGACAAGCATAGATATAATTATTTTTTTATACACAGTTCACAGATAAAGTAAGTTAATAAAGTAAAAATTACCATTTACCATTGTCAGTGATTTCTTTTTTACTCTGAGGCATGTGATGGAAAACCATACTTTCCTTTTGGCTACAATTTTTACCTCCTATTTCTCTCTTCATCATTCCCCTTTTCCTACTCTTTAATACATCTGCATCTCTCTTCTTTGCATCCTCAGCTTTTCTTTTCCTGCAGGAGCTTCCACTTTCTGTCCATCATCTCTGCAATCTACTCTATCTCATCTGCTAATGAAGCAGTTAATAAAATCCTCATCACTTGGCTTAAGACAACATGCTAACGATTTCCGTTCACACTTCTTACAGCCATAGTGGCAGATTATTTGCAGGATAACAACACTGGATCATTTTTCATAACCCCTTCACTCAGGAGAGTTAGATTCATTTAAAAATAAATATCAAATGTTGCAGAGAGTGTAAAGTACACATTTACAGCAAAGATGCAATGTGAAGGCAAAGTGTTTGAAACAGCATGTCTCGAACAAGCAACCTGGTCAGTAAATGCTGACTATTGTTTAGGCTTCCAACATTCACAAGAAAAAATTGCTTTAGAGAAGTAGATCATGGAAGAATGGGTGAATATATTAGATTTTGTTAATGGATGAAACCAAAATTTGTAGGTACATTCTATACACACTGCACAGCTCAGTAAAAATTCTACTTATACGTAGGCTTGATGTTCATATTTAACAAACATATATACAACAGATTCCTAATTCTTATGCAAAATCAAAGTCACAATTACAGCAATACAGCTTTCTGCTGACTTACTGTGTTGAAAAGAACAATGGGGACAGGCTTTATTGACAGGTGCTGCAATTAAAGTTTCATAATACGGAACATTTGTTCATCAAGTAATGTGTTTCCCTCCAGACATCTTCATTAAAAAAGAAGCAGGAGTTCAAGTGATTAGTAATGCAGAACAAATACTCTCTAAATACTTTCATTCTCCATAGGTATGAAATTATGCCCTTTTAAAGTTCTCACTATTAAAAAACAAAAAATGATTGTTTAATTGTTCTTTGCTTCTTAAAATCGTTTTACTTAGGACAATTTTCATATGACAAAATTATATTATAAAAGATTTGAATAAATTTAATCTTACATAAAATACAATTAATTTTTGTATTAACAGATACCAGTCTGGTTTGGTCTTATGTTGATTAATGCTCAGAAACCTTATTGTTATTGAACCTGCTCTTTCTTTCTGATTCAATTTTCTGGTATGAGTCTAGTACGATGCTAGTGGAAATCCAGATTAACACCACTGAAAAAAAGTTACAACATACATCTGTCCTCAATTTATTACTCAATACAAAGTTGGTTAGGCGAATGACTCACATTTTCAGGCACTGCACAGCGTGCCTTATTTATTCTCCAATAGCTTAGGCTTAGTAGACATCCCTGGTCTATATTCACAGAAAGTACTGACTGAGGCATGTTCTTTCCATATTCCTAGAATACAATACAGTCGAGCAGAACACAGCTGCAGCCATGCTCAGGGGTTTTCTACCAGTGATATAGGGAGTTTACAGTACTTGGAATAAGGAGCCCAGAACCAACTAAATGAAGACCAGGTTGTATCAAGCTATAGGCAAAAGAGTTTGGTAGGGAATTGTGACACTGTTTGGCAAGCTGTAGGTGAACTGCAGTACAGGTAGGGAAGAACAGAGTAGGAAAAAGAAAGAAGAGGGACATTGATTCATGCTGCAAAGGATTTTAGCATTAGATAGGAAGAGGATGAGAATCTGTCTGGAGTTCATCAAGCAGCATCCTTCCTGCAGCCATGAACAGCATAACAGACACCATGGAAACAACAAGGAGAAGCTAGGACAAGAGGGCAAACTCAGCATGTCTTAATTCATCACAGGCAGTGCTAATAGTGCTTTTGAAGACAAAACCAGGAAGCTTGCCATTGATAATGAAAAAAAGGAGGAACAGCTTGAAGGAAATAAGTAGAAGATACAGGGTTAGAGCAGCAAATTAATAGACAGAAGGGCAAAATTACAGAAGTCGAAGCCAGAAAAGGAACTTTCAGTAGACTGGATTTTTATCCACCAAGAATTTGGAAGAAAGGTGCATTTGTATGGACAGAGAGCTACAAAACATTTGTTCCTGGTATGACAGGAAAAACAATGGAGGTTTTAAAAGTGAACTTACAAGGGTCTGTGAAGTGTCAAGACCCAAAATGGACACCTCTGTTATAGACCTGAATGGCTGGGGAGACATGGTGATATACCTTTACAGTGAGGAGAAAAGGCCCAGGGAAGACTAACATTTTGGGGAGATGAAGAGAACATAATCCACCTCAGTGGAGGATTCAGGCCATACTGAATCTAAGCTGAGGTCTGAGCATTTGTGATGAGACAGGAGGAAGAGAGGCCAATATCCTAAGCTAAATGATGGGACTCGTGTACTACTGCTGAACAGCTAGTTTATTGCACACAGATATGGGACTATACTCATGACTGTGGACAAAAGGGTTTAAAGAACCTAACAGTGTGGACGAGAATAAAGCCTTTAGAAACAACTGTCATACCACTCTCAGCAAGTGTGATAGAGCTTGTGGATAACATCACAATAACTGTGGGCAATAACTGTGCACATAACATTAGCTTCTGTGAAATCCTCGGCGCTACAATTTGTTCTCAGTGTGAAAGGGGAGGACATTTATTAAAGACACTATGTCCTACTGGCACAAACTCTTTGTATCAGCAGAGAAATAAGACTTTTAAAGGCCAATAGAATCAATAAAGAACCAAACCACCTATGGGTGCTATGTCTAATTTTGAAGATGTAAGTCATCAGAATATAATTCATTAATTCAATTAGCATATTTTGTTTCAAAAAGCAGAAGTGGTACAAAACCATTTAAAGTAATTTACAAGAGCTGTAGCGTCTCCTGAACTATATTTCTAAGCAGTATCATGTTGGAGTCCATATTATATATACTAAGGATATACTCCATATAGCATAAAAAAATTGTACTTTTTAGCAAAGTAAAGTAATGTGATCAGTCGGTATTCTCTGTGAATTTCTCCCTTCTCGTATTCACACTGTTGGCAAATTATATTTTGTTTTAAAAGTACTTTAAATCTTATTATATGTTTTTTTCATTTTGTTCTCAATGTCAAGTTGTCATGGTGTAGCATTTCAAAAGAGAATGACCAACTTGCAGTATAGTCAGTTTATTTGAAACAAAGAGTTTTTATACTAAATTTAAGATACTAAACTTATTTTCATGTTATCCTTTCAATTCTCAAGTGGCTTTATAGAAATTATTTCCACATGAAAAATCTATGCAAATATTAACACAGACAGATATGAACACAGACAGACAAAACAGGGATACAGACTTTCCTCAAAACATTCTCAGACACACAACTCAAAACAGAGAGAATCCAGGTGTCTGGGCTTTGTATTTTCTGCATCTCTCTGTTATTTCTCCAACCCAAAATATCTTTGAACTTGCTAGTTAACTTCACCCAAATTTTGCATTTGGTAGAGAGATCTGAAAGGTATGGGTGTAAGTCAGGAGAAGGACCATTCAGCATCCTCACTGAGGAGTGGCCAGAGGAGCTCAGCCCTACCCCACTCTGCTCAGGCTTGGCAGCAGCAGAAGCACATTGCAACCTGGACAGTCGGCAGAGGTTTTCTTCCAGGACAAGCAGCACATACACCAGAACAGTCCCCACATGAAGTCCTTCCTGCCCAGCCAGCAGCCCAAGCAAAAGGGGATATAAATCTGGCCAGTGCTCAAAACATTGTTCAGGTAGGCATCGTGCTTAGGGGCATGGGAGGGAACTAGCAACCATGCTGCATGTGGAGAACTAAGAGGGCATGTGGAGGAGGGTGGGGATATGGGAACAGTGCTGCAGGGATATGTGCAAGAACTGCAATTGCTGGACTAGTCTGGAGGAAGATGTAGGACCACAACATGGGAAGTCACAGCCAAATTAAAGACTAACCTAATTTTTATGATACTAGGTTTCTTTCATAATTTATCTTGAAAGCGAAGTGTGATTGCTCAAGCTGCATGCAAATTCTTGTAACCTGTATTTATACATTCTTGAAGTTTAAATTGTACTAAAGGGAAAGTTAAAGAGTTTTTTGTGAGGATACACAATTGACAAAAAGTTATTGCTAACCCTGTACTAGACAGTTTCACCAGCCCTCACAGGAGTTCTGTTCTGTCATGCTTTCAACAGGTTTAAATCACAGCTTAATATGCTTTCAAGAGATGAAGTATTATCTTGAATAAACATGCCAATACTTCAGAATTCTGCCTAAAGGGACTAATGTGAACCACTAAGCATTTGAGTAGGACTGTAGAGCACCCCCCAGAGATTTACACTATGTGTCAATGTATGTAACAATGCCTAAGGAAAACAATAACACTGCACTGGCAGCAAATGCAAGGGACTCCAAATTAAGTGTTTGATAATATTAATGCTGGTATTGCAACTTTTTTTCCATAAAAGCCATAATTTTCAGCTGAAGTCAATATGTAGATGAAGGTATGCTTGTTAAGTGTTCGGTATATATTATTTCTTAAAAACTTTGGTGTTAGATCCTGCACTACTGCAAGTTAGCATAATCACTGACTTCAGTGGAATTAAATACCAACTGACCACACAGGGAGATGCAGTTTTTCAGGTTAATGCAGTGTTCAATTAAGTAGTAGTTAAAATGTACTTAAATGAATTCAGTTCTTATACAAAGCCATGAGTCCTTCAGACTTAAACTTCTAGGTACAGCAAGTACAGAGAGAAACATGTAATGAGTGCAGCCCACTCACACCTAAAGACTGCAAGAGCTGTTCAATTGTTATTGCCTTGATTGCTACAACAACGTCTAATATCATACCATTTTTATATATGGCACAAGTTTCCCATATACCTAAGGTAAATACTTCTGGTTATTTCAATTGTGTTTGCCGCCAGTCTGCTCCACGCAAATCAGTAACACAAAGATGGGAAGCAATCTGATCCCAGACAATGTTTGAGGAAATCAAGACTTTTGACAATTTTCATGGAAGTTTGGAGGGAGGAAAACACGTATGTACAAACCTTCCAGCTTGGTCAAGAAGGTCATCTCTTCAATGAACTCTGAAACTATTATCCAGTCTCTGCAATAAAGGTTTTGGTTTTGATCAAGTGACAGATGTTGATGGATTTTTTTTTTTTATATTCCTCTGGTTCTAATACAGATTTGCTAACTTTGCTTAAAATGTAAGTGCCATTAGCACTTTACATTGATTATTGTTTAACATAAAGAATAATTTAAAATAAAATCTACTTACCAATTTTGCAATGTCATTTACATCATCTGTCACTGGATTCCCGCAGGAACTCTGGGCTTTGACAAGAGGATTAAGTAGGAGTAGTTGAAGACAAAAGCAAGTGATAATCCAAGTCTATTTAGTAAAAAGAAAAAGAAACAAGAAACCCCAAGTAAGCAATCTCCAAATGTGAAGTAACAAGAGATTGTAGTAATGTTTTTCATATACAAAGTCTAGATGCAACAATACTCTCCATCTTTCAAGAGAACATACTTGTACCACTATAGTATAATCTTCATGGCAGGGATCCACAGAAATGCACTTAACTGATCTTTTCTGGAAGCAAGTATCTTTAGAGTAATGATGGAAAACCTGGTATTGAGCCATCAGATTACTTGTGCAGGATCCTGCTTCGGTGAATTTCTGCAAAGTTTACAGATACCAAAGAAGAGAAAGAGACAAACTGCAATATTCATCATCAACATAAAGCTAACTAAATACTTGTCATTCACCTAATAAGGTATTCGATAAACCTGTGCCACTAACGTGATAATGGTTGATACGGCACAAAATGATACCAGACCACAGCAAGATAAAAGGAGAAGGTTCATAATCACAGCGATTACATTTGGATACTCAAACTGCAAGCAAAACCACAACTGGACTCTGCCCAAATACTGAGATCTCAATCAGCAATACAATACGTTTTCTCTAAGTGATGTGCCCTGGCCTCTCAGGAGCGGCAGCTTGGCTTTGGCACTACATTCCCCTCCTAAATCCTATTAGGAACAGCAATGCAATGTACTCACACAGGCTTGTGAAACTCAGCCAGGAAAGCACCAGATAACTAGCTGCGATGCACCTGGATGTCTCCTTGGCTACACTGCCTGAACTTCCTTGCCTTCTGTTGTTCCTTGTGCTTTGCTGGTTTCCCACAGAGCCCTGTGCCAAGTTTAAGCTGCAGATATTTATTTCCAGAATGTTAAAGCATTTAAGTTATGGTTAATCAAAAGTTGCCTTGGGTTATGAAGCTTCTTGTGCCAGCTGACTGAAGCTGTCAGCGAGAGACGATGATGGTGTTCATTTACGGCAAGTATGGAATTTGCCTGTGCAGGCTCCCGAGCCTCCATGAGGGCAGAACTGAGACCAGAATTTGCTTTTGCATGAACTAAGATGGAACTCAGGCCCGTCTGTTCCCTGTGACAGGTAGAGAGCTCCTGTCTCCAGCCTTGCCTTCAAATGCTATCCAACCTTTCAATTTAAGACCAAAGCAAATCAAACAACATAGATGAAGCTCTCTAGGAAAGCAGAGAGAGAAAATCACAGATTTAAAAGATTAAGTATCATTATAGTAACCTAGAGTGGCTAGGGGCATGATGATAAAGATTGCTTGGGAGCTACATAAACATGATGGAACAGTGCCAGGCACTTTCCCTAGAGCTGTTAAATGACAAGTAAATCTCTCTCTTGTATCTTGTATCTCTTAAATCTTATATGTATCTTACATCTCAAGTAAAACTGGTCATTTGCTTTCTAAGCATATGGCTTCCTGACTCATTTAGGCAAAACCAGTGTGGGCTGCTGCTGGAAAAGACAATCTAGCCTCCTCCCCCTGTCTCTTGCACTGGTACTGATGAGATGGTTTAGCCAGCTGTACCAGGCAGACAACTTCCATTTTTGTTTTCCTGTGCTATTTTTCAGGCAGACCAGCTTTCTGATCCAGGTAACGGAGACAACAGAAATGCTCTGTTACAGATGGGACAAGCCAGGACTGCTCGTTTCGGTGGAGCCTGCACTTGGCTTTCCCTAAACTGTACCTTCAGACACCACAGGATCATGACGATGGGTAGACTTATACACAAAGAAATTGAAAATATTTTAAGCAAAGCACACATTCAATATGCAGCATGTCTTTTGCGAATGCCTCTTGCTTCAACATAACTAGCATTTAGAAATACTTCTAATTTAATATTTCTACAAATAATTATTGAGAATAATTACTTATGTGAAGAATTAAGAATAAGTACCTAACTTGAAGTTAGGTACTTAACAGTCCTACAAAACCTCTGTATCTTATGCTATACAAAGCTTTGCAGTTATATGAACAAGCCAAGCTCTCGGGAGATGCAATGAAGCTGTCAGGCTCAGAGCCACACTTGAGACACAACAGACAACAACCCTTTGTCTATCCCCTGCTTTCCAATGAAAGGGTAGTGAGACCTGGAACATGGGAACCTGGTTCTCCTGAGGTACTTCCTCTTTAGTAATTTGGCCAACCTTGGTATGTTTGTACCTCTGCTTCTGTCTTTTGCATATAGCAGTGACAGCGATGCTGCTAGTCTCTGAAAGGACCATTGAGAGCTCCTTGCAGTGCCTAAGAGCTCCAAGTTGTTTAGGAACTAGCTTTAAGTGGTCAGAGAAACATCTCCCTCTCCTCACATAAGCTCCAGAATCACAGAGGAAACCAAAGGGGACCTCAAGTTAACAGACCACTTCCCCACTACAATTTTTGGAACAAAATTGTTATAAAAAAGGCAAGAAATTAATGACAACCAGCTCCAAAATGGACTAACGATACTGCTTTCAAGAATTAAAAAAAAAAGTAGTTCTACCTTCAGAGTTAAACAGTACACTAGCAGTTACACTCGCTGGGGTTCAGGGACGTTTCCCTGATGTGTTCTTTGGAGATGGAGTCCACACCAGAAATCGCTGATTTCTTTATTGGGTTCCTCAATACTGAGTAGTATGTAAAGGAAGATGGGATTTGTTCACTGACTTGTGTCGCTGTCATAGGACGATGTTTAACCTAACAGTCTAATAATCAAAGAAGTAACAAAACTCTTTAACTAGAAATACTTTTTTTGCCAGATCATCTGAGTAATATTAATAAAAGCAGCAGCACACTCCAAATAAAACCAGAATTCTGATGCATCTTGTCAGTTTTCATACTTCCGGATCTAAAGACAACCCATACATGAACCTTAAAATCACTACACATTTTATAATTGTGCACATAAATAAGAATACACTTTTTTCCTATGTAAATAATGGGATTTAAAAGCATAGTAATTTTTATAACTGCTATTAAAAACAAATGCTTTGTAAATTTTGAGATGATTTGAGGTTTTTCTTGCTTATTTGTTCCCTGTGCCATCCAACAGGAACTGAAAATCTGCAAAATACTGCTAGTTTCAACATGTCCATTATCCAAAATCTTTTAAGTATTTACGCTTACAAAATATTTATATTACACATGCCTACAGGCACATTGTATATAAGGACTGTATAGATCAAAGAGCTAAACTATTTTTGTGTTATTTACTAATGGCCACACCTGCTGTTTGAGCAAAACTTGAATAGACTGAATTAAATCAAGGACAGAACACAAGGGAAGCTTAAACAACAGCTTTATAGAGATTCCAGTTTTACACTTTACTAAGCATAAATGAAAGTTACCCACACAGTACTCATAACAGATTTCCATATATAATTACTTCTAAGCTAAAATGGGATTTTCAAAGCTGGCCACAGGATTTAATCACACATCATCTACCAGCATTAAATTTAAGATATATGGCAGACAGGAGGCAGACCTGTACACCAAAGGGCCTCTTTCTATTTTTGGCTTAAAAATTATTCAATTGTTTTTATATTCTGAATTCTCTTAAATACTGAATATTTAAGTTGCTTTTGTGAAAGGGAAAAAATAATGATTAGACTGGAAAGGATAATTAAAATTAAAGTTTTCAAGTATACACTTCCAATCATTCTGCAAAGGATTTTTATTATTGCTTATAAGCCACAATCTATTCAGTTAACAGCATTTTAGAGGCTTAGCTAGCAATCCAATGTGTTGAAGGCCATCCTTTCAGTTGTAAATCAACAACTTTTTCATTTATGTTCTTCATTTACAGTCTGGAGTGTTGACAAAGGCTGCTGAATGTGTGCTTTAGCATCTTTTTCACAGTATGCTATCAAAGACACCCAATCACGCTGGTTAATGCTCAGCTAATTCCTTAAGTGGAAAGCAGCAAGGGGAATACCACATTGCTAAATAAGCCAAACATTGGAAAGTCTGGACATTTCCAAATATCTAGTTTGTACTGATAACAATTCTAATCATAAGCAGGGAGAAATAATCCCCCCCCCCAAAAAAAGGCAAATAATAAAATGCAAAAAAAATTAAGCACGGGGAGAGGTAGTAACTACACAGATGAATGGGTCCTTCATTATAAAATTTCTTGCATTCAAATCATGTTAGCCATGGAATTTTTCAGCCCAGTTTCTTGAGCAAATCATCCAGTTAACCACAACCAAGCCATGGCTGCAGTAGGCTTAGCTGACAATGTGGGACAATATTCACCCTGGGCCAGGCTTCCCAAATTTATTTTTCACTTCTGCTAATGCTGGGGTAGAAACATCTCTCAATATTGGCTCCTCAGGCAGTGTTTGCATGCTGTTTTGCAGAGGCACAGCTTGTGAACTTGTGCCATAGACAACACTGGTTGGTCAGTGATGGATAGCTAACTTAATATTCATACTTATTCCTTAAAAAGCCTTCTGTAAGAAGATTCAGAGAAAATGAAAATAGCAAGAAAAGATCTTTCTTGCCTTTATTTTTTTTTTTAACCACAAAGCATCCAGAAGCGTAAAAGCACAATAATTATTTCATATATCTACTAATCTCTTTAGTTATTTAGCTGTGATAGAGATAATTAAAGTCATGGAAGAATTGTCTTTAACCAGTTAAGAAATTTACTGTCAGTGTGGAAAAATCTTAAAGTGAAAGAAGAGCTTTTATACAGAATGTAATCCATTTTCATGGTATTCAGCGATACCTTCACTAGTGGCAATGACAGCGCTAACTTTAGTACTCTAAATGGCTGTGCCTAAATACTGCTTAAATGCTAAATACTGCTCAAGCCCCAAAAGAGTGAGTTAGGTGTGGAAAAGAGAGTCACCCACCCATGACCACCTAGGTCTGGAAGCAGTGGAGTATTTTGGCAAGCACATTTGGAACTGGAAAGGTCCCTACATGTTCTCAGGTACCCTGGAGATGACTTCAGTGTAGTTGGAGGAAACACTGCGTGATCCCTGCATAACACATAGTTGAAGCATTAAGTCCAGTGTACACCCCTCATTGTCCTTCAAAAGACTAGCACTAGTCTAACCGAATATAATAGCCTATCAGCTAGGGTGCTCACTAATGAGTGACAGACCTAGGTTAAATTTCCTCTAACCAAGGTAATTCCAACTCACTGATATCTATATTCCTCTGATGTCTACCCCGTAATTACCACCAGAGGCCCTTTCCCACCTATGATGGCTTCCTAGCCAGAAAGGGCAAAATGGGGGTACACTGGTATTCCTGACCCTTATTTTTCAGAACATTTATGCATTTTACACTGGCAAGCCATTATGTAGAAAAAAAAGACATGTTTGCTGCACAGGCATCAGAAAGTTTATGTGTATCCTCGTCTCGCACATGCTCCTCCATCTGGGCACCCTAACTTCTGGGAAGCTCCCCAGTCAACATGTGAGTTTTCCTGAACAACCTTTTGGCAGTCCATTGAACAAAACGGAGGCTAACTCCAGCTCAGTGAATCACCCTGCCGGGGTGAGACACCTAAAAATCTCTGGATCACACCCTACATGCTTTGTTATGATTACAAAAAGCAGATGCATACTTTTCTAGTGACTGATACTATTCTTCGTTTTTTTTAACGATGATGTGTGGTAAGGAGAATGATGATAAAAGTAAACAAAATTCATCAGGGAGTATAAGAGTGAATTATTTGGATTCTGGTTTGAACACAGACTACAGAAATCCTGGTCACTCTTTTTCAGAGTAAGTTTTGGAGTGCTTTAGACATGAAATATTTGAACATGTATTCAGTTATTCACAAAATGCAGAATACTCTTCTACCCAGTTCTGCATATAATATCTAAAATACATAATACGAGGATACTTCATGGGGTAAAAGGGAAGGAAATTAATGAGTTTTGTTGCAAACATAAGCAGGGAACGGTGCCATTGCCCCCTACATTCAAATGAGTTCAATGGGCAACCTGCTTTCACAGCTGTTTAATCTTTTTGCGACATTCTGTATTTGCCTTTCCATGATGTTCCCAACCAAAAAACCTCTTCCCCTTAACCTTTGCACACTCACTTGCTTTCCCATAAAGGACTTCTGGAATGCCTAATGACAACTGATAAGAGCAGGATTTTTCAGCCAAATGTCCATTTGGTGGCAGAATGCTAAAGTGGTACTTGCTGGACTCCAGCAACCACATGTGCAAAGGAAAAGCCAACTGCTGTATCCAGACGCTTACAGACCTTGTTCCCTTCTAAGGTACACTGTTAATGAATCAAAAATAACTATTCAGGTCAATGGATAAAAATAGTTCCAAACCTGTTAAATGCTAATGCAGAACTACTTTTTCTTCTTCACTACTTTTTCTTCAGCTGGAAGGAGAAACCATTCTCTAGTTCTGCCACATTATGCATATCTTTTTTGTGAGACAGACAAATTTAAGATACATGCTCTTACTGTGCTGAGAAAATGATGAATCACACTATTCTTTCCCACCATCCAGATCTTGGGAAAATCAGGAAGCTGCTTAGACTGTATGCCAACTTCATTTCATGCAACCTCAGGCCAATTGCTATCATCCTCTACCCCTTCCAGCTCTCCTTGACAGATGCAGAAGCAGCAGGCTGCTCCAGCCAATGTGCTACTGTTGCACTTAGTAAGGTGCAACCAAACTCCTGCCGTGCTTGGTTTATGTGTTTCAGCTGGAGCCAACGTGAACATTATACGCAAGAGGAAGTGTAAACTGATATAGAGTTTGCCTTGCAAATCAGTGTAGTCTAGGTATTTTGTAATTACAACTACAAAACTGCATTTTTAATGTGTAAATTAATGTATCTATTTTCCATCCCTGTAAGGATATCAACGAAAAATATTTGGCTGTCCTAAAATTGTTGGCTTTGGCTCTTTAAAAATGTTATCTGTTCCATAATAAATTTTGTCCACTCTTTAATCTCACTTGACAATCAGGGATTCAGGCAGTTTCCATGCATCCTAAATCTGTCCTGGATGACAGCCAGTTTGTTTAGTTGCCAAACACTGGGAAGTGAAGTTACCAAGAGACAGGTAATTTTATATGGATGTTGCCTCTGGAGCTTGTGTTAATGGCATCCAAATAAATATTTACTGATAATCATCCATCAGGTGGCATTCTAGTTCTGCAAAGAACCAGGAGTTTTATGGACAAAAGTGTTTCAATTGGAAGAAAGGTTACAAATTTGAAAAAAAAAAATAAATTAAAAGAAATCTTCCTGTTAAGTCATAATCAGAGATTATGAGGACCTTCAGAGGTCCTGCACTTAGTACAGTCTTTTTAGGATATATGTACTGGCAAGAGATATTTTTTTCCCCTCCTTGTAAAGTTCCACTACAAACATCCAGGATTGGTACTGGAATTTTACATTTTTCTATCCCTCTTTAGAGTAACAAAGACCAATATTTACTTGTTCTGTTAACAGAGACACTGAGATCCAAAATATCTACACGATCAAAATAGAAATAAGCAGAAGACCAGACTTCAGTTGATGCGACAAAACCTCCCACAAACTCCAAAGAGGAAGTTGTCTTTTTTTTTTCTTCTTCTTCCCTCCTGGGAACTTATGAAAGAGTTTTCTAGCATAAATCCAAAGGCATTTAAGTAATTGAAAGGGGAAGGCAAAGTAAGATACAAGATTATCTTGGTAGGGAGGACAAGATTCTCACACTGTATGGAGGTGGATGATCTGACTTCCTCAGGGAATGAAAAGACATTCTCTTAAGTAACATACTTAATTAAAGACTGTTTTTAGAGACCTATTTCAGATGTCTTGCTTGTTTGCCAAGTTTGTGCAAAAAAATCCACTATCTTGAATATTCTTTTGAATTATAATGAAAATGTATACAGAGCCACCCTTTTTAATCTTAGACCTTCAAGCACCAGTAAAGGAAATGGAATAAGAGTTGTTACAGAAATTCTGTACTGGATCTGTAATTCTTACCATCTGCTACAAAGTACATGGAATTTGGGTTGGGAGAACTATTACACTGACAAAATTAAAAAAAAAAATAAGAACAGCAAAAACATCATCTATTTTGATACTTGGCATATGATGAAACTCATGTACATGTTGAAAATGTCTCTGTCCTCCCTAGTATTTCATTCGTAGTGTGAAGTAAAACAGGTTAAGTGTACTCTTACTCTTTCATGCTTATAAACTTTGCTAGAAAGTAAACTTTATTATAAATATGAAGAGTTTTCAGTTCATGCTTGAGCCTGTGGAAAGAGAACATCAGGAAAAAAATATTCTCATACAAAATTAAAAGGTTTTTAGGCATCTTTTTCTTTTTTTATTTTCAATCCTTTTATACTTTCTTGCACAAGCAGAGGATGATTTTTGAAATATAAATCACAGACTGGTCAACTTGGTCTTAAACCAAAGACATGTCCTCAGAAAGACACTGTTCTGTTTCTAAACTCTGAATTTCTTTGATAACATCCCTGATAGGCCCTGTACCTTTATAGGGATACAAATTCAGAACTAATTTCTCTGACCTGCTCAATATGAGAGACCTCATTACAAAAGGGTAATTACTGAACACAGACTAAAAGTAGATGCCAGTACAGTCAAGATTAAGTGTGTTTCATCCACCTACCTTAATTGCAATACATCCTTACAATTACAAACTTAGATGTGATTAAAGAACTTTGTTTGGATCTCTTGGATATGCCAACACTGGTATAAGCTTTGACAGCGCTGAAGGATGATATTTTTTCACATTAGTATTGTACTATATATCATGAGCCTATTCATTTCCTGACTTTGGACAGCTGCTGTCTACATTGGTGGTCTACAAGAGGACTCAGGATAAGGTGAGAAACAGAGGTTGCATAAACGATATGGTTTGCATCATTATAAAGATCATGGGATTGAACTCCAGCAGCTTTCCTCAGTCCTTCTGCCATTGTGAAGATCTCATGACCAACATCAGGCAAATGTGGTACTCTGCAGTCCATCCAGAAAAGCTTTGGCATCACCTGCTACTAAGGCAAATGATATCAGTAATTTGAATTCCAACATACAGGGATAGGTCTAGGCAGTCCTCCTCAACAGGCAATCAAAAAACTGGTATTCCTGGAGCATAAATCTCTTGACTGACTTTATTTGCCCCTTTTAACAGCATGTATCAGTTTTTAAAGTCACTGCGGGCTTCAGGTAACTCCTGGGATAGGTAAGCTCCAGATAACAGTTCTGTTATATCTCACTCCTTTGATGCCACAGGCAGCTTACATTTGTAATAGGACTGGATAAAACCAAATAGAAAGAGTGGAGGAGTAAAGTGGGAGTGGAGTGAATAATCATAGAATCATAGAATCATTTAGGTTGACAAGACCCTTAAGATCATCAAGTCCAACCGTAAGCCTAACACTGCCAAGTCCACCACTAAACCATGTCCCTAAGCGCCACGTCTACATGTCTTTTAAATACCTCCAGGGACAGTGACGCAACCACTTCCCTGGGCAGCCTGTTCCAGTACTTGATAACCCTTTCGGCAAAGAAACTTTTCCTAATATCCAATCTAAACCTCCCCAGGTGCAACTTGAGGCCATTTTGTCTTATCCTAAGGCTTGTTACCTGGGAGAAGAGACAGACCCCCAGCTGGCTACAACCTCCTTTCAGGTAGTTGTAGAGAGCAATAAGGTCTCCCCTCAGCCTCCTTTTCTCCAGGCAAAACAACCCCTGTTCCCTCAGCTGCTCCTTATAGGACTTGTTCTCTAGGCCCTTCACCAGCTTTGTTGCCCTTCTCTGGACACACTCCAGCACCTCAATGTCTTTCTTGTTGTGAGGGGCCCAAAACTGAACACAGTATTTGAGGTGAATCTTGGGAAATTGTTCCAGATCTTCACTGTTCCAATGGTTAAAAGCCTTCTTGTACTGTCCAGTTTAAGTGTACTGACAGCAGTTTATTTCAATGTCATATCTCATGGCAACACTGCTCCTTTGCTTATGTAGTTATATTCCCATCTTTCCGGTTTGTTCTCTTGATGTCTTTATGGAGATCAACCCACTATCCGAGTCTTCATTATGCCTAATTGAAAAGCCCAGAAGACCTAGTACGTGCCACAAGTGAATATTCAGAGGAAAAATTAACATAACAGTGCCTAGTTTGTTAGAAACAATTTGAGTTTTAAAACAAATACATAACCCTTTCCACACCATGTTCTGTTTCCAACAAAACACTTGTTAGGCAATGAAGTCAGCTTCTGGCCCCATAAACAGCCACTGCAGACATTTTAACAATAATCTATAGTCAATTTTTACAAAAACTGCAGGAGGTTTCTGGAAGAGAATTTTTCAGGGAAAAAGATTAAAAGCACCTACAGGCAAGCCATTTAAAAGCCAGCATACTAAAAAAAACAACAAAAGTGAAAAATGAAACCTGCATCTCCTGGCTGTGGTGCTAAGTTTTCATCTTCCTTTATCAGGAGATGCAGGAAAAACCCTGAGGACTTTGAGTGTGTTGAACTTGTTTGTCACAATAAAAATCCTATTGTTCTTTGTTCATTTACATAGCGTTTCTTGATACAGTAGTTAGCTAACCAGAAGGTCTGTCGTGATATTACCCTGGGAAATCTGTAAATTTGAACCTTACCATTCAAAAGCTTGAAGCATATGACTGCACATTTTTCAATAATCAAATGAAGTTTCAATGAGCCCCTCTGAAGCGCCACTGCTAGGCCTACGTTCTTCCTAGACCTATTTAAAACTACTCATTTTCAAGATTTCAGTAGATCTTGATTTTTTACTTCTTATCACACTGTACCTGACAAGCTGAGCTGTACGTATTAGTAGTGCACCAAGAAATGTTTGTGAGAATCATGCAAGTTTATCTCAGCTGTTTCCAAATAACAGAGAGTAATACAAAACCAGATTTAAATCGTTTTCTTACTGAAAAAAACCCCAACTTTTTCCAGATCCTGATTTCAACTCAATTCTCTCATATATATTTATGAAAGCTACCCAGTAAATAATTTTACTTCCAAAAAATGCCCTAAGCTCTTAGACAGCATTTTATTTCCTACATAATTTGAATCGGATGCTTTCGTATACATACTCAAAACCCAAGTGAACAATTTAGCTTTAAGGTAATGATCTGAGAAAGAATAACACAATCTTACATTTACACTGTTATTAGAATATAAGGACATTAAGAACCAATCTATATTTTTTTGTGAAAAGAATATTTATCTGAAGTGATAGACTGATGGATGAGATTAATCTCAAATGCCTTGAAGTTACAGCTTGTGAGACTGCAGACAAATCAGGTAACTGACACAACAAATTAGAAACTAATCTTCAAAACATTTAAGTATGCTTGCAAGACAATATAAGCACTGGGCAGGCAATAAGCCCTTTACCTCAGCAAGCTGGAATTACAAATACATTATGCCTTGTCTTAAAGCAATTAAGTTGGTATATTAGTAAGAACAAATCAACTATTTTTTTTTCAAGTTTTCAATCTCAGTCAAAAACATTTCCATATGTCAAAAACACCTAAGTGATTATTATTCCAACTGCACATCTTTTTACCCCAGAAAATGAACATCAATTCCTTTTTCACAATTTACTAAAATGCATCATGCCATTATTAATTTTAAAAGTTCTTTCTGAAATTATTTTCATGAGAGGTATGCATTTATTTTTTTTAAAGAAAGCAAATTGCCAGAACGGCCATTTTAGGAATTTGAAGCAATGTATAAGGTTGTTCCAGGACAATGTAAGTTGAAGATGGCAAAAATGGGATGGGATGGGACTGATTGAAATGTTTCCTATAATATAAAAAGCCAGTGACTGCATTACTGCATCAGAAACTCAAGTATATTTTGAATTCCTATGCACCTCTAAAAGGGGAGGACATACTTTTAAGTGCCTTTTCCTGTTGATACGGAAGTACTGGACAAGAGTATCTTTCAGGGATGGTCCATGGAAACTCCACTGCCTTTCAATGGCTAGAGCTGTGCAACATGCCAGCACTGCATAAAATTTTATGAGTTCTAACCATTCATACTCACATGCTAAAAGAAAGTTCTTTCAGTATAAATGTCTCAGCTGTCATTACTTTCACATGTAATTGGAGTTCAGCTACAATATATTTCAAAGGGTTTTCCTTTTCTCAAAACTAAAGGCTGAATTGTTACAGATGGCAATTTTGGCAGATGGTTCTATATGAAACTGAGTTTATAATTAGGCCAAATCTGACTTGTGCAATTAAGGCAATGAAGATTTGGAAAATAAGAAGTGTCTGATTGGTACATGATCAGTCTGGTAGCCACAGAAACTGAAGAAACCTGATCATTCACACTTACAGAATATATTGCCTATTTGAAAATTTCTTTTTAACTGCATGAATTAGAAGATAAGCAACCTTTCATGCTCAGAGTGTGAACTAAAGTAACCTTGGCTTTTTACCTAGTTAAGTGTATAATCCTTTTTTTCTTCAGTCAAGGTTAATGAGATGGTCTGAAGCAATCTAACAGCTCCCTGCTGCTGAGAGGGCTCTCTGTGTCTCCTTCTCCGCAGCTTCCCTCCCTCTGACATTCACCCGACCCCTCCACAAGCCAGTAAATTCATACACAGTGACCAGCCAATTCAGCTCAGAGACAGAAAACTAATCCCTGAGGAATGAATGGAGGAGGAGAAGAGATGAGCAAAGATGAGAAGACTAGGACTACGCCTTTTGGTGAGAGTGACCTCTTGGGCTCACTCGGACATTTATCAAGCTGCATTTCAAGCCATATTATATCTAGTGTCAAAAAACTTTCCAGACTGGTAATTGTGTGTGAAGGTAGAATTGCCTGTTTTAGCATCTTCTGACTTTCAATTGTGTTAAATATTTCTTTGCTCTTGTATCAAGAAAAGATCAGTAATGTCCAGTAATCATTCTCTTCGCTACTTCTTGCATATCACTCAGTAGTTTCTTGCCCTCAGCTTTCAGTCCCCCTTCATATGCACATTGTTTCCATGTAACACTTTTGCCTATTTTAGGACCACTATTTCTGTTATATTTTTTTTCTGACGGGGCAACCAGGACTTTTTTCAAGATGTCTGGCTATCACCATCATAAAAGCATTACAGTTTTTACATTTCTCTTTCTGCTCCTACTGCATCCCAATATGTTGGTTGATTTGTTCTACCACAGGTACAATACAGGGATTTTTCATCCATTTTTCCTGACCAAGTATGGCTACAAGAACATTAAAAAAGAGCTTGTAAGTAGTTTTTATAACTAATGGAAACCACTGTTATTAATGTAGTTACAATTAGTTCAAAACATTCCTTCCAAAATGCATCCCCCTTGGTCTTCAACACCATGAACTCCACTTGCCATCATGCCATCTGTTCTCCTATCTTCTCTAAACCTTTACAAAGTTCCTCGGAGTCTCTTTTAATTTCAATTAACCTGAGTAATTTATGTAGCTTGCACATGCTGTCATCAATCTGTGAACCCTCTTATCAGATTGAACTATATGAGGTTGCTGACAATTAGAGAACATTACCTCTTAGGTTTCTGCCATGTTACAAATTAATGACTTACTCCAGCATTTTGCTTCCTATCCCTAAATCATTTTTTCATCAAACTGTTGTGATAAGGGAGACACAATGTGGGGCTACTTAGTTTTCTTCTTAGACTTTTTTTTTTTTAATCTAAATAAGTAATTTCAATGCTTTCTCTTTATTCACCCATTTTGAAACACAAAGAATTTTAGTACATTGAAAGTATTTATTTTACAGGAGCTGGGCTTTTCTATTCCTTTCATTGAACTCTATTAATATAGAGTTCCCACCTTCCTTCTACTGACTGATTTATATACAGCAAGATCTGCTGACAACACAACAATAGAGGCAAGCTGTTAAGAAAAATTCTTTTTTAAACTCTGGACATATTCATTAACTCTAAAGACAAGAATCAAGAGTTAATGTGTTAACAGTTACTATATATTTGAGAAAAAGAAGGTAACACCATGATCACCTATTTTTACCAAGTTATGAACACCTCAACTTTACTGTAAAATTAACCCGAGTTATAATTTATAACCTGCCCTGAACTTCAGACCTGTCCACACAAACTGTAATTCTAATATCCTGGTGGTTTGTGGGTGGGTTTAGGTTTTTTGTTTTGATTTTTTGTTTGTTTTTGGTTTTGATTGGGATTTGTATAGGCTAACGACTACAAACTCCATCAAAGAGTTTCTAGTACTTCAGTGTTTCCCCACAATTTCCCTACATTTCCAAGAAGAAGAGGCACATTCCCATGATATATATCAACATGGAAGTGCTCTCAGCTTAGAGCAAAGAGACACAGGATGTATCTATCCCAGCTAACTTCACTGTCATGGAATTGTGACCGCAGAATTAATACAAATGTCATTCAAATGCTGCCTCAATGTTTTTGCTTGAGCTGTGCTAACTAGAGAGAACTGTAAATATCTAAACTTAAACCTGAAGCTCCACTTGTGGCTTTCCTTAAAAATTGCGGAAACTGTGGGGTAAACATACCAAAAGAAGAAGTTGAGTCAGTCAGTTTGCGGCTCTGTGTGACTATGGAGATGCAGATACAACTGGAGGAAAAATAATCTGAGAAAAAAGCTCCCTAAGTCTGTACAATTTTGGAGAAATATAAATGCCTATTAAATACAGATGCTTATAAAATATAATTCTAAAGACACCAGTAATGTAGTACTTTGAATTCAGTAGGTAACTGATAGGAAATGTTAGGTATGCTCACATTTGCAACGATGTGACAGAATGCAACCCTTTGGAAAAACAGCTATTTTACCTTATTTTTACTGATGATTTTCACAGGGGTTATTTAATGCAGTTGTAAATTGTGTGCAGTGCATTTACTTCCTATAGAGCTTTACATTTGGTCAAAAGTATGTGAATTAGAAAGAACCACAGTTGTCAGTAGTGAAACTATTCTGATACATGTTCAACAGCATCCTTGTTACAGATGTGCTGATGGAGAAACTAATGCAAATATTTACAGAATATAATATGATTTCTTAGATAATTTATACACTTAGGTCTCACAAGTTTCCTAGGATTGCTCTTCTTAAAGAGGACACATTAAGTAGCCTGGCCTATCATGAAATTTCTTTGGCTTCCATAATTAATCTCACAGAAAATAGAAGAATCTATCTTCTATAAAGAAGAAGAATCTATCATAGTGAATAAAGCCAAAACGCACATCATAGTTTGACAATTAGCACTTTAAACAGGTACAAATTCAACAGTAACTGAAATAATGTTCCTGGATGCAAAGAAAGAGGGACTTGTTTCAATAGAAATAAACCAGTAGGCTAAAATCAGATTAACTTCACATATGTCTCAGACCATTTGCAAATGTCAACAACATTCTGTTACAGTGGGAAATGACCAAAAGTACTGTAAACAATCTGACTATTACTGGCAAATGTCTAGTGGATCCCCAAAAGCTGTGTGTGAGAAGAGATTTTTTTAAAATGTGCTGAGGAGAAACAGAAGAAAGACAGGAAATTAACTCCAGTTGATTTAAAGAATGTTTTAGGCCAGAATTTTTTAAAGGCCAAATGACAACACCGAATTAGATATTTCTAACATGGTTAGGTAACAAAGCTGAGAGCTACAGGAGAAAGCAATAACAATTACTTCTAAAAGATTTCCTTTGATCTCAATACGTATCTGACTCTTCAAAAAAAAAAAAGCGAGGATTTTCTTAATATATTAAGAAAATTACTGAAGTTACGGAGGAAAAGGTATTGTCACTTCTAGAAATGGCAGACCGATATTTCAGAGGGCTCTTCATAACTGTATTAATAGCTTATGAGTGTCATCATATAAATAAACAACATATTCCACGGAACAGTGGATTCATACTAATCCTGAGATACTTACTTTTCACAGACAAGACAAGAGACAGTAAAAACTGGTTATTCAGAGGGTTAATATTTGAAGTGGGCCTCAAAAATATTGTGGGAAATAAAAATTGCCACTGGACAGACTTCTACAAAAATTGTAGAAAACATTCAAAGATGAGATGAAGCTTAGATTGCGTGGAAGGAAACAGGATGGTGACAGACAGCCCTTCAGTATTTTGGATGCTGAAGTATTATTGTCAGAGGTGAGGATGCTGACTTAAACATAGCACAGGCCAGGAAAGGTGCACAAAAAATGAAGGTAGCACTGTTAGTTTTCTGTCTGAATAGGGAGAGGAGAGAGAAACTTGAAGAATGAACAATCATTTTTAGATGTGGGCTTAAGATGTGATGATAGAAAAAAAAAATCCAGAAGTTTTGGTCACAGACATGGTGGGGAACAAAATCTTCCCACATCCGAGGCAGAAGAAAATTGATGGGGGATTATGAGCACCACCTTGCTTGGGAATGGAGTCTACTTTTTAAAAAAGGCAAGATTTTCACTAGATCTAGTAGCCTGAAAAGAGGGCTTTCACTGCCCAGCTTTACACTATTAAAGGACCAAATACTGAAGAAATTTATCAAACCAGTTTGGAACAGACTATGATTACGGCCAGAATTTTTAAAGGACTGGATTTAGAGAATGCATGGCAAATCTAGGGCACATTCTTTGCCGGTGATTATAATACAGAAGATCAAAGCAGCTTCAGTTACAGTATTTAAACTTACAGTTTATAAATAAGGTTCATATTTCCTTGAAAATAAAGAAGGCAGGACCCATCAGAACCTTTTAAACTGGTGTCAAATACAGTGCTGATAGTTTTTGCTATTAGAATAGAAATGCAATCCACATGTTGCAGAATCACAGTAATTTGAAAAAAACAGCAATTACGAATATTGGAGATATATTTTTTTCCCTCCTTTTTAAAATAACCACCAAAAAGCTCTGTTTATTCAGGAACATATTTTTTAATCCAAACGAAAGAGGGTGCCAAGCAGTGTTATACAAGGTTCCTAAATTCATTTGTCTGACTAATGTTCCTATTCCTGCATGCTTCAAAGTAGTAAAAGAAAAACAAATCTCAAGAAGAACTGACATTCAGATCTATATCAGTTTAAAGACATAATGCATAATATTGCCTGCTTGCCATTTAATGCAAAAGACAAATTTTGCTGAGTTCACTTAATAACGAGCAAATGGAGGCTGGAAATTAGAGGCAACTTAGGACTTCTTTAAAATAAACTATTAGCATGTTTAAATTTCAAACTCTCTAAATTTCTAAGCACTTATTTTCATTTAGTGAATTATTTTGCATATATGCAGCATATTATTAATTTAAATGTATCATGCTTGACTCCTTACTGCCTTACTTCAGTCCATTACTTCTGTTAGACCACAAAAGTCAGCACCTTGATATCCTACTCCCATTTTATACAATTAGGAAATCTCCATAAACAGAGAGGAATTTTTTGGATCAACATGAAATGGAGGAACAAACTTCCTTACACACTTTAAAACCTCCACATTTACAGGCACTGTCCAAAAATCACACTTTAAAATGAACCTTGTACACCAGGGTATTACTCCGAGTTTTCAGTATGTATGTGCTGCAGACATCGTTGAGTTCATTCTTTTGTCCAGGAGCAGCTCTTACAAAAAGAGTTGCTGTACGATTTGCAGAGTTCATTTTCTGTTCTAAGCAGAAATAGATTGTCAGGACATGTACAACTTAGTTTTACAGTCTGACTTATATTGCCAGAATAAGTTTCATCCAAAAGTAATTAGAGGTCATGTGTTACTAAACAGACCAAAGAATCCATCCAGCGATGATGTATCATACTGCGAACATAAATGGAAGACACATATTGGTCTGCTGCTACCAAGCAAGCACAAGGTAGCAAGGAAAATTTTATTTTTTCCTTATACTTTCAAATTAAAATAAAATGTATATGCCTATCACGTATCATCATAAAACTCCTTTCAAAAAAATAACTGAGCGTTATTAAGTTCTTCCTCAAAAAATGAGGAATTAACTTTACCTGTCACCGAATTCTGAGTTTCACAATAAAGAACAAATATGCACAAAGAAAAAGCTATACATCCAGTTGACAAGAAGGGTTTAAGATTATCCTGTACAGGACTCGGATAAACCTTTATTCTGAGGAGGTTCTATTGTACTATCCTCTGCCTTAATTCTTTCATGATAAAGCATGGTGTGAATTCACACACAGATTATGTCTCTACTGTAAAGGAAACACACACCGTTGGCAGGTACTTCTGCACATGTGCTATTCTAGGTTGAAACTCGACATTCCCAGGGCTCAGCTGTGCCCACATTACATACAGATTTTCACATCTCTCAGGCAGAAGGCTTGCACACCACGCTTAGGACCTTCACTGCATGTAAGTTTCTGCAGAGACAGAGGCTGGTATCCAAATAAAGAATACTGGATATGAACAGCTGGTTTTGCATGGTGTGTGTTCCTCTGTATGTATGTGGACACTGGTTCAATGGGGTGAGATATTTGGATTTCTTCCCAATTTTCATTACTTGCAAGGAAAAAATAAAAGTGTCGTTCATTTAGGAGGAAAGACACTGGAAGGCTATGAGTACAAGTGATCCTGCCTACATCAAGTAGAGAGATTCCAGCCAAAGCAAATGCAGAATGTAGGTGCCAGCATACTGCATAGACTGCACATACATAACTTATTCCTAAAGCTATATTTAGGGTGCTTCTAAAAACTTCTTAAGGTACTTCTAAAGAAGAGATGGTAGAGCGAACTGGACTACACTTATCTTTGGCCTTAACTGTCAGTGAACTGATGTCCCTGAAGCTGATGGCAGCAGAACAAATAAAAGGCAGAAGACCAGCTGAACAAGACACTGGATGAGGGTTTATTGTCACTGAGACAGTTAAGGTGACTGCGTTGAAGCCAGGTTCAGTCACAGGGGATGGCCATTCTTGGAAATACCAAGCTACACGAACAGATAGGACTGGCAGACTGATGTTTTCAGACTGATTTGCAGACGCCTAAATCTGTCTGAATGGAGGTTCAGAGGTTGACATGATTTGCAATCTGTGAATTTGGACTTGTGACCTGAAATACAGTCCCTCCAACATTCCTAGTTCATGTGTCAGCCACCCTCAAGATTGAACAAATAAACCTAGCAGCTCAGTTAATTTGGTCTTAAAGTATGACTTAACTCAGGGGTGTTAAAATCTTAATCTGCGTAGAACCAGTTCAGATTTGGAGCAACACTGAAGTTACACTTCAGATTCAGAGTCTGGACTTGATTTTTTTTTTCCTTTTCTTCCCTCTGGCACAATGCATAATTACTTATACAAAGTAGAACATCTTCAACAAGACAGACTGGATGGTTAGACTCTTCTTGGAGACCTAAGTTCCTATGCAAGAAAAGATGTGAACCCATGTCTCTCTCACTCCAGTGAGTATGCTCTGGTAAATTCTTTTAGATTAGCCTTTTTCTGTCTGGATTGAATCAAGGTTGTTTGCAAACCCAGAGGTAATATCTGTAGACCATACATTCAGCCTCTTGTGACAGCCCAGCCTAAACCTGCAGACTTTGCAGAACATCAGTCTGAGCTGAAGTGTGCAAGCCATCTCTGCCCCAGCCCAAAGGCTGCCAGCACACACCTCTGACTTCCCAGCTCTGCTGCCCAAAATCAGTGAGAAGCCAGTGCAGGTGGAGGAGTACCGAGATACCCAGCCTGACTCCTAGAAATTCTTCACTGGAACATTAAGAAATACCACGCGAATGGCTGTTATAAACAGGCACCAAATCACAGATGGGAGAAGAGGGAGCTCTTGAGGCTTGGCCTAAATAGGACCTTGAGGGTCATTCCTGAACCTGATCTTCTCCATCTAGCAGGTTTTGCAGCAAAAATGAAGAAAAAGAAAAATAACCAAATGCTGCAGTCCCTGCATGCTTACAAGTGTTCTTTAACAGCAGTGAAGGTTTGGGGCTAGCAGGTATCTGAAAGGTGGGTCCACAGCAGACCTGCTTGAGAGAGCCTTCCAGGAGCCCTGGCCACTGTCAAAGAGCACTGTTGGCCCTGCAGGGGGGAGCCTGCACTCGGCCCCCCCGCAGCCTGCACCACCTGGTCTCACTTCTAGCATTTGTTCAAGTGCTGATGGAACAGCTGGAGGCTCAGGACTTACCCACTTTGCAAAACAGTGTGCTCCAAAGCATGGCTCCAAAGCACTGAGTACCACAAGGGCCTCCTTCAGGCAATACCTGCAGTGACATCTTAGACCTGATGCTATTTTCGCCTTGCACCTAAACTTAAGTCTGCTCCATGCAGCAATGGTAACGCAAAAATATGTATAAAGCAGAAAATTTCTAATCAGATTTAAACTGATTACTGTATCCATCTACCTTGTATAATTCAAACATTTTTTAAACAGAAACAACAACCAATCATTCACCCAGTGGTGATTAGATAACAATAGGAAATTAGAGGATAATTTATTTCCTACGTTACTGTGATCCAAAGTGTTCATTAATCTGAACTCCTAAACTGGCTTTTATTTAGACATATGGTAGAAATAATGTTTTCATGAGTGTATCTACTTTCATTGACCTCAGATATTATGCATGCTACCCGCTTTAATAAAATAAAATACTTAACACTATTTTTATTTTCTCTTTTTGTAACTGTAACGTATTTCCAATTTTCATTCTCATACTAATAAATGTCTGATACTATTTACATTTGTCAATAACTAAAACCATCCAGCAAAGAAATCTATGTTTTACGTGCTCCCCACAGTCAGTTATTTCAGCAACAGTAATGTTTATGAACGTCGGTTTTGCAGGTTTACATATGACTCAGTATGCAATGCAAACACGGGCCAATCAACAAAAATAAAGAGGAGTGCTACCCCTCTCCACTCACCTTACATTTGTCCATCTCCTTTTTCCACAAGTGCACAGGGAAAAAAAAAAAAAAACAAACCAACAAACAAAAACCAAGCAGATTTGCAGTGTGTATAAAGGCTGACTAACCTCAGGTTTGGCATACCAAAGACCAGGGCGAGAACAAACGCTTTCGTTTTCATCTGTCAGCTCCCACACCACTCAAATGGAATTGCGTAGGGAGATTTTTGCTGCCTTGCTTCAAATAAATGGGTATTGTGTTTACATACTGCATAGTGAGCATTGCCTACCCAAAGCCAAGGGCTGCATCTTGCCAACTCTTAACTTTCGTACAATATGGCGATTACATGAGCCAGCATACCATTAAGTCACATAACAAAACTTGGAGAATGGCACTGTCAGCTTGCAGAACTGTACCTGAACGACTGACATGCAGTGCACAAAAGGAGAAACTAGATTTCAGTGCAACGGCAGAACTGGGTCAGAAGCAGACTGGGTTAGCGGCCTCAGTTTAAACTACAAAGCCAAGTGCCGCATAGTTCACGGAGATAAAAACTTACAGGCACACAATACGAGCAAGTGCAGAAAAAAAAAAAAATAAAATGATCACTAAACACGCCTTACAAAATGCTCCCCCACCCTAGAGTCTTCCAGGTCATCTGCTGTTTATCCTCCATACGACGCTTTATTCCAGGCTGTTCTTTCCAGCTGCAGTACTCGCAAACTGGCCTCCCCTAAGCAGAGTCAAAACCAGGGGAAAAGGGAAAGAGACCTTAGTCCATTACTCACTGTGAATAGCACAACATCCTTCTGGCTCCAGCAAGTTCTCTTTTTCTATCTGATGAGCAGCAGATCTATACCTACGGTGAGCTCCAAATGTCTTCCAGTGCCTAGTGTTCATTTTTTTGCAGAATGAGCAAGAAAGATTGGAAATCAGAGCTCACTATTTCCCCTAAAATAATGACTCTGCAAGCTCACACCGAGGTATCAGATACCTGTTTTGCGTTTCTGATTTAGCCTGCCAATATGAGACCGGAGTGGGCAATTTGTGTACTAATTATTTTTTCAGGTACCATTCCATAATAATTTCTACAGAGGCTCCCACTTCAGTGACACAAACATGCTACGGATAGAACAACCTAAGAAGGTAATTTATCTACCAGCATTAATGCGCACATTCAGAGGTAAAAAGCCAAGCCCAGATCTAATACTGAGGTTTCTAAGAGGTTGTGCATCTAACCCACTGCTGAAGATCGAGTGCCTGAACCAAGCATCTGTGGTACCTTAACATCAGCAGCCTTCTGAGCTACTCCCAGGGGTGACCCCTCCTTGCAGCATATTTCTTAGTAACTTAATCCTATTTAGATTGTCTTCAAATCAAACAAAGAACAAGCACATCGAAAATCTGCTACATGTTTTTGCAAGATTGTATCACACTAGCACCACTCATCCTGTTTTATTCACAATGTAAAAGTCTGTCCAGACATCAGTAATATTTTATTTGTTGTAATATTAGCATGCAAAATGACATAAACTCACTTCTGATAATAGTTTTAATTACTAAGTACATAAGCCTGCAAATCCTCTCATGCAAGTAACCGTTTGGTAAGATTAATTCATGGAAAAAGGATTTGTATGACTAAACTCTAAATGTTTCATCACATTTTTAAAGGCATTATTACTTAAAAAAAAAAATCCAGGAGGTGTTGGTACATTTAAAACAGAGGGTTATATATTTATCAAACTGTATAGTTTCAGAAACAATCCTTCTAGGACTGATGCTGTTGGGGAACATGCTTCTGCAGTTCCTGTGGTTTCTCAGGTTAAGACTGATTTAAATAAACTGACCAACCTGCTCACTTCTAGTCTAGCGTTTAGCACGACTCTTCCCTTTCAGCACTTTTTTTGCACTGACGTATGACTCAGCTGCTCCTTCAACTGCAATAGTTATATATTATCCCTGTGTAACATTACCTCAAACATCAAAATCCCTGATTTATTTTAAGCACTCTGCAGGTATTACTAAGTGTTTTCAAGGCTCAGTGATGTAGTGGTTCTCACTTTCTGTACTATGTCTATTGCAGAATATTTTATTATAAGAAATGTTAACTTCTTTCCTGGCTTCCCAATCCTGTTCTTTTCACTATACCAGTTACCAGTCTAGACGATGGCAAAAGTAGCCACAGGACAGCATAAAGGTTAAAATTTACTGTAATGTGCTGAGTGCCCCAATGTGCTTAAGTCCTCCTTGTACGTACTTTACTTGCTCTCTCTTTGCACAAGGGTCTTCATGGTTTTAGTGGAAAGTCTCTCTCAAAGTATCTCCTGCTCTTATCCCCTCGGCATGATTAATGGTTTGGTATCACATTTGTTTGCTAATCCTTAAAATAAAGGAAACAATCCTTTGGAGAGCTAGGAGTCTGTCACTGTCTCCAAAAAGCAGGAAGCATAATTGCTTGAAGGCTGACAGATGCTTCACCACCACGACAAGAAGCTGTTCCACAGGCTACAGCTTGTGAGCCCCTGAGTCAAGCCATATGGTCCTGAATGCCAAGACTGCCTGTCTTTCCCAGTTTATTGGGAGAGAGAGATTATTCCTGCTTTGCTCTGAATTTGCAAAAGTACTCTTTTGGTTTTAGAAGTTTACAGTTCATATGAAATAAAATGCTTGACCGCTTGCACTCATAAATCCTCATTTGTTTGCTGAACAGTTTTTCCTTCTCTGAAGAAACAGGCCTACATGTATGCTTTCATGGGCCAGGATAACATCTTGTGACTATATTGCTATCCACTCTGATATTAAATGAATGCATATAACGAAGCACACATAAATATGGCTCTTACACTTTAAGAGACTCTTCCCAACTAATAATCTATTCAGCATATTTGACCGAGTTTGTGTATAAGGTCTGAAACAACAGCTTTGAGGTGCAAGGCATCTTTAGTCATCTAAAGGGAATAACAGCAATGGATACATGCTGTTAGAATTCAGAACTGATCATTTAAGATAATACCTCACTGTACTTCAGCATCACAAAAATTAAGTCTCCAAGTTGTAACTCCTTAAGCATGGGTACATTCTCCAGTGCTTTGGCCAGCTGAGATTTAAATATTTCAGAAAGCGAGTACTTCTAATTCCTGTCATCTCTTGAAAAACTATTTAACTGCCCAAAAAACTTCAGTAAGGTCCTTTCCTTTTTCTTAAAATATATTTTATGTCTTTTCCAATGACTGTATGCTGAAGTGTCTTCAGGCTACTGGGTGTGTGGGTGACCTAGCAATTGCCAAGAAATAGGGGAAGGCAAAAAGTATCTTGCTTCTAACCAAGAAGTGGAGGGGAAGGCAAAAGCCCCCAGCGCAGGACCAGCGGTGTGCGTGTCTATGCATGGTTCTCTCCCAGAGCTCAGTCTCGGCACTGGGTAGCTCTGGCTCTCACTGAGGTCAGCCGGGATGGAGGGTACCGGCACCTTGCAAAGGCAAGCCTTAAACTTTTTCTCTTTAGAGTTCCTCTGAGCTGCTTCTAGTTAGGAGATGATTTTTCCTCTCGTGTCTGTCCCCATCCTCCCTTTTAAAAAATGCACAGCACGGCGATTACAATCTCTACACAACTAGGAGAAATAAAGGCAGGGACACCCACAGCGGTACAGAGCGGCTCCTCCCGGCGGGGTGAGGGAGGGCGAGGGGCAGAATGCCGGGGGCTACCCGCAACACCGACCCGGCGCCGCAGGCTGGAGCGGCTTGAATGGAGCCCCTGAGCACAGCAGCCACGGCACCGCTGCCTCCAATTACATTTCGTGTTTTCGCACTCAGCGCGTCAGTGTAACACGGGCAACTGATTTATTAAGGCAATTTTTCCGAGCGCCTTCTGAGATCTCCCACGGCTCAGCTGCCGATCCGGCCGCTTGTTGCAACTTTTCCACGGGCGGCGGGCGCCGAGGGCAAGACCGGGCAGTAATTGTCTTCTCCCCCCACCCCGCTCCCCCAGGTCGCTCATCAACGGCAGCAGCTCCCATCCCCGGCGCCCCTCACCTCTCGGGTCGCCGGGAGCCGCCGCCCCCCGCGAACACCCCCACGGACGCGGGTGCGCACTCCCCGCCCGGCGGCTGCCCCGACCCGCGCACCGCGCTCGCCCCAGCAGCCCCCCGGTCCGCAGCGGACCTTCTCCGCCGGGGAGCCGCGGTCCATCCCTGCCCGGCAGGTAGGTCCGGCCGGCCCGGCCGCCCCTCGCCCCCGCCGCCCGGCCTCACTCACTTGTGCCTTCTTCATAAGGAACGGCAGCGCTGCAGTCCAGCCCAGCCGGCCGTGTGCAAAGTCCCTTCAGCGGAACTGTAGCTCCAGCATAATGCAGCGGCGGATAGTCCACGCATTGGGGTTGCCCACGGCGAGCCCCGCGCTGCCTCTGCCTGCCCCGCTTCCCCCGCCGCCGCTCTGCGCGCCCCGCTGCGCCCCTCTCCCCACGGCGTGAGCGCCCGCGCTGACTGGAGCCACAGCCGGCGCCCGGCCAGGTCTTTTATATCTCCGATCTGCCTCCAGCAGCGGCGGCGGCAGCGGCGGCAGCGGCAGCCCCGGCAAGACACGCCTTTCCCCTCCCTCCCGCCCTCCTCCCCTCCCTCCCTCCCTCCTGGGCGATCGGGAGCCCAGGCAGACCCCGCGGGGAGGGGGAAACCCGAGTGAACTTAGGGGAAGTTGGAGGCAGGAACAAGCCGAACCTGCCCCTTCCCAGCGCAGGAGGGAAGCGCGACCGCCGCCGGGCCGGCGGGGCCGCGGGCTGGCCCCCGCGGGAGAGCGGCAGGCGGGGATGCGGGGGGATGCGGGGGGGATGCGGGTCAGGGGCGCTCGGTACCGGCCCCCGGCGTTGGGAGGGTGGCAGAGGGCTTCTCCCGCCCGATGCCCGGGGGCTCGGCGGTGACCGAGAGAGGCGACCCCAGCCGAGCGGGGCGGAGCGGGGCGGGGGTCTCCGGCCTCCTCCGCGGTGGGCTCTGGCGGCTTGCCGGGAAGCCTCCTGCCGCCGCGGCACTCGAGGTCAATGAGGCTGCCGGCGCTGAGCCAAGCCCGTGGGTTGTGTCCCCCCAGCCACGCCGGTGAGAACGGGAGTTCCTCCCTCCCGGGGGGGTCCCTCCCTCCCGCCGCGGCGCCGCCTCGGCCCGCGGCGGGGAAGGCGGCGGGCCCGGAGGGCTGGCAGAGCTCCCAGCAAGTGCCCGGTATTTTCAGAGCAGCACCTAGCTGCGGCAGCGGCGCGCACACCCGGGAGGCGACTCCGGATTTGCGATTTCCATTTCAGTGCTGCCTTTCCATACGCGGCGAATACAAGTTAGGCACTGGAATAAGCATTTTGGCTAGAGCTTGAAAACTCCTTTTACCTGCTCCAGCCACAGAAAAGTTGTTGAGCAGTGCCTCCTAACGCTTGTGATCCTGCAGGTCTTTTAACGTGCTGTTACAATTTGCGGAGTGTGTAAATAATGTATTAGTGTTGGGTGTGGAAAAACGACACTTGATTTTTACTGCGTGGAGTCCTCCTGGCAAGTCCATCCCAGCAGTAGCGACAGAATTTGAGTCCTCTCAGAGAAGAGAGCTGTCAGGTCAACGCAGAGTAAATCTTGAGTGTGCATTAAATGGAAAGAAGAGCTGTTTATGGAACTCGCATTTCCTGAGACAGCAGTCTTTGGTGATGATTAAAAAGCATGTTAACACGGAATGAAGGAAGAATAGTCTGCCCAAGTCAATGATCATTTCCTAAGGGAGATTAGATATGCTCAGAGTACACAGTAAGGTATTTCATTAGAAAAGTTTGTCTAGTTTTAACCTAAAGTTAACTGCAAGTTTTCAAAAGACTAGGTTTCTGCCAAAGTAAAGATGAGCTGTTCAGGTACAGAAAGATTTTGAACCCATCCCCAACTCCACTATATTTCAGTATAGTGTTTCAGTATAGGGTAGATAAACATCTAATCTCTTTGTGCCTCTCCATCCAATCCAGAAAAATAGGCTGATAATTTTCTTTTACAGCATAACACTGCTGATGAATTCATTACAGTTTTTGGCATTTCTTGATTATTACTGTGCTGAATTACCTTGGAGTTCTTGTGTTACCCTCTGAGCTTTGTCAGACTGTTTTATATGCATATCGTAACAGTCTTTTCCTCTAAAAGGTTATGATTCAAGCAATAGACAAGCAGTGAAAGGGACAACAAAAAAATCAAGGACCACACTCACTGAAAGGATATTTTATATATCACCTAGTGGTGATCAACCAATACTGCTTCCCCAGTGTATGCATTTAGCAAATAGGGGCAGGAAATTAAAATGTTATGGCATATTTCCTCCTTAGAACAGATGACAGGTTTAGTCTCCTGGGGAGAAGCCCTGGAAAGTGTGAAAGAGCAGTCTGTCGTAGCAGTTACCTACCTTATGGAAAACACTTCTGGTCTTTCTCCGCCTTGAGCACCATCACAATCCACCGTTAGTCATGACAGGAAAGCTTTAGTGGATGCCCTGTGTCCAGTTACCTTACTGATAGTCGTGCAGAGAGGGTAAGACTCTTGGGCCTCTTTAAGTTTCTTTACCACCCTGGCATCATGCACCTTTTCTCTCCATCCCTGATGTGAGTTCTTGAACCTGCCCTTGCATTTAACCAAGCCCAGCTACAGTGGAATAATGCCCTTTTCATCCCTTCCTTTACACTGGCAATTTGCAAGTGTATTGCTGCTGACATTGACCTCAGGATGGTTTGGGAAGTCTTTTCTACGACATTCAGAGTTTAATAGTTTAAACTCATTAACAACTTATGTCCACAACCCATAAAAAATCATGTTTTTATTAGTCTTGCCCATTTCCAATGTAGTACTAACTTTTGATTTACCAGGTGAGAACTGATTAGCCATGGACCGTTAGTGCATTGAGTGGTGGGTTTCCAAAGCACAACTGCAAACCGCTCGGTCTTTTATGGCCTATCTCATCTGCATTTCTAAATAAAGGTGAGCATAGGCTCCTGTCATAGTTCTGTGAAAACCTGTTTCTTCACAGGGAAGCTATGGAAAATAGTGTTTGTCATCCCAGCTCTTCACAGGATTTGGTTCTACCCACTCAGCAGGATTGTCCTTCACCAGGAATACTGTTCTGCATATATGGAAATAGCAGCAATTGAAGCATAAATTATGCCTTTCCAGTCTGGTGTGAATGGAAGAGTCTCACCGTCTTCTGCAGGTGAGAAATGGCTGTTAAGTGCTATTTATTCTGGAATTTTATGGAATATCTGCTGTGCTTTCTATAGCTCCAGCTGTGAGAAGAATGACCCCACTCAGCGTGTCCATAGCTTGGCTGCTGGCTGGAACAGCCAGAATTTGGGAATATGCACAATCAGATCCAGCCTCAGCCACTGAGGTTGCTGGGTTAAAAAGTGCTCTGCACCAGCTTGGAAAATTGAAAAATTTCTCCTATGAAACCATCTAAGCTGTGAAGGCAAACACCAGTGTGTACATATTAGTAAGATAACACACTAATCCCATCTAATCTGTTACAGACTCTGAGCGTGTGGAGGCCTTTGCTGGCACAGAGGCCCAGTCTGTAGCATTAACTCAGTTAACTCCTCCCTTCCCGGTCTTTTTTAAGGACATAGAGTAACAGGTACAAGCTTTCCTAACCTACTTCCGGCACATAGGAATAAAAAATAAGAGTTAAAATTGAGGTATATAGAGCCAAGAAACTCAAAAGGTGCTCTCAAGCTTCTTTAGGTTTCATTTACAGAGGTACTTGCTTGTAGAGGAATCACTTCTCTACAGAAAAAAAAAAACCTTTCAAACTTGCAAGATCTACAGGAAATTATATGAATTACTTTGATATTGAGGGAGTACATTGAGATAACTATCTCCCTAAGAGACCTTCCTTATCTTCAATACCACAAAATGTACTAGGTGTTATCCTGTGATTGAGAACTCATATATTCTAATCTTGGAGCACAACCACAACTGAGTATTAATACTTTAATATTGGATCAAAGTACCTATTTTGAATTTCTAATTGAGTCTTCTTATGCTTAGCAGTTACCAAAGTGACTGTTGGTTTCTTTTAAGCTCCATACATCCTTTGTGCTTTATACAAATGACAGGGAGAACTTTTGTGGTTATTCAATATTACTAATCAGCAAGTAAGGGAACGACTCAATCAAGACTTAGGTCCATGGGGACACCTATACCACTATAGAGCCACTTTTATTTCATTGAGCACCATAAGAGCACAGGATTCAGGTGCATTTGTTTCATTCACATGATCTTTTTCTAAAGATTAATTTGTGAAAAACAGTTTCTGTGTAACTGTTTGTTTCTCCATAATATATTAGTACAGACTGGGATTCTAGGGATAATGTGTTATTATATGGTAAAATCACTAACTGGCCAGTTCATTTGGCAGACTGATTGGCAGACCAGCTGGGGGTAAATGAGATATATTTATTGAACTGAAATTCAATTATTTATTGAAATGAGAGCATGAGTAGCTCAGTACCTCATTATGATGCTTCTTTAAAAAAACCTGTGCACTCTGAAAGCCATCTAGGTACAGGAAAAAGAAGCAGCAAACACTGCAGCATAGGAGTAGAGCCAGGTGGCTTCAGATTATTGGAAATCTGTTCAAGAAGTGCCAGTGAAGGAGGCTGGAGTTATATGGTCGTGTGTGAGATTCGTTTGCCCAGAAGGAGCTACAGAGACAAGCAGGTAGACAAAGCTAGAGTGTAGTCTTTGTTTTCACTGGAAGGAAGGGGGGCTTTGGTCATCTGACTACCATCCTGGTCTGAAATACTGATGGAGAGAAGGAATGACAGATTTTTACTGAAAGCCTAAAACTGCTTCTGTCTATTAGTGTCTTTGCTGGTTTACTTTGCAGTAAAATGAGAGTTTTATTTTCAATAGGATTTTACAGCAGGATAACTAGCATGCAGAAGATACTCTGTTTTACTAAGAAAAGTTTTTGGCAAGGAAGACAAGCCCAAAACAGGAAGTTGCACTGATGCTCTTAAAACTCGATCAGAACCTGTAAAAATATAGTTGTAGCTGCTAAAAAGTAAATGTCCATTTCTTGACTTACATGGAAGCTTCTCTCTACTATTCTTTCAATATACTACAGTTTTAAAGCAGTCTAAAAGGAGCATCTGAAGATCTCACTGGCATGAGGGAATTCTCAGCTAGAAAAAACTCGTACATGGAGAACATAACTTGGGAAAAACTGATGCTGCTGGAGTTCTGTGATCCTTGGCAATCCCCCTTTGGCTTCTGATGACCCTCCAGATGTTAATAGGTGTTAATAGAAATGTGAGGCTCCTTGAAACTCTTTGCAGCCACTAAGGTTCCAAGAAGATCAGAGGACAGCAGCAATTCAAAGATTTTTTTTGGTCTTAACTCATGGGTTTTTTTCACATGTGTGCTAAGAGGGGTCTGCTTCATCTGGGATTGCACTCAAAAACGCTACATCTGCTTCTGAGGAATTACTTACATGTGTGATCTTGAAAGTTATTCAGTTGTCCAGATCAGGGAGACGTGCTGGAGCGCACTGTGGTTACTCTGATGGCATGCCTCTGTTTCCTTCTATGGTGAGGGAGGTTGCAGGGGTGAATGGTGCCCATCCAGCTCTGGTCTTGGCATTTGGTCAGAAAGAGACCAGAGCATATACTGGGACGGACAAATTGGCTGTTTTCCAAGCCTCTAGTTTGTGTGTAACCATAGTACACTGTGCTGTGGCAGCTGGTAGTGGTTATGTTCAAGTGTTCAGCATGGTTCAATTTACCAGACTCCAAACAACACCTTTGTCCTGTTTCTGAAATGATGGAATACCCAGCCCATGAGGACACTTTACTCTTATTTGTAGTGGTTTCTGTACTGGGTTTGGTTGGAGGATTGGAGAGCAGTACTCAATTTGCTGTTCAGCAGATGCAGTTAGTAGCCCTAACTCTGAAGAATACTCTCTTCCTGAAGTCCACCAGCCATCTACTGTGGAGTGCCCCCTGACATGTTGGATGAAAAAAGAGCAGTTGTTTGTCATACAGATACTGATTTCTTCAAGATGCTGTAGTTGATATGACTTCTAGGGATGAAATTCTATCCCCACATTTATACTAGGGGATATTTCAGTATCCACAGGCTTCCAGTCATGAAGGAACAGGGAGATTTGTCATTATTTCTTAAACAGGAATGCCAGAGGCACTGGCATGACTATTCAAAAGTGCTGGAGCTCATGCTTCCAAGGAGCATATTCACGGACAGTGTAAAACACACTGCTTACAGCATTACAAGGAATTACAGTTACTGTATTAAATAATCATTATTTCCCCAACATTCATATGATTTTTAACTTTCCTCACATTTTGCCCTGTTTTCCACTTTGGAAGAAAAATAAGACAATTATACACTACAGTCACCAAGCCAGGCAGTGTTGGAGGTAGGCAGACACAAGCTGATACATTATCTTGGACATCTACAGTGCAACTAGATGTTTATTACAGGACAAGACAACCACTGCTTATTATGTCTAAAATTCAGTCAGTTGCCTGTCATGAGATCAGTTTGTGTAGCCTAATGCATTAATTATAGTTATACAAGCTCAAAAACCCCCATGCTATTTTGCTTGTACAATTCTATTTCCAAAGAAAATAAGTTTATCATTTTTACCAGACTTAAGTAGTTCCTTGTTATATTCATATTTTGATTCCAGTAATGTAGAGGTGATAAATGTATGAGAAATAAATATCTCTGTTCCCAGATTTGTTGCCTACATCTCTCGATTTGCATTAGTCTATGTCATCCTATTCACAGTAATTACAACCCTAGGGAGTTTCATGATAAAATGGGTTCATTTGAAAACAAAATTCTGTGTAAGTGGGTTTGGATATAAATATTCACTGTTTACAGGGGAAGCTGAGACTATTCCTGTTCAATGAAAAATTGTGATTTTTTTTTTTTTTTGTATAGTGCATTTAGTCTGAAGAAAGGGAGAGGTACAGTATCAGGTACAGTGACTTCAGAACCATATTATGTCATCACTTTTCTCTTTGTTTGACGAAGTCTGATTGCATTAGGAGTGTAGGAAGGACTAAAACGTAGGTAGGAGTAAAAGGACTTCCCAGGCTGAGCCCCCTGCTGTCAAGAGAAAGTGTATCATTCAGTCCTTTTAAAGGTTTATCCATTTCTGGCATAAAATGAGTTAAGTTTCTTGCCTCTGCTCTTCTATGGGAATGTTGTTTTAGAACTTGACTCACCTCATGGTTGGAAACCTTCTTTTAATTTGAAGCCTAATATATTCATTGTTAACTTATACATGTTTGTTCTTGGGCCAAAGTTATCCCTTACTGTAAATAGCGCTTTCCTTTCCCAACTGCTTTTTGATCCTCCTGCCCAACCTACTGGCAATATGTACACTAATAAACAAAAGAGAGACGAAGCATGGTCTCAAGTACTGGCATGCAATGGTCTGTGGAGTTTAATTTTTATCACTCAGTTTGGCATAGTTTTGGTCCAGCCAGCTGGTGTTCTCCAGATCTGAGCTCAGCCAGAGGAAGAGTACAAGCCAGGATCCATTTCCAGTAGGCAGTTCCCCCCTGTTCCGGGGAAGGAAGAGAGTTGAGCTGCGTGGATGCAAGCCATCCTCTGCCACTTACCCTGGGGCCGGAGAATGGGTCCAGGCCTAAAGCTGTGGTTTGGATTGCCTCTTTTAATGCATGCACTAAAAATAGTATTTGCAAGTTATATTGGAAAAAAAAAAGTTTGGTAAAACAGGTGTTCAGGAAATGCCCAACCACAGCACCTGTGCAGTAAAAGTCAACCTTAATTCTGAAATTTCCTCCCTTTTGAGGTTTGGAAATGCAATCAAAGCATTCTATTAACATGAAAAAAAGCGAGAATGCAGAAATGAGCTCATGCTAAAGTATTCTCACCTTGACTAGAAGGTCCTCTGCTGTTGGAGCTCACTGAGGGAGTGAGATCTCACCGTGCCAACAAGAGGTTATGGTGCACTGAGAAACTGTCTGCTCTTGTTATTCCTATGTATTACTGCAGGGAAACACTCAGCTAAAGCTTTTAAACTGCTGGAGAAGGAAGGATGGGGAGACCAGGCAGTGAGTCCAGACCTTTTGCAGGAGACCATGGATTTGCTTTAGGTATCCCTTTAAAGACAAAGAGAGAGGAAAGGTAGAAAGTTAATGATTTTTCCCCATTTAAAAGGACTTGGTGTGACTAGGGTGTTTTCAGTGCAGCTGTAGAGAGAGGCCCTGTTCAGAACTGGAGTCCCAGTTAGAATGCTGAGAAATGCTTGAAATTAGTTTTGTGCCATAGTTTGAATCCCCCAAACTGACTGTTCAGTTTACTTTACTATGTATTTATTTGCATAAGAAAATACAGAATTAAACTATTTTGCTTTGATTTTCAGTTTCATTAAAATGGCAGTACTAATCCATGCACAAGCCCTGAGCTCTGTGTAGATAATCAAGAAATGTGAAGACAAGATTTCCCCCTGCCTTCCAGTTTTGGAAAAAATCCAAAATGGAGAGCTGTGACACATACATAAGCCTGAGTCATTCCTCAGATCAGTTTCATGTGGAGTTAACCACTACATTGCTCTTCTACTGGACGTGAAAAAAGTGCCACCTGTACTGTGAAAGGATGATGTATTTTCCTGTTCTTTTTTCTTAAGTTTTTGTAAACAGTAGCAATTTTCATTTAACATAATCAATCTATTAAGTAATTCACTAATTTTAAAGTAGTTATAAAAAGGAAATGTAGTTCAGTCTGCTTTCATTTATGAAGTAATATGAACTCAAAGTATTGTTTTAGAAGGACAGATTCATGTGACAACTCTTTCCCCAGAGTTTCCAGTTCTTGAGGACTGTGCTTAATGACTTTCATTTTCTTTCTTTTTCTCTGCATCATGCAATACTGTCTAACAGTCATCATGCTCAGCTGTTTCAGAAGGATGATTTGACGTGTTTTCTCCCTTAGTCCTAGATTTAGTGAATGGTCGTTTCAGAAAGCACTAGGAAAGCAAGTAAGAGAGAGAAAGGGAGAGAAAATGTAATACAGATATTTCTGTTATCCATTTAATTTTAGTCTTATTTACATTTTCTGCAGTTATTCCTCAATTATTATATTGCTATCAATTTCACATGCTAGCTATACATCTTGTAAAATATAAGTACTTTTTTACTTTAAACAAACTGCCTTTCAATATCATTTAGTTACCTTGTGTTCTTTAATTATTGTAGAATTTACAAAAGAGCACTTAGTATATTTTTCATGCTTTATTATTTGTTACATATCTAAGACATATCTGCTCATCTTTTCTCTAGACTAATAATTAAATAATTAAATAATTTAATAATTTAACCTCTTTAGTGGCTTTTTATAGGAAAATCATACCATGACTTAGATAAATTCCATTCTCTATCTTTTATCATAGCTTACCCTGTTAAAAAGAGGCTGAAAGAAAGAGTGTTTGTTCTGATGGACAGAAGCTGAGCTTATCTAGTGATGACAGCACACTGCAGGCCAGTACTGGAAATGATGTGGTTAAATCTGACAGGAGCTAGCTGCTAAAACTTGTCATCAACAAATTCTGCTGCCCTTAATGGCAGCATTTCCCCAGGAGCTTTGGCTCTCTGTGCTCAAATGGGCCTTCCTCCTCCTCTCTTAGACTAAGCCCTAGCCATCCCCCCTTCCCTGTATGTCCGTTTGTCTGTATAGGAGAAGGAGGAGTGTATCCTTGCCAACTTCTTGCCTCCTGGCCCTGGCCCTGAAATTGGTTGCTGTTCCCTTGGCAGCGTGTGATCCTGGAACTCTACAGCTGTATGCTGCAGCTAGTGACAAATAGACAGCTTCGAGCTGCCTGCTTCATCTTCTCTAACATGTTTACTTTCTCAACACATCCATTTTCTTTGTGAAATGAAATATTAAATCCAGTTCTAAAAGGCAGAAATCACAAATGTACAAAAACAATGGTTCTCTTTAGTGTTTGAATTAACACTTTTTCAGTGAAAAGAAGCTTTGTAAGTGAAATAAAGCAGGATCAGTTGTGCTTTTTAATATTTCAGAGACATTTGTAGCTGTGGAAAAGGTAGATACAGTAGTTGGTCCACCATACACCCTGCAGCAATAGAGAAGTGTTGAGGCACAAGGCCCTCCTAAGTTCTCACCTTTAATAATGGATGAAGACTTCTGTTGACCCTGGCTTAAGAAAAGGTTATTCATTTTGAACACCAGTAAAGAGGCTTATTTTGGAGAATGGAGAGTCTGTTTTGTGAAAAAGGATAAAAAGATCTTAGTTTGCTTGGTCTGGTAGTCCAAAAGCTAAGATGTACTTTTCTGTGGAGGTCAAGGAAAGAAAGAGGTAAGGCAGGAATAATGTAGTAATAAATAAGGTAGTAATATTCACACAAGGACATGTAGATATAAACTGGCCAATAGCCACCTGGAAACAAGCAAACCACACAGGACTGATATTCTGGATTGGCCTTCCAAAAGGAGAAGAGGGACAAAATCATACCTACATGGAGTTTAGTCAGTGTATGAAGGGGATGTTACATTGTGCTTGTAGGAGAGACTAGCAGGTGACAAGAGCTGGAGACCAAGGCCGTCTCTTGCTGTCCTGTCAGAAGGGGAACAGTAATCCTAACTGTCTGGTGAATGTTAGTGCATGAAATTCTTTAATCTCTGGTTTTCCCAACAAATGAATATCCAAGTATGCCCCTATAGACAAGTATGTGATGCTTCTCTGCAACGATGAGGAACATTTCCCTCTCAAGCATTGTCACCGATGTCCTTTATAATCTCCTGTTTGTTCTTTCCGCAATAGAACTGCCTGACATGATTTTTATGTGGGATGTAGTGGGTGATACAAAGGAGATAAGGACAAAGAGAGTTTTCCCTAGCCTGCACAAGGTAGTGGCACATCTCTTCATTACCGTAAGGATCAGTAGGTGTTTTAAGTTCTTCATAAGTCATATGTTATCATGCTGTGAATCAGGAAAAAGACCTCATTACATAGTAAAGGTAAGCTACAAATGGAATATATTATGTTGGAAGTGTTGGGAATATCTTAAACTTGTCTTTTTACAAGACAGTAAAGCCGACAAGAAGTGATCTTTCAAAACATGTATGAATGTGTCCATACATTTATAATGAGAGAGACTGATCCTTTGCTGGTGCTGTGACATAAGCTAGATCCTCAGCAGTCTAAAACCCTTCTCTCTTGTGCTTTCCTTTTGTCTAGGGGAGATATGACGTGTCAGGCTTTGGATGTTTCAGACATGTTCAGATATCCTTAAGCAGGCCTGCCGATTTCAATGCCCTGAGAGGGTGGAAGGGTAGTAGAAACAGAAGAACTTAAGAATGGTCTTGGAAACTGATCCTATCTCTGGCCCAGGGGGTAAATGTTATAGGATAGTTTTAGTAACAGCTCTCACCTCTGTTCATTTTACAAAACCTGCACTAAGTGTTGGCCAAAGCATGGGGTTAAAAAGGACTGCACTCAATTTTAAGAAATCTGTTTTCACAATTGCCAGTTTTCCTGGGGTAAGTGGAGCAGTGAAAAAAGGCTGCAAAACTAAATGGGTTAAAGCAAAATATATTCATCCTGTTGAAAAATTCCTTTAGCCAACTGAAGTTCTTATTTCAACAAGTTTAGGTTCCACATTGGATTTTCTTATATGGTAAACTAATGGAAAATCCCTTCATATTCTTGATCTTTTTGCATCTGCTTTTTAAGAGAAATCGAAATGTACAGATATATAATATTATATATTCTATTCACTGTATATGTGTCCGTGTATTTATTTCTACTTGCTATTTCCGTGGGTGCCACAGTAACAAATTAGGTCTTTGGCCAGCTATTCCAGCAATTTCATTTTACTCAGTGGAAATATTCTTGATTTATATACATAGTCACATGATCAGAATTTGACCTTCTGTTTAGTTTTTTGTTATGCTGTATGTACAATAACAATATAATGAACTTGTGCCATTTCAATGGCTGTGCTGACATTAACAAATGGTCCTGGAACAGAGCAAAGATTCCTCAGCAAGATAAGATACTATAAATTTAGCTACTAGAGCACTGCAAGTGACGATGCCGAGATTTGATTTTTAAACAGAATAGCTGCGTTAATCCAATCTCCATTGAATGCACAAAGGAAGAATTCATGGTAATTAGGAAGAGACAAATGGCAGCATTCACTTCTGGAATTCTGGGCCCACATAAGCATCCAGTAACCACTTTAGGTCTTTAGGTTTCTTACTTGGCAGAAAAGGAATTATATACAAGGGGAACTTGCGTACTGGAAGGAGGCTCCGCTCTGTCGCCAGACATACAGAACATCTACAGGATGAGTGGAAACAGGTTTATAATAATTATACAGGGAGCTGGAAACAGCCTGGTTGCCTAATATGTTCCATTTTCATTTTACATTTTTCTTGTATGTGTGTTAAATGTTCTAATACCTCCTCTAAGGCTGCTACAAATCAACAATTTAGCCTAGAAAAACATGTTTTCCTTTGTCGCATGAAACTCTCTTTGAGTTTGTCTAAATTAGAAACTGCAAAAAATGCAGTTTCTTTTCTGGGACTTGTATTCCCCAGGAAAACTTTAGCAATCTGCTAAAATACTAGCTGAACATGAACAACCTGAGAGTGAATCTGTTCATGGGTATATTGTCTCTGCTTTCCAGACTCAGCAAAGCACAAGCTTCTAATGATGGGAAATAAAAGGAAACAGGATGGACTTGGCTTTCTGGAATGGTGGTGGCGGTGGCAGCTCATTTTCTGCTGTGGAACAGAAGCTGGCCTTAGCTGCTAGCTATTCAAATGAGACTGGCAGCTCAAGCTCAGGTCTGCTTGTATGCTGAAGAATTGAGTTTAGGGGTTTTCCCTGGACACGTCACTTAATATACAAATCAGAAAATTCTCTACCCCTTCCCCCTTTTTAAAAAAAGATAGGAAATTCTCTACTGAAAGTGTGACCATTAGACTATATTGTATGAATGTTCCAGAATTTAATAAATAGTACATATACTGTGTCTGTTGAAACCACACTTAAGTGTCTTTGATGAATTAGTTGTACTGAATGTCTAATTATATGTCCATCTACTGTTTCTCCTTTCATTTAGTGTGTGGGACAGGTGCATAAAGAGATAAAATGTCCTGACTAACCAATGCACAACTAAAAATTAATTTGGCATTTCCTCAAATTCTTACTCCTTGCTTTTGCATCCTAAAAATGTTTTAATAAAAGCAGGATAGCATTGGTTTTAGTATTTCACAGGCTGGAAAATGCATGCCAGAACAGCTATAATTTCTGCATGTGGTTTAAGAAGATAACTCAATCTTTGTAATTCTGGAGGTTCCTTATATAGTGACACTTTATATTAGCGTTTCTTGAGGGAGCAGAGATAATAAAGATGCTTCACCCAGAACATAGTTTCCTTCTCTTTGTGTGTATTTATAATATTTAATCCAGCCTCTAAGTATGTATCACTCACTACAAACAAAAAAGTTAAAGTGTGTTAATTATCACACAGATTTATCAGTGTTTTTGAACAGAGTAAAAACAGAGAAGAGGAAAATAGTCACCTTAGAATAGGAATCCCCAGGAAGCAAAACTGAACCCCATAATTTTATAAATTTTGAAACAAGCAGCATTTTTACCACATTGGGTGTCAAAGAGCAGAATATGATAACATAAATGCACCAAAAGGAATCAATTGCCTTGTGTGTCAAATGCAGTTTGAAATGCCTCCTGAGCATGGAAAGAGAGCTCTTTTGCAAAAGATCATTAAACCGATGCATTTTAAGTCTTGCTTGTATGTTGATATTCGTATCTTTGTTTTTGAATCCTATACTTTGATCTTGGTGTAGAAATTATTTGAATTTTTAAAATGGAAAATAATAAAAACTGCCATTTTAAAGAACTCTATTGATGGCTTATATTCAGGTGGCCTAAGTTTCAGTACCCAGCCTCATGCTTATCTCAGAGTGCTTATCTATTAGGAAAGACTTGTTATATGTGGGGCATAGACCAGCTTAATGTTTGGCCCTGCTTGCTGTTAAATTTGGAATTAGAAACCTCTCAGACAGCCAGGAATGGAGTATGCATATTTGTCCCTATGCTTTTCAACTTTTATTCATTGAGAGTAATCCTTATGTCACTATTGTGTTACTATTCAGCTTCTGTTAAGAGTAATCACATAAGCGTTTATTGTGTTAGATCCTTGAATTGTGATTACAAGTCAGTTCTGGTATAGAAGTAAGTTAAAAACTTGCTACAGCCTAGCTGTTATTTACATGCACTGAAATGGGAAAGAAAAGGTAAAAGAAAACATGTTTCTTTTGACTTAAGCCTATAATACCAGACCTTCTGAGAAGGATCATGTCTTTTCAGAAATTCACTCAGAAAAATAATCACCTGAACATACCAGTTGTCCATATTTAGAATATAAAGTCTTCTCCCATGAATATGCTCTTTTCAGCAGATTATGCTCTGATTACAGCATAGGAGCGGAGAAGAAAAGGCAGATTCAGAAATCCTTCTCCTAGATCTGCAAATGTCTTCTTGTGAAGCACTGGGAAAATTATTAAAAGCCTGATTTTAATAGCAAAATTTTGTAATAAGGAGCTACTCATTTTGTTCATACTGTCTTTCAAGATGCTTTATTCATGAGAAATTTTAAATTAAATAGTACCTACTGAAATGACTTAAAAAGATATTCAGTTAAGGACTAAAAAGGAGCCTAAGTATATGATGCTGTTCCCATTGAAAATTTACTTCCTTGACTTCCATGGAAGCAGGATGAGGCTGATAATATTGATTTTGTTTGCTCTAGTGATCAGGTATATAGTTGATTTGATTGACCTTTGGATCAGGTCTTAAGCAGCTTTCAGGTCTGCACTGGCTGCAGATCTGGAAGGAGAGCTCTGGAATACTGCTCTACTCTTTTTCATCATCATAGAAAAAATCAGCAAAAAGACACTTCAGAGGTGAATTATAACTTTTTTTAAAAACTGACAAACCTCCTCTCTGATATCCCAGAAGAAATACTTTGTACATATTATGATGAAAACAGTGTAATTAGTGTCATATTCTAAAGTCAGCTTTAGGAAACTCCTGATTTAGTTCTTGGGAACTCCATGCTGCTGACTTGCTTCTTCTGTCCAAGGGACACCAGCAGGGCTTTTAAAATCTTTTGAGAGAGCTATTGTGTCAGAGGCATGTGTGATTCTAATGACTGGTAAGTCAGGTCGCTTACTGGAATTAATGGAATGGCATCCTCAAGCTATGGTGCTCTTTGTGCCTCAGTAGAGAGCTCCTGCATGCACAGCCTGGCTTTCTATTGCAAACCTAAAGAAATAGTATACCTGTTGTCACAAGAACTGGACTTTAACTGCCTGTTTTCATTGCCTTGACTTATGATACTGATGAGTTCCTGCCTTCTGGCAGAGACTCAAACAGGGAAATCTGCATCTCCTCTTTCAGGATATATTTCTTTAAAAACACTGTAATCTTTTTCTCCTGGAATTTTACAAAACAGAAGCCAGAACCTCAGCCAGTGTAAATTGGCCTCCTGTATTGACTATGATAGAGGTCTGCTAATTTACATTCACTGATTATCTGCCCTATGTTTTTTAACATTGAAAATGCAGAGGGCTTTTTCAGTGACAGAAAAAGCTGTGCTTGAACTTTAAAATTACTTACACAAAAGGGAGATGAGAAATGCCTGTGTTTGTTCTTAATCCCTTACTGCTTTAAAATTTAAACAAGTGCTTTAAAAATAGTTTAGGCCAATGTTAAGCACTTTGATGGGACTAACAACATTCTCACTTTTTTCCTTTTTTCTGAGACCTTCTCCAATTTCATTTTAGCCAAGGTTAGACCTGTAAGTGCTAAGCTAACTTTGCACTGGGGAATACAGTAAGTCATATACTGAGAAAGACATTTTGGTGTTTGTCTTATTACTGTCTAAATAAGGCTGTGAGTGAAAAAAACATTAGGGCAGTTGACCTGGAAAAAGATTCACAGATAAATTGTAAGTTTATCTAATCATTGTACTCAACCTGAGAAACAAAACTGCTCTACAATCATGCCATCTTTCCCTCCCCTAGCTTTCATTCCATCAAGTCTCCAGTTACAATCATTTTATCACACAGCTGGCCTTTAGCACCCGCCTGTCTTCCTTGACAGTGGCAGTGATATGTGTCTGGCAATTTTTATTGCCCATTAACACAAAATGAGTTGCCTGACTTGGAGATTTGGGGCTTTCACTTCATTACCTTGTACAGCATTTAAATTGTCCTCCTGGTTTCCAAGCCAACCCTGCTTGGCCAGGATCAGTTGTACCTCAGTTTAATTCTGCCTGTGCCTTGTTTCCACAGCACAGACAGCTCTCTACAGGGTGACTTCTGCAGACCAAGAAGCACAGAATTATATCACACAGTAAGTTAAGGAGAACAGGCAACACCCTTCCAGTTGTTTTAGGGCTAGGTGCCTGGAGCTAACAGGAGCAAAAGTATCGTGGCTTGCTACAGTGGCATGATTCTCCAGACATTGTCCTCAGACAGGACCAAGTGACTTTTCTTGTTCCAGTAACAGGCAGCCATAGCCCTCCTGTTTGCAGGGGTGATCCTGCACTTGTCTGATTGCTTCTACCCTGTCCCTCTGTGCTGGAGGGGAGGACATGCAAATAGTGGGGAGCTCCAGCAGTGGGAGGAAGAACATGAGGCATGGAAGGCCATGTGATTCCTGGCCATAAGCCAGGAATGGCTTCTCCCCTTCTCCTCCCCTGCAGATGATTGCATTGCAGCCACACCAGCCCTTTCAGCAGGGTTTTGCCTCCACCCTCCAGAAGGGTGGTGTCAATGGAGTATGTCCATTTCTCATATGAAGGTAAATTTTGCTGCTCTGAAGAAGAAGGTAGAATTTGGTTTCACTTGCACAGCTAAAGTTTTGAGCTGTTTTTTTACCAACAGAAATTTTATTTTATGTACAGTCAGATGAAAAGACCATTGACACTCCTGTATTGGATGTAGGCTTCATGTGCCTGAGTGTGTTGATTCAGTGCAGTAGTATAGTTTCAAAAGTAATCACTTCAGTGATCTCCACTTAATGCATGTTGACTTGGTTTCTAGAGCAGCTTTTGTGCATGTGTGCTAGTTTCCATCTGTGTGAAATTAAATCAGAAGCTTTTCCCCAGAAACTTACAGATGTGCTCTAACTCTTAGTGGGGAAAACCACTAACCAGTCCTTGGAGCAGCTATGAATCACATGCATGGTGGGGAAGTTCAGTTCAAGGCATCAGACCAGATCTAGTCTGAAGGGCAAGCCCTGAAACATACATAATGTGGATGTAGGGGCATCAGCAGCTTCAGTCTGGAAATCTGCTTCTGTTTGCTGAATTATGTGTTAATGTAGATGTAGCCTTAGCTGCCTGAAGAGAGATTTATGGGCTCCTAAGATTTTCCATGGAACTAGCCCAGAGCTAGAAGGAGGAAAGGCTAAATAGTCTGTGGTAGATGATGTCCATGGGAACACCTAGAGGCTTATAGAGTTGTTTGGTGAGAATGCATGCTTCATGCCATAATTTCCTGGGAAGCAAAAAGCGCTCCACAGAACAGATGCATTTTTAGACACCCTTCCTTCATTGCCCAATTGGAGCTGTAACTTTGATTAGTTCTTGAACTTACCAGTGGGCATAAAAAGCACAGAGGCATAGACTTTATGTAGCTTTTGAATCTCGTTTATTGGTTGAGCTCAAAGTGATGAAAGTGAAGAAATCCATGTCACAGAATATAAAAGACAGTAAGTTCTAAGAATATTTTTATTGACTGGATAATTAAGCTCTGCTGCTCAGTTCCTGAATAGTTCTGGTGCTTCATTCCTGAGTAGTTATACAAATAATGCCATTTTTCTATCCTTATCTAGAAAGTAGTTATATTTAATGTTATACAAATGTATTAAACATATGCAGAACAAACAAATGGAATTTTTTGCTTACATTATTTCTGTTATAATGTAATTATTTTATAAAATTTTGATTGCATAGCCCATATAAGACCAAAAAAAAAAAAAAAAAGGAAACCCAGATGGAGAAAATAAACTTACTCTTAATTTTTTAACTTTCTTTTTCTTTCTTGTTTGTTTTTATTTTCTATGGTATCCAGTGAATGAATTCCAGATGTTTTCTCAGTCTTCCCACTTATTTCTCATACTATGCTATGTATTTAATTAGGCAATGTTTGCTGTGTCTGAAAGTTTTTATCCTTTTGAATCTGTTTTATATAATTCATATTATTATATAAATACATATAATATTATATATTGTATGTTATAGGTTGTATATGTTATACATTATACATTATATATTTTGTATGTATTTTAGATATATAATGTTTTATCTACTTTTCATGATCACAGTCTACACACAGATGAGAAGAGAATCACATACTGTAATGTCATGTGTCACATATGGCATAAAATTTCAACTGGTGACATGACTATAGCCCAGCAAATTGTGTTTCCTCTAAATGGATCTTTTTGATAACAACTTCATAGTGATTTGAAAATCAGAGCATCACAAGCCTTTTGTAATCTATTTCAATGGAAAAATCACACTGTGTCCCTAGAACATTCAATCATTAGAGGAAAAGAGATACTGTTCTTGCACGTTCTTCATAGTGTTTGGCTTCTCATCCTGTGTTTTTTGTAAAATGAACAAGAGAACATGAATGCTATCTATGAACACCTAACTCACTGCAAGCGAGAGAGATGTATTCCAATGCGTTATTACTTTATTTGAACCTTAACTGTGAGGATTTATCCAAAGTAATGTCATTTTTGAGTTTATGAAGAAGCTGATGAATTTGCTGGTAACATTCTCCATCACTTGACCACTCAGTGCAAGTGGGAACCTCAGTATAAACTCCTTATGGTTAAGGCTTTGTTTTTAGGTCACGGGGAATACTTTTTCTTCCTTTTGAAGGGAAACACTCTGATATTGGTGACATGCATACATTAGTAAGAATGGTACCAGTGTCTCCCAGAACTGGATACGTAGTCATGACGGCCCCATTAAGAAGGCGGGTGAAACTGCTGGAGTCCTACTTGTTGCACATTTTCATTCTCAATAGAATTCTAGCTGAGACCTAAGACAACTCTTTAAATTTTTAAATTATCACTAGACTAATAGAAAGACTGCAGAGAAACTGCATTATAGAAAAAGAACTATATAGCTTTACTTCAAAATTCTAAGTAGAATAGCTTAATACTTTAATGTTCTTTTATATAGACTTGTTTTTTACACAAACTCAGATTTGATAGATTTTGTAAAGGCTTCATGTTTTTAAAAAAGCATCTAAGCAAGATAATTACTCATAATTAGTGTAGAGAAAAAGGAGAAATAGCTACAAACTTGGGACATAAATGTTGACCTGCATTTTTGAAAAGGTACTGATTCCTGCATTTTTAAATGTCATTAAAGAGCTTAGAAAGGGCAAGGAGTAAGAGTGCTGTGGCTGCCTGATGCTGGCAAGACCAGAAGCCTTTATTTTCCTAAACAAGTGTATGCAGTACTGCTGTTTACAGTACTGCATATTTTATATTTAAGTGAGACCTGTAAGGCATAGTAATGAACTTTACAGAATACGTTAATATTTTGCACTTTGAAACATTTTAATAGCTAGTTTCATACATATCAAGGAGGTATTCAAGATTTCAGAAAACACTCAGCTTCCATAAAACAAATGTGAATGAAAGACTTGTATGTGCCCATGAAGTAAGGCATATTCATGGATATGACTATCAGTCTAAAAAAAAAGTGCCATAATTAATAGTACTGCAGGTACAAATGAAATAAAGACTGTTGGATTTTGATTGAGTCATTCCTGTATTGGGCTGGAGTAACTCTGGATGCAACAGTGCTGCGTAACTCTGTTGTGTGGCCTTCCTGTAGAAACCATATATGTGTACAGAAATGTCTACTTTCTGCTGTGATGTGACAGTACATACGTTCTTCAAGATGTGAGTGCAAATCACATCATCGCTCCTACCACAGAGTACCCAAGCTATGCTGTTGTCATCCCTGGGAGCTCCAGCCTTCAGCCAGGAAAGGCCCAAAAAGCTCATCAGTCAGTGTAATAATTTCTGTGACAAACATATCCTTCTAGGCACTCACCAGCCCAGGCTACTTTAAGCAGATAACTATTCAAGAGAACCTGAGCCAGATTATTTAATTTACTGTGCCTTATAGGTGTCAAGTCTGACTGGATTCTCTTTCTGCACAAAATGGCAGAAATCCTGAAATGGCAGAAAAATAACATATCCTTAATATAGCCCAGGGCTGCAGTTTCTACACAGCTGCTGAGTATTTGCCCATCCCAGCTCTTATTCTGCACAGCCAATTTTTTGTAGGATTAGGAGTTATGAGATTTAAACTCGGGCAGTCCTCTGTTGGCCTTCGTTTAACGCCACACTGCTTTGTCTTTTAGCACTCCTGCTAGCTCCTTTCCGTTCTTATCCAGCTCTCTTCACCTGCTACTTCACAATGTCTTAACAATAGCATTTGATTTACCCCGTGCACTTCTGCTGTTCCTTTATACCAATTCTTTCTGATGTGCCTTTTGTCGTGTTCCATCTCTTGTATGATTCGTTTCTGCTTCAGTTGTGCCTAATGAAGCAAAAGACATTCCTCCTCTCTTCTTTGTGTCTCAGACTGATTGTGTGTTTGATAAGGTTTCTTTCAGTAAGTACTTGCTTTCCTACTTTACTTTCCCCTTCCTGTACCTTCCCAGGAGATGAAGACCACACATTCCTGAGTTAGATTTTATAACATCTGTTTTATTGTCATTATTTTGTTGTTTTCACTCCTTCCCTTCCTTGCACTTTTCAGAGTGGTACTGCAGTATTTTCTGATCAGTTGCATACAAATGATTGTCCATTTTCATATTCTCACCGCTTCCTCTGTCTGCTAGTCTCCTCTAAAGCAGTAGCCCCATAATAATTCCCTCTACCTCCAAGATAAAAAAGCGAGCCTGAGTGTATTGCAATATCTTCCTGGAGACTTTGGGGGAAAAAACTTCTTTCAAATGAAAGTAGCTATAGTAGTCTCATGTCCTGACAATATACATATTCTTTTTTCTCTTTTACTTTCATCTGTGGACATTATTCCATTCAGCTTCTCAGCTCTTCCTGTATATCAGGTAATACATTTTATATATCTAACATTTTGTACATCTATACAACATATAGCAGTCTTAATTTACAATAGAGTGCCTTCTCCCATTTTTCCTTGCTTGTTCTTCCTGAACATGTCACATTTTTGGCAGCAATATGTCAGTCCTGTGAGTGGCTTTTAAATGGCCAATTAAACTGCTGTTTTCATTATTTACCAAAACCTGATAAACATTCAGTTTATGAATGAGTTTCTTTCTGATACTGATTTTCTCTTAAAGGCCTCAATTATGATATTTAAATCTATATTACTTGTGAGAACTTCAATATTTTTTCTTTTTGAAAGCATGAAGGTAAAACTCAGAAAGCCAATTTTAGTTCTTGAAGCTGCAAATATAAGTGACACTTGGCATCATTCAGCTTGCAGAGATGGTGAGTTGCTACTGAGCTTGAGTTTGACCTTGAATTTCTAACAGTGTGTTCTAATGCATACATGTGTATAAGATGAGAATTGGTATACTGGATTGGACCAAAGCCCAGCTAGCCTAGTAGCCTGTCTCCAGCAGTGCTGAAACTTAATGAATCATAAAATTACAAAATCATTCAGGTTGGAGGGGACATCGGAAGATCTCTAGTCCAACCTCCATCTTCTCAGTAGCCTCTTCTTAGGTATTGGAAGCCTGCTATTAGGTCTGTCTTAAGTCTTCTGTTCTCCAGGACAACAAATACAGAAATTTGAGAGAGCCTATAATATACTCTCCTGACTTCCAAGAATTTGTGTCTCAGTGCCTAAATTTCTATGCCAGGGATGATAACTTTTAATAGTCCTTTGTCCTTTTGTCTTTCATTAACTCTTTGAAAATTTTGTGGCAAAAAGCTTCATAGCTCAGCTACGTTACCTTTTTTGTTTTGACCCATCCAATCACTAGTTTTATTTGATGACTCCTTCTTCTGTTGGAAGAAAGACGATACAGTCTATTCAGTGGCATAATGATGCTCTCTGTTTTCTTCTTAATACTTTTAAACATTGTTTGTTTTTCTGATAGTTACTGAGTACTGAGCATAGAAACATCTGCTATAATCCTTGAACTCATTCCTGTGGGGTACTGGTCCATTAGCATTTTTGTATTCTCTTATGCAGCACTTTACATTTATCTTTACTGAATCTTATCTACCATTTTAACATCCAGTCACTATGTCTCATGCTTTCCTTCTACACTTCATAGCTGATGCTTATCTTTACCATCCTTGAATAATGCAATAGTCACAGGAAACACTGTCACCTTGCTATTTTCTAAAACTTTGAGCAGCAGAGTCCCAGCATGCATACATGTAGACCTTCTTCAAGGGATCATATTAATGCTACCCAGTGTATCCTATCTTTATCCTGTCTTTAATTCATGAGTAAATGTTCTCTCTTATTCAAAGTCCCCACAAGAGCTTCTGATGAAACACCTTGTTGGATGCGTTTTGGAAATTCAGGTAGACTGCAGCAGCTGTGTCGTGGTTTAACCCCAGCTGGCAACTAAGCACCACACAGCTGCTCGCTCACTCCCCCCCAGCAGGATGGGAGGGGAAGAGTAAAAGGAAGGGTAAAAGTGAGAAAACTCATGGGTTGAGATAAGAACAGTTTAATAATTGAAATAAAATATAATAATAATTGAAATAAAATATAATAATAATAACAACAACAATAATAATAATAATAGTAATGAAAAGGAAAATAGCAGAGAGAGAAATAAAACCCAAGAAAGACAAGTGATGTAAACGAAAACAATTGCTCACCACCAACCGACCAATGCCCAGCCAGTCCCCAAGCAGTGGCCCCCCGGCCAACCTTCCCCCCTAGTTTTATTGCTGAGCATGATGTCATATAGTATAGAATATCCCTTTGGTCAGTTGGGGTCAGCTGTCCCAGCTGTGTCCCCTCCCAAATCCCTGTGCCCCCCCAGCCTCCTTGCTGGTGGGGTGGTGTGAGAGGCAGAAAAGGCCTTGACTCTGTGTAAGCGCTGCTCAGCAATAACTAAAACATCCCTGTGTTATCAACACTGTTTTCAGCACAAATCCAAAACATAGCCCCATACTATGAAGAAAATTAACTCTACCCCAGCCAAAACCAGGACATTCTCCACCCTTTATTCCATACCATTGACATCATGCTCAGGTCTCACACTATCCAATACAACCTCATTACCCACCCCCCCCCTTCCCTTTGTTTTATATAATACACAGATATCATCCCCTTAGTCTATGGACCACCCCTGTGAAATGTCTGTTAAATGTCCACAAATAGCCACAAAATGTCCATTGAGTTAACTTAGTCCATGACTTTGGGCTCCGTCTGTTATGGTGGTCACTCAGGACAGGAGAGGTGGTGTGTTGCGTGGAGTTATTGGGCACCAAAGCCAGCTCAGGTCGGGTCACTGCTGCACTTGCACTGCTTCTTGTGAGGCTTGTCCTCCACTGGTTCAGGTGGTTCCTGCTATAGTAATTCCTATAATATGCAACTGAAATAATGGGTTACAACAATTTAAAGGTATATCCATTACAGTCTCCATCCCTGGTTGCTTTGGGCCAGGTTATAGGGTTTAACATTGCAATGAACTCCTCCCCTTGCTCCTAGCCTGGCTAGCAGCAAGGGGTTCCTGCTATAGTAATTCCCATAACATGCAACTCAAATGCCGGGTTACAACATTAAAGGTATTTCCATTACAATCTCCACCCCTGGTCCCTTTGGACCAGACCGTTGGGTTTAACATTGCGATGAACTCCTCCCCTTGCCCCTAGCCTGGCTAGCAACAAGGGGTTCCTGCTACAGTAATTCCTGTAACATGCAACTCAAATCAGGGATTATTTTCACCCAGGATTAAATTACTTTGAGGTACACATTGGACTCCCCATCCTTCTGCATTACCCACCATGTGTATCCAGGTCCTTGAGCAAAAAGAATCCCACGAACAGGTTTACCCTTTCCTGAGGAAGGAATAACCCAGACTTTTTCCCAACAAATTCCTTATATATACTAGGGGGATCTTATCTCCTTCCACATTGCACAGGGATTTTGACTGGGCAGGGCCAGGTCGACTGGCAGATCCTCTAGTGTTAACTAGCCAAGTGGCTTCTGCTAAATGTGTATCCCAATGCTTGAATGTCCCAGCACCCATTGCTCTCAGTGTAGTTTTTGCCAGTCCATTGTATCATTCAATTTTCCTGGAGGTTGGTGCATGATAGGGGATGTGATACACCCAGTCAATGCCATGCTCCTTGGCCCAGGTGTTTGTGAGGTTGTTTCGGAAATGAGTCCCATTGTCCGATTCAGTTCTTTCAGGGGTGCCATGTCACCATAAAACTTACTTTTCAAGGCCTAGGGTAGTGTTCCGGACAGTGGCATGGGTCACAGGGTATGTTTCCAACCATCCAGTAGTTGCTTCCACCATTGTAAGCACATGGTGCTTGTCCTGTTGGGTTTGTGGGAGCATGATATAATCAATCTGCCAGGCTTCCCCATATTGATATTTCAGCCATCGTCCTCTGTACCAAAAAGGCTTTAGCCGCTTAGCTTGTTTGATTATGGTGCATGTTTGACATTCATGGACAACATGGATAAAGATGCAATGGCATCAATAGTCAAGTCCACCCCTCGACCACCAGCCCATCTATATGTTGCATCCCTTCCTAAATGTCCTGATGTGTCATGGGCCCATCGAGCTATAAATACCTCACCCTTATGTTACCAGTCCAGATCCACCTGAGCTACTTCATTTCTAGCAGCCTGGTCCACCTGCTCATTTTTTTTATGCTCTTCAGTGGCATGACTCTTGGGTACGTGAGCATCTACGTGACATACTTTCACAATCAGGTTCTCTACTAGAGCAGCAATAGCTTGCCATAATTCGGCAACCCAGATGGGTTTGCCTCTGTGCTGCCAGTTGTTCTGCTTCCATTGCTGTAGTCACCCCCACAGGGCATTTGCCACCATCCTTGAGTCAGTATAAAGTACTGGCCATTTTTCTTGTTCAGCAATATCCAAAGCCAGCTGGATGGCTTTCACCTCTGCAACTAACTCAATTTACCTTCTCCTTCAGCAGTTTCTGCAACTTGTTGTGTAGGACTCCACACAGCAGCTTTCCACCTTCAATGTTTTCCCACAATATGACAGGGTCCATCAGGAAACAGGGCATATTGCTTCTCATTTTCTGGTAATTTATTATACAGAGGGGCCTCTTCAGCATACGTCACCTCTGGTGACACTCTGAAATTTTGGCCCTCTGGCCAGTCCATGATCAATTCCAGGATTCCCAGGCGGTTGGGGTTTCCCATTCGAGCCCATTGCATTGTCAGTGTAACCCACTTACTCCATGTAGCATCAGTTGCATGATGTATGGAGGGGACCCTCCCTTTGAACATCCAGCCAAGCATAGGCAATCGAGGTGCCAGGAGGAGCTGTGCTTCAGTACCAACTACTTCTGAAGCAGCTCGAATTCCTTCATATGCTGCTAATATTTCTTTTTCAGTTGGAGTGTAATGGGCTTCAGATCCCCTATATCCCCAGCTCCAAGACTCTAGAGGTCGACCTCAAGTCTCTCCAGTTGCTTTCTGCTAGAGGCTCCAGGTAGGGCTATTGTCCTGTCTGAGGTGTAAAACACGTTTTTCACATCTTGTCCTGTCCAGACTGGTCCAAGTGCTACTGCACGAACTATCTCTTGTTTAATTTGTTCAAAGGCTTGCTGCTGCTCAGGGCCCGATTCAAAGTTATTCTTCTTCTGGGTCACTCGATAGAGAGGGCTTACAATCAGACTGTAATTTGGAATATGCATTCTCCAGAAACCCACAACACCTAAGAAAGCTTGTGTCTCTTTTTTGTTAGTTGGTGGAGACATAGCTGTTATTTTATTGACCACATCCATTAGGATATGACAACACCCATCTTGCCATTTTATTCCTAAAAACTGGATTTCCTGTGCAGGTCTTTTGACCTTACTTTGTTTTATAGCAAAACCAGCTTTCTAAAGAATCTGGATTATTCTTCTCTCCTTCTCAAACACTTCCTCTGCTGTGTTGCCCCACACAATGATGTCACCAATATACTGCAGGTGTTTGGGAGCTTCACCTTGTTCCACTGCAGGCTATATCAATCCATGACAAATGGTAGGACTGTGTTTCCACCCCTGGGGCAGTCGATTCCAGGTGTTCTGGATACCTCTCCAGATGAAAGCAAACTGTGGCCTGCACTCTGCTGCCAGAGGGATTGAGAAAAACATGTTGGCAGTATTAATTGTTGCACACCATTTGGTGGCCTTTGACTCCAGTTCATATTGGAGTTCTAGCATGTCTGGTACTGCAGCACTCAGCGGTGGCGTGACTTCATTCAGGCCTCAGTAGTCCACTGTTAGCTTCCACTCTCCATTAGATTTTTGCACTGGCCATATGAGACTGTTAAAGGATGAACGAGTCTTACTGGTCACTCTTTGACTCTCCAGTCGCCGGATCAACTTATGGATGGGAACCAGGGAGTCTTGGTTGGTGCGATATTGTTGCCAGTGCACTGTCATGGTAGCAATTGGCACCTGCTGTTCTTTAACCTGCAGCAACCCCACCACAGATGGATCTTCTGAGAGACCAGACAAGTTAGACAGCTGTTTAATCTTCTCCATACTCAAGGAAGCTATACCAAAAGCCAACTGGTATGCTTTTGGGTCTTTGAAGTAGCATCTCCTCAGGCAGTCTATGCCAAGGATACATGGACCCTCCGGACCATTCACAATAGGATGCTTTTGCCACTCATTCCCAGTTAGGCTTACCTCAGCCTCCAATACAAACAGTTCTTGGGATCCTTCCAAGAAATACAGAACTCCAGAAATACAGATGGATTCTGCCCCTTTGTAATCTGATGGTTTTAGGGTACACTGTGCACTGGTGTCCACTAGAGCTTTATACTCTCGTGGGGCTGATGTGCCAGGCCATCGAACCCAAACAGTCCAGTAAACCTGGTTGTTCCTTTCCTCTGCCTGGCCCCTCTATTCCTGGTTGGAGTCTTCATTACTTGATTTTTGTAACTGCAAAACAGAAGTCCCTTCATTAGGGTCAAAAGTACGATCAGCCCTTCTACTCTGCCCAACAGACGCTGGAGTAGTAATTTTCCTGGATGGATGTTTTTTGGCTGTTTTTTTACCTTGCAGTTCCTATACCCGAGCTTCTTGTCTCCAGGTAGGTTCACCATCCCTCTTCCTCATGTGCTCCCCCTGGTCACGCAGGAAGAACCACAGGCTTGCACATGGTGTGCACCACCAGTACCCTTTCCCTTGAACAGAAAAAGGCTGACTCTTAATAGCTGAGGCCTTGGTTGGACTGTGTGAGGAAGACCTACCCGTCTTGGCTTGCTCAGACATTTTTTGGGTTAGCCTGTCCACAGCTGAGACACGGGCCCACATGGAGGAAGCAAGATTATCTTCGTATTCTTGGAATTGGCTAGCCAGTTCATCTATAGTTGGTGCCTCCATGTCCAGCTCATTATCACTAGGGTGTGGGTGTATGATGTTGGTGTATTTCGTACAAACTTTCACCATGTGGGTTGTGTGCACTGGATTTCACCCAGGTCTTTGCATGCCTGGTTTTCATCCAGGTTGTTATAGATCACCTCCAACATGGCTAATTCCCTGAGATACTGGATATGTCCCTCAGTGTTGGTCTATTTGCTTCGGGAATTTGAAAGTTCTTCCTTGAAGGGATACCTGTCCTTCACACTTGACAGGAGTCGCTACCAAAGGTTGAGGACTCCTGCCTTTTTTCCAATCCCTTTGTCAATGGCTTTATCCTTAGCAAGGGATCCTAGCTGCCAGGCTTGCTTACCTTCTAATTTCTGACTACTGGCCCCAATTTCCCAGCATCGGAGTAACCAGCTGAGAATTAGCTCACCTGGTTGACGGCTAAAATATTTTTGCGTATCTTGCAGCTCATTTAGGGATAGGGATCAGGTGGTTTCTGTCTCATTTATCATTTCAGTCTCTTCCTATTCCTGTTCTTGTGACTGCTCTGCTGCAGAGCAGTCTGCCTCTTCTGATTCTTTCTCCTGCTCCCTCTTAGGAGAAGCTTCTTCATCCCTTACTAAATGAGCTGACTTCCGCTTCCATTGTTTCTTTTTAGTTATAGGGGACACTGATATAGTGTCTGGTTTAGCCATAGTGTTTGTCGGTATGTTTTTCCTCTCTTCTCCCTGAGGGTGCTGCATAATATTAAGCAGTGCTTGGTGGATGCTGGCCAGGGCCCCGCACAGTGTGGTAAAGTTTTACATCTTTGGAATGATCACAGCATTTTTTTTTTTTCAAGCATTCTATCACTTCATCAGGATTCTGCAGTTGTTCGGGAGTGAAGTTCCAGACCACTGGAGGTGAGAAGTTCTCTAGATACCTGCCCATATTCTCCCACATGCCGTGCCACCCATGACCATACTCTTGTGGAGTCTGGGTCATATTCCTAAATTACTTGTTAACCTTAGACAAAATTGAAGCAATATTCCTAAGAAATACCAATAGAAGTATTTTAACTACCCAAGGATGTTCAAGATACTGAGAAATTATTGTAACGAGGGAGAAAACATCACAGAAGAAGGTAGCAAAGGTGCCATTCTGTATTTCCTCCACAAAAAACCTCTCAGAGGAAGAAGTATAATTGTTTGTGTCCATGAGATGGTACCTGAAGTACAGTAATGTCTTCAGTACAGAGCCCAAATACCAGATTAAGCTCAAGGTCAGTGTTTTAATAACAAATTTCCCAGGCAAAACATCACTAATCACTACGGAGCACAGCAAACTGCAAAAGCCAACACCAATCTTTAACATGTACAGCAAAAAAAAAGAGCATGGTGCAGATCAGATAAACTAATACTGAGAACAGATGAACCAATATTGTGACCCACAACTGTTAACAAATATAAATCCCTTCTAATACGCTCTGGTCAATCTGTTTTTATCTCAAACCCTTTGAAGCAAAAAGGACTGTTGTGGTTTAACCCCAGCTGGCAACTAAGTACCATACAGCCACTCACTCACTCCCTGCCCAGGAGGATGGCGGGAAAGAGAATTGGAAGGGTAAAAGTGAGAAAACTCGTGGGTTGAGGTAAGAACAGTTTAGTAATTGAAATAAAATATAAAATATAAAATATACAATATAATAATAATAATAGTAATAATAATAATAATGAAAAGGAAAATAGCAAAGAGAGAGAAATAAAACCTAAGAAAGACAAGTGATGTAAATGAAAACAATTGCTCACCACCAACCAACCAATGCCCAGCCGGTCCCTAAGCAGCAACTCCCCGGCCAACCTTCCCCCTAGTTTTATTGCTGAGCATGATGTCATATAGTATAGAATATCCCTTTGGTCAGTTGGGGTCATCTGTCCTGGCTGTGTCTCCTCCCAGCGTTTTGTGCACCCCCAGTCTACTCGCTGGTGGGGTGGTGTGAGAGGCAGAAAAGGCCTTGAGTCTGTGTGAGCACTGCTCAGCAGTAACTAAAAAATCCCTGTATTATCAATATTGTTTCCAGCACAAATCCAAAACATAGCCCCATACTAGCTACTGTGAAGAAAATTAACTCTACCGCAGCCAAAACCAGCACAAGCTGTGTATCTCCTGTTAACAAGCTTGTTGCCTCCTTCAAAGAATGCCAGGAGGCTTGTAAGGCAAAGCCTTCCATCCCAGTAATGCCTTGAGCTCTTCTGCAATATATTGCATTTGTTCGTGTGTCTGCTGATTCTCTTCTTTGCTGTAATTACCATCACTTTGTCCAGTGCAGATGATAAGCTTACTAGTCCCTAGCTCATTGGGTCTGTCCTGGAACCCATTTTAAAAACTGGCATCACACTGCCCACTTCCAGTCCATAGGCACTCAGGCACTTCTAATTCAATGGTTGCACATGACACTTACTAGCTGAGCTATTTTATCCTTGAGTTTCTTGGTGAATGACATCTGGTCCTGGCTGTTATCACTCATTTTATCTATTTCTTCCATAGCTTCTTCTACCAACACTTAAATTTGAGTCAGCTTCTGTAATGACTTGCTGGCGAAGAAGGTTTCTGGCCTGAGAGCCTTTTCATGTGCATCCACAGTGAACACAAAAATAGAGGATTAATTTTGTTTCTTTTTTATGGCCCTGTCTTCCCTGAGTGCTCCTTTTATCCTCTGAATATCTGCTGGTTCTTTGGACTCCCTGACAGACTTCCTGTGCCTAATATCTTTGAAAAAATATTTATTGTTTTTTGCAAACGTTCTTCAAGTGGTCTTCTGGTTTGCCTTACTGTGTTTTTATATTTAACCTGCCAAAGTTTCCTCCACTCTAGTTTCCATATTTGGACACCACTTCAATGTTTTCAAACTTGCCTTCTTGCATTTACTAATCTTTCTTGCACTGTTGTTTAGCCATGCTGGCTTCCTTTTGCTTTTCTCAAATCTTTCATGACAGGAAGTATGCATATCCTTTTTACCTTCAGTATAGTCTCTAAATTGTGCTCATGCTGCTGGCAGAGATTTAACTCTTTTAGTCAGTTTTTTATCATCTTTTAGCTACCCTTTTTAGCATGTTTTTAAGAGGCTTCATTATTCCTGGGTAATTCTTCTTTCTGGAGTTGTCCACAATCATAATTAGTTTTTTACCTTTTTGTTGTTGCTGCTGCCAATGTTTTAAAGCATATTGTGGTCACTTTCACAGAGTTGTTCTTTGTCAGTAAATCATGATGAAGACAGCTGAGTTGAATAGAAATAGAACATATCTCCAGAGGGTAAAAACACACAAAATTTTTGTCCAGTTTCTTGAGTACCATTATTTCCCCTAAAAGCTTTCCTAAGAATTCTTCATTTTGGAATTGAGCTTCCCTCTAAGCTCCAGGCTGGAGACAGGCTAAATGATCCTGTGTAGTGCAATCTACTGCATCAGTGTCTATCTGTTTAAGACTGTGAGTGAAGCATACAGGCAATTATTTTAACAATGCTTTAGTATATCTGGTTAGACTCTGTTGCAGAAGCATCCTGCCTATGTCTTGGCACAGTCATATGCTAATAAATGTCAGAAGAGCAGAATAAAACAAGCTGCTTGGACCCTAGGGATTCACCTAACCTGGAGGAATCTTCATGAGACTCTAAAACACAATTATAGCCCTTTTGTCTCACTGCCTTCAATCTGACTAATTTTATTTTAATATAATTAGTAACGTATGTTCAAAATACATAAAATAGAGCATACATTTTTCAAATGGATTGATCATATCTACCTTTACCCTCTCTTTATAAATATTCTCTTATCTCCCATAATTGACTTGGTGAAATAACATGCTGAATTTACTCTAGGAAGCACCGTGATACCCACCAAAATAGCAATATTTTCACCGTTGTCTCTAATTAACCAGAGAACAGTTGTGTTAGTAGTGCTGGCCACCTCTGACTATTTTTATTAATATGGGATGTGATTCATTGGTGACTGAACATACGGTACAGAGTATATCAGCTTGTTTTGCTTGATGTTTCTTACAGAATTAATAACCTCTGTTACTTTTCTTTAAAAGGTAAACTGCACAAGTTCATCTTTTTCCCAAATATGTTCCAAGTGCATAAGACAGCAAAATAAATCCACGTAGGTATGTTAATACTCTCCTAGTCCTATTGCTCTAAAAAGTTTCTTCTTCAGCTAATCAAAATATGACTGCACATTTTTAACAAGTCTTCTTCAGCCCAGCTGGAGCCCTTGCTTAGATAACACTATATAGCCCCAGAAAAGGAAAAAAGATAGAGTGTTTAGTCTAAGTTAAACTGTTCTAGATATTTCATTCAGAGGACTTCAAGCAGGAGCATAAGGCTGCAACATAATTTTTAAGGTAATCTGTACTGGCATTGCCAGGATCCTACTATTTGTTCTCTCCAGCTCTATACTCCACACCCCTCATGTCAGCACTTGCAGTCATCTGATTCTGCAAAAAAAGAGTCTGTTCAAAAAGCTATGTTGACAAAAGGACATTTAACTTTTTTTTTTTTTTTTTGAAGGAGTTAATTTTCTGCTGGGCTGGCTCTCAGATCACCATGGATTTAGAAAAGAATGGAAACTGCTGGTAAGGACAGAGGAGGAAACAGCAAAAGCAGAAGTTTCTGAAGCTATATCTGACTTACATGGACTTTGACTTCACTGTTAGCTAGATCTTTGTGACAATGAGCATTAGTAAAACCTTTGAGATTGCTTACTGCCATCTTCCAAGGCACCATCTATCCATCCTTCATGGCAGTCGCTACAAAGGAAGAGAACCTGAAACAACATAAAATAGCTGGGATAAACAGGAAAAATATTTGCTGTAGTGACTGTGGTAGAAAGTTGTATTTTGAAGGGTGGAGAAAGAGCTTTTTTTGCAAAAAGAGGAAAGGAGTAAGCAAGGAAAGGCAAGCAACTGAACTGGCCTTCAGTTATGGTTTTTCCTACCTGCTTAAGAAAACTGGAATTTTCCCCAATTTCCACATTCTCTCACAACCTTGCTAGAACTGATATATTCACTGAGACATCACAGTTGTTTTCCCTATATCTGCAGTTGGCAGAAGACATTTTTAAATAAATCTGGGTGAAGGGATTGGCACTACAGTGATTTACACTGCGTATTATATTTTTAGGAAAGAAAAAATAAAACCACTTTCTTTCAATGAAAGGGCAGGCTGTGAGAAAACCACCAGAAGTTGTGCAATTCACATGATTATGAAATCTTCACATTTTTGCCGAGGATGTGATGTATCTAGATGCCAAGTCTGGAACTCATGTCTTTTTGTGTCACAGTAGGCTAACTCTCTATTTACCACAGAGACTATCCCACAACTCACTTCAGAAAATGGAGCCAAAGCAGGATTGTATGTCTACAAATGCTGTTAGCTAAGATGGGAAGCTCAGCGAGTAAATATCAAATATCTCTTATTTCCTGTCATGTACTATCTTCATAATTGCGTATGACAATTCTCTGAGTTTTACTTCAACTTACTGCCTATTGAATCTGTCCCTTCTCTTTTTAGAAGAACAAACCTGGTTAATTTTTTTATGTTCCCAGTTTCAGTGGCTGCACCACATTGGATCAGAGCCTACTGCAGCTGCAGCTACTTACCAAAAACCTGCAGCTACTTACCAAAAGCCATGTTTGAGAGAAGAGTTTACCAAATCTTCCTTCTTCCCACTCTTCCCTCATGAGGGTCAACACTTAAGGAGTAATAGTGCATGTTACCCCTGCTCTTAGTGGATGACTCCTTTGTCTTTCTTGATGAATGGGGCTTCAGCTGAAGAACACTCTAGTGACTGAAGAAAAGGACATAAGCTGGTTGCATTCAAAGCACTGTTGGCTGTACAGTGTCCCTGGTTGAAGTATGGAGCCGTTAAATAATAAGCCTATGTACAAGCTCAGTAACTGCTGGTTTGCAGAGTATCTGGATGACTGCTCTTTGATTTTGGCTGCTCCCACTCCCAAACATTTTGTATTGGATCTTCATGTGTGCTGAAAAGAGAATATAGAACTTTGGCTCCACTGGTATTTCCTTCTCTTTTTCTGTATAATAAAATAGCTTGCTTTAGCCTCTTGTTTTCAGGATTTGAAATTCACATAAGAGACCAGTTTGCTGTCAAGATGTCTATGAGAAATATTTGAAACATTTTTAGTTTGGTTAGCTTGATTGCTTACCCCAAATATATTGTAATATTCTACAACTTTTTAGTTTGCGGTGTGGTGCCAGAAATGAAATCTTTTTAGTTTTCAACTAAGCTACCTTCCTGGTACTTCTTTAATGACTGCAATGCAAGGAGTCTGAAGGTGTTAAATGAAGGAAGCTAATGGGGACATGCATTGAAAAACTTCAAATCTCTTAACATGATTAGATTTAGTTTCAGTTTGGAAGTGGGGCAAAACTGACAGAAAGAGGAACAATATTTTACAAAACACACAAAGGAATTCTAAATTCTAACAAACGTTAAGTTTTCTTAAATTTCAATCAGTTAAAAGAAGAACTAGGCCTGGCCAAGCATCCTGCAGGAGGGAGCAGACTGTCCCACAGCAACCCCACCTGTCAGCAGATGGTCGAGGTGGCTGTTGTCCTCAGTGGTCTCCTAAGAAGCCCTTGTCTTCTTAGGGAGAAGTCTTCTTGGGAGCTGCACACCTGGTTTCAGAGATTTCATTGGACAGATCTCTGCTGGTGGTGAGGACAAGTGGAGACCTTCCCAGGCAAGGGCAAGTGGGATTTATGTGGCAGGCAGGAGGAATTTGGGAAGCAGCATGGTGATTTTGAGGGAACAGCTTCAGAGGAAGGGGGCTGCAGTGCTAATGCCTAGAGCTTGGGCCAGACCTGAGAGGTAGGAGCCTGGTAGATTAGAAGCGTGACTCCTGACATTGTGGGGAGTGAAAAAGAGGTGAAAGAGGAGAGCTTGGTTCTTGTGAGAAGCATTTTTACAGCCAGCTAATTGTATGATAAATCTTGCTAGTGAGCTGGGCTTGGTTTTTAGTTTGATGATGTCATAGCTAGAGATCCATCTCTATCTGTGATGTCTATAATCGTAGACAGAGAGGGATAAAGAGCACTGAAAATTTAATTAACAATGGAATGGCGCTGTGAACATAACTAAGGAGATATGGCGTTACAAACTGATCATCGTGGGTTTTTTTTCTGATTAAGCGTAAAAGCTTATTCTTAAATTTCAGTTCTGGATTTCCTAATGTTACTGTAGAATTACACTGACATTAGTTATGTTGTTTTACATGACTATGTTTAAGATATTGGTAATAATATATTTTATTATTTTGTATAAGTCATGGAAATACAGAGTCCTGGAGACTGGTATTGGAGAGATTTGTAATTAAAATTGGACTGTAAAAACAGCACACTTACTCCATGCATCTGACCTCTGCATATTAGGACCTAATGTTTATTTTTATGTCAAAGACAATTTTTTACATGTTTTTATAACTGTTGCTGTGTGAATTAAATATCTGGTTTGTAAATTCAGTGATGGAAATTTGACGATAAAATCGTATAATATATTAACATTTTATAATTTCCTCTGCCCTTCACATGTTATTTTCCTATGATTGTAAGCACTTCTACACAGAGGCTATGGATTGGATTGCACCCCTGGTTGCAGCGCTGTGTGAGGACAGCCAAGACAGCTCTAAAGAATACCATCAGCAATCTGGCACAGCACTCAGGTTGGTTAAATCTCTGACATACAAAGTACAGTGGTTTGCACTGGATCTTGTGACTGTGGCTAGGTATGTTCTGATTCTTGTTTACAGCTAGCTCATGTATCACATCAATACACTGCCATCTGTGTTGTATGTCAGGCTATTTTTCTGTGTTTATTCTGGACACTTGGATAGCTCGTTGAGATCTAATTGGGTCCTAAGGGGATACACACATACGCGCACATATTTAATATTTATCTTCTGCATCGTGACAAAAAAAAAAAATTCATGTTCCACTGTGAAATTCTGAGGTTAGTTAAACCTATATACTCCACTGAAAACTCTGGGATTTAGATACGTAAATTTTATTGTTGGAATCTTGAGGTCTGGTCTTAAGCCTGTTTGTTGAATATATTTCGGGGGATATATTTCTACTAACGATTTCTCAGATCATGTTTGCGCCAGTTCTTTGACATACACATAAGAAAGCCCACAGTGTGACATTTCAGAACAAGTATGCAAGGCTGGCACAATTACAAGAACATTTATTATTTGTAAACTGAACAGATAAAACACAAAAAATTAGAAACATAATGCCAGTTCCACAATTTTAAGAACAGAGTCATTGGATCTTAAAAGACCAAAGATCCACCTTTATAAATAGATTTAGATAGGAATAAAATAAGTCTTTCCTTTCAGATATGTGCAGATGTCTGAGGTGAATTTTAACAGCTTCTGTCCTTAACTTTCTTTTGGGGAGGGCAGACTAAGATTCCTGATGTTGTCAAAGTAGGGAATTACTTCAGTTCCTTCCTCCTAAGACAGGAATGACAAAAATATTATATATAACCTCCAGATATCAAAGGAGGAAGTTACACCTATTAGTAGTGTGAAGAATAATATAATCATCCTTGGCTTTTCCTCCCTGGAAATGACTTCAGGGACAGAAAACTGTAAAAGTACTTAATGACTCTGTGGATCTCTCCTTTAGCCATCTGAGAGATTAAAACAACGTTTAGTTCTACCTCCGTTACCATGCTGCTCACATACAGCCATGTGTTTTGTAGCAAAACTAAAGGAAACCTTTAAGATGCATACTAGCATTTATTGTATAGCCACCAGAGCTGTGTTGCTAGAACTGAACCACTTCATTGTGGGATTTTATTTAACTCTGGCCAAGAGTATAGCAAAGCAGATTGTGCAACATTCTGTTTTTACGGTTTCTGTATAAACATATTAAATAGATTTTTAATAAGAACTTCACAATACAGTCATTTATTAGTAACAAACAGTGAATTTATACATCTGTTTTGTTAGTGACTTTTAGAAATTCTGATTATGGGAAACTTGCAAGATTAAACCTAAATATTCTAATTCTAAACATTACCAGAATTGAGTGAGACTCAGGCCGTGCCAGCTCCACTGCAGACTTTCAGAAAAAATGTCTCTTGTGAATATATATGTTTCTGCCCATTCATTCAAAGCATGGCCTCTTTTCTTTCTAGTATGTTCACTAACTTGAAGCCAGGACCATTCCTCTTTCCCAGCCTTGATTTCTCTTCCCAGTCCATTTTTCTGGCACAGACAACTCTATTTCCTTCTTTCTGGCTTTCTTCTCATCTACATATCTCTTCCTTACAATTGTCTTCCACTCATAGTCTTTCTCTCTGGACTCCACATTCCTCCTCATCAACCCTTCTTCAACTCCTCAGATGACCTTCCTAGTCACCACATCTTGCCTTGTCCCCACTGCTTTAAGAGAGTTGTCTCTCTCTTATTTCCAGGCTCTCAAACCTTCCCATCTCTCTGTGCCACACTCCCCCAATTGCAACTGCAGATCTTAACTTGTCCCAGTGCCAGACTTCAAACAGTCCATAGGTCCTGCTTGCAGCTTTCCCTTTTTCACTCACCTAGAGATTCACAAAAATGTGAGTACTTGCCCAAGTACTCTCCCAGTAGGCACATAACCAGCATCACCTGCTGGTTAAAAATTTTGATATTTATAAACTGTGTGTGCTTACATTTCCCCTTGTCTCCTGAATGAGGTTCCTGGGTACCAGTCCTTTAGAACTGCCAGAGTCTTGATAGGACTGAGTAGCTGGTTGCTGTGCTCACCTGAGATCATCTGCCAAAGTGTCCCTCTGCACTTCTTCCCAGCAGAGTCCAGCTCATTGCAGGTTTCCAGACTGTACCTCTTGAATTTAGCCCTGCACACGATGGCACCTCCCCCATCTTCTTGCTCAAGGGCAGAGTAGTCCAAATTCTCTTCCAGAATGTGGGACACCCAGATTTGATTCCCACCTCTTCCTATGGTTCAATCTCTGTAAAGCACTCTGGAGTAAGGCTGTCTTTACTGCTGAGCCAGTAGGCTAACACCAGCCTTGAGCCCACCGTTTGATTCAATGCATAAACAATATGCACAATGGGAGAGTTTGAACTCAAATGTGAGATGGAAGTCTGTGCTAACATGGCAGCATAGAGATACCCTCTCAGTCTCTCCTGTTGGCGTCTGTTCCATTTTGTAGGGAACAGCTATATTTTACAAGAGTAGAGAGGGAAGAAAGTGAGTGAGTGAAAGAGAATGTCTTCCAAACTTGTGAGTCTGCCAGCTGGAATGGCAGCATATCAAAAAGAACATAATACATATGCAACACAATATAAATTACTAAATCACATGACTCTCACAAAGGGAGAGTGCCCTCCTTTTAGTATGTGTCAGAATTCAGATTGTTGCAAACTACTGTGCCGCTGCAGAACATTTCTTACAGGTATCAGACAATGCTGTCTAGTGAGGTTTTAAAATATTTTTGTTGTAGTTTTCTAAAGCATGATCATCTGTTATTGTTTGTATAAATGTCAGAATAATAATTCCAGAGACCACAAATCTGTGGTGTTTATTGCCATCTAAAAATGTGTGTAAAAGTAAGAACACATCACAGCCTTAAAATCTTCTAAGTCAGTCTTTTTGTTTGATCCCACAAGTTTGAAATAGGAAAAGAAAAAGCCACAGTCATATTGATGATGGTCTCCATCTGTGCCATTAAGAATTACGATTTGTAACACTTTTCACTTTCTTAGTCATAGTGGTCTCCATTGTTCCAGTTCTTTTGGGAGTCTGCTCTAAAATGTAATGGTCTTTACAGTTTTTTTTCATTATACTCTACTAAAATTCTCTTACTACATCCTCATATCAACTTAAATTTTGGTTCTGTTCTTAGTGCCTTATCCTCTACTAATATAAATTAGCATAGCTACTCTGTTCTCAAATAAACTGCACAGATTTATACTAGCTGAGGTTTTGTTTCCAAGCATTTGGACATAAATAATGACTGTGAATAATAGTCTTTTTCTCTAACCATATCTTAATAAAGAAAAAAAAAAGCTCCATTAATTTCTTCTTGTAAGTCTTCCTCCTTTAAGCACTTTAAAAATTTGTGGTTCTCTGAACACTTTGCAGTTTGTCCATGTTTTTATTTTTCTGACATACATTTTATTCCACATGTAGTGTCACCACAGTAATGGAGAAAGTGACTTTTACTTCCCTGTAGTGTGACTTGATTCTTCTCTGTGTGAAACGTAAATTGTGCTAGCATTTTTGCTGCCAAATCTCTCACATTTAATTTGTTGAACATGGTGTCTTTCAGACATACAGCACATCTCGACAAGTATCTTGTTTCTATATTTTCTTTTCCAAAATTTATTGTAGTTATTTGCATTTGGAGCAGATTCTGATAGTTCTGATAAAGCTGGAACAATTGGCATTTTATTTCAGCAAGTTTGATAGTAATATAAGAAGATACTCAAGGTCAGGAAGTCTAACAGTCTGTTTCTTGATATACTCTCCATGTTTCTACTCTTACTCAGGTCTTTATAGTAATCTGTTATTCTCAAATGTGTTGGAATTCCTAAGTGAGTATACCCTCTGACTTTTGTATTTTAGCTTTTATATATTGCTGATATTCCAGTAAATGGTATTGCAGAGAGCTCAAAAGACTGAGAAGGATGTAATACACAAAAACTAGAGAATACAGATAAATTAATAGATATATTATTATATATTTTTATATGTTGTCTTTACATGTACGTGACAAAATAATGATATGACTGCCTATTAACCACTCTGAGTTGTCCACTTTCTTAAAGATATCATGAGGAGTCTTAAGGAAAATGTCGATGGATTCTTTAAAGAATATTTGGGTGTTGTAATGAGTTAAAATAATTTAAAAGCATTCATTTTTAAGTGGAACTGTAGATAACAGAGAAACATCTATAATCAAATGTTGCTTTTCCGGAAGAGTAGGAGCTGTCTTAAGGTATGGCTGAATAACTTTCAGGACACTAGATTAGTAGAGAGGAGTAAAACCTTTGATGCTGAGAAGCAACAGCTTGAATTTTATTCAGTGGAGAATTCAGAGTAGGCATAGAAAGGTCAGGGTGGTAGGAAAAAATACGTCCAGAGTAGATTGAGCAAGGTAGGTGTCAGAAAACTCAAAAGAAAGGATGCTTGTTTGAGTAAAGAAGTTCAGAGATGAAGATTGGAACAAATCTCTGCACGTCCAAGAAGAAATAAAAACTGTCTTCTCTAGGTAACTGAAGCCACTGTGCAGTGAAAGAACAAGACTTTTTTAATAGAGAGCAGTGGTTTCAGTTGGACTAATAAATTTTGTAAAAAATTTGTTTCAAGAATAGCTAAGGTGACAAAGTCAGTGCTCAAAAGTTATGAAATTATAGATGCAAGCGTTCCTGTGAAATTTCATTCACCCTTCTCTCCCTTTATGACTGCACGTTATAACATAATATTAATTTGTAGAACAGCATGCCTTTTTTCTCATCTGCTACTTGTCAGCTAGAGGTAAAGATTTCTGGAATTTTGGTGAGGCAGAAAACAATCCTTTACTGAGGGAATGAAAAACTAAAGTAGTCTTAGCATTCCTAAAATTTCCTGGAATAGTGTAAGAAATTGTAATTTATGCTGCAAAAGTGGTTGAGGACAAAAAGATATTGAAGAGTGTGTGTGATTGGCAGTATCAGGCCTGCTGCTTGAGTGGGTGTCACAGGGAGACTGAGAACAAAAAGGCGTAAGTGGCTGTCCTGTCATCACTGGTTTTGGTTACTGGTGATACCTAACAAATGGACAGGGCTTGATGTAAGCAAAAAAGGGCGTAAAAATTAACAGATTAGCAGATAGTGGGAGATAAATTATGAGCAACAAGGTAGCTTTGGGAAAGAGTGTAAAGAAAAGTCTGCAGAGATGAAAAAAAGCCAAACCACATGTTTAGCATCACAGCCAATGATGACAAAGGTTTTCTTAGCATTAATACCACATCCACACAAAGATCCTGAATGCTTTCTCGCCCTTTCTCCCCACCCATTCCCAATCCTGGTCTTCTGTCTGCTTTTGGACACTGCAACCAAAGGTTTCTATCAATGAAAGCTGGAAATAGAAAAAGGTCTAGCATGCCTCCTACTCAAATCTCTCAGGAGCAGGTGTAAAAATACTGTGTATACCTATTAAGTGTAAGTTAGATTGGAAAGCATTCAAGAGTATGTGACACAATCCACAAAGTGTAAATTATGGCAAAGCAGTAACAAGGATAAATGGCTAGAAAGACCACTGCTGCACAACCTCAGAAGGTGAACCAGCTTCTTGACAGGGAGGGACTGGTTACTAGTTACCATTTACTAGTCACTGTCCCTGGTGACAGATGAAAAAGGCCCAGGAGCAGACAAAGCACAACCTAGAGCGTGAATGTATAGTTTCTTAGATTATGGTACTGGGAAAGGTTTTGGTTTCCTCAATCAAGAATGAAATTCTAAGAAAGGGAGCAGAGACAGAGGTCATGCTGTGAAGAAGAGGAAGAACACCTTTGACCACAGATTAGCTAAACTTGTGAGGATGGCTTTAAACTAAGATTAGTGGTTTCCAATAACACCACATCAATCAATAGTAACTAGGCAAATGTGTAAACATGACTAAGAAGTAGGGGAGCTATGGATACTCATAATAAGGTCATAGAAGACACAAATAAGAAAATGATATGAGAATCTGAAATATCTCAGTATTCAAGCAGCACAGGCAGTAAATGAAGATTTGGAGATCTTGATACGTTAGTCTTTTTATTATTTAATTGACCAAGAAAAAAAAACACTTGGAATGTCTCACCTTACTACAATAACATAAATATGAGTACAGCTTGTTTAAGGACCCTTTATAAGGAAACAGAGGGGAGATACGTCGCTTCTGAACCATTTTCTCTGAGGTGTAGAATATAGAATTATAGAATCATAGAATCATAGAATGGTTTGGGCTGGAAGGGACCTTTAAAGCTCATCTAGTCTAACCCCCCTGCAATGAGCTGGGACATCTTCATAGATCAGGTTGCTCAGAGCCCTGTCCAACCTGACTTTGAATGTTTCCAGGGATGGGGCATCTACCACCTCTCTGGGAAACCTGCTCCAGTCTTTCACCACCCTCACCATAAAAAAATTTCTTCCTTACATCTAGTCTGAATCTACCCTCTTTTAGTTTAAAACCATTATCCCTTGTCCTGTTGCTACAGGCCCTACTAAAAAATCTGTCCCCATCTTTTTTATAAGCCCCCTTTAAGTATTGAAAGGACCCAATAAGGTCTCCCTGGAGCCTTCTCTTCTCCAGGCTGAACAACCCCAACTCTCTCAGCCTTTCCTCATAGCGGAGGTGTTCCATCCCTCTGATAATCTTCGTGGCCCTCCTCTAGATCCACTCCAACAGGTCCATGCCTTTCCTGTACTGAGAACTCCAGAGCTGGATGCAGTACTCCAGGTGGGGTCTCACCAGAACGGAGCAGAGTGGCAGAATCACCTCCCTCGACCTGCTGGCCATGCTTATTTTGATGCAGCCCAGGATACAGTTGGCTTTCTGGGCTGCAAGCACACATTGCCGCTGTCTTTTTCCCATTGGAAAAGATCCCATCCACCAGCCATCGGAAACTACCACCGGAAGTGGGTGGCCGTCGACAGGATGAATCGTCGACAGCTGCCTAAGCATGCTTTGACGGCGACCCTCGTGTGTGGATGGTGTGGCCTGTGGTTGACCAGCAGTGGCTGGGCATGTGGCATGTTTAGTTACCAGGAGGAAGAACCAGGCGGTCCCTGTGCACCAGCCCCTCTCAGGCTGGGTCTGGATTTCCCCTTTGGAGCTGGCGGCAAGAAGGGAGTGGTGAGGAAAGGCGGAGGGGAGTGAGGTGTACCTGAAGCTTTCTCCCTCTGCCAGAATGTTGCTGCTTTTCATCTCCTGGCTGCCAGAGCTGTTCAATGACTCATTTAGTGTGTGTCCTTGAAACAAAACGTACATGCCATCAGCTTTTTCAGCTTCTAATATCTTTTTGCCCCAGTACAAGAGTATTTACTACAATGCACTCATCAAAACACGTTTTGCAAGAGTCCCATATATCTGCACTGTCCTACTTAACCTGAACCCATTCTTGAGGAGAATGGAGTAAGGGAAGGGTCCCATCTGGACCTCTGGTCATCGCAGTCTGCAGGTGTTGAGGAAGGCCCATCCCCGGTGTCCTCAATCCTTTCTCATGTCATGTCCACTGATTTTACTGTGGAGTCAATGGGGAGAGGACAAATTAGGATTTTAGGCAGTTGTCAGTAAAAGGGGCAGCTGTGTTGTTGTGGGCTGCCCCAGTGCAAGTGGTGTTGCACATGCAGCTCTTCAAGGTTTATATCTTTGGATCCTAAAAGAGCAGTGATGTTCCCTACTTCATCTGCACTACCACTACAAACAGATCGTAGTCCTTACTCGATCCCAGACACCAGCTGGTAGTGCACAAGAATTAAAGAGCAGCAAATCAGGAAGCAGGAAGATTTGTTAATTGTTAGAAACACCTAAACAATGGGACTGTTTACTAGCAAAGGTAAAATTTATGTCATTGACAGTTCCCCAAAACAGGTTAGAAGAGTATACATCAAGAATGTTTTTAAGGATGGTTGGTTCAGCCTTGGGACAGTGGACTGAATTAGATGATACTTCAGGGTTCCTTGCTCTTGTTTCTCTGATATCTGTTGCCCTATTCTAAATACAGTGTATGCAAGAAAAAACAGGGTTTTGGTCTTTATTTTAGCATTATTTTATTTACACAGCACCAAAAAGTACTAGCAGGGAGCAGCTAAGAAGCCTGATTACTTCCAGAAAGACCAAGTCCTTGTGTGACAGCAACAAGAAAAGAGGCAAAAGGTAATAGAATAATTTAGTATTGAAACACATAGCAAAATAAAGGGTAGAAAAATTATTTGAGAAGCAGTTACTATTTGCTATCAATAATAAGCAGAAGAAAACATTACAAAACAAAGCTCTGAGTTTTGTTTGCACAACCAAAGCTGGCTGTCATGTTCAGGATTATTAAATGAGAAAAAGCTTTAATGTATGTAATACCAACACCCTTTTTAAATACCTTCTTGCAGAACCTTTGATAAAGAAGTCAATATGCCTGTATAAGCCTCTGGACATCTGCAATTAGGTAAACTGAAGAAGGTGAAATAACTAATGAGGGACAAAACATTGCAAGTATTTTTATGTGTTTGAAAACTAACTCTGTGTTTATTTGGCATATACCTTTGATGCTAGACTATTACTGTTATCATATATCTAACACTTACCCAAGAAGAATATCTTAAAACACAACAGCATTTATTAGCCTCTGTATGTAGTATCTGGAGTAAGTAGCATATAAACTAAAAGGCATTTGTAGTTGAAAAAACATTTTTTTCAACATCTTTTGGTTTAATAACTGAAGATGTAGAAGACTTGTAACATAAGCTTCATGGAAGTATGATATGAATAGGCACAGCTAAAGCTTCATCTCCCTTGTTTAATACAACACAGTCTCTATGCTGACCTGCAGCAACCCTGCTTTCATTTTTAACTAATTCTTGCTTATTTGAGGAGAAAAAGCCCATTATTAAAATCAGGAATATAGTTTTGTGAATTGGACAAAGATGATGTAAAGCAAGATCAGGGCCTCATATATGATATTGAGTAAAGATAGAGCTAGCTTTCAGCTGGAAAATTCAGTCATGAACACTGAGCCTCAGGTCTATGGCCTGCAAGGTTCTCCCTTACATAATTTTTTTTTTAAATATGTCTGGTTGGGCCATGAGGGCATTTCTCAGTCTACAGCTAGCAGCTAGCATATGGTAAGCCATATTTAATTTTCTTTATAATGATGAGAAATGTATTAAAACAAGAAATGTCAGAGGTGAAAAAGGTCTTGTATTTATGTAGCTTATGAACACTGTAGAAAGAGAAGTGTTTATATTCTAAGAAAGAACTGGATTTAAATTAAAAATATTTTCTGGATGCAAGTCTGAACAGCGTTCACAAAGATGTACTTTAAATAAGACCCTCAAATATAAATATTAATGTACTAAACTAATGCGTTGTCTACTACTCTGCCAAGGAATACTATCACGCTGGAAAGTAGATGGTTATCCTTCTGCTAGGAACAGACTAAATCAGAACACTCAAAATATGAACACTAAGAGAGACATGGATGCAGAATGACCTTGAAACTCTGATACATGCGGCTGCTTTCTCATGTCACACTGGGTACTGTAGAACAATGATGTTGGCCTGGGGTGCCATTCTCTTCATCTTCCACAGTATGTCTGGACTACAGTAATCTCCCCAAAGTGGGGACTGCAATACCTGACTCTTTTGTGATTGGATTAAGTTAGGGATCTTTAATCTAAGGCTTCTTGTGCTGGTTTTGGCTGGGGTAGAGTTAATTTTCTTCATAGTAGCTAGTATGGGGCTATGTTTTGCATTTGTGCTGGAAACAGTGTTGATAATACAGGGATGTTTTAGTTACTGCTGAGCAGTGCTTACACAGAGTCAAGGCCTTTTCTGCTCCTCACACCACCCCACCAGCGAGTAGGCTGGGGGTGCACAGGGAGGTGGGAGGGGACACGGCTGGAACAGCTGACCCCAACTGACCAAAGGGATATCCCATACCATATGACATCATGCTCAGCATATCAAGCTGGAGGAAGAAGAAGGAAGGGGCGGACGTTCAGAGTGATGGCATTTGTCTTCCCAAGTAACCGTTCCGCATGATGGAGCCCTGGTTTCCTGGAGATGCCTGCCGATGGGAAGCAGTGAATGAATTCCTTGTTTTGCTCTGCTTGTGTGCATGGCTTTTGCTTTACCTATTAAACTGTCTTTATCTCAGCCCACGAGTTTTCTCACTTTTGCTCTTCCAATTTTCTTCCCGATCCTGCCGGGGGGAGTGAGTAAGCAGCTGTGTGGTGCTTAGCTGCCAGCTGGGGTTAAACCATGACACTTCCACACAAGTTCTTTTGATTTGTTGGACTGATAGCCCAGGGAAAATAGCCTCTGAAATTAGGTATCAGGGTTAGGTATTTAAAGGTCAGCAATATAAGTATCTCCATTATAAGCGACTGTAAAAAGAAAGCACAAACAGGCCTATAATATTAGGTTTTTATCAATCTTGTGAATGAGTATATATAAAGTATAATTCCCATATATTTGGTTTAAAATGTGTTGAATGAGTTTCTAGTTACAATAACTACTGAGTACAGATCATCAGCATTGTCCTTAAGCAAAGAATTTCTGAAGTGCAAAGTCCTGGCCTATGCTTTAAAGCTAAATCCAACCCAAATTTGGTACAAGGTTGAGTGCAGCAAATAGTTTGCTCTCCTATCAAAAGTGACAAACAGAGAAGAATGAAGCAAGAAGTATCGCCCATCTTGAAATAAATTTTTCTTGAAAAGCCATTCCTGCTGATCAGCACCTGCTCCCCCTGCTTTGCCTCATACAGAATCACTTTCTCTATTTAAACAATTTGATCTAAGAGAAGAACAGCAGATGTTCAGTGAATTACATTTTCTGTTATTGATAATTTGATTTTAAAAAGGAAACAGGAAATATAGTGTTTTGTTTAAAAGAAAAGCACTGGTTCACCCTCCCCATCTTTTTGTTCAAATGCGACCAATTAGAACTCTTCCCTCACAGAAAAAAGTCTAAAAATATCCGAAGCATGTTTTCATTGATTTTTTTGGTCTCTCCTTTTATACTAGGACAGTTGCATGCATGTATTTAAAGAAAAAAAAACACCCGAGTGCCCAGGAAAGAAAATGCTAAGATTAATAGTTAAATAATTTATTAAAGGTTTTGTCTTAGAATGAAATGAAAGGAATTGCAGTAAGAATCTGGAAAGCATCTCCTTATTGTTTTTATAAAATAAGATTTCCCATTCATTTGAATGATTTCCTCTCACTAAATGCTTAGCCCTGTATTCCAATGCTTTTAGATGGAGAGAACAAATGATCTGATCAATTTTGAAATACATTAGTGACTGCCAGACTCTCATGCCTGTAGAAAATGATATTTCTGTATAGTTACAATGGAAATCTAAGTACATTGCAAAGTTTATATCTGAGGTCATCTCATACCTACAGAGGCTCTAGACTGGCCTGAATTCATGAAGGGAGCATAATTAAATATAGGCTTAAAAAGTAAATAGGTTACAGAAATCACTACACAAGTAAATGTAGAACAGTGTTAAGCAATGACTTTTAGAAGATTGTCAATGTGATCTTTTAAAAAAATCTATCTGTGCTAATAACTAACAACTTATAAAAAGGTAATTAATTTGTTTATAGCAAGTAAGTATAATACTCAAAATTCTACTATGGTGGAAATATGTTAAATTAAACCTAGAGAATTTGCTGTAGACTTAGCTACATAAAGTCTATAATATGTCTCAACTTGCTGTGTTTAGTGTGATTTTAATGCAGCAGATCAAAATATTTTTACAGAAAAATGAAGTGAAAATATCTTTGGTATTTGAAGAGTATAATTTGCATAGTCATCTTACCTATTTCAACTTAATCAAAAGTGTAAGTCTTTGAGTACATAACAATCTAAGCAATAAAGGGTCTGACATCAGTCTGCCTTGTAAAAATAATGAGTTAAACACACTAATACACCTTCTGGGCAATAACATGCTCTCTGTGAGGTGGGAGGCCAAATGGGAAGGTATTAATTACTTTGCAGGATGTCTAATTTTAATTTTATTATTCAGGATAAAAGTTCTTTTTCACTTTTGACTGGATATTAAGTGTGTCAGAAAACTTAATAACCTTGTAGATGAAAGGCTTAATAAGTTCAGAGAGAAGATAGCATGTATGATGATACAAGTAGCTTGAACTTGTTATTAATGTTCCACAACTTTGTCTAATCCTTCATTCTTATCAGAGAGTCATAGTGCCCGCTTCACATCTACCCAACTGACCTTTTACTGTGAAACCGTGAAAGTGTTGCTTAAAGAAAGTTGAAGTTCTGACATTTTTCAGCTGTGGAATGGGAAACTGGACAACGGCCAACAACCCACTTTCGCACAGCCCATTGATGCTACTTGTGTATTCACCCCCAAATGTCTTTCTATCCTCCTATCTTCTCCCAGCTTAATCTTTGTGGAACCCTTTTTCTGCTCTAAGCACATGTAAAGAATATTTTCCTAGCCACTTTGATCATATTTATATTTCTTCTCTGTACATTTTATAGTTTTCTTCTCCTACATCGTATTGATAGATGGTTATCAATATGATGTAGAAGAAGGCCCAAATGCTAGCCAAAGCTCTGCATGGGCTACCCTCACTTTGTCAGTCATGTCTCATTTAGTCCTGAAAAGCTGGTTCTTCACTCTGATTAGTTTATGCTGCCATCCCACATTGCACAGTTGCTCAATTTTTTAAGAAGTACTTCTATTTTTCTTGGCCAGTCACACACACATGGATTGCTTCTCTGAAATTTCTGAATATCCAGGTAATTCTTCCTCTTCTCAATTCTCCTCCAAATTCTCTTTTGCCATATGCAAAAAAGGCTAGACAGACATTCTGGACTGAGTTGCCAGCATGAATGTTAGGGGAAAAAATCTATATCTAGATGTAGAGACTATATAAATAAAGCCGTAATGAGTTGAAGAAGAAATTATGTTTACAGCTTAGTTGTGCCCTGTAATGGAGTACCATATTTGGTCTTGTTATACATTTAAAAAATAATTTTAAAATACTGTAAAAATTAGAGAAGAGTACAGCAGCAAAAGACAAAAAAATATTCTAATATCAGAAAACTGCCCTGTACTGAGAAGCTCAGTCTGTTCACATTATTAAAAATGAGATCAAGCAATGACTTGATAAGACTTCCCTCACGTGGAAGAGACTGGTTCGTGTTATGCCTATGACTGAAACTTGAAGTGACATATTTTCTAAGTAAGAATAAGGCTCATGTTTTTAAAAGATAGCGTAATTAACTACTTAAAATCCTTCCAGCTCTTAGAGTTTTTATTGCCAAAACTGAATGCCTTTATCGATTATACTCTGGATAAATGCCAGTTATGATACCTGTAATGGAGTGACTAGTTCTTCACTCTGGAGTACTCATTGATCTAATAAGATTGTATCATTTAGTTAATTTTTGTAACTAAAGTAAATATTTATGTAAGAAAAGTATAATGATCTCAAGTATTTATTGCTGATCACTGCAGTTTTCTTTGCATCCCAATCATTTCCATATGCCACAATGGTCAAGGTATCATTCTCTTAGAAGACAGACATTAATTCATCTGCAGTTGTGTTTTTCTAGATTAGCTTTCTTCTCTGCTGTGAAAAGTGTATTTGATACTTTAATTCAAAGAATATGGGTGGGCGCTTTTTTCCCCCAAGTGAAGCTATGTACTAATTTACAACAGGGCCTTTCCACAGAAACAGTCTGCATATTCTCACTCTGTGGAAACATGAGAGAGCATATCCTTTGGAGAGAGAGGAATAACCTCCCTAGCATTTACCAGCATGTGCCTCAAGGTAAGAACACTGCATATGGGTAATTCCCGAAGAGAAACGGATGTGGCAAACATTCAAACATTGGTGTACCTTGGAATAACCTGTTTGTCTGCTCATGTCTTTAATTTTCTAGCTTCAAGAGTGTTTTCAAATGCATTTGTTCACAAGCAATATGATGGCTACTACACTTAAGTGAATTTGAAGAGGATATATAGCATGAAAAATATTTTTTATAAAAAGAGAGAACAATTAATACATTTTCATGAGTCTGTATGAACTAACCCAACTTAAGACTGCAACTTTTTTGTAAAACAGAAAAGAAAAAGAAAGCACCTTTCTCCTTATTCCTGTGTAAACCTCATAAAATCAATGCAAAAGTAGGTGTGAGAGCAAGATTTGCTCTTCAACCTCCTGTTGCTCCTACTGTGCTTCTGGTAAACAGAAGCATCTTCATTTCTATTTATGAATTTAAAATTTGTGCTGCTATCTTGCAGTGTTTCATTGTGGTGGAACTAATAATCAGCTATTCACCGTGAAATCAGAGTTGTGTAAATTTCCTTGATTTTTTTGTTTTTGAAAAATACGTCCTCTTTGGGCACCTGGAGTATTCAATTCGTAGAATTCATTTGTCTGCCTAATTAACTCCTTTTGATTTGTGATTTTTCGAGCTAGAGTATCTTACATCCTTCTATTATTGCTAAGCAATTTCCTTCAGACTTTTTTCCCTTTTAATAGACTTATCTACTACAGATTCAGGATGTTAAATGAATCTTTATTTTAAAAAGGTGGTTGGTATTTGTTCATGATTGTGCTTTTAGGTAGCATTAAGGTCTTCACTGAAGTTGCTTATATCATTCATTTCAATGTTTTCATTAATTAGTGTCCAGGAGATATTCTTTCCAGTCTCGTCTGCTGTAGAATTTTTATCTCTAAAATTATGACATCTAATGTAGATTCACTTGCACAGAAGACTTATAGCTTAGGGTTTTTAGGCATTTAATTAGATAACATAATTTAGAAAACATAATTTTCTAAAACTGATTTTAAAATACCACACTGATCGCACAGTTTTCAGCATAATATAATAATATTGTTGTTATCCCTAATGCCAATGGAACTCAAGTAGTGTTAAGAAGAATTATAGCAAAGGTCTAAGTTGGAAAAGCATATTTCTGTGACCTTGCTTCAGATTTTTTTTGTGTGTAATAATGGCCTTTCAAAAGTAAAAAAGTTCCTGGAGAAATTCTACAAACGTTGCAAGCCTTTAGAGCTCATGGGTTTCTTTGGTTTAATGGACCTAGGTTGTAAAAAGGTAGGGGAAAAATTTTACTAGTTTGATGGTTCAAGGGAGACAGTAATATAAGGAATATATCTCATAGGCCACAGGTTTTGTCAAGGCTCCACTGAACAGATTTGGAAATGCATTTTACAATGATGTTTTGCTTTAATAATCTGTGTAACTGGATACTGTGGAAGAAATATCTATGTAATTGTTACTTTTTTAACAATTTGGTGTTTGATAAAGAGTTTTGTTGGTATTTGAATTGTTATTTATAGGTAAGGAATGAAAGTAAATTGTGATTTTAGCAATTATTTCAAATCATCAGGAGGGCTTGTTAAAAGCCACTGAGAATATTTTTCTGTGATCTGAAAGGGAACACCTGGTTAGTCAAGGCCATCCAAGCCTAGCTTCGCTCATTAAGAATAAATAAAAGGTCTTTGTTAAGCTCTTATGGACTATTTTAGAAGTATTATTGTTGAAAATTATTTCTAGTAATATAGTCTAAAACTTCACTTGCCAAAATGCATATTGTCTAATTTTTCTTTACTTTTTAATTTACTTTTTTACATTTAGTTAACAATTCTGTTTTCAATGTAAGCATTTCAGTGTTAATTGTTTAAATGTCTAAAAGGATATAAGCTTCTTTTATGACGTCAGTTTTCAAGTGGTTCATATGCAAATAGCCTAATACTTACTGTTGGCAGTGTTGTGTAAGCAGTATTTTTTCTAATATAGCAATGGGAAATCAACTGACCTTTAGATAACTGTACAGGGGATTATAATGGCTGAACAGATAAGGTGTCCTGTTTAAGAGCCCCGCTTGTGAATCTCAACTGCCAAACCTTGTCTCCCATGATTAAGATGGCCACTAAAGCAACTTCTGTACAATTTTGTTTTCTTGTCAGTAGAGAATAAATGGCTGGATTGGAGAGACTTGAGGAAAGACTTGAAGAGAAATGACTGTTGCATTTGGGGACATTTTGTCACTTTAAAGGAGGCGTGCTATAGCGCTGGCCTGGATGTGAAGTCAGAAGGGGAGTTGAAAGCTTTTCCGAAAAGATTGAGCTGCTGAGGGCTAATGAGATGGCTGTGGGAAAGGCACTGATACCATAGGATGGTTCATCTTCCTGTCCCATCCAGGAAAACAACTAACTTTCAGCCCAGTCTTCAAGGGAACAGCAAATAGTTCCTCTTATCAATCCTCATCAACTCATTTATTTCCTGGAGGGGCAGGAAAAGCACTAGCAACTGCCAAAACTTTTGGGGCATCCTGGAGAGAAAATTAGCTCTCCAGGGTATAAATGCAAAATCTCAGACTGTTTCAACTAAATTAAGAGTGCAGACTGGCAAAGTAATGAGCAGTTGCCTATGATTATGGATAACAAAGTAACCCATTTTGTAGCACAGGGAATTCTCACCCCACATCTTCGTTACACTTTAGCTTTATTAGTATTTTAAACTCAAAATTTATTTAACTGTTTTTCATTTTGATCAAATGACATTAAAATATTTCTCTTAGCCAATAGTCCTCTGTCTGCATTCCCACGCATACTAGAAACACCATCATTACATTCTCATCCAGCAGTGCCTCTTCTCTGTTCTTATTTACCTTAGATACCATTAGATCCATGTCTGCCAATGCATTTTGCAAACTGCTTTGGAAAGCATTTTTCAAACTTCTGCCTTTAAATTATTTTCTGCTGTGCCAGTAATAATTCTTATCTTATCTACTCCAATAGGTGTCCGATCCTCAGCCCTAGTATGGGAGCACCTGCTGCTAACAATTGCAGCCATCAGCTGGTACAAATGTGATTTACACATCTGTAAATACAAACAAAAACCTTAAGAGGTAGTGAATACCTTTTGGAAATTTAATAAGAAGGTATTTCACCTATCTAGGCAATATCTTTAATTGGCTTTTTGAAATTGTCCTGGTTTCAGCTGGGATAGAGTTAATGGGAGGGTGAACGAGTGGCTGTGTGGTGCTTAGTTGCTGGCTGGGGTTAAATCACAACAGAAATGTATTTATGTAGACAAATGGAAAGGATAAAATTCTTACATAACTTAAAAAAAAAAAAAGTCTTTTATAAGCATAGTGTGACATGCCAAAGGTAACTTGGAAGGAAATTCTTTCTGCTTCAGTATCAAGAACTTCATCAAACATTTTCTTGGTTATTGTGGCAATTTTACCAGTTTACATGTTAACTAGATCTAGCTCACCAAAGAAAGGCTGTATTGTACCCATTTTGACCTGATAAGGAAAATTGGGTGGCACCTCAGTCTAATGCATAGCAAGAGAAAACAGAAATGTGATGGGAAATCTACAGGTGCAGAACTTATATATCTGTGCTAAATAGTGTTTTTCATTTCAAAACTGACCTCATCTAAGGAAGAATCACTAAAAGCATCACTAAAGTGTTTTAAGGATTGGGGGGGGGGTGGGGGGGGAGAGAGAAGTTTTAAAAACAAAGCAGTTTATCTTGGATTAAAAAAAAATCAGATCAACCAGAAATGAAACTTTTCAGTATTTTTAATTTGCCAACTTTCCTCTATTCATTTTCCCTTCCTAGTTCAATACGAACACACCCTTGAATTCCTGTTTATTGTTCTGTGATCTCTGTTCTATCAGTGATAATGCTGATTTCTTCTCTTGTTTAATGTCTGCATGCTCAATTTTAAAGTAAGATAGCCAAAGCTAGATGTTTATGTTCCTTTCTAAGCCCTTTTTCACTTATTTTCCTCTGTAGTTGGCAATACTACTGTTCTTGGATTCATACATATCTTTAGTTAAGGTATTTTTTCTTTACTATAGAACTAGGTCTACAAACTTTACAGAAAACTTAGCAACTTTTTCAATAATTTATTTCTGGTATCTAATTTTACCTAACTGCCTGACTCTTATTCTGATCCTTATGCAGTTATCACTGCAGTTGCCTCTTAGCCTTATATAAATCCGTTCAAAATACTATTAATGTTATTTTCAAAACTTACTATTTTCACCTTTTAAATTCTTCCATGAGTGGCATTATCAGCTCACCATATTTTACAGCATCAGGAATAAGCTTACCATTCTTATTTTGAATACTCTTCAAAATTTTGATCCTAATTATTAAATAATAAATCTTACATCTTATCAGGTTTCCTAGCCCCACTACTCTGCAAGTGGTATTACTTTGACTCTTTGTTACTCAGTTTTCCACAGTTTCCTTATAATTGCTCCACAAGCTTTCTCAAAAAGTTATGTTGCCCTGCTTCACACCAAAGACTATGCAGTTATTATTATCCTTAATATTACATGCTTGTCTGTATCTTAAAAAATATGTTTACAACTCTGTCAAACAGAGTGTATGTAACTAATCCATTATTAGGGCATTTTATTGAAAGTGGGTTTTGGTAGAAATCTACTTTTATCTAAAAAACCCCATAAAACATATTTTGCTTTTCCTAGAAATTTGCAACTTTTCATCACAGAACTGAACTCTTCCAAATCACCCAAATTTAAGATGAGTATTTCAGAATTTGAATGCCTGCCCATGACTGTCTAAGTAATCATTCAAAACATTTAATAAGATACAGAAGGCTCCCAAGTTGGACACAAAATGAAGTTGTTTTGACTGGGGTCTATTTGTGTCCTCTTTTCTTCTTCACTGTTGGACAGTGGGCCACTGTCTTCAGAAGACCCCTACCTGCATAATCCTCTTGACTTTTGGAGATGGTTGCCAGTTTTTAAGATCAAGCCACAGAGGAAGATAACTAAGAAACACCTATCAGTTTTGGAAGTTAAGACAGTGTGAAGTAGTCTTTCACTGACCAAGGTATGTTTAAGAGAAAGAAGGGGAAAGTACCAGAAGCAGAAAACTGGATACACAAGTGAGACAGGATCAGATCAGGAATCATGAGCTACAGGGGCAGAGATCAAAAACACCTAGGGGACTCTAATCTGAGATCAAAGAAGTGTTTCAAACTGCTGAGGAAACTGAGACAAGGGAAAGATGTAGGTGTTTTATCTCTATTTGTATACTTACCCTAATGTAGAAGGTGGAGATTTAGTATCCTTATAGAGCCTGTAAGGCTGTTTGCTGTAGCTATCATTTGCCCTGAAGAAGTGAACTGTCCCTCTTGGGTTTTCTTTTCTTTCTTTTTCTTTTTATCTATGGGTAGCCAACCCTAGTCTAACGATTGCAGTGCTGTGAGATTGTGTGGCCTTTGCTCTGTGAAGAGTAACAACGACGACTGCGTTTCACAATATCCCATGGCAGCAGACAGAAACAAGGAGTCATCAGATCTAGCACTGTGGAAGGGACTTTAAACTTTAATGTGGCAGGATCTAAACAGAGCATTCCAATTTCCTTTTGTATATCCTTTTGTCCAGAATAGTCCAGAATATCCTTTTGAGAAAGCAGTATCAATGCTCATTTGCTCTGTATATTTGTGGTAGTCCTTTACATACACGGGTCCCAGTCTAGGTGGCTGCTACTCTGAGTGTTATTGCTATACTTTTTCTGGGGAGGAAAAAATAAAAAAATCCCAAACCACCAAACCTGGGCATTTTGGTGGACAACTTTAATTTCTCTGATGTATTACTGAGGCAATATCCCAGAAAGCTCCAGGGGTGATGCCATGCTTTAATTTCCTCTTTTCAAACAGAATTGAATGAGATTGTTCATTCAGCATGTCCTCCATCTTATTTGAAAACACATATTTAAAAAAAAAAACAACATATACAGTTTGTAACTGTTCTTTCATTTGCAGGAGAGATTTACTAAGCCCCAGGAATTTAAACACTCATTTTAGCAGCTGGTAGATATGAAAGAGTAAGAAACTTGTCAGAACAGGTGACATGAGGATGAAATCCCCTAAATCTGTTTTAACCTGTGGAATCACCTTTTGCTTGATAGCAATCTCTCTGTGATTTAGAGAGAGGTTATAGTTTGTAATAATTTGAGCCCCTATCCAGCAGCCATGATCTCCTGAGTTCTACCCAGGCTGTAAAACTGACTTGCTGTTAAGTCCTATTTAAGCCATTTCTATGTATGTTTCCATATACTAAGTCCTGTATCAGTGGAATATTAGAAGACACAGATAATGTGTGTTTGCAAACTATCCTGAAACTGCAGGGGGGCATGTATATAATCTCTGTGCCTTATGGTATATGTCAGCTAGCAGGACCAGCTTAAATAAATGTTTCACAAATATTTTGTAAGTTTTGAAACATGTAACCAGAAAAAAATAAGAGCCCCATTTTTTCACTGAAATAGCAGCATGACTTTCTGGGAAAGAGATTAATTTTCTTCTATATTGATCTAATTGACAAGACATTTCTGCCTCAAAAAAACTATCTAAAAACAACAGCATTATGCTGTATTCTGTCTACTAATAATTCAGATAGCCTTTTGTAAGTTATTTCATTGAGAAGTATTTATTTGAATAGAAAAAAATAATACATCTAATAATCCACTTATATCAGTCAATTACATTAAAGAACTTGCATGTCACAGTTTAATATTTTATATGCAACCACTAACACTCTGCAGCATTTCATTTTGGTGTGACATAACACCATTGCACTTTTAAGGGGACTCTTTTAGCAATGTCCTAGAAAAGGTTGGAAAATCTTCAAATATTTAAGAAGGTCACATCATGATGCTTTGAAAATGTTTTGTTTACTGCTAAGTTTGTCACCATGCAGATAAGCTTGCACATTTTTATAGAAGTTTTCTCTTCCTTTTTGTTTCATTTATGAGCTCGTAATAAGATTAACATTTATAATAGGAATTATAACCCCTTTTTGTTATGACTTCTTTCTGTTTCTTTATATCCCATGTTACACTGCAACTGTGTGGAACAAGGTTGTTTATTAGAAATTCCAAACCAACAGAAATGTATACCCTTAATACTGAAGTTTATTATATCAACATTAAAAAATCCCAGTACTGGAAATGTTTCCAAAACAGTTTTTTAACTACAGCCAGAAATATACCCAGTATCCAAAAATTACAGCTACATGTCTGAAAGAATGCAAAAACCTTTGGAAGCATATATGAAAGAGTTTGTTATGATTATCAAATTATTAAATTATTATAATTAAATATATTAAGTGCTTTGAGTAAATCCCTTTTCAAAATTATATTGAATAGACAATGCATGATGTTTCAAAGATATTCCAGGAGAAATGAACTGCTTCACACATTTATAGCAAGCTTCTGGACTAAGATCAGAAGTGAAATAAAGATCAGAGGTTTCCATAGTTTAATTCTGTTAAGATATTTATCTTCTAGCAATAGATTCACATCTCTCACAGCATTCTGTAAAAGCTTCTCTACAAGTATATAATTCTCATAGTTAAAGTATTACTGGATGTACTTATACATGAATTTGACAGTCTTGATGTATTGCAGGCAAGTCAAATGGTTGTTGAACAGGACGATATCTGAATTATTGATTGTCTAAATTACCCAAAAGTTTAACCATCATTACCACTCCTTATTCAGGAGAATGTATTAGTGCAGAAGCACCCTACAGATTTGGGCCTTCCTTAAATATCTTTACCCCATTCTACAAAAAGAGTAAGCAGTAGAAATCAACTCTTTAATGATTAAATCCTTTTTCTGATTTGACAGGCTGTTCTTGCAAAATCTTTGTGATGTGTGAATGGGTGGCTGTTCAGAATGAGATGCCATTGATGTTTTACAAAACAGAGATTACTAGTGTGCTAATATCTCTTCCTTTTATAGATAGCATAAAATACACTGAGGAACACTGCTGTTTACTGAGTTTTCAGTTTGATGTCTGTGGAAGTATGTTATGCGTTAGTAGAGGGAACCTGCATAATTGTTTGGACGTCTAAATTTGAGTCAGCAAAAAATTGCTGAGAAATTACATGAAAAGTTGATCATTAAATATCTTTTTAGTGTTAATTTTTATTATTATTTTTAGATGACAATGTTACATTTGTATTAGATACATGTGTTTAAAACTATAGACTTACTCTTTGATATCATAATGTTTCTCTTGCTGTGAAAACATTTTTTGTAGAGTGCTGTCACCATTATTATTTTCTTCAGATAGCTATTGAAATAATAAAACATGTAAGCCCAAAATATAGTATAAGTTTACATATATGACATGGTTTTGTCAATTAGCTATCATCTCAAATGGACAACAGTAAGAAGATATACCTTTCTTCTTTAATCAATTGTTGGCACTTTCCTCTCATAACATTTTCTGCTTTAAACTTGTCTGTTGCTTATTCCTTCTGTGTTGTACTTTTCTTGTATTTTTTTCAAGTGTCTTCCCTTCCACAGTGCAGCTTCTCAGCTGCAAGTTCTCCTCCTATTCCTACAATGTCTTCTAAAATACCACTTGTTCTTTATTATACTGAGAAATCAGGAAACATCAGATCAAGATAGTCCAAATTTAATTTATCCTCCCTTCCTCCTCTATGAATATATATTAGATATTATAGCCTTTAATTAGCTGTTTAAATAGCTTTTTTTTCATATTTTCCATCTTCCTTCAGTGTAGGATGGCTGATATCTCTAAAAGCAGACACCCAGTATTTTATTCAGTATATGCTTCATTACAACAAATGGGACTACTTCTAAGCGCACTTCTAGAAAGGAACTCAAGGTTCTAAAACTTGATTTATGTATGTGCCTAAGCCCGACATCCTAGAAATCTCCCTCAGGTGCTAAAAAAATCCTGGAGCACCAAAAACCTACCTTAGGGAACTCTCTACAGAGCACCGTGGTTTTCAGGGCTCCTGAAGGAACTAATCTTTTGCTTTTATTCTGTAGGGCATATTTACTACAGCTGCTTCAAGAGACACAAGCTCACCCTGCTCCTGTTCCAAAGTAAGCAAAGCCAGGAGACTGTGTAACTAACTGTACCGCCAAACCCGATCAGCCCTGCTGCAAGGTAGAGTTTGTTACCCAAGCTCTCTGCCTTTTTCACAAGGTCACATGGCTCTTGGATAGCTCAAGGCAGTTCACGTTGTGTTTACATTTGCTGAGTAACAAGATAGCTTTTTAATGCCAGCACTATATTGTGCAAGTATAAACTCTGAGAGCTGACTCTGCTGTGGGGGTCTGGCAATTTGAATTAACCTGGTTTGGTGTCCAAATGCTCAGTTCCTTCTGATTTGAAAATGTAACTCTTTTTCTCCCTCCTGATTGGAGAGGCAGATGTGATCCCTTCCATCATGAATTATCCTATGATCCTTTGCCTTCTATTAGTACTAATTTTGGAGAAGCAGAAAGATTTAGAGTACACCTTTTAGCTTTAAGTTTTCTGAAGGCTTTCCCTTTCTGAGTGTACTCTTTCTATAGACACCAGTCTAGAACACCTAATTTTCCCTGTGCATTGTTTGGGGATACTGGAAACAAATCGACTTACATCATAGAAGCTGCAAGTAAAGCATCACACACAGTAAGTAGAAATTTGCAGAGAAACATGTATCCTCCTAAAACTCCCTTCTAACTATACACAAATAAACTATGTTGCTTAGTCTGTCCAGCTATTTCTTAGAGCATGCATATTTTTCTGATATTTCGATCCAGTAACTTTCTGAAACTGATCCATGTACTGTAAAAGAAATACAATAATAATTTGTGATCCAGCAGAATAAACCCACAATTTTCAATGAAAATAGGTCTAACATGTTTTGCACGTTTAATTAATGCAAATATGTTAGTCTATCATGCCTTCATATTGTGTTTGTGAAAAACACTGGTTGGATGCATTATGAAATCCAAATTCTAAAATGGTGTCTAGAGAAAAAATTCTTTTTATTGATCGAGGGAAAATATGGACAGTAAGATACTGTCATTTGACTGGAACATGTTATGCTCAGCTTTTGCTGGAGAACACTGGATTCTCATTTCAGGAGCCACTCTAAAGGTGTCTTTTAAATAATTTTAGAAGAAAAAGCATAGAAATCCTCTCAGAAAGTTTCTGCAAGACGAACTTTCAGAAAGCAAAAAGGTCAAACATCTTAAGTAATGTTGTGGACCCACCCTCTGTTTCCACAGGACATGTTCTCATTCAGGAAGTCTGGTGCTAATTACTTTAAATCAAAGAGCCGGACAAGCATATCCTTCCAGTTTGGAAGTTATGCATCTGGCAGGGTTAAGAAGGGATTCTGCTAATGCTCAGGTAACTGATACATGGGAAAATATTACCACTCGTTCTTCCGTTTAGCAAAAGTTATTACTCATGCGTGAGTCACAAATAAATGGAGAATAAATGGAGAGAGAATGACCTTTTAACTCTTCATCTTCTTTTTCCACATATTTGTCTACAAAAATTTTATGGGATGCTCAATGCTGTAGCATAGGAAGAAAAAAACCCCAACAACAGAAAAAAGAAAAAAAATTGCTTTTGTTAGGCACTTTTGCTGGTGATTTGAATGAAATTGAGTTACTCTGCCAAATCAAAAAAATGTGGTGAGGGTCTTGCAGCTAGTCTTTAGGAATTCCACTGTGAAAGGCTGAAGGATGAGTCCTATATTATTCTCAGGTTGTCTTCGTGTTTTTATTTTTTGTTGCTAAGTCTTCAAATTAACAAAGGAACATTTCATTCTCTGATACTATCAAAAGGTTGAAGTTTTTTCTATAAGACCTTTCCTACATAGCCACACAGTCAAAAATTGTATAATTTCACGTCAGACTTATTACAACACTTTTTTTTCTGACATTGACTAATATAAATCTGTGTGTTTGTATAAATATTGCTTGCATCTACTGGGTGCTGTTGTAAAGATTATGCCCCTGCCCATGTCACACATTGCTTTGTAGCCTGAAACCCACTCTACTCTCCTTCACCAAAACAAGATATTTGGCTTTACTTTCAAAACTGCTTTTGATTTTATCCCATCCTTCAGCTTTCATTAACAGAAAACATCATTTGCCACTTTCAGTCAGCCAATACTGCAGCTTTTTCTCCCCTTTAGAATCATAGAATCATAGAATATCTGGAGTTGAAAGGGACCCATAAGGATCATCGAGTCCAACTCCCTGATCCTCACAGGACTACCTAAAACTAAATCACATGACTAAGAGCATTGTCCAGATGCTCCTTGAACTCTGACAGGCTGCCATGACCACTTGCCTGGGGAGCCTGTTCCAGTGACCGACTACCCTCTCAGTGAAGAACCTTTTCCTAATGTCCAGTCTGAACTACCCCTGATGCAGCTTCACTCCCTTTCCTTGTGTCCTATTGCTGGTCACCAGAGAGAGATCAGCACCTCCCCCTCCGCTGTCCCCCTTGAGGAAGTTGTAGACTGTGATGAGGGCACCCCTCAGCCTTCTCTTCTCCAAGCTGAACAAACCAAGTGACCTCAACCACTCCTCATAAGTCTTGCCCTCGAGAGCTTTCACCATCTTGGCCACACTCCTCTGGACACACTCTAATAGTTTGATATCCTTCTTATATTGAGGCTCCCAAAACTGCACACGGTACTTGAGGTGGGGCCGCACCAGTGCAATGTAGAGGGGGACAATCACCTCCCTTGACCGGCTAGCTATGCTGCGCTTGATGCACCCCAGGACACGGTTGGCCCTTTTTGCTGCCAGGGCACACTGTTGACTCATATTCGGCTTGCCATCAACCCAAACCCCAGATCTCTTTCCGCAGGGCTCTCTCTTTTCTCCAGCCTCTCATCCCCCAGTTTGTACGTATAACCAGGATTACCCTGTCTCAGGTGCAGAATCCAGCACTTGCTCTTGTTAAATTTTGTACAGTTGGTGATTGCCCAGCTCTCTAGTCTATCTAGATCTCTCTGTAAGGCCTCTCTGCTCTTGAGGGAGTCCACAGCTCTTCCTAGTTTAGTACCATTGGCAAACTTACTTAATGTACATTCAAGTCCTGCGTCCAGATCATTTATAAAAACATTAAAGAGCACAGGTTTTTTACTAGGTTTTAAACAAGAATGCTTGCGGTTTCTCCCATGTGTAGTTCCCCGAAAAATCCCTCAAGTCATTTAATTGTTCTCTTTAATGTTTTTCCTTCAAATTCTCATTTGCCATGATGGCTTCAAAACTTGGCAGCAGTATAGACACTATTATACTTCGTAATATCGTATGACCTTATACTCCTGCAGTTGTTGTATCCATTTGTTGTATCTTACATTTATATCACAAACTCTCTTGAGACAGGGGCCATTGTACATTTGTGAAGCCCCTAGTGAACTGGAATGTACTCCTATGTCACCATAAGTCCTAGAAGTTACCATATTATAGCAGTAGTGTAGCAATAGTAACTTGAACATTTGTGCTCAAGAAAATGTGCAGTAACTCATGTGCAAGGTACAGTTCTGCCAAGAGTAGGGCTTTCACAAGTTGCTGAGTATCACTTAAATAAAAAGTGTCTGCAGAAAAAGAGGACAATCCATTTCTGTAATCACAGTGGATGGAAGAAAAAATGATGGGCGTCAGCAGCAAGAAAAGGTCTGGTTTGAGTTTAGGGAAAAATTTTTATCACTAAGGAGAATGAAATGTTGGAGGAGCATAAAATCTGCATTCTCAAAACTATGTAAGGAGAGGTTAGACAAAGATCAGTTAGAGGTGACAGAAAATGGGCTTTGGCCTCTCAGGAGCCCTTCCTATTCTTGCTGTAAATTTCACAGATAGGTACCTATATGATATTGTTAGTGTGATGTGGTTCCAGATTTCAAAACACCAGGAAAAAAACCAGATTTTTTTAAAAAAGGGGTATTCAAGAAGCAAAATAATGATGAATCAAGCCAACTTCAGAGTCAAGAAATGTTACGTAAATTATTACTAATTTGATGTACAATATTTTTGTGGTCTTTATTATGTTTTAATTAAGGGGTGTTGTTATTTTTAATGTTATTTTTATGTTTAGTCATATAGAGAGGTCTGAAAGATTCTATTTGAACAAAGTCCTTCTTTTTCTTCCTATATGTCTCTCTATTTTCAAGTCAAATCCCCTGTTTTTTATTAGATATTTGTCAGTCTCAGAGAAGGTAACTGGGAATTTTGCAAGCTTTAACTAAAGGAGCAGAAGCACAGAAAACTTTTACATAGATACCTTTGTTTCTGAGACTTTTGTTTAAATAGGCTGTAAGCAAAACAAAAATGAAAGGCTTGGGTTTGTAGACTCATCTCTGTTTGCTTTGAACTTCTGAAGCTTCACAGAACAGATAGAAAAATGCCTAAAAAGATGAGAAGATTAGTTTGATGAGAGCCATGTCAGAAGATGAAGAAAGCATTTCCATTTGTGAAGTTCAGTGTAAAAGCTAACATTAAATTCTTGGAACTTTGGCTACATCAGCTGTCTGCAACAGTCAAAGCAATGTGGATGGAATTAGTCAATGTAATTAAATGTAATTCCTAGGCTGCTTTACTGTAGGCACTGAGCTGTTGTACCTTTGGGCAGCAGTGATTCAGCAGAACGGAAATGTGGTCTTGATAACTGACCTTTCTCTATATTTTCTTAGCTAAACTGAGGGCAAGCTTGGCATAGCTGATTTTCCGAATCAAACAATTTCACTGAACTGAATAAAAATTCTCTTCCACTTTCTGCTAACCAAATTTCAGTCAGCAGATGGTTTAATTTCTTAAATATAGCCTTTTGCTCATCTTCTGAATGTTCCCAAATCCATAGTACCTTCATTTTTCCTGTGAAAAGGCAACATGGAGATAAAATTAGGCTTTTTTGTAAATCAAAAAGAAGAAATTTATCACACTTCTGTTTGTATCACGTTCATACAACACTTTCTGTGATCCACACTAAACCACTATAAGTTGGCACTGAGACCGTGGGAGAAGAAAATAAAAAATGTGAGTATGTTAATGATTTTTGTTTGATCTAGAAAGCTTTTACAATTACAGGATTCCTATCACCACTTTCTTAATGAAGGGTTAATGACAGTGTCAGCATTGCTATTATGATATTTTTAGGGGGGTTGTGTTTTAAAAAAACCTTCTATATAGAGATAAAGAGATAATTCTAATAGATTTTTCTACAGTTTGTAGTGTGTTCTTGATCTGTTGTATGTCTACTCTGAACAGAGGTTTATACAATACTGATGTCCTTATATTAGCTATTTAGCTATTCTATTTCCATCACCACTGCCAACTAAGAGCTTAGACAATATCTACATCTCACCAGCCTCCACTGGCTCCCTGGTCCATTTGGAGAAATAAGTAAATAAAAAAAAATTCACTTTAGTACAGCTCTGTATCATTTAACTGTTGGTACACCTCACCAAGGCAGTGTGGGCAGAGTCCTTCTGGTGTTGGCTAAGTAACACAGTAAGAATCTTCAGAAGCTGAAATTATCCATTTTTTTATTGCTTGAAAAGCAGAAAGGTTAAAAAACCAAAGTTATTAAATACTTAGCAAAATGTTAGGTATTGCTCATTAAAGCAATATTACTAAGCAGGAGTTACTACAAAATTTGTAGTTTCTGCTAGGGAGGTGCCAAACCCAGTAGCCCAACAGAGGTAAGGCTGCCACAGCTCCATGCCCCCAGGTCCTGCCAGTTAGCGAGGCTGAGCACATACTCCCAGCAGGCACACACATAAACACATGTGTACAACACCACAGATACACACGTCCACACAGCCAGCCACACACATAACACAGACAGACACACTCAGCACTCACCCAAACAGCACCAATGGCCTCATCCAGCTCCCCTCTCTGGCTGAGCAGGATGGAGGTCTTCTGGAGGGAATATATGTACAAGGTGGATCCACCTAGCAGCTGGATTCAGACATTCAGTCGGCCCAGTAGTGGCCCCTGCGTCCCAGTCCCTCCAGCTGCTGGCACCTGGACATAGGAACCCCCGAGTCTGCAACCCCACCCACTCCAGTTGCTGCTACAGATACACACACACAACCACGCACACCCTCCAGCTGATCTTGCCCTCAGAGCCCTCCAGAGCCTATCCCTCTGACAGCAGGGACTCCCCTGGTCCCTTCTGTAGCCAGGTCCTCCTGTGGTCTCACCCTTGGAGACACACACACCTGCGTTGCTCCCAGGCCACTTCACCTACTTGCTGGCAAGTCCAGCTTGATACCTGCTAATGCCAACACACACACTTGCACACTCACACTTGCTCCAGGTGCTGCACCACAGGCACATGGGCCTCTGACCCCTGGTTCCACTCCAGAGGCTGGCACTTGCTTTCACTCAGGTGTCTTAAGATGCTGTCACCCAGGCACATGAACCCTTTGTGCAGAGCACGGCCAGGCAAGCCCACTGACCACCCACTGTTTATGCTCTGCCAGCCCAGTTACCACTTTATCCCTTTATTTTCCCATGTTTGTTCCTCCCTAAACCACCTTGATCCCTCCCTTTCCCTACCTTAGATTCCACCCCTAAACATCCCATAATATGTCTTGTGCAATCTCAAAATGCTCTTCCCTTGCATCCCATAGTGTGCCCCAGACCTCTAGGCACTAACTCTCCTGAAAGATGCTCCAGAGTTATTTCTGTTGACTCATTTTGATGGGTTTCACACCTGGACACTGGGACTGATGCTCTCCTTGGACAGCCCTGGGAGGCATCCAGACAGGGTGTCCATTCACCTGAGTCCATAATTTGGGTTCCTCTTCCTGTCTTCGTATATCTGTGCTCCTCTGTGCTTGTGTACATGGGCCTTTGATGGGCTGAGGTCTCCTGTGATGGGCCTGTGAGTGGCCAAGGCTGGGTAGGATTTGGGTTCCCCTACATGCCATTCTTCCTCTGCACTTCTTGGTGTCTGTGGAGAACAGCATTTTATCACATAACCTAACAGCTTTGTCGCTGTTTTTCCATTAGTGGGTATAGCTATTAGTGGAGAAGTACAATGGAGCTCAACTATCTTTAATATTCATTGACCCACAGTGGTTTGGTTAAGAACAGAATTGGGAAAACCTGATTTTCCCACCTCCAATGCAGGGATTTAGGAAAGTAGCTTGTTGGACCTGGCTGAAAAAAGTAACTTTGTGGTACATAAACTAGGCAGATCCTTGCCAACACATGTAAGAAACAGGACAAAGTGCTGAAAGGCATCAAAATTCAGCAATAGTGAGTGGCAAGCTATGGGAGAAGGCTGTCAAGACAGTGGATACTTCCATTACTGAGACCCCATAAAGTGATTTCCTATCATGTAATATATGATTTAATGGTGTAATTTTATATATGATACTCTGATCATAAATAAAATCTAGGTGTAGAGGAACTAAATAGAAAAGGGCATGAAAACTCCTTAGTGAAAAAAAGAAGGTAACCTAACTGAGTAACCATGCTAATTTGTTTGAAATTAGTTAATTTTAATCCATTCTCTTCAGTGTTTCATTATCTTAATATTTTTATAGGATCTTAGTATTTTTCAAATATTAAGCATTAGTCTACTAGAATGAGTTCAGAAAATGAATCATACATTAATCTTTGTGTTAATAGGTGGCTCATTTTGACTTCGATGAGAAAGTCAAAGAAAAATTTTCTAAGAAAATGAGTGTTATTAATTTTAGTTGAGCAAATCTGGAATATTTCAGATTAGATTAGCATATCATTGTGATATCGGTCTTATATGTAATGGAGCTTCTCCTGCCTATTTCTCTACTTTTTAATGAATTACACAGTGAAAAAAGCCTAATCTGCATGAGTGATACTTGCTATGCTAGTTCAAATATTTGGGTTCCTTTTGGTTTGTTTAATTCATTAATACTTTGGAGGTAGGAGTAAGAAAATTTTGTGCAATTAGGGAGCAACAGAACTGACCTCATTGTAACCTTAAACTCAGATATACAACCTAGAGCAGTGGATGCTGCAGGTTTTGGTTAATACTACTTGACTTTTATCTTGTATGAGGGAGTGAAGTCCCTGCTGGTATGTATTCTGTGTAAGGGTATGAACCACACATGGGTATGAGCCCTGCCCAGAATATGGCAGTATGGTTAAAATCCTGAACATCATATTTTATTTAAAAGAAAGTGAGCCTACATAGCATGATGTTAAATCAGAATGGCTTCTGAACCAGGCTTTTTTTTCCAGCACCCATGGTTCAATTGGGTGGGATACCTCTGGGTTGCTCAAAGGGAGGCAACAATTTAGTGCAAAGCTGTGGTGCCAGTGTCAATGAACAGAGTTGTCATCATGACTAAATGCAACAGTTGCATGAGGTGATGCTGCTAGGGTGGTGTGTCTGGTAGTCAGCATTTTCCCAAGGGAATGAACACAGCCAGTTGCATACTGCATCTCTGGGACATTAAGCACAATTAATATCTGAATGTGATACATTAGAAAAGTGAGGAATGTTTAAGGAAACAACTGTCTACTGGACATGGAGTCTGGAAGGTAGGATGCCAGATACAGTGGATTTTAGCTCAAGACATCACCAGGGTAATTATTTTGTTTGTAAGGTAGACACACGGTAGATCTGTTCTTGTTCCAACATTAATGCTCTTGTATTCTCCTGTTTCAGTAAAGTTGGTTTTATTTATCCACAGATGCAATGCTTTTAAGAGAGGATCCATCGCTTTCTTAGTGATTCAAAAAAGAGGTGTGTGCTTTCCCAGATTTCTGGGTAGGGCTTTAGCCACTGATTCTGTTAATTTTAGTCCAACTCTAGATATGTAAACCCAGCCTTTGTTGCCACTATCAGCACCTGGCAAGAAAAGCACAGTTATACACTTGTGAAAACAAATGAGAAAATGAATATTAAAACTCCAAAGGCAATTCTTACATGTCCTCAAGGAGTATGGCAAGAATAGTAACAAGTCCAGTGATGCCATGTTGTATTAATAGTCTTACATTTATTTCATGATACTTTAGAAATTAAATGTGTTGGCACTTCACCTTTTATTCAGCTAATCATACTCTGTAAAAAATCCGTTTTGTTATCCAGCCTGACTGCTGAGCAATCATTCATCAGAGCTTCACTCATGAACAATTTATTATTTTACCTGTGGCAGTATTGTAAAATAACAAATTATTTTAAAAAGAGCCTTAATCTTTGTTAAGACTGTGTTAGCCCCCATTATTAGCTTGTCAACTATAAACAGAAAGTGGCTGCTCAGTGTATGGCCATAGCTCTCGAGCTAGCATTGACTCAACATCAGTCAGACACACCTACGGTTTGGTTTGTATTTAGAAGAGTTGTTTGCTTGTTTAGAAATTATAAATTGGTTTCCATATAAAATGTTTATGTCAGATAGACATATAAGGACAATGGAGGTTTTCCTCTGGGAAACAGATAATGATCAGATGTCCACACTGATGTTTTATGAAATCTGCTGATCTGTTCATGAACTTTATGATGCACCTGAAGATCTTGACAAAAGCAAACAGAATAATTCTTCCTTCTTGTCCTTAGATGATATCTCAGCTACTAGTCTCTCCTAAGAGAGGTCTTAAGCATAGATTCCAGTTTTTCTCTTCAGTGTGTGTTCCTCATTGTTAGGGGAGTTGTTAGGAGGCAAAGGAAATGGTATTACCAGTAAGGTGCTTGTACATAGTCCTGTGCCTGGGGCTTGGACATTGCAACAAAGGACTGCAGCCATTATCTACATGAGCTAGAGGCATGGAAGGGAGTGACTTGTCTGAAATTTAGACCATGACTGAGATTGTGATAATGAGTTATGGAAACAGATGCAGAAAAAGGAAAGAGAAGATGACTGAGAATAGAAATCTGCCATTGCTTGCAAAAATTCATGAAAATGGGAATGTAAGACAATTTAGGCTTTCTAACTTCTGTTTGGTGATCTTATTATATGAGTTACCCAGTAAGCTTATTATGATCTGTGTTTGGTTAGTAAGCTTCCATCTTTTGAAAGCAGCTCTTTTTGCTACTGTTTTCTATTCTTTTGCTACTTTGAAATTAGACTATTGCACCAAGCTGATATAGGCAGTCAGGGACTGAAACTGATAATGAATGCAGCAGTCAATTTAGTGAGCTATCGAGCTGTGGGAGGCAGGCAGCATTCCATCTTCTAAGGTCTGCACTGGTTGCTTAATTGCTTCCAGAAGCTGTTTAGGATGTTATAAATCACGTAAGCCTACAAAATATTGTATTATCCAATGTCATATTACCACAGCTGCTGCTAGCAGAGAACTTAATACTGATTTCTTTTCACTCTCCCCTCCCTTTCTCCTTCTCTTTTCCCTTCTCCCTGTACACATACATGCAATCAAATGTGCTCTTTATAAATGCTCGAGGACTGTAAACATTACCTCTAGCGCCACCTGAGTCTGAAACTGCCTGAGTACAATAATCTTCATTTCAGGTGGCAAAAGACATCATTTTGAGAGGGCAGAAAACACGTGTTGGACACTACACCCCACAAAGATGAGAGGTTGGAAAGGAGTGACTATATATTTCCTGTTTGCTGAGTTTCCAATTAAGTTAAAGTTGATGTTATTTTATGTATTGTGTTATTAATAGCTAGGCTACTTAGAGATTTGGATAAGTGCATATTATTATTTCTATTAAGTAAACATATCTTAAATTCTAGTTATAATAGCAATGTGTAATGCCATTCATCCTTAAGTATTTACCTTGAGCTCTAGACCCAGTGGACTAATTCTAATAGTTGAAGAATAAATAACGTTAAATATAAGTTTTATAGCTTGTACTAAATTATAATTGCCAGTCATGTATGACTTCTGGAAAAAAAGTACAGAGTATTTTGTATTTGAATTTCCCTAGTTGAATTTATTAGGCACAAGAACCATGTGGATATCATTGCATATGAAACAAATGGCATATGCAATGAGAATCATTCACTGTTTTTCTTTAATAGAAAAACTAATTTTTCTATTAAAAACTAATAAAAAAAATAATAGAAAAACTAATAGAAAAAATAATTTTTACAGACCATGGAAATATTTAATAGTAGAATACATTCTATTTAAAAACCAGAAAGCTATTATGATAATTACAACATAAGACATATATCCAAAAGGAGGACCATGGCACTAGACAGAATTTTCATTCTCATTCCTTCTACATGTTAACATTCCTTCACTGTTGTTTGCTGGTATATATTATCATTTTATAATTTATAAAAATATTACATTAAATGAGCAACGAAAATTACAAATACAAAATGTTGCTTCTTACAGGTTAACTTATTTCCTATGTCAAGATTTTTGTAGAATATAGATGGTAATTTTTACAGTGGAATACATCTCACCTAATATTAGCACTTAAAAATCAGTGACCTACTCTAAGTAAGACATCTAGGCTTCCTCTACAGTTAGTGGAAAGGGATGAGGAATTTCAGCACACTCACTTGAGACATATTTTAACATCTGAAATTAAAGAGGATGAATTTATATTTCTGTATTGATATTTATGGCTATAAAAAATTTTACATGTGTTAATATATGTTGATGTTGCAGCAAGGCAGCAGTTTTATGACTATACAGCTACCTAACTGAGGAAATAGTTTTGGATTAAGTTGCATTTGGATTGGATTCAAATCTGTTAAAAACCTATTAATTCCTTTGGTGAGATCTTGTTTTTGTGTTTTGTTTGTTTCAATGTCCTTATGAGATTTCCACTAGTGTTCTCAACATGATTTGAAGGGTAAGGATTAAAAGCCAGATTTGAAGCAGATATTTATTATTTGCGTTTTTCTTTTTTTAACAAACAATGACCAGTGAAAGATGCTATTTTTATTTACATAATTTATAGGAAAGATTACAAAAATGAACAATTCTATGATTTCTACTTGCCTGTAAAATGTTTTTTAAGAGTATCATAGTGCAAAGGAATACCATAATAGTTTCAACTGCAATTGGATACAGCACAAAGGAAATATATATATATATATATATATATATATATATATATATATATAAGAACATTGGGTATGATGGTTTGTCTTTAGTGTGTTGAAATGATTTTCTTCCAGTTCTTATTTAGATATGCTTTAATACTACCAATCTCAGTGCTGTAGCCCAGGCGTAACCAAAAATGCATAGTAATGGTAAGGCACAAATATTTTTTTAGGAGCTACAGATGGGTGATCATAAGAAAATATTGCAAATACATTGGAGTTATTAAATTTTCCAAGGCTTAGATATTTTAAAAATAGAAGAATGACGTTATAATTATGATAGTGAGCAATTAGCATGTATCGTTTTCTGTGTCTCATGTAGTTTGAATAGATAAAAAGGTAGCAGAATATTGGAGGTATCATATTATACTAATTTTTTACAGCTGACAGCTGCTCTCCAAAGGATGGTGTGTGCGCATTCTTTTATAACAGTGATGGAAACATGGTATAATGATCCAAAAATATTTTACATGATATCAGAGTTCTGAAGAAAATATTAATAAAAATGGAATACTTACCTTCAGTTAGTAATGCACATTTCTATAACATGTTTTGCTAGCATACAAAACATGTAAGTATGAAACGTTATAGTAGATAGAGCACAGGAAATGTCTAAATAATGGTTAATGGTAATTAACTACAGGACAGTGTGGTCTGCTCCTGAATCTACCATTTAACATTCTCTTTTGTAGACTTGTTTAAAAAATTATGGCATAGAAAGACTTTAATTCCAAATTGGACATTAGAAACATCATGGACCCAGACTAAATTCTTAGTTTTACACACCGTCAAATCTACTGACTCAACTGCTAAAGTTCAAATAAGGTAATAAATTATGCAGCTATGCTCTGGTTTTTACTGTTTAGCTATATAACAAAATTCTTATGGAAAGAAATAAAATTATTTGAAATTGCACCATTAGAACAGCTTCCAAATATGTCTCCAGCTATGGGGTTCTTTGTTATGGAAACATACATTTTGTTATGTGTATTGCTGACTATACTTTAAAAGCAAAATGTAATGGCTGAATTCTTCATTGAGCATAAAACTTATTTTGAACTTTTAAAAGATACAGCTATGCGTTGGGTAAGTAGTTATGCTTAAAACTCAAATTGTGGCATGGGAAAATACTTTTTTCAATATAGCAGATGCCTTTCAATGTCTTCAGGGGAAGTTAAATGATTTTACTGACATCAAAAGAATGTAATTAAACACCTATGATGACTAAACAAAATCATAGCAAGTAGAGGCTCCTTCACATTACATAGGTAACTATACTTTCACAAATGGGTTGGGCATTTCCTCTGACAGCTCATATATGAAATTTGATTTGGATTAATTAAAATTTGTGGTGAAAATAGCATGTGCATTTATTCCACATCAGAAAAATGAAAATAATTAACAATTTATCTCTAAGTGTGGGCTTGCTACTTTGAGCAGCTTTCTAGTATAAAAGGTGTTGCCTGTCTACTAAGAAGTGTACTGTAATTGAAAACACAAATAAAAATACAGAAGAGAATGTCATATGGCTAACCACTACAAAAGCCTGCTAGACAAGAATCCTCAGTATAGAATTTAAGTAGAGAAGAACTTTAGGAGCCAAAATTTGTTTGCCTAAAATTTTGGGGCATGAAATTTTGATTCCTTAACTAATAGTAGGTGTACTTTCCATCTTTAGCTTATGTGATCCTCTAATAACCATGTTCCATATGTCTTTTAATTTCTAGTTTGTCTCTAAATGTACCCTCATGCAGAGATCCACTCTGTGGGTACCTAACATGGGATGTGAGATGCATCAAGTTGTCCTTACCACTCCTGACTGTTTATAGAGAAGGACTATGTTTAAGACAAGTTGTTTAGATGCTTAGCTTTTAGGTGGCTGAAGTTACATAAGACTGGCATTGTTTTAATACGATTGAAAAATGTACATCTTGTCTACAACAATTACTTGATCAGCTAGCAACTGCCACAGGTTAACAGAGACCTTCTTTTTCTGTATTAGCATGATATATTCATTGGAGAGGTAATAAAATTTCGTCTAATACATGAAGTCATTTTCCCAAATGACTTTTTTGATTTTCCAGTCTTTAAACCTCAGATATTATTCCCTTACTAAGTCCCCGAGGGACCATAAGAATGTAAGACTTTCACAATTTTCTGCCTCTGACAAAGGCCAGAAGATATTTAGAGAAAAACTATATATGGAGTAGTTGGATGTAAACTCTTTCTCCCTGTCTTCTTTCCCTCCTCCCCTTCCAAGGCATCTACCAGTAAGTGGGTTAGGGATTTCCATTTAGCTGAATCAGAGGGGTTTGATGATGTAAAAATTATTTTGCCTTGCATAACAGATCATGTTACCTAGTACTGTTTGATAAGATTCAGAATGAAACCAGTTCCTTGGTTTTGAATGCTTTGAGAACAATGCAGATATGTAGATCTGTATCTACTCTATACTAAAGACAATGCACTCCTTATTTCCCACAAGTGAGAGCAGTGGTTTACAAGTTTTTCCATGAAGCAGAGGCAAAGATATAAGAGGGTGGCTGAAAAGAAGATCCATGTCAAGAAACAGAGGGACATAACATTAACTAAGATATTCATATGCATTTAGAAAGTGCTGAGGGTGTGCTTTTGTGCATGCTGTGACAAAGATATACTTTCTTGCACCTTTCTTATGTTACAACATAAGATTTCAGCTATACATTATACCAACATCCCTTTCAGTTTACTCCCAGGGTACATACAGAAAATATATACTGAGTGTAGACTTTGAATAGCAAAGCCAAAACCTGGGAAATTAATGACTACTATAGTAATGTATTGTGGACAAAATCCTGCAAAATCGCAGGCCAAGTCCTGCCAAATGTCTCCATTTCAGCTGGCAGACCTCACAACAGGAAAAGTTTTATGCTTCGATTTTATGCAGGAAGTTCTGTCTGGATTATGGTAACAGGGGAACACTAGCCTATCCCACTTTTAATACCAACTTCAAAATGAGATTGCTAGTGTGACAGGTTTAATGGGAAGAGTCACAAACCTACAGGCATATTACTGAGGTTGTTTATGGCAGAGTCACAAATTCTGACATGAAAGCAAAGGAATCCTCATTGACATGAATATTTAAAGTAACTTTAACATATCAACATTAACACCACATTGAAAAGGTCAGTATTATGGGAATAATTATCTTTAAGGTGTTAGCTTTGGATGTTATCAAAAGGCATGCACACTCAGACATTTTTTTGATCAATAGAAAGAAGACTGAGTACAAAGCCTGTAGCCAAGCAAAAGTGACCGTTTGGAGAATAGGCAGTTGTTTTGTCTTTTAAAATCTTTATTTACTCTCTAAATCCTGCAAACAAAATTCTTTAGTAGCTCAGAGAAGTAAATCTGGACCATCTGGGCCCTCATCATGTCAGTGGAAAAGATTCAAATACATAACATTCAGTGCAAGAGGATATTGTATGTGCTGTGTTCAATATTGGCCAGCCTGTGGCTTGCGGGACACAGAAAATAGACTTCAGCCAACTGACATAAGTATTAAAGAACTGTTCTAGGGTTGGGAAACCAAGCAGTTTGTGTCAACAGAGTATTCCTCATCCTATGTTACCCTAGCTCCTCTGACAAGGTATTATCACAACTAATAAATGTTACTTTGTGGCTGTACCACAGCTTGCTATTGGCAATTTACACAGTTTTTAAGTCTTTAAATGATTTTTTGACAAAGGCCTACTGCACATGCAATGGTGATTTTATAATATGGACAATAGCCTATCTGCTATACAAAACAAACAACAAAGAGGAAGGCTGGAAAAGACTCTCACATGTTTAATGAACTTGTATTATCACAGGTAACCTACTCATAATGACAAGAACTGGGGGTCTTACATGACTAATTCTAAAACATCCTCCAAATTTCTAAACATCTTTGTTTTCTAAAAATCTAAACCTAAAGCGTGATCATAACCAACTCAGGGGAATGCTAACATAAACCTCATTCTGACAGACAGAGGGAATTGCAAACAGAATCAAAAATAAGTACTGGCAGAGTTATGAATGATCTTATCACAGAATTGGAATAAGGCAGGCTGGGTGGGACCTCAGGGACTCTTTAGTCCAACCTTCTGCTTAAAGCAGGATCAACTCTGTGATCAGACCTGGCTGCTCAGGCCTTCATCCAGTCAGACAAACCTCCAAGTACAGAGATTATCCAGCCTCTCTGGGAACCCTGTTTCAATCCTTGGTTAGTGTCACATTGATTTTTTTTTTTCCTTATGTAAAGTTGGCATCTCATTTTTCCTTGTTCTCCTGTCACGCATCTCAGTAGAGAGTCTGGCTTCATCTTGTTGATAACCTCCCCTCAGGTATTGGAAAGCTGCTATTAAGTCCCTGCAGATCCTTGTCTTCATGTCAAGCAAGCTCTTACCTCAGCCTCTTCTCTCATCTGTCATTATGTTCCAGTGAATCACATTTACAATATGCATATAGAATAGAATACATAAAAGTAAAATATACATGTAATGGTTTAAAGAGATCCTATCATAAAGCCAAAAACCACTTACAGCTAAATCAGATAGTAGGAAGAATTTAGCAAGATATAAGTGACATTTGGATACTACTTAAAAGCATTTTACTAGGTGCTGTCAAGCTTGCTATCACACCATTAGGAAGACTATTCTTATGAAAAATAAACAAAGAAATGAAACTAAACAAAAGCCCTCAGCATTTAGACAGGAAATGAAGAAATGAACAAAAATACTCATAAGAGTATTTTTAATTCAAAAATACTCTGTCCCTCCAGGGGACAGAGTCCCCTGGGAGGCAGCCCTAAAGGGCAAAGGAGTCCAGGAAGGCTGGACATTCTTTAAGGAGGAAGTCCTAAAGGCACAAGAGCAGGCTGTCCCCAGGTGCCGAAAGACAAGCCGGCAGGGAAGAAGACCAGCCTGGCTGAATAGAAAGCTTTGGCTAGAACTCAGGAAAAAGAGGAGAGTCTACGACCTCTGGAAGAAGGGGCAGGCAAGTCAGGAGGACTACAAAGGTGTAGCGAGGGGCCAAAGCCAACCTAGAGCTCAATCTGGCTACTGCCGTAAAAGACAACAAAAAATACTTCTTCAAATACATTAGCAGCAAAAGGAGAGCTAAGGAGAATCTCCAGCCCCTAGTAGATGGGGGAGGGATCACAGTGACCAAGGATGACGAAAAGGCTGAGGTACTCAATGCCTTCTTTCCCTCAGTCTTTAATAGCAGGGCCAATTGTTCTCTGGGTACCCAGTCCCCTGAGTCAAAAGATAGGGACGGGGACCTGAATGGAGCCCCAATAATCCAGGGGGAAATGGTTAGTGACCTGCTACACCACTTAGACATTCACAAGTCTATGGGGCCTGATGAGATCCACCCGAGGTCACTGAAGGAACTGGCAGAAGTGCTCACCAAGCCCCTTTCCATAATTTACCAGCACTCCTGGCTAACTGGAGAGGTCCCAGTTGACTGTAGATTAGCAAATGTGACGCCCATCTTCAAGAAGGGCCAGAAGGAGGATCTGGGGAACTACAGGCCTGTCAGCCTGACCTCGGTACCGGGGAAGCTGATGGAGCAGATCATCTTGAGTGCCATCACATGGCATGTAGAGGATAACCAAGGGATCAAGCCCAGCCAGCATGGGTTTAGGAAAGGCAGGTCCTGCTTGACCAACCTGATCTCCTTCTATGACAAGGTGACCCGATTCTCTCCCCCATCCCACCAGGGGGAGGGAGTGAGTGGCTGTGTGGTGCTTAGCTGCCAGCTGGGGTTAAACCACGACAGTCCTTTTTGGCACCCAACGTGGGGCTTGAAGGGTTCGAGATAACGACAGATTTGATTGGAATGTGCTAGATTGAATTTATAGCTGTTATTGCTGTTTAGCTATTAACTGACAGTCGCCTGTGCTTGCCATGGGGCTTGCTTGCCTTACTGTAAATTAGTGTCCAATGCTTGTTAGTGGCTGCTTTTTGCTTTTGCTGCTTGCCGTGTTGCTGTACTGCTGATCGTCTTACTCTGCTGTGCCTGGGAACATTTTGATAACAGCAATGGCAATGTGCCCGGGCTGGCAGATGGCCAGGGTATCGCTGCTGTTTCTGAGCTGCTGTGCTGCGTAGGCTGGAACGCCAGTGTGAACTTGAGTCGAAGGGACTATGACCTGTGGATGAGTCCACATGGGAGCAGGACACCCCAAAGGGTCTGTGGCCATGGATAAGCCCATGCTGGAGCAGGTACATCTCAAAGCATCTGTGGCCGTGGTTATGTCTGTGCCGTGGCAGGTATACCTCTGAAGGGATTGTGGCCCAAGGTGTACCTTCTCCACACTGGAGAAGGTACACCTTGAAGCATTTGTGGCTGTGGATAAGTCCATGCTGCAGCAGGTAAACCTTGAAGTGTCAGTGGCTGTGCATGAGGTCATGCTGGAGCTTCTCAGAGCGTGTGGCCATGGATAAGCCCACAACAGAGCAGGTACATTCCTGGAGGGACTGCAGCCATGGGTAAGGCCATGTTGGAACAGGTTTACTTCTGAAGGGACTGTGGCTGTGGGTAAGGCCACACTGGAGCAGGTATCTCTCTGAAAGCATTGTGGCCCGTGGAGAAAGCCACGCAGGAACAGGTGCACCTCAGAGCAACTGTGGCTGTGGATAAGTCTGTGCCGCAGCAGGTATATCCCTGGAGAGACTGTGGCTCATACATAAGGCTCCACTTGGAGCAGGTACGCCCCTAAGGGGCTGCAGTCTTTGGATAAGTCCAAGCCGGAGCAGGGGCAGGGGCAAGGGGAGGAGTTCATCTCAATGTTAAACCCAACTGTCTGGTCCAAAGGGACCGGGGTGGAGATTGTAATGGAAATACCTTTAATGTTGTAACCCAGCATTTGAGTTGCATGTTATAGGAATTACTATAGCAGGAACCTCTTGCTGCTAGCCAGGCTAGGAGCAAGGGAAGGAGTTCATTGCAATGTTAAACCCTATAACCCGGCCCAAAGGGACCAGGGATGGAGATAGATTGTAATGGATATACCTTTAAACTGTTGTAACCCATTATTTCAGTTGCATATTATAGGAATTACTATAGCAGGAACCACCTGAACCAGTGGAGGACAAGCCTCACAAGAAGCAGTGCAAGGGCAGCAGTGACCCGACCTGAGCTGGCTTTGGTGCCCAATAACTCCACGCAACACACCATCTCTCCTGTCCTGAGTGACCGCCATAACAGACGGAGCCCAAAGTCATGGACTAAGTTAACTCAATGGACATTTTGTGGCTATTTGTGGACATTTAACAGACATTTCACAGGGGTGGTCCATAGACTAAGGGGATGATATCTGTGTATTATATAAAACAAAGGGAAGCGGGGGGGGGGCGGGGGGCGGGTAATGAGGCTATATTGGATAATGTGAGGCCTGACCATGACGTAAATTGTATGAAATAAGGAATGGAGAATGTGCTGATTTTGGCTGGGATTTGGCTGGGATAGAGTTAATTTTCTTCATAGTAGCTAGTATGGGGCTATGTTTTGGATTTGTGCTGAAAACAACGTTGGTAATACAGAGATGTTTTAGTTACTGCTGAGCAGTGCTTACACAGAGTCAAGGCCTTGTCTGCTCCTCACACCACCCCACCAGCGAGTAGGCTGGGGGTGCACAGGGAGGTGGGAAGGGACACAGCTGGGACAGCTGACCCCAACTGACCAAAGGGATATCCCATACCATATGGCGTCTTGCTCAGCATATAAAGCTGGAGGAAGAAGAAGGAAGGGGCGGACGTTTGGAGTGATGGCGTTTGTCTTCCCAGATAACCGTTCCGCATGATGGAGCCCTGGTTTCCTGGAGATGGCTGAACACCTGCTTGCCCATGGGAAATAGTGAATGAATTCCTTGTTTGCTTTGCTTGTGTGCATGGCTTTTGCTTTACCTATTAAACTGTCTTTATCTCAACCCACGAGTTTTCTTACTTTTACCCTTCTGATTTTCTTCCCGATCCTGCCGGGGGGAGTGAGTAAGCGGCTGTGTGGTGCTTAGCTGCCAGCTGGGGTTAAACCATGACACTGTTGAATAGCTAAACCAAATGATCTGGGTATTTACAGGCCTGCCCATCCAACTTTGATCAAATGCAAAATAGAAAGTGCTTAATGCTGGACATTATTAACAAAACATTGAAAGGGGGTAACCTAATCCATACCAGTCAGAATTGGTTTATAAAGAATGACAGTCATATATCTACCTTGATATCTTTTCCTTATGAGGTTAAAAGCATAGTTTGTAAAGGTGTTGATTAATTTTTTGCAGAGATTTATGAAGGGCTGTGGTACTGCACTACATTTTCATTAGGTGGATTAATGTTAGAGCAACACCAAGAATTCAGTGGCTTACAAATTACAGACCTGCAATTGCAGGCATTTCTAATGAGGTTTTACATAAGCTTATTCTTAGTTCAACACTTTCAACATATTTTATCAATGATATGATATGAAATTACCACTGACAAAGTTGCAACTGTGACTATAGTAAACACTTAGGAAGACAAATCAATTATACATAACAATTTAGATCACTTAACAAGCTGGATGCTATGAAAACATATGTATGAAATACAACCAAGCGTAAGGTTGTGCTTCTGGATAAAAAAGACCATGTGCTAGAGGTACCAGATGAGAGTATATTCACCCAATACAGAACACAGAGGCTTAAATTGATTCAGGGTCACAGTGAAAGCACATGCTGAGAGTACTGAAAAGAGCTCAGGAAGCCACTGGATATAAAAATAGTGGACTATGTTGTAAAGAGAAGCAAGACCATTTTATATCACTCCTTTTGGCATTGCTTTGCTGGAATACTGCAGCCAATTAGGGAATTAATAGTTCAAAAAGGAAGTTGAAAACTCAGAAATTGAGAAAAAGGTGTGACAAGTCTAAACTAATATGGGTTTTATTTCCTATTAGGGAAGACAGAAAGATGATGTGATAGTATAGTCTTTCCTGAAGATAATCTCTTCATGATAAGTAATAAATCTGCTCATGCTCTTCATTCCAACTGACAAAACAATATCTAAAACCAAGAATGGAATAAAAATAATAGACAAATGTCAGTAGTGAATGTAATTTGTCCATGGAGAAATTTACAAAGATGTTTCATGGATGTTTTCTTCACTGGAAACTTTTAAATTGAGGTTGCATGTGATTGAAAGAGAGATGGTCTAGCTCATCCACAGCTTTTGGACTGGATGCAGTAACTGACTCAGGTAAGTCTCACAACTTGTCATGTGGGACAGGTTAAAGATTAACATAAGAGTCTTTCATAACCTTAAAATCAATTAAGTATGATAATGCAAGGTGACAGCTCCATATGGTCAATTCATTAAGATGAAGATGTCAGTCAGTGTTGTTTGTGGAAGGAGCTCTCTTTACCGTTCCATTGGCAATCAAAGTAGCTTTCTAGCATAAGTTTTGATATAGGTTGCTAAATGCTAGAATAAGCTTAGCAAATAGCAAAGCTGTGAATGCTGTGCCTATATTGCATGTCACTAAACTCAGGGTGTGCCTTCTCTGTTACTGATACCTACTCACTGTGTCAAGCAGGCTGATACACGAATAGCTGACTGGCGTTTTTTGGAGGTTATATTTCACACATACTGGTTTGATTACACAAAACATAGTCTTGTGGCAAGTTAAGCACCATTATTTTGCTGTGAATGATTGGAAGAACGAATAATATAGATTTTGAAACTTCCTATAAAATAATAATTTTTTTAAATGAATGTTTGTGTTTTCTGGGTTGTTGGATTTTGAAAGATTCCATCATCTTCTCTTGTAATTGTTCTTTGTAACTGAAATGTCTTATTCACCAAGGGCTAATTAATTGTATTTTGTAAAGTGAGTTCCTTAAAGTATTTGCTTTGAAAGTGGCTGCTGCCTCCCATTGTTTTGGAATGAAGTTAAGCTTCTCTTCAAGTAAGATGGTGAGTCTAAAAACATAAAAGTAGTCCTTTGTGTGTTTAGTTTAAGTGAATGTAAGAAAATGTGTGAATGAAGATGCAACACAGCATATGAAAGAGAGTAACAGGAGATAAGGGTGAGAGTGCAGAAAACTCTTTCCACAGTGGTGAAGCAGAATTATACTAGTTGCTTTTTCCAGCAAAAGTTAAATAAGTTAAAAAGGTAAAAGGGAACACTGCTTAAGACTAGTTACAGTCACCAGTGTACTCCGTAGATTAAAATGCCTGTTACAATGTGGAATCTTTAAAATAAACTGAATGATTTTTCCGTAAGGAATATGCTTGTTCAATATGAATTTGTTTAAGAAGACTGAAATATTAATCTTTGGTTATAATCAAATAATACCTTGCTGTGCTACAAACATTTTTTCCTCCTGTTGAATCAGGTCAGAGTTGTGCTTATCATTTCTAAGGCAGACTTGTATTTCATTAAATATGGTGTTTCAAGCATGCTGGGCAACAGATAATAAATGTACTTTGTAGCCCTGAACCATTTTGCTCTTTCTTAGAGTCTCTTTGTGTCTGTATTACCCTACTTTGTAAAAATTAAGCTTCTGCTAAGGAATTAGGTATGATTTTGGACTATCGCCAATGATCTGAAGAATGACAGAATTTGGTTATTGGAAAGTGAAATAAAATTCAGGGCATCAAGAGAACTGGTATGGTAAAAGCAGAAAGCAATATAGGGCATAAGGATTTGTATGACATGAATAATATCATTAAATGAAAGCTAGTTTAGTGAAATATGTGTTATCTGGAAAATTATTTGATTTGTATATGTGATTAAGTGCTCCCAGGTGAGTGTCCAGGTAGTTCAGGGAATGACATGCAATATTTGTGACCTGACTTATATCACCCTTTGAAAGGCTGTTGCACAATGGATATATGTATACAAGGAAATTTAATAATTTGTTATTTGCTGCTTCGTGGCTAGTGTATGAACTGAATGTATGATGATAGGAATAGCTGGCATTTGACTGTGTGCTTGATGTATGGATAATAGCCAGTTAAGAAGGGCGTGATAAAAATGTGAAAGAAGGCAGTAACCACTAGAAGAATGTGTGGCAAAGTATAATGGGAATAACAAAGTACTTGCCTGGGGAACCAGGATGTTTTAATTTTTGTATTCCAGTTGCCACATGAGTCAGAAACAGTATTTTACTGTTTGATAACCAATACCAGTGTTATGCTTGCTACCTCTCATACACTCTAGTTAAGAACCTCAGTATGATCAAGTCTTGTGGCTAGGCAAGCCTTAACAAGTATGAACCACTGAAGCAAAATTAGAAGCAGCCTTGTTGGCGGTAAATTACTAACTTTACTTTGCAATGCCTAAAGGACAGTGGAGCTCCTTGAGTGGCCAGACTGGTCAGTGTACAAAGTACACCTGCTGTATATAAATAAAAATTACCTGCCCTTTTCTGGACTTCTCAACAGGCAAGTCTTCCATTCTCAGGGAAGTGCTTTATTAGAAGAGTATTTTAAAAACTACTCTTCGTCTAGTTGCCTGAAACACATTCAGTGTTGGTCTAAAATGTATGGATGATTATGCATCTTCATATGATGATTTAGAGAGGGTCTAAAACTTACTCCCTCGTTTCAACACCAACCAATCAATGCACTTTAAGCTGATGTTGTGTTTAACCCCAGTCCAGTTATTCCTTCTGTGTGTCATATTCTTTGCACATTGGAGTTGGGCCAGGAGTATTTTTGTGTTTACTTTCTAAAATGTCAGTGGCTCTTCTGTAGCTATAGTCCTCTTTTAGCTGTACAAACAGTCCTCTTGAAGACAAAAGTTTCTCAGAGATTATAAATATTAATTTTATAACATAACTTGCTCCCTACCAAATAAGCTTCAAATCAAAATGACTATCAAATATAAGATTTTTTTAAGCCAGTATGACTTACCTAAGCTGGGTGGGTGAAAGTGCTTGTGTCCAATTAAAAATTATTATCCTGTGAGCTGCTACCTACATTGTATATGACTTGAAAACAGACATTTTCTTTATAAATGCTCTCATCAGAACAGCACTCAGTGTATCAAAGGATATATCAGAGATACTGATTTTCACTAAGGAATTTTCTTACTCTTTACCAAAAATCTGCATGAAGGAAAGCATCGGCATTCTGTTATCAGAGCACTCCCTCCATTTTTCAGTTCTTAGATATTCACAACTCAGAAGACCTCTGATTTGTGCAGTCCCATTCAGCAAATTCACAACATAGTTTCCCAAAAGCATCATTTAGATGCCTGTTTAGATTAGCTTTTCATGATTTTGTTTCTAAATTCCTATGTACTTGAACAGTACTAATCCAAATATTTGTGAATCTTCTAGACCATTATAACCAAAACTAAGAACCTTACCAGTAATTCAGCTTAATAAAGTGTGATGAAAAGATGGTGTTCTTTTTAGGAGAGCATCATGGCTGCATCTGATACATATTCTTGTTAAACCATACTTTTTTTCTCCAACTTAGGTAATTTGTCACAGTTGCTGAAATGACTATAAACAGCATCTGAAAAGCTAAGCAAATTAGTTAAGGTACTATAGAATATATTTTTGACTCAACAAACTTTGTCTAAGTTATCTTCACTCTATTGTTTATAACTTATCAGTTGTGGTCTTTTACAAGCTGTCGGTTTGTACTGTGGTTGCATGCAGAGAAATTTCGTTGCATCAGATAAATTCTGAAAATTCATTAAGCAGTAACAAGCCATTCATCTATGTGTTTGCATACAAAATAGGAATGTAAGCACCCACCCTCTTATAGGCACGCATTTTCATGAACTTTTAAATTCAATTTTGTATTGATATGTTTGTGAACTAGTACAACGCATATGCAGTAATGACTAGAAACTGCCTATTAGTGCATATTACTACTATACCTATTTAATTGCAATAAATGGTGCACTTCTGTGAGACTTTGGTTTCACTAGTTAAGTTCTGAAAAAGCAATCTTAAGAACGTTCCAAAAGAAATGGGAAAAACTAAAAGCACAGAACTTCATTTCATCGTCTGAAACCCAGACTCTAAAATGGACCAATGTGCCTTCTTCCCCACTTTCTTTCTGCCTTCTGATTGCATGCCATGAGTATTTATTTCAATTGGATTTTCACATTGAAATGTCCTTTAGCAACTACAGCTTAAGCCCTACTAATCAAAATCATTCTACCTGGAAAATAACATACAACAGTGTGGTGGGTTGACCTTGGCTGGCTGCCAGACACCCACCCAGCCACTCTGTCACTCACTATACTCAACAGGACAGGGGGAGAAAATAAGATGGAAGAGCTTGTGGGTCAAAATAAAGACAGGGAGATCACTTACCAGTTATTGTCATGGGCATAACAGACTCTACTTGGGGAAAATTAATTTAATTTATTGCTGATTAAAAATAGGAGTAGGAAGGTGAGAAACAAAGACAAAAACTAAAACACCTTCCCCCACCCCCACTCCTTTTATTGGCTTCATTTTTGACTCCTCTACGCAGCCCACCCCCCTGAGCAGTGCAGGGGGATGGGGAATGGGGGTTTGCAGTGAGTCCATAACAGTTCATCTCTGCAGCTCCTTCCTCCTCACACTTTTTCCCTGCTCCAGTGTGGGTCCTCCACAGACTGCAGTCCTTCAGAATAAACCTTCTCCAGCGTGGGCTCCTCTCCACAGGCCACAGTTCCTTCAGGGCATATTCACCTGCTTTGATGTGGAGTCCTCCACAGGCCCCAGGGAAAGACCTAATCTACCATGGTCCTCTCCACGGGTGGCAGGCAAATCTCTGCTCCAGCACCTGGGGCACCTCCTCCCCCTCCTCCTTCTCAGACCTTGGTGTTTGCAGGATTGCTTCTCACACATTTTTTCCTCAATCCTCCCTGCCTATGTGGTATTTTGTTCTTTCTTTCTTAAATATGTTTTCTTAGAGGTGCCACCAGCTTGGCTGATGGGCTCAGCTGTGTCTTGTGGAGGCTCCGTTTTGGATCTGGCTGGACCCAGCTGTGTCTGGCATGGGGCAGCCCCTGGCTCTTCACACAGAGGCCGTCTGCTACAGCTCCCTTATTGCCAACACCTTCACATCTACACCCAATGCAGACAGCACATTAAAAATATTCAACCAGCGCGAATCATATATAGGGTCACTCAGCAACCTACAAAAAAACATTTATATGTTCAATCAGAAGAACTGTCACTCTAATATTTAATCCTTTATTACTTTCAGAATATAATCTGCACTCTATTTTCATAGATTTTAATTATGTTAAATGTTGTTGAAATAAGGTTTTATTTGGTGATAATAATGCAAATGGATTTGTGTTCTCTATGGGAAATATTAAATTGCATCAGTTAAATGTGTCTGTGATAACATTACACAGCATCCCAAAGGATCCAGAAGCAATGCAAGAAGTGATGGCTAGAAACTCAAAATGGTTGGTTTAATCTGTTTTCACTGAGATTATTATTAATTAAATGTTACTAATACTTTTGTGAGTTACAGAAATGACCTTCGGAAATTTCTGTTAATCCTCCTAGACACCATGATCTCAGTAAGAACAGCTCTATTTTTCCCTTTTAAGAAAATAAAATGGAGGACAGAATGGAAAAAAAATTCTTAACCATTTTGCCTTACAAATAATTTATATATTCATACTCAGAGTCAACCTTTCCATTTTTGTTTGTATGTATATGTCTCATTTAAATAATTATTTTTCTATCTGATCAGAATAATGGATGCATGAAAAGGTACGATTTGTCCTCATTGACTCTAAGTGAAAAATATATAGTTCACAGGAGCTGCTTTGCTTGTGGTATTATTAGGACTTGCTTTCTGGAAACAAAAGTAGCTGCCCTGGCTATGTTTATAAATACACAATGCATTATAAAATAAATCTCTGTATTTGTTTTTCTCATTGGAAATACTTTCCAGAACAATTAGTGGTTTATTTATTCATTAAATGTTTTAAATATCTTTTTTCTCTCTTTTTTTAGTAGTTAGCTTTTGAGCATGCTCTTCTTAATGTCCTGAAGGGTGTATTACAGGACCAAAGCAGACACTGCCTGCTTTTTCACTTGTTACCTGAACAAACTCAGAAGTGGCAGTTTTTGTTGTACAGCCATATTAACTATTTCATTGACACAGACAGTGATAAATAAAAAGTATATAATATCACTGCAGCTGCTATATGACTTCTCAACAGAAATTGGAAGTAGAGTTGCTTTCAGTTTGCATATATCAGTGCAAACGTTCCAAAATTTCTGAGGAGAAAGCAGATATTACCATATCCAAAACATGGTTTAGACACATATATAAGCAGGGTCCCTGAATGATGTTCCAAAGAATAAAGGAGCCAAAGGATTTGATGCTGGCATTTCATTCTAAGGAGACTTTGACTAGAAAAAAGCACCAGGTCTTGTACTTTCAATGCTAAAGGGTGTAAATAAATTAGAAGTTTCCAAGAAGGTCCACACAAAATATTCAAAGGATGAGAAAACATTCCAGATGTGGAAATCCAAGCTCAATTTAGTTGATTTATTACAAAGAATGTTAAGGTTTGATCATCAATTCAGTAACAGGGCTTTTCAATTTAAGTGAAGTTACAACAGTGACTATAGGTTAACACTAGGCAGAGAGATTCTAGAAGTAACATATGTACCTTTCACCACCACTGTGGTCAACTGAAGAAGTGTTCAAGTGACAAAGCTTCTTCATCAGGAAATAATTTTTAATGAATATAAAACATTTTTGGATTTTTTTTCTAAATTCGTGTAATATAGTTCAGTACTAAATTACTCTGAAATGTCATATGGTCATGTCATGCAAGTTAGACCATGAAGCCCTTTTTCTGGTTTTACTATAGAGTTCACCTTTGAAATCTATGTCATTTCAAACAAGACTCTTCATAAAATCAGTTGATACTGTTCTGTGTGGACAGACCGAATACAATAAGGATCTTGCAACTAGTTCGGTATCTATAGATAACTGCCTTTTCCTAAGTAAGGGGCAGTGAAAATAATGGGGACTCAGATTTCTTCAGAGAAATATGCAGTACTTTTAACAGGAGGCAGAAATCATTATAAATTAGAAAATATACAATGAAACGTTTCTGTTATTAAAAGCTAATGAGCATTTCTTTGCAATGGTGGTAAAAACCCTACCCTGCTATTCCTGGAAATCCTGTAGTTTTCATAGGTACTAAAATGGTGGTAAATGTTAAGGTCTTCTGAGGTGTGGAGATAACGCATTCAGCACTATATCACAATAAAAGTGTCAATTGTTATCTGCTTCCTGGTTTTATCTTTGTAGAGGCAACGGTGTGACTGTATGGCTTCATTGCAAAGGAATTCAAAGCATTTCTGTTCAGAAGGTAAACTTGCCTTCTGTATGAATAGAGGTAATAGAGATAATTGAGATAAGCTTCAATTTTTTTCATTCATATTGGTTATGTTATGATGAGAAGCTTATTGGAAAATTGAGAAGAAAAAGTTCATACTTTGCTTGAAATGCCATTTGCACTTCAAATGCCAAAGAATGATGGGTAGGTCTTGGATATTTATAATGAGAAAAAACAATTGAAATGAAGCTGAAAGGGATAAATAATTTTTGAGGGAAACTTCTACCTAGTGTAGACTACTCCAGACTACTTGTTTACATTCCAGACTACTTGTTTTCCAGACTACTGTTAATCCAGACTACTTGTTTACATTCATGATTCTCATGCAGAGCAGGTATATCATTTCCAGAAATTAGTGGAACCATCATTTAAGTTTGATGATTGACTAAATTCTTTTTTTGAGCTTTATAGGAACACAAATATATGTATGCAACCTAATATTTGGATTGTTATATACTTCCACTGACGAATTTTATGTAGTTAGTGGGAAAGTAGGTAACCTCCTCCCTTATTCTTCTCTCATTTATGAAAATTCATTCGACCTGTGTATTTTTACAGAAATGAAAGATGTGTAGATATCTGGCAATTTTTGTCATTGACAATTATTTTCTCTTCCTAATTTTTCTGAATCAAGACACAAACTGACTGTTTGCTTTTATCTTTCACCTGTTGTGATAAATTTCCATTTATTTTCTTTATTGCTAACTGTGAATAGTAAAACTACAGAAAATCAGGCAAGTGAAAAGACTGATGCTTTTGTAAAGATAAATCTGTATTTAAATCTGTTGTCAATAGCAACATAGTTCACAGGGATCTTCATAAGGATGATTACATCTGAAAGCTGAGTCTTAGTTTGGCCTTTCCTAACTAATAGCTCAGTTAAACCAAGTTTATCAGGGAGGACTATAACTACGTGGTTCCCAGAAGTTCAGGTATGCAGAACTAGTAGCCACAAAGAGCTGATGGTTCTGCACAGATTTAAAATGTCTTAGTGTAAATAGGTGTTCCTGGACTCAGTATATCCAAGCTAATATCTCCAGAAAGAAGGCCATGCATCACTACAAACTAGGTCTCATGAAATAAATTAGTGTAGCTGTGCTTCTTTCTGAAGCAAAATCTGTAACTGGCTTTACTGCATACAGTATCAGCATCCATACAGAAAGCACACTGTGGCTGAACCCCTTTGAAATTGTTTTCCACGTAATAAGAATAATGTTCTTAAAAAACATCTGAAATATTTGTTGGACAGAATTATTAATCATCTAAATATTTCCATCAGATCAGTGTTTTAAGTTATTTTTATGACTGGAACATGTACTGAAGAGATGCAGATGCAGAAATGGGCAGGGGGCTATATGTGTCACCACAGTACATCTCCAGAGGTGAAATGTTATACTGCACTGGCTGGTGAGAATCTGACAAGAATAAAAGTAGAGACTAAAATGCTGAAAGCTTCTTCTTCCTTCTCCCCGTCACCAGAAAATCTTTACCTGCTGTCACATTCTGGAAACTGTTCCTGCTCTGTTTGCTGTGCCTCTTTGGTGAAGCTGGGGAGCTGCTTTTTCTAAAAGTTTCAAAGCTTTTATCTCCTCTGTGATATTTTGCCTCAAGGTAGTGCATTAGATTTGAGGTATGCCGAGGTTTCTTCACATGTTTCATTAGGGTTGTTGCCTTTCTCTGCAGCAGCAGCCTATGTTTATAACTTAGCAGTTCAGTTTGCCCAACTCCCTTTGCATTCCTGGGACTTACAACTCACTGCAATATTAGTTCTTGTTGCCAGGGCACTTTGTATAACACTTGACTCTATTTCAGTGTACACCTATTTTTGGAGCAGTGCAATGAACAGAGCTTTGCCTTAGTCGTTTATTTTGCTCAGACATTTATTTGGAAGATATTAGTTCTGTGAGGGTATCCACAGATGACAGATTTCTCCATTCATCGGTAGTAGACCAAATATGGCCAAGACCAGATACTCATGACTTAAATGTAAGCACAGAAAGCCTTACACTCTGTGTGTTAGACTAGTTCCAGATAATCTGCATTGATAATACGTGTTCTCAGTTTCCTTTCTTTTACACTATGTTCAGTTCCTTGTCTGTGAGACCAAGTTGGATGTAAGGTGCTACTACTAGTGAATGGAGTACTCTAGTTTGGTGCCATACTGTACCAACTTTGAACTAATATGGCTAATATAGCTAATATTCACCAATATAATATGGTGTTGCTCTGAGGGGCTAGCACAAAGCTGCTAAGCCTATACTGTGCACTTGTATAACCAGTATACTAATGCTTGCCTTTGTCTGAACTGTCTGATCTCTTCTGCACAGGCTACGCAGTCTCAAGTGAGGCTGCCCCAGGCTCTTTCGAGCAGAAAGTCATGAAATCTCTGGCTTCTTTAGCATGTATTACATTAGCTGACAAATACAATGTCTGTGTGCAAGCAGCCTGGGCTGGAGGCTAAGAGGTTGGCTTTCCCAGCTGTGCTGTTTAAATCTGAGACAGGCATTCCCACCAGGGGAAAGAGCAACCAAATGCCATCACCAGTTAAATGAAGGACTGTTTTCTCCTAGGAATCTTTTGTGTTGCCTGTGTTTGAACAAGGCTGGGCTTTAAATCTCAGCTGAAGTGAGGTACCTGGTCACAGACAGCAAGCCAGTCCATAGAAATGTGAATTGTGAGTCTTAAATGCACTGAGTGACAACACAACAGTTACGATGCCATGAATGACGCCTTTGTGGAAAGACTGTAATTCATGTTCAGTAAAAGATGGAGTAAAATTACAGGTGGCTGTGGCAGGACTGGGAAGCTAACCTGTATTTTCACGCTGTTATAAAATGCCTAGATTTGCTTCTTCAGATTTTATACAAATAGCACAACAAAACTCTTCAAGCATTCACCACTGTTAAGTTTAACTTAATCATATGGTCAGTAATTCCTGCTTCACTTTCTTTCACCTACTTCTTCCTTGTCTATTGTTTTCTCCCTATCATATCAGTTGATGCAAACCAGCGTGTTAAAATATTTTTCTAAAAATGGGATACTACTTCTTATCAACAGCTTCCATTTACTATGCACTTATATCCAGCTTTTCCTGTTGTTCAGCCAATAGATCCCTGTCTCTGGTAGTCTTAATTCAGTGCATTTCTGCAGCTGCATAGATTGACTGGTATTAAAAGGAAATGCAAAAATCAAAGAAACTGTTTCAATATGTAAGGAACCTCTGAGGCCAGTTTTGAATGAGAACATAATATCTGAACAGTAGCTCAGGAAGGCATTATCCTCAAAAACTGACAGAGGCAAAAATATTTCTAGGCACATGCATATGATCAGTGTTATCAAACTCTTCCCCCAACAGCCATGCAAAACAGAGAACAGGACTTTGTCTACTCAAACCCACTGTTTCATCTTGTACAACAGTGCTGGTAGTGTTCACTGTTCCTCCTTTTCAATGTGTGCATCTGATAATGGACTTCCATGTAGATGTGCTGAAAGGCATCTCTAAACCTAGGGAAGGGCAACGTTGGTTTGCACATTTATTTTCTTAAATGAAACATAATTGTTAGCACAAAGCCTTCCAACAGTTTTGGAATGTATATTGTCACTACATATGTCTCTAGGGAGAGATAGGAAGATGTGCAATACCACAAAAAGAATAACCATGAAAACAAAGAATACAGTTAACCAATGTAACTTTCAAATAGATTTATGTTTTTCTGAACAGATTTTATTTGGGTATCTGAGTCAATTATCCTAAATGTAGACCAAACAGTGGCATATTCTACTATTATACTCGATACTCCAACGGCACAAAGGTTTTGGCAGCAGATAACTCATACTTTATCCATCTTTGCATGTGGTAATACACCCAGAGCATGCCATTTGTCAGCATAATGACAATTCCTGTATTCCCTGACTGCCTAGAGGAAAAGGTTTAAATACAACATTGTTTCTGGCTAAGGAGCAGTCATCTAAAAAGCTTGAAACTTAAGACTCTCGTTAGTTTCACAATATCTGGGAGATCTGGTACAGTATGTTCCTGCAAAATCTGTGGCCAGTTTCTCCCAAGCTGTGATCAAAACAGAGAGTATGCGTAAGTTGTTTTATTTAGGTTCTACAGCAAGATATTAAAGGACTGAGGCAACTGACAACTGATCATTTCAAGAAAAGGTAGTTAAGATAAAATGTGTGAAATCAGCTGGCTCTGCAAACTCTCAGGACTTCATTCCTTTGTTAGCACCACAGCACTGGCGACAAGTTGGTCAGAGGAGGATACTGTGAAATGTAGAAAGGAACAGATTGAGACAGTTTGCTTTGCTCCTTTCTAATGTATTTTGAGTGTTATTGGTATGGAAAGTCTGGAAACTTCAGACAGAGGTATGATTACGAAGTTAAAATGCAATGTGCAATGAGCTACCTAGCCTTTTGTCTGTCCTTGGTGGAGCAGTTTGAAATCTGAAGTAGGTCACAAGTCAATTCATTTTGTAGACTTGACCTTGTACTCAGTGGACATTTAATCCCATCAGAAAACCACTGGATAATGTTATAAATACCAATTTTGAAACAGCCCTTTTGGGACAGTATCTTTATCTTGGCAACTGGTTTCTGTTGAAAAGGGACCAGAAGAGTTCGGGACAAAAACTCTTTTAAAATACTATTCTTCTCTTACATCATGTGCACTTGTATATTGATAGTTTGACAGCTGGATATTCCAATTACAGTAATTTCTTAGATATCTGAAGACATATACAGAAAATGTGACTAGATATACAAACAGGAGATGAAGACTACCCTCTCAGTTCTACAGCTCATTCTTCGTTTAGGTGGTCATTGTTTTATTTGCTTTATTTCTTCTATCTTTTTTCCTTCCTCTGTTATCTTCACTGCTATATCTGTCCTGCTACTGAGGCTTGGCAGCAGCCAGTGAATAGCCCTTCTATGTGAATAGCATTAGAAAGGAGTCCACTATGAAGACTTAATGCCAAATGGAAGAAGGACCTGGAGTGAAGGATAGGATCTGGCCATTAAACTTTCTATTTATGATCAAATATGATCAAAACCAGAACACTGAGATCTGGGGTTATTCCAAGGATGAACTAGTTTCTTTTCTTTAACTTGAGTTGTTATTACTGAGAAAAAAAATGTAAACCATGTGCTTTGAGCTGAATTAACTGTAACTGAAATTCTTGGCAGCTTTAAAGACAAATAGAGTCATAGCCAGTGTTTCATACCAACAAAACATTTTATATTGAACTTCCTTGTTTTCTTTCACATTTATTTACTTTACTTTCTATTTTCAAAAATAAAATGTTGTAGGGTGGCACTTAGGGGTTGGGGGGGGTGTTTTCTTTTTTTTCCTCTACAGATGGATCTGGATTGAAAATTAAGTGTGAGGTTAGCCCCTTTAATGAGACACCTAGAAGACTCAACCCCCAAATTTTAAAGCTCTTCAGAGTTCTTCTGTTAACAAGACAGTGCACATGAGATGCCTGGAGTGAGAAACAAATGCATTTAATTTTTCAAGTTTTCCATTGAAGCTATAGAACTGACTTGACTTTATTCAAGACCAAGGGAGCCCTCAATGCTAGAGGCTATGGAGAAGCAACCTGGGCCTAGGGGAGGATCGGCAGGACTGTTCTGCAACTGTTCTGCAGCTGTTCTGACTGTTCCAGCAACTCAGGAGCATGTGGACCATGAGGAGCCATTTCAGCACTTCCGCATGGGGACTCAGGGCCCCACAAAACCTGTGCTCCAAACGTCCACGTCAGTTTCGCCAAGAATCCAAATAGGGGAGGAGAGGACAACTGCACATACCAGGAACTTCTGTGCGAAGAAAAGAAGTTACAAGGGAAGTAAGTTTAAAAAAAAAGTTAGTTAAGTTAAAATAAATATTTGACTACCCAAAACAGTTGGGTACTTCCCATCAGATGCAGGAAATCAATTCATGCATTTTAATGAAGAAAAAGAAGCCTTCAGTAGACAATACTGCTCATGTATTAATAATATACTTCATGCTTTAGCTTCAGGCCTGTAAATATTTTGCTTGACTGCTGATCCTGTCTGTTTCCACTTTTCTCACCATCTATTTTTACCATCTATTTGTTTTAATAAAAACACAGAATAAAGATTTTAATTTAGCAAGTTATTTATATTTGATAATTCAGATATTTAAAAGTTAAGTATAAAATTAGACTTACATATCTGTTCGGGCTTTCCCTATAGCTGACAGAGATAAATAGACACTTTCAAGCAGTGACTCAACCCCTTCATAACATACATATGAGGCAGGTGGAATTAATTAAACCTGATTTTTCTTTTTTTCTCTCTCTTCACTGGGGAGGGAGTCTGGATGACTAGTGTAGACCACTTGTCCATCTTTTAGACAGTGGAAATGAGGTAAAGTGAATCTCAGTTCTGCTGCATGGCTTGAGTAATCCTCCATACAGTACAGTCTTGAGCTGGTTGATGTCTCCAGTAGTTATTGCAACCTGAATAAAAGCAATATATTTAGCAATATTTTAACTGGAACAGAGTGAGAAATGTCTGTATTTTGTCTGCTGCTGTGCAAGTATTTCACATCAGACCACATATTAATGCTGAAAGAACTAATAAAATAACAACTTAGATTCCAATATGTTAAATTATATTTAATATTACCTCTCCCTCCTCAAGAAAGAAATGGTGACATCTGTGATCCTAAACTGTTTAATTTTTTATATATTTAGCCAATACCCACCAATTTTAACAGAATTATCTTTTATGGTGTATTTTAATATTAAATATGGAAATGGAAAGGGATTACCTCATATAGCTAAATATTCTTGCAGTTAAACCCTACTTCATCCTTCTAGGAGGCTCTAGTGCCTGTTCTTAAGATAAAAATGTTTGTTGTGACAAAGCAACTGCAGCACAGAGCTGTGGAAAAATGCACTAGACCACAAAATTAGTTATCCACTAAGTAAATGAGCTGAAAATTTTGGTTTGGATCCCTGTCTTGGTAGAGAGAAGACAAAAATCTGTTATGACATCACTTCCTGCATTTACTGCCTTTTCTTCAAAGGGTCATTAAAAGTTTCAGATAATAATTGACTTAATTCACTCTAAGACAGTTAAGAATTGGGATCCTTTAACCAATGTCAAATTGGTAAAAATAAATGAGGACAAACCCTAGACCACACGTAAATACAGCAGCTGCACCAGTGGTGTTCCCACTGATATCAGTAGGTGTAAGCTCAGCAGAGGTCAATGGCAGTCTTGCTGGTCTAACATGGTGGTTGCTGGTTGCCTTTAGGGCAAATTCCATTAGAGTAACTTCTTCTGCAACACATTGCACAAGACTTGTAAAAAAAAGGAACATGTTTTATTACACCATATGATACAGCTAAAAAAACAGGCAAGGCTGAGAGTACATGATGGATAAAATAAAAGATTCTGTTTTTTCTGTCTAATAAGGGATATTACTCCTGCATACCTATCAAATAGGAATTTCTTGGCTCCTTTGCTAATTTCTAGTCTCAGACCTTAAGAATATAAATCCAGTGTCATTGGTCTCTGAACTTAATAAAAAAATCATGTTTACCTAAGACCTAACATAAAGTGCAGCAAAACACTTTAATTGTAGCCATTATCAAGGAATGACTAGAGAACACCTGGGTGCCCTTCTAGATACTCCATTAATATTTCCACAATTACTTATATTCACAGAAACATTGTAAACGTCACTGAGTTCTTTTAAAGCATCAGCAAGTCATGGGCCAAAGAAAGGTTTATTAAAAGTTATACAGGAAATTGTAATAATACACTGAGAACAATATTAGGCTGCTATACTTCAAGGACCATTTTAAGATTTTCTCTTAAACACCAGGAGAGCCACAACTGTGGCTAGATTATTTCTGTGAAACTCCTTGGTAAACCCCACTGGATATATTCTGATATATAACAACATGATTATTTTGCTTTCTGTGGCTAAAGATAACTGTAATTTTGGCCAGCACTGAACAAGTTAAAGAAAAGCCTCAGCTGTGGCAATGAATTTCTAGATTATCTCTATGCATGAGGTTTACTGCATTACCAGTACTAAAATTATAGATTATATATTTATAGGTTATAAAATTATATACTAAAAATATATCTGCTATTATAGAATCCCAGAATCACAGAATGGTTTGGGTTGGAAGGGACCTTTAAACATCACCTAGTTCCAACCTCCCCTGCCATGGGCAGGGACATATTCCACTAGATCAGTTTGCTCAAAACCCTATCCAACCTGACCTTGAACGCTCCCAAACACTGGGCATCCAAAACTTCTCTAGGCAACCTATTCCAGTGTCTCACCACCCTCATAGCAAAAAAATTCTTCTTTATATCCAATGTAAATCCACCCTCTTTCAGTTTAAAACCATTGCCCCTTGTCCTGTCACTAGAGGCCTTGGTAAAAAGTGTCCCTCCATCTTTCTTACAAGCCCCTTTTATATATTGAAAGAACACAACAGAGTCTCCCCAGAGACTTTTCTTCTTCAGGCTGAACAACCCCAACTCTCTCAACCTTTCTTCCTAGAAGAGGTGTTCGAGCCCTCTGGTCATTTTTGTGGCCCTCCTCCGGACCTACTCTAATAGACCCATGTCTTTCTTGTACTCGAGACTGCAGAGCTGGGTGCAGTATGCCAGGTGGGGTCTCATGAGAGTGGAGTAGAGCAGGAGGATCACCTCCCTTGACCTGCTGGCCATGCTTCTTTTTATGCAGCCCAGGATACGATTGGCTTTCTAGGCTGCAAGCACACATTGCTGGCTCATGTCCAATTTTTCAATCAACCAGTATCCCTAAGTCCTTCTCTGCAGGGCTGCTCTCAATCATTTCATCACCCAGTCTGTACTGATATTAGGCATTGCTCCGACCCGGGTGCAGGACCTTGCACATGGCCTTGTGGAACTTCCTGAGGTTTGCACAGGCCCACTCCTCAAGCCTTTCAAGGTCCTCCTGGATGGCATCCCTTCCCTCAAGCATATCAACTGCACCACTCAGCTTGATGTCATCTGCAAACTTGTTGAGGATGCACTCAATCCCACCATCTGTGTCATTAGTAAAGACCTATAGTCTTTATTAATAAAGATCTATAGTCTTTGTGAATGCAATTCTGGAGACATCACTGTGTATTAAGTTTCCTGTGGAAAATCATGTCAGCTTCCATATTGTTAGTAGTCATAGTCTCATAATACCTATGACATGTGTGAACCAATTTTAGGCACAGACAACTTAGGGGACACAGCTCATTCCTTGTCTTACATCTGCGGTAATATGTCATTGGTCAGTGGGACAGAGCAGAAGGAAGGGTGTGATGGTATAGTGAACTGCAGAGAACATCTGTCAGCTTTGGCTACAACCATATTGGTGAGGCTGAGAAGGCAGGAGAGCAGAAATAGAAGGATCAGACAACAACCACTTCTAATGACTACTTGTCCAGCATAGACTCAGGTTCAAGTCCTTCCCTGCAAAGTTCCCTACCATTCAATTTTGCCTACACTGCTGACAAGTTTTGAGACAGCTCCAGCTTTAGGTAGAGGGTGCAAGCCTAGGGGAGGTAGGATTTTAAGGGGACTTGTTACCCAGAGCAGGGACCATGGTTGCCATCTACTGTTCATGGTAATTGAGGCATCCTAAAAAGGTCACTGGAGTCCTGTGAGCTGACTGCAGAGTAGGCCATATCCCCCTCTCTGAAAGGATAAGAAGAAATGTGCCAACACATACTGTCTGGGCTAGCTATCTAGATATTTGGAGAGCATCTGTGGAAAGTAGCAACTATAATCACAATTTCTGTACATCGAAGCAGATAAATAAATCAGGATTTTTAATGCCTATTTTGGCAGTAATTTTGAAGCTAAAAGCCTATTGTTAAAGGAGACAGGAGAAATTTGAAAAAGACAGGAAGCATCCAAAGGAAGTCTGAGGAAACTATAATAAAAGCTACTAGGGTATTTTTTTCTCCACACACTTATATGCCAAAACTTTTATTAGGCAATTTAATTACTGCTCAAGCAGTTTAGCCTAACTCACCTAGTTGTAGTCCTAGTTTCACTTTCTCTAGCCAGAAAGAAGCAACAAAGCATGAGAGCTGAACCTGTTTTCTTGGTTCCTCTCAAATGATCATATGCTTCTTTTTGGTGAAACTATTTTTAAAACATGGTCAGTCTTGACATATATCACCTGCTGTGGATAGATGTGCTTTAATCTGGAAATAAGAGGGCAAGTCTAACATTTTGGAAGGTTAACAGTTACAGGATAAATTCTGTAATGATTATAGGCTCTACCGTCTCATTTACTTACTCCATTGATCTGCATTCCCCAGCCTACACCAAATGGCTCTGTGAAGGCTCTGCCTTTCTGGCAACAATTACTACCTGCAGCAGATGAGAATAATCCCTGGACCTCCTCCTCCTCGTCTCTCCCCAAGAACATTTTATCAAGAAGTCCAGCTTCTCCAGAAAAACAGTGAAAGGTGAATCTGTCCGACCCTTGTAGTCCTCCTCTCCCTCCTTCCCCTTTTCAAGGAGACATAACCAGTCTATGAGGAAACAATACCTTTGTGATTTAACGTAGTTCTTACTTTTAGCAGGGTTGTTTAAACACTACGATTTAAACTTTAATCATTAAACACCAGAATTTGAAGTCTTAGGATTGATTGTTGCCCAATTTGAGACAACTCAAAGAATTTTGCATTTCAGAAAGTGCTGGATGTTCCATCGTAGGTCAAACCAACTCCTGTGAGGTAGCAGAACTTGCAAAGTGCTCACACCTAGGCAGTTGTGAATACTTTGGTGTGAGTGGGTTGGTGCATTATACAAGCAGCCAGGGGTAAGTAAGCTTTAAATCAACTATGCTAAATGAAGGGAGGAATACCAAAAGGGTTTTCAAATCCACTTTTCATACTGACATCCAATATATGCTTTGGGTCTAACCACCCAATGGAATTCTAGGTCCTAGTCTAATGGGATTGTTGTAGTTTTCTGTCAGTATTTCCACTGTGATGCAGCTATTTGATTAACTTTTGCTGCAAAAATTAAAAATAAAAAAAAGTTTCCTTATACAAAAATACAAAATAAAGACTGAAGCTCTGGAAGCTGTTACAGATTTTTGTGAAATTAAAATTAAGTTAATTTCCTTTTTGCATCTGAATTGAAAGTTCAAGTTTACATTTATAAAGAAAAGAACACAGATGCTTCAGTCATGAGTCGTAAATGACAACCAAGTAATGTAGTTATAAACTTAAACTAAAAGAATAATTAAAAAATAGAAATATTACAAACATAGTTATTAATTAAGGAATCTTATTCATCATTTCATCAGTTTAGTACATTTTCTTAGTACTTTGGGTTCAAGGTATATATTAGTACCTCCTAAGATAAGTATGTTGTACCAGCAGCTCTCAAACAGTGATCTCTGCAGTATTCTGCAAAGCCAAGGCAATTACTCAGTTGTACCATTTTTTTTAGTATACTTAATCTTAGTCATTTAAGGTACATTTAAAATGAAACAAGTCTGGTGTCCTTACTCCAGAAATAGTCTAGTATAAAGTAAGATTAATCTCCTTGCTCTCGTGTACGATACGCTACTGACCTTGGCTTCCTCTGATGAGCTGAAAACCTGCAAAAAACCCCAGTAAGTACTCAGAACTCAGCAAGACGAGGATCTTTATTTCTTGCAAATCATATACAATTTAGAACAGTTGTTCCCAATTTGCAGTCAGTGATCTGCAAAGAATACACCAGACATACGGTGTGACTTCCTTTCCTTCTAACCATAAAATTACATTAAATGGCAGTAAGGAACAGAGAAAATACTTTCCCAATATTATTTTTCCATATAAACACATGCTGCCATTGCCATTGGGTTATTGTTTAACTGGAGAAGGATGTGGTCTGCAAGTCGCATTCCCTTTTAAGTATGATCCATTATACAGAAGTATTGTCAAAATCTGATGCACATTATGCAGTGTAGCATGATAGAAAAGCTATAAGGGTATTCTTATATCAATGAGATGAGCTGAGCACTGTTTGTATATTGTAGCTCCCACTGATTTCACGTAGACTTTGACATTCGCAAAGAATGAAAAGTGGATAGCCAGCATGCAGGAGGATCTCTTCAAGTATCCTCAATACGGAAGTAGTGGATCACAGTAACATTGCTTGATCCTACTGCATTTTGTTTTGTGGATATCTCAATAGAGAGTCTCATTTCTTTCTTCATCCCCCTACTTTTTCTAAGCTTAAAAATGTTTGCGTTTGAAAGTAGAAGCACAAGTGTTGTCTGTTATGGAACAATAGGTGGCTAGAACGTTTTGTAAAGTAGAAATAAAAATTACATCACTTTCTCTGGAACCATTTAATGGACCTACCTTAATCATAAAACAGGTGTAGTTTATGAGAAAACACCACATCCACTTTAATAAGTGGATTATTAAACTGAAGATTACTATTACTCATTGTTTATTAGTTCTGCATACTGTGCACAACACAGCGAGTGTGACTGTGGCACAGAGAGGTGTTCTGTCAGCAAATTTGGTATAATTCATGTGTTATAGCTACCATTTGATTGAGCACCACAGTTTTTATTATAATCAACCTGTGATTGAGAATATGTAGTCAGAAGCTTTTTTAAAATTGAATTTATGTTACAATCACCCTGAGATTTAAAGTGTTACCTAGAACAAGAACCACTTACTTCTGGTTAGGAACATGGTACCAAACTTAGTCTTCTCGTCAGAATCTGCTTAAGCGGCATGTGACTGGAAACTTTATTGAAACTGGCTGTCCAAAGAAAGTTTTCATGGGCATCCATGAGTAGTCAGTACTAGAAGTGCTGACTGAGTTAGTTTACCCTTGCGTTAAGATGATCATACTGGCACCTATTATGTATACCCTGGTTTAAAACTATACAAAGAGAGAGAACAAAACATGGCATAACTAAGTCAAGAATGTCTGGAAAATAAAGCAAGCAGCTCTGGAGAGTTATTTACTGGCAACATCTTCGCATAACATTTCTCCAAACTTTCATTTTCATAGAAAGCATCCTTATTTAAGTAAAGGCACTATGGTGACAATACTCAACATGTTACAAAAGTCTGAATTTGTCTGTGCATAGACAGATATTAATGGAAAAAATAACACTACACTGCCTAATAGGTAATTTACTGAGAGCGAGAGTGGTGCAGTGATACAGTTTTCAGAACGTTAGAAATATCTATTTGTATATTAGTAGCAAGATTATTAAATTCCACCACATTCTGGGCGAGTTTTGGGAAACGTTTCAACTGGTCAGTTTTGTTGGCTAGATACTATGATAATGAGTGGCCTATTTGATACTTACTCAGCACATAAATTAATTAGATCAGGCGTTTGATTTCCTCATGTAAATATATGAATGCCACAGGCCTACTTTTATGTGCCAAAACCCTATTTTTATGCTGATCTATTATTCAAACCATGACACATCACCTTCTAAACTCTTCAGTGGCTGCAACTGTCCAACACATGTAGTCCACATATCTTCCTTTTCAGCTGGGGCCCTACACAGCTCCTCCCTGTCTACTTGTCTGAACTCGCCTCCTATTGCTTTTTCCCACAGCTTTGCCTTTGTGGTCAGTCTCTTTTCCTCTACAAGTTGAATTGCCTTGACTCAGCATATACCTCATACAGCCCTTATCACCGCACCATTTCCTTCTTCCTGCTTAGGCACTAACTTAAAACATTAGCTTCCATTTTGCCCATAGGAACTGGGTTAAATGAACCAACTCAGGGTATTTCTATCTTGTACAACTGCAGTGTTGATTTTGGAATTAGTTGAATTCCCCAGCATAATTAGCCTGAAGGCAGCCTCATGTTAGTGCTGCTGTAATGTCTATATAGAGAAATCATCCCTGTGTTGATAAATGTCTCACTCTGATTTATATATTTCATTATTTTAGAATTTTTTCTCTCTTTTTTTTTTTTTCCTTTCAAGGGCTGGTGTCATTATAACACCAGCCCTTGAAGGAGGGCTTCAGGAGAAGGAGATTATTTTTACCATACATTTTGTTTGTAAGCTGAAGAACTGAGCTCTAGGAGCCTCGCTTTTCAAATGCCTCATTCATAGTAGTTTTCTACACTCACAGATAAATGTTGCAGTGTTTTATAACTATTAGTCCAAGTACAACTTTTTTCTGGGAAGTGATCTAAAGAAATTTTCTTTAGGTGGTCATAGGTGTTTTAGTGGGTCTAAGCATTAATATGCGCTTAAGAGGACCTTAAAAATACAAGCTAACTTTAAGTGGACTGTAAGCACGCTGAACAACTTTGAAAGTGCATGATACATTCTCCAACCATTAATCAGCTTATCCTTCTGGAGCCTTTAGGAAAATATTAATAATCATCAGAATAATCCATTATGTCAAACTATTAAATTCCATTTCCTTAAAAAGTTTTTTTTGATGTCTCATGCCAGACTCTGACTTTATTTGCACTAATATCTCTCTGAAGAACTTCACTTGAGTCAGGAGATTTACTTTGGATTTACACCACTTAGAAATTAGAAATAGAATAGAAAATTAGAAAAATGTTTACAAATGGATTGGAGACATCATATATTTTTCCTGGTTTCCTGGATATAATTTAATCCATTTAGCTGTAAGCTTTTAGATTTGTTTTGTAGGTGGGTTTTTTGGACAGAATTGGAAGTGTACTGCAATTACTTTCCTTGAAATGTTGCCCTTCTGTGGATTTATTCAAACCCCAAGTAATCAAATCTTAAAAAGACCTTTTTGGAGAGCGTGTTTGAAACAGGCAATTTTTCTGTCTCTAAACTTTGTGGAAACATTTGAAAATGTTCCTTTTTTTTGTTGTTGTGCATAATTGAGATGGACTGCAAATTACATTATTTGGTAAAATGGTTAAATGACCTTGATTTTTTTCCAGTATTTTCCACATGCAGTTTTAATGTTAAATAGAGCTAAATTTTTTAATGTGAAAAATCGACACACATTATTTCTCTATTGATGTCAGTTGGACACTTTATATTACAGGATAGAGGAATACTGACAGGCACTGGTGACAGTACAGAGCACTTTCACATGACTGCCCGTCACATCCCATTCAAATGATTCCTGCAGCAGAAACGTGAGGGTAAGAAGGGAGAATAGTGGACACCACCTTTTTCTGAATGTTATTCCTCACAATCTTGGCAACTGGCTTTCTGTCCTCCCTGTGGTAACAACCAGCATTTTGGAAGCTGCTTATTCACAGATATAATTGTCTTGGGACTGTTTTAAAACCAGAAAAGACAAAAAAAAAAAAAAAGTGTTCAGAGATGCAAAACACTTTGTGCAACATTCCCTGGAGTAATTAGTCATTCACTGAAACAGTCTGTAATGCAGAGCAGCATTTTTTCTTGAATGAATTTAAAGAGTGGAAAATATAAGTTGCTTAAGAGACCACTGCTGAGTTTAATATTCCCAAAATTAAAAATCTACATCTACCAATGAAGACGTATGAGTGCTCTGGCAAGATATAACCCAAGGCAAACCTACATGGATGGCTGCAGATAGCCTTGTGTACTTGCACTTGCGTTCCCCTGGCCAGAAGCAAGCCAGCTGCGGTAGGGAAGCCATGCAGCCTTCTTGCAGGAGGCATATTAAATGAAATGCAGTACTTTGCTAACATGACTGTACAGCTTCTGGACCAGAGGTTTTTTATTGTTATTAGGTTTGGGATTTTTTACACTTGATTTGCTGGGTGCGTAGGCAGATAGACCTGACTCTGCCTGGACATGTCCCTGTAGCATGACTGAAGAAGTCCTGTGGGAAAAAAAAGATGTGATCATTTAACTTAGGCCTGTATTATAATCATATGCATAAAAGGCTGAATTAATGTTGTGCAGACAACTTTAATGTTGGCATTCTCCAACTTTTTTGAAAAGATGATGTCGCAATTTTAATAAAGTTATTTTAATATCTTGTGTGTATGTATAATCTCACACACATATACAACTGGATGTTCTTTTTATGTCTTTAATTGTCTAATGCTTTAAGAATTCCTATTAAATTTTTGGTTTAAATTTTTGGTATGAATTGAAACAATGGTCCAAAGAATACCATTAATTACATGTTATGTAAAAAAACCTTACTTCCACCTGTTGACTTTAAATGAGATGCCTGACACTATCAGTGATTGTCCTTTGATTCTTGATTTTGGAAAAAAGATGAGAGAGGAAGGCCTGCTTTCACAACTGACTGCTAGTCATTAATTTGTAGAATTGTAACATTCCTGTTCCTTCCTAAGAAAATATCATATTTTTTTCCTACTGCTCCCAGTAGTTATCATTACCTAGTCCAAACTCTGCTATGCCATTTACTGTTCCAAGATAATGGCATGGCTGAAATTTAAGGCTGCTCTGGAGGATATCATACTATTGTTATATATTATGCATTGATAATATTTGCATTATTATTTTCTACTCATTTTAATGCAGACGGATTGTTTACTTTTAGAACACATAACTTAAACAGCTGCAAGCAGAATTTTTTCTTGGTCTTTCAAAATATTTTTACAAGCATTTATGATTTTTAGAGTCCCATTAATGCCTATCAGTAATTCAGATACTTATCTTTGTTGTACTTCCTTTTGAACTGGCAACGTGGAATTTCAAATCCCCCTTAATTTAAAATTCAATTAAAATTCAAGAATTTCAAATCTTGTTTGTTAAATCCTTTCAGAAGTCCTAGTAAGGTTCTCTGTGTTACACAGTGCAACAGATTATTAATCACTTGCAAATTTTTCTGTTCTCCTTGTCCAATTCTGTTTCACACTGTTATTAAATGTATAAATTGTCAGTCACAGCACACAACTTCAGAATATTTATTTTGGATAAAAAATTAATAATACTAATTCCTAATATATGCTAGACATTCATGAAACATTCACAAAAAGGTCCTACTGAGGTTATTCTTTACAAAAGGTACCATACAAAAAAAAGCAGAAACATCTGTCCAAGAATGTGAAATAAACACAGAGGTGGAAAACGACAGTGGAACAGAATGAAGGCAAAATGCTGCTTGACAGTGGTAGGCATGCAAAGTACAATGGAGTCCTGCAGAGCTTTTACAATGACGATAAGAAGTGTAAAGCTGAGGGTACAACCAAAATATTAAAATGAGGTGAATAACAGACAAGGAAGAGGAATTCAATACCTTAAGTATTAGCCACCTTTGTGTAACATTACATATGTTTATTAAAGAAGAGAAGAGCTAAACTGAACGCAGCTTTATCTTTCATTATTTGACCATTTTTAATTTAATAGTCTCCCATTATAGCCCAACCTTTCTGTGTCTTTATTTTTGTTCTTGCACAGCCCCATTATCAGTGCCAGATTTGCAGCAACAGAGAAGGGTGGAAGAAGGAGCTGGGCTTGTAACCTTTCATTAGCACCATATGAGGAACAGCGATCTTAATACATACCTTTTAGAATATCCATTAGCATTATTCTAAAAATGATTATTTGGGAATATATGTAATATATTACATATAGTCTTCTACACACCAATGCTCTGCTCATGGAGATTTTTACTTAAATTATCTCATTTCTGAAAGAAATGTGGCATATTGTACCCTTTTTTTTTAATTTAACCCAGAATTTTGGTAGTAGTGTTTTTAACTAATTGCTTCACACTAACATTAGTTTGCTTAACACGTATCATAAACATACAGAGAACGTAACAGGAACGGTACAGAATCCAATCCTAGGACAGAAAATCCTGTGGGTTAACCCATCAAACTGTGAAGAAAAATAGTTAAAAAAGGCTCTGAACTCTAAACTAGGTAAATATGTCTTCTGTGCTTTAAGGATTGTCAAGCTGGCCCCTACTGACCTGTCAAAATGTGTTAGTTTCAGCAAGAAAATATACTGCTTGAAAGATCAGGTCACAGACAATTCAACTCAAGAATCAGTAACAAATGAACCTAAACAGTCAACAGATCCCAGCAAGTTGTCAGGGGAAAGGTTATCAGTCAAAGCACAGGAGTACACCATTGGTTTAGACTGAAACACTTTAACAAATGACTTTTCCATTCTAAATGTTTTCTTAATTGTGTGGCAATAATTACTCAAGGGGATGTTAAGACTGGAAAATATGACAACAGCAATTGAAATGTACAAGCAAGAATGAGAGAAGGGCATGAAAAACTTTTTCAAAGAGACATTCTTTCCTTCCTTACTAGTAAAGTAGAGCAAAATCTCATATTTAACTCCTTAAATGAATACACCAGATTTGGCAAGGGAAATAGCTGTAAGTAAACTCATTTCTAAGTCTGAGAGGTGGTGGGCATATTCTAATTCATTTCAGTGATGCTATGTTTCCTTCTACGGTTTTTTTTAGCCATACCTATTTTAGATTATATGGGGTACTTATGTGATCGCAATAATACCCTCCGTTGGCTCAGTGCAGAACTAAGATCCAGATCCAGCTCAGCTAAGTTCAGGCAATCAAATTACCTATGACAGGACTGCAGTCACTCTATGCTACCTGGAGTCAATGGAGAATGAGGGGTCCTGCAAGGTACATCTCCCACTACAACACTATAAATGCCTCAGTATATGTCTCTCTCTCTCTGTGACCTCTAAGGCCTCTAGGGAAACTGGACTCCTAATTTAGGCATCTGAGTTAGGTGGGACAAATCTTGCCTTAGTTCCCCAGTTTTGGTGCCTGAGTTGAACTGAAGTTAGATGTTTCAAGTAGGCTAAATTAATTTATATGAGTATTTTGCACTGAAGAAACTTGTCTAAGTCATGTAGGATATTTACCCTTTTAGTAGCTAAAATCTTAGACAAAAGAGTAATGGTATCCCTATATTAGAGGTGGGGAACTCGGTCAAAATGACTGAAGGACTGATCAAAGACTCAGGAGAACTTCTCCCCTCTTCCTCTTAGGATTTCAGTTCTTTGCCCAATGTCAGTCAAAACTGTAGATGAAAGGGACAAGTCTGAAGCATGAACTTGCGACTCTCCCACCTTCTTCATTAAGCACAACATCAGTCTTTAAGCTGTGGAGGGAAGAGCAAAAATTCTGCAATATCAGCTTTTTTACAGTGCTGGTAACCTTACTTTACATTTTCTGTTTGCAATGCAGTATTTTAATCATAGTGCAAGGGCTATGGCCGTAATTCTTCCCATTAAGTTCTACTGTTAAATAAAAGACACAGTTGCTGCTGATGTGAATGAAAAGCAGTTACTATGAAACGCTATTACTTCATCAGCGGTAATGTAAAAATAATTCTATCTTCAATATTTATATGAACATTGCTCAAGTAGATTACTGATCATCCTTTATTGAAAATTACTTGACTTACAATTCTGATTTACATTTATACAAATGTAAAAGGAACTCAACTTCCAGCTATCTACCATGCACAGCATTGTTAGGGCTAATTTGTATATCCTGGGAACTGAGCTGTGTTAGCTGGCACTTCAAAGCCCACTGTGCTAGACTTACGCGAACTGGAAGTCTTGTTTCCTCATCTCTAGTATGGCATCTTCTGCGCCTGGTTGTGGTACTAGTACCTGATGTAATCACACTAACAACAGCTCTGTTGTGTCTGACTTTGTCTGGAACAAACCATATCATATCTTTCCAAAATAATAAGATATTTATTTACAGAATCCTTTGTTAATGGAGTATATAAAAAGCAAGTTCCTACTTAAGATTTCTGAAAGGAAGACAGACTTAAAATATAGTTCTGGTAAAAATTTTCAGTCTCCTTTTATTTTGATGGTTATTTTTTTGAGCAATCATTGGTTATTTGGTATGTGGATGAGCAAATTCTGCCTCTCCTATAGGTAAAATAAATAATTTAATGCAGTTTTCTCAATGAACTCCTAAGAACAAACTAAAATGAAAGCTTCACTAATTCATCCAGTGAAAAAATACCTGTGTATTCTTGATAGTTTTAGTTCATTCCTCTTGTCAGATGTACTGCAAATTTCTGGACTACAGTATCTGAAATTTTAAAAGCTGTTTTATTTGTTGTTCCTTGAACACAACCTATCTACTCTCAATGTCTGTAGAATCAATTTCCTCTTTAAGAATATATAACCGCTGAGTCCAAAAGTCCAGATAACCTTCCAGCTATGCAGGACTTTGAATATGAGGAAGTCCTAATTCCCAAGGAGAATAAAGGGTTCACTAAATGGTCATTGCATAATATCATTGTGTGTTAACCCTAAAGTATGAAATTAGAGATAGAGCTGTCTCTGCAAAAGGACCTGGGTATTACAATGTTTCCCTGCGCTTTTAAGTACAGGATATTCATCCACAAAACACCAGCTTGGCTGCTGACTGAACCACAGGAGCAGTCGCATTCTGCAGGCACTCATGTTTCTACCGCTGTTTGTCTGGAGTGCTTAGGTTAGGAGCCTAAGGATATCACAGCATGGACTGGTTCTATGCTTTAATAATTGATTATCTTGATAGACTTACAGCATCCAAGTTAGGCACCTTCTTCCTTTGCACAGCACGTCACTCACATTGCAAAGCAGGGGATGTCTAAAATACCCACAGAAAAAAGATGCTTTGCTCACCTATGGGATTTAGGTGCCTCATGTAAGTAAGACTTAGTGGTTAAACAGCATTTATCAATAATAGATACAGACACATATGATTTAGATATAATTTCAGAGTTTTACATAAAGTATTGCCCAGAACAGGGGCTAGAAATTAGCTTTTGCTTTTTGCCCAGTGAGTGTCCAAACCCATAGGAGTTTGCCTTTATTCTTGCATCTGATGAAAACTTCATCATTTCATCCAAAATAGGATACCACCAAAAGAAGGAACGCACTCCATCACACTGCATAGCCTGTTGTTTGAACTGTCTCCCAAGGTAAAAAAATGTTCAAGTCACTGCAAGAAATATTTGACCTGGTTCTCCCTCCAGGGAAGGAAGGTATGATGATTAACAAGCAGTTGACTGAAAGAAGGAGCTTTTTCTACATTTTAAGCCATTTCTTGAGAGAAAAGACAGCAGAGGATTTAGGGCTATGAATCCTGATTAGGGAGGGACATATTCCTTCAGCCAGCCATACAGACAGAGGAAAACAAAGTTTTATTGCTATTCTTTGTGTTTGCTATTGGACAGCTATGATAATCCACCACTTGCTCTGTTGCCTTCTCAGATATCACTCTCAGACAATTAGCATCTTCTATTTGTTGTAGGGGCAGTCCAGGGGCACACTGAATACTGTGGGAGCTAGTGGGGTGCAGATACTCTGGGTGATTGAGGGGTGCTGCAGTGCTCTCCCTGAGGACACTCTTGATCTTTTGCAGCTTCCTCCAGCTTAGATGGAGTACCCTCTGCTCAGAAAGAAATGCTATGGCTGTGTGAGGGGATACAACTGTCCCCTGAAAATAACAACACCCAACAGCAAGCCCCCCACCGCCCCTGTTTCTTCCTTTACCATACTCCAAATAACATATTTCTGTGCAACATGCCTTTCCTGAATTCACAAATTTCTTATGCTCCCGCCATTTTCTGATGGGCAAAGGGAGCAGGGACCTTTCCATGAAGCTCTCTGACCCTGGCATAGCCTTCTGAACTCTGTCACGACTGGGGTACGCCTGAGGCTTTCTCTTTCACCTCCTGAATAGTACCAGTCTTTGTTGCCCTATTGGCCTGGGCTTGAATGAATCTTTTGGGTGAATGACGTATTCCTTGACATTATCCATGTTGGTTTCACAGAAAAGGATATTAAAATGACCTAGTCTTATTATTCACGTGATAGTCACTGATAAAACCTCTGTATTTACTAAATTCTATCACACTATGATACATGACAGCCCACATTTATTATAAACAATATGTTGGCTTTTAGAAAATTCTTTCTCTTTTCAAACAGCAGAGCTTTACAGGGAAATACATGAATCTCTGCTTTTGCAGTTCTAACAGCCAAAACTGGATAGAGCAATAAAGCAAAAGATACTGAACACAGAACTGGGGTATTGTTGGAAAGACAAGATCTAGCTAGAAAGAAGCATGAATAAACTACATTTTACATATCTTAATGTTTAAAATCAAATTACTGTGCATTGTATACCACCACACACACAAAAATCTTACCTGCCTTCACAAAGTAATAGCTTGAGTCATAGAGCATATACTCTAGGTTGCTTAACTGGCATGGTACAGATACATCTGGCATTTCTTACTCAATCTTAATACTCAAGAAAAGTATTATTTTAATGTAAAAACATTGAAATTGTGTAATTGCCTATTTTGAAAAAAGGGAAAACCGAAAAAGCCACAAACATTGCAGAATTGACACTAGGATGGTTAAGCAGGAGACTTGAAAACCTTACATTCTGCATAAAAGCCTTGCCATGTGGGCTAAGCATGTAACTTACAACAATTTACTCAAGATTATACCATGAAACCCAAAAAGGCAAAAATGCACATAAACATATAGCACTGAGTTTAATGAAGAGATAGATAGTTCCTTTGGACAGATCTGTGGCTAGTGAAATACATTCATATAGAAGATACAGAAAATTAAGTGCCCGTGACTGACATGACCTTTTTCATACGTCAAAAGGAAGAAGTGTACAGTTTTCAGTATGAATAGGATAGGGGTGGTTAGTTCTCTTACCTGCCTTTGAGAAGTGCCAGACTATGTGAGAGGGAGAAGATAAGAACATTCTGAGGTGAATTATTTCTTATAATGAACTGAGAGTCTGGGTCCGTATCATGACTTTAGTCATTACTGACAATCAATTTATCTATAAAGTGCATGCTATAACTGTAGATTAACTGCATAATTATGTAACCATAAAGATCACTATAATATAATAGCACACACATATATTATGAAGTGTAAAACAGAAATAATTCCTGATAAAGCTCTCCTAAGAATTTTTCCTGCTACTTTCAGGCAAAATGAACCAAACTGCCACTGAACATTTATATATGTACATATGTTATGCTAGGAGGTATTACTGAAGCAGTGTGACTCCTAGGAATGGTCATACACTTAAAGTCTAATGCTTATTTTAGGGTCAAATAAAAGGATCAACATCAAGCTTGGTGACATCAGCAGAAGTATAGAGCCATGAGCTCAGTTAGAAACTGATATGCAGGCCTGATATTTTTTTATGACTCCTTTGTTTCTATTTGCAACAGAAAATTATTAGGGACCTACCAGTGATGCCCACTGGTGTTATCTGAACAATCTCCTAAGTATTTTAAAGAATGACTTAGGTGTTAATTTATCCAGGATGCCAGTTTCTTAACTAACCCAATAATTGGGTTAGTTCAATAAAGCAGCACTGAAATGATGGGAGATTCCAGCTGCTACCACCAGAAAGGGAAAGGCTTTGTGAAAATGATAGCAACAAAAATGACTTAGCATCTGAAAACTGTGAGAAACCTAAATGGCTCAATCTGTTTAGCTTTTAAATACTAACAAGCAGTGATTTGTTTTTAGAATTTAAATACCCTAGCTGTGAGAAACAATAGAATGGGAAAGATTTCTTTTCTATCCTAACAGAGAGATAAAAAGCACTCATGACTGGAACTTAAAAAAGGGTGAATTTGTAATGGAAGTCATGAGCTGACTTTTGTTTCAACAATGATTAGACATTTTCTGTCTTTTCCTGTCTTCAAGTCAAGAGTGGATTCCTTTTTGAGCATTTGGAAATCAATGGTATCTTCAGTCTTAATTCCTATGAATTTATACATGAGTCCTCCATGCAGATATCACTAATGACGGTACAAGGCTGACAGTTTTGCTTGTGGGTCTCACAGATATTTTCTGACAGTAGGGCTTACAACAGTAAGGCTCCACTGAAGATTATGGAACAGGGTGATTTTTAATTAGCATTGACTCTTATGCCTGTTTTCCCACTTGAATTCTCTTTCCCTTTTTAATCCATCCCTTTCCCCACCCTTTTCCTTACACCATGTTTTGTCTCAGACTGCTCTTCAGCTATTTCACTTCTGTCACAGCAATCTTGCTGAGCTGGGATTCATCTCACTGTCCAGAATCTGTTCCACTTTTCTACTTTCCTCCTCCTCATCTCAGTTTTCTAGACCAGCTCATCTCAGTGGCCCTCCCACATCCCAGCTCTTTGATGAACTTGTCTCTCCATCTCTTACCCCACCTATTTTCCATACAATGTTTTTTAATTTTATGTTAATAAACAAACAAGTGCTTCTGTTCCTATCTCCCCTTCTTGTTCAGCCACAGTCATTCCCTTTCATTTCCTCTCTTGCCTTCCAGGCCCAGATGCAGTTCTCAGTCTCTCTTTTTGTAACACATTTCTTCTCCCTGTGAAAAAGATTTTTCAGTCCTCATGGGGTAGTTTCTGTCTACTTGCCAGGGTACCAGGGGCTTGAGCTTCCTGATGTCCATTTGTGTGCTTGTGTCCATCCTCCACGCCTCTCAGCCCTGGACTGTGTACACTCACTTTGTAGAGATGGAGCAAATGCAGACTTGTCACATGTGCAAGCCCTGAGGTGGCAGAATATGATAAGTTCTTCTCTGATGACAGAACACAAACTTTCTGACCAGCATTACCATCTGCAGGGGGATGGGAATATGCCTCATGAGCATGAAGATTTTGTCTTTTAAAAGGAAGGTCTCTACTATGAGTTTGTAAATTCAAGGTCTTTTAACTCAACAAAATTTGGGAGACCAAGGAAAATAACCATAGCTTTAGAAAGCTTTTGAAGGTGAGGAACTAAGCCACATGTGCCTCTCCATTTCTCAGACCAGTGTAGATTACGGGTAAGACTTTCAGGCAGCATGAAATTAAGCCAGATGCTAAAAGCTTCTAATGGGGCACTTGGATAGTGTTCAAATACAATGCAGTTCAGTCACATTCATTTTCATAGTCAGGCCATATGAAGATGGGTACAAGGTTTTGACAGCTCTTTTCCTGCTGGGAGTATCCCCAGTTTTGAGGGAATCCCTCTCTGGAAAGATGTGACCTCTGTTTACCTCCTTTACAGCAGGTGAATAGGCAACAGACTGTCTCAAAGTTGCAAGATTGTTTTCAGCTAAATACTAACACGACCATTTTTGTGCTTTTTTAATGTTTATGTTTTGAAATCCATCCGTGGGTACAAGCCATTTCCTTCTCTAACTTGGCACCATACCAAAACCACTTTCTTCTCAGTTGATTCTTCTAAACATCTTAATGGCTGTGTCAGCTTCCTGTAATTGTTCCTCCAGTATAGGATTTCCTCCATCCCCTCCTACTAGCTCAGGCAATGTCCTCCTGGTTTATGCTTTAAAATGCTTGGACATGAGACACAGACAAAAAGAAGAGACCAGTATATATCGAATGCAGATAGCCTTAAAAACAAATGGGAAAAACAGAGACGTGAACTATTCTTGCATTTGCTAGGTTTGCTCAGGATCTGTGAGCAATCTGTTGCCTTTAAACAGTTGCTTTATAATGACGTCTCAGGAAAAGGAAAAGGAAGCATGAGAACATTGGTGAGTAACCAAAAATAAGATAGTGATGTAAAGAATAAAGAGACTAGTCAGACTATGGTAACTTCCATTATTATTTAGCATTTAGGCAGCACTTTGCAAACATGAATTAACTCTCACAACCTTCATACCAGCTCTCGCAGTGAGAACGATGTATCATCTTCACTATATAGTGGAGGTTACATAAGAACAAAGTCTCCAATGGCATGAATGTCAGTAGACTTAGTTCTAACCATTATGTCAGTAGCAAATATGACTCAAAAGCTAAAGGTATTTGGTTAAAGCCATACAAAGTGTCTACAGCAGGAATTTTGCAGATCCCAACTTACATTCTGATCTCTCAATGTGTCCCCCTTTCTTGAGGATTTCACAGGTTTACAGAAATACATTGTATTGTATAAGAAACTGGTCCTCACAGGGATATAGATCACAAAAATATTGCATCACCCTGGAAAAGTGATGACTCCGCTGAACATGAGTATATCTGAAAAATATCTAAGATAATTACATTTCCTCAGCATACAGCCCTTCGAAACAGCTACACAAATGATTAGTTCAACAGGAAAGAGCTAGCGACCAACACAGTGGCCTTCCTGTGGTAGGTGGGGTCCCACGTTTCATAGACTGTTCCAATCTCTTTGCTCAAGGTTACTGACTACTTTGCACTTGCTGACTACTCTCCTTTGCTGAGGATGACAAGTGTTCCTCATAATGGGGAGAAAAAACAGCCTACCTTCCAGCACCTCCACATCTCCCATCAATTAGCTGGTGGATTGTACACACAAGGAAGTCACTTTGCTGTGTGTGCAGGTTCTTAAGCTTAGTGCTTTCATTTCTGAAACCTCTACTAAAATGCCACCTGTCTCTAAAGACTCCCAAAGCATAAAATGCTTAAAGTTTCCTCAGTAACATCCTTGCACACTAAAAGTATTTTTGTGAGAATGGTCTTGTTGGCCATACTGATAGAGTAGGCACCTGAGCCTTGCTGAGACACACAGACTGCATGTTCTTCAATCTATCCACCTACATGGCCAAATTGTGTGGGTTTTTTCTGAAGAGGCCTCTCTGGTCAGGCCTTGCATAAGTAGTGGAAGGGGCAGTGATACTCCTTGCATTCCCATCCAGTAGCGAGGTGATTAGAAAACTCAAGTGGGTTTTGGGAGACTTGAATTCACGACCTTCTTCTGCTTGAGAGGATGTAAATGTACATGTTCAATCAGTAACACCAGTGTTCCAGCCACCTGACCAGGATGTCCTAGAAAGCAGGAAGCTTCTTCAGTGTCCCTTGCTAAAGCTCTCCTATCTTGAAGTGAATAACTGAAAAAGAGGTAGAGTCCAATATCCCATCAATCAGATAAGCAATTGTCAACAGTATCTATGACTCTTAACTGGCTTATCCAAACACTTTCTTTCTGTCTTCTTTCCTACCACTGCTTTTATTCCATGAATTTAAGTATCTTGTTATATAAATGAATTGTAATACCAGGTGAGTCAGGTCTCATGTGTATGCATGGAAACAGAAGGAAATGAATGTCAGTTGTGTGAATTTGTCTAACTACAGAATATGACAAAAAGTTAAGTAATTAAAAAGACAAACCAGTTGCTTTCACTTTCAAATGCACATGATAAGATAATATGTGAAGCTGTTGAATGATAACTCCTGGATTTTCATTATAAGAAAAAACAGACTATGCAACCTGAGCTTTATATCATACACTGTATTCTTATGTGTATTCTTAACTCTGAATGGAAGAGAGAAAGACATGCTGGTTCATGATCTGATGATCATCCATTGACCACACAAATACAATTTTTTAAAGGAGAAGGAAACAGCATGCTTAAGAGCCTAAATGGTGAAACAAACTCTTACACAGTGCATTTTACTTGAAAATGCGTAGGTGAAATCTGCCTGGAGAATGAGAAATTCAGGTGTGAAATGGGTGCGGCTACAGTTGCAAAATTAATAAGATATGAATTTGTTTTTTCCTTCAGTGTGTAGAATTGACATGCCTGTGGCTGCAGGCACATAAGAGACCGAATATAATTGAGTGCTGGCAGCAGACAGAAAATTGTAGTATATTAAACATTTCTTTGTAATTAATACACTCTTGATTATACCTTTTTAAAAAAAGTACTGGTGAATCTCAGGTTTCGTGGAGAGAGAATAAATATCTTATTTAATTGCATTTTGTTCCATTTCAAATGCTTGCATACCATCAGCAAACTCAGGACCTTCAGTAGTGTAGTAAATACGGTTACACGCTCTGTCAGATATGGTTTGTTTTCTCTCTCCTGACCAGGGGAGGAATTCTGCTCTCAGTGCAGTGTTTAGTTTTCTTAGTCTGTTTTTAAAAATCCATGATGCTCTGAAATGCCTCTGTGGGTATGACCCACTGTCATGAATCATACTCAGCAGGTCAGCTAGAATTGTAGATGACAGTCCTTAATCCAGACCATGACTAAGCCTTTTAGCTGTACTAGCACCAAATGGCTGAGTGCCTTGCATAGAGGGACTGAAGGCTAGGTGTACAAAAGGATGGAGATATCTAAAGCTGAAATCTGAATTTCCCACTCTGCTGTCAGCTGATATAGGAGACAGAAATATACTCTTATGGTGAGAAATGACAACTGTGTTGAAAGGGCAGGGTACTTAGGTTTCCTTCTCTACAATTAGGTATTTCCTGTAGTATTTCTGTGAATTTTTGTCAAATATCCATCTGAATTGAAATCTCAGTTCCTGAATTGTCCAGGTAAAAATGAATAATATAGCCAGCCTCAGCCATTTGTTATCCATTGGGTGAACTTTTCCTTTAATCTCTGATCTTCCAGCTTGCATTTGTCCTTATTGTTGGTCAAGCTCAGGAACCCACACTTTCTGTGTAAGTGCCCTTATTACCATGTAAAAGGATCTGTCTCTCCATCACTCAAAGAATAATCAAGGATTCTACACAAAACTGAATAAGTTGAATGACAAAATATACTTGTTGAACAAAAGTTGAACAAAAGTTGAACAAAAACTTGTTGAACAAAAATTGAACAAAAAAGCATTGGTCAAAGATACCCTATAACCTTGAGGACAGAACCTTCATTAGTGGGTCAGAAGAGCAGCGTTCAAATCTCAAACGCATGCAAATGTAGAGGAAAACTCATTTTCAGCAGAGTACTGGGGACAGGCAAAACCCTGGCAGGGCTTTGGCAGGGTATCTCAAGAGTGATGGCTATGGATTTTAAAAGACAAAAAAAAAAGCCACTCTCCCTGTGCCTTGGTGAGGGTGAGTACAGGAGTCTCTCTTACGCTTTTACCACCAGCTCATTTAGACAACTCCTTGCTCAGTATGCTGCTTTCTCTGACCCTCATCACACTGGAAGGGGAGTCAGGGTGCATGACCCATGGCTGCTGGTTCTACACCAGAGAGAAAGTCAACAAGGTAGGTATTGCAACGAGGACCAGGGCCATTTTTTGTGGAGAGCCTAAACATCGAACTTCAACTTGACTTAATACTTCAAGGAGGTTAGTACAGAGAGCAGATGTCTTGTTTCTGTGCCTTGTGTTTATATTCCTGCTGTATACCTGGGCTTTATATAGTGTTCACTGCTGGCAATGTTCAGCATCACGTTTTTTAGGCATGGTAACGGTAATCAAAGACACATTGTGACCAACTCTATTATCAGATAACTGCTGCAACTGTAAAATCAGGTAAGCATACTGAAGGAAACCACTATGTACAGTGCTGCCTTGAACACTCACATACCTCAAGCATGTGAGATTAAGCAAAAGTTCTCTGAAAAGTCTTTTAAAAAAGATGAATAAAGTCTAGTTATCCTCCAGGAAGAGGAAATTCACAACCTTCAGGCACAGTCCATTTACCTTTCCTCTCACTCCCTTTGTAACTGAATACCTTCACAGAGTTTCTCTGAGGAAATGATCTTTAAGAGCAATTCTCCATTATTGTCTGTGCGTGGTGGCAAAGGGCTCATTAACTTTTGTCGCAACCAGGAGACATGAACTCAGCAATCCCCTTTTCCTCCATTTACAGACTCAGATATTCTTTGAATGCCCTGATCTCTAGACTCTGATGGCTTTCTATTTGTAAGAAACTATTGACTTGAGGAGGGAGGAGAAAGAGACAAACTAAACTGAGAGCTCAAGCAATGGGCAGATCTTGGTGGTATCTCAGAAGCTTTAATGTCATGACAACAGATCCCATGATTCATATTTAGCAAATGAAATTCCCACCTTCCTGCCACTTCGGCATGATCCCTACATAACAACAAAAAGTGTGGAAGTTCCTCAGGTAGTGGGTGATTTTATAGGGACAAGAGGGATATGGTTACTATGAAAGAAATAGGTGCTAAAACCATTTTGATGGATCACAGAGGACAGAAATTCTTCAATGAGAAGAGCTGAAAAAGAGTCAATGATGAAACCATTGTATTGTGCCTTTGGCCACCCTTTATAAAATATCTGATAGGAACGAGTATCCTCAGTCCTTTCTTCTTGTCATCATTTTATTATCTGTCAAACAGAATGCATTTTTTTAACTAGGCATGATTCATCTCAATGTCGAGGCAAGAGTAAACAACACAGCTGATAGCAATGACACTAATTGCCTGCTTAAGCTGGGTGTGTCCCAAACTTTGTTGCTAAACTTGCAGTCGCAGGTTTAGCAGTTGCTTGAACCTCGCGACTGCAGGTTCTTCAAGGCAAGAACTGCTTTTTACTATGTATTTATGCAGTAGATGTATTTACGACATAATGGGCCCCAATTTCTTTTGGCACCTCTAACTGCATTTATAATATAAATCTTAATTATAATAATAAGCTTTTGGGACAGGAACCAAAGGATTTCTCTGTGTGTGAGGATTTCTGCGTATGCCCTAATGTACTGGTCCCCAATTCTAATTGTGGCCTTTGAACTCATTTGTACTGAGATGCAGTTGAAAGTCAGTATAACAAAACCATTAATAATAATAGCAGTGTGAGGACATAGTGCTGTATGGTTGAGAACATGCTAGAGGCCTGCATGGATTTAGATCTATGTTATGATAATGAAGCCTGGGTGCCGAGAGCTATGATTTCTACTCACGTACCCTGAGTTTCAGCCAAGTCAAGGTTGTAGGGAAAATTAACTGTTGCTGGAAATTCCTTGAAGTATTTTTGGTACGAAGCCATATATAAGGCAAGTTTAAAAAAAGTAATTAAAATCTGTGGGTCTGTGACAGAAGCCTGAGGTCTTTGGGAAAATGAAATAGAGGGCAGTACAGGGGAGGAGTCTGGGGATGCACTGGCTTTGGAGATATGGGCATGTAGGGGCAGCACACAGGATTTATATTTTTAATATACATGTCATGAGTGTTTATTTTTCTTCTTCAGAAAGTCACACCTCAGTCTAAGTTAAGACCATCTCCATTTTAAGCCACTGTGGCAGGTCTATAGAAACCATAGTGCTGTCAGGATTACTAGAGGAACGTGTTCATCTTCTGTTGCTTACTCCATCTGTTCAAACAGAAGAAGTGAGCGAGCTGTCAGTGCACTGACCTGCACACACTGCCTGCAGGTGGCTGTGGAGCAATGACAGACAGCACTGGTTTGTTTCCTTCCCTTGAGCTCTCCAGTATTTTGTAGATAAAATCATGGTGCTGTTACTGTGGCATAATGGAAAAGAAGAGGATCCCTTTCCCATGTTTCCCTTTATGTCAAAATTTAGCTGCGGTTTAGCCTTTTTATTGCCATAATGCTCTGTGGAACCACTGAGCTTTCTGCAGAGACGTGAACCCTACATCTCTGTTGCTAAATGAGACAGGAGCAATTTTCTGACACTGAGAGCAGGTGGCCCAGCCTAGCCACAGTTACGTTACATAGTGTTCGGCCTCCTATGAACCTTGAAAGGTACTCTTCTCAGGCTAAAACGTAACTATTTTCTGGTTTTTTGTTGGTTTTTTTTTCAGTACAAAGCATCTGAAAAAAACTGGGTATTATGCTGGGCTCTCATCAGAATGATGTTTTCATACATAAAATGTATGATGTTTTCATACGTGTTTTCATACGTTGCTTCCTCTAGGGTACAGCATGAGGAATCTTTGGAGATGCAAGAAGACTGTTAAGGCTGGAGGGAGCAAAATCTGGTGCCATGGTGTCTATACTGCCTATTGGAACTGACCCCTGCATGGGCTATCCCTCCAGCCAGGCTTAGGCACCACTTCCCAAAGAACTGACATAAGCCAAAGCAGCCTGGAAGCATGCTAGCAATTAAACAGTGTGGATGATCACCAGGCCAGTGCTCAAGCTTGTTCCTTGCCCTTATTTTATTTAGCAGTATGGAAAGAGCTGAAATATCCACACACCCTAGGATTAGGTTGCCAGGGGAACCGCAAACATTGGGCTTAATTGACTGGGGCACCTGATGGCACATTGCTTTAATGCTGTTATGCAATATTGTGTTTCACTAAATCTAGGGGTCTTCATATGTGGGGGTGGGTTAAGATGAAGAGCTTGAGAGGCACATTGTAGCCATAAATATCCAGGGTTTTGGCAAAGTCTGAATAGACTTCCCTGTCACTCCTTTGCTTAGACAGATGCCTTGCTCTTCTCAAGCAAGGTCACCTTATCTCTGTTACTCCCTCAATTCAGGAGCCAGACTGTCTTTGGTGAAGCTTTACTGCTGTTTCTGTTACTTCTTTCAAATGGAGAAGCTCTTTTTAAAGAAGTCAGGAGGAAAAAAGAGAAGATCTTGGCTTACTGCCATACGCCTTGTTTATGGAGGCTAATATGATATAGAGCATGGGAACTGTGGGACAAAGAGCTGTGATCTTGCACTTGTCAAGTCTTGCCCTTGGTGTTCTGTGCTGACCGTGTGGGATCACCAGTGTGGTCTTTTTTCAGCTGCTCAATACATGAGGTACTTCTGCACCCCATATGGTCTTTTTCCCTCCTTTTTCAGTATCTCTGTCCTAGGGGGTAACTGAGTACAAGAGCATAAAAGGATTCTGACCTCAACTGATGCTTAAAAGCTGTGCATACTCCAAGGGATTGTGTGCACGCCTTTCTGCCTACATGAGTCAAGTTTGCCTTTTCTTCCTGCTTCTGCCCATATTTTCAGCATTCCTGTCTAAATAAATTTAATTTTAAAATCTCTTTTAGCTGAGATTGCATGATCCTGCTGTACTTTTCTGTGATTGTCAGTTTCTGATTGCCTCTGTACCTAACCTTTTATCCTGGTTTGGGGCAGAGGGAGTCTCTCAAATTGTTAATAGGGCCTGAAGCATTTTTTCTCAGGCACATCCCTTCGAACCCAGTGCCTCCAAATGCATTACAAAGTCAAATAAATTTTTTAAAAAATCGCAACAACCAAAAACCAGACTTCACTAGAAATGAACTTTCCCAACTCACTTTTAGGATTTAAATCATTAACCAGAGCCATTTGCAGAACACACACAAAAAAATGCTGTGCTTCTGTGCTATTTATGACTAGTATGACCGATTTCAATGGAAGTACCTCTTTTTAGGAGGTGAATGAGACAGATTTAACAGATGGATGGAGAAGAAGATGATTGCTCATGCTTCTCAATCTTTACAATAGAAGGAAGGATGGGAACACTTGGTGTATGTGCCCTCCCAAGCCCTCATACTGGCAATGCAACGTGGGAAAGCTAGCACCGCATATCTTTTGTGCTGTTTTTAATGAACTTTAAGCTACCTGGCACACTCCAAAGCACAACCAGAAACTTTGAACTAAAGAATGGCAGAGGAAGAAACCATCAAATAAAGCTTGATCCTCCCTGTGGATGCGTCAGTAACAAAATTTGAAAATCTCTGACAAGACCTACAATTTAGCTGCAGGATTTAATACTGGAAGATTGATGTGTTTACTGTAATGGCAGTAAATTGACTATCCAGAAAGAGCTGTACATCTTTGCAGCACAGGAAGTGTCTGTGTCTGAGGGAGATAGAGGCAAGTTATATCTAAAGGCAGATAATAAAAGCAAAATGATCATACTAAAACCATAAGAAATAATTAGAGAAATAGTTTGGGAAGAAAGAGAGAAGGAAGTATAGAGGCTACTTTGAGCCTCACCCTTTTTGTTTACATTGACCTGAAATTGTGGTCTAATTTTAGAAAATGACATGGTCTTCTTGAGCCAACAGAAGACTCTGAGAGAACAATTTTTCTTCCTACAGGCTTTTACTGAGTGGAAAATCTCTGTTAGTGACAAGTAATGTGGTTTAAAGCAAAAAAAAAAAAAAAAAGGCAAGAGAGTATTTCAGAAACCTCTGCTACAAATTGCCTTTAATTTGAACTAGAAAATCTTAACTGAAGGAGTAAAAATTCACACGAATCACTGAGAATCTTTTCTATCTGCATTTGTAGATATCATGCAAGATGAGATAGTTGCTGAGTTCTACATGCAATTACTGACATGTTATTTACAGATTTGTACATACATTGCAGACAGTGGCATTTGGAGAAATTTAGAAAACTTCGATAGCCAGATGGAAAAAAAAAAATTTTTCTACTCCCTCTGTTCCTCTTTCCCCTAGATTATATGCCACACAGAAGCCTAAAGGAAGAGAATGGTGCATGAAGTACATGGTACTCAGTACTCTTCTAAGGCATCTGCTATGTACATTCCTTGCTGTGTGATATTTTCAAAGCTGCTATGAAGAAAGCTGCTTGCCAAAGGGAGGATAGCAGAAAATGAAATATTTCTGCCTCTTGTGCAATCACAAGGAAGTGACCTTGGGCAGGACCTTGGAATGAACTTTCTGTGGGCAGCCCTTGTGTGTGGTCATAGCAAGCCACTGTGAACGGAGAAGTTATGCCTTATCTGCTGGGCCAGCCCTTCTGTTATTTCATTTCTATATCTCCTTTTCTCACTTGTCCAGTACTTTTAGTTGTTTGGCAATTATGTCTTTAGACACCAGTATTCCTCCATTTCTCTGGTCTACACTCTTCTCCCTCTACCTTCCTCTCAGAGATTTTATTTTAACTTTTATAGGTACTGTTCAGTGTCTTTGGCAGCTATGTTATAGCTGATACAACTTTATCAGCATTATAGAAGAAGATTCCTTCTCTGCTGTTCAGGTTGTGTTCTGTGTGGTACATACAGGATTTTACCACACAGTTTTCAGTCTCTAATAATGAAGAAAGGGTCTAGGTTTTTCTACAGTGCCTTCACCTTTTTGCATATGTCTTTTCAGTCATTTTTACACAGTAAGGTGAGGAAGGAGGTAGAGGGTCTATTGTAAAGGTAAACTGTCAAAGACAAGTAATTTCATTCTCTGTATTCTGTCTATCAATTATTTTCTCACATTTCTACAAGAATATTTCAGCAAAACCAAGATGATGGGACCGTAATAATAATCATCGCTCTATCTGATAATAGGCTTCCCAGAGACTCAACTGGCAGTTTGACAGTCCTCTGCCATAGTTACTACATCCTGCTGATAAAACTGCTGTTGCCACAAATTGATCCTGACAAAAAACCACTTCATCTCTATTCTGAATTTCAGACTTGACCTTGGTGGGTTTACAGGTTTAACCACCATACTGGGCACAAAATACGTAGCACAAAAGCTATATACCTAAAAAAAAATCCCAGCCTTTCTCTTTTACTATCTGTTTATTCTCTCTATTGCATGATTATTTTATACTGTTCTGTGGTATGGCTAAAAGTCAAATTCAACATTTTTTAAAGCACATGAAAATTACCCACTCCTGGTTATAAAACTTATTTACCTGGGCACAGAATCTCTGTCCTTAACCAATTTGTGATTGAGATATCCTAGCCCCTACCAATGGTAGTCTGGGGAACAGTGTCATAAGGCAAAGTCTGGAACGATGAGGGGGAAAGCAGAGGAAAAAGCAACAGATAAGTTGGGATCACTATAAAATCCTGCCAAAACAGAGGGATCTTTTGTTTTATAAATACACTGTAAATACAGTAAATGCTGTGTAAATACACTGTATAAATACAATTGTAAGCATAGGGCTGCACTGGGATCTTTGTATGAAAAACATCAGTCTTGATAAATTTTTCAGTGTATCTGTAAGCTTTACTCAACTTCTGGACTTGAGGAGAATGATAGTGGAAGACATCTCCAAAAAGCCACTTTTGGCGGCACCAACCTATTCTTGGAATTACATTTTTTAAGCTATGTAGATTAAAAATAGTATGGCAGAGAGGAACAAGCAACTGGGAAAACTACTTGGAATCCCCATCTCTGGGAAACCTCACTGCTACCTAAATTTTGTAGCCATAAAGTTATTCAGTATGCAGATGTAAGGATGAAAGGGTCCTTGTCTTTGACTCTTTCTGAAGCTCCCACAATTCTAACACTAAGTCTGAAGTACAGACTATCACCTTCCACTGGCTCAGGCCAGCATGGTCTATCATGTAGTTTTAGGACTTGTTCCTGAGAAATAGGAAACATTGTCTTGAATTCCAGAATATCAAAAGATAGAATTAAACTCAGGCCTCCCACATTGTGGTTAGTCTTATTTTATGCATGAATTCTGGGAACACCTTGAGCATTTCAAAAGAAAGGGGCACATAACTCTGTATTTTCTGAGATCTGGACTGCTAAGCTTGTGTTGGTAAGTGTATTGCATTGCTCAGAACTCAAAACTGGGTTTAAATACTAGCGAGGCACTGATCTGCAGAGCTTCAAGTCTGGAAAACCTGAAAGAGTAATCAGTTTAGAGGTCCTCAGGATTATGTGGCAGCTGAGAAGTTTTCAACAATACAATTTTGGACATGGGCACTTAAAGTTCATTCCATTAGCTGTTGCCTGGTATATAAAATTCTGTCTACTAACTCAGTCCTGATGCCAGGGCTGTGCTCACATACATATCTGGGACTTTTAGTTCACGTAAAATGCCTGCCGGAGAGCCATCAGCTGTCTCTCGCCAGCCCCCAGCATCCATACAGGAGAGCAATGGGAGAGCTGGGGCAGGCAGAGGCAGTACGCACCAGCAGATGCATGAACAGAATCTTCTTCCGGGGGGCACTGGGAGAAGAAATGCTGTGCAATGGGAAAGAGGGTACAATTTCTAGCTAGAGTCAGGAAATTAATGTATTATATTAAATGGGAGAGAATATGAACGTTAACACAGGCAGAAAGCAGAAGAAAAGCAAGCACTGATGGTAAGGTGGCCAGGAGAGAGTGAGAAGCAGAGATTAACCAGAGAGAAGTGGAAAGGGAGGGCACGTATTCACAGTGGAGATACAGGTGACTCAATGGACCTGTAGCTAATATAAGCAGGAGAAAACGAAGGGAGACCAACATTTCTAGTGAACTGAAAAGAGAAGTAATACTGCATGGAATAGGGACCTTGAACCTTTGGGACCTTTCAAAAGAAACTGCACTTCAGGAAGAGTCTCTCCAGGTGCTCAGAAGGTGTTTCCAAGTCATCTGAGCATTTGTCGCTTCACTTAGCACTGCTGGAAATGTCCCAAGCTTAACATCATGATGTCAAAAGCAAAATCCCTGATTTACTTTGCAAAAACAACACCCTGTCCATCTCTCAGCGATAAGCATTAATGAACAATTCTGGAGTATCTGAGCTGCAGCAATATGACAGCATTCTCATTTATAGACCTTCTGCTCTCAAACAAGATCCATCTGAATTACCTGTTTTGTCAATTTTCAAGGCGTGCTGTCTAGTGTGTATATTGCCTAGTCAGCTGCAGAAGGTAAAATGCAGAGTGGGGGCAGGTGGGCAGCCAATCTCATTGTGGGTAGGTTTGTGTGCAAGAACATCTGTGAGTTCTGAGGGCTGATCTGCAGCATTTCTGTTTGTTGATTTATAGCTGAGGAGGAACTTAGGGCTCTGGAGCAGCCTTTTAATATTTAGTCCAACAGCAACAAAAAAAATTTAAAAAAAAGAAAGGAAGAAAGAAACCCCAGATAATTAGGGTAATTCTGCTGCATGCAGAAATAAAGGTTTGATGGCAAAGCTGAGATTAAAATCATTATGGTTGGATATATCCAGGCTAAGCCGGAATCTTGCCTTAGTGTCCACTTTAATCAGTCACTTTGATCACTGCTATTTCTCACAAGATCAGTCTGTGGTAAAGAACGTGTGAGGGTACATCACTGCAATTTTATTACAACCTTAAAGAAGAGTGACATGACACGAAGCTTTAAATACCTGAGGTTTTCAGGCCAATACTATTACTTGAGAAGAACAGAGTCACAGTCAGTTTAGGTTTCCTTTTAAACAATGGCTTACGTCACAGGACAAAGGATTTGTCATTTGCTGTGGGAAAGCTAAAAATAAGAGTTTGCTAAGACTCAAGTCAGAGAATGACTTTATTCTTTTAACCATCCTAACTGTTTCTTCCTCTCTTCTCCCTTGCAAGGGATGAAATCATGGGCTATATGCCTGAAAAGGGTAATGGAAAAGCAGAATTATCTGGTGATTTTTGTAAAGAATGTTTCCTTATATATACGTTTGCATACAAGTGTGAAGGAGAAGATTATTTTATTATACCTGTATTTAGTCTAGGCATGTTTGTGATGCTCTTCATATTATTATCTATCTCATTCCATAAATTACCAACTACCTCAAAAAAGTGGTTTCATCATCCACTCTTCCTTTCAACTAGTTTCCTACAGATAAAAGCTCTTCTGGTTCATCCCTTCTATATTACGGATCTTTTTCTGCTAATGCTTTGTTTAAACAGATGCTAAATAAAATTACAAGCATTGTATGTCTATAAACCTGTCCTGCCAAGTCATAAACACTGATTATTCCCACTAAAGTGAGAGGATACCTGAGGAGACTTTGAAGAAACCTGTCAGATCCTCAAGAGCTTACCCATGTCCTTGGGCATCCTTCACAACCTCCCCTCACGCAGATAAATTTCACTGAGGTTACGCTAATGGTGTACTTAAGGCTATAGCTTGAGCTGGGGTGTTCTCTTTTTTATCAGTATTGGTGCACAGTTCTCTTTGATCTGCACTTATGCATCGCCTTCCATCTCAAGATCTCAGATGGCTTTTCAAATGTTAATGAATTCTACCCATTCTACCCAAGGGAAACTGAGGTGATGAGAAATTACAGGAGATACTTAGGTTCACATATACAACCTACAACTAAGTTGAGAACAGCCCAGTGAGATCACTTATTTCCATACTGTACAGGTAGTACAGGTATCTGTTGCATAGTCTGCACTTAGAACATCCCTTGCCATCAAAACGCTTCCCTGGTGAACAGAGATGTCTGGTGCTGATGGGAGGGGAAATTTTGCTCTCTGTGATGCTTTCCCTGGAATATGGAACCCGTAATTACCACAGAAGGGGGGGATGGTAATCTTTCAAGAGTGATGAGCCAGACCATAGTTTTCATTCTCAAATTAGTGGTTCAGTATGACAACTGAAACCCAGCAGGAGCTGGAAGGGGATGATGCTCACAGAGGCAAGATGAGACCAGTCAGCTGTGTGAGGTAAGAGAGTCAGCTTCCAGAGACTTTGAAATTCAGGAAAGCTGGAAGTACTTGCCTCACATTGACACTGATTTGGAGGTGCCTTGACTCCCAGGGCCCAGATCTGCTCAAAAACCTGCTCAAGCTCTGGTGCCCACACTGTAAGTATCCAACCCTGGTATGGATAGTTTGAAAAGTGGTCTCCAGCTGTGGAAGTACTAGGTGCACATTTGGTTGAACAAAACCCCCTTAACTAGAGTGCATTCATCATGCTTCATCGCGATAGTTTCAGGAAAGAATAAATAGAGAGCATGCTTATTATTTGGTAAAATGTTCTGAAAGTAAAACTTCTACTTTTCAGCCTTTTGCTGTTTGAGTTTCAGTGTTGTCCTTTAGATGTGTGATATCTAAAGAGTGATTACAGTGTAAAATAGGTGATGAATGAATATGGAACATTTGGTTTATGTAGATTTCTATGTGGGAGAAAACCATTTTAATTTACAGTTTCACTTGGTTGAATCATTGGTGCTAGCTGCTTTCATATACATGAGAAGGAATTGGGCACTTCTTTTATCACTGGCTTTTATCACTGGCAAAATCAAACTCATGTAAATGACTTTCACATAATTCTCTGGCTTAACTTCAATGGGCATTAAAAAGTTACTTAACATTCACAGCCTACATTCTCAAGTAGCTTTTCATTAAAAAAAAATATCCATTTTTACACTTAAAATCTCTGAATGAGAGGGAAAGAGTGTGTGACTGAATGTGCTGCAAACAAATAAATCTCCCAATTATTATTTTAAGCAATCCTAATAAGCTGAAAATTGAACTAATAGTTCTATATTTTTCTTTAGGAACCAGTCATAAAAATAAAAAAATAACTAATTTTGGAACTTACTGCCACAATAGTCTATGTTGTAATTATTATTTATGTATCTTGTATCTCCCATCATAACAGAGCACTGTAATGAAACCATACCATGGAATATAACAAACCCTGGCTTATTTGTCCTTTTTTCCAGTGCAGGAAAGGAATAGTTGTAGTAAATAACATGACAGCATCCTTGAAAAATAAGAACATGTATTGCTACTCTCGCCTGTGAATCTTAAATAAATTACTTTTACTTTAGAGTGGGACTAAATAAAGTACAGTAGTACAGTTTCAAGTGTTAGAGAGTCCACTGCTTTTAAACACCTTATTTTAAAGTATCAAACCTGAGCCATGTTTTAGGAAACCTGAAAATGAAGGCAATCCAAATCAGTGTATACTTTTCAAATTTTTGGTCTATGTCATTTGCAACAGTGCCCTACTTTTGCAACGTGACATTTTTGTCTGATGATGACTGAGTAGGAAAGATTCAAAGACAGTCAGAATACCTAAGAACTACAGAATTAGATAGTACTTAATTTTGTTATGTCCAGTACCAATGCAGATGTGCAATACGAAAACAGTCACATATGATATGCGACACATTTTAAAAGTTTTGAAATTTGAAAATGCTTGTGTCTAGACAGCTTAGAAGTGCTAATTCACCAGCTCTTAGAAACATAGAAATGTTTTTTTATTAATATGTTTGAGTAATTGCTTAACATGCCGCAGAAAGATATTTTTATGAATAAGTAAACAACAGAACAACAGAAACAAAACAGATTTTAGATATATTGACAATGGTGTTTAAAATATCATAAAATTGGCCACACTTTGTGGTGTTTAAAATACATTGATTGTAAAACACAAGTGCATTAAAGTATGAGAAAATATTTGGAGCCCAGTTCTTTGGCGTGCATTGAATGTTAGAGTTTGAAAGATTAAAGATCCTGGCAAACAATGTTGTCAGGGGAAAATAGTCAGATTTCCTTCTTGCTTTTTAACTAGTTTTATTGTAGGTTAATTTTGAAATCAGAGGAAATCTATATGCCTGAGACTGCAAGATTCTCTCTTTTTTATTAGTGCTATAGTCAACTGAAACAATAACTCTAAGAGTGAGGGGAATGTGTCTTATCTACCTAAATACTAAATCTTTCCATTTTTTTAATTATAAAGCCCCTTTCCACACAAAAATGATGAAGGAAAATGTGTTTCAGTATAAATTCTGAATTCTAGATTTGTCTCATAAAGAGAAAATATATGACAAAGAACTGGTCCCATCTCCAATATACTGCTTCAGTCAATTATCTGAAATTTTGCATTCATATGTGTTATTAAACAGATGCTGTGAACTCCAGGCCACAGTATGAGAGGTCTCTAGCCTTTTCTCACCTTAAATACGGCCAAGTGACTCAGCTGTGCCTGTTAGGGAAGACTAGAGGTGCAAACGATGGATAACTGAAGAAAATTCCCAGCACTAAGCACACAAAATAATAATAAAAAGCGTTCAGTGGAGAGGGAAGGACTATGAGAAAAGAAAAGTGTTACCAGAAATATTTCTCAAATGTAACCCCTAAGAAAGCATTATAAATCTAAAATCAAAATTTGATGTGGTCAGAAAGAAAAACATTTTAAAAATTTGATCACTTCACTTTTTTCTTTAACCCAATGATTTGCAAACGAAACAAAGGAAAAGCATAATGGCTTTGCCACAGCAGCTTTCCCAGTGTAAGGAGGCCTTCTGGTGGTCAAAACAATGAACATTTCTTCCAGAGATAAACATTACTTATCAAATGCGTGTGAAATTCTACTCAAATTTACAGACATAGAAGTTAAAATTCACCTGTTGTATAGAAGGCTGCTTTAAGAATTTAAGCGGTGATTGTTTATGCCTTGACTTTTTGCTATTACTGCATAAATTTTGTTCTTCTGCAGTCAGTATATGAGGAACTAAGGAATTTAGCATGAATAAGTATTGCCAAAACTTTGCTTAAGTGAGACATATCATATGCTGATATCAGTCATTGACCCTCTGCATTTTATTTGAACAATCAAAAGTTAAAAGAATTGTAATAAAACACTTTGTAACAAAATCATTCTTAATAACATATTTAACCTGAATATTGATTATCTGAACAGTCACATTTCATATTTTCAAAACAATTGTGTTTTTTTTTTCCCCAGCATGGTAGATTTTCCTTTTGAGCAGTACATCCAGATACTCAGCACGATATCTATTTTGCTATATTTTATTTTAAATTAAGGTATTTTCTAGTTTACAAACCAAAAAGTATTTAATCCTAAAATATTTATGTTCTCCTTAAATTCCAAGATTACATTACAATGAGGGATTTCTTCAATGCCAGTGCTTCAGTAAGAATAAACATTCCCAGCTAACATACCCATTGACATGTAGAGAAAGGGGAAGTTTTTGAGTTCATTGATACTGAGAATGTCTTCCAACATGTAGCAAGCATAGGTGCTGCTGTGTCGTGGATGGAGTGAGAGTGCACTTCACTCGTAAGAGAGAAGTAAAATATAGTTTATTGATACAGAATAGGGAGTTAACAAAGTTCAATGCGACAATGTTTTAACAAGATTCGATGGTGAGGCACACTTGATTATTTACTGCATAGAGGACAGGGTCAGACGGAACTGTCAGGGAGACCCTCCTGTTGAGTCATGAGGTTCGGAAAGGATCCCCTTGCTTTCTAAACTCCTTCTCAGAGAGGAGTCTAGGTGCAGCTAGATCCAGTCCTAGTCCCAGACTTGGTCAACGGTTTATGTCTAAAGGATTATATATGCGCAATCAATCCTTTATATCACTTAGCTAAGATTTCAAAGTTTAGCATGCTATTAGTCACTTACTGAGGATCTGTTGCGGCAAGGAATCTCTCAACATCGAGGAGTAACCTTGAGAGGCGTCCCTGCTCAAAGGGAGATCCTGGTGTGCAGCCCGCTGCCATGCAGGAGAGCTCAAAGGGCCCTGGGCTGTCCACTATTTAAGGAGTAAGATGATTGACTTATGGTCATATTTGCATATCAGCAAGAGGTTTAGATCCCTGCTTCAGGCATCCCTTGGCTACTTTGTTGCCATTTGTCCTCAAGGTCCAGCATAAGCTGGATGCAGCTATCAGGATGACTCCCACTGATGGTTACTGCTTGTGCAGGGAGCGGGGGGCGGGAGCACACCGCCACACTCCACCCCGTGACTATAGTCAATTCATCTTACCTTCACAGAGTGGTGGTACAGTCACCTCTTGCCTCTGTGCCATAAATAGTATATTGATAGTTTGTGCACTTATAGATCCATGGTAAGTAGACAGTGAAGCACTGCTATTTGTATTGCATTAATTTGTATGTTTTGGGTGGTTGAAGTTGGGTTATCTGTTTTATCATGTGACAAACCTTTATATACAATATAATTATAAGCGATAGACACACTAATGTTAGAGTTAGTAAAATGACAACTGGGTGAAGCATAAGATTAAACACTCTCGTTGGTGTCGGTGACCATCCAAGAAGAGTTTCCCACCAATGGTGTTCTCCATCCTTCTTCACTCTTTCCAAGACATGGTGTATCTCTTCTGCATCATGATGAACGGTGATCAGAGTTTTGTGTCCATTGTTTCGGATGCGTTCTAGCAGTTGACACAGGTCATTGTGTTGTAGTAGTTTCTTCACCAATGTAAGATTCATTCCGATGGGGGTAGGCAATAAATCTCGACTCAATGTATCGTTGGATTGTAACAATTGATAAGACGTAACAGGAGCTGAATAATTGAAGTCACATCCCACAATTTTTGTAAAGTTACAAACACAAATATTTGAGCGATTGCTTGTATCTACAGTAACGTTATCTACAAATATAAAATCACAAAGGGTTCTCATACAAACACATCCTTTTCCAATATACACAAGTACAGTTTCAGGGGCTTCATCAGGTCGTATTTCAAAATGACAAACATTTTGTTCAGTGTCAAGACAGATGTCTTGGGCTTTGAGGGTGTTACTCTCACAAATAAATCCTTGTTGTTCCCATACAACGCATGCATTAACATCAACAGTTTGCCATTTGTTTCCATTTCGGTGGGCCCATACTCTATGTTCTAATGGATAGAGTACAGTTCCATTGTGATTTAATCCTAACGCAATGATTGGGTATATGGTGTATACCGAAGCATTGTGTATTGTTAAGACAAAAGCTGTGGCCTTATTGCTAATGGGGTCATAAGTGAAATTGACTAAATACCACCAGGACTGGAATTCTTTCTCAAATTTAGTTGCATTATCCCAAATTACCTTTCGAATTTCAGTGGGTAAGGTGCCCTCTTCACCTTCTCTTACAATTGTTGCTACCATAGATTGCATCCACAGTTGAGCTTGGATACAGCTAAGAGCTAGAGAAACATTGGTTTGGGCTACACCAAGTGCATCCACAATCAGTTGATGGTCCCTTTCATTAATTCTTTTCCACTGAGGTAATATATCAGATAAGAGACATTGGTTAGTTCCCAATGCTAATAGAGACTTTGGCATCGATACTATTTAAGACTCCCAATCCTGTCCCTATGATACCGGTCACATCTCTCCTTGTTCGTCTTGGAGAGGTGAGGGTTCGCCCATGTAACCATGCTAACCATCCTGCATAGGACGTACCTAGGAATGGTGAACAGGTCGGTTTGATTGCAGACATATTAATTTGCATCAGTAGTTCTACTCGTTTAAGAGACCATGATGGATTAAATAACACTTGTTGTTGGCCTGTATTTTTGATCACATATGGTCCAACTTCAGAAACCTGGGGGATAGAATTTTCTCATCCTTTACAGTCAGGGCAGATGTTGTGCTAGGCTCAATAATGTCTATTTTAAATTTAAAGGATAATCCCACACGATGGTGAGCCCAGAGGCAGACTACAAAAACAGGTTGTACTAAGGTAAAATTGTACCAACAGTCCAGTCTTTCAAAGGCACAAAGTTTCCTATCTTTGGCTATTGGCTTTGATGTACACAGAAATCTGAGATGCCTTCTCATGGGTAGACCCATTGATCATCCGGCATCCTATTTTAATTTCTTTCCCTGCTGTTCCTCGGAGCCGGGGAACTTTATCATCAGCTTCATCTTTATCCCAGCTCCATTCGTTTTCTAAGTATGTTTCAGTTCCGTGCATGACCACGGTGGAAGGCTTTAAATCTCCCTTACTAGAGTGTATTCCCATACTTCCAGTGTACTTAACACAAGCTTGGGACCATGGCCATTCTAGGGTTCTTTGACCACAGGCTAAGAAGAGCAGCATTGTTAGGGTTTGGAATAGTAACATGAACACAGCATTTCCGTCTGCCATCCTGTGGGGTGCTGTAAGAGAAAATAGAGATTTATTCCAGTGGGGACAGTCCGAACAGGTTACCCCATTAAGAAGAAGGAAAAATCCATCGTGAACTAATTCTGTGTTTTGCACCACTGCTATCAGTAGCTTCCCAGGCAAGTGGGCTGCTTGTAATTTCAATCTACACTGAGGACATTCTGTAAGAATAGTTTCACAAGTTTTTCTATTTATAGGCCAGCCTTTACTCTATGCAGCAAAGTAAAGTGCTTCTTTACCTGTGTGGCCGAGGTTTTGATGTAACCATTCTCCCAATCAATACCACTCAGGATTTAAGGTGATTTTCCTAATTTTAGTTAGCTCATCTACCTTTTGATTCCACTTTGTGGCTGGTTGATTATCTTTAGCATGATCTTTTACCCATCCCATCTTGAAAGGTGTTTTCCTGGCTATATCTAGTAATAATTGCCAATCTTTGTTTCTCCAAACTGGGGATCTATTTACTTCCCAATTCAAGGTTTCCCATTGACAGAGCCACTGTGTGGCACCAGCCCACACAGCATAGGAGTCTACATATATGATTTTTGCTCCATTCTGTGCTGCCAAAACAACTGCTCTTATTTCTCCTACTTGTGCACTGCCTTCACCTTCTTCTACTACTTCTTTGCTGGTGGTAATGTCTAATGCAACAGCCTTATATTGCCATTTACCGTTTACCCTTTTTGCTGAAGCATCTGTAAACCAAATGTTTTCTGTTGGTGTACCCTCAGTGAGGGGTGGTGCATCCAGAATGGGTGAAGGTTTAAAACCTTGTTGTGACCCTAAAGGGTCTGTGTTTATGGGCATCTGCAATTTGGAAACCTTAGTGTGTCCTTCAGTTAGTTGCATATTTTCTGCAACTCCTGTTAGGTAGGCATACCATTTTTGGACAGTGGGTTTTTGTGCAACTCCTTCTGGGGGAGCAGTCCCCTTTAGGATTGCTTCTAGTAAATTAATGGGGAGTGCATTCTGGAGATAATTTGTCGTTTCTCAAAATCAGCTATGACTTCAGAAATTCCATTTCGTGCTGCAGCAGACATGGGATATTGCGGTACGTTAGTGATTTTTGACTCTGGGAGCGCAGGGGCTGCGCGCAGTGCCCGCACTGCAGCCTCCCAGCTTCTGCTGGGGTTGGGATCAATGTTCGAGCCGAAGGACCACATGCTGCCATTCGGCAGGCGCCAGGTTCGTCCGTTTAAAACATCGAAACCTAAAATATTTTCATGGTGATCTTTAATTGCAAAGCGAGTACTCGACATGCGCTTCTCGCCCGGGAGCCATAAATTGACCTTGGCAGTTTGGCACTGAACACTCACTCCGTTCACGCCGGTAATTTTAACTCTTTGCCGTCTGGGTCGTACCCAGCTTCTCAGCATCTTGTTGTGTTAATAGTGAAATTTGTGCTCCCGTATCTATTAAAAACTTTACCAAATGTCCTTGAGGACCAACTGGAATTAAAATGTATGGGCCGTTATCATTTATCCACTGATAAGCCTCCACTTTCCGGACAGGCAGGCCCAATTGCCTTCCGGACACTACTCGTTTTTTGACTTCATGTCCTGCAGTTCCTCCCTAAGGGGGAGGAAGGGGTTATCTCCCCTTCTGGGGTCTGGTGCAGGAGGAGTTGAAATATGGTCCTTCCTTTCACCATTATCTCGTTTCTGGAATGCTTCAATAAGACTTAAAATAATGCCAGTAGGTTGACCTTGAATCGCAGCTCTGGGAATGCCTAAAGCTAATGCATTCCTCCACAATTCATTCCTTTGTTCTCGAGATTCTGTTTGGGAGTTTTTAAATTTGTTTCCCTTCGATCTAGTTTCTGTTCCCCATTTTATGGGTCTTACTTTGTGATCTCCTCCCCGGGGCTTCAGGTTTTGTTTTTCAGCTGGTGCATCGTCCCAGCCCATCTCACGGCTGTAGTTAACAATGCCGTGCATCAATTCTGCCCAGGTAGGGAGCTGCTTGTAGGCATTTTGAGCGTTGTCACCTAGTCCCTCATTGTGTTCTGTGTCTTTCTTGATCTCATCTCGTTTTGCAACTAAATGGGATTTAAGAATTGCCGGGGCTCCTCTAATCAGTGGTTTTAACATTGCAAAATCTACTGTAGCAGACAGTGGGACATCATGGGACCCTCGTTTGTGCATGGCTTGTATACAGGCGGCTTTTGTGACGGCTGTAGAGACCTCACTTAAAGATTTAATGGGAATTATGGAGGGTTCACCTCGCTCCATGCTGTCTATTCCTCCAGCCCAATAAGCTACTCGGCTGGTGATAGAATGAGGTGTATTTGTCGGGTCAGGTCCTAAATTTAAGAAAACTCCCGGACCCCAATAGCCGCTTGCTTCGTCCTCACTCAACATTATTCGGTCACCGCCACTGAGGCATACTCGCCACAAGTATTCCGTTTCAGTTTCACCTGGTTTTCTGCTATATCTCTCTTGCAAATTTGTCAATTGCAATGGATCCCAGGGGATGGTTCGCGTAGTATGTCGTGGATGACCACCCCGAGGACCCACAGTTCTTTCTGTTTTAACAATGGGTCTGGCTTTGTACTCAGGATTTGTGGGGATTTGTGGGGATTTGTGGGGAACAAAGGGTTGTCATCTTCTGGCTCACTATCATCGGGATCACCCCAGATGTCTCCATCCCAGTCTTCAGGGGATACTATTAGTTTCCTAATCTGTACGATGTCGGGGGGCGGGGAGCCTGTATAAGCATCATCTCGACCTTTTCTCCCAACTTTTGTCTTTTTTCCTTTTCCTCCTGTAACTGTTTCTGCAGTTGTTCAATTTTAAAAGATAGTAACAACTCAGTTGCCTTTCTACCTTCTATTTCCTTCTCTAGGTCCTGCTCCTTTTTATTTCTGTTGTCTCTTTCCTGATGTGCAGCTTCTAAACAGGCACCTACCATCTTGCAGATAAATTCCTTTCCCTTTTCCATCTTTTGTGTGGCGTCTAGTTACTTTTAGGTGTTCTTCAATGGCTTCCCAATTATGCCAATTGTGACGAGTCCATTCTGCTGAGAATTTGGGACTCGGATACACTCCATGCCTCCGTAAATAATCAGTGATACTACTTGCCATCCTGCCGACTACGCCAATTTGTCGCGGATGGAGTGAGAGTGCACTTCACTCATAAGAGAGAAGTAAAAATATAGTTTATTGATACAGAATAGGGAGTTAACAAAGTTCAATGTGACAATGTTTTAACAAGATTCGATGGTGAGGTACACTTGATTATTTACTGCATAGAGGACAGGGTCAGACAGAACTGTCAGGGAGACCCTCCCGTTGAGTCATGAGGTTCGGAAAGGATCCCCTTGCTTTCTAAACTCCTTCTCAGAGAGGAGTCTAGGTGCGGCTAGATCCAGTCCTAGTCCCAGACTTGGTCAACAGTTTATGTCTAAAGGATTATATATGCGCAATCAATCCTTTATATCACTTAGCTAAGATTTCAAAGTTTAGCATGCTGTTAGTCACTTACTGAGGATCTGTTGCGGCAAGGAATCTCTCAACATCGAGGAGTAACCTTGAGAGGCGTCCCTGCTCAAAGGGAGATCCTGGTGTGCAGCCCGCTGCCGTGCAGGAGAGCTCAAAGGGCCCTGGGCTGTCCACTATTTAAGGAGTAAGATGATTGACTTATGGTCATATTTGCATATCAGCAAGAGGTTTAGATCCCTGCTTCAGGCATCCCTTGCCTACTTTGTTGCCATTTGTCCTCAAGGTCCAGCATAAGCTGGATGCAGCTATCAGGATGACTCCCACTGATGGTTACTGCTTGTGCAGGGAGCGGGGGGGGAGCACACCGCCACATGCTGGGAGGTGCAGTTGGATGAACAAAGGTATTCTTCCTAGTCTTCGGTCTGTTTTGTACTGCACCCTGAACTGTGAAGAGAGAGCTCTGTTGACAATGGATATTTGTTGCTAGTTTCTCAGCTGGTTTGTTAAACAAAGAGCACTAGATTTTAGCTATAACTGGCAAGGTCATCAACAGTTTGTATCAGTTTCTTCAGCACTGAACTACTTTGTGTTTCAGCCTGGGAAGGAGAAGACACTTGTCTACTTCTCAAAGAGCCCTAACCTCTTTTGACAGGGCTGCTGCCATTAGCTGGGGCCTCATGCTCTCCCCATTGTGAGAGACCTTCTTTGACACACCAATGATAGGTCTTTAAACTCTGGTAGCAAGAGGAAATTGTGTTCCTTTCCAGAAAAATTCTCAGACAGCCAGACATGTGTGAGCTTCATGAATCCTGGAAAATTCAACTTAAAGTCACAGCTGTTCTGTAAAACAACACTGGAGTTTTATAGACATTCTTCACTGTAGTGAAAAACCTTTCAGAGTGATGCTGTTGTAAATCTGAAATAGTATGTCGAAATTTTAACCTCAACTGTAAATCACCAGTCAGCTGGAATCCATCCAGCAGTGTTATATGAGGCCCTATGTGTGTTTTCTTTTGAGCTAGATTTTTTAAAAAGTAGATTCAACGTGTCCTTCAGCATTATTAACTACGACCATCAGATGGCAGTCCATAGTCAAGTAAAAAAATATATTCCCAGTGTCTAGGTGGAGTTACATGGAGAGCAATTTGCTCTCATCTTTTTCTAAAATCCAAAGAAAAGAAACAGATTTCAAGATTCTCCTTGGTTGTCTCAGTTTTTGCAGTCCTTTATGGCCAGTGAGATTTGTCCTTTCTTTTTCTTCCAAACTTGAATTGCAAACTCACTGTAAATGCACAAACATGTCCCAAGAGTGAATGTGTTTTCCCTCCAACTTTTGCCAAAGGTTCTAGCTCTCTGACCTGTAATTCTATTGATAACATGCTTAGCAATATAAAAATCTCCTTTACTCCTTTAATAGGGACTTATACAATAAAACCAAAAAAGAAGGGGTTGGTGTAGAGAAATCAGGTGCATTGATATAAGAGAATGGCAATTTTATACTATGCTTGCATGGAAAAGCATCAGTGTTGTCTGCTGGTGTGCAATTATAGTGATCATCCTCTTATTCTTTGGAAATTCCTTTTAAAGAAAAGGAGATTTATTTGTAATTTTTTTTTTTTTTTAAACTACTAGACGACTGGTGTCGAATCTGCATACAAGCTTTCTCCTAGATTTCTTTCCGGTTCTGGAACCTTTCTCTGGGAGCTCTTCAGGGCCAGAGCTCTTAGGAACAACTCTAAAGCTTCAGCTTAGCCTGCCACTAGTACTGCTGAGTACCTTTTAGGAAAATTAATAATGATTTGGGGAAAACTAGTGGTAGATCTTACTCGTAAAAATCTGTTAAAAATAAGTTCCTGGAACTTTGTGTTTCTTGTTCATGTTCCAAGGACATTCTTTGTCCCTGTTTGTGTAGTACCCAAGAGCTGGGACAGGGATTAACTTTTCAAACAAGCTTTGGTGAGAAGAAACCACTGATTTGGGGTCATTTCTGCTGTATCTGCAAAAGCCAGTGGACAGGCTGAGCAGACATTTCTTGTCAAGCCATGAGAGGGAGTTAAAAGATGCACTAACCCACAGTATGTCCCAAAAATGCTATCAGACAGTGATAGACAGGACTGTAAAAACTGAGAATAGGAAATGCTTTGCCTTTTGTTCCAGGACAAAAGACATCTGAGATCCATTCCAGCCTCCTTTTTTCACAGTGAGGTCTGTACACATTTTATACATATTTGTCTTTTAGCCTTCCTGATTCTCTGGCTACAAGGGCAGATCAGAAAAAAATTATTAGGGTCATGAATATTTTGTTAGTTCCAGCATTCAGAGTTCGCCTTATCTTTAGTTTTTCCTCCAATGCTTCTTCCTTTCTAGCCAAAATCCCATAACTTGGTACAAAATGTCTGTTGTGAACCCAAAAGCAGCCTTCTTCGATGTTATGACTTGGCTTCTGGCTGGAAGCCAAGTTGAGAAGGATCATGATTCTCAGAAATACAGATTGTCTTAACGTACACTAGAAAAGGCCCAGGCTGGCCAGCTCTCTGAACTGGGAGATTTACCAGCTGGTGCAAACAGACAGTGGTAATTTATTGATACCCGGCTATCTAACATACTGGCCTACTTATTCTCCCTAAAACATTATGATTATCCATAAATTTGATTAGCATGTATTCGGCAGTTCTTTCTCCATAATCACCCCAGGACTGTGCAACCCCACTTTATTGAAGGGTCTTAGCAGGATCTTTATGTCAGTCAGAAAATGTTTCTGCCCGTAAAACCTTAATGTAATTGTCTTTGATCATGATGGAAGTGGAAGCACAACATCTTTCTTGACAGGTTTAGCTCTAAACCCCTCCTTAACAGTGGTTACATAAAACAGGAAGGCTGCGGAGACACTGGCCTTGATGCTGGGTTTATTCAAACAAAATATCACTTACATCCAATCACAGTCTTTCCTCGAAGTTCTTACAGATTTTTAGACCCAGGCATGTGTTAGGCTCCGTTTAGGCTTATTACAATGCAGTCATCTCTCAGGTCAGTGTAAGGCCTATATTACCAGTCCCTGGAGACCATCTGCAGAGTTTTCATGTCCCGTTTCTTTCTCTGACATTCCTAGAACAGTCACATAAAAGTACGTATACTTTTGACAAAACACTGCTATTTTAGGAGGTAGAGGTCTTTTGGTAATGCTACGTGACAGTCTCCCCTTAACTCCAAATTTTCCGCTCCTTTACTTGTAACTCACGAAGGCTGGGCATGTATGTGTGTGTGTGTCTGTGAATAAATTTTCAAAATAAGAAAAAAACCTAGTTGTAGAGTAGCTGAATACCTTCAGGGACTGTTGTTCATATGTGCATAATGACCAGTTCACTCTATTTCATTGCTCTCATGGTATTCTGGGCTTAGAAACCTTTGTGGTCTTGCCCTCTCCATGAGGACATCTGTGGACACATGTACAGCTCCAGTGAGCAGATGGCAGACCAAGAGACTCTGCAAAAGCATGAGACACACACAAACCAAGAATAGTATTTGCAGAAGACATCCTAAAGAACTCGGATTGTACGGATGAGATAGTTCTCTTCATAATCATTTGTGTATGAGTAAAGAGACTCCATTCAGGCATAAGTGTTTTTGTTAGAGAGTTTGATTTGACAATGTCTGTGTAAGTAAAATAATGTAACTTGTAATTACACCAAAGGGAAGCTTGTATTTTTTTAATTTGACTAGTTAACTATGAACAAGTAGTTCAGTTTTTGAAGAGGACACTTCCACAAAGAAATAATGAAAAAATGATACTATATTAATGCTCTACTTAAACTTGACACGTAAAATCATATGAAATTACAATCCGATCATTCATGCAGGTGAGTCAAACTGTTATTTTCAGTTTCTTAACAGTTTTTAAGATGGCTTATACTATCTTAGCTTGTAATTCTTTTCATTTAATTGCCTTTCCCTACTTGAAAAAATCTTGGTTTTAGTGCATTAAGACAGTTGCATTACCAATAAAGTTGATTTTCCTTACTCTGATGTCCAGCCAGAAGCCAGCAATATAGCCGGGTTCATGTCCAGAAATGACTCTGTATAGGTTGTTATCAGTTACACCTATCAGTTAGTAGGTCATAAGGGCTCTCCAGAGAATAAACAGGCAGTACTTACTTACTTTTTGGAGACATATTTAAAGACTCTATTTTCCTCCTCTGGAGTTTAATTTCTCTTTTGACCTTTACTATCCAAACCCATTTGGTTTCTGGACTTATTGAAAAATCTTTCTTTTTCAAGGTTATCTGAGGTGGAAATGGAATTAGAATAGCTAAAGTTGTTCTGTGTTTCTCATAGTAATTTTGCTAGAGGGTATTTTTCAAGAGCAAAATGAACAGTACACTGAATGACATTTGGGTGTTCAGATATGGCAGCAAAATGGAATAATGACTCATTCATAAACTGAAATAAGTAAATACATCGAGTAATTGAACATCCTTACATTGTCTTACTTCAATGGGGGAAAGTATTCCTGTTGCATATTGTTGCTGCCACATCTCACACAAGAGACAGCTGCAGGTCACTTGTGAATTGTTGTCTTAGTGCAGCTATGTGGGGCTTCCGTGTAGAAAATGAACACTAAAGGCTTGGGTATGTATCTCATCTAAACAAGATCCATCATATATATAGTGAAAGTTTTTCCATATTGAAGAAAACAAAGAAAGAGAACTCTCCTGATCTGTGAAATTAGACTACCTAATTATTAATACAAATTGATACAGGAAGAATCCAATTCTCCATGTTCTTCTCCTGTCTTCTCCCAGTGCAGAACGTATGTATTTTTGGCAGCCAGAATTATGTGCCAGAAATTCTGTATTCTTGACAGTTCTGATACACTTTTAGTAACATACAAATGATGAGAAGAAATGGGCATGTGCTACCAATGCTGTCACATGCAGGACTGCTGAAGAGCTGGCATACGCAGTGTTATTCCTTGTATGGCTCTAAACCTGTCCTTGCTTTTATGAACACCCAAAGTCAGCTGTCTGACCACGTTGCAAGAGGGCACTAGGCCATCTGAACAGGTGGCCATGAGCATTGACACAGAAAGATGCTCCTCACGTGTGCTTGCCAAGGGCACGATTTCCTGCTGGACCATACTGAGCTCATGCACAGTTAGAGGGATGTGCGCTCATTAATCCAGCTCTAATCTGTATTAACTTTAAAAATAACTTTTGTGACAGCATGGTGCAAGTTTCTGACCCATTTAAATTTAGCAGAACAGCATATAAGCAACAGAGATTTCTGGTAAGCCTTCAGTGTTCAGCAGAATGCATCAGAGGAGTGCAGACTAATTTAGTCCAGCTAGCACAGAGGCAGTCACTAGTGGTCCAGAGTGGAGAGGAGAAAGATCAGCAGGATTTGAAAGCAGCCTTGATACCCCAGCAGACAAAGGTCGTCTCTGAATGAGTTTATGCCTCTCAGCAAGGAACAGTGTATTATAAACATAAAACTCCATCCTGTCAATCTAAATATAGTTTAGGTCGTAAAGGAGTAAAAAAGGGCTAAAAATCAAGAATGTATTTCAGAAAAAATACATTCACCCTAATACAGCAGCTTTTATTCACGAAGAGGAGCAGTTTTGTACACATTAAGATATCACATCATAAGAGGTTCAGGTGGGTAAGTTTATATGTTACTGCTTCATATATTGCTGTAATCTAGCCCGAGCAGTAACGTAAATCAATGTAGCTTCATTAAAGGAAACAGAGGCATGTGAGTTTACAACCTCAGTAGCAGCAGGAGCAGGATTGTCTGTATTGCAGTCTGTCTGTATTGCAGCAACTTCGGTGCCAGTCCTTGCCTATATCCTTAGACTCAAATATTCCAGGAGGGAATGAGAGGAGTCTGTGAAGGTCATTTCAAATTATGTTATGACGTGTAAAGCACACTCAGTCTTTTTTGCTATATTCAGTAGGCCCAGTTGCACCAGAGGGGAGCCGTCCCACACTAAGTGGAGCAGCTCCAGAGAGACCACTGTTTCAGAGACGCAGCTGTGCCAAAGATTTCCAAAAATATTAATGTAGTTGCTTGAATGAAAAGTCACTGGTATCAGAGAAGCCACATCTACTTTGAAAATATTTTTTCTTTTGAAATCACGGTTTTTTAGATCCGCTTCATGCACATGTACCGCTGACCTAGTCCTTACACATTCTTAATACAGTATGTGGCATTTCACAGATGTTTCCCACCAAAGGCATCTTGACATTTCAGAACTTGTTATAATAATAGTAAGTGTCTGTGAGCTAATAACTTCTCAGTTTCACTTAGCTCTTTTGCAAGACCTATTCTTGGCTGAAGCTATTCTAAACTCAAGCCACTAGAAGGCAAACAAGCAACGTCTGGTTTTCCAGGGTAGGGGCTGAAATTGCTGCAGGAGAGGTGTGTGAGTATTCATTCCTGCTAGCATTGCTCCCATGTGTTCTCTGCTCTCCCTCTCTCTGCACGTGGGACTCGCTAACATTCAGGTCCAGAAAAACTTCTAAAAAATGAATGCTATATTTTAAAGTGCATGCATTTTCAGTTAAAGTGTTCTGTTTCATATAAGAACAGACAATGCTTAACAGCCCAGTGTAAACAGTTCAACAGGGTCCAACTCATCTCCACATAGGAGTCCTAACAAAGAGGCTGTCGATGAGAGTTAAATGTCCCTTGCAATTGGGACCATACACACTTGCACCTATGTTGTGTCCAGGAACTCTGGAAGTAACAGCAGAAAATACACCAATGTTAAGATTATAAGGGATTTTTGTGGTCAGGCCTGTGATATAAGATATAGCAAATGTCTCACTTCAGTAGCTGATTTCAATAGCTGTAGTTAAAATAGAGAAATATATTTTAGGCCCGATTGTGATTTAAGAATGTGAGAAATGAGAATCCACTCTAAAGTCTAAAAATTGTTCCACTGCTTAACTGCCTTCACTTTTTAAAATTGTATCTTATTTCTAGAGTGGATTTCTCTAACCTTACCTTCCATTAGAGGCTGTTACACATTTGTGGGATAGACTGAAGAGCTGTCTCTTCTAATGTTACTCTTATAGGTATTTATAGGCTATGTTCCTGTACCTTTCTCATTTCTTTCAGTAAGTTAAATGGACTGAGCTTCTTGAGCCTTCTATTATACAAATGTTTTCTAATTCTTTGTCATTCTCATGGCTTTTTACAAAATTTTTGTCATCCTTCTGGAATGCAGATACTGGAACAAGAACAATTGTAGGAGTGCCATCAGGGGGCAGGGAAGGAGGGAAGATGAGGGTGGCCATGTGTGTATTTTCTTTGTTCTTTATCCCTAAGTCTGTGCATATCCTTCACCATATAAGTCCTTCTGATCACATTTTTTCACTATGAGCTGAGCTTTCACTGATTTCCTGGTATGATCCCAATTCTTTTTCAAAGTCAGAAAGGTGGAGTTTCCAAAACTTGAAGTGTGTTTGGCAGAATTAACTCTTACTTTAAGTGCAAACTGAGCATTAACAGCAACTCTACACTCATCTTCATCCTCTGGTGAAGTTTAATCTCTGGGCAGAGCTAAATCTGGGCAGAAATGGTAATGATCAATGTTAAGGAGAAAGTCAATGATGTAAGCCTGCAGAAGAAAGGCAGTGAGAAAACCACTGTTGTTGTATATTAAATGAAAATGTAGCCAGTGGTCTGTATTTGGAAAGTCATGACTTCTTGTTGGCCTCAGTACACCCACTGTTTGACTGCTGCCAAGTTAACAGGAAATTCAAATTACTCAGTGCCCACTAGTTCAACATCTCCATTATATGCCATCTCAGCATTCTTTGTATGGCTGAAAATTTTTAGTGATGATTTTAAGTTTTCCAAGTCAATAAGAAAAATGTAAATGGAAGAGGGCTAAAATTCCTGTAGGTAGTTATACTTTGAGATTATCCGATACCCAGTTTAAACCAAAGACTGTGTGCAATACTCATTTTGTATGGTTCTACTTTTTAAATCCAAACAGAACGTAATAACAGGTACTGACCAAGGTATTCCTTTATTACCCAAACTATCAAGTTGCATATGTTTTGGTGCAATGCAAAGGACTCATTTTAAATGGGAGAAACCTGTCAAACCTGGCAACAGTGGAAAAGTTCTCCAATAGAGTTCTGACAGACTGGTGTGAAGTAGCCTCTGATGGCACATACTGAAGATAAGATTACGTGTTCTTGTGAAAATGAACGAAAGAATAGCATGTTTTAATGTGCATTACATACATACACCCTTTTGTACACTTACTTCTGAATAGGCTTGGCTTTTGTTGCCTACAGAAATAATTATTGGGATATTTCTGAAGGATACTGCTTCTTACACCTGTTACGGAAACCTCATTTTCAGTTTCTTTGCTACAGACAAATGATTTCTCCAGACTTCTCCTGGTTAGGTGCAACTTTAGAAACTATTTTAGGTGCTGTATATGCCCTATCACAGCTATGACTATTAGTATCCCAAGACAGTACTCAGCACAGTGTGAACTGAATGGGGACTGTTTGACTGATATCATACTGTGATTTCCAAAAGTACATTTCATACACCAGGTCTGCTAGTGTGTGATCCCAGGGATGAAGTGTTGTGACTAGTTCCAAGGCACACAAACTGCATCACAGAAGAGTCATTGCATGGACCAGTTATGTTTTGCCCTGCTGTGGCACTGAACACCTGAAAGCTGAGAGACCTTGGTGACTAGCAGTTGCCTACGCAGTGTATTAGCTCAGGACCTCGTGGGTAATAGAACCACCAAGGGATTAATTAACAAGCCTTGTGATTCAATACATACCACCGGTTATGCTTTGGATCTAGTGTTTGTATTGTCACTAGGGAAAAAAGGTTATGGACAAATTAGCTCTATCTTGAGTAGAAGACAGGGCAATGGACCTGTTTGTTTTTATACACAGGTTGACCGCCCCTGGTGAGGAGATGGGTCTGATGATATGTAAGTAAAGTGTGAATTTGAGTTCCAAACTACCCTGAAGCACTTGGTTGGCTGTTCAGCAGTGCAATACACCTTTGGCATAAACTACTTTATTCTTGATCAGGTTTAGGAAACTCTGCTGAATACTTTAATAACATTGGTAATGTTGGCTTGGATGTGCTGACCTCAGGAAATCCGCAAGGCATTTTGTATAGAGAAGTTATATCTTTTATCAGAGCAAATGAGAGTTGGAAAAAACAAACGGCTTTTGGTTAGAAGGGTTGTTGAGCTGAAAGTTTGCTCATTTTCTCCCACTGTATCGATGAGTTGGTCTAATAAAACATATTACTCTCCCCACAATATTCTAATCAGCAGCTATGACATAGGTCCTCATAGGAAATTTTTAAAGGTCAGTGGGAAGAGAGCTTAAAAAGTCCTTAGAGAGCAGTAAGGAGAATCTTATATTGTGATCTTCTTATTTAAGCAGGGAAGAATGAGTCAGAAATAACTAATACCCCTCAGATGTTCTGAAGTTAAAATTATGAAGTAGCAGGCCCATGGCTGGATGAATTTAATCTACCACTAAATGCAACAATCACACTGAAATGCATTAATGAAAGAGTCAAATGTGCTAACTGAAGAGTCAAATGCATAAGCCAAAATTATGAGATACTGCTTATGGCAGATTTAGAGACTCATAATCTCTTTTGAAGAGGAACAGTTTTAGTAGGAACAAAGCCCTCCAACTGAAGTGTTACTCTGAATTTGGCATTTGATTGAGACTAAGAAACCTGTCAAAGCTCAAGGAACTTGAGACCTGAGTTGCAGTGCAGGTCCATAGCTGCACTGAGCACAGTGTTACCTTCTAAATTTGCATTTAGGAATATTCCTCTGAAAAAGCTAACTTTTGGTACAAGATGGGCTATGCATATAGCAGACACAGAGAGCAGAGTATCTTATGTTTCAGTAATGGTCTAATGGCTTGTTTTGTGAAAAGGGGGAGAGCTGCTCTCCCCTCATTTTCTGTTCTTGCCACCCATACCCTTTCCACCTTTCTCCCCTCCTGATCTCAGGAGCCCAAGCATGTTCCTTCCTTCCACTGGCTTCAGTGTTCAGCCCTCTGTAAGCCAATCCAATTCATTACTGAGGCAGAAAAATAGCCCATATCTTTTTCTTTGTTAATTTTCTACCATATTGGTGAGCTAAAACAGCTCATGGAAGGGACCAATGTGCTGTGCTCACACAACATAAGCACTGGAGCAGAGGAGGATAAAGGATGTGGGACAGGGAGGGGAACAAGACGGCCCCTTTTTGGCTACAGTAAGTTGTTGATTCATGCCATTTTATCTCATGAAATCTTAGCCCAAGAAGAATCATATGACAATTATCCAAACTGCTCTGAGATCTAATAAAGACTTAATCCTTTTCTATTTCAACGTCACCCATTACATTTAGTGAGATTACAGCAGAACTGCAGAAGTGAGATACAAGTTCATGACTAATTCTCCATGCAGAATGTGCTTATGAATGGGCTCTGCAGAAATCGGCACCCTGACTGTTAAACCATTTGCTATTCAATGGGGAACACTGAGGACAAAGAGAAGCTTACACCACACCTTCTGCTCGACCCGTGTGCCTTCTTTCTGAACTGGAAGGTTATTTTTTGTTCTTTCATGGGTGCAGTCCTTCCTGAGTGAGATGTTGAAAAGCTTGCTTTTCTAAACTGAGTAGCATGTTATCTTTTCCTCCGGAGACCATAGTTTTTTTACCATTTACCATTTTACCATTTACCAAAAATAATATGAGTGCTCATTCGTTGGAGCACTCATATAATTTTTTTGGCACATGTGTGTTCATTTTCTTCCTCTGACTAACGTGATGTGAAGTTGTACCTCCCACATGTTTAAGCTCTTTAGATTGGAATACATACTGAACTGTACATGTGTGTATGTATACAAGTAATCACAGTCCTTTCTGCAGAAATTGTTCTGGATCGCACAGATGAACAAAGTAGTCAATGGACCATACAGTATGAGCAAGAGTCACCTGGCACTGTGGTCTTTGGCTTGGGCACTTACCTGCATGGAAAAAAGGTATGGGTGCCTGTCCTTGCCCCAGTGAACATTCAGGACACAAAACCATACAAGTTTCATTTCTTACTGCATTTCCAACAAGCATTATACTTCCTACTGATGTAGGAACTGGAATCCAGGTCTTTTCTCCTTCTTGTGAGAATCTAGCTGCTAAGCACAGTGTGGATGTCAGGCACTGCATACCACGCTCAGAAGCAGAACTCCAGCATCTGGGGAACTTTGCTGATAAAAAGTAAGCTTCTTCAAGACAGATAGATAACAGCTGAAAAAGGATTTTCAGTATGTGCATTTTGGACTCCAAAATATAAAATGATGATTAATCATCTCAGTTTTAAATGTGGATCTAGTCTTAAGGCATACATCAACTGCAGAGCTTTTCATAGTATGTTGCACATTTTCTTCCAAAAATGGATTTCTCTTCCTTTTCAACACCAGCACTGGGAAAGACTGTTTACTTGGACTTCTTCAGCTTTATCTGAATCTCTACTTGCCAAAGAGTAATTCAGAGGCATGGAGGTTTAGCAGAGAAACCAATAGCACTGTTGGACTCTGCAGTCCCTTCAAGGATGAGGAAGTGAGTAGCATACACTGGAGAAGGAGTTTAGATGTGACACACTAAATGTTCCCATGAAGGAGGAATGCCTGGCTGGATAAGTTGCATGGTCCCAGTGAGGCGTGGCATGTAGGTCATGCCTGATGCGGCTCCTGAGAGCGAGTGATAGCTGGGGTGTTCCACCCAGACCCCGCAATAATTTGTGCCATGCAAGGCCCAGGGACTTTGTTCTAACATCCACACTACCCTGCCTACTCTGACCTTTACAGCCACTGTCAACATCTCTTAGGCTTCTTTGTCCAGTTTCTTGTCAGAAAATGTAAGGAGCAGAAGGAAAGGAGGGAAAAGGAGATATTCTAGCAAGTATCGCCAAAGTAAAATGACAAGGCAAGGAAAAAGATGAATGTAAATATTTGCTTTGTTCGATGGTCTAAGACAGCTTTTGAAAGCCCTGATACTGGGAACAATATTTCCTACATACTACCAAATTTCAGAGGTTTTGACTGGTTTATGTTCACAGAATCCCAGAAGCTTTTAGGTTGGCAGGGACCCCTGGAGACCATCTAGTCCACCCCCACCTCGCTCAAGCAGAGTCACCTAGAGCAAGTTGCCCAGGACCATGTCCAGTCAGGTTTTGAGTATGTCCAGGAACGGAGACTTCATAGCCTCTGTTTGACAACCTGGTTCACCATTTGATCACCCGCATAGTAAAAAAGTGTTTTCTTGTGTTCAGCTGGAATTTCATATGTCTTAAGTGGCGCCCGTTGCCTCTTGTCCTGTCAATGGACACTACTGAGAAAAGTATTCTTTCCCTCCCATCACATGGACAGGACATGGATGGGACATACACGTGGATAAGAACAGCCCTGAGCCTTCTCTTCTCCAGGCTGAGCAATCCTAGCCCTCTTAGCCTCTCCTCATATGAAAGATGCTACAGTTTGCTTAAGTGCTCCCTAACCTGGTCCCCCTCCACTGAGGGTAAGTCTTCCTTGCTCCAGACTTTCCCTCTTGCATCATCCAAGAAAATACTGTCAAATATTCACAACTTAATTCATGCTGTAAAACCTTTGCATGTACATGTATACATATGAGATAAATAGCATTCTGAAAGTTTATCACAGGAGATATTAGAAAGAATTACATGGAAACTAAAGAATTAGGCACTGCATAGATCTGATAATACTGTGTAGGCAGAGGAAAGGAGCAAAGAGATAAACAGAGAGTTATTTTATTATTTCATGGAACATTCACACCACTATTGCACAAACATCCTCACACGACATGTTTTCTTATCTCAAGTGTGGTTAAGGAAAGCTGTCAGCAAATAGTTTCAACCTTCTTTGGATTTTGAGAAAAACTCAAGTTACATATCCCCTCATATGTTCTCTAGGAATAGCTGTGCTGAAGGCAATGAGACCACAACAATTTTTAGAACAGTTCATGTCAGGAACTCAGGTTGGCTCAGTAAAATGATTCTGCACTCCATTTTGTTGTTCAAATTACATCAAAACTCTGTTCTGTTTTCATAAGATATATCATCAGGTTCTGTACTGACTAAATAGAACAACTGAAATAAACGAGTCTCTTCTAAAGCATTTAGCTTATCCTTTACTTTGTAGGTATGGTATAAATTTTAAGCACTTCAGTTGTGCCTGACCACTGTTCATGACAGCTTTTAATGAATGAAGATTGAGCAGCAAAGATTTCTAGCCAGCCAACAGTCAGCTTCATTCACGTTAATTGTAGGAAGAACTTGAAAAATGGCTTAGCAATTTGAGCAAATGATGGGGAAGACACAACAGACAGGCTTCATAACTATAATAAGGCAAACAACATTAAGAGCTTTATCTTGATCATACTTTCTGGTTTCGTTTGAGTTCTCCAAACAAACAGTCCACATGTTGCATTACCGACGCATCCATCCCAGCCCTCCGGCTACTCCTGTGCTGAGCAGGGAGCTGGCAGACACTGCTGGTTCCACCGGGGACAAATTGGCATTCCTTGGGGAAAAAAAGCAATGTGGTAACAATCATTTACTGTTTGCAACTGAAACAGGAAAATATTGCATTAAATAAGGCAGCAGAGTTATCTTTGAGACTTTTTTTAAATAATAAGGATAAGTAATGGAGAACAGTGCGTCAAAATACACACAGTAATACAACACTATTGAAAAAGGAGTTTATATAAATAGTGCTAGTTAATTGTCTTTTGCCACGGACATCCTTTAGTATAAGCAGAGAGTCTCTCAAAAAACCTGAAGCCTGTTTGTGGAATTCAACTAAGTTCGATTTCAATTTTCGAAAGCCTGAATTCAACTAAAGACGATTACTAAATTTTTACAGGCTACTTTTTAAGCTTAAAAAAATAAAATATCATATGCATTAATCACATTATCACAGACATTAAATCTCTGCCACAGAATGCAGGTGTGTGTGTCAACATTGTAAATATGTTAGCAGATAAGTTACAGTTCTGTGGTGAAAAAAACAGATATCGATTACTTGCATACTGTGTTTTATTATTGTCTTACATACATTATATTGACAAACAACTCTAATGCGTGCTCTCATTTTACATGAACCAAAATGTACCTGTGACAATCCAGAAAAATATCAATTGCAACATATATGTCTTTATTATTAACATATCTATGATTATACAAAATATATAATCAATAGCCTGTATATTAAAAGAACTTCTAAACCAATGTTGTATACATATATACATATGCATGATGTATACCAAACATCAATATTTTAGGAACTGCCAATGTTAGTTTTTACATGTTTGGTATCATTATATGTAGAGCGTAAGGTAGTCACTGTGTATGTTAAGTATTTTAATAGACTATGCATTGTAACACTTGGGTGTTTGGGGGGGGGGGGATATAGGTACTTGTGATGTATTTTGGGTTCAATAGTCCTTGCAGCAAACAAGTAAATCAACAAAAAATTGTGTGGATATGTGACTCCTAATGCAATGCATTGATTTTAAGATGAATTATTTTATTCAGGAATGGGAACAAGGCATTTTCCGAATAGTTTAATTCCAAAGAAGTCATTCCTTCTCTGTAAAAATCAGTGGCCTGCAGTAGAAATAGAAGTACCAGAAGTTTGCTGTACTTCTGTGTACAGAAGCGTACTTCTGTGTGCAAGTAGATAGTACTAACACAACAAACAGCATCCTGTTTGGCTGACACAGATGAGATGGCACCTTCCCTTCTGAAAGGTCCTTCTGCTCCTTCATTTGTAGCATAGTATTCACAGGAAAGTTACCAGTTTGTGTGTTTCATACCTGGACTGGAGAGAGAGCAGACTGCTTTGAAGTAGATAGAGTTAGCAGTAATTTCCAGGCTAGGAAGTGAGACGTTCTGGTGAGCCTTAAAGGAGAATCCATTCATTTGTAGCTCAACAATACATTTATATTTCCAGCCTTTTACCATACATGCTACACCTGCCTCCACTAGAAATAGCACTGGGGTAAGCGCTCTGCCCCTCTCTTTGTCACCTGTAAGACGTGCTCAGAGGCTGCACTGCTGACGCCCCATCAGAACCCCGGCACGGCCAGCAGCCCTGGAGCTGTGGGGTGCCCCAGGAGGAGCAGAGACCGGGATGGCAGCAGAAAAAATGCTCCTCAGCAAGCCTGCCACCAGCCGTCACCTACCAGAAGGGGAAAGTGCAAGGATAAACTTTAACCTGCCAAGGACAGTACTGTGGTTGTGCCCACCACAGATGAAGAACAGCATGAGCCCTCACCAACATAAACCAGTCCCCACCCCAAAACCAGTGCTTTCTAAGTGGGGAAAAAATAAATTCCCCCTGCTGCAGCAGGGTTTGCTCTGGCAAGCAGTGTTGCTCTACTCTGGCAGAATAATGGCATCTTTCAATGCTGTCTGGGAGGCCCAGCTGCCAAGGTGAGAAAACCAAATTTTTTAATTTTCAATGCTTTTGCCTCCTCATTAACAATCTAAAGGACATGCTGTTTTACCGCAAGTGCATTGGTGGGTTTTCATTTGACACCAGTTACTATCCCTTGAGATTTCATTTGAAATTAACCAGTGATCTAGTGGAATTCCCTTTTATTTGCTACTGACACAAGGTGGATTTGAATCACGATTTAAAACCATAAACATCTCTCTCATTACTAAGCTTCTGAATTTTTTTACATTCTCTCTTATTTTTATTTTTTTAAAAATCCATAAAATATTAACATCACCTTCTAGCTTCTTTTTTCATCTTTGAGATGAATACCAGTAATCTGTGCATTTCAGCTTATAACATTGCCAGAGGTATTAAAATGAAGGTCTTTCTAAAGGTGTTTGGTGACTCATCTCCCAGTGGTGTTGTAAGAATTAATTAGCTAATGCTAGTACAGCATTATATAAATGCTAAGTATTATTGTTGACAGACTAAGGTTGTCAGTGCTGAGTGGCAATATGAGCTTTTTTACTGCCAGTTGGCTCCATTTCCAAGCAGAAGAGACCTGCTCTCAGGAATGACGTGGTAAATCACTCTTCCTCACTTTTCAGTCTTTCTCTCTCACAGAATTACTGAAGATGGCACGAGTCATACTGGTGTGTTTTTGTGACACCAGTCCAGGAAGAATTCACAATAAGTTAAAAATCAATTAGGTAGAAGTTTCCTCTACCATTAACTGAATCATAGAGCAATATCCCACAGAGAGAAGCATCAAGTCCCATTTGTCTGCTGTTCTGCAGCTATGCACTATGCAATCTAGGATCAATAAACCAAAACCTGGAAGGGGCACAAGGCACAACACTCATTTTTGCTGTACCAGGCATTTAGAAACTGATGCATTTATGGTTCCAGTCCCCAGAAGGAGTCAATGCAAGCAGTTGTAAATGTATATTCAGCTCATATTCCAGTTGCACAAACAGCGATCATCAATCTTAAATGACGAGTTTTAGCCATGACTGCGTAACTACTCTGACTCAAGTAGCTACTCTCCAGTGTGTTTATATCTTTATATTCTAGAATGTACTGTGCCAGAGCTGATTTTCTTCATTTTATATTATTTTAGCAAAAATAATCAGCAAAAGTGATGGATTGGTTAGAAAGGCAATTAAAGAGGTTAGAATCTGCAAAAAATTATAAACAGTTATGTGCACATGAGTTATGGGCAGTCTCTCTCTTTTTCTCTTGTTCCAGCATACACAATGTGCTAAAACATAATTATTTGAAATCTTTCTGACTTCCACGGGGGAAAAATAATGAGGCTGAGCATCACATAGAATTCAAACATGGCAAACTGCATTCCCCTTCATTATAGGTTGCTCTCTCCCTCATCCCTTTCTAAATGTCTTAATTTTACATATTTTCCATGTCTTCCTCTGTCTAAAGTTGCCTCTTTTCCAAGCACCAAAAAATGATAGCATATGAGACACACCAGCATATCTCACAGTAAAATAGCAATCAGGTTTTCATTCTTCACCTGAGAAGACCCTTGGGAAAAAATAATACATTAGCAAACCCATTGCTTAAAATTTCATTTTACAAAAATGCCCACCATGTTTTACTTTCTGCTAGTTCCCTGTCACAACAAAAAAAGTGAAAATAAAGCTTGTCAGTCTAAGTGAAAGAAAACATAGGAAATCAGACTAAATTTTGCCTGTTGAATTAAAAGTACAGATCAGGTCCTACCCTTATGATTACCACTTAAGAGACTGTTCAAAAAGGGGAACTCAGACAAGCAAACTGCATTAAAAATACACATACAATAAATGCTTTCACAGAAAGAGGATGTTAATGCATCACCTGCAATGAATGCAAAAGTTCTGAGGACCAGAAAAGAAGTCACTCATTGCACGAATCTTAACATTTTCCTGATTTTTTCAGCATCAGGCTCATTTTGATGTTAATATAAAGATATTAAAAATAGATAAATTGGTGCTTCCCTTTGAAGCATTTTCCAGAAGGTGATAAACTTCAGTGTTGGGAAAAAATTTCTATTATTCCCAATTTAATATTACATGGGTTTAGCTTGCATTCCTGGTTTTTCATTATGCTGTTCTCTACTAGAATATAAAACCCTCCAGTAACCACTATTTTCTTCCTACTTGTGGTACTTACACTCTGTAATTAAATACTCTGTCATCTTGTTTTAATAAGCTAAACTCTGAATCTTTACAGTCTTTCCATTTTCTTCAGTTCTTGAATTATTTCTGAGGCTCTTCTCTATGCCCTGCCCTGTGCAGCATCACCCATACAATACAAAGGAGGAAAAGTCACTTGCCTTCTACTATTTGCTGTTTCCCTGTTTCTACTTCCAGTGTTAGCCTCCATATCTTCACAGCTAAAGTTCACTGATTATTTTCTATGATCCCAACATCCTCTGTAGAGAACAGAAGCTTGCTTCTGAATAGCGTCCAAATGTCTGCGAAAAAAAAGCTTTTATTTCATTTGTATATCCTACTTCTGCACAGGCAGTTTTGCTTTGACTGTACTAATAGATATTTTGTTTAACAGGGACCTGTTTTACTACACAGTCCAGGTTGTTTTGTACGACTGTCCTGCCCTCTTCCTTAATTACCATTCTGCCCATCTTTTCTCATCCGCAATTTTTTCAGCAGCAGAAAACATTGCACAGTGCTATGGCTTACCACCAGTTCCTGCAAAGGTCCAGTAGAAGCATCTCCATTTGGGAGCAATTCCCTTTGGTGATTGTTTTTGTGGACCTGCCAGTTAGGTGGTTCTTCATGCATGTAATGCAGTATGCTTGAATTACTCTGTATAGCATTATTTTTTTAATTAGAAAGCCATGTAGTACTAACTCAAGTGTCCAGAATATGTCCAAGCAGACTACGAGTTTGGTAAATAAAGGAATTTGCATGGAAGTAATATTTGTTTGACCATTTTCTATAAAATAACATGGAGTTGTACTGCTTACACATATATTTCTTAATCAGTGGAATACCAGCTTTCTTATCATATTGCCTGGGAAGGAGGACATGCATAATTCTCCAGAGGTATCTGGGTCATCTTACCTGACATTTGGAAAACTGTTACAATATTAGCACTCAGAATTCTTTGATGTTCCTAGTATGCCACAATTTAGTACTCATACTTAGATCAGGGATTACCTCCACCAATTCCTTCCGGCTAGTGAATGCAAGTGTACTGGCCCTATTCATTTGAATTGCCAACCTAACATCAAATTTGAATAAATATTGCTAACATGCCAAGTTGCTGTACCCTAGTCCTCTACCCTTTGCTGATCTTGTAACTTCCAATGTATTTCTGCAGAAGGTAACTCGGAGAGCTGTGCTGAAGTAGTGTGATAAAAAAATATTCATAATGAAAGATGCAGTTTCCCAAACCCAAAACTGTACAAGCACTGTTAGTTCACTGATTAATTTGTTAGCTGTGCATACGAATGAATGACTGAACATGAAAATACTCAGATTTACAAGTTCCAAAGTTTGTGCTTTTTTCCAAGAAATGCATAAGAAGTTTTCCTATCACTATGGCATCCACTTTTGGGAAACAGTGCCTATTTCTTAACCTCTTTTTATCTCTTAACCTCTTAACCTGTGATCCCCATAATCCTGTGTGGCGTTGGTGCCAGATTAGCTGAGACACTCTCCACTCTCTTGATCTCCTTCAAAAATTCTCTTTGGGCAAGATCTCTTGTCCAAATTTCTACTTTAAATCTTATATTCCTGGATTGTTACATAGTCTAATAATTATGTATCATGACTCTTGTCTGCTCATGAGTCACCTTAATTCATTAAAACAAAGCCTTTTTGTACCATTATTTCCTGCAATTTATATGGCACACTGAACATGCTAGAATTAATTTAATTTTATGCACTATTTTGCTGAAAGCTGGAGTGAGTGTTCCTATACGGAAGACTGCTTTATGGTTCTGTGCAGCACAGTAAATGCCCACCACCTTTTACTTGGAGACAAGAATTGTGTGGGCCTCAGTGATACATTGCCAGGGGATGCAGGGTGAATGTTTTCAAGATGAGATGAGGGAAACAATTTGTGGAATACTTCTGTATCGCTCACAGTTAGCGTGTAGGCTGCTGCCAAATGCTGGTTATTGTCTTCCTTCCTGAAGCAGTACCGCTCGAACACTGCAGCACAATGCTATTTTCAGCTCCTTGACGAGATGATTACAATGTAAAGTCATGCTGCATGACCAACATGCCAGGTGTTTGCTGTTCTAACTCCACTTTTATTACTTTGGGGATGAGAGAATGATGAAGGGAGGGATTGGAGTTACTGAGGAGATTTTCCAACAGCAGGTCAGCTTAGATAGCTGGGCTATTTTTGCTTAAGGCATTGGTATACTGTATATGTCCTTTTTTCTGTTTTACAAGCAAACTGTAGCAATAAAATTAGACAAAATAAAATGCAGCCTGTTAAGAATTTCCAAAGCAAAGTTTGCACTTCTGAAAGCTTAAGATAATGCCAAACAGGTAAGTTTTTCCTCAGAGGAATAGGTATTGAGAAAGCTGCAGCGGAGCGAACTCCCCAAACTACACAGCATACGTGCTCGCTGGCACACAGTGGGGTGGAAGGGAGAGGAGAGATGTTGTACAGATACCTTTTCCTTTCAGACCTTAAGTCCCCTTCCAAGTCTATGAAAAGTGGAAAAGTTAAAGACGGCCCTTGTGATTCTGTTTTTTAATATGCTTTCTTTTGAGTAGGAATTCAAAAGAGAGTACTTCAAAATCAAATAGCTGAAACAATTGATAACTAACATGTTTTGTTCTGAATGTGTGTTTCATATACTAAAACCAAAAGATATAAATCCCATTCTGATCTCATAGCAGCAAAATTTTCCAAAGGGTGTCTCATAACTAACTCATAAATACAAATTTGTTTCAAGATATTTATTTTAAAACCAAAAAGACTCAAGTCTGACTGCGTTACTGGATCCAGATGCATTTCAAGTTATCTGGCCTATACTAGCAATTTCTCTTTCTGATGGAAATGGGTCAAAGTCCAGTATGAATGGGGCAACAGTGGATCCTTACATTTTTTTTTTTTTTCAGGCTTAGGAGGTTAAATACATGTAAGTAGTCCCAAAGGAAAGGAAACACTGATGATATGAGCTAACAAGGACTTCAGATATTCTTTCATAAACTAATCAGTCTAAGGCAAAATGGATAAATGGAAAAATAAATGCATGAATCTACAGATAATAAATATATCTGCAGAAAAAAAATAATCCCAAAGCCATTTGTGATATAGTAAAATAATAACAATATTTTATTAAATTCGAGTCACAAATTTTGATTGCCTTCAAAAGAAATTCCAGGAAAGTTTCATTACAATTCTAAACTTGAAAAATCCTGTAGGTCACAAAATTATCACACGATTTAGGAAAAAGCTTCATGTTGGTAGAAGCATCAGAGTAGAAATAAGATTTTTAAAGCTCTATCATTAAACTATGGCCTAATAAAACAACATCAGTGACCCACATCCCATTGACACAAAAAGCTTCTTTAGAACAATTATATGCATTCAAAAGGGCTCTGACAGTGATCAAACCAGCTCAGCAGCCTGAAACACCTCTATCTAGCCTTAGGCTCAACTCAGTGCAGATTTATGGTCTTCTAATCTTACTTAACAATATACAGCAATAAAAGTGGGAACTATCTTTGCAAGCATTATGAGAAAATCACCAAAATTTGGAGAAATTCACCAAACCTAGTAGAATTTGGTTGATCATCTGCACAGTCATGAGGATCACCCAGCTGCCAGATTTATGCTGCAGTTGGTTATAGCGAAAAAGGAAAGACATTCTGAGCTGCATGATGCCTCAGTTCCCTGAGCCTTACTGAGCTGGTCACATACATGAACCGGGCTGCTCAAGGCTGAAAAAGTCTACAGTCTCAGCAAACAAGCAAACTTTATAAAATACCTCCCATTTTCAATCAACAGTTGTCCTGTCCAAACCTTTAGCCACCAGTTATGATCTTGACATGTTGTTTCTTTCAGCAGGAGAAACTGTTGATTTGGGTCAGATTATGTTTCTCAGATGAAATCTTGTGTATTTGCAACGAGTGTACACAAAATCCTGTATCCATGAATGTGGTAGGAACAAACAGCAGAAGGTTATTTCCTTGCTCAGAAATCCAACTCTCCTTTTTCAGTAGGTACTCTGCTGAACAGAATCTTTTTCTCTTGGCTTTCTCCCTGGGCCACCCACATTGCCTATTTGTTTTTTTCCCAGCTTTCTGATTACTTTTAAACACATAGCTCCTATCAGCTGATGTCTCAGCCAGTGAATATATAATAATTTCCCAGGAAAGTTCTTTGATCTCCACAAATTAGTTCATGCTTCAGCTTTTCTTTGTAGGATAACTGCCTGGGTGGTGGCTTCTACTGTTTTCAGCAATTTTACTTCGTACAGGAGCTTAGCTGCTGCTTCTTGTTTAGGTTGAATGGAGGGTGCCCACCATAACCAGGGGATTAATGAGGCCTGGAATTTTCTGCAGATCAAAGACAAACTTTATGGCAGCCATTTACATCTTCCAGCACAGCAATAGCATTCCTGAGAAAAGTCAAAGAAAAGCTGACAATGATCAAGCCTCAACATCACCTAATCACCTGTTTCTCCTAGATGTAGTGTTTCCCTCAGGTTATCATGCAAAGTTACACTTAAGATAGAAAATTAAGTGAAAAGGGGGAAAAAAAGTCTTTTTAAAGGTAACAGGAAAATAAAACTGAAGGATGTATAACATAAACAAAAAAATAGACCTGGGAGGAAAGGGATAGAAATAATAGGATTGTAGATTTCCATAGATAAACTTCAGCATCTATGGGCTCTGATTTATATGTGTCAATAAATAAAAAATGGCCAGCTGCAGCATGTATTGTTATTTAGTCTTCTCCCCAGCATCCCTTTGAATGTGATTGCCTCTTAACAGCTCCTAAATTATGGTAGTTTGGGGCCTGGTTTCGTACAGTCAGCAGGAATAGGCATTGGTTTATCATTTTGTGAAACATTCCAGCAGTTCAGGAGCTGCTTATGAAGAAGTTAAGTCTTCCCCTCTTCAAGGCAAACAACTTTCAACAGAGAGACGGAGATCATACTCAATCCATCATTCAACTTTAACCCACCATCAGAGTCTTAAGACAGATGGATATTTCCTGGTAAAAGAACTGTGAATAGAATGATCTCAGCCATGGGAAAGGAATTAATGACCTCTGCCATTCCCCCTGTCTCTGAGTAATGAAAAGAAATAACCCATCCCTCTTTCACCTTCCTTTCCCCAAAGAAAACCGTAGGGAAACAGAAACCTAACAAGAAGAAATGTCTGTTCTCTAGAAGACAGTCGTAGTGCTGTGCACAAAGAGAAGCGCAGAAGTTTCCCTAGGTAGAAACCCAAATGGTATTCCCAGAATGCTTCTTATTTGCTTCTTGCTGCATCTATAACATCAGCAAAGACTGCAGTTATGCTGCTGGAAGCACCAGTTTTCCCAGACCATGAGCACAACAAGCACGTGTCTGCAGTCTGTACTCCACATGCATGCACAACACATTTGATAGGCTGGGCTTGCTGTGCTTGCTCAGAAACTCTGTGCCCTGGCAGCTGCCTATCACGTTATAGCAGTTGGATGTCACACCAGGGCCCAGGGCCTGAGCCCCGTAAAACCATGCATTATGAACAGCAGTGAGTGTGGCCACAAAACTCTAAGGTATTTTGAGGAACATGCTGTACAGCATGTACAAGCTGTCTCTGAGTACTTCCAGAAAGAACCTTACAGGAGCAGAAATACAGATTGGTTGCCCTGTGATGTAATCCCAATAACCTTTATCTTTTTGCAGTGGAGATAACACAAAAGAAATAATAACAACCAGGATCACTTATCCACCGTTACACTGGCAACCTTGCTCCTCAGCAAATTAGTCTAGGCAAAGCAGTAATAACTATACAGCACTATGTTTGTAGTAGCACTAGTTCATAAGACAAGTTAATTATTCTTATACCAAACATTGCATTCATGCAGTGATAAGGCTTTCAGTGAGCTTTATGTCCAAAGTTACAGGGACAGTCTAGATAAGTCTGTGAATAAAACTGAAAAGTGGGCAAATAACAAAATAAAGTAGTAGCATGCCTTACCCAGGCATCTTTGTTCAGTTTTGTAACACTATTTTCATTTCACTTATACAAGTCATTTTTTCAGTTGATTAACCAATGAAATGTCTATTCATATTTGCAAAGAATGCAAATAAATAAGGGTAAATTAACAGAAATAAAATTGTTGGGTTTTTGGTTTCTTTTTTTAAATAAATCATCATGTTGCAGGTTCTTTCAGTTTCAGATGTGAAGAGTAAATGGATAGGCAGATTCACAGATTCAAACAATCCACAGCAGGATCAGTTTATAAGGACTTATCTGACACTCACAGTTTGGTGTAAATAGTTTTTAAAACTGAAATTAGGAATTAAAACCATCTTCAAATACCAATAAATAAATAAAACAATGAAAGTAAACCATAAAAATAACTCTTCAGCGGAATATTTTCTGTTTTCCTATAACAGTAAAGAATGTTTTCAATAAGAGTGCTTAATGTTTTGTTATGAATAAAAAAAATTCTATGTCCAGCATTTTAGAAGTTCATCGAGAAATTTCAAAAAGTAAGTGGGTCTGGTTTCAACTCTGTTAAATAGAAACAACTTTGATATATTGCATAATTTAATCTTTTTTATCATCTCAACTCTGAAGCAGGCCAGTTTGTATGCCTTGTTCGTACTTTTTTGCGAGATCCCCAAAATGACTGAGACTCGGGAAGGATGAACCAACTGGGAAAAGCAAGAATAAGAGCATCTAAAGTTGCCACCAGGTGGATACTTAAGTTTGCTGAGCCTCAGGGAATCTTTTAAAGTTGACAGAGCAGTGGTTTGGCTGACCTGATAATACATACTGCCTAAGCAGTAGGTAAGGTATAGCCATAAGCATGCCAGAAATGCATAACTGAGGTGGGAGTCATCTGCTGGCCAGCTATATTAGTGTCAGTTCAATGACAGATTTAGTCATTTGTTCAGAATGACAGCTTTATAGTCTCCTGTGGATGGGTGAGAAGCAGCGAGAAATAATGCTAAGTCTTGGGATAAAGGACAAACATGACACAACAAGCCCAGGTTGTTAATTCTCTTAGGCAATAGAACAGCAACTCCATGCTCCCAGGTTTATTCACAGGCCTATGTGAAAAGCACTCTTTTTGTAAGCATGCAGTTCCCACTGGAGGTACAAGAGGGGAAAGGCAACACAGAGGAGAAGCAACACACTGAAGACTAGGCCTGTATGGCAACAACTGAAAGGAAAAGGCAATTTTACTTCTGCCAAGTGTCCAAAAATCAGCAAGACACCTAGGGCTGGGGTAGTGAGAGAAGTGGAGTAAGTTTTAGAGAAGCTACAGAGAGCTGGTGGGATTCGTCTTTACTGGTTGAACTGCTGAGTAGCCTGCCAGAAAGCAGTAAATCCAAATTCATTTCCTTCTTCTGCCAGAGGGGAATTCAACTCCCTCATAACATCTCCAGGAACAGCTATAATCACTTGGCTATGTTTGATGGCTGATATTTCTAAATATTTCTCATTGTAGGTGTTCCACTTGCCTGGATTGCTTAAACTGACTCAGAGAGGATGTGAATGAAACACACGTCATGGTCAGATACTTAGGACACTTAAAGGAGGTAGGCACTTACTTAGGTCAACAATCACCTGCCCAGCTGAACAGTTTAACTCGATCCCTGGATCCAGAGTACCAATAAAAAATATTACATGCCTCCATTCTAATGGAGCCTCTAAAGCTGGCTGCTGGATGGCTTGGGTTGTAACCTTAATGGCCTAATGCTAAGAGCATTTTCATGCATGTCCATGAAGCACTGAGAAGAGCCTGGCTACGTCTGCTCAGCAACCTCCTCATGCGTTTTGGATGGCTGCTGTTGGGGGCCCTTGAAGCCTTCTCTTCCCCAGCTGTTTTATGAATCTATCTTCAATAATTATTTTTCAAATTAAAACCTACTCTTCAAATTCATACCAAGCTGACTAATTCTTTGGGACAGAGAAGTCTGTTGCTCTTAAGTCCCACAGTCAATGAAAACAGCAATTGCCAAACTTCAGTAATACCCCATTTTACACCTACAGTCTGCACAGCAAACTCCTCTGCTGAGTGTGTAATCTGGTCCAGGGCCATGCACAGTCATGGGGAAAGGATGTAGAGGTCTTGCCTCCCCCATTGTTCACACTGAATACCTGGAAGAAGGACATTGTCCAGCCCCAAGGACAATTTTTTTATTCTAGTTTTCATCGTAACCTACACATAGGACCCTAGGCTGTCTACCATCTAAGCTCTCTTCTGCCAGACTTCCATCAATGGTCTGAGAAGATGGTGTAGGAATCAGGCATAACAACTGTATTTCTTAAATTTATACCTGAAGTGGATCTCTGACACAGAGGTTCAGGCCAGTTTCCATCTCTTTTGGCCTTGGGAGGATTTGGAGAAATGTGACCCATACACATAATGTACATAAATATACCATCCAATTCTCTCTGACAATGTGTGCTTTATATGTGAGTGGAATATAAGAAATTAGGAACCATGCTGTTCAGAAAGAGTATGTTCTAATGAAAATCCAAGATGTGACACACATATACCACTTGTGTAAAACCTATGCAACCGAAGTAAATTCATGGGAAGTGCACTTACAGAAATCAGACCAAAGATGTCTATGAGAATAACTACTATAATAATTTTTATTTCTACCATCTGTTTTTATGCAAAGCAATTCTCATTTCTACCCCCACTGTTTTTATGGACTTGGTGTCATGTACCACAATCAGCATGTGCCACACCGTACATATTCCTACTATTGCTCCACAGTAGCCTCTTCCTATAGCTCTTTGCACTCTTGTCCATGGCAGGTACACACTTGGCTGGGTAATCAGGCACTGTCTAAGCAAAGCAGGGAGTACCCTATGTGACACACTGTACTTGACAGCAGTGAGGTGCACAGCTTCAGCCTAGTGGAAAATTAAAGAGTGAAACTGTAGCTGTTGGAAAGACCTGACAGCAGTTTTGGTTTAATGGTCCACTTCAGGCCAAACATCCCATTACCCCTCAGAATATTCAAACTGGATTGTCATTTTCAAGACCTATGAAGGGCATAAGTCCTGTTTTTCCAAAGGACATTGGGCCACAGGCAGCTTACCTATTTTTATCACCTCATTCAGGCATTAAGTTAATTGATATAAACATATAGGCCCCAGGGATTCAGCTAGCAGGTGAGTGAAGGTTCGCAGCACATAGTTTTTTGAATTTGCTGTTTGCTTACTGCTGCATTTAGGTAGTCTAGGCACCAAACTTACTTTGCAAAAGAAATGACTAAGTTAGTCTGTATAAAAGTGTTTTTCTATCTGTTTGCACTATATATTCTCTTTCATATAGTCTTCAGTCAAACAGAATTTGAAATTCATGTGATTATTGAATTATTTAATAACATACTTCTATTAAGACTAATCTGACACTTAGAAGTAATGCTATATCAAGCCTGTCATGCATTTAAAAATTACTTTAGAAATTCTTTATTGTGGTTGTTTTTTTCCCAGAAGCTTCAGGTGTGGGGAGGAAGCAGGGGAGTTTACCTTCTGTGTTTAGAGGACATAGATTGTCTTGCTCCAGAGTATGTCCCCATGGCCCTGGAGCAATATTTTGTTCTCAAAGAGTCTGAAAGTCTTGACAGGACCAGTGTTAATTGGATGATGTGGCTGTCTGAAAGGAGGATTAGGTAACAAGAGAGCTTGAAATCCCTGTGGTTTGAAATAATTCCTTAGGCATATTTAGACAATACAGTAATCCCAGTCACTGCTTAGGAGCAAATTAAACAGGATGGCACATTATAAACACCTGCATAAATCCATATTTTCCTGGTTTTGGTGCATTTTTAAGGGAATCTACTGAAAGAGAAAAACCTACTGGGAAAGTGGGGGAGGAAATCTATTTTTGTGAGAGTTAAACCAAACCAAGTAGTTTATGATTGTTTATTACTTATCTTCCCTCATTATAGTTTCATGAGAGCTGTTTGAAGATGAGAAAGCTGTGTCTCCTACTGTATGGCAGGAAACAGATTGTTGGCACTCAATAACTAGTAACTAATAATAGTGATAGACAATTAAGTCTTCAACAAGGCATACCTGTTAGCCAGAAAACATTTAGCTGCCAGGTAGCTGACAGATGGCCTTGCTCATAGCAAGTTAAGATACCTGCTTTCTGGGTCTTTTTTCTCCATTTGTTTGCTAGCGGGTGTCACTGCATGCTGGCTTTGTTGGGAGGAACCAGACACCGCAGGGCAGGGTACAGGCTTGCCGCTGGCATCAGCTGGCAATGAATACCGCCAACAGGAAGCTCAGGGACTCTGAGAACCTGTTGCAGCTGAAATCAATACCGGTGTGAGGTTAAAAATGCCTGGAATGAGAAGGTTATCCTTTGACAAAATATTTTCATCTCATTCCCTTTTTAAAGCCATTGCAAAAGCACAGGCTAGTGCATTTAATCCACGACTCACAAAGAGCCGATGGGGGAGAAGGTTACAACTCCCAGTGTGATCTTTTAAGCAATCTGATGTTTCCTAACAATGGAGAGGAAAAATCAATTGCAAAGCTGTTTGCTGTATTTCAGTCACATAGCTCCAGCCTTTCTCACCGGCTATAACATACACAGCTGACCTGGGACAGAGAGATCTGAGGTGCAGGAAGCAGCTGAGAGTGGCCAGTTGAAAAAGCTGACATGCATTAATAACTGTGCTTCACACAGGCTGAGTAAAAGCAGGAGGACTTCAATAGAAAATTATGTATTAATTGCTCTCCTTTTTAATTTGCATAATTTTCAATGCTTATTTACACCTGGATGGCCAACTTTGTTGACTGGATGTGTAATATGATGGGGTGGGTTGTCCTGCATGCACCCCATGGTGTCTCCAGTGCTCTCCTGAAGCACTAGAGCCTGCCATTCATGTACCTTAGTTATTTTGCTTCATGGGATTTAATGCATGTGGATGTATTTCCTACCCGCATTCCCCTATCTGCATCCGAGAAGTACTCAGGAAAGAGAAGAGCTAAGAACGGGCTGCTGTAGCTGTCGAAGCAATTTGTGAACGATAAGAGCACCTGTTTTACATGGTAATACTGCCAAGGGATCCCACTGAAGACTGAGGGCCCTTGGACTAGGCACTATACAAGTCTGTGAGGAGAAGCAGCCCCTGTATTCAAGAGTTATACATTTAATTGAAAATAACAAAAAATGAGTGGAAGAAGAAAAAAAGCTTGAATTTCTGCAGATTGCTTAGACAAGCTGCTCCTCATAACGTATTGCTGTATTGCATCAAAGCTTCATTTTAAACTTTCCACAAGTCATGCAGAATATCCCACTCTGCAGCTCTGTTGTGCCACACAGAGCAGGGCTTTGCTCTATAGCACGAATCCATTTTGCTGTGAACTTCAGGCCTTAACTACAGTGCAAAACATGTCAGCAACCTAATTACAAATCTGGTTTCCAAAAATGAGGTAGACTCAAAATTCTTCGGTCAAAACGCATGAAAGCCTCTGGCTTGCTCAGAGTTTATCACTCATTTCCTTCTTCAGCTAAGTATAAAGACTCATTGTGCTCTCTTCTTGTTCATTGTGCTCCTAGGGTAAATCCAAAGTGTCTTTACTGAGATCACTGCTGTTCCTCTGCTGTCCTGATATTCAGGAACAGAATAATTCATTTTTTTTTTATTATTATTTCAAGCATATTTTTACTCAGCCTAGATCATAGTGACAATCATAACAAAACTCATTGAGCTACCCCAGAAGGATGTATATACAATTACACCCTAACAAAAGCCTCTCTGGAACAAAGTGACATTGACAGCAAAAGAAAAAAAGAAGCAAGAGAAAGTAAGATCCTCTAGAGAGTGTCTTGTAGGGAGAGAATAAGCTTCTGCTGGTGTCAGAGCTTCCCTTTCACAGGCCCATAGGAAGCATTTAAACAGGAGGAGGGAGAGGCTGCATGTTCAAGAAATGTACAGATGGCTTCTGTATGTGTTTCTTAAAGAAGTCACCTTGTGACTCTGTCCTACCAATCCCCCCCAAAAAAAGCAACTGAAAACAAAGCTTGTGTTAGAAGTGTTTGAACATCACAAGCTCAGTAAAAAAATCACATCATAAAAAATTGACATTCATTCCGGTGTCTCCTACTCTGCATTGCTGGGCCTATCTGGCACATCTGTAATGTGGAATGCTGCCCAGGAGAAACGATTTCCAGGGAGCCTTAATCTTTAAATCTAAACCAGGATTTCCTCACTGCGCAGAGGCAGCTCAATCCCTAATACCACCCCCGCCAGTATGCCTTTCGGCAGTGATGCAACCACCAGATGGTGGCATTTCCACTACATAAGGTACTATTACAGCATTGGAATTGGCATGTAATTAACGTGACTCACATCACTGGTAGCATGTGTGTAATTTTCTCTATAAAAGGCAGTGGTGTTTTAAAAGGATCTACGACTATAAAACAAAGGACAACAGTTTTGCAGGACAGGCTCAAACTGTTCACCCGCAGTTACCACAATACCTAGCAATACCAGGAAGGCAGCAATTGGGAATTAGAGAAAACTGGCTCTGAGAACTAGCAATGACAGGCAGAGAGGAACATTTTTCTCCTGGGTTACCTGATGCCATCTGGGTCGTGTCCTTACTCCCGCAGATGTCTCCTTCTTCATTAGTAACGAGTTTACATCCAGCTCAGGAAGAAATGTTGCTTGGGATACAAGAACTACAGCTCAACACTGGGGACAAGGAAGAACCTCTATATCTGTATATCTACAGTCACTTTCATTTCTTGTCCCTGAAAAGTCCATCAGTGGATGTACCCCACAAAGGGACTTGATGTCGACAGCAGTGAACAGCTGGATACTGCTCCCTCTGCAGCCTTCTGCAAACTGCCACAGGCTTCCCCTTAAAAAATAACTTTATCCACTTAATTTGAAGCTAATTTCTTGCATCGGTCTTATACATCATCAGGGGCTCAAACAGCTGTAGCCAGGAGTAACAATGTGGAGTAGCGTTTTTCACCCAGACATTTTTTGGAGCGGAGACTCCTTTCCATGTGACATCCAGGAAACAGTACTGTTTTCTTCCTAAATTTTTACTACCTTCTGTTGTAACTCCTAAAATGTTTATTTGGAACATAAGGCTGGAAGGGTCTTCCTGGGTCATCAGGTGCATTGGTGACCAGTCTCCTACTGTCAATCCCTCAATAATTAACTACTAAGTGTCTCTACTATTTCTCTACTGGGAAGCCATTACAGGATGTTAGTCCTCTAATGGTTAGGAATTTTCTTTTGTTTTCTAGACTAAATTTGTTCATGTCCAATTTGTACCCATTTATTCTTGTGCTTATGTTAATGTTTGGGGTATCAATGTTTCATTTCTTCTTCCTGATCTTTCCTTCCTAGATTATTCCATGGGATGATGCAATTCCATGTCAATACAAAAGACAAATTGGCAGTTGTCTACATGAAGTGAATCTCAGATCTCTAAGAACACTTAGAGGACAACTTTTATCACTCTCTGTCATTGTTCCCATTCTTCCACCTCTTTTCCTCACACATGTGTTTACTCAGAAACATACACTCTGCGCACGGTAATACGGAAGGATCATTTTATGGCTTTCATCTCCTTACACATCTGCCCCAACATAGCTGCACTATCAGAACTCTCTAATTCAAAAAGGGTTATGCCAGAAAAAAGAGCTGTTTTACTGCCACTGTTGTCTCACTTGTGAGGGGTGGCTTTCCACAGTTCAGCTATTGTAGCCTGCAATTGCATAAGTCTTTTGCCAGTAGAGTACACCAGTATTCTCATATCAGCAAAGAACTCCTTGTGTAAATATAACCTTGTTCAACATCCTGGCAACCCTGGCACAGAATGAATAGAGCAAACAACCCGCTTCCTCACCCCTGAAAATGGATCTGAGCACATTAGCTGGTGCTGTTGGGCAGCTGGAACAGACATTTCTTGCCTGGTACTTCCTGTGTCATTAATAGGTGATTTCAAACTCCAGGGCCATAAGCTGGAACATTGAAAGAATACACAATTAACAATGAATATTTTAGTGCAATTTAACCAAGAACCCATCAACATTGTTTCTTCTAATTAGTTGGATTTGTTGTGCTGTTTTTCCAGTGCCTGCCCCTCTGTGTTACACCTGCACACTAGGAGACACTGTGAACAAGGGCACAGAGTTGAACCTGAAATTTACCCACCTGGCACCGTGTGTGCAGGGAGAGAGACATACAAATCTTTCCTGAAAAACTCTGTTGAATAAGAAAAGCTGTGGAAATCTAGGGAGAATAGGGGCAAACAGCATCCAGTGTCTTTTATTAGAATACCATGGAAATTTGGATGGAGAAAAATGACTCCCCTAAGACTGGAAATCATAAAAGCAGGTATTACTTATCCAGTTTAGCAAAACTATTCCTTTTCTTTGAGAGCTTTTACTGACTCACAGGAAATGACTCTGCAAAGTGCAGTTGCCAAACTGTGCGGGAGCTTTTATGTAGAACAAGGGCAAGTCTGGTCTCTGCTTCTCCATCTCAAGTGAACTAACTGTGGATACAAGAAGCAAATATGCCCAGGAGGACTAACCAGCTAACAGCAATTTTCTTCTGTAGGTTTTATTTTATTTTGTATTTTGTACTGCAACAAATGAGAGCATATCCCTCAGAACCTGAAGAATGCTATTGTATGTTCACATATAAGAGCAGAACTCAGGTAAAAGCAAAAAGATCCCTCCAGGCATGTTACAGTGCACTCTGACAGCAGAGTGCATTGGATACTTAGAGCAAGATAAAACTTTCTTCCCCTCCTTCAGCTAATGTAGAACAGAAAAGTGCTCTCAGGACACTCAAGAAAATTAAAACTTAACCCTTCTGGAGTTAATATTAAAATCTCATTTTATTGCAGTGCAGCCCTTATTTTACTTCTTTACAACTGGCAAAATGTCACAACAGCATGGTAGATCATTACTCTCAAGTACTATTCCAGTTGCGCTGGGCTTAAGTCTGCACTTCAGATTATCGCTTACCCTTCCTCTGCCTGTTCTCACAGACACATGATATACTTTCCCTACCTGAAATGATAATGGACATCCAAGCTTTATATCAAGTGTTGAAGCCACCTGTCTTTATCTTTTATATTTTGCCACTTGACCCAGAAAACCAGTATACACGAAAAAGGGCTTGTTTTGCATCACCCCACTGAAGCAGTGAAATGATACATTAGCACCATTCAAAGCACTGGAAATTGTGCTGTTGTCTTTAGTGGGCCAGGATTTCTCTCTAAAAGGTTTGGCTTTGGCAGTTATCTAATCTTGTCCATTTTATTATAATGAAATTAGAAATAAGGTGTCCATTAATTTCCTCTCTTCAAACAGATTATAGTAAGAACCGTCTCCTTCATTTTGCTGCAGTCTGAGATGTAAAGTATTTAGGAAATAAGTTCTCCAAAGCAGCCAGTGGATTCAGGTTCCAGGTCTGATTTCAGGTTGTCCTTTGCTTTATAACTTGCAGAAAAATATAATCTGTACCTACCTTTAAAAATTATCTTTAAACTCATTAAACCATAAAAATACCCTCAGGACTTAACAAAACAATCAACCTGTGATTGTAGGGTGGCAACTAGATAAGGCTCTTGAAAAATATAGAAATTATTGAATCATTAATATGGAAGTACCAGTATTGTAGAATATAATTTCTATAGACACATTTACTGACAAAAGCTGAGTAACATCTCTGAAAGACAAAGAACTGCAATCTGTAGTCAAACCTAAAAGGCCATCTTTTCAGGTGAAAATGCACTGAGCAATCGGTTAGCTAAAGCTGGAAGAAAATAGGGCTTTCTTTACTGCTGAATGCGAAAGTAGAAAATCCTAGGTAATTGCATTATTTAAGAGCACAGAGGTGGTACAGATCAAGAAACACCACAGAGTTACTCAGTAGGCAGCTGGGTGAGGAGAGAAGAGCATACTTTTACAGCAGCTGGAGGATTGTGTTCAGTTTGGCTATCAGAAATGGACAAACAGGCCAGCAGGCAGCAGAGAGGGAGAGATGCCTCATGACTTGATGGAAAGATACGGAACTCGGAGACAGAGGCCCAAAATCCAAACAAAATTCTGCAAACAGAAAACAGAAGAGAAAATGCATCTGGGATTTAGCACATTATTTTTTTCCCCCTAGATCTGCATGTTTTCCATGTTAGTAAAATAAAAACTAACATACTGTTTAATCTCATGCAAAATATGTGTGTGTGTGTCTGTACATACGTGCACACCCTTGAGAAGCGAGACCACAGACTGAGCCCCCACTGCGTAGTGGCTCAGGGAAAGGTACGCCTGAGCCCCAGGGCAGGCGCCACTGCTTGTGGGAGTGCAAAGCAGCAGAGCTTTCCTCCCGTGAATGCATAACACCCAGGTCCAGGTTACATGAAGGAGCAATGTTGCTGTCTACCTAAGTGAGGGAAAGCTGAAGATTACTCAGGTGGGGTGGAGTGACACCTACATGGCAGCCTGGCAAGGGTCCGGCTGGGGAGAACGTTGAGAAGATGAAATCCTTACCTAAGGTGATTAAGCAGAGTCCCATTTACTTCAGCAGAGCTATGACATTTTACACTAAGGGAGGATGTGGCCCCGTTTTCTTCCTTTGTTTCGTGTTCTTATTCACAGTCCTTGGGAAGGCTGAGAATGCGATCACATTATGCCTTGTTCGAGACACACAGACCTGTACACCTGCTGTTACTCACTGTACACCTTCTTTTCTAGTTCACTGGGGTTTTAATTGTGTGCTTTCATTTTATGCTTATGCAGGGACAAACATGTCTCTTTAATTCTACCTATTAGCATTGTCCTCTAATCCTATCCTTAAAATAGCAGAACAAAGGCAGTAAGTAAAATCTGTTTTGCTTGAATGAATTCAGAATGTATTTTTTTAAAGGCAAAACACCAGGCTTTCATTAGCAGAGCAGTAAGTCACCCTATCAACTGTACCCAGAATAAATAAGAACTGCAACTGCATCCATTGAAATTGAAACTGTGTGCTTTCCCTTAACGGGCAAGTGTCTCCGAGAAGAACCTGGTGGGAGAAAGTGATCCAGCTTTTTAGGATGTCATTCCTTTCTCCTCAGCCATACCACTGTGAAACTTTCTGAAATAATTTTTTTGTGTTCCTAGAAACACAAAACGCACATAAGATGCAAAACAGTACTCTCTGTTCTTAGTTGCTAGCTATCCTGGTTTCAGCTGGGATAGAGTTAATTTTCTTTCTAGGAGCTGCTATAGTGCTGTGTTTTCGATTTAGTGTGAGAATAATGTGATAACACACTGATGGTTTAGTTGTTGCTAAGTAATGCTTACACTAGTCAAGGACTTTTCAGCTTCCCATGCTCTGCCAGGTGCACAAGAAGCTGGGAGGGGGCACAGCCAAGATAGTTGAGCCAAACTGGCCAAAAGGATGTTCCATACCATATGACGTCATGCTCAGTATATAAACTGTGGGGAGTTGGCCAGGGGTCAGCAATTGCTGCTTGGGGACGGGCTGGGCATCGGTCAGTGGGTGGTGAGCAATTGCATTGTGCATTGCTTTTGTACATTCTTTTATCACTATTATTATTATTATTTTCTCTTCCTCTGCTGTCCTATTAAACTGTCTTTATCTCAGCCCACGGGTTTTACTTTTTTTCTGATTCTCTCCCCCATCCCACTGGGGGCGGGGGGGAGGGTGAGTGAGCAGCTGTGTGGTGCTTAGTTGCCAACTGGGTTTAAACCATGACACTAGCAAAAAAAGTCTCTATCACAAAAATTTTCATACTAAGGGTATTCTTACAGTCATTGCTGATATCACATCTTTTATTATCTTTCTTGTTATTGACAGTATTTTTTTTAGTGCAACAGTTTCACTGCAAAACACTATGCATGGACATACAGGATGAGAATCTCTGTCCCCTAGAGTACACAATATAAGGACGATAAAAACATGGAAGCAAAAAAGGAAAACAGCATACTAGCAAAGGGCCAGAGTCTCACACACTTGATTACCTAAATGAAAAGTCTCTTATTCCTACAGTAGTCCCATTGACCTCGTAGGTATTTGAGGACTTAAGTCTTACAAGCATATCAGAATTTGGCCTAAACTCTGGATTAAAATATGATGATGGAGGACTGCTCTGTATCAGTTGCCTATCAGGGATCAAGGCTATCAAGCAATCATACCAGTTCTCCAGAACCAGACTTGGGCTATCCTTTGCTGAAATTTGCACTAGTACGCAGCTGTGTATCATAAGGATTTGGGATGTGATTTAACTAAAAGAACTGACAAAACAATAGATTTGTGTCATTATCTACTGGCCCTTTCGATACCTGCTTTCTTGCTTCAGAAAGCAAAACCCAGTGAAGTTACTTATACATTCCATTTAATGTGTTATGCAAAAACTCAGTCAAAACCAAGTACTTAACAATGTATTTGTAAAATGCTTTTTTTTTCCCAGTTCATTATAACTATTTCAAAATTAGATCCAAATTTACCTAGAATGTTAAGGAGTTTACTTACATTCATTGTTGGTATTACATGTAAATAATTTTACCTTCAGTAACTGAAATTCAGTGGCATGACCAGAGCAAAAAGAAAAAAAAAGTCTCTAGCATGGTAGCTACAGCCTCTTCAAAGAGTACCATTTTATGTAGTCATTTTATCTTTGTAAAGCTCACAATTTTTGTACTTGCAAATGTCTGGGCTTTATCTGTTTGCTGGCCAGTCCAAATGATTTACCTAAGATCTTGTGAGGTTATTTAAAATTTCCTTCTAGGAAGGCCAGCAGCTTCTGACTTCTACTATTTGTGTATGCACTTGCTGTCATAAGAAAGCTTGCTGGCTGCCAGCTGCTGTATCAATTCCTTGAAACAAGCTAGAGCAGTCAGAAGGTTGCTCTAATTGAAGACGAGACACTTATTTGGCAAATGACTCCCTTACTTAGCGCTAACTATGCTTTGCTCACTCCGAGTTTGCCACTGCAAAGGAATGTCACCATAGTTGTTAGAGATGAAGAGTCACGTTAGAACCTTATTTCAACATAGAATTAATCTTACCTGTATATTTCTAGTGTTTTAGTCAATCTTACGAACATCTTGAGTGGCAGCACCTGCATATTTTCTGTAGGAAAGTACTCCACCATCTGATATGTTTCCTTTATTAGAGAAGTTACCTTTGTTCATTTTCTCCATGTAAAATTTAATCCTCCTCTCTATATAACAAGACTGCTTAGGAGGGCTCTAAAAGTTTAGGATTCTCTTTGTGGTCTGAATTATATGGGTAACCCAGATACTTCTAGGGCTTTTATCAAAAGAGCCCCTCAGCACTGAAATTTCCTTCTTTTATAGGTAGCCAACACTCCACTTATGATCACACACAAATCCAGATCAGGTATAGTAAAGCTTAGCCATCCAGCTATTTTTAATGCATGCATCCATAAATGGATGCTTGTGTTGAGAAATCAGATTTCATTTTCAGAACTGCAAACTATCAACTCTACAACCGAAAAGGTAAGTGCTTAGCACCTATGTAAGCCAGACGCTTGTAGTACCTCAGGCTGGGTGTTCATAACCTGGGGCAGGGAATACGTATGGATGTATTTGGAAATGCAGACTTTCTTCTGTTGTGCTAGCAACAAAATTGCTCTGGCAACCATTTCTCCCTCCATCATCTGTGATGTTCTCCTCAGCATTCCCTTTAATCCCGTTAGGGTTTGTGGCACAGACGACTGGGAATTCAGTGCAACAGTTAACTCTCAATAGCAACCAAGAACGAATCCCTTCAGGCCAAATGTTCCCACAGGTATGTATACTCAAATCCCTCTAATAGCCCTCTAAGCCTAAAGGAAATATTTCAAGTGACAGAAGGAGGGAAGCATTTGTGTTCTGTCCCTTGGAGCATGATTACAGTCATCATTTGAGGCCTGGAAATTGCAGGGTATATTTTTCCATTTCAGAGTACTTCTTTCAGATGTTTCATCATAATCTAAATTTCATCAAAAGTGGACTATGGAAGAATCTGATGATGAGATTCACTTTGGGATCTCCATGTTTTATTTCTAGTTCACTGTCACTTAACATATTTATTAGTGACATTTTGCAACATCTTACGTCATTTGTGACTGCAAGCCAAGATATGATGTGACTAACAGAGAAAGGAAATCACGCATAATGAGATACAGCTAAGTATAAATACCCACCTTACTTCAAACAAAAAAGAGGAGTGGAAAGGAGAGGAAAGAAATTCTCTGTGACATATATTTTTAGACAGATTCATGAAAAAGTCATTTTTGGAATGGTTTTGATTACTCATTTTAGTCTTTCAGAGCTTCAAGTACATTGTTACAAGCTGTCTCCATCTGTCAAATCTTTCTTAAGTGATGCAGAGATCTACGCAGAGAGAAGCAAGAAATACCAGATTTTCCTTAAAAAGCTCTAGGCCAAAAGCTAACTATTTTAAAAATTAAAGTTGTTTTCTTTCTGCTGTTTTTTTGTTATTTTTCTTTTTTCTTTTTTTGGCCAGCCACTGGTATTACAGTGAAATTTTCCTATATCCAGACCACAAAAAGAGAAATGCCCCTAGAGAAGCTTTACATTATAGACAAACCACCTCTTCTGTATTTGCGTGCCCTGCTTAACTAGCTCATGTTTGCTAAAAGCCAGTAGTCTCAGATTCATTGCTAAAAGAAAAACTGCTTTAAAGATGAAGGCAGAGGTAGTTACTGGGTCATTCCAGGCTGGAGAAGATAAATGCATGAAATGTTTCCCTATATAGTTCCTGTGTCTTTGAGTGTCTTTTTTTTTTAAGATCAATAAAGTAGAAAATTAGAAATAGAAATATTTTTCTAAGCTTTATTGAATTTTCTGGTAATATCTGCTTTCAAGCCTTCTACCCTGATATTGATTTCTGACAGTGTGCATATGTAAAAGGTATGTGCAATCTCTGCGTGAGTCAGTTGACAAGAGAAAGGAATGCCAGCAACAGTGGGAACCCTGCCTCCCACCCCCATGCCTATGCTCTAGCTGCTGAATGCATTTGCAGATTGCTGTTATGTCTCATAGCATAACAAAATAAGAGACAAGTGCAAAAACAATTGAACACCCCTCAGCAAGCCACTGCTAAGAAGTGTTTTTGCATTCTTTGATTAGCATCCACAATATTAGTAGAAAAACAGCCTCTAAAAATAAGTGGATGAGGTCATGCTACAGAGGTGTTTAACTTGAATCTGAAAATGTGAAACATCCAGTACCACGTACTGATACTCTCCCCTTACCATTTAACAACCCAAGGCTATCACTGCTGCCTACTGCTGGGTAGCTACTTCCATTTCCTTTTCTTCTTTTTTTGAGGTCACTTATGAGTTTTATATTCTGCATTGCCCTGCCTGAACAATCACTGCAAGAAATGTAAGCAGTTGTTCCTGATCCATGCATCAACTCTGTAATAACTTCCCTGCTCCAGCACTATGTAAACAATTTTTCCGACCACATAAAACTCAGTGGATTTCTTACTGAGAGCATGTATTCATTCAAAGAAAATAGTATGAATATCAATGGAGAAAACAGTGTGAATATCAATGGATAAAGTCTAGGTAATTCTAACAAGAAAGAATGTCAAATCCTTTCTACTGAGACCTGGTCCTCTAAGTGATTTAGTGCCCCTCAATGTCCACAGATATCTGATATTCAGCAAATGGCAAGAAAAGGTTTCTAAATTATAGATTACAGGGAAAATAACAGACAGGATGTCAAATCCTGAAAGACAAGTCATTTCTATTTATTTGTTACCGAGGGGTTTTTGCGTGAAAGTCTCTTTCACATACCAAAATTAATATGAATTTGCTGTGGCTTCCTCCATCTCAATAAATAGCTTTGAAACTGCTGCAATTCCTCAGCTGCATTTAAACCATTTGATAAGCAGCCTTTTGTCATATACCAATATACAATTTATATGGCTGAAACATGCCTTTAACACAAATCAGAAGTGAAGGGATCAAATAAATCTCTGGTATAATTACAGGGCTTGCAAGTGAGCTGCAGTAAGATGAATTTGACTCGAGGCTGTATATTTAGCCTGGAAACAACCAGCCTGGGCATCTCAAATCGGACAGACCCGGCACACATGCAAACGTTACAGCTGCCACCGTGATGCAGATGCTAATAATTCAGCGGCTTTGTACCCTGTGATTATGCACGTGGTGTGTAGTGGTTCAGATTAAAGAGTTAAACAAAGTGCATCTCCCTCCCCTCTTGGCGGAAAGATAATTCAAACCCTTCTGATATTCACAGACAGTTGGACGGCAGCTGAGGTTTCATTAGGAATCCCACGTATGGCCAGAAGCAACATACACCTCGGTGTTTCCGGGAGCTGCAGGCAGCCAGAACAGATGGTAGAAATCATCATCCCCAGACAGTCATCAGGGGAACCTCAGGCCACATGCTTGAATTTTTCTCAATGAACCGCATACAAGGCAGGCATTCGATCCATGTGACGGCAGCTGCCGGGTCCTGGGGGAGCGGGAGGCGGTGGGGTGGAGGAAGGCTCTTGCAGGTTATTAACAGGTCACGCTGTGACATTAGCAGTCCGGAAACATCGCCTCTCCCAGAGGGCTAAAACAAAAGCAAGGGAGAGGTTCCTCATAATTCAAACACAGTTCAGTGCTTACAGATTACAGCACATAATCTGCTTGGCAACAGCACAGCGCACAGAGACACTCTGCTATCTGATTTCCCTCCTTCTTCTAGTTGTTTCCATTAGAAATGTCAGAAGGAATCCTTGATGCAGTGAATGTCCTATGCAAATCTCGAGAGAGGAAGAGCACAGCTTCCCTGCGATTTTCAGAATGAGACCTGGAGGCAAGGCTGATGGTGACGGCTGAGCTCCCTCGTTCAGATGTCCCCAACCTTTTTGTTCCATTCGTGACGTGCTAGACGCTGCTTTGCTCATTGATCATCGCTGCCTGTCTGAATCACCAAGCCTTCTGTGAGCAGAGACACTTGCTGCAACTGTCTGCCTCATTAGAAGGAAACTTTCCTTGGTGATATTTTGGAGGTAACAAGGCATTTGGAGAAAGAGTCTTAAAATATTGCATTTGACAAGGTGGATGGTTTTAAAAATCATAACCCCAGCCCTACAACTGCCCACCTCTTCGCTCTCATCCCAGCCCTCCCATGCATAGCCAGCCTTGCACGCCAGTCTGCAGATGGAAAGTCTCCAAACCCCAGGCCTCCTTTAAATGTTCTCCGTCCAGCGCTGGCAGGTCGGGGTGATGGTATTCGGCCAAGCACTCCAGAATTACATCCTGGAGAGCCCAGTAATATAAATATATATATGTGTGGGTTTGTGTGTACAGAAATAAGTGGGTGAGGGTGTGTGTGTGTGTATTTGTAAATACAAATAAAATTACTTCATACCTGGAAGCTACTTCCTTTTTGATTGCTTATACATTCTAATTATAAAATGGAGTTTATCAGGATCTGAAGCAGACAGATGTTGCAGTTAAATATGCCTTATGATTTTTGTTATGCTAAGTGAACCTCTTCACCAGCCACCTTTCTCTATAGAAAAACTTGGTTATCTACCTCCCTAGCAGGACTTCTTTGATTTTTTTGATTTTTTTGTTTCCTGCCTTGCACAGCAGACATCCCTCACTCACACTGCTGGTCTTCTTTCTTTTCTGCTGTACTGGATATTGCATTCCCACTGTCTTGCCTATCCAACCCAGGTAGCTTCCCGGTAGGTAGATCTCAGCTGATGTTTCTCAGCTTCTCCAACAAAATTCAGTGCTCACTGGACCACTATTTAGGACAACATATCATAGCATCATAGAATCATAGAATCATAGAATGCTTTGGATTGGAAGGGACCTCCAACCCCCCTGCAAGAGCAGGGACATCTTTAACTAGATCAGGTTGCTCAGAGCCCCATCCAACCTGACCTTGAATGTTTCCAGGGATGGGGCCTCCACTACCTCTCTGGGCAACCTGTTCCAGTGCCTCACCACCCACATTGTAAAAAATTTCTTTCTTAAATCTAGTCTAAATCTGCCCTCCCTTAGTTTAAAACCATTGCTCCTTGGCCTGTCACAACAGGCCTCGATAAAAAGTCTGTCCCCGTCTTTCCTATAGGCCCCCTTTAAGTACAGGAAGGCTGCTATAAGGTCTCCCCGCAGCCTTCTCTTCTCCAGGCTGAACAACCCCAACTCTCTCAGCCTGTCCTTGTAGGAGAGGTGCTCCAGCCTTCTGATCATTTTCGTGGCCCTCCTCTGGACCCGCTCCAACAGCTCCATGTCCTTCTTGTGCTGAGGGCTCCAGAGCTGGAGGCAGTACTCCAGGTGAGGTCTCGCCAGGGCAGAGTAGAGGGGCAGAATCACCTCCCTCGACCTGCTGGCCATGCTTCTTTTGATGCAGCCCAGTACTTCTGGGCTGTGAGTGCACATTGTTGGCTCATGTCCAGCTTTTCGTCCATCAGTACCCCCAAATCCATCTTCGCAGGGCTGCTCTCGATCACATCATCCCCCAGCCTGTATTGAAACTGAGGATTGCCCCGACCCAGGTATAGGACCCTGCCCTTGGCCTTGTTGAACCTCATGAGGTTCACACAGGCCCACTTCTCCAGCTTGCCCAAGTCCCTCTGGATGGCATCCTGTCCTTCTGGTGTGTCAACTGCACCACTCAGCTTGGTGTCATCTGCAAACTTGCTGAGGGTGCACTTGGTCTCGCTGTCAATGTCATTGATGAAAATATTGAACAGCACTGGTCCCAGTACGGACCCCTGAGGGACACCACTTGTCACTGATCTCCATCTGAACACTGAACCATTGACTGCTACCCTCTGGATGCAACCATCCAACCAATTCCTTATCCACTGAACAGTCCACCCATAAAATCCATATCTCTCCAATTTAGAGAGAAGGATGTTGTGGGGGACTGTGTCAAAGGCTTTACAGAAATCCAGATAGATGTCATCCATTGCTTTTCCCTTGTCCACTGATGTGGTAACTCCCTCATAGAAAGCCACTAGGTTGGTCAGGCAGGACTTGCCCTTGCTGAAGCCATGTTGGCTGTCTGGAATCATCTCCCTGTCCTCCATGTGCTCTAGCATAGCTTCTAGGAGGATCTGTTCCATGATCTTCCCAGGTACAGAGGTGAGGCTGACAGGTCAGTAGTTCCCAGGGTCCTCCTTTCTACCCTTTTTAAATATGGGCACAATGTTTCCCTTCTTCCAGTCACCAGGGACTTCACCTGACTGCCATGACTTTTCAAATATCATGGAGAGTGGCTTGGCAACTACATCAGCCAATTCCCTCAGGACTCTGGGATGCATCTCGTCAGGTCCCATAGACTTCTATAAATCCTAAGTCCTGTCCTAAGAATCCTTTCCAGTACATCCATTCTTTGTGTTGTACAGGGAAACCATGAGTGTGGACTGTGCAGTGACTGATACAACAGGGTCTTCCAGGATCCATTGCATGTGAACTTCACAAATTGCCTGGCCAAGCAGCAATTACCACTCTGTTAAAGATTAGCTAGCCCAAATGAGCAAGGCTGCAGATCTGCTTGTGTCATCAGTCCTGAGAAGAAGTGAGACACAGTCCATTCAGCAGCTCTGTGAATTCAACAGACATCCTGGGAGGTCCCTCTTGCGCTGTTATCCTGGATTCCTGGCATCTTTTGGAAACTGGCAGTGTCCCAAAATATTTTCTAGAAGGGACCAAGGGCAATTTAAAAATGGGCATATGCAGCATCAGTTTTGGGATACTGGAGACTCCTACACTGAGCTGGTGCCTAAAGAATGACTCTAGACAGGAGCCTGTGCTGGCAGTGCAGCTGCAGGAAGGCTTCCCTGGCCATTATGATAGAGGCAAGGTTTGCAGGGAGAGGTAATGTCTTTTATAGAGCAACTGTCAGAACTGGAAAAAATGAGTAACATTTCATGCTCATAGGATGCTCTTCAGGCCTGAAGCCAAAGCAGGAACTTCATGTGTGGGAACAATTAGCTGTTAACAGTGGTTCTTAATTTTCACAACCACTAAGGTTTGTGAGATTGGAAATGATGATGCATTACATCCTCATGCCAAAGTCTCACACTTGACATCCTTTCAAATCCTCTTATTGTCTGTTTGTATGTAAAAGACCTCAGCTCTTACAGACTGGAGCTTGTGCTGACATGTCGTAGTTTATGTAGTGCTCTCCCACTGGCATTTTTTTAGAAGAATATGTGGTGGCAACAGTAAGGACCCTTGTCAGGACAGCAGATTAATAGGAATGCAAGTGAGACGTGTGGTTTTTTATCTGGGGTTGCAAGAAGAAGTGTGCAAAGTTCAGCTATCACAAAACATTACTGAAGAAAACGTTCCTTTTTTAAAAACAGTTCTATTAAAAATACTTTTTCCCTTTAACATAGAAATTACTTTTATCCTAGCAAGAATTATCTACAGTACTAAGTCTAGACACGTTCTTCTTTATTACAGAATATTTTTGTATGAGCCACTTTCAAAAAGAGCCTTTTATGTTCCACCAACTGATGAGTGTTAATGTCAGTGCAAAGAACAGGATTTTAAAAGAAAAAAGTTAATGATGTGGGAAGAAATTAGAATTTGTGAAAGAAGTCAAGCTGACAGTTCCCCCTGAACTCCGTATTCACCCACAGATGGGTGCAGACCTACTGGGAGAAAAGACCTAATGGGATGCTACGTCCCACTCTTCTCCCACCCCTAAGTGCCATTTGGTGCTGCACGTGTTCTCTAGCCCAAAGTCCCCAGTGACCGGCTCATACTGCATTTCCCCTACTCCAGCCTCATCGATACTGCAGTTGCATCTGCTCTGGCCCAGGTAAGCCCAGAGTTTTTCCATGCTGTCCTACCAACACAGCAATTACCTGGTTACATCAGATGTGGCACATCAAGTCTGATTGATAACCTATTCAATGGTAATCAGTGCTAAAGGTCTCAGACGTGAGTGCAAAATCAACAAATACACAACATCAAGCATTTAGGCATGTCTTTAATAATTCTAACACAAGGAGGATGTTTTTAATTTATCTCTAAATTTGTATTGACTGTGTTCCCTGAAAGCCTTTTTTTTAAGCTAGGGTAGCTAAGGTTATACTGGCCATTCTCAACTTATCCTTGTTTAAAGTCTTCAGTGGAGTGAAGTTTCACAAGTTAATCTTTTTCTGCTGTATCACTATACCAGTTATAAACTTGTTACCTTTAATATTACTGTTCTTTTACTCCTGTGTATAGGAACGGTAACTGACTTGAGGTCATTCAATCAACGACCTTCAATTTTTATTCCATCACCAGGTATCCATTACCTATCTATCTCAAATAATTCTGTTTTTCATATGGAAAGCCTTTAAATGGAATATTCCTTTTATGAAAGGATTTCCAGAGTCATAAATATTATGTGTTGTTCCTTTTTAGACTTGAAGTTTTGCTTTAGAAATGGGGAAAAAAGAAATTAACACTCTTTTCAAAGGGAGATCACACCACTTATTTTTTTCAAGGTGTGAAAATGTGCACTTATAACATGTCTATTTTCATTCCCTGATCAAGATGACAGCTCAGTTACATGTCCATTCATTTCCTGCAGGTGATAGAAGGCAGTACTGGTGAATGATGTGTCAATGGGAACTGGACAAAGCTGTTCAGCTCATTTTACCATATGCCACAGCCTTCCAGACACTATAGCACAACTTCATTCTTTCCTACTAATATCAGCTGAATGTCCAAGTTTTATCCTGAGAAGAGCTCATACAAAATCAATAACTAAATGGGTACAAATCTTAGCTTTGTAAATAATACCTGCATGAGGTACTGAGCCACACAAAATGGTAAGGAAAATCATAGTAACAAGGCTGAGATGCAGGATCACAGCAAAAGTGTGTGGTCACATGCCACATATTAAGGGAATAGTCTGTGCCACTCCTGTGGCATTAGCACAGTATGAACATCCTGAAGCAGAGTCATGATCAGCACATTCCCTTTGGCTTGCTATAATGGAGTAAAAGGCCAGGGCTTCACCAAAAATGTATGGGCTCATTTGCAGACAAAGCAGGGAGGATTTTACAGCTTCTGGCAAGGCAGTGAACTATGCAAGGCCAAGAAGGAGCTAACTAGACTGCAGTGGGGAAAGAAACTATCTCCGAGCAAGCTTATGCTATTTTCCTAACCTGACACAGTAGTTCAACAAATCCTCGGAGTGTCAGAAAGAAGCAGTCTGAGAAAGGTGATGGGAGGATACCAGAGATGCAGCATTAATTCAGTGTGATCGGTGACTCAGTCACTGAGTTACTGATTGCCAAACATAACCCTGCACCTTCAGAGAATATGAGCACACAGAAAGCTTTAAGAAAAGCAAAGGTACATTAAAAGCATGCATGAGAAAGGCAAACACTGAGAAAATAGGAAGGACAGAGAATGGCAAACACAAAAGGAAGCAACAGAAATAAAGGCAAATATGCACAGAACGAGCAATGGACAGAGAGAAAGGTAAACACATAAGCAAAAAGTAGTGATTAAAAGAAAGGTTATCCCATAAATCTTTCTGGAGATTTTTTGAGCCTCTGAAGAAGGGATTCAGTTGTAACAATGATCATACAACATAAAGCCAGAACGGAAATTAAAACCTGCTTTAATTAACAGCTATACAAAATTTGTAATTGTAAATCACAGACTTCTCTTTTTACATTGTTTGTCTTTCACTTTTCACAGTTGCAGAAAAAGTTCTGGAGATGCAAATGACAAAGGGTCAAAATCTATGAAGCAAATAAAAAAACAGGAAAGATACTTTTTTTTTTTTTAATGAACCTTGGATGGTGGCAACAGTGAAAATACTGTAACCTTGCTTTGTTATCACTCTATCAACTGCACCAGCTTTTCACATATGCAAATACTTATGCATTACTGATTGACTGATGTGAGAGCAGGAGGAAAAATCACTCTTCTGAAGTATTTTCTCAGCTCAGGATTACTGGGTTATGGTCAAGATTTAGTATAGCATGATTTCCCTTTACAAAATTTTGCAGTTTGCACCAACACTTCTTGTAGCCATTGGAATAAATTTCAGATAGCACAACCCAAAAGACAAGAAAAATTAGTTTCTGTATTTTTCTAACACAGTGTCAACCTGAAATATTAACAGTGCCTAAAGAAAAATCATATTGCATTTCTGAAGGAACTCCCACACACAGATGTAGGTATTTTCTGTTATGAAAATTTGGCCATCTGAATTGGCCTAGCAAACTTCTAAGTCAGAACTCAAGTTAATGTCTTAAGAAATATTCTTGACAATAATATATACATCCAATTGTTTTGTTGCTTCTTTGAAAAGCATAACAAAGCATCAAGTGACTAGCTGTCCCGCTGAACAGCTAGCTTTGACAGGAGATTATTTTCTAGGGTCAGTGTTAAGTAATTAAAGATCTCTTTCAAAATTCCCCTGGGATTATTTCTATTGACTTAGAAAGCTATAAATGGGACTCCTGATTCTCCACCTCCTCACTCAGTGGTTCACAGGAGGCTGCAATATCAATAGAAGTGGAAAGGACTTCCCCTGAAACAAATGAGGACACGTGCCGGTTATTAAAGGACTGCATTAGGTAAATCTTTATAGACAAACATTGGGAGACTTCACAAATTCTAGCAAACAACAACATACCAAAAAGTACTACATGTCTTCTTCTAATAACTAAGCTAGGAACCTACCATAAATTACAGAACTGCTTCAAAATAAAAGCATGCAAGCTGCCCTTCTCCTTCCCAACTTTAAAGCCTTTGAGATAATGAACTATAATCAAATCCGGCTTATGTGTTATACTGCAGACTTTGATTAACTCAGGATACAGTCACTTCCTACTACACAACGCCTTGTGCTGCTAGTTCTCCTGTCAAAACCGCAGTCTATGATACCACCAAGGTCATCACAGTTGCTCTGAGTCTGCTCTGGTGCAAAGTGGAATGTCTCAGAAAAAAATGAGGGACTTCTTAAAAAAATTTTGCTCTGAACTTAGAAGAACTCCACTGCAGCAACAAAAACTGCTCTCAGCTGGAACAAAAATATACCTTTAGCCACAAACGGCAGTCTTCCAGCAGCCTGAACAACACATAGCAAGGCAAGGAACATAATTTCAATAAAGTAGAAGTGAAACAAAGGTGAAGTTAATCTCCAACAGAGATGATTAAGAAAGAAATATCCTAAGCTCTTGCAGACAGCAGCAGAACTCCACTCCTTCAGGAGCTGACATTGGCAGTCAGCTAGTGATAAAATGTCCTTCCTACCTTCTTTCCTCCCATAAATGGGCGATGTAGACCATTTTAATTCAAAAATTCTAATTAGCATATGCTGTACAGCAGGTGCTCTAGTGAAATCATAGGCATCTGAATAAAAGCTTAAAGGCCTTGGATTATCTTTTAACACCAGAACAGGAGACTTTAATCAGGTCTGATATGTCTGGCACATACTGAGAGTTAATTAGGTTTAGCAGTAGTAATCACAATGGAAATGCTTGGGTTTGTGGGGTTTGTTTTTTTCTTTTTTACGTCAGTAGCAAGACCTGAGGAGAACTCAGCTTACTCTTTCAAGGTGATTTCTGTGCTACCTTGGGGCTCTGAGGATTTATCTTCCTCTGGTCTCTTCTGGTAGCCAAATTCCAGACTGTAGGTGCTACTGTCCATGGCTCTGTCCATGTTTTGTGTTTCTTTATTTATTGCCAGTTGATATATGACCCAGTCCCAGAGACGTAAATCGCCTTGGCTTGGGCAAGGATTGCAGAATTTTTCACTCAGGTTGCATGTTGTTGTCCTGACAAATCATTAAAGCTGTTCACAACCTGAGGTGCTAATGTAGCTTCTTCACATTTCCAGTAACCAGTTTGAAATGTATTAATACAGGAAACATTTGACGTCAAGTCAAATAACTTCATTTTCCTTCCTAGCTGAAACAACTGTTACTATCCTTCTGCATTGGAGTGTCACAGCTTACCAACTTCCTTATTAAAAATAAATTTGTGCTTCAACACAGTAGCACCAAAAGCAACCAGCCAAACAACAGGACAAAGAACAAGCATAGAGGCCAGAAAATATGAATGCAGGGGGTTTGAGCAGAAGGAGCTAAGCTACTTCCACACTAAGAACTGGCCTCCCAGAAGAGACATTGAGTACTTGCATGATTAGACCAATGAAAGTGATTTCACTTTGGAATGAATTTATGACCCACTTTCAAATCCCTGAAGAAAACAGGGATTTAAAATGGGAAAGCTGAAAAACCACAACAGCAGCAATGCAAACGTCTGCTGTTTTTCTCAGTCTTATAATAGTGTCATGGCCCTGATGTTAAAAAAACCCCCACAGTATATCAGTGATGTGCTGGAGGCAATGGAAGTTATCAATCAGTAATGTGAAGTGGATCTAAGCAGCTTAATAGAGGGCAAAATTCAATTGATTAATGGTTAGGGAAGTACTCACTGACATGGAGGTTTCAAGGAATTACAATCTGATTAACATTCCATTTTAGAAATGAAGGGATATAGGATGCTAATCAGTCTAAACCACAGATTATTAGTGTCAGCTATTTGTAACAGCTGGGACTATTGTGATAAAACAAAACATGACTCAGTTTTGGTGAGAGGGGGATCATTTATTTATTTTGAGAACTAGAGCATATCAGAGTAAACAACACCTATGCACCAAGCTTGCTGTTCTCTGTCTGTCATTTAACAACTGAAAACCCAGTTGTCTTTTGGTCAGCTTTGGTGGGAAAGGGAAAACCCGGATCTCTTCAGTCACCTACAATGCAATAAGGTTCTGCATGTTCAGCAGAGCCACCTTAGGAGGCTCCAGAGTCCTTTACAGCACTTCAGACTAGGGTGCTTTGGGAACAAATGTGGATTTAGAGGTCCTGACAGCAAGACAGGATGTAAGAATGTTTCTTTTAGAGATGTTATGGTAAGATAAAATCAGTGTCTATAGTCCTAAAAGATTTCTTCTCCTTTTTTTTCTCCTTATTTTAGGATGAACGTCTGTTTGGGCTAGGAATCCAAAAACTCAAGGAAACCTTTCAGTAACAGTAGCTGAGATCTGCCTCATTGCACTTATGTCCCCATAAAGTGGCAGTTGCATGGGCTTGCTTGAGAAAGAAGAAAATTTAAGGCAGTATTTCTCATCAGCTCCTAAATTAAGCAGACCATTACTGTGCTGCAGTATTTATATCATGGTTTTAATAGCCTCAAATTTGAGCTTTTCCAAACTACATTTGTACTGTTTCTGGAATGCAGTGTCTTGTGCTTTGTGTATTTTCTTTCAGCTCTGCTATTGACAGTATTGGTTTGCTCTGGCACGGCTTCTAGTTATGAGTACAAAGAGCTGTGACATTTCAGAAGATGTGTAAAGTCATACTTAAGATTTAAATCCTTTAACTGGAGCCAAACATCTGTTATCAATTGAAGTTGTGAGCACTGATCCAAATTTGGAGTTATTCTGGCAAATTAGGTCAATTTCTGAAGATTTATCAGGACAACCTCTAAGTAAGGAGATTTGGTTTGGTAAGAAACAGACAGAATACGTGAATAACTCCTAATTTCCACATATTTGATTCCCCTGGCAAGAATGGTGTTTGGCCCTGAAAAAAGGGGATTTCTAAATCATTTCTAAGGCCCTACATATGGCATTAAAATAGACAAAGATATTTATCACTTAATATTTATTATTAACTTGTTTAAAAAACAGTTTCCTAAGCTTGACGAATGTAGGTTCCTTTGGGGGGGGATATCAAACATACAAAGAGAGAATTAAAAACAAACAAACAAACAAACAAATTCCAGTCTGTTCCCTTCATCCAGTGAAGACCACTGGCATTCAGACCTCTATGGCCTAATTTAGGCAATCTTTCTATATTCAAACTTCTGGAGCTGACCTCATACTATGAAGCAGAAAATACCTGGGGCAAAATGAACATCTGGTAGACTTGAAAAGATTGAATTTTCCTGACAGGTTTGTTGCATTCCTGCCTAAAATAAAGAATTTGTTATGTGGCCTCCATAGAGCTAACAAATCCATGTGAGAAGGTCAGCAGTTCTTCAGATGTGCCTAGCTTTGCAGCTCACATTTCCACGTAAAGAACTGTCCTTTTATGTAAGGGAAAAATTATATTCACCTTATTGCCATGGGAGAGCTTCTGAATGGAGACTACTCCTGACTTATATCCCTCTCTCTGTCACCTACTGATAGAGGCACGTGCCAGATATTAAAAAGAAAAGTACATGGTAGAGGTGTTTCAGCAGTTAGGGTGGAAGCTGGGTTTTAGCATACATTATTCAATGACACTAGATGGCAGAGCAGCTGTTTTGAATTAGTTAAAATGGCATCTTCCTGAGTGGTTTACTGTTATTTTATTTTATGACATTACAGTTTGAAATGGTGTTGACTTATATATCTATGCTGTTTTTTTATTTTAATGAATTTCTTGGCTGAAGTCAAAAGTATAAGAGTGTCAAAAGGATTTTTTTAATCTAGTCTAAGGGTGACAAAAGACTAAAAAAGGGGAACAGAAAGGACCATCCAGCAGCTATTTGGTCACATCAGCTAAATCTCTATTCCTTTGACAAAGGAGGATATAAAAGTCTGGGGTCTGAGAGAAGTTGTTGAATTGGGGAACTGGAAGATTTTGGACAACACTCTGAAAGAAAAGTTCAGAGCACTACAGAAGGACATCAGAAGTTTGGGATTAGAAACGAAGAGTGCTGGGTCTAGGCTTCAAGACATAGAAAGTGGTTCCTCCTGCCCCCAGGACCCAGCCGAGGCCACATGCCCCAGCTGTGGGAGCCCCCCAAGCCCAGTGGGGCCCTTGTCTCAGAGGTACTTGCATGGACTTCTGTGGACCTTTCGCTGGCAGCACCTTCCCACCATCACCACTGCCAGCAGGCTGGTTTTCACCTCATAGTTATCATCCTGCAGAATAACTGCTCCTCACACAAATCCATATCAAGTCTAAGGCACTTGTCCACCATGGCCTGTGGAAGGGTGGGCATGCTGCAGCTGTTTTCACCCTCTGTATCCCAGAGAAGCATGATATGTGTAAATGTGACCAATTGCTCACCCAACATTGCTTAAAACTGTTCATCTGTAAACACAGAAGTTTTATAGGGGTCCTCATAGGGATGAGATCAGTATTAACCCTCACTGAATTTCCAGGAACACCCACACATTCTCTAAAATAATATAATTTTTATAGAAAAAAAAAATCTGGAAAGCAATAAAAACTTTATTGTTACAGCACTTTTCATTCAAGGCTCTGCTTATAACTTACAAAGAAGGAGATGTACTGTATCCTTGCTGCCATCAGACCCAAGGCAGAAAGACACAACTGCAAGGAACCAGTGACATGATGAGGAGCAGAGACTCCCAGATCCCTGCCCTACCCACTGGACCATGCTGCTCAGTCATCATGTTGCAAACCCCACTCAAAAGTGGAGCTGTTGGGTCTAAAGCATGTTCTTTACAGCCACAAGGCAGAAGGCAGACTTCTACAGCAAAATGCACTTCATTTCCATCTCTCCCTCAAATCCAGACGACCTGGAAATGTTCAACAGAGCCATGTAAATAGCTCAAACAATTTATTTTCAGGACCAAAAAAAAAAAAATCCATTCAGACAGCCTTGCACCCCCTTTCTGTCTCCTTCCCTCACAGAGCCAAGTGAGGGTATTTTACTGAAATGAGGGTTTGCAAGTATAAATTTCAGAATTGCAGCGTTAAGTCACAGAAGAGATAGAGATGAAATGTGAGCAAGACTGCTTTTACAACACTGTACCATGAGATGAGGACTGCCAGGGCCTGCCTTCTGATGTTTTTGGGTCAGCTGGAGCGTGAACCAGAGCGCAAAGGAGAGAACAGTTTGCAGAGGGTAATTACTGTTCTTCGGCTCCGCGCGTGAGGTTAGGGCCATCACCCTTTCCCCTAGCAAGTGCTGCTGCCAGCAAAGAGGATGTACTCTGCTGCCAGAACGGACTGCAGACACACATCTGTAAACACAAGCTGTAAACATCACTCTGCACCTCTGCAAACTGGACAAAGCCCACAAAGAGGGCTGAAAGAATGAATTAACAAATTCAAAGAGATGCTGGCATGGGAGTTGCTATGGAAGCAAAAAGAAATATTTTTAGATTGTTCTTGCATCACATATTCTCCCACACAGAAACTCCCATTCCCTCAAATTACCTTTAGCGAGGAGTGAAAGAGGAGCATCTCTTCATCATCCATTCTGCCTGTTTTCTGAGCTGGTAGTGAGCCCATGTTGGACTTACACTGCAATCCCCTGAGAATCTGAAAGTTATTAAAAGACAGAAAGATGCATGTGGCTGCTACACAGAGAAGGCACGAATATTTTTTGTAATTTTAAATCCATGGCTGACTTCTGTGCATTCCTGTAATGAACATTCATTTGTTTCTTTCTTCTGCAAGTTCTGGAAGTGCAGCTGACAGAATATTAACTCAGATATACAGATCACCTGTGCAAGAAAAAAAAGTGCATTAGTTAAGTTATATGCATTATGCCAAAGACATAAACAGCCACATGTTTGTGCATAACTGGATGATTCCCTAGAGAGTCATTAGCATTTTGGCAGAGCAGCTTGCAACTATTTCTGCTCTTCTGCCAGAGAAATTTGATGGGGACAAGCCTGTTTTGGTTACTAAAAGCCAATTTATTGTACAATATTTTAGTATTGCTACAAGATACATTTCAAGGTAGATAAACTAGCCAGTTTTGATATTATCTGTCTACCAGTGACCTCCTCCCTCATATTCTCTTGCCAGTTTTAATGACAGTTGTAAGACAAAATGTGAACCGGAAAGAAAGAGTACTGCTAATGGATGGTCTTTCTGAAGTATTGCTCCATTCTTGAAAATCTACATTTTTAAGCAAACATATTATTTTCCTCTTAGTGTTGTCATGCAATAAAATTGATTCAAAGTACCATTAGGGAAAACACTCTTCCAGGACTGGCAAATATCTTACTCAGAGGAAAGGACTCCTACAATATCTACAAGCCAGCGGGTTGTGGGGCTGTACAAAGACCTACATACAGTTGCCAGGCTGCAGATAAGGATCACTTTCACAGAGCAAGTCGTGGGATGGTGGGGAGAGAGCCCGAGACATCCGGTTTGCACAAGTTCCTCTTTATAGTTACTCTAAGAAACTCTACCCCTCAGATGAGACTTCCCACAGCAGACATTTCTTTCTAGATCCAGTGCAGCGTGTTAAGAGGGTGCCACTAAGCACCCCGATGAAGCGGGGGATAGGAGTTCTCAAAGCCTTAATGTTTGTTTTCACAACGGACTTCTTTAGCCAAAGAGACAAGTAATGAAATAAATGTCGTATGCCCTGAAATGAATGGGGGATCCCACACTTGTTTCTTTCATCCTGCAGCTGTATGTCATAACCAGCCCTTTTTCCCCATCCCACAAGAGAAAGAGAAGATGCTGAAGCAGAACACAGGCGCCTGCAGTTTCTGTGTTTCCTAAGAGCTTGGGAAGGCTCCCAACAGCCCTTCCATATCGACAGAAATACCACCACCCACCCCGCCAACAGCAGTGAGAAACACCGCAGCAGCAGGCTGGAAATGGAGGATTTGCTCCAGCAGCAAACAGGCTGCACTGGAAGGAAACCCCTGGGGAGGAGGAAGCAGTCCTGTGACGAGGGGCAAGCGAGGTTCAGGAAGAGAGCTGCTGATAGATGTCCAGTGAGACCAGTCTCATCCATTCATCTGTCAGGAGACTTCAGTTGTTTACCATGGCCTCATCCTCATCGTGTCAACCACTGTGCTTTATTAATAGGGTGAATTACGTTGCAGCTCTCAATAAATTACTGGCTGACATTATGTTTTGGCTGCTTTTGATTTGGTGTAAGGAGGGAGATGCAATAGTAATCACCAAAAGGAGGGGATATCGCCATCCATCACATGACAGGGTGATTAATGGTACTGCTTCGACCTCTGCCAGTTAGCCCTAGCCAGGAAATAGAAAAGTAGCTTCTCTCTGCAGCCCTCCATGGGACACATGTTCTCTAGAGCTGCCTCTATGCATGAGGAGATGGAGGCCTGACGTGGCCTCCATCACTGGGAGGAGGGAGAGCGAATGGGCTCCACCTCAAGATCAAAGATGCCCAGGGGAGCAGAAGTCCATAAAGCTTTCCTCTACCTTGGTAGGAAGGAGGAATGTTTAGAGAGGGGTGGTTGGTACCTGGTGCCCCTCATATGTTACAGCTCTGAAGCATGGTGTGCAAATCTGGGGCTAAACTTTTTCAATACAAATTGCTTTCAGTTTGAAAGCAGGGTTTAGGGCACCCATATGGTACACGCTGCCTCTGCAGGGACAATTTGCTAAAACATGTGAGAATCAAAACACACGGAAAGCTTTGCACAGCCTCTCCCTGCAGATTACTGGAAATGTGTTCCTCTGCTCAAGCCCTCTTTTTCAATGGGCTGTTTTTTATCTCAAGTTCTAATGGTTATACCTTCCCTCACTGTTTTATGAATCTTAAACAATATTTTCTCTTCCAGTCAAACTTTAAAAGCAGAGCTAGACCCCCTTTATGCAGCACAGGAAGAGCCCACTGCCCCAGTGTCACTGGCTTGGGAGAGGCAGAGTTCCCACCAGGCTGAGCTGTGTTTGAAGAAAATACCCAAAAGACCATCTCCACTCACTGAAGGTGGAAAGCATGAAATACAGATGGGCAAAACCGATTTATTTGTAACAATTTAAGTATCACTTGAGAGAGCAATTGTCAGTCCAAAACCGAGACAGGGTAATGGGCAAGGTAATTCTAGTTGGTAGGCCAGTGGGAGGGGGACAAAAGAAACAAAAGAAAACTAGAGGAGACGTTTCTGCAGCGTGACAAGTTTGGCTTGGATGCTGGGAACAGTTGAGATCTGCAGCAGTGAGACTGATCTGGAGAACAAATAAATTCAAATGAATGGTTTAGCAGTGACTCGGAAAGGAGCACCCACCAAAAAGGGATTTTATCAAAACTCTCAAAAAGTTTGCAGCAGCAAAGAACATCAGTGACTGCAGCAAGTGATGATCTTTTATTCTCCAGAGACACCAAGGGCCACTGGGGTGATTAATCAGGTGAGAAACTTAATCTACCTACTTAGGCCATGGAAGCTGGGAACACTGTAGTACTGCCAAGGATAGTATTGCTGGGCGAAGTGTTTGTTCAACTCAGAAAAAGGCTGCATTGTTCTAGAAATAAAGAGCATATTGTCCAGCTCTCCACTGTAGTACTCTGCTATACCTTTCTCACAGCCACATCACAGAAGTAAAAATGGATCCTGCCTGGGAGCTATTTGTCCTCTAAACACCCCAGGAAGAAAGGGAGGAGCCCCTTCAGATACAGGATGTGTAAGAGAGCAGAAAATAGTGCAGCAGTATCCATTCTTGGGGCTGAGTCCTTGCCTCCCTGGGAAGGTGTTTGTGCTGGCAAGAGGCAAGAAGATCACCGCAGGTAAGTAAAATAGGACATGTGTTTGCACCCACATCCACATCACACCCATTTACTCAGTTCCTTCTGCATTCCTCACCTAACACAGGCAGGACAAAGCCCCAACAAAACTGCCCTGAATGAAGGAGCATAGCGTGGAGGAAGCCACAAGCATCATCTGTTACCCATGCATCGATCATCATCGATGTGCATCGACGTGCATCGACCATCATCTGTTACCCATGTTTCCAGTGCAAGCCCTGCAGTTCTGGAGTCGAAGGACAAGATTGCAGTGATGTGGGAGGCACACTGGGCTCTGCCTGTGCTCAGCTGGGCCATGGTTACCCAGGGACAGCATGCATTGAAGCAGTAATGGCAATAGGAGTAGGGCAGGAAACCAAGGACTCATCTTCTTTATTGTAACATGGTCCAAATAATTCTACTTTTGTTACGTTTTTTTAAACAATGTTGTGCTTCAGTGGGGCTTTTAGAGACGGCTGAAGAATGCTGGTAGAACAAATAGGGCTGGGATATGCATTGTACAAAGCATTTTAGCAGAGCAGGATCAGCCGTGGCAGTGCAGGCAGAAAAGAAAGGAGTAAGATAGCAGGACATAAGAAATGTGAATTTTCTGGCTTAAAATGATGGCCATTGTTTTTTTTTTCCTTGCTAACTGCTAACTCTCTTCCCAGCTGGCTCTGTGATACTTGCTTTCTCTATTCACCTCATCAGTCACTGTGTAGTAGGTATTATATCAAATAAAACTGTCCACAGTGGAAGACCCAGACTCTTCTGTTTTTATTGTTGTGAGGAAGTTAGTGTCAGTAATGGTTCATTATCCCCTTAATCTGCCTCAGTGATCTTCCCTTGACTGAAGTGAAAACTTTTGTTGTAAACTTTCAATTCTATTCCCTCACCTTAGTATCGTGTGCTGAAAAGGACTCGATGACTGTTACAGACATTCAAAGGTAGATCTCATTAAAGATATTGTTAACCGTTCTTAAGAATAGAACAGTGATTAAGAAACTTTGCTTCACCTTACAGTTTTTTAAAAATCTCTCTTCTTCATTAACAATAGAAATGTATTTCTTTCCATCATAGATGATGGTCTTAACATTGGTTTGTTGCCTATTGTACATATATTCCTAGTTAAGCCAAAGCATACATACATTTTTATGTAGTGTCAAAGTGATAAATAAGGCATTTAGGACAAGATTCAGACCATCCAAGCTGGGATTGCAGCACAGGTTAGGCATATTGATCCTAAACAGCAGATCTGGAAAGCCTTCCTACTGGTACTGCTTTACATCAGTGATGTTTACAACTCATAGGGGAACTCCAGGCTGAGCCTTGGAGCTCTTAGGACCACAAGGTTTAGCCACTTGGGTGCAATTACCCACACGTGATGAGCCTGGCACTCAGTCTAGCATTTAGGCAAAACCTATGATCCTTGAGGAGGTATGCTCTGCACGGACTTAAGCCGGTGACCACAACACAGAGCACCAGAGCTACAGTTAGTCTGGGTAGGATTCAGCTTCAGATTAAGACCCCTAAATGCGGGTGCCTACTTGTGTGCAAGGTGTCAAAACTCCCATCATACTCAGCAGACATTTAGTCATATAGGCAATAGAGGCAGGAGAGTGATTTAGCTAACCAAAATTTGACACCCAGGGATGGACTGAGCTATCCAGATGTAGATGTCTAGTGCTATTTTGGTTGCTGTGGAATATCCTCCCTGGCCTCTAGCTGCCACTCCAGGAGATGAGGATCTCCTATAAGTCATAGGTCATTTCTGCCAGCACTCTGCATACATTTCAGATGCTCTGAGGATCCCAGATGGCTTTGTGTGGGCAACTGAATTGCAACCTAATGGCTAGTTAGCGGAATATCTCTCTCAGCTCCAGTGAGACTGCACTGATTAGATCTACCCTGACTGTAATGGGACCATAGACATAGGTACTTTCATCTCAAACTGGAAACCACCACTTCATTAACAAAAACAACTGCTGATGGCAATAGCCACTTATACATAATTACTTATTGGTCAGTACAGTCATTCAGGGCATCAGAGACTTGATGTGAAGCTTTGTCTAAACCCAGGAGTCAGACTCATAGCCTCTGTATCCTAAGAGTGTATCTAGACTGCTATGTACTACCCTGAGGGCAGGGATGACATCTCCCTCCCTTTAAGCTGAAGAGCCCTGTGCAGCTAGGAAAGCAAGACTTGGGGAAACAGTAGGAAAGTGTGTAAAAAGGAAACTGTCTGTGAGGTCTAGCAGACACAGCCTACATCTGGGTAGGATCTGTCTCCTGGATTTCTCTCTCCCCAGGACTTTCTAATGTAAAAGACACAGAGAGGAACGGGGCCAGGTCCATCTCCAAAAGCTAGCTAGAAGTCCCAACTAGCAGGATACACAGCCAAGTTCCTGTCTCGCTTATTCACTTGTTGATCCCATGAATCTGTCACATAATCACAGACTCATACAATGTCTTTATTCATGTATTTTACTGCTAGGCAGAACTTCAGGCCTGTGTATATCACAGGCCATTATATATTATCTGTAGCAAGGCCAATAATTTGGGCTTGGTTAAAACTTAACCTTCCAGAAAGACATCCAGAGTAGATAACTTATTGCTTCTCCTGGAAGCCTCTTTCTAAGGTTAACATCATTGTTAATATTAAGGTTAACAATGTTTCTTAACATTGTTAAGAAATATGTGTTCTCTTTTCTGTTTGAATTTGTCTAGCTTGAGCTTCAAAACATCAGCTCTTTTTATGTTTTTGTCTAGTAGATTCAATAATCTTCTAGCAATCAATTTTTCCATGCTGATTCTAATAGCCAGTAACTGAGACATCTCTTAATTTGCTTTTTGGTAACCTAATTTTTCCTTTCTCAATACTCACTGCCACTCAGCCTTCCTACCTCTGAATGGTTCCTGCGCCCTCTTCTAATGTTGTTAACTCATTTTTAAACTGTCATCATCAGACCTGCATCGGTTCTCACCAAGGGTGTATGAAGATGTTAAATCATGATAGCTCATTTATACATCAGACATTAGCCAGAGCATTGCACAGGGAGCTCATCTGGAGTAGGTTGTTGCTCTCTTTTTGCCTCTCTGGTCCCCGTTCCCCCACCCAGGAGTAGATACTTCTGAGCCTATGCCTAAGACAGGAGAGAGGAGAAAGGAAAGAGAAGCCCTCTGCTATGTGAGGCTGGCCAACATGGCTCTTAGGAAAAGGAGCAGCAAGGCTTGGCAGTGGTGGGCACTGAGGGGTTGGAGTCCAGAAAAGCATGCAGTAAAACCAAGCAAATAGCTTGTTCCGGCGGTGACTATAATTTTAAGAGCTGGTTGAACTGAAAGGTTTCTGATACAGCTCTGCCTCCTTGTTCCTCTGGTTTTAAAATAAAGAACAAGGAGGATTACAGAGTGGTATTGCCATTATCAGCCCCCATGTTACGGCTGCTAACAGGGAGTTAGTTGATGAAGTGTATTTGACGTACTTGATGAAGTGGGAGCACAGGCTAATGAAATTGTTGTTCACTCAGGCATGTGAAGATTTTGACTATAATCCCAGCTCTGACTGTTCTTCTGCTTCCAAAAGAAACTTAATCATAATATATTTAAGTTTCCCCAATATCCTTCCCCCCCGCTTTTATCTAACTCTGTAAAGCCAGGATTTAGAGTTATCACATCTTTTAATAAAGAATCCTGAACCCACTTGTAATCTCTAGTTGTTACTTTCACCTCTTTCCTATTCTCTCAGCTCAGCAGTGACAATGGAACCAGGTGCAACGTTTCTGCCTAATTCCTGTGGGTAAATGTTTGTCCTATATCCAGATTTCCTCATGGTCTCCCATCCAAGTATAGAACAGACCCATAATTCCCTACCCTCTGGCTACATGTCTCTAGGAATAGCTCTAGTTAGTAAATATTGTATTCACCCTGCCGTACAAAATGCCACCAGCTTCTTTGATGTGCTACTGTGGGGACAAAAATGGCAGGAATGTAAGAATCATTAGAGTGTAAGTTAAATGTCGTGCTTTCTAGAACAGGCACTTCATGCAGCTGCTGAAATAGCTCTGCTGAAAAGCAGACTAGCATACCAATTTTTAGATTTCAGATCTTACACTGTGCATATCAATGCATTTGTAAATTCTTTCTCACTTATGCAACTGTATTATTATACATGCAAAATTTGAATTTATTTCAAAAAAGACACTTAAAACTACTTTTTAAATAATCCAACCATGTAACCCTATAGGAAGGTCACAAAGGTCATAAATGTGACTGGTTTTAACTTTTGCCTGTATGAAACAGAATAAAAGTTTGCTATTTTACACCATGCACTATGAACAAATTTAATTTTCCTCAAGGTTTTAATATATCAGATTTGAGTTTCATGTCTTACTATGTCATCAGGCTCCCAGAAAACACTTTTTTTCTTTAAGTTACAGCAGTGCCTCAATTATTCTGATGGCTATACTTATAGAGGGGGGAAAAAGAGAGAACAAGGTTAGTTTTACTAGACTCAAGTCACCCACTTGGTCTCATGCCAGCATCCACAATAACACTTTGGGTAGGAATGGGTCTTAAAGCATTGCACTTGCCAATTTTTCATCATAAAAATACAGACCGTATTAATAGCTACTAGCATTTCCGGCATCACACTTGACTTCTGGAAGGGGATCCCCTGCCACATTCCAGAATTGACGTCTGCTGGGGACAGCCGTCTTTGCAAGTGCCAACTGAGTTCCTGCAGGGAAGGGCCCGCATCCAACATCCCATCTATCAAGCAGAAGGCAGACAGAATTAGCAGTAGGATAGAGAATAGATGTCAGAAAATCTTGAAATCAGCATGGCATTCTATTGATGAAAGAGAAGGAAGATATGAAAAGAAGAAGAAAAAAAGCAAACAGCTCTTGGTTTGCATGTAAACAATAACTTTGTAGTTTTATACATTTTTATTAAAAAATTTAATGAAGATTCAAAATCAAAGGGAAAAAAAGAAAAAATATGTATTTTAAATGTGTTCTGTCTCTGGCAGACAAAGTAATTCTCCTTGTTCCTTCCCAAGTCTTGCATGTTTGTAGTTTTACACATCTATTTATGGTTAGAGCAGTCTAACGTAACATTAAAAGAATTAATCTTATCACCACTGAGGAAGTACCGGAAGATAAAATCAGGATTGCTCTTTGATCATTTAATGGCTTTAGAATTCTGCACACAAACAGATCTCTCTCTCCCTTATCAAATGTCAGAGACACAGTTATGGCTGCTTGTGAAAGATATCTTTTTTCCTGCTCAAACATACATACGCAGATCTTCACATGGGACATATGCCCTTTTATTTTCAAGTCTTTTCTCAGCTAGATAAATTGGTTCTATTCGTAGGGAGTGGGAGGGAAATTTTTGGGTTTGTTTTCTGTAGGGGAGGGAAGAAAGAAGAGTCATATAGGGGCAAATTAAAAGAAGGGTCTGTGTGTTGTATGAAGGTGCTTGTAATCTTGGAGCACAACTACCTAGCTTCAGGAAAGTACTCTCATATCCACAGTATACACCATGTTCAAAATATGTGAAAAAAAAAAAGAAGTAAAGCATTACCATAATGATTTGCAAGTAAATCCATAAACAAACATGGAAGTGTTTTGGCTGATGTTGATATGCATAATGAATATGCTAGTTAGGATGCATTTTAGGACATAATACACATGTTCACTATATATGTGTATTCATACTTAAGCGAGGCATCTTTATGATTCACTATAACCAGCCCTGGGTTGGGGCTGGGCCATGACGCATGCAAGACCAGTGTGGACAGTGGCAGGTTGACTGGGAGAGCAGGGGCACAGCAGTGCTGGGGGCTGTGGAGGATGGAAATGGGGGTGGAAGCCGGGAGTCTCAGAGTAGGTGCTTAAAGCATCAACATAACCAATGCTTTTTTTTTCCTTATTCAATTATCAGCAGCAATTATGAGCTGACATTAATAACCCCAGTAGAAATCTGGAAAATTGGCTTGGATTGAATGGTGGAAAGTCAAGTGGAAAAGGGGGCAGAAGGACTCTCAGCTCATCTCTTCTGCATCAGTTACTGCGATTCAGGCTTACTGCTCACTACTGCTCACTGCCAGGCTCGGTAACTAAGAGAAAAGCTTGTTTCAGTGAATGAGAAAAACATTTGGGCTGAAATGTAGTCATAAAAAAAGATGACTGTTTACTGCTTTTCTATAAATTTGTACTTTTCTCATAGCCCAGCGTTTCCCTCACCCGCTCTCAGGCTCTCAACAAACACGTTTCCTGTGTCTGTTTTGCAATGGAGCATTTCAGAACTTGATCACAAACTCCACAGCATGCTGAGCAACACCCAGTCCTAACATGCCCTAATAGAATGATGCAAAAAAAGCAAATTGCTAGCCTTTCCTCAAAGCAGATTAAACAAATTATTAACTTAAACTTTTAGATATTTGTTTTAAATGCAATTCCTTTTTTGTTTTCCTCCGGAAAATGCTTTCTTTTCATTCAGTGCATTTCACTAGTTAAAGCAGATTCATACAGTTGAGTAGACCACTAGAGTCGATAAATTAATCAATGGGAGGAAGTACTTTCACAGTTGGTGTCTATATATACCTCCATAGGCACATACAGACATACACACACACTGCTGTTGCTTAGTAAAAGCTCCTAGAAATCCAAAGAGGCTGCATAACACCCTGGTAAAATTTCCTCCATTTTCTGACAACAGGGCAATAACATATTTTTGTTCCTGGGGAAGGCATGCATGCTCACAATGACACTAATCTGAATAAACCTGGCAGACGACAGCAGGATCTAGCTCAGCACAGAGCCCAGGAGTGGGGCATGGCATAACAGGTCAGCTTAAAAGTGACACTTCCCAGCATGTGCACAGTGCACTGAGGTGCTTATTCCAAATCTACGTACAAAATGAAGTCAGTGGAATTACACTGGGGATGAATTTAGCCTCATAACTTTACTGATCTATTTCCTACAATTCTCTTAAGTATTCAGTTGCTTCCTGCTAATTATTTTTGCATTATTTTATAGAAGGCTAGTGTGTGTCACATGGGAGTTTTGCAAAATGTTCTTTAATCATTGTCACTCTGTCATGGTTTAGCCCCAGTTGGCAACTAAGCACCATGCAGCCGCTCGCTCACCCTCCCCCCTAGTGGGATGGGGGAGAGAATTGAAAGAGCAAAAGTAAGAAAACTCGTGGGTTGAGATAAGAACAGTTTAATAATTGAAATAAAATAAAATAAAATAAAATAAAATAAAATAAAATAAAATAAAATAAAAATAAAAATAATAATAATAATGTAATGAAAAGGAAAAGACTGACAGAGAGAGAGTGAGGAACAAAACCCAAGAAAAACAAGTGATGCGACCACTCACCACCAGACTGACACCCAGCCAGTGCCCAAGCAGCGATCGCTGCCCCCTGGCCAACTCCCCCCCAGTTTATATACTGAGCATGACGTCATATGGTATGGAATATCCTTTTGGCCAGTTTGGATCAGCTGTCTTGGCTGTGCCCCCTCCCAGCTTCTTGTGCACCTGGCAGAGCATGGGAAGCTGAAAAGTCCTTGACTAGTGTAAGCACTACTTAGCCACAACTAAACCATCAGTGTGTTATCAACATTATTCTCATACTAAATCGAAAACACAGCACTATATCAGCTCCTAGAAAGAAAATTAACTCTATTCCAGCCAAAATCAGCACACACTCAAAGTAATTTAAGTTTCTGAATGAGTTTATACCGTAGTAAAGAAGCTGTTAGAGAAAAGGCTATGGTTCTTGTCTTATGGGTTATTAAAGTGAAGCAAGTACTTTCCATATAAATCTTGTTAACAATATTTTGTTAAAGCTCAGGCCAAGCTGAATTTGTGCTTTGGTGATGTTAATGGAATTCCCCAGGCATTCATAAGAGTCTGGCCTGGATGGGTCCAAGTACACATCTGAGAAAAAAAAAATGTTCACACCATGAACTAAGCTTGCAAAAGACAGCTTTAATTTTTAAGTCTGACCCCCAAAACTCTGTTTCCGTATCTCATATCATAGGATTTCCTATTAGTAGGCAGAATTAAGCATGCATCTTGTCTCCGGGACCCTTCTATTTTTAATCAGTTTCGTACCGATGAGGAGTAGGACTGGGGTATTGGGAAAATATGCAAAAGTATAAAGATGGTTGCAAAGCTCAAAAAGATCAGCCTCCATGTGGGCAAAACAGTTTGTTGCAGATTGCACCTGGTACATAGAGCAGTTTCTGTAAAGTTGGTACTATGTAAGATACAAAAACAGTGACTCGGACATTAAGTGCAAGATCCAGTTACTTTAAGTACCCTGTATTAGGTATAACACGGTTCTGCAAATGCCTGAAAACATATGAATAGTCTCAAGTTCTCTGCTTTCACCTGCATGCAGCCTTCTCAGAGTAACTCGCTCTTTTCTGAGTCATCTCTTATATGGATTAATACTAGAGTTTTCCAGATCCCTTGCAAACTACTCCAAATATTGCATTTACTTAAACAAGCAAACACATAAACAAAAAAATAAATAGCAGCTTCAGTGTCATTTCCAAGCACGGCCAGACCAGGCCGAGACTATATGAAGTCAGACTACTCCAATTCCTATTCCAGTGCTTTTTCAGCATTTCTGTCTTTCCAAAAGATGTTAAGATATGGTCCTACAATTGTCTCAGTGTTGGGTAGGTGGTTTTGCCAGCAGATTCAACCAAGCTGTCAAACACTAGCTCTGAAACAAATAGAATGAGCGAGTAGGAAAAAGAAACAGATGGTCTTTACCTTTCTGAGGCTATGCTTGTAAATCACCCAAAAGATACCTTAATTCTATATGGTTACTTCTCTGCTTAAATTTAAGTATCTGCTTATGTAAATTCAGTATTTATTTGGAGGCCTGCTATGTTTTCTGTGACCAGGCCAACCACCCCTTGCCATTACAGTTCAGAGTTCTTTTTTGTATCTGTTCCAGAAAAAGTCTCACAGCCACAATGACAGTTGCAATTGCACAAGACATTTCAGTAGCTGAGTTGTAGCCTGAATAGAGGCCAGCTGATCTCCTAGCTTCTTTTCCAAAGGCTGCTTTGCTCTTATTCAATCAGCCTCTCTCTGCGGGTTATCTGGTGTCGATTTATAATTTACCCCGCTAGACACCAGTCCCTTGAGTATTATTTCCCAATCAGATAATTATTCCATTCAGCTTCTCTAAAATATTCTCTGCTGCTTTGAAATAGGAGAGGCTGGGGTGCCTAGCACATAGTCTTTAAGCTCTGTTCGTGCAGCTGAGAGAAATGACTCATACTGCCAATGTGGATTTACTCATTAGGTCTGTTGTGCTAGTAGATGCTCTGGGGAAGCTGATGGTGACCAAATATTTCCTTTTTATCAGTGCAGCTATTTCTCTCTCATCTTGATACAGAGCAGCTCTGGTTGTCACTGGTATATGCTGCAATCTTATCAGATGTGCCTTCTTTTTCTTTCCTCCTTTGCTCATGAAAAGTTACTCTACTGACTTTCTCGAAGTAAGTACACTATCAGTGCTATTTCACAACCCCATCACTTTAATTGCCAAATGCATACAAAACATTTTGGTCTCAAAGGAGATAAAAAATATTCAGAGGTAAATGAATAACACCCACATGTTTTAAAAGATCTTCCTGTACAGAGAGTCTTCATTTTGTCCTTTGATATGGCTTTCAAAATTAATTCCAGTCCCGATCTCTCAAATCATTTGCTGACTAAGATCCAAAAAACCTCAAAATAATTGGCAAATTTAACTTTTCAAATCATACCTTTATGCACGTGTGGAGCTGAAAAAGCTTTACCACATCTTTCACCCCTTTTTGTCTTCATCCCACAACAATGAGGAGAAAAACTTCCCAGTGAGGAAGTCAAGGACTGATTTTGTGATAGGCTCCATATTCACAAAATAATCTGCTGTCACTGAGGACCCAAAGCAAGCATGGTCTGGCACTAGGGGCTTGACTTGGTGCTCCACATGGAGAGTCTGTGGTGTCCTAGACACCATGTTGCAAATGTTAGGCTGTTCTTATGCTGCTTCTCTCAGACACTGCGGTGTGTATTCAGTTCATCAAATTATAAGACATGATTAAGTCAAATGAGTTCTCTCATGAGTAATTACTGATGAGTTAATAGTTAATGAGTAATAACTGATCATCAATGCAGTTGTTTTTTCCAGGTTAAGTGCAGAACCATTTTGAAGAGCAAACTAACACTGCTCTGGAAGTAAAAGTACAAAGATCTCAGTAGCAGCATGTCCCCTTTAGATAGTGAGTTTAAATAGCAAGGTTGTCTGTGGGTAAGGAGAGAACTGACAAAATGATAAAGTACTACCTAATTACTCTCGAAAGCTGCCTGGTATTAAGATTTCAGTGCATCATATAAGCAAGAAGATAATTTATATCAAACTGAAGGTTTTTAGCATGAGGAAGGATTGAATGTTCCATTTCATAAAAGTGTATCTATGCCTTTGTACAGAAATTAAAAATATCTAGTCTTATGGCAAGTAATATGCTCTACGAAAAGCCTTCCAAAAGTCAAGCAGCAACCTGGTTGATTTTTTTCCTCTGGAGAAGGAGAAAAATGCTATAGAAAGTAATTTATTTTTAATGAGCAGTTTTTAATTTTCTTTCCTTGTCTTTGCAGCAGGATAGATCTGGTATAAGTATAGGGGAGCTCTTTCATGTTCTTTATTTCTTTTAAATGATCCCAGTGTTCCACAGTGCTTAATCTAGAGAAGCCTCCAGCATTTATGCAGCTAGACCGTGTTTCCTCCCTCCATGGCTCAGTCATTACACCCTGCTTGTAATTTGTAGAGAAAAGTCTGTCTGTGCAAAGGAAATGTGCACAGTGTTTATATGTCTGTTTTTCTTCTCCAGTCTGCCCCTATGCCAATATTACAAAGAATGTGAGTGACGATTTTCAATTTAACTACCTGGCTTCATACTTGTCAGATACAGAACACAGCTCTTGTGATATGCACTAGGGAGATACGTGGACATCAGCATTACAAGTTGGTCGATTATCATGCTTCAATAAACACTTTTTAGGGTCCTTGGGCTACAAATCCATTTGGGCTTTGGAACCTTCCCATGTGAGCAAAGCTGTAGTTGTGATTTTCTGTGGTTGTGCTTCTGGACTCCATGGTACCAGACCATAATAAAGACAACAGCACTATTGCACATGGACTATCTTAAAACTTTCATTCATAGGTGACATGGGCTTGGACTGGGCCAGTAGAATAGAGGAGCTGGGAGACCTTAAAATCTTGTTAACCAGAAGTTTGGAGTTGTTTTACTCTCAGTGGAGATCCCTTAATAACAAAATGCTTGACCCCCTTACCACATATTCATTGAAAGAGATTTACTCTAATAAGCTTGTCCAGTTTCTTTTAGCAACTCATTATAACAAACGATCACTGTCATAGAATCACAGAAAAGAGGTCTGCAATGGACTTTGAGGATATGTCTTCAGTGCTAAGTGACAGAGTGCCAGGGAGGAAGCTTGAACACTGGAGCTCTGATTGTCCACACTGTTTTATTGTTCACTCTCTGCAGCTAGTTTTCTTCAAGACAAATCTGCTATAGAAGGGGCAGGACATGAGCCAGTCCATGTGACTTCATTTCAGGACCAGGAATCAGCCCTGAGGCCAATTAGACATAGTCTGAAAGGTTATAGAGCCATCTTTTCTTCTCAAAATAGAAAATATCATCATGCAGTAATTTGTTCTGTTTCTATATGAACCAAATCTAATCAATGACCTTTGTGGGGTGAACAGTCCAGGGTTGTGCTCTGCCCAAAAACTTTCACTATTTCTGAATTTTGCTCTGCTCCCACTGATGTCAACAATTCCTCATTGTCACGAACCAGCATAAATAACTTGCTGCCACCCCTCCCAAGTCTCAAGTTATAGTATTCCAGTAAATCCACAGTAAAATATTCATTTGCACCAGTTATAAGATTCTGGTGAGTATACTAGTGTTAGCTTGTATACAGTTTTTATCTGCCGAGAATAACAGATGCACCTTCTCAAGCCTTAGGATAGAAAACCAGTACTTCCCTATCAAGATAGCCCTAATTGTAAGGGGCTGTAATGCCAACTCCTTGCATAGACAGCAACCCATGTATCTCCACTGGAAAGATTAGGAAAATCATTCATTAAAGTAATCTTAAAATTCTTCCTGGGCTGTGATGCTTAGAAACCCCTTGGCAATGCAGGAGGTAACCCCTAGCAGGAATCCTTGCAACAAGTTTGTAGCCTATGAAGTACAGCAGAATAAGCCTGTCTCAGATGATGATATGTGGAATGGGTACTGCAAGGCATCAGTGACACTAATTTCTCAGTTAGACCACAGTACCACTCAACATCTTCAGTCAGGCTTTATGAAATTAAATAAGGGCAGAGCTTGGCCTTGTAATTCTATCCCCTAAGCTGAAGGAGAAGGTCCAGTTACAACCAGTACTATTAATATTGCTACCCTCCTTCAAGGCATCCAGCCACTAAGGGACACAGCAATTACGATTCATTGCTAAGGTAATACAGATGCCTTCATATAATAACTCGCAAAAGCAAATATTTTGAACTCTGCAATGATGCATTTTTTTACTTTTCCCACGTCTTGACTGCTACTCAGGAAAACTCTGGAAAAGTCCAAAGCCTGATAGTCACTTTTTTATTTTCCTGAAAGTAATGGGGGATTTTACAGTACTTTGTGGATTCTGGGCCTGACTTTCAGAAGTGTTAGGTGATTGTAGCTCCCGTTCTACTCAGTGTATGCCCTTGCTGCTCAGCTTACTTTGAAAGTACATCTTCAGTCAAATTTGTGCTGTATCAGGCTTCTGAAAACTTCGGCAGCTATTTTGTTATAAATAAAAGTACATAGGAAATTTTGTGTTTGTGTATATATACGGACATGGATTTTTAATTTCAGATTTGATGGCTTTTCTTCTTTCCTATTTTATTTTATTTTTCCTAATGCAAATAACTTACAGGAATAAAACAAGATGATAAATCCCATGGAACAGGATAACTTTTGCACTAAAATAAATGTGCCCAGTGAAATGAGGGAACATTTCACTTCTGTCTTCACAGCAGACAGAAGTTCCCAGAGCAAGCAAGATCCCTACACAGGAATTGTACCTGCAGATCCAGCCCCAAGTCCCTTCTGTTTCCCAGGCCTGTGAGGCAATGGGAGGAAGAGCAGACGTTGGCAGGGTAAAACCCAGGAGCACAGAGAGAATTAGTTCCCTGTCCCCAGCACTGTCATAGCATCAGTTCCCAGATTCCAGAAAATACTGTTATTTTCACCAGGTTAGTAGTCTGAGCACCAAAAGCTACCTTTGTGTTCTGTCTATAAACTGTGAGACAATGTTCAACAGCTGCCTCCTCCTCCTCTATATTTATCCACAGAAGTCTCGTGGATGTCCCAGGACGCTTCTCAGCTGGTTGTGCAACACTCAAAGCCCCCGTTGTTACAAAAGAGACTCTTTCAGTTCCTCTCAGCAGGCTGCTATGCTATGGGCCTTCAAATCAAGAACAGACTTGTCTTGGGTTCCTCTTATTCTTTTTAATGTGCTTTTTCCCTAGAGATGCCTCCCCTCCCTGCATGTAAATTTTCTTTCCTCTTTTGCCAGTGTTAATGTTATGCGTTAGATACTTGGCACAGCTGCGATATATATTTCCTCCCTCCTAACTTCAGCCTGTCTTTTGTTCCTAAATGAAAGCAGACTTCAGAGCACCCACCCCATGTGGCCAATCTCTCTGTGTTACACCTGCTTTTGCCTCACCCAGAACACAGGGAACCATGAACAAAACATCTCCAAAAATGCCACTGTGTAACTTAGAATACCATTAATAAATTACCCAAGAAAGTATAGCACTGCTAGGAGGTGCCAGCTCATGTAACAGCAAAAAGTGTAACTGCCATGCGAGTATATAGGAATGGAGTGCTGGTACTCGTAATGGATTTTTCTGGATCACATCTTTCTGTTTTGCAAACTATTCTTTAAACGATTCTAACATTTTAATTATTTTTTCTTTTTTAGCTTGCAGAACATGGACAACATGATGTCCTAATTGTCTTTTTCATGTCTCCTATCTCTAACAAGAGGCAATCATCATTTACAGAACACTTTAAGAAGTTACTCCCCTCTTCTTTCTCCACCTGTGGGAGGCTGAAGGAAAAAGAGTAGGAGTTGTTGGAGGCAAAGTAAGGCTCAGACAAGAAGAGCCTGAGGTAATAGTGGCAGCCACTGTATCATATCTCACCATGATGTCATTGCCGGTCTGACATATACGACACCTCCACCACATTTACCATAACCAAACACGTCAGGATCATTACAGATAGCTGCTGAAAATACTCTGCCAATACCTAAATTTCAAGATTTCTTACCCATAGCATGTTGTTTTTTCTTATCCCCTGCCTTCATCAGCTTGCACAAACCATAACATATAATACTTGGTTTTGGTAGACTTTGCAAATGTGTTTATTATGTCTTTGCTGTGGTTATTATGGTATTTTGCTTTGGAAATGGGATCTGCATTATTATTGACACTTACTCTTTGCTTTTGAGGAGGAGGTTCCCACTGCCCTCATTTGTGTGGAGCAAGGCACCACCATGTTGTCTGCTGGCAGTATATAAAAATTAAGCATTTATAACACAAATTGACAGAGCTGTCAATGTGTAAGAGGAAGAGAGTAGGCCCCATTTTCCAGCTGGGGAGTTGAGGTGTGAGAAAATTGACTTAGCCAAAGTGGAGTTGAAGCCTGATCATTTTTTCCTTAAACAGTAAGATGAACGCAGGGGTTTCATTACAGCTGCATAGATAGGGTATATTAGTTTGGCATATGCCCTGTGCTTTATTGAGGAGGTAGAAGGCATAAAGGTGCCTTGGGGACTCTACCACCAAAATCCCAGCTTCTGGAGGTTAACACTGCAGCAGACTCATTTCACTAAAATTACGGGGCCCCAGTGAGAGCACATGTCCACTCGTGCTACTGGAGCCAGGGCTCAGGGGGACAGCTGAGCTTAGTCACAGCTCAACGGGAAACCAGGGTCAGCGGGCAATGAGTCTGCAGCACTGCACAGGGATGTGGTAAATGATCTGCAGCAGCTGCAAACTGGAAACTGGAGAAAAAGAGTGTAAATACTAGCCTTTCAGACAAGTACTTTAAGGTGGAATTTTTCAAGAGGAGAAAACTCAGATTTTGGTTTCCAACTTCCCATGTACCTAGGAGCAGATGAGCAGCACAGCTGACTAGATGGCTTTTCTCGGTGTTTATAAGGTAATAAAAATTCATTGGGTGTGTTTGATCTTTCCTGTTAGTGTCTTGGTGTTTGTATTGGAGATATCCAAACCTTGCAAGTCTGTAGCCAAATATTATCTGTATGAAATCTTTGTCTCAGTACTACATCCTCCCCTGCAACATCATTCACATGTAGTTGTTCTGTTGCCAAATTCTTCAAAACTCTAAGTAACATCCCTTTCACTGACTTTCAGCCAAATCAAGTAACTGAATGCTTGCTGTGTTTCTTGGATTCAGGTTATAAACTGCCATACAATGCTACTGATTACATTTACTTCAGTTCTCCCATTTCCCCTTACCCTCCCATATGGGCCAAACTTCCCCTCCTTCTCTGCTGCCTTCCCTTTCTCCTCGGGGTGAATAACAGCATATGTCTCAGTGAAACACAAAACCACCTGTTTTTAAGCACCGTTTGTCACAGCTCCTCCCCCAAACTCAATGTCCCAAAGTCCACGTGCTCTATGTAAAGGTTGTAAGGTAAAATCTGGTATCGATTCTGAATGGCTAGTCAAGGATCTAGGCTGGCTTTTTTCCAGTGGGAGGCATGGAGATTCATTATGGGTGAGGTGACTGGCATAAAAACAAATCCTTATCCTCCAAAAAAAGGCTAAAATTGACCAGCTCAAATAATAGAGGACTTGAAGGGAAATGGAGAATAAATCAAAGGCCATTGCAGTAAATGACAAGTTTTCCATCGACTAAAAAGCACTCGATCAAGCCTTAAGAGTACAGAACAAGCTCCATTTTTAGAAAAGAAAAAGTAAGGCTGGTTTAATGAAACTCGGGATGTAGAAAGTCTCCAGAGCTAAAAGAGAAATCAGTCTGATTTTTTCCTGGAATGGACACTACAGCAGTGACTGTCCGGCAGAGCGGGGTTAGTTCAGGAGACAAGCTCACCAGTGACCAGTAGTACCACTTACTCAGGTTTCTGGGTCTTGTGCAGTCACTATGTTAAAACCGACTCCAAAATATCATGAATCCCAGTGATAGCAGTGTTTTCTAAGAAAGGTCCATTTCTAGGACCTTCTCATAGGAAACTATCAGTGATAGGACCTCTACAAAAAGATCTAGTTAAGGAGAAACCTCTTCCTGCTAATTGTTTAAGGGACAATCAAGTACCAAAGCTGCAGTCGAGGAGGTAAAGAGAGGAAGGAACCAGTCTTGCAGCATCACAACAAAAATCTCTGTTGTAGAAAGGAATGTACAGGTCCAGTTGGGCAGTTTGTCTCTGCAGATATGCCTGAAATAACCACCAGCGCTAGCACCATCACATCTCCCTTCAGTTTTAAATAGTGTGAAATAAAGCAGTATATTTTTTTCTCCAGAAATACTGCTACTATAGATTTGCAAACCAATATGGGAATTATACTGTTGACAAAGGCAAAAAATAGATACTTGTCAAATTTTGGCTCCAGAAAAAGGAAAACACATTTTCAGAAATCTCTTCAATCAGAAGGTAGAATTTTGGATTAGATATGTTAAGGCATAGACTAAACCTGCTAGGATTGTAAATGCACTTCAAGTTCCTAAAGACCCATGCATGCTTTACATGCAGAACACATCACTGAGACTAGGCCTATGAGCTCTTATTTTTGGAGCAGAGATAATATATAGAACTGTTAGGTGTAGTATGATGAGATGATATTTCAATCATACTTTGCAGTGGTGTAAATGATTGTAAGAGGACTAAAGTGGTGGCAAGCATGGCTGAGGTAAGATAAGCCCGAACAGATATATGAAAAAGCCACCTGTATAGGGAATTCATACTGAGCTTAGTGTTAGTGAACTGAATGCGTTATCATCCAAGCTCATGAAGCTAACCTTCATAAGTACGCATGTATAGAACACAGCCTACAAATATACAGATTTTAATGGTGTCTATGGCTTTCTAGATAGCTTTAAATGCACCCTGAAAGATTCAGCTTCAAACATGCTAAATCCAAACTCTTTTAAAATTCTGTTTGATCCAACCATACCCATAGACTGCTATGGAGCTGTTAGAGCTGTATTAGCCTGACTTTCATGCTTCAAAAACGTAACTATTTTATGAGGAATGTGGGCTAAGTTTGCTCACATCTAGAAAAAAAACATGCAGATGAAAGACAAAGTGATAGCACATAACGTATCACGAATCATTCCCTCAATGACTATTAGTTGTTATTTTCCTGTTTGCCAGTCATTCAGGAACACTCCCTGTCTGTCTGCAATTCTGGGGGTTTACCACATGATTTAGATGGACACATCCCACTCTGCAGATAGTCTGCCAGGAGAGCACTTCAGCATTATTCACTGTGTACTATTAGTGGTAAGCAACATGTCATTTAGACTATATGGTTTTGTTTGTACTATCTGGTTGTGCAATGGCAATGCTGAAGTAATGAGTGATGAACATACTTCCCAGATGAAGTTTCAGGTGAATGACTATTCATGGTAACTACCATAAGACTGTCATGATTTACTTATGTTTTCCATGAATATGCTTATAGTCATCCAAACAATAAATTTAATAAGCAGAAGAACAAACTTGTTCTGCAGATTCCTAGAAACAGATTCAGGTCAAGAGTTCCCTGAGCTCTAAGCCCTTTTCAATATGCTGAAGTGAATTTCAGCATTTTCAAAGCCTGATAAATGCATTCCTCCCTTTTCTTTTTTGTCCCTGGCAAAAAAAAAGTTGATTAAAACTATTGTTTGTTTTCATTAAGTCCACACAGGAAAGGACGTTTGTGAACAAAGGACTGGAGGACAGGAGCTCCTGAGTTTTAAAGCCAGCTCCAACAACAACAGTTTCTGTGACTGTTGGTCAATTAAGTGTTGTGACTCAGTTTCCCTGTCAATGTACTCTTTGTCTGCTTCAAGCAAATAATGGGCAAAAAATAACTTCTCTGATAAAGTTGGCCTTTTGCTTGTGAAATATCTGTCATCTGTTTGCAGTTTACTCACACTATAAACTTATGCCTCACTTTTTTCTGGATTTTTTTTTTTGTAACTGTGGAAGGAACACAACACAGTCTTTAGAAGGCTTTGTGGTCAAAGGTGTTGTATAACCACCAGTTATTTATTATGAAATGAATGCACTCTTGTTCAAGTGAATTCCAGCATGAATATCATATGACAGGACTGAGGGGAAGCTTGTTTATTCTATAGACCAAAGTAGTATTTGTCTTAATAAAAAGATAACATTGTTCATTTATCTTTAGAGAACTGATCTGATATGTCTCTTGGTTAAGATTTAGGGACAGATTTTTCAGCCCTGATTCACCTTACCAACTATTTATTCACATGAACAGTCCTACATAAAGTTCAGATCATACCGTGTGTGAAAGAAAAGAAGGAACAGCTTATGTCTTAGCCTCTATTCTGGGCAGCCCTGAGTCTAGCAATGACATTGACTGGGAATATAACTGAAATAATCTAGGCAGTAATGTTCTTACATTGGAAGTATGGTAGCATTAGCCAAAAGAAAAAACAATTAGATTTAATTAAACTAAGGTATGAGAAAGAGCAAAGGCAATGGGGGTTCTTCCTGTTGAAAATAAAATGTTTCAAGGTGACCTCAGCAGAAGTTTACATAGCAATAGCTTGAAGTGAAGGATGGTTAAATTATTAAAATAATCTTCTAAATATTTAGAAAACTAGAATAAATAAGAAAGTAATAACATTGGAGTCAGTCTGCAGTGAGAGTGAGCTACAGCACCTTCTTCATTGCTCAAGCGTGTTTTCTCTGTGGGACAAGAAAAGATCAGAAAGAAACAGACTAGCATATGTATAATAAAATGTACTTTTCTTTAATGAAAGTGTTTTCTGATCTGCCAATATTGTTTGTGCAAGAAGATCTTTGTGGAATACTGTACCCATAGTGCTTAAATGAATGAGTTTAATTCAGCAAATATTGAACATGATATGGGTACAAGGGCCATGACAATCACCCCAACAGTTAAGAAATTACATTTCTCACAAAGTCTTGGCATACATGTCACAAAGACGTGGTATACATGATATTCAAAATGTGTGTTTCCACATTCCTCCAAGAGGTCATGTCCAGGCCAGTGCTTGCGCCAACACATGAGACTAGCTAGACTAGCAAGGTCTAGGTCATGTAGCAGATCCACATTAGATCTAGATTTGAAGTGTTTTCTCCACACACAACCTGCTAACAAACTCATCACCCTTAGCACTGTTTGTTACTCAATTCACAATAATAACCACAGCTGCCAGGTGCTCTTACCCTCAAAGCATCAAATTCAAATGAGACAGACAAGAAATATATCAAACCAGAAAGCAAAGCAGTCAGGAAGAAAGCTTGCATGATCTTCAGTAGGGCCATGTTTATTTTTGGATTTTAAAGTTTGGTACATGAAAGTCTCAACTCTTTCTGTCTCCTACGCACACATGCAACATATAGCTCCAGTTTCACATTATTAAAACACCACTCTGATAGCCTGCAGGCCAGTCCCCACATTATTTTTTTTTCAACTGAAAAAGCCCCCAAACAAAGCAATTATTTTGCTTTGCAATTATTTTTCTTTGAAATTATTTTGCAATTATTTGCCCCCCAAAAGAGCTCCACCAGAGCAGCCCTATATTATTTAGCATTACAGATGTAGCCCAAATTTCTCTACCCCCTATTTTGACACGGAGTGCTTACCAAACAGTGCTACCACAGTAATAAACATTAAATCTGCATGATTTATAACATCATTGCAACTCGTTCTTTGAGGAATATCTGCATGCTACTGCAACCCCCTGCATGAAGTGCTTAGCCCACAGAGGCAAGATTCACTCCAAGTTATTTACAGCACTACAATTCAAATAGTGGCTTATGATTTTGGTTCTGGAGGTCTCAGCTTTGGTTCTGTGTGTTTTGGCTACCAGGTGACTGCTGTGTTGTAAATCCACCTGGAAAGTTATGACCATGCAGTGACACGGTCATGACTGCAACTAAAATTCTAAGCCTGAATGCTGTCAGCAAGCTTCCCTTCCTTCACTGCTGCATTTTTAATGCCTGAGCTAACTAAGATTATTCGAATTGCTTCAACCATTTAAAATATTTATGCTGCTACGGAAGTCTTAAGGTCATAAAGAAATTGCTACTAAGAGAAGCGATGTATTACTGGAGTCAGTGTTTGTGATTCTTAACTTTTTCCTGCTACATGACTCACCCCACTCAGTTACTTAGAAGTGAATTATTTTTTACAAGGACTGACTTCCTCACTGAAAGGACTCTTTGCTTAGGTACAATCACAATAAAACAGATCCAAGAAATTGAATTGAGGGAATGAAACAAAAAGGAAAGTATAAAAACTGATTCCTGTATTATTATTTTTAGGCATTCAGTATTGCACTATATGATCTGCCAGAGAAAGCCGGGGGAAAGACAGCAAATGCAAGAATGTGCATTCAAAATATATTCAAGACCTGACCTGGAAACTCGGTTTCTAAAATAGTTGAGGCCAGAAACATCTACAATCGGGAGCATCTGTGCAGAAGCTGCCGTTTGGTCTGCTGTGCTGGTTTGGACGGGAAAGAAGGGTAGGTCTGCCTCCTGGTGCAGACCTGCATTTCCTAGTGCTCCCCCAGCTTTTGAACTGGATCAAACCTAAAACCCAGACCCTAACAGGCAAGCAGAAACCCGGAGGTGTACAGGCTCCAGATCTGGATCTCTTATTTGCATTTTGTACACGTTTCTAACCCCAGGGAAGAACAGGAGAGTGAGAGTAGCTTTAGATCTGAATAACATCGCAGGTTAAATTATCGTAACAAATCTTTCTGATGCATTTCAGGGTACTTAATCTCAGCTCTCTTCCTCCAGCCCCCCAGCTCAGCAAGCGGTGGAGGGCACTGTCACCCCGCTCTGCACCCCACTGGCAGACGCCACGGTGCCAAGCAAACAGGAGGAGGAAATACATCTTGCTATGAGAGGAGACACGGTTCAGCAGAGTCCTAAAAGCTGTGTGTGAGCAGAAGCAGCTGGTGTGCGGGGAAGCCCACGCAGTGAACCGCTGGGAAGCAGGAGCTGCTGGCAGGTCAGACGTTGCCCCAACAGGAGGTTTCACAAGGGCAGCCAACCATCAAGTCGTAGCTGTGCTTGCATGTTTGCAAGGAGGAGGGGTTCATGGTTGCGGTATCCCTTTACAAAGGTATTTTCATGTGCCTACACTAGGTATTGTGTCTGGCTAAGACATTACTTTTTATGCTTGCATTTCCACAGATCATTTACGGTAGTTTTGTGTTCATGAGCTAGAGGGTATTCCAAAATCCTATGCAGGCCTCTAGCCTCATGCCTGGAGGAAGGTGGAGTGCGCACCTTGTGGGACAATGAGCTGCAGTAGGAAGGGTTGTAATGAAGTGAGATTTCTAGATCTAGAGCTGACACAGAAACAGAGAACACCCAGAAGTAACAGGGATCTCTACAGCTTGTAAGCTGTGTCTAACTCTTGAATTGTTGCACCATGGCCCCTGTGGCGGGGCTGCACTGCATGACTGGCAGTGACACTGTACTGGTGCTGTTGGCACCATGATTCCCCATCTGAAGGAGAAATTAATTAGCAAGAGCTACTGAGCCCAGCGTATTCAATGCAATGCATCCTCAAAGGCACGTTGGGAAGCCACTGTCACCTCCCATCTGTGAGCACTTCCCTATCCTTTTGGGTCTCTGAAATAAGCAGCATGTGGCTTGCAGCCCCCATGTTCTGCAAGAGCAGTCCCGCCTGATTACAAGAGGCGAATGTTAGATGTTATGTTCTGGGAAATGCCAATCTGTATTACCAACAAGATACTCAAAATCCATGCCAGATGTTAACAGCTGTGTGCCCAGAGGAGCAGTGAAGAGCCATGGTCATGACTGTGGTCACAGAAAATCATGTGGTGAGCATCTGTGTGTTTAGCGACTGACCTTTCTGTCCCACATGTAACCAGGATCATGCAGAAGAGGGTGTCCTAGTATGTGAGCATCTTACCTCTGGAGCACAGGCCCTAGCTGGTTGACAGAAAGCAGCTCTGCTGGTAGCCAGGGTCAGTTAACGGCAGAGTTGACAGTAAAGGAGAGGGACTCCTTTGCCATGAACGCTCCTTCTGACCTGCCTGGGGCATGTTCCCAGCAGCACTGGAGATTTTCTGCAAGTATCTGCAAGGCTGTAACCAAGTTGGTGTCCATCTGAGCATCACTGGTGCATGACAACACTGCTCATGGTCTCGGCAGTGATCTCCTGCCAAGCTTGTCCACATATGTTTAAATGTTCTTGGGCTTGATATGTACAGCTGCGTGCGAGCTACTGCTGATCCTGCTACGAAGCTTCTTCAATGGCAGTTCATTCAGAGCAGGCTAAGTATTTGCGCAATAGGATACACAGTCTAACTGCCTGCTTTCCTTACTGCTTTCCTTACCCATACATTTTTTTCATCTCACCTTAAGCCTCTGTTCATTTCATTTGGAGCAGCCTACTTCCATCTTATGCACTTTTTGAAAAAACAAACAGAAAACCCCCTTCATGTTAGCTGGATTGTTTCTGTAAATGTAACTTTTGATATTAGCCTTAAAATTTTACTCTAAATTTGTTTGCCACTGTCTGCATGCTGTCTTTTCTGCAATTTATGTTATATGCTCTACTCTGTCCTATCATTTAATTTCAGGATACATTTTTTGTGTGACACATTCACAAAACACAGCTGTATTATATCTAAATCTGCCTAGGCTCAAAGCCTAAAGAACCATAGTGTCTTTTAGTTAAAAATCATCTGGCTTACCCAGCAGAGATATTTTTGTAGTCTCTTTGAAAAAATTTGCTCTTTATGTTTGTTTTTTTAAGTGGTATCTTGAAATAAAATGTCATCATTTGTCTGTACATCATAGCTCATCAGTACAAATCAATTTCTAGTTATAAAGCTTGAAATCGGACTCAAAGTCCTAAAAGATTTTGGAGCACTTAAAATATTCATAGCATTAGTTTTCCAGCATCACTTGTTATTCATGAAGGTTTATTTTTACTGGAGAAATAGTGACTTCTGATCATCATGGTATAGTAAACTTTGCTAATTACAAAGAGTAGCAAAACTGTTTTTCAAGCAGAAGCTGAAGAGTGCAAAATATAGTCTTGTTCATTCTTTTTCAAAAGCAAAATAAAATTGTGAAAATTTTGATTCTACAATATATAACTTCCACCTATGGAGTTAAACTAGTCATAGCATAGACACTGTCCCTCAGTGCAGGCAGTATTTCATCATTTGAAATCTGTTTCCTATGAAAGCTTCCAAGGCTCCAAAATGTGGTACATCAGCTGAAACTGTCATTGTTGGCGACATTTTAGATAGTCTGACTTGAGGCATTTGCCACACTATAAACACCTTATAAATGCTGGCCTGTTAGGCTCTGCCTAGTTTTATTTAATAATGGAAGCCAGCATGGAAATACTTAAGTTACTAGAAAATACCCCTGGATTCTAAAAGTCTGTAGTATAAGAGATAGTTCATAGTATAATTTTTCCCTGATGGCACTGTTATTTTTAATGAATGTGTATGTGATGCAACCCGTCAGGTCAGTGAACCCCAGCCTGGCTTGAAATGTTTACGCTGCTGGAACTGAAAGGACTGTATGCCCACAGGTGATCTCAGAGGGGTGAGCACCGCAGTGATCCAGCGTACCCAGCCCTGGAAATAAAACACATTAACCAGGTCTGACTGTGCTTCCTTCCTTGCCTTGTAGAATATGCAATATTTATGATTAAGCTTTGTAAATGAAAATCAGAGCAGTTTCTGTGCTCGTTCGAGCTGCACACTCTTATTCTGGGTGATTCATTCATTGAGTCAGGCAGCCATGCATGCAGTCATTCATAAGTAATGCCACACTTCCCTTCAGCATGCAGCAATGATTTACCTCCCTGCTGCCTTTCAGTGTTTGTTCAGCAAACACGCTAAGCTAGAGTGTTCCTATTTCAAGCTTTACCCTTAGTTTTAAAGAAACAGTGTTATCTAAATGCATACATACAGGGTGCTGTACAGAGAACCAAGCACAAATGTCAGTAAGAAATGGCTGCGACCCATAGTATCCCTCCCAAAATATTCTGTCTTTATCGGCACCTATGAGAAGAGGCTTGTACTTACAAGCAAGATTTCAGCTCCTTTTACACTCATGCCTTGCCACAAGTAGGCCTATAAAAACAGACCCATTTTAACATTCACCAGGACTCCTAGAAGGGGACTGATATCTCACCCTAGCCTCATGCAATAAAACTTGGAGCACCAGGATTTGATTTTCAGTTATCAGTAATTTTTTGCTAATTTCAGCAGCTAACAGGAAATAAAAACATACCGAAAATCACAGACCAAGGAAGAGCTTTTGACCTGTGCATTTTTAAGGAGTTATGAAGAATGAAGATCTGGCCAAAGCTGCAGATTGGGCAATAACATGCTTGATTCTTGTAAAATCATAGCATGGGGGATTGGCCTCATTCAACTTCATGCAAATAAAAGTGAGGCACTAGTCTAAGCTAATCGTTTTAGTAACCTCCCCACTTCGAGAAGGGGAGTAAGAGTAAGTTCACATGGAATAAAAGCACTGTGTGACACTGTCTATATGATCCCTGAGTCTTCTGGCACCAGCTAATTTCTGTTTATAGTGAAATTACAAGGTCAATGCAAGTAAATATCAACAAATACACAGCTCATGGAAACCGTCACAACTAACAAAATCCAGAGTGCAGACACACTCTGGGTGAAGCAAAAGGGTTATGCAGCATGGGTGCCTCCTCCCCTTTTGGGGAGGGGAAGAGATTTTTTTTCCTCATTTCTAAATAGACTTCTGAGCTGAACACGTTCCAGTTGAGAAAGCTGGCCTTAAACAATGTTTTATTTCATGTAAATTCACAGGAAAAAAAGCAACTGAAACTTAAAAAGATTTCTGGGTGTGACATCTGGGTGTGACATCCTAAACATCTGGGGTATCACGATTAGAAACCCTTTGTGGACATATTTTCATTAGTCACAAAAAAAGACAACTAATTTTTTCCTGTTTTCTCAAGATTTCAAAGCTCTACACTGTATCCTTAAACATAAGTCATTATATTATGTTTCAAGCTTAAAGAGTTTCATGCTTTGAAATTCTTTTGAAGTTGGCAGATGATTTTATTTTTCTGTTTTGCCTTTTTTAATTTTGGTTCTTAAAAAAGGAACTTCAGTTTATCTTCCATTATTGTTCTCTTTTCTAGCTCATCAAAGGACACCCTTATGAAAAGGTACATCTTCGTGTTAAAGAATAATGTTTTGAAACTCTCTGTTGTATTTTGAAATCCTTGGTAACAGCAGGACTTTAAAAATACCTGTTTAAATTGTTTCTTTTTCTTCTTTTTAATCGGATTTTCAAGGAAATTAAAATTGTTTTCTTTGAATTTTTGTTTCTTTACTTTTTGATATATCTAATATATTGCACCAGAAAAGCAGTAATATTTGTCCACATTTTTCTGCTGTCTTTTAAGTTCTGAAACATTTTAATTTTAAGAATTTACTGTATTCAGGACACTGTATGGCCATTATTCCAGGTAGCAGTCTATTGCTGATCTTAACAGTTTATACGAAAGAAAAATGTATTTGGAGAGATTACAGGCATTGTGATGGTATGGATTTACTGAAGTGTCTGGCTGAGAATAATTTTTAAAGGAAAAGTTAATTTTCCACTAAGCAATAAATTCTATAAAGTGCCTGGTTAATGCAGAAAATGTTGATTGCTTGTCAAAAGAATCGAACACCCCAAATTCTGAAATACTTTGTTTGGTTGTGGTACTTTGTTTCTCTGTACTTATGAGTTTTGAGTCAAATTTTGTCCAAGTAATTAAATGAAATATGCATGCTAGATCTGTGAATGTTTCATTTTTACTTTAAAGGATTTCAGTCTGGCTTTGTGTCAGAGAAGCAGCCCTCCATTGCAATGAATATATGGCACCCACCTCTCTGAAAGAGATCCCAAACTGATAGACAATGAAAAAAATCAAGGGACATAGCAAAACTTGTGGATGGGGTAGGAGAAAGATGAGCCTTGTAGTGTAGCCATGAACATGGGGTTCTGCTAGACTTGTTTGGACTCAGGATTTATAACCCTACGTACTTTCTATAAACTTCTTTGGACACTGATTGCTCATATGGACAAACATTAAAATCCATTATACTTGACCGTAACCACTTGTCCAGCACACAGGGCAAAACCTTGGTGCACAGCAGTTTTATTTTTAATTCAGTAATACTATCATGTTATATAAAGTGATACATGTTACAGTAAATGAAGTAGGCTCCTTTTCTGGCTAATATTTTGCAGCCAACCTGGCCACTTCTCTACATAGCTGGGTACAGACCTACAGTTAGAGCATGGAATGTAACCTCTTCCTGATTAAACAACATTTGTAAAACAAATATTAACCTGATGGAGTTTTGGTGTACTGATTTTACATACCTACCTGATCAAAGAGGCTAATGTTCTCTCTCTGCTTGAGGCAGAACAGTGGAAAGAGCAGTGGAAGCACAATCAACTCCCAGTGTCTTTCCTGATGTTACTTAACTCTAATACAACTATTATTGTTAGTATAAAGCAGCAATAATCTTCTCTGTGGTTCAGTGTGGAACCTTAAGTGAGACTGGATTGTCCTGGCATAGGAATGACTGGGCAAGATTTAAGTCCTCATAAAAAAACTCAGAACGATAAATGATAAAGGATCTGAAATTTTATAATTATGTGCATTTTTCAGATGAGGAAATGAAGCAAATGAACCTGAAGTCTGCATCAGCACTAGGAACTGAACCCAGAGCCTGTGATTTCACTAAATCACTGTTTGGCAGGTAGTATCCTTCCAGACAGTCACTTATGTAGGCCAGTGCAGTAACCCTTGCCATTACCATTTTCTTTTCTGCTTCATTTTTAATTGTCTTTGTTCACCTTTTTGAAACCTCAGCAGCGTCCCACTCCTTCTGTTCTGATGTTGTGCTCTTTGTAGTGTGGATGGCTGAGAAGTTGTGGCCAAGCTAGCTGAATGCAAACCTGCTGCTTTTTTACACAAGAGGGAAGGAGCCTGCCATGACTGAAACATACAAACAGCCAATATTTCCTTCCTCACACAGGGCCTGCTCTTGTTCTTTCTGGGGCAAATTAGACTGTCTACACTAACTTCATATCTGAAGGAAAATCTTTGCTTTCCATATACTGCATGAAGGTGGGTTCTGGAAACACTAAACTCATTTACAAGATAACAGTCTTTAGCAGGATTATGCCAGTGAGGACCACTGACTATTAAAACTACTCTAATTTGTTAGTTTGTCTTTGTACTGCAGCGAGTGTCCCTTTATTAATTTGCTGTGTGCTATCTAAATCTCAGGTTGCAAGTCTTGTGGAGCAGATGTTGTTTTAGGATTATTACTCCGGACGGCACAGGGGGCGTCATATCCTCTTTGGAAGCCTGACCACAACAAAGAGGATGAATAATCACCAGTATTAGTCTACAGAATGAGCACGTTTCATATGCCAACCCTCCCCACACAGAAGCACAAACAGCTCAGTCATCAATGTGCTGTTCATCAAGGCATTTCCAAATAACATCTCCTCCAAGAACCAGGATATTATGGGTTGAATGGCATTTCTGCTGTACTTTTCTCTTGCACTTTGAATCCATTCAGGCACCTTGAAGCCACATGTAGAAGCTGCAGTGACACTCGCTGGAGAAGGCCGAGCTTGTTACTTTCTGCTTCATGGGCTGCTGAGATTCCAGGCACCAGGTTCTTGATGGTACTGATTACCCTTGCATTTTAGCCCATTAAGCATTGCATATCTGCTGAGCTACCCAACTTTTATTCAGAAAGCGAAAAACCTGTGCCATCATCCAGCACTCTGCAGATGTCCCAGATATTACAGCAGCACAATCACTCTGCTGTTTAGAGTACTTTGTTCCTATCTCTGTGAATTATGGGGTGTCACATCATGGCGTTTGTTGCTAAAGTAGGAGGTAACCCAATGTGACATGACATAATGGGATACAGCCTGTGGGTGCAGGGAGAGGGGTGGGAAGGGAAATACAACTACACCCATATCTGATGAAAAATCAGTGACCAAAAATTTAGCCAAGCAGTTATTTGTATCTTACCAGATTATTCAAAGAAAGAATAAAATTTTTGTTGCACAGTGACCTAAAAGCAAAGTAGTTTGATTACATAGCTGTAAGAAATTAGACTCAAAATCTTTATTTGCATTTCAAATAGTTCATAACTTCTGCTGATCTGAAAGATGCCCCACTTTGTCAGCATTAGCAGCCTCTGTAAATTGAAATGTTCTGCAGAAGCCCTTGAGTTTTGCCAGAGTTTGGAATAGACCAGGGATGGGTTTCAAAACCCATAGGTTTCTGTCAAAAACATGTGTATGATTTCCTGTCAAGCTCATCTCTTCCCACTCGTCCCAGCCTTGCAGCTCCTTGGCAGCAAAAGGCTCCCGAGATTCATTAGTCTGCCCTGGGTTTGGGGCTCCTCTTGCCTTCAGAGATGATTTCAGCACTTGTGGTTCTCATTCCACAGCAGATCAGAACCAAACATCAAAGTGCCAAAATCCTTTGTGGAATGGCTTTACCTTTCTCCACACAGCTCTAGTCAAATGTTATAGGAAGAACCAAATTAACTGCAGAACCGCTGTTGCAATGACACATAAAATCAGTTCCTTAGGAGACATTTAGGGTTTAGTCACACACCAGGCTCCTGTCCCTCTTTTTCTCTCTTCACCTATACCTAAGTAGAATTAGCAGCAGGCAGTGAGAAGGAGTCTCTCAAGAGAGACATACATTAGCCTGCAGCCTTACTGTTCTCGAGGGAGAAGTACTTTCCCTGTCCTAGAATAATTGTTAATTGCAAAACATCCTCTGCCTAAATAAAAATAAGATTCCCCTCGACAGACTCAGACAGGCCAATGATTATTTATTATTTGCAATACCATTACACATAGGAACTCAATCATGAATCAGAATCCCAAGGGCCATCTTGCTACATATAGATGAATCTAAATGTACTGTTTCATATCCTTCCATTTCTGACTAAGTTTTTCGATAAGTGGGTCACTGAATTAGGGAAATGGGCGCAGACAGCAAAGAGCACTGGAAAGCCATTCCCTGCAAAGTGCTTGTCTTCTATTAATGTGGTACTTGTCCCATTGAGTGTTTTTGAGCAATACCTACAGGGTTAGTTTCTGAGAGCAGAAAAAGGGAATTGAAGAAACATTTCAAATGGATGAGAAACTTTCAGAGAACAGAGAACAAACAAGAATCTTTCGCCTGCTAATTAAGAAAATGCATTATATCCTGTAACCTTACTGGATGCAGCTCTGTTTTTAGTATCTTCTGATAAACTTTCAGAACAAAAATCACTATTCTCTTCCATGATTTATCAGATCACTGGTACCCAACCTTTTCTTGCAGCTGTTCACTTGTTTCTGAAAGGTAACTCAGAACAGAAGAGCTATGTGGTGGTGTGTCCTGGCACATTTTAACAAAGACCTCTTCTCCTCCACTCCAAACCTGCCAGGTCCATCAGGTGCACACCAGAAGGATTCGTTCTAGTTCCCTGTCTAACTGTATCTCTACAGCAACAGAAAAATCTCTTCCCAAACACTGATTACCTCCAGAAAAAGGGTTTGGTCACCGTATGCTTTCCCTGCAATCTAAATGTTTATAAAATCAGTCCTCCAAAGGAGGCCATTAGGCCTCCAAAGTCTGTCTGTAAGGGCACTGTCTGATGACTCACACTCATGTTACAGATGAGAACTAAGATGGGACAGAATCAGCAGCTCACTGCATCTTTGCTGAGCTGGCAAAAAACCTCGGAAATCATAGCTCTGGATATGAGAAAACATAAGCAAAAAAGCAAAGTAAATCTCCCTACTCCCCACAGACAATCAACTCCACTCAACTTTGAGAAATTATTAATGGATGCTTTCCTAGACGGAAGTTAAAAATGCGTTTTAAAGAATAAGGGGTAACTCAGTAGTATTTTATACTTCCTAGGCTGACCTCACCCCCCTTGACTTTGCTGTTGTGTGAATGTTTATAGTAGATATCAGTTCTGTTTTTTCTATATTTTCTCATCTATTTGCCAGTTGCTATGTGAAACTTTGGTGTGTTTTGAAAAGATGATTTAGCAGGATCAACCAGATGTTCCTTCTGGGTAGATATTTCAGCCTGGGCAAGCAGAGGATGAATTTTGGTCCCATGGCTCTGAATACATTTCCATCCTTCCTTGCATGCAGTCCCTCCAATGGTGGAGAGGGATTCTCTCCTCCCAACAAGCATCTGAGATAGGACACAGAAAGGGGAGGGGAAAGAATGAAATTTCTCAGATGCTTCCACTGCGTGTATTGCTCGCAGGCCCAGGGACATACAGCTCCCCAAATTTGGAGTCAAGGAAGAAATTTCTTCTTGTTTCAGGTTCTTTGGGAGTTTGAGGTTGAGGGGAGTAAATTAATTTGCCTTTTTATGTAGCATGGTTCACCAGCTGCTGTGATCTGGACTTTTTTAAAATTATACTTTTTTTAGCAGTAGTGACATTTTGATCTCTTGTATCTTCAGACAGTGGCAAATCTAGTGGGTTGGTTTTGAGAACTGAGGCACTTGATCTGACTGATGCTTTCATAGGAATGGAGAGCACTGTGTTAGATCAGGTGAAAGTGGTACTGGATGAAAGCCCCGTAGCCAGTTCCCAGAAATGGCCCATCATGGATGCATAAGTGAGAATTTAAGAACAGGGTAAGTGTGCGTAGTGATTTTACCCCACAATACTTTCCCAGCTTGCAGAAATCTACCATGCAGGGACTTCTTGAACCACAAACACTATCTTCATGTTTAGTAACAACCCAGTCTCACTGGATTTTTATTTAATGAACTGGACGTATCCAATCACTTCTTGAACATCCCCAACATATCCACAAGAGGCAAGGAAGTCTGACAGTGCCTATAGGGGTAAAATTTAACAAATTAGATAATCTGTAGTAGTTTCTTGAATTTAAAAGTTGGAAGAATTTTCCATATCACTGTTAATTGGCATCTTATGTCACCCTCCAAATCAAGGACAAAAATTTAGTGCCAGCAAAATTCGTTACATTCCATTTTTTGCTTTAATAAATAAAGAATTCTTCTGTATCTGTGTTTTCTCTGTAAAGCAGTATAGAGAAGCAAAGGCTACAAGCCTTCTAAGCTTAGACACATACTGTATTTGTTGCTTTTCACGTTCTCATTACAGCATAATATAATCAAATCATTCCCCCACTCTTCTTTTGGTCATATGCAGATTCTGAATGGACTTTTCTTGGATCGCTTGGAGGAAATTCTTATTAAACAGGATGTGCCTCTTCCTCAGGGTGACAGGTTATATACAGAGATTTTTCATCAAAATGAAAACTGCTTCATTTGCTGCCAACCATATGTAAAGCAAGAAGAAAAGTCTGGCCTTAGTGACTCCTAGGAGACTGAAAATGGAGACTAAATGGAAAACACATACATTATAAATGTTATTTTTAAAACATAGTTTTACAAGACTCCCAAAACGTAGGGAATAATTGAAAAATATATTCAAACGATTAGGTAGTCAGGGATGCAAGCATAGACAGTTTTGAAGATGATATATTGAAGATAGATTGGTGGGTTTTAAGTCTAGAAGGGGCAATAGTGATCACTTGTCTAATATCCTGCGTACTACAGATAGACAGATGGGAGGGAGGAATCCACTCCTGCTTTAAGTCCAAATTTATTCAGAGTGACAACAATTGGTCCCATGAACCCGATGATCTGAAGGGTTGGCTGGTTTGGAAAAAAAAGTGTGTGAAATTTTACAGCTGTTTTTAAACAGGCCTTTCCAGTGTCCAGAGTACCTAAAATAACTATTTTTTTCCAAAAAGACCAACTTGATCTCAAATGTTGATGATAATGCTGGATCTCTAAAGCCTTCATTTGATATATTTATGTCCTGTCATTGTTAGTGATGTGGCCATTAATGGGTTGAGGCTTTCCTTTCTGAGTATAGCCTCTTTGTTGTGGTAGATCAGTATTAATTTTATTATATAGTACCACTGATGGAAAAGACCTCTAATTATCTATCTTGGTATTCCTTATCTGGGGTTTAAAGGCTTGCTATAAACTTATCCTAAAGACTGTGGAAGAAACACATGGCAAAAGATAAAAAGCAGATCACGTTAGTGGGTTTCAGAGTGTTCTGTGATCTTCCCTCTTATATTTTGACCAGATATTTTTTGTTTTGTTTGATGTGAAGTGTGGCAAACTTGAAAAAAAAGTAAATCTTGCCTTGAGATAGGAAGAATACTAAAGAGGCTTTTAGAACAAACCATCAATTATACAGCAAGACTTTCTGTATATTTGTATATTTTCTTGTACATTCTGCTATTACTTTTTTAATAAAGAGTGAAAATACACATGAACTTTTGCAGATTTTGATGCAAAATCAACAAGTGTCCTTGCTTTAAGACTTTCCCTTTGGGAAAGGAAGTACGCTGGGCAAGCCTCATGCAAACCTGAAAGATCTAGTAGTGACCACTCCAGAAGTTGTTTTGATGCCACTTGGTTTTCCAGACTGTGTAGTATTTTTGTCCTTATGCCATACTACTGATGTTGTGCAGTATTATCTAAGCTGTGCTGTTTCAATCTTTCATGACATTGATGATGCCAAAGAACTATTGCAATAACCCCGACTCTTGCAGTAACACTACACCTCAGACAAGTGTCAGCAGGACTTGGGTTATGGAGGTAGGAGGCAAGGATCTCTGTCTCCTGAGTAGTCATCTATGGCTTAGCCTATGTGATCCTTCTGTGTGTGAGGTCCTGGTCCCACATGCCAAGAGTGCTGCTTCATCCTACAAGGAAGGTTGCTCCAAGCTGACACCAGTGGTGGGACCCCTTTCATGTCCATCATGATCCCTGTGCTGCCTCGTCTTTGACCCTCCCAAGCCCCAGATTCCCACACACATCAGACATGTGACAACTTTGCTCTGCTCAGGCACTTTGCTTGACAAAAAGTGAAAACTGATTGAGTAAGGTGGTATTGTGGGTGGCAGGATGCCATCTCCCCACCACTGAAGCAGGTACTGTACAGAAGCAGGGACACAGTGGGGCTTCTGGTGCTGCTCAGGATCAGGCTGGGCAATGCAGCGTTGAGCAGAAGACACTACCACGATGCCATCCTTCTAACACTGATATTTTGGGTAACACATGTATTGTAACTCATGGGAGGGTTGGTCTAACAAACACTTGCTGTATTGCTTTTCTCTATGTCACTTCCCAGTTCTGGCAAGTGAAAACCCCTGTGCTACCTATACAACAGGTTCCACAAATATGTTACAAGTTACCCTGCAAAACAAATATGTTTCCTTCTTTGCCCTAATTTGTTACTTCTGTCATCATTCAGGTCAAAATCTGTCCTTCTTTCTCACAGGATCAATACAAGTCACCAGGAGAAAGGTCCTACACAGCAAAGGAGATGATAGATCCTGCACCTGACTCTCAGCTTAGGGCAAAGTACTGGTGAATACAATGAGCTTGTATACAAGGGTATTTTCACCAGTAAGTGGACAAAGATCTCACTTTGCAGAGTAGCCCAGCAACCAAGAGTAAAGATTTTTCAGAGACAAGGCACTAACCTGTTTCATTAACTTCACCAGGAGCTGGCACTTGCTGCATCTCAAAAAAAGTGGGGGTGGATTTGAACCTGAGATAGCAAGTGGTTTAAGTCATCTCTGTTTATTTCACACTTACAGCACTATCTTCCTATGATCTGTACCTAAGATAAACTGTTATTCTGTGGGCACATTACTTATCTTAACCGTATTGCTCAAAACAACTAAAGGTCAAGTTAGGAAACAATAAAATATATCAATTCAAATCACATTAGCACTACAGAAAGTCAAAGATCTGGACATCTGTGCGGTTATTGTGGGGGGAACACAACATTTGAGGATAACGACTAAACACCCAGCCTTTGGCAGAATTGTGTTCAAAATTCCTCTGTTGGTTCATGCACTGGAGCAGCAATCACAATTTAGGAAAAATAAAATAAAAGGTCAAAATGCTAAAAGTTATAGTGACAATAACTCATGCTCAATGGGAAGCTAACTAGCTATTTAAAAAGCACCTTTTTTTCTGTTCCCTATCAATATGCTAATGTTAGTCTTACAGTGCTGGAGAGTCATAATTCGTAACAGAGAGAGATTTTCCCAAAATGAGAAATTGCCCAAATTATATTCCAAGTGCCTTATGAATAGGAACCATTATAATTTTGCCATTGTAATCTACAGGCAGTCAATCCACATTAATTTATTTTTATTTCTTTAATGTAAGGCCCAAGTCCAAAGTATTTTATATTATTGGGGGGGGGGGGGGGAATGAGTGCCATTGTGTCTGTACGTGCTGAAAGTGTAAAAGCTACAGAGAGCCATTTACCTACTAAAAGGCATAAGAATACCTGTTATAAAGTGCTTTCAACATTTTTTAAAGCCCCAGATCTATCCTCAGGGTGAGAGCCTAACGCAATGAGTTGCCATTCCACATCGCAGCAGTGGGAAGAATGACTCCTGGTAGCATTCAGCCCAAAAAGTGGGCTGCATAGTCTTTTGGAAAGCCTTTCCCTTGGGATGCCGTGGTAGTACATCTTCATAGCACAGCTTTGCTCAGTATCAGAGAAGGCCCAGCTGAATAAGTGAAGCCACAGGAGCATAGCTCATGCATAAAATCCACCTCACTTACCTGAATCCCAAGGAATCAGGCTAGGATAGGGGCAGGATTTGTGATTTTCTCCCATGGCAAGACATGGGAGAAACTCCAGGCAAGATTCCTGAGGAATATCCTCCTTACTGAAACCTATTCCTGCTCCAGGCTTTTCTGTAGTTTGTAGAGGGGGTGAAAGCGTGGACCCAGAGCTGCATCACCCATGTGCTGTGACTTGGCTCTTTGTGCAGTCCCTCTGTGGTAAGCAGGACAAACCTCACCAGGGCAGACTAGCCAAGACCCAGCAGGTATCACCCTACCCGAGGAGCTCCGTGTGGAAGGAGGCAATGATGTCAGAGGGACACAGATGAAGAAATATTTCTCAGAGACACCCCTGCATTGCCTGAGCAGCATTTGGCAAGCAGAAAGGCACCCATTGCGCATGCTGGAAGAGGAAGATCAGCTTCGGACAACATGGTGAGCAGCAGAGCAATTGTGCTTTTGAGGTCCAACACACACTGTGATAGCGGCAGCTGTTCACATCTCCTCTCAGGACTCAAACAACTTGACCTGATTTCACGTCTGGATGCGAAACCTCAGTCTTTGCCTTCAGTGCTAAGAAAATCCATCCTTGTAGGTGGCTACCACATGGTAGCAAGCGCTTAGCTATCTTGCAGCATGATCTGCATAGAAACAAAGTATTGTCGTTTTCCACCCTGAAGTAAACTAGGCCCCGCCAACCACAGACCCACTCTTAACAACCCCGTGGTGAAAAAATGTTTCTGTTATCATCAGTGACAAAGTTTGAGGCTTTTGGTATTTGTTGGAGCCAGAGCAACCAAACGCTGTTTTGGGTAGACAAACACAGATGCACTAGCACATTCAGGCTCTTATTTTATTTTCAAGTCTTTGGGAAGAAAATTATTAGGAAACAGTTGCAATTTCAATGCCACAATTTTCCAGAACGCTTTCTCCTAACTTGTTCCTATACCAGAGTTACTCTGGCTGCTGGTAGTAAAAATTGCATTGACAGTCTCAGGAGCAAACTAGCAGCCTGTTTCTCACCTCCAGCAGCTGATTTCTGTGTCTTTTAGCAAGCTGTACTCTATTATAAATGTAACAGGAGTTTTTCCCAACTGAAACTTCAGTGTACCCTCTTCTGCCATGGACGTACCTCTGCAGTGCAGCATCCTGCTGTCTGGACTGCACCTTCAGCAGGGACAGAAAGCAATGGTGCTGTGGCAGCAACAGCAAAGCACATGGGAATGCTGGAACAGGGACAATTATGCTAAAGATAAACAAATTTACACAAAACTAGTGTTTTCATAAAATGTACTGTAACAAGGATGTTCAAGCCAAACAGGACAAAGACATTCTGGCCTAAAAATATGTTTTACCTCATAATCACAGTACTTGAATATTTCCTACAGTTTTCTATGAGCAATACTGGTGCTTAAGCATGAGGGAAGATAGCAATGGGTAAAATACTCTGTGAACAGAAAGAATATTTACACTACAATACAGTGACAACGTTATTTCAGGGAATGTATTAATAACCCAAGGCATTTCCAGAATAATGCCTCTCCAGTCATCCAGACTCATCTTAAATTGGATGAGCACCATGCTGACAAAAGCTCGCTATGTCCCTATGAAAATCACCATCGAGTCAATGGGCTCCAATGAGTTGCAGACAAAATTACTGCAGTAGCGACTTCCTGTACAACGCTCTCTGCAGGGTAGAATTTTACAGATATTTTGCTTTTCTGTCTGCAAGTGCTTTTGATTAAAATTTACTCGGGGTCTTTTGGTCACTTGGACAAGGCATTGGATTTATAAATTATATAGCACTCTCCCTGCCACACAAGCTGATGTTTGATCAGTGGCCCGTGCCTAAACAGCGATGTTAACCTAAAGCCCCTGTGTTCTTTTCTCTTCATGCATGATTCTTGCTCACAGAGCTTCACGCAGAGGAGCTGAAAAGAGGATTTCCAGTGGAAGAAAAAAACTTCCAGAAGCAAACAAACCCAGTCTTTAATACCAGAGCTGTCATTATAAAAGAATAAAACAAATGAACCTAGGAAAATTTTACACAATTTACAGTCCTAATGCTTCCAGTGAGGCCAAATGAATCGTCTTAAGAGATATGGTCCACGCATTCAGTGTTTCAGTTAACCTCCTATGAATGATTATCTCACTGTTGCATAGAATGGAGATACCCAACTGGTCTTAATTTACATTAATTAGTTGTATCCTAAGCCATAGCTAAAGGCACATTGAATATCAGATTAAACTCTTAAGAGGCAATGTGATCTAGCAGATAAGGCAGAGAACCAGGATCCAGAAGAACTGGATTCTGCTCCTGGCTGACTCCAAGGTATCTAACGCTCCCATCTGTGCCTCAGATACTCAATTAGTAATGCAAGAGCACAACTTTCTCTGAACAATGCTCTTCAATGCATACCAAATCTCAAGTGTTGCAACTTGCAAAACATTTAGGGTGTACCTGCCTTTGCACATCAGAGAATAGCCATGGGATGTCTTTGTTTCAGGAGTGATTAGCGTTAAGTGCAAGTGCCTCTTTACTGGTCCCCTGGGCATGAATGACTAAGCCATTGAGGTACCAAGAGGTGTACATTGCAGTATAATTAGCCTCTTCTGCTCTCTATCAGCAATGCAACCCTTTGCTTCTATGTCAGTGAATTGCGTCCTTGTTTCAGGAAAACTCTCTTTCTGCAGTGGCTGTAAAGATCTCCTGCAGAAGCAGCGAATGTCTCCGTGTTCAAGGCATGGGGAGCTCAGAGAGGGAGAAAAATAATTAGATATATTCACCTAGATGAAAATACAGATACTGAGCCAAATGGGCAAACATTCCCTAACTATTTTTACCCAAATCTCAAAAGCTAGTAGTTGAGAACAGCTTGTTGCATTATGGCCCTGCTGCCAAACAAACGCTACAAGCAAGGATTACTGGAGATCACTTTGTCACAACCTAAAGGTCGTGACACACTTCTACATCTCCTTCAACTAGTACCTGCATCACTCTGTTGTAGGATGTCTGCAGATTACTTTAGCCTGGCTCTCCCCTGTACTGAGAAAAAGAGGAGCACTTTCAGCTTTGAGGGAAGGTGAGATTCAGTGCTCCATTTTAAGCATAGTGAAGGTTTGTTTCCAAAGCTGTTGTTTCAACTGTATCACTCCTCTTGGTCCATCTCTCCATTTATTTCTCTTTCTTTATCACTTAAACTCATTTTGTTTCATTTTTTTTGCCCTGCGTGGCCAATATGTCTCATTCATTTTAAAGAAGACTCCTGCCTTTAGTCAAACGATGGTACCAGGGAATATCATCAGTTTCCTACATTTTTTAATAAATACTCATGATTTTTCCCTCTGTCCACTCTGTTCCACAGGGTGGAGCTCCTTTAAAGCATCCTACAAGCAAATTCATTATCCACCCTTGAACTTCCTTTTTCTGCCTATAAAAAATGTTACAACACTCACTGTGCCATTCAATTCACGTCAGCTTGAACCTGCAATACAGACCACCACCACCACTTCCCCCCCACCCATACAGATCATTCCTTTTTGCCCCTTTCTGTTCCCCTGACATGTGCCAGCAGAAACAGTTGTGTGTCAGCACAGTGAAGAGTCAGTAAGTTGACATGGGCAAAAATAACTATATTTTGCTCAATTAGCTGTTTTCTGTATCAACGCTTGTGCCAGACTAGAGTAGCTGGCGAAGGGAGGAGGCACAGGGGATGCAGAAGCCAGAATAATTAGCCAGATAAAAAGACAGGGCAGGACTGCCTATTTTGGCAGTGCTACTGGTTTCTGCTGCCTTAAACTGCTTGTAAAGCCATGGTACCAGGCCACTGGCCCCACTGCCTGTCATGCAAAGATGTATTGCCTCGCTGTTTCCTAGTACCCCTCTGTCCCTCTGTCTTTGTCCTTCTGAATGTCTTTTGTTCTGCCCTTTGGCACAGTGGAATTTTAGAACGTGTTGGATTATGTATGGTGGTTAAAACAAAGTAATAATAGTTACAGTAATAGCAGCAAATACATGTAGTAAAAGAAATGTTTCAACTAACCTAAAATTACTTTTCACTCTTTTTAAAAAATCCTAGTATTTCCTCACAAAGCAAGAATTCTGGTTCATGTAGTTCTTTTGGGCATAGATATATCTTGCTGCAAACTGAAAAAAAATCTCCAGAAGTCAGATGTGCCTGCACCAAAAAAATTGGTTCCTGACAGTTTGCATCTGTCTACTCAGGGCCGTTGTCCATATCTCTCTCGGAGAACTTACTTTTTATAAAAAAATTTTTTAAGAGCTACCAGCAGTTAGTCTTTTGAGACAAAATGTTATCCTTCTGAGAGAGACAGGCAAGTCTTGCTGCCTTCAGAAGTCATCTCCCACAGCCAGGGAATCCACTGGTCTGAAATGTTCCTGAAAGGGCTTTAGCAAAGCGACTTCTTTTCTCGCTGTCCCTCAGCTGTTGTCTCTCAGCCGCCTGCGGCTTTGAAGACCCAGAAGGTGAAACAGTATCTAGAAGCACTTCCACGTGGCAGCAGCAGGAGCGAAGGGACCTTTTCAGGCTGAAATAGCAGCAGAGGAAGCACACAGATCTGATGGAAATCCTGGGGAACTCGAGGCATCTCCAGTGTCTTCAGTACTCTTTACTCCCTTCCTTCTTGATGACGGGAACAGAGTCCCCTCAGGTCCTGCTGTCCCCTGGGAGGATTCCCAGGGCTGGAAAGTGACCTGTAAAATCAGCACAGACAGGCTTATCAGCAGGACTTCCTCATTCCCTGGGAATGATGCTTGGAGAGCCACCCTCTCCTTGGCTTGTGTCCTCTCTTCTTTCACCTACCTACCGCCTTGCTTGCGCAATCTCACCTTATTGCCAAATAACCACAGAAATGGCAACCATGCATGAGGCCAAGAGAAGATGGCTGTGAAGCTCTTAGAAGTGTACAGGAATCTCTTTCCTCTCTGTCTTCAGGGGGAGGTGAGCACAGGCCAGTTTCTTTGGGTTTGTGAAGAGCCCATGGCATTGCTGCACCCCGGGTTTAGCATGCTGTACCGAGGCAAGGCTGGGCTCATATTAACACATCGCTGTGTGCATACTAGCACTTTGGTTTGGGGTGTTAGCAGGGTGATGAAGTGATTTCCATTAAGGTCTGCACTTAGCACAGAGTGATTTGACCCAAGAGCGTTTCTGGTGCACCTTGTCCAGATTCCTCCTGGGAAAGGCTAAATAAATGCCTTTCCATGTGCTGCAAGCCCTAAATCAGGTAAAAGGGTCCAAGCCAAAAAACACTTCTTTGGGCAGCCTTGAATCATGTGTTCTGGGGATGTATGATCCAGGAGAGAAGACAAAATCCAATTCCAGTTAAATCCCCTGAGCCACGTAACATGAAGGTGTAAGGGCCTCAGTGCCACCTGTTTCTATATAATAATTCACTTCTCTCATGCCAAATCACTTGCTAATGAAGACATAGCCACTGTTGTGTGATTCTATCCTCACTAATTTTCATCATCCAGGAATGAGTTTCTTACATTTCCTTCTGTTCTCTTACCAAAAGCCTTGATTACAGAAAGACAGCATAAAGAAACCTGCTGTAATGCTGCCAATTTCATGTGCACTTTGAACTGAATGTTGAAATATATTTGAAAACTTACTATTAAAATGTTTAATGTTCTCATTTCCATCTTCCACTGATTGCTGACACTCAGTAGAAATAAACCCTCCTCCCTTTTACATGTATTTTGATGATTTTAATAACATTTTCTTGCTTTGTTAACAACCACATGAAAACTTCACAGGGCAGATTTCAGCATGGGTTATGCACATCTGGCTCTGTAACCAGGGTCGCTAGGACCCTAGTGATAACTTCCCCTGGGGTTTTCCCCTTCTTTTTCACAAAACAACCAACTCATTTCTTACTCTGCTAGGTTTTATATCAATATCTGATCTATGTTAAAAAACTCTCACATTTCTGCTGTTGCCTGAATGTCAGACCACTTTCTTTCCCCTCCAAGAACTTATCACAAGAAACAGGCAGAGTACCAGAAATGCTTTATTATTATTTTTGTCTAATATTATTATATTGGTCTAATGACTGTCTCAGTTGCACCAGAGTGATAAACCAGCAAACAGAGTGAGCACTCTGGCAAAAAACTTGTCTTTGAAGGTGTACGATATCACATCAAAAACAGCTACAGAATATTTACTGATGGCTCAGAAATATTTCTCATCTCTGTCTAAACGTAGCACATTTGAAGCAACGAAAGAGGGACTACATCACAGGCAGGAAACATTAAATATTTAATTACTTCTTTTTGGCACAAGTTATACAGCCCCAAGCTTCTTATAATGTATAAAATAGAGTACACCTGTCACGTCTTGAATGAACATGAAACCGGGACTTGCAAAATTAAATACATCTGCAACAAATTGTCTCAGTTTCAAATTGGATGTTATATTTGTAGTAGGTAGTCACGTAGTAGGGTAAGTAGTTTATGCATGCGTGTTTTTTAGTAGGTGGATTTCAGTTTCTATCTTCTGTCTCAGAAGCAGCAATAGTATTTTATCACAAGGGCTTATACTGGGGGTAGGGGAATCGCTAATTTTTAGTTTAAAACACGCCAGTGGTCCTAGTAGATTGATACACAGGAATATTCTTTATACGACAGGTAGAAACTACTTTTGTCCTAAAGGTCACAGGAGTGAGGACCAGTGATGCTGGGCTCCAATCCTAGCTTGAATCCACTGTAAAATCTTGGTAAAGACAAAGTCAATACTTTTACAGTGTCTGAGTCTGTTTTTACTTCCCACTCTGAACAAGGTACACTTTGAGTGACCTAACCTCAGGTACCAGAAATTTACCTGGTATAAAATGGGCCTTTGCCTAGACTCATTTGCTGAGCTGAGAAGCTATGCGTGGGCATTGCTTCCAGCACCCTTGTTAGGTTAACCAAAACTCATTTTGGTATCTTGGCCCTACAGTGGGCTGCACTGTGTATGCAGAGCAGTTCTGCCATAGAGCTGATCTGTACATGCCTTAAGGTAATTTGTTAGGGATTTCCTTATTTCCCACAGCCTAGTCAAAGCTGTAGCTTTGTCTGGGCTAGCAGACATCTAAAGAAGCATCAGCACTGTAGCTGATAACATATGAAAGCAGAGAAAGGAGATGCAGAGATAGTAAAGAAGTAGAACAGATTTGGTGAATAGTGCTAGAGAAAACCTGGAGATGCTGGTTAAGAGAATGCTTGGAAAACCAACACAAGCTAAAAATCCTTTACTGCCAACAAGCACTGGTCTTGTTTTCCTGGAAATCAAGGAGCAGGGTCCTTTTCTATCTTACTTCATTTTCTAATGTATGAAAAAGTGTTATTTAAAAAAAAAAAAAAAATCTAGGCTGGAAGGGACCTCTGGAAAACTTCCAATCCAACCTTTTGTTGAAAACAGGGCCTTAGACTAGGTTATCTAGGGCCCTGCTAAGCCAGATCTTGAGCATTTTCACCCCTTCTTACGGCAATCTATTCCAATGTTTGGTTTTTCTCTTGTGAAGAATATTTTCTTAACACCAGATGGAATTTTCCCTGAAAAAACTCTCTCCCATTGCCCCCTGCCCCCTGTCCTGTCACCATGCATCTGTCTGGTGAGAGTACCTCTGTCTTCTCTGTAACTACCTTTTAGATTTTGGAAGATTGTGACTATGTCCCCCCTAAGCCCTCTCTTCTCTAGTTTGAGCAATCCCAATGTGTTTAATTTTTCTTCATATGACTATTTCTCCAGCTCCTTAATCATCTTGGTGGCCCTTTGCTGAACTGTCTACATTTTTTAAATCTGTCTCTTGAACTGGAGGGACCAAAAGTAGACACACTATTCCAGGTGAGGCCTAGGAAATGCTGAGTAGAGTGAAATAATCACATTGTTTGACCCTAAAGATGTTGGTGTTGAAAGTACAAGACTTTTTCAGCTATGCTCTAACATCTTCTAGTTTTGTCTTTCATTTTTCCATGTCATTCTCCTGGTTTCTCTATTCTTCCTTTCTGTTATATTTTCTTTTCATCCCAAGGCTAATTCAGGCTGACAACACTCATTGTGAAATGTGAATCCTTCCCAGGGAACACAATGAGATTCAGAGTGAAATAGCATAGAAAGTTTTCAGAATATTCTCTTGGCAAAATGGAAGGCAGCTTTATAGGTTTTTAAATAACACAATGGAGAAACCATTGCTTCTCCTCCCAACCAGTAGGGTTTTGTTAGAAGGAGCTCATGTGTCATCAGCTACAGAAATTAAATTTAACCAGTTAACCTCCCTAGGCCTCCCTCAAAAATCAGTGGGAAGAAATGGGTTCCTCTAGACTTTGGAAAAATAAGAGGGAAAAAAAATAGAAATATTGATAAGCTGTTAATCTCTCTACAGCAGACTTGACACAGGAGTGAGCAGTGTTTATGATGGAAAGGGCATCACCCTTTTTGTAGGGTTTCTTAATGCCAGCAAGCCCAGGGGGTTGGTCCGTTCCTATTGCTGAAAGCTCTGGAATGGCTGCTTTGGCAGAGTTGTGGCCCCCTGGCTCCACAACTGACTTGCAATTTGGCAGCAGTGTAAATTAAATAGGGAGAAGAGTCACCGGAAACCTGGGCACCTATGGCAAGGCAGCAAGCCAGGGTGACTTGTGTGATCATCCAGTTTTGAAAGAGAATAAATGTATCAGGAAATGGGAAGGTTGGGGTCTGAGAAATGTCTATAGGGTGTTTTTTTTCTTAATTGTTATTATTATAGCTCAAGAAGTAAAGGATCACTGATCTCTTAATTTATCAAATATGTCGCTTACTCTGTTTTGGCAGAAATGCTTATAGTTCTGACTTTGCTCAGCATTTGCTGCCCTTTTCCTCTATTGTATCTCTCAAGTATGTTTTTATTCTTTGAAGGATAATGAGAGCTCTCTCCTGGGAACAGGGAAGTCATGAGTGATAGAGCCACTGAAATGGTACCTGAGGTTGGCTTGGCAGCAAGCACAGCTGGTGAGCTGATAAAGCTGAAAATTCTTACAGATTCTTTTCATTGTGGCCCTGTGATGAATGTCATCCTATACCATCTCCAATTTTTCACAGGGGAAACAGAAGGTTGGAGTACTTTTGGAATATGCCTCTGTCAGAACATGCTCACTCTCTACCTCTAAAACACTTTAAGTGAATGCTAATTTCAAAGCCTGTATCATATGACAAAGTGCATCTTTATTCTTTGGCAAGAATTGATTATTACAGGGACCAAAAAAAAGGTGCTGATCCATTAGATCAACACAGAGGTGGAACACAATGGTACAGAGTATGTGGTATTTCATTAGGAAGGGTATTAGGTCTTTGAAACTTTGGTTCTGTTTAGAATAATGGCAGTGTTGGTTCAGTTTCTGTGACATTGCTAACATTGATTAGACAGGGGCCTTGAGTGTTAAATAAATAAACTGAAGAGTCTTTCAGATTCTCCTAGAAGTAGATCAAATAAGAATGGCTTGAACGAGCAGGCTGCAACATCACAGGGCTTTGCATCAGCGTGTTTCCATGGTCACAATCAGGTAGTGAGGAATGCTTTTGTAAGTGCATCTCAATGTTCTTTGTCAACATCTCCCTTCTGGTGTCACATGGCTTTCTTAAACACTGTTTGTGTTTCATCCTGAATTGTTTTCCATCACACAAGTCAGGTTATAGATAGGGAAAAAAAACATTAGTGCATCTTGCTCAAGAGTTAACAGGACTTCTATTTGGAGAATACTTGGCAACCTTGGAGAAGGCAGTCACTGTCTTTGGCAAGGGCTTGGGCTGCCTAAAGTTGCTGGAATAGCCATGCATGGACTGATACCTTCAAGTGACTTGACAGTAACAGTGAGATCCAGTGCAGCTCTATGCATTGTCATATCACTCATCTGACCCAGGTCCTGGATCTTCCTGTGCTGGAAATGTGGCTCTTTCTGTACAAGAGGGAGCCTGAATCTGTAGCAAGTGGTAGAGGAATTCACTTGCTATTTGTGTGTCCACATGGCTTGGGCCCCTCTACCATCTGCAAGGAGAGTTTCTGTAATGCACTGAATGATGCCTTAACACTCAAAGACAGCTAGCATTCTTGCAGTGGCCCCTTAAATACACACAACACAGAGCACCCTATTCCCAGCTTCGCCTGTGTCTTTGAGGAGAGTGACCCAAGGTCTGAACCTGCTTTGAGCTTGGAAGGAAATTGTCCCAGGTTTCCTGTTCTGAAGAAAGTGATCCACCATACAGCGCTATTGGAGCAGAGGTTTTTCAGGTAATGATGCTGAGTATAGACACTTTGTTTCCACCTAAGTCCTAGTTAAGATGTCTAAACCCTCATCTGATTTAGCCCCACACCCTCACACCCCTTATAACGTGAGGAACCTAAATAACAAAAGGACAAGGCTTGCTGTGCAGTGTTACACAAATGTCTGCATTTATTTGAGTCTTTCAACAGCTGTTGGCAAAATTCATCCAAAACTGTCCCAGCTGAAGCCTGAGCTCTGGACCAGAAGACGATTGCTGAGATAAAAACATCTTTTGGGAAGAACCAGACAAAAGTGCATAGCACTTTTCACACACACCTGCACTGCTACAGGTCAGAAACTAGATCTGGTGAGTCTCCGCTCTGCCCTATTTATATGATGAAAACAAACCTCCAGTGATTTCAGATGAGTGAGGCATGACCAATTCAGAGTTTTCAGCAGTGTAAGAAAAATAATTTTTGCTGCCCAATGACACTGGGCCATGTTCCACTGACAAAATAGGCTGCCAAGAAAGTGGAGCTGGGGGAAAACCCTTGAAAATCAGTCTTGCTGATTCTTTTGGAAGAATAGGAGCAGTGATTGCTGCCTCTGGGAATAGCTATGCCCCTAGTGATACCTGCTCTCACATATTCCCATGCCACAGCAGCACTCCTGGCTTTCCAATGGTCTGGCATCTGCAGAACATGGACTAGTCACAAGCGCTATGGCCAATTTGTTGGCCCCAGAGGTCTGTTGCTCTAAACAACTGCCTATGCCTAGAGGCAATCCAGTGGCAACCAGTCTGACACTGGCTAAGTTCTTCATTATGATGGACAGAATAATGTAAAACTGTGCTGGAGGGATCTTCAGGCCATTGGCATTCTCTGTATACAGGAGGGATTAGCAAAATTTCTTCAAGTTGAAAGAAACAATCTGTAATTTTTTGAAGAACATATGTGTGATGTTCTTCAAACAACTTTAAGCAGAGAAAACCAGGGAAAATGTCCCACAATTCTACTTCTTGAGTTTGAGTATTTTCAGAATGAAACATTGGAAATTTGTTTCAAACTGTGATTGATTTTGAAATTTCTTAAATATAATGAAATTTAAAATGAGAAGAACTGACAACCCTATAAACAGAACTTTTTGTTTGGTGGGATTTGCAGGGATTTTGACCTTGGGCTGTGAACCAGAAAACCAGTTCTCTGTACACATCTAGCAGGCATAGCTCCCATTTTCCTCAGATCAGAAGTTTCTAAAAATTTGTTGTGCTCAAAGTAACTATGAAAGCTCAATTCAGGAATTGCGTAACACCTGACTGGGCTCAAGCATGGCTGTGGAAAGCAGCCAAAACCAGGTTTCAATAAATGCTGGCCATGTGGGTTGAATGTAGATGTGGTCTGGACACTGAGTAGCCTGAAGGAGACTGACAGCGCAGAGAGCAGGAATGTGCTCGTGGTAGCGGGAAGGGCTGTGAGATGAGGCTACTCCTTTGTGATGTCCCCTAACCTATAAAAATTAATGCTTTTTAGATTTTCATGCAAGCTTTCTTTAAGCTTCCTTTAAGGTATTTCAGTGAAGTACTTAAACTTTCAAGAGTGCCCAAACTGAAGCAACTCCTGTTTTCAGTGTCCTCAGTGGGTTGGCTAGGTTGAAAAAGTGAGGTTTTCCCTACAGATGTGGAGTAGCTCTTGGGAACGTTGAAACAATTTGGGTGCTTTAAACTTCAGATTCAGACTTCATGATTTGCATAAAAGGTCTAAAGTGCTTCCACTAAATGCAACGGTCTATAGGATAGTCTGTAGATCTATTAGATTCCATTACTGTTCTCAAAAATACCTTGATATACCAAGAATGCTTAAAAATAAAGCAAGTGTACAATTTCTTGTTTCTCAGATGATAATTTTTTCCCAAAAATGTATTTTGTTTTCCATAAATCTTTCAAATTTTTTTGAAAGAAAGTAAAAATGGATATAAGACATTCGTTGTTGTTGAAGTAAACATATTAGGAGTGAAACAGAAACTGGCTGTTTCAGGGGAGCAGAGGGCAAGGGAAAAAATAGGGATTTTTTCCTAAAGTAATAAAGTACACCAAACCTAAAGTCTATTGTGAACACTCCAGGTGGACAAATTTCTTTTTGCTATCCTGCATACAAACCCTATGATAATGATTGTTAACTTTGTTATAGCACACTTTAAATCACTAACACACTATAATTCTCTAATAAACTAAGAAAACAGCATATGTTCTCCGTCACCTGCTAAACAGATGGCAAGGAGTGTAAATTCATTTATTTTACTTTCTTTTTTTTATTGCTTTGGGCATCTTAAATTTAAATAATCAGATTCAAACCACTAGCTTCAATCTAAAACAGGCATGCTTTGGAGTAAGGAAGGATCCTTTTTCAAAGGAAAAAAAAAGGCTCTGGTAAACAGTAAGCAATTAGCCACAACATGCTACCAGGGATTGTTTAATTGAAGCTGCCATACTAAATTAACCAGATACATGCCCTTGGAAGGACTAGTAAAGCAGAATTACTTACAGATGTTTTCAATTATTCTGTATGAAACCATGTGCTGCTGCTTTGATTTTTTTATTTGTTTTTCCGCTCCAAGGAAAATTAAAATGCAAAACAAACTAACCCAGTCCTTCTTTTTCCCTAAACGGTATGACTTGAATGATTGCATATTAGCTGCCAAAATCTGGGCTTCTCAGCGAAACTCTCTATGGATGGATTCATGAGACCCAAGTAACTTACAGTTCTCATCTGACCTTAATGCCCATCTTATCAAGTTAATCTGCCCTAGTTTCAGGCTTTAAAGAGCAATTATGACTTCTTAGCTTTACATGTCCCATAGATCATTTGCTGTGGGAAGCATCTAGAGAACTGTAAATCAGTTCATAAAGTAGTGGGGAAAATGTCCTTGCTGCCACATCCAGACTGAATGCTTCAAGTATAGAGAAGGTCTCTCCCAGCACTTAGCCAAAGATCTTTTAATTCCTGGTTAGAACTGCTCTTTGAATGGTCTTGCAGTCTTGCCTCTGAGTTTCCTCACTGTTTTTTTGTTTGTTGGGGTTTTTATCTTTATCAGTAGATACTATTTTCAGGAATTTATCATCTTATGCATTTCCAAATATCATGTGAAAGTAAATTTGTGGGCCAACAACAAATTCTCTGTCCCTGAGGACAGTTTGTAATTAGACAGTATATGTCCGCACTTAAGGGTAGATTAAGTGCACAAAAGCAGAGAGAGTAAACAAAGAAAAGGATTGTACTTGAATAAGTCATCAATGAGATGAGCTCAAATCTCATTATCATTTATTTGGAAACAAAAAAACATTAAACTCATTAGCATTGGTTTAGCTGGTATCTAGAAAGGCTCCTGCAGCCTTATTTGAAGTACCAAAGTCCCCAAATTTATGTCCCAAACTCTAGGCAGCCCAGTAGATAGATATTCTGGGTCATCCTCTGGGGCATCAAACTATCTCCATGCACCACCATAATTTGTATAATTTAAGGCTAGGCACCTGAAATCCAGATGTTCCAACACCAAAATTTTCTTTTTACTACACATCATTCCCAGCATAGTTCTTGAACACAGGACTAGAGGGTCACTGGCTGACCTGTGTGTAGCACAGAATCTGAGGCATATGGGGCCAGCATGTGAGAGAAGCCAGCTGGGACGTGACTCTGTAACTCTGTGATATGAGCACTCCGCAGGTGGATCCTGGATTCTTAGTCCATTCTCAGCCTGGTTCTGTACATTGTCTAATGGACAGTAAATATAAAACAGCCAGGTTAAGCAAAGTCTAAAACTTTATATGAAAATAAGTGAAATCTTGCACTATGTTTGCTCAAATCAAGAAGAGACCGTATAAACCTGGTACCATAAACAAGATACAGACTACTTAACTACAGGCACTTAACAGAAGTGCCAAATTAGGATTTTATTTGCTATCAGCTTCTCTTCTAGTCAGTGGTGAGAGATTGGTACTTCCAGCTTAGAGCAGGAATTCACCCAGAGCAGAGATCTGTGTAAACACAGGACAGGCATGAGATAGGTCTGGGATAGGGCACAAACTTTACCCTATAGAGTATATAGTCAGAGTGCTGTGTAAACTCACCCACTATGACTCAGAGTATCAGACTGTCACAAGCTGTTAAATTTATTATTTAAAAACATTAATGAAGTCAGGTCGTTACAAAGTATCTGCAAGAATGTAGTACATAAGGAAAAAAACCCATGCTTTAATTATCTATTTAATATCTTGCTTCCTGTGACTCAAGAAATACATAGGCCTTATCTCTAGAACAAAAGTTTATATAGTGCTCATTTTAAATTTAGCCTTGCTCCAGAATCATGTGTCTCATACAGGTAAAGGATGGTAAACAGTGATGGTCAGTGATTTTTAATGTTAAGAATAATGATTGGTATATATACTGTCCTACAACCAGCATGTAAGTATGAAGAGATCAGATGAATTCCTGTAGAGTTATAAAGGTAGTGTGTCCATTACTTAGGAACACCTCAACACTCTAACTATGTATTGTCAGTCTAGGTTTTCAGACGACTTACCACACAATTTCCTAGCTTCTGTGGGTTTAAGTTTATCCCTCATGTTATTTTAATGTAGCTTTGTGGACTTTAATTTCCTTCGAGGATTTTATAGAAGTAAAAGTATTACCCAAATGCATTAAAAATACTAGTATTTGCAGACTGCGGGTTTTTTCCTGCAGTCTGGAAGCAACTCCCACAGAACAGGAAGCCATTAACTGCCATGAACATATATAACTGTGGAGATATTGCATGAGATACTTATAAGACATTTACTGATGGAGATAAGGGGTTTGGAAGCTGGTTTTGGTTAAGGAAATATTGACAGCAGCAGTATTCTTTTCATTAACATCACAAGACCTTATAAAAAAGAGAGAGAGAGAGAGAAATCTACACTTTAAGGGCAATTGTGAAGATTTTCAGAGCTTGCAGTTATGGGGAAGCCCTCAAAAAAAGGGTGCCTCATACAAGTTATAAATGTGGGCAACCTTAATTGCTTTTCCGATTCTGAAGATTCACAGATAAGGTATGGCCTGTCCCTGGCTCCCCTGACCTTCAGTTTTAGGAAAAATAGGCAAATTGATGTCAGTGAAGGAAACAGTGGGGATGAAACACAAGCAGCCATTGATGAGACATGGGAGATTTATGACTTGAAGGTGGTTGGAATTTAACCTGAAGGTGAGCTATTCACTGCAGTGCAACAGTGTTAAAGACTCTTACTAATCTGCCCTGCTCAAAACATTGGCATCTGCATCCACTGCACTAATTTAACCTTCTGAGTGGCTGGAAGGTTTAGTCCCTTATTTACCACTCTCCACTGAGCTGTAACAGAAGCTTTAAGATTGCTATTCACAACCATTATCATATCATGGAAGATTACAGTCAGAGCAGTAACTATGATCTACAAGCTTGAATTTGTGATCTGTTCCCTCACAAGGGATCCCTGAGTAAAGCCAGAAAGAAATAGAAATGCAAAGCCAGACCCAATTTCAAAGAGGAAGAGAATGGCAAGCTTACAGCAAAAGAGAATTTAAAACCATACATCTGAAGTCAAAGAAAATCCAGAGGAAAAAGGGAAACCTAAAGTCAAGCCAAAGAAAAGACCATGTAGATCAATGAAAAGAAATATAAGATATTTGTAGACAGCCAGATGATCATGGGGCAGCGCAGTCCTCCTGGCAGATTCTGAGGTTGAGATGGCTTGCCCTTTCCTTTGTTAAATTTCCATCAAGGCACTGTCAGGCTCCATAATATTATTAAGCATTTGTAAAGTTAAGAGAGCAAACAGACTAGAAAACACACAAAGAAATAACAGTCTCATGACCCCTGGAAATTTAATGCTTGTGACCTGAGCCTGTGAGCCTCCAGTGTGCTCCTATTTCAAAGGATGTTTGTGCTACTTGTTTGCACCAGATTTCTGTTGCATTTAATGCCATGTTTCAGGGGTCCTCTGGTAGTTTAGAAGGGCCAGAAAAGGAATTCCAGTGTTGCTCATACTTGGTGCCCATCTTGGCAAGGTGAAGAGGACAGCCTTCCTCTGAGCATTCTAGGTTTGCCACAGCTGGAGATAGGATTCAGGCAAGGAGTGCTGAGGCACATGGTGGCATTCAGTTCCTATACTACTCATAAGACTATCATGTTCAGGATTTAACCTGTAAACCTATCTGGAGTCAGAAGGTAATTTTTTCCAGGTCAGGCAGGAACCTTGCTCTTCTTTGTAGCATGTCTGCCTCATAAATAATCTAACAGCATTATTTACCAGATTTGCAGTTATTGCAAAAATGCAGGACCTTGGATTCTTCTTATTGCTAGCAGCTAGACACAGTGAACTGAGAGGAAGCATCTTTCCTGATGAGGTATACATTTCTAAATGCCTGAAGATGAAGCACCAACCTTTGAGACACCAAGTGCCTTTTCCTGTCTCTACTCCTTCTCCTTACCCACCCCTTAACAGTGGCTCTAAGGTCCCAGCAGTTTGCAAAAGGGATTTAAAATAATGTGGGACAAATCTGTGGCAAATCCATCCTTGTAACATCTCTTCCCAAATTTGGCTGCATTTTAAGACTGACAAAATCCATTTTAGATGTTGTCAGTTGGCTTGCTTAGTAGTTTCAGAAACAAATTTAGCAAAAATTCTCTCTTCACATGAACAAACTCCAGGTTTGCATACCCAAGCTGTGTGTAATCCATCCACTATAAGGCCAATAAAGACAAAAAATAACATTTCTCTAGTGACTGCTCCCAAGAAGGAAGGAGGAGCTGAGAGTAAGTAGCTGCTGCTCCTACTGACCCCCATTTTTGGCACAGCAGAAGCACACATCAGGAAGCCTCCTCAATAGGGTGTAAAGGAAACAAGAGTTTTCAAATTTGGGGTTCCTGTCCTGCCAAATATTCACAGAAGAGGCTGGCAAAATATGTGCCTCCTCCCATTTCACTGATGGTTCACAGAGAGAAAGGCAATCTTCTCCAAGAGCTTGAGTGCTGTGCACTTTTCTACAGCACAGGGCAGAATTCACTTCCCACAATCACTCAGAGCAAAGCCTTACCATGTATGAGACAGGAGGGTAACTGAAAATAGGAAAGAGACTGGAAGAGGTAAGCCATGAGGTCCCTTCTGGTTCTGTGCCCCCCAAAGGAAAATATGACAGCATCTAGAGAGAATTGCCCACATTAATTTCTGTAGAATTTGTTGGCACAACTTCAGTGAAGGAAGGCAAAACCTTAGATTTGCCCTCCTTTCAGTAAAAGCAAGGTTGTCTCCACTGCAAGCATATATATATATGCTAAGATGGGGCATGGAGACAAACACAGGGTCCCAGTTAAATCCCCAGCAAGTAGGTAATGCATTTTGGATTTGATTGACATTGTTCACCAAGGAATGTATCACCACCAAAGAACCTGGCTATTAAAATGTGAAGTGTTCCAGCTTCTTGCAAGTTCCACAATTACTTAATAGTCCCAAGAATTTAGGGCATTTTTTCAGGTTATGTTAAGTCAACTAAAGTGTCACATGCTGTTAGCTCACTTTAGATCTGGTCTTATATAATGCTACTGTAAAGTGTACCCTGGTAGGACACATCAGAAATAAAAACTAAAAGCACATGGCTCTGTGTTCATAACTCAAAGAAAATTTGCCTATAGGCCGGTAACAATGGGCATTTTCAGTCATACCTGTGCTGAGTGGCTGCCAAATCCCATTGCATGGCAGTGGCTTAGCAATTCAGGTGTTGTAGGGTTATACATGCACTATTAAAAAGTATGAATGAGTCCATAAAAGCAGGGCTCAGCATTCCTTATTCTTAATTTATTTTCATTACTGTCTGAAATGTGACTTTTTTTATAGCATAACTGGATATTCCGGTTGTAAGAAGGTACACCCAGAGATATTGTTCCTGGAGAGCATATTACTGCTGCCAATGTTCGTGCTTCTATGATTTCTCAATGGTCAAAATTTTAAAGCATGAATCTTGGCACCAAATGGCCTGTGTAAGCATCTGACGCCGACTCTAAACCTTCTTAACCTTCACCATCATTTCAACTTCATTTGCCCTGTTATAGCTGGGAAGAGCATGTAGGCAGCCTCACCGTACCTGTGTACTTCATGTCAGACAGATCCCTGAGGTGGTTCTGGTGAAGCCAGTGAGTGCACATGATACAGCATGGCACAGAGTAGGTTGATGTAGACACTTTCACATGGTGAGATAGCCTGTGAATCTAAGCTGCCTTGGTTGGACAGGCAAACTCTGCCCTCCTCCATGTTCTGCTTCCGTAGTTCACGCAGTCAGTTCAGGTATCTGCTATTAGGTACTACCGCCTAGACACCTCCAAAATTTTATGCAGGGGTATTTACATTACTCTACATGTAATGTAACAGTGGTGGCAACAAATTGTCATCTATTTTAAAAAAACTTCAAATTAGTTCAAAAAATAGAAAACAAAACCTTTGGCCATGCCTGCTACTCGGACATACAAAAGCAGATGATAAAACAGTAAGAAGATATGCAAATGATCAACCAGCAGTATCTATCGAGCAATATGACAAAAACCTTCACATTTTCCAATGTGATTTCCTCAGAGAGCCCAGCTGAATTTTTTTCATATACTCCTATTTAACTAGTCACTAACACACTGGCTAGGCTAGACATGATGAAGTACAGATTTCAGTGTCTTCTGCAATGACCAACATCTTCCTTATCCTGTCGTCCTCTGCCACACCTTATATTCAAGGTGAAAAAATGATCCTTGTGGAAATCAGCAGGAGAATGGGTGTCCTCTGTGTGGAAAGCCATTTAGTGTTACTTTTTTGGGTATTGAAGAGACTGGAAATGAACCATTCACCTGCATATGTGTCTGTTCCAAGGTGAACGCTTCTCCATGTCTTCTCCAAAGAGCGTTTGTCATCCAGTCTGTTATGTCATATATTGGCCTGATCGCTGTTTAGGAAAAGCCAGAGATACAACCTTGCGATAGCCTGGGTATTGCTGGAGATGGACCACTGCTGAGCTGAAGTGACACTGCTCAGAAAGGGAAGGTTAGGGAAAAAAATAAACAATGGTGTTTTGGAATGAAATAAGGTTTCTTAACACTGATTGGACTGTGATGTATTTCAGTTTGATTAACAGCTATCTCTCTTTGAGAACAGCATTAGCGGTCTCAGTGTCTTGTCCATAGTCACTGGCTAATATTGAAGGGTAGGGGGTTCCTTTTTTATGTGAGTGATTCAGATTTACTGCTGTGCTTACTGAACAACTGATTGCGCAGTTAGGTTAGGCTCTGTCCAGTTTGTCATCCTTTGTTTCTGTTTCTGTTGTTCCAGAGAAAGCATCACAGATGTGGGCGAGCTTTTCCGTGCAGTGGGATGAGATCTCTCTTCAAAAAGAAGAACTTGGTTATGAGACAGATTTGAGGTGGTGTGGGGAGATTAGTCACTCTGCTGTCTGGAACACTTCTGTTAATGGAGATTTTGCAAATCTTGCTGTAGAGGGGATGGAGAATTTCTTGGTTTCTCCCAAGGGGTGACATAGCAGAAGAATAATGATGTTTGAGATAGTCTTCATGCAAACACCAAGAATGAGCCCTTTCCTCTTACTCACCTGTATATTGCCCAACTTACCATGTTTTCCCTCAAGCATGGTATTCATTCCTCTACAAGTCCACCCTTATCCCCTCTTCCAAACAGTCTTGCCTGTGGTGATCTGTTCTTACTCCTATGTCTCCAATTCTGCTTCTGTATTTCTCTTTCCAGTCCCTCCAGATTTTTCCTTCCAGCAGGGATGTTCCCTGGGTGGGCTTTCAGATTGCTCACAACCCACAGGGGTGGAGCATTGGGCAGGGCTAAGTACAAGGAGTATCAGGACTAAGCTTGAACATCAGAGGGAGAAGAAAGAGCTGCCCCAAGCCACCAAGACCCCCACCTCAAGGAAGGTCTGCAGTGACAGGCAGGGAGGGTTGCTAAAGGTGTTCTTTCAGTCAGTTCAGAAAAGGCAATGCTTTTAATATCCAGTTCCACAGAGACAGTTGAAACGCAGGGCCTTGGTCTCCATTTCTTCCATGTCAGAGTAGGTCCTCACTGCTTCTTTGGCATCCAACTCCCTCTTTTTCCTTGAACGTGCAGTTGTATTATTCAGGTTAGTACAGTATTACATGCTTTAATGTGCTACGTGTGGTTGAGCTAGTTAAGCAACTGGAAGCACCCAACTGTGTCATACAAGACTCTACCCAGGGAACATCGTACAGCATCACATACACACACCGTTACTGCCAAACCCCTGAGTTTCCCTCATGCTGGCTTGCTCTTGCCTACTGTTTGTCCCGTCCTTAAGCCGACATTTATACTGTATACAGTGCTATCACATCTGAGCACCATCTCTCTTCTGGAAAGAGAGGAGGTTTCTTTTTTGAAGGCAGCCATTCTTGTCTCTTCTGATAATGTCCTTCAGATCATTTCTCTGGTGTAAGGAAGCTCACAAATGCTGTAAGAAAAAGTAATCTCTGTCTATTTTGCTTCAGGCACTTTCACCTACGGCTGCACCCTGATTTTATTTGATTTCAGTAATTGCTCTCTCTCCCTGACACCATTGTTCACACATGCAGTCCTTTGCTTGCTTTTACTGTTGATTGACAAGCTTACCAGAAAAGGTCATCACAAGAAGAGAAATTAAGATCAGGCATGGGCATTCCAGTCCCCACATCTTCCCTTTTGGCTTTTTTGGGTTTGTTTTCTTTGTTTTGTTTTTTTTTTCCTTTTTTTTTTGTTTGTTTCATGCAGTGCTTAGGTTACAAGTGTGAGCAATGAGTGCTTTAAAGAGCAGCAATAGATTGATGACACTCTGTGTTCCTATAGGTTTTTATCCTCTTGCATTCTCTGTGGGGATTGCTTTTTTGCTCTTTTTGTCAGCTTTGATCCCTAAGACCTTAACATGATTTGGACAAAACCTGTTGGTTTAGATATCATCCAATTACAGACACACTGGTAAGAATACAGACGAACTTTTGTTCAGTTTCTCTAAGTTCCTCAAAGATCTGTTTTTTCTAGATCACCACCCAGTGTATTACCCAGACAGTGACTTGGCAATTTCTTGTTGTGGTCACTTGTGTTTGGTTTTGGTTAAATCAAATCAATATTTCACTCAGGACTTAATAGTTTCAGTTGTTCACCTTAAACAACACTTCTAGTTTGCCAAGGTACTTGATTGCTGTACTTAGTTATGATTTCAGTATAACTCAGCTGTTCATTACAGCCAAGTGAGATGATTCAATTTTCTTGCTGATATACTGAATTCTTGTTATAGCAGGAAACAAACATTTTCTTGGTAAGCTAAACTCATTTTTTACGGTGATGAATGACTCACTGAGAAATCATTCTTGACAGTGGCTGCAGCCATTTTTAAACACTATTTTTCTAAGGGAGGAAGACTGTGTTTAGTTGTTTTATTTTATGGTACAGGCTAGCACATCTATGACATTTTACATCCTCTAGAAGAGAACTGTGGCATCCATACTAATATCACAGGATCTGATTTTATTTCCCATGACAGCTAGCAGGACATTTTGATCTCTTACTAGGTAGAGAAAGAACATTTCTTCCAAGGTGAATTTACCAATTCACAAAAGAAAGAGTAATACCCACACTTCATCGAGTCAGTTTTAATCACATTGTACATACAACAGGCCCTTTCCCTCTAAGGGGATGTACGTAAAACCTTACTGCTAACAATTGTGGGGTGAATGACAAGACTTGTCTGAGACTGAAGCTTTTCTACAGTGTCTGCAGTATCAATATTTCTCTTCACAGGCTAAAAATTTAGAGGAGTGTTTAGATTTGCATCTTTGATACAGCAGTGGTTTCCACTCTGACATTTTATGTGCCAAGTCTTGGCTCTCAGATGAGTAGTGTATGCCCCTAAAATGTAAAGCTAATAGCAAAGATGCTGACGGATCTTGATTTGTCCCACTACTCTCCTTATACTGTTTCTTATGCATGTGCCAATGTGTGCTAGGCCTGCACAGAGGAAAAGAAAATATTCTGCAGCCGTAAAAAGATTATGCTTTAGAAGTCCTTTTCATGCAAATATGTGCATCACTGTATAATCTACACCATGAGTATTTCCATACCTGTTTGTAGGATCAGGGCTGTGAAGTCTGGCCATGATGTTTCAGGAGTACCTGTCAATTTGAAATTACTCAGTTTTTAATTGTCCCTCTCCAGGCCTCTTGAATAGAGCTGAGAGGAGCACAATCCGACATGACTTCAAGTGGCTGGGCTGAAATAACTGAGAGGTGAAAATCCGAGATTCTCCAGCTGCCACTATGCATCTAATACAAGTGTGGCACAGGTCAAACTTGCCATGCCTCCAAATTTGAAGAATGCCAAACACTTTCTATTTTAATAGACAGTTTTCAAATACTTCACCAAATATGAGTCACTGAAGGAAGTGTCAAGAGGAGGCCATGAGAAGCCATGAGATCAGGACAGGGAAAGAGAAAGGGAAATTTGGACTGTTTGAGCACAGGACAGGAGAAGAGTGGAGTTTGAGACTGGATAAGAAGGAGGGAGCTAAAAAAGGGAGCTAGAAGTAAGAAGATGGAGTTATAGGTGTGATAGAGAGAGAAAGAGCAGAAAGGGGCAGCAGGACTGGGATTTAGATTGAAAACCAGAGGACAGGAGGGGCTTTGCCAACAGGCTCGTCCTCTGCTCCGAAGCCTAAAAGGACACCTTTCCCCTGTTGTCAACAGAAACACAATTTTAAAGCACAGGTTTCAACCTTCCCAAAGCTAATTTGCAGAGAAAACTACCTATTTCATACCCTAACTTCCTGGTACCATTTATTCTATTAGCTCCAGAGGCTCCATAGACATCTGCCACTGGAACTAAGTTGTCTACCTTCCGGTTGTAGAAGCCAGTATAATACTAGATGATGGAATTTCACCTTGTCATTTTCTCAAAAACTACAAAATAAAAAAAGCTATATTCCAAGAACATGAAGAAAGCAGAACAGCATACTCAGAGAGTTAAGAAGGTCTGGATGATTTCCTTGAGCAACTGTACACATTATGATAGCCAGGAATTAGATTATTATGCATTACCATTATTTGCATAAGATGCCCTCTCTATCCTTGACTAAACTACCAATTCCATTTCAACAGCAGGTCTTCAATATTTTGGTTTTCCTATAGTTATATCCCCAAGTCTTGTTTAATGCTTACTACTCAGCATCTCTGAAGGCAGAATAATAAATTGCCTCACAGTTTTTTTATGTCAGTCATCACTGTAGAAACAAGGTGTTACCTTTCCTTACACTGCTCTGTGGGGGAAAGTGGGGAGAGGGTTCATTTTCCCCTATTTACTTCAGAATTGTGGCTCAAACTAAGGTTAAAAACTATCTACCAGTAAGGACCACTCATCTGAGACCCCTGCAGCCTGACTTTTTAGCTTACTTAACAACTCCAGATGTGAAGCCCAGCTCCCCTTGACTGTATCTTGGAGTGCTCAGCAGGCTCACATGGGTGCACAGAAGATGAGGAACGTAACTTTGGAGGCATCTTATCAAAGTTTGGCCTATCACCATGTGTAAAGTCTCTGCTAGAGGCAGGAGTAGAGTTCCATTCTGCAAGGAAAAGTTCAAATATCTCAACCATGGCCACGTTGTAGGTACCTCAACTATGAGATTATCCTTGCTATTTCTGATGTCCTCAGCTTCATTCACTGCACACCTAAATTTTTCCACAACTGAGGCAGGGATCTGGGAGAGCAGATTGCCCATTTTACACTCCTGATCTGTTCTTAGAGAATAGCCTAGTAGTGTACACTGTTTGGAGCAGGGCTACTGAAAAAAAGAAATGATTGTGTAATTATATATAATTTTGATCCGTATACGACTTCAATTCTGTTGTGTCTGCTCTTACAAATACTCAAATTTGCCATCCAACTGATCCTTTATTTTGTTTTCCATAGAACCAAATGTAAAAGAATGCAAAACTATTTCTGAATGTTTATATAAATTACGCACATCTCCTATTTCTCTTTTAATTAAGCAGGATTTCAATGAATCTTCAAGATTCTAAAAAGTAATATTGGACTAATATATACCTTATCAGTGTCACTACACCATATGTACCTCCCACCATGCCTGAAACCTGTGGTTTTTTTCTCTTGCCCTTATGCTTTGTATTTTTTTCTGTTCTCATTTAAAAATGCCAAAACATCTACAGCAGCTCCTCTTACTCCAGACCATCCTAGCTCTCACATTGGGTGGTCCACCCCATTTTATCTGTCCATGTAGTTTATATGTTCATGCACCTTTCGTGGCAAAGTTTTTCTCTTGACCACACTCAGTGTGTGGCAGAGTGCTGAGCATATATTTCTCGTCTCATAAATAATCCACATTCATTTACATCAAGTGCTATGGGATAGTGGCATCTAAAGGGATGCTGAGCAGGTTTGCAATGGGCATTACAGATGCTTTATCTCATCACAGCCCAGTAGACTTCCACATCATCGACTCCTGCTGTAACCACTTCTGGGTAGATGTGACTAGCATCTACAATGGCAGTGCCTGTGAGCTTAGGGGAGGTATCTTCACCATTTTTCCAGTATGCTCAAGCCTTCTTGCTCTGTATTCTGCTCAAGCCCGTCTCTGTCACAGTTTCCAAATCTGAGAACAGGAAAAGTTCTTATTGTCGAGCTAGAGGAAAGACATAGACAGGCTGCAGGAGAAAGCCAACATACGACTGTTGTAGCAATATCAGACTTCTCCAAAGTAGCCAACTAGTCCGTTCTAACAACAGCGTGAAAGTCGTTGCCTTATTCAGAGTTTTCTCCTGTGTGATTGTACGTCAAAATTGGCAAGGACAATCTTTGTGTGGGAGTATTGTGGGGGTTTTGAATTAAATCGTTTGAATTCCTTTTTTTTTCACATTATTTTTATTTTCCAGAAGAGTAGGTGGGGAGACAGTCAAGCTGGATGGAAAAGGTGCTACTGACTCATAAGGATGAGAAATAGCCAGCCTTAAGAAGGCATTCTGGATTTATGCTTGCTGATTCATAACTTCCTACATACATGTGGGGAAAAAAGTGTGGATTCTGCCCTGAGCTATAATCTGCAGGAAACCCGCCCTCCCTTCACAAAGTGAGACAGTAGTTTCAAAACTGTAGGAGGACTTAACTTCAACTCCCAGAAGATGTTCCCATGAAAAATGTTTAGAATAATGGCCTGAAAACACTATCCCCAACCACCAAGTCCTACTTTCTCTGCTTTCACAGAGAAGTCCAAAACCAATTAAAGCTCAAATTTCCCAGTTAAATTATCAGGTAAAACAAATGTACTAATCAAAAAATAACAGAAGACAGTTGAATAGGGAAGGCACTAAGGGTTTTGTAGAGAACTGCTTTTCCTTTTCCATGCAAATGCTACTAGATCAGTTCTTTCCCTTATGTCCCAAGTAATTAAATAAGACAATATAAGAAGAACATGAACAAAACCAAGAAGAACAAGAAGACGACAATTAAATACATACAACAAGCATTTTTGTTTCAAAGGGACTTAAATCTCTATTTATAGCCAAACAGTTTATTGACTAATTGCATCTTCATATGGCTGCACGGAGCCTGAAGAGGGAAGATTCTGTAGGGGGGAAAAAAAGGGATTTTGGAGAAAATTGAAAAGACTCCCATTTTCATTGCTCAAAACCAAATGTGTATTGCAGATCATGTGAAACATGAGTAGCTGCAGATCTCATCTTCCCTTACTTCTTATTCCTTGAATATGGCTGCATGGTGGACATATCCAGCCTAACGCACTGTCTCAGTAGTGTGCAAGATATCCCGAGCTGGAAATAAAAACAAGATATTCCCAATTTCTAACGTTATGGACAAAAAGTCAGATACTGTGCCTAACGTGTTACAGGCATGGCCACTCAAACTGAAGTCCTTTGTTAAAGTTGGCTTGTTCCTGAAAATATGTGTTCAGGGAAAGATGATAATCAGACAGTTTGGTGTTCTGAAATCAGTTTCAACCATATAATATATGCCCATGGGAGCAGGGAAAGTTAAATCTAGACAGGCTTAAGTAAGTACTATGAAATTATTATATCTTTTTCCAGGACTCTAACATTCATAGGTTTGAGCTTTCTTCTATTTCTGATTCAGGCCAGAATGAGCACCAGAAAAGGAAAATAATAATAGCAATGAGAGAAAGAGTTGTATTTAAAAGTTGAGATGCTAAAGAGATTTTATGTAGCTTGTGCTGGCAAATTCAAGGCAATCATTACATAATTTAACCAGAATCATCCTCGACTAGGGAAAACTCTATGAAGCAATAATGTGAGCAACGGAAAACATTTGACACTGGTGGAATTATAGGAATGAACGAAGCAGTATTTGGCTTAAACTGTTTAAACACAGCGCTGCCATGGTAAGTGATTACACAGGGCACAGTGGAGTCTACAGTCAAATTCACAGTCTTCTCTCATATCAGTTTATTTTACTCAGAAAATACTGTTTTTCCTTCTTGGAAAGCTTTGCTGGCACCTAGAGAGTAAACAGATTAATATCAGGGTGATAATGGCCTCCAGCAAGCAGAAGAGGCTGTAGTCAGTGGAGGTGCCCTCACCTAAGCCTTCAGTGGGCTGAGGCATGTCCTGACGAACCAGCTGGCTGTCACCCTGAAGAGAATTCCCTGTTAGCTGGTTGAAAATACTACAGCTGGAATTGTTATCCACCCACTTCCTCATACCTGCCCCTCTTCCTGGTGTGATGCTTGCCCTCACACCAGCCTTGGAGGTCCTAAGGCCTAAGGATCCCAACGAGTCATGGGCAGGCACTGGCCACTGCCGCCTTACAGGGACATGGGGAGCAACTCACCAGCACGTGGGCATGCACCAGGCACTTCAACAGGACATGGGCACCCACCGGGAACCTCACAGGCACGTGGGCACCTTGCCAGGATGTGGGCCCCTCCTCTTAGGACCTGGGCACCCACAAGGGCACCTCACAGTCATGGATGCCTGTTCTCTCCTGCCTCACGTCCCACCACGCGTGGACAGCAGCACTCACTTGCACCTCTGCCTTTCAGATGCACGCTCTAGCTGGATTTGCATGGGGAGCTAGAGAAGGCTCTCCTCTTCTTGCCTTTTTCTTGCACCTTCTTCTTGGAGTGCTGGTGCCAGAGCTCTTTCAGGTGGAGGTGGTAGACATGCCTCAGGTGCCTGACCAGCAGGGCAGTGTCAGCCTCCAGCCAGCAGATCATGTTGTAATCAGTGAAGGTGCCCTTTCCCCAGAAGTCTGTTCCCATGGAAGATGAGGCTGGCCATTCCCTTCCCTGGAAATGACAGAGCCAGGGGCACAATGAAGCGGGCGGGGGCTTCGGGGACTGAGAAGTGTCCTGCTGGGCTTGGCTTCCTCTGGAAGAGCTCCAGCCTCGCAGGACTGCTCCAGGCAGCACGTTGGGCTGAGAAAACCTCCAGCAGGCCCCGTATCGTGCTGGGGGCTCCTGGAGGGTTTCAGCCCTGTGGCTTGGTGTGTCCCTGGGGAAGAAGCAGAGGACTCTCGGGGCCTGCTGAGGTTTTATTGCCTGCGCTGGTTTTGTTTATTCATTGCAAGCCTTCTTGACCAAGGCTGTTGTGGTTCCCTGCTCCCCACAACCCAGTCCCTTCCTGTGTGACTGATCTCGATTGCTCATCTGTCCCTGGGGTCTCTTCACTTTTCTCCAGCGGCCAAGTTCAATCCAAGCCCTGCAGAGCAGCCACACAGTATCCCAGGCCCTGCAAAGCAGCCGGGTCATGTCTACCTGGGCAAGGTAGTCCCCAAGCTGGCCTAGAGGGTAGGGCAGGTCAGAGGCCATGCTTTCTGCACCAATGGCTGGTTGCTTCAAGTCCTCAGGAATGACATCCCTCCTGACCCTGACCCAGCCATGGGGCCTGCAAAGGCCAATGCTGCTGGTCCATTCAGAGGCCATGCTGTCTGTGACAATGGGTGGTTGCTTCAGGCCCTCAGGAATGACATCCCTTCTGACCCTGACCCAGCTGGGGAGGATGCAAAGGCGAAGGCCACCAAGGAACAGAGAAACCATGCAGAGAGCCGTGGTCGGGGAGAGAACCAGGCTGAGCATCATCCTGGTCTCTCCTGAGGAAAAAAATCTCAACGTGAAAGCTGGCTTGGGCTGTCACCCTGAGCAGAGTTCAGGCAGTGACCACCAGGACTGAGTGGCCGCCCCGCATGTCTGCACTTGCAAGGATTGTTGATGTGAGAAGCCACAGGCTGATGTCATATTGCCATACTGTGGCATATTGTGCCATATTATGCCATATTGTGGGGCAGGTGGCCATTAGATGTGGGCAAGCTTGTCATGTACCCACTTTTCCTTTAAAGGGGCCTTGTATGTCTGGGAACTTAGATGAGACTTAGACCAGAGCTGCTGCTGCTGGATGGCAGGCCCATGATCCCCTGGTGGGTGGTGTCGCCTCCACCGTAGGCTGCATCCTCTGAGGCTTGAGTGAGTTTTGTATTTGTACTTTGAGCTCAAGTTATGGTTAATTTGTTAAAATTACCTGAACTGCAGAGGATCTCCAATACTAGTTTTGTAAAAGGACCCAATCCGAAGAGGATCCAGGTTAAAATAAAGTTTTGATTATAACAACAACTTTTTGCGTCACTGTTCTACTGAGGATCCCCAATTAACCTGCCTGTCCCTATAGCATTTGGTGACAGAATTAATTGACATAATCAGCAGGATCCTTGGGTTAGAATGATGACTGATTCCCCTGATAAATGGTATCTGTTGAAAAACGGTTTTATGGAAAATGTATGGCAAGATCCTAAGTGGGATAAGGAGTGACTAAAGGCAATAAGCCGTGATCTGAAAGCTGTATGGAATGAATTCAGTAATTGGAAGGATATGTATAAAGTAAAGAAAGACAGAGGGAAGGAATGGATGTGCATGCTGTTAGCTGCAATATGCACAATTGAGAACTAATGGGCTAAGAAGTTAGAAGAAGAATTAGAAAGTGGAAGAGTGAATTTTCAACAAAGGATTGAGAATTTAATCTAAATTAAAGGCTGGTGGCGAGTCTGGGAAATGGGCACATCTCGAAAAAACAATTGGTGCCACAGGGTATAGAGAAAGCAAGAAAACACCGTGAAACGTTATTACAAAGTAGCAATCTAGACCCCATAAAACTCTGCACAGCTATGCATGATAGCGACTGGGATGAAGACATTTGGAATAGGCCAGACGGGTCTGATGAGGGATTAAGTAAAGTAAGTGACTCTGTACCAACACGGCCCTTGATTAAACAAGAAATCACTACTGATGACCCACTTGGAGATGAACCGCAGAGATGGGATACCACTGAAGTTCATGATTTTAATACAGGTGATCTGTGAAAAATTCAGATAATGTGTCAAGAATGACCTGGGGAATCAATAGTTGAATGGTTGTATCAACTTTGGTGTGACAGGGCAGGAAGAGTGGCTATTTGCGAGAGAGGCAGAACTTTTAGACCTAGGCCCTGGAATTTTTCTCACCCCCCAAGAAGATGCCGCTCAGACCTTATGGACTCTATCTATTAGATGGGCATGAGAAGTCCATTATCAAGACTGGGGTCAGGAATCCATGTTCTCTTGTCAGGGCCCAGATGAATTGCAGGCAGCATTGTTACAAGTGGCTGTTGTAACATTGCATTGAGCTGAAGCCCAAAGTGATGAACCTAGTCCTTGGGACGTTCCTGCTATGTCCCCTGATTTGAGATCTGGGATGTTGGGATGTTGGATGTTGGGAAGGGTGCTGTGGGAACAGGAAAATTAGGTATTATGCAGATACATCAGAGGCTACATGCAGAAATCTTTCCACAAGTGCTCCAACACTTGCATTTTGCAAATGCAAGAACTAAGCCCTGACAGTTAAGACCCTGAATGGCGTCAGGTCTTAATCATCTTGGCCTGACCTGGAAGCTGAATGAGTGCTCCATGAGACCAATGGACTAAGCCAATCAAACAAAACAAGACTGTTAGCAAATTTATCAACCAAACTGAGAGTGAGCGAGCCATGCAAAATGAGTAGTGGTGCGCCTGTCTAGGTCAGGGGTACGCTCACAATTTACTTCATGTTTATAAATGACAGGACAAGAGGAAAAGGCCTCAAATTGCACCAGGGGAGGTTTAGATTGGATATTAGGAAAAATTTCTTCACCAAAAGGGTTGTCCAGCGTTGGAACAGGCTGCCCAGGGAAGTGGTTGAGTCACCATCCCTGGAGGTATTTAAAAGACGTGTAGATGTGGTGCTTAGGGACATGGCTTAGTGGTGGGCTTGGTAGTGTGAGGTTAATGGTTGGACTCGATAATCTGAAGGGTCTTTTCCAACCTAAATCATTCTATGATTCAATGAATACAAGTACAGAATTTGGGTCAAATTCTGGTTTTAATTGCATCTGTGCAAAACTGTTACTCACAAGCTCTGCCTGCAAGCTAACTGAATCAGAAGGTCATGTTTGGCCTATGGGAATGGGAATTTAAAGCCATTATCGTCCCCCTGGAAGGTTACTGTGAAGCCTGCTACAAATTCTGCTGGTGCTTTTGCAGTCCCCAAGGGACTGCATTTTTTCTGGAGTCTGATAGAGACTTGGCTCCTATCACCATTTTAATGAGCAGTCCTTTCCCGTATGTAATGACTCTTGGAGCAGCTAGAATAGAAACTTCATTTGTTAACCACGCTGAATAGCTTTATGAATGAACACAGCAAGAAAGATCTGTGGTACCACTTCTATTCTGCAGTTTCTCAAAACAGCATTGCCCTTTACAAAGGGGGAAGGTTGGAGGCAAAATGTGAGGTATAGAACAGATTTGCAAGTTGTCACAATATCTGGGATTGTTCAAAGATGAGGTTTCCTTTCAGGTGCCTCTGGATAAGGAATTCTCTTGTTTACTTTTATCACGCCAGATGTCACCAAAGTAATTTTGATGTTCAGTGGCTAACGTGAAAGTTTTAAAGTGTAAAGCTGTGCCAACAAAATATTTGAAGAGAACAAAGGCCGCTTCAAAAATAGACTTGGATCAATAGCGGCAGAGTTCATTAAGATGACAATTTCTTTATTATGTTAGGGAAAGGAATGATAGTTTCATTAGTAATAAAAGGAAAATTCCCTAAGAGTTTAAAGCTTACTGTATTAGTGTTTATATTACTCGTAAGGAATTGATATTTAGGCCTTTTTCTTGGCTTTATCCTAGTTGCTAGGTAACAGAGATGCCTGTGACATGCTAATCTTTAAGGATCGAGATGTAAGAAAATTATAGTGTGAATGATTGCTCTTTTTTCAACTCCACTCTAGGAAAAAGAGGAGCTGAGAGAACACACTTTTAACAGTACTTGGAAGAACTCTGTCGAGGTTACGGGGACCTCCGTCTGCTCCCCTCCGATGAATTTTTAACATCAAGTGACTGGAAGAATAAAGTTCTTTTCTCACATTCCCTGAAAATGACTGAAACCAGCACAAAGGCAAATGACCACCTCATTTGCACCTCTGTGGTGGGCGCTGGGCTCCTGGTGCCCTGCTCTTCTCCCAGCCGCCTTTCCAACCCCAAGCACCTTGTCCCACCTTCCCCCCGTGGTTCCCGCAGGTTCCGTCCCACCACCCCCTTGACCCGGGAAGCAGAAGGGATCGCCAAGGTCAGGCAGCACAGCTGCACTTTTGCTCCCTGGTATCCAGCTGCCAGAGTTCAGCTTTGAGATTTACGGGTGAGGCAGGCTGCAGTGGGTTTTTCTTTCTCCCCCATGCTCTGGTGGGTTGTCAATCACTCATCAAAGCAGACGAAACAGTGGCAGAAGCAGGTTTTAATGTCATCAAGCACAAGTCATTAACCTTAACTAGACAAGAGAAACAGCCTTCAGGGATCCATTGTTATCTCTAAAGGAGATGGAGGAAATGAAAATGTGACGTGTCTCTGTGGGGTCTGTAGATCTCTGAGTTCATTTCTTTTAGTGCCTTAGGAAAGGAAAACAAAGATGGATTTCAGCTTTTAGTGCTTTGCTACTAAGATTAATGGTTTGTAGTGCTCATAACAACTATATTATTCTTGTAACAATAAGAATTATTATCTAATGGCTTTCACATTGTGCTCCCCTTGTGCTCGCAGCTTTGGTGTATCTGTCACAGACCTGCTTGGTTGGAACAAGGATAATGAATGGTTTACTTGACAAATTCCAACTTTCTGCTGGCAAGAAGCAAATGCCTTTCTCAGGTAAAGGGATCAGCACGGTATTTTGAGGGCTAGCTCTTCTTCTGTTGATTGCTGGGACCTCATTCTGCCCCTTGTTCATGTTGTTTACAAAGGTTTCCACAAAGGCAAACTGACTTCAGCAGACATTTCACCACTTAACTTGCAAAGAGACATCAGCAAAGGCAACAGACTAAGGCTGTCTCTGAACAGTTTCTTGTGAACTGTTCAGAGTTCACAAGAAATGTGAACTCCATTGTGTCCCTGTAATTGGTTACACAAGTCACATGTATCATTTTTGTTCCACAGACATAGCAGTGTAACTCTAAGAATTACACTACAGTTACAAAGATTTTTCTAATTCAGATAAAAATAATTTGATCATTACTTTTTAGAACAACCTGTATGTGAGGATCCATACCCATTCACAAGTAAACAAAAGAAACAGGGCAGGAGGGACTGAAGCCAGATCTTTTATATTTGTATTTATATAATATTTGCAGAGATCCTTAGCTAAATAACTGGAGGATGTAACTCATAAAGTGCCAAGGCACATTAAGTCAGGTATTGCAATACCTGTGTTGTGTTTTAAATGCCTGGTTCCCAGAGGGAAATCCCAAACCCAGAGTTAGGCATTTACCTCTCCTAAGGAGCTGACATTCATTAAGATGAATCCCAGCTCTGATTAGGCAGTTACATAAATACAAGCAATTAGAAATTGCACAGAAAAGTGTCTCAACTCACTCCCTTTTCAGAAGTTGAGTTCCCACTTCAGAGCTAACAGCAAGCACCTCCAGCCCCTTGGGATCTGGAGCCCACATCTTTTCTCCTACAGCTCCCTTTTAAAGAACTGGGGAAAAAAATTTACTCTTTTTGTCTGTCTCTCTGCAGGAGTGAGAGATGAAGATCCCTCATCCCACAGGCTCTCACCTAGGAAGTGGGAAGCTGGGACGTCAGTCTCTCCTACTCTGCCACAGCCAAAACCTCACCACTCTCCTCAGCTCCTTTTTCTCCTCTAGACCCCCAAAAGGTTCATTTAAAACATGAAAACAGCTGTGACACGTGCTCTCAGGGAGGTGCAGTCAGGGCATTGCTGGGGCTGTATCTCCAAGGCTGGATGGTCCGGATGCCTGGAGAAGAAAGTGGGTGTAAGGCTGCTCCTGCCAAGGTTGATGGAGACAGCCCTGTGGGGACCAAAGGACCTTCAAAGTCACAAAATCCAAGGGCTTTGCTCTGTAACTTTAAGTGTTAACCCAGGTCACTTCACCTCCCGACAGCAGGATGGTAATCTGGGGGTTTAATTAACATCCTCCTACAATCTAACCAGTCAGAGGGTAACCACTGAATTTGGCTCTTTGTCTTGCAGCTAATGGGAACTACTGGCAGGTCTGGGAGGATTTATTCAGGTTGTCATAAAATCTAAGTACTGCAAGAAATTAGGAATACATCTTTATTGCTTCCAGATCAGGCTAAAAATACAAAAAATCTTCCCAGTTCATAAGAAATTATTGCAGGTTTTTCATTTCTTCCCAGCTTAATATAAAAGGAAACTCAGTATAAGATCTCTTATATGCATCGTTTTATACTGCATCATTAAAAAAGACTGAGCAGATTCTGCTCTATTTGAATTATACTACATTTTTATGCACGTATTGTCCAAGCAGGTAGATGAATATACACAGAGTGAATCACACATGCACAAGCCACTACTTTTTTCCAGTCATAAATATATCTTCCTTTGGGACTATTATTTTCTTTTATATAAAGCTAGTCCCCCAAAATATACAAATTCTCTTTAGGTAATCAGAATGACATGGAGTGAAATCCTGAATGATTTAACAAACTGCATAGAGCCATTCAGTCTGATTCTCCATTGTACACTGCAAACGATGTAAAATGAAGGTGAGTGAAATCATAGCCTGAATTTTTCATACTTGGCTTGTGGAGAATGATTGTTCAAAGTGAAAAGTCAAAGACATCGAGCTTTTGGCAGAATGAGGATCATGGAAAGGATTTTGCCCGTTATGCCCATTATGATATTGGTAAACATATACAATCTCCATGACTGCAGCTGCTGATTGGACAAGAGTTGCAATGAACAATAAAGACGTCATTTTGCATTATCTGGATCTGTAAGAAATTGCCCATTTAAGGGTCTGGGTTTTTTTAAGTATAGAGTAGGATAAGGTATACTCCTGTAACATGTTTCAAGAGATAACGTATGCACTTCATTTCTCTTGTTTCAATTAAGATTTTCCATTTAGATCTGCAATATATTTGAGTAATACAGCCACTGTAATCCTTTAAATTTATAAATATGTACACATACCTATGTATCTGCCCAGATATATAAATATCTGTCTATCTATCTAGAACTATCTATCTGTGCAGACACAGATAGCCACAGCATTTACAGGATGGCATGTACACGTGTATCTATCTCCAGGCAGGCCTGAACCACACACATCTTCTCAAACATTCAGACTAAACATCAGAAACCTTGTAGCCTGTAATCTATGAGAACACTCATCATTTCAAGCTTGCCATGTCATCAAAACTTATTTTTCATTTGAAATTATTTATTTTTATCACAAAATATTTGCCACTTTTTAACAATAGGTGTTACACAGTTGCTTTATTGTTATTAATAATTATTCATACTAGCTGGTGCAAATATGCACAGTGATACTAACCACAGATTAGCCTGCTTACATCTTACCTTCATCTTGCAAAAGACTGGTCGCTTCTTACCCTAATGAAGCTGTTATACAATTCTATATTTCTCACAGATATATAGGAGCCCAGTAATACTAGCTGATGGCATCATTCTAAGGGCCTGCTGAACCAGCTTGTTCAAACCCCCATTCACAGTAGTTACTACAAAAAATGCAGTAATTCAGCTTCTTTTTTTAACAATTAGGAAACTTTCTGCACTCTTTTTTCCTGGGTCTAAATTTTGTTTTCCAGTTTTGCACTTTCATGAGCATTCAATATTTGCCTTCATTTTTCCTCTGGACCAAAGAAAACAGCAATGACAAACTGGCTTTAAGGTTTTCTCTTAAAATCTGAACACCTCCTTTTCCTGGGCCTAGGAGGGTCCCAGTGTAGCTTAGGCTGTCGCAGTGGAGTTACAATGGGGACCTGAGGGAAATAAAGTCATTTTATACTGTTTTTTGAAGCAGTGCAGGAGTCAGTTGGTGAGCATCATGCTGACCAACATGCTGAGTGATGTTCATCCCAGAGGAGCTCCCTTAGGCCCAGTTAGTTCCTGCATTGTAGATTAGTGGATCATAGCAGAAGTGGTAGGTGATGCACTCTGATTGGTGCCAATAAATGACCACAACTTGAAAGGACTAGATTCTTTCCTGAATGAATTGGGAAAGACTTTTGCTGTGACCTGAAATGCTTTCGTGCAACCATAAGCCACCTTCTTCGTGACCTGGAAACAGCCTCTATCAGAGGCTTTTCAGAAGATGGGGTCATTCCAATGCAGTCTGTACTGTCAAAGGCACCAAATCAGTCCTGAGTGGCCAGCTGCATGCCAAAACAGGAGCTGCACAGTGCCTTCATTGTAACCTAGAAATTTATGTCAGTCACCATGGAGGTTTTTGTTGATTACCGCTGAAGAAACCTCAGTCACCTACTCCACCACACTCAGTCAGGCTGCTTTGTCAGCTCTCAGGTTGTTAGTTCAATTGGGAAACAAAGGAGGACAAAAGCAGTTAAACTTTATTTATGTGGCTGCAGCCAGAAGGACTGAAAATATTTTTATTTTGCAGGCACCACTTGTAAGTGCATGCTTTGGCAGCCCTTTGGTTCAGAAGACAAGGCTGTAGTGGAGAGACAGCAGGTGACTGTGTACTGTTACACCAGGGGCTCAGAGGAAACACACAATTGCTAGGTACACCCAAAAAATAAAATCCTCCGCAAAAAGCGCTTTGCGAGCACAGAACTTAGAGCTACAATAGAGACCGTCACGAGGAAAATCACACCCGCTGTTCGGTGCCACTAGAGCAAAGCCAGGTCTGTGGCTATCAGACCTCATCTTTACAGACCCCCGTTTTCCTTGTATAACTCTTCTATCCATCGTCCCTTCTCTGTGCCTACCCACTGTCCCCTTTTCCCAGTCTGATTCTTTAGGGTTTTCCACCAATCTCTCTCCTCAATTTCAACTTCAATGCAATTTTCTGTAATACTTCAGTTCCTCTCTTGGGTCACCCGACAATAGCAAACACAGAGACACCAGACTTGTGAATCATCATGGAGACGTGCAGAGTGCTATATACCTGCTCTGCTAATCTACTTCTTTCTAAAAGCAGGCTGAGATAGTGATACTAATAAGGATTCGAACATCTGAATCATTTGAAGATTAGAAGATGTGCATAACTCAGTGTTCAGCTCTGAAGAAAGATGAAGGGAATTGCTGGGTTTTGTCCTGACATGCACATTCACACCCACACATCACACATCTCATTGGTTTAATTTCAGATTTAAGAGATTAAAAGGGCAGTCTTTAGCTTGAGAGATGCAAAATTGGCCTCTATTTCTAGTACCTGCATAAGGTATTGCAAAAATGAATGAGTGTAATTGGGATGGAGGAGCTTTTCCTCTAAGAGAATATGCTTGTGTTATTGTTTTTCTATGATTAATGACAAATCTGTCAACTTGACTTCTTAAGCACCTAGTAATAACAAGTCAGCATTCATATGTGATACTGGACAAAATAAAATTCAACGAGGAACCAGAGGGTTTTTCATGTTCCTAAGGGGAAAATTATTTTAAAAATTCTGGAAAGTACTTTTACCTTTTCCTTTTCATTTGCTTTGACTGATTTTGAGGCTTTCATTCTCCTAATGATGACCAGAGGCAAAAGCAGATGACAGAAGATTCTCATGTCAGGCAGAGCAGGTTCTGCTGATCACAGAAGAGAGACTTAATTAAAGCCCTGTCACTAGAACGGTGCGGTTATTTGTCACACAGGAGAGATTCTTTGACACAGACATATTTGTACAGTCCATTGGTAGAAGTTCAGGGACAAGCACCCAGCCCCTCATCTGCAGGCAGTTTTCACAGCAAGTGTTGATGTCAGTTCATTGTGAAATTTGAATGCACCAATCAATGAAGTAACAAATTTAAGTCAGACTATTGTTCCCAGCGGAGAGAAATTTCTGGCTTGAAGGAAGATAAATATTACAAATCCAAGAAAATCTGATCCTGGAAATATTTTTATAACATGCCTGTGAGGCTTTCAACTCAGGTTATCATTTTCTGATGAAGAATGAGATAGTTCCCACTCTCTGAAGTATGAATTTTAGATTGATTCTTGAACTTAAGTAATCCTTCAGCTAGTTTTAACTCTTCTTTGAATTTTAGAAGTTTATTCCCAGTAATGTATTTGACACCAATTTTGAATAGCCAGTTCAGAACCTGGAATAGTCAAAAGTTTCTGCCTTTGGAGCAGTGGAATACTACATTTAGAAGAATTGCATATTAAGTCTGTGTAATACATTGTTCTAGTTACCATGACTACCTCTAATAAATGTTTGTATACCTCAGCAGTGTCTACATCCAGTTAAAAACCCTTTATTGACATTCGCTTCCTGCTGCATTTGGCACAATAAACTGAAGCCAGGAACAATTATGATTTTAAAGGAAACAGATATCTCATGTTCACACTTTCAAACCTTTTTTTTTCAAAATCCCAAGTGGTTAGAGTAGCACATACACAATTAGAGCATGCACAATGACTTCAGTCATTTATGGAGCAGCCAGTAGGAGGGCTGATGCCTGATTTGTGCATACAAACACATGCTCAGGAGAGCTTTAGTACCCGGCTTGGTAGCGTTAGTTGTGTTAAAGTACAGATTCCTATGCAACATGCAGCACAAAAGGTTTTGTGAGTCCTACTTCATGTATAATTATTTTGCCTGAAAATACCACAGGCAATGCATAAAAGTTGAGACTGTACTTTAAGGAACAACTTCTTCACAACAAGGGCAGCGCAGCACCGGAGCAAGGCTGCCCAGAGGAACGTAGGATCTCCATCCCTGGAGGCTTTCAGGACTTGGCTAGACAAAGTCATGGCTGACCTGATCTGGTGGTGGCAACAGACAACCATTTTGTATGGGAGGCGGTACACATTGACCACTAAAGTCTCTTCTAAGCAACATTTTAATGACTTCTGTCTGTTTTTTAAAGTTAAGAGATCCTATTATATGAACGGGATGCTGTCAGTTTAATATTCCCATGCATTCACATAGCTGTATACATGCACACATATGCTTACACATGCAGAAATTGCAAGTAGATACACAATCTGTACTTTTAAGAACACGAAATATGCATGCATTTTCATTCATACCTCTGCAGACAAGTAAGTTCCAAAACAGGACTTCAAAATATCCACTTGGCATATGTGTGTGTATTATTTTTGCTCAGTTGTGGTTGTGGCCTCCGCTGGGGTTTGCAGGATGATTCAGAGAAGGGAGGGTTGCAAAACGTGGAGTGCAGTTGTCAGCAGCAGCTCAGGTCCTCCAGGGTGGAGGCATGAGTGTGAACAGCTGCTGCAGACATTTTAGCTGGTGCTTACTCTCCTGCCCAGGAGGAACTGAATGTCTGCTGGCTCAGGAGACGGCACAAAGATAAGATAAAAGTGTGTCACATTTTCTAGGGGTTTGAGAGGTACTGATGTTATCTGCCTCTTGCAGTGCAAAACTTCTGAGTTTTAAGGCTAGATGCATTGGATAGTTTTATTAACATTGGACTCCAAGCCTCCATAAGGGTCAGATGGTTTTGACAACTAGACCAGGCTGTGAGTAAAGCGTGTTCAAAGAGGAGTAGCTCTTTTGAGCAACCTCAATAAATCTTTGGGTATCTGGAATGCAATGAGAAGGGGAGTACGCCTCTGTGGAACAAGGCCAGTCTTCCATTAAGTGAATTTTGCTGTGCTGGACTGATGTTAATTTGCACTGTACATTTTGATGGGAAGAAACCATCATTTTAATTGAAAAGCTGGTTTTGCTCTAAGTCTCTCAGACGCTGCAATGCCACTTGGAGAAAAATTAACCTTTGGGCCACAATTTCTTGTTCTTTAGTCAAAAGTAAATACTTCTAGAAGTTTGATGAAGTCTGCTTTAAGATGCACATACAATAAGCATTTTATCTGCTTTCAGAAATATTTGCTAGCCTCAAGACACTTAAATTGTAGATTTAATCACCTGTGTATAAAGTTTACAGAAAAGAGACAAATCCCGCAGATCTGATATGTTTAGCACACTCACTACCCACAAAACTGGTGGCCAATATGTCTCCTTAAGGATCTGTTTCAGGGTTTCCTTATGTAGAAATCTTCCAGCAGCCAAGTAAGCAGCAGTGGCAATGCAGCATAAAAATTGTTCAAACACTGACTAGCATTTACTGTTATGACTGAAGTGCAGCACTGGATAGAAATGTATTGTTAATATATTTGTAAAATTCAAAATTTACTTAGTATTAGTGTTGTCGTTCTAAATACTGTTTGCTCCCATCTCTAAATCCTTCCTCATAAATCCTTTTGTTTCCTGTCCTCTATTGTCAGCCAACATACTCCTTGCAAAAGTGAGCTTGGGCTCCCTGGTGCACACCAAATCACACACCTTTTCAGTCACCTCTCCCTGATCCCTGATATTTCTGGCTCAGTGCAGTTCTTCCTCTTCCCCAGACCTCAGTTCTCCAACACATCCCACCTACCTCAGCTGTTTTTTGGCAGAAGGGGGACAGTGGGAACTGGCAGCTGGCAAGCAGCAGCTCCCAGCAGATGCGCAGCACAGGGAAGGAAGGAAATTCTGCAGCAAATGGTGCAGATGGAGCCTGACCCTATTGTGTTCACTTGGCCCTGCCATTCAATGAGCAAATCCTTTCCTTAGCTCTGAGCAGCTCTTTCTGTGGCTGCTGCAAACCCAAGGCTAGTCAACAACTCATTACACAACTGGACACTAAGAGTTTGCTTTCTTAAATGTCAGACTTGCCACAGGTTTAGTCTGTCATGAGGAACAATAGCTTCTGCAGGTATGAAGAAGTAACCCTTAGAAACAGTAAAATAACGGGAAATTACTAAGAGTTACTTTAACAAGGTGTTAGGTAGGAGGCATTCCAGATGAAAATGCCTGAGCGTCTTTTTTTTTTTTTTTATAAACACAGCTATCTTATTGCCAGATTCCTGGCAAGCAAGGCATACAAGCGTATATTACACGTAATATGCAACAAGCTGTGCTAGCAAGCAAAAAACAACCCAAAAAGTCTAAAATCTATCTTCAGAAAACATCAGAAGAGAGCTTTTATATTAAATTGTAGTGTTACATCCTCATAAAATTCCCTCTAAGACAATTTATTAAATAATATTTTCTATTCAGCCTTAACCTACAACTTCCTGTTTACTTGGAATTGTAGTATGTGGTTTATTTTCAGTCTTGTGTTTGGTTTTTTTCTTTTCTTTTTTTTCCAAATTACTTCAATTACTTGTAGAACCTGATAGGGAAGTTTGTTGCAAGAACAAAGTTAATGAAGGCAGCAGAACTTGATTCCTTACAGAATTAGAAAACTGTGTCCATGGAAACAAAAAGAGAAGTAAAACCTGAGATTCCCCTTTTCTTCTCTGCTGTATGACATGACGAGAAATAATCACTGCAGTGATATCTGAGGACAAATATTTTGTTGTAGCAACTCCAAGGCATGAGGTTCCAGGAAACTAGCATCAGACGAGCTCCAAATGATGACACATACTAAAAGGTAACACCTGCCATTTCCCCAACTACTGTGTCTTGGCATGCAGTTTTGCGACGAGTATCCCTACGCTATTGGTCTGTGGGTTTGTATTGGTTTTGTACAAAAACAGAAAATAGTTTTGGTACCAGCTTGTGGAAATATTTCACGATAGCTCTTTAAACCATGAATTAATGCATTACCATAACTTCAATGTTGCTAATGTCCCAAACATGGTTTGGGAGGTTATCTCCCTCCCACAGCTACTTACTTACATTTTATTTGTTATTGTAATCTAGAAGGTTACAGCACATTTTGTGATGATATGTCAGCAAGCCTGATCTGGGGTGTTTTTTTTCTCCAACTGTGCTTTTTATCTTCCCAGATTTTTTCATATTCTATTGAGAACTGTGTGCACATATTAGTTCTCTCTCTCAGAAGAATGCTATATTTATAGTACATATTTCTAAAATCTTTGTTTAAAGAAACACCGTCTTAACAGGATAACTCTCCTCTTTTATTTCCCTCTGACATTACTCCCAACAGCCTTTTAACGTCTTCCATACTCTTCTTTAGAAATGTTGGCTTCCCATCCTTTTACTTTCGCAGAGAATACAGACCTGCTTTCCCTACTCTTTTTTAATAGGATGTTTTTTCTGAATCGCTCTTGGAGCAGTCTACTGAATCTTCTCTGTTGCCACAGATATAAGCTAACCTTCTCTACTTTAATAACTTGTGGCAGTCCTTTCATTTTAAACCTATGAAGCTTTAAATCCATTTGGGAAATTTGGAGGAATGATTTAGCAAACGTAGTCACAGCTATGAAACATGAGTCACACTGAGGTAAAATACACACACACACACACACCACACACATACACATGCATACTGGTCATGAAGAGAGCAGTTTGATTTAATTTTAGTGACCAAAAGCTAAGCCTCATCACCTACTCCAGGTAGGGTTTTGCTCTCAAAACTTTCAGTTCTTCCAAACTGGGACCGTAGGGACAAAAGGCCCAAACTTCATTTGACCAGTAGCAAGAAACTAAACGCTCAGACTCCACAAGACTACTGTGCAGCTACTGTTTTTTTCTTTACTTTTTCAGCTAGTCAACCCAGTCCAGCCATTCCTTCCTTCCTTCAACTGTCTTGGTACCTCCTGTAACAGCAACCGTGCTCATTTAAAATGCAGAGCCCATTTATCCAGCTGTACTCCCTGATTGCCACACCGGTAGTGATCTGAAGTGTGATTCTATCTAAGAATAATCTGAATAACTAGATGAAGTACAAGTCCAGCAAATGGTCAGCACACGAATGTCAGTAAGGTCTTCTCTGATTTAAAAATCAGTGTTTTCTCATTCATCTGCCCAATTGACTGGAACTGAGCAGGAGATACTGAGCTATAGCAAAAGTGATGGTAATTTTCCATTAAATTATGCTGGGTAGCTTGAGCTAACTTAGTTGGAAAAATGCCCTGTACTTTGTCCTAGTCTGAAAAAATCCCTAAAGCTGAGTCTAGAATTGGCAAGACTTCAGAAGTATCTTCTAAGTGCACCAAAAAAACCTGTCTACCCCGTGGCAGTGATTAATTTCCTTTACATAGACTTCAACATACATCTTCTCCTGAAAGAAACAAATGAGACAGATACTTATGCTGTAGCAAGAGTATATCTGGCTAAAAATGCTCCATAATCATACCTTTTTCAACTCTGAGCGACCTCATCTTTTAGATATCTTTGGGATATCTTCTACGGGAAGGTTGGTATCTGTCCTTTAATGGAGATTATCCAAACACTTCTTCACACTATTTGAACATAGTTCATTTCTAACCTCAGTGGGTCATTGACTTCATTGCAGTTATCATCAGAGATGCCCAGAATGGGTGCTAAACAACATATCTCCCCAACTGGAAGCAGCATTAGTTATGCTACTGCAATGCTCTCCTTGGGCTAATTAGCCCTGATTCAGGGGCACAACATTGTGCTAACAGCTGTGTTGCTGCCAAGGTCCCCAGATAACTCACATGCAGAGCTAGCTCATGTACCTGTGCTCTCTAGACAAATCCATAGTGTAGTTTTTTCACTTGCACTCCATAGAAAACTTTAGAAGTCCAGGATTATGAAGTCCTTGGCTTCCCTTTAAAATTCTTTCTGGCAATTCCTCCAATTAGTCATGTGTGACTTCATATTTAATAGCTATAATTAAATCATAATTTATCCTGTGCTTTAACTGCGATCTACATGAACAGCTTTGCTTTCCCTAATAGGATAGTTACTCAAGTCAATAGTTTCTTGGCTATTCCATAGAAGCAACTCACATGGTAAAAGCAAGATTAACTTCTGGAGAGTGCTGAAACATTCCTCTTTCCAAAGGACGGTTAAAGTATTTGAACTCGTTTATTTGCCTGGGGACAACAACAAGAAGTCTTCCTGGCGCAAGAGCTTTATTATTTCTCCTAGCTTTTGCTTCTTTCAGCTTGCTTCTGGTAACATCTCAATTTCTTTGAGTAATTCTGCTTCCTATGGAGGAAAAAGAAAATTTCCTGTATCTACTCCTTTTCTTTACCTTATATGGTGAAAATTCCTGTAATGTTTTAGCAATGTCTTTACAAACAAATTGCCACCTTTTGGAAGTCTGATAGCCTCTTTCAGATGTTTCCTGTTTTTCCTATAATAAAAATGACTGATGTGTTATTGATTTCTGTGCAGTCTTGCTTTCTGTTAGTACCACCTGGTTTACAGCTATGCCACCATGTCACTGCTAAAGTGACACTCTGCTTAGGCTGACTGCTGGAAGGTGAGACTGGTCCTGTCTCAAGAAGTGCAAACAGACCACACACATGGGGTACCAAAGGCCAAACACACTATGAACTTGACTGTGACTACTCAGGAAAGTCCACTCAGAGCAAAGGGAGTGGAGCCATGCCTCAAAGCATACCCAATACCTTGACCCATAGATCATTCTTTCATTGTGCTATTGCTTTTTTTTTTTTTTTCCTCATTTTTCTATCTTTAAGGTCATTCCAGACAAGTTACAATGTTTCTCTTTATCCTTTGACATTCAGGCCCTAAATCATGATTATAACAATCTGAAAACCAACTTTCAAATCTATCATTAATAATCATTTTCAGCAAAGGTACCAAGCACATAGAACACAGAGTAAAAACAAGAAAAGGTGAGTATTCTTGGGCTTCATTCTTGACTTTTTTTTAAAATCTTGCTAGCTTTTTAAAATTCATCTCAAATTACTCATCTTTCTTTCCCCTGGCTGCTGGAAAAGGGTCCTCTCCTAATTTTTTTCCCTCCCTGGCCAGTTCTGCTGCTTTTAGAATTCTCTTTCATCTTTATTTCCCCATCCTTGAACAAAATAGTTAACACTATTAAGTTCGAGGTTTGCTTAGGCATGATTATCCACTGTAATCTTCGTTTACTAGGATATTCTTGATCAAGGTCCATATTTTAACTTTCCTGCAAACTTCCCTAATATCCCTTTATCTATCTAACCATTTAGCAACAATTCATCATGATGAAAAATTTATCAGTTCAAATGACAGTTATTTCCTACTTTGTCATAAGTTATTTATTTTGAGACTGTGCATCTTTCACTTTTCAGTCTGCCATTTTTCTACATTTTCTTTGTTAGCTATAAAAACATTATCTGGTTGATGTTTTTTCTTTGGCAGGCAAAGAACAGAACGCTAAAGTATAAGAACTGATATACCTTGGTTGATCAAAAGTTTACCTAGCCCAATCTACCAATCTTGGTAATGGCTAGCAAAAGTTGTTTAAGGAATAGCAGAAGCATATGCAATTAGTTCAGTGTTCTTTCCCCAGGGTATCCAACCTGCTTCTGACAGTCAGCTTACGGACTTCCTGAGCCAGAGGTTCCACTCAAAATAGTTGGGAAGGGCTGTTCTTGCAAGAATTTGTCTGATCCGTTTTTGAACACATGTAAACTTTTGGCTTCCAGAACATTCTGTTCTGCTATGTATGTATATGCTGCGTGAAAACAATTCCTTTTTTGTGTGTGTTTTAAACCCAATCACTTCATTGGGTATGCTCTCGTTTCCAAATTGCTACAAATAGTGAGTCATGGTTCCAAATTTTTCTTCCCTTCACCATATATGATATTAGAACTTCTTCCATAGGCCCCCGCTCCTTTTTAAGCTCAAATCCTCACCTATTTAATCTTTATTTATCTGGAAGGAGGTGAATAATCATCTCTAAAAGGCATCCAGGAACACCTCAAGCAGACCCGCAGAGTATTTGATTGGGGGACCAACGCTCAGGTTCCAAGCACAGCCTCTCAGTTGTAAGACAGGTGGTGGTGCTCTGCATCACTCTCCAGCCATCCGTGCGGCTCACTTCTGGACTTAATATAATGTCTTTAAAGTCTGAAAAGTGTGGGGTTGCTTTGCAGCTTACCCTGTCAGAGGAGACTTAAGCTGTAAGCTGTGCATCAGAGTCAGTCATTTTGCGAAAATTCGTAAAGGGAGAGCACAGCACAGCATGACAAGATCCTTCAGATCCAGCACATCTGGAGCTGAACTGAGCTTTTGGGACATGCAGGTAAGCAGACAGGGAAGCGCCTACTTAGTACTCAGCCATCTTTCTGTTACCACATTGCTTAAGAAAAATGTGTAATTACTCCAGCAAGCAGTTTTACATGATATGTAGGCAGACTGTCTGTGCTACACTTTAACAGCCTCTAGCTATAAATAACATTATTAGGAAAGCACATTGCCTTAGATGGAGAGAACAGAGATAATCACCTTTCTGACTGTCTAGAAATATATTTAGATTTCATGTTTAAAGATTAAAAATAGACTCAACAAATGCATTCAGTTTTAGACATTGGGTTAAGCTTCTTACCAAACGATACAATTGACACAATAATGCCAACAGTTTATTAAAAGTTTTTAAAAACTCATTAAAATGCTGGTCAACAATCTGAGACCTTAAAAGGCTCTTTAATTAAAAGGTGAAAATTAGGGCTGTGACAGATTCGTTCCAGGAGGTAAAACACAAGTGGCTGAGACAGCTACTCCCCAGCTGCGTATACGTACCTCCCTCCTGATGGACACCAGTACCCCGAACCTGGGACAGCTGAACCACCACAGATTTCAGCCTGGGTTTCCACCCAGTATTGGGGCTGGTTTATATAAAATGCCAGCCTGCAAATTCTGGCTGATTTTGACAGGGACATTCTGTGTGACTCCCTGCCATGTCAGGGATGTTACGGGCTAAAGCCGTGTCTCTGCTGTCCCTGTCCCAGGATCAGATGGTGAGGCTACTTGGCGTGTCCTGCACTGTCCTCTTCCTGGAGCAAAATAGAAAAGCAGTGGCTGCAGCCTATCGCTCATGTCTTTCTTGCCCTCATACCTTCAATTCCTCCTTCTTTATGTTGTGGGAAGAAAGACCCTGAGCCCTGAGCCCCATGCCTCTGTTTCTGCTTTCACTTCATTGTGCCCGTTCCCTGCTTCAAGCACCATTGGCTCATGGACATGCTGGCCTGCTGAAAAGGCTGAGTGTCCCACCTGGCAGAGCATAACCTGGAAAGCCTGAGAGCCATTTCCCCAGTGAGCATCTCCCCAGGAAGCTGTGTAACCACACAGCATGCAGCTCCCTATGGGTAGCCACTTTAGCATACCTTCTGACCCAAGAAAGTGGATATAGCTTTGTAGTAAGCTAAATGAGCAAGTTTTCACTGAAGCCACGTTAACCCAGCCACCCTGCCCTCTTGCAGTGCGTGGATGTTGATCCCACAGCTTTCACGAGCATTGTTAGGATGCACAGAAAGGTCTGCACTGGGTATCTGTGGTGGACACCATCAGGACCATTAAAGCTCTTTACGCTGTTTCTTTCGGTTTGATCCATTGAAGATCCAAGCAGCCTCAGAAACTGCAGCATTGCTCTGAAGCCTGCCAGCCTGACCTGTTACCAGCTGTAACCAACAGTGGGTGGTCAGGTGGAATTTCACCAAGTGGATATGCATATCTCTGTGGAGAAAATTAATTGGCCAGACTTACTGAACTAGTGAACTACCTATTAAACTAGGCCAACTAGGTTGGACTTCCACTTTCTGTGTGTAGACATGCAAAACAAATACATGCGTACACTGAACCACAGCACCTTAGCAAACAAGGAGCAGAGGATGTAATTGGCCTGCAGCCCATACAGGATATTCATTCACACAGGATACCTGCTCCAAACACTCCTTGCTATAAATTTTGTTTTGGTTGTTTTCTTGACAGAAGGGCAATCCCACACCCAGGCACTCCCCATATGTTCTCAGCAAAGTTGTAAAACGGGCTCTCTGAGTCAGGAGTTACACATTGTGGGTAAATACACCTGATAACGACCCACAGCCTCCCCAGAGGCCTATGTTCTACAAGAGTATCAGGTGTGGGACTTCACTGGCATGCATAGTCCTGTGTGAGTGCCAAATCCGGATAAGATCTCCAATGTGGGATAAATTATTTTTATAGTTTATGAAAAGTATAAATAAGGTGAAAAAAATCTCTATATTTGTCTTCATCATTTGGTTCACCTGAAATCAAATATTTGCACCTTCTGTTGATTATCACATACTTACCTCTGCTCATCATCTGTTCACCCAGCCAGAACGACTGGTCCTTGATCTTCATGCCTTTCCAAACTTCATAGTAGCTGGCTCTTATTATGGTTTTTCATCTCAATTATTTCTCGAGAAGGAGAGAATGACCACAAATAGCGATGTGTCTAAACATAGAAACACTGAAGACATAAAAAACCATCTTTACGTTAATGGTTATATCACCTGTATACAATATTAACTGACTGGCTGAGAATAAAAGTGACATCCAAGTTAAAAACAAACAGCTTCATTATAAGCCGGGGAGTAAACAGACAGCTGGCTTCTAAAGGATATTCTACTTCCTGCTGCTTTCCACATACGTAATGTTTATTTTAAATTTCAGCGGGCTTATGCAAACTGGACAGCTCTACAAACTTCTGATTAGATTGTTTAACTTTCTGGTAAATGTGTGGTACAAATCCCTCTTTGTGACAAAACCCAGAAGTGAAACGTGTTGCAGACTCTTGCCATAGAGATTTGGCTCCTTAATTCGAACTGTAGCAGCTCAAGGTCCTGGTGTGATGGTGGAGAAAGAACTGTCATCCTTACTGACACACAACATTCAGCCAGTGGATAATATTTGATATGTGCGATTTTTGTTTGTTTGATTCTCAAAACATCCACTTTGTGATTTAGAAGCTTCATAATAAGATCTTTCTTTAGTTAAACCAGTTTCTGCCCAGATGATGAGGCTGTTACCATCCACTTTGATCAAACACAGTGCCTCTAAAGCAAGGTGAGTTACACAGTCTTTTTGCATAAGCATTTCTTATAGAATTTTTTTAGATTAGTTTTAGTTGCTATTAATTCCCATGAATATTCCTGATCTAATCTCCTTTCTCACTAGGGGCATGACCCAGCTTTCAGCAAAATAGATAGGAAACTTTCCATTAATTTCAGTGGGAACTAAAGTGATCCCTAAAGATCAATTAGCAGATCATTGTTTAGTTATGTGTAAAGCTCTGCTAGGGATGGATTTTACAACTATTTTGTAAAGGAGCCATCCAGAAACTGGAAGTTTGTTTCCTGTAATTCATGGCCCCATTGGGTAATGCAGTGGAATGCATTATGAGTGCTAATGTGAGCACCAATATCTAGACAAATATCTCATTTACTCACTGCCATCAGGGCTCTTGAAAAGAACACCCGATAAATTCTTAATGATAAATACCTAAGATAAGTGTCACTGAGACACACTGGATCAGAGCAGTATTCTGAGATCTTTTTAGTAGTGTTTAATTATTACACCTGAAGAGACTATTGTCCTTCTTTTTGAAAGAAGTGTTTTTCTAAAGGTGACATTTACAAAGATCGTAAAATAAAGTCTCCCAGTTAGAGTAGATGTGGGGAAATCAATGCAGGAAAAAGGTTGCCTCACTGTTTTGTACTGCCTCCCAGCTTAAAGAGTTAAAAACAGATTCCAGTTTCCAGATAATCCACCTTTGTCCACAACCAAATACCAACATTTCTTGTGGTTTTTGTTAAATCAGTAATAGTATTTAAATAGCATTTTGAGAAATATTAGTTAGAGATGTGGAAAAAAATGAAGAAATCAAATAAAGTGCAACATGTGTTTACCATGCCAGGCTATCCAGATATCTTTCCATGATAACTGTCTTTCAGGATGAATAAAAGATGGGTAAATCATTTGAGGAGTGTCACTGGGAAATTATTAATTCAACAAAGAGGTTTACTGCAAATATAGGTGCATAATGAAGAGAAGACAATGTGTAGTGTTGAAAAGGGAACTTTTGGCTAGAGGAAGACTAGCAAAGGAGTTTCTAAAAGATCAGTCAGGGCCCATCTTGTTCAATATTGTCATCAGAGAATTTGGCACAGAAACAGAAATGAGCTAATGAAAGCTGGTGACAGCTCTTGAAAGTATTTGTCATCACAGTGAGGGAGCAGGCTATTTTAAAGGAAAAACTGGACAACTTTGAGGTCTAGAGTACTAGAAATGGCATAAAATGCAACATTATGATTCCAAAGTCTTTCAATTACTAAGAAGAAGATATTTTTTTTTGCTAGAACACACTGGCTGGAAATAAATGAGAGGGTAAAATAACTGAGAGCATCAGTTGCTCACAGGATGATTATGATCCATCAATGTGATCTGACTGTGAAGAAGGCAAGTGCAATCCCCCTAAATCCTTTTTCCAGGAGAGATAAGAAACTATTAATGTCATTGTACTTGTGAAACCTTCTCCATATATAGTTCTGATTGCTTGCGTTCAAGAAAGATGAATGCAAGCTGAAAGAAATATAATGAACAAAGTAATGACAAGCAACTGAAAGTGCTTAACTTGTCTAGCAAAACAAGAACTGAGAGGTGATATGTTTGCTGAACCTGAGAGGTAAAACAGAGGAGACAGAAAAAATAGTAGGCCTAGAGGACAATGTCAGGAAGATTAAGGCCAAGTACAAACTGGCCGTGGGTGAACATAGCCTAGAAATTAGGAAAAAATTTGCAACCGTCAGAACATTATGACCTGGAACAGCTTTTCTCCTACAAGTGTGGAGCCATACATTTGCAGTGGAGCTTCATGAATTTATAAAGAAGAGAATATAATGTGGCAACCTGAGATAGCAAAGATTTGCACTTCCATGCTAAAGTTTTATATACATTGATTTCAGTCTTCATTTCACTTAAAATCTCCTGGGGTGTTTTTGATGAGTAGATAGGTGAATCTGGGTCATTCAGGGGCCCAAAGGTAGTTTTGCCCACCAGCCCTGGAGGCTGATGACTGGTTGCAGCACGTTCAGGAACAGATTAGCAATCAGACTGTGAGCCAGAGGTAGGATGGATGTAATCTTTGCCAGAATATTTTCCCTTGCTGCAGCACCACACAGTATGAAGCGCATTGAAGAGATGGAACAAATTCTTTTTTCATTCCCTTCCCCTTTGCCCCATATTTACCTTCATAAATGTAGCCCATTACATTGACTGAAGCATAAGTATTCCCAAAGGAGAGAAGCAGGGTAATTCATATTCTTGACTTATTCCTGCTAACAGTTAAACCTAGGATTATTTTCTGTGAACATTAAGAAAGCTTTCCACAGGTAGAAACCATAGTGATAACAGTGTTTCTTTAATAAACACTTCTTGGTATCACCAAGATTTCTGTTCAGATCTATAGTTCTGCTAGGCATCTGTGTGGCTTAATTGTAAAAGCAAGAACTGTTGCAGGTTGTTGGGAAGATTCAGATACCAGCAGTAATTTTTGTATTAGCAGTCTTCCCTTTTGCTGAAGGAATGTCATGTGCTAACCTTCACAGTGTTGTGTGAAGTGCTGTTACCTTTGTTTTACACCTGGGGACCTGAGAGACTATATAACTCACTATAAAAAAAGTATAGAAATACTGTGAAGAGATCACAAGCAAGGTCTCCAAGGCCTGGAGTAGCATTCCAGCCATTCAATAACCTTTCTCTTTCACCCTAGAAAACTTCAGCTGAGGTTACTAGGGGTTCCTGCATGTGAAAGGCCAATGGGACTCATGCCTGGAATAGAAAATACACAGTGAAGCCACATATATTTCTAGTCTGTGCAGCTGAAATGACAAACAAAAAGCCATCAATACTTCCTACAACATAGAAGAGATGTGGCTACAGAAGGACTCTTGGCACTCAAGCCCGTTAATTTTGGCTCTCTGAATAAAGGGTTGTGCTGTCCTGCAAAAAAAGGCATTCTGTTTCTGTTGTAAAAGGGGCTGTGTAAGAACAGAGACAGGCAAATACACAAGAGAGCTTAAAGAAGGAAACCTCTGACGCACTATGTGTTTCAGATCTTTATCATTGATTTAACTTGTCCGTGGCAAGGAGCTGTTGTTTATAGACCTCATGTTCCTCTCTGATGAGTGATTTGGGCTGCGTTGATTTATAGAGTGAATGGTCTGACTATGTTTTTGAGTTATCTGCTTTCCCTACTTGCCCTATAGAAGCCACCAAGAAGTTTTTCCAGTGAGATAGATACTCTCTGTGGCTTCTCAAATTTTGGCTTATGTCCTCTGTTCAGACTTAAGCACCTATTAGAAATACAGGATAAAGTTATACTCACAGTGCTTTACTTTTAGGGACACGAGCCTGTCAGACTCCTGAACATCCAGTACCAGCTGCTAGAGTTACACACCTCAGACAGGTAATCTAAACAGCCCACTTATTGAGGCAGTCATTTAGAGTTAGTCAATAAGAAACACCAAGATTAGGGTTATGTTTGAAATCACTTTTTCTTTGAGAGTTAAGTCTCTGAGAGACACCTGCAAGGAAAGATCTTGCAGTATCTTTGAGGTCCAAATCCCCAGATTCTCGCCTCTGGACAGGGTGAATCTGCACTTTTTCCTTACATGATAGCCCTAGAGAAGGAACCTACCTTTTCTATTACGGCCTAGGGGCTGTAGTTTCTTTATTTTGCCTGCAGAGGATTAAAGCCATATCTCCCCTGTAAAGTGGGATTATATGGATAGGCAGGTTATTGATTAGCCTGGAACTGAGGAGACTCTTCTATCCCTCTGCTAAAGCCAGGCCAGTATGAAGCAAAGAGGTAAAGACTGGTGAGAAAGAGGAGGAATGACTCCTTGGTCCTACTAGTCAGCCTGTCCCTTATAGGAGAGCTCTGCAAAACGGCTGCTACTAAGGCATTGCAGTCCTGGCCCCTTGCTGAACAGTAGCATAACTGACAAAACAGATGGGTCTTCCTGTGAGTTGGCTTGGAAATCTCTTGTGCTGAGAAGAGCTCCAGGTCTTCTACAGAAGAAATATAAGCCATTACACAAAAGGTGGACTCCTATATCCCTAGCTTTTCAAAAGAAAGTCGCCAGCAATGCTTTTCTGAGAGGCTTTATGCTACCAGCATATATTAAGGATGTTCTAAGCAAGAGGTGTCTCCCAAGGGACTTAGATGATGGAACAGCTACTGCTGGTCTCAGATGGAACCTGTATGTCCATTTGCTCAAAAGAGATCTCTGTGACAAAGCACAGATGTATAACTCCAGGCACCAGGAAAACTTCAGGTTACAGATGTAAGTACATACTGAGGTTAGCACCTTTTTCTGCCAACAGGGTTTTCTATCATGATTTTAGGTTTAGGTTCCTCAGAAACACTTTGTTCCTGCTTTAGTATTAAAATCCTCTGCAGCATATAGCCCTTGGTCCAGCCACATGCATTAGCTGTAAAGTCCAAAAGCAAAAATAAGCATGAATTGTCAGCTTTGTCCACACAAAAATACTCATCAAAAGTGCAAACGCAAAAGGTCTCTGGATTCTGTTACTCTGGATATGCAGTCAGATTTTGGACCCCGCTGACTTCAGAGGCATGTAACTGAGAACAGATCTTCACCATGTGTAGCTAAACAGCTTTGCTTTATATGCATTATCATCAGTTAACTCACCGTAGGTGACTTAAGTATTGAAGATGTAAGTGAAGCTAAAATGGTAAATAATGTGTAACACTGCATTGTTACATACCTAAAAAGCCTCTAAGCTTAATTGTTTGAACTCTGCCCGTTGGTATTGGTGATATTGTGGTATCGGTGTCTCGCAGACACTGCAGTGACAGTCCTTGTGAATGCACCAAGCTGGCAAGAAGGCATAAAGAAATCACATTTAGAGGAACTTCCTTTTCACCTTGGTGACATTACATTTTGAGAAAAACTGGCAGAAACCAGCTTTGAGGAACAGCTTTGCCCTGCTTGGCAGCTGCGTTCTCTGTGTCGGCTGCCGGCGGAGCTCCAAGGTGATCTCACCATCACCTTCTCTTTAGCCTCATTTCCTGAGGAACTTGAGCTTCTTTATTCACGCTGTCTTTCCATTTGTATCTCAGTTTGCCTGCTATTTGCCTTCTACTCCAGACCTTTAAATCTGACAGCTGCTGACAATCACGTCTGACAAAAATGGAGAATTTCCAATGGGAGATGAGTTCCTACAAGCCTTGTGAAAATCAACAGGTGGGTAGAGGAAAGCAACTAATGCAAATTAGAGAAAAGAGAAACAGAGAAAAGTTTAAATATGAGCTCCACAAGACCTTCTGGCCAGACAATCACCATGCATGTGTCTGCTTTCTGGGCCACAGCATCTGCAGCACTATGCTACCTCAGCCCGTAGTTAAGGGACATGGAGTGAAATTAAGTGATGAAAAAATAGGGAAACAGAGGAAATAGGAGTAAGTTAGGATTAATGTGAGGATGTGCAGCAGACATGAGGGGACTGGGGAAGTCTTACGGACTTTTGAGAGAAACTGTGATTATCATGGGAAGGTCAGATGAAAATCCATAGGAAGTTGGGCTTCCTTGTTCTGCTTCTCATGAAACAGGATATGTGACATATTTAGAACTGAACCAGCTCAAAGTATAGTGGCAAAAATGCAGACCTTCAGCGTACAGCCAAGCTACAATTTCATTAGATACTGTCTTCATTCCAGATTAGGCCAAATTTGACAACAGATTTAGCTGTGCCTGTGCAATAACCATACTCAGGGTGAAAAGGGACTTGCACCTGAGCTTTCAATAAAGGCCCTTGCTTAGTAGCTCCACTGCTGAAAACTGAGTATCTGAGTTTAAACTAAGGAAACATTGGCTGCATCAAGTACTGAATGTGGGTTATTTTCAAGCATAAACGACACCCTTGCCATGGATGAAATAGGCCCCCATCAAAGATCAACAGACGTCTCCACTGTCACATACTTCAGCTTCCTGTTTGCTGCCAGCATCTGATCCTCTCATCATTCATGCTGCATATATGCTCGCTCACTCCCAGGCTCCCTTCTGAAGCGAAATGACTAGTTTCCTTGGAGAGGAAGCCTGGATGCAGTTGACAGAATAGTTTGCTCCAGGCTCTGCTCCAGACAGACAAAATGGACTTGGACTGCAGCAAGTTTAACTCCCTCAGCCCATGACAGTTGTCTGATGTTATTCCAATAGGCCTTGTGTCCTCAAATCCCCTACGTGCTGTCATGGCACGCCACAAGCAGGCAATACATACTTTGAATTAGTAAATCACAAATGCTTAATAATAAGCTCTCAGGGCCATACGGGGCCAGAGGAGACCTGGGCCAAGGACTATCCCAAATCCGGCCATGCTGCCCTAAAGAGAGCAATGTGGACAGGAGTCATCTTGCATCACTTGGCCTGGGGTCAGAGACTACCCTTGGGGCAGCTGCCCTGGTAGCGTAGACATGGCCCGGGAGAAGCCAGGGCAGACGCCGGAGCTCCCAACAGAAGGACTTTGCTTTCAGGCTTATGGCTGGAATTTGAACTATTCACACCCATAGGTGCCACCCCTCGGCCATCAGCTTTCACTCGGGAGACATGGGCAGCCCCTCCAGCCCTTCTCCTCAGAGGCCAGTTAAAGTATTCTCTCAAAATAGATAATGAGGTAATAATTTTATTTTCCTAGTTGCTTAAGAAGAGTGTTAGAAGAGTTAATCCAGGGATCAAAGGTCTTTGTTAGCAGAGAGTCTTTTGAATCCCATGTGTGCCGGTCACAAAAATAACACAGAAAGTGTACAGATCTTAAAATGACAGCCAGGATGGAAACCAAATCAGCCACTACTTTCCAATAGCATTTAGTGTCTTTTAAATGTTTGGGTCAAGTTTGATTTTGCTGGTTTATGTAATTTGTTGTGGGATTTAGCCAGCTGCTGAATCTTTTCATGCAAGTAAAACTTTCCAAAAGGGCCTTAAACTCCAGTGACGAGTACAGTTATTTGTATGTCAACTGCAGCTTCTATTTATAGGCTGATGAAAATATCCCCCAATCAGTAACTCTCTAAGAGACAGGCATTTCATAAAAATAGATTATAAAAAATAAACAAAGAAGCAGGCATGTTTTAGGTTAATGAAAACATTGATATTCCAAACTCTCATTGTAACCCTTATATTTAAGACATTGGTAAATTCAGATAGTAAACCCATTCAGACACAAACACACCAACTTTACACAGGATAAGGAATTTAGGTATTCAGGGGAAAGGAATATTAATATATCCTATGGTGAATGAACACAAAAATAAGTGTATGTTTTTAATGACTCACATAAAATTAAATTAACTGCTTTCTGTGATACCCAGTAGAGCTTGCATGACGGCACTTACCAGAGGTGTATGTGCTTTTAAAGGGTGTTGATTTAAGACCTGATTTGTTTGAAGGTTGACTTGAAAGAATTTCAAAGGATGTAGCTTAATTAAAAATATTCCAAACTTTGCATTCCTCGCAAAACCTTTTGACCTCTCACAACATTTAATGCTTGAAGGTGAGGAGCTGACTGACTGCTTCTCACTTCACCAAAGGCACTCCTGATCCTTCCCCCCATGCAACAACGGTCATTAATTGTTCATAGGTGCTCATTACACCAACCTAAAACGAGCCTCTAGAGAAGTGGCAGGTTAGTATGTTGCAGGCACTTACTGCACCAGGGGGCCTTTTTCCAGCTGTGTGTCAAACGTGGCTCATCCTTTCAAAGAACCCAAGAACAGAGCGCGCACGTGAAGGTCTGCGCGTTGCAACCATCGCAAAGCCTGGCATTCCCACCGACGGAGGAATCAAATGGAGCTATCCATTAACAGGCCAGCGAGGAGTCATTAGAGGGACTCCTCCGACCCCCGCTGCCTCCTGTGATGGATGGCCTGCTGTCACCCCCTCTGAGGGGGCCTCTCACCATGCAGGCTGTTTGCATTCAGTCAACACTTTGCTTTTATAGGCCTGTGGAGCCAAAGATTGCTAGACTTTTGAACCCCAGGCTAACTTCTGTCTGGCTACAGCCTCATTTTCTGGAGCCAAAATCTTTTTTAACAACTACACAATAACAAGTAATTAGGGTAAAGTCTGCTAATCTTCTCCTTCGGGCCTGGAGGTTGTGTATTCAGAATCCATTGGGGTGAAGGTAGAATTACTGCCATCAAAGCCTGAGGTTACTTTGTAAAAGGGGTTGAACTCTAGGTCAAGGAAATGTTAACTGGACAAAGAGAGATCAGGGCAGATAAGTGTTAAAATTAAAACTGTCCTACTGAGATAATGCAGAATTGACTGCTTTTGCTCTGGAAACTAGCTGAATGCAAGATGTGAAGGGAAGGCTAGAGCCTTTCTTTCAAAAGGTGAAAACATAGTTAGCAATAAAGGATCTATTGACTTACTTTCATTTGGGAATTTATTTTTAGTATCTTTATTCAGTAAGACAAAGTAAAAGATCTTATTTTTTATGTCACCTTGTATTTGGGCCACCCTGTTTCCTAAAGCTGTTTGATTGACTAAATTAAATAAGCTATTTCTTAAATATCTTCTCTCTCTCTCTCCCAAAAGCCCCAGCGCAAAATTCATTAGAAATTGAGAGGTTTCTGCTCTTGACTTAAGAGTCCTGAGGACAAATGGGACTTGCTGGGTGGCCGGAAGGATAAACAAGCCCAGACTCACACGTACAGCAGAGGAAACGTGCTCCAGAAGAGAGTGGTGTCCGTGCAGTGTCCTGGATATAGCACGAGGCTGGTTTTTGTACCTCCACTGCTTGCACATAGCATAGGTGGAGGATAGATTCCAGTTTTTCAAGGGATTAGAGCCCAACTACTGAAAATCTTTAAACATTCAAAATAAGATCACAGATTTTGCCTGGAAATCTGTCACAGAGCAGGGCAGCCCTCATTCCACAGCATGGAGTCACGCCAAAATTAATTCCGCTCGCTGCCGTCAAGGATAACAAATATGCCGCTACCCCCTCGCCAGTATCAAAGCTGACAGCTTCGACAGGATCGGCGGCACTTTGTTCTCCCCCGTCGCTGCAAGCAGGCCTTTGCCTGCTGCTGCCAGTGGATTTTGAGTCCCTATATGGGAGCGGAAGAGCGGAAATGTTGAGGCCAGCTATTTCCCATGCCAGGTCCCGCTGGCCTCTGCCACAGCACCCTGGCCACCTCCCTCGCTTTTGGGAAATGGACGGAAATGCTTCGGCTGACACAGGCGAGGGGTATCTTTGGAAATCCTCAGTATGTGATGGCAATTGGCACAGCAGCGGAATTACCTCGCAGTTCAATTCTCAGGGCAAAGATGTATTTAATGGTGCTGCAATTGCCAGCTGGATTAAGCCAAGCACAGTAAAGCAGATACGGCTTTCTGCTTCCAAGCTGAGATATCAGAAGGATCCTCTTGTGGGTCCTCTGCAAAGTCGAAGGCTCCCAGAGTAGCTGGTACAGGTACCATCATAGCAGAAAAAGTGTTTTGTACAAGACCAATGGTAGCAAAAACAACTCTCAGCTCTGTGGTCAGACACTTGAGTGCACAGGGAAAGACATCTCCAGCCCCACAGCTTCCTCCCAAGAAGGTGGCATCCTAGAGCTCTCTCCTGGGCTGTGGACAGCAGGAGACTTTCCAGTCTCTCCAGAAGAAAAGGCAATAGCCAGTCTTCTTTAGTTCCCTGTCATTTTGTTGGCATTTCCCAGGAGTTTTAGGAACCCCAGGCTGGCATTACCTTCATGAAAATGTAAACTTTCTCCATAAATGTGCTAAATGAAAGAGGTCTCATCAGTAATAGCTTTCTTTTGTGATGGGTAGGTTTTGCATATATTTTCTTTTAATTATATCAGTAAAATAAATCAGTGGTGATGACTAATCATGGACACAAAGCTTTTTTTTTTTCTTTTGAAGCATTCTTCTGACATGGAGATAGAAAATGACAAGTGCATTTTTATGTTAATTATGGCCATGTGAATTACTCCAGATAGATGGCACAACAACGCTAAAATCCACCAAAGTGAAGGGTGCCTTTTTTTTCTGAAACCCGGCACAGGAGCAGTGTCCATGGTACAACAGACATTGGGCTATGTTTCTTTAAGGTTCAGCTTGGAAGTAACTGCTCTCTGCTGCACTAGCAGCAATACCAAAACTAGTTAACTTTTGCCTGGTTTAAATGCCTCACAGATTAAACTAACCAGTGTAACTGTACCGTGAAGCAATTCTGTATTTGTGTGAATATAACAAATTGGTCTTTAGTCAGATACCTCTCAGACTGAAATGCAAACCTGGCACCTAATTCAAATGCCTCCATCCATACTCTTTTCTGTTTTAACCGTGCAAAATGGCATTTTGTGGCTACCAGTGAAAACTGCCCATCAAAACACCACACAATACTTCTTCAATTAGGACAAGTTTTGGCTCTAGAATACAATTTATAAGCACATTATGGCTGTTACACAAAGGTCTGTTCAAAATGGGAAGAAAAAGTAGACAGAAAATGATGCCGCAGAATAAAAAATTGGACGCCTTCCGTGAGGAACTTGTAATTTCACGCGTGGGTGTTGGGCAGCTAGCAAGCCAGTTTGGGGGTCTTGCAGGCTTGTTTCCTTTAGGAAGGAAATCAAGTGTGTGAGTCTGGCGTGCCCTCTGGTACCATCCCATTTTAATTCTTGAAGGTTTTTTTCATGCACCCAACAGAAGCAGATATCAGGAGGCACTTTTCTTGCCCAGAAAAACCCCCAGCCTGTCTTTCCAATGAATTCTATGCCCTGACACTGGGGCCATGGTTGGATTTTATAGCTAAGCCAATCTCAGCTCAAGCTAACGCCAAAAGATTCAGTTCTGTCTGTCCCTCTATTGCCACTAATTGTATCCTCCTATTCCAGCATTGCACTGTGTCTGACGCTTTTCTGACCCCATGGTGTGCTACATCAGGGTTAAATCACCAGAAAAAGTATTGATAAGTTTTGCAGAGCTTTGCAGACAAGCAAGTGCATATGACAGCAAAGGAAGAAACAAGAGGACACAACTGAAAACTGAGAAGGAGGAGAAAGGGAATAGACTGCCTTTTCATAGGCATCTGATCATCTGATTGCCTGTCATCAGACTGTGTACCCTCCACTCTGACTGTCTGCTCCATCTCAATGTGATGACCATGACTGTTTCCCTTATAGTCTGGTGACATTTTTCTTTTCTGTACAAACAGCAGCTTGCCCATCATATTCTTGTTCTTGCACGCACAGCCCAAGTATTTTAGTACTGCTCAAGCTTTGTCACGCACTCCTTGCCTTGGGCCATAACCTATGTCTGCTTCCTACCATCTTTGTATAAAAGAGCATTTATTAAACTCTCTGGTACTGAGTCCGAAAGAAGCAAACCCCCTGTCTTTAGCCAGATCTGTGATTACCAACAGATCAAAGACCTGCCTGACAAAAACTGTGACTTCTAGGCAGACACCCAAGATACGAAAACAGCTAGAAACTTCTATAAGGAATGAATCAATCCTCATCATCACTGTAGGTAGAAGGCACAAGGAACAGAATCATCTGACATTCACTTTGGAACAATACAGGTTCCTTTCCATGTTTCTTGAATAACAGTAACTCACATTTACAAGAATACATTAGAAAGTCTATTTTTCCTTTTTTTCCCCAAGTAATGGCACTCACACACATGGCTCCTGGGCCTGATTCATCACTGTATTACTTCAGCTTTATTTCAGGGACTCCATTTATAGTGCTGCAACAACATGAACTATGAGTCCTGTCTGTGATGCTCTCAAAAGCAAAAGGGTAGAATGGACTTCTGAGTGGCTCGTGACTTAGGACTGAGTTGCCTAAGTTCCCTGTTTGATGTTCCTCTGTGGGACCAGCTTCCCAGGGTGTGAGGGCTCTGCACTTCCCAAACAAACTGCTTCTTCCTCCCTTATGCTGAGAAGCCAAAACACAAGGGCATTTAGCTCATTAGTTAATTCAGAACATTCTAGTAATGTGAGAAATTGCCCTGCCCAAGAATTCCTAGCTTATTCAATCATTAGTCAATATTATCAATTATTATGCAGCCTGCAGTATGCAATGTGTTTCCACAGCCAAAAGAATGCCCCAGTGCTGATTTTGCCAATAGTTAAGCATGTGAATAACTTTACTGACAGGAATAAGCCCATTGAACTTTGTAATAAGACTCAGCAGTCCAAGGATGTAGATAAGAACTGTCATTCTGGAATATAGCAATATCCACATTATTTAAGTCAAGCTACACACTGTACCTGGCTGTGCAAGACTCAGGAAAAAGGGAAATTTTCTTTTGACCTCAGATAATTATTGTATTTATTATTAACATCACAATAACGTCCCATAGCTCTAACCAGCTCCCATTAGCCAAGGTACTGTATAAATATACCAGATGATTAAATCCCTACCAAAGGAAGCTTACATACACCTTGAAGCATAAAAAATGAGAATCCTGTTAATTTTATTGCACCATCTTCGACAGGGTCTTTTAAAACCTTAATATTGTAATAACAAACTGAGGGCTTGAGTGTGATCTCTGCTACTCTTGTGTAAAGCCATAGGAATGCCATTCATTTAGACCTCAACAGAGAGGCTGAAATATGTATTGCTGGCATGAAGTAAAAACACTATTAGAAGAATATTATTAAGGTTGCAATGTCAAGTACTTTGAAACTTACAGAAGAACTTGTGCACCTAGCTGCCACCTGAGACACCTCAAGCGTACAAAGTTTAACTGCTGATGAACCCCAGAAACAGCTACATTTTCTCATCTCTTGCCTTTCCAGCAACATCACCAAGGTCCCTTGCTTTCTGTCAGCTGACATGCATTTTCTCCTCTGCCTGACACGTGTTCTTAGATGACTGATCTCATCCATATTTTGACCAGCGAAAACAGGGATGTAAAGAGTATTTATACTGCACAGTGCAGAGACACTCGAGACAGCTGTGATTGGTACTGCTCAGGTACAGAAAGAGTATAGCTGTGCAGTAAAACTTAGCAATTTTGGGACAGACTTAATGCACAACCCTCTACCTCACTGACACAACATCACACATCCCCTCCCTCCTCCCAGGGTGCTGTGCCGTCGCTGCTCGGTGCGGCTGGCAGCTCAACACTAGGAGCCAGCTCAGCTAAATTTTATCGCTGCTAACTTAAAAAGTTCAAGATGCAGTTGCTTGGCATGTGCAAATCACCATCTTCCAACTGCTCAAATCTTGGGCAAAAGGAGCTTTTCAGGGAAGCAGCGTCAGGCGCATTCCCGACACACCCTGCCAGATTTCGTGTCCCTTTCTCCAGGCGCAGAGTGCCGAAGATGTTCGAGGAAACAGTAACAGATTTTGTTACACAGACAAAAACCAAGGCATTTTCTTTGGAAAAAAGGGCCAAGTCTTTTAGGATGACATTTTCAGAGGGATATTCATTTCTTTTCATCTTTACAGATCAGCCTGAGGCATTTATATTCGAGTCCAAACAAAGTCTAGCAAAGCTGTAAACATCTGAAAAGAAAAGTCCTCTTTTAAGAGGAAGCATTGGTTCACCTTAATAATAGATATCGTCTACTGTCTGCTCTGACGGTAATTTGCAAATATAAAAAAGCTTTTGTTCATATACAGTAACCTGCAAATTTCATTTAAAACAAAAAACCTGGGTGAGGGATTGTAAAGGTGTGTGTGAAAGACTAATTTGTTGTTCATGTTTTGTATTCCCAGGAATCAGACATATTTTGTCTTTATTTATGGCAAAAACATCCTGCACAGAGTCTGAGTGTTACTCAATTCCTAATGCTTAAATTGAGTATCAGCTCAGTGCTGGGCTTCAGCATGGGCTGAATTTCAGCCCAGATGAGAGGTGCTGCGCTACATTTCTTCACAGAGAGCAGAGTTGGCCTAGAAACCCCTCAGATGAATGTGGTAGAAATACTGACACAGAAAATGCAATTTAGATCACTGATAGCACAGGAAATCCTAATCAATCAAGCAATAGATGAAGTCTCACTGATCCTGAATTTTCTTTTTTATGTGTTAGTAGGTCCCTAGGAGACTAAAATTATTGGGTTTTAAAATAAGGAGAAAAGTTGTCTCTCCCTGCATTGAGACATTTTGACTTTCTAGCTCTATGTCTAGTTCAAAATCCTATAATATTACTGTATGGAGTGAAAAAGGATCTACAAAAATCACTAATGTCCTTAATGGTCTCTATATAGAGACAGATAATGTCTTCAAGGGGTTCAAGAGTGTTACAACCACCAGTCTGTGGCAGAGTCTCCACTGGTAGTCTCTGCTGCTATGCTGATTTACATCATTTGAATGTCCAACCTACCAACTGAACAGCTAATGTGTTTTCACAAACACTAAATACTAGTGCTTCCAGTCTGCTTTTGTAAGGACATCATTTCCCAGCAAAGGGAAAAAATGCCACCTTTAAACTACAAAGAGCTTTTGCCCAGAGTAAACCAAGTGTCAGCCATCAATATGTTTTTCAGATGGCTTCACTTGCAGACAGGAATTTATTTCCTACAGAGTTGAGGTCAGCAGGAAAAAAAAATGAAAAAAGAGACTTCCGTAATGCCCCAAAACATGGTTTTAACAGAAAAACAGATAAGTTTGTTAAAATAAAAGTCTTGGAGTTAAGCAAGGACATCGCCTTTTTGGGAAGGTGGAAGATCTCGGTAGCAGGACTTTCCAAAACACTTGTGCCTTTGGCAAAATGAGCAAAGTGCTTCACCATGGTCTCCACATTATGGTAAACAGACCTCCCACGTAGTATCATTTTATGTCGCTGGTATCTGCAGTGCTGGAACAGACTAGGGATGGGAGAGCGCCAGCATTTCTGCGCGCTTCCTGCGTCCTGGGGATCGCAGCTGTGAAGTAGAGCAGGGCGTGCTTTCTGTTGCATCTCTTAAATATAGTCCTCAATGCAACTTCTGTCATTAAGAAATACTTCCTAAATAGACTTGATACCCCTACTTTCCATCTGATAATCATCTCCTTGTGTTTGTGGTAAGTCAATATCCTTCATCTTTGCCTTATGAGGAAAAGCTATGGCTGTGACCACTCAAAAATTCCCTCAGCGCTTGCAGATCGCTACGATAACAAACAACAGAAAGCATCTAACACACATTTTTCCTTTCCTTACAGAGACAAGCACTTTATTCAAAAGAGAGCAGCTCCCATACCAGCTTCCGGCCTGTGCTATCTGCTAAGTTACAGCACATGCTTATCTCTCAAATTTGGCAATGAAGAAAGGAGATGCATGATGCAGCACCATCTGTTTCTGGCTGTTGGGAGGGGGGGGTGAGGAAAGGGCAGAGTTCGTATACCCCAATGTCACCACACACCATGAGAAAACACCAGTGGGTAGCCTTTCTTTCCCTTCGGCTATGAGGTGTTTGGACTCAGCCACCTTCCTTGAATGCAAGCATCTCGCTGGAGTCCCAGGAGTCACTCATATGCGTCGCCGCGTGATGGAGGGGTCTGGCCCCATACTTGTGTTCCTGGGGTAACTGAGCAATGCTGAACACGCACACTCAAGGTCTAGGGGGGGCACTGAACTGAGCTTAGCAATTTGTTCCACCGTCTTCACTCAGGCAAAGCTTTCAGTGATTTATAGCGGTGTGGAGAGAGGGCCTAAGCTGTAGCCTCGTTTAAATGTTCACATGCAATCGTTTTTCCTGGAGCTCTGAATAAAGTGTCATCACGCTTCTCAACAGGGAAAAATTTTTGGATAAGCTTTTCAGAGAAGCTGAAGAAGTGCTCTCCAGACACATGATTGTTAAGCCTGGCTCCAGTTTTGCGAGCAGACCCAGCTTTGGCGGCCACGTTTTCGGTCTCTCCCAGCTTTCCTCCCCACACCCCACTCCTCAGAGAGGGGTCAGTGCCCTGTGACGCTGGATGGGCTTCGAGGAAAGGCTGCTTCCTTACGCCTGCCTTTCCTGCTGGCAGTGGCAGAGTGATGGGTGCTGTATAGAGAGGACCCAGGGAAGCCATGGAGAGCGAAATCTATGTGGTGACAGGGAACGGAGATGGGGAATAAGGTCATCTGCTAGGAAGTGGCAAGACGACAGCAGTGGTATTTTCTTACTTCTTCCTCTCATATACACCTTTCTTATAGCTCACTGACCAAGTCCATGAGACTCATCCTGTTTTTCACTGCGAAAACAAAGAGGCTTAATGGTGGGAGAAAGTAGAGCTGATTTAGGAAACATGAGACAAATGGCAAGAGAGTAACAGGGAAAAGAGGGTAAGAAAGCGAAAGAGAAGAAAGGACCATGGAGCATAGGAAAAGGTCTGTGGAAGAACAGAAGAGCAGCATTAAAAAAGGACAAGAAAGAGAACAGGGAAAGATAAAATTATGGCTACAACAACAAACAGAAAGAGTCGGAAGACATTTTGAAGGTGGCCATAGAGTGGTTTGAAAGGGTGTAAGCGGGAAAGAGGAAATGCAAGAAGGGGAACCAGCGCAATGAGCTACACAATGTTATTGCACAGAAAATGTAAAGCAAAGCGCTAATGTGCACCCGAACGCTGTGGGGAACCTTGGCCTTACCAGAGCAAAGGGAACATGGATGCCACAGGACACAGTTTCACCCTTTGTGTTAAAGGCACAGATGGGTTGCGTGAGAGAGCTCTGGTCACTCCTGAGGGTGCAGTTTTCCTTCCTAATATCTCCATAGCTTCTGAAGGAATTCAGTACCTCCCACTCCTACATTATAACATGAAGCAGGTTGCGATTTTTTTAGCTGCAAAGGGGGGATATTCCCTCCCTCTCCCCTATACACATCAGGCCTGTCCCTATAGGCACAAAGGATTTATTCTTCCCTTTACAAATTACTTTACCAGCTGAGGAACTACAATAGCTGCCAAACCCCCCAGAAGCCCGAGACCTCTGCCCCATCTCAGCAAGGACTGAAACAAGGGAGGGGAGAGAGGAAGCGAGTTATTTTGAAACAAGTGCTGGGGGGGGACTGCAGGAGCAAGCAGAGTCCGGCCTCAGAAAAGCTGGCAAGCTTTTGAGCCATTCCCTTCACTGTGCTGGGGCACAGTTACCTGGGAGCCTGCGTGGGGAGGGTGAGCATTGCTGGTGAGAGCCCTCACTGCTTTTCCCTCCAAACCAGTTGTAATTAAGAGCCGGCACATGAGCGAGTGTGAACACCCCCAGCAAAATCAGAGGTTGAAGCAGGTTTTGGTTTGGCTCCAGTTCTGGTTTGGGTTTGCCCGTGACCACAGTTGTTCTCGCCCAGTCCTGGTTCAAGTTCAGCCAAGGTTTCTGACTAACAGCCCTGGTTCAGGCCTCGCTCGAGGAAAAATCTGGAACAAGTTTTCTGCGCCACTCTGCTGTGCGTGTGTGTGAGCAAAGCTGGTCGTCTTTGCTTGCTTGTCCTGAAAAATGATGAATTGCAGAAGTACCCATTTGGTGTTAGTCACTCAGTGAAGCAGGAAGGAAGCAGGAAGCCCTTGTGAGCACTAACTTTTCAAAGCAGCTTGCAAAGAAAGCCAAGGCCTTCCTCCCTTAGGCTACATTGCTGCACACTGCTCTTTACCTCCTCACCTTAACGGGCACCTAGTCACAATTAACATTTGCAACTCATTCAGCTGGAAATATTTGCCCAGTGCAAACAGCTGAGGCATTCAGCATCAGCCCTTTCTCTGTGCAAGGCGTATTAAAAAAGGGGAGGGAAGAGGAGCCCTACACTTGCTGAACGGGAGAGGCCCGATTGCGCTCAACAGGTTCAGTTCATGCTGTGACCCTGCCCGGCTTCCTGCTATTCAGATGTGTTACTTCCCCTTTGTGGTAATGGCCTGTGGCAGCCAGCCAGAAAACACTATTAATTTCAGAAGTGGCCTGACAACAAACCCACAGCGAAACGAGAGGAAGTGGCGGGGAGGCCATCTGTTGACTTCAGCATAACAGTAGGGACGCAGCTATGTAGGTTCTACAAGGAAAGCAGATTAATAATCCACAAAGAGGAAACTGGCTAAAATTATCCACAGACTGTATTAAAAAAAAAAAAGAAAGAAAGAAAAAAAACAAGGGAGTCACTTGAGCTGCAGCTGGACAGGAAATTGCTAGAGCTGCTTGCAAATCTCCACTTTGAACAGAGCAGCATAGGGAATGCCAAGAGCGGAAACCATTCAAAACTGGATTAGCACAAGCCAAGTTTAACTGCAACCCACTTCTACTTTCACAGTTTATGCACTCAATCTAGGCCACTACTGCATGAGACACTGACTCACTTTTTTCCCATGTTTTGTTTGCTTTTCATTTCACACACTTGCAGTTTCTAAAATTACTTGAAATATGCTCCGGCTGCCAGGAGTTCTGCAGAACCCCAGCCGACAGCCCCAGCTGCAGCATCAGCCCATCACCGTGGTACTGCACGCAGATTTTGGCACCACCCTCCCTTGGGCCACTTCTCATCAGGAAGGATGTTAATGAAAATAAGTTGCAGCAGGAAGTTTTGCAATCGCTATAATCCCCCTTTTTCCTTCTGCAGAGACAGGACTACTTGAAGGGTCCAAAGAGGAAATGAGGTGACTAAGGGTATATAGAGGCTTTTCCTCCTTGCTTTCACCTGCTAAGTTGCAACGTAGCTGAACAGCAACAGAAAAAGCATTTACAGGCTGCAGACGGCTGACATCTCTGAAGTGAGTTCCTGCCAGGCAGATAAAGGAGATCACGAACCCTAGCATCTGTAACAGAGTGGCCAAAACTCGTAAACAAACCCAGAAAACAGCAGCTCCTTACTCTTAAAAAAACCCACCACCCACAAACAAAAACAAAACCCCAAACAAACAAAAAAAACCCCAACAAAACAAAACCTTATGGCCCAGGTCAGGTGCATCCCTGGGGTAGCAAAGGCATGCTGGAATATTTTGCAATTAACCTAAAGGCCTTCAAAAGCATTCCCTTCACCAAAGCAAGACAAGAATCCAGCACACGCACTGTTTATTCATTTAGGAACCAATGGACCGAAGGGGAAATCAAGGCTTTATTGTCTTAGGGGCTGTACAAAAGCTATTGACAGCAATCATTACCTTTAAACATAACCGTATGTGCATGTGCAATTAACCACACCCACACAGAGGGAAAAGGGGGAATAAACCAGCCAGGTTCTCAATAGCCAAAAATAGTTATTTATTAATAATTTAAGGTTTTACATTCTTATAATAAATTCCATCTTAAAACTTTTACACCGTGAATTAGACTCTCCCTTATTGGCAACCATGTGCAGGTTCACTGTGCATACACACAGGTACAAATGCTCGCACATACTTCCAGTTTTATACAAAAAAAAAGAAAAAGACGCAAAATATTGCATTTGAGGTGAAGCTCCCTGAAGAATTTGTACAGAGGTAATGCACTGTTTAGCACATCTGAAAGGTTTAAAAAGTGATCAAAAATCTTTCGCATTCAAAGACAAACCTCTTCCCAGATGATCTATTTACAAAAGGTAAGGCAAAAAATTAATTTAATTTAAAAAATATATATATATATCATGTGGAAACTACATCAAGAGTGTGAGAAAAAAAAAATCACCACAAGGAAAAGATATATGAAAGAAGAGACTGTACTTGCTCACAAAACATGATTTGCAAACTTCTCACCATTGCCATTTCTCCCTCATGGAAAGCTTGCTTCAGTTGAACAATAAAATTAAGCATGCTGCAAATATATTATTTGCAATTAAAAAAAAGAACAAACAAATAAAGCAGAATTTATGAAGAGAACAAAAACACAGGTGTCCCTTGAATTGATTTCTTGAATACATGTGAATTCAAAAAAAAAAAAACCAAAAACAAAACCAAAACCTGCAAATCGATTTAAGATTAAATATTTACATTGATCAAGTAGAATACTACCGAGCTCCCGGCAAACAAGTACTCCAAATACACTAAGCTGAAATCTCTTTCTTTGGCTCCTCTAAATTAAAAACAAACAAACAAAAATAACCAGTCTTCACTGAAGACAAAGATGTGTGTCACAGATCCAAAAGCAGAGGGGGAAGCAGGACAGTCCCAGTCTCTAGAGAACATGTGCTCAGCCTGTCCAGCCTTACCCTACCCCCCTGGAAGTCCTCGGACCCAAGCCACTGCGCAAGCAGGGACGAGCGTGCTGCCCACCTGCTGCCTGGTCACCACGGTCCTTCCCAGAGAGCTCACCACGTTCCCTCCCTTCACAATAGCCGATTCCATACTGTGTAACCTTTCCTAGCCTGCACTGGCAGCTGCTTTTTGATAGCAGAGGCCAGAAAAAGAGAAAGCTGCGTTTTCTTTATCACTGCCAAAGAGAAACCATTGAGGAGTGATTCCGTGAAATGGACAGGAGAAGGGAGGCGGTGGGAGCTCACGTGGACTGCAGGGAATCCACCTGGAAGACGTTCTGGTTGGAAGGGGTGGTGAAGTACAGCTGCTGGTTCGGCACTCGATTGTCACAGGGGCTGCTCAGCCCCAGAGTCCGCTCAAAGTCCAGCAGCTGACCCATGAAGTTGAAGTTGGGCGAAATGTTGGACTTCTTCATCTTGACGATATCATAGGCATCGTTCATGGACAAGTTGAGCTTCTGCATGAGGTAGGCCACTGTCACTGTGACCGAGCGGCTGATCCCTGCTAAGCAATGCACCAGGACACCGCAGTTCTTCCCCCGTGCTTCATCTGTACAGAGACAAAGATGCAGAGAAGGACACATAAGACAGGGGGGCTGGTAACTGATCTCTCAGCACAAGTGAGATTAGTATCAAGTAGGAAGAAAGGACGATTCTGATCCCAGTGGCCAGCAGTGCAACGCAAGACTTAACTTCACCAGCTTAAAACCAGGACAAGAGGAGAATCCACCCCCCTACGTATATGTACCCGAGTCCAAGAGCTGAGAAAACTAAAAATGAGACAAAGGGAGCAGGATACGCTGCATGACACTGTTTTAGAAGTCGGTTTTAAAAGACACGCTTTCGCCTGGAGATTTGCCTTAAATTCTTACAGTCCCCTTGCCCCAGCATGGAAATCCTGCAATATGTCACTGAATGCCTTTTATACAGACCAGCAGACTGCAAAGGTCTATTAAATTATTCCCCAACTGTTGTGCAGCTAACAATGGAGGTATTCAGGCATTTTAAAAGAATGAGGGAAGTCACAGGGGACAGCCCATTAGGAGGAACAGGATGTCAACATTGGTTGAAAATGGGTTCCTTTGTAATAGGAAATGCATTACAATGCCTGGAGATTACTTTCTTTGTGGCTTCCAGCCCACATTTCTTCCTGCTGGGCTCAGATTACCTACATTCTCCACTACTACCGGTATCATTCAACCGGATTACAGCACAGCTTCCCAACAGATAATGCGATGCCCACCCCACCGCACCCCCATGGGGTGATTATAGTCCTCCCCGAAACGAAGGAGAGTGCGAATTTTAACCAGAACTCCTTGAGCCCAAGGTGACGCGTTTCCAGAGCTGACGGGTAATGTCTAAGGGCTGGCTAACCGAGGCACCGAGCCCGAGAGGTATAGCATTATTACCACGTGATTTAATTAAAGCTCTGACTATACATTTGCCAGGGATACCGCTTATGAATAACTTGCATTTAAAAGCTAACTTTAGCTTCCCAGATCGTTTCTTTTTATTTTACTGCTCTTCAGTAACCTCAAGAAGAAAAAAACCAAAAGGACGAATAAGCCATCAACCCCGGGTTTATTTACACACACACCCCCCCGCCAGGAAGAGATTTTAAAAGATCCCCCTCACGCTGCGCATTGCTCAGTGCCCAGCTCCGACACAAACGGCTCAGGGAGGAATCCCACAGCCAGCCAAACCAGGTATGCGTTTGCAACCTGCAAACGTCGCTTACAATTCACCGGGGCTCCTCAATAACCCCCCAAACAGCCCCCACCCGCTCCTCAGCTTAAGCCGGCTTTAAAACCAGAAAGCGGGGCATCCCCCAGAGCCCGACATAAACGCTGCTACCGCTTGTCGCCCGAAATCTCCTGAATTCTTGACATATAGCTTGACATATAGCTGTTAGCAAATAACCGGGTCTCACCTATAAAGGAGATGGCCTCAGGAAAGAACTGAGACAGATTTTGGCTCCAGTGGTCAGAGATCGGGATCTGTTTGTACTTGAATTCGCCGGCGTTTTCAAAGAGATTAGGCAAGTTGGGGGTAACATTCAAGATGTATTTAATGCCAAACTCTTCTAGAACGTCCAGATTAGTGGAGTCCTTGGCACAGCCTAAGTAGAGGTAGGGTAAAATCTCCACCGGGAAGGAAGGCTGGTTGTTGGAGAGAGGGCTGCCATCGGAGTCGGTGGCACTATTGGGGTCTCTGTCAATGTCAGATTCAATGTCTGATGAGGAATCGGAGCTGATTCGGAGGCCTCCCAAGCCCAGGACTGGCAAAGGAGGAGAGCTGCTGCTACACGAACTGTCTAGGTTAGTTTCGCAGTGCAGGGCGAACTCGGCCTGGAACTTGCTGAAACCACCTGGGGAGAAAAGCAAAGGCGGGGGCGGGGGGGGGGGGGGGGAATGCAACCTGATATAAGATGGCAAGCCGACTTACTTCCCTGGTGCAGCCCTGTCTGCAAAGGGGCATCTGTTTCCCACCCTCTCGAGCCCCGGGAAAAAGGAAACGAATATGTCACACTCTCACGCAGACGGACTAACCTAAAAGAAGGTTTAAGAAAATCGCCCGCTACGGCGGAGGGCGCAGCACATTCAAGATTAAAGCTCTGTGCCGCTTCGCCCTGCGGGGGCCTCTGGAGAGATGTCTCGGCGGCAATTCCTTCTGCCCTCCCCGGCTCACGCCGGGATCCCCGTTAGCCCTCTCCTCCCCACGCTGCTACAGCGATTCCAGTCATCGAAGTCTCTTTAAACAAAGCGAGGACAGGGATGCTGGGGGGTGGGGGTAGAGGGCAGGGGGAAAAGCCCCCTACCCGGGCTGGTGTCCTCCCGGAGCGTCAGCGTGCAGTGCCCGGGGGACGCTGCGGACGCCCCCCCTCCCTTCCCCGGGCAGAGAGCCGCACCGCCGAGCCGCGGGGCTCGCCTCCCCGCCACCCACAGCCCCGGGCCCCCAGGCAGGCAGCGATCTCTCCCCCAACCCCGGGCGGCCCTTCTCACCTTCCAGATAAAACGCCTTGCAGCCTTCGTCTTTGAGGCGCTTGAGGAGCAGCCCCAGCACGGACTCGCCGCCCGTGTTCTCGTTCCAGTCGCGGCTGTGCTCGTCGTACAGCACCACCGTGTCGGTGCCGCACCGGCGGGCGAAGCGCTCCCGGTCCTCCTCGCTGCTGGCGACGAGCGAGCGCAGGGGCAGGTTGCCCTTCTGCAGCCGCCGCAGCATGATGCCGGGGATGGCCACGTTGATGGCCGACTCGATGTGGGACGACTCGTACAACTCCTGCGGCCGACAGTCCATCAGCAGCAGCCGGTCGTTGCCCATCTCCAGCTGCTCGTTCAGCCACGCCACGGATTTACTAATCGCCATTTCCGACGCGAAAGGGACGGGTCTGAACGTATCTAGCATGAGGAAGGACGGGGGGAGCGGAGCGTGCTCTGGAAGCGCCCCTCTCTCTCACAGAGGCATGCGGCTGGCTCGGCGGGCGGGCTGCACCCCTCCAACTCCGCACAACTTATCTCCCTCCGCCCCAGGAAAATGAATCACGCAGCCCCCCCGCGCCGCCTCCCCCGCGCCGGGCGGCGGTGGAGTCACGGGGAGGGAGAAGCAGCCCCGGCCCCGGCCCGTGTGTATGTGTAAGTGCGAGCGTGTGTGTTTGTGTGCAAGTGTGAGCGTGCGTGCGTGTGTGCACTGCGTGCGCGCAGCCAGCCTGCCCGGTCTCCTCTCTTTTTGTCAATGAATCCCTGAATGAACCTGCCTAATCGCCGCTGCAGCCCGAGCCCTTGGGCTTTTCCTCCGCCCGGAGTGAATGAAATCCAATTAACGTGCCGCCGAGCGGGGCTCCCCCGCTCCGCTCAGCTCGGATACACGGCGGCGGTGCCGGTGCCGCTGCCCCTTCCCCGCCCGCAGCGCCCCTCGGCCGCGGCCCCGCGCAGCCCGGCGCCCGGCGGCTCCTCAATGGGTACAACCGCGGGACGCCTCAATGGGTACATTCTCCGGCGCAGCCAATGGGGGCGCGCGGAAGGGGCTGTTGCCGCGGCGACGGGCCGGCTGGAACAGGTTGTGTTGATGAATCGTTAATGAGTTTGTCATTCACAAAAACGGAAAGGAATTTCCGCTCCGGATAAGCCGAGTGCAAACAAGCGGCAGCCGCGGCGCGGCGGGCGGGGGCGGCGGGGGCAGGTGAGGGGGCGCGGCCCTGCCCTCCCCTCCGCGCCGCGGGCGCTGGCACCGGCACCGGCACCGGCACCAGCCGCGGGGCGGCCGCCGCCGGCGGAACAAAAGGCACCTTTGCTCTCCCTCCCCATTCTCTCCCCCGAAATCTGACGCCCGCGAGGGGCCGGCCGCGTCCCCCCTAATTCCTCAGCGCTGATCCCGGCCCGGCTTTTCATGAGGGCGTTCCGGGAATCCCGTTTTTAGGGAGGCGGGTAGCCTCTGTCCTCAGCTGATCTCTACGCGGGTGAAGGGTAAACCCCGAGCTAATCTCTTCCTACGCGGCCCGGCTTTATTCGCTGCACGAAGCGCAGCCGGGGAGCCGGCACCGCCTCAGGAGCAGCCTGCGGGCACTGCTAAAGCCGGGGCGGGCCACCCCAAAAACGTGACCGGGGAAAGCGGCCCGCCCCGGCGCGGCCAGCCCCTCCAGGTAGCCGGTAATTGAACCGCGCTCGCCCGGCTGCGGCGTGGGGCCGCCGCCAGCGCGGAGCCCGCAGCCACCCCCGGCGGCGCGGGGAGCGCCCTGCCCGCCGCCAGCGCGGCGGGGTCCGGCCCGGCCCGACCCGGCGGGGCCCCTCGCACCTGGCAGCCCCCGCGCAGGCGGCCCCCGGCCGCCGCACCGGCTCCTCCCGCGGGTGGGGCCCCGCACCGCCGTCGTCCGGCGCTTCCCTCCGGCCCCGGCCCCGGCCCCGGCCGGGCGGAAGGACGCTGCGGTCTCCGCCGCACCGGGAGGCGGGCGGGGGGGGCTGCGGGGCCCGGCGGAGCGGCGCCGGGGTAGCTGGGGCCGGGGGGGGACCGGGCGGGGACCGGGCGGAGCGGCGCCGAGGGGCCGGTGGAGCGGGGCCGGCGGGCTGGGGAGGCCGCGGGGCCGGAGGCTGAGCCGGGCGGGGTTGTTCCAAGGTGCGGGTTAGCACATGGGTAAGTGAAAAGCGAGGAGCGAAAATAAACGGGGAGAAGCCTGGCCTACACGCGAATCGCGTCGCCAGTATCTGTTTGGGAGTAAAATTGTTCTGAAGAGGCTAATCTCGTTTACGCTGCTGCTGTGCTTCAGGGATCATTATTTTTAACCCCAGCTGAAGGAGGTTCCTTAGGTAGAGAGCGGCTGGAGAGCGTTGACCCTGGGAACAGATAGCGGCATGGGCAGTCCTGTGTGTTCTGCACAGGAAAGCTCCGTGATGTTAATTACAGTCGGCACATCAGTCGCTGCAGTTTCAAGCAAGGCTGACACCCAGATGGCATTAACAACATCCTCTCCAGCAGGGATTTTGAGACGATCCCTGCTTTCTACCTTTTTCAAAGGCTTGAAAGTGGGGCTGCAGTGTTACACAAACCTTGCCCTGCCCTGAGCAGGGGGATTTGGCCAGGCCGATGTGCGACTCGGTGGACACACACCACGTACCTTGTCCCACCGCTCAGTGGGGGAAAATCGGCCAGTCCACCTTGCCCGCCGTGGTCCTGCCCTCTCTCATTAAAGAGTTTCCAGGCTGTGCTTACGAGGTGCTTCACTTGCTGTTCAGCTCTGTGTATTCAGGGTATGGTTTTTAAATGTTGAGAGCAGTGACAGATCAAAGCAGGAGCCTTTGATTTTTGTTTATTTGTTTCTTGATATCCCCCCCCCACCCCCGGCTATATTTAAGTCTTTTGTTTTCACCCGTGTCAGGGCTCAGGCAGGACAGCAAATTCTCTGGGGCTGGCACTGTTGGTCACTCTGCATTAGTATGACAAATAGCACAGTCCTGGTAAAAGGAATAATCAGGTCATAATTTAAGTACTACTTTTTTTTTTTCCTCCTTAAAATTGGCACCATGTTTATTCTTCATCCTTCTTCTCAAGTGTATCAGATCAACTTTTGTTCAAATTTTACAAACTAATATGACCCAAACCTCAACCTAACCATGGATTTCAGGCTTAAGAAATTAAAAAATTCTCAAACCACCTCAGCTGTAGTTCTCTCTTAAGGTGCAGTATAATGTGATGCTTGTCTTACAACCATCTCAAACATTTCTTATTACTCACTTATTCTAATAATAAGCTGTACTTTCTCTGTTAACCTTCATCCCAACAGGAGCCACAGCCAGAAGAATCCTCAAATGATCAATTGTCACCTAAGGGATCAACTTAGAAAACAAGTAGGAGTCATATTAAACTATAGTGAATGTGACCTGAAAGTTAAAGACAGGTACAATTTCAGTACCACATCGTGACAATTCCCAGCAAGCTTGACGCAATGATAAATACAATTTGTTCCTTGTAATCCATATTATTAATTAACATGGTTCTTTGGGGTTACATTGTACTTTGATTACATTTTAAAAAATGAAGACACACAGAAAAACATCAGCACATTGCAGAGTTAGGATTTGAAGAAAACAGAACAAGCCCCAAATTACTTCCATCAAACACTTCCATATTCATATAAGGTAAACTTGCCTCTCTGATGACTAAAATATTTTAGGAAGAAAATATGTTCTGATTATCATCTTCAGGGCATTTTCAGTGACGTTTTATGGCAGTGGTTTAAAATAAAAATCTTAGTCATTCACCATTTTAACTGAAAGCTACATATTATGCAAGCAGTTTATCAAACCCATTGAGATACCTGCCTAGTAGTAATGCAACAATAAATAATAATAGCATTTAAAGATATTTTTGTCATTAGTACTGTCAGATCTGACTGAAATGTTACGAGCATTAAGGTTAAGTATATGAAGGCAATTAAATGTTAGATGAAGCATGCTCAAGAGAGTTGTATTTTCCAAGTGGAGCTGGGGGCAGAGGCTTGTAATGATGATGGCTATAGCCAGCTCGCTGCATGGCAGCAGTCCGAGGGTGGCATTTGGCAAGTTGGGAGCCAGGCAGGAGATTTTGCACTGCAGCAGAGTTAAACAAGTAAAATACAAATGACACCCTTTGAATTTGTAGTAGTACCGGCCTCAGCACACACCAGCTGAAGAACTCTAAAGGAGAATGAGAACCATGTGGCACATTGTTATCTTTGTGTTCGCATGCATGTATGCGCTCACTTTTCCTCTGTCTGAACCATACTGTCCTGTCAGTCACTGAGAGATGCAGGAGCGAATTCAGTTAACCGTGCTAGCATTTGATGCTTTGTCAGAGACCATATCTACAACCCAAGCCTCACCAGGATGTCACTTATCCTTCAACTTCCAAAAGTTTTTGTAGTACCTGGGCAGTAAGAAGAGCCTATTCCTGTTAGCCATGATCCCCTCATTCATCCAGTCACTGGCAGAGTTAAATTTTGAACCCTGAAATGTTTCTTTCTGGGTGGGGTTTGTTTTATTTTGGTTTGGTTTTATACCTCCCTGGCTGCAAATGAAACCTCTTCAGCCCAGCTCAAAGCTTATCATCACGAAAAGCCTATTTTGCTCACTTTTTGACCATAAACCTTTTGCTCATTCCTAGCATGTGTAGAGGCCCAAATAGATCTCCATGAGTGCTTATAACCTGAGCTTGTCTTGGCCAGAGATGCAGACGAAGAGGACAAGAGCCTCGCATGGATGATGGAGATTAGAGTTCAGTGTTGCTTTGCCCAATTCCTTCATGTCTCTCTGTAATAGAAGCCCTGGCCCTGAATTAGGCAGACAGGCTATCTACATAGTGTAATGGGAGAGAGAAGTACCAAAAAGGCAAGTATCTATGACATTTTGAAACCAGGCCAACTGGGCCACTGTGAGACACCTCACAGCCTGGGATACTGAGGCAGCGATGCAGAGGCATCCTCAGGAGGCTAAGTACTGATGAAGTTTCTTCTTGCATTAGACATCAGGGATGGGAAAGTTTTTTTGTTATGTAAGTGCTTTCTTCCTCTAAAGATGCAGGTTCACACCTCTCTTCTACTTGATTTGGAGCAGAATTCAATGGGAGCCTGTCTTTCTATGGGAAGATGGGGCCTAAAATAAGAAAGGTTTTTCTGCTTCTTTGGTCAGACCTTTCCCATGTTGCATCAATTAATATTTATGAAAGCAGAGACTCCGGCCTTGGTTTTCCACATACCACTGATGACCTGAATCAAAGTGGCAGAGACACCTTGTCTGTTTAATGTCAGGCGAGTGAAGTACGTTCTGGGATTGCCTGCTGGAGAAGGCCAAGGAGCATGAAACATGCTGGCATCAGGATTTTGGTTGAGATGCCAACTCAACTCAACTCTGGAAATGCAAGAGCTTGGAAAATGTCGTGGAGACAGGTTTTTCCACTGACAGGTCACACTTAGGCATGAATTTTGAGGATCTTGACTGTCAGCTTTGGCTGAACCAGCAGATGCCCATGATTCAGCTAGGTAGTCATTCAGCCTTAGATGTCAGAAGTTAGAGGTTCACATTTTAGCTAGTTATTTCTCATAATAATAACTTTCAGGGGGTCCTCAGAGAGGACAAACTGCAATCTGGAGCCACTCAGTTCCCTTCACTGTCTCTAAATGGTGCCTAGTGTAACCATCCCTTACTTTTAGGTGCTTCCCTTACAGTCTGTGATTCTCACCTCTAGGTTTATCTGTAAGTTCCTCTCACAGTTCTTTTAATTTCAGTAAAAGTGAGAATTAATGGTCTGTCTGTGTTGGTTTGTGTGAATGATCTATTTGAAAACAGAAATACACAAATCATCCTAGACCAAACTGGCCATAAAGTACAGTGCCTTTGGTGCAAAACTGGTTAGGTCAGGGTGCCTCAAAGGGAGAACAAAAGTGCCCTATAAAGCATTTTACTTGTTTTCTGTAAAGCACAAACAATTTATGGAAATGGCATTTAACTGATTATTCAATGTCCAGTTATTCACATCTAAAATAATTCCTCAAGTTGGAGAAATAAAACACTGAATGACTCCATTTAGGAAATCCTTTTGACTCAAGTGTTTTCCTTGAAACAGCAAATAGCTGGATGACCTCAAGCACATATTTAATTGTGCCTTGTAATAAAGTAATGTAATTAGCAATTACTTAGAAATGACGCTTTAAAATACTTAACAGCTACTACAGGCATGCATTTATTCAAGAGGGTTTGTTTTCTTTTGACTTCTTGTAGTATAAACTAAGTTCCCTTCTGAATGTAGCTCATACATGAGTTCTCCAAATGGTTCCTCAGGGTGTGCAAAGGTGAGCAGTTTTGTTTGACAGCAGATTGCTAATGGCTGTAGGGTTCTCCTTTCTTAGAGGATAAAACTAAGTTTGTAGGAGGGCAGTGCAAGGCATGCATTTAGCCAGGCTCACAGTGTATTGGCCAAGCACACAGGCCAGCACTCTAATCTTTTTTTTCTTTTTTTTTTCCTTTTTTTTCTTCTTTTTTTTCCTTTTTTTTTTTTTTCACCAGGTACTGCCATTGGTAGTGGCAGTTTTGGTGGCATTAAACTGTGCATCACTTTGCAGTGGTTTACATTCTGCTGGCAACAGAAACATAGCATGGGTGGGCAGGTCTATCTTAAAAGTAATAAACATGAAGAGAACAGAAGGCTATGTGTATGTGTACTTTTCTTATAATTAATTACATGTTAATTTGAAAGCTTTCGAGTAAAACATGGACTGTATAATAGAGACAAAAAAGACAAGCAGACTAAATTTTAAAAGTGGTACTGAGACTGTGATTGCATAAAAATACTGATACGTCCTTAAATTTGGTGGCAGTGATTAAATTAATAAAGTAGCTTACTAGTTGGAATCCAGATTCATGTGGTTCTGTTACTTTAGCTGAGGAAAATAGCAACTCCTATTCAAAAGTCCTGATCCATGGTGCAGGAATATCTTGCTATTTGTGTAGGGACGGCGCTGTGCTTATATTATTTCTTTGCCAATACCAAAGAGTTCAGTAGTGCCTAAAGTGTGTTCTCATGTTTTTCGTGCTGGTGTGTTTCTCTCTGCTGTTGCCTGCTATTTAAGGACAGCCTGTATCATGCTATACTGGGCACATACATCACACCAGCTGAGGCTGCTGAGAAAATGCTATAATCTCTTTAGCGCTGCCCATTTTGATGTGCTTGGAAGGGCTTACTAGGCACTAACATGTGGGCTTACCTGGGGAGTTATTAGTGGTATCACTAAAGTATGTTCCTTCAATAGCACTGTCCTATTTTCATCCTGTTCACTCATCCTACAAGGAAGCAAACCTGACAGCATCAAGCAAGTGTAGAAAGCAGCTTTCTGTTCCCAATGCTAAAGATTTATTTTCCTCTGCGTTTACGAGGTCCCCTGATCCCAAATCTCTCTCTTGTCCTGACCATGGGAATAAAGCCTGCCCCTGGGATGACTGAAGGCTTGTTCTAGACCATGAAAAGAGTAAACAAGGGCTGCGGTTGCACAGTGCAGGGTAAATCAGCTGTGCAGAGAGCAGAGCAGGGACAGCAAATTACGTAAGAAAAAGATCTTCATCCTGGGACAGGCATATTCAGGAAAAGAAATGCCACGCAGCTATGTTCTGGTTCCAAAGAGAGGCAATTAGGAGTCCAACCCAGGCGTGAACAATTCAATTTCCGCTGTCTGTTTTTTATATGGCCACTGGAATGTGTCCTGGGGACCCGATGGAGCCAAGCACACAGTTTGGCTCCAGGATGTCACCGGGGGAGAGATGCGGACAGATATATGTCCTGGCACCTGCAACTCCCATTTAGCACATCTGCTTTACTTTTCACAGATGTAACCCACATGGGCACCTCTCCCGGGCCAGGCAGGACCTGCACCAAATGGGGTAAATGCATTGACAGAGGCAGGGGTTTCCTTATTACTGGGGCTGGGGGTTTCCCTGGTGACCTGCTGCTGTCAAACACAGTTTGGTAAAAGCTTATCAAGGGGGAAGCACCAAACTGATGGATCGACCTAGGTGCTAAAATGTCCTACTCTGTTAAAAAACAGAGCTCAAATCACATGCTGAATTTGAACCACCAGCGGCGTTGCTGGCTTCCAGGGGACAGCATGTGACACAAGTCTTTGTGTCCTGCCATGCAAGGGCCTAGCTTTCTGATTTAGTTTGCTATATTTTGCACGCACATCCTCCCAAAAGAAAAAAAAAAGGAACAGGAGATAAAAAGAAAACTGCCAAACTACAGCGGTCTGAAGGGGTCAGTCACCACAACTCCTAAGTCCCACAGATCAACCTAATAATTTATTTTCATCTGGAAGCTCAAGAGGCATTGGTCAGTGGTAGAGGGAAACCAGTAGAAAGAATTTGGTGTAAATAGAACAAATGGGAATAATGGGATTTAGGATTTTATATTTAGGATAATGCCCTAAATGTGGAGCATTATTAAAAATGTCCAGGGCAGTATTGGATTGTGCACATTGCTAGGAAAGTATATATTTAAGGTGTACAGTCCTTTTGAAAAGCATACATCTCAAGGTATAGCCATAAATGGGGATGGTAGTTATTTCTTCTTTGATTCAGCATTTAAGAGCTTTGCAGTATACAACATACCTTGAAGACTGGGTGTGTACAAGCGTAATCTCTGCGAATGTTGACAAGAGAATTACTGCTGTTGTTTATGCTGGCTTTAGTATGCTTAGATATTTATGAGGACTTAATGGTAGAACTGTCCCATCCAAATACCAGGTCATCACTTGGTATGTCAGAGCACAATGGCATGATGATTACAGTACCGTTCATGGTCACAGTTTATGTTACTCATTTGGTACATTGGTGCCACCAGCATACCGCAAAGGTAAATGATATTAAATTATTACTTTCTCTGAGCAGTTTTGTAGTATAGCTGTAAAGTATAAACCATTTTCACAAAGTTTCCTATTCTGGCTAAACTGTGCACATAAATCTCTGTTCAGGTGTTCACAAGAGGTTGTTTTAGAGATGCCTACGTGCCTGTGCTTTCCAGTGATGCGTTGGAGCCTCCCCGCTCTCTCTTAGAGGTTTTCTCCAGTAACTTATAAATGTTGGTTTGTTTGTTTTTGCTTCCAGTCCCATTTTGCACCAATCTGCTTCATTTCATGTGGCAGTCCCATCAGATCAGAGAAGTTAAGCATTTCTGGACCACATTGGAATTTGAATGGGAATAAGACAGAGTGTGCAGGAAGCAAAGACCAGAATCCAGCAGTGCCCTGCTCCCTTTCCAGTCTGTGCCAGGTCAGTGCCTCAGCACAGGGTTAGGATGAGCTGCGCAGGAGGGAGCGCTGTCCTGCAGATAAGAAGGTTCATGGCCAGCTGTAATAACTAGATTCGGAAAGGCGGACATTACACAGCAGGGAGGTCAAAACTGAGTAGGTTGTAGGTACAGTTGCTTCTGTATCTTGTTTCAGCAAGGAGAATCCAGAAGACCACAGCCAGCCACATCTAATCCCAGCCCTGCCCTTATATGGGGCTCGGGCAGGTTTTTGGAGAGCAGATACTCTCCGCAGCACTGCCATTCTTGGCTGCTTCCTCTGTGATGGGTGGGCAGGATCCTGAAGATATAGATTATCCTTTTTTTTTTTTCCTGAGTGAAGTGTAACTTTACTGAATCAGGGAAATCACATTAGAATTATGCTATAGATGATGTATCCTAGATGGTTAGGTCTTCAGATACGTAGAGGAACGCTCAGTGAGTCAGCCCTGCAATTTTTGGTGGAGTAGGTCTATTCCGGCGTGTGGGTGTTCGCAGAACAATTACGTAAGTGTCAGGGTAGCGAGGAACTATTGACATTTCTGGCAGCTTAACTGAGTTCTTTTCAGTCAAAAATATACTAATTGTTGTTCTCTTCCATTAAACACACATCATTGCCTTAACTGGATTTGGGGGGCATTTTTTTAAGCATCAGTTGTCAGGGCAAGATATTGGAGCCGTTTTATTCTTGAGAAAACAGGAGATTTTTCACAGTTACAGTGAGACGAACATTTGTGAGAACCATTTTAAATCATACAAGAGGGTGCGAAAGTTGCTATGCCATATGCCTGAAATTTACTATGGTAAAGCTAATTACTGCCACTGAATGCAAGGGCCCATCAGCATTTTCATCATCACACCCACCCTCAACACCTTTTCTCTTTTTTTTTTTGAGTTTTAGTTTTCCTAACTTTTTTGTATAGTTTTTAGGCTAAAGAATGATAATGCAACCTCCAAACTAACCCTTGAAATGCCTTATGGCCTATATTCAAGGTGAGTAGGTTTGGTATCCCACTGAAGTTTGGTGGATTAAATTACAAGGCAACTGCTTTTCTACATGTATTACACAGGGAAAGAAGAAGAACTGGTTTGTTTCCCAAGAGCAAGATACCAAAATTAGTCAGACTAGGTCAGTGTCCAAATGGCATTTTCAGAGAAGATTTCTCTCTAAAGATTAAATATGAAAGAAACAAAACCTGATAACTGTTTTCTTTCTTGTTTGATGCAAGTTGTGCCTTTGGTACCAAAAACCTTCAGTCAAACTAGCCAATGGATTTTTTTTGATCTGGATAAATATGAGACCTTTCAAATGATCATGACCTTGATATACTGTCTCTTCTTCTATATGGTACAATTAATGAGCCAGCTCACAACTCTGAATGGTGCTGGGCATCCAGCTGACATGCCTGAGTGATCGTCTAGGAAAACAGCATTTGTCCATGGCTCTTGGAGAGTCAACAAATGGCTGTAGGATGTTTTTCACCTAAAAAAGTATATTTTCTGAAGTCAGTCAGAGAGAATGGCTCTGTTATGTGCTCTGTGGGTTCAGAGGGAGAACTGAACCTGCCAGCTGTGTGGGTGCTTGTCCACACACAGCACGTTGGCTGTGTTAGCAAGTCCTTACCAAGACTGGAAGTATGTAAGATGAGGACTCTACCAGTGGCAGTATGCGGTGAAGAATCACTGGGATAACCTGTGTTCTTTGGGCTCCAATCAATGTATTTTTGGCCAAGAATTTTCCTAATTAGTGAGGACAACTTCAGCCTGGATGTTTTGGCTTAATGATATGTACCTTATGCCAGCTCAGATTCTTAGCATAAGGGGGTACATTTTATCACTTGTCTCTGAAAATAGCAGAGTTTGAATCTGAAGTCGCTGCTATCATCCAATTGCTTGTCCAAAACTTAGAAAATTCTGGAGATCTGCAGTGTGGATCCATGGCCTTATATCACTCACAGCCTGGTGAACTGAAGGGATTCGTTGTTCTGATGTGTGCAGGAGGAATTGCTTAAACCCAATGAGCAAAAACAAAGGGACTCTCAGTGCCTCATATTTCCTCCCCAGGATTCATGCAAAGTAAATAAAGGAACCAAGTCTTCTGCATTGAGTGCTTGGGATGAGAGCACTCTTCACTCTAGCCCAGTGCTTTCAACCGCCACCCATGTTGATTCATGTAGTTACTCAGAGAAAACTGGAGGCAAATAAGCATGAGTTCTTGCATACCAAGAGCTCTCTATGCTCACTGATAAAATTAATCTCTCTTAGATTCAGACACAGACTAATTATTTAAAAACAATTGTTCCCACTCCTTTGAGACTCATTAACAACACACGTGATGCCTCTGCTATGTCAGGTGGACAAGAACTGTTACATACAGGTAGGGAAAGGTCACCTACCTGCATCATTCAGTTTCAGGGCAACTCAGAAACCTACAACAGGATATTTCCTTTGAAGGGTTTTGTTAGCTGGACTCTTCTTTTTTCCTGAAAACCTACAAAAGTAAATGTATGAATGCTGCATTATTAATTGGTAAAGCTAAGACATATGTTGCTGTGGGAAAATACTGACTACAATCTGCTAATTATCAGATGCACACCTGTCTGTCTCTACTGAGGATGTATTGCTTGATTCAATCACTTTGATGCTATTTATCTCACCTGAGTAAGATGATCAGTATTCTCAAGCTAGAGACTTGACTGGAAACAAATAGAGCAGTAGGTACTCTGGTTTTAGTGGCAAGGCAACTGTAGGTAAATTGACCCAATTCTCTTCATCGATATGTTCCACAACAAATAGCAACAGTAACATTAAAATAGTAGCAAGAAACAATAGGAAAATTCATAGCCATTAGAATAACAGGAGTCTGTGCTGTGAAAACCCTTTTAGGTGTAGTGCCTCACCTCCCCGTGACTGGCGTTACAGCAGTTTTTCAAGATAGGTTAGCTGACATAGTAAGGTAGAAGCAGTGCCTGGAATAGGACCCGTGATGCTGATTGTCTTTTTGCTGTTATAAGCATAGCCCATATTGATTTTGCAACTGATTCCCTGCAAAAGTATATTGCATATTACTTTAGAAGGCAAATGAGGCCAAAATTGCAGAGAAATTAACCCAGGGCTTTTAATTCTCAGGGCTTGGAATTGATCAGTCGCTCTGATGATCCATTAAGCTGGGTTCAGCATATCATTGCCTTTAGAAAGAAGGGGAAAATGAACTTCTGACCATAGAGGCAGTAGAGATAAGATGGGAAAAACATGCAGAGGGATCAGGTCCAGCTGTGGCAAGGCGAGCTCCAAGCAGGAGTTACAAGTAAGGTGAAGGTGACCCCAAAACCTCCCCTATGCCAACAGCTGCCCTGTGGATCTGTGCAGCTCCAGTCCTGTGCCTCTTGTCTCCTTTCCTCCCAAATTCCCACCTGACCTTCATACTCAGGCCTCCAAAAACATGTGAGCTGCCTCCATTCACTATGGGTTGAAGAGTTTGCCTGCGAGCAATTCCTGGGCGTCTGACATGTGTCCTACGTGCACTCTCAGGAGGCACACTGATGAAAGGGTTACATGGGCCAGCAAGGAGGGAACTGAGCGTTTGCTGAGGTTGTTTTTGCCTAAGGCCACCCCTTAGAGCAAGAGCCTGTTTGGGAGCAGCCAGCAGACTTTTTGCTCCCTCGGGGTGGGGTTATGAACTGTGGCTGAGGTCAGGGAGGAAGGAGCAAGGTCTAGACAAAATGGGGCCGCTGAACCTGAGATAACAGCCCTCCACGAAACACGGTCTCTCTATCTGCAAACAGGCTGCCCACCTAGTCCGGTCTCTCTCTGAGCTCTTCTTACTGACATGAGGAGAAAATGCCTTAGCTGACATATTCTTAGATAGAGACTGTTTTCTTTAGCTCTTCATAACCTGCCCAGCAAGGGCATTTGTTGAAACTCAAGGCGTCTGTTTTCATTTCTGCTGCTGGGGGAGAGGGCACCTCAGACTTCTCCATGAGCATGGTCTAGTTCACTTTCGGAGGAAGTACTAAATGCGTCTTGAGAAGTGGCAGGGAGGACTTTCTTCTCTGACTCCTTTCCTTCCCTCAGGCCCAAAGAAGGTTTTCTAGGAAGCAATTGGGTTCTTTTTTTCAGAAGACAGCACTTCTAAGAACCTACAGTCAGTATATACTTGGAAGAGAGAAGATGGGTGTATCATTTCAGAGGAATCAAAATGAATTCCTGAAATCTGTGTCAAAGATTTCCTCCAAGGGTTTTCTTAGCACAAGGTCCGTGTTCTTCTGAAATTTCCCTTATGTTTTCAGGACTTTCATAAGAACATGTGGGCTATATTTGCTATGGAGTGGCCCTTGGACCAGGGTGAATTTTACCTTCCAAGAATCGACTTCAGCTGAAGCAACCCAAAGTTCACGTCAAAAATTTTGGTTTTGGCCCTGCTGTCAGTGACATTTGTGAATGATGGAAAACCATCCATATGGCTAAACAGACTATCTCCACTCCCCCACAAGTAGTGACTTAGAGGATGAAAGTAATATTCATCCTGATCATCTGTTTTGTAACAGGATATTTATCTCAAGCTTTCAAGAATTTCATTATTATTGGGGGAGGAGGGGAACGGGCAGTAAGACAGGATCTGTAACAGATTATTGATGCTGGGAAGTGGGTAAGCCGGAGGGAAGGAAACCTGTCTGAACCCCACCAGCCCTGCTATTACCCTGGAAGAGGGGCTGTGGGCCTGTGATAATACGAGGAGGAGGAGGAAGCATTCTCACCAAGGTCAATTAGGAGTCCAAGGAGACCAAGTGTGGTTTGAAAAATAGTAGGACCCTGAAAGGGGGGATGACAACAACACACCTAATACATGTGAAGAGAGGATTGGTTAGGACAGGGACTAGGAACAAGGCTGTAAATCTGTTTCTGCGAGCACATCCTTGAAAGCTAATCTCATTGCGCTGCAGGGAGGCTGGCAGTGGAGGAGGCTGAATCTCAGCTCTGGGACTCTGGTCCAGTTAAGCAAATGGCACGGTTCTTATTGATACTGGCCCAGAGTATGGCTCAGTGTTTGTGGCCGCCTAAAAATGACCTAACTTAAACTCCATTTCTGAACTAAGGAGCATGAAAATTTCAAAGCTTTTTGCTTCCAGTCAGGACTTCCAGGGGTGGTATTAATAGCTTTGGTGAACTGTACTCCATTGATTTAAAGCACCTGTGCTTCTGAAAGTCAGGATTTTATCAATTTTTTATCACTTACACAGGAAGCAGTGCTGGGCTTAATGCCATTTATCCAGCTGGACATATTGACTTTGACTTAGGAGATCAAAGCATTTGGGTTAGGGATTGTGTAACATCTTCCTATAAGAACTGTCAGGGGTAAATTTACCAAGGCCTGAAACTTTGATTGATGATCATTTTGCATGAGTGTTCAGCATCAGGAAGCACACAATAGACCCTTTCTCTTAATGGAGCTGCAGGCTGTGGTACCTTTAAACATACATATCTTGAAACACGTTTCATCACCTCCTGGAACATAACAGTACACAAACCCTGGAGGTACACTTGAAAGTGAGCTTTCACTGGGCTCCAAGGAGGTGACCCAAGACCCTTTAAGATGCAGCTTGCTGTAGTGCAAATTGAGAGCCAGTAAGGAGAATAAGTTATTTGTCTTTTTTTTTTTTTTTTTTCCATTGTAATAACAGCATTTCCCAATAGATAAGAGGCTGGAAAGTGCTAGCTCAGGAGCTCAGAGATTCAGTCCTCTGCTCCAGTGAGTCTTCCTTGCAGCACAAGACCTTCCTCCAAGGCTAGATAAAAAGAGACTTGACTTCTTGCCCCAGCTTATGGCGAGACATATCACCTTCTGTGAACCGACTTCCCCCATCTATTTATATGTGAAGGGTACTAAATACGCTTGTTAAACACTTTGGCATCTCCTATCACCAATTATTGAGGGTTTATTCACATTCTCTAACTTTTAAAAAGTAGGACCCTGGCCCCTTTCACTAGGGTAATGAGGAGAAACTCCACAGAGCAGAGCTCAGCAGGACATCCTAATTTAGGGGCACTAGCTGCCTCCCAACAGAGAATACCTTCTACCACTGGCTATAAAGGGAGCCACAGAGAGTAATCTCCTGTCGCTGTCTCAAACTGTAAAGTATCTGTCCCGCCCTCAGTGAAATTAAAACGGTAGTGGTCCCCTCATCACAAGAGGTGTTGGATGTACTTTTGGATAGTTGCCCTTGCTGCAGTAGTAGGGGGCATGTACAGAATTAAAGGAGATTAAATATGACAGGCGGTTGTCTGAATTTTTCTCTCAACATAAAATTAAAATCCAACAAGTTATATAGCATTATACTGGCCCTAATGCTGTCCATCCATGGGTTTGAAAGCCATGCAGAACTTTGATCTGCTCTGAAAATTATTGCTGTTGTACAAGACAGTGTTAATCTTTTTTTTTTTTGGCTAGGTGCTGAGAGTGCAGACTATGCCCAAAAGATGGGCCAGCCCTACTTTGGCCCATCCCATCTTTGTAGCTGTGCCCTACGGGTCTGCCCTTGGGGCTGAGTGTGGCTGCAGGGAGCTGTGCTGGCCAGCACTTACCCAAGACTCAGGGGTCTGCAGCCAGCTTGCTTCCACCCAGAGCAGCAAGGGCATTTTGAATGGTGGTAAAGGGGCTTGTTGCTGCTGCCGCCGCCGTTTTGTCTGCTAGTCGTAGCCTTTGTCCTGAGTGTGCCACTGCCTGTGCACAGCTGGCCTCTGTTACTGCAGCGTGCAGAGGACTCCTGTCCTGCAGAAGGGCGGCAGTTTGAAAATGTTGTGTGGGCTTTTCCTTTCTTTTCCTTGTATTTTTTGTTTTTAGCTACAAACAAACAAACAAAACCTAAATATTTGGAGTGTGGATTGCATGGCTCAAGGACTCAGGATGATTAAAAGCAGGAGCCATACAGAGACATCCAGAAATGATTGTTTTTAACAAGACAGGAACTTTGTCTGAAAACAGGATGACCTGCTGCAAAAGACGCCAACAAATCCCCGTAGAGCTTTAGAAAAAACAAGCAGGCGCCTGAGTGTGCTTTAAAAAAAAATCCCGCCTAGTAATAAAAAGGGATGTAAGGGTAAACAGGAAAAGAGCACTCCACACTGCGAGCAGCCCGGAGGAGGAGAGGCTGGGAAGAGCGCTGATCTGAAAACATGATATGGAAACTGAAGGGAAAGATTTCTTAATATTCCCCAGGACAAACTCCCTGTGAAAACACAGCCTCAATGCGGATTTTAGTGGCAATTGCCTACTAGTTCCCGTGTGCCTTTGTACCAGTAGTATGGAGGCTTTAGGAGAGTAGCACAGGCTCTGCAGGTTTTGTTGGCTGGCTTCAGTGGCTGTAAAGAAGTGTCATTTCAGACTTGCGTGAAATACAGGCTTAAGAGACAATTCTACTGCATAACTGTATTTCCTCATGATGAAGTTACTGCAGTTCTGCACACCTGTGCTGCGGTTATACTACAGTATGGCTCACTCTCCCAATTTTAGTGTGAATCTCATGACATATGTTGTATTTTCCACTAAGCCCTAGCTCCTCAAGTCTTGTAATTTCATGACCATCTTGGTCCTCATCTATCTGAAACAAGTCTTTCCAGCCTTCATGCCTAAGAAATAAAATCTTGAAATCATAAAGGCAGTTTACCATAATGAGTAGACCGAAAACACTATTATTGATATTTTCTGATGGTGAATTTTAAAATCAAATACTATTTTGAGGAATTAGGATATTGATATTTAGGCCTGATCACAGTGACAACTTCTGCTTGTTGGCAGAATTTGCAGACTCCAATACTAAGCAGGTTTCCCACTGCAACCCACGTACCATCAGTGAGATACCCGTAGTGACAAACATGATGGGATGTGTATGCAGCATCAGGCCCAGGGACAACAAATTCCTTTACCGCAGGTTTCTCCTCGGTGCTGCTCCAAAGTCAAACACTTCCTCAGAAGTGAGATAACACTTATTGCAGCTTGTGTTCGTATGTGGCCAGAAACAGATTCAGCAAGGCTCTAAAGTCCACTGACAGTAAAAGATTAATCCTCTCAAATACAGGGCCTGGCCCCTACCAAAAGGCCAAAGGCAGACGAGTGGCTTGGGTTGGTGTCAGTGGTTTGGCTTCATGTTGGGGCTTTTGGCATGGAGGTTGCTCCCCACTGGGCACCAGACAGCTCTGTGCAGTCAGCTCGCCATGGCAGCGATGCTCCTGCACTCGCCGAAAGAGCACAGCTTTTCTGTTTTGGTGGGTCCTGTGGAAAACACTGAAGTTCAGGTAAATATCTATGGCCTTACAGGCACTGATGGGAGTTACAGAGAGGCTTTTGCATTGCCTTCTCTGGGTGCAGCCCTAAATGCCTGGTGATGCATGTCCGGCACCCTGGCGCTTCTTCGGCTCCCTGCAGGTGTTTACCAGACATGGCCTGGGAGTGCCTCCGTGTCCCTCCATACCAGGCTCCCTTCCAGAAAGTCTCCAGCCTTTTTGGGTGGGGGGAGCAGGGAGGAAAGATTTAGAATCATAGAATCATTTAGGTTGGAAAAGACCTTTAAGATTGAGTCCAACCGTAAACCTAACACTGCCAAGACCACCACTATACCATGTCCCTAAGCACCTCATCCAAACGTCTTTTAAATACCTCCAGGGACAGCCTCCAGGGATAGCGACTCAACCACTTCCCTGGGCAGCCTGTTCCAATGCTTGATAACCCTTTCGGTGAAGACATTTTTCCTAATATCCAATCTAAACATCTCCTGGTGCAACTTGAGGCTGTTTCCTCTCATCCTATCACTTGTCACTTGGGAAAAGAGACCGACACCCACCTCTCTACAACCTCCTTTCACGTAGTTGTAGACAGTGGTAAGGTCTCCCCTCAGCCTCCTTTTCTCCAGGCTAAACAATGCCCGTTCCCTCAGCCACTCCTCATAGGACTTGTTCTCCAGACCTTTCACCAGCTTCGTTGCCCTTCTCTGGACACGCTCCAGCACCTCAGTGTCGTTCTTATAGTGAGGGGCCCAAAACTGAACACAGTGTTCGAGGTGCAAAGAGCTCACACTTGTTTGTGAGCTCTTCAGATAATGGAAAAGACATTAGTCTCCACCCTCTTCTGGGTATTGCTTTAAGGTTGACAAAGAACAGCTTCTCCGCACCCGGGAGGAGGATGGGCGCTGGGAGGTCTGTGGGCGCAGGGCTGGTCTGAAGCTGGGCATCTCAGACTGGGCGCCCAGCTCTGCAGCTGGTCACAGGGGTGACGGCTACCCCTGCACGCCTTTTCAGCCTCTGCATCTGATGCAAAATGCTTCTTGCTGAGGAGCTGTTTGGTTTCTATTTGCAATCAGTTCACTTGCACCGTTCGGTTTTGCACCTGTTTTCTCAGGTAGCCTAGTCCCTTAGGCAAAAGTTTTATTCATTCACTTTTTTATTACATAACAGACATATTTTTTTTCTTTGCTTTAGTATAAATGAAAGGTGATTTGCTACTATTAATGTATGTGACTGACCATAGATCAAATACTTATCCATGGTCTGCAGCATCCTTCAGCACTGCACTACTTGAGATTAAGTACTACACAGTAGACACTATGATCAGAGAAATTTCCAATTTCTGAGAAATGAAATTAAAACTGAATTAAGTTTTTTATCTCATCAAGATGGATAGAAATACCAGCTGCGTAGACCACTGGTTACCTAATTATCATCCTCACATGCACGCTCACAGGAGCACAAACAGCTATAGCAGTACGCTTTGGTTTGCCTCCATAACTTCCAAACTCACTATGAACGTGGAATACAAGACCTACTTGTAGGCTGTATATAATCACATCTGTGGAAGGATCTTGAGAATTTAATTCTTACAAGATGTTCTTGTCCTCCTTGAAGAAGCAAAGACATGGTATCATTTATAATGGTCTGAGAAAAATTAATTCTAAATAGACATGTCAAGGTGGTGACAGCTTGATTTAAAAAAAGATTGTAAAATAAGTGTGCAAGATACTTTAATACATCATTGGGGGAAAAGAAGAGTGAATTCCTTCTCCATAAGCAAGAGACGCTTTAAACTCTGCCTTAAAATGAATACAAATTGGGTGAGATGTCCCAGGTCCCAAATTGATCTCACAAATTGTCGAAGGAGCACAGCAGAAACAGCATCACTGGAGATGTAACATGGCAAAAAATGTTTCATTTATGTTAAAAAATGGCGAGTTCAGGGTGGCTGCTTAGATTTCTGCAAATATACTTTTTTTTCCTATAGCTCTGGCTTAAGTAAGAGGTAGTGGCTTCTGTTTGTCACTTTTTATTTGAATGGTGGATCTTATGAGCTTTTTTTTCTTTTTTCTCATTTGAGGACATTTCAACTCTTGCAAATGAATTGTTCACCTCAGCCTCTTGGAAGGGAGTCATGGAGGACTGATGCCATTAATGCAGGACAACTTTTAGGCCATTCCCTCTTTAATGGGCTATGAAGTAATTGGCTATTTTGGTTCTGCCCAGCGGGGTCTCCGGCTTGGCCAAGTATTGCTTCCCTCAGTGGCTGCCATGCCTGTGCCCTGCAAATGCCTAGAAGCACAGACCTTCTTCACTGACAAAAAAGGCCATTCAAACCAGCTCTTTTGCTGCAAAAAGCTCACTGTTTCAGTGGTGAAAACAGCCTCTTTGCAAGACCGCCCTCTCTCCAGGGGGACGCTGCCATTTGCAAGGGGCGGCCAGCAGCAGGAGGGTGGTGCTGGGCACACAGAGGTGCAGCCCGATGGTGGTGTCCCTGGCAGGGGACAGTCATGGCCACTGCCGGTCCCCGAGCTGGCTGTGGGGAGGTGGCTTCTGGAGAGATGACAGTGAGGAAGAGAGCGAAGGGGAGGCAGGCTGCAATTAAGGTTTGGGAAAAGTGGCTATTTAAGCAACGGGCCAAGGCTGGCAGGGACCTCTGGAGACCATCCAGTCCAAGCCCCCTGCTCAGAGCAGGGTCACCCAGAGCAGGTTGCCCAGGGCCAGATTCTGCATCTCTAACTGTCAGCGGTGCAGAAGCAAGCCTGAAGTCTGAAGCCTTGAAGCCAGAAGTTTGGCATAGCACAGCGTATGCCAAACTTGTGCTGAGAAGTTCTGAGTTATGAGGGATGATGCTCTGAAAAGGTCATTTCAATGAAGCTCTTTTTATTCATATTCCACCTAGTCACAGATTTATTTTTTTTTTGCTCCAGATATTATTTTGCATCATCCTTGCCATACGGAAGAAAGGAATGATGCTGTTCTGATCTACTGCCATAAAAATATGAAATGTTGTTTGTATGATCTTCAGAGTAGATTAGAACTGGGAATTTCCACTTTTGGGGGGATTTTCAACATGTTGGAATTTGTTTTCTTTTCAATCTAGACAAGCTACAGTGGTGTCAAGTTTTCCTACAAATTAGAAATCCCCTCCCCAAATGGATTTGTAAAATGCATAAATGTTTTATTAATCTTTATAAACAGTGCTGCAAAGCAGGATGTTCATTGATAACTTCCTTTTATTATTTTAGATAATTTGATTTTAAAATTATTCCATGGCTATTCTGGGACTCAGCTTATAGTTTGGCCATCTAGATTCAAATATTCCTTGAGGAAGGACTCTTAGAGATGACTAGCACCGGCATCGCTGCTGCCTCTGAAGTGATCATTGACTTCTGGGAACAGAACATGACAAAAACACGAGTGCTTTTGGCAAGCCCAACATTAAAGCATGCTATTTAACACAAGGAGTTAAAAAATAAATACTGTGAAGATGGGAGCTGCGGGGAATGGGTAAGCATCTCTCCAGTGATACATGTCATCTATGATCAGTTATACCTGAGTTGCGAGGCATTATATGGAGCAGTCAGTGCAGGCATTACTATGGTTAAGTCTCTGTTTTCCTAACATTATAAAATGACATATGGATTTCCTTTACAGGAGGTTGGCTACTCCTGGTAATGGAAATAATACAGACCACACAGGTACTCCTAACTCTCACAGAAGGTTCAGGTATTGCCGTGTTACCTTCCCAGCACTCTGGCTCCTGAAGAGACGTGTTGTCTGCGGTGGCAGCGAGCCAGCGCTCCCCAGGCAGGTTCTCCGCTCCAGCTAATAAATCCTCCGGGAGCTGGGCTCGTAGCACAGAGTGTGGTGCACTGGCACTTCAGTGGGTTTGAAGAAGAGCTGGCCCGGGTGTAGGATTCATGCTCCAACAGAGCCACACTGGAGACAGCCTGGGTGTCTCTGCCCCACGTCCCAGCCACTCTTCCGTGTCGGGAGGTGGTACGCTCGTGTCCCAGCCAGCTCTGCATAGGGCTGGCGGGTTTGGGCTTAGCCTCGCAGGGACACAGCCATCCTACTTCTTGCCTTATCTTGCTCTGGAAGCAGTACAGGCTTGTCTGCATGGTGCTTCGCCCGGGCCAGCAAGCCCGGCTGGTTTGAGCCATCGTCTCAATGGCACTGTTTGTCCTCCAGATCGCTCAGCAGCCCAGACACTGGGATAGAAACAGGCTCAGGGAGACCAGCTGGCATCATTATACCTCTGTAAGAATTAGACAGGTTTGTTACTCTGACAAGGGCACTTAAGTACAGGGGAGATTGGACTTTGCATCACTGAGTTTATATGCTGTGGCCTGGGCTTTGCCAGGGGATGGCTTGTTACCCCTTCCCATCTGCATTTCTTAATCAGACATAAGCAATGCAATGCTGAAAGGTGCAAAGCAAAATGTAAAATGATTTATTAAGGTACATTATATCAGTGCTCAAAAACAACACAGCAAAAAGAAAAACAACAAACAATTAACATAGGACTGCATCCACATGTATTTTGGATAAGTCTTACAATAGCACAGAACCAGTTTCTGAGGCATTTGACGTACAAAGTGCACCTTATGGCCTTTCCTGGTATGAAATTCAGAACATTTTCGAAGTTTCTTGGCACTGCAGACAGCAAGTTACTGTTGACTAGATGAAGTGATGCCACAAGTGGGAAGTGATAGATGAGGAGACAATGACAGCTCTCGGGGTGCAGACGGATGCGTCTCCACAGCAGCGCAGGGACAGATGTATCTTGTTCAGTCCAAAATTGCTTGTAAGTTGTTATTGTCCAGTGTCACTGCTGAGTGAAGTAAAGCTGAACTGATCATTAGTACAGAGTCTCCAGTCTTTTTCCCGTAGTCTGAATCTATAAATCATCACTCCAGGTTAAATCGTATGTATTAGGAGCGAACGTAAAATAGCTACAGAGCTCAGAAGTGCAGATGACTGGGGAATCATATGTTAATGAGATAAAAATTGTATTTTTCCTCCCAAATGCAAAGGGACTATTTAAAGAGGAGAATTTTCCTTGGGGGAAAGACCATTTCTGAGGGCTTTTTTTTCTATTGTTTTTCAGCATCATTCCAGCCCAGCCAAAAAAGCCAAGCTATCAGGAACAGGGCAGTATCGTCTGTGAGCGATGCAAGAGCAGCTGGGGAAGGGGAGGAAGACCATCAGGAACGAGTTGCTGGGGGAGATACCTGAGGGCTTTGGCAAGGTGTTGAGCTAACTCCTGAAGAAAACCAGGCAAAGTCCGACTGAAGTCGAGAGCTGCTGCATGAGAGGGAGGAGGAGACGGGGTGGATTGTCCTTCCCAAAAATGATCCCGTGGTAGAAGAGGACCAATAGCTTATAAGGAGGAAAGAAATAATGTTAGGGACCAGTGGAGAAAATGCTTAGTAAGGGACAGAAAATGCCAGGCCTTGTCATGGTCCACTGACTCCCTTGCCAAGCAGCTCTGTCCTGCAGCTGGTGGATAATCCTGGACAGGGAACAGCCAGCCAGGGAAGGCATTTCATGAGTGGAGTGTATATGAGACAGTACTTCATCTCCAGGCTTCTGTGGAGGAAAGGGAGCAGAGATAATGTCCTGATGGGTAGTAGCAGGTATAGATGTGGTGTTCTTTCACTGTGCTTGTTTACGGTGTGGCAGCTGGGCTGAACACGCTCATTTATATTGCATTGCATGGTGTGTGAGTGCTCAGCAAACAGAGGCAGGTATTTGAAAACAAGGTATTAATAAAGGCTGCAGATCAAGAGCACAGTGAACTAAACCTGATCACAAATAGACTTTAATATTGCACTGCTGGACAGTAACTCCCACACTAAAGCAAAGAAGGGGTTTGAATGTGTGGGCTGCTGGCTTCACGCACTCTGGCAAGGACCACCATGTTGATGTTTATAAACCATCCCAGAGGGTGTCTGAGAACAGCACAGGGGCTCAGGAAGGGCAGACCAGTTCTCCAACAACACATTGCGGTTGAATTTAGGAGGTAAGGTAACTGAGCTGGGCTTGGGCCCCCAGCAGCAGTCCAAGCCAGGCCAGCCATGCCAGGCTACACACCTGTGTGGCCCTCGCTTGAGCAAGGTACTCCACTGGGGCTGCCACGGCTTGGGCAGCCTTTGCTGGTGGGACTTTCACTTTCTGAAGAGAGTAGAAGAAAAATGAGCTGGACAAGCAGGGCAAGCAAGGAGGAGAGATTTCAGGCTCCTCTGTAAAGTACCCAAACTATAGCAAAGCATCTGGAAACGTGCTTCCTGAGAACAAACTGTTGCATGTGAAATGCTATGCTATGATAGGGAGTTGAAGAAAAAAAGATCAGTGACTTTGCAGATGAATGACCAAAGCACTGACATGAGAAAATGAGCTCTTGCTTTGCCATAAAGGCATTTGTTCAGCTTTCAAGTGTTGAGCAACAGGAATGTAAAACCTCTTTTGGTTTGGTGGCAAGAGGCAGCTGAGAAGGAGGGGTACTTGTCTGAATTAAAAATTGACTTTTGCTAGACTGGTGTTCCTGGCAGGTTACACCTGCTTCCCACCCTGTGCCTTGCTGCCACTCTGTCTGGAGCAACGTGCTCTTAACAATAGCTGGTGGCTGGAAGGTACAGCGTGTGCTACACTGCTCATTTCCCCTTCCTCCCAGCCTGATTGTTATTGCAGCGGTTGGGAGCAAGAAGGGCTCTTTAACACCATTAAGCTGTGAGGAGCTGCGGCTGTGACAGTGAGGGTCTGACTTCACGCAAGATGAAGTTGAAGAAAAATATTTAAAGAGAGAAGATGCCTTCCTGTAAGTACTTTGTACTGTAAAGCATATGTGTGTACACAAACACTCGCATGGACATGCATCCGGGAGAAGGTGTGTGTCCATGGGGGGAAATCCTGCCTGCACCAAAGTCAACGACAAAAATTCCCACTGACCTTGGCAGAGCAGGGCTTCAGCAACCGTCTGTGCCTGTGGTGGGACGCTGTGCAAGTGTTCAGGCACACTGCGAGCGCATTTACTCACTGCAGGGCTGGGGGATGGCAGCCCAAGCCACGCTAGCAATGCGCTGAAATACAGGTGGGGAGTGAAGGCTTGTCCTCAAGCCAAGCCCCACGCACCAGCAGTGGTACCTGGCCGTGTTGTCCTGTCTTTCTGCGTCATGTCTGAGCTGGAGCAGCTTTGTCTGCCTGTGAGTCACGGCAGCATTCCCAGGCAGTGACCTTGCCTACCTCAAGGGACTGGCAGGGGTCTTTGGTTGCTTGTTTGGTTTTGGCTCGGGGACTTTTTCTTTGTTTGTTTGCTTCCTTGTTTGTTTGTCTTTTTAACATTTGTTTGGATTAGTCTAAAAGTTGGTGAACTGCCTTCATTTACTCTGCTCCCAAAATAGGTAGGATAGTTTTCAAGGGTCAATTAGAAGGGCCAACGGGCCCTTGGATAACCCTAATCCTACATTCAGTGATTTCATCCAGTTTATTTTACCCTTGGCTCTGCCTTTGGTGAGGCAGAAGTTCAAGAAACCTACTCCTACAACTGACTTTAGTGGTTACTGTCTTGAAAACTACTATTTTAAGGTTAATTATAATTCTATTCCAGTGATTTTTTTCAACTGTTTTGAATTTGTGCAGCTCTAAGCATTTTTCAGTGATAATATAGATGGAAAATTAAGATCCTAGCATAATGAATATAAATCTTGGTTTCCTTAGGTACCTTTTGGAGATCCATTAAAAGTAATTTAGGGGCCCAAGGTTTAAAGACCTGCTCTAGTATGTTTAGCTCTAATGTGCCAAAACTTAAGTGGCTATTTTCACATCAACTCCTGTGTGGAGTAGGCCAGCCACCTGGTTTTATTAACGTAAAATGCATACTGTATTTATGGATTTCTCCTGTTCATAACTATCATTTTGTAATAGCTAGATTCTCATTTTTTCTGTCCTTCTCTGGCACCGCAAGCATCACAAACCAGCATCACCACGTGTGACAGGCATTTACCTGCCACCTTCATCCTGACCGCACACCTCCCAGCTGTGACTCCTCTGTGGGACACAGAATTAGGTGACTCCCAAAATTGGAGCTGTGATTCCTGCAGGAAAACACTATGTATCCATGCCGGGGACCAGATTTGGGGCAGTATGCCAAGTTCTTTTGAGAATTTGGCCCTAACTGTAATTATCATAGCTGATGGCTGCCCACTTCTGAAAATGTGCTGCAAAGTTACGGGTGCGGAACATTTGGAAAATCTGGTGACAAAGACCAGCCAGTCAGTGGAGTGCTGTCTCAGTTCGAGGGTGACATGAAGGACAGCAGAACAGGGGCCAGAGCTGCTAGTAAAGGAAAGCAGAAATGCATTCAGAGTGATAGACAGCATCTGTTCAAGATTCCAGATACCTGGCGAAACCAAACCAAAACAGGAGTATTACTAACAAATGTCAAGCATACCTATTTCTGCCTAACAAGTATAAAATGCTAAATCACTTCCAGAACAAACAGTCTGAATTACCTTTCCAAAAGACTAGTATGTCGTCAGCTCCTGCAGAAGAGCTCTGAACTAGGATCTTGAATCCAGAGCCTTCCTGTTGCTTTGGCAAATGCATCCTCCCTTCCACGCAGAGCCGTGGCCCCTTGGCCATGCTCTGTGTTTCACTGGAAGAGCTGGTAATATTACAAGCTGCTGAAGAAGAAAAACTGCTGAACTGCTTTGGAGCTCTGAGATCTGGTGGGTGAAATTCATTACAATTTAATTAATTTTTTTTTTCATTCATTTTAAAGATGTGTATGAACTACTTTCAGAATGTTATTATCATCTGTAACTTTTTTTCAGTGAATCTTTACGCTGACTATTTACATATTCTTTACAGTCTCCCTTTGGCACACCCTATACATGGAAGCCTGTACAGGATAACGCATAAATGATTGTGGTAACCACTCTATAAAGATGTAAGGTGCAGTCATTGCCACAGTACCTACAAACCAGACTCTATCAAATTTACCTTCAAACAGGGATCTCAGCTGCCCCCAAACTTATCTGGATGACCCCTACATGTGTTAGCAATATGCTCCAATGACATACATGTGTTTCCACGCAGCCTATCCCCGCACTGACAGCACAGGTTTCTTTGTTCAGAATCACATTATGCATGTGTTTGTTATTCATGTTTCTGCTTCCCCAACTTTCCTTTGATGTAAATTTAATACAACTTTTTTCATCATTATTTGAAACAGAAACTCTGGGACAAAAAGAACATCAAATATAGGATATACTGAATAACATCAGGCAATGTTTTATACTTTTTCTGCAAGTCTAAGCCATAATAAAAAATACATGTTTTTCAGAGGAAAAATAAAAGTCTCAACTTTTATTCAGGAGCTACAGACTTAGAGTTAGGGTCAGGCTGGGATGCCATGGCACTGGGCTGACCAAAGTCTACCACAGAGGATTTGTGTCAGGGAGGCAGGAGGAGATTCAGATTGGCTTCAGCTGTGCTAGAGACATTTTATTTTAAGTGGGCATTAAATTCTAAGTCCCCTGCAAGTCCTATACCGTGTCATATACAGTTTTGGAAAATGAATGGAAAGACGCTTATGTGAAGGCTGGGAAAGATGCTTAATCTTAAGCTTTACATTCTTCTTTAAATGTTTCTGAGCCACACCTTCACCTGTTGTTATCTTGCACAGTTTATGAAGATAACGCTACTCTGTGCTTAACCTTTAAACAAAATTTCTGTGATTACTGGCCCTGGTTCCCAAAGCGACTGTGAGAATGAACAGGGCAGATGGGAGCAGACTTTCCCAGTGGATGCTACAGAACATTTCTGTAATGATTTAAAGCCATGTTAAACAATAGCTTGTTCACATTCAAATGCAGAGCATCCCAAGATGCTGCATGAGGCAAGGGAGAGAACTGAAATTGCTTTTGCGGAGATGCTAGGCATAATTAAAGGCTTATGTCTGAATCTTACAGCTAACAAACTGCTGTACAACAAGGGAAACAGCTCCCTAAGTAGCTTTTTACTAAACACTAAATATACTATCATAACAATAAAACCTAACTATCCAGCTGCTAGTGAATTATGTGCATGTGGTACTGTGGACATCACGTCCCCTCTCTCTCCTTGAATCCGTCCCTTTCTGCTGCTGGAAAATAGCAAAGGTCCTCCAAGGAGCAGCTGAAAAGTTTAATAAAAATAAGTCAGAGCTGCTTAATCTGCTTTTGCAATCTGGCTGCACTTTTTCTGAAAATCATGATTGTTCCTTTGGCAAAGTTCAGGGTGAAGTGAGAGCTGTTAGCATGGCCCCAAAGAGGGGGGAGAAAAAAGCCACTTGCTGTCTCCTCTTTTGACATGACAAATAAAGGCAAATGTGTGAAGGTATTAGAGCCCCACTGCAGAGCAGGAAGAGGAAGACAAATGGCACCACACCATATGCCCGTAATCCCAATTAAAATGCATTCAAATTCATTTCTCTTCTCCTCAGCTTCCCTTTTCCACACCAGTGAGCAAGCATGTTTGACAACAGAGTGTGGGAATTTCTAGTTCACTGAGCAGGTTTCCTTTCTCTTTGCCCCTGCATCTACCTGAGGCTGCTGCTCCAAACCCTCGCCGTCCGGTCCAAAGCAAGCCCTGTCTCCCCTCACCATACAGCCAGGCATTGCGCACCGTGCCAGGGACTCCGGGAGAAAGCAAACTGGGAAGCAGCAGATGCAGCTTGAAGTAAAGCATTCTTAGTGGCAGTGTTGGGCTTTGTAGGAAATCAAACCTTTTAGGCTCCCCGTTGATGCTGTGCTTAGCTCACCACCTTTCCCAGGCGTGGAGCTTCCTGTGCTTAAGGAATACACTCGGGGAAGCATCTAGCAGGCAAGAGGGGCCTTCAACAGGCACAGAGCAGCAGGCACAGCAGCCAAGGTGATACCTGCTCAGTGCCACTGGCAAGAAGGGGGCAGGGGAAAAATGCCGCAGGGTACTTAGGAGGCTGGAAAATGCCTTGGAGTCAGCGGGGTCGTGAACACGAGAGGAAGGCAGCATGGACTGTTCATTAGAGGCTGAATGGATCGAGAGAGGGAGAGGATGTTAGTGTGGCAAATCAATCTGCAAGCATCAAATTGATTTTAAAAAATGCAAAAGGATGCATTCACCATTATAAAATCGAATAGGAAGAGCAACAAATAAACATGGTCTACAGTTCATAAAACCATGGTTAGACAGATAGCAGAACACTTTTCTTAGGCAGGATAGCAGGCAACCTCATCTGCAGCTTTTCACATTTCTACTTTTCACAATTCTAATGCAGAACTAATTATTTTCCTCTAAAGGCCCTTCCCTCTCCTCTTCATCTTCCTATTGACATAAAAGCCATTGACTGGACCTATAATCACAGCATTGCTTTTCACGATTTGTCTCTTGCTTCAAAATCTGTCCTTTCTCCCTTGTAGCATCTCTCTGATCTCAACCAAGAATTCAGAACACTTGCTTATAACTTTGCAGTCTCCAGGTTTTGGATTTTACATCCCCCTCCTTGCCAGCCTTTTCACATCTCCATCCCACTGCTTCCTACACAGAGTACAGCTGCCAGGTTGATGATACAGATGCAGAGATAAAATTCAATTCTTAAGAGCTGCCTTAGTAAAGTGATTTTAACATACAGTTCCAGATAGTTTTCTCTGTATGTATTTTATTTATGCTTTTAGGTTCACCACATCAACCATTGCCTCTTGTGCAGGTGAAGCAACTGAGCTAATCTCCGTCCCACTGTATCTGCTCTTCATCTGGCCTGGGTCATTCTCTCCAATGGCTTTCAGTGAACTGCCTGCCTGTGTCCTCAGAAGAAATGTCTCCTACACCAGTTCACTCCTATCAGCTGTCCATACACTTTGTGGTGCCAGAAGGTCTACAGGAAAGATCCAAAGGCAGGGGGTGGGGTGTCGCATATTATCTCATTCTTCAAAAAGGCTGAAAGTTTCTAGAAAATTTCATCCTGAAAAGGATACCTAGCAAAGGTATGAAGGATACCTTCATTCAAATGTTGGGAAATTTTTGGGAATGGCCTATTGCAAAAAGAAATGCAGGAAATGAGGGCTATTTGTAGCACTCCTAATCTGTGGCTGAAATAATTGTGGGAGCTCTTGCCCACTGCTTTCCTAACCAGGAGTAAGGGCTCGTAAATGAGCTAAGTGATTCTGTATGTCAAGCCATACTAGTGCTGTATGAACTGTAATATTTACTTAAAATCCTCTTGCAGACAATGTACTGATTCCAACTCTATCCCATAGCTGCTGCAAACAATGTCATTATTATACAGCTCGTTATCCCATGGCAGCTGGCAGAAATGAGCTTGGTCATTCACACGCAACTTTGAAAATGCGCCTGCACTTCTCACTGTGTTACCCATCATGACTTCTTAATGGCCACTTGGACAGGCTGCTACCGAACAGTATCAGTACCGACGCTTCAGGCCGGTCAAAAGAAATGAGTGAACAACACGAGGCAGATTCCTCCCAGCGTATGCTGAGGTTATGCCTGTGGTCATTTTTTGCTGTGTGACTGTGGAGGCCATGGTGTCTCTGTTGTGTGAGGTAACCCACAAGAGAAATCTGCAAGGAGGCACAACATTTTGAGGTTGCCTCACGCTATTCAGAGTTTGGCAGACCCACTGTTTATACAACATTAATACCAAATTGATGCTTTTGGGAAACTCCACCCATGAGTGATCCAGAAAACTTCCTGATATGCCCAACAAGACTTCAGCCAAGTGCACTAATTGTAGGCTGCAAAATATTTTTTCAGAGGAAAAGGATGGGAGAGAAGAGAGGGTGAAAACAGAGAGAGGAAGAGATAAGCAAAGAACTGATGGGCTACAGTAGGACAGACAATATAGGCAGGACAAAGTATTAGTGCAGAAGGAGGCAGAGATTGTGGGTACATTTGGGAAGACCATTCAACCTAATTATCAGAGGCTGTACTTAAGCAGAATGGGGTTCATGTCTGTCCCCTCCCTATCTCTCTCTCTGCCTGCGGTCAGCTTCTGCTGGCATTGCCTCTTCCACTCACACCCCTAAAACTTAAAGCTGCTTCTTCTCCTTCGAGGTTTCAGCATCTGGCAGGGCTTACAGCATCGCCTAGAAAATTACACTGGGGCACATCCCTTTCTTTCCCCATTGTTTCTATGGTCCCTGGCCGTGCTGTGACAGCAATATAGACTGATCCTGTTGGCTGCGCTAGCCTCTTGGACAATCCACTTTCAGATATAATGGGTTTCCTGATTGAGAAAATATCATTAAAACTGAGAGGTCTGGAAAAAATGAGATAGTTACTTTAATGCTTAAAGAGAATATTAAAATGATGCTTCCAGCTGGATCCTGCTGTTTGGTAACACCAAGACCAAATTAACTCCAGAGTTTAAATCACCAGATCTTCTTGATGTTGGCCGAATGCTTCTTCTCAGTCAGATGCTTTTCAAAGCCAAGTTAACGCAAGTACACAGACACAATTAACATACTGATGAAACTCATGGGTTGAAGGAAAAAAACATATAGGAGTTTGCTAGAGGTTGAGAGTCTGGAGTACAAAGGCAGATAAAGTTGCCTGCCTACAGCGTGAGCCCTGAAGTGAAAGAAAAGTTATCTGCCTTCCCCAGCTTGCTTCACCTATTGAGCCCCCAGGATCCTGGGCACATGCCTGCACAAGGTCCTGCCCTCAGATAACCGCACATTAAAGAGAAAAAATGAAACAACCAGCACCCGCTGGGTGATTCAGCCTGAGGTGCAGAGAAACATCTCTGGCTCCAAGTGAAGATGGAGCAGATAAACCAGGGAGCAGCAGCCAAAGCACAAGCAGCCGGCCGCCGAAGTGGCTTTCTAGAGTATATCTCTGTGCTTAACGTCCCAAGAGACCACCTCATGTCCACAATTCCAGCAGCCACAAGTGCCCAGAAAACACTGGAGAAGTTGATGCAGCCTCTGTACCAGAAACTGGCTGAGGGGAAGCGAGTGAAGGAGACAGTGCTGGAGGGCACTGCTACTTCAGAGAGACCACAATGTAATTAGGCATTTTAGAAAATAGAGAGGAAGAGACAATATTGGCACCGGGAGGTCTCCTGAAAATGCTCAGAAATGAAGCTCAATGTGGTACGAAAAATATTTCATTTCCAGGGCAGTTTAACCTGAGCAGCTTCTTTGGAAGGGAGGAAAGCTGCTCTGGGTCTTCCACATAACAAAGCAAGAGACTGAGCTGTGTGATGTCCTCGTTATCAAAATACCTAATTCTGAACAATCAGAAAAAGCCAGGCAGAGCCAAGGTGTATTTCTCCCAAGACCTTTTCCCTTTAATTAAAAAAAAAAAAAAAAATAAAAAAAAGAAGTCAGGAAGAATCACAGGTTCAGTGCAGAGCTGTCCCAGAGCCATGGAGCCTGGAGAGCTGCCAGCCAAGCTGGCAGGAAATTAGGCGGGCTTGTGATGGAAACCTGCCTGTGTTTCATCGGAAGTTCATCCAAACAGAGACGCTGCTGCGAAACATTTTGCTTACGACGAATCGGCATTCTCTGACAAAAACCTGTGCTGTTGGAAACCTCCCAGCCAGTGTTTCTTATGGCATAATCATTCCTTAAGCAAAAAAAGAAAAAAAAAAGACAGACACTGGGTGTGTCATAGCTAACATTAATGGGCTGCATTATATATAGTTTTGTAAGTGACTCCTTATATGGGGCAAATCTTAAAAATGAGTCCTCAGGCATTTCAGTCTGGTTTTGTTTTCACAATGAGTGCTGAAGGCTCAGCTTTGTTACCCTACAACATACACAAATGTAAAAGGAATGGTGAGATGCTGGGTGAGGATAGAGCGATTTTATTGTATCCATCATTTTTTCACACCGAATAGCATTTTTCAAATACTACATTGTTAGTTTCGTATTCCTCCCTGTTCCTCCCAAATCCATTACACAGAAAAATACAGATAATTCCCTCCCAATACTCACATTATGTAATGAGGGCATAACTCTCTCACTTTGAAATGACTAACCTGATCATTTAAAGAAAAGAGAGAAACATGGAAAACACATACACAACTTGGAATAGCTGAATAGCTGAGAGCATTTTTCTTTTAAAAGAAAAAAAGACAAAATGAGGGATATTTCCTCGTTTATGGTTTTGAATGATCACTGGAAACCTCTCTCATTCTTTCTCTCTTCCAAAGGAGTACCCAAAAGGCCACAGGATAAGGTCTGCATACAAATTGGAGACTTAGTCCTGCATACTCTTCATTTACCTGAGCTCCAGAGCCAGAAGTGGGAGGCTGTAATTCAGATGGCTGTGAAATAAATAGCAAAGTACCCATTTAAACTAACCAGAAGCTCAAGTTATAATGGCTATATTTGTTTTCCATGTACCTTTGGAAAAAACCAGCCATGAGCTGCTATTCAAATTTTCTTTCTTTGCCCCCCAGTTATGTGAATACAGTGCACAAGATCAAGACATTTTCAGCATGTAACTTCAATCATGTGAGACGTCCCACTGATTTCAGCCAGCAACTTCCTATTGAGTCAGCAAAATACTTATGCCTGCGTGTGATTTTGAGATGACTAATCTCCCTGGCTGTGTCTGCGCTGGTGGGTAGGTACATTGGGCAGGATGTCCTGCGGCCCCGGCCCCCGGCATACGCCCTGGCTGCATCCTGGCTCTGGGCTGGGACAAGATCGGTGTGACCACGAGCTCCCGCATGCTGTGGTTTAGTTTGGAAAGAAATCCTCGTGCCCGGAGCCGGCAAGAAGTGTGGTGTACTTTGTGAGAGTCTGCAGCCGGGGTGATTGAGGGGATGACTGGAGGGGCATCTACTCTGCTGCATGGCCAAAAGCCCAGCTTCGTGTTTAGCGTTACCCACAGACTGAAACTCTTTGGTAACTTGGAGTGGTACTATACCAGCCCTGGCTTGAACGAGGCTGTCACAACTTCTCTAATGAACCTCTCACAGTCTTTGAATAATGCAGCTATTTATAGGCTAGGTCTACACTGAATAGATCGCAGAAGCTGCACAAAAGCTCACAGTGTTTTAGCAATGAAGCTGCAGAGAGGCATCAGCGCAGACCGAAACCACTCAGTATGGTTACATACAATTAAATATGATAATCTACTATGCTTTGCCTGATTACACTCACTGCTTAACTGAAAAGTTAATGGCATCTTATTACATTTATAAAATTTTCTTCAAAGTGAGAGCTGGTCTTGTGAAGTACAGGAATTTTCAAGTCTTACAGATTGAGAACTAAGCCCTGCTTTTGCCTACAACATCAATTTTTAGGTATAGCATCACTTAATTTTAACAGAATACTCTCAGTAATCAGTGCAGAACTTGGACATAGTCAGAAACCATCAGCAACTGTCTCATCTTTCTCTTTCAAGCTGCTCTTTTTAGGCTCTAGAAAACGTCCTGGGGCTTGTGCTCCCAGCATCTATCATGGGGTGAAAATAATAATAAAAAGAATGATTAAAAAATGTTCAAGAAGTGCTCTCAGGAGGAAGAATTGCTGCCAGGAGCATTCTGTCCTTCTCACCACCCAAGCACGTTGCATCTTAAATGTTTCATTTTGAGATGTGCGAGTTGAAGATAGCACAAAGCAGCAGGACCCTTTGCATATGGCTCACCTGAATCTTTCTTAGAAGAAATCAGAGAAAGGATTTTACTGCTTTGACCTTCCCAGACTTCTGTCTCTATGACACTTGTTCATGAAGTCCCGATAAACAGTAGACAGCTGCAAACATGCTTTGCTTATGAATCTTGTAAATCTTCTGAATCTTACGAGAGAATTGACATTCGATACAGGTGTTGGAATAAGCGCTGTAAGCCTTCGGCTTTCCACCACTGTGGCCAGAAAAGGCTTCAGTGACACCCTATAGCACAGAGCCTGGCAGTTCCTGCTACTTTCTCTTAGTCCTAATGTTTTATCTCTCTAACAGGAGCAGGGATTTCCTCTGGGGATTAGGAGGAGGAAAAGACAGAGGTACTATTTCATTACAACACAAAGCACAAAAGGATGAAAAAGATAGCTAATGGTTGTCTTTTCTTCTTCTTTTCTGGTAATTGCTTCCTCTTTAGCAGCTTTGAAGAGAAGTTGGGACCCTCTGTTTTATCCTGGTCGGTAAGGGCACAGGCCATAAAGGGACTTACAAACCTGACTACTAGTCTGAGTCACAGAATCCTTTATTTAGATGGCATTGAGACCCTCTTCTCAGCCCACTCCTGCCTCTGCAAGTGCACTGAGTCCTCTGATGCCCAGGTCCCTGCTATAGGCGTGGGAAAATGGTGTGACCCCACTGGCCAGCAGACTCAGTACCCCCGTTAATGCCAAAGCTCCCAGGGGATTCCTGAACTAGATGTTCCTGCACTGGTCTAGACCATCGCTGCTTCCCAGACAGCCAAATTTTACATTCAGCCCTCCTCAGGTGAGAGAGAGTGACTTTTGAATTAGGCACATGGATCCAAACCGAAGTCCCTGCTCCAGTGGACTCGTATGAGTAGCCTAGAAATTCCCAGAGACCCTTGGAATCAAACTATTAAATTATGAAACAGCAGCTCTTCTGGCCCTGACACACCCAGATGGGTTTTTTCCACTTGTTTTATTAATTTTTGCTTCTGAAAACAGGGAAAATGAAGCGAGGCAAGGTGAAGACCTTAATCTGATTTTGTAGCTTTGTGGCAGGAAACGTGTTAGTGAAAATAAGCAACTTTTCTGCTTTAAGTTGCATTTACAAATACACTGGTGGTACCTTGTCTAGAACTGCTGACTCTTACAAAAGAAATATTTTGGAAGGGATGACACATTTTGTCTCGTATAAGGTTCCTTGGTGCTCACCAGTAAAATTCTTCAATATCAATAAATAATCAAAGACCTTATTTTCATATTATTAAGACATTTAAGTGTAAGTACAATACTAAGTTATAAACATGTTCTGTAACAGGTAATAAATGCAGCTTATCACTCACTGACTAGTTTAGAAACTCATTTTTTTCTGCTGGATTTAAAATTTCTGGTGAGAAATTTCTCACCAATTTAAAATTGGTGAGAAGTGTACTCAGCACATAGCTGAGTCAATTGAAATTGCACCTGTTCTTGGATGCAAGTCATAACAAATGCAACCCATATACATTGTAAAGAAAAGGACTTGTACGCACTTTTTCCAATTAACATCTGCCTTTTGGCAAGTCATTAACCTATTTTCTTACAAAGAAACAGCTTCAATTGTATTATGCATCCGAAGCGTGTAAAAGTCCCTGAGGGGGCACTCTGACAAAAACATACTGTTCCTGCATCCAATGTGAACATACATATTCATTAATTGTTTGGGGCAAAGAGTACAGAATTTCTGATTTTTACAAGTCGTACAAGGTAAACAGGTTACATAAAGCTATGTCCTTGGAAATACATTCACATCTCAGCTACCGCCGCTCAGCAGAAAACTCAAGAGTGGTTTCGTGCTGTGATATGGCAATGAAAATAATTCAACACCACTGTAATAAGACTTTTAGGAAGGAAAAAAACCCTCTTTACCCTAAAAATAGTACAGCATATTTATTTATTTAAATAAATATAAATAAATAAAGGTTGGAAGTTGTATTTCTTGAATCCCTCATGCTACAGGAATCTGTTCAGGCCATCGTAAAATGGTGAGGAGAACTTATTCTACCACAATTTCTCCAGCTGGAAGATTAGTTTAATCAAAATTTAAAACTACAGTTTAAGTTTCTTGGCATAAAGATAATGAAAGAACAAAGTATTATCTTACATGTGTAAAAACAAGAAGCAACAATCACCCAAAGACAAGGGAGTTGTTCTGATACATTCGCCTCCAGGAACTGTTTTTCCAAAACCGTAAGTTTATAAAAAATATCAGCAGTAGTAAAAAGTAAATACTGAAGATTTTTGGAGAATGTAGTGTTGTGTTTAAAAAACAAACAAACAAACAAAAATGAAACAATGTCCAAAAAATAAAAAAGAGAAAACCCAGAATACAGTTTGAGCTGTCAGGTTGGTCCATAAAGCACAATGGATTATTGGCATAAACTGATGTCTCAGTCTGATTTTGCCCCGGTATTTGAAAACCTCTATGTTCAGATCAAAAGAAAAAGTGAAGTGCATTAAGGTCCAACATTGCAACATTTACCCATTTGGTGTCTGCCCCCGTGGTGAAAATTAGGAACCTCTAAACATGCTCCCAAAGGAAGTGCATATTACCATCCAAAATGAAAAACTGAGAAAAATACCTTTATTGCCTCAACATCATGCTTTATGTAATGCCCAAGATAAAAATCCAATTAAAATTCCACTAAACTTTGATGGGAATTACAAATAAAACTTAAGACACAGTAGCAACTGACAGCATTTCTTTCAATTTGGAAGAGCGTTTTTGTTTCGAAATGTCTGCAGAAGCACGTACGATGAGTTGCTGAGCTACTGCATAACGCTTTGACGCTTCAGGAATTTGAAGCTGGGTTCCTCCAGAGACAGCCTCCCAGCGACGCCGGCAGGAGAGGTTATTCCTGCTGCCACCTTCTCTCTCCCCTCCGCAAACCTTGGGGATCTACTGCATGTCATTCAGACATTGGTGTTATTTTTTTTAATGAAATAATTGAGCTGTTTTTGCAGTAGCTGGCCTGAAAAGACTGAAGAAGCAGCAGTCTTTCTCCATCAGGTTGGCCTATTTACATTTACTATCAAAGGGATAACTTAGCTTGAGGAAAGCTGGACTGCATCAGGTACATGGTTCAGCTTGTTTAGAACATGTATGGATTTTCAGTACTTCACTGCAGTATGCAATACAGATATACTTTTCATAATAATTTAAAGACCTGTGCAATTATTTTTTAACACGGTGCAGAAGCACAACTAAGGCTAAACAGCATTCATTTTCCTCTAGCTCTATAAGATAATTCAAATTAGTCAAGTCACCAGTTGTTTGCCAGAGCACAAACCCTAGAGTAAATGCCTCTGAGAGTTTAACCAGCCTCTTCAGGTGCTTTTGAAGGAAGTTCTTCTATTTCATAGCTTTATTTGAAATTATATGGATCAAGAGAATGAGATAACTAGTCCACATCAGTGTTCCTTTAAAAGAAACATCACATTAGCTGGTTGTGGTTGTGTTTTAGGAAAGCCATCACAGCTTGAGGAAGATACCTCCATCCTGTTCTCAAATGACCATCTCTAGTTATACAGACATCCCAAGTGTCATGCATTTTGAGTTTCAATATCAACAGACCACCTGACAGAATGACAAGCACATATCTTAATTTGGAAATGTTATGTTAGTTCACCAGATTCACAAACAGCAGAGGACTAAACTGGATTAAGCAGTAAATGCTCCAGATAATAGGTACTGAAAAGGAAGGAGGATTAGTGATAGGAGCTAAGGCAGAAAGGAAAATTTCAGCAGAGATTTCATTAAAAAATACAGAAGTAAAAGAAATTTCCAAATCTTGTTGATAAATAATCCTGAAAAGCTTAACAAAAAAAAAATCTACAGATTTAAAACTTCTATATATATAGTCCACTCGAGAAACAAGACAAGCAAAGGATTTTAATAGCTACATGGTTTTGTGTCTTCTAATGGAGCCAAGAAAGGCAAAGACCACAAAAGTATTTGCAAATGCATAAAGCAAAGTACATCTGACCTAAAAGACAGTATTTACATAACTATGCGTTATATAGAATTATAAACAATTGCATAATCAAAGGTCAGGCTGTTTGCATTGGAATATGTAAGACCATCCTTTCACAAAAAATCTGTGGGTAGAATGTTGCATAGAAATAGTTGCATCTAAAATTTTGACAAGAGACTGCTTCTTCACAATAAACAGTACTACTTAAGACTGAGCTGAAAACTTGTAGTACTTGTTGGTAAAACTCAGAGTTTACCAAGCAAGTGAGGTGATGTCTCTCTGAAGGTGATGGCTATCTGAAGGTGATTACTAGGAGAGAAAATGAAAAGTTATAAAAGAAAAATTGACTGCTCTTTGCTTTGGCTTCAACCGCAATAGTATCTGCACAGTGAGCTTCCGTACTTAAGCTGAACTCTATTGATGTTAATGAGGTTCAGCCTGGGAAATGGGCTTTATCTATATACAGTCAGTTGCAGAATTGGATTAAAATGCTCCCCCAATTTCAAGTGTCCTATTTTTCAACATACAAAGTGTGAAGTTGCAGAAATGGATGACTACCTAGTTTTGATTGTGGATTTACAACAGGTATTCTGCAACTGCCATTTTAAAAAAATAATAGGTAGACATAAAGAAGCATAGATGTTTTCTATTAAAAAAAAAGACCTACAATCGTCTTTCTAAAAATTGCATTTTTATTAAAAATAAACCCCAAATCATCACACATTGCAAAGTCTTTCCTGATTTATGGCTTCATTCATAACGCATTAACTGATGGGGGACATTCATAGCATGCAAAGCTTAAGCACCTGTGGAAGTCCTTGGAGGATGAGAATCTTTTGTATTTATTATATAGATTTCACATCATGTTGTGTTTGGTTCAAATATATTCTTCAGAAGTATGAAGCTGAGTTATTTTTCTAAATATGAAAAATGAATTTTGATGGGGATGAGATAAGCAAAAGTGCTCACCTGCATCAGTCTTGCAGCTGAATTCACACAGATGCAATTATAGTTTCAAAGTTTAAGTGACTTCATTTTCATATTTGTAGCTAAAAGTTTTTACACTACATCTTCTTGCAATCGTCACTAAAATGTTCAGAAGATATAGAGTAACTATTGCTACTTTTTGGTAAAATATTTGAGAGTATGTAAAGGACAAAGAAAACCTCTGGCATTTATTTTTGGAGTTAGGGCTAATTAGGTCTTATTTAATTTAGGTGCTTGAGTAATGTTGCCTTAGCGCAAAGAGCATTATTTTCACAATCCTTACCTGAGTTAAAAAACCTGCATAGTGCACTTCCATAATAATTGCTATTCATCTAAAAATACATAGTTTGTTGCTTAGTCGTATTCAAAGACCTTATTAGGTTGAAATAAGAGTCCTGTAACATTCAATGGGAATGATTTTAGAAAATATTAGTTTTGGCTAGGTTGCACTTTAGTAAATATATAACCAGAATATCTTCTTGCTACCAATGTTTAAAATGTATTGTATATTTTTTTCTTCAGTTTTTATTGACTTGTTAGAAAAGGAGGATTTTTTTGCTTATAGCAAAATCCAGTGAAGTAACATTTATTATTTCCTTGTGAATATGTGAAACATATTCATTAATACAGTTCGTTTTCATCTTCTATTCTTCTTGTCTTCCCTGAAGTAACATTTTTTGCTGATTTTCTAAGCATTCTTTCAATTTATCTTCAGTCAAAGTCAGACGTTGTTCCAGGATTGAAATAGTCTGCATGAAGAGGACAGTAATTTCAATTTGTTTTTATATTACTCACATGGTATTATAAAAGTGTGCAACATAGTAGTATAAGAAAAATCATTTAAACTCAACAGGAAAAAATATCCGAAGATGGCTTTTCCTTAGCTATTCCACTATTTACAACTGTATTTAAAAATAATGGCTTTGTATCTATGGTTTAAAGGTTTAAATTGTTTTCACAAAATATTTTCTCTGAAAGAGAGAGAGAAATATAAACGTGCATATATAAATTACTCCAAAATACTATGTGAAAGTTGCATCTATATTTCAATAGAAAAACAGCCATCACTGGTGACCCCAAATGATGTCTTTCAAAAACTTAAAAGAAACTTCTAAGGCATCCACAAAAAAAGGAAGTGAGAAAAAATATACTATTAAAAGGCATTCTCCAAGACATTACCTTCATCAGAAAAGGTAGGTTTCTGAACACAGGCTGGCGGTTTCTTGTTAATCCAATTTACTACACAAATAATTTTCAACTGATGACTTGACTCCATATTTCCCAAAACTTATTTCTTAACATATATATTGCAAAAGAACACAGAAAAAAAACCTTAGCCACTCCCTTTTGATTTGGTTTAATGTTAATATATTACAGACTCCAGAGCAGTATCTTAAAACACAGATTGGCTAAATCTGGATTACTAAAAAGAAGTATTGAGCATTTGTGAACACGTGACTCAGAGTCACTGACTGAGACTAGTATTTGTGCAGTTTCACTGACACTAGGAATTATTCCACTGCTTAGATTCCTACCTAAGTCAACACCTTGAACACTAAGTTTGAAAAGGGATTTAATGGTACCTTGCCAGTTTACTTTGTTCATCCCCTGCTAACGCATGACTGTTCAAGCTGGAATCTGACAATGTCTGCTAAACAACTGGCTTCTGGCAAATCTGTGCTAGGTTTCACTACTGAAAAATAGTGACTCTCTTCGTCCAGAGTTGAATTTACAACAATAATCTTTATGATTGTGTAGCAGGAAGCTTTCACTTTAGCAAACACAATACATGAGATCAATATTTGCTGAAAGGAAAAAAACAAAACAGTCACTTGACTATACAACTACTCAAAATAACCCATAGACTTCAATATTTTGATTTATGAACATGGTTCCTGGTTTTGTTTTTTTTTTCCCATTGACAGCATTATCATTTTCCACTGCAAGTGTTATCTGTTATTGCATACTTACTAGAGTTAAAACATCCAGCTGCTCCACAATGTGCTCCAAAGCATTACCCAGGGAGGAGGAGATGCCTGTTTGCTTGTCCACATTATGCACAGCTGATTCGGTCTCATTCGCTGACTTCCTTTTTGAACTTGTTGCCAAGTCTGAAGCAGGGGGATACTGCAGATCTTCACTGCTGACATCATCCTTGAATACAGAAATACCATTTGAAGATTCAGTTGCCTTTGTTTTAATTTAATTGGAACCATACAAGAAGATAGGCAGAAAAGTCTGGCTTTTAATTTTTTAAAAAATCTGTTTACACATATATGCACACACACAAGGGCCTTCAGATTTGCTTCTTGTACCAGGTCCAATTCATAACACTTCAATTCGTTCTGACCTAAGAGAGAATTTCAGCTGTGATGGCTGAGGCAATAAGAGAAATCTCAGCAGCCTTCAGGTACATGTTTCAGGTACATATGATTGAGGTACTACATGCTGTACTACTAGAGCTTGAATTAAAGCTCAAATAAATACTATTGCTGACTGGAGTTTTCTTCAAAAAGATAGCTCTAGTTCACAAAGGAATTCATTCACAGCAGTCATATAGATGAAAAATCCATAAGTGACGATGATCACAAGGGTTCCTTCCAACTTCATAGTATGAAACCTTTGTTTAGTATGAATTAACCTCTTCTTCCAGAATAATTTTAAAAAAAAGTAGTTTTCAGTTGTTTATTTTTGAGAAACATTCCTTCAGAAAATGGGAGGAGGAAACAATGGAAAAGACCCATACAATGCAAAGTTAAGAGAGAAATAACTTTGATGTATAAACATTGCTCAAGGGTAACAGAGAGAGCATGATCTTCCCAATCACTTCTGGTTTTGTTTGTGCCTTGAAGTTCTTAATGGCACTTTTGAGTCACAAAAGGTTAAATCATCAGCAATTCATTAGAAGGTCCTTCATAACAACTTTACCTGATTTATTAAAGACTTTTTGAGATTTCTTTGAAAACTTCTTATACCTTCAGATAATTTTAGTTTATTTTTACACTAAAATAAACTGAGGTAGTCAAGTTTTATTATCTCTAATTATATTTCCAATATCCACAACATTTACAAAATAAAACTTTTAAATGGTTACAATTTAACTGTTTCTCTTAAATTTATCGACAGCTGGTGAAAATAGCCATTAGCTATGCAAAGGGGAAATTTTAATCTTACCTAATGTATTTAAAATACACAATATTTACAGTGTACTGCAAATATATTTATGTTGTAAAGCTGAACAGATTTTCAAAAGAAAGAGTCTTAAAATCATTGCCAGCCATTAAAAAAAATTCTCCTAAGTCTACAGAATAATCTTGTAGAATGTAAATTGCTAGGCAGAATTAGTGGCAAACCTTTACAAGATTACCTAGGCATGCTGATGAGTTTCTGTCAAGAATGATTTATGTGTAGTTGACCCTGCCTTTGAATCAGGTGGGATCAGAGAGTGATGGATGAAATACTGCTACTACAATAATGTAATGATTTTAAATATAATTAATAATAAATCATACCAATATTATCAGGAACTTATACTGCTGCATTATCCACAATACTGTTCCTGTGTCTTCAGTGCCATCCTGCACAGTCCTGACCAACTAACGTGCTCTGTTCTCTGGACTCACTATTGCTGATTCTCCAAAATCTTTTCTTCCCTAAGTGCTGGGGTTGTGCTATCTACATCAATGAGAGAGAACTAAGCAAGAGACAAGTTGTGTCCACCATCTACCTGGAAGGGCTTTTCTTTTTACTAGCAAAGCACAAGAGCAAACCAAAAATGCTACACACATAGAGTCAGTAGAAGACTGCAGGTCTAGGGAGGGAAATGGCTGAAAGCAGAGATTGTGGTGGCATAAAAGGCTTTTGTGTCTTAGGAAGAGGAGGGCAAAGAAGAAAGTCTCACCACCCTCTCTGAGTTAAAAGCTCCATTGTGCAGTTAAGTTCTGCAAGGACAGGTCTCAGCCCCCAAGCAAGAACCCATGAAGTGCAGACCAAGGGGTTGATAAGGATAGGGGGAGATACCCATGCATATACCTCAGACCTTAATTTACAGTGCTGCAAAACCACGTGCAACCCTTCTCACAGTTTGATAGTACCATGGTATTTGGTGATATGTCACTTTCTTTGATTTCATTATGATGAAAGAAACAGATAAATGAACTAGAAGATACCTCCAGTTCCCTTTCAGCCCTCTTTTCTGTGCTTGGTGACTGATTTATGCAAATGAACTAAGCATGTCAAGTAATAAAGATCTGATGCAACTCATACTGAAATCCATCAGTGATTTGTATTGATACTGGGTTGTGTCAAAAATAAAAGTGTGCTAGGCATCAAACTACAGGTTTCAAACATTAAACATCTGAGGCTGTTCTGCAGAATGTCCTAATGGTTACAACATTTGCATTGGACTACAGAGAACTGGCCTTCTTAGTCTAAGGCTATTTAAAATCATGGCTTATAGCGCAATGCTTTGTCAGCCAGGCTGTTGGCTTTTAAAGGCATGAAACTGTGGAAGAAAGGGTACTCTCTCCAGCCATGCTGTTCGAGTTTTGCCACTGGTCAACAGAAAGTAGCTTTTGTTCAGTTGTTAGGATGCTCAGTCAGGAGCAGGTAAGTCCTGTTCCCATGAGAGGCTTTATATTTTATATATAAGGGGATAAAATGAATAAAAACTCCATAGGAGAAAGGATTTGAACCCAGAACTTCCCCACTCCTAACTAGATGGTTTAATTACATCTTTCTCTCCAGTGCCATGAATTTAAATTTCTTCTCAATGTGAAAAATCTTGTGATGTCAATTTCAAATTATTCCAAAGAATTGTACATTATGAAGGAGTCACTTGTTAGCACAAAATGAAATAGAATACAAATAGTTTGATTTTTGGACAAGGTAGACAGAAAACAAATTTCCCATTTAATTTTACTTTGCTTTAGCTCCTTGCTTTAAAGTGTTAGAAGTCCTCAAAAGAAAGTGTTCCGAATATCTCAGAATATTCTGGTTCACAATGTATCCCATGTACTTTTAGATGAGCGTGAAGTATATAGGATTATTGCATCTTAAGACTGTCCATATCTTCCCTTTGCAGATTTCGTTATATGAGATACCATTAATTCAATCCTAGAAGAGCTCAGATTCACTGTGTTATTTCTGACTTACCAAGTTATATCTGAGGTCCTTGGGAAACGGGATTAATGGAAGCTTTTTGGCACGCTTACTAAATCACAAGATGGAGATAGTCTCAAATGCTGATTAACATGGAAAAGATTAAACTCAAGTTGGCATTCAAATGTTAAAGAAAAAATATTGCTATACATTAAAGAATTCCTGCCTTACAACCAATCATACTATGAAGAACATCCTTGTATTTAACTACAACAGGAGAGTCTGTTAGAATAGACTTCTAGTGAGATTTCCATAGAAAGATAGGGAGAGTACAGAAACCTTGCTTCTGTCTGTAAATCTTGACTTCTTGCCCAGAAGCTTCCAAACCTCAACTAGGATTAGCTAAATTTGACAGAGAGGTAGCGGGCTCACTGATTAAGTTGCAACAAATTTCAGGAAAATTGAAGGCAGGGTAGATGGGACACGTTGCAGGAAAGACAGGTAGAACTCAAGCATTATACATTCTGCATGGCAGCAGTAAACCTGCCTGGTTATCACATGCCTTATGAAACGCAGGCAGTTGATGAGGCAAGTTAAAAGTGTCAGTGAAAACCAGCCAGTTGGTGCAGGAACAATTTGTAAAGCTTATGCAATTATTCTTTGTAGACACCTGTATGATTCCTCTGAAAATTTTGGCACCTTTTGCTGGTTTTAATCAAACCTAATGAAGAGGTAGGGGTCTCAGAAGTAATTAAGCTCCTGAAAGCTTCAGGAAACCATTTGCCAGAGTTTCCCACCTGAGGTTAATGCAGCTCTACAAGTTCACACTCCTTAGCTCCGAAGGGGAATAAGGATGTGAGTTCCAGAAGTGTGAGAAGGACCCAGGCTGGAAGCCATGTCTTCCCAGACACCAATTATCAATAAGCTCATTGGAAGTAAAACTGGCGTAGTTTGTTTACTGTTAACAAAGCTACTTGTACTAATGTTTTGAGAAGTACATTCATTTTCTTGCCGTTTGAATGATACAAGTAATTAACACAGCCAAGGCAGACGTAACTGTAAACTTCAACTGATACTCTCTGACTTTGCTTAAAGGCATACCGCTTTGCAAGCTCAGTGTCCTACAGATAATCTATTAAGTCTCAGGTAGTTAAAAATAATAAAAAATAGATTTAACATTCAAATCAAAAATTTGCTGTCTGTGATTTGAAATATTAGGATTTTAAATTAATTTAAACTAATGGAGTGGGAGAGGAAAACAATCTGAGGTTATTAGACATTGAAAAGTTCTTCTAAAAACAGTTCTACTCTGAGGTCAGTGTTTCTCAGTTTCTTTTCAAACAAGCCTGCTGTACTTCAGACTGCAAATAAAGTAGAGATTTCAGTTTAAGCTCCCACAAAGTGATTACAAATTTTGCTGTTAAAGCCAACCTAAATAGATTCTTCCAAACCAAGGAGGAAAGCTCAGGTAAACAGAGCAAATGCTAAGCTGATAAAAATCTCACCAAACATTTTTTTCTTACAGTAAAATTGATCCAAAATCCAATGTATCAGACAAATAGGCTGTGAAAAATGCTTTGTAGCTCAGTAAATTGCCACCAACACGGCCAAGTCAGAGTACTGGAAAAGTCTTCTTGTAATTTAGTGGGTTAAGCAGGAAATTGAGATTCTTCTGTTATATACTCAAAGACATATAGGGACGATGCGACACAAAAGTGCTTATATAACTAAAGCAAAGGCCTCAAAGTTTATCAAATCTGATAGGATCAAATAAGCAAATAATTGAACTTTCAAAATTAGTAAAAGAGAAATGAAATGAGACAGTTTCAAATTTTCAACTTATCTAAGTTGTGCCAAAATGGTTGTTATTTTTATCATACTCTGGAAATTTGTAGGATTTTAAAATGTTGTCAGACATCAAGTATGCTGCTATATCCTTGAGGTGCCTGCTTTCTATTTTAACCTTTCTTAGTATCTAAATTTACAATCTCCTCCAGCTCCGTGAAGGGTCCAAAACTGCTGAAATCTAATGCAACACTCAAATGCCAAAACCTTGTTACAAAGGAGTGACACTAGTCTCAGCATGTTTCCTTTACTTTTGGATACCGATCAGTTCATGTCCACCGCTTTCATTCAGCATAATCTTTTATAAAAAAGTTCTTTTTAAAGAAACTCTTTCTACCCAACAGCCTATTTTACATAAAGTGTTTCAAGAACTGGATGTTCCCTTTCCTTCAAATTAGCCCCTTTCTAAAGTACTTTAAATACTACCAGTTCATAAACAACAATTCTATATGTTGCCAGAAATGTAGTAAAAATGCCTCATAATTCAAAAAACCAAACTATTCTGAAAGACTTCAGAGCTATAGCTTATTTTGAGAGAATAAATTTGAATAAGGCAATCAATTTTAAATTGTTACTTCTGAGCAAAGCTAAAAAGAAAATTAAAATGTGTACAGTGTTTCCATTCACAGCCCGTTAGTAATAAAATGGACTCACATTTGGGCAACTTCATGCGAGTTACAAATAAGGAGGAGAAGGAACAGATTTAATTAATCAATAGGAAGTTATTACCATGACATTACCAAGCAGATGTTCAGTAGAAAATTAAATTTAGCTTATAAATGATGTCACAAACAGCAAACCATAATTGCTCATCTTTGTTTTCTGTCAAGCAAAATAGCCAAAACTCTGTGGGTGGTACTTAATCAATTTGTGAAAAATCCTTACACGTAACCTTATCACCTCTGCCTATTCCCAAATGTTTTCCCATGAAACATTCATAGATCAGATAGAAACAAACACTGCATCCCAGTCTCCCTTCACTTCATGATGTATAAGAATAGAATCAGAGTAAAATGCATCCATATATAAAAGATGCCTGAGCAGTTTTATTTATAGAGAAAAAAAATTCCCTCAAGGAAAAAAAGATTAAAAAATACAAGTCTCTGTCACTGAGTTGAAAATCATTAGTCTTCAGTCTTCTAAGAGCTTCAAATTCAGAATATATAGACAACAGCTTCCGAATGAATATCTTAATGATCTTATAACTAAGACGAGCTTATATGAAAAAGTGACATTGGTAAGCTTCCTAATGAATCACAAAAATTGGCATGGTCTGCTTTTTAAAAATAATCCTCTAAATTTTGAACACATGGTACATTTGCCTACTAATACTAAAACATTTCTGATACTGTGATTAAAACAACTACAAACAATTAGTCATAAGTAGGGCATTAAGCTCAAACAGACCAAAGAGCAAAGGCATAACAGAGTAGTCTCCCACCTTACCAGACCTTGATTTCCTGTGGTTTTTGAAAGCATGGGAAGTTTCTCAGGAGAAGTAACAGTACTATCATTATCACTGCTTTTTCCTCCATCTTGTGAACCTACCCTTGAATGAAAATGGTTCACTGTGGATATGCTAAATTGAACCATTCGGGAGACGGTTCTTTCTCCATTTTTTTCATAGGCCATAATTATTCACAGATTACTTCTATTGCTTTGAAATTATTTTTTTCAGTCAATAAGTGATCCACATAAAACAGAGCTCTCTGATCTATTAGGCTAACATTGAGTATGTTAAATGTTAAATCACAATCTGTTTTATCAGTTTCTACTGCAGAAAACTTCCCTGTAGTTTCAGCTGATGACAGCACTCTTCATTTCCTCTCCTCTCGCACGCACATGAATCAGCACAGCAAAAACCTGCCATGTGCCAAACTGCAGCTTTCTGCCCCTTGCTCTCTGATGAAGTAGTGCTGGTATAATTTATTTGCAAACTTTAATCGAAGTTTTGCGTTCAAGCAGTAAAATACAGATAAACTATGCAGTGCATCTAAAACAAAGTTCTACCAAGCATTTCTAGCTTGAGCAGACCTCTTTCAGAACAACTCGTAACACAGAATGTCAGACTTAATTCAAGGTCTTTCATGGCTTCTTACACATCTCAGTCTTCTCTAGCTCTTAAAATAACGTCCAAGCTAAAACCAAAAATTGAAAGCACTTAATGTAAGTGCACCTCATCCAATCTGACATGGAAATATTCGGTCTCCTCCTCTCTGGAGGAGAGTATCATCACCTTCAGTGTCATCACTGAAGGTAGCACATGCTTCAGTTTAGAACCTGACAATGAGTAGTGGTATCAGGATACAAACTCATAGCCGACAAACCAAGCCAGACTATCCAACTGTATTCCTTAGCAAAACAGGCATTTTCACCTAAAATGGAATAGCTCTTTCCTAAGTCTTTAAAACAACAAATTGAGCCTGAAGCTAACTGAGTTTGTAGAGGTCACGAGGCCAGTACAGTACAATGAAAACTAGTTGCTAACTTGTTTTGGGGTTTTTTTTTGTTTTGTTTGGTTTTGGTTTTGTTTTAAGTATCAGTACAAAATTAATTGAAGTCCTGATGCACTTACAGCTATGGTCTGATTAATCAGATTTATTTATTTCTATCAGGATTACAGCTATGTTAAATTTAGCATTGCTGCGATGGCATGAAATAACAAACTCTTCTGTTCACAGGCACATCTCAAGATATCCTGAATAGATAGTTTAATGTAAAAAAATTATATCATACTTTACAAGTGTTTTTTCACACACATAATGAGAAACTGGCTATGTGGTTTTGTTATATCAGCTCTTTCCCAGATTGCTGCTGATGGTCTGAGAAAACACTGTAAAACAGTGCACATTCAATGCACTGAGTATTTTGCAATTCCACATGTACAGAATCTAGTACAGAACAAAAAAATTTTCTCCATATTCTTTTCATGTCAAGAGAACATGGAAAAAGAACCAAAAATAAGCCTTGCTTTCTCCAAGAAATATAAAAATTAATTATATCTCCCCAATAAAAAACTCATAAAAGTCCACAAATGTTTGAGTGCATTCACTTAGAAAAAAATATTATTTCTGAAATATTTTTCTAAACTCTTAGATCATCAGTAATACCTAAGCCTTACTTAAAAACAGATAAAAAATTATTTTTTTTGAGTTTGCTCATCGATGTTAATTTCTAACATCAATAGTTCCCTGTATAGTCAAGAGTCTGATTCAGTAAAGGGATTCACAAAAACTGAATAGCTATGCTCTGTTTCCACTGCATTTAGATAAACCTAACCCTTAAAATGAAATACAGTACCTAAATACAGTAGCTATACTGCTTGTAAAGGAAGAAAAAAACCACAGCCCCCTCAAACATGTTCTAATCAAACCACTACGTTTTAAACATTTAGAGAAAACTGAGGATTTCCCCCCACAAAACAAGCAATACTGCTGAAAAGTTAATAATAAAAAAATAAATGTCACGAACATCCCACACAAACTAGACAGAAATCATTAGAGGTTCAATTTCCAAAGGTGAGAATTTCCCTGCCAGAAAGTCAATTCTAAGTATAACAGTTCAGGAAGACCATATTCAAACACTTTCATAAATTATAAAAATACTTGCACCACAGGCACTAAAAATAACAATATGAACCCTATGGAATAAAGGTAAAGGTAGGTAATAAATGCTCTTCAATATATCTTCAGCTTCAGAAAGAAGCTTTGTAAAGCTGAGGACAGATAACATGAAACCATAGAAACATTCCCACTATTCACAATTACAAAACAAAGTAGCCAATTTTCATTTAGGCAAATTACTTTGGACTGCATATGTGCATATCCAATGGAACATCTTAGAGCTAAAATCAATGCTAAAGTTTCAAGTGATGACTTCTTTTTACGCATATAGAGTCCTAATAAAAATGATATTATATACCCTGCTTGAACTTCTTATCCATACTAGGGCAGGGAAAAGCTGAAGGAAGGCAGGAGGAATACTTGTAACAGAAACTGGAAACATAATGAAATAGATACTAGAAATGAAATAATGACAGCAAATTAATAACCCTATATGGACAAGGCCTCCTTTCTAATACTATGAATAGAATATTCTGCTATATTTGGTACTACAAATGCTAATGAATAAAAACAGAAGTAAAAAACACCTAGGACTTCCCTAGCATGTGGGCAAACTCCCTACTCTCCAAGTAGGAGACTGTGGAGGTTCACAAAGGGTATCAAATACATGGAGGGAAGGAGGCAGGGTTACCTCCGAGTGTGGGTGAGAGCACAGCGTGCTCACCAGGAACACATCTGCTCAGAGAAATTACAGCCGTTCTTCTGGATTGCCTGCTCGTGGCTCCTTTCTGTCGTCTTCCCCTACTTAAGAAACTGACTGTAAGTCTCTGCTTTAGACCAATAGCTAGCTAAATAAGTCTAACTGAACTTTACAAAGAAACAATAGCTGGTAACAGTATGATTTATTGTGCAGAGTCTTAAAATATATATAAGGGCTAGCACTTCATCTATCTCATTCAAATGGTTGGCAGTCACCTAGTATATTCATTGGTATTGTTGAAAACAAATTTGCAATGAAAAGAGATCGGTTCCACAAACCCAAAGGAATTTCTCATTCTTGAAGGCATGTTTACTCCTAGGAAAACTAAACCAAAGCCATTTTTCTTAAGTTCAATTTTTCAAACTAAATCATAGACTTTACAATATGTAATTGATTTATCTTAGATAAGTGTCTCTTATACTTAACCTGCTGGGGCAAAACTAATCTTGATCAAGTTACACTGTATGTAAATGAGAAGAGCTAAAGGAACACACTTCTATCTTAAACGCCACCTCTCAATAGGAATGAGCAAAAAATTACTGAAGACAAAATCCTGAAAAGACAGACTCTGCCAGGACAAGGAGAAGGATTGAAGGATGTGAGTAACCTCCTCCTAAACCCTGCAGAAATCTGAGAAGAGCTGCAGTCCCTGTGCTCCAGTCTCCACAGACCAGGGGTCTGGTGCTTCACAAGGGTGGGAGGCTGCTGCACAGGAGAACCAGTGTAGAGCTGTCTATGCTGCAGAGCGTCCCTTCACGCACATACACATACTACATTAGCAGAGCCCCCTGCTGTAGAAGGAGCACATAAGATCTTTTTGCCAGCCCATACCTAAGTATATACTCATAGCCTCACACATATCTACACACAACCTTCTTTCAAAGTTATAGGCAAAGCCAACAGAAGGTCCTTTCTGTTGGCACAGCCGCACCAATGGTTTTTGTCAGGATAACAGTGTCAGTGCTATGGTATGGGTGTTTTTGTTTGGGGTTTTTTTTGGTACCTCCTATCAACATAACTCGTGTTAACAAAACTTTGTTGCATAGACGAACCTAGCTTGCCTCCTGTTAGGAGATGCTAGGAGGTGCAGGGTGTCCACACGATGATTTCACAGAGAAATCTTCTCTTGTTAGTGGAGATCTGGCAGCTTTGACTTCCCTTCAGAGCAGGGGTAACAACAGGAGGGAATACCACTTGAGGGGGTGGCTACCGACAATACCATTGGGTTTTTACTCCTACTTCTGTGGAGCAAAAGATCTCCTCCAACGGAAATTATTTACAAGAAAATATCAAGGAGTAAAAAGCGTTAGAAACTAAGTTAGGAATCCAGCATAGTAGAGTCCAAGGTTAAATGCAACAGGGCCGGCACAATTGCTTGAAGACTTTGCCAAAGAGCCAGATGCTACTATTAGGAGAAAGAAAAAAAAAAAAAAAAAAAAAGATGCCAAATATTTCACAGCTTGGAACTGAAATCCCCTGACTATAGCCAGGCAAAAAACATTTTACTGTGTAATAGAGGAACACTGTTCCTCAGCATTTGACCAAGGCTTTTGTTAATAAAATGTTACACCTATAATGGATGATGAAGAAAGGTTTGACAATGACATCAAATACTTTAACAATAGTGTCACAGAAAACTCCCATAAGGATAAAATGAAGCTTCAAAATTTTCCTTGAAAAGTCAAATTTATGTGCTTTTGTTAGGTTTCATTTAATACCTGGAGAAAGAAGCAAAAGTCTGCATTGAGCTATTTCAGTGCTCAGCATTAGTAATACGCTAAGGTTTGGACCAGCTGTCCAGTTTGTCCAGGTGAAAACAATACTCAGTGCTGCTGAGCTTAGTTCAGAGGTAGGATTTTCAAAATTGCTTTAGCAGCACTAGCATAACTTTGGACTTAAGTCAGTTGAGTTTTACAACTTACTGTGATAGGAATCAAATTAGGGAACTGCAGAAACTGAGAAGTTTGAGAATTGCATACAAATATCCAAGAAATGTTACTTCGGAGTGGTCTGACATTATACTCTTGAAAAATCATTTATTTTAATTAGTGTTCTATTACAAACTTCTGTCAAAATACACACATTGTTCAGCACCAATTAAAATGCTAAATGTGTTGGCACATAAGATTGGTAGGTAGATAGGTTCTGCTTGGCTGTATTAAAAAAGGAATTCAACAACGATAAAAATTACAGTCAAAGCATTAAGGTTGCCAATAATAGCTTTATTTTGAAATGCTTCATAATTTTCTCCCACTGTTGGGCTGTGACAGTTGGAACTTTGAGGAAACCAAAATAAACACCTTCATGATTTAAGAATATGTTCTGCAGTTCTGCCAGTTCATTAAAATCAGAATTCAATTTAAAAAAATAAAAAAAAAATCTCTGTGATAAGCTGAGAGAGTGGGTTTCATTGCTCAAGCAGTTCGTTAGCTACCAGGCTCTAAAGATTTATCTTCTCCCTATTTGACATATGGTATTTGTATTTTAGCCAATTTCTTCCTACCTAAAGTGACAAAAATGAACAAACCATTGGAGGTGACTAAGTGTCAGCATGGGATAAATGGCAACACCACTCTGAATCTGGGTGGTTGAAGCAGGAGGAAGGGCAGGGATGGTGGCCGACTGAGTGTTACAATTCCAAGAAGATCTGTTATTCTTAAATTTCTCAGGAACATACTACTAGAAGAGGTCTTGATCACTTAATCCAGTCCTCAGGTACAAGAAGGAGTTTGCATCTATACCATTCTCATTGAGCAATCTCTTATTTTGGAACTGACAACATCTCCCATATTGAATTTCTTTTATGACTATTTATTTATTTATTTTTATTTAAAAAAGCATAAATACGGACACAACTTAGTTTATACAGATTATGTTCTAGCCAAGTAAAAGCATAAAACCTTCCCACTTCTGCCTCAATGGATGCTCTTAATATCACAATGGTCATATCCACAATCCTGTTGACTTTTGTTAAAATAAATATGGATAAATAAATAACAAAAGTAATCAGCTAAAATGTAGGGGTTTGTTCTCCACTTGATGCAAATGATGCTGGGAGAAAGCTCCCTTTTTCCTTAGTTCTTTGTGTAAGAATGTCTTATGGATTAAGATCCCAATTCATATTATTAGTGACGTGACATGGCTGGCTACTTTGCAGTCAGCTTTTCCTCCCTGCCGACCCAAAAGAAGGGGGGAGGGGGCAGGAAATCTAGTACAAACTCCTGCCTGTCTCAGCAGCAAAATGCCACAAGGCCAACAACTTGAGAAAGCTCTGCCTCATGATTCTTATAGGATTCCTTTGCCACTGAGCTGCAGAGAGGCAGCTGGCGAACACAGCAGAAGGGAAGCAATCTGGTCTGGTGTCCACAATTCACAACTTTGTGTTCCAGATCCAATCGCTGTCACACCTTATTACTCTTTCTTGGTACATGAGAAAACTCCACTTACAGTTTCCATTCTCTGTAGTGATGCTTATGTGACGAGAAAAGCTGAGGTACTACAAGCAGAAACAACTCGCAAGAAACAAGACCAATGCTTACTCCTTCATTCTGCAAGGTGTAGCATCTTTTGCACAGAAGAGGTTCTGAAGAACAGACTCACTGTGGATTGGCACATCTCTCCATTTAATGTATATAAGTAGAAAATAATAATGTAATCTATGATTTTTCAAAAATTAGCATAACATCACATAAGGCAGTAAAAAAAATACCTACACAAAGAAATATCTCCTTAGAATATAAGGATATCTATAAAAAGATATACATATATATATATATATACACACACACTTTTATATATATAACACATTTTTCTATGTGTGTGTATATATATACATGGATATATTCCATATATTTATATATGCATACACACACTTATATAAAACACCTTACAAACTCTTACTACCTTAGAATAGAAATAAACTATAGCTCTGTCCCCTATAACATGGAAAGCTTTAAAACTGTGTGTATGTATATATTAGGAAAATAAATGGAAAACACTAAAGGGTTTACCATTTGAAGATAAATATTAAAGTTCACTGGTCACAGTGTATTATTTTATTCATACATCCACACAGGCTTAAATTAATTGGTTAAACACCCATGCAATTCTTCTGCACACATTCCATATTTAATTATGTTTGCTGCTACATTACTAGCACTTGTGGTGTGTTTGGGGTTTTTCATTTGTTTTGAACAGCCAAACTTAAAACATTGATTAACATTAGTATTCTCTATGTGTTCAAAGTGGGAAAAAATATGACAACGCAATTATATATGCTAAGTCATAGTTTAACTTGTTCACCTTCCTATTACTCTAGCGTACAAAAAGTGTCTTGGAATTATATTTGTATTAGTGACATCCAGATCAGAACCACCACAGTCTAAAACAGTATTCAATATCAACTGTCTTTATATAGGTCTACATAATTCAGTATATTCTTGTATGAATGCTGTATCAAAGTCCTGGCAAAAAAAAAAAAAAAAAAGAGTCTACGTCGTCAACTGTTTCTTTTTGGTGTAAAGAAACATCCTTTTAACGTGACTAATCACACTGGCAGCCAAAACAGGAGCGTCAGGATGTTCCACAAGTAGGACTGAAAGCCACAATACATGTACAACTTGGAGCTGAAGCACAAAGGTAGAACTTGCCCGTGTCACTATATCTCAAACTACCACGTCTGTTCTGGAAATCTGGTCCTCTGGTTAGACCAGGACAAAGAGAAACCAGAAACTTTTATTCTATTCCTGCTTGCCATTTCTTTGGCATTGAGGTCTGATGCTTTACTGAGCAACAGAACATAAATTTTGTTAAGAATCCCCATGGATCCAAATTAAAGCCCTCTTGCTTTCTAATGATGACTAAGTTGCAGTCTCTCTACAATTTTTCTGTTTTTAGAAAAAACTCCCTTATTTGTACTAATACTATGATCTTTTAGAACTTCTGAAAGGAAGATTACTTTGGTATTTTATTATCACCAGCAGCAGCCTGGTGATAGCAAGAATTTATGGAACTGTGTGTCCATGCAAGGTACAAGAGGATGTGTCATTTCCCATACTCAAATGAAAACGCAACGTCACTGGCACTCCCTGTCATCTGTGTCCTTGCATCTTAAGGAAAATAATTTCTAATAATAATAATGGACAACATTAACACAAATCTTTTCTAGAGATCAATCAAGTTAAGCATGTAACACTTACATATAAGATACTCCTGCTAAGAACAGCATCTCAGATTCTGAAATGTGCTTGCGCTCCCTTGTGCTCACAGCCATGTGGCACTTTCTTTGAAAGTAAAGCACATTTCTCTAAATAGTTTGTTTGTACGTGTTAGAGTTGGAGTAGTGATATAACTGAATTGAAATAAAGATATATAAAGATATAAATAACATTTAAATACTTCACTAAATTAGCATTAATGAAAAACTGTATTAAATACTATCCACTGGTGTATAGATAAACATAACCACAACTATGCTAAAAGGCATGTAAAACAGAATATCATACTGTTATGTCCCCTTTATTAATTTCATTTGATTAAGGCTCACTGTGTGCTTGCAACTGCATAGAAGAGCTAAACAACGTGTAATCAATTGTACAGTATCAGTTATGACAGGTAGTGGTCTAGTCAAGACGTGGAGATGCAGCACTCGGTGGGATATGGAAGAAGGCCTATCCCTACTGTGTGCTGCAATCCATACTTGATGTTAAAATGGCAATAAAAACGAAAGCAGTTGGCACTGTAATCCCAGATCAACAGCTGGCATTCCAATCCCAAATGCCAAATTCCTGTTGGGGATTTAGAGCCTTCACAGATAAAATATACTGTTGCTTTTTACAACTGTAAAAGGCGGAATAATACAAATGACCATAAGTTAGAAGTGATGAAACACAGCTGATCAGGATAATTGAAGGCCTCAGCAAAAACTCTATAGCCATTAGAATTAGGAGCAATAAAGAGGACATTTTAGCCCACTTTCCTAAGGAAACAATGCTGAGATTATAATTTCCGTCTGCTTGTCCCCACACCTCACTTCTAAGTTTTGAACTTGTTGCAGATTTAAGAGGGTCTGATGGAGGAAGAGATATCCTAGAAGGAGCTGATTTCATATAAGTTTTCTGATAATAGATTGCCAGCTAAAGGAGAGAAATCAGTAAGTACTCCCACTGGGAGAAAGGCTCTGGCATAAGTTTAGACATTATTGGAGGCCAGAGAATGCATATGAGAAAAATAGAATTTATAATTACCTCAAAGCAAGGGAAAAGCTTCAAATAAAACCTTACAGTCAGCTATGAAACACAGATTTGTAGGAAGCTAGGCTACATAATTTGTCACTCAAGGATTATTTGTACTTTACAAATATCAGGAACAAAGGAAGTCCTAGCAATGGCATACTTATTAGCTAGAGGTGTTAGAAAGTGATGCAGAAATTTTTTATAGTGGTTAATGAAGTATTTTTATCTTCCATTTCAGAAGATAATAAATGCTATAATTGTATTTCTGGCAAAATACTTTCTATTCCAACCATAGCAAAAAAGACCGATAAACAATTTACACTGTATGTAAATATTTTTAAATCTTGGGTTACATAGTTTGAACTCAATGGTTTTGAAATAACTTAACAGGTAAGGTAATTATGTTGATTTTTAATATATCCTGGAATAATGGAGAAATACCAGGGGAGTGGGGAAGCTGACATTCCATCAGTAGTTAGAAAGGATAAACAGGATAACTGTGTGGTCACAGGTCACAGTCAGCTTGAGAATTGTGTCAGGGAAAAACACTGAACAGTTGATTTAGGATATATATAGCAAAGATTTAAGGCATAACATCAAGCAAATCAAAACCATTTGAGAAAGAAAAGGTCTGTCAAACTGAAGACCTTTCTAGTGAAATATTTAGTCAAACCGTTCCTGATAAAGGTACTTTTTTTTTTCTAAATCCATAATATGCATGCTACAAATTTAATTAACACATTTTATGTTGTAATACAGTATGAAGTCAATTATCTAGCTAGTGTTTCTTCAAAAACAGTTAAATCAGAAGGTTACTACAGAATTATGCTGGTTTTAGTGATTCCACTGAAATCTGTTCTTGTTTCAGTCCCATGCAAAACATACCAGCGATCTGGAAGATCAAGTTTACAGACAACACAAAAAGGCATACTGGAAACTACTAAAATAGTCAGGGTTATTTGGCAATCTGACATCAGTCAGCTATCCAAATGCAACCCTATGTACACACGTAAGATCTCAGAGATGAAGACATTCTAGAGTAATACACTATAGAAAGCAGAAGGGTTGAAAAGAATTACAATGACATAATATACCACTGCGTGAAATGATAAAACTTTGATATGATAAGGTTATTCAGTGAAGAATTACAGTAACTTCTTACATGTAGTTATAACTAGCTGAAAATACTGAGCAAGAGGTAGTACTAGTACTGTAACACTACACTGGCAAAAATTGGAAGTATGGACACAGAATTCCTGTCTTAAGAGTGTAAGAAATGAAGAAACATTATAAGAATGAATCATGGCTTGGAAGAGTAATCTTTTCAGTGAGGAACATTTGATACTGGTTTATCTGAGAATAGGTTAAGGATAAAGCAATTAATTGTCTTAAATCTCTATGTCAAGAAAGGGATCTTCCTCTACAGTAAAAATACTGCAATAGTCAACTCAGAATTGCATTGCAACGCCTATGCTTCAGGTATCTGATGTGCAGTGTGGAACTGACATCTTGGTGTTCAGGAAGTACAATCTCCACGCAGTTAGAACATGCCAAAGGGCAGCATCTATCCATCCCTCCCTCCTTCCCTTGCACTGACCCAAGCTGGTACAACCAGAGTACCATACTGTGAGGGGATTAAAAAAAAAAAAAAAAAAAAAAGTACAGCTCTTCACTTACAGAGTCAGTCACACAGCTCCTACTCCCCCCCCCGCTCCCCTACTACTTATTGCAAAATGCCTAAGGGCAATGGAATCCAGTGTTTCTCTTCCAGAAGATGACCTTAATCGCTAACCATGGACTGCTTCTCACTTGCTTTCCTCTGATGCCATATATTTTCAGCTTTTACTTTACACTGCTTCAAATTCAAGCATGAAGGATGGAGCTGCCTCCATTCAGCCTCTATCTTGGTTATCTGCTGTTTAGGTTACAGCCATGCAGACAGAAGAAAGCAAGCTGAATCCTCTTAGGCTGAAAAAATAACTGAATCCAACACACCTACTGCCAGAACAAAAGGAAGCCATTTCTACCATCTCCTTTGCTCGTATTTTTCCATTGCATCTTAGGAAAGATGATGTTCAGATGTGTCATGCATGTAACACACCTGTATACGTTATAGCACAATCGCATTGGATACATGGCTCCATGGACATAGATCAACCTCTGTTAGGTTACAGCCAGCACTAATCTCCTACTTAAGCTACAAATATTTTTTTCTCATTATTTCCTTTGTGCTGGTATTAGTGGTTGGATAGCTGAGCAGATCAGGGAATTGACTTGGATATAATTAACCAGACAAAAACAGTTGTTAAGTTAAAATGACTGTGAAATCATCCTTTAGCATTGTCCTGCCTGATTTCTGACCCCAAAACTATTTTGGTGGAAGATACAAGCCAAGATGCTTTCAGAGTTTTTCTATATCAAACATCTATCTGATGAAGGAACATTTTTGCCCTTGGTGCAGAATTTTATTTGAAAAGTCTCAGTCTCATTTTAAGCAACCTATGTAATTTTTGGATCTGACTCAGTGTTTCCATTATCTCACATGAAGCAAGTAACTACATCTCTTACAGCAAACTAGATAGTAATGCAGCAAGGTTTGCAAGGAGAGATGTGTTATGTTAGAACAACTGATATATTTGGAAAAGATTCAACCAAGCTTTTAGGCAGAAAGCACCCTCTGGGTTTAGATATCACTGTAATCTAAGTGATAAATAGAATTTGCTAGCACTTGTTCAAGCACTGTCGTTTAGGAAAAATAAGAAAAGATTTAAACAGTATTAAAGTGTTTGCTTTTGTAACAAACTTGTATTAACCATTTCAAATAACATATTGGTTTTATATATATATATTTTATTTTATATTTAAGGTTCTACCACACAGTTGCAAGCATGCTGCGCTAAACTTAGACTCCAGTAGTATTTAAGAATAAAGGGTAATTCAAGGGCAGTATTTTAGCTTTAGCACCTTGTTTTCTGACATGCTTGATCTGTAACTCAGCTTTATTATCAAAATTAAGATAAACAAAAATACAATCTTGCAGCCTTCTCTAAAAGTCACACACTATGAACTAATCTAAACATTCCCTTGTTTCTCAGTCCCACAAAACGTGTGATCTCAGAATATTAAAGTCCTGTGAATACTAAGAAGTTCAAAACTTAACTTGTTTGCAAACTTAACTTGCATGAAAAAAATTAAAGCAGGTGTTTACAGAGTAACAGAGCTACTGAATGCTAACTTCATTAACTTCCATTAAGCTAAATGACTCACAAATGGCATTTAGATCAGTACTAAATCATCATCTAGGTCAGCAGGAAGCTCATTACAGACTGACAATCCAAGTGACAGAAACACTTTTCTACAAGTGCTATAGTAGTAATTTCCTGTGTGAAAGGCTTGCTGCTGTTCCTGCATTCCTCAGGGGACGCTTCTTCTCAGAGGATGTTACTCTTCCCCAGGAAGAGGAAGGAACCAGTTGTTATTGGATGTGTGGGCTGATAGCTGTTGGGCATTTTCTGCATGCCGCAGAATCAGCTGTGAGAACTGTGAATACAGCTTAGATTCCCAGCCGAAGCAGGGGAAAACACTGCTTGGGCAGACAAGGTCAGAGCATACACGTACAGTATCTCAGGAAGTTGAAAAATAAATAATACTTGGAACTTCCATCTCTCTAGTTCCCAGGAATGTGCTGATTTGCTAAAGGAAAAATATACAGACATGGAACAACTTGAAAAACATTCCTGAAGCATTGCACTGTTGCCATGAGTAAGACCCTATACAAAGTAAAATATTGCTAGTTCTAAAAGTCATCTACAGCAAGCCAGTTACCTTACAAAACAGTACCAATAGTCCAGCAGTAGCATTTGCTAAGAGTGTCACTATGGGCAAAGGCAACATAATTAAACTGCCTTGTGAAGAAACTAAATATTGAAGCTTAATCTTTTATATGGCAGGGGGTGTGTGTGTGTGTGTGTGCGTGTAGATTTTTTTTCCTGTTAGGTCCCTCTCCTGAGCTTCCTGTCCTACAGTAACTCAAGCTCCCTCCATATGTGCTGTGACCCTCTTACAGGGCAGGTCACCAGTAGCTAGTCTGTGCCTAGTCCAGGATCAGTGAATTCAGTGTCACATCCCACTGGCTTTTTCTTTAGTGGCAGTACTAATATGTTTCCTTATTCTACTAACTGCTTATTTCCAAACTTGGTTAAAAAAACCCCACCAACTATTTGATTCAAAAATTATTAGGGAGACAGGACAGAGACAGACAAATAAACAGTACAATCTCCTAAGGTTCATTTCCTCAGGAAAGCAGGCTAAAAATAGTATAGGAAATATTATATTCTTGCACTCACTAGTGCCTAAATTCAGAATTCTGTCTCCAATGAAAACGTAACTTTCTCTCAAGCTCCAGTTCACTCAAAGAATATAATGAAGCCTATTAAGGAACATCGAGACATGTATTATTACCTAATTATGTAGCAGCACAACACATTTCCTGTTCTCTCCTTGTAAACCAGCAGTTACACGCTGTGTTAGAATAGCATCACTGCAAAATGCAAGGGCCATTTGGATCATATTCTTCTTTTATTACAAGAATTCAGTTCACCTTCATGTATCTGATCTTTAAGCATTATTTGATGCCAGTGGTATCAAAGCATATTGCTTTTAAGATTAAGTACACAAATCTTTTTAAACATGCCTGCGCCTCTACAAAGGTTCAAAATGCAGGTTCAGAAATTCACTGTTCAATATGCCAAATACTTCACCCTTTTGGCACTTGTGACAGAAGATGAGCCATTTTGTTCATATATACCACACCTTCTTTGGAAGGCACCTAGCTGGGCACAGAAAAGGCTATCCCTACTGCCTTATGATTGTTCCAGATGGATTAGGTGTAGCCTTTGGCAGAGATTGGAGACTCCTTCCCTGAGAGCAGCTGAACATGTTTAGCTACAGAGCTGTGGGGAGAAGGCAGCCTATCCTCTTCCCCCAGCCCCACACACTGTACCTGCATAGCATGCAAAGAGTAGAAAGGTCTGTCTGGAGTGTGCTGTAAGCCAAGATGACACTAAAAATTGCTCATCTAAGACCAAGATTGGACAGAGAAGGATTCATTTGCAAAGACACAAGAGCTGAGTTTACAAATTCTTATTTTTATTCTGCTGCACTGAATACTTCCAAGTTCCACTATTTACAGTATTTATTCTATGTTTTTATAAGACCTAGCATCAGAGATTCAGAGCCTGTTTGAGAGTTTTTGGTATGCTCATCTACAGAAAAGGTGCAGACGGTTTTACCTCAAAACTTTGGAGAAACAGGTTCTCTTCACATTATTCACTAATTTCATTCCATGTTTGTGATTTGGAGTTCAGATCATGGAGTCAGCAGTTTGTTCAAATATGCATTTAATGGTAATCAGAAGAATGGCAGTATATGAAAAAATCCATAGCTATTCAGGGAGTGGCCTTTCTTATTTCTCTGTCTGGGAGCAAGGAAGGTAAGGTGATGGGAGAGGCTAGGAACTGTCAGTTTTTGTCAAAGCCCTTCTGTTGGTGGAATCAGTCCTCAATGCAGAGCTCAGTCTAAATGGCAACTGAGTTTTGGACAAGGAACACAAGCAGGACGTTTTTCTTAAAGGACAATGATTCCAGTCTTCCTTTCAAAGGGACAGTGCCAGAACTTTCCTTTGGGAGAGAAAAATGTATGAATATCATGCAATGATCAGAGTTTAAGTGAAAGGCCAAATGTCCAAGGTCCCAAGAAAACTTGATATCCATGAACTACAGAAAGCTGTTGTGCTTTTGGATGAACTATAACAAGCAGTAAGGGCAACCACTGTGCACAGTGAAGTGCCATATGAGTTTTGCTCTACTGGCTGTTCCCTTCTGAAATGGACTGGTGCCCCAGAAGAGATGATCTATGTATAAAATTCCTATTCTTTCCCTTCTTCCCTTTCCCCTCCCCTTAACCTCACTGAAGACAGTTGGTATTTATTTCCATGTAAGGCTGGAGCCAGGAAAGGATGTAAATCAGAATAAATTTGAAGGAAAATATGCAGTGGTTTTAGCTTTTAAGATAAAATTTCTTTTGTCATCCTCTTGTACAGGATTCTGGAGTTGTGTTAAGCTATGCAAGGAAGAGACATTACTCCAAGATCTTTTCAAAATAAGTTCCCATGAGGAAGAATAGTTGTGTAAGCCTTCATGTACACAGATAGAGATGAATAAATGCAAATCTTGCATTCATAATTGCTGTCTTTGCAAAATATATGGGGTGTTTTTCAGGTTGGGTTGGGGGTTTTTTTGGTTGTACTCAAAATAAATGCAGAAAACATTGTGTCAAAAATACCTAAACCCTGATATATATACTGGAGAAGCAGTGTGTACAGGATAAATTGAAAGTACAGATACTTCAACTTTTTGCGTCAAGACACCTACTACAAATGCAGTACAGATATTACTCAAGGTAAGACATTGTTAGTTTAAAAGTTGCACATGTAAAATATGTGAAAGCAAATAAGAGCAAGTTGGCAGGGGGTGTGTGTGTGGAATTTATTTGGTCACTTTCTATTTTAAAACAGGTATGTTCCTTTTGCTCCAAACAGGAACAATCTTTATCTTTCTCCTTCCAATAATTAATCCAGTCTTAACTTTGTAGAAATCGTGCTGTACATGAACAATAAACATGTCTTGTTTTCAGTGTTAACTAGCACTGGAAGAGAAAGAACAGCAAATATCTCCCAGCCAGCGCAGACATTCTGACTTCCAGATTACAGTACATTGCTTTGCTTCCTCCAAATCCTGTTTACATGAGCAAGGTCAGGGGATGGAACATTAGAGAGCCTCTACAGTGATTTCCTGCTGCTGTTAGTAAAAACTACTGAGACATCATCAACTTTCCCTTGTTCCCAACAGCTTATCAGAGACCAGAGGTTACCAATGTATTGCCTTACAGACTTGAAAAAACTCAACCTCCCTCAAAACTAAAAGTAAAATCAGAGGATGAAACAGGAGGAAACAGTCCAAAAGGGAAACAAGACTTCCAATTTTTCCTTGTCAATAGTTCAGAAAACAAAAGGCAATATTAAGCTGCTTGACACACAGAGAAGGAGTGGGAGAGAGGCAGTAATGCTTTCAGTCTTCAATGAGATAGAAAGGGGAAAGAAACACCACCCCCAGCCCCCAAACCTTGACCCCAATTCAGTGAACATTTTCAGAGTGTAAAAGGTTAGAACACCTAATTTTTAATAACTGCAATATATGAATGCTCTTACCATTGCAAAAATCAGGGCATTATGCAAATACCAGTTAGTTAAGGATATATAGCTTGCTTTTATACTGGTTTCAGAAACACACAGGAGAACTGAATAAATGAATCAAATTCAAAGCTATTTTCTTGACAATAATCATACACAGACAGGAATTCTTAATATTTTTGTAATTATAGCCCGAAAGAAAGCAGCTCCATACTGAAGATTACACTGAAGTTTTTCCACAAACACAATAACCACATTCCCTTCACTAAGTTTACAAAGGAAGTTGTGTCAGTGTGAATCTTAGATGAAAACAGGTTTTTCACAGTGTTCAAAAAGAACTGGCCTTGCAGCTTTAAGTTAGAACACAAACTGAAAAGATAAGGTGTTTAGAATTTGGAAAGTTTAATAATTTAAGTGTTTTCTATCAAAATCCTTACAAGAACATTCATACCTGTGTATCTTGGCTTACTCTTTGAAGCAAGAAAATACAAGTAAATTTAAAAAACCCATATAAGGAGGCATTTTAAGCGTGGAATTTGTTATGGATTGCTGGCTTTGATGAAGCAACAAATTAAAATTCCTTGAAAAGAAGAGGAGGAGTGGGAGGAAGAGATAATACCAGTATTTCCTCATACAGATGAAGCTCAAAATATAAATGAATTGCTAAGAAAATATCTAAACATATATTTTACATTCTCAATAAAGAATCAAGAGTGTTAAATGTTTAAATTTGTTTTTCAAATCTTCTCCAGGCAGACTGTTGTCAAGAATAGATGACAGTGATACTTAGCTGCACCTTAATTATATGGAGTTGTGTGTCCTGTTTTGGGCTTCTCAATACAGGACAGACATTGACATCCTGGAGCAAGTCCAGCAGAGGGCGAGCAAGATGGTGAGGGGGCTGGAAGACATGATATTACAAGAAAAGGCAGAGAACCAGGTTTGTTCAGCCTTAGGAAGGAAGGATACAGGGAGATCTTACTGCCATCTCAAATATCAAATGAGTGGACAGAGAGAAGACAGAGCCAGACACTTATTACAGGACCACTGTGATAGAATTAGAGGCAACAGACATGTTGGAACATAGGAAATTCTAGCTACATATTATGAAAAAAAAATATTTTCACTGGTCAAACACTAGAGCAAGCTGCCCAGAGAGGTGGTAGAATTTCCATCCTTACCCATATTAATAAGTGAACTGGACAAGGCCTTTAGGAACCTGATCCAAGCTGGCCTTGCTTTAAGGGGTCGATTAGATGAAATGACTCCAGACATCCCTCTCAACCTATAGTGCTCTATCATTTTCATTAACAAATCTTTACAGAGGGGAAGAAAAGGAATACCTTTTTGCTCTGCCACAAGTCATCTTAGGGGCAGCAATAGCATATTTCCTATGACCAGTAGGACAGGACACAGTTCCAATAGCTGAAGAAGAGATTCTCAACAAGGAGAACACTTTCTCCTATTTCCTGGAGTAGCTTGAGATCTATGGGAGCTTGCCTGCTTACCGTTAGGAATTTTGATAGCCATTCAACAAAACATTATGAGGTTTTCTACAGAATTCCAATCTCCCTGAAGATATTTCAGGGAGTTTTAGGGAAATCATCACAGATCCTAGAAAAGCTTCAATGTTGTTACTTGTCCCAGAGAAGCCGGTCTTTAAATACTTGAGACAGTGATCTAAGAAAGGCTGTATCTCTCTTCTTCAGTAGAAAAATTAAAGTAAATATGTTCATTAGCTACTTCCAGGGGTCCAGGGACTTGCCAAGGTGTTTTGTAAATAATCCTTAGGGCCCTACTGTGTTACATGTGTAATAGATAAAGACATTGAACAAGAACCCTTGAAAATACATAAGTACAGAGAGCATTTTTATCTCTACACATATCAGAAGGGCAGAAGAACTGCTTAAGCTAGAGCAAAACACTTCAAAAAGAATAAGCAGATATAGACAGGACATTTGTAAAATTAACCTGGCAACCCGATCAAAGTTTTTTAGTCAGCATGGACTAAAAACTTTGAACAGCATTCTTCCAGTAGAAGTAGGAGCAAAAATCCATAAGCAGCTTTAAGATGGGTCTTGACAAGTTTGCAGGGGCAGGGAGTGTGCAGTGATATTGTATTTGATAACCAATAGAAAAAGAGCAACCCGGGGGGGTTGGAATCAGGGAGAGGGATGGGGGAGGAGGACAAATTAGACTAGAGGTTGGTAACATCAAGTTAGAGGAAGACTTAGAAAAAAAACAACAACACAAAAAACCCACACACAAACACCCCCCCCTCCCCCCAACCCACAAATAATGCACAAACACATTATAATTCAAGTGAGGACAAACAGTATCAAGAGGAAGTCTGGCAGTGAAGGTGGGATGAGAAGAAATCCAGCATGTGCCCTGCTTTTACAGACAGGGCCTCTCTACATTAGGGAAATTGAGCCAGCTTCAGATGGAAAGGTCCAAGTCACTGAGATCCAGAACCCTTTGGAAACAAGGCAGAGAGACTGGATGGCTGGCCTGATTAAGAAACAGGTGATAATTCCACAAAAAACAGAAGCTGGTAATGCAGCAGACAGACACTGGAAAGACACTAAAAGATGGCACTGGATGACACCAAAAGATGAGTTGACATTAGAAAGTAGGGAGGAACAGATAGGTTGGCAAAGTTGGGGAAGGTGTTACTATGGGAGAGGAAGGATGCTAGTGGCAGAGAAACCATGCAAATGGTTTCTAGATTTGCGTCAATAGTGGTACGTTGGACAGAGCAGTTGTCCTGAAGGCTGTAATCCGAGTAACAGGGATACAGAAATGTTGCTAGATGGAAAAAAGATGCAGATGGTGAATGTTGAGATGCAGAAAGGTGAGAATCAATGGTGAACAGGAGATCAAGATAATGGAAAAAAAAATGTAGTGATTACTGACACAGTCAAAAGGCATGAATTTTGAAGCAATGTTTTTGTAATGAAGACAACTGTAAAGCCAGCCAGCAAGCAAAAGGATGCTGTCTCTAGTGGGTTAACTTATTCCTACTATGAATTCTGGACATAAAGTTTTATAAACTGCTCTCATATCGAAATAATTAGTGAAGGAAATTAAATGATTGGCAGATTAATAGGTATGTAACAAAGAATTATAGTGTAACCATACATGTGAATTCTGTGATCAGTATTAAGATCAGGAAGTAATGAACACAGAGTATTTTAAAGTGATAGGTAGCAAATAAATTATATCCACCACAATCCACTGTCAAGCCTACTAAAGAGATTTCTATAAGTCTGCAAATTACTTTTGACAGAAGTTATCTTAAAGAACCGTATTTCTGTTGTGAAAACACAACTGCTAAACTTGAAAATATATTAAATTATCATCTGTCAAAAATTACATGATTATTTGTTTTTAAGAAAAGGTTTCTCTTAGACATCAACCTCTGTATCATGATCTTCAATAAACGATCTTAAAGAATTTTATGAAGTACCTTCACAACATACCTTTTCATAAAGCATTCATGACAAAATAGAACAGCAGAAACCACACCTGCTGCCTATTCATATGTATTAACCCTTCAGCCACACACACTCTTGTTACAGTAATTAAAATTACGGTAATTAAAATTGCTCAAAATACAATTTATGCCTTTGCAGGAACAGATTCAGAGCTAAAAGAGAAAAATCTCATTTTAACCTAATTCTAGAACAGTATGTCTTTTAGATTTCATACCAGGAGAGCATATTTCTCCTCCTACGAAACTACCGTTAAAACATTGCCTTCCTTTCCTCCCACATGCCATACCAATGTCATATGAAAAGCTAACACTAGAAGGATCTAATCCTATGATTCTGTCTTAAAATGTGTTACTTTTTTTCTCCTAGAGAACTACTAGATGCCTTAAAAGGAGAAAAATTAAAACATCACTTTTGGAATTCTATCAATGAGGCAACTATTCTTTAGGTTTCCCATTATTTGCAGATAAAGACAGAGCTACAAAAAGTGTTTGAGAATAAGACACAAATTTTAACAGTAATATTTAGGTGTAGTTAGCATGGGCTTTAATTAGAATTTCTGCTTAGTATACTAGTAATTTTACCCATATAACATGAAAGCTTTGCTATGACACCATCTTCTGGTTAGCCTTGGGAACTGTGAAAGAAAGGTTAAGTTCAGAAGTTAGGATATTGAGCTCTGAGCAGTTGACAATTGTTAAAAAAATATATTTCATTCATACAGACAGAAGAGCACATTTCCGATAACATGTTAGTCTAAGCTATACCCTATCTTTTTTCTCCCCCCTCTCTCAGAAGGCAACTTACCACAACACTGAAAACTGAAGAGGAACTAATCTCTATGACAGGTGGGTCAACTGTTTGTGTATTAGTCACATCAAAGGTAGGGTTGACCTGTTGAAAATGAATTATAATATTATTTCAGCACCAGTAGAGAAAGGGAAAGAACGCTGAAATAAAAACTTGCTACATTAAGGCATCACTATTCACTAAGGACTGGAAACAGACTTTAAAATTTGTAAAAATAAAGGTAGGATGTTACCCTCCAACTGTGTAAAATGCAATCATATAATATAGAAAGAGAATCCAGATACATATTTATTACAGAAATAATAAATACTTCATAAACAACCATCACCCAAAACTAACTCAGGGGATTCCTACCACAAGAGCTGCAAGTATTAAGAAGTTCAGTTGTATGACAGATAAACAAAAACAAAGTTACAAATACTAGTTTGAAATGGATTTACTAAGACAACTAACTCAAAACCTGCCCAAGGCTGAAGCCATGCAATTAACAGAGTGGCTAATGATGCTGCTGAAATACAAAACAGTAGGAAGTATTCAGACAACTTCCCAACTATGTAACTGTCACTTGCAGGTGTTTTGGAAAGTTTTTGCATGTGCACAACAACTATAAGGGCTCCTGAAAGTCACCTTTGAGTTTTACTTCCCAGCGTCAATCACTTGTGGGTACAGTGGTAGGCAGTCTTTCCTATTCCTCTTTCCACCAGGAGGACTGTCCCCAGCAGAAGTGGTGTACAGCCCTGGATAACTCTGGACTTGAGAGCTGCCTTCTAGCAATGATGCTTAATTAGCTTGTTACAGTCCAAGGACCACAGTAGCCCTCCACTTGTGGAGGTTTCCATATACAACTATGCAGCACTCCATTTTTTTATGTTACACTGGTCCCCTGCCTGTCATAGTTTACTTAGGGCACATCCTCACTCACAGTCTCATACCACATCTTAAGTTCCACTACCATTTCAGCTTGAGCTAGGATCATTGTGGTTGCAGCCACTCTGGCTCAGCAATGCCTAGGAAGGTGTGTGCCAAGCCAGCCCCTAAGCCTGAGGTGCCTTACTGACATGGCTACATCGTTAGCACCAAAGCTAGAAGTGAGCACACACTTCACAGCCCAGATCGATCAGTTCAACTCACACTTCAATTTCCTCAAGTCATCTATTGCAACCAAACAGACAGACTGTCGACATGCTTGCTTCTTACGTGCCAACTCTGATTGTCAAAATAACTTGAAAAGCACTGTCGTGGAAAACAGGTAGGAGGTAACACTGAAATCTGTGATAAGTTAACTGGCCAAACACAAACCATGCTGTTTCTAAAACCACAGGAGAAACTGCTTCATACTGGGATAATTGATCAGGTATGTCATCACAACATCTGCAATTTTCACATCTTAATGTCACAGTTGGACTACTACTTATTGTTAGTTATAGAGTTAACCTGTAACTTTACCAAAATATTGCTAATGTCCTTTCCTGAAAGTGAAGCATTAACGAAAAGTAAGAGAATATAAAGTTTGAGAAAGCTGCTGCTTTTATTTATCTTACGGTTTTCACTTAAGGATCAGAATATCTTCCCTATAAAAATCTGTGTGCGTATTTTCCCTACCATTGTATTATCTAGGTGTATTACAGCCTAATACGTTTGCCCTCTCAGCGTGATGTGTGGAAGTACTATTCTTATTATTTTATGAACTGACAAAATTCACAGAAAGACTAGATGACTTTCAAATCACCGAGAAGTCTGGTGTAGTAAAGAGAAATGAACTTTCCTCTTTTCAACTTTTTATCAGTAATCCAACCGCAGCCTTATCAGAGACAGCATTAAGTCCAACCATCTTACTTGAAAGTGGAAAAAAAGAAAACACCCAAAACACACTTGCATAGTGACAGGGTTATATTTTAGTTGCTGAAAGTTTATTAGATACCAGGGTAATTTTACTTTGCCTTTTCAAGGAGAAGGAGCCTACCATTTCACCTGAAGACTGTCAAAACTCTGCCTCAGCCAGAGCTGCTCACTCAAAACAGTTTCAGTGCTATATCCACAAGCAAAAATCCCTGATGCTCGGGTCCATACATTGGCATATAGACTTTTCAGTCAGAGATCAATTTGTTAAGTAGCTAGAATGAGATGTTAAAACTGAAATTAGTAGCCAGGGAAGGCAAGCAATAGCATCTTGTACTGCCTGAAGCCTTTTCATTCAGCTCATTTGGATTTCCATAACTTACATGCAGAAATTTAGGTTAAAACTAATAGAAGTAAGATCTTCTTCGCTAAATGCAGGTGGAGGGGGGGGGGGGGAGAGGGAGAAAGATGATGAACAAAGTTTACTAGCAAGCTATAAGGTAAAAGAGACATTTAAATACAGATGTTACCTGATTATTCAAGCTGAAAGTGATCCTCACATTTTACAGCACTTGAAAATCAGAGATGACAAGCCTTCCTTAAGGGGAGATCTTAATTCTGTTTTGAAGTTAGTTCACCCTTCTGACTAGCAGTGCTTAGCTCTTTCTTGGATTTGGTTTCAACAAGCCATTCATCATCCATGAGCTCTTTTTTGTAGGTATTCTGTCTTTTAATTCACATTATAGTTGCATCAGTTGAGAATTAGCTACCCAGAGACAATCAGGAAAACCCATCCTGCTACAGGGCCAGAGCTGATAACTTAAAATTCTCCCTCTATTTGTAGATATTAAGATCAAGTCTTGCTTTCTTCTGATTTTGTCAAATGGACATGGAGGAAAGAAAGCAAAAAAGGAGAACTAAAGCCAGGTAACATGGTCTAAGTAATAACTTAGCATTTATCTGAAAGTTCTACCATTTTAACTGGACTTCTTGTTTAGTTTCTTCTCTACAGAAACATGATTAATGAAAGTCTCCTCTGCATATAGCATTGCTTACCCCTTTATCAGAGTTAAGGTGAGGAAGAGGGGAACTTCAAATTTTACTTTTTTCCCCGCTCTATACATACCCTGTCTATTTAGATTAAACAGAGAACTGTCCTAAAGAGCTTACATTTGTTTAGTGCCCAGCATAACCAGGGTCATTTGCTTCTGACTTTCAGTCAGTCCTGTAATAAATATAATTAACACATTATCTGACTGTCAATCATACTATGGGCAGGTAAGCCTAAAGTCTTTTTCTGACATGCATTATTTGGGCACTGAAAAGAAGAGAGGACAATGCACCTGCATGACTCTGCAGGAGAGGGACAGCAGGTGCCTATCACCTACCAATACTCTGATGTAAAGGAGCTACTGTAGTATTATTACTAACAGCTCTTGAAACATTCTTTGAGATAATATCTCCTTGTTATATACATCTGAGATATTGTAGAATGAGTTAAATGCTTTTCTTTATATGGGGTTGCTAAATAAATAAATGGTATGATTAAGTTAAAATGTGCTCTTTATGTGGAAGCATCACATCCTGGAACTGGAATGAAAGTCTACTCTGCATATAGTTCTGCTTATTGCTTTATCAGAGATAAGGAGAGGATGAGGAGCATTGCAAACACTAATTAGGAGTGCAGAAACTCTCGTAGGCCATATTAAAAGATATACCTAGAGATACATAAAATTGTTAAGCAACAAGTCAGTGTCGTGGTTTAGCCCCAGCCGGCAGCTAAGCACCACACAGCTGCTCGCTCACTCCCCCCTGGTGGGATGGGGGAGAGAATCGGAAGAGCAAAAGTAAGAAAACTCGTGGGTTGAGATAAGAACAGTTTAATACTTGGAACAAAATAATAGTAATAATAATGAATTGTAATGAGAAGGAAAACAACAAGAGAGCGAGAGAGGAACAAAACCCAAGGGAGGGAAAAAGAAAAAAAATAAAATTATAGAACCGCTCACCACCCGCCGACTGACGCCCAGCCAGTGCCCGAGCAGCAACCGCTACCCCCCGGCCAATTCCCCCCAGTTTATATACTGAGCATGACGTCATATGGTATGGAATAGCCCTTTGGCCAGTTTGGATCAACTATCCTGGCTGTGCCCCCTCCCAGCTTCTTGTGCACCTGGCAGAGCCTGGGAAGCTGAAAAGTCCTTGGCCAGTGTAAACACCACTTAGCAACAGCCAAAACATCAGTGTGTTATCAACGTTATTCTCATACTAAAATCCAAAACACAGCACTATACCAGCTACTAGGAAGAAAATTAACTCTATCCCAGCCAAAACAGGACAGTATTTCTAGCAAAATATAATAGCAAAGTGTCTAAAGAAAAGAGCACAAAACCACAAAGGCTTTAGCTAAACCCTTCTTGCAAATATTCGTGTTTAATATTGCACTAAAAATTAATGAGGTAATAGAATGAAGCCAAGTGTAAAAGTTAAATGACTTGACATTTCCTGACAAGGTGATGTAGTTAGCTGTCAAATAATCTCACCAACCATATTTTGAAAAATTTAACTTTAAAAAACAAGAAAGAAAAAAACCAGAACACTAAAAAGCAAGGTAGAGAGAACTGTCATGTATTAAAGGATTTCAAAAACACTCTTCCAAAGCTTTCCTTTAATTAACTGGTAAACTGATATAAGTATTTTCATTATCTTCTTCCAATATGATGATACAATTACCACATTTTGATCCATAGCACAAGAAAATATATTTGAAGGAAGGTTTCCAAAGAAGGTTTCTACAGAACCTTTCATGTAAGGAATTACAGATTTCTAAAGACTGAAGTGGAGCAAAACCAAAATATATTATTTAAAGAAAGTGAGAGGCAAGAATTAGGATCACTGCTTAGGACAGAGAACTAGGGGAGGAACAAAAGAAGCAGGCCCAACTAAGTATGTGATACTCAGCCATATGCTTTAAGTAAATTATTATGCCTCTACAGATATCCCTCTGTTGATTTTAATAAAGTATATACAATCTCAAAAAATCCCACCCTTCACTTTGTTTTTATAATGCATTTCATAAGATATTGGTGTTATATCAAAAACCTAAAAATTAATAAAATTAAAAGATGAAGTTTTAAATTATTCAGAGTATTTCCTAGGAAAGTGATGTAGCTAGCTGTGAAATAGTCTCTCCAAACATACAAAGAGAAATTTAGCTTTCAATTTGATTAAACACTGTTCTTTCTGCTAGACTGGAGCCCTCAAGCCAAGCAAGCCATATATTCTTATTCCTACTGCCACCTAGCGTATATTTGGATTTCTTTCATTTAAGAAAATATTTACAACTGAAATTACAGTTGTAATTTAAAAAAACCTGAAAATTTTAAGACGAAACTAAATCAACAGTAGCTTTTCATGCTCAAGATATAAACTTTACACATCTTAGTATGTTCAAACCTCAATGCTCTGTTTTTAAAGGTGACTTATTTCTATCGTCCATCTACCTTAAAGAGGTCTCTAGTATACGAAAAATTAATTATGTACAAACACAGGAAATTCAGAAATACAACTGTCACCAAGTGAAATGCATTTTTTAGTGTATAGCACTAAAACTGCATTACTGATTAAACATACTATTTTCAAATATCTCCAAAAGCTCCTTATTTCAAAGGGAGACAATGACTGAGATTTATCTCATCTAAATTTAGACATACTGCTAGACACCTGTATTTGAGCTGGTCACTCAAGATTACCTCTATGGTCAATGGAAATAAGAGGTGCCTTCAGAGAACAAGTCACCTACTTACATTTCAAAATTGTCTGAATAATTATAAAGATTATAAGCTTTAAACCTCTACTTACTTGAATATTCAAGAATCACATCAAACAGTGCAGTTGGAGAACAGCTGTAAAGATTTATAAGTCAAGAATATGAAATTCAACACTGCATTAAAATTTAGGCTACTGCTGGTCTGAAGAGGAGATACAAGTAGGGAATTTCTCATAAAGGTTAATTATGCTTCAAAAAGTAGGCAGGGAGAGAGAAAAAAAACTAGAGAAGGTATCTTAAATTTTACTAGCTATGTGTATAGCTTTGAAGAGTGAATAAGGAAAATTTCTGAGAAAAGGTGAAAGTGCACTCAAGCTCCACATATCAGTCACTATCCTGAAGGCAAAATACCAGGTGATACCTGCAATTCTTAATGCCTTGTGCAAGCTGTTTTGTTCAAAACAGCATCTCCAAGTGGCGATGTGTGAAAACACTACAACTGTCTCTGAACCCAGCTGAATAAATTCTGAGCAAAGCCAGCTCCATTTTGTGTGTACTATTTTCCCCAGAATCAAGTTCTGGAATACCAGGGACCTTCCCACAGTGAGGCAATCAGGGATAGAGAAGCAACAACTATCCAAAAGCAGTAAGAAATCTGGAGAGGCATGAAACATTAGGAATTAAAATAGCATTGACAGAATTCCTTCCCTCTTGAGTTCTACCTGTACATCTGTTGAACTTTTCGTGTTTTACCACTTTGAATTTTATCCTAAGGCAATCCATCTTCATTCCTGCTATAGAGGTGACTAAGCTTAACCAGCTCAGCATAACTCAGAGCAACATATTACACATCTCAAGTGTCTAGATGACATTGCAGTGGCTTGTAGCAAACCTTAAAAGGTCATCTATACTTTTAAATATCCCATACTTTAACTGCCTCCTCTGCTTGCCTGTAACTCTTGCATATGTTACCAAGTCTCTTAAAATACTGTTACTTCAGTTAGTTAAGATCAATCATCTTCCCCTGTTCCTCATGAAAAAGAAAATAAACAGAAAGCAAGCAGTTCTGTGTTTTATCTGAGGTGCAGATGAGATACTAAGAAAAACTGTGTCATTACAATTGCTGCACTGTAGTGGAACAGATCACCCAGAGAGACTGGGGAATCTCCATCCCTCTTCAAGGCCCCCTAACTAGACACAGCCATGGCTGACTTGATATACCATTGGCAACAAGACTAGGTGACCTCCAAAAGTTCCTTCTGACATGTCATTCAATTCCTTCTTTCCCTGGTATTAGAAACACCATGAGCCACAGAAAGATGAAGGTGGTATTGCAGTGGAACTGCCTAGTGCTAAAATTCTCTCTATTGCCTGTTGCTTAGAAAGAGGCTATGATATTTAAAAAAAAAAAGGTGTTTAACTGAAAAGGGACAACATTTTTTTCCCTCTCCTCTCCAGAGTACAGCATAGCACAGTGGGGCAAGAAATGCTGCTTTTTTTTCAGTTACAGGAGGAAATATTTAAGATGGAACACTGAAAAATTTCAAGCATAGTTAGTGCCACTAAAGCATGTTACTGCTGGTAGCAACCTGATACAAGTTTTGTCTGGATAAATTATGTCTCTGTCCGGATGGTGAGGTCTATTCTTCCTCACCACAACAAAACACCTGTAGTTTTTATTGAGACAGACAGGAGGGGCATTAAAAAAAAGGAAAAGACATATGGAGCAACAAAACTTGGTAACTTCACTTTAACACTGTCTAAACTATTATATTAATTCTGAAAATAAGCTGCAAAAGAGATCCTAATCACTATTATTTAATTTACAAATATAAAAATATACTATATTACAGCAATATCAGTTTTATTGAAACTATCAGACACTGTTCTGTCTCAAATAATATACTTCATGTTTATTTGAGAGCAAGATATTCTACAGAAAATGTGATGTTAATAGAAAACTAAACACAGCAACCTTGTTCTTAAAATCCTGAAGTCAGGCCAGAAAACATACCACAAGAGTCTAAAACTTCACTACAGTGAATGACAGAGCCATAGAGCCCTTTCACTACTACGGAGCAGCTAATCCAGAAGCCTATAAACTGCTACAAATGTTACAGCCATGAAGAAATGCAGATATTAGATTAAGTGAAATCTGTCAAAGCTAACTGATAAGTAATTTCTTGACATTCAACTATCACATTTCCTTAATGTGCCCTTTCAGTATTGGTAATGAGGTGCTTCCTAACCTTAGTTTAACTTTATCCTGAACTCATTAATGCTTTTCCAGAGCTTCTCAGTTAACTGGGACTGGGGGTGGGGGGGAAGAATCTGGAAAATTGCTTTAGAGAGTATTAATATCTTTGCCAGGCGTCTGTGCAGCAGAGGTCTGGAAAAGTGGACCTGAAAAGAAAGCAACTGAACCCTCCAGCTACAAGCTACTGTTTATTTAGCACGTGTTATAACTGGGTGCAATTTGAATGGGTCTTGAAGCAAACAGTTGATGCAGCAAAAGTGGTTTAAATCTGCTGGCAAATGCTGTGATTGAGTTTGTTCCAGCACTGACCACCTATACTGAAGGCTTCTACCAGTAAACTTAACTTCATTCATTGACCTTGCAATGAATATGAGAGTCTGGCACAGAAGTTTACGAAGCTTGTCCTGCTCTTGTTCTGACCAAAACGCTAAGCATCAGAAAGCATCACATCCAACTTGACAACAGAACCAGACAAATGAGAATACTTTGTGATGGATTCTATCAGGGTTCCCCTCCTCCACCAAAATATTTTTAATCTTTATGAATATATGCCATATGAGTAGTATATCGCATACACACACAAAAAAAGCTCAATATCCTCAAATCTCAATGTTTTAAAAGTCTGACCAGGAAACAAATGCCATGGCAGCAGTATCTGCATTTTATATGAACAAAACCAGGTAATGGCAAATTTCTATAATACTCTATTAGTATATGACAGCAACCAAAAATTTCCTAGATTTATATCAGATACAGCTCTTAGACACTAGAGGCACCTGGAGAATATCAAAGAGATAAATGTATAGGTAATCATCATGCAGAAGCTAGCCAGATCTACCAAGGACAGTTACAAATATATCCCTGGGGTTTTAGCATAAACAATGGTCTTGTCTAAGGCATAGTACTGTTTACTTATTTAGCATAGCTTTCAGACAACCTGACAAACACAGGATTTTCCAAATACTGACACAGAATATTTGACATTTCACTTTGGTTCTCTAATTCCCAATACTTCCAAGAGTTGCTGGTAGAAGGTTTAACAGTAAAGTAGCTGAACAATGAAGTTATCAGGAAATCAGACTACACAGCGACATAAAACACACTAGCCTAGAAAGGCTTTCTAAACTTTTAGTTAGCTATCAAGATCTTCTCACAATACCTAAAGGTCTTGGAAAGAGGAGCAACTTCTGACAATCAAGTATTTGACTTTCAGTAATAACACCACCTTGTCCTGCTTATAATGATATCTTTTGAGTAGTATCCTAAAGCTCACTGAAGATTCAGATATCTTCTGCAACAGTTGCCATGTTATTTCAGAAACCAGACTATCACCTATGTTTTCTTTAAACAGGTGTAGAGTACAGACTTACACAAGAAGCATGAAAGGAATTCACCAGCATAAATCTGACAGCATCAGCTAGCCTAGTAACCTTAAGGTTGATTCATAGTTATGGTTGCTTCCAAAGTATTATACATAACAACAAAAAGTTCTCTAGTATACATAGAGCACATTTAACTATAAATGCTAGACAGATAGCATTTGCAAGAGGTTCTGGTTTCCTATATTAGAGTACTTATTGCACTCACCTCAACTGACTGAAGTTTTTCACCATGGAGATGAGGTGACCTTGGGTAAATATCAAGAAGATGAGGAGGATCATCAATATGTGTTCTTCTAATATGGTGTTTAAGAACTTCTTTATAATCAAATGAATCAAAGTTGGTTTTCCATAGTAATATCTGGAAGAAGCCATCATATCAGTAACTAGTTGAAGCCTATTCAGTGCCCAAAACATAACTATTCAGTGAAGTCTGTTATTAGCAAAAGATCACAACATCAGAACGAGCCTGCTGTCATCACTTAGTCTGATTTCTACTACAACACAGGCAGTTCCCCAGAGTACCTTGTACTTCAAGTCTAATAGATGTGGTTCAATCTATTTAGAGATTTTTTTTTTTAAAGATGTCTCAATAATCATAAAACAAAGCAAACTTCTGTCCCACTGGACTGTACTAAGTTATTTTTCTGACAAATCAAGAAGTCATATACTATCAAATTTCTGTCCCCTATAAAGGCTTGCAGGTCAAATGAGAAAGTTTGAGGGGATAAGAGAAATTACAGAGTTCCACAGAATTCTACTAAAGCACCTGGTTCCAGTGTTTTAGCAACAGGAATCTGTTTTCTGAACCTTGTCCAGTTACATTCAAGGTATAACAATATACAACAGTCACACCATGGCCAAATGCAGAAGGTAGTAGAATGCAGAGGTAAGATCGCAGAAAGTAGTCTATCCAGCATTATGGATAGACCAGGAAACCAAATCATAACACAATGTTGCGCTCTCATGTCACAAAACAGTTGTATATGTCATTTTACCACAGGTTTACATGATTTGTGTCATCTTTGTTACTTTAAGTGCTAAGGGAAAAAAAAAAATAAAAAAGGAAGTTCATAACGCTTAGAAGATGGCAGTTTCCAAAATTCCAATGTTGATTTTTATAGCTGCTCCCTAAATTAGAGAAAACAAAGATGGGACCATGATCTGACTTAAAATTACTTGCCTGTCCAGCCAAAAAATATTTGACAACCATAAAAGTATTTTTCAGAAATTAATAAGCTATACATAAGCAGCACAAATCAGTTTTGTTCACAGAAATTCCAAGCAGACTAAATCCTATTTTTAATATATTCCTAAGTAGCTGCATTGTTACAAGTTCATTTCAGGTTCAAGATCTTTCATGACTCTGTTGAGTGGCAGACCCTAAACATGCACTGGGAGACACAGTGCACCAATAAAGATGGACCCAAACTAACTCAGACATTAGTAACAGTGAAAGTGGGATGCATGGATCTTGGTACAAACTATATAAATCTGCCCCAGAACCTGGCACTTGCAGGACACTTAGGTATTAGATTAGTTGACTCACAGCAGCTCATTATGCTGTAGGAGGGAGGTCCTGCTTTCTCTCCCTCCTTTGCTCAGCTGTATAGTTCTACTACCTCCATCACCCAGTCCAGCATAAAGTTATTCACATTTTTTATGTGGCTTTTCCCCATTTTTTTCAGGCTAATTTCCTGCTGGTTTAGCAATTTGAACTGGCTCAGCACTGAGTGTAAACAAGGGTATAGGCAGGAGGCAGCAGAAGTAGGACCTTTTATCAGTGGTGATTATTTGAGCTGCTCAAGCTCTAAATGTTTCATTTTGCTCTAAAGTGGAAGGCCATGCCACCACAGCTTCATCATTACAGATAACAAAATTAGTAAAACCAGCATGCAAACATCCATATATGCCTTGAGTATCTCAACTGCAATGCAAACAGTGTAAAAGCAACTATGCACAACCCTAGAAAAATAGTTATTCCATAACAAAGTATTTCCTTTTACATCCAGGCAGTCACTAGACACAATGAGTTCTCTTCTATATGGTAAGAATTGAATTAACAGCACAGGCTACTACCTTCTAACAGAAAGGTATAACTTTGCTCTTTCACTTAAAAGTAAGAGTAAAAGGTCTTATGTCTTCCATGGAAGCAGGTAAGTGAAATTTGTCATCATGTGCACATATAGCCAAGAAGTGTGAAGAATATGAACTTCAGAACTCTGCATGCTCAGGTTTTTTTGGTTGAGGAAAGAAGCAAACAGGAAGAAACAAAAGAAGTATCCAGTGCTTGTTTCAAATACTTAATGTGCTTCTGAACAAAGCTTTCAGCTGGCTCTGCACCAACCAGAAAGAAACTTGAAACTAGAAGCAGAGATACTGGCTTTCCTTCTTTGATGGACAAAAACCAGATTTTATCTGTTGTTTGAAAATGTAATAGTCTTGAAATAATATGTGTATAGAGCAAGTAATCTTTGGTAAACTGACAATTAATCAGCTGCCTCCAACTCATGCTGTGGACAGATAGTACCTTTTGGATACTGCACAAGGGATGGAAGATGATACATTTACAGCCAGCCTCTGCTTATCAGCTTGACATTGCTGATCTGCCAGCAGAACTTTCCAAATGAATACACCCTAAATTTACAGTAAGCCACCTTAGTTCTATCACAGTGAGTTGAGAAGAGGTCCCACAACTATTGCCTGGTCTGCCAGGAGAGAGGGCTGTGGAAAGGTCAGCAAAACAGGATGTTTGTGGAGTACATGTGCGTATACGCCAACAGAAAACGGACACTGAGGAATAAAGTTCTTATGCTTACTATAGATAAAGATATATACATAGGCAGTTACCACACAATGGTTAGCACTGCACATTTTAACTTACAATACAAAAGTGAAAGTTACAGCAAAATAAGTAGCCCTCTCCTACCAGAACCTTCACAACAAAAAGGGAAAAACTTCAACAGATAAAAACATGCCTTTCTGTAAGGTAAATAAAACCAGGATTCATAACTAGACCTAGTATGACTACTTTTAGTTCAACATGTACTTAAGAAAGCACTTCCTGATGAAACTGGATCTTCCTTCTCATGCATTCAGCATGAAACCACTATACCAAACTGCTGAGAAACATAAGTCATCTTAGAGATTTTGCACTATAGTACCTACTCACTCCATGATCCCACATGCCACAGCTCTACAGCATGGAGTCAGAGCAGGAGAAAGGCCATGACGTGACTGCACTGAATGTGCATGTCATTCGGGGGGCCCAAATTCAATGGAACCTTGCAATAAGACAGGAATTCCCAGGGTACGCTGGCATTTATTTGGGAGGTTGAGTTAAGCTTAATACTGTAGGTCCTTTCCATCATCATAGCTTCTCAGGTGATTATTCTGTCATGTGGCCTAGTTTAATACATGCACTTCACTTCCTCTCAAGTTAAGTATAATATACCAATCGTCATAAAAGTCAAAAGAAAGTACTCACGAAAAGTAAGGTCAACAATTCAGGATTACCTAGGAATCAAAGTTTCATTTTGGAACTGAAAAACTCTCATAGAAAACCTTTAGTACGGAAAATAAAAGATTAGACTAGTGGCTCAAGGAATAAATATCTTTTCCCCATTCTTTTTTTTCTGCTTGTAAAATTAATATCGGAAGTTTGCTAACATTTTCACTTTTCCAATAACTGCAAGTCTTGGCACTGCTTCTTACTAACGCCTTATGACAGAAAGCAATTTCAATTTTTTTTCTTTGAGTACTTTCAAGTCATTCTAGAAAGTGTACTCCCTGAAACATGAAGTAAAAACCAGAAACAGACTGCATTCTTTCTAATGATACTGAAGTTTTTAATTGAAAAGTATTTATTATTTTCCAAGACTGTCTCTATTACTAGCTGAAACATATTTCAAACTCCACAAAACAGAATATAAACATGACTTATGGTAAATTCAAGAGCTCTTCATTTCTGCAGTATGGCTTTCTGTGTCTACATTGAGCTTTTAGCTTTTTATAACAGGAAACAATGAAAAAGACAACTAATATTAAGGAACATTTCAGACTGTGAAACTCTAAGCCTTGGGCTACAAAAGTTCATTCTTTTGGAGAATGTAAAGACCTGATAGAGGTAGTTCCAAGCTTAATAGTACTTTTGTAACTATGAGATTTATCACAGCAGATGAAGATTAATTGTATGATTTGCTGTTTAATTTAAAATAACTTTGTTTTAAGTGCTCAAACAACCCTGTACGAAATCCAGTACTTTGCTCTTTCACCAGTGTAAATTAGCAAAGCTAACACAAGATTTTTTTTCCTATTGGATTCTAGCCAAAGTTTTCCCAGTAGTACAACTTCTTATGATTACAGAGTAGTGACTTTCAAAGAAGTGAAAACCTATTGGAGCATGTAGGTGTTAATACTAGTTGCAACACAACTACTTTGTTGACACTAAATTGCAAGACTTAAAATATTTTCTATTTAAAAATCATGCCTTAATTTCAATATGTAAACCAGAAGTGGCTAGTATTGTGGTCTTCTCCTCATCATAACACTCCATTGAAAGTAGTTAAGATCAAGTTTTTAAATGATGTATTTATCATTTTTCTCCTCAAATTTAACTTTAGGCTAAATGAAGTCTATATGATGCACTACTAGACAGAACGCATGTCAGCATAGTGTAATTAGCATGTTACTGTGACATACTATATTTAACACACATCCACTGTAACAAACATTAAGACATTTAATTTAAAGATGCAATAAAACAAACCTGAGTATCTGCTCCACCTGAGGCAAATTTTTCACCACCTTTTGAAAAAGTCACAGAAAGTACAGGTCCCTGAAAGAAAAAAAATAACATGCAGTCAAATTACACTATTACTGTAATAATGGTATTTTACTGCAAAGAGAAAAACACTTATGCCGTTATCTAACATAAATAGATTTTTCAATTTTATAAAATAAGGAACAAATTAACTGTAGTGAAATTTTTGCAGAACAGCTTGATTGAAGAGTTAATATTGCACATCTTTGTAAGACACTGCATTACAATTACTACAATCAATACTAGGAAAATAGTGGCATTTTCCTTAGATTTTATGCTTTAACTCTGAAATGAAAAATTATCAAATATATGTTACATTACTCAAGACTGCGTTTGAGTGATTCATTATCAAAAGTAGGATTTGTTCTGCATTAAGAGGAAAAGGAGAAAGTGTCTGCCATTCTTCACAAAAGTTATCTTCCATAAGCTTCCCCCTCCTTAGAAAGGACTGTTTTTCAATAGACTAAAAGACTAATATGCCAAATAATTGATTTTGACAATCAAGAGAGTGAATTATTAATTCAGAACATGATCTATTACTTAACATTAAGCATGCCTACAATATTGACGGATTAACTGCATGGTCATAGGTAAAATTGATGCCTGCCTTTATGCACTTGTGACAAGGTATATTAATACAACACTTCACTGGCCACTAAAGTTTATCTGCAACTTGCAAGATACAAAACACAATGGCATAAATTACTTTCCCTTTTAAAAGATATTGAATATTCTATTAAGATCTCCATTTAGATAGGATTATTGTATATACCTTGTGTCCATGAAGAGTGTAAATAAGTCTTCCTTCTAAGAGGTCCAAAATCTTAAGGGTACCATCAGTAGAAGCAGTGATGAGATAGTTACCAGAAGGATGGAATGATACACAATTAACCCCTGCTCTGTGAACTAATTTACAGAAGACAATATTCAAAGACTGCAGATATCTACTAACAGAAAATGTACACTTTATTTCTTCACCCTTTTCTACTTCCCAAAAAACAGCCTACTTCATTTAAGGGAAAAACAACCAAAGTGCTGGGGCATAGCAGACTCTCGAAAGTATTTGCTTAGTTGTGTTCTAAAAATTAAGAGAAGCATTGCGAAGGAATAATCAAGATTCAGACTGGATTTTTAGGGTTGCTAGACTACAAAAAGATTACTTACAAAATGCCAATATGACCTGTTTGTCCACTTTTCCCAGTAAGGAATGAAATCATATAATCTAAATAAATCACATTACATTGCAAAGAGCTCCATTCTAAAGAAAATACAACAAGCTACATTGTGTTTACCTTTGTAATGCTGCAGTAGCTTGTTCATTCGAATATCCCACAGTTTTACCGTGTGATTGGAACCTGCAGAAGCTATACACGTACCACTTGGGTTGAAATCCACAAAATTTGCAAATCTAAATATATTAATGAAAATAGAATGATTAGTTGTTTCCATAGAAATATTTGGGTATGTATATATATGTATTTATAAACCCCTCAATATTGACACCGAGTTGCCACAAACTTGTGTGGAATCCACATGTATGGAAACTCAAATAAGGTATTTCAAGCAACTGAAATAAGCATAAGAAAAGAAGATGTGCAAGATAAATCAGACTGTATAATCTGGCTTTTGTTAAGAAGATAGTATAATTGTCCTGACTCAAACCTTCACTGTTTGTGTTGAAGTACAAGGTTGCTAGAAGAAAGTGGTGCAAAGCATTTGTAAGCAGCAAGTAAAATAATTTTGTCTAAAAACAGGATATCTAGCTATTACAACCTTTTAGCTCGGAAAAAGGATAGAGATGGCAGCCATGAAATTAGCAAAGCACATATACAAGATTAATATTCCATTGCATTTCTAATTAAAAGTCTGGTTCCAAGATATTTAAGAAAACTGCAGATAAGTAAAAGCAAGTTATTTTCTAAACCTAAATAAGGCAGGTCACTGAAGCTAACAGAATACTGTTTTCATCAACAAGTGGAGCATTCTTAAACCTATCTTCTTGTTGAAGCATCCAATATCAAATAGCGTTATCGAAATGGAGGAAAAAACATGAAAACGTTCAAAAATCCAAGAACAATCTGACTTCTCTGGCTTATTTCTTGACTGCTGGAAAACAGCTAGATAAGTGCAGGCAGTTAACCTCTTTAGAAAAACATGAAATGAATTATTTTAGTTTACATGGGTGGTAGAAGTTTGATCTATTTTCAGATATAACATATATAGATGTTAATACCACAAAACATTAATCTAATTAAAGTGACACATTTACATTTCTCCTTTTTTCTAGTAACACTTACCCTCCATAATCTAAGAAGCTATCAATACAAGTTTTATTTCTTGTATCCCAGATCTTAACGGATTTATCCTCACTGCAAGATGCTATTAGTCTTCCATCAGGTGAAAACCTGGAACATGCAAGTGTATACATTACTAAACAACTGATACTACCTAGATTAGCATTAGAGGCATAAGTAGCAACACACCAGAACCAAGAAAGCCTGTTTGGAATGAAAATGTGTAACAAAGGACATATGAATTTCTCATATTTCGCATGGAGTAATAAAACTGAGAAGAAAAGCTTCTCCCCCCCACTCCTCCCCCCTCCATTTCACAGTCAACTACAATTAAAAACAGAACCATAAGCAAGAGAAAGGGGGGTGGGGAAGGTAACAGCAGCCTCAGGTTGTCATTTCAGATGCCAAAGAGATTATTATAGAAAACTATAGGCAAAGAGACAAAGAGGACACAGTAGAACCTCACGTTTAAAATTTAACCTACATACATACTCTCCTAGGAGTTCTCTCTAGACTTACAAACTGTCAGCAAAACATTCATGGTTATTCCTAGACTAGCAGACTAGGTTTTTAAACAGGAAAATTGATTTGTCTGTAATTTCACCAATCATTATTATTTCTCATATTGAGCAACTGCACGAGGACATTAGAACACTGTTCAAGAACTTTCACACATGATTTCCTAAAGCCTTTATTTTTCTTTTCAATGATCAGATACTTTGGAACTTTGTAGGGCTCTGCACTTCACCAGTGTTAAATTTCTTTCTCAAGAGGTTTAAATCAGGACTCTCTTAGCTGCAGATTTTCCATTAATATGGAGGAAAGGAAAAAAAGAAAAAAAAAAATCAAAGAACAATCTTTTCTTGTCTTTGAAGAGCTGCCCTGCCTTTAAATAGAGTGCGAATCTTAACTTGCAGTGAAAGAAATAGCATTTGTACCTTTTCCAATTACGTAAGCTTAACTCATTTTGACTCATGACCATTCTTTTATGCCACTACTGTTCCAAGAATAGTTGAGAAAACCCCTACCGTGCATAATAACTTATTTCACAGCATTCACTTGTTTCCAGATTTAATACAGCACAAAAACATACAGGACTGGGGAAACAGACAGGATACTGACTGAAAATACATACAGACGACCTTATTTGTCCTTCAAAATAAAAAAGTTAACACCCAGCAACAGATTTAATATGTACACATATTAACACAGAGCAAGCTTTCAGACTTCAATGAGGAGATTTATATAAAACATGTGTGTGTATAAGATTGATTTAATAAAATTTTATTATTAGTGACAGTTCATCACTTATCATTCACAGATTTTGCTTCTCTTAGTTCTGCCCTGAGAAATAAAAAACCCTTTGTTAGGAGTTCTGCTTCTTTACAAAGAAAATAAAAACAGCACTTACTTGGCACAGCGAACCCAATGAGTGTGTTGGAATAGGGAAAACAAAAGGCGCTGATGGCGAACACTCCATATTTTTATTGATTTATCATTGGATGCTGAAACTAGAAAGTGGCCATCGTGCGAGAAACTCACGCTACGAACAGATGCTGTATGACCTTTCAGTACTGATGATTCTCCATGACTAGGGAGAAAAAAAAAAACAACACACAAAATACAATTATATTAAACTAAAAGAATTTAAAACCCCATAAAACTCAACATTAACATATTTTGAATCTTATCCAAGTGAAAAAGCAACGTATACAGCTAAATCTTAGTGTTGCCAATATTTTTTGCCTTATTTGTATATTAAATATTAGAATAAGACTTTAAAGTAATTGTATTTAATATGACCAATTCTAGAAAACAGTGCAATTAACTAGCAGCATTAGCCTCCATACAGTATTTGAAAGGGAATGTTATATATTTTGATACAGTAATCTACAAAAAGCTTAAGTGTTAAAGTAACATCAGTCTTTCTAAGATCATTCCGAATAGCTCATAATCACTACTACTTGAGAACAGTCTAAAAAGACAAGTCAATTCAACAAATTTTTTTCCAAAAATTCTTTTTTTTTTTTTGTTTCCTTCATCACTTGTCTCCCCAAAATGAAGTGCAGCCATGCAATCCTTACTAAAAGAAATATATCCTTTAAGCCAGAGAAATATTAGCAAGCATAGTCCTACACACGTGAAATTACGACCTCTGAATTACTGTATTTTTCTTAGGAAACCACAGGATATTCGGTAAAGAACAAAGTAACACAGTAAAGAACTGTGTTGCTTGTGCTCCCAATGTCTGTTTCGTCAAAACCCAGTCAGGGATGGGGGAAGGAAAGAGAAACTTTTCTTGGGTAAAGACTCCAGTATTCACATTGCACATTAATGAAACACATAGCCAGCATTGCCTGGTTATACTCACATGCAAGGAATCCATAGTCTGACAGTACGATCTTGAGAAGCTGAAGCAAGTAGCTGCCCGTCTGGTGAGAACTGTACGCTGGTCACTGCTTCCGCGTGGCCTACAAATTTGTAAGCTCTGCATTGTGTCTTCAGCTTCCACACCATAAGAAAACTATCCAAAGAGGAGGTAGCTGGCAAGAAATAAAAGATATTGAGTCTGCTCACTGTTATTAGAAAAATCAGAGCTAATGACTATGGATGTGTATTCACCAGTGAACTTACTGGGTATTAGGGAGAGGGAGTAGTTACTGGGTTTTAATGGATACTTGGCCTGAGCAGAAGCCTGGCAGCCAGCAATGCCAACACCAGGCTTTTAGAAGGACATCAAAAGACTGGGAGGAGCAAAGGATAATTTGTAACAGGTAGGTCTCCCACCTATTAAGCTAACTGGCTTATAAGTACTTTAAAGATACAGAACAAAAAATACAAAGCCAAACCTCATGCACATATCAAGTACAAATCCAGATTTGGCATTACCAAATACCAAGAACAAGAGACAAATTCTTCAGTGATCTCACTTTGATCTCTGAGATGGAATTTGTTTCAAGCATCAAGTGTTTAACTCTGAAAAGACAGGCCAACTTAAACTCAAGATATCATTTCTAACACTTCAGATATCTACACTAAAGTGAATATCCATATATGATAATTCTGTAATCCTATTTAAGTACCAGTTTTTTTAATACTAACATTTGCCTAGTTCAAAACACAGTGTGAAGTTGTCGGGCTGATCATAGAGAGGTGAACTTTTTTTTTTGCAGTCACTTTACAGGTGGACCATACTATCTACATTTGAGAATGCAGACACAGCTTTTACCAGAGAGCTTGATCATTTTCGGGAAGCTAGAAGCAGCAAAAGCAATGAGCAGTTGAATTAAACTGATGAGTGTGATATTCCTACACGACTATTATCTTCATCTCTACTAAGTGCTAGCATGCAGGTCAAATAAAAACAAGGGATTCACACTCCTACCCCTCAATTATAAGATTCCTACACCTAGTACAGAAAGGGAGGGAGAGGAAGAACAGGGACCTCCTGGAAGTTGAAGAGGACATGGAAAGGATGGCTCTTCCCTTCCCAACCTCTTTCAGGCACCAACATAGCACAAAGGAATGAAATCTGTTTATTAGCACATGTATCAAGGCAAGCCTCAAACAAAATATTAGATATTGAACTCTCCTTAGGGATTTGGCACAGAGATATTTTTACTCCCACAAGACTAGCTTCTGGTAAAAGATGTGGGACCAGACTATCCCTATGCCCATATAAATAAGCCTAAATTTGACACAGAAGCACAGGATATTTCCCCCCCCTCCAACTTTTCCAAACTCTATTTTACAGCAGGCTCTTTCTAATTGTATTTGAATGATTTCCTTTTTCCCTTTGATGCAGAAAAATGTGACCTGGAGTGGCGTAAAACAAAGGAAAAAGTGAAATGTAAGCCAAAACAAAATTTGAAGGCATCATGATGGAAACATGGAACAGACCAGATTGGCAGTTTGTGCATTATTTGTTTTAGAAACCATCAATTACCTGTGAAACACCAAGAGGTGCCTTATGAACTGCAACAAAGGCCATGTAATACCAGCCCTCTTCACTTTCAGTTCTAAAAGCTGAAGGAAATATTTTAAAAGACGACAATACAATAAATTCAAAGCCTGGTTTCTTGTAGCTCGCTCTCTCACAGATGGATTATCCCAAGGTTAATGAGACACAAGCAGTGACCTGAAGTTCTCCTTTCCCTGGGACGTCCACACGCGTCTTCCTTGCTCTCCCTCTGGACTCCCTGTTGCCTATGCTCACACAGCATACTCTCTCCATCCTGAGGTAGGTTTCTCTCTTGAAGCCACCCGCTCATTACCATGACACTCAAAGGCTATTATTATCTCTGATACTGCAGTTCCAGCCCAGCTGACACCACCTCAGGGATGGTAGAGGGCAGAGGTTCAGGACCTGCACAGGAAAGGAGGTTCAGTGTGCACAGGACCTGCACACTGAGAGACCTGTTGCAGAATTATTTTCCTAAGGCACACAGGCTGATGCAAGTCTAACATCTGAACAGTATGTGAGAGGCATAAACCCAGAAAAGGCAACTAAGCCAAACCTCTGAATCTACATTCAACTTTGGCCCCTATCCTGCCAAGGAAACCAGGTTCCTCTACCATTAACAAGGCTCAGCCAAGCCAGGCTATTCCCTGTTCAAGCAGGCTGAAATCAGCTTTGGTGTATATGGCTAACACCTAAGCATTTTGCTCTATGGTAAACATTTTATCTTAGCTAACCACAGGCCCTAAATACAAGAGTCCATAGAGTAACAGTGTTGCCAGCAATAATTTCCATTATCAATACTAATCTTAAAAACAGTTTTATACATGAAAAATCTACCATATAATTTACTATTATCAAATAAACTTCTCTGGTTTTCTTTTTATTTCATTTTAAGGGATTTTGCCTACTTTATAACACTGCTTCTCCAATTTACTCAAGCATAGTATCTTAAGAATTGCTTCTTTATCCTTTTATGCACTTTTCTCCCTTCAAGTTCATGTTTATGCATTTAAGTGTTCACAAGGAGGGGAGCAAGGACCTTCCAGGATAGAATACACATGGGGTCCTACAGCAATGCAGACCAGACCCAGTTGTTATGTTCTGTCAGCACTTGCTAAGTATGCCAGCACCCTACAGTCTGACTTTCAATTACCAGACCACCAGTAAATGGCCTGCAACAGACCTCCAAGGCTAATTTAAAGTATTGGAACTGAAACAAAAGAAACACAGAAGGTCCAGAACAAGTTTTTAAGATGGGCCGTATCACAAACAGGTCTGTTGCACATGCTCCTCGGAGAAAACATGACATAACCAGAACCTTGTTTAGAGGTGAAAGAAAATTTGTCCTTGCTGTAGTAATGAAAATATTTGATCAACTGCAAAATATAACTAGAAAGAAAGCTGAAAATTCATACTGAGCTGACGCCAATATGCAACTTGGGCCAGTTTATAACCTCAGTGCCTTTTTTTTTTTTTTAAACATTAGTGCTTTCTGTACACACCCAAATATAGCTAATGCAGCTCTAGGTAATTTGCTTTTCTGGTGATGAGTCATAACAGACTTTAACACCAAAGAATAAAGAAGTGGCCTTATGCAACGGCCAAGTTTACACACCACTTTGCTGCAGTTCTCTAAACAGATATCTGGGCTTCACATATGCCACAAAAAAATTTATGGTATTTGCAATGAAACCAAGTTCAGTTTATAAATTGTGAATATTGATGGTATACATTTTCATATATACATGTGTATATATGAAGACACAAGTTGCTGCAATATGGAATTACCATTAAATTACCATTACACTCCCATTTCCCACAATACCACAGTAGTGGCTATAAGAAAGTTGTGCAAAAGATCAGAAAAAACATACTCAGCCAGGCTGTAACAGCTCGATGTACCCCTTGGTCACCGTTTTTTCGCCAAATACAGAAGCATCCTCAATATAATTAACTCACCTAGTGCAAGAATTACAGGTCAGATGGACTACAGGGCTGTGCACATGATGTACGTGTGAATGCTAAAACACCACCGACCACCAAAAACCCACACACTTTACAGGAGCCCTGCAAATCTCAGTGTGAGAAGGTGCAATGTCACAATACAAACATATTTAATGGTGATTCACAAGATTTCTTACTTGGAGGAGAATAATCTTATTAATTAAAGCTCTGTCAAGGGAGCTGGTCTGGGATCCTAAGTGCAGTGGATAAGTTATGAGGAACTTTTAATAGCTCCCATGAAGTTCAAGTTCATCATGGTTTTTACTGTATACTGTATGTACTTACACAAGTGGAAGAGAACTGAAAAGAGTCAGCACACTAGCCAACATTTAATTATCATTCTGGATTTTATTTTTTCAAAAGAAAACCCAAGGCCCTCCCACATTTATTCAGTGTTAAGTTTACATTCAATTTCTTTAAAGTCACTTAAAATCAGTAGTTTAAAATATATACAAGTGTTCCTGAAACTTTCAAAGTCTAACAGAATAGAAAATACTTCAGAGTTTTAGATTTTCCAGAAATCTGTACACACTGAAAAACAACTGGATTGGAGTATTTCTGTAGAATTGCTGCAACACAGTTCACAACTAGTGGAACTTGAAATGGCAAGGGTTTTTCTTCTCTCTTTCTCTCTCCTTCTCCAGCCACCCCCCCCAAGCTTTTTTATTCCCATTGGTGACAAATTTAATGTTATTTATTTATTTTAGAGCCAGGTTAGTCTTGCTTTTTTTCCCCTTTTCATTTTTAAATAACTACAAAAATAGAATGGGAGGGGGTGGTGAGAAGGAAGAAGGGTTCAGATACATACAGAGAGAATAACTTTGCAAACTTTAAGAGGCAGATTCACTTAGACTTATTGCTTAAATAGATAAGGAACACTTTGTCAGTTTTAACATGAAGGTAGTTCTTTATATGAAATTTAGTTTTTGCCAAGTCCTAAAAAAGTTAATTGTATAAAAGTTGCATAGTCTATATTCAAACCATTTAATTACTTTCATCTGAGGAAACATGCATTGCATATACAATTTATGCTCTGCCATGTAGGAGAACTCAGGCCTTTTTCCTGTCATTTCTATTAAATGTAACAGTTTACAGCAAGCTTTTCACAAAAGCACATACTTTGTATAATTTATTGCCCCAGTACATAATGACTGGCTGCCTTTTAAATTTGATAAATGGTTTATAACTTGTAGGTCCACAAAAGAATTCCTTGCTGCAAAGTGGAATGGAATTTTTCAGGAATGTCTCCCTTATATAGTAAAAAAGCTCCCTTTTTCCAAAAAAAAAAAAAAAAGAAACCACCAAACAAACAAAAAACCCCCACCAAACACCAAGAAACCCCCACCAGCTTAGGGGAAAAAGCGCCAAAAGGAAAAAAAAAAAATCAAATTGCAAGTAACCTCCTAAAAATAAGTTAAAGACTTAAACCAACCCATGCCACACAGTGGCAAGCATTTTTAGCATGATTCAACACTACATCCACAGCTCCAAGTTTTCTTCTTCTGTTCCCATTTTATCTTTGCCTGCTTTCACCCAAACCTCTCAACTCTTTAAAACCACTAAGATTCAAGAATACGTCTTAATTTACTCTTACTTTATTTTTGGCAAATCTTCACTTATTTCAGGTCTCACTTGCTCCCTTTTAAACCTTCTACCTACTAACACCTGCAGCAAATGCACACCTGCTACATTCCTCAAGTATCCAGATTCTTATTGCTCACTAGCTCAAGTTCCTACCTACCAGCCCCATGTCAAGAATTACTACACTGTGGCTACTGAAGAACATTTACCACTTCAGTGAAAGTATTCAAAAAGCTGGAATGCTTGAAACATCACGATAAGTGTTCAACTTAAATCATATAAAGCTAAAAACACATATACTATCACAGATTTTTTTTCAAGTACACAATATATCTATCACATCTATTGTCTATAATCACACTCAAAACAGATTAGTGACATGATTCAAGAATCGATATTCTTCAAAACTCAGCATAGAAGGATACAGAAAACATTCTAAATAAGTTGTTCTGTGAACCACCTAACCAACAAATCTTGGTTTCCTCCAAGCTGCCCTTTGTCTTTTCAGCTCCCTTCACTTCAGGAACTCCAGCTTCCCAACCTTACCTGAGGTCTCCCATGATACTATTGCGACTAGGAAGAGGCAGCATATGCTGTATTATTTCAAAACTCTACCTAGGGCTGATGTATTTTGGCAACAGCTGGCATACATGACGCAAAATAAAACAGCCCAAGTTTTCCTCTGTGTCTCCTTCTTCTACCCCGCTGACAGACCAAAAAAAATAGATACATGGTATAGTCACATAAGCTATGTGGCCCTAGGATGCCAGGCTTAACACGCAAAAGCTTACACAGAGCTATATATAAGCTAAGAAACAGCAGTAGCTAATGCAATTCTGTGCTTTCTTTCCTTCTCCATTACCTTTAAACAGAATTCTTACTTGTAGCTATCCCTATTTCTTCCCATTTGTGGTACCACCAGCATGTCTTTGGTTCCATTGCTACCACATTCTTCTCTAAACGCATGAGAGCTCCTGACTCACCCTCATGAGGTAAGTTTTCCAGAATAGGCACAAGACTGCAAAACAGTGCCAAAGCCTATCTACTAGAAAACCTTCCTTTTCTTCAATGTAATATAGCTAGTTGTCACCCTGAAACCCTTAAGAGCACGTAAGTTCCCAGAAAACTGCAGAATACTACAACACTTAAGGTTCAACTTACCACATCAATGTCAGTTCAATCACATGCTACTGTAGCATTACTTAGGCTGTTAGATACATATGTTATAATGTACCTGCAACATAGGCCAGTTAACTCCACTGCAAGAACCTTAACTTTACTTCTGTAAGTAAAAGTTATTTACTTTCATGTAAGATTATCCTGCACGTTTAATGTGTACTTTTTTTAAGAAAAAAAAAATCCCTCCTCAGTCCACTCAAAAGCCTTTGTTTTACCATAATCAAGACAGACCAGAGTAAGAACATAACGGATCAAAATTTTACAAAAATAAAAGGCATTAGATCTGTATTCAACATTTTAGAAACTAAACCCTAGTATTTGCTTTTGCTTTCCATACAGTTCACCACAGCAGATATAGTTTCTACACCACTACAGAGGCATATGAAGACATTCCAAGATATACAATCAAACGTCGCTATCTGCTCACGCATGTAAAAAGCCTTGGACATCACAGTCCATCCGATTCATACTACCAGCAGTGATTATTTCTCAAATTTCCAAATCTGATTTTTATCTGCAGCATTACACGTTCTCATTTGCACGTCAGCACGCCCCTCAGTTGTACGATAAGCAGTAAGGCACTTTCCTGAATGAGGATGATAAATAGTCCCATCTTCTTTGAAATGCCATATAATAATTTCTGGAATAGGAGATCCATCTTTTGGGCAGCTCCTCATACCTATGAAGTCTTCATGCTCAGGGACTTCAGCACATAGCTCAGTTACAGAGTTAAATCTAATCTCCTTGTTTGATGTGTATTCAAAAAATTGATTGCCTCCCTGACCATGACATCCGAAGAGAGAAAGGTGAGCCCCAGTAGGATTATGTTCTGGTAAGACATAGTCAAGGCATTCTGAAGCTATTCCTGCACTGCGGATAGCACCGTGCCAGCCAGCACGATCTTCTGGTACATGCAACTCAGAAAATATGTTTTTTAAATACCAGTTAAAACTCTTGCATTTCAAACGCTCTCTTAGTATCTTTCTTTCAGAAATATCTCCATAGTTTTCTTTTCTTGCTGAAGGATTTCTGTTGTAAAAGTGCTCTTTGTATTCATCCATCCACACCTCAGCAGCACGTGCCGTGTTCTGAAGGAAATTTGGTCTAGCATAGGGCGCACGCTTTGGAAACACATGGCCTACATGGGAGCATGGATGAATTTCCAACATGCCTCCACACTGCCAAACCCTAAATGATAATTCTAAGTTCTCCCCTCCCCAAACATCCATTCCTGTATCGTAGGTACCCAGGTACTCAAAATACTTCTTGCTGACAGCAAACAAGCCACCAGCCATCGTTGGGGATCTGATTGGATCAGTTTCAGATTTGCGCCTGAGACGTTCATGTTTAGGCACTGAGTGCCACTGGAAAGTCAGCCGCCAGTCAAACCCCCCAATCATGGGCTCTGATGTTTGCATGTAGTATTCAAATGTTTTCCAGTCAATGGTGTCAATGACAGGACAAACAATAACAGTCTCGTTCTCAGCAATCCTCTCAAGTAGTGGTTCCAGCCAGCCGGAGACACATTCACAGTGACAGTCTAGAAAGGTGAGGACATCACCAGTAGCAAAGGTAGCGCCAATTAAGCGTGCACGAACCAATCCTTCTCGTTTGTTGGTTCTTATCAAACGAACTCTTTTCAGACTGCTTATGTATTTTTCAAGTTCAGCCTTCAAATACACTTTATCACTCAAGTCATCCACCAGTATAATTTCTTTTAGAAGCACTGAAGGTGATGTTTCAAGAACACTATGTATTGTCCGCAGCAACGTCGACCAGGCTTCATTGTAAAAAGCGATTATAACAGATGTCGTGGGCAGCCTTCTGTAGTTATAAGATTTAGTTTTACAGCCACTCAGTCGATTATCTTCAATGTGCCGGTGAAGAGAGATTTTATCACTCAAATAAATATTAATTGCATACTTCTCAATCAGTTCTTCTTCCTGTTTCTTTTCATCAGGACTCAGCTGCAGGCGAGAGGGCTTACCCCATTCTCCCGGGGCATAAGGATCAGGCGGGGATTTGTCATAAACTGGACGAGCCAAATCCACAGCTTCTTCTGCTCTGTCAGAAAAGCGCCTCTCCCATTTCCCTTTGGTGATGCTCTCCCCGGCGAGGGAGGCACCGAAGGAAGAAACCGACAGCTCGACCACAAAGTAAGCGATCATCAAGAAACCGAGAAACACGCAGCTTTTGCGGACCCACGTCCATCTTCTCGCCAGACGGATCCTCATCGTAGGCGATTAAAAGCAGCCCCTAGCAGAGAGGAGCTCCGTGAACCACTGCGGGCTCCCCCCCACGCCCCCAGGACAGCGGGGGCTGCAGGCACTCCCAGCTTCGGGCTCGGGCCGCCGGCCGAGTTTGCAGCCAGTCCCTCCGTGGCGGCCCAGAGGTTTCCAGGGGGACAGCAGTGGAGACACCGAGCAGCCCCCCTCCCCTCCGGCCTCGGCGCTCCCCTCACTTACTTCCTCCTCCTCCTCTCTCGCCGCGGGACAAACCCCTCCTCCCGCCTTGTGGTTTGCTCAAAAAGTTGTCGCTTAAGGAAGGGGCAGAGACTCCTCGGCCCGCCCGGCCGGCGCGGGAGCCCGCCCCGCCTCCGCGCCCGGCGGCTGCCGGAGAGGGAGGTAGGGAGCGAGCCGCTCCGCCCGGAAAGCAAACGGCGCCCGGCCCCGCCTCCGGTCCCCCGCACTCACCCAGCCCCGCGGCGTCCGCGCTGAAGGCGACGCCCGTCACCGCCGCTCTGTGGCCTCGGAAAGGCCGGATCAAGACGGGGTCCTCCTGGGGGAGAGGTGCGCACCGTCAGGCTCCGGGTGGGGGCGGCCTCCTTCCCGCCCGCCGCCGCCGCCCCCCGCACCCAGGAGCCGTTAACGTTCCGCACGCGGCGGAAGCACGGCGGCGAGCGGTCCCTGCACCCTGAGCGCTCTCACCGGCGGGTGCGGCGGCCGCACCGGCTGTAGCCGCGCAGCCCTCGGCGCCGCGCGACACCAGCCGGCGGCTGTGCCCGTTCACAGGCCGGCAGCCGCAGCTCGCCTGCCCGCCGGAGCGCCGCCCTGGCTGCCCGGGGCCGGGGCCGAGCCCTTACCAGCGCGGAGGCCATGGGCGAGGCGGAGCAGGGCGCCGCGGCAACGGCAGCTGCCGGCGCGGTGCGGCGGCCCGTCAAACCCCCCGCGCTCCAGGCGCGGCCGGCCGAGCCCCGAATTCATCCGCGGCGCCAACAGCACGTCTTTCGATCCGCCCATTCGCCGGCCGCCCTGCGCGGGGCGGGGCCGCAGGGCCGCCTATCGGTGGTGTAGGTGCTCGGCTCCCTCTTAAAGGCATAGAGCCGCACCGCCCCTCGCGTTGCCTGGCTACCGCGCGAGCAGGCGGTGCATCCTCGGCCGCGTCCGGCTGTTCCTGTTCCTGGCCCGGGCCCGGGCCCGGGCGGCCGCGGAGCGGAGCGGCCTCCGCGGTCGGGCCGGGCAGATTGTAGTCTCTTGTCTCCGCGTTTGTCCCTTGGTTGGGACACAGCGGCTTTTGGTCGGGAGGGGCTGAGCTACCGCCGAGGGGGCGCGGTGCGGTGCGTGCTGGAGCAGGCGGGACTGGAGGTGGGAAACTCGGCCTGGGAGTTATTATTTGAAGAAAAAAACCCCAAACGCCAACTATAGTTTTTCCCACCAGCCTGTGAGGGAACTCCCAGCGTTAGGCTGGGTCTCAAGCCAGGTGGCAGCGCGGCGCTCTGGGCTGCACCGTCGGTGTTCCGTCTGCGAGGAGCCCCGGGCCGCGGGGAGCCCCGGGGGCCTGAGGCGCTGCCCCCCGCCGCGCTGCAGGCGGAGCGTGCATTCGCTTGCCTGTTCTTGAGGGCCTTTTCGTTCAGGTTAGCGGAAAGCAAACCTGAAGAAGCAAAATCTTCAAAGCTGGTGGAAGATCTGGCCCATGTTACCTCGATTGTGTGACTCACAAATTGCTGCAGGATATCTCTGTTTAACACCTCGGACTGATTTTTGTATTAAGCCACCTTAGGTAGTTTGGCCTCTGTCTTTTTTCCACTTGTTTCTTAGCCTGTCGATACGTTCTAGATTTCCAAGTCAGCGCTCGTGTTTGTGTCATAGAGTTGTCTTTAAACAGTCCTTTAATGCTTTAAAAAAGTACAACTACCATTTAAAGAAAAAAAAAGAAAAAACAACAACACAGAAATATTGGTGTTAGTAGTGCTGTGAATGTTTATGAAGCTTCGTGGTAAGCTAGATAAGAGAACCAATCTCACTGAAAAAATACTGCTCCAATAGCTATGCTAGTAAAAAGAGGGTTGACATCAATTAGCAAAAGGGAGGGCTGTGATAGCAAAACTGTCATTCGATATGCAAGTGTTTGTGAAGAATTAACTTATACTGCAATTACCCTTTTTTTTTAAAATCTAGTCTGCATTTTACAGAGTTTCATCTGACATTAAAATCTTACATCTACAGAATCAGGTCAGCAATTAGGCCAACATGGAAGATTTGTCAGTTATAGGACAGTTCCAAATCAATTGTGTTTAACCGTGAAATGCACATTTAAAATAATAATTTTAAAAGTGCTGAAAAAAGCAGGATTACCACAACAAGTATCACAATAAGAAGGTTTCAATGAAAATCTGCTAGCCACTCCTTATGTTGATGTTATGCAGGCTGATAATTTGCCTTTACAGCTTCAGAACATAAAATAAGTTTTTTAAAAAAAAGGTGGTGGGACAGGACACATTGACTTTAACTTGGACGTAACTAAAGCTACAGTTTTATGTCATTATTTGTTCTTGGTTTGGTTTGGTTTTTTTTTCTACACAGCTCACTCACCCATCCCTTTGTGTTAGCTCCCATGATTTAGTTATCACACAGTAAAATGTACCATTAAAAAAGTTGGTAATTATAAGACTTAAATGTCCCATGTTCTACCATGTTGCAGGAACAGTGAGTTAACTAGTTAAATGTAAATTCACTTGGCCTCTTCACCACTATTTAAGTCTTCCAGCTGTTTCTCAACTGTTTTTCCAACTATCCTCTTTCTCCTAGGGTTTACCAGCTGTGAATGACGCCTCTCAGCAGGGAGACAGCCAAGCTACATTTAGATCCTGTCCCTCTGGGAAGCAGGTTTAGTACCAAACTTTGAGTGATCTTAGTTATTCTGTGTTCCCATTTGCTTTTCTCTTCTCTTGAATGAGAGACACTACTGTCTGTGCTGCTATAATTGCGTATTATGGTATCGGTATTTCTGGTACCTTATGTTCTCAGGTTCAGATGTGTTCTGGAAGCTCCTTAAAACCCAATGGACAGAAGCACATGTTATTTTATTTACAAGCTGAACTAAATGACAATTCCTTTTGCCTTCTTCACAGCTGCTACACTTCCAGCAGCTCGGTATCCTTTCGGGGTGCTAGCAATAAACTGGAATCTGTACCTGCCCACAAAATTCCTGAATTATGACGTGTCAGGTGATAGGCATAAAGCAAAGGAAGGACTGCAATTACTGAGAGAAAGAGGGTGGCATCCCTCTTTCTACAAATTGCTGGAAGAGTGTTTCTCAAATTGTAGGGCTTACAAAGTTAGTCTGTTCTTTGCTGCTCCTCCTTACCTGAGACTGTTTTGAAGACTCCCAAATGCTTGTAGGAAGCAAAGTATTCCCCTGCTTCAGATATATAATTAGCTATAATGACTGTAGTTATAAAGCTGGCAGGTAATAGTTTTTATGCTGATTATTTTTTCTCATTAGCATGCATAGATGTTATTTTTAGAATGATTTTAAGATTATTGTAACTCTTAATAATTTAATACAATTATGAGTTGGCATTGTCTTTTTAAGGTTGAGAGTAACTGTTCTGCTGTATACAAGTGCAATCTACTGTATTAAGTTGTTGTGCACTGTGATGACAATGATAAATGGTGCCTCAGAAAATACCTTCCAAGCATCATGTCTCAGTAGGCTGTTGTGTCAGCAGCCATGAAGTTTTTTTCTCAGGCACTGAGTTAAGTCCTGAGTACATGTCCAAACAGAAATCCTGTATACGGGGGAACACTTTAAGATTGTAACTCAAGGGTCATGCAGGCTGCATGGTCACTGTAGGAAAGGACCTAGTAAAAGTAGTTGTAGAATTCAAGACACATAGACAAACTTGGTAGCCTTTGTGCATGTGTGTAGTAATGCACACATAAATTACACTGATCACATATTATTTCATAATAATTGAGGTAATACAATGCATGTGCACAAGGGGCAAATGTAATACACTAGCCCACCTAAAATTCTATCATATCTAAAATGAGGGATTTTAACTTAATGTCACCCCAACTTTAATGAACCCCAACTTTAATTATGTGGGATCATATTGGGAGCAGCTGTGTTAGCAGCAGAGCTGTCCAGACCCCCGGAGAGGCCTTTGGCCCTCGGGCTGTTGGCAGACAGGGAGCACAAGCAGGTGGTGGTATGCCATGGGCGCTAGAGGGGAGTGTGAGATACACTTTGCCAGCGTCGTGTCGGTTATTCATCCACCTACATGCAGGAGAAGAATGTAGTCTCAGGGCACAAAGATTTAATTATAGGCTGTCTTGCAGTTCTAGAACCATTATACCTTATGCCCCCAGCATCTTTCCAACCTCTGATCCTACCTTTTCTTCTCCTACATAAAAATGGTTATGAAAATAAATATTAAGATTGTAAAGTCACTTGTGGAGTACTGTTGGTTTTTTGGTTTTGATGGAATTTTCTTATCAAAATCCCATTAAAGTCTGTTTGCCAACAGCAGCAAGAAAATGGAAAAGAAAAGGATATGAAGTAGGTACATATGGATTTGAAATGCAAGGATGATTTGGAATATATATCATGTTACTTTTAGTCTAAGAAACATATAGTCTAAGAAACATCCCGGGGTCTTGAGGGAATTGGCAGGTGTAGTTGCTAAGCCATTCTCCATCATATTTGCAAAGTCATGGCAGTCAGGCAAAGTCCCAGTGACTGGAGAAAAGCGAATATCACACCCGGACCCTGGGAACTACTAACCAGTCAGCCTCACCTCTGTGCCCAGTGAGATCATGGAGCAGATCCTCCTGGAAGTTATGTTGAAGCATATGGAAAATGAGGAGGTGATTAGAGACAGCCAACATGGCTTCACCAAGGGCAAATCATGCCAGACTAATCTAGTGGCCTTCTGTGAAGGAGTGACTGCATCAGAGGACAAGGGAACAGTAACTGATGTGACCTACCTGAACTTCTGTAAATCCTTTAATACGGTCCCCCACAACGTTCTTGCCTCTAAATTGGAGAGATATGGATTTGATGGATGGACTATTAGATGGATAACGAATTGGCTGGATGGCTGCATCCAAAGAGTTACAGTCAGTGGTTCAGTGTCCAAATGGAAATCAGTAACGAGTGGTGTTCCTCAAGGGTCTGTTTTGGGACCAATACTATTTAATAACTTCATTAATCATAGAATCATAGAATCGTTTAGGTTGGAAAAGACCTTTAAGACAATACAGTCCGGCCAGTAACCTAGCACTGCCAAGTCCACCACTAAACCATGTCCCTAAGCACTGCATCTACACATCTTTTAAATACCTCCAGGGATGGTGACTCAAAGACTTCCCTGGGCAGCCTGTTCCAGTGCTTGACAACGCTTTCAGCGAAGAAGTTTTTCTTAATATTCAATCTAAACCTTTCCTGGTGCAACTTGAGGCCATTTCCTCTTGTCCTATGGCTTGTTACATGGGAGAAGAGACCGACACCCACCTGGCTACAACCTCCTTGCAGGTAGTCGTAGGGAGCGGTAAGGTCTCCCCTCAGTCTCCTTTTCTCCAGGCTAAACAACCCCCATTCCCTCAGCTGCTCCTCATAAGACTTGTTCTCTAGACCCTTCACCAGCTTCGTTGCCCTTCTTTGGACATGCTCCAGCACCTCAATGTCTTTCTTGTTGTGAGGGGCCCAAAACTGAACACAGTATTCGATGTGCGGCCTCACCAGTGCCGAGTACAGGGGGACAATCCCTTCCCTTCTCCTGCTGGCCACACTATTTCTGATACAAGCCAGGATGCTATTGGCTTTCTTGGCCACCTGGGAACACTGATGGCTCATATTCAGGTGGCTGTCAACCAGCACCCCCAGGTCCTTTTCTACCAGGCAGCTTTCCAGCCACTCTTCCCCAAGCCTGTAGCGTTGCATGGGGTTGTTGTGACCCAAGTGCAGGACCCGACACTTGGCCTTGTTGAACCTCATACAATTGGTCTTGGCCCATGGATCCAGCCTGTCCAGATCCCTCTGTAGAGCCTTCCTCCCCTCAAGCAGATCAACACTCCCGCACAACTTGGTGTTGTCTGCAAATTTACTGAGGGTGGACTCGATCCCCTTGTCCAGATCATTGATAAAGATATTAAACAAGACTGGCCCCAACACAGAGCCCTGGGGAACACCACTTGTGACAGGCTGCCAACTGGATTTAACTCCATTCACCGCTACTCTTTGGGCACGGCCATCCAGCCAGTTCTTTACCCAGCGAAGAGTACACCCGCTCAAGCCATGAACAGCCAGTTTCTCCAGGAGAATGCTGTGGGAAACGGTGTCAAAGGCTTTACTAAAGTCTAGGTAGACAACATCCATAGCCTTTCCCTCATCCATTAAGCAGGTCACCTTGTCGTAGAAGGAGATCAGGTTGGTCAAGCAGGACCTGTCTTTCATGAACCCATGCTGACTAGGCTTGATCCCTTGGTTATCCTCTACATGCTGTGTGATGGCACTCAGGATGATCTGCTCCATCAGCTTCCCCGGTGCCAAGGTCAGGCTGACAGTCCTGTAGTTCCCCAGATCCTCCTTCTGGCCCTTCTTGTAGATGGGTGTCACACTGGCAAGCCTCCAGTCAACTGGGACCGCCCCAGTTAGCCAGGACTGCTGGTAAAGGATTGAAAGTGGCTTGGTGAGCACTTCCACCAGCTCCCTCAGTACCCTTGGGTGGATCCCATCCAGCCCCACAGACCTGTGTGTGTCTAAGTGGTGTAGCAGGTCGCTAACCCTTTCCCCTTGGATTATGGGGGCTCCATTCTGCCCCCCATCCCTGTCTTCCACCTCACGTCTGGGTACCCAGAGAACAACTGGTCTTACTATTAAAGACTGAGGCAAAGAAGGCATTGAGTATCTCAGCCTTTTCCTCATCCTTTGTCACTATGTTTCCCCCCGCATCCAATAAAGGATGGAGATTCTCCTTAGCCCTCCTTTTGTTGCTAATGTATTTATAGAAACATCTTTTATTATCTTTTATGGCAGTAGCCAGATTAAGTTCTATTTGGGCTTTGGCCCTTCTAATTTTCTCCCTGCATAACTTCATGACATCTTTGCAGTCCTCCTGAGTTGCCTGACCCTTCTTCCAAACGTCATAAGCTCTCCTCTTTTTCCTGAGTTCTAGCCAAGGCTCTCTGTTCAGCCAGGACAGTCTTCTTCCCTGCCAGCTCGTCTTTCAGCACGTGGGGATGGCCTGCTCCTGGACTCCTTTGCTCTTCAGAACTACTTCCCAAGGGACTCTGTCAGCCAGTCTCCAAAACAGGCCAAAGTCTGCCCTCCGGAAGTCCAAGGGAGCTATTCTGCTGACCCCCCTCCTTACTTCTCCAATAATCAAAAACTATCATTTTGTGATTGCTATGCCCAAGACAGCCTCCAACTGTCACATCACCCACAAGTCCTTCTCTGTTCACAAACAACAGGTCCAGTGGGGTGCAGCTGGTTCACTCACCAGCTGTGTCAGGAAGTTATCTTCCACACACTCCAGGAACCTCCTAGACTGCTTCCTCTCTGCTGTATTGTATAACCAGCAGACATCTGGTAAGTTGAAGTCCCCCCTGAGAACAAGGGCTAGCGATTGTGAGACTTCTCCCAGCTGCTTATAGAGTATTTCATCTACCTCTTCATCCTGCTTGGGTGGTCTATAACAGACTCCCACTATGATATCTGCCTTGTTGGCCTTTCCCCTGATTCTTACCCATAAACACTTAACCCTATCATCACCATCATTGAGCTCTAGACAATCAAAACACTCCCTAACATACAGGGCTACCCCACTGCATCTCCTTCCTTGCCTATTCCTTCTGGAGAGTTTATAGCCATCCATTGCAGCACTCCAGTTGTGCGAGTCATCCCACCATGTTTCTGTGATGGCAACTATATCATAGTTTTCCTGCTGCACAATGGCTTCCAGCTCCTCCTGTTTGTTGCTCATGGTGTGTGCATTGGTGTAGATGCACTTCAATTGGGCTATTGATCCTGCAGCCTTTTTGGGGGAAGAAGCCCTAGTTCCTACATGGCCATTCTCAGGCACTTCCATGGTTTCTAACACATTCATAACCCTTGTGTCTTTGCTGCTGCATGGATCTCCATCCCTTACCTCCACTGAGACGGCAGACTAAAGGACCTCTCTAGCACACCATCCCTTGAACATTGGCATGCCACCCTCAGGCTTACCTCTAGCGAGCCTGGTTTTATCCCTTTGCCCTTCAAATCTAGTTTAATGCTCTTTCAATGAGCCCTGCTAATTCCTGTGCAAAGATCCCTTTGAGACAGGTGTACCCCGTCTGTCACCAGCAGGCCTGGTGTTGTGTAGACCGACCCATGATCAAAAAAACCCAAATTCTGCCGGTGACACCAGGCTTGGAGCCAGGTATTGTTCCGGTGGCTCTTCCTGTTTCTTCCCTCATCATTCTCTGCAACTGGAAGGATAGACAAGAACACTACTTGTGCTCCTGACCCCTTAGCCAGTTGTCCCAAGGCCCTGAAGTCTCTCTTTATTGCCCTTGTACTTCTAGTTGCAACTTCATCACTGCCTACCTGAAAAATCAATAATGGCTAATAGCCTGAGGGCTGTACCAGGGTAGGAAGTTTTCTCTTCACATCCTTTACCCAGGCCACAGGGAGGCAGCAGACTTCACTAAGAAGTGGGTCCAGTCTGCATATTGGGCCTTCTGTTCCCTTCGGAAGGGAGTGTCCTATGACAATGACCTGTCTTTTTTTCTTTATGGAAGCAGTTTTGACGCAGGGCATAGGCTGACTTAACCTCGGCAACACCTCCAAGCTAGATGAACCATCGTCCTCATTATTGTTCAGTTCCACTTGCAGAGCCTCGTACCTATTATGCAAGGGCACCTGGGAAGGTGAGGTAGTCACAGAGGAGACGTGCCTGCTGCACCAGGCAGGAACTTGTCACCATTGCCCCCTATCCCTTAAATCACAGTGTTCAGCCAGGCAAAGAGAGGATAGGGAATCCTCCGTGATGACATAGACAGTGGGATTGAGTGCACCTTCAGCAAGTTCGTGGATGACACCAAGCTGAGTGGTGTGGTTGACACACCTGAGGGACGGGATGCCACCCAGGGGACCTTGACAGGCTTGATGAGTGGGCCTGTGCAAACCTCATGAAGTTCAACAAGGCCAAGTGCAAGGTCAGGCACCTGGCTTGGGGCAATCCCCAGTACCAATACAGACTGGGGGATGAATGAATTGAGAACAGCCCTGTGGAGAAGGACTTTGGAATACTGATGGATGAAAAGCTGGACATGAGCTGGCAATGTGCGCTTGCAGCCCAGAAAGCCAACTGTACCTGGCTGCATAAAAAGTAATGTGTCCAGCAGGTCAAGGGAGGTGATTCTCCTCTTCTACTCTGCTGTGGTGAGACCCCACCTGGTGTATTGCATCCAGCTTTGGGGTCCCCAGTACAAGAAAGCGATGGACCTGTTGGAGTGGGCCCAGAGGAGGACCACAAAAATGATCAGAGGACTGTTGTAGCTGATAGATATTTGAGATTTTTACTTGTTCAGTGTATAGATTGTATTTGTACTGAAGGATAAATAAGAAAACTTAAAGTGCCTGAAGGGAAACATGTGAAGGAAAACTGTGTAATTTAAAACCAGCACTTTAAACCAAATAACCATCTGGATTATAAACTGAGAGTGACAATTACTCTGCCAAAGAACTTGTCTTAAAGTCATTAGAATTTGTATATAAGTGGGTGTGTTATCCAAAGGGGTTTTTCTGTTTGTTCCTTTTAATTAGATGCTTTTGTATAAAAGATACATATCTTTCTAATGACTACAGGGATGAAATTCCTTAATGTTTCTTTCTAAGTACCCAAACAGCACAGTAAAAATACTGACATAGTACATGCAATGGAAGCATGCACTGAGCTGCATATAAACCTCTCTTAGTGTTACCTTCAATGTCACATTATAACTCATACTCTGTATAATGTATGTGCATTATTCAAATCTGAGAATGTTTGCAGCCACTGATTGTTTTCTCATAATGGGACTGATTTGACTATGGAATTTTCTGGGATAATCCTATTGGGGTGTTTTATAGCAGTGGCATCACTACCTGGCTGGATACCCACATGCAATTCCAAATTGAAAGAACATCTTTCTTCTTTCTTTCTTCTTTTTTTTTTTTTTGGTAATGTTTTAATGGATGATCAATACCAGTAATGTTTGCTGTGTTGCCAGTAACATGGTTATGTTGATAAATATATTTTTATTTCAATGCGCTTGCATCTAGCTTTTCTAAAAATAAGTAAAACAGTTGTTTTCTAAATAGATATGTGGTATAATGGCTCTTTACCATTGTATACATCACCTGAGAAACTGTCATGTTACAAAAATCAATGTGTTGGAATCCAGTTACTTTAGCAAAATGTTTGGTAATGTGTGTTTAAAATCAAGAACTATTCCTGTGTCTTACCAGGATCATGAAGGTTAGAGCAAGTTTGGAAGAATTTAGTACAATGTAGCAAAGGTTAGAATAAATTTATTAATGCTTCAGCAGATGCCGCATAGAATGGTGTTTACAGAATATCTTCCATTTAGTACTGCTTAACAGCAGCAGCATCTAGTATAATGTGGATATTAACTGCAAGAGTGAGTTGATAAAAAGTGATGAACAGTGAACTGTTGTGTGGAGATAACTAGCCTGGTGAAGTACCTGTTTAGGTATGTATCATGAAGCAACACTTCACCTAATGAATCTGGTAAGGAGAATGAACTAGGGAGTGGAATAAACAGGACCAAGAGAAACTAAAATAAGAAATTTAACTACAAACATGAGCTCTTGATATCGGAGCTCACTTAATTCTAGAAAAAAATGTAGCTTCTATTGAAGTCCAAACTCTGTGAAACCAAATTCTGGCTTAGCAGACAAATCTATGAATAAAAGGTGGCAGTAAATCTATTTGCTGGGTGTTAACGAGGAACTTGGTATTTGCACATAGCAGAATTAATATTAGTAGGTATTTTATAAGTTCATGTGGTTTGTTTTAAACCAGACTACATTAAAACTGTATGGGTGAGGTTTTCAACCATTAAACTGAAGATACACAGAATGTAAGGCATGATAAAACCTTAATACATCATGCTTGACTCAGCTTTTCAAAAGGAAAACTACTATATGCATTAGCTTTAAACAGAAAATGTAGAGAAGCACCTGTTTTTACCACCTCCAATTACAATTGATCAGTATATTTCAGGAACGCAAAAAGCTGTTAGAAACACTCAGAAAAATACACAAATTTTCCTTTGTACATAGATAGACAAACAGGGTATGAGACAGAAACATGAACTGAAGGCTGTGTAATAATCCAGAGTATATCAGTGAGGTTGAGTAGTTGATGATACACTAGTGAAGACCAAAGACAAGAATGTGTTTTTTTCTGTACTTGAAGGAACAAAGCAGAAAGGGATGCATAGGTGTTACTATGAGGCTTTGGGGAACTAGTGAGATTGAATGAAAAATTACAAGATGAGCATATTATAGCAAAAACAATCAGATACATTAATATGGTGCTTTTTATTCAGAGATTGTGAAGTATTTTTCTAGTTCTGTTAGTTGTTCTACAGGTAGGAGGTTGCTTGCTTTCACATTTCTGTAGAAGCATATATGGTGGTGAAGGCTGTTGGAAGACTGCTGTTGAAAATGTGCACTCCAAAGAAACTAATTTTATGGGAGATTATAGCAAAATCAGAAACAGAATTAATGTCTGACTCCCAATTCTGATTTCAGGGCTCCAAGAAATTACTAGTGTTCCTCCAGGGAATACTTACCACCCCAAGTTATGCAGAAATAAAATTCTGAGTTGTAAGAGTTGTTTTTAAGTAAGACCACTTGCTAAAATTACCTACAAATGAGCATAACACAGTCCCACTTGGCTAATGACATTTTATGTTCAATAATCCTGATATTATTCCAGATTCAACCAACGTTTTGTGTCATGCCTTGTTCAGATCCCATTTCTTATTGTACTTTTTCTTTATGTTAAACATAAGACAGAAGTAGTCACTTCTGTCATCCTAGCTGGTTAAATTCACACCAGTAGTATTGTATTTCAGTATGTCTCTAGCTCTTGTTTTCCACTAGCTATTTGTTGGGAATTTTTCTGGTGGTATCAGAGTCATATGGAAGAACAAGGGAATGGCTGTTTCTGTGTTTCTTGCATTGCCTTGGATATGGCGGTTTATAGCAAGAGGTATATAGGTGTGTAGGCAGTACCTGGATTCACAGTGTGGTTTAGGCCTGAGTCAGAACTCAAGGGGCTTTTTTAAATACCTCCTGCTTATGTTGATAAATTCTAAGTTTGGTTTAAGTGTCTACTAGCTCAGGCTGAAGCTTAATGGGCAGTCCAGTATCAGTAAGGTATGTCAAGGTTTGTGCATTGACAGTATGTCTAAATATGCTAGTTTCAGACTAGCCCATTTCAGGTGTTTTTAAAATCAAATTACTGTGTTCATTTTGAATCTTCTTGCGTCCCTGTACCATATTTATACTTAGTTGTAGTACCAAAACAGACATAAATAAATCTAGTGGTTAGCTGCTGCCAAAAGGGGCATCATCACTCCTTCTTTTCATGTTGGTATTAGTGGTCATCTGACCTAGGAGTGAAGTAGTCTATAAAGCTAAACCACCATAAATAGTAGTGTGGTGGTTGCTTATTTATTGTTTGTTGAGTGTTCTGCCAGTTTAGTGCATTGAATTGGCTCTTCTCAGGATCAGATCAATGGTAACTGGCACACACTAAGTGGTTGGAGCTTGCTGCTGAGTGCGGGACTGCTCCTTTTGGCAATATTTAGCCCATACATTGTCTTAGAGAAGTTGTCAAACTACAACCCCAGACAATTAATTTTCCTAGTTTCATCAGCATGCAGCTGCTACCTTATGCTCAACCAGTAATAACAACCATCATGATTCCTATGCTAATTTATTTTTTCTGCTGCTGATGGGAGGGGAAAGTGGAAATTACCTTACTTTCTGTCTTTTATAAGGTTTCTTGTCTGCACTTACCCAAGGAGGACTAGGGAAAACCACACATAAACATATCAAATATGAGTGAACAGTGAAGGTACAACAGAAAAACTAAAGCAAGTGCTTGAAACCAATGACCAGATCTGCCAGGTACAAAGTATGAGAAATGATAACAAATGCTGTTACAGAAAAAAGTGAGGCAAAACAATATGCCACTATTATTGGAAAACAAGGAACCTAACGGTGCCTGAACACCTGCAGCTGCAAGTGGAGGAAGGGAGTATGTAGCTGTTAAAAAAATCACAAGGGGAGGTCAATGGGCCAATTGATCTTCTGGGTCCTCTACTATGACTTCCAGTTTAACAAGTCTGTTCATAGTGACAAAGGAGGGAGAACATGGTATCCAGAGAGATGGAGAAGGAAGCAGAAGAACACACTCAGTGCAGCAGGGATGGTCTTCAACTGCACAGCCTGGTACACACACCCCATTTTATCTGTGGCATTAGTTTATTTTGCTAAATGCTTGCTGAAGGCCAGGGTCTGACCCATCAGAGACTTCAGGTGCTTAGCACAGGGCTGTGCTATATGCCTTTGTTTAGCAATGTCATAATGCTAGTCTCTCAGCTCCACAACACCCATGCATCCTCTAATAAGGATCTTTGACTCCCTATCTCATGACTGGTCGAGAAATTACTTGGGCACTGAATTAGAAATGTCATTGCTCTCTGCTCTGCTGCCCCTTTGTGGCATGTATCTAAGGACTGAAACACCAGTTTATTTTACCAGGGCTGAACTAGATTTTTGTTACTACACTTAAAAGAACTAGGAGAACTTGATTCCAGTCTTCTCTTAGGTTAGTTTCCAGAGGGACCAGAGTAAGGCAAGGTGTTTCTGACCAGCAGTGGCAGCTGCTTCTGATTCAGGATTATTACAGAGAAGACTGGGTCACGTGAGAGAGGGAAAACCTTACAGATTACATTTTTGCCACTTCACAGGCAACTCTAAATGCTGATTGATCTGCGTTCATCATTGCTAATACCAGAGCAGGGTAGGGACTTCTTTGTGTGGAGAAGGAAAGCCTGCATCTGTACTTTTTTTTTTTTTTGCTGTTGCAGCACTGGCTGCTTGGGCAGGAAGAGCTTTCCAGCATGACAGTTGGCAAACCCACAATGTGACAAAGTACCACAGATGCTTCCTGCTGCTGCCATTTAGATTTTCTCTTGAATATTACTTGTATGGCTGATGCACACAGAAAGATGAAGGGGGTACTAATAGTTTCAGACTCTCAGAAGTTTTATTATTAAATACACTGTTCTGTTTGCATGCCTGCATCGAGTATAAAAGCTGCCACCATAAATTAGACAGCTAGACACTGGTCTGATTCAAAGAGTAAGCAGTGTAGTTACATCTTTTCAAATACTGCTTATGAAATGATAAAAATCTAACCAACGGGCCCTATTCCACTGATAAGGCACGCAAGTATAAAGGGTCATTTTGGGGGGTAGAAAGTCCAAATTGCAAATATCTTCCCCACTCCACACCTTCTTTTTTAAACTCCCTTTCCTCTCCTGCAGGAAGGCTGTATACATGCCTAGCTGGATGTCTGTTAGCTTGCTTTAAGACTTCTTGCACGGGCTCTAATATTATTACATTTTATGCTGATCTCAGCATAATGAGTGGTTTTGTTTCAGAGAGGGACGACTTCTGAACGGCTGAACAACCCAGGTACTGTACAGTGGAGAGAAGCAGAAGGTGGCATCTGCTTAACATCACAAAATGGAGCAGGGAAGAATGCCCCTAATTTTCTTGTTAAAACAAGTTTGTGAGAACACTGCTCAGGCTCCCTGTGGCATTCTGTTGTATCACAAAACATTACTTGTTTTTATCATTTTGCACACTTCTGGTTGCAAGGCTGCTGCATATAGACACACTATATCCAGAATCTCCATCACAATCCAGTTGGGGTTCCGCAGGGTGTTTTACAGTGGCAGTTAGCATACAGGTACTCTGGAGACTGGTCCCAGCTGTGGGGAGGGTCAATAGGACCTCATAGCAGACAAAATATGCAGCACATCAGTGTCACTGTAATCCCCAAGCACTACAGAAAAGAAAACAGAAGTCAAAGTGCCTTCCCTTTCAAAGTTAGAAGGGATATCTGGGCTCCGCAGCTTGTGCAATTCCTGCTACTGCATCTGCAAAGGAAGCACGCTCTGATGGCTTTTGCCCGTTCAGAACTAAGCCAGGCAGTTTTCCTTCAGTATGCTGTGAGGCTGCAAACTAAGAAGTATTTTCACACCACACAATCTCTCTGATGGGGACAAAATATTAAATTCATGCTAAAACGATTACAAGGCAGCCTGCTAGAGATGCTAGCACCTAACTTACTCTGTGCATTGCTTGTATTTTTTTGCGCTAATTGTTACTTAGAACTTGTTTGCTGGCTACTTTCACTCTAGTTTAAGAGAATTCATCCTTAACTGGACTTTTGTTTTGAAGAACACAGCCTGCTGTTAGTACAAACAGCTTGTTCTTACATCCATAGAACAGACAGGGTGTGCTTTGAATTTCGCATTTGTTGTCAGAAGAGGGTCCTATGTGCTTGCTACAAGAGCTGCCTTCAAGATTGCTCCTGCTGCAAGGAAGTTTTCCTGCCATAGTATTGAAAATGATCGTGAAACTTATGTTTTCACCTAAAGCATATGAACACTTGCAGATAGGCACATTTTACTGTGACACACCACTTAATTATGTTAGCCACATTTAATTTTGTTTTTTTTTAAATAAAAAGCACTAGATTAAGTTTCTTACATCAGTTTACTTAGAACATTTGGTATTCTAGTCTTGTTACACTCCCTCCAACCTATCATCACTTATGTGAAATCATACAATGATCCATAGTGGTTGTCAAATTTCAGTATTTAGATTCACAGCACAGATCAGAGTAGGTTCTCCTCCAAACCAAAGCAAGAAGTGAAGGTGACTGAAATGCTCAAGCAAAAGTATGAACTGATAGAGGGCATAGTTTGTAGCACTCTTGGTATTCGTGCCTCATGCTAGAGGAGCCTGCTTTGAGATACAGGCTCTTCAACTTGTATATTCATTCTTTTTGCTCCTCTCACTCCTGTCCTGTTATCCTGCTTTGCTTCCCTTGAAGCTTTCAGCAGCCTCCTTGCTGCTCATGCTTTTCTTTCCCCTCTCCCCTTTCAACTCCCACTTAACTTCCTTCATCCACAGTATTTTAGCTGTTGCTTCCTCCACCTGTAGTTACTGGGCCACTAGGAGCCACAGAGGGGAGCACCTTTCTGCTTGAGTTTTGCTGTCCAGAGAACAGCCCATGCAGCCGATAGCATCCAACAAGCATCAGCTTGCAGCAGCAGTTCACCCAGAAGCAGTTCCGGTGTGGTTCACCATGCCGTCACAGAAGCTGTTGAAATGGCACAACTGAGGGGACACTGCAGGAAGAGAGGAGTGAAGCAGAGGAGGTAACCTCAGCCAGCATCATGGATTACAATCCTGCTGTGTGTAAGGCTCAGTTGCAACCTGATCGCTTCCCCCTGCAACCAGGCAGAGCCGTTTGCTTGGAACAGGTACAATTTTCAGATAATTTTGCTGAGCAATGGACAAGACTGACTGTATACATATTTGACAGGTTGCAACTTGTCCATGCTTTCCACTGGGATAGCAAAAGAGATCCCCAGCACCAGGAGATCCTCCTTGAGAATTGTCAAGGCTTGTTCAAAAGCTTGGAGATGGTAGAGTATCATCAGCAACAAGCATTGACAGAAAAATAACACTTCCCCCTCAAATTCCATTCTTTGAAATGGCTAACCCCTTTTATTTCATAACATTACCCTTCCCCCCCAAAAAGCAAACCTCTTGAGCTGTATAATTTTATTAGGGTGGTTAGCAGTTAAATGTATTTCTCCATGAAGTTTCCTCAAAGGCCTGATTTCTGAGTTACAGTACAACCATCAAGCCTTGCAAGACTGAAACAAGGCAAGAAAGCCACAGGAGCACTTGTCTTGTATTTGGCAACATCCCAAACGTAGTCAGTTTGGAAATAACTGTCTACGGCTTAACTGCTAAACTTGGATTGATTCTAAGTGCAATGTTTCAAACTGGGTTTACAATAGCATGCAGGAATATATTTCAGCATTTCAGTCTTTTTGACAATGATTGTCAGAGATCAAGCATGACTTCGGAAAACAAACACTGAGGGGTCTATTGGTTGTGCTGATTGCCTTCGGGGGCAGTAATGAAGAAAGCTCATGTATAGTAGTATCCTCAAGTGGTATTTTATCAGCTTACACTCCTCATCCAGTGATCAAAAAGCCTGTAGCACTTCCTCATTCAAAGATATAAAATGCTGATCATGTTGATTGGTATCAAGCTGACACATGATAATTTAGTTGATATTCAGACTTGGACTGTTTGTGGCCCTTTTGAAAAAGAATGAAGTCAGTGAGATTTAAAGCTGTTGTATTCAAGTATTGACATGCCTGCAGAATGGCTGGGGAGCCCTGCTATCCCAAGCTCTTTAAAAATGGCAGTTCAGAATACTTTTAACCTCCTGCTGTAGAGTTTAGTTCATCTTTTATTGAAACATTAATACCTTTGAAATGAAACATGCTGCAATATACTGGCCCTACAGAAGAAAATGCAAATGATTTCTGCACCTTTAAGGTAGAGAGCCAGAACACAGCATATTAAGATTTAGTGGTGTAGGCACTCCCCCACATCTTCTAAACATACATATTTTAAATCTGTTTTAGTTTCAAAAGCAATGTGTTATTTATAACAAAAAAAGGCTATGACAACTGTTTTGCAGAAACCCAGCTATTTTTTCAATAGTTAGAATGTCAAATTTCTATTTGAATCGTCTCACATTACTTTAACATTTGGTCAGCCAGCCAGCTAGTTTTACTATACAGCTTATATGTGGAATATTTGACAGAAGCTTTTTCCTATTACATCCTTTTTAAGACCAGAATGGCACTTTTGTAATGTCAGGCTTCCTACATTAGCATTTAAAGTTTTATATGCAATTATCTGAGAACCAGTAAAAAGAGACTCCAAATCTGATATAACACTAAGTTCTCCAAGTGTAACAAAGTATTTCTGTAACTCAAGGCAAAAGAGGGAGCATTTGTACGTAACAGCAGAACTGATACTGCATTTAATTTAATTTCACTGATACTTTGCTCAGTTAGGTAAAAGCCTGTAACACCACCACTCTGTGAACTAAGGTAAGGAGAAAAGTCAGCTTCCCAAATTCCTTTTAAATTATAGGCTTCTCTGATTGAAAATACATTTTTCAGTGCTCTCTACTCTTGATCAGTTAGAATAATACAGATTTCGTTAACTTTATGTGCCTGCAAGAGAACTTTCTTTTTCAGAAACTGATCTTAAACACATAAAACACACAGAAAAAAACACAGTAGCTTTAAGAAAAGGGAGCAGGTTCTTGCAAGAGAGTCCTAAGTAGAGAGCAGGGCAGCAAAACCACACAAATCTGCAAATAAGTCAGCTTTTCATTTTCCTTAGAAATAGCTACATTTTTTATTCTTATACACCTGAAAGATTTGAAAGAGCCAAATAACAGTAAGAAATCTTCTTCTTCTTTGAGGAGCAGCTGCTTTTCACAGGCCTGCAGCAGAGCTTTCTGGAGATCATGTTAAAATCTGTGGACTTTCCTATGAATTACAGACTGTTACTTTGAAGTAGCTAAGCATGTCTGGCTTGTAGTGTGAAACACAAATATTAGAAGGCATAAGCAAAGTTTTACAGATACCCGTTGAAGACGGTTTAAAAATAGGATCACAGGATAATTCAGGTTGGAAGGGCCCTCGGGAAGCCATCTAATGCAAACTCCTGCTCAAAGCAGCAGAACTTCGTGAAGTTTCATTCAGATTATTTCATGAAGCATCATTCCTTTAATGCCTGCAAAGGCAAAAAGGCTGTGAATTTTTCCTCACTAAAGAGTTATTTTCTCCCATCTCCACAAAAGAATAACTGAATAAGCTGTTATTTTGAACATTTGAATACTGATTTAACCCAGTATCCATCTTCACAGCTCAGAATATCTTCCCAGACAGCTGTCTGCAGAACTGCATTGCACAGTGATGGGATAAGCTCAGGAAGGAGGGGAAGGGGCAGGGATTAGAAGCCACACAAAATCTATGCAGTTCAAGACTGAACAGTAACAACTAAGCTCTGTGTTATTTCTCCTGCAGGTTTCTCTTCTAACAGGAGATGAGAAAAGCTCAAGTCCAGTTTATGCTTCACTGACCTTTACTAAGATTCACCAGGAGTGAAAAAAAAAATTCCAAGGTATCTGAAGCTTCCTATAAGGAGCTTTTCATTCATGACCAATAACTTAATTCCTGACCATCTCTGAAATTTAAAAGTATCACCACTGAAGACTTCAAGATGAGATGTAAGCTTAAGTTCAGCTCACTAGAGAACAACTCTAAGAACTCTAAAAACACTTAAATAACATTATTTGCACCAAACTTCATGTTACTTACATTAGCCATAGGACAAACTTTTAATTCTTTTTATTCCATTTTCAACTTGTAAGAAGATGATATGAGAAATTGCTGCTAAAAGAAAGAAGAGAAAAATGCATGCTTCTATTTACTAAAAGATGCTTCTACAGAGGAATGGGAACTGCAAGTTTTCTTCAATGCACATATGCTATCCCCTTTCTTCTGCACCTAATGGCCCCATCTTTCCAAAAAAGATCAAAGCCACTGATGACATTTTAGACAACAGTATGAGTTTCATTTCAAAGTTTTGAAGCCCAAAAGAGCTACCACCAGAATTGCTTAGCTGGTTACTTAGCGCATGAGGATTCCAGAAGACCCATCACATCTTTACAGAACACAGCTAAAGTTGATGCCATTTTAAGACATTAATTTTTTACTTTCCCAGTCAGTCATCATTCAAAAAGGTTTACTATAGGAGAAGTGATCCAAGCTCTGCTATCACAGGAAGCGTTACAGCAGGCAAATATCAGCAAGCCCATTGGTCAGGTCAGTTCCTTTCTTGCTTTGGCTCAGGTTTGATCACTCCAGTGATTGATTTCTTTGTTGAATTCCATCTATGTGTACAAATAATAGCCATGAGGCTAATAGGGAAACCCTACAGAATCACACCTCCTGCTCAAGAATTTCAGGATCACAGAATAGCCGAGGCTGGCAGGGACTTCTGCAGATCATGTAGTCCAGCCCCCTGCTCCAAGCAGGGTCAGCTACAGCAGGTTGCTCAGGGCTATGTATAGTTGGGTTTTAAGTGTCTCCAAGGATGGAGACTCCATAACCTCTCTGGGCAACCTGGTCCAGCATTTGACCACCAGCACAGTAAAGAGTATTTTCTTGTGTTCAGGCAGAATTTCATATGTTGTAACTTGTGCCCGTTGCCTCTTGTCCTGTCAGTGGGCACCACTGAGAAAAGTCTGGCTCACTCCTTTGATTCCACCCATCACACATGCACAATTGTGGCCGATTAGACCCCTATAAAGCTGAAGAGCTTACTGCTTGTTTTTGGGGTTGGGTGGTGGAGAGGAAGAGGGGCTGTTAAGCAGATGTTTTCTACCTGTGGCCAAGGGATCTGTGCAGCACAGCACAGCCTGCACCTGCTCATGTTAATTGTGTTGTGGATCAACCACTCCTCCATGTACAGGGACCTGCAGGTCAGGACCACTATGCTTGTTCAAGTAAGTAGATGTTTTATTATATAGCTACCATACATTGCCTTTGCATTTATTTTCCCTGTTAAGTCCTCATAGGCCTTTTATGCATATTTTCAAAGCCCTGCTCTTAGGACTTTTTACTAGAAGTGGGTCTTCAAGATATGCCTGATAGAAGTCTACTGTAAGGCATAATGCTTTTCAAGTTTCCTGCCCAAGGCTTAAATTTAAAGGTGTTATCCTAATCCTCAGCACCTGTACATCTGCAAGCATGACCAGAGTCCTGCTATGTGTAGAGCTCGAACCTTGTCTATATACCAAGGTGCTTTCATATAAGCAGGCACAGAGGTATGAAAGAACATCAAGGGCTCAGCTAGATAAGGGGTTTTTATGAACTATCTGGGAGAAACATTGGGTCTTAAATGTTCATTCTCTATTCATTCTTAGTCTAAAACCTAATTCTTCAAGCCTTCACACCAAGTAAAAAGTGGAAGGAGCACACTAAGGACCCTTCATTGGAAACACCAACAGCCACATCGCACAGCAGTTTTCCAGTGTGTTTACTGATAGTGGGTGAGACCCTGAAGTAGAAGGCAGAAGAGAAGATCATAAGGCAGGGTAGAAGGATGATAAAGGAGACAAATCCACAACTGCACCTCTTACTCCATCTGTCCTTCACTGATTCCCTACAACAGTCCTTGGCAGACTGGAAGGAGGAAGAGGAGAAAGGGAGAAGATACCAAGTTTTAGGTCACGTCCATACTACTGCCAGATTTATTAGAACACAGCCTAGTTGCTTTGGCAAAAGGAAAAAAGCTAGGAATGACTCATCTTTTTGGAAATTAAAATACAACAGAAAGTACCTTTTCCAGAGTATTTTTTTACTTAAAAAAATTAGTTTAATAGAGCACTTTTTGGATGATGGTCCTAAATGAATTAGACTGTTACACTGAACAGCATATTTATGACCAATACATGGCAACTGAGTAAAGACATACCTTCCCATCTTTAAAAGTAGTGTTGTCAGAAAGCAAATCCTATCGCCTCCTACCAAAATATCAACTCCAAGAGCTCCCTATCTCATGTAATCTATGCCTGCCATATATTACCATAAAGCCATATATCCTTTGACAGGTCCTATGACAATGATCTGAATGTTCTAAATTGATTGTTTTGCAGGTTCTCTCCTAAAATATGTAGCACAAAACACTATGCAGTAGCTGCCAGCACAGTATTCAAAATAAACTCTGAATTTCCCTACAAACATCAGCCAAATAGTGGCTTACCTTCAGAAGATCTTGAGACTAGCTTAGGTCATAACTGAAAATGCTTTGTACCTACAGCCATCAGAGCAACCAACTTGTGGAAGAGGCAAAAATATCAAGTTAAATCCTGTATTTATAAAACTGAAATTGTCAAAGATAATAGATGTATCTTCTAAGGTTTATTTGTAGAGTGGTTTTGGTTTTTTTATTTTAGTACCTTAAATCAGAAATTTTGGGAGACTATTCACACGAAGTTTAGAAGCTTTTGAACTGTATGCTCTGATTCTCTACAGGAGACGCTGAAAGCTTTTAAACAAGAAAAGCTAGTATTCACTTTGTGCCTTATCAATTGTCATAGAGCAATGCCAAGATTGTGCCTTTGCTAAGGAGGAAGCCATAGAAAGTTTTCTGTGTGGTTGTACTTACGGTCTTCCAGCATACTTCAGCTTCATGCCCTGTAAGAGAGGCAGCCTAGGAAAGCAGATGAAGATGATGTTCAGAATACTGTTAGATACTGCTAGCTTTGCAATTAATTAAAGGGATACAGAATGCATACTTGCATTTCAGCAAGCAACTGCTGCTTCATAGTTGGATTGACACTTGTTACTACACCAGAATTTGAGACACCAGGTGATGTTGCAGTATTCCAGAATGTACACTTCCATCAACCAAAAGCTGTTAATTCCCAGAAATCCCCATGCTAGTCATTTTTCCAAGCTTGAATTCCCACCGTCTTCTAGCAGGGGCAAGCCAAGGAACCCTTTTCAGCCTAACAATTTTATAGATTTTTTTAGAAAACTAGGAGATGTCAGGTGCACATAACAGTAGTAAAGAGTTACAGAGGAATTCCCTAAATCTTGAAGATCAGATATGGCTGAAGCAAGCTACTGCCCATCTTCTGCAATGCTAGCATCCTTATTATCTTTTAATGCAATACACCCAGAACACTAACAAGATCTGAAGTGGTCATAAAGTTGTATGTAGACACAGAACAAAGTCCTCTGCCTGCTTCATACCGGGCAGGAGAAACCTGCTTGCTTCCTTGCAGCTGTTCATGTTTTGGACATAAACTATGTGACTCCCTTCTCCTTTTGTATATAATCTCCTATTAATGCTGCTGAGTTACTATGAAAGCATAAGAGCCACGTCCAATTTGTTTCCCTAGTGAGGAATACTGCCTGCTTTGTCAGATTTGCAGTGTAAGCACCAACTCTAGCTTCATGCTTTGCAACTAGAATGGTACTGCTACTGCCTAGTGAGCTACCTCTTCTATGCTGTCTTCTTTCAGGTGTTCAAGCCCATCCCATAGTTTTCTAAGCAAAATCTTGTCTTAGACCTCACTTTGAACAAAAAGGACAAGTAGTACCTGTAGGAGGCTTTTGGTTTAGACACAGTGTAAGCCATATCTCCTTGACAGATGCTGCAGTCTCTTGAAGAAGGTGGTTAGGTAGTTCTGTATACAGTCCAGGGGAGAAGATAAGCAGGAACAGCTCTAAGGCTCTTCATTCTGGCCCAGAATTTCTCATTACATGGCTCTGAATAAGCAGGCCAGGTCAGTCTGGAGATAAGTCGGAGCTGGACCCTCCATGCTGGCCAGCCTCATCCAACAAAGTTAACGTATTTCAGTGAGGGCTTGAAATCTGTAAGATCAGAAGATACGCACTGCTTGGGGAGAGGGTGGAGGTGGAAAAAAGCAGGAGCTCTTTAGAACCAAGTATTTGCATCAGAAAAGCAGTACGGACATTAAGACATTCTACTTCAATTTATGCAAAGCTTAATATGATCTGGATTCTTCTAGGGCTCTGCAGAGGCTGGCACTACTGGCAGTAGAAACTGAACTTGTAGAAGCTTTGGAATAACTTCCCTATATTGTCAGCCATACACAAGTTATCCTTCCATGAATATTACATTTGCTTGCTTACTTCAAAACACGTTGGAAAACTTCCTGTTATTCTAAGAAAGTCTCTGAGACTGTTAGTTCATATTTTTTGGCTGCTTACACTTGCTACAGACCCCTGCATTTACCCATTGGTTTGGCATTAAGGCATTTGTTTCCATTATTCTCTCCAGACTACTCCGTGATGCAGCATTTTCCTCTTCCTGTTAAGACCAATACAGAAAAAAAATGAGTCCTCTTATATAACAATTTTCACACCTCCCTCAAAGCCAAGATTAGGTGTCCTAACATTTGTCTTATACACAAGTATAGTAGACATCCTACCCAGGATACTGAATTTTAAGCCACTTCAAACAGTAGTCAGTCTAGAACTGCATTTATGTTAAAAGTTACTATTGCTTGATCATACTACCACGTACTCCATGACGTCTTGAAAGGGAATGAACTTAAATTCACAGCAAGAGCTAGCTATTTTACAGAATTAGCATGTATTTCAGGTTTAAATCGGTACTGTACCGAGATTCAAGAATTTCAGTCCCCATACAGACTGAGATGAACAGCACTTTTATTTATTTCAGTTACAAGAAGAAAGACAAGTAAACCTTACAACCAGAAAGGCAATGAAGGCCTCATGAGCTTAGTGATAACCATTTCATAATCTAGGCAACACGTTATGATTTCTTGAGATCACAAAGAAAGCATACCCCCCTCTTAAACAACTTTTATTTCTGTAAGGAAATTTCCTGTAAGAACAGCACACTGATGTTAACAGAATCAAGAGGGACCACCAATGTACAAAGCCTACATTCACCCTCCCACCCCGCCTCAAAAGGCTTAAGTGTAGACTTTATTCCAAAAAAGATAACACAGTCATGATCACAGCTAGAAGAGAGGGAAAAATTAAAGTCTGTTTTCAAATGAAGTCAAATTATGATGCATTAATGAAGTTAAATGAAGATACTTTCTCACATGGCAGCATACTTCATGGGTAAAGAAACTCTCCTCATTTTAAGCCAATGCTTATCTGACTTATGTAGTAGGGAGAAAACAGTTTACATAAAAACTGATCGCCCTACCAAGTACTCTAGGTAGGAACTATGTCGTAAGGGAAGTGCTAGAAACATGTGGGAGAAATTACTATACAAAGTGTCAAGTGCAAACCCCCCTTGCCTAGAATTCAGTGTATTTACTTAAGTACAATAGAAAAGACTGAACTCAGGAGTGGTTGACAGTGGGATACAGTGCTACAGGTTGAACATTAGCCACTAAAGGACAAACCCAAGCATGCACGTATCCCGCCACAAGGGAATGACACACTTGAGCTTCCTAACCTGCTCATTTCTGCAGTTTGCTCTAGTATTATCTCCTCCCTTATTACCAATTTAATTCCTGCATTCCTCTGAAGGGACCCTTTAAAAATCTCCAAAATTCTGGATTGTTTGGCAAAAAAATTCACTCACTATTTTAAAGAACACAGAGCTGGAAAAAGAAAAAAAAAAAAAAGAGTTTACAACCCATCTCTTCAGTTGCTCTTCTAAGCAGTATTGGACCTAGAAAACATGAGGAAGTACCAGATCAAGTACTGTTCCATCATCCTTTGCTGTTTAAACAATACAGTTGAGGCAGACCATAGCTTCTTCAGTCAATTGGTAGCAGGTCAGTTTTGGTGCATAAGATATTAATCAACTGAAAAATGTATTTTCACCCGTGCTATATGCCAGTTCTCAGTTTCCCCTCACTTAAGTGGTCAGGGATACATTCATTACGCAGTACTCACAGTAAGTCTCGGAATTTCAGGCAGACCTATTCATTCCCAAGGAGTATCCTTTTGGCTCAGTGAAGACTTTTGAGTACCTTGGCTTACATTCATTCTGCAGGCAGCCACCATGATTCCATTTACCCAAAGTACTATTTTTTAGTGGGGCTGTTACCATCTTGAAATTGCAGTTTAAAGTTAACCACTAATACAAAAGAGTACTTTTCAGTGTTTCCAGTGAAGGAGCTGAGAAAAAAAAATCTGTAAGAAACCATTGCTGCAATTTTATTTTAACAAAAGGGCAGATTTATTCATGTTTACAAACAAGTTTCAAAAACAAAAAGGAGAACATGTATGCTACCCACTAACAACCTTTCAAAATGCCAACAGCCCTCATGCTGCATGAAGGATTCTATAGATTAGAAAAAAATCACAGTTCCACTCACAGTTCACCAAGACAGCACTAAACGAACATGTTTAGACAAAAACAAAGGACTAAGATTCTGATGTATTTTGATTTAATCCATTTTGCCCGAGATAACAGAAATATTTCAAGCAAGTTCCATCACATATTGATGTCCTGCATTAAACAATCCTACTAAGTTCTGAACAAAAGTTATTCAGTAAGTTTCTCAAAATTTTTAAAAATTAAACAGTTGTTTCAAAACCATTAAGTAGTAAATGTATTTAAGAAACTAATTAGGACAGAGGCCATAACTTCATTAGAACACCACTGCTCATGTTTTTACAAAGCATTAGTGTTATCTATTTGGCTATTAGTATTAGCAATTTATCTACAATATTTAACAAGGTAAATTGCAGGCAAAATTTAGTACAGTTTCAATAGAAACACCCTTTTCCTGAAAATACAGCAGTATTTGAAGGACTAGTTTTTTTGTGGTTTTTTGTTTTTTTTTCTCTGCATCATTTATAAGGAAGCTTCCCATCTATGAACAGGAACAAAAAAAGTATCTACAAACCTTGTAAACAGATCTGTATCATTTATAAACATAAATAATCCAAATTATTAACAGCCAACAGCAGAAATTAAAGTATCAATTCAATGATCCAGGGCCTCCTTGCCCTTCCCAGCCTTCCCCTCAGAAAAGGATCATGATAAACTAAAGCTCTGCTAACACACTGTTCAGGACCATTCTTAAGTACAACAGATGATCCACAGGTCACTTATGCTGAGTTACTGTTTATCTGTCAGAGTTCATTATTACTCCCACCCCCAGAAAAGCACCCTCCAGTCTGGCAGAAAGCTTTTTTTAAAAAAATAAATCTACATTCGTACAAGTATGTCTTCTGTTGAAGTCCAAGACAAGAATATCATCTTGTCCATCATAATGTGTGAAGAGACCCAGTTTCAATTTCTTTGCAATGCAGCTAGTGTGTTAACATTCAGCTTACAATCAGAGTGATGTTTCCAAACTATGTAGCGGGCTCCCTGGGGATGAAGAGGTAGCAGACTTGTTCATGTCTGTTGTAAGGTGAATTCCACTGTCAACCGCATTGTTATTTTTATTGGGAGAGGGTGGGGGAGTAGAGTTGCGTTTTGTTGGAGCATCATCTTCAGCATCAGTATCATCAATAAGGGGAATATGAGGCTCGGAGTCTTCTATTCTAAACTCAGGATGCGTCATAAAATTGTGAATCGAACTTCGTGTCTCAGGTTTCTCTAGCCCCTCATACAAGGAGCTACGAAATGCATTCACCACTCGGATCTGTAAACAAAGAAAAAAGGTTGATTAAAATGCTGCAGATTTAATTGTAATGGCATGGTTCTTATGAGTTTGAATCCACAAACAGCTAGACATGAGTGAATCAAATTTGTATGTGATGCAGTGGAACTTGCAATAAACTGTAAAAAATGAAGAGCATTTCAGTAGAGCACTGCCAGTCTACACAGTTGGAATAAAGATTGTAAAAGTACTGCAAAAAGCTGAAGGGCCTAAAAATTCAGACATGGCACTAGAATTGTTCAAATATTTAGCGTGGGCTAAGCATTTTTCAGAAGTGAGGCCAACAATTATTTACTTATTCACAAATTAAATAAATCTCAATGAGGGTTTTATTGAATACTTGGGGAAGGTGGGAGGGTAGGGAAGGAGGGGAGAGGCTGAAAATAAGTTAGAGGATAAAAGGGTTACTAATTCTCATGCTAGGAATTAGGATGTCAACTGACTATGAAAAAGCCAAGCAAGTGTAAGCCAATGTCACAATGACCGGACATTTACGAAGAGTCATGCAAAAAAGGATACCACTGTAACAGCTGTAAATATTCGAGTATATACCCATTTACCACACTAGAGAAAGTTCCTTACTGAATAGTGCTTTGGAAACTTAAGACCAGAACTAGGAATTTGAATACTGTATTGTACAATTAAGTAGCCACGACAGGTTGTAACTTTGAAGAGACTATTCAAGTAGCACAAATATGAGAAAAGGAAGTGATCAGCCTTTGCTTGAGTCTTCAATTTACATTGAATGCATGGACAAAATCCCCAGGCTGAGTATTATTTCTAGTCCTTTCATTGTTTAACTAACATTTTTCAAATCAGAAAGCTAAGTTTACAGAATTCATAAACAAACATTTCAGGGTGAAATTAGATAGAATAAAGTACAGCTTCATTTTGCAAATTGTGCATGTCCAGATTGACTTAAATTCAAGCTTTCCAAATTGTAATTTGTATGATGAAACCACCTGCTCTCACCCCTCTTCTCCCACGCCCCACACGTTTCCCTGACCAACTACAGGAATTCAGGATTCATTCTTCAACTGATAAAACAAATAAGGTTAGGCAGGAGTCAGTGACCCCTTTGTCCAACACTTGTCAAGATAGTTTCCCCCTGCTGTTAGCTCCCTATTCAGTTCTCAACATCTCTACTCTAAGTCTCCAGCAAAGCACAGTTTCAATCCCAAAGCTCCTCTGTTGTATAGTAAGTAGCACAGCAACTCTGTAGTAAACAAGAACTTACTGTTACAAACAGTAAGTCCATTTTAAAGATTTTTTTTTTTAGCACATCCAAGATGACTTGTTTCAAGCTGAGAAATACATTATGACTAGTGCTTCCGTAGAGTTCCTTGACAGTAAAAATAAAGTGACTTCCAGGTGAGGGAATGAAGCTGGAAGGTCAAGCAGATCAAAAGCACAGACTTCAAAACAGCTAAGATACATGTAACAACCTCACTGTAAACACAGAGAAGGGCTCCCCAAAAGCAATGCATTATCAAATTTGTTACCACAGAATCACTGCACATGATAAAGTCTTAGGTCCTGACTGTGTTCTTTGACCTCTAGAAATAGTATTGTTCCCCCACCCCTACCCTCTCAGAGCACTTGCACAAAGAATTTTACTGAAAAGCTCTCGTGTCCCCATTTTATACTACAGGTACACAGGTGAGCCCCATTAACCATGGAAACCAGGGGGTGGGGGTGGGGCACAGACGCAAGGGGGAGGTCATAACTACCAATGAAGTGAGGACAGGGAATAGTGTGAATGTGCTTGAAAAGAAAAAAGATTACAACAGCAGCTAGTACTTTACTGTTCATCACATGAAAAAAACAAATCAAGCACGCTGTTAAGGAGTTGGCATGTTACATGAGCTATAAACAAGTCCAGCAAGCTGCATAAACTGTCTTGGCACTTACCAAGAAAATCAGCGGTGACAATGCCAGACTGAAAGTTTGCACTGCCTTTATTTGGCATGTTGCATCTCACTGTGCTACTGATTTATGTGGCAAAATGAAATATGACTGCCTTGTGGGACTTTTTTTCATTGCTTACAGATGGTAAGTTAGAACATGAGCAGTAATGGCAAACAATTTTTGGCTTAACAGGACAGCTGTAATTATTATAGGAATATAAGCATACCCGCAATAAAGGCTTGATTCCCATGCAGAATGCGTACTAAACAAGTGGTCTGGACAGTCCTATGAACCCAGGACCCTCAAAGAGTCCCGCCATGAAGGCACAAATCAGACTACCAGCATTTTAAGTTATACTTAAAAAGGGACAATCTAGTGTTTTGAAGGCTTTATTTTCAACTACTCAAGATAATTAGATGAGAGAGGTAACTATAAATAAATTTAATAAGTGAGGAGCAAACAAGACAATTTGTTATGTGTAAGTTATACTGTCATCAGGCCTTCCTCATATTAGTACCAGAATAGCAAGGAATGTAGTAAGCACTCCAAATCCTCCTAGCCAGATGGCTGCTTAAGGGTTGCAACCTCACTTCATAGGAACAGCTGAACTATTTTCTAACAAACAGCTCTGAAAGAGAGACACAAGGAAACAACACATCTACTTCCCATTAATACATATTAGTTATCAAAAGTTGTTCTTCTGGAGGGTGTAGCAGAGGGCTGTACTACTTAGTGAGGACCAAAAACTAGTTCTCTGCTATTGTAGCTCTGTATCTGCATTGGTCATTTGATGCAATAAGATGCTGCAGTGCCCATTAGATTCTGCTCAAATGGCAGCATGGCATGAATTTGCTCTCTAGAGAATTCTGAATGTCTAATTAATGTTCTTGAATGCAGTTAGGGATACAGGTTACTAATTAGCATTTTAACTAGGAGATGCAATCCTGTGCATCCTTACTGTTAAATCTACTTTTCATTTCATGTTCTTGAGGCATGTTAATTTGTGAGCCGAGCTTCTCAATACTACTGCAAGGTAGGGAAATACCTGTCTCGCCAATGGAGAACAAGTACATAGGTAAATACTTGTGCAAGCTCACACAGGAATTCTGGCCAAGCCAAAAAAAAAAAAAAGAGAAAAAAATCAGAAGAGAACATTTCATTTAAGACAGCTCCTGAAATTAAGGGTCTTCATCCATCTGGTAATCTGAAAGTTTAAAAAGCAGGGGGGAAAAAGAAGCCCTCTCAGAGTTATTTTTAAAAACAATTCTTTAACCAGTCTCTAGGAAGTTAGAGAAGGAAGTTAAACATGTAATATATAATTAAGATGGAAAACTATTTCAACAATAGATATTAGCTATCAGTATTCAACTACAACTGTTATGCATCTTCAGGCTCCAGAGTTTAAGCCTACATACACGAGTAATTAAATCTCTAGCCTCTACAGAGAGGAAGGCTGAAACTGAAATGCCACTTAGAGCACAATATAAAGAGGGCAGAATGAAGGTGAGACAAACTTTACTTTCACTGATGGCTTATGAACTGCTGCCAGAAGAACCTAGAGAGGAAAAAAACCCTTCAGATCCGAAAGTTTCACCATTCAATGCTTAAAATTTTCCTTTTTATATTAGCTAATTAAATGTTTCTTCTGACTTGTACGCATTTTAGAAGCCTTGTTTCGCCACCTGAATCTTGATGTTGAGAAAGTTGTGTTATTCGGTAAAAAAGGTCCAACAAAAGCAGAGATTCAGAAGTTCCTTACAGGCTACAAAGAAAATGCATTTAGTGCTCCGTGTTCTAACTACATTCATATTTTTAACATACCATTTGCTTTCCCATCAGCTTGTTTACCTTAAGTATCATTTGGGCTGCAGTGCAAGACATCTATTTTTGTTGACCTGGGTCCATGATTATACAGTTAATTCACTTATGCAATGTCAGTCACCCTAAGAGGCATATACTCGAAAATTTACAACAGTTTTCCCGTTTTATCTTAAACATCCCTCTGTACACGAATGGATGAAGGCACAGGATGTGCAGGCTCACAGCTTTCACATTAAAGTCTTTTGTTGAAACTGTTCCACCTGTTCTCAGCCCTCTAAGAAAAAAAAGTCTTGAGGACTCCACTTTGTGGAAGAGCTCTATAAAAGCCTGAACGATGATTTTAAGTACTAAGGAGAAAATGAGAAACGTTAGGTACGTGAATTAGGAAATGTTAATTTCATGCACTTTAGGAACACACACTCACACCCCACAGTAGTAGAAGCAGTAGTAGAGGAAAACACTACATGTGTAGGGGTAGAAATATTTGTTACATCATGGTGCTGGCTGGCGATGGAGGGTTGCCGCCTTAGAGCCCCCTGAATGGTACTTCCACTCTGGAAAGCATTCACTACATCCATCTGCAAGGAATCAGAGATTGTGACAGCTTGCTCAGCAAGAGAGAGACAGAACAAGAGAAAGGACCATCCCATCTATAACACACAAAAAGTAAAGAAAAAAGGCACTTTTTTTTATAGAGCAGATACACAGGCAAGAGTTGCATTTAGAGCTGAAGAGAATAGAGGACCCTGAGGGATTACACATCCATTCATACCCCCTCTTTTGACAGTCTCAGTCACACCAGTTAGAACTGCCACCTTAGTCAGAGGACTGGAGATGGAGAGGAGATATTTCCCTCTTAACACCCACTGCGTCCTACCTTTTTCAAGACCATACCTGAGTTTGTATCCTGTTTAGGCCCCTAAACCACAAGATCTGACCACGACGTAATTCTCTCTCAGCATGATCGATCTCCTCTACATCTTCTGCTAGTTCTTCTTCAGGAATCTCTTCCTTTTGTGTTCCATGACCAGCTTCTTTAAGGAATTTCAGTCGGCTGGTTGGAATTGTTGAAATCAACTAACAGTGAATGAAAAATATGAATCAGAATTATTCTTTTTTTAAAAAGTCATATAAATAATGTAATACCAGACTTAAGGCTTAACATAATATCTTGCCTACAATTAGCAAAGTTGAAAGAAGAAATTATGTAAATAGGATGAGTGCATCAATGTAGAGCAATCACTCCAGCTGAATAGCTGCAAAGCTGTGAATATCCTTACCACCTCAACTGAGGTGTGAAATTAAACTTGGACTACAAACCTAGAAAACAAGACATCCTTGCTAGGGACAAAGAATTCTGCTTTAACATTGCTTGACTATGCCAGGAAGGAGCAGCACTGAAGCTACAAGAGCCATTAATTCTGTAGATTGTGCTCGTACCTAGAGCTTTCAGAGCTCCATCAGTTTGACAAGCATGATGTGTTACCTCAGGTAAGAACTACATCATTTAATTAAAGTAGCCACAGTTAATCCAGTAACACAGATCAGACATGCATTCTTTTGTGACCTGGAAGGTATCAATCCATTTGCAAGGTGAGTGATGTTTCCAAAACCCTGATCCCAAACTGTTACTTTGCTACTTGGTGTACACTAGTTCATCTATCTTAAACTAAACAAAAGCTACCTATGGCTGTTCCAGCTTTCCTTTTCATCCCCACCTTCAGGGCTATTCTGGTGAACTATATAGTTAAGGGGAGTCATCTTTTGATATGTCCCATCTAGGAGATCCAGATCAGTTCCAAGACTGCTTTCCTTGATCATCACAAACCCAGAAGACCATTTCAGCAGCTGCAGAGGAAAAAGACTGCTCCAAAAGCAAGATAAACAGCCCTTTATGCTGAAATTGCTACTATGAATGCTCCCAGATCACACTTCAGTTTCTACTATTCTCAGAAAGTCAAAAGCTCTTTGACTTTAATGAGATGCTAGAGCAGCATGAACTGCAGCAGGGAAGCTTTGCCCTTGCAAGGCACTTTGGGTCAAAGGTATTTCAAGCCATCTCGATTCTCTTCTAGGCTACTTTTAAACCTCAGAGTGACTCTATTTGATTTTTTTTAAATAATTAATTTTCCAGAGAACCTTATTAAAAAGCTTATACTATACCCACTTTTAGAATATGTGTCTATACATGTATTTACAACTAAAATTCACACTACCAATTTTATACTGAAGCCTGAAGTGTCCTTTACAAAATGGAAGGAAAGAAACTGTAATGGAAAACTCTTCATGTGGTATGAAAAGTTTAGACAACTATGTCATTAAATAATGGAAAACTCCATAGCTCTAAAGTTTCATGTAAATAAGCTTGCTGCTTACAAGCACTGTTGTGCATGCAATAGTAATGAAACGGGGGTGGGGTGGGGTAGGGAGTGGTGGTGAAGATAAAAATCAAAATGCAATAGCTCAATACGTGGGAGAACTTTCCAATTATTTCATAATTATCAAAATGAAGATTAAAAATAAAGTTGTTTTGAGTTTTGCTGCATTTCTTGCTGATCTAGGAAGTTTTTAAATCAAGAAAATACCAACAAGTTTAACAATTCTGATTTTTCAAGAAAACCATTCAACACTTAAGTTAAATATATTTAAACATTAACATGTTCATTGCATCTGTATTCTTACAGAACTTCTAGTACTTATCTGGCTAAAGATATAATTTCATATTTAAAAGGTAACTCCAGCTGCTTCTAGTTAAAAGTTACTAAACATAAACCAGCCATAGCATCTAGTTATGAAATGTAACTAATTGACCAAGTCAGAGTAAGGAATATCCAACTAAGGACTTTCTAGCTATTGAACTTGTCAATTTTCATCAGTATTTAATGTTAATCTCCATATATTCATGTAGTCCACCTGAAAGATCTGAATGCTAACGATAGCATAATTGTATTTTCTGTGTAAAGTATTCTAATGCAAGTAGATATTTGGCATTTTGGAAAAAGCTAGTTTACCTGGCCCCAGAGTAGTGTTCCCATGCCCAGGAAAATGGACCACAGCCACTGTTCAATCGAGAGTTCTGAGCAACTGAAAGGCTTTCCACCAAACTGCACAATAATTATCTGTAAAGAGTATCATTAAACAACATGTATCAGTGACCTGCTACTAGAAAATTGCCTAATGCTTCAAGATCACTACAGACAACTCTACATTAGTACATAGGATTTCCCCTCTTATTAAGCATACATTTCCACTGTCTCAACAGTTTGAGCAAGTTTCCAAACCTAAGGCATCATCTTATGCTTTTCAGTATTTCAAGAACTACCCATTTATTCTTCAAATGTCACACTCAAAAACCTGTTGACTACTTCATTTTGCTTGCAGTTCTTTCACTTCATTTCACAATTACAGCATGTATTTGATGCTACAAGATTTCAGTGATTATTTATCATATGAACACCCATCTCAGGGCCAAGTTAATTAATAAACTTCTATTAATACAAGTTGTAGATCCACAAGACATAAAACATTTCAGAAATAATTCAAAAGACTATTACTATATATCCCATCAGTGTTAAATGTCAGGCTTTAAATCATCACAGTGTGACATCAATGTAGTAAGTCTTGGGGGGAAGGAGCAGAGATCTCAAAAGCTAAATTAAACGAGCTCCTACTGACTTACCTATTGCAACAAGCTGTACAGGCCCTAATGAGCAAGGTATCCCTCTACATAGGAATTATATGCGTGAAAGTCTGCCCTGGAGAATCAACAGTTGAAGTAGCAGGGCAGGCGTGAAAAGGAGACAGTATTGACCATTAAGTAGGACACCTGACAGATGAAAAGCCCAAGAGTATCTTTTTTTATTAACACAGAATAAAACACTGAGATGACAACTCAGGAGTTAGTTATTTGGGAAAAGCATTCAGTCTGCTAAGTTTATAAAGTGAACACAGTTGCAGTCAGGAGTAATTTCTACATATTTGGCTTTATTGCACAACAGTTAGTCTGCTGCATATGCAATCCTAAAAATAAGAGTAGCTTCTGAAGAAGTGTCATCTAAAAAACCCTAAACCTGGGAGAATAAGTGAACTAACTTTACGTGAAGCAGAGGTGCATACATTTGCATTGCTTGAACCGCTATGAATCTAGTCAACATCATGGAATCCCAAGTCTATGGAGAAGCTTACGGCATAGGTTATATCTTAAGTCCAAAATAACTTAAGTCAAAATGAAAAAGTTCTGAAAAAAAGTAGTATACTGATTTGTTGGTTATTTCTTCTGATGAATTAAAAGTTAAGGCCATTTAGAAGGTGAAACTATTTCTTGTAAACTATGTTCTTTAGATTCAATTTTGACTTGGTGTTTCTCAACACCAGTGTGTTAACCCAATCAATTTCAGATAATTTCATTTGTTAGCATATATTGAATTAACTAACAAGCTTTTAAAAATCTGCCTAGATGCACCAACAGAAGGTCCCTAGACATAAGTGTTTTTCACCTAAAACAGCAGCATCTATACGGATAACTGTAAAACATATGCCAATACAGATAACTGATTGCTGCATCAGGAAGATAAAAACTGATACTTAAGTTTCTAAAGCTTATTCATGTCCTAGTCTCATTAATAAGATATGAGAAGCTGTAATTTTTCTATAATTGTTTAAATGGGCTCTCGTTCAGATGCACAGGCAGATACTACGAGGAAGAGTTCTCACTAGGGGAGGGAACATACAACTTATTCACATTTTGTCGAGAGACTAGAACACTAAGATCAAATTGAAGGACTAGAAAATTCAAAAGGTAAATACAAGTACTTCTACATTCCAATTTTATCAATTTCAAAGAGGTCTTAACTGAAAACCCTGTAAAGCAGCACTTCCAAGTGATTTATAGCGCGTTTGACACTGAAGATTTTTCACATTGCAGAAATGAAATGCCTGGCACTAGTTTATTAGCATTTCCAAGGTAAGCAAATACATCAGTGTACTAAGTGCGTATTCCCCCCACCCTCCAAGAATTTACTTACCTGCACAACAAATGTCCCCAGAACAATAGAACAGAAGATAGCGTTGTTAAAGATTCCTTCAAAAACGTTTCTTTCACCATGAATTTTTCGGGCATTAATTTCATTAAAAAGCTGCATCATCACAAATGTATTAAATACAATAGTATAGTGCTCTGAAGGGGGAGCATGCAGAGGTGCATTTCTTCCACTATCGATATCAAAAATTTTCTCACCTGTGTATAAAAGGCATTTATCAGCAGCTTAATTGGTGTCTTTACACACACACTACAACAAAAAACTAGTTTTAAGATCACATCTCTGTACAACTTTTAGAATAACTTTGTAACGCCTCAGTATTCTTACCAGCAAACAGGAGCGTGAAGACCACTACCAGTTGATAGAATGCATGACCCAAAATGTTCTTCATCATTGTACGAGAAATCAAAGGTTTGTTTCTACCATAAGGCTTTCGTAACAGAAGAGCTTCGGTGGGTGGTTCTGTTGCCAGGGCAAGAGAAGCTAATGTGTCCATTATGAGATTTACCCACAGCATCTGCACAGCTTTAAGCGGAGAATCCTATAAAGATAGATACATAAACCCTCCAATGTAAGTGAACAAATTGCAGCTATTAAAGGCATTTATTATACAACATGAGCATGTTCTGAAGAGTATTATGTTCTTTGGACTAGTATTTAACTGGAAGTTTGAATTCAAGAGTTAATCAGTCATGACATTTTCAACCTTTACTCACTGAAACAATATACCAGCAGTACGTACTTGTGTTATGCATGCTCCTGTAAAAGCAACAATTACTGCTACTACATTGACGGTAAGCTGGAACTGAAGAAATTTGGAGATGCTGTCATACACGTTTCGTCCCCACATAACTGCTTTAACAATACTTGTGAAGTTGTCGTCTGTAAGGATAATATCAGAAGCTTCTTTAGCTACGTCTGTTCCAGCAATACCCTGGTAGAAAAAGAAAAACACTATGAAATAACAGGATGCACTGACTTACGCAATAGAAACTATTATTATATCCTTGGTCAGCATTCACTTTGATGCACCATGTCTGAAGAACTATTTTAATGTAAGCACCTAAAGTTCTAATGAATCAAGTTTTGCTTGCAAGTTCTACTCAAGCATGGGAAAATGTAAACGAACAAAAAAAAGTAATGTTGTTTTTAAAATAAAGACCTTAATAAAAATCCTGAAGTTGACAATAAAGACACTACGTAAGTTCTCTCAAAGAAATGTTAGTGAACCCTGTTCAAGCTAAAGGCCACCAGATGGTGCAGTACTACAGTTCAGTCTATGTCCTAACGAGTTTGCTATATGGATTCCAGCAGTAGGGCAATGCGTGTATTCATAACGCAGCAGAATGATACACATTACCAAAAACCTTTTGCAGAAGAGCACTGGCATTAAACAGTAGAATATGCAGTGTCATTGCATATGACATTGCAATGCAATATGGCATTCTTAAGTTTTAAGCACCTGTAGTCTCCTACAGTACCCAAACAGTTAAGCCGAGTTCTGTGTAATACCTACTTCAAGGATATTTATTTTGCTTTCGGCATTTCAAATACACTAACTCAATAGCAAATTTAATGATCCTTGTTCTTGATACATTATTTTGCCGAGGAAATGAGTCACCTGCACAGCTATGTGTACACCTTAAAAGGTACCTTTAACTATCATATAGTAGATGGTATATTTTAAGTGCTGTTTAGATAAGCAGTTAGAGAAATTAGTTTTACGTAGATGAACATAGACAGCAACTGCAGGAAACATTTAAGTTCTGGAAGATTAAAATAAATCTGCCCCTGACAGTGCCAACCACAGTAGCTATACAATAGCAGAAAACAGATACTCGTTAAACCAAGACTGTTACAGTCTAGAGAACATTTCATGTGTAGCTGTCAAATTTGTAAGTGACGCTTTTGAAAAATGCTCCTTGAGAATGACACAAAAGCTCTTCCTCTTCCCATTTTTTCCTTCAAGATTAGCATCTGAGTCAGTCCATCTGTATGTGGTGTAGGAGGAATGTGGTCTTAAATTTTTTTTCCTTCAAATGCTTAATAATGAGTTTTTAAAGACTAAAAGTGACCTACCAGCACCAAACTGTACCTTTTCAGCTTAAGACTGAGGAGGAATCTTGAGGAATCTATCTTGCAGTGTTTTGAAAGAGACAGAAGAAAGCTGAAGCCATGAGCACTTAAGGCGTGAGTCTTTCCAAGTATTAGCACTTAAAGCCAAGACTTGGTTTGGCTACCATTTGAAAGGGTACTTGAGAATTTAAATTGAGAAAGCCATGTAATCTGAGGAACCATCCAGACAAATGCAGATCCTAGATTGTCATAAAATGCTTGTTACTACAGTTGTACTAGAGATGTCTCTTAGTGTAGCCTCCAAAGCCATTTTAAACATCAACTGGCAGTCTCTCTCGTTACAGTCTCCCTGTTCCTATGCATCATTTAATGGAAAACAGATTAATAACCTCATTCCATATTGTGTATAAGCTTTACTCAAAGTCAACATAGTATGCTATTTACTACCTAAAGTCATTTTGCCTTATGTTGAACAGATCTCATTTCAGAATCTTCAGTATCAGTAATTCTGTTCCTATGTTTTACAACAAGCCTTTGTGTAAACAGGTTTTGATTTGCAAGTGACTGGGGATCTGCATTTTTTGAGTTTTATTCAATGGCAAATGCCACAAGGACATTTTCCATCAAATAAAAACGTGGTTAAGTTGGAAAACTGAGAAAAGAGGAAAAAGTAATTAGTATTACGTGTGAGAGATGTTGATTCCATTAACTTAGTTGTATATTAGGCTCATGAAACAAGCAAGTTTGTTTAATCTTCTTTTAAGTGATTTGATAAGTTACTTTATCAAAATAGGTCTCCAAAATACTGAAGATTAAAAAAAAAATCATACCATAGCAAATCCAACATCTGCCTTCTTCAGAGCTGGACCATCATTGGTACCATCACCAGTTACTGCTACAACTTGCCTCTGTTCAAAGACAGTGCTGTCAATTATACCTAAAATAAAATGACATCTCGGTGTTACAGTTCAAAATTGACAATACAGCACAGATTAAACCTGAAAAAGAAACCCAGTTTTTGTCATCGTCAGAGTCATAACCAAAAAAAAAAAAAAAAATCATCACAGATAGTTCTAGTTGGCTCCATTTCTCAAGCAGGGAAACAAAAAAAAAATCAGTTGACACATGAAGACACCCTCATAGGCATTTCCCACTGCTCAGTCCTAGATTTCTTCCTAGAAGCAGAAAGAAGTCTAGCTTTACTTAGAAGCTCAGATAGTTTTTACTTACCTTTTACTAGAGTGTGTTTATCAGTGGGAGAAGATCTTGCAAGAACACGAAGCTTTGGCCAAATTTTATCTATTCGCTCTTGCTCTATCTGTGAAAAGAGCATTGGTTATATTTTACAGTTAGGAGACTTAGGATATCTGCTGATCCACTTTATATAATCAAGTATGCTTACCTCTCCTTTTTCATTGCGTATTCTCCTGTTAAAGTCTTTGCCCTCTAAACACAGGAAGTCTTCACCAGGATTCAGAATACCACATTTTAATGCAATAGCACGAGCAGTGTTAATGTTATCGCCAGTGACCATACGGACAGTTATGCCTGCACGTTGACACTTTTTTATTGCATCAGGTACCTGTAACAAAACAAAAAAAACCAAAAAAACACACCACAGGCTCAGAGACTGTACATTAACTGAATAAATCTAGACATATGAGTGAAAGGAATGTTTTTGCCTCAATCCAGGATAACAAGAGTCTTGATTTTAAAATAAGTTATGGAACATTTAAAAAAAAAAAAAGCAGCTTACCACAATTCTTTTCCTGAAAAACACACAAATGGCAATTCTGGCAAAGGGGCTTTGTTATTATGTCATGTCCCCTCCCCACTCCCTTCATTTTTCAAATAGTGTGCTATTTGAAAATACCACAAAAATCCCCAAGACATATTAGGCTGTAGTATTCAAAGGTACTGAGTACTGGCTTTTCATTTATGATTATGTGAAATAAACTACAGCTCACAATCCACTACTTCACCCATGACTTTTAGTGTGAAGTGATGACAGTGCAGATCAGACTGGAGTTCCACTTACATGTGGCATAAAAGCTTTCACTATTGAAAAATACTGTCCTCCTTAGACCTCAGCCACAAGCCAGACTCTTTACCTCAGTTCTCAGGTGACAAACCCTCCTCTCCATCATCCCCCATGAGAAGCTGGCAACAAGCACAATGGCTAATATTATCCTAAACAATACTCCTAATATTCCAAGTGGTAAAAAAATGACAAGTTGTTCCATCTACTGAGACCCTGCACAGTAAGCGCCTTAAGTCATTAGTTTGTACAGAGTTTCAGTAACACAGCATAAGTGACATTAAGAAGCTTTAATCTGCTTTTATAGCTCATTTAGCTTTCCCCCCAAGAAATTAGATTTTCATTTATCAACTATGCTTAAGGCATACAATAGCAATTCAGTTCCTTGTACTCACTGTATGACCAACAACATGAATCAAGATCCGTTGTAACAGAATCACTGCAGTTTAGTCAGTGACCCTACCTCAGGTCTCACAGGATCTTCAATCCCAACAACAGCAATGCACGTCAGACCAGTAACAATGTCATTTTCATTGTCCCATTCTGGCTCAGGTTCCCCTGCTGGGAAGTCTCTGAATGCCAGGCAGATGGTTCTGAGCCCTTCAGAAGCCATTGGCTCAATTACGGTTTTCACGATATCATCACGGTCCCTAGGTCTAAATACCTTTGGTTCTCCATTAGCACTCAGTATTTTGAAGCACCTGAAAAGGAAGGTTTAAAGTGTTATCAAATTTTAACCAGAAGTTCAGCCCATTCGATGGCGTATTAGTCATCTCCAGTAAGCTTCCACAAGCTTTCTTTTCACTGCGCGCGCACACATACACACACACACACACGCACAAAAAGCCAGTAGCAGCATCTCTAAGGTCATCTTCTCCATATGCACTTAATCTCTTCCCAACTGCAAAACATACTAGATGTAGAAAGTTAACTGAGCCAGTCATCCTAGGATGAAAATAGTGCCCGATGAATTTAGGACACAAACATTAATTACCTTCCAGAAGTATCCATTTCTCCATTGTATGTAAAATAGTGTCTGCACTGGCTGGGTCAGTCAATCCAGTTTCAAGTTCAACAAAATAATCCCACCTTGTTAACAGTTATACAAGTCTCAGAAGTACAATATGTTTCAGAACATGCATGTGGTGCTTAAACAGCTGTAAGCACTAAACTTACAGCACTAAAAGCAAACTCCAGTACTATGATGAACCAATGCTATCCTTAACAGTAGTAAGGTTTGCTCCCCCACCCCCTGCCCCCCAGTCTAAGTGCAGAGAATTCAGAGAGCATCTGGCATAGAGTTCTTAATGTGAAGTATTAAATGAAAAACAAATACTTAAATCTGATTTAAGTGTTTGTAAAAGAGACTAGATTCACTATGTACTCTAACATTTCAACACATGCTCTTTTAGTTATGTTTCTTCATGCCAAGGATGCCACTGCTTTCATAGACAACATACATACTTTACCAATATTGATGCCATGCATATAACACTACCAAATATTTTGAACAATAAATTTAGTCTTGTTCATCCATGTCCTTAGCAAAGTTTTGCCATAAAGTAACACCATAAACATTTGTTTTACAAATTAGTACTAATGTGCCACTGAAAAAAAGAATTTATGACTTTTTAAAAAAAGTTGAGTTCAGACCTGGCACATCTGCTAAAATGACTACTGTTATATTTACATATTTAGTCCACGGGTTTAGGGAATTCCCAGGTGAAATACATATTAAAAAAAAGTTTCCGCCTCAGCCAGGAAATGAAAGTGAAGCAGTCACTTAAAGCTTCATAGTATTCATCGTAACTGAAATTTGAAGTCTATCGAATTTCCTGATTTTGGTTTATTTGTTCAAATGTCAGCAACCACTAAGGACACCTTGTGTTATGTGCAGTCATAGGGCTTGTGATAAATTCAAAGCATTCTAAGATGACTAAATGGAAGCCAATCAGCTTTACGTAAAGATTTCATTGAAACTCACTTCAAATATTTGACTTGATGGTAAGGAAAGAAGAGTAAAACTGCTCTGCTTGGAAAAGTTTGCTGCATTTCTTCTACGCTTATTAGCAACTCATTTGTGTCTTATAAATATTCTTGTTTAAGCTTTCAGTACCAAGAAGAGTCATACATGTGATAATAAAGAATCAGCATCACAATTGACAAATGAGGTTACAAGCTCTGAGATTAACTTCCATCACTGTATAGGTAGTGGATAAAGAAAGTAGCTTATGATGCCAAGGCTTTTTCCTAGTCCATGCATACTCAGAAATAGTTTTGGAATTACAACTATTCCAATATTATCCAAATCAGTCTAGGTTTTCTTGTTCTTTGCCAAATGTCCTTATTATTTATTTTCTTATCTCAGTTATGAAGCCAAGTGGACCACATGAGTCTGGGCTGAATGAGTTTTAGCAACTTCTACAGTTCAATTGCTTAATGAGATAATAAGGTACAAAATACTTCTGAAGGTAGAAGTAATGCAAATATAGGCAGCATACTTATTCACTGATGAGACTTGGCTTAAAAGCTAGCTATGAAAAAAATCACATCTAAATCTAAGTTGTATATCAAAAGGAACAAGAGTCCTTTAAAGACTGACCTTTTGTTGCCAGCACTAAATTGAGGAGAAGGAAGATTTCATCTTTTTTTCTTTAGCACATAAGTACTTTCCTAGATAATGATTTGGGGGACTACTAACAAGCAAAAAGGTAAATGAACATAATCTATGTGCTACTCAGACTAGAAATAGTCTGATGTTAGAACCAAAAACCAGGCTGGCTACAACTGCTGTTCCTAGAGAACATGATGCACACATGCTTGACTTCCCTCCTCACCTAGTTAGGAGTTACCACGGCCTTCTTCACACATAAAGGTTTAGTCCCAGTGGTGACTAATCTCTCACTAACAGTCTAATCTCATTCTAATAAATCCTCTATAGATGGGCAGATGCATAAGGAAGCAATTTGCTTTGTCACATTAAAAACCCTCAAGTTTCTCCATTGGCCAAGTTCAACCTCCTGTTAAAACAATCAACTTGGACACCAACTTGCACAGTGTTTTGAAGCTGAAAGTAATCTTAAAAGTAATCACTTTTCAAAGGCACAAGTTCTTCCTGCAATTTAGGCATATCAGCTGTTGGGACTTTACTGGAAGATGGGTGAGCATTTTGACCAACCACACCTAAAACTATAATAGTTTAACTAGAGAATAGATCAATTCATAGACACTTTCCTTGATCAGAATAGAGTTCAAGTTAAAACTAATCATGACCAGATCTTTTTTGGGGGGGATGGGGTGTGAGAATTGAAGTAACAGAAATGCTAATTGCCCATCTTACTGTAGAACGTCAAATAACTGAGGGAGACAAGCTGGGAAGCTGGCTGCAATCACAAGGGTATAGGACTGCTGCACTTGTTTGTGAATAGGGCGACAGAAATATGTCGCAGGCTATGGCACAAGGTTGTTTAGCACTTCAGTCTCCTCACCTATCACAACATTTAGCCAAGTGTAAGTGCTGAAGTACAATAGCAGTTGTTCTTACTTTTTAAGGACTATCTCAGAGGCACCTTTACTGAATATCCGGAAACTGCCATCAGAGTTTTTTAACACAGTACTCATAGATTTTCTAACAGAGTTGAAGGTGTACACTTTGTACAAATCCTCTTCTGGTATCTCGTTTCTTACATCCTGATAATCACGTTTTAAATCCAAGAGAAATCCCAGCAAGGCACATTCAGTTTTATTTCCAACATGACGTGGTAGGCCACCTTCTTTTTCAGGAGGCTGCAAGAAGAACAAGAACCTTTGCTGATTAGGAGGTTAACTTATGAACCACTAAAGTACAGCATTTAGGAAGCTAAGGCCAAACTTAGCTCTGGGATGGGGAAGTTTCACTTTCGCAATCATTATAAACTGCTGTGACTCATGAGCTGAAGTCATACTGCTGGCTTTTGTAAGTAACTTCTGTACGTGTTTAGGATCTTTCAGTCCCTTTCTCAGACTCAAAAATAACCCATTAAGTTTGTATCAAATCCCAACGTAACTCTTCTAAAAGTCATTTTCCATTGCTTGAAATATCTGTCTGATCAATTGAGTGTAGTCCCTGAATAATTTTACATTTAAAAAGTACAGATAAGTTTAAGTAAACTGATTTAAGCAGGCTAAATAGCATTATTTCTGCTAAATTAAAGTATCCTCTCCTGTAATAACTCTTCCTCAATGACTTAGACTACGATCACATCACCTGTTAGCCTTCTACTGAATAAACTAAGTCTTTAAGCTTCTTAAGTCTCACTACAAGTTCCGTTTTCCAGGCCATGGCCTATTTAACTGGAAAGAGTTCAGAAACAAGTTTCCAACCCTTTAATACCAGAACAAGTTTCTTATCTCAGCAGTGTAGAATATGCACATACTAGTGTACTAGTGCTATAAGTAAAGAAGTATTTCTCTCAAGATATTTCTGAGCTTATATAGCTATAACATTGCAGTGTAGTTTGTAGCAAAAAGGCAGAAACACTTACTCAGCTTGACATGGCTCAAACAGCTAGAGCTGAACTATATCAGTCATAAGTCAGTGATCCATTTTCATCATTCAGAGCTACAAGATCTTGGATTTGGCTATACTGAATACTCGTACTTTCAAAGTGTTCACTTTAATGTGCAGTTTAAGATGTCAAGTTCTGGGCTCCCCAGTACAACAGACATGGACATCCAGCCATGTGCCACAAAGATGATAAAGGGACTGGAGCACCTGACATATGAGGAGAGGCTGAGAGAGCTGGGACTGTTCAGCCTGGAGAAGAGAAGGCTCTGGGGAAGAAACTTAGTGTGCATTAAATGACTGAATGGGGCAGGTGGGTGGAGCAGCAGTAAAACTGCCAAGCCAGACTTCTAAGTGGTACCCAGTGAGAGGACAACAGACATTGGGTACAAACTGAAACTCTGAAATTCCATTTGAACATAAGGAAACACCTTTTTACTCTAAGGGTGGTCAAATACTTGACCAGGTTGCTCAGAGGTTGCAGAATCTCCATCCTTTGAGATTCTTAAAACCTGACTGGACATAGTCCTGAGCAACATGTTCTAGCTGGCCCTGCTTTGAGCAGGGGAGTTGGACCAGAGGATCTCAAGAGGTCCCTTTCAGCCCTCTGTGATTCTGTAAAACACACTAACTCTGACTGCATTGGATATAATTTGATTAAAATTGTAGTAGTAAGGGACCTGGTCAATTTACATGCAGCTACTTTTTTTCTTTCTATAAAAAGATCTTTGGAAGATAGACTGTGAAACTCCTCACATACTCATTAGCAGTATTTCAGTCTTGTTTCAGAGGAATTGGTGCTGGTGACCTTGATATGCCGCCTCAAGTACTGCTATTGAGGAAATTCTTGCAGAGGTACCATCTTTATTGGCTGAAAAGTAGCTTTTGGACTGGGGTTTTACTGCTATTCCTGTACAGAGCATTCATAGTGGAGGCTTCTACTAAATCCTGAAGTGCTAATTCATTTCTTTTAAAAAGCTACATCTAATTATTATTTTTGCTGCCTTAACGAATATGTTATGCATCACGTTGGAATAACTACAGCAAGGAAACTATGTTTGGAGTTGCAGAAAATGATGCACACAAAGGTGCCAAATAGTCCTGTATTTATAATGTGTAACAGTCCATTATTCTTTTTATTTCAAAATATTTTGGAAGTCTCAAACAAGGCATGAGCAAAGATGTTACAATTCTAAAGCCTACACACTCATACAACAGTATCTGGAATAAAAATCCATCAAAATCCTCATCTGTACTTGCATTTTCTCATTACATTCTAGCTAACGTTATGCTACGCTTACATGTTTACTTTGAAGTAGCACTCAAATCGAGCCAAGATGCTCTTCAAGTAAGGTAAACAGCCCCGCTTATAAAAACAAATTTAGACACAACTGTGAACTTAAAGGAAGTTATCTTCCTGAGATTGTATCTTTGAATTATCAGTTCTAACTGAAATAAGCTATTTTTGAAGTTTAGTCTCAATTGAACAGTTGAGTAATTTACAGCAGGTACAAAATACCTTACACTGCATTTTGCCACACACTTACACTTAACTGCCTACCATGTGGCCACCAGACAATTTGCATCTTTTGAGGAAGTTGTTTAGTTACCTTGATTACAATGAAGAAATCCACTTACCAGTATTTTGGAAGTATAAGCACAATTAACAGAAATTCCTGTCACAAGGTAAGCCATAGTTTTCTCTGGAATAGCTTCTGGTTCTGGAATTTTTTTATAATGTTTTTCATTGATGTAGGCTTGGACCACTGTCATTCTGTTCATAGTCAATGTTCCCGTTTTATCTGAGCAAATAGCTGTTGCATTGCCCATTGTTTCACATGCATCCAGATGTCTCACCAAGTTATTATCTTTCATCATTTTCTAAGGAAATAAAAGCAGTCAACAGCTAGCCATGACCATTACTTCACATTTCAGCAATTCTCATTTAGGGTGTACAGTCTTACACAACAGTTTCAGAAGACACTCAGCCTTTAAGTTACCTGGCATCTTACAGAGGAAGAATAAGTAGCTGCCACATTCTGTAAGGATTCCTTTAAGTCTATCATGTCACAGTAAACATTTTGAACAAGGTTCATAAGTACAGTCTCAATCTCCTGTATCTACACATCACACTGACTACTGATACTAGTCAGACTGTTACGAGTTCTATATTTAGAAATAGAGAGGTACAGACTGAGCTTTACCAGATACAACATTAAAAAAAGTCTTTCTGCTTACAAGAAAGATCAAGTAAGCGATGTTACAGACTTACCCGAACATCAGATGATATATACTTCAAAGATGCTAGAGTCAGACTTAAAATCAAATACAAACTGGGAGCCTAATGTTTCAGCTACGGTAATGAGGGCTACACAAATTTCATAGGTCAAACATCGCTTTAAATTGTTTACTTAACAGGTTTGGATAGTATTTTAACCTTCAAGAGGCAGAGTAACTTCAAATGATACAATACTAAGGCCACTACTAGTTAATACTGTAAACTATTCAGTTTTAGAACACAGCCTAAACAACCATTGTCTTTACAGTTAGATTTTCAGATCAATAGCCAGTCCTAGCATGCTGACGCAATATGAAAATTAAGAGAACAAAGAGCATGAGTTAAAAAACATGCTGTATAATAAATAGAAAGCTATATGTTCTATATGTTCAGTCCTAAAGGAGAATCAATCTGGAAACTTTTGTAGTAGTTGCTTAACACATCAGTTACATAGAAGTTCCGGTTTACAGAAGAGTTTGTTATTTACAAACTCTAACACATCTATTTATTTTTAGCAAGTGCTACAATGTTATGAGTTAAAACCATTAATCTTTAGTTGGTGACAACAGGCTGTCACTGCTCACTGTTCATGTTAGTGTGTATTCAGAGATTAAGAAAAATACTGGGGCGGATTTCTTATGCAGTTCAGGGAAACAAGCAAAGTTTCTCCTCAATCTGTTACATATATGCGATGCAGCATATCTCAACTGAGATTTTACCAGTGATGAATACACCCACCTACCTTTAAGATCTGTTCCCCATCTATCCACTTACCTTAACAGAGTAAGCCAGAGATATAGTGACTGCAAGTGGAAGACCTTCTGGTACTGCCACCACCAAGACTGTAACTCCAATAATGAAGAACTTCACAAAATACTGAATATAAATTGGTGTACATTCAGCAAGCCAAGGTCTCTTCTGAACCCAGAAGGTATCAATTACAAAATATAACACAAGGATAATAACTGTGATTGCAGACATCAATAAACCTTGATAAAAAGAGAATAAACAGTTTTCAGAAATTCTCAAATATGTGGCAATACAGACTGTGGATAAGTCAAGTGCAAATACTTCTGCCTTTACAGAATTTAGTTTATAGCTAAGATTTTAAACAGGCAAGCCAGGAAACATCGACGTAGTTCTCAAAGGTGTTCCGACTTCCAATGCAAGTATTTCTTATGCATTTCACCTAGAAACTTCTAAAATCCTTTTTTTTTCCTTCCCATTTAATTGAAAAGTGTAGAACTAATTATAACAGGAGAGACCAATATATAAAGGCAATTGACTAAGCAGCATAAGAAGTGAAATAATTCAGCAGGCCTTCAACGATTGTACTGCTGACTTATTCAGCAGAGAAAGCTGCTGACAGTCTGTACCCCGCTTCCTGCTGAAGGTGGGATTAAATATGACAGGTAAGCACAGTGCTCCATGAACTGGGAGTAACTAGGAAGACAAATCAGAACTGCTGTTAGCAAGCTGAATAGCACACTTAAGACACCACAGGAAAACAGTGAAGGAAAATGGACTTTGCTGGAATAAAGGAACAGAAGTCACTGAAGTGTCAGCTCTTTATAGAAAGATCCTTCAGTGCGTGGACCGTCCCAAAGCAGCAGGACAGAAAAACGCATGCATAAAGTACAAGGGCATTATGGGTGTGTGGTGAATTACAATGGGTCAAAAGGTGCATAAAGGAAAACAAGAGCTCTTACTTATGAAAGAGGTGAAAAAATTGTTTGATAAGAAGAGTATTTTACACTAAACATACCATGGAAGCTTTATTCAATGTCTGTTAGAACAAGTTTCTCTGAAAAATTAACATTGCTATACTTAACTATGGAGTGCTAAAGCTAAAAGTTTTATTGCTTTGTCCTCCCATAACTGTCTTATGACATAGATGCTGAAGTCAGCCCTTTTTGAGCTGTGGGATGAGCTACAAGACTTCTAGAAGTTCCTTCTAGCTTAAGTCTTTCAACAATTCTACATGTGCCAAAATAAATCCCGAAATATTTGAATTAAACCTCTACATACTAGATAACATAGCCTAAAATTTACACTGAACTTCATTGTTAATTTAGTCTACTTTCAAGAAGCAACAGTTTATCAAATGTTCTGACAAGACAGCTGAATATTAGCCAATAGAAGAGTAACAGAAGCTAAAGGACAGTAGAAAGTCAATAAAAATGTTACATATCAGCGAGGCATATATTAAGTGGAAATTCCTAAGCCTCTGGAAGTACCAGAGATAACCTGGTCAACCCTACGACATTTTCCAGACTTCAGTCAATTTCTGGTTCCCTAGGTACATCACTAAATGCTGTATCTTATCTAAAAACATCTTTCATAACAGTTGTCCAATGTCATGAAGCCGGAATTTTTTCTCCCAGAAGCTGACACTCTAAAGCCTGAATCTATTTAAATCAAGGAAAAATAAAAGCCATCCACTTGACACAGTCTGAAAAGCCACCAGCACACTCTGGCACAATTGCATACTTACATGCATTGGAATTTTGCACTTAAAATAATCAAACCAGTCAAGGCTAGCTACTTAAGTTATCCCCTCACAAACTATGCATGTTCTAACTTTATTCAAACGTGTGACATCAACATAATAGGAAGGTACTGATACATCATACCTGCTTTGCCAATCTGAACTGCAAGCTTTGTAAGTTTGCCTTGGAGAACCGACTTTTCTTTCTTTGGCAAATTTGCTCTCTTCTTGTCTTTCTCATCTCCATCCCCACCATCCTCACTCTTCAGTGGTTGCATTTCCATGGCTGCACCATCCTGAGCTTTAGCTAGAAGTTAAGATCAAATAAAGTTTAGCCATTTGGGAGTCCCCAAAACTCAATGATACTTAAAAAGCTTAATAACACCAGGCTCCACTAAACACCAGTACTGCACAGTACCTTGTATCCAGAGATGCCATACTGCACGTGAATATTTAAACAAGTGTATTGGGTATGGGTGCCCAGGTGCTGGCAGCAGGGGAGCTGCAGCCTGTGGAGAAGACCACGGTAGGGCAGGTTGTCCCCCTGCAGCCCATGGAGCACCACAGCGGAGCAGATATACACACTGCAGCCCATGGAAGACCCCATGCCACAGCAGGCAGATGTGCCCTGAAGGAAGCTGCAGCCTTGTGAAGGGCCCATGCCGGAGCAGGCTCCTGGCAGGAGCTGTGGCCTGTGGGAGACCCATGCTTGTGCAGTCTGTTCCTGAAGGACTGTGCCCTGGCGGAAGGACCCACATGGGAGAAGTTCATGAAGGACTATATCCCGTGGGAGGGCCCCCAGGATGGAGCAGGGGAAAAGCATGAGGAGGAAAGAGCAGAGACAAGCGTTATGAACTGACAAAAAAAACCCATTCCCCATCCCCCTGTGCTGCTCCTCAGAGGGAGGAGGTAGAGGAGTCAGGAGTAAAGTTGAGCCTAGAAGGAGGAGGGGGTGGGGGGAAGGTGGTTTTAGTTGTTTTTGTTTCTCACCATCCTACTCTATTTTTAATTTGCAATAAATTAATCTTCCCCAAGTTGAGTCGGGTTTGGCCGTGAAGATAATTGGTAAGTGATCTCCCCATCCTTATCTCAACCCACAAGCTTTCATTCTATTTTCTGCCCTATCCTGCTGAGGAGGGGGAGTGAGAACCTGCATTTACCTTTGTTACGGTTTTCAACAGCTCCATCTTGCTTTTTACCTGTTGGAGAGGGGAACAGGTTATGTTTTAAATTGGCTGTGCAGAGTTCATTTCAGTGTTTACATTATATATAATACATACATTACCATATGCTGAAACAAGCAACTGCATTTTTAAAAAAAGTGAAGAACAAACTGGAGACAGAGGGCTGACATAACTGAGGCTTTAAAAGTGTAAGTCAACTCACAGAAACAGCTCACATGAGTTTTTTGGACTTTACTTTTCCCCATACAAGATTGCTGCAGTGTTATGCTACCATAGTTAACTTTGCACAATTACTGATACAGACATCTATTACTTGTGAGGAAAACTTTTAAAAGGCTTGCCTAAACATTTTTCTAGGAAAGAAATTTGTGACATTAAAGTGTTTCTGGTGGCCTCATGTTCTTCCAAGACTTGGCAACTGTATCTGACTACTACTGTAAATGAACTGTAGGATCTTACTTCCAGAATCAGTGCTTTTGTACAACATTGCAGAAGCTACTGTAGTATAAAATATTTATAAATCCACACCAAAGCTTAATGGAGGTACAGCACTGGATTACTGGATCTATGCTAACCCTATTTACGCAAGCATGACCATAATCTGTTGGCAACATACCAATATTACACCACAAAGAATAGTTCAAGTACATAATAAAATATCACTCCTACCTCTGTTCAGAAACAGAGTTCAACAAGAGATCATAAAGAAGGACAGTGAAATAATGAAAGAAATTGAGTGAAACATCAAAGGTAACTAGAAGACTGACACATCATGTGCAGCTTATTGGGGCCAGGGGGCACACTACTTTTTTTTGTTTGGGTTTTCAGATAAAAAGGTTTAAGTACTACCTTGAGCAAGTGACAAATTTTTCTCCTAAGTAGAGAAAGCAAGGGTTATAGTTACTATTTGCAATAACCTGAAATGAAAGCACAAAATTGAGGAACTTAGAACAAAACCCAGAATTTTTCAGTCTCACTGGTAATTCATTAAGTCTTCAACTTCGGTTATGTAGACTGAAATGTATGAGTACTCAGGTAGAGGAAAATCAAATTATCAAGCAGCCTGTCTGGCATGACATTTAGTACCTTCACTACATTATTATTGTAGACAGTCTGATTTCTATATGTAAGATTTCCCCCTGAGCATCCTCAGAAGAGCTGAGAAGAAAAAAAAAAAGCATGGTCACCTTCTCCAGAAGATGCCACTTCAGACTTCTTAAGGACTCCTCATTGTCTCCTAATTTGTTCTTTCCTAGTTCTTTCCTAGTATTTGTTCTTTCCTAGTTCTCCTTTCCCTCTTACAAGAGCAATGTTCTACACTTGAGTTACTTCTAACTCCTTGCATATATGCTTGCTTTCACTCTGAACCAAGCCATACACAGCCAACTAAAAATAGCCACTTTAATCTCCTTAACATTCACAGAGAAGCTAGTTTAGTTTAACCTGAGTTTTACCAAGGAGAATCTTATCAGGCACCTAACTTAAGGGAAAGAGGAAGTTGTCTATCTTGGGAGACAAAAAAAACCCCATAAGTGTTCAGGCCCTGCGATACACCAAAACACTACTTGTCAAAAAGACTTCTGCTTATAGAATAGTAAACACTGGCAGAATATTAATAAAAGCTATAATCTTCTTCATATCTCCTGTAGCAGCTGGTACTGTTGCTTGCTTTCCTCCTCCTTCTTCTGTAAGGGAAAGAGCAAAGGATGGAAACTGTTCCACACTAATCCCTGGAAGCGTTGCAGGTCAACTTTTACTCTTCACTACCACACTTGAGCTTGAAACTAATTTTGAACTTTCAATTCTTCTTGTAACAATTCTTGTAACTTACTTCTGAAGAAACTTACTATAAGTTTCAAGAACAGTCAGAACTGTAAAGTATTTGTGGATTAGGACAAGAAGACAAAAAGCACAGTTCAATCCTGATTCTGCACAGAGCACACATTTCAACAACTGCCTCTTTAATTTGAAGGCACTGAGATTCCTAAGCACATTTCTGTATGGCTTTCCATTTATGGCTTTCCATTACTGTTTCATATTCCTCTGATGAAAAAGTGTATTTTTCTGCCAAGAATCTTCAGACTCAGTTCCATCCAGTAGACCTCACAACAGTTTCTACAAAAATTTTTGCTGTGGTGAAGCTCAGTCCTGAACATGCCTTGTGAGAGCTAGTATCAAAACATTACTGGTTAAGATTTCTAAGCTTTGATTCTCAGGATAAAGGCTATGGCTTAGATAAGTGACCTTATAATTTGAGCTACTGAGCAAGTCATTCAGAATAAGGATAGCCCATTTCACATTTCACAGAAGGGCTCCAAAATGCTCTGGGTTACAAGCCCCTCATCCCACCAAAAATAAAGTTTACAGAAAAGTGCCACTACGGATCTGCCTTGTGTATATATCTGAGCATTCAAAGTTTCAGCTCTGGAAAAAAAGGAGTGGCAGAAGAACCTGTCTGCTCACCTTTATCAAAATCAGTCTTGTATATGTTTAAGATATCCACAAACTCAGCAGTATCAATGATACAAGCTTTTCCCCTCCAAGCGTCATAGAAGAACTCCCTATACAGGACATTTTCTATCTGTCAAAATCAGAACTAGATACTTATTATGTTGAGTTATTGGTAATAGTCTGTTCGCCATAAACAAATATTTGCTATGAATGTACTTTGAAGTTACACAAGATGGCAGTTTCACAAGTTATACATAGTATGGCTGGCTACGAATTGTAAACTTTCCAACATCTAATTGATCAATGACATCTGAAGTTTAATTAAAAATCCACGTGACAAGAGTTATTAGTAGTGGTGTACTCTCAGGTCACTGGACCTGAGGTTTTTTTCCTCTGAAACCTACCGAAACTATGAGGTTTTAAACAAAAAAGATTTCTGGCTCCAGGTGACTAGAACATGTTTTTATATAGTCACTCCAGTAACATTCAGGAGTTCACTCCCCAGGGATTTAAGATTATTATGCCTACTTTTCTTGTCCTTCTTCTCTTTTTCCTTCTCTTTCTCCTCTTCATCTCCTCCAGCCCCAAGTAAGGTAAAGATGATTCCAGTCTGAGAGTTCACACCTACAGCAGTAACTACCATTCTTCCAGAGCCTTCCATCACATGTGTACCTGAAAGATTGAATCAGGTTTTCCACTGAGACTTGAGCATTTATATGGCAGAGCACAAAGGAAATGAGTTCTCAAACTTCACATTGACGAAACCATAAAATGTGTATATATGCCACTGCGTTCCCCTAGAGCTTTAATTGTCAAAACTACCTGGAAAATAAAAGCATAAGCAACTACATAAAATGTTTGTCAGTTTTAAGAGTCTGCTCACTTTGACAAAGTTTTCTACTAGTTGCACTGTTTTTGGATACTTTTAGGAGTTAGCCTAGATAAGGTTCAGTTTGCCAGATTTTAACCTCAAAATTTTAAATAACCAGTTTGGCCCCAGAAACAAACCACTTTCTTCAAGAATTATCAAATGTTACACACCTGACAGCAGCATAGGATCTCTGTCCAGAGATTTCTTAACATGATCAGATTCTCCAGTCAGTGAGCTTTCATCAATTTTGAGGTCATTTCCTTGAATAAGTACACCATCGGCCGGTAAAAGATCACCTACGAGAGATCACTGGGTATGTTGACTGCAGTTGCTTTTTTAAAAATAAGAGAAAGTTCAACTTTAAAAAATATGTTTACCATATTTAACTTGTGCAATATCTCCAACAATTATGTCAGCTACTGGTATTTGGATGACTTGGCCACCTCTGATAACTGTGAATTTCTGTTCTTGTTCAATACGGCTCTGCAATCCCCGAAATTGCTTCTCTTTACTCCAGTCATTGAAAGCTGTTACTAATACCACACAAACTACAGATAGGAGGATTGCTGCTCCTTCAATCCAACCTGCTTCAGATTCCTCCTCCTCTTCACCAACATTTACTGATCCACATACTGTAGAAAACAGGTTTTAGATGTAAGAAAGTTCACATAGATAGTTATTTCAACAACAAAAAAGTTTTGCCAAACAGAAGAAACTACTAACAGTTGCTAAACATTTTCTGTGCTAGCCTTGTTTGCAATTTTACATTTATTTTCAGTAAGGGTAACACACAAACAAGCTAAACAACTTGAAAGCTAGAGCAGCTCAAGGAAGTTAAACCACCTAGAATTTACATCCCTGCTTATCTGAACACAAGAGAAGTCAATACAGAAAGTTACCTGTCCTTGTTATGTTGTTAAAAGACGGCATAAGAATGCCAGACTAGACAATTAGTTAACCACTTTCTGCTTTCTCAACATTTCCCACTTTGCCTTTATCTTAACAAGCCAGATATCATTGCAAAAATTCATTTCAATGAAAGCCAGATCCCTTCATCTTCCATTTAGAATTATAAATATAGCTTCATTTCTTAAATCAGAAAGTTACTAGTGTCATATTGCAAATCAAGGGAAATTTAAGACTTGCTGACTCCCCAAAGAAAGCACATGACCGCAAATTATAAATTGCTTAAATATTTGAGGCAAAGCTAAAAAAACCCACTCGCACAGAAACATAACAGGACCTAAGACAAGTCCTTGTTCCTGCTGCTTGCGCTTTACCTTTGGCATTGTTTTGGTTAGAATGCTACCAGATCATGACCAGGGAAATCTCATGTTACCCTTTTAAGGCAAGCTAGAGTTCTACTAGTGTTGTCTCAATTAGGAACAATAAGCTGCTTTTCCACTGACTTACTGTCTCCCATCAGATTTACAGTATAGGCATGTTGGACCAGGAAAGTCAGTAGTATAATACAGGTAGAGACCTACTTTTTAAAAAGTTTACTTACGTGATTCATTTCCTCCTGGAGGCTGGTAAAAAGAAAGGCCCAAGGATACTACCGCTGCAATTTCTAATATAATTAGTGTAACGTCCTGTAGTGCTTCCCATACTAACTGAAGAAATGTTTTTGGCTTTTTAGGAGGTATAAAGTTCTTCCCAAAAACTGCTTCTCTCCTTTCTATATCTGCTGGATTTCCACTTAAACCTATTTAATAATAAGACAAAGAGACACTTATTTGCATTTCACCCTCACATTAGAAGTGATTGAGGTTTCCCATTCATGGAGTCAAGTCCCACTCCATATTTCAGTAACAATACTGAAAAGACATATCTCAAATATAATTACATAAGCATTATCCTTAAATCAGAGTCACTATAGAAAACCAGCTATATTTTACAGTTCACACTTTGCCAATAGAAAGCAAGCTGATGGTCTACCTACTTGCACTTAATATGGCATAGCAACAGAATAATAGTAGCAGACATACCTTCGTACAAAGTAAACAAGTTTGCAAGACAAGATCATTAGTAGAGTTACTACTATCGAGACTGAGTAGCACCATGCAGCTTTAGCAAGACCACAGCCTGTGAAGCCAGCTCTGGTTCCCACTGTAGGGATTCTGTATTCAGAGATAACATCCTAGGACCCTACAATTAATTTAACATTTATAATGAAATATTTAATATAATTAATAATATAAAATACTATAAACATTATATTTGTGTATTACTTCATTATGATATAAAATACTATAAAAAGCTGGGGAAGCTCTCCAGGCATCATGTGGAGAAAGGCAGCCACTTAATGATGCTGCTTCTGCCTGGACAGCAGTTGTTTGCTCTTCTGAAGCTTCACTTTCTATCTCCTCTCACACAGAGAGTGCCCATATTTAGCACTGTGCAGGGTCTGTCACCTCAGTTTTGTACCTATCTTCTTTCTTATGGCATATTTCTTTCAGTCTTCTTCTGTCTCAACTCTTGTACCATCCTTAAGAGACACTAGCAAGCAAGAGTGAGGGGCCTTCACTAAAAGACACTGCATGCTTCAAGAGTTAGCCAAGTCCTTAAAAATAAAGGAACACCAAGTATATTCAGTGCAAGGTCATGCACTCATGGTCTTCCTTAAGTACACCTCCTGTTTACTCCTTCAACAGTTTCCAGCTGCCTATCCTACCATTCACAATTTAAGCCACTAGCTCATTTTTCAAAGCAAAACAGTCAAACATCCAGCCATGTTCAGAGCAAAGGTCTGGATACTTCAACCATATTGCTCCCAAGGTTATGATCAGCACCCTGCTGAAGGGCAACAATTTTCCTAGTAGCAGGCTTTTTAGTAGTTAACCCAACTGCTTAGTGATAAAGGCATTGCAGACATGCTAGGTAATCAATAAGAACAGCAACAACTCCAACTGGCTTTCATAAACAGGGTATTTAACACCTCTAACAGACATTTTCCTAGAACCATCACATGATATTTCAAGGCACTTTGCAAAGACTACTGAACTGCAAAGCTCAGTTTTAAATGCTAACAACTGCTATGTAATCACTTAACTGAAAAGCAAAATATTATGTGCAGATTTTTTCAGAAGTGAAACAAATTAAACATACTCTTCGTGTATATAATAACTTAGATTTATTCTAACACTCTTAGATTCACCTTGAATTCATGGCTTTGGAGGTTTAATACAAAGGAGCAATTTTACTGGTTAGCCATAACACTATGCTTCTTGAAGTTCAAGCTTTGAGGTGCTTACTTTCACTCTCAACTCAACGAGCACTGCAAGACCATTTTGAAAAATCAAGCTATACGAGAGGATCTAGAGAAACTCAGGACTGCTTGGCCATTCCAAAAGGCTGGACCACATTGCTATTTTGCAACAGGTACCATTTCTCTCTTCCTTTTAGCATGGCAGAGTTTAGAAAATTATTTACATAGTGTCAGCAGCACCACTTTCCTCCTTCCTTCAGAGGGTACCAGGATGCAGAACATCAGAAGTATACAGCAATGGTCTTTGAAGAATGAAAAGCGTTTTTCAACAAGGGTATATAAAGTCAAGCTACTATCAGAACCATTTAGTAAAGATTAGTAAATAAGCCCAAAGACAAGAAGCACTTGTATTTTTAGTATTCGCCATAATACACCATGCACCATTACTGAACTTGGTACATTTACCACACAGCTGGCAATTACATAGAATCATTATGGTTGGAAAAGACCTCTAGGATCACCTAGTCCAACCGTCAACCCAGCACCTCCATGCCTACTAAACCATGTCCTGAAGTGCCACGTCTACACGTTTTTTGAACTCCTCCAGGGATGGTGACTCCACCACCTCCTCTCTGGGCAGCCTGTTCCAATGCTGGACAACCCTTTCAGTAAAGAAATCTTTCCTAATGTTCAATCTAAACCTCTCCTGACGCAACTTGAGGCCATTTCCTCTTGTCCTATCACTTGTTACATGGGAGAAGAGACCAACCCCCACCTCTCTACAGCCTCCTTTCAGGTAGTTGTAGAGAGCAATAAGGTCTTGCCTAAGCCTCCTTTTCTCCAGACTAGACAACCCCAGTTCCCTCAGCCACTCCTCATAAGACTTGTTCTTCAGACCCTTCACCAGCTTCATTGCCCTTCTCGAGGCGCTGGAGCGTGTCCAAACGTCTCTCTTGTAGTGAGGGGCCCAAAACTGAACACAGTATTCGAGGTGCGGCCTCACTAGTGCCAAGTACAGGGGCACGATCACTTCCCTAGTCCTGCTGGCCACACTATTGCTGATACAAGCCAGGATGCCATTGGCTTTCTTGGCCACCTGGGCACACCGCTGGCTCGTATTCAGCCAGCTGTCGACCAGCACCCCCAGGTCCTTCTCTGCTGGGCAGCTTTCCAGCCACTCTTCCCCAAGCCTGTAGCGTTGCATGGGGTTGTTGCGACCCAAGTGCAGGACCCAACACTTGGCCTTGTTGAACCTCCTATAATTGGTCTCGGCCTATGGATTCAGCCTGTCCAGGTCCCTCTGCAGAGCCTTCCTACCCTCAAGCAGATCAACACTCCTGCCCAATTTGGTGTCATCTGCAAACTTACTGAGGGCGCACTCAATCCCCTTGTCCAGATCATTGATAAAGATATTAAACAAGACTGGCCCCAACACAGAGCCCTGGGGAACACCACTTGTGACAGGACACCAACTGGATTTAACTCCATTCACCACAACTCTCTGGGCTCAACCATCCCGGTTTTTACCCAGCCAAGAGTACACCCGCTCAAGCCATGAGCGGCCAGCTTCTCCAGGAGAATGCTGTGGGAGACAGTGTCAAAGGCTTTACTAAAGTCTAGGTAGACAACATCTACAGCCTTTCCCTCATCCACTAGGCAGGTCACCTGGTCGTAAAAGGAGATCAGGTTGGTCAAGCAGGACCTGCCTTTCATGAGCCCATGCTGGCTGGGCCTGATCCCCTGGTTGGCCTGCACATGCCTGTTGGGCGCCCTCAAGATGATCTGCTCCATAGTTTTCCCTGGTACTGAGGTCAGGCTGACAGTCCTGTAGTTCCCCAGATCCTCCTTCTGGCCCTTCTTGTAGATGGGTGTCACATTGGCAAGCCTGCAGTCATCTGGGACCTCCCCTGTTAACCAGGACTGCCTATAAATGATGGAGAGTGGCTTGGCAAGCTCCTCTGCCAGCTCCCTCAGTACTCTCGGGTGGATCCCATCCGACCCCATAGACTTGTGAGTGTCCAGGTGGTGTAGCAGGTCATTAACTGCTTCCTCCTGGATTATGGGGGGTTTATTCTGCTCTCCGTCCCTGTCTTCCTGCTCAAGGTGATTAATTCCCTAGGGATAACTGGTCTTACTATTAAAGACTGAGGCAAAAAAGGCATTAAGTACCTCAGCCTTTTCCTCATCCTTGGTGGCAATGTTCCCCCCCTGCATCCAATAAAATAAATACCATAGTTCACAACCTACAGTCCTGAGGTCAAAACTGCTGCAATTATATTGTTCATTATGTACCTTAACTAGGGTAATTTATTTTAAAAATATTAGGCAAGGGACTATTTAAAGCTTCATATACAAAATTTATTAGAAATCTAGAAGTAGAAGTTACTAGACAATCAAAATTATGTAGACTTGTGGAAATATTGATGGTGGTCCATCTCTCCAGAATACAGGAAGGACTTTTGCTACCACAGATATGTCAAACATTCATTTATTCACATTTGTACACATGTAAAGGACATAATAAACATTAAATACTAAGCAGCAAAGTCTGCTCAGCATCTTTCTTTTAGTAATACTGGTAAAGAACAGTTCCCATTTCTTATTTCAAATCAGGTAGGTCTGATCCACATTTTGCCTGAAAACAGACATTACCTTACATTGTCAACAGCTTCAAAGCAAGTAATTATACAAGCTGAACTCATCCACTGTGTAGCATTTCGGAACTACCTATACATTTGCTGTGAAGCCACTGGTAATTACGCAAGTCAGCACTTCATATCATAAAGAAAGCTTCTGAGTAAGAAGAAGTGTCATAGGGCCTTGCAGGTGTACACACAAGATTTGAGAGCTAGAACTAGTGTAACACGTAGCTGTTTTCTTCATAGATCTTGCTTCGATTTTCTCTATTAGGAATGTCTCCATTTCTATACTTACAACTTGAATTTGACAAAAGAAGAGACCTAGTTCTACTTTTACAAGAGCTCTCCAGTACTACCTCCGAGAAATTTACAGCAGCTTACCTGACAGAAAGGCTGGTTCTCTAAAGATTCATGTAGTGATTTAGAACCAACACACCTTTGTGGAGGACACTGCTCTAACTCATCTTACTTAACCTTTTCTGAGCTAATTATCATGTTCGACTGTTGAGGCCTTGCTGTGTTTCTGAGCTGGTCTCACACTTAAAAAAAAAAGATGGCACCCTTTTATCAAGTTGGTGATTGTATTTAACTGATTGCAGGACAGTATATCTAAATGTCAAATCCTTTTGAAAGGGAAAGGCTTTGATCACACAGTCCTCAGTACAGCAGAGCCAATCTGCAGGAAAGGGCATCTAACCCTTTCTAGTTTTAGTATGCTGACACTCATCGTGCCCATGTGTCAACCTGCTTGTTACATTAAGGGACATGCAGTGAATCCTGCAGTATACCAGGTATTTAGTGCTTAGTGCATCATGGCTGTCTACAATCGCATGTCCACCTAGCTTGCAATAATAATGGGCCTTAAACTTTGCAGATTACTGTAAAACAGGATTCAACTCTCAGTTCAGTTCCTGATTGTAGAAAACTACAGCCCTTTTCACTGAGAAAGGAGACTGCCTTTCAATACTATGCAACAGGTCAACAGGGTAACGAGAGACTACTGCTCCTATCTAAGAGGTGTTACACTGCTTGCACACAGCAGTGCTTCACACACATGCACTAAACTTTACAACTCCGTTGATGCTGAGGAACAGAAGTTTGCACTCCTCCTGTTTTACAAATTTCTTCTTCAGCCTAAAACTGGTCTAATCCCATTCAGTGACAGGTCAGGCATGAGAGCTGGCTACTTTCAGTTTGGTAAGAGGAACCCAGTTCATGTACCGAAATAATTTCAGGAGTCTGGAAATCAGAAGTCTGGCTTCAAAAGCAGACCAAGCCAAAACATGCTAAATGCAGATGTACCCAGAGACACCTTACAGCATTAGTAGGCTGTTCTTGATCCAAGGAGACAAACCTTTCCATAGCATTTCTGAAGAACAGAAAGCAACAGCTCTCCAGGATTAAGACAGCAGGTACTTTACTGCCACCAAGATGACACCACATTGGTTAAAAGCTATGCAAGTGCTTAAATGCAGAGACACCACAATTTGCCAAAATCTTGATTTTGGTACTTCTCAATCACTACCAACAACAGGACTTCACATTAAGTTTGAGTTAATGTTAGATAAAAATATGCAACGCATTTGTACAGGATACTACAGTTTAGATATCTTAAGATATCTTAAGACTTGCATCTTTCTTTCACAAATTAAAGCTTATAGCTTTCATTTATATTGGAAATGAGTAGTAAGAGAGGGACAGATCTTAAGGAAAACTTCTGGAAAGCTCTCAGGAAGGAGACTTGATACTTTTATTTCCTTCTTCACATTTGTACAGTCTCTCTTGGAGTAATAACTCTACAGAGCAAAAGCATCAGGTAGCCGCACTTCACAGAATGCCATCAAGTCCAACATGGCAAAGACTTCTTTAAAGATGCTTATTTCTAGTGAATAAGATTGTGTGATTACTTTGCAAACCTTCTACGAACAGTGACAGTACCTCTTAGTGCCTAAAGCTGTATTGATAGTTATTTTGTACAGTTAAAATTAAATCTACAGAAATACTATAGATCTAAAAACTATATTCTGCTATTAAGAATTCAATGTAGTACAAATAGAAAACAGAATTCACCAGTTTTAAAAATTGTTGCATTAGGGAATACAAGAACTAGGTAGCAACACAGAAGCATTAATAAGCCCTGCCTTAGACTATTGAAACTGTGTTCTACAACAGCATGATCTGAATTGTGAACTATAGGTTATATGAGCTATTCACAAAACTTACACTTTCACAGTAAGTTAAACATTGCTAGGGTGCATTGCTATTTCATATGTGGATGCCTACGTCAATGAACTTTATTCCAAAGTGCAACTTCACCACTAATCCAACATCTCACATGCAGTTAGACCAATTGAAAAAAACACTCTTGCTTACTTATTACCATTTAATATCTCTGCCTTATTTTATTAAACCAATATTTTATTGTAGTAACTGAAATACTTCTATAAACTTTCTTACATTAAAAAAATTAGTTTGCTTGACTAAGGTTTTTCCTGAATGGAGTTTTGTCAATAATAGTGTTAAAATTGACTTACCTTCATTTGGTGAAGTTTTCAATTTTGTACAGATGCCATGTACATCTCCATAGCATTCCTGTATTTTATGCAGTGCATCTGTGGCTCGAAGTTCCATAAGAGAACGGAGTTCTGCAAGAGTAACTCCAAAATCTCCATGATTAGCTTCTTTCACAGCATTTTTTACACCACTATATGCAACCGAGTTGTTTGCCATATCACCCATGATGCGTGCAGTCTTTAGTGTAGACAGTTTCCAGTAAGGAACAAGATTTCAACTTAAAATATTTCCAAAAGGAAAAGAAATCCTTTGGGTATGAAGACAGTCAGGAGAGCAGACACATCACCCAAGTAAGAGACCCCGTCTGGAGAGATATCTTTGAAGTTGTCCCATGGCGCGTTCTGTTCCCCAAGCCAAATGGCATGTACAGTCTAGGGAAAGAATAAATATACATTCAGTTACATAACAGCTATACTGAAATACATTGTAAGACAACCTTACTCTTTGTATTGAGGTTACAGAACAAAAGGACAATTTCTTCATATTTCTTATAACATTTCTAGTTGGCATTCAACTGGCAAGAATGACGAGGCATAAAATGGATGTTTCCCATCCCAAAATAACCTTGCATTATTATACTTTAAGTCATTAACTTCTTAGAACAGCTGTTGCCTTTAAGTCTTGCATTTTGCTTGGTATAGCCATATGGTTCATCACCAAGAGGAAACCTTTAAAAACACCTGGAAGTAAATCTTTTTCCAGGGAAATGGAGTTTGGAGCATCCACCACTGATGTCACATGGGCTAAGGACATGCTCAAGTTAAAAATCCTGACTTTTCACGGAAGCTTTCACCTCCGAGTTTGGGATGAGCAAGCTTTTGTGTGTTCCCATGAATTCATTTGTGCAAATCTCAAGGAAAACAGTTTCAACACTAAGTTAGCCCACGCATGAAGTACTGTTGTAGCGCAAGTAGGAGTATATCTTCAGGCAGACCTAGGTCTTAATGCATTTTCATGTCCAAACAGTTTTAGCCCCCCTCCAGCCCATTCCATCACAACTCAAGCCTCCCACAGTATCTACATTTAATTCTTTGAACAGAGGGGAAAATTGCACACCACCACCTTCCTACAGAAGGGATAGAGAGACTAAGAGCAGCTCTTCCATCTGATTATCAGAGCACTGTAGCTGAGAAATTAACATCTACCCACAGGATTCTTAACCTGCAAAGGCACTCTATTTACTTCCCACTCAGCTGACACATCTTGCATGTACACATGTATCTACACAACAGTATAGTGAACACACAAACACTTCATGCTTACATAAAGATCTGCTGTGTGCAGAAGACAGAATTCCGATCGTGTAAGTCAGCTTTATTGACATAACGGGGCACGGTGAGCACAAGTAACAATATATTCCCCCACGAAACATTATGACTGCCAGGCTCAGATGAACAATAACTTGGACACTTCCACGTCAACAAGACCCTCAGGTCTCATATGCCTAGCAAAGGCAAACAGTTACCACTGACTGCATTGCTTTACAAAGGCAAAGAATCAAATAGCAAAGAAAAGATTTCTGGCTATTGCCCTGCCAGATTAGAGGACTGTTCAGCTGAACCACCATGTCTATGTTGAGGTCCAGGTATAAGCACCTAACTACCAGAAATTTAAGGTCTTGGTTCTAGGAAAGTCTCAGTTCTCTTCTCTGGAAACAATCAGCTTCAGCTACAGTCAATCTACTGTTTTAAGCACCGTGCCACAGTACTGCATTTGCACTGAAGACAACCACTGATGCTGAAAGACCCTGAAGTGATGTCACCCGACCACAAGTGACAGTCCCATCTCCAGCAGAACTACAACCACTCTTCTCTTCCTATCAGTAGGAGATTCTGAGAAAAGCACTGTCTATGGCTGTTTTCTGGAGACTGACAAAAAGCATAAAGCAATCAATATGCATAAAACTTCAACATCCTATAACATCAACAAGGTACCTAATTGAAAAATCCATTCTAGTTCATCGTTTTCTCTTACTTGCAAAAAAAAAATATTACAACAGTTGAATAGTCCATGACAATGATGTTAACCTGCATGCTAGGATGCAGTTTTGATTAACACACATTCTTCAGATAACTATAATGTGTTCTGCTAGAGTATCCTGTAAATGAAGAAATTCATGCAAATCATGTACAAAAGAGTGCTCTTTAAAGCCACACCACATCTTTAGCTAATGCCCAAAAGCTGGATGCTGTTGGCCAACTAGTAGCCTAGGAGGATTTATCAATTGGCATCTGATCACAAGCTATGACAGTTTAACAGGAAGCAGATCAGGCAAATGAGTTTGTATAGCTATGGAGAAGATGGTAATTAGGCAAAAATAGACCAAGCAGAATGCCCCAGAACTAATTACATAAATCTTGATTCAATTTTAATTAAGAAAACCTCTGTTCAAGCCTCTAGCAGGAGCCCTGTACTTGAGACCCAAATACACCCAATTCCAAGTACAGACATGAGGTTAGGAAAAGCTACAGCTCCAGTCACTGCTCACTTGGCATTGAAAAGCTTTGAGACTGAATGAATACTGGGCCAGGGCTAGACTTGCTTTCATGTGCAAGTAATCTTAAGAGCAATAACATTGCTTAATCATAGCTCACTGTGCTTTGCACTCCAGTTCTATCTCTCTATGCATCTAGATTCATTTTTGTTAAGACATAATAGTCCAATGATTAGCTATTACTAACAGTTTATACTGAAAGGGGTTCTCAGATGTTCTGAAGTACCTCAATGGTGTCCTTATGTACCAACGGACCCTTAGGGTTCACATTTAAGTTCAATAAGCTTACATTAACACTACAAAAGCAGTGCGGTTCTGCAGATCCCCTCTAGTAGTGTTACAGACTATTTGGCACATCCACGTTAGGAAATAGCTCTGGAAAACTGAGAGGAACAGTATGAAGACTCTTCAAATTCTTAATACTGAGCAAGAGCAGTTTTGCTCCAAATCATAAAAACTTGGTTAAATATTAGCAATTGTTACACCAAATCAGACCAGAAAGAATCTGCTCCAGTAGCCCATTTTTACCAGGCATTTCAATGGACAGTACAAAAGCTTTGACACATAGGTACAGAATGGACTTAACATAGTTCCTTTGCTGATTTGTACAGAAAAAAAAATCTCACTACAAATTTCTTTAAGAAATATCCTTAATGCAGTTTGATGTCAAACCTTGCAACGTTCAATTGCTTCCTGTTACAGCAAGTTCCAACAGTCCACTTTTGTAACAAAGTGGCAATGTGTAATGAAACTATAAACAGTGAAATTCAAGTATCATAAAAGAAAGTATATTTTTAAGCTACATAGATCATCTACAAATATTTATCTCTTCAACTAGTGGAATATTTTATTTGTTTTGACCAGTGTTCCAGTTCTCAACTCAATTCTTGCAGCAGCCATTTGAGATGTTGAGTAGCATGAGCTCTGAAGCATTATAGTTAAAAGCAACTCACTTCAAAGTTCCAATCTGCTAATATCTCAAATTTTAAATTCAAGAAACAGTTATCATAACTAAAAGTCACTTATACACCATTACTGAAGTTCCAGCTTATTTAAAGTTTAATTTAGTTGAAGTTATGTTAGTGTCCAGCTTAACCAAGCTGCACACAAGATGATTAAAAGTAGCCTGTCTTTCATTAGGCACATCAACTTTTGGATAATCCTTTGTTTACACCCTGAGACTAGGAGCAACTTTAAAGCTATTTTCTGTCACACTCAAATGACTAAAAGTCAGGCACTGCAGAGGCACCATACAGTAGCAGCACATAGTCTCATAGGCAGGATTTAGATATTTGTGGAAACCTCTCTGAAAAGACCCTGCTGCTCTATGACTGTAATAGTGTCACTGAAATACCATGTCATCATGGCTGCCTATGAGGAGTACTGCATCTTGAATTCCTTACCCAAATCAAATTGGTACTTACTGCTAAATGAGTATGTTTTGTTACCAAAGACAATAATTCAAAACCATAACCCATGAAACAAAGGTTAGACAATTTCACCCGTGTTAAGTCTGACAACCTCACCAAGCCTCTGTAGTTAGACTGGACTAACTAAAAGGACAAGGTCTAAACAGAAGTCTACATGTAGAGATGTTTACCAAAGCACGAAGAGACTACAGATTACAACCCTATTTAGTGCCACCAGAACATACTGTGTTGACTAAGCTAGCAGGAGCTATAACATGTTTCTTGAAGTGTTCTTGTAACAACACTTCAAATCTAAACCCATGTTAATCCCCTCCATCCCAAAAAGCAGCTACTGTTGAGGCAGCCCTGAACATTAAGCATGCTTCAAAAAGGACTCCAGAAATAGTCCTTCATAGGTGAAAATATTTAGTAATTAGTAATTTAGTATTTAGTAATTCCCTCTATTTGGAAGAAAGCTATAATCTGTGTTCTACATTGATTAAAATGAAGGCTACCTTGAAGTGATAGTTTGCAGTGGTCACACACTGACAATGAAATGTGAACAGCAGAGTTTAAGAGTGGCATAATTACTATTGCCCAGATGCACACGACCTAGCATACCTTAGACACCTACCCAAGCCCTTCCTATTATTGAATTTGCATTTAATACTTGCTTCACCAACCTACAGGAAATGCATTTTAATATTAACAAAATTAAATCTTAAAACACTTAAGCAAACTCACACCTCAAGAGTCAAAGCTCCAGCAATTACATATCCTGTGTCATTCAATTTACTTTACACATCTGCTTGAACACTATACATTCAGATATTAAGCATTAGCTGGTACTAGCATTTGACCTTCAACAACACACTAAAGCTGGTTTCTGTAATATAGGAAAAGGCTTGCAAAGTGATTATCTCAGGAAAGCCTTTGATTAATCTAATTAGTTCAATGAAGAGCGGACAGATCTACATACCAAGAGGTTGCAGTGATAAAAACTATCCCCACATGTTTCAGTTGTCGTGACATATTAATCTGTTTCAAAAAAACAGCTTTTAAGATACTAAAAAATATAATATGCCTTTGCATACTTTAGTTTGAAACCCACAGCACTGGGTATGTTCCACAGCTTCAAGCCATCACATAACATTTTTCCTTAGGGGAAAAAAAGGTGTCTGTAATATTATAATGAAAAGCAATTGTAACTGAGAAACTGATCTGGAAATCACACTGAAAAAGTCTGAAGTCTTCTGCTCTGGAGGGTCAGTTTTCTTACTTTAAGAGACAGACCCTCATACCTACTTGAAAGGCTACAGAAACTCACCAGCTGTTTCACAAGAAATACGAATGAATGCTAATAAAACAGAAAGTTCATACAGAACAGTATGCATTTACAGATCCCTATCCCATATGTTTAAATGTGCCTAACTGAACAACTAGGAGTGAAATAATTTCAGTGGCATGCTGTTGTTTTAGCACAAGCATCTCAGAGAGCCTGGCTTACAAAGAGACAGTGACAAGTAGATTGAACAGCTAAGAGGGAGAGGGCACAATCCTGGAAGACACTCCGCAACAGAAAGTTTTTAATACATCACTTTTAGCCTTAAATGCGCCCAACAATGTTGTAATGACAAGTTTCCCATATTACAACTGCTGTGTCCTAAACAGTAAATTCAAAGGTCACGAGTTTTGCTGAGTTTTCAAAGAGAAATTTAACTTCATTCTGAAGCTTAATCTCTTGGGAGGCAGATGTACTCACCTAACTGAAATAAAAACTGGCTGCTGTTCCTAGACTCTGCAGTCGATGTAAACACTGGTATCGCCACACTTAATCTAAAGGATTGCTGGTGCCTACCACGATTGCCACTTCTGTAGTAGCAGCTTCATCCAATGGTAGTTAGGACTTCAGTAATCTGAATTCGGTTAAGTAGTACAAGTTAGCAACGTTCATGCAAAGGATTCCTGCACCATTTCCTTTCTATTTTGGTAGCAGCAAGGGAATGTAACAGTCTTGAAGGTGAGTTATTAGGCAATTAACAACAAATTTGGATCGGTTTACTATATACATCAAGCAGCTGAGAAGCTTTCCTTTGAATTAATGGTTATGCATGGCATCCAGAACATGACCTTCTCTTACAAAGCAGCTCGCTCCACAGCCTCTGCAAGGAGCCCAGCAAACGATCAGGCATTGTCTTATACCATGAACCAACCACACAGACCTCTACTGCTCCGCCTTTCCCAAGCTATGGCCTTTCCACACTCATGAAGCAAGACAACTCTGACTGAAGTGACAGCTGGATTAAGAAACAAGATTGGAAAGTGCTGTATAGAATAGTCTCAGTAGAGAGACTATTTTATCAAAAGCTTAAACTAATCATTAGCTTTCTGAATTTAAGGTATTTTAACTTGAAGATGGGAGAACTACGTAGATACAAGAGACTGATCCAACAAGTAGGGCTTCAGAAAAACCTATCAACACTTTCAAGGACCATCAGACTTTGAGACATACTGGAAAGCCCTAGAGAGTAAAACCAATGCGATCATCATTACAGAAAGCATCAAGTGTCCGATGTATTTAAAACGCTATGCTTTCATACTCTCCTATTTCATATTACAATGCTGAGTTGTCCACGAGAAGCTAAACACTTCAAGACACAAACTCATGCAGAAGAGTTAAGCCTTTAACTACTTAAACCACTTTTCTGGAAGTGTGAGTTACTCATTCCAGATGTCCATTAACAGAGCACTGTCTTGAAGGGTCAGTCCACAGCTCTGACCACAGCTCAGACACCTTCTCCCTTCTCCACCTGCAGGCCCTGAAGCTTCCTCCTCAGTACTTCCTTTTACTGGGCTCCTCTACTTTTCGCTCTGCAATGACATCATCAACTAAAACAAAAAGGTTAAATTTGACAGGACTGTGTAGAATACCAGGTAATTCCAAGTTAAGACTATAATCCCAGAGAAAAAAGTTTTAACCTCTAGATATGACTGTCCCATTTAGCATTATTTCTAGCATGTTCAAGTACCTAAGATGCATTAACTGTGTGCATCAGGTTCCTCAGATACAACTTGAGATGAGTGGAGCTGCCAAAATTTGGACTAAGGCAACTGATGGCTGAAGGCAAACCTGGGATGTCACAAGCCTCCACCTACTGGTGTTTAAAATGCAAGAAAAAAAAAGTTTGCTTAATGCCCATCAATCTTTTCCTTCACTTCAGATCCACTGGATCCTAAATAGATGACTGAGGATTTAAAGTCCCTTAATCCTGCACAGTTCAGGCTTTTATCATGTTTATTCAGGATAATTATGCTGTAAAGTAAGTTCTATTAACAGGTCTGTCATATTAATAACTTAATATATAAGCCTAAAAGTAGATATTTTTTTTTGGAGTTCAGTAAAGTCATCCATTGACAAATATTTGCATTAATAAGTTCAGGAACAACTTACTGCACTTCTCATCAATATTTATCAAAACAGTATTGGCAAAAGTTACAACACAAAAAGCTAAACTTTTTCAAAAAGAGATGGTAGCATGACATCCTACTTGTTAAAATTATGCATTATTAGACTACAGAGTTTGCTTGCATTCCCAAATTACATCATGCATTCCAGTCACAAAACCTGTCAGGCATATGTTAAATGAGGCATATGACATCATTATATGCAGCCAAGTTTCAAGTAAAGGGAAAGTGAGATGGTACCAAATTTCATCCAACAGAGCTGGAATTGGATTCCTGGATTTTAGTCACTTGTTGCATTTAAAGCTTAGTGCATACCTGTAAGCAATGCATCCAGCCGGTCAGTTCTGACAATAATTACGACTCAGATCAAAACAGCAGCTGACTTCCTCATAACCGTTATTCCCACAGATATATTACTTGTCTTGAGAAATCTTTTTACCTTTTTTCACAAAGCCTCTAACTTTTGCTGCTTCTCCTTAACCATGCTTTTGATACCTTTTGAGCTAAACACACATTTCAGATGTTACCTCTGTTTTCACGTCCATCTTTCAGTTCCCACAACATTATACATGCATACCACTGAAATTGCTTTAGCCAGTTTGAGCAATGATTGCCTTCCCTTCCCATGTCATTAGACAGTAAGTAGCACTAGCAGAAATGTCTTTGTTCTGAAGCTCAAAGTCAACTTCAGGAGTTCTTACACCAGAAACCTTGTTTCACAACAGGTTGCACCTATTTAAATTAAAACATGTTCAAGTTAAATAGCATGTAACACTTCAGCCAGAACCAGACATTTACCATCTCATCCTCATTTGAACACTCCCCCTTTTTTCTTCTAGAAAGTGTTATTTCATATTAATATCCATTTAAGCAGAGTGGTATGCTTTTGACTGTAACCATGCTTCCTGGTATCACAGATGTGCCAAAAGCTCTTTAGAGCTAGGAGCCTTTAGGCAAAGGGCAAAAGTCCGTCCCTACCTGATTCTTTTTGTATTCAGGAAACCTCAAGATAAATTTTGAATTAGTCTTAACACTACTAGGAAATATTTATGCCTAATGAGATTAAGCCTTCCTATTACTTCCATAAAGTCACTCTGCATATAACTGACTCCTTTCTAGTAAGGCAGTAAAATTAGCTTAGTAGGTTAAGTTTTAAGGGGTTTTTTTTGCTACCTTGGACTAGCTTACTGCTATGTAGAAACAGTACTACGAAATATTCTATATGCTCATTGAACTGTAAACACATAATATATAAATAGTAATATTTGTGTGGTAAATCATCCATGTACGATCCTCCAAATCATCCCTGCCAAGCAATGGTTTGGAAGGTAAAAAAATAAAACAAAAACCCCAGCTCAGGTCACCCGCCTCAATGAGCACACACTATGATGCTAAGTGGTTATCTGTTTTGTTTTCTTGTGGCCAAAGTTTAAGAAGCTTCCCTCTTGTCCCATAACATGCCAGTTTATAAGCCTTCATCTTCAGATTTTTCAAAAGTCTTTTGGAAATACAAGAACACAGTTTATCCTTATCCTCAAACCCTTAAAAAAGCCTTACTTCTTGAAAAATATGTAACCCTTCCCCTGCATGCCATATTAATCCCTGCCTGCCAGAAAATACATTAAGTAAACTGGCTAAAGAGTCATTCTGAGAGAACCCCTTTCAAAAACTGCAATTATGTTTGCCACCCATTCTTAAGGAGCTGAAAGGTTTTTTTTAATTCAAATATCATAACTAGTCTACACTTGAGTAGCTCTTCCAGAATTACTGCACGTTTGCTGTTCCTGCTGGTGGTGGGAAGAGGGGGTTCGGGGTTTTTTTTGTTTGGGGGGTGGGGGGGGGGGGTGTTTGTTTGTTTTAAAACCCTGATACTTGAATTTGAAAATCCACTGTATGGCTTTGCAAGAAACATAGGTGTGGAATCTCTTGCAAACTTCTTCATTATGACTACGCTGAGCATCCCTTTAGCTCTTTTTGATAAATTTTGAGAGCTTAGCTCACTAATCCATTCTAGTGGGCTTCCTCTTTCTGGTACAATATAAGAAGTATCTTCAGTAAACTGAGCCTCATAGTATCATCTGATATGTTTTACCATTTAGTGAGGCTAAATACTGCTTTATCCTTCAGGCACATCACCAGTCTCAAAACTGGTCCTTCCTCATGATTATACTTTTTGGTCTTTCTCAAGTCTGACACCCACTTAAAGGCTAAGTTCTCGTGTTGCCTTTGGTCCTGCTCTTTTAGCTATTCCTTTTAAAGAACTTTCTCATTTATGCAGGGTTGGTTGCTGGTTTGGTTTTTTTTGCACACATTTAAACATTACTGCAATATAGCTGTTGGTACCTGTCCATGGAATGATGTTTAATTAAATGCTGTGTGATCACTATGAATTACATGACAATCCCTGGTCCACCATTCAATATAAGGTAATAAATTCTTCTCTTGGCAGTTTGTTTCTTTAACATAGATAGGGAGTGTGTAAGCACTGCTAGTAAACAGGATGCACAAAGCTGAGATTCCCATTGTACCACTTTGTAATGTCTAAAAATGCAAGCAGCAAGTCTGTCACATTCTCAGGTGACCAAAGGTATGGCTGTGCTACAGCGTTGAGGCATAAGACTTCTACCCACAGAGGTCCTGAAGCAGCTCTCATTATCTGACACTAAAACACTGCAACTTACACCTGCCACCCTTATCCTTTTACATTGGGAAAAGCCACCTACATTAATTGGCAACTGCGTTAATGAAGTAATAGACTACGTGAAAGCCTGCTGTCACAACACTCACACAGGCAGCCCAGGGCTCAGAACAGTAACTTCTTGCATGCCTTTTTACTCTTCTTTCACAGCACCTCAGCCACTAAGAGACAGCACTTCGATTTGGGTCCTGCTCTAAGTCCATCTCTCATGGGACACACAGCACTCCAACCAGTTTTAACACCTCTTCCTTTACTAATCCTTTTTGCACTGCTCTTACCTTCTCCCTGTAATTCCATGATTTTTAAGAACAGACAATTTTTTGACAGCAATGCGATCTGCCCCTCTGATCCAAGGAGAAAGTACCACACGTGTTCCCAAGCCTCCACCCTCCCACTAGCTGTGATGGTAGCCATGCATTTCCCTTCTCTACAGCCTAAGAGTGGGCTACTTGCAGCAACCTGGTGCAGAAAGCAGTCATCCAAAAAGCATTTCGCCCCCCCGCCCCCTGCCACAAAACAAAGCCAAAAAATTTAAATATCAAGGTTTCTACTGGCTGAACAAGTTACCACAACAGTTTCCTCAGTTTTTCCACAAGATGCCAAAATAGCTGATTTATTTGTAGAAGTCAAAGGCAACGTGGATATACCAACTTAAGGGATACACATTCAGCTAACGCTGGGAGCATCTTCATCATGGAACTATGTTGCTGCCACCCTTAAGATAACATTAATCTCCATTCACACAAAGGTTCATCTTCCCTCTGTTATTTCAGGTAAAGTGACATGCCACTAAACAAATCGCATGATACAGCACTTTACTGCCGAGGCCAGACACCATTTGAACTGAATAGCAAATTCACCAGACTGTCAAATGGCAGCTCGAGCAGATTTAGTAAACTTAATTCATTTCTCAGTTTTGGTAGGCTATTTAATAACTGGCTATGCACAATTAACAATTGTGGCTTCATTTCTAAAGTCTTCAGGTGTGAAGATCTGTACTGTGCATACCTCTCTAGGTTTCTCAGAGCACTAAGACATCGGTTGCATGATTAATTCATTAGAAAAAAAGTGACTGGGGAAAAGAATGCAAATGGAGCCATGCTCCCTGATAATATTTAAAAGTCCTGTTCCACCCAGTAAAGGAAATCCCTCCCCCAGTTTCCCATAAACCAAAGGGCTTAACTCTTCACTAGTATCAGTGGATCCTAATGCAATTTGTAGGTGGTTGTGTTTCCAGTCTAGACAGCAAGCATTCAAATTAGGAGGTGAACTAGGTGTCTATGTAGCTCTGGCACAATGCTTATTCCTCTAGACAGGGAAAGGTCATGACTTGAAAAACTTCATAGCAACCAGCTGGACCTATTCAGTGCTGAGGATCAGATATTTGTTTCCCTAACCAATCAAAGCACAAGGCTATCAGAAATAATGTGGTAAACCAGCAGGCACTCAGGTGCCTAGAGCATAGAACATAACTACCACGGGCATACATAGCAAGGTGTCAGTCTCCTGCTAAGGCAGCTCTGAATTCTCAGCAGTAATCCCTAGTGGCTAGTTCAATAAGGGTAATATTCCTCCTTCCAAAAGATGGCATCTGAATTGGGAGCCTACTGCCATTAGTTCAGCTGCAGCTGACCCTCAGGGCCAAGAGTCTACCCATCCATGAAGACTACAGATAGTCATTCTGACTCAGCTAAGTCAGACCTATTTTGTTCCTTCTACGTAAAGCTACTTCCCACAAGTGTTTGTTTATTTTACAGTGGTGCACGGTGATGTTCTGCAACTTCTGCAATTGGGTTGTTTTTAGCAATAGCATACAGTATCTCTGAAGAAAGGGAATTGGAAGGGCAGTATCAGCTCCTTCACTCAAGTGACAAACTTCAAGCAACCTGCTAAACTGTTGAATTTGTGCATGGTAGACTAATTCCAGCTGGCCACTGATGAATGCACAAACTCTTTTAAGAACCAAGATTTGTATGTCCAGCTCAGTTTCCAACGAACTTCCTCAAAGGGCCACTGCAATTACATGCCTGACTGTAGCACACCTCAGCTCAGCAAGAGTTTCTTTCCCCATACAGCCAAGTAGGGGCTCACAGACCAGCCCTGATAAGTCAGAATCTAATTACATTTTTAATCTAACCCCTGCAGCTCACAAGTTTCCCTTACTGCAGCAAACAGGTAAAGCAGAGTAGAGAAGCCAAGCGCTTCCTCTAGCCTGAAGTTAGCAAGACTCCAGGAAATAACTATTTCCCCATTGGACGGAAGTGACTGAGAAGAGCATCAGAGTATCATGAAACAAGAGTGATACAGCACTGTGAAACTAAAGATAACATGAATTACCAAAACTCCCAGTTAGGAACTCAGTCTTTCTAGAGGTAATTTAGGAAGATGCATAGAAGTCTCCCCCCTCTGCCTCCTAGTGCTCCACTAAGTTTCCCAAGCAGCCTCCTGTATCCCTGTCTTCCTCCCAGGATACCATCACGTGGTTTCTCAGCACCTTCAATAGACTCTTTAACTGGAAGGACACATAGCAGTCTGTCTCCATTTCTAATGCAGAAGAGAAAGTAGACTGCTAGGAAGCAGCTGTGCTAGGACTGTTCTCCAAAAACCTGCTTATTATTTCAGTCCTATTAAGAATTACTTATCTTAATTAGTTTGTCAAGGGAAGTACAGAAGAAGCCATCTGAAAACCTTTATAGTTGAGGAACACTTTAGTGGCATTTCCAAAAACTTACCTGAGGTAGAGAAGATTTAGAAAAAAACAGTGCAAGTATGAAGTCTGCTAGCCTTCACAGTAACAAGTTTCAGACTTCATAAATTCTCTCTAGGCAGGCTAGCAAACACTGGTTATGAAGAAATGAAGCTTCTTACTGAGGAGTCCTACACACTGATAAACAACCCTACACCTCCTTTCCAAGTTGTGTTATGAATTTGGCTCATTTAAGTTACACACATATTCAAGTCTGTACATGGTGTCAAGCAGGTTGAAAGCCAAGTTTTACTGTGGTGTCTAATCTACGTTTACTTAGTTTGATTCTACTTCCAATATTTTACAACATTGCTTTCCATTTCCTCCTTTTCTGGAGGAAAGGGATGCTTTAAAACAGACACAAATTTATGCCAACAGAATTCTGAATATCCTTCATATGTTTAACATTCACGGGTATAGCAGCACAGCTTATAAACAGTGCTTCCAGTTCACCTTCAGAACAAACATGCATTTACACTGAATATTTATGTGTAGTTTTGTATTTTGCGCTTGTAGACTCAATACCAGAAGCTAGTAGCTTTCTCTACACTATTAATAGCAAGTTGATTCTTGGTGTGCTACGCTCCTGCTACAGGACTCAGATTTTTGCACATGTATCCATTCCTACCTAAATCTTTCCCTCTAACCGAAACAGCATGAAATTGAGGTGATGGTTGTGTTTTGGGGTTTTTTTTGGTGGGGGGGAATATCTTATTTTGTTGGTATTTGAACAGTTTAGAGCAGTTATCTAATTAAAGGAAATTGGCAATGTGATCAAACAGTATATGGTCAGAATCCAGAATCAAACTAAGTGTAAAGGAACAAATAATTTTAGGCAGTTACACAGCTGTCTGTCAAAACCACAGTCTAGTTTGAGGCATGATGCTTTATGCACATAATTAAGACTAAACAGCTTTCGAGACAGCTTTCTTCCTTAAAACTCAAAAAGTAGGTACTTACTAAAACATTACCTTGTTGTTGAGCAATTATCATTAAAATAAGCCATTAGCTGTCAAAAAGTATTTTTCACTGAGCAAATATTTTCAAGTATTTAAACAATTGCCTCACAGCAATATTGCTCAAAGAAAGCCTAAACCAAGCTATTTTAAGCTATTTTATTATTTTAAGCTATTTTAAGATTAGGAATCTCCGACTCCTTAACTTGGAGGTTTCTAAAATACACTAGGCTTTCCTAGAAAATGGAAGCATTTCCCTGTGCACTGAGAATCCTCAGCTGTTCTTGCTTAACAAGACTAGGGTTCAAGGCAGGCATTGCTAAACTAAATGTTATGGCCTATAGTATGCAGGTCCACAAGTTTTGGTTTACTTGTCAACTAACATGAACATTATTAAAATACAACTTTGGACATTAAAACAAAAATTATTGAGCATGGCAGTAAAACTCTAAATTCTAATCATAAGTAGGGGATATCCAAATCATAGGGCTAAACTTGAAGACCTTAATCCACAATAGCATGCCCAAAGGGAAAAACTGGAAGAGCAGGATATTTGGTAGGGGGAACACACTTGCTGTGAGAGGAAGACTTGTTCTAACCTTCGTATGAACGCCTGGGCAACTGCCTGTTTTCATACAGCCAAGCAGTCCCTTCTCAGTACAGCAATGCCTAAAGACAGCTGCAGACAGCCACAGGTATACACAAAGAGAAATCTAACAGGAGGAACCACTGAGTGTTTGGCTGCACTGAATTGTTAAATCGGGTTTGCACAGTAGTCTTAATGTTCCAATATTTGACAGTCATGAATTATACAAGCAAACATCTGGACAAAAGACTGCACTTTCCAGGAAATGTACCTTGAGGGCATGAAAAGCCAGAAAACACCCTCAGACTGAGCAGCCAGAAGCCAGGCTCTCCACATCACAAGACTCAGGGGTCCTTGTTCAGAGATATCCTGGACTAGCAAATGCTAAACAGACAGTATGGCTTGTTAGTCCACTTATCCAGCTTCAGACCAGTTACTGACCAGTACAGCAGGGTACGTTATTCTCTCAGTCCTCCAAAACTGTTAAACCATCCCTAAATTCCAGAAAGCAAAAATAACTAGAATAGTAGTATAATAGAGTAATAGTGTCAGAAAACAAGAAAACAGAATGAACTGCACTGGCATGTAAAGATGTCTATCGACTTCCAAGAGCAATTGTCTTGATTGTGGACATAACATTTCTCTACACCAAGACCTTGTTCAAGGCCTGAACTTCTTCCACTCTAGCTGAGAATTTTTATATCTGATATCTCTTCACATAGGAAGAAACCAGTAGTCTCAGAATAAGCAAATAAATGTACAGAGCACTGTAATTTATGGTAGGATATAAGTTCTCTTCCCCCATGGGAGGCTTCCAGATATCATACCTCTTTATGTACACATAGCACACAATAACTATAAAAATAGTGCTGAGATGTACATCTAGTTGTACAAGTATTTGGTATCTTAATTTGGATAGCCCCATCCAATCATTGATACACAAAAACAGACCAGACTACAATTACAAAGGTATATACAACACCAGTGTTTACCAGTATAGCAGGAGATAGCATCTGAGACACCTGATTAGCTTTCAGTAACTATTTGTTGACCCATTTTTCAGGAAAATCCCTCTTCCATTCATTAAACTGTTCTTAACTCAGAATTTCACACCAGCATATTTGTAAGAGGTGCTCCTCAACTATTTAAGCTCATGAAAGCTATTTTTGCAGAGCCAGCAGAGGGAGTACAGACATCATTTTACTTATCAGCTGTGGAAAAGATACTCACCTTGTAAGAAAGCACTAAAAAGGGCGCCTGCAAACCTAATGCGGTTAGTTTAAAGCATGCCAAGAACTTCCTCAGGCTTCCACAGACATGTATGTCAATGGCCAGTAGAATTTGTGTTTTGTTTCTTATCCTCAACCAGCAGTCATATCTCAAAGTCTCATATCTGACAAAAACGGCAGGATCAACTCTAAAAGTACTAACAAGTACCATAAGTGTGATGCTTCACATGTCAAAAAAAAGCCCAAAACATTATATAGCGAAAGCTCAAGCTAGCCAACAGGTTTTATTCCTACGGATTCTGCTGTTTCTCAATTTCAAAAAAGCTAAACCCTTTTGGTTGTTCATTTCTTAAAAAGCAGCTTCACCTGGACTTCAGAAAGTTGAGAAACTCAGTTCAAGACAACCCACTAGCAAAGAAGCCAGGAAGGTACGGTGCAGTGTTGGACTGGAAGGTAACAAACAGCTAACCTTTCTGCTGGCGTTCGCAGAGGCACACACCTATGGCAAATCTGGTTTTACACATCCTCTAAGGCAAGAGCTCTGCTGCTTTATTTAGCGTTTCCATTGACCAGCCTGCTTTAGAGTTGGCAATTACGACTGAAAGGTGTTGACACAGCAGAGGCTTTGGAAGCAGTTTGAAAGAGGAACAGGCTTTAAGCAGACAGATTGATAGCTTTTTGCCATCTCGTGGAGGTGAACACTAAGCTCTAGGCCAACATGAGACAACATGCCTTCCTGGCAAAAACTCCACAGACACTCTTTGCTTGTTTACACTGCAAAATCCTGACAAGATTTTTTTTTTTTAAATAAAGTTGTCAGTAAGAGGCTAAGCTAAGACAAAATACTATTCTTGCCAATCTTAAGCATTTATCAAATTATTTTATTGGGTGGTTACTTCTAACTTCCACTATTTAAAAAGTCTGTATATGAAAAGCTCACACAAATATGATGAGCTTAGTCTCAAAGTTTCCTCTAGAAGAGCAGCAAAAGACTCTTCCCCCCAAAGGAGATGAATTTCAGTCGTCAAACTTCCCATGAACTTTAAAGAGCTCTGACAGCTTAAATTGATTACTTGATTACTACCTACCCAAGAAGAAGAATGCGCCTGTAGCTATGGAATTTAGCATTCGCTTGTTTCAAGTTTTGAAAATAGAAGAACCACCCTTCATTCAGCAAGTTAGGTGGCTGCTTCTGCTCCCCACTTCCTACAGGAAAGTGGTGTTCACTTCCCAGCTTCATTTTCCCATAGCAGATTCACTAAATGAATAAGTCAAAGTGGATCAAACTGGTTCCTATCTTACAGAGTTTACAGTTAAATATCTTATAGCTTTACCCCAGCATGGGTGAAGACCACCTTGCAGTTTTTCTTTCAAAATTCCGGGCTCCAGCACCCTTTCCTCTTTGCCTGCTGTACCTGGCTGGTTTCCAGGACTCTGGCCAGGCTGCTCAGTATGCTTTACGTAGGGCAACCATGGCAGGAAAAGCCTTGCCTCTTCCATCACAAACACTGGGATGCCCAAGTATCAGGATCTGTCCCAACCGCTCTGATCATCCTGCCCTTCCCCAAATAATTGCTGTCTCTTGTGACAACAGTGAAGTTTCTGCAGATACATAAGAAGCTGATCCAGAGAGTTAAAATGTTGTTTTCAGGCAGGCTGGTTACCTAACCAGACTCACCACACAGATAATCCAACACCAGTGCCAACTCAGAACAGGGCACAGAACTACACTGAACCTGCCTGAGTCAGGCAAACGTGAAACCATACTTGCAGGAAAGGTGCATTTTTCAAAAGACATGACTGCATTTATGACTACAAAGTCACAAAGAGGTGGTATAAGCAAGGTGAATGCCAAAAATTCCCATAGCAATTCATTGGTTGAGTACAATGCCACAAATCCAATTCATTCCTGCAACTGCAGTCTCATTAAGCTCACAAATAATTTAGTATCTTTAATAATAATTTGGTACCTTAGCTTTTTGTTCCTTTCAAGTCCTCCCTTTTCTAGTTTAGAAAAAACAATATCTCACTGACAGCTGAATGTACTTCACCTCTAGCTTCTGTATTAGTCCTAAAAGAATGGGAACTCAGTGTATATTTATGTTTGTAATACCCTTTACATTTGAGAGACTGACATTAGGCTTCTAATCAGCAACTTAAACCATGTGATCCATTTATATGGAATAGGTAGGGTGGGGGAAAGCACAGAAAAGCCCCTTGAAACACGAGTATGTTTGGAGCACTTTTCTTCTTGGTTAAGTTTCTACAACAAATTCCACAGAATTTTACACTTTAAAATTACTATAACTGCCTTTAAGGATCTACAGAGAGTTGTTGTTATCTCAGTTTTTAACCTGAAAAGCCTAAGACCTTACATTTAGTATACAGCTGAACAATTAATGATTCCAGTATTAATCAATCCCCAAGATTTAGTACTTCAATAATTAGTAACAGACAGCATGCAGCAGATGCAAGAACATTTTTAGAAGCCAATGCTGAAGTTGTGCTCCTCCCCATGCTCTTCTCCTCTCACCACCTGGAGGTCCAATCTGAAGTTTTGAAGCCTGTTTGCATTCCACGGGTTAAAAGTTTATATTCCTCCCACCACATGCAAGATTCACCTGACCAAAAGGTAACACCTATATCTAAGGTAGGCACTTTAGGCTTTTTTTTAAATAGGAAATGGATAAATTATAACTTCTCTGCCAAAAAATTAAATTTAGCCACCTAGGACCCAATCTAAAAGTCACATGAATCTCATCTTAGATGTGCTTCAACAACCGAAGAGGCCCACAGTGACTAATTTCAGTTTTTAAGATGCTTATGTAAGTGGCCAGGATTGCACTGCAGAAGTTAAGTGCAGTCAGCTGGGCTGAACTCGCCTATCAAGCAGCTGCATTACCATGTCAGAGCAGGCACATGCAAGAAAAAGGATGTGGTTTCACAGTTAGTTTGGGAATATCCGAGCCTACGCTACTGCCAGAAGGTACAGTCCTGCACCCTAGCCTGCACCAGCACTGATGCTAACCTGAGCTCAGGGCCAGGGGACAGCCCTAGATGAGAACAGTGACAAGGAAGAGAGCAGCAATGCCGGTGGCTCCTCCTGAAGGTCACACGGGTGACTGGGACTGTCCCCTTCCAGCACAGCACAGGCCTCACCAGCTCAAGTCAACCATGGAAGCTCTTCTCCTCACCCGCATGTTCATCCTGGGAAAGAGACGACCCTGGCTGCACCTTCTTTGTGAGGCCCCGCTGAAGACCATCACCAGGGTCCCTCCTTCGCCTTCTCTTTTCCAGGTCAAGCAAAGCCACCTCACTCAACCTCTCCCCAGGATGGCCCCTCATCAGCTTAGTGACCCTCTGCCAGCCGAGGTGCAAAACAGGACACCATTTTGGATGCAGCCTCACGAGCACGATGGAGGACAATAACCCGCTGGCCACGCTCTTGCTAATGCAGCCCAGCATGGGCTAGTCCTCGCCACCACAGGAGCACCCTGCTGCTGACTCGGGCTCCTCCACCCAGCAGGGTGGCCAAGACCTTCCCCACAGACCTCCTCCTCCAGCCCCACTGCGGGGGGACAGGCGCCAGGCAGCCCCAGCTGTCCTGTTCACCCTCACCCCCAGGATCTAGACCACCCGGCAGCCCCACCACCACAATCCAGCAGCGGGCACATGTCGCCATTTCTAGCTACTGCCAACCGCCGCAGCGAGGCAGAAAGCCCTTCAGTAGTGGTTTTACTTCGCCGGCTCGGTAATGCTCAGGAGGGACCTTTGGCAACTCCCATCAGGAGCTGTTTTATGATCACTGCCTCAAAGTAACATGTATTTACTTTCTCCAAAGCACTGAACATTTGTTCAAAGCATTTTGCCCGTGGCTATATATATAGCTTTATTCTCCATATTAATTTATCTAGCTTTAGATTTGACAATGGAATGAAAGCATAAAGCTTTGAGCCTATGCAAATTCAGTGTTTCAGTTTTGGAGTGAGTAGTTCACTTACCAAAATGTTACTACAGTATCTTCCCAGAAAATACAAAGTAACCTCCTCAAGTGTCCACCCCTTGTATTTTTTCTATCTGGTAAACTGATTTCCTGTGCTTTGAGGTAGTTTAAGTTCATGCTGCAGCTTTAGGGTGTCAGACTTTGCATAACCAAGACAACCTTTTCTGAGCGGTTTTGGTAAGATGGTTTGAGATGCTGCTGTCCAGTGCGCAGCAACGCCAGGATCAACAAGGAAAAAAGAAAGCCACATGTGAATTGTTCACTCCCAAGCAGACGATATCCTTAGCACATACCACTGCTTTATATGCTGGTATGTCATTTTTGAAAGTGCATGTTCTTTCTAAAGCTCTTTCAAAAGGTTCCTGTAACCTGGTAGGCACCGCAAGCACCTACCTCCATCCGAAGGATAGCTCCACTATGTGTGTCTCCACTAACAGAAACCAACTAACATGCAAAAAAAAAACCTCCAAAAGGCAAGAGACCATGCTTTTCTCAAATCCTAGATAATTTAGTGCTTTATTACCAAATCCCTTTCAACTCGCTTTAGAAATACAGCTCCAGTTTAGAAACAAACCCCTAGGTCTGCAGTCACCACAGCCAGATCCACCTATTACCAAAACACATGCCTGAAATCAGACTTTGTGGAGATGTTAAGACATTTCACTATGCAAAGCAAGCTCATTGCAGAATGTGAAAATTGCTGTCACTGTTAACTACATGGATTTTAGAGCTGAAGTGGGTGAACACAAGCTGAAGTGATTTGAGTTGTTAATAAAGCAGAAGTAAAGCAGTTGTGCCTGCAGCAGTAGAGCACCTACCCTACTCTCCCCAGCTGTCAGTCTCCAGCTTCTCAACTATGTATATTTGAAAGCCGTCTGGCACAGATCCTGCCAGCCAGTTTAAATCATTTCATGTTTCACACAACCTCACCAGAGTGAGGCTGCTAGACACTGCTCTAATTTAAGTATTGATTTGCATTGTATTCCATCAGCTTCATGAAGTTTTGCACCAGCTTCATTCCCAAGAGAAGAAAAATTAGCAGACCCAAGCGACGTGAAGCAATTTAAGGCAAAATATCAACAGTGAAAGCAGTAGCATCTAAATGGAAGTGAAAAAACTCCTGCTCAGTATGCATATTAAGATCCTGCTTTAGTCTCTACTATATCTAAATAGCCAGGAGAGGTTCAAAAATACCACCCTTTCTCAGGTAATTTAAGGACTAACCATACGCATCACCTTTTCTGGCTATTTCTTGTTACTATCTCCTCAATAAAAACCTCAGAAAGCAAGTCTGGACACACAATATGACAAGCAGTTTTTCATTTCCTCCATTGCAGTATCAGAACCACCTAGGCATATAGCTAACGTGTTGTAATATTCTTTAATATTTCACTTAGTGCAAAGATCTTTATGGATAGATCCAAATAACCTTTTCTGGAAAGCCACTAGTTGAAGGCTGGCACTCAAACTACTTACCAATCTACTGTCAGAACAGTAACTTCAAGTTCTTCTACATGAAAAGGCTAATACTCTCTAGGGAACAGTTTCACATGACGACTGTGCAAGGAGGAACGTTCCCACACCACCGATCCGAAGACTCGTGCTGCTTCCCTCATGCGAGCCTCGCCTCTCTCTTTGGAAAGCCCAGTCTGTGCACAAGGATTGTGTAACACAAATCAAATAATCTACTAGGGCAGCGAGTCAAAGGAGCAGAGATGGCACAAAGGAGGGGGGAGTATTGAGCAGCCCAAGACATGGTGGAAATGAAAGTAGCTATCAGGCCTCCTCAGCCATCCCATTAAACTTTCCAGTCACAGTGACAAGCCAAACAGGCAAGTACAAATGAGGCTGTCTCACTGTCCTCGCAGTCTCTTGGATTATGCTGATCAACACATCGTGGCCTTTTGAAGCTGCTAAAAGTGTGCCATAACTTTGGGATAATACAAAAAGCAATCAAACATCTTACATTAACAGAAGTGAGTAGCAAGTCTTTTGATCAGGACTTAAAAGACTCCCATCTCCTGAAACACCTACTATACAAAACCTAATATTTTCCAAGCTTTTGGAGAGTCACGGTGGACATCCTCTTAATTCTTTATAATATTCTACAAGTATTCCTAAAAAAAGTTTGCAGTAGCCACAAGACTTCTTTACTGCTAGTGGCTAAGCTCCTTATTTCAATGAAGAGCATAGCACTATGGCTATTTCTTTCTATGGTGGAAAAATTCCATCAAACACAGCTAATGTCTCCTCTTCCTCCTTTCCCCATACAGAGCTATCAGTTGTTTTTTATTTGTTTTAAATCCAGATAGATATTCTGATCTGCAGAAAAACTTCATCTTCAATTAAAGACAAACTTCAAGATAAATTTCAATTTTTTTTTTAATTATTTTTTTGGGGGAAATCTGTTATCATGCAAGACCCAAGACCTCTTGATTTCATTAGAAATGCAGTAGTTCAGGAAGCCAAAGTACACACCGCAAGCAACACATCCTTGTATTTGCACAGGCACAGAAGCAATCCTGAAAGAGCCACATGGACAAACCGCCAGTCACTTGTCAAATAACGACTGCAAAAAAAGGTTGTGTGATCTCTGTGTAAGGGTACATCTGTAACACTCCAGCGAAAAGAGCACTTAATTTTTCTTCCACTGGCGCCTGTATTGTAAAGGTGATTAAGATCATCTTGGATTGAAAAATCTTAAAATGAATACCAAAGTTTGAGTTTCAATGAAGACGTAAGACAAGCAGAAAACGAGCACACCACTGTGAGCCTTGGGTTAAATCCCAGCAAGTTAGATAGTTGCTTAAAGCAAGAGCGGCTGAATCATCTTTTCTGCCTTGAGATGGGGTTTGTCACTTTCACCTATGCAGAGTATGGTACATCCCAGGCCTCCTCTTCATAGACCAGACACTGTACACCAAGTGGTCAGAACCCAATAGTGTTGTATTCCCTGCTGCCACCTTATCTTTCTGTGAATATAAGGGCACAAGTAAGGGTAGCAGATTACAAGTGATAGGCTCCGCAGAAGTGTTTTAAGAACACGGTGTTTCCTGTGCTCACTGGGAATTAAGGCGGCATCCAGCTCACAAGCAATACTAAAAAAAACCTGAGGCATAGTGAACTTCAGTGGTCTGCGTTAAGTGGGAGGCCGTGCAGGAACTTACCTAGCTCTCTCCTTCTCCAAAGCAGTATCAGAAAATAGCCAGCAATAAGCCAACACTACCCCTGGTGTGAGACATTGGTCATGTTTTAAGTGTCAAAACCAGCCAGACTTAGTGGCCAGCACTAAATCTTATCAACTCTGGCATCCTGAGAATGTATCCATGCACTCCTTAACCACACAGTATGGTTGCCAACAGCGGTACGGGGAGGGTATACCCTCTTCTTCAGTCCATTCCCCTCCAAAGGCAGGGCAGATGTTCTTCATCTGTCTTGTAACATGCTGTTACATCTTACTTCTTACTGGACAAAAAGAATTTGGATTTATTTTCAGAGCTATTTCTGGCTTTTTTTTTTTAAACGCCTCCTACATTTTCTTTACATTTCTTCTCCCACCAGGCCTTTGAAATACCAACTGAGAAAGCCTCATGCCTACTTTGCAATTCACCAAAATTAAACTAATAACACCTCCTGCTGTCATCTGTCAGTTAGAATAAGATTTATAAGTGGCAGCAGAAATCACTTTCATAATGTTTACTGGAATATGAACAGCCTGAGCAAGGCAGATCCCTCAAATTTACTGTTCATATCAAGTGAAACCTGTCATGAAAACTAGCAACTCATTTTTATAAACTGTATTTGAAAGCCTGACAATTTTGAAATAAAAGACAAACTGGACAATACCATGTACTTCTGTTAAAATTACATTCGGTGTGAAAAGGTGCAACTGTTCCAAGACGGGTTAGTCTAATTTTTTGCCTGTTGATTTCATTGTTCATGGTAGCACCCAGAAATCCTCTTTCTATACTGATTATCACTGCTCCCATCTTCTGTATGCAACCGCCCTATTTCAGAGATGCTGAACACAATTTTTTGTTTTTTTTTTTACATGCAGATACAAATGTCTAGGGGGCTTCACAAACAAAAAATCCTTCCTTCCTTATTTTTAATGGCTCTGCTGTACAATTAGTGAACATGGTCTTTTCCGCTATTTGAAGACAAAGCTAGGGAAAAACTAACATTAGTGACAATTATTTAAAAGTGAAGAAATCCAAATCTGAAGACAAGCCATTTTGAGTTAGATTAGTACTTAATACTTGTGAGAAATACCCATCTCTACATAAATCATCATAGGTTCACTTTTCTTTTTCAAACAGGCAACAGTATCACCTCATGTCCTCTGCCCTCCTCGTTCTTTGATCAGTTAACTTTGTAAGGAGAAATAAAAGTGATGCCTTCAAGAGAAAATTCAAGAGGTTTGAATAAAAAAAATAAACCTACTTGAGACTGTTGCACACACCACAGCAAGCCGGTAGGCAGAGCTAATTTTAGCTTTTAGACACAATACTGCAACCCCTAGATTTTATCTAATTTTTAATTAAAATACTCTACAGAGAAAGATCATTATCTCCTGAACAGCAGCTTTTAACAAGTTTTATTATTATTATTATTCATTTTAAGACAAGTTGAGAATACTAAAGAGTACAAATTTAAGAATATTATTGCAATTTTATTGATCCTTTCGGAGGAAAGTAAGCATGCATTTCTATAACAAAATCTGCTATAGATTCAAGTAGTCTTCCTTATTTCTCAAAAGATACTTACACTTAAATGCCCTGGGCTAATCATGGCTGTTCATTATTCTGCATTAGATTAAATTTTGGTAACTGAAAGCTGACTTCAACTCTGAGCAAAATATGCATCCTTGTTGCACTAATGTTATTTTCCCTTTAAAAACAGAAGAGAACATATATTAAAATAAATAGTTCAAACACTGAAAGACATCACTGAGGTCACATTTCAGTGGTAAAGAATGCTCGGTGCCATTAATATTTAGTCTACCTTAATGGAAGAAATTTGAGTTAGAAGATACTTCAGGTTATCTTGTCCACCCTTATGTCAAGGGAGACTTGCTTGCTATGGCATGTTATTGATTGCTTTGCCAAGTCCATTTTGAACTTGTCAGTTAATATCGAGTTCCCAGCTCTAAAATCTTAAATTTTGGCAAAGTTAATTCTTCCAAAGAATCCATTTTTGAGGTGGCTTCAGCAGATCCAACCTACGTTTCTTCTTTGTTAACATCTTCATCTTATGACTGTCTCCAGTTTACCATATTATTCTTTTCCAAATAACAGTAAAAACTAAAAAAAAAAAAAAGGTAATTACTAGACCTTCATGACTGTGAGCTGCAGGACATTTACACGCCTCTCAGCTTCCTGTTAAGCTTCCACAACATGGTTTAGAGGTTATCCATTTTAACAGCTGACAGAAGTTCTCTATATTGTGGTCCATGAAAGAGTCACTTTCTAAATGAGTTTCTAACATTAAACTTCAGAGCATTTAAATTGGTAGGATCACTCACAGATTATTAACTGATTGTATATTACATGAATGGGGATCCTTTGCTTGTATCATTATCTGTATGTAATGCAACTTTGTGAGAAACCAATACACAGTTTACCCAATGCTAATGTGACACTAGCCTGCTTTCTGCTTTAAGTTCCCAAACACGTCTGCTTGATATGCAATAGTGAGTCACTGTATGTGTGCATACACAGAGTACAGCCACAATTCCCTTTAAAATTAGTTTTGACTTGTATCATTTTAGTTATCTACATCATAAGTAGCATTTTTCTTTGAATGAATTGAAGTAGTAATGTTGCAATTCAGCACTGAGATAGCAACATTGACTGGGAAAACCTGCAAGTCTCTGTACACAGCACAGGATCCCCTTTTTCTTCAGATAGCCCAACCTGGGTGGGTTACCACAATGAACAGAAGAAACAGCAATACACCAAACAACCCAACGATGCTGTTCCAGACCAAAAATTTCACATTGAAGTGTACGAGTTTTTTTCCCTCACTCAATTCAGTGACCACTTTTTCCACTGACACCGAGAGAGTTTCCATTCATTATGCCATAAGTATTAAAGTCCTAGTACATTGGAAGCTATTCCTGCCAAAAGAGCCAATAGTTTAAAGATACACAAGTTTACTTTCTGTTGGAATTAATGATTTGTGGTGTTTGGAACAAATCCTTGAAAAGCTCCAACAAACAGGAAAAAAAAAAATGGCACTGGCTATAGCTACAGTTACCACCTTCTGAATACACTGTATGATGAACCAAGGAACTGGCAAGTTATCTAGCCAAGATCTTTTCAAGCACCTAAAAACACCATTTCAACTCAAATTCATTAGGACCCACGAGTGTTTTAAAGATGCAGCAGTTTTGGATGGGCAGTGGCTTTCCAAAGGCACACTCTGCTTCTCCCCCCAGCAAGTCAAGATTGCCAGTCGCTAATGATGCAAGACATGTTTCACAGGTACATTTGGCTTGGGACTTCACTTCCGAGAAGGGACATACTAAGGGACAGGATTTGAATATTCACCTAGCTAGTCACCCCTCAAACACTGTTAAGCCAGATACCGGTGCAAACACATGCTCGGAATGACGGTTTAAGACAAGGCATAAGGTATTATCACCAGTTCCTTTTGAACAGACCTTGAAAAGAAAGCCTCAGCACCTGAAGTTACAAATTTAAGAATGCCATATGTAATACATACTTAAGGATTTCTGTAATGGGGATCTCAAAATGACAAGAAAAAAGCCCCCGAAATTTTGTTACTGTGCATCTCTCTTTTCCCCCTCCCTTCTCATACAGTTTAAAAAGTGAAACGTAAACCAACGTTTCAATATTAGCAAGGATTTACGTCGAGTGTGGAACATGCACAGCACTGCACAGACTCCTACCACAGCTCTGCAAATAGGTTGCCCCTCAGGTTGAAAAACGTGGGACAGACTCACCCCAGCTCCCGATTTCCGAAGCTCAGGCTGACCCCCCCACCCCTCCGGCAACCCCCACTCGCACCGCTGGACGCCGCGCTCGAAGAAACGCTCCCGAAGACCACACGGCCACCCCTACCCGTCAGCTTTCCACGAGACCTTCCTCCCGAAATCCTCAATCCTTCCGACCTCAGCCTTCTCCGGCAGCCCGAGGGACTCGGCGGGAAGCCCGGGCAGCCGGCGGCGCCGACACCCGCCCTCCCGCTCCGCTCCACACCGTGAGCGGCGAGCGCTCCCTCCCGCGCCCGGCAGCAGCCAGCCATCCCCCGGCGGAGGCTCCGGCCCGCTCCGCTCCCAAACTCACGTGGGGCCACATCCAAAGGTTACACGCACCGCCGGGACGAGGATGCCACCGCCGCCACAGGCGCCTCCTGCCGCGGAGCGGCCCCGCGCGGGTCCACGCTCACCCGCGGCGCGACGCCCGCCGGGGCTTCGCGCTCCCGGCTCCCGACGGGCTGCCGCATCCCTTCCCCGTCCGCGCCGCTCGATGAGCAGCCCGGCCAGGCATCGATAAATCAAAACAGCCCGCCCGCTCCGACAGAGAGCGGCGTACGACCCAGCCGCGGCCAAAAACACCGCCCCGGGGGCGCGGCGGGCGAGGGAGGGAGGGAGGAGGCGGCGGAGGCTGCGCGGGTGCGGGTGCCGGGCTCCCGGCCCCCGCGGGGCGGCGGAGAGGCGCCCGGGATGTCGGTGTCGTGCAGCCGCAGCGGGCTAATCCCGGCTACTTAACCCGGTGGGCGGCGGGGGCTGAGCACCACCTTAATCCGCGGCGTGTGCGCGCTCGCCCCCCCGCCCGCCGGGGGCCGCGGCGTGCCGGCCCTGCCCGGCCGCGGGGTCCGCGGCGGTGTGGCGGCGCCGCGCCCGGCGGCTGCGCTCCCGCGGAGGCTCAGCCCTGCATCCGCTGCCCTCAAGGTCACGCCGCGCCCCGGCTGCACGGCGGCGGCCAGGTGCGCGCTCCGGTTACCTGCGCGGACAACCGGCGAAAGCCTGGGACCGCGGCAGCCAGCCCCGCCGGCGGCCCCGCTGCCGCGGCCACCCCGCTGCACCAGCCGCGCCGCCCGCCGCCTCCCCGGGCGAGCCCGGCCACGGCCCGCAGCGGGAGCCGAGCGACGCTGCACCTGCCGCCGCGCCGCTGCCCGCCGCGGCCAGCCGGGAGGAGATCCGCCCCAAGCCGCCGCCGTGCTTACCTCGGCGCCGCGGGGCCGACCCCGCCGCCGCCCAGCCGCCAGCCGGGGGCCGGGACGAGGCGCCCGTGAACCTGCCGCCGCCCGCTCGCCGAGCGCACAAGGTCCCCGCGCTCCCCGCCCTGCCCACGGCCGGCCGGCCCCGCCGCGCCGCCCCCGCCCTGCGGCCGCGGGAGGAGGGAGGGAGGAGGGCGGGAGAGGGGGCGGGGGGGAAGCGGCGACCGAATTGGGGAGGGAAGGAGGGAGGGAGGGGGCACCGGCGCGGGGAGAGCCGGGGGAGGAGGAGGAGGAGGAGGAGGAGAAGGAAGGGGGGGCGCGGACCGCCCGCCCCGCCCCCGTCGCCTCACCGGCAGGAACCCGCGATTCGCCCTCCTGGCGGGCGCTCCCGCCGCCGCCACCGCCGCCGCTCCCCGCGGCCCGCCCGCCTCCTTCCCCCCGCACGCACCGGGCAGCGCCGAGCGCGCCGCCGAGCCCCAGCGCTGCAGAGCAACCGCTACGGGAGCCGGGCGCCACCGGGCAGGGCAGGGCGGAGCGGAGCGCAGCGATCCGCCCGCCTCCCTCCTCCGCCCGCCGCGGTCACTCACTTGTTCGCTCCCGCCGCCCCCTCCCCTCCCGGCGCCGCAGCCGCCGGTCCCGCCGCCCCCCTCACCGCCTGCGGAGCGCCGGTCACGTGACGGGGCCCCTCGCGCGGCCGGGGAAGGGGGGTCCCGACGTGCGGCGTCTTCAATGGGGGAGGAGGAGGAGGGGCCCCGATAGGCACGGCGCCTGCGGGGGCGGGGCCCCGCGCCTCTCCCCGCCCCCCCGCCGCCGCCACTGGCGGGCGGGAGGCTGACGCGCTTGTTTCCATGACGTCGGTGGGCGGGGCCGCGGCGTTTGATGGAGCCCGGCGGGCTTCGGGGTCGGTGACTTTGCCACGAGCGGCTCCGGCGGGGCGGGGCGGGGCGGTGTGTGTGTCCCCGCCCGTGGGTCGCGGGCCGCCGCCGGCGGGGCCGGGGACTGCCCCGGGGGGGCGGGGGTTCCCCCGGCGGCGGGAGAGGCCGCGGGCCGCGAGGGAGGGGCGGGCGGGAGCCGGGCCGCGGGGCCGCGGCGCGTCGGTTGCCCCGGTGGGCGGGGGCCGCGCGCGGGGCCGGGGCCGTCCCGCGGGCGGTGGCGACGCCGTGGGGGGAGGCGTGGCGGCGGCGGGGCCGCCCTAACGGTCCGCCGGCGCGCCCAGGGCGCGGCCCTCCCCTGCCCCAGAGGCGCGGGGACGGCGAGCCGAGCCGTGCCGAGCCGAGCTGTGCCGAGCCGAGCCGTGCCGAGCCGCGCCGTGCCGTGCCGCGCCCGCCGGGCCCGGGGCGGCGTCGCCTCGCGGCCTCCCCCCTCGGCTCGCTGCCGGTGTGGGGAGCGGGGAGCAGCGGGCCCAGCCTCCTGTCAGGCGTGCCCGCCTCTCGGGGAGAGCGAGCACGCCTGGCGGCTCCCGCAGGAGGACGGGGAAGGTGTGGGGCCGCAGGTGTTCAGCACCTCCCTGTCTCCAGCCGAAGGCTCTTCGGTTGGGGAAAGAAAAATAAATGGGGCGATGAACGTTTGAGGCCACGTGAGTTGTCCGGGGAAACGCGGGAAGTGCATAGCAGGGCTGGGAATGAAACTGGAAATAACAGACCCTGATTTCAGTTCTCCTCTTCCAACTCACCAGATCACCCCCCCAGTGAAAAATCCCCATCCATAAACCATACGTAATACTATAACCCCTTTGTGTGGTTTTTCGAGCCTTGTTTTGACATCCTACCCACCCCTCCGTTGAGCATCTCGCTGGAATGACTGGCCAGCTGTGCCACAGGCTGTCAGGTTCTTTGAGCCTGCCATAAATACCCTGCTTCTCCTTTGTTACCGTGCAAATCCCACTGCTGCCGGAGCCAGTGCTGCACAAGAAATGAAACAGAGAAGCTCATCTATCACTGCTGTTGCAGACCCGAGACGGTGCAGAGCCTAGAGGGTTAAAGCAACAGGATGAAGTCAGCACAAAACAGCCCACAAGGACTGGCAAATAAATAAATCATCCTAACTACGTTATTATCATGGCTTGCCTGAGCTTCACTGTCTCTTTCTTTCTTACCTGAATGCCTGTTACATTTTTCTCCTTGTTCAAGAGAGGCAATCAAAAGAGACTGTGAGCAGTAAATGGCTCCGGCCCATTTTGGATGTTGCTAAAAATACTACCTTACCTCTCTGTATCTAGAGGTCAATTGAAAAATCAAAATACTGAGGTAAGCAATCCTGCAGACTGTTCTGTTGAGGAGATTTCTTGCTTTTCTTCCCAGAAGGAGAATATAAAACTATCTGGACACATATAAAACAAATTCTCTTAAATTCTGTCTGCAGTTCAGCACCTTCCTCTGCACTGATCGCTGTAGCTCAGCGAGGTTTCCCCAGGCACTTGGAAATTGCATTTCTCGATACAGCTTTATAAGACTGGCAGATGTGTTCTGCACAGTTCTGTCATATCCCCCAGCTCTCAGGCTGACAAAATTAGCTTTGGTACAGCTAAGAAGGAGATGATGTGTTTAACGCATTGCAGTTTGGGTACATGTCTGTACCTGCTTCCTTTTGTCTTGAGGGAAGGTAGGTAGGTTGTGCTTCAATTCTTTGTCTGTGAAATGGGAATAATATCCTATTTTCTTTGCAGGAAGGAAGCAAAGGTGGGAGGGGTACATATCACCATTAATTTTTTGAGATACTGTTGTGGTAGAATTCTCTTAAGCGGATACATTTTTTAAGGCACAAAATAGTTATTATTTAATGTTCCTCTTGCACTGATATAGGAGGATAGCATAAAAACACGCAACACATTGAAAGTAGAAGAAATTTCTTCCAGCTCTACAGAATCTTCTCCCTGAGGATTTCAAAATGTTTCCCAAATTAATCCTCGAGCTACAACACTCTTCATGATTTTTGTGAGAAAATAGGCACTCCTCCTATTTCTAAGGGTTAGGACATGTAATTGACTAACAGAAAACATTCCATGTAATGTAGGTCACCAATCATATAAAGCAAGCAAAACCAAGACTCACAAAGGAATATTTCTGGAGATCTTTCATTTAACTTTTGAGGAAACATTACCATTTCAGGAAAATTCAGCATGGTTTGCAGACAATTTGGAAAGGCCACACTTGACAAATCAGTGACAATAGCTCCACTCATTCGGTGACCAACACTCTAATGACAGAAGTATCATACATTTTAACAGAGGCAGAATATGTGTCACAGAGAATTTAAGTGGATTGCCTGAATCTGATCTGCTTACTATGAGACTTTTAACATAAAGAGTATGAATTGGGAGTATTTGGATCATTACAATATTTGGTCAAAAATGAGTAAGGCGACCAAGGTCTGAGTGACCACCTCACCATCCCGTATGAACTAGGGGCCTTTTGGCAAAATCCCATGATGGGCCTGAAAAGAGAAAGTAGAAAACAGACTTTCCATAGTTTGTGCATAGATCTAAACTTTATTTCATCTTGAAACTGGTTTCTTGGCTATCTTGCTAGTGCTGATCCTGTTCAAACTCAGTGAATTAAATTTGACGAAACTGGAGAGCAGGGAGAAAGCGTGAGAGGTTGGGAGAATATTTGCGTGTGAGCACAGAGAGATGGGCATTCAAAGCTTCCACGGGGCTTGCAGAGCCAAACGTTTTCTGTACCAGCTACACTTCTCCCAGTCGGCTTTCTCGGCCCAGTACTACTGTTTGACCACTCTCTGCAGACCACCCTGGAGAAGATTCCTGTTCTCCGGGCTCCTGGCTGGGGCCCTGCCCCGATTCCTGCTGGGCCGTGGAAGCTGCATCTTGTGAAGGTTCCAGTATCGTGCATCCTAACAGAGCAGTCTGTTGCCTAAAAGACCAGCCAGCCATCTAGATAAGCAAACAATTGACCTCTCGCTCATCTTGTCAGTGTCACAATGACCAAATTGCTCTATCGTCCACCCATGCAGCCTAGCAATGACCTTGTGAAACAAAACGATATCTCGCAATTCATCCTGAAATCGTCCACCCCCCCTTAGGAAAGAGGCCTATCTGTAAACATTTGCATTTTTATCAGCTCAAAGTTCTTTCTCTTGACGGTTCAGGAGCTCAGGATTTGTGGATAATGTGTTTCCTGTTGTGAATGCATACGATAATTTAAAATACTTGAATTCTTTTTGCTCTATTCCATTTACCTCACAACATTTTTTTTTCTTTTAGTTTTACGTTCTTTTACTGCGATACTGCAGGATCAGGAGGGTGAAAGATAAAAAAGAAATAAACAAAGGAACATGAGAAGCAACAGTTATCACACAATTCATTTTTTCATATATATATATTATGTTTGAAATATATCAGAAAAAATACACTGGACTTCATATGTCAACTGTTTCTTCTTTACATGTTCTTTACAGGTGCCACCACAGCACAGCAGCATTACAGCCCCAGACCAGATGAAAGAATAGAAAGACATTTCATGAACAAAGGTGCAATGTCTACATGCAAACTAAAAAAAAAACCAAAGCATAAAATCCTGAAATTGGTGGAGAATCTGACCAATTAAAGGACTTGGATCAGGCATAAGAGAGGAGAAGAAAAAAATAGAGCAGGGTAGGATAACCATACTTTACACTGCTATAAAGAGCAGGAAAAAACATGTTTGGGGAGCTTTTAATGATAAAACATAAAAAAAATAAAACAACTATGGATGTGATGAGACAGTATGACCATGGCTGCCTCTTAGAAAGGGAGAAATGACTGGTGAATGAATGAGTGCTATTACTCTGCAAATAGTGTCCTAGTAGAGCTCAAAAATACATGCAGCGAGCACCCAGCTACCTCCACTGCAGTGGCTTTTCCTGCGTAGCACTTCCCCAGTTTGGAGCAGATACTTTCTCCCCCATGTCTAGACCCTTGCTACTTCATTGCTGAATTCCTAAAGGATGGCCAGAATCTCAAGAAAGGCTGTCCTTGGAGCAATTCGGTCCAGTTCACTAGGAGGGTTTGTTAAAAATAGCACTGCTGTTGCCCATCTCCCTGAAGCTGCTATTATCCATCATCTCTCCATGCCTGTCCTTGGTATGGATATGTATTGGTCAGGCAGCTTACCTATCACCCCAAGACTCAAAATGTAGGAGTATCCATTATAATTACCAAGGTACAAATGTGCTTTTGGGGGGTTCATGGTCTGTACAATTCCGCACTGAAATAAAAAACGTTAGTTCATTTGATTTATGCTACTGTGGGTACTTTTAGACGTGTTTCTTTTTAAGGCTTCTCTGCTGAATTTGTCTGATGAAGTTGTGGTCTTATCTTTGAGAGCTTCTCATCAGCTGATGTTAGTTTGTGAAGCTTCATTGATTTCACTATTTTTGTGGGCCTGTTCCAATTCATGCTGACTGAATATCTGGTTCATAAATTGTAATGTTGTGAACTGCTCCTCTGTGATCAAATAACAAGGGTTTTGTTTATTTTTCCTCCCCTCCCCAAGATAAGAAGCAACACGGGTAACCAAGCTATCACTCTGAGGCTAACATCAACATCACTGACCAGTCTGAGTCACGCTCCTGACTCACAAAAATTAGTTTTAGGAGTAAATGTAGCCCCTCCTCTCTCTCATCAGTGCTGGGTAATTGTCTTGAGGAGAACAATAAATTGTCTCTCAGCAATGCTACTTCAAAGTCCTTTGGATAAGAAAATAGATAATTCAGTTAAGTCTTAGGTTCCTTCAGCAAACATTAGCATTTCTGCCCCTTGGCGATTGTTCAAGATGGTTTTGAAACAATTAAGAGTCATTAGAGCTAATAGCTCCCATTCTGCGTTTCCTTCAAGGAGGAGTATCTTATTCCCACTACCTTAATCAAGAATTAATCATTCAAATGATAAACAATGACTGGAACATACTTGAATAAATTACTTGTTTTCTTTGTTGATCAGATACAGCTCTAAATCATCTTGGCTGTTTTTAAGATACTAAGAAAAATATCCCACCTACCTAAAACTGCATTTAAAAATATTAATAATGACCTATTTCACATGCCTAGTTTAAAACTCTGGGGTCAGCCTTGCAAGCCTTATTCAGAAATAATCGTTTCCAGATTGCAAATAACAGATCTGAAGATTATCAAGATCAAAATTTGGATATCTATGAAAAAGTGTGGATATAAAATATCTAGTATCAAAGCCTTAAAATAAATCACTCTTCATAGTAGTATAAATCATATTAAAAGTATTACAGAAAATGTTTATACTTGTGTATATATAAAATCAAGTATGCTTGGAGTGCTTAAGTGTGGATTATGGGCAGTCAAAAGAGGAAAGTCTTGACTAGGGCAATGTCTCTATTATCAGGTAATAATACAACTATAAATATTAAGGTGAGTAGGAACAAACTTTAAAAAATAATTTAGAATGTTGCTTGGTCACTCATAAAAACGAGGAAAATTAACTGAGTTCTTGTGACATCAACTATATTTCTACTATGTACTAGCAGAAAAGATCAATAGGATTTTCCTCTGCCTAAGTTCCCTTTTGTCAATTGGATAACACAGCAGCCTTGTATTGAACCACCAGAGTTTAAATATATCATGTTATGGGCACATCTAGTAATAGGACTGCTGTAGGTTATTTTCAGGCTACAACATGTTATGCAGCAGTAAAGGCAGTTTGGTTTAGGATAGAAGTGGATTAAAAGATATAAAAATATTTTGTACATGACAGCAGTCCAAACATTGACAGTTTTGTTATCTTCAGTTCTGACTGGATTTTCAGTGAGAGCTGCACACACTTAATAATTACTAAAACTGACACCTATGTTACTAAAAATACCTTGGGTTACTAAAAGGGATTTAAAAATTAATCCCCATAAAAGGCTTTTAGATCTATTCAGGTTTGGATTTACAGTAAATCTTAAATTTGTTTATCTTTTGTGTTCCACTCAGCTTGATGTTAAAAACCACCAGGTCCATTTCACTGTTCCAGCCAGTTCTCAGTGCCTTTCATGTCCAAGCCCCCAGACCCCAGCAGTGGCTGTTGAACTGCAAGCCATACACTGAGAACGGTCCAGCAGGCTATCAGAAAGGGCCCACAGCTGGTCTGTGGGACTATAGTTAGGAGTAAATGTATGAGATGTTCTTGACAGCTTATGCAATGTTTTTTAAAAATTTTAAGGGCTGGTGGTAATCCACTGGTCCAAAGCGTCTGAGAACCACTGTTCTAGTGCATTTGTGCAGTTTTTGTCTGTATACATTGAAAATACATATTTACTTACTGTTAATGAATCAGTTTCTACAGGAATACTTGCTCTACAGGTCGCTGCAGAAGGACTTGTAATGGCACTGGAGTGCGGGAGGTTTAAATCAAGCTCAGCTAGAATCACCTCTCCCCATTGTCTGCTCTGGACTAAAAATACTAGAGGGGAGACTTTTGTTTTATAATGAAGATGTCCCAAGTGTTCATATTTCTCTGCTGTACATAGGGAAAATGCAGAGGTGAACCAATCAGGGATGCAGTCACATCGTAGTGCAGTTTCAGAAACAGCCGAGGTAGGCATTTGGGATCGTCTAGAGATCTTTCTTTAGGACTTGCCCAGCCCTGTGCCAAAGTGCTGAACCATACTCTTCCACTCCCTTTGTTTCTTTGCATAACTCCCTTTGCCTTTTTTCCCTTTATGTACTCTCTCCTTCACTTTTCCTTCAGTTTAGCTTTTTTTCCCAAGTAACACCTTTCCCACACTTCCTGCCAAACCAACCAGACCAAAACAAAACCCAGGAACATCCCATGGAACTAATGCATCAGATGATGAATTTGCAGTTTGTGCTGTTGTCGTGTGGCATTCCTCCTCTTGTCAGTAGGATGGGATTCATTTGTCCTCATATGGGCATCTAAAAGGGACACATCTAGACCTGTACTAGTAAGCCTAGGCTCCTTTTATAGTCAATGGTGAGAAGCTGCAGCCTCCAGAAGGCAATATATGTCATTCTAAGTTTAATGTTTAGGATAAATCTGCAGTTGTCTATATATCTCCTTTAACTCTGGAGGCAAACATGGGTAAGTAGTTTAAATTTAAATGTCTAACTCTTTGAAGGTTAACAGTGGGTATGTATGTGAGATGAACTTCTCTTTCAGACTGCATGATTTTCTCAACTCTCTTAGTCTACCAGCCATTACTTTTAAGTGGCCCCTGAACTGGAGAATGTATGCCAAGAAGCCCAAAGCAGAAAAATATACTAGGAGAACCAGGTTTTAAAACTATACATTGCCAGTGATTTTTAATAAACGTAACTTGTTTCATTAGTGCAACTTTTGCTAACAACTTTTAGTAACTAAAGCACAGAAACTTGAATTTAGGTGAATAATCTCTATGAAGTAAATGACATGATCTTAAGTAACGACATGAGTGAAGTACGTCTGAGTCCAGTGGAGCTATCTGTGAGGAAAGGGATATTGGTGTGCAGGAGGCTTGCAGGACACGGCTCCTGGTTTGAATTCCACTGAGCTGATGGGTGGTGGTCCTGATAGAGTCAGTTTAGGCTAAGCTCCCCTAAGACTATATACTTTGTTGCTAGACTAGCCAGCCATGGGAAGAAAATGAGTGTGGGTCCCATACTGGAGTTTCTTAAGAGTAAGAGTTGAGATGCAGTGTCAAATTGCCAGCACTATCTTAGCCTGTTTTGCAAATGACACTGAGACTTGAGTGACACTGGGACTTAAGCTCTGATCTTTCTAATCACTGTATGTTTGTCTGCCTCCCACCTTTATGTGGTTCTGTGAAAGTCCATGATGCTCTGCCGAAGTGCAGGGAAAAGTTAGCACTTGGAAAAGTGTTGAGAATCCCCCTCAAAAATATAGTGTTGGTGTGTATAAATAAATATAAAAATATACATATACATAAAGAGATCTTGCTTTAGAAGGAAACTGTAATCTAAAAATATGTCCAGCTAAAACTCTAAACCAGTATTACATTTAGCAAAAATAATAAAAATTAAAAAATTATAAACCAACAGTAAAATGTCCATAAATTCTGTTGGCATTAGAAAATCCAGCTTGTTACCCAAAACAAAGTTGTTTTGGGTAACAAGCTGAATTTTCCTTATTCTATTTCCTATTTCCTTTCCTTATTACTGATCTTTTCCTCATGTATATCCCCATCCATTTTAATTTTTCTGAGAAAACAAGCAAAAATATCCATTTTAGAAAAAGGTTAGGAGGTCTGATGGTTTTATATGGGAACGATACAAAATTTTGTTCTTTTTCTTAAAAAGGAACCAGAACTGTTGTGGTAAACAATGGATGTTAACCATGAGAAATGAAACCAGAAAGAGTTAACTGAGACCTCTAAGGCCAGAAAACAGGTACTGTTGTACAGATAAGTTTTTTTCCCCCCTGATCTTTTCATCTTTTCTAAATTAGATAAAAAACTACATGAAACATTACATTGGCAGACAAGTAAAGCTAAGATAAAGTACCTCTCAAGCCCATAATGCCAGGAAATTCAGAGATGAAGCTTCAGCATTACTGTTATCCCATACTGCAGCACTTTTGGTGTGTGGGGTTTCTCATTGTCGACATAGTACTGAGATAGGTAAGAACTCAGATAATTTTTTGCATTCCCCCAAAATTTTTTGTTTTGAGGTTGAGGGGTAGGGTTTTTGAATAGCTTACTACAACATTTCTATTTTCTCCTGCAATGTGTTCCGTACATTGGAATGTATTCAAATTTTATTTTTGGTTTTATGGTTGACAACAGTAAATAAAATTATGTGAGAGAAAGCAATGAATATAATTTATATCTCATACCTGTATTAGATGAGGGTTTTTTATTGCTCTGTTGCAAGCTCCAAACAGAAACATGTATGTAGATTAAGTTAAACTTGTGCATGCTTTTGCAGGTTTAGGACATAAACTGCCTAAAGGAACTCATTAAAATATATTGCTTGCGTTGTATCAGGGAGTTTCTGTATCTCTCTCAGTATAGGCATTGTTTTACATCTGCAATATTAAAAAGCATTTTCCAGAAGTCCAGTCTGATCCTTTGAAAATTTAAACATGTGCACTTATTTTCCACTGTTATGAGAATAAGGAATGTTTTTTTTCTTAATCTATTTCAACTTTATTGCACTCCTGAAATACAGCAAAGAAGTATCTGATCTGAAGCCTCATAGTGTGTGTCATTTTCAGCAGGGTTACAAGGATCAGCAAGTATTTTTAAAATAAAAATCACTGGGCTGGTCCATTGTTCAACTTTTCCCAGTTTTCACCTGTGGCCCACTGTGTGGAAAGGATGAATGACTTTGCTGAGTGTTCACCTCTTTCAAGATGTGGTAGGAGGGAGGGAGGAAGGAAGACAATTAATCAACTAAGTCCTGGTTCCACATGCCCCTACTCAGCTCCGACTTTGTATATGTTGACCTATTATAGTAGAAGGACATTTATTAATTCTGCAGAGTAAGGAGAAATCAGAGGGGTAATGGGTCATAGAATCATAGAATCATAGAAAGCTTTGGATTGGAAGGGACCTTTACAGGTCATCTAGTCCAACCCCCTGCAAGAGCAGGGACATCTTTAACTACATCAGGTTGCTCAGAGCCCTATCCAACCTGACCTTGAAAGTTTCCAGGGATGGGGCCTCCACTACCTCTCTGGGCAACCTGTTCCAGTGCCTCAGCACCCTCATTGTAAAAAATTTCTTTCTTAAATCCAGTCTAAATCTGCCCTCCCTTAGTTTAAAACCATTGCTCCTCATCCTGTCACAACAGGCCTTGCTAAAATGTCTGTCCCCATCTTTCTTATAGGCCTTCTTTAAAGTACCGCTATAAGGTCTCCCCACAGCCTTCTCTTCTCCAGGCTGAACAACCCCAGCTCTCTCAGTCTGTTCTTGTAGGAGAGGTGCTCCAGCCCTCGGATCATTTTCGTGGCCCTTCTCTGGACCCGCTCCAACAGCTCCATGTCCTTCTTGTGCTGAGGGCTCCAGAGCTGGAGGCAGTACTCCAGGTGGGGTCTCACCAGGGCAGAGTAGAGGGGCAGAATCACCTCCCTCAACCTGCTGGCCATGCTTCTTTTGATGCAGCCCAGGATACGGTTGGCCTTCTGGTCTGCGAGCGCACATTGCTGGCTCATGTCCGGCTTTTCGTCCATCAGTACCCCCAAGTCCATTTCCGCAGGGCTGCTCTCCATCACATCATCCCCCAGCCTGTATCGAAACTGAGGATTGCCCCAACCCAGGTGTAGGACCCTGCCCTTGGCTTTGTTGAACCTCATGAGGTTCACACAGGCCCACTTCTCCAGCTTGTCCAGGTCCCTCTGGATGACATCCTGAGCATCTTGGATCTCAAGCATGAGCCTCTGAGTCATTGAATCTTAGCTATTCATTCATGGACTGGTGCAATCTAGCCATCTCCTATTTTTCAGGGCTGTCTTTAGAGGTACTCTATGAGTCTACAGCAATTGAAGACTAACTGAGCACAAAAATACAAATAATTATTCATATAAAATGCATTCCCCTGTATTCCAATTCCTTTAATCTGTATTTAGAACCATCAGTGAAATAAGAGGTGTAATACATCCAAATTTATCTAAATTATGTTTCAATGATAATTTTTTTAGTGTTAAAGACAGATAGTGCATTTTTATACCATAATCTATATGAACATCAATGGCATGGTCTGTTTCCGCTTGGCTTTAGTCACATGAGTTATTTTTTGTTTATTTTGTTTTTGTACATGACTCATAAGGTTTCTCTATGCTGCTTATACAATACTTCTTCCTTCCTGATAATGCCTATTTGTTCTCTATTTTTGGCTTGCTTTTCCATTGTTATCTCTAAATTATGTACATTTAGCTGATGACTGGAGGATCTGTTTAATTAAGACACAACCATTACATAGTAGTTACCATATCTTGCTATATATTAAATGTCTTTGGAGAAGAATTTTTAGTATTTGGTGCTTCTATTTTATTCTTCTACAGTGTTCCTATACTATGATACATTCTATGCATTAATTGTGATTTATCTGATTACAAAGCCAAAAATAAGTTTAAAATAGTCAGGTTTCCCTGAAGAAGGAGAAGTTTCATGTTATCAAAATCAAATGCAAGAAGGAGTAAAAGGTGATATTTGTGTAAACTGTGGAAGACATATCAAAGGTTCATGAGGATTCAGATGAGCTATAATAATGTTCGTGTACATTGATAGGACAATATGCCAACTTTTTGTTGTGGTTAAAAAGGGAACAGCCTTCTAATGGACTATCAATACAACAGCTTTTAGAAAATGTAATTTACTAAATGCCAGATAGTACCAGTTTAGTAGGTAAATAAATAAAGCAATATTCACCCAGAATGAGCATGGCAGAGTCAAGCTTCTAACAGTGTAAAGAACAACTGGGGGAAAGGTATCCACATTTTATTCTTGTCTTTCCTGATATTTGCTTTCCTCCATAGTTAATATTTTTCCTAACAATGGCTTTAATATTGCTTCGAGAACAGATGATATAGTGAAAGAAAATATGTATCAATGGTGTATAAGATCAGTTTGTTCTCTAAATTTTAAAATTCTAATTTTCTTCATAAAGTTTACAATCCTTATTTTTAAAGATAAAATCTAATCTACAAAGATATATTTGTTATCCTTTGGTACACTTTAAGTTTCATATATTGTTCACTCATTAAATTTCATTTTACAAGATAATAACAGGGATATATTTATATGAATATAGTTTGATATAATTGCTACTCCCTATTTAATGATAGTATTACCTTGAAATTAAACAATTTGCTTTACCCATACAAAAGGTTTCCATGATATATCCTTTTCTTTCTGTCCACTGAATTGCTGCCAATTCTTAGGTGAAACTATTTGCTTTTCATCACACTCTTTTATCCGCTTTATTTAATGCATAGTTAAGTGTTCTTCTGAACTCTGGATGTTTGATGTCAGGCTTGCAAGGTTCAAACCATTTGATTTGTTGGGTGATGTCCTTTGGAAACAGAAAACACAGAAGAAAAAATAGTGTTGCCTCTGAAGACTTGAATGGGATATAAATTGTCTTTCATAGCCAGTATAAACATCTGAGGGCTATGCCTCTGCAAGATAATGATGAGACACTTTAAAGGAGAATAATTCAACTTTCTATTTTTGATGGATGGTTGTCTTCCTTTAATTGTACCAGACTTATTTTATAAGTGGTCTTTTACTACTAAGTTATGTAGCCTCTCACTACTAAGTTATGTAGTCATTCAAGAGTTCTGTCTGTGGTCTACTCATCAAATCTGTAATCAGGCACCACTTGTATAATGGTCTGAAGTGCTGTGGAGCAACCAAGTTTTTACATCAGCTTTACAGTCTATCTGACAGAGACCGCTGCATGTTTTGGATATGTTTTTCAGAGACAATCTCTCCTAGTTTGTTGTTGTTGGAGCTGCTTTAACCATGAAACACCTTTGTCTCATGTAACAGCTTGAAAATCCTTTGAGTGTATTCCTCTTAGAAGAGGGGAATTGCACACAGTGTAATGACAACATCCATCAGCTCTTCTTCAGGAAAAAAACCCCGTAGTGTAGGAAACACGGCCCTGAAGTGCTTTCAGGAAATTCTTTACTAAAAATTATCTGCCAGATTGTTTATGCTATGGGGAAACTGGTGGTAGGGGAAAATAAGGCCAGAATTAATAAAGCATAAAGCCCAAAATCTTAGAAATGTAAATCCAGTATCTATCTGAGACATATGAGGGGAACAAACCACATTCTGCTTCAGCCTTACCTCTTCTGAAAATGTCCTCTGCTAAAGGCAAGAAGGAAAACTTGCCTGTATGTCTATTTGACCATAACATTTGGTTTCTTTATAAATTCATCACTTTCTTACTTGTACCTGTTCATATTTGTAGTTCTTCAGTAGCTGACCAGCAGTAACCAACACACATACAAGACAGCACAGCTTACCTACTCCAGCTTGAAATCCTGGCTAATGGCTAAGCCAGGTTCTTAACTAAGTTTTTCTGCCTTTTGTTCAGTTTTTACATCAAATACTGCATATTACATCCAGATTTTGATAATGTAAGGCACCACTTCAGCCGAATGGCCTCTATGAGTAAGGCAGAAACATTTTTTATTTTCTAGGGCAATTAATTAGACATCCACACTGTCACTCCCACACTTAAATTAATCTCCATATGTTCAGTTATCATAGGAAAAAAAATAAATGAAAGAAGAAGCTGAAGGGAAAACTCATAGCCACATCTCTGCAATGTTTTTTCAGACACCTAAATTTCTGTCAGCCTGTTGGGAATTCATAACCCATTATTACATGCTTAACTAATCAGCACACTTCATAACTTCCACACAAACAATGGCCCTGTCATTTTTCATCATATATTTAAAATAGAGAAGAAAAAGAAAGAAGTGTCACTCATGAGACTTCAGTACTTTTATTATATGCAGTTTAGGACAGTAACTATTTACCTGTGAAATACTACTTCCGATTTAAATAGCACTTCTCAAGTTACTTGTTTTGTGATATATTGTCTTTGATTAATTTAATTTCTTGTTTAATTTCCTTGCTAATTTGAAAAAAAAAAAATCCATACTTTCTCGGTAGTTTTTCTGAATTGCCAAAGTTCTAATAGGTCTTGTTGCAAACCCTTTTAGATCACTTTTTAAATTGTCTTGTGTGATGGGTGGTCTCAGGTAAAAAAAGAAATATGGAAAGCACACCTGAACTAGTGAAGCACTTTAACACAGGAAATGTTAAGAACTTGCAGCTAGTGAAATGAGAAATATATCCTGTAACAGCTTCTGTAACCCTGGCCTGATACAGTTGTATCATTGTATCTATGTATCATTGTATCTCTATGTATCATTCCTGTGTTTTAAGGCATTAAAAATGTTCCCAGCCGAAAGTTTCCACCCTTGCCCCAGCATTTCAGTTGCACAAGACGCAGTCTGACTGATCAGTACCCACGAGGGAACAAACTTTACCATACAGGCACGAATCTTTCATGCAGGGCTGCACAGCTAGCAAGAGACAGACTTGTCCCCTCTTTCAGGCTGGTGCACACCAGTGTTTAGGATGCTTACCACATAGTTCTGGCCCTGATAAGGAGTTTTCTTCTCCCAGCTTTTGGAAAGGAGTATGATAAAGGAATCCTAACCCTCTGCTGAGGCTGTTGAACCACGCCAGTGCTATCATTCTTTGCTCTACAGCACTTCAAGGCATAGCAGGTACTTGAAACCTGTAGTCTTAGGCACTTGTCACCTGAAAGACTTTATAATCTCGGTAAACAAAACTAGATTAAGGAGGAAAGGGTTCAAGATATAAGATGTAACGGCATATCAAGCAGATCTTATGTAAAGATCTGCTTGATATGCCTTATATTAGTTCTGTGACCTTACTGCCTTTAAGGCTTCACTTTTAATTTCTGCATTTTCTTGAATCTCAGGATCTCATTGCTTATTTGGTTCCATGTTTTCTTCCAGCCACTGCTTACTTGCTCGCTTTTAAAATTCTGACTCGGTTATCCTCCACGTATAGCTTTAGGACAGAGAAGATTGTTTAGTTATAGCCACACCTGTGCTTTGTTTTTTTCCATTTGAGGAGATTGGAGAAGGGTGTTGGAGCTTAATCAGTTGTATTCAGAAGCAGAAGGTCTCCCTCCCTCCCTTTCTTCTTCTTTTCCTGCCTTTCTCCCTTCCCTCCCATCCTTCCTCCCTTCCTCTTGTCTTTTCTTCCTTCTCTCCTTCCCTGTCCATAGAACCCCTAAGGAATTCAGTGAGATTTCTGAATTGATTGTAACTATATAACTAGACATTAAAAGAATTGTTGTTCTGTGTAAGAGCAAATAAAACGGAGTTTAGTGAGAAAATTTCCATGGAAACAATAGTTCAGTGACAACGAAAAATATTTCTCACCACAATGTGCTAAAAAGAGCTTCACAAATAACTTTATAAAATTGGACAATGTTTTATTGATAGCATGGCAGGCAAAACCATTGTATTTTTCATCTGGAGGATAAAATGGCTCATTCTGAGTTCTGCATTCCTAATTCTTGAGTAGGATAACTTTGCATTTGCCAACCTGCTTTTTTAAGCCTATTCTGAAGTTATGTATTCTAATTCATCTAAATGTGGGGATCACAAAGCAAAGTGGGCTACATTGTGTGCTTGGTTGCTTGCCACTTCCCAAATTCTTCTGCACTGTTGCTATTTCACAGCAATACTAAGATCAGTTCCCTGGGAAAAGAGCAAGTGGCTTGGATCTGCACATTCTTCATTATTGCAAGAAAGCTGTGTCTTCTTTTACCTTTCCTATGATTTTTTAAAAAAGAAAGGTTGATTAGCAGTTCCTCTACAAGGTATGATAGGCCAGTTAAATTGGATAAGCAGTCCCCCTTTGTGAGAGCTGTCATTGTACCATATATGCTGCTGCTTCTATCACTGGCCTTATGAAAATCTCTTTGGGATCTCAGTTTTATGTTAGTATCTCCAATAGTCATGTATGTCCTTCAGTTTTTTTCCTGCATTTGGTTTTCAAGTACAAATACATAAGCACATATCTGTGATGATTTGTGTATTTAGCTATATATAGTTGATCGATACTGGTTAATGTGATATGGTATACACAAGTCGGCTGCAGACTGCAACTCTGGTTTGTCTGTAATGGTTGTATGGTCATAGTTTGTTTTCCCATGGTGTTTCACTTTTTCAGTGAGCTAAAATTTCAGTGGAATTATCTGTATAGGTTGGTTTGTTTAGCTAATTGAAACATCATAGTCATAAAGGAAGGAGTTAGTTTCTGTGAAAGGAAGTAGAACTCTGCAGATCACTTGGTCAACAGATTTGTTCAGCAGAGTTTTGTGGTCATCTGATGGGTCTTGTCTGACAGACAGGCTAGAGGGTTTAGAACAGAAGGAGCTAAAGTAAATACATATACTTCTTCATTTTTTGACAGCATACTTAAGGAGAAATTGTCTGCAAGAGCAGTCTGAAGGAAGAGGAAATATTCCTGTCTTCTTGCTGACTGCTGGGCTCTCAGAGCTTTCAAGATGAATGGGCTTAGAAGTCTTGTATTTAGGTCTGCTACTTATAAAGCAATCTCTGACTATCTTTGTTTTCTCCTTTGAGTAAATAAAACTGTAAGCTTGAAAAGGTCATGCAGAAGTACAGTTGCTCATAATTATTGTGTGTTTTTTTCTGATAAAAGGTATGTCTAAATTATGATAGTTGTTGGAGCTGCATCCTATGTAGACATAGCCGGATTGTGGGTTTGGCTCTTAGGAGAAATGTTAGATAGTTGGTCTATATTCTCAAATTGAAAAGTAGCACTTGGATTCTGTCCAGATGGTGGAGGTCTCAACATGGGAGTCAGTAACTGAATCTCCTCAGTTATGTGAGAGTGTCCAGAACTGGGTGCTTTATTAGGTGTTACAACGGTGAACAGTACAGGTTATGTTCTTGGGATATCTTCTCTGCCAAAGACGTGCTCTTCTATGTCTGTTTGTGAACCACTCCCAAGAAGTATGTCAGCAGCTTAAGTACCTTAAGAAATGACTTACAGAAAGTTAGGGAAACTATCACAATTCAAATATGTAAACATTTAAACATGAGCAAAGCCTTTAGGAGGTCAAGGCCAATACACCAAGACTGCATAGCCTCCTCCAGTCTTGCAATGGTAAAGCAAATCTAATGCTCTTTTGAACATGAAATACTGTAAAAAAATAGTGTGATATGTAAAATGGGACATACAATGACAAAATAATGACAGCTTTGTCACATTGATAAAATGAATGCTAATGATATAATGATTTCTTCAGTGTTTTATCCATCTACATAGTAGGACTTCTTTTAGATCAGTGCAGCTTAAAGTTGAATATCTGTGACATATTTATGTACTGGTGGGAAAGAAAAAGCCTAAAATTTGGGTCCTGAAGAAGAAAGTTGAGACAGAACTCCCAAACGAAGGTTTGACTGAAAGAACAGATTGGAGGGGGAAGACATACTCCTTATTCACAGCTTTGAGGCAGAATGAACACAATAGCTGAGGTCACTGAATAGGGCCAGTACAGAAGTGCAAAGAAAATGAAACCTGACTTAAATGGAATTTCTAGGTTAGGTAAGGACAGCATGAAGCCTTGTTGGCCATTCTGCAAAGGGTTTTATGGCTGACAAAATGGATAGGGCCGGCACCCATCCACCTTGACTGTCGAAAATGCCTTTAGTCTACTAGTGGCCTTTTCTGGAAGAGCAAATTGCTTTTAAAACTATTCTTAATATGCAGGTTTTATTATGTAAACATGTTTTAATTAGGCACCTCTGCATTGATTGACTGACTGTTTAATTTTTTTGTGCTTAGAAGATTTGTGGCAATGTCATTAGTGATCATGTTTAAAAATACTTGCTTTGAGTAGACAGTCCTCTCTGCACAGTGGATTTAATAAATACCCTGAGCTTCAGCATTTCTAGTCAGAACTCCTTTTAAGTGGATTTTGGAATGTCAGATTGAACATACCCTCCTGCCTGTGATCCAGAGCAGTCACCCATGTGAAAGGTTTACAGCTTCTCTTTCTTTGTGCTCTTGGCTCCACTGGCAGTGTAGGTCTTGCACAGTCAATTTAAGCTGACTGTCAATAAGCAGTTTTCTTTGCTACCTGTTACGGATACTGGTAACAGCTTATGCAGCATACGTAGACCATAACTTGAAAACCTTCAACTTAAGAAACTATTACACTACCTTATATGACATATTAAACAGTACGCAGCATGACAGACTTGAAATGGGCTTGTAGTATTGCATGTTATGCAATAATTATTTTAACTAGATCCCTTTCTTTGCACTACCTGAGCCTAGATCCAGAAAAGCATATATGTGCTTTCACTGATAGTTCATTTGACCCTGATATTGATCTCCAGCCAAGACCTAGTAGCCATTTACATTGCATATGCCTAAGCTTTACTCTAGCAGAGTTTAGCTTGATCCCGGAAGATCTGAACGTCCTCCCCAGAGGCTCACCCTGTTCCTATCGAGTTTGGAAAGTGAAGGCATGCTGAAGTGCTATTTATAGGCTGAAAATGTAGGTAATTCGTTCCAAAATGGAACTTCAAACTTGGCATCGCCTGATGCCTATGTTGAGATCGGTCTGTTTCTACCAGTAGAGTTCCCCAAGTGGGCATAGGTCTGACCTGAGGGCACTCAGAGGCACTGACAAACTCACAGGGCTGAAAGAGTCATTGAAATGCACAAATTAGGCATCAGCTTCCAAAGTGTGGATATTCAGCTAACCCACTGCGTGTATTCAGAGAACACCAGCTGGAGAAAACCTACCCCAAAGCCCAACTGTGATGCTGGAAGAACCCCCCTTAACTGCTAACCTGATAGCTAAATCTCTCACCTGGTAGATGGGCACACGAGTCTGGTTTCCTTCTGTAGGGGATTTCAACCTGCCACTTCCTGGTGAAAGTCTGAAGATCAGCTGGTAGGATATTCTGGGCTGGGCTCTTGCAGCCTCTTCTGATGAAAGATGAGAAAGAAAAGTCATTGTGTGGAGGAAACACAGTGTTCACCTGGGTGAGGCCACATCCAGGGTGCCAGCAGCTCCGGTGGGTACTTGAACATCTGTTGTGATCCTCCTCCCAGGCTGATAAGGAGAGCTCCTTCTGCTTGGGCTGCTTCAGTTCTTCAACTCATCTGTTCTTCTCACAAATGGTGTGAGGCTTTCCTCATCCTGTTTTCCAGAAGCGGAACTGACTTTTTTCTGTTCTTTTAATGGGGAGAGGAAAAGGTTTCTACGTTTTTGGGGGTTTTTTTGTTTTTTTTTTTTTTAAGTATTCTAGTCTATAACTACTATTTGGGATAGGTTGGTTGTTTCTATGCTGTTGATATAAATAGGTTGTCAGTTGTTTCATTCAAAATAAAAATAAAGCTGAGGGAAGATGCAGTCTAATCTAAAGGAAAGGACTGCAGGCTCTGTTAACTCTTCTCCAACTTGGCAGCAGATGTTCCTTGAGGGAGATGGGTCAAACATTTCTAGAGATCTAATTCTCGTCGGCACAGGAAAATGCTGCAAACCTGTGTCAGTGCTGCTAGCAGTTGGTTTGCTCCTCAGGTGCTGGCAGTGTTTAGAGCCTTGGGGTAAACAACCTGCCAGCATTTTCAACATTGTTATCTATTTAGAGCAGGCCTAATCAACATTGCTTAAAATGTTAGAGGCCGTCTGTGCTCTTTTTATGCTATGCCTCCCAACTTTACTGGTAGTAGGGGAGATGAATCAGTCAAGATTTTAGGTGTTGCCATGGTTTAGAGGCTTTTAATTAATTTTTTACTGAAGTCTGCTCCCAGAGTGCAGTGTCCACTCTGCTTCCACTGGGCTAGCCGTGCTCTGCAAGCCGCCTTTGCAGCCTGGAAGTGTAGTAACACATTTTAGCTACTCCCTAAGAGCTGGGACAATGGTGAGAAGTACAGGATGTTCTGCGGGAATGCAAGAGGTGTCATGTGGTGGCCCCTGAAGAAAACGTGTTTGTAATCTTGGTCCAGGCAGGAGACTGCTATTTGAGAAGAATTGCCATCAATTGTCATCAATGATGTAACACAAATCTTCTGTTATATCAGAACAAAACCTGATTATATATGAATTTCTTTTTTTCAGTTAAAAGCTAGTAAATGAACTTTTCTTCCTAACCTTAAGCTAGATAATGAACCAGACTACATCAATACAGTCCTTTGGACTTCAGTTGGATCAGAACACACTTTCACAATATTAAACTGTAGATGACTCTATTAAAACTTTTTATTTGTGTTCAGTGGGTCAAATTCTTAGCTTCTGTGACATAAATCAGATTCTGATCGTGTGGATGCTCACATATGGTGCTTTGCACTGTAAATCACATATGTTTTTCAATATACCTTGTACTGCAAAGTAGAAAACATCTTTTTGAGAGTCAGAGATTGGAAAAAAGGTTGATACAAAGCACAACTGGAAAACTTCACAGTGCCTTTTTTTGTGCCTTACTTGACATAAAAATGTATCTGAACATAGGGTGATAAGGACAGAAAGCTTGATGAAGGCCCTTGGCTATTTTGGTGACACCTCGACTGTCTGCTTTGCTATGCTTGCTTTGGATTTGTCTTGCCTTTACTGAATATTTCATATTTTTTAAATGTTCATGTATTTATCAATGTTATTTTAAGCTTTAGTTTCCTTTACGTTATTTGTATGTATTTCAAACTGTATTTTGTCATAGAATTATCAGAGTGTAAACTTTAAAGGCTTGATTGGACTTCATTCTTGCTTGTCAAGTAAGATTCTTGAGGAGATTCTCAGTTCATTTCAGCTGGCATTTCTCTTTCAAGTTTTAGGATAACATTCCTAAAAATGGAGATTTAGTCTACACAGAAATTATTTGTCACTGACCTTTTGTATTGCTACTCTGCCAAGTTCAAAGTACTGTAGATTTGTCCTTTTTTTCTTTTTTTTTCTTCAAGTTTTATTTGTTGCTAAGTTCCTACCACCGTATATGGTGTCATTGTTTCACTTATTCTATGTATTTTTGTGTTCTGACTAGATTTAGTGGAATGATACAAAATAGAAAAGTTCTAAGCATGCTTTGTGGGATACTAAAGCAGTATTTAATTTCTGGCAACATATTATAGGTATTATCTCAGCTGTGCTGTAAAAATACTTAATATGGGTGGGAGGAAGGAAAAGGAGAGAGAGGCAAATCTTGCTCTCCCTTACATGGTTTTAGAAGACAGACAAGGGTGTGGAAGGAGCAAATAACATCTCTTTTATAGCCTGTGTAAAGGTTTTGGTAAGACCACAGGGTAGCTGCTGTCAGTTTGCCCGTCCTGAAATAGACTTGTTGGAAAACAATGGAGAAGAAGTGGGAAAAAGGTCACTAGCTGGTCTGGATAAATTAATATTGTACCTGTCAAAAATGTGCACCAGTTGACTTCCCTTCCTCCCTTATTGACACAGCAACGTATCTAAGGAAGATGCTGTGAGTAGCAGAATGCTTCCACAAGAATCCCTCAAGCACCCCAGAAAGTTGAATAACTGGTTTGTTCTTCTGTGCTTTGCAAGAAAAAAAAAAAAAGAAAGGAAACATGGTTCCAAGCATGAAGATCTTCCAAAGGTCAGCTTTGGACAACACAGAACATGAAAAAGGTTCAGGAAGAGGAAGGCATGAACAAAAACTGGGTAGGTTAGTAAAGGTGCAGTGAGGTAGTGGGTTTTAAATAGGGCTTGAAAGCAAAGAAAAATGCTTGGCTGACAATGAGTGGGAGGCTTCCAAACATAGGAAGCAACATTAAAAAATGTAAAAGTTGAAAGAGGCAGAAGGATAAAAGAAATGAAGAAAGAAGCCAAAGCCGAGTGTAGGGACACAAAGGGTCACTTGAAGTTTTCCAGTTCTATTAGACTTTTTATCTACTTTTTTCCCTGTCAGAATGTCCATCTCTTCAGTTATCTGCTTTTTAGTGGCTTTGTCTTCTTTTCTTTCCTTTTGGAATAAGTTATGTACTAAACATTAATTTCAACATATTTGTGTCTGAAGTCACTGGGCAGTACCAATTCTATTCCCTCTTTTCCCTATTCTGATAGTGGAAGAGAACTTAAAACCACCTTTTTCCCATCTGTTCGTGAAGCCAAAATGAACAAGGCTGAGATCTGAGTCTTGCTACTCAGCACCTGAATAGCAACTCCTTTTTAGCTGGAAAAAAAAATACATTGATCTGAGACTTGGCTTGGCAGGTTTTACATTTTCATTAAATATTGATACTCAAACATCATCTTTGTTTACACTGCATGCTGCTTCCTCTAGGTTTTAAACAAGGTTGAGTTTTTGCAGATGGTGTTGAAGTCAGGAGTTCATAACAACTTTACTTATTGATGTGTGATAAGAGTTTATCAGTGTGTATTGAACAATATGGACATACTCAGGTATTGTGAATGATGCTTAAAAGCCATGTTTTTTCTGATATTAAGTTTCTGACTCCAGTCATCTTAGAGAATGCTTTCAATTAAATCAGTCATAGTCTAATAAATAATCTGCATAAACATCATGTTAGGTTTGGTCAATGCACTAAGGTATGAACAGTAAACTTTAAGGACATCAACTTTTGAAATTGATTTGACCCGCCATCTTGTTCCAGTTGTTTGTATTGTATTTGCTTTCTAGTGAAACATGTTCTGGTGATTTAAGTGAAAAAAAATTGCTTGTGTGTATAGTCCTTTAGTTTGTTTTTCCCATGTTCAATAAATTATTATCTTTCATTTTGTATTTCTCTCAGAGTTTAGGGAGAGGCAGAAAAAAGTCTGAGAAGAAACAATTTAAAGCTGTTTAGAAGTAAAATTTTGAGATATTGTGAAGATAAGCAAGGCCCTGCTTGTGTGTTTAGGTTCCCAAATCAGGGTCAGACCATTTCTTGAGGTCATTACAACAGGGTAAGTTGGCTGCCGTTGGCTAGTGCTGCCTTGTGGATGGATGTGCAGGGATTGCACAACCACACAACCGACAAGTCACTTGTAGCATGAGTGGAAGCAGATTTTGATCGGGGTACGGCGGAAAGGGGAAGGGCTGCCTCCATCTTACTTCCCCATGTCTCTTCTAATAGAATCACAAGAGAGAGAATTAAATCAGCACTTTTTCACTTGTCAGTGATATCAGTACCCTGCAAGTTCATGGGAATGGAAAATTCAGGATATCTACAAAGTCAGCAGTTCAAGAGGCAGTGGATGTGTCATGGTGATAAAGTTTGCATGTTGCTACATCAGCTAGATTTAAGTGGTCCTGACTGCCACACAGAGCAGGTGAGAGCATGGAGCTGTACCACAAATACCTACTACAAGAGTAATGTAAGATAGCACCAAAAAGCATGTTAGAAGGCATAGGCATAGGGTAACTCCATCTTACATCTTCCCATAGCCACCCGCTCAGAGTTCTTCTTGCTTCCACTCCTTGCGTACAGTAATTTTGGCTTGCCCTAGTGTCATCTGCAGCACCAGAGACGCTGATACTACATTACTGATCACATCACATATAACCACCTCTTATCTATGAAAGATCCTGGCAGATATCATCTGCTTGCTAAAAGGAAGCTGGTTGAATCTGATGCAGTCTCGAGTTACTGAGAAACATCCAGATTATACAACCATGGCCTTCCTGCCATCCTCCTTTCCGATGGCACCTGGGTTGCTGAGGCCTTGGTCTGCCTTCTGCACTCTGCTGGACCGGATCCGCTGGTCTTCCCCCTTATGCTGGTGTTGATGACCCTCAAAACAAATGGAAAATAAACTAACTCAAGAGGGCAAAAACAAGTATGTCCCAGAGAGAGAGCTCTGAGCCACAGATACACATTAAGCAAGCCTAATGGACTATTAGAATAATTTATCAAAGGAGACAGTGGATTCTCTGTTCAACCCTTACAGACTGATTTTCTCTTTCATAGAGATACTGTAGTTCAATCAGAAGTTATGGGCTTCATGCAGAAATTAGTTGGATTAAAACTGATGACCTAGATTATCACTGTGAATGTTTTTGTTTTGCAAGCAGAGTTCCTGCAATAATCTGCTTATATCTAGCTGCAAAGGATAGGTAGGCATCAACATAATTTAAAGAAAATAAATCTAAGCATAGATGCAAACTGGAAAAACATCCCTGAAGTCAGTAGAGCTATTCTGATGTAAACTGGCATAGGTTCACAGTGAATCACAAGCAACTCATAAATACTGTTTCGAAAGGAAAGAAGGCATATGGAATATTAATATCTTAAACAAAGAGTAAAGGTGAATTACTATCACCAGCTCATTTTGTTTATCGTAGTAATGACTGGCTATGGAGGGAGGCAATTATTTCATAATTTTCCATGAGTAAGATTTTCCATTGTATCTTTTATGCCCACACATAACAATCGAAGATGCAATGAGGAGTTGTAAAATGGTTTCTGAAATTGCACGCAGGCTCAGGTTGGAGGTAAATGGGTGCGCCTGCCACTGTGCGGGGCTGAGCTGTGCCAGCCACCATGCCAGGAGGTGCAGTGGGATGCCCTGCTCTCAGGGGGTTTCTCCTGCCCCGAGCTCCAGATTGTGCCTTAGGACCCATCACCAGCACCAAATCTGTTAATCGGTGCTAAGAGGATCCTGATGTTTGAATGCTGATAGTGTCAGTCAGAAGATCTGAGAAAAGCAAGTGAAAGGACAAGGATGTGCTGAGCAAAGCCTAGATCTTCTGTGCCAGGAAAAATGGGGAATAAATGAATTAACTTTCACAAGAGGCACAGAAATCTGAGCATCCAAACAGAGAAGGAATTGATGGTTGAGTCAGTCTTTCCACTGGACTGAATAACTGATACAGCTAATGTCCTGAAGACCACCACCATCCCTTCCACTTGTTGGTGTGTGTCTGAGAGAAGGACAGAGACTGGCAGGGCGAGAGCTGGAGTATCATGCACGGAGCCAACAGATCTAGCTTGTTTGTCATCCATTTGTGCCTGGTTTGTTTGTGTTTTAGCCTTTGGCTCTGGGTTCACTAACTAGGTCTTTTTTTTTTCATTTTTTTTAACACTTCTGGGAGATATCTTGCATCTGTTTCTTAAGTTGAATGTTTCGTGGTGAGATAATCCTCTCTGACTGTGTATAATATGCAGACGCAGCAGCTCAGCTTTTCTTCTTCTCATGCTTTCCTGAAATATCAGACAGAAGCATTCATATCTGTGCAATGACGGGGCAGGAATCAGCCTGAAAAGACAGTTTTGGTATTGATGCAGTTCTAGTTTATTTTCAGCTGAGTGGAAAAAAACTGACTTTTTTTTTTTTTGTCAGTTTTAATAGTGAATTACACCATTTTTCTATATGTGCATGTGAATTGTGCCACCCTGACAGCAGCAAGGTATGGAAATTAATGCAGAAAGAGCTTGACCACTATGCTTCAACAACACAAAACTAGTTGATTAAGCTGGATTTACCCTGCTTCATATTGCCAAATAAAATAAAGATAAGTTTGGTAAAAACAAATATAGCAGAGAATCATTCAAAAGTTGTAGCCAGGGCATGTTTTCCTGTTATCTTATTCATTATTTGCATATTTCCCTGCTCTCAGAAATGCATCCTAAGCCATGTATTGTGATGGCAATGGGAATTTTGGTTACTGTGTGCATCGCTGAAGAGGTCATATAAATTTGTCTAGACTTGAGAGAAAAGAGTCGTCAGAAAGAAGTGCCAAAGTCAAGAGATTATGAAAAATATATTTATAGCAGTTATGTTTGACTGGCATAAACTCTGTCTATTGATCTGTACTTGGGGGGAGGATTCCTCTTCTCTGGCATGATTTACATGTCATAATAAAAGCTATGAAGATAGAAATGAGACTTGGTCTAATACGGAGTTGTGGGTTTGAGTGACCTCTTAAAGTTCAATATGGCTTTGTCTACAACAGTATACAATAAGTCATATTTAAGCTAGTAAAATTTCTTGATTTTAACGAGATCTGTGATCCCTACCATCAGACATAAAGTCCACAGGTTATGGCCTCTCCAGGACAGAATGGAGGAGGGGAGAGGGAGCTGAGTATATACATGTGAGGAACATGATGAAAACAAGACCACACTGCATGCTCTTAAGCAAAAAAAAAATCATGTTACTAAGAATCCAAGAGCTTTAATGGTTTCTTTAGTCTTGAGCACTGGTGCTAGAGAAAATAGAGAAAACATGCATTGACTGAGAATTCATTTTGCAGATGTGTGAACTCTTTTCTGCAAAATGCTGTTTGATCAGTTTTGACCACACCTTTCCTGTCTTCTAAAAAAAGCTAAAAATATAAATGAGGACTTGTGGTTAGAAACTGACAACACTTATTTGGTTGCATGGTTACAGGCAACCAAATTTTATGTAAGCATATAATATCTGTTAGGGTAAATGGATTTACATTATTGTCAGCTCTGAATGTTTTGTGAGGTTGTTTCTAGGTACAGTCCCAGAAGCTGTTGTGTAGATCAACAGAGACTTAAACAACAATCAGTGTTTTGATGCACAACTGCTGAGTTTGGTCTAAAGGAAAAGGAACTACTGAAATAATAACAAGTAAAGTTCTATATGCTGAAAAAGAGAATAATGTTTACATCTCACTGTAATTTCATCAGGGGATTAATGGGATTTGGCTCTGCATTTTGAGGGGGAAAAGGGGATGGAAGATGTCTTACAATAACAATCGCAGAACATAAACCATGTAGAACTGTCCCTGAATATTGTAAGTATCTTGGAGCTTGTTTACAGGGAAGACAAGCCACATCTACCACATCTACCACATCTACCACATCTTTAGAGCACACCTGCACTTTAGGCTAACCTGGTTTGGATGTGCTTAGTGTTGCAGTATGCATGATACAGCTGCTTCCATGTACAAGCAATTCACAACCTGAAAATAAAGTACCTTCAAAAAAATGGGCACAGAGCAATGTCAGAAATAGAAGCTTGGTTCTTGAAATGGAGTGTAGGCTGAGGTCTCTATACTTAAGCGTGCAATCTTTGAAATAAAATAAAATAAAATAAAATAAAATAAAATAAAATAAAATAAAATAAAATAGAAATATACCTGAATGACCTGGACAGGGTCCTCAAACTATTCAGGAACCTAAGTTTTCTGGCAAAAGCCCCTTGCAGGCAGTTTGGTGGCTAAGACAATATCCTGTGAGGGGGTAGGGGCTACTCAGCTTCAGCTTCTTGCTTGGTATATTGCAGGAGTAAAAAGTAATGTAAAATTCAGAAAGTTTCCTGGAAACAGATGATATAGTAATCCTTCAAACAATGTGCTGTTGATTTAGAAACAAATGGAGCAGGAGCTGAAATGGAAGTGAGGCAACAGGACAAAATGTCACAGACTGTTGTGGAAATCCTAATGGTATTCACAGACTGTTTTTACCCCCATTGCAGTCACTGATAACGTTGTTGGTTGTTCTCAGAAGGCAGAGTAGAAGCGATCTGGGTGTGTAAGTACAGAGCCTGTCTAGCAGAACTTTACTTCTACACTGGTTTTGATTTATGGGGGTTTGGGCTGCACAAAGCCTCACTAGATCCTCAAAATTTGCTTGCTGGCAGGGAAAATGCTGACTTGTTACCCAGTTGTCATGACATCTTCAACCGTACAGCTACCAGACTTGGGATGAAGGCATCTATTCAAGCTGTCTGTAGAGAGAGAGTAATAACATGGCACTCTGATAGAACCATCCTCTCATTCTTACTAGGGACAAACACAGTAAATGGAGGGTAATACCTCTCTCAGACTGTCCAAAAAGGGCTTTTTTGCAGCAGGGCATTATACCATGCAAACTGGCATAACACTCATTGACTGAAATTGAAATAGGCTGATTTATACAGTAGGTGTCATTTGAAAAGGAAAACCTTCTTGCAGGAGTCTGTACTGCTCCTAAAACTCTTGGAAAAAAAATGCAAGCAAGCCAGTGGAAAAAAAACCCCACAACATTTTAAGATTATTACATTAATTTTACAAAGTATCAATATACATACTGCTAAAATGAGTTGTAAAAGATGGGCTAATGAAAAAATGATATATTAGATGATGGAATTAAAACCAGGTGCTTGCTACATTAAGGACACTTGATATTTCATCATTATCTATACATTTATCAGCATTGTGGCTGAGATGGCATGTAATTTACTCGTGAAAGTATTCTCCTGCATTCCTTGGGTCTTCAGAAGCTATTAAAGCAAATTAGCAACAAAAGCCTAGAGATCAAAGATAGGCAGCCAAAGAGCTGGGCATGAATTTTCAAACCCATAGGTATAGTAGTACCAGATAAAAAACTTAATGTGTCCCTGCAGTTTTAGTCCATGGCAAGCATCAGGTCTGGCAATGATTATATTGTAATTGCAATATTTTTTGCCTGAAAAATCTATGCCTTTAATAGACATTACCCATTAAAGCTCAGTAAAAGCATATATTTTCTTTTTTAAAAAAAAGTGGCAAAAGAGGTTTTGTGGGTTTTTTTTTTTTAATTTTTTAAAGGCAATCCAGCTATTACTGATACTTTTAGCAGAAAATAGACATAATTTAGGAAAGTTTGTCTACTGAATCTCGCTCTGGTATATATAAGCATGCAGGCTTCATGTCTGTAGAATCTGCAGTATTAAAGATAGGAAAAACATTTGACAGACAGGAGTTTTCTGAAAAGGAGGTTACAGGCCACATAATGCTGGTAAAGTAAGCTCACACTGTTTATGTCCGCACCATATGGCCTATGCATAAACAGTAGTTCAATACTTGTCTCATTCTTACCCAACATTCTCTTCCTCTTATTCTCATCTTCACTTCCTTGTTTATTTTTGCTGTTAAGATCAACAGCATTGTCTATGGACTAGACAGGCATGAGCACTAGAGTTTCATATAAAGTTACAATTTCCATTACTGGCCTTTTTTGCAGTGGTCAGCATCTTGAACTATTTAGAAGTGTCTACAACCCTTAAACATGTGACCATAAATTCCTCAAGCTCATTTAGCAGCTGATTTCATTGGAACTATGCTAAAGCAGAATCTGACCACTCATGCCTAAAGAATGAGTCCAGACGAACAAAGAAATATTGTGATAGGTTATTACTGAACTGGGTTGACAGTGAGTGATTGGATGTTAAGTGGTCAACAGTGAAGGCTAAGAAAAGCATTATCCAACTGAAACTCTAACCACAGTGGGAAGATGGACACAGGTTTGACCAAATCATGTTTGTTTTAATTGTTTCTAGCTTGGCTGATGATACCTGCCAATGGAATAGTGAAAGTGTGTTGCTGCTGCAGTTACCATCCTCTTCCTTTCCCATGCCTAGGAACAGTTGATTATTTTTACTAGCTCCACCCTGTCTTATATCATCTAGTTAAGATACACAAGCAGAAACTGTTTCCTATTATCTTTATGTAGTCCCGTGGCACTACTGGCACTACTAATGCTGGCACTACTGGCACTACTAATGCTGATGAGAGAGGCAATATTGGAAGTACCAGAAAGATGAAAACCTGTGCCTTTAAACCTATACATGCATACTTGTTTTCATATTTGCATATATATTCTGGCATATATGAGAAGACGTGTCAGGCTGACAGATGAAAAAGTATGTAGCAACATCGAACCATTAAGGGTTGAGCATGAGCCAGCAGTGTGCCCTGGCTGTAAGGAAGGCCAGCAGCATCCTGGGTTGTGCTAATAGAAGCACAGGCAGTAGATCAATGGAACTGATTATCCCCCTTTACTCATGAGACCACATCTAGATATTGCATCCAGTTTGAGCCTCCCAATACAGGAAAGACATCAGTGAACTGAGCTAGTGCAGCAGAAGGCCACCAAGTTGGTTGGGGCTGAAGCACCTGTTGTGTGAAGAGCAACTGAGGGACCAAGGCTGGTTCAGCCTGGAGCAGAAAAGGTTTCAGGGAGACCTAAGAGTTGCCCTCCATCCCCACAGTGCCCAGTACCTACGACAGATCAAGAAGAGAGAGCCAGGTTCTTCATGGTGGTACATGGTGGGTGGACAAGAAACGGCAGGGATAAATTGAAACAAGAGGGTTTCCTACCTGATAAATATTTTTTTTTACCATGAGGACAGTCAAGCAGTGGATGCTCTAAATAGTTTTTCACCGTGAGGACGGTTAAGCAGTGGTTGCCCAGACGTTGTGTAGTCTCTATCCTTAGAAGCTCTGAGTAACCTAGTCTGATCTCAAAGCTGAATCTGCTTTGAGTGAGAGTTTGAAGTATAGACTTCCTGAGATCCCTTCCAACCAGAATTATTCTGTGATTTTGTGATTCTATGATTCTACATGGATGAACATATTTACTATCTTGAACTTTAAATTCAGCCCTGTTTAAGCAAAAGAAAAATGGAAGACTATTCTGCTATTATTTGTGTTATGGCTGTGATTGTCCTGGTTTTGGCTGGGATAGAGTTAATTTTCTTCCTAGTAGCTGGTATATGCCCTGTTCACTGATGGGTCCTGACATATTGTGGGAAAGCATCGGAGATGGAAAGCTGATGTATGGAGTCCTATATGACTAGTTGTAGAAACTGCTGAAGGAGAAGGTGAATCGAGCCAATTTGCAGAAGTAAAGGCCATCCAGCTGGATTTAGTCACTGCTGAATGAGGAAAGTGGCCAGTGCTCTGTCTCTATACTGATTCATGGATGGTGGCAAATGCCCTGTGGGGGTGGTTACAGCAATGGAAGCAGAATAACTGGCAGCGCAGAGGCAAACGCACCTGTGGCAAGATATTGCTGCCCGGGTAGAGAACCTGGTTGTAAAAGTATGTCATGCAGATGCTCACATACCTAAGGGTTGGGCCACTGAAGAACATCAAAACAACCAGCAGGTGGATCAGGCTGCTAAAATTGAAGTGGCTCAGGTGGATCTGGACTGGCAACATAAGTGTGAATTATTTAAAGCTTGATGGGCCCATGATACCTCAGGCCATCAAGGAAGAGATGCAACATATAGATGGGCTCGTGATCGAAGGGTGGACTTGACCATGGACGCTATTGCACAGGTTATCCATGAATGTGAAAAATGCGCTGCAGTCAAGCAATCCAAGCAGTTAAAGCATCTCTGGTATGGAGGACAATGGCTGAAATATAAATATGGTGAGGCCTGGCAGATGGATTATATCTCACTCCCACAAACCCGCCAAGGCAAGCGCCATGTGCTTGTAATGGTGAAAGCAACCACCGGATGGCCGGAAACATATCCTATGCCCCATGCCACCACCTGGAACACTATCCTGGGCCTTGAAAAGCAAGTCCTATGGCGACATGGCACCCCAGAGAGTCAGACAAAGGGACTCATTTCCAAAACAACCTCATAGACACCTGGGCCAAAGAGCACAGCATTGAGTGGGTATGTGACATCCCCTATCATGCACCAGCCCCCAGGAAAATCGAATGATACAATGGACTGTTAAAGACTACAATGGGTGCTGGGACATTCAAACATTGGGATACACATTTATCAAAAGCCACCTGGTTAGTCAACAGTAGGGGATCTGTCAATCAAGCTGGCCCTGCCCAATCAAACTTTTACGTACTGTAGAAGGGGATAAAGTCCCTGTAGTGCACATAAAAAATATACTGGGGAAGACAGTCTGGGTTACTCCTGCCTCAGGCAAAGGCAAAACCATTTGTGGGATTGCTTTTGCTCAAGGACCTGGGTGTACTTGGTGGGTAATGCGGAAGGATGGGGAATTTTGATGTGTACCTCAAGGGGATTTGATTTTGGGTGAGAATAGCCAATGAACTAAATGGTATGATGTTAATTGCTATGTAATACTGTATGTCATCACTTTTATGGTTGCTATACACCATATTAAAGGTATTATAGTAAGAATCACCTAGATTAATGAAGAATGAACTTTGATGAAACCAAGCAAAGTGCAGTGGTGATGGAACCAGAACTGGCTTCAGCATGCAGCAGTCCAACACCACACACCATCTCTCCTGCCCTGAAGGACTGTTATGACAGATGCAACCCAAAGTCATGGACCAAATTAACTCAATGGACATTTTAGAGAGTCGGCCCATAGACCAAGGGAATGATATCTGTGTGTGTTAACAAAAGACAGGAAAAGTGGTAGTGATTAATTGGAATGTGTTGGAAACGGTAGAACCTGGGCATGACGTAGATGGTATAGAATAAGGGGTGGATACTGTCCTGGTTTCAGCTGGGATAGAGTTAATTTTCTTCCTAATAGCTGGTATAGTGCTATGTTTTGGATTTAGTATGAGAATAACATTGATAACACACTGATGTTTTAGTTGTTGCTAAGTAATGCTTACACTAGTCAAGGACTTTTCAGCTTCCCATGCTCTGCCAGGTGTACAAGAAACTGGGAGGGGGCACAGCCAGGATAGTTGAGCCAAACTGGCCCAAGGGCTATTCCATACCATATGACGTCATGCTCAGTGTGTCAACTGGGGCTGAGTTGGCTGGGAGTAGCGATCGCTGCTCAGGGACTGGCTGGGCGTCGGTCGGTGGGTGGTGAGCGGTTGTATCACTTGTTTTTTCCTGGGTTTTGTTCCTCTCTCGCTCTCTTGTTGTTTTCCTTCTCATTACATTTTTTTTCCCAATTATTAAACTGTTCTTATCTCAACCCACAAGTTTTCTTACTTTTGCTCTTCCAATTCTCTCCCCCATCCCACTGGGCAGGGAGGGTGAGTGAGTGGCTGTGTGGTGCTTAATTGCCGACTGGGGATAAACCACAGCAGAAGCTAAGATGTCAAGATATGAAATGAAAAAAAAGTGCATTTCAATTAAATTTAATTTTGGAAAACCTCTTCTTTACAAACCAGATCTCAATTTCTTGAGGATTTCTTGAGAATACAGCAAATGTGATATGGCAGACTTACTGCATGTACGTAGAAGACTTTATATCAGACCGGACTTATTACATAAGCACGCACAGGGAACTTCACATATTACATGTGATGTGTTGAATTTCCTGATATATGTTCTTGTTTGGGAACCAGGTAAAATTACAGAGCCAAAGGCTGGTATCCTGTAGAATGGCTTTGTCTTGTCTAGTTTTTCTCCTTGAGGAATGAAAAAATGGTCACATGCCATGTTTTGCCTCAATCCAGGTATATGAAATGTTGTTCAAGACCTATATCTTTAATATTTTATAAGCACTTAATGTTTCTTATATTTTAAAATAGAACTGTGTCAATAAACAATAGGATAATATAAATAAGGGTGACATAATAGAGGGAAAACAACAAAGTTACTGTTCTCTTTACCAGACATGAACATTTGAGTTTTTTTTTTTTAAATTTCTCTGGAGTTGCTCTGGAATTCCCTGTTCATAACAGCAGAATTAGACTCATTTGTACATGTAATTTTTGAATAAAGCAAGTTGCAGTGAAAAGTGCTATGCTGGAATCGAGGAATGCACAGAAGATGTTCAATTTTGCTTCATTTTCATTTGCTCAAAGTAAAATCTCTCTTCTCTGGCAAGGGGGAAAACGGATTCAAATACCATTTATATCAGATCCTTCCAAACAAGTGAAAATATAAGAACTCTTTTTCTTAATGGCAGTGAATGAGTAGGATCAGATGAGAAAAAACCTAGTTCTATCCAGGCAATATTTTGCATTCTGAAATGATAGGGTGATGGAGTCTAGTGTCTTCCAGGGACAAACACAAGCTTTAGTACTGCCTATAATTTAGCTAGTGAATTCAGAAGAGCAGTAGTGTGTTTAACAGTGCTATAATTCATAGCAGTTATTGAAGTAAAGGTGGCAGAACAGTCCTCTGATCAAAACACATCCCTGGAAGTGTTTAGCCCCATTACAGAATTTGGTATGTTATCTAACGCAGGTTAATGAACACTTTTTTACTTTCTGGAATCCTGACGTGCCTGGGTATCCTAGGTCCGTCTGGACTGTGCAGGACCTGGACATGAAATGAGGATCGTAGATGCAGTTTGTAAACTTTCTTTGTGGCTCCCAGCTTCCAAAGGTACCTGAGAACCATTCTGACTGTCGTATGTGACCACTTCGATCACAGGTCACTCTGGAGACAGAATACGTAAGGTGTACTAGTGTTCTGGATGCACTCATTTTCTCAGAAAAAAATCTAGGCCTACCAACTTGTACTTATAAATTTTTTCTTGGAGGAAATTTCTCTCTGATCAAACATCTATATTTATGTGCTACTTGCACGATTAAACAGGTAAGAGTGACGTTAAGTGCTCAAGGTTGCGCAATGCATCTCAGGCAGAGGGAGTTAGCTCAGATCTCTTGGGCCCCAGTCTATTTTGTATTTAGGTGTGAAGACATTGGACTCACAGGCTGTGAATTCTCTTATTCTATAATATAAACACTTGTGCCCAAAATGCCTCACTGAAAACAACCATCTTTAACTAAATCTGTTGTTTTAATAGAAAAAGGCTTTCATTCCTTTTTTTTTAAAAGAAAATACATAGACTGACTCTGCAATAGAAATTTCCCTGCTGATCCAACCATATTCTGTTTTAGAGAAGGGCTAACTTGTTGTGCTAATCATTCATGTACTCTCATTTGTGATAGCCCTATCATCAAAACATTGCTTGCAATTTATTCTAGCTCTGGGTGAGAATCATATTTATTTATGGTTAGTATAACAATAGTACATGCACTCCAAACAGAATTGGTGTCTCATTCTACATAGGTACAAACACATAGAAAAGATTGTTCTGCCTGTGAAGAGTTTTCATGATTACCTAGATGTCTGGTTATTAAAGTCACACGATATCTATATTTCAGCCAAGACAGGACTTTAAATTCATTAACTGACATTCCTTAGATGTGGCTTTACATACAGGACTTTGGGTTCATACATACTAACCGCTGTTTAGTTTCAAAACTAACTGAAAAAACCCCTCTCTTCATCTCACACCCTCTGAAAGCTATATGTAAAAGAATGCAACAAAACAGAAGTGCAATTGTTTCTTGTTTATTAACTGAGTCCTCTCCTATGATGTGAACAACCTATCTCTTCACTGGAGCCCCAGTAATACTCAAAGTGTCCTCAGGAGCTTTGAATTAACTAGTGGGGGTCCTACTTAGTCTTGTAATTTACCCATTGTAGTATGGAGTTGTTAATTTCCTCTTTCAGCTGTCCTCATCTCAGGGGCTGATTACCTGACAGCTATTCCTGTCCATTTTACTTTCATCAGGGAAACAGCAGATAGTATTGATAGCATGTTGACCTTGAATCTGTAGATCCTCCTCCTCCCAAATGGTTGGCCTGCTGAGATTAAGTAAACCCTAGTTTGTAGTTGTTTCTTCTTCTTCTTCTTACAGCTGATCCATAACACTTTCTCTTCTGTTGTCCTATACATTGCCAGAGAATGAGTTTTCTTCTATTTGCCTCATCAGGTATTTGTTCCTATTCTTTTAAAACCTATCACAGAAGCACAGAGCTCAGAATAATCTAATTACCTTACCAAGAGGCCCATGTTGAGCTCCATGCTACTCTACTGAGGTGGCTACTGGCATCTAAGCTAGGTAGTAGGTTAATGCTAGCTTAAACATACATTTTTACAGTACAGTAGAGGTGCTCTGCTAATATATGTCATGTTGTTCAACACCCAGAATACCTGATGTGATCTTTCTTTTCTTTCCCAATTTGAAGAATGGCTGCAACCCAAACTGAAAAGAACTGTAATACAATTACATTTGTTACAACACTTCATGGCTCCTATCTTAGAAATGAATAAAGTAATTATGGAGAATTATGCAAAAGAATTTCACCATGTCCTTTTAAATATGCATTCAGTGCAAAATAAGTTCGAAGTTACAATTTCACATTCAAACTGGTTGATTAGATTAACTATTCATGCAAACAGCTGTTTGGACAAAATAAAACTTGCAATTTAGAGGCTTTTTTGTGTATATGCACTTTTTCACAACAGGAGAGCTATTGTTGTCTTGATTTTGTTACTGAAAACTTCCCTTGAAATTCAAATTAAAGAGAATGCGTAACAGAATCATATTGTGTTTAAAGACCACTGAAAGTAGGAGAAATTATTGGAATGATTGTGGAGATTACTTTGATATCCGGGGAGGGATGGGACACTTTGTTTTAGTGGAATTATACACATTGAAGGTGAACTCCCAATGTGACACTGTAGCTAAAAGCGCTGGTGTAGCTCTTAACTGTAGAAACAAAACCTATGAGCATGGAGGCTCTATCACCTCGGTGCTTGTGAAAGCAACCTCTGCTGGAATAGTGTGTCCATTTCATGTGTCCAGAGCTCAAGAGAAGTATTGAAAACTGAGAATGGGTGAAAGGAAGAGTTATTTGGAGTAAGATAAATGTGATAACAAAGCAGTCTTCAGCAGACACGTTGTCTGCATTTGAAGTAAAATACATTCAATCTTGAATTAAGGAACATGTTTTTTTTACCAAGGTGGGTTCTTCACTAGTTCACTAGAAATGTTTAAATATAACGTAGTTTTTTGGGGGGGTTGTTTGGGTCGGGTTTTTTTGGGTTTTTTTTGTTTTTTTTTGGTTTGGGGTGGTTGGTTTTTTTTTTGGAAACACATGCTGTAGTTCAAACAGGAACAATTTGGGAAAAGTCCTGTAGCCTAGTGGAGATCAGAAATATCAGTCATTACACTTAGCTGACTGATGTGCTATTGTTGTAGTCTAGTGCTATTGCTAGACTGCATACCTTCTAATTATACTAAAGAGAAATGTGGGGGCAGAGAGGGATGTTAATCCTATACCTAACTCTATCATCTCAGCTCACAGGGGTGATGAAACTAAAGAATGAGAACAGACATCAGACACTAATTACTATTACTATAAAAGCAATGGCAAGTGTAAATATTTCGTCATGGGTCTGAGTGACGTTACATGTTTTTTCTTAGAAGTGTAATTCTTGAAAACTAATGACTGAGATTTTCAACTTTTCTTCAAACAGAAAAAAAAATCTTTCTAGCCTTTTCCTTTCAAAGAGAAACTTGAAAACAAGGCACAGTTTCACCCTGAAGGCTCAGAAAGTGAGAGATAAAAGCATGCAAATATATAATTAAAAAATAAAACATAATTATTTTTGAAGCGAGAAGCGATTCATAAATTTTACATGTTTGAGGTTGGCAGCACTGTCACTAGGGCGCTTGAGTAATACACCGATCTGGGTACTCTAGGCACTAAGTCCTGTGCTTCACCTTTGGAGAACGTGGAAAAGCACAGATGAGACCCAGTTCAGATCACATGAGAAGGACATTGCTGTGGCTCAGTGAAGTAGTGTTTTATCCTGAAATCACTTAAGATTTCTGTTTTCTTTTTAATGCCTGTGAAAGACATTCAATTGCCAACTACAGGAAAAGGCAAGAGGTTCTAAACCATGTTGATGCTACGAGTAGCTGATAACAGCAGGAGGCAAATGACGGATGCTAACAGAAGTGATACATTCCTTCAAGCACTGCCTGCTTCCTTCCACCACCTCCGGCCCTTCTTAATACTGTTGATTTCACCTAGGGCTTGTAAAAAACTCGCATACAGCATTCATTAAGTCTGACTGGATCCAAAATTTTTTATTGCCTGTTTGCTTCTTGTGCTTCAACCTGGACTCATAAACTAAGGCAATGGCTTCCTAAGGATATTTAGTAATTTAGCAATAAGCCAGTTGTTAGGAATGTGGGCTCCTCAGGTGAGTTAGGGACCTAAGGAGTCTATGTGTGCTTAATTAATAACTAAGACGAACTTATGATGAGACCTGAACTACAAGTACCTTATTTGGTCCTTTGCTGTTGTTATTAGAGAAAATATTCCTTATCTTAATTCATTGAGGTGACGATGCACTGAATTTTGATGCTGTATGACTCTTAGTAATAAACTTAGATGATGTTGTTTCTTTTTTTCTTTCTCTTTATTATCTTTGGATGTTAAATAAAACCTTTAAAAATTTAAAAAAACATTTCAAATATTTTTTTTAGGAAGAGATACAGATTTAACTTAATTTTAGTTTTCCGAGTTGTTAATTTCCAAATGTTTTTCTGAATGTTTTGGAGTTATTCACGTGCTTGCTTTTTTGGAGTAGACCTTTTTTTGGATTCTTGTCCGTTGTGGGTAAGCTCTGTCTTGGTATATTCAGTTAGCTGCTCAGAGCTAACAAAATCTAAGCAATTTCAATATTTATTTTGTACCATTATTTATATTATTTATAAATAAAAATATTATATAAATATTTAATATAAGTTTATATTTTTATTATAAAAATAATCATTCTTTAGTAATTGCAAACTAGTTCATACTCCCACTGCAAATGTGTGATCCCTAAAAAGAAGACTGGTTGGTAGATAGGTGATAGCTTGGGACCTGCAAATTGACAATATAAACATGAGTTAGTCAAAGTGAGTTAATCAACTTCTGTGTAAGGTACAGTACAATATTTTTAAAATATGTTAAATCTCAAAGTAGCTCCTTAGTCAGCCAAGCTTGTGGAACAGCTGGGAGGAGAGAAGCAGTGGACCTACACAGAGCAGTAATTATATGATATTCCAGCTTGCTCAAAGGTCAGGTCCCTGGCCTCATGTCCAGTTGCACTAAGGTTCTCAAGCAGTGCAAGGCAACAAGGAATCTGTTCTTAGTACAATCAAATCCCTGTTATTAGAGACTCCTAGTCCCTTCCCCTTACAGCCACACAATGTTAAATCAGGAATAGACAGCTTTTACAGCTCTCATTCCCATGATTCTGCCTAAGAGAACTATTTTAATTGGAGATTTGTGTTGTGAGGAAAGCTGAGCCACAGCCTTATGGACTCATCTCATTCTGGACTGGCAGAGTGGTCCTCCTGGGTCTGCTGTAGCCAAAAGCCTATGGAGTCTTGGGCAACCTGAATTATTCCAGAGATGTCCCAGATTGAGGTCCCAGATTGAGGAAGACCAAAAAGGAGATTTAAGAGTCCATTCCTCTGTAAACCACAATCTCAGATAGCTCAAAGTTCTTCAGCAGTGTGCAAAAATCTGAATTGTGTTCCCTGGGAACATCCAAACTTGGAGAGTTCTTCCATGTGAAGGCAAGATGCCAGAGAAGAGCTTTGGAGAAGTCAGTGTACCTTTTTTTTAATGCAAGGAGTGTTAAAAAGTGTCAGTTCTGCCAGTGTCTGGTTCTGCCTGGAAAAGATGCCACTAACTCTCCTGCTCTTAATTGCTGGTCTTCCCACTCTTTCATGGTTGCAGCCACAGCTGACCAGCACACTCTGACTCTTCCTTCTCAGCAACAGCTACAGACCTGGCTTTCTAGGTCTTGATTAGCCATTTGCTGTCCCTGGCTCTACTACTGCAGACAACTTACTCCTTTACCTATATCTATAACTTGCCCTGACTGTAGTGCCATTGAATAGTCAGTTTGGACCCTTCTAATTCTCTAAGTATTTCTAGGCCAGTTGAGAAAGCAGTCAGCACCCCCCCCAGTACACCTTACTCCATTGCTATTGCTTTTCCAGCCTTTTCCTGGTGAGGTTCTTAATTTTATGAAAGCAGAAATTGAATGCTTTTGGTACTAACTGACCTTGATCTCATCTAGACTAATGTTGCTTCATGCCTCCATTTCTATGGTTTTATCCACATAACTGAAATTAAAGGCCTGTGCTTATTACTGCTGCCAAGCAAAGATCACCCCTTCCTCTATTCATGTTGTAGAGGTTAGTCTAATGCCTTCATTGGAGAGAGAGAATTTAGGTAGCTGTGTGAGAAGAATCAGTTCAGAGTGAGAAATCTCAGTATGTTGGAGACAAAAAGGATTCCTCATATCCTATCCTGCGTAGGATTCTTGTTTTAAGATGTCTCCCAAGGCAGGACCTCACTTCATCACACATATTGTTCTCAGGTATATATGATTGACTTACCCATATAATTATGCTCTGACTGCAAGAAATGTATTAAAGAACTATGAGAAATGCCCTTGTTTAACTTTGTATGTTAACATGAAATATGGCATAAAGGCAGCTTTTTTCTATGTAGAAGAAACTTGACCTTCTATCCAGAAATGTCAAAGTTTGGTTTTGAAATATGTATTTCTTTCCTGTACTGGTGTCACAAGTGCTGGATTTGGAATTCATACTGGCAGAACTGTTTGTAAATATGTGTATGTGCAAATGAAGATATTCATATACTTCTGTGTAGTGGTGGAATTATAAACCTTGATACAAAGGAGGCTAATGGATTTCAGTGTACCTGAGTATTTATTGGAATGTTTCATTCAGAATTTAAAATTTCCAGTACTAGCCTATTTGTTAAAATTAAGTCCTTTGTGCCATTATTGGTCAGTCAACTATATGGAGCTAAAGTATTAAAGAAGCAACAAGACTTTAAAAATGGAAGAATTATGCTGTTTATAGTTTTGAGGTGACTAATTTCAGATCCCTAAATAGACCTGTGTTTTTGAGAGTAGATTTTCATCACTTTATGGAAAACTAATATCTGTAAAACTTCTCAGCGTGGATATCAAAACACTGAGCTATCCCAAAGCATCGGTCTCTGCTTGATTAGAATAAGTGCCCAGAAAATTATTGCAAACAAGACTGTATAACAACCTTGTTCATGTAGCATTGTATATTGTAGTAACAACATTTCTAAAGCATGTTATTTACGTTCTGCTTTTTTACAGTCTTTTTACTTGTTTTTTTGGTAAAATTTGGTGTTGATTCTAATCTGTCAACTGGATTTAAATCACTTTGTTCTTATACCTTTGTTAGAAAGTATATCAACATTCACAAAGAGGTAAAGGTATACCTAGACTGAAATCTTTGCAGAACACTTGAGGGGACTAATTATCCCACCACACTGAACTCAGTTGACTGAGGTGAAGTAAATGGAAAACTTCTACATCTGGAATGTTTAAAGAAGCAGAAATTTAAACTCCTGGGTTTATTTGTGTTTGACCCATGCTTAGAACTTGCCACTGTAATTGAACATGTGATAGCCATGAAGTGTGCTAACTGACTTCTGTGCATTGGTGCTATAATAAGCACTGTTCTGTTTCATGGCCAAATTCTCTTCATCAACAGAAGATTTTAAAAGTTTCAACTGCAAAATTATAACAACTTTCATGTTGGAAAAATTTTACTAAGATGCTGGTTATAGACAACTTCATATTTCCTGGCAAGTAAGTAAAGCAGGTTGAAATATTTTTACATGAAAAATTTTCCTCTTGGAAAATGTGGTTTTGCTGAAATAAGAACTTTCTGTAGGAAAATGTCAATTTCAATGCATATTTTTTATTTTACAATTGGGGTAATCAAAACAAAGCCCCCCACATTTCAAGGTGACAGTTTGAAACAAAGATATTTTTCAATTCCAAATAACTGGGGGTGGGGGAGAAACAGATCAAGTTACCCAGGAACTTTTGTTCCAATCACAGGTGTGGTAATTTTTCACTTTGACAATTTTATTTTGAAACTTCTCATAGTTTTTTGATACTCCAATTTTTCATTCTTCTTTGAAGTAGAAACTAATTTCCCATGGAACTAAATTTTGTTTCCCAACCAGGTCTACAACAGACCAATCAGTGAAGATTTTCAATAGGAATAAGGGAGAAATACTTTATGAATTTATGTATATCAGCTACAGTTACCTGTCTGATCTCCCAAGCTGTTTTCAAACAGCTAAGGAGAAAATAATGTGATTATCAGATGTAGAACTCCTCAGAGTACCTTAATCTTATTAAACATTATTCAACATTACACATATGAAGTTGTTTTAGATTTTCATTTGACTGGGTTACACACACAAATACTTCAGAAACCATCTTTTTTTGAATCACTTCAGAAACATTCCTCAGATCTGTCACTAAAGTCCATGAGAACTGGGGACAATTTTTCCATGTGAGAAGGATGTAAAGACCTCACCAACACTTTACGTTCTCAAAAGGACATCATCCTGCATGATCAGTGCCCTTCTGTCTAATTGCTTTTTCTTATCTCATGAAATTATATGTGTTAGCATGTGTAGTCAAGGATCTAACAATGTGAAAAGTCATATCTGAGGAATCACCTCTCTTTGATTTCCACTCCACTCAGTAAATAGCTTCTTTTGTTCACCACAAGACCTTCACAACCGTCCTCTGTCATCTTCTATGAACAATGATCTACTCAACAAATACTTTGTAAACCACATCTGAAGAACATTGCAGATGACCAGTTAGATTATTATTATAATGAGAGATGATCAAATGTTCTGTAAGAAATAAAGTATTCTCTAAACATAGCTTTTACTTCACCTGATTGCTCCTATCTAGACTTCACTGTCTGGCTCCCAGAAATACAGGATTATTTTTCACTTGAGTTTTAGTCTTGGATATTTTGAGCATCTAGATATGCTGAAAAACGTATCTCTCAAAATAATACATCCATCTCACATATTTTGAGAAGGTTAGCCAGAAAAACTGATTTTGACTGAGGTAGTATCAGATCAGCACCATTATGTCTAGGAAATAACATCTAACAAATATCTCTTCCAGCACAGAAGTGCTGCTAGGAATCAGTAAGCCTGGAATATACCCAGTGAGGTGGAGTGCTGGGTGTTATTGAAGAAGAAAATAAATCTGTCTTTGTTTCTGGAGGCCATATAGTTAAAAAGAAGTATAACACTATAAACAGCTTGTTTCAGAACAAGAATTCTCATTGCAGAAAATATGTGGTATTTTCCTTATTCTTTCCTGATTCATTCTGAGGGTAGACTTTACAGTGTCATCTAAAAAGACTGCTATTAGGCATAAATAACAAGGAACTGCTTCCTTAATCATATCATAAAAGTCAACAGTTTGGTTAGCCAACATGTGTTTAACAGAATGAATCAGAGAGCAAGACGGTTCCTTGCAGATAGAACATGCTCTTAAGAAAGGACTTTGGGAACAGCTTGTGGGACTAAGGCTAAATGTCTCATACACACATGCATGCCCATGCATCTTGGATATGTCTCAGGATTCAGGATGTAATCACTGGAAAACAGCCCGCTTTCCCAAAGTGTTATAAGATGGAAGTAGATAAACCCAGTTCCCTGATGGGCAAGGGAAGGAAGCCTCACATAAGTTTCACAGTTTACAGCACGGTGGCTATCAGTGTATGGCTGGGCAATGATTAGTGTACCTGGCTCTCAGTGATAGCTTTTATACATGGACCCAATGCTCCACAGAGTTCATGGATGTTTTGTTTCAGTCCCATCACAGTTGATGACAGTCATGCATTTCCATTTGTTGTCTCAGACTGGGATGGTCAAAAAACGGCTTGAGCAGAGGTCTTTAAGAAACACGGGATCTCCAGCAAACAAGATAGCTACACAACACTCTTCTTTCTGAGACCTTACTAGTAAACCATATATCTGCTATGATTCTTTGAGGATTTTTATGTTACTGCTGGCCTACAAAAAGTGCTCAGCTTCTTAAGCCATTGGAACTCTTGGATCTGCTCCAATTCATCAGCACTGCCTGAGGATGGGAGGAAACTGAAGCTCAGGTTTTACTTTACTCAGATGCTCTCTTTCATGGTTTCCAAGAGGTGCCAAAGTTCAAAGGGGAGAAGTTATCTTATTTTCTTTTTCTGTAAATCTTAGAAAGAAACTATCTATATGAAGTAAACCTCATCTATCAAATAGGAGCTCTAAAGGCAGTACATAGTTAACATTTCTTTTTCTATCACAGGGGTGACACTATTCAACAAGCAGTTAAAACCATTTGGGAAGAAAAAAAACATAGCTCCCTGCCATAATGCAGTAGGCTATTATCCAATTAAAAACGGTCTGATAAAAACACTTTTTAACATTTGTCACATTTTTTGCCTGTCTGTGATCCAGCCAAAGAATTTCTGTCTTTTTCTGAATGCAACCAAGATATAACTAAGTGTTGCTATACCAATAACTAGGAAGAAAAAGAACCTCCTCCACATGGACTACCCACACAGATCTGATGGGCACAGTTTGTGAAATGCCTTGGGAATAAAATGGTGTGGTGACTGCTGCAGTTGGATCTGGCCTTAGACTTACATGCTCTGTGTGTGTATATGTGCATATGGTATAAGTGTGAATCACTGAGGCATTGTATCTGATCATGTTCCCAATCACATCTCCCATTTAAGCCGCTGGCTACTCTTTTTTTCCTCAGTCTATCAAATTGTTCTGTGTCAGAGGAGCTGTGGGCCTGAGTCTGGTTGTAGCTCTCTAACAGCACAGCTCACATAATCCTCACAGCAGAAAAATAAATGAGATTTTTCTTTTTTTTCCCTCTAACTTAAAACCAGTTTTGCCTATGTATCGTCTTGAGTTCTTTGACGTCTGTGTGTTCAGTGATACCTGTTCACTGACACTAGATGTTGAGACATTCATACGTAAAGCAAAAAATACTTTATACACTGCAACTTACACATATTTTAACTTTTAATATGTTCACTAAATTTCCTTTTAAAGCATTATTTCTTTTCCCCTTCCTTCTCTCTGTCTTCGTGTCTGTTAGATTGTGAGTGTCTTGGAATAGCATCTAATCTGGATGATTGCAGTGGGCTTAGCACATCATGAAAACTAATACATATATATTTTAAAAAGGATAAGAGTCTGAAGAAGTGTCTGAGCTACTTATTTCTCATTTATGTTATAAAACAGTAAACAAAACAATAAATAAACCTCTGTAGTCCATGGAAAACACTCAGCAGAAAAGAGAGAGCAGACTATATAGTTCCTTAAATCTTTAGACTCTCAAAGATATTGAATTTACTACTCAGTTATTGTCTTGTAACGCCAATGTTGTGATATGACTTACTGTCATGAACACATATAGTCATTGAACCCCCAATATTGAAAAAATTAGGCCAGTTCAAGTCAAAACAAATTTTGCATGAGAAGAGAGGATTTCTGCAAAATGAAAAAGGAAATCCCATGCTGCTTCATTTTCACATCAGTCAAAAAAAAGCTTAATCTGAAATAAAATATCATTTGGTTGTGGGCTATTTAAGACTTTTAATGCTTCCTTTGTTATTTTCTTCCTTCCTACTATGAACAATTTTTTAAAATTTGAAAGCATAGAAAGCAAAAATTTTGGCCTTTCCAAAATGAAAGTTATAAAAATGTTTTGACATTTAAAAAGTTCCCTTGTTTTTTTCAGCTAACATTTTTCATCAGATCTACCCACACTTGTAGATAGCTTCTGCCATGTGTGCCCCTTCCCCTCACTGAAAATGCCATTAAAAATAATCGTAACTTCACTGATCATCAAAAGCATGTACCCCCATTTTAAGAATGGAGTCATACTTTCATATACACTTAAGCATCTGCAAGGTTTTGTAAATCATGTTCCAGTGCAATATATGCAGTCATTTCAAATGCACTCTTTATTGAATTCAAGCTTTTATCACTCACAAATCTGTCTTCTCACTTAAGACTATAGGGATTTTTATGAAATGCTTTGTTAATAACAGCACTATTTTCACTTACGTTTGCTAATGAAAATGTCTTCTAAGATATTTGATAGGAAAAATTCAGAAATTTAGGCTGGATCTGCCTCTACATTCCTGTCTCTTGGCTCCTCATTTCCTACTTTGCTGTGTTTCCCTCTGTAAGAATACAAACTTATTTGTTGCTCAAATAGCTTTAACGTGGGACAGATTCTGGTCTGCCTTTGCAAGCTGTAAACCATCTTCCATATTTGTCCAATGTCTTCTTTAGCACTTCTTGCAAAAAGATAGACAGGTATCTTATTAGAAATTTACATGTGAATGTCTGAAGAATACAGGATATGGCATAGCAGTGCAAGTGATTAATGGTTTCCAAGTCATAGAATCGTAGAATCATAGAATCATAGAATAGTTTGGGTTGTCAGGGACCTTTAAAGGTCATTTAGTCCAACCCCCCCTGTAATGAGCAGGAACATCACCAGATCAGGTTGCTCAGAGCCCCATCCAATCTGACTTTGAATGCTTCCAGGGATGGGGTATCTACCACCTCTCTGGGAAACCTGCTCCAGTCTTTCACCACCCTCATCATAAAAAATTTCTTCCTTATATCTAGTCTGAACCTACCCTCTTTTAGTTTAAAACCATTACCTCTTGTCCTATTGCTACAGAACCTACTAAAAAGTCTGTCCCTATCTTTCTTATAAGCTCCCTTTAATTGTTGAAAGGCTGCAATAAGGTCTCCCGGAGCCTTCTCTTCTCCAGGCTGAACAACCCCAAGTCTCTCAGCCTTTCCTTATAGGAGAGGTGTTCCAGGCCTCTGATCATTTTTGTGGCCCTCCTCTGGACCCGCTCCAACAGGTCCATGTCTTTCTTGTGCTGAGGGCTCCAGAGCTGGAGGCCGTACTTCAGCTGGGGTCTCACCAGAGCGGAGTAGAGGGGCAGAATCATCTCCCTCGACCTGCTGGCCACGCTCCTTTTTATTCAGCCCAGGATATGGAAGCAATTTTCTAGTATGACTAGACATCATAGGATTCACCCACTTAGATCCACAGTGGCTCCAGCAACTCATGATGAAGAAAACTGCACAGGGCATCTTATGTCAGATTTCATAAAACTTCAGCTAAAGCATCCATTCAAATGGATGAGAAGTTTTAATGGTAAATCTATCAGACTAGGCTATTTTTTCTGAAGTCATGAACTTTGAAGGATTTGTTTCTTGTGGCTGTCAGTAGGTCTGCTCTTCTGGAAAATAAGAGCAGTATTTAGCTAAGGATCCAGCTCTTCTCTGGGACACACACATACCACTTAATCCGATTTCAGTGGGTCTTACAGAGTTGTACCTGAGGATAAAATGATCCCTCTAATAATTAATTGTAAGGATTTTTAGGTTAACTATAACCTATGCTGTTCCAGTTGAAAGTCCCAATGCAGAACCTTTGATAGTAGCAGATCAAGCAGTAGAAAAGCAGCAGTCTCTTTTGTCACCTGGTGTAGTGGTCACAGATACATTCATAGCAGATCTCTACAGAGGTTAAAGGGGAAAAAATATTAAATGTAATTTGTCTGTCTCCTTACTGCTGTGCTTGTAGGAAGGTTGGCTTTGCTTTTCCATAGGAAATTTCAGCTCCAGTGGAGCCAGCATCTTCTTGCATCTCTACAAGGCCTTCTAAGTTATGCAGACATGAATAGTAGGGGCCAAGACCTGAGGGAAAACTCATCCCACACTATACTGGAGTGAATCGGGATCACTGAATGCACAACCTCTTCTGCTATTTCCTGCACCACAGGTGGCTACATAGCATCTGTGTGTCTGCTCTCCTAATGGCGCACACAATTGTGTAGGCTGGACTACAATCTAATCTTAAACTAACTTTGCACAGTTAATAAAAAATTCATGTCTTTCCAGTTATGATAACAGGACTTTATTGTCAATACACAAGTATTTCCTTTCAAAAAAGTGAACTTCATAATGGGTTCAGGGTTTCGCAAATGATCCCTGAAGTTCCAGTCTTGGTGTTGTATAATGTACTTTAATACTCCTTTGTACTGACTTTCTGTTTACTTAATAGAAAGCTATTTAGCTTTTGGAACTTTACAGATTTTGGCAGACTGAAAGAAACCAACCTGCTTTATTAAATTCATGATTGAAGGAAATCACTGTAAGCCTAATAAGATTTACGTGTTTCCATTCAATGTCAGCAGGGAGTCAGATTAAATCAAGGCTGAAAGTCTCAGCTGCATTCGAACCCTTGATCAAGATACTAATGCTTCAGTTTGAAAAGTATGACAAGATGATTAGATGATTTAAATAGCCCTGTGCTTTTTGAGATGGCTGATATCACTAAAGCAATTATTTTTGCAGTCAAATTATGGATTTCTTATAGTCATATTAATAAAATGTGGTTTGTCAAGTTTTTCAGTAAGGTGGTTTAATGAAAAGAATAATTTATTTTGTTTCTTTTGTTTAACAGTTACCTGTTATACAAGTTGTCTATTACTAAAAACATAATACCTGATACTTATATAAAGTTGTCCTCAAAGCATTTTACAAAAGAGTCTGTGTGATTATCCTTTTCTATAGATATGGAATGCAATATCTTTAATGTTACAGTTATTGGATGACATCCCAGGATTTCAACATCTGTGCTGATGGAGAGCAAATAGGGATTTGTTACTTTTTGAGGTCTTGTCCCATAAATAAAGCTAAAATACATCTAAAAAGAAGGAGTCATTTAACCTGCATTGAGTGTTTGGAAGAATTTTCTTCTGCCTTCTGAAGATTAAGTAGCATTAGTTGATATGCTTTCATGCAGAAGGGTCCAAAGGCTGCCCATGAAGGTCTACAAACTGACTTGTCCTCTTCACTTCTCCTTCCAAGATGAGACCAATGCCGTTCCAATGCTCTTAGTACCTGTTGCTACCAATAGCATTCATGAGACTTGTAGTCAAGGATGGATGCCTGAAATTTTCAAGACCATCTGCTGGATTTAGAAACACATCTTCTACCATTTTAATGGAATGAAAGGTATCTTCAGCCTAGTCCAATTTATGCAAAATAGGCTTGGATTTTGGGCCACTAGCAGCCTGCTGAAGAAATCCAAGGACATGAAATGAAATCTTAGGAACCTTATTGTCATGAGCTGCATGTGACAAAAATATTGAAATCAGTCAATCAAACTATTCTTCTGATAAAACACACACTTTGAAAGCCAAGATGATTAATATATCTTTTGCCTCATTGTCTGCAAGCCAAAACTGTAATCCCTGACAGTCAGTCTGGGACATAAAAACTGTAGATAAGGGATCCATTTGTAATCAAGTTGAAAGATAAGCCAAGCATTAAGGAAGATGGTGGATATGGAGGGTTACAAACTCACCTATATGAGGGTTACACATTCACCTATATGGAGGGTTACAAACTCACCTGGACTTTATCCAGACTAAGTAAGTTCCTTTCTAAACCATGCTTTTCTTCCTGCATGAGCTGAGTGATCTTTGCTGGCTTTGTAGGTTTGCAAGGCTGTGCAGCTTGTTCCAAAAACCGATCAGCAGTGCTGTAAAATGGATGCCCAAATCAAACTTTGCTTTGGCCACAAGGTACTTCCTAGTCTTTACTGGGACTAAATGACAACCTGGGACATTGAAAGCTGGCAGTAAAGCAGTTTTTAGTCATTTTACTGTAGTCTAGGCACTTTTCTGAAATTTTAGACTGTATCCTATACCAGACTTCACTCACAGGTATCAAGCACTTGTACTAGCAAATGGTCAAGGTCTAACCATGTAGTGCTAGAATTTTTCTGTAGTGAAGAGGTAATGGGAAACTGTTTCCTGGGTTCTCATCCGGAGTACAGGGAACCCTACCACTCTGCCAGGCAAGGTGGATGTGGTGGGTAGTGAAGATCACTGACACTTCACTGGGGTAGATCACTTCACATGGGAAAGACTTAGACCTACTAGATTAAGAGGCATCATTGTTGATAATGTCATGGAATTGTCTGAACTGTAATCACACTGCACCTCGATAGCCTGGGAGATAAGCATTTTCCCTTTGCTCTTAGCAAAGTGATAGCTGAGAACTCTCCTTATAATGTTTCAGGTCACTGAAAGCTATTTTCCCCTTAATGAACACCTAAAAAAAAGTGATGAGCAGATGGACAAACTGATTCTTCAACATATATCACTCAGGACTGTGTAGTCAAGGATCCTCTAATGAAGCAAAATGTTGTGGGCTAATATAAACTGTCACTCTCATCCTCTATTGCTACTTGCCAGTTTGCTGTGGCTGTATAATGTTATCAGTCTACTGTACTTCAAGAACGTTGATATATAGAGATAAGAAGTTTCCGTTGTTTATCCCAATCAGATAAAAGTAATGGTAGTCTTAAATACAAGTCCCCCCTCTAATTTCAAACTCTATGGGTACACAGTTTTGTTTGACTAATGTGGGCTGTAAAAATTTCAAATAATGAAGTGACTGAAGCAAGAAAACACAAATGCATTACATGCTAGATGCAGTTAAGTGAGTAGTGACTGACCAATTGCAGCTCCCTGGCAATAAATTCTATATGGTTCAGGAGTCTTAATTGCAGAAGTGTCCTAAAATATGCAAAAATGTCCTTTATGAAATGCAAGCATACATGAATGATTTATTCTAAATGTAGGAAGCAAGAAATTTTATTTATATATAAATATAAAATATAAAAAATGGTCCGCGTGACTGAAAAAGTGGCAAGGGTAAAGGGACATGTGTTGAAAGGAAACTGTTTTTTGTGAGTAAATCAATAGGGCAGTATTTTGCAAAGCCACCCAGTGAACTGACTGAGCTTTCCAACATTGCTGTAGGCTACTGACCACAAAACAAAATGCTTATGCATCTATTTTGTTACAGGCCATGAAGAGTTGTGTTTGCATAGAATCTGTTTAATGATGAAGGCCTGGTAGAGGAATTTCACTTCTTCCTGCATTCATTTCCTATTAACACGAATGCCTTTTCTCAAGCAGTACTCTTGGCTAAGACTCTGTAGCGACTGGCCAAGCTCACACAAGTGAGATAAGACAACTGCTGAATGGCAGGTGTCACCAGCGTAGGCAGCTGCATGACGTGTGACTGACATGGAAGGAGCAGGCTGGCTGCCAAGACCCCTAAGCAGCAATGTGCTTGAGGTATGTGTGAAAAGCTGAATTCGGTGCTTCAGTTGTGGGGCTGCTCTGACCCGTTTTGTGCTCACATATGGAATGTGTCTGCAAGTACCAGAGATAAAGCTGGAGCAATGTGAGACCGAGAGGCACATGTGCATCCGTAGCACTGAGCACCCTTAGATAACTTGAATGGACTCCAAAGTGAGAGGAACTCACGTCTGCTGTGATAAAAGTGCCAAATGATTAAGGGCTAGACTGATAACTGGCAGTGCAGAGGTGCAAGGTGGGCTCTGACATACTCAGTGGCTACCATAACCTTAATGCTAACCTCTCTTTTCCATAAGCATGGGAACCCAGTGACTCCCATGAATACATAAAGAGGAACCAGAGCCTGTTAATGACAATCCTGTTTCTGTCTCTTCAGATTCATACAGACACTCAGGCTCAATGGTCAAGAGCTTTTCAGATGCTAACAGCTAATTTACAGAGAGATAGGAAACTGCTGTGACTGTCAAATAAACAGCAATGACACAGATTCTAATGCTGCCAGGCCTTAGCTTATGTCTGGGACTTGCAAACTACTGAGTGGCACACAGACTCCCAGGGCATGTAGGAGAACACATGCTGTGTGCTCCCCTAGCCTCTCTCTCTCCTCTCCTATCCGCTCTCAGGGATCATTATTCTGCCTTCTGACTCTTTGACTGTTTGAGGTTTTAATCTTTAATGTCTCTACATGTTGCTTTTTTGTGCGTAGTACCAACAGTAATGGATGAAGTGTCTTTGTTTAGTAAGTTACCATGTCTGTTTCTGCAATATAATATCTGTATGGGACTGCTCTGAATATTTGTTTTTTCTGCTGTGGAAGAACAAAGATCACTATTTACTGGCACATGTTGTGCACCAGTGTTAATGGAATCCATAAATTAATAGTCTTATCCCTAAAACCAGAAAGCCTTATTCTTCCTTTGTTTTTATCCTAATGCAGAGTTAAGACACCTTCACACCTGTGCAAAAAACAAGAAGGGAATCCTTGTCTGATAGTGTTCAACTCCTTCCAGAGACATTGCTGCACGGTCCATGTTGGGCAGCTATTGTAGGTTAGCATGGGGATGCTTGTACAAGCTCCAGTCATATTGTAGCTATAGGTGGCTAGCTGCTCTTTGAGGCTCACCATCCAACGTTTCTGAAAGCATTGCATCTATTCTAACAATAGTAATTTTGCTGTGCAATAGGCCTGTTATTATACTTCAACTGTTGGAATAAGCACGCAGGTGGAGAGATGCTGCGGCTCTTCTCAGTGCTAAAAGTAGGGTAAGAGTGTAAGTGGAGGGAGAGAAATTGCTATTGTTTTTAGAGTGTTCGCAACAATTAGGAAAAAAGAGCCTTATGCTCAGATAAAAGTTGAAATCTCATTAATTCAAACCAGCATGACAATGAGTACATTGTAACCCCATCACCTACATCTTTCATACAAAGTGAGCCAATAAAATGTCAACAATAGAAAAAATGCTATACATCTGCTTGCTTAATCACTCCTTCCTGCAGCTCTGAACGCAAACTAGACCTGTTAACATTCAAAGCAATTCTTTCCTGTCAAGTGCTGTCCAGAGGAGTTCCTGCAGAGAAGCTTTATTTTTCTATGGAAAGGTTTGGGAGTTTTACTGGCTACTTGGATACAAAGCTGAGGCTCCTTAGTGACTGTAAATCAGTCCCATCTTGTTAATGTCAGTCAGGCTATGCTAATTTATGCTTGCTAAAGTACTCAAACCAAACAGGCACCTGGTTAAATACATATGTTTAACCTGCTGGAGTTGCTCAGAAGCAATTAAAGCAGCAACCACTCCATTAGATGTGGAAGGGTTAAAGTGTCACCCAGTTCAAGTCCATCTCTCACTTCATCATTAGGGTCCCAGGGAGTGCCTTCCCAATGTTCCCCTCCCACTAAAGCCTCTTATGGAAATGTGAAGGCAGAGGACTATAGGTACCAACAACATGCTCTAGGAGCAATTGAAGAAGGAAGCTAAAGACTTGCTGAGACCTTGTCCTGCTGTGCCCTGTGCTGAATGACGGTATGATCCAAACTTCCCATGTTCTTGCCTTTGCAGTCCTTACCTCACTTTTCCCTTCTTGACCTGCTATATCTCCTTGGTCTCTTTCCTTCAGTTCTTGAACATATTTTCTTTTCTTTTAATCATTACCACAAAAAAAAAAAAAAAAAAAAAAAAGAAGAACTGATGTTTGCTACTGCTGCTAACTCTGTTTACATACTGCACGCTTTTCCTCTCCTTTGTATTGCCTGCTTGGCCTGTAAACTCTGAGCACTGTTTTTAGCTAAGCACCGTACAAGTAATGGAGACCCAATCTTGGTTTGTCCTCAGGCATTACCATAATAAGAAAAATATTTCAATTCAGTGCAGTATCATAAAGATGTGCCTGTTCTTAATGAATGATTGTATTTCCTAGCTCCTACCAATACTAAGCAAAGAGAGACCAGAATACTTATTATGAATAATACTTCAGCACAATCCTTCTATTTCATTGCCTTCTGCAGGCTACCAGCCACTTATTTTCCTTACAAAATGTACCTGTTTAACAACAGCTAAAATATTACCATGAAACTGATCAAAAAGAGTTATTCTAATGTGGCAAGTTGTGCCTTTGCAGGACTGATGACACAAATTATAAAAGAAATATATCAAGAAATTAGGTTAATGTTTAAAATAACATTAAGGAATAGTTACAAAATGTAATCCTGCAAACTTACAAAGTAACTTTCTGGAGACAAGGCAGTTAATTTCTCTGTTTTTTGTTTTGTTTCCTTCTTGTTAGCATCCACTTTTTTGTCTTTATGTGGGACACTACTTCCATACAGTAACATCAACTTTTGTTGGGGTTTTATATGGGTGGTGACATGTCAGAAAAGATTTTGATCGCTTGATGGCAAAGTTTCTTGTTTACACTAGCAGTTACACTGCTGTTCTCCTGACTCCAAAATGTTTGTGGAAAGCTTTAGCCTGGGCAATTTAATAATTAAAAAAAACAATTTAGAAATGCTAATGTAGTCACTTACATGGAAAGGGAATGTAAGTGTGGATGATTTTTACAACTGAAATCAATGTAACTCTGCTATCTTCCTTTATTACGTGGAGATGAGACACCTCACCCTAACTGTAAACACCCACACTGTAGATATCTCCTTTGAGCAAGTCATGCTACTCCTTTTATAGTCAATGGAAAGAAGTGCCCTTTTTTAACCATTTCCTTTCAGATGAGATGGATTACACCCTGTAAGTGCCTGTTTCTCCCTCTTGACTCTAAAGGCCATCTAGACTACAAGCTTAGATGGGGATGTTTACAGTATAGATATTTGCATTTGCTCAGCTGAGTCCTTTTCTTGGTGTTGGGTCTGTAAGGAGTGAAGAAAATGCATTTTCTGAAAGGCTTCACTCAACATGCACCCATTGCTCCTTCTGTGTATCCCAGGCTTGGACCAGAGCTGGGTCATGGCTTCTGAGTTTGAGGCAAAATTGAAAATTGCTGTCAAAGGGAAGGATAGTGAGACCAGGGTCTGCAGCACCAGAAGGAACAGGGAAAGAATGGAAAGTCTAGAGGACTGGGCTTAATGGTCCCACCATCTCACTCCTCTCAGTTGTTGTTGCCACACCACATGCTCTGACACCTCCCTTGGCTGCAGAAGGCTGTCTCCAGCCCTCTGGCATAGGGAAGCAATGCTCTGAGCCCATGGCCTTTCTGACACCTCTGCTGATTGCTGCTTCTGGTTTCTCTGACATGAACTAACTTCGGTCTGAGAAGAAAAAGACGTGTGCTTCCAGACCAGGTGTTCTCAGGGATAAGTCCTCTTTCCTCGTTCATGTGTCCAGCTGTGGTTTTTATTTGCCACTTATTTGAAAGACTGTGATAAGTGGTAATTAGTACAAGATAGTACAGGCAAGCATCTGCCTCCCTTAGTAACGAAGGGGACGAAATATTGTGAAGGGATTTGCTTCCCTTCAGAAACTTAATTCTATTTACACGCCTTCCTGTCATTTAAATAACTAATCTCAGGAGGTGGGACATGGCTCGGGGGTTATGGGAACAGTTAATTCCTGACTGCCACTTGCTCCTTGTGAAGAGTAAATCCTTCGTGGTTCTCTCTCTCTCTCAAAGATGCCTGAACCCAACATAATGACAAACATTAAGGATTATATCTTTTTTTTGAGGTAGTGGTAGGGCATGCAAAACCAATGCAGGAGAGAAATAATTACTATTTTGTGTGTCTGTGACACAAAAACCACTATGGTAATTTTGGTGGGAATGAAATGATGGGTCAAATTCACAGAATAGTCTCAGAGGAGACGGAAAGGCCCAAAATATTTGTTTCAATATTTAAAGAATTATATATACCACTTTTCTAGGCTGAACAGGTTTTTTGTTTTGCAATTAATTTCTTTTAAAGATTTTTTTTTTCAAAGAAAAGAGATTCCCCAAAGAAAAATAAAAACAACATATTTGATTTCTGAACCAGTCTAAACCAAGTTTGAACCAATCTTTTTCACCAAACCTAAAAGGCCATTATTCATAAAATTGTACCTAGAAAAACTGGAGACAGATGAGAGAAACACTTTTTCCCGAGGCTCCTTGGAGACCAGTGAAGCTGCTAGTAGCTTGCTTTAATGCAGAGCTGGAAAAGGGCTCTGCCTGCCTACACAGAATAGCTGCATTTATCTGAATATATTCCTATTACTTTGCATTGGATGCAATTAATTATTTTGCACCTACAGTGTTCTGTGGCATACCATTACATCACATTAGCCTTGTATTTGACATCAAACTGATGCAGTGTGATACATCAGGAGTTTTATCAGAGCTGTTTTAATTAGGCAAGGTATTTTATTCAGTTAGTGAATATTTGCTTTGGGTTGCCTGTAAAAGACCATAAAGTGCAAGCACCTAACGCTCCCAACTAAATGTCAGATGGGGTATCCTGCACTCTGCTGATTAATTACATAATATTTAGATCATTTAGCTAATCTGTTGAATGCATATCGCATAGTTAATGAAAGATTTCAAAGCTGCGGGCAGACTCAAGGAATGAATCATCGTGTACAATACACAGTCTTCATTACTCACTGCAGAAATGCAGCATCCATAGGTACTGAGCTTGAACTGGGTGAGACGCAAATGGCAAGGTTACCCTGCCAAACTCTGCTTCACATAACAGGGTGAATAGATATTCTGGCTTCTTCCCAGTGGGGCAGAGGCTGATCCCTGAGGTACTGATGAGGAAGGGGACTCATCAGTATTATTCTCTTCTCTAGAGAGCTGCAGCCCCTATGAACCGGACTCTCCCCTTACATTGCTGCTCTGGGTAAAATTTTAAGGAGGTAAAGGAATGGTAATGCTTGCCCAAGCAGAAAAAATTCTGGGAGGTGCTAGAGATTGTGCACGCCTCTTTTATTTTTTTTTTTTTCCCTTCCCATATGAAGTGATGTACAATGATTAGCTAACAAAGGTTGAAAAGTCAACTTTATCATCACCACCTATTGTCATGGCTTGAGTAGCTCATTCCATTTTCAGGGTGGTTTTTTTCAGCCTATTAGCAGCAATTAAAGGTATCAGGTGACTTCTAAAATGACCATGAGGTTTTTTTTCCATAACTCTGAGGGCTGGAGGTTTATTGAGTTACTCTGGGATGGTGGAGGAGAAAAGGTTGTTTAATTTTTTTTAAGGAAAAGATCTGGGAACATGAAATGGAAGCTTTGCTGAACTCCAGCTCATTGATGTTCTGTGATCCAGCTCATTAGGCCTGGGCTGGAAGCCTTAGGCTTGTAGCAAAACACTTTATGAGGGCTTTGTAGACGAAAAGGTGAAAAGCAAATTAGAAATGATAAGGAAGAAAGGCAGATGGGCTGAGAAGGCAAAAATGAGATCTGTGTAGTTATTACGATTTAGCTGATCGGTCAGCTCCTCACTCACAGGTTGCCTGTGGAAAGTAATTACCTGAACAGTGTGACGTACTATCACAAACAAATAAAAATAGTAGAAACTCTCCTTTGGGATGCAGCCAGGAGACTCCAGAGCGACATTCCTCTCCACATCTCTCTCACATCACTGTTCTGCACCATTATCAGTGCTCAGGAGCACTGAGGGTCATCCTGCCCCCAGCTCCCTTGGTGGGAGGAATTGTGAGTTCTCTCCCTATCTGACTCAGCCAAAGTCAGCTGGGGTAGCTAATATCCATCTACTCCTGTTTTTTTAAAGCTGCCTCTGGCTGAAGCAGATTAAGGACCATTTGTGCTATTCCTCTCCACTAACTCTCTGATGGAGGGGGGGAACAAACATCTGAAGTGGGAGTGATAGTGTCTTATCCACTCCACCCACTTTCTGAGTGAATATCCACTCGGGGTCTGGGGGTATATAGCAAAAAGCAGCACACATCTCCTCCCCTTGTTTAAAAAATTCCTGTATGTGGTCAGGACCTGAATTTTATATCTCTTCTGAAAGATAACACCTCCAGGAGAGCATCTTGGGAGAGCAATTTAGTACTGAGTCAGAGGGAAGAGAATGAGTCACTGCAGCTCTTAGATTTTTCTTGGAAGTTTCTCACTAAAGCATTGACCCAGCCTGACACTGTTTAGTAGATGACATCAGAAAGACTAGAGTTTATGCTAAATTCAGAGTGGATAAAGGCTAGGATCCCAGGAGACTGGTTTGAAAAGAGAGGTAAATTTTTTGTGGGGCAGTTAAAAAGTGCTTAATTGGGGTACGTTCATCATGCACTTACTTTAAAGTCAAAGTAAACAACCCCCCCAAAAAAAATCAGAAGGGAAGACTGTCTAACCGGAAATCTTGAGCTGTTAAGTAGTGGATACAGCATGTGTCACATTACACACTGTTCCTTCCTTTAGCAATGGCACACGAAGTGAACTCATTATAAGTGAATTGTATTTGGCTAGAAAAAGTGCAGGTCTTTTTATTTTTTTTAAATCTTACTATGCAGCTACCTTTTTTTTGCAGTAAAGCTGCCTGCAGTCCTGCCTGAAGGATCCCCTCATCAACAGCAAGACATCAATGGCAGTGCCAGGTTGTCATTGTGGAGTGGTGCTCTGGTGATTATCAGTGAATTGACAATGATTAGTGACTCACTGTTGCTCATTCTTAATCCAGCCCACTCCACCACTGCTTGTACTGCCTTGTGGGAAGCAAATCTAAGCACATGCACAGGAAGAAGCCTCAATGCTATTTTGCTGGCAGCCTTCCAGAAACCTCCTTTGCACTGTAACTGCTTGTCTGCTACCCACGGAGTTTGCCATCCGGCTAAAGATTTTCTTCCAGCCCTATGGGGACTTCAGAGGGTATACATTCTACATGAATGTCAAATGGTGAAAAAGACAAACATTATTTAAGCCAGTGAAATACGAGATGTGCATGTATGTGATAAAATGCTAGTGCATATGTGAAAGAAAAAGGGACCTGTTGGCAAGAATCACTGCAGTCAGTCTCCTGAGGAATCTCCCTGTGCTGAGGAGATCACCTCCCGTGGAATGCAGTGGCACCTATATCAGCATCCTTAAGAAGGGACCCAAAACCAGAAAGGTTTCTTTCAGCTTTTTTTCTGCTGCTGCAGGCTTGAAGCCGCATGACATGCAGAGAACTGTAGATGTGCAAAAGCTGTGTATACTGTGCCTTGCCCTCAGTAGGCTACTCCAAGACTGTTCAAAACACAGACCACGTTGAAGAGTGGTGTGGTTCCTGCCTAGCCCATGTGCCTTCGCTCACCCCAGTTAGATATAGCAGAACTTAAACAGCCTGTAGGCCAGAAGTTCCCTCACCAGGTATCAGGATCATATGAGATCGAGATAGGGGGAGAGTAGAAGGGCAGGTCAGAAAACTGAGGGGAGTTCAGCTGCAGAAGCAGGACTTTTAATAGCCTGAGCTGGTGAAGCTGGAAATGAACCTGCCAGTGGAAGTATCTGAGAATCACTGTGGCATTCTCAGTTTTCTTAAAATGCTGTAAAATCTATCCCTTTTCTACTAACCCTTCTGCCTCTGTCATACCAACATATCTCCTACATGAAGCTGGCCAATAAAACTGAGCTTGCTCTATGATTAAGCACTCAAGGTGCAAGGCAAAAGAAAGCCCAATATATTTTCAACAGGCTATTCTTTAAAAGCTGGAGGGAAGCAACAGGTTCCTATACAAATGGCAGTCTTTCTAGTCTAGGCCACATATTTGGAGCAATAATTCTGAGAAACCAAACAGAAGGCAAAAACATGCTCAACAGCTATATGCTCAACAGCATTATTCCTGGAAAGGAAGAACATTTCTGATACTTGAATTAATTTATAAAACAAGGCAAAGTGTTCTACAATCACTTTGAGAAAAAGAGGTAGGTCTGTTAGGGTCTCTAGTCTTTGACTTTGCTCTTCATGCCAAACATATTTTGTCACATTTGCTCTGATTGCTTTGAGCCGTTTCTGGCAAACTGAGCAAGTTCTGCTTACTGCAGCGATACATCTTGAACAAACATGAAGTTGTTTATACGTAATGTTTTGATGGATGGAATGAAAGCTGGCATTTCAAGGCACATTTCAAGTGTTTGCATCCAGGGTTCTTGGCACACTGGTGCCTCCTGCAAAAAAAATGGTTCTGCCTCAATAATATGGAAAAACTCTGCTGTATTTAATAGGTGTCAGCAGATAAGGTGGCATCCACACAGCTACCTGCCAGGCACTCTGTCCAGGTGTCCAGCTGTGTACTAAACTGGGCAGCATGTCCCCTTTACAGTGCAAGGCATTTAAAGTCTATGCCTGAGGGAGGCCACTCTTGCTAGGCTGAGAAGCAAATCTGTTATTCTAAAGATGAAGGGATACCTCCCAAAAGACATTTGGACATCTTTCTGGGGTCTTTATTTAGGTTTTGACTTTCTGTGGTTTCTATTAGAGTTAAAGGGGATCACCTTACCCTCTGTCCTTTTTCTCACTGAAGTCCTCGTCCACATGTCTTGTAGGCAAAAGATACATGGACACTAATTTCCCAAGCCTTCATACGTCTGTTTCAGGAGAGAACTGGACTTTTTGAATTTCTTATCAAATGAGGCATGAAGTAACATGGGACTGGGTTGTGTGACTTGTAGTGTACCTGGTCTCTTTAGGCTACATGGCATGGAATGTGACTTTGGGGACTATACCCTGTGTATGGGAGCCTTTCTGTTTAACACATCCTTGGGGTATTGCACAGTGCTGTGGCCTTCTGCTCTGTGACACCAGCAGCTGATCAGCAAGGCATAGACCAGGCTGACCAGCAGTGGCACAGAGTGTCGGGGTGGGATGGAGACCTTGGCTTTGTGCTGCATAAATGGATCAGAGCAGGTCATGTTGCTAGGCAGGAGTCAGCTGTGAATTTTGTACGGTGTGTGCGACATGATAGGTCTGCCAAAGGCTAACGCTGCTTACCGTCAGTATCTGCTCCATGTTTCTTCATCAGCAGCTGCAGTGACTGAGAAACCTCAGGCTCCTGCTTTTGACATCACTTTCAGGTCACTGTATCCTAGCACCAGGCTGCACCAACAAGTGTCCCAAGGACATGTGCTGTGCCTGTGCTCCTCACGCTTGTTAGGGCAGGCTCTCCTCCTGCTGCACTTCAAACCAAGGGACAAAACGCCCATTGAAGCTAATGAGAACATGGGTGAGCCCACTTCCCATATGGTGCCTGTCAACCACGTGCTTAAGAAACAGCTGATATATTTTTATTCTGATCATGTGTTTGGTGTAAAGATTGAGACTTTATAAGGCTAGTAAGTCCTGAGGCTGTAGACCGTTAGAAATTCCCAAGTTTTGTACAAATATCCAGCTTTGTTCTTTTGTGAGAGAACCACATGCCAGCATGAGAGCTTGGATGATTTTGGATGCAACTTAGAGAAGCCATCTGCTTTAAGGTACACTTATAGCACTCTGTGGCCAACCCTGTGCTCTTGTCAGTGAAGTATTTGTTTACACAAACCTAAAGTGGCAGGTAATTTTGAATTTCTGATGAATAATTGAGAAATATTAAGGCTGACCCTTATAATTTTTACATTTCTGTGGCTTTTATGTGGCTTTAGGATATCTACCACCATGGCAGCTTAGTCATTGTGAAACTGTAATGCTGTCACCTTTGTTGTAAAATAAATTTACACTTCTTGTTTGAAACATAAACAGAAAAATATTATACAAGACTTTAGCTGAGAGCATCACATTTACAGTTAAAATACCTCCTGTAATAAAGCTACTATAAAATAAAATCAATGGAATGATAATAGATCCTGATATCTATTCTCTGCTGATTAATATCTTGTTAGGTGGTTCATTTCAATTTAAATAGGTCTCTGAACTTCAGGTAGATGACCAAACTTTTAATATGACATTATAGTGGACAGGATTTATCTGTTATGAAACAAGCTTACTGTTTTATGTCACCTTGACTTTGAGCAAATGTGTCATATTATAACTGAAATTGTTCAGAGTACAATGGAGCATAAAAGAAAAATGATTCTGAACAAGGCACAGGCACAAGTTGACTTTCATGCTTCCTAAGGACAGACGCTCAAGGAAAATGTGGAACATCATCTTTGTTGGTTTGCTTTTACTCTTCGGAGCTGTCTGTGGAGTCCTCCAAGACTCATGGATTGCACTTGAGTGGACTGGACGTAAATAGCATATGGCATAGGAAAGATACAAAACCCAAAGATGCCTTCCCGAAACTTATTTCTATTGTGGTAGGTTGCTGACGGTGTCACCAAAGCAGAGACCATCTTGTGTTTTCTTATACTAACAGTAACAGTCAGGAAAATTTTTCTTTTTTTACTCTTTCATAATTGCTATACTTCTTGTTTCAATCCTATTTTGCATATTAGTTTGCAAACAGTAAAGGGCTGATAGACGAAAGGAATAGAACTGCACAACAGCTATGTTATTTATAGGAAACCAGAGGGGATTTAATATAATTTATTCTATTCAGGATAAAAATCAATATCTATCTCAAACGGGTAAGAACCTATCTTGAGTGGACAAAAATCTTCATTTACTTCCACTGCACCCACAGTGATTTCCCACTCTGCTGCCTAAAGCTCATTCTTCACAGTTAATAATAAACATCATTGCCTAAATGATGACTGCAGTTCCTCTGCTAGAATCACAAGTGATCGCTTATGTTCCAGCCAGTGCCATTCTTCCTTCAGTGCATTCATTCACAACACACTCCGCATTACCAAAGCTTCTGCTTGATCACCAGCTTCAGCCACAGTCAAACTCACTTAAAGTCAAGCCATAAACATTTTCCAAATAGTTGTGAAACACCTAATAAACCTGTGCGCTCTCCTTATGCCTCAGTTAGTCACTGCCTGTTTACTATAAGGAAAAAAAAGAAGGACTTTGACCTCTAGAATAGAATGTCAGGGGCGATCTCATCCAGAACGTCTGAAAAATGTGTCACCTCAAGCCACTAACCAATTTAACCTTTACTGTGTTTCATACTTAACAGGGAAAACAATTCCCTCTAACTGTATCCTAAGGGTACTGGAGAGATACTGATATCAGTTACAATGTATTCTGACAGATAAGGTTTCATTTTCATCTTTGGCATTCGAAGATGTTAAGTCTAGTGACACTGTATAAAAATGGTGATCTCTTCTGCATTAATTTCCAAAATGCTAATTCAGTAATGCAAAAGGTGAGTGGTGGTAAGCTTCTGGAAGTGGTTCATTTGTCTACTGTTAGTTTAAAAAATGTTGGCTTGGCTTCTTCATAAATAGGTGGCTGAGTTAACTCCTGGAGGGTTAACCAAAATAGTTGTTAGTAATCTGAGAAAGTCTAAAGGTTGTTTGAAAGACTTGTGCATTATTTTTTCAAAATGGATTGGAACAAACTCTTCATGTGCTGTATATTAGTCCTCCAAATAGTATAAAAGGTCTGTAAATCCTGAAGTACTGTTTGAAGTGTTTCTTGGGGCTATGATTACAAAGCATCCGTTTTAAAAGTTAATGTTAATCAAGGCTTAGCTACGAGTGAGAGAAAAACATGCTTGTTTTTCACTCAGGAGAACTCCTTAAGCCAGATAGCTTGTGTCCTGCCTCTCTTTGATTGAAAATGTGTCTCCTCCTGGATTACTTTCTACTTTCTTGTAATCTAAGAAACAGTTTACCATAGAGGCGATAAAATTTCCATGATAAATGCAATAAGAAAATGTTTTGGTTCCAAATTTGTTTATTTTCCTGGCGGTGCCAGGCACACACCAGCCATGTAACATAACGTAATGGCACGCGGAGCAGCAGCAGAACAGGAGTCGCTCGTGGAAGCCACACATTGGTTGTGTAACGCCTTAAGCACGGTCTTATGGGGCCGTGCCTACCTGCTTGTATGGAGTCTGTGCACCTGAAATACTGTACGTTATGTTTCTGTCTCGAATAACTAATTAATGAAGGCTGAAATAATTAATGATGAATGTAACAGAAGCACAGTGTAGGTACTGAGGTTAACAAGTTTATCTTATTTCTTGCCATCCATTATCTGTGCATCTCTGATATTAATTAAGTAAACCGCCAAATCAAGAATTTGGTAAGTATAACCTAAAACCTGTGAGTCCTGCAATATTCCAATTATATTTTGGGCAATGTGAAAGGTGTGTGGTAAATTGTCAGTCTGATTACTGAAGTGAGAGTGTTGCAGGTAGCACCAGAAGACCCATTCTCTGGGAATGATGGTACCTCTATGACTCCCTATTATTAAGCAACGATACTGTCTGAAGGACAGCAAAATAATTATGTTTTTTTAGTTCAGTCTGGATGCTGATGTCATTCTTGTCAAAGTGAATGTGAAAAAATCCAGTTGGGAGGCAGACTTCAGCATAACTTCATGTCCTGCTCAAATGATGGTGGAAGGTGCTTAGGATACCTCAGGAACCATTTAGCAACTCAGTGAACTAGGTTCGGAACTTGGAAGAAAGGGACTCATTCTCATCTCCACTTCTAAAAAAAATTAAAGAAAAACAAATCTTTCTTGTTATTAAAAACAAATTTCCCAAGAGCATCTGGACTTTCCAAATGTTTAGCATGTGGATGACTCACCAGCTTTATGCTAAGATACCATGCTGTTATTTCAAAACCAAAATATCAGCTTTGACATTTTTTATATGTCGCTCAGAGATCCATAGTCTTTCTCATTATTATATATCAATTCAGCTTTTAAAAGTCTAAAAAGAAGCTTGGATTAAGCATGATGCTGATTTTGAATTTAGGAAGGTCTTTTACAAAAAGATTTTTCTCTGACGAACCATTTGGCAGAGGAATTGTATTTTAAAAAGCCTTTATTTTTCTTGTTTGGCTAGACTTTCATATTAGCTGAATTGTACTTGTTGCAGAATTTGAAATAGGAAGGAAAAAGTTGTCCTTTTTTCCAGCTATCTTAGGACTTAGAATGGACCAAAGGCTGTCCTGAGCTAGGCCAATTAAGATGGTCTTTCCAGGACTACTCTGCTCACTAGGTCTTGCTAAAAAACTATTCAAAATATAGCTCTTCCACCACTTCTTGTCAAGAGGCCTTAACTGCTCAGAAACGTCATTTATAAAGGGGGTGGGAGGGAAGAGAAGATTTAAAATACCTTTATGTATAAGCAGGTTTCTTTGTTTTGAGAATTTTTACCAATATGAGTGGTTTAAAGGAGAGCTGGGGCTTTGCTTTTTGGTACTTGTATAAAAAGCAAAGTAAAATGCCCTCATTACAGAATTTAGAACCACAAGACTTTGTTTTGGCTTCTGTGGCTACATGTGATTTTCATGCATAAGGAATTATATGTGCACAAGGAATATATACTTAAATCCTCAGTGTGGTCATGCAAGTTATTACTTGGAATAAAATAAACTATGGGTCGTCTTGAATGGCCAATACTAGGAAGGAGAAAGTAATATAAGCCAAGGAAGGACAAGTGCATTCCCTAGACATATCTATTGCTTGTGATAAACAAATAAAGAATGAACTTGTTATTTTTGTTACAGCGAAGCATGGAGTTTCAGCTAAAGAAAAATTTAGTCTCCAGAGATTTCCAGATCTTCAGCACAGGGTGATCTTTTTGTTGGTGTAATAAAAAGAGCAGGGCTGAAGTATCTTCTGTAACAGCATCTGGGGATCTTTTGGTTAACTCGTCCTAGACTGACATCTAGATGCTCTCCGGATCAAGAAAATGGGTATATAAGGCTTCCCTATCTCCATGATCTAGTGCTAAGGTTGTGTTATAAAATGTGTGCATATATACCAAGTCCAGAGAGAATGATTTTCAGTGTACGGAGACCTAAATCACAAATACAGGAATTCAGGTCTCTGTGTATGTGCTATGTAAAATAAGAAGCTCTGGACTTGCTATGCACTATTTTTCATCATAAATTGGAGTCTTTTCTTTAGCCACATAGGCTCGTCAATTTTACATTTCCCTGGGTTCTCTCCAAATAGAAGGAAAGCTACTTTTTACTGTGTCTGTATTTGTATCCAGTACAGATATCGAATGTTTTCTATTTGTTTTATTAAAAGCTGTGATTTTAATGGCATGACCCAAGAGTGTGGAGCCTGTCAAGCAGCTGCTAAATTATATTTCTTGTCTGATTCCCAAAAGGCCTTGCTCTTACATGACTGAACACAGATGTCTACACACCTGAATAAAACAGGTATAGGTAGGAGAAGAGACCAGCCTCCTCTCAAAAGGCTACACCATTCACTGGCTCTGTCCTATCAAAGCAAACTAGAACTTTTTAGCTACACTTTAATGTGATGGATGGACTGGATATGCAGATATAATGATTGTAACTTCATAATACTCCTGTATATGGTCATTGCTATTTTTCTATAGCTCTGTAAATAAGATAATGGAATAAGAGAAGGACAACAGTTCCTCTCCTGGGGAACAGACTGCATTTCTTGAGCCCTGAAAATCCCTTTGCCTTCCCTGCTCCTATGCCTGCTATCCATTGCAGGCCATTAGGTATACAGTTCCCTCTCAGTAGCTAATGAGACTTAAATAAACATACTGAGAGACAAACATGGCCTCTACAGTTTAATAAATGATGCTGATTCTGGTCTCGATTACGCTGGTGTAAATCTGGAACACCACCACTGCTTACAGTTAAATTACTCTAGATTTATATCAGAGCTGAATTTAGCCCATAGATTTCAGTTTTTTAACCCACTGGAATTTTATCACTGCGATTTAAGCCATTTTTAAACCCCAAATATAGAGATAGTTTAGCAGATCAGGTTGCTTACCTAATTTTTTCCGTATCTCTTTGCATACTGCAACTCTGGCTTTATTTTTATCTGTTTTTAAACCTCACTCTTCCAATAGTCAAGGAACTGATAACATTGTATTGATAACTGATAAGATAACACTACATATTATAATTAGAAGATCAATGCTTCTTTTCTTAGAGAAAGCCCTTTAACTTTATCCTTGAATTTTTGTACTTTTGGCTGCAAGTAACGTGCAGCCCAAGTTTTTAAATGTAGTTTGACATCTGGTTCATTATTGAAATGAAGTGATTTGATGGATGGAAGAAACACAAAGCATCTTAAACTAGTCAGAGGAACAAAGTACTGTTTTGTTCTATAAAATAAGTAGTGCCAGACATACTATGATCACATCACCAGTGTTACAATGAACAGGTTGTTCAGAATCTGCCAAAAATCAAAGGTGAGTCAATGGAAAAAAGACATTAAGAGGAAGAGACACAGCCAGTCAGCTCACAGGCAACATAAACCTTTGAGTCAAACAGCTTTCTACCACAGTCTTTGTTTTAGGTCAAAATACTAGTAAGTGACAACACTCTCTACAGAAATTGAGTAGCTTTCCTTTAGATTATTCTTAGCTCAGATAGATTATGAGTACCAATAACTATATATAGTTTAAAGAAGGAAATTTCTATGCATTTTAATTCTAAGATGGAGATGTCAAACATGTATGAAATGTCATGATTTTAACCTTGTTTGAAGCTGATTCAGCGCAGTAATGCTTCTGAAAAGTGTTAACTTTTGGTGAAAAAGGGGAATATGAACTGATGTAGTAAAGGCACGAGGGAGCAGGAATCTCTGATTGTATGAACCTTGAGAACATAAAATATGAAGGTATTCCAAGCTGACTTTGGGTTAAATGCAATTGCCAACCTTGATGAAGCTATGAACTTCAGTAGTGCTGAGGACAGGAATCCATACATCTTGTAATAGTTACCCGTATATTCTTGTTATAATAAGAAGAAAATGTGTGTGGGAAGGGGGAGGGGAAAGAAGATATAAAAACCTGTGCAACAGAAGCCATTTAAAAGACAAGATTTGCCAACTATCGTTACCATAGTTACCTTGCATTATAATTATAGAAGAAAGATCTGTGGTGGTCTTATTTAACCATGTGTGGGATGTATTGGTGATTGGATGATGACCCTTGTTCTATGAAATAGAGACGAGACATACCCTCTCTCAGCAGATCACACTCATGGAAATGAATTAACAAACTCATTAAAAAAGTCAACCTGTCAGTGTAATAATGATGAATTATGTTTATTTCAAGACATCTGGTCACATTTCCTGGAGATGTATGACTGAAAATTTGTTAAGAACAGGAAAAAAAGTTATCTGAGTGCTTTAGTGTTAATTTTCAAACCCACTAAGTCAGGTCATGTGTTCCAAGAGAGCTGATACACACTCCTGCCGAACAATTAAAGTACACTGACATGTCTAGGTTAACTTTGAGGATTGAATAGGAGTCTGTTTGTTAAAGTTATGTATGTAAGCCTCAGTGGTTCTTTGTTCTTCCTATTTGTAAGCTGGTCATTCCCGAGACACGTATGCTTTCTTCCTATGCTCATCACTTTGGAGATTTTTTTGCTTTTTTTCATCTTGGGAGAAAAAGAATTGAGGATTTTCAGAATAATCTTAATGGTGTAGGAGAAGACACGTTCTCCAGCTGTTTTTCCTTGCAAATCATAGTGGCCCAGACCTGATGTGGGGCTTGGAAGACGCAGAAGTTCTGGCATTGCAATAGCCTATTGCAACCAAATTATCCTTTGGATTCTCATGCCTGGTACAACCCATGGACTACTTGTAGATAATTTGTCTTGCCATTGTTCTACCATTTATCCTGTTGACACTGATATACAGGACTGCACAAGGCGAAGATACATGCTAACTCATGTGCCTAGGAACTGTTACTCATAGAATCCCAAAGATGTAAACCTCTTGAACTTCCCCTTGTATGCCCTGGGAAGAATTTGCAGTATCAAGTCTTTAATCCTTCCTAATCAGTTAGATCCCCAAGTTGATATTTTTTGCCCTTTTGGAAGCTTCTTCCTACATACCATTATGAAAAATCTGCAGCTGAGTAAAATATAAAACTGTACTTACAGGAGAGAGGGACTGTTTTGTAGCCTGGTGGCTTTTGAGCCATAGCTGTGTTGATCTTTTCAGATGCTGTAGATATATTTACATTGTGATCAAACAACTGGCCTTGCTATAAGCTGGCTAATTTGGGACCTGCTAGCATCATCGTCATGGAAGCTTGAGCTAGCTGCCCTTGTATTTATCTACTTCTGGGGCAGATTTTGCAGCCTCCTTTGAGCTTGTGGTTGCCTCTTCTACCACTGAGATCAGGACCTGAAATAAATTTTAAAATTACACTAAATGCGTCTGCAAGGGTTGGAATGCATCCCTTCGACTATAAACACAAAACACTCTGTGCCATGTTGTGACTCATGCTTAACTTTCTGTCAGTTTGGCATTTTCTATGGCAACACCATTACTTTTTTACTAGAACTCCTTGTTTCCCACAACTTCTTCCTGAGAAAAATCAACCTGACTGTTTTCCTGTTTTTCTACCCAGACGACTCATACTTCTATCACCCAAATCACGACATACCTGTGAAGCAAGGAAACACTATAGTCCTCTTTATTATAAGAGAAGAGCTCCTTGGTTTACATAACGTTTACATAAGGTTTATATAGGGCTATCTAGGGCATTGAACACTAGCCACTTCTTGCTTGATTGGTTTTTAGGCTCTCATTATGGCTGCAGAGGAGGAGTTATCACAATATCAACAGTTCTGCCACCTCCCTGTTCTGAGTTTCTGTTTTATTCTCTTGTAATTCTAGCCTGGTTTCCAAATTTCATTTAGTTCTACATTAAAGATGCCCTGAAATATAACTAAAAAAAAATCCCTATCTTGAAACATTTTTTTAATTCACTAAATTTTTACATGTCAGAAAAAGTCTGAAAAACACAATCCATTTTGCATGTGTTACTTATTTTCTGCTCTGCCACTGACCTAGAGATATCAATCGTTTATGTAGTCCTACTTGTAGGACAGATTTTTTAGTTAGTATAAACTGGAGTAACTTTTGATTCTGCTGGGCTATGACAGCCTACATATATTGATAATCTGACCCGTAATTTCCTTGTTCTCTGTATGCTGAACTTTCACTCATCCTACACTTAGAATGAAGAATGGAAGTGGGAAATGAATAAAAAGAGTCTGGCATTTTTCTTACTGTGTAAAACAATTCTTATTCTATTCACATACTGATATGTCAAAGAAACCAGTAAATCTTAAGAGTATGTTTCATGTCAGCATTTTAATCTTTTTTCTTTGTGATGAAGGGATTAATCACAAAGGTGCAATACTTTATGGTAGTGAAAAAATATATTGATGGAAATTATTTTTATGGGGCTCACATTGCCTTATTAGTCTCTGTAACATGATTAAAACAATTCAGAGAAGCAAACCATGACAACCTCTCTATACTTCCAGAATCCTATCCTTTCTTTACAGAGTGGCATTTATTGCCTGGAGAGCAGATTAACTAAGGACTGGAAAGACCCAAATACTCTATACCTGCTGCATGACCATGGAGTCCGCAGAATCTCTAAAGCCACTTGATGCTATTTCTGCAGTCTTCTGCAAAGCCTAACAGCCTGAATATACAAGAAAGATCTGTTAGTTAATTTTCAGTGGGGGAGGCTGTAGCTGATGCCCCACATGCATGAATGACTAAATTTAAGTCTGTTAAGCCTTTTCTCCAAGTATCAGCCTTGATTGGATATAGAGGATGGGGGAACACTTCTTTACTCATTCTGAGTAGCCTCCATTTTACACAACAGAAATGGTAAGTATTACAGATTCTTCTGTGTTAAGAAAACACAGAAGATGTAACTATGAATTGTCTTCATTTTGAAGAGGGTTTTCCTTTTTTATCCATAGCAGTAATGCAGTAATGAACATGAATAATTAATTCTCACTGTAAAGCCAGATGCTAAATTGTTTCACAAGCAAATTGTTTGTTTATGCAAGTGAGATAATAGGCCCTGAAACTAATTTTGCACATATATACAGTGCCTAATATTAACATACTAACATGGCCTAAACATTGTGGTTGCAGCCATTTGGACATGTGGAGGCATATGCACAAAGTAGCTTGCTGATACAGTTCTGGTCCAAAAGCTCACACTGAAGAAACCAACCTCACTGAGCTGTCTGATTTTAAGAATCAGAACTTTTATAAGAATCTTTTCGAAATGCATGTTCAGGATTTAATCCAGTAATGCTGAAATAGGTAAGAAAAGCTTAGTAGTTCATTGGTCCACTCTATGGGAACTATTATTAAACAAGAATTTGCAAGACTAGAGACTTAAATTTGAAACTTTTCTATGGGATGACAGCAGTGTCCAATTATCTAAGGAAAGAGTGAGCATTCATTGAGGTGAACCAATGTCAAACATTCAACACCTGGAATCTCAGTGAGATTTAAATTTTTTTTTCCACTTCTCTGTCTTCTATTTTACTCCTACATCTGCAGATTTGAATATTCAAGCACAAGCTGGGAGTGGGAGTACATTATTTTGGGCTACTGGTATTTAGTTTGAAATTGTCAATCAGCCTACAGTCGGTGTACAGTGAAGAACAAATACTGCCACAATCTGAAAAAAAGCACTCATTACTGCTGATATAAAATGAATTTATACTGAATAATCCTAAATTAAATGTTAATAGTTCACAGATTGTGTATTAAATGTTGGTGCATGTTGACTTCCTCACACAGTTCTGCAGTAGTGTAAGCAGAAGTACACATGGTACATAAGTAACAATGACTTCCCATGAACTCATTTTTTGTACGGTTTTCCCAAGTAGCAATTTTCCTGCAGTGAATTAAAAAATTGCAATTTTCTTTTGTCTTCTCTGTATCTTTCACACAACTCGATTCAGCCTTAACACTCCAAAACTGCTACTCATATAAGGCAGGAACATCTACACATGCTCAGTCTGCTATCAACTAAATAAACTCAACCTTCAGAAACTGCTCAAAGAAAACAGGACAAATTCACACACATCCAGTAGCTCTATGTCAGTGTCACCTCTGGAAGAAATACAAATAATATAGGAAAATGTATAGGATACCTGTAAATAAATTAAAATTTCCCAAAGCATTGATGATATGAAGATGTTTATACAGAAACTTGGGAATTAAAAACTGAAGAGCAATGTCATTGTCAAGCTGTTGAGAATTGGGTAGAATATTACCTTCTGTATTTTTCCAACAAAAGCTGATTTTTCAGAAGAAAGATTAGACGTCACAGAGACTTCAGCTAAGCTGCTGGCTGAAGGTTGGCCTGAGGAAGGTCTGTCTGGTGCCATGTTAACATGGTGGCCACCCGTTTGGCTGGTTTTATGCCACTGTGGTGGAACGGCTTGTAAGAAACCTTGCTGAGCTGCTGAGAGGTAAGTGGAATGCTTTTATGTTGGAAAATACTAATTTATCAATATAGAAAAAATTCCATTAAATGCATTTCCTTTGAGAAAAAGGTTTGCTAAGAGGGCAACTCATATTCAGTGTGAAATTTCTATTCAGAAAGAGCGAAAGCATCAAAACAGACCTTCTTGGCATCTCAGGGTGCTGTAACACCTTGTTTGGCTGGTTACTGTTCTGAGGAACCCTGGATCTTTAAAAACAGAGTACACGGCTTTTTTCCTGTCTCGTTTTTTAAAACTGTGTTTTATTTTTTTCATTCTAACTTAGGATAAAACAATCCTGAAAATCTGTTTTTTTTGTAATTCTTGTTGGATTGTTGATGTTGCTGTTCAGTAATTTTCTGGTAGTTATTTGTTTAAGATTATAATTCAAGCATCTTCAAAAATAATTAACATATATTCCTTTGGTACATTTGTTACTGATATGTGAAACAGAACATTCTCATGCATGTGTTTGAATATGCAATATTTATCCCTTCAAAAAAAAGCTTAATTTTGACTTCTATTCAGGATGGTAGCCTTAACCTTACATATTTTATTTACATATTAAAAATAATAAAATATCTTAATACCAAATGACCCCAAAGTACTGTGTTCAGAAAATACAATTTGCTAGAATTTACTGAATTACTTCTTGTAGTGTTAGTAAAGCAAATTATTCCATTGTAATTAGTAGAAATCAGACAATGCTATAACATCAATCTGAAAAAGTTTGAGCAGGTCTTCTGAGGGCAGAGTACTTAGTAATGCACAGTCTGATATGCACCACCTCTGTTATGGAAGATAATACTCTTAATCATGCAGTGAACTCTGCCAGAAGAAACCACTCAGAAAATGTAACAAACAGAAGCTCTTTGCAGAAGAGAAGTCATTGCTAACAATAAAGGTAGAGCAGATTTGTTAATACAGGCATAACTGAGGGGTGGTCCCTGGATTTATGTGCCACAGTGTGAAGCTGTGGAAGCTCTGCTTTCAGAGGTTGTTTCTGTGCAGATCCTTTTCTTGTTCAAGTATTATTGGACATGTGCCCAAGTCAAGATTGTATCCAGGTAGGTTGAGCTCCTTGCAGAACTATCTCTGTGAATATATTTTAGTAAGAAGAAATCTATGTATTTCTAGCTACTCAGATTCATGTTCTTGTCCTGGCATCTGTAATCAAACCAGCTGAATAGTGAAATAGCTGTATACTTATGTCAAGGTTTTATTTCGACTTGTTTGTAGGATTTTATTTTTTAAGCTTTTCAGTATAATTTTAAATGGTGACAGAGAACCTTTGCATGGGCTTGATATTAAGGTAGATACATGCTGTTTCTAGTCATGTAAGGTCAACTTTGGAAAGTAGTCATCATATTTTCACCGAATGTCTATCTGGGCATCGAAAATGAACAAATATAACTTGATCTTTCAGAACTGCTTGGTATCTGAATCTTCTGTTGACCTTACTTCAATACTCTGATATGCATTGAAATCACAAGGCACTTTTGGCTCCAAGCTACCATCAACTAAATTATGCATCAGCATAATCATGCTAAATCAACAGTACTCTGTTGATGGAAATACAGGATCACCTTAAGTACTGAACAGAAGCACTTCATTTTCACTTATAGTTCCTCTCGCAAATTTTTTACTTTTGTCTTCTGCAGAGTCTGGGGACTCTAAGCTACTCTGTTGGTTGTGAAACCATTTTGAGCATTGCACTGCTGCTCAGTGCTGGGTCATGTGAAAGAAGTAAATTGATATAATCTTTTTCAGACTTGCCTCTTGACAGTCATATACTTCAGGGGAAGATGCAGGTTGTCCATATTTTTTGAAGTAAATCATTTTTATGTAGCTTTCTGTACTTTGAAGGAAAGGGTCATTCCCATTTCCACTTGCATTTTAACATGATCTTCACACTAAGATTACAGTACTTTACTGTTAGGCTTTGACCTGGAACTGTGCTAAAAAGCCATAAGCTTTGGTACTATATCTGGGAAATATATGGAATATTGTTCCATTGCAAACAAGCCCTAACAGTGTGGCTTCAACATGACTGATACTGAAGGGATGGAAAGTACCAGTGACCAAACACTGTCCTTCCATGTCTGCAAATACTACAATCTTTTATAAAGCAGTGGGAACTGCCTGTACATATGGGAAGCAGAAATTTGCCCTGAATTAAAATGAACGTATTAAAAAATCAGAGAACACAGGACTTACAGAAAATGTTTCTTTGCCTGCTGGCTCCAAAACACCAGTTCAGATAGAGGCCAAGAAAGCAGTGACTGCTGTCACCATTTGGTAGCCTGTGTGAAATGAGATAGTAAGTGCTGCCAGTTACATTTTCTGACTAATCCGATGCCTGTTCAGCTACAGGAGTTGAGAATGTGCCTGACTAATGAAATGTTCCCCATGCTCAAAATCAAGCAGGTGGTTTAGTACCTTGATGAGTCAGGTGTCATAACAGAAAGCACTATAACTCTTAATGCTTGTTGGCAAGTCTATAGGTGGGCTCAGCCAAGAGGACAAGAAAGGAACGGACTTCTCAGCCCAGGAAGCTTGTTGGCAGCATAATGTGGGAGCTTACCCTGTCACTGCCTAGGCTGTGCTGGAAGATTAATAGTTATTTTATTCTGACTGCCTTCAAGTAGGAAACTGTGATATTGCCTCATTAAGAATGCCTAGAAGTTTGTGTGTGCATCTCTGTATAAATGCACAATTATATATAACTCGCATACACACACATGCGCACAACACATATATACAGCCTCTCATAATGTAAATGGCTCTGCTACTACAGGGATTCACATAAAAAACCCAGAGTTTCACCAGCTTTTCTCTGCACCTTACAGCTCTCACTCCTCAATCAACTTTTTCACTTTTTTGGGGGTGATAATTTTTCATTGCAAAGTGAATAAAAGTAAGAAAGAATGGCTAACAACATGGTAGGAACATTAAGCATTGTAAACCTTGTGTCTAATCAGATGTTTTTCTAGAGTTTTATCATTATGAATTTTCTGCATGACAGGGTGGTGTGCAAAGAACATCTGAGGAATTACCATAGTTAAAACAAAGCGGAAAATATTTATTTTATGATTTCCAAAGACTGGGTTTTCAATGGCTGTTTTGTTTATATGTCTCTAAGTATGCTTATAGACAGACGAGAGTTTAAAGTTCTTTCACAAGGTCTTCAAACCCAGCAGTTTATTCCTCCTTTTGAAAACAGAAGCCTAACTCATAGATCAGAGAAAGGGTGTAAACCTTAGTACTCTCTAGGAGAAATCAGTTATCGTGATTTTGTAGCTGAGCTGGCTGATCACGCACATGAGGGAAGAGAGAGGCTCGTCGTAACACTTACACATTGTCCAAAAGTTGTGCCCTAGCCAATGCTTCAGGGGCATCAGCAGTCTCTGGATCAGCCACAGTATATATCCAAATGCCTGCAGTCAGAGCGGGCTAGAATGATCCTTTTGCGATTTTCTTCACTCTCAACACATTTGAGGACTCCCGTGCCAGGTTTGCATGTGAGAGTGCAGTGCTCACTCTATTGTTAGCATGACTTTCTTCTGGTGCCCCACCACCCATCACTGGCTGGTTGGTTAGCTGCTAAAGGCTGCTTACCACAGCCTGGAAAGGTATATTAAAAACCTAGAGTTTCACATTTGTAAGTGTGACTAGGCAGTAAGTATTGTTTCAGAAAAATCTCATTGTTTAGGGAGGGGCAACCACTGGCCTGTGTTGGGGAAATCCCTAACTATTGTCTAATGGCCATAGCAATTGCAAGTTCATAAGGGTTGTGAACTATCCTAAGGTATTTAATATATACCTAAATCATACATAACAAGTCAAATGTCCTAGCACACCCATTTTACGTGTTTTATATTAAAAAAAAAAAGAAACAACTAGGTCACTATTCTGAGTAAGCTGAAAAATGCATCTCTTATGTAGTAAGCTAATATTTACAACCATGGTTAGTATGTTGGGTGTTCAGCTGAGATACTCAAAGACTAGTTCACTGAAAACATGAACATGAAGAGCCTCCTCTCTGAAAACAGGGCAGCTTTGAGATGCTCCATGTTAGGCAGCCAGAAATCTAGATGTCCCAAAAAATTAGATATTTGGTGGTTTTGGGGTTTTTTCAGATGAGGCAATGGGAGAAACCAATTTGCAAAACAGACCATTGTTCTTTCAATGGTTCATACAACAACCCCAGATCTGCCTCTTGCTTCTGCTGTACCTGGGGTCACCATACAGAACTGCTAAGGGCATGCCCAGAGTGTAACAGAGGAAGACAGTGAGTTCACTCCAAACTCTCAAGAATTTGAATCTGTCAAACTACTTTACCTTTGTCTCTGTGCTTTTAGCTCCTTAATTGACCTTTTATGTTATTTTAAATTATTTAACAGCTATCTAAATTTAATTTCACAAACCTACAACAAATAAGACTGTAAGCAAAGAGAAACTCATATTTGTACTATTACACTAATAGGCTTAATAACAATAATCCACCAACATCTGCAATCATAAAATAAAAACTTCATTATCATCTCAATACAGTTAATACAAATTCTCAGGTTCGCCAGTACACCAGCTGTGTCCTGGTGCTCAACAACACAAAACAGCAATTCATGCAAAATTACCAGTCTTTGTTACTGACTCTTTTCCCTGGCTCCAGTCCCAAAATATTCCTGCTGTTCAGGTCTTTTGTTTCCTCTCACTGGAATTCTTTTATTTCCTAGGAGAATACAAAAGATCATCCCCAAGGATGCCTTCAGTAGCCTTCTCACCTGCAATATCATGCCTCCAGCTCTTTATTCCTCACAGTTAAGAGCCTCAGGCTTTCGGTTAATGGTCTTTACTGATTTGGACAATGTGCTTCTTTCTCCAGTGCTGCTGGCATTGCTCTAGACTTGCCCACAATGTTCTCTAGCACCTCTAACCAGCTTGTAAGCTTAGAGTATTACAAAAAGTACTCCTATAACAATAATATTTTCTGACATCTTTCCTTAAGGATTGTAAAATGCTCAGAAAAGCAAACCAACCAACATTTAATGCTTCTCTTTGAATTAGGATGATACTTATAGTGTTGGATACTCTGTTGAGCTAGAAACTTGAGGCCTTAACCAGGAGCAAGGCCTGAATGTGTTGGGCACTGCGCACGCTTTTCTAGGAAAAGTTCCTCAGGAGGAGTTCGCAACTTAAAGGCATAATAGAGGCAAGAGGCTAAGAAGAGGAGATAGGTTCAGGATGAAATATTTCTCTCCTGGATTTGAACCAGTAATTCAGAAATAGTCCCATTGCACTGGACCTACTGGTTCAATCACTGACAGCAGCTTTCCAGCGTGCATTGTAAACATGCATTAGAGAGGTGACAATGATCAGGGAGTTCATGATGCTGAGATATCACTCGTGTCCTGCCCAGGCAGCTTCTCATCTCTGCCAAGTATTCAGCCAGTGAAAGGACAGTTTATGTTTCAGACTCCTGGGTTGCCATTGCGTTTCCTCTCCATCTCACTCAGTTGACCGTCTTGTCATTCCTGGTGTGGGTACAGAAGAGCTTGCATGTTTGCTGACTGAGATAATGGGTATCTTCCCAGCATTTCTTTTGGGAGGGGAGGGAGGGGAAAGGAGGCAAAAAGTTTGCCTGTCAGTTGTCTGCATCTGTTATTCCCCAAAGCCTATTGAGAATACAAAAAGAGGAATGAACATCTCAGATAATGCCCTATTATGCAGCAGACCACAGATCTCTCAAGCTGCCATTAAGATGAGGTTCAGCACTGGTGGACAACAGAATAGTCTAAAATAATTACCCACTATGAGAGGATTGACACCTTTCCTGGAAGCATTCTGCACTGCACCTTGGTAGAAAGAGGACACAAGCTGTCTTAGCTTAATGTGCTAGCTACACACTCTCTCTCTCCTTTTATATTGGGAAGCTCCAGTGTTTCCATGCCCCCGGGTACTCTGGCAAATAAAATAGTGTCCAAATGAACAAGTGGCACACTTTTAAGAACACAGCTTTCCCAGATGAGAGGATACATGCCTCTTTACTTTGATCATTTGGTCACTCACTAGTAGAGAGAATAAAGACAGTCCAATGGTGTCTGGAGCACAACAGTCTGTAAACAGTGTGGTTTGCTCACTAGGCAGGTGAAAAAATTTGAGATGTAAACCATTTAAAGGTGTTTTAACTTCATTGGGAAGCTAACAACATCATTTTTTTCATATTGCTTTTAAAATAAGTATCAGAATTGTGTTTGGGCAAATAACGTGTCTGTAAAATGGGCAAAACACTTGTGACTTGAACTTAGGAAGTGAGGGGAGCCAGATGCTATACTGCAGTCTGCCATTGTTCTTTTAGACAAATCAATTCCTCAACGCTATCCCCTCCTGTCATTCCCTATCTTGTTTATTTGTATTGCAGACTCCTTACAGCAAGAGATGTTTCCTAGTAGGAGTCCGTGCCATGCTTAAAATTTTCAGACCTTACTCCTTGTTCATTTTCATGCTGTTTTCAGATCTTAAGTGAATTGTATGGAGCAGGTTCAAGGGGAGACTCTGCACAATGCTTTTAGTGCCATGGAACCAACTCAGGTGTGTCTGCACTGAAAACGTACTATATATGTTTTATATACTATATAAAACAGTCCATATATCACTGATACTTTGTAAAAACCTAAACAGTTATAAATTTGGCTTTTAAGGTCCAGCTTTGCAGCTACTAAGGTACTTCTGTTGCTGTGTATAGAGAATTTTTCATTTTAGCTTAAAGTTCACATTTTCAAGCCTGTAATCATTTATCACAATGCCCAGGATTACAAAACTTTAATTCTGAGACTTACTGTTAATATTTATATTCAAAAAATAAAATCCAGGAGATGACCAACCCCAAACCAGCTCTGGACTTGTTATGTGACAAATGTGGGATTTTTCATTTTGTCTAGACCCCTAACTAAAACTTGTCCACATAAGCCAATTTTATTTCAGCAACAATGAATTTAAAAAATGAAAGATAAAAAAAGTTTCTTTCATTTTGATTCAAGATTGTCAGAGCAAATCATTTGGTTAACAGCTTTATGACTGTTCCATTCTGCTATCGTTGCTATGTCTAAAGGTCAACCTCTTTACCCCATAATACAGATTTTTTTTTGTTTGCATAGCTGATTCAGTCTTTCCTTCCTGAGTCAGATGTAACAATCTCCCTTTGACCTTCTCTGTAGGTGTTGTAGACAAAATTCTGCACAAGATGTTGAGGGAATATGCACAGACTTTCAACTTTGTCTATGGATTCAATAGAAGTAAGAGAAAAACAGTCCAGCATCAGCATAAGAATATGAGAACACTCCACAGGAGTGGGATGCTTTCCTGAGCTCTTTGAGAATCAGAACTCTTAGGAATACAGTACAGCTACTAACTCGTTACTTAGTTAGAGATTAGCACTTTGAGGTACCATGTATTTGATAATCTTTATCTAGACCAAAGAGACAGCTTGATGGACAACTTTTCTGATGTCAGCCTGTCACAATAACTCTCAACAAAGTTGATATTTATCCCCTTTTTTCACAATTTCTGTTGTATAATAGTAATAAGACAGTAAGCGGAGTGTTTCTAATCAATAGTGCATTTCTTGCCCCCTGGAAATCATTTAGCCTTCATTTATGTTTCCAGACTGCTTCACTTGAAGATCAAAACAATTTCTTAGATATACCATAGACATTCACTGTCCTGGCACTTCCAGGCAGTCACAGGCAGTCTCCAGTTTTTGACTGAATGAAATAATTTTCTGACAAATGGTGCCCATAATACAGATGATGACCTCAAAATATGAACCTAAGCCTGCTGTTCAAGGAGGATGGATAGTGCAGCATAACCCTACCAACAACAAATAGCCTGTCTGTTCCTTTTCTGTGTGGTTGCCACTGCAGTTCTGTTATGAGGAATAGGATTTTAAGGTATTATTAGCTTAGGAGTCAAGACATCTAAATTCAATTCCTTGTGATACCACTCGTGTCCTCTGGGATACTGGGTAAGTCTAGATCCAACAAAGGACTTCTGTACCCTGCAAGTCAACGCCCAGGTGTACAGAGTGCAGAGCTTTGTGTCTGGTAGTAGTTAGGCTTCCTGTGTAGTGACTTGTTATAAATGAGATAAAAAATAGCTTTCCTATTAAGCACAAAGACTTAGACACCTGAGTGCATTTTAGACCTTTGACACCTGAGTCAGGGTGGCAGGTAAAAGCCTCCATTCATTCAACTCGTGCCCAGAGCCTACCTCACAAAGATAGGTGCCTACATTTCTTTGAAGGAACAGGGCAGAATTCTTTATTTTTGTTGTTTCTGTCTCTCCTACACAATACAAATGATAAATAAAACCATAATCTCCTCAGTGGCTATCATCCTCTCCAAGTTCAGGTTTTAGGACAATATGACTATGATTACTTAACTCCTAGAGAAAGTCTAGCTTTTAACAGTGAAAACCCATCATAAAGTTTCTAGAAGATATTTTTATGCATCTCTTAAATTTTCCTCAGCTCTTTAGGTGAAATATCTGGGTGAATGTTGTCATGTATTGTATATTATTGTGATTCCACTGTGGTCTTTACACTGACTGATGTGTATTGAGAATCTGGATATGTGCATCTGTTCCTTCCCTTTGCTTCAGCAAAGCGATCCTTTTCTTTTGAGGTCATGAGTCCTGCAGAATGAAGCAAAAGCTTGAACCATCTCTGTCATAGCTCACTGTGTGCTTGTCAAAGCCTCCTGCTCAGTGTGAGACCATCCTAGTATGATTCCAGCAGAAAACCAGTGGCTATTTCCAACTTGCGATGTCTTAACTACTTCATGGAGCTGTTGCAGGTTGTTCAGTTTGCAGATGTATTTCAAAGGAGACAGTAAATTCAGATTGTTATTGCAACAGAGCAGCCCAGGTTTTCCACAGCATTTCCCTGCTGCAGCAACCCTCCTTCCTCTAAACACTGCTGGAGCTTCCTTGTCTTCTATTCTGTCACCTCTCACAGTGTTCTCCCCATTCTTCTACCTGAGGGAAAAAGTGCATCCTGTAGGGAGGGTAAACAGAGAAAGTTTATCCCATGTCTGGTTTGAACAATGTATAGTTCATCTACTTCTCATAGATGTCAACACTGACATCTTTTTTATTTACCACTACACCTTGACAAGGAGCTTTCAGCATTCAGAGGCATGGGCAAATTGCAGTTCCACAATACATATAAGCCCCAGCCCAGCTGGACATACAGTCTTCGACTTCCATATTTCTGTAAGTGTCCAGTCCTGCAACCACCTAATGGAGAGGACATCTTTGTCCCAGGAGCATTCTTGCAAGTGAAACCTGATGATAGTGGGTTCCTAGCCTAAATAAATGCAAAAGCGGTGGGTACTGAATAGAAAAGCCATCCAGGGATTTGATCCAATAGAACCACTGGATGTGAGAGTCAGCCACTTCTGATCAGCAACTCTATGGTCTGCTGTCTTACACGTTGGTCATAAGAAAGGATATTGATTTTGTAAGCAATGTGATATGTTGGAAAAAAGCGTGTTTGTTAACATCAGCATGTGAAGAAACTGACTTACACCTCCAGTACATTCAACATTCCTTATTTTGAAATTGTCCTACATGAATGAACAAGTGGATTTTTATGCACATTTACACACAATTATCTGTACTTTAAAAGTTGCATATAATACATTATTATTTTATTTCACTAGCTATGAGCAAGCTCTGATGTTGCACATTTTTTATTCAAGTCTTCCTTGCTTAGAGATGTAGCTTGATTTTTAATAGGCTTATCTATCCTATTTACTGTTCCAACAAACGTGAATATATAAGAAGTCCAAAACCAGGTTTCTCCATGGCTGAATAAAGGATTTTTCAAACTATGGATGTGCAAACTGTGAAAACTGATACAATATGAAAAGGAAGGCCTTTTTTAAAGGCAGCTTGGGAGGCCTTGCATACCTAACTCTGACAAGAGCAGCTGCATGCTCTGTACCCAGTAGCTCCTGTTCCAGTTCTAGGTGGGCTACAATATTTTCTGAACAGTGTCTGTTCTGCAAAATTAGGTTACCTTTTTTCTGAAATCCTGCAAGGATATTAGAATTTTCCACAGCATTTCTGTGACTGAACTGTACATCAATGGTACTGACAAAAAGCAAATGTTAAGCTGACAGTCCATTGGTATTTGTGTTAGAACTGGTTTGTGTTACATTGGACAAGGCATTGCTAGATACAGAAGAAAGACAGGAACGACTTTGAAAAGAGCTCTGTCACAGAGCAAGCAAATTAGCCTGCCTGTGATGTGATTATTCCTGTTCTAAGTAACATTTAGCAGGTACTATGTGCGCATGAGAATAATAAAAAATAGAAATAAAGAGTTTATATTAGAATTCCATAGAACAGAGACTAATTTTTGGTCTCTTTTTGCTGCCTTTAAGGAGTCCTTGTCCATGAATGTGGTTTGTGGGCAATAGGAAATTTAATAAAAAAATAATTAATCATATTACACCTTGTTGCTGTTACCTTTTGTTCAGTCAGGTAGGACTTGAAAGACACAGAAAGGAAAGATTCAGATTTTCCCCAGGTACTTTAGTCCTGTTTATTGTCAGCTTCCCTCTTGGCTTTTCCCCAAGAGAGAGTCCAAGGTCTGGTGATTTCTTCAGACCCCTCCCTTTGTAAAAGTTCTGCCCACCAGAAGGAGTAGAAAACACGTTACTACACTCAGTAACTACTTGCAGTGAGTGAACACAGGTCAATTTTTTTGTCAATATTTGTGGTAGGTGTTTGTAGCAAACCTTGTCACCTACACAGCTTACATAATGAATTAATTAAAGGAGAGAAAAGCATTCTCAAGAAGTATTCCCAACCAGAAAAGAATCCAACTTTGTAACATTAATACCTCAGCTCTGTTCTGTAGTTTTCACAACACAGTATCTACAAATTTGGGTTGCATGCCCTTAGTCTTCCTAGCCACAACACTCAGATTTATGACAGCATAGATTTCCCATTGGAACAGATGACGTACTGCAGCAGAATTTATTAGAGCTGCATTTCCCAGACCCTTTTCTGTGGCACTTTTGCTCCTTCCCCTCCTTTTCCTAATGTGACAGGGCATCATATGGCTATCACACTGAAATTAGCATGAAGACATGTGTGGTTCCTTGCAAATCTGCTCTGCATAAATAATCATTCAGATTACTGACCTGCTAAGGCTCCTAGCTGGCAATCACCCAGCAAAGCCTGTAGTTTCTCCTGTTTGATGTTGCTCCACCATTCCCTTATCCTGACTTCTAAGCTGTTATATGTCTCTTGTGTCTTAGATTGTAGAAGATAATCAGCTGTGGCTTAGGAACGTTATCATTCCAGGTCTTATGTGTAAGTATCTTGGGTTAGCAAGAAGACAGATAGGTATAAAAAAAAAGATGTGACTGGACAAAATAAGGCCAAGTTATGAGTGCTTAGTTTCCAGGAAGTGTTATAATTTCAGTTTTTCCATAAATCAGGTTTGTAACAGATGGGTGAAATGTAGGTCAGATGCAGCTCGCATCTTAGTAAGCACTTGCTTTATGGTTTCTTTGATCATCTCTGTGTCTCTTGTTACATGATAAAAGAGGGTTTAAATCAGTCCATGCAACCCACTTCCAATACGACAAGGGATAACGAGAGGGCAAACGTGCAACATGAAGGGCAGGATTCTGGCATTCACTTGTGCCTTGGGCCAGATTCATCCTAGATGCACACCGGATAAAGCAGTAACGTTGCAGGCAGGCAGAATTTGCACCCCTGTTGTTAAGTACTGTGACACATATGATACACAAGACCACACACTGAGCTGAAGCTCTTGCAATCCCAGGGCATCAAAGGGTCAACCAAGGACATAGTGGCACTCTTGACTGAATTTCCTAGCTATTGTTGACCAGCACAATACTTGAGGTTTACGTATCTGCCTTCATATTTAGAAAAGAGCTATTTGAGAAACAGAGCCCCTTCCTCCAAAACAATAAGCAATTCCCAGTCCTTTCCTTTTAATGGCTCACAGACCCTTCAGTAAACATATATATTGAAGAGTTTAAATGATGAGGTTTTACATGGGATATCCGTCGGAGCTGTGAGGGCCTGCCGTATAAGTCATAGCTCACAGGGGGGAGGGATGTAGCTGCTCCTTTGGAGCTGTAATAGCCTCTGATGGTGATGCGCCTGCTGCACATGCTGCAGGCTCTCGTCTCGTGACTGATGCAGAGCTCAGTGCGCGCTGCTCTGCCCCTGCAGCTGCTGCGTGCATTGTTGGGCAGAACGCTGACAGAGATCGCTGCTACTTATTGGATTTAGCTTTAAATGTAATAAACAAACATGCACAAAATGATTCAAAATCATCTGTCATATTGCCCTTTCTTCCTGAACACCATTCCCTCCAACTGTTTTCCTCACATCTGGTATCTTTTCCTAAATTAGACACCATGTTTCTTGTTTTACATCACTGACTAGGTGTTACTAGTATTTTAATCCCCAGTAAAAGGTGAGTCAAACCCAGGAATTATTTTCCTCATACATTTCTAAGTTTGCTTAGTTCTGAGCCTGAGAGTAAATTATTTTTGATATTGTCATTATTTCTTTATAATTTTATATATATTATTTGTTTATATACTCTCTCTAGTACATAAACAAATGTAACCCAGTAAAACCACTTACATATGTGCTTAATTCAATGGAATTACCATTCAGTTTAAAGATATAAGTAAGTACTTCACTTTCTGATATCTTTGGGTAGAGCTGTAAATAGGAAATTATAGTTACTGATACAGAAAGAGGTACTGATTTAAAAATCTCTGTCTTAGAATACTTTACAGCCTGCATGGAAAATAATTCTTGAACTAGATTAATCTCTGTGGGCAAAAGGTGGGTAAGAAATGACGTTGTTTTCGTGCCACTGGGAGCCACTGCTGTTAAGTGCGAGTCAGACCTGCAGTGGGGCAGATGAAGGCCATGCTACCTCTTCCTCTGCAAGCATTGCATTAAGAAGGGTGCAATGGGAAGCCTCTGGCTGGGGCCTAAGGACAACATCCACTGGAACTGAAATCAATGGTAATCTTTCCATGGCATGAAATAGCTTTTGGATAGGATCCAATAGGAAGATAAATTTTAGCTCACTGTCGAACTGAATATCTTTGTGGCCATCCTGTTTATTTAAAAGGAATATGCAAAGTCCTGTTTCCCCTCATGCAGCAGAAACTTGTTAGAAACCACTTTTTTGGTGATGCTTCTAAGCTCTCCTCCAGGAGCACTCATTCTACAAAAGTCTTTTAAGGGATTTCTGAAGAATAGCTACCAGTACTTGTTCTGGCTCTGTTCCTGATTCTTCCTCGCTCTCTTCTCTCTTGTGTCCCTACTGAGTTAATTTGCTGGCTCTTCTATAATACATACAATAATAATCAGAGCCAGAGACATTTTGCCGTGTACAAGTGAGCTGGATATGGTCATAAAAGCCTTTGATGGGGACACTACTCTGGTTTCACCAAAACAGTTACACAGAGAGGCTTGTAGTTTACTTATCATCATTACCTTAAAGAAACCTTGCAACTCCTCTTATCTTTGGAGAGATTTAATCCAATCCATCACAGCTACATTTTATGTTGTCTTCCTTCTAGATTGCACAAAATCAGAGAATTATGCTTTGTCTCCCTTCAGCTTTTGGCAGTTGGTTATCATCCTGGAAAATAGAGATATACTGGTGAATCGTTCTTGACTGAAAGGGCCATGCAAAAGGCAACACGGTTCTGTTCATTGCAACTCCAAGCTGCATGTTCATTTGACAATATAAGTAGAATGGGATCTGTACCGATCAAATATCAAAATATCTTTGATTGATAGAAAATTGCCTGTATAGAATAAATTTGTCACAGGACAGTTACCCCACTTTTATAAGAAGTGGAAGAAGAATACTGTGACTTATGACTGTGTCTAAGCCCGTAACAATGGGCCATTTGATCTGGTTAAATATGATGTAAAAACTCTGCAATAAACATATCTTCATGTTTAATGACTCATCTGTCGTGGATGGAGGGCAACTGCCATTTTGGCTTTCTCCGCCTCCAGGAGGGTTGTTAGAAATTAAGCCTGTCTTTTCACATTCTCACTGTTGTAATACACAACAAAAACCAAATGTGCCTCCTTGCTTGATGTTGCCCTGAAACTATGAGTAGTAACGGATTATCAAAGCAGCACAGCTCTGCTTGGCAGAGACATTTTCCAAAGTGGAGCTTTGACATACCATGGCATAGAAATTGTGCTCTGGCTTCTAATTAGTGCTGACATGGATTTGATAAGGTGCAGAGGCAGGGCTGGGACCGCAGTTGCCAGAGTGGTGCCTGTCTCCCAGCATGAGCAGTTCCAGTACACCCACACCACCAGGGAGGGTACGAGCTGCCCTGTGATACAGCTTCACAGCCACATGGCATGTTATATGTGTTTCCACCATTAAAAAAACCCACCCAAAGTCAAAAAATCCTGAAGTAGAGAATGGAAATTATAGCCTGACAAAGATGACATTTCTCAGGATTGGCTATCTCCAAAATGCAGCCTGTTGGTCACAATTGTTGTGTCATTAATTTCCTTTCTGGGCAAGCAATTAGCGCTCTAGTTCCTGGGAAGAAAATTTCCCTTTGGATGGCAGTGAGAGAGGTTGGGTAAATGATGACAGGTTTGCAGAGGCTGGGCAGCTGCCTAATCCTTAGAAAAGTTTCTGGCAAGATGTGTTTTACAGAGGAACACTCGCATGTCTGTAAACATCCATACACACGTTCATTCACATAACACACAGAAACGTCAGCCATGATCCAGGCCTCATTGTTCCCTGTGCTGTAAAGATAGAGTTCATGCCTAAAAAACTAATAAACTCCACAGCTGATGCCACCTGAAAAGTGATAGATCTATATAAATCGATGATATTTGATTATTCCAAGTGAGAAAAACTTAATTTCTCTGCCCTTATTGGAGCTTTGCTTGAATAAAGATCATTAAAAAAAAATTATGACAATGTGTACCTAAATAAATCTTATATGAGCAAGGATAGAGAAGGAGAGAAATAAACAGACAGACTTTCTTTTTCTTCACTGTTTGTTGTACAGTTCACCTCTCTGTTATTATAAGTGAAAACTAAGAAACATTAATCAACTAAATATTTCTTATGGTGCATTTCATTTCTGTTGTTAGTGAGTGCTACTCACTTCAATTTCAAATCCAGTTTGGACTGCAGACTATTAATAAAGTCAACCGATGAAACAAATTCCACCCTTTATAATCTTAAGCTCTAAAAGATTTACTAAATTCTCATGTCCTTCAAATGTCATGTGACTAGAGCAGTCAGAGGAAAATATAAAAACTGCAGCTGGGCAGATAAGATTTAGATTAAGAGAACCATTACCTCATAACAACAAGGAAGAGGATCACAAGTGTTGAATTCAGTTTGGATGTTGCTCAAAGCAGAACGTAAAGCAGTGTGAAGAGCCTGTGAACCCTCTGCTGCTAGACAAATCTCTTTTCTTAATGCAGCTGCAGCACTTAGGTAATCAAAATATGACACTATACATTTCTTTTTCAGTTAAACAGGAATAATTGTGAATAAACTTTCCACAAAATTCTTTCCACCGCTAAGCATGGCGTTTCATATTGAAAATTGCTGCCCCACGGTCTTCAAAGGCCTTCATGCACATGAACATTTTCTGTAAGGGCTTGGGTCCGAAGGGTAGGTGTGGATCCTGGACGTATGGCCCATAGAGGATGGGTAAGGACAGGAGCCTGCCCTCAGTATCACATGGCCAAGGGTAGATGATGCTGTGCCCTTGCCAGTGGATTCCACTGCTCTTTGTGGAGCAACGTACTGGACCAGGTCTTCAGTCCATGCAGGTCCCCAGGGCGTCAGCAGAAACTCAGGCTCTACTTGCAAAGCTGGCCACATGGTTTAACACTTTTAGATATCAGCCCTGGGTTTTGCTTGAGCGGTGATCCAGTGGCCTTAATCTAGTGGGGGATTTCTCTGGGTAAGCAATGAAGTGCTCTTCCTTTTGCACCTCCCTCTCCACCTCCTCCTTCTGCCCCCACTTGTCAAATGCAGAGGGAAGGTTTCTGGCTGGAGGAGAGGTGAGGAGGGGAGGAATAACACACGGCTCTGTACTTCTCTGATCCTGGAGCTGCTGGCGCGGGAGGCAGAGCCACGTTGTCTCTCTTCTCGTTGGAATCTGTAGTTAATGTTCCCCAGGGCACAATTATTCAGTTGGGAGCTTTACAAAGCAGTAATGGTCTCCCAAGGGTCAGTCCCTCGAGGGAGGTGAGAAAAGTAAGAAAATGGAGACAACGTTCTGGCTCTGTTTGCCAGGATATTTCCTCTGTGTCGGTTGTTTTTGCTGTTCCTGGAAATGTAAAGGGCCCAGAAACAGTTGTGGACCTGTCTGTACATGCTGATGTCAGCTCTCCTTTCAAGTTCATCCAAAGCTAGAAAGAAGAGTAATCTGAGAATTGATTTTTGCTTCTGTTGAGCTCTGAAATATGTGTCAGATTCGAGCTTCAAAGCAACTGCTTATTCACCCACACAGGATTGCACTTTTTTTATATTCTCGTTTGCATTTTAACTGCACCCAGTGGACCATTCTTCCAAACAGAGAAATCAGATGCTCAGCTGAGTGCCAGCAGCTTTTGTGACATGTGTGCTGCAGTAAACAGCCCTTGTTTCTTCTTTTGCTGCTGCATATAACCTGAACTGAGCACTTTTCTCCACAAAAAATTAGTATCTTGCTTTCTCAAACTCTTTTGGTTTTTTTTAAAAATTTATATATGTGTTTGTGGGTAACTATTGATTAGGCCCTTACAAAAAGATTTTTCAGTCACAGTGAAAAATCCCAGTGATGTGGCTGGTCATGTTACACAGTACTAATCCTTACAGGGCAATAAATGAGAGCCATAAAGCTCAGCTGATCTGTAGTTCACATTTCTTGAAGATGAACTGAACACCTACATTCAATGGCTAATGTTTCCAAAATGAAGTATAGTATTCACATGTTTATATTATTCTGAACCTTTCAGGAAAACATCTGTAGGGCCAGGTTGCGGTCAGAGTCCTGCCTGGAGCAGCACAAAACCAGGGAGTTTGGCTGCAGTAAAATTTGCTCCTTAATCTGAAAAGGAGAGTTAATTCTTGAGCAGTGAGGCAAGGTAACAGAGTGGTGATTATCCAATACTTTGTGATTATCATAGTACTCATCTGCCGCTGCAATATTGTCAGCCAGCACAGGATCCACTTACCATGCAGCCTTACAGCCATCAGCAAGGAGCACCAGCTAGGACACATATCAGCATGTATTGTATTATTTGTATCAGGGACAAAATAATTCTCCTATCTGCAGGAATTTATACCTATCAACCAGAGGGTATCACCTGCCTGGGGTGCTAAATCCTTGCTCTAGCAGATTTCTTCCCTATAGTCAGGCTCTGTAGCAATGCAGCAATGCAAGGGACCTCATGGGCAACCTAGACCTGCTGTTGCACAAAGCTATCTCATACTAGGCCTATAGCCAGGAGCTGTTGAAACAAGAAGGGCTTATATTTGTTTCCTTCAAGTGCTGATGTGAACAATACTTCACTCACGAGACTATTTGCACAAAGTAATTAGGAAGGGCATGAGCTTGCCTGGCTGAGTTATGTTTCACAACTCAGCTGTGTGCTCAAGACTACCTCTGCTTCAGCAGCATGGGTGGGTAGTCCAGCTGAGTGCATAGGCTCTGTCTCAGGAACAGGCTTGTGGCTGTGGGCTATAAATATTCTCCTTTCTGTGCCTTTTGTCTCCATGTACCCTTTGTCTGTCTTGCCTATTCAGGCTGTAAGCAGTTCTGGGGCAGGGATTGTTTCTATCGATATGCAGAGTGCCATGGTGCACTAGTTTGAAGTCCCGACCAGCTCTGTACATGCCCCCAAACCAGAATCAGTATAGTAGCGCCAGCACGGTCTTTGACCATTAAAATTGTTGTGGAAGCTAATTAATCCAGGCAAATAGCACATTGACAAGGCTATATTGTCTCCTAGTTCCTTGCACTCTGCTGTGCTATATAGCTCCAGCCTATTTAGCTGAACAGCATTTGGGCTAAAGGGACCTTGATGTTGAACAGGACTACTATATACTACTATAGTAGAAACTAAGGACATTATCAAGAGCCCAAATTACTTGCAGCAGGGATAAGGAATAAGGTGAAGAGCAGTAATTGTTCAGCAGTGCCCTGGATGCCAAATGTGACACCTTCATGGCCCAGGAGGGTTTAAGCTTAGGGGAGTAACTAAACAGGTAGGAAAAAAGGTAAAGGCAAGAGCAGCACATATGTAACTGTAAAGCTGTAGTGCAATAAACTGTAAATTTGGGGGTGGAGAGTGAGAGAGAGAGTGGAAGAGACAGACAGAGAGAAAAACTCAATGTTATCCCCACTGATAACATATGTATAATTGTAAGTCAGCGCAAAAGCCAGAGCTCAGTCCATCTTTGATGGCATGGAAAGGGGCTAAATTTTCAAAATCTGCCTTTTCTTGTTAGGCTTGTAGAAAGTCAGGGACAAATGATTCATAAGAAAGAAGGGGTTTTTTTATGACTAGAAAGTAAAGAACTCAACAGAAAATTTTCCATCTCAATACAACTGTTTCATGAACTACGAACTGAATAAAGTAGATTTAAACTAGTTCCAGGTTATAGCCTGTAAAATGAGGTCAGGATAGCTGTTGAGCCCATGTCTTACTGAGGTAATAGGAAAAAAACTTGATTTATACTGAGTCCCTTTGGCCTTGTTTATATCTGGACTTGTGGCAAAAACTTCCGGAGTGAGGCATTCCTGCTCTCATTTCTGTAACTTACACCACTTTGTTTTGTAATTTTTATTTTTGGTAATCTCTTTTGTAAACAGAATGTCCTGCAGAGACCTACAGTAGTGAGTCCAATGCAAACAGGACATCAAAATGCATTACATTTAAAACCACATGCTGGTGTATGGTTAAGATTATGACATTCAGGACTACAGTCTGTAACATTATATAGGGCTACACTATACAAACACTTGAAATGAAGAATTTCTCACACAGTTAGTAATATTTTTGAGGGACTTTATGTTTGGGTTTCTTAGCACCTTATCACAGACTTTAATAACCTTTCCTTGAAAAATCCTTCCCCTTCCTTTGTATGTGGCAGAAATTGGTGTGTAACCAGACCACGGGGATATCTTTGCACAGGGTATTCTGTTTAGGCAAGTTGTAACAGACCTCAAAAGCAGCTGGGAGTTGCAGGTAGCCCCAGCTCTGGGCAAGCGGATGCAGCCGAGCCTGGGGAGCAGCCTGGCATGCAGAGCCCACTGGGCAGCAATGAGACTGCTCAGACCCATCTCTCACCCGGACCCCCTCCTCTCTCCTGCTCGTTGCTCAGCTGCTGCCACCCAGGTACTGCCCTGAGCACCCAGCAACAGTTTTCTGGTCCCCAGTGTCCATCCCCTTGCTTGTGTCCCTTTGCTGTCCCCACTGCTGTCAGATGGAGGTGGCTGGAGGTCGCAAGGGGCAGACCGGCCAGAGCAGGGTGCAGGAGGCTGGAGGACTGCTCATACTTCAGTCTCAAATTCAGTGGCTCCTACTAAAAACGTATGGAAAATGCAGAAATAGGTAACGTCCCCATATTTCAGCCTACGTCCTTGTATTGAAAGGAAGTCCCATATTAAATTGGAAATCTAGCAACCTATTTGGCGCTTACTCCAGCCTTGCTGAGAGACTTAAAGTGTGGGGTCAGGGCTTAGCTCTGTCTGGCAGAGTAGAAATATGTGAGAAGATTTGGCCCCTGTAGAAGATACTTTCCAGTCTAATTCACTTCAGTGATTTCTCTTGCAGCTTGTCCTGCAATGAGATGGAATGCTTCATTGTGTGGGAACTTACTGTTTTGTGGCCAGTTCATGCAAAAAAAATATTACTTTGATAGAGATATCATTCAGTTTAGGCAGCCTCCAAGTTTTACCCAGGCCTTACAGCCTGCTTAATTCACTCATACACCACAGGAGTGTGTCCCAAGTTTCTCAGATGACTGACTTTTCCCTCCTGCATCATTAATTTAATGCAATCCTGAAAGCAGCGCAGTTTACTCTCTGTGGAAAACCCTGTAGCTCCAGCACGACTTAGTCCTTCCCAGCTCCTTTTATCCATTGACTTTCTTGCAGTGGAAAGAAACAGCAGTGCTGTTTCAGGAGCTGCTGAGAGACAGCATCCCTACAGCCATAATGCTGCCACATTAAGACAAGTGACAAGGTAGCTTTTAAAAATCTCCTGACACAGCCAAAAAAGAATGTTTGCTCTAAAAACTTGTCTAACCATATTAGTTAATAAGAGTGACTCGATGAAGAAGAACAAATTCCGGTCTCTATGAAGGCAGCAGAAATCTGGAATTACTTTCTAATGACTGAAGTGCAGTTACAAAAGATTTCCACTTGCAGAAGTATGATCAGTTTTGGGTCCATATCACAAGCCACATTTTAATGATGTTTTAATGACAACTTGCCCCACTTGTGGCTAAAGTGTGTATATGTGTAAATTATTTTCGTTGGAGGAATAAATACCTGGGGACATTCTAGACTTTTTTTTAGACACCGGTGAGATAGAGGCAGCACTTGTGAATTAAAAACAATCCTAGAGACAGCCTTTGGACATTGCTTTCAGAAAGATTGATTCCTATCGTCTTATCAGCCGAAGCATATGACTGCAGAACGCATTGAGAGCCGTTTCCACAGCTATGACACAGAAATGACCAGCAGATTATCTGCTCAAGTACAGAAGGTCAGCAGTCTTGCTGGCATCTCAGAATCAGGGAGGACAAATTCCTCTCTGTTACCAGGTACAAGTTAAAAGAAAAAAAAAAAGCAATCAATTTTAATGGAGTGACTCTGGATTTACACCATTACAGCTGAGACCAGAATTTGGCTCATTGTACGTAGATATATCTATGAATAACCCTCTTAACCTGTTGGAAAGCTAATGATGGAAAATGTTCCCCATAAAAGTATATATATTACAGCTGTGTAAATATATTAAAAAACCCCAAACTGTCAGCAAACTTGCTGGCAGACATATGAATGTTTCAACAAGTTCTCTGTACTCCACATAGCTTAATTTTTATTCTCTACATAGGCACACACACATGCACATACACGCGTATATAGACTTAATAATATTTAAAGAGTACAAGACGTAAGAGAGCTAATTTTGATCAGTTAGCTCCCCAAACAAACAGGATCCCATTGCAGAATACATACTATGGGATGTGCTGCTTATGAAACACTTTTTATAAGCCTTACGTGGTTGCCAGTTGTAAAATTCAGCAGGCAATCTATGTAATAACCCTGAGACATAAGAAACAGAGGGCCTTTTTCTCTCCCTTCACATCTTCCAGGGGAGAACAAGAGAAGCCCTAATGATGGCACTGGAGTCCCCAAAAATTCCTCAGCAAGAGCAACTGGGCTTCTTGTCTTATAGTTGCTATAAGTTGCTTTTATTATAGGCTAGTGGCAAATTTTTAAGGAGCAAGGAAGAAACATGGAGTAGGTGTCTTTAAGTCCCACTGCCCCTTGGAATTACTTCTGGAGAGACATGAATGACAAACTCAGGGCTAAATCTAGAGACGCAATCGGTCCTTCATTTTTATAACTGTGTTTAATCAACAAAGTGACTCCCGACCCAAACTTGTAAGTCCACTACTTCAGTGGAAAAAAAGGGGGGTAAGGGAGGATTTGACACATACTTCTGGTATTTTTAAAAGCTAATAAACTGGTTAAATCTCTATAACTGAGTAGTTATACTGAATAGTTAGTGTTTTTGGCAAGACTGTTAAGATATATTTACAACATGCAATTGGAAAATAAGCTTGTTATAAATAAACTATTCTCAGTGACAGATTAAGAAAATATTGGATATGTACAAAATGACAGCAATAAACAATGAAAGTATTTCCTGAGGAGCTGAGCCTTAGCAAAAGCCACAGACAAAATATTTTTAGTGGCATTCCAACACTCTGTGTTTCAGAGCCATTTATAACAGAGCTCATTATGAGATATTCCTTTCTGCTACAGGCCACAGCTGGACATACCAAAAAATAACCCTCAGAAAAAAAAAAAAAAGATTAAAGAAATATTTACCTATGAGAAAGAGTCACAGTACCTGGCTTTATTTCATATGGCTAATTTCTCCTCTTCAATCCATCACATGGGTTCAAGAGAAGAATTTGCCCTTGTGTCTCCAAATCCTCAAGCCCCCTCCTCTGCTGAGGACTGCTATAAATCCTCAGTCATTCCCATCTGCAGGAGCACAGAAATGCCAGAAAAAGGCTTCTGCAGAAGCCTGGCAGGGCATGAGGATACCTGTACGTGCGGGCTGCAATTACCTGCTCCCCTACCATCCTCCTACAGCACAGTAGCTGTGAACCCTCTTACAGCACATGCAAAATGGATCCTGACTTCAGCTATTGTGCTGGCCATGAAAACTAGCTTTCAAGTGAGTCATGCTGCTAAAAGCTCAGGTATACTTTCTCGTCTGTTTAGAACAGCTGAACAAAACCACTAAACAAATAACTGTATTGTAGCTCTTAAGGCCTAAGATGGGGTTGGGAGGTGGAAGGTGAAAGGAAGAGAGCACAAGTATAAAAATGCATAGCCTCTGAGCAGCAGTGGCTTGAATGCCTTCAGGGCACTAGGAGGGAAATGCTTAGAGGAGGCACTTTGCAGGCTTTGTAAAGGATAAAGGCATCATCGCCAGTGAAGCTGGCCTGTGAGTACTGGCCAGCTGTGTTACTGTGGAGTGACACCAAAAAGGGCGTTTTGGCTGCTTCCCCTTGGGCGTGTATCCACCTTAATAACATGCATGGTGGTCTGCCTTGTCCTTCTGCTCATGACTCAAACCAGAGCACACCACAAGCGTTTTTGCTTTTACATAGCAGTTTTGCTTTCTTCCAGGCTATGTCTGCTCCCCTGGGGTTTTCACCTTGTTCCTCCCAGCCAGGGCAGATGGCATAGTCTGTTACTGATCCGGAAAAGATGCTCCAGAGAGAAGAAGTAGGTTGGGAGGAGGCAGAGAGGTATCATCCCTTTGCTCAGGGGACAGCTCTATGGAAAGAGCTACATCCAGTTTTCCTTCCTTTCCTCTCCTTTCCTGTGTGAATGGTGTTGATAGGGTGTGTTTGTGGAAGCCTGCCAGGCTCCTGCAGCTGCCTAGCTGGTTATGCTCTCCCAGGGAGCAGACATGCAGGTAGAGCTGCCAGTTGGCTTCCCTAGCTGCGCTTGCTGTATAAATATGTACACTCTTCATATGTTTGCCTTTCTTCTGAAGAATATTAGTTCTTGGGTTTCTGGATGACTGCAACCCAGCACACATCAAGTGCCACCTTGTCTTCTCACCCTTTGCATGCCCCCAGGTGTGGTATGCTGACTCGAAACATACCTGACACCAGTTGTAATACAGATGCACGCAAATGCATGCCACTGTGTGACAACAGCCCTGTCCTATAAGTGGGAGGCAAAGTAGATCTCTTGAGTGAGTTTGTTTGTCCCTCTGATCACTGGGGATGCCACACATTCTGAAATAGCAAGCTATAGCTGTCTAATAAGAAGTCCAGGTATTCCCTGTTATTTTGCAAACAGCTGTTTAGTGCATCAAGAGTTTATTTAAGATCTTATACTTCTTCCATAAAAGACCATGGAGGTACACTGATGAGCTTCGATGGGAGCTGAATCTCATTCCAGATTAATAAATAAAGAAATGTTAGTTGTTCTAATCAGGGTGATCCAGCTTTTTTGATGGCAAATTTTAGATCCCTTCTGGGCAACATGGAATTGGCAATGGTGGGTCTTGGCTCTAGGAAGGTACAAGAGTATTCATACCTCCAGCTCCTCCTTCCAAGAGACAGAACAGCAGTGATGGCACATCTTCTGAGCTCACAGAAAGCTTTCACAGGCCTGTCCTAACCTGTGGCCCTGCTGCTGTTTTGAATGATATATGCTACGTGATGGAAAATGAGTTTCAGAGTCCAAATTCTTTTATTCCAAGGGAAGTCTAGTATAACTGAGATGAGATTTTTGGCATTTCTACTGGCCTGATTTTGTTTTACTGTCTGGATTGCTTGATGCTATGAAGGGCTACACAGTAAGCAAAGCTGTTGCAGTGGCCAGAATTTCCTTATGAGATTGTTCCAGTGACTTGAAAACTTAACTGGGAATTCAGAAGGTTTCTCACAGAAATACATTAATTACGTATTTCTTTTTTTCCAAACTGACCTCAGGAGGACACCTAATGTACTGCAGCCAGGTATATTTGCTAGTTGTTGCATGTTTTTTCCATGAATCATACCACATTTTGAAGCTAAGAATTTGATAGTAATTGAGACATGTTTTAGATTAGATAGGAGCGGCCAAATTCTATTTGTAGGTAGTGTAAAAACAGAATAGTTCCTCTGGGGTTTATTTCCCTGGCACAAAACCTCACTCCCATTGAGTAAAATGCAATAGTGTCTCAACTTAAATAGGGTTAACTGGGTCCACTGAGGGGTACAGATGAGAGTAACAGCAGAAGACTAATGGTTGAATCCATAAGCCATGTAGAAGCAAAAATGAAACTCAATAGAAAGATTACTGTATTAAACAATAGTTAAGATACTACATGTTTTCATGGGTCTGTATTTACTGTGGGTAGCTACATGCATAAGAAAAAACAGTTTTACTGTGAAGGTGGTTGAACAACAACTGGAACAGGTTGTCCAGAGAAGTTGTGGAGTGTCCATCCTCAGAGATACACAGAACTCAACTGGTCACAGTCCTGAGCAAACTGCTTTAGCTGTGGGGTTAGACTGGACGATCTCCAGAGGTCCCTGCCAACCTCAGTCATTTTGTGATTTTATGATTCTGTGATTCTGTAGTTTCAGGGTCCAAAGGAAAGTTTAAGAAAAGATAAAATATACCCTTTTCTAAAACTTTGTGCTTTAAAGACTCTAGCATGCTCCAGGAACAAATAAAAGCTTTTGCTTTGTAGACTTTTTGCATGGAAAGCTGTTGTAAATATGAAGTGCAGCAATAACACAACATAGAAAAATTGTGGAAGGTAAATGAGAAATTTGGGTAAACCTTTTCCTTTTTTACTGGATCTCCTAGTCAAAGTAAAAGGCACAGCATCAGAAGTGAGTGCTGGAGGATGGGACTACATCCAGAAAACACTAATTCTTGTAAGCTGGAAGCATAATCAATAACCATATAGCAGAATGGAGAGTCACCAGTATTGTACTGCCCTTTGGAAATCTGCTGTTGCAAAAATAGGTATGGTGACTGTTATGTTCAGGACAACTAGCTAATGGGCAATTATAGTCAAATTCCTTCAATTTTCCCTGTAATTAGAGTAATTATATACCCAACATGCCTATATCCCAAGCTGTGAGCATGCTAGAAAAAGTAATTTGTTTTCATGAAAATCTTATTAAGCTGCATCATCGGTATTAACCTTTCCCTGTTAAAAACTTTGTTTTTTCCAATAATTGAAGTCCAATGTATTGTGCATTTTGTATTGCAAAATCCATCTGTATTTTCCCTCAGGGCAAAAGGTCTGAAGCAGCTGTTAATGGAGAAAGGTCTATCAGTATAAATCATTTCAATTTCTCTTCAGTTTGATTCTAAGTAACAGCTGCTTTAGTCTACTTCACAGCACATTACGTTTGTAAAACAATGCAAATTGGGCTGTGTTTCAGTGGTTGTGCTGTTTGTCTGGTGAGTGTTAATTCAACATAGTGCTGCATTTTGCTGTCATATTTATAAAGAACAACTGATTTCTATCCTGGGAATTCTCCGTCTGGATGTTCTCCAGCTTTTGAAGTATAATAAGAGATTGACTTCAGTTGGAGTAGAAGATATTTTCTTCCCATGGAAACATACATATCTGAGCAAATTCTTTGCTGTTGTATTCCTTGTGCAATCCAGTTAAGGGAACAGAGTGATACACATTGTGTATTACCATCCCTTGTGCACAAGTAGTTACAGGTCAAGCTTGAGTGGAACATCCCTCAAAATATGTACTGTACCTAATAGTCACCTCAGTCAGGGTAGCTATTTTTGCACAAACATCCTTTACATATTTTACCGACACTGAAAGGATAACAATGCCAAGATTTTTTTTCCTGAAGGCTTTATTATTTTATATTCAGAAACCTGATATGAAGAAATGCATAGTTTCACTTCACTCCTAGCGTATAGCTAGAATTTGTGCCCTTTCTGTTTTTTCCAGTATTCTTTTAATTTGCTAGTTTTCCCCCAGACAGTTTTAAACAGTTTATATTTCAACTAAGCTTGAGGTAGATGTGGGTAACCATTTGAGAATAGTTTTGCACATTCTGATTCACTTTCCCCATCTAATGAAAACAAGTTCATACATCTTTGCTTCTCAATGAATTTTGGGTGTTTGTTTCTTTGAAGAGTAGAGAAATCCTCCTTATATATGTAACACCCATGCAGATAAAAAAGTTGTCAAATGCTGTAGTGTTGTCACTGTAGTTGGTGCTACTACATGCATCAAAAGTTCTTAACTTTGTTTATAATGTTTTTAGACAGTGCAGTGGCCAATACATTGTCGGGAGAACACTGACAGACAAGTTCTGGTAGGTCTTGCTAGTTAAATCAGCACTTCTTTTAAGAAGATATGGCCCCCAGTTGCAGAGCTGGCAGAATAGAGCATTTTACTGCACCTCAGCTGTTCCATTTTACAGTCCTGTACACGAGCTTAACTTAGCATAGAAGTTGTTTTGCAGTAAGACACCAGATTATGAACTGGAGCAGCTGAGGTGCAGCAGGTTTTGCTGTATCTGGAACAGGAGCAAGAATTTCTGGCAAAGGGTCAGTAACAAACAGCTGGGATGGGGGAGAAGAGGCAGTAAGGTCTTAGCCATCACAGCTGTTTGCTTAGTGAATGTAAGTCAGAGCCTTGAGAGAAGCATATAGTTGAAAATAGTTGAATAGTTCGTGAACCACCTGTAGTCTGAAATACATTCACAGGGAATATTTGTTGGGCAGCTGTAAATGATGACTAAAAGTACCCATATCTGCTCTTGGATCATTTGCACAGAGAAAAGAAGGCTATGTCTGTAGTAGAAAATATTCTTTATAAAGCTCAAGGCCTAGTACCTGGACTTTGAAGGTAAAACATTTTGAATGGAGAGGTCTTCTTTTGGGTGTGTCCTTGTAGCCAATATGTCCATATCACTTTGCAAAATGCAATCCATTTGAAGTTCTTCTGCAAATGGCACCATGGCACCTGCCCCTTACAGTGCTAACATAGTTTATTAGGAAATACCACAATAGAAGTCAGAGGATATTGAGGAAAAAAAAAGCTATGACACCAGCCAAAAAAGGCTCTCAGTGTCAAAATACTCCTGTTTTTTACCCCTGTTCTTCTGATCATTTTCTGACTTTCCTCTACTGAGAAGCACTCACAGCTATTTATTTATTGATCGACATTCATATCCATAAAACATGTGCCCACTGCCCAAGCATCTGGGTGGATTTACATTCACAAAAAGCCTAATAAATAATTCACAACATATTACCAACAACTGCTAGAGAAAAGAGAATCCTGAAGCTAATTAGCATCCAAGAGCACAAAAGCCCTCTAGAAACGTCAGGTCTAACCAATTTCCCCACTAAATCTGCTAAGATAACAAGCCCCATGGATTTTCTTAGGAAGAAGCACAGGTAAACAGATAAGCTTTGCTCTGTGCCCTAAAGGCTAGCAGGACTAGCAGTCCAGCTGGGAAACAAGTTCTAGAGCTGAGCATTCTTCACAGCAAATATTTTCCCATCCATTACTGGAACTGGAACTGACAACAGAAATGCTCCAGGTGAACTCAGTGGCTTAAAAGATAAAGGAAAGAAAAAAACAGAACCCAGACCATTTAGGGCTTTGTAGCTTATGCCAACATGTTCAACATTATTGCTCCACAAACAAAACGTTATAGAGTACTTTCATAAAAAATGCACTTGGAACTAAGAGTAAAATGTCCATGGAGTTCATTTATGAAGCAATAAAAGTAAATTAGTCATGGTGCAATAGAATAAGGTAAAATCAAATCAGATTTGCTTATTTGAACACTTTACAACGTGGAAAATAAAAAACAATAATTTGGAAAAAGTTTTATGTCTTGACAATAAAACCTTTAAGCAGTCAGATACATTATCTTGCATTTAATGTGAGGGCAAGCAAGTTGAAAGCTGTTTAGAAACCTGCAGAACTCATTGACTTATACACTACTAATTTGGCAGATGAGTAAAATTTATAGAGTTCTGCTGATGTAAGCTGGATGCTTATGACCTTGTGGCACATGCCCCCAAGGGTTTAAGCTTGAGAAGCTGACACTGCTCAGAGATTTGAAGGGCTGCTTTGGTGGATTGCATTCCACAAGTGCTGGGGTTCCCTATGTAGTTCAAACCTGTTCGGTACAATACTGTTCTGGCAGCTGCTTTGCTCGTTGGTATCATTAGGAAGGGGAGCCTTTCTTTGTCCTGTAGGGATACTTTTCCAAACTTCCTTTGTAACTCTTTGCCCTTTCCCCCACACAAACCATTATTGTCTAACGGGAAACAATGACATTGTTTGGTGGGGGTGAGCCGAACAGCTCTATCACTTCACCAAAGATGGTGGGAGCTTCTGTCCTTAGCTCTAAATTAGGGTAATTGTATTGAAGAAACATTTTTCAACACGTCTAAGGGGAGTTTAGAAGAGACAGTTGGGCCTTGGAAGGAGTATGGAGAATCATCATATGGAGAGAACATGATGGAAGGCAAGAAGAGGAAAAGTAAAGAACTTCTACTCAAGCATGAGAATATTCAAAATGCGTAACTAATCAGGACTCAGATAAAACTGTAATTCATGTAGAACATTTTACTTGCTGTATATGTCATTCAAGAAAATCTCAGAACTCCTGCTGTCCAATGGCCTGTAAATTAAAAAATATGGGAAAATCCAAGAATCCCCCTCCCCAGTGACATAAACCTCATTATTCCCTCTATTAAACAAAAGACAAATTCTATTATTTGTCTTCTCCCATGGCTGCTGACTAAAATCAACACCACAGTGTAGACAGGGCCAAGCTAAGGATGGCCAACTGAGAGAGGTTCTGTAGTGAAATTCAGCTCTACTTGCTTCCCAGCTCTGTCACTCTCTGTTAGGTTTCTACTCAGCCAGCAATTTTCTTTTGGACAATATTGTCGACCTTGGAGTTATCTATGCATTTATATTCAGTATAGGACCATTGCTTAAAAATGGCAGAACAAACTTACTAAGAGCATGGTCAGAGCACTCTTTGTATCCAAGCTTGTGCCTTACTTCATAAAGAAGCTGACATGAGGTTATTTATTGTCTGTTTCCTAGAAATAGAGCTTATTGTTCTGAGATCACACCTTCAGAAGCACAGATTTTGACTGCATAGTTTCTGTTGACTCCAACCTGAGATTTCCTGATTACCAGACTGATGGTATCAACACACTATCTTCAACGCAGGCATTTCTATTTTATTTGCTTCTTTTTACAGCCAAGTTATCATTCTTACACAAACAGTAATAGCAGGTAATTGGAGACATGTTCCCCAGCATTGTGAATAGCATAGGTGTCTTTTTTTTGTTTCTTTCTGCTGGAGGTGGATTCAAGTTGGCACCAGTGCCACCTGAATTGCAGAGCAGAGTCTGTCACCTGGGCAACCCCATCTATCTTACCTGCAAATTCAGCAGGGAAAGGTGTAGATAAACAAGAGAGGAGCCTCTTGGTGAGGTTCTTCCTGCTGGATTACTCCATCAATGTTTCAGGCTAGGGAAGGACCTGCTGAAGGACCTGGTGGATGGCATCACAGAGCCCGTGGACCTCACAGGTCCAGATGGGCTCCCAGGAGGGCACCAGCTGCCAGCTCCTCATGAGGAGGCCCTGAGGCACTGGGAACCCCCTTATGCTTCCCAGCACGCTCCTAAAGCAGCCATGCTGCCCGAGACTTCACAGAGAAAACTTCCCGGAGTTGTGAACACAGCTCCAGGCTCTAGTCTAGTAGTTTCTGTGCTGGTGAATAAGAAATGATGTGCTGACTGAAGGCTTACAATTTTAAGGAATATTCACTACTAATGTCTCTTCCTTTTATTTCTTTCTATGCAGATTGTAACTCCACAGACAGCATATAAGGGGTCTATGTAGAAGATTTCTGCTACCACAGAAATGATCACCAAATCTTTGTTATGCAACGCTTTTCTGATCCTCCATAAAATCTCCTGCTCTTTGTGCTTCAGAATGTGGCACAGACATCCACTGAGATCAGTGACTTTTCAAATCCTGCCCTAGAGTTTTCCCAAAGGACAGATAAGTCAGTCTACCAACACTGTGACAGTCAGAAAAGTAAGCTTCACATCAGTAAATGACATGCACTGTGTTTCTTCCAGTAGGATGCTTGTACAGGGCATTGGATGTCTGGTGCAGTGTGTTATGCATAATCATCACTATGACCAAAAAGAATATTCCAGTATTTGAGAGTGTCAAGCCATCTATGTTTTTAGAACGGCACGGTCAAGTTAAACTATGATTAAGATCTTTGCTCTTTGTAGAGCCATTTCCAAAGCTCTAGCAAAAACCTTGCAAAAGATATAGATGCATACTTTTTTATCAGCCTTCTGGGATAAAATTAGATCTCATATAGATCTGTGCACCTCTTGAATTTTCTGAGTTCAGGCATTTTTTCACAAAAACCAAGAGTGCTCTTAACTAACTTCACCCTATATAAAGTTAAGTGTATATAAAGTTAAGTGTAATGCCAAAAAGTGTGCAGATGAGCTCCCTGTCAAAAGAAAGGAGGAAAGTCTAGTTGGCAATTTGTCTTATTCTAAACCGGGTGCTTAAGTTATCCTGGCAGAGTACTGCTCTGGAAGTGCTTCTCTTTACTGAGTATAGAGGAGTTCCAGAAAAGATAAGACCTCCTGCTATTTGACAGGTGCAAGCAGTCCTAGCTCTAATAAATGCAATCCCTGTTTTACACACTTAGAATGTCCGAAGTATTGTTTCTAATATTGTATCTCTGTTTTACTGGGCCATATTTAATAGATTTGTAACTTAGTCCAAAGACATTAGAGGTTACTGACAACAGGCGGTGAGCAGTTGGCAAGAATGACCAATTTGTTTTTGCAGTATTTTGTAAGGTTAAGAAATTCATTGCAGCAGGAGGCAAGGAGCGAACTTGGTTAAAGCCAGTGCCAGTGCAGATGCCATCATGGCTGGAGCCATGTATATGGAAAACATACCCCAAGTTCACAAATCTTAAGAAAACCTCCCATGAACTTTCCTAGGCCACATTTAAGATTTTAAGTCTACAGTTGTGTATCCTACCATTTTCTGCAGGAGGCTTCAAATGACTTCTGTGTAAGCATCAAGGTTCATGAATTCATCCACCTGTAAAAAGACAGAGGAATACATTCATATGAACACAGCTCACTGAATGCGTCAAGTACTTCACAGAGGAAGCACACCACACTTCAATTCATTTACTAGTGAGTTAACAAAACATTATAACAGAGGATTTATTATAACACAGAATGTGAAAATGGGTAAGGATCTGATTCTGAAAATTGCTGAGTGCCTGAACGGCTGTGTGGAAATAATAGACTCCGTGGGAAACATGAAATGCTGTGCAAAAGCTGCACTACAAGTGTCTGTCATCATGGCCATGAGACTAAATGAATACAACAGCTGCAGTCACTTCCATTGCCTCTGATTTTCCTTCTTTGGTTTCTAAGACTAAACAGAATGATGAAGTTTTGTGCAAACACAACATTTTCCTTCCTTCAGATACATTCTGATATTTCTGCCAGTGTTTATCACCATAACAATAAAGAAAAAGGGGGTGTAGTATTTTAGTCCTTGCTGCAATATTTCTTTAATAAGGCTCTTTGCTATAGGAAGTTTAGTCAAATGTTAACTGCTATGAACTACTGAAGTGATAACAAACAAATATTGCAGAAAAGCTTCCCACCTTCAGGACCAAGTCTATGACGTTTCCCTTTTGTGACAAGTCTGGTTCAAAGCTTGTAAACAGCCAACACATTAGTAAAATTAAGTAACAAGTTAGAAAGAAAAAAAAAGTCTCATGCATGTTTCATACTCTCTCATGTCATGTCTGCAACATTTTTTTTTTCTTTCCTGCTGTAGATTAGTGTATACTGTAGTTACAGAGCTGGCAGGACACAGTGCGGATACCTGAGCAGAAGCATATTGCTGCAAGCTGGTGGCGTGCAATCCTGAATACTGTTGGAGGCAAAAGCAATAGATCTAGTGTACCACAGCAATAGCTGTGACACAGCTGCTTCCATGTGACATAGGTTGCGGTGCTGGGATGACAGCTAAGCAATTGTGTGTCTTCCACCTCTCCCGCTTATGTTTTGCAGAGTCTCTCTTCCACATGATAAGTTTTTTATCTGCACCACGTGAGTATTGTTCCAGCTTGTCTCTTGTTATTGCTGTGATTGAAACGACATATGAAATTTCAATCAGATCTCCAGAGACTGGAGACTGTATTTCTGTATTCCATGCAGACCATTTTATATTGTTCAGAAACATGGACTAACTTATCTTAAGACAAATTCTTAGAACAAGCCAACATTTGCGGTTAAAGTTCTCCACTTGTAAAGCTGCAGAATTATTACACCTGTATTTACACACACAATTTATTATTTTAAAGATAAGACAAGTTAACTGCAGCATCAAAAGTAACATCATCTTTTCTAAACAAAAAATAGGATCTACTGGCAGGATCTCAAATACTTATTCTTTACTGCTGGCAAAATGTGTATTGTCTAAATGGTGACAAATATGTACAGTTTACACTCAGCTTTCTCCTGGTGATTAGATCTATATACAGTAGCAATTAACTTGTTTTATCATTGTTTGTATTGGGAAAAGAGTGAGTCTATTTCCACTTGGACGGCAACAAGAGACCATAAGTTGAGAGAGCTTCTAATTCTTTAATTCAACATGACTTGTATAGTAAACCTGAAAAAAAAAATAAATCCTGAAGCCATTTAGGCATCCATGCCAAGGAGTAAAATTTCATTTCTGTTTTCATGTGATTTGCTGTGTGAAGACAAGTGGCATAATTTTTAAGACTGCCTCAGTGACTTGGGAATCATAAAACTTATTTTTAAGTTTTAAAGGGGCATGCATACTCCATGCTGTGGCACCCTGTGCAGGGATGCCCCAAGCCTGGGTTTTGGGACCTAAGCCAGTATCCTCAGTCACCCTCATGTGCCATTCTGTGAAGATGTAGCAACCTATATGGAGCTACTCCAGGGATCTCCCAGCTGAGTTCCCTTGATGATATAGACATGATGTCAAGCACTTGCATGACTAAGTATCATTAAAAATCAATGGGATACTCATTTCTGTTTCCAGTAAGGATTTATATTCCTGTAGAGTAGAGATGCTTCTATTCTTTCATCCTTTCATGGGAAAAAGCTGGCAAGGACTTCAAGAGAAGCTTGTTAGTATCTTTTATACTGTCCCAACGCTATATGCCTAAAGTTAGTAGCAATTATACAGTGATGTGGGGTAAATGTTTTTCCATGGATATAATTATGTTCCTGTTTATTTTCAGTTCTTTTTTCTGCTTAGTCTGCTTGCATATATATCTTTATTTTCTTTTCTGATGCCCTGTATTACCTAACTCTGCAGAACTTCACTTTGTGGACCAATATACATTTTGACCAAAAATGTTACATTTTGGAGACCTGCCCCTTGATGTACAGGATGGAATTTCCCTGCTTCCCAAGTGCTGGAGGCTACACGTCAGGTGATAACCAGATTCCCTTTATAGTCAATGGAGAGACATAGGCAGTTTTAGAGTTCACTTCATCTCTTCCCAGAGCAGAAATCTAAAATAGGCTTGATGAATGAATTTGCCTTTGGCTCTCCATTGACAAACAAGAATGTAAATGCCCACTTTCCTCAGCTGACATGTGCATGTGTAACCTTAGATGTTATGATTTCTGTTCATTGAGGCTTATTCTCTGTAGCAAAACTTTTTGGTAAGTCACTGGTTTTAAAATGTTTGCAACAAGGGCAACAGTTGCTGATATGACTCTAAGCCAATGGAGGATCACGATGACTGGGTCTGATCCGGGCTTGATACTTATTCAGTCTCCCAGTTTCTTTTATGTGGTTCATAAGATCAGACTTCAAACAGCAGTTTCTTTGTCTTGTTCCAGAGCCATGCCTATTAAAAATGGTTGTATTCCTGGTACAGTTAATATTCCATTTACTAGTGTGCTGAACATCTTTTTGTTCCTCTGATCACAAAGAGAGATTGCTGGTAAGGCTAAAATTAGATCCATCAGTTGTGGTTTTTTGTTTGTGAATGTATATGTGCTTGTCACACTGGCCCTCTGTTCTGCCTGTCCGCTCAGTTCTCCTAAGTAGGCAGACACTGAAGCACACGTTGTAAGAGTCGAGCTCCCTGAGAGCGTCGGGGAGGGAGGCTCTTGCGTACTTCACTGCCTTACCTGCACACAGGAGCAGGGGAGAGAAGTGGAGTGGCAGGGTGGTGTGACCTGCAGATACCTGCACAGAGATTATGAACAGTCCACTTACTCCTCTGGGTTTGCTGTGGCCACGATGCCATGGGGAAAGCTGAATTTTAGCAGTACTGTGCTTTGTCACTGGGGGGGAATCTTGGTTCTATCGGGCAGTGGACAAAAATAGCATCCTCAAATGAAAGGATGGTTAAAAATGGGACCTGTCAGTCTTAATAATGTCAGTTTAAACTTGAACTCAGTCTTTCTTCCAAACATGCAGAGCTATGAATGACACAACGGATTCACATTTAGCTGGTGGCTGGCAACCACAGCATACAGAGGCAGAGTGCAGCTACTGTTTTGTAGTGATGCAACTGTATTACAGAGCTGCTTAATGTTATGCAGGGAACCTGGAGGGGAAAAAAAAATAATCACAAAGGGTGTTAAAATCAAGTCTGCTGGGAAGCTCTAATTATAGGTGTTGCACAAAATGTTAAGGACTGTATATAAGTCAGCTTCTGCTTGTTCGTACCTTTTGCCAGCAAAAAATGTAAGAACTTTCTCTCTCCTCCTTCCTCCATTTCATAGTGGCCTATAGAAAGGTGGAGAGTATTGTTTATAGAGAGGCAGGATATAAAAATTTTGTTCTGTGTTGCTTATGGTTGTAGACATTAGAGGAATCATGGGCACTGTTCAGCCTTATACAGGCATGAGGCTACATATTAAAGAAAACACTTAGAAATCTGTGAATCATCCCCCAAGGTCCAGCATATTTTCTAAAAGCACTCCAAGAAGATGTGTAGAGACTTAAGAAAAATTGCCAGTACATTTCTAGCACTCTTAAGGCATTCTGAGACATTAATATGAAAGCAATCAAAGGTATAAATTTCCATGGTAGGGGAGTATTGATGAAGATTAAGTGAGATAAAATAAATCTCCTTCATGTACAGACCAGGTAGACTTTTTATTTGTTTGTTTGTTTGATTGATTGTTTGTTTTTGTTAAAGATCTATTAACCCCGCCTGCCTCTTAAAAGATCAAAAGAAAATGGTTGGGATTACAGATAGGTGAGAGACAGGTTTTTTGTTTGTTTGTTTGCTTGTTTTCAGCACTGGACAGCCGAGTAAATGATTAAAGATCATTTCATTAAATTAAAATGAGGCTTAAAGTAGTGTAATCCTTTCCTTAAACAGAAATCTTTCTCATGATAGAACGAGAATGATTTGCAATTTCTATAAGAGTAGTCTTCCAATAGCAGTTATCCACCCATTGGTAACATTGATAGGCAAAGCCAACCTTATATCATGGCATAGTTATAGCACATATGGCAAATTTAATGAGTTTAAAATCATGTCTTGTGTATCTTCCCATGTGGTGACAACAGGTATGTGAGGTGCCCACACAGGGGCAGGGGCGGAAAAGGCCAAAGACTTGGGGAAATGCTGATGTTTTGTTCAATGGGAAAGACCAAATCGCAGCTTCACTCCAAGGAATATACTAGGAAACTAAACTCTATGTTTGAGACTGTAACTGATGACTGGACATGGGGAAGGAGAGACAGCCCATGATACCTCTGACCAGAAGGTTGCACAAAATGTCAAAACAGGTGAATCTAAGCACCTAAAATACTTACAGAATAAAAAAAGCCAAGCAATCTTCTTGCAAAATACTAACAAAACCAGCAGAGGGTTTTTACAAGTACCTTCTCAATTAGGTGACCATCAGTGTATTTGGGTGTTATGCCAAGGCCTACAATGCATTGGTAATTCTAGCTTAAACTGACAGTAATGGAAGAGTGACAGATGCTTTGTCTGCCTACTGAGGAGTACTATCATATGGAAGCCTGTGGACCATTTGAAATATTTATGTGTTACCCAGAAACTATGCTGTTCTCAGTTAAATACTCCTCTCCATTTGCTAGGGAAAGGGAGAAAACATGCTTCATTTTGAAGTGAAAGCAGGCTTTATACCACACCAGGAAACCAAAACTGTATTCTTGATGAGAAGGACTCCCTGTTTGGCACTTTAACAGGTCAAAGTCAACCACCATCTGCAGGTCTCTGAGGCAGTTTTCTTCCATCAGATGAAGACAAACAAAAATCCTGCAGTCATCCAACCTCATTCTAAGTGATGATGCTGCTAACAAATTGGAAGCAATATTAAAAGAAAGGGTCTGCTACCCCATTGGTATCAGAGGTTGAGTGGAAAAGGATACAAAAATAGTGGAGTATATACTAAGAACTGCCTGGGAGTCTGAGATGTCACCTGTATAATGCTATTCCACTACTCCAATGGAAGAAGACATCTACTGACCTATTAAACATAGGCAAAACCATGTAGGGTAGGTTTCTGGCTAGTCACACAATCTCATCCTGGGGGACCAGTTGAGGGTTATTCCCAGGAAGGTTCTCTTGTCTGCAAGGAGCTCCTGATAGCAAAAGATGAAGACATAATTCCTGAAGTCATGCCTGGCATTCACCTTGAAAAAAAGCCTTCCAGAATGGGACAGACAGCGATCTTAATGAGAGGAGAAGCTTCACTATGTCTACCTTAACTTGATTGGGTGCTACTTAATGACCTTATTTGTCTATTTAAATTTTCTTACAAAATCCTCCACAAGCTTTATACTAGCAAGTGGAAGAGCAAGGCCCTGTTGCTAGTCACATGTACTCTTATTGGATGATAGCACATTTTGTGACACACTCTCCAACAATACTCTTCCCTTAACATTGAGGAATGGTTGTGACAATAATGAGCTATCTAAAATCAAGACTAATTCAGACAAAATGGAAACTAGATTGATACTTTGTTCAGAGATTTCTAGCTTGTTCCCTCCTTCCTCCCACCTGCAGGGAGGTAAGGTAAGGTGCAAGTAGAGCAGAGCACATCTCCTTCTTCCTGACTTCTGACTCCTACAGGCAGTTTGCAGGTGGGAACATTCGTCACCTCTCTTCTCATCCCTACTTGTCAGTTCAGACATGGGAGACACTGGGCATACAGCATCCTTCTCCCCACTCTTCTTGGATCCAAAATGCAGGCAGCCCTGATGTGGGTGTATTGGTTTAATAGTGGCTACAGGAGATGGGACTTCAGCCCTGTAAGAGACAAGTGTCTTCTCAAAGGGCCCTGTATGTTCCCTCTGTAGTTAGTTGAGAGGTACAGGCATTTCCAAAGGATGATTCATATCATCAAATATTAAGTGTGTAGAATAGAATGGATGAACCCTCTAGAGGAACAATTTTCTCTGCACTGTCTGTTCAAGTAACCTTGATGACAATCTCAGTCTAGATGCTTGAATTTTACAAGGCTGCAGTTAGGTGAGGTGAACCCTATCTAAACTTAAATTCCAACCACACAGTATCTAGAAGAGCACTTTAAACCACAAATGTGACTGAGTTAAACCCACATGCCTATTGAAATAAAATGGGATTTGGGTGTGGAGATCCATAAAAAAATTTTGGAAATACCAGTTTACCTAATGGAAGCTGGCAAAAACCATCATCCAGTAATCAGGAATTTACAGGCTGTTTTTTTTTTTTTCCCCTGCAGATGAGTCATTTACATGAATAGTCCAAGAACTATAGTCCTGTTTTTCCTGTTCAAACATGATCTCTGTAATCCTCTCAATTTCTTTTGAGGAACAATTTCAGTGCTTTCTGTTTTCTTTAACACAGTTGTTGCTTTGATTAATGATTTAATTGTTTAAACAGTTTGAAAACGTAAAGACTGCCTCTAAGCCAGGCCCTATTTAATGAACAGCAAGAACAAAGAAGCTGCAGTATATGATACAGAATTAGCTTCACTGTGGTGGCCCTGGTGAGATCACCAATTCCCTTGTCCACCTCTGCAGTCTAGCCATTATTTTCCATGGAACAAACCCTGCCATCTAGACTCAAAATTTAATCAGGAGAAAAGACACAATAATGGCACTGAGAACAACTTCTGGCACAGCCCTGTATAACCTGAAGCTATTTTGCCTTCTCTGCGGTAGCATGCTCCATTTTGCTTGACATGATGATAAAGCTCAGCGAAAGGCAGCACTGTTGATCCTGAGGAAAGCCAACCCACATCCCTGTCTACCCACTCTTAGAAGTGTGATGAGAAGGCTTCACCCATTACCTTTACCTCTTGCTTTTAAGAAGGATAGCAGCATGAGAGAGGCTTTCTGAAAGAAATATTATACACTATCTCTGTGCTTTTAAGTCATATCTTCTTAAATCCCCTGCCCATTTCTTTTCAGGTGACATTGGCCTCCTTCTTTCACAAAGTCTCACCCTGTTTTATCTCCCCTCCCCTCCTATATTTCTCCTCTGCATTGACGTCTTGCCACAGTGATGATCCTGTCGGTTCTATTAATTGAACTTTGATGGTTTCAAAATACAGAAAGCATCACTGTGCTGGTGTACTGCTGTGCACCACTTTCCATAAAAATACACTTTTCTCTTTCTTTTATTCAACGCTTCTGTTATTTTAGTGCTCAGTGCTGTCATCGCTTTACTTGCTTCCTCCAACTTGCAGCCCAGCAGAAAGTGGGAAAGGCAGTCAGCTCTCAGCTCAGGATGACCGCTCAAATATATGGAAAGACCGAAAGCTTAGTTTCATAATATGGGAGCTGTTTTGTTCTTTTTCTCAGAATCAGAAGTGCTGAGAAATGCAGAGCAGGCGCCATTCTGCTCTCCGGCTCTCTGCGAGCTACAGTTTGTTGGGCTGATAAGTGGCTCGGTGCTTGCACATGATAAGGGAAGTGATTCAGTGCCCAAATGTCCTATTATCAAGTATCTACAACATGTAAAGTAAGTGCCTGCTCCTGGATGAAGATAGTGAAGTTGTTAAAAAAAGCCAAACAAAATAAACCTGCCTATGTTGTAATTAAAACCACAGGAGATAATGTGAGCGCTATGCATTCCTTGGGCTGTCAGCTGTAAAACAGACACTATGTTCTGCTTTACTGCATGATTTATTTAATTTTTATCTGCTTAAAATATACTCATTAAGGATGAGCTGCAGGAGAATGATTTTTGGATAGACGTGGGTCAAAACAAACACACAATGAAGGGTGACCTTTCAAAAGGGGGATTACCTATAAATAGCAATGGTTATCCCTCACAGCCTTCTGACATAAGCCTGCTGCGAGTATGAAAAGGAGACCCTTTCCACCAGTTCCTCCAACATGATTTCAGACTGGCATATGACACATTTTGGCCATGAATAACTGAAGAGAATTTGCAAGGGATCAAGCAAAGAGCCTTAGCAGCTGGCTGGCTGTCGATATTCCCCTGGGTTTAAAAATTAGCTCAGAGCTTCCTTCTCTTTCCCCATGAACAATGACACACACTTCACTAGAAAGGAATATTAAGATTTTATGTTTGAAATATGTCACTTTGGGAGCTCATTTATTTAAAAAATTAATTGTAGCAATTTTTAAAATTAGCCAAGCACTGTCAGCAGAGTTTGTTCAAAACCCAGAGGGCTTTAGTATCAGGCTGAAGTTCTTAACTAATGTTTCAACTTCTGCTCTGCTTCGTGGATTTATCAAATCCTTTATTCGGAATGAGGAAGAATTGGTATTCCCGGTCATTTATTATTGTTAAAGTGAAAGAGGTGAGTGAATTAATCAGGAAAAGATATGGTCTGTTCTGTTTGTAATGCATGTTCTTTGCTTATTTGTCCTGTGAGATTGTCATAAAATAATATTTCAGAGTTCCTGTTTTGTGGAGCTTCGTGTGGAATAAATTCCCTGGTCACTCTGCAAACAGTCAGTGCATAGAGCATGATAGTTTTGAATAGTCAGACGTGGTCAGTGTCTGAACGCTCGTGTATTCGTCACACATGTAGGTATCTGTACCGCGTTCTCAGGTGCACCCTGTGTGCAGCCAGAGATCACCAGCAGCCCGTCCACAACAGGCAAAACTGTGCTGTGTTTCCGACTCCTGTGGCCTCATGTACTTAGGATAACAATTCTGATAAAAACAAAACCAAAGCGGCTTGACTGTTGTTGTTAGATTCATATTGGATAATTACTATGTTTATCGTCACTATTAAAATAATGATTATTAGTGACCAGGATCTGTACACAAGACGGAGTCCATGTACTACATACCGCTGGTAAACAAAATAAGAGACGGTCTTTGTTGGAAGGCATTTACAACCTAAATAGACATGCAGACAAGAGGTGTTATTATCTCCACTTCACAGATGGTGACCAAGATATGCGGATATGATGTGCCAAGGGATACATGCAAACGTGAGGGGGCAGGGAGGGAGCAAGCCAAGCGCTGAAGCTGGCTTACCAGGCTGCCCTGACCGTGACCACTCTTCCTCACTGCGCCCGCTGCAAACCTGACAGCCGCCGGGTTTCCCTCTGCTCGCAGATGGGAGTGCATGACAAGCGGCTTCCTCTTGAGCTGCTCCAGCCCCGGTTTTGCCCTCACAGTTGATTTCTGCCAAGCGGTGCCAGGTTCCTGTTTATCCAGGAAGTATTTGTTACTGGTTGGCTCCACAAAAGAGATTTTTCGATTCTGTCTTGCAGATGTTGTTTTAATGCACATTTGACAGTTGTTTCTCTGCTTTAACATCATGATCTGGAAGCTGTTCACTTTGGATGTTTACAGCTGTTGTTGGGTTTAACAGCAGTGCTTCATTCAGACCTTTCCACAGCCCCGAATTCCTCCCTGAATTTATTGCCGGGAAATGTCGCCTTTAAAAAAATTAGGGTTCTTAAAGATGAGTTAGTGAAAAGGGTTATATAATATCATGCTGGCACTAGAAACAGACTCTGTGACCCAGAAGATAGCTTGCAGTCCTGTGTTGCTGCTGCCTATGATACAATGACTTATTTTCAGGGCAACACCACTGAGCATAGCAAGTTCTCCTCTGACATGAAAATCCCCTGAACAGTGACAGGGAGCAGATCTCTCTTTTGCTATTGCTATCTTGTATTTATACTCACATGCAACCCCAGTCCAGGATCGGTGTCCTATTGTGACGTCTCCTACGAGGACAGGTGTAGAAAATGATCCCTGTCCTGAACTACCAGGAGAATAGGAAATGTCAGCAGATGCTAACTGCCAACTTACATCTGCTGGTTTTCCCTCCAGCATAAAATTGAGGGCAGCTTTATTATGCAGTTGCCTTGCTGCTCCACTCTAACTGGCAGGTTAGTTTTTAAATGTGATTTATAATGTGGATCTTGTTTCCGTGTTGGAGTGCTTTTGGATTACAGCATGAAATTTGAATGTGTCTAAATAAAGAGAATGCAGTGGTGGCGGTGGCTGGGAGGCAGGGATTATATGAAAGCTTTCAGGACGCTCCAAGCAGTGTGCTGCAGTAGCCAAGGGATTTTTATGGGCACAGAGGCACAAAGTAACCCCTCTAATCCCTTTCTCACTGGCTTACAGACTCTGAAGAAGCTTAATAATTACAGGGGAATGCAGTCAAAGTGTTTGTAAGGACATATGTACAGAGGCTTATTTTAGTAATTTCCTAACAACAAATGCACTGCAGATTCTCAAGGAGAAATCTGAGTGGAAGTTCTCCCTTCTCTCTGCGCCCCCCCCCCCCCCTAAAAAAAAAAAAAAAAAAAAAAGATGATGATTTACACTTATATCAAAAAGAGGCTTAACCAGTGAGGAGCTGGGGGAACGTTTCCCAGCCTGTAGGATTATGATTTTTCCACAGCCACACGACTCACCCCTCTCTTTCTGGTGAAATACCAAGCATATTCCTGTTCTATTGAGCCCCCCAGATGGGCTTCTTTCAGTGAAAAGGCCAAAAGAAAGCCTGCATGTTCTCTTTAAAATATTATCCTTCTGGAGAAATATTTCACCTTCTCTGAAATTACTGGTTCAGCGGATGGTGACTTTGCTGCTTATGTATCGCTACCCATAAGTATGTCCCTAACTGCGTGTGTACTATATATATGCATATGCAGGAGGTGTCCAGGAACTGTTTCTGTGCTGAGCTTTTAGTTTCACAGCTATGTCATTTTTGGAGAAATCTGTGCCTCAAAGAAGAAATATATGGTGTTACTCTCTCACCCTGGAGAGTTTTTGTGATTTTTTTTTTAGTTTGACAGTCTTGCCCAATTCAAAAATTATGGCATGGATTTTCCCTCATTCTTCCTCAAATGTCACTTCCTAAGAAAACTGGGCACAAAAAAGTACAGCAACATGAAAAGTTTTTTGAGTATTAATGGCAGAGGAGGATAGGAAATGTATACTTGTTTTATGGTGCATGCTAATGGAGTGCTTGGCATCCCACTGTTGTTTGGGATATAAACTGCAATAGAAATGAAAACACTTATATCTCATTATTGCATTACTAACTAAAAATGGCCTATTTTCTCAGCTTTGTAGCAAAGATGAAAGCTTTGTCCATATACTTGCCATTTCTGTGAGACACTCTTGAGACCTGTAAATTCATATAAAAAATATATGAGGTAAGAATTAACCTCAGCTGTCTGGAATTTCTCTTTTCAAATTGCAATATTCTGCCTGCATCATCAAAAAGACCCTAACTAAAATCTTGATCCTTTTCTGCTGGGGAATGGATTGCTTATGTTAGCATTGCAAATTAACTGTAGTTTGAACCCTTAGTATTTGCTATGCTAGGTCTAGTTTACTGTATGCAAAGCTTTGAGATGAAAACAGTATAAACTAATCCAAGATTTGCCTTTCCTGTTTTGATATTAAAAACCTGTACCACTTTTTGAAGAGAGGGTGTTTGCCGAAGTGATATGAACCTTAATCTTCTTTCCTGTGACCCCAAACCTTTTTTTCTGGGGGAAAAAACTCTCCTTTTACTTAGTGCTCTCCCACCAAAGGGAGGACAGCCTGGTTTGTGTGCTCTCAGCAGTTTAGATTTGAGCTGATTCAGAAAATCTCCGGTTTCAAGGTTGGAAGCTAGAAGCCAGGATGAAGCAATGGGCACGTGGCTTCCAGAGCATGCTCAGACCCTGGTTGGCTTCACGTGAATGTGGGTGCCATCACACCCATGTCAGCCTCCTGCAGCCCTCTCATACTGCTTTCTCTTGCTTTGCACAAGGGATGCCAGGGACCTTCTTGACAGGAATGGGAAAGACAGAGCTTTCACCCTAGAAAAGGGAAGGTGTCCTTCCCCATCTGGTGGCTACACATCCATCCCTCAAACAGAGCTTTAAGGTTGCCTGAGAGCCATCAGACAGCCACAGCACCTTTACTGATTTTTTGCAGATGGCATAGAGTAATCTTGCAGTATTTGAGATGGGCAGGTCTATGCCAGTCTAATGTCCTATTAATACATCCCAGCTCATGATAATACAGTGTGCTACAAACTCTTAGACTGCACTGTCTAAAAATTACTCATGCTGAACAATGTTTCTCTAACTAGCTCTGTAGACTTCTGTGGAATCACTTAGTTGTAACACAAGTGGCATAATCTAGCCTTTCATATTTATAGGTGGAGTTATCAGTTTAAAGAAAAAAAAAAGTGTGGGATTTGGATCTTAGATGCAGTTACCCCAAGGTGCTGGCTGTAATCAGTTTTTATTCTCTTTGAATGTTTCCAGGAAAAGCTGTTTCCTGAGCACAAGAAACATGAAAGATCAGGAAAGTGACTAACAACATGGAAACCTTAATGGTGCCTATCAAGTGCAATAACTGAGAACACCACGGATTGTGGCAAGGATAACAAAATGGGCTGTTTAACACAATGACTGCCAGCTATTGTTTTTCAAGCAAATGTCTGAGAGTCTGAGACTTGGCAATGATTAGTCTATAACCAGAGGAGAGGAAAAACACAAAACAAAATGAGATAGGGATTATAAAAAAACAGGAAATAAAACCCACAGACAAACTTCATATAGACATGAATTTCACTCCAGAAATAGTCAGTGATCCAAATTTACTCCTCATATACGCCAATAAAGTCAGTACATTTGCACTGGGTTAAGTTTAACCTAATGAGCTTGGTCACAAGTTAGCTCTGTTTGGCAATAAATATCTTTCGCTACTTGAATATGTTCAGCCCTACTTTGTACGCCTTCATGCTGCCCCACTGGCTCTATTGGTGGAAGGGAATAGAGATGGTATTTCCTGATGAAACAACCGTAAGCATTTGCAGCAGAAAATCACCACTGATGACAACTCTTCATACTGAAACAAATGTCATCCATAAACACATCCATTTCTGTGGTGTCCGTCTGCCCCAGCAGGGACCTCTTGTTACAGTAGGAACACAATCTAAAATGCAACATGGCATTAAAATATTGATGGAACGATGTTAGTAGGAAGGGGAATGCATATTTAATAAGTGCCTAGTTGCTTTTCATGTACACATGTGACACCAGATCTCTCAGGCTAATCAGAGTGAGGTTGGGTCAGTCCTCGTGAGGGGAAGGTTCCAGACAATACATGGGATATCCTGCCGTAGCTGGCTTGAACGTGTCTTTCAGTGCCTTGACAGGAGGCAAGGAGCAGGGTAAATGATGTCTTGAATCTAGCTTCCTGCTAGGGACGCTGTGCAGGTACCTCCCCTCAGGTGGTGTCTCAAAAGGCCCATTTCCTCCATGACTACCTTCTCTGTAAGGAAGCACATGTTTTGAGATGCTGCTGTTGCAGCCTTCTGTGGGCCGACAGGAAGGCTGGAAGACATAACACTCGTGGTTCCCCACCTGGAAGCTGGGAGGTGGCAGGACGAGTCCTGATCCACCGACATGAGGAAGTCCCAGTCTCCCCGGAGAAAGCGTCTGAGGGGGTAAGACAAAAAGTTCACTGTGTCCTGAACACCCCCTCACAGAGAAAGGTCAAGAACAACATAACCCGGGCTATTAATGGCAACGAGCTGTAAAAGCTGTGGCTTCTGCATCGTGAAACTGTGGTTGTGACTACAATGCACATTAGAACCTGCAGTTCCACTTTGGTCTGTGCTGGGCCTCAGCAAGTGGGACTGTAAAACTGCACGTAAATGGGTGTGCACACCTCCGTGATCTGGCTTCGCAAAGGTGTGAACTGCAAACAGCTGTTAAGTTTTACAGACATGACAGACAGCTTTCAAATAGTTGCTTGTAAGTGCATAAACATAAGCCTTTGAATTGCAAAATTGTCCTTTGTGTTAAAGTACGTAAGAAGCCCCATGTGTGCTGGTAGATATGTGTGTATGTGTGTTTAGGTGCTTGCTCCTTTATTTGGCTAAAAATGATTTATAACACTTACCAACAGTCCCCTGTACATTTTTATTATTACCAGCTCTTCTTTAGCTCTCACACACCATGCATTTGGTATGAGTAATAAATCTTACTTAACTGCCCCAATAAAGGCAACTTTGTATGCTTGAACTTCGATTTTGAAGGATTTTCCATTATATAACTATGTACTTTTAAACATAGACAATGAAGTAATGGCTTAATAGAAAAGTACTTGGAAACAGTGGTAAACCTTATTATGAATGTCATCTATTGGTGACTAGAGTGAGTTGTAGATTGCTTTTTAGTCCTAATCACAACCACTATGTTTTTCTGTCTGAGAGTGTATGTTTCCTTTCAATCAGTTAAGTAGTGGTGAGAAAAAAAGTCTATGGTAATGAGAAAAAATCAGCTCAGTTAAAGGAAGAGAGTGTTTTCACAGAACCTGGACAAAGCTAAAGCACGCTACAAGCAATTATTTGTAATCCATTACATCCCAGGCAAAGCATACTTGCAAAGCATTAATAGTTACGTGTGTCGAGCGAGAATGATGCTTTCATCGTAAACGTACTCCATGTTCTGGCACATCGGTGCAGCCACAAGTCTCTGAGGATCATTATGTTATCGCAGAGTTCCCTTACGAGGTATTCAGTGATAATGTTGGTTATAAAGAACTTTAGAAAAAGGCCAACTTTTACATATATTGCCAATTTACCATTTATAGACTCACTAAACTTGGGTTTGATTCATTTTACAGCTGTTTGTTGGTTTATAAAATATTAATAGGAGCAGTAGAATTTATTTGTCATAGAAATGGCGGAAAGTAAGATGAAATAAAAACAAACTGGAATATAAATCTGAAGACTGTGAAACATCTCTAGCTCCACCTTTTACCAGGATATTCAGGAATAATTGAGTAAAATCTATTAGAAATAAGTGAAAGTGCAGGACTTTTGAGGAATCAAGTTACTCAAGCCAGTAATGCCTGATTTAGAGCTTTTCCTGAAGTGAAGGCAGAACAGTGAAGATATTTAGCATGTGTATGGAAACGGACAGGCAGATACTAAATAGGGGCCCACAGCAACATCTCAGCTACTTATGTGGCACATTGAGATCCACAGAAGTAACAGAGCAGCCTATACAAAACATGTCCAAATGAGTTGGAACAGTAAATATATGTATAGTTGGGAGTATTCAATGCAAAATACACACTGAAGTTAGAAGAACTATAAAGCAACCATGCTGTATTACTTGAAAAATGCCATTTTGGATCTCTCTCTCTCTTGAGTAAACACCCATAATGGAGAAAAATGCATCTGCATTCCTCTCCTGGGCTTCTCCTGTTTTATTTCCTGGGGCAGGCTGCCTCCAGTGGAAGGGGCAAGGGTGACAGCGCCTATAAAGTGGGCCAGGATGACTCCACTGGCGACCCTTGGCCCCCAGCATTACACCTGTGGCCTATTGCCCCCAGACTTTCTCCTGGGAGGCAGACATTAAAGGGAGCCATGGTTGCAAGGACTATTGACCTGGCAGATATCCCTGCAGTCCACTTATATTGACATTCCCAGAAAGGAGCTGGAATGCCTTTTGCTTGGATTTCCTTTGCAAGGCAAGGTCAAAAGGGAGAAGACATAACCTTCATATTTCTTTTTCCCTCTTCTCCTCTAGTCTTATCTCAAAAACCTGGTGCCTCACAAGGGCACAGGGGCAGAAGTATCTCTGGCAGGATGGGGGACCAGGTCTGTACACAGAGGTTCCTCTCTATGTGTTGATCATGAGGAAGACTGGCTCAAGAGGGGCTGAGCTGCCTGGATCTAGATGAAGAGATGCATGCATTAATCTTCCTGAATTGAAAGGACTGGACAGTGTTTTACTCACTGCTGCACTGCAGCTCCAGATCAGAATAATTAGTGAATTAAAATGAATTTTCCACGAGGCAACGTGTTGCTGAGGCTGGTTTTAGAAGGTTTTTTTTTTCCTCCTTGTTAGTAAAAAAAATAAAAATCCAAGACAGCTGTCTTGTGAGGAATCTGTATTCAATATTAGAAAGCTACACAGCTGTGGAGTCTGGATGCTATCATAAAAATTGAATAGCAGAGACATGGCATTGCTGGAATACAACCCACTTTGTAAGTGTGCTGGGTGCTTGAAATGTGCATATCACACAATAAATGTGCTGCTCTTGTCTGTGTTCAAAGCAAGAGCACCAATAGGCCTACGGAGCTGATGTAATGAGATTCAGGCTGCCCTTAACAGCTGAAATATTCAGTTCAGCAAATGGATATTTCAAATGTAAATATTTATATGGGCCAAGGGCTCTTTGTTGCTCTGCTATTTTGACATTTTCAAATCCCTCAGCTTTACTTTTGTTACAAAGATGGTCTATTTGCTGATGAGAAGAACAAAGGTCAGTGGCTAGTTATGCAGAAATGGTGTTATTATCATAGCAAAATACCACTTCTCCCAACACACAAAGCCATGATTCCATATGCTTCAACATCATAACCTACACATTGATGGAAATAATGCATTCCCCTGGTTGTTATGAGGAAATAAAATAACAAAAAAAAAAAGAAACTAGTTATTTGAGGTCCTGACTGGATAGAATTAATGGTTCATCAGGAAGAAATGTTAAGTGCATTTACCTTTCATTTCAGAAACATTCCCCAGCTGCTCTTAATGACCACTTGTTACTTTTTACAGGACTGGTATTCACCTTCAATACCATTGCTATTGTAATTCTTCATTCATTTAACAGTGTGCTCACCTTTTGGGTTTCACCCAGTTTAGAGGTTTAGGAGAGGTTTAGAAGAGTCCTGTTTTAGCTAAAATTATTACTATTTTCCAATCTCTAAAGCTTTAAAATTAATAGTACATTCTTCTTGGTGTTACCTATGTGATTGATTCCCTTCCTTTCTATAGCTAGGTGTCACTGCCACTGCTTTTTCCTCTTCCTTTGTGTACCCCCCATCCTTCAATCTTCTGTCCCCTCATCCCTTCCTACTCTTTCCCCTTCCTATGCTTTTTGCTTTCCTCTCCTTTTCCTTCCAGTTCTTGGGTATCCTGCTACTCTCAAGCAATGTGCCTCTGCCTCCTTGCCTCCCACCTTCTTGCTGTCTTCTGCCCTTCTTCTGGGCTGCTGTTAGCTCCTTCTCAGCCCACTTCCACTAATTCAGATCCTCAAGCAGATTTTCTTAGTTTGGGCTTCTCCCCACTCAGTGCTAAGTCTGATTTTTCTTATTGCTGTGTCTCATTAGTGGGAACTGTTGAATTATATATAACAGCTTCTTGGAAACTTGAAACAAAGATTGAATGTTTACCAAACCACTCTTTGGCAGATACCCAGATTTATATTCATACTGTTGAACTTCTACCATAAATTGCTTTCTATAAAAATAGAATACTAATAGTTTTCTTGAGGAATACATACATCTGGAGAATAAATTTTTCCAAGATGATCAAAGAAAATATAGAGTGATATGGCCTTGCTGCTACCTGCCCAGGTGGGATAGTTCAAGTTCTGAGGATACTTATTTTAGCCCACTTAAATGTTTGAGTCCTCAATATTGCTGGCTATTTGGTGCTGCTTTTGGTGAGGGATGTATTGAGGTCTTTTTATTCATATTTCGTTGCATTCACTGCCCAATTCAGAAACCAAGAGTTAAACTTTCAGCAGAAGTCTAATTATGATTCAGATCTGGAGCTGTATTTGACTTGCAAACCAAAGTGGAGTGAAACTGTTCCCTGCAGGATTCCTTCCTCCAGCCTCCGGCATCCTGTGTGCACAGACCTCTGCTCATTTCCTCCACTCATCACCAAAATCTCATTCCTGGCAAGTGGTTTAGATTCTCCAGGCATTTTTTGTTTTAAAAAAAACATTGAAACATTCTTTTTCAAGGCAAAAACTGAGCTACATTAATTGCCAGGGGACGGAAGTCTCTAAGAAATAGCTGTAGAATCAGGCCACTGTGAAAGTACATGGGAGGACAGGAGCACACAGATGTCCTAAGAACATATGGAAAAGGTTGGGACTGTGGATACATGTAATATAGGGTAATGAGTGTAATACAGAACTTCAGTGTAATTGCAGAACTCCAGCTAGCCTCTTAAAAGAGGAGGCCTGAGGTAGATGACCTCAGTTCTCCTCTAGTCCTTCCAATTTTGCTCAGTTTTCAGATACAAAAATTTATGTCTTAGCATTCGGACCATGACTAACAAATGGTTTTTTGATGGAGGTATTTGAATTTCCACATGGAGCCAATTACATATTTTGTTAACATCTTACAATGCTTTCAGGTCACAACTTGTGTGTATCCTCTGATGGGAATGGATTTGGAGAGATGTGCTGGTGGGTTTGTCAGAGTAGTTCCCTGACCATTAAGTGTATCATGGTTCAGTCGAATGAAAATCTCACTTGCACACCCTGCCTTGCCAAAGATGAAGTAAGCATTGACAGCATTGCTTTCATCAGGCAAAATGTTTCTCGAGAACATTCTTTCCAGGTCACTGAGAAGCTCGTGCAGAGTTACTTAATTTCATTTTTTGCGTGCTTTCATATAATTTCCTATGTGTGCATACACATGTACATTCTGGCTTGCAACTTGTCCTAAAAGAGTTGCTCATGACAATTTTCACCTGATTAGAAGTAGAAAAATCTTGACTTTGTAATAACTTCATGCTCCTTTACCAGTTTTTTTGAGCCAACCATATTCACAAAGTTCAGAAGCTGTTAATTTTTTGTTGAGTTCCTGACGTACAAGCACAAAGATCTTGAGTTCTTGATCTCATTGATGTACCATTGGAATCCTTTAGGCATCACCCAGATTCAGTGTCTTTGAGGAAATTTGGGTTTTGTAACACTCTACTGTCAGATATTTTTTAGTTTATCCCCAATATCAAATTATCGTAGGTTTTGCCAGTTATTTCTTCCCTTTGAGTCAGTATACTGACTCCCCCCTGCCCCACTCAGCCCTGATGAGATGCAGCTGGAGTGCTGGGTCCATTTATGGGCTCCCCAGTACAAGAGAGACATGGGCATACTGGACTGAGTCCAGCGAAGGGCCACAAAGATGTTTAGGGGATTGGAGCATCTTTCGTATGAGGAAAGGCTGAGAGAGCTGGGACTGTTCTTCCTGGAGAAGACAAAGTTCAGGGGGATCTTATCAATGTGTATAAATACCTGATAGAGGGGGATAAAGAAGACTGAGCGAGACTCTTATCAGTGATATTCAGTGAATGAAAAAGAGGCAGTGGGCACAAATCGTTTAAACATAAGAAAAATTTTTTTTACTGCAAGGGTGATTGAACACTGGACCAGTTTACCCAGACAGGTTGTGGAGTCTCCATCCTTGAAGGTTTTCAAAACCTAACTGGACACAGCCCTGAGCAACCTGCTGTAGTTGACTTTGCTTTGAGCAGAGCAGTTGAAGTAGATGATCCCCAGACGTCCCTGGCAAGCTCAGTCATTTTGTGGTTCTGAAATTCTCCTTCATACTCCTATAAGATCCTAACTTTTTTCTCATTTTGCATGCCTTCATGGTCTGCTTTTTCGAGACAGTTCAGCTCAAGAGCTTTTGTGTGTACATCACATGCTGGTATGATTTGGAACAAGCCTTTTGTTTTGCCAAAGGTCACATCTTGAGAACAGTTTGCCCAGTGATTTTCTTTCTTTCACATCTGCTTATGTTCTTAAATAAAAGTTAAATTCTTTTTGATCAAGCTTTCTGGTGCTTTTTTGGACCAAATGTATCTCATTATTCTAGAACAATTTGCTCATTGCAATTTTCTGACTTGATTCTCACTGACATTTCCTTTTGCTTGTACGTGTTGCCTGGCTAGGTTTTATGGCATGCAGTGCCTGGAAAGTTGTATATATACAGATATCAAAGTATTACGTTGTCTCAGGTCCTGCAGTCCCACAGAAGTTTCCAAACAAACTCTTCACAGAGTACTTTCTACACATTTGGATAGAAGAAAATAACTCTGTATTTACCATCACTACCTAAATGTCATCAGAACCACATCCCTGTATCTGTACCAATGTTCATTCACTATGAGGAAGTCAGAGCTTTTATGCAGGTGGCTGTAGATCTCAGCTCCTTCTCTGAAGGAGGGAGGGGGTCACCAATTGAAAAAGAAAGAAAGAAAGAAAGAAAGAAAGAAAGAAAGAAAGAAAGAAAGAAAGAAAGAAAGAAAGAAAGAAAGAAAGAAAGGAAGAAATCTTAACAAAATCAGTGGAAACACAGATTTCCTAAAGAGCAAGATAAAATCTTGGTGAAGTGAACACCAAAATTTCCAAAGCCGCCTGGGGGTCCACGGTTTTATCTTACTCTGCCTCACTTTATAGAATCATAGAATCATAGAATAGTTTGGGTTGGAAGGGACCTTTAAAGGTCATCTAGTCCAACCCCACTGCAATGAGCAGGAACATCACCAGATCAGGTTGCTCAGAGCCCCATCCAACCTGACTTTGGATGTTTCCAGGGATGGGGCACCTACCACCTCTCTGGGCAACCTATTACAATGCTTTACCACCCTAATCATAAAATATTTCTTCCTTATATCTAGTTTGAACCTGCCCTCTTTTAGTTTAAAACCGTTACCCCTTGTCCCATCGCAATAGGCCCTGCTAAAAAGCTTGTCCCTGTCTTTCTTATAAGCCCCCTTCAAGTATTGAAAGGCTGCAATAAAGTGTCCTTGGAGTATTCTCTTCTCCAGGCTGAATAACCCCAACTCTCTCAGCCTTTCTTCCCATCAGTTTCACTCTCTGCTAGGCTGTCCACCAGCCCCTGCCTTTTGGTACTGGAAAAATCCTTCTCAAAACACTTGAAGTTATTCAGTGCTATTGATCACTTACGAAGTCATTTCCACAATGCAGTCCTTCAGAAATGGGACTGAGAGCTAGGCTTAGCTCACCTTGCAAAAATGTGTTTCACAAAGGTGACCAGAGTAACAATACTGAATCTTCTGATCCCTCTTTCTCCCCCAATTTTTTTTTTGGGGGGGGGGTGGGGTGGGAAGGGGATACATATGTATTGAGCATGTTTTTTCCTGCTACAGACACTTCCAAAACAAGGTTTTTTAAATTTTCTTCCTGACTCTAAGCTGACAACTGAGCAAAACGGAGAGGGGAATGGAGCCCTTCTGAGCTGTGGCAGCTGATAATTACTTTGCTCTGTGCAGGGCTCTCCATAACCCCAGCATTGTGAGAAGTGTACTTGATTACAGTGTGTAAGCCCAGCTCAGTGTGAGAGTTCTGCTTCATTAGGGAAATAGAGCTGCAGTGCTTTCACTGATGTCATTTCCATCTCCATTTTTGTCCTTGTGGGTAGAGCTAAACTACCTTTGTGTTCAAGTAACTGCAAACATTTTGTCCTTGGAGAGCTTACATGTAAATGCATGGAGGCAAAACAATTGGTGAAATATTTGTAAAAGAAGGTAGAGTGAGGAGAGGATAACCTGGAGGACCACTGGGTGCTCTCCAGAAAAGAAAGAATAAAGTTGTGATAGATCTTCTCTGGGGAAATAATAGTCCCTATCATTTGAGTGGGTTTGTTTGTTCAGTCCCTGGTGGGAAAAAAAAAAGAAAACCAATCTATATCCCACAGGGAAAGAGGAATGATCTCCTTGTGGAGTAGGCAGAGACTAAGTACAATGATAACTTTGATGACAATTAGAGGCCTTTTAATTTAGAAAAATGGGTACCTTGAACATTGTGGCTCGGCAACCTGGCTCCAGCTAGGTGCAGGGAGAGCCCGTGGCACTCCAAAGCATTCTATTACAGTAAGCAGGGACTCGGGGCATGAAGGGGGCTTACCGGAAGGGATTGTTTTTACAACAGACTGATGTTTGCCAGGATGCATGTTTTCTTCTGCCAGTGATCAAATATTTAAATTATAATTGTATGGATTTCTGATTTGTCAGCATTTCAGGACACTTATAATGACATTTGAAAGGTATCTCCTCTCAGCCCTGGTGCTGTTCCTCAGCACTCACCAGTGAGTGTGTGACCCTGAGAGCAAAGCAGAGACTTAATCTTGGACAAGGAAAATTATTTAAGCATCTTTAGACCTAACTGCAGGTTTGGGATTATTTATTCTTTCACGGCCACAGTGTTCAGCCCTTAATGAGGTTGTGAGTGTAGCTCCATTGACATTAAAAGGATGGTGCAAGCTAAGGGATAATTAGGGTGTATCTACGGCTTGTAATGGAGCAAGGAGATCCCTGAGCTAGGGCAGACTGAGGCTAGTGCACAACAGTACGGTGCAGTCAGCAGCAACTAGCTTGGGGCTGAAGGCAGATAATATCCTCCCGAGACCATCTTGCTTCCAGCTAATTCAAGTACAGATGGCAAGTGAAGGTGGGAAGTAGGAGGAGCGAGTATCTCCCTCCAGGTAATGTTGCTCTCATGCTCTATGATAAGTTGCTGCCACATTTTTTGTGGCTGTGGAGTCTCCATGGGGTCAGAGCTGGGTACCACCAAGGCTGTCGCAGATCCAGCTTGGCTGTCACCCTACTGCTAGCATAGACATGCCGTTAACTTTTGAAATCTCAGACCTATGTTACACAGACTATGAAGCAAGCTACTTGATCCACTTTCCTCAGTCGTGTGTCTTCGACTGATATTCCAAATGCTGCAGTTCAGGTCACAGTGATTTTCTGCATGGTTTTGAAATCCATAGCTACAAAAAGATGGTTTTTTGAGCCTAATTTTTTCCTCATTTACATAATTGACTTTAAAAGAGCTCCTCACAGTTAGCTGTACAAAGGGAAAAAAGGCTGATCTGACTGTCAGAAAACATGGACCTTAGCTCTCACTTACATGACCATTTATATCCACTCCTAAGACTCCTTTATAGTGATGGGCCTGCTGTGAATTTGCTTAATGCTGTGCTGCAGCATATTAGGCATGATGGAGGCAATGAAATGGGGTTTGTTGCTCTGCCAGCCACCCATGTTCCTTCTGGTTCCTTCACGGAGTGATGCTGGTCCTCCCCAGCCTGGTACAATTCCCATGCCTGCATAGTCAGTAGCTTCCTCTCTTTTAATGCGTAGAAGATGATCCACCACATTAGACCTATTCATAAAGCTACTCTGAACTGAATAATGCTGCTTACATGGTCACCACAGGAGGAAAGAATGGTCTGTGATATTACAACACAGAGTGAGGCAGTATTACTGGAAATCAGGTAAAACAAACAAAAAGCTCTCATTGCAAACAAACCTCTAACCTACTTTTTAACTTTCCTCCAAAGAAGAATGAGTTTTATTTCCACCAGTGGCTGAGGTTTAAAACAAGATCTTTTCTATTATGCTGCTCATGACCTCCTTAGATCTTGTCTCAGTCATAGTCCATGGAATGAAATGGAGTATTACACTGTTGGCTCCCAAGGGACGTTTGAGTCTTAGTTACCTTTTGAACTAAGTAAAGCTTTTGGAAAGATTAAGCCATTCCCATGCTATTGTGTTTCATCTGGCCATTTTATTGTTCTAGTTAACATTTGATGTTTTACCAACTTTGATCAATATTGTCAAGTCTCTCCTTAGATCAGAACAATCATGAAGACAGTTCACCTAACCAAATTCTTCTCAGCTTTCTCACCTCAGTACAGTCATTGGCCATGTCATGAGCAGCACACACATGGCTCCCGATGTAGTCTCTTCTGCCTTATTGTCAAATGTGCTGTTTTTCTAGGACTGAGGATATTTATAATGTAAGGGCTGCTAAAGCTGTCTCAATCAAATCCTTGCAATATTTTAATCTCTTTTTATACATCAAATGTGGTGGAGTCCTTGACTGCATACTATATTGTATCTGCATTAGAGTATTGGCCCCATGCTCTGGTTCTCAGGCAAGATTCTCTGCTTTGAATCAAGAATGGGCAGAAAAGAGGTTTGGGTTAAACTGGGTTTGTAAGGCAATTCTGAGGCCTTTTTGAAGCAGTGCCAAGGTCTGTCTGCCTCATTTATACTTATAGCATACTGAGATTTCCTGTGCTGGAGCACAGTATGCTTTCACTGCCCACATCACACCTGAGGAGCAGTGTCACCAGCAAAGCAGACTCTTCCTGCTCCTTGCCTGCATCCTCTTTCCGGCTCCCCCTTGGACCTTTCAGATTCCTCTACGCAGGGGACTAGACTTATCCAAGGATCTTGTATAGAATCTAGGATGGCTGAAACTTCTTTCAGAGAAATCGGATGTCCCCTTTTTTTCTCTCTTAAAAGGCCCCTTTTGAAGCCAGGGTTCAACAGCAACACTCTTGTGTGACTGTAAATCAGCTTGCATATATGCTTTTCTGTATCCCCTTGGGATGACAGGGCTTTCTGGAAGTAAATATCAAGCTGTGAGAAAAAACCTTCTAAGAGCAGAGTAGCTGTTGCTCTATTTCCAGCTGATTATACTGGAGAGGGCTAAATTTGGTGCCTTAAGACTATTTTGCTAGTGTAGAATCATAGAATCATAAGATCATTTAGGTTGGAAAAGACCTTTAAGATCATCAAGTCCAACCATTAGCCTAGCACTGCCAAGTCCACCACTAAACCATGTCCCTAAGCACCACATCTACACGTCTTTTAAATACCTCCAGGGATGGTGACTCAACCACTTCCCTGGGCAGCCTGTTCCAATGCTGGACAACCCTTTCAGTGAAGAAATTTTTCCTAACATCCAATCTAAACCTCCCCTGGCTCAATTTAGGGCCTTTTCCTCTTGTCCTATCACTTGTTACTTGGGAGAAGAGACCAACACTCACTTGGCTACAACTTCCTTTCAGGTAGTTGTAGAGAGCAATAAGGTCTCCCCTCAGCCTCCTTTTCTCCAGGCTAAACAACCCCCATGCCCTCAGCTGCTCCTCATAAGACTTGTGCTCTAGACCCTTCACCACCTTCATTGCCCTTCTTTGGACACGGTCCAGCACCTCAATGTCTCTCTTGTAGTGAGGGGCCCAAAACTGAACACAGTATTCGAGGTGAGGCCTCACCAGTGCCGAGTACAGGGGGACCATCACTTGCCTACTCCTGCTGGCCACACTATTTTTGATAGAAGCCAGGATCCTATTGGCTTTCTTGGCCACCTGGGCACACTGCCGGCTCATATTCATCCGGCCATCGACCAGCCCTCCCAGGTCCTTTTCCGCTGGGTAGTTTTCCAGCCACTCTTCCCCAAGCCTGTAGCGTTGCATGGGGTTGTTGTGACCCAAGTGCAGGACCTTGCACTTGGCCTTGTTGAACCCCATACAATTGGCCTCAGCCCATGGATCCAGCCTGTCCAGGTCCCTCTGTAGAGCCTTCCTACCCTCGAGCAGATCAACACTCCCGCACAACTTGGTGTCGTCTGCAAATTTACTGAGGGTCCACCCAATCCCCTTGTCCAGATCATTGATAAAGGTATTAAACAGAACTGGCCCCAGTACTGAGCCCTGGGGAACACCACTTGTGACCGGCCACCAACTGGATTTAACTCCGTTCACCACTACTCTTTGGGCGTGGCCATCCAGCCAGTTCTTTACCCAGCAAAGCATATGCCTGTCCAAGCCACGAGCAGGCAATTTCTCCAGGAGAAAGCTGTGGGAAACAGTGTCAAAGGCTTTACTAAAGTCTACGTAGACAACATCCACAGCCTTTCCCTCATCCATTAGGCGGGTCACCTTGTTGTAGAAGAAGATCAGTTTGGTCAAGCAGGGCCTGCCTTTCATGAACCCATGCTGACTGGGGCTGATCACCTGGTTGTCCTGTACATGCCGTGTGATGGCACTCAGGATGATCTGCTCTATAACATTCCTCAGCACCGAGGTCAGACTGACAGGCCTGTAGTTCCCCAGATCCTCCTTCTGGCCCTTCTTATAGATGGGTGTCACATTTGCTAATCTCCAGTCAACTGGGACCTCCCCGGTTAGCCAGGACTGCTGATAAAGGATGGAAAGTGGCTTGGTGAGCACTTCCACCAGCTCCCTCAGTACCCTTGGGTGGATCCCATCCAGCCCCACAGACTTGTGTGTGTCTCAGTGGTGTAGCAGGTTGCTAACCATTTCCCCTTGGATTATGGGGGCTCCATTCTGCCCCCCATCCCTGTCTTCCAGCTCAGGGGCTGGGTACCCAGAGAACAACTGGTCTTACTATTGAAGACTGAGGCAAAGAAGGCTTTAAGTATCTCAGCCTTTTCCTCATCCTTTGTCACTATGTTTCCCCCATGTCCAATAAAGGATGGAGATTCTCCTTAGCCCTCCTTTTGTTGCTAATGTATTTACAGAAACATTTTTTATTGTCTTTTATGGCAGTAGCCAGATTAAGTTCTAGTTGGGCTTTGGCCCTTCTAATTTTCTCCCTACATAACCTCACAACATCTTTGCAGTCCTCCTGAGTTGCCTGCCCCTTCTTCCAAGGGTTGGAACTCTCTTTTTTTTCCCTGAGTTCCAACTAAAGCTCTCTGTTCAGCCAGGCCGGTCTTCTTCGCTGCCGGCTCATCTTTTGGCACATGGGGATGGCCTGCTCCTGTGCCTTTCAGATTTCCTTCTTGAAGAATGTCCAGCCTTCCTGGACTCCTTTGCCCTTCAGGACTGCTTCCCAAGGGACTCTGTCAACGAGTCCCCTAAACAGGCCAAAGTCTGCCCTCCAGAAGTTCAAGGTAGCAGTTCTGCTGATCCCCTTCCTTACTTCTCCAATAATCAAAAACTCTATCATTTTATGATCGTTATGCCCAAGATGGCCTCCAACTGTCACGTCACCCACAAGTCCTTCTGTGTTCACAAAACAGAAGTCCAGCGGGGCACCTTCCCTAGTTGGCTCACTCACCAGCTGTGTCAGGAGGTTATCTTCCACACACTCCAGGAACCTCCTAGACAGTTTCCTCTCTGCTGTATTGTATTTCCAGCAGTAGTGTAGTAAGGAGTTAAAATCTAGTGAGCAATTAAAGCATCTGATCATTCAGCAATTACCTTCCTTTGATAGGTAAATCATTAACAGTGCTTAGGTAGGCAGTTGTGTGAGACCCATGGCAACTGGATGGTACATTTAACAGTGGTTGTGCCCCTCACACAGGTGTGTCTACATTGCAAGCTAGAGAGATCCACGATATCTTTAAATCAGCTAGCTTGAGTCTCAGAAGTGGTCTGGTTGTGGTTAGAGAGGGTAATTTAGCCTGCTAAGAAACAGGGAAAGGATCACAATAAGGTTTAGGGGGTGCAGGCTTGTGCTATGCAGGTAAAAAACAATGGTGCTTCAGTCATGTAAAAATGAAATAAGAAAGTGTTGAATCAGGCTTTTTTATTTTTAACCATGGGAAACTGAAATGTGTATGGGAAATGCAGCAGAATGTGCTATAGCCCAGGAATCTGCAGAAAACCTGCTTTCACATTTTGGATAGACTGTTAAGGTAGGAGAATTAATAGCATTAGCAGCCTCTGAGGAGATACACAGCTTTCAGATTTTCTAAGTGGGTGGGTGTTAAAGCAAGGTGGATGATAGCAGGATGATTTTCAGTTTTAAAGAGAGCACCCAGAGCTCCAGTGAACAGCTTTAACAGCTCTAACAGCTCACCACCAAGCTGAACAGCAGTGCTAGAGCCGGGGAGGAGGAATGGGGAAGGGAAGGGAGGGAGAGGGATGGAAGAAATAGCCTGCAGATTACCATCAGTCCCTGTCTGAGTTTACTGAAATACAAAAGGATGACTCTGTTGATTCAGCTTCACCTGCTGCTGGGAACCTTTTCCCTTGCCCTCCCTCACATCTGATCTCAGCTCTACATTTAAGAGCATGTGTCAAGCACAAGGGAGAAAAGCTGCTGAGTATTTTGGGCACAGACTGTTTCTTTGTGAAAAATATGAGATATTTTGAAACTGAAGCATGTCTCCTGGAAACAGCTTTTCCCTTCCCTTTCCAAACCACATTTACTTTTTTTCCGACATTTATAATCTTAACTCAGGTCAATCTAATTTTAACTGTAAAACCTACTCAGCTTTATCTTCTTTCCTAGCTGCTCTTTGGTAAACTCTTTCCTTCACAAACACAATTCACAATACTGCAGCAATTATGGTATTTTCATCCTCAGCATCAAAACCGTGTCGTCAAATGTCCTTTTTGTAAAGCTGCCACATGGGTATGATATTGTGAACAGCAAGAGTACCTCACATTTAGTTACAGGCCTCCCTGATGAAAAACATCAAACACTGGTGGGTAAACATTTAAGGTATCAGAGTAAAAAAAACAGCCCCCTTCAAGAGCCCCCTTCCCTGCTGAGAGGGAGCCCTGACTCCCCAGATGCTCCAGCCCGTACTCCTGGCTGGCTCATTGCACCGCTGAGGGTTGCATCCCCATGTCCCTCCTGCTGAGAACAGGCATGGAAGGGACACCTAGTAAATGCAAAGATTTGATTTGAGATATCTTTTTTTTTTCTTAGCCTGGCAAGAGCACACATGATGAATCTGTGCTAGCACATGTTCCTCTTGCTGCCACACCCTCTTTGTCTGTTCAATGCCCTTGCCAATTCCTGCCTTACATTGGGCTGAAGCATCCCACGTAGGGGCTCTCCATTCCTCAGTTTTTGTGTGTTTGAAGCCACCAGGACTATAGGACTTTTGTCCTTACTAGGACTGGATTCAGTAATACTGTCTGTGGCCCGGGTCCGGCTCTGGGCCACAGACTTTTGTCAGGCTTCTCCACAGTTACAGCATGAAAGTGGGAAAGTGTCATTTTTCATGTGTTCTTCCCTGATTTTACTAGCTCATCTATATTTTAATCACCATTAAAGTAGCTTTTCCCCCCTAGGAGGCTGCTTTGGAAGATCACTCTGTGGTGGCTGGGGCCCCCAGACGTGCTGCACAGAACTGTGCTTATGCTGTGGGGCCCTGTCCTTTCTGCTGCCGGGAGCCTGGTGGCAACAGGCTGCCCGAGAGACACTACAGATATGTGAGACAAACGTGAAATCTCGGTGACTGCAGGCACTACATGTGTGCCAGGTGGCAATGCGGCAGGAAACCAAGTTCTGGTCAAGTGCCTTGGGTTGGGTGGTGCTCTTCACCCTCCCTTGTTCACCTCAAAACCAGCAAAAGACCAGGAGGTGATGGGTGCATTCCCATGGGCCTGGAGCTGGGTCAAACTGGCCTGTGTCGGGTGCTAGCCCCACACTGTCAGGGACCACCAGGCACCCCAAAGGGGCCACATTGCATGGGCAGCACGTGGGGCCATGCTGCACCAGGATGGGTGGTAGCATCATGCCACTGGGAAGGTCACTTCATGCCACCATGGTGGTCACTCCATGCCAGGCGAGGCAGTCTCCCCACGCCATGCCCCACGTGGCCAGGGGTGTCTGCAGACCTCCACACTGCTCTCACGCCGCTCGCCGCCCGGGAAAGCAACGCAGGGAGGCCCTTCCTCCCCTGGGCAGCACTGAGTATAAATAGCTGTAGCTGAGGGGAGCGGAAGGGGCTGTCCCCTTGGCAAGAGCCAAGAGGACAGAGGCGGCACGGAGAGGGCTGGCAGGGCTGGCGGCAGCAGCCTCCCCACCAGGCTGCGCCTCTCAAAGCCTCCTCTGTCTCAGCTGGCTCCCTCTGAGCAGTTGCTAGGTAAAGGCAGGTGTGTCAGCTGAAGTAGTGGAAATTTCTATTCATCTTATAAATAGTTGAACAGCCCGACTTGGTGAAATATGAAACGAGCAAACATCCCATCTTCTCCTCAGAGGGCAGATCGGGATTCAGTCTATAGTGCTGTCATGTCAACTGTGTCAGCGCTGCTGTTCATGATGCCAAGGCCCTATAAGTTATTCATGCGAACACAGCAAACAAAGGTTTAGCTTAACTGAGGGATGAACATTCCTCCACCTGCAGCTTTCTCCACAGCTAGACGCAAAAAGCGCAGAGGTCACTTAATCTGTGACAGAAATAGATTGCACCATCTTTGGGGTCAGTATGCTTTGCAAGTATAGTAATATGACTGCAGGCAGGCCTGAGGGTTTCTGGCACGGTGTCCTTGGTAGTAAGAGAAAATGTCATTAAAATCCTAATGCAGCTTGGCTGGTTTGCTAGAAATTTGCTGGGCAAAATTATAAATTTCTCTTATAATCATGTTTATACACTAGGCTATTAGAAGGCTTTTTCCTTCTGCTAATCTCCCATGCTTCTTGTTGGACTATGTTGACCCTTGTCTGGTGCATTAAGACAGATCCCCACCAGAGGTTAATACTCCCTATGGGACTGTGGGAGCTTTTCAGGTCTTTCTCAGTGACTGAAGAGTTTCTGCTCTTAAAAAGATGAGACTTCACAGACTGAATTTGATATATTGCCAAGCTATATGTCAGCTTGGCAATATATTAAATGGAGTTTATTGTAGTATTTCAATCGCAGTCAGTTTTAAAGAAAGCAGGTATCTCTGTGATATTGCCTGGAAACGGATGTGTCTGAGCAAGCTTTCATATAATCTCAAAGAATCTAGTCATCAACATCATCTAGCGGTCAAAGCAGAGGGCTGGGAGTAAAGATATGTAGATGTCAGTTCTGCCATGAACCCTTTAGCTGGACTGACCAAGCCAATCCCTCCTGCATCTTAGATGATCAGATTGCCATGGGGACACTAAGAATAACATGCACAGCAAAGCATGGTGTGCTCATTAGATGAAAGGGAGTCTGTAAGTACAAGTTTTTACTTTCTTTTGTTCCCATTTATTCTTGTTAACCAGGGGGTAGGATTACGCTGATCCATAGCTGCTCTGCGCTCGCACCCCCACACGGAGGTGAGGACACCACAATGGCCCCGGCTAGCAGTTACGGCCAGTTACTGCAGTGACAGCGACTGAGAGATATTGTCTGAAACTGGACCAGCATTACATTTGCGTGCAAAACCGAACACATCCTTTCAGCTGACTGGTTTACTGGTCAATGATAAGGCCCTGCTGTCATTTGCCCTCGCTTTGCGTAGCTGCTTCTGGAAAGGGGTGGCTTGTGGCAAGCCAAAGGAGGGTGCTGTGGTGAGGAGACAAAGGGGGTATGTGAATGAAAACCAAGCCATTTAATACTAGCTTACGCCTCTCCTGCACTCTCTTTTTCTTAGACTATCATCCACAGAGAAGGAAAAATTCAGCCTTGTCATGTTAGCTGTTACTCTTAACCTATGTTTGCCTGTAATCTGATCAAATACAGGCAAAAGGAAATCAATCAAAATTAAGACAGATGACAATGCTCAGCACAAAGCTCGTGCTTTACCCCTTAGCATGTGATGTAAACTGTAAGTGAGCCTCGCTACCTTTCTGGGAGATAGGTAAGTAAGCGGAGCAGTCATATTTAGCAGATGTAGGAACATGAAAGCCTATAGCTCCAGCATGAAGGGGGAGGATAAACAATTTATAAGTACTTGTAAGTGATGATGGCACAGCTCTGAGTTGCAGTTCTAATTTACTGCTCTCTGCTTGTCTCCCCCGCAAGCTCCAGCCAGCAGATTGCAGGGCCATCGCTTTTTGAGCTCTGTGCAGTCTCAGACACATGCTGAGGGCTACGCTGTATGAACCGCACTTGCATTTTTGAGAGCGTACACGAATAGCCTCACTGAAGTCAGTGGGATGCTTTGCATAAATACTCACTCTGTGTATGACTTACATAGCATAGTGCTTATGAGGTGAGCCACTTAGCCACAAAACTTAGCAAAGGCATAAAAATACAACCACTTTTTATATAGAGCTACTGCAGCCCATTGGCCTTGAAAGTCCTTGCTTTTAACATGATAAATGGCTAGCTCCCAAGAGTAGTTACTACTGTTGTGGAGTACAACCTGATACAGAATGGCAAACAAGGGTTTATCTGATGCACAGTATTGTAAGTGAATTCGTGATTTTAAAACTGCCTTCTCTACTGGTCTAACCGAGCACAGTGTTCTACGTTGTGCAAATAAATTACCGATGTGGACTTTTCTATGCGTGTTAATATGGTATTGCTTAAAGTGTTATGTGGTCTCATTTAGTTAGATGCAAGAAGCCATTTCTTGGTAGCATTCCTCATCACCTGAATGGAAGAATAAAGATGTTTTGAAGAACTGTGTGCAGATCAAAGGTGCTGTTTGAACTGCTCCTAAGAATTGGTGAGGCCTGGGAAATGAATTGTTATGGGACATGTATTTAACTGTGAGTGAATATATATCTTACAGCAGGAGAAAGGAAATTGTAGTTTCCTTAGAACTTCAAAGGGAGGAAACTTTATAATGAAAAACTAATATACATCTCCATATAACACTTCAGATTTTGTATCTCCTGCCATTGTGTAACCTTGCATCAAAGGATACCTGGGTTATGACTTGAGGGAAGCCATTGGCAAGGACAGCAGCACAAGCTATGGAGGGAGTGAGAAAAAGAGAGCTATCAAAAAGATCTAGGATTGAATAAAATGAGCAAAGGATTGAATAAATTATGTTTCCCCATATTAAACCTTTATAGATGAAGAACAGCTTTCAGAAGCTGTTTAGACATGTCGTGTGACATTGCTACTGTAAAAAAGTCCATAAATATTCATATATTATCAAAGTGATAGTTTCCACTGTTTTATTGTGCTTGCACACTGTGTGGGATTTGCTTCCCACCAATATTCATCAAAGTTCTTAGACTCAGTTATTTTCAAGCAAATGTTGAGAGATACTTTTGATCATAAAATTTTAAATTTGAAAGATATTTTATCTAGTAAAATTCCTAAAAATCTTAAAATTTCCTAAGAAATACATATATCCACTTAGCAGGTACTGTGGTGATGACTGCAATGAGATCATTCTCAAGGGAGGAGAATGGGCTACCCAAGGATGTGGCTCATTTCTGCACTAGAACTATGAATACAATTTAAGTTTTGAATATTCAATACTCACTAGAAACCACTGTATGTCACAGATTATTCAAAAAAGATAATTAAAATAATTTTGAATACTGAACGAAAACTTCAGTGTGTCCATGGGCAGTTTGAGTACAGAAAAAAGAGGTAATATTCATTTAAGGGATCATTTGCTAGGGATTGTTTGCCAAGTTTAATTGGTTGCCAACTTTTATTTTGCATTTTACTCCAACTCTTCCACCGGGTATATATTTTCTTGTTGAAAGTCCAGAACAGCAACTTAAGATACATATAGGTACTCAGAAATCACCTAGCTGATATGTTACTAAAGCAATTTTAGGGTTGCTTGAAATTTTCTTAATGAAAGCCGAAGTCATGCAGAAGCTACATAACACAGCCCAGTTTGTATTCTGCTGTTCAGTTAATTCAAACAAACACAAAAAGCTTATTCAGAGCTACGTGAGACAATCCTCCCCTTTCTATAGATGTTATTTTTAACATAAAAATACAGATTTCTCTTATACCTTTGAGGTTAAGTTAGTGAGCAACAGTACTACTTGAACTTGGTTTCCTATGGATTTGTGTGTTAAAGCTGAGCTTATAGATAGTATCTGTGATGACAAATGAAGTATGAGCTCTTATTTTAACCTTTTCCTCGAGAGGTTGTCATTGAATTTCTCAGCCTTCAGTTACTTTCTGAAAATTTAATAAATTTGGGATATTTTGCCATCCACCAAAGATGGTAGAAAATCATCAGTGGATTCAGAAGTTATTAAAGAAACTAATAGATAGACATTAGCATCACATGATCCTTGTTTCTTTTGGCAACCAGACAGCAACAGACAACAAACAAAATATACTTTGGAAGTACTCCCCTCCTAGGTTTCTTCCTGGTGTCTGCAACAAAATCATGCCCCTAAAACTTCAGAGACCACTTCTAAAAATTGACTGAGAAGTTCTTAAGCGTGCGAGTAAAAGTGTAACTGATACTGGAATTCAAATGCTGCTTTCAAGACGGCTAAAAATATGCTTGATGCTCTTTACCTGAGAGAGAACAGAAAGAAGCCAGGCCAGCCCACCAAAGAAGGCTGCTAGGCTGAAGGTACTGACAGTATGATTGTTCAGCTCTAACTTAACAGTAGTATACTGCTTATATGTTGTGCTATGTCTTCTGCATATTCCTTTTGTCAACAGTAAATGGAAATTTTAACTTACAGAGACTAAAGTTAACGCCGTTGTCTTGTTAACAAACAAGGGAGAGAGGTACACACCTGTCATTATCAGTAGCTCATTATTAACCATTGGGGATGTGATGTGGTGCTTACCAAGTCCTTCTGCAGTGCAATGAATGTTTTGGCACCATTCATGTTGATCAGGCTCCTACAAAGAACTTCTTAAAAAAAATGGGATGGATTACTGAAAATGTGTATATGCCATTCAGCTATTTGGCTATAAAGAGAGCTCAATGGTTCATGAGAGACGATTTTACTATCCAAAGCCTTTTTTCCTCTCCCCTTCTCTTTCTGTGGTGTTACACAATAAGCCAATATGGCCCAAGGTCACAGAACAGGAGAAGAAAAAGGACTCCATTTGCTGTATGCAGCAAACTGTGTATCTGTGAGAAGTGAGTGTTGTAACAGCCTAGCTGGCACTCGGTAATGTGTAGTTAGTTCCCTACCTGCAAATCCCTATTTTAAAATATCCTAACTATAACACTGCAAAGCTTTAGAGTACGTCAGATGCCAGGCAGTTTGATTCTGCCTTCCTTGACTCCATGGGAATCTGTGTGAAGCATCTGTTTAGTACACTGCTCTTTTGATTTTTTTTTTTTGTGTACAACCCCACCTGCTTGCAGAAGAGGCTGTGATGTTTCCTCAGCACCATTTTGTGTTTCTTTCTGGACCAGAAGAAATTCCCCTTCTGAGGATCTCAGCTGAGTCAGAGCTCCATTGAGATTTATGGTCTAGCATGGACACAAGAAGGACAGAGAAAGGGGATACTGTGCTCTGCTGAACTGTTGCTTTCAGACTAGCCAGATCGTTTCTGGAAACTGGGACAAGTCAAGCCAGGCGCTAATACAGCTCAGAGCTGTATCACATCCTTATGGAGCTTCTAGGTCTGCTGCTGAGCAGCTGCAAGGGGAGCCAGATCAAAGGCAATGAGCATTTGTGTGCTGCAAGGAGGACGGGAAGCCACGCTCCACTGAGACGCAGCTGCCCGTGCTAAAGAGGATTCCAGTTTTGAGGAAGCTATTTCCTTTGAAATGCTTAGGTCCTGGCATTATTGTTCCAAAGGTTTAGAGGATGCCTTGCATGACTTTAAATGTGAAAGCCCTGCTCTGTGGTGCTCTGAAGGAGAAGGAAATAAAGCACACGATTCTTTTGGCTGAGAAATTTTTCAGTGCTCACTGATGATATTAAAGAGTCATGGAAACAGCTGCTTACTCAGGCACTGAATTTTATTGATGTAAAGAGAACAGAGTTTTCTCTAATTTTTTTTTTCTCTGATAGCATGAAAATTACATGGCTGAAGGCTATATGTTAAAAACACTTGACATGTACTTTAAAACAAGAACCCAGGCCTACAGGAGTTACTTATGCTTGAAGAAAGAGATAACTCAACATGAGTCATATCAAAGGACAGCCAAAGATGTCACTAAGTGAACTGAGTATGTTGCTTTTGGCAAGTATATGTTCAAATCAGCTAGTCATAGGTGGCTAGTTCTAGTGGCTAATCTAGTTCTCTATGTGTCCTTGAGGAATGGTTCAGATATACCATGAACAGTATTCTTCTTGGTGGTCAAATCTGAGGTGTAAATCTGTGTATTCAACATTCAGAGTAGCAGCCATCCTCTTACCATCATATTTCTTGCAACATGGAGCTGGATCGATGATTGTCCAGGCAATGTAAAGATAGAAGTTTGGGAATAACATTGAGGACCATATACACAGAGTTCCGGCACTTGGTGAAAACAGAATTACTCCAGTTAGTTTTATGTCATCTTCTATACTGAGTCATAAGGAATGAAAAAATAGTGCCACAAGGTCAATTCCTGCTGTAATTATTTAAAAGTATGTAATCTCAAGAGTTGTGTATTTTTTCCATTGTATCAGATCTTGTTTTTAAGCAGTTACACTCTGAATACTCTGATGCCTGGTGAACTGTGTGCCTGGTCTATCTTTCTGGCAAGCGTTTAAAGCATAAGAAATTATCAGTACTTCTGGTAAGCTAATGAAATTAATGCTGATGCTTGACATCTTTATTGTTTCTGACTTACCACTTCACAAATCATTTTACGGAAGAGTGCAAACAACAAAAAATAGCACATACGTTTACTAAAATATCCTGTTATATACAGTAGATATTGAACGTTACAGGAAAAAATAAGCTAAGCTGGGGTTGTATGTTCACCTACCATTTGCAAAGGTAGAGTAAAACTCAACAGTAAACTGACAAGTAAAGACCTATCAACAACGTGACAAAACTGGATTACTCCTATTAACAGTAATTCATATTTTTTTTCCCTGGAATTGACGCAATTGATAAAACCTTTTGGTCTTTACAGTGCAAGCAGTTGCAGTAGGAAAAATTACTAAATAATAAATAGATTACTAGAAATATAATTTTCTTCATTCCTGCTCCATGCATTTCTGCGTGTGATGTCAGCAATCTCTTGGTCTTATGTTGTTGATAACAAAACAATGCTGTAAGAGAATCAAATAATAATAATAATAAAAAAGTATATATCCTGGCCTTAGATTTCCTTCCTCTTATTTTCCTAAATGTTTCTCCCCCCTCCTTTTTCAAAACACACAATGAACCTTTAGAAAAGTGGAGCTGCTTTCAGAATCGCTATCGTCATCCAGATCAATTTGGAACAAAGTCCTGCCTCCCAATCTATTCTAATTTCAATGTACACACTCTGCTGGCTGGCTGCCAGCCTGGAGCTCAGGAAATGATAAATACCCATTTAGTCACAGACGCACAGATTTCCCTGGGATGGTAGGTTGGGGCTGCTTTAATATCCCTAAACTTACTGCACATTTATACATTCACTAACGTCACTCAGAGTGATATTTATATGCTGGGTGTAGGAATGACACACGGGGGGGGAAAGGACATAACTTACACATGCTCTTCAAGAGGACTGAAGCTCTGAGTCCTGTTTGCCTGCCCTGAGTTGATAGCCTTCCACCTCAAATAACTGCACATAACATGAATAGAAAATTAGGTTGGACTAATCTAATTTGGAACAAGCTGGCCACAGCCAGATACTGTGAATCTCAAATGTCTTATGAACTGGTTATGAAAACTATTTGACATGCCTACTGGGTACTAAACTTATCTCTCTGTCGTTATAAAGTGCAGCACACTGTGCAAGGAAAATAGGCTGTATGTATTGACTTGTTTGCTTATGGGCTTGTGGTGGTTTTTTTTTCTCTTTCTGAATTGCTGAGGTGATTTGGTTTTCTGTGTTCATCTGGGATATTTCCAGAAAAGTGGTGAATTAATAGCTTTGGATTATTTTTCCATATAATTAAATCTTATATCCTTCTCTCCAATTATTTGAGGACTGGATATTTTGCAAAGGCTGAATCTAAAGTCAGGGTAAATACTTTCGAACGTGGTTTGAATTTTTTTGGTGCTTCTGTTGCTGGCATGTTAGGTAGTTGAGTGCTGTTAAAACATCAGCTTTAGCAAACCCTTGAATAAAAGCTGGCAGCCTACAAAGCAGGCAACCCCAACAACTGGAATAAGGTTAACAAAGAAGCTCAAATTTTTAATTTACATTAACAAGTCATTGAAAGACCAAATACTTGGTTAAAGAGTAATTATGGATATTTAACTACTACTGTAGGCAAGAAAAGTCTCCACAATTAACTCAGAGCCTTGTAAAGTATCTGACGTACAATGACAATGTTAAAAACACATTCCTGTTTTCACCAGCTTTAGATACAAACATATGTTTTGACTATAAGGATGATATAAGGGCTGGATTCTTTGCTGCTCCGAGTTTCTTCTCAGTTTACTAAACAGGAGACTGCCATGACCCTCATCTCAGATTCTTGGTCCTCTGCTTCCATCTCAGTGCAGGTGAGAACAGACAGTTCTATGGTCGCCCGTTATATGGGGATTATGGGAGTTTTGCTTCTTTTCCCCAATCCAGTACAGTCCTTTCTCACACCCATGGTGTGGAAGCCATAAAGATCCTCCTTATAAAACCTCCCCTAGACAGGATTTTCCTGAGAGAAAGCTGTGTGGCATTTTTGCACCATTTGAAATTCAAGAGTGTCTCACTGAGAGCAGAGTAAGACAGAAAGGTGGAGCTCTGTCTCTCCACTGCTGCTCTCCAAGTGGCACTCAATGAAATTCCTCACTGTTACCTACAGACATGGTTACAAAAGTTAAAAAAAAAAAAAAGTCACCAAACAGACCATCTAAATGAAGTACACATCCATTTCTGCCTTTCTTTTTACCAAGCTTTCAAAAGGTTGCTGGCTTTTAAAAAAAAACACTCAAGGACTGCTCATAGCAACAGCCTCCCCTGGCCACCACCATTAAGCCAGGCTAGCAGAGCAATGATGACATTGCCTCCCACCCCTCCGAGTGGGGGCTTAAGTGATGTGCTTGCCTTGCGAGAAGGTGGAAACATGCAGAATGGTGGCAACTCCATTGTCTCAGACACATGAGGTCACAATTAAAATAAGGGACATAAGTACATAGCTTGCTCTGGCTTAACGCTGGCTGTATGAAGAGATTCATGTTGGGGTCATTTCACTTAGAGGTCTACGGTGCAATGTCTACAGGTGATCCGGTTCCTCTCAGCTTTCTGTATTTTCATTGGGAGAAACAGGCATTTCTAGAGCACAATTCTTAAGATTTATTTTAGGCAATATGGCCTGAATCACTCTAAAAGTGCCTTTATCTATTGAGGGGAGCCCAGGGACACTTGTTCAGACATACATGTCTACATGATAGATATGTAAAGTCAGTGAAATGAATCCTATGCCTGATTCCTGTTTAGGGAATAATAAAGGCAACTAGTTACTTAAAATGTTTAACTAGATGTTTATACTAGATGGTAGGGAAGTTTTAGTTTCAGATCTCCTAAGAAGACATTGCTAAAATGAGACCGCTTTTTGCAAAGTTAGTATTTAATAACACTGTGACTCTGATCATAATGTGTCAGTAAAACAGTTTAGACTCAAAATAAGTTCCTAAAGTTTTAACCAATGGATATAGGTTTCATAAGCATTCATAAATTTAATGACTTGGAAATACAGACAAAATATGTAGATAGACCAAAAGCAAAGAAAAAATCCCTCCTAAGTGTCCTTTTTCATGTTTCTGTCAAGGCAAGAAATGTTTTCAAGTGTAAAATTGCTAAGGATGTGACTTTGTTAGGAAACTTACTTGATAATTAGTATTAATGAGTTTTAAATTTACATCTCGCTTTCTTCTGTGCAGGCATACAATATTATTTCAGTATTTCATAGACCAATTTAGAAGAACAAACCTAATTAGAAACAGATGTTTAGCTAGGCCATCCTTATCTCCAATTCCATCTTATTCTAACAATCTATCAGAGTTACTAGTTTCAGGTGTTAAAAATCACCTGCCAAACATGAAATCTATTTTATACAACACATTTTCACTTTTGTGCAAATCAAAGCATATGGATGGACCTGAGCCTGAAGAGGGCTGAGTAGCTACGTGACGACAGCCATGCCACAGGATGTGGGATGGTAAGCTTGTCAAATCTGATAGTGACACCTGGGGGCTACTACAACCTGGACCTTAGCTTATGCCTAAATACATTGTGTGTGAATAATTGCTAATTAAGTTGCACTGTAAAAATCAATTTGCAATCATAATGACAGAAACAAATGGGCATTTGCTTTGCAGAGTGCCTGTATTCCATAATAAATTAATCTCTAAAATGTTGCACTAAGCTGTATTTTCTGGTTCTATCACATGCCAATTTTTTTGTCTTCTTATAATGAATAATCACAAGGGCACAGTGTATTGACAAACATTACCATTAGAGAATAAGAGAGGAAAGCAAAGTTCTTATCTCAGAGAAAAGGAAATGTATTTTGGGAATGAAGTAGCTAAGATACAATAAATTAAGTTTAGCACTCACTCATATCTATACAGGGATGTTTGTGCTTTCCTACTATTCGTATGTGAGTCATTGCATCCTTTATCTAGTAATATGGTTAAAATCCAGGGTTATCTTGTTTTTTTCTTCCTCTTCCACAGAGACATGAAGATTTCCTTGAATGTTATATTATCCAAGGTCAGCAAAACGTTGTTTTCTTTCGGTGATCTGGGAAGGAAAAGCATTCCTGGCCTTTAAAAATATGTATCGTCTACTCCTGGATTTGCAAAAGAAGCCTAATGAAATCTGTGTGAACTAGAAAAGTTGTTTTGCAACAAAGCTATTTAAAACACAATCCGAGATAATAATAACAACATTTTTTAGATGCAAAGGAGTGCATATGAAATAGAAAGCACTATTCAATACAGGCACTTGCAGGAAGATTACTTTAATTTATACATTGATCACTAGTGGAGATAACACATGTATAACTGTCCAGGCCTAATGTCTTTTAGTGTACAACTCCATCCCGGCGTGAGTAAAACCACACCACGTTTTGATGCTCCCTGTTCATTCTGCTGAGAGGGAGCCTGGAGAACTTCTGGGTGAATTGTACAAACAAATAAAGCTTGGTAGTATTTATTCCACTTTAAAATGGGACTGGCAGTCCATTTGCTTACTAAATTTCAGGATAAGTTTTCCATGGACATTTCATTTGCTTAGGGTAAATTCCAAATATGCTTGCAGGAGGGGAATTGTAACCTTGTGTACTAATGTGCTTATAGACTGTTCACTTAAAAATTACACACATCTGGTGTTTTGTGATGTGAGCAAAACTATTCTAATACTTAGTACCAATCATAAATAACTTTCCTGAGGTGTCTGGTTGTTTCCCAGTTATAAGTTAAAGAAACAAAGTCTAACACTTTCCCCCAATTGTTTTTGAGTTTGTAATTAAATCCATATGAGAAGAACTGCTTGGTGGATTGGGATGAATAAAGTGCTAATAAAAACAACTCTAATTTCCTGGCCAATCACTGTTTTCCTTCCCTTGTACACCAGTGGCCATTCTAGGGATCACTGCCAGATCTGCAGCCATGTCCCCTGGGGCTTTGGTCTTGACACATCTTTCAAAATAAACAGAACAGAGGGTGTGGATAAGAAAATCAGTTACACAGAACCAAGTAAAGCTTCATAAGCACCAACACCCCGTGGGTCTTCTTGCACCTTGGAACCTTGTTTTTACCATGTACCATGGAATAAGGACATGGACATGGGTATTTCCAGTGAGGTAGTGTTTAATTTCCACCCTTACTTATTTTGGGATGTTTCTGACTAAACCCTGAGCTTGATTAAAATGCAAGTCCTGCTGTATCCCCCTTTAAAGTTATCTTAAACATTCCCATTGCCTTAATGAAGTTGAAATCAAGCCTGTAGATTGGCATCTCAAAGGAAACTGTGGGCACTACAATAAAATGATGTGGGTGAATCAGTAGGTGTCAGATTGCTGAGTCCATAATGAATAATTATCTCAGCATAATTATGTGTGCTGTTTTTCAGGCAAGATGTAAAACTGAGGTCCTTTTGTCTCCTGGTAATTAAAAACACGTCTCTTGTGTGATTGCACATTACAAAAGAGTCTCTCTTTTGGAGAATATGGTCTGCTAGTAGTATCCAAGGTTGGATAAGGAACTATTATACTGATAATTAGAATTGGCTGTCCTGTATAATTTTCTCTTCCAGCATCTCTGATACTCATTTTTGCATTTTAATTTAAGTTTATGCACATATTTTGTAAAAGCAGCTCATATATTCTACTTTCTTTGATACTTTTTTTAGTTACATGTATATGAACAGGGTTTTGATGCTCCCCCCCGGGTCAGCTTTGATATAATTTTGGGTTCAAAAATCAACTGCTGGATTTCAAAAGCAACTGGATGCATTCATGGGATAAAAATACATGTAGGAGTGTTAAACACAAAGACACAACTTCTGGTTTACAAAATCCTTGAGTTACAAACTGGTAAAAATTGGGAGAATATTCTTAAGATATAGTCCTGAATGTTACCTCTGTTCTTAAACTCTTCCCTCAATATCTGCTGTTGACTACTGTCAGAACAAGATCTGGGGCTATACATATCTTTGATTTTATCCAGAATGGCCATGCTTAGGTTTCTATGTAATATAACTTAACTGCTGAAAATAAATGTCCCACCATTAGGATTTCTTACCAAGGCAAGGAAACAAACCTGGCTTTCAAAACAGTATTGAAAGTTTAAGTAGATTATTTTCTATTGAAGAAATGTTATATGGGAAATATTTTTCTATATAAATATTCCTGATCTATTTTATTACCAAAATGGGCATCTCTTATCAAGATGTCTTGCACTTTCTGTAAGTTATGGTAGTTTTTTGGAGATTATTCCTTGGCCTGCCCTTGGAGCTATTATGGGAAATTGGATGTAGGATAATAATTTCTCATGCTGCATCCAACTTCTTCAGTGTCTCCTCTCTTGGATTTGCTAGGTGCCAATAGTTATTTTGAGTGGAAGAGTCAGGAGAGAACAAATGTAGATGAGGCATAACTAAAACCACTTTCAAGCATGTATCCCAGAGATAACCATTAAAGGATACTTTTGTGAAGAACAGTAAGTCTGTCTAATTAAAACTGGATTTCTGACCTGCTGCTCAGACTCAGATGAAAGAATTGCCTTAGCATACAGTGACAAACCAGGCATTTGGGATTTTTCTAAAATTTTTTCTGTGATTATTTAGTGACTGTAACAAGTAAGGGCTGCTTTCAGCTTTACCCTTGACTGCCCATAGACCACGCCTGTGCTGCCTGACAAAGTGTGAATTTGAGATGAATTTTTTTTTTTTCTGGTAAAACTGGAGGAAAAAGGGATAGAATACATGAAACCTCCAACTCTGAAGCCAGGCACAAAAGATGGGAAGCTGGAGAGGAAATCTACCTGGCATTTTTATAACTTCATAACTGGGACATAAAAAAGAGGAGAGGGTCCCTTTCATCAACCAACAGCAGGGAGAAAGAAGACAGCAAATAAAGAGTTAAGAAGATGGCTTGGCCATTGTAATGGCAACTAGAAGATGAGAATAAAACCACTAATTGCTCTGTGATTGATATCCTGGAGAAAGAATAGCCTCATGCTTTAGCAATTCAGACATCAGAATCTCATGTGAGACTATGATAACTTGGTGCATTTGCTTTGTGACGGTACATGATGAGGTGGCTTTAAAAAAAACAAGTTATTTATCCTGGCTGAAGTTTGACTGATCAGTGGTGAATACAATTTTGAGCTTATCAAGAAATTGTCAAGATAGCCATGTCTTTGGTTAGGTTTTGATTAAGAAGGAAGCTTGAGACACTGGAACTAATGTTTCAGACTGGAAATTACCAGAGTATGTATATCCAGGTCCTGATCCTGCTACCATGTTGTAAGTACTGAATAATGAAATGAGAAATTATGACTTTATTATATTTCAATGTGTCTCCTGGGCTGGTGGAAGTGTGGAATCAGATCTGGCAGTCTGGTGCGGTCTGCAGTGAGCTACCCCTGGGGCTCAGGTGTACCCTGTGCTGATCGAATTGCGAGACCTGGGCTTGCCATGAGATATTGTCAAAATAGAGAGACGTGTCATGTGCTCGGAGAGGTATGGAATAAGGCAGTTCTCAAGCAGGAGGCCGAGGTGTTTTTTTCTCTTGCATTTGCCAAGTGCATTTACACATAGAGTTCTTGGCCGCCACTTGTGCAGACTTCCCTCGGAAACATTTTCCATCTGTCATGCTCACATGCAAAAAAACCCCTGGAGATTCCACCCCCATCCCTGAAACGGAGCCTCTCTTTGTCTCGTACAGCTTTCAGCAAGACTTTTATTAAAGAGACAGGGAGAGGGGGGAAAAAATGCAGACAAGGTGCTTTCTAGCATTTCATACCAAGAGCTGCAGCTAGCAGGATCACAAATGCCTGGGATGGCAAGGAGAAAGGGATTCAGTTTCACCTTGACTCCTTGTTTCATCCGCTAGCAATCCTCCCTTTATCTGCAGCACTCTAAGCTCCATCAGCTGCTCCATCCAGGCCTACTAAGAATTAAGAGTGTCCTTATCTGTGGAGGACAGTCAAATAAAGTGCAGCCAGAAATTCTTGACACTGCCTTCTCCTATACTTAGAACTGCATGTAAAATGCCAGCCACCTTCTTCACAAAAATAGCAGAAAATTCATTTAAAATATGTTTCCTAACAATATTCCCTCTTGTAATACTTTACTGACATCAACAGTAAAATGACCAAAAAAAAAATCACTGAAAAAATACACTGGGAGGATGGGCATCCTAAGCCTGATCAGTGATGACGCAGGGGAAATACATGGGTCTGTTAAGTCTCCTTTCTTCAAAACTATAATTATTTTGCAAATAAACCACTCTCTTGTCTAATGGTTGTGATTTGCAGAAGGCAAACTGTGACAGAACTTTTTAATCTGTACAAGATATATACTGAATAGATTGGAATTTAGGGCATTAGATGGCAAGAAAGCCAACTGGCATTAGGGTAACTAGATCTTTTGAACAAATGGGGTCTTTCTTTAATAGAATTTCCTTGATTTAAATTTCTGCTTCACATACCATGTGAAAGGAAGCCGTATATTCAGAAAAATTGAATGACGAGGCCCGCTTAAAAGACTGGCTGCTGTGCCTATCATTGACAGTGGAAGTCTGAAACTTCTGTTGTATTTTAGTTATATTTTGCTGATGGGGACATTTAAAACTATCTTTATGTATAAGAATATTGGAAATAAGTCTAGCTGTTATTTTTCAGAAGGATTTTTTGCCTTTCCCTGTCTACTCTCCCCTCCTAACTCTACACAAGCCATCCCCCTCAAGGCCCTGGAAACAACAGGTTAATGCATTTTCCATGCAGACATATTGGACGGCCACACATTAACTGGGCTTCTTCAGCTCTCCTGCACGACATCACACGGTGCGCCAGGCTGTGGCTGGGCTGACAAAGCTTTGCTGTGACTCATTATAACAGGAGGCACAATCAGCTAGTGCAGTAAAAAAAAATATAGGTTTATCAAGGATAAAGAAAACAAGTTATTCAGGGGGAAATGATCCATAACTGCTTGTTATTAAAGCCTTTAAGAATTACTCGTATAAGAAGAAAGGAATTGCATAATAAATTTAACTCCCCGGTTTGTTCTCAGAACATGAATGAGTCAGGGCAAAACTATCCTGGGAGCCAAAATACACAAGTGCTGAACATGCTCTTCGGCAGGCCTCTTGAAGGTGTTTTTACTGAATTTAATGTTATTACTGATGCATTCTGTATTGGAAGAAAAAGAAGGTGGCAACCATGTGAAAGTTTCATTTCTTTTGAGAAGACAAGACAGAATATGAATTGGAAAAGTTCCTTTGAGACCTCCCCTCTTACAAGTCCAAAAAATGAATACAAATCTAATGATATCATTGTTAATGAAAAACATATAGGCACAAGAAAGTACTCTCAGCTTACCAGAAGCAGCCCTGTTGCAGAGATTGTCATTGTATTCTTCTCCACATGCCTTTTCAATTTTTTCCAATAGTTGCTGTACACTGTTATCCAGCATCCATGTTTCACCACAAAGGAGGCTGCAATTCAGTTTTGGCTGAAGAATTCATGGTTTGCAGGGCCAAGAGGGGAAAGGGTAGCACAAAATGGCAAAAAGGCAAGATAAATCTTGCAGTGCCATCTGATCTCCATGGTCTGCTGCCTGCCAGCAGTGACCCCAAGCAGAGTGCAGATGTACACACATGGATATATACTGCCAGTCTCTGTCTTCTTCCCTGCAGTTGGCTTTGTCTTGCCAGCTGTCCTCATACTGTAGGAAGATATTCCTTATTCCTAGGCCTGCAGGAAGGAGGGGGATGAGGGAAGGAAGAAGAGGCTGCTGCCAGGATGTGGGGGCAGGAGGGTTCTGCCAGATGCTCCTCCAACTTCCCCATGATGACTGTCTTACCATGCCCACCCCATCTCGGAGGAGACTGTTGGTCACAGACTACTATGGGCAATTACATGGGATATGTCACACTGTGTGTGTCAGATGGACAAATTGCCACAGTACTTGCCTATCCATATATTATATACACAGCAACTGATAGATTCTTGCTGAGCAATCAAGACTCTGGACAAAATGGGACGAGAGACAGAAACTCATACATATGTGCACATGCAGTTAAAGATGTGAAAGGTTGATGCCATCTTGTTCTGGGTGCCAGAATAGCTTATTATGGTCACAGTGCTGAGGTTACATCATGTTTATATTCTAATATCCTGCTTTTAATGGCTAATAACATTCAGAAACTTTTCTCCGTACCAGATGTGGTTTCCATCCAAATGTAATTTTATTTGGAAAGTTTGAACAAGAATGGTTCTGGGTTTTTTTTATTTACTTTGAGTTTGAGGAGGATGGGAAAATAAAATTGCTTTTAAGTCCAAAAAATTATTCAGTTCTGTGCTTTGGTCATGGGCTGATGAAAAAAGGGTTTGAGTCAGACTAAATCCACCTGCTTTCTGTGGGGGCGTGCCTAGGGAGAGGCATCAGCAAGCCTTCTGTTATAACAGCCTCCAACCTATGTACGTTAGGACTTCATTTGTATACATTAACTGAGTGCAGGACAAAAAATATCTTTGCCGGAGAAAATGAAAGATTTGAGGTCAGTATGAGAAAAAACAAGGGCTGTGGGTGAAGAAGGAAAGCATGATGTGCTGTAGCTGGGGACATTCTCTGAAAAAGACAGGGAGGGAGGACAGAAGGGTGAATTACTCATAACTCTGATCAAAAAGACATTACTATGTTTTAGTTGTTTCTCATTCTTCTCACCATTTTTTGGCAGTTGCATTGCCTCTGGGAAGGCCCTTGGCATCATTTCTTATTTTGTTCCTGTGAATGTCTTTCTGTCAGCTTGTGGTGAATGCTTCTTGCACTCCTTGACTGAGTTTCTTGCAGCGCTTCTCCAAGGGCCACAGGGGTGTCACGTAGTCATGTATTTTCTTTAGGTTGCCAGCATCACCTGCACTGACTCATCCATCAGGGAACAGAGAACGGGCTTTGTTTAACTGCTGTCTCTCTTGTGCAGTGCTACTTGGAATGTGAATGCATTTTTTTTTACCGCAAAGGGGGCAGATAACAGTCCATGATGCTGCACAGTCTTCAGAAAGTATGGAAAAGGCTGTGTGAGCCATTTCAGTACTTTTCTGCAAGTATTCTGCGCGTGCCATTTCCTGTTGGTGTGCTTGTTCTTAATAAAACATTGCAGGCACTCTTTGGCAAAGTGAGCGATTTCACTCCTGCACTACCCAGGGCATTCCTTCTGCAGCTGACTCAAGTTTGCTTATGGTTTTAATGGCTCAGATTAAACCCTTTCTGAACATTTTCTCACTTGTATGCATGGGTTTCCCACTGCGTATGAGTATCGTGTAATTTCTCAAATGGCACAATTTGTTTCTAAAATGTGTTTCTTTTTTCCCTATCAACTCCGTGTTACCAACATCAACCATGTACTTTCTGTGCTTACATAGCTGACTAATCTCAACCTCTACCAATTCACTCTGGTCCAAATGTTATACAAACCCTTCAGCTGACCTTTGCAGCCTCATATTTGGAGTCAGGACCACGAGAATGGCTTTGCTTGTGCTTGTAACCACCACCAGCAGATGTCTTCTCTAGTTCCCTGGCAAATTACTTATGCATTGTAATTAATTTGGAGCCTATGAAGGAGTGACACCTTTGTGAAATGTGATATTACAGATTGTATACTTATCTAATTGTTAAGTCATACATTACATTATTGTCTCTGATGCAGAGAGAAGAAAGTGAAGTTCTTTCTGACTTAGGAAGTTGTTATTTCCAGAGTCTTAATAAGTTATTTGATTTTTTTTTTTTTTTTTTTTTGTTAGCCAATATTGCACAGTTTGAGGATCTGAAATAACTTTTTTTTCCTGAAAGAAGATTTAGTGATCAGGCAGTGGAAACTGGGACCTATGGATACTCCAAAGATTTGCAAATGAGCACATGGGAAGAAAGAAGCACCATCACCTAACAGTCTTTTTAGATGGCTTTTAATCAGTGTATTTCCAGAGTACTGTTTGTCTCTGGTGCATAGTTATACAACCAGTTATATGGTTTACTGTGAAAAGGAACTTGCCCTTTTGAAATCCCCAAGTGAAAGGTGAGGCAAGAGGTAGCTGTAGTGACCCGGACTGGGAGACCATTGTACATGGACGAGTGGGTGATCCATGTAACAGTTATCCTAAGTAGGAACAGACCTGTGCTGTGCTGCACTAGGCTGCCTGTGTCGTGCTGCACAAACCCTTTGGCTGCAGGACAGACCCCATCAGCTCACTGTAATGGAGGAGCCTGCAGGCAGCTCCCCCTCAGTACCAGTGATTATGCCTCCTGCATGGCTTCACCTTTATCTAGCAGTGCAGCGAGAAGTTCTCATGGGAGCATCATTTCTGTTTGACTGTAGAAATGATGAATAGAACTGTTTTCTTGTAAGAAAAGCTGGTCATAGCTCAAATGACTGAAATGGTGGAATATCTTCTATGGATGGGGTCTGCCTAGCATTGCTGCACATGGATCGGAGCCCATTCGATGCTGCACCACCTAGGGTCCCCACCATCTAAAGGGATATAAGATTGTCTATGCTATTCTCTCCTTCTAGGGTTAGCTCTAATAAGTAGCATTTCGAATGATATACCTTCCAGAGTCTGATTGTCTTTCTTACTGGTATCATAACAGGCCAGTACATCCAATGCAAAACATTAGTACAAAGCAGAATTGCTGTACAGATCTTTACATGCACCAAGATAACTTTTGATAAGAGTGTTTATTGATAGGCCCCAAATATGTCTCAATTTTAAAAGACTCTGCTGTGCTGAATCTAGAAACAACAAATTTAGGAGAGATGATTGCTGTAGGAAAACAGGAGTGAATTGGTAAGTAGTTTAATATAGGAGATTCAAAACCTAAAGATGAAGGAAAAGGTCAGACTGGGTCAGATTAGCTTTTATGTAGGGTTAAAAGGGGGAAATAAATAGAAATTGGGTGTTCCTTCAAAGATATCAGCTATTACTGTCCTGTTTGAGAGTGACTATGTGACATAAAACAGTTCAAGAAAGAGTTATTAATGAAGTGCTTAACAGCTTCATGCTAGTGCTACACAGTTCATGATCAAAAGTGAGGAAATGGTCCTTACAAACATCATACCATTTGCAGACCCAATGACAGGGAAATGGGAAGTTTTTGATGCAATGGAGACACCTTCAATATCTGTTGGAATCATGTGAAGAGCTCCAGAGAGACCCCCTTCTCAACATCTGAAGACACTGAGGGCTGGAAAATCAAAATGCAGTTCACTTCAGGACCTGGAATAAATTTAATTTATAGCAAAAAACAGTGCTGAGGGGCAAACAGTGCAAAAAATTAATTGTCACTCAATAATCTCTGATCACCACAAATGACATGGGAAATCGAGCTTGCACTGAACTTGGGGTTTGTGCACACTAAAGCTCTGGAGTGACTCATGGAATGAATTCATCCCGTCTGCTTGCAGCACTCTCAAAAACTGAAGAGATTAGTTGGCAAAGATCAAGGATTTTGAAGATGGCAAATTTGGATGAAACCAAGTATATGATAAAAGAACTGAAGATCTGGCTACAGAGCCTATTGCCTGTGTTTACTTGCTATGAACAGGTGTATGTACACAACAGGGCCCTCCTATGCTTATTAGCTTGGAGCTGCGCCTGTGGAACACCAAAATGGACATGCTTAGCATGAAAAGTGAGGTATGCAGGTGAGAGATGTGAAAATCAACTGTGGTGTGTGCCTTGTTGCAGCACCAGGAATGGGCACCAATCTCAGTTATGAGAGGAACTGTGCTGACAGAGATATGACTCATACGGTTCAGTGCAGCTCAGGAACGATTATCAGTGATCTGACTAACAATTCGTCATAGGAGAGGATCAGAACACTTTGCCAATGAGCTTATGGGCAGCAGTAGTGGAGCATCTTCATTGTTACACCTCCTTGTGTTTCAAGAGACCTTTTTAGCTCAGCGTGGCTGCAGGTGTGAAATATGGGATACCAGTTTTGACTTATTTTACCTTTCCAGAAAGGAACATATGGCAAAGGAGAATGCAGTTCCATTAGGGAAAATGTCTCTGCCTCTGAGTTCATCGGGAATAATTTGAAAGGGCTGCTCTCGGAAACACCAACTGGAGATCAGCCGGTGCTGACAGCAGGTGACAACTTCTCCAAGTATGAGATAGAGCAGCCACACAAACACAAAAACCCCCTGACAGTTAGAGATACATTACATAGTCCTTTTTGGCCTTCAGTCATCCTTTTTTTTTTTTCTTCACTGGATTATTTTAGGACTACAGGAACCTATGTTTCCCTCTAACTAGATCTCTGTAGCTAGGTGCTCTAGCAGTCCTAGGACTTCAGAAGATGGGAGAGAAGAGGCAGCACAGTCAGGGAGCCTCTGACAGAAAGGCTATGTATTGATGCTGAAAAGACAATAATGATGTGAACATCCAGGACGCAGAACAGACGTAGCTAAGCAGCCAGAGAAAAACAGAGGGAAAAAATCCTAGAACACTCCTTTTACCGTTCTTTTACATATCTGGCGTAGTTGTTACGAATCCAAAAGCTTGGATTCAGAAAAACAGAGCCTGCTTTTTGCAGCACATCATTGAAAACTAACATACAAATTACCTAGATTGTCTGGATTGGAAGGAGTTGCAATGTTCAATGCAGACAGCACAAATAAGTGCTAATAGTTTTAAGTTCTGGGTGGTTTTATGTTGACTTACTGTCATCTAAGTTATAACCGGCCCGAATGTGCTGATGTTGGTACTTGTCACTTTAAGTCAAATTGTTCCTGTTTATGAGTATTAGAGTATCCTTACAGGAGGTGAACTGTTTGGTTTTCCTCCACGATATAGTGCCATACTTCACATGGCTACAAGACTGCATTGGATCCAGTAATTGTGTATGTATGCATGTGCGTATGTATTTCTTCACTTAAATTTACTTTGATGACTGCTTATGCTCTTTTGGGAAAATAAAATAAATGGTGCAGTGTATTCAGATGTTGTATCCTAATTTTTACATGAGGATACAGCTTTCAGAACTCCTATCAACATGTTCAATATTAAGATAGACTTTACAAACAAGAGCTCCATTGATTTAGCTTAAATTACGGTGACTGGTGTGCCCTGCCTCTTGTGATCTCTGCAGAAATATGAATTAGATGACATTTGGAAATGGTTGCAGAACTACAGCCATGCACATTTGAATATTTACTCAACTAACTGTGATTTTTTAAAAATTTATTGCTGAGTTTCTTAGAGTGGAAATGTCCCACCAGATATCCCAGGAGGATTATCTCTCAGTGGGCAGGCTAGGCGCATAGTCTTGTAGTATTGTTTCTGCCTATTTTTTTCTAGCCAGGATATTGTTGTTTTTTCATTCCTTTTGTTGAGACTTCCACTGATAGACAAGAACAATTCCTGGTAAACAGGAGGGTGCAGCAGCTGGCTATAGCAGAGGCTTCAAAGTGGGCAAAAAATCAAGCCCCTTTTTTTGTAAAAGTGACATTGGCTATCAGGACAAACACAAACTCTGGGGAATCAACAGTGTTCAAGGAATTGTGGCACCTTATGCACAGAAACACAGAGCCAAGCAAAGCTTTTCTGACGGCACTGGAGCCAGCAACAGCTTGCAGGTCTGTGGAACGAGCTCCGGAGATGGATGCCAGCGACAACTAATTGCCTTCTGGAAATAAAAAGAGGCAGCAAAAGGGGCATAGGATCTTAGAGAACCACCTGAAGTCTTTAAAATTATTGGCTTCAGTTTGAGAATCTGGCTAGGTTATTTCCTTGAATTATTTCTTCTGCTATCACTTTGAGAAAAACAAGAAGAATGACTCAATCCCCTAGCATCTTACATGTGTCTTAGTCATTGTCAATCACAAAAAAGTTACAGTCTGGTTCTCATGTTGAATTGAAACACTTCCTGAGAGAATGGGCATACTTGATGCAATGCTGAGTCACTCTCAGCTGCTCACCATTATTAGGTATTCAGCATTGCTAAATTGATACAATTAATTTTCCTGAAGTCCCATAAAAGTCTCTTTATCCTCCTGACAGTATTATTCCTTTTCTTTTTATTATGGTAGTCAGTGTGCTGCTAAAACAAAGACAAGCCAGCTTTTTCTCTTGCTTTTATATTTGAATCTCAGAGAGCAATTTTTTTTACTCTCATTTTTGTTCATTTATTTGTGAATCACTGCATCTTTCAGAATATGAATCTTTAGAACATCGTGCACTTAGGTATAAAGGGAAAAGAAATAAAACCCTCAGCCGTCTCTGAGAAAGTCACAGAAAAAGAATCACTGGAGAGGCTGACCTACATACCACATAGTGTCCCTTAAACAAAACAGAGTTTGAATACTTTCTGTGGATTACTGATGCAGATATTATCATTGAAGACAGGACACACAGAAATAGTCCAGAATGCCTTTCATTTAATGTTTTGTTCTTCAGTTCACTTGAGCAATACCAAGTGTTCAAAAGTTATTACTTACTTCCCCCATTTGCACACAACTACCTTTTAATTTATTTTTCTTTTTAATACCCCCTCCATATGATTTTTGGGCATGGGTGATTTCAAGATATAAAAGAACAGTTTGACAAAAGCCGGATCTGAAAATAGCTCCTAACCATCCCTCTGGAGAAAAGCGTGGTCACTGTGGGTGTTCTTTTCTCCAGCCAGAGGAAATGGATGAGACATGCACCTTGATCCTGGAGTTCAAGATACCGTGACTCTGCCTGATAAAAGCAGAAAGCAGGTTTCAGAAAGGAAGGCTGGGGCTGGCTTGTTAGATCTGCCTTAACTTATCTCAGCTGCCAGTCTGATTTACTGGGAGAGACTGATTTTGGGAAGGCAGATCCCAAAATGTGGCTGGCCCCGTTGGCTAATCAGCAGACAACGAACTCTGTACGTGACTAGCACAATGTAGGGATCCCAGCTGTTCAAGGTCCACTGGAGGAGGTTTCTTGAGGGAGCAGGTATTATATTTGCACTCCCTGAACAATCTTTCCAGACCTCTTTCCTGTAAAGTACAATACTGTATTTCAAGCTGAAGGCAAACAACTCCCCTCCTTCTCCCTCTGAAAAACAGTTCCTGCTAAACCATGGAAAACTATTGTGAAGTCCTTACCAGGGTGGAAAATTTGCACTCTCTCCTAGTGCATTTCACATGAATGAAAAAAACATTCCTGTACTTTGGGAGCTGCTAACGGCAAAAAATGAAGAGGCTTTCCAGATTTTAAACCTCCTAACAGTGAACAGTAATAAGCTTTCCAAAAGAGAAAGGAACATTACCTCTGCTAACTGCAAAAGCATCTCTTCTCCAGAAATGTCACCTTCCTTTCCTCTCTCAGCTCATTCACTTTCCTCAGTGCGCTTCCTTGACCTCCACTTCTGTGGCTTGAACCCTGCAAATTTCCAGGTCCAGGCTAAAATAAAGACTGGAGCTATGACGCTATGACTGATGAACTAGAAACCACATTTTTCTTATGGATGATGCAGAATTTGTTTTTAAGAGTCATCGCCTGTATAGAAGCTTGAGTCAATGCAGACAGTGAGTGTCAGTGGTTCCAAGAAACAGGGTAATGTGTATTGCAAAAGGGATCCCAGAAAGAATGGTAGTTTTCTCATATGTAGACTGTTACAGTCTGTTCAGACCAACAAAGAAGCAAATGGCATGACAGCACCAATCCTTTTGACTAGAGCTTCTCCCTGACACCTTTCATCTGTCTAATGCTGTGCCAAGAACCTATTTTCAAACACAGCTTAGATATTGTCACAACCCTTGTTTGTGTGGGACTTTCCCCATGTCAGATCATAGATTGCAGGGCCCTTGACAGCTTCTCTTGATTCACTTACTTCGGAAGATAAACTGGAGTGGAATTTAATATAGGTAATCTGAATTGAAAAGAGCCCCAGACTCATCACTTTCCCCAGTGTAAGATTCTGGACAGTTATTACTGTGTTTTCCTATTTATTTTATTAGAAAAAATACTAAAAATGTGGGTAGTTTAGAAAGTTTTTTATAATGAGTTTTGGACAGCAGAGGCATTTAAATACTTTTAATGAGAGATTTGCCTTGAGCATATAAAATTAACTGAATTACACTTAATTAGGTCATCAGAACTTTCTAATCTTTTTATACATTAGAGATGTATTTGAAACTCAGTAAGTGTGAGGCTGCAGTTTTCTTAGGAAAACTGGTGAGGTCTGTAAATTTTTAGACATATCTGTGCTGCACAAAACATGAACCTAATCTCTTGATTTTCTCGTTCTTAGTTGTCTGTGGGACTTCTGGTGATTTTTCCCTCCTAACGAAGGCTGCTGCCTTTGTAGAAGACTGCAACAGATTTGTGATATGGATACACACTCAGTAGTAACCAAAGGGAGAAATTCAGTAGCTATGTTTGTGGCCTAAGTTTGCTTTAAGCAGGAGGGATTTTTACAACTTAAACCCTCTTACAGCACTATGATTTGTCTGTATGAGGAAGTAGATGTCCACATAAAAACTACATAAAAACCCAACAAAGCCCATTGTGATTCCAAGTCTCATGTGAGTTGGATCCTCAGTTGATGTAAATATGCACATCCTCATTTATGGCAAAAGACCTTTAATATGTGTTGATTTTTTAAAAAATTAATTAAAATGATTGCAGTTCAAACTTCCTCATTTTATTATATTGAATAACAATTGGAAGTTCAACTATACCAGTGTTACCTCCCAAACGAGCACTTTGGTGTCATTGTGTAGAAGGCAATTTTCCCCCTGTTTCTTTGCTGGAAGTTTTGCATGCATGAGATATTAACTTGCATAACTAGAGACATCCTGAGGAAAGCTCAATAAATCTTCCTCTTTTTGCTAGTTCTGCTTTGAGGGATGACACTGTTGGTGCTTTGCTGCCAAAACTTCACATTAAGATGAAAAAAAAAACCAATTTCCACAACTAATTGATGGACTACTGAAGGACTTTGTTCCATATCTGTGCTGACACCTTGAGGGTAACCAAAGCCACTTGCTCTATGTTTGAAAACCTAGAGAACTAACTCATATTCATGTTCTGTCCATTTGTCAAAAGAGAATAAAAATTATCAGCAGAAGCAGGAAATGCTAGATGGAGGCTCAAATTGCCCTCTGTGCCCAGGTGCTGATTTTTAGTCATACCAAGGGCAGGCTTGGAAAACTAGTTGTGTTTTTCTAAAAGCAGGCAATGGAGGGAGAAGGGCCACTGATTATATTCCTCATTTAACACAGAAAAATCTGGATTCAATTTCATGCTCCACCATGACCCCAAAATGTCCAGTGATTCTAGAATGATTTTTTCTGAGAATTAAGGAGCATTAAAACCATTTGCTTCTGCAAATGCAAATGTCTTCTCTTGATCTTGTCTGTTCTAACATAAATTCACCGTAACGCTGTATTCTGATATGATATGCATTTTAGAAGTTTTTTATGCAAGCACTGTAGATAGACAAAATGAAATTGCTTTGTGGATTGAATCTTTCTAGCAACTAGACAAGAACATGGGGTCCTATATGCTTTTATGATTTTGCCAAGTCTGTGTGAAGGACAGGCAGAATTGCAGTCTCTGTGCTAAATGTGGAACAGGAATTGTTCTCCATCTATTACCTCAAAAGGGACAGAGGAGAATGGAGAGCAGCAGGACAAGGCCTCCGCAGCAGTCTCTTGGCTGCCTGTAGGAAGGGAAATGTGCCGCAGAATTTCTAACCAGGACTTGTGCTTCTCCTCTCCTAAACAAATTATAGGTTTCTCCTGGGTTGGTAAGGTGCCTGTTTCCCCACTGAAGGTCCGTGCCTACAAGATACAATTTAGTCCTCCAGTTACCTTTGAAAAGGAACCTCATATATCAATATCTAGATAGAATTAGATTTTTTTTGCATGTATATGAATTGCGTTTATATGCAATATATATTGAGTATACATACTAATATGTATTTATACCACTGTGGGATGGAACTGCAAAAGACCAGGATTTTCTTTTCACTATATCTGATGTTGATTTGCAATGAGGTACATCTGAATTCTCATTCTGATCATCATTTACACATATCCACAGTTTGTCTTGCTGATTAGAGCAAATTTCATAGACATTTTAGATCCTCAGCAGTCTGGAGGTGCCAAGCTCTTGGACTACTCTGGACAGTGCTGTTGGCCCTGGAGCACTGTACAAACCAGGGCTAGCAAGCCTAGCTGGGGCATGCAAGGTGCTGTAGTAATTTTGTTCGTTGAGGTAACCAGTGATGACCATTTAAGTGATCGTGAAGATTGTTCTTTTTTTTCTCCATTTTAGTACCCATGATAATATTGCCACACTGTGTTGGGGATAGACAAGCTCATGTTGGAGTGACCTGCCTGGAGACTGTAACAAAAGAAACATGACTGAAGACCCATGTTGCGCTCTCCACCTGTTTGAAAGTACAACTACACCCCTGGTTTACAATACTGTTATATCCCTAGCCTTTCTTCAGGCTCATACATCCACCAGCCCTGCACTGCAGTGCTTTTTTTTTTTTTGGTTTTGCTTTTGCTAAAAAGAACATAATGATCAGAATGAAAGCAATACATCAAAACTCACTCAAAATTAAATATTGTTCTCCTTTATCACATTCAGATGTTTCAGTAATACAATGTCTTCCTGACATTTTTGGAAATCATCAGCTGGAGCCATCACTAGAATGAGATACCATTTGCTGTTGTGTCAGGCCTGCAAGCTGTTGCAGAAGTTATATTCTTTTTTGGCCCTTAGGGAGCTTTAACATATCTGTGTTAGAGAGGAAGACACTGCGACACAGTTTCAGTTTGTTTGCCCACTGACATGTCTTCAGGGACTAAACGACAAGTGAAAAGACCATCTAGTTTTGGGGCTGTTTGTGCTGCTCTATGTGTATCATGTATATCAGAGTGCCTTTGCAGACTCAATAAAACTCTGTCTAGCATGCCATTCCTCAGCAATCGATGCTCATTCCTAACACATCTGCTTGGATTTGGCTTTAATCCTTCTCTGCTTCATCCGTATTTATCAATATTTCAGAAATTTAAGCGTCAACTAGTCTCATACTCTAGCATGTCTGCACCATTGCACCAGACTTGATAATCTGAAACTTTTAGGAAAAATCAACAGTGAAATAAAATAACCTGGATATATTTAGATCTGACAAATACATTGTAACTAACTGCCTGTTGGCATAGCCATGTCATTTTATACCTTAGGTTTCCTAGTGTCCATTTAAAAAAACCCCATATTTTAATGAAAGAAAACTTCCTAAGAAGACTAGTAAAAAATATTAAATTGCAGCAGCATGTATTTTTACATCTATGTTTGCAACATTACAAAGATAGACTAAAGCAGTTATTGTCCATGGAAGGTTAAGAAGAATAAGCATTCTGTAATGATGTAAATAAATATATATTAGCTCAAATTTAGAATGGTATTTGGCTTTTTAAGCTGAAAACTTTGATTTATCTGGTGCTGGAAAATCCAGTAAATGCTAATAATGAAGAAATTGGTAACAAATATTATAACCCACTAAGTTATGATGATGGTAAATTTAAAAAGTGTACAGTGCTGCAGTAGTTCTTGTCCAAAGTGAGACACCTTTTGTTTCTGAAGGTGACAACCAATCCACAAAGCAAATGAATTTCAGGGAAGGACACATTTTCTGAAATGACAGATATAATCTCAGCCTAAATTTTGAGGATAAAGTAGTTCAAATGCTAAATGCACACCACCCTTCAGATTTTAGAACAGTTCTGTGATAAATTTTTCCTAATCACTATAATCTGAGAGGCTGGTCTTCCAAAGTTTAGCTATCTATCTCAAAAGAGTTCACAGTCACTATTAAAAAAACAATTAAAACAATTTATAATCACTGATGACTTAGGGTGGATTCTCACATGTGTACCAGAGACAAAATTATCTCTGTGCCATTCACAGTGCTTTGAACCATCTCACCTCTAGTGAGAACAAGCTAAGAGAGTGGACAAATATCTATCTGTCAGAGGAAATATATGCTGCAGCATCTGGCATGTTTCTGAGGTTATGTGAAAACCATACAGGATTAGCAGTTTTATCAGAGCTACAATCTACTTGTTAAAAGGATATAGACTTGTTGAATTGCTATTAGGGCTTGGGACAGATGGAGCTCCTGCAATTCAAAGTGTTGTAGACCTTTAGAACCAATTGCTGGGCTCACAGGATTTGCAGAGATAATGCAAGTCTATGAACTTTTCCCTCTCTAGTGCATAAAGACTTTTGTTTGTTTGTTTGTTTTCCACTAAATACTTTTTAAATTTTCCTAAAGTGCAGCCTGTGTCTTCTATTAGGACATGGTGATCCAGCCAAATGCTGTGCTGGCAAAGCAGATGTGCTGTTACCTCTAGAGCATATATCTGATTATTCATTACTTCCTCCTCTCTTTTAAGCTTGTGCAAGGAAATTTCTTAGGAACTTTAAGTCATCTACTTCCCCTTTCACTCAATGTGAAACACTAGCTATGAATATTTCTCCAGTGAAGGCCTAAAGTCATGAACTATGGTCTTCTTTTCTGTGAATGAACTCATACGTCACAGAAAGAGTGAGAGGCATTATCCCAGAATATGTACAGCCATTATCCCAGAATATGCACAGCTTCTTTAACCAGTTCTGTGGGATTCTTCTCCTTTTTATTTCTTTCTCTTTCAAAGTTCAGCTGAAGTTGGCATGATTAAAACATTAATGTTTCAGACTCCCCAAAACATGGAAGACTCAATCTTAAACAGTAAAATCCTTAAAAAAGATATTTGTTAGATAGGCTTTTAAGGCTAAATTAAAGTTTCTATATACATAACAATGTTAAAATACCTTAATAAAATAAAGCAGTCAGAGGATTTACGCCAGTAAGAGATATAGTTGGAATGTGGCAGGCAGCTTCAGGATATAATCTCTTTTTACATTATTTCAGCCTTTGTATTGATACTATTCCACCTGTTTGTACCATCACAATAAACCTACCTCTCTGCTGATTTGTGATAACAAAGGGAGGAAAAAAAGCTAAGAAATAATTTTGTTTTGCTTTTTGTTGTTATTGATTTTGATTTCTTTCCCATAAAGCTTTTCCTAAATGTTTTGCCTTTCTGAAAATCACCTCTCCCAGACCTTAACCCACCACAAGTCTTGCTTTTAAAAGGTCCCCTTAAAAATTTCTTAGGCCTCCCATTCACATGGAGCCAGCAGAATGGGAAGGGCTGGCATCTCGGTGAAGCACAGTCCCTCCCTCCTGCGATGGGACCCTGATGTACTGCCCTGACTTGGACCATCTGCTTGGTGTGACCGATCCCTTCTTTTTCATGATAGAGATATATAATATAGTCATCTGAAATGATGGTGGGTCATCCCTGGTGTTGCGGGAAATGTTCATTCCAAGTAATTCTCCCTGCTCTGTCAACAACGCACAGTGACTCTTCACAACAATAGGAAGTAATTAGGATTTGAAATTAATCAATTTCCCTGTTACCTCAAAGTGGACTTTTGCTTCTAGCCTTTGATAGAACTGCTTTATTATCAAGCTTCTGACTGTTCAATATAGCTAGTGTCTCAGATTGGATGCTGGCAGAGACCTATGAATTTTATTAATGATTGAATAACTAATGAGAAAATGCTGTAGACCTTGCAGATTTTTAAATTAATCACACTTACCTTAGAAGACTTCTGCCCTCTTTTTCTGCCTGCAGATAGAATATACTTCAGCTGAGACATTTTCCTACTGATTTGATTTCTATGGGATTTTTTTTCTGCTGCTCTGGAAATCAATTACTTGGATGACATAATAGGTCCCCATTAATCTGTATGGAGCACAGTACAATCTGTTTCATTTCAAGCCAAGGAAGCCCAATTGATGTAAATTATAGAGTCACTCAGTTTGTTGCTATTTATAAAATTAGTCACCTGCAGCATCATCCTGGATGAAGTCCAGTGGATGAAACAATGTTGGAACAGTCCTAGCATTACTTAAAATATATAGGACATGGTGATTCCCTTTTGTGTCTGGAAGTTGCACATCTTTTACTTTAAGGATTGGAAGTTCCTTTCCTTTCATTCTGAACCAAATATAAAAAGACAATAAAAGCATTTTAAAAATTAGATATTTTGTTTCCCCAGCAAAATTTTATATCTCTCTGTTCCTCTCAGTTATTGAAAATGACAAAAATGCAATTAGAAGCTTGGAAGATGAATATCGAAATTTTGCAGGCCTTAAGGATTAGAAGAAAAGCAATTCTACTTTTTCTTTTGTTGTCAAAAGTCTGTCTAACTTATCATCCAAGTTATACAAACAAAGAAAAAACATCCTCAGAAAGTGGTGGGATTAATCTACTGTATGACTTCTGTTTACCCAGAGTAATCATGACTTATGTTTCTATGTTGTTTTGTAAGCAAAAAAAGTTATGACTTTCTCCCACCTAATTTTCTGTAGACAAGATGAAAGAGAGAAAGATTTTGCTGTTTTCTATTACTCATGATGACTATTACATTAGTAGTTTTGTTTTTCTAAAGAGACTGTACACAGTGCTATCACGTCGAGATCTGCTGTAGCATTAATAGTAACAAGCCAATGTAAAGCTAGATTAATTCTCATTCGGTGATGTCAAATTTACATTCATATCTGTGAAAACAGAATTTGCCCACCATGCTTCTCACGTAACACAGAAGTTCTTTTCCTTTTAAGAGTTATTTGACCTTATAAGGCAGAAGATGCTTTGTGCCACTAACAGGTGCCACTTTTACTGGGCATGAATCACTTAAGCAATGCCATGCTAAAGCTGTTAACATTAAGAGGGTTTGTCAGCTGCTTTAGTTCAAAGCAATGCAGCTTAAATGTCAAATGTGTATGTATGTATATGTATATATTTTTATACATATACATGCACATCCATAATTTAGAAACAAGTATTTAGAAGCAGCTTACTGTAGCCTTGCACAACACAGAACTGAAAAGTGAATTGATGATGCAGACATTGCTGGACTTCTTTTAATGAACTTATTTAATGCATGGATGATTCTCAGTGTCAGAATGTGATTGTAAGGGTTTGGGATATATTCAGCTGATTCCTGGCAAAAAAGCATTGATTCTCATTTGACTTAGTGTTACTACTCACTGTGAACAGGCAATACCTCCTGTCAAGAAAAAGGGGGTTCTGCTGGAGGAAGTTACTTTATCATTAATTTTGATTAAATGACTTATATCCTAAAAATCCCGGATCTGATAATGGAATGCCAACAGTCAACAAGTGTTCATAGAAGTCTGAAATATGATGATGAGCTGACACCATTTTGATTGGGACCATAATTTATGCACTCTCTCATTGCTGATCTAGTCCAAGACCCTTTCTCCAACTGTGGCTGGTGCCACTAGTTGGAATTGACTAATCGATGGAGTTTTGGTTCATGCTTGAGCCACAAAAAATAAAGAGGTTAAAAATTCAGGCAAGATAAAGTCAAAGCAATATTCTCAGTGGAACAAAGAAGCAACAAAGAAGATCAAAAAAGTATGACTAATTTTTATTTTGCATTTGCCTGAAATATTTCAGGGAACCTAAAATGAAATTCTGTGCTTTGTTGTCAGGTTATTTGGCCTTTTCATATAAAAAATAGACAGCATTTTAAAAATAAAATTTCAAAACAAAATGGTGAAATTGTTCTTTGGCTAATACCCGAACTAAAGGAATTTCTGAAACAATTAGTTGTATTAAAAATTCAGACCAATTAAGCAATGTTATATTCTAATAAACATGTATCCAATTGTGTATCAAATCTGCAAATCATTCCAAAGTAATTTTCTGTGTGCAAATTATGCAATTTGTTTGTTTGTTTGTTTTTACCCATCTTTATTAATATTTCCAAAAGGGCAGGTATAGAATTATCTGACCATGGAGAGAGCTTTTTCTTAGCTCTCATTTTCCAGATATTGGTTTATCTCCAGAAATATTAAAAATTGTCCCTTGTTTTGTGTCTTTCTCTTTTAGACCTTCAGGTTTTTAGCTACTTGTAAACCCCTCCTGCTTTGAGCAGGAGATTGGACTAGAGACCTCCTGAGGTCCCTTCTGACCTGAACAGTGTTATGATTCTATCTGTATGATCAATACTTGTAAATACCTTTTTAAAGCTCCCTTTTTCTGGAGTATGCCATCTTCTTCACTATTGAGGGAATAAGACAGAAATATTTCACTCATCCCAATAAATGGTCTTCACAACCCAAATTCTTCACTTATATACAGAACTAACATATCATATAGCAACAGAAGTTAATTTATCAGTGTGCGTGAACTCAGAGGTGTCAGGCTACCATGAGAAGCAAGAAAATTGTTCATCTTACTGGCCTATTCTCTCAACTTTAGGTTTATCCAGCAGGGACATCAGTGTAGTTTGAAGATTCACACACTTGAGATAACAGCAACAATTCCAGTGAAGAGCCACCAATTTTTGCTGTGGGTGCCATCATCTGTGTTCCTCAACATCTCCCTAAAGTAGTTAGCAAAACCATTCTGCTCTACTCATGTTAGTAGGAGTGAGAGAGAGAGTGAAGGGGACATCTCATCTGTTTCGTATCACTTTTAAGAAGGAGGTGTCAGTTTGTCTCCACTGCCCAGAAAGAGCCTGCATAGTTACTGTAGCCCAGGCAACTAACTCTTACGTTGCCAAACTTAGGTTGTGTGGGTCTCATCCTCCATTACTATTGTGAAGATAAAATTGGAAATCTGGAGCTTAAAGCTTTCATTGAACATCACCAAAATCTTGGACCCTTAACACCCATAAAATATTTTTGTAAAATCTCCCTGATTAAGGCATCTTTGAGACACTTAACCTAATACAAGATGACAATCAAAATCTCTACTCTAGAATGGCCATAGACAGTGACCTCCAAAGCTTTCCAGATATCTTTAAAGATTTTATTTCTATTAGCATTTTCAAGGTGTAACTGAGGTGAAATTATAAAGTTTTAAATCTTCCTTAACCAAAGGAAATAAAATGTTTTCAGGTTATCACAATTTAAATACTGGTGTGATAGACACCTAGTTTTACTGCTAAGTGCATATTTCTTTGCCTGTGAAGACATTAAAGTGCATCTATTGCTAATTCTACTAAGAAGGGGAAAATTAGTGCCTATTCATCAGAAGAGTGAAAAAAAAAAAAGAAAGGATGAGGGAATTAAATCAATCAGTTTAACTTCAATTCACAGAATAAATCTGGAACAGTCTGCAGCGCCTAGAAAACAACAGGGAGAGGAGCAGAAGCCAGCATAGATTTGCCAAGAACAAATCAGAGCAAATGAAACTCACTCTTTCAGTGACCAGGTAACAGGTCTTGTGGATAGATGAGAAGCAGAAGAACTCATGTACCTTTACTCAAGCAAAGTTTTTGACACAGTCTCAGTTGGTATTCTCAAATCCAAGCTAAGGAAAACATGGCCTTTATTCTGTGGGCACAAAATTGATTAGATAACCACACCATAGAGAAGTTAATAAAGTCTAATTATGCTCAGGGTTCTGTGGGGGGTCTGTCTTAGATCTGCTTCTGTTCAAGGTTTTCATTAGCAAAACAGATGGTGGAATAGTCAGAATGCTCATTAGTTTTGCATATGACACAGTGCTAGGAAGGACCCCAAATGTGTTGGAGGATAACAGTAAAAATAAAAATCTGGAGAAATGGACTGGAAATATAGGATATAACTCACCCTAGACAAGGGATGAAGGCAAGGGTAAGAAACAAGGGCAAGATACTGAAGGAAAAATCAATGATACAAATTCAGGATGGTGAACATTAGGAAGCAAGTTCTTCAAAAAGATCTTAAGATTATAGTGGATCACAACTTGGGTCTGAATCAACAATGTTAGACTCTTTTGAAAAGACAAATATTCTACTCATGGTATACAAAGAGAAATATAACCTACAAGGTGCACATTATGATCAGAGGTTGTAGAAGCCATGAGCTAGGAGGTCAGATTGGAAGAATGGATGCTATCAAGCCTTCCTGTTGTTGCAAAAGGGAAACAATACTGTTCTCTGTATCCATAACGAATGGGACAAGAAGTAAGGTGATTAAATTGACACAAGAAAGATTAACATAATTAGAAATGTTTTCTAATAATAAAACTAATTGAGCATGGGAACACATAGATTGGTAAGACTGGATACTCTGTCACTGGAAGTCTTTAATGAAAGTTTAGTTATACATCTTTCAGAAATAACATCAATATTGCTAATCCTCTGTAGAGTGTTGGGATGGACCAAATTGGTTTGTGTTTTTGAGTCGGCTGGGAGGCCACAGCACAGTAGGTAAACTAAGGACTGTTTTATTCTCATGTGCATTACTGTAAATCTGAATTTTACTTATCTAATAAGTCAGTACTGGATATTAGTGCATCATTTCAGTAAGGGTGGACACTTATATTTTAGTGTAGTTCCTTTCAGAAATTCTGCTTTTGCTTAATTGGGATAGAACAGAAGTCGGACATTATAACTTACCTCAGTAGCAGCAGCTGCCCATCACTGCTAGTTCTTGACTCTTCTCTTAGAAGTGGTTTTCCATAAGTATAGGTATTATCACTGGTGCATACTTCTGTGTGTGATGTATTGGTTCTTATATTTATTCTAATTGTTTGTGCAGCATCCAAATATGGTGGCCAAAGAACAAGAGTAATTAAAAAAAATGTAATTGTATGAACACTGGCGTTTATAGCTATATGTAACCACAAAGATATTGGCAAAAAATTGGTAAGAATTTTATCTCTGTTAGGCTGGAATGTGCATAAGTGACTTTGATGACTTTAGAGACATTTAGAGGCATTATAATGCCACTCTGTTCTGTATTTGCATCATATTTCTCCCTGTAACAACCTTGTTCCATGGGGTCCAGGACTAATGAAATCACAGGCTTGTGTCTTGTAGCCCGTCACCTTTTAAACCAAATTAATGCTAAGGTTGCAGTGGAAGCTTGTGCTCTGTCTTTCACTTGGTAAAGGACCTTGACTGAAAAAGCAGGTTCTCGAGAGCCCCATAGGGCATGCTGCCTGACTGAGGCTTTCCCAAAGTTGGGGCATCCAGAAAGTTTTCCTTTGTTGGGGTCCCCTTGTGTCTAACAGAGGGCAAACTCATGCTGCAGCCTTTCCCTCAGTGGGGTGTTATCTAAACTCCTCACTCAGTCAGGCCTTTTGTTTTTTTCTGTCTTGAACCTCACAGGACGGGGTGTACAAGTCAAGTATATACCAGAATGTATTAAGGATTTCTCTGTATTATTATCAGACTGCAACCTTCCCAGCACTACAATAGCCTTAGTTTCCCCCAAACCATCTATACCACCTTGTCAAAATACACTCAACACCTCATTTCTGTTCCTATATGGATTAACCTCAGTTCTCTCTCTTTTCCTTTATTCCCCATCATAATACTCCTTATTCCTTCCTGTATTCCCTACCTACATTTGTTTAGCCTGGAGGCTGGCCAAGAGATGATATCTGCTATGGCTAGTCCAGACCCATGTGCTTGTGAAATGGTCAGGCTGATGCTTCCCTTGCCTGGGTAAACGCCTGGTGCCTTCTCCCTAAGAATCTGCGACACAGTTTTAGCTACAGAGCTAGCCCACGAGCTGTGTGCACTGATTATCATAGCCACGTCTGCAGGTAAGCCTTCCTTTGCCAAGCTGGGAGAAGTTGGTCAGGGCCTGAGAAGTTTCTTGGATTGGACTGGCAGACAGACATCCCCTTCCTTGAGACTGATTGCAAAAGAAATCTTTCATTGGCGAAAACAGGCCAAGTTTTCTCCCCACCATCTCCCCAGCTTTTTACATAAAACTATTTAATCTGCTAGCTGTAAATCACACAAAGAACCTAGTAGCAACCCTTCCTATTCTCCACACATATCTGTATTTGCCATGTCTGTACTGCTGTACATCTTAATAAATAGGCAGTACCTCTGCTGGGTAAGGCAAGAAGTCTCCTTCCACCTACGACAAGGAGCGGAAAAGGAAATATAGAAACAAAATCTGGGATTAAAGGAGACAGCAAAAATCACCTCCAAAATTTGATTAAATGGAAGCATCTGAAGGCTCATTAGCAGTTTTACTGAATTTAAGGCGGGTATTTTTCTACCAATGAGAACAAATTGTAGATCAAATTACTTTGGTCGAGTTTGAATTAAAAAAAAAAAAAGAAAAGAAAACAAAAAATATGTTTTATACCTTGTTCACCTGATGTCTATTATTTAACGAGTCATATGCCTTTCATTTATAAACAGAAATGTTCTTAGAATTTGAGAGACAGAAAAATATTTTGTGCACAACTACTTTTGGAAGAAAAGCACTCTTGACTAAAAATATATCCTGAGCATTGTCTGAGAAATAGACTAACCCAAGGCAGTATAATTTGCTTTAGCATTAGCTACAGAACTCTTTCAGTTTACCTCTCTTGGCACATAAACTAGGGATCATTGTGCTATAGAAACGGGAAGGGGCTAGAGTGCCTCTTCTTTTATCTGCAAATTTCTGCCGTCCTATTTGTGAGTGTTTCCTGGTCCCTTTTCCTCATCTGGATCCCATGAGCTTCTTTTAATCAATGGGTATGTGAGAGGCCGTGGTGCTGTGCTATGTGTGTGTATCGTATTCGGTTCTTGCAAGGGGTCAGTCAGGTGTGTGGAGCTCACAGTCATGGAGCACTAGTTCAGCATAAAATTTTCTGACAGACTTTGGTGTAATCTGAAGTCAAAAGAAATTTATTGTAAATCCTTTAATCTCTGAAGCACAAATTGTCTCAAAATATCGCTTGGCCTTCACCTAAGAAGGTGAAAACAAATTCCCATGATGTGTCATTTTTACATACAGAAAGCATGTAAAATAATCTCAGCCCCAGCTTTCAAGCAAAGTAGTTCCAATGAAATGCAGATTGGATCAACTGCTTTTCAGTATGCATGTTAAGACCAAAAAAGGATCTTTGCCCAAATAATGTTATGAACAAGCAAAAAGCTGCCCAGTTTTAACTTTTTTTCCCCCAGAAATTTATTGATGGAAACTATTCTAGATATCATTAATATTAATTATATATGATTAATAATTTAATATTTGGGCCTGAAATATTTGCATCTTTTGCCCAGATGAGAAGAAGGATTTTGCTATTTCCTGCCAGGAGCTCTGTATGTGAATTCAAGAACAAGCAGTTCATCCCATGACATTTCCTTATGCTCAAACAGACAAGGTGACACATAAAGCCCAGGGGCAAAGGGAAACCTGATAGCTATATAGCTGAGCTGCAGTCGGAAGTGGTGAATTCCCTGGACCACAGGGAAAGCTTCCTGTTCTTTGTAGATGAGCCTATTATTGGAATACACTTGCCTGCAGTTAATCCTCAAAGTAATTAAAAGGAAAGGAAGCAATTAAATCACTGAAAAGGAATTGCATCTGGTTCAGAGGGAAAAATCCAGGCCTAGGAAGTATTTCAGTGATAGCTGGATGTACTCAGTGTAAACAGGTATCTTCCTGTTTGCACAGATGATTAACATTTATATGCTAAGAATATCTTGTGGTAATCAAACAAGGTTGCAAAGCTGAAGTTCTCATTATTGTGGCCTATGAAGTACCAAGCAGAGAAATGTTGATATATATTTTTCCTATGATGGGATAAAATTAAAAACCTTGCCCCATAGCCTCATCTTGCATAAATTAGCCTGGCACCTTGAAAGCTAGTAAAGCAATATACATTTACATCTGTTGAGAACCTAGCTCAGCATTTCAGTAAGCACATCCCAGAGAAGGAAGACCACAAAAATGAAAGCAAGGGACATGATTCATACAAGTCTCCAAAGAGAAGATTAACCAAGTTTAGAAGGAGCTTGGAGTGAGTCCTTAAAATGAAGTGTCAGGGCTATGCAAAGCAAGACAGTATGTTTTAAAGATTGACAGAAATCTTTGAATAAATACAATTTTAAATGTGTTGAAAGCACTGATCGCTTTAGAATTCTCTTTTATGCTTGTTGGTTAAATTTACTAATTACTGCATGATAGCAAATATCACTGTATTTTTAAGGTGCATCTTTTGCTCAGCCTGTGACAAGGGAACCCATATATTGCTCCAGTCTACAGGTTAATTGATGGAAAGCCATAAGGAGGATCTTGGAGAGATGTACTCATCAAAGCTCTGACTGACACTTTTGTATTTTCAGTGCTAGAAAACAGGTAGTTAAAAAGCAACTACATAATTAAAAATCTATAGTAGATAATAAGGATTCTGTTGTATGAGCATAAGGAACTGTAAGAGATTCTCTTCTTTTCTTCGTCTTGCTTATGCCTTTTATTTTTCCTTTGCCCTGTTCCCACTGGCACACTCTGGTGTTATATAGGATCTCACTGTTTTCACTGTTGCTGTCACCTAAGAAGGTGGAAGCTGGGCTGGCTGAAGGCAAAAGGTGATGTCCTGATAATGAGTGAACGACTATAAGTAAGGTAGGATAAGCTGCCTGGCACACTAGCAGTGAATACTGGTAAATGATCTTTGCTATGGCTGAGCAAAAGGGAGTGATGCAGAAAAGAGAGCTGACATGGTTAAAACAACAGACTCAAAGCTATTCTTGTGGACAAAGACTAGCGTGAACAAGTTGGTAGTAGGAAGTAAGACCTGAGAGGATGAGGCTATGGATGAGAGTTGCAGGCCTTTAACTGGACAAAAAAGGTCATATCTGACAGGTGATCCAGTGGCAAAGATGCAACCTTTTTGCTCAGATAAAAATAAATATGAGCTGAGAAATGTACCTGGATTATTGATCTGAGACACAAGCATTTGCTGCTGGGGCAGGGAGATGGGAGTGAGGGTTCGGGGAGAGAACAGCAATACTGACTGATCTTTGGCAGCAAATGTTACATACAACCCTCTTCATTACTTAAAGTATTTCACTAGCTGGCAAGGAAAAAAATATCATTGTGTGTTACATATGAAGGACCAAACTTTACTTTTGAGTACACATTGGTGTGCTCCTGTTGTATTAGCCCAGATCCAAAACAGGCCCTTGCTGTAGCTAGATCTAGAACCTTCCTTTTTATCTTCTATCTGTCTTTACCTGGCTTCAGTCTCCTGCTCTCGGAGAATCAAATGAAAGATGTCAGTCAGCTACATTATCATTTCCTTCAAGGCCAGCCCTCCAAGCTATACATCTTGTCTAGAGAAGGGCAACAAGGCTGGTAAAGGGTCTGGAGAACAAGCCTTATGAGGAGCGGCTGAGGGAACTGGGGTTGTTTAGCCTGCAGAAAAGGAGTCTGAGGGGAGACCTTATTCCTCTCTACAACTACCTGAAAGGAGGTTGTAACCAGGTGGGTGTCAGTCTCTTCTCCCAAGTAACTAGCAATAGAATGAGAGGAAATGGCCTCAAGTTGTGTCAGGAGAGGTTTAGATTGGATATTAGGAAAAATTTCTTTACTGAAAGGGTGGTAAAGCATTGGAACAGGCTGGCCAGAGAGGTGGTGGAGTCACCATCCCTGGAGGAGTTCGAAAAAAGTGTAGATGTGGCACTTCAGGACATGGTTTATTAGGCGTGGAGGTGTTGGGTTGACGGTTGGACTAGATGATCTTAGAGGTCTTTTCCAACCTTAATGATTCTATGATTCTACGATCTTCATTGCTATAATACAGATAGTACAGTACTTGGATGCTTAGTTGCCCATAAACTACTGTCTACCTGTGTCAGACCTTAACAGAAATGAATTTTAATATTCAGATTGCATGATGTGGAATTTATTCAAACGGGACATATTAGTGTGTTAGGTAATTTAGTTGTGTGGTTGTCACTGTAAAATATTCATTTGCATTCTTAGACACTTGTCTGGTAGGACAAGTACAATTGAAGTTTGTGTGATACTTCCAGAAAGGTCTGATTTTTGATACTCACCTAAGAGTAGTCACTGGGGTTGACATTTTTGGTGTTCAACACTGCCATGGGCTGTTTTATTTTGTTTTCTATTCAGATGTTTGCAAAAGGGGGTATATCTGCAGAAAAACAGGTTCTTCAGCTCATGCCAGAAAGATTCTTTCTCAGCAGCATTAGGCTTCTTATATTTGAGGCAAGGACTAGCTATGGGGTAGCAGGCAACCTTTGTATCAAGAATCCACTTTCAGCTGTCTGTGATCTTTGCCAAGCTGGAAGGTTTCAGAAAAATTTCTGTTTGTTCAGTAGAGACTACTGAGACTTTAATGAACAAGCCCCATTCCTCCCCCATGCCATCTGCAGCAACATGCTAGAAATCGACTCAACTGCCAGAAAATTATGCTCCCTGTGTAAATGCAGGTACTGCAGCTGCCTACCATGGCTCAGTGGGATGCTGGCTATAAGGAAGAAGAAAGAGAGGGGGGAAGAGGAAACTGCAGGACTTGGCAGTTGGAAATCAACTGGGAGCATGGAGGAGGAATGGGGCCAGAAATAGGGAATATAATTTAAGACTACATCTCCATATGTACACATGAAGAACTGAATTAAAGTTGATCAGGCAGCCTTAATAGTGTAATTTCTCAGTTCCAGTGTCCCTTTCTATATAAGCTTGATGATCTTTTAGGCTTGGTTCTGCTGCCCACGCTTAGGCACTTGTTACTGTTTGCAATGGCCTGGACTATCTGCAGAGAGTTGACAGATATAACACAGGACCTGCAGATTTGTGCACTGCTAGAGCCAGGCAGGATACCCTGGAGTGTTTCACATGGTACTAGACACCTTTGTAAGGGCACATGAATTGGTCCCTCAATGCATTTTTTTGGGAGGTAATACACGTTCTCAGGGTGCTAAGTGCCATTTGTATTACTCAGAATCAACAAGCAAGGTTCCCCCCTTGCACTGAACTCCACTTCTGGCTCTGCTGCTCCAGCTCAGCATTTCTAAGCCGTCCTGGCATGGCTGAAGGAGGGCTGCAAACACCCATTATGGTTAATTCTTGCTGCTGCAATGAATTTAAGGGAACTGTTTCCAAGTTGACACAACTGAATACTACCTTAAGGTTACTCTAGTTTATGGTGGGACTATCAGTTTGGACCCTGGCTACTTAGTTTCCTTTCTTTCCTAGACTTGTTTAGAAACAAGCCTTTGATATCTCACTGGGAAAGGGACTGAGATTGTACCGTACCAGACTGAGATTGTACCATAGTGTAAGATGCTTTATGAATTTGTTTGAAGGGCAGAATTTGGCAATCAAAAATTTTTCTACATAGATTTTTGCATGTAGACCCCTTATAAATACCATCTGAATTTACCAGTCCCAAAGCTGTGTCAAATTTAGGTGTTGATTATATTCTAGTTGTTTATTCATGCAATATTTTCTTTCCTTTTCAACTCTTTTGGACTCCTGCATCACCTTGAGTATCTTCACTTCTACTGCAGCTGGAATGTTGCAAACAAACATCACCAAAACAATTTTGAAGTGAGTATGCAGCTGTTCTGCTAGGAGTGTTATACACTGTCCACAGGAACAAATACCACAAGGTTTTATCTGGAACTCTAAAAGACCAGCTAAAAGGCTTGTGCTGGGGGAGAATACAGGACTCAAGAAAGATTTAGGTCAATTATTCCTCTGTTCCAGTAGTGCTAGTCTTAGGGCTGAAATTGCGGATAACAGCGGGTAGCCTTCAGTGCTGTTAAACTTCGTTTAGTTTGGAGTGCTGTCAATAAAAGGCCAATTTCATTTACATTTTTGGCTATTTTTAACTTACTACACCTGAAGAATGACTTCCCAAAGGTGTGTAGAGAGCAGTTATCTCTGCAATATGCTATTCTGGCTACTGTGAAGAAGGAACAGGAACACATAAACTGCCAATTGGTTTGCTGTGATTTTGATGACTGTAGAGTTTGTCTTACTTTATGGCAGGAGATACTGTGGCCATGCTGCCACTCTGCCGTGTGTGGAAGGCAGAACTTTGGAAATGTTGAAGGTTCCTTGCTTAGTCTCTTTGAGACTAAATAAAGAAAACAAAACTGTATTTAAAACTGCCTCAAAACTGTGGCAACAATTAAGTAATAGAAGCTGGATCAATATATCAGTGACACTGCAAAATCCTTGCCTCTTCTCTCTGCATCCTGCAATGAATGAAATTCTTGCAGCGTAAAGGCGTGGAAAACTCATGATTTAAGCTTGTTTTTTTCCACAAGTGTCATGTAACACTTTGAAGAACATGGTGCAGCTGCTAGGCAAGTAGGCTAAAGCTACAGGACTAGTGAGTACAAGAGTGAATGCATCAAGCAAGCAAAACAGGGCAAGCTGCGGTATTTCATGCCCTTATAAATCAGAATGCCTGCTCAGCCTTTGCTTTGTGGTATAGGGGAGGATATGATGCATAGCAACGAACAAATTACCTAGTGAAGCTACAATATTTTTTAATTAAGTTCTTTCCCTATCTATCTATCAATCATATTTTATCTCCCTTCACAAGAGTTTAAAATTAACAAAAATGAGATGTTTTGTGATGTCATTTGTATAAAAATTCAACAGTGTTGCCACAGATAAAGCTAGGCAAGAATAAAGAGAGGTGCTGGTACACTAGGTGCACTGTAACCCTACATGGAAAGAAGAGCAAGGCACAGCAGGGTTACCTTCGGCTTGTTGAAGAAGGATCCCAGGGAAAGATACAATTGGAAAACAAAAAAAATCATTCATACACATTTGAAGATTGAAAAGTGTGTTAACCAAATAGAGGAAAAAGGTCCTCCTTTCCCAGACTGTCTGGTAAAATGAGATGCCCCTTGTAGGGGTCCTTTAAGTCCCAGGGCTGGTGTGACTGCACAAGCCACACCGTGCAGAGTCAAGCCTGGTGATGACATAACCTACCAGCTGGAGGGGACTTCCCCGAAGGAGCCCATGTCATTGCTCACTTCTCAAAACACTCCAGAGGCTTTCAAGGACTTCTGGAAACTGGATATAGCCAAGAGCAGCTGTTGTAACAGGTGTGCTGTTCAGTGATCCCTCAGGGTTAGATCCACAAGGGAGTGAAAGCTCCACTAACTCTGGCTTTTAGGAGCCAGCTTGGGAATCTGTGATCCTCACATCCTTTTTTTTTCAGCTGTCACCTATGTTTGGAGGTGTTTAAAGCCCATTCGAGCCTCAGACTTGGGTAGGCAGAGGCGGCTGGCTTGTCCCACCAACACAAGACCTGAATCATGATTTCCTTCTTGGTGAAGGCTGCAAGTGGCCAGGGGATGGCTCCTGCTTCGGTCCTTGCCCCAGCAAACGTTTCACTGCACCGCGCAGGCTGAAACAGCCTCAAGATGGGAGGTATCCACTGCAGCTTCTCCTCTCGGGTGGCCTGGAGCAAGGTGGACAGCCTCCTCTACCATGTGGCAGCAGCTCGGTGGCTCTCAGATGAGAGAAGGGGGTCAATCCCAGCATGAGCGCAGCAATCACAGCATACCATCGTCGATACAGAGCTACTGACGGCAGCAGGGACAAGGCACACCTCCAGTCCAGTGGATCACACAGTGGAAGTATGATGCATTAACTGTGAAATATGTCTTTTGGTGATTCATACTATAAATTAAAGGTTATCCTAATTCTTTTCAGTACAAAATGTACTTTATAGAGTTATTCTCTTGGTATGAATCACCGAACCAGTCCTCCCTCTAGATTAGCAACAGAGACTAAACTACAACTGGTCAGGAAAAAGAATATAACTTAACCTCTCTGCTCATTTTGAATTAGGTAATATATTCTGTTTAAGATAATATTTTCAAGGGAACCAAGTCTCCAAAAATTGAATTCAGGCACCCCTAAACACAGACTTTCAAGCTTGCTGTCCAGCATGGATCTCTCATTTGGCCAGGCAGTTCTCGGTGTTGTCCCAGCCTGCCCTGGGGTGGTGGGGGACTGGCTGCGTGAGGAGCAGCTAACTAGAGGGAACCAGGGGCTCAGCCGCCTTTCAGAGCCATTCTGTGGGGGAGTGGGGAGCCAAAAGCCTTGGAAGTGCCACTGTTGCAGGAAGAAGTCAGATGGGCAATGTGGGGAAAAAAAAGGCAGGGCATCCAGAGCCAAGACGTCCCTGGCATCCAGCTGGGGCACCTGGGGAAGCAGGCAGGGAGAGGCAGAGAGGTGAGTGAGTGTGGCAGATCTTCTCCTAGGCTGCCTTGTTTTGGTCAAAAGCTTTGACAGAACTGCATATTCCTGCAGAAAACTGAATATGCAGCTTTTTCCAAGGGAAATGTTTCAACTAGTCTTCTTTAATTTATTGATTTTTGGATCCTGGAGGCTTACAGCCTTAAATACAATGGTAGAAGCCTTTGCTTACAGGTATGATCTTCACCTCATTCACAACTCTAGCAGTGTGTTGTCCCTGAATGTTTAGGTTAGGTTTGAGGTTTGGAGCATGGGGACAGAGCAAGACCTCTTGATTTGAACTTGAAAGCAAAGGATGAGAGGAAAAGTGGGACGAAGAACAACTCACACACCAAACTGAGCATGAATGGTATAGTTACGCTATAGTTGAGCTGTTTTTAACAGCAAGGTCTACTGAACCCTACCAAACTAGCTGCAGCCCATCCCTGCACAGTTCAACCCCTGGAGAAGGATTTGACTCTCACTGCTGCAGTGTATTACACAACTGCATACTTATCAGCCATTCGAACAGCGATGAGCCCTGGAATCTATTCCTGGCTCAAGGTGAGGGGCTGTGTATGAGGAAGAGAATAGTTTAAAAAGATGAGGATATCTATAATAGTTTAGTCACCCCATAAGACACTGTCAGGCACTAGATAAGATTACAAAGAGTTAAATGTGACCTGGAGATGGTCTGCAGTAACAGGAAAGCCATGGACAGGATGTTCTCTAAGTTCATTTTAAAACTTCTGATTTTCCCTAGCCTTTTTTTGTTAAGGTTCATGAGTTCAGTCAATGATAAGGAAAATGAATTCTGAAAGTTTTCAGGGGAAATGAGAGGAATAGGCACAAGTTTTGGCCTGGGCAATGTTTTTTCTAAAAATATATACAGATCGAAGTAGCCAAGCTCTACCACTGTATAAGCACAAGAGGAGAAACAATGTAGTTTAAGAACAGTAACCAGATACTTTTAGCATCTTCTAGAGAAAAAAAAAAAAGACACAATTTATTAAAAATTTGCCAAAAGTGCCAAATTTCAACTCTTTTTCTTTCTGCTATGTCCAAAACATTCAAGTTTTTATCAGACTACCAGAATAATTTGAAAATGTTCAGGATTTATAAACTGAGTTAGAATTTGCAATAGCAAGAAGATTTTTACTCAGGGAAAGTTTAAAGAACCGATGAAAACTAAATTACTGCCACTGAACCATAACTTAAAGCAAGAGGAAAGGAACTAAACTATTAAATGCACCAGAAATAAATGACAAGCTTTTTCTTCAGTGAGTTTATTGTTCCTTGTACTTGGGATACTACATATAAAATAGTGGTTATTACAAGCAGCTGCTATCTCTAACTGCCCTATTATTAGCACTTACTGCTCTCAAAAGTCTTAACTAATTTACATTTTTATCAGAAAATAACACAGTACTTTTCTTTCTAAAAGTGGATCTACTCCACTCTTTATCAGTCTTACTCTTCAGCTTTCTAAGCGTAGTTCTTAAATCAATGTCGTAATTTTATGGCTTTCTACTGAACTCCTTCTGCCCACAAAAGTATTCTAAAAATGTTTTTCAAATTCAAAACCAGTCTTCTAGATGAGTTTTACACATAATCACTATTTTCAGAACATGTGTACACTTTTCAGAGTACTGCGTAAAGTTAATCTCACCTAAAGATGTGAGAAGGCAGGTAGCTCTTACTATAAAAAAGTGCCTAGGTGGGCAAGTACTATCTTCAGTTTTATGACTTTAGGTTTGAAGATATCTTATTATATTTCAAATGAAATGCAGATAAATAGAGAAGAAAAACAATTTAAAAACTTCCGAACAAAGTAAAATAACAAGAAATAAAAGAATTAGCTTACTGTACATGTTAAATTTTTCTATGGCTAGAAAAAGCTTTTCTGCATAAAAATTCTTGAATTGTTTATATTCATAAGTCATTCACATTTATATTTGCAGCCTTACTGATGTATGCTTGTTAGGTTTGAGATCAGTATGCAAACCATAAAACTTGAAACGCCAAATTGCATTGCTCTCCAAAGCATGTTAGGCTACTATTGCACAGTATTGTGACTGTGAGGAGATGTTGAGATGCTCATATCAACACATATCATAATACATGGGTATACTGAGGGTAGGAGATGTAGATGAAGAATTGATTGACCCTCAGAGAAGAATTTATATTCCCTGGTCTCTTTTAATGTGTGTGATTCTGAGAATTTTCCCCACCTGTCCTTCTGTTCTGAAAAAAGAAATGTTCATGGAACTGATCAGCAGATGCTTCATTATTGTTAAACCACTGGCAGAATAGTAAGGATACCATGTGACTGCTACCTCTCTGAACAATTTCTTGCTTTGCTTGATTTCTTCTTCTTTCAGGTTTAAAGCTGCTTCAGGCAAAGCAAAATAACAGAGTTGGCATGTTCTATACGTGTAAGATGAATATTGCTTTTATTATATTGTTGGTTTCATGAGGTTTATTCAAAATTCATGTAGTGGTAAACATTGTTTTTCACTGCTGTTTCATTTTCATAACCTGATCTGTCCTCCGTGAACAGCATGAAAGCTATACTACATCCAGTCACGTATTTTCATACATTTATTTCATGTAAAAGTGTCATTATATTGCTGCACGTGGTCTTTAGCTCAAATAGATAAATAGATATTTTTGTATTGTGAAAAAATACAAAAGGGTAAGTTTCTATGTTTTTTTCTTTGCACAGGTATTATAGGTCCAATGGATGATCTATATCTCATCATTTTGATGAGATATTTTATATTTTAATATTTTAACTAGTGAAATAGAAATAAATAATTATTTTAAGAAAACGTTATATTGTGAATATTTCTCCTAGATTTCTCTCAAATGTGCAAGCATGGCCTCTGTATCTTCAGTTTTATTGTGCTATGGATCTACACACCTGCTGTGAAACACAAGCACATTTTCATGCTTTCAGAGAGGACTGGAATTTATATACCACCATCTGACAACCTAATAATTATCTTAGAAGTCATCGGGTTTGAGCTTTGCTTTACATTTTTCATTAGTATCCATTAAAACAGCAGGATAGATTTCTTGGCAAGACTGTAGCAGTTCCATCATTGGAGATCTCTTAGAACTTGCTAGACAAACATCTATTTTGAGCATCATAAAACAATTTAATCCTATTTTTGGACAGAGTGATGAATTAGATAACCCCTAGCACCACTTCCAATCCCATGATTAGATCATGTTTCCTGAAAAAGAGCATATAATATGATTTCTGGTACATGGAGATTCTCAGTCAGGCTGTGGATTGACCCTATTGACCAGATGGTCACTTCTCAGCAGAATGGCAGGGGGTGTGGAAAAAAAAAAAGGGTATTTATAGGTGGATGTTGAATAAAACCTTATGGGGAATATGATGAATAGCTGGGGAACGTAAGACATTCTGTCATCTGAGAATCCAAGAAACAACTCTATCCCAGCATGCAGTCTGAGATGCCTCAGTGAGATTAGAAAATGGTGAAAGAACAAATTTTAGCTGCTCGTTTGGGGTGGGATAAAAGAAATTTTAAGTGTGCAGAAACATAACTTTTGCCATTCTGGTCAATAGTTTGAAGAGGAAAAAAGCTACATGGTATTTACCATAGTGCTAAGGTCCTAGAGGTGAAAAATAACAATAATCAGAAAAGGCTGGAAAATTTGTTAGAATATTTGTTTGTCACCCCTTCTCTGTCAGCCTGTGAACACTGTAAACACTAAATGTTCTATAACATTTTAGAATTTCAAAACCCTTTATATGCATTAGAAATTACTGTCTGTGCTACAGCAGCACCTGGAGACTCTAAAGGAGCTTTGGCCTTTTGAAGGTAAATGTATACCTGCAACGCTCAGAAGCAGTGCATTTCCCACAGAGTTCAAATTCCAATCAGAAAAGCCAGGAAAGACATTCCTAGTTTGTGAGGGCTTTTTTGTGTTTTTGTTTGGTTTTGGTTTGGTTTGGTTTGGTTTTGAATTTGTAGAAAATAATGCAGAGAAAGAGTACATACGTTGCTTAAAAATCACACAGGAAACCTATGGTACGTATCAGAACTGAGTCCATCACTGCCAAAGGTCCTCTGTAGGCATAGAATCATTTCAATTGTAAGCAGACAGTAATTCTACAATCAGATCTACAAATGGATAAACTGTTTAGGAATCATCAAGAGTGGTTTTACATTTGTATGTTTGTTTGCGTACCCTGTTGTATGCATCTGAAACTGAGTTAGTGCTTATGCAATGTATGGTTATTTAGCACATTTGTCAGAATAGTATCAACAATGCAGTTTGTTGATGAGAAAAAAGCGAGTAATTCAAGTAGAAGGCTACTAGAGAGAGAAAAAAAATTCATGGTGATGGCTTAATAGATACGGAGGGGAGATTTCTGTTTCAAATGTCTTAAGTACAGTCTCTAGACAGTGCAGAATACTGAAGGAACTGCATTCCCAGCTTGGGAGGTTTGTCAGGAAGAAAATGAAGACCTGCTATCGTATTTTAGAAGGTAATTTTTTAAGTTAAAAACTTTATAAGATTAAACTGTGGGCACTCGACCATCCCATGTGAATCCATAATTCATCATTCTACAAGGTCATAAATCACCACGACATCAATAGATACCAGAAGACTTAGCTTGGATGACACAACTGGGAACAATATTAAATGATAAAAATAAAAGAAAGACCACATGGAGAACAGGGAAAAGCAACAAGACCTAAAGTGCTTCCTGTAGTCACACAACATGTCACAAATATTAGCCAAGGATTTTTGCATGTAGTCAAACCAACATAATCTGCTTGGTGAAGAGAGGAAGAAAGCCATATGAAGTAGCTGGAATAGGAAAAAGATGAAGTATGTCTCATATTTTGTGAATTAAATAAATACAAATTACATTTTTTTCACCTACATTCAGTATTAGAAAAATCAAACAATAAAATCCACACTATACACTAAGTTTATAGACAAAATGAAAAAGAAATTAAAAAACCCCTATTTTCATTCATCTGATGGAGTTATTAGTTATGCTGAACACGTTTTCTCAAATTGTAATAGAAATATCTTTTACTATCCATTGTCTGCCTTGTAAAATGTTTTGTTTGCAGATAAATGAGTGTATATACACTCCAAATAGGAAGGTTTATTTTTAAGAAATCTGGCTGATCATTACCTTATTGTTATGCCACTCATTTATTAGAAATTGGCTTCGGTTCTTTAGTATTATTTATCTAAGGAAATTAGCACAATGAATATAATTTTTACAAATCTCTACCTGAAGGAAAAAAATTGCTGGAATTGGTTAAAATTATGGGAGAAAGCTTATTTCCTATTATATTTAACACTTTTTATTTACACTAGTGCCTTATATCACTTCCACAGACATGTTAGCTTCCTTTCTGGTAAATTATATTTGAGTTTGCTCTATAGACAGTGCTCCTGGCAGTTGCCAGGCACAGAAAGTTGTGGAAACCAAAGTTATGTGCTTGTTCACTGTTCAAGGATAGGGTTCCTGAAGCAGATCTGACCTGGACTGGAGCATGGGACTATTTATATCTTGATGCCTACTGGGCTCCCAGTTGAGAATTCCTGCCTGGCTGCCAATCCATGGGTTACATTTTCCAGCCAGTCTCCACTGTGACTGAGACCTTCCCAATTGCTCTGTCAGTTATGGTGGGAGTCAAATTACGCAAACATGGCAGAAAGACTAAGCGCAGTGGAGAGGAAGGTGGAAACATTGGCTGTGGAAGGGACAGGGTCTGTCCAGCTGGAGGGACTCATCAAAGGGAGCTTGGGTTTAGCAACGACTTTGGTTGACGGGATAGATTTGCGAAGAACAAAAAAACTCCATGTTATGGTTAGAGAAAAGTGCCTTCACTCTTCTTGGCCAGTGGGAAAAAATCCTCTGAACAAACCTACTTGCATCTCTTCACTCAGCAGAGATATCCCCATCCACTACTGCTTGCCACCAAAGGTTTCTTTTGGATAAAGTCTGCATTGGTGTTTGACCAAGGCAAACAGAAAAGGAGACTCAGAAGTCCTACTCATTCCTGCCTCTGACCCTCCCTCTTGAGGCTCTCAAGAACCCTGAACCAACTGCCAAACTTAAAAAAAAAAGTCAAATTATTACGCATTGGAATATTTTTCAGGTACTGTTACCTATGCTGAGGGTTAAGGAGAGGGGATGTGACAGAATAAAAGCAAAACAAAATGAAACAATGCCCCCACACCTGCAATTTAGTAATTAGAGTGCCTAGCCTTTAGGCACCTATCTCCTGAAAGAGGATGGACGCACAGGGTTTAGTACCTCACCTCCACGTGCAGCGTGTGCAGGGGGTTGTGAGCCTTGGCATGAAACCTTTTATTGGAACTGAGGGACACCCCAGGCTACATAGCAGAGAAACAGCAAGCTGTCAGGTGAATCTGAGATGTTGCTGGTTCGTGCATGGGGCAGAGAAGCAAGGAGTGCTCTGTCCCCTTGATGCCTAGGGCCTGTAACCTCCTTGGAGGGAGGGAAGCTGACTCGTCTTCCAGAGAAGGGAGTGCTGTCTGCACTGAGCAGCAAAGGTGGCAGGGGAGCTGCTATTGCTGTGTAACGACATTGTGGCATAGTGGAAAGGTGAAGCCCCTCATCTATCCCCCCCCCCTCCGCCCCCAACATGAGGGAACTGCAAATCAGCAATTTTTGCTGCAGGAAGAGTGCCTTTACTGCAAACCTAGAGACAGGAAATGGCATTTTCTGTCACTCCCACTGATGTGCAATTGTGTAATAACAAATATATGAGAGGGGACAGAAAAAAAAAAAGAAAGAAAGTAGAGTGAGTAGGCTCACCAGCTGCACAGAGAGCACTGGCCATGCCAGCACATCCTCTCAGGGCAGCTGGGACATCTGGGGAGGAGAAAGCATGTCTCTCTCCTGTTTTCAGGTCCTAACTGCATTAAACTGTGGAGAGAACATGAGGTTGCATGCGTGGGTTTCCCGACTGCCTCATGGGGCTAGAAGTTGGGTGCTACCCTTGTCCTCATCCACATGCAAAGCTAAGAAGATTTGTCAGAACCTGTCTTTCATGCAAGAACTTCACAGTCAGGGCACTCACTGAGGAAACAGAAGTTTTCATTGCATCTTCTTTGATTCAAAATCATATTTCCCATCTCAGAGGTAAGTTTCCTGAATGCTGAGGTGTGAAGGGGAAGAGATACCCTTCACATCCTTAGCTGAAATGTACTGGTGAGTGAAACCATATTCGAGGCTTACTGTGGGAAAAAGAGGAGATGAAGAGGGTCGTGTCATTTGAGCACCCAGTTTCAGGTCTCAGTTTAGAAAAGTGATGTCCTGGGCTACAATCTTCCATGCCAAAGAACAATTTCTGTGGTTTATATTAAAGAAAAACTGTTCCAGCATCAGAGACACCAAAACTCTACATTTCGTCATCCTAAGCAACTGTCTTAATATTAGACTAGAACATTTTCTTTCTCCTATTGTTTTTTCTTCTCCTTCTGACTCAGCAAACTCCTTCTATACAGTGGCACAGCTTGGATGGAGAGAAATGGGAGAGAGAAGATGGAGAGAAGGGTCAGTGACAAAGATTATAATTTTCTCTCTGCAGCAGACTGTGTTCCCACAGTTGAGGCATTATTCTCAGATACAGCTTGCCTGGATCTCAAGACTGAATTGAACCACAGGTCCTTCTGCCTCGGTGAAAACCTCCTAGTGTGAGGCTATTAAAGAAAGGGACATTTGTTCTCCTGCATCTTGTGCAAAAAAGAGTGGCTCCCACTATGTCTTGGAAGGAGTTGTTTCCCATTAGATTGTTTTAGGAACACTCCAACAGAGACTCCCAGAATAGACTTCTTGTTAAATAGTGAATATTAAGTAGAGGAAGCATGCTAAGTAAAGGAAGTACGCTAAGTAGAGGAAGGCCTAGTTTCTGAACTGGGCTTAGGCATGACCTGCAGACACCTGCCAAGCCTGAGGGTGTTTTAGACCTGCACAAGTTTTATTCTCTTCCTCCTTCACTTCTCAAAGTAGAGTTATGCCCAGTAACATCTTTTAAATTCTTGAACATTTCCAAATGCTAGAAACTTAGCATTCTGGGCTAGTCGGGGCTTCTTTGCTTTGTTTTCATGTCCAGATACCTTCTATTGAACCTTTGGTCTCACTTCTGCCTCTGGTTTGTTGTTTATTATTTGCCCCTCAAATTCAGATGAGACCAGATTCCTGACAGCCTGCTCAGAAGGAAGGTGAGGTTTCAGCTTTGGCTGCACTTAAGCCAAAGTGTAGCCTGATTTTCCCCGGGGTTAGGACATACAAGAATAGGAATTGTCAGGATTGCAATTATGGCTGCAAGTGCCTAACTCCTCTTTAAAGCCCCTACTCGGCTGCTGTAAGGTTGAAATCAATAAACTAAAGCCACGAGCTTCTGAGATAGATATGAAAAGTGTGAGGTAAGGAGTTAAAGTAAGTGTCGTATTCGTGGTTCATTTTCGTAAGGGGGTAGGCATTCATTCATGCTGGAAACCTTTGTACTGGGAATGTATGAAGTCTTTAATTAAAGTTTATTAAAATGGTAATTTTGAACTCTGATAGTTTAGAATAACAATTTTTTTTTCTCCTCACTCCACATCTGAAAACCTTTAAACTACTTCAGTGGACTGCAACCTAAGTAATCCTGCTCCTATTTTTAGGGACATAAGCCCTGGCTTCAGCAGGGCCGTGGCAGTTAGAATAAGAAGATTTTGCAAGTGTGGAGGATTAGCCTTTGCAGCAGTTGTATGACAAAGCAATATAGTCACCACTGATAACACAGGAGGAGGAAAGAATTTATCATTTATTACATATTCATATTTGCCTTTTTTTAACTCAGCAACCTGCCAAAATCTATCTGAAATGACTCTTTTTTTGTATTAACTCAGAGCTCTCAGTCCCACGAATGTTTCACCTCACTGCAGAGCAGAAGAGACGTGTACTGGATGCCAGAACTGTCCTGGAAATGAGAACACTAAGCATCACAGTTTGGGTCCTGTCTAATCCTCTGGTGTGAGGTTAACCTGCTGAGACCTAAAAGCTCCTCTCTTCCTGGGTACTGATCTTTGTAATCATGAGGAAAGCAGCTAATTAAGTACACAGATGAAGGGACGTTTTATTATTCAGCTCTTAGATATCTGTACTAGCTTTACTCTTCCTCTAAAATCCATGCTCCAGCTGAGCAAGTGAACTAGTGCCCTTAAATTTTATGACATCAATCCTGCACTGATGAACCTGCAAGATGACAAATGAGAGAAATTACTGAAACAGCAAACCTGCAGAGGATAACACAGAAGGCTAAGAGGTAAAACTGGTCATTAAAGCAAAAAACCCCAACCCACAACCTTCCCCCTCGCCTCCCCAAAAAAACCCAAACACAACCCCCCAAGCAGCCAAACTCAAAACTCTGTTATAGCCCAGCTGGGTGAAACACACAGGATTTCAGAACTAGCATGGATAAAACAACGTCACACACATGTAGCTCTGTATTGTCACTGAGCTGGGATAAATCTCCCCTTTCAGTTGCAGAAATTTTTGATGTCAAGAGACAACAGAGGCATCAGATATTCTTGGTTACCTTCATTTAAATGTTTAACTGGTCCTGCTTACATCATCTCGAAGTTCCCTCTCTGTGGATTTTTCAGAGATGTCCTTTATTGACACAAACATTCACAGACAGGACACTTCAGACTCATGCATAAGTGCTTACAGCTCCTAGGGGACACATCTCTCTTCCTCTTTATGCCACCTTATGGCATGAAGCAGCCATTAATTCAGACCATAGGTACCCTGAGAGAATACCCTATTGCCCACACACTGCAAGCTGCTGGAATGATTTTATGTCATTTGCCCCTCTTGTGGTGCCTTAGCTCTTCTCTCAGGAAGCTGTTGTGTTTGATGGGAAAATAGGGCAGTCTTAAAACCTTAAAGGCTTCTCTAAATTAAGGTAACTGCTAGTGGGCAGATGCAACAGCCAAGCAGAGATTTCTGGAAAGGAAGTCCCAGGCATCCTTCCTTTTCCAGGCTAATACTAGCTGCAGGGTGGTATAAAAGCACGGCAAAAAGCCAGTATTACCATATGTTACGTTTATTTCTATGGAGATTGTTATGCATTTTTCTGGATGAAGACATACACAATAAAAACAATTTTCAACACAATAAAAATAGCAAACACAGGTGAATCTTCCTTAGTGAATCTAACCGGGACTTAGTGTCAGCAATTTTGATCTTTAAGCTATTTCACCGGGTCTGGACATTAACAAAGTTTTCATTGCTTGCTACAGACCCATGATCAGAGTTGCAAAGGCATCTTTGGTGCTGATAGATGTGCCTAGCAGGATTTGCAAAGCACTTAAGGAATGTAGGCACCAAATTTCAATTGCTTTGCCAGAAATCCTAAAAGAGAGAGATCTGCTAGATGACACAAATGTCTAAAAATGAGTTAGGATATCACCTAAGTTTCAGGTGTCATCCCTACCATCCCCTTAAAAGGGTCCTGAACCTTGACTGAGGAGTCTAAGGTCTCTACAGACTTCATGGGAGACTCAGGTGCTTCTGTTTGCTTTGCAGCAAGCAACCTGTGAGTCCCTAGAATTAACTTATCAAAGTTTTAAGAGAAATGTCTGAAATACTTATCATCCTTGTGGTTCAGGCCTCAGATTCAGATCTTCAGGATGTTTTGATTGGTTCTGAATCCATAGACAATTTTTTTTCTGAGAATAGATTTATCCAGCCTTTCTTTAAAAGAAGCAGAGCTCACTGTCAGAACTGTACCTGGTAGCAGCCTCCTTGTATAAGCTTGGTTAAAAAACCCAGACACTCGGAGCCTTCTTTGGCTTCAGCTTCCTCCTGCCTAGAGAATGCCCTAGGCATCAGCCTACATGATGCTTGGGCAAGGCCAGACTTTAAGCTACAGTGAAGCTAAGCCATTCTGTACCAATAAATACAAAATAACACAAACCAGAGAGAAAGATTATTGAGGAAATGGGTTTGGGTGCTGAAAATAAGGTATTCAGCTTGAAAAGCACATTTTTGGTCCCAGCTCCTACTGTGAAGGCTTTTCTAGGGGTTTTAGTACATTGGCTAATAAGAGTGTGAGAAAATGAGAATTACTGCCCAGGATTCCCCAAAACCACCACTCCCTAAAAGTCCCTGCTGGATATTCTTTTCTGTAAACTATGGCACTCAAGTTTTTTGCTATGCAGTGCAGGAAAGAGAGCATGTCCCCAGGCTGTTCACCCCATCAGGGTTATACTAGTCTTTTGGATATGTGGGTTGGACTCTGCTCAAGTTGCAGAGTCAGCAGAATTCAGCAGAATACGTTTCCCAGCTGTTCTGCCACCAAAAAACACCTACTTTTGCTGCCTCAGCTGTAGAGAAATGGATCCCTTCATTACTTTGGAATTGTGTTGAATACCTCTGCTGGAGCAGGCTCTTCAGCAGCTGTGGGCTGTGTGCTAGCCATCAGCGTACACACAATGGGCATATGCAGAAGCTAAAAGTAGCTAAAGGAAGCTAAAAAAAATCTTAATTAGGAAGTATCCAATGAAGTTTAGATGCCTTGAAGTTTAGGTGACAGGAGGAGGGAGGAGGATGCTGCCTTCTAATTTAGGATTGGAAGTTTCAATTTCTGTAGTTACTAAAGCCTTACTGGAGAGGCACTTATCTGATTCTTTGAAGCCTTGCAAATTTACCTTTGGAGTTCTTCTGCCCTCTGAACCCTAAATAAACAAGTAGAAGCTTTTCCTTTACTTCTGCCTTCACTAGCAGCACTTTGGATGGTCCAGTTTGTCCTCTGTGGAGCCCCAAGGCTTCACTTACTGTCATGGTGGTCCAGTCTGACGTGTTTGTAAACCTGAACATCAGCATGACACTACAGCAGAACACTGGTGATTTAGGTGTAGGGTATTTTCAGTTTCGTTTAGTTCTTATAAAAAATAAAGTTAAGGAAAAATATTGCAGGGAAATTTCACATAATGTCACAGACCCTATTCTGGCATAATTCCATGTCCTCCAGAATATCCTTCCATTAAACCGATTGCAAAGCTTATATGCACTAGAAATTGAAAGACAATGTGGGTTTATCACTTAATCTTCAATATTAGTTTTTCTTTTTCTTTTTTTTTTTTTTATTACATGGGACACTTTAGTCAAATCTCTTCAGAGATGATATAATTTCTTTCCTGGTTTTCCATTTAAGATTTGTCAGTAGAACAAGTATTCGTCATAGATCATTTTGACCTGAGGTCTCCTCATCAACAACGTACATATCAACCACATTCTGAAATATGTTCAGCTTTCTTTTGAATCTGTCATGAATTTGCTAATCTTCAGCTCACCCTCTATGTCACTCAGATAAATTATAAGCCTAGAGATTCTGCAAATGCTGAGCAGCTTCTCTTTTTTATTATTTTTTCCTTGCAGCAGAGATTTGTTTCATGCATGATCATTTTAATTTGTTTATCAGGATATGAGTGAGGCATTTTGAATAAGATAAACACTGAGCTGAACTTTCACCCAAACAGGAACCAAATTAATCTCAATGTTAAGAAAATAGTCTTTAGAAATACTAAATCTCTGTTTTGCAGAAATATGGCAATTTCTTAAGAAAACCAGAATGAGATATTTGCAAAATCATTTATATGCCATACTCAGCTGATCTTTGGATTAGAATAGTCTTCTAATTTTTGAAGTTTCCCCATCATTGATTATATTGGTTCTGGCTTTTTAACATTGTGTGTAAAAATAAATTTCTATAAATGTGGTTCATTGGTTTTGCTACTCTTTTTCACACTATGGTTTATTATATTACTACCTCTTAGCTAGCCCCTGTTCTAGTGAGGTAAATCCCATGGGAGCTGCATTTAGACCAAACTATGCATACATAATATGCAGCTGACATTTTATACAAAATGCTAACGGAAACGTCTGATTTTGCTTCTAGTGAAATCAGTAGATGCAGAATAAGTCCTGAAATTAGTATTTATTCATGAATATTAGTTGCTGCACACACATATCCTTACCTGCCAGATGTGCTGGGGACAGGCAGAACTGCTAAGAGCTATGAATATGAAAAGACAGCATAAATTTTAGGAAGAATTACAATTCCTGAACTGCAAGAAGAAGTAATGGCTCCAGCTTGTCAGATTACTTATGCTGGGATAAATCTGAAGTGCTATGGTTAATAGTATATGTGTTTGCTCCTAGGGATATCTTCCTATTGGAAAATACAATTTTAATGAAAGCAAAAATGGTTAGGTGAATGTACCAATTTCACTGAAACCTGGGGAGGGAGGAGGGCTTTTGTATATATAAAAAATTTCATACATTCAAAATATTATTTTTCCAGGTCTGTAATATTTCGATTTTTCATTATGAAATGGCTTTTGAATTTTAAAAATGCATAGAATCAAAGAATTACAGAAAAATTCAGGTTGGAAGGTACTTAATCCAGTCTCCTCCTCATAATAGGGTCAACATTATACTCAGACCAGATTACACTGTAAAAACTGTAGGAAAAAGTCAAATGTGAGACAAAATATTGTGATTAATCATAAACCAAGGAAAAAGAATAAATGATATGTTCAAGACAATTTGAAATTGTCTGCTTTCTTTCTGGTATGTTATGATCCAATATTGAAAAGATGAGTTTCCCAGGAAGCAGAAACTCTTTTATAACTCATTTATAACTTCAGTTGACAGCATCACAATGTACCAAAGCCAAGACAATAATATAAGAATCAGATTCAGTAACTGAAAATCTCATGTGTCTAAATTAGAGCTGGTCAAAGGGCTATACTGTTGTAAATATTGTGGTTGATTTACTCAGAGTGAATATTGACTTTCTGTATACACAAGAATAAGTTTATATCCTAGAGGAATAGCAATCTGACCTGCATGCTAAGCTCAAGCACAAATAATATGTCATTTCAACATCAAATGGAAAAGTTTATTCCAAACAGTGAGGTTACCTGACCTCTCGTCTTTGGATTCCTCTGCAACTGTAGTAGTATTTTAAGACAGAGCTGAAATTCCAGATTCAGTGTTCCTGGTTCCCCAAACGTGCTAAATCCCCTTCATGCATCCGGTTCTCACACTCCTGGCAAACTCCACCTCTCTCCTGTATCAGCTTCTTGCAACAAACCAAAAATTAAAAATGAACCAAGGATCGTCTGCTGTCCTGAAACACAAAATGAAACCAAACAAGCTTTTCCAAGTCCCTCTTCCCCATACAGGTGATACTATAAGTTAGGAAAGGAATGTTTTGTCTTTAAAAAATCAACCTTCAGGTATAAAAGGGGTGGATCTTACTTAAGCACCTAATACAATCCAGAGTGCTTCTTTTAAATGTTTTTACACTTTGACTAGATAAAATACTGCAGGTGACTTTCTACAGAATTTTAATGGAAGTATGCTATGAATAAACAATTCCTGTTGCCAGCATGAAGACAAGACAGGAAAGACAAGAAAAGGGACAAGAAATACATACATAAAGAGACAGAATAAAGAGGAATAATAATAATAAAAATAATAACAGTGAAAATGAATGGAGAAATACAGAAAACAAAAATAGATGGCAGTGGAAGGAAATTAGAAGACTCAAAGATGAAAAATGCAATGAAGCAGCAAAATGGGGAATCCAAAAAATAGAAAAGAAAAGGAAAGCAAATAAAAATGAATTAAAGAAATCTCTGTGCAATCATTCTGCATAGAAATAAACAAAGCAGAACATCTAGGGAGATAAGGAAATAATCCAAAAATAAAAATATGAATGTAAACTGAAATGTGTGTTTTTGGAAGATGGGAACAGCAAACAAATTCTGTAAAGTAAATTAATAATGAAAAGCTAGGGGGAGGCCAAGAATTTTGGAAGAAAGTTCTTGACCAATTTGAAAATGTTTCAGGATCACTGATTCTTAGGACTTTGGATTACAACTGACAAATCTTTCTACGGTGGTTAAAGACCTCACCTTCCTCAGATGCTCTGCCTCCTTTTTTTTTTTTTTTTTATCTAGTGCTGGACAGACTTGTTGGAAAGTGTCTCTTGCCTGTCCTTCAGCTGCAGCAATGCACAGCCTGCAGCACTGGGTCTGAAGTGCCTGGGCTGAGGTCAGGGCACGGCCTCCGTATGGCTTTTTGAAGGTTTGGGTTAGTTCATCCACCAAAGCCCTGGTACTGACAGCTCTGTGGGGGAACCAATGTCAAAAAGTCATTGAAGGAAACACATGCTTGCAAAGAGCCTGAATGGTGCAAGGTCTGCCGTGTGAGGGAAGAGTAATGGAAACCTTCATTACAGTAATTTGGTGGATGCAGGGGGTGCATCCTTGAGGCTGATGCTATATTGCCTCAGATGCTCGGAAACAGCACTCAACCTGTGCTAGATATCTGAAGGATCCCGAGTCTTCTTGCTCCTGTCCACCTCTCCTAAGATCTTATGTAGTTTTTGTTGTTGAAAAAGTTGTTTCCTGATTTAGAAGCAGCTCTACAGGTTTGATTGCTGGGCATGGCACTTTTCCAAGTTTGGAAGATTGTTAGAGCAGAGCATCAGCAACATCAGGGTGAGGGGCAATATGTGTGACTCTGTAACTGGGAGAGAAGGATCCAAGCAATGGAGGGGTGTGTGTGTATCTTGGGACACCAGGTCAGATGGCAGATGTACTGGTCTTGGAGGACTGACAGGGAAATTTAAGCAGCCAAAAAAACCCCAGAATTTGGACAACAGCAAAAAGGGTGTTTTCAACAGTACAAGGGGATACAGGGCAGAGGGAAGGGGATCAGACCTGTGCAGAGGAGGATCTGGGAACATTTGTGTTAGATGTTCATCCTTCTTAAATACCCACAGTAATCTCTTAGGCGGGTCCTATCACTGTACTATTTATTTGAGCAACTCACAGTCTTTAATACAATTATCTTTTCAAAACTCTTGTAAAATAGAGAATAATTATGATGCCCTAAGAGGCTGAACAATTTGTTTAAGATCACGCAGAAACTCTATAGCTGAGCAGGAAGCTAACATGGAGGTGTCCTAATCCTGCATCACAGGCTACCATTTTTTTTCATGATTCAGCATGCTTGCTCCCCTTATTCCTTTCACCCTCCGGAAAGGTTTCCACTAACTTCACCTAGTCGCTGTTTTGGTCTTCCTCCCTCTGCCCCTGCTCTTTCATTTGTAGGTGCCACATTGGTATCTGTTCTTCAGCAAATGGGACAGCTGGAGAAGGGAGCTTAGGAAAAGCAGCTGGGAGCTGTGCAGAGGTGGTCAGTGAGGAAAGCTGGGCTAATATGCAGCCGGGGAATTGTATGACTGTGGTAGGGAACCAGAAGCAGTGAATGTGGATAACAGGTATGTATCAAAAATGCTTTGTTTATAAATAAGAGGAAATTAAGTGCCCCAAGGCTGCATTGGCACTGTCTTGCTGTGGCAGAGGGATTGCTCATACCCTTCCAGAAAGTGCACATTGAGGCCCTGAGGCGCTTAGTCTGCATGTTAATACAGCTGTGGTTTTTCTCTCTGTACTGTGAGCCATGGCACCTGTAAAAGACGTACAAGCCCTTGTTGTGGTAGGAAGCAAAGCGCACGTCCATGGCAAAATAGGGTCACGGCATTTATCTTGCTGAGGCACAACCTGTATTTATGTGAGTTGTCTTGAACAGCAAAGCCTCCGTTCTCCCTGCATGCAGGTTGCTCAGCTACTCCACAATAACAGCAAGTCAAGGACTGCTTTTCCCCAGTTCACAGGTCACTATTTAAACTTGCCACAACTGCTCACCCCTGCCTTCCTACCGACCGGCTTCCACAGCCAGGGAGCCTCGCTCTCGACTTGCAACACAGCCTGCAGAGCACAGCACATGTTGTGACAAACCTGGTCACTCACCTGGCTCATATTTTTAGCCCTAAAGAAAAGCCCATGTGGTGCATAGTAGCGTCTGTAGTGTCCTGTGCCTGCACTAAGATCCCACAAAGGTGCTGGGCTCCTCGGCTCCAGCAGCTTCAGCAGCAAGCATGGACGTGTGGCTTTTAGAAAACAGCTAGTACCCAGCCAGCCAGCACAAGGATAGTAAGCTTCAGCTTGCAAAATGTCCTGTAGGTATACCCCCATTTCCTCTTATCATAGTTATAGCCCTGCAAAATTGTTTCTGTAACTCCTTCTGTCATACAGCTACCTTCATCTAAATGTATGCACCTCAAATTGCAGTTTTCAGCTGGGGTCCACAGACCCAAAGGTTGCTGAGAGGTAACAGATGGAGGTAGCCTGAACCAACTCCCCAGGAAAGGGTCTGCCACTCCAGCAGAGCACTGTTAGAGGTTCTACAACTCCCAAACTACAGATTTTGGTGATAACTTCCATCTTCAGGGAAGCATTAGTATGCATAGATTTAAAAAATGCAAGTTAACACTAGCTTCGCTTTTTATTGCATGGTTTATGGAGGTTTAATCTGATTCACACACTATATTTTGGGAGACTCCAATTCTACCTGAATAGTATTTTTGGTCAAAGACTAGCAGGGTTTATTGAGTGAGTATACAGATACATGTATGCATATGTTTGTTAATCTTAGATTGAAAATTATTGAAAAACTACCCCCAAAGAAATGATGACATACTGACATCTCCTTTTCTTATTCTACCCCAATAAAAACTGAATAAAATAGTCTATCAGCTTCACAGCAGCAAAAGTGTTTCCTTTTGCTCAATGACAATTTTGTCCTATCATTACTAGGATGAGAAGCCTAGCTACAGCATATATTATTTTGCTGCATTGTTCTTTAGGTAAGTAAAAACATTAGCTTGTGGGGTTTCCTGAAATCTGGGAGCAACAGAAAAGGAGCAATATAATTATCTTTAACCATATTAAAAGCTAAGGAAAAGAGTGTGAATTTGTTTTAATTAAACTAAACCACTCTACCAGCTTATGCCCTAAACAAGGCCATTTTAGCAAATTCTGTCAAATGAAACCCAAGTGGGATGAAGTGCCAAGTATTTTACTGCCAACTCTGTAAATGCTGGCGACATTATCCTTTTATTTTGCCAGTGTAATACAGGATCAATTGTAAGATGCTACAGAGGCTCAGCTTCATAATCATTAATTATGGTTTCTGTATTAACTACAAAGAAAAAAATTTGGTAAAACCTCTCGTAGTTTCAAATGTCAAGTTAAGCCTGCACAAGGCTGATAAATGTACTGAAGATTCATTGCTGTTGGCATCATTACCCATACAGTCATCATTGTTGGTTACAATACGTACAGTGTTGTTACAGCTGGTAAAAAGTAAGGCAAAAGATTGTGGAATATAGTAGCATGAAATACTGTATTAAACTTTACAACAGTGTTCAAAGACATAGTTGTTCAGGAAACTGGAATTGTACAGTATGCAGATAACATGAAAACATCATGACTGTAAAACCTTAAAAAAATAATCTTCCAAAACTGGAGTAATGCTCTGATCCTAGGTTTGATTATTGAACGTAACAGACCACTTGATCTGAAGACGCATCAATTTGGAGATGTGAACCTATTATAACCTATATGTAAGCAACTGCAACAGGCATTACTTTATCTGCTAAAGAAACAAGGGAGTCCCCTTTGCTACATAAAATATCCTTTTTGTTAAATTGAAGAAAGCAGCTTGAAAAGAACAATCCTCAGATCCCTTGAGAACAATGAAGAAGAAATTACACCTTTTTATTACGAAATCTTGTGTGCAAAAATGAGATTGGGGCTCTGAAGTAGAGGTAGCACAGTAGTGGGGAACTGGTGTTATTCAGCAAGGTAGTAGTTGTCCAGCTGCCTTTTTGCTAAGATAAGGCTTGCTTTTGGGCAGGCAGGGAGGTTCAGACAAAGCCACAAGTGACCATGGCTTCGTGATATTTATTGCTATGCTTGGGGTGAAAAGATGTTTGTGGTCTAGCCTCTGGGGGATACACCAAGTTCCTTGTAAATATTAGGTCACCCATTGATTTACAGCTTTACGTCTGCAGTTTTCTGGATAAAGAAAAGTAAACCCAGTACCCTTTCTTTTGGAAATGTACTTTGCATGTACCTTTCATTACACAGCATTTCAATAAAAGAAATAGAGCTTGTTGACTTGAGGCAATATGCTATTTACAGATAGTTTATTTTTAATTATCTTCTGCCTGTAATGCTTACTGTCAGACTACATCCTCTATACACTTATACAGATTGGTAGTGGCTGACACAGATTGGTAGTGGCTGAAACAGAAATAAAATGTTTTGAGCTTTTCCTTAAAACCTTGGCTTTTTTAAGGCTTCACCCTGCAAATGGAGAACATGACATTACAACTAAAAGGTTTTGCTACGGAAGGCTGTCATGGAATCATAACAAGTTTATCGGTGTTTGGAAACTAGTGTTTTCCACTGATGGCAATGGTTGCTTGTCTGGATTTCTCAGCTGAGCAGTCTCTGTGGTTATTTTTCCACCAGAGCTAGTAGAGGATGATAGCACTGTCTAAGCTACATGTCTCAGTGAAGCCTGATTGCTTTTTCAGGGCTGGCTAGTTTTGCTTTCTTAACATCTGGAGGGAGTGTTATATGATTCTAGCTTCAGCATAAATCAGATTTATTGCAATGTGCATGTAGTAATTTGTATTTATGTACCAAAGTTTAGATTTTAGGCTATTGCACAAAATCCCAGACTGCATCATTAAACAGTTACACTATAATATTTATTAACCAGTTTTCTACTGACAGCAATTTTATCATACATTCATAAAGAGGAGTTGTACTTCTGGCATATACATGTATTTGTTATAATAATCACAGAATGTTCCAGAAGGACTATTAAACTTGCATGTTTCCACAATCTGTTTATGTAATGCTTATTATACGCGCAGCATATATCTGCTTTTCAAGGAAATTTGCAATAAAATGTGCAAATTGTAATCTCTTTAAGGCAACGACTTTTTACTCCAAGTGCATTGCCAGCAGTTAGCAATGAAAAACCAAAGATATGTATAGCGTGTTGTGACAAGATGCATCAGATGTGGTCACTGCTACAAGTCTCCTTTCCCTAAAGGTATTTCTTCTTAGGCTGTCCTGAAGAAAGAAAACCTTTTGAATAGGCTTGGTAATTTTCTCTGCAGGGTCAGAAGATGTGCAAATTAGAGGTTGCCAAAAATAGTTCACAGACACACACAGACTAAGACCTTGTACGTGTCTTTAAACAGCCAAAGAATCTCAAGTCTAGCAAGTAGACTAGAGACATGTCAAGTGATGAAATTGAATGTGAATGTAAAAGCTTTTCTCTGCTAAAAAAGAACACAGCCTTTAGATTAATATTAGCAAACCCTACTATGTTGCATTGCTACAATCAGCATCTCTCTGGGAAATAAGAATACATTAGTTCAGGTCAATATCTGCACTCCCATCAGACAAAATTACCTAACTGTCTTTGTCTGGTAATGATAATGACATTGTTAGCCTCCAGGGAGTTGACGTCACACAACTAAGCAACTCAGGAAGAGCCGTGTGTATAAGTGAACCAGCAAAGACCTCCATGGGTATAGATTGATTCAGCTGACAGATGCTATACCAACGCTGCTGTGCAAAAATCCAAATATGCCCCAACCTGCATTGATAAGAAAACAAGCAAATTGCAAAAGAGTCTTTTAGGCATATAAACAGTTGTAAGTGACCCATTGGAAAGAAAACATTTAAAGAATAGGATGGCATCTGAATCAAATCTACTATGCTCAACTCATGCTCAGATGTATACATGTGTATTTGCATTTGTGATGGCTAATATTCCTTTCCACTGTAAAAAATTGAAATGCTTTGCCTAATCTCTTTTGCTGTTGGTAGCTATCTATATGCACCTGCCTGCCTACCTATGCGTATACCCAGGTCTTCCAAATACAGCTAGGAAAAGGTAACTAAATCTCAAAGCCTGTGAATAAGATTGACTGTACTGTATTATTGGCATTGAGGTAAAGGTGGCATGTGAAATCTTTTGCCACTAAATAAAGAATGACTGTGCACTGTTTGCACACTCCATCTATTTTATAAGAAAGGAACAGCTAGTTTATCAGAGTGATTATGGGGGCTAGGGTAGGATTTTTTTGGTGTTTGTTCAAGGGTTTACAAGAAGCTAATTCTCTCTGTATATTGCATTTATTTAATTAAAAGAAAGACTCAGTCAATATTGCTGTAGCAAAGCCAAGGCATGTCTGAACTCATTAAAGTAGGGTTTGTATGCTGACACTGATGAAAGACCTGCTGCTGGTGCTGCTGCAAGTCCATTTAGTTTTTATTTGACATCAAGTTGCTTTGCCTGCACTGTCAGAGCTTGTATATGAAGTTGTAGTACTGTGAAAAAAGAGCATATCTGACAAGAAGCCAGGGATTTCTCAGATGATACCTGGACATTGCCTCATTTGCTTGGCGTGTGATATAACAGGTTTGGGCAATCTGCTTTTCATTCTCCTTCTTCCCCATCTCAAAATGGTGACTGTGCTCTCTCCACAGTCTCCTCCAAATAGCTTCATGTGGGAGGAGATACCTGCAATACAGCTTCTCCTACCCGCAATCCACCTCACATATGTTTGAGATGGGAAAAAGAAATGGGGCAGTCGCAGGCATCCGAACTCAACACTTGTGAAAGGAAGTAGCTCTGCTAGAGCTAAATCTTCTGCTGCTGATGGTTTTCAGCCCACTGGGCTGCCAGGAAAATCTGCCGTTAGTGGATGCAACTTACCTAACATCATAACTGTGTAGACAGGCTTTTGTAGGGCATTCACGAAGGCTGACTTAGCCCACTTAGGCTCGTGTCACCAGACTACCTCTATAGCCAGGGCAGAGGCAGTGGAGCATGCAGGACCATTATGGGATCTTGTTTCTCTCCAGTGATTGCAGAGGTGATTAACCTCACTAGGCTAAAGTTAGCTTCCATAAAACCTCTTTTACTTGGACTTTTATCAAAATGACTGCTTCAGGGTCGAGCAGATTATATTCCCATAGCTGCGTTTTGACATGCTGTTTTGCTTTATTTCTCTCTGCACAGTGCTGCTTAAGCACTGCCCAGAATTTTTAGAAGCTTCAGATCTGATCTAATTCATCCGTTTTGAATAGAGTTGCAATGTTAGCCAGAGAAGATCCTTTTTGTTCCCTCTTTTAACCTGCAAGCTAGGTTTCTAAAAGGATCTGACCCACTCTGTTCATCTGGAGGTTTGTTCATCAGTTCTCTTTAATGACTTCTGAGCACATTGGTCAATTCCAACGTCATTTTCCAGGGCACAGAAGTGTCAGAAATATTAGCTTACTGCAAAAAAAACAAACCAAACCAAACCAAAAAAACCAGAGGAGAGGCTGAGGGATTGGGGCTTGGTTAGCCTGGAGAAGAGTATCTCCCCAGTACCTATGAGGAAGTCATCAAGAAGATGGAGCCAGGCTCTTCACAGTGTTGCAAGGCGGGAGGAGAAGAGGCATAAATTGAAACAGAAGAGTTTCAGGCTGGATATAAGGGGAAGCTTTTTCCCCAGGAGGACAGTCAAGTAGTGGGACAGGGGCACAGAGAGACCCTGCACTCACACTGGAGGTTTCAAGACCCAGCTGAATGAAGCCCTGAGCAACCTGGTGTGACCTCAGAGCTGATCCTGTTCTGAGTCGGGTGTTGGACTACAGATCTCCAGAGGTCCCCTCCAGCCTGAATTATTTTGTGATTCTAAATTTTACCCATAGAGGGCGTTAAGCACTGCTGGGCTTAGGCCAGAGTGCCTAAGGAAACCCAAGATGAGAACTTGTATTTTTTTAAATTATACTTAGAAGGAACTATTTAAAGATTTATCTATTTTTTTTTAGAAAATAAACTACTTCAAACTCTATACATTTATATACATTAAGCTGGAAAAGCTGAGAGACCATATTTTGAGTTTTGTGCCTTTACGAATCTCAGAACTACACATGACAGTAGCAGTTTGAGATCCATTCTTGCAATGGTGTTCTGGGACTCACGGTCCTTGCCTTCTCCTTGATGCCATCTCTGTGTGATTACTTTCCTCTGACCCTAGCAACAGAAGATTTAGTCCCTCATCAGGAAGCTGCTAAGCCCCGCTCACTTTAATGACAAAAATCCCTGCCAGCTTCACCCTGTGTGCCCAATCTGGAAAAGTCCAAATCCTGCTGCAGGCACTAAGCTGCAATATCATCCAAACGCCAAAAGAAAACCTTTACCAAAAGAAGCAGTAGCAACACGATCCCACAACCAGTATCAGACCCTGCTGTGGTCTCAGCTCTTCCTCGCCTGCCAGCTTTTTCAGGAGAGGGCACATTTGGACTAGAGAAGAATCAATCCTCCTGATTAAAACTTGCAAAAGCTTCTCTCCCACACTCCACTCCTACAGGGCACAGTGGCATCCAGACAAGCCTGACCTGCTCACTCTTATGCCCTTCTTTTGAGCGCCACTCTAGCACACCTGCTGTCATCAAAATGAAGGTTGCCAGGACAGCTCCAGAATTCTTCTCTTGGCAGTATAATCCAGCAGAGATGCTGAGCTTGTCCATAGTGCTGCTCTGATGGAGCCACACTACATGCAGGACATAAAGCTGCTCTGACCTGTGAGGTTGCTCCCATGCCTCGTGGATATGAGACCACTTGGAGTGAGATGAAAAGAGATGGTCACACAGAGATGCTTGCTCAGTCTCTACTACAAGCACCTGCTGTGGTCATCCTAAGCAAGAGGACCATCTGCTTATCCTGTCTTTTTTACCCAAGCAAGCTTTTTCCTTCAACCCTCGCCAGATTTTTTGTCTTGCTTTGTCTTGACCACCAGCTGCTAGGGTCCTTTCCTCAGAGGCTTGTCCCCCTGTCACACCCTGGCAGAATTTCCTCTTCTTATTCCACCTGAAGAGATTTGGCCAAGAGCTAGATTTGGCAAGCAGAAAGCAGAGGCCCAGATTTGCCCTTTTTAATGACATTTTCAACTTCTGTGGAAGAAATCCAGCTAGGCAATCTACCTGGGAGTTTCTGTTTACCACTATGCAAGATAATGCTACTGCTACTTATGTTATTTAGCTGAAAATTACATTTTGAGGGCAAGAGAATAAAACTAGCATGTTGAAAGATTGACTCTGCAATCTTCTTTGCACCAGTGAATGGCAGCGGTTCCCTGGTATAAAGATACAACAGGCAGACTTCTTTGCAGGTCCCAAGCATGGATTGCGGTAAGGACACTAGATGTGCACACTAGTGCACTAGTGCACTAGATGTGCACTAAGAATTAATAGGGTTTATAAATCTATTCTGCCAGTCAAATAATATTAACTTTAATTTAATCTGTAAACCGGGTTTGCCTGCCACATATGTCTGTTTATATGTGTAAGTGCTAAAACTGTTTTAGTGGAATGGAAGGCAAGCATTTCATAGTTTAGTAATAAATTAAGAAAAGTCCAATTTTGATTTCCCAAGTACTCATCCAAAAAGAGTATTAGGAAACTTAGATCCATATTCCTTCCTAACTGCATTCACATCACAAAGTTATTCTTACTTGAAATCCTTGTGGTCCTTCGTTAATTTTGAGTGTTAAATATTGTTTAGGATTTTTTCATCTCAAAAACCTATTTTTTAGGATTAAGAAAAGGAAATTTATATTTTGAAAAACTGTATTCTTGTGAAATAACTAGGTTTTCTTTTTTAGAGATTCTGCTCAGAGTTCTTTTGGCACATATTTATGCAAACTCACAACAAAAATACTGTTGAATATTTGTTTTAATGGAACACCATTTTGGAATTATAGTTTGAATGGCTTTCCTGTGGAAGAGCTACCCCAAGTAGCAAGCACAATTATGCCAAAAACATTCATTACAATCAGTCTTGAGAGAAATTCAGTGCCCCTCAGGCAAAAATTAAAAAAAAAAAAGTTTAAACAAGCAATCTGCTTGGTGTTTATCTACACATGGGCACACATGCCTAACATTCCTACTGACAACCATTTATCTTTTCCCTACTGATTCCTTTCTGGTGCTTCATGTTAATTATCACTTGTATCCCAAATTTACTAAGTGATTTATAACCAAAAGCATGATTTCTGGCCTAAATAATTTGCCTGCTGAAAACATTAGACTAATATGCCACAGGATACTGAAGCACTTCACTGATTTCTACAATAAAACTCAAAAGAATTAATTCTGTAACAATTCCTTCAGGTCATTAAATTGCTGTGGCAGGTGCTGTTTTATCTGTAAATTCCAACAAAAAAGCCAGTTTCCTGCAATATGAGATTGTGAGGATGGGAAAATTACAATGCCTGGAATATTTCTGCAACATATGTCAGCTTCTTCATTTCCACAGGTTGGACAAGAAAGTGAAGAACCCATAGCAGACTGTACTGTACTGTTTCGGGGAACAGAGAGGAGAAAGTGCTTGCAAACGCTTCTGAAGAGTTTGGTATAGAGTTGATTTTATATGTATTCAAATGTTAAATACAGTGCTACCCTAATGTAATTCTGGAAGTTAATAAGATCATTCTTATTGGACTTAAACTCAGAATGCTGATGATGAGAGGGAAAGAAGAGATGCTTTCACCAAATTTATCTTTTTTAGTATCTGTCTGTATGTATACATGTATGTACTATGCACACCTATATATTCATGTGGGCAAATTCCATCTGGTTTCTATTATCTTTGGTACAAAGACATACATGGTGGGATAGATCTATTAATGGAAAATGCAATAGATATTTGCCAACTCATACGCCTATAACTCAGAAGAAGTAACAGAAAGGAAAATATCCTTTCCAGGTTGACCTCCTGTGCTCATCAGCATGGCATCTCAATATGTTCATAAGAACACTGATTGCGGTGTCTGTTCTCTCTCACACGTGGTTTTTTTTGCTCTCTTTCCTTCTCTCCCCGTGCAAGAGTTAGGGGGTGGGACTGGATTAATTTCTAAATGTTATTACTCTATAATACGCAATGCAGTTTTCTTAGTGAGTCATATCAAGAAAAGGCACCTTTTATTTTGAATGTAGAGTAGCTTAGTTCTTGTGAGAACAGGTCCTGTAGTCTTTCAGAGACATATAAGGAAACATGAAATTGGACAAAAATAAGTTTTTTAAAAAAGTTTCATCACTGAAGCACTGAGAATGACACAAATCAGTGTCTCTTCTCCGTGTCACACCTTTAAAATCCAAATGAGACTAGTATGTGTACAAAGTGACACAGCAGATGAGTAAATTCCAGAGACTTCAGGATCTGAGCATTGTTGCCCAGTGCCATTAGAGAGAGTAAAATTCATTTGGGGGAGCCAGATTTGGCAGCATTGGCTCTGTTATAACCATAATGTCATGGCAGCATTAGAGTATGCTCAGCTCTGAAAACAAACTGGGAAGACCGGTAATGCCTCCTTAACCCAGTATTAGCCACACAGGTCTCTCTCTGAAGTGTAGCAAGCTGAAGTGCATCTGTTTCCAATGTCCCAGATGGTTCTTGTACAATCCCTATAACTTCTTTCAGTCTCCTATTCCCTTCCCGCTTTTCCTTCCAAAATGCCACTGACTATGAATAATTTAATTTGCCTGCCAGAGCTCTCCATCACTTTCTCCAGCCTTAAGAGAGTAACTTTCTAACACTGTATTTCAATGTCTTCTGGCAGAATATTTTCCATCTGCTTTTTCGATGTGTGAGTGTGGGAGCAGCAGAGGAGGCTGGGATAGCGGGGGCGGTGTCAAGGAACGACGCCAAGACATACTGCTCTCGCTGAAATGATCTACTGCTTCCTTTCTGTTTCCACAGGGCTTGATACACTGCTCTCACTTCCCTTCGGTGTGGCTGCTGTTCCTCACTTCTCCCTGAGGTAAGGATAAAAAGGAAAGAGAAAAAGAAAGTCAACTCCTCTACGGATAACCTTCAGAATATGTTGGGATTGGAAAAGTCCATGAAATAAAGCTTTTATTCTGTTATTCTAGGCTTTTCGTCTAAGCTAGCAATGTAGCTAGCATGAAAAGTATTTGAAGTATGAGCACCGATCTGAGTGGACAGAGGGAGTTGGGCAAGAACATGGGCACCCAGAAGGAAAGGGAGCTGGACTCCATCCCTATTCAGAGATCTCTCCGGGCACCGCTCTGTGAACTGGGAGGACAAGGAGTCTTCTGGTTATCACAAAAGGAAAATAACATAAAGCAGTAGCTGTTTTCCAAGACACTATTAATAGGAACAACACAAGTGTATTCATCATGTGGATTTTAGGGATTCACCTTTACAGTGAAGATATACCTACTACAAGCAATTTTCCTCTATTAGGGCTGGGAGAAGCTGATAACTCTTAGGTCTTCCCTACCTCTAGACATGTCTTTGGAGTGGTTTTCTGGGATGTTACATAAATAACGGGAAGCTGTAAGAGACATCCCGAAACAGCCTCTAGGATTGCATTGCAGTACAGTTATGTAATAAGAAGCAGCAACTTGGATTATCTTGTGAAAGTCAAGAAACATGACAGCAGACATTATGCTTAACGTGGAACATATTAATGACAGATTAAATAATACAGTATCCTGTTCTCCTAAAAGACTAGTCGGGCAGTTTGATGCCTGTGGCTATGCCTGATGTGGTGCACCCCATCACATTCAATCATGGATACTTGGTTCGGCTGTGCAGGGCCTTTATGTAAATGGAGACCTCTTGGAAATCCCACCCACCTTTGCCACAAGCCAAGGAACTGAACTTGTTCTGTGGAGCAATATTAGATCATGGAAACGGAATGCAAAAAGCTTTGTGCAGCTCTGCTGTTGCTGATGCATAGTGTGGAAAATGGCTGCTGATTGCTCCATTTCCTTTGAGATCTTGTACATTTTCTTCTGAGTTCTGCTAAATACAGTGGCATTTCATCTAAGTTATATAGCTTCTCAGTGGATAATTGATTACTAAATATAGTAGTGTTTTATCCAGATTATGTATTTTCTTTTGTAGATAATGGTTTTTGCATATCTTTATGACTGACAGGGAATTGGATGAGAATTTCCCATTCTTGAATGTTGTAATGTAAAATTATCTCACTGAGATGTTCATGGGATAAAGATATGACTTTTTCTTTTCTTTCTAAGAATCGTTAAAGCTGAATTATCATGTTCTGCTGTTGCAAAGTAGCAAATTTATTTGCTGATATCTATTTGTTAATTTTATACTGTGGATATTTTAACACTTTGTTTCTCCATAGTTTTAACTCAGTTTGACAGGTGAAAATCTACATGCAGCTGAGTAATTAATTTATACTTTGTCAAAGTTAGGAAACAATTTGAATGGCAATTCAGAAGAACCTCATGCAATGCTTAAGTTAGATCATTGCTCCATGTATCTTACAGTGTGTACAAGACAAAGGCTGAAATCTACAGCTTTGTTCTATTTTGCATTAAATTGTAGGGCTCTTTTTTTTTGTCTTTTTGAGCATATGCCACCAAGCATGCTAATGAACCAGTCAAAGAATCAGCTGTACTAACAGTTAATGAGAATTCAAAGAGATTTATTTAGCCTAGCATCATCGTTTCAGTGAAGATTCAAAGAGGATTAATTTGATTTATGTCAAAATGGAGGAATCTTTATATAATCTGCAGTCAAACTTTCATGAATATATTTATGCAGACTTGCAGAGTTCTTCAAATTCATGTATAAAAAGCTATGGGAGAAGAAGACAATATTTATTTATATGTAAATTATTCTTTTTGTGCAGAAAATCTATTTCAGGTTTCAAATGTGTTTATATCTCCTCTTTGCAATGCTTGGGAACTTACAGGATAAAATTTGGAGCGGCTGAAATCAAAGAGTTTTATATGTGATTTTAATGGACTGCAGAATTCACCTACAAAAAACCGATGGGCAGACACAGATAAGAAAAAACTGTACAACATAATTCTTCAGGGCACTCTACCATAACTCAAAGCAACATTTTTTCTGGAATACATATCACACATACAGAATACACATTAGTGTGCTATCAACATTTCATCTGCTCTCTTTTGGAGAAGCTGCATGACTCACATCTTTTTCATACCCAAGTAAAAAACTCGTGTTAATAACGTCATTACAATGCACCAAAACCTCACGTACAGCTATATTAAGTATGGAAAAGACAGCTGATTTCAGCACTAGCAGGATTAGTAAGCACATCACTGTTCCTCAAACCCCATATCATTACCATTTCCAGGAACTGTGCATGGCATCCTTGTGGAGTGGCTTTTCATATGCCATTTCCATGGCCCTTCATGCACTACTGCTTTCACACAATGACCCCATATCATGCATGATGATACTGTGAGTCACAGATGGCTTTAATACAGAAAGCCTTGTGTTGAGCTATTTTCTTCACATACACATTGAAATCCAAATTATTCATGAGTAACTGTACTTTTGTTAGACAACTTGTGCTATCTGAACTCCAAATTCACAAGATTATTCATGCATGGCCAGAAAAGAAAGAAACTGTAGCAAGCAGTATCAAATGACCTGACCAGCTCTTACAATGCCCTTCTTTATTTTTTTATTTCTTTATTTTTTAAATTTGTTGTCTAGTAGGGCTTTTTAAGCAACAGGGAGAAGTACTTCTGATGCACTTGAATGCAATCCTTTGTCTGACCTGCTCTTTCCAAGGCTTTAGGTGAGGTTATTATTGGCAGTGGATGTTAATCCAAGACCAACTATGAGAAGCAAAAGCATTTGACTTGATCCAAGTGGCTGTTGGTAACTGATGTTAAGATTCAGAATAAGCAAAAGTTCTAACTGATGTGTGCTTAGGCATATAATGTGAGGAAAACAGTAGATCTAGTCTTGTTTTGCACCAAAATGTCCTTTTCCCTCTGACTCCACAGCACAGACTATTTGACTGCAGTATTCTTTCACGTTCCGTAAGGGCATTTGCTAAAATGTTTTCTCTCTGAAAGGACTCTCATGCTCTCTGGCTGTGGCCAGTGTTCCCTGTCAGACACCATGTTCAGCACATATTAATAATGTTATGCTTCAGTGATAAGGACTTAATGTCATGTACTGTCCAACCTACTGTATGGATCATGCACATAACTGTTTAGACATTCAGAATGAAATCTTAGTCTTGGCATTGCCTAGAAAAAGTAAGGTAGGGAAAATCCCTTTTATACTAACCTTAATTTTAAAGTCACATGTATTTACTTACTATACTAACAGAATAAAGATGTGCAGAGACATGCAGTATTTTTGGCCAGGGAAACCTGAAAAACAGTAAGCATGTGGAAGGGATACAAGGCTGGTCTAGTACAGCTCCTATGGGCATAAAGAGACATTCTGCAACTGGCATCAGTTGGAGCAGAGTCCGTGGAGCTCCGTCCACTTCAAAATCTCATGAGAAATTTCTGAAAAAAAAAAAAAAAAAAAATAAAATAAATTAGAAGCTTGTTTGACAAAAGTAGTAAAATCTATTCCTCCTTAAACTGAACCTTAATATGAAAAACCAAGCTAGAAGATTCAGTTAGTCCATCAGGATGGAAGAAGTCTGGCTTCCCATGGATCTGTGTTCTCTGATCTTCATCTCTTACTCACCCGCTTTTGTATTCCTATCCTCTATATTCTGTGTACCACAGTTTCCTTATCACAGTTCTCCACATCTGCAGGTGTCTTTTCTAATACCTCCCCTCCTTCCACGTCCCGGGGCTCCTGAACCAGTGTTTTGCAACTGGTGATCCTTGGGCCACTAGTAGTCCACAGAAATCCAGATGGCTGCCAATAAAAAAAACTGAAAAGATACCCAAAGACTCTTACAAGTGCAAGCAAACGGTCACACAAAATTGGGGAAAGAGAAGCAGTTAATTAGAATTCAGAGCTGACACTAGTTTTAGTTTAGTGATAAATGAAAAGAAGTAAAAAGAATTGTCTTGGCAGTCCTGCACAAGAGCAAGATATTTTTTGAAATGGCTAAGCAATCCTTGAAATAAAAGTAACGGAGGAATAATTATCTAACCGTAACAATTTCTTGCCATGTCCTTTACCTGTCACGTTAGGCCAAAGCACCACTTGCCGTGGCAGGTTTAGACCTACCGATGAACTGGCTGACTTATGTAGTGATGGAAAGCTGACAGGCACTTCAGCAGGGCAAGTCGACCCCTAAGCCTCTCTGCTACTGATCAGGGTCCCTCTCTCCTTTCTAGCCACCAGTCTTTACAAAATATACAGGAACATGATATCTTTGAGACCTCTACTTTTTGTCGTATCTCGTTGTAACTGGCTAACTAATTAGACAGTTATTAGGTGGTACTGACAGATGAATTCAAAGACCTTATTTACTAAAAAACCCAGCTGAAAATAGAAGGATTATAACAATGTTCTAGGTGACAGTTTCAGCATGATCTTAATTAGAGGGTCACTTTGGTGCATAGCATATACAAACTAAGCAATCAGGTGCTTTTCATGTGATTTAAAAGGACAGAAGAATACATTTAATTTCACTGAAACAGGAAAACTTAAAATCTGCACAGAGTAGTTAATAATGAGTTGGCCTAAACATTGTCTGCTACTGCAAAATACAGGTTCTGTGTTCAGTCAGTTGTGCTATATAACTATCATAACAGTTATGATAACTGTTATGTAAAGTCAGGTCATGTGAATGTAATGCCATTTAATGGGATAGGTTATAAAATCAGCTCTGAACAAAAATCCATTACAATTTCTCATTCTTGCCTTGACAGGGGATAAAAACTTTGTAGTGGCCTGCATTATCTTAGCTCTGAACATATGGTGATATTGTATTCCCTGTTAAAAGAATGAATTTACTTTTGCTTGACCCAGTATGTAATTCTAAACAGCAGTCACCTATACTCTCTGATGTGGTAATGTGTATATACTACAGATATAGCAAAGGTAATTTTAAGCTATACAGCCTGCGATCATTGGGATGGCAGCAGTATGGGACTCAGCACGAACTAACCTCTCCGTTATTTACTTTGCTTTTTCGGCTTTTAATCTCTCATTGAACCTAACATTTCCTCTGTCACCTGTACCTGAATCAGCTACTATAATGCTAACTCAGGATAGTTCCTGTTCCATGTGATGCAACAGCATTGTAATCAGTAAAATAAAGGAGTGAAAGGGCCCAAAAGTTTGTGCCTTATCCTGCTAGAGAACAGTTAAACATGGAAAATAGTATCTTCACAAAGCACACCATTTAACAAAAGGAATTCCCTTTTATTCCTGTTTTCTTACTACTGTGTGAGAGAAGTGGCAGGTTCCCCTCATACATGCCATCTGTGCTTCCAAATCTGAGATCCCTGTCCTACAAGACAAAAAGCAAACCTTACATAACTGAGATCATACCCTCCATAGAGTGACCTAGAAGAATCACTTCAGTTTTCAGAAGCCTAATTAAAAAGCTTTCTTTCTCTTCACGGGGGAAAGAGAGAAAGAATAATCCTTGCACAGATAAAGAAACATTGGACTGTATTAGAGACCTTGGAGCTTTTTGAGACAATTTACCCAGAAACATAGTTTCCCAAACATCAGAGGTAGAATGTTTCTCCAGGCTTTTGGAAAACAGGTGACCCAAAAATAAATAAGTCATCATAATGAAAGCAACGCTCTTAAATCAACTATAAGCTTGAGCTTTTTCAGTGGCTATTCACAACAGAACTTTGAATATTTTTTCAAACATGTGCATTGAAAAGAGTTATGTACTTCTCTAAGATGTACTCTATTTTATAAAATATTTAACATGATCCTATGCTATATAAGTAAACTGTAGAAAGAATAATATGTTAATTACTAGGAGAGAACATTATCCACTTAATTAACTTATCTCTTGAACTTCCTTTTAGCCTATACTGTGGATGGTATCAAGTTCTAATGTGTTATATTTATAAACTGTTCTTCTAGAAGCAAAAATGAGACTTGAGTAGCATTTTGGGTATGGAGATTTGCTAAACAAATTAGCTGTAAGTCTTCCCACATAATAATATTCCTTTGACTTTCAGACTGTGGCCTCACTTTTAAAAAGCATATGTTGCACATGGAAATACTTCATAACTCTTTGGAAGTGAAATGAAAGTATATTTTAAGATTTAAAAATGTCAGGATATTCTTTCCTGATTTTTCTATTTCCTAAATTAATGCAAAGGGAAAGATTCACAGCTGCAGCTGTCATAGGGCCAGGGCAGTGACAGAGAGTGTGTGTTTTTTTCCTTTTTTTCCCCTTTCTTCCTTTTGCTAAGTTTAATGGAAAACATTGTATGATGAAATAATTCCTGGGAATAGGAAATTAAATTTGTAATATCAACCTTTAGATACTGGCCCCTTAGGTTTCTCTAAGGGGACTAGAAAACAAATTAAATCACAGTTTACCAGTACTGCATTTACAATGAATGCATCACCCAGGAATCCAGGACTTCTGGTGTTGCCTGTGGGGTTCAGGAAACCACTTATACTCCACTCCCACCTCACTCCATTTATGGTTGGGAAATTTCATCTGGAGAAAGGGTGTAATTCACCTGTTCCAAGTGGTGTTACATTCCCTCATGTCTTGTTACATTCGCTTATGCCTTGCTCAAAAGCACAAAGATAACTCCACTAATTTAAAGTTACAGAATTCTCCCCCTGCCCCCAGCCCTACAGCCAGACCAGCCCAGAAAGGCAGAGATTTATTTGTTTTGTTCTCATCTGAAATCTGCTTTCTAGGATCATCTGGAGCCCCATTTAACAAAATCTGGGTTATTTTCAGGGCCTTAGGTGACTGGTGGTGGCCTCACTTTCTCGAACTCTGTTAGAGGGGCAGGGTAAGTTGGGAACTTGGTCTTCTGCTATAGGCTTTAACTTTGGCAAGGAGGGTGGGTGGTCACTCCTTGGATCTGATATCTATGCTGCAGTCACCAGTGATTATGGGGAGCCAGGTCTGACAATCTTAGCGTTCCCATATAGTCTTATATTTTGTGTACCCCTGATTCAGAAAGGTGGGGTGTTAGAAATGCAGGCAAGAGGAAGAAATCTGTAACATTTAGAAGCCAAACTTCCCTGTCCTCTTCTTTCCATTTGCCCTGAAGGCCGCACCCAGCTGTGATTTCTATAGCAGTGGTGAAGAAATTGCATGGTAATTTCTAAATATTTCCTGGAGCAAGAGAATGAACAAGATACAGATATGAATTGCAAAACCAGTACATATCAGTTTATAAAGTGAAAAAACCCAAAGTAACCCAGATTAACATTATTAAATTTCAGTTTATCTTTTTTTCCCCTCTGTTCTTCACCAGAGGCAGTAAAAATCACATTTTCTACAAGATCCCACTCAGTCAGTCCCAGATGGCAACTTTGGTTTCATCACCATCAATGACAGCATCTTCACCACGCTTGCACAAAAAGCGAATTGGAGTCTTTCAAATTAATAAATGCCAAGCAGACAGCTCAGGATTACTCTCATTAAGTAGAAGTGTCACCCCATGCAAAAGATTCAGGGCTATTATTGGACCCTATTCTAGAACAAAGAAAGGGTAGTGCTGAGGGTCAGCCTAAAGGATGTCTCCAGGTTGGTGAACTTCTAAGATGTTTGCTTCTGTCTACGAATCTGTTTTTCCTGTAGGATAATCTGGACTGGATTATCTGAAGCAATTACTGTATTTGAAAGCAATTCACTGTGTTTTGACTAAAAAAGGAAAAGAAATCATGAACATTTTCTGCCCATGTCTTTTCTTAGCTCTGTTGATGTGCAGGAGTGAGGTCTTCCTTAAAGTCCTATTCTGTTGCTGCTTAGTTCTACTGTGACATTAGGCATTTAAGATTGTTTTCATCTCCCCTTCTTTTCTTGCTTTATAATACATACAGAGGTCCTGACACAGGTTATCATATACACTTCCTGCTACTGATTTTTGTGTTTCTGTAACATGCAAATGAACAGTAATACAGCATAAAGTTTAGCTCAGATCTCCTAACGTTTGGTTGCTCATAGTTTCCCATCTCCAGACAGGGAAAAATTGCATAATATATCTTCTCTCTGTAGGGAATAACACTCACTTGTCAGAACAGTCCACTTTTCTTAAAGCATCTCCTGGGAAATTTCCTATTTGTTTTCACCAGTTTTGGCAATATTAAGAACATTAGTGCATGTCAGATACTAGCTGTACTAGTGTGTTCAAAAGGTGGTGAGGTCTGCTCTGAGTCAGACTGAAAAAGGAAACCATCCTTTGTCAGAAGCATGAATACTGGCCAGAGATTTATTCCTCAAAATAAACCTTAAGTTTTCACCAGGTCAAGTTAGCTATAATTTTTGTTGTTTAGCTTGTAAGCAGATGTATTTACAAGCATGGAAACCAATCATTCACTTTCATTCTTTCCACATTTTGTTTATTATTTGAAACAGTTTCTAAAAACTTCTATGAGAAGTACATCCCTTCTTGCTCTCAGCCTTCAGCCAAATGACAAATTTCTTGAAGAGTGTTTGTCTGATGATATTCTTCCTAATAGAAAGTACATTGTCAAAATTCAGTAAAAAGAAAGGTGTTAATGTTCACATTTGATTATCTGATGGTTTAGCACTCTTCGTTTCTGAGATGCTTTTTTTGTTTTTCTTTATTCTTTGCTTTTCAGTAAATGTTTTATTCTGCCTCCTGGTTGTTTAATTTTTTTTTTTCCTCCCAAATATAAAACTGGTCACATTGCATAGTCTATACTTACATTGTTTAGTTGGTCTTCCATCTCATAGTCTATTGTTCTGTTGCTTTCTAAAGGGTCCTGAATAAGGAATTTGTAGGGGGTGTACTTTTTGATTGACTTTAGTGAGGTTACACACTTTTATGAATTTATCTTAGATGACCAAAATATTTTTGTTCACTTACAAATACTGTGGGGTGTGTGTATACTTATTTCAGTGCAAATAGCAACCGTTACTCAAACATAGTGATTAAATAAAAATCACAAAGCAAACACTTTTTCAAATAATAAACAAAATGTGGAAAGAATGAAAGTGAATGATTGGTTTCTATGTTTGTAAATATGGTTTGAAACATTAAATTACAGTAGTTATGGTTACCATAAGGGAACTCCATAGCAAAAAACCATAAGCACTGGCAATGTTGTTATGCAGTTTAAATACATTTCTAGCAAAATAAAATGTTTTAAGTATTGGGATTTTTTTTAATTTTAAGACAAACATCTTTGAGGCCTAACCTTGAAGATTATTGTGTTATACTGTTACACTGTATAAAATTATGTAAGCTTTATTAAAATTCCAAAAAAGTAGGATGGCACATAATACACATGAAGATATTTTGCTTAAACATTTTGCTAAATAATCTTTTAATTTTTATCACCCATTTGTTCCTTTTGGTCTACACTACTCACTTATATAAATACAGCCATTGATACCAACCGTACAATTCCAAACTTGTCATTATATCCAACTAGTTGTCTCTGGTGTATCTTCTGTAGCTGAATTCTACATTTAAAAAACATTGACCTAGAATGACAAAATTAATTTTATTTTTAGAAATCACAAAATTCCATATGTGTTTACAAAATGGGGATATCCATCAGACTTTGCAGCCCTGCTAAATAGAGGCAATGCACACTGTCACCACAGACTACAAATACTGTATAGGAAGTTCTCCTTTGTAATAGTGAGGACCTGGAGAGCTAGTGTTCCCCATTTGGGAAGGCCACTTAAATCGCTAATGCCCAGGGCTCTAATGAGCAATAAACGTGCTTCGGTATAGGCCATTTTATGACTACGGCATACTAGTGTGCCGTCTCACAAACATTCCTCTCTATATGGAGAGAAACAGAGAGAGCTCCTTATAGTGACAAACCTATTTAATAGCTGTCTATATATAAACTCACCTGGTTATTTATAAAACTATATAAGGTTTCTAAACTATATTTGTATGTCTTTCTCTCAGCAACCATGCCTTCTGCTATTTTGAGGTCATAGTTGATACCCAAATAAATCCTATTTGCTATATTCAGCTCATCTTTATTTTTGGTCTCTTATAACTAGCAGCTGTGGGTCTGGTCAGTTTGACCTTGAATAGACCTTCTATTTGCCACATAAGACAATATAGATCTACGCCCTCACTTATGGTAGACGTGATATGCTTATGAAAGGGTAACAGAAGTCAGCAATGATGGCCAAGTGATGAATTCAAATTGCAGTCTTCATATTATAAATGAGGTGGAAGAGTAGACAAAGTGTTCCCTGTGATCGGACAAAAAATCAGGAGAGTTGTATTCTAACTGTTCCACCAGCCTCCTGCAACCTGCAGCTCCGGAAATGGGCTGTAGATTTTCATTTTTCAGTGCTAAATTGGGACAGAGAATGAAATTAATCTCATCTAACTTTAGATCACTCCAATGGAGATGCCAGTAACTGGGCTGGTCACCCTAAACCCTCTTTACAGTCACATAGACACAGAGTTACAGCAGGACGAGACTCACATGCTTTGTATGAGATGGGTGTTCACTGGTCATCCAGCTTCCAGGCATCTACATGGGATCAGAGGAACTCTAGTCTTAAAACCCAATGTTCAGGTGCAAATCATCCTCACCATCAGCTGAAGCTGACGGAAGCTGCAGACATTTGGCACTACTGAAAACCAGAGTCCATTTCTGACGTACATAATTTGTAGTGATTCTTCTGTGGTCATGCTGTGAAAAGCACTCTCATCTCTTATCAGAAATATGTTACAGAAGGTAGTGATAAAAACGCATCTTTAGGTCTGAACTCAGCTACAAAACATTTTTAATAATTGATAAACTCTGTAACCATTTCATCACCTCAAGTGTATTCATGACTCCTGAGAGGTGGTCAGATTCCACACAGTGATGTGATCCATAGAAGAGTCTACAAATAAACAAAATCAATAATGAGCTAACTCTTACAACCTTCTTCAATTTTAAAAGCCAACACTTAATTATGTGCACAAATACAGGACTGCATTCAAGTTTACTTTACATACTGGACGCCTTTAGCTGCTGAAGTTGATTCAGAAAAGTATCTGAAAAACAAATGCAGTATAAAATACAGAGTATTTTACTGGAAGGTTTTACAGATCTGTCCATTTTAAAAGTTCCTCTTGCTCTAGTAGAGTAGTTTGTTAACACATAAGATGATATACCAGACATAGTATTTTCGAAAGTGAGACTTATGTTTCCTCTTGTCAAAGCAGTAGATGTCATATCTACGTGTGGTAGAAAGTATTCTACATGTACATACAGGATAGAACAAAGGCATGGAAAGAGTTTTGACTCTGTGTTCCAGAGAGGCCTATTTCATCTGATAAAGGTTTTACAAGAGGCTTAAGAAAGGGTTAAGAGAGATCATAGACTGCTTTGAGGTAAGGGGAAAATGAAGAAGTGGAGCCAAGGCAAGACCCAACATGTCTCAGCTGTGACATGACATGATGGAGCACGGCACAAATTGAAGCAAAGCAAAACTTCCTCTTCTGAACCTCTGGAAAATGATGGTTTTCCTGGATGATGAGATTATGTCTTGAGTGTAACAAGGGCTTCCCGATACCAGGAGAAAATGGATGAGACCTCACTGCCCTTTTGAAGGATTGTTTACAATGGTGATCTGTGATTAAATTCCACATCTAATGAAAGAAAAAGACTGAGGAGATTGGAACAAAGCTTGAGGTTTGAGGTACTAAGATGGTTAGAGAGTAAGAAATTTAAATACCTCTGCTTTGTGTGGACTGACTGCATGATGATACTGTCCTTTAGCATAACCCATGGATTTCCATGATTTCCATTCTATGGTTCTACGGTTCTGATTCTATGAAATATGAAATGAAAACTCATTCTTTTTGCTCTGCAAAGCTATGTATGTACTCAGCTCACTCTGTTGCTGCTACAGCTGTATGATTTGAACAGGCTATCCTGGACTAATTCCAATAGACTAGATTGTGATGCTAATATCTGTGTGAATGTGTGGATGATTGGATGTTAAAAGAGTCATTTTTTTCCATCATAACAAAAAGTAGCTCGTTTGATTTCACAAGACAGAAATACTGCTGAAAGCAGTTGCAGAATTGCATTATATTGGATTGGGAAAAGCACACACATGTATTGAAATGGTTGCTTCAATGGAGTAGATGCTAGTGATGCTCCTCTCGCTGCCAGTCCTCCTACATAGGTTACAGGAGGAAAGTTTCCCTGGGTCAAGTATGAAGAGGAGGAGAATTAAAGAAAACAGCACAGAGCTGGACTGGAAGAACGGATAATTTGGAAGGAAGGTAAGGAAAGTTAGCAAATATTGGCCTGTGTTCCTCTTTGTTGGGACTGAACCCAGTAATCTCAAGTCTCTGTTTTTCTTACTGTCTAGAAAGAAACTGTACTGCCCATGTGTCCCCAGCTCATGGCAGAAGCAGAGCTGAACAGGAGATAATTTTTCCTTGCTATGAGTTCCTCACTCAGCTCATGCTGCCATGACTGTTAAAAATATTTAAAGACCCTGTTGCTGCTGAGGATGTGATTGGAGGATGTCATTGGGATCTTTGGATCATGAGGATGTCATTGGGATCTTTGCAGTTCCATGGGATGGGGCCTTGAACCATGTTCCTTGTTAAACAGTGCAGGAATTTAATCTCAACTGCCTTGATTTCAAAGATCTTGTTTGTGAAGCTGGCTCAACATTTGCTGGCCCATAGTATTTCAGTCCCTGCTCTGACACGTGTGCTATTACAATTGGAAAAATTAATGACATTTCAACTGCTCCCTAGTAAGAAAAGCTCACTGGACTTGAATGCTAAGAGCCTGTCGATCACTCAAGTGCAGACCACCTACCCATATGTGACTAATAGAGTTGCATTTTTCTATGAACTTATGTTTTGCTTCAGCTATCTTTATTTTTCTGTAGAGGAGAGATAGGCTTGAATGTCTAAGTCTCAAGGAATGATTAAAAATGATTGTTGACAGAATCACAGTGTGATATATTACAATTACTAGAGAAACGAGGAAAGGATGCACTTTGTGTCTGTGGTGGCAACTTTCTGGTAACCTTCTCATGTTGCCTGTAGTTAAAAAAACCAAAAAGTTTCTGGGATTATTTATTTATTATTCTAACTGAGGCCTGAACCACCCTGGAGGGATTCTGCCACCTCCTGAATTAATTAATTCTGACATTTCACTTGTAATCTGAAACATGGAACCAAATCTCGTTTCAGGCAAGTTTTACTAGCTGGTTTCCTGCACTAAATATATATTGTGTAGAAAAAACAAAGGTTGGGAAGGGAAAAACAAACCCTACTACTGGTATGGATGCTTAGCCTTCTGCTGCTCTTTCTTGTTCTTGTAGATTGGTAATTATACACAGGAGGCTGGATATTTTTGTGGGTGACTGTTTTCAGTTTCATAGACATTTAAACTCTTGTTTGAGTGAAGTTGGTGTAGTGAGTTAAAGCAGGTCAGAGCTTAGTCCATTTAACATAGGTGTGTAACACAGTCCCACCTTCTTGTGCCTTTATGTAAGAGCTGAGGAACGTGCCCCAAGACCTGAAGGTACTCAGGCCTTACAAAGGGAAGGTGAGTCTCTGATACTGAACTCACTGCACCTCCTGTTTAAATCGTGACATGGCTCCACAGTTACTTTGAGGCATCTAAACGTGTAGCTTCTTATTAATCTTTTAAATTTTATTAAGCATTATCTTTTTAGATAAAATCTGGATATTTGAGGTCTAACTCAAGTACTGTAAGCCAGGAACAATCAAAAACATGTATTGTGGTGCTTTTCAAGTTTCCTTCCTAATTTATGAAGACTGTGTGGGAGAAGACAACAATCTGTACTCAGGAGAAATGCAGTGAATCAGCCTGTTCTTTATGGTGAAATGTTCTTTTACGCAGCTGCTGTACCTTGGAGAAAAAAACAAATAAACTCCAGATTCTATCTTAATCAATCTCTTTTTTTTAAAAAAAAATAAAGTTATGCTGTTGTTATTAAAACAAAAATACTGCTCAACAATGGAATCTACGGTCTACAGTCTTAATGCAATATTTGGTATTGTTTGGAAACACTGTATAATGCCCCCCTCCTTTTCTCTTTGGCTGCAGGAGCAATACTGATTAATCACACTAGACTATTATGGAAGTTAGGCAAAGGCACAGAGAGGGAATAGTGCGGAGACCTATTGTCCCAGGGAAGGATCTGGGAGGGGTTCTTCCCTAAGTGCCTCCACATGCAAACAGTGCTGGTTGAGATGCCTTTTTAGGAAATTCAGAGTGTTATCTGCATACTCAGCTGGCCAGCTAGGGGCAGAGTGAAGCAAGCACAGCCCTCGCTACCTTTCTATCCTCTGCCGTGCAGAATGCCTGTCAACAGTAACCATATCTTGTTTTGCTCTGTTACTGTGCAGGGACATACGAGGTGACAGAACAGGTACTCACACACACTGAGTCACCACAAAAAGGCACCTGGAGAAGTCAGGGTCAGTCTGATTTGACTTGAGTTGAATTATCACCCTTTATCCCTCCTCTAGGAAGTAAAGGACAATACGGAAATGGTCTGGTAAGCTCGGTGACAGCACAGAGCAGGGGCTGTTTCTCTACACTTTTTCTGGAACAGAAACTAGCTGAGGAATTAACACAGATGTCCTCAACATGACTGAGGACTGACAGTTTTCAGTTTCAGACGGTCTTACCAGTGTCACTGTGCTATAAGCATAACAATACGGACTTTAAAGGCCTGAGAACTTGATGTGAAACCTGAGGCATCTTTGGATTACGTGACTCAGGAGACTACTTGAATGGTCATGTACTCTGACATCTCTTCTACTTGTGTGAGTAGAAGTCCCAGTGTGAGAAACTCCAGGAGTAAGGCTGGAAGTTCTCCATTCCTAGAAACTCTCACCAGTGATGTCTTTGCTGGGCACAGTCCTCTGTGGTTCAGATCTCTTTGAAGGCACAGCAGGATAACGTTCCTTTGTGCATTCCCGCTTCACCTTCTGGTCTAACCAGATACAGCACTGGCCCAGCAAATCTGGTGACCTCAATAACAACTGTTCTTGTTCACTGTGGACATCCGCTGCCAGTCTCAAGGGAATTCTGAGGCTTTTGGCAGCGCCTCCATTCCAGTTATGACTGTTATGACTACATATTTGCATTTTAATTTATATGAGAAGAAAGGGTTTCAAGCATTTTTTCTTAGCGGCAGATCTAGCCTTGGTCACGGTGTCTTACATGGCTATTGCAGCCATAGGGGGATCCAGCAGTCAAAAAAGGCCAGCTCCACATGCCAGAGGCCACCAAGGACTTCACGTTCATGCTCAGGACTTTTTCCTGGCTCCCTGGCAACTTCTGCATGAGGTATAAACCGCTAGCTGCACTAAATAGAAAATGGCCACTCACCGTTTCTGACCTTACTCTCCCAGAGGCAAAACTCATTGCAGCTGAAAGCAGGACCTTCACATTTGCAATACATTCCTCCCACTCCCAGCCTCCTCCAAGCATGCCTTAGAGCAAACCTAGCACCAGGCAACATGAGCTGCAAAATGCTTTCCTCAGAGCAGGCTCTGCCTTGCAGCAAAATATGAAATCCTAGCTCGTGGAACAGATTTGTAAAGGCATTCTGTGAAAAGTCAGTAGGAATTAGGCACCAAGGCATATCTACAAATCCTATTTGGTGAGGATTTGGATCTGGGCACCTGAAATCTTTCTCAGGTCCTGGACTTCACTCGGTGGATTTGCCCTGTTTCTTTTCCATCTCCAAGGTGTGGAAGACAGGCAACGGTTTTCTTTTATCCCATTTTGCAGGCATTGTAAATGTTCCAGTTTACTTCAGTTACATACACGCTTTTCCCATCAGAGCAAAATAGTTTATGTATTCAGATTCATGCAGTTGTCTCTACTGGGTTAAAATGTTTCAGAAGCTTGATCTGGAATGCAACAGGGATAAGGTGATGATTCACCTACTTGTGTTCACAGCTTATTTTACTGAGCATTGCAATAGTTTAACTTCTCCCAGCAACACCCAAATATGTTGAGATGCAGCTGATACTGTGCCATTGTGAGCTTTTGTTGTTTTGTTTAAATTCTTATGGGGGATCCAGTTGCAAAGTGAAGATCCAGATAAACTTGCATACCAAGGTCAGAGGTGTTTACATCCCTAGGTTCAGTGTGGGAAACTAAAAACTTGGGATGGAGTTTTATTCCAACCTTTTCCTTCCCTGACATTCAGGGTGGCAGCAGCTGTTAGTGGTGGTGTTAATGACTTTGTGCCCAGAAAGACCCAGCAAGTGACAGATTGTTAATGATTATGTAGGGTGATCATCTTTCAAATGCTTCTAAAGTATCTTTTTATTATTATTGGTATCATTCATTGTTGTGTGTGATAGCACTGACCAGATTTCAAGCCCACCACTCACAAACAGCCCTTCATCTGAGAAGAAATTGTATTGCTTAGTTTAGGTAGAGCAGCAAATCCCTCACTGGGGGGAAAAGAATTAATTCTTCTATTTATATTAGATGTGGGAATATTTTCCTTCAGTCACAGAATACAACGACTAGCATACTATTACAAACTTTAATTTCTACATATTTGCTGATATTCCAGCATGAATAAGACATGACCAGCAATGGCCAGAGTGTTGCAAATATTTATGCAGGTGCTGAATTTTAGACATGCAGGTAGTCCAGTGAAATTCAACAAGGATAGTAACATGCAAGCAAAAAGCGATGCTGATATTTAGAGAGAAAAAGCCAAACAAACACTGATCTCTGAGTTGCTATTCAGGGATGTGTGTTAGTAATGACACTGTTGATGTAAGGACATGTTTCCTAGGCATACTTCAGAAGCTGGCCATCTTTCATTCAGTTTTCTGGAAGAAATCCTACAACAGAGGTGTAATACATGTTTCTGTGGGATATGTAGGCCTCCCTTTTCCCTACATTTTCACTTCCATTTTTCATTTGTGCGTTGTGTGTGTGTTGGGAGTGAATCAGGGGTCCTGCTAGTGGCAGTGGGTACTCAAACAAACAGCAAGTTCTCCTCAACCCTGCAGCAGAGAGAGGCTGGGGGCTAGTACCGAAGCTGAATCAATGTGCTCTGAGAGATTTAGTGGGAATACGTCAGCATCAGAAAAGTGATGGTTGGAAATGCATCTGAGCTCTAGGGTGGACTGTTTTAAGTATGAAGAATGAATTGTATCTGACCTCAGAATTAGCCTGCAGGTTGGACATTCTTCTGCAATACATGATGGGATCGTCAAGTACTGAGAATAGGCATGTGAATGCATCAGGCTAGCAGAGCTGGGCTTCAGATCCAGTTTCTTTTCCTTGGAGGCTGGCACCCGAATTGCTTGGCTCTTTCAGAGGACATGAAGGGGAGCAGCAGGACGAGGGGGGGAACTAAAGCTTTCACTTGTTCTTTTTTTTCTTGAAAAAGTTGAAAGGTCTCAATTTCATCCCAATATGGAATGGAAAACTGTTTCTTGACTTGAACATATTCCTGGAATGGGAATAAACGTTTTCCTACTCATTTCTATTCATGGTTCTTAATTCTTTCTATTTACAGCCATGGATTTCAGATTATGAAATCTGAAGTCCAAACACCTTTGAATAGTGGTCCGCCCAGGAGATCATTGGTATGGTTGCTTATGGGTGAATGAAGATGGAGGGCAGTTGCCTTATAAAAAGCATCCCACTGCTTTTCTTCCTTCATTTTCACAATATTCCTTTGGCCTTCAACTAACACCAACTATTTAGGAGAAGGAAAAAAAGCTGAAAGCCTGTCATAAATAATTATATAGTCCTGCAGTCCTCTTAGCAATGTTCAGCAGTTATTTTTGAAGCATGCCAGCAGTAATACACAATCGTTAAAGTGCTTCAAGTTATTTGCTTTTTGTGTAGTGGTGAATTTTTCCACTGATGTTTTTTATTAGATGAAAACAATGCAACTGACTGGGAGCCAAGAAGATCCTGTATTCTAATCCATGTGAGACAAGGATTTGACTGAGAGCTTGTCATCATAAATATGGTTGCCCAGGCCAAAAGGAAAAAAAAAAAAAAAAAAGAAACATTGTTAGTAGATAGGGGAAAAAATGCACAAATGTCCACTGATTGTATAATTGACACCTCTGTTGAATGAACTGGGGCAAGATGATTCATAGTATGATGATTTTATTAGATCAAGGATATTGCTAATTAAGTAAGTAGCCATTGCAGCCAAGTGCTTCATCTTCTGACCATTTTTCTCTTTACTGTTCTCTGGAATCCTGTGTCTCTTATTACATTGTTGGATGCAGATCTTGTTATAGTTATCCATGCTTTTTCTACCTTTAAATTAATCTAACATAATATGCTGCATGGGAACCGTCTGCCAAGATGTTCTGGGAAATGTGTTAGTGCAGTGTATAGCTGGCCTCTTACTGAGCAGCAGAGAGCTTTACCTCGGTGCTCCGTGACCGGCACAGTTGCTTCTTCATTTCCACATGGCGTTTAAAGTGTTGCTTTTAACCAGTGAAACTGAAATAGGCCTCTTTTACTTGGTTAACTTAAGAACCTGTCTCTGCTGTGCAATGCTATCTCTAGAAATGACAAAAGCTAACATAGCTAAGTCTCTTATAATTACCATCAAAATTTGACATCTGGTAATCTTGACTTGACTGGTCTCAGCAACTTTTAATGTCAAGATACAGAAGTTACAAGAAATACTGAACTGGAAAAAGAGAAGAAAAAAAAAGGAAGATTAAAATCTTTATTATAATGCAATATTTTTACACTTAGATAACTTCTAACATTATGGGGAACCAACAGTGCTGTTAAAGAAGTTTTGCCAGTTTACCTGATCAAAAAAGTACTAAGAAGTACTTATTGTCAGTCTTTTATTACAGTTCTTTGTGAGACTGAGCAAAACTGCATAAAATTGTCTTCCCCATCACCTGTCTGGGAATCATGTGTATTGGTTGTAGGTTACCTCTGCAAGAAAATAAAATGCTGCAATTAGACTGGCAGAGTGCTCAGTTCAAGACTCACAAGCCTTGAACTTCCTCACAGAGGAAGAATTCACTTCAGGTGACTTCAGCACTTGTAAAATTAGTCAGAGGACCAGAAAAAAATTTCCTATAAATCTTGATAAGTACTCTGGGTAGGTAAATATCATATACGAAATATTTGTGAATGCTTCTGCATAAACCACAGTTCACTTCTGATTTTGGCCATGCAAATAATGTGATCAGATGAATGGGTCCAGATAGTTGCATCTTCACCCCACTCCCAGATAAACATCTTAATCTTAGCAGGACAAAATAGTTTGAACCACATGGTATTCAGCCAGATTGGAGTTCAGTTCAGGCAGAATGGATATGTAACTGTCTGTACCTGTTTGTGTAGATATGTCCTAAATTTGTTTACTTGCAAACACTGGGGCAAGTGAAATGCAGGTAGCAAAGGAGTTTCAAGGCTCAGGTAAGTGTCTTTGTACAGGAAGTGCCATTTTGAGAAAAGGAAGGGTCACCATACAAAGGACACACAAGGATTTATAGAAGAATAACGAATATTTAAAGGTAACTTGCCAATAGGAAGAGAAATATTTGCCATAAAAAATGAGCACATCTAAACAGAGAGAACAGAAATAATATCACATGAGCCTGAGGGCTATCATACAGTTTGTACACAAAATTAAGAATGAACTGGAAGCTAAATTTCATGGGTGAAAAACAGACCAGTTCTAGTTAAAGAAATTGTGAAAAGAAAAAGTAGATTGTTGAGGATGATGTGTGGCATTTGGAGCAGGTATAGGCGGGGATAATAAAGAGTGGAAGATGAAAGTACCAGAGGTCTTACTGAGAACATCAGACGGATAGAAATTAGCAAGTAGTTAGGGTCAAGCCGTCAAGCCAGGGTGCTTCTCCCAGGTGCCTCAAACATTGTAAATAATTTCAATTTTAAAAATTATTTTATTATTTTATTTTATTTTATTTATTTTATTTTATTTTATTTTATTTTATTTTATTTTATTTTATTCTATTTTATGAGATGATTGTGTTAAAATTCTGGCTAGAGTTTATTTTTTTTTGTCCCAAATGATTGTTGATCATTACATATGAGCAATAAAAAATGTGACTGCGTGGGCTGGCTATAATGAAGCTGGGATTTTGTGTTCATTCATCACAAGATGTAACTCTTAAGTGCATCTGTTATCTATTTCAAGATCTTTTTTCTTATCAGTAGCTTCACGGATAATTGAGCTAATGAGGATCTTTGTAGAAAATCATCAGGAAAGAAGGTACATAGAGGCTTTAACGTGGTGTCTCTGTGGTGGGCTCAATCATGACAGAAGAATTTCAGAAAAATAGGGTTTACCTCATACAGATTTAGTCACACAAGCTTTAGCATACAATTTCAGACAGTCATCAGGGCCCCCTCTTATTAATGCTGTGTGGAAATTCACCTGTTATCTTATACACCTGTCTTATGATGTAGAGAACTGGCATGTGAAGGTGCTTATGCCTCTCCGATTAATACAGAAAACCTAAATAGTAGCTTAGGTGAGACACTTCCAAATGGTTGATAACTTAAATCTCACCTTAGGAATACAATAAAAATCTCTCTGCTTAGGTTAAATCCTCTGAGAAGCCCTCCAAGGAGAAAGAAACATACAGGTTCTGCAAACAGCTAGTGGAAGTTGGGTACAGACCTCAGCAGGTACCTGTAAAACTCCAGTCTCAAGCATTACGCTGACCATCTTCCCTAGAAAAGGAGGCATATGGTAGCACAAGCCTGTGTGCAAAAAAGCCTGACCTCATCTAAAGCTCTCTAGTCATGTGTTGCTTATATATAATTACTGTCAACTTCAGAACCAACATAAGCAGTGAGCTGCTGACACAAGGGGAGGGAATGGAGGTAGGCATAAGCTTGAACACGGTCACATGCGTGAATTAGTGCAGACTATAGAGGCTTGTATTCATATTCTCTGTGCAAACAGCAGAAGCTGTTTAAGGAAATACCTTCTCAGCTGTTTGCTTACTGGAGGTTACTCTTCCTGTAACTGTGCTGGTAGAAAGGAATATGTATGCGTCAGCAGCTCCCACTCACAGGCCTGCACCTTCATGCAAGACCACTTTTATTACCAGCATCAGCTAAGATGCTGGACCTGATGTTCCCATCGGGGAGATGTGGGCACGAACTGAATTATTCTGATTCTGTCGTGAAGGGGCAAAAGGAAATGGTGGGCAGTGGAAGGCTGTAAATTAATAGCTCAACATCCACCAGAGATGCTTTGTCAAAGCCCCAAATCAGTGCAGAATTTGATTGTTCATCTCCTCCAAAAGCCTCTGTCATTCATTCGCAAGTGCTGTAATCAGAGGTTTGCTTACGGTAGGGGACACGCTTCCTGCTAGAGCAAGCTGTTGAAGACAACAGAGGTCTAAGGGCATAAACAAGGATTAAATACCTGACTCTTACTGACTTTTAGTGTAACCTATTGTTTAGTGTAACCAAGTGTTGCACTCTGCACCTTTCATATGTTTCCCTGTGGACCTCAAAGTGCTGTTTTTCAATACATTTCTGAGATGCGTTTAGTCTTCTCCTAGAAATTGCTGTGCTATTTTTGCATATTCAGATCTCTGTATCTGTATCATTCCAGTTTGGAGAGGCCAACTGTTCCCTCTGTTTTCATATGAAGATAGAATGAATCAGTGTTACTTCCACCCGTATTGCTGTTCCCCCAAATGCTTCCACAGATGTACTAGGAACATGGAGTTCTGCAGTCTATAACGGTAATACCCGAGACTGGGCTGCTTTCAAAAACCACCCTGCAGGCACTGTGCAATTATAAGTAATTCAGGGCTGGTAGGAGTTATCATATGTTGCATGAGGAAAGATCCCATGAGAGTGCTCAGGTGATAGCAAATCTCTAACAGGAAAAAAATTTCACAGAAGCAAATAGGCTTCCAGAGATCCTTAGGGGAAGAAAGTTACTGTGTCTCCAAGACTGGCCAGCCCAGTGCTTACTAGATACCTATAAGGAACCTCTACTGATTGGCATATCATCTCTTTTCAATTTGTTGTGTGCATTTTAGCTTGCTTTCAGGAAGGCTGGTACCACTCCATATATTCTTTTCTCCTCAGAAATGTGCTAGAAATCTAGCATATACTCCTAAGTATAAGGAGACTGCTGATTTTATATCCAGCCTGCTGTGAGAATGAGTTCACATCACAGCATCACTGCGCATCACTTGTACTAGCTCAGCACAGGTATCAGTGTGAGCTCAGAATGGAACAACTAATTAAATCTACATTCCTGATGAGGGAAAAGATGAGGGAATTACTGAAGATAACAAAGTACAGTGGCCTGGTGATGAAGACAGGAGAGAGAGAAAGGTCTTCAGCTGGTAGACCTTTAACCTCTGCAAGCCCGTGCATCTTTTTCTTGACAATCCAATAGCAATAACATCAATAACAGTTAAGAATAAAGTGAAGAATAGCAGTTAAGAATAAAATGAAGGCCACGTAAGCCTTCCCTATCTGTGAGACACTTAGGCTCCACCAGCTGTGCTGGCTTGCTTCCTACATCTGGGCTCCAAAATGGGTAACAAGAAAACTCTGAGAGAACTATTTTAAGAACTCTGGCACCAAGCAGAGTGGGGAAAGGGAAAAAAAAAAAAAGAAAAAGAAAAAAAATCCCAAACCTCCACTGCTTTACTGAAATCAGTCTGTTGAAAGCATTTCTGTTTGGCTGCCACAGTTCGCCAAGCAGCCTAATGTGCCAGCTATTAGTACCCAGCAGAGAGCATGTTTGCAGCTATTCAGCAAAACTATCACATGTCCTTAGCCAAGGAAAGAGGGATCAGCTGCTGAACACTGGAGCTGATGAAGAGCAGAGCTATTAAAGCAAGCAATAAAAAAAAAACACAACCCAGAATGGAGACTGATTTTTATTATTATTTTTTTAACCTAATGGATGACATTTATAACTGGAAAGTATGAGTCAGAGTGTGCTGTGCCAGCATGGGGTCTTTATGATGTTTTCATCTTGCTTGTTCTTCTTCCTTGTCCGGGACCATTCTGTCTTGTTGATTTGTACGTCTTAAGTTTCTTGCAGTGCTTAGGAGATGGGCACACAGTGTGTATTTGTGTGTGCGTGTAGGTAGTGACCATAGCTCAGTGAACTGGAAGTAAAAAGCTAAACTACTCAATTCATAAAATTTTTAGGGAGTAGTGAGACTACTTTACAGTGCTGGGACCTCTTAGATAAATTATTGCTGCCAAAGTGTTATTGCTGCCAAATGTGGCAGTGACGTGAGTGTGGGAGGCAACCACCCACTTGCTAGTGAGGACAAAATGGACACAGCTCCGTCTCCGCAACTACTAATCTCATCCCAAAAGCTTTAAAAACAGAGAACTGTTTGTCCTTTTGTAGCACAGGAGCAAATAGAGTCCATTTGCCACAGAGCTTCTCTGTAATACCGTATCTCTAGTATGTAACCAAGAAACAAAATTATACTACTTGTTGCGATGACATTAGAGTCTGGTTACCTCAGAAACAACATGCACGATTCCATATTCTGGTTCCAGAAAATTATCTTTACATTGCAAGATCAGCCCTGCAGCATTTGCCAGGAAGAATACATTGAGGAACCGCTGGTATGGGAAAGTCCTGTCCTGACACAGAGCCAGCATTGTTTTATGGCAGCTTCTCCTACCCTGCAACGCCCTGTCACAGGATTCATGTTGGGACAAGCAAACTCCCGCTAGCAGAGTAATCCCCAAGACCCACGCAAGGCAACGTCACGTAGCCACGGCTGCTTGGGCTGGTGCAGTGGCTGGGTCCCCCCACGGCTTCCCGAGGACGCAGGGAGGTGTGAGGTGCCCACAGAGCCTTTGCCTCCCTTTTCCCACAGCTGATATGGGTCATGCTCAGCGCAGCTGAAAATTGAGCCCTCAGGCGGGGAGCTATAATGAATTCACTAGATTAGGCAATGAAAGCCAGTGTGAACAAAACAACCAGCTGGCTCAAGAATGTTTCGTGCTAGCGTAAAAATGCTACAGGAGGGGGAGAAATAAGCTTCAAAACTGTCCCCTTTCATTCCTCTGAAGATCATGCCCATCTTTTCTTTTATACTCATTGTTATAGCCTACATATAGCTGTGAAACTGAAAAGAAATAAAAGTATTTTCATCCTTTATGTATGTTATGGTCATTAAAAGTAGTAGACTGTGTCCTCGTGAAAGAATGTGATGCACCTTGGTAAAAGACTGTTCATGAGGAATTCTATCCGAAGCTCTGGGATGTCACTTTTTTTCTTTTTTTATTTTATGACTATTGGCATCCAACCCAGTTGTTCAGCTCTTTGTGGTTATTTTTTAATTCTGGACAATTAAAACCTTTACAAGTATTTATAATCATTATTGCTAAATAATCTGAAAAAGTAAAATAACATACATAGGCTAGCAGAATTCCAGAATCGGAAATTGAAAAGGTGTTTTACTGTTGTTACTGGAAGTGGAACAATAATTTCAGCATAGACTAGTGTGAGAGTAGACTCCGGTTTATTTCTTTGCTTTTGTCCTACGTCTAGGGTTGTGTCGAAACCCTATGTTTTAAAATCTTGTTGTTTTTCCTTTAGCTGAGAGATGTCTTTTCATATGTGAGCCAATCCACCCACACTCTTCCTGTGATTATCCTCAAGAAATGTGAAGAAAATTCCATACAATGTGCATACCCAATAACATCGCATTTACACTTTAAGCCTAGTTTCACCTGATTAATAGTTTCCCTTCCTTTCAAATTCCCCAGAAATGTATATTCCTATGAGGTGTTTTTGGAAAATGCATGGCAATTACTGTACTGGAGGAAACTCTCCTATGGATGCCACTCTTGCCACAGAAAAGACGTAAGTAAAAGCAGCCTCACATTTGGCATTTGAAGGAGTGAAAGGCAACACTTAGGAATTCCCGTGTGGCATCGCCCTTACAATCTTCTAAGGAAATCCACCGTAAAATACAGTATGTGCTGAGAACAGGCTGGGCCACCTAAATATGGGTAGCTTTTGGCTTCAGCTGTTCAGAAATCCCCAGAACAGGTGCCAAATTAAGTCACCCTACTAGCTGCTTTCCATGGCTGAAGGTCAGTAATAGTTAACAAGGAGAGGAATTTGGATAGCACATCTCGCAATTCAAGAGCACCGTGACTGCCTTAAAACACCAATGCATTCTTACCTCAGAAAACCTCAAGAGTAGAGCAGTTTAGCTTTCCTGTGACATGGAAGTGGTGTACAGCTTATAAGGAAAACGTATTAGTCTTCCATATCAATGTTAATTTATGCCACATTTCCCATCTATGTATAACTCAAACATTCTAAATTAGAACTATTAGATGCAAATATATTGTAATCTGACAGAAGGCAAAATATTCCATAAATCTGATTTGGAAAAGGGAAATATTCATTCATATATAGCTGACTAATGGTTCTACAGTTGCAATTTCAGGAACATGATTTTCTGAAAGAACTGCTGACAACCCATGTTAAACTTTGAAGATTAGTATGTTTAGCTATAATTTTGCTCCAATTTGAATCCTACTTTGTTGTCTGCTTGTTTCTTATTGCCTTCTTTGTTTCTTAGAACACTTGCATAAATAGAGAATTTTTGTTACTTGAAAGCTTTTTGATCTCCTTTTCATTTCCCACCTGCAATTATAACTCTTTCTTGGTGACATCACTCATTGGATATAGTGAAAAGAATTCTGATAAATGGCTGAATAAAGAATTATTGACATCAAGTGGAAAATAGCCAGCTGGAACTGATGAACTCTCAAAAAGCCTGTTTGCATGCAAGAATCATAAAAAAGAAAGAATACAATCAGAGAAATATACAAAATACTCTCTGCAAGCTATGCAGTACAAAGTCAATGCACAGAACTGAAAATCTCATGAAGGTAGTTGGTAATAAAAAGTTAAATATGTAACCTGGTTAGCTAGAGAATACTCACAAGCATGAATACAACAGTAGTGGTATATTATTTTACTTTATTTCAGTGAACAATGAACTAGCACATTCCTTGTTTCTCTTCCACATCTACTTAAATTCAGGCTGGGTGCACTTTTAAGAATATCCTTCTGCATAGATGAATTCCATTCTCCAGTAAAACACACCATAAGTGTATGGTAGGCCCATATTCCTATTGGTTTGCTATTTTGCCTTTTTCCTTATTCCTCAGAGTATTAGTTGCATTATATCTAAGTCCAGACTCTGAGCAAGTACAAAAGAATATAACTCTCTGAATGTGAGTGGAGCTGCCTTTGAACTGTGCCAGTCAAGAATCTAGTACTTTTCTGAAACAAGTGCTGCTCTGTACTACTGCTTTTTTTTTCTGTAAACTGGGGTTATATTGACCTTAAGCACAGACCTTAATCATATTTAGTACCTGGACATAGAAGTATGGATTGCAACCCACTTCCTTCTTTGAGGCACAAAATATTCTTTAAAGAGAATTAAAAAGCAGTCGTTGTTCCTGGGCTCTGTCCATTCTGTTGCGGTGCTTCATAATATTCACAGCATAAAACTGAAGGCAGGGAATATAGCATGTACCAGTAATCCTAGTTTTGGACTCTTTTTTTGAAGGAAATGGAACAGAAGAAGTTGTAGACAGGAGTTTCTGTCAGTTTACACTTTTGCCAGAGTGGACAGTAGAGTTACCTATCTTAGTTTTGGCACTCTTGGTTTGCTGTCTAGACAGAATGTGATAGCTAACATATATTCTGGAAAATCTTCAGGTTAACACAGAGTGCAGTTTAACTCACTGTTATAGATTATGATCATTATTGCAACTTTTTAGACAAACCTGCTATGTCTTTGTTCACTGAATAATAAGATATTAAAAGTTACTGGGCTTCAGAGCAGGCTGAAAGAATGTGGCACATAGAGATTCAGTAATAACCCCTAAAAGAATAACAACAGGCATATACAGTCTTGCAGTCAGAGTTGGTTTGTGTCCACAATCACAATGGCATTTCCCATAGCGCTTATACAAGCGCTGTGTACTAATAAGTATGGATAATGTTAAGGCTTTCCACTGTACTTTGGACTTACACAGCTTATCACTTCATAGTAGAGATGATCCAAATGCATTCTCTGGTTCAAAAGCAGTTGCCCTCTGGAACAACTTAATAGGTGCTCCTACTTCAAACCTAGTTATTGAAGTCTAGAAATCTCTTTCATACACAGGTTATACCTGCTGTAAGTCCATCAAAGCTACTGTGGGTTTACACCATCGCAAAAGTGAAAGAAAAGCAGGCACTGCATAGCCTTTCATCCCCAGGGGTCTCTGTCTCTGTTTGTTTGGAATGGCACTTTTGGGAAAACCATGAACTCTGCAGTATGAACCAACCAAAACAGATTTGGTTTAAAGCAGACTTTTTGAGAGTTCAGGTAGACAGTGCATGTAAATGAAGTGGTGGAAACCGCTGCTAGGCTATCCCCAGTCTTCTGATAGTCTTAAACACAAAGAGAGATGGAAATCAGAAAATTATTTTACAAACTCTCTGATTCCAAGAGAGACACATTTAGTATGTGACCCTTTAAAAAATGTCAGCGACACTTTATTTGCCTTTCTTGATCTTTGAATCAATACCTTCTGGCTGCAGAAGATACTGGCAAATACATTTTGCGTCCAAGCAGATTCTTTCAGAGCTGTCACAAGTGACTTTTCACATGGAGCATCATTTATGTGACATTTACAGTTCGTGGCAAAAGCAGGCTCAGACATGCCTGAGAGTGCCACTCTTTTTTCTCTGAGAGGATGAACCTCAAAATGATTCTTTTACCAAAGAAGACAAATAGTTTATTGCATGGTAGACTTCTATGTCATACGACTTATTTAAAATCATATATGTAGTCACTAAAGGGAACACTGTGACCTCTTTGACTGCAACCATCAATACAATGATGTCACTTAGCTCCGCTTTGCTTCTTATTGTCCAGATGACACGGTTCCTCAGTGTGCTGGTTTTGGCTGGGATAGAGTTAATTTTCTTCATAGTAGCTAGTAGGGGGCTATGTTTTGGATCTGTGCTGGAAACAGTGTTGATAACACAGGGATGTTTTCGTTACTGCTGAGCAGCACTTACACAGAGTAAATGTCTTTTCTGCTTCTCACCCCACCCCACCAGCGAGCAGGCTGGGGGTGCACAAGAAGTTGGGAGGGGACACAGCTGGGACAGCTGACCCCAACTGACCAAAGGGATATCCCATACCATATGACATCATGCTCAGCATATTAAGCTAGGGGAAGAAGAAGGAAGGGGGCGATGTTTGGAGTGATGGCATTTGTCTTCCCAAGTAGCCGTTATGCATGATGGAGCCCTGCTTTCCTGGAGATGGCTGAACACCTGCCTGACGATGCGAAGTAGTGAATGAATTCCTTGGTTTGCTTTGCTTGCGTGTGTGGCTTTTGCTTTACTTATTAAACTGTCTTTATCTCAACCCATGAGTTTTCTCACTTTTACCCTTCCAACTCTCTCCCCCATCCCACTGGGGAGAGTGAGTGAGTGGCTGTGTGGTGCTTAGTTGCCAGCTGGGGTTAAACCATGACACTCAGCTTTCTTCATGCTGGTTGAGATCATTACTTGGGTGAAGGGTAACTACCTGAAGCACATCTGAGAGAAGCTGGCAGACTGTCTGAGAGATACTGTCTGAGTCTGAAGGAGCAATTTCATTCCTTTTAGCCAAGCTTGTGAACTGAGAATATCTTCTAGGACCTTTAGGTGCATCTTGATACCTAGGCAGCAATAATAGATAGGGAATTTTATTCTGTTTTGCTTTCTTATTTACAAACATATGTCCAAATGCAGACTTTCCACTGTTTTGCTTATCCAGAGTAAGCAGTTGTAGAGTCCCGGTTTTAAAATCATTTGAAACCTCAGTAAGAGTAAAATGTGGTTTGCTTTTTCTCCATGTCTTTGACTGCACTGCTGCTTAATAGCTACCCTGATTTCCACTTCCATTCTGGATACACTTTATTAATCACCGGCTTTTTAGTTCACTGTATCTGAAAGACACAGCCTCTTACAAGGCAACAGGTAAGTTCACCAGAGGAATACATACTCATGGTCCTCACATTTGGAGTTCTGGATGGATGAACTTCTACCCTGGTGTGATCTTTAGTTCTTGGTCTAGTGTGCTGATTATCAGTGAATACTACTGATATAAGCTTAAATAACTTAGGATTTTATTTAGAGGAAAATTGTCTAGTTTTTGCTGGTTGGGAGGTATTTATTTGAAACTGTGTTGGTTTGGTTTTATCAATAAAGTGAGTTTTTGTATGACATCATATACATTCATCCTGGAACATTTGGGACGGGTGTATCATATAAATTGATCAAATAATTGCATAAATTGCATAACTGTTGTAGGTATTAAAAGCAAGAGTTTACTGGAAAATGCCGGGATAACGGTTGGTGCAGAAACTAAGGCATGATTGTGGTTTAACAGGCACCGTCATCTGAAGGCCTCATTTTAATCATTTGTGCTATTAGAGAAGATAATATTACTTCATTCGCCAGCACAAGGGAATGAAGCTATTTCACATGTTGATGCAAACACAGTTAGCTGTAATAATTTATTGGGTGCAGTCCTTCACTGTTATGCAACGATACACATCTGTTTTACCAGATCAGAGAGTGCTTTTGTTTTAGTTCACTGTTAAGGGTACATTATAATCTCTGTATTAGTTTTTCTGAATGGAGCACATATCCATCACAAATGTCTTAGCAATGCATTCAGAAAGCAGGCAGCACAGTTTGTCAGTTTTTACAGACTATCATTGTCTGGTGCTGCTAGGGCAGGATGAGGACTGAATAAGTGCTCTTCCATTGAGAAACTGTCCAAGATCTCACTTCCCATAACAATTTCAGTTAAAGTACTTCTTAAGAGCTTAACAGAGTGGATGGCAGTATAAATGAAGCTAAGTTTTACAGCAGAGGCCTGTTCCAAAGACGAGCCAATTCAGTAGTAGACTTCTCAGTGATTTCACAGTGATTTCTGGGATTTTACACCAGGCCTTCAATGTAAAATTTTTTCTGACTGTAATTTAAGAGAGTGAGGAGGCAAGACAGACATTTCACATGTATTTCTTTTGATTGGAAGGCCTTGTATCCAGTGACTGTATTTTTAGCATCTGCTAGTCAGGTATCGTCTTTCACCATTGTATCAACCTGTATTACTGATACTTTCATTGCTTTGGTTTCTAGGAAAAGATGGAAGTTTTCTATTAAAACAACAAATGTATGTTTGAATATAAATAATGAAGACTGTTCTGCTAACTCACTTCAGTGCCAGTTTGTAAAGATAGCCAGATATCCAAAATTTTACAGTCCGGGTTGAGTTTGGTTAAACATCTATGAGAGCAAATTTTCTTATCAGATTCCAGCACTTCCACTTGGCATCTCAACTGGAAATACCAGAAGAAAAGCCTTTCTGTTAGAGCACGGTCATTTCCAGCTCTAGTCCCTGGTGGAAATAAGAGGTGCCAAAGTACTTTTGCTCAGGAAGGGTTCAGTGTAAGTTCAGTTCCAAACATGGGCTAAGGTTTCTTTTGTGTTTCTTCCTTGAAGCCTGTGTGTGGGCTTGATTTGTAAGTACTGTATTTTTATTTTAAACCTTAATTGTAAACCAGGAGGGCCTTCGCTTCTAATCGTTATCTGAGGATGTGACTCAAGACAATAATTTTGAAAAGGACCACTCATTTTGCATATATTAATCATCAGGTTTTCTGTAAAAGAGAAAGGAAGTGGTTAAGGTATTGGATGGAACTTTTCTTAACTTAATTATTAAGTCTAACCCTTTTCCACAAAATGCATAACTATCTTCTTTTGCCTGAGGAGACATGAGCAGCAATCGTTTATATCCCCAAAGACTACCCTAATAACTGCACTTCAAGACAGTCTGGGAGTGGGAAAGAGGAGAGTCTTCTTGACCACTTTTCATGGAGCTATTTGACTTTGAATAAAATAATATGAATTAGGTAAGAGGTTTAATACACATCTCTTTATATTCAGACAAGTGCTTAAGCTAAAAGACAGCTTTATTCCCAGTGTTTACCTCAATTAATATTTAAATGTGTGCATATGAAATAGAGCAGTTTCAGTCAGAGAGGTAGAGCAGACCCTCTGGTCCAATATTTGCCACATCTAGATATTAGACCATGCTTGCAGAAAGTGGAGTTCAAGACCTCTGAAGCACATGAGGAGTGTGAGTTCAAGGCTTTCAAGATGCTCCTGAGTGCTCTAATGGGCAACAGTGAAGATGGCACCAGCACCTCTTCCAGCAATTTTTCTGTGTGTACAGTGACTGGTCCAGTAGCCATGTTCTGAGAATTCCCAAATCCTGAGTGGATGTTTAGTTGGTTGTTTAGTTCAGTGGGTGTTTAGTTCAGACAGACATGGTTTGGGTGGTCCTGCAATGCTGACAAGCAGATATTTGAGATCAAATTGGGGCTGATCTTGTTTAATTCTCCCCTTCAGTCAATGAAGACCCTGTCAGAGGGTCATTCATCTTACATACCTTAGGCTCACACCTTATGATAGGATCAGTGGTCCTTTGAAGGTTTCTATTTCTCTTCACAGTAGGAACTTAGATATACATCTTTGATTATATTAACTTTTAGGGTAGCTGGTAGCAATCCTACTGTTAAATACTCAGGAAGCCTATCTTGTAAAAGTGGATACATTTACAAATTTCAGACATCTATACTGTTTGATAACAGTTTATGGGGTCTTTGAAAATTAAAACGTTGAATGTCAGCAACAAAAGTAGGAAGCAGATACTGCAATCTTTTTGTTGATGTAGATCTGTGTGCCTGTTCGGAATCTACTCTCCCTAGGCCTGAGGTCAGCTCTTTAGGTGCTGTTTTAAGACAAATAAATAACAATCCTTATTTTTCTTTGTAAAGTGGTTTCACATAAAAATGTTGTGTAACAGTAAAAATTATTCAGGATACTGCCTTTAAAATCTTTGATAAAGTTCATAAATATATCTTTTATGTCTTCATTTCTTTCTTGCCCAAATATCCAAAACAGTGTGCTTTGCCAATTTAATATAGGCGTGCAGATGGATTGGCTGGGAAAGATAGCATGATTCTTTTAAAAACAATTTCAGTTTTGCCTCCAAATTAAAAATGTTGATTACTTTTGAAAATACTGTGAAAGTTGCAATATCTGTCATTCTTTTAATCAGTTTTTCTTTTTAAAATTTAAATTAAAGAATCAGTAAATCTCTCCGTTCTTCATTTTGATTAATTCCCATTCATTCTTAGTTCAGGACTTCATCTGAAAAATGGAGCATGGAAGTACATATATAGGTGATAGACTATAGCTCTCCCTTATGACTGATCTGTGGAAATAGTGCTCCTGTTGCCAGATTCTTAAGACTATATTGGAATATTGCATTATCGATACTGTAGTATATAACCATAGGCAGTCATATGCCAGCACAAGGCAGGGACAGAAATATCCATACGACAGCAGGCAACTTGAGTTGCAAAGCTGGTTCTTATCTTCAATCCATGCTGGTTTAATTCTGATGTTTATGTCTGAAAAAAGGGGTTATCTCATTCTACGGAGAAGTACTACAGCCCAGAGTAAAGTGAACCAAGATTTTCCTGCTGCTTGAAACAGGAGAGCTGATGATGAGCATTACCAGAAGGTCACCTAAGGTAACACAGCTGCTTTAGCTCAATGTAGCATCTTTGCCTAGAAAGCAAGAGTCCTGGCTTACCTTCTGCCTGAAATTACTTTTTTTGCTGTGTATATTTTCATGAATTCAGAAAAATACGTGGATTGTACCTGTGAGTTGTCTGTACTGTGGAACAGTGTGGAAATAGGCAATGATCCAGCAACCAAAGTCACTAACCAGTTATCATGGTATTTCTCATTTCTTCCTGTGGATTTCAGCTGCTTGAATAAGGAAGACAACAGTCTTTGAACATCAACATCATCAGGAGATGTGTTCAATATGGACTGTACACTGCTGTGCTTATAATCCTTGACCTAAACTGTGAGCTAAGAAAGGGACAGACTCTTTCGAGTCCCTAACCATCCATTTGGCTCACTCAGGGGCAAATTTATTTTAACAGCAGTTGATTACCTGTCTGGAATAAGTGAACTTCAGAGAAGGCCAAGGAAACAGAGCTGAAACACACATCTGTTCACAGCACAGTGCCAATGAAGTTTGTGAAATGATGCATTTTTCCTGTAGAAAATCCCAACTGCTCCTTTCTTTCTTCATAAAGTATATTTTTTTCTCCAGAAGTCAATTAATTGATATTCGTGTTTCATAATATGTTCCTTCTATTACTAACATTATACCCTACTGCGCAATATGCACATCAGGTGTTTCTTCTTTTTGCAGGCTTTCAAACAACTGTAGCGTGGCACTAGCTGTTTAACAAGACAGAGCACATACTACCATTTGCTAATTCTTCTTCAAAGTGGCAGTTGAATTAACATAAGCTTTACGTGGGTGTTATGTATTCATTTGCACATTTTCTGCTGCTGCTTATGACTGGTTTAGCTGCAATCTGCTACACATGGAAGGCCTACTGCACCTATACAGAACCTTATAAAAGTGGCAGATGCTTCAGGTATCTCTGCATAAACTCATGCAACACACTGCAGGTCATTAGTTTTAAATGTTTGGGGTCAGAAAGATACAAATCTCTTTCTCTTTCTCTACCCACAGTCTCACCCACCATCAGCTCTAGACAGACACATTAAATTGGCGCTATCTAAAACCTACCTCATCATCATGAGTCATGTTTCAGCTTATTGTCTTTTTTCTCTGCTATTTTTCAGGTGAGATATTTGTTTAAAATATACACAGGATACACTGGTCATAAAAGAGATATTATTTTGCATTTACCTCAGAAAACTGAACCTGGTAAAATGCAAACAATTGCAGCGCTTGCTTCTCCACACACCCCTGCTGCAGTATCCCCAGCCTGAAGGACTCTACGCACAACCCCTCTGCTGAGCGTGCTGAAACAACTTTGTTAAACTGTTTCCTTAGAAAGAATAAGATGAAACCAACAGTACCGTTCTCTCCTATTACCTAGACAAGATTCGAATTCAGATTTTTTGCGAAGTTCCTGTGATAGCTCACAACTACTGCTTGTTTCATTTTTTCTGCATAAGCACCATTTGTAGAAAAAAATCAGTACTGTGGCTCCCTGAATTCAGATTAAATCAGGCAATATATGTTATTTCTAGTTCTGGAAAATATGATCTTCTCTTGCCTTCTGCTTGGAAATTACTTTGCATGGCTTTTTTTCCCCAGAGCATATTAACACATTACATTTTTTTGTTGATGTATGCAGTGGTAATTTTCAAGAGCACATAGGAACAAAAAAAAAGCGTGTACTGTTTGTTTTGATGGCTTATCCAGTCATTGCACAGCAAGGGTAGAATTCATTCATGAATTGCTCTTCATTTTGTATCAGTTACCACTGTGACCACTCTGTGCAAGTTACTTTGCACACAGAACTGTAGAGGCATGTTTAATCTCTTACCTCACTGAGATCACTTCATAAAACAATGCATGAAGGGGATTACAAAAAAATGTGGTTTGTTTTTTTTCTGGCCTATATTTTACATGTCAAGTATATGTCAAGTATACGTCAGGTATATGTCAAGACAATTTAGGCATTTTATAATAACATTTCTGTATACACTTTCACTTTGAAACATCCTTTTCTACAGCCTGTGGTTGATATGTATGAAAACCTATGGACTGTATCACTGAAGGCATGTCAAGTATTGAATGTCATGCAAGGCAGCAGAGCTATTCCAAGGGCAGATGACTAAAAGTTAGACTGTGACCAACAGTGTATTAGGCTCTACTGTAAGGTAATGAATCTTTCTAACATCTCCAAATAATGACATAACACAAACTGCCTGAATTCTTCCACTTTTTTTGGTAGCACTGATTTACTGAGTCAGGCTGTAGTTGTGAGATATGATAGGAAGGGTGGTTGACAAACTGCAGAAACCACTGTAAGAACTGAGACAGGGCTGATGTCCATGTTTCAAAGACAGCAATTATCTGTATGAAATCTATCTCTGGATGTGATCACTTTCCATTGCAAATCATGCCTTATAAATTGTTCCTTTTGCTTCTTGGCCGGTGTACCATGCAGTATACAGTTTCCCACCACTAACAGGTTGCTATTTATGAACCCTGCTTGATAAAGAAAACTATTAACATTTGAGCCTCACTTTGAAATGTTAAACATGCATCCTTTAGAGATAAGTAGCTTGTTTATATTCCCACAGACTTCTTTTTTTCACGTTGTTGGCTACTTAGTTTAATGACATATTTGTCCCTGAATATTATTTTAAATAATCCCAGTGGAAATGGCTTGGATGCAGTAACTGAATGATAAATTGACAGGTTGCTTTTCAGCTGTAGGTGAAAGTTTCTGTTGTCACATATGCTGTTTGACATTCTGAAAACTGTCTTTTAAAACAAATATTTCCCAACAGGGAAAGACAAAAAATAATATAATATACTAAAACTTTTACTTGAACCAGAACAAAGGAGTCAAACACTAAAAATATTCTTGTTTGAGAGATTTCTTTCTTCTTTTTTTTTTTTTTTTTTTTTCACATTAGATTGTGCATTTTTTGAGTTCCTAATATGCAACATGTCGCATCAGTTCTCATGAAGGAAAAACTCAGGCCTTTGACATGGGATGGTATTCATCTCACTAGGTTTTACCCATAAAATATGCAAACATTTAATCTAAGCTAATCAAGCAGGCTCCATTTGTAGCTGAAACACCTCCATACTATCTTAATACAAGTGTCTTGGGCTGGTGCCATGAATGGCCCTCTTGAGACGCCTACCTCTCAATTAAATGCAGATGGAACCTAGATGACCATCCTAGATTCGATGTCACATCTAACTTTTAGATGAATAAAGTTTGATGAGGTGAATTGCATGTGAATTCACATAAAGATTGATTCAACACAGTATGACTTAAATGTCTTTACTTAGAAGAAATTCCAACATTAATTGCAATATAGAAGAAAATAAAATAAATTAGATATAACAGAATCTTTTGCTAATATATTGCACTGCAATATAACTTCATGTGAAATATGGCAACAATGAAGGAAAGAGGGCTGAATAACCAGATAAATTATCAGTCTCCTCAAGAAAGCAAAATGGCTGTCATACTTTGCACTGTTCCCTAGGTAGAATAGTGATCCACATTTCACTCCCATCTTTCCCTCTGAGGGTCTGGGCAATAGAAGCTGTGAAAGAAGAAAGTTGTCCTTTAGGAAGATAGGGTATTCCAGAACAACAGGGCAAACTAAGAGGATAATAAAGGTAAGAAATTATGAGAAAATGGTCTTTGTTTGACTTCAATTAAGAAGAAAACAAGCCCATCCCAGTACAATTTTTTTTTTTAAATGTCTCTGAACTTCATCATCCTTATCTACCTAATTTTGTCAAAAATGGTGGTTCCTGATGACAATGTTTTCAGAATTAATTTGCTGTGTGGTTTTTTCATGGTATATTTGGTAAACTCATCTACAAAAGCATTCTTCTTATTCAAGAACACTACTGCATGTAGAATAAAACTGTCATGTTATGAAGTAAGAGGAAAATATGAAAACCCAAACACTGTGGTGTTATTAACAAATCCACATTTAAATAGCTACACCCCATCCACTTACTTTCATTGTAATTTCAGCCATGTGATTCCTGTGTTTACTAATTATTTCTATAGAAATGCTATGTATCATTAAGCAGCTGTAATGACTGGAGAGAGTGGCATTTCAGGGATGGACCATGATCATGTATTTGTGTATAGAAGAGGTGTTTTGGCAATAATTTTTCATCAGATACAAATATCAGAGAAAATTATTGCACTTTGGGGACTTTGTGTTACTTTTTTTCCTCCAGAAAACTAAGAAAATTATTTTGAAAAATTATCAGCTAGCTGTGGGATACACATCTGTGTGCGCATCAGATTCTGTTGATGGAAGGTACTAAGCAAAACAGAAATTCTTAACTACTATTGTAGTGAGTTATCTGCGTTCACTAATGACCAGAATAATTTTTTTATGAGAAATCACTTTCTGATGTTGGAATCTTAGGCCATAATGTTCAGATACAAACAACAGAACTTAAACGTATAAAAACTTATATAGTTACTCACATGGTCAGATCTTTATTGGTGTCATGTACTCAGAGATTCCACTGGCCTGTGGAGGAAACATTTTATGGCTCAGCACCTATAAAAATGAGACTATAGAAAATTGGATTGAAAAATATAATATAAGTAATACTGACTGAAAAGCAAAGATATTTCAAAGCCAAACATTTTGTTTAATATATCAGTCATTGTAAATAATATGATAACCTCTGTATTTAGCTTTTGGAGGCATTTGCACTTTATACAAAACAAGTGCCATTACTAAATTAGCTAGTTTGAACAGTCATACTTGTTAAAAGAGTTAACCCTGCGAGCACTTGCTGAAAAGCCAGCCTGAAGCTTTTCCAACACATTCCTTGTGTTTAATGAACTATGGCTACACAGGGACTTACTGTCATTTGGATATATAGTTCCACCAGGGTCACTGAACAACCCAGAGAGTCACTATTCATTAATATGGGCATGGGTTTATTGTTTTTTCCTAAATGATGATGCTTCAAAAATGTAAGGGGGGGGGGGGGAAGATACTGTAAATATGTAAAGCAATAGTACACTCATTAAAACTAAAAGTGTTCTAAATAGAAGCAATTCCATTGAATTCAGCAGAATTGCTATCCCAGAATGCTGATCTTCAAAGCCACATGGGGATTTTGTCTGTAAACTTCCCATTAACTTTGATGTGAAAATTTCTGATGATGATTATTACTGTTTTCCTTTTGTTCAAATGATTCACCTAATTTTTTTAACGGAAGAGTTGCTTTCTCTTAAATGTACTTCTCTGGCAAGCTCATAACATTAGCCCTGCTTCAGCAAATGTTTAAGATAATTACAGACAAGACAGAACATTAGAAACAATGATAGACAGAGAACTACAGCTTCTCAGCTCTAGCTGATTTGACATTTGAGAGATCTGGAAGGGTGGTGGTGAAGTGGGAAGGCAGCGCCAAGACAACAGGTTTCACCCAAGGGTATAGTCCAGGCTATGGCATAAGGAGCAGCTGTTACACCAACTTGCTTGAAGTCTCACCATGTCATTCTTGTACCTGCTAAACTACAGAGGTCCATCAGTTATAGCTCCTTTGTTCTAGCAAAGTCCCATAGTAAAGAATGGTCAAAGGGGTAAAAAATGGGGGAATTACAGACTATTTTTGCAGTTAAGGTCCAAATAAAGTTCCTTTTATTTTACTTCTAACTGAACAAATTTGAAGGTTAAATATTATTGTAAAATGCTACCTCTGTCTTGCTATTTAGAAGCAGACTTGTACCTTCACACATATATTTGCATGCGTATGGATATATGCCCTTTTAAAAGGAAACAAATTCAGTCATATGGCTGTCCAGCTCCTACATTATGTAATTAGCCACAGGATGTGAGGCTACTTACTCTTTATTAATCTGAAAGTTAAAAGCCCACCTTAAGCTAGTCATGTGGGCTTGGATCCTTCTTACCCTTACTTCATTTATTTCTAGCTTCAGACTCATAATTTGCCTCCATGGCAACTGGTCATTTCAGCTGACGCCTCCCGTCTTATGTCTCTCTCCAAGGCCAGAAGAGTCTCTCTCAGCAGGTGCCCAAACCTCTGTATAAAATACAGAGGCAAGTACATGACTAACTTAGACTGGACTCACATTTTAGTTGGCTAAACTTAGTGAGGTGAATTCTACCCATCTAGGCTCGGTATCTCTACGTAGACACTTTGTGTTGTGTGAAAAATGGATGCTACAACAAACATCACCCTTGTAAAATCCCAGAACTTCAAAACACAGCCATGTGAAGTTATTTTCCTGAATTTTTTGTATAAACCGGGCATGAAGTTTAAATATTTGACTGAAGTTTGAATAATGTCTTCAGCATTGGGCAGGTGTTTTCAATAAGCATATACAAGAAAATTTTTAAAAACCTCAGAGGTTCACCTCTTCTGCTAAAAAAATTGACTCAGTCTTCAACACCTTCTTGTGAAGCAAAGGAGATTATTGTAACAAATGCATTCAGCTGACAGCAAAGACAGTGAGACTAGATATAATTATCTTGGCAGAGAGTCTAAACCCTTGATTTTAAATTGGTAATTAGCTTTTTTTTTGGTCTTAAGAACGTTATATTTCTGAAAAAAGAAAACAACAGCATGATTTTATTTATTTAAAAGTTTCAGTCTCTGTTTGATGTGATTATATTAATGCACAGTCTATAGCAAAATGACCACCTGTGCAGAAAAGACTCATTATGAAAGGCATATGAAAAAATAAATATATCATTATTAATTTGATATTGTCTCCACCAGTGCTTCTTGGATATTAGGGTATAAATAAGTTAGGTATGATCATCCACTTCACACATTCACACTTTTAGAGATAACGAAGATATTTAAAATCTCAGTACTGTCTATTCAGCAACTGATGCCAAGATTTTTTTAAATTAAAGACTTCTGTTGATATAAAATCTTTTTAACTCATTTTATTCCTCCACAAAAGAGAGATAGCACAGGAACCTTACACTGATTGATTTTTTTGCACATGACTAAAAAAATCTCAGCTTGGAAACTTGGGGAAATAATGTGTGACATTTACATAAATTCGGCCTCTATCACAAAATAATAAAAGCTTTTCTGGCTTTTCACCTCCAATCTGGATTAAAGTCAGAGCAAACACAACTTTGGGTAGATGGCATCTTTCATATTTCTTCTTCCCTAGAAGAAGCTGACTAAGTCCACCTGGATTCTTTGGCAATCCTTCGTGACAGCAATCCTGGTAGAGAGAACATATAGGAGATGATCATGCAGTAAGGGTTTTGAACATGACAGCTTGCACTTACTTCTTAAAAGAAAGAAGGAAAGAAAGAAAGAATGTTCTCTTTAAAAATGCCTAGTGCTAATGGAATATGCCCGTGTTCTGTCAAACTGCAGCATTGCTTGCATTGAGGCCCCATTTTCTTAACATACACTGGCATAAAGTACTTTCTGAAATATCATCTATTTTAAAGTGGTTACCTTATTTTCTGTTCTCCAGTGAAACTTATATAATAACTTCCTGTTAAAGATGAAAGCCAATAGCGTCTTTATTCTTCCTAGATGAATCTTTCTTTTTTTAATTTACCAGAAAAAAATCATGACTTGGCGTTCCTCTTAACATGGGAATGTTTTTGGGAATACATATTAAAATGTAAATGTTAGTGTTTTCAATAAATACTGAAATATAGGCAGAAGTATTTTCTGTTGATACACCCTAAGAATCCCCCTCCATAACCTTGCTAGATAGTAACACTGCTGGAAGATTTTTAACATGTTTTTGACTTAATTCATTTTTCTGCAAAAACAATGACAATGTTCATTTACCAATTTTTGTTTATGGCTTGTTTTTTGTAAGCCTGGCTCAAGAATTAGTAACTTCAGGGCACTTCATAAGTAAGTAATAGTTGTTTTATTCTGCATTGCTCTAACAGTCCAAATGATGCTCTAGAAACAGTCGCTCCCCTGTATATCCTGGTCAATGGGCAGCAAAACTCAGTAGACTTCACCCAGTGGCCATCAGTCTGTGATCTCTTCCTAGTTTTCTCTGCCTTAATTTTAATTTTTGCTTCATTTTCAGTTCTACCATAAACACTAGTGGAAATTTCCCTGCCTATGTACATATTTTATATTAGGCTATCATTTAATAAACTCAAAAACACCAGGATTCTGAACCTGAACTGAAAACCACATTGAAGGGCCATTCTTTCCTTAAACTGAACGTGAACTGCTTATATGCCTGTGGATTATAGAAGAGTGTTAAACCAACTACTGGTTCATAATAGTGCTTTTACTAAAAACCTCCAGCCCCTCACAGGAATGTGGCAACACAGAGACTCTCTGTATGCGTTAGGGTCTGCAGAGTGCTCTTGTGTTGCCTTCTGTTCTCAGTCTCCCCTGTCTCTTCCCCATGCTGCTACAGACGAGGCAGTGCAGCCTAAGCCCTTGCTTTGCAGCCCTGAGCCTGCTTTCAGCCACGCTGCACTGCTCTTCGGTATTGAGGTTGGTCCTGCACAAAGTGTTATTTCTCTGTAACCTGAGCCATGTCTCCAGTGCCTGCTCCTGCAGCTGGGGATGTCCTGAGCTGTATGATCTGCTTACCAGCAAGAGCCAGAGTCTGAGCTCGTGGAAAGACCTAACTCCTTGGGACTCTATGTTCTGTGAATATTCAGGGGCAATTAACATATGCTGGTTTCTGTTAGGGTCTGGCGTTAGTATGGGGCATCTATCAGAGCAGGGTCACACAGCGGGCAGATCACAAAGAGCACACAGTTTAACTGTCCTTCAGTACTGCCCTATTCAGGTGAAATCGCTTTGGGACATTGGCTTGACAGAAATTAAGAGAAGCTGTTTTCTTTTGTTTTCCCTTTTCCTCAAATTTTCTGAAAAAAAGGAAAAAGAAAAAGGAAAAGAAAAAAAGAGACATGGATTGTGGAAAGGCGCAGGAAAGGGGAAAAAAAAGATCAAATTAGATCAAATTGCTTTAGAAAGATTGAGCCAAAGAGGATCACTACAACAGAAGGACTGATCAGGCAATGGTGTTTTAGAAGTGGGTATTTAGCTCTAGAAGTACCCAAGTCAAAGCTAGAGGACCAAGGAGAATGAACAACAAATTGTGGGAGAAAGATCCCAAACACCTTGTAGTGTATACTCAGAAAAAGTGATGAGGAAACTGAGACAGGACAATGTATGTGAGAGTATTTGCTGCCATTGGCTTAAACTTCCCCCTTTGCCTAGGGCTATGTGGATCCCATGGAAGAGTACCCAGCAGAGTGGCATGGGAGAGCGCCCTGCTGCAGGGAGCTCAAACACCACTCTACTGGTGGATATAAATGGTGTAACGGGGCATAACAGTGGACATAAGTGGTGTAATGGGGCATCACGGTGACTCAGACAAGCAAACTGCATAGAGGCAGCAATGTAGCACTGCCTCTTGGTGGAAAGAACTGCCAGCTGTGCAGGTGAGCTCCTTCTTGCCCCTCTAGTTCACCAAAACAGTGTGCGTGGGTCCAAGCTCCTGATTCAATGACTTGAAGAGAGCTGTTCTCATCTTGCATAGATTTAAATCAGTGCAAGACCACTGACTTAAAAGAAATTGTTCCTAAATGAATCCAACACAGGTGAAAAAAGTATTAGTTCATGATCTTGCCCATCGCAAATTATGGCAGCAGAGGCTGTATGTGTGCTCATAGCACGCTTTCAAACTATTCTTTTCAGCCTTTCAGAGTACTTTTAAAAAATTTTTAACTAAAACCTGGAATTATATTTTTGCTTCTCATCTCCAAGAGGTGATGTTTAAGAAAATGCATTACAGAGAGGAAGGTCCCAGATAAATTGCAGGAGCTGGGAACACACATATAAGAAAATTATGGAAGATGTAACATGTATTTCTGTACTATAAAATAAAACTGTGACACCAATAAAATTATGCAAAATTTAAAGAAAGTTAGATATTGCTAGCTGGTCTTTAAAAGGAATTGTACAAACATTCAAAGTGCCAGTGTTTGACTGTTCAATTTAATAAAAGCAGTAAGAGATATGTTTCTTATTTCACTACCTCTTGCTATTCATATAGGCTAATTCTCACTCTGCCAGTGGCTCATTTCTTCAATTACAGGATGTAGCTTCATTATTATTGATTTATTATATTAAACAGTAAGTGTCTTCAGACAGAAGTGTCTTAATCTTCAGAAACTTGTAGGCATCCTTCTTAAAGAAAAAAACCTAGAAATTTCTTTTTAATTAAACAGTTATCTTCAACATGAATAGTTTTCATAAGCTACTGCCATTACCCAAGGAGTAATGTTTCCAAAGATCATTACGGAATTATTCAATAAGAAATTCCACACCTGTATTTATTGAATAGTATATGGAATACTGGAATACATAAAAACAGTCAAATTGCCAAGTAGACAGTTCTCTAGTGTGGCCCCCAAAGACAGGAATTGTATAACAGTGCTGAAGAAACTGGGGAGTTTCTACAGTTTCCCATTGCATTCTGTGAAGAAATGAGACGAGCACCTTTAACATTTGTATCATCTGCTCTTATTACTGTAATACTCATCTTTTGCCCTCAGTTTTTCCATGGTGTCTGTTGCAGACATTTGACTCATCTCATTAACTGGTCTGTAATAGTTTGATGAGGAAATGATGTTACTGGAGAAATCTAGGCAGGTCTCAGTGAGAAGCAGTGGCAAAGGCAGAGTGGGTACCGCCTCTTGCTATGTATCCAGAAGTTTGGGTTTGAGCTGTGTGTCCTGTAGTGAGGGCAGCAGTGAGGGCTCTCCTCAAGTGACCCAGTGTGGAAAGGGGATAATCTGGATTAGGTAAGTCAGGGTAGCTGGAAAGGCAACTGCCCTGTCACTGCCTTGTGCATCACTGACTACACAGCAGATACTGTCTCACCTTAACTACACCTGATCACTTGCAAAGTCTTGGGCAAAGTGAACAGATCTCAGTGTAATGAATCTGGTCTTGATCATTGCCTTTGGGCTGTTTCTTAAAAATCTGAAATATGAAACTTGCCTGTGAACTTCACAGTGTGTAGAAATTTTCCCTGTGTGATTGACTGAAACAGAGAGCTCAGCAAAAATATGCCCTGCTTCACATGTTTAAGCCTGGGAAAATAGTGGGAAGGTATTTCACTGCGCTTTCCTCTCTCTCCTAGTTCTTCTTTGGCTACTGCAGTAATATGCAATGAAATAATGATCTTACAGAAATATTGTGTCTTGGAAAAAACCCCCCCGAAGAATGCTTTTTAACAATGGGATTCATTATTTAATCAAAGCAAAACTAATGGGACGGTGTCTCCAAAGGTTCATCCTGAAATAAATACCTAAGACAAGTGGGATAAATTGCCTTCTAGAAATGTCATTCTTTTTCTATTGCCTCCTGCGGGAGTCCAGGTGACTAGGTTAGATTATGTGCCTAATGTCTAGCAGGCTAAAATGTAGTCAGCAGAATAGTGCCCTAGGTAGTTGCGTTATAAAGATCATGTCTTTCATGTCTCACTGTATTCAGTACAACATTGGCACCAGAAAGAGCCTTGAGTTCAGCTTGATGATGGGAACAGTCCTACTGTAAACCTAAAAAAGATCTCTAAATTATGCAAAATGCTGTAAGACAAACAAACAAAAGCTCCCACCATTTCTTTTGTCTTCAGGTGACTAAAAAGGCTTCAGATTGTCTGTTTTACAAAGCTTTAATAATTGATGCAAGTATATTTAATTGTCCTGGTGCTTCTGTTTTTCTCAGCGTTTTACCTGAAAATCACCCTAATGGACAACTGAGCAGAAAAATATTTTTGGCAGGAAACCGTGGATTGTCAGAGATCTGTTTTCTTGACAAAGAAAACCAAACAAAAATGGAGGAAAATATAAGAGACAGGAATGTCAACTCCTGCTGCTCCTTCACCAAGATTATTACCATTAGAAAGACCATTTTCCAACACAGCAATGAGGGAAATAGAGCTGAAATTTATAATGCTTCATCTAAAAGGAACAAAAGACTTCAGATGCTGTTAAGAAACATATGTGATAACCTAAGATTATACTTTCATGATATAAAGAGATTTCATTATGTAAAGATATAAGGTCATCACGAGGCAGGTCCTACCTTAACTCTAAATGAAGAAGAAATCAAGAGAATTTAAACAGACCCTTAAAAGTGTCTTGGACTGCCTGAAAAAATATCATAGATTAAATTGCTGTTGAATTTCTTACCCTTTCAGGTGCCTGTTTAGACATTGAAGAAAACCCTAATGTGGGAAAGTATCTGTAGCTCTTCTGCAAGACAGAAGATGACATATCTCCACTACCTTTAAAATTTTCTGTTTTTTCTAGATATGCTTCTTCCACTCATTAAACTAAGGGACACTATTGACCAGCATCGGAATAGATATGAGCAATGTAGGAGAGAAAGAGTAGTTCTCTGCAAACTCCATCTCCTACGTTACATTATGTATTCCTGTTTCTTGGTCTCTGTTCCTTAATGTCTGCCTCAGGAGCATTAGAGTGATTGAAGGAATTCATTCGCACTTAGAAAATCTGAATTTACTTCCCAGATCTGCCAGCAATTTCTCTGTGTGAACACAAGCAAACAACCTAAGAGCTGAGGTTCAGATACATTAAACTTGCGTAAGTCTTCAGAGCTCAATTCTGAAGACTTTGGGACAGTTTGGCTGTATAGGACATGCTCAGGACAATTGTTCTTTCCCCCCTTCATGTTGATAGATAAATATTTGCATGGTTCCTCAATGCTTTAGGAAGTGTCCAACAGTAGATAAAAGCCATGCATCTGCCTGCTGGTAATGTGGGTCATGCAGTCTGGCTCTTTTTCAAGGCAAATAAACCCCAATAAACACAAGAGTGATTGACAAAAGAATGGGTTTTTATTACATATGCTAAAATTCTCAGAGGTGTGTTCTTGTTTTGACATCAGTAAGATAGTACATATCTCTGTAGCTGGCAATAAACATAATAAATGGTAAAAATGATACCTTGTTTAACTTTTCCTGCATTTTCTTTTCCTTTTAGGATTCATTCAAAATTAACATTTTTTTCCCACATCAGCCTAAGAATGAGTTGTAACATTTAGCCAAGTAAAGTTAAAAAGAAAGTTTAAAAGTATTAGTTATTGGCACTAAATTTCATTAACTTTTTAGAAGATATCAGATAATGCATCCAATCTAACCTCAAAATGCATTCTAATTAAATATTTTTCTGCACAGAATATGACATACCACCATTTACTTATCCTAGTCATAGACCTTCCTCGGAATCACAACTAATTCTAGTTATGACTAGTGTTATAAGATTATTTTTGGATTACAGCAACAAGAAGGATAATTATTGGATATTGATAAGGAAAATTTCCTGATTTATGAATCATAAATCAAAATAGAACACTATCCAGGAATTTTAATAAATGAATAAATGCCCTTTATCACCTTTTAAATTTGTGTTTCTTTAAGACTTTCATATTTGTTCTGTCTCATGATAATAGGTTTGTCTGCAACATCTGTCTCTGAATTTCTAATAACTTTTGAACCTGTTAACTGATTTCAGACTAATTTGACACAGAGGTAGAAATTTCATAAAGAAATTCTTAAGTACATCATTAAAATCTGGCTCAGTAGAGGAGTATGTGTCCTAATGAAAGGAAAATTACCATATGAACTTATATCTGATTAGGTACCAAAGAATTAAACCAGGAAAGAGCCCTTAGAAGTCCCTTGATGCATGGAAGGATTCAGTCAAATTTGTCCCCTTCTTGGTATCAGATTCAATTAATGATGATAATGATGAGCTCTGAGAAGAGAAACACTTGATTAGCCCCAGTGCTTATGGAACAATGTCTTTATTTACTCAGCCTGTATGTGCTTACACCCTGATAAGAGGACAGTAAAGTAAAGGCAAACTAATTTCAATTACCCTAGTTGAGGACCCCATATGGTCTCTGCCTTTAAACTGTCACTGACTTCATGCAGTTTCAGACTCAAAACACCTCTCTTGATCAGTTTTTTTTAATGAATTCTTCTTGCTTGAAGAAAGTTTTCTTTTTTCTTAACCTAGATTGTGTTAGAAATGCTGAAATTAAATGAGCTGAGCTTAGAAGGCTCTTAAACCTTCATGAGATTCCACTGGATTCTACACACGCGTCAAATATAATGGCCCAAGATATGCAGCAAGTCCAACTTGATTATTTAGAGATCTCTTCTTGCTTTAACCTTTACAAATTTAGGAGCTAAAAGTGGCTTTGACTGTGTCTTGCAAGTCAGTAATACAGAATATGCAAAAGAGCTCCATTCTTTTCTGATCATAGAAGACTACAGATGGCACTTACTCCTAGATCCTTAACTTGAGAAGACTCTAAAAACAAAGACCAGCTATCCACCTGGTTATGAGCAAATACAGGAAGATAATTTAAATGACCTTGGCACCCACGATGTGAGCCAGCTAGCACTTGTGTGCATTGGCAATGGAGATTATTGCCTGTTTAACATACACAAAAGAAAAGCAGGACACTGTAGTTGAAGTGCCAGGGGTTGAAACACCAAAAATTGGGGTTGGAGTGTATTGTCCTTTAACAGTGCAACAGGCAAAATCTTCTTAAATTAATTCAACGGGAATGAATACAGCCATTTGTAGGTAAGGTATGCCAACTCCAACATTTGAATTCATTTTTACTTCTCGATTCATCCCTACTTCAACTGATAAGGAAAATGTAAAAATGTTTTTGAAAGTATCAGAATGTTTTGCCTAATTTTACTTACTATAGTGAAAAGCTGACAAAAGTTATAATAGAAATCTGAAACCATTGGCCATACATTCTGTAAGACCTGTGAATTCTGTAATTTCCTGTGAATGAGAATAAAAACTGGTCAGATGTGTACACCTGAGCTGAGAACAGGAAGCAAATGGATAACAGTGTGTTTTGCTTTCTTTAATTAGATGGCCACACATATCTATATTTCATTGATTTTGCTTATTAATATTTTAAAAAATCAGGTTTTGGTAGTATATATCCATATACTTTTTATACATAATAAGTTCTTATTTTAAAAACATTCATATTTTTATTTTCTATATATTATTTAAGTGTTTATATATACACTTAAATAATATTACAAGATTATTTAATATAATAATAAAAATTTATAATTTATAACTATAATACATAGATACCTCAAGCACTTTTGTCAGTCTTTAACTGGAACACAGATGATGAAGTACCTTACTACATATTCCTTGATTTTATGATACAGTTAGTAGGTGTTGTCTGTTTCCTTCTCCAGCTACACCACTTCTGCCAAGGAAACAATATTCCTTATCTCATAATTACCTTTGGTGGAGCCAAGCATGTACAGCAAACTCCAAAGGACCACTTTGAGTTGGTGGAGACAGTTTGTAAGGAACTTGTAGAAAAAAGCTTGGATGAAGTACCTGCAGGAAGTCTCAATCTTTTTGCTCAGAGCTCCGCTAGCAGTAGTTAGAACATCCTTGTAAATAAGTAATAAAGAAACTAGTTTTTTTAGAAGCACATAGCCCTTTCGTGTCACTACACAGCATATATGAAACTTGGTGACAAGGAGGAAAGCTGGTGAGAATGACAACAAAACAAATGAGTGTGGTTATCAGCAAAACAAACCAGTACTTAGAGTCTAAGTAGGTGACTCGTGGTAGGAAATGAGATAATTAACAAAAATAGAGCCCCAAACTGAGGACAGTGGAAAAACTGTTTGAAATCTGTCACCTCAAACTGAAAGAGTGTCTGTGGTGATAGTTTGTTTATGAGAAAGCAAAGAGAGAGCAATACAAGTGACAGTGTTGAGAAACTTATTATTATATGTAATTTTGCATGCACTAAAAATTTCCCAATTTTTGGCAGGGCTATATCATGGAACTTGTGCCTCCAGGCTTTGGAGGAGATTGGTCAGAGAAACAAATTAAATCTCAAGAATAATCTGCAGATTAATATAGGTGAGAGAAAGGGGCAGAATAAATGAGGATACTCAAAATGAAGGAATTCACAGGGCAGGACAGAGGCTGAAAGCTGAGGAAGGCAGGCAATATAGAGCAACATATATTCTGCAGAAAGTAATATGGAAGTCTGAAGGAAGAAAAATCAGCTACTGGGCAAAAATACAAGAGACCAAAAAACCCCACCCTCTTTCTACCCAATTAATTGCACAGCTTCTTCAGGAGGAAGAAAGTAACTGAGGAGGTCAAAACTGTACCTGGAGAGAAGGCTACCTGTGATGTGATTTGCACACCCCCTGCCAGACAGCTGCTGTGCTCGCTGTGGTGCAAAAGGAAGAAAAGAAGAACTGTCTTAGGTGTTGTCTGACAATGAATTCATGTTAATTATTTTTTCCATTGAGGAAAAGATGAAAAAGATGAAAAGAGCAAAAAAGTTTTAAATAGTTCTTTTTCTGATGAATGCAATGAAAGAACAAGGGAAAAAAGGTGAAAAAGTGGTTTTGAAGAAACAGCAGTTTTGAGAGAAGAACAAGTCATGCTATAGCAAGCATGAAAAAATATCAATAAGCACAGATATATCTGAAGTTTTGGAAGATAAGTTCAGGAACTACTGACCTGAAAAATAACTTAAGCTAACTGTTGCAAGGATGATAAAGTTTGAGTAAGTACAAATGGAATTATAAGGGGGACAAAAATTAAGTTAAGAACTCATGTATTTCACAGAAATTATGATTAGTCTATAAATTCACTAGCAGCAGTGTTTATGTCTCCTTATTCTGTACAGAGCCAAGCATGTTTTTTTGTGCTTAATAAATAGTTTGCAACAATAGTAATGTGTTAGGTTCTAAAAGGATTTTCACTTTCAATGGCATTTTTTTTGCAAGACCTGAACAATCAAAGTGATAGTTCAATGATTGAAAGAGTTTAATTTTGTTTCTCTAGATATAGAAAAACACGACTTACTAAATAGCAGAACTGAAAAAATAATGCAAGGAAATCAGCAAGAGAGATGAAAACAAATTCCTGTCTTGGAATCACACCTCTAGCTAAGCATATTGTTTTGTATATATCATGCACACATAGATACATATTTAAGAGTTCAACAAGCTTTCTGTTTCAAACACCAACTGAAAAAGTTACTTAACATTCTTACTTTTGGAGCATGAGGTTGTAAGGTGGTCCTTGAATTTGATTTTTTTGTAAGGTAGAAGGATGCTCTCGCAAATTCCACAGCTCTACAGTTTATGGGTTTGTTTTCCAATGGCAATTGCCAGCAGCCTTGTTCATCCCACTTTGTTCATCCCATAATATATCTTTTTGCTTCTCTACAAATTAAATTATAATTCATAATTCTATCTCTGAATTAGCTTCCCACAGAGATCCTTATTATAACAAATGCGGTTGTTATAACTCATTTTAACAATTTAGTCTATAAATTGGTAGAAAGTACTTTACGTTTTTCTGTTAGTGAACAGAACTTATTTATAAAGGGAATTTAATTGTATTATATGTACTGCATGCTGACTGGCTGATAAATTTTTGCATATCTGCCATTACAGTACATTAAGCATGTAATATTGCTGCAAATAGGAATGTTAACAGCAGACCTGAACGTCAATGTGAAAGAACTAAGACTGACGAGAAAAAAATAATACTTCTTTGAAACAACTAGAATTATGCTGATGTGTTAGTGTACGTGGAAATGTATTCTAATAAATACTGAGATTTCAAAGAAAAACTGCTGCCAGAAGTTTTGAAAAACTGTCTTTTTACGGCATACAGTGCTTACCCTGCAGGCAATTCTGAGTGATATGGCAGATATTAGGCTTTATTTATAGACAGCTAGATAGACAGACTAATATATCTGTATTTTAAGCTGGATATTATTAAATATGGAAAATTATAAAAATTCCATTAAGCTGGAAATTATTAAAATGGATATTGTTTGTTTTCTCTCTCTTCGTGTATCCCTAAGCTGCCAGGGAACAGTCAGGCAGAAGAAGGCTGCTCCGGGGCTGGGGGGCTGGAAAGGCAGGCAGCACCGCGCTGTCACCAGCAAGGGTGCAGCCCTGCAGCACCTGCGCCAGGCGAGCAGGCCAGGGATGGTGGCAGCGGCTGGGGACAGCCACGGCCCGGCTGTCATCCTCATGCCTCTCTTTCCCAGGATACGGTGCAGGGCTGCTCGGAGGCACCATCTCAGGGCACAGGCAGGCAGCCCCCTTGGTGCAGGAGGAGACTGCAGAGCCTCTCGGGGTGCTCGGAGTCCTGACACAGGCAATCTCTTTCTCTTGTCTTTCCCTACTTCTCTCTCTTCTAGTTTTCACAATGGAGTGTTTTCTTTCTCTTATGTATAACTCACACACACCACACTTTTTTCTTGCTGAACTTCAGTTTTGGCTTAAAGAAAAGTAGGTATCATATGACTTTTTACTTGTCAATACTACATTTCTCAGGAATTTCCATTATCTGTACTGGCACCCTTGGGTTAAAAAAATGGTTTGGAATATTCTTTTTTAGGAGATAAAATGCCTTGTAAAGATGGGCATCAGGCACTTATATATTGCTACCCTTTTGTGAATAAACAAAAAAAGCTCATGACTGTGCCTGGGATCTGAGTACTCCAAAGTCAGAATAATTTCCAATCCTAACAATACCTTTTTTGCATTCTTGAATTCTTTGCTCATGTAATTGGTTGAAAAAGGATTGATAAGGATGAAGCAAATTCATGCCTTTTAGATCCTCAAATGTCCAAATTGCTCTCTTAAGAACAGAAACCTTGATATTCCTTGTTATTTCACAAATCTGTCAATGCTAAGATCATTTTTAAAGCAGGGGTTATACAATGTCACCTTAATCATATCAAGCTTCTGTTTTTCTGAACAAAAGTATTGGCAGTCTTCATCAGCAGACTATCTAGGTGTCTTTACCCACAATTGTTCATACCATTTGGAGAGAAATATTCCAAAAAACTAAAAAAATATATTAAGTGATGCCTTTTGGCATTCTTGTGAAAAGTACATTTTCATTACCTCAGTAATTTTTGCTCTGATCCCACCACCGAAGATCACTTGAAGAATTTATTAACGTCTGAGTAATTTCGTCAAAGGTTTATTTAACACAACACAAGCAGCCTAGATTAATCTCTCTGGCCTATGATGGAAACAAATTTCTCAAAGCTCCCTGGAATACAATGTGTAACAAACAGAGTCCAGAGAGAGCAGCACAAAAATCTGTCAGTCAAAACACATACAAATGCCATAAAAATATCATTCTTTCAGTGTAAATAACTCACTGAGTTCACTCAGTTTGAATCAGATCTTTCTTATGTAAGCCATAGCGGTAAAAGCTAGGAAATAGCTAGTTTTTCAGAAACTTGAAGTCATCACTCATCTGTAAATCTGACAGTCCACAGGAGGGGAGGTTGGGTGTGGAACATTTAATTGCAACCATATCACTACTCATGACATTAAAAGTTCTTTTAAAGTCATTAAAATCATCGCCTGGCGGCAATCTAGCATGCTTCCCCTCTGCTCTCTAGGAATAGTTGGTTTCCATTTTAGACTATTTTGTTCAATTAGGCTGTGTAAAAAGTAGGACACCAGACAATAGAAACATTTTTCTTTTCAGGAATGAGCTTTTGGTACATTTTGAAGAGATCAATGGCCAAGGGACCTAAAGTTACTTGTTACACAATCTGAACCTCTGCTTCCCAGTTCCAGCATCCACTGGTTTTTATTTGCTCTTTATTTAATACTCAGAATTAGACTGAATGTCACGTGTTCATGTAAAAGGTTCATAGTATTATTTAAATGGATTGCTTCTTAAAGTGCACTAATTGTGAAATCGCATCACTGTACCTCCAAATAGCTAAAATAGAAGACACAAGCTAGGCAGAAAAAGACATGTTATTTTAGACAATTGAGAGACAATTGAGTTAATTGAGAGCTCTTACATGCTGAAGTTGAGAGGAAATATCCTCATGTCCTATGCCCCTGAACAGAAGTAATTGCCCTGCCTGACAGATTTTTGAAAAGTTTACCCAGAAACAGTATTGTACTAGCTATAAAAATTTTAATCTCTCTCTATTTCCTTTCCAGGTATTAAGGGTTATTATATAGATAATTAAATGGCATATTGCCTAGAAGTACTGAAAATACAATCTCAATATATACAAAATTACAAAAACAATGCATGCCAAATAAGTTATGCAAGTAGTTGTCTGGCTAAATTCCTCATAACCTAAACTGATTCTGTCCCAAGTTGCTTTCCAAATGGATATGTTCTGGGGACCAAACTAGATCTTCTGCTCATGATAGTTGGCAGTCATTTACCTATTACTTTTATTGTTATTAACTAAATCTTTTGAAGTTTATGGCTCAAAATGTACTTGTTCTTGCTTTTAGATCCATATTACTTCAAGTCAAGGTCAAAAGTAAAATGTGATTCTTCTATTCCACTTCAATTGTAACAATAATTTTCCTTATTGACTGAGATATTGATTTTCCCATAGCTATTTGAAGGTAGTACATTCATATACACATATATGTGTATATAGTACATTCATATACACATATACACACATATACACACACACACATATACACACGCATACATATATACATACGTATATATACGTATTTGTATATACACACACACACACACAGATGCAGAAACTGGGAAGATTTGTAAAAGTAAAGAGACTGATTTTCTACTCAATTTCTACTAAGGATCAATAAAACTTGGGCATCTCAAATCCAGTTTGTACCTTTGAAAAATCTTCATAAAGATCATCTTCAGAGTTAATATTCAATAGAATAATCCTGTAGCCTCGTTGATAGAAAGAAAAAGGGCTTAGATTCTGCTTCAGCACTTACGTTGCAAAACTCCTACACCTTATTGGAAAAGAAAAATGAAACAAATTGTGTTCCATTTGCTGTATTTTCTCTTTTCTACATATTCTACATTCTACATATTCTACATTCTAACAATAATATCTTTATCACTGATGTCCATGTCTTTTAGCTTCCCATAATTTTGTCCTAATTGCATTAATACATCTTAAAACATTTAATACAAGAGAAATCAGGGCATAAACATGACTATTAGGTCATGGTTCTCTTACCTTTTTTTAGAAGAGGAGAGGAGGGGGAGGGATTTAGTGTTAATTAATATTGTACTCTAAGAATAAAATGTAAAATTATGGGAATAGATAAGGAGTCAATTTGTTTGTTATTATTTTTCAATAGTAAATCACTATGATTTGCATTTTATAATGAAAATATAATACAATTTGTAGTCATTTTGTGAGAACTGAGAAAATATTTAACAACAAAATACCTTTTCTAAAATATTTTGGTTTTCAGGTGAAAAATAAGCAATTGTACTTTTCTGAAAAGGAAGGCAGTTCTTATCAGATGGCATCAACTACTAATCTCCTCTTGATACTGAAGTCTGGACATCTTTTCTTCCCTAGAACAACGTTTCTCAGTTGCACAAGGTCAAAATGGCTCCTGTCTATGCCACAGACTGTTCTCACAGTATTTTTCAATCCTCTGTATGCACATGGCATTGTCCATCTGTCCAAATCCTCTAACTACTTCCTGCTACCCCCTCTCTTTCAACTTAATGTTTTCTGCCCTCAATCCTCCTTTAGATTTCATTTTTCTGAGCTTTTTAAATTCTTCCTTCTTCAGTTCCTCACTACTGTTTTCCTATCACTCCTCCCTACTTCTTCTCCCATCTTTTCTGTCCCTTCTCTAAAACCAAACTAAATTCTGGTCCCCTCGTAGATGGATTCCTGTCCCTATCCACACAATCTTCCTGTCTCTGCTTCCCAGTTTTGCATAAAAAACTTTGTTATTGCCTCCAGCCTACCACTTTCATGCTTCAGTCCATGTTGATGACTCAACCTTTCTTGCTATGTCTTTACTTAATTTCAAGCATGTACAAGCTGTCTTGGTCTCTCCACTTCCTGGCTCTTGAATTGCCACTTGAATTTCCTCATCTGGCACTGAATCTGCACTTGTTTTCCCTTATAGAAAGCAGTATTTTCGTCATACTGCTTTGTTTATCACACTTTCTTCTTATAGCCTCCAATTTCTTTCCCTAATTATAATTTCTCCTGTTGCAGAACACCTGAGTCTTCTCTTCTATTTTCCTTTGCTCCAAGCTGCTGTTAACTAGGCCAGACTAATCCCACCTAATTTTATCTGTCCAAAAGCTAGCATGCAGCCTGAGCTGTTCATCTTACTTTTTTTATTCTGAAGTTGAGAAAGAAAGATAGGCAGTTTCAGAGACTGATTCACGATGCTTACATATCTCAGGTTGGGAGGACATCTGTAGAGGTGATTCCTTTTCTATATTAAGTAGCAGAGGAGTTTACACAGCCAGATTAGATTACACAATTATTTTTAAATGGTTAAAATTAATCCTCCTAATAAATATTCCATTGTAGTTTCATCCCCTGACTTTTCCCCTTATGATCTCCCACACTTACTCCACACAGTTCTGTATAAAATAATATTTTCACTTTCTAAACTAAGAATTTTAAATAAATTAATGACTAATTTCTCATGAGTCAAATTCTGTTTCTGATAATATAATGCATTATGATTTTTTATTTTACCATTATTGAAAACACCTTTTTGCTGCATTACCTTTGGCTTCTCACTTGTTATTGGTCTGGTGATCAGGATAGTTGAAAAGTATATCTGTCCCATAATGAGGATGGTTTTAATTCAACTTTGAATATACAGTTGCTAACCAGGAATAAAAAATGTCCACTATTAATAGAAGAGGCTGGACAAATAAGACTAGTCATTAGTATAAATTTACTGTGGTTCAGACTTGAGAAAAAAAAAATAATGAAGGGAATCTAGCTGTCCTAGACGTGACAAAAAAAACCCCAACCCAAACAACAGAAAACTCAGTTTGCTGATTATGTTAGATGTCTACAGACAAGAAATATGAGATACTAATAATTAGATCTGGAAGCCTTACTATTCGTTCAACATATGACTTATTTGGCATAATGCACAGTTCATGATATAATACATGATATACACATGCATGTGTATACATATACATGTGATATACAGTACATGTACAACACATATGTAGTTCATAATACACAATTCATGTGATATTAATGTTAACAAATGTAATAAAATAAAAAAATAAAGATAATATACTAATTAATATTTCTATAATAATTAATATTAATACAAAATATTAAACAATACAATATTTAAAAACAATACACTCAATATTTATATTAATATAAAAGGTCAGAAACTGAAAAGGGAAGAAGTGTTGCCATCTAGGTCAAAGACACATATCTGCTCTGAAGTCCAGAGTGTAGATGGATCGATCCTAAGACAGCTGGTGCATAACAGCAAAAGATGAAAAGTATATCATACTAAGATTATGGTGAACCATCGAGCCAAGCGAGCCCAAGTCATTATAACTTTTTGTAAAAAAGGAACATAATTCTCTGAATCAGAGGACTGAGTGGTTTTACAGGGACGTTAAATGGGCATATGTTGGGAGAGGAATTTTGAAACTATTCAGTAGGTTCATGGAATGACCTGGGGATTTGACAGATAAAGTAAAAGATGCAACAAAAGAATGTTTTCTTCTCCTCACTACAGAGTAACTGACAAAGGCTGAATGCACCTCAGGTGACGGTGATCCTGAATCACTGAGGTAGGAAGAAAAATAAGCAAAAAGTGTAATAAACCTGGCAGACTTAAGAAGACAGATTTCAATAAACTTTGGGGAATTGGAAAGTAATATCCCCCTCAGAGAAAATCCAAGGCAAAACCAAGTAAATGAGAGTTGACAGTTTCTTAAGGAAATAATATTAAGTATAAATCCAAGCTATATTTTAGGGACTGGATGGAGCAGTCCCAGGGTTGAACATGGGTATTTTTTAGATCTTGTAGAGCATGACTGAGAGTTCAGAAGATGGGTAAAGGGCAAACAGATCCACCTTTTTCTTTTTAAGGGGGAGCTGGGAAAATTATAGAGTCAGCTAAACTGTAATTCATTGAAAAATACTGCAGAAAATAATTAAGCAAACTATGTATAAACTAATAGAATGTATTGGCAGATAGAATTTGACAGGAAGATGTGTAAATCCCAATATGCTTTTGTCAAGAAATTTGACTCTTATTGTTTTAATTAGAAGCACAACTAGTTTCGAATTTCTACAATCTGTTATTGCATAGATATAATATGTAGTGTCCAGAAAGACAACTACATCTGCCATTGGACAATATGGCATGTTAACACGAATCGTATTAAAAGTGACAATGTATTTCTGTATGTGAAATAATGGTTTTGTTCATTTCCTAACATTTACTGATCTACTCCCCAATACTATGAGGAGAACTGACTCTATAGAGTATCTTTTTGATTATCTAAATAAATTGCCCATTAAAAGATGAGAGGAAATCAGACCTTTTTTTCACCAATAATATACACTCCCAGAAAAGGATCGAGCATGTTGGCAAAGGCAGAGAGAGAAAGTTTATTGGGCTAATTTAGTTGAGAAAGAAATTACTGTTCTCAGGGTAGTCTTACACTTTATGAGCAAAAGAACTTGGAGTAGATAAATGTGTATATCTTTGAATGCAAGAAAAACATGCACAAGGAAATTCCTTGCCTGTTAATGCAAGAATTTAAGCATTTTGACTATAACCTACTGAAAGACAACTGGGAGGGACACACACGTTTATATAGTAAACCAGAACAATTGAAAAGAAATAATATATATAGTCTAATAAAAAGTTTGTATTACTGCCAAGAAGTAAGTGTTCATGCCAAAAATGTTCAGCAGCACAGCTGCCAAAAAAAAGCTGAGAGCATTATGAAACACACTAAATCTATACATAGAGAAGGCTTAGAGAAGAAAAAAAGAGTATATTTATTCTTAGGATTCAAGTATATCAAATCATTACTGTTATTTTATGCACAATAAGCAAGGCTCTGAGCATGCTGGCAAGCATTCAACAAAGCTTTCATGTTGCTTAAGGAGCATGTTGGTCCTTAAATTCAGGAGAAAGGCTCAAAAAAGCCATATTTAACTTGAGTGTTTGAGACATGCTAAACATCCAAAATTACACAAAAACTTCCATGTGTTGTTGGACATGGCTTAATGACATTCCTGTCATTGCCAAGCCAACTCAGTCAGCTTCTGATGAAGGTGATTCGAGATGCACAGAGCAGGCATCCTGGGATCTGTCTTGAAAAAGATGAAAAGTGGGTTGCCATTGCTGCCATGTGGCTTTCAAATGAGAACCTCCATGAGGAAGCTGGAGGCCCTTAGGAAGCCTTCCTAACCTGCAATTTCCAAAACAGTACTCTAACCACCAGGTTCTGCGGGCTGGATCATGAATTTTTAGCCTTCCTCTTGAAGTTAGTCCATTGAGTGGTCAAAAGTTTAGAGATTCAGGGATCCAAGGAGGGGACATGGAAACCAAAGGCCAGTGACAAGGCGTGTTGATTGGGAGATGGAGCTGCCATTTTCTGAGAAGAGACTAAAGGGCTGGGGTTCTGCTTCAGAGCAGAGATGGTTGAGGGATGACAGACTGAGATTTAAAATTCATTAAGGCAGAGGGTAAGGTGAATGCAGAACTGTTGTTTACCAAATCCCACAATACTGGAAGCAGGGGGCACCCAATGACACTAGTAGGAGGCGAGCTTAAAATAGCTACAAGAAAGTCTCTACACAGCAGGTATCGAACTTTTGGAACTTGGTGCCACAAGAGGTTTTTTTATGTTCCTCTATGAAAAAGGTTTTCAGACACATTCTCCTCCTTATTCCTTCTTGTGGGCTGGCTGAAACGTCTTGGTGCTCAGACCCCTTGTGACACCTGATGCACCTGTGACACCTGTCACACCTGTGACACCTGAAGCCTAACCTTCCTCTGTCTGATTGCTGCATGGTGTCTTCAGCTCTTACCTTGACATTATTAATTCAGCAACTAGGAGTGTGCTCTTAACTTTGAAGCATTACAGCACTACCTGCCACAGTGTCTGACAGTATTTGTTCAGTATTTGACTTTTTGCCTATGAAGATACACAAGCAGACACATTAATTTCTTTTCCAGGAAAGCAGTTTAGTTTACATAGCGTTCTCAAGCTTCCCTGTGAAATAGGATGCAGCAAATATGCTCATAACACTTGGGAAAGAGACGTAAATCACAAATATGTGTGATAGGTGGCTTAATACAGGTGGCAGGAGAGAGAAATAACTAGAAATTGTGATTTGCAAGCTGTTCATTTTAGTAATGGTACTCTCTCAGATTATGGCAAGACTAAATGGGAATTCCTCTTCTACCATTAATAAAGCATGAACTTCTGAATGTAATACCTTATGCTTTTGATGGGGTGTGAAGTTTATAGTTAACTTTCTTCATTACTTCTCCCTTTATCACAATATACATTGAAGAGAAGAGAGAATATAGCTTCAAATTCTTTTGGCCTGCAAGCAGGAGAGGAAAAGTGACCTCTGAACTGATTTTGTTTCTTCATTATTGTTGATCTTAAACATACAAATCTGTGAGACAGACCCAAGCTGAAGAAATTTATATTCGTTTTCACAAGACAAGCAATTTTCCTTATTCTTATATCTTTTTCACAATTAATCATTGTTATCACAATTTCAATTATGATTTTCAATTGTTGTGATCAAACATCTTGGAATTAAGGTCAATAATAAACATCAGAACAAAAATAATTAAGATAGTGGTGTCACAACATCTTAAATTCCAATTCCAATTTTATAAAATTGATAAAATCTCTCTGCCCTTTGATAAAATCTACATTGATTTTAATGGCTGAAGAAGGGCAGAGAGAAGACTCAAGTATTCTGCACAGTAAAGAAATAATTAAGTAATAATGAAAATAGTATGATTGAAACCAGTAGTTCTTTCTTCTACAAAGCCCTGGCTAGTAACATGGTGCTGGCTCACTTCATTTCCAGCTGCTAGATTTCACTAAAAGAAGCTAAAAATAAATTCAATACTTTCCTAAAATGTCTTTCCCATGTAACCAAGTGCTGCAGTTGCCATAGGGATGTTATAACATCACAAATGGGAAGCAGTTCACATAGTGGTAAATAAGCTCGCTGGTGGGCAAGTTGTCCGTTTGAGCTGTCCTTTGAGTTGTCTCAAAGAAGAAATCTCTAAGACTATACGTTCTGAGGGGGGGAAGTTAAAATTGATTTAATCTGCAATAGTGCAAATCACTTAATGTAGGTTTTCACAGGTGTGGACATCTGTGCAGATGCAAGACACACTGCCTATGCTGAGTGCTGTAGCACCTAGCCTGTAGGAGCTACACCTTCCACTGAAAAGGGATAAAAACATTGAAAATATCTGTAAATTCTGCGAAAAAAACCCACCATCATGTCTGCCATTTACCATTTTTTCAGTGAGCCTGGAGCTGTCCAGCCTGTCCTTATTTTCCCTTCTCCCTTGTAATGCATTAAGTGACTGAATTCTGGTTGCACAGTTTTTGCCCTATACTATCCATTTATTTTGAAAGTCAATACAAATAAACACAAAGATGCCTAAAAAACCAATGGACTTCCTTTCCAAGGTTTCTTCATAATGTTCTACATCATAAAATTTCAAAGGTCAGATGATATAAATAAACAGTGACTTCACTGAGGTTGATACTACTGTCCTGATTTACAGCAAGTAGTAATCTAGCCCCAGCACTCAAGCTTTTCATTCTGTGCTCAACCCAGAATAGAAACCAAATGGGTGGATAATAAATACCATGGAAACAAGAAAAAAAAACCCAAATCCTATAAAGAATCAATTTGGGAAAAAAGAAGAAAAGCCAGATTGTCTGTAGTTAAAATAGAATTCACTGGGATCCTGCAACAAGATCATTTAAATACAAAATATTATGATAGTTTCCACTTTTTTTTTTTTTGTACATGCCTTCGGTACATGTCTGAAGGCTTTTTCTTTAAAGGCTGACAGTTTTACCAGTCTTACCAAGTCATTACCAACTTGCTGTTCTGAACTGAGTTTCAGAGTGGTCCCTTTCCCAGTCAGCTCTTTCCCATTTGCTGGATCAAGCCCTCTGAATTAGCCTCTCACAACACTGTTATGCCTCTGCTTTGAATCCATACTTGTTTCCTCAGATAAATAGTTAAAGTGTAGGTTGCCCCTGAGGTGTGCCCCCTCCACTTTGCAGTATAAGTATAGCTACAGAGCAAGTAGTAGAACTCAGACTGGTCAAGGATGTCGACCAGTAAACATTCTCTCTGTTTACTCATTCCTGTCTGGGATTTAACCTATACTACATTTATGGCGCCATCTTACAATATTAGGCCCATAGCAGAGGACGAGTGCTTGAACATAACCTCTACATGCCACAGTAGTGCTCTATAAGCAGATCATATCAGGTTTCATGTTAACCCCATTGTCAGGACAGAATTAAGTTAGAAGAATCATCCACCATCTTCCCTGATGTTATCTCAATTATTTAGGACCATGTGGCTGGCCAAGTGCAGCAGATTCAAACAAGCCCTCTAGAGTTTGAATCACGGTGCAAAAAGTAACCATACTAACTTGAAAATTTGAGATTTTTCCCCAGCCCCTTTCAGTGTCCAGTGTTCAGAGCCTGGTGGTTAGGAGAGAGTGAGTTTTAACAAGTGGATATCTAAATAGTACTTGGTCAGATTATTACCAGGGCTGCTAGAACCCCATAGACCAGTCCGGATTTGGAGTCAGATACAAGTAATCTCCCCAGCTTTTAACAAAAAAGATTTGTGTATTGCACTAGCCACCTAGATTCCCTTTACGGTCAACAGGGAGAAATGACATTAGATAGGCTGAATTGATCTGATTACTTTTAGACATGTACTCAAGCATGAGATAAATAAGGTGAACTGTGCTCTGGATATGCCTATTTATCTCCTTTGGTTATAATGGAACTCTAGAATGAACAACTCAGATGTGTACATTGACATGACAGATGTCTACATTTGGGCAGACAAAAATCACCTTGGCTGCTCATACTGTCCTTGCAAGCAGTCAGCATTCACTCTGAGCTTAGCTCGCCTGCAGATACCATGCTCCTTTGTAGAAGACAATGCCAGAAACTGCCTTAGAAGGATCTCAGAAGCCTTGCAGGCAACCACTAGTAGCAAGGGCACACGTGGTAGCTGGAGACTACAAAGTATGGTAGCATCCACTCACACACCGTGTGTGCTGGACACATAGAGAGTGCTGCCGATCAGCTCCGGGAACACCACCAGGGTTGCCTCTTGCCCTACTCCAAGTGCCTCTGGAGGGCAGGTAGCATGGCAGGAGAGAGGCAGTGTCACAGGTCTATATGGGTATCTTTTTTGTCAGGGTCTAGTGCCCTGTGTGTCATCTCTTGCTCCCTTTCGCATTCCCCTGTTCATGTCCTTCTGCTTAAATAGCCAACCACCCACTGAGAGACATCGTGCCTGTTGCTGATATAGTGACTCTCTTGAGAGGTGCCAGTATGTTTCTCCATTAATACTTTGGTATTTTATACACGTTGGAATAGCATCAACAAAAGAGCTGGAGAACACTTTCCTCTAGAACAGCCCGTGATGTAGTTTTATCAGGCATGGAAAGGCAGGATTTCAAGCAAAAAGGGAAGTGCATACTTGTCTCCCACCCTCCCTGTTTTAAGCACTGAGCTATTGCTCAAAAGCAATAGTCCTCCTTTCTGCCCATACTTTATTAAGATTGTGCTTTGCGTCTTTCATTTTATCACAAGTGGCTGGAAATGAAATATGCTGGAAATGGCAGGAACAGTTGGTTTCAATATTTCTGAACTATTTATTTCAACCCACCATGAACTCTGTTCAAAAAGGATTTTGTAAATTTTGCTTTTGCTTAAAATTATAAGAAGATACTGACTGTACTGTGATTATTCGTTGTCCCAGAAGTGTGCTTTTCAATGAAAAAGGTACTTGAAAAAAATATGATCCAGCTGTCCTGTCCCTCTAATTGTCTAGTACAATGGCCTAATAAGCAATATGATCCAATATTTAGACTGAAGGTAGAGCTGATTTTTATAGCACTGGAGAAGACTCCAGAGTGGACAGAAAAGCAGAACAGACCCTTGTATAGACTTTAGTGTTTTGAAAAGCCAGGAAGCATACTGCAGTGAGTGATCCAAAAACTCTCATGAAATTATGTGAAGCTCTTTCTGAGGCTGGATCCATTGAACAATTTTTGGAAGTAACACTAATCTGGAAGAAAAATAGTGTTCAGATAAGTGTCAGTTTCCATATTTTATTACATTTTTTTGTGTGTGTATATATATAGTTTATATATGTACAACTGTATATATAGTTATACATACAGTTTTATGTTAATAATGACTAGAAAATTTTGCCTTATGCCATGCACGCTCTCCTTCTGTTTATATGTATGCATGTATGTATATATAAATATGTACACACACACTTATATAAATATAACATAAGAAAGCTGGATTTTCCAGTTGTGACCAAATACACTGAATACATATGAAAATACATACAATCAGTATAGACTGATTGTATATATGTTCGAGTGGCCTTTGTAATGTTTTTTGTGGTGTTTAAAGGGCACTCTGATTTGAAGGTTATGACTCAGGTGAGCCTTTCATATAATAAAATAGAGAAGGCAGAAGCCAGGAGAGACCTCTGTCAGATGCTTTCCCAAATGCCTCTAACAGCAGCTAACTGAATCTTCTCCTCTCTGGGGAGCGCTGGTGCTGTTACACCTCCAGCTTTTGCTGACACAGAGACTTCTGTTTCCACTTTGTTGGCATGAAATGCAAGATGGTGATCAGGCGGGGATAAAAATTTAAATATTAAATTAATGTTTCAGTTTTATTGTGTTTGTGTCAGTTGTTTATAAATAAATAGATAACTGAGCAGAAACACAGTTAATCAGTTGAATATGCATGAGCGCATACCTCAATTTACAGTACTGTCTGTATCAAGGTATGAGAGTGATACGGTTAGTGTCATCAAGGCAATTGCCCACTGAGGCTGGGTTACAAACCCCAGTAGCAGAACTAAAAGAAAAAGCTCCCTGAAATGGCAGAAGTGTGTCTGTTGGGATATTGCAGTCACAGCATGCTGTCCAAACTGTGCAAGATTTGGAGGGATGAACCAGTTCTGCTGACAGCAAGCCCCTGCATCCTAATTCAGCCTCTAGCTAAAGTTCAGTCAAGTTCCTCCCCATTCCTGACACGTGAGGTATGAGAGTTTCTCATACTGAAGGTGGTCACTGAGGATGCTGTTGGACAGGACAAACTGCCAGTGGCTGCCCCATATTAACCCTTTCCACTACTGGATTTGCTGACAAGCCAGCAAGCAGTGGGAATTTTTTTGCACTCAGATAGACAGTAACAAACTCCTCAGCTGGAAAACCTAATCCCTTCTCCTGTCAGGGCACTCCAGAGAATTAACTGTCAAAGTTTCCGCAATCTGAAATAATGTTAGTAGGACCCCACATTTTCATGAAGACCTTTGCCTGTCCTCTTAGAGTTTATTTCTCCTCTCTCTCTGCCTCTTGTGCAATGTTTCTGCAAATGAATTAAATATTAAATTCTTGCCATATTATATATGGGAGCTGACAGATATACTGAGGCAGCAGTACTTGCTAGATATATTATATGCCAGCTATCCTACATCAGATACACTATGCTGGCAGGCATACCGTGCCAGCTTCTGACAGCATACGCTGTGCCAGCTTCTGCAGCTTCTGACCAGGCCAACTGTGGAATTATAGAAAGTAAGGCTAGACACGACATTGCAAGTCGTGTAGTTTATCCCTCTACCCAAAGACAAGATCAGCTGCTTCTGAACCATTCCTGAAAGATGACCATCTTATTGGTTCCTAAAACCAAGCAGTGATAGTAATTCCACAATCCCAGGGTAAACTATTCTAGTAAATAACCATCAGACAGTTGGCATTGCTTTTTTATAATGTCTAATATAAATCTTCCTTGCTACAATTTATGCTTATTACCTCTAGTTCTGTTCTGAGAGAACAAGGAGCATAGTTTATGTTCTTCTTCTTTGGCAGTTACCTTTAAAATATGTGAAGACTGTTAGCCCATCTTTCCTCCCACAACTCAGTCATCTCTTTTATAGACAAAATGAATATAATTCCTCTGGTCCTTCTGTATAGGTCTTATTCTTTAGATTGCAGTTCATTCTCATTGCACCCCCCTGGACTCTTTATGAGAGTTAAAGACAACCATTAAACAATATCAACTCATGATTTTGCTATAATCACAGAATCTAAAATGAAAGTGTGAGGGTGAATTGTTAGTTCTTTCCAGAGATGTAAAGTAGTCTATTCTTTCATTTTTTCAGTGAGATTTTTTACCTCTGCTAACCTGAGACAATTGTTGAGGTGCTTTGAAGGCAGTACCACCTTAGGCTCTATTTTGCTTGTAATTGTATAGATATCTGCCACACTATCTGCAAGGAAGGTATGACCTCATTACACTGGGAAGAAAAGAGCACACATGATCCCTTAATCTAGCAATAGATATTGATATCTCATGGATACTTTTTTACATGGAGGAAATGTATTTCTTTGTGTTTGAAAAGGTCACTGTGAGAAACAGCTGTATAATTCAGAGGTTGTTTGAGAACCCTTATTTGCCTGATCTGGTGTTTGGAGGGCTGTGGCAAGTTCCTTACAGGTCTCATGTTTCCTTAAGTTGAGACTCTTTCAGCCACTTTTAGTTGACTGAGTAGTGATATTAGCCCATCAGATTGAGATAATTGTCATGCACCAAGAGGGGGAATCTGCAGAGACTGTAACATGGGAGAGATTTTTCCACTCTGCTATTCAGGGTGCTAGCATACACACTCTCATCTCTGGTATCCAACTCTGACTTAAGGGAGCAAGTACACAGCTTGAAATGTGGTCCCAAATCCCTGCCTGCACCCTGCTGCAATAATAATGCAGATACATCTGCAATAATGCAGAGCATCTACCTGATATGGCTCTGTGATACGTCTGCAGTTGGAGCAGTGGTTGAAAAAGCACAAAACACCACGAGCCCCTTAGCTGAAGAAATCCTGATAGTGAGCACACGTTACTGCGGTAGACACTGGAAGTGGCACAGATACAGATAGTGCATGTGTCCGCAGTGACAGGCTTTGCAGGTAGGTTTAATAAAACTGGTTAGACATGCCAGGAGCCCTTACTGAGCTGTAGATTGCCATGCTGATGTCTCCTAACAGGAGACCCATGATGAGAAGCAACAACAGTATATACCCTTTCCCCCCCACAAAGATGAAAAAGACACCTTTTAGGTGCTGAATATGAAATTTGTTTAGCTGTGTTTACTCTTCTCTTTGCCAAAGCCAAGTAATTTGTTGAACAGACATAAACAACAGGTGTGTTCTAGATATCTCTGCTACATGCAACAAGGTCAAATGCCATAAAAGCTCCAAATAATCCATATTACATATAATGTCCTGTGCCAAAGCACTGTAATAAAAGACTGATCTGTGCATGGAGACAATTTGTATCTTTAGTCCCACTTGGACAGAAGGAAAAGATCTTTTCTCTCCTTATTTTTCCCCAAACTAAAACGTTTTTTGAGAGGTTGGTGTATTTTTCAAACTTTCCCATCTTTAAAAACGAAACCTTGAAAACAAGAAAGGAAACAACACAAAATAAAAAATAATCCTTAATCAAAGGACGTAAATCTTGATTACTTTCTGCTTCTTAGCTTTATTTTCCCAAGGTATTTCCACCCCCAGTTCCCCACTGACCAACACTACTGGGTGAAATTATTTTTCAGCAAATACAGTTCACTTTGGATTAACAGTATCTCTTACCTTTATATAACAGTAAGGTGGGCAGCTTCTCATTGAAACATTTGTTCCTCGCAGATGTTCCCTGCCACAGCTCACTTTCCAGTTCTAGATGTGCTGAATCTTTCTTTCCTCCTCTTCGGTTTGTGTGATTAGTTTCATTATTGGGATATCTTTGGTATCCCTTTCCTCTCCTCCTTTCTACATGTGCTGTTGGGTGAGCGATAATTTGGGTGCCTCCATGAGATGTTTATTCCCGTCTCTTCATTTTAAGTCACAGCCACTGGTCTTGTCAGACGACAAAGCAAAGTTTTTCTGGGCTCTGCCTGACCAGCAATTCCAGGGCGTAATTTCATCACCTAAAGGGCAGGGAGGCAAAATGTTCTGCATGAATCAACTTGCAGACAGGAAGTTTACATGAGTGCAGTGGATTGCCATAGTGCTGGAGATTATGCTAGCCTATAAAAGAAAATCTTAACCGTCACCACTGTAACTACAGACACATTCATGTATGATCAGTTGCTCTTTTGACTTATACAGAGAGGTTATTCAAGCATGTCCTAAAGCTACTCATATTTATGGAGGAAATTGAGGAAATAACCTGCATATTTGTCTGACACAACTAACACAAAGTATATCCCTATGAATCCTTTTTTCCACATTGCTAAAATAAATTGGCTCATTTACTCCATATTTAAATTATTTGCCAAGCCAACACCCACAAGGCACAGTCTTTTTTACCATGGTAAGTCTTTTCCGCTGAAATGTAAGCCTATCAGTAAAGTAGTAGCTAATAATACTGCACACTGCTTTGCATTGCTTCACTTTCCATACAAAGAATCATTAGCAGACATGGAGTTTTATACTTCATAAATAATATATCCTAAAAAAGGATTGGCTCTATTTAAGCCAGCTTAGTTGAGAAGAATTTCTCAGGTTTGTTCAAAATGGTGGTACACTCAAACATTTGATAAACATGTGTCAGACTTCCAATCTCTGCCTACTTCCTTTGCATGTAAATATCCCCAAATTATTTACAAGTTGGAATATATAAAAGATCACTAATGGCATCAACATTAATTGTCTTAGCCTTTGAGTTAGATTAGACTACAAAAGCAATGTTCTAAATCCCAAATTCCAGCAAAAACCAATTTCCCACTAGAGTACCCCATGCATGGGTCGAAGAAAACTGGAGGCTTAGGCACACAGAGGAAAACATCAGCCACACATTCCTTTCACTGAGGTGGCTCTAACCATCACTGGGGAGCAGCAAGATGCCCATACCCAGTCAAAGCTCTTCTCGGTGCATCTGACATACCGGAAACAACAAACCATGTGCTTCTGAAGAACATCACAGCTTAATCAAAGGAATTTTCACTGATGGGATTATACCTCCCAACAAAAGGGCCCTCTAAGCTCTCCTTGGACAATGCAGTTTGATATCACCCTCTGCATGAGGGTTAGGAGTGCTAGGTACAATCCAGTTTTAAGACAGTCTTAAATGGTTCCCATTAAAATAAAGAGTGAGGAAGCAGGAGATTTGAGGGACAAAGAAAACCCAGCATACAAAGTAGCTCCATTCTTCCCTCCTGTCAATTCTCCCTCACCTCAAAGCCAGCAGAAGTTTTTCACAGCAGAGTTACGGACCCATATCAGGACTTTAAAGCATCTCCTTATAACTGTCCTTGACCTTATTTTGCTGGGAATTTATATAGATACATAGATCTATATCTAAAAGATACATACCCATCTTTTACATACATTTTTACTCTACCTAAAACAGGCTGCAGAGGAGTTAGCTGCTGTCTCAATTACACCTTTCTCGTGCTTCCTTCCATCCCAGTGGCACCATTTTCTTCAGAAGCTGTGATCCTGCAAGAATTCCCTGATATGTTTCCCTTAATTTACTTTTGCATATCTTAGAGGAATTCGATAATGCACTAAATCAACTCCAGACATTGTGGTATTTCTTATTAAGCATCTGATGATGTGGTGAGCTCCATCCACTTCATAGCCAAGTACAACAGAAGTGTGACTTCTGCTCCTCCCTGCTCTGCTTTAGAGATGTGCATCTTCTGGACATCAAGGCAAGCAACTATTAGTACAACACTGGGTGGCTCTAACAAGTCTATGGGTGGCGCTCAGCCTCCTGTGCAGCCTGTTTGACCTTTAGTGGCATCTAGTGGCAAATGAGTTTGTAGGGAAAATCTTCACAATTAGATGTCAATTAAACCAGCAAAAACTGATTTCATCTTCATTTGTGAAAGCGGGAAGAGTGGACCTTGCAATGCATCAGGATAGTGCGGACAGGTTGTTGGCTGCCAGCATGCCTTACTGGTCTAAACCAGTCTCCAGGCATTATTAGGCCATGTGACCAAATTAGTTTCAGTGCTAATTTACAGAGCTTCTGATGAGACTCTCTAATTATGGCTTGGAACAAGGACTGTAGGTAGTTAAGAAGTTAGCATTAGCCACCCTTTGCAAATCAAAGTGTCATTTTTGCTACTTTGTTGATTATAACTTCTTTGTTCCATAAAGCCATGTGAGACACACTTTTCTATCACAATGTGAGCGCCTCTTACTATTACCCTTAGAAATCTTACAACAGATTTTGATATTGCCTTGGCAGAAGAACTGCACCTCTCTTCCTAAATGAGATTCACCAGTATTTTGATTTTATCCGGTGTCACAATACTTTCTTTCCCTGCCTAGTATTAAAATATATATGGAGCAGTGTGCTGGATAGTGACAACCCACAGTTCAGAGTCAAAAGACGTTTGTCTCATAAATATATGTTTCCATATTCAGGCACCATACTGATAAAAGTTGATAGAGACCTCTAGCTCTGCTTGAATAACAGTCTGCAATTTTTAAACTGCTGTGTTTTTAATGCATTAGTTTTAGACAAAAGTCAGCTGTATGCAAACAGAAACAATTTAATAAGCACTGTAGATGAAGTAGTCTGCCCAAATGTTTTTTTTTAAAATAATTCCAAATGTTAAAAATTCAAGCCAAAATATATATATGAAAAATTTCTATAGGAAGTACCTCCACAAGTGCAAAATGTTATGCATGAATTAATGTATACGTATCTGTTGTTATTCTGTAGGGGCTGAGAAAATGGCTGTGAGTATAGCATTTACAATCCTTGAAATCTTCCAAAGAAAATTAGTATTTACATTATGCACCTCCTTATATTAATGTAACAAAAAAGAAGGTCTGATGCAAAGTTTAGTATTGCTCATCATTTAGGCTGACTGAAATGGTATTGTTTGAGGATGCTTTTCAGTGAAATCTTTTCAACTAAATTCTTTCCAACTAAATTCTTTCCTTTATTAAGATATTGTCAGACTAGAACAATTTTGCATGGAAGCCTTGTAGGAAATGCAGGAGGAGATATTTTGGCCATTGTATGGCTGCAAAATACTATGTAGTCAAATCTCTTAGCACAACTCAGATGACAAAAATACTGTAATATGCCATTCTGGGAGTCATTGATAAAGTCCTTGGTTCTGTATTCTAGAAATGCCTCCTTTTTCCTGGGAGCTGCCACTTGCTAAACGTGCTATAAAGCAGAATGCCATAATCTCTTAGGTCAGCTTTTTAAAAGAAGAAATGAGTGTTATTTTAGGACATGTCAGTGAGTCACAATTCACTATTTAAGAAAGAAACAAGACAACTTTCCTCAGCAGATTAATGAATGAGATAGATACATTAAAACAGCAAGTCCTTCTTATTTCCTTTGGTGAGGGATACACTCACATTCTGGCAGCCAACAAAGCTTGGGAGGCCAGAAAATGTATTTGGGCCAATTGAGTGTGTTTTTCTGCCAAATTAAATAATAGACCAGAGACACTGGAACAGGACTAGAGGATGTAGAAGATAAGTGAAAGCAGTGCCAGCTGAGAGGTCTAATGGTCTTACTGGAAAGTGGCTTGAACAGCTTGCAGCTGAGATGAGACAAAAAGTCCATGTGGATAGAGAAGCCCATCTGTCTCTGAATGTATTTTTCCACTTAGTGTTTAGGAAAGATGTAGACATGATTTGGGTTCCTTGATTTGCATAGTGAAAGGAAAATGGTAAAAGATGGTTACGTTCTTCTGACATTGCACCATGACTTCAGATCAGCTTTTGCTCTGTTCAAGAGAAAATCTTCTGCTTGAAGAAGCATTAAAGCAAGTGCCTAGCTTCAAACAGCTCCCTATTAATAAAACTGAATGAGTAGTCAGAAAATTATCTACAATACACAGTTGATTCTAGAAGCAAAGAAACTCTATCCAGATGAAACTGATTGGACATATAAAATAAATGCTTTCTGTGGTTCAAGACATATTGACTGTATACCTGGGAAGTCCCAGGAAAATGTCTCCTCCAGACGAGGTGGGTTTAGAGGAATAAAACCCTACTGGAGTTACCCAGCATCCTGGAGGCATGAGACTGCCTAAATCAAAAGGTAGAGTCTCTAGTTGTCTTCTAGTGTGCAATAAGCTGACAGCTGATGGCTGACAGTTGACAGCTGATCGGAGAGTTTATTATTTTCAGTGCAATGGTGGCCTTTAGAGAACTACTAGTTTCTAGCTAAAAGAGGACTGGTTGAACAATTTGGGTGTGATTCAAGCAATCAGTAAACAGTTGGCAGGATTAGGAAGGCTGCTTAAACTGAGGTGGATTTTGTTCCTAAAGGCTTATGTTTTTCAAGCACGGTTCCCCAGCAGTCTAAGTGTACTGTATGCTATGCTTGTCTCCCTCCAAATCCAAGAATAGACAAGATTGAAGGACAGGTGCTAACAAAGCTGAAGCAATTTTTTAAATTTATACAGTATCACCAGTGTGAGCCATGTTTGTCTAAAAGATGTGGCAATACAATGCGTTTGCCCAAATGCTTAAAATCTGAAACAGTTATGTTTATATCCAACATGTTAGCTTAAAGTAATATATCCAAATAGTACAGCTGTTTTTGTTTTTTTTTTTTAATATAACATTCAGGTCTAAACATAGTGGACTAAACAATTGTTAATGCAAACATAAAAGTTATGGCCAGATTTACATAAAAATATTTTAGGGGAGATATTTGGAAATGGGTATAGGGAAAAGTTCAAGGTACTGGTGGACAATGGAATATGCTTCAGTGAGAACAGGAGACAAAGATCTCCAGTTCAAAGAGAAACCTAATGATTATTGTTGTCCTTATAGGCTCTACGGTGCTAACCCTGAGTCACAAATAGGAAAAATACCAAACATTTTTTCAAAGTAATTCCTTCCCTGAAGAATTTACTTACACAGTAAGAGAAAAAAATACAGGGATGAAATAAATATGCAGTGGGAAAGAAGGCAGAAGCATAAAAAAAATAATGAACATTCTTGCTCATTTTTAACTGATAGGAGCAGCAGGAGGGAGAGAAAGAAATGCCTTTGGAATAGTGAAGACCATTTAAGAGAAAGGGAGGAAATAAGAGATCAGTATGGATACTATAGTGTAGGTAAGGGCGAGTATAAGCAGCTTGAATGTGATGTCAAAGGATAAATGGAGCTGATCAAGGGATTCAAAGAGGAAATAATACTGTACTGCATGCAAAAGATCAGTTAAGATGGAGAATCTACAAAAAGCAGCCAAAGAGTGGATACGATTATTGGCTGAATCAAAACAACATAGATAGAGAGACAAGATATTTTTTGTTTTTCAAAACTCAATTTGATAGCCTCTACAGGCTGTGTTCTATGTGCTGAGCACTCTTACCATGGACAGCCAAGAACATTAGGAAACTGTTGCTCCTGCTCACTTGCAGAGAAATCAGCCCTCATCAAGCACTTATTTGTTGAGACTTATTCCAAGGATGTACTCCATGCTCCAGGGTCTCTGAAAAAATGCTTAAAACAAATATTACACTTATTAGCTATTAAAATCTTCAGATAAAGTAAGTCACAAATGCCTAGTCACAGTGGGGCTATTGTCAAAATGAGATCAGATAAGCCTTGATTTTGTCTAGCTGAATCTTGGAAATCCCCAAAGATTTTCAAGAAAACTTCAGGGATGGAGATCCCACAATGTCTGTTACTGCCAGTGTTACACTGTCCTCCCAGGACCATTTTTTCCTAATGTCCTTTGAACCTCAGTGATTGTCCTTCAGAAATGCCTATGAATTCTCATAATTTATAAGAGAAGTTGAAAAGTCCCTTTATTAAAGACAGTTTCAATGCCAGAAGAGAAGTTCCATGCATTCAGCTACACTTCTACTGTTAGAGAAGCAGCAACAGCACTAAACCAGTCAACATCTTAAAGGGGAAGAATCAAACATGCCTAACTATTTACACTGTTAATTTTATATTCAATGTGTGCCTCCATTTTACCATCACCTATGTTATGACAAAAATGACACATAGTTCTTGCAATCATGCTTTCCCCCATAATGCTAAACAGAGCATTAACCTAACAGCAGAGTGGTGAAAAGCTTCTTGCTGCATGCAAAAGCAGAGGTCTGAGATTACACCTTACCCTGGATTTATGCTACAGGCTGCCCCTATTATGAATGAGGTTTTGGTCATTTGAGCTGGGCAATTGAAAGCAGCTGGATATAATGCTTGCCTTATGAGCTGTTGGTTACAGATGTTGGCATTCCTTAGCCATGCAAGTGTTCTCTGTCCTTGGAAGAGCGCTTTTTGAGTGCTATAATGCCAGTAATAGGTGTATCCTCCTACTGTCACACTCCAACTTGTTCTTCAACCCATTCTTTCTTCTCCTCTCCCAATTAAACAGATTTCCCAGTTTGGGCAAATCTGGTATAGGCATGTATATTGGATGCCTGCTCTGCCTCTCACTTGCAATAGGAGCACATTTGTCAATGATACTGTTTTGTTTCTCTCTGCTGGTTCAAACAGGAATGCAATTTTCTCCATATATCTGAGCAAGGAATCAGTCAGGACCAGTGACAGAGGGGTACTCAATAGGTTGTCAGTCATTTAGCATGAGTCTTAGATCTTACAGTTTTTAAAATGCTGATCCCTTAATTAGTAGTCTTCATGTTTTTGGTTTTGTCTTTAATGAAATGAGCTCTCTAATTCTGTTGTGGAATCATTCGTGCAAGTCTGAATAAGCCTTTATATTTCCCTCACGAACTGGATGACCACAGCATTGGAACTGCATTTGCGGTTTGTTTCTAATTTGTATTCTCTTGTCAATGTAAATTTTCAAGTATAGAAGTAACTTTAAAAAGAGTAACTCTGACCTAACGTAACCATCTGCAGCAAAAGAGTAAGCGCTTGGCACCACTAACTAGTTCATAGAAGTTCTTACTAGATATAAATAATCCCTTTTTCTGGCAGAGAAAGTCCCCACAGTGTGATCTTTAGTTAGAGGAAAGAAAACTTATGCTAGTTGGCACATCTAGCAGCATAATGTAGTTATTATTAAAAAAGTGACCATGTAAAAATGGCACCTTGTTAAATAGCGTAACAACTCTCTGTGTGTATTCTGGGGCAGATTGGCTTACACTGTTTAAAACAAAAACAAACTTTTATTGCTTTCTACTCCTGTTAACACTGCTGAGCCAACACATCCACACAGAGCAGCAAGAGGCCAGAGCCAAATACTGACTGAAGTGTTTTAGCAGGACCAAGGTGGACTTTAAATATGTAAGTCATTAATACAGATTAAAAAAATGGGGCTACTGTAGACCTAAATTTCTAACAGAATCCTCTTTCTAACAGAAACCCTGATCACAAGGATTTTGAAGAACATGCCTGCAATTTCAAGGCCTCTTGTGGTACTGGCAGTCTTGATGCTTCCCCCCCGGCAGCTGCGTGACCAGAGGTCTCAGACATGCTCTCCTGTTGTGGGTACGGATGAGACTTCTGGACGTGCAGCCGTCTGGTCAGAGTCACTCTGAATTTCTTCTCCACGCTGAGCCCTCTGCTTCAGGGAAGCTTCAGGTGGATTAGTGACACATGCTGCGCAGTGGTTGCTTCTAGACCAGTGAATTAGATACACTCAGAACTGCTCTCTAGCACAGAGGCTATCGGAGAGAAATGTGCCTTATCCCTGCTCTTAACTCTATCCTCCTGCAGCTCAGAGTGCCTGTATTTCTCTGCAAGAAGATTCAAACCCCAAGCCATTGAAATGTACCCAAGACGCCAGCTTTTTGACAAGACTGGAGGGTGGGTGGCATTCTCCACTCATTTTCTCATTTTCTTGAAGCTGGGTTGTTGTATTCCAGCAGTTGTAAAGAGCATCAGGGCAGTGATATTACAGCTTTGTGACAAGGTCTTTCTTTCATACTCAGAAGTCTCCAGTTCTTGATTTCAGGGTTGCCCATGCATTTTACATTAAGTAATCCCTACACTAGGAAGACAGAAACAGGCTCTATCCATAGTCTAGGACTGGTTCCTAAATCTTTCCGCTACAGCTAAACCCATAGGCTATAGAGCAGGTTTTTTTCCCTTTTCAGGCAGATGGTGTAAAGAAAGCTTACGATACCCCTATCCTTGTGCAGAGCATATGACTGTAGATGTGCTTGGAAACAACCACTGGGTTAGGGACTGATAGAGAAGGATGGTCCACATTTAGGTGCTTAGGTGGTCAGCTCTGTAATGGCCGTGGTATTTCTGTTGATGCCCACAATCAGGGGTTTAATCACCTGGGGAACACTGACATTGAAAACTGAAGTGCCTACATCCTACAGACACCCTGTGGGCTGGGTGAGAGGAAGAGGAGCTGAAGATGCATGTTTTGAAGACGGATGTCTGATTGTATTTGGGTTTAATAGGTGTGAGTTTTATCCATATTCTGTTTTAGCTAATTCATGCACAAAATTGTAACCTTCCCAAAATCGATTGTCCACTTTTGCCATGGAAGATAATAATATGTACAATGGAAAGAACCTCACTGGAGGTAGGTTTGTCCTTCTGCATAGTGGTTAGTAAAACATTCTTTTTACTTAAAAATTGCATTTGAATGAAAAAATACCTGATCTACAGCTACTGACAGTCTGTTGTCTCCAAGACATAGAATTTGTACTTCTTCAGCACAATAAAAATGCAGCCAAACTTATTGTTTCATTTCCCCACCTTTTTAAAGTTTTCCACTGCATTGCATCGCAAACTGTTTATATCACAGAATTTTCAGTACCTGATGTCTTTGAGACTTTTAGTCCTGCTTACTAGAAATCTTAAATTCCTGGATTTTTCAGTTATCATTGGTCCCAGCCCCAAATGACTTAGGTGGTTAATATTAACAAATAAATAAAATGAAAAGTAAATTAGATATTTTGATTTGCTACAGAATGTTAATGCTTGTGTGCTCTTATTTGTTCATATCATATCTCTTCTACCAATAAATTGTATTCTTAATTCTACTATTTGTATGCAAGGTGAAACCAATGTTAAAATGGAAATGGTATTGATATGGCAAAACCTAATTTTGTTTAACATTGCAAGTAAAAAGGTACAGATAAAATTGCAAAATTCATATCTTTCTCTAACCAGAAAATGACAAATTGCTACTGTAGCAATAATCAATGGTACTCACCTTCTAGGCGATTTACTGTAAACTCTCTATGATACACTTTTAGGATATTTCCTAACAATTTCAAAGGAGCCTTTGCAATAGATTTTTGGCCATTTAAGTTCTAATACCTCTTTCCAACTTCAAAAAGCTTTGGATTTTTTATTTTTCTGAAAGAAAACCACTATCCTGTGATTCACTTAAATCATCGCCACAGGTAATTTTGGTTATAAAAAATGTATGCTATGTAATTTATTTTTAAGCACTTTTAAAGGTCTACAGTGCTGACTCAGAAATAATGGTCAGTTGTATGAAATGACATTTAAAGCAGCTTTTACAGGACTGGTATGTAAACCTTAAATGTTACTATTATACGTTATATTCCGGAAGGTTATTCTTACTGAAATGGTTAGAATAAACAACTACTTTGAGATAGTTAGAGTTAGGTATGAAAAATCCTGCCATGATGTCTAGGGGAGTATCTACTGTCATAGACTAGAAGCGTGCTACAGGCACATACATGAAAAGTCACATGTGGAAATATATTTTCTTTCCTCAAACATGGATTAGTCCTTTAATGCACCAGGGAGATGACCAGTAAGCCACTCTGTAGTTATTTAACTTCAGTTTATTTGCCTCAGTATGATCAAATTTTAAAACTGTGCCTCCTTCCTTTAAACAGGTGAGAATGAACATGTGAATGAAAGGTGTAAATAGTGCCAGTTGAAAAATAAACTACCTGGGGACTGAAGGAGTTTGTCTCTCTCTGAAGAATGCTGGTCCCACTGAGCCAAAAGTGATGCTTGTCCCTGATTAAACTGGAACCAGATTTCATCTGAGGCACAAAAATGACAACTCTAAGGCTGGTAAGTGTAAATCTGGTTCTCACAGGTGTCCAGTTTCCATTGACAGATGTGGAAGTTCAGCATTTCTAAAAGTTAGCCATGGATGATAAACCCATTTAAATTTGAAATGTTCAACTGGAAAGTTGAGTGTGTCTACAATAACTAAAGTAAAAGTTGTTCTTTTTTCAGACAAGAACGTGCAAACCATTTCTGCCTGGTTGTCCAACGCAGTACTGATTTTGCAGCCACACGTGAAATTTTGTGCTGCAGTGTTTGCAGAGCTCAGAAGAGCTCAGGGAATCAGTTCTAACTGACTGGTAAAGGCTGCAGCTATCGACATACCGTCTGCCTTCCCAGCTACTTCCTATAATTCATTAGTGAAGATACTATCTTAGCCAGGTGCATTAGTGCTTAACATTGCCACTAACGTTTGGGTGAGTACTCAGATGCATTATGAAGAGATGGCATTTTTTACTGGCACCATTAAATATCTATAGTTATAATTCCTGAATCACTGCATTCTCTTTCCTTGTATCTTGGTCTTGTCATACAGTGATTTTATTTAACTCCCTATTGTTCTGATGTGATTTTTTGACTATGATACAAAACCTATCAGATGAGGTTAGGTAAAATTCTCCAATTCATCAAAGATACTGCCTCACACTTTTTATATTTATGATGTGTTCTAAGACAAATCTGCAAAGTTCCTAGCAAAGTTTTGTTAAAGACCCAATTCCGTCAGAATTCTGTCCTCAGAACTCCTACTTCTTGATAATGAGAGTTTTGAAGTGTGGATTAATAGGTAGAGCTGACCCCTAATCCCTTGACAATGACATCTTCCTTACAATAGCAGAGAACACTTTCCTTTCAACAAATGCTTGAATTCAAGATAGATATTTAAAAAATAAGATTAGAAAGAACTATATATAGTGTTACCCACACAGGTCTCTAAAGGCGTTTCTGAAGTCAAATAAATTGCCAGTAAACCCAGACTTGATCTTAAATTAGCTATTGGCATAACACTCTGAAAGGCTGAGAACTTTCTGCAAGGTGTTCCTCTGAATATTTATGTATCTACTCTGTAGTTCGGTAGTCATAAAGGTAAGACCTGTGGCACCAAGCATATTGCCAGATGCTCTTGACTTCTAATATGGGTGATTTTATTCCCATTAAATCCTATTGGGGAGAACTTACAGGTTTGGACTGACCTTGAATGTAGCATGGGTTACAAGGGGAAATTCAAGCAGCTTTCTTTCACCATGCTTATTACAAAGCAGGGAGAGTGTCTCTGTTCTTATGTATGACCTGAGGGCACTGACGGCTCCAGAGGAGCCAGGGTAGAGAAATTAACACGCTGTTCCGTCTCTGTAAAAATGAGCAAACTGGTACTAAACAAAGGGTTTCTACAGCCTTACATCCTTTGTCTAACATCCGTTATTGTGGCTAGTTTAGGAAAGAGAATAAGGAAAGGAAAATTCAGAGCGATATTTTCCTCATGGTGCAAGCTGTGCCATGAGTCTTGCAGAGGCTGCCTATTCACCACTGTGTTTATTAGCCATCAGTGGACCTTTCTTATACACATTTGTTTCATCTTGTTCAATCCCATTTGTACTGATGGCAAAACATCCAGAGGCAGTGAGTTCCCCAGCTCTTTTGCACAGAATGTGAAAAAAAGTACTTCCACTCTTTGCTTTTAACTTGATGCCTCATGATTTCATTTAGTTCCCTCCAGTTCTGGTATTATGAGAAACAATAAATTATTCAACATTTACTTTCTTTGCCATGCTTCTGTCATGTGTTTCTTTTACTTTCTGTTTTCTAGGCTAAGTTTCGGTGAGTTTAGGCTCTACTTGTGTAGAAAGAAGCCTCTCCATTTTGTTTGATCCCTTCTGTTGCCTTTTGTATAATTTCTTTTCTTATTCTACTGTATCTTTTTTGAGGTGTAATGACCAGAACAAGGCAAGATAATTAAAAGCAGTTTGCATCAGGAATTTGTACAGCAATATAGCAGTTTTCTGTTTCATTTTCTATTCTCTTCCTACTAATTCCTAGCATTCAATTTTCCTTTTGACTAAGCACTGAGATGGAGATTTCAAAAACCTGTGACTTACAGATCTCTTCCTTCAGCAGTAGTTCATTCAGAGTTCATCATTTGTATGTATAGCTGGAGTTGGTTTTGCCATGTGCATTATGCAAATTACTGACAATGAATTTTATTTTCCATTTTATTACTCTGCCACTCGGTACTACAAAATGTTTTTGCAGAACTCTATGGTCAATTTTAGTTTGGCCACTGAGGATGTTTTTGTATAATTTGCATAATTTTTTGGTGTAATTGTTCAGTCTCTTTTTCAGACTGTTTAAGAATATGTTTGGTTCCTAAGACAGTTTCGTATGGGACTCTCCTGACAATCCTCTCCCTTTTTTGAGAATGAGCATTTATTGCTGTAATTTGTTACTTATTTTTCAACCAAGTACTGATCCACAAGACAACTTCCTACTTTTCCACATGACAGCTTAGTTTCTTTAAAAAACATTGTAATAGTTTTTGGAAATTCAAGACGGGTTAGATGGGAAACCTCCTCCATGTGATTACTGACTCCTTGAAAGAACTCATACCTCTCAAATTTGGGAGGCATAACTTTGCTCTTCAGATGTTAAAAGTTCTCAATTATATTATGTTTATTTATTTGATTACTAATATAATTTCTACTAATAGACCTGGACTGAAAGCCGTATTCACTGGTTTGTGATCCTCTTTATTCCTCTTTGAAGTCTTTTTTTTTTCTTTAATATTTGTGTTATCTTTGTTCCCTTCCTTCTGACAGTAGATGGCATAAGAGTAGATGACGGTAAAAGAAACTGTGAAATGTATAATTCAGCAATTTTATATCTAGGCTTCTTTGGACCCCTTAGGTGAAGGTCATCTGGTCCTGCTGATTTGTTTTTATACGTATTATGAACTGATTTCAAAATTCTTTCACCAATGCCAATCTTGCAGAACAGGTGAGCTAAACCAGGTGGACTGATTCAAGATAGTTCCCTTTATGACTGTACTTCTCTCCCAGGGAAGATTTGTCTGCCCTCCAAATCCACACGGGATGGTGAACCTCACATTGCCTGTTGCTGCCTCTCATACCTAAGAGACGCAATGTAGCCTATGGTAGTGAAAATCAAGTTACCATTTCACATACGTCATGAAACCATCATCCACACCATGTGTCTGAAACAAATGATAAGTGAAAAAGGGCAATCCATATTTCCCATTTTATTTGAAAATATTAAGAAAGTGGACCACTGTGATAAAATACTGTAGAACTACAGTGTGAAAAGTACTGTAGTATAGTTAATCTGCTATACATTTGTAAAGGCAGTCTATACAGAGACTTAAAATAAGGGGTCTAAGCTTTTTTGCTTTCTTTATAATACATAGAAGAAAGAGGTCTGAAAAATGATATTAAAAAAAGGACTCGTTCTCTTGTTACATATTAATAAAACAGGTTTAGGGAAGGCAGGGGGCAATGAGAAGTGTTTGGCTTTTCTATAATGAAACATTCAGATTTTGTTTCTGCATATGTCTTTTTCCAGAGTTTCCAAAAAAAGTCAATTCATCTAAGACAGGTATGTGTGATTTTATTTTGCATTGATGAAAGCAATCTTGTCTGATTATTTGCTTTTAGCACATATGTACACATAAATATTTGGAGAAAAGGGTGTATGAACATCTCTAATGATATCCCTTGTCCTCGCTCTTTCAGCTTTAATCAGCAAAGAGATGTGAATGTAGGTAAAAAAATTGTTAATGAATCTTTCCATAAAACTGACATGACATTACCGATATTTTTATGGTTTAACAATAGCAGAGAATGAAAGCCTTTGGAAGGGAAAAGCAAAAGCTCTTTCACAGTGTCTTTAGTGAAACAGAGGTTACCTGTTAAAAGAAAAGAAAATTGGGCTATGTGCTCTTTAAGTATAAATATGTGACATGTTCAAATAGCCATTTGAAAATAGTCTTCAAACAAATTTCCTGGTACTGTGCTGTAACTTTTTTTTCCTAGCTTAACAAAGCCTCTCAGTAAGAATTTGTAGAAAATGTGAACAAAGCCACAAGCTATTAACTACTGTTAAAAATAGCCACTATCTTCAGAAAGTTCTTTGCTACTTCAGCTATGGATGGAACTTGCTGTTCCTTAAGGAACATAAGAAGTAGTGTTGACTTAGAAACAAATCAAAATCACTCTTAACCGCAACATTTATCTAGGCCTAGTATTTCCATTATGCAAGAGGAGCTGTATTGTTTTCTCTTTGTTTTCCTGTTCATGCTTTACACTTTTTTGTCCTCAGGATTAGGATTATGGTCATGACTGAGAAAATATCCTGGAGACTTAAGACATCTTTCATGTTTCCCTTGGAGCAGCTCCTGTTGTTGGAGACTGTCGTGGTTTAGCCCCAGTCGGCAACTAAGCACCACATAGCCTTTCGCTCACCCTCCACCCCCCTCCTGGTGGGGTGGGGGGGACAATCTGAAGAGCAAAAGTAAGAAAATTTGTGGGTTGAGATAACAATAGTTTAATAATTTAAATATAATAATAACAATAATAATAATAAATAATAAATTGTAATGAAAAGGAAAACAACAAGAGGGAGAGAGAGAGGAAAAAAAAACCCAAGAAAAATCCAAGTGATGCAACTGCTCACCACCCACTGACTGACGCCCAGCCAGTCCCTGAGCAGCGATCGCTACCCCCTGGCCAACTCAGCCCCAGCTGATATACGGAGCATGACGTCATATGATATGGAATAGCCCTTTGGCCAGTTTGGCTGTGCCTCCTCCCAACTTCTTGTGCACCTGGCAGAGCATGGGAAGCCGAAAAGTCCTTGACTAGTGTAAGCATTACTTAGCAACAACTAAAAACATCAGTGTGTTATCAACGTTATTCTCATACTAAATCCAAAACACAGCACTATACCAGCTACTAGAAAGAAAATTAACTATCCCAGCCAAAACCAGGACAGTATCCACCCCTTATTCTATACCATCTATACATTCTATACATCATGCCCAGATCCTACTCTTTCCAATACATTCAAATTAATCACCACCACTTTCCCTGTCTTTTGATATATACACACAGATATCATTCCCTTGGTCTATGGGCCATCCCTCTAAAATGTCCATTGAGTTCATTTAGTCCATGACTTTGGGTTCCATCTGTCATAACAGTCCTTCAGGGCAGGAGACATGGTGTGTGGTGTTGGACTGTTGCATGCTGAAGCCAGTTCTGGTTCCATCACTGCTGCACTGTGCTTGGTTTCATCAAAGTTCATTCTTCATTAATCTAGGTGATTCTTACTGTAATACCTTTAATATGGCATGTAGCAACCATAAAAGTGATGACATACAGTATTATAAAGCAATTTACATCATACCATTTAGTTCATTGGCTATTCTCACCCAAAATCAAATCCCCTTGAGGTACACATCAAAATTCCCCATCCTTTCGCATTGCCCACCAAGTACACCCAGGTCCTTGAGCAAAAGCAATCCCACAAATGGGTTTGCCTTTGCCTGAGGCAGGAGTAACCCAGACTGTCTTCCCCAGTATATTTTTTATGTGCATTACAGGGACTTTATCCCCTTCTACAGTACGTAAAAGTTTTGATTGGGCAGGGCCAGCTCAATTGACAGATCCCCTACTGTTGACTAACCAGGTGGCTTTTGATAAATGTGTATCCCAATGTTTGAATGTCCCAGCACCCATTGCTCACAGTGTAGTCTTTAACAGCTCATTGTACCATTCAATTTTCCTGGGGGCTGGTGCATGATAGGGGATGTGATATACCCACTCAATGAATGCCATGCTCTTTGGCCCAGGTGTCTGTGAGGTTGTTTTGGAAATGAGTCCCATTGTCTGACTCAATTCTCTCTGGGTTGCCATGTCGCCATAGGACTTGCTTTTCAAGGCCCAGGATAGTGTTCCGGGCGGTGGCATAGGGTACAGGATATGTTTCCAGCCATCTGGTGGTTGCTTCCACCATTGTAAGCACATGGCGCTTGCCTTGGTGGGTTTGTGGGAGTGAGATATAATCGATCTGCCAGACCTCCCCATATTTATATTTCAGCCATCGTCCTCCATACCACAGAGGCTTTAACCGCTTGGCTTGTTTAATTGCAGCGCATGTTTCACATTCATTGATAACCTGTGCAATAGTGTCCATGGTTAAGTCCACCCCTCAATCACGAGCCCATCTATATGTTGCATCTCGTCCTTGATGGCCTGGGGTGTCATGGGCCCATCAAGCTTTAAATAATTCACAGTTATGTTGCCAGTCCAGATCCACCTGAGCCACTTCAATCTTAGCAGCCTGATCCACCTGCTAGTTGTTTTGATGTTACTCAGTGGCCCGACCCTTGGGTACGTGAGCATCTACATGACGTACTTTTACAACCAGGTTCTCTACCTGGGCAGCAATATCTTGCCACAATGCTGCAGCCCAGATGGGTTTGCCTCTGCGCTGCCAGTTGGTCTGCTTCCATTGCTGCAACCACCCCCACAGGGCATTTGCCACCATCCATGAATCAGTATAGAGACAGAGCACTGGCCACTTTCCTCATTCAGCAATGTCTAAAGCCAGCTGGATGGCCTTTACTTCTGCAAATTGGCTCGATTCACCTTCTCCTTCAGCAGTTTCTACAACTTGTTGTATAGGACTCCATACAGCAGCTTTCCGTCTCCGATGCTTTCCTACAATATGACAGGACCCATCAGTGAACAGGGCATATTGCTTCTCATTTTCTGATAGTTTATTATACAGTGGGGTCTCCTCAGCACATGTCACCTCCTCCTCTGGCGATATTCCAAAATCTTTGCCTTCTGGCCAGTCCATAATTACTTCCAAGATTCCTGGATAATTGGGGTTTCCTATTTGAGCCTGTTGTGTAACCAGTGCAACCAACTTACTCCATCTACAGCATCAGTTGCATGATGTGTAGAGGGGACCCTCCCTTTGAACATCCAGCCCAGCACCGGCAGTCGGGGTGCCAAGAGGAGCTGTGCTTCAGTACCAACCACTTCCGAAGCAGCTTGAACCCCTTCATATGCTGCCAATATCTCTTTTTCAGTTGGAGTATAGCGGACCTCAGATCCTCTGTATCCCTGACTCCAAAACCCTATGGGTCGACCTCAAGTCTCCCTTGGTGCTTTCTGCCAGAGGCTCCAGGTAGGGCCATTCTCCCCGGCTGCGGTGTAGAGCACATTCCTTACATCTTGCCCTGCCTGGCCTGGGCCAAGGGCTACTGCATGAACTATCTTCCATTTAATTTGTTCAAAGGCTTGTTGTTGCTCAGAGCCCCATTTGAAATGGTTCTTCTTCTGGGTCACTTGATAGAGAGGGTTTTCAATCAGACTGTGATTTGGAATGTGCATTCTCCAAAACCCCACAATGCCTACGAAAGCTTGTGTTTCCTTTTTGCTAGTCAGTGGAGACATGTCTGTTATTTTGTTAATCACATCTATTGGGATCTGACGACGTACATCGTGCCATTTTATTCTTAAAAACTGGATGTCCTGTGCAGGTCCCTTGACTTTACTTTGTTCTATAGCAAAACTGGCTTTCAGAAAGGTTTGGACTGTTTTCTTCCCTTTCTCAAAAACTATTGCCCCACATGATAATGTCATCAATATATTGCAGATGTTCTGGAGCTTCACCCTGTTCCAGTGCCGTCTGGATCAGTCCATGGCAAATTGTGGGGCTCTGTTTCCACCCCTGGGGCAGTCGATTCCAGGTATACTGAATGCCTCTCCAAGTGAAAGCAAACTGTGGCCTGCACTCTGCTGCCAAAGGGATTGAGAAAAATGCATTAGCAATATCAGTTGTAGGATACCACTTGGCTGCTTGTGACTCCAGTTCGTATTGAAGTTCCAAGATGTCTGGCATGGCAGCACTCAGTGGCGGCGTGACTTAATTCAGGCCACGATAGCCTACTGTCAGTCTCCACTCTCCATTAGACTTTTGCACTGGCCATATGGGACTGTTAAAAGGTGTGCAAGTCGTACTGATCACTCCTTGGCTCTCCAGTCAATGAATCAGCTCATGGATGGGAATCAGGGAGTCTCGGTTGGTACGATATTGCCTCCGGTGCACTGTTGTGGTAGCAATTCACACCTGTTGTTCTTTGACTCTCAGCAACCCCACAACAGAAGGGTCCTCCAAAAGACCAGGCAGGGTGGACAGCTGTTTAATTTCCTCCATCCCCAAGGCAGCTATACCAAAAGCCCACCAGTACCCTTTTGGGTCCTTGAAATACCCTCCTGAGGTAGTCTATGCCAAGGATGCGCGGAGCCTCTGGGCCAGTCACAATGGGGTGCTTCTGCCATTCATTCCCAGTTAGGCTCACTTCGGCCTCCAATGCAGTCAGCTGTTGGGATCCCCCTGTCACTCCAGAAATACAGATGGATTCCACCCTTTTATAGCTTGATGGCATTAGGGCGCACTGTGCACCGATGTTTACTAGAGCCTTATACTCCTGTGCGTCTGATGTGCCAGGCCATCGAATCCACATAGTCCAGTAAACTCGGCTGTCCCTTTCCTCCTCCTGGCTGGAGGCAGGGCCTTTCTAGTCCTGGTCATAGTATTAATTACACACTTCTTGTACATATGAGTCAGGAGTTCCTTCATTAAAATCAGAAGTAAGATTAGCCCTTTTACTCTGTCTGGGGAACTGTCCACTGGAAACTGGAGCAGCAATTTTCCTGGAAGAACCCCCTTTGGTGATTGTTTTTCCTTGCAGCTCACGTACCCGTGCCTCTAGGGTGTAGGTAGGTTTTTCATCCCACTTCCTCATGTCCTCTTTGTGGTCACACAGGTAAAACCATAGGGTGCCCCGTGGTATGTACCCTCTATATCCTCTCTCTTGAGCAGAAGAATGCTGACTCCTAATAGCTGAGATACTGGCCCCTAATAGCTGAGGTACTGGCCCTACAGGTGGAGAGTAGGACATATTCTCTTTGAATCGTTGGAACTCCCAGGACAGTTTCTCCACAGCTGAGACAAGGGAAGAGATACTTTCTTTGTATTCCTGGAGTTGGCTAGCCGCTTCATCCACCGTTGTTCCCTCTCTGTCTTTCCAGCTCAGTATTGCCAAAGAATTGTCATATGACGCTGGTGCACTCCATACCAACTTGCGCCACATGGATCATGTGCACTTTGACTTCATTTGGATCTTTGGATAACTGCTCATTGTCCAGGTCACCATAAATCACCTCCAGCATGGCTAATTCCCTCAGGTACTGGATACCTCTCTCCATGGTGGTCCATTTCCCAGGGCGATATATAACATCTTCCTTGAAGAGATATCTTTCCTTCATACCTGACAGTAGTTGCCTCTGGAGGCTGAGGACTTGTGCCCCTTTTCCAATTGCTTTGTCAATGCCCCCTTCCCTAGAAAGGGATCCCAGCTGTTTGGCTTCCTTACCCTCTAATTCCAGGCTACGGGCCATGTTATCCCAGCATTGGAGCAGCCAGGTGACAACATGCTTGCCTCGACGATGGCTGAAATCTTTTTGCATATCTCGCAGCTCACTCAGGGGTAGGGGTCGGGTGGTTCCTGTCTTGTTTATAAGTTCTTCCACTTCCTCTCCTTGTGATGGCCCTGCTTTTTCATCTTCCCTTTCTAAATGAGCTGACTTTTTCTTCCAAGATTTCTTCTTGTGTATAGGGGCAACTGATACCAGCATGGGTTGGTTCCCTGGTTCTGCTGCAGTGCCTGTCATAGGGTTTGGAGTAACTGCAGTATCTGTCGCCGGGGTTGGAGTAGGCGCAGAGCCTGTCGCAGGGTGGGTTGGAATAGCGGCGGTGCCTTTCGAAGGGCAGGCTGGAGTAGCTACTGGAAAGAAAATTAACTCTATCCCAGCCAAAACCAGGACAGAGACATGAATAGTTACAGAGAAACTCTGCTGGTTTGGATGGAAATTTGCTATAATTTGAAATGTAAATAAGTATATACAGCGATAGGCACAATCTCTGATTGTTGAAACTACATAGTGCTAGGTTCTTCAAGAAGGTAAGCGAAATTCCAGAATATTTCAAAAGCAGGCATTTAAGGTCAATGCAGAGTTATGACCTTTTGCTAATGACTTTTGCACTAGGTAGTGTCTCTTGGCTGCCATAAAATCTTACCAGTATTTTCCCCCTCAGAATAAGGTCATCATATACAGAGGAAGTATTTCTAAGAAAACAGTAGCTGATAAAACTATGAACATACTCACAGATAACACCATTTTTCCATTGCCATTTCCATAAGAAATTGCAGTAGCAAATATACGACTCTAGTTTAAGATTAGTATAAGTATAGCTACATTTATAATCCTCTACTCTGAATAGCTGTATCTCTCCAACATCTCTTTAACAGAGCTTTAATAAGACTTTGCATAAGTTAACAACCTTCATTCATGTATCACATTAAAGGGCAGAGATCATGAGTTGAGTAGTTTTCATTCACCAGGTACTGTGTTTTCTTATGTTTATGAGTGCATAAATAAACCCTTTAAAATAAGTATAAATCAAATGGGACTTTTTTATTCCCTCTCATCTTCTCCCTTGTCTCACATTTGTTGCCCTTAATCTTTTCTTGGACCTTGTTTACCAAACCATAGATAAACTGGAGCCTCCACCTCTTGCCACATCACTATTGAGTTGAGCTGATCGATCAGGAGTGCTTACAGCCAATGAGAAATGCATCACAAATGCACTCTCAGGTTGATCCCAGAAGATGTGGTCACTTGGCTAATCTTTTTGCTTCCATTCTTCAAAGAACCCAAGGCACCAGCCTGTAAGCCAGTCTGTGAAATATTCCCCTTCATATAGATTAAGTGATGTAGTCGCATGCATCAAAGTCAACAAGCTGTTTTGGGGAATGATGATTCTTAGAAGCCTACTGATAAGAATGCTTTAGTGTTTCTTCCCATGCTGTTCTGTCATCTGCACAGGCCTACACTGCAGCTGTGTCTGTTCATCCTGATTGTGTCCCAGGCATTCTTCTTCAGGGACCTTTGTAGGCTTCTTGTGGTTTCTATTTCTTGATCCCCTGTCAGAGATTTGTCAGGATAAGAATATGTCATGCAAGTTTAAGGCTTTGATTTTTGAAGACATTATAGGGGAAATCAGTACTCAGCTGTCATTTTTTCCTGAAGTCCTTAAGTCACTTGTGTCCTCTACATGGCACATGTCAGCCTCATAGATGAGAAGCTGCTGAGCAGATGTACGTTGACCATCCAGCCCACCTTCCATGCCCAAGGTACATGTGCAATGCCCGAGGCCATCCCAAGGAAGTATCTTATCTTAGGGACAAAAGAAGGAGGAAAACTGCTAATATGAAATCCAGGGCAATGAGCAATCCCAGGAATGCAACATTTCAGTTGCATGTCCTTAGGTAACCAGAGGTTCAGAAATGTGCTCTACATCCCAGTTAAGGGACTCACCCTGCTTTCCTCCTTCCCCTTATAATCAGGCTGTCCCAAAATAAATTCACAAGTGCTCTTTTTCTTACCTGATATAAATACTGCTTCTTTGAAGAGGCCAGGGACACACTCTTAGATCCCCAAGCATATTGCTGCATGAATACACTTGGAAGGTGGCAGCTTTCTACTGAATTTCTAGGTGGATGAGTTGTTCATTGTGGGTAAATGCCTCTACCGGGTGAACAATCCTGTCAAGGAAAGTCAAGAGTCTTGATATAGCAGAAGGTGCCTGAGTGGCAATATTCTGTTCCTGTGACAGAAATAAAATAAAGGTTTTGGTTATGAGTCATCTTTCCAAAATTCTGGTGTAGGGTACGCTCCTTCCTGCTTGGATAGAAAAGGGAGTGTGCTGCTGCTACTGAGATGTGCCCAGGCAGGCTGCACACTCCTGAGGCTGCCGGCTTATCTGGGCCAGTGGAGGAGAGCCTGTAGAAGCCTGTGCGTGTTAGCCAACCCACAGAGCAATACTATGCAGCGTGGCTTGGGGGTGTGGTGGTAAGACACAAGGGTGTTGTGCTTCAGGTTGTAGTGGCAGATGCAAAGATGTTCTCACCAAAGGCCTGAGTTTGTATTCTGTAGACCACTCACATAAACAGAAAATCCTGTGGCACTTCCTGGGTTTATCAGGTGGCATACTCTGTGACATTCACTCCTGTGGTTAGATAGCACAGGCTCTTCAGGAATTTCGCTTTCAGGGGAGAGTTGAAGGCACTCTTGCAGGACAGTGTGAATACAGCTACTGATTCTTTTGCATTTATTCAGCATATCCACTGATTTAAAACAGTTCTATAACTGTGCATAGCTCAAACTGCTTATGGCATCCATTAATAACTTACAATGTAATAACTCATATCTTACAGTCAGTGACCTACCTGCGTAGCTTTCAGTAGAGCTTAGTGGTGTGCTCATTCTGGGTGAACTACCTCTTAGAGAAAGAAAAAAAGTATACTCTTAAATTAATTTTCTTCCTTTGCTTTAGAGTTTCTTAGCTGTTTCCTTTTCTTGTGTCTACTGATATTCTTCCTCAAATTTATAAGACATTCTTTTTACATTCTCAAACAGGACTTGTTTTTCCATCATTGCAGCAGCATTTATTCAACCAGGATTATTTAAGCATTTGAAAATGGAATATACACCTTCCACATGGGAAGATTCCTGGACCAAAATATCAACTGCATTGCACCAGCATAAATCAGAAGTATCTTCACTGAAGTTGGTGCAGTTATAACAATATAAAAATAATGCAAATGAGATGTCTTCAAGACATCTGTAATTCCTTGAGTAATTAGTTTCTCAGTTTAAGCTTGTACCAATCAATCTCAGTCAGAAGTGGGAGGAAGAGAAAGAAAAAGAGAAATTAAATAAAATAATTATATACACCTTAGTTTAGTAAGCATGTGATTCTATTACTGTAAACCTTATCAAATTTTGTTACTCTTTTTTTTTGTTTATTTTCTTATGTTTCTTTGGACAAAGAAATTACTTGCTTTCGTCAGGTAAGTGTTAAGCACATCTGAATAATAATTAGAGAAAAGGAAATACTACCTCTTATTTTCAGGCCTGCCGAATATTATAATTCATGTTCCTCCTTTTCTCTGCAACACACAGCTATACGCATTTCATATAATAATCTTATGAACTTGCTATCTTTTGTTTTGATTATACAATGTTATTTTTTTCATCAAATATGAATCATAAACAATTTTAATTTCCAGTTAACCTTTTCATGCCACAAGCTTGCTAGCTTCCTCTTAATCTGTCAGCTGAATAATGCTGCTTTTTCTGCTTGGAACAGTGAAAATTGTTAGTTCACTGTCATCTAATCTGCCTACCTATTCTCTGTCTGGATAAAGGTTTAAATGTATAGATAAATACTTAGTGTATCTAAAAAAAGAGAAGCAACATAACAGTAATCCCTAAATCAGCTTTACATGCTGCTTTAAAACAGTGGAATACTTTGCATCATTTAAATAGTAAACTCCAAAACATATTATAAGTTCATTGCTGTACTCCCAGGGGAGAAGACCTGCTGAATTATACTCTGAGAGGTGGGCTAGCACAGACATGTTGGTCTGGATGAGTAAAAATAATCAGGGATACCAGTCTTTTAGAGTATGACTAACCCACTTTCTAAGTCAGTGACACCAAAGCAGTTTATCTGTTTTCTTGGAAACATGCCTGTGCTTCTGTCCCCTTCCTTCTCGAAATGTATTGCACGCAGAGCAGCTGCCAAGCCAGATGAATCTCACACTAGGGGGAGTTGCTGAAAATAAGCAGAATGCAGATTGAAAATAGGACCTGGGAGTAATTGCAGGAGAGGAAAACAAGCATGGTTTTCTCCATTGTGGTTTCCCCTTAACCACTTTCCAAGTGTTTCACATACTACAGAAAATATTCTAGAGAAGAGGTGTAGTGGCTTGAGCTGAATCAAAAACTCTTTGCTGTCAATGGTTTGGATCAGGCCCTCAGTCTCCCAGTATCCTGCATTCAAGGCCTCATGTATTACTGAAAGATCTAAAAGATTGCACTCAAGTACAACATGAAGTTTGGTGCCTATGTCCAAAACTGAAATCGAGTCCTGCTCAGCTCAGAGTCTACCAGACAGTAGGAGCACAACCCTGACTGCCCAGGCACATTCCTCCTCCTCCTCCCTCCATGGGTAGCTCTGTCTTCTCAGGGCTGAGCAGCTCAGTGGCTATCCGTGGCTTTCACAAGCCATCATAAAGAGCATCCAACAAGCAATTGGAACAGACTCCTGAAAAAATTTATGAAGTTGACTTTCTTAAAAGACAGCTAGATAAGCAATTTCTCCTGGGGATACAATTTCATCCTAGAAGCAGGGAAAGGCTTATTTCATGCTTTCATCTACCCAACAGGATGCACACCTGTATTTTCTACTGCTTGCTAACCATTATAAACAGTTTAATGCACTATGGGAGAAAGAGGGAACATTTCCAACTCTTACTGTTGAAGGAGCATTACTGTGCAAAAGAATGCAAGATTTATTGTTCTATAAAGAGAGCAAGACACAGCACAAAGCAAGACTGCTTTTTCTGTATTCTAGCTTGGAGGCAGCCATCTAGGTTTCTTGTCCTGATCAGAGGCTTTATAAGGTTTTAAGGAACAATTACTGTGTAAAAAATGTGTAAAGGCTGTTTGGAAAAGGATTAGGATCCAGATATCCTATTGCCAGTGTCTTAACCATTAAACTATGACCCAGGTTCATATTTTCTGCTTCATTTTTTGTTCATTTTGCAATCCAATTGAACCTGTTTTTTTACTCTATAGCTTAGTTTCATCAGGACAGGGTTCAGAATTTCTCTATTTCTCCCTAAATTTCTTTCCAGCTAAACCCAGAACCTTTTATAGGAGGCTACATGTAGCATGATGGTTAAAATCTTTTCCTAGTGTGCTTTTGTACTCCAAAAAAAGAAGTCTCCCATTTTGTTATGGATATTCCAGCAATTGCACAGTGATAAAATGAGAGCAGGAGCTACGTTTTAGAAGACAGTAGCACTAATTACACTTGTCTTGTTGTCCCTATTAGGGTGTGCTTAGGGGAGAGGGAGAATGCTTGCCAAGCCAAATCCTTCTAGATATGCAAATGGAGGAGTGCCAGGCCCAGTCTTTCCTTATGCATCAAGCTTCTCGCCCAAGTCAATATTGAGGAAGAGCCACACATCTACCAGTTGGGCACCACTGGGATTTGGGAGCAACTAAACTGGCATATCCAGAGTCATCGTTTGGGACTGCAGAACAATTTAGGCTCCCAACTCAGATTTTACATGTTTAAATCCTTCATTAGGTCTGGTCCTAAATTAACTAAATATGTGTATGCCTCCATCAGAGCGTCAGGTCAGGAAGCAGAGTAAAGGCTAGTGTGTTTTCAGCTACCTTGTATACCTTATTCCTAGGATTACTTAGTAGTGTGGAGTGAGACTAAGATCTGACTGCAGATATTTCCCAAGCTAACAGATGATGTCAGGACCCATCTCGCATGCACAGAGCCTTTAGTCACTGCTGGTTCTGCAGTATCACCCCAAAAGGAGCTGGTGTATATATAAAGGTCTGATCTAGCCCCTCCATGGGGTCACACTTGAGTCTTTAATAAGAGGAAGCACAGTCTCAAGTGTTCTCCCCTAACTATGGATCAAATAAAACCTGTACCTAAATACAAGCATGTGTCCTTACACCTCTAGATGTGAGTCCAAACTGGTCTCAGTCTCACTGTTGAATATAATCTTGGTGAATTTGATCTTTAGTACTTCAAGACAGGCTGCTCTGGCCTCTTTGGTTAGTGTGAGATTCCTGAAAAGAGGAATAACGAGAAAAAAGTTATCCCTACTCACCTCTGATGTTACTTTATTTTTTGACATTAACACAGCTACTGTAAGAACAGGCCAGTTCTCTTGGCTAGTGGAAATGCAGGACCGTTTACATTACAAAGAAAGCTAAGCCTGATCCTCAAATTACAGACTGTGCTCCAAACTCTCAAGTGTTTTTCTTGCTCAAACATATGTATTGTATGCATATTTGGTTTTAACACTGCAGTCCTTATTCAAGCAAAACCACCCCCTATGGTAAAAAATAATAGTGTAATTTGGCATCCAGTAACAATCTATTCTCAAGTGACATTATTCTTGTACCACCACTGTTGCTTCTTGCTTGAATAATTATTGTTCTTCTCTCAGCTTTCTCCAGCTTTATTCATTAATTTTCTTTCTCCTTCCAATAAGAGAGAATAAAACTTGCCAAAACTTCAATATGAGGACACAGCATTCATATAATGTTATTATCATATTTCCTGCATATGCTACTAAGACTGCAATGGATAGTGTCATATTTCCTCTCTTTCCTCTTCTTAATACAGTCTTAGCATGTTAAGTACTTTTTGGGATCTCTAGTAAGTATTGAGCAGATACTCCAGTGTGGTGTTTGCAAATAAACCACCCCTGTGTATGTATGTTTTTTTTAATCTATAAAGAGCATTACACTTATTTTCAAGGAAGACGACTTTTATGACATGGAAAGCCAGCAAAAGACAAAGAAAGTATATTAGAAATATATTTTATTTATCTTCTGTATAAGATCTTCCATTGTGAAAGCCTTTCTGAAATCTTGCATAGAGAAATTTTGTATTTCAAATGTATTTTGAGAGAAAATAGCATCATAGACTTAGACCCTAGACTTTTCTGAGGTCTCATTATTTGGAAAGCAATATGTTTTTTTGACTGTGTGTGTATGTATACATATGTGCAGTCATACATGTACATGCCAATAGCTATAGAGTGCCATCTGCTGTCATATGAGACTAAATAGTGTTGTTTCTGTTAAGTTTTTAGGATCAATAAAGTTGTTGTGCCCTTCAAAGACTTTCTGATTAAGTTGCATTAACAGACAAAGCACATTTTTAAATTTTAGGAAGAGTGGAGGTGTTTTTTTCCTACCTTTGAACACATTGACCCCTCTATACTGTATTCTGCTTTAATTCATAACATTGCATAATCTTCCTGGCTGACCTATCTGTGCAATCTCTTTATTCTTTTGGTCATAAATGAAAAAAGAGTTTTGTGACAGGCTTGTGTTAAATATTGTTGATTTTCTTAAAATGCTAGCCTATTTAGACCAACAGGTTATTTTCTTGTTGATCTAGAAATAAATTACAGAGTCCAGGCACAACGTAAAAAACAGCAGAGGTGTTCACAAGCAGCACTCAATCTCCTTTTTGGGAATAGAAAATCTAAACTTGTTATTCAGGAGAAAAGTCCGCCATAAGAATGGAAGCCATAGAAAGATTAAGGCAAAAAATAAATTTTGCCACTTGTCACAGCTTCCTCAGAGAGGCAAATCCAAACCTCCCAGGTATATGGCATTTCATTCAAGATTGAAAACTTGCTCAAGTGCTGTGTCTCTTAAGACTGTTCAGTACTTCCGTCTGGTGGCCTGTCCCATAAAATATTTCCACAAAAGGTAAATCACTCTTTCTTTTAACTTAGGAAATTTTGTGAAGATGTAGATGCATAGAAGTTTGCACCAGTTTTCAGATGGGCTCTGGAGTGGCTTTAACTAGAAGGGTGACAAAAATGTTTTAATATTATAGCATGTTTTGTAACATGATCTTGGTTTCCAGTTTGGGTTCGGTGGGTCATATTAGTGAAATTTATCTAAACTGGAAAGCTCAGGAAAATCACAAAAGGATATTTACTTCAGTTTTTAAGAAAGCAAGAAGAATGAAAGTCAGCCATGTACTATTCTGGGAAAGCTGACTTCTTAATCCCTTTAGGAAAGGTAGCCAGGGAATCAGCACATTTTCTTGTATCTGACATAATTATACAACTAAACCTTCCACTCTGCCATGGCATCTTTATGTGCTGCCGTGATTATTTTGTGTTCCCCAGGAAATGTATTCCTGTAGAAATATGCCAATCTTGACACTCTAATAGGACAACATTGTGCACTTTTGCTGCTTATGTATTTTCAAAAACAATCCCACTTTTACTATTTCCTTCTTTTGGCATTCAAATGTAGATACCTGTAACCTATTTTTCAGAGTTACTATCATCAGTATTTTTTGGCAATGAGCACCTAAAATAGGCTCTTAATAGAGGTATCCACATAAAAAAGAGGAGGTAAAAGGAGCTAATAACTATGGGTAGGATTTGAAAAGTGGTGCCACCTTCTCATTCACTCTCCTTTTCCTGAATCACTCCTTTTTGTCTTTTACTGTGCTTTTCAAGGCAAGTTACCTACCAATCATATTGCTGTGCATGACATTCTTCTGTGAAATATTTAACTTTCTGCTCTTTTCTCGTTATACATTTGATTATGTAGTCTTCATTATATACTTTTATACACTACTGTGATTACATTAAATATTTAGTCTGTGGAAGATATCAATTTTTTAAAAAGTTTATATCCTCTTCACTTTTTCACTTCCTTCTACAAGACCATACTTTAAAATCTTTTTTTCATGGAATACTGATGTAGTGACTTAAACAGCAGACGAGGTAAAATATGGGAACGACTGAACCTAAACTGGAAAAACTAATTCTGTTAGGTCTCATGCTGAGTTATTGATGCTTTTCACAGTTCCCTGGTGCTTTCAAATTTTGGAGGACGCAGGAAAGACAAGCATAGCCAGGCCATAGATCTATATTGTATGTATGGGAACCTAAACAGAGGTAAATGTGGACCTGCCTTGAAAAGTGAGATTCCCGCTGGAAGGATGGTTCAAAAAATATTAGCTGGTGGGAACTCAACCCATTTCTGTCAGCCTTCAGTGTTTTCTTATAAAAAAAAAAAATTCTAAGTAGAAAGTAAATGAGACTCATGTTGTCATGTAAACCTCACAAAAACGTATACTTTGAAAGTAGTACCATCAAAGGCCAGCACTGGTGGATATCTGGAATGGATTTCAAATTCCTATATTTAACTAGGTTTAAATTCTGGCAGAAAAATCTAGAACAAGATACCCAAATGACTTACCTAAGATTTTGTGTTAAGTGATTGACTGTTCTATTGGCTTCCAGATATACTCCCCCATGATCAGGGACCAAGAAAGAAAAAAGATACTGTATTACCTAGAGCTTGACAGAAATCTGGCAAGAAATTTCACTTTAAGTAATAATATTCTTGAATGGAGATGAAAAGTTAAAAGTTTGGATTTATTTTTCATGTGAAAGAGGAATTGTGATTTAAAAAATCCATTTAAAAAGAAAAGCAACAACAAACAGAAAATCATTGCATTTTCAGCTTTCTCTTTAGCTAGACACATCCCATCTTCCTAAGTCCCTGAGGACCCAGCAGTGTAACTCCACAGGCAGGTGGAAATTCAGTAGCTGAAAGAATATGGCAGTCTGGCACACCATTCAGGCAGTCTGGCAAGCAGGCATCTAAGAAACCAGGCAGAGAGGGAGACATCTTGTCTTAATCACTTAATTTCTTAGATAAATTTGACAGAATCAATACAGTATCATGTAGTATTTTAGCCTGGTGGAACTGGCTTATTGTGTCAGGGAATAGTTCCAGTGGTAGATTTTCAGTCTATCCTAAGAGTAGTTTGCACTGTCAGAACGGCATCCACCAGGGATCTCAAAGCACTTCCCAAATGCTCTTGAATGAAGCTTTGTAACACATCCTTCACTTTGGGCAAAAAACCATGGAAATTAATGGAAACTTTTCCTTTCACTGGAGATGATCCAAATTAGCATAGCTGAGCACTCCCTTCACTTCAAGTGGAAATATCAACATAAATTTAACACATATCCTCTAAGAGACAGGACCTGTTCTTAATCTTGTTCTTTCACAAATGCAGATATGTTCTGGCAAGAAAGACAGGAGCAAAGGAAAAGAGGTAGATCCTGGTATTATAAACAATTCTTATTTTTGCTTTAAAATTGCTTAAGGAAGGGCCAGACTCAACTTCCACAATAATTAACTGGAATAATTTTATTTTCAGAGTTGTGCTTTACCCGTAGGCTTGCAAATTTGGCAAGAGTTTTACATGCCCAGTTTTATTCATACACTTTTTAAAACATATAAGTGATTATTATAAAAGTAAGAATGCTCACTTTAAAAATGTGCTGCTATAAGTAAAAAAGTTGAAGACAAAAGCATCTCATATCCTCAGTTGCCATTGAAACCAGGAAAGTAAAAAAATAATGGAATTTAAAGCCTTGAAATACCCTTCAGGTTCCAAGTATTATTACAGATATTCTGTCTGTGAATATATACTGTGACTTAATATGTATTCACTAAGTGCTGTTTTTCTTGACTTCTTTAAAAAAAGTAAATCACTATGCGTCCTCTTTTTATATGCAATATTTACTGTTTTTCTTTTCACTGTATATGTGTTCATTTACTAGGTGCCTTTACCAAGTAACTTGGATCAATGAATTCCAGTTTTTCTTGTAATTGAAATATAAGCACCTAATGTAATTTTTGAGATCTACAAAGTGCCAGTGAGGTGTCAAACTGAAATTAATGTCTCTGCAAGACCATTCTGTAATTTTCTTACATTGTCAAATATCAGGGTCAGTTCTGATTATATCAATAGTACAATGAGAGGTAAAGAAATCCTTGCGTACTCTTTACTCAGCTCCACGGGACGAGGCCTTTCAGTACAGATCATAAATCAGAAGAAAAATGACAATGTTTCACACTCCAATGTGAAAGCAATTATTTCCTCCTTCAAGCCTTTATTATTATACTATTATTATAGACCTTATCATCATACACTTACTGTAGTGCATTAGTACCATCAAAACAAAGAGATTCACTTTGAATAAAACAGATCATTATGCCTTCTATAATTAAAAGAGTTTTGAGGAAAGCTTGCAAAGGTATCCCTAGGTTTTTGGAAAGCCCTTGTTTAGCTCTTGGAGATCAATGCTGTTCTTTAGAATTTTACTACTCTTCCTTCCTTACCACTAAAAAAGTTCCCAACAATAAACTGTCGTTGACTCCAGAGAAGAATTAAGTTTAATAGTATTCCCAGCCATAATATTAAAAATGCAAGCATTATGCTACATAGCATAATGTTGCCTTGCGACAATAAAAATCTTAATGCATTTTGGATTCTTATTTATCTCCTGGTTTTTATACACTTGACATATATTTAGGTAATTTTTTCAAGCTTTTCACTGAAATATGAGTTGGGAAAAGAGAACAGTTGTTGTAGTTGTTGTTTTTATTGTTGCTGTTGTTTAACGAAAGCCAACTTGCAGTTACAAGAAGTGAAATCTAAGAAATCTGCTAGGTAGTAGACAAACCACAAAACTGTGGGAACTTCCAGTCCTAGTACAGCTTCACAAAGACATAATGTATTTCACTTTCATAATAACTAGCTGAAACTAAGGCCTAGCTTTAGATTTCAGGGGACAATTACTAGTAAAGCTCTTTCATGTTAGGAAGAGCCCATTTTAAACATTATGAACACAGGCACATAGAGAAGAAGGTTTCTAAATGAAAAACAGTTATTCAGCTATTCCAGGGATGGAGAATAGAACTGGAGTTACATTATCAAATGCAAAAGCCATACAAAGGGAAAAAGAAATCTATTTTAAGAAACTTAATTTATTTCTAAAGCTAATAGATATGGAAGATAAAGATACAGGAATACAGTTCCTTTATCATTTTAGAAGGTTTAAAAATAGAGTTTTAGGGGAATACATATATTTTACAGCAGTCACTTTAAACTTAGGCATTTGGTCTCCTATTTCAAGGGAGGTAAAGAGAGATGGAAATTGCCAGAGCATGGCAGTTCACTCAGATTCCTACAGTAGGGTGGGAAGGATTGCTGTCTGGAGAAGCTTGCCTTTCTCCTCTCACTACAGGCTGTCTTGAGCAATCAGCTTGTACTTGATTCCTAACATTTAGATAGCTAAAATTACTCAAGATAACTTCTACCTTATGTTAAATATTTCTTCATGAAGACAGAAACATGAAAAAGACTTTGAGGTGGAAGATAATGGGATTATCTGCATTGTTTGTGCCAGGGGTGCACTGAAGAACCTTTGGTCTTCAGCAGAGCTCCTAGTATGCAATGCACAAAGCAAAACAGAACAAGAGAGCACACCATGCCCTAGAGAGCTTATTCATTCCCCACTGTCAAAGATACTAATAGTTCTACCAGAGCAGGAGTATATTCCCATGCTGGTCTGCTACAAAACTATGATCTCATTCATAACTCAGTAGTGAGCTTTCTAACGCAAGTAGATAATACATTAGAAATGAAAAAATGTTAATACATTATATCGGTATATTCTCTGATTCTTAAGGATGCCTTATTCATCAAGCTTCCCCACAATAAAAGGTCTAACTTCCATCACAAGCCGAAAGTATTTAACAAACTGAATGTTTTAAGAATTCAAAGGCATTTGTAAGCATCTGGACTCCTATCTTATGTGTATTGAGTGGTAAGATAAAGGTTTCTATGTAGCTGTAGGTGGGCTATAGTGTCCCACTTTCTCATTAGAGTATGTGGAAGCATCATTTTCTAAGAGATTTAGTTTAAAGATCCAAGGCTAAAATGAGATAAAATCTTATGGCACATATCCCAGCCCCACTATCCATCCAGTGTGACTTGTCTTCTTTTTCCTTCAAGTTGTACTCATATAATCACTATGCAGGCTATCACAGAAGATACAGAAGTTCATGACAATGGACAAAATCTCTGCAATACTGGGTGATTTTTCTTATAAGACAGATCATATAATTTGTCTCTGGCCAACTTTACTTCCTCCTTCCTGTGTAACACACAAAAAATATAGATACATCAAATCCTGTTTAATATCCCATACAAAATGGTGGCCATGTTAGATACACAGTCGATGTATGCAGGGCATGCCAGACTTTGTTTGACAGGAAGATGTTACAAATTCTTCCATATCAGGGACTGAGTTATATTAGCTGCACTGTATTAACTAGTCTTTAAAATTCTAATCACATCTATAAGAACTAAAAATATTAAAGCTGCAACATTGTAAAACGAGCAGCAGGTCATCCAGAATGTGTAATATGTTGCAATACAAAATTTATTTACTACTAGTTTGCTTTTTAACAAGCTTTAGCACAGTGTCAAATTTTCAAATGTACCTGAATGTTTGGGTTAGTTACTATTAATTAATTTATTTATTTTCAACTAGAAAAATGTTGTAAATTACTTGTTTCTGTGAGGCATACACTGTTAAATCCAGTAGCTGAAATACAGCTGGACATACTGTAACATCTAAGATGAAACTTCAGGGAGTAACATAACAATGACTGTAATGAATTAAGAGAGAATTAAATTTGAAAGCAATTAATCTGGTGCAATTTTTTAGCTGATACATTAGTGGCATAACTGTAAAATTTGAGAACTTCCATCAGACATTGCTAGACACCTCAAGACATAGACAAACCTCTTATTAAAAGGGTTTAGGTAGTTATGGCAGAAAATTAAAAGCTGATGATTCATTTTGCTATTACAGAAGAAATAACATTACTTGGAATTTATAAATTATTCTTTTTGTCATAGAATGCATAATGAATCACATTTTTTTTCATCACTTGCTTATTATTAATTTAACAGGCATAGAGATGGTGTAATATATTTTATCCAATTCCATTTTTTATTAATAGAAGTCTTCCTTTTCAGGTTTAGCACCGTGACCAAGAGGAATGTAATGCTGAGGTAATGAAGGAGCAAAGAAAACAAGTCTCCTTAAATTTCAGTTCTCTTGATTTACATAGCAGTCTGCTCAACAGAGAAAATGATTCTGTTACCCACAACAGAACACACACCTTATTATGGAAGAGTGCTGCATGCTGCTTTAATGAAGCCACAGACTACAATGCAGGGATTGTGAAGGGCTCGTTTGAGATGCAGCTGCTTACCTGGTTGCAGAAACATGCAGGGAATGTATACATTTTATCCTTTCTCCAGCTAATATGCAAACAGTTGTAAGGGTAATGAAATTAATAGTATTACATCAACCTTTACATAGAAAATATTTATTTGTAAGTGTTTAAATATAAAATATCGTCCCTCTTTCCATCCAATGACTGTCCTCATTCCAGGACCTACTTTCAACATCTCTCTTTCTCTGGAGAAAACAGTACAAAGGTTATTAAACACAGAAAGGATGTTTGCAAAATGTTTCTTTTTGAAGATATCAGTGATATCTATTAATATATATTAAGGCTCACTTGAAATATATTCCCTTGTTTTCAAGATAAGGCATCTATTATTTATGCTGCATTTCTCAAATTGAAAGCAGTGCAAGTCTCAGGAGTTTTAGAGGAATTCTGCATGGCACAGATACAGCAGATACAGTGGGTCTGTGTTGAGTGCACAGATACAGTACCCCTGAAGCTTTAATTTGGTTTTCAGAGTGAATCCTCTGAGTGCCCACAGTGTCTGAGTCCAGGAATGCTCTCCAGGACATCCTGAGCACAATCTGGCTGGAGGAAACTGGCAGGGACAAGCTGCCCTTTCAGTGCCCGTCAGAACAGCCTTAGGCATGCTGTGAATCACCCTGACATGGAGCATGCCAAATGACCAGCAACCCCCAGCACAGGTCCCACTTGAGAAACAGAAAAGGGAGGAGCTGCACCTATAGCATCGCATCGGACGGATCTCCATAAGGAACACCTGTGAGCCATTCAGTGAATCCATATACTTTCAGGCTCTTCTCATCACAGATGAATCTCTAGTCTCACGTGGCAGTCTCATATTATAAGGACGTACCTCTATGCCATGTAGCCCAGGTCAGCCCTCTATTAGGAGTAAAAGATGTGTAAGAGACCATCATCCTGGTGTGACAAAGGCACTACAAACGTGGTCTCTCTGTAAACAGTGCAAGCACAAGCTTCTCATCCAGTATCCAGGCCTCCTCCAACCATTTACCCATCCCCGGGGCTGAAAAACAGCCACTTCTCAGCCTGGAAACAGGTCACAAGTCTCCATCTGGGTCCAGCCACGACTAGCACATCCAGTAAGGAAAAGATGAACTGCCCTTTTTGGGCAACCTCTTTCTGGGGTGGGTCCAAGAATCCTTAGATTCATCTGCTGTTGCTCTTGACACACCACCAGATCATGTTCCTGGAGATATGCCCTGTAGAGTGTATGGCAGTGTAGCCCCCCCACAACAATATGCCTTGTTCTCTTCTTGCATGGTGCTGTCTAGGACCTTTACTTTTCCACTCTCTTCCAACCTCATTTATGCTAGCTTGTGACACATACCAGTGCAGTGAGACCATTATAGAGGTTGATGATGGGACATTTTAAAGTAAGATGTTATTTCATGGCACAGGCAAGTTAGAGTGGGTGAACACTAAAAGTGTATTGCTAGACATGCTGTGAGGACCTGTGGGGCGTCTTGATGAGAAAACCTTATGCAATTTGGATATGTCTGAGCTACCCCAAAAATGTCCTGGGAATTTGGTGCGTTGATAGCAAGTATGAGTCTGAGGTGCTTTTGCTGGCATGGTCTTTAGAGCGGCCAAAAAGAGCAGTGGATACTGAACCAGTGAAAATGAGAATTGCCAAGTTAAACCTCCAGCTTGCCAAAAGGAGAGTGCCTATGGGGTAACTGTATAAGGAGGGGGGTAAGTATAAGGCAAAAAAGTTATCAGTTCCAAATTACCTTCAGATGTGACATTACAGTTAATGCCCACAGAGTTTAGCTCTTATTTTCAAGATATCTGTATTTCTGAAAGCACAAATGAAGGTAAATTGCTGGTCTGGGGAAACTGGAAGGTCTGTACAGTCTTGCTCTAATTTTTTTGCCATCAAATGAGAGCTCAGGTGCCTGGATGAGGGACAGTCCTGTGGTAATTTCTCAGTGCTTGTTGCTCTGAGCCCCATGACCCTTGCTAACACAGAGGCCTCCCATCTTTCCCTCAGTTACCTCAGGACTCCCGTTCCTCATCCTTCCTGTCTCAGAGCTGCTCTGAGTCCTTTTAGCCCACCCCCTTGCCTCCCATCACTCAACTGTTCCCATCTCAAAGCCTTCCCTGCCCTCTGCCCAGCTATTCCCAAATCCCTTCCTGACTTAACGGCCCAAGTTCATGCTCCCTGACACTTCCCCACCACCTCTTCCTACCCATGATCTGTCTCCAGGAGGCTCAGCTTTTGGCATAGAGGCTGCTGTGCTCCTCTGCCTCTGCAGCACCTGCATGCTGTGGGGATAGCTGCCACCACACCGATTCACCACTGCTGCAGGCATCTGCTTGTACCCTTCAGCTCGTCTCCACTCACATCCTCTCGGCAGCGGTTGTGGCTCTCATTCTGGCAGGGATTTCAAAATCCTGCAGAGAGGTTGCATTTGTAAAATATTGCCCTAGATGCATTTCAGAGGAAATGTTCAGGAAAAAGAGGGGAAAAGAAAGCCCTCCCTGCAGGAGCCCTCTCTCCTCTACTAGCCATGGAGATTTTCTGGGAGGATCTTTGAGGGTTTATTTAGCTTTCTCTCTTAAAAGGATTGGCAAATGTTTTTAGGAGACTTTGGCTTTGCCTCAAAACCTTAATATAGCATTAAGGAGAATTACATAATTTAAAGACAGCAAAGGCCAAGTAGTCATCCAGTGCAACCTCTCAGCAGTGCAATCTTGTACTGTTTAGCGTATTTTGTGGTGCCTTTGTCCAGTCTAGATCTGATTTACAAGGGATGAGGCTTCCTGTACTCCTCAGGAGTTTTCCTGACAGTTTACATGGTTTTAACCTTTAGAAGTTTGCAACATAAGAAGTTTGATACCTGCGACTTTCATTCAGACTACAGAGACTTCAATTTTACACCATACTAATTTCACTTATGTACAAAAGCTGAAAGATACTGTTATAGCTCAGCAGCAATATAAATAAAGCAAAATGGACTACTCAGTAATTTTCTCTTTACTGCTCATTCACAGGGAAAAAGAGCTCTGACTAAGCAAGATCTCTATCTTCCTATAATCGCCAGTGCACCTCACCTGTTTTCAACCCTTACATCTGCTCTTCTGGCTGAGCGTGTCTTTTTTTCCCCTTCTCTCATTTCTCTTTTTACTTTTGACCTTTTCAGTCATTTCTCAATACCTTTTCTCAGATGCTTTGGGGGATTTTATGAAATACTTCAGAGTGTTCTGCAAAGCTGTAGGATGCCTGAAGTTCACAGTAAGTCTTACTGATTTGCTATGGTATGTGAAGGAACTGCGGTTCCACTGAAACCAACAAGGATTTTGATACAGATTTCTCTGGCATTCAAAGGCCACCTTATTTCTGCTGTTTTTCAACTTTACTTTTCACTTCCAACAAAATTTTGAAATCACTAATTCTGATAAGAGTAATTTGATACCAAATTTTAGAGCAGCAAATAAGATATGTCAGCCTGACTTTTAACACTTGTGTGAAGCAGGATTTTGTTCTAGCAGGCCACAGTACTACAAATTTGCATGCTTAGTTGTGCAGATAAGAAAAATCACATTGACTTGAACAGGCCTACATGGAGGCACAAATTAATCATGGATGATAGTGCGATGAAGGGTGTCATCGTCTGCATGACACAATGGGAACAGCTAGGCTTGTGTTAGCGCTGAATAAGAAACTTTAGAAATTCAGGATCTGAATTTTGTGCATGAACTGTAATAAGGCCATTCCATCCATTACGTTTCTCTGTGCAATGAAGAAAGGTAAGAACTGTACTAGAATTGGCATTGAAATAAAGAGATAGCATAAGTGTTTATACTCTCAAGTACCTGGCATGCCATTTGAGTCATCAAGTCTTGTTATACTGAGTATCATCCACACCTGTCATGTGTTGTTGAAAGACACTTCTAATTCTTCTCCGATATATTTTTGGACAGAGCAAAACATTTCTTGTTATGACAGTGAATGACAAGCTTTACAATTTCATTTGTGGGGAAGTATCTGCAGAGAATTTAAGTTGAAATGAGCGAGACGTGGCCTCTGCTTGGACATGCATGTGCAGTGATTATGGCATTACCTGTCATACAGCAGGCTGGGACTGGTATTCAGAATTCTTCTCTTTAACTATGTGTCCTAGATGTATTTGAAATTAATCTGGGTAAAATGTTAGCTATTATGTAATGGGTATTCTGGCTGGGATACCCAGAAAAAACACATACAAGTATTGCCTTGTAATTTGATGTGCTCAGTTTTGAAAAGGCACTGTTTTTCCCCATTGGGCTGAAATATTCATAAGGAAAAAAATATTTTGCAAAAACTGTTTTTTTCCATGAACCAAACAAAGTGAAAACCTAGTAAATGGCTCAAGTTATAAAATATTAATCAAGTTGAAAATTGGACTTTATATTGCTATGAAAATAATGTTTTTGAGTCACCTTAAGTGACTCAGTCCTTCTGGAATAAAGCATTGAATTTCCAAGCAACGATATTCTTTCTAGCGATCTGAATGCTGAACAAGATCATTGTGATTAATGGCTATCATAATTATTATAGAATGAATTAATAATGACTTTCAATTTTGCATTAAAATGTTGAAGATAACAGGTATTTTCTGTGATGTACTTTTTGTCTACAAGAGATTAATGTTTTAATGCATACCATTAAATGATGTGAAACCGCTATTCTTCATTCCCTTTGGAAACAATTATTTTGTAGTTTATTGCTGATCAGGTAGTAAAAGCTCATTAAATTAGATATATTTACAGGGGAAGTGCATAGCATATGTCCTTAAAGAGAAATTAAATTTTTGGACATGGAACACTTATAATGAGGTGTAACAGATGATAGTTATCAGACTCAGTCCAAATTGCAACAACAAACCTGCATGAATAATAATTTCATATTTACTTTTGAAAACAGGGCTTTCAAAAACTAGTGATTTGTACACTGAAAAAGTATAGTAAATAATTATTCAGTATCACCAGATAGACATTGACCATTATAGTCAAACTCTCTTCTTGGTGCAATATGTGAATGCATTTACCAAAAGACAGTTACTTTTACTCCTGAGAATATAAATGTTTGAGACAGAGTAAGGGTGACAGAAAACAATAATGGAGGCTTGAGGCTTTATAGTATTAAATGACTTATAGTCTTGATAACATAATCATCCCTCCTATTGTTCATTTTGTTGTCATACCAAAAATTAAATATTATTAGTGATCACGTTCTACTAGCTCAGGGCAGAGCTTACGTGAACTTAGCTGCACTTCAGAGATTTGACTTTCACACAGTAATCTGGGGTAACATGGGGAGATTAGTAAAATATGTAATAATGGTCATACCATTACTATGGATAAACTGGGACTGCAAACACCTACCCCAAAGCTTTGCTTCAGGTTTAAATCAGTATTTTCCTGCTCCATTTTTGTTGGATTTTGAGGGTTTCTTTCTTCTAGATTTTTGTGTAGCTCCATATTAGTTGGTTTTGAAATGGAGGATTTCCAAATTGTCCCCAAACTGTATATTCTCTGACAGAATCATGGGGAAATGGGGACATTATAATTTTTAATGTATATTTCTCTAAATCCTCCCAAATGTTATTCCTACTATGAAATGGACATAGTAGATGTTTTTCTGCTTTCTCAAAAGTGCCAAGTCTATAATGAATTCTGAATTCAGTACATTTCTGAATTAAAATCGTGTGTGAATTTTCTCTCTGAAATACAACAGGAGTTTCCTGTACAGCAGGCAGCACCTTTGGGGCTCCCCAGCTGTCCTCCCCTCTCACTGCCCAACAGTTTCACCCCCAAATTCTGTTGCCATAAGTTGGTAAATTCTAAGGCTGCCTTAACAGATGGCTTTTGGGTAGCTTTACAAATGAAAGCTACCGTATTGGAACATAGAATCTGACACAGATCTTTTGCTGTCATTAATTTAAAGCATGAGAAAATATATACATCAATTAAAAAAAGAGGAGTGAGGCAGCTGAAACTCAAGATTCAGACTCTTATTGCCATTTGTCTATGTACTTTGAGAAGTGAGGAGGAACACACTTGTTTAGACTGTCCCTGAGTTTAAGGGAAATGTCAATATTCAGGCTGAACGTTTTGTAATCGAATCCCAGTGTGCTTGCTCCCATGCCTGTTTGATATAGATCCTCCATGTCCCAACACCTGAAAATAGAAACAACTTTAAATGTCATATCCTTTCACTGTTCGCTGCTAAGAGAATAGAGATCAGTGAAAGAGACCTAGCAGCATTGTACAACTCAACAGTTAGCAGATAGCGAGGAGATCCGTAAGGCAAAAAGGCTCACACATCTGCCTTCAGCCTGAAAGATCACGCGCAGTAGCGCTTATTTGCAAAGCTGTGGAAAAATCCCATCCACAGAAATCCATCTACCATGAGGGTGTGTATTTTTTTCATTTATTTGCTCTATCTCCTTTCTGATTATTATTTTAGAATGCGGGGCCTGCTAGGCTGACTCTTAACTGAACAGCTCTCAGGTTGGCTGGCTGGCTTGAGGAAGAAGAAGGGGTTCGGTGTGGGATCTGTGGGCAGCCAGAAACAATTCCTGGCTTTGGTGTGCCTCTTGGACTGCCGTGCAGGCTCAGCTCTTCAGGGTTAATTCCTACTAAAGTTTTACTGAATTAGATGCCTTAATACTTCAAAGCTGTGGGACAGGCTGAGCTGAAAAGGTCTTTAGTTTTTATTAGCTGAAAAAATTGCTAGGTGACCAAATTTCCTGGGCCATTTTCTGAAGAGAAAAGTCTGTTGAAGCCAAATGCTGGAGCTCCACTCAGAAACACTGGGGCACAAGGTTAGTTTTCTCCTTCTTCTAGAGTTATCATAGAGAAGTGGAGCTTTTATTTTCACAGGTCCCTCTTGCTACGCTGGGAAAAACTGTCAATCTCTTAGGCAATAACACTTATCGCCTTTCCCTTTGTTACCTATAAAAGAGCTGCTGCGTATTAATTTTAAAAAGTAGATGCAATTTATCCACCTCAGCCACTCTTGTTTTTTTCACCAACTAAACAGGGCAGTCTACTTCATCCTGATTCAATTGATTTTTTTGCCTACTGGGAGCACAAGTAATAAATAGCAACCTTATTTAAAGATCGCTGCAGTGGGCTTGCAATGGCTGTTCAATAGTTTCAGTGCCATAGTAGTCTTTGTTTGATGGCTATGTGGGCTCCCACTAGGTCTGAAAACATTAAAGATCTGAGGAAAGCCGTTTTCCTTCTTAATAGGAGAATCAATTGGACTGAACACATAGGTTCAGGCTGATACAATTAAATGACGTGTGCTAAGGAGATAGACTGCTTGCCATATATTTTAGCCTCTAAAGAAGCAAATGTTAACCAGCACTGATCTTCATACCAGATCAGCTAAGAGCATAAGGTTGGACAAGGTGATTTTTCATTTGTTGTATTTTTTTTGGTGTGCAAAAGAACAATATTATAAGCTACTTTCTTTGATTTATTGCCTTTTGAGGCAAAAGAAATCTGAAACCTTAAGTAGGTTTAGGGGATTGGAATTCAAAGGACATTTTCTTTGTTTTATACTCCTACAAGGTCCATTGGCAGATGGGACAGGATCTAATTTCATTGTCCTTCATTTCCATAGACATGCGATCAGGAAAGGCTGCACGTAGTGCAAGATGCCATTGACTTTATTTACCTCAGAAGTGTAATCTCCAAAGTCTGGCTCCTTGTGATAAAAGATATAATTGGTGCCATACATATTTGTTCCCTTTGGCCATTCCCCTTTCCAGTACTCATTACAATTTGGTGTTGTTACATGTATTATGAAATTTGGAGTCATTTAACTGCTCATTTTACAAATAAATCTACAATAAACATTTTGTTTTCAACATTAAATACTTAGAATTCCTACAAACAACAGATTAAGGAAGTGTTTATTTAAATATTTATTTTGTACCTTGTTTCTCATCTGTACATATATAGAATAACACGTACAATTTTACAACATTGTTCTACACCACCGTAAGCTACTGTTGATGTCAGAATGTTTGTTCCTCCACTAACAGGCACGAATCTCTTCAAAGTTTAATTTTAGATAAGAGTAGTAATAATAATACAGCCTCTGTTTACTGAAATGTTGCAAAGTTATTTCCATTAATGGTAAAAAATGTGGATTATCCCATACTTTGTTATCTTCAGTGACCATGTGTTTTTGATAATTTCTATCACTTTACAGAAACTGGAATTTCTTTTCCAGGAATCCAGCTCTTTAGTTTTTGAAGACAGTGACAGCACTGCCATTGACTTTACTGAAATTAGAATGTAAACCTTCAACCTCCATGTAATCTATGTTAAATACACAGATTTCTTTTTGTTTGTCTTCTATTGCACTTGCTTTGTAGCGATTGTTTTCTGAATCCTGAAGATTAGTCTTTCAGTAAATTATTTAATAGCCCACTGGATTTTCTTAATCTTGCAGATTCTTTTCATTGTTTCTTTTTTTCTGCAGAAGGATCTTTTCAGTCATATTCTATTGAAAAATGTCATAGGTGACATAATAATAGAAATAAAAGTAAAGATTCAGCTAATGCTATCTATATTTGGGGTGGGATATGCTGCAATCCAATTAGAAAGGGAAGTGGATTGAACTACTCCATTCTGAACTGTTCTCACATAAACCTTAAGTGGTGGTTGCCATGCAGATTATGTGCAACATTCTTGTCTCTGGAGGAAATTCACTCAATTTACAGATTTGCCCTCTTAAATGTAGAATATTGAAACATTAACCTGTTATTCATCCTCTCCCTAGAAAATAAATAGCTGTATTCAGTTAGATTCTCCTAATTTCTGTTAGTTTTACATGTGAAAGTAATTTCTTCATCAATAAACAAAAATGGTCATGATTTCATCATTTTTAACCATATACCAGTGTAAAATCACATAATCACTGAGCTAAAGTAACAAGGGTCTTAGGTGCAAAAAATCTCAGGGTCCCCTATCTGAATCATCTTAGCCTATTTGGGGATTCTTGAGAGAAATAAGCTCACAACTCTGAGTTCCTCATGGATTCAATATTGTCTGCTGATTTCCATGGAGCCTCTCAACCTGAGCTGTGTGCACCACTGAAACTGTCCACAGAAGCATGAAGAGAACTTCCCAGGATCTTCAGGTCAAGGTCAATTCACCTCCATGGAGCATTATGAAAGTTTTTCTTTCCTGAGGGGAAGTAATGTTACATTTGAGAAGTGTCGGACTACAAAGACTCTGAGAATGAGGAACCTACATTTATATCAGTGGCAGAAAAAGCAAGCTACAAGACTTGGTACATATTTTAAGCACTGCAGTGATTGTGTAGTTTGACTTTGAGAAACTGAAGGCCCAGTACCTCAGGGAAGGATTTGCTCACTGTGCAGCAGCATGTTTTTAGGTACAATGTGACATTAGCAAGTCTGTCTAAAAAACATCAAAATGTAGTATTGAAGAGGACCAATTTTTCTCTCATAACTCAAAAAGCAGAGGAAAAAACACAGAAAATAGTAAATAACATCATATTAATCCCAAATTAAGCTGCAGTTGATTATTTTCTTTAGATTTGTTAGGCTTTATGTCTTCGTTTCTATGGCAAACTGTCAGGGTAAATGGAAGAAAATTACTAAGCAATGCCTTGCATGATGATCATCTCTCATATATTAATTCCCCCACAATGTGCATATAACTCACTAACTGTTTGGTGTGTGCTGAGGAGAATAAGAGCACAATGCTCTTACTCTTCATCATAAACTATACTGCCAAGAACAGAAATCAGGCTCACTGACCTATAATTCCCAGGATGCCTTCTACATCCCTTTCTATAGATAGGAGTTAAATTTGCCATCCAGCTCCAGTCCAGGGGCTGCCTGTAATAGCAAGTTACACGGCTTGGCTAGCAGTCCTGTGTTTTCACATGCAAATAACATCTGGTTCTTGTGGTTTAACATTTAACTTAATTATTTGGTCTAATATTTCCTGTACATTTGCTTCAAACTCACCTCACACTTCTGACCTATCTGCTACAAAGGGTGCATCAGTTATGGGAATCTCCTCAGCTTCTTCAGCAGTAAAGACCAACGGAGAGAAGTCATTTGGCTTTCCTGCTATGGCCTTATCAACCTTCAGTGCTGCTCCTACATCTCTGTCATCAAGCTGTCCTGTCAATTCTGTAGGTGTTTCTGCTTTTGATGTACTTAATGAATTTTCTACCATCAATTTTCATCCTTTGCTAAGTGACCTTCAGAACACTTTTTACCCCACTTAATTCCTGGTTTATATTTCATAGAATTGTAGAATCATTGAGGTTGGAAAAGACATTTAAGTTTATCAAGTCCAACCATAAACCTAGCACTGCCAAGTCCACCACTAAACCATGTCCCTAAGCACCACATCTTCATGTCTTTTAAATACCTCCAGGCGTGGTGACTCAATCACTTCCCTGGGAAGCCTCTTCCAGTGCTTGACAATGCTTTCAGCGAAGAAATTGTTCCTAACATCCAATCTAACCCCCCCCCCCGGCGCAACTTGAGGCCGTTTCGTCTTGTCCTATCACTTGTTACCTGGGAAAAGAGACCGACCCCCACCTGGCTACAACCTCCTTTCAGGTAGTTGTAGAGAGCAATAAGGTGTCCACTCAGCTTCCTTTTCTCCAGGCTAAATAACCCCCATTCCCTCAGCTGCTCCTCACAGGACTTGTTCTCTAGACCTTTCACCAGTTTCGTTGCTCTTCTCTGGACACGCTCCAGCACCTCAATGTTTCTTGTAGTGAGGGGCCCAAAACTGAACACAGTATTCGAGGTGAGGCCTCACCAGTGCCGAGTACAGGGGGACCATCACTTGCCTACTCCTGCTGGCCACACTATTTTTGATAGAAGCCAGGATCCTATTGGCTTTCTTGGCCACCTGGGCACACTGCCGGCTCATATTCAGGTGGCTCTTGACCAACACTCCCAGGTCCTTTTCCGCAGGTCAGCTTTCCAGCCACTCTTCCCCAAGTCTGCAGCATTGCATGGGGTTGTTGTTACCAAAGTGCAGCACCTGGCACTTGGCCTTGTTAAACCTCATACAATTTACCTCAGCCCATCGATCCAGCCTGTCCAGGTCCCTCTGCACAGCCTTCCTACCCTCGAGCAGATCAACACTCCCGCCCAACTTGGTGTCATCTGCAAATTTACTGAGGGTGCACTCAATCCCCTTGTCCAGATCATTGATAAAGATATTAAACAGAACCGGCCCCAACACAGAGCCCTGGGGGACACCACTTGTGACCGGCCGCCAACTAGATTTAACTCCATTCACCACAACTCTTTGGGCCCAGCCATCCAGCCAGTTCTTTACTCAGCAAAGTGTGTGGCCATCGAAGCCATGAGCAGCCAGTTTCTCCAGGAGAATGCTGTGGGAAACGGTGTCAAAGGCTTTACTAAAGTCTAGATAGACAGCATCCACAGCCTTTCCCTCATTCACTAAGCAGGTCACCTTGTCATAGAAGGAGATCAGGTTGGTCAAGCAGGACCTGCCTTTCATGAACCCATGCTGACTGGGCCTGATCACCTGGTTGTCCTGTACGTGCTGTGTGATGGCACTCAAGATGATCTGCTCCATAACCTTCCCCAGCACTCAGGTCAGACTGACAGGCCTGTAGTTCCCCAGATCCTCCTTCTGGCCCTTCTTGTAGATGGGTGTCACACTGGCAAGCCTCCAGTCAACTGGGACCTCCCCGGTTAGCCAGGACTGCTGATAAAGGATGGAAAGTGGCTTGGTGAGCACTTCCACCAGCTCCCTCAGTACCCTTGGGTGGATCCCATCCAGCCCCACAGACTTATTTGTGTCTAAGTGGTGTAGCAGGTCGCTAACCATTTCCCCTTGGATTATGGGGGCTTCATTCTGCTCCCCATCCCTGTCTTCCACCTCAGGGGCTGGGTACCCAGAGAACAACTGGTCTTACTATTAAAGACTGAGGCAAAGAAGGCATTGAGTACCTCAGCCTTTTCCTCATCCTTTGTCACTACGTTTTCCCCCGCATCCATTAAAGGACGGAGATTCTCCTTAGCCCTCCTTTTGTTGCTAAGGTATTTACAGAAACATTTTTTATTGTCTTTTACGGTAGTAGCCGGATTGAGTTCTAGTTGGGCTTTGGCCCTTCTAATTTTCTCCCTGCATAACCTCATGACATCCTTGCAGTCCTCCCCCTTCTTCCAAACATCATAAGCTCTCCTCTTTTTCCTGAGTTCCAGCCAAAGCTCTCTGTTTAGCCAGGCCAGTCTTCTTTGCTGCTGGCTCGTCTTTTGGCACATGGGGATGGCCTGCTCCTGTGCCTTTAAGATCTCCTTCCTGAAGAATGTCCAGCCTTCCTGGACTCCTTTGCCCTTCAGGACTGTGTCCCAAGGGACTCTGTCAACCAGTCTCCTAAACAGGCCAAAGTCTGCCCTCCGGAAGTCCAAGGGTTCTGCTGTTCTGCTGACCCCCCTCCTTACTTTTCCAAGAATCAAAAACTCTATCATTTTGTGATCGTTATGGCCAAGACGGCTTCCAACCATCTCATCACCCACAAGTCTTTCTTTGTTCACAAACAACAGGTCCAGCAGGGCAACTTCCCTAGTTGGCTCACTCACCAGCTGTGTCAGGAGGTTATCTTCCACACACTCCAGGAACCTCCTAGACTGCTTCCTCTCTGCTGTATTGTATTTCCAGCAGACATCTGGTAAGTTGAAGTTCCCCACAAGAACAAGGGTTAGCAATTGTGAAACTTTTCCCAGCTGCTTAGAGAATATTTCATCTGTCTCTTCATCCTGCTTGGGTGGTCTATAACAGACTCCCACCATGATATCTGCCTTGTTGGCCTTTCCCCTCATTCTTACCCATAAACACTCAACCCTTTCATCACCATCGTCAAGCTCTAGACAGTAAAAACACTCCCTAACATACAGGGCTACCCCACCACCTTTCCTTCCTTGCCTGTCCCTTCTGAAGAGTTTACAGCCATCCATTGCAGCATTCCAGTTGTGTGAGTCATCCCACTATGTTTCCGTGATGGCAACTATATCAGTTTTCCAGCTGCACAATGGCTTCCAGCTCCTCCTGTTTGTTGCCCATGCTGTATGCACTGGTGCAGATGCAATTCAGCTGGGATATTGATCCTGCCACCTTTTTGGGGGAAGAAGCCCTAATTCCTATGTGACTGTTCTCAGGGGCTTCCATGGTTTCTAATATATCAACAACCCTTGTGTTTTTGCTGATGTGTGGATCTCCATCCCTTACCTCCACTGAGATGGATGATTTGACCTGTTGTGTTTCATGGGTTTTCCTGTTGTCTTCATTTGCTTTTTTTGCCTTTGAAACATCTAATTTTTTCCTTATATTAAACTTTTCCACTGAGCCATGCAAATTTTTGCCTTTCTTTTTTAATTTAAAATTTTGGCACTATTTTCCTGAGATTTTAACAAATAATTTTTTAAACAGGTTCCGGGTTGCTTAGAAGCTTCTTGCTTTTTGAAGTGCTCTTTTTTTTTCTTTTTTTTCTTTTTTTTTTTTTGGCAATTTGATGAGTAGCCTTTCTTAAACTGAATATCCATGCGATGATTTTATTTAAGTTGCTTTCTCAATTAAATGGCGGTCAATACCACAAAGTGGATCTTCCACTCATATTTGTTGAACTAGGTCCTATGCTTCACTCAAAATTAAATCTAGAATAGTATTTTTCCTGTAGATTCTGAAACAAGGTGTTCTATTAAACAGTCATTTCTTTTCTTTGCATGCAAAAACTGTGTCTCTACAGTTTAACAGGCATTTATCCAGTCTGTATGTGGGCAGTTGAGATCTTCTTACTCTTCTTACCTGTCATAAATTTGCAGTTTCTTTTGTCTTGCTTAACATTTCCTGATCACCATCATTGCCCCATTGCCCCAGTGAAGTGTTCAGAAGTACAGTCCTAATACCATTAGGGGTAATCCCATCTGGGATTCCCACAGAGAAGGATTCCACAGTACTTTATATTCTATAATACTTCCATGCTGTTACATTAAACTAGTAGGATGCCCACTGTCTTATCATTAGGAATAACTTCTTATTGGTTTTGCTTTTGTGGCTCAGCATTGTTATGTCACAGATTGAACAACAGAGAGGACTGAACAGTCCTTACAAGCTCACTACATCAGATGAGACTGAAACAAATAGATGATGGTTCAGTAAACAGAAGGTCTATTGGCAGCCCAAAGAGAAAGTCTGAAAAGCTTTTAAGATTTCTTTCCTGCAACAAATCTTTATATTAATCCTTATATCATCACTTCAGAAACAAAAAAGCTTTATGATAAACCACTGGTTCAAGTAGTCAACTGGGAAATAATAACATAATTTGCCCTGTAGTATTTGGAAGTGCATAAATTACTGGCTGGGGTTTGTGCATGTGTGTTTGTGAAAATACTCCTGAACATTATTTTCCTGCCAAGAGGCTGACTTATTTGCAATTTCTTTAGTTGGTGAAACAGGTATTGAAACTAATTCTTGACAAGTTCCCACTGACTACAATAATGAAATAAAATCCCGTATTTGACCACAGCTTTCTGTATTGTCCTTTTATTGAGCTGGGAAAATAATACTGAAATATGCCCAGAGATGTGTATTTAGTTATTACAGTGGTATCTCCGTGTCTCTGCTCACTTTCCAGGCTAATCCCAACAACCTTATTTCCTTATTAAAGCTTTCTATAAAATCATATGTGTGAGTTTTCATGGAAAATAAATTTTAAGTTCCTGCACACTTGTATTCAAGCAAAAGAACAAACTCCCAATACCTGCCAGTTTATGCCTGCTTTGTCTTTAGGAGCCTCATCCAGAGAAGATGCTGAAGCCTGGTGTGATCCCTGATTTAACCCTGTGCATCTATATCCACGTGTGATGTCCATGGCAGATCTGTCTGTACTGTAGGGCAGTGACCAACTGGATTTCTTTGGTTGAAGAAATCCCACTGCCTTGGGGATAGATGAGGACTGTCTTGTCATGACGCATGTTTCAATTGCCTAAACGTCAGGCAATGACAATGTCCTGTGCCATTAGTGCTCTCCGAAAGTTTCAAACATTTCTGCATGAGGTTAAGACTTACAACACAGGACATGAAGGAGACCTCTGCCCTTCCGGAGTGACAGCAGGAGGCCACAGTATCTAAAATGGCATCAGAAAGCTATATTTAGGCAACTAAATTTTGCCTCCATGATGACAGCAGATGGGATACCTGGTGTTGTCAGGTCACAGACACTGTGACTGCCCATCTGCACTACGGATAAATGACCGCTATGATACACATGAAAGGGCTATCACAGGTTCAAACTTTCCTCTCTTCCTCCCTGTCCCAACTCTCCCTCTGCTATCACCCTCTAGATGTACTGCAGATAAGTATGCGTGGCCTTGAACATGGGTTCAGAGGCCCATGGTCGGTTCACACAACAGGTATATCAAAGACCAGCAGCCAGAGCATATGATCTCTGTGACTAGGAAAATAAATTTAAGCCACAGAATGTAATATTAAAACTTTCAGAGACAAGCAAGTTTGGCTGTGTTTTATCTGGCAGCCTAAGAGATAAAAGGTTGTAGATAAACCATTCCTAATCCCCTGAATCAATGCCCTAAAAGAAGATACAAATGTTTCTTTAAAGGATGTCAAAGACTGTTTATAGACAATGAGATTAACTTGATTAAACATCAATTTCTGCAGTGAATACAAATGATTAGCATTCACTAATCATAGTTTACTATATTTGATAAGCTCTCAAAAGAAAATGGGTATTCTTGGAATTCAGTCATTTAAAGTAAGTTGCTGTCAGTCTGAGAAATAATGGCAAGACAAAGGAAATAATGAATTCTCTGATCTATGTGCATGACTTTGCAACAGATTAGAGAATAAAACTAGCTGTAGTAGCAGCAATAATAATGGCAATAATAATAATAATGACAAAACCAGCAATACGACGCTTGGAGATTATAGGACAGAGCTTTTGATTACTTTAGTACCTTTAAAATGGAAAGGAACTCTTCTAATACATACACCTGTCACATCTGATAGAGGTTATCAGTGCCTGCTAGTGGTTAGTAGTCGGATGCCAAAGACTTTAGCAGGAAAGCATCGTAGTCAATAATCAATGTTAATTCACTTCATTCCATTGATGTCAGCAGAGCTGGAATTCGCCTCACCATATTCAAGTCTGGCCCTTACTATTTACAAATGGCATATGGGAAATATTCGATCAATTGTAATTACTCATAGCTGACTGCAGGGCTATGGGTGGTGGCAGGCTGGGAATTGTGCTGAGTCTGAATTTCCAAGCACAGGTGGATAAAGCTACACAGGAGTCAGTATGCTCATCCTATGGAAAATTTAGGATTTTTTTTTTTGTAAGAAAAGCCCCAAGCAAACACAAAACTGGAAATGCACAACATAGCATAGCATTTCTTTGAAGAAAATTTCAAGCCAGTGAGATAGCAAGGGATTTAGGCCATTCTGGTAAAACAGAGAGCCCAAGAAGCATGTATTACTGTATTCAGCCAGGTAGGTCTGGAGGTAGCTTAGAACCTACCTGCCTCCCAGGTTTCCACAGTTGTCATACAATCATCGTGATCTCCAGAAAGCTTCAGTTCTGTTGAATCACCATTTACCCGTTGAGATCCCGTTCACTGGAAATCCTCCAACCAGTTCTAAAAAGACAAGCTAGTTTTTCCCCATGCTGGAGCAAGATCCTTTCCAATTCACATTTTAATCAACATTCCTGCCTTTGTAAACCAATGGGAAACTGCTGAATATATTTAAAATCAAATCACGAAGCAGCTCAAAATAGTAGCTGTGTTTGAATCACTACACAAGGAAATGCGGAGAAAAGGTATTCCTGAATAGTACTAGCAGCTGACAAGACAATACAGGGCTATGATAAGAACATAACTACTTATTATTATTCTTGCCTTGAAATAGCATTTGCATGGAGACAATTTATGTTTTATTTTAATAACATGCTAAGGGTAAACAAGATAAAATATATATTGGGATGACTTGTCTCATTGTGAGGAAATTACTCCCAAGAGTTATCTAATATTTTGTCTCAGATTTTTTGTTGTTATTTCCTGCTAGTCTTATCTGGTCCACATGTTGTTATCAGAAGCTCTATAATACATTCAAAATATATGTAAAAAAAAAAAATCCCAAGGGTATTGACAGATCATTTCTTCTTTCTGTTTCCTTCCCTTTCAACTAAAGGCTGAAGAATGCTAATAAATCTACTTCTTTACCTCTTCCACCTTGAGATCATCTACCCTGTAGAAAAATGGAAGTTAGGCCTGATCAGTCTAGAACATTGCTTTTCAGTAAATTTCACTCTCATTAAATAATCATCAGTAGTAAAGAGCAGAGGGCTGTTAATGACCTTTAATTTGCTTTAGAAACTTAAAATACAGGTAATTTTATTCCCCCTGGGTATACATAAATGAGGGAAAGGAATGAGTGCATACATTTGACTGGTCACAGAACAGTCATTAGATTTATTCATCAGTATATAGCAAATTCCTTATTTGACTCAGAAGTTTAGAGGATTCAAAGCAGCCAAGATAAGAACAGTGAAAAGTGCAGGGAAATGTGGTCTTCTGGCTCAGAGGTGGGAAGCAGGTTGTCTCCATTCTGCTGCTGACTTTCATGGTGACTGAAAAAAGCCACCAAATGTTTCTGGTCCTCATATGAGAAATGTTTTACCAGATCTAGAAAGGGATGTACATCAAAGAAGGAGAACAATTGTTTCACATAAATAGTAGGAATATTGATTAAGAAGGATGATTAAGAGGAAGAATATTAAAATAAAGAATTAAAAGAAATTAAAATGTGAGAAAAATAATAAAAAATGTGCTATCTGTTGTGATGCATGCAACAGCCTCACAAGGTAAATGATAAAAACCCTCTTCTTTGCAAAATAAGATTATAAATAGAAGTATAGTAAATAACCAAGCATTTGTAAATGTACTTGCAAACATTCAGTAAAAGCAATGCAGTGTAAATTAAGGACAACTCCTTAGCAGTCAGCAGTTATGTAAGTGTAAAATCAGCACAAGCGAGGTCAGACCAGGGTCTAGGAATGCTAATGTATTTGAACTGGAATGTTAATGCATCTGAACAGGAATGCCAGGTACAACTTTACAATGCAGTGTCTGGAATTAATATTCAGTACTCTTCCCCTCTAATAGACTTTGGTACTGTGGAAAATAGAAGAAGCACAAAAGAGGAAATCTCATTCATCTGCCAAAACCACAATCAGTAAATCGAACTATGAGCTGATAAACAGCTGTTTTTCATTCTGGTATAATAGGAACAGAAAGAGAAATATGGAAATCGGATGGCTGTAAATGAGGTTGTTTCACTTCCCGTTCAACTCTAGAATGTCCCAAGGAACAAACAACACCTGAGTTTTGGGTGTCCTTCTCTGGTGTTGACTTATTTTTACTCTTTCAAAGCTCTCCAGTGCTCACTTGTATCTCACAAGTGAATGCTGACAAGTGTCATGTGTGTCACAAGAAATCAGTCATTCAAAAAAGGAGTACAACCATTTTGTGTCATGTCAAAGAAAGGTATCCGCTGAAGCCACGCAGCCAGAAGAAAAAAAAGACCTGCCCCACCCCAAAGACAGCAGCCAAACAGCAGAGTGCTGAAAGAAAAGTAATTCAAGAGGAGCACAAAATAAGGAGAATGAGAAAGAAAGTGGGTTATCTTGAATGATTTAGGATGGGGATGATTCAGTGTTGAGGGCCAGGCTGATGTCAGATCACAGTGGACTTGGCTGGTTGTCTTTGATTATTTTTTGGGCTGCAAGCCTTTTGGGTGGAATATTATGAATTATAATAACAGATGTTCATTTCACAGCATCTTAGCTTTTGGCATTTCACAGGTTCTGTACAAAGACACCATTCTGAAGAAACTTGTATTGTGCCACTAACTTAGCAAACACTAAGACTATAAAAAGGCTGAGAGGTAAAACATAGAAACACAAAAAAGAAGTGAGTTTCTTTACCATTCCTTTAAAAAGTGCTGCTGAGGTGATTGTAAGTAGTTGCTGAGTCCTCTTTTTGGCTAGATCCATTTCTCATAAAGCAGCAAGAAGTGCAAGATTAAAGAAAAGCAAACACTGAAGGGTTAAAATGTCCTCAAGCCTGCCGTGCATTCAAACCTACCTTTGACCTTGCCTTTTGCTAATATGAGGCAAACCATTCCTCTAACTGGCAGGACCTCAGAGGCCTTGAAATTAAATCAGGTCCCTGCCTCAAGGTATTTAAATTAAGTAGCTCTCTTAGTAGGGGCAATGTAAGTCACCCACCCATTTGACTGGGCTGGGGAGGGAGGACTGGCTTTTCTGGCACAGCTCCAGGCAGGCAGTTGCCTTCAGAGCCCTGCAAAGTCCCTTACAGAACAGAGCAGGGAGAAAGATATAAAACACTTCTCCCCAAGCCACCATCATCTTAATATCTGCTCCTTAATGAATCCCAGCTGAAGGGCTATTTAGCAGATGAAGACTGTTTCTTTTGGGCTGAAGGAGCTTCACCTCTCGTGTTGCAGAGAAGAACATTTATCTCCTTCCATAGCTGGCCGGCTGTGAGGCACACGGTTGCTCTGCCCACGCACTGCTGCATGCATCCCCAGCTGGGAGCAATGGCGGCCATGCTCACACGCTGTTTTCTGGAGACGGCACCTGCGAGTCTCGGGGCTCCGTCCTAAAAAGGGGCTCAAAAAGGGGTGACCAAACACTGCAGGTCTCCACCTTGATGAGTTCTGCTCCTGGGCTGTGGGGTGGCATTTCCCAGCCGGGGATGTCTCTACTGGTGATGGGGGTTGTCTGGGATGCCAAATCTGTACTTTTCTGAAGGATTTGTTCTTCCCATAACTAAAAGCCTCACTTCTGGGATTTTTCCTGAGCACTGTACCCTCACACACATGTCTCACAACAAGGCAGTCCTGGTTATGTTCCTGCAGCTGGAAAGGAGTTTTCAGAGCAGCTAATGAATCGACCCATTCCTCAGTGGCTATTAATTATATTCATATTTAGGCAATAAACCACATTAACTTCTAAAGTTTCAGAACTACAGACAACAAAAGCAACACAATAGTGGTACATTAGCATCTGACAAAGACAAAATGAGGCAAAAAGATAGCAGAGGGGAGGGCTGTAACCTCCTTCATTTAAGAAATCCAGGACTTTGGTTTCGGAAGGGCAGTAGAAATGGTCAGGTAAAGAAGCAATACAAAACAGTGCAGAAACGATCAGCAGACTGGGATTTTCTGAATAAGGGGCTAAGGAAATCTCTTCAGAAGATACAAGGGAAGTGGGTAGATGAGGGAGAGAGAGAACTTGGCATTAGAACTAGGGAATTCTATTTTTTTTAGGATTTGAAAAGCCACATTAGAGCATTTTTTCTAGCTCTGCATGCCCGATAAATGTCCTGCTGGAGAAGAATAGGTGTACAGATCCTCTGACAGGTGGAGAGAGTTAATTGATCCTGATCTGACAGCCTTTACAGTGGGGCCGGCACCTTGGGAAAACAGAAGCAAAAGTTCATTTTCTGTCTAAAAGGAGGACATTTATAGTCCTATGCCATTTAGTATGATTTGCTCCTTTGATCTGTGTATGGCTTTGTCTATCCTGTGCTAATTTACTTAAGTGTTTGCAAGGAGGGGCCAAGGGGAAAAAGCTTTCATTAGAGCTACAGAACTGCTGAGTTGTTTGACAGTAATTCTATTTGAAATTCATTTATTTAAGTACAGACAAGGTAGGGTTCAGGAGTGATTTTTTTTCTTGATACAGATAGGATAAATAGTTGAATGGAAATGTGTGCGTTGATGACCGGAATTGCTAAAAGCTTATCCCTGAACAAAGTTCACCTAGTGCAATGCTGCATGGGTTACTGATTGGGCCTCCTTGCTGTGCCTGGCACACACATTCCTGTTTTAGACCAAAAACAGGCAAATACACGTGTGTACATGCAAGTACATACACAGGAAAAGCCACAGTGAAAGCTTTACCTACATTTTTCTCTCAGTGTGTCCCAGGATTCCCAAGAGAATGATTTATTAGAGACAGTATTTCATTCCCCAGGACTATTTTCTAGCTTCCTTGCAGAGGCTGCAGAGATGACAGTAGTGATGCTGGTTACTAAGACGCACTTATGCAGTGCACTGGGATTGTACTGAAACGACCAACAGGCTTTTCACTTGAGCAGAAGGCTCTTAGGAACACATTTCAGTCACTATTAACCTAAGCTGTGTTTAAATCATTGACATGGAGACAAAAGGCTTCATATCTTGTTACCAATTCTTCAAGCTATCTGCTCCTCCATTTTGATGAATAAAGTAGAACTGACTGGATATGACTTGTGGTATTGTTTTTGGTTTGTTTTTTTTTTTTTTTATCTTCAAAGGGGAAAAGTGAAAAGGACAAAATGTTAAAAGTTTGATGTCAACAGCCTCTCTGTGCAGATCAGTTGTGATGTTCATCTGCGCTTTTCCACACCAAGGAATTCATGTGGTCATTTCTGGCTGGGGTTACTCTACTTAGTAACAGAAACAGAGATGGGAGACCCTAAATATGAAATCTGAAGGACAAGACACCATTGTATAAAATATAGGGTTATATAATAACATGGAGAATATCTTTCTAAATATCAGCAATTTTAATCAAATAATAGCTGAAAAATGCAAAAGAATTCATAATAAGAAATTCTACTAACTTTAATTTTTCTGTCAGGAAGTAATATAAAATAAGTTAGGAAATACATTTTTTTCAAAATATATTCTTCTTTAACTGATAGCCTGACTTGATCAAAAAGTCTTAATGTGTATTAGTAGTTAAAACTTGAAGTATTGATTCATTACAGATGGATAAATAAGCATTATGGATAATTTTTCTCTGATTGCAAATAAAATTATTTGATTGTCTAATTACTACACAAGTAAATTGAAATGAATGTTGCCATGCATTAACTTGAAATAAAGGAAGTTTGGGAAATATTTCAACTTACATTTTTTAAAAACACTTATTTATAATTAGTTTATTTTGGTAAAACTTAAACACATAATGATCTTGGTAAAAGATACAGCTGGTGTTAAAGAATTGCTGAATTAAATAAATGAAAACACTAACTGAACAGGTAATAACTTCTCTTAAAACATATGCCCAGCTGTAGATAAGAAATATAATTTCTTCTAGATTATTTAGAAAATATCAGTTTGTACTTTACATATATGCCTTGTTTTTGTGGATTCCAAAATTACAAGGCCCCTGATTTCCTTCAGGAACAGCACTCATTAATCGTGTATGCCATTAGCTCTGTCTTAAAGACTTTGAAGTACATTTCCTACATCTGGCTGTATGGAAGGTCAGGATGTTCCCAGCTTTATTTAACTACGAACAGATTCTGATCACTGTTTTCCAAACCAGTTAATTTTTATGTTGTCTGTCATATTGCATCACTCCCAAGACAATATTAAAACTAAAATTGCTATGCTGTTAGTGATTTGATTTACATATTAAATTAAAATACAACAGTAAGACCATTCATTTCCATATTGTTCCTCACAATAGCCTCACAACTACTTTTATAATTCAATCAATATTGATCTGTGTATTAAGTGGAAATCTCTTTAAATTTTAACACACAAAGATTCACTGCTTTAGCAAATTTACATGATTAATGGCAATCTTTGCCTCAAGTAGCTTTTAATTAGATTAAAGATAAAATATATCAGTTATGGACAAATCTGCAGTAATTTAAGACAGGTATAAATTTTACAGCAGAGGTTGAAAAAAGGGTACAGAAGTGCTGGATCCATATTAGCCCTTGCCAATGAATATGCAGTTCAACGCTCAACCCTCACCCATGACATCCCATCTTTAAAAGGCGAATGTCTCTCTAATTGAAATCATGATGCCATTGGAGTCAGTGGAAAAATTTTCAACATTTCATCTGCAACAGCTTTTCACCTCTGTTCTTATATAATACTCTATAACAAGCAGTTTTTATATTTGGCTATATTAAAATTAATATATGAGGTACTAATGAAAGCTAAATGCCAGATTGTGAAAGGTGGCTCATGTTGTTCCTTTGGTTCACATTTGATTTTTCTCTCCATGTCTCTCCAGCTCCTTTCTTTCTCTCCCTCTACCTTAATAAAATACATAGATAGTATTTGTAATTTTGGGAAACTCAGGATATTAATTAACTTCCCATTCAAAACCATCACAGGCACTTCAATTCTTGCAGGGAGGTTATGTGGATGTTTACAATCAGCCATTTATTTGCTCCAGCTCTTTTACATCGTTCTTTAAAAATGTGCTCTTTCATTTCACAGCTCACTTCTCAGACTGTTTAGATGGACTATATTACTAAAGCAAGTTTGTATCTCCAGCATCTCCAATATCTGCAGCAGTTATCCCTAATGACTTTACATGACTTACAGTTTCTCTCAAATTTCTTTTTCCATGGGCTAATAAATCTTTCCTCACAACTCAATGCTTCTGCCATCTTTTCCAAATGTAATATTTTATCCTGAAGCTTTTGTTTGTTCTATTTTTCTCCTTTATATTTTTATATTTCAGCTTATTAAAAAATTAATTTCATATGAATTGTTACTGTAAAATCCAAAGCCTTTACATGCTACCTTTGCATCTCAGTGTGTCACAAAATATTTTATGGTTTACCAAACCCATATACAAATTATTTGCAGGAGTTATTTGATTCATTCACTGCAGAAAAGTAGGGTGAAATAAAGAAGTCTTTAACAGCACATTTCAGCATTATGTAATGATTTAAGACAAGAAATGGCGAATGTCATATCAATTGAGTCTGTGGAGGAATGTGGAAAGGCAAAATGCTGTTAACCTAGTTACAGTTTGGGGTAGAGACTTACATGCACTATAATATTTTCTCATAGGGATATAAAATAACTATGACTCATAACTCTTCCAAAGCTACATAAGATCTTGTCCTTCCAGACTTACTGCACCAACTGCATGCTAATAATGTTTACTGAGAAAAATTTCTAGATACCACATTGTGCATAAAGATAATGAAATGTAGTGGATTTAAAGTATCATATACTCTGTGTATCACAATGTTCTGTCATGCAGAAAACAATATTTTTAACAAATTCATCACCAATGTCTAGGATTAAGTGAGGTAACTTTGGCAGGGACATCCTTAGCCGCTTAGCAGAATGGCAGGAGGTTGAATTTCTGAAAAAAACGCATGCATTGGAAATTGACTTGTGCCTTCTGGAAAATTTGTTCAATGTAGAGAGCAGAGAAGATCAATGCACAGACAGTCCTCAGAGAAGGTTAGAAACAGCCCTGGGAAAAGTCTTGACTCTTGGACCCAGTGACTGAGCTGCAGGTCTTGTAGGAAAGCAGGAGAATAAATGAAAGACAGGGCAGGAAGGTGCCAACAAGATGTGCCCCTGAATCCACACCAACAAGCCCTTGTTCGTGAGCAGTGGACACTGGCTGGGGTGGCACCCAGGGTCTCCTTCTGCCTGTCCCGTGGTCACGCTCCTTCATTTAGCCACGTGTCCAATACGTACCTGAAACCCACCCTGTCAAATCCATCTTATGGCCTATCTTTAAAGCACGTTAGCACCAGGCTCGCCACACTACTTACTGGAACACTTCCAGCAGCTTTGACACGTGCAGCCTGTCTGTTAGCACAGACTGAACTGAAGCTTGTTGGGACGACAAACTAAAGCAGCCCATGCCCGTTCAGGAAATGCTGCACCTCGGTGCATGAAAATGAAAGCCCTCCGTCTCCCGTTTGTAACAGCACCATCTGTTGGCAGCTCACTCACAGGGGCTCGAGCAGCAGAGGAGATGATATCTTGCAGTCTTATGCAATAACCTTTCCATGAATCATCCACCAAGATGTGCAAAATATTGTACTCAAACCTACTGGAACTCAGGTTTGGATTTTTTATGTTCATTAAACTCCAGTCATGTTACTGAAACTCCTACAAGCTTGGCTGAATTGGAAAGCCAGTGAATCTCCTTCACCTGGAGACACACCAGAGGGAGGTGGTGGACAACTGCTGTGTTCCAGTGCAGCTTCACTGGAGACTACAAGGATTCAGCTTGTTCCTCATTATTTAAGACATATTAAGCTACAGAGGAAAAAGATCATCCCTCAAAATATACAGGCTCCCAAAGCTTCAGAAGAGTGTGCAAGTATATTTTTCACGTGCTTTTCCATTTATCGCATGCTCATGTCTATCTGCATTGTGTGCCTGGTCACCTCTCTTGCCCAAGATCCACTGTACGGTGCCGTCTCTCTGAACAGTTTCAGACAGCTGCCATTCCTTTAAATCAACCTGCCAGAGAAACATTTCCTCATTCTCTCTCCAAATGCAGACTCCCTTCCTCCCCACTAAATCATCCTGGCTTAAGGCCCAGAATGGGCAAGATTCAGTTCTGGACCAATGACAATTTTTCTTTACACATGAAAATGTGGCTGTGTTTAGCAATTTATTTCCCAACCACACAATGTTAGGAACAAGAGTTTTATATGCTGGTAGAAATCCTTCCTGCTTCCCAATACTCCCAAGTCCTAGAGGGTCTCTGGGTATCAGATTTCAAAATTTTGTCAGTTTTCTGAATAGAACAGTAAATTAAGTTATTTTGTAAGTTGGTTTGTATTTATTCAGTTTAATTTGCCTCTATTTCTGAGGCATGTGCTGTCAGGGAGAGGAAATGGGAGAGAATAAGAGCAGGGTAGGAGGAAGACAGGAACCTGACAAGACAAAGTTTCAGTAAGATGAGACAAGAGGCACGGGAAATGTGGCTTGGAAAAGAGCACAGGTGGAGAGACCTAGAAAACACTGTGTGTTATGGCTAGGAGAAGATGGAAATGGAAGTTGCTGTGCCTACTTGATATAATGAGAGAGAGTGCAGCCTAAAGTCTATAGCGCAATTTAAAAAAAAAAAAAAAGGTTCTTAGTTATGTTATCATCAACTTTGTGACTATGGGTCTTTCCTGAGGTTCAAAATAAAAAATAGTTTGTCAGTGATTCTCTTAGCCACTTCATCAACAATCACTTCTTAAAATCACACCCCTGGTATGAAGGAGTATGGGAATTACCACCTGATACCTTCAAGAAAACCCCAGATTTTACTCCCATACTCATGCTTCTAATTATAGGCTGCTTTGATGATGTCTCCAGCGTATTCTCTTCACTTCCCTGGAAAACCATCTATAAAGTGACCTTTTGCCGGTGCGTCTCTGGACTGCTCTTGGGTGATGGCTCCCTCTCAGCACCACCAATTTCAGTCAAATGTGGAGTCTGCTATATTTAAGCCACCTTCTGGCCAGAGTGTGTCAGGGAAAACCCCTATCTATAATCTTCTCAATGTACATAAAGAATACACAGTGACACATTCGATGACATGTCCCTCTTGTCATCCTCCTGGGGTGTCAGAAGGGCTAGTCTTCACCCAGAAAAGTGTTTGGGTAACTGCCTAGAAGAGCCACTATGTGTCTGGGGAATTTGCTGATAAAAGGTCATCAGGAAAGTCTCCTAGGAATCACTGCTTCCTCCTCCATTCACCCATTCATAGACAGCAAAAGCTTTCTGCCTGCCAAGCGCTTGCAGAGTCCAGGCTCTCTCACATGACTAGTAAATTCTCTGGGAAAAGTCCTTGTGCCATTTATAAGCTCCTTTCACTGGCTGCAACACATGCTTACAATAATCAAGTGATTCATTGGGGCACTGCAAATAACAACATTGGCAAACAGATGTCTTTATTTCCACTTTCTTCTGGGTGTTCTTCATCATAACAATCGTCACGTTCCTCTAGGTCTTTGATTTAATTAAGGACTATACAAAAACATTATATAAAGCAGTATAAAAACTTAATGCTAAGATGCAGCACTTCCTGCTGGTGACAGTGCTGTCTCTTTGGTCATGACGATGCATTTGTATGGGTACTTACTGAATTAGATTAAATCAACTAAAGATTGCCAAAAGAAACATTAAAGAAATAACATTACAATGCACTTTTGCAACCTAGGCTTATTAGAGTTACTCAATTTTGCATGCATGTAACTGTTTAGAAGATCTATACTGTAATTGTGTCAGGAGCAAAAGTCTTGAACTTTTCTTTTAACCTACGATGAGAAAAGCCACCTGGACAATGTGATGTTAGTTTCCAAAGTACAGAATTGAATGCAATGTAAACAAATCTAATTTTAAACTCTTGTAATATTCTTTCCAAATTTATAACTTTTATAAAATAAACCATGGCAACAGTGTTTATGTGACCATCCTTATATAAGCAATAGGGATCACTCTGGTGAATAAGATGATAGAGAGACAGCGAGCCAGCACTGGTGGGTTTTCCACACCTTTTGTATTAAAACTAAAATCTTAATTTTGCACCTTCCACGCAGATCATATTTTCTCAACAAAAAGCAAGGTGCTTCATTTGCTTATTTTCTACTGTTGAATTTCACTTGCTGCTTCTACCTGTTAAGCACATCTATTCCCAGATCATGTAATATTCAAAAAAAGAAAATGGTTTTAATGAAAGTTATCAAGGGCTTAGAATGAAAGCATGTAGTATGAGGCTTTCAGTAATGATGAGAATAAAAAAGATGAGCTCTCAAACTCTCTGTCTCTGTGCTTTTGGCAGCACCAGGCTTACAAAATTAACTCTTAACAGTTCAGTCAAAAACATACATGAATGTATTTGAGAAAGCTGGACTGGTGAAGAATAGATGAAATAGCAGCTTACTGTTAAAATCTGTATTTCACATTTCTCAGTCACTGAGGTTTTACTACAGGCTATATAGTTAGTTTTGATCTAAACTTTATCCCAACACACTAATCTAGAATATGAGTTTTTATAATCAAGGTAACTTCTATTTCAGCTCAAGGAAAAGCTTCATACAAGTCAATAAAAACCCCTAGTTTTATTGAAGTCAACAGTAAAACTTGAATTAATTTTCATGGCACTGTGTTTCACTTTTTGTGGCTTTGCCAAAAAACAGGGGTGGGGGGAGAGAGAGAGAGAGGTGGCTATTTTATGGAAAAAAAAAAATAGAAAAAAATTAAATTTCTTTCGCCCTATTCCATTTTGGAGGAAGAAGGGTCAGGGAAGCAATAAAGAGGAAAGATATTTGTCTTCTACTGCCCGTCAACATTTTTCTTTGAACAGACACTATTAGAGAAATAGGGGATTAGAGAAAGAATTTGAATTTAGATCAGAGGCAATTGTGTAGATGTCATGTTCACTGAAATGATCGCGGAGGAGCAACTGGGGCACAGCACCATGTCCTTCAAGAGCTGGACATCAATGAAGCAAGCTCATCCAAAGACCCTATTTTGACAAGTAAGACTAACTACTTTTCCCCTGTTTATTAGACTGTGGTTGCTGGGAAATTGACTGTGCTAGTCATTGCTGACAGTTAAAAAAAAAATCCTTATAGAGCATTCTGCCTTGAACACGATGATGTTACAGGGTCTGCTTTTCATCCGTGAATGAGTGAATGCATAAAGAGCATAATTTCCCAGGAAAGTATAAAGGCCACCACTAAACCATATGTACAAGATTTTACTCTCAGAAAACCTCCAAGATATTGTGTAATACCATACTGCAAGAGAAGCTACAGTATGCTTTTGTGTAAAACACTGTCATGACTGTTTCTTGATGTTTAGGCTGCGTTTTTCACTTGTTTGGATTTCTAGTTCCAAGGGCCAAACACTTTTAACATTTGTGCTTGGTTTTTTGATGTTGTTTTCTGTACTGTGATCCAAACTTGTTTTGCAGTCACCTACCCCTAAATAGTTTACTAGAAAACAGTTAAAGGGTAATACTTTATACAAGCCTTATGAACAGAGTAGAAAGGATAATACAACCCTATTCCAATGAGGCAGTGAGGTGGAAGAAGCTTAAGCTTCCTGCCATGTTTTTCTTGAATCAACATTAAACTAATGTACTATTATTGTTATGTTATGTTTTGTTGTTATGTTATTCATTCATTATTAATAAATATCAGAAAATATCATAAATATCAGAAAAGGATGTTAATGCAAATATAAGAAGTTGTTAAGTGCTTTGGGTGCATTTGCTCCTCAGCCACAAAAAGAAATGTAGACATATAGAAATTGTAGTCCTAATGCAAAACCAAGATAACATGCCTGATAACACATTTGCAACATTTCTGTGCTTGAATATTTGCTGTAAATTTTGCTTAAGTCAGAAACTGCTATTTCCTCATGTACCCACCATTTTGCATTTCATACTTCCTAGGAAAAACACATGCAGAAAAAGGCAGCTTTTAAAAAGATTCCCAGGAAGGCAATGGCTCTGCAGTCCCAGCCCTCATTCTTTGCATTTATTCTGTGTTATACAAAAGCTAGATAGGCGAGAGGCATCTCACAAGGGAAAGAAATGCATTAGGGTTTTCCATAGAGATTTGCTCTCATGAGACTGCAGGCATAGGAAGCTGCACATACAGTCTGGTTGCCCAGAAGATCTGACAACAGTAGAAGTAAGGACCTCTAAGACGACTGAAGTACAGCGTAGTGAAGATGGCGTTGATCATGAGACCAAACTGCTCCACAGATGACGAAGTGCCAAACTCATAAACATGAATTTCAGCCTCTAATACCTGTACATCATCATGACCCTTAAGTATATACAGTGAAGAGAGCCCAGGATATGCATTCCCCCTCTCATAAAGAAGATTTCATTTGAACCAATTCTAAATGTTGTGGAAATATGAACATTTCAACACACTTATTATTTGATTACTATTCACAACAATTAGGAGGAGAGAAAACAACATCACATACACTGTTTGTTGTTTGACTGAAACTAGAGTCTTCAGACGAGGTCTGAGATTCAGGAACTCTGACTAAGATCACCCTAAAAGGTAGGGGGATTATTAGTTCTTAAAAGGAATGACACAAGAGAGTTTTCAATCCACAATTTCACATTAGGGAGTTTTGCTACATTATAATTGCTGTATACAACATTCCAAAGGTATAGACAAAGTCTGAAAAGAGCACAGTTGTCCAAACTTTGCTTTTCTGCCCAAATTAAACACCTGTGGCATTCAAGGTTCAAGTGAAAATTAAGAAGGTAAAAGCCCTAAGTCATAGATTCAAATTGACATTCTGTGGCAAGAGTCAGTGAGACATCAATCCTCATAGTGGCTCTATTGCCATTTTAACATTAACCTTATCAGGAAAAGTGATGCCTTTTATATGATGGGTTTTTTTGACGCGAGCAGCTCACCAAGTTTCAGGACTCCTTGTGTTGCTTACAAATGAAAAGAGAAGTTGATTATGTCTCAGGCAGCTTAGGAGCAATCACAGCTATTCACAAACAGTAAACAAAGTCTTGATTTTCTGAATGCAACAATAATCAAACAATAGCACAGAGCTTCTTTGCTTCAGCTTTAAGGCCCTTTCATTCAAAAGCTCTTCATGCTTCCTCAGTAAGTGACTGCTTCAGTGCTTGTTCAGTCATGGGCTACATTTCTGCTCCTTCTCTGTGCTTTATTCTGTGGTGCTTTTTACACATGCAGGCTTCTAACTAAAATTCTACTCAATCAAGTCCTGCTCCCAGCTAGTTTAAACTCTAGTGTTTCCTCACATCTGTTTTTGGTTGGGACAGTGATACATGCTTGCATTTTTATCTGGAGCCTGTTCTCACCTAAGCAACCTATTTGTCTCTTATGGACAGCTTAGGTGGAGGACAGGTTTTACTCATCGATCTCAGTGTACCCATCAGTCTATCTCTGAATTTCATGCTTTTGTAGCACCCGGCACAAGACTGTGGGTCTAACTGGGGCCTTTGGAGCCTAACAAAATATAGCATTAAATTATGAAGAGTTATAATTAGTGTGATATATCTGGGTTTGCAGCAGTGCAGGTTGTGAGCCACGCAGACAGCTTGCAATGTTTCATGTTCACAAGGACGGGCGCAGTCTGTGTGATCCCACCTGTGTTTCAGCTCCAGCCCTGAATCCCCAGAGCTGCATCCACATGGAGATGACCCAGCATGAATCCTCTGCTCATCCCAGCACGGCCTGTTTGCCTGGGCTCAACATCCCAACAGCACGGCTTCAGAGCACCTACGCCAGCATCTGACCAGGCTTGCAGTGCTGGTTCATCCAAACATGCAACCACTTGCACCCAGCTGAGCAGTGAGATAACCCAGTGCAGACCTAGCAGTGATCCACTTGTGGCTTTTCATGTCATAGAGTTGCAGTGGACAGGCCAGTCTCAGAAACAGCAGGAGAACATAAAATCTGTTTTTGTATCAGCAAAGAAGATGACGATCAAATGCCAACCCCTTCTGAAAAGTCAATCTGATTGTTTGCTCTTTGGGGTGGAAGGTTTTGTTTTGTGTAATCTTTGGCAAGAAGAAGAGGGAACAAGGGAAAAAAAAAAGGCAGCAAGTTTCTTCAGCTGCAATTTGTGACTCACTGAAAAGTGATTGGTTTTGGCTTGCTGACAGCTGCTGCCTGCTGGCAGTTGTGGGCTTACACGGGTTTAATTTCTATGCTTCACTTTTTTTGCAAAGCAAATATAAATAAATTGGAGAGCTTGACATGAGTGAACTCAACATGCGCATTTTCTCCTGTTGGGATACTGAATTTTCTTTGACTTTGGAATGGGGGAAGAAGGAACTGGACACAATAGATGAAGAACAGTGAGGAGAAACAAGGCTGTTTGCTTGAAGAATTAGGGAAGGATAAAAACATAAAAAGACTTCCATCTGCCTGTCACACATGAGGGTTACTGCTGACAAATGGGAGTAGAAGGAAGCACACTAAGTATAGCATTAAACCTATCATTTCATTTACCTTTTTGGTCAATGTGACAAAACCAAAAAGGCAGGGAGAATAATGAAGTATAATAATGAGGACTACAGTATGTTATTCTTATTATTACTTTTAGAAAATATTGGGTTGACTCCTCCAATTCTCTGAGTTCAGTTTGCTCTCTTTTAGTACACGGTTATCTATTATGTATTACATTTTGAGTATAGAGCAGCTGGATGTTGTTCCACAGGATTTCTCCCTGCGTATTGAGAAGTTCTGCTGTTGCAAAGCCTCCTACAGCCAATGCTTCCTCTCCTGGACCTGCATTGCTTGGCCTGAGGTCAGCCATGGGGTGAAAAGACAAGAAGGTGAGGAAGTGCATGTTGGACTCAGGCTTATCTGTGAACAATTTCCCAGGGGAATCCTGTTGCTGAGGGAGTTTGGCGAGGCAGGAACCAGTGCTGATCCTCTGCATCTGCAGCCAGACAGTGGATGTCACAGGAGCAAACTGAAACACGTTTGGAAAATTCTTTGGAAATTAGCCATATTCAGGGAATAAAGGGTGATTTGTAGCTGGGATTTCATATGTGAAAAAAAAATCCACCAGTCAACTCTCAGATTAGGTTTGTCTTCCCAGAAAAGCAGGGTTTATCACACTAAAGGAGTACAGATCTCCCACAGAAAAGGAACACTACACTATGCTGGAGTGTGTTATATTTTTATTTTAGGTGTTGGTCAGCTTTATTATCCATGCCCTTGAAATTGATATAAAACTGGTAATTCTAAACAGGTGTGGATTACAGTACTGTTGTGCCTCATGAGCATTTTTGTTCCCTTAGTAAAGCAGTACTAAAATCATGTCTTCTAATCCACTGCTCTTGGAGTTGCTTTCCCACACTTAACGGGTCATCTGTACATGTTCTCTTGGGCTTCTTTTTGGTCTTCATCTTTCTCTGCCTCTTTTGACTATTTTTCCCTCCAGCTTAACTTGGAAACATTCAGCCTTTTAGGCAGACTATTTTTTTTTTAAATCCCACATTTGATTTCCTGCAAAAACTTACAGTAATTTATTTCTGAAAAAAAGACCCATAGAAACATTAAAAAAAAAATGAGGATTTACATTACTGGAATGCAACTTACACATTAGACATATGGCAGATTTGATTCCCCAAAGAATGCACAGGGTGTATGTATGAAGTTATTTTTAAGTACTGCCAACTCTGAACATGAAAAGTCAATAAATTTGATGCTGTTAGAGACAAAGATTATCTTTAAAATTTTTGTCCTTCCCGATGAAGGTAGCAGAAGACTCTCATTTCTTCCTGAAGGTATATCTAAATGCTTGGGTTCTGCTAGTTTTGTTTGCACGCAGTCTAAATTACAATGGTTGCTCATTAGTTGCATTAAAGTGTAAAGATCATGATTACCTCAATTTACCAGGAGGGGAAAAAAGCTTTTTGGGAAGAAAAAAAAACAGCCCAGTGTTTCAACTCTTTCTCAATCTTCTGCCACTATGAAAAGATAATCTCTGCTTATTTTTTCAGCAAATGTCAACCATGTCATCTCTGTTTATAGATTAATGGATTTCAGTCACGAAATGTTTATTTTAAACCTCTGTTAGTGGACGAATTTTTCTTTTGGTAGTCTGGTGCAAAGAAATATTGTCCCCATTACTATTCTGAAAGAAGGGAAGAGGAAAAAATTGTAAAGGATTGCGACTGGATTGCAGCTTTGGGTGCTATCCAAGTTGGCTTTTGTGGATTTGTAAGATTGCATTATACCCCATTGTGGGAAAGGTAATGTGCATGAGGTAAAATATACATATGACTACTTTCAACACTAAACAGTTGAAAATAATGAAGAGTGCAACTGAAGAGTGGAGCAGTGTGACACAGATATATTTGGTGAATTATTTTCCAAAAAATGTACTTAGGGATAAATTTTTAAACACTGCAAAAAGTGCAAATGAATAGAAATTGCTTCATATAGGCAAGTATAAATACATGTCTCCAGAGCAAATGTGTTCAGTGAAGAACTAATGAAAATGAACAGGATATGAAGGTAAAAATAACATGTTCAAGTCAGATTAATGAGGATCACTTCAATATATCTACATACAAAGAAATATAATATAAATTAGAATGAGTAATATTAAAATAAGCAGCAAATGTGATCTAACACTAAAGAAGGGGTCTCACTCAAAGATTCCTTCATTTTAATCTTTATTCTCTCCATTTACTGTTGTGGGTCAAAGAACAGACTCCTTTAACTCCTCCCCGCATCAGTTTTCCAAAGTGATATAAAACAGTAAAAGTGAAGGCTTGTTCACCTTCACTGTTCCCCACTCTTCACTCTTGCTCACTGCTCTACCCAAACACAGACTGAAGTGTGTTGTTGCATGTGTGTAACCTCACAGATGAAATTTTATCTCCATTTGAGATCACTGCCAAAACTCCTACTAATTTTTCAATCGATTCTGTCTTCTACAGTCCATAAGCAGAATGACAGCTAGCACCACCATCTGCATCTCTTACTCTTTTTGTTTTCTCTCCTTCTTTCCCATCATTCAACACTTTACACTATTCTAAGCTTTACAGTTAAGTGAAGCTGGAAGTTAAAGCCCTTCAGGGACTGCCTACTGCCTGCCTTGCCTGTGCCAGATCTCTGGAGAACTTTTTTTTTTGTTAATACCACTGATGGTCCAGTCCCTCTGCAAGGATGTGGCCATTACTAGGCAAGGCAAGGGACTTAACAGAAACAGCAGCCTCTGTTGTGAAAACAAACCATCCATCCCCTTGTGAAAACAAACCCAGTGAGCTCGTCTCCCCAGGGCTGACATTTTATCCATATCCTTGGGACAGTAGGATTCAGTTTTACCTACCCTCCTGCTAAGAAGCCTTGAGTAGGCTTTTCGTCTGGCTGTCGTTCAGTGCCCAGGCTTGCTGGGGAGACATTTAGACAGCAGTTACTGTTCAGCTTAAAGCCTGCTGAAGTCAATAGAAATGAAAACTTTTCCTAAATTGAGGTTTGGTTTTAGCTTGTTATGTTGAGTATGTGACATAATTTAATCTTCTATTATTAAAAACTAAACTGCAAAATAATAGATTTTAAAATAATTATGTGGCTTAGCAATTTCTGATTGAGAATTAGTGTCACGCTATTGCCAGCACTTGCAAATTATTCAAAGTTTCAAGACATTTTGTGTTCTTCCCCAAGAAAATGTGGAGTTGAGTAATTAATCACAACAAAGATTTAAATGCACTTAGAGTTATAGATGTTTTCATAAGATCTCTTTAACAAGTAAATTTAATCCAACATATTTTAACAAATGCATTATCTTTCTTTTTTAAAGACATAATTAGTAACATTTAAATAATTTTTCTTTGACCAAATCTATTTCAAAATAATTATTGATTTGGAGAAAGTGAAACTTTTCATAACACAGGCTTAATTCTGAGCCTATCTTTCTTTTTGATTTTCCATTAAAAATTTCCTGTCTTAAAATGTAAGACACTTTTGAGTTAAAATTATAAATAAATTATAATATTTAGAACTTTTGTGTTACTCAAAGAAAAATCTCATCATTCTGAGACAAGACTTAAATGACAGAAGTGGAAATTTTAGGCTTGATTCAAGGTGGGAAATAAGAACCTGTTCTTCAGTCTTATTCAGTTACAATGTTTGTAAATCTATGGGAGAAATCAAAAGGAAATGTGGGATACTCTAGCTGGTCCAGTCAAAGCTGAAAGAAAATGCTAAATAAGCCATAGAGCTTCTAGAGTTACTTCCGTGAAACATGATGGAGGTTTTTGCACAGGTAAAAGGTGTGGTAGTATTGCTGACAGGTAATATAGCAGAGCAGAACGGGTTATTTTATCAGGAAGATTTCTATGTAAAAATATCTCTGTTCTTCCTTCTTCATGAACTCCCCATCAGCCAAAGGAATCAAACTAATGAGTCTATGCTGAGAAGTTATTGAGAAAGCAGTATAGCATATTATTATCCTCAGTAATTTTTGGTGATGCAGTGTTTCCCATGAAAACTCTTTGTGGAGTCCAATTTAACAATGTGTTATATTTAAAAAACTTTCATTACATTATGAAGCAGTGTGGGAACTGCAAAATACCAGATTTCTAGATTTATGAAAAGAAATTAACTGAGCCAGGTTACATGTATAGAATGAGAAGGTAAATGGCATCGTTTCAGGCATTCTGCCCAGTGCGGTTCATAATTACTTGAACATTAATGCACTTGGAAGGGCAGAAATAGCTGAACTTCAACTTGTCCAAGTAAATTTCTTATAATAGCAATAACAGATTTGATATGAACTAGATGATCTCTTGAGATTCCCTAATCCTGATTTAAAGCTAGGTGCTTATAGGAAATGAAGTTTATTCAGCCATGCTGACTGGCTGGGTGTCAGTCTCAGCCTATAATTTCTGAACAACTGGCCTATTTCATGTGGGAAGATGTTACTCTCAAATGTGTTAAGTTCCTGAAAATATTGTGAAAATTCACAGCTGAGTGAAGGAGAGAAATGCAAATTAATGCCAGAGTGCAGGTAAAACTCGGACATCAGCTACAGTCAAGTACTTCTGCAGTGGCTGGGGACTCAAACTTGGTGGCTGAGCTGGGAGGGGGACCCAGACCGCCAAATGGTGGCCAGGGATCAGGGAGGGAAAACTTGGAGAGTGCTCGTGGAGTCAGGGTGTTCGAAAGGGGCTGCAGGGTGAGCGGGCAGTAGTTCCCAGGAGCAGCACACTGAGACCAGGACCAGAGCAAAAGTGAGGCCAGAGGGATGCTGAAAAGGTCCTTCAAAGCAGGCAAGTATCTCAGGGTCCCAAGGGGAGGAGCTGTGTCTCCAAGGCAGAGGCTGAAATTGTCCCTGGAGTGAAAAGATTCTGGAAAGACATGGACTGTGTGGGATATTCCCTGGGCACCAGTATGTTTTGAAGCATCTCCCTCAGAGCTTCTCAAAAAAAGTATTTGAACCTGAATACTCCAAAACAAGGGAAGCACTACGGAAAGATAATGAATGGAAACAGTCCAGTAAAAATAGCTAAAAATGATAAGGAGAGGTACAAAATTGGGCATGAGATAAATTATTACAAATTGCTATCTGGTACCAGTGGATCTGTCCTTACACATGAGTCAAGACCTGCCAAAGCTTGCGATCAGATGGCAGAGCTTTGATGTTTATTTAATATGTTGACATTGTTAATGTAAAATTAACAAATGTGCAAAAACACTCTTATGACAGTTCTGACTCCCTTTATTTGTACAAAAAGTGACTTTTGTAGACTGGTCTCAAGAATCCATATCTTTACTTAATGATTTAACATAGACAAATTACTGGTCCAAGTCATGATATGTACTGCCTATGTGTCCTGTGGCATGAGTGCTTCTGACGAAGCACTTTTTTTCCTGTTGAAACTTGTTTTGTTGTATTTTGCATTAAAAGATTATTCCCCAAATTATTCCGAGAAAAACAAATGACAAGCTTGGCTTTTCAGTCAAAAAATATTTTGTATTTCAATGTTTAATTAGATGAAATTTTAAAAATGCATTTTTTCAAACTCCCTCAAAAAATCAGTGTGCTTTGATTGACCAAAAGTGAGGGTTTGGTTTACTTAGCATGCTTCTAAAAAAATGGGGGAAAATTCACTTTGGTTCATATCAAAACATTTTTCCCAAGTTCATTTGATCTGCAGGCGCACTATTTAAATCATTGGTGTCTTCAGTGCTAGACCAAAACTCATCACAGGGCACTTCATCCCCCAAACACATTAACATCTTAAATGTGAAAGTGCTTATGGATCATTATGATCTTTTTCTCTGACCTGCGTGACACAGACCTGCCTCCTCAAGTGTTGTTGGTCAGGACTGGGTTTGGGGATGCCAGTGCTGCTGCCTGGGAAGGAGTCTGGCTCACTGCAGAGTTGCCATAGTGGCAGAGCAGAATTACCTCCGAATGAGCACAATTTAATGCTTGTTTCTCTATTTCAAGCCCAAAGCATAGGAATTTCTATATATTCAAATGCTTATCCATAATTTTTTGTTTAATAAAAGAGATTTCTTCTCCCTCAAAACTGTTTTTGCTTATTTTACCATCATAGTTAAAACTGCACAAACATTAAGAATCAGGCCTGAGATGTATGTGCTTTCCTAGCCTGGCAGGTCCATCAAGACATGGGCCTACAGACCTGCCTCTCTGCTTTAGACATCAATTCTTTTGCAACCTGTACAACACTTTACCTGTGACTTAAGTTTGTGCTAGACTAGCCCTAAAGGAACTAAAACGTTTTGCTTTGTCCCTATTAAGAAGCATAGCAGTATGACCCCATTCTCAGCATTAAGAGGTTAGTGAGTATTGGAGAGGCTGTCAGACACCTCAGATAATCTGGACGCAATGGCATTTTAATGCAAGCAGCAGTGATGTGTTTTTCTGCCTGTGACAAGAACTAGAGTGAACAAGTGAGTTACGTGACTCACTTTGAACAGTCACTCTAAGGGAAATATGAGAAGCAATCAACCAAATATCAAGCATTTCTACTCAAGAGCTCTACAGGTTTTTTTCAATCAATCAAAATAAATATATTAAATGAATATTGTGTATTCTGCCTTGAAACATTTCAGTAAAAATACACCCCACATACAAGAATACCTGAATCTGTACTGAAAAAACCCTAGGGATCTGAAGTACGAAGCAAAAAAACAGAAAGAAAAGGCACTGCATAAGGTATAAAGCTGAAAATCAGCCTATTTGAGACTGAGAGAACTCAAACCTACCTGAACTCAGGTCTCCCTACCCCTGCTTGCATACCCTGAGCACTCGTTTCCCTCTCTCCTACTGATCTCGTGTATCTCTTGTTGCTTGCTGCAATAAAACCATTTAACCTTGCCTTTCGTCTCATGGCTAGAGCACTCCCCAGGGAAGGGGCTGGATTGATGATTGATGCCCTCCAGTGTGTTTTCTGACCACTAGCACACAGGACTTTGGGGTTTCCCCGCTGTGACCCCCTCACTCTTTCCAGGACCAGTGCAGAGCCCTGCACGTGCTTTCAGGCTTCACACTAGAAAGCCTAAAAAAATGACAGATTGAATTGCTTAACTTATAGGTGCCTATGTCCATTATTGACTCTAGGCATAGCTGCCTGAAAAAAGTCACAATAGTTAACCTTAATAAATGCTTGAAACATGCAGTGAAACCACATAGTTTTTTGCAATAAAATAAAAATGGTAAAAGCCTTATTCCCCTTTGCAAGCAGACCCAGAGAGTCAGTGAATATTTATAACTAAAGAGCAAATATTCTTCTTGTCACCCTTCACATCTGCCATTTACAAGGAATGATTACCTAGGAGATTTTTTAATTAACCTAAACATTTCATTTAATGGCCAACGAATTCACCTTGTGCATTACAGTTTTCTCTAGACATCACATATATGAAGAGTAGTGGTAGCTGCTACAATTCAGGAAAAAGATGAGATTATAGAAACTAAAACCTGCCATATGAAATTAATGCTATTCATAATCTTTTTTTAAAATTAATATTAATGTGCAGCCTCCTGGATACACTATACAGATTTTTCAGTCAGGGGACATTTGGTTCCATATGTAATTTTTAATATTTTTATGAATCTTTAAATCTTGTGACACCTTTTGCTTTTTACTTTCGAATGATGTATTTATACAGGTAAAGCCAGAGAAATGGCTTTGCATTTTCTATAGTTGTGCGTACTTTAAGCCTGATGGATATTCTGAGGTAGCTTTCTGCTATACCTCTGTTAATGGCCTATTGATCCCTACAGTTATAAATACCAACAGCACACTCATTTAGCAGGAATGCAGTTCAGCTAGAAAAATTTAAATGGTATAAATGATCCATCTGGAAATGACAGTCTTCTTGCCAGAACACCATTTGGGATCCATTCTATCCAGCCTGGCCCAAGTCACTGACACTATAAAAAAAGTCTAAGGAGTGTATTCATTTTAACATGTTATATATTATGCCACCAAATTAGTCACAGTATCATTCATCTACAAACACATAATTGAGAACCATGAAGCGTAACTGTACCATGGACCAGCTGGGTGGCTGAGGAATCTTTCCACAGAGTGAGAATAGCTATAATCCAGCATTCAAGGCAGTCTGCCCAACTCCGATTGAGGACTCACACCTGGGTTCTCCAAACCTTAAGTGTGCCAGCTGCCCCTGATAATCTCTGTCTGTTCTCGTGCAGAAGTGTTCGTATATGTTTAATGGTTATAAAATGTTTGCAGGATCCTACAATAAGGGGTACTGAGAGACATAATCTGGCACTGCTATAATATATATTGCTGTTATGGGTACCTGTGAAGTCTAATTCTACTTTCTCCTTCAGTCAGGTTTTGATTTTGTTGCAATGTATCATGAGGTATGTTAAAATTTAGACCCAACCCCAGTGTACCTTTTTGAAGTTAACTTTGAAACGTTTAATTAATAAAAGCTGAATGATTTGCCGCATGAGAGTCACAACCGCAAAGTTAAGCCAGTTTGTTAGGTCACTTTACAAGGGCTTGATGGCTAACTAGAAATTTGGGAGCTCCCAGACAATCATTCATGAAGCCTTTTAAACAGTCTCTCACATCTGCTCAAAAGTTGTCTGAAATGAAAATGTGCTCCCATTAACATGCCCATCATGAAAGATGAAGCTTTTTGTTAAAACTCTGTGTTGATGGAAGAACAGGTATTTTTAGAATAATGCTGGCCCTGCTTTCCAAACCTCACTCTGGGAGCACAACTGGCTGCAGTCAATCTTTGTTCTGCATGGGATGAGAAAGCTTCTGTAGGGCAGCAATTTTGAGGATTGTTAGAGGTATTCCTTCTAAAAGTGACGTTAAAGATTCCTTAGAAACAACGTAGGTGAAAGCATGGGTTCTGGGGAAAAAGATTCAGGAAAAGATTCAAGGATCCAGTGGGCACACGCAGAAGCCCCTAAGCTGGAGCCGTAACCTTTTTGCAGCCATCATGCAGTCTTCATGCGACAGTCAATAGGTGGGTGATTCCTGTTTCCCAGTGACCACCAGGCAACTCTTACTGAGGCCCACATGTCAAGAGTGCAAACAGCTTTCCCTGAGAGCTGGGGAATGAAATTATTGTCCTCCAGTGAGCTCTTGCTCACTGACTCCTTTTCAGTTCAACAACCGGCAATATGTGAGGGGGCATGAATTAAGCAATAGATGTCTCTTCTATGTGAAGGTGGAACTAACGCTGTAGCAAAAAATTTTGCAAAGAACTAGAGTTAGAAAGAGAGCTGGAGTGACTTTTTGAGGTTGCTAAGACACTACAGTCCTCACTTTACTTTGTGATTAGACACAGGTTTGGGCTATCTCATGAGCTCTAATAATGTTTTGCAGTGCAATCAAGCAGAGGAAAAAAGCCGTGCCCTCCCAACTACCTACAGGAATTCTTTATGCTCATTCTATTTTAACACAGCAGGTTGCTGCTTCACTGTTTTATTTCTGTGCTAAGCTGTTGACAAATCGAAAATATGAGATGTGTTTGGGAAGGAAAGTTTCTGTGATGAAAATACTGTTTGTTTTATTTCAAAGATAAAATTGAAACCAAACTTAGAAACATTCTGTGATTTTTTAGTACTACAAAAGGTACTGCAGAATTACTATAATTTTCTTTCCAGATACTTTCCTTCCTCCTTTTCCATGTAGGACACATAGCTGTAAGGCATCTATAACTTTAAAAGGTAAATCCTTTTGGTATATTCTGAAGAGATCAAAGTTATAGAGAAAGCTTCAGTACTTTGCAAAGACTTTATGCCCATGGGACTAAATAATCTTAAAGCAATTTCTCTGCAAAACCATATGCATAGTTAATCTCTGTTCAGGATAGTTCACAGTCCATAGAAATAGCAACACAGACACCTTAATCTGACAAAACATATAAATTCTTTTGTGCAAGCTCAGGAACATGTTTTATGGTGAAATCTGTATATGTAGCTTTAACGCAGAAAGGAAAATTAAGCTAGCTAGTAGGCAGAAAAGTGTTGGGGAGGGCTGGAGTCAATGACAAAGAGGTTTCCTCTTGCTTGAAAGCAAAGAAAGGAAGGATCGAGACACTGGCAGGAAGTGAGCAAGTATTTGGGCTATGATTATTAACACAGTCATTACAAAATACCTTCAGCATTTTTGACAGGATGAAACCTCTCCTTTCCCATGCAACCACCTTCTGTAATTCTTTGGGTTAGGTTTTGAATATGAACTTGCCCAGCAAGAGACTGTCTTGTGTCACTGAAGTGAATGGCAAAACTCCAGAAATTACTTGAAAAGGAGCAAGAGTAAACCCAGGAAAATGAAAACTTGATGTGAAATTTAGTTCCAATAAGAAGTTTCTATGGTATTTAAGCGTGATTCACCTGCTTTGAATTAATAATTCTGTTTATTTTGATTAGTTACACATTCATTCAATATTCCTATATCGTCACATTATATGATATGGAAGCTGCTTGGAGATAGCTCTTCTTGAAATCGGACCATCATATGAATTACATGTACAAACTTTCCTCAGCTACTTGGGGTTTATCTCAACTTCCCTGAAAACAGGGGTATTCACAATACTTTTTTTCTTAAAAAATATAGAGAAAAAGTGCATAAGTAAGTGAGAGCACAAAATTAACGTTTGCTATGCATTAAGGAACATGATCCAGCCATTCATCATGCTTCTATTTGCTTTTCAGATCACTTCCTCTTCCTGACTCTCTTTGCAGAAATTAACACCACGATTTTTGTTAGGCATCCAAACTGTTCAGGTGAGAACATTCCAATGAAAAGAAGCAAAATACACATTTGCCTTTGAGCAAGCAAATGATACCAAATGTCAAATCCAATTAGAACCATTATGGCCAGTAGTTAGCAAGATATGAAAAATGCTAGTAGGATGAAATAATATTTTCTAAACAATTCTTTATAAAGCCTGTAAATCTCCATATACATTGAGAATCACAAATAAAAATTATCTGTAAAAAATGCACATTTTTATTCAGCAAATTTATTTAATATGCTTTAAATCTAATTTAAACCAATGGAGCTATTGTTTCTTAGTATACGCATGCCATGCCAAATTGGGACTTCCAACAGTTCTGTGCTTGAAGGGTCTGGCTGAATCCCTTTCTGAAGTGAAATGCCTTACCCAAATACTCTTTTCAAGAAAGTGAGATTAAATAAAAAAGCAATATGATTGTCAAACTACTTATACCAAGTATTTAGCTACAGAAAACAGAAATGAAAGAGGAGTTAGATTCAGATTTAAAACATTGATTCAGCAATACAAATATTTAACTTTCATGCCTTTGCTGCTGAACAGACTTTGCAATGTCGAATTACCGGCTGAGGTTTGTAATGCAAAGCATAGGTATGATTAGTGTCTAAACAGGGAGCTGCTAGTGGGAAAATTAGGAAAAAAAAAGGACCCAAAGAAAGGAGCAGCTCAGGTGTGAGTAGACCGAAGACCGTGAGAAGGGAATTCTGTCTCTCTCCTTGGCTGTGGATTCAGATGCTCACCGCCTGCATGGCACACTCACATTCAATATACGCCCTATTCCTCAGGTTCATTAAGGCACCACAGGGCTCTGAGACCTGTACAGAAAAGTCTCAGACTACACTGTTGAAGATGTCTCACCCGGCACAAGAGAATTGAATGCTGCTGGGAGCAGCAAGAACTAAAGGCAAGTCTCTTTAGAGAAAGAGATTTTGGCGTTCAACCATTCAGACTTCTCCCTAGTGCAAGGAATGTTTAAGGGTTCCTGCAAAGAGGAGCAGCACCAAAAGGACTCCAACACCGAAAGTGAAATTGTGGGATATCCTCAGTGGATAAGTGCGCTCCTGACAGGTGAGAATGTGAGTTTCCTTTAGGAAAGACATATGTTGTTAGGCAGATGAGTAAAGGAAGGAGAAAGCCCTATTACCTTTTTTCTCTCTTTTTGTAAGGAGTGCTTTAGATATCTTGTTTTATGTCTCTGCATGTGAGTAGGGAATGCCACATACATGAATCCTGTTGCAGAGGTGTGGGGTAAGGGCTGAGTTTCTCTGCACTGTGGAGGCTGAGGATGTCCTTCCTATTGCCGTGGCAAGGTGCTGCCCTGGGAAAGGCTCCTGCCTCCTGGAGGTAGAACCCCTTGGGTGTGTGTACCTGGGGAGGAGACGGATGCCTGTGCCGCTTGGCAAATGGTGCCTGGCATAAGTGATGAAAGGCTGTGGGAGGTTTTTTCCTTCTTTTAATTTGGTTTTAAATATTTAATATTTATTAGGAAGAAACCAGTTTTAAGGATGTTATTCAGCAAATTAGCTATGTTTTGATTCAAGACCGGGAGTGATTTCTCTGTACCTCTGATGACTGACCCCACATATAAGCACTTCCTCTGTGGCAAGGAGGAAGCGTTTTAAATGGACGCATGGTCACAGGGATGTGTTACATGTCAAGTCAATTTATATTGGGAGCCAATAGATTGAAAGGAAGCATGATGCTGTTTCACAGTTTGTTCCTTCTTTATGAAACTTTGCTTTAAAATTATTAGGCAAAGGAGACCAGATGTCTTGGCTTTACCAAGGCAACCGTTTTTTTAAGACTCTGTTTTAGTGTTTCAACAATTTTTACTGCAGTGCTAAAATGGCTTTTTTTTTTTTTTCTGCTATTAAGCAACTCCCACCCTGAAGTACCATCTGCTGAGAAATGTTGAATGTCTTTTCCATTTCTCAGTACTTAAATGTATTTATATAAAGGAAAAGAAATCATGGTATGTATATGTCTCTGTGTGAGAAGGCATGTGGAAAACTGCATGAGAGAAAGGAGATATGCTGTGGTATGCCTGTAGGAAGTAATTAATGGTAAATACTCCATGACGAACTTTAACCTTGACTGGACCAGTCTGAACAGTAAAATATATCAACACAGAATAATTTATTTGACATCTGATTGATTTTTGTATCACTTGGTAAATATCACTTAACTATTTATATAACCGGTTTAAGAGACACTGAACTACTTGGAAAGACAGGAAAAATATTAGAAAGTACATTATTGGTAAATGTTATTTAGTCTGTCTACCAATTATATTTGTGAAGGCATTACTGGTACTAACTAATGAATACAATCAATAAATGAAATTTCAAGAGAGGATGATGACTCTTTCTCAGCTAAGACACAATTTCATATATTCTTCTTTGAGGAATTTTTCCATGTTTTCTTACTTTTTCAAAACTCCAAAGTTCTTAAATTTTATTCTTTGCATTATTACTTGCCAGCATGTGTGATATCACAAATGTTCAAAATCAACTTTAAAATATTTTTTTTTCTAAATTTCAGCAGCCCCAAACAAGTAACAACAGCACATTTATCCATCTGGCTCAGTAAGGAATTTAAAGTTGTACCGTATTGTGCAGACATAAAATATGATTACTCATGGAGACTGAGGATCTGTTCACACAAAGAATCAGTGAAAAGAGAACAAGATTCTCACTTCTATCAATTTATTTCATGGCACCCGGCAAATCCTTTAGTCCAAAATTTTCATTTTTGATGATTAAACACATAAATTAAGAGCATTAAAAAAATTAAAAGGAAACTTACTAAACATACATAACCTTTGCTGAATTCTCAGAAATTGCTATTTGCTTATCTGCTTTGATTCTGCTGCTGAAGTTCATCTGCTCCACGTATAACAAAGTCCAAAAATATTGTCTCAATACTTTTACCACTGCTTTTCCATATAAGTGTATCTCTGCACCAGCACACTGTATCTTTCTAATTTTAATGAATTTGTCTTCTAGGTACTAGTAAGAGTTAACAAACATAAACATTTTTAAAATATAGATATACAAAAACGTGTCTGTACCAATAATGTTTTATAAATATTCAGATACAGTTTTGCTAAAGCTTTCCCAAATGAAAAATGACAATCAAAATACGAATTTTATATAGAAATTAGAAAGGAAATATCCATGTTGGGCAAGTGTTGATGTACTTAGACTCACAGCTTGATACATTAGCCAGGAAAGTTTTCTACCATAAGTTAGCTAATATTTTTATGCGAGAACACAATAGACATCTGACAGTTTATTCTGAATAGTGTCCTTACAATGATGAATATCAAATGAATTAACATTAAAACATAAAATAAAATGAACACTTTCTCATATGAAGTGGAAAGTAAGCAAGTTGGTATTTCATCTGTTTTCCTCTAGTATGATATTATTCTTCTTTCCGTTTATAATATGGCTCTAACCAGTGGTTACAAAATGGCTCTAAAGGGATAAAGGTTATAGTTACAAGTGCCAATTGAACTGGTTTAATGGATTTTTTTTTTGCAATACATTTGTAAAACACACAGAGGCAATTCATTCCCTGATAAGCGGGACTGCTGGGAAGTAGTTGGTTTTGATCAAATGCAGGTGCGGGTTTGTATGTATTACCCTTTGAATCCTTTCTATACTAACCAGTGGAGTGGAAGCGCTCTATTAGTAGAATGATTTGAAAGGTCTCTGATAACATTTAGTATTTCTAAAAATTGTGGTTGAACTTACTGTCTTCATTGCTAAGTGAAAACTGTAACATTTAAATCGAGGCTTAAGTTCAACTTCTTTCTGTGCCATTTGCTCTCCAGTAATGCTGGGCTAGATGGACTTTGTAGTCCCTTTTGGATGTAATTAATGCCCAGGTTCATTGCTCGGGAAGAGCCAGGCACTGCTTGCCTCTCGCACTGCGCCAGCTGCAGGGAGGTGGACACCTGGATGGGGCTGAAAGCAATTGGCAAAGCCTAAAAAAGACAGTTAGGTACAAGGGCTGCTGTGGAGACAAAGGGACATCACAAGTGACAGAGACACATTTCAGAGATGATCAGCAACACAACCGGGTCCACTGCTTCCCCATCTCCTGCAGACTGCTCTAAACAAATGCTATATTCAAAATCAAATACACTGTGGTTCCCCCACTGCACCTCCCACTACTCACTCCAATCTGAAATAAAACACAAGCTGACTCAAGATGCATTTTGCTATCCCCGAATAATGTATTTATTTACCAGCTGCTAACGTTGAGAAAGGTGAAAGTCAAAGACTGGTACAGCTCTCTTTCCAGAACAGTTTCTCCATCTTTTGCCTTTAAGCAGTCTTCAGCAGGAGCTTTTGTTTTCAGCGGGTGGCTGTTCACTTCAGTGGGTAAATACAGAAAAGCTCATTTTTCAAAACAGAATCCTTAATATCATGCATCAGGATCAGTTTATCTTGAAATGCATGAATGTAATCTGTATAATGTTTATTCTCAACTTACTCACAAATCATTTTTTTTCCTTTCAAAAGAATCAAGAGGGTCTGGGGGCTGTTTTTTTTGTTGGTTTTGTGGTTTTGGGACTGAACTGTTTCATTATCCCTAATTATATGATGAGCTACTCAGAAAATAAAAGGCACATTGAAAAACAGCCTGAACAGAACAAAAATAGCCCTACAGTTAATTATGTTAAAAATACCAAACACTTGTCAGCATCTCATTAACATCTTAATGAGGGGAAATAACCCTCATCTGTCTTTAAAAAAAAAAAAAAAAAAGTTGCTTTCAGAAAAAATCCCAACCTAGTTTGTAAATTTTGCACCCTGAAAGACATGGATTATTTCTCCTCATTAAAATCCTACTAACAGGGTATCTAAGATTTGCAAAGTGTGAAGAGAACAGTGAGGCTTCTACGCTGGCTGTTATTCTGCTTGTGTCCTGGAGAAAGATTAATTAGACTGCAAGACCTTATATTAATAGGATTCATTAGAGCAATAGATCTGTAAAGGAAGGGAATGGAGGCTGGACAGCTATGATTTGTGGGGTGATTTGTCCCAAATGACATATAAATTGCTCTCAGCCTGCATTTATTTTCTCAGTATAGTCTTTTCTTTTTGCTGTGATGAGGTTATGTCCTGGGCCAGGCAGGTAAGAAGGATGAGTCCCAGACCAGATCCCTACTTTGATTGTGGAGGGTCAGTAAGCCATGCTCTTGGCAGCAGTGATAACAAAATGCTTCCCCCGGGCTCTTGCAGGGACTGACAGCAGGATAAGAAAAGCAATGTAGCTGCACTGGTCTAGGAAATGGCAATACCCACACTGAGGATGTAACAAGATCATAAAATACCTTTATTCAGATATTGCAGTGCTAGCATATTAGTCTTTTGTTTCACACTCCTTCAAAAGGTTAACATTCCTCCTAATTCTTAAAATAGTATTTAATAACGGCAATTCTTCCACTACACTGTCAATGGTATTTAGCTAAGAAAAAGGTTTCAGAAGTTCAGATGGGTAAAGTAGAAAAAGTTCCATTTTAAAAAGTTTAATGTTGATGAGTTCTGATTTGCATCAGTTCTCTATGATATTAGTTGAGACTCCATTTTCTTCTGTGTCTTTATGTCTGAGTACGTTCAGCCTCCTCATCCACCTAGTGGGAGCAATTAGGAACAATAAAAGAATACATGGGAATTAAACAATCATTGTCATGAAATTTCAAAGTATTCAAAGACTCTATCATCAAACAACTCTTAAAATAAGAGTGGATGTGAGGGGAGGGGATGCAGGATATTTATGTCCCTAGAAAGGTTATATATGATATTGCTCCTTCTTCATATCACCAAAAATAAAACTACTGGTCAATACGATGTTCCAGGCTGTTTCTTTTTTAAGTTCACTGGGGAATCCAAGGATTTTATAGGATTTTAACTCTAACTTTAATACAAATATTGTTTAATTTGGAAGAAATTATGAAAAGCTTTTAAAAAATGTTGCTAATTCTTTTTTCATCATATGCTGATAATGCACAGTGTACTTTGAGACATCTGCAAGATTTTGTGCCCTCATCACAGGCTTTGTGCCCTCTGTACATAGAAAGATACATTTTGTACACAAAAAATAACTTCCATATTGACCATTTTATGTTCACAATAGCTAATTAACAGTTATAAATATTCTTATGTGTAAAGAAGAAAACCTAGTAGAATAACTTCATTCTTCCACCCATATAATCTGTCTGAGGAACAGGCTTCCCTGCGTTTCAATCTGTAGGTACCCCTCCCATACTTTGAATAAATTAAAAAAAAATCTTACTTGCAGGGCATATTGATTTATGAACACCTAACAGGGAAAAATGTTTCTTCTGAACTGTAATCTTTGTTCCTTTAGGAAGTTAAACGATCTCTAGGCAGTCTAAGCATGTCACTGAGCAAAACTGTTAGAGGGAAACTGCACTTCACCCTAGACCTTAGCTATACCTTTAGATGCCAGCAGGCTTTCTCAGGGATTTAATGCTGTAACTACAAAAATTCATCTGAAAACCCCTCCATCCACACTTTTCTGTTTCAATTCTTGAAAAGTATGCTATACTGCTGCAAACATGTGACCTGTTAGGTCTTATTTGACTGCAGTATTACAAGTTAGACATCACAGTAGCCGAGTCTACGAACTTTTTCAATAAAGCCAGTATGATGTTGCCTCTAATTTATAAATTAACACTTAATAAGTTATCATTTTCAGTGTACAGGGAAGAAAAACAGGTGATGACAAGGCTTTTGATTTTACTACAATAAAATTGGAATAAAATGATGGAGGAAAGTGAATGTAAAAACAGAACATGTTAGTAATGTTCAGGCTTACATGCTAGGGTTCTCTGCTTAGAGTGCATGCTTTTTACACAAATATTTTTAGATTTAGTATGATCTTACACTCCTTGAAGTTTTATGCCTAGGTAACTTAGGCCTGGTTAGTTGAATGTTTTATTTTTTTTAATTGAGTGGCTGCAGACAGCTTATCTATACGAAGCATTCCATTATTAAAAAAAAACCCAAACCAGCTCCCAGTTTTCTTTTCTCTATTATATCTAAAGTGATACTGATAAAGCAAGTTACACCTACTGATTACAAAACAGCACAACTTCACACCGTGAGATGCTGTGACTGGGGTACTTGGCCGAGTGTTCTGTGTCAGGGTCAGGCAGCCGTTCTGTGACGTGCTGATGGAGCAAGTAGAGAGGTGTGCTCTACTGGCCAGTTACCATGACTGTTGATTACCAAACGACAATAAACTTCAGACCTATTTGTGGAAGGTCTCTGCAGCCCAGAGGAACATCTCCTGCTGATGATCCATACTTTTATTATGCTTTGAACTCCTAATGAATGCAGTGACATTTTTGAAAGATTTGGGTTTGTGATATACTGTTTGCATTCTGTAGCTTTGCCTTCTTCAGAGAGATTTTGAAGGCTCACATTCAAAATGGTACATCCTACAGAAAATGGAGACAGCTGTGACGGTACACTGCCAGCCACTAAAAATCAGCAGTTAATGCATCACTGTGTGCAAGATGCCACAATTATTCTCTATATTATGTAATTGAAAATGGCATCTACTAGCTTTTTAGTTTTGACCATTGTAGCCATAAAGAGACCATTCTTTTCATATAAAAACAGTCTAAAATACATTATGCACAATACTCATCCATTAGTGCCCAAAAAGTAACACTTTGCTCTGTCTGCATATCTTCACAAGGACTTTTTTTCCCCCCAGCTTTTGCAGCACCCTACTGAGACAATCATAGCTACCATTTAGACAAGCAACAAACTAAGGTTTTATTACTTTAATTTTCCAGGCAAATTACATGATGGTAAATTATAGCACATGGAAATACTTTTTGAAAGATGCAAAGGGAGGCAGACTTCATATTTTGATGAAATGAGCTACCTAGATTTCCAAATGAAAGGCTTGTTTTACGCTCCAGCCTATTACTTGCTTTAACTGCTTATATATGTTTCCAGTATTTTAAATGATACAATGTACAGCTATAGTCAAACTATAAGATGCACCAATAAAACTGGTAAATATCATAATGAATTTAGAATGCCAGTCACAGCCATTTATAATCTCCAGCAGCAAGTTTCCCAGCCTGCCAAACCCTTTTGCTTTAAACTGAATGTCAAAGCTTTATCTATATTTGTTCTTGAATGCACTGCAGGAGTTCAATGCATTCTTTATTTGTGAACTGTAGGAAATTTTCTGAGTAAATACATAAATTGGCAAAATCTATCTTAATGGAAAACCTATTATTTTAATTACTAGGGGGTGGTGTACACTTTTGCTTTAGACTTTTTTGAATTAGTAATTAAAGGCTTCATCATGAAAAGCATTTATTGTTTTCATTTCAGGGAATTCAAATGAAGATAACTCATTTTAGAGAATGTTCACTATTACCCCAGCCTTATCAAAAGGACAAATGGTACCATATCTGAGTGAGGGGGCAGGATGCAGGTTTAGGAACAATTGAAGCCAAAGAAAACTTAACTGTGAAATAAGATACACAAATGTTTCTGATTATTGGTATTAATGACTGTTTATCTTGCAAACTCTGTGTTGCCAAGAAGTAGAGGTCATCTTCAGCAGTAAACTAGATGTAAAACTTGTTTACTGGAGGAAAAAAAAGAAAGAAACACAACACAAGAGTATAAGGAACCTGATTAGGAGACATGACAAGCCCTGGATATTGTCATAAAGCAATAGTCCAGTTTTCCTTTACAGATACCAGCAAATTTTCAGCGGGCTTAGTTTAGAGCCCTTCCTTTTCCACTGCGTGCCCCTACTCCAAATAGTATCAGAGCGTACTCCAAAAGGATTTTTTTTTCCTTTACTCAATGTTGATGTAACTAGTCCTTGGACTGACCCAAATCATCACAGCTCTTTGGACTCTTGAAATTGTTTTTGGTAGCTGGCACTTATTTGGATTTGCTTCCTCTAAAGAGAAGGAAAAGATGATTCCAGTTTATCAGATTCACTGAGTTCACTTTAAATACTAGCCAAGCTTTAAATGTGAACAGCAAGTTTTATCCTATCAAGTTAATGTGAACAGCAAGTTTTATCCTATCAGGATACATTCTGGCTTACAAACTGGCAAGCATATATACAAAAGAGCAGCATTTAAGAAAAAGAGAAAGAAAAAAAAAAAGAGCAAGAAAACAAATTCTCAAAATCTACTTGAAATTAGTCTATTCCTCCAACTAGTGTTCAGGGTTTTGCTTAGGTCTTTCCCAGCCAAGTACTTGAGGAACCAACACAAAAATATTCTGCCTTTGCAGCAGTTGGTGTTAAGATTTTATGAGGTATGGACCGTTATGAATTTTTCAACAGATAAGCAGCTTTTTTGAAGCAAATTGAATAGGAATGTGTTTTTAGTTACTTTTGTAGACCCTTTAGGAATAGTTCATGCAAATTATTCACTAAAGTGTTGTCTTTTAAAGTAGACTCTTGCCCTGGGGTTTCAGTTCCTTATTTAACCCTGAGGGTTTTCTTGTAGTTACTGAACTGCAGTCAGTTCTTAGTGTTTTAAAACCTTTCTGTTGTGGGTGGTTTAGGGGTTTTTTATTTTATTTTGTTTTGGGGTTTTTTTAATATATATATATCAATCTAGGTCCCCTTCTTGTGCTTCACCACTGCTTGGTTTGGGTTTAACATTTCTAAGAATCACCTGAAAATAAGTATTCTCTGAGGATCTTTGAAGACCTGACACTGTTACACATTTTTATTTTTTTTTCTCTTCAAAAGTCTGTTAAGTTTTGGCTCTTTATTTAACATTATGGATATTTTTTTTCAAACCACAGTGCATTTTTTTTTTAAGTTTAGGGGGGTGTTGGGGTTTTTTTGTCTTTTTTTTTAAATTGTTCACTTTTAGAAGACCACACAGAACTCATTCTTATATGCTGCTAGTTTTAGGACGTTCCAAGTGACAGGTTTAACTGTAATGGCTGTCCAAACAAAGGCTTCATTTTTATCCCTTGTAGTGAAGGTTGCTTTTTCCACCTGCAGACTACATTGGTAGAAATGCGTTTTACAAGATTTTTTTTCTCTCTTCTTGATTCATACAATGATTCAAAACTTTGTTCTGCTACTTCTCCAACAGTGATCTTGAAACAGAAGATAAATGCAGACTGCAGATTGCAGCTACATGGTTGCTTTTTTAATCTGTAAGATGACAGAGAGCACTAAATATATTGAACTCTTTAAGCACAAGGAGAAGGAATAACACTCTGATGTTTTAAGCAGAAATCACCATGTATAAAGATATGCCTAAAGACAGAGATAGAAGCTGGAAAATTAGAAAAACATTTGTGCACAGAGAACCTGAGGAAGGGTTTCTGTTCATGAAAGCCTAAATTTCCAAGTTAGTATAGCAGAAGCTATGACTGTATTTATGTATCTTATCTTGTCTATGTCCTTAATTTGTCATGACTCCAGCACTAAATTATGGAAGACAAGTATCTTCCATAAAGGCAAGAAATGTAGATGTGGTACAGAAAAGGACGTATTTAACAAGTGACTGAGATATGATAGAGTAACAAGTCACTGAGCTCACTTATTACTGTTTTATATCAGAAAATGAGAAATCTTTGTACTGCCCTAATTAGATGCAAGTGCAGTAGGTGGATCTTATTTTATAAGACTGTCACGCTATTGTACTGTCTGTGGAATATTTTGTTTTCACTGCTGATTTGTCTCAGATACAGTGTCCAATAGACTGGTTTTGCCACATGGACCCCAAAATCTGAGCTTTATGATTCTGCACTGTGAATTTTGTGGTAAAATCATGCTTCAGTAAAATCAACCAGTTAGGCTCCAAAGGCCATCTTCACACACTATCATGGTACTGCAATAATTTTTGCCTGGTTCAGAGACAGATTTTTCTCCAATGGATTTTTGGAAAATGTGTCCTACACATTGCCTCGATCCACATCTCCCTTGCAATGATGCATTAATTCCTGAAATGATTGGTAAGGACGGACAGCATTGAATTTGTTGGTCATGCTCTGCATTTTTTTGCCTGACCTCCAAACTCAGGTGCTCCCAATTTCTGGGTAGTTCATCTGCACGGATGGCCTGGTTTGAGCCATCAAGGAGTATGGGATGAGGCAAACTATAATTCTAAATACACCAGTAATATGACACACTCTTCCAGTCATATTTGCTTTAATTTGGAAAAAAAAAATCACTACTAGATCAACTGGAATATCCTCTAATTACTGATAGTGCTAATTTGATCAGGATCTGCTATGATTTAAACATATGCCTGGTGGTTAGGAAATACAATAATTTGATATTTTTACACAAAACTTTCCTGATACCATACTTCTGTGCCAGACTTTTATGTTTTACAAAGAATATGCAAGAAAGAATTGTATTAGACTACATAATAGTTACGTTAGATACTTTATGTGCTTGAAAATATCTGGATACAAAAAAAAGTGTGTGGATTTTTTCCATGTGCATATTCATGGGATTTTTTAATTGAGTACCTACTTAATCAAAGACAAATTAGACCCTGTATGATCCTAATTACAGGGCTACTACTTCTAACTGAGTGCCTAAATTCAAACATCTTGAATTAATCAACCTTCATACACTGCATATTTGAACAGATTTTCTTAACATGACTGTATTTTTAAATGAAATTAATCAGCTGCCACATCACATTGCTCAGGTTCAGTCTAGAGAACAAAGGCTGTTTAAGGGTAGAATGACACCTCCCAGCCACTGAGCCATGCTAGTTCTTGAGTGGTTTGCTACATGGTGGTTTCTAAATGAATCCTAACACAACCTGAGAACATTATGACTACCCCGATTACTTCTATGCATGAACTGAAAAAGGCATCTGGAATCCATACAATTACTAGCATATTCAGCAAGGCAGGTCCTGGCCTCAGGATACATGGATGGCTTGCAACCCATCACATCAGGTGCTGCTGCTTTTTCTAATGTCATCATGGACTGTTTTGCATTTAGGAACCAAGTGAAGAAGGAAGACTGTGATTTCTTTTTCTTTTTCTTTTTTTTTTTTTTGTTTTCCCCAAAGTACAAAAGAATTTAGGCATTTTTCCTGTAAAAAGGACACACTTAATTAGAATCTAATCTACATCCAGAATCTAATTCTTCTTCCAAGTAAATGAAGAACAGAGTTCAGACAATGAAAACTACACCCAATTAATATCAAATAGAGTTGAAACATTTTTAGTAATAGGAAGCGTCATCAAATATGTACTGCTGTGCCTCCAACTGGTAACAACATAGCTTCTCTAAAATGTGCTTTCTTAGTACAAGTATCTTGAATAGTGATGTATTATGCATACAGTACTTGTGATGAAAACAAAAAATATATTTTCTGTGTATTTGAAATTGAAATGTGTGTCTGTACAACAGGATTTTGCCAATTAAACTGAACCAGGGAGACAAATCTTCAGGGTTCTTTAGTTTATAGATCTTAAAAATAGTGAAAGGAAGGATCTGCCCCCACCCCAGTAACACTGACAGTGATGTCACACCTGTACTGTGAAGCTGGGGGGGACATCTGGGGCTCGTGCCACCCATGGGGGCCATCCACACTGGAAATGCCTGTCCCCGGTCTCAGGATGCTGTCAAGCTCCGTGCACTGTGCTGGAGCATTGGCTTCATTTGGGTCTGTGCCAATGTGTCTATGCAGCCTCTGGCTCCTGGGGCACCACATATACTTCTTTTTGTAAGAGATTACATAGAAAGAAGTAAGTAGGGTCTACTCACAACATTCTTGCAGTGTAAAGAAATAGTATAATCATACTTTATTTTTATTTTCTTGCAAGTATAGTGCATTCAAAGGAGATATCCTTTGCTTATTGTCAGTTGTGACTACAGGACTGAGATCTGGGAAAGACCAGCTAGATCAGAAGTCCAGCTGTCTGTCCATTTAAGCCTATGAAAATGTTACAACTGTCTCAAATGGAAAGAGGAAGGTTTCTCCTCCTTCGTTGCATTGATATGATGAGGAAAAAGCAGATCACTGGTAGTAATTCAATTTTGAAACTCATCTAATTCATTAAAAATGAATATCTGCATGTAGATAACCAAGCTGCAAGGATCATTTAGGAGAGGATGCATTTTCATTTTTTGTCTTGCACTAAAGCATGCTTTTTCAATCACCTTTTCTCAAATACCATACATCAGATCCTGGAATGGAAGCTGTCAGACCCTTTCATGCATGTGGGCTCCCTGAGGATACCAGGTATCAATTCTGTTAAAGACATTAGTACAAGAAAGAAAAAAAGTTATTTCTCTTTCTGCTCTTCATTCCATCTCCTGAAACAAGATGCATGCAAGCTCTGTTTCTATCTGCTTGTAGTTGCCAACTGAGTAGCAGATATCTGGGTTGATGGCAGAGTACTGGGCTTCTTGGATCACTGATGCAGCTGGAAAGGTGTCTTATTTTCTCAAGACTCTGTGGCAATCCATCTTGGTTTTCCCAGATGCCAGTAACCCATTCCTTCTTCACTTTTGGGAGCAGAATCAACAGTGCCAGGGAGCTGTTAGAGGGGATGGAGCAGGGCTGATGAGCAAAATCAGACAGTCAAGATATGGACTGGAAAATTGCCATAACAGCATAGCCTGCAGTGCTCCCATGAATACATTACCTGCCAGATACATCTAATTTTCTTTTTGAAAGAATTTCTTGGAGCATTTCTTAATGCCACAGAGTACCTTCACTGTAGTTCCATTAATAGGACTGCAAAAACCAATAATGAGCAATTTAGTTTTATTCTATTTCCATGGTGGAAATGCTCTGTCACACTCCCTTAAACAACAATTTGAGAAGCTGGGTTAAATACCGGATCTGTCATTATTCAGAAAATTACTGCAGCGATAAGAGGGGCAGCCTGATCAAAGGAGTAAGGAGAAAGAATATCAGGTAATGAAGAACCCATTGTAGAGCATCAGCTGAGGAAGGTTTGCTTCTATGAAGAAATTTTATTTGTTTTCTTCAATACTGCTCATTCAGAACTTGCATCTGCTGTAATTCGGACTGCCAGATGTTTCCTTTTGTATTGCATTTCCTTGGAGCTTTAAAAGGTATAAAAACCTCAAAGTTTTCTAAGTTCCTTTCATAAGCCTCAATTAATCCTCTTGCAGTTCCTTGAATATATGACAAAGAAAAATATGAGTATATCTCTAGTTTGTGTTCTGACTGAATAACAAATAACATCACTAATGATAATCAATGACATTTAGTAGTTCCAATGTGCTAACCACTGAATCCTTAGCTAGCTAGTAACCATTGAGTTATGTGTGTCAAGAAAGCCTTATCTTTCAGTTTATAGATTAAAATTTCACAAAAGATAATCCTCAGGCTATTTATAGACTAGCTGTTTCACTGTGAGATTTATATTTGTGACTGTTTTCCTCTGAGAATTTAGCTGGGGAAGCTGACAGAAAGTACCAAGTGTCAGTAAAGAGGTGCTGGGGAGAAAACCAAGGAATTCAAAGGGACATGTCGTGAGGACACAGGTGACGGGCAAGGCAGTGCCCTGGCATAGCTGGTGGTGGCCCAGTACAAGGAGTGCTTACTTGCTCAGGGAAATACCTTAGCCCTGATTACTGAAATGTATCTCTGTTGCTGTCGAAAACTGAAGTCAACATTAACAATTTTTGTGTAGATGAAGAGCAGAGAGAAGAACATGCTACTCCAGAGGTAGACATTTTAATTTACATTTCATTAAAAGGCTGGGAGATAGCAGGCCTACTAAAAGGCAGGCAAAGTGCAAGACTGGCATAAACTGCTCTAAATTACACCTCCCTTTCCCAGCTAAACTGCATGAGTAGAGACTACTTTGCTGTCTGAGCTGCTTTCAGCCCAAAGCCAGGTTTAGCCCCTATCAGGGCACTACTGGAGGTCTGCCAGAAAGAAGACCTAGAAGAGGCTCTGAATATGCTTTTTCCCTGCCTGCTTTTGCTCTCATAGCTTTTGCAGACAGGTTTTGTTCCCGAGCTTGCACTGATCATCAGTGCACGCAGCTGTCAGCACACGCAGGTTTAAGGCTACTCTGCACAGCTGCAAGTGCATTTCCCTGGTAGATCATCAGTGACCAGGGACTCCTGTCAGTGCTGTGCTAGCGTTACACCTCGATCAATCCTTTCTTGCCTGTATAGAGGTGAAAATGTCAACATAAAAATTGGTGAATATACCTGCAGTTTGCTCTAGGCAAATGAAGAAGCTAAAGGCAACACATAACCCTGAGTGGCAGACCTTGGTATGTGCAGCCTAAGTTGAATTGCTTATGACAAGTGAATTGTCAAAAGGCCTGATAGTGTGTGACATTGGCAAGGGGAAGAACAAATAAGTTTGCTCATCTGTGTCCAAACTCATGGCAAGGCATATATGGACTGCTGAAAACTCAGCTAGCTGAGACTGTCGGAAGAGTGTAGCGGTGTTATTTCTGGTGTTCTCAGGTCAGAAACTGATACAAACTGACAAGCACTGTGTTTGCCTGTAAGGGCTGATATCTCCAGTGATTTTAGTCAGCTTAAGTGAGCTCTTCTTCACGTATTTGCGTCACTGTCCTACATCTTACTTAGGGAGCATTGGGACACGAAGAGATGGGTTTATTAATGATAGTTATCTCTAATGCTTCTGTAGGAAACTTACACCAGCAGAACATGAAAAGTGAGATGTTGCTCTCAGAATATCAGATGATGCAGCCATTACTTGGCCTCTTGATGAAGGCAACTAGTGTATTTATAATTATGGGACCCAGAATAGATGTCTCCGACAGTAACACTGCAGTGCAAGTGTGCTGTACAGTGGCCCCCACAGCCCTGACCCAGCACACACCCCAGCCAAATACTGATTTCCTGTGAAGGTAAAACCTGTGTGTGCACTATCCACTGGCACAGACTAGTTTCCTCTGGAAAAAAGGCAGAGGATGGAGGAAAGAAAGCATTAGTGCTGTCTGGGCTGGATGAGCAGAGACATCAGGACTATGGGGGAAAGTACAGCAAGGACATCTGCCCCAAAATGTAGTCAGAGCCTTAGGTCACCTGTCAATAAGCTGTGATGCACGTCTCAGTCACTTCAGCAGAAAAGCAGGGAAGGCAGCACCTTGCAGTGACTGCAGTAAGAAAATTGAACTACAGACATGCTGAGAGACCTCATTCATCAATCAATAGAGGTGGTGAAGACAAAGGTAACTGAATATATCAATTTTTCTGGGAGCAGCTTCTTCTCCTGTGTTATCAGACCTTCCACCATCTGTGAAATATTTTATAACAGTGACCAAGAACACTAAATAACAAATCCTATCCTTACCCAGGTGAAACTACTTTAAAGAGTCATTCACTGTTCTGTGGATCTGGGGATCATCACATCGTCTGATACCTCTGAAGATAAAAGTTGTGGGGGCTTAATACATGGTGAGTGCACAGGGGACTTTTGGGTCAATCTGTTTGGAGCAGGTGGAGAGGATCAGATGCAGATTGATGTCAGAGGAAGACTTACTGTATTTGTTTGCAGTGCTGACCTGCTACTGCAAAACTCTTTCTACAGCAGGCCTTGGTGTAGTCCAATGTCCTGTCTCTGGTCCACACTCGTGCTCTTCATGGTTCAAGGACAGCGACATACTATTTCACAGTTGCTATCCTCAATTCAGCCAGTGTTGCTTGTCTAAGGGAGAGATTTTCATGGCTGAAACAGGGGCTGCACAGAGCCCACAGGTCAGGTGGCTCAAAAAGGACTCAAGTATAACCCATTAAAATGAAAGATTCCGATCTGCATTTCTCTCAGAAAAGATGAGAAGAGAGTTGCCCAAAACTCCTGTACAGAACTTGGTGGAATAAAAAGTCCTTCAGTTGTCAAATAGGTATAAAATTCAGCTTCACAAGATTGAGGGAAAATTTTCATTTGTCATCGTCTTCTCTCTTCATCACTTTTATAGCAAATCATATGTAAAGAAAGTGTGAATTCAGCTCCTTACCTGGGAAGCATAATGTATTTTGAACAGTGATGCTATAAAAGGTAATGAGCATAGACGAGAAAACCAAGTTCAGAGACATCTCTAAGCCTAATACAATGTATTTCACGTTTTGTTGACCGTGATCAAATGCAGCCTTTCTAATTATCTCAGATCTTATTGGCTGGCTGAATTTCACAAAACTTCACATTGGAAACTTTCACATGGAAAACCAGACTGGTAGTTTAAGATGTAATTAAGTCCTTGCACATGCTTATCTTGGATTTGGCATGTACAAACAAATGCAGTCACAGATTTCCCAGTACAGTGGTTAGAAGAGCATTCTCAAAATGCTTTTGGTTGTTGTGGAAAATGAGAGAAAACAACAGCAAAGACATCCCTGCAGTGGGAGGAGAAAATTTAAAGGTTTGCTTAGCCACTACATGACTCCAGTTTTACACTTGTTCAACCATAATGATGGCAATGAGGCTGCAACAGTCAAATAGTAGCCTAAGGAAAAGGGCCACAAATAAAGTCTTGTCCACATGCAAGTGAATACATCTCCTGCCTTCTGAGGAGAAAAGCAGTTCCAGTCACCCAGTGAAATGTTCATGGTTTGCTATGACTGCCATTTTGTCTCTAACTGTTGGACCTTTCTGGTGCCATTACTTGATATCTAACCTTTTTGAGGATTCACACCTAGATCCAATCCTGGCCAACTTCACGTAGGGTTGGCCCAGGCTCCAGATTGTCTGAAATTCAGAGTAAATTGGTTACTATTTATTCCCCAAATTGAAATAGTTTTTATAAATATTGCCTTTTGTGATTAGCTTATTTGTCACTGTTGAAATTGCTGTTATTTGAAATTAAATGGTTATTTATTCCCCTCATTCATGTATCATGAAATAATTCAATTTGGGTGCTCAGACTTCATCTACAGTTAATGTTAGTCCAATGACATTTTGATGATCATGATGTTTAAAATTTGCTTTTTCCTCGTCATATAGCAGAAGTTTTCATTAGTGTGTACACAGAAATGTAGGCATATATTTCACACTGGAATAAAAAAATCATTTTTAAAAAAAAAATGTGAACTGTTGTTAAACAAAGACAGAATGTCACACAAGAGATAAAATTAGTTTATATATGTAGATACCAATACAAAGCATTATTAGAAAAGCTGAGTTATTAATTAAAAAGTCAGAAAAAAATTAACACAATCCTTTTCCCTTATGACAGAAGTACATCAAGTTCACCACAGGAATGAAACAGGATGCCCTTTCTTGGGGAATTCACATTAATTTCCAGGAACATGATCAATTGAAACAAGATTTTATGCAGTTCCTTAAATAGTTTCAGGGTGTTTTAAGTCCTTCTAGCAATGTTATCTAAAAGCAAAACAAAACATTAAGACTAATAGTAAGTTTTCATTCTCCTTGTTTTATCTACACCAAACAAGGGAAACAGACTTTTTAACTAGAAAGGGGAAAACAGTGAAACTAATGAAGCATAACATGCCAAACAAACCAAACATTACAGGAACTACTTTTTTAGTAATCTCAGCTTCCAGTAATTGTAGGTATTACTGGTAACAGTAAGTACTTTTTTTAATCGGATGTAAGAGCTGACATTGCTATTTTAAGCAGCCCTTAAAATTGCTCCCTTATTCCGTTTTATTTTTAGCGTAGACAAATAAACAACATTAGGAAGTAATAATTTACTAGCAGCTCCTGCAGCCACAGGATATCATGGGTGCCTTCAGGTCATCCAGGGTCTCCTGCCCAACTCCTGATCACTGTTGACTTGCCACGTGTCTGGACCTCTTATCACATCTCATGTGTGACTGCTCTCCATCTCTGGGGAATCCTTTACTGAATTCTCTTAAAATCTTATCCTTAAGGTCTGCAGTGTTACTCTTACTGCCCACACGCCTTTTTCTTCTGTTGTCCTCTTTCATATGACCTGTTTTTCCTAATTCTGCATACATTTCCTAATTCCTTACATCTACCTCATTTACAATCTGTTTTCTTTTTCACAAACAGGATAAACTGAGCATTCTGCAGTGCTGGTGTGTCTGCTGAGATTCAGGTTCGAAGGCAATGGGTGTCCCATTGCCATGGCTGCTGGACTCAAGTCTTCTCAAGAGGTGAAATTTTAGGCATGCAGACCTTGTCGGAATAATTCCTCCTAATTTTAAAGAGACTAAGAGTTCCTCCATAAACTGTGGGAATAAAGCACCGGGCACCTACAATTTGGTTAAAATAACTCTCTTCAAGCTGTTGTGGCCCCATGAAAAGGAATAAAGCAACAGAGAAGCAAAAGGAGTAAGTGATATTCAAAGTTAAAAAATATCATTCTAAGAGATATGTCTAACATTTGCAGAACCACCTCTACTCTCAAAGGTAAAAAAAAAAATCATTTAGAAGGTGACTTGTGTATTACAAAAAGCACAGACATGCACTGACAATTGAATAGATGTTGGTTTTGTTAAATCTTTATTGTTGTACTGTAGAAATGTAATTACCAGAACATCTAACAAACCTTTACTTGCTGAAGTTATTGATGATTAATGAGATCACTTTCCTGATTCTATGTAGTAGATACCAGAAGAAAAATCACCTGACAATTTATGTCCCAGCAAAATCTGTAATCACTGAAGCTACAAGTAAGACTCTTCTTTTCCAATATTTTTGCCTCCTCTGTTGTCCCCATATGATGTCTGCCAGGGTGAAATTTTCTTAGGAATGAAGTACAGTCCCCATGCTGATGCCTTTGGTGAAGCCACCTCTTTCTGTGAGACCATAATAGGATCTAAAACATCCATCCCTGTTTAGATTAGGGTGATGAAGAACAAGGTTCACAGTGAATTGCTGTGCTTCAAGGTTAAGGCAAATGGTGTATTTTGACCAGACATCATGGTAACCGCATATCTCTGAAAACCTGAAATAAAAGTACATGAACCATAAAAATAATAGAAACTCTTCATTTTCCTTCTTTGACCTTTTCCTGGTGTGCCAGTGGCACGGTTGGTTGGAAGTACAGTATTCATGGTGCTGAACAAAAGCCATGTGTTATTATGCATAGTGCTGCCTGAATAGATGCCTGTATCTGGCACGTGTCTCGCAAGGATTGTGTTGATCAGTGTACAGTACTGTCCTTCCTCCTACTATGTGTTCTGGACATTCAGGGAGGCAAATTTCTCTCTGTACCAAGGACTAATGCAAGACTTACCAAACAATGAAGTCTCATTTAAGATCTATTTAGAGGTGGTGAGTAAGTCTTAAATGTTTTGTAGACCTTTCACTGGCCTTGCACAGAGGCATGAACCTCACCCTGAGGCTGTGGTTTGCAATACCTTAAATCTGACTTTAGAGCTCCTGGCACCAGATCAAAAAAGCCAAGCTGAAGTATCGATCCATCATCTTACTGTGACAGTTCAAATGCAATAAAAAATGTTAATGTTTTGGCAGGTTTCCTGTGAGGTCAGGGACGTCTGTCCATACCATCCTAACTTGAGGTTTGGTCAGCCCTAAGCAGATCTATGTATCCCAAGCAGGTAGCAAACCCCAGTGCCACATCAGCATGACATTATGATTCCTCACCATGGCTTGTGGATAACTAGGCAAAACTGCAGTGCTGTACTAGACCTGATTCAGGTCAGGTGGGGACAAGGCCTGGTTTCAGTTTTAATGACTGTGAAAACGTTGCCTAAGTAAAAGATTTGAAGGTGCCAAGTGCACTTGTATGGCTGAACAGCTCCTCCAACAATTAAAAAAAAAGAAGAAAATATAACTCATTTATGTGTACTGAAAGACAGAATGATCTAATTTATAAGCTAAGAACAGATCAGATTTTTCTACCTCTTCCCCTGACTTTTTATGGGAAGGTATGGTCAAGCTACAAAAGAGGGTTTTGTTTAGGAACACTTTCTCTGTTTCGAACTGAAAAGAAAGAATCCTGGGTTGTGCATAGCTAGAATTTTTCACAGAATAAAACAAACCACAGAGTCCTTCCTTTTGGTTTTCTCCGAGGCAGAAGTGATGTCCGCTGCTAAATTCTGTGGCAGCTGATGCTGGAGGCAGAGTGGGAAAATCCTTTTTCATTCATTCTCCAGCCATTTTCAAGTACTTCTGCTCAGAAACAGAGAAGAAAATTGGCCATAAATAAGGGTAAACCATTTGTGCAGCATTGCTAGTGATCACTGTATTACTATTTAGATAGTAAAACGTCTTCAATGTTAAGGCATATCACTTATCTGGAAATGCATAAGAATGGTTGAATGATAGATCAATATAGAGTATTTTAGCTATTTACAGGAGGTGCCCTAATGATGCCCATTCCAGCTCCACTGAATGATTTTCAGTGTGTAGTAGTATTCCCCATTTCTTGTATACAGAATTTATCTAAAACTTGAAAGTTAAGTGAATTTTAAGTGCTGCCACTCTGCAGAACCTTCATCTGCACTTTTCTGAACTCTTGAAGTTTCTTGCAGATGATATTCTAAAATTCAGATTTAAACCCAAACTTTACCAGGGTTCACTCACAGCTGAGGTACACTTTACAACCCATGCCTCATCTCCAGCATTTCTACATGTTTCTTTCACAGTACTATTAGTGAAATGTGAATAAAGCATTCTGCAATGAATCAAGTGATGTTATTTTATCGACCCAAATGGAGGTATTTGTTGGAATGATGAGGTGGTCTTTGCACTCCTAAATGTGACAATGGTTTTACTGGCACACGTAGGAGCCATTAGACAGTGTCCTCACAGTGTGAGGTTTCCAGCTCCTGCCACCTTCCCCAAGCCGTACTTTGTCAGAAATTCCCCTGTCAGTAGCTGAGCTGTTTAAGCAGGATCCTTTGCCTCAAACAGCATAAGTGAAATACCACTTGACATAATGAGAGCTGAACAGTGTCTGCAGACCTCGATCCACCGACAGGAACCCCGCTCCTGGCAGGGCTCTGCAGGACATTGCTGCCTGCCTGCCTAGCAGAAGGGAAGAGTGGCCTGTAGTCACACTGAGCTGGGCCACCTTGCTGGTGTCTGACTGGCCTGGCTGGTCATATACAGGCATTTTACCTTCATTTTCAGGTATCATGGAGCAGGTATATTAACTCTATACCTGAAGTAATCAGATTTAAATTTTGTTTTAAAGGTGGCACCCACTGCTGGAATACTTAATCCCAAATCCTACATTAATCACGTTGTGTCTGTAATCAGGTCCAAACCTGTTCCTTTAGCTTTCCTTTGTCCAGACTGATGAATAAGATACCTTCAGTCAGGTTTCAACACACACGCCTTAGTATTATGCTAAAGCAACATATACTAATACAGCTTTCCCTTTCTGCTCTAACATAGTATGTATGACTAATATTAGGTGAATTTAAAGTCAACTGGAAATGTTTAGCAACTGGCTTCAAGGGCTTTGGTGACATGGAAATTTGACGCCACTTTTGACCCCATCTCAGTGCAGATGTGAGCTGGGAAGAGACCTGTTTATTTGGATCACCACCAACTATTTTACCTTGCCATAGTTATGTGAAATAAATCTGATGGCATGTGTGTATATTCTTAATTGAAAAACTGGATTAGATCCAGCTCTTTTTTGTTCTTTAAACAAAGGACTTGGGATGTGTAGAAGCTTTCTGAAAGAAATTACATTTTAAAGTAACTAGAGTTTTTGTTTCTGATTCAGGCTTTAGCTTTTGCTGTCAATTCTCACGTTTCCACTAAGATGAGTGTGTAAATTTTTGAAACTTCATATGTTCACCAAAAATCTTCACAACCTCATTCTTGTTTCATGAAGTCAATTTCTTTGTTTTTAAGTAAGTACAGTTTCTGCCAAGGTTTGAGATTAATGTGATATTCCCCCTTCAACAATGGACAATATGAAACATTTTAAAATTTCCTAGCTTCAGGATCTTCTCTTAAAGTAGGTGAACCTGATCCTGACCTTATTTCTTGCCTGTGAAAATAACAAATGACTGAGATAAAACTTTAAATGTCTCTTGTTTATTGTTCACTGGTTGGGATTATTCAGGTAGAAAGATGATTTCCATGGTAGCCCACACTCTCAGCTGTTCATTACTTTGGCAATCACATTCCTCTTCATTTGATGTTTTCCTTGTTTAGTTTAGTCCAGAGGTATTATTTTTTTTTTTTTCAGCAAAGACCTTTTACTTAATTTTTTTCTGCCTTAATAAGAAAAAAAAAATCTATTTCTTCAAAATAGATATATGTTCCAATTTCAAACTAACTACCTGGTATCTAAAACAAAGATTATCCTCATGTAAGTTATTTTGTAATTTTTCCATGTCATAAGAGATTAATGAAAAGAGAATTGGGGGAAGATGATTCAGTAATTCTGACTCTAAAAGCACTCAAAGTTTTCATGCCTTTTCAGCATCAGCAGGAATTTCCATTAGACATCCCTGCTTGGTACTGGGTCAACTTTTTCCCACTTAAGGCAACAGTGGCATTGAATAGTAGCTGCCTGAAGTGTAGTGTTATCCTTATTTGTAAGAACTTTAGAAAGACAACACATTTTACGGCACCTTCACGAAATGGAGGCACGGCTACAATGCGAGAAAAGAAGGCCTTTCATTGTGGTGAAATCTATATATGTGAAATGCTTATATGTAAAATGCCATTTCAGCCAGGTAGTGCTAAGGCTAAAATTCAGAACCTCAGATCACTTTCATCTGCTCTCTGCTAATGACAGGTCTTATGGATTCAGCTGCAAAACCAGCCATATTCTCCTTTCCAGAAACAGAGAGTCTTTCTGTCAGTATTAATCTCTTTCCGAGAGCAGACAAACAGTGCTGCATAGAGATGCATAGGGATGCGTAGAGAGGGCCTGAGGAGGAGTCACCTGAATGCCAGCGAAATGCATCATTACATGTCTAGCAGAAAGGCTAAGGATTCATTGTTCTCCTTTTCACTGTATAACTGACAGACATTCATCTACACTTTTTATGTACTCTGGTCAATGGAAGAGAGTCATCTGTCTTACTGTGCATACATGTCTCAAAATGGGGTATATCTCCCTCTGTGACTCTCCCTGGCTAAAGGACTTGAGAAGATTAGTTTTGACTGTGTGACCAACTCTGTAACAGCTGAAGTTGAATAATATGGAAATGCTATAAAACAGGGAATGCCTGATACACCACATTCAAATCTCAGCAGCTCTGTGAAGTCGGCTAGAAGTATTGTTGCTAATAGCTCCTAGCCTCTTATAGAAACATTAGGCAAGGAAACTAAGTAAATTATCAAGGTATATTAATTTTGAAGGTCAATATTATTGATTACTATAGACAACAATTATTTTTTAATTATATCACTTAGAAAGAAAGAAGCAATACTAATACATAAGTAGAAAATACATAGGCAGAAAAGAAGAGAATAGAGGCATTTGAGAAGCTGAAAATTAAACAGAAGTCACATTCATTTAATTTTTGGTTGCTTACAGACAAAATTCTCTTGCCAGTGTTCACCTGTCTCGTATGCTAAACCTGAAAAGTACGGATCTCTTGCATCTATCGGTCTTGTTATGAAGTTATGCTCATTTTTCTACTTTGATGAAAAATGACATACCATAGCCATAATCCACACAGCTATTTGAGTTTAAAAACCATTGCCACTTGAGATTTAGTAAAGTTTAGCCAACACAAGTGAATTCAATCTAAAACATTTTGTGCATCTCCAAGCTCTAGTTTTCATCCACACGTAACACAAAGATACTTTAGTGTTATTTTTCTAAGTAAGCATCTTGATAAGTTACTTTATTACTGTGGAATTTAGTCATTTTGCCCTGGGATTTCACTTAAAAACCAGGAAGAGTCAATTGACACTTGCTCACAGATGCACATGTACCTTTTTGAAGACCATTAAAACTATCAATATTCAAAAAAAATTGCAGAGACTATCACACTAAAGTAGATATTCTTTAGTCCAGCTGTGCAACTCAGTGACAATACAAGGAATTATTGGGTTATAGTCCCAGTGGTGTAAAAAGTCTTGCTACAGAGTTAACCCGAATGTATATATTTCACAAATGTTATATATAAACACTTTGTAAGATTTAGGTAGTATCCCTTTTTACTAGTAATACAAAGGAATGAAATATGAGCAGAAAAGCAGATAGAATTTCTATTTCATGGTAGAATGTTAGCATAAAGATGCACCCTTAAAGCAGTAGTATTGTTAATGTGGACCTAACAGGACCATTTCCATTTCAAAAGTAACGTTCCTCATTTTCATCATCATTTAAAATGTCCTACCTCATTACTAGTGTATTTTTAAATATTTTTTAATTGTATGATGAGAGGAAAACAGTCTTTCCTCTCTTGTTTGGTTTATTTTATATTTTTTTGAGAGAGAAGACAAATAGCTGTGTGCTTTGGAAGAGATGACAGTATTTTCTTGGCTGAGCTTCTACACAAAAGTGTCATGGTCTCTTGAATTGTGTTCCTCTTCATAACAATGAAAACATTTCCAGTTTCTGCTGACAATGCCCATTCTGTCAGAGGCCTGATTATTATGACATCACTTCTTGGCAAAAAGGAATAGGCACCAAGCCTTTATATACATATCAAATAAACACTTTTACCCCCGTATTGCCCTTAGGTAGCACCAATGCTTTCCTTCAGATCACTGTTTCTTTAACAGCAACCTAATAATGGTTGTATTTGTTGGCCTTTTTGGTAAAGAACTCAAATTGAAGGGAAGGTCCCTGATTTTCAATCTCATTCCTATTCTTTATTTCTGTATAATGGATGTGTGTTTGCATGCATGGTGTGCTATGGATTGGTTCATTTCTGAACACTGTGAAGGTTTCTGAATGCTGAGAACACTCTGCTACCTGAACGGATTGCATCAAATGCCTGAACTTGCCAACATTTTTGTACTGATTGCTTCTAGGGTGCTTTAACTGTGTCAGTATGCAGTCATGTCAGGGGATAAGTCTTCCCCTTTCAGATCTATCCCCAAGCCTCAAATCTGTAAAATAGTCCATGTAACTTCCATCCCAGTCTCAACATTCTGGATTAAAACCAACACTGCTCCAACTCGTCAGCAGATTCACACAGACTTTTTCAGTCCATTATTCACTGTTTGAAACCAAAGCAAAAGCAAGATGTTCCTAAGACTTAAATAGCAAAAACCCTTAAAAGTGATGAAGAAGAATTTGTGAAAATGTTAAACCTTGAGAGTGCCCTGCTTTTTAAATTTCATATCATCAACTTAATGGGCATGACTTATGCAGGTGAGCTTTTCTAAGGTAATAATTAGTATCTTTTGCTCAAAGGTTTGCTTATTTAAAGGTCATCGCCACATACTTTTCTCCTCCTCGAAAGGTACAGAGTTTTCTCATTATCTACTCAGTTGCTTATCTTTCTTGTTTTCAGAAACCTCAATACATGTATATTTTTGTGTAGAAATGTGGCCTCCTGTAGGAGGGAAGAAACATTCATGTACCAGTATCTGCTTCAGGAATGTGTTTGGCTTTCAAATTCCAGCATATAGCTAGGTGCAGAAAGATAGATGTTAAAAAGCATACCAGATCCTTGATCAACATCCCATCAAAATAACTCAAATCTTCCTCGAGGCTCTAATATGCTTTCAGATCAACTCCCACTAATATTAATAATTGAAAGCAATAGTGATTCTAAGGACTACTTAGGAGCAAATCATGCTTCCTTGTATTAGAAATCAAGCTCAATAAGGAGAGAACTCATTTACACAACTACTTTATTGCCCAATTGGCATTTTGAAAATGCTGGTGTTTGATTGCCCATGTTTGCAGAAGTACCCATTCTATGTTCAGGACAGGTCATAGAGTGCTTTAATCCATTAGGATGTCACAGATTAAAATGAATTTGATCATCTTATTCCAGAGCATACTGAACATTTATTTTCATCTGATGACTGTCCACTATTCCGTTTAGCATGACTGACTGGCATTTCATCAGGAAAGGTTAAAGACTTCACTGGGGTTATTAGACACAGACTTGAGTTCCACTGCCAAAAATGTGGAGAGTTGCACAAACACTAATATGATTCATGGTTGCTGAAATTTAATTTATACAGATCTTTCAGTTACTCTTACTCAACAGCACCATTCCCATTCAAGAAACTGTCATCACGTGAATATTCAGGAGTAAAGGTTTTGCAAAACCGATGCTTAAACTTCCAACTCATGATCAAAGAGCAAAGTTAGGTGGAAACTATCATGATAAAAGAGGAAAAACAGTCCTGAAACAGAACTTCAAGTGAAAATCTTAGTGGTTTTCTCAAATCAGAAGTGTAAAGCATGCATTTCAGGTCAAAGTAAAAGAACTGCTTTAGTAATTTCAAAGCATTGTGTTTTGATTTAAACTTTTAACTCTAAGTATAAACTAAGTTATATTTTTTAAAATGTTATTTCTCATGAAAAAATCAGCTCTTCATTTTGAGAGATCAAGATATGCTACTGTGAACGTTTCTCAAATTTTTCTTTTAAAATTTAGAACGGACATAAATTGACCCTTTTCTGCAACAACCCTTCGGTTGTTTTATGAAGAAAGTTTTTTTTCTGTGGACAAAAAGTCTGAATCTCTTCCTGTAGGAACATCAGATCAAACACCTGGGGTATCCAACACCTGTCAAAACCGGCCCATGCATTATGAATCTGAATGACAAACAAGTGAATTTTAAACACCTTCTGTTTAAAACCTCAGGTCTTTAAGGACAGAGAAACAGGAGAGTACTGATAGAGTGGGAAGCTACCTAGAAAACAGTTGGTGTGTTTTCAGGTCTGTTACATAAGCGCACCTGGAACAAAGCTCTTTTTTTTTTCCCACTTCCTCCCCTTTCCTGGAGAGTTTCTTCATCACTGTAATACGAATGATGACACTTTATATGTCTTGTCATTCTTGATCAAAAGACCCGCTGGCTACACCTGTGTTATCTTCCCAAAATAGTCCTGAGGCTGGGATGGTGGACAGCCATTAGTGATGGGTGACTTGACGATTAATGATTGTCCCTGTTGACATTAAAGAGGACCACTGAAGGTGGATTTACCATTGATCAGCTTTTACACATAGGGTTGGAGCTGAGGCAACCTGTAGCCTATAATTGGCATCGGGGAGGAGGTGTTAATTGCATTTCACACCGATTCTTTGGAGAGATTCCAGCATTTTTTTATTTGGCTCCCCCTCATGTAGATACATGTAAATACAGGTGCTCTCCCAGCTCAGTCTTGGCACATCATCAGTCAAAATGGTGAGATGCATAAGCCCACACAGACCTTGGTTTATAATATGAATGCCCACTGAACCCTAACCACAGTCACATGAGAAAATCCCATGGAAATTTGTCTTCTCCAATAATGATGAATCATGTTAAAGCTGGTTGCCTTGGTTATGAAAGACACTTACTATTGCATTAAATGAATATACTCTTTTTTGGCATCAAATTTCTAAATGCAGAGATATGACGTTGACACTGATAAATTCTTATTTTAATAACCATGAAAAGAATTGTTGATAAAAACTAAAAATATCACATATGCAGTGAAAGCAAGACTAACAGGACATTCCTAATTTTCTAGTGTTGAACTTTAAGCCAAGAAATTAGCTACCTCTCTGAAACAGTTTATTGTACACATGACAGAAGTAATGTGTCTCCCATTCTAACTGGAGTCTCAAAAATTTGAGAGCATTGGTATATTTATAGAACTAATTGACAGGAGATGAATTGCTACCATCAACAACATGACTGACTGAAACATAGTAGACTGCCTGACAAAAATCCTTCTCATTCTTCCTTTTCAGTCTAAAACTTACTCTTTTCTCTTGAGTAGAGCTGGATTCACCACATTTGACCAAATATTAAATAAGTGACAGAAATTAAGATGCATATACCCTTTAGTCCTTATATTTATTCGAAGTAAATAATGAAAAGTATATATCCTTTATAGTGAAGACATTGTTCTGTCAGTTCTAGGCTTCTCATATCAAAAAAGAAGAAAAAATCCAGAAACTGGCATCTAAAAACATTGGGGTAAGCTGTATTCTGAATATATGACACTCACCAACATTAGTATACATGAAATTATGTGGTGTATGGATGTCTGAAATATATAAAATACTTTTTAAGCATACCTGTAGAGAAAGTACCTGATATAACCAACTTGCAGGTGATAATTACTTGACCTTTTCAAAGTAGCTTTCCCTTTCAGAAGGCAAAAGTAACTTATTTAGTAGTACTTCTATTATCTGATGAAGAATAACTTTAACAGGATGATTATGAACACCGATGCACCTTGATTACAGATGAACTCAAAATGTTTTGCAGTCAATCACTATCTGAAAGTTAGCATCTGAACATCTAAAAAGCAACACATAACATGTCTACAGTGAGTCTCTAGACTCTCCTCAGGACATGCTGGATATCACAAAACTAATGGAAATGCTCACTGTTAATACAGTTTAGAACTGCAGTCCTTTCTGACTGCTATTGGCTATTAATGATCTCACTGCACTTTTTGCAGGAGTTGCAATACTGATGCTTGTGTTTGAGTCAGACTTTACATTGCCAACTCCATTTCGCTTACCCCATTTTCCAGTCTGGGTTAACTGCCTGTGATATTTTTAATGGTTTTTATTTTTTTCCCTTAACCTTGTTGGAGATAATCTAAGTAGTAAAAGAGATGCCTCTTTTTATTCCAGGAGTAGGACTTTTTGGTAATGCATGAGGCTGTCTCCTCAGTACTTGTTTAATGCATATCACAGCCCTGCAGGTTCCTTCTTGGAACTGTAAATGCACTGGTCTAAAACAGTCAAATCTGGTTTCCTGTTGCCTTCAATCTACTTTGCTCTAGATTCTTCCAGAATGGACAAGATAAATAAATTGAGGAAGCTGCAGCAGACTTTGAGTGGAGTACAAGAGCCTCCAACTTAGAATAAGAACTGGAGTATCCCTGCGTGGTCTTTCAGCTCCTAAAGGTACATTTCAGTCATGCCTCAAAACAGCTGCAAGGCTAGACACATTGATGCAAAACTGGCAAGCTTTAAGTATGGCCATAAAATGTTTACAGACTTTCTAGATCCCATTATTATCCAAAATGTCCATAATACAGGCAATGTTAGCTCTGCCTTCCACATACTCAGCACAGCTGTAGCCCAGGAGAGACAGCAGGCTTTGATACTGTATTCTTGGTGATCACTCTGGCTATTTTTCATAGACCCTGCTCTGCAGAAATCATCTCCATTGGTCACAGACAGCTTAGAGCAGTTTTGCCCCCTTATTGTCCTCTTAACTTTTGCCAGAATAGATGTTAGCATTTTACCCTAGACTTACTACAGCTGAGTCCTGACCTTTCTAACCAAGTGGCACATCTCTAATAGCAAAATAATGTTGCCTAACCATGAAACCGAATGGTCGCGCATAGCTCAAGTCTAGCTGGTTAGACTTCCTTCTTCCAACAAACAGGCTGGCTTCATCCATACACTTTACTGACACTCACATTGTCCCTCTGATCATGCCCCTAAACTGTTTGGGAGTATGCTATTTGGCTAAGGCCAAGTCTGTTCTAGTGAATGTGCAAATAATTAAATGATACAGATGATCATGGGGCAGTGCTTGAACCTGGCCCCACTTAGTTTCTTTGTGAAGATATAGTCAGTAATTGCATGAGCAGCAAACTCAGTTTACTAGTAAAAAAATAAATCAGAACAACTGAATCCCCCTCACACACACATATGATACCTTACTCATGAAAAAAAGATTAGCTACTGCAGTCATGCTTGCTTTCTGAGCATCATTGTTTTAGAATTCAGGAGGAACTGCAGTGTTGCTATTACTGATATATTAAACAAAGCAGAAACACAAAGGAGCAAAGAATCACTCATGCTCATGATACACAGGTATCTAACCATGCAGAAACTGCACATGAAATAATTCCAGTTAACACATTAATGTGAGACAGATAGCAAAGACCCTCAATTATTTACTCATTTCGTAATCCAAATACCTATTAACATGGTTAAAAAATGGTTGATTTAAAAGGCAGCTCTTACTGAAGAAGATTATTTTCTAAAATTAGTTGCCATGTCTGTTTTTAATATAATAACCTTGATCCATTTTAGAAAGAAAATGCTGTAAGTATATTGGCAATCATTTTTTTTCAGTTATTTTACTTGTAAATTTAATGAGAAATCCATATTTTAAACTTGAGAAACCCCAATGTGCCAGCAGGATGCTCCCTTCAGAAAGAATGGCATATAGGTCTCTGATGAATAAAGTCCACACTAGTGGGGCTTCTAGTGTAACATTATTTTGGTGGTGCCAAATGTATCAACCACTCATGACACTCCATTAGAACAGAATAAACTTTCACTATCAGTACTAATCTTTGCAAATATATGCTGTTTGGAATTGCTCATCAGTTGCTAATTAATGGATAGGAATGTCAAGCTGCTTGTTTTGACTAACACTATTGTTAGTCATAATTTGTTATTCCGGGAGAACATTTAGTAATAAAGTCACCTCCTGTTGTCTGCCCAACCTGTGCTCTGTCCTGCAGCATAGTGAACATTTTGGTTCTGATCCAACAGCTGTAAACAAGTAAGTACTCACATTGAGGTTAGTTATGATAATTCAAACTTATATTACTAGGAGAAGGACAATGAATTTTCAAGACATCCATTCAGACAGCCTTAGTGCAATGAGAGCTTACATGAGACCTTTCAGGACTCCCTTCACTAAAATAGTTTTCATGGAAAACGCATAAAAATATATTAAGCTTTCCAGTGTAGAGAGTTAGTGAACTTTATGACTGTATAATTTCTACTTTAGGTCACAGTAAAATTGCCTTGTCATTTACTTTCAGCTCATGAGAAGAAGAAAAGTACTTGTATGTCATTCTCCTGCCCATCTGAATATCATGGCCCCCAAGACCTTCATGAAGTCAACTCAGTTTTCCCTATTAAATATACTTGCAATATGACATTATGGACCCTGAATTAAAAACCTTGCTGAAAGCTTACTTGAAGTCTCTAGTTATGTGCTTCTGCATGTGTGTGTATGTATGATACAAGTGGTTCCATAAATGAGGTAAGTTTTCTTCTATCTTTCTCAATATTGTAAAGGACATGGTTAGAGGTAAGCATTTCCAAACAAAGAAGCAAATCCCACAAAATCTTTCCAAAAGTGTATGATATAGCCTGTCCCTTCCCTTCATATCTCATTACAAAATCAAGGATACAGCATAAGCTTTGGGAAATCAACTGGAGACATTGGTCTTATTCCTTATTATGATATTGTCTAGCTAGATAAACTTAGCCACGTCACTTTGTCATTCTGTAATTTAGTTTCATCTTCTGTCTTGTCTGTGTAGATTGTCCTGTCCGTCAAACGGAATTCCCCAGCTACCAGTCTTTTTCTAGGTGGGATAATGCAAGACATATTGCACTCCATTCTAGCATACTAAGAATGTTTATAGCTCCTGAACTAGCTCAGCGTCTGTATTTTCCATTGCTCTTCGAAATGCATACATAATTTGATTTTGTCTCCCACAGTTCTGAGCATAGGTTGGCAGAGAAGCCAAGCTTCTTGGGTGAAGCACTCCTGCAAAATGAGTAATCTGGGAGAAAAAAAGATCCTCCAAATAACATTCAATTATTTCAGTATTATGTGGTATTATCTAGCAGATGCAGTATGATCTTCACCCATCCTGGAAACCGATTTTATCTCATTTTTCCCTACTTTATTTATTTCAAAGAGATTTCTATGGTGCTCATTGTTAAAGTACTAAACACTTCTAACTTCTTTCTATTAGAAATATCTGATTCGCTCTAGACCTTGTTTTTGGTTCAACTAGAGGATACATCGCTTGCATTTTAGTGAATTACGGGTTATTCACCTTCTCTGAATTACAGATATCTTTCAATGCTCTTGGTTAGTAGAATATTCTCTATAGTACACAATGAAGTACTGAAAGAAGAAAACAACTTGAGAATCATTTGCTGAGGTTAAATATACTTGATCAAGTTTCTCATACTTCCAGAAGCACATTATTGCTTCTCATATGACTTTAGTCAAACGAAGTATCTATTCTTAATTTCACAGAAATTAAATTAATAGGGAAAAAATGTGTTTAGATAAATATTTCAATAAAATACTGACTGGTTCACAGGTTTTCTAATTTATCCTAATAATGAAATGATAAAATTAAGTATGACAATTTGGACAGCAAATTTTGTCTTATCAGTATGGAGGAAGTTTACCACAAGCACAAATACCTTTATCTGTGGGCTCGGATAGGTTTCAACGCTTATGAATGATGTCTGAATGGACATGCCAAAGAAGCAAAAGTGTAAAAGTAAAAGTAAAGTAATTCCTTGCAATATTGCACAACATTTTTCTTATAGTAGATTAACATTAGTATGGATCTGGGAAGTAGATATTGGCTTTAACAATGTACTGTTACAACTGCAGAAATCAGGTATTCATATTCAGAGCAGTATTATGTGTGTGTTTAACTTTCTTCTAAAACAGGGAGGTTTTAATATGACCTTAGTTTTAAGTATATGCCAAAGCTATCTAGTGAATGAAGGTAAACTTGAGTAAAAGTTGAAGATCGGGCACGTTAACTGCTTTACAGAATTGAAGCTCCTGATTTCCCAGCAAAAAATGATCTAAGTCCTGACTGCCACAAGAAAATGAACCACATTCATTGTTACACTGAAGAATATCTATACTTGTTTCATAATTCAGTTGGACAGTTAGGTGGTTAGGCCAGCATAAATGTGGCTTTAATTAATGTAATTACATAAACTAAAGTAAAAGGGTACATTAATACTCTATGGATTAGCAAGCTAATTAAAATTTTTAACCTCACCAGTGAAGTTTTCTGATAACTGCAGGAAAAGACATGCCTTGCAATGAAAGTACAGTAGTGTCCTAGACACAGCCGAGTGCCCTAATCACTGGGCTACAGAGTCAAGCCTCAGCTTGCTCATTTTTTTTCCTAAAATAGTGAATTTTGCTGAGCTAATGTGCAGAAATGAATGTTTCAGTAAAAGTAATGAAGGATGTCCCAATCTACCTAGTCTCCTTTGAACCTACCCTCCCTTTTTATCCTATGCCTGGGTGGCTAGTGCACACTTCCCAAATGGGTCTAGATTTAAATTTCTACATTTAGTGAAGTGGATGGTATTCAGGTTCAGTATTTCCTAAGTGACTTATCTACCAGATACGATACTAAAGTTATATAATACTACCCACCTCCTCCTTGACACTAGGCCTTTGAATGAAAGAGGCCCGGATTGTCCATTTCTGTGCAGAGATGAGGTGTGTGAGGTGTGTCTTAGAACGCCTACTAAACCAGGGGCTGCTGCCATTTTAGGTGATACTGTGTTGCAATTCTGCATATAGTTGGTCAGCAATAGAATTTAGGTGGGAAATGGGTTATCAGATCTCTCAAAATAGAGTGTCTGTCTAGATTTAGACTTCTATATTTGTGTATCTAGATAATATAATGATCCAAAATGTAGGTGCCAGCAGAGCATAAGTGCTGGTATGGCTACCAAATATTTGGTAGCCATAATGAAGGGCTTTTCAGGATTGCAGTGGTTTTTTTCATTGCCTAAAATGTTTTTAGTGATTACTGAAGGTTCTTTGAATTTACACTTTTTCTGTGTTACAATGAATTGGAAGGGAAGTTTCCCAGCTTCAAAGAGCTGCTGTGAGATTGAGTGCATTAGCAAGACCTTTGAGATCTACGGAAGAAGGAACTGTATGAAGTCATATTGCTATGGAGCTTGACAGAAAAGATTTGCCTCTGCCTATTCAGTAAAACCAATGACAAAATAGGTTTATCCTTCAAAGATATCCAAAAGTTTTGTGGTGGGTTGACCCTGGCTGGATGCCAAGTGCCCACCAAAGCTGCTCTATCACTTCCCGTCCTCAGCTGGAGGAAAGAAAATATAATGAAAACCTCGTGGGTTGAGATAAGGACAGGGAGAGATCATTCACCAATTACTGTCATGGGCAAAACAGACTTGACTTGGGGAAATTAGTTTAACTTATTACCAATCAAATCAGAGTAGGATAATGAGAAATAAAACAAAATCTTAAAACACCTTTCCCCCACCTCTCCCTTCTTCTCGGGCTTAACCTTACTCACGAATTCTCTACCTCCTCCTCTCCAGCGGCAAGGGGGGATGGGGAATGGGGGTTGCAGTCAGCTCATCACACGTTGTTTCTGCCGTTCCATCCACCACAGGGGGAAGACTCCTCACACTCTTCCCCTGCTCCAGCGTGGGGTCCCTCCCACGGGAGACAGTCCTCCACAGACTTCTCCAACGTGAGTCCTTCCCACAGGCTACAGTTCTTCATGAACCGCTCCAGCATGGATCCCTTCCATGGGGTGTAGTCCTTCAGGAACAGACTGCTCCAGCATGGATCCCCCAAGGGGTCACAAGTCCTGTCAGCAAACCTGCTCCAGCATGGGCTCCTCTCTCCATGGGTCCACAGGTCCCACCAGGAGCCTGCTCCAGCATGGGCTCTCCATGGGGTCACAGCCTCCTTTAGGTGTATCCACCTGCTCTGGCGTGGGGTCCTCCATGGGCTGCAGGTGGATATCTGCTCCACCGTGGACCTCCATGGGCTGCAGGGGGACAGCCTGCCTCACCATGGTCTTCACCACGGGCTGCAGGGGAGTCTCTGCTCCGGTGCCAGGAGCACCTCCTCCCCCTCCTTCTTCACTGACCTTGGTGTCTGCAGAGTTGTTTCTCTCACATATTCTCACTCCTCTCTCCAGCTACTCTTGGTGTTGCCCAGCAGTTTTTTCCCCTTCTTAAATATGTTATCACAGAGGCGCTACCACCGTCACTGATGGGCTCAGCCTTGGCCAGCAGCGGGTCCATCTTGGAGCTGGCTGGCATTGGCTCCGTCGGACACAGGGGAAGCTTCTAGCAGCTTCTGACAGAAGCCACCCCTGTGGCCCCCCTGCTATTGAAACCTTGCCACGCAAACCCAATACAAGTTTTAAGACAAGTAACTTTTTATATTAGCCAAAAAATTGTTAACATTTTGGTTTGCAAAGAGAAAGTGAAGTACTCCATAAAAAAGAAGGCTTTTTTTTTAAATTGTCTTTTAACTCTTACAAATATTTTCAATTTTTTTTTTTAAATCAGACTAAAATAATTATTCTGAATTAATACAGCCATGGATAGTAACTAGAATGTAGGTAAACCATCTTCTTACCATATACAGTGAGCTGAATTCTGATAGGAAATATTTTGTAACTTATTTAAATCATGGGGGTTATTGGTGTACATTTTAAGCATTTATGATTAAGCAGAAGCTTAAGACTTTACTAATACTGAAACAAAATTATTTAAATCAACCTTTTTAATTTTTCTGGACATGATTTGCCAGTTACTCCACTCATAAGCAATACAATAGAGACATGTTGAAGATACTTAATACGGCCAAAGCCTCAAATATTCATAAGCGAAGTGCAGTGGGCAGAGGCAGTCAAACCACGCATTCTAAATAGGTAATTTATGAAAGTGTAGACAAGGTATGCCCTTTGTATTATTAACAGCAAGCTACCATGTATGTCCTGTATACTGAAAGGCTACTATTACAATTCACAGATAATAAGTCTTTCTGTTGATGACTTAATGTTCACAAGCCATGACAATTCATGTTTTTGAATGATGTAGGCACATTTGGAAACATATTTATTTGTTATTATTAAGAAGTCATTAGAAATTTCTATCTTCTTGGTATCATTATTGTATAATGAATATTAAAAATATTTTTTCTAGTGATTGAATTTTTTGCATACTGTACGTTTTATTCATTTTTGCAATTAATTTTATGAAGTTATATAAATGTCCCTTGCTTTTTAGTCTGCTTAGTGCAGATTTTGTACTGAACTTCAGGCTGGTAATACAGCTAAAAAATACTCCCTTGCCTCCAGAATTCATTAACTCCATGTCTTAACCTTCTATCTCCCACTGACCCAAATGCAAAACTCCTTAGGCTTCAGTTTGAAAGAGCAGTTACCATTTGCATTTGTTCCCTCAGGGAAGCTGTACTTAGGTAATTGTCTTGATGGGTTCATCCTATATTTATTTTCTAGGTATGTTTTCACTTACAGCCTATTTTCTTAACGTTGGTTTCCTAACCTGCTTTCACTGTCCATATGTGTAGGTGTGTCAGTGCCACTACCTAACAATTTTTGAAGCAGATGATTAATTCCAACTTAATTTGATATAAAGGGAAAGAGTTGCAGAGATATTAAGTTCCTAATGTTTCTGCAGAACTGACCAAGTAGGTTGAGGAAAAAAAATCTACCTGATTAGGATTCTTACAGAGGGAAAGACAGGAGGAGACTCAGTCTCTACCTATTCTATCTGGCAATGCCTGGCCTTCAAAATGTGTGCTTTGACTAGTTAAACAACATAGTCCTAGCCCACAGCCAGCTATGGTATCCATGACCTTTTATCCAGTCAACAGGATTGATCATAATTAATTGAAGCAGGAATACTGTAGAGGACATGGATGGAGCTGGAGGCCAGATTTGGCTCTCGGCATAGGGAAAGCTATTAAAGGTAGCAAAATGTCCCTTGTCTAACTTATTGGTTTCCCTATGTTGATAATGTATAAATGAAGGATAAAGGCTGGAAATGAAGGATAGAGGAGGACCAGTTTAAGGAGTGACAGCTACTACTGGTGAGGAGACAGCCTTTCCTTTGCTTGCACCAAGAGTAAGAAATGTGAGTATCTAGGACTGTCCCCTCCTTTTGTGTTGCAGCTCCACAACTTTCCTTTTCTTCTTTCCTTCCCATTGTTGGAGTGTGCCAAGGGCCCATCCAAACAACAGCAAAATCCAGCATGGACTACTCTCCTGGAAAGCTTTGGGCTAACTCAGCTGGGGGGCACGGCATTGTGAAGGACTGAGAAAGAAGGAAATGTTTTAAATGTACTGAAAGTATTAGGAGGCATGAGTAGAACCTCAAGAATTAAATATTCAGGGAGCTGGAGGAGTGCTTATATTTGTACCCCAATCAAATTCTTCAGGAATAAATTAGAGACACAACTTGTACTGTTAAAGGAGAGTAGCAGGAGAAGACATTCGTATTGCTCTTGTTTTAATGGCCACCATGAAATCCTGATAGCCTCCATTCTCAGACGGCAAGGGACTATTATTTGTAATGGTCTGTGCAGGATAAAAACTTTAAAATTTTAGCTGACTAAAGCTATATTAAGATTTATTATAGGGAAGTCATTTAATTCATTTTGAAAAATGTTCCAGAGGTTTAGATTAGTATTTATTTCATTGCTTACTACCCTTTTAACATATTTGTCTTGATTTCAGCAACCAAGTGAGGTTGAGACTTTGTCATTATTCATTTTTCCATGTTTGTTCCTGCTGAAGCTTACCTAAGCATGAATGACTTTTCTTGGTTTTACCATCACTTTTCATTGTTTTTGATATTGTATCCTAGATCTGTAGCTCTGTAATAAGTGTATTTCCTCCTTATATTGATACTCTTGACATCTCTACCTGAGCAATCTGAAGACTTGACTTGTTGGCCCAATGAAAATGAATAAAACAATGCCAATGATTCCCATGCTGTACATCCTAGAAGGTTACTTGTCAGTCTCAAAAGTATAAACCTCAATATAATGCAAGATATTATGAATCAGACAGTTCTGTCTGGTTTCTTTAACTGAACAACCCATTTATAATAAAATCATTGAATAATTTATATAGGAAAGGACTGCAGGAGATTATCTACACCACCCCCCTGCTCAAAACAGGTTCATCTTCAAAGTTTGACAAAGTTTCTTGGGACCTAGCTCAGTCAAGTTTTGAGTTTCTCCAGAGACAACCTTTCTGGGAAACCTGTTCCTGGGCTTAACTACCCTATTTGTGATTTTTCTTTTTGTGTATGTCCAGCTGGAAATTCCTATGCAGTAGCTTATGATCATTGCGTCCTGTTCTTTTGCTGTGCATATTAGAGAAGAGTCTATCTTCCCTATAACAACCTATTAGGCTGTTGAAGACAGAAATTAATTTCCCCCTTCTTCTGGAGAAATATCTCCTCGAGATTTCTCCAGGCTAACAAGTCCAACTCTTTCAGTCCTTTCCTTGTACATCATGTGCTTCCATCTCCCAACTGTTATTCGTGGCCTTCCAGCAAACTAATTTGCATTGGTAAATGTCATTCTTGTACTAGGGGGCCCACAACAGTACATCATACTTCACATGCAGCCTCATGAGTGCTGAAGAGTGGGGAATAACCACTTGCCTTGGTCAGCTGGCTATGCTCTTGCTAATGCAACCCAATACGTGTTTTGCATAAATTGCTTCAAAGGGGTATTCCTGACTCATGTTCATTGTGTTGTCCACCAAGAAAACTATTGATGGTAATATTTGGAGGGTGAAAAAAATTGCAGAGTAGTCACATTATACTTGAAACAGGTTAATGTTTCAATTATTAATTGCTATCACCATGATGAGGGTTACATGGCAGAGTAAGTTCATTTTACCACAGGCATTAGAAATGCAATGTCAAAACTAAAGGACTAAAATGTGAATCATACTTCTAGGAGAACTGGAATATGGGCTGGTCCTACAAAAGACTCAAGATTAATGGTAGCTGAGTATTTGAGCTCTCAGTGCCTTCCTTCAGATAAGACGACTAACGTAAGGTTCAGATGCATATACTAGGTGATATTAAGCTTTTAAAAGGTGGTATTTTTCCTGTAAATAGCAACAGTGAAAGTTACTATCCTGTTTATGTGGCAGAAAAATGATAAAAGTTGGAAGTGGCCAGAAAAGAACTGTAACAATGCTGAATTTTGCTTTCAGCTAGTCAATACTTTATCCAAGATGAGGTGAAGAAGTGACAAGTTCACAACCTATAAGTAGTTATAGAGAGAAGATACCATTGAAAGCAGAAAAAGAATTAGTAGAATTGTTCTAGGTCTGAAAAGTGAAACTGAAGCTGAACAAACTCAAACTAAAAATACAGTGCACCATTTTGGCACTAAGTGTGAAAGTTAACTGGGAATATGGTAGGGTGTTCAGTAATAGAAATCTAAAAATCTAAAGCTGTTCTCTTTCAAAGAACAAATTGTCATTGGGAATGAAGTTATGAACTTGACACAACTAACCTGGTGAAATTCTGCAAATGTTAGACAAGATGTCTGCATAAAAGAAATTCAGGTCCCTGTGCAGATCTGAGAGCCTCATCTTTCCTACCTCTAGTCCCCTCAGAATATTTTGCTTTTTTAGCATAACCTTCCACATAGCCTTATCTAAAATAAACTGTTTAGATAATATGTATTTAAACCACAGAATCATGAATTATTCAGTGTGTGTTCAAAGAGGTGTGTCAGTTTTAGTAGTTGTCCTGGCTTATTGCATTTTTATGCATAATAATTCATCCACTTGTAATCTTACTTACACCTTTATTTCATTAAAATTCAGAGCTGACTCTTACTTTGTACTAGCTGGATACAAACATCCTGATGGTGAAGCTGTGCAAGAGTGAATTTTACTTTTTCATTTAAAGTAAACTTTTACACTAAACAGTACCTCTGTCATCTCAGCCAAAGGGATGTTTCAGACAGACTTTAAGAGAAAATTCTTTGGCAGATTAAAGGAAAACAACAATCACTGGAAAAGAAGAAAAAGCGCAATCACATACATATTTAATCTTTCTTTTTTCCTTTTATTTCCCCAGTAAATTTGGGTTATTTTTATATGAGTAGATGTAGCTAAATGCTTGTTGGGCTTTTATAAGAGTTTTTAATTTAGGTGGTGTGTGTATATGTATATATTATTAAATTTATGTATGTTATAGATTGTACACTTCAAGACTTTCAAGATTGCTTAAGGCTAGATCAAAGGAAAAAAACCAACATTTGTGTTACAGGATTGGTAAGAGGTCAATGCATTACAGTTTCATTTATTTATTTTTACTGTACTGCTTTGTTTTTAGGATTATTCACTAGCAATACATGGAGTTGTATTATGCTGTGATGAGATCCCTGTTGGACCAACCCATTTTGTGACTGTACACCGAAATACAGGACTATTTCCTCCCTGTCTGCGGCTCACTTGTGATCTGCCAGATTGATTTTGAATTATTTTTGGACCCAATGTTTTAAGAGGTGCTATTGATAACTTGATTTAAATCAAATCAGAGCTGTCTTTGAAGATGTCAGAGGACATTTTTCAGACAGAATAAGAGAATATAATACTTAATTTTTTTCATGCCCTTTAAAGCCTTTCAGTATGTTTGTCCATCTCATTTTACTACTGTATTGAAATCAGTCTCAGTCAATGATTAGCATTGTTTGAATGAGAGGGAAATGGACTGGAGGGTCCTGCCTTACAGGTGTAATAATAATACTGGTTATGAGACTGTCAGAAATACAAACACCCAGAAAGTTAGAAAGAGACCAAGCTGTTGTAGGTGTGAATGAAGGTCATCTATGGAGCATTGGTAGCATTGTCTTAAATGCAAGTATTTTGTGATTTGAGAAAATGCTGCACATCTGCTGTTTGAATTTGGCCTTTTGGTGTGTTCCATTAACAAATATCAATAAATCAAAAGGCACAACTGCACTGAAAGTGTGTTACAAGGAACTTTCATTATGAATCTTTTTGTCAAAATTGTTTCAAAAGTTACCTCCAGTTAAAAGTAAGGTTTGTTTACTTGCTTTTTATTACAGAACATTATTAAATATCTCAGAGTTGTAGCTTATAGATAACATTACAACTACTACTGTAAATATCACTGGCCTTTCACACTAGAACCTAAGAAGTGTCATCTCCTACGATTCTTCTTGGATTTCCTCTTTTGCCGTGAGCTAGAAACTTTCAAACACCAATAATGGCTGCTACTGAGGTTTGCCTAGCAACAGTTGTATGCAAATTTATCTGCTAAGAAATTTGATTCAGAAGCAGCTTAGTTTTTAACATGAGCGCAGAATCGCAACATAATTATTGGCAGTGATGAAGAACCTTCTTGGAGTCTTATGTCAAGGTTATTTTAAAATCATTGTAGTTCATTCCTGCTGGTGCCAGTCTACATCTCTTGTCATTGCCAACAGTTTGAATCAGTACCATTAATTTACCATCACTGGCCTTTACAAAGGTAACTGTGTAGGAATTTAAGAAACTTAATTTCTGTAGTTTTAATTAAAGTATATGTATGCATCTTTTTTTGAGAAATACATCTCATAAGGTGAAGGATTTCTCTCAGGGATCCAACTCAAACAGCTAGAAGTACTTTCCATGATGTTCTGTAGAATCAATTCTTATGTTAGAAGTGTTCAGTTTATAAATTATAGCTAATTATCTGTTAGATACTGCCCAATTGTACTGACTGTACAAGATTGATGGAAAGTATTATTTTTTGCCTCCAATTCTCTTTAATGCTTATGATACAGCTTTCCCATTTCCTCTTGCTTTAGAGTCCATGATCAGCTGACTTTGGTCTTTTCCTTCATAATTAGAAAATACTTGGCTTAAAAGTATTCATCCTGTTACATTTGAATGGTAACACGGGGGAACGATGTATATAAACTGTATAATTGAAGACAGTATACCAATTTAAATTAATTTAGATGATCATTCATGCTGAAGATGATAAAAATTACTGTCTTTTCTAAATTCCATAGGAATTTGATTTCTGGTAAGGTTTTATTTGTGGGGTAAATTATTCCAGACGTATCTGGGTAAGAGGTGCAAAAATACTGCGTAATGCATCAAACTCATTAATACCACCAGTAAAGGTAGAGTGAGATTCTCAATCTTCATTTTACTTTTTAGATAAAGGAATTTTGCTTCTCACACTTCTATTTTTGAATTGCTAGTAAATGTCCTGTATTAGCAATTTAAAGTAAATAAAATTCAGGAATTGTTCAGTGATAAAAAGCCCATTAAGATTTACTTTATCCAAATTACCATTTGCATTTTTGAATTTAATCCACTATCCTTAGCTCATATCCACTTCATCTGTTTGATCTTTTAAATCAAGTATCAGAATGTATGATTAACGGAAGTCAATCCTTGACCTCCTATACTCATCTCCTAAAATGAAAGTCTGAGACTGTATATTACCTTTGAACTTTTATGAAGCCACCTAGCTTATTTCAGGATTGAAATTATAGAGCTTAATAGATTCAAAGCTAATTATAAAGTCATTCTGAGGCAGAACAGAGACAACCAAACCAGATGGAATCCATTACCAATCATACTCCTGAGACTGTCTGGCATTATTAAAATGAATAATATTTCCATGTAACAGTGTCTGTTTTAATCAGTTTCTGTCTGGGTACCAACACTAGAGCTACTTCTATAAGCTTTAAGTAGAGGTCACCTCCACTCATTACAGCAGTAGGTGCTGTCATACTTGACTCTTTCATCTTAATTAAATGGACAAGTCCAAAAGGAATTTGGAGATTGTAGGATGCTTGAAGAGGGACAAAACCCCAGAAAAATATTACTGGATATATTAAAATGAAAAGAAATATAAAAAGTATGTTAAAAGCTGATGGGCAAGACAGTGTTACTTTGGATGAACCAAGAAAGAAATTGTTTTCCGTTTGGAAGCCCCAAGGAAAACTTTGGAATACTTTTATTCCATTTCTTGTAAACACCCCACCTCGCCCCTGCCCCCCTTCGTCTTAAGGAAGAGAAAGAGTAGGGAAGCAGGGCAGTGAATGCCATTTATAGATTTTGAGCTTCTGGTAAGCTTTCAAAATTCATTTGGGCAGACTGAAAGGTATGTCTGCATTTCTTATTCAGACAGATGTGTCCTTAAGCCATCTGCACTCTCAACTAGTCCACAGACAGTGAGTCCAACCTAATATATCTTGTCTCCCATCATGGCTGGTTAGTTGAATACTACCCTAACCACTGCTATATCACTTCCAGTGCAGAGCTGGCTTGGGTCCACAGGTTCTAGAGCTCATGGAGGGGTGCTGTTTATCTGCAAAACTCTGCATTGACATAATAGCACAGGAACAGGTCTAGCTCTCTGTGCAAAAGGGAAATTTTATCAATATGAAATAACTTCTATTATTTTGAAAAATTATCAACATCAAATATGAAACAAGGCATAAAATTACAAGTCTAATCATCTTGGTAGGAAACATAACCAATGTGTTTACAGGGCTATTGATTATTCACATTTATTGTTTTAAGTTTCACAGCTGAAGGGCAGGCTCATGGGGCTGGAGATGTGGAAAATGAGATTTATAATTTATAAATTAAGATAATAATGTCTTCAGTTTCCTGTCTCAACATTGTGTTACTCCCCATTATACATCACTCACTCTCTTACAGACACATGCAAACACAACATGGGGTTTTTTAGCAAGCTGGGTTATGAAACTGCAGGTTTCACACAATTGTTCTCATTCATTAAAAATCCTGAATGAAAACAGAAATTGGTGGTTTTGACTCTTCTGCAGTACAGTCAGTAAAGCTACAATATATATGTAGGGATTTAAAATTTAAAAAACCCAAAAAGTTCTATATGCAGATGACCCTGTTTAAGTTTAGGGACACGCAGCAAGATACTACCTTTAAATACTTCATAACTCAATGTACACATTTGCTCAAATTTAAAGCAGATATCAATGTAAAAAAAAAATCAATATTATCTTCTGCTTATCATGCTTAGTTTGGTGCTTTCATGCATGCTTTGAGCAAGTCTCCTGATTCCTGCTGCCATCTTCTTGGAGAAATTCAGAAGAACCTTGAGTAGCTCATTTTGATATATAGTCCATTTCATCCAAAATTCGTACTACATATGCCAGTTATGCTTTCCAAATTAGATCATTAGTTAAAGAAATTGAGAAGTAATTTATCAAATATTGTAAAATAACACAATAAATTCATAGTGATTATCTGTTAAAAAATCACTGGTAAAAGTGCATAAATGGTACTAGGACCTGATCCCATTTAAGCAGAGAGTTGGAGGTTACACCCTTTTCTTGAAGAGTAGGAACAGTGGACTGGAGACTCCTGAGGCTCATATAGGATTCAAAGGTGAAGTCTCTATTTCTGGACAAGTCTTCTCACCATGTGTATCTACTATAGAAAAATCTGCCTCCTGCTCTGGTGTGCAGCGCCTGCCCTCAGGGAAGGATTCAGAGTTCTGACATATTAAACATTTAGACCCCATCTGATATTTTCTTCAAGTTAGCCTGAAGAAACGCTCTCTCCAGGTGTTGAGTTGCAGTGCAATGGCTTCTAGCCTTTGTGCTGGAAGAAAACATGCTTCATTTAGGAGTCCTAATCCAAGGTGCACCTTTAAACCTAGCTGATTCCCACTTCTGTGGGATCACTTCAGCACAACCCCCCCACCTGAAATCAAGGGAAACTAGCCCCCACCCTAAAATTTGTCTTTAAGGAGGAAATTTTCTAACAGGGTAGTTTTTCCCAAATTACATCTAGGAAAGTACGTTATAGCTGCCCCTAGAAAGACTGCAACAGCACCCAGATTGCATTGTAAAGGTTCATGTTATCACTTCTCTGACGTCCTGGCCTTTCATTCATCTAAGCTGGGGACAGGTCAGAGCATAATACTACCCAGGAATCCCATAATCTTGGGTTTCCGGTTGCTTTAAAGTAAGTACTGCAGGTGAGGTGAATCACCAGCTCAAGGCGCTTTTCTCCCCAATGACTGTAACAAGGATCTAGATGACTAGCTCAGACTAGAAGCCTAGCTCTTACATGGTAAAGTTAGGCAAGATGAATCCCAGCTTGACTGCACTGAGGCATATCTAGAAATTTCTCACGGATCTAACAGCCATTGGATGCACTAACACAGAGAGTAAGGAAAAAATATTTTAGCAATGAGTATGAATCAAGCTATGTTCCATAAATCCTAAAATTATTCTTAAAAATAGGAATACTTTCTGGGTTTTAGGAAGACAAAAATAATTATTTAGCTGAAATGGCATGAAAACCAGCTGGTTTCTCTAGTTGCATATTATTGGATTTCTCATTTATGAACTTTAAAATGAGTGTATGCAATAAAGCAGACCAAGTGAGCGGGGTTCAATATGAAACGTATGACAAGCAGATCTCTTGCCCTTCTTATCAAGCAGATGGAAGACAGGTAGCACTAAAAAAATACTAATAGGGGAATCAAACTGATTAATGTGGCAAAAATTCCTGCACTTGCAGCACTAATGTGTTTATTGGCAGAGATGCAAATATGCATGTAGCCTACTTTAATTTTCCCAGAGCACAACTGAATTAACAATGTCATGTTGCTCAGGGTAACAGACTCCCACCTAAGAGTCCTCCCACGCCACAAGATCAATGGGACCCTGGAAGCTACAGCAGAAAGAAATTAGAACATGCACCAAATTGTGGAGGCTGATAAAGAAAACACATTTGCCCTTCATGTATTTTTAAAGAGGGTCTTTTTCATTATGACTTGTAAATGGCTCCTCTGTGAACTGCACAGATAAAATTAAAATAAGCTTTTTTCCCCCTACTTTTGGAAGTTTGCGTGGCTTCCATCCTGATCACATGATCCTTAAGGATCATAGACTAAGCTACTTCACTTCCCCCCATTGAGTCAAGGTCAAGTATAACTGAACAGCTCCTGACAGATGTTTGCCTTGTATGTTAATCATAAAAACTCTCAGCACAGAGATTCAACAGCTTCCCAAACTAGTCTGTTCCCCTGTTTGACAACCCTTACAATTAGCAATGTTTTCTAATATCTCATCTTATTAACTGTTGAAACAAATTTAAACTGACTTTTTTTCTAGTCCTGTGCTCTACAACTGTGGAATGTTACTCATTACTGTCCTCTTTGTTATAACATTTCATATATTTGAAACTTTTTATGTTCTTTGCTCTGATTTCCTCCCTGACACTTTTATCCTACCTTTTCCTCTCCAGCCTTAACAATCCCAGTCCTCTCAGGCTATACAGATTGTTTCCAAATTTCCTTTCTTACTGATCTTTTCTGAGTTCCCCCTAATTCATTTAAAAATGCTTGAAATTGATCTTTATATATCAGAAAGACCTTGGAATAGAATAATTACTGTCTTAAAAATAATGCATCTGACAATGGCATCTGTTTTTAACGGAAAAGCAACTAAGTTGAAAACATATTTCCAGACTTTGTATTTCACCACTTTAAGGTTTACTTCTGTAGCATTATGCTCAGCTAGTTAATTCTCAACTTGTAGTTATGCGTTTGATTTTAATTCCTAAATGTGATATCTCCACTTCATACTAAGAAAAATCATCTTACTGGTATCACTGTTTCTCCAGTTTACCCACACCATTTTGAATTCAAATCTGATCCTTCAGAGCATTTTAAATCTTTCCCAGGTTAATATCATACAGAGATTTTATAAGCATGTACCCTATTTTATCATCCAAACATCCCACAAGGTATGTACTTCTGATTTGACAATGAACCATTGATAACTACATTGAGAATGCAGGTTTTCAACCATTTGTGCCCTGAATTCATAACACTTCCATCTTTTCTGTCTTTCCCTGACTTCCCCACTGCAATGCTGGATAGAACCATGTCTAGACAGATGTTGGGATCAAGATGCTGCAACTGCCCCTCTGGGATTCAGAGCCCAGTAACCCCATCAAAGGATTAGACTGATCTGACATTATCTGCTCTTGACAAATTCATGTTGGTGCGTTGTTTTTACCTCTTACATGTATAAACATGTTTCTGTATTGTTTCAAGCACCAAAGTTAAATGAACTGTTCTGTAAATCCATCATTCTTGTTTTTCTCCATCACAGGTAAGTTTTACCTAACCTGAGCAAGTATGTTAACTCTCCATCAGAGAGATGTATTGATATACTATGTACCAGATGTACCAGATGTACTGGCATCAACAGTAACAACTGACCTTTTTTTTTGTGAAATGTCAAAGCAGAAAAAAACATTGATAATATTTTCTGTCTCATTCATTTTATGTTCAGTCTCAGTTAAATAAATGTTGTTTCCTTTAAAAAAAATTGATGTATTTATTAAAACCTTTAAAAATATCATTTACATCCCTTACTAGCTGAAACTCTTTCTGCATGTCAGCCATTTGGATTTTTTCTCACACTTACCTTGTTTTCTGTATTCATTCATTTTCTATGGTCCTCTTTTTTTGATTTTCAGGTCAGGAGGTAGCTATATCTCAAAACCCTACTGAATAAATGTAGGAAATTCATATATTAAGCAGTTTCTTTATTTAACTAATTTTAATATTATTTATTTTTATTAAAAAAAAAAAAGTTATCCAAAGAAGTGTGGAAGTAACCCTTCACTCCAAAGTTAGAATGCAAAGACAGTGGGAGGAGGCCCCCTTAATTTGAAAAAAGGCAGAATCAAATGCAGTAATTTAATCATGTGCATAATTTACTCTGATGAAATATAAAAGCAAGTTCTGTTTTTAAGTCAGAATTCAGTGGAATAAATCTCAAAATTATTTTATTTTCTGAATTTCTGCAAGTTAAAAAAAAACCAAACAACCAACCCCAAACCAAAAAACTCTATAGTGTTTTAAGAAAGGTTGATAACCTCTTAAGGAATTCCTTGAGGTTGAGAAAAACCCTCTGTGATAAGCTTGCATGCGTGGAAAGAAAGTGAAAGAGACATATTGTCTCCTTGAAACAATATGTGATAACCCCCTGATCTCTTAAGTATTATAAACTTTGAATTTAATTTTAGGGTATAAGATATATTCTAAATTGGTTTCTTATCTTCTACTTCCAAAATTCTGGTTTTGGGTTATTTTTTTATAAACACCTCTTTAGAAGGGCACTCTGCTATCATAAAATTAGGTCTAGTTTCTAATTTGTGACCTTGTTGTATATAAAAGTAAAGGACATAGCATTAAGTTCCCCAAGATGGATGCCAGAAGTATAATTCATATACTGTGAACTAGGACACATTACACAATCAAACTGCCAACCTTTCTCCTTTGTTCTCATCTTTAAAATAGAAAGAGGAGGGGATGGCATCTGGGTATGTGGATTTTGCCCTGTGATTGTTTGATAACCACAGACAAATATCACGCTTTTGCTGTTCATGCACATACAAATGTCCTATGACAGGACAAAGGGATAAAACCTGCAGGAAAGGGAAAGAGAGTGAGGAAGTCCCACAGGAACTTAGACAATCACAGGTAAGTCAATATAAGAAAAGTGTACAGCCTCGTAAGGGGAATATTTTAACACTTTTAGTTTATCTTGATCTATGCTATGGGATTACATTTGGTCGTTATGTTCATTTGGCTAACAACTTTTCAGACAACGTGACAAGCAAAGAAATTATGTTTACCAAACACTTGCATTCTGGCACAGAAGGGAAGCATCAACAAGCTTTGCTTTATTTAGTAAAACAAGAAGAGTAGCATCTAGTAAAACATCAGTGATCTTGTGACAATTGTATATATCTTGTTGAATATAACTGGAGTTTCAGATTTTTTTGCCAGCATCAATTTTAGTAGACTAAAAAGAAGAAAACATGTAAGGAACAATTAAACTGATGCATTCATATGTCAGAGGAAGCCATGTAAGAGTGATTGTCCCAATGAACAGTGTCATGTTGGCCTCTAAAGATTACTGTGGGTCATGTGTTAATCATAAGTCTGTATTTTACAGGAAATTCAGTTAACTAAATTTTTAATCTTTGTATGAGGTGGATCTTTGTCCCTGTAAAACTGGAATGTACGTATTTTCTTTGTCATTAACTAATTGAAAAAATATGTAACAGGTGATTACTTTCATTCCTCCCCTCCATGTATATACGTATCTTCACCTTGTGTACAAAGACACACTCCCTTGCACATGTGCAGATACCTATACATTTCTGAGGTGAGAGCAAATCTGGAGCACACCTGTCTTCGAAACATTTTTAAATTTATTTTTAAAGCCTAAAGAGTGAATTTGAAAATGTAACTTCAGTTCTCATCTAAACTATTTTGTTTAGTACCATGGCTTGTTTCAAAGTACATCCATCCACAAGAGATTGTAAACAACTGTTCATTCAGACATAATGGTAATGTTTCACGTGTTCACATGGCTGTTTCTCTATTGTACTCTGCTCTTCTGAATAATGAAAGTGGTAAGACAGAATGGCACTCAGCAATAGCCAAGGGAGGAAAGATTAGGAGGGCAGTTTGGAAAAAAAATTCTTACTAGAGGTTTGGGCAGATTTGATATAAAAGCTGGCTTGGTAGGAGAAACAGAAAATGGAAAATTACTTCTGCAGAAGTAACCTAGCCACAAGGGAAGACAGTGGTCCAGCTGCCTGTTTTTGCCATAACGAAAGAGAATTATAAATTGATCAAGCTTTCAGAAGTATTCAGGTAAAGGCCATTGCTAATTCTGTGATAATTTCTTTTCAGTTTTAATTTTCTACTGTGACATGCAGTGTTAATTATTTCTTGAAGTGTGAAGTTTTACTGAGAATAAGGTTTATGCGGACCAGAAAAATAGGCACCTGCTGCTCCCATCAAATCCTGCAGTTATTTGTCAACTGTTTCTGTAAATCCATTACATATGCAACAGAAAGCACAAGTGGCAGAACAAAATAGCAGTCTAAAAGAGAAACAAAGGTACCATTTTGGCAGTCCAACGGCATTCATTTATTTCCCATTTATGGTCATGTAGCTTGACTCCAAGTGTTCGGCAAAAGAAGCAAACGCAAATTGAGTCATAATTTAAAATCCTATTCCTATATACATATAGGAACACATGCAGAATTCCTCTTCCTCTTCTCCATCATCATCAGCAGCAGGACCAGCTTTTGCACTTTATGACTTCATTATGACATCACATAATATCTTGCATTAAACCTACTTTTATTAACTCTCTCAACAGTATCAAAAGTGTACTTTCTTTCCAAAACTCTTTGACAATGTGGTGAATGGACACATTAAGTTTGACAAAAATCTGTGGCAGTTTTGTACTATGGACAAAAGTCTCCTAGTTCAGAAGGATGAGATCATCAATGTTATGAATCAAATGTGATTAAATGGATTTATGTATTTTCCCTAGAGTATTTATTTCAGCATGGCTGGCCTACAATGAAAGAGATTACTATTTACTTACATAATTTTTATATGTTTCCACTGTAGAGCACTTTAGACTGATACTTCAAACAACGGATGAAAATGTGGAATATCTACTGCAGAGTTTACAGCCTGATAGTGTGTGTGCACTATAGTATTCTGAACACAAGCTGAACAGCATTTTGTGAATTGCCAATTATGTTACATAGGAAAGGATTTTATTAACAATATTCTAAAGTCTTAGTTAAGGTTTATCATGTGTTTTTACCCTATTTGCATCTTATGGTACCATCTTTTTTCTTTCCTTGCTTTCCTTCCTTTTTTGAATTAACATGCTGTCTGGATGTCTCTACCATTTGACATTATACTTTTGTGTGTCATATTTCTCATGTACTACCAACACAGACAGTCTTCTGAACTCTGGTCTTCCCTTGGCTTAGTTCTCTTTCAGTTTTTCTCCATTTTATTTTAGAACATTTTTTGAAGATCCTCCTTACTTCCCCTATATTTTCTGCAGCTGTTTCATGGGCCACTGTCCTTGAACCTATTATCCTTTTTTCACATCGTTTCAGGTTAGTATCTCCAAATAAGAACTATCTATGAGATCAGCTAGTGGCTCAATTGTGTCTAAAAACATCTTGGCTACCTTCTGGCATTATCTTATATAAATTTGTTGTCAGCTGAAGCTCAACTTGACTAAAATCTCTCTTAATCTCTCCCACATGAATCTTTCCTTCCTAACTTTCTTAACTGTGATGCTATCTTTCTGCTGACATTTAAAACTCTCCTTTGTGTCAGAGACCTTTCTGGTTTTCATGACTGGGATATGTTTTATTTCATCTGCTATATAACCTCTCACTCCCCTCTAGCCAGATTCTTTCTATTGTAAGTCTCTGATGGTACAGCTGCCCTTTCTCTGGACCCAGCAATGCCTTATTCCCCTTCTCAGCTTGTTTCTCATGTTCAGAAGAGAGAATGGCACTCCAGGCTGGGTAAGAAGTAGAATACGGATTTTCCATTAAAGAACATATTTTATTGGCAGAAACACAAGCAACTATGAATTTGAGTCTGAAATTTGGACACCTAGCAGTTATCCAGCTGATTATAGTGTTTGACTGCATGTCAGGTAGGCAATACAATGTCAGGCAATTGGGAAAAAGTATATATCAGGGTTTGTATCCTAACGAAATATGTGGTGGTCACTAAACAGTGGTAGCCCAAACTTTAGCCCCAGGAAGCCTTTGTGACTGATTATCAGCTGAGTTTCCACTAGCCTTTTAGTTTCTGCTACTGCCAGTCTTGTGGCCTACATGGTGGCCTGACCTAACATGAGCAACACCCTAGAGACAAGTTCTCAGAACAAAAGGGTTTGGTGTTTTGTCTTTTTTTTCATTCCCAGAGAAAATTCCAAATGAAATCTCCTTTAGAAGAACATATTTCAGTCAGTTTCCTCTTCTGATCATTAAAAAGTAAGAATTACTCTTATCCATGCTCCAGTGTGTTGCTATCATGTTGTTGGACTTCCAACGCCATTCCAGCTACAAGATTCATTATTTTCTTTTCCATTCATCTTTAAAACTCTTATTTTCTGTGATTCATTCCACCAATTTCAAAACCAAAACAAACTAGCAGAACTGTTAGGTGATTGAAGTGGGATTTGTCTCATCTAACTGTAAATATGTACAGTGCAGACAAGTATACGTGAGCTATAATGGCACTGTTTTTGTCAACAGAGAAATATAGACACTTTTAGACATGATTCATCTGAATTACTTTATTCACCTACTTTATATTCACTAAATTGTAATGTGGACAGTGAATGCAGCCTATGGTGCTCAGACTAAGGGCTCCTTTGCAGATATCTATAATAGGTCAAATGAATCCCAGCCTTGGTGCCCAGTACTAAAATCAGAGGATATCCTGTTAGCCATTCTTCTCCTGGATGCCCTTAAGCTATTTGTTGTTATTTGTTACCTTTGTATTATTATTTGTATTATTAATTATTGGCTTGTTTCATATGGTATAGTGCATTACACCATGGGTCCTGCTTCCCACCTTGGGCTATTTGTAATATTATGATAACACCGTGCACTGTGGCACAATAATCAGTAAGCAGACAGCAGGTTGAAGAGAATTTAAGATTTGTAGAGGGTTTTTCTCAGGCTTTCCAAGTCTTGAGGAAAAGACAAAGAGCACAGGTTCTTATATCTGTGGAGTCTGAGCACATCTGCTCTTAACATTCGGTATTTCAGGTTCCCTGATAGAGGGCTTGCCCCAAGGTTGTTCTAGTTCACTCATGGAGGCTGTGCGTATGCAGTTTAATTGTTGGGAGCATTGTAAATTTGTAACTCATATTGTTAAATTCTCCTGCTCTGTGTTTGCTATGGAACCTGTTACAGACAACTATTTAGTGTTGGATGTGAGCATGAGCTTTTATGAGAACTACGTCATGCTAAACCACACAAGTCCTTTTACAAATGGAGCTCCAGATCCATTATAAATGGGCAATCCTTTTATGCTGAGATTACCTCCTCCTGAATATCTTACACCGATGCTGTAGTTAATTCTCAGATAAACCAGCCAATTTTTCAGAAGTTCTTTCTGTTTGGAACATCACGATTGATAAAGAAAACATGATTTTTAAAGTTTCCCTCTTTTCACTTTTTTCACATTTACTAATGTATCTGTTAGCGTACTGACATCATTGGCATAGGTAATGTAAAGTTAGTTATTAGGCTCGGCAAGCAATGCACCTCTCCTAGGACAGAAGTAATTTGCCTTGAAACAGCAGTCAGATCATACAACTAAGATTCCTGGATGTCAAGTGGTATGACCTCTTAGATATACCTGTCTAAAGGGTCTGACATATTTTTGAAGCAAGTCTACCAAATAAGATATTATAGCAAGTTTTTTTTTTTATTTATCAAGACTTCGATAGAAACCATCATACCATGTTTTAGTCTAGTACTCTGAACTAATACTAGAGTATTAGTCATTATTCTTGAAATGAATTTTCTTATATGTCTATTAATGCAGTAAACATAAAAGTCAGCACTATGGCAAAAAGCATGTTGTTATTAAAATGCTGATATCCAATGTAACTGAAGGTGAAACTTTATCTAAGATAAGGATCTTGATTTATTCAGCTAAAGAAGGTTTGTGTGTCTAGACTCATGTTTACCTACTCTGGAAAACTTGGACTAAATGTTTCAATAGAACTAGGAGATATCATTCCAGTTAATCATGTCAATGTTTTCTTCTTTGAGAATCATGAGGCTGACTGAAATAAAATAATGATAGGAATGGATTTTCCGAAATAATTTTGTATGTTTTCAATTATACTACAATCAACCCCATCTGTGACTGATACTGCTCATATGATTCTCTCAGTCCTCCGCCCCAATACACACAAGTCTTCTTCACTCACAATTTTGTTTTCTAATAGACTGGTGATCTTCATCTGGAGCCAAAGAAACTGGGCAAGGACTTCTTTTCCTGGGAGCCATTAAACTGCCTTTAATTAGTAACTGCCAAGACCACTAATGAGTTTTCACCATACAGTGACTCATGTTAAAAAAAAAAAAGAAAAAAGGCTAAAATAGACCAAGGTAAAACAAACCTAGCAAGCAAACACCCTGCAGTGCATGAGAGATGTTGAAAGCCTCCTGTCACAGAAAAACATCACACAAATCTTAACTCAAGTAATTTAATAAAGTTGTAGCAATAAAAAACAGAACAAAAGCAAAAAAACCAACTTGACATACTGCCTCAAGCTATAGCTGTCTCTCTAATGTTGTAGAGCATATGCTTTTCTGTACCTACTACGTTTATGAAGACCAAAATACTCATAAGGGTAGGAAAAAATTACCTGCTTTCAGGGAGATGTTTAATTACTTTGCTCAATATTTATTCAATTCGAGTTCAAAACACCTGTAATTATTACCATTACCTGCACAGGCTACTTCTGCTGAATAGCCTGTACCTATGGCATGACAGGAGCCAGCTCCTTGTGGGGTCCGTGTGAGATCCAGCCTTTTGTTCCATTGTTGTCAGTAGAGCCCTGAAGAAGCACCCCAGTATGTCAGCTTAGGAAGTGTTTCCATGATACGTATTGTTCAGTGGAAATACTAAGACTGGACTCATGAGACACACTTTTTTAATGCGCTGGTATGGCATACTTTTTACCTTGGTCCTCCAGCAGGCTCAGCAGTGGTGAATCTTATCAATATAATAACCTCAGAAGTCCGTACACCAAGCTGATTGTCACCTATCTCCTCTGTGAGTTATAAGACAAAATCCTGACATGCATCTGATTCCTTTTTTCATTTGCTACACTATATTCTTTGGTAAAACCCTTTGCAAATCAGTAACCTCTATGATAAACTGTTGTCACTGTACATTCAAATGTAATTCCTCTCATGCTCTTATATTTCAGGAAAAGTCACAATAAATGGCTGTAGTTGGTTTTATTTTCCCTTTTTGTCCTTTATACTTCATGAAATCCTACCCAGAATCCCAGAATTTAAATTTTTTCAAAGGCCTTTGAAGGCAATGTTCCTGCCCTAGCTAACAGATAATACCAGAAACACAAATGAAAATAACAGTGTTCCCTCTTTCACCCAGGAGCCTCTTCGTCTGTTCCAGTCAAAAGCAGGAACTGGCAAGAGAGTCTGTGTTTTCTGGTGCAATGCTATTAGCTGGAAAAGAATGGTTAATTACGTGACTATACATCTCTTAGTCCAATTATTTGTCACATGAATGAGGGGAAGACTGATTCAGTCATTCTGTCAATACTTTGTGGATGAACACTAAGCAATGTGATTGTTGAATGAACCTCGTTCTTCAGCATAGAATTCACCTTGAAGAAACCTTAGTCTTTCCAAAAAAAAAATCACAAGATTCTCCTTTTGCACCATCTTAAGAGTGCACTAAGCAGCATGCTGAAAACAAAAGCTAAGAATGTAGCTTTCTGTTTGAGATTTTGTTTGCTGAAATGGGATATTCCCTCAGGCCTCTAACTTTGACCTTGTAATACAGGTAAGGGAGTGGTATACTAAGGGAAAAAGAACTTACGCTGAACTTCATCTGTAGCTATGTAAAGCATGAATGCTTACTAAATATGAGTTCTCTTGGTTTTCCTACAAAAGTTCAGTGATTCCCTTCTGCTTGGAAAGGCTTCAAAATATGGCCTCAAAGCAGCTTATGCTAGGAGGCCATGGACAGCCATGGCCAACTTCTGCAATTTTTCATCCAGGCTCTGCAGCCTATAAAGGAAACAGGCTTCATGCCCTTACTGAAAACTTTGGGTTTAGAGAACAGCTCTAAAAACCTGTGTAAAATAAATTATAGCCCATGTGATTTCAAAGTTCTGGATTTGTAAAATTTTAGTATCCCTTATTTAGGGGATTTCAGGAGAAGGTGAATCAGAGGCATATCACTGTTCTGCGGTATAAGCGACATTGCTCATCTCAGCACTACCTGTGTCAGCCAGGTGCCTTTCCCTGTGCACTCACAGTGTGTGAGTTCTCAGCGTGGAAGGTGACAAGGGTCACAGAACAACAAGGCAGAGGCGGCATTTCAGATCAAATGCACAGACCCAGGGGGGACACAGATTAGAGGCTTTCCACCTCAGGGTAGAAGGTACATGCAAGACAAGCTTTAGCAGCCAGAGGGTGTGACTACACTTGCAATAAGGAGCCCCTAAGTACAGCAAAGAGTGGTTTGATACTAAACTATGTTAGAAAGTAACATGAGAAACTTATGGGTCCTTCTAATGAGAAAATTAAGGCACTATCCTGGGGGTTAACTGAGGCTCTAACCATTTTATGTGTGAAGACTGATCATGTAACCTGCCATCAGAGGCATTTTCCTGAAGTGTCCTTCACCATAATCTGACCTGACCTGAAAGTCCTGTAACTTTTGTTGCACCCTGGTGTCTGAGAGCCAACTGCTTGCTCCATCACTGTTTTGGCAGGACAGAGAAACTTCAGACCTTACACTTGGCAAACCCCCTTTTAAAATGAAATATATCTTTGTACATTTCATATTTATGTGTTATACATAATACAAAAGTACATATTTCATTTCAATATTTGCCTAAATCTATATCTATTTAGAATTTTCCCCTCCCAAAGGAGAAGACAACATAACAAAAATAGAAGGGAGTTAGCAATGGTTTTGTTAGCATTTCTTCACTCCAAGGAAGTGGTGCAGAAGTAAACTCTTCTATGGCACTTTAAATAATCTGTGTCTCTTTCTCAGTGAGATATTGACATGTCTTAACAATTTTCATACAAACCTATGTTGTTCCACTGTCCCATCTTTAATTATTAGACAATTGACTTTCCAGAGCACAAGCAGAGTGACATTTTCTTTGTCTTGACTTAGGCTTTTACTACAGTATAGAAACTTAATCTAACAGGGTTTGGTACATCACTAAAGAGGATTTCAAACCAATCTTTTTCCTGCCAAATCTGATCAGATATTTACAGGCTGTCACTGACAATTATGGCAATAACAAGTTTACAACAAGGCTGATAAACAGATTCTTATACAAACTGATAAGAAAAACCTCCTTGATCACTTCATCATCTGACTCAAGGCCACATAATTGGAGACATCTGCCTCAAAGTCTTATTTTAGGATGACCATTGAAAAGAAACTTACAAACGCAGCTCAACAATCTGGAATGGCTTGCAAATAAGGTCAAAAAGGAAACATTTTCTTCAAGGTTATTAAAAATAAATGAATGTTGCATATGGTCATTAGGATTTATTTTAAATTAGCACAGAATTTAATAAAACACAGAGGAAAAGTGTTAAGTAGATAATCTTATTTTTAGCATTTTAGCGTTCAGCAGTATTTAAAATTATTCCCTCTGACTTTGCTCAGGTATGTAACATTAGAAAACTCAAGCCCCTCAGGAAACACTTCACATTTTCATTTATTCTGTAAATAAATATACAATAGTTTTTCTTTTCCTTTGTGCCCAGAAGACTGTATCATTCAGTAATTTACTTTAGCCACTTAGGACACCTATTCATCTGGAACCTTAAAACTTTGAAACTGCATTGTGGAGGTAAACTTTGCAAAGCAGAAAAATGACAGTTTCAACCTGCATGAAGATACAGAGCCTAGACCACAGGGCCTGTCTTCTGATAGATATCCTATAGTGAAATTCTCTGAATATTCCACATTACAAATCTGTGCTTCCTAGCTCACAGTGTCACTAATGGATTGCACAGTAAGGCAAATTATTGTCTCTCATGTAAAGAAATTAAACAGCTGTCAGAGATGGTATTTAAATGCATTTTAACCCAGATGTCTCTGTAAGAATAAACAACATATATGTAACAGGAAGTATCACATCCTTTTTGCAAAGGAACATACAAAATAATACAGTAATGCAGATACAGGTTGTTTACAGTTTGCCAAGCAGCACATGGTGTGGGGATAGAGCTGTTGTCCTGACACCCAGCAGTCAAGCAGGACTCTGAAGATCAAGTCTCTGTCTTTCCAGCTGCACTGTTTAGGGTATAGTGGCACAAAGACCCCTAAGTTCAATGGCTTATTTTTAAATACAATTCACTTCAGCTGAAAGAAGATTTGACAATCTAAAATTATGTGCATATTTTTGTAGCTTCCTTGTAAACTTCAGATCTTTAGGCCTATTTCTAGAAAATTTGCATTGTTGGGTTTTGTTCTGTTTTTTTTTTTTCCCAAAGGTTTGGTAGATTAGTGCTTGTATTAAATTGTATGCATTGGTAGAAGCATACAATTAGTGGAATCTCTCCCATTCACACAGGCACAAGTTCTGTCCGGCTGACTGAAAAACAGAACTCTGCCTCGGAACTATGGAAGAAAAAGAGTAGGGACGATACCATTACACAACTTGCTTCAGAAGCTCTAGGGAAGCATTGTGACTTAGGTCCTGTGTAGATATTGGGGAAAGTAAAGTTTTCTAATATCAGCATTTAAAATGTAGAAAATCTGTTAAGGTTGAGAAGAGAAAAAAAAAAAATTCCCCTTGATCATGGAGGTTCTACTACACAGAAAGTTCTCATGCCAGCAGAAATTTTTCGGGTCTTCAACAGGAGATAAAGAAAAAATCAGATTAAAAATACCCTAGACTCTTCAAAGAAAGAAAGAAATACAACAATCCCACATCCTGAATCCAATTGTGTTGAATGAGAATTAAGTTTTTAAACATTAATAGAACTTTTTTTGGTGTTTGGCATATATGGTAACTGTCTTTTCTGACTACATTTAATTCAGGTCATCTGGAGCACCATCTTGGGTCACAGCCACACCTTCAGTCTGTTCTGTGTGTAAATGAGGTGAACCATTAAGTATTTTGCTTCTCCAGAATTTCCTTACTTTAGAAAAATCCCAGCTCCCCATTAAAGTTAACTTCTCTGCCTCTTGCATTATTTCCAAAGTACAAAAGAAACACAGATGGGGGTGGGGTAACCCATAAGGGATATGGGGTATCCAATAAGGGATAAAAGAATATGGTTTAAAAAGGACTACAATTTCTTCAATTTCATGTTAGACTTGTATTAGTAGATGTTGAGCTGCAGGTAAGAACTGCTCAGCCTGTGCAGGGTATGCAGAGTTGGTCCATTACTTTGTTTCAGTTAAGAGAAGAACATGCCAACATTTACAGCTCTTCTCCTTTCTAGTTCTGTGCATTTCTAAAATTGCCTTATGTTTGTTTCTATTCTTGTTCTTCTTCTTCCTGCTCACAGCAGCTTTTTCAACCTGTCAGCCTTTTAATGTTTGTTTTTAACCTTGCCAACGAGGTACAGACTTCAGCTGTGAAGTCCAAAGCTCCTTCAGACTACCCTGCTGTCAGCGTGGGCTTAGCCCTTGCACCTTAGAGGTTGCATATACATACCTGTCAACATTTGACATGTAAAAATACGTAGCCTCCATGTTTCTGACTGGTCAACAAGATGTTTGTGCACAATGTATGAAACCAACAAAGAAGCTATGCAACCACTTTACACTTGTGAGTCCAACGGATATGGGGTCTATCATGTCTGAATCACTTCTCTAATGCCCTTGATGTGGAACAAGTCTGATGTCTTTGACTAGATTAGACTTAGTACCCAAGTACATCCAGCCCAGCTTGTCACACAAGCATGTCCATCACTTCACCTTGAACACAGTGGAGTGTAATTCTGTGCATGCACAACTGGTATGGTATGGGATTCCTAGATTTCTCTAGCCCTTAATGGGACTATTGGGAATACTGCCATTATGCTCACTAAGCTGCCCAGACTCTGTAAAACCCATACAGATGATCAAAAAAGCCTTACAGTGGTAAATGATACCTTAGAAAATGTGCAGGTAGGGACACTGCCTTGGAAACATGTTCATGGCAACCTTCCCATCTGGATGGTAAGCATTTTCAGCTATGGATTTACCATGCATTTCTGATCTACAGCCAATTTTCTTCAGCTCTTTATTCATCTCCTGTAGTGTACACTGCTGCATATATATTTTTACAAAGCCATGTCTTGACTAGAGTTACTGCCATTAAACAGTAGAACTCCTTCCAAATCACAGATGAAACTACAAACAGCCTTGAGGAACAGTCAATTGTATCTCAAGGGAAATTAAAAATATCTCCCCACCTTTTACTACCTGCATTTAAACTATTTTGTATGGGGATTTTATGCCATTAAGCACAGGGGAAATAGTGCTGCCAATATTTCAGATCCTCAGGCTTCCATCAGAAATAGGCCGCTTTGAAAATTGTATTCAACAGTAAGTATTTAAACTGTACTCAGATCATTATATCAGTATCAGAAAATTGGCTCCCAGTGGAAGTCTGAGATTTTTCTCCTGAAGAGGGAACCCCTCCACAGTTCCTTAGCTTCTTTTCTGTATCATATTGCAATAAACCAAACAAAATAAGCAAAAAAGCACTTAATTAATTTTAAGTTTCCCAAAATGGGTTGTGTAATACAAGGCTGCTGGTGCACAAAAGTTGTAAAATATATACATTTAATAAGGATTGAAAAGAAATTCTAATTATTTTGCTCAGCAAGCAGAAAGTCTTATATTTCAGAAGTGTTTTTCACCTGTGGATAGCCTACTTTATGAAGTGGGAGAAAAAAGTTTCTGAGCATTACCTGACCTTTTTGAATCCCACGTTTGCAAAAAATATTATGCTTAAACCTTGTGTACCAGACAAATTGACCCAAAAGGCATACCCACCATAGCTGTTGCCAGTAGAAAACAGCTGGGAGTTTGAAAACCATACTGTTCTCTTCTGCCACCCCTGAAAACCCACTCTCTTCAATAGCCTTCATGCTGGGAGGTGTGCAGAGGAGTTTCCATGACTGATTATCTGGCTGCAAAGCATTATCTGTTTGTTTATGAACTCACAAAGTGATGAGGACCACAGCAAAAATGTCCACGTCCAATGCCTTGTGCCTGCTATTTCTGCCCCCATAGTGAGGGAAGGAGAGATGTATTCAACATCATGCAGTTTATAAAAGGTGCATGCTGACTTCACTTTTGTAGTACTCCCTAAAACATGGGCCTGCTTCCTGCTAACAATGATAAATTGGTGACAATTTTGGTAATTAGATCATTTTTACATGCCTTAGTAACAGCATTCAGTAGTGTACATTAAGCTCCCGCATGGAAAATGTCATTAATGCTTTGACTTTTTCCTCTTGAGGAAGCAGTAGGCTGGGTAGTAAAATTAGGAATTAGTCATGTTGCCAGGAAGTAAGAGTTTTATATATGCAGCATAATCTGTTCTGAATATGGACTGTGGTATTTAATTGCAAGGGTTGCAAAAACAAAAGTTCTGAATGAAAAGTAAAAAGAATTTCCAAGAAAAACAATAACATTTTACACTTTGTTTTAAATTTCTAAATTATTTAATTGACAAAGAAATGCTATCTATCTGCCAAACTAAGTACAAAGTTTTCTTGACATTAAAAAATAATTTTACATAAACTTACATCATATTACATGCCACTAGTCTTTCTTACAACCATGTACTTTTGTTCTGTCTCCATCAGCAAAATTTCCCATGTAAACATGTAAGAAAAAGGTAAGCCCCTGTCATTTAGACAAATAGCAATCAGTTGCCTAAAGAACTATCACCTGAATGATATTTTAGCTATATTACATTATGTATCTCCAATAAGTAGAACTAAATATAAACCTTAGATCTGAACTCTGGATTAAGGACCTACACATCATCTTCCTTTTAACTGGCAGAACCCAAACACTCCATTCTAAACTCTAAAGCATATAGGTTTGGAGACTGAACTCACCGCAGTGTTTGGCTCAGAAACTTTTTCAAATAGGTTCAGACTGCAAACTGGGACCCTGGTCAGGGCTGGTTCCTCAAGAATTACTTAGTCTTCTTTTCCACTGTTTTCAAAGTGTTTGTACCATTTGTCATATGCAAAGATGATGCAGCTTGGGTTGAGCAGAAAGATCAGACAACCTGCTCACTTCTCCTGTGCTGGAGAAAACTATCTAAAAGCAATACATAGCAAAGGAAGAACAGACTTGTTTGAACATTGGTCTCATACTGAACCTTCATCCAGCAGAGGATTCAAGCACTAAGCAACTAGAAGAAAGCGTCCTCATGAAATCCTTATTGATTATAAATATAGAGTTGCAGACACTGCGCACATTCATCTGAACCTCCTAAAATCCCATTATAGACATTTTTCAGACCATCCTTCTTCTGGGCCCCTAGCTCACAGTAATTTTTTGGCCAATTTATCCTTTTGCTGCCAATTTATCCTTTTGCTGCTCCTATTGAATTCTCTCTGGAATCTTCAGCAGGTGCAAAATATCCTTATGCCTGTTGTTGAAGGTGTGATAATTTTTCAACACTCAGCCCTAGTTGTATCCATATGTCCATAGTCTATATTATGAATTACATATTTCAGTTTAAGGAATCACGTCTTTGTTTTAATGCATAATTGATGTTTAAGGGCACTGTAAGCTTCAAGGTTTTGTGGCAGCTAGTTAAAAAATTATTTCATATGAACAGGAAGCAAGCTGGCTTCCCTTTCTTTGGTTTATATCACTTGTATGGATATCAAATAGACAGGAATGTAAAAGACAGCCTCTAATTTGTCTCTGTGTACTAAACATAAAAAGAAGAAGAAAGCTTTTGCAATTCAGAGCAATTCTGTCAAAAGATTGCTATATACAGGTACTTATTCTGCGTCACTTCTCATTTGCATATGAAATCCTGCTTGACAGATCTCTGAGTGCAGAGTAAATTACAAAAGTTAACTACTCTTTATCCATTATTTATGTGCTTTACAGTCTAAAATTACCAAGTTTTCTTCATATACAGTGTGCTAAGGTACAAAATTAGTATAAAAACTAGATCCAGAACATATTTTTTGTATTTGCTTGAAATAAGAGCATAAAAGCATTAACAATGGTTTTCTTTTTAATTAAGCACTGGCATTTTAAAGTGTCAAGATGTATGCTGCAATTGAGAGCTTTTGAACCTACCTTGAAGAGAAAAGACAAATGATTATCTAAAAGTTAATGAACTGAGTTCTGTAATGGACTGGGTAGACCTAATTAATATGAAGCAATAAGAAAACCTGGCAAAAGCTGAAAGGGAAAAATCTTCAAACTGATGTGAAGTGACCCAGGAGAACTGATGACAGAGAATAAGCCAGACAGTAAGTAAGCAGCAGGGTCTGGTAAAGTTGTCACTAGAGTACCTGTTGAATAAACTTGTACTGAAGGATTGTTGTATGACTTCCACAATATAAGGGAGGATTTCTGATAGCATAAGGCATCATCTTATCTCAGTCCATAGAAAAATCAAAGAAGGAAGAGTGAAATACTTATATTTCAGTTTCAGACACTGTTTTTCTAATTGGATATTTAATGTGTTAACTTTGAAAAGAAGGCCCAGTAGACTAGGTTTGGGGCTTAATTTCAACAGTATACCCTCTCTCTAACACTTTATTTGTGTGAAGTAGGTAGAACTTTCACATGGTCAGAACTGCCATCATCTAGATAGACATAGTTATCATTGTGTCTATACTTTCTTTGAATACTCTCTGTTACCTTCTCAGAAGCATTTCCACATTGTAAATCCTTCACCTGAAGAGAGTTTTTAAGAAACTCCCACTCCCTCCTGCCCAGAGACATTTATTAATTATGTCCTCTCTCTCATTTTTCATAGAATCATAGAACCATAGAACCATAGAATCATAGAATCATAGAATCATAGAATCATAGAATCATAGAATCATAGAATGGTTTGGGTTGGAAGGGACCCTTAAAGATGATTTAGTCCAACGCCCCTGCAATGAACATCTTCAACTAGATCAGGTTGGTTAGAGCCCTGTCCAACCTGACTTTGAATGTTTCCAGGGATGGGGCATCTACCACCTCTCTGTGAAACCTGTTCCAGTGTTTCAGCACCCTCATCGTAAAAATTTTCTTCCTTATATCTAGTCTGAACCTACCCTCTTTTAGTTTAAAACCCTTTCATAGGTCCTCTTGTCCTATCGCTACAGGCCCTATTAAAAAGTCTGTCCCCATCTTTCTTATAAGCCCCCTTTAAGTATTGAAAGGCTGCAATAAGGTCTCCCTGCAGCCTTCTCTTCTCCAGGCTGAACAACCCCAAATCTCTCAGCCTTTCCTCATAGGAGAGGTGTTCCAGTCCTGTGATCATTTTTGTGGCCCTTCTCTGGACCCGCTCCAACAGGTCCATGTCCTTCTTGTGCTGAGGGCTCCAGAGCTGGAGGCAGTACTCCAGGTGGGGTCTCAGCAGAACAGAGCAGAGGGGCAGAATCACCTCCCTCGACCTGCTGGCCACGCTTCTTTTTATGCAACCCAGGATCCTCAGCTGTGCCAGTGCAACTCTTTTCATGGCCATACAGTGAAATGGACCAGTGAAATGGTCCAGTTTAAAATAAAGCTTCTCCTCAAAAGCTGGTTCTTTTATTTAACATGGATCATTAAACAGAACTGTCAGATGAACCATTGGACTAGCAGAGTAAGGAGGAGAGTAACTTCCAGTGAGAAGCAAATAAAAGGGATCTGGAGGAGGACGGGATGGGAATTCTTGGTATGGTGTCCTTAAGGTGGGTGATGGAAAGAGAGTCCAGCAGCTGAATGATGAGAGTGCTCTCCCAGAGAGTGAGATGAGTTATGTAGCCTGAAAAGATTTAAAGTACAGCTCTTACTTCCCATATTAGCATCCTAATTACCTGCATATAAACTATTCTGGCAGACTGGGGTATATAAATCACTGCTTATCCTGCTGAAGACATCCTATAGTTCAGAAGCTTGCAGGGCCATTGAGCAAGCAAGACGAGTCAAAGCTCTGTAGCTTAGTGATTCAAGCACTTGTCTGGAAGAAGGGCGCCCACCTTTCAAGGATTTCAAATGCATTTCACACTAAGTTCTACTGGATGAAATTAATTACTGGCCTTAATGATGTAAAAGGGGTTGGATCTTTGAATTTCAATATGACATATTTGTCTTATTGCAGTCTAAAGGTAAGTATTTAGGCATCCAGTAACGGTAGGATTTAAAACTCACCCTTACGTTCAGCATTTCTTCCTGGCCAAGTTTGGTAGCTCCCAATCTGACACACTGACTTTTGTGATCCTGTGTGAAGTCCCATGTGTTTCCCCAGTTTAGGAGGAGATTTGGTATTTACCACAGGCTGCAGATTCCAGTCTCAGAGCATATGCTTCAAAGTTAGGTGTTGTAATGCTGAGAAACACAGTGCCTAAACTACTTTGTGAAAGTATTCCTAAATGCCCAGGGCTTTTAGTAGTAGCAAAAATGACAGACTGGATAATCAGATTTCTACTCTTTATTGCTTCTAACATATTGCCCAAATTCTGACTTCAGATATGAGTAACTGATCCGAATACAGTTTTAAAAAAAATCTGTATATATTCTGTTTTAAGTGAAATGTCTAAAAAGTATCTTTTGCTGAGGTGGGGATGAATATTTTATTTTCTGGGGCTGGAAAAGTCCCCTATGTCTGAATCATGTTTCTGGTACAAACACCACAATCTGGGAAATCTGCAAGAGTGCAAACAGAGTGGAATTTTCCATAAACTGGTGCCACCATAATGTGCACTGTGTAAAGTTCAGTTTACAAACATTTAGAAAAAAATATCAGAAGTCTGTAACTGGATGAGATCTTTGAAATGTTTCTAAAGAAGCTTTTGGCAAAGCAGAAAAGTAGATATTCAGTCATGGATTATCTCCTGCAAAATCTCTTGGTTAAATAATGTCATACTGATTTCTAGCAATAAAGACCTTATGTAAGAAAACTTGCCAGTTGCTTTCAAAAAACCTATTTGATAATGTAAGAGTATCCTGTACATTTAATTTTATTAATTTTTATTATTAATTTTCTTTCAAGACATTTAATTCATGGAAGTTGATAGAAGTTGAAATAAGTTTTGTGAAATTGTTTACAGAGACCCACATGGAAGACTTATGGATAACAGTATGGTGACAAACTCACTAAGGTGTTGTAGAAAAGCTAGACAGTTTCCTCTGATCACAAGATAAAACCAACTCTATAAAGTAACGGCCTGACGATGGAAGATATTTTGGTGCTGAAACATGTAAATAGGTGCATAGTGGGATTTTCCAAACACTAAATACAAAATACACCTAAGGAGTTTACCTGACTCACATGGATTTCAGAGAAGGTAGAACTTTATTATCATCAATGACATCGGAAGAATATCAAACAAGTAATGGAAATTTCACAAGATGTGCGTATACACGCATGCAGTGTGTGTCACACCATGTATAGATATCACAGTGATGACAAACAACAGGGTACTAATTTTTTTTCCTTGATTATTTAGGTGTCTGAAATTCAGGTATGTATTTTCAGTATGGTGATAGACCCGAAATGGGTCATTTATCCTAGGCGCACTTTTACGCAGGCACACTTTAGCATTAGGGAAAACCGCCGCAAAGAGCCTACTCCTTCCCCAACCTGCTCCTCCGAGGCAGTGAGACCTGTCCCACCATGAGTTAGTTGCCTGTGGGTGTTTGAGCTCTAGAAGGAAACAAAGCTTCATACCTCTGATGAACATTTTCCAGCAGCCAGCTGCTCCTGCATGCTGAGAGCTGAGCATGACACTGGGGCTTTGTGAGCAGCAGTCTAGTTCACAAAACAAAAATGACAAGTTCATACTTGGGCCTAGAGCGGTAACCCGTGCGTGTATCTAATGCAGTCTCAAGTCTTGAGTTATCCAGCACAAGGGTATATGTCAAAATGGAAAGTAAGGAGTTTAAACTTAAGCATAAGTTTGGTAGGCTAACAAAACCCACTGGTGAAGGTGGAGAGCATTATAGACCTTTCAGTATACAATACTAACAGTTTTAATTGCAAAAATGAGACTGCATTTAACTTATGGCTGAGCAGCGCATGGTACTAGTCTGATATCGGATAGAATGATAACTAAGCTAGTAGCAGTTTAAAAACAGACCCTGAATGAAGATGAACTGTCCCAAACTTAGCAAGTGTTTGAGACCCTGCCTTAATTGTGTTGGGTTCCTTATTTTGACTTTCAAAGCAATTCATAAACAGAACAGATATATGAGCTCAGTCTACTCAGATGAAAGTATCTGTTACTCTAGGACAAAACTATTCTCTGCTGCCTTTGAATTAGAATCAACAGGATCTTAAAGTCACGCATATGTATGAGCAGTATGCTGATCTGAAGTCATAATGAGAATTCCATCATTTAACAAGAAGCCCTGCATGTTTTTAAATATAATTTTAAATATAACTTAAAGTAGCAAATTACTTCTCAATGTTCAGTGACACACAGAAAAGCAGCCAAAAATAGAAAAAATGTACTTGTGGTTTGCATAAAAATCATACTAAGAAATTAATGTGCTATGGTCAGAAAGATAAAAATGACAAGCCAATGAGAGCAGCAGGAAATAATATAATTCTTGTGTAAGGTATTTCTGGTTTGAGACACTGGATATTTTTTAAAAAAATTAAATGTGCTTCTGAACAATTTTAAATCTGTAGAGTTCAAAACCTGGTGAAATATTGCTGTTTAAAATCTGTAAGAAGCAACATAAATAAGACTTTGCCAAAGTAGGTATTGACAAAGAGCAGCCAAGGCATTACTTAAAAAATGGAAACAGAAGCAAATCAGTCATTCCAAAGAATCTGCATTTTAAGGGAAATATCAAATAAACTCACACAAACTCCTCACATTGTAGTTTTTAAAAATAATGAAAATTGAAGAGATACAGGAATATGGCAGAAAGAAAAATGTGGTATTAACTCTGTCCCCAAGATTTTAGGCAAAATTTTCAGTCTGTTGTTCTCATAGCTTAATCCCTAGTTCTTCCATTAATGGCTACAATGTTCTCAGCCGTATTCTTATATATCGTATTACAAAGCATGAGCTTTGTAATATATTGTATTACAAAGCATCATATCCACAAACAGCCAATCACTCTCATTCCAAAATATTTTATAATAAGGATAAATTTGATGGTTCAATCTATTACTTATTTTTTCAGATCATTTTAATATTGATCTTTGCTGTTGTGTTAGAAACACTTTGTCTTATTTCTTTAACAATTTAACAGCTTACCCTGTAAACAGCTACCATGCAAACAGCATGTAATGCTCATTACTACGTGTAGCTTAATCAGTAACATGTGATCATTCATAGTACAGGGGAAACTCAAAGAAGTTGGACTTGATCCTGAAAGATGCAGACTAGTCTAGCTCTCACCCAGTAAAGCACTTAAGCACATATTTACAGTTTGAGTAATTGAATTTTTGTCAAGAGATATACTGAAATAAAGCACATGATTAAAGTCTTTGCTGAAGCAACTCCAGAGGGCTCAGGACCACCTATGTCTGATAAAGCTATATGTTTGCTGGCAATGTTGTTTGCAGGATCAGACCTGCTTCTAATACCACTTTTTACTTTAATTTTATCCTATCATAAGTGACAAAGCTTCTCTACAATTGTTTTGGAGCATAATATCTGCGGTTGTCGTAACATCAATGTTGTCTTTCCTTATTCTCAAGATGTTGATATTGATGTGAAGCCACATATAGCTATGCCTCCTGTCATTATCCCATCTCTTTTTCCATACTCTCCTCCACTTTTCCTCCAGAGTTATTGTTGATGTAAAAACCCCTTTTCTAGTCCAGTGAAGCTACTATTCACTGGGCAAAGGAAAAGATTTACTGCCTTAATTGGAAGTGCAGTATCTGAATGCTTTCAAAGGTGAGAAACTAGACTGATGTAGCATATACTTAATAAAATCTCTTTAAATTGAAAATCACAAAGAGATTTAAAGAAAACAAACTCCACACCCACAACTCTAATAGAATACCTGTATTTTGACAACCTAATGGACTTACTTTTGAAGATAGATTTGCATTGGTGACAGATAAAATGTAAAAATATGTGTCCCATGCAGGTTGGACATATTTGTTGAACAGCTCATATTACAAAAGCATGTTACATTCACCTGTTCTGAGATAACTAAAAGCAAAAAAGAAAAATAAATATCATTGCAATTAAGAAACATCACCTCCATTCTCTTCTCTTCTGATGCAGATTTACTCCCTCATGTCCCTAGCCTGTCCTGATCTAGATGATATCAACAAAGGCTGTTAGATATCCAAAATATCTTCATAAGAAGTTTTTGTCTTCCCTCTCATTGCTTGGAATGTCTTCTTTTTATTGTCTTCCGTAAGAAGAACAACATGAAGGGGATTTAATAATTGCAAGGTATAAGGGTGAGGAAGCACAAGGGCACTTACCAAAACATTCTTGCTGTCCATCTTGGGCCCTGCCACAGAAGACCCCACTCAGCCCAGTGACTTGTGAAAGAAGATGCTCCAACTGGCCACAGAGAAAGCCTTCTTAGAAGGGGCTGATGCTTGTCATACTGCTGTCAGGTGTATGTGGGCCAATAGGAAGGACAGCCACCATATTTCCATGGGGACTTCACAATATTAAAGAGCCTGAAGAGTTGAGACAAGCTGTTTAGTTCAAGCAAACTTCTTTTCTGTGCCATTTGCCTATTCTCCTTATGTCTCACCCCAAAATTTCCACCTCTGTGAAAGATAATGGGAAGGATTCTCACAGGGCAGAATGGGGAATAAATGGATAGGCTGCAGTGGTAAGGATGGCAGAGAAAGGATGTGCATATTTTGACTTAGAGATTGAAACAGCTTCCAGTTATCCTGAAGTATGTGCCAAAAGACCTTAGGGAGGACCAAAATTTCTCCTCTGAGCTCAAAATATCATCCTGTCTAACTTTGCTGGTCCTCATTCTCACAAAGGATTAACCTGTCATGATGCCATGTGAGTGTTTATTGGTGAAAGGACTTCTCATGGGCATAAGGTATAATAATAATAATAATAGTAATAATAGTAATAATAATGCATAAGGCATAGTAAAAGGCTAAGTAAAAACCGGTTGGATGCTTTGCCCATTAGTAGTGGTGGCAAAATTAATCAATGGATAATTAAGGACAGAAAAGAATGGCTTCAATGATGTGATTGTCAGTGCAAAACTCTAAATGCTTTTAGTTTGAATTATTTTCATAAGAGAACATGTGTATTCCAGATGTCAAATTTTGTAAGGGAATAAACGTGCCTACAGGTATTTGGTGAAAATTCACAACATGAAATAATTCACTTTGAGCTCATAAAAGTGTGGAAGACTGAAAAATAGACAAATTCATTGTCCTCCTGTCTGCTGTCTTCTCCTTTAGGTTATTTGGATTATTTCTGATTTCAAACCAATAAATCACTTACTTAACTTTTAGAGGAACCTCTGCAGTTTTGACATGAATTCTGTGAAGCACCAATCAGATTTTGCTGCTGAATGGATTTGACAAGTAAGTTCTAAGGTCGCAGAACAGTTTTTAATAACCAGTCAAAATCACTTACCAAAGCTATAAGGAAAAGTAAATAAATAAATACAGATGCTGCTTAGAATAGTTGTGCTTTTGTTCACAACACTGTACGTAAGTAGCATTGTTGTCATTAAATATGACAATATTGAAGAAAACAGCCCTCTAAATGGATACATTTCAGTGCTTTTTGGACATGAAGAAATATGGTTAGTGAGGTTATTGCATGGATGAGTGAGAAAAAGCCTATAACCTATGACAAAGAGTTGGTTCAGCTGATTTTTATTCAAAAGTTTCCATTGTAAGGCTTAGCTGACAGAAAAGGAACAACTAAATGTATGTATTGTGCTATAATTAAGACAGGTACCAGACCAGAATGTTGAAAAGTTTATGAGGTGTTGTAAACTAAAATAACACCTGACTAGTTCCTCCGGATTCAGATAATGAATTTTCTTTGCTGAGGAAACGTTTATCAAATGGGCTTCTGTGCTGGTGTGTGCATTGATGTTTCATGTTTTCAGTCTGTTATGCATTGGATATAAATACTAGTACATTAATTCCTTTTAAAAAAAAAAGTTAACATTTCTGTGACTTAAAATATGCAAAACCATTATTACAATTTGTCTGGCTACATCATGTCCAGCAATATATATGTTAAAGACTTTTTCTGTCAGGAAGAACTGAACAAAAAGAAGAGGAGAAAAAATGTGCTTTGCTTGCTATGGAATATATTCTGGTCTGTGAAAGAATCATAGCATAAAATCAGATAAAAAAATAATCTGACAAACAAGTAAGAATTGTATTATTTTGCCAGGATGACAGCACATCTACTGTGCATTGATACCGTAAGAGTTAGCTTATGAATTTCAGGTGGGGAGGTTTTGTCCCCAAGTGAATGCTTCATCTACAGTGGCATTCAGCTTGAGACTGAAAAACTTAAGCATAGGTGTACATGTAGGTGTCTATAACTAAGCTAGGGGAGCTAGCTAAATGAGCCGCTATAGCCTATGGATGTCTAGACAATACAGCCAGGAGAACCCAGAAGGCAATTCACCTGAGCACCCAGGGATGCCTTATTCAGGGAGAACTAAGTTACAGCCCATTGTCTTGGAGTGGGATTCAGCTGTCTAAATAGATTCAGCTGGTGGCATTGCAGGTGCTGTGGGACCTACCTCCAGGTGGCATGTGACTCCAGGCTATTTCATAGATGTGCAGATTTCCTGTAAGCCCCTCGTTGTATCAGGTAGCTCTGTGGCTTGGATTCTGCTGCCATCTCAAACAGCATTAACCCCAGTGTTCAGGGAACTGAAGCCTTCCCCAAATCTGCCTTGACTGAAGCTTGGACACATAACTCACTGGATTTATCACTAGCACACATGTACACACATTCAGGTAACTTGCTCTGGAGCCGAAGTCATCACAAGTACCCATAAATTGCTAGCTATGTCACAAGACAGGTGGAAAGGGCAGAAATAGGACTAGAAAATTGTTTGTGTTGTCTTCCTTTACCAAGTGTCCCGAGCACAAACGGTTGTGCAAAGGACGTGACAGTCAGATCTAGCTAGTTTCATAGCACTATTCAAGGAAAAAATTAAGTCCAGGTATAGAATGGGGGTAGGCTGAATAATCCCCAAAATTTGGCAGAAAGCAGAATCCTGATTTCACTGTCAGAAAGACTCATCTTTCTATCTAAAGAGTCATCTAATAACAAAAATCAAAAAGTAAAAATGAAAGAATAATCATACAACTCCAAGAAGACCCAAATAGTCTGCGTGCTTGTGGCAGTCTAGTCTTGATCCTGTGCAATATCCTTAAGGTGATTTACAGCTATTTAGTTGTCAAAGTTGGATTCCAGTATGTGGTTGAAGAAGTAAGACTGAGATTGATTTCTCATACTTCCTTCAGTTGTAGAGCCATATGGCACAAAAATATGCCTGCTTATTTGTTTCCAGCATTTCACGTTCAGGTGATAGTGAATTTAGCCAATACTTCACTATAAGAGATAGGAATCATATCACTGAACTTTTGGCCATGTAAGTACTCATTCCTTCCCCTAAACTAGTTTCTGGGTTCCTGAAGTTGTCAATGCAAACAGTGATTCATCCCATTCTAAGGCATGTATCAAACACATTACAATTAGGGGAAAAGCCTGTCCTTGTAAATCCCACTGAGGAGGTCCTTATAATTTCATGACTCCCCAAATTCACTTTTTAATGCTGTGGAGAAGAACAGCTTTAAATTTTTAGGAACCTTGATGACAATGTACTCAGGGCTTGACTCTGTGCATGGCATGCAGATTTCCCTTGGGCGTATCAGCCAGGGGATTTGTGTGCATTGTGTCAGCTGCTGAGCCCTGGGAGCCAGCTGTGGTAATCTCGTTAGCAGGATCAAACATGCAACCTCGGCTTGCTGTGAAGGTTTTGTCTACTGGTGCGTGTATCCAGATTTCCACTTCGTAGTCTTCCTGATAGAAAGGAAACTAATTGTTATTATCTCAAGATGCAGTTACAAATCTTTCTACACTAATCTTTTGCACAGTATATGAGTAACTTTTGTACTCATTAAACATGACAATATCATTTAAACAGCTCCTGTTAGGCTGAGTGATACCAAGCATATTAGATACAGTTTGTCTGTCTAGACATTTTATAGAAAGCTGACTTAACAGGTCAATGGTAAATGTAATGGAAATATTTTTAACAGAAATGACTTCAATTTATTTCCTTCATCAAAAAAAAGAAGCCTATTTTGTCAATGAATACACAGTCATTTCAGTCTTATAGCTATTTTGTTGTCTACAAAAGATCTTTGTCTTTGAGAAAGTGTAAAGAAATGTGCAGTGAGCCTGAATTTAGAGATGCAGTTACTGCCAGTCAGGAAGTCCTGAGGGCTCTTAAGTTGGGAACATCAAAATTCAGGTTCTAAAAATTAACGGGGACTGTTCAAAACTGCTCTACTGATCAGTCTGTTCTGCTGCATGGCACATGTCTTAGTAATAGAAAAAACATCATCCTGGCTATGAAGAGAACAAGGAGAAAGATGTCTAGAAGACGTGAGAGACAGAGCTAAAATTTGAGGTCATGAGAAGATGGTTCCCCTAAGCTACATATAAAGTACTTCCCAAAATTATTATATCTGGGAGCTGGACTCCTGTCCTTTCCTTTTTAGGACTTATGCTTACAGTGCCAGAAATCAGATCTTGACAAGTACCACAGAAACCATGCACTCATTCTTTTATTTTCTTTTTTTCTTTTCGTCTTATACTCTTACCTCTTTCTTGAAAGGAGTACCACATTCTGGCACCAGCCAAACAAGGAATTCAGTATGTGTGTGGGTCTGCCTTCAGTGGGACTACACATTACTAAGTCAAACATTAGAGCTGAAGTGTCGTGCTAGATTTGGTATAAAACACTCACCATCTTTGGTGTGATCTGGCAAAGCATTTAAACATGTGCATGATCCTAAGCTTTTACTTCCCCCGATCTGAGTGAGACATTAATCGCAGGAAGGTATGAACATGGTAAAAAGCATTAACAATTAAGCGTGTACATCACTGTTTTGCTGGAGTAAGGCCCAAATGCCTTCTCTTAAACTATTTATAGTAGGCACTAATCCTGTATGCTTGCAGCCCATCAAGGCTCTGGCTTTCAGTTGCGTTCCTTTCCATATCCAAATGCCTTTCAAAATTCAGTTCTACTCCCTGGGCTAAAATGAATGCTCGTTAAGAATATGGTAATTAAACACAATTACAAAGATGTGCACATTCCATGCTGAACAACCACAGGCCCCTTTCCAACAACCTTTTTGTTCTTCCCTCATCATCTGTAATTTTCCTGGCTTCTTATTTATGCTCCTCAGTTATCAAACTGGTTTTGAGTGACCCTGGTAAATTCTTTGTAATTTTGTTGCTGTTGCAGACGCCCACTACACTTTTCTGATGTGCAAAAAAATACAAACCCAGCAAGGTGAGAAGATTCAGTAATCTGTGGAATCACAGCTCTGAATCACAGTTTCCATTGACTTTGCCAGCTTTTACTCAGGGCAGTATTTATAAAATAGCCTAAGCAGCCGCAAAAAAAGTGACTTGACCTAACTGCTCCCGGTCCATAATGAAATTGGTGATGGATTTGTGGGGATAATCTTATGAAATAAAGGCCACATTTGGCCTGTTAATATTGGGAGATGTTGGCCTCTAGAGCAGCTGTGCTTCAAACGTCATAAACACTAATATTTTCTAAAAGGTTTTGTGAAACATGTCCGTGTTCTTTTTAAAGAACTTCATTGTCAAACCTGCAAGTCAGTTGACTAGATATGGGTTTTTTTACAAAAATATAGTATTTTCATGTCAAATCTTTTAATGTCATCTACAGAATTATTTTCAAAATGCACATAGTTTGCAATCTTACATTATCTCTTACTGCATGTAGCTCTTTTCACCTATTGTCAAACAGCACCAAGTTCTAGATTTCTTAGTAGCCATCCAAACATAAGATAGATGTAACGAACACTAGATGGTGTGTATCAAATGTGAGCGTATAACGGTCTAAACCTTTTTAATAGCTTCAGAACCCTGAAATATTTTTTGGAAACAGCAGTCATGGTGAAAAACTTCTACTGTTATTGGTTAAATTACCAGGTTAATTAGTGGCTAGAAAGGGGCAAAAGTACTTTGCCAAATCCTTTGTAGTAACACTGCACTGTAGCTCTTCAGCTGTTATGAAGTTTGGCTTATTTATCCCAGGTAAGAATCAAGCGCTGATGCATGTGCCTAAGTCTTCAAAGGAGGCTTCTCACAATCTGGACAGTATTGATACTCTAGAATTATACGAATATATAGAATAATATATTATAATAATATATATATACTGTATATAGAATAACATATTATTTATATTATATATTCAAGATAAGGCAGTAGTGTGCTATATGAGAAGCAATCTAGGCTTCTTTTCTCAGGCTCCAAAAATAGCCAATGGATAGAAAGGCTTCTCCAAAGAGAGATTCAGAGCATTCAGCTGGGTTTCCGCACTGAAGCATCCTCTCAAGGAGCTCTTTTCCTCCCATTGGTTATACAGGCAGCCCAGAGAGACAGAAGAAAAAGCGAAACAGGGTGCTTGAAATTATCTGATGAAATCATGCCCTGCTAGTCCTAATTCTAACCCACCGGGGCTCAGGAGAATATTGTACATCACAGTGGCATGAGGGAGAAAATAGGAATAAATGTTCACAGGCATCTATGAACCACTTGTCAAACAAAAAGGAGGGAGGGAAAAGGGAAGGAAAGCACCAATTCTTTCTTTCTTCTATTAATGGGAGCTTTGTGAAATGTATTGTTTGGCAAAGATTCAATAATATTATTTCTTTGGTTTTGCTTCTCGTGGGCTCATTGTCAACTGCGGTGGGCTTTTGTGCTCTTTTTATGGTTTTGTTTTTGTTTTGGCTTTTTTTTATAATGTCATCCTAATTCAACCACATAAATCCCACTATTAACTAGATCTCAGGACCTCACACTCAGATTTGCTCAAGAGAGGCCCAAAATGGGAAACATAAGTAATAACAGATCACAACTGTGGTGCATAGTACTGTTTGGGACAGGCTGCCACCCACTGATCACTGACTAGTGTCCAAATCTAGAAGTACAGATGTGCATACCAAACATGGTTAGAGAAATCAGAACCAGAAAAGAAAGGAAAAAGGAAATAAAAATGAAACTCATCAACAACAAAGAGAAGGAAAGCATACTACATACCCTCATGGGGAATCAGAAATTCCTAAACTTTTAAGATTACATTAGATTTGATTTATTACTAATCTTTCTGCATTCCAGAAGTTTCAGGGCTTGGCCTCGCTTTTCCATCCTATATAGGAGAATGTGTGGCTGCATAGCTTCCATACTTGTGCCTGGCTTTATACTGGAGTGCACTGTAACTACTTTTCATAAGCCAAGCATCCTGTGAAATGGCAACAGATTTTAAAAACTGACTTAATGATAACACCCAATTGTCTCTTGTCATCTATCAGATTGTTGATAGATACTGTATGCTAACAGATATGGAAATATTGCTAAAGCATATTTGGAAAAAAAATTGATCTGGAACTACAGGAAAAGGAACTAAATCTATTTACTCATAAGTCTCACTTGATTATGACAAAATATTTAAATCATAATGCTGAAGGTAATTTCCAGAGAAGCTCCTCAGCAAAAGCAAGCATTTGGGTATTGCCTCTGGCTTTGAATCACATAGTAAGAATTTTGCCTCCTCTGCTCACATCACGTGCCAGCAAAAGCTTTACTGAAACCAGCAGGATGACTCATGAATTAAAGACTTTCTCAGTATGAGTAAAAGTAGCTTTTGATCTTCAGCTGTTTTTGTGGATACCCAGATGGACCATTATTTCCTTAGTCTTCAGTTAACATTGATTAGTCTATCAACACTTCTGTCTGTGAATGACTGCAGTGAAAGTAATCTCTAGTACATGATCTTGTACATACTTTCATTTAATTTAAATAAACAAGTAGTCCTACTTCAGTGGAATTACCCACACAAGGTTGTGAGCATATGTATGTCCCTAGAATGAGGGTCTAATTGTAGGAGATTTAAAAGAGAAAAATCTAAAAATTCATTGTGAATGAAATTATATCTAAACTTTTATTTCTATCTGGTCAGAACCATTGGAATTAAAATAAAGACAGAAGGAAAGAAAGAGAAAAGTGTTTTCTGTAGAGATTCTTAGTGTAAACATAGTGATCCTCCAGAAATGCAGCAACAGTTAAGATCAGATTTCCAAAAATCAAAATGTAAACAAATCTACTTGCTAAATTCATTGTACCATATCTCTTCATCAAGAAGAGACTCTACTTTAAAGCCTGCTCTCAGAGAAGGTAGTAAAGCAGTAAGACCTTAAAGCCCATTATAGACAGTCATTACATTGATAAATACACCTGACTTCAATATATTTATATTTATCTTAAAATTACCTTGTGTTGCTAAAAGATATTACATAGACTATTTGAAGTTAAATTATTCTTACCTTTGTTCTCATAGGCTTTTCAAAATCAGTATTTTTCCCCAAAGTTTTTTTTTTTTTCTCTTCAAGTTAAATTAATAAAATCCAAATGCACAAGTTTCTTGGAATACTCAGCACTGAAAATTAGCTGTAGAACATGATGGTGTCAGCAGTTCTCATTTCCTTAAGGTGAGTCCTGATCCAGGCCCCATTAAATGCAATGAGAACATTTCAGTCACTTAAGCAGTCTTTGAAGTAGACAATGATGTCAGAACAGTGTAAAAGCAAATAGATATTTATACATCATTTGGAGTCAGACCAGCATTATAGTGTTTCCCAACTGCATACAGTTGGTCTCAGGCAATAATCACTGCACAAAAAATGAAATTTAGTGTTGAGTTGACCTGAGCCAAATTTTTTTTGTGTCTGTTCAACAAACTGAAATATAGTAATTTGGAAATCAAAGTACTTTTTGTTAAGAATACCAATGTGAATGCCACTATGATTTTTCAAAAGCTTCTCAAAAAGTATTACTATTTCATCTTTTTTTCCTAACTTTGAATGAAAATAAATAATAAGATTTAATTTATGGCAGGAATAATAAAGTTCACTAACTCCTGGTAAAAGTGATAACAGACTGCGCTATAATGACAGTACATGATAACATAGCTAAATACATAAAAGGTAGCATAGCTAAATGATAACACCACTTTGGGATTTGAAATAAAAATATTAAATAAGAAGCCTACCTCCTTTGTTCACTGTTCAGTCACCTTTTCACAAGCTATGAGTCGTTTAGACACAGAGCATCCTTGAGAATTTGGAATATTTCACCATGTGATTGCACTGAAATGGTTAAAATCTATTTATTTATTTGGGAAAATATAATAAAAATTAGAATTTAGGATGTCAAAATGATAAATAATGAATAATAATGAAAAATAATTGTAATGAAAGGTAGAGTCTGAAGACAGATGAGTGAACTATGGTATTTTTGCATAATACAATAAGTAGGAAGAAATAATCCAATAGCCCTAGCCTTTTTTTTTTTTTTAATAAAAATATTCTTACCAAAAGTGATCACTTTGATTGGGGGACATTTCTTCTGTGATGCTTCTGAAGTGTTTTGTTCATAGCTCTTGCCTTACAATCATCATCATCATTATTATTACTTTATCAGCATGGTATACAATACCTAATTAAAGATCAAGATTGGGTTTGCATATAGTTTATAACTTTACTGGAATACTCATTTTCTTCTTCTTCTAAAATCTCAGCCTTTACTCTAAAATTCCGCATTTTTTTTTCACAGGATACCGTAACTAAATCCACCCCTGTTATACACATTGGTCCCTTCACTACAAAAAAGACATTGAGGTGCTGGAGTGTGTCCAAAGAAGGGCAATGAAGCTGTGAAGGGTCTAGAGCACAAGTCTTATAAGGAGCAGCTGAGGGAATGGGGGTTGTTTAGCCTGGAGAAAAGGAGGCTGAGGGGAGACCTTATCGCTCTCTACAACTACCTGAAAGGAGGCTGTAGCCACGTGGGGGTCGGTCTCTTCTCCCAAGTAACAAGTGATAGGACAAGAGGAAATGGCCTCAAGTTATGCCAGGGGAGGTTTAGATTGGATATTAGGAAAAATTTCTTCACTGAAATGGTTGTCAAGCACTGGAACAGGCTGCCCAGGGAAGTGGTTGAGTCACCATCCCTGGAAGTATTTAAAAGACATGTAGATGTGGTGCTTAGGGACATGGTATAGTGGTGGACTTGGCAGTGCTAGGTTAATGGTTGGACCTGATGATCTTAAAGGTCTTTTCCAACCTAAATGATTGTATGATTGTATGATTGTATGATTCTATTAAAATTATCCCACTCAAATATATAGAATTACAAGGATGGAAAAGAGTGGCTGGAAGAACACAGGAAAAAAAAAAGAAGTTTTTCTTGTTATGACAGTCCTGAGGTGGCCATATGAAGTTATTATTTCATTTTCTGTTCTGGTCAAATAACCACTTATGCATTTTTAAAACACAAAATAAGGATAACATTTTCTTTCTTCTGTTTTACCTAATTTTCTTTCTCCTGTTCTACTTAATTCCAGTGGGGATTGTCCATGCATGAAGGCTTTGCAAACCTCTAAAAGTGGGATATCACACTGTAATTTTCTCTTTTAAATAAGAGTTTATGTGCACTTGTGTTTGCATGGGAACCAACAAATGCTGCCACTTACAGTGACAAGATGCTGCCATTCTTCTGCTGTGTGTTATCTTCCCTCACTATGATGCTGAAGCCCCTCCAGTCTGCGATTCTCTGCTAGACCTACTACGTGTCTGTCTGTCTGTACTAGTGTTGTCTAAAATATCTGTTCTCTAGCAGTAACTTAGTAAAGCCCTGTCTCATGTGCAGGAATTCTTGCTTCAAGGCATATACATTCTATCTCAAAAGAAATACATAATCTTATAGCATAATAAGGTGAAAAAGTTATGAGTAGATTTCAGTCTTCCCTATTTAAAATATGATATAATGTATAACAGAGTAAATAAACCTTCTGATTATGCTCTATTTTCTGCCAATTTTAATACTTTACAATGCTTTATAAATTATTACTCCAATATAATGGAGCCTTGAAACCATTATTCCCAAAATTCCTATATGCTTTCTGGGCCAATAACCAGTATAACCCTGGTGCAGAATCACCCAGGTGCTGTATAGGTATTGTCAGAAGCTTTTGTGGAGGGACTTCAAGTCAGCCAAAGCTTTGAGCTGAAACTCTTCAAATCTTGTTTTTAAAGTGAGTGCTTTAAAGAACTGAAACTAATACCATTGTTGCCAACCTTGCTTTCCTCCAGTCTTGCTTTCCAAGCCATTGACTTTCCAGCAGCTTTCAGCTGAAGCAAACTGTACACAGTCCTTTTTGGTTCCTTTGCAATATTTCCTTCTTAAATCTCTCAAGATTTAAGTCTCTGCCCTTGTTTCTCCTTCCCTTCCTGCCACACTTGTTTCATGTTATCTGCCTCACTCAGACAAGGTAAATGGGCTGCCTTCTGCTCTGGTGCCAGCCACTGTGCTTTAAAAACTTATATACTGTATTCAGGATACAGGCCTTTAGCCAAAAAATAAAACAGTTATCCATCACAGTGTAGACTGAGGTAAATTTTACCTTTTTCTAGGCAAATCTGATACAGACAAATTTTCAGACAGAAAATTCAGCCTTCTGCTCCAAGTCCAATCTCAAAAATCTGGTTGCTCTTCTGTAGTTTTTGGCCAAGTTTTTTAACTCACGTACAGTCCAGCCTCTTAGGAAGATACCTAACTAATCTAAGAAAACAAAAAATCAGGAACAAAAAGTCACCCATTTATGGAACAATAAGGCTTTCAATATCCGGTGAAACTTACTTGCAAAATATTATTCTAGTGATGCAAACATTACTAATGTGAGCTTGTCTCTTGAAAAGATAACTCTACCTCCTTATCCAAATTACATTACTTTTCAGATCACTATGAGCTTGTCTTATTGCAATGAAGTACTTATGAGTGTAATTACATGTTGCTTGTGTATGTTACTGATTTTTTTCACAGTCAGTATTTTAGCATAAGGTAAAGCAAAAGCAGGAACTTTTAACTAGCTGTACTTGAGTAAAAAAATATTTTGTTGGCCACACCAGCAGTAGGAGCAAAGGTGGCAGTAATTTAGCTTATTGTTAACCTACCTTTTTAAACTAGTGAGTTCCAGGATATGCTGGAGAAAATTACTCTTAATATGCCAGTTAGCTGGGGTTCCACTGTACTTGCAAAATGAAAGTTAAGGACTTGCATCACTATTTATATTTTTAATCAACTTTTGCATGAAAATACACACGAACAATATTTTAAATTTCTAGCAACCATGTGTCTCAGTGACATACTTTCTCCTCCACTGTGTTTCTGAGAAATCAGAGGTGCATTTTATGCATAGCAGAAAAGATGAAAACACTCTATCCTTTAAAATATCATCAAGACATTCTTGGCAAAGCTGGTAATTCTGAGAATAAAAAAACCAATACCTATTATTATATTAAATGCAAACTGTGCTCTGCATTGTAAATCAAGAAAGATAAAGGAACAGGTTCAACCATTAAAGCTTTATTGCCATGAAAAGCTATATAGTATACTGTTTCTCTCTGTGAGAGAAAACAAGCACCAGTATATAAGACCATAATGCATCAGTTGGTTGAGACATTGGTGAGTCACAGCACAAGGCTTTTATCAGAACACAAACTGCACAATAAAATAATTGAAGTAGTCAACAAGTAGTTAGAAACCTGCATATTTTTCATAAGAATAAACATTATTGAATCCTAAGTCAAGATAGGCAAATAGTGAAAATGTTTCTGGCAGTATTCAAATCACATTTTTAATGAATACTCTGGTTATATTACACTGGGATTTTTTTCTGTCAGTGAACTTTCTGTCACAAACATTCAATGAAAGTGAAGTTCAAATCACAGCAATGATTCCTATGTGAACAAAAGTGTTTAGCACATATGAATATTAAGCTAAGACATTGTTTGCACAGTTAGCCCAGTGTTGAAGAAAAACTATGCTGTAAACATTATCTAAGCAACCAACACACCCTTAATTGTAAATAAGCACAATAAATGAGCAGTGTATGAGATTTGCAAATGTATTTATCAATAATTTTAAATGTTACTAATCTGAATAAACAAACAGTTAGTCTGAAAGCATTATCTATAAGCATATCAAGGGGCTAAACTCATCAAACCACTCCTTTGGTAGGCATCATTTGTTTATTGGTATTCCGAAGCTAAAATTGTGATTGAATTGTCAAGTAGTTAAACCACTGAAGGATATTTAGCATGTGAGTGCTCGCATTGCCAGATTCAGTAACTGCCTTCCAGCTCCCTGCTGATTTAAGTCTCTCCCTCTCTCTCTGTGGCTGTTAAAGGAGGGTCTTTTGAGAGGGCAATGCCTAACTTTGACCTGCCTGTCTCCACTGATTTTAGAGTAACCCAAAGGACAGCTCAAATACCTATAGTTATTCAATAGTAAATGATGTGCTGATGCTACTCTACTGCAGCAAGGAAGGAACATTTCCTTTGATTTGGGTGGGTGCTGGATTTGTCCCATTACACCAGGAATACCAGACTTCTCAGGATGTACTCAAGCAGGAAAACATTAGGTCCTAAAACAACATACTGGGAGGGTTTAATCAGCCAAATCTGACAAAATCTCAGCAACTCAAAGACATTCCTGCCAGACACGAATGTAATACCACTGATTAGATTTTGATGAAATGCTCCATGTCCTGCTCTGCTGAAGAATGTCCTTGTGCTCATGCTGTAAAGATACAAACATCATAGTTGCTATTAGTGATGAAATGTAGCAGGCATTTGCCTTAAGCCTTTGTTCTTTAGCTTCCTAAAAGATCTATATTCTAATTTCCCATTTATGGTATCTATCTTCAGAGCATTATATTTGTTCCAATTTTCTGTCAGAACCTACAGCATGGATTTAGGAAATTTTAATGAGTTGCGTAGCAAAATGAACACACCTGTTCTGTAAGTGATGGTCTGTCTTGGCATCAAGCCATGGATATTCAAAGGTTTTATTACAAGCAGACACTGAACTAGATGTCTGTACAAATTGCTAAAATTTTTGCTTCATTTAAGTACACAAAAATCTAAATAGCTTGTTGAAATAGAAAAGTTTTACTAGGGAAAGTAAAATATGTGTACTGAGTTTATTTCAAAGTTATTTAATTATTCATGCCTAATTTAAAAAAGAATACATACAGAAGTATTGATCAGAGGATAAGGTTCTCTCAAGAAAAGGCTCTAGGCAAGATTTCAAAGTTACTGATTACAGACCACTCAAAAAAAAAAAGGCCTACTTTTATGAATTTGAGTGTTCAGCATTTTCTGAAGATTATTTTGAGGTGTCTCAAATTAGCTCGTCAATCATTTTTGAAACTATTACTTCTTAGGACTATGAAAGCATCCACTGAAATTAAATGGTATGTTGCAACTACTTAATACAGGTTATCAGTTTCTAAACATCCTTTACAAAAAAAACCTTTGAACTCCTGGATGGTATTAGTATATAATTTGCTTCCTAGGATCAAAATAATAATTGAAGTAATTATGCAAGAATCCCTTTTTTAAGTTGTAAATGTTCATTACGAAGAAGGAAGCAACTGGTTATGTGGAAATTGTCATTGTTGCCATTTTCCCTGATTCCAGAATCTTACAGAAAAATATGAAACTGAGTTATTTTAAAAGATCTTTTACACTAGATTTGAAATAAACTTTCAAAAATTCAAACTTGTTTAAACAAATTTGGGGTTCTTCATATTCCATGTTTCAGAAACGTGTACCTAGCTGATCTGCAATGCAGATTTTATGGAGATACTTAGCGTAGAACTTACTGATGACCTAATTAAATGAACAGCTATATTAATTGATGCAGCTGAGCAAAACTTTCACAATGAAATTCTCAACTTTGTTATGGAAGTGGATCTCTGAAGGGGATCAAACTGATGTGATTCACCTCACACTGGGCTAGGCTCCTCAGGTCCTCCGTATCACCCCATTCTTTAACGAAGTCCATCCTCCAGCAGGACTTGATTCCTTAGCATATACATCATTGACTTCATTGAATATTCCCAAATCCAAGGTTTTGAGTTTTCAGAGTAACATAGCAACAGACCTCTCCTACCTCCTCCTTCCTGCTCAGCTACTGGGTTATAGCTTCTCTTCCTATGAAAATCCTCTTTAACCAATTCTTACAAGACTAAAATATAAAGGCTTTTTCCTACATCCATTTTAACAGGTGGATATAGAAAAAGTGCTGTAATTTTTCCTGAGTTATTGCTGAAATATTTGTTTCTAAAGAAAATTTTGGACATCAGTAAGAATTTTTAGTGGTAAGAACAGTGAAGTGACATTAAACAATAAGAAAGGAAAAGGATGAATAGGATAGCCCCATGATAATATTCTGATTTATTTGAGCAGCAAAATAACTCTAGGTCTTTACATTTTTATTTGTTGACTTATACGCATGTCCTAAAAGAATAAACAAGTGAAGCCAGAATTAAATTGACATGTAGCCATCATCATTGTGAACCTTTACCTGTCTGTCCCTTTCTCTAAGTTGCTTATAGATTTTAAGCATTTGAGGAGAAGATTTATGTCTTACCAAGCTTTTGCAACAAACAGGAGACAGAAACATAAATCTTTGTATGGTTCTGTGGATACTGTCTCAATAGAATCAATAATGCAGCCATGTTATTTGAAGACTTCTACAAATAACAACCTGGTTTCATGTAATACGGTCTTACCTTAATTATTATGTAGATTGCTTCCTTCCGCAAATCTGTTTCCTATCACAGTAATGGAACATGATCCATGATTAGAAAAAGTAATAAGCTAAAACTGTAAAAACCTAATAGAAATCTCTTTTCTCAGTCCAAAAATCATCCAATGCATGTCACAATTTAAAAATGGACAAATATAAAGCTGAATATTCTGTCTGAAGCCTCATGAACAATAGGCTAGACAACCTTAATGTCAAACCTAACCTGTCTTTATCTCTATCTTGCTTAAAAATATGTATAAAGAGAGACAAATGGACCAGAAATAATTTTTTTCTTTCCATGAAAATTACAGGGAAAAATCTTTTGTTTTGGAGTCCTTCTAATATTGGCCAAATAAACAAAAGGCTAAATTCACAGAATAGGAGCAGAGTTGATCAGTCCTTAATGACATTCATAGTTGTGAAATCTCAACCTTACATGTGGACACTGGAGCCCAGGCCCAATATTTCTTAACCAATTGATGAATGCATTTCTGGATGGGTCTTTCTCAGTCTTGCTTAACATTCAGAGGTTTATGGGAGAACAGATTAGAGCAGACATTGCCTTATCTTCCTTTTAATGGTTCTGAAAAATAAGGTAGAGAAATATTCTCTGTGGATCCATGCAAAGAGGAACAGTTCTGGCAGAAGACAGTGAGAACAAATAAATTTTTTTCTGAAAAGTGAGAGGCTGAGCTGGGTCTCCTTGGTGGTGAATGAGGTCCCTTGGAATTGACCTACTAGTTAAATCAAGACTGCCTCCTCCTGTAAGAGTCTTACGGATATTGAAACATTTTCTTACTTGTGTGTGCGTGTGGGGAGCCCATAAGTGAACAATTACATCCTACTTAATTTTGCTACAAGTTTCAGAACTACTTGCCAAGAGGAAAAAAGTACTCCACCACAATTTCACAATTCCAACTATAGCCAGATTCTGGGGCACATATTGTTGTCCTTGCTGTCTCCTATACGATATTTATTACATACCATCTCTCACTTTCAAAAAGTAACATATCTTAATGCTTTATTAAATGCGGTACAGCGTCTCTCAATATAAGCTTTTAACCATTGAAAATGGGTGCCTTTGGGTAAGGAATAATGCAACTAACTGTATATGCCAATACTGGTTTTAGAAAGAAATGTGAATAACATTTGATTTAAAATACAGAGAAATATTTAAGCCAGCAAGAATGCAATTATGACAACTTGCAATTTGCTATAGTTAACAATGTTCCTGCTCATTTGAAAAAGGGTGTGGACTTCTTAATGATTACAAGTAACCAGGGCTATGGCTTTATATACCAGCTGAGAGATGGCATTTCCATCAGGGAAGGTTGTCTCCTGCCATGCTGGAATACTCTTGTATCAGCAGTTTCGCAGAGATAAGAGTGACACCTAGTGAATCATTAACATTTCCAACATTTTTTCTGGGGATGAAAATGGTGGGGAAGGACTCCTTATTAAACTCCCAACCAATACTTAGATAATCCTGTTAAAGATCTGATGAAATTTCAGCCTTAAATAGTTTAACAGTATTACACAAGATTAAATATTAAATAATTATATTAAGTGTGTCTGGCATGTCTAACTTTTTAATTTTGATAATGCATCTGGTATAAGGCTCCAATAAAATACAAGGTTCCTCCAACAAAATACAAACTATTCATTCTTTTTCAGTAACAGCATGATATAAAGAAAGTGCAAGACATGAATTCTCTTCTTCCTTCACTTTATTTTCACCTTATTAAACAACTAAAAAACAAATCCTTTGGGTCTCATAAAACATTTAGGCTCTTTTTATTTTCATGAAGCTATAATCAACACGTTCTCACCGTGGAGGAGAACAAAGGGGATATTTCTGATCATCATACTTGGGGCAATTTAAAAATTATTCTTTTGTAAGACTGGCTGGAAAGTGACTGCAGTTCTTCCTCCATTTTAACAGGCTTTACACAGCATTCCATGAGTCTAGTATTGCTTTAAGGTTTAAATGAACACAACTTTCCTTTGCTATCTATTACTTTAACATCATCAAAATAGTGTTGGCACTGAAATACTTTTTGCTGTAAAACAGGTTCTTCTACTTCTTCGCTGTTCAAAGAAAATGAGGCAGCCAAAATCCATACACGGGCCAGGATGGTGACCTGTAGTTTCCATATCTGCTGATTTTTAGTACTCAAAGACAGATGGATTTTATTGTAAGAATTTGTCTGTTTTTCCAAGGTAATAAAGGTGTCTAATTCTGACAAGTCACAAAAGAGCACAGCGCAAATTTATTAATTAATGTTGTAAGGAAAGTAAATCTTCAACTTTTTAAATCAAAGGCATATTTTAGTTCTGGTCCTGTGAAGATTGCCACTTAAAATATATTACAGCTATCAGAATAAAATACTATAGTCTTCCAGGGGTCTACATTTTGAGCTTATGATGTTGATGTGATTGCATGTCACATTCAGCAAAAACACTAGATTGTCACAGTGTGCCAGATACCAGCAGATCAGAACACTACACCTATTGTAAAACAGAACTTGCAATCAGGAGATAGCTTTGTGACACAAATTAAAAATTAGCTATCAGTAAAGACAAGATTTATCCTTATCTATATGAGCTAGGATCTGCCATTCATTTTTATTAAAATTTATTATATGCTGATTTGGATAATTTCTGGGTGGAATTTTCAAGATCCACTAGGACCAAAATGATGGTTAGATTTGTATGGACTTTACTAAAAACAAAGTAGGAAACTGAACACCTTTTAGGATGCTGAATTCTACCTAGTTGCATGCCCAGATAATCTTAGGTATCAGTGATACCTCTCCTTTTAAACACTGTTGGAAAAGTGTGGGTGGGTCTGTGGGGACAGCAGAGCATCATTGCCTTTATTCCACCTCAATAACTGCTGATACTCAGTCTTCAGAGTTACGAAGCAAGACCCTCTTGCCCAAAAAGTAGTGAAGGCCTTAATATCCTTCAGAGGGCAAAAAGACATTCTTACTGCCCTTCTTGACTGCCTATTCCAGAGCTAGATGTGCTCAGCTGTAGAGTGACAGCTAGTTGAATTCATTCTGTCCAACATCAGTAAGGACTTCTTAATGACAGGACGTTAAAACTCTAATTAGTTTTCCAAAAGACATTATCTTCCAAAAGACAGGCTTCCCCAGATCTGGAGCTGGTCTTGAATGTTTCCATGTGTACACTGATTTATATAAATGATATAGCATAACATAGCCTCTAGCACGTTATAACACTAATTGCTTACAAAAGAGAGAAAACTATATCCAGAGTCACAAAAGGAGAGAAAAGAGGTTAATAATAAGTCTATTTATAAGTAAGAGTGTTGCTCAAAGGTATCATAGTAAGAGTGTTGCTCAAAGGTATCATAGTAAGAACATCAGTTCAACTCCTTCAGTAACAGAAAAAAAAAACACCCAGAAGACATTTCTTAAGAGGGTCTTAATGTTGAAGCCTTCAGAAACTTGACATTTGTCAAATATTATCATGCAACTGATATATCTTCTTTTTGAAAGGGCAGGTACTCTACATCCCCAAAAATTCCAAATACAATTGTGTTTCAACCAGTAGTAATTGCTGACTTTTTAACACTGGGCAGGAAGTCTTCAGTTTTTGTTTTCATGAAGATACATTTACTTAAGCGTCCAAGGGTTAGGTCTCATGAAAAACTTTGACATGTACCTTTTGGACACCACTGTGCCTAGCTTTCAAGAGCATGGCCCACAGCAGGATCAAAAACCCACATGGTAATTGTGTATGGGTATATCTGCCTCAGACAGTCAGCTATTCCCTTCAGCCAAGCTCTGAGCACTGCAGAGCGTATAACCTCTGACACAGCATTGTGCAAACCCTGCTAACTAGCTTCTTCAACAGTTCTGCTTTCTGTCTCACCAACGTAACTGGAGAGCATGGCCTGCTGCTTGTACTTGTCCAGGAGGAGACCTCTCACATGTCACATGTCTGGGAAGTGTTTGGCTCCTCATGTTGGAATAGTCCCAGTCGTCATGATAGTTAAGATGCATTAGAAGCTGCACATGAAATCCTGCACAACTGCAGTACTTAGGTAAGACAAAGGTAGACTTTTCCGTGCTATGCAATTTTAGAACCCAAAATCTGTTCCTGAAGGTAGAGACAACTGTTATATGAAGTACCTAAGCAGTATTCACTGTTTTCTTTTGAAAAAGATAGTTCTATATTCATACATTCCAGAGCATTCCTTATTTTTTGGACTTCTAACTATTCTCTCTACATAATAATCTGACAGAAGTGTTTCTTCTCTTTGAAATTCTTGTCATCTAAAGTATCTGAGTTCTTCTAACAGTTCTGCAGATAGAAATTTCCCTATTCAAGTTTGCCTAAATACACATGAGGAAAGATAAATATAAAATTTAAATTTTGATTTTGTGTGGGCTTACTATGTCTCTCGTTAAAGTCATTTCAACATTCATTTATTCATCTTCCCAGAATCCTTATAGGGTAGACAAGTATTATAATCCTTTTTATAGATGAAAAACTTTGCTGCTGTCAAACAAGTTAGTCATTCACCCAAAAAGTTTTACAGACCTATGAACAGAATCTGGACATCCTGCCTTTCAGCCAGGGCTTTCACTTAAATATTATCTTCCCTTTTCTAATGTCAAAAAAAAAGAAGAGAAATCAAGAAAGAATATATATGAATGCCTGGCAATATTTCCTCAGCTGTATTGCATATTGCTGAATAAGAAAGTAAATCAGAAGATAAAGTAAAGCAAAAGTCTTTCGAGCTACAAAGTGTTTCGAGCTACAGGTCCAAATGATCTCTTATTGTTTCTGTCTTCATTAGGAAGTACTGGGAACATACCTGCAGAAATCACCAGATGGTGCTGAGGACCCTATGTCCATGCTGTATCTATTTCAGGATGCTTTACTTTGAACTGTCTCCAGTCTGGTCCCATGCACTGAGTGTCCTCAGCAGCTGGAGTGCTTTAGATGTAATTTGGGAATGCAACTTCTGGCTTGTTTTACCCAAATTAAATCCAGTTTGTCTGCTCTGAGTCCTCCATGCAACAAGAACCAAAGCCCAGCAAATGGGGACAGCCAGGATATTTGCTTTAGTGTGCTTCAGATTCAAGTAAAAATGCTAAAGTGGACATCCTTTTAACTTCTTTTACCACTTAGGCACTAAATCTAATTTGCTTTGTAGTAGCCTGACCTTGGAATTGGAAAAAAATTTGGGAACTCCCTCTCTCCTCTTCACTAGCCATGAGAATAACAGCTCTGGGATTTTGAGCAGCAAATTATATGCTCCTCTCCCCACTCTGCACTGGTATTGCTGAGCTCTACAGGACCTGCATCCTAATTCCTCTTCTCCAGGAGGAAGAGAAGCAGCAACTTGGCCTTGAGCTGACTGTATCTGGAAGGAGTTATGTAGGCAGCTACCATTGTTTAAAGCTTTACATCTTGTCTTGTTAAGGAAAAAGTTGATGGGATCAAGGAATAATCCCACAGTCCTAAAGTCTGTGTTGTTTGACAACATTAGAGTCCCTGAATAAAGAAAATTAGAAGAATTACCACAACAACAATATGTTGAAATGGATGATGAGTGTCAAGATGTCCAAAAGAGGACAGTGATGTGAAGGATTCCTGCTCTGAATGTCCTCTGCAGCAGCCTGCAGAGGTGGACCCACACACAGACTGATGGTTGCTGCAGCCCATAGATGAATGTTATCACTGCTTTCTTCCACTTCGCACCAAGTTGTTGCTACAAATCTTTCTATGGCACCCATTATGAAGAGCTGTGCCTTTATGGGACAATAAAAAACTTAGTGGCACAACTAAACCATTGAAACCATGGCTCCAAAGGATCTTAACCAAGCAAGATTTTACCTTAAGACTCAAACCCCGTGGCAATATAATTTCTATGTTCTTCTTTCTCTATACATACAAAATCAGAAGGAATAGAAATGTGCGTGGCAGGACTCTGCTATACCTGGTGCATCCCACAGGTGGGCTAAAAAAGAATAATAACACACCTGGAATTTGTGTCCTTTTGAGTGGCATCCTCTCCAGTATTCCTTGGTTATGTCCAAAATTAATAATGGATGCAACAGGGAAAAGAATGGAATTACAGGTTACTATTTGTAAATCATTTATGTTCAGTAAATGGCATTTTAAAAAATTGTGGCACATGAAAAAAGCTTAAGGAATGAGATGCAATTGCCACGTGCTGTGTGGAACATTAATTATATACAGATGGAAGAACATTTTTGTTCCTGTTGTCTGGAATATACAATTGTATGATACTAACCTGTAGCTGCCTCTTTACAGAGAAAATAACAATGTAGGATAACTTAATTCCACTTGAATGAATTCTCCTGGGAAAGAAACTTTCCTTCTTTACTATCTTCAAGTCCTGCAGAAGTTTACCCACTAAAACCATGTGAAGCAAGTTCTGTTGAAATCTATAAAACTACTCATATATTACATATTAAATGTATACATTCTTATAGTACTAGGATTTGTGGTGTTAATATGGAGTTTCAGGCTGATATAGAAAAAATATTTTGGCCAAAACAAAAAATATTTTGGCTAAAAATGCAACCAAACCAAACCAAATGTTTAATTAATATCTCTTATATTTGCCAAACTTGTTGGACTAAAAGAATTTGCTGCCTTAACAAAAAAAACACCCCAAAACCAATGAAACAAAAACCCAAAACACCTGCACCAAATCACTATTTTTATCTCTGGTGATTTGTAGGGTTTTTATTTTTTAAATTATGGAAAATTTTATCATAATTTATGCAATACCCCAATTTCAAAAAGTTCAGGACAACTTTGTTTTGACACTTATTTCAGTTTTATTTTAAATGTATTTATAAATCATTTTGTATTGCTCTGATTTTTCTTATCTTGCCCTTACCTGAAAACAAATATTTAAAATACATATGTAGATATAAACACATTACTGGAAAGTCATAGGTTTAGTTTTAAACACCGTAACACTGTAAATATCAAATACTGCAGTATTATAAATAGTACCACAATAACTTACATAATATTAACAGAATAAATTTGATTTCTGCAAAAAATTTAGATGGGAATCAGTAGCATTCTTACTTTATATAGATCTTGTTATTTCTCTTCTTATCACATTCATGTCTCAATGTTCTATATTTCTTCTGTGCCTTAGATATGAAAGGTACTTTTAAAACTTCTAGGAAAATAGATTGAGGAGAAATTTGCTGAGTCTCGTGACTGTCTTATCAGTCTGATTGACACTGTGCAATGTGAAATGACTTGTTATGACACCTTATGCTGTCACAGACATTACAGAGATAAGAATGTAGGAATTCAGCGTTCAGGATGCCTCACAGGAAGCTACACAAAAAGTAGCTTTTAATCAATAGAATCAAAATAAAAAACCCCAGACTGTTTACATAAGTTATATTCAGAAAAAGAAATATTTATCTTAGGAAGGAACAAATGAGAAGTCTATGAAGACATTGTGAAACAGCAAAGCACTGTTCTGAGCAGAATATGCATAGTAAGAGCTGAGTTGCAGCTCTGTGCACATATTTAAAAGACAAACAAAATACCGCTACTCCTTCAGTCCAGTGATTAGGGAATTGAGGGAACTGTTTTAATCCCTCATGTGGAGACCAGTTTGGAGTCTGGCTGGCTACCTCCTAGGAATGCACATGGGCACACAGTATGACGTGAGTATAAAGAGCATGAGGTTTCCTCCAGCCATATTTCCCACTCAGACACTCATATACAAACTGCTATGATGAGGGGAGAAAGTGGGACATTTTTGGTTACCATGTAAAAGAAAATAAGACAGTGGCATACTTATTCAGTACTTTGTTTCTCCTAGAACAGATAAGGGATGAACAATACAGGAATTTTCTGCAGTAAAAAGAAAAGAGATCTCCCAGATTTTATAATCTATTCTCTTTGCATAAGTTAACAGTGCTGCTTCGTCCCTGTTTAAGAAGGCTAAGAAACTATAAGCCAAGTAAGAATTTATAATCCAGCTTTTCTTGATACTTTCCTTTTGTTTACCTGGTATAAAATGGTAGAAGGAATAGGATGCTCACCTTGTCTAGATCTAGGGTGGGGGCTGTTCACTCTATCAGCTAATGGTAATGGGCTACATTCTTCTTTAATTTTGTACTGGGTAGTAAAATCTCTCTGAAGCCCTTCTGAAAAACTAGAGATAATGAAGGTGACACAATCCAGTAAAACAATGATCTAACCAAGTTGAATAGGAAAGATAACAGCAAAGCATGAAGTATAACAAAATAAGTCAATAACCTCAATGTCGGTCTTACAGTATTAACTCTGTTGTCTACAGAGGCTAAGTTAGACACTAAGTCTAAGAAAGCCTGTGCTATTAGTTTTTCCAGGAACTTGCCCAAAGTCTGTCCTACCTAACTTCAGCTACAGAAAACTCTGCTCTTTGGGGGTAGGCTTAGGAAGTGGTAAAAGAAAATGGACAGTCACAATCATTATTTATATAGCTCTTTAAGTTTATCTGGGACTGTACAGTATGCTGTTATGAGAACCTCTGGCCAGGAAATCTTCCAGTTAAACAGCACGAGCTTGAAACAATATGTTCAATTATGCAAATAAACACAGAGTGGCTCAAAGGGCCAGATGGTGTGAATCAGTCAAGTCTTATACACTTATGTGGTACTCAGGCAATTTACAGCAGTTGAGAATCTGCCCCGAGATCCCTACAGATGGGAGGCTTTGCAGAACATCTGCGTTTGCAGCTGTTTTGTGAGAAAGGGATGAGAAGTCACTGGAGAATGTTGTCCAGGCACACAAGGAAGAACAAAAGAAATCTTTAAGAACAGAGGAAGCAAACAGAATTCACATAGTGGAGAGGAGGAATTCATGTAGTGTGATTAGGGATGCAGTTACAGTCACACTTAGTAACTTTAGATGAGCTAATGCATCACTGTTTTCTTGCCAAGTGGTAGTCTATTTCAGAATCTTTTATAAGTTTACTGTTTGAAGGAAAAAAATTATAAATTGCCCTATTTTCTACAGTAAATTTGTTTGGTTTTGTTTTCCTAGAATGCATACGAACTTGTATCTTTAAATGTTTGACAGCTGACACACTGCGGGGAAAATTAATTATAAAAAGGGCAAGTGACTGGACCTTTTGTAAAAAGAAAAAACAACACATCTTCTTGGACATGTGGATGCTCTGGCTTATTCTGTATGGAGACACTCCCTACTATCCATGAATGCACGTGCCAGACAGAAAACACCCCACGAGTTCACATATGCACACCCCAGGTGTGGGTCCCTCTTTGTCTCACCCCATACTGTTGGTCAGCTGGCTGGAATACTGCTCCTGGTGTCTGGCAGGGAGGAAGCCCTGTCTGGCCTAGACGGGCTGAAATGGTAGTATGGCAGCTTCTGGCAGCACCAGGGTTTGACTACTGCTATTGCCACTACAAGGTCTCTCTCCACCCTTAAACATTTTTTGGTTTCCTTTATAGCTCCTTTTCAAGCTGACTTTTTTGTTTCAAAAGTCTCTTGGTAATTCCCTGGTAACTTCCCTGGCTGATGGTTGTCTTGCTCTTCAGTGTAATCTGATTTGGGCAAACGCCCCCTCAGACAGTTTTGGGTATTCTATTCACATGCACTCACGTTCCCGTGTTCGCAGGCATTGTTATTCACATCATTTTTCCAAGCATGGGTTATGCAAGCATCCGCACAAACTCTGTCCAGGGAAATATCTTGGGATGGTTCATAGTCACCTGAACATGAGGTCCCAATACAAGGCAGGAGCAAAAAGGCTCACCTAAACCTTGAATTTATAGGCAGTTACCAAGGAACAATGGAGAAGCTCTTTTGCTTTTGGATTAGTTGTGAAATCTGTGTTCAGCTCTACACTGCATCCCAAATTCAAGAAAAGTGGTGAAAAAAACTATTGGATTTTCAGACCACAAGAATTGCTACAAGAATGGCAATTTCATTGAAATGCATGACATGAAGGGAGAGAGATCTGAGTCAGCCTGCTTAGAGAAGGCCAATCTTAAAGTTTGTGTACAGAGGAAAATGAAAATCTAGGAAATAAAGGCTTAATTTCAGCAGCAGGAAGTTGAAGTTAGACAAGCTCATATTAGAGAAAAGGCAAATGTTTCAGGTAAGAGTCTCACAATCCTTTCTCTTTAAACAGCTTTCTTCTGAATAACTGTCTTTGTCTTTTATAATCCACATTTAAGCACCAAATTAAAAGAATATCCTGAGAAATAAGCATTTTTTTAAAAAACAGAACACTGTATATAAATTTGAATTCCACTTTTTTTTCAACTCTTGATCCTAAAACTTGTAGTATATATCTAAGTTTTCCATGGTACAAATATAGGCACATAGTAGCTCAAGTCACAGAAAAAAAATCATCTTGTGTAAGTGTATGCAAGTCTAGATGTTATAGTTAGTAGAGCTGGATGGAAAATGGAAATAAAGTCTGCTCTGATAACATATTACAAAAAAAAAAAAACCACAAAAAAACCTGTTAAACTTTAGTGACTCTTTTTTCTTCTTAAATGTGAAAGCTGTTGTACTCAGCAGCATGTCATCCACAGACCTTGCAAAAGGAATCATTGCTAATTAGGAATATAGCTGGTGAATACAAGTGCAATTATTTTAAGCCTCCTACGAAAATCCTCTTAATTGAGAAAAATTAAAAGTTAGAAGGAGCTCAGAAGAAAATTTAAAGAATTGATAAATAATTGACATATGGGCTGATTTGATTAAAAAGAGATTAACATTAAAGCACTGGAGTGACTAGATGAATGTCACTAAATAGACAGCAAATGAAGGAGGCACTAAATACCTGTAGGTAGCAAAAAAGTAGTGGGAGGAAGACAAATGCTTGCTTTTTGTTCTGAAATCAGCTCACTGAAGAAGCTGGGTATAGGCATGGCTGCTATACAACCTACATAGTTCTTCAAGATCAAGAAAGATTATTCACCTCTCTTTCTGAAAGGTAAAAATTTCAGAGTTGGAGAGGTGGTCTTTTTTCATCTTAAATAGTACTTTGATGAGTTTTCCACTTACTTTTCTCAATTAACTCACAAATTTATCTTCATAAATTATTTTCATATGTGAACAATTGAATTCTTTCTAGCAGTTGAATGAAGTGAATAGGGAATGCTGAAGCTCCTTAAGTAAAGAGCTATTATGGGAAGCAGGCTGTAAAAGGGAGCAGCCATTTTTTTACTCTGCTGATTAAAGGACATGATGCCACTGAATGCAACCATGGGAATTATAATTGTTCAAATCAATACGTGTATGGTTTCCCACACCCTTCACGCTTTGGACTTTTAAGTTCTTATTTTCACAATGCAGGAGTTTAATCTTCTACTCCACCATTCCACATCAAGAAGACAAATAGTGAAATATCCGCTGTGATAAAATCGGTCATTGCCCAGCCCACTTTGTATTAGTGTTAACAAAAAATCTACCTTTGTCCTTAGCATGAACAGGGAAGTAGATTAAAAATAATTTAAAAAAAACCCCAAACTTGAAGTTTAAAAAGTAGAATTAAAAACAGCACTGTAATTTAATAATAGTTGTATTCACTTTTTAGTCAATAATTAGGTCTCAATAAAGGGCAATGATAGATTCTTAGTACTTATAGAACAGCAACTGCTTGGCTATGGAGTGGAAGGAAGAGAAATAAGAAGGCATTGCGACTGCACAGAAGTGTAAGTCCTCTGTGCCAGCCACACTACTAGTCAGCATATCTCAGAAGTCATAAGAACCTAGAGGATAACCTCTACCCCAGCTTTTTTTTTTAATTTTTCAGGAACCTATCTACAACTCCATCTTCTAATGAATATGTTCCCAGACAGCTGTGATCTTCAGCTCATGCTAAGTCCTCTCGAATACATGGATTATTCTCACAGAATTTTCAGTATGTGCAACAAGAAGTTGTACAGTGTGAGGAAACTATCATAAAATCATGTGGATGCTAGGAACAGTAACAAATACTATCAGCTCTAAAGTAATACCTTTAAGATTCACTTTTTGTGTGCAAACCTAGACCTTGTTTCAGAACATCACTGCATATCTGTTCTGTTCTTTTCTTCTAGGAGAAATTCCTTTCTGTGTTTTGGGCACAGGCACAAATTTCTTCACAAGTGGGCCTAAAAATAAACCAGGGATCAGTTTGAAAATTTGTTCTGAAATAAAGATAAAAATAGGGAGAGGGGTAGGGAGAGGATGGTGTAGAAGAGATACCATTGGGCATGTGAGGAGAGGTAAAGACCAGAGGTCTTCTGCTCATTCTCCAAACTTCACAGCTGAAGTCTCTCCCTCTGCCTCTCTGTGTCTCTTAGTGTCTGTGTCTCTCTCCGCTGTGGATGATGTCTAACAGAGTGCCCAGGGTAAGATAGTCTGCTGCCAATAAGTCCCTGATAGATCATATTAGTGTAGACAAAAAGTGCCACGTGAGTGGCTGCTTAATTAGCCAAGCAAAAGAAATAGATTCACAGCCACGTGCCTGGAAAAGCAATGCTTGCTTACTTTGACAAAAATACTGCAGCAAGGTAAACACCAGGGAGAGAAAACTAACATGCCTCAAGAACAATATTGGCACAACAAATACCAATAAGCAGATTTGGAAAGAAGAATGAAGCTAAAGATGAGACAAGTTTTCCCATAACCTTCAAGCAGAGAAGTATCCCTGCTCCAGAGGGTCTCCTCTTCTCAAGGTGAAGCTTGCTATATTTATGTGTGGGATTATATGAAGCCTGTGACAATGGCAACTGGATTAAAGACCCTGTGAGTCCTATACAGAACTGTTTTAGCAAAGAACTTTGATACTGAATATAAAGGGGGACTTGCTAGCATTAATTTTCATTAGGCTTTATAAGAGTACCAAATTTAAGCTGGGGAAATGCATTTACTTATTACATTAAAAATACAGCTGGATAAAGCAGCTCTGGGAGTTATCCATTGGCAATTGTTTTTCAGGATTGGATTTCTGATCAGATAAAATTTCTTCGGTTGGGAAAAATTGCTCCTTTTGAATTTCATGTCAATCTCTATTTTTAGTGTGTGTTTTTTCTGTCTTGCCTGTCCTTTGTGTCTTGATTACAACACAGTTCACTGGACCTTGCCAAAATGAACTGTTAATCAGTTTCTCTCTCACTTTTTCATCATACTTCCCTTCATGTCAAAGATTAAGCTTACTGAAATCTTATTGAGGCATGAGTTGTTGGAAGAGAAGAATTGGATTTTCTCTGGAGCAAAGACCTTAAAATCTGACACAAATATGAGTCAGTACGATTGTAAAAATGTAAACTGTATGCCATTTGATTCTAATTGTTCTTGATTGAAAATGAATGTAAAAAGATTAGATTTAATATAGCATTTTGGTGACAATTACACAAATTATGCATAAGTAGGGCTGTGGGATTCTGTTATGAAAAAGAAGGGGTAACATCAGAGAAGAGTGATACAGCTTTAGGTGCTGCCTGTTAAAAAGAAAATAATAATGTGTTAAACAGGATTTATAAAAATCAGATTATAAGGCTTTCAAGTTAGGCAGCTTTCCAGAGGTGCAAAGAATAATGGCCCTCTTTATATCAAAGTAATCAGCTTTTGCACTTACACAGAGTCCATTTACTGACTCTTGTAGGAAACATTTCATTTTGCTGCCCAACTCAGCTAACTACTTTAAAGTTAAAGGAACAGATTAGTGGAAAATAATCATTCTAGTGCTTACTAGCTTGCTTGAGCTTTGGTAAAGATGCAAACCATCCATCGATAGGGAATAAAATACATTATCATAGCATTAAAACTTCTTTTTAAAATCTCTGGAATAATAAAACAATGGTAGCAATGTAAAGCTTTTTGAGGTCCTGATAAAACTTAGGTAGAATTTCAAATAGACAGCTAAGAATTGAAGATTGTAATCTTTCATAGTCAAGGTTTACATATAATAAAATGTCAGCAGCTCTGCAGATTAGTGCTGCAGTGCCTCTGAGCAGAATCCTGATCCCCAAATTAAGTGCCCAGGACACTTTACATAAAGAAAATCAGGAGAGATAGATTATTGAAAATGGCTGTCCACAAATCTCACACACTGAGAGGGAAGCCATTCAGAGTAAAGCACTGGGAAATGCTAACTGTGGCTGAAATCTTGCCTTTCACAATTGAGGCAGAACTAAAGCAAAATGGTAACTCCTGATGGGGATCCTAAACTTTGCTTTTCCAGGTCATATTTTCATTCTTTACTCTTCAGGGACACTGCCTCAGCCAGAAAGGGAGTACAAGACAATAGTTTGAAATCTGGAATGGATTTTTTCTTATCTCCTTTCAGCTATTTGAAAGTTAGCATACAGTCTGAGGCAGCTGTCTAGGATCCCTCTAAAGACAGGGCAGAGAATAACACTTTCCTTCCACCTGACTTAGACACCATCTTGGAGATACTCAAAATTCGGCTGGACAAGGCCTACAGCAACTAGACCTAACTTCAATGCCAATCCTGCTTTGAGCTGGGGGTCCAACTAGACGACTTCTGCAGGTCCTTTTCAACCTAAATTACTCTGTGATTCTATGACCCTGGGATAGGATAGCCCGCAGAGTATCCCCAGGATAGGGCTCTGGATAGAAGCTCTGGAATGGCTTATTTCTGTTGTACTCAAAGTGAGCCAAGAGAATGTCTTAGGCCAATAATTTATATGGCAAAAATAATGAATTCAGAGGTAGTCCAAGGCTTCTCAAAAGAGTATGTAGAGCTGAATATTGCCATCTTATGAAAGGTGGGCTCTGTACCCAGGAAGCATAAGAGAATGGAGGAAGTAAACATCTTAGCAATCAGAGGGGGTGGAGAAGACAATGACTTCTGCTCCTGAAAGGGGTTCCTCTCTCCTCTCCCATAGCTGCTGCCAGAGCACATGTTTTGACTGCTCCTTCAGCTGCAGTGATAGTCAGCTTGGTTTTCCAGGACCCAAAACCAGACAAAATATCTTTGTTTGCCACTATGCATAGTTTACTATAGTCATAACTGCCTTTTTTGTCTACTCAGAGCTTGCCACATGTAAGTCCACTCTTAAAATCGACTTAAGATCTCTTTACCTTTATTGAAGCTGGGTCAAGATAAAGGAAGTATGTAAATTCACTCACCAAAACACAGAGGGAAAGGGTGCCTACAAGCCCAGAATCTGAGTTGTCCTACAGAGGGAGTTAAATCCAGGAAAGGACAGAGGTACATGCTGGTCCTACTCTGTCCTAGTACAAAAGGCAGCTCAATTCAGTCCAAGCTCTGTAAGAATGATACAAAGTGAGACTTTTTGTCCAGGGAAGGTTCTGATGATGCCTTCCCTCTGGGCAGTCTGGGTTTGCTCTCAGACCCCTGTCTGAGAATAACTTCTGCGAGGACTGCGACACTGTTTTCTAAGTCTCAGCCCAGTTCCTTCGGCTGCAGCAGAAATCCTAAGCTCTGTCACCTCGGGCTGCTGGAGTGGGGGACTGAATCCAGTTTTTCAGTTCAAATGCAAAATCTTTCAGTACTGAGAGCAAGCAATGGGATGTCTGCTGTGACCATGAGCTCTACTGGCAAAGCCTGCATTGAGTGTGCATGCTGTGGACTGCTCTGTCTGTATGACTCACGTGTGGATGCAAATACAGACACCTACTCAGCATTTCCAAAATCCCAAATATACACCTACAGCATAAAATACAGCACTATCTTAAGTGCAGTTTCTGGCCCCTCAAATCGTCATTTCAGAGGGGATGCTGATGACTGCCTCCTGAAGTCTTAAAATAGGACTGGTCAAGTCACAAAAGGGTTCTGTGGTTACGGTCCCTTCCATGGCTGATCCAAAACCCAGCCTGCGAATGTCAAGGGGAATGTAAGGTGTAATTATTCCAGAAAGACAATAACAACGATGACATAAAAGCTTTAAATACTCATAGAGCCTTTCTTACTTATATATCTGCAGCTGTCACCTACTCTTTCAAGATGAACACGACTCTGAAGTGCAGCTCTTAGTGGCTTAGTAAAAATGGAGATTTTGGTGAAGCCTAGGTCACGGGCACTCTATTAATAAGTTAGACTTCGAACCAGCACTTTGCAGTATTTTTTTTATCATTCTAATGACATTTAACTTTTTGTTCTTCTTTACAACAGCTTCATGACAGTTTCTTGAGTGTTTCTGAAAGACCCTAAGCTAATTAGGGTCCAACAAAAGTACGTTCAAAGGATTTTTAGCTTTAACTAGCTTTTGTAGATTCTCCCTCAATACTCCCTCCAGATTTGTAATGGTTCATGACATTAACTTTGATTCCCTTGGGTTTATTTCTTCTTATACATTCTAATATTTGCTTAGCTTGTACAAATAGCTCTGATGTTTGCCTTGAAAATTCCTCATCCTAAATGAAAAAAGCCTGCTGATTCTTTATTTCACATTAAAATCTTTTAAAGGAATTATCACCTGGGCTAGGAAAAGAGTTAACATAAGAGTAACCCCAAACCTTTCCAGAGGTTAGAGAAACTTGTGTATGTTTTGAGTTTTTATGTATTTGCCATTTAGGTGCCTTTGCAGTGCTTTCTGCTTTTAGGAAAGAACTACAGGCAGGCATACTATGGAAATGATTCTGTCAAGGAATTTTCTGAGCAGATTAAATGAGGAAACGCTGAAACAGAGGAGAAAGTCTTTTCCTGTAAGACAACCAGGAGAATCTGCTTGACAAAGTTATTTTTTATGTTTATTTTTATTTTTTAAGCACAAAGAATCAGACTATTAGGTACTTCTTTAAATCCCTAGGGCTTTTGAAGTTTAGCATCTATATATGATAACTTCACTTACTCTATTTATTTATCCTTTTCAGGACACAAAATACATGTTCCTTGCAGGCTCTAAGTGCTCAGAAATATGTTTCAACTGTATATTTGTACACAGTATGTACATGGATATGCTGCAGCAACAGCAATAATTCAGAAGACAAATTTTAAAGTTGTATAAACAAAAGGACCAAGATTATGGGAACATAATCACTTTAAAAGTATCGCTTGTTTTGTTGTATTTTTTTTCTTTCTGTGGTCAATTTAAATTTTATCTGGATCTATAGTCTGATCTGGTTTACCTGCCAGGGCCCTGACTGACCCTGGCCAGCAAACCTTGGCACCCCAGCCCTGGGAAGCCCGCAGCCCTCGCAGTCCCCACACATTACCATTCAACCAAGAGACATCACACTGACACGAGGGAGAAGTGCAACCAGTTACAAAGGTCATGCAACCACTGCCTTACTGTAAACACTTTTTTTATCATTTACACTTCTTTATGATCTTTCTTCTTGACTGCTTTCCATTACTTTGTATTATCACCAAAAATGACCCTGATAAATGACAGGTAGATACAAGGGAAAAGTGTAACGTCATAAAAGTAGGTATTATGTGATGCTGAAAATGTAAGTTTTTATTAACTGTATTATAAGTATTTTATTAATCAGAAAAATAAATATGTGGTTTTGTTTCTTTATTTTACATAATGAATTGATCAAAGTGTTTGCTATGGCACTGCAGACAGGGAAGGAGGGGAACAAAAATAGACACCAGGAAGAGATTTATGTGAGGCAATTATTGCTAAAATAGCTGCGGCTGAAATGGAGAAACAAGAAGACAGGCTGGTTTTACAGTAAAGAAAACGAAGACAACCCAAAAATGAAACAGGGGTCTGGTGTCTGCCCAAAGCTTAAGGGCTTTGCTATTTATTGTCTTGGGCTAAGCTGCTGCTTTTCACTCTAAAATAATGTTTCTGTTGTTGTGCTTTGCTTTAAAGGTATCTGACTGCATTGTTTTGTCCAAGCCCTCACTGAGCAGCCTTTGTTGATCATTCAGGAGGCTGCTGTCTGGCTCCCTCTCCCACTGCACAAGTGAATTTTTAAGCTTTTTGAGTCTCAGTGAAGCCAAATCACCGAATCTGTCTTTGGGCTTTTAAATATAGTGTGTCGAAGGTCTTCTAACATCAATCCTGAGGACGAGGAATTTCTAATCTGACTGCCAAGACCCTAGTACTAATGCCTCTCTTCCAGACGTATACCCTGAGGACACTCATTTTCCAGAAGTCCAGGCATGTGATTACTATGATTTACAATACACCTCTCCAAGGATACAGAGTAATTGAAGCTCATGAAAGCCAAGTGTCTCAAGAATTTCTACTACTGTTTTCATAATTACAGCCAGAACAAAAATACAGAGCATGAAAACTACACACCTTCCTCTTCTTTATTTTCCTCGCTATAAGTCTTGTATGGGGCTTTGTCAAGAGGTCTTCTGAGATGTACAAGATCACCCTCCTTAGCTCTTCCCTTATTCCCCCTTCTTGTCATCAGTGACCTTCTAGTCTCTCTGAAGTGGCTAGTGGAACCTCCTTCCTTTCATGTCAGTTTTTCAGATGAACCTTTCATCAATCTCAACAGCTGATCAAAATGTATAATTGCTTAATCTTTATTGGCTCCTTCTTTACCACATTGACTGTATAGCCTTGCAGACCTATTAAAGAATGCATGAATCTCATCAGTTCACCCATCTGATTCTGATTTAGCTATATGAAATAAACAAACTAGCCTATTATTTATCTGTAACCCACTCCCAGGTGTAGTATCCCGGGAAAAGTGTTAAACCTCTGAGGACAGATAACAAATAGAGCAAGGTTGGGAAGAAAAATTTCAAGTTTATACTGAAAGGTTAATTCAGTATTTTGTATCACACTTTATATTGCATTAGAAAAATACAAAAACCTTCCTTTCTCTCTATGCATGGTGAAAGTGAGAAGAAAAAAACTCTACAGTGGTCAAGACTACTGCTTGTAGGTAATGATTAATGAAATGGTGAGTTGAGGCTTATCACAATGATGAATATTTAATATAACATCAGGAAGTTAACAAACATGAGAAGAAAGACCTTAGAAGGGACCAAGAGAGATGCATTCTAATTTAGGCTGTTATCACACCTGAATTAACAACTGATCTTAACTGAAATGCTCCAGTGCTGTTGTGCTGTAGCTGAAGTCTCTTCAGGGATCAGTTACCTACACAGTGATCGTCAGACAAGGAAAGTTCATTTCTCCCTACTGAACAAACATTGATTTTCCAGAGGTTTTTTTTATACAGGGTAATATCCTGGCTCCACTGAAGAAAATAAGAGTTTTTCTATTATCTTTGCTGTGTATTCACAGGACTTCTCTCTGAAATTTCAGAAATTTAGTGAGACAAGAACTATTATTTTGGAATATGGGAAAAGTAACATTATACAGGACACCCAGTAGGTCTCACATGGCTCCCAGCTTGCAAGAGGGGTAAAAAGTGTTTTTCCCTCTTCAACATGTAAGCAAGAGTAGCAACACAGGGTCATTTTCCAGCCTTAGTAGTTGTTATGAAGGAGAATTGGGGTACACAGTTCCCTAAGGGAGGCAGGGACCCCGCTTTCTGAGTCACCTAGGAATGTGTACAAGGTGGTATGGACACATATTGTGATCACAAAATGGGTGAACTCCAGCCTATGATGAGCCATTACAAGAGAAAGAAGAAAGGTGAGCAAGAGAAGGAAATTGCTTACATATGGTTTTGGTATGGTCTGTCAAAATAAAGCCCCAGCAGTGCTTCTTTGAAGAATCACTTTAAGAGGATCTCCATAGGATTATGATCTTTACAGTACTCTAAATCCGAATAGTAGTTTATGGAGAAATATGAAATATTAGGTACATTGCTTCAAAGTGCTTGTAACCTCAACAAGAATAAATATAGAAAGGCAAGAGGAAAGAATTTACTATCAATTCTCCAGCATTACATTTTGCCCAGTTGTCAACAGAACATGTTTTACAGCGCTCCTGGACAAAAGCACTGAGGCTGAAAAAAAAAATCTGTATGAGAATTACATGCTAGAATGAGATTCAGCATATTTTCACTTGTGAGCTAAAATGCAATTGCATGTTAGTCCTAGTGCAGTTTTTAGTCCACTTTTAATTAACTGATTTTTGGCAGTGCTCTATTTCATCTCCTCCCAACATCCTGCTTCCCTAAGTAAACCCCTGGCTAATAATCACAACAATAATTTTCTAAATTTAACTCTTGTTTTTTCAAGTAATTAGTATAGCAGAGGGGATTGGAGATGGATTTTTAGGACAAATACAGAGGGAAAGAGAAAGGAATGTCTAAACTTTCTGGAGGATAAAAGCTGCTTCAAGCTTGAGAGGGAGACAGTGATTAAAAGAACTGTCACAGTAGTGGGCAGAGTCAAGGTGTTTAGGAAAGTGGGTGTAGCTGATACAGCATGGATCCTTAGAAAGAAGGCAAGATGAAGATTTATCTAGCAGCAGCTTGGTACAAAGCTGCAAAGGAGAATTTTGGCAAGGACTACAGTAAACCAGAATGTATTTAGATAATTTCTCCATTTCAGATTTTAACAGAAAAATTTGCATGCACCACATACATACACAGAAAAAAAGCCCATCCTCTTTGAAATTAAAATTGGCCACTGTTTTGCATGAAAAGTTTCATATCTTCGTGTGAGTTTTCAAATGGACTAAAGTTTCTGCTTGGTTTTTTTATCATTAGTGTCTGAAACAATACATTGAAAAAAGGGAGAGAAAAAAAGGGAACATTTGAATTTCATCTGCTGCTTTCATTCACCTTTTATCATCATATTTAGAAATTACATAGGACTGTAACTGAGCTATGCCAGCCATAAAAACAGTGTTACAATTATGTGAAATGACAGGCACCCTCCTGGAAAAGGTCTTGTTCCTTTAGGGAACAATAGATCTTAAGTGTGACTTTAATTGAGGTTAACTGGAGTTGCTGGCACTCAGCATTTTGAAATCCTAAACAAGAACATAGAAGTCTAACAACTGGCATTTAATTTTGAAAACTTTTGCTTTCAGCTGTACAGTATTCTCTTATGCCTTTTTATATGAAATTTTGTGACAACAATGTCTTACTATGTCTTCGGCATAGGTTTGCTAGTGTATAGTATGGCATCTATTTCAGGCACAGCTACATATGAAAGAATAGCAGAGAGTGTAAATTTATTAATGTATTTGTGTTGCAGAAAAAAGTAGTTTGATGCAGAAAAGTAATAGAAATTAACAGCCTTATAAATCATATTTTATAATGGAAGTCAATGTCTGGCAACTAAATAATTTTTTTTTTCCCTTCCCTATCAAGTAGTGACTCAGGAAAGGGACGATCCCCAGAATTTTTCTGGTTGGCTTTGGTGGTCATACTTTTAGCTTTGCAGTCTTGTAAAGCAACATCAAAAGTAGTAGTAGGAATTAGGATATTTCAATAGGAATTTCAATAGGAATACTTCCCATTGAAAGTTCAAAAAAAGTAGCCACTGGTGTGGTACAGTGTGTATTTCACGTTGTCCTGTATTTATTAAAAGTTAAAGATTCCATTATACTTCTTACCTGAAATGCCTAAGGAGAATGTAAGAATGTGGGTAATATAGGATAATGACAGTCAAAAAGCTTATTCCTCTAGTACATGAAAATAGCTTCCAATGAAAGGAAGAGGCTCTCACAGGTGACTAGGTGAGGACACTCAGAGGAAAGGTTGTGTTGTTGTAACAAAACTTGAAGTGAAAAAAGAAAAGGGATCAGAGATTGTATTTCTTCAGTCGAATGTGTTTGGACTATTGGCCTGAAGAACTGCAGTGATAGCACACCATTGAATTCCAGAACAAAACACAGCAAATCCTTAAAGAACATCTGTATCAGCAAGACAGAATTTCAATATTCTACAAACTAATGCTCCAGAAGTTGAGTTTAGGAGAGTTTCTCATTAGAAAAGCAAATAGTTCCACAAGCCCACAGATGTGCTCTAATTTTCAGTCGATTTTTTATGAATTGGCTTATTTTTTATAATTAATCCAGACAAGACTGCAGCTATGGTTTCAGTCTAATCATCCCTAACTACGCATTAGAAAACATCCATGAGGGAAAGAGTACAATTATCTGCCATATAAGAAAAAATGTGGTTTTATTTTGGATCTCTAAATTTTAAACACAATTACTTTACATAGAAACCATATGCTGCCCAGGTGTCCTTATAGCTCTTTCCTTCAAGAGAGGAAAGCCCATCAACATTTTTAATAAGCTAGTGCTGCCACCTATAGCAAAAGTGATCTTGCCTTTTAGCCTATGTCAAGCATAGTGCAAATTGAGTTACATTAGGAAGAAAAGGATATATAGGATTACAAAGATGAAGTAGAAAGTGGATGACAGTTCACCAAAAATTGTCAATGAAATCTATGTGCAACAAGAATAATTATTTTTAAGGGTTCCTCTTCCCCAATTCATTTCCTAGCTGTGTCACAAAAGTAATAGTTGGCAAGGTCATATAAATCACATTCTTCAAAACAGTCTTTTTTTGCTCCTGAGAATCCCAATTTGACCATGATGATAATGTCAAAAAATATCCTTAAAACTGAGCTAAAACTTACTTTTTTTTCTACATATTTCAGATGTATTCTTGTAACTTATCTGGATCTGGGTTCAGAAAACAAATGTTTTCCAAGTTTCACATATTCTTATTTACACAAAAGTGACTTCTGTCACGGCCAGTTCTTCAAATTGACAGGCACCAGGCAGCTAGTACATTTAAGGTGTTTATTTGGAAAACTGACCTTGATTCTACACTCATTCTGTAGAGTGTCACCAATCCCTAGATATCCTAAGTTTCTGAGCTACAGGACAGTCCTGTTAATGATTGTTTGAACAACAAGCTGACAGGTAGCCAGTCATCAAAAGCAATTGCCAAATAGTAAAACATACTGACATATTGAATTCTGACATGCTTCTGGGAGCTTCAGAGATTTTAGTGATTCTTTAAAAGATATGTTAATATAGACAGTCCCTATTTCCTCAGTGCTGGCAGGGATGATATGTACACTAGTAGGTCTGAATTGCACACTGGGAATGCCAAACCCCTGACAGAAAATATTTTTTTTTCAAAATCTGTAGGCAAAATGCATCAGTAACATTATGGGATAGAAGTTTTTTTGACATAAGCCTAATTACCATCCTTAGCAATGAGACATGGCATAGTTTCTCACCTGGTTTTGTAGCTTATCACATGATACCACAATTTATTGGTTGGACATTTCCTCCAGATCGGTGGCTTCTCTTCACACAAAGAAAAACAAAGAGGGATGAAAGCTCCTATTAATGCCACAGTAGCTGTAACCAAAACCAGTGAGAAGATTAAGAAATAGCACTTACTACCGAAGAATTGTAACAGGGAACAGAGACTGGAGATGAAAGGAATCAGTCTCCAATGCAGTAAGAGTATATAAATGTTCTACAGGCAAGATGCAAATGGCTTGTCTTGAGTCACATGATATTATTCTAAAGCCCACAATACTTTTTATAAGGCTTCAGCTGAATTATATAATTTTTGGTTTTTATAGCAAATAAAAGAAAAACATCCAGAAAATATACAGGTTATTAATGAGTGCTCACTAATTATTATATATGTATTTTGTAGGGTAAATATTTGTTTATACAGTTGGACTGGATCACTATAGTTTATGTATAATTAATTACATATCAAAAATTAGCAGTGTTCTCTGTTCCAATGCTCTTGCTTATTTTAAAAATCAGAATTCTTGCAAAGTAAAGGGAATAATAATTGTTATTAACAGTAGTAATAATAATAGTACTAGCATTTTATGTATATTAATTTTTCTTTATATTTACATGAAGAGAAAGATAATCATAGGAACAGATTGCTTAGACCAGTCTTGAAATCTCTGCTATTTCTAGTCTTTAAAAACAAGTTAGACAAACATCTGTCAACCATGATCCGATCTTGAAGAAAGGAATACACTCAGTAACATTTCTAGGTTTTCTGTAGCCTTAGTTTGTGATTTCACAAAATTACCTCCAGCAATATTACCTTGATGTCTTCCTGCTCTGCATATCTGCCTCTGCCCTTCGTTTCTCCCTCCTGTTCCTTAGCCCTGGCTTAGCCTGCACAACTGTTTGTATGACCATACTCTGAACAAACACACAGAAACCTGAAACAAAAACAAATCTTAAAAAAAATATATTTTTTAAAAGCAGATGCACTTTAAACTGCTACTGTTATTGAATACTTTGTCTTTCAAAATCATGGCCTTAGTTTCTCTGATACTGTGATTTTCTATAATAATTTAATGGCAGTACAGGAACTCTGAATTTCTACAATGCATTCTGAGCCATCACATTGTCCTAGCACAAGGTTGACATAGAGCTATTTACTCTCTAAACAGCACAGTGAGTAACAACAAAATCCAGCCTATATCCAGGCCATAAAACAGAAACTATAACTTGTGAACCATTTGTACAAAGAACATTTATTATACAGTTCTTCTTGCAAACTGAGAAGATAAGCAAAATGAGACAACAGGTCTTGTTCAACAAGACCTTTCAGCAGCTGTCTAATTTAAAGCATATGAGCAATTCCAAAATCAAATCACCTGCTTGTACGCATAAGGATTTTGTTGAATCTACTGCAGTAGTGGGAATGAAGTAAGTGAATGATGCCATAGCAACAGTAACTCAGAAAGCGGTTTCTGAGGAAGGGGGAATTCACAGCACTTTTCCATATTTAATATGGGTCTCTATGTTTATTTCGCAAATGCAATTTGCAAGAAATTGACTAAGTAAGTCTTTTAATTAGGGTATTCACGCATAGTCTTCCCCAACAGTCCTGAATTCTTAGTGTGGAAACAGCAGGTCATAATTATTCCATTGACTTCATGCACTAGTTATAAAGCAAGAGAATAAAGAATTTGTTTTTTCTGAGTAAGTGAGCAAGGTGCATCAGCTGACCAGTAACTGCCATATTAACAGATTTTTAAGCCTCAAGCCTGTCATCAGTTATAAGAAGTAATAGCACAGAATGTTCCTTGGAAATTTGCAAAATCTGGGAAGACAAGATGCTCAGTGTATCTCCTAACAGTGGCTGAAAGAGCACCGTGCCTGTATATCATTACTATAATTTTGTGTATATTTGTGTGGGAATAAAAGATACTTAGCTTGTACACTTGTTCACTACAACATTCCTGTTACTCTTGAAGTCAGTAACAGATACTTTTACTTTGCTGTCCTTTGGTAAAAGCGCACAAGAATAAAAAGCTTGTCTTTGATATGTATTGCTGATAATGCATTGCACCTAAATCATCTAAATAGTTATCATACTTCCTCTATAATAAGTGGAGAGGGATGGGAAACTTCAGTCCATCCATATGTAAGCATCTCAGATGGGATGATGTCTTTCATCTGTTCCTGTACACTGATGGTTGAAGAAGACTAGATGACCACCTAAAAATAGATGCCTAAATTTTGGGCCTAGGGAAAACATGCAGACATCTTATTTGGACATTGCTTTGGTCATTGCTTAGCCTTTACAGTGGTATTGTCATACCTGTGCAGCGAAATCCTTTGACCTCACAGGGACTTTTGTGCACAAATGAAAGTACACTTATTAAAGTGTAAGGTTTATACAGATTACCTTTTTATTTGTGTCATTTTCTTAAATACTTTGGAAACAGCATTTTTTGGTGGTATTTATTTCATATATATGCAGGTAGATTTGTGCTCAGATGGGCTATTGGCTAGACAAATCTGATGGAAATTAACACAAATACATTAATAAATAAGCAATAAGGACCATGAGGCATAACTTTGTCTTCACTAACAAAGAAACTAACAATGCACCTGTGTGAAATGAGATGCTATTTATCTGTGAATGTCTGAATGGATCAAAGGCATGAATAACAGCATTACCACTTTTCAATACATTAATAGGAGGAAGCTGCCACAATGTCTTTATTTTTGTTGCTTTTTTCACTTCAACCAATGTGTTATTTTCAAGATCTTTATATTTCCTCTTGTAGCAGTTGCCCACACAATTAAGTAAGAAATACAGGTGAAAAGGTGTTAATTTACTAACAATGAGATGTGAAGTTCAAATCAGAATTACATTCTGGTGAAATTAACACTGAAATAGTAGACAATATGATAAAATGAACTAAATGGCATTATATTGCAGGGAAAAGGAAAAAAAAAAAGAAAAGCTACACTTAGCTGAATTAAACCCAGACCTGCAGAGATTTGTGCACCTGCTTCCCTTCTGACATGTAGGAGTCCTTTGACTATCCATGTGAGTTGAGTAAGCATATGAGTAGCTATTCATTGCTTCAGAGCCTTAAAGAGTGCCTTTGTTCAATATTCACAAGTGCTGTTTGCTCCTCAGGGGGACTGGCACTACTTAAGTCTTCAAAATATGTCTCAAATGCTGTGTAGAGCTAGGCAGAATTTTACTAGAGAAGAGCTGGAATTTAGCTTTTTTTCTGCATCCGTATCAGACAAAATTATTTACCCCACATTTCACAAAACGGGCATTGCCATGCCGTTTCCATTTCCACTGGGGCTGAATTTTCATCTAAAGCCCCCTCCAGTAGCTCCTTGTACAAAAGCTAATTTCACTATAGTTTTGAAACTGCACTAGATACATCTTGTTAAAATGAAATAGAAACTCCAAATTAGTCAAACTTAACACTAATTTGACAAGTGTTGCCCCTCACCATGAAACAGACGAGTGACTTGGAAGAATACTGGCTTGTATGTATTACCATTGGTCTTGTCTTGAAAAACATGGGGGTTTTATTTATTTTAAGAACTGTACCAGTGGTCACCATTACTACTTTTGTAAAGTGCTTTCACTCTGTACCAAGATGTGGGATGTCTGTCTCTCCTAGGCTCTTTCATCCTTGCCAAAGAAGGTTTGACAGTGCTTATATGAAGGTGTAACATGGAATGACATCAAATAGTCTGCATTCTAAGACTGGAGACATGAATTGTGATTAATCTGTGTCAGGGACTAAGTCTACAAACACAGGTAGGTCTGTTAATCACACTACCAGTTACTGTGTCCCTGTCTGGCCTCAGTAAAAATATTGGTCACTTAACAGAGAAATGGAAGAGTATACAAGGCAAAGGTATACAAGTATATAAGTCCCAAATCACAGGAGTCAAACACAGTGGTGTTTTGATCACGATATGAAAATAACTCTTTTTAGCGAGTGTCTTCCCAAATGTATCTTCCTGAAACTTTATACATGCAGATGGTCTCCCCCAAAAGTCACGCTATCAAGTAATATCTCAGTCTGCTGGAACTTCTGGAGTTCAGTCAGACACTGCTCAAACCAGCTTTGCTGTTGTGTAAATGACCTGTGATAGGTGTTTTCAGAATTGTCATCTCTGTGGGGAGATCATTGTTATTTTTAAATAAAGTCAATTTTCTCAATGGAATCTTAATTTGGAAACACTCACTCAAGTTACAGCTCCTGTGTGGAACCCAGTAAACTATATTTAAGTCTTAAAACAACACAGACAATTGAGAATGTGCCTGATCCAGCAAAACCTATTTTTGACAATTGGACAATTGCAGTCTGTCTTCACTGAACAACATATACTTGAGAGTTGAAAGGACAGCCAGACATATATATATAAATCTCAAACATGAATATTTAAGGAGGAAATTCAATTAAAAAGTAAGTGTAGAATTCCCAGTTTGAATTCCTCACCCTCATCCAGAGGTGGCAAAAGATTATTAAAATAATTAGGATTAAAAGTCTATTCTCTAGTATTATTTTTTTTTTTTAACCCAATGTTCCTATTTCTGATTAGACCTTCAAAAAAAGCAGTGAATTAAAATTTAACACATTTAAGGGGCCTCTCCACTAAATCTAATAGGAGTCTCTACTTAATTCATTGCGGGTCTGACCTGCAGCATCTGCTTGACCCTACCTAGCTTCAGGTACCCAAAGGAAGCACTTAATCTCAAAGCATGTTGTCCATTACTCCTTATCTAGTCAAAGAAGAAAGATACCCATCCAATTTTATGTATGCTGATATTCCCCCTCCATTCACTTTATAATGACTATGCCAGCATCTTAGGCACATCAATTAGATGTGTAAAGTTAGATGGGATGAAAAAGAGTGTATGTAAATTGATGCAGAATGCACTTACATATTTGCTCTACCTTCTCCTCTGATTCTCCCTGCTCCACCACTTATTTCAAAATACCAGAAATGTGCTTTAATGATGGATAAGTTAAACCTTAAGACTGATAATAGAATTATCACACTAACAAAAAACAATACTGCTGTTCCACAAGTTTTCTGATATTTATTCCATATGGTGAAGTGAACATATTCAAATCTTCTCTGTGTACCAAACCAGAGAGAGCAACAAAATTTTTCTTCCGAAAAAGGAAAACTAGGAGACTGTCATGGTTTAGTGTCTTAAAAATTCCTTTCTGCAAAATTGGCTTTACATTTTCACATCAACACAGAGTGAAAACAAAATATGAATCACATTATTCTTACCAGATATATCTTAAGATCACAAAATCACCATGTAAACCAGTTGTCAGGAAAGACCTGATAAAACCAGGGGGTCAGAAATACACAGAGGATTTTGCAACATGCAGCACCACCCACCTCACATGTGAGAATTCTCTGTGTAATGAGAATTAATATTTCTCTTGTTAATAAGCTCTATGAATTCACTACAAAATAAAATTTTTAAAAAATGGGCGAGAAAACCCCACAGATTTTTGTTTCTTCCTCATAAAAAGGCAGAATTTTCTTCAAAATGTTCTATTTAAAATGTTGACATTTGTAAGATCCTGTGCATTTATTGTGAATGTGATGCCTTCTTTCTATGTACATCCTACTTCTTTAATCAGTTTCTATCTATTAGCTTGTAAATGCAGGCATCAATTTCAAATCTGTTGCTCAGCTTGGGTGTGGATCAGCACTCATGCTAATAGGTTGATATGAGCAAATATATGACAAAACATGACAACTGCATATTGAATATTTGTATTCTGCACACATGAAGTATAGCATATATTTTGATGATACATTATTTTATCCTTCAGGTTAATTTATGTCCACAAAACCAGCAAAATAAAATTAATAAGACATATGCTTGTTATCTAGATGCATCCAGATTCAATCCTGCAAACACTGTTTTCATGGCATTTAATTTAACTCATATAATTTCATCAAGACATGAACTCAGAAGTACTTGACAAACAAGTGAAGTTAAGAACAGGTATATGTAAGTTTGAAAACTGAAACACTGTATGTTGGTAGGGTTAAGCATGGTACTTAACTAGGTAGATCTGTGAGTATATGCCATTGATTATGTCACAAAACCATATAGATTTTCCAGTCTGAGCACTATTAAAAACAACTAAAATATCCATAATAGTTGATATATGGTAGTTAACGTTAGATGATAATTATGATATGATAACGATATATGATAATTATATATATGATATATGGTAATTATGGTCAGGAGTCACCCATATGAGATTTTGTGAAAGGGCTGTATATTCTTTTATCAGTCAATGGAGCTATATTTCAGCTATGAAATAATTCTTTCAGAAATAATTTAGAGCACAGAAATAAAGAGTACATCCAGTGACAGCAAACATTAGTGAAAATAGCACATATTAAGTTGTTCTAGGTTGATGCTCAGTAGCCACATTCTTAGTAAACAGGCAATTCACATGAGGTCATTTTCTTTATTACCTGGCTTAGTCCCTGAAGTGCCACTAACTAGCAAGTAGTATTTAAAGCAATCTGATCTAAAGCTGTATTTTTCTCCTGCAGATATTTTCAGAACATTTCAGTGAAGTTGAGGAAATCGACTGTGGTCATGGTTTTTAGCTTGGGAAAAAGGAGAGGGGGGGGAAAAAGCAATTTTTTTAACCAGAAAGGAATGTATTTATACTAATACATGTTTCTTGAATAAAAACTGGTCTCACTTGTCTTGTTGCCAGACAAAAAGCCAATTTTCTGTCAGTCAGACTTCTTACTCTACTCCTGCCTCCCTCTGCTATTCAGTATATTCACCTTTTAGTACAGCATTGTGGTCATCCCATCTATATGCCTCAGCAAAACCAGTTCTTGCAGAGAGGAATGCCTCCTCCATTTTCTGTCAGCAAGGTGAAGAAATGAGGTATGAAGATAGCCCCTACTTCCACTCTGTTTGTCAAGGTTTAAATGACTACACAAATGAAGACGTCAGAAAAACAGTCCCAATGCATTATCTTCTTTTGGAGAAAATGAAGAAAGTCTCCTGAAAATAATTTGTTGAAAGGGCTTTTTCCACTGAAACTCTGTATTTTCATGGATATTTGCTAAGGGAGATGTTAAAAGCTATTTCCAAATGACTTAGAGGTACCAGAAAATTGTATCCTGCATTTTTTTTCACTATGAAAGGAAATTACATTTTACTTCTGATTTTCAGTTGAGTGAAGTGAATAGATTTTTTACAACTAACAAGCATGGGGGAAAAACTGCAAGTACAATTTGTTCAATATCTGAGAAAATCAGGCTTGCGTGACTGTGCCAAGGTGATAGTGTAATGCACATATGCACAGGTTAAAAAAATGCTTCATCTAGATTACTGATAAATTCAAAATAAAATGTAATCTTATGCACACTGGAGCATCTCCCACAGTTTGCACTAGACACAGACAGAGGAGATGGGCACTTTAGAAGCAAAAATATGTTCCAGATACCAAGGGGAGAATGGGGAAAGGTGTTTAACATTAATGAATGAAGGCAAAAAGTTGTAAAAAAGAAGTACAAAAACAGACTGTGTTCACTGGAAGCAGAGACTTAGATAAGGATGGAACCATGAATATACTTAAGAACTGAGAATGAGGTATTTGAACTGTATATGGAGTGAAGGGAAAAAGAAAGAAAAAAGAGATCACAGGTGAGAGGGATGGAATTGTGATGGTAAGGATAAAAAGAAAGAGTAGATTCTGACATAACTGAAGAAGAAAAAGTAAAAATATATGCAGAGAACCTAAACATGAAGAAAATAAGGCAGAAGTTCTAAGGAATTTTTTGTTGTTGTTGTAACAAAAGGATGACTGACACTATCTGATAAGCAGATCTTCCATGAGGAACAATTCTTTTAGAAGACAAAGCCAGGTTTAAAAAAATAACTTGTAAAGGTTTCTTATTGTCTCATTTTTGAGAGGAAAAAAGTTACAAAATAGCTTTGATAAATAAGAGAGATTGATTTTGCTTTAGAAAAGCCAGAAATAACAACTTGTTGCATAGTTATTACTGTATCTTATGCCATGACTAGGACAGTACATTTGCCACAGTACATTTTGTGAAACAAATCCAAACCAATCAACCAACCAAAGACACCACAGATTGTTTAGAATATGCTGTGGAACTGACTGGAAATATGTTTGTGTCAAATTATGAAACCTATCTTTTGTGGATTAGAACATCTGAGACACTGGGCCAAAGGCCATTGAGCATCTTGTCCCTTCCATGACAAAATATTTTCTACTAGAAGAAACACTGAATTTTAGTGATTGCAAGTGGAGAAGATAACCACTGTTAAAAAAAGGGATGGAGGTGGGAGCTTTCTTCATAAACCTATGAGAAAAGAGTGACACAAACTGCTTTAAAACATTGTTTTCCTTAATATAGAGAACAAAAAGAACAAGAAATGGACCAGATTAAGAAAGCAGGAAATGCTTACTGGCTTATGAACGCTGATCAAATCCAAAACTTGCAGGAGTGAAGTCGGGATGTTGCATTAAAGGTAGCTCTCCACTGGTACCTACACTTCTATCTTTGGTGAGAATTACTTTGCTAAACGTCCCCATTGGACATCCTGTTCCCAAATGGTTTAACCTGAAACCCACTGGTAGATGGACACTAACAGCATTTCTACAAGCTTATGTACAGCTTATTTCAAGGCTGAAGCTCTGATCTCAGGTAGCAAGACAGCAAGCTTGGTGTAACAGACCTGACACCAGCATTCCCGAATTCGCCAAACCATAGCTCTTGGCTGTATACTGCGTGACCTTGTGCACAGATAAACTTTCCACCCAGGTGAGCCTTCCTATCTAGACCATGAGAACCAGTTTCTTTGATGTGTGTATGCACAGCCCTCTGCATCCTTTGCTAGCGGATGAGGCATCCAGGCTAACACTTGTATGTCAGACATTGCCTGCTCCTTCACTGGTGAAGGCTGGGAACGTCCTGAGCATCCAGGAACGGACACAGTGGAATGGGGGTGCGATTATACAGAAAGTCTTTTTGTACTGTAATAAATCCAATGGTAAGATTAAAGAAGAATAGATTCCCCATATATCTTGGTATCATCTATTTACCTCCCTTCTCCAAAAGGATCTGGGATGGCTTCATACCTTCCTGAATCCTCTAACGCTTTCCTGCTTCACACACTCACTGCCCAGTGACACACAATCCATGGTCCATTGATGCTCAAATTACATCTTCCCTGATCCTCTGTATCCTTTTAGGCTTTTGTTATGTGGGTTTCCTTGTTTGCTGCTTTGCTAGGAGATGACAGGAGACAAGGGGAAGGGGAGGAGGCAGGGCAGAAAGTTGCTGTATAAACAGTTGCCATGGCTCAGGGCAGTGAAACTTCGTAAGGGCAGGGGAGACAGGGAGCAAAGTTGCCTGATTGGGGCCTGCAAGAAGGATACCACCGCTGTGAAAACCTCCATCCCCACACTGAGCCAAGAGCTGCTGTTCTGGCCCCTTCCCACCTACCCGTCAGGGGCCCTCTCCCCCATGCTTAGGCTTTTGGCAGAAATGCTTTATTCAGAAGTGACCTTGCCTTTTCTGTTTTTTGATGGACTGTCAAGATCCCAAGACCTACAGTCCCTTCCCCACAGGGTCCTCACAGCCGGATCTCTGGTCTCTCCAAGTAACACCATCTGTGCTGACTCAAAGCGCACAGACCCTGCTCCTTGTATCCTTACCCTCTGTGCACCCCTTCCCTCCCCACTCTCCCTGGCTCGATGCTAGATACTCAGTACCCCCAGATCCATTCTCCTTGTCTCAGCTCTCTACCACCCGTTGCAAAAGACTTTCATATTGTGCTGGTTTTGGCTGGGATAGAGTTAATTTGCTTCGTAGTAGTTAGTATGGGGCTATGTTTTGGATTTGTGCTGAAAACAGTGTTGATAACACAGGGATGTTTTCCTTATTGCTGAGCAGTGCTTACACAGAGTCAAGGCCTTGTCTGCCTCTCACACCACCCCACCAGCAAGGAGGCTGGGGGTGCACAGGGAGTTGGGAGGGGACACAGCTGGGACAGCTGACCCCAGCTGACCAAAGGGATATTCCATACCATATGACATCATGGTCAGCGTATAAAGCTGGGGGAAGAAGAAGGAAGGGGGGGACATTCGGAGTTAGGTTGTTTGTCTCCCCAAGTAACCGTTCCACGTGATGGAGCCCTGCTTTCCTGGAGATGGCTGAACACCTGCCTGCCCATGGGAAGTAATGAATGAATTCCTTGTTTTGCTTTACCTGGATGCACAGCTTTTGCTTTGCCTATTATTAAACTGTCTTTATCTCAACCCATGAGCTTTCTCACTTTTACTCTTCTGATTCTATCCCCCATCCCACCAGGGCGGGGGGCAGTGAGCAAGCATCTGTGTGGTGCTTAGTTGCCGTCTGGGGTTAAACCACGACATATATTAAGAAAGAATATATATGTAAGCAATAGTCAAAACCTAATGGGAGCACATCTGCTGCTGAACAGAAACAGGTCATCAAAACTGTTCATACAAAAGCATGACTGCTCCATGAAAAAGCCAACATAGGCCATAACTTGTACGGAGATGAACAAGGGAAAGGCTGGGGGTGGGTGTACCATCATCGCTCAGTAGTTTTAAAAACGTGAGCTGGGAAAGAGGTGGAAGGCCAACATGGGGTAAGGATGAGAAAAAAGACTGGCATGGTGCAATTGTGGTAGATGCCTGTTACAGCCTGCCTGATCAAGAAAAGGAAGAAGATGCCTTCTTCAGGCAGCCTAAATACAGGGGCAGTCACAGTGTCTGCTGTTGTGGAGAAAACACGAAAGGCCCAAATATTCATTTTTCAGTCCAGAGCCTGTGTCCCACTAGCCCAATTTAAGCATCTGCATTTGAGCTCTGTGCTCTGTAGAAGGAAGTCTCTCTTCCAGATAAGGCTGCCCTTCTTCCTTGCCTGCTCACCCATACTGGCTGACCTAGAAGAAAGAGTTCTCCCCAAAGCAAGAAGTCTTACTGCCCAATGGAGTGCACTTGATTCCTGCCAGCAAACCTGCTTCAGTGTGGGTTCCTCTCTCCACGGGGTCACAGGTCCTGCCAGGAGCCTGAGAAACCGCAAGCTAGGAAGAAGTATCTTGTTTCTTTTGTCTAGGGGGCTTAGCAGTAAGTAAGGTGTGTGAGGGAAAGCACCAAAAAGAGTTTGCTGTCATTTCAGAGAGAAAAGAGCTATCCTAGCTTGCAAAATACTTATTTCCAAATTTCTAAAGGCAACTTATTAGCTTGTATGTTCTTTCTGTTCCAGTCAGTGCTTTTACCTGATACTTCCATTTCTGCAATACTCAATAGGATATCAATCAAAACCATTTTTCTTTTCATGTTGTCCAAAAAAGGGGATATGCACTAACTTGTAAAACTAATCTCTCAGGATTATTTGTTGATTGAGAGTTGGATCAGAACTGATTTGATTTTATAGTGAACCTGAACCCTGAGAACACACTCATCGAATTATCTTTTGATGATGCTGGTGAAGTCTTTGTTCCATTTCTAAACCACTGTGATGGAATAACCCTGTTAATACTAGCCAAAAGTTTTATGAACTCTTCACACCTGAAACACTCATGATGGATCATCAGTTAGTATTTTCATTTCTCAATTCTTTTGGCTTGTGGGGTTGATGCTGTTGATACTTTTGTCATTATTGTTGTTATTATTATTATTAATAAAGCAAGCTTCTGCTACAGGAATGAATTTCTGTGATCAAAAAGTCTCTAAAAGAATATCTAACAAATTCAGCTGATGACTGAGAGTATGTGAGCTATAAATGTGTCAAAGGATTAAAAGGAAGGCAACGGTGCTTGACTTCCCTGATTCATTCAGTGACAGATGTTATATTCAAGGAGGAGGGGGATGTTAGAAATAAGCATTTATTTATTCATTCCACAGTCTCCTGCAGCAAAAAACTACAGTAGTGACAGTGTTCACCCACACTGAACAGCTTAGAAATGCCAATTTATGCTTAAAAAAAATCTGATTGTTCTGTTAACATGGAAACCTTTCATAGCACAATAAAGGAAAAAATCATCTACCTCCAGGGGCTTACCGGCTACACAGTATGACACATACAATAGCACATTACTGCAAGTTTTATTTATTCCAACTTAAAGGTCGGGATGGCAGATATTTTTGCAGAACTGCAAGCCTAGGACTCACATTGACCCTTTTCAGAGAGCTGATTGTGGCCCAGTATATTAGAATTCTCTATAAATAAAACCAGTGTTTCTTGGCAAAGGGGTGCATTTTATCCTGAATGTAGATGTTGCATCTAGATGATGACCCTCCCACCTCTCCAGTCTCTTCCCGGAATTAAAGCTGCCACAGGAGGTGTCACTAATAAAATTACATCAGTGCAAGGTCAATTATAATTCCTCCACTCTCTTCAGTCTCTGCAGAGCCAGGGAAGGACAGTCACACAGCTTTAGCATTCAGTAGCTCCTTCCCTTTGCATGTTTTGGGACATCAAAGTTCCACTTCCACTGTGCCACTCTAAACTTTTATGATCTTGGGGGAGGGGGAGGAGAAGGGTGCATTTGAAAGAAAGCCTTTCCACCACAATAATTCTTTTTTTTTTCCCCCTAACATTTTTTTAAGAGATGAGCAAATGTTTGGCAGAGAGAAAGGTCTTCAAATCTTACATCTCAGTGCTTGCAGGAACCTTTCCTTTGCTGGCCAGCCTTGCCTTCACCCTCATCTGAAGACCACCCCAAGACAGTGACCCCAGGTTGGCCATGGGGGTGCCTGCTTGCAGGTCTGGCATGCAAGGAGCTCCAGGGGGCAGCTGATGGTCACCACCAGGTACCACTGGCCACTGGCTCTGGGAACGGTGCTGGCGGTGGCATGGCACATGAGCTGTGAGTGCTCACGTGGCCTCCACTATATCTCTGAGCCATGAACAGACAGCGATAGTCAATCTGCTGCTTCCAACAGTTGGGGGAAATCTCTTAAATTATCCACCTGTTCAGACCATTACACTACCTGTAAGCTATGATATAGGTGATAATGACAACTAACTGCGATCTTCTCCTTTGCTCTTCCTTCCCATCTCTTCTCTGTCTTCCTTCACCAGCCATGAATGTGTAGTGGTGCTCCAGTGGTGGTCTTCCTAATCAGGCAGGATTGTCCCAAAAGCATAATCTGTTGGGGCCATGTGAATGTGTTCCCAAAGGAACAGCTTCCTGTTTATATTTTAAAAATTTAAATCCTTTTTTTCCTGGGGTCATCAAAATCAGGCACTTGATGTCTCTCCATAGGAAAGTGCCCATTTTAAATATGTCATTATGAGTATGATTTCTTACAGAAAATCACTGTTTTTAAATCCAGGCAACATCCCTTTGTATACCTGATTATTTCTTTCCATTATTCTTGGAGGGCACATACATTGGCTGTCTCCTGTTACCTATGTAGCTTTATTCTTCAACAAAATTCTGTCATTTGCTCTGTAGTTTTATGTATTCATTATTCCACCATTTGCTCTGTAGCTTTATATATTCATTAAAGGTCTGCGCAACACACTATCAAAATGTCAAGCACCTTGTGGCTCTGATTCACGTCTGCTCAGCATTCAGGAATTAGCTCTAGCAAACCTTCTGTGAACTTTTAATTGCAGCTGGTACAAACTTTGTGCTCTCCCTGCCTGTCTACAAACTTCTTTTGATACTGTTCTGTAATGCATTGGAAAGCTGAATCTTTTCTTTCTATAGCAAATCAACACTGTTATTTCCATTTCCCTGACTGGCTGAAAGTGCTGTCAGTGCCCTGGAGGATCAGTTAGAAACTATTTCATTTGTGTGACTAAAGAAAGATAATCTGAGCTCTTTCTCCAATGGAAAAATAAATTTAAAAACTAATTTATCTCAGTCCTCCTCTCTGTGTTAACCAGAGCTATGAACTAGGAGAGTTTTCTTTTCAATTTCATCTCTCAGTAAGCCCACATGCAGTCAGTGTGGTGTGACAGCATGGCCACGAATGGTCCACCCCTTAGAGCACCAGTCTAAACAACGCCCCAGAGTTGGTTTGCAATAGGTAGGTCTAACCCTGGACCATGTCTGACCTCAATACGCAAGGAACAGAGTGTCACTGAGTGTGTGCAACTACATGACATACCAACATTGATGCACATGTACAAAACCCTGTGTCTCTCATCCCTTAGCATGGCTTTTTCTTTTCAACCTCAGTGTATCCCATCAGCTACATCCATCTTTTGTGAGGAAAAAATATCTGATTTGGACTTGGTTGGCATGTTCTTTGCTGTCCAACTCTGGTCTCCATCCAGATGTCCTTCCTACAGCACCACTGCATAGCAGAAACTCAAAATGTGTGTTTGTCTCAGGTAGATAGCTATGTCACTGTACCCTCAAACTCCACCTTTGAACATCTCATTGCTCTCAGACCTCTTATATACAAAGTATTCATGTTAGTGATGGGCTTCATATATCCCCAAGCATTTAACTCCCTCTGGCCATGGCTGCAGGAGCCCTGTGACTGCAATGCACTTGCAGACATGACTCCTCAGAGCTTTGACTCAAAATCCCTAATGTTTCATCTGTGGAGACTTAACATGTTACTGGATCCAGCTGTCTTTCCAGCTTTCTGCTACTGCTTTAGCCACTTCATATCACAGGCTGATATGTTGTCGTAAATCACCAACAAGTTTATTTCATGTTGATACACCAGTCTACAAAGTATGGCAGCTAAGAGAGGACCTTCTTCCCTTTTGCTTCCAGGAAGAACAGAGCAGAAAACTAGGGGGGCAGGGAAGGGTGCCACTTTAAACTGACACAGCATGAATCTGTGAAGGTGGCAACTCAGTCTTCAGTTTCAAACTTTATCTAGTGGGCTTGTTAGTAGGGTTACATCCTGTCAACTTATACGGCCTCAAATCCTGCTTCTTCCTTCTTCACATTTCTCTGCTTTACAATATATATTTCTGTTCTTTACTTTCGTCATTAAAAAAATCTTCTGCAATGTGTCTAAAATCATCCTTAGCATTTTTCCATTTGAGTTTCAGTGCTGCCTGTGACCTGAGTGGGCTTCTGAGCACATGCCCAGACATGACTATGATTTGACAAGGAAAGCTAACCTTTGGTGGTTCAGCATTTGCAAACGTGTGCATGCCTATTTCAGACTGAATTTACTGCAGGGATAACGTGTAAAATCTGTCCTCAGTGAAATTAACTGGAGGCTTGGCCATTGATTTCAGTGAACCAGAGTTTCACCTTTAATTTCTACATATAATTTCACTCAGAAATAAAAAGAGAACACTTATTAATGTTGTCTTTCTAGCCCCTTATCTATGGCCACTAAATCTGTTTCCTATATCAGTTTCATCCAGCTACCTAACATGTAGATGCTTCCTCTAAGGGCTGAATGACTGATCCTTTTTATTGATGATCAAAGTCTTAATGACTCAGCTCTGATACTGCTTTCTGACCAATACTAGGTGTACTAGTGCCCTTGAAAGAACTGGCTAAAGAAAGTAAGGTCCTGTACGTCAAATGTTAGCTTTTCTGACTGTAACATGGTGATTTTTGAACAACACAACTGGTCAACAATATCTTAAGGAATGAACAAGACATCTGTGGGCAAGTCTATTTACTGGAAATTAGGAAACTACAGAGACTCACAAGACACACATGGAATTTATGATAGAGCATAAACATCCCTGAGTTAAGCAGCCACCCAGAAAGTATAAATGAAGGGTTTAATTATCCTCTGCTGTGAACAAGCAGATTATTAGAAATAGCTGCTCAAGAACTCTATCCCAGGCAAAAGGGAGCAGCTGGTTCCTCAGAAGAGACGTCTGTGGTACCCGTTGAGGAAAGCTTTGGAAACAGAGACTGTCAGTCATGGAAAATAGAAAACAAATCAAAGAAAGCAAATCTTCTTCAGACTTAACACAGGGTTTCAATAATGAAATCTGTAGCAGATAGTGCAGTAGAAGACATTCCAGTCTTTGAGAAAAGAAGTGGCCTCCATGTAGAGAAGAAGCTCAGAGCTATATATACAACTGCTTGTCATGTATATGGATACTATAAATTCCTGAGTTACAACTAATTAGCAGAGATTATGGCAGGTGAGATGCTTGGTCTGTCAGAAATGGCTTATGTGGATCCTAGCTGTGTCTGGTGGTCAAGACTCTTGTGTCAAACTGACAGACTAGAACCAGCCCTCCTGTTGTGGAGTTATTAAGTTTCAGCACAGTATCATTCCCTTTCCCCTCCACCTCCATGATTTCTAGAATAGCTTAGAATACTGATATCCTGAAGCACTCACATGCTGGTTGAAATGAAATGCAGGACCATGAGAAAGGAAGGTGTACAAGGAGCTCCTCTCATGGAGGAACAATAATGGAAGCACATACAGCTGTTCCATTTGGAAGAGAAATACAGCACCTTCAGTCCCTGAAATTAGGAGGAGAGAAGAGAAAATAGACAAAAACTTGTGTTTGTGAAACTAATATCCAGCTCTGCTTTGAGAAGCTATGAAGAGTGACCTCTAATAAATAATTTACTGGAAAATAACACATAGAACTGCTCCTGTACTGGAAAATATTCTTCAAAAAGGTAAGTCATTTTCCACTTCACAACAGTACTGAGTCAGCCTCTTGTTATTGTTTCTCAAATGCAGTGGGAATATAGAGACTGAAGGTCTAATTACATAGTTTCTCTTCCTATGAATCTACCTTTCTTTTTGTTAGTATGCAAGCAGAAATTTAAATGTAAGTCTAACGATCATCAGACCTAGTTAAAATAAAAATCTCTCTGCAGTCAAGACTGCTATTTTGAAAAGGTCTTCTCACATGTAAAGCATTTGGTGTGAAATCTAAGCCTTGGCAAGTCTCCTATTGGTCTCATTTATTTCAGACACATATACTAAGCAGAAAAACACTTTTCAGTGAGGAAGTGAACTGGAAATGTAACTTTATGAATAAAAGCCTTAAATATTTTTCTTACAAGATTTTCCTTTTGTATTTCAGGTTTTAGACCAAAACCTATTCTTTTCCTTCTCCAAAGAGTTGTATTTATTTTATGTGGCATTTTCTTCAAAGCTAGCTTCTGATATTGGAAAGAACTTTCCTGCAGACATTTTAAATTGTAACATGATTAACTCAATCCTTTTGATTTCTTTTTTGATTGCCTACAGGTACATAACCTATTCCAATTAACTACTACAGACTATAAAAATAATCATCTTATTAGCTAGCAGCTACAGCTACCATGGTACCCTCATTTAGTACACTACAAGAAAGTCATGCAGAAAGGAGAAACTTTAAAGAAGTTTTAAACATATACAAATTATTGGAAATATGAGATTAACTCCTAGCTCTACAAAATCTTTTTTATAGCTAAATTTTATAATCCCTGAGTACCATTATCTCCTAGAGAGGAGACCAGAATATGGAAAGGAGATGTGCTGCTGTATTTCATAGTTATCAGCAAAAAAGCCTAGAACAAAAACCAGATAAAAGTAGATACAGTTAGCCAAGCGAGATTGCTTTTGAACAACCACGTGCCATCTAAGTGTACTGAAAGGTCCCCATGTTATTTTTTCTTTTATTAGAAAAAATTAAAAGGCCAAGCACTTGTTTGTATACGGTAATTTTCTACAAAACACATTTTTTAATTCAAAAGTAAATTTGTCAGAAATTAAAGTATAGTTCTTTACATATTTCCATTTAATTTGGAGAATGGTTCAGAAGAGGAGGCAGATATATCCTCTCCATCAGACAGGGGGAAAACTACAAGGTCTGTGTCAGGCAGCATGTTGCCCTCTCAGACATTGAAGATCACTCTATTTCAGGATCAGCTAAAAAAAGAATTGGACTATGGAAAATTTTGGAAATGTCATAGCCTTGTTGTTGTTGTTGTTATCTTTAGAATGAGTCAGTTCTGAAGGTTTTTCATTTACAAGGTGGGAGAAAAGGTGAAAAAAGGTTTAAAAGGTGTCAAGTACTTTGGAAACTAAGAGAAATCGTTTTAGTTTGACTATGCAACATTTAAAAAAAACATTGCCATCAACTAGAAATATCAACTGTTCTCAAAGACTGTTGTGCAGCCAAAAAAAAGGATGGGTTAGAAAGCCAGGGTAATTCCCCTGAACTGGGAGATAGTGTCTGTCAAAGAGCTCTCCCAATGCTGCTGTAGAATTGCTGCCTGTTCACTGGAAGTAGATGCCTATCTAAAAATACAGGGAGTCATAAAGGAGATGCTTTTCAAAGTTCTTAAGCTATTCAGTTTTTCCCCCTCTATAACTAAGTTGAAAATGCCTCCTTTTTTTTGGCTTATGGGAAGTATAAATCTATTTATTAAGCAAACTATCAGTTCTGCTTTAATTTAATTTCCTTTTTCTGATCACGATACATATCAAGATGACAACAAGCGCTCCTCAAAAAAGCAGGGACCAAATCCGTTATCCTCTGAGGAAAACTGCTTGACATTTGTGGCATTTAAACCCCATTCTTAAATGTAGTCAAGGGATGTGGTGAAAAGTGATGACTCTCAGTCAAAGAAAGTAAGGTGTCACAGAAACACTGGTTGTAAAGGATGGTGTGGGGATGCTCAATACCTCACACAATGGGACTTAAATTGCTGACCACATTTTGCACTGGTGAAAAATGATGAACTACTTTCCCTTTTTCTTTCCTCTTAATCATTAGTAGCACAGAACATGGTCACCTAAGGGTGTTCCTCTTTTTCATAGGCTAAGGTCAATGCTGTTTTTCACTTTTCACAGATCTTCTGGAGGAACCTGTAATTAAATAAATCAGAATTTAGTTGTATATCTGTAGGTTTGGGACTGCAGTTGCTACAGCTTTACTTCACACCAACAGTGCAATACTTAAAATGATTTCATTTTTTAGCAATTTTCTGAAAAGTCTAATCTTCTTAAGCCATATGAATACAGCAGGAGTCTGTGGCAGATGTGTTTTGTGACTAAGTAGAGATTTAGAGCAATGAATTCTGACTTGTGTGCAAAGAGACAGTGAAGGAGGCAGTTCTGTGACTGAGGGCTTAAAGTGATTACACTGGTATAATTTTGAAAATGGTACATGGAAACTTTCAAATCTCTTGGACAAGAACACATGCTATGACTGCTGGACCACCTTAGATAAATACAGGCTTAAAAGCTCAATTGATTGCTGTGAACTCTAAGAATAAAGATCAGAGATTCATGTAGATGCTTTACCTATTTAATTACATTGAAGTACTGCTGATGTTTGTCTTCTCTTCAGCTGTCTCTTGTTGATGACCATCTTAAAACCCTTTCCTTGGCATTCCTGAAAAATACACTTGTATTTAGCAAGCTCTTCATATCAAAGCTCAATACATTTATTTCTAAGGAAAAAGAATGGCATTAAAATAGCCCATTGTTCTGACTAGGTTTTATAACATATGTAATATTTATCACATTAAGCATTGCCAGTAATAATTATTTTGTTTTGGTAATAAAAGCAGTTTCCTGCCTTTTTCTGTGTTAACATTCATTCGTCAGCCTCAACCTATCAAACCATCAAGTCTGTATGTGGGATATACCTCTTCTATAGCATTTATTTTTTTTTATGGCAGCATTATAGAATTTCTCTATTTAATAAAGCCATATGAATCTTATTGCAGAAAGAGAGCTATTTAGATGGATGTTTTACAGCCCTTTTATTGTTTATTGTGCCTTCTTAGTAGACGCATGCTTTATTTGGTATTTTGCCAGAATTTGAAAGCATCTTGCCAAAGAAAAACAGGTATTTTTATGACATTATGTATGTACAGTCCAAGTCGCAGTCCTTGCTATTGTTTTGGTTGATGTTTCGAGCTGCACTGGGTCAAGTACCAGTGGTAGTTGATATTTTATTCTTTAATGTAGGCAGGTGCAGTAGGAAAAAGCTATGGCACAATATCACATCAATTATCTGTAAAGATACTTCAGATCTCTCTGAAGACATAGTGGAACTAATGAGCTACTAATATTCACTGTTTTTCTAAAGCATGTGTTTAAAGCCATATCTATTTCATGGATCAATACTTTAGATTAACAAGAAAAAGGAGGAAAGTATTTTAATGATGAGACCAAAAATCAATTGCTTTTCTGTCAGGCTTGATCTATATCAGGAAGATCGATTGAGATGCTCCAAAATGTTGACAGAATATCTTTGAACAGAAATCAAAGCCAAAATAAAACACTAAAGTAACTAGAGTTTGAAATGGGAAGATGACAAAATCGTTGCTGACTGCCATATTAAAGTAGAGGAAAGACCTTTATTTTTAGCTCCATTTATGTTTGAGCTTTCATTCATAGATGCACTTTTTAGTGGCTGCTCAGCTGGACTCATTTAGCTATGTTCTTCAATAAATAAAAATGGTTATATCTCCATAGTATCAAAGGAAAAAAACCTCTAAATTAGTTGTAGAATTTAGTTTGGATTTGTAGCGATATACGAGGAAATGAGATTCAGTTTGTAGATTATAGCACATAATGCAGGAATCTTTAAGTAGACTTTCAGACCTACATTGAGCAAGGTGTGCAGGCTGTCATTGCACTAGGGAGATCTATATTATGCTGAGAGTTTACATGACAGTGTGTGAACATAAAATTTAGGTGTCTTAATCTTTAAGCTAAATTCTAGCCATGCCGTTTGACTTAGGTTATTAATCTTGAAGCTGAAAAGTTTGAGACAGTCATGCAAAAAGCCTTTGCTTCATTTAAGGAGGGGTAAATAAAAGGTTGCATGAGATTCTTGTGTTGATCTGTGTGCGCCTGAATTTAATGATTTTTGGCTGTCATGAGATTTGCCTACTTCAGTTTTTCCTGTGACAAAAAAAGAGAAAATTAATTGACAAAGGACTTGAGTATTGACGGAAAGACTGGCTTTCAGGCTATATATCAAGCTTTCAGACTACAGCTGATCGAAAGACTATAGACATTAGCATCCATCAATACTGAGCTGAATGTATTTGGGACCATTCTCCATACTACTAAACTCTCTTACTTTCTAAGCAGCTCATCCTTGTAACTGCCTAATGAGAACAGTATTCAGCCCATGGTAACCCCTGAATAGCACCCAGGAGGTGTTTGGAGCATTGCTAGCTGACTTGGGCCAAATCACCCCAGGACTTATTCTAACATTTTAGCTTTCTAAACTGGTCACTTCAGGGTCCGGGAATATTTCTTTGTACTCTTTATTTTATTACTATAGACACAGCTTATATATTTCTCTAGCAACATATTTATAGCAATGTATAAAATCATGAGTGTTCCTATGCTATGGTTGAAGATATTTATTTGGATACAACAAAACAAGCACACCCATAAATCTTTCAGATACTCTTTAAAGAAAAAGAGCAAGATTGACACTCAATCTAGATGTACAAGATTAAATATTGTAGAACAATGCTGTAGTTGAGAATCAAAGCTACAGAGAGACCAGTACTGTCAAGACTGCAGCAGGAAAGGGAGGGATCAGAGTTTTGGAGAAAAGATCTTGGAAAATGTCCAACGCCCAGTTACTTCAGCAAAGTCAGGATAGCACTGCTATAATCCAGTTTTCTCCATAGTCCTAAACTGATGAGAAATAGAAGAGGTCTAGGATGTGAGTAACTTTGAACTGAATCTTCCTTTTAAAAGATCCAGGAATTTCAGGAATTTAATTTACAACGTTTTTCACATTGATTATTTTTCTACCCTCATATGTCTCTTCATTTGATTGGTTTGGATTATTTTTGTTAAAGTTTTTTAACACTTTATTTCCCAAGTTGTACTTAGTTGGAAGGACAACATATTTACCAATGTCTATTTCTGTTCTTCTGAACTGAAAGAATTAAAATTTGCTGTACTTTCAGTTTGTGTGTGTTGAGTGGATATCTGTCAACATTACTTACCTGGATTTTCTTTTCCTCTCCTGCATGTTTTAAGTGTATTTATTTTTCCTATTTGCACTTCTGCAGGAATTTGAGCAAGGTCTGAATGCTAAGGGGAGAGAATGTCTTCCACAGAATAAGAGTAACAGAACGGTTGAGGTTGAAAGGGACTTCTGGAGGTCACCTTGTCCATGCCTCGTGCTCAAGCAGGGCCACCTAGAGCCAGTTGCCCAGGACCATGTCTAGATGGCTTTTAAGTATCTCCAAGGTGATACTCCACAATCTCCCTGGGCAACCTGTGCCTGTGTTCGGTCACCCTCACAGTAAAAAAGTGTTTCCTGATGTTCAGAGGGAACCTCCTGTGTTTCGGTTTGTGCCTACTATATCTGGTCCTGTCACTGGGTACCACTGGAAACAGTCTGGCTGCATCCTTTTTGCACCTGCCCTTCAGTTTTTTATATACATTGATAAGATCCCCGCTGAGCCTTCTCTTCTCCAGGCTGAACAGTCCCAGCTCTCTCAGCCTTTCCTCATATGTGATGTGCTCCAGCCCCTTAATCATCCTTGTGGACCTTCGTTGTACTCTCTCCAGTATGTCCATGTCTGTCTTGTACTGAGGAGCCTAGAACTGGACACAGCACTCCAGGTATGGCCTCACAGCACTGAATAAAGGGGAAGGATCCCCTCCCTTGACCTGCTGGCAATACTTTGTCTAATGCAGCTGAGGATACCATTTGCCTTCCTTGCCACAAGGACGCATTGCTGGCTCACGTTCAACCTGGTGTCCACCAGGATCCCCAGGTCCTTTTCTGCCAAGGTGCTTTCCTGCTGGGTGGTCCCTGGCACATATTGGTGCATTGGGTGGTTCTTCCCTAGGTGCAGGACTCTGTACTTCCCTTTGTTGAACTTCATGAAGTTCCTGGCACTCCTTTTCTCCAGCCTGTCGAGGTCCCTCTGGATGGCAGCACAACCCTCTGGCATATCAGCCACTCCTCCCAGTTTGGTGTTGTCTGCAAACTTGCTGAGAGTACACTCTGCCCCATCATCCAGATCATTAATGAAGATGTTAAACAGAACTGAATCCAGTATTGATCCTTGGGGTACACCGCTAGTCACTGGCCTCCAACTAGACTTTGCGTCACTGTTCACCACATCTGGGGCCAGCCATTCAGCTAGTTTTCAATACAATTCTCTGTCTGCTCATCCATCCGTGAATTCCCCTTGGTGAAACCATGCTAACTACTTCTGATGATTTTCTCATTCTTAATGTGCCTGGAAATAGTTTCCAGAATTACCTTCCCAGGGACCGAGGTGAGGCTGACCAGCCTGTAGTTCCCTGGGTCCTACTTCTTGTCCTTCTTGAAGATGGGGGTGACATTTGCTTTCCTCCAGTCCTCAGGTACTTCTCTCAGCTGCCACGATCAATCAAAGGTTATTGAGAATGGCCTCGCAATCATCAGCCAGCTGCTTCAGTACTTGTGGGTGCATCCCATCAGGGCCCATGGGTTTATGTATGCCCAGTTTGCTTAAGTATTCCCTGATCTGATCCTCTTCCACCAAGGGTACAGCTTTCTTGCTCTAACCTTCCTGCCTGGTCTCTGGAACCTGGGATTCCTGAAGGCCAGTCTTGCTAGTAAAGACTGAGGCAAAGAAGGCATTCAGTACTTCCATCTTTTCCATGTCCTGTATAACAAAGCCCCCATCTTGCTAAGCAATGAGCCCACATTTCCCCTAGTCTTCCTTTTGTCTCCTATGTTTTCTAGGTTTCTTAATCCTAAATGTGGAAGGCTCCATCTATGGGGTCCTGTGCACTATCATAAATCTCATCTTGGGAAAGGGTTACAATGCAAGAATGTAGCTGGGGATAGTGCTATTGACAACTGTCTCTGAGTATGAAGCTCCAACAGGTAGCAAACTGCCAGCTATAGCAAAACCCTGCAGTCTTGTTTCTTGCTTTGCGACTGCAAGTGCCAGATCCTGCTAAATCAGGGTCCTGATATCCTGCACAAGGAGAGATTTTTGTGTTGCAAATGGTTACACGTCTTGCTGTCTGAGTGGCACGGCAACCTGACAGATCTGTGGAAGTTGTGGGAGTTCTAGCAATGATAAATGGCCTCACCTCAACATACACAGGTCCCAGTCTGACCTTCCTGCTATTGCTCTACCATGAGACTCAGCACCATCATGGATAGTGGCAGGCTTAGGGGAGGACCAGAGCAGCAGGCTTGCAGGGCAGGTCTGCAGGTGCTGGGTGGCAGGTCCTGGATGTGTCTGTCACAGAGATGCCTCCTTGGGCATCTACCCTAGCTTAGGGAAGGCTGTTGGCTGGGGCCAGCCAAGACATGTAGTTGGGAGGGATTACCCACAACCTATTGCTTGTCTTGGATATCTCCTGTATTATAAACATGGTCGTTGATGAGCAGTACAGGATTGAAAAGAATACCAGGAGAGGAGCAGAAAAGGGAATGTTTCAGAGCATTTTGCTTTGGCAGGCCTGGCCTGCTCTGAGGCTGGTAATGTCAATACACAGGTTCCTATCAACTTGGTTTTGACCAGAATTTATTTTACTTATGTTCATGCAAAAAAAGCAGACCAAAAAAAGACAGCACAATTGTGGTAGTTTTGGTCACTGCTGGTTTTTTTTCAGTGAGCTTCGTTTGGTAGCTAGAGAAATAGCAGTTTTTTCTTAAAACTCTACTAACTAATCAGTGTATTTGGTGTGACATTTGTTCCTAATAACTTGAAAGCAGAAACCTCTGTGGAATCCAGGTCCTCAGGTGAAATAAATAGTTCTGGCAATGCTGACTTGATTGGATATGACAGTTTGGATTAGCTAAGAATATCCCTGATACACACGTTGGTAATGTATATGGCACCACTTGCAAAAATCATTTGCTAGGGTAAGGTGTTATTTTTCACATAATGTATAACACGTTTTTCTTTTTAAAGTAATGAAACAGTAAATTAAACTCCATGGAGTGGAATGGAATACAGGCTTTAAATTAGCAGGAAAATAATTCTTTATAGCTTTGTCAACTCAAACAGTAGTTCCAGTTCACAAAATCTCTATCATGTTAATGCTATCCATTAATTTGGCCAATGCTTAAAAGGCAAAAAGGTTGACATATACCCCCATAGGTTCTTTATTTTTGTCTTTATATAAAAAAAAATAAAAAATCTATGCATATGCTCCAGCTGTTACAACTAATGGTATTTATTAGATGAAGATTGCTTGATTCTTTTTTAAGCCCCTGACTATCATTAAGATAGTGATGATGCAAACACTTTCAGTGACTATTACTTGTAGATATTTTAAAATAAGTTATTTAACGATGTGATCTTAAAATTTATATTTTTAATTTTCTGACACTTTTTACTGAAGAGCAAGTTACCTGTAAAAAATGAATGTCAGATTGTTTCTTTTTTTTTTTTTTTCTCCTCCAAAAATACTTCACAAAGAAAGCAGAAAAAGTGATCAGGGATTTTCATTAGCGGTTTTCATTGGTCTTGCCACTTGGCTTCAGAGTTTGATTTCAGAAAAAAAAAAGTTACCTGGTTCAGCTACCATCTCTGGACAAAAATACTGATTTTACATGAAATTGTAAAGTTTTAGTGCTGGAACTTGACAAAAAAAATATTTATCTTGGTTTTAGGAGTATTGTGTACTGAGACATTCATTAGAGTGTGAGGATGTGCTTCAGGAGTTTTGTATCAAGAAATGATTTAATGTTCTACCTCCAAATCCTCCTCTTCTTAGTTCCTTAAAATTGTAGAATTTATATCCTGTCCTCCTTGTAAAGCAGTAGTGAAAAAAATGTTGTAAAAAGAGTCGGAAGGATTACAAAACCTGTTAAATTATGGGTCTTTTAAGACTGGTCTTCAAATTAATTCTGTTTGTAAGTTTAAAGAGTTTTATTAACTGATTTTAAAAAGTAAAGTTACTGGTATTAAAATTAACTATTGAATTGCAGGCCATGCCAACTGAATTGTCTGATAACTGTGAAATTTCTTTTATTTCAAGGAAAAGTATATAATGTGACAAAGAAAATGCCTAAAATTTACCATTGTCTCTAAATTATGCATAGTTTCTCCTTATTTCCATGATGTAGTCCTCAGCATTTCTGCCATAACACCCCCAAATTTACTTTCCACTATCACATCCTGCTCTGACGCAATGTTGTCACAGTGGAAAAAGGATTAATAAAACTGATTTTGGAAAAAAGTACCTTGTGACACAAGCAGATAGAAATCCCTACTAATATGAAGTTTGACCATTTAACTCTTCAAAACTTGACTGCACAAAAAGTCTTGAAAATAAATGGGCTTTACTTTTTTTTTTTTTAGAAATAGTAATTGTTTAAATGTTACACATAAGGTTAAGATTTCATTTAGGTTTCAGAAAAATAAAGCCAAGTCTGGCCATTAGGATCTCAGCATTTTCAGAAACCTCTGGGGTAGTACCTTAGAATTCTTTCCAGAAAATCCTTATTTTCCACATTAATTAGATCTTACCAGTTTTGTGAACAAAGGACGAGTTATGTGCTAAGTTTTATCCACTGTTGCAAAGAAATGTACACAACAAGGAAATTTTTCTAGGGTTTTTGGTTTTTAGTTTTTGTTTTTAAACAAACAAACAAGCACTCTTGTTAAGACTAAAAGCACATTTTGAGAATACCTGATATTTTGGAACAGTTTCAACATTTGCCCCTAGTGCAGAACGGTTTGTGAGCCATACTCTCAGAAGTACACAGAGGTGTGGGTATGAGAATACCTGGCACATCTACACAGGAGTCTCAGCTTTACTGTACGTATGGCAGCATGTTCACAAGTGCGGTACAGGTGGGCCCCCGGGTGCATTGGCCAGACCTCTAACCATCTGCCCTCAAAGTGATATCCCCAGAGCTATGTCCAACAGGAAACTTGCAGGGGTGAAAGTGGGTAGTGTACTTCTTAGGCTCTTTTTAAAAGTCAATTAGGATTTTGGAACAGCCTGACTTCAACAGCAAAGAACAATGAGATCAATATGGACGTGGGGGGCTATGTTTGGGAATGTAGCAGGTTTTGGTCTGCCTCTAGCTAGCTCAAGGACATTATAAATATGGCCTTAATTTCTGGTAGTTCAGCACACCTTTGAGTTTTAGCTTGAAGGCAAATGCTGTTTTCAGAACTTTTTTTTAGAGGTAGGAATACAGATGACGCACTTGCCGTAGGTAGATTTGTGTTTACTTCACAAAAACTCTTGGTCTGCAGAAAATGTTATACATCTATATGGTAAATACTGTTAGACTTGTGACAAATATTTCGATTTTTATTTTAAATGCACATTTGAATCATGGCCTGCTTCCTTAACATATTAAGAACAAAATTTTTGTGGCATAGCACTCCACTAGCCTTTCTCTGAAACATAATATGCTCATTTTCACGTTCTCCACAAAAATCTGTCAAAATAGAAATTTCAGCAGTGTTCCAGAAAGCCATCTTTCATCCTAGAACAAGCACATACAAACACCTGCTCTTCCATGTTGGAAAAGTCTCAGAGGCAAGAAAAGAGGCTCTCATGTGAATCCAAGGATTACTCAGCAATGCCTGCTGCTGTCTTGAGCAAACACATTAGTCTGTTGCTTAAAACAGATGCAGGTCACGTTCTCTGGGCCAACAAGTGCAGACAAGACTGTTGAATTGCCGTCTGTGCTTAATCTGTCACTAAAGAGCAAACAAGGGTGTTCCAGCCTTTCAAAGGAAATGCTGACTGGTAGGAACATGTGCTGCATGAGAAGGCCCTCCAGTCACAGGGCTTTCTTCGGTTGTGCCTTCTGTTTGATTGTTTTCTTAATTCCTTCTCCGAGGCACTTAGCTTTATTCTGACATGTTACAAGGCTGCTTATCTTATTTGGTATCTTCCTTTCTCTCTTTATTATTTTTTAAAAAGTTTTTTTTTTAATTATTATTTTTACTCTTGAGGTAAAAAAGGATCCGTCATATAATCCTGATTTTAAAAAGAATTCTTCTTGGTAAAATGATAATCCAAACAGAAATCTGCCCCAGTAAACCCTCATTCTGAGCACTGAATGAATGAATTTTAGCCATAAAATATTTTCAAATAATGAAGAGACTTATAGTCAATTAATCTAAAAATTGGATGCTTATTTGGCCAAGATAGCTATCTTAATCAATACAGGAATTTATTTAAAAGATTAAATGTTAAAAAAGAAAAAAAAATTCCCTTAATTTTTTTTTTCAGTATATTACAGCAGTTATGTAATTTCTGGACATGTCTGTTCCAATTAGCCATAGTCTCATTAAAGAAATCCTGGTTTTTAAAACATGATTTAACAAAGTACGTGTTTAGGGATGTAAAAATGCACAAGAAGTACTTTCAAGTACTTTATTTTAATATATTGTCTGAGGGTTTTTTTAGAGACAATTCACACCAGAGCATGTTTTCAGGAGAAATGTTCTGCCAAAACCATTAGTTTGCCAGTGGGTTTTTTAGTTCTCTTTTCTACTCTAGAGATACTTCTGTGGATTAAAAGTATACTTTACCCTGCCAAAATCCAACTCTTCTCTGAACCTCTCCTACGTATACACTAATTCATGCAGCTTGCTCTATCTTATTGCCCACCACCAAAGAAAGGATGTAATTTCACAAACCATGTATTATGACTCAGCTACTGTAGCAACTAGAAAAACATACTAAATTACTTTCTCTCTAGAGGCAAGACATCTCTTTCACAATTAGGCAAGGTGGCAGAGAAAGTTGGTGAAAACAAGTTCATGATAAATCTCCCTGGATTTTAAATAATGCGAATGAGATGTATATCTTGTATGAAGTGATAGAGTTCCACTGATTTAAATGATGTCATTATTAATACAGCCTGAGAATTAAGCTTGATGTGTTTTGGGTTATTGTCATTTATCTAACAAACTACTTAGCTACCTGCTATCATGGGCTGGGCGGTGGCAGCAGGGAGAGAAGATAAAATATAAATAGTCAGGCAGTTTATTCCCCCAGGCAGTTAGAGGGCCTCCCAGTGGAATCACTGAAATAAGAGGAGCACAATTTTGTTGCACTTTCCATTCTGCTGAAAATCTACAGCAAACTGGACAATTTGCTAGCCTTTAAAAAGTCTGCATTGGCTTGATTACCTGCAAAAGAAGCAAAATTATCAAGAGAAAGACTTCTGGGGACAACAGATAGGTTTTTGGTTTGTGGGGTTTTTGGTGTTTTTTTTTTTGTTTTTTTTTTTTTTTACTCTGCCAGTGCATGAAGTCCTCATGAATCTTCCGTAACCTCATAAGTTTTCTGGCCAAGCACCCTCTTGTTCTGAAACTTACTGTTATATTTCAATATGCCTCTGCGTCCTCAGACAATTGATTGTAAGTAGGTTTTCTTCTACTCTCAAGAGCAGAGACATCACTAGCCTGTATTTTGTTGAGCCTAAAAGGGAGAAGATTCAGCCCTAGAATGGTAACACTGTTTTTTGTATGCAGCTTTGCCAAATTCAGTGCCATATTGCATCAACTATAGGCACCTCTATAAATATACCTCTATGTTTTTTTTCAGCCTATGGACATAATCACTGCACTTCATATACTGGATGGTTTTGTGCTCCCAAGCTCTATTCTACAGAGTCAATGACATTAAAAAATCAGTGTGTGGATTTTTTTTTTTTTTTAAGTCTCTAAAACATTTCTAAAGCAGTTTTTATGCACTCTTTGTGATATGTCCAGAACACATGGCAGTGGAATACAACAGTCATTTTGAGCAGTCTTTTGGGATGTATGATGTAACTTGATCCTGGTCTTCTCATGCATAGATAATTCAGTTTCCCCAAACTCACACTAACAGAAATGAAAAATTATTTGGAAACAAAACCAAAATATGTTCCCTTTTGCTTTTGGCAGATTTTCCCCTCTGTCACCATTTTTATTTTTGAAACAATGAGTTTGTCAGTGTGACCCTGAACTAAGTTTCAATTTTGACAAACTGTGTTTTCAAGCAGGAAAATGCTCTGTTGGAGTCTTTGACCAACGCTGCATACTAGAGCTGAGCAGATGGAAAGCTACTTCTACTACTCCCACCAGCAGTGAGATTCAGGGGGTTGATGCTTTTCACTTCCCAGGAATTTTTACTGGCTTAAAATTTTTCTCCTCCCACTCCCAACCCTCACTCCTCTTTGGGGCTGAAACCAGCTTTTCTCCTGTTTTTCAGTTCTTGCTTCTTAGTAACAGTTAAAAATACTCCCCGCCCCAAATAAGAGCTGGGATGACCCCAAGGCACACAGACACTTGTATTTCTTTTGCAGTGTGCATCCAGAGGTTTCTAAACAGTTTACGAATGGATTAAACACACTGACATATCTAGTAATATCAAGTAAAAGATCACTATTTTACCTGTAGAAAAATCAAAGTTCAAAGTAATTTGGCAACTCACTTACCATCATTCAGCATGCCAGGACTGGAGTGGAGATGAAAACTCAGGTTTTACATGGCTGTGGGCACATTATTCATGCTTTCCTGAACTATTTTGTCTCTTAAGTATCAAACTCTTAAGGCTATTAAACTGTTTAGGACTTGTCCTAAGAGGGCTGGCCCTTCGATGCCGCAGTAATGTAGTGCCTTAGTGCCCAGGTGTCACTTGTTAGGGAAACTGAAAGGGTATCTTGAAGCTGTGATTTGGTCCTTTCAGACTACTGCCACTTGGTGCAAAAAGCTCTGCTGAACAGAGAAGCGATTCAGTGCAAGGAATGAAAGCTGGGATCTGACAAAAAAGCGACAATCAAAAATAAAACCTTTTTCTGCAAAAGGCCTGCCACTTTCCTCGTGAAAAATACCTGTTAAACTAACAACGCTGAAATGCCTCAGCTCCCCCATTTTGCAGCTTTCGGAATGCACTGGAATTGTGCCGCTGCTGGAAAGGACCCGCAGCCGAGCTGTAAGGAAGAGGCAGGGAGAGGCGGCGTTGCCGGAGCTGGGAGAAGGAGCAGGAGCGATCTCCTCCCCAGCACCGCCTCCGCCTCCCTGCCGGCGGCCGCCCCCCCGCCGGCTCCCGGCGCGCCGTTCCCGGGCGCGCAGCGCCGCCGGCCGGGAGCAGCCCCGGCTGGCCAGCCCATCGCCTGGGAATCGGGCCCAAGTCTTTCCGGAAAGCAGTGGCAAAACGTAGGGGGCTGGAAAGGAGGATGTTTGTTCATCTGTAGAAAAAAAATCCGTAATGACTTAAGGATTTCAGTCCGGATTTTTCACATAGTTCTGTTCCATGTTCTTTAGCAGTTTTCTCAAGGGACCTGAAGGGTCCTTCAGGCGCCCATCCTCTCACCAAACAGAGTCATTCACTTGTCACAGTGGGGTATTCAAGAGATCAGGTCAACAGCAGGAACGACACTTCTGGAGTCACTGTGGCATCAGAGCTGTAGGATAAACTATCTCTGAAGGAGATGTGGTGCGTAGCTGAATTATCCCTGGTGATGTAGTAGCCTTAGTCAAGAGTTAGCTAACTATCACTCTGAACCTGTCAAAAAGATTTTAAAAGATAAGTAGGTAATTTAAGACACAGTTTTGATCCCATCTTAGAAGAAATGGTACAGTACTGGGATCTCAAATTTGTCATGGCTGAGTATCGCAACCCAGCCAGTCCTCTGACTGAAAACATCATAACTCATGGGTCTGTACAGCTTGTTCTTACCTAGATGATGAAAATTTTCCGTGGGCATCTTAAGTAGTGGATACGTAAATACTGTATCCTGCTGATATCTCCATAATGCATGCATTAGTCTGCAAAAATGTTGTGCCAACTGCGTAATGCCTCAGAAATCACCTTTTGCTCTCAGGGCTAAAACTAGCCATGCTGTGGATGAGGCATGGAGCTGAGCTCAGTGTATCCTTGAGAATGCATCTTGCACTTGCAGGGCTGAAGCTCATTGTTCTTTCCATTTGTGTCTGCACCATGTTCTTAAAGCCCTGTAGGGGACAACTGACATTGTAGATGTCTAAAGTTAGGTGGGATGATTCCCATCTTAGGTTTAGGTATGAAAACTTTGGCGCAGACCAAAACTTGTTTATTCCACCTGGTATACTGTTGTGTTCTTCAGGAATATGTTTTTATTCAGGTGTAACTTCATGGGGGAACAATTTCTTCACATGTGTTCAGTTTTTGTTGGTAGTTCACTAGTTCGTAATTTTAAACACTGCCTATTATCAATGGTAATTCTCAATTCCCACCTTCAGGTGTTTGTAACTTCACCAAATTAAGCATGGGACTGAAATTTTTCCATGTTGGATATTTTCTTCTGTTTAATTTTTGGGAAACTTTTAACCAAATTTGTTTAGCTGTTTCTGAGAACAAGACTATGAAAAGGTGTCATGTCCCTGTTAAAAATCCTTTTGGTCCTTCTTTTTCAATGTCCTGTGCTTTAGAGCAGGAACTCAGCATTGAACTGAAGAATGACTTTTGTTTTAGGGCATACCTCTTCTGTTGTGCATGAAAAAAAATCACTCATTTTTCTTCCATTTATGAATCTTTAAGGAAAGTGCAGTTTAGTTATGACTATAGGAAACTTGCAAAGGTTTTGCAGTTTGTCTGAGGGTTCCACCTGCTCTGAGCACACACGTGCTATCCACGCAGTCACACACATACCAGCAGGTATTCCAGCTCGGGGTTGGAAGGGGTTCAAAAGGATTTGGGCAGCTCTATTGCTGGCTGAGTTGGGGCTGGGGTCTAAACTCAGAGTAGGAAGCTTGCTTCTGTTCTGTGTGACCTTGTGCTTCTACCAAGTAATGTAGAAGGAGAAAATATTTAATTTGAACCTAGAGGGTAGAAAAGATGGATCAAACAAGGAAAGGAAGGATATGCAGATTGGAACAAAGACTCTGAAGCTGCACCTATATTAGTAGATAAAATGGGCTTCTCTGGTCTTGAAACCAACTAATGCAGCATAGCTTATTTCTATATAGCTCAAATCCCTTCCCACCCAAAATAGGATGGCCACATCCAGACGGCTGGCTTTGAGTGGTCTTCAGCCCATGCTAACTCCAGGTATTGCCTGGAAGAGCACTAGTTCATTCAGGCCAAAATGATGCCAGACTCCCTGTTAACGGTATAGAGAGCTGCACAACAGCCCCTTCAGCATTTTAGTTTTCTAGTGTAGATGAAGGCTTATGGTGGGAGTGAGGTGGGAACAGAGAAAACGTTCAGCTGCTCTGTCTGGGAATATTGGAGGACAAGACTGAGGAAGGGGTCTAAATAAGAAATGGGAGACTGGGAAAAAGCTGCCTTTAAAGAAAGTGCTTACCATGACTGAAGAGTTCCTGGATGGGGAAGGCTGGGATCAGAAAGTAATTTAATTGCAGTCTTTGTAAATAACTATATCATTTTCAAATCTGTATACTCATCTCCCAAACATCTGTCAAAGCAAGGTGCCCAAATCTCTATTCTGGTGTAGCAATAACAGCAGTCAGCACAGAATGATAATCAGGCTAGTGCTTTGCAGTCCCAGATTAGATTTCCTGGATTTTGAAGGATGATACATTTTTGTATTTCTGTAATGTTATCAATACATAATAGAACATAAATCATGTGGATGTCTCATGTGCAAAAAACAAAATTTATTACAGTGTTTGGGTTTCTTTTAAGCATATCCTTAACCCTGCAATTTCCTAAATTTATGTGGCTTAATTTGGAAACAATTACAAGTACTCTTTAATGTTTACATTTCCAATGTATATTCTAAGCCACACTTCCCACTTAAACTATAATTCCTGCAGGAATTTTATTGCTTTTCAAAAAGCTCATTCATGATCACTAGGAAGGTAAATGCAAAGGAGCACTATTATGCAACCATTAATGGTGTGGAGCTGTGTTTTCAGTAGAATAGCTGGTTTATTAGAGTAGTGTTTAACAACTACTTTGTGTTGCCAAAAGAGAAAACCACAGCCAAGGTAAAGTGCTCACAGAATCACACAGCAGCTGAGGTTGGGATGTTCCTTTGGAGATTTCTGAGTCAAACCCTCCTGCTCAGAGCAAGGTCTGCTAGAGCAGGTTGCCTAGGACCATGCCCAGTCAGGTATTAAAGATTCAGAGATGGAGACTCCACAGCCTCTCTGGGCAATCTGTCTCAGTGTTTGACCATCCTCACTGAGGTGGTCAGTATTTCTCATATGTAAATGGAATTGCTTGTATTTCAATTTGTGCCCATTGCTTCTTGTCTGTTCGCTGGGCACCACTGAGAAGGGTCTGACTGTGTTGTCTTTACTGCCCTCATTAGGCATTTATACACATTCATAAGATCCCCCTCAGCCTTCTCTTCTCCAAGCTGAGCAGTCCCAGCTCTCTCAGCAACTCGTCATATGTCAGATGCTCCAATCCCTTAACAATCTTCCTGTTCCTTCACTGGATTCTCTACGTTATATCCATGTCTCCAGACCTAGCTTAATCTGACTTTCTCTCAACAGCTTTTTTGTATCAGAGTAACGTGAAAGTGGAATAAGAATGGTGGACCCCAGAGCTTCTCTTTAAAAGGTTCTCTCAATAGTCCTGTTCCATTTTTCTTTAGCAGTTTTCTCAAGGGACCTGAAGGGTCCATCAGGTGTCCATCCTCTCACCAAACAGAGTCATTCACTCGTCACAGTGAGGTATTCAAGAGATGAGGCCAACAGCAGCAATGACACTTCTGGAGTCACTGTGACATCAGAGCTGTAGGATAAACTATCTCTGAAGGAGACATGGTGCGTAGCTGAATTATCCCTGGTGATGTAGTAGCCTTAGTCAAGAGTTAGCTAACTATCACTCTGAACCTGTCAATAACCTATGTGGTCATAGCTATTTCATATCAATACATCTGTTACCAACACTGTCCTAGAGACAATGTGTGCTCAATTTCTAATATGGTTACAATACAAAGATTCAAAGAAAAGATTCTCAAAGTTTCTGAAGGTGGGGATGATACTGTTCCCTCACCATTTAATAGCTCAGTGATTTTAATACTTACTTAGGATTCAGGAGACCTGAGTGTCCATTCTTCAGTGTGACCTTAATCCATTCCCTTGACTCTATACAACTTTGTAGTACCATAAATTGCATGCTGGAGCACAGATAGAAATCCAGATATCTTATCTCTCGAGGTAATATGCTAAACTAGTGGCTGCAAGGTTGTTCTCAGCTTATTTTTGGTCACTGTTTGCATGTAATACCTAAAATGAAACACTGATCAGTCTGATCTCTTGTCTCTGGCACATGAGACCATGGAAAGGAAGAGAGGCCACCTTGATGTGCTGCTTGTATCATATGCTCCCAGGGAGAAGGAGCAGATGGTCATAACTGATTCTGTCGATGTCACATTCAGTAAATGAAGAATAGGACTTTGTTTTCCAGCACCATTATCAGGAAATAAGAAATAGTAAAAAGAGCCTTGCTGCTTCATTAATGTACAATAAAGAGATATTGGCAGGTCTGTGGAGTGCCATTAATGGCATTCATAGCGATACCCTGTTGGCCTCATTTACCAAATTAAGTATATATTTAAATATGTACACCAAAAATATTAGTGATTTAGATTTTTATGTAATGACCTTTTTAATGTAAATGTCAATGCCAAGCTGATCTTTATGTACCTTCAGATGTCATTAGAAATACTTATTCAGACACAGTTCACAATATATTCATGGTTTAGGAAGTGTGTATTTTGGGAGGCATTAAGAAATGTTATTCGGGAGGCTTAAGAAATGTTATCCTTATACATAAATAATTCACATTCTCATTCTGTTGATGTGCTGCAAATTTGAAAGTATTTACAAGTCAGCTTGAAATTATTAGATACTGGTTGTCTGGAGAACAGACAATATAAAATGTAGTTTGACAAACAAGATCAATTCAAAATGTTGCCATAAAGTTAGTGTTGCTTCAGCCTCTTACATGCAAGAGTACTTTAGAGCAAACTATTTTACTATATTAGCCCACATTAAAAAAAAAAAAAAAAAAGGAAAAAAAAGAAGCTGTTTTCTTTCAGCTGCTGTTTTTCACTGTGAGTTCCCTATGTCTGGCTTATACCCTCTTGGGACACTATTATAGATAATCCCTTTAGCAGAATTTGCCCAGGCTCTTTACTGTTGTAAGAACATATTCCACTTTCTAACTTTTTTTCTTTGTCCTATCCACACCAGTAAATTAAAAACCAAAATTTTCCTTGTGCTCTTGAGATAAAATGGTATTCACGGACAGCACTCATCTAACAACTGTAGTTTCTTTTGTCAGAAGATGAAGCTGTTAAAAATGCAATTTTTTTCCTTAGAAGCATTTTAGACAGAAATTCAATATTTAAACCATGCTCTGCTATATTATTGAGCAGTACCACAGAGCTGCTTTTCCCAATTATATCACAAAAGCAGATGAAATAGATGAAACAATCAGATATTCAAAATTTACGCTTTAAAAAGTTTTATTGCCAGATTACAAGCACTTCTGAAAGATTAATTTTTTAATATAAATAATGGCAGAAGTAATTCTGAAGAAAAGCATTTCAACTTTATAACTGAGCTCGTATTCAGAATGTTTTAAAACAGTCTCCTGCATGGCAACACCTGAGCAATACAGTTTCAGTGGTCCATCATTGAAGTCAAGAAGATGACACACAACTTGTAGATTGTGAATGGGGAAAATACGCTGTAAAAAATTCTAGTTCAATTGTGTAGCAAAATTATAACTATTTTGTACTAACTGTGGCGTATTGCATTCTCATCTTTTCTAGTACCATAACAAAACAGAGAAAAGGAATAAGTAATTACAGCTTCATAGGGCACTGTTACTTCAGTGACCAAAGAACTATTAAGCAAAGAAGCCCAAAATTATTTTTTTCTGAATTTTGAATACTAATTAATATTGCTTGAAATATCAATTACATTGTTCTATAGTAACATTATGAACTGTTTGTTAAACTGTGATCATGTAATACTACTGGTCTGTGTAAGTAGAAAAACAATTAAAAAACCAAACAAACATACAAAAAACCCAGTATAAAACATGGAAGTCTGAACTTCCTGTTAATTTTCAAAATGAAGTCAGTGAAGATATAATACGGAAGAAAATCAGCATTGTGCTACACCACTACTCATTTTAGCAGAAACCTGTAGCTAATATGCTTAGTCCAAACTTCATATCAGCTATGATACCTTCTTACACACCAAAATCTATAGATTTCTCTTTTGTATTGTCAGAACGAACAGTTTTATTCTGTCATTTTTTTATAAACCAAATATTTTTCAGCACATTGGAACTGAAATTTGCATCAAAATAATTACTGCATGAATACAATACAGATTGGGTTAATAGATTGACAAGAATCTCAGTTTTTGAGTGATCACTAGCATCATGTCATTTGTAATTTTGTCAAAGCATTTCTCCATACAGATCCACTCTTACATACAGCTAAAAGTTAATTAAGAGGGAGAAAGAAGAAAAACATTTTCCTCTTCTAATCTCAGGCAGTCTTACAAATCATCTTAATAGGGAAAGCCATTTAAAAAAAAAATCAGACAAATCTCTCCTTATCCATAAAGGAAAAAAAAGATTGTTCTCTTAATCTTATAATTTAAAAAGAATTAAGAAGATTTGAATAGAAACATTCTGAATGAGAATGTGAAATACTTGAGAACTAAATTTGAAATGCTTTTGGGGAAACTCACTTTTTTGGTCTTGTGACACTCCAGTTCTTGTTAACCTTCCAACCTTGAATAGAATAGAATAGCCTATTTCAGTTGGAAGGGACCTACAATGATCATGTAGTCCAACTGCCTGACCACTTCAGGGGTGACCAAAAGTTAAAGCGTGTTATTAAGGGCATTGTCCAAGTGCCTCTTAAACACTGACAGGCTTGGGGCATCGACGACCTCTCCAGGAAGCCTGTTGCAGTGTTTGACCACCCTCTCGGTAAAGAAATGCTTCTTAATGTCATGTCTGAACCTCCCCTGGTGCAGGTTTGAACCATTCCCACACATCCTGTCACTGGATACAGGGGAGAAGAGCTCAGCACCTCCCTCTCCACTTCCCCTCCTCAGGAAGCTGTAGAGAGCAATGAGGTCACCTCTTGGCCTCCTTTTCTCCAAACTAGACAAGCCCAAAGTCGTTAGCCGCTTCTCAGAGGACATTCCTTCCAGCCCTTTCACCAGCTTTGTTGCCCTCCTGGATGTATTCAAGGACCATCACATCCTTCTTAAATTGTGGGGCCCAGAACTGCACGCAGCACTCAAGGTGAGGCCGCACCAACGCTGAATACAGCGGGATAATGGCCTCTGTTGAGCGGCTGGTTATGCTGTGTGTGATGCAGCCCAGGATGCGGTTTGCCCTCCTGGCTGCCAGGGCACACTGCTGACTCGTATGGAGCCTGCTGGCGACCAGCACCCCCAGATCCCTTTCTGCAGGGCTGCTCTCCAGCCACTCCTCTCCCAGTTTCTACTTCTGCCTGGCATTACTCTGTCCCAGGTGCAGAATCTGGCACTTGGACTTGTGAAATTGCATGTCATTAATGATTGCCCAATGCTCCAATCTATCTAGATCCCTTTTGATAAGCCTAAAGGGTTTATCAAGCTTTTATTGCCTTTCAAAGGCAGAAATATACCAAAAATGGATACTATAATAAGGCTATAAACCTTACACTTATTAAAATTGTTTTCTTCATGATTAGCAAAGTTTCAAACCATTCTTACAGGTGCTAAAAAGGTTGAAAATGACACTGATTTAGGAATAAATTTAGTAATGTGGTTTTCAATTAAGTAAGGGATTGAGAAGTCTAATATGAAGTAGCAGTTTCTGCTAGTTAGTTTATGGCATATCAGACCTTTCTTTCTTGCTTTACTGCCTCTCTCTCTACACCACCCTATCCCATTACAGTCCATGATATCATCTCAATGTCAATTTGGGCTATGTCAATTTACAGGAGGTAAAAATGAGGAATTCTGACAAATAAGAGATTTGCATACTGCTAAATGTTCAAGTTCTAATGTTTTGAGAGGGTTTCTATTAACTAACAGTGAAGCAGAATGCAAAGGAGGAAGAGCAAAAAGTATTAAAACATTATGCAATTTAAAGGTGAACTTTAAGAACATTTGGGATTTTTAAACAATTAGTTGGAGAAAAGAACCCAAAGAGAAATAATAGATCCACAGATCTACATGGCTACTTAATTCTACATAGGTTATTCAAGAAATTTAAATATGTATATTTATATATAAAACTATATACTTATACGTAGTTGTTTTACACAGAAAGAATATTGACATCTATAGCAAAATTGTATTTAATTTTGATTTTATTTCTCTCTCTGTTTTTTAGCGGGTTGTTTCGCTAGAAACATGAAAAATTAAATACTTGTCTCAACTTAGACCAAAGTTAGAAAAGGCTTATGTCACCTTATTCTATCTTTGTCCACAGATATAAAGGTCAGAGATACAGCCTTTCCCACTATCTCCATTTTTCCTTCTCCCCTTTTAAATCCCTAGCCCACATCAACATCATTGTCTCTTAAGCCAAGAGTTTTTGGCTACTGCTTTTCTCTTATGATGGCTAGTAGACATACATGATTCTTTCACCTTAAGATGGAAATACTAGTATATTTATGATGGTTCCTGTGGCTATAGTTGCAGTCACCTTCAAAAGTGAAGCTAGGGCATATCACCAAACCTCTTTCTCTTCTTGACATTTGGTAAAAGGAAAATGGTATGAGCATTCGTGACAGGTCAAGGTACATAGTCTGTGACTGGGCTGCTGCGCCCCAAATGTGATTTTTTGTTCTTTTTCTCCTATTTTTGGAGCTGCATTTCTTTTGCATATATAATGTATATATGCAAATACACACTTTAGCCATGGATAAGCAGGTTTTAGTGTCTGTTTGTATCAAAAAGCCTATTTATCCAACAAATACTCAAAAAAAGCCTCCATTCTAGTGGGTGCTTAAATATATGTTGGGTTTTTTTGGTTTTAATCATCTAGTAAGGCCTTCTGTTTTCAGTAGAACATAGTAATGTACTTAAAAGCCTTCCTGAATGGGACATATGTACCTGAGACAAACACAGGGTCTCTAAAAGATAGATCTCTGGGATAGCGGTTTTGACCACTTTGGCATATGCAATGCTAACCTTTTTGTTTTTCTGGTTCTTATTCTGCCGGCCCTATCTCAGTGTATATGAATCACTAGGCAGTAGGCAGCAGGGTTAGAAGTGCAGATAGATATTTATTTAGGAAGCTGAATGTCAAGAGCTTGCCTGCTCTTAATAGCTGATGATTTTACAAGTCAGATGCTTCCTTTGTGCTGTCACTCCGCTTTAGGTTTCACAGTAGATATTGTCTTGGCACTTCTAGTCTTGGTGGGCAGGCCATGTGCTCTCCTTCTCTTCTGTAGCTGTGCCTTCACCCTCCTGGGCCATGGAAGGGAGAGGGACCACGAGAGGGAAGTCCTCAGCCGCAGTGCTGTAGTTACTGCTTCCTCCAGACATCTCTGCTGCTGCTTCCTCTTCATTTCTCCACATGTACTCATGCTGGTCCATGATGTACTGGCTGGTGTTGTGGGGCGTGCACATCCCCTGCAGGCAGTACCCTGCCATGTTCATGGGGCGGAGGCGCACGCTTGCCTCTTGCAGCATCGGCGCCGGCATGTGCAACGTCGTGACCCAGCAGCGCTTCTTCACGTTCCAGAACAGCCCTTCCTCTTGGCCACCGCCACTCTGCCCACCTGCCTGGTCTTGGTGGAGAGGCTCAGTGCGTCGTTGTTGTCGTTGATTCCTCCTCCGGCCGTGACCCCACCAGCGTGCCTTCCCAGGCTTCTCACGCTGTGGTCCATGCACAGAAGACCTGCGCTTGTCACCCTGCCTCCTGCAGCCCTTGGAGGAAGATACACAGGGGTTCTGCTCCATGAGGTCTTTCTCTCTCTCCTGTTGCCCTAGCTCATCGTCTCTGTTAAAATACCGTTTTCCCCTGTGCTGCCGTCGCTGCTGCTGTCTTCTGCCCCTGCCAATCCTGTTGCGCCACTGGAGCAAGCGGGACATGGTGTCCGCCTGCACCGGCTGCCGCCGCCTGTGCCTCTTGCCACTGCCTTCCCCTTGCTGTGCCTTCTCATGCTGCCCGGGACTGACTGCGGCTGGCAGTGTGGCATGGCTGGGTGAGCTGTGCCAGGGGTGGTCTCCTCTCCTGCTGGGGTCTGGCTCTGCAGTGAGGGCAAAATCCCTGTCCCCATAGGGGATGTTTAGCTGGAAGGCCTGGGAAGGAGCCTTGTAACTTGCCCACCCCATGCTGACACCCTGCCGTCCCGCGGAGGGTCTTCACCTGGGGTGGCCTGGGGGCAAAGTGACAGACTGCCTTGCCACCCTGCCTGGTGGAACCAGCGGGGTGTGTTTGTGACATAGGGGTGATGGCTGTGACAAGGGCACCGGCCTTTGTGACCTCAGCCTCGGTCAGCAGGGGGGACAGGGCGCATCTGCGCCTCTCTCCTGCATAAGCCCAGGCCCCAGACCAGGTCTAGCTTTAATGTTAGTCAGTCCTATTTTTTGCTTGCCTCAAAGCACCTTGTAAAAGTGAGTGAATGTTATTCTGGCCATGTGGCGGAGAAAGATGCAGAGGGACTAAATAACTTTCATAAGCTTGCACAAAAAGTCAGCACCATCAAGAAGCCTTTCTCTCTCTCCTGCCTCAAAATCCTGCATCCATTTGAAATTAATTCTTGTCCTTTTATTGTGAAAGGTAGCAAGATGGATAGCAGACCTATCTCAAGATTCATTTTCTATACATACTATATTTACATCACACCAGGTGCTATTTGCAGCATCTCTTTTGTTGGCTTCCTGGAGTACAGAATAAAATAAATAAAGAAATAAATTTGTCTGCTATGGTGAGACAAAAAGCTTTATAAAAGACAGCTAGGTTCAAGACAGGTGTTATACAAGACACTTATTTATTGAAAAACAGGTGGTGTATCATCATTCTCACCACACAAAGATAAGGGTGGGGTTTTTGTGGCTGTGTTTGTCTCTGTGGAAGTTCACAAGGCTTGTGTAGCTAGGAAGAAGTGGGCATTTATTGTCTTAGCCCCCCTCTCCATCCACTGTCAGATCAGGCTTATGGTTTCATAGTAAGTGATGGAAATCCACATTTAGACCAGAATCTGTGTCCATCTTTTGCTGAGAGATGTCATAAAGGACTCTGAATTTTCATACTTAATGATTAGAGCATCTGCATAGTATTATGCCCTGAGACATAAATTTTTCTGATGGCATTTCTAGTCTGTTTATTTAAATACAAAAAAAGAAAAATAGTAGAATATTTTAAAAAATATAAAATATTTGTTTGCAATATTCTATGCAAAAAGGAATTTTTTCCTTTTTTTTGTTTTCTAGGCTGATTAAAGAAAAAACAAATCCACACAATGTTCCTCTGTTTTCTTTTGAAAGAGTTTCCCAATCCTTCAGCTTTCATTAAAGATGAAAGTGAAAAAATGTGCATAGGATTAACCAAACATAAACAAAGTCACATCTACCCTTAATGTTAGGCTTTGGTATGATATCAAGTGTTACTATTTATCAACACACGATGGCAGTAGGAGTCCATGAAATGATTAACTGATGATGCACGTTAGTAAAACAAAATCTCTCTTAATGCCTTTTTTTCTGGAGATAGCTACAGTTTTTGCTTGTGAATCTTGACAGTTACTGAGCTCAGCTCCACAGAAGAATGAAAAAAAGAAAAAAAAAAAAAAAGGAAGGTTCATAGTCTTTGCTTAATCAAGGTGGCCCTAACTGTTCTTGCAGATACAGTTTGTGATCTCAACCTCCATGTATAAAGTGGCAGTCTGGTGATGTCATTAACCATAGTGACTTTTTGGAAAGCTTTCTCTGGCTTATCATGTTAACTGTAGCAGGTTCTGTAGTCATTCTTTACCTCCTGGTCAGATTGTAGCACTTTGGGGATCTTCCCAAATCAAAAGAAAGATTTCTTTAGCAGCCCATTCAGCTAATAATGCTCCCATATCTGTGATCAATTTTGAGTGAGGTATCAAAGGTGCTTGCTGGAGAGACATATTGACTAAGCAAATACAACATTTTCCAAACTGCATTCTCACTTCATCTTCAATATGTCAAGGAAAAGTCTTTTAGACATGTAAAAGTAGTTTAGTATTCACAGTGATTGGTTTGATTGAATTTGATGTCATTACTTATCTTCTTGTTGAACACTGACAGCTTCAGCCTTTCTCCAGACTGTGTCTGCATGGATTTCCTTTCGGATGAGCTCTTCAGATAGAAACTAGACATTTAACATCAACTCCCTGTAACGTAACTTAAAGTAATTGCACAGTGTTGAACAGTTGAGATTCTCATGAGTCTCCCAAGCTGAGTCAGACTGGTCCTGTGGCTGAGGGCACATCTGCACTCATCAATGGATTGCGCTACTGAGACAAGCCTGTGTATCTTCCCAGCTCCAGAAGCTAGCAGCAGAAATAGCTGTGTCTCTGCAAAAACTCTGGGTTAACAGGATTTACTAAGAGGAGCACAAGGGTAATATAGCTACACTGCTTCAGACACCTGATGTCCTCCCAGCACAGTTCAGTCCCTCAGGCCAAGAAATTATTTACAAGTTATTCATTCCTCCTGCGACAGTCCCAGCAGACATTACCGGAAGATGGGAAACGCATGACTGCTGGACTGAACGGTCTATAAAATGTAACAGCAATCTTTTTCTTTTAAAACCAGCACTGGTTTTACTTTTGTGATTCACTAACAGAGCTTTTCTAAGAGCGTGGACTTCCTAGCAGAGAGGGACTTGCAGAAATTACCCCTGAAGAGACAGGGCTCTGTCCACTTCCAGGACTTTGCTACAAGTCCAGACAGGAGTGGTGGAAAGCAGCAGCAGATTGGCCCATACATGACTCAAACACATAACCTTGGCATTATTAGTGCTAACCTCTCAACTGTTTTCTGAAGTGGGAAGAGCATCAATTGTATTACCTCTGATAACACTCTCATGCTAAAAGGGTAGTGTAAGGCCTGGTCAATTAAGGAATTCAGAGCAGAACATACGTTTTCAGACTGTGGGTTCAGAATAAGTGGAAATACCATCCTACAACCTGGAAAACAGGATGAGGCAAGTCTGAAGACTTGATGCCACACTCACTGTATCGTAGTTTACTGACTGGCGGGAGCTGCAGGTGTTTCGGTTATGTTCCACGGCACTAAGGTCCTGCAGTGTGGAAGCCATCAGACACCTCACTCGGTGTCCCACTCTGGAGCCAGCAAGTCAAACATTGCAGGTGTTTTCTGCAGGCACCCAAATTCTGTGTTATAAGAGTAGGATAGTGCACAAAGGATCAAGGGAGAGAGATAAGGAACTGAATTCAGTGAAGCACAGCCAATTTCCTCAAATAGGGCTTGGCTACAGAAAAGCTGGAAATCACCATTTGTTTTGTTTTGTTTTTTAAATTAATTTATTTTTTATTCAGTTCTTTAGTCTTAATAGACTTTCCAGGTTCTTGCCCCAATATTGAGTATTTGGCATAGAGAACTGTCTGCAAATCTAACACCTTTCATTTGTCAGTCAGGTACTTAGACTTTGAATACAAAGGATATATATGCTTTTCAATCTGGGAGGCAGCGAATTTAAATTAAAGTGGTACACCTGTCTTCCTGTGTTGAAAATGTCCTCCTTTGTATCCCATGAATTAATTTTGAAGCAATTATTTGATGTTAGGGTGGTCTAGGTCTGAGTTTGCTCCTAAAAATTCTGCCTGATTCAGTTGCTGAGAGAAGTGTTTGCATTTTCAACTTCAGAGAAATAAGATTCTCTCCCTTTATTGTGTCCTTCTGGCTTCCTTCCTTTTTCAAACCCACCCACCTGGGCACACACCCTTTTACCTACTATGAGTTTTCTATTTTATTTTCTGAAATTCAGGTTAGCCTCCCTTCTTTTTAATAAAGGAGAACCCCAAATCTCATATCCATCACTCTTGAAATAATTACAGAAACTCATGCAAACACCATTTTTAAATGCAACCAAGTAAGAGTGAGGATACTGTTCTTGCAGATGTCAATAGTATGAATAGTGAAAGGTAGTAGACTCAGTGGCAGAGAACAGAAGAGATTACTATGTTTGCATTAACATCCACTCACAATATAAAGGGGATCACAACTGATATTCTGTATGTATAATGTATAAAACTGAGAATATAGTGAGTGTGCTTGGCCTTGTGAACTTGCACTAGAATATTGTCCTTATTAATGGCTTTGTTTGTTTGTTTGTTTGTTTTGCCTAGGAAGCAGAGACTTATAGTATGGGCACAGGACTGGGCACAGTCTCTAATGCTTAGGTTTTTCCATTACACAGTTTTTTTCAAGGCTCTTAGTTGTTCTGGTTTTATCTATCGTTTGCTAAAATCAATCAGGTTCATGCAACATTCACTTTGTGAAAGCAGTGTGAAGATAACTCGAGTAGAAAATTTCTAAAAGCTTTTCTCTCACAAAAGTCAGTGGAAAATGACAGCTACACTACTGCTTATGGCCTTGATAATATTCCCTAGGAGTCTTCACAGTCACTGGAAACAGAAGTCACTAAGAATAGAGGTGTCTAGTTTCTACATCTCCAGCACTCTCTTTATTTCTGGTGTATGCCAGGCATGACATTTCTGACCAAAGGACATATTGTAGGAGTTTTTGTCTGCTTCTCCTTTGGTGCAGTTTTGGTACAACCTCTTATTTTGGTGAAATTTCACATTGACTTTTTGCCTGTATCACACAGTCAAAGTTGCAGAAGTCAGAACATTTCTTTTCCCTAACACAGGCAGACGTTTGGCATGTACTTGAATGGGGAAGTTGCAAGACTGCTGAAAAACAAGCACAGGTTTAGACTTTATGTTTGGCAGTGCTGTTGCAGAATACTGAACTGCAGAGGAAGAGAAGCTAAGGCTCCAGAAGAGAAAAGTAGCAGAGCAGGTAGCACATGTACTCTGCATGCTGACTACCTCTCCCAAACCTCTGAAGAATGGAATTTGGTAGCGGGCTTCAGGTCTGTTCACATGAAGCAGGTCTGCACCTGAGCATTACAACTGAGTTCCATGAGACTTGGACTGATTTGTAAAGTGGAACAAAGACTGAAGTTCAGAAAAACCACATTAAAAGAAAAACATATACACAGAAACTAGCAAATCCCTGGTTAGATTTTCGCAACTGGATGAGGTCTGCATTAGATTAGTATAGCTGACCAGTATACAAGGGATGGAGCTCTGATCTGTGGTTTTAGAGGTTTCTTCCAAGGCAGCGTTTAGAGACATTATATTCTATTTAGTATTTCTTGACTTCTGGAGTACAATAGTTGATTTTTATCTACCACAGCAATTTCTACGTTTTTTTTGCAACATGCCCTTTCCTCACTGTCCTTGATCTGAGAGTAGCTTGCAAAACAATCTTCAAATTGCAGGTACACACCGTAGAATATGCTTGGGGCCCAGATATCTGAACACCTACATTACTTTGTATAATTGGTGTGCACCATACTCATCATGATTAGCAAGGGTTGCCCTCTCCAACTGATATGCATCTTCCCTGAAACAGATGTGGTACGGGCAACAAATCCGTAACCATGGCATGGTGCTTGACCTCTGCACAAGAGCCCAGGGACTGATTCAGCCTACTGCAACAACTGTGAAAGGGGCTTTAGTGCTCTCCCTGACTTCCCCCCTCAACCGCTGAATTTTTATCTTTCCCAGAGCACATGTGCTCCACTGGGAACATGAAGAGTTAGTGATGGCATGGGAGGTGAGGTGTGAATGGAAAGAAATGGCTAGAATCTCTTTAGCATAAAAATAAATGCAGCTAGAGAATAAGACTTCTGGGATAAGACTTCAGCAAGACAGGAGAGAGCAAGAATAACCTCTCTCTGCTCCCAACCCTGCTTTCTTCCTTTCTTGCTTCATCGTGTCACTCCATATCCTGTCCCTTCCTCACCTCACCTCCTTCCTCCCAGCTCCATCCCTTACTCAGTTCCCAGAAGTTCTTTGTCAGCACAGTTCCCTGTATTGCATTATATCCTGTGACCTTTTGAAAGCTATTTCTCCATTTTCTCTCCTTTGGTAGGCAAGTCACTCAGTCAAACCTAGGAATTCTTTTGCTTACACCTCCATTTGCTGGAGCGGAAAGAGTTTCACAATCAGGGTGTGAAGTAACCAGTGGAGGCTGACATTCATACATACATTTTATGGGTAACGAAACCCATTTGGGTGCGAAAATGTCCCTGTTCTGTAGGAATCTCATATTCATGTTAATTAGATTACCATAAAATATTGCAAGGGGCGGGGGGGGGGGTTAATGTTTTCTCAGGATCAGGTTTTTTTCTGACTGCCTAATTTTTGTGATAGTGTTGGGCTAACTACACGGTTACAGCCAGTTCTGAGAACTTCTGCTTACCTGCTAGGCACTGAGAAAACACTTTACTTGAACTGGAGTGTAAGGCAACATCCACACCTATGTTAACCATGTGAACTTGACTAGCTAGTTTTCTTTGGAAGTCTTTAGGGATAAACTTACACTGCAATATTAGGACTCTTTTAGGAATAAGCTTGCCTGAATGGTACTGGCCACATCTGTGAGAGCTCTGAAAGATATGTTAATATTGCAGGGTGTAGATTGGGCAATGTTCAACCTGTCTGTATATCGGGGACAAGAGTGCGTAGACATTTAAACCCAACACAGAATCATGGTTGTTTTTCAAATTGTGCCCCAAAGTCTGCCTAAAGCTTGTGTCTGAACATAGGCATATGCCCAGGCAATGCAGATGCACAGAAAGTGATGGTGGATGCAAGCTCTGACTGGTATTTAGAATACAATGCATATGTACACTAAGAGATTGTAACCTTCTGGAGACAGTGTCCACCATCGGTGCAACACACTGACAGAGACAGAGATTTCAAAGAAAAAAACATCCCAACAGAACAAATAATGGTTTTCGTCCTCAATATTAGTTTTCATTTGATTGACAGAACAATATAAAGCCGGTTATTTACATATTGACAGGAAGGTGAGTCCCAAAGGTAGGACAAAATGCCTATAGAACAAAGCACTGTAGATTCTGTGTATTTAAGGATGTATTGCACATCGTTCCTTTGACCACTAAACACAGTCCCATAGGTTCAGATTTTAGGCCTGAAACAAAGACTGTAGTTTGGAAGGTTGTGGTTTTTTTTTTTTAAATCATGACATTTTAGTTACTATTAGAGAAAAGAGAACTGGGGAGTGAAAGAAGAAATATTGTCTCAGCTTCAAGAGCATGTATGTGAGAACAACTCATCTTTGGAAGGAAATGCTAAAATGAAGATAGCTGTTGTTCTATGGTTTGTTCTGTATAAGTGTCTGAAAACAAAGCAAAATTATTGTAAACAGAAGTGAAGGGTCCAGCTATTATGTTTTTGGTTTGTTTTTTTTTTGTTTTGCCTATCTGGATTTCAAGTAAGACTGCCAAATTGGTAGAGGTATGGTGATAAAGACACAGTCCGTGTAACCTGCTGTATTTCTTCAACTCTGATTTTAGGCTATCTGAGGTTGTTGCATACAAACCTGCTGTCCATGTTCCCAGTGTGTTCTCTTCTAGAAAGTGGCAATGAGGGTGAAGAATGTGAGCTCTTCTGAACAGAATTTCCATTGCCTGGCCTGACAGAAATTTAGAAAGTCAGCTACACTTACACTTTAAATGAGCATGTATGTTTAGTTAGATGAAAGAGAATTTTGATATTGAACAAATATCAACTTGTGTAAGTGGAAGGATTTGTTATGTTTTATGGGGATTTTTTTGGCTGAAGTCTTTCATCAAACCTTTATCACTGAAGATGTGCAGGTGTTATTTGCTGCTTGTTACTGTAGAACAGAATAAGCAAGTACCTATGTTGTATCTAGTGGATCTTTTCTGGGGGCTTTCTCTCTAGAAAAATGTATTAAAGCTCCCCCACAAAAGGAGGAGAGTTGTTTAAACTATCCAAAGGGAGGGAATTTCCTAATCTTTGACTGGTAAGGCTCTTAAATGGTAAAGCAGAAAAGCTCAGTGAAATTGTTTCAAATAATTGGAAAGTGAGCCATGGCTCCACAAGGATATTTGTGATTTGGGTCTCTGAATTCTGGTCCTTAGTATATTGAACCGTAATATTTTGTGTGACTCTGGAAATATGTCAAGGGGAGTTTTTTCCACTTCCTATGCAGAATAAAGTTCAATATTTCTCAAATAGGCTATTTTACATGAGATTTTTATTAGCCAGATAATCTGGCAGGCAAATTTATCAAAGATACAGAAGACAGGTTTGGGCCTCGTCAGCATTACAAAGACCAACTATTACTGCAAAGATATAAGTAAATAGTTGACGTACTTTTTTGGGGTAAGTTGATACAAGTTTAATCTCTATATTTCACTATTGATTCAAGGAAAAATTCTGTTTGTGAAAGAAAACATGTTTTTTGGAATACTGCTAGTACTTTTCCAAAATGAAGGGACGTTTAAGGAAAGAAGTAGAAAAATGGATGTGTCTCTGACAGAAAAATATTTAATTTATTTTTTATTTTAATTATTATTAATTATTAATTAATTTTTTAATAATTAAATATAATTAATGGAAAAGGGGATAAACAATTGTGTACACAGATTTTATTTTTATTTTTTTATTTACTATGTTATAGTTAGATTTTAACATATAAAATTATTTAACTTTAGAATTCATACATTAGATCTGAATAATTCAGCATAAAATTTTACATTTACATTGATCTTTTATTGCCTTCAGTACAGTTTTTGTAGTAAAATATTTTTCTTGATATTGCTATACAACTTACAGCTGGGTAGATAATTGAGTTGTCTTTTAGCATTTCATATTATTCTTTGTATCTCTGTAATCAATTTCATTATTAATAGAAATATTTCCCAAAGTAATGAGATTTGAAAAACTGCATCTTGCTTAGTGTAGCAGTGAGATAATAATTTGTATTTAAAGATCCTTATAGCATATGACAGTATTGGCTTCTGTCAAAGCTTAGATGAGGTTACCAACTGGCAAACGGGGAAGACACATGTATGCGTAAGGTGTTTTGCTCAGGTTGATGGGATTACCATCCAGTCTGATGTCTTCAAGAGCCCTACGTACATAATTAAAATCTTTCATTTTGCAGAAAGTGTCTTCGTGGATCTCTTGAATGTTGTTGTTCTAAAAAAAAAAAAAAAGCTATCAGAATACTTGCTTGAAAGCAATTTTTTACTCTTTGAAGAACAATTTATGGATGTATTTTCAGTGCCTACAAAGATACTTGTTTGAAGCCAAGGGAACAGATCATGGCTACAAGTCATCAACAGAGAAATGTCCCAAGTAGGGGAAAATGTCTTGGCCAGTGCAAAGCTTCAAAACTGAGTAACTCAAACCATGTAACAGATACAGGCTTTGCAGGAGGGGCCTGGTAGAAATATAGAGCATTTTCATTTCCAGGATCATATTGAAGAGCTTTATTAATGCAAATTGGAACCAGCATAGGCCAGTCCAATAATCATAGAACTATAATTACTATCCTGACAGCTTGATACGCGTCAACCTGCAAACGCACAAATCTGCAATTTGATCTTTGACAAATTTCTTTCCCCCAGGCCCTCTCACATTAGCTTAACCCACATCTGTATATATACAGGGAAAATTGAATGCTTTAGGTTTTATTCCTTTGATGTAAATTCCACTAATATACCTTATCTTCACTGAGCTTTTGTTCTTGAAGTAACTATTTTCAACAATGAATTGCTAGAATACAATATTATCAGAAATTGAGAATAAAAGGGTCATCTCCTAAAATCAGGGCTGTCTGAAAATTCTTCCCTTCTCCATCCTTTGCTAGTCAGAAATTGGTGTGGAAAAAGTCTGGCTCACAAGCTTTGGCCTGTAGCACATAGCACTGAATATTTAATTTGGGCAGGTGAAAAAAATAGTCAGCTAGCAGGCAGAATATTTCTATAGATGTATTTATTGAAAGATAGAAGTCAAAATATGTATGGTACAGCAGGACATTTATTCAAAGTTTTTTTGCTGTATTATGTAATAAACAAAAACATCTTCTGATAATCAAAACTGGGCATTGGTACAAGAGGAGATAAAGGGAAAGAAGCAGAGATGGAAAAGGTTAAAAGGAAGAAGTCAGAAACAAAGGTATAGCTAAAAGCAAATACAAAAAATAGTAATACAGAAAGATGATGGATGGGAGATTCCAACACAGTAAAATGGAAAAGTTTGGCTGAAAAAATGTTAGCAAATGGGAATTACATGTATTAAGAGAATCAAATGCACTGGTAAAGATACAACCAATATGTAAAGTAACTTTCTTTTGGGTATCTAAAAGCATTCCCGTTGGAAGATTTGTATGAGCAGTGTGAGGGATTTCTGTCTTGGAAGTCTCTTAGACTAATGTTGCTCTTGACAGCTGTGAACATAACTTTAATCTGTACTAACAATAAATTTAGAATTTTATGTTTGAAAAATATTATATTACAAATTCTAATAATTAATGCTTAGCTGAGCTAATTTTTACATCTTTCAAATACTGCATTCGCTAGTTAACTGTATATTTCTAATAGTTTGTTTAGTTAAGTAAGTACACTTTTGGATAAACAGAAGAAACAAAACAAGACCGTAGTTACCCTTTCCAGTTTTACTTACTATTTGAACATGATATATAGAGCCATTGCTTTTGTAGCTTACCTGAAGATGAAGAGCTTGGAGGCTTTCAGGGAGTGGCAATGGAATGCGATCCAGGTTATTGTCAGTGATGTAAAGATGCTGCAGTTCATGCAGATCCTAGAAGATGAAGGAAAAAGGCAGGGGAAAATGAAAGACATTTTTGAAAATCTCTAGCAATTAAGTTTGAAATCTATCACTGCAATGAGCACCGCTGGATACTAACACATTTTGTTTCAGCATGATACAGTTGACAAGGCAGAAATTCAAAGACAGTCATGAACTTTTGTTTGCATAGGCTGAGAAATGTTACTGTTAAAGATTAGGTATTTGCATTAAAATAAAGGAAAAAAAAAATTGAAATGTCTGGAGACTTAATAATTAGAGATGTAATTTCAATTATGTTGTTCTAAAGTGAAAATACTGCCTTACCCGGTTATTATGCAGGAAGGCTTCCTATTCTGTGCTTTCTTGCTTTTGTGACAAGCTTACTCAATTTTGCAGAAGTGTATTGGTGTTGAACCAAATTATAACTGCATAAGAAATGCCTGAGCTAAAAATAAATTTCTCATTTCTTTTGAAAAAGTAAATAATTTTCTCCCTTGACTTAGTGGAAGAAGCAGCTTCATCTGGTAATTATAACAATTGTAATATATAAACTTGGCTAGGTCAATAAGGTTCAGTAGAATAATTTCATTTTGCCCCCTTTTTACACACACAAGTTATCATGGTACCTAACTACTTCTTTGAGTGTAGTGTCCTAGCTTAATTCTACTAACAGAACTCTGAGACATCAGGGTGAAGGTTCTTGGCAAATATGGAAGATAAAGGCTGAGACTCCTTCATGGCTAAAATCAGGAGAGTGCAGAAGGGTGCTAGGCTAGAGTCTCAATTTGGGGGACTGATTTTTGCCCATCATTCCTATTCCCAACACCTGCCTTATGTTGGGCTAGAAGAAAATATCTGATTCAGTAACTGCTGTTGGTTGCTTCATTAAGAAGCTGTCTTTCAAAGGAGGAATTCAGAGATGGCTGGTTAAAACTACCTTATTAGATGCAACTGAATAGTGCATATGAGCCAGGTCTAACATATGAAGCTAGCCTATATTCTATAATTACTTCAGATTTCACATGCAATTAGGAGCAGTACATGGTTGCTTCTCCCCACCAAAATTCTTGAGGAAAGACAATCACTCAGAGGTTCCAATTTCCCTGCTTTTCAAGGTGGAAAGAAAGTATATACATTTAATGAATACTCTAGCAAGTTCCCCTGTAGATACGTGGTGGAGTAAGTTTGAAGCAGGGGCATCCGTAGCTTTGCCCTTCCCTCTTCCCTACTTGTAAGGGAACATCAAGCAGCTTTCTGGAGTCTTGCTAGTTATGTGGGTGGTTGGTTCATAGATACAAACATAGTGTGCCATCACATGTCTTGTGTGGATCTTTGTAAAGAAGAATAAAAAGGGTTTTCATGTCCAGCTGATAGTGCTCATGCATCTTGCTCAATCTTTATAGATTGCCCAGCAGCCAGCACAGTCATGATGCCTATAATCTTAACAGTTTTACTACTGTAGAGGGACACTTAGGCAGCTCTTCTGACTACATCTTTTGGAGAGAGGAAGAAAAGATTTTCCCATCAAACCCAGACTTACTTTAAATGCCTCATTACGTATTCCCTTACGACCAAGCCTGTTCTTACTAACATCAATGAATGTTAAGGTAGATGGTAGCTCAGGGAGTTGCCTTATCCTATTGTCACGGAGCACCAGCTCCTCAAGTTGGGGCAATCTCCGGAAGGCATCTTCATGGATCTCTGATATAAAGTTTGCAGTCAAATCAATCCTCTTTAAATTGTCTGGCAGAGAAATAAGATACAACAAGCATGTAAGAATTTATTTCCTGAAAGCTTTAAAATAGAAAAAGGCAAATGGGTTATTTAAATTACAGGTGAAGTGTCTTGAATCAGATCCATTCCTGGCCTACTATGTGACAGCTCTCTCTGTATATAATGCAATAATCTGTATTTGAATAGTTCTCCTAAGGAAGGGGGCCAACATCTCCTTCTCATCCTGTTTAGAATTGTCTGTGTCATTCTTCATACGTCTTTCAGTGGAGGATTTTAAAGTTAATATTTTAAAAATTTCTGTGTGTTCTGGGACTCTTTTAAATGGTTATCTTTTGGAAAAATACATTTAAAGGAACATAAACATATTCTCTACCATCTTGTTCCACATGTTTCTTTATTTTCAACATTTTCTTATATGTAAGAAATTTGATATATTGACTTTTTTCTGAAATACACTCAAATACTTTTTCCAATCAAAAAAAGAAAATGAAACTTATTTTTGACAAAAGAGAACAAGGTCTAAATATCAGTGCATTAATATGCGTTAATTTTAAATGCATTATTCTGTAGCTTACTTCTGTTTTCCACCCACAATGTTTTTCATCGTTATTTTATTTAATTCTATTTTATTATTTTATTCTTATGCTAGCAGTATATTTTGGCCTAAATAAAGTTTCTCTCTTCTTAGTATTCATTCCCCTTGGTTTTTTTATATACCAGTTGTGTTCCTTCCCAACCTTCATCTTGGTTTGAACAAGCCAAAACCTTATAGTTTTCTTTCATAAAAGGATCTTTGCATTCCCCTGAATTATTGTAGTAACCTTTTTTGTCACTGATTCCACACTTCTCATCATAAAATCAATAAGCATTAGTTACACAAAGTTAGGTCTAAAACAAAAAACAAAGAATGTGGCTTGATATTCAGGCTGGTGAGTGTATAGCAGTCCCTATCCCTAAACAGGATAGGATTAATACTTCCTGAAAAATCAGGTATCTTTAAGAATCTCAAGTGGCAAATGTGAAAATATAAGCTCCCTAAATCACCAGTTTTGTCCAGTTTTAGGCCACAAATAGTTTTGGATTAGCAGTTTTCATTTAATGAAGATTTTCCTAGATAATTCTGGAGTAAACCAATGAACATATACTTTAAATATAAAATTTAAATGTAAAATTTAAAGGTAAAATTCCTTTCACACAGATGCTTTGCAAATATTTGAAAGTATGTCTACCTGAGAACTTGTCTTGTTTAGGAAAACAGTACTTTCTAATATGCTACAAATATTCCATGAGGTTTGGGTATTTTTCTACCTTTCTAAAGCTGATTACAAGTAACAGCAAAAAGATAGATGAACGTTGTTATTTCTAATAATTCAAAAATTTGATGGACAGTCTGCACTTGAAGTATTGACCTTTACGTTCAAAAGTAGCAAACCAGTTTTCCATATGTGCATTTATGTGTATAATCCTACTATCATCAAACATTACATAAAATGAATCACTGTGTCTTAGATTAGTATGAGCAAGAAATAATAGAAATTAAAGCTAATTGCAACAATACTACTATCCATACTTAAGTTAGCAAAGTCATTTCTGTTGATTTTCCTGATTCTGTTATAGCGTGAGTAGAAATACATGGTTTCCTTAGGCAACGGTGGAACAGCATCAAGCTCACGATCATCACAGTAGACTGTGGTCCCTAGGCATGTACACAAAAGGCAAGTGGGAAGACCTGTCAAAGAATTTAAAAGAAAACAGCTTGTTACAAAAAAAAATGTACAAAAATGATATGTAAATTACTACAATGAAATGCTCACCTAAGCACATAACAATAACATTTTGTCAGTGATAAAATTCACTCCCATTCTGATTTGATCACCACATGATATAATCGCAACAATAAAGTGATTAAATTCTACTTAAAACTATTTTTTTCTGCCTATGCCTATTAGAAGGTCATTTAACTTACTTTTCTGATACATTGTTTCTCAGACTATAACAGTAGAATATTAGGTGACAGCAGCCAACCAAAGACCAATTTCTCCCTAAGCTGGCAAGTGTGCACTTCCTTGTAGATGGAGAAATAACAGCTGATGACTGGAACTTGTTATGATTTCCCAAGTTTGGTTCTGTAAATAGGACTTCTGAATAATTTTTAATTAAATTAATATTTTCCTACCAAGCTATGGAGAACCTCAATTTCTTTTGCATGTTGTTTAATTACATTTTCTGATTCAGAAATTCAGCATCATGAAAAATTTCTCTGTCAGTCTGAGCTAAGGTAACTTGAAGACCATGTAAAAAAAACATTTGGTTAGCACCAGAAGTTCATGAAAACGAGAAATCACGTTGTTTCATCTCAGTCATAAAACTGCATGAATACAGTGAATTCAGAAGTTTCTTTTGATGATACTGTTCAAATTTGGTGAGAATTATGACACTGAGTGGTTTGTCTGGATGTAATTTTCAGTAGGAAAAATGGTTAGTTGCTATGTGCGTTGAATTTTTGATACATCTTTTCTTTGATTATGGGTATAAATCAGCATATCTGTTTCTCAGCTTTTACTCCCATAGAAATACTTTTCTGTTTCATGTCTTCCTCCTCCTTGTAGCAGATGGCTGGTTGTTTGTTCTGGTTACTTTATAAAATAGTAACATAATGAATGAGTATTAAAATGTTTTTCTTGCAGATGAGTCTTTTCTCCAGATAAGTTGTAGCTACATGGAAGATTTGCTTTCTGAATCTGTGAATTACCAACAGGCAGCAGTAACTAACTGAAGGGCAGGCTATATACGTGGTGCCTTTTCAGGCAAGATTAAAGAATCAGTGACCAGAGTACTCTTTTATTTGAGAATCTCTACTTGGGCATCCAGGAATAACATATTTGGAGACATGAGACTCTTTTTATACTTTCCCTGACTTCCTCCACAGGACATTTTAAACTACCTACAGGGAACAAGCCTGACACAGGGAAAAAATAAACTGTCACACTTTGAACCATTCCAGCAAATCTAGGCCTAAATGAATGTAGAGTTCAGGATGGGTGACATTTTTTCAAAATAATGCAACGTATTACAGGAAGAGAGTTTCTCCTTCTGTCCTGTTTTTGATCTTGTAGGAGTGGTATCTGTCACCTATGGTTGGTGTAGACTGAAAAAGGACAGAAGTATGGGAAGGATTCAAAAATATATCAACAAGACAAATGAACTTGGCTTGATGATCCTGAGTCTTGTAGTCTTCTATCCAGTACCAAGCCAAGAACAGCAGCAACATCTGACAGGAAAATATGTTGCTGAAAAAAATAAAGACACCAAAAAAAAATCCAATTTGATATGTTACAGCCTTGAGCCTCCCATGCATATCTTTAGTTGATGCACTAGTTGATTTGCATTCAGTGCTCAAAAATGTCGACAGATACAGAATTCATAATATGTACTATTTACATGAAATGTTTTGTAACATCCTGCAGCTTTCAAAATTGAAGGAAATCATGTGTTTCTTTCAGAACTCTCCTGGGAAATTCTAATTTCCATTTTTATTCGTTTTGACATCAGTGTATTTTTTTTGCCTGGTCAAGGCTCAGTAGTAATATGTATAAAAACAAGACTAGGAATGATTAATTTCTCTTCACTGAACACACAATTTTGGAAGTATGAACTCCTTTTTTTTTTCATTTCATTTGTCTTCTATGGCATTCAGTTATAGTGTTATGCATAGTAAAAAATAGGCTTTTCCTGTTGTTGTATGTTGATCACCATACAACACAAAGACCCACCACAGCAGTGGATAACTCTAGTGAGCTTCAACTACAAGAGTTTAGAGTAGCTGTTAACAAATACCAATTATTAGCATCACAATGTTTGTGTGGGAGAGGGACAGATTGTGTTTTACAATTTTAATTCCCCTACGAGATGTAGAAAGTTCTTATTTCACTATAGCTAGTCAGAAGAACAGCAAATCAGCTTCACTGAATTTTTAGAAAATTTCTAAATAGTTCCCTTTCCTTAAGTTTCATAGTTTCTAGTTTTCACAGCCAAAAATTGTTCAACATTTTAATGATATTTTGTATGAACACATTTATAAAAATAATGTAACAAATCATTATAAAATAAAGATAGTTGGTAATTACATTGAAATCTAAGTCAATAAAAAAGTACTGGTATCATTTGCCAATGATTAGCAAATTTTCCTAATGTTGTAAGTGTTTAAGTGTTAATAAAATTCTATGTGAAAATCTTCATTGGCACACAGTCAGCTTCATAGTGAAAGTGTGGAAACATTTGGACTAGTCACCTATCTGATTTCAGAGCATTCAAGATAGGCATGTTATACCTCTCTACAGTAGAAGGTACAGAAATTATATACCTCATCTTCAGTAAGAGAGGTAGACATTCATAAGCAAGCAAAGTGGGCTCACTCAAAAGCAAAGGTACACACGCAAAACTCATTTCTCTTTCCTACTAACCGTCTTGAGTTTGGGGTCCAAGAACCCCAGACCCCTGTGCTGAAGACCCATCAATTAATTTTGGTGTTGATGCTTCCTCCTCAGGTTCTTCTGTCAATGGTGCAGAAGAATAACTCTCTTGAATTATAGAAGGTAATGCTGTCCCAATCTCTGTCTAGGGAAAATTAAGAGGGAACAGGAAATGTTACTCTTTACTTCCACCCACAGCTGTTTCTCTTCCAGTTATTCATATTCTCCCACTAGAGGTCATATATGTTCTGAGGTTTAATGCTTGAGCTGCATTTTATCCAGCAGCTATAATGAATTTTGATGATGTGTAAACAATTCATGAAACTCCAACATGCTTATTCACTTTTTATCTCAGTGTTTTAAATGTTTTGTTGTATGCACACATGCATGCATACTGCGTCTACTTCATTAGCGAGAATATGTACTAACAAAATGCTTTTTCCACATTTATTGAAAGTTAAATTAGATAAAAATTGATATATTCTGTGTGACAAATTAAAATTTGCTGTGAAGCATCAAAAAGATGCAAGGCTTTTGACCATAACATTGTAAATTGTACCAGCATAAATCCAAACCCAATGTAGCTGTGCAGGCCTCGTTTTAAGAACACTAACATGCTTTAAAAATCTTATTATCTAAGGATTCTGAAGTCTAAGTTCACATACTTCTTGTGAATATGTTGGCAGTGTTTTTGTCTCCTTTGTTTCTGAATCTGAATAGCAGAAGACTCTGGTTAGCTTAATTAATCAGTGGCTGCATTATGTAGTATGAAAAATTACAAATACTAATAAAAAATATTAGATAAAATCTTGATTTAGAAAAATCCTATAAAATTTGGCAGATCCTTTCATGGAACTAGAAACTTTATTTTTTTTTCTCCATTCAACATAAGTAGTCAAACTAGTGAATTTTATTGTGTTAACTCTAATTCTAAAGATACATTCTGTTGATTTTACTGTACGACAACTTCAGGATAAAAATGAAGATGCAATTTTCATGCATCATGTCACCCCTCATAAAAAGAGTATTGCAGACTTGCCAGGCTCGTTGCAGAGGGTCTACGTTTGTAAAGACGCAGAGTGGTTTACTGTAATCACCTAGACACTGAGCATCCACTCTAGTTGTGTGACCTTTGCAAGTTACTTTACCACTGATTTCCCCATGTGTAATAATATTTTTGACCACCCCAGGATCTCCTTTGAAAATGCACTTTTTTTTTTTAAAATCCCCAACAATGAATTAGTGTCCTTATAGGGCTTTGCACATCTGAGGTACTGTTTAAAAGTTAGGTCGTACACCCACCCTTGTGGGTGCTGTACCCCTGTGCTGCAGTTAAGACTCCTTAGCCTATATCTAAGGCATGATCAAAAGCAGGAATTTTGTCACAGTATCTTTATCCCAAGTGCAAAGGCACAGAAGCCTAAAACTATGCTTTAGTAAAGATTTTCCTTCACTGCAGCCTTCTAGCACAACACCACCATAAAACTATTGAAGTTTTTCATCTGACCAAACATCTCCTGTTTTGAGATCAGCCCCCATCTACTGCTGACTTTGTTGTCCCCATGGAGGACCGGTTGTTGAAATCACTCACACTAGCACTCATAAATTCTAGTTGTAAAAGACAGGTAAAAGTAGATTGCATCCAGACTGGACAAGTCATTAGGATTTTTTAAATTAGGCTTTCTATGTAGACCATACAAGTTAAAGGAACTAACATACCTCAGATCTAGGTCCCAAGCTTGAGCAAAACTTTGGCTATATTCTAATCTCTGTTTGAATCTCTTGGCTTAACCGTATAATATTCAGCAAATAGAGTTATTTTTGTCTTATTATTCCTGGATAGGGTAGATTTTAAATATATTTATGTGAAATACATATATACATTCATGTGTGGATATATATTTACCACAAATTTGTAAGAAAACACTTCACACTTCAAAATAGACTCTCCGGATCTTGCAGCGTAGCTATATATCATTACTAGCAGTATTAAATATTATGATCCTGGACTGCCTGAGAACATCTAAATAATAATCTAAAACCCACTTTTTGCACAGAAATAATTTGCTTTAAGTTATATAGTGGCCACAGGTTCAAATATTTCGCACAGAAGACAGAGAATATGGAATCAGTGAAAAACCGCGAAGGACTCTGAACCTCACAGACTCAGATTTTGACTGAGCACAATTCAGGTTCTCTGTATATTCTTTAGTTGTATTCCAATAAGCCATAGATAGTATTACTAAGTAGGGTTTATGGATAAAAATGCCCTGATACAATTACTAGGATCATAACTTTGCAAAACGCATGGTGATCAAGTGAGCAGAATGAACTTCAGCTGAACTATGACTAACCTGTTGGTGTAAGTAAGAGTAAGGATGTACCTTGTTGCTTTGTGCAGACAAATATACAATGTTCCCATCTGCAGCACTGACAGTAAGACAGCTTAACCAGGAATGGAGTTGGGGACAAATCAAAAGAAGACTTTGGGAACAAAGGAAATGGGACAGATGTTCTCTGAATGGAGGAAGCCTAGAGGGAGAGATGCATTCCAGACTTTTATTGACCTAGGGTAGTACTGCACTAAAGTGCTTGCACATGCGTTCTTCACCAGTTTTGTGGGCATCAGATAAGAGTCCCTCTCCTGAACTTTGGAACAAAATCCAGAGATTTTGAGACCTGTTAACAGCTTTCTATGCAACTTTTGTGGCAATTTTACTGAAAATAATATTCTGGAGAAGAACATTTTCAAGATACAGTTTATAAATAGGCTTCAGACCTAAGACAATGTTCCTTTCAGTTGTCATTGGATTTGGGTCATCTACACTGACTGCCACTTCTCTGAATATTTGAGGGCATACTCAACGGAACTTACTAGCTTGAGATTTGTTATTTGTTTTATGCTTTCTCAGGTGTTCTTAGTTGATTAATCACTGTAGCTGTCGGGTACCAAAGCAGAGGTATTAACTTCTAGTAAGTCTGTTTCTAGACTGTTATCTCTCTCTCTTTTATTACAGGATATTATCTAGTTTTAGAGATGCACAGTTGAAAGCCTCCTTATAGTTTCCTTTCCAATGTGCTAAATCTGCGTTCTAGAGAAACTGTTCCAAGCAGTTAGCATCAATATCCATTCAGTCTTCTTCACCGGCTGTGACTGTCACAAAAAATACCAATTATTACAGTGAATGTAATGGTGTTGCCATTTTTACATTGGTAACAGGGTAGGAGTTCACTGATACATGTGTATTACATATCAGACCCAGAGCATGAGTGGTATTTGCTTGCTGTACATAGGTTGGACTTGAACCAGTAACCTAAAGGTAAAAGTCTGTTTCCCATTATCAGTCATCTGATCCATGCAGCTTTCTATCTTTTACATATTTGATAAATCACGCAAGATTGTAACAAGACAAAGATGTTTCTTGGACTATACACTGTACAGAATGATCCTTCATCTTCCAGATGTTTGTTTATTTTTGGCAACATGTGCTTTACTAAAAAATTGAAACAGAAATGATTCTATATCACTAAATGGTATTATTCTCCATAGGTTTTTTGGGGGTTTGGGGGTGGGGTTGTATTTCCTTTGCTACTCTAAGTAATATTCTTTATAAAAAATCACAAAGCAGGAAGAATATTGTAGAGAAAAAGAATAAAGCATGTTTCTCTTTGCCAACAGTTGCAAGTCTTCAAATCATAGTCAGCCTTCCAAGCTAGATTTAATACATGGCATAAGAAAACACTGAAAGGGAATCACATCACCTACCTTTAGCTATTAACTATGTGGTTAATAGTTACCTTACTCTGTCTTTGGAATCAGTCAAGAGATTTAGAGAATACCAGTGCAGAATATTAGCCACAGAGCATGCTATAAGCAGAGTAATATCTTTCCTAAGATTGCATGAAGTATCTGTTTTTTCCCCCTCCTGTATTTATCCAACGTGGCTAAATTTACAAATGAAACTGCTTAATGTGGATGGCCAATTTAGAGGCACTTTCAAACCAGGAAGCTACAAAAGTCAAGAGCACAGAAATCCGAACATATCAATAAACAATAAAATACAATTGGTAAAAGTCAACTCCTAACTTCAGTCATCCATAGGCTAGGCACCTAGTCTATGCTAGTGTCCTTTCACAGTCAGCAGAGAATGAGACAAAATTTCTGAAAAGCAGCTCCAGCCACTGACCACAGATACTTCTTTTAGGATGGGTTCTTTAGGTAACTATCTCTCACCATTGGCTGAAAAGGAGGCAAGACAAATGAAAAGGTTTTTAAGATTAGAAACAGCTCAGGAGGCTGAGCTGTGAAAAAAAAGTAAGATGAAAGAGTATCTGTGGGCTAGGAGTCAGTAGGGGTGGAACAGAATAGAAATGTAGATAGGAGTAGCCTATATGAGGATTATGAACCCACACAATCTATGCAAAGTAATAAAATACAGAAAATAAATAGATTTAAAGAGGTAAACAGGAAGTCTGGAAGCTATCAGTTGCCACATTTTACTTCTGAGGTGGTGTAATTCCAGTGGCAGATGTTCTGTCTATTGTTTTATGTCTACATCTTTTAGGATCAAAGTTGATATATTACACGTAATAAATTTAAATCCACAGGAGAATCTGAAGTGTGTCCTGTTTCAGTGCTTCTTTTACTGCAAAAAATATACTTAAAAACACATCAAAAGTTCAGAAGTTAAAGAGAAACATTATAAACTTGAAGGGACAGTTGTACCACACACTGACCGATCAAAAGGAACTAGTTTCCCCCACAGCTGTTCTGAAACTACCAAAGGCTTACAAGAAAATGTCTAATTATGGTAGAGGTTTTTGGTTTGTTTTCCTTTCCAAAAGTGGCTCATACTTGTTTCTTCTTGAATTTTGCATTTAAGGTCTTCTTTTCTCCTATTGTTCTATCTTAAAAATAAATATATCTGTGAGCCATTGCATGTTAATGCAATAACTACTTAGATTGCAAAGTCTGCAGCTCAGATAAATTGTCATTTTCTTGTACAGAGCTACATAAATAAGTTGTGTGGAGAAATTAGTGTAATAAAACTCAGGGAGATCTTGGGGAAGGTGATATTTGTTTACAAATTTTCTAAGTAAAGTGATTTTACATACTCACACTCATTCTCTCATATTTTAATCAGTTGCACTTTTACACCCACATACTCCCACATACCTAAATGTGTATGCCCAAGTGGTCTGGCCAGGATCACCTGTGTTCAGCACAGAAGACAAGGGGCAGAAGCTACTGAGTCCTTTTAGTGCCTCTGGGGTTCTTCTTGACAAGCATTGAAAATTAACCTTTGGACAGGTTTTTATCTCCTTTAAGATTCACCAGTTGTTATGGGGCAGTCTTTTTCCTCAGTCTTGGATACTCCAGCATCCATGAATCTTACACCAGGTTGCTGCCCATTGCCTTCTTTTCCTCATTGGGAATGTGATTTCATGATGACTAACATGGAAAGGAATGGTATATATTGTATGCTACAATCTTATTTCCTGTCTGCTGATGGTAGGATGAAGGGTCTTCACAGAGAAGTCATCCGTGCTGCGACGTTATCAGGGTGCATATTTTGACATAAACAACACATTCCTCAGTCTTGCTGCTGGCAACAGTGTTCTGGAAGTGGTGCAGTCGGGTACAGTGTCCTTCGTTATCAATGCAGGCCATTCTTTTAACCCTGTAAGCCTTCTAATTTTTTTAAGTTATTTTGTTGTTTCTGCTGGGTCTTACACACACATACACGCATAAATTTCCATTCATACTTCAGTCAGACCAACCTTAATATTTAAGTTACAGAGCTCTAGAGTTGTAACCCAGGTCTCTAGAAATTAATGTCTGTGGCTTCTGCCTTGGAAAATATAGGTAGACTCTGAGGTTCTTATAATTAGTCTTAGAAAGAGAAGTAGTTGTTTTAGCACCTTGACCACAGAATATCCTAAAGCTTCTTGTCTCAAAAGCAAGTGTATCTATGTCATGTATGATTTTAGCTGTGTAAAAACATTTATGCTGTGCAGCATTGCTACAGAGATTTTACTTACTAATTCTGTTGTCTGAGAATGAAGAAAGTCCATATAAATGGAGCTAATCTTGATTTCCATGAGTACCAATGAAGTCAAAGTCTCATTCCAGCACTGTATTTGAAATTACAGATTTTATTTCTAACATTCTGCTTTGAGGGCTATATAATATCTAAGTTAGCCTGCAGCAGATGCTTTTCTTTGGAACAGTGCTGAAGTTTTGTGAGACATAAAATTTCAAAGAGAAATATGCCAGTTTTAGACATGAGGGATCTTTGCACTATTATAAAGCACAAAAGGACTGAAAACCAGTCTCAGCTATTTAATAAAGATTTCCACAGGCGCTCCTGCTGATCCAAGCCACAAAGTAGCCATACGCAGCCAGACAAAGAAAGTTGGAGATCACTCAGATGAGCAGAGTATCTACCAGAAACTTTGTCAACCCTCAGACCTGTGGTAAGGAGCTGCCTCAGTTGGACTTCCAGAGCTTACTGTAAAGGAGGGTTCAGGGTCTCAAGTGTATTTCCTCATGCAGTCCAGGCAGACCGGGCCCTGCTGGAGCTGAACATGTTTTTGCCCAGTTCACCAGCTTGGCTTTTCCTAAAGGCACTGGTTGCTTTGAATCCGAACTACAACCACACAGTGTTAGAAACATGATCAAAAAGGACCAGATTCACTCCACTTAACGTCAGACATTGAATTTAAGTGTCTTATTTAGTAGCTTAGTCTCTACACTCCTGGTGCAGACAGTGGAGGAAGAATCACTTCCTGAGAGTAGTTCAGCACACATATGTTGTGAATCAACTTCCTGAGGTGCCTGTTGTCTTCCTTTGGCTGTAAAGGAGACCATATAGAGGCAATCATATTCTTTACAACACATCAAGGCCAAAGTCTGGTGTCAGATCTGCTCTTCCTCTCATTTCTACAGCTTATAGTGCCAAGACATTTAATCTGATTTGATCCAGTCCAGTACATGCATGTAGTCTGCAGTGATACAGATGTAGTGCTCACAAGTTTCTATATCTCCAGAACTAGAGAAGTTTCTAATAGTTTAGGTTTGTCTTCACAGTGTGGACTGTTATGCTATATACAAATGTCCTGTCAGTGTAAGATCAGTTAACATTTAGTGACAGGTCCAGGACACGAGTATGGTGCAAGGAAGAAAGTGCTGAGGACAGGGGCACGGGTGTGATACATTTCCTGCCACTGGGAGGGACATTCTGCATCATAACAATAGGCATTGCTACACAACTCTAAAAATAAGGAACATCAATATCAAAAAAAGAATAATAAAGAGAGAACATTTTTTTTCTGCACATTGATTTTTTGACTATGTGGTCTGAACTCTATGTCCAGGACTGATAGCTGCAGCTATTTTATCCACAGCTACTCTTTCCCCTTCTATTAATAAGAGCTAAGTCAGGAGTGAAAGTTGAAAAGCAGAAATTGGAAGCTGGTTCAAGCTTAGATTTCCTGTAAAGAAAGCCAGAGCCAAAACTACTCTTGAGAAATAAAATTCAAAGTAAAATTTTCAATCCCCAGATTTCTGTGCTGTCACAATAGGGATTGTGCTGCTATGAAATATATACAATTACTGCAGCACCATTTGTATACTATCTTTTTCTTTAAACAAAACAAAACAAAAAAGGTACAAGTCATTAAAAACAATAACTATGCTGATACTAGTGGGCAGTCCACCAAGTCTTTAAGCATCTAACAAGATACTAGGTTGCATTGAGGAATGTAGGGAAAGAAATTCTGTGATGTTTTACTTAGCTAACTCAAGTTCCTGATACATATTTTGCAGCTAAGGATTTAGGCAGAAATTTCTTTAGGGGTCTACAATCGTGCATATTCCAAGGAGTTTATTGAGCTATTTGTCTCACACTTAAGGCTATTTGTGTAGGGAATGAGGCATTCCTGCACCTAAGTAATTCAAAGAACCCATCTGCTAAATTTGCACACCTTTTTTACTCCATTTTAGTTCAGATGAAAACAAAGGTGCTGGTTCTCCATTCATCCAAGAAGCAAGAAGGCTGAGATATAAGTTGCTAGCCTGAGGAGGCTGGCACCCCAAAAACCTCTGTTCCAGAAGACATCCTAACCGCCAAATGGGGGCCAGAGGCAAGTTTGGATGAGATGTTGAAACAAAGGCAGAATACATCCAAAGAGGCAAAACTCATGGCAAGAGAAGTAGAACAAGCCAAAGGAAACATGATTATGTAGCCTAATATGAAAGGAACTGAGACCTGGGACCTTTTCAAAGCATTATTAATGTTCCATGCATTAGACAATCACTAAACATGAACAAAGATAGAAATGAGTCAGACCAGACTCAGAGCAGAATCACAACTCCTCCCCCCTCTGAGCTGTGTACCAAACCACATTCTGGATTCTGTTTTGATTGGTTCTAAAATTATTCTTATCTTAAATGGTTTTTAAATGAGATAGAAATGCACATGTTATTTAGCTTAACAGTGTTCAGAAAAAATATATAGCCATGGGTACAATTTAGAAATTTGGGGTAATTTTCTAAAATATCTGTATCCTTGTTTCATACCCCATGTCCGTAGGGATGATGCACATTACTTCTTTCTGGAAGAAGCCACAAAACTGGAAGTCTGGGGGAAAAATAGTTTAAGTGACTAGGGAAATTGAAGTAGCAAGCACCTACTGTAAAAGGTCTATGTAATTTTACTGTGGAGTTTCAGCTGTCACCTCTTTCACAGGAATTTCAAACATTGTGATAGTTACTCTTAAGCAATGAGCCCTAGCTGGACCAATTTAGGTGTTTTCAGACGGGGACAACTACTTCACGAATCTTACCCAGTCTGAGGCAAGAAGGAGGATGTAGTTACACTGTTCAGCTAAGGTAGTGGTAACTAATGGCACACCCAGTATCAGAGTTTTAGGTGCTTAAGAATGTCTTAGCCAGTACACGTAGTCTTTATAACATTTCAGGTAGCTAAGTGGGTGAGACGAGCTCTTCTTGGATTGTTGTACTAGAATTTAGGGACTAACATGCTATTTCAAATCATTCCTTTTTGTCTTGTGATATTTCTGCTACTTGCTTTTCTATATGACAAAATTGAAACATCACTCAGGTATTTCATGACAACTTTTTATTCCATGGAAATGTTCACCTTTTGTGAAGACATCTGCACAGAATCATATGGAATCAGTTATAAACAGCTAAGTGAATGTAAGAGCTGTAGTCAAAGCCTTTCTGAAAAAGTAGAAAACTTCCTATTTGGAGATAAAGCTTCACATGGTAAATTTAATTCTTTTATCAACTATGTAGTTATCTGACTTTTACATTACTTGTACCAATTCATAAGTTTTTTAAAAGTGTATACGACATGTTCTGAAAAGTCATTGCATATCCACCTTGAAGTCTTATTTAATCAGATACCTGCCACAAAGATAGAAACAGCAGTGTAAGCCTACGTGTAAGCCTTCAGTGTGCACATACATGTAAATCAATGCGTGTTTACGACCCAAGTTCTGAGCTTTGTGCAGGCACCTGAATATCCTTTTATCAGTTTGATTCAAATTCAACAAGCTAATGCAGGATCAAATATTAGACTTTCACAGTGTTTGTTTCTGATTATTTTGTGGATTGTGCTTTCCAGCTCACCTCTTCTGTGTACATAGACCTGGACCAACCTGTATTCAACTCCCTTGTCTTGCTGCTTATTCAGTGCTAGGATAGCTCCCTTGCTTCTCAGCCTCCCTGATAGCCTATTTTATTGATGAAAATATTTTTCTGATACCCCTATGTTTTCACTTCTTATTTTTCTAACTTAGCTTTTCCTACCTGAAGGAAAATGGACTGGTTATGTTTAACAGTCACAGTAATCAAAAGTTTGCAACGTGATTTTATTAGACATTAGTAGCTGATGCACATGGGAATCTCTCTCCACAATTTCTTTTTCTCACACGCTATCCAAACAAAGTATTAGTTTCAAGGAGGGAAAAACTCTGAGCCTTCAGTTTCACCAGCGAGGAGCTTACACAAGAATGCCTTTGACAGTCTGGTTTGATTGTATCCATTTTAAAGAAGGATATCTGTCTTTGTATATGTTTGCAGAGCAGTTGGGACAATGAAGACCCAATCTTGACTGGGGCCTCTGGACCCCATCGTGATATAAATATTCATTGAAAGTAATAACGAAACTTACTGTGAAGAAAAGGGGCAATACAGCAGCTCATGTTTATACTGTTTTGACTGTCAGTTTCAGAAGACAAATCCAACACAAAGCTTGTACACTACCTTACAGTGACATTCCTTTACAGTCTATTTCTCCTTTAGGACCTTGGAATTTTTTCCTTGGTAATAGATTTTTCTTTTACATTGCCTTTTTTTACCATTATCTGGGAAAGAGTTGATAATGTTCTCTCTAAAGTCTCTATACACATATTATTTCTGCATGATATTACTTAAGGTTTTTTCAGTAACAATTTCACTTTGGGTGCAAAGCTTTAGCTAGGTCTTCCATGTCTCACTAACCTGGGAACTTGGAAGCCACAGATATTATAGCCCAGATGTGACCCACCTAATACATGACAATGCATAGCTTTGATCAAGGATTCAATACAATTCTTCCAAGTAATGCACAGCTACAAGTATTTTCCCCATGCAAAATCTTTGCATTAAAAAATGTGTTCCACGTACACACATTGAATACAATGAAAATAATGGAAGAAATTAAACAGATCTGCTGATGTTAGCAGGCAATGCTAAATAACCTCTGATTTCCATTGCTAAGTGACTTTTTCCAAACCTTAAAGTTACTCTAAAATCTATGAGAAAAATAGGCAGATTTCAAGTGGAAAAATAAAAACAGCTGTTATCTAGATAAAATGTTCTCAGAAAAATTTTTGCAAGCCAATGAAATGTGTGTGTATATACACGCACACACTTCAGTTTTGGCATACACACTTCATAAGGAAAAATAATTCCAGAGTATGAGAAGTAGAAAAGAAGTCATGAACTTGGACTCAGTGACTTGATTAACTTTATTAAGCTGAAATTTTGGTGCTAAGCCTCAGACAGGTGCCTAGCATCCATCTAAAGTTATTCGAGGAAGATAGGTGTACAGGTTCTGGCTGGGATGGGGTTAACTTTCCCCATAACAGCCCTCATAGTGCTGTACTTTGTATTTGTAGCTAGATCGGTGTTGATAACACACCAGTGTTTTGGCTACTGCTGAGCAGCGCTCTCACAGCATCAAGGCTATCTCTCCAGCCTCCCTCCCCACCCCAAGGCTTGAAGGTTGGGGGTGGGCAAGAGGTTGGGAGGGGGCATAGCTAGGATAACCGACCCAAACTGACCAAAGGGATATTCCATACCATACGGTGTCATGCTCAGCAATAAAAGCTAAGAGAAAGGAGACAGGAGGGTAAGGGAGAGGGGCAGGCTTCGTTATTAAGGCATTTGTCTTCCGAAGCAACTGCAACATGTACTGGGACAAACTTCCCAGGAAGTGTTTGGACATCACTTGCTGATGGGAAGTAGAGAATAAATCTTTTTGCCTTGCTTTTCTTCTGTGCGCAACCTTTGCTTTTCTTCATTAAACCACCTTTACCTCGACTCACGAGTTTTTAATCTTAATTTCTCCCCCTGTCCCTCTGAGGAGGGGGAGTGAGAAGGTGGTTTGTTGGGCACCTGGCAGCCAGCCAAGGTCAACCCACCCCAATAGATATCCCAAGAGAATGATTCATAATTGTCTTGGAGGATGGTCTTAGGATGCAACGCCTAATTTTAGCCAGATAGAATGAGTGTGAGGAATCCCTCCCTAATTACTTCTAGGTTTTTCCTCATTTTGGTGGTTACGCATTAAATGACTGATTACAATACCCAAGGGGTAACATTCTGGAAAGGACGTACTGATATAGGTGCTTTAGTTTAATTCCTTGAGATGCACAGGTGCCTAATTCCCATTGAAATCAACAGGAGCAACACACCTAACGCATCTGAAGTCCTAAAACCAGTCAGTCTCCTGGACCTGCTGCAAATCAGTTGGAGGCACAACCTTGGAAAAGTTTTCATTTCTCCAATGAGTCTAAAAATATTTGAAACAGAATGATTTATATTTGCAGCTAACTGAATTTTAAAATCTTAAATTGAAGACAGCAACAACAGAAAATGCGATTTCATTTTTTCTCCACTATTTCAGAAGGTTAAAGACATGATTCAGAGTTTTCTAAAAGGAAATGCAGGCCTTAAATCAGGCCCTAAAGAGTTACTGTACACAGGCTAGATCTAATGAAGGCCTGCTGTTTGTCTGGGTCCCTGTGGTATTGCTCATCATTTAAGCTATGCATAATAAAAACTAACCTGTGACCTTGCATAAATACTGGGTTTTACACACAGAGACACTTGTGTAGTTCACATCTTTACGATAACAGGATTGTAGGGAGGAAAGTCGTAACCATGATCAAGAAATCAAATGTATTCTGTTTAAAACTTGAGTGACGTCAATAATATTCCATGTCTAAAAGATAACTTGCAAGACTGACATGCATGTCTATAAAAGCTCTTTGATTTCTACAGCACTGACCACTCTGAGCTCTCCTGGGTTTAGGGGAATTGTGAATGCTTAGGTTTCTTTTGGGTGGTACATGGTAAGAGGAATGTAAGCCAAAAAAGATTTTGGCTAAACATCCAGGAAAAAAAGGCTCTCACAGGGAGGTCCATCCATATGCAAAGTAACATTCCTTCCAATTGCTGTGATGTATGATCTTCACTTGATTAATTTTAAGAAGGCTGTCTGAAGAACTCAGTAATGGGAGACAATCCTGCTGTGGAAAATTTTAAGGACAGACAAAAGGAAAAGACTTTTTGGACTCTGCCTATTCCGTGCTTCCCTAAAGAAAGCAACCTGTGATAGGACCTGTTGTATCTTTTCTTGTTGGGTGCAATATTGGTCATCCTGAATTTCCTTTCAGGTAGAAAAGAACCACATGAGCCTTTCCTTGTCTCTATCCTTCACTCAGAAACTTAGAAAGAGGCCACCCCCTGCTTCAGTGTCATAGGACCTCACAGAGAGAGGACAGCACAGGAGAGTCCCACCTACCATTCAATATATTATTAAGAAATCTGTTGTTTGAATGAGAAAATCTCTGTGGTGAGGCATATACAGAATAGCTTCTCCCATTTCTGGGAAGGAAGCCATTTCTATAGGACTGATAAAGGCTTCATTTTTAAGAGCAAAGACAGACAGGAACTGTGACTTATTAGTCAATGTGAAATAGAGAGAGCATAAGTATCCATTGACTAAAAGTGGGGATGACTTTATCAGGGAAGAAAGCTCAAGCGCATGGGTATGTAAAGAGCTTTGACTCTGCATAGCACAGGGAAACAGGCCAAAAGCAAAGTAATCTCTTTAGAGCAAAGTTCTTCTCAGTCTTTCTTAGATGAGAAAATTTATTTCCTCCAAACTGTAAGGTTCTGATCTTAGTGCAAACTTTGAGATTATTTTTATCTCTTCAGTTCTCCAGTTTTAGGATAGATTTATTCTTAAATTGTCTCTGTCCTTTGATTTCAAGGCTGCTATCCAATTCTGATCTCACCTTGATGAAAGACTACTTCCTGTCCCTCCTGCTGCAATCATGAATCACTCAAAGGAACATATTTGCATGAATTATGTACTGTTACGTGAAAATGTATTAAAATATTATGTGTAATAGCGAAAAAACCATAATATTATTTCAATGTTATATTTTTCACTCAACTTGTATTGCACTCAATCCTGAATCATACAGTGCATATATCACCTTCTGGGAAGTTGTGCCGCTGTTTAAGCAGCAGAGCGAGATTAAAATTAACATAGCCTTTTAGTAATGTAGAAAAATACAGCAATGTAGGAGGGGAAGGAGACATTTAAGTCAACAAATTGAGTCCCTTGCTTGTACAGGCAACACATCTTACTATCTCATACTATCAGAATTTCAACAGTTTTTCTTCAGTAATCTTTCTCACTTCCCTGTTTTTCAATTCAAGTGCTTTCCTTTTTCTTTTTTACTTACTTCTGCCCACTTTCCTAACAGAAATAGAAACCACTGGCATTTATAGCCTGAAATACTTGTATTGAACATATCTATTATTATAAGAAATAACCTCAGGAAACAGCATTTTACAACCTCATTTAATGTGGAATGCTGGATGTCCTATCTCAGCTGCCTCCATACCTCATCCAGACAGATAAATCACAAGGACAATCTCCAACAGAATTTGTGGCAATGCAAGGAGACCTGAAGGAAGCATGGTAGCTTTCACCTGCTCTCAAAAATTACCACCAAAAAAAAATATTGGGAAATATTGTAGCCACATTTGCACAGAAAACTGCTGATCAGCCAAAGGCAATAGCAACCACATGAGTAGATTTGTCTGATAAATGTTTTCATGACCAACAAAAACTCATCAGTAGCCACTGCATTTGTGCACTTTGGAAAGATAAAATAAATTAAGTTCTGATTACCTCTAATTGATCAGACTGCTCGTTTTCATCATAGACAAATGGGTGAGGCAGCTCTCCAAGCGGTATATCATAGAACTCAGAATCATAAATTATGGTATCAGTGATAGGCGCAGCTCCAACAGACTCGAAGATAAAAAAACCCAGAAAAATATTTACAAAGGTCTGCATTCTGCTTTCTTTTCTGAAAAAGAAGAAAATGGACAAAATGTGAGTAATCTGGTATTTGCAAGGAATCTATGAAAATTTAATCTCACAAATACAGTACTTATATGTGTGCAACAATGTTTCTGATGGATAACTCATATTTATTCATGATGACTCAATGGTTTACTCTGTTTTGCTTCATGAAGAGTCCCTGGATCTGAGAATTTCTGCAGACTGCTTTGGCCGTACTAACATTTAGATGATTTAGGAAAGACCTATTGAGTTTTATTGGTATAAAAACAAACTGGCCTCAATGAGAAAGTACCTGAAAAGGTGAAAGGAAGATATATATTCATCTTTTTCCCCTTTCATCTAACTTCACCTATTTCCACTGCACCATTAGAAAAGAACTTTTGAGAAACTAGACAAAAGCTAAATTATATTATTTGTGTCTATCACGATAAATACTCTTTTGAAATGTACAACAATATAACTTTGTCTTTCTCCTCCACCATAAAAAAAAAAAAAAAAAAAAAAAGATCAGAAAACATTAGGACCTCTTTCTTTGTTGTGTCTGGATGAGCATAATCAAAACACCTTTCACCCAGTAGTGTTTTGCCAGAATATAATTTTAGTTGGTTGAATGGTGTGGCATATTTGGACCATCACTTCTGCAAAGTTCTGGGGAGCAAAATAAAAAGTAGTCTGTGTCCTCCATAGCCCTGTAAGTGACAGTACTCTGCATTCCTTCATTATTCAATCAACACCATTTTGAAAGTAGTGAGAAATGGTAGCATAGTACAGTCACCTGTTCTCCTTGGAGAATAGAATTGTAAAATGGAATTATCACCCATTTAAAAGTTCCATATTTTAGTAAAATAATACAAAATTCACACTAGGCTTGAATATTAGTGTTTATGTATTCCCTATTCATTCTAAGTGATGTATTCACTATTATCATATAAGATGCCTGACACAAGGCTCTATTCAGCATTCTTTACTTACACCTTGATTTAGCTACAGCTCCCACTAATTTCACCAAAAGCAGACAATGCTAATGAGCAGTGCATAAGTCTAACAAATTGTACTCCTGATGTGATGCTATAATACACACACTTAAATATCTCATTTTTAAACTGTAGCTACTTAAAATAGATTAAGTATAAGAAATGCATTAGACTTTTTTTTGAATGTGTGTGCTGAGCAACAAGCTGAATTTTAGCCTCATGAAAAGAGGTCTTTATGAAGCTGGTTTAGGCATGAGGATATGAAATTCCTCTGGGGATGGTCAGCAATACAAGGCGTTCATTTTTCCCTCATTTGCTTTATTCAAAAAGACTTTTCAGCTGCTGCTGGGAGAAGCTTGAGTCACTTGGGCTTGTCTTTGAGAAGACTTAGTTGAATTGCACCTTTCAGTATTAGCTTCCAATATTACTAAAGGTATTCTGCTTTGCTACAAAAATATGAAATGAAATAAAATAAAATAAAAATGCAACCAATCTCTGAAATAAACTAAAGTGTATTGGAACTTGGTTTTTTTCTGTCTTTATATTTTCTGCTGTCTATTTTTGACAGGACTGGTTTTGGTTTTGGTTTTCTTTTGCATGTCACTTATTCCAAATGATTCAGCTATAAAGGATGTTATCTATTAACCCAAAATGTAATACTAACATACCTGGTGTAATTTTTCTTCTGAATACACAATTCCTAAACAAAAGATTACTCATTATTCAAAATTGTTTTCATTTCATATTGCCTAGAAATAAAAGGTTTTTAAAGGGTATAGGGCTCGATAAATATTTCATTTTGTATATGTATAGACAAACCCAGCAATTATAACCTCTGTGGAAAAAAAAATTATTTACCTATGACCATAGTATCTGCACTAATTTGCAGGGTTTGCATGTCTCTGTACTTCCCTTATGTGTAATATATTGGAACACACTGTAATGATATTGGCATCTGCAGTAGCTGTAAGATCAAATATTTTGATGAAGATTATGTACTCCTCTCACAGGAAGGAACTAAGACATATCCAGGGAAAAATAAATAGCCTCCTCAATCTGCCGCCTTTGAATCAGTATTATGCACAATAAAATAAACCAAATACTATAAAAATATTTCCAGCATTAAAAATCCAATTAACTGTTCTAAGAGAGAAGTACCAAAACTTACCTTTAGCTTCCAATCTCTCAAATGGGATAGAGTTACTCAGAATGCAGAGCCAGTGCTATTAGACCCCGACCAATGGCAGTGGCATTCTGGGGCTGTGGGAGGTGGTACAGCTTCTACCCTCAACTGGAGACCTCAGCCCAGGGAGTTTCTCAGACTTCAAACACCTTTATATTTGATTTTGCTGAATTGAATTTTAGGAAGGTCAAACAAAGGTTTATTGTAAGCAAATGGCATTTATTTCATGTCACAGCTTTTTACACTTTCCCCTCAAATTTCTTACTGCTCCTACCAATATACCAATAACACTCTCAGTTGCACTCTGGAAACAATCTTTGGGGTGTCCTGATAATCTAGAAATGCATATTTTCCAATGTCCAAAATCAAGGCTTAAGCAAACTGGATTACATATGAATATTTTTTCCTATATGTAACATTTCCATTTTGGGGCTCGTTGTATGTGATAATGAATTTCCATCTACTGTGGGTATTATCTGTTATGTATTTAGAGGTACTTTTTTTCCTTTACTTTTCTGTAAGTACTTATGAGTCAATACTCATAGGATCTACTCTTTCCAGTATGTTTTCCTTCTGAAGGGGAAATACCACTTCCTTATAGATATGAACCGCTATAACATGCTGCAAATGATAGGCATAAACTGTAGTATCATGCATTTTATTACACCAGAAATATGTTTTACAATGCTACCAGGAGTCAAGCTATCTCTTTTCCTTATTGATGGTATTTTTTTATTATCACTTCCTACTTAATTCTGTGCTTACTTTTATATTACCAGTATTTTGTACTACATACAACCATTCCTCTGAACTTTTTCATCATTCCTCCAGCTCTTCAATGAATTATACCTCCTAATATTGTCAATGTCCTATATTAACAGTTAGGAAAAGGCAGAACCCATTCCTTATCTATGGAGGAATGTAAGATTCATGTAGAAGATTCCAATGTGCTAAGCAAACCTGATTCCCTTTGTTTTATATAATTTCTACATAAAAATTTTTCCAATAAGAAGACCATCCTAGAAGGCCAAATTTGTATGAGGCACTGAAAGCATGTTAAGAATTTTAAGCCAGTTCTTAGTAATTTGAATGTCCAACATCGAACTTCTAGTGCTAGCCTAGGGAATCCAAGACATTTGGAAGGGTTTGGCAGATAGATAGAAGAGCAACAGATCTGTTAGCGGATAGGTAGAGGGTAGGATATTGTAGGACATACGAAATGGCATTAGGTATCGTGTGCTGGTTTTGGCAATTAAGTCAAGTCTGCAGTGCCCTACAGTACTACAACTGCTCCTGGATGACAGACTTCTTTCTAAGGAAGGTTCAGCATGATTTGCTTCTATGAAAACGGGGGCCTTGAGTCATTAAATCAGATATTTTTAATTTCATTATTCTCAGTCCCTTCCCATTGTAAAAGCAGGGTTTTCCATGAAGAATCAGGGCAAGAAGTACAGTGCGAGCACCACACTATTGTGTCCTGTTGCTCTTCTTTTTCTTCAGGTCAGTACCTTTGGCCTCAATTTACTCCTTAAGTTAGCGATCTAGTTGCTTTCACTGACTATGTATGCTCCTTCCTGGTAACAAAGCAAATAGCTATATCTTTTGCAGCAAAATGCATCATTTCACCTTATTCCTACTGGTAATTTTTATGCTGCTCCATGTGCTGAAGTAATTAACATTATTTCACTTTTAAGTATTTTATTTGCTGCTGTGCTTGGTCATTTAAGAATTACTCTTCTAAATCCTCACTTCCATTATGTCTTCTTCATTTAAAAAACGTATTCTCTCTAGACAGGCCCAGTGTTCATTCATTTCACTTGTACAAAAGACCTCAATCTTGTATTCTTTATTGAAGGAAAATTCTTATCTACAACAAATTCTTCATCTCTATATTAATGTTTTTTCTTCATTCTTACACAACTAAGTTGATTTAGACATACTGTGACCTCAGGGCCTGAAAATTCTGTATCTTTTGGTCTGTAGGTTTGCTTTTTTGTTTTATTAAGACCAATGAAGTTCAAACCACTTTGACTCTGGATCTTAACTTAGTCTTGATTTTAGTGGCTTACTGTATTCCTGTCAGACTACAATATGTTTTGGTGGTCTTGTTTTCCAGAAACACTAAGCAAGTAAAATTAATTGAAGGCAAATGTTAACTTACAAACATTGATACTGCTTCTATTTTTTGTTAAAGCTATAGAAACTTATCTGAAAAAGGGTATATTTTATACAAAGCATTTTACAAGCTTATGAGCATGATGTTTCAAATGGCACACAAATTTTGCCAATAACAGTCAAACAAAGAAAACAGTTTTGTTTGTCTCAATTAGTGCTTTAAAGAACCAGAACTTGGAGACTGAGCGGTATATCTGTAGAAGACACGCCTTACTTGATGCTGGAATTAATGTTTGGCATTTTGTTCAAGCTTGGATGCTATAAGTCCTGATGCTAGCAACCCTAGACTAGCTAGAAACCCAAGAGACCCAACACTTAAGCAGTTCAAGAATATTATGCCATTAAAAGCAAAGGAAAAGAAAAACTACTTATAGCCCTTGTGGTGTTGCTAAGCAGAAAGACAAGCATTTAAAAAAGCTCACAGAAAATCTGTGCTTGAGCTAGGAACTGATTCAGATCACTGCCTTGTGCTTTCTGAATCCTGTTATCACAGCAGATAATGAAATTCCTGAGTCTGACTGAAGGACATTTGGGAGTGAGCTTTTAATGTCCTCTAATTAGTCCCTTCACTGACACTTGTTTTTTTTCCAGATCCTCTGGCCTTGTACAGTTTAAGTAACTGTTTTGCAAACTTCCCCAGTTGTCTCTAAATCTTGCTGTCTGACTTACTATCTTGGGCTTGATTAAAACCTCACTAAAGTTAATGGAGAGTTCCAGTGCATTCAGTGGTTTTTGGAGCATGACTTCAGCTGGAAGCATATCCAGCTGTGGTCATTGCCTAACACATTCCTAGCTAAAATGCATTCCCATTGTATAATTGCTGGCAGTGTTAAATGAATTAATTTATTCCCTTGTTTGTTGAGAGGGCTTTGTTTCCATTTCAGTTCTCCCAGTTCTTGGAGGTTCAATGACTCCTAACTGTGTTCTTGAACTCAATGCCAAAGCCTCAGGGTTGTCCTATTCTTGTTTTTCCAAAACCTTGATTATAAAGCATTGAGCCTTTGATTCAGACTGTCAACATCCACTTGATATAAATATAATTTTTTCTTTGCTTTGTTTTCTTTTGGGCCTCACAGATTCATTCCGAGGAACTTGTGATAAGAAAGAATGTGTGGGAAAAATACTAGCTTTGCCATAAAATGAAAAATCCTGTCTGACCCTCAGAAAGAGTTTGCGTATGGTACCAAGTTTCCCTCTCTGCACCTTCTTGGTCTGCCAGCCTGAACAGAAGTACAGTTCTTTAGTCTTCTGCATCAGCTCTGGAAAGTTCTAGTGCTGATTTTTAACAAGGAGGGCAAATAATATCCAGCTTCGGAAGGACTGACAGGGGAGGCCCAAAATGAGTAATTAATTTGGTTGTTTCTACTTGGCACCTGGCTAAAAGATGCTCCCAGTCTGAAACTATAGAGTAAGAGCAATAACTGAAGATGTTAATGTATTTTCATATTAAAAAATAGTAACAAAATGAAAGATCACCTTCTCCTGGACCAGGGACCAGTCTACATAAGGGAGAGGAAACACCTGAGTGTTCCAGTACTGGTGACAGTAAGTTCATCTGCTTGGGCTACACAGTCTCTTAAAAAGACACATTGGGTTTCCTCCAACTCTTTTCCACATTCTGTGACCAGAAGTGCATCCACCATATGAAAAAAATGGGGTCACTTGCATTTCATGATGGGGACAATTGTGTTTTGTTCATATGTGGGAGGTCCGTAAGTATGCATTTCTCAAGATGTGCTACGTCTCACAACCAAAATGCAGGTAACATTAGCATGTCAATGTTAGCATTAGCTTGTTAACATTAATATTAGTATGAGGAAGCAAATCTGGGGCACTTACAAAAGAAGGCAGCAAAAAATAGTCAAGTTGAATTGGTATAAAGCACTGACTGTAAGCCAAAGACTATAAGATAGTCTCACCAAGCAGGGGCAAGAGCCATCTATTCCAAATAAAGTTGTTATGAGAATGTCATCTCAGTGGGTATAGAAAACATTGGTCTTAAAAATTAAATTTCATGTTTTTGGAAGATTCCTTATATATTTAAACTTATGCAAGGATTATTTCTAGAAAAAGCAAGTTTGTGTTGTTTCCCTAAAAGCCCTGTATAATATGTAGTTTATTTTTCATATACTAAGAGAGAATTCATAGTTGAAATAATAAAATGTCATACATTGTGTCACTTTGGTTACTGATTTGTATATACTATTTAATTTTTGAAATTTTTGCTCCTTTTTAAATTACTATAAACTGTTACCTACTTAGGTCAGGTTTCAGATTATTTGGTGGCACACATGTACCCGTTATTAATAAAATGCCCACAATGAATGCTTGTTTTCTTTGACTTTACTGTAGAGAAGAGACCACAAAGTAGATGTAACTCCTTCTACAGACATTCTAAACTATTTGGAAAGACACCTATTATTGTGAACTTGTAAAAATTTTAATTTAAAATTTAAAATATGATTTTTCAACCAATGCTCTTTAACCTGCATATATGTACCTCAGCCTAATCCAATTGGATAGTTTTTAGTTATCTAACTAAAAGTAGTATTTAGCACTCCAAACTATGTCCACTGAATGTTCATTAAGAACTTTACTAAGGCGCATAACAAAGAGCTTTCCCTTTTTGTACCTGGATCCATCTTCTTTGACATCCTACTTCCCTCAGGCCTTTAATGCTAGAATCCTCCAACATTTTCATGAATGTTATAGACTGTACCAGAGAGTCTGCTTTATGTCCAAACAAACGTGTTTCTCATCTTTTTCTTGGTGTGTGACATTATTAATTACTGAATCATTATTTATTATTTATTTTCCAATTTTAAATATGTGGTCAGAATTATATTGAACAAAGAGAAACCATGACGTGAAATCCTGGAATCACTGAAGTTAGCTACAATCAATCTCAGGGCTAAAATTTGGGCAAGTATTTTAAAGTGTTTCCTTCTGAGACACTGAACACCCCAACTCTTCTTTTTGTTTGTTTGTTTGTTCTAAGGGCATAGTGAGAGGATGGAGAGGTAGGAAGCTGCTTTGATATATCCCTTGCCTGTCTCCATATCACTTGCATTTCATGAATTGGTGGATTGTGGAACCTCGTTCACCCTAGGACCCTGGGAAAAGGAGTGCATCGTTATGAACCTCACTGGGACTAGGGAACAAAGGCCAGAGAACAGAAAAACAAATGTCTCAGAGAGAAGGAGAAAGGAAGGAAATCATGTGTCTGCAGAAGGGATTAGCATTTCCATTTTGCTCATCAAAGTTAAACAAAGTACAAAAGAAGGATTTAGAGTGCTCCAACTGTTCCATCCCTTGTGCAAATCACCATAAACAGGAGGAAAAAGAGACTTAAACAGAAAATGTGAGATAGCTACAATTGGTTTTACTATTAAAGTCTTGTTTAGGTTTAACTATTTCTGCATAAACAGTGAATGCAAGGAAGAAAAAAAGCTTTTTAATGAGTCACAGAAATAATTAAAACCCCATTACATATGAATCAACTCAAGTACCTTATTTCTCACCTCAGTTTGCTTGATTTTCAGTTCTCGATGGTGAATTCCCTTTCAATTCACACACCCTTAGAAGATGTTATTCTTTTCCTTTAAAGTTACTTTTATTGTCACCTCTTACTTCCATGGTTGATATAGGCAGATTAAAGTGTCAGAACTTGTATTATGAGACTTTTTTCCTGTCATTCAAATATTAATTGTTGCTCTTTTGTACTGCCTGTCTGGCTGCTTTTTTTTCCCCCCCCCCCAATCTTACAGAAAAAAAATAACATGACTATTTAAAATTTGTCAGATGTATGCTGGATCTGGTTAACATTGATTACTAACAGTGACATCTCAGAATATTTTCATGCAGTCTGGTCTACAAACTATGATGCTTTTCCAAATGAGCACCCAGAATATAGTTTTCTTGCATAGGTAAAGCTCATATCTATTTAGACTCTGATCCATCATTGCATTCAGTATACCTGGAATTTCTTAGTTCTTAAGAATAAAGCATTAGCTTTAACAGGGATGATGCACATTTACAGTAAAATCAAACAACAAATCCATAGTTACAACAACAGGAATGGATGGCTCCCATCTTTCTTTTGGAAAGGATGATTTAGAACCTGCAATATCTGCTTCTGAAATTATTAAACTTTGTTGCAAACCATGAGCATGATCCAAAAGCTGTTACTTTTAATCATCCTTAGCCAGGCTTGCTGGCATGACTGTCCTGTAAAATTCAAAGATCCTCCTTAAATACATTTCCAATTTTACCTCTCTAACATTTTTTTGTATAATCAGCCCATAAGTTAAATCCATCATGGTGTTCTGTTCACTCTTTCTGTATGTTATAAATTTTCAAGCAGATGAAAAGCTTGTCAGATTATTACTATATGTTGTATACGAATAAACCATATGGTTAGCTTAGAAAAACACTTAGAAAATCAGAGAATTCTGATTATTCAAACTCTGCTAAAGCGGGTCTGAAATAGTCTTTATAATTTATTATATTCCTTGCACTTCTTCTTTTTACTTGATACAGAAGTCTCAAGAGAATAAATTTTTCTCAGGATATTTAGTAATTTCAGTTTGGACACAACTGGCAGGTAATACTGAAATATAATCTAAACAGAGGTTGGTGCTTAAGATAACATTTTTCCTTGTTCCATGTAAACATGCAGAGGAGAGATGGAGAGATGTATTTTCTGAAGATTTGCTGGAGAAATCATAATGGGTCAGGTTTTTTCTACCTTGTTACTAATCCTTTCATTTTGAAATTAATTGGGTGGAAACAAATGTGCATTTTGTGCTTCCTTGGTCTATCAGTTATGCACACGCACATAGATATATGCAGGTTATACTGCAGTTTGTTAATGAAGGCAGTCTCAGGAATTCCCGCTGAGGCCAAAGACGGGAGTCAGAGCTTCAGACTCACATACTTGGGTTATATTCCACTCACATTAGACAGACTGCCATTCTTCTAAAACCAAATTTACAGTTTGCCGTTTAAGAGGTATAATTTGCATCAGTTTTGAGAAGGAGCTGGAAAAGGAATCTCTGTTCTTTCTTTAATCATAGTTGAACATAAGATAGCACTGCTGAGTATGCAAGCATGTGGTGTGGCAGAATGGTTTTTATTAACATCCAGAGCTATTGTCTGCTGTTCCAGCCCAGCTTGTGGACTGGGTGGTGTTAGACCCTTTCAGGAAAATGCAGTTCCTGGCCCCAGAGATGGAAAACTTCAATGTTTTTGCTTAGCTAAACAAGTACAGTTCAGAGCTGGGTTATCATATTTATCGCTAAAAGATGTATGATGTTTTGATTGGGATGGAAAAATAAACCAGAAACAAGGTTCAATAAGACAAGGATTTGGAATTTACTAGAGCACAGGCTTTATATTGTATGTTGACATATCCATTTATTCAACAGAAATGGTGAATACTATTATACTATATTTATTTCATGGATAGGTACTGTAAAAGATTTTATGTAGCACAATGAGGGTCATAATGTCCTCAATATCTTGAGTAAATTTGAAATTGAGGACATGAATTAAAGTTATTTTTCTCATTAGTGTAAGTTTTACACAGTTTCCTATGATGTTTGAATATGAAATTGTACGTGTGTTCTTAGGTTTGCATTTTGTGTTGCATATATTGCAGTGTTTTATACCCTCTACATATGCTTCTAAAATGTTCAAAAAATGCTTGTAAAGAGGATAGCATGATTGTTTGCATTTGAGTACCTTCATGTAATCCTACAATTGTAACATAAAAATGATCTCTACTTTCATTGAATTTGTTACACAATGCATGAATATTAATTACTTGTAGTATCTTGAATTTTACAACTTTAGTACAACTCACTAGCAAGTAATTCTCACCTGCAGGGATCCAAAGAAGTCATAATTACTCCAACCTGCAGAACATAACCTGGAAATTATTAATGCAATGTGTAAACCAGTCATTACCATACTTTGCTCAGGCACCAGTGTGTCAGACACGCAGTTGGCATTCATGTTTGCATAATACCAGTTGCATCCTTCAGTGGCATTTATGCATTGTCTCCTTTTGATTGTTTCTTCTAGCAGTAGCCAAGTTAGTGGCTCTGAGGGAGTTGATGTCAAGGGAAGCTCTGCTAACATTAACCTACATTGCTTTGGTCTGATATTTGGGAAATATATTCATTCTCCTAATCTCTTAAGGAATAAAGGATTGAATGTAAGAGTGTCTAACCCTGGAAGAAGAAAACTGGAAAAATGCTTATTATAAAGCTGGGATACAAACAGTAAAACAGATCCCTTTTCCTCCCCCAACTATGCTTACAGGCATGTTTTCAAACAAAAAAAAAAAGATTTTAATCTTAAAAGTTATTTTAACATTTTTTAAAAAAATATTGTTATCATATTCCAAATGCCAGGAATAAAATGTATATAGTATTGGAATATATTTCATAGAATTTTATAAAATATTAAAATTGTAACCCTACTTGTAGGTTTTTTAAAATATGCTGGCCTGCAAGGCAGATTCTTTTTCTAATTAGTTTAATTGAAGTATATACATTGTAAAATAGAGCTGCAGGTGACAGCTGAAAATGATTGTAGCAAAATAGTTCTGTCACTATATCCAGAGCTGAGCTGAACTTCAGCAGGATTGCTATTGCCAGTCCAACTGACTGTCTATAATTTGTTTTCTTACCATTACTCTAATAACATGGAAATGATTTTTTGAAATTATGTATGTTTTCATAGAGTAAGTTGTTAGGGATTTTTTAGCAAAAGTCTTTTTTTTTTCCCCATAAGTGTCCCTTCTATGGGAAGTTTTCTGTCAGCTAGCAGTTTCTGTCTCTGAAATGTTTGATTTAAAAAAAAAAAAAGGCCATGGTCCAGGCTTGCTCCACAGTGGCAGGAATAGCACCAAGAGTTTTAGACAAGCGGTAGAGGAGGGGAGCAGCTTCACCACCATGGCCCACGGGATGACTCATGGCACCGGGGAGTGGGAAGAGGGGGAAGGGAGAAGGTACACCAGCTTTAGTAGTCCCCCTTACTGCTCCTCCTAGCAAAAGACAGCGTTCACAGATTAGTTCATGTGCCAGAGGAAAGACTATCCTGCTTCGAAGATGCATGCAGGTTGCTTGAGTGATACAATGGCTATATCCACACCAGCACTAGGTCATCTGATGGGGGACCAACCAGGCTAAAACCAAAGATGTATTTCCCAGTAGAGCTTCTGAGAGAGTATGGGTCCTGTTAGATGATCCAACCCCTACTACAACACAGCATTTCAGGCTCTCTCCAGCTTTTGGATGCCTGGTTCCAGCTCACAGCAGCCAGCCAGCTTTGACTGGCACAGTTGAGAGGTGCAGGAGGAACCACGGTGCTTGGTGGAGAGAGTGGGAGGTGGACGCTGCGGTCGGGAACGTGGGGCCTGAGCCAGTCGCACAGAGTGAGATAGACAGAGCTGGCCTGTGCCATGGCTAACCACAGCCTGGCTCCAAGACCTCTGGCACTGTAAATAAGAGACACACCACCCTTCAACCAATATTTCTGTTTATTTGTTTTTAATTTCTGCTTTAAACTGTTTCATTTCTGAGTAGACTTGGAAACACGTCCTTTGAGACAATAATGCACCAAGAATGTGAGAATCCACATTTTTTTCATAGGCTTTAAGGAAAAACATTAATTTTCTTTAGCTGTTAGAATTACCATGGTGATTTATCAATTATCTATAAAATAATGTGTCTGTAAACAAGAATGAAATACAATGTTAGACAGGCCTCCATTTCTATCAATTAAATATGTGGAAAACATCTCTAAAAAAATCTTAGCTTGCAGAAAACATCAGCCCAGATAGCAGTTCAGGAAAAGTGCAGATTGCTATTAGCATGACAATACAGGAACTATCATTGGTTGAAGAGCGACATATGAATTTCTCTACCATTTTAAAGGTCAGACATGGGTCATATTTTTAAAGGCAAATATTCAAGAACAATACCTAAATTAATACTTTATGATTGTTTTTGGTTGAACCAAAGTATTAAAACTTTACTTTTCAATTTCTATTTGAAATGTATGAGGCGTTTTCCAAAAGTATTTTTCTAATTTATGCACTCACACACACACATACACACAGACTCACACAGACAGATCCTGGTAGCTTCACAAAACCTCAAGACAGTGTAATCAAATCGCCTTAAAACTTCTGATTTGCAGGATTGTCTTCTGGGGGGGGGGGGGTTCGTTTGTTTTTCTTCATTGTCTGCACAATGTGTCATTGACTCCCACTGCTTAAAATTAAACTGCAATCAGCATTTGCTCAGCTCACCATCTGCAACAAGTTACCATGTGGTCTCTGCTCCATGAACTCTGTCATCTCTGTGTTGCCATTAAGAGAAACAGGATCAGAGTTAGCTGATGAAAGACCTTTTATCTAGCACAGCCAATATACCTAAATACAGGTAAAATTCTTTGTTGAGTGGAATTTCTCTACTGTATATCATCCACGAGAGACAAACCAAAATTTAAGCACCGGATCCAAGCAAGTGTTGGGAAAATACACAAGCACTGGGTGAGATACGGAAGGGAAAAGGAAAGTTTTAGGGTTCAAAGTAATTGCAGATGCAGCGTGTCTCAGTGCTATTTCAAGATTGCTAACGTCCTGTTTTCAAACAAAGCTGTGCCGATGAATGTGTGAGGGAATCATTCATGAGGAGGTTTCAGCTTGTGCAAGTTTCCTGAAGTCAGGAAACCCAGATTAATCCAGATTCATCCAGCTTTAGGCTGAGGGAATTACTTCAGCTCTGGTGCAGAGGAAAATTCTCCATCCAAGCACAAGGGAAACAGTGTTAAATTTCATTGTATAAATGGTGCTTTCTTTCTGTTTCTGTCCTTTGATGAGCAATGTGATGATTATAGTGCTGTTTGCCCAGATGCCCACAGTTATTTTGCTGATTCCTTTTGGTAGTCAGTTGGTTCACTGTATGTAACTGGAAAAAAAAAAATCTGCTGGCACCATGGCAAAAGGGCCTACAACAGCCACGTATAAATTCAGGTGGGAACTTAGAAGTTTTCTAACTGTAAGAGCAATAGATTCTGGAGCAGCAGTCTAGTGACAGTGAAAAGCCTTTGATAGTTTTAGTGTAAAATCACAGAAATGTATGAATTGGATTATGTGATAGCAAGTAACTGAGATTTTTGCTCCAAATGAACAAATCCCACATGAAGATCAGAAGCTTGAATTTCATCAGCTGGGAAAAGGGAGTAAGTGGAAATGTTCAGATACAGTCTGATGTGGTCAAAATGATAGGCAAGGAAGATGATTTGAAACTACATTTTTAATGTATGTAGTGTGTCTGAATGAGCATGTGTGAGGAGAGGGAAGGAAAAAAATAGGAATTGCTGTATCAGAGATGAGAAGTAAGAGATTCTAATAACTGAGCTTTATGAAAATACTGACAAAAACCATGCATAGGAATAACAGTTCAGACGTAGGAAACAGTATAGCATATAGTGACAAAATTCAGACCACAGCAGGAAGAAGGAAGGGTCCAAAAGAAGAGTGGGAGAGAAATTAATAGCAGTAAGGAAGACAAATAGATAGTATTGTGGAGAATTACAGAAGAAAAAGAGTAAGCTCCATGTTTTTCCGTTACAAATTCTAGTTTCTTTAATATAGCCTTCAGCAGGAGATTGGGGAATCCTCACCACATCAGCAGGAGACTGGGGAATCCTCACCACAGAGGTTAAAGATCAAGTAGTGTGAATAAATTGACTTGTCTAAGGAAAATGAGCAATGGGAGATCAGCAAGGCACAGAAGAGAGCGAGGGAAGGACTAAGATCTACTGAAGAATGACCTGAGATGTAAGAGGACACCCAGGAACGGATGTTTCTGCTAAACCCATAAATAAGATGCTGAACCACCAGTTGCTCACATGATCATTTTCTGGAAGGAAAATAGAAATTTCAGTTTATCTCTGTTATGCAGACATGTAAAGGTGCATCTCATTTATAATCTCTAGTATTCACAGACTATTCCTTCTCCTTAGTAAGGTCTGAGGGACACAGCCTCACCTGGTGAAAATCATCAGATTTTCACATCAGAGTGCAGATTAAATGAAAGTTGAGCCCTGAACATTTTATGGTGGTTTAGTGATAGCTAATGCACAAGCATGATATGCCAAAACTAAATATAAATTAAAGAACAGTGCAGCCTGACTTGTAAAACTCCATTACTGAACTAAAGCCATCTCTGAGGTAAATCATTTGGAGCCCGTGGTGAACTTGGTCTGTTAGAGAAAGTCCTTGCTTTCATTTACACCTCTGAAACACCATTAACAAAGGCAGATTTTGGCCCATATGCTACTTTAAACAGAACTCGAGGGCAGTAAAAAAGCCAGACATTTCTATCATTAAAAAGAATCCTGCTGGGAGGACCAGTCTGTTTCGGTTGCTACTGTATAGTGCCAATGACTGTCACTGTATCAGTTGCTAGAGAGCAAAGTTTGTTCCTGTAGGACTTTCTGCGATAGAGTTTGAAATGGTTTCATTTAAATAACTCTGGATACTATGTCTGCAACTTTAGATCACTGAATAAAGATAATAAAAGGGAGCAGAGGAGAACTCCATAATATATTGTCTGAGAAGAAGAATAACCAAAGGCAACAAAAACTTTCCCTTTGGCAGTTATTTTTTTCCCTTTTACTCCATGAAACATGAGAACTTTTATTATATAAAACTGTGCTTTCTTGTGAATTTTTCCTTTAGGCTTGCCAATGAGAAATGATGATTTAATTCTTTCCAGATATTCAGTTGATTTAATATAATTTCTTTCATGTGGAACAGAACGGGATAAATGGGCACAGGTCCTAGAATATCTATTCTTTTTCACAAATCCTTAAGGGTACATTTCAGGGAATCACAACATATTTTTTGCATTCAATTCTTGCACTAATTACATGGTGTTTGATTATAAAGCTGTTTATTGAAGATCATATGGTGTTTGTCCTGTGTGCTTAGCCCTGGATTTTTTCTTTGTTTTAATGGACAGTGATGTATGCTTGAATTGAAAATGCTATTTAAAAGAGACATATTTGAATAACAAACCCCCTTGCCCAGGTTCTCTAGACACAGCTGTTACTATTGCAAACCCAGAAGCTTTCATGTAACTCATCTCATTTCATTTCTCTTGGATTATTTCCGGAATAGCTTGAAGCATTGATTATGGTTAAAAGCTTCATTTTTCTCTAACTAAAACCAGTTTCATGAAAGTCTTCATTTCATAATATCTTTTATTCTCTCTTGTGCCTCTTCCTTTATCCTGTGTCTTATTTGTATGCAGTATGTTTCTTTTGTGTGCTACACATATTTAATTGGAAAACAACATACTGAAATTAGCATATGTATCACTCAATCATGTGTTATTGACACAAAGAAAAACCCTACCACTGTGGGATTCTGGCAAGAAGATGTGTAGATGTGGAGAGGGAATGCATGATCCAGAACAACATTTTTTTTTCCTTAAGGAGTTTATGTATTGAAATAAAAATGCCGTTGTGTTAAAGTTGAGCCAAAAAACAATACTGTGGGTAGAGGGGTTTGATACAAGAGCTATTTGAGTCCTTTCTTCTCAACTTTCCCTCGTGTTTGTCACTGAAATTCAGCCCTCGAAGTTAATCTCTTTTTGCACTGTTCTAGGTACTGTTAAAGTAGAAAAAGTCTTAGGGAAATTCACACAATTTTCTTTTTACCCCTTTCTTTTCTCTTCATTTTTTAATAGGAGTCCATAAGGTCACCCTCACTGTCTGGGAATGACTCCTTCACTGACTTCATAGTCCAGACTGAGGGAACAGCTGAATTTTGTTGTTATTGCTGTCATGACCATTTCAAAACAGTGCTGCTGTTTTCACTGTCGATTTGTTGACCGGAATTCATTTGGGACCAAAGTAACACAATCTATCCATGTAATAAGCGATTCACTCTTAGATTCCTGGAACCCCAAAGGATGTAAGATTAGATGTTTATCTGCCATTAAAAAAAAAAAAAAGCCTGAAAAATGCTTATCTGGAAAGGTAACCTGTTCTCCAGTAAAAAAATTCCTGCAAGTTGGATTTCTGATATTCTGCAATGTGAATTTAAATTTTAATTTGGTCCATATTAATCAAGATTAAGTATCCAGTTGTCTACCTGCCATGAACAAGATGAATTTACAAAACCATTGCATTTACAAGAGTAGAGATGTCAAAGATTTTATGATTAACCAGTGCTGGGACTGTACTTAGAACTTCTTTAAACGTTGTTTCTATAACCATCCAATGTTGACTTTTCTCCTTCAGCATGGACAGTCTTTTTTCTGGTATTCCTAGAAAAAATGAGGACTTTTTCATTGCATGATGTTAAGTGGAGGCAAAACTTTACTTTTGAGCAAAACTTTACTTTTGAGCTCGTAGTATATCTGAGCCATGATTCAGCACCTGAAAGTATTTAAGGGGCCATAGCACTTCTGAAAAACCCAACGAGTTAGAGGGCCACTGAAAATTAGTAAATCATGGATCTTATATCAGCTGGTGTCTGAAACATTAGCTGATAAAACTAAGCACATGGAGAAGCATATGGTTTACAGGATAAAGGTTAAGCCTGAGAACACTGCAGAGTTGATTTGCCAGCTGACATTGCCTCTTCATGTGGTTTCCAACAAATCTTTAACGAAATACATGGCTTTTGCATATTACCATATTCCTTCTGGAATTCGTTCTAAAAAGCAACTCCACATCAGCATGAAACAGTGCACAAAATATAGTAATGCATGATCTGAAGAAAGCTCATGGGTGTTATTTTCACATCGGCACAGTTTCTTTGTGTTTGGACAGGGCCCAAATGTTGGATTACATATTAATCACAGTGCTTTAGACCACATTACAAAAATTAAACACTTACTATTAGCTGTTGCTGTCCTGCCAGTTCCCAAAAGGAGTAACGCTAGACTAGGCTGAGGTGTTATAAGTCTCAGGTTTTAGGAAAGACCACAGCACTGCTACAAAAGGCATTGTGGACTAGTAGTTTCCAAGCTTCCAGGCTCTTGGTTTTCCTCCCAAAAAGCATCTGAGCCCTTTTGTCTCCTTCCCCCTCCTTTTACTCTCATGCAAAGGAATGCCCAAAAAGGAATCTCTCAAGCTTCCTTCTTTTCCAAATTAGTCTTATTTTCCTTCTTCCTCTTTTATACCCCCCCTCCCAAATTCCTTCTCTTCTTTTCCCTACCTAGTCTTATTTTTCACATCTGTCATCCTCTCTCTTCTAGTATTTGACTTCCTTTGTCTCCTTGCTTATCAAATTGTGGTTATACTGGTGACATGACAAATGACAAATACAGTTGTTTTGTTACTTGGCCAAATATTGGCCGCAACAAAAGCCTTTTCATATATCTGAGAGTACTGCGTAAAACTGATAACAACTACGGCTTAAGGTCCTGCACAGATTTTTGAGATCTCTAAGAATTCTCCCTAAACAGGCAGTTTTTCCACAATTACAATAGTGTTAAAAGGCTTTTTTTTTTTTTTTTCAAGTGGAAAAGAGCATCAATGTGGCAAAGGTTAATATATCTTTCTAAGTAAAGAATACCATCCACTGCCACTTTGGCTGTAATCTATTAAGTTGTGTCCTGTTTGTTTGTGTGATCATATCACATATAAATGGGCTTTATCACATCATTTCCCTTTCCACAGTGTTGGTATCTGCCCACAGTTCAGCAGCAACTGACAACATAACTCCATGATCTTGTGATGCAGAGGGGGAAGCACCACAGGGTCAAGGGCTGTATGAACTACCTAATTTGCAGTGCTTTCAGCTTTTTTTAGCTGTAGAAAGCACAGGGCTTCAGCATGTCCCACTCATCTTTAGATGAGTTAAGATGTTTTGGTCTGAGGGCTTACTCTCTTGAAAGAACAGGAATTTCCATTCCCAGCAAACAAGTAGACTGCAGTCACCAGCTCAGGTGATTCCCAGTTCTTTAGGCATTTTGTTGAATTCAAAAACAGTCTCAAAATTAAAATATGTGTCTCTACACACGCACAGAGTAGGGACAATTTAGAAATTATAAGTGTTTTCATTTTAATGGGATACAAATATTCAGTATGAAATGTGTCTTCTAGCAGATCAATGTGAAAAGATTTATCTAAAACATTTTGATTTGTCTGCTAATGATAAGATATGCTTGTTCAAAGTTTATTTTCTTTTAAATAAGGTGCATGAATTAATCAGAACTGTTATGGAAATGGTTTCTGAAATGATGAAAAAGTTAATGAAAACTGTAGAAGTATTTGACATATTTTCCCTGAAAACTGTAACAGCTTTCAAAGGAGAGGTGTTTGTTGTTTTTTTTTTTTAACAAAAAATATGTTTACATGAGCTTTCAGCAGCACTTATAACTGCTGGGCTGTGCCTGAACTCCTATGTTTAAACAGTTTCTGGAGACTTGGAAGAGTTGACCAATGACTGTTTAGACCTGATCACAATGGTTAATGTGAAGAAAAAAACCAATGCCACAAACCCATTTGTATCACCAATCTACTGTTTACCTCTGAGAAGGTAAACAAGAAAGGACAAATCATTACACATTATCAGAAAACCCTGCAAAAGCTAAGTCAGTTAGTGCAATCAAAAGAGCAAGTTTTAGGGAAAAAAAGTTTCCATTTCTGCATTCACAGCTTTCCACTGTTTCTTCTCTCTGAAGTCCCTCTGGTTTTATGCCTTAGCAGTGAACTGCCCAAGCTTCATGCATGGGTTTCCAAAGATCTTTCTCCCATCTGCACTGATAAGTTGAGCTAGCATGGCCTGAGGCAGCTGTGGGAGATCATTAAGTGGACTCAGTGACAAATGGCACTGAATCAGGTGAGGCTGAGGTAGTGCTGATGTTAAAAGTTCTGTTCCTCAAGTCACTGATTATAGAGAATTTCAGCTTTGGTTAAAAAAACAGTGAAATTTTTAGTCCTGTTACACAGGGATAAAGTATGATTTTATAAACCCTGTGAATTCTTAAAATCCAAAAGATAATTAAGAAGCATTCCCTATTTTTAGGTTGCCTTTTTTTTTAGCCTTTTGTTTAGAGATCCCGATCTAAGAGGCCTGGCTCATGTCTCCATTCATCAGGGGCTGCCATGAAAATTTCCCCAGCCAAACCAGGATCCTTCCTTCCCTTGCCCCTCATTCAGCCTCCAGAATCCCTTGTCGGAATGGAAGTGCAGTAACTGGAGTGTCTTTTCTCCAGATAATTCATGGACATTCAGATAGTTCAATCTGTGTGGATGGCTGCTTGAAGGAAACATGAAAAACAGTGAGGCAATTACTTCAGAAGTATGTTTGCCCTCCAGAGTGCATGCAGCTCCCACCTAAAGGGGATTGTTTGCAAAATATTGGTATAGATACGGCTGTAAACGTGTTTCCTAATTCTTCTTCTTGACACATTTCAGGTTAAGGTCTGCTGTAAAAGAAATGTATTTCAGGGAGCAGTTCTGTATAACTGCTGACAGAAAGTATGGCTGACATACCAAAGATTTACTTTTTTTTTTTCCTAAATTTGATAGAAGTGTTATAGGGGTCTAATGTGCCAAGCAGAATGCATCAGGTGGGCTTTTGCACTTCAATCAGTATTAGGATCCTCCAAGCTGCTAGAGTTTGAAACAAATTCAAAAACTACTGGGTGGGTTTTTTTCCCATCTTTCTTATCCTCAGCCGGACAGAGCTAATTGTTGCCTCTTTCTGTCTTTCTCACCTACATAAGTAATTGCACCTACTTGTAAGTCTGAAAGTTTACCCCAACTACGTCTTCATCTCTGTCTGTCTTGTGCTGGATGATTTTCTACTCTGCATGTTTGTGATAAAACAGAATTCATTTAGCTGTTGGACCGTTCTTGCCTTGATTCCTACCACTCAATTCAACCTCTTCATAACCCTGAGCTGCTAGTCATCTGCTTCAGCTCCTCAGACACAAGGCCCACAGGCTGTCAGTCCTCCATCAACCCAGATGGCCCATGTTAGAAGCAGCCCAGCAGCAATGGGACTTATACTGCTCCATCCTTCACAGTGCCAACAATGGGCAAAATCCCAGTATTGAGGTAGTATTAAACCATGAGGAATAAGCCCCACAGGAGCTTCAGGAGGTACGCAGTGGATGTCTAAATATGCAGAAAGCAGGCACCATACAAAGCCTTGAGTCCCTGGAAGTACTGTATTTCCTGCACAGGCATCTTGCACAAACATTGACAACAATTGCAGTTGAAACAGCATGAAAAAGGGGACCTGTATGCAGAGCTCGCAAAGTAGGAAAATACAGGCACACTTCTTATTAATACTTTGAGGAGAATAAGAAGCATGCATAATATTGCAGCTGAAATCATTCTCAATGTTCTTCAATACGTCATAAGTCTGCTACATGATCCCAGACAGAATGGAAACGTAAAAAAGGAACAATGGAGGAAAAAAGGAAAGCACAGAAATCTTGGCTTGAGAACAGAAAATTGGCTTTTCTGTTTGTTTGTTTGATGTTCAGACCAATATAAGAATATTTATGTTTATTTGACTAAGAATTAAATATTTTCTTCTTCTTTTCTTATTGAAATGGAAAATAAACGTCACACCATGTTTTTATGTTGTATTTTAAATTGAATGTTAAAGAACTTATACCAAACCAAAACAAACATATAAATGTTTTAAAAGATCCAAAACACCATGACCTTCAGAGAAAATCTCCACCAGCAGTTTTCACTTCCCTATTTGGCCAGTAATTCAGAGGCAGGGAATTTGGGGACCCTGTGCCTGGCAGCTTTCTCAGAGAAGGCATTTTAGGTGTCACTTCAGCAGGGTAGCTCCTGCCTGTTCTGCTGCTAAGCAGTGGTGGGATGGGTAGCTATCAGTCATTTTTGTTTGAAGCAGTTCCAGTCATTAAAAGCAACAAATCTTAGGATTCACAAAACAGGGTGAACCTCTAGTCTGGTGCTCAAAACAGTGTCCTCATAGAAAAAAAATCTACACTCCAATTCACTCTGCTTCTGATTCAGACAAGGATTTGAGCCTAGATCCTATAATAGCCTCCCCTCACTGTCAGGCTAGACAATCGGTAGATTATTTCAAGTCCTGAAAAAAGCAGAGCAACACAAGGAGATTACCCTCCTTGAAATAGGCTTCCTAGTAGTAGGAGTACGATTTCAGACAAATTCCAGGTTTTTATTGCCTGGAGAAGGGCATATCATGCTACATGGATATCTTAGCAACAGGATTATTAAATAAGAAGCATGAGCACTGTTTTATTATTTTTTTTCTTTCCTGTGGCTGAGATTATTTACATATTTTTTCTGAATTTACTAGTAATTCAGAAAAACTGTGATAGAGCATTTTGATGAATAAATGATTTATTGAAAAAGCCTAGCTTCGCTGAGAGCTGCTGATTCCACATGTAACTTTCACCACCCCAGCCCCTAATTAGGAACAGCTTTTGTTTGTGGAAGATGTGATTCCAGTTTCTTCACTAATTTTCCTACAAAAAAGAGTGGGGGTGGGGAGGGGAAGCCTTGGAAAAGAGATTTCCAGATATACCCTATCTACATAACAGCATCAGCCTGGGTTCGTGCACGTGCGTAGGAGGTGTGAATGCTGTTTATTTGAACCATGCTGTTCTGCTGCGGTATGTGTGCGGCAGTCGGGATGGCGCTTCCCCTAGAGAAACACAGATGCAGCTGAACTGCCAGGAAACATGAAATCAGAACAGCCATTTGTGCAGCGTACATAAATATGCTTAAGCTAATGAACGCTGAAGAAACAAAACTAAATCAAGCTGATAGGCAGATAGGTTGGGATGCATACACTACAGAAACCAAGACAAAAACAGTAAGAAGACTACCTGGGCTGTTAGCAACTGTGCAGGGGATGTAAGAAACAACTGTTTTGGGAAAGGTTTCAAATTCATTACAGTATAGATTTGTTTGAACTAGCATTTACAGAGCAAGCACAGGACTCGGAAGCAATATTACCTCTACTAATGGGAAAGAAGGTAAATAAGGCAGAACATGATGCAAATGAAGCATATTGCTTCGTACGCTTGACCTGAAGTGGTTAGTAATACTCCTGAGTATCATTACACAGGCAGCGTGGTGCCTTGTAGAGCTACCCTTTATGTTTAAATGGGTAAGCAATTCTGGGGAAAAAAATGCAATTATGGAGGAGACTTTCAGTCAAGAGGACGATGTTTACTTCAACTCTGCCACACATGGCAGAAGTGGGATATTAGCTGGTCAACAACCAACACAGCAGTTTAGGTGTTACAGTAATCTGATTCCAGATAGATAATGAAAATAGCTCCAATATAATATCAGCAAATAGATTTTCTAGCCTGGAAAAATGACAACAAGTATTTGTGGCAAACATTGGAAACCATTTGGGTGCAGCAAGGGTGAATGAAAATCCCTTCAGTGACACAGGATATGTATTGGAGTCAGTAATTGCAAACGTGCAAATTGGCTTTCTCGTTGTCTTCCAAATTTTTACCTCTTAGTGTTTGTGTTTCTTCTTTCAAGTGACATACAAGCTGCTATGGTCACTGGCATCTCTGCAGATGATTGTTGTGGTGGTGTTTTTCATTAAAAATGTTGAAGAAAGTGGTAGCAAACTGTTTGGAATATTGAGAAAGAAATAGAAAATGCCAGAGAAGAGTATGGAGCAGGGAGATTCATGCATATGGCTGAATTTTTAACTATACTGGCAGCATCTATAAAGGACTTTTCTTCCTGCAGAGCCAACTGTGTTATAAAATCACACAGTCTTTTGATAGATCCAGCAGCCATCCTCCAATCAAGCTGGCAGACATGTCAGAAACTTCTGTGTATTTCTCAGTTCTTGAGCCTCTCACTTTGCTTTAATGCTTTTCTTTACAGAGCAACTGTCTGTACCCTGGGCTGAGGTGATAGCACATCTGTGTTAACGACCATAATTTCAAAATTAACTCATACATAATATGCATTTCTGGCAAAGCACTAGGTGTTTGTGGTTTGGTTAGCGACTGACCACAACTGCAGTGTGCTTAAGGTGACCTGCTTTGTTATCGACTTCTCGTACTTGTAAATATCTTTGTCTCTGTACATGATATTCCATTCAAAACTGTTTGTGATGTGCTCTGGCATTTAAGTGAAACAAATGTCAGCTTTATGAAGGCAGCTGTGGGTTCAGACAGGACAGCTGAGAGGTCTGTTCCTCCCTCCTTCCAGTGGAAGAGATTGCAACTTTTTCTGAACCAGGTAATATCAGTGGGAAGTCTTAGACCAATCTTGGATTAGGAAGAATTAACATCAGACTTTCAAGCACAGTGATGCTTTTTAAATTGTTTTAGGGAGCCTCTTCATAGGGAAAAGGACATTGTGTTTTACATTTTCCTTTATAGTCTTCTGGCATAACGAATGGATTGAATGGGGTGTGGCTGAAAGCCTACATTGTTTGGTTCCACACAATTAAAGGCCTGCTATTGCAATCTGAGGGGAAATTTCACCAACTTTCCCAGAAAGTTTTAGAACATTAAGACTGTTGCAAATAGAGACACACATGCAGTAAAGCAGCTCAAACCCCAACCGGGGTTAATTTATCTTGTGAAGGTCACTGCAGTAACGTAACTATTTTTCATTCTAATTCAACTGCTGGTTCTGGGAGAGGGTATCAAGATGGGACAAATTAGCTTAAATGAGGACACTCAGGATTTTCTCTTTATTAAAAAATTCTCAGATGTGGAGTCAGCGGGTTGCATCAAAGGTGTCGAACACAGACCACTTGGCAGCAGCAGCTCCTCAGCCCAATAAAAGTTTGTCCAGGGATGTATCATGAATTTTTGTCTTCAGTCAAATTAACTGGGATTTGACAGGGACAAATCTTGAGCATCAGTCTGTATGTGTTCAAAGATTGTTCCACTGACTTTTGAAGAACTAATTTATAAGGCTTTCCACCCTACAACAGTTTGGAAAAATCCATTAATATCAGGCCAGCTGGTGGAAAATAACTCCTAATAGTGATTTCATCAGATTATGTTCCCCTGATTTCATCACATAATGTCCCTATCAAGAAAACTGAGTACCTTGATGCTTCTTTGTCCCTGTATGATTTTACATATCATCCCTTCACATATAGAAGCTTGACATCTTTTTAGGGAGGAGTTAGTCTTTCCTGTTTTAATATTTATATAGTGCCTAAAAGGGTCATAATTTTTGTCTGGAACTTCAAGATGCTTTGCTGTATGATCAGTTAGAACTGTAAATAATGTTAATAATATGCATATACGCCTGTGAATATTCACTTTGGAGTATGTATATTTGTTCTTTGTTTAAAGTAGAAATGAATTTCCAAGTACAAGCACATACTTATTGTTATAATTTAATTAGTAGTATTGTCACATAATTTTTTTTCAAAAAAATAAATTACTATGCTATTATTGAGCAAAGAACATAGATAAACATGCATACATATTGTAGAGACTTTTTAAATCTGTATTTTTTCATATAGGGTGAACACGGAGTTACAGAAAATATTTTGCGAGAAGGGCAGGAGTTTCTCAGCAATCACATAAAAAGAACTGCAAAAATAAATGTTTTTGTGATAGGATTTCTGAATGGGTTATTTCTATGCTGGGTTTCTATATTGGGTTATTTCCACAAGTGCACTGGAGCAGAATAGGGCCTGATTTTCAGATAAAAGGAGATTGAATGTTAGAAATTGCAGTTCTCAACCCTTTTAAAAATCTACTTTTAAGAAAATGCTTCATCTTAAAAGAAAAAATTATACCACATGCATAGTTTTAAAATGCTTGTTACTGAAGCCAGTCTTAAAATGTTAGAAATAGATGCAAGCTATCAAAGAACAACTAATTGCTTTTATCTACAAATACAAGAAGACTAAAATAATATGACTGATAGATAGTCTGTTATGCTGGCTATCAGAAATAAAAATGTCATACTCTCCCAGTGAATAGTTGACTCTAATATTCAAGTTGTGTATTGAAATCCCAATATTATCTTATAAAAATAGAAAAAAAACAACCAGATTTCATAAAAAGATGCCTGCTGATATCTCCCTTGTTAGTGTATTGTGAATGTGCTGTATTCTAAATACCTGGACTTCTCTAAAATCCAGTGTTATTATGTGTGTGTATATGAGTCAGCAGGTAGCTAAATACTCTGAGTTGATTGTATTTGCTTAAACTGAAACAATTCCTATGCAAATATTTGGCTAGTTCAGTAAATAATTGGGAGGGGATCTATCTCTTAATTTCTTAATTTTCACTTTATCACTACTATATAAACTAGCCATTCCAATTTTTGTGAAGTACCTAGTCTGTGAAATACGTAATCATTACTGTTCTTGGTTTTATCTGTATGGAAACTAAAATAAACCAAATATTCAATGACTATCGCAAAGCTACAGAAAGAAATGGTGTCAAAACTAGAAATGGAATACTGAAGAATGAAACAGCAGAAAATTGCCACTTTGATAAGCCAAGATTTCATCTCATGTTCCCTTGTCCCTGAATTTGAGTTGTATCAGTGTATTCTAATTCTGAAATCATACACTGAATGAATCCATACAACAATATATATTCAGTATATTGCCTTGAACTCTGAGCCTCATATATTTCATGCCTTGAAAGTATCAGTCTTCAAAGGATGACAGCAATTTATGAGTTATTTACATGTTAAGTGGTTGTTCACCATTAGTCACTATCTTAAAAAAGACAGTGGCAGTTCTGATAACTAGTAGTCATGCAATTTGTGATTTTTCTGGCATATATATTTAGCCAAGTGCACCCAAATTAATTGTGTTAATTACTATGTAACAAAATAAGGAATATAATTTGTCTGTAGCAATGATGTTAATACGATAGACATGGTAGCATTTGTCAAGAAAGATGGAGTAGACAAGAATTTGCTTTGGAATATTTGGGATCTTACACAGATGATTTTCAATATATTTGCATTAGGAATTCTTAGGTAAAGTGTTAAGCACATATTTCATGTCCATCCAAAATCTCTTCTGAAAGAAGAACAATATTTTCAGCTGTAGAAAAGATGCAAGCAAAGAAAAAATTAAACTCAAAATAAAGCTGTTACTTCTTGATTTATGAGTTAGAACAAGTTTCATTCCAGCAAAACTTGTATCTTAGCACTCTCACAGCATGAGAGTGACACTGTGATATCTTTATATGACAACAGCTTGAAGTAGTCGGAAACATATCATGATGTCCAACGGGATTGGAGGTTGAATTTCATTTCCATCCAGGCGAAGGTATCGGAGGCGAGGGATGTTGCCGTAAAAACCATAGTCTTCTGCTACGGCAATTGAGACTGGGCATATTTGAGTACCATTGACACCTGAAAATGTAGATCCACATGTTAGGTAATTTCCATGGGAAAGGTTCATGAAGATAAAATTCATTTAGAAAACAAATAAAACAGGCTTCCACTGATATTTGTATGGGAGATGCTCCTATCAGAGTGGGAAAATGCCGAATTAACAATTAACTGCTTTTTTGGTCAAGCAAAAAAGCGTCTTAATGTAATGTAATCTAGATCAGTGAATCACATATTTTATGTGCTGCGATTATGAATAAAGGCCACTAGATGCATAATTTTACCTTGGACAGAGAGGAAACTAATTTAGACAACTACTGGGTAATTATTCATTGAGAAATAGCTCTCTGCCCTCAGAGAGAGCAAAAAAGGTTAATGCTGAGGAATTTTGAACATCTTACTGCAATGACAGTACATTAATTTTAGCTGATAATATTCCCCAATGATCTTGCATTCAAAATGATAACAGTATTGAATCAGGGGAGCTTTTCGGATAGTGTCTGTAACTTTTAACATCTGTACTTTCCTGTTATCTCAAATTCTTCAGTACAGTTGGTTTTAATTGCAAGGATATAACTTGTGCAATGGGATATTTTTCTTCCTAATCTGAAAGCCAACAAGTCCTTAAAATTCTTTATAAATCACACATAGCTTGTTTCAGTTCAGAAAAAAATTGAAACTGTGGCTTAAATCATTACCCATTTTCATAAGAGTTGAATAGATTGGGTTTTTAACATTATCTCCCCTAAGTTACCTCTGCACTGTCACTTGACTGAAATGCGTTTCATATTTTGTCTGCAGTTGTTGAATAGTGAGGCTGCCGCTGCCCTATTTCAGCCTCAAATGGCCTTTTTCTAGAAAACACTGAAGTGTTGTTTGTTTATCAAAGATGTCAAATTCCTTTTACCAAATTATGGTATTTAGTGATTGGTCTGACTGCTTGAGGATCTTGTTGGCCCCAGATCACTTGCAAAAAGTGGTTGAATGGAGACTGTGCATGTAACAGATTTTCTTTTAGGCACATTTTGTTTAGCAGCCCAGAAACAGGAAAAGAAAAGCTTTCTACCAAAATTTTTCTCCCCTTATATTTAGCAATGATAATATGTCCACATCTTTTGATTACAATCCCCAAACTGGTTAAATGTTATAATGAAAAAAAAAAAGGTGTTTTTTTTTTCCCAAAAGAAAAAAAACACCCTATTTTAGAAAAACTGCCCAGATGTTTGCAACATCTTGGAAATGGACTTCATCTTTGTCATGGAAACTAGATAAATACATCCAGTTGGCCAAGGCCTAAAACTTTTATCATATCCATGATATAAAAATTTCTTTGCCTATGCTGTGAAATTTGATTAATGTTTGTAAAGCACTTCATATTCTTGGAACAAACAAGCTACAACTTATTTTTATGTGTGAAGCTATGAAGCAGGAAGATTGAGAGTGAGGTTTCACTATGAAAGCAGTTATTAAAAGTTTTACAAGTGAATCAACACTTTGTAACAGAAAATATCTGCCTTTTCAGGTCAGCACTACTGTGCTTAGGAGACAAGATGCCTTCAAGTCTGTTCTAAATCTGTGTGTTCTCTGACCTAGAAACTATCCCACTGCACTAGTTTTCACTGGGTTAATTACTCCAACCTTAAAGTGAGGCAGCAGTTATCTAACCACAGGCCACCTATGAAGAAGTTATTTCCTGATGATGCGGTATGAAGTGGTTTGGTTTTCTATTGTTCTCTTCCCATGAACAGTAAATCCTACCCAAACTGTCAGAGGAGTAAAAGCCTCTCTCTCTCCTCTTCTCTTGCAATCCGGTTCATGGGTGTATTGCTGAATTTTGCTTAAGCAGGAGGAACAGGGCAATTTGTCTACACAGGTACAGTTCACCCTACCTAAACTGATCCATGTAGAGGGCAAGTGTCAGTCTAAGTAAACCATTTAGACTCTATTTATAAACTCTAGCAAGAGATGAACACTTCCAAAAGGTGATTCACAGCTCCTTAAGATGGGATGATTTTCTCTCTGCAATTGTGTATCTCTTTACATTAATTGAGTAGGTGGTCTGTATGACTAACCCAAACTAGATACAAAAATCTAGGATGGTTAATTCAAATAAGATGAATTCCACCTGTTGTCAACAGTATTGTTAAACGGTGTAATATTTAAAAATGAGACTCTGGAACTTCTGTAGGGGAAAACTGCAGAAGAGGTTCTCATTAATGGCTAATACTGTATGTCTGCTGAAGAACTGCAGAAGATCCTGTTTCTTTTCAAGTAAAACTCATAATTTAGAAACATTCAGAAAGTAAGTTGATCTAGAAGGTAGATGTGTTCTGACATATATGAGTGTGAGGGTATTTATGTTCTATTCTTGTAACCTCTAGCTGCACTCACTGTAGTCCAACTCAAATAGTTGGACTCCCTTTCTCCTTTTCACATAATATTTAACTGCAGTAGCCATGGATCAGCCTGGAAATCTGTACCTTTCTGGGCTCTTCCAGCAAAGAAGATAGTACCAGCTATAACACAGGGGCCTGACAATAAGTCAGGATCTGTAACTTCAACCATTTCTTTCCAAATATCCTACAACGGATTCTGATAGACTGGCATTGCTACTTGGTCCATGGACTTCTCCCTTTATCTACACATGGAACAATATTAGCTCAGAGGAGCTACCCCAGTCTTCTGGTGTTCCTCTAGGGGAACTTACTGTTTGCTCCCTTTTATCACTCCTTTGATAGCACTGTAATACCACCTGCTTACCCTTACTCACTCTCTACATCATTGTTTCATGCCTCCTCCTCTTTTCCTTCATCTAACACTTCATTTTCCATCATTTGGCATCTCCCCAGAGCCTCGCATGTGTATCTCATAAATAAATATGTAAACATGTGTGTTTTAAAATGCCGTGGAACAAGTGTGGTGCGTATTTGTTGTAGTCATAATTAGTTTTGGTTTTATGTTGATTTTGCTTCCAACTTTCAAGTACTTTTTTTCCTCTCTGCATTGAGATCCTTGGGGAAGGGACCACAGGCGAAATCTTGGTCCCACTGAGACCAATGATGAGGCTATCATTGACTTCACTGGGCTTCAGGGTATTGCCCTATATCTTCATAACGGTCTCTGGAGAAATAAGGCCTTGGACTTATATGAAGAACTGATGTTATACAATAACATACAATAAAAAGTAGGCAAATAGTATTTACATAGGAATTTTGATGTCTGAGCTCTTGCAATCCCATCAGTGTAACTATGAACGACCAAGAGAAAATAAAGCAGCAACTGGCAGGTGTGCAGGGGTATCTGAGAATCAATATTATAAAAAGGGCTTGTATTGTACTCGTAAAAATAAACTTTTAGGAGAACTCTTTTGTGGAGAAACCAGATCCAAGCTTTTACAGTAATTTTTCTTTCAAATCTTTTACATTGGTTGTCTTAAAGTAATGACTGATCATCAATTTCCTGAATTTCAGAAGACAAAAACAACCTGCAGAATTAATGCCACATCTTATTACTCCTGCCTGATGGAATTACATTCCTTGTTTCCAATCCTAAAGGCCCTTTGAGATATCGTCTATTAGAGCAGTGTCTCATGAAGACTATGTCATAATCCCTTACCTCTTGAACAATTATGCTATATAGTAGAATGTGTCTTACATAATACCTGCATTTCATTTAAGGTGTCAGGTTGCCTTTTTAAATATTTTTTGACTACTTTATATGTAGTTACTAAGGATAAAAACTTTTTTTTTTTAATTAACAGCAGTGTTGTGCTTAAGTTGGTAATGAATTTTGAAAAGTGGTAAAAGCATTAAGGAATATAAGGCTGGTGGAAAACTATTGTGATTTAGGCTCATAGGTACCCATGTGTCATTGGAAAATGGGACCTGACTGCACATACTACACAGACTGATTGTCATGTTTTTAACCTTTTATAAACTTATTTAGGACAGGAAGATAATTTGGCAGTTCTTTAAATACTACCTAGACACAAAACACTTCTTAAACTGGAAGGTTACATTCCATTGATTTCGTGTCCACTTAAAGTGACAGGAGATAAAGTCTGCACCTGAGGCCCTGCAGTGAAGCAATTAAAATAAATCCCTTTGTAACCAAAGGGCAATGAAATATGTTCAGTAACAACATGTGTCATAAGCCCTAACTCTAGTTAACTGTTAGACTTCTCACAGGTCACTTAAATATGTGCCAGTGATACAAAATTGATTTTTCTTTACAAGGTTTCATAAATTTGTTTTGCAAAATGCAGCGAATTAACCTAAATTATTAACAGTTATCTTCCTTTGATATGTCCTTGTTTTAAACAGAAGCCAAACCATTATTTTTAGTATATTTGTGAACTGCAGTGACACAAAACAGGAGTAAGGAACCATTTATTTAATTAAATCACCATGACAGGAAGACAAATGTAGACACTTGGTTACCTTCTGTGCAGTGATAAATAGAAATTCATCACTTTGATTTTGGCTTTTGGCATGAAACAAAGGATTTAAGGTCTGTAGGACTTACTGAGCAGATACTTTAGCCAGTGTCCCTAACCACCACATCCCCGCTGTACCTGGATGAATCTGGAAGTAGTGCTAGAGGCTTATGACATATGAAACTATGACATAGTTTCTGTTGCCTTGGGTACAAAACCTTGTCTCATTTATACAAAGTGGAAAATATTAGAAGACATTTGAGGAGATAAACCTTAGTAGGACAAAGCTTCTGTAAAGTTAGTGAAAAGATTTTTCATGAAGATTAAACCCAAGTGTCAGCATTTTGTGCACAGTAAACAAAAGATGGGGAGGATATTCAAGCCTGAAATATTCAATATCCACATTCTAATTAGTCATACTTGAAATAGATTGTGTTGACTACAGCCAACATTATATTTTGTTTTAAGGGTTCCTCATCTTAAGCTCCTACTACATAATTTAGGTGGGCTGAGAGATACTCAGAAGAACTGAGCATACAGCAATTCTGTTAGTTTAGTGAAGTCCCTAAGGTGCTCAGAAACTTTGAAAATCAGATGTGGATTGAATATCCTAACTAGTTGCACACACTTTTTTATTGTTGTTTCTTGCTTATTTACTCCTAGCCTTTCTGTGGGAAAGTTAATTTGTTCCCACAAAATGGTTACTGGCATGTATATAGCAAAATGTGAATGCACAAATTATCCTTAATCCACTCATATTTCTGATCTGTTTGCAATGTGTCTTTCCTCTATGCATATAAACATTTTTCACATGTGGTATTACTACCATGCACATAATTGGTTGTCATATTTTATACCTGACTTGAAAACTGGCCTGTGGGAGGTCCTTTTGCTCATCTCCTTATAATCTACAGCACATTTTAAATCTCTTTATTTCAAAGAGCATTTTTTGTAGTTAAGTAGACATTTAAATAATTATGTCTTGGTAGGATCCCACACTGACAATACACACTTACTTTTGATTCTGTTGTGATCAAGGTGAAGGTGCTCAAGATGAGCATTGATTGGTGGAATTTTAGTGAGCTGGTTGTGAGACAACTGTAGATCTAGAATAGATGAAACATTAAACCCATTTGTGGGGATACCGTCATCAGATAATTTATTGTAGTTCAGCCTAAGGAAAGTCACTTTGGGTATTGCACTGAAGTAGTTTTCTGGTATCACTTCAATGGAGTTGTTGTCCAAAAACAGCTGCAGTGTGTTAGCTGGAATGCTTAAAGGCATTTTCTTCAGTGAATTTTTTGCTATGTTGAGTTGCATAAGATTGTTGAGTCCTTGGAAGGTGTCACTTTGAAGAGCGCTGTCCAACAAACTGTTCTGGTGCAGATCTAACATAGTAAGGTTTTCCAAATTGCTGAAGACTCCTTCTGGGATTCTGGAGATTTTGTTTCTAGCCAGTCTGAGCTGTTCCAGGCCCACTGGTAGTGGGGCAGGCACCTCTTCCAATTCATTATCTTCAAGGAATAAATAAAGCAGCCTTTTCAGCTTGCTCAGCACACCACTCTCAATTCCACTGTTGGTGATCTTATTCTTGTTCAGATTTATCCATCTCAGATGAGTGGCATTCACAAAAGGCTTCTCCGAAACTGTTTCTATTAGATTGTTTTGAAGATAGAGGTACCAAATTCTTGCTGGGATTGCAGGTATTTCTTTAAGTCCTTTGTTATCACAGTATAATGCATTGGGGAAACTAGGAGGACAAAAGCACTCTCGTGGACACTCAAAAGTGTAGTGAGACCAATGTTCAGGATCCATCTCATCATAAACTTGTCTCACAGTTCGAGTCCACACAGAATTGACCAAGAATAAGAGCAAAAGGCTTCTATAGACTTTTAGAGTCATTGTTTACCTTGGAAGGGGAGAAAAACCATTAGCTGTCTCTCAACAGAACTCTCTAACAGCATAGTAGATTAACAAAGCAGTATTACATAGCAAATAATATTTCATTTATAAACAGCCAAATTCTGTTCTCTGTGGTATTACCTATGGCATGTTAAGGAAAAAATGAACAGTAATATAAGAGGTATAAACAACTCAGTCCTGTATGTTGAAGAACATTTTCCTGATTCAACTTAGACTCCACATTGGCTACCAATTTAACTGATGTTCATGCAAGTGTCATTTCAAAGAACCTGAAAACATGGATCATTTTTTCTGACATTAAATCAGTGCTTCTTATAAATTTGTCTAAGTTTTTCCATCTTCAGTAAAGCTATCAATACCATGATATAAATACTATTGTACACAGTGTTCCTCCTTTTAAAATTAATCATACCCTCTTTTCTGGTTTTCTTCTCTCTTAAATATAGTGGCATCTGGATCAGATTTTCCAGGGTCTTTTCTCATCACGGAAAAGTGAAAGATCAAAGAGTGTTTTAACAGCTGTTTGTTGGGCACGTTCTTAAAAAGCTTGGAGGGAATATGTTTGAGTAATCCATTCCCCTCCCTCATTCAATCTCTCATATCCAAAGTTATGAATTTCCTTCTCTAAAGCAAACAGCCAAAACAAATGCCCGACTTAAATGACACAAAAAGTAAGTCCTAACCAAATTATATCATATACACTCATGCATCTTGTATCTATTTTACCTACTCATTTGCTTTGTTTAGCCTCTTTCACCATTAAATGATGAACAAAATGATCAACAATAATTTACTCCAAAAGGAGTAGCACAAAAACAATGCTTCACAAACTCTGTTATCTTGCTTGCTTTCTGATGAAGATTAGCAAGTATTTTGCAATGCAGAGGCAAGAGACTGATAGCTGAAATTTCTGGTCAAAATTAGGAGGTTATTTTTGTCAAAAATAGCATTTAAATAAAAAGTAAATTCTCCTGGAGGGTTAATGCACCAGTAAGGTTAAGAGCTCAGTTAAGTTGCTGCATATGATAGGTAGTCATTTAATAGTTTTCAACATTGTTATTCACAGTAACAAGTGCAGTATCTTACAGATCTTCCAGCCTCAGAAACTGCTATCTGGAAGCATTCCAAAAAAGGACAAATAAAACATTTCTAAAGAATAACCTCTCTAATTCACACAGTGAAATGGCACCTTCTTATTGTGTAAATATTCACAACCTTAATAACATTTTAAAAAAGAAATATAAAGTAATTTACCTTGTTAGTCAAGTTCCTGGAGCTATCTGAAGCCAGTTAGAAATCACTGTAAATTCACAGCCTTTGGCTGCTAACCACTGTGTTTGCTTCCTGTCCTCCTAAGAATTAATAGCATATAAAACTTGAAGAACATGCTAGTATTCCCAGATGTATTACCATACACACCTTATTAGATATTGTTTCTAATTTGACATTGCTTCAGAGTTTGGGCTTACCTCAGCTTTCTTGGATCTTCTTCTCTTTCTATTGGTCACTGTTGTTAGACTGTAATAGCTTGAGTCAGGCTACAAGCCGTGTTCTATGAATACAGCCTAATATATACGCATCAGTGGCTACAGCTTTTAACCCCTAAAATAACTAAGGCACCTCAGCACCTAAGCAGGAAAAGACAGGAAATCCTGACTTTAATATCAAGCAGCCACAGAGCTGAAGGCATTTGATTTTTACATTTTAGCAGATGAGAGGAACTGGTCTAGATGAAACAGGTAACACAAAATGTACCTTTATTCATAATTTTTGTCAGAAGATACTTTACACGCAAAGCTCACTTACATCATAATTCATTCTCATAATACCTGAACTGACCACAAAGAATTAAAAACAGTGCCATCTGTTTCTACGGAAACATTTTATTTGATTTTTATTACATACAGATGCTGCCATGCCATTTAAAGACATAATTCTTGATTAAGAGAATAAGATAAAAAAAGCATTTGCTAAGAATTTTTTAATAACATATTTTAATTTCTTTAAAGATTAAACCATACCTTTTCTTTTTTGTTCAGAGAGATAGTTACATATATGTCTGTAAAGTTATCATACTCTCCAGTGCCTACTGCAGTGAGGTCTGTTTTTAATTATCAAGGCACCAATTAATTATCTTGTTTTATCATTGATCTAAAGTAAACTCTTTCCAGCCAATTTGCTATCCAAGGCATAGACACATATTTCTCACATTAAGTATTTTGGAAGATTTTTGTTTTCTTTTTTAGTCCAAACTTAAAGTAACAATTTAATATCAGGAAAACTAGCCACGTTCAAAGCCAGAACAATGGCATAAGTATTTTAAGGAAAAAGCTAATGAAAATACTGAAAACATAAAATATATCCTGGTACCTTTTATGAGTTTATAGTAGTTTTAAAACTTATTTATATCATTATTTTAATTCAGTTTCCTCTAATTTATTTTAACAATAAAACCTCTAACAACTTATTTCATAATGTTTAATACTTTGCTTCCTAAACTAAGATTGTCTCAAAAGAAGTTTAGAAGTAGAGTAGACAAAAAAGATAAGTAATCAAAAAAAGGAAAGCAACCCTTAAGTACATGGGCAGCTTCCACTGACTTCAGCAAAGCTAATGTTAAAACGTCATAACATTTTTTTCATAAGTAAATGTTTGTACTACCTTGTTTTTTGTTTAGGAAAAAATACATCCTCACTACCAGTAATTTTTACATGGCTTAAGTATGTGCTTAAAAATAAAACAAGTGCTTAAGTCTTTCACTCTGCCAGAACTCCAGACTCTTCAACATCTCTTAGAGATTATTAGGGCTTTCTTATAAGCCAGGTATAAAATTGATTCCTTCATGCATACTATGCTGAATATTTCAAAAGTTTAAATTAGATGAAATTAATTTACATCTATACTTACAAATAAAGGTTCTAGCTTTAAGCAGATGTACTAATTATAAGCACAAAAATTAGATATAATGTATTAACCTTTTCATTATGAGTGTCACTTTAAACTCCTAAGCCTTAAACCATTTCCTTTGACCTCTCGCAACAGATGTGGTACCACACATTAATGACAAGTAGGCTTGTCAGCTGGAGTCCACAGAAGAGAGGTGGGGAGAGGCAAAGGCACCACTGTATGAAGGTTAAAATAGTTGTGTGTTCAGTTGTGAGTGATTTAAGGAGGCTTCACCATGAAAAGTGCATCTACGATTCTCGCAAAAGCCAGGCAGTGCAATGTAAAACTGGTTTGCATTTGTGCTAAATCTTGACAGAGTGTGTAGAGAGGATATGGAGGCACTGAGGTCTGTTTACCATTAAAGAACGAGCCTAGACCTTCATGAATGTTATACAGAAGGGTTTAAAGTGAGTCCTAGTGGCAGATGTCTGTTGTGACACATTTAAATGCAAGTTGCCAGATGTTGCACATTTAACAAAAAAAGAAAGATCTATTTATCTTACGCTTCATGGGGGGCTGAATTTACCCTTTAGCCTGCTAATCATGTACAGATGTTCATTATATTGTCACTGAGGTCACTGGTAGAGGGACTTGCTGGTTACCTTGTGACAGGCAGTGACTATTTGTGTGAACTACTCTTCAGCAGGGGAGAGGCCCGTCACAGTCTGCCCTTTGTGGAGGATTTGGAGGCCATGTATTTGATCCTTATCAAACACATACACTGCTGTCCCATTCAAAGAAGCAGTTCTTCACTAGGAGAAGAAAACAGGAAAAACATTTGCTAAGACTTTCTCAATAACGTGAATTTTCATTTCTTCTGATGCAAACAAAGAGCAGAAAAAATGACAGGAAATGTCCTCAAAATCAGGAAGAAAGGGTGTGATGACTGTGATATGTATTCTCACGTGCACTCAAAAATTTTGGAAAGATCTCTGCAGGAACAAGTGATTACTTGGTGCCCAAGTAGACTTTGCAGAAAGGCCTGCTTTCCACGAAACCTTCAAGATTATACACATATTCTCCGTCATACATTTGTTTCATTCAGTCCTTCATCATCTGGTGTTACTATTTATTATTTAACGGGTGCAATATATGGTGATAAAGATTTATAGACTAATAAAAGACCACAGCCAAGATTTTTAAAAATGACAAATGGTTTGGGAGGCTTTTTGTTTTGAGTATCCAACCTGAGACATTTTCCATGTCTTATTTTCATGCCTAATTTTCAGTAAGAGGGGGCTAAAAATTTTGTGTTAATGAGGTCACTTTTAACTTGTGAAGCTGAGCAATCAAAGGCAAATATCGGGGAAACACAAACTGCTCCCGAGATCATGAACAATCTCACAAAAAGTAACAGTATGCAAGGTAATTTCATGACAATAAAAGGAAGTGGAAAAATTATTACAGTAAAAATACTGTGAATGCCCACTCTGTGAATTTTAGAGACCTTTTAAAAGATACTGTTGGGAGTATTCTAGTTTGAGGAAGATGTCTCAAGCTATTACAGGATTTTTGCTCCATATGTCTCCTGGCAATCTATGTTGTTAATCAATGTAATAAGAGAATCTGTATTAAAAAAAATCAAAAAGTGAGGAAACCAACAATCGCAGAGGGTGGTAACATCTCCTTGAGCAGAGTGATGTACCTGCTTGAGACTAGAACAGCCCACAAGCTTCAGAAAGACTAGAAGGGCTAAAAAGATAGACTAGAAAGACCCACTGGGAGGAGATATGGACAACTGGGAGTGCTGTAAGAGGTGTTGTTCTGTTTCAGCATCGAAGTTGCTGATGGTGAAAAAATGCATTGCTTTCTTTCAGTAATGGCTGCCATATGTCTCAGATTTAATACGAAGCAAAGTCTGTTAAACATCAAGCATGTGTATAGTTCATCACCAGCAGACCCAGGAGTATACTGCAAGCAGAGCTAATTCACCAGCCCCGTGGATTTCTCCATTTAGCAAAGGCTGAAATCCAGTGTGCCTAATTTGGGTACTACTTTACTAAAATGCTAGGTGTCTTGCTCCAAAGGACAATCAGTTTATCTGAAACATGCTCTTAAATTTCCTTCATGATGACTAGAGAAAAGGTGATGCTTCAAAACCTGAAGAAGAGAGTAAGTCCTGTTTATGTACCTTTCACCATATACTGTACTGGTATCTCCAGACAGCCATGCAGACCACTTAAGGCAGATGTTTACATTTACTCGGCATTCAGTCTTCCTCTTTCACTTCTGAAGCTTGGCGTATAGTGGTGATTTCTCTCTCTTTTTTGCATCGCTGCTTGAAATAGAGAGTAGGAAGCTCTGAGTTTTACTCAGAGTCAGAAAGAAAAAACTTCTATTTCCAAACTGTTCCCTGATCACCAGACAGCGATATACCCCAATTAATAATATCTGCTACTCCTTTTAGAAAGGAGCCACAAAAGGTCAGAAAGACCAAAGAGTCTAGAATAAAGCAGATGAGTGAGCCCTTCAGGCTAGCCCAAGGAACACTGCAGACAGATCAAAGGGGCCAGCACAGATGTTCCAGACCCTGCTCCTATGGACACATTTTACTCTACATCATTCCTGGTGAAAAAAAACAAAAACAAAACAGACTTAGAAGCAGGAACTCTGCACCTCTCCTAAAAGCCTAGAATTGCCTGCCTAGACCTCTCAGTGGGAGAAACTGTGTCTCTTATTTAAACAGGCATTTCTGTGCATATGCAGGCAGTTAAAGTATAGGGAGTTTACCTGGGGAACTTTCAGGTTAGATTAGGAGACACTGTTTAAAGGAACCCTGGAAAATAGTTGGGCTGGCTTAATTTGTGAAATGTATATGTCACCTGACCCCTTGTTTATATAGGATTTAGGAAGATGAGATCCTATTTTAAAAGTCCAGAAACAAAATTCTAGCAGTTTACTTTCTGCACACCTTCACTCCCTTATAAAAACTACAGTGAGAACTGAGTAGCTCAGCTTAAAGACATCCTTGCAGAGCAACACATTTCAGAACAGAATAACTATGGAAAAGTCTCAGCTTTTATGGGAAATATAGTGCTCTCCTGAATATGCTTCATTAAGGAATTTTTTGGCTGTCTGTTCCCTTTCTCTCTCTATTTTGAGCTCTTTACCACAGTGACACCACAAAGGTTCCATAACACAGTGCCAAGATCTAGATTTTATCTTGGCTAGGTAGGTTTAGTTTACCTACAATGTAAATGTGGCTGTCGATCTCTTACCTTAATTTGTTTTCATACTTTCAACAATTTCAACACTGAAACAGATCTATCCTATCCATGGATGTGATTTTTAAAATGCTAGATGTAGAACCATATATGCTAAATGTATTTTAAATCAAATACCTAACAGGCATTTGTCAATTACACACATACATTGAGTTCTTGGGCCTGCATGCAACTATTTAGATGATTAATCTTTTCGTCTAATATTAATGATACAACTAATAATACAACTAATAATGATGCAACTAATGATAAATTAAAACATATTTTAGTGATCCGATGCCCATTCTGTAGATCTGCACTTTTGAAAAGTAAACCATCATGGATTAAATATTCTAAGATAGCATAAAGATAGTGAAAACAGGCTGTGAAGTGTTAGTGTTACTTGTGTTGTCTTATTTTGTTCTGTTGTTAAAGAAGTCAAAAAATACTTGAATTCATCTTTATTTTAGATTCTCACAATAGGATGATGAATTCTGAGAAGCTTAAACTTATAGAAGAATTTGTCCTCTAAAATAAACGACAAGGGTTTCATAAAAGAGTACTCCCACAACTTAATGAAAAAAAAATAAAAAATTAGTCCCCGTATAATAAAGCTCTGCTATAGTGATTCTGCCAGATGAGAAATTCAAGGTTCAGGTGCTTTTTTATTATTTAAAAAGAAAAGCCAAATGGCATAAGCTATATGAAAACCCAGCCCTTATTTTATTTTCCATTAATTGTAGTATTTTTGTCTAATTTTTAATGCAGATACTCTTGAGAAATATTGAAATTAAACATTAGAATATGTGATTTTTTTTTTTTCTTAAACTGTCATGTTGGTCATAATTTTTGAGAGTTGACATTTCCCAAAGCACTCAAGTTTTCTTCCAGAGTCCTGACCTGAAGCTAGAATCTCACTCACCATGAATACTCCAGTCACTAATTATCCTTTCAGATGGAACATGTTGAAACTAAGTCTTTATACTATAGATGAAAGTCTTCAACACCCAGCACTTTGGTGCCAACTGACACCACCTTTTTCTTTGAAGACTGCTCTGGAACCCATCTCCAGGGAGAATTTATGCATCCACCCCTATCCAAGCACTGTGGAGCACTCCAGAGGCCCTAAACAGTCAGGGTTGTGCTCCAGCATTGCCTGCTCTTATCTTAGATGATTCCCCGCTCATCACAGTGGCTGCTGTGAATCCCAGAGGTAAATGCCTAGTTCCTTTCTGCATTCTGGGTGTACTATGCACCTCATCTCAGGGCTGTGGTTTCATTAGGAACAACGTACCTGTCATCTTTTTAAATTAAGGGTGGGAATGAAAATACTGCAGGGGATGACTTTTCTTACCCAAACTTAGGAACCTGAATAAAACCATCTCATTTTTACACATGGAATCACAAATTCTTCTTGAAATTAATGCGACATTGCACATAATTTTTAGAATTTATTAGTCTTACTGGGGGTTTTTTTGGCAGCAAAATGGTTGTAATGATGAAGTCTAAATGTGAAGTTCAGGAAACATTTGTTTATCTAGTTTGGAAATGAGTCTGCAGAGTAAGATGGATGGCAGATGCACACGATGAGATACTGGAAAGTTGATGAAAACAGGAATTTTGAAAGACAGCACTTGGCCTTGTTTATCTTGAAGACAGCTTATTATTAAATTGGTTTATAAGGTATGAAATTTCTAAAAGCTTCCAGTACTTCTGTCTGAAGTCTTATGCATGTTTCAATAAAAGCATTACCTCCAATAGAAATACATTTTTACAGATATTATTCAATATATTCCAAAATGTCTTTGTAATTTTTGGAATATGTGGTCTACTCAGGTTGACCAGATAACACTGCTGTCTTGCACGCTTTACTCCACACTAGGAGACAAAGGATAAAGACAAAAATGCTCTTTTGCACAGTGTAGCTGCCGGTATAGTTAAATCTAACAGCCCATTCACTTTGCAGGTCCAAAGGCTACATGTTAACTCAGTCACTTCTGTAGCCATAAACGCTTGTGCTAACTGAGCAATACAAGAACTGATTGAGCTGCAGTAGGAAAAATAACAGGGGCAGCAACCTCCATACTAGCATGGAACGCCTGGCATGGAAGCTCTCCAGGTCAGTGATATAGTAGTACTTTCTCTGCTGAGTGCTGGTGCATCAGCCCCAGCAAGGAGTCCATCTATATATTAAGAAAATGTGTATTACCTGCCTTGCAGGTAGTGCAGCCATGCCCAGAGGTGGACCTAGCAAGCAGCTCCTCAAGAGATAGGAGGTGTGTGAGGTTTTGCATGTCTGATGAAGGAGAGAAGCCTAAAGTCAGCAAATTCTGTATTATTAAGCAGCTAGTTATGTTTTCTGGCAAAGAAATGTGCTACAATTCACACTGGTATCACAGACTTAGTTTGCTTTCTCTCACCAACATTCATGCCTGTCCCTTGGGGAACAAAAAAACCCCACTTGCAGGGTCTGATTCTGAGAAAATATTTGGGTAATTTTTCCCACCCCCGCTGCTGAGATACTACAGTAGAGATCTCTCTGCAGCTATAAAAACATGGCCTATACGTTAGTGAGAATGATCTTATGGTGGTATAACTGTTATAACCAGATCTGACAGAAGGTATAGGCAGCACTTATAAACCATTTTAAATAATATGGGATTTTTTTCCATGAACACTTAAAAATATTTTTAAACATCTCATAACAATGGATTTAGACACTGTTGTTCAAAATGCCACTGAAGATTGCTTTCTTGGAGGGAATAAACAACTCCATGATCCTTTATATCTTTCCTTGTGAGGTGGGTTTGATTTGCCCTCTTTTGCCAGAACAGTAGTACTTTTTTTCCAAAATAAAGCTTTCCTCTTGTTAAGAAGTCAGGTACATTTGACCAAATCCCTGTGCTTCCACACTGTCATCTGGACTATAAATAACATTTTTCCATTCATGTATTTGCCTCATTTCTTCACTGCCTTCTAATTAAGACTTTTTTTTTTTCTGCTTTTCTTTAACAATTTCAGAATAAAAAAACATGATGTAGCACAGACGTACTGCATAAGGGGGATTATACTTAAATAACAATTATTCAGGTAAACAAGACTTGTTATAGATGCTGTGTTTTCTGATCTACAGATTAAGGTTTCAAATTCTGAAAAGAAAGATAAAAAAACCATATAGATGGGGTTACACCCACAAATAATTATGTTTTATAACACCAGAGAGTAGCAATACATAATTTTTCAGTATGCTGCTGTCCACTGAAATCCTCAGCTCTTGATTATAATCCTATACCTTAAAATACATTGATGGAGGGATATAGATGCTGACAAAAAAACCCCACCTAGAACCTTAAGGGTCCACAAAAGCTATCAAACTGAGGACAACTTAAAGTATCCAAACTGAAATCTTCAGGGCAAAGTATTTATGTGACTCAGTGAGCAGAGCCTTGAGCAATTCAGTCTCACCTCTGAACTCATTCAAGTTGGGCACTTCAGGCAGGTCACCTCTCAGAAAGGACCAGTGGGATCCTTCTTGTGGTTCCAACATGTGGAGATATGAGCACAATGTTTTCCTGTCTAGCCCACAACCACAACTTTATCTCAGAAGCTGCAGGAGTATAGTGTGATTACAAGTGCTTCAGCCTCTTCTTTTAAGGCTGTTTGGCTTCACATAATGAAGCCATCATTTGCCCAGGCACTTGAACCTGACATTCCTACATTCAAGGTCAGTGTCCTGAGGTACCGAGTTAGCACTCCTTTTCTTTCTCTGTGCTAACTAATGTTGAACTGTTCACACTAAGTAGAAAAAAATTAAGAGATATTTATCCGTGAAAGCTATATAGCTTACAGATTAAGTTATTTTATTACAGACTGAGAGTCTTTTATCCAATATCTAAATCTACAAAAACATTCAGAACCAAAATGTCTTCCACGATCACTCTGTACACTGGGATGGTAGCTCATAGACAGTTTCCCTTATTTTGTGTAGACATCTAAACATGTTTGCCAGTGCTGTCCCACATGGGAGAGCTAGATGGGATGGATCTCTGACTTCAACTGCCAGTACTCAGTAGCTCACAAGTGTCAAAATGGGAGCAGATTTGCACAAGCCAGCTGCAAACATCTGGGCATCGAAGGAAAGTTTCCACAGTTTTTACCTATGGACTCAATATCCAAATGTTAGCTGAGTTATGACTTTGTGAGTATCATGAGAGTCTGAATTATAGACTGGAACCTGAAACAATAAATTTTCCATGTAAATTTAATGCAAAACTCTTCAGCTGTAGAGCTGATTATTAAAGTTTATATTGTCCCCCATTGGTTACTAGTATTCTTATAATGACAGATTCACAGAAATTATAAATAAATTTGAAGGAACATCTGAAGGTTGTTTACTTCAACCTTCTTCTAAAAATAAGGCTAACTTCAAAGCCAGATCTGTTCCTCAGGGCACTGCCCATGCAAGTTCTGAAAATCTCCAAGGATGGAGAGCCCACAGCCTCCTTGGGCAATCTGTGTCAGTGATTTACACACTCATTGTGAAGAATTTCTTTGTATGTCCAGCCTGAATTTCTCATTTTGAAACTTTTCCTTTGCCTTCTTGTCCTTTCATTGTGCACCCCTGAATCTGGCCCCTTTTTTTATAGTGTTCTTTTAGGCAGTGGAAGACTGCAATAAATCATGGGACCGAGGCATATGGTATATTCAGAGAGGCTAAGGGAAGTGACTTGGCATAGCCTGGAAAGGAGAAGGCTGAGAGAAGTTCTCTTTGCAGCCTTCCATCTTAGTGGCTCTGCACTGATCTTCAGTTTGCTTTATAACCTCACAGTCTCCACCATCTTCAGTCTGTGCTTGTTGCAGCTGTATATATAACAATTCAGACTGCCTTCCTTAATGATGTTTTTCCTTCTTGTTCCCAGTTTTCAAAATAATTTGGTTTATGCTAAGCAACTACCTGTTTATTCCCTTTCAGTAAAACTGAAGGCCTGCGAGTTGGGATGGGACCCTACCAGGTTCCTTGCACTAGAATGACAGCTGTAATCAACCACTGCTTACTCCTTTCTTGATCTGTTTGACTATGCTGGACTTAATAAAGCAGTAGAGGGCATGTAGGATTTATGCTTCCAGTGTATGTCCAGAAATTCACGTGAGTCACAGTCTGTTCCTTCTAGGGAACTTCTGTAATTTAATCTAACATGAAAAATGTCTTTTAAATCAGACAATACTTGTTTATTTGAAAGGTAACTCTATCTTTGTGAATGGCTATGCAACATACTTGCAGACCAGTTCTTGAAAGTTCATGGATAAAGTTTTTGTCTGTTGATTTTGCATATTGTCGTTGTAATACTGTTTTTCATGATATTAGTAGCAAACTTTCCTTTTTATGTCTGCTTTCAAGTTCATGTCTTTCCAAAAGATCTTGATTTTTGTAAATTCTTCCATATGAAACTTCACACGAAAGTGTCATGACAAATTTACCCATTTTGACCTGAAAGAAGGAGGGACATATACTGTAAGTAAATTGTATAGCTATAGGCTGCATATTATGTAGCCCTAAACAGAGTTTAGTTCAGGCTAATTTACCCACTCCACTGTCTCCATGCTACTGCAGCTGTGTTATTATCTGTTCATGTCTGTCTACTTTTAAGTAACGTATTTGCACCTGTACACATAAGTATTTTATAATATGATCAGGTTAGGTGGGAACAGGGATGTACGCATCATGTTTTTCAGTATCCAGAATGTTGAGGGCTTTATAACCAAGATCCATCACCTTCATTCCAGGAAGGGCACAAATTGCAAGTTACAGTGAATCCGTTTCCAAGGCTCTAGCTGTGTTAAGTGTTCCCAAACACCTTCATTTCTGCCTAGTGCCTAGAAAACAATTCATGTAGCTTTTATAAACTGATACCTAAGGTACATGTATATTGTTACCTGTCTGTTTCTGCAAGATATGTAGATATTGGGAACTTAAACAGTCTTCATAGTGATTTAGACCAATTCATTAATGCAGAAGCAGAAACATGTACTTCTGTGTCTCACAATATGAAAGCAAAGAGGTACAGAGTCCCATTTCTCCTTTAGCAGAAGGACCTCATGTTCTAGTTTTTTCACAGTTAGTATGAAGAGCAAGCTCTGCAATGTTATCTCTTCCCAACTAATGGGGAATTTCTGAACCACAGGAAAGAAGTGTTCAAGATAAAAATGTTCTGCCAAATGCCATTTTCTCTTAGTTGTCCAAGTGTTTATTGCAAGGTGAAGGTTCCTCAGTTTCTGAGGGAGGTCATCGGTACTGTTTGTTATTTTGACAGAGGGCTTCCTTCTACTGTATCCCTTGAAGAGAACTTCAAAATGCCTTGTGAACATCTGTGGATGCTTTATTTGCTACATATGGGTATGCAGAAAGTACCCTCATCAACAGGTTTTAATCTATCCTGAGGTGGATTGTTCTCAGTCTCACTGTTCACACTGTTTCATTTTGCATAAGGATAACTGGTTTGCTGAAACAAACTGAAAAGAATACATTTCTATCCTGTTTGCCAGATCACAGCTATGTGGTGACACATTTCAGTATCAGTTTGTGCTCTAGAGGTCTTAGTGTTTAGTGTATTTTCCTGTGTAGGGGACAGTTGGCTTTAAAATATCTCTGGAAATGGTTGAATGCTGTTTCCCATATCTTATTCTATTCTTTGGGGGGTTTTGCATGCACTTCTTTCTTTTCCTCCTGTGTTTTAATGTCTAGGTGCTATTCCATAGTGATTCCCACTCTGATGTGTTCAGAAAGCCCCAGCTTTAGACTTCATTCTTTTATGAAAATTCTAGTTTACTTGTAACAAAGGTTACTTTCAATCCTTCTTGTATGTGGATAAAAAAAGCAGTAACACTTATGAATTCCAAAATGACAAAAATGAGGAGAGAAATATTTCTATTGTCTCCTGCATCTCGCCTTTTGTTGTAGTCCCAGGTTTCTTTGTGAATTGTGTATTGTTTCTGAACATCTGGAATTGGCAACGTGCCGAATAAATGGTTTGGTGTGGGTTTTTTTTTTTTGCAGGGTTGATAGTTTCAACTTTTGCTATAGAAACTAGAAGAGTTTCTGTTTGAGTGTTTAATAGTCTAGCAGTTGAAAAGAAAATAGTACCTGTGGGATGATCTGTGTTTGCAAGCAAGCCATTTATGGTTCTCAGTTACTAATACATTTATTTTAGTGTGTGTTCCGGGATGCTGACAATATTTGGGCTATTCATTCCCAGATAGAATATACTGACATCTCTCTATCATGAGTAGCTAGGGCTGCATTTTACTCATTGCCTGTGGCTTCTGAGAGATTTTGTTGTTCTTTTGACAATGCTGAGAAATTAATTTGCACTATTTCATAGTGCTGTGAGCCCCATACTGCAAACTCCATAAGGCATCGACTTAATGACCAACACAAGTGCAGTGGAGTATGTTAAATTATATGTTTACAAACATATTGAAACTTGAAAGTAGAGAAAACAGTTTATTTAACCTTACAATAAATTTTAATAATAATAGAATAGCTTAGATAATCTTGTCTTAACCTGAAGTTTTTTTTCAATTTATAAAAGACTGAAACATAGTTGACTGATATGGACACAAAAATACTATTTGCTATGTTTTATTTTCTATAATCTGGTTAAAAGTAGCATGCAAGTAATTGAATAAAAATACTTGTATATATGACTTATTTTGAAATAAAAATTATACCAGCAATGGATAAAAATCCTACCATGAAAGTTTAAATGAAAGTATGACAAAAAGAAGAGTAAACAATTTTTTAACCTGAAAAATGTTTGTTTCCCTGTTATCTTTCACATATTCCATTAATTTAATAATGTCATGGGCTCTGAAAACATATTTTCATACATTTTAAATTGTTCTTAGATTGTTAAATAATTTTTTCCTTTATAATTGATAACAATATGAAAAAGGTGTGAATAATTAAGAAAGTTGGATTGGTTGGAGAGGAATCTGCTATTTACACAGGCTAGCCCATACTGCTCAGCACTCTGATGAAACCCACCTGACTTCCATGTAAATCTGGTACCAGCTGGCATGTATTGCATGCATGGACATAGATTTCTATGAAGTTGAATGCTTTTCATCAACTTACCTAGGCAGATGAAGGCATATTTTGCACCACATCTGGTCATTCTTGTGCTTTCTAAATATAACCGTTTGTAAAAATATGCACACATTTCCTGAAGGTTGCCAAGTGCATGCTAAATATTAACAAAACAGAATGGATAATATGCAGATTGACACTTTTTTTAAGGCATATCCTAATTTTAAAGAGCTATCATGATGTAATTCCTGTAGTTACTGCCCCTAGGAGGGAACTGGATGCTCCCAGGCATCTCACTCCAGTGAAACCTCAGCAGCCACCCGAAGGCAGTTGTACATCTCCTGTGGCAGGTCAGCCCGAGTGAGATTGTTTCCATCCAGGCGCAAATGTGTGATCCTGGAATAGGTCATTGGCCCAACAACCTTACAGAAGCTGCTCAATGGGAACTCTGAAACAAAGGGAACATGATTAAGAGAAAGTATGAATAATTAGGACAAATAGGACAAACCCATTATTTTTCGGCTTTTTAAATTTTATTTGGAAATTGTGACCTTAAATTTATTCTACTATTTTTCAATATTTTTCATGTCCACTGGCGTAATTCCCCATGAGTTTACTGGAACTTGAGGGGCTTGTGTTAGGAGAGGTTCTTTCCATAAGTTGTGAGAGGTTCAGAATTTCAAGACTGAGTTTTTCAAGTGCTATATGCTCCTCATACCCATTTGATTTTTAAGACTTCAGATTTTATATAGAGGTCTAATATGGCATTTAGCAAAAAGGAAAAAAATGAATCTCCAGTAAAACTGGAGATGCAGAGGGAGGAATCAATTATGCTGGGTACATTATGATGGAAGGGTAAAACCGTGCTACATAAGATATTGAAGGAAGTACAAAGTTTCTGGAGAAATTGAAACCATGATATGGCCTTACCCTTAAGAACAGGCAGTCAATGGGTGTCTGTGTCAAATATTATTTTGGATGTGTCACTTTGATTTACTAGTTTCAAAATGAAATTTGGGTCTAGGGTCGGGGAATAGTTTTACATTTAAATTGTATAGTTGAACCTTTGCAGAACAGCAGGATTAGAAGGTGAGTATAAACATAAAAAATATTTATAAAAATATTTATATTTATTGTAATTTATATGTAATTATATATATAGCCTCTATTAATTTGAAGTATTATTTGGTTCACATGACACCAGACAGGTCTTGAATGGAAAACTCTGTCTTGTATCTTATGAGCAGTATTAACTGTAAGCTAGAAATTACACAAAGCAGAGAAATTCTGTGTTCAGTATACATAAGCACACACATATACATATTATACACCTCTGTCATGCAGAGAAGATCTATCCTCAAGAGAGAACGTATGTGAATAAACCTGATGTCCCCTTCATACCATATTGTGTAATTCTGCAAAGATGATCCTTCATTCTCACCTGTGTTTCCTTTGAATCAGACAGAGGATTAGTCTATTGAAAAGCTCCATCACTACTAAAGAAGCAGTCTGAGAGGCTTGTTCTTCTTTGGGCTATTGACATCAATTGAATTCACACAGAAAATATTTTAAAGGGACTCCTTCAAAGAATGCATTCACCAATATGTGGACAAATGTCATATCCTCAGTTGCTTTTGTGTTGCAAAGGACTAGCTTTCATAATATCTGAGAAATCAAGGTAGTGTTCTCAAAATTGGATGCCATTTAACTACCAATCGTAGGTCATTTATGGACTTTTGAAAACACCACTTTATAGATCTTTTCTGCATGATTATTTAACTAATCTAAGAAAATGTGATGACCTACATTACGTTGTAGTACTAAAGGAAGTGGAGGAAGATCTTTCATATCTCCACTTTAACTTCAGTTGGCTTCATTCAGAACAGGCATTACAAGAATCTGCTATTATTGATGAAATATGGCTTGTGTAAACTAAGTATAAATGTATATCCACCTGTACAGCCAGCTCTTTAAAGCATGAGAGCTTAGGTAATATTTTGGACACAGAGATATGATGTTGAAGAATGGGTGAAGATTTGTGTATCTTTCACAAAATAAGTTGTTTTGAGTAGGGATTATGGAAATGTATTTCAAATGTTAGCTCTTGATCACCAATTTGATTAAAGCAAATCAAAACAATTTGTACATTGTACAGCCTTCTTTTGGAAGGGTGAGAGATAAAATGCATCCTTGATGGCACATTTATTGGGCAGTCCATATTGCAGTATAGTATAATTTTAATCCTACAGACCAATTCTGATAGTCTTCTGATTCAGAATGTACCAGCTGGAGTGAACTGATGATTCTTGTGAGTTAGGATCATATGATCTGAGAGATGTTTATAGGATCAGATCTGTGTGGAATTTTGCTGAATGAAAACATAAGTTCCTGAGACTTTGAACTCATCTGCTCGGCCTACAGGCTATACTATTAACTATTTAGGTCCAGTTTTCTGCAGATAGTTTGGGTGTAATTTGTAAATAATAAAATGAACATGAATTCTAATATAATATTGTTTTCCATTTTCTTGTCATTCAGGAACAACATGGTAAGTATATTTTTGTTGAAGGCAGACATTTAAAAATTTTGTAAATTTACTTATTTGTTTTTTTCCATATTGTTACTTTTGAACATAAATACTAACACTTTGTTACAAAACAAGGTATGCTTATACAAGTTGGGTAGATGCTTAACTACTCAAAGGATGTAAACTTCATGAATGTAAACCACAAAATTTATCTGTGTTACCAAAATACTCAGCTGTGCTGACTATTTATGAGACTGAAACCACTTAGGAAGTGGATGCAGGTCTAGTCCTCACAGAAGTCAAAGGAACTCTGTCATGGACTTCAGTGGGATTTGGCTCCAATATTTGGTGCACACTGTTTGCATTTGGACATTAATTTTTTATACAGTTCATATAATTGTCAGTTGTTAGAAGCATATTAAAAATGTTTGTTTTCTAATTGAAGTCTCCACTAGCAGAAAATAGGTAAGTGAATGCACTTGATGTGCTGTTACCTATATCATCTCTATGGGAACTGCAATCAGTGAGACTAGAGCACTGTTGCATAAAATATGTCAGTAGCTTACTTCCTCCTTCATTACACTTATTTGTATTGCAGGTGTTAAAATGTCTTCCTGAATTTATAATATTCAGGTTCAGAGGCAGTGGACCCGGAATTTTGCCACTAGTGTAGCATTCATATTTTCCCAACACAGAATTCCTGCATGAGCCAGACAGTGAGAAAACAAGAAAGGTTAGATGAAAATTGGATTTTCATCTGAACAATTAATTTCTCACTAAAAGTGTCTGTCACGATAAGAAATTCTGATATTCTAACAAACTACATGAATATTTGAAATATCTGGGGAGAAAAAAAATCAGGAACAGGAAATCTCTCCTCTCCTCTCCTCTCCTCTCCTCTCCTCTCCTCTCCTCTCCTCTCCTCTCCTCTCCTCTCCTCTCCTCTCCTCTCCTCTCCTCTCCTCTCCTCTCCTCTCCTCTCCTCTCCTCTCCTCTCCTCTCCTCTCCTCTCCTCTCCTCTCCTCTCCTCTCCTCTCCTCTCTCATACCTTGGGAGCAGACAGAGTTGTTTTTTTACTATACGCTAGGTGAGAGTATATCCCTTGAACATCAGGAGCGTAAGCAGCCTTTAGCTGAGAGGAAGATTAACTGTGCAAAGGTTCCTTGTTCAGGTGTGCAATATAGTGGGCAATCCTAATGGGATGTGAATTCCCATAGTCATCCTTGCTGGTCTGTGAGCCCACAGTAATCATATCTGAGTCATTTCTGCACATTGTAAAAAGATCCTTTTGAGATTGGTGGAGTGAGCCAGATAAAAGACCGTAGAGCACCTCCACAACTAACTGTTCAGAATAAGTACAATTATGGTACAGGTACTGATCCAGCCAATGGACCGGAGCAGAATATGTGGCCCCTTAACTGTCCTCTGGAACATTTTCACATTCCCCCTTGTTATACTCCATTCACATGGTATCTTCTTGCTGGGGTTTCATGTGGAAACAATAACTCTCTCCTTAATCCTTTACAAGTACAAATTAAATATGAAGAAGTCTGCCTTTGGACTCTCTTCTTATATCACTGAACCTCCTTCATTCCTGTACTTTTTTCCATCCTGAAGAGTTTCTTTTTGCCTTGAGGAGTCTGTAAAACAAGTGTGTGCATGTATATATATATATATATAATCCTAATGGCATCTTAAAGCATGATATAATACAATACAATAGCAAACCACTGTTGTTATTAGACAGAAAATTCTACCCTTAAATTACAACTAATAAGAAATATTAAAAAAAGAAGTTTCAATTTAGAAGTTACAGTTCAGGTTTGAGGTATGGAGAAAGCAAAGGCTTTTATAAACCTTCCATGGTTCTATGCTAGCTTGGAGATCCAACTAACATCAAGTACAGTAGATGGAGCATACAGCTGATACCTAACGTACATTCAATATAATGGATATGCTTCAATTTATTAGTTAGAGATCAGAGGAGTTACTCTGAATTTGTCTTCATTCCAGTTTGCTATCCGCTTTGCCGACTGCTCCTTGCATCATAGATGAAGACAGAACATAATGAAGTGAAGCCAATCCTGGCTTCATTCATCAACTCTTGTTCAAAAAGCTCAGTCACTCAAATGAGAATATTTCTGAAACAGTTTTTTATGTATGGCAATGCATAATGACCATAGCAAGCCCAGGATGAAACTCATGGACAATAATTTAGACAAATATTTCATTTCTTTCCGGTAATATCAAAAGGACTGGAACCAGATTACTCTTCCTTAGACAAATATAAATGTTAATTGATAGCCTAAAGGTACCTGAGAAAAAGGGTGACAGTAGCAAATGAAGAACTCTGGAGAAATATACTTATGTTAGGTTTTGGTATAAGTGAAAACTTTAAACTATGTAGGCATAATCTGAAAGATTATATGTTTTGCACATTTTAGGACAAATTATCATTACTCCTAATACAGAAGTCTCCCTCTCACAGTATATGTGTATCACAGGCCATGGTATGGAAGGGAAGCTGGCCTTGTTTACAGTCATCCTTACACAAATCTCTGGCAAATTACAATTTTTAATTAGAAAAAGAAACTGGTCAGTTGTTTGAGGCTCAAATACTCACAGGTCAATCAACTCAATTTTTAGAAAGACTAAGCACTCACAGCTGTAGGTCAAGTGTAATGAATAGTGAAATGCAAAGGCTTTGATCACCCTGTACCTGGTACTTCATTAAGATTAAATGCTTATTGCTAACTAAATTTTGTCCCACATTGTCAAGTAGCATCTTAGGGAACACAATATTATGCCTGTGAAATTAGATAGTCAAGAAAATTTGTTACTGAAGTCTGCTAGATTTTATGGTTAAGCAAAACCAGTAAATCAGAGTTCTCTTGCATCGGTCCATAGGGTAACAATGACAGTGCAGCAGCAGCCAGTGCACACCCACTCCTCACACCATCCCCCTCTGCTGCTGACCAGTACTCTAGAAATACAGCTTTCATTGCAAAATTAAATTGTTGTCACAATTGCTCAGAAGTCCTTGGAAATGTGAATGGAAAACAAACTCATTACCTGTGTATCTTGCAGAAGGCTCAGAACAACCATTCTGAGCAGAGAAAATTGCCTCATATATCTCATGAGCAATTAAACATCATCATTGTTAGCTCTTTTAGGAGAGGAAGAGATCTGATAGAGTTCTACAGGCTGGTGTATGTGGTGGCTCAAGTAGGAAGCATTAACTCATTGTTTTCTCTCATCAAAACAAGGAAATGAGATGTAATAGGAAAAAAAATCATAACGTTGAGGAAAATGTGAAGCATAGTAAATACAAAACATTTCAAAAGGTCTTGCCCTCTGTCTGGTAAAATCAGCATTAAAATATTTGGCTTTAAAGGCTATGTCTGTATGGAGTTAGCTATGTATGGAATAGCTAACACTGATAACCTAAACCCCTGATGGATACAAGCAGGCAAGCAGAGGAGAGGGTTTTATGGTTTACTTTATGCCAGCTAGCAAGATGATGTAAGTCCTCCTCCAGAAACACTGTTATGTTTGACAGATCTGCCTCTCCATCAGGGACCATCACTGACAGAGGTGCAGCTGGAGAGCTTCTGATGTGATGGTGAGGCCTCTCCAGCTCTCCAACACCTCCTTCCCACCCCAGGACAGCCTCATAATAGCCTTGTCTCAGTAGAAACCTCTGTGATCTCATGCAAGTGTGACATTTATTAACTTCAGAAGGAACATTTTTTCAAATCATGCTTGAATGGAGACAAGCTTGCCACCTGATCATACAATATGGGAAATGGGAATGAAAAGAAGAAACAACAGGGGCAGCTCTTTGGTTTTCAAGATGGGTTTGGAGGGAGAAGGGAGGAAAGAGAAAAAAGCAGCTCCTTTGTGGTATCTTTTTCACTGTGCCTTGTGCCTGACATCTTATGAATTTGTCGTCTTGTCCCTCTCTCCTCCCTCCAGCACTTCCCCTACCAGCCTTCTGAAAGGTTACACATAACATAGTCAGATCCTCAGCTGATATCTGTCTCTTTTTGCCAACTTGTGAATTCCAAACACCTTCCACACTTATTAAACTTTTCCCACTGTTTTTTCCTCAATTGTACAAGTCAACTTCATTGGCTTCTATGGAGTTACTCTAATTTGCATGAGATGAGAATTTAGCCAATAATACCCACATTAGTATGGAAACAGAAATTTCTGTCTTTAAGGTTAATTTGAGTAGCTATCAGATAAATGTCTGTCTTTTAACATTAATGTGGACAACAGTCAGAGAACTGTCGGTGTGCTAACAGTCTAACCAGTACCATTTCTTCAGACTGGTTGATCTACCCTTTCAGATACTCACATTGACCACCAGTATTCAGACTGTGGTAAAAAATATTGAAAATATGCAAATTTAACTCACTGTTAATTTTGTTGACTTGGAGGTAGAAGTTTTCGAGGTTCTCACTGACGGTTGGAATGCTCTTCAGCTGATTGAAGGAGAGATCCAACTCAACCAGTGATGTGATATTGAAGACATTGCCTGGTATTCCAGAATCTGTTAATTTATTGTGGGATAAACGTAAATATTGCAGGGTTTTAAAACCTTGGAAGTACTCATCAGGAACATTGGAGATCTGGTTATTATCAAAATACAGCATGAGTAAGGAGTGAGGCAGTCCTGTTGGTAGCTTTGTAAGTCGATTGAAGCTTAAGTCAAGGTACAAAAGTGAATTCAGGCCTTTAAAAGCCCCAGAAATAGAATCTGCTTTCAGCTGGTTGTTCTGGAGGTGAATGACAGTCAGATTCACCAGCCCCTCAAGTGCACCAGGATTGACTTTTGTGATCTTGTTATGACTTAATTGCAGGTCATCCAGAGTTTTGGGGAGTGGTCCAACAGCTTCAGTCAAATTGTTGTAGTTAATGTGAAGTTTCTTCAGATGCTTTAGTTTAGAGAAGACTCTTCCCTTAATTTTTGAATTTTCCAAATGGTTGTGATCTAGGATCAGCCACTGTAGGTCTGTTACATTATCAAACGTGTTCTCTTCAATGCCCTCAATCATATTGTTTCGAAGGTAAAGGTATTTTATTCCACTTGGTACAATCGGAATGGTTTTCAGTTTAAGATTGTCACAATACATGGCAGTAGGGTAGCTTAAAGGACAATTACATTCTGGGGCACAGACCGCTGAGGATGGCCCAAAAGGATCATAACCATAATCATCTGCAGGACCATAGTCATATTGGCAAAAAATGCCACTAATCAATAACAGAAAGATAGGTAGGGAGTTTAAAGTCATCTTTGCAATGTGTCTTGTCCCTGTATGGTGAGAGGGAATAAAAAAGTCATAACTTTAATTTTTTCTCTCTTTCAGCAATATTTGAAATTTTACCACCTAAAGATTATAACTAAAAACTAATTCATTCAGGCTTTCTATTTAAACTATTAATTAAGAAAAATATATTAGTTTGTTAGTATTGCATTGTTACTACTATAAACTTACAGTCCCTGTCTTGTTATAATCTGCCTTTGTAATGCAAAACTGCAGGCCATTCTCCTGTTGTAAGTAAAACATTCCTTATATCTTCCTGCATTCATTCATTAAGTCACAAGAACAATGATATAGTCCAAGTTTTTCAAACTTGGCACAGAAGAGTTTTCAGTTTTGCTGAAGGCCATGTTCAGAGGCAGTTCTGCCATTTAAATTCTATCAAGCATTCCTAATATACTGAATTGCCTCATATCTAAATAACATGTGGCAATTTGACTTAAGTTTGAAAGAGCCAAGGAAGTTACAAACTGAGGGTAATGATCTGCTGTATAGTGTGTTAAGATGCCTGTAGCTTGAAATATCTTCTCCTCATGGATCATGTCCAATAAAGCATGATCCACTAAGTTTCATATTCACCTAAAGAACAAACTAATAGAAATATATACCATATTGTCCTGGGCATGTCAAACAACCAACACTGCATACATGAGCATGACTATACTCTATCTAATACGGATCTACAGTGGATCTGAAATGACTGAATTTCAGATAGCGCAAATGTTCTTGCAAATTCTATGTATAATAATAAATGTGTTGATTACATTGTATGACCATTCTAAATCAATAGAACAATAAAGCACTGGCTTCTTATAGTTGGTCTTCCAGTTCACATACAGTAAAAGGATGTTCGGTGTCCTTGGGGATGTTTTGCTGTGATCCAGTATGAGTGGTCTCACCTTACTTTTTAAGGCTATACCTTTCTCATCAGATACTCTGCGAGGTGCTAATATGTGAAGATTAGTATCTTGCTTTTATTTCTTACTACCTAGGTAGATGTTGTGTTGCAAAGTGGGTCTAACATCACTGAAGTCAGTGAGCTTACTTTGATTTTCACCAGTAAAAGACAAAGCTCGGTGTACTCTACTGTTCAGAGAGTGAGACAATTAAGAAAATCCTTAGAAACTTCTTGTTCTCAAGTAATTTCAGAAAGTATGTGAAGCCTGTAAACAGACCGCCAGACATTGATCTCAGATCTGGGCAATCTTCCAGCAGAGTACATTAGTCTTGCTATTATCCTTGTTTAGTGTTACACAGAGTACCTAGTGTTAAAATGCAGGGCCATAGCTAGAAAGTCTTCCCTAATTCTAAATTTCCTTGCTTTTATTGACTTGATAAAACCACATCACATTCTAGTCAGCTAATAGTCTCAACTAAAGTACCTCTAGGCAGGGCCTATTGATCTCAGGCAGTACAGCATGAAGATTTTTTAAAAAATCTTTTCATGTTATCTCCAGTCAATCACCCACAAAGTCCTTCTGTTAGATATTAAGCTGCCGTCCCCTGAATAAGGAGGACAATTGCATATGTTTTACATGGTGTTGATCCCATCACATTTATCTAATTACAAACCATAGGATAGAGCAATCATTGAAATATGAGTTATCAGTGTAATTTCCTTTGTCTGTTCTTCATTACTGCATGAGGACATGCAAACTCAACCTTCAGTCCCCTGCTGGTATAAATAAATACAGCTCCTCTGAAAGCAAAGACACCATAGTGACACAATTCAGCTCAAAATCTGGTCCTATTTAGGTACTAGACATTAAGGATGGGGGACTAACTGCTTCTGTATCCAAAGTATAAGACAGAGTGTAATGAACTTCTTGGACTACGCTCTTTGGCCTTACAGTGGCATTTTTACATATCTGCATCATTTTATAGTCTTACTGATAAAGCAGCATAAACATCCTATTTTAAATTCAAATTCTATTGTTCTTCTAGTTTCAAATTATATTTGTAATGCTAAATTTTATTATTGATAACATAGGCTGACAGTTCTTTTAAATAGTATACAATGTTTAACTGCTCTGCAGAACCCTGGAAGTAATTTAAAAAGCTAGATAGCAAGTGTTTTGAATTATTTTATCAACAATATTTTAAAGTGTAGGTGACAATTTTGTAATGCAAAGGCATCTGAGCATGTGTGTGACATAAAATAGCACAGTAAAGTATATATGTAGTGAACTTGCTTTAGTCATGGATTTCTTGTTCATGTGTCTAATGTTTCTCTGTCAGAAGTGTAAAAGGTAAATAGATCGTGTACACATACATGCTTGTTTGTTGCACTGAACTATATGAATCCAAAAGATAAAATCAGAATACATTCTTAGACGTTTATGTTATAACATAAGCATGCTTGAACTAATTGCCTGTGTTTGTTCTAACCAGTTATGTTATAAAATACCTGTGAAAATATTTGTGAAGTTGCTCAGGCAACTTGCCAAAACATACTAAATGGCAAATCCACGATTTTGGAAAAATGCTTACTACAGTAGAGCAGACAAACTATTCAAACTATTTTGGAGCAAATCTATACTACTTTAATTCTAAAGTTGTTGTGAAACAAAATAAATATAAGTTTATCATTCAATCAGCCTTAAACTAAATATACATTAATTCTGCAGCAGAACATATTACACAGTTTGCAAAAGATTTAATTTTAAGAAGTTTCAATAGTATATTTAAAATGTGCTTTAAAATTAACTAAAAAATTCAAAATACCTATAATTTTCCTCTCATTGTTTACTTGATTAAGTATTTAAATATCAGGATACCTTGTCTTTTTGTAAAATGAAGCAAAACGATTTAACAAATGGAGTCTGTGGAGCTCTTACTAAGAGATTATGAATGAATAAGTAAGCAGTGACTAGTCCTACAAATTTCTTTGTACTGTACATCAACTCATCTTTTGAAGTAGAACAAAACAGATTGTAAAAAAGTGTCACACTGATGCACAAAATATGTGAGGTTGTTTTAAGGAAACTGAGAAAGTGAATCCACTAAGCAACTGTTGATTTGTGTTCAATTTACAAATTGGCAAACTTATCCTGACATGTTTTCACGTTCCCATCACAGCTACATTTAAATAGCTGAACATTACGGTTAAAACATGCAGCAGCACTTACCTTACTGCCTTGAAGCTGTTTTCCTTAATTCCCAGAGCAGATGCAATAAGGGACTGTATCGACCAATATATGCTGTAAACAGTGTCAGGAGGTAAAAGCCTGCCAGATCCTCTGTGTTACAAGAGAAAAAAAAGAAAAAAAAAGCCCTAGTCACGCTGTTCTCTGAAGCTGCTATGTCATCATGGTGATCTTGTGGTGTGGCATGTACAAAAATGCAGCTCTCTAATGAAGTGCAGGTGGATACCATATTTTGTACAAGGACAACCCATCTGTTATTCCTGTGGGATAAGAGAATGATCAGTGTTTCACAAACCTGAGAAAATTTAGACCACTAGCCATAGCCTTATACAAGGAATTTTTGTATTTTAGAGGGAAAACATTTTAGATTATAAAACAAATTACAAACAGACTTTTGTTTTCCAACTTATTTTATACTGCTAGACATGAGCTAACAAATAGTGCTCAGACCTCAATGCTGCTGTGCTTCCTCAGCCAAGTGACTCATTCATTTTTCTGCCTTTTTCTTTAACTATCTTATGTCCACAGTAAAATATTCCTAATAAAAGTTTCAGCTTGAGGATCAGAACCAAAGAGGCAAGATTATCTTTGAATTATAACCTTTCCACAACATTAAATACCGAGTTCAAAGTTTCTTCTGCAAAGCATTGGAATTTACTTGGTCTGGAGATTTACTTTGGTGATTGAATGCATGTTTGTTTAATAAAAACACATCCCAGGAATGGTTTTTCAGCAGTTACTGTAAACTCACTTTATACATTTGTTCATTTTTTGCAGTTACAGCTTTCTCCTTCTTTTCAGAATCTGGAACTACTCAGCTTTACATTGCCTGTTTCTTATTCCATGGATGTAGTTCAAGAATGCATCTTAAGGCTTGGATGAGATGTTATTTTCACCAGGCAATGCCAAAAAATAATGCACTGAGACAGTAACTGTTTAAAGTGGGTCTTAATGTTTCCACAAGAACCTTCCCTTATCTCTAAATGGTGGATGTCTTCCCTTTTTATGGGACACAATCTCTTTCTTATAAAGTTGGATGGGTACAAATGTGAAATGTGCATATAGAAAGCATGCACAAGCTACTTTAAAGTCTCTAGTGTGTTTAATTGTATTTGACTATAATTGTTGTGGGTACAGATCAAGTTTTTTTGTCTATTATCAACTGGCTATCTTTATGAAAATTCATGGTAGAGGATGTGGCTGAGCTGGAGAACCCTAGCAGCTTCCTGAAGAAGAGGAGCCTGGATGTGGGCTTCCCCCAAAATCTGCTGCTGATGCACCTGGGCCTCCATGCCAGTGCAGGTTACTGGGAGCAGGGAAAGGTCTGGCATAATTCAGTGCCCTTCACTGAGAAGAGGAAAGACGCCAAACAATTACAGACCTCTGTGCTTCTGCAATAATGCAATTAGCAAACAAATTTGCTCAAGACAGTGTGCCACGTGCCAGTGCAGCCCACAGGGAGTGAATGTTACTCTTTTGATGTTCTGATATATTTTTGATGTTTGATGTTCTGGTGTAGAAGAACCATTTACATTAGGAAACATGCTGATGACAGACCATAACTACATTACTATTTGAATGATGCAAATAAGTGAATGTGAAGCAGTGGGATTACGACAGTGAATTAAGCTAAGTAGGTGAAGAAGTGTGCATGTAGAAATGTAGAAGTGGACAAAGTGGTTGTTCTGTGTGTGGACAAACGGAGAACAGATGGAGTTTCTCAGGCACAGTATGATACTTATCTGAAAATTACTTCATTAGTTTCAGTTGACCAAGGAAAACCTAAACTGCAGCCTTGACTGCAAATGGGGCAACAAGCAGGAGCATTCAGCAAACGATCAATTGGATCATAAAGATCAACTGGATCATAAATAAAAGATTTTTAATACAGAAAGAGATACCCTTTAAAGCACAACTGAGGTTTGTCCTGTGGAAGAAGGTACAGCAAGTTGAGCAATGGAACATAATGTTTGTAAAGAGAATTTTAAAATTCATGGGAAAGGCACTAGTTGTGTTGTTTCTTACTAAAGATTTGTTTTGAAGGACAAGCTTAATATTACAATAAATTGATATATATTTTGATCTTTCAGTAAAAGACGTAGTTTTACATCTGCAGTACAAATAGAATTATAAGTTGGCTGCAAATACAGGATAGTGCAGGCTTAATATGTTTTTGGCACGGTCATATTTATGCACCAGTTGTTTATTCCATTGATTGCTGTAGGTCTAATATACATCCTTTTTCTCATTCTGTTAACAGAAATACAAAGCATGCATATCTTTATAACTTGTAGAAAAAATCTTATTAAACAAACATGATGATATTTTGCAATTAACATATGGTAAAAGCTTGGGTTACATAAAGTTCAGCTGAGACTTTTTCATTCGTATAGTTCCTGTCTTGCTAACTTTTAAATTAGCTATATAAATTGCACAGTCAAGATGAAGAATCACATGCCTTCCAAGGATAAGATATAAAACAATAGATTTTCCTTTTTCTTTAATAAGGTTTTTGCCATGTCTCCACTCTGTTATTTATACACTGTCCCTTCAGCATCATTTTATATGCTTTCCTAATCTTACTGTTCTGATTCATGAAGCACTCACCTCATAAACCTTTGGGAGAGCAGGTAGGGACTAAAGCTCAGCAAATGGAGGTATGGCTTCTTCTGCAGCAAAGGGTGGGAAAGTGGGTGGATGATTTCTTCTTTCTGTCCCTATTTTGTGTTTTGGGTTTTCTTTTTCGGTAGCTCTCTGAAGTCATTAAACAGCATGTGAACATAGTCTAGGAATACACAAAATAATGTGTAAATTCACCTATGACATCTAAGTTGAAAACCAGTTATGAATATGCTTCATACCTGATAACATCAGGACATCCTGATATTTCACCTTTACAGCAACTGTGCTCCTAAATAAGCCATCTCAGTTTGTTTTCTACAAAACTAATTTTCTTCTTATTCCTTATTTATTCATTTTTCTTTGATGGGAAATGTGATCAAAACCTACTCTCATCTAGTTTTCTTTGGCTTGTGATACATGAACAGAAATACTCCTTTGATTTGATTCAAAGCTTCTTTCTTGTTAATTCATATTTTTATGGCTGGAGATCGCCAAGAAGCCTGGTAGGTTGTAGTGAAAGAATCTGAAAGCAGAGCTCACTGCAAGTATATCACTTTGTAGTGGGTGAGATCTAGCCTTCAAATATTGTCATGTTACAGTGTCACTATTTTGTCTCTTCGCTCACCAGTGATACCCTTTCTGCATTTTCTCTTTTCTTTATAAAGAAGATGTAAAACTATCTTCTTTATAACTTCTATGCACTTCTGCATAAATGGAAACTCCTCCCAATCTGTTTGCTTTTAATCCCCTTTTTCCCAAAAGACTCAAGTTACTAAAACCTAATAGATATTATCTAAACCAACTGCTTCCTTTTAGTCTTAAACCTGTGTGCACATCTGGTACACAGATGTGTACCCTAAGAAACAAGAGATTTGGGTGCCCAAAATTAAGAGTAGGATATCTGGGTCATAGGAGCATATAATCCCAGGGGAAGTGCTTGAGGAACTTTTCACATTGCCACATAAAATGAGTCGTGAGTTTTTGCACTGATGACTCATAATTTAAATTAAATATTACTCTTAAGATGAAATGAAGGCTAGCTGCAGCAGAAGGTAAAGAAATCTCCATTAAAGGAAAAGGCCATTCCATGGGCACCATACAGCAAGCCACTTAATTATGAAGAGGTAGCGTAGTGTTTATGCATGATGTTTTCAATATCTCTAAGTAGTGAATATATAGCCTGTTAGCCTGTATATAGTAAATAAACAAAAATATGATATTGACTCAAATCTCTAGTAATAATTAGTTAAATGTTTTTGTGAAGTCCTGCAGCATTTTGAAAATATTACTTAAGGCTGACTCATATCAAATGAGTTCCACAAAAAACAATTCAGTTCCAGATTCTGAAGGATGTAGGTGCTTATTATTTTTTCTTCTGAAAACTTCCATTCCTCCAAATTGAAATTTTATTTGTTCAGCCTCTACACTGCACTTACATGTTAAATGGAAAGTGTTAGAGCACATACTATAAGCATTACAAAATTTGTGGTGATCCAACTCCTTTTTTTCCTTTCTCCTAAAAAGGAAATAACAGCTTTGGAAATTTACAAAAATGGTAATAGTGGTACAACCTATTAGCAGACCGCAACAGATATTTTAGTTGAGCATGAATCTTCGTTTTTGTCATTCTGAAAAATTGCTCACTGTTTTGCTTCAAACTTGACAGCGTCTGTATTCTACTACTGTTAGCCTCCTCTCCATTGCTTTTCAGACTCTTTTTGTACTAGACTGCACTTAATTTGATTTAAATTGTCAATGGCAAAATTCCTTTGAGTTGATTCAAAGCTTGATCAAACCTCTTTTATCATAAGAACTGCACAGATGAAGGCAAGATGCTGTTTTTAAAACTGATTCATATATATTTATACTGTACTTTGCGTTATAGCATTTAAAATGTGCTGATCTATGTATAAAAGAAAGTCAGGTGGCCCTGGAACATGAACCAATTCAAATGATTCCTAATGTAAAGAATGTAAGAGGATCTCAAGGAGTTGTTGAATTTGTGAGAAAGTTGTGGTTACAGGTAAAAATTATAGTAGCAGGTCTGTATTTTAAACAGTACAAATAATTTATAGGAAAAGAAAGAGGTGGACTTGACAAACTTGGCTAGCTCACTGCTTATTGTTTGTATATACTAATGCTGTATCACTGTAGACCTCATTTGAAAATCATTGGGTGCTAACCATCTTCCCCTAATCTAAGCATTAGCCATGTCTGTCTGCTTTCAGATCACTACTGTTTAAGGTCAGAAGGGATGTTGCATCATCTAGCCCAACCTGCTGTAAAACACAAACCATTAAACTTCATCCTGTTACTGCTGTACTGAGTTCAGCAAAACACCTTTGCCTACTTATGCTCCAGACAACATATAACCATGATTTAAGACATGAAAAGTTTGTGAGTTTTCTAGTTTGGTGCAAAAATCTGTTGATTTTTGCCCAGGCTGTTTTCAGGATCTGGCAGGTTATGATGGGCACTTAGCACTTTCCCATCTGTGGGCAGAGGGCTGCATCTTGGGGTAGCAGCTGACATAATTTAGACTGCCAGTTGGGCGAGGCTTATTTATCACAGTTTTCTTTCTTGTGTCTGCTAATGTGTACTTGCAGGAAGCACCCAGAAGCAGAGGGCTGGTTCCCAGGCTGATAGGAAGGAGGGTCTGCTCAGTTAGCACAGACCCAAGGCATCCCCACTCAGTACGTTAGTCTTCTGTTTCTACTTGAAGCACAAACACCAGAAAACTTTAGGCTTACGAACTCAACAGGGTTGCTAGCTGGTACAGGAACAGTATTTTCCAGCTCGCAGGGTGTATGGTGAGGCCCTGGGGAGTTGGCTGCTTCTGTTTGTGCATGGAGCTGCAGTGGGCAGCAGCTGCTGGGACAATCTGCTCTATGAGACCTCAGTGGGAGTGGGAACTGGTGCCTCCTGCAAGGCTGGTTTACTGCATCATGCTGCTTCCCCACAAGACACTGTCTCCCACTGAGTTCCTATAACTGCAACCCTTTGCCTAAAGTAATACAGCAGTATGGTGCTATATGGTTTAGTTTTAGGTAGTCCTGCGAGGAACAGGGAGTTGGACTCAATGATCCTTATGGGTCCTTTCCAACTAGAGACAGACTATGATTCTATGATTCTGTGTAGAAAGCAGCAGTCTGGTGTGCAGCCACATACCCCTTAGCTTTGAACATGATGTCCAGACAACCAGCACATAGCATTTGGCTTTCTGCCAGTTGATGCGACCCTCTACTGGAACATATCCACTTGGTGATAAATTGTCTTTGCTATGAAGATGGAACAGTTTGGGAGTCACTTAATGTGCAGTTTTTTAAAGCACTGCTTATTGTCATTTTTAAAATGCAGCACCTTGGAAAAATCTACAGAAGACCCTGTTATCCACCAAGTTTACAACCTCATGAGCAAGTAAAGGCTTGCTAGATGATATCTATTATGTCTTTAGTTATCTATTAGTGTCTATTCTGACAGTAGTTGTCACTTAATTCATTACCAACTGAATACTGTATCAGATCTTTACGTTATTTTTCCTGGGACTAAGGGCAGGTTAATAGCCTTGAGGTATAGTATCTACCTATTTGTAGTCCATGGACAGTAACAACGCACTGTCCTGGTGTTCTGATATTCCCAGGCTCGTGAAAATGGACTGCAAATGAACCAAAGATCTCTTACATGTCTTCCTAAGACATTTAAGTACAAATTATTATGACAACCCAATTTTAAAGTATTTATCACTAACAAATATTATTTAGGTATTTTCCCTTTAGAAAGAACATGATAGTCCTCATATGATAAAAGTACATCAGTCTGATGAAAGTACATCAGTCACCTCCTCTCCAAATGCAGAGAAAGAATGTTTACTGATTTTTTTTTTACATATTTAATTTCTACCCATTGTCTTGTGTCTGTTTATTTGTGGGTTTATAACATTGCTAGAATTTATTTTCCTCATCATAATCTTCAGCTTCTTCCAACTATCTTCAGCCATGCTATCTGTGATCTGTCACTGATCTCTTCAGTGCAACTCAGTTTTATTTTTGCCTTACTACTAATATGTCCAGCGACACTATTAAATATACTTCATATTTCTTCATTCTTCATGTCTCATATTTTTTTTTTTTTCGCTTCCAATTGCATTTCACTTTGCTACTGAAACAAACAAGCTTATGGCTAAAATTGGCCTTTTTTGGTTGTAAAATCAGGGGGGAAGAGGTATTTGAGGACAATCTCTTAAATTCTTTTTAAGTTTAGGTATTCTTATTTTTCTTCTAATTTTTTCCTCCCAGACGAATTTGCTCATCCTTTTCCTGTTTGGGGACATTGAGCTCCTCTGAAATACTGGCTGGAAATATGCTTTTGACCATACTAAATGGTCAGGTTTGGCAACCACCAGATTCCAGTCCAGTGATTAACTTGTCTTTATTCATCATAAGGAGGTCCAGAGAGGATTTACCTCATGTTGTATACAATACCTTTTGTCTTAGGAATTGTGCAGTGTTGAGAAACTCTACTAATGCTTGATTATGGGCTGCATGGCACTGCTAGCAACATCTCACAAAATAAAATTTCCTATTAGAAAAGCTATTTCTTTCATAACTTACTCCATCTTATATCTCATTAAGATTACCTCCACTTCTCTGTGAGATGCAGACCACCTTTTTCATAAATGGTCTCAGATGCTGTATCTCATACTTTGGTCTTGAGAGACAGCAAACATAGGTGTCTACATGTGTGCTAGGAGTCCAAGCATTCCTCATGGTCAATGGGGATCTAGTAAATGGAGTTATGGAGCCTAGGGAGTGATTCAACTCTCTAACACAGACACCATAACAGTATTCAGTTACATAAATGTAGGCATCTAGTATCATTTGAGATGCTCTAAGTATCCAGCTCATCTGTTTAGGTTATGAGAAAGGACTTAAAGACCTGTCCCCTTTTCAAGTGGCAGCTGATGACAAAGCACAGTACTCCACAGTGCCTAATAACAAGGCATCTGCATTTAGGCAATTGCCTGTTGCCAAGGGGCTTCAGTCAGCTGGTGATGCAAAGGCATCTACTGCTGTCTGACATGCCCTGGACTGTATGCCACATCCAAGTGGGGCTGGCTCTATAACTCAGGATCTTGAGGAGACCTGTCCTGTCCTGAAGTAGTGGCAGGAGGTCAGACACAACTAAGCAGTCTATAATTACATTAGACACTTATGTTTTGGTACCTGAATTGTGCCCTTGGAGCTTCAGTCCAGGAGATAGCCAGTCTCCTAAGTGAGGTAATAACCTCACTTTGTGTAAACTGTCTGAACGGTATTTTCTCCAACAATTTTCTCTGTAGATTTCTCTTAGCTGAGTATTCAGCACAACATCTGCAAAAAAATGTCACAGAAACAGAGCCAAGCAAAATGAGATGTACAAGCCTGGAGACAGTCATGATCTATTCCCCCACAGGTATTTTCCATTTTCTTACCACTTCTAAAAAACATAATAATAAAAAAGCCAAAATAGGGAATTTTTTGAAAGATCAAATAAAAATTTAGAAGACAGTCCTCTGCTTCCATTAGATCATCACCTGAGTCCTCACTGAACAGGGAGGACATTCTGTTTCTTCTGTTTTAGTCAAAGAAAGCTTTCCAATAGGTTTCATATATAATTGTCTAAGTTATAGACACTGGAAAGGAGAGAAACAATTTAAGAGATTTTGCATCACAAACTTTCATAGCCTTATTTTGAACTGACATGAGTGCTTAAGGTCTAATTTGTTCTCCATCCAACCCAAGAAGGGACAAGCTGTACCAAGGTTTCCCTCATCTTGTGTTGATTAAGGAGAATACACCACTTTCCAAGTATTCTTGTTCACCTCCCATAGATTTTAGACCTCTCTCTACTTAGCCTGACTCTTGTTTCTTTACCTATTTGTATTTTTCGGACTGCAGTAAGCACTTAGCAATCGTATTTAGATAATTATGTATATGTATATTTATACACATGTATGCCTGTTTGCTAAATGACAAACTAATTTGGAACAAAAAGTGGAATCAACATCTATCCCTTTAGCTTCCCAGTAGCCTTTTTCATGTTTTCTTAATATTTAAAATTACTCTTGCTTATATAGATACATTATGCTACAAAACAGAATAGCATTTTCAAAAATGCTGCACCTTTTTGGAATAGCGATATGAAGCCAACCTAGAGGGAATTTCTCTCCTTCTGTCTTCAAATTCTGGGTTGTAATTTCTTTTGGATTGTAGGTATGGAAAGTAAAACATTGCGATCAAATACTGTAACTCCTCCAAACTCTCAGTCAGATCAGAACTCCATGTTATCAGCTGTTCAAAGATATAAAAAGACAGAGATAAACTTTGCCATGAAGGGCTGAAGAAAGCATTACAACTGACTGAGGAGAAAAAATAAGAAAGCATTCAGATAGCAAGCAGGTAACAGCATTGTCAATGTTTGGGTAGATCAATGCAAAATATTAATATCACCACACTTTAAAATTATTGTATATAAGCAAATGGATGACTTACCTCCCCTTTAGGCTCCACCTACACTAGTAAATCACATAGTGCCCCTGGCACTGGCAAGTCATTTTTTATAGTATTAATTTATTAGAATGGGTTTTTCCATTATTCTAGCCTGAATTGAACAATTCCTAGCCATTGTTTGGGACTTACCACTCTCAACAGAGAGTTTAAATGAAGCCACCCTGTTTCGTGGGGTAAGATAGCCTTACAGTAGAGATGGGGCTAAGTCATGCTAGTTGGTCCAGAGCTGGAAAACGGTGTGATTTCACTTAATAATACAGATGCAGCTTTAGACTCTGGAATATAACCGGGGCCATCAATAAGAAAATAGACATTCAGGTCCTAAGGTCTGCTGACATTAGCTGATCCACAACTTGAATTTTATCAAATTATAATTTCATTGTTGTCACCATTTTCTCAAAATTTATGTGTTTGCATGTGTGTGCATGTGCATATGTCACTCTTGCTTTACACTGAAGTTTTGAAGAAGATACATGGATTACTTTTAATTTTCAAAAGAGAAACAAATATGTTCCAGAAATAAGATCTGATTCCAAGCTTTAGCAGAGTAATAATTTTTAGTGGAGAAGCTGGTTTTGCATAGAACTGCTGACACAAACTGAGCTACGGCAGTACCGGTGAGCAACACTATAATTTAGGTCATGTTCCTATCCCATAGATAACTTTGATAATGTGGCTAGCCAGTTGTGGTATAGCAAAATCCATAGCTCCTATTCCAGTCTCATGAAAGCAGAATGAGACCTTCTTGTTTCCAGAGCAGAGCATCACACATTTGTAATAACTTTGCTCATGAACAGAAGGGTTTTACACTGTGTTTTAGCAGTTAAATCTTTGCATTTATTATGGAACTTTTAGCACAACCATAATTGAATAACCCTGAGAGTACCTGGCATCAGAAACAATGTAAACAGGGCAATCACATTAGAAAGACCCACACCTTCTGTAAAAGAGTTTTTGTGAGGCTTCCCTGCTTTTCTCCTATCCCACTAATGTTTACTCTTCCCCCTTTCTGGGACGTAGTAAAAGGGTTTTTTGAGGCATGCAGGTGTTGATGAATGAGCAAGACTGGCTCTGAGCACATGTGAGCCTGCATCCTCATGTCCCTTACGTCCAGACCCATCAGAGATTTGTGTTGTCTCAGACTGGTGACTTTTCTAGGGAACCCACATGAGGGTCATCCTTTCAAGCAAGTGGGGAATAGATGTGCAGGTGATAACCCACGACATTTTAATTCAAAGCATGGTGAAGGGAAGAAGGTGTTTTCTGTCCCAATGAGCATGATATCCTTCTCCTGAAAGCCACCACTAATGACTTGTCACATATTCACATGTGAAAACATTTTCAGAAATGTGCCTTCCAACGTCTTGGAAAACGGCATTTGGGCTCTTAATTAACTCAGGTGATGCTGAACATTTTACTCCATGCCTATGTGCCTCTCAGCCTAGTAAAGGTCATCTTGCCTGTGTCTGAACTACCTGTTAAGCTCGGAGCAGAGAGTGTCCTCAGGGAAGAACTCATTTATTTCCCACATTTCAAGTCTGCAGACAAGGCCGTTGGAGTGACTGGGGACTTCTGCAAGCTCTATATGTGGCAACTCACCACGTTCCAGGCCCTGAGCGCACCAGCAGGCTCTGATTGCCCTGACCAGCCTCATCCACGTTCTCTAGCCATGCTGCCTCCACCCATTGGCCCAGCAGCTGTATTTAAGCTGAACCGCCAGCCCTAGCTGTGTTCTGGATATGCTGTGCCTGGTTTTTTACCTGGCATTATCTTATTGATTTGATAACTGAGCTTGACCTTGGACCTGCTTCCTCAGTGGCTATCTGTCACTGGATAGCTGGCCAGCCCTGCTAACAGTCACCAAACCAGCTCTGCTCTTCTTCATTATGTGCTGTGGGACTGTGCACCTTGCTCATGAGGTTGCTGCCCTGCCTTGTGTAACCGCTGGCTCCTAGCTTGCCTTCCCTTGCACACCTGCTCTCTGTTGCTGAACCCTGACAATAAGCTCAGAGAAAAGATAAGGACCTGAGTTTAAATGTAGCTGCTGGGACAATGAGTGGTAGATGTCTAGGTAGGCAGAGGCTCTGGAAGAGTGTGGTCATGGCAGCAAGAGCCTCCTGGCATAATCAGGGCCCTGGTACTGCATAGGGGAATCACAGAATGGTTTGGGTTGGAAGGGACCCTTAAAGATCACCTAGTCCAATCCCCCTGACATGAGCAGGGGCATATTTCACTAAATCAGGTTGCTCAAAGCCCCGTCCAACCTGGCCTTGAACACTTCCAATGATGGAGCATCCACACCTTCTCTGGGCAACCTATTCCAGTGTCTCACCACCCCTAACATAAAGAATGTCTTCCTTATATCCAGCCTAAATCTAGCCTCTTTCAGTTTAAAACTGTTGCCCCTTGTCCTGTCACTACAGGCCCTGGTAAAAAGGCTCTCTCCATCTTTCTTATAAGCCTCCTTTATATATTGAAAGGCTTCAATAAGGTCTCCCCGGAGCCTTCTCTTCTCCAGGCTGAACAACCCCAGTTCTCTCAGCCTTTCTTCATAGGAGAGGTGTCCCAGCCCTCTGACCATTCCTGTGGCTCTCCTCTGGACCCATCTAACAGGACCATGTCTTTCTTGTGCTGGGGACCCCAGAACTGGATGCAGTACTCCAGGTGGGGGGTCTCACAAGAGCAGAGTAGAGGGGCAGAATCAACCCCCTTGACCTGCTGGCCACTTTTTATGCAGCCCAGGATGTGACTGGCTTTCTGGGTTGCAAGCACACATTGCTGGCTCATATCCAATTTTTCATCCACCAGTATCCCAAAGTCCTTCTCTGCAGGGCTAATCCATTCATCACTCAGTCTGTACTGATACTGGGATTGCCTTGACCTTCATGAGGTTCACACATGTTCATGTACTACCACACATGCTCTCATACCAGTGCAGAAGCTGTCGATGAGATAGCCAAGTGGCTAGAAAGCTCTTTTATCTCCTCTCTCTCCCTTGAACTGTGAGGGAGGGTGGAGCTGGGTGGGAGGCATCCTCAGCTTCCTTCTCTGTACAGCAGAGCTTTGGTAAATGAGATATGTCTTCTCAGATTCCTATTCCTGCTGTCTTTTTCTTTTTCAGCTCTGCAGAATAATCTGAACTCATCGTGCAGTTGTATTTTTCCATAGTGTGAGCACATTCCCGCTGCCTAAGATGTAGGGAACACAACAATCCTGTGGGTCAGAATTCTGACAAGGAAGTTCAAAGGAAATATTACCATTTCACAGTAATTTAGTGCTTTGACAGCAGTAAGGAGCCTAACTACTTAACTTTTTCCATAACAATCCAATTATCTGCATCTGTTGAACACAAATTCACACAATCTTCTCTATCTCCCTGTAAGCTACACATGCCGCGGCTCCTACTACATATCAAAAATGATTGGCATGTCTTTAAAGAACTTGGTGCTGGAAATGAGCAGTAAGGGATAGAAGGGAAAAAATACCCAAAAGGTTAATCTTTTTGTTTAATTTTGGTGATGGCATGATGAAATATTAAATCGCCTGAGGTTTAGGATCTCTCAATGGCTCTCCGTTATCCAACACTTCAAAGACAAAGCTTTGTTTCAAGACTTCATTGCAACATATCCACTTTCTCCTTCCACATTAGAATGACGTGCATGGACAAACCTCTGAAGGATTATTCTCAGAACTGAATAAGCCTTTTGAAGCATTTCAGTTGTCTAGTCTCTAACATAGCCAAGCAATATTTAGAATGATTCTGTCTTTCATGTCAAGATTATTTTTGCATTTTGAAATTCCTTTTTTTCCTGCACTCTGGAATTCAGTTTATTCTTTATAATCTTTTGATTCCTGCAAGGACTCAATACCTTGAAATTAATATATGAAAGGATTCACCAGCAGAATACTACGTGATTAGCTTAATTGGTTCTGAGTTCTCCTGTTGAAAGGGCTTTCTAACACGCATTTAGCAGCAGACACATGGTCCCTATTTTCCATGCCTTTATATTGGGATTTGAACACTTTCAAAAAGTTACTGTGTGGAGAAGCACTAGCCTAATTAATCTCAATTAAAGTCTTCATCTGGAAGCAATAATGTAACTTGTCCAAACCTGAAGTTTGCAAAAATAGTAGCAAAATCCTTAAGGCTTTTTCATTCAAATATAATATGTAGTTTAATATATCAGTCGAAAATGAATAAAAAGTGTAAGTATGATTTATCATAAATTATACACTGCAATGCTGTTGAGTCAATAACATAAAGAGCTGGTAAAAAAATGGAATTTTGCTTGATTTCATGTTAGATACGGAAATAAAAAGTTTTGTAAATTGTGACCATTTATACAGAATAAAGCAGTACATATTCTACTGTCCATTCTGCCAAATGCTTGGAGCAACAAAAAATACCGATTAATATTTGTGCATATAAGCAAAATATCATGCCATTTATCACCAGAAATCAGAATTTGCAAGTATTCATCTTCTCTCCATCTGGATGTGAACCAAAGACAGTACCTAGGACAATTCTTTGGATGAAACTTTTCTGGATGGAGGTGGTGTAGACAATGTGTTGTTTGTTTGTTTAAAAACTTTTTTTTGTATTTAGACAGTGGATAACATCTTTTGTTTAATTTCCCTTCAAAACTGAGTGGTCATCTGTAGCTTTCAGTTCCTTGGACTGAAAACATTGGAACTATTCATACAAGTAAATATTTGCAGATGCAAGGCCTACAATGTTTGTTATTTTCCAAAAACTTTTCACTGTGTTGCTTGCTGCAGCCATACGTGTGGATTCAGAAACATGACCATCACTGCTTCTCATCACACTGCAGATTGTCTGATTTTGTTATTAGTTACCTTTAATTCTTTTTTTTAAATATTATGTTATAATCTTAAAAGATGTGTGCATATATATATCTATGATTAAGACAATACCATTTTTCATAGTTTTGTCTATTCTTTCTCCCACAAATTTAAGTATGCAGTAACAGAGCATTAACATTCTTCTGGTCTGCTGACTTAAGACACCCACATAGAGGTAATCTCCAAAGCTTTCAAGCGGTATAATGTACACACTGAGTAAGAGAACAGCCTGACAAAGCAGTTTTGAAGAAACCACATCTTCGTATCTCAGAAAGGAAAGTGTGGGGTTTAACAGGCAGGCTAAGCAGCCTTCTGTAGAACCTGCATCCAGACTGATCCTCAGGCACTTATGGTACACTAACAGCCCTGAATTTCCAGAGCAGGAAGCAGGGCAGAATACCAAAGGCTGTTTTATGTCACTTTAAATGTATCCATTGATGAGTCTAGCTGTTTGAGTGTTTGTGTTGAGTTTAATTCAAACACTAAAACAGTTTTTGTGCCTTTTCAGGAGATGCAGAGATACTTTGTTCTATTGCAGCTGGAGCTGCTGGAGCACTGTTAGGGTAATGTTTTATGCTAAAATTTATCAACTGTTTTAAGTTCCACTATTTCAGTTTGGAGATGATGCACTTAATATTGAACATCTCACAGCCCACGTTTCCCCTTCAGTGCTGTGCAAATTTGTCACTAACATGCTCCTTAATTTCTTTTTATTTTTATTGAATAAACTACTTCTAACTAAATTAGCACCAACTAAACCCCTTTGGTGGTTTAAAATTTGAAATGGAAAAAACCCAACCACCTAGCAATAGCTTGTTAATGACCATGGAAAATAAGGCCACATCTTTTGAAAAAAAATTACAGAGATGTAGGCCAGTCCCTGTAGCAAAACTGACTTCAAAGCAATGTGTGTATTCAGAGAGGATGAGCAAAAACACATCCATGTACAAAGCAAGAATATTGAACTGTGGACATACAAAAAGGCTATTGATTTCACTGCTATGTACTCTGACTTAAAAAAAAAAAAAAGAGAGAGAGAAGCAAACCAGCAGAGTAAGTATGTGAATTTGTGTAGCCTCTTTTCATAGAGCCTCATAAACATCTTTCCTCCTGGTTTTCACAATTAGTGAACAGTAACTTTGTTACTGTCCCTCAGTGACACTAGATGGCACTTCAGAGTAGTGGTCAGATCAGAAAGTCTTTTGTAATCTTTTCTAGTTATTTTGCATATGATATCATAGATGCATGAAATTAATGCTTGCATCGAACAAAAGCAATTTCTAAGCTTTCTGTTAATTTGTATGTGTGACTGTGAGGTAAATAATACTATCTGTTTAAAAAAAGTAACAAACATAAGAAAGAGATTATAACAGAGTGGTTCACTCTGTTCAAAAGTTCAAAGGTCAAAAACACAGGTTATGGGCTAAAGAGCTGTTGCCAGACATTATGTTTAGAGGATTTGAGAAGCAGTTTGTGGAGGGAACTGAAAAAAATCTATACGCCTGGAAATCAGAGCAACACGTTGATGCCAGGGATTTAAGAGTTGATCCTTTCCTGGAAATGAAATTAGATTTGATGACATTTATACATCAGCAATCAAGTATATGATGACTGTCCATAACCTGGTGCACTTTAGGAGAAACCAGCCAGCTCCCTTCTGGCCTTAAAAAACATGCATATACGAAGGGGCTAATTGATTTGTAGTTAAGTTTTGAAAAATAACATTCTTTAGCAATATATGGGTTTGCTAGCAAAAAATGTGTATGTACCTTCGGAAAGTCTAAACCTGAGGGACTTAATTAATTAAAAAAAAAGAAAAAAAAAGTGTGAAGGTTACTACAAAAGCAAAAGAATAAGTTTACAGTACTGCCATCAGACTGCAGTAAAATCTCAAAGAAGCATTGCTTCTTCAAGACATCATTTTCATTTCCAACTTATTTAGTCAATGCACTAGAAAATAGAAGGGACTATTTTCTTTAGTTAAAAACCCCTTACGGGGATTTTAATTAACACTAATAAGATTCATGACTTGGGTAAAAAGTATACATTTAGATATCAAAAAGTAGCAGAAAATGGGCCATAATTCTGAAAAGCTCTTTAAATAAGAAAAAGGGAAGTCCAAACATTTACTCAGGCATGTTCCTCAGTAGTGTGATGAATCATAGACATTATTAATTTAAGATGGCAGAAAATACATTGTTGTCTCTAATTTTATTATTCTGTCTTCTTTATTACAAAATGATAGAATTTTAAAAATATTATTAGAAAATTGGTTTTAGAAGAAAAGGCAAGCAAGTGCTATTATTTTAGTTTGAATTTTTTAATAATTATTTTATTGGAAGATGGTGGAAGAAATAAGAAGCCTCTGTATGTCAGTTAAATTCTTCTATCATTCTTGCAGCTGAGGATCTGTCACTACACCTTTTTTATTCTCATATCTCTTGTTTTCACCAGCTTGAATTTTCCAATTATTAGGATATCTTTTGTTTCAGGCTCCCTAGGAGGGTCTATTCTCACACCCAAGAGATGGTCACACCCCTGCCTGCAGTGACCCCTCTGTGGCACAGGGATGCAGGAAGGGATAAGATGCCTTAGGCTGCACCAGGAAACAAGGGTTTTATTCCTTTATGTGTTGGAGTCCTACAGTTGGGACTGTTTACCATCTTCATACGTTATGGAGGGATTGGAAACGCGCTGTTGGGCCTAAAGGCTTTCTACTTTAGCTCTCATTTATTTCTGTTTGGGTTTGTTCTTTTTTTCTTTCTTTCTTTCCTTTTTTTTTTTTTTTTGTTTTTAAGTGGAAGAGCCATATGTTCTGTATTTATATGAAAAGCAGTTTTAAGAGTATTGGGCTTCCCACTGCTTTGAAGTCTTTGCAGATGCTGTGTGTAGATAGAGTCCCATCAGTCAGACATTGTACGTATGGCTGCACAATTTATGGAAAAACAACAGTGTGTTTCCCTTTTGAATTTGTCATGATCTTGCTGGGGTCTCATGTTATAGGATTCGCTTATTCTGTTTTATTGCACAGGACTGGGAATCAGGAAAGTCCTGTTACCTTTGCAGCCCTTGGTTGTAGGCGGGGAATGTATTTTATGAGGAACAGCCTGTGCTTTAGCACAGAGGGCAGCAAGCTTGGTATGGGACATACCATGAGTATTACAGAGGAGGATCAGGCTCAGATATTTTCCACTGGGCTTAAAGTTGCTCCTAGTTTGAAAGGAAAGCCTTAGTATGGAGAGATTTTAAAGCCATGGAGGGAGAAATGGGTAGTTTGTGTATATGTTTATCTGGAGTTTTATGTAATAAGTAATTGTTATTATTTATTGTATAAATCTCTTCCTATAAGTTGTATCTGTATCTGCTAATTTGAACTGTGTACATACAAATTGTGTGGAGTCATTCAAGCTAAGACAATTACTTTGTTCTCTGTTGAAATGCCAATGCTTAGCTTTCTGCATGAAGTTTCCCTCTGAATAATAGCAGATATCCAACCAAGAACCAAAAGGAAAAAATCTAACTGCTGATTTTCTGGAGGGTTTTCCCTCCAGTGACAGAAGGATATAAAGTACTGTTAGTTTTATTTAAAAGTAACACTCAGAAAATGTGAAACCTAGAAGAAAAAACAGACACAAATGGGTGAAATCATTGGCTACCATATGAAGAAGATAGCTAACAAGAGTGCAAACACTCTTTTTCTAGGTAATGGCTTTAGTGATTCATAATAGTTTCCAATTATTTACTACCCGAATAAATGACAGCTATAAACAGAATATATTCATTTTCTAGAAAAAATACCTATGAGTGTTAGGCATTAAAAAGTTTCTTGAGGCAAGATAATTTCACACAACTTGCTCCTACTTTAGTTATCACCATGCCAAAGATGTTAAATCTTCCAGACTTACTCATAATTAAAATTCTGACACACTATGTTATGCTATCAAAACAGAAAATAAAGACAAACACTTTGGAGTTTGCCTGTATTACATTATTCTTTAATATAAATGACATATAAGTTTTACAAATTAGAGAGATTGACCTTGGAGTATTAAGAGGCTGCAGAAGATTCTCTTAAGGTGACATTTTTATTGAGTATATGTTTAGCTTTGTAGATTGACAGTAGAAATGTGCAGCCTACCTTTGATGTGCTTGCTACCTACTGGTATGGGTTGAAGAATCCTAATTTGCAGAGGGCTTCAAATCACTCTAAGAAGATACTTCTACGAATGATGTCCCAGCAATGTCCGGCTAGGCCCTGCAGTTATTTCACTTCACATTTTGCTATACTTATGATTTTGCTAATAATCTAAATTTCACAAATTCATCAGATGGGAAGCCTGCATATCTCTACTTGACAATTAAAAACATTGTTTAAAAAACAAAAACAGTAAAGGATGCTGACAAATGTACAATGCAGAACAAGTGAACAGTGAACTGCTATTATTTTTGGTTTAGATACATACATGGATTGATACCAATGACTAAACCCTAATACCATACCCTGCAAGGCAGTCTCACTGAAGTCATTAAAACTGCTCTTGTGACTAAGGTGAGAGGGATTTGCCCTAGAGAAATTTAGTCATTGAGCTCCAGACATAGGTTACAGGTTTTGTACTGCAGACTACTCGTTATTTTTTTCAATAGGATTATGTTAGGCTAATCCTGATTAGCGTTGCTCTAGAAGAATGGCAAACTTTAAAGAACTATGTGTACAATATGAATTTATCTTATTTTTCCCAAAATAATGACATTAGCAACAACTTTATTTGCATCTGCTAAATAGATACATTCAGAATTAGCTTAGTGTTATAGTGGATATTTTTAAACCTCCAGGGCTTGAAATAAATTTAAAGGAGGTAACTCTCACCTTCTCAAGTCTCAAGATGATTTGAGAGTCTTTTTTCCCTCTACTATTTCTTTTTTGTGTGGCTATAAAAATAACCTCAATCACTATCTTTTTTTTAATATCATAGCTTGACAAATATTTACTCCGAATCTCATATACAGTGGAATCTGAAAACCTGTAGCATTCAGCAAACTGAAAAATACCACAGAAAGCATGCTGGAAAAGAAGGCTGAAATAAGTCAGTTTAAAGCACAATTGGCAATTCTTTTTGATGGTATGCTTGACCTTGTACATCTGCAATGATTCATTTATTCTACATCAATGGATCATCTCCACTTTAAAGTGAAGTTTCTGGTGTTTGGCATTAATTGTTAGCAATAATTTTTTGAACAGGCCTATTACAACAGGTACTTTAGCTGAAACACAACCGAACCCCATCTTTAGACATCTATTTGTAATTTCCAATCTGTACTGCAGAACGTTCATGGATACATCGGAAAGCAGAGGGTTGGATTTCCCAGTACTGCACGGGGTTGCTGAAGAGACTCACACCGGAATAGCTAGCCTTTTTGGTGTTGTACCCAAGAGGGCAAAAGTCGTTGATACCAATCGAAGCAATTTTGTTGTTATGAAGATAGACCACCTGAAAAGCATAGAATTACAGAAGTGAGACATAGAGCTACCATGGCAAATAAGATAAATTATTTGATGTCAAATATTAGGTATGTATTGTGCAATGTTGTACAGAGTAACAATATATCTTTTTTTCCAAACAAATGCTTGATTCTGCTTACCTTTTGCAATTCCTAGAGTATACCCAATTAGAAATAATTTCTACAGAAAGAGCAGAAACTGTGCAAGGCAATCTAATAACATTACTATCATTTGATCATACTGCAACCAAAACAGGAGTCAAAGATGTGGAATTATTAATACAGTGCTGTCGTTCAGAAGCATGTGCTGTATATAAAGAATGAATTTGGTGCTAATTGGTTTCTCTCCAGCTCTAATAGTTTCACTGTCATGACTCAGAGTACAGGACTGTACAGGACTCAGAGCCAAAGTAATCACTAATGATGATTTAAAATAGCTGATGAATATTACTTTGCTCCTGAATCACCTTTTCTGATGAATTTTCCCAAGCTACATGCAAGTGGTGATTTACATTTGGGAGTCTTCATTCTTTAGGAGCTTGTTTTCCCGTAAAATCTTAGTCCAAGTGAAGACAGATTTCAATTCGTTCAAAGAGGCCATATTTCTAGCTATGCAGCCACACAGACCATAAAAATACGGCTGATGAGAAATGCATATTGCATCTCTTTGCCCTCCTGAAGGCACAGCTTTGTGAGATACCAAAGGGAAGGTTCTTGGGAAAGGTTGCAAAATGTCACTGAGTAGAATCGAAAAAAAATAAATAGAAGAAATGTTCTTTGAAGGCATTTTTGAGTAAAGAGGAAATCAAAGTACACAAATAATCCCATATTTGTTGTGTTCCCTCAGACACACAGAGATAATTAGGCACACCTCCAGACCCATACACCTCCATAGCCACATCCACATAAAAATCAGAAAAGAGTCTTCCTGTTGTATGCAACATTTCCATGCCTATTCAACAGTTTATGAAACTTGCATCAAGTTACCTTTTGCACAAATACCATATATGTTTCTGTTCAGGACTGAATAACCACACAAATACCATTTGGAATCTTTCAACTTTGGTCTCTGAGGCAGTATGATAAACTTTACCTGGATATATTTGTGTTCACCCAGCCCATTAGGTACTCTGACAAGTTCATTGTTGTTCAAATGGAGCTCTCTCAGATGAGGTACATTGTTAAGAGAGCCATTTTCAACTGAAGAAATACTGTTGAAGCTGAGACCCAATCTGAAAAAAAAAACCAACAAACAAAACCATATGTTAAATTTGCCCACATAACCATCTTTCTTGGGTTGATTATTTCTCTACACTACTGTTATAGAACAGACCAGGCTAATTTTCAGAATTATGTATGAGGTACAGAGTCACCACAGAAAACTAGTTTAGTTAAACATATTTAAATAAGTTTGACATGTGATGTGAACATGTGATAATTATCACGATATCATTCAACTTGTGCCCATGGTACTGCATACTTTCATGAACTATATGACTAATCCCACTGTAAATACATACTGTGTACCTCCATAGGCACCAGTCTTTCTTTAAAAGCTGAATAAGAGTTTCTTGCATGACTTCAGGAGCACTGACTGTAACTTTCTTTGTCAAACTACATAACCCAGGGTGATCAGAACTGTTATGTTTAAACCTTCACCACATCCTTCTAAGATACTTATGTAGTTAGAGCTGTGTTACAGACTGGAAACAGGAGCTGAGTCATACATAATGATTTGTTCAGCAGGACACAGAAGTGGGACATACACATTTCCCCCAGGTTCCAGTGCAGAGCTTTCATCACAAAATCATCCTTCCTGCTTTACACATCCACATTCTGGGTTTACTAGCACAGGTAATGTCCAATTTGGAAAATCTGGTCCTATCTGTGTATTTCTGTGTTAATACTATTTTGGTTTGCAATTACTGAACTACAGAATTTTTTCAAGACACTCTCATAAGTTACAATGCTCTGTGTTGCAGTAAGGAATTCAGTGGTAATTCTGCAGGAGTTGTCATCATCAGGAGTGTTGTCCTTTGAGAAAATTATTTCTATAAAGGCTAAACCTACTTCATTTAGTTTGCTTTATCTTTTTTCTTTAAGCAATCTTTTTTAACTTTGAGGGAAAAAATTCCCTGACATTTATTAATAACTGAATCAAGTAAAGAATTTAATATAGGTAATCAGAATCCTTGTGATAAAATAATTTGCTATGGATGAGTACTTTTAAAGAAAGTCTTATTCATAGTAAACTACTACCTGTAATTCTCTGTGGCTTGTGCCAGCTTCAAAAGTCAGAATCTGAACCTAGTATAAAATCACAGAACTAAAAATTCTTCTTTGATCTTTATGGCAGATATGTTTCCAGAAATAATGCTGTCCAAGAATAGAAGCACATTTTATAAATTTCCTTTTAAAAATAAAAAGTCAAAGAAATATCTTGTTAACTAGTATTATTTATAATACAAATAGTCATATCATACTCATTTAAACATTGCAATGTTGTCAAACTGTTAAATGACAAAGGAGAGCTTACTGAGATCTCCGACTGACATCAACAGGGATTCATTTCACTCAGAAATCAGTTAACAGTATTCCACATCTTTGCTAGAATTTGGTCAGGAAGACTTTTCATTTAAAAGTTACTAGAACAAAATTCCTTCTGAGTACATTGAGATTTAGGAAAGCTTGGGGGATTTGATCCTACAGAGCAATTTGGTCTGAAGATCTACAGAATGTCTACAAAGGACTTCAGTGATGGGTGCTCATAGTGAACGTCTTTAAAAGGATTGGGAAAACAAAACATTTTGGCAGAAGGCTATAAATTCTTGGTTGACACATATCTAAATATATGCTCGCTACATATGCAGGTCTACAAGCAGATGTGTCACACCTAGGGAGACCAGAATGAAAAAAAGCAGGTTTGACTTTCGTATTGGTCTGTTGAAGCAAAAGTAACCACTTTACACACCACAGGGATGGACAAGATCCAACTCGGCATTAGCTCATACAGGGAAAGACTTTTTAGGGAAAGAGTAAAATTAGAGGATTCTGTAGAAAAGTGGATCTAACTCCCACAAGCAGTGAAATTATGTGTAATTACATCTCATCTAAATGTGTTACAAAAACTCTCAGTCACTCCCGGCTATGTTTACAAATGAAATAAGTCAATATTAGTGTGGAAAATACAGGGTCATTAAGAGTGTTAGGAAAGAATATGGTCTTTATCTCTGTTCTTTTTCCTATGGGAAAAAAAAAAGAAGAATTTGAAAAATCACTCTTGCTTAATATATTGACATATTCCTGCCTTTTATGTTAGTGAATAGGTAACATTTTTTCTGGTGTTTTAGCTGATCTAGTCACAGTGTTCTAAATCATTGAAGCATATCATCAAAAATGTATCTAAAAATTGAAGAAATTCTCAAATATTTTTCACCTTCTTTTGTCTCCAACATCCCTGCTGGCCCATTTCCACTTTTTTTTAACAGACTTCATGTTACTCAACATCATTGTTATTCTGGGCTTGATGCAACTCCCCGTATATGGACCTAGATCTTTTCAGTAAACTTTAATAGGGTATAGACATTAGTAACATCAGTTGTGTAGTGTGTATATCCTCCTGTGGAGCTCATTCCTGCACGTAACCAGCAAAGTCTTTGTTCGGTTTACATTCGTGAGATAAGTTTTTTTTCCACTGCAACACTATATGAAGACTTTTGAAAGACTTAAGAGTAATTTTACAAGGAAAACAAACAACAAAAAGGACAAATACTGGCGGTCTGCTAGAACTCAAAAATTTAAAAGAGAATGAGCAGTAGATCTACACCGAGCTCTTATGTGGAACATTTTACAGTTCAAAACACCTTAACACAGTCAGAAAAATGACCTGTTTCTCAAAGTCCAACTGTGCTTTAGGGCACCTATTAGACTGTTGAGCATGAGTTGACACGATCCAGGAGGAGAGTGGTCTTGACCCCGTACTGATGTTCCTGAAGACTTAGATGTGTAAATAAAAGCTGGTTTTTGGTAGCTTGTTTCTGTGGCGTAAGGGGCATGCTGTCCTTTAGATTTATCCCATATGCTGTCCTGCAGCTCTCCCATAGCTCCCTCCTTTCTTCATCTGTCTGCTCTGTTACATCCAATGTACTCCTTTTTGGCCAATCTGTATTCTGCCTTACTTTTCAACTTTGCAAAAGAGCATTTCTGACCATGCTTAGGTTGCCTGCTTAAGCACAGGCCAGAGAGCAGTTTAAAACTCGGTGCCTGCTCTGAGCAGCTCCACATTTCCACACCATGATCAACAGAGTATCTTGTTTCTCCGTACAGTACAGCTACAATAGAAGCAGCCCAAGGTTAGATATTTTTAGTAGTTCATCAGCACTTGCTGCATAAAACTTTATGTCTTAAGAAGGACTTCCAACAATGTTGTCCATGTAATGTTGCCTGTAGTGTTTCCCAAGTGTGAATGTGAAAATCAGAAAAAATCTGTCATCTGCAGGACAGCTGACACACCCCACTCCTCCCTCCTCCAGTAAAGTAAATTACAGTCTACCTGAGTAGTTATGATCTTGGTTTGGGTTTGGAAGGTTTTTTTATAATTTCTCTGGAGGATGTTACATTTTATACTAAGCCTCTATCATAACCAATAACTGCTTCATAGTCCTCTAACCCGTAATTATGGTATTTTTATTTTTTCATTAAAATCCAGGAGCAGACTTTTTGTTGAGCAGGGATGAATCTGTGATCAAATATGAACATCAAACATGAGTTGAAATGTCTTATTTTACAAGTTCTAGAAAGCTGTTCTAAACTTTATCACTTGGAATTGCCAGATTCGAAATACATGTTAAGTTACTATATAGTTCATTGCATTGAACTGCTGTCCAAGCTACCATAAACAGTGATAAACTTCAACTTGAACTCCTGTTGTTCAGTAATCTTTCTTTGATTTCAGTTTTCTGCCTTCATTATGACAAGCAGAATAATTAAGATGAAAATCCAGGAATTAGATCCAGTAATCTGATTAACGGTCTTTTAGATCAATTACACTTCTATTTTCATACAAAGGTTTAAAGTATCATAGTATTAAAATACCTTGTAGTAAAGGTCCATTTTACTATTTTAGCATGTTATCTAATGTGAACTAATTCACAAATAATTCTGTATGTCTATAACTGCTCTTTGGGAATTCTCCTTACAGTTTCCTAGAGTTAGAGAAACTTATTCAACAACATATTCACAGATTAGCAAGGTACAATCACTCTGAAAAAATGACACTTTTTCATTTATATTGTATGATTAATTTTTTGTCATGTTCCTAGACTCATTGCAGACTTGCCTTTCTTGAGAAATGAAGGAAACACTTTTGCAAGCAGTTTTGGTTCCCATGTGCTTTTTTCCTCAGTTTCCAGGGCAAATTGCATGAGTAATGCAGTGTCCCAAGAAAACTGCATAAACCAAAGATGGAAATACAATGAAAGAAGCATAACATAATTTAAAAATCTAATTGCTCTCTTTATCTTTCTTTTTGGTTTTTTTTGTTTTTTTTAAATCAAAGAAACAGTTGTCCTGGGCATACATCACTCATAATCGAAAACAGCTGGAAAGTGTTGCTAGAAAAAAAAGTGTTTGTTCTCTTAAGTCAGTACACAAGTCCTCAGAAGCTTTTCCTGCTAAGTTATGTACTGCTTCAGTGATGATAACGGTCATGAAGCTCAGAATGATGTTTTTTAATTGTGTGTGTGGTGGTTACAATTTCAACTAATATTTTACGTGAAAAGAAGAAATGAATTCTTACTTCGCCAAGTTAATGAGTCCAGACAGACCTTCAGCATCAATTTTGCTGATTTTGTTGCCATCAAGATGAAGTTCAGTAAGGGATGGGGGAAGGCCTGAAAGAGAGAACACCATCAAATTACTTCTGATAAAACTGGATTATTATATTTTTTTAAAGGACTTGTGTTATACCGAGGCTCTTTTACAGTAACAAAAAGATTTTTACTAGACATGGCCAAGAACAATTCACTGAATGAAACAAGGAACTTTCACAATCAGGGAAATTGAAAACAGCTAGTAACAATTTATTTGGCATGAAATAACACCAAGCTCCTAAGGTCATCACAGAAGACTTAATTCTTTAAAAATAGCTAAATGAAATTCTTCTCAGATATGAATTCTAGCTTTCATGATTAGGTAAATGGGACATATATAATAGTATAGATAATAGAAAGAGCCTTCACTTTAGCCAGACTATCCACATACATAAATCTACAAATATTTGGCACCTAGATATTAATAAATAACGGCAGCAGAAAATGAGATTATAAAGATGAAGTAAAATAATTTAAATGTTATTTTATGTAGGGCACATACTAGTTTGCAAATTCTGTTTACCAGGAAAAAAAAATTGGAACAAAATATTTTAACTATCTGAGGTCCCTCTAAGGAACATCCGAAACAGGAAATGTGGGAAGAAAGAAATAACAACTAGTATTAACTTTCAAAAAGTTTCAGCTATTTCAAAACAATCTTCTGGCTGAAGTATGAATAAATTGAATATAATTTCCTCTGGATTGGAACCATTCTGGTTTGTTTTGTTTTGTTTTGCTTTAATAGGTTATATTGAAGTTGTTCTTATTTTGTAGCAATTTGCAATTAAGTACTTTTAAAAATAACAAATGTTTCTGTTTTGTATAGGCATAGGATTTTTGGCTTCGAATCCACAGACTTGTGGAGGGCTGATTTTATGCTTGTAGAAATTCAGTTAATTCTACATGAGTTTACATCTGTGTGATGTTGATCAGGCTCACCAGCCGGGGCTGGAGGGTGAACACATTCTTCCATTTTATGTTTCAGCTATGAGACAAGAAAAGCAAAATAAAATAAAATGGCTTACTCTTGACAGTGCACCTCTTGTGGAGCTTCTCATAATAGAAAACCAAAATTTTCCAAACCAATAAAAGTCAACTGACCAAAAAGTGAAGTAGTCAAGTAATGGATACTCTACAGACTGACTCAAAAGGCTTCCATAATAATTTTTTTTCGAGCTGCCTAGAAGTCACTAGATTATACCTGTGTAAATCTCTGAAATATTAATTGAATTTCTTACCTTTTGGGATGCTAGTAATGTTGGTGTCTGCGATACGGATGTAGGAGAGCCTCTTCATCCCCTGAAAAGCTCCGTTTTCAATGCCTGAACTCTTGATTGGATTGGTGCCTAGTTCTGCCAACAAAACATGGTCGTGAGCTGTGCTGCAGTGTAGGTACCTATATCCTTCAGGTCAAAGCTAATTTGGAGGTACAATTTATTGGAGCATTTCTTGGCTTTCTACATAAAATCACTGATTGAACTAAAAAGAACATCTTGAAAAAACACTGAGTTGATTTTGTTATAATTTCTCATGCTCGTACCTAAGACAATCACTTGATTCAGTCCGTTAAAGACAGCTTTCCTCAACTTGGAGATCTCATTCTCATGAGCCCGTATCTCCTGAAGAGACTTCGGCATGTTTTCTGGGAGTTCCTTCAGGTTGTTCTTGGACAGGTAAAGTCTTTCCAGTTTCTTCAGAGGAGCAAAAGCTAACGGGCTTATTTTGCTGATTTTGTTGTTAACAAGGATCAATGCCTGTGGAGTAATAATGAAGGAGATCTCAGATGAACATTAGGGCAATTATTTTAGGAATGAAACATTTTAAAATTATTATTATTTTCTAGTGTCTTTTGATGGCCAATCTATTGAGCTGAAGAAAATGCAATGCAGTACTAAAAGAAATAGATTAAAAACTTCTGAAACAGTGAAAGATAAACAAGGCCTACATAACAAATACAAGTGTAATTTCATTGCTGAGGTATATGCAGCTTCTGTTAACAACAATAGTTTATACCTAAGAATAAGTACAACCCTTCCATTTGAAAGCTCTGAAGAACAAGACATTCACATAAAACTAAAATTATCAGCTTTATTTGCTTTTTTTTCCTGATTTTGTTTATTCTGAGGATACTTTAATACCTTATCCATCATCACACAACCATCCTAAGCAGTTTTTCCTGAACAGAAAATTCTGTGACTCAATACAGTGAAAGTGCAACCCAGCTTAATAAAAATATGCATATCCTCACCTCTTTCCTGTTATTCTTATAGACTACACTTATTAGATTTCTGTCTGATAATAACTTAATTTTTGCAGAAATATGCGCTGTTTTTTTGGTAAGCATAACTTGGTATGGAAGGGAAGCAGTGAATTAGGTAGAATGGGCTGTATAAATATAGATATAATAGCTACCTAAATTTATTACTAGAGAATAGCTATATAACGTCTTTGTTCACTAACTCCATTATGGTATTTTCAGAAACAGAAGACAACAGTTGCTGCTAAACCACAAATTTTTATATTGCATATACTATAGTTAACATCCAGTACATTTTTAGTATTTTCAGAATTAAACTTTAGTCTGCTTCTTGGAAGAAAATTGAGCATTCAACTCTTTCCACAATAAGTTAAATATTAAAACAGTGCCAAGAAATGTATCGGCATGTGTGATAGCACCTCTGCATCATGGGAACTGAAAGAGAGATGAGAAGACAGTTTAAAATGGTATTTGATGTATGTCTTTTCCCTAATGGACTCCTCTTGCAGATCATCCTGAGCAAAGCAAGCAGCGCGTTCTGTATATATGGTTTCACTGAGTATATGTAAAGCTGAGCATGTCTGGTTTTAATTTTGTATGCTAGCTAGCAATAACACATTTGCAAGAGGAGGTAGAAAAGGTCACTCACAGTTCAGCAGAGTATTTCCCTAACAATAAGCCTCTCCCAAAATAAATATATTGGTCTGTGGAAGCCATGGTCCCAACTCTCTTTTATTTGAGCCTGAGCTATAAGAACTGCCATGATAACACATGGGGTACACATGGGGTGTGGTTTCCTGAGTCATCATTGCCAGAATTGTGATAGAGATGTAGATTCTGCCTGTAGTGTAATACAGCTACCTGCACAATATTCGGGCATGGGAAACAATCCAGTTATTATGAGGGATACAGCTTGAATTATGCAGATGAGTCTCTTTCATTGTTTTTATCATAATAACTGAATAACTAAATGTGCTACTGCTAATTAGATTTTTTTTTTCTGAATTTTACCATGGATTTCTTTTCCATAGAACTCTAAGTCAACATTCAATGAGTTTAGACTCATCTTATCAGCACTTGAAATTTTTATCCTGCATCCTGCTTTGCGCTGCCTGGTCATTTATGTCAGCTAAAAGTCTGCCTTATCTTTTTTTCTTTTTTATTTGATTTGTTTTTACTTTGTTGCTTTTTAGATAAAAAGTGTTTGGGCTATGATTTTCACAGCTGATGATTTGATGTGAAATATTTCTTGCTGGAAGTAGATAGGTATACATTCAGCTAGGCACTGCAATGTAAATATTCTCAGAGTAGTTGAAGTTAAGAGGATTGTTACAGTTCTTCAGAGCAGAACTGATAGTCCTGACCAAAACCAGAAATTATCTAGGTAACTAGGATGAACGTGTTCTGCTTTGCCAGTGCTTTCTCCTGAATATGATCATGTTATCTTGGGGAAACACACAGAACTGTTGTTTTATTCAAACATTCAGAAAGTGCCTCATTTAGAAATGATGGTATCTATCACAGGTATGTTTAAAAATACTGATTTCACAGTGGGAACGTATGTATAAAGTGGGAAGGTATCACAAGCCTGTAATTTTCAATTTTTTTATACCAGAATATCATTTCCCACTTACACCCTGCTCTGCAAGTCCCTGCTCCCAGTATTTTAAACCTGCATTATTTTTCCACACTGTTATGCAGCTGTAAGAAGAAAAAATAACCCCACACTTCAGAATTTGCAAGAGAATTTTTACTGTCTCCCAGAGCAACAGCAAATGATGAGGATAACACACCAGCATAGCACCTGGCAAGCCATACCCCTGGGTTCCTTTCCCACTTCACAATAACTCTATTATATGCAAGACTTAAAGAACTAAGTTATTAGCCTTGGAGCAATGCTGTTTACTTTCCTCAGAATGTGCCCCGTATGGTTTGCATGTAACAAAAGTTAAAACAAAACAAAATAAAATAGAATTAAAAACTCAGGGGAATTTAGAGGTCAGTGAAAACAGGAACCAGAGGAGAAAAACCTAGGGAAAACATCTGCAGGCAGTGCTATTGAGGAAGGGATGTTAGGCAAAAACATGCCACATGGACTAGCTATCCTGAATAAAGCCCAGATGGCATGACGGAGCATTATATTAATCTTGTTAAAGGACATATAAAAATTTTGCACAGGGCAAAAAGTACTCAGAAGGAAAAATAAGGGTCAGCCTGAAAGTGCTGAAAGTGCTGGAGCCCTTGGCTACAGGTAGCACTTGTGATGCTGCTAGTATGAAATGATTTGACAAAAATCTGACAGCCTAGAACAGAGCCACAGGAATTGATACTTTTATTCAAAAATCTATTTTCTTCCACACTTCCATCTTTAGTGGAGGGAAAAAGATATTTCTTTTAAAATAAATGTACCTCTTCCCTGCCCCCTCCAAAAAAAAAGAAAAAAAGAGTTGAAGCATATCACCAATTCACAATACAAAAGGCTGAGCACATGAATGTATAGCTTTCAACATGACCTGGTATGGGTGTGAGGATATTTAGCCACAGGCAAGAAAAAAGGCAAGAAAGAAAGAAAAAATATAGAGGCACAAATACATCAAGTATTAACATCAAGTGTCTAAGCCTGACACTTAGTCAGGCTTAGAGGGTTCATAGCAATTTCCTATGGATAAGAGAAAAATTAGCTTCCATCCTCATTTTCCTGAGATAAAGCCTTTTTGCCTTGTCTTACATAACATGTAAACATTGCACGGTAAACATTGACTCTGTTATAATATTGCACTGTGGTAATATCTACGGACCACCTTTTCATGACCAGAAGTTTAAGCGGTGCTCAGAGAGGAAAATAAATCCAAGCTTTGCTCTAAAGATGGCTTACTTTTACTGAAACAACTCTGGTATTAGTGTAGTCAGGGAAAAAAAAAAAATCACTGTATGACAGGAATAGATGCTGGCTCCATTGAAGTCAGTGGGAGTCTGGCCATTTAGCTCCTTCTGGCCTGGTTTCTACCTCAAATATTTATTCCCAAAACACAAAGGAGGATTCACAATTCAGGAAAATTTTGGAACACTTGTTGGCAGGCTTTTGTCAAAATACACCCTGACAAACTGCAGAGGGAGTTTGTGGCAATCATGTAAGAACTAGCATAGGGTTCTTCTTCTTGGGATTACCAAAACTTAGAATTTTTGCCCTGTCTGGGGGTGGGGAGCAGGGGATTGTATTTTTTGGTGTAATTGCATTATGTGAGAATCTCATGGGATTGTTCCGAGGGGTTTTCATCCCTACTTCTGTTCGTCTTAGTTTAGAATAGTTTGAAGCGAGAGCCTTGCCAAAATCAGAAGTGAACTGTAAAATGATCAGCAAATTGTTATCAGCCATAATACATGGTGATACATCTGTTTTGCCAGCTGGGGATGGTACTCTTACCTAACATCAAATCTTTAATGATGCATGTGTCCTTCAGGGTTTAAACTGAAAAGTCAATCCGCTGACCCGATGGAATTTCTTTAATTTCCTGGGTTATGTATTACATTATTACCTGGTTTTTATTACAGTTCTGCTAGGAACAGTAATGCCTTAAGAATTGTAAGCTCAGGAGTCAGGCATCCAAATAAAAATAATAATAAATTTTGTCCTTTTTGTTTGCCTTACGTTTTCAGTCATTAAGTCATACTCTTAACCTGGACATATAGTTAAGCTTTTCTGCCAAATTATTAGGAGTGGATGTACACTTAGGAAAAAAAATCACAACAAAGAACACAAAAAATATAAAAGAGAACTTGACTTTCTTCTCTAATTGTGTTACACCAGGAGACAGAATTCTACAAAATAAGTATTCATTTTAAAATTAATTTTAAAAATCATAAACATTGGTAAACTTGAAGGAACCAAGAGCCTCTGAATCCAAGGAGGTCTCTGAACAGAATTCCAGATGTTATTTCTCTGAAAGGCACATGATCTACAGTTAAGGAAGGAAAAGGATAAAGGTATAAAAAACATGATGCTGTAATTATTCTTTATTTGTTCTTACTTAAATTCTTTGGTAGGGTTTGGTAGTAAACCTACCAAACTAGGATCAAGTGGACATAGCTAAGAAAGGCAAGGAAAAAGGGATGACATAGAAACAATAGGGAAGTGATGAATGACCTGTGAGGGAAGGAGATGGCAAGGCACTGAAACAACAGCCTGTCAGTATAAACGAAAGAAGATTGTGGAAAGCAGTTTGATCACATCCACAGTACCATGTTGAATAATCCTACAAAGCCAAGGAGCCTGCTGCAGATCTGATTTGCATGGCATTTGAGCTCTCACTGATAACTCTTGTGTAACATGACTTGCACAGATGACCAGGGAGCAGCTGGCTCCTGCAAAAAATAATTTTCCTACTCCAGAAAAAAATAATCCTAATGCTCTGGAGTTCTAGAGAATCTTTCAACCCTGTCCTTGTCTACTGAGGCAACCATTTTGGTCATTCATTTTATCACAATTTACTTGTTTATTTTAGTGTTGTATACCATAAAATTTCCTTTTTTCATTAGCTTAGTATGCTGACTCTCTCCAGAATTTTACGGACCTCAAAGTATTTTCTTCTGTTGTTTTCCTCACAGGAAAAGATCTTTACCCTCTGCACATTAAAAATGTTTTGCATGCATGTGGTGTGTTGCATGCTTGTTTCAGTGGAAAATCTCATTGTGTGTTAAGCACAATGCAAAGGAGAGTCTGAGGAAATGACAACTCTCTAAGGGAGTGCTGCATTTCAGAAAGATTAACTTTTTTTTTCTCAGAATATTTGTTGGAAACCTACAGCTGCACCAAGTGGGGGGAAAAAAAAAATAAAAAGAAGTATCTCTCAGTCCTGTTAAGAATGTCTGCCATTGATGATAGTGGGAATTGAGTCCAGAGGTAGAAACTGGACAGAGATATCTGTATTTGGTTTTTTACAGTATGCCAGTGGTTACTGATTCTTCATTCTGTGATTTGCAGAGCATATGTTTCCTTAACTTCTCTTTTAATTATGCCTGGGAAAAGGGAACTGAAGCTATAATGAGTCATCAGAAGACTGTGTTCTTTCATTAATATTTTTTGATCTGTGAGAAGTTTTTCTGTATCCCCGGAAGATGTTCCCAGACTTTTCTTCAGTTAATCTGGGCTCTTGTCCTTCCACAGGGAGCCTTCTTTCGGTTAAAAAAAAAAAAAAAAAAAAAAAAGGAGTGCATGAAACTTTTCTAATGCAATACATTATTTTTCCACTTGATATTATTACAAAGAGTGTTTCAGTTTATTTGCGCATACATTTAGTGTTGATAATCCCTTAGTGTGGATATGGTCATAACCTTAAGTCCCAAGTCTAAATCTTTTATCTCTTTCATGCAGGTGTTTTCTTTCGGTATAAACACAACTGGATTTACCACTGTTGTATGCGCAACCATGGCTTTGCATAGTTCCGCCAGCTTAAATTAAGCAATGTTCTATTTGATTTCAGGCCAATAGCACATTTGTCTTCTTTTGCTGTACTAACACTGTGCCATTGAAAAATTCCTATTGGAAAAGCATGCAGTCACTATTTTGTTGTTTGTGCTGTTCTTATAGTGATCTAATACAGAGTAGTTTCTTTTACCTCTTTTTCCAAGTGCCAGGCATTATGCTGGTTTGCTTTGGCTTTGCCACACAGCATACAACTCCATGTGCTGTTTTTGTAGACTCCTCCTTCACTCTGCATGAGGGCTTACTCATGTAGTATTTTGGATTCTTTATTGTGTCCATGGGGTCAAAGTACTGTACTCTATCCAGAAGTCTGCCTGGAAAATTCTGACAGTTTCATAGAAGATTTTTTTTCCTGGCTTTTCGAATAGCACCTCTCTGATTGTTTTGCCACAGGTCTAAATCATAAGCAAGTTTTTCACGTAATATCAGACAGTTTTCTGAAACTGCAAAACTCAGTCATCGGCCCTAAAAAAAGACTGTCTTCAATTTTTTCCCTCTTCTCCCAAGTCTTCTGGTAAAAAATATATCTTATCTTTCATTTTTAAATAGTGTGAAGTCTCACTGAGTTTTTATAGTACAACATTAATAGTTTAGCCACTTTTTCCTGGATAAATTAAAAACTATAAAAATATCAAGTGCATCAAAACTGTTGACTCGGGTGTTTTCTGGCAGGCATCTATTATTTGCAGATAAATACTCCCTTAGTTGCATCCTTTTCTAATTGCCTGACATATTTCCACAGCTGCAAATTTTAACTGCTCTTTTACTTAGGAAAATTTTCTGATACAATGAATATTTTTGTAGGTACTAATTTCTCTTTCATTTCTATCTCCGTGTGTTGTGCACTCAGAGCATAAACAGTTACATTTGTGCTGAAAGAGAAGCCATAGGTGAGTTTTAGGTAGATCCTTTCTTTTCTCCTTACTTCATCTGGTTTTTAGTACAAGTTGAACTTTAGGTTCAACCCAACTTGTTCATTAAAATCTCTACACCTCTGGTTGGTGATGTCTATAGGATTTAGGAAGGAATTTAAAAGGAATATTCAAAAGGAATAAACTGAATATACTGACCATATTTTTCAAGATCTATGAAAATTGGGATTTAAAGAATTGTTCCCTTAAGTGATCACTTCATGCAAGATGTTAACTGCAGTTCCTGATAATTTTAGGTTCTGGAATAATAATACAATTTATGTAAATCTTCCTGTTTTAGTAGAGTATAAGAAAGTCCAGTAAAGTCTAGGAAGTCTAGAAACTTTTGAACATCATTCTGTCAAGTGTAATGTTAACACAAGCCATATTCATCAGGGAATATGATTAAAACACATATACATGATACACACACACACACACATATATATACATCACACACACATATATCTCCTTAAAACAAAAGTGACAATGGAGCTCTGCCAACAACAAAGCTTTTGAGTTATATTTATCTAAAAATGATATTCCTCTTTCACGATGACTCTGAAGAATATTTAATTGCAAGGTGGGGAATGGGAATCGTTCCCAGATATTACACAAGAAGAAGAATGATGCCTGCTGAGAGTAATGATGGAGCCTAGTTATATAAATGTACTGCATGGCTAAATTATTATTTTGGGTAGGAGATGAGAGGATCGTTTATTGTTCTTGAGTAAATCCAGGAAAACTGCTTTGTTTTGAAGCTTATTTGTTAAAACTTATGTTACTATTGTCACTCTTCCGTATGATTTCCACTGGTCCCTAAGCATGTACTGGATACTTTTGGGAGCAACACAAACAAATAACCTCTTCCCTGAAGAGTTACCTATTTAATTCACTATTAAATTATATCTGCTCTAATAAAAGAAGAAAAAAAATCCATAGAGTTAACCTCAATGAGATGACATAGTTCACAAGAGCTTAACTCACAGCAGGATGTAGAACAGAGACCTGAGCTGCGTGCCAAGTAGGCAGAAGTCACTGAGGGCAGTGCTTTTCATCCGCAATGCCATGCTCTGACTCATTTCATGCAGTGTCATGAAGAAGGATTGCAAAAAGATTATTTCATTGACAAGACTTTTCTCTTTTTCAGCACCTTGCAGGTGATCTTCACTGAAAACACAGGACTTCTCTCCAAGGTGGAAGAAAACCAAAACAAGTGGGCAGGAATTAGGGTGTCGAATCTGTTCAGTAGCCAAGCAGAAGAACTGAAAAAGAAATCTGGGGCACAAGTCATCTCATTCTAAAACCAAGTCAGATGAAATGTGATGTAGAAGCACCTACTTCTCTTTGTTGACTGTAGAGGTTATCTATGTAAGTAGCTCAAGTATAGACACCTATGCTAAAATTAGATGACATGAACCTCATCATGATTTACTCATGCAGCTCCCTCCACTATGGACAGACTGGCATTGTGCCTATTCCTAGAAATTTTTTAAAACATTTTTCTTGATGTTGCATTAAAACAAAAATTTAAGAGGGAATTTGGAAGTAATTAAGGAGATAAATGTTTATGGAATTTTTTTTTCCAAGTATGAGTGGCTGAATGCAGATTCTTGTTTGGAACAGTGCTTGTTTCAGTGATGGCATTGGCATCATAAATGGATAAAAGGTGGGAGCTGGCTTCTTGGTTGTAAATGAAAACAAGAGAATAGAAAGAGGCTGTGAAGGGCCAGGAAAGCAAAGCCAAGTAGTTTATATTGGTTATACTCAAAAAGGATCAAATGGAATAACAGACAAAATAAATTGAATAGGTGAAAGGCTAGAAAAATAATATTTTCAGAAATATACTTGAGTCAGGGTATTACTTTCAAAGGCAGAGAAGTAATAGCCTTTTTCTGATTTGGAAAGAAAGAGATATTTCAACAAAATTGAGGCAAGACTATGAGGTATGAATGTTAAGATGTTGGTTAAAAGTATAGAAATCAGGGAGGAGGACCTCAGACAGAGAAACAAAAATTTGGAAACAGAGGAAAGTAGTTGTCTGATGGAAACTTGGAAAAGAAGAGGTGAACCAGAAAAAAAGGCAGTCACATAAACCAGGGAAGGAAAATATTTCAGCAAAGAGGAAAACAGACAGCAGTGTTGGAAGAGACTGGCAGGTAAAGGAGGATGAGGATGGAGTTTTGCTAGGAGAAGGTTATTGCAAAAACACAATTTCGTTGTAGTGCAGGGGGCAGAAGATTGATTGAACTAAAATTAGTACAGAAAAACTGCTGACAAACATGGTATATACAAATCTCCGTGAGCTCAGAGGTGGGAGGGGAAGGAATACCGTAATAAGTGAGTGAGGTGGCAGGGTTGAGATGGATCTGCTTTTGAAATAGAAATAACCAAGTCACTGTGCCAAAGGGACTGAAAACATAAATAAACAGGTGAGAGAAGTTATGATGCAGAGCAGGAAACTGAATGGACAGGAGACAGGTACGAAGAGCTGAAAAGAGATGAGAAACTTCTGTGGTATGAGAAGAGAGTTTGCAGGAGAGGAATGGGAAAGGAAATAAATAGTCTGGGCCGGTGGAGGAAGATCACAGAGTATTTCATCAGTTTTCCTTAAAAACCTGAGTACCAGGCCAAAACCACATTTTCTCCCCATTTTGCTTTTGGCAAGTGCTAGTTCATTTATACACTTACATGAAGATTCTTCAAGTTCTTGAAATCTCCTTCTTTAATTTCAGTGATTTTGTTGTTCTGTAAGTCCAGCAGGGTTGTGTCGGGAGGAAGGTCTTTTGGCACTTTTTCCAGACCTAGGGACAGTGAAAAGAATAAACAATTGACTTTGAAAGAAACTTTACATAGGGGTCAGTACTTTTCTTAGCAGCATTTACCTTTCAGTAAACACCATTTCTAGAACTCATTTCCTGAAGAAGCTTATGAAGACTTATCTGAAAGTATTTCTGTCTCCAGCCAGTCAAAGGGAGTTTTATTTTGCGATGTCAAATCAAAACTTATTTATTCACATTTCCATTATGCCCTTTTCTGAGACTATATCTGAGTTATAGCTTGAAGCAAAGGATTGAGTTTGGGAAAATTATTTCTAACACGTTTAATTCCACTGAATTGTGTGAATAAAAATTGCTTTCAGAAGGAGGTATGGTATTTATTAATTTCACTGTGTGTTAGCTTTTGTGGACAGAGAACATTTCCTGCTATTTAAAAGGTAGTAGGCTTTTTTGAAAGAAGTACGATAGTTAATTATAATCATTTCCAGAAAAAATACTGTTTGTTTGACAGTAACTGAGTAACTTGCAGTAAAGTCCACCTTAAAAAAACCCCAATCCACCTCCCCCCTTTTCTTTCATCTGAAACTATGTCCAAGTTTTCTGGAGAACAAATCTCTTGGTTTCACTACAACTGCCAAAAGAACATCAGACAGTTTAAATTAAAGACTCTCTTTGGGACTATTTTCTGAATAGCTGATATGTAAGTCCGATGAAGTCATGGAAATGAAATTATTTAGTGTTAAATAACACTTGCTTTACCCAGCTTTCCTTTCATACTGTGACTTGGAATAGAGCAAATCTTTTATAGTCATTCTGATTTACCACAAAATTAAAATGTTCTTTCCTAACTAGTCTTTTTTTTTTTTTTAACAGAATGTGAAATGCTAAATGAATGGTTGGTAGGAAAAATTTATAGACACTAATAAAGTCTCTATACGGGCATCTAACAGAAGTGGACTTCTCTGGATAGAACAGTCTTTTTACCAGTAAAATTTTTAACAAATATTTCTGAAGCTATATTTGAACCCTCCTGGGAAAGATCTCTCTGCAAGTATTGCCAGTGTCTCCCCAGTATGATGGTGGACTGCATGATATTGTTCTCAGATGAAAGATATATACCTATATATATTATCTTTTTAAACCTATATATTTTAATCTCAAGCATGGCATTGCAAACACAGTGAGATATGCTTGCCTAGAGATAAGATATGCTTTGCCCACAAAGGTTGTGGAGTCTTCATCCTTGGAGGTATTCAAAAATTGACTGAACACATTCCTAAGCAACCTGATCTAGCTGACCTTGTTTTAGCAGATTGGTGGACTAGACAATCTCAAGAGGTGACCTCTAAACTCAACAATTCTGTGGTTCTGTGTTGTTTAACATTCATCACAAATGTAAGTGTTTTCACACCTGGAATGTAGGTTTCTCTCAAAATCCAATGTTAAGCACAACCCCTTCTCTTTCAATCATTTTTAGAATATATATAGAGAGAGAGTTAAAAATGGTTGGCTCTTATTTGGAAGGATTATGGCAAACCATGAAAAGAAGTATATGTTTGGTACCATATTTAATCCTTTAAACCTACATAAAGAGCACTATTCTATAGTTACTACTATAAGACTTTACCATAAAATCTAGAGACGCCACAGTGATATGTACTGGAACTTTTTACTACAATTAGTGACACACTAAGAATTCATTATAGATTTGGCCATATTCTTAAAAATATCTGCATGCAGATGAGGCCTCCAATTCATTAGGTGCCTGGTCTGAATCTTCCAAAGTGCTGAGCATCTCACAGATCCCACTGGTGTCTGTTACTGCTCTTTGGTGCTTAGCAAATTCTAGAAACAAGATTGCTTTTTTAGTTATCTATATATGGGTGCAGGAGACCTAAACTTTTGAAAAGTGTTTGCTCCTTTTAATCTTACTTTTGAATTGATAATATTAGTCTGTATAGAACATATTCTGTTCTACCGTTACACCGTTCTACCGTTTGGCTCTGATATTTATTAAAACTGAGTACAATATGGATTAACCTGGCTGAGTTTTAATCACACCAGCATCTAAAAGTTTTAAAAAGCACAATCATCCAGCCTGGGATGAATTAGTAAAAGCTTCTACTGTACATAAAATGACAAAAGCCAAAGCTCACAACTCATCCTATTTACCTTACTGATATTCAGTGCGTGAAGGTATGATACAGATTAAGATTCTTCATATTACTAAAATAACCTTTCCTCATTCAGGCATGGACTTCATTTTTACTGAAGGCAGTTGCAAAACCCTCATTATTTTCAGAAGCGTAGAACTAGAGTTCCAAATATATAAAAATGTGATACCATATAATTTGTATGTTGGTTGTCTTTGGACGGTTTCTGTCCTCAGCGGACAGGAATGATGTCAGCAACTAAAAAATCTTTCCCAAAAAGCACTACTTTTTCAAGATCATAATTTTGTTATAAGAAGTTCTTACAGTCTAGCAACTTTTATAGCATTTTTCACATATAAATACAAGACATGGTTTAATTATTTGTATTCAAAATAATATTACTATGTTCTGGTTGTCAGTACATTAATATTAGTAGACTGGTATCTTTAAATAAGTTCTTAAGGCAGAAACTGGGGCACGAGAGCTATACAGCTGCCCTTTACATGATGCCCTTGGAACATACTTTGTAAGAACACTTGGATTGCCACTGAAGGGATAATTTCCCAGATACTAAACTTCAAACTAAATTTCCAATTGTACATTTCAAGCTTCACGTCAGCTCCTAAAAGCTCAAGTGTTATCCGTGAATAAGGTAGAACTGATAATTTCTCAGAGCAATGAAGGAAAACTTTAAATGTTTCATATTGTAACAATAAGACAAATTTAATAATCATCCATTTGTGAAAAGTGACTTATAAAAGCTTCCTATCTTGTACTAGAAAGTAGAAGGATGCACAATACGATAATTAGCTGTGCATGCAAAGAATATAATTGCCATCACTTAAAGTGTTAAGCTTGTTTGATTACCTATATCATGTATATTCTGTTATGCATTTCCTGAAGCTGTTTTTAAAAAAGTTTCAGAAAACAGCTACAGAAATTAGATTTTATTTTTCTCGTGACTTGTCTGAGCTTTGAAGAGTAAAGCATAGAGGAGTACAGCATGAACCCTGGGTGCTGGAGAGACATTGCGTTATCATTAAGTAGTCTAGTACATCCTCCATCTGAAAGCTACATCAACTGGAGCTCTCTAGTGAAGTAAGAGTTTATAAATGGGTGGATCTGGACGCTGCCTTGTAAAATCAGCAGCTAAATAATTCAGGACTAAACTGTGTTTGAGGTGTGGACTGGATCCAAGTGTTTCACCAATTGTCACATCTACATTGGCTTCAAGAGCTGTGCTTCAGTGTGCAGGTCCAGGTCTCTATATAGGTAGATGTATCTCCAGATAGATACATGTAGGAGGAGCATTGATGTAGTGCAAACTAGTCCCTGTGCTGGAGATTCCCTGCTTGGAGAGCAAACCTTCAAACCTTTCTGGTCAGGACAGGTCAACAGACAGCCAGTTCAGATGAATGGGGGAGCCTGAACTAAAATGACAGCATGACAGAATTTGAACCAAATTGAGAAAATTGTAATCCTGCTAGAAGCTGAAATGGCTCTTGGCTTCTGGGATAGAATTACTGTTTCCCAGGAGGATTTTTTGATTCCTCTGTCTGGGACACCGAGAAGTTTAGAGGGGAACTGTGGGCTGTCCTTACTACCCATTTCTGAGAAACTCAAGTGATGCCCGTATACTTCTGAAACCATGTTGTACAGTATGACTGCATGTCCACCTGCAAATGCCTTCCAGTGAAATTTATGTAATACCAACTGAAAGGGGAACTGATGTTGGAACATGTCAATTGAGTCACCTCTCAATCTTTTTAAGAACAGTTTACACAAGTATTCCAGCTCTTGGCTGTGATTTTTTTTACACATTAAAGCTTGCTTCTTAAAAAGCCATATGAAAATCTCTCATAGCAGTCTGACTTTTTACGTGAATAATCAGTGCTATGTAGCTTGGTATTCAGTTCCCTGGAAAAATTTCAGGCCTCTGGTTCCTAAGATTAACTTATAACTGACTAAAGATTTAGATTCTTCTGCCTTTCCCACTGTGTTTTAAATTGAAAATACATATGTCTTTATTTATTTTGGTTGAATAAAACTAAGTCAGTTATTATTTAAGTTGGTAAATACATTTTAAAAAATTATATTTATTCAGAAATAAGTAGAAATGGTATAGCTCCACCCTTCCAAAATCCCTGTTTACACCAAAATTAAGAGCCTAAATATTCTGGAATTATAAGATATTTAATAAACCAGTTCATGTGTCCTTAGTCATAGAGACCATTTCGGTTTTCACTAAAATATTTCTTTGGGAGAAATCATGACTTCCTTATAGAAGCTGAACAGCCATCAGTGCAGCACAGGTCAGATCTGTATTATTTTCTGCAGATTTCTACAAGTAGAAATTTTCTTCTGTTCTACATTATCAACCTGTAGCACTCAACTATTCCCACCAGTGTACATGTATATGTGTAAAAATGCATACATATGAAAACAAATAAAGAACAGAATATGCCATAGAACTACAAAATGGGGGAAAAAAAAGTGTGTAAGCTTGAAATATTTCCTTTTGTTAGTCAGGATTGGTTGAACTTTTATTATCTGTGGCAGAAGTTTTCCTAACTTTTTCTTACACTAGTCGTTACACCACAGATTTTTGGAATAAGAAACACAATTAAAATGTATTCATCAAAATCCAACAGAGCTGGATCATCAACAGATTTCTTTCATGCAGACAACAAGGACCCACACTCACTTTTGGAAGCACTGAAAGGCTCATCTACAGTCACCTGGAAGATGTTTGGTGGGGAGAGGTTAAGAGGACCAGGAATCCCTCCTTAGTAGGAGGATGGAGAACGTAACTTTGCAGAAATCAGGCTTGTCTCTGTGGGATCCTATCTATGTGGGGTGTAGTTTTTCCTGATAATTTCTTAAGCAAATTAGAGCATCTGGTTGTTTAGCTGTGATTGCCTCACATCCTGGAGAGGACAGAAAGCTGATGGGTCTGGAGATTTTATGAGACCAGAAATTAGGCAGAGAAGAACCAAGGCTGGTATAATTCAGCCCTTATCCAGCCCCTGAGAGAGCAGCAATCAGTGGCTAGCCATCTCCTGTGTAGCACTGCACCAGTCCAACTAGCATATGCTGCCATTTAGTCAGTCAAACAGGTGTAGGAGATGTAGCAAGGATTTGGGAATAGTGTGAGGACTAAGGGAGATTAGGGGTTTTGGTATACAAGACAGGCTTTATTACTTTTGCAGCTGAGGGAATAACCTGCTCAGCTACAGGGGCTGTGATCAAGTGGCTGTGGAATTGTTTAATCCACAAAAGGAGAAGGGTGGCTTTTGAACCCTCCTTGCTGTGAAGGGGTTTCAGTCCACTGCTCCAGTTTCTCAGAAGTGAGAGCCACAAGTTAGTCTGCAACTTGGCATGGAGCCACGTTTCTGCTGAAGCCATACGACTAGGCAGAAAAGGAATGCAAGATTTATGGGGCCAGCGAGGGAGACTAAACAAATGGGAGTCTGAGTCTGTAGCCCAGAGATGAGGACACTTCCCTGAGAATTGCATCCTTGCAACATGGAGACCACATAGTCAACAAATATGTGAACAGTGCCAATTATAAACAACTTTAACAACGCAACAGAGCTTGTGGTTTGATTTTTTTGTTTGTTTGTTTGGGGTATTTTGTTTTTTTTTCCTCCACCTACCCATTTTACAACCAGCAGGATGGGGCTTATTCCTCTGAATAAACCTTCCCTTCCCCAGCTGGAGAGAAGGGGCCAAAAGGCAGAGAGACATCTGAATGCCATAGCTCCGATACATGTGTTATTACATTGCAACACTCACGATTATTATCACAGGGGCCATAAAATGGGGCTCTTTTCAAGACTCCTCACAAACAGCTGCTGCCAGCTGAGGAATTTGGGCTGAGCTATATGGAATTCCCAACTGTGATCATCAGCGGCTGCTCTCTCGGCTGAGGCAGCCTCTCCAGCAGCTGCCTGCGCTGCCTGTGCACGCTGCTGTGTGCTCTCCCCTGCTCCAAGCCCAGCTCTGCCGCATCCCACTGACAGACAGCAACCCTCCCGTGGATGAATGCCCTTAGTAATGCCCTGAGTGGACCCTGGGGTGAATGAGGAGAACGGCAAGCTTATGGGTCAGGATGCTTAGTCACGGAAAATAACAGGACTCACAGACTGCTTTCTGCAAGGATGGCAAGGAGCTTAACACAGCTTTGAATGCTTTGACTTAGAAAAGTTCACTGATGCTTTCCCAGGCTATGTGCTTCAGTATTTACTGGAAATTTGTTCTCTATTGTGTAGGATTTGCAAATAGGAGTAATTTAATTATTTGCATCCTATCATCCATAAAATAAGAAACAATTGTCTTTCTCTCCAGAGAAGTACCCGCAGCCTCCTCTCTCCCACTTTCAAAGTAAAAGTTTGTTCTCCACCTTCCCCTCACTTGCGATGAAATCAGCATTAATAAATTATTTCTGAGAGATATAAAAAAGCAGTGTCCATTGGAATGCATGAGACTCTTAAAATACATCTTCTTAAAGGTGATTCACAACCATTTTTCAGACTTTTTTCCTGCTCTTCAGTCTATAAGACTCATCTTCCGTTAAGACCCATTTTGGACTTATTTTTAGCACAGATTATTATTTTTGTATACCTCTGACCTTTCCCATAGGAAAGAACAAGAAAATGAACTCCATTCCCTGCTGTGGTGGCCTCTCACAAAGGTAGACCTACTGATATGTTACTACACTGTTTTGGTTTTTTTTTTCCAAACATTTACAACATTGCTTCCCAGAAGAGTGAGGAACATGGGAAAATAGGAACAAAGTCACACATTATGATCAAATGCATAATTCTCCATTATGACAGTACTAATAATTATAAAGGCCCTAGCAAAGGTTTAAAAATGAATGCATTGCTTTAACTGCTCTTTTCCATTTCCACCCACTCTGTGTAGTGAACACATATTTCAAAGTATAACGGATATTGCAAGCTACAGATGTTATGAATTATTTTTCAGTGCTAGTCACATTTTTGGTACAGATAGATTCAGTCTCCTGGCTCCAAAAGCTAATACCTAAGAGTAATGGTATATTCTTGAAACTAAAAGTCAAACAACTTATATTTCTGTGTTCTTTCTAACTAACTTTTAATTTCAAAGGTCTGGAAGGTATATGTCTTCTCAAGAATCACTGAAGTATTTTAGAAAGGCAGAAAAATATTCTGAAATAATCATGAGACTTCAGGGATTAAGACATTAAGTAAAAAAAATTCAAATATTATGAATTTTCCGAGCTCCTAGAATTGCCAGCTTTACATTTCCCACTGTCATGGTTACAGACATAAAGCATCCCATCAGAGAACAGCAACTGTCCTGTGTGATTCATGCAATCTGCCAGCACCATTTGCATAATGGATTTAGTCAAAGTGGATGCAATGCAGATGTGCTATCTATGAGTACTCATCCATTAAGGTGAAACATTTATTTCTTACGAGTATTTTACAGCAGTCAGAAGAGAGCATTTCAGTGACTCAGAAAAGTGAGCATTATCTAACAAAATACATTTTGAATGATCCTTTGGAGTAATATAATTTGACTTTTGCCTGGTTCACAGTTTAAGCAGCAGGCAACAGATGACAATTTAAGGATAGGTCCCTCAATCTTTACTTTGGGATTTACCAGAATTAACACTAACATAATGTAGTAGCCATAAAGAGTCATTTGTAGGGGAATCTTCTCTGGTTTCAAGTAAACTTACCCCTTCCTGTTCTAACCACACAGTCATTGCACAGCCCTAGTTTTATTATGACCTGAGGGCAGAGATATGTTCCTGGTTATTTTGGGTACTTCTAAACATAACATGGCCGTTTTTCATAAATGTTGTAGGATTGTTTTCAACCTAATTTCATGCAAGCAAACAATGGAAGGAGCTGCTGTGACTGTGTCTGGACATAGTGAATAACATTTAAATAAATGTTGGGAGAGAATTTCCTGACTGAATCATGGAGTCTGCAGACCTGCTAGTTCCTCCTTTCTAATATACGATGTATATATCCTGGTAACTCTTAGGTATTTTTGCTTTGTTACTTATTTATTTTGTTAGTCATTTAGTAATAGGCTTTCCCTAGGTCAGCTATCGCTGTAACAGTCATCTCCAGCCCAGAGGATGCAAAGTCTCCACCACAGAGTGAAAGAATAAAGAAGAGAAAATAAATTTTGCCCCCCTGACCCTAAAAACAGTAAGATTTTCATTCATTTCTTAAGTTCCTTCTTCCTTTTTCTTTTCCTGAATCTGAAACTTTCTATACATCTCCTTTTTTAATCATTTCTGGTATAGTTTCCCTTGAAAAAGCAAGATTTTCCCTTTCATGTTCATATTATCCCTTCTTTTCTTTTTCTTTTTTGGGCTGCTGCTACTATACAAACGTTATTAGCACTGTTTGCCTTTCCTTTCCCATTCTTATTTCCTAGTGGTAAAGGATCAGTACAATCTTCCCAACTTGAAGGTGTGGAAATCAAAGCTGAAGACCAAATTGAACTTACAGAAAGAAATGGCATCAGAGCGGAATGATAACATAGCTTTTTAGTCCTGTTTCGCTAACTCACGCCTTTGCTCTTACACCTCTTAAGTAGAGATATTCAGCAAAGAGTTTGGTTATTGCACCACTACACACACTCTTCTTCCATGTCACCCTAAAATATGAATTCATTGAGAGCCTGTTTAGTTTCTGAGGCCCACACTGGAGCAGTAGAAGGGAAAACATGCACTCCAGCATGGAAACTGAGCCTTTCACATTTTAGGTGGTGCAGGAGGTGCAGGCAGAAACTGGTTCTGGGATGACCTATTGCACATTTCTGTTGTGCTGATGATGTATTACAGAACCAGACTGTAGCCCCATTTACACTTGCACGTTTTAAAAACTGTAGCATTTCTATAAATAATCTGTCCATTTGTTGTTTTGCCATTAAAACCCTAAAGTTGCCATGAAATTAGGTGGGCAGAAAAGGTTTCTTTTCACTGCTTTTTAAAAATATGACTATTTATTGCATTCCTTTTCTTATTGAAATTAAAACTGCAAGCATCCTCTCCTTAGCAGATTTTTATAGGAACTCAAAGCACTCCAAATAGATCCCAGGAAACAAACACAAAGCTGGTATGGGATGCTCTCTTGGGTGCCCTCTCACTTAAGAGCATGCATGCAGAGAGCACACAAATTATTTAAATACTGCTTTTCCCTTTTTTCATTCCCTATTGACTGCCTAAGAAGTTTGCAGTAGAGTAGCCTATATAGCAAATGTAACCCTGCTAACAACAGGTCATTTGTACAGAGCTGTTCAAGTCCCATAATTGGTCCCGTAAGTTGAAAACTCCAACTCAACCCCACTACCCCTCCAAAAAAACCCGTGCAGGCATGGTCCTTGGTCTTAAGGTCCCTTGCGTACATTGTTTCCATTTCTTTCCTTGCAGATAAACCAATGAGTTCTACTCCAAGTTCTACTCCATCTATATACTCTGCTTTCATAGTGTAAAGGACAATAATGCTCTGTATGAATGAGCCCTTAAATATAATACAACTGAAGAGACCTAGAATTCCACCATTTGTCAATATTGTTCATCATGGCAGGCATGTAAAACAGGAGAAATAAGTTTAAAAATAATTTCCAATGTATTTTGAAGGATATATTCTTAGATTTGAACTTTAGGAAAAGATAAAAGTATATTCAGAAAAATACTCTCTTTTTCTGTAACCTGATTACTCTCTTTTTCTGTAACCTGATTATCTTCTTTTGGCCCACTTCCTTTTAATCACATGACAGACCCAGGACATGGGTAAAGCAAAATATGGACCAGTCAGTCCAAAGCTGATAAGGAAGGCATACTCTCAAATTTGGGTTAGAGAGAGTTGTTTTGAAAATCTGCTTAAAACTAGAATCTTTTCTAAATACTAGGGTAACTGGACTCTGCGAGCAGAGTTTTCCTGAGTAGCTGGAGGCTAGTATTGGCAGTTCCTTGCTGTTATCATTGGTGTCTTCAAATAGGACCCAAATTCCTAGGTCTCCTCCCTGTTGGCAGTGGGTTCTCAGTGAACATTGGGAAGGAGCCTTCGGGCTCTTTAGCTCTTCCTAAGACTTGGCTGGGAATCTTTCACAGTTGAATAGCACAGGCTTTACGTTGTGAAAACGTTTTTAAATAGTTATATGTCTTACCAAGTAATACATCCTATAAAGGTGTTAAGAACATAATACACATACTATAGATGTCCATAACACTAGCAGGTGTCAGCAGTGATTACTTAGTATGTTTTAGGCACTGTAATCACCTGCTATGACTTATAATAGTTGACTCACATTTTACTAGCTATCTATTAGCTATTTATTTGTGCATTGGGAAATTTTAGAAATGAACCCTTGTCACAGTGCAAACCAGAAAACAGTCACTTCTTGTATCACTTAGACTTGGCAGTCAGGATTTCCATTCCTGCCACTAGGCTTTCTTAAATGGCATTTCCTAGTCTGAAGCAAGCAAACAAATCTAAAAAAAAAAAAAAAAAAAAAGAAACCTGGTAACTGTTACCTCGGAGTAAGCAGCTAATAAAGAAGGGATGTGTTTAGAGTGGATTAATTTTCACCTAGAATCATATTTATCAACTGGAACTGGAACATCAGCAATTCAGGTTGCGATGCAACAAGGCCTGTCTTTTACTGTTACACTGGCAAAACCTAATGACTTCTTGGTAATATAAAGCAGTCTACATCCAGGCCAATATATTTTTTTTCTTGACAACTTTTCAAGGGTGTTTTCTAATTACTGAGTTCTTGGCTTAGTAATTTTTCAGGATGTACTTTGTACAGGGCTTTAATTCATGCTTTCTTTAACTTCCAAGGCATCCCAAAAAATTGTATCTAAGCAGAATATATACAAAAATGTTAATAATCCATGGCAAATTTATTACAAAATAATGCTGGTAACCTGAGTTTATTTTTTCCATGCTTTAATTTTCTCACACATAACTTCATTAATCTGAAAGTAAGTTGTATAGGCTCGAGTGGTCATTGAGGCCCTGTGTTGGCCGTTTAATTCTCCAAGAGTGATGTATCTTTTCTGTCACTGACATCCACCTTAGACAGGATGAACTGCCCCATGAGGCGGCTGACCGACTCTCCCCATGGCTGTGAAAGGAGCCCAGATGACTCTTAGATAGCTAACATCACCTGAGATCACTCCTATATTACAGATAATACCTGTAAAACTTCATAGAGATCCTCCAGTCTGTTCTCCAACATGTTAGAGTATTACAATTCACCCAGTTAGCATGTGGAAAGCCCAATACTTGTGTTTGATGACAGCATAAGTTATGTCTGGCTAAAGAATGTTGTCCAAAAAGGCATTTAGTCTTCAGTTTTAAGGCCATGGTATTGTGATGCACAAGGTACTCTCAGTATAAGTGACAATGTACTTTCCCAGATTTCATGGTTCCATTTTTATTGATAATATTTTTGTTAAATGATCCAGTTCCGTGAATTCTGGGAATTTCATGAGAATCTCAGCTTCTATCAAACATAAAAGGAATAAGTCTCTAGTCCTTATTGTTAGAAGGAAAAAATGCATAAAACATGGAATAATTTGTCCTAAAGGCTCAGCAATTACAATGTAAATTAACAGAAACTTTTTTATTTAAAAATTATATTTGTTAATGTCTGACCATTTAAGGGTCTATGCTTTCTCTTATTACATCTTTTAGAAACCTGTAAGATTTTGAGCTGAACATTTAGCTTTAAAAATTATGTTTTTTGAAAGGTTGGTAAACATTCAAATAATGGCAGGGATTCTAAAGCTAAGTGCACAATAGTGAGTAATCCTATCTGTTTTCTTGAACTCATAAAATGACTGAGACTGATCACCAATGAGGTACGTATTATCTTTCTTTAAAAAGATTTTATGTTGACAACAGAAGTTCAAATCAAGGTATATGCCAAAGGAGATAATTTCCTTTATAATGAGAGACGAGGTTCCCAAATGAGGTCATGATCAGAAAATGGGTGTTCAGATGTTTCTGGAAGATTTTAAACAATGAGATAAATCATCTTTTGTCAACTAATAAATTAGGTGTTGTCACATTACCATGGTTCAGGTGTTGAAGAGCCATCAGTTAATAGAGTTTAGACACTGTATGAGTTCAGATAAACTGCCTCATGTTACCAGATCCCTGGAATAATGCTTTACATATCTGTGACCTTTTCACCCACTGATCCCAAAGTGCTTTTCAAACACACACTTCAGCACCCATGCTGAGCTTTAATATACCCTTCTTTACTTTACAACTGGAGAAAACCTGCATATCTGAGCTGTGAGTAAAATCCCAGTTTAAGCTGTAATACTGTTTGAACTTTGATTACTGACATCCATCTCTCACACACCTTTTGGAGACCACAAAAACTCCACGGATGTTCATGGCAAGAGGACTGGAGGGACCCCCCTATGTCCTGTGAAGTCCCCAAGTGAGGCGATCTCATTGCATCCTGCAGAACACAGACACTGCTCACTTCATAAGTGGTTGCCAGACTTATCTGAAGGTGAAATAAAGCTCTGACCACCACCTCCAAACACGCTTATGGAGCATTCTGCATCTGCTGCAGGGCTGAGTAATCACACATGCGTCCTCCTGCCTACCAGGGCGCTCTGGGAGGAATCTTTTCTTGAGACTCCCTTTGAGAGGATGAGACTTGAAATGGAACAGTTAATCCTTGCTAGGGCTTTTACAAGCCACGTTTGCCTGGCGAGCTGACTGCACATCTTCCCTGTATTTATTATTTTAAAACATGAAGAGCTGCCTCAGACCAGCTATATCAGCTACTCCACACCTGTAGTGTGTGCTAATAAGGAAGATGTTTGTGATTCTATGGAAAGTCTGGCTATAGCATAGTAATGCCTATACTGAGGCATGATTAAAAAGTGAACCTGTGTCTCCCTTTTAGCAACAGGAGGCAGATTCAGAAAAGGCAGCATTTTTATAAAGATACCATGGTGGCTTTCCTTGATGAGACCCTTAAGCCTGTTGCACAAAGGTAATACATCTCATATAAGGTAGGCACATGGGGCTCTGCTCTCGATCTGTCAGTAACCGCAGCTCAGAGAGAATTCTTCTTCAGGGTGTGAGAAGATGGCGTTCTGCTTCCTGCTAACTCAGCTCTTGGCTTGGAGGCAAAATAAATTAATTTAGAGTTATGTGCTTAGGAAGATGTGACTGAAGCTTAAAAGTACAAGAATGCAAAAATTCAGCTGACAAGAGTGTAATTGGACCACTGGGCATTTTTTTCACTATTTTCATTGGATTCGGCTTTTTTATTATTATTATTATTCCCATCCAGTGCTCATGAGACAGGGGACAAACCTGATCTCTGGACCCTGGATGTGATAGGTCTCCTATGGTTTATTCACATAACTCTGTGTCAGATGGCTTTTTCCTTATGAAGCAAGAGTTTACAAATAGCAAATGCCCCTTTGGGCACAAAAAGAAGCATGCTGAGGAAGAGGAGACGTCTCCATAAGTAGCCTATGTTAGGGTCCTCCAGCTGCCTTGCTCTGACATGCCTTCTGCACCCAGGGGTTCCAGGCTGCAAAGAGCCCTCCTTCCATGCCAGAGGGTGAGTGGAAGAAAGGATCTGGATCCAGATTTCAACTTTCCTTTGTGGGACTTAATTTAGTAAGCTCTTAATATATTCCTGGGAGGAGTCTTGTTATTGCCTGCAGTTTTTTTTCAATTAGTGCCCATGGGACTAGATGACTAAATTTGATAATTTTGGGGGAGGGAGGTAGCTAATTTGGTTGGGTCAGAAACGGCTGGAGCTGAAGGGAGAGGTGGGCCAAGAGCAGTGGTTAGCAGAGAGGTGGAACTGTCATTGCTGGTTTCATGGCTCCTATGTGCATATTGCCTTCTTGATTGCTGCACCCCAAGCACCCTTCATCCCACAGCCCAGGAGCATGCTAGGTCATCCTGGCAGGACCTCCAGTTTGCAACAAAATTTTGAGCTCTTGGGACCAACTCCTGGTCTTACCAGGAGTAGGTAAATTTGACCTTGTCTGAGTCTGAGTCACACAGAAATGGATTCAAGGCTGGAAAAGAGGAGAGCGGAGGGCAGATTTGCCTGCAAGCAGGTAGCACACACAGCTGTCCTGTCCCTGCTCGCAGGGGCGGCCATCGGACCTGCACCCTGGGGAGCCTCCCTCTTGGGCCATGACCCATCAGGGGCTGTCGTAGCCACATGTGACAAGGATGGATTAAACTTAATGCCAAGGCTAGGGAACTCTGAATTATTATTACTTCCTTGAGCTCTGCCAGGGAAATATTATTTATTTTTCAGGGCTGTATATTTTAAGCCCAGAGAGATCTCTCTTCCTTCTTGCCCAGAGGCTGGATGTTATCATCCCAGCCGCTTCAAAAGCACAATCTTTTCGCTGCAGTATCTGCAGCATGTGGGTTTAAACCAAGCTCAAAATATATCTCTTTCTTATCATCCCTCTCAAAATTATCTAGGAAACACAGACTTGGAGCCTTAATTGCTGTATTTCTGAGTCTCCTTGTCAGTATGGGACTCTATTAACCCAGAAGCATCCGTAGACAGTGGACTGTAGTGCAGTCCTTTGGAAACCATGTGTGTGTGAAGGAGAACTCAACAAACATGGGAGCAAGTACAGCAATAAAGGGTCCCTGTGTGAATATCTCTACTTTTTTAGCAAGTGAAAGCTCCTTACGTTCTGCAGAATTGAAGCAGACTGGAGACAAGTTCCCAAAATAACTTAAATTCCATCAGTGTTAGCCAGTGTAACAACAATAAAACCAAAGACCTTCATGGCATGTGGGGCAACCTCCTCCCCAATCCCTGTCCCATGTTTGCTACTATGTGGCACCTAAAAGGTAAAAAAAGAAAATATCTTTCAAAAGGGGCAGTATTGTGAATGCTTTATGAATGCATGGCTAGGTTAGTCCATGCTCATTTGTGCAACTTGGCTTGCATTGTTCTCTGGGTCTTTGCCAAACTTATCTGTTGTGTAATTATGTGGCTTGCATTAATAAATTCACAGAAGTTTCTAGGGATGTAACTAATGTTTCCCTTTCCTTTCTTTAATTATACAAGACCCACCACAATGAGACCCAGGTCCTAATTGGTGGATTTGTGCCATGATTTACAGTAATTATCAAAGCCAAAGCAATGGCATAGGAAAATAGAAACACCCAGCTATACATTTAAACAGCTGAGAGAAGACTTTTTTTAAAAAATAAACTCTATAAAATCATTAGAGAATTTATTTGTCTGTCCACTAAATAAACTGCCTAATTTCCTTTTGAGCAAAACCAACTTTAATTGATTTTCTGCACTGCACACTGGCTTAAACTGAATAATACTGGCTTAAACCAAGAGGAGTCTCACTGAAGTCAACTTCATTACTTGAGATTTCTGCATGGAAAAGTCAAATACAGTGATGGCAGGCATGGCTTCACATCCTGTTGGTCTGACTGTGCAGACAAGCCCTTGTACGTGAGGGAGTAAGGGGAGTTCGTGAGAAAGGTTCTCATGGTTTCAGCTTAAACAGTGTCTAAGAAAGATATTTAATAAGGAGCTCTAAAATGTGTTCATTGTTTTGGAGTGTTTCCAAGCCCTTTCCTCCAAAGAGCTGGTTCCAGCATATATGATTCAGGGTTGGTTATTCCGTGCTCATGTATTCCAATGGAAATGGGATGATTTCTATGTTGAGGTACTAGACAGTATGATTAAGGGTGTTGGAGCTTGGAGCATGCAATTTAGAACCTTTTAAAATATTTCCATCCCCACATCTGACTTCACTGAATTTCTTTAATACGCATTTGAAGGAATAGCCTTGAAAAGTTATTTTCTCTGCAACAGAAATCTGTGGTCTTTCAAAGAACAAATGAAATGTACATACACAAAATAGACATTAAAAAATCAAACATTCTTCGTGGTCACAACAAATGTCCATTTTGTCAGGGCTTTATGGCCTACTTCATATAGTACATTCTAGTTAACAGTAGCTGTAGCATATTTCTTTGACAAAAACACAGTTACAGAGTGGCGGTAGGTAGCAGCCTCACCATCTCAGCTGCAAACCTGTGGCTAGAATGTAAATATATACCCTATGAAGATACTCTTGGGCTTACCTAGGTCAGAGCACTGCACCACGCGAAGATGGCACTGGCAGCGGAAGGGGCACACTGGTCCAAATCCAGATATGACAGGATCATCCGTTGGAGGCATATCGGCCGACCCTTCATCCTCCAGCATAAAGTCAAAGAGGCCCTGCTGGTGGAACGGCTTGGCCAAGCATGCTGGCAGCAGTAGGACGAAGAGAAGAGCCAGCCTCATGGCTTAGTTCATCGACTCCGTGCAGAACCTAGGGATCAAAGCAGGGGATTTACAACAAAAGTAGCAGTTTCACTTAGCTGCAGAGATCCTGCTGAAGGAGGTCCAGCATATCCACCAATTGCATAACTGTTCCTCTCAATAAATGAAAACTGAATTGTGAAAATAGGACAGTTATGTGATAGGAGTCTGGTAACTGCTTGTCAATAGGCTTTTTTTTTACAGAGTAGTTTAAAGGCAACTGTAAACACATCTGTTTGCATATTTGGAGTAATATTTATTAGGAACAGGCAGCGCTGTCAACTTTGTTATGCAAAACAGTCAAAACAATAAGCCACATTTTCCATGTGTCTGTTTTCTGCCAACGTAACAGTCTATTTGATTTCATTAGCATTTGTTTCATAGCAATGAGTTTGTCCCCTGGGGATGAACCTGAGGTTCCCAAACTCACTGTAATGCAGTATTTCATGTCTCGAGAAATATTTTTTTACAGTGCCAGCTTGCTGTGTGTTTTAAATTATAGCCTAGTATAACTGACTGAGAAAGAGTAGGATCTAGTGACGGGGTGGAGAGAGAGGGGAAGATCTTTAGTTGTTTAAATGAGCTGTACTTCTTTCCCAGTTTAAACAGCACAATAAAATGGAATACAATGTTGTGTTATATTGGATATTCTTGGCTTGCTTTCCAATTTTTTGGCTAGGGGATTTTATGATATAAACAATACACCCCAAAAATTCCCTGTTTTGCACTGCATAAGCATTTGAATTGATGCTTGTAGTATTGTCAGCACACTTTCTAATGGGACTTCAGGGCCTCATTCTGCAGACTTTCATGCTCAGGAGCAACTTTACACAAGTATGTATTACCATAGATATTAACAAGGAAAACTGCTTAAATATGTGTTCTCAGGATCTAGGCCTAAATGCATTTGAACACATTGTACATTGTGCTACCTGTGCTGTTGTGTGCTAAGGAGAAATTACCAAACAGCTGTTTGCAGGTTTTGTATCAAGGCTGTATACATCAGCTAATTTTCTGAAAATTATTTTCTTTTACTATTTATTTTATATAAGGAAGCTTATCTCTTGTAAACCTTCATGGGTCTAAAAACAACTGACAAAAAAAATATGAAGAAACCTGTCTTCAAGTTGGGAAGTGACAGAAAGTCAAACTTGTAATTTATTTAGAAGCCTTTTCTTAAAATGGATGGCATAGTCCTGAATACAGATGTTGCTCTTTGTAATGAAAGCAAAAATGTCCACTTGTTTCTTCAGGTCAACAACTTCCGAAATGCCTTGTCTGGGGCTAGCTGGGATTAATTTTTTTCTAGTAGAAGTTACCTAACAGTTAGGGGTGTGGTATAGAATTTCTCAGCTCCGTATTGACTAATAGAAAGATAAAAAACTAGGGGAGAGGCAGAGGAGGCAATGTCTCCCTCTCTACATTGACATATGGAACCTACCAGGTAAATGACTAACATGGGCAGCTGATATTAGGTGAGAGTGGTATACTGAGGCCTCTCTTTCTACAATACCACATCCAAGAACTCTAACAGGAGTGGTTAGTATAAAAAAAGCTAAATAAATAAAAAACACAGGCCTGGAATTAGGTACGATCTATATTGTGCCTGGGTTCAATTTCCTTTATGAATTTCTACCTACAGATGCCAATAATGCAATCCTGAAGAAACCTTTAGGACTCAGTCTTGAGAGGATGATAAGGTTACCTTATAAAATATGCTAGTGTTTTAAAATCATAGCTTACATTTCTGTCATCTACCTATAACAGGAAGACAGGTATCTAACAACTTCAGATGTCCCAAAGACTTCAAAAGTACTTCATATGGAATAAAACACTGTTTCTGTTGTCTCTTTAAGAGACATGGTTTCTTAGTTGGACCTGAAAGTATTTTCTCTTCCTGGAGCAGACATATTACCTACTGCATGCCCTGAGGGGTTTTGCAGACCCCAATGTCAGCTAGATGGTCAGAGCATTTTAGCATGTCTGTTAGCCTAACTCAGTGCTGTGTAAACTTGTGCCATGTAGCAGGGGCAGGCTGTGTCCCCATGTGGGCCATCCTTCCACGCTCCCTCCTGCCCTGGGCCCCCACTGACACTGGGGCTGTGTCCCTTCCCCAGCAACACCCCCATGATGCATGCATAGTACACACTGACAAGTAAGGATGTCCCAGCAAAGTGGTGTGAATACATGGTGGTGAGTTCTTACCACAGTTTAATCTAAAACAAGATTTTTGAAATAATCATTATTATGTATGAATTATTGTAAAATAACAAGGCAATTTATTAATAGTCTGAAACGGGAAGACAAATTTGCTAAATCATCGCTATTCATCATAATAAGCTGCCTTGTGAAAATGATCAATAAAACGTTACCCCAGTACAAATTATTTTTCAGAATGTACATTAACATCAATAAACATTAGGAATGCTGCACACCAACCTTGGCATGGCACTGGCAGTCAGTACTTTTTAAAGAGCTTCCCCAGCTCTTTTTTACATATTCATATATTTTAAAAATATTTTTAAATATTTAAAATTGCTTGTATTCCCCCCTCAGGGTCACTGCTGAAGCACCGTCCATCCCAAGAATGCACAATCAGGATCCCATCCTGGAGTTAAATTACTATCCCTCAAAAAAACCCCAAAACAATGCAAAGGCACTTTGGAAGTGTCTTCACACTTTACTTCTTGTTCACATTAATATTGATGACTTCACTTATCTCAGTTAAACCTTGTAGTAGGCCTTTTCCTTTGGTCCCTATTTTATCCAAACTATAATCAAATCAGTAAGAGCTGTGTATAAAGGAAAACTGTGGGACAACAAAGGATATTAAGGATCTAATCTGAGGACACAGCAGAGAAAATAGCAGACACAAGCTACATATTCATCAGGAAATAGGAATAGATATGTGTCTGCATATCTTTATTCGTATACATATTTGTAATGCAGGCACACATATCTGTTCCTATTGTTTGCATGTGTAAATGAACATAAACAGAGAAAAAATATATACAAAACTGTACTAGTAAGAAATGTTTACATTTCACTTACAAAAAAATAGAGAGGGGAAAAAAAATCTGAATTCTTAAAGGTCTGTGACACAATATTTATGTCTGCAGGACATAACTGTTTAAATTTGCTTTAATTATGTGTTTACAATGAGGAAGACTTTTCCACAAACAGAGGAAACTATACCATAGACTTGGCCACATTTCAGTTTAAAATACCACTGGAAATATGCTTCATCAGTTCACGTCACCACTGTATTGGTGGTCTTCTTGTCAGTTTACCTTAATATTAAGTTTTAAATATTAGTTCACCTACTGTCAGAAATCTCTCAAAATGCCACAAAAGGCAAGTTAAACAGTATGTGCAGTTTAAAAAAAAATCCTCTACATTATATGTTTTACCCATTTTGTGTAATAAAGTCTAGATGTGCAAACATAGGATTTGAAAGTTTTAAAGAGATTAAAACTCTGTTAACAGGAGTTTCAACTCCAGGAATTTTCTTTTCTACTACTTCATTCATAGGAACCTTCTTTAAATGTGAGTCCGTTGTTTGTACACTGTAACATAGCACTTTCTAACATTACAAAGGCATACACTGAGCCCGTTTAACTAACTACTACGTATTTTCTTCTCTGAAATGGAAATTATATTCATTAATGTTTGGAATATATATGAAGAAATCCGAATGAAAAAGAAATCACACAGTGCAGTTTAAAACAGAAATGTAAGAACTCACGCATTTTTTACACTCAATACATCACCGATTCTAAACACTGGATTGCAAACAGAGAATATTACTGCTGCAAAAGTTTACAGTAAGGAAAAAGAAAGGACTATAGCAGTCCTTATACAAATCAAAACAAGAGACAGAACAGTCAAATAAACAGTAGGAAATCTGCACAGTCCTTGAGAATGCATTCTCATGTTCCCAAGAAACAAAAGTGCTGGATACAAAACTTAACATTGCTAACATTTAGTAGGATTTTTGCCTTGCTTCTCTTAAAATTCAACTAGTTCTTGCCGTAGACTTGCCTGAAGTTTTATTAGTGCAGCATAGTTCAGGAGAATTACTGAAAACCGTACCTTTTAATCCAGGGATTTGCAACAGGAGCTCTCAAAGCTGAGATGTAATTAAACTAAATATTCAACCCAGGCAAAAGGCTTTGCAGGTGTGGAAAGGAGGAGGGGGTAAGTTCAGCTCAGTGACTGTCACTTGGTGGAAAACCCTCCTGCTTCTATTCCATAGCACAGTTAAAAAATAAGGTTTCTCTCAATGAACACAATCCAGGCTGACACCCACATTAGATCATATGGTAATGATATGTCTCCTGTATTGTAGCCAGAAACTTTATCAGCTCTTTTGCTTTCTTTTCCTCCTTTCTCTTTTGCTTTATTTCTTTTTCATCTGTTTAGAATCCCAAACTACTTGTACACTATAAGACAGATGCTTAGCTGTAATTCATCTTACTTATTTTATTTATGTCCCTACAACATATATTTAGGAAAGTTTTCTTGGTTTTAACTACGGGGTTTTTTTCTGACTCATTACTGAGAAAAAAGTTTGGCTGTTCCTCTTGTTTATAGTATTTGTAATTCAAGGAAATGATATAAAATTAATCTTGGAGTTAGTCAAAGTGGAGATTAATATCAGAAAAAAAGGGGTAGCTTTAGGTAAAACTATTTAAACAGATATCAACCTGCCTTTGCTTATGCTATAATCATTGTCAAACCAAGTGGTATATAGTGTACTATTATCCTGTCTAATAATAGAGTTTTTTTGTATTTCTTCAAACTACAGCATGTTTTTGATATATATGAAAATCATGTTTTCATTAGTAGAACGATTCTAACATTTGTGGTTAGAATTGCTTTATATAAACTTTGCTTTTTTTACTGCTTTCTCACTAGGACAGCAAAGCAGAGGGGAAATTAGCTTCAACTGTTTTTTTGGGGTGGGTTTTTTTTGTTTTTTGATTTTTTTAAGAGACTGGAGATTTTTTAAAGCATGAAAGGAAAAATGTATCTGACTCATTGTTAGATTTATATTTCATTTTAGTAATTTCTGTTTTGATGCAAATATCAATGGAAGCTAAAATGCAGTTTCTCTATTCCTGCACAATTTTAAAAGTCTAGCAAACTGAAAGGAGAGCAAATACAATAATTACTATTTATTTAGTTAACCAAACACATTGTGAACATGTGTAGCTTCTCTGTGCTGTTAACTGTCCTATCTAAATCCTAGAGGCTTGTGTCTCTGTGTTTTGACTTGTATCCTTTTTTTTCTGCCCCTAGGCTAAGACCAGGTGCAAATCTGAAATTAAAGCCTGTAAAACATGAAATGATGTTTAAAAGAAGTCTGAATTTTTAGAAACACAAAAACCTCTTGAAATTTTAGCTATTCTCTTCATTTAATTTCAAGAAGAGCCATTAGAACAGCTCTTATAATTGTTCTCCTTTGGTGGAAGAAAACATGGTAGCATAATTGACTGCTAGTTTTGGTCAGTGTAGCACAAAGGTGTAATTAAACATCTTACATTACAGCTTCTTTATATAGTTCACTCTAAAAGTTAAGGATCACTTATTCACCCCTAGTCTTTGAGCTAACTTCTTTCCCCTGCCTCTCCACTGGATTCAAGACTGCTAATGATTTTTGTTGTGACATTTTTCTACATATGATTAGTGGTGTTCCAAGCTTTCATGCTTACAACAAAGCCTTATCTTTGTCCAGAAGTGTCGCCATGAGGCTTGCTGAAATCTTGGCTGCATCTTAGTAATGTCAGTTATTTGAACCTTGGTCACCAGCTGCATCTGGTGTTTAAAAACATTTCAAAGCAAGATTTTGATGAGGAACAGGTCAGGGTAAACTTGTTGTCAGTTTGCTTCACAAAGCCCATTCATGTCCTTTCCCAGTAAAATCACAATACATTTGTTCTGATATCTGTGATGGGGTTGAAAGGTGTTATAATTTAATAGCTTAGTCATCTGTTTGGAGCCACAGGATGGGATGGACAGCCACCTCTCCTTCTTTTTAGTCTTAGGCATTAGGGAGAGTCAAACAAAAACATGAAGATCAGTGTGGGAACAGATGGAGAAGAGGGTGCTTGCTGGGTGGACTGGGGGCTCCTACTCTGCCTGCAGAGGAACTGCTGCCCATAGAGGGAGAATTTTCCTACTTTTTCTGTAATAAAGTCCATCCCAAGAAGCTCAGAGGGGAAAAGATGTTACTGCCTTTAGGAATTATGAAAACACTTATGCTGCCTGTCAATACCCAGAGGTAGGAGGGTATGTGTTCGGTGTCCAAGTCCTCCTGAAATGCAAAGTGGAGTATGTGGAGGACTGAGCAACTGAATGGGAGAGGACTTACAACATTGAATATTGGTGCACTACCCTATTAATGGTTTTAAGTCATTTGTGTGCTTTTATGGGAATGTGGGACCCTTTCTGATATAAGTATTGCTTTAACCCCACTCTTTGCCCCCTGCTATGTCACTGAGAAGATAAACAACTTTTTAAAAAAAACATCCCAACAACAATATTAAGTTACTATATAATTTTAAGGCCCATGACCATACACAGGGCCTGGCATTGATAAGCTCTCCTTCCCAGTCTGACCTACTTTGACTACAGCTTAGTCAATATAAATAAATCATGATTAGAACAATCTTGGTTTCTATATGATTTTATTACTCCAATTTAGCAAACTTACAGGGCTACATGCTGCTCCAAATACTGATTCCCGGAAAGTTACAGGCAACTGCATGTTAACGTTATTTATATAACAGTCTTTTTATTAAATTTTGATGGATAGCATCTGCTTCATTTGCTCACAGCTTATTTTGTGGACCTTTCAAAGGGCAGTGGTGGGAGAGAAGACAGGAAGCCTGCCTGCCTGCCTGCCTGCTGTTGACTGCTCTGCCTGGGTCCAGTGGAAGCCTCTGCAGGAAAGAGATGAGCAGCTGCCCTGTGAGAAGCAAACATACCCTGGGGGAAGAGCTCCTGGAGCGTGGGGCTGGGCTGGGAGAGAGGCACATACAGCAGGCACCCAACACTGCCAGCACAGGTTGCAGACTCCTCAGAAGAATGGGGAGCTGACATAATCTGCGCCTGGGGGTGGAAAGAAAGGCTTTTTTTTAGGGAGCCTGGGAAAAAAAAGTGTAGCCTTTATTGCAATCTGGAATGTTACTGGAATAAAACCAAAGCAGGAGGACAGGATCTGTCCTGCAAGAACATGGTGGCCCACAGGTTCAGGTTCTTCCTCATTCTAAGTTTCCACTACAGAAAAAGGTATTTTTCTTGGGCTGCCTTCTAATAGATCCCAGCTTTGATGATCAAAGACTGGTTAGCATTGTTGTGGTTGCTGTGGTGAGGAAGAGGGGCAGGCAAATCTGCCTCAAAGTCTTCATGAACCAGCTAGGTAAGTGCCAGTTCCCATCAGGAAAGGACAAAACCAGATCCCCTGTTTGGCTGCCTCTCAGGGGCCCTCTCCACCTCCTCTATCTTTATATCTCATGCCTGGGCTTTACTGGCTCCCTAGCATGACATCCTCCACATTCTCTAATATACTACTGCCTGTCTCTCCTTTCTACACTATGTATAATAATTTCTTCCAATCACCTGTAGTAAACTGTTCTTTACTATAGCAATGGAGTTCCTCTACTAAAAATGCAAGTAAATATTGACCCAAGCTTAGTAAACATTGATCCATGTAAATATTGATCCAGGCACAGCCTGACAAGGTAGCTAAAGAGACGTAAAAGTAATTTCTGGATATTCTGAGTATCAAAGATTCCTTCAGCACTCTGTGACCTCAGAAATTATAGTCCTGAACTTCTTGACATTTCTACAGATCAAAAGGACCAATGTATCAGATTTTGGATGTGTGCTACCAGTAGCATTATTTTTCTGCGGCTGTGAAAGCGCTTCTTGTATAACTGTTTGGACAAAATGCAACCAAACTTCAAAAGAGAAAGCCCTCTCTTTGAAGGAATAGTCTCTTCCGTCACTGTTTGTCTTCCCTTCTCTCCCTTTCCCACTCTGCAAGAGCATATACTGTGTATCCCTCACGGTCATCTCCCTGCTCTCTTCTGAAGGGAGTCTGTGGGCTCTACAGGTCACTCCAGGAAAAAAAAAATCAAATTGTCCTCAGCTGAAGTATCTGATGTGTGACCATGCCCTTTACTTTGGTCTCTTTTCTTGGAAAGGCCAATCTGTTCATGTATTTGACACTGGCTTTCCTTTCTGCTGGCGTTTCTATTCTCTCCTAAATCAAACTGTTTTGTCCAGGTATATCCAGCAGCTGCAGGAGCTAACCACATATCAATGTAGCCTTACTACTCACTATGATTTCAAATGCTCTGAACTTAACTTCCACCCTTGAGGAGGAAGTCTGTCCTAACTATTCCTCACACTTTTGTATTGTAGATATACATTTTGAGATCACTGTTACCTCTCTCCCTCAAAAATGCAGCAAATAGGTAAAACTAGACTTTGTATGAGTCCTCCCAGCTCTTAGCCATCCTAGAAACAAAGAGTGAGAGAAAAGTAAAAGTGGTCATGGACCAAAGACCTCAGAACCTCACTTTGACTTTACCTCTTCACCTTTAATGAATGGTGAAGAAAACATATGCAAAAACATTTGCTATCATACACACTGAGATGCCTCTGTATTAGTGCTCAGGTGCTCCATTTGCTGTGTTTCAGTGATAAACAGCATTACATTTTGCTCCTGCCTGGCTTCTGTGTGAGTGTCAGCAGTCTCCTGCCCTCCAGAAAATCTCTTACATGAAGGAAAGAGTGTGCTGGCAGATGCCCCTCACCAAAGGTACCAGGAGGCTACAACTGCCTATGGAAGAGACCTTCCCAGGAAAGAGTGTCACTCTGGGAGTGTGGGCCACAAAAGAGGGAGTGATGACTGGAGAGGAGAGAAGATTAGTTTAGGTAAGAGGAGATGAAATTTCAAGTGAGCAGCTGTTTCATCAGATTTTGGCCTTTCTTTATATTTTGCAGTATCTTGAGTTGGAGTCCAGCCATTTTCAAGGTTCAGATGAAAAATACGAACCTTAATTGTCATTTTGATGGCCCTTAGATCATGCTCTGGACAAGCCTCATCATCCCAGCTGGATTACACAGTGCCCTAGAAAAGCATGACAGTAATTCATGCAAATGTTGGAACTATACTCCTTGCGTGTCCTCTGTTAGTCAGGGGTTATGAACCAGCATTCAAAATGAGACACATCCTGTGCAGCTCTGAACAGCCTATTCCCAGATTATGAAAAACATGGGAATAGCCAGGTCATCCTTGATTTCCAATTTAGTCATTACAGAGAGTAAACTTTTTCAGGGGGAGCAAGTGACTGTATTACTGAGAAAAGTCCTGAAAAAAGGAGTGGAATAGAAAAAAAGGACCTTTACAGCAGGGTTTCTGTCTGTGTGTCTGTATTAAAATGCTAATTTTTGCATGTTGGCAATCTGCTGAGGAAATAAGTAATTTCTAACTTCAGCGAAACATACAAAAGAGTGACTTTGAAGATATAAGCAATGACATCACAAAACTTACCAGTTTTGTTTGAATGGTGTGACCTCACTATAGAGAGGAACTGTTGAGAATCTTAAGGTGGATGGTGATGAGTTACATGAGAACCAACCCTGTCTAAACAGGGTGTGCCCTGTGGGGTTCAAGTGAAAAGGATGTGCTTTTCATAACTCTTGAACCTTTGAAGTAACTCACTGCATTTGAGTCAATTTAAAAACATAATAAAGAAAAATAATCATGTGGGAGCAGAGTCCAAATAGCACAGACGATAGCTAGCATTCAGGATAGAGAAGTGATCATGAGAACACTATACACTGTACTCAAATTTCACCTGATTTGAAGACATGGAAGGGTAGAATACAAGACTCTTCAAGAAGGGTGAAATGGAAGTTCATAAAAAAGGGCAGTAGGAAGCTTTTAAATTGATTTTCACACTATCATGGCTCAGAATTAAAAAAAAAAGTCTGGAATATTTTTAAAATCTTTTTCTATCAATATAGAATCAGATTTCTTCCACTTCCAAGATCACTTTCAGGTTACAGTGTTGTTCAGGAAACAGTCTTCAAAATATCCATTGCATTTCATTAAGCATTTGAAGAGTTATTCACTTTAACTTGTCATTAACCAGATATGGGCTTTCTTTTGACTACAATTTAAAGCATATTCTACTTTTATTCTTATAAATAAGCTCTTCAAAGGATTGCTCTGACCAAGTAATTGCATTGATGTTCCTCAACAGCAATTTTCCATACTCAACCTGGATAAAACATAGTGAGGTTTTCTAAACAAAACAGAGTTTAATTCTACATGTAAAAACTTTTAATGTGATGGCACTTCCTTCACCTATGGAATCACAGTGGAATGTTTACTCTATTGGTAATCAGAAAAATTAAGGCTACCCTTTTTCTACATTATTCATTGTTTTATTTTCTTCTTTACAACATGTTTTTCAGTTCCTTCTTTGTTCCATACCATGTTCCTGGAGCAAACTTCTGTTCCAAAAAGACCAGCTACATTTTAATTTAGAGGATAACTCACATGTCCATTGTGTTTCAACTGAATAAAAGTTAAACAAGACTTTGATTATGAATATTTTTTGTTTGCATTTATTTGTCTCACTTTCATTTTTTGGGTTTTTTTTTTGTTTTTTAGATCTGCGTACGTAATGGATGAATTTATGAGCATGCTAGGACACACCCCCAGGAGACATAAATCATACCATCTTATTGAAATTGCAGCATCCTGTGATTTATGCCATTTCAAAATTTAGCCACTGAATTTCTTGACTCATCTTCATCTATCATAATACACCAGGAACCCAAAACCTTAGAGATCTAAGTCAAGATTTGGAAAAGTGACTAACAGTTTTCCAAAATAGCTGTAATAAGTCTGATTTTCAAAGAGAAATTCAAAGAGCATTTTTTGAAAATCAGGTATTGCATAACGCACTGGAGGATGGACACAGAAAATAGCCAGGCACCCACACCAACTAATCACTTCTGAAAATCTCAGTGTATTGAACTAGTTTGAATCTACCAACTAAATTTAAGGATGGAGTTATTTTGCCTTACAAGTAAAAATTAAATAGGATGTTTCAAAATGAAGGTATCAGCTTTTTATAACAAGATGGCAAGCTTGCCTCTGAAGAAGCCACACATATGCTTGCAAGCAAAAATCTCTTCAGACACTGTTCTTCATTTATAAAACCAAAACCACTGCAAATTGAGTCTTGAGACTTGGACAGGTTGTAACAGTCATCTGTCATGTTGTTAAAGGTCTTCCACTGTGTTTCTGCACCCTGTGTCTCCTCAAAATTATTTGAATCAGCTCTGCAAGAGGAATTAACTACCCTTCAGTCACAATTAGAAAATTCAGCTCTCCAAGGAGGAGTTTACACTGTATGTAACCCGTTCACAGTCTGCAATGCCATTTTTGTGTCAATTTAAAATGAGAAACATTTGGCAAAGGAAGCAATGGAATTAAGTCACAAAAATAAACAATTATTTTTCAAATTATAGGATAAAAGAGAGAAAAACAGGTTTTAAAAATACATCTAAGAAAATGCTAATAATTTAGAGGACTTTGTAGAATCTTTCAGGCCTCACAAAAGCCTTACTTTTGTGGCTTTATTGTTTTTTTTTTCACCTATCCAACTATGGCTATGATTTAGGTTATATTTTAGCCTAAAGGACTAAAAGGCTATTTAGTTCGAAGTGCCTATCTAATAATGATAATCTGTTTGTCAAATGCACATCCAGGACAGAAACCTATATGGCTTACAAAAAGTCCATTCTGCAACCTCACTGGTCCCTCCGGGTCCCAATGATGTTACATTCCCCCAGCTCCAACAGAATAAACCTCTGGATTATGGATTACAGCAAGTTTGCAGGGGCAAGTTAGGGTTACTTAGGGTTAAGATTACTTTAATACATTTTTATTTTGTTCCGTGGCCTTGAAGTGCTAAACTTGAAGTCACCTGAGGTCACTGGGATCTCTTATACCCTTTGTTATAAATGTTACCAGGACATGCAGGAGATGGCATTGCCAAGCTAAGAGGCTCAATGGCCTGACCAGTCTGATGAGCTCAAGTATTCAACTATAATGTCAACAAAATGTGTTGCTCTGGGGATAGATCTCTATTTCATCCCTTGGCACCACTTTACATAGCCTCATTTCTCAGTATATTCTGACTCCTCTCCACAAACATTACTGACCAGTCATTTTATATGAATTTAGTACAGAATTATGGAGCCCCTGCCATCTACTGAAATTCACCCTCCTTTTCTGCGAGTCTCCCCACAACCTCTCAGATTTTGTGTTCATTGAGACAGTTTGGTACTATTTTCCAAAGCAAGCAGCTTCTTCATAAAGTTTATTTTTCAAATAATGAATTGATAATTTATTATGGTATGTTTCAGATTAAAGGAGAACAAAATTGGTGGCACCAAAACAGTACAAAATGTATAAAATGTAACTGCCAAATATGCTGGAGACAGCAAAATGGTTTTTTGTAGTTTTTAAAAGTATTCTTTGAATCCTGAAAGAAGTTTCAGCCTGTCTGAGAGTATTATTTTTTTATGACTTCTCTTATAAGATCATACCTCAGGATATTTTATTTTTAAAAAATGAAACCATAATATGGCCTTCTGTTTATAATAAAAGATTGGTGACTGTAGAAGATTAAAATTCGCATTCTTGTATTTCAGGTCTGAAGCTTTAAAAAATAACATCAGATATCTTTCATCAAGGAAAAACAGAGTCAAATTACTGCTTTATAATTAAAGTTTGTACAATATTTATTGTAGCTTGACTTAGTTTCCTTACCAGTCTGAGAACTGCTTGGCCTGTTCTGAAAAAAATGTGAATTTTGCCTTTTACATATTCCCGTTCTTCACCAAAACAAATGTTTAAGTTTGTATTGTCATCTTGTCCAGTTAAACAGTGATTTGCACTTAGGGATTTGCCATTTTGTACTCCAAAGGAGAAGGGATTGCTGTTTGATACTGAGGAGAGATAAGCCTGGTGCTGGGTGCTAAGTGGAACTATAAAAAATATTGTGATGACCCTATGATTCCTATGACTCTAAACTCTTGAGGCAGGGCAGCTGGCAATTATACAGCAAATTAGTACAAAATGTGACTTAATTAAATATGACATTTCTAGTGATCCAGAGTACTTTACCCTCTTTTTTTCCTAGTTTCATTTTGTTTGTAAAAAGCTGGTGAACAGAAGTGACTGATGTGACATATGCAACAGCTTTACTGATCTCTGACCTAAAGTGTGCCCTTTGCCCAGACTTCCCAGGCTTATCTTAAGTGTAAAAGCTTGGTTTTGGTTTAGATCTACTGCTTACTGAATTTTGGATTTCTGTGTTAGCTTTTCTGAAGTCCAAGAGGTAGTCCAAGACCCATCAACTCATGATTACATAAAGCACAGAAAACTGTACATCAGTTTCTTAATTTTTCCAGTCTCTTTGCTTTTGGAGAAGAGTGTACTCAATATAGGCAGTAACTGGACACAATGATATTCTCTATCACCATGAGCAATGGTTTTATATCCACATGTATTTTTATTTAGAAGCTTAATAATTAAATTATTTTATCAGAATATCCTTTTGCTTGTCTTTATAATCATCCAGCTGTTTGAAGAGAAGAAGACCCAAAATCATCAGATAGAAAATCTGATTGTCTTAATTGTGTGTATGAAAAAGTCCGAAATATTTAACAGGAAACACAATTGGGTTTGTATAGTATTTTTAAAACAGCCAACACAATCAAATGGAAAATTAATGGAAAACTATATTCTTACTATAGAGCTCTGTTCTACATCCTGTTCCATGTAAAAATTTTGTTGAAAGAATCTCATTCATTATTTGATTCTCTTGGGTTTTGAGTCATTTCTATAAAAGCATATTTATTTTATTCCTATTTAACTCAATAAGATTTTTCAGTAAGAGTGACTGTAAGCTGGAGTCCCACATCTCTTTTATTTAAATGTACATTAGTCATTAACCAGCTATATATTACATAGTAAATATGACATAGTGTTTACAGGGTTGCCAAGCATAATGGATTGGTTTCCTTCTTGTTCATTAATTTCCAGAAAAAAAGTATATTCTATCTAAGGTAAGCTAACACAATTAATTTGACACAAGTGTCAAGTGTTGCAGGCCTGTAAAAACTGTAGACACAAGCGTGACAAACGCTCTTTTGACGCTGATATGCTTTTGAGCTGATAACCCATCAGCACTTTATAGTATATAAACTGCATGCTATGCCTGTGAAGCAGAAGCTCCAGCACACATTTTCTCTGTAGTGGTATTCTACTGCAAGCTTGTGACAAAGTGCAGCATGAAAATCACACTAATAATAGCAATGTAGGAGAGAGAACAAAGGAGACCATTTAGTCCACCTTCCTGCTGTGAGGCGGCATCAAGTAAATCACCTCTCACAGATGCTGATTCTCCCCCTGTGACTGTTTCTGCTCTCTGTGCCCAGGCAGATCCAGGAGGGCTCCACTTCCCAGCACTGGATCCTGTTACTCAGCTTTAGATGGTTATTAAAGCTTTCCCAATATCAAACATGAGTCTCTGCTGCAAATTAAGCCAATTGCTCTTTGTTCTACATCTTGTGGGACAACCCATCACAGTCTTCTTCATAGCAACCTTTTGCATACTTGAAGAGTGTCATCATTTCCTTCCTAAGACTTCTCTAAACAACTGCTGATCCTCTAACCATTTCTCTTAAGTTACACTTTTTTTCCCAATCCTCTGATGATTCATTTATTCTCCCACAGATTCTCTTAACTTAATCTTAAAAAGGGGTGCCTAACACTTTATGAGTTTCACCAGAGCCTAGAAGGGTGGAGCAATTATCCTCTGTGCCTTGCCTGCTACACTAGAAAGTCTTGTGTTTTTATCTCTATGGAGGTATTTATTGTCAGCAAAGAATTTTCAAAAGGATTGACTCTTGTCTAGTTACCTTTTCCTTGAAAGTGATTAAACCTCTTCTCATTTTTAGCCTTAACAAATTGAAAGGAAAACCTGGTTTTGGATGAACAGCCCTTTTCTTGAACGGATTTTGTCAGTGTTATGTTCTCTTACATGTCTTCAAAATATATGAAAAAGAGCAAACCTCCACCTTCATATTCAATACAAAAGCACCATACCACCTACCACGTGAAAATTATAGATTATCTCAGATTACTTTATCACATCTTGTAGCTTGGTTTCCCCTTTTGTGGAAGAATGATGACACTGACTTTCTATGAAAAGTATTCTTGAGCTTGCCAAGGATTTCTACATCTTGATGGCATTATAATAACATTTTAAAGAATTGTGAGGTGGATTATTTGAATGCCTGGACTTCCTTCACAGCCTTTAACTACCGGACTTCCAGTAATGAAACAAGATTATCCAGTGGATAATTCTCCTACTTCAGAATCCAACAAAATAGTTCAAAAATCAAAAAGAGTGGCCTCTCTGAAAACAAAGGTGACTACATATTCTGAAACGAGAAGGAAGAGTTGACACATCATCTTCTGGTTAAAACAGTGTAAAAAGTGACTGTCTTAAATTCCTGTTTTTTCTGTAGACTTCAGGATTGGCTGAATCAACAAACGAGCGTTCAGCCATTGAAAGGCTAATGTCTAAATACCCTCTTCAGGGCTGACAGTGAATATCAGTGCCAAAGCTCTGAAAACTATGCTAAAACTAGGGGTAGTAACATTTTATTTTGGTAGCTTTTGTCTATTTTTGTGTACTGATGGTGTGCGCACATGAATCAACAGAAGCAGAACCCAGTAAACAAGCTCTGATCAGATTGGAGCCAAACTCCATTGTGTCTTGGAGGCAGAGTAAGAGATCAGCAACAAAAATATACATATTATCTGGCTGTTATTTCTGAACATTGTTCTGCATTTAACAGAAAATGAATGAAACTGGACATCTACTTCAAATGCCTGGAGTAGCAGATCTTTCTGAGACTGTACAAAAAAAGTTGTGCACAAAAATTACTGTTTTCCTTGAGGGATTGCAGACTTGGATTTCTTCAGTTTGTCTGGTGTAAATATTGCAGAATAAAATTTAATATAAGGCTATGTTCAACCTACTATAACTGGATTTACAGCAGTCATTTAAATTGGACTGATTTAGTTCTTTTTACCCTTGCAGAGATCATTTGTAACTATGTCATGGGAAGTACATATTATTTCAGAGAAATCTTGTGGTTTGTTTAATTTGGTCCAAACAAAAGATTCCTATCTTTTAATGTGTCTGAAGTAAGAAATTATGGAGTAAATTTGCAATGCCATTGAGCCTGGGTTTTCCTCTTCACTGGTACAATAAAAATGTGGATGCAAATTTTATAGCAACCCATTTGACATGAACCAGTTAGTGAGGGAACATATTAACCCTGGGACACACAATGATGTGATTTGTAGACATGAAAGAATAGCCAGGCAACTTTAAAATTGCAGTTCAACAGGATTGTGGAGTTGTATAGAGACAGCAGAGTTTTTTCTGGCACTGAAGAGACTGTTTGCAATCCAGGTATTTTCTTGTGAAAGCCATTCTTGGAGGGTGGATATGGAAAAGGCAAAGTAGCTATGTTCATTATATTTTGTATTGAATGACACTAAATGTAAGACATTCCAGTATGCAAAAATATGTATCCCTTGAATATCTGAAAAGTTTATGCTCTAACACATAGTGCTATAAATAATGAGTGGTATCTGAGAATGAGCACCTCTTGTGAAAAAAATCATCACTCGTATAAGACTGAATGTGAATAAGTAAAAGTATTAAATAAATTAAAGGGGAAAATCAAAAACATAAGACAAAAAAAGGGGGAAGGGGAGCGCTAGATGAAGAAAGATTAAAATTCAAGCTACGCCTATTGCTCGCCAGACTGAATCACTTAAAGGTTTCCTCCCCTAGCACATATATTTTTCTGACATCTTTTCCCATTATTCACCAACGTGACTTAAGAAATATGTATGCTTGAACACTCCCACAGGGTTATACTTCTTTCTACTTTCTCTCATGCTGAGAAATTTCTTCGGTCACTTCTAGAAAAAGGAACCTGTATTGTTACAAGGCAAATTCTATGTTCAAAGTTTCTTAATTTAAAATTTCTTTTAAATTGCAGTTCAACAGGCTTTTTAAAAATTTCTAAATGGTAGGTAAAGTGGATTGAACACTGGAATAATATCATTAAGCACTAGACTCCTTTCAAGCTTGTATGTTGCACAGAGGTCACTGAAAGCAATCTGGCTGCTCACTGACCACTGCCAGACAGGGCTTTACCTGAATATTTCATCTGGGCTGCCCTGGTGTAGTTCTAGGGTTACACAGAGTATGATAAGGGCAGAAGGGTAAAGGCTGTCACAGACATGTCAGAAAGCTTGTCTAGCTTATCTAGGATGGGCCCAGAGGGAAGCATAAGGCTCATGGGCATTCATAAATTAGTAGGCAAATCTGTTTACTAGATATGCACTGTGTCTTTTTTTTCATAAGGTTTGTTACTCAAATATTTGTTTCCTTTATTTAACAAATTTTTATTTGCTTTATTTAAGAAATAATGCTGCTCTTTGGAGCAAGTTATTCAATAACTGAGTTTCCTCCAAATTCCTTCAGCTTTGCACATAATTTTAAAGAAAACTTATTTTCTTTTTTTCACAAGCAGGAAGTTCTAAATGCTTATTTAAAAGAGGGCACTGAACACTTCGCAGTGTGATGTAAAAGTAAAATAAATACCATTCTCAGTCACATATTGTTCAGACAGACACAGTATAAATAGATTATATTAGAGGCCGTGAGAAAACTGCCTGAATTAATAAGCTGAGATACGAAAATAGTTTGAATAGTATTATTATAGTGCATTTACTCAAGGGTATTTTCATTTTGCTCCAGATACACCTCTTTTGCCTTATGACAGAACACTGAAAAATAAGAATTTGTTTTCTCCCAAATAGTTTGTAAGGAAAATTCTGTGTGATATTCTGAATAAGAAATATTGTAATATATAGGGTTTTGCCACTGTTCTTTATCAACAACCATTATGGTAGAAAACACTTAGAAACACATTTTCCAAAATAAGTGTCAATGATCAGAAATAAACATTTTCCTCTAAAACCAAACCTTTTTACCAAATTCTGTTTAGGTATTTTAAAGATTCTTTTGACAAACTTTTGTTTGAGTGTGTGCCTAAAGTTAAAGGACTTAGCAAACTCCTCCATCTTACTGCACACAAGGGAATTATTTTTTCCTTAATTTCAGTGGATGTTGGAGGTGACCATAAATAAATAGGTCAATTTTGTGCATCAGCTCAGTTGTGTTTGCTCAGTGGGAGATGTGGGAATTCAGCACTTCTAAAATGAGACCACATATCTGGACACAAGTATGTATTTTGGGAATTGTACTAGAAAATTTAAGCTACTGTGAAATAATGTATGAATAAAACATTACGGGAAGAGTAACCAGATATTTCACGTACTGAAAAAGAAAAGTGTTGGCTCACATAGACTTTAATAAAGATTTGTATATTACTTCTGCAGAACACATTTAGAAAGACCACTAATTTCACTAGTATGGACTTTGTCCACACTGTATATTTCTCCACTAATGGTAAGAAACCATTTGGCATTCCCCAGCCCCAGTATCTAATACTTTATCTTTCCTTGGCATGGGATTGGGCTGATGTTCTTCATGTAGGGATATTTGTGAAATAGCATGTAATATACTGCTATGTGTTAGTTACTGCTGAGTTTTATTTTATTACCATACACATGCATAGTATCAGAGTAGGCAGAGTACCAGCCGCTGCTGGTGAATTAACGTTCATTGTATTAGCCAGACAGAATGCACAGGCTTCTTGGCAGCATTCCTCTTTGCTAATAATACCACTTATAGCTTTTTAATGCACTTGGAGTATTTCTAAGTATCAAGTAGAATAGTTTTATATGTCAGAAAACATATTTCTGCCATCTGAAAAGTTGAAACAATAGAAAGTTTGAGGCCTTAAAGCTTTTGATTCTTTGACTAGAAGTGTTTCTTATCAGGTATTTATCTAGTAACAAGAAAATAAAGCTTAGCTGTCATTTCAGGTCTCTAGGAGCTACGGTATAAATCTTAACATTAAAATGACATGTATTTAAGTGACATTTGAAAGACTGATGTTTATGTTCCATCCATGTGACCTTTTTGAAAGATGGAACTAGTTTGCACTTACCAGCACTCATGAAAGTACAGGGATGTTGACAAAAGCAGCAAGTAGAAAACAACTAAAATCACTGAACCCAAGTAACTTATTCTTGGCAAATAACTTGTCTTTCAAAAATGGACTATTTCTGCCTTTGAATTGTTCACTGTCAGTGATTTTAAAATATACTGACATTTGTTGTAATTTCTTTTGAGCAAAGGGCTGAGAAATTATTGGAGGTAACATTCAGGTATTCATTTGAAACAACTTCCATGTGTACATAAATTCAGTAAAAATAAATACAGAAACCAAAAGGAATGTAATTTACAACTTGTTTGAATACTTGAAAGTATTTTGCCCTCATATGCACTAAAATGTAGTGATAACTCAGAACACTTTACTTCCAGTAGGTGTGTGAAATTTCCAACTCACACATTTTCATATAAAGATTTCCACAGGCAGGTGCTGACTCTTCTTAGGGACAACTTTACATTTTCTGAATATTCTTCCATCTGTTTGATATTTTGGATATGATTCATGGAGACGAGCAATCTCTAGAATCCTACAGATAACTTATTGCTTGCATTATTCTGGGTTAAAATTATACCTTATAAGATGGTCATAAATTTTAGTCAACCCACTAACTGTAAATATTAGGTAACATACTGGTTTTGACATGCACGTTCATATTTCTGGATACACCTTGCAGATACATCCAAGAAGTGTGGATGTAATACGGAATTGAAATTGTTAGCTGGGAATAATTCTCTTCTCCAATAAAAGACATAGCTAAAACATAAACCACCTATTATTAGATATATTGTCTGAACTCTTAACTCAGTACTGTTTTGCTCGTTACTAAACAAACCTGCTGGACCAAACTCTTGAAGTCTGCTTCTTAAGCGCAATAGCCAACAGTAAATAATGAGAAGGGGCCAAGAAATTACAGGGCCTGTAACAGCCTCATAAAACCTATCTGTTCCAGGCATCGAAACATATCCCAGAACTCCCAACTATGAAAAAAATAGGAAAATATTCTTTATACCTGACTCTTTGATGTTATTTCCTAAACAAACAAGTGTCATCACTTGCTAAACATGCATGTCTTTTGTGCAATGATTTCTGGCTTATGGGTAAGAACCGCAGTTTCTTCTTTTACGAAGAAACCTGCAGCTGGGAGGGATGCAAAGACACCTGTTCCCACCTGGAACTGGAGGGCAGGGCGAGCTGTAGCCACGTCCTGTCCGAGATGCCCTCGCCCAGCCCAGGGCACTCAGTGACGGAGGTCCTACAGCTCTCCAGGCAGCCGCCTCCAGCAGCAGTGAGGTGACCTTTCCACGCAGTTGGAAAGGGTTTTTTCCCACAGTCTACCCTGAAGCTTTCTTGCTGCAGCAAAGCCCATCATTTCCTCTTCTACCAGAACTGAAAAGGAGATGAGATAGTCCATTTGGAATCTTAGTAGTTTGTAGGCCTTTATCTGTGCAGCTTTCTTTTCTAGCCCCCAGTTCTGTCAGTGTTTCCTCACAGACCATGATTTCTTGTCCTCTGATCTTTCTCAGCATTGTCTTCTGGATTTTTCTGTGGGTCCACATCTTTACTAAAATGCAGTGCCCAAAACTGGACTCCAGCTGATGCTCTCCCAATGCTGACTATATCTGCAGGTTGTAAAAATTATTTTGTATATCTCACAGGCAGTATTCCTGTATACGTATGGCAGACTCTTTCTTTTTTTTTTTTTTTTTACCTTTTCCCCTGTACCATGACATAGCTGACTCATGCCAAGATTATTTTCTGCAGAATTAGTACGAAGCCATTTGCCCTCTACCCTGTGTTTCTGCCGTTGTTAGTCCTGTGTAAGTCTGAACTATTTCACACAGTGGAAACCTGGTTAAATCTGTTAATTAGGGCATTTTCCTGATGATTTCCTAACAGCTGAGTAGACCATTGAATAGATGGTTTCTCTTTATTTTACCTAAGAGCTAGTGAATTGTTCTTCAGAATACTGTGAGCACATTGCTGTTGGTTTAAAAAAGGTGCTCTCAGTAAAGAATTGAATTTACATCCAGGTCTTTACCATATAAATATTCCAGCTGTGTACTGCTGGTACAGATATGAATTGTCAAGGTATATCTTACTTCTAGAGTCATTTTGTTTCTGAAAAAATTTGGCCAGTCACAATTTTTTTCCCCAGTTTCTTTCAAAGTCTTGGTAAAATGATGAAAGTTGAAAAGGTAAGAGCCAGGGGTCTCCCAAAAAAACCTGGATTTCCTGTCTGTGCAAAGAGCGAATGAAGAAGTTTGGTCCGAGGCTCAGCTGGGGGCTGCTCTGGGGAGCAGCGCCGATGCCCTGTGCCGGGGCACCCCCTCAGTGGCACATGCAGGGGTGCATTCGCCCGCAGGGTGAGCGAGGCAGGCTGCCTGGGGTGGCCTGAACCGAGGCTGCATCTGCAGAAGGTGGACGAAGCGAAGCTGCTGCACCCGCAGCTGCGGCGGTGGGCAGCCGCTTGAGGCACAGGGCACAGCCGGGGACCACTGAGCCACAACGGCGCGTCTGGGGGGACCCTTCGCATGTGCAGTAAAGTGCAAGCTAAGTACCAAAAGGATTAGAGCCTAATTCACACTTTCTGGGCAATTAGGAACAGGCAATTTGGAAGTTTTTGTATTCATTTTTATTAGGTGCCAACTACTTTTTTTACAGCTATTTCGGAATGATAGCCTACTTCCATAGGCCATCCAAAAAATCAAAATCTGAAGAATGTGAAAAGACAGATGGAAGGCTGCAAAACGTTAATGATTGCATGAAATATATTATAAGCCTAGACAAATTCTGCTGATAAGACAATAAGATGGCTGGCTTAGCACCTTTAGCACTGCAAATATGCTGTCTCTATAAACTTCCTTTGGAAATGTTTTGCTGTTAATCCTGCTGAACCTGCATGAACATCATTTGTAAACAGACACAAAAGGAAAGTGTTTGAGTTTACTAAACAGTGTTTGGGTTTACTAACTAAAATTATATTAGCATTCTGTATGCTCCCTTAAAACTAATTAGATAACAGACAGCTGACGAGCTAAAAGTAAAGCTAAAAAATTGGGAACCATTAATAGAAGGCAAATGAAAGGCAGTTTTACTCCTCTCCACTATCAAGAGTCATAATAGACAACTAGTACTATGACAGTTGCTTAAATATTTAGCAGAATCATGCAATTTATGCACGAGAGAGTATAAATATAAATATATCTGCAGTCAGGAAATTGTACAAGAAGAAAAAACTGAATGTAAATTGAAGCCAGAAGTATGGAGATGTTCCATTGTCCTCTTTTCCAGTGTGTGTGGGGGTGTTTTGCATATACGGATATCAGCAGGGGACCTTGGCCTCTCTATGGGTGTAGGGGTCTGCCCCATTTTGTCAATTTTAGGCCTGGTGCCATAGGAAGTGAGCTATTTCATCATTTATGCCAAACACTGATACTGATTAGTGATTCAGAGTTCTCTGTCACTAAATGCAAAATTTTATCTTTTCACCTTTTCCAATGTATACACAGACAGCTTTCCATTGTTTTGTGTTGCTATGGGAAATGGGATAATTTGATTTTTCAACTATAGGAGAAGAGAAACAAGAAACTAAAAATTGCAAAGCTATCAAAAATGGAAAGGGACTGAAACTTACTTTGACTCCTCGAAGTTGAGTACACTTCAAATGAATATTGCCTCTTTAAGGCCAATATTTTTTCCTTATTTCAGGTAAGGAGAAGCATTAATAGTAGTTAATGTAGTGAAACAGTTCGTGGTTTTGTGCCATGTTCTAAGTGAGTATAATGATCAGAGGTTCAATTTCTTCCTTACCAGGAAAGGAGTCAAGATAATAGCTCTACTACCCAAACCTGAGAGACTGAGTTTGCTGCTCAAAAGATGGAAGTCACATTCCTGTAGCAAAAAAAAAGAAAAATGTTATTAAAAAGACTTTTGTCACAGCAAAAGTGCTTCTCTCAGAGTAAGGCCAAAGGCATTTTTGAGTCTGAGGGAGGAGGGGAATGCCAGCAGCAGTGACAACCACTGTATAAACCCCCCAACCCGCTGTTCCAGAACAGTCAACTTCGGTTTCCTTTGCAGCTATCTATCTCAGGCTTCATATCTAATTGCACAACCTTTTCTTTTTCTTTTCAGAAAAACAACATAGTATTTTATTTAAAAAATATGTGAACTGAGGGGAAATTGGCAGCCTTAATTATTAATGTTCTGCCTGTCTGTTTGCTGGTTTAAAATATTTCCTGATGAAGTATAAAGACATTTTGTGCCTCAATAGCATGATTACAATATTCATTGTTTTGAATGGCTGACTTAGATGTCGAAGGATTGTCTGAGCAGCTGTAATTTGAAGAGCATATAAGAAAACACTCTCTAAGGAGTAACATGATATCTTTAGACAAAAAGGTTGTTTCAAATGAAACTTTCAGCGGAGTCCTGCATATTAGTAGTCAGTTCTCAAGCCAGTCAGTAGACATGAGGGCAGAAAGTCCAGTAAAGACAGCAGCATAGGCACAAGTTCTTTGTAAACCCGGTATTATCCAAAGCCAAAAGAAAAAGGTACTGTTCTCACTACTTATACAGCATTTCAAGTCTTAAAAAAGCTAAATAGTACTGTGGTTCAGATGCTGCACTATCATCAGACAGCTGGGTTTGCAGAGTTTTCTATACTGAAGACAAAGAGGGAGGTGTCTGCTGCTGTTTTTAGGAACTCCCTCTCATCTACTGTTTGCTTATATACAGTTGCTGAACTGCAAGTTCTCGAAAGGAAGGAGGTTTTTGGTGGAAAACTATTGAAAAATAAAGGTAAGGCTAACATATCAAAAGAGAACAAGAAAAAAACTTGGTATAAAGGCAGAAACTGATAACTGAAGAATTCCTACTTACTTGGTGTAAAAGAGCAAAATTTATTCTTCTCAAGCCTGAATTTGGACTCACTAGATTAAAACCCTTGCCCTAAGTAAGAAGGGACATTGGTGGCAGAAGGAAGCAAATCACTGACACAGATTGTTGACCCTCGAGCCAATTCGGGAACCTGTTACTGTGACATGAAGAGGAAAAGGAGGAAGAAGAGGAGGAGGAGGAGGAGGAGGAAGAGGAGGAGGAGGAGGAGGAAGATGAAGTGGCTGCCATGTGGCAGAGTGCCACTCTCCAACGGTGTGAAGAAATGAGGAGAGCTGTTAGTGGAGAATTATGTCCTCTAAAGGCACCAGAGGCCCTCTGTTGCATTATGCTAAGTCTCACAGCCTCATACTCAAAAATTGTATTAAATGTGGATAGTTGTTAGATACTCAAAGACAAGAATTTCCAAGGTGCTAAACTCTTATTGCTACCAGCTGACTTCACAAGACTTGTGGATGCTACATAGTTAAGTGAGAAGGAGTATCAAATTAAGCAAAAGCATCTATAAACAATAAAGCATAAAAAATCCCCTCTGAAAATGCAGTCTTTACCTCTCTTGCCTCATTTCTTCAGGAGCATAAGAGGAATCATATCTACTGCCCTCTTTCACAGTATGAAAACAATTACCAGTGGTGTACTTGAAAAACATTTGTCACATGAAGAATGTTGCATTTCAGTGTCAGAGACCTTTACTCTGTCTTTAAAATCCCATTAAAATGTTTCCAAACAATGGTGCTTGGGAGTGTACAGGAACGGGGAAAAATACAGGAGAGAAAATGAGGAAAAGATTCATAAACAGGCAGACAATCAAACATTCATTATTAATTTACTTCTTGTATTTTTCATTAATTTACAAATTATTATACCACCAAGTACGATTTCCTCTCCTCTCAGCTAGAAGTGCCATTCTTGCTAACTGGGTTGAAGGAGTGGGGTATTAGTTTGCTCAACAGTATTCAGTCTTCTTGCGTATACTAACCTCTTTGATTACTTTCTTAACATATTCTACCAAAACCAGTTCTCTAAAATCACTAGTTTAGGTTTCAAATATTGCTTTAAAATGCCAATGTCTGAAAAAATGTCCCGTCTAGTTGTACTGCCTTTCTACCAGAACAGTAATTTTGAAATTTATTTCCAAGTATCCAAAAATGAACTTTTCTATAAGGATTGAGTAAAGCAAATATGAGGACATTATTCTTACTGTAATTAATAAAATACTAGAATTTTTCTTTTCTTTTTTTAGTGCCTCTTGTCAAAGAGTTTTGCTAGTTATATAGTAACCACACATATCTGCACAGATTTGGGCAAAGCTGCTTGCTGGCAGATAATATACTAGCCTATCTATAAATTGCACAATTTCTGCAATATTCTTCCATCCTAAACTGATTATTCCAATCTGTGTTATTTCTGAGTTACATTGTTACCATGGTTTCTTTTTTTTCCCCTTGTGTAGCTGTGTGACTACATAGCCACAGGTATCCAGGCACACTGCTTACACTATTGAATGACATTTAAATAATTACATTTTAAAATGTACTTTAAACTACCTTTGCAAGCAGTAGGGTAGAGGAAAAAATGCCAAGCCAAAAGGCTTCTCAAGTCTTTCAAAACTATATGCAAAAGTAACATTTTTGTAAAAAATAGCTGACATAGGAATTCCAACAAATAAGTTTGCCAAAGAATCCCTCTTATAAAACTGAAATATTTAACCTGCCTAGCGCAGATAGAAGAAATTATTAGACATACAGAATTCTAATTATTCTATTACTGTCGCTTATAATATGCATCTTAAATAATAGTAGAGTAGATTGATATTCGTTCCTGGGATGTTCCCAGATTCCCCAACTCAGCTTAGCATGATGACCTACAGAAGTAGTAATGTGGCCCCTACCAGTTTTTTGGGAGAGGCAGTGAGAACACTAACCTAGGTGTGGAACAGATACTGGTTTCTATTTAGCATCCAGGAGCTGACTGCACACTTTTAATACAGAGATGCAGAAGAGGGACCCCATCTCCCCGAGAAGGTGAGTGATCTTCTCAGTGGTACTCACACTCACTGAGATCTCAGACCCCTAATACCCTCCCCAACCCACTAAAAATGGTTTACTGAAAAGCAAGAGTAGCTCCAACTCAGTCTTTCTGGTTGGGCAAAGCTTTAAGCAATGTCCTGGAAATCAGGGTAGGTAATCTTGAATCCCATCAAACTGAAGAGCATAAATCTAAGTCTTCCACTTCATGGCTGCAAAAAAAAAAAAACCACCAACAACAAAAAAGGCCTAGCTTCTTCTAACTTCTTGTTGGACTCAGCAGTATCTCTGAGGTTTGCTCAGGCTGGGTTTCCCAGAGACACTGGAAGACCTTTTTCTAAGTGATAGCTGAGTTTTGGCATGAGCTAAATTTTGAGAAGTTATTTCAACCAAGGTTGTCTCTGCACAGACAAAGCACATTCTGAGGTACCTAAGCAACTTCTGTATGTTGCTTGGTGGACTTTTTATATCTATAGTCAGATAGGGTGCTGGTCATGACAGGAAAACCAGTGTGAATGTCCCCTGCATTCACTTCTCTGCACCTCCAAGACCACTGATGTAATCAGAGTGAAGAATAAAAACATTTTCTCTTTTCTAAAAAGCTATTTGTGGTAGTTTCAGTGAGCTATTTGACAACTTAACACTATGACCAGTAACTCTACAACTGAGGAGATAGCACAGGAGAGGAATTAATGACCAAAGGCAGTACACAAGGGGTGGGAACTTCCCATGATGGTTTTGCAGCTGTAGCCACCATCTCATGAATCTATAGTCTTGTTCCCTTAGTAAACTTTGCCCTTAATGCTATCCATTTTTGTTCAAATTCCTCAAAGTGCAGACCACTCGTGCCCTGTGAAGATTTTTGGCACAGAACACATCTCTTCACTGCTATCTACATGCTGTCACTGCTAATTAAAAGAAGAAGATAACTCTCTGTTCGCAAAGCAAAACCAAGAATGTATCCTACAGCTGCCGATATTCCAGTTTAATCAAAAAAGCATACATGCCACTCAGTTTAGCCCATGTTCTTTGCATTAATGCACAAACCATCTGTCATTCAAACCTCAAATTTTGTTTTCAGAAATCTCTGGAATTCCCATCTGCCATGTCCACATGTATGAAAACCAAATTTCTTAGCCACAGCTGTGATAATTTTCAGCAGTTTTCTCATTAGTTTTTAGGTGTTAGGAACAATTCACACTCCACACCAGAAAGTGGACATGTTTCTACAGGGAAAATTATTTTAAGCAAGGATATGTGAGATTTGAGAGATACTATGTTTATTTCCCAGGTGATGGTTGGAGTATGTAACTAAAAGTAATTACATGAATTACATTACCTTTAGGTTTAACATGCTAGAACCAGAAGAATCTGGCCACAAATGCTATATAGGGACAATCTGGTCACAGTTTGGCTTTTGGAAAAAAGTAACAGGTTAAAGTTGATTACTGTGGTTTAGGATTTTCAGACATTGTGAGACTCTAGAAACAAGAAGATATGTGGGAAAATTAAGGAACTCCAATTCCATTATTTAAGATGCTAGCAATCCTTTAATGTGAAGAGATAGTGATAAGTGAATAAAGCAATGTGGCACTACAGTTCTTGTGCCCTCATTCCTTCTTTTCTTCCCTCTTTCCCTCCTTCCTTCCTTCCTTCCTTCCCTCCTTCCTTCCCTCTTTGTCTTACTTTTTTGCATTGTCTCTTCTCTTATACATTTAGAATCATAGATTCAAAGAATCTTTAAGGTTGGAAAAGACCTCTAAGATCATCTAGTCCAAGCGTCAACCCAGCACCTCCATGCCTACTAAACCATGTCCTGAAGTGCCACGTCTGCACGTTTTTTGAACTCCTCCAGGGATGGTGACTCCACCACCTCTCTGGGCAGCCTGTTCCAATGCTTGACCACCCTTTCAGTAAATAAATCTTTCCTAACATCCACGCTAAGCCTCTCCTGATGCAACTTGAGGCAATTTCCTCTTGTCCTATCACTTGTTACTTGGGAGAAGAGACTGACACCCACCTCACTACAACCTCCTTTCAGGTAGTTGTAGAGAGTGACAAGGTCTCCCCTCAGCCTCCTTTTCTCCAGGCTAAACAACCCCAGTTTGCTCAGCCGCTCCTCATAAGACTTGTCCTCCAGACCCTTCACCAGCTTCATTGCTCTTCTCTGGAAATGCTCCAGCACCTCAATGTCTTTCTTGTACTGAGGGGCCCAAAACTGAACACAGTATGCGAGGTGCAGCCTCACCAGTGCTGAGTACAGGGGGACGATCACTTCCCTACTCCTGCTGGCCACACTATTCCTGAGACAATTCCTTGGAGTAGGAATCATCTCGGGATATTTTCACAGGGCCTATATTAATGTTTCAAGACCTGTGATCAAGGCATCAAGTACAATTGTGGTATAATTTTACCACAATACAAATAACCAATACAATAATATCACTAAGTAGTGACATACAATAATTTCATATTGCTAAGGATAAGACTATATATAACTAAGGATAAGAATAAAAGAGCCATAAGAGAAACACTGACAGAACAGGACAATGGAAACAAAGGAGTATGTCTGAAGGATAGCAACTGGGTTAGCAGATTAACAGGAGGGAGAACATAGGCAAGCAAGGGGAACAATAAAAGAAGGAGAGAGTCTGGTTCGGAGGGATTAAGAAAGCAGGAATGACAAGCATGATGTGATTGAGCAGAGGTCCACTAAGAGAAAGACGCCAGAGATTTTGGTGAGGAAAGTTTTAGTGGAGCGGAAAAGGGAAGAAAGGAACCTTGAATGAATGCACATCACCTCCAGTTCCTCTTGCTACAGGACAGTAGTGTTTTTGGTTGACCTTAGCTAATTTTGTTTTCACTTCAAATGCCTTGGAGTAATTAATATTTAGTGTCCTGGTTGTTGACAACTGCAGATTAATTAAAGTTTTGCCATAATTAGATATAATTTTAGTGTATCCACTGTTCCTACTGTATGTATGCTTAGCAAGTTTTGTGAAGTGCCCACAAAAAAGTATACAATACATGGTACTTGCAGGTACTGCACTGCCAAAGCTACATTAAGCACTCAACTCAAGTATCTCATAGGTCAGAAGTGGAATACTTATACCATGTTCTGCATCTTTGCCCAGATCTGGGTAGAGACTGTAAGATGCCAGAGGTCTCTGAAAGTCCCTACTTCTCAGAAAACTGCAGGTTTGAACCTAGGGTAGGGCAGTGCTGCAGACACCCACAACAGAGCAGGCTTGAGGCTTCTCTGATTCCTAAGACACATAAAAGCTCCTGTGTTCCAAACATTCTCCACCTATGCTGAGCTGGGGGTCTGGCCTTTATTTAGAAAACAAAAATGTGCCGTTTGTTGGGTTCTGGTAGAATACCCAGAACTGTCCATTTTCTCCATTTCAATTCCTAGTTCTATTCTCAAATATACTACTGTATTGAATCAAAGTGATAGTATCAAATACACCAGTCACTACAATTGTATGCTATTTTAGCAGTGTAGCACTATATTGCTTTTCTCATGTAACTTGGCAACAGAGGCACTGTGTGAGAGAGGTCTTATACAGTGAGCCCTATAAATCCCAACAGCATTGCCTGGATCTTTTGGTTAATATATCCCTCCCTTGAAAACTAAGATCACTAGACTGTTCTGTAGGAGTGAAATCACCAAAACAAGGTTTCCATGGTTAAAAAATATTTACAGTTCATTTGCGTATATTCAAATATACTACTTCTTCCCAACCAGTAGGAGATTCTGAACTAAATGATAACTTTTAGTACTAACTCCCAAAACCTGCAACAACAAATTTATTAAGAGAAGGGAAACGGCGGAAAGTGAACTTCCAGATTAAGAAACATGCCTGGAAAATCATATTTTCTATTATTTCATCACACCTAACTGCACTAGCCATACAATAAGACACCCAAGGGGACTCTGGAACTGAAAAAAGATTGATTCCTTTTTTATAGATTCCTTGTTTATTTAGGTGTTAGCAACAGGGAATGACTATACATTAGCATCAACCTAGAAGGCAGCCCTAGAAGAATCACAGCTGCAGCTTGCAGTGCGGTAGATGCAAAAAGCATCTACTCTAAACAGGCAAGACAGATAGACTCCTGAATGGGTTTGACACCACAAACATGACTCCTGGAGTGGCAGCAGACCTAAGGCTGGTGGTAGTGTCAGGGAGAGGGGTGATACCTTGGAGGAAAACACTATGTAGAAGGAAAGATAGGGAGAAAGGGGACATTGAAAGGAACGGGGGTAATAAAACAGGGTAAGGGGAGAAGGCAGTAGGAGAGGCAGCTGTGGCTTAGACAGAGGTGAGTCAGCACATGGTAATGACAGGTTCAAATCTCCCCTAGGTAGGAAGTTTTCCAAATGCTCAAAGAACCCTCCTTAGGTGACATCTGGAGCTGCCATTGTAGCTGAAGTTTCTGACTGGATCTTCCCTCTGGAGGATGGGTAGGAAAGGAGGAAGATTACTTGAATTTTAGTTTTTCCCAAATTCTCTCTTGCGTGGTTCTGGGATCAGAGTGATACTTGGGAGAGTAAGAGTTCCAGCTGGGCCCCATCATATCCCTTCTCCTCCAGGACAGCTGCCCATGCCATCTGGTAGAAATGTGGTTTCTACCTCACACAAAGTGTCTCTCTCACCACACAGTTACTACAAGTCCTGTTTATTCCACTGTTGTAGCATATTCCCTCCATTGCATTTTTCTGTTCCCACCCATCATTTATTCATAACAGATGACATCGTCGCTGGACAAATATATGATGAAGGTGTATTCAGCCTGTGTAAAAACTCTAAACCATGTGCAGAAAGTCCATTGACAGACTCATCATATTTATTAGCTTAGGTTTGTAAAAAGCTCTCCCCCTCTGTCTTTTATTTTTCCTTTTGCTTTCCTTCCAAATAACAGTCTACATAGATGTAACACAAATATTTAGGACCTCAAGCTCTCAAATGTAATCCGCTCCTGTTAATTTTCTTTATGGAAAGTAAGGCTGTGATTAGACATGAAATAACTGTAGCTAATAAATCTGCTCCCAAGGACTGAGTAATCTCATTACAAGTGGGAAATGATGGTTTATTCATCAACATATGGAGTGCTTTAGAAGTGCTGGAATAGCCAAACTGATGTGGAGAGGCAGGGAAAGTCAGCTTGAAGAAAGGAAGGAACCTCCGGTGATGTTTTACATATGTAGCGACTTATGTAGGAAAGAAGAATAATGTATCCCATGTCTACCCTGGAAAATAGTTCAGGCTAAAAGTAAAGATCTTTGGGGTGCAAGGCCTGCATAAATGTTTCCCATTAATAGAATAGGTTAATTTGAATGTTCTTAATAGGGATGAGAGCATATGTTATACGTGGTGGAAAGGAGGTATAAGTGTCCTTTGGAAGTGCATTTTCTTTCTGTTTGGAAAAGTCAACAGACATCTTTTCTGGAATTGCAGACCCCATGGTGAGGTGTCAGTCTGGTGTTATGTGAAATGTAAGATTTACTTCCAAAAAATGGGATCTCTTTTGAGCTAATTGTGTTTTTGCTGGTTTAATTCAGTTTGGGAGAAAAGGAAAGCTCTGCAATTTTCCAGAGAGAGAATCAATCTTTCTTCAGAGTTCATTTCTTCCTTTCGTGATTCAATACAATGCCTATAATGACAGCTGTTTCCACAGAGATGGAAGCTGCAATATCAGTCCAAAAGAACTTGTAACTGTTGACACTCAGCATGGTTCTAAGAACCTTGATTGCCAAACTAGAATGTTTAATTATCACATTTTTTCTCTTTTCATCTGTGAAATGTGTGTGCAATTTTTTAATTCACACAATGAAATCTGAACAAAAATCTGGCCTTAGCTGTCTTTTGTGTATTATTTTTATGAGTGGCTGTAGGAGGGTGTTTATCTTTGGGGGTCAGAGGTGGTATTCATTCATCAGCTGTGCATGAGTTGAAATGTTTAACTTTTCCATTGGAAAATAAAGCGCTATGAACATCTCTCTTGGAGCTGAATTAAATGTCAGCTTTATACCTGTCAGCCTACATCTTTCATACACTAATCACAAAGATGTTCTGGAGAGCTGCCAGCAAATATGTTTATAAGCCATGAATATGTGAATTGTTCTTCATTCTGGACAGACGGAAGAAGCTTCTCCTACCCAGAATAAGATGACTGGCACCCTCAAAGCCACAGCTCCAGATGTGGGCAATGTCTCAGCAGAGGCTGAGTAACATGGGTGGAGCTGTCTCCGCAAACTGATGAGAGTACATAACTGGGCATTTTTTGGTTGAAACTGGCTGCTTTGTCAGAAGCAGATAGAAATAAAAGCCTGGAAACAGTAAGAGAAACAAGTGTGGCCCTGAGAAGGTGCTAAAAGAGAAAGACTGAAGACTTGGAAAATTTGAGCAAGGTCTCCATCTACCTCCTCTTTTCCAAGCAAATGGGACTTGGTATTCATTGTAAGTAGACTAGGTTGTGTTAAAGAAATTTCTGTGTCATGAAATCATGTTCTCTTTACTGGGGGAAAAAAAACAACCCAAAACTACGCAAAGCCCTGAATATTGGCTAACTGCTCAGATGTCATAGGACAACAAACTTTTTTATAGAAAGTAGTAGAGTAATGAAACGATGTTGTCTAAATTTGTACATAATGTTTCTTACACAGCTAGAATAGGGAAATAAATTGAATATCAAAGGCCAAATGAAATTTAGAGAACAACCATCAGAGAAGTTCCAGTGAGCACCCAGCTGAATTCTAGGAAAGGGAAGGAACAGAAAGTCTTGTCAGTACGGAAAGGAAATTGTTGTCCATATTTTCACAGAATCACAGAGTGGTTGAGGTTGACAGGGACCTATGGAGATCATGTAGTCCACCTCCACGAAGAGCAGGCTGTTCAGGGCTGTGTCCAGTCTGGTTTTGAATAACTCCAAGGATACCACAATGTTGCTGAGCACCTCTCCAGGCAACCCCCATGTTTTAGCAATACAGACAGACTGAATGAAGCAGACAGGTGTCAAAATGAATATTAAAAAGGACCTGTGGCCCAGGACTAGGAAAGACAATTAAAGCTGTAGGAAAAATACTTAGACATATCCATACAAGGAGCTCAAAAGAAAGAAAAATTCAGAAAAAAGTCATTTGATGGCCTTACAATATAAGGATATAATTAAGGCCATAAAGAATAGGCTCTACCCTTTGCAAAATCAGTCTAATTTTATGAAGTTTCAAGGTAAATATGAAACCTGGTGCCTCTGTAGCAAACAGCAAAATTCTCAATTACTTCCAGCATGGAAAGATATCACCCTAATGTTTGAGAAAAATATACATAAAAAGGTAAAAATAACGTAGCAGTGGTAAGGTAAGTACCAAAGAAAAATAATCACCAGAAAAAGGAGTCCGTGCATTAAAAAATTTCAGCTAATTGAGATCAAATTAAGAATGGACCAAGGCAGTATTTTAGTAGCTTCCCATTAAGCAAAGAATTGGGGACACTTTAAAGCAAGGAAGTAGACAAGACAATGTCACCACCATGACAGTTCTGAAACTTGTCAATAAGAGGTTCCAGAGGAAGCAGGAAAAAAAGAGTAACTCCAGGGACAGAAGGAATCCTTCTAAGTTGCATCTCAAGATGTAGACTAGCTGATTGAGCTCATATTGCAGTGAGGCTGCTTACAGCACCCTGATGAGCTTGTTTTGTCCATGCCAATCTTCTACCCCAGATTAGGAGAGGGTACAGGGGAGAGAGCCATGGGGAACTGTGGCAAAGTGTGGATAGGTTGTATTAAGCCCAGTAAGGTTAGTTTGAAAGAGAAAAGGCTCATTAATGCCATTGCATAAGGAAGTTCTTATCAGATCCAACTTCTGAGACACCTGAATACCTGACAGTGTGTTGTCTACCAGGCTTTTATGAGGGGTGGTCATTGTGGTATGACAGATCACGATATCAAAACACTCCTGAAGGGTTCAGCTGTGCTCAGATGAGCTAAAGGTGACCGGAAACCGTAGCATATTCCAGGTGTCACTCCACTCTCCTTCAGTTGTCCATCCTACTATTCTTATTCCTCACAGTTCTGAGAACTATTGTCAAACCTATTTCACTACCAGCAAATCCTCCTTTCCTCCCTGTTGCACAGATTGGCAGGAAAGTGAACATTGACCTGAGTGACCGAGCCATTTAATGCCATGGGAACACGGATAGTAATAACATAAATCCAGGAGACCATGAAAAAAGCTGGATGGAACCAAGCATCTGGACTACCTGAAAGGCCTTGATAATAAACGTATTGCTGCTGAGACTCCAACCGTATTTGTAAACATGAAATTGGCAGTGAATTGGTAAATACTAAGGGTGACAGGAAATCCAAAGTGGGGTCCACATTTAAATGTTTAAAGTCTCACAATTTTGCATGTGAGCATAAAAGTAGCACCCACATTGCCTGTGAGTCCAATAGATGGTTAAATGTCCAAAACTTAAATGAGAGACTGCTGTTTATTCATAATATATGTGAAGCTGAATTTGGAAAGACCACTCAAAAAGAAAACATGTCCATAAATGCCTTGTAGAAACTGCATATGTCATTGTGGTGTGCTACTGATAAAATTTAAATTTCTTGTTAACTTTTAAAGAAAAAAGGATAATCCCCCTTCTCAAGGACATGACTGTAAAATGGCTGATACCACACAAGAGCAAGGGAATTGCAGGGGAGACTCAGGGTTCACAGCCATAATTTTTAAAAAGAAATACTAGCTCAAAATCTTTTGCATTCATGCCATCCTTTCACTCTTCCTCTCTATCTGACACTGTAGTGAGTGCAAAGCTCTGTTCTAAGATGTCTTGAGCACAAATTCAACAGGGGTGGAATATTTTATATAATTTATTTTTATTTCCTTTTTTGGGATGTATCAGTAATCCTAAACAGTCTTTGGCAAACTAAAGAAACTATAAAGCTTTTACTCCTCCCTAAATCTGAAGCTCTGGGTCCTTTTTTACACCTACAGAAGTTTCACAAGTTTGAAGTTAGCCAAAAGCAGTTTGTGACAACAGAGTAGTGCTGAGGCCCAGACTCAAGCCCACTGAACACAAGAACAATGAAAACTAAAAAGAAAAAAAATCATAATCCACATACTACATGAACAATTTTCATTGGTGAAAAAATCCCCAAAAGAAAGACAAAGCCTCTTCCACAAAACACCTTAAAGTTTTTTATTTACGACAGGGTAGAAAGCAAAACTAGTTCAGAAATTTGGAAGGTGTTTTATTTAGTGATTTTTTAAGAGTGTTAAGAACCAGTACAGAGTGCAGAAGGATATGCTGGCAAACACAAATACAAACTTTATGAAACAGAAAAAATTCTATAAATAAATGTCTGGGAAGTCCTGGTGCTTACCACTTAAATGGTTGAGCCAGTCTAGGCAATAAATAAATAAATATTGCTACTCTTTGCCAAGCTGACGGGTAAAATGCTCTCACAATGTTTCCAGTACTTTATGCCTATGACTTGGTCATAGACCACAAGTAAAACTTTTCCATGAGCATTTTGGAATTTCCACTTCTGTACAAGATTGGGAAATGCAGAGCCACAATCAGCACAGAAAAAAAGGAGTTTCAAGAAACTTCTACCAAACTTCTGCACCACAACCGTGTTTGAGTCTTTGAGTCATTTTGTCTTCATACAGTGTGTCTAACCTATAGCACTCCATAACTCATTATTGTGATAACACAGCCACAGCACCATCCATAGCAGGGCAACCCTGAGGACTTCTACCCGGATAAGATCTAGAGCCTTCATGAAAAAAAAAATGTCTGGGGCTGTTCCGCAAAGGCCCCACAGGATATCAGAAAGTGAAGAAATGGCGGAATGATGAAAGTGGAGTCTGTGTGGGGAGCAGAGGGTGGCATGTGAGAAGGATGGGACAACTACACTGTCACAGCAGGAACAGGGAAGAGTTTTGTTTCCTCTGGCATCAGAGCTACTGGTGGGAGCTTTGGTCAGGCTTCTTTGGCTAAGGCAGGGAAAGAGTGGTCTTTCTCCTCCTGAAGAGCTTGCTTTTTCCCATTTGACTGGCTATGCCCAGCTCCTGCAGAGTGTGGGGGTGGCAGGGGAAGCCACGGCCCACGTGAGCTCCACAGGACTGCAGGACAACAGCACCCTACTGCTTGGCACACCTATAGGGTGCTTCACCAACACCATGTACCACGGGCAGCTGGGCTGCTGTGCTGCTGGCGCTCCCTCTGATGACTGTCTTGACTGCTTTGGGTATCATGGTCTCCAAATCCTCCACCCTTTCAGTGCTCAGTCTCTGCTTAATATCAGGTAGCGTGACACCTTTAGAAACATCCTTCTTGCAACACTGGCAGGTTTCAGGGGCTGTCCCAGTAATGTTTTCTTAGGGCAACATCGTAGAAGCAGGTGGCTGGAAGGTGCTTCAAGAGGTTAGATGTTCAGCCCCGCCCCCCCGCCCCCCATGTTCGGGGGCAGCTTCAAGCATATCTGCGCCATACAGATATCTGTGCATTTGAAAGAACATATATTAGATTATTAAAGGGATTCTGCAATTTCTCTAAGTAACTATACCAGTGCTCAGTTAATGTCTGATCTAAATCTGTCTTGCTGCAAAATAAGCCAGTTTCTGCATGTCCTGTTCCCCGTGATTCAGGAATCCAATCAGTAACTGTCTTCTGTGTAGCTGTCTTGGCATACCTGTTATCATTTGCCTTTTCAGCTCCTCATTTCCAGACTATACAAACCCAGCCTTCTCAGCTTTTCCACATAAGTCTTATTTTCCAAATGTCTGTTTAGTAGGAAACCACAGGCCAGCTTACAGGCTTAGCTTTGAAATCCAGGACTAAGCTTCTATTATCTATATACTACAAATAATAAGGTAATATCAAACATTGCAAGATAACTGACAGGAAATTTCAGAAGGGGATTTCATAGCTTGATAGCACCTAAAAAGCTCTTATGTGTAAAGGGTTTTAGTGCTCTGGATAGTCTCAGACTGGTAGATGGTGAAGATACAAGGGAACTCTGGAAATACCATGTTTACTGTGCTGAAAAATAATCTCTCCTCCCAGATTCGTGTCTCTCTCTACAGCTCTCCAGACAATTTTAGTTGCAGAAAGTAAAGGAAACTTACATCTGAAAGAAGAAAACTGAAAAGAAGGAAGATCTCATAGGTTCCTCTTCAATCTGCCCTGATGCTTCACATGCTACAGCAAGTGTCTTGCTCAGCATTTGCAAGGGTCACTTTACACTTCGTGGCATCATTGCACTTTTTGATTCACAGAGGGTGGTGTTTGTCATTGATGCTGCAACTAATGTCAGCAATTAGCTGTACTGACAGTGTAGAGCCTTTACTGTCTCATAGTCCTAATGAGGATGTGTCATTTTTCCCATTTGAGCTCTCCTTTCACCAATTTTTTTGATCTTGCTCTTGTCTAGAAACCATGTGCAGCAAATGGCACGCATGTGCATATAGGCAAGAGCAGGTAGAAGCCCTCACACGGAGCCGTCAGCGTACCACTGCAGCCAGCCATTCACAGATGCAGGGCTCCTCGCAGCCAAGCCTGCTGTGTAAGTTTTGAAGATGGCTGTTTGCAATAAAGCTGTGTCAATACGCAACGCAGCATGCGGTGTCTCCAGAAGATTGCCGCAGACAGCCCGAGTTTTTCAGAGGTTGCCGGAGAGCTTCCCCCAGCATGAACAGAGCCTCACACCAGACGGGGGCCACTGTGCAGAGCCAAGTGGGGAGCCACAGCCAGCTCTCCTGTCCCCTCCTTGCGCTGCGGGTTGCCTCTGCTGACAGCTAGCACCCGTGCCATGGTGACAGAAAGGTGAGAGGGTGTGTGCCCATTGGTCCCAGATCAGCCCTGGGGAGGGGGGGAAAAGGATCCCCTGAGCGTGATGGAAAGGGATTTTCTAAATCCATCGCCGGCTGTGAACACAAGGATAGTGAGGAGGTCCTACTGCCATCTTTTACCTACATACAGTCATGCTAAATCCTGGAGGGAAGTGTCTAGGATAACATGCTAAGTGTCTTAAGAGCCTTGCAAGGTAGAGAGGTTTCTGATACAGAAAACTTCATGAACCTTCTTAACAAAGCTTCCACCTTGTGCCTCATTAAAAAGGAAGTATGGAGGTCCACAGTGTGGTGGGGCGAGCACTCTTCCCACCCCAGAGTACTCAGTGAGTTGGAGGAGAAATCCCTGTTCTCACTGGAAGAAAATGATGTGTTTCTCCCAGAGTGTAAGCATCTTCCGTCACGCTTAATTCCCAATTTCTTCAGGGGTCAGGGTCCTAATCTAATGTTTCTCTTTCTAAGCCAGATGATTGCTATTAGGTGTCCTAATTACTTCTGCACCTTCCAGTACATCTTTTACTGTGGCAAGGGGGTAAGATAATAGGTAAATGCCTGCATTTTGTAGTTTCTAACAAGGTTTCTGAGATAAATCACAAACATATATAGTAAATAGTAGCTATAGCAAATTAAAATGCTTGTAAGAGAACTGTTACGCAGGGCTTCCACACTTCTCTCCAGGATTTCCTCTACTGAAGTACAGGTGTCTGTTCTGTGTGGTGCACACAGGATGTGTTGGATCTACTTACTACACACATTTTATACTATTGGTCTATGCACAGTAAATTTAATGATTTCAGGACACTGACAATGAGCATAGTTGCTCGTCTATGAAGCAGATACAAAGTAGGTCCAGAGCTTCCCAGATCCGTGTAGGTATATTGCATCCTGGAGTTGCTTAGGGACATACCTGAGACTTTTGGATATATGGCAGCCTGGCTGGAGTTTCTGACCGAGAGCAATCACATCTCATCCACCAGCACTATCAGATAGCTGCTCTGATAGAAAATCTTCAAGATCTGTACAAACATTTCCAGAAAAATTTCATTTTCCATGAAAAATAAACATGGTAGGGAAAATACAAATATATGGTCTCTCTCCTTTGTCTTTCCTTCCCTCCCCACAAGTTACCTGCAATTTGCCTATTTTTTCCAGTTCTTTCCTTTTCTTCATCTCCCCCTCTCCCTCCCTTCCTCCCTCTCTCCTTTGTGAGCAATTAACTCTGCAGAAGCCAGCTAGCACATAACAGGGGCTTGTTCTTTTTAGCATCCTCTGTTGTGGAAGATGCTAGAAATAACAGCAGTTTTGAGGTTTTCCCGGGTTATGGAGCTGTCATTCAAGGGGATCATGTCTAGGATATCTCTGAAATGAAATCCTGCACCTTTTTCAGTCAGTTTTCTTCTCTGCTTGGTCTATCTGATTCATGCACCTCCAAGGCCTTTCCCCACTCATGATATGCCAGCCAGGCCACCAGCATACTTCAGGTTGTCCATGCCTTACATTTAAATGACTTCCTTTTCTAAAGATTAAATCCATATGATCTTTGTCTCTTTGTTTCTTCCCTAGCCCAAATTTCTGACTAAACTGGAGACAGGATGAAGGCCCTGTTGACCCGTGACCAGGCTCTGTAACCCAGAACACATCTGGGAAGGAAGAGCAAAGTGATCTCTGGTCCCAGCCACGTCTGACATCCCCCTACCTCCCTCGCCCACTTCCTTCCTCCTCCTGCTGCCCTGAACTCCCAGCCCCCCTTCGCCCTTTAACTGTTCCCTGACTTCTTATTCCATTTATTCTCCTCTAACTCTCTGCACAGTCTCTCCCTCTTTCCCAAAGCTGCTGCTGGATATTCCTCCATCACTTCCCATCCAGCATACACATGTTGCACTTTTTTTTCACAACCAGCTTCTGGTTAGCCAGTAGACTCTGATTACATTTCTTCCATACACACACACACACACCCCCTTTAGCAGAACTGGATTTTAGTGAAATGCCTGCAGACATTTCTCAGATTTCAGCCAAGAGCAAGGTTCAGATTTACATTGCTTGGGCGTGGCATGGAATCAGCAACCAAAGTATGTTCCCTCGAGCAATTAAGTTCATATAACCCCTGGCTCATGGGCAGATACTTGCTGGGATATTCTGTCTGCCAGTGCTCACTCTAATTCATCTGGTGCCTGACAGCTAGGCATACCTCTCTGCAAAGACTAATCTCTTCCCCTTTTCTCTTCTTTTTTTTTTAATCTTAGTTTTAAAAAACACATCTTTCTTAGTCTTGTTTTCCATCAAAGTGGCAGGTTTGCAGTGAACACCTGAGAGTACCTGGGGTAGGAGTGAAGCCAGGCTTTGTGACTCTCCATAGGAGTTACATAGCTGTCCACATGTACACACAGCAGCAGATTTCATCTAAGAAACGGCGTTTTATTCAGGAAGTTGTATCTTAAGAACCTCTTGCTCATTGAACCCGAGGTCTGGATCACAAAACCAATCCTGCGTCATGAGCAGGCATGTGCAATTCTAGGCAAGATCAGCAAGAGTTTATGGTCTTACATGAAAAAAAACTTGCAAACATAAGGAGTTCTCCACCTTAGCTACAACAAAACTGGCAATGTACTATAATAAAGCACTTTGAGGGTTCTGGCAGTCACAAAACAGAAACATAAATGCAGTCCTGCTTTTCTAACATAAGCACTTTAAAAACAGTTCTCCTGTAATGGGTAAAAGAGCTGTTAGAAGAGAGTGTCTTTGATTAAGAAATCTTAGACCACATCAGACTACCCTATTGTCTCGTAACCACTACCTTCAGAAAACTCACAACATGGTCTGCTTATGCCAAGTACAACGCTCAAGATGGCCAGCCACTATCACTGCCTTCCCTTTGTGATCTGGGACTGGGAAGATCAGCCTCAACAGAGGCCTCTCTCCTCTTAATGACTCACAGATGACTTTGCTGGCGTTTCTTGCAGTTCCTCCCAGAAGAAGTTTACAAAGTGTTTAGGGTTCAATTATTGCTGAATCAGTGCATCTTCATTTAACAGGAAAAGAGAAGTACGCTTCCATTATCATCTTGTACCGAGGTTAATTAAAAGCAGCTCTTCAGCTGGTTGCAGCTTGTTTGCCAGTTGTATTTTGACACATATTGCTAGTGATATCTGAAAGCAGTTTTTCTGCTCGTTTATCAGGGCACACAAGTATATCTGGTAAAGATAGTTCTGCATAGAAAAGTTTAAAACAAATATGCGTATGCTTATGCTTATACATATGTGTATGTGTGTGTGTCTACACATATATATATTCTGGGGCCTCATTCCCTCATGTCCTGTAATTCACCCAATCATTCATATCAAGGACAATGTATCTAGCCATCTTTCCACAGTGGATGTGATCTCATTTCTGGAAGAGATCATGAAAACCTTGCTGCAAAGGAGCAGGCCCTGATATTTTGATTTCACTGTTGTGGCACCTCAGTTACTTTCAGAAAGCCACCTCCAGTATTGCTTGCAAACGAGACAGACTGGTTAGAAAACTCTTGAATACTTATTGTTAAATGGCAAACTAGGAAAAAAAAAAAAAGAAAAAAAATATTCACCATGTATCTTTTGCAGGGCTACACTCTGAGGTTTTGCCAGTAACATCAAGCTGCCACAGTGCTGTGGTAGCTTTTTTCAGATGTCCTGCATGGGAACCAAAACCCCTGCTTGTATAGTTCCCCCACTGCCTTCTATCTGGTTTTATATTTTCCTTGATTGCAGTTGGATATTTGAAAATGTCTGCTGAAACTCTAATTACAACTGCAGTAAACATGAAAGACTTCTGCAGTTAAATTGCTCACATAACACTGATTTTGGTTTGGTTTTGTTTTTAATATGAAAACAACAAACATTCCACAGCCAATTATACATACCTTAAATAAATTTTAGAGCAGAGAAAGACGCTGATCACTGACGCTATTTATCTCCCTTCAAGTAGCCAACTCACAGAACTACAGATGCAGATAAAGAAAGGCTACAGATATTCCACAAAAATGTTGAAAACAAATGCTTGGTCAGCCCACTGGTCTAGCTTCATGTCATAGTAATTCATGTCATAGAGTTAAAGGCTGCTGTTCGTTGTTTCTCCAGAGTGCTGGTTTTACAAAGTGAAGAGTGATGAAGATTACTCAACATGTAGACCCTCCCTTCAAAGATATTGCTACTGATTTTGGCCTCAAGAGGGGTTGATCAGCCCCAGTTTGAAAGTGGGGAAAGTCTATTACCATCCAAGCTCATATGATGGAAGGTATGCAGAGCATCAAGGGAGCGGTTTCAAGAATGAAATGGAAAGAGATCAAAAGGACACCATTTGGATTTGTCTTTAGTTGAGGCTTGACTTGGAGATTGCTAACAAAGAACCTCTTTGATCTAGAATCTTTTATTACTGCAGAGAATAAATGCAAAGAACAAAATATTCACCTTAATTATTTTTCTCTCTTCCTCTCCCCTGCCCCAGGGAAGTGAACAATTGAGAGCCTGATGTAGGTTTTGGAAATGTAACTGTGTACTGTGTTTCAAAGTTTCTTTTTACCCGCATTTCTAGCAACCAGCCACAAAAGCTAAAGATTGTTAAAAAAAAAAAAGGGTTTAGACTCATGCTAAAATGAAAGACTGACTCTCTAGAAAGCTCTGAGGCAAAGTAAACTGTGCCAAGTGTAATTTCACATCCTTGCTGATTGTCCTCTTTCTCCAGTGCAGTCATTCATTTGCTCCATCACATGTCCCAAATTATAAGAACATTATAAAGAACATTTATCAGAAAGCTTCTGGCCCATGACTGTCAATGACTATGTGGGTTTCTCTGGAAGTTTCCAGACTTTTTTTCTTCTCTGTTCCCCTCTGTATCACCTATTTCTATTTTTAAAGAGGAACTGAGGTGTTATTCATGTAATTGTGGAGATTATTACTGTGTCATTCATAATTCCTTTTTCAGCAGAGCAAATGAAAATTGGTTTAGTCAGATAAGGCTAATGTGATCATTTAGTGAAAAGATAGCTTATGCAGAACTACCAGGAACCTATCTTTCTCTACTTGACAAAACATTTGCCAAGGGTGGCTATAACTGGCTAGTAAATCTAAATAGGAGCCACCTGATTTTCCAGCGGCTTGAGCAACACAAACTTGCATTCAAGGCTTTGACTGGAATAGGGCTGAGGCAGATGCTCTACTCCACCCACTTTATAAATTAGTATGATCTATCAGTCATTTTTTCCAGCATAGCTTCAACTGCAGATCAGCATTTATCCTTTTCTAGTTTTAGAAATTCCAAGAAATTGTATCTGGACCCTTTAGCCTCTGTGAGACAGAAAACAGCTTGCTCTGAAAACAGAGTAACAGCAGATGCACGATGCTTCCACCAGGACCATGAAGTCATTATACTTTACATTGCATAAAGGGGAAAAAAGCCGTTTTTAAAGTAATGCTAGACAGGCTTTCTTTCAGTATTAGGAATGAACTGGATTAAAAATCCAGAGAGGGACTTGATTTTTCAGTTTGAATATTTTAAACAAGCCCCAGTTGTTCTCCAAAATCATGACCTTTTGCAATCTTGTGCCCAAACTTTACTCCTTAGTTACTCCCCTACTGACTTTTTTCTGTGTTAGATGTCCAGATGCCACCCTTCAATAACGTCTGATCTTTTCAGGATAAAAACTGCTGGCCTGAAGACTCTCATAAACTGGGCCTTTTGAGGGATAATCCTTGGTATTATGTAATCTCATATTCAGATATAGATGAAGTAGCAAATAGGCAAAGGAACCAAAACTTTTTCGTTTCTTAGGTGTATCAGTGGAATACATGACATGTAGTTTTACTATGCCTGCTTCAGTGTTTGAATAAGCTGCTGCCATTCTAGGAGCACAACTGGCAGAGCAGCTCCATCCCAAAGCAGATAACAAGGTAATAGAGCACACCGGAGAGCAGACAGCCAGGAACTTCCTTTTTTACGGCCATGACTGAAAGGGGGAAGTCTTGACAAATATTTGGTTCTGATTCACTCCATTTTGGTCCAGACACTGGCCAGTTGTAGTACTCGAAACCAAATTTTGTTCTTGTTCTGGTTCTGACTGCCACAGACTCCCTCTGTAAATGCCAAAGAGTAACTGTGATGTAACTAATAAAGTTTGAGTCTTCATTCTTTCTGTGCTGTTTATATAGTGGACTTTTGAATAAATTCAATTTAAAAGAAAGCCCCATGGATTGATCTTGGCAGTTAATCACAGGCTGTGATCAAGAAGGGAGCTTCTCCTTTGCATTTCTTTAGATCAGTTGCTGAATCCTATTTCCTAACAACTGTTCAGCTACTATTGTCAGTGTTATGAAGCAAATCTCTCTGAAGAAAATTGCTCTGTACAAATTTTGGAGAAAAATGTGCTCCTTTCCCTCACCAAGATTTTGTGAAGCTCACTGTACGTAAGAAAACCTAAAGTGTCTCCAGAGTTGCTGTAAAGAATATACATTTTCCTCCACCTGCAATATAATATAAGATGATATTAACACATGGGATACTTTCTGGAAGCAGTTTCCATGAAGGGCTCTGAATAAAGAGAAAGGAAACATAAGGAATTTGGAGCAAGTTTTACTCAGTCAGGCTTGAGTTTAGGCTTGCAGATTTTTGTGCTTTTCCAAATGGAGTTTGATGGCATCACTAATATGTAGCATAACGGGAGAGAGAGACCAGCTGTGCTTTGAGAGCTAATCTCATAAACTGCTTCCAGAGAAGGTCACATTCAGAACCCCGAGGGCTTCCAATCTGTTCAGACTTGAAAGGTATGTCAAGGAGGAATTGATTTTAAACCATCCAATTTTAACATGCGGTTGGGCCCCAGCACTGCGCGTCCCCCATGCACACAGCATGACACCAGGACACAGAGCATGTTTAGAAGCAGGTTCCCTCTCTCTCGAATTTTGCATCTCCAGGAGAATATATGTAATAACCAGACATCCACAAAACTTAGTGATTTATTTGACACAGTATCTCCTATGACCTTTAAGATAAAAAGGTGCATTTCCTCTCACAAAAGCCCTACTGCTTGCAGTGCAAGTACTGTGTACAGCATGTAGGACTCTGTTCTGATTTGTTAACTCCCATGCTCCACTGCTGTTTTCGAGCAAAAAGCCCCTAAAACTGCCAGGCAAAAGTTCACTTATCCTCCAAATACTTGTCAAAATGTCAAAAAAAAGGAAGGGAAGGGAAGGGAAGGGAAGGGAAGGGATGGGAAGGGATGGGAAGGGAAGGGAAGGGAAGGGAAGGGAAGGGAAGGGAAGGGAAGGGAAGGGAAGGAAAATTAAAAGTTCTTTAGAACTTAGACACTATATTATAAAAGAACAGCTGTCAATTTGAGATTTAGGTTCTCTTTACTCAATACAGACATATGTAGAAATCCAAGGAGGTGCCACCCAGCCCCGTTTTTTGCTCACTTTTAGATTCCTTAGAATTTTAATAATGGTCACTTAGTAATGGAGGTAAAATATCCAGAAAGATTCTGTAAAGTTCATTCTTTCTAAGCTGTGAGGTGCTTCTTATTAACAGTCAGTCCATCTCACTTGAGCCAGAGGAAAACTACTAGTAACAAGATTTTTCTCTATGAGTCAAGAGGAGACACTGTTTCACAAGGACTGAGAAAAATCTGAGCTCCATCATGGACCATGAAACAAGGGAATTGTCCCAGCAGAAAAGTCCACTGCTCTCAATGAGATTTCATATCTTGCATTCATAGGAATAGGTCTGTATTTCAGACTCTGGCCTTTTGGTGTTGAGCGGTATTCAAATGCCTGCAGTGGATGTTGGCACTATAACTTTTCAAGGAGACAGTAGATGTTCATTTTGCAGACTAAGTTTGCTAGAAGTGCAGATGAGAGGAATTAATCCTCATCCAAGGGATATTCAGTTGGCATCTTGGTTCAGCTATTGCAGCAATTTAAAAAGAGAATAACCTCATTTTCTTCCGCTTCCGCTCTTGAATATCATTGAAGACGCTTAAAATTGAATAACGCCTACATGTTACATGTGGATGTTCCAGGTCTGGGTTACTAGAAATTAAAGATGGCAACGTTGCACTATTTAAGATTTATTGACCCTGCAGATAATCTCAGGGGATTTTACTTATTTGAAGGTAGTAGTGTGGTGCAATCAGTGAGTGCAAAATTCACACTGAGCAAAGAACTTAAAAAAAAAATTATTCTGCTTGGTTTAAGTTAAACTTTTATTGTAGGTCGATTTTTAAATTACAGTTCCCAGCTGACATCACTCCGAGTTTATAGCCACAAAGATCTTAATGTTTCCACAACATTTCCAGGAGTCTTCACTTCCACCCATTAACAGAACTTGTCTCTCCATATGTCAAAGCTATGTTAGAAAGACGAAATGGCAGATTCCTTTGTCTCTAAGGAATAGGATAAAAAATTGAAGAATCACAATGAACCCAGGGGATTGATTCCCCTTTCCTGCCTGTGTTGTCCCCAGAACAAACAAGAAACTTCATATGGGGAGTAAGAAAGTTTTGTCTTATGCATCATTGCTTTTCACAGAGACCAAGATACCTCGCTCACAAGTTACACAATAGGAAGTAGATGGTTATTATTTGCAGCGCTGAGGGAAGAGGACCTTCATTTCATTTAACTTCCATTATCTGGAAGTTAAGCACCCAACGTAATCAGTTATGTGTGCAACCTCTCTAGTGCATGGAGAGGGATAGGCAGCTATAGGAAGTTGTTCACCCTGTTAATCATACAGACTTATATTAAGATGAATCCATCACCATGTGGCTATGCAGTTTCTTTCCACAGACCACAGAAGAAGCCTAGATGGCTAGCTGACGTTCAATACCTAAGATCCATAAATCACATCCCTAAACTACTGGAAACCCTTTAAAATCTGTCCTTTGCACCATCTTGCCTTCCAAACCAGCACTGCAGTGTTAAGCTATGAGGAATATCTGCTTTTTCAATATCAATACCTTGCAGACAGGTCCCACTCCCATCCACATACTATTTCTTCCACTTGCTGTACACACTCAGTGACAAGAACCATGCCTTCACTGATTTATAAAAGGAAGGCAGTAATTATACAACTCACCTGTCCAGGATCTCCATCCTTTACAGGATAGCTAGGGTAAGAACTATATCTGAATGAGTATTTTTGCTTAGTGGTAGCGTGAGGCTGTACTTCAAAAACATTTTTCTGTGAGGTCAGTTTACACTTGGTTGTCGTAAGGAAGTGAAAGTCTGTGGCATACCTCTTCTTGGGTCAGTTTTCCAAATATGAGTATACTGTATTTAAGCCCTATTTCAAAGCTGTGCTTTATCGGAGTCTCCATGATGAAGACAGATTCATCTGTCAAACGTTCTTCCAGAATCCAGAGACCTGCTCAAGTATTGTGTTTGCCAGGTGATCATAGAATCATAGAATCATTAAGGCTGGAAAAGACCTCTAAGATCATCTAGTCCAAGCGTCAACCCAACACCTCCATGCCTACTAAACCACGTCCTGAAGTGCCACGTCTACACATTTTTTGAACTCCTCCAGAGATGGTGACTCCACCACCTCTCTGAGCTGCCTGTTCCAATGCTTGACCACCCTTTCAGTAAAGAAATCTTTCCTAATATCCAATCTAAACCTATCCTGATGCAACTTGAGGCCATTTCCTCTCATCCTATCGCTAGTTACTTGGGAGAAGAGACTGACACCCACCTCACTACAACCTCCTTTCAGGTAGTTGTAAAGAGCAATAAGGTCTCCCCTCAGCCTCCTTTTCTCCAGGCTAAACAATCCCAGTTCCCTCAGCCGCTCCTCATAAGACTTGTGCTCCAGACCCTTCACCAGCTTTGTTGCCCTTCTCTGGACACGCTCCAGCACCTCAATATCCTTCTTGTACTGAGGGGCCCAAAACTGAACACAGTATTCAAGGTGCGGCCTCACCAGTGCTGAATACAGGGGGACGATCACTTCCCTACTCCTGCTGGCCACACTATTTTTGATACAAGCCAGGATGCTGTTGTCTTTCTTGGCCACCTGGGCACACTGCTGGCTCATGTTCAGCTGGCTGTCGACCAACACCCCCAGGTCCTTTTCCGCCAGGCAGCTTTCCAGACACTCTTCCCCAAGCCTGTAGCGTTGCATGGGGTTCTTGTGACCCAAGTGCAGGACCCGGCACTTAGCATTGTTGCACCTCATACAACTGACCTCAGCCCATCGATCCAGCCTTGTCCAGATCCCTCTGTAAAGCCCTCAAGCAGATCGACACTCCCACCCAATTTGGTGTCATCTGCAAACTTACTGAGGGCACACTCAATCCCCTCATCCAGATCATTGATAAAGGTATCAAATAAGACTGGCCCCAAAATTGAGCCCTGGGGAACACCACTCGTGACAGGATGCCAACTGGATTTAACTCCGTTCACCACAACTCTGTGGGCTCAGCCATCCAGCCACTTTTTTACCCAGCCAAGAGTACACCCGCCTAAGCCACGAACCGCCAGCTTCTCCAGGGGAATGCTGTGGGAGACAGTGTCAAAGGCTTTACTAAAGTCCGGGTAGATAATATCTACAGCCTTTCCCTCATCCACTAGGGTCACCTTGGGTCACCTTGTCATAGAAGGAGATCAGGTTGGTCAAGCAGGACCTGCCTTTCATGAACCCATGCTGGCTGGGCCTGATCCCCTGGTTGGCCTGCACATGCCTGTTGAGCGCACTCAAGATGAACCACTCCATAATTTTCCCTGGTACCGAGGTCAGGCTGACAGGCCTGTAGTTCCCCAAATCCTCCTTCCGGCCCTTCTTGTAGATGGGTGTCACATTGGCAAGCCTGCAGTCATCTGGGACCTCCCCTGTTAACCAGGACTGCTGATAAATGATGGAGAGTGGCTTGGCAAGCTCCTCCGCCAGCTCCCTCAGTACTCTCGGGTGGATCCCATCTGGCCCCATAGACTTGTGAGTGTCCAGGTGGTGTAGCAGGTCATTAACTGCTTCCTCCTGGATTATGGGGGGTTTATTCTGCTCTCCGTCCCTGTCTTCCAGCTCAGGGGGCTGAATACCCTGGGGATAACTGGTCTGACTATTAAAGACTGAGGCAAAGAAGGCATTAAGTACCTCAGTCTTTTCCTCATCCTTGGTGGCAATGTTCCCCCCTGCATCCAATAAAGGAGGGAGACTCTTCTTGGCTCTCTTTTTGTTGTTAATGTATTTGTAAAAGCATTCTTTATTATGTCTTACAACAGTGGCCAGATTGAGTTCTAGCTGGGCTTTTGCCTTTCTAATTTTCTCTCTGCATGACTTGACGAGATCCCTGTACTCTTCCTGAGTTGCCTGCCCCTTCTTCCAAAAGTGGTAAACTCTCCTTTTTTTCCTGAGTCCCAGCAAAAGCTCCCTGTTCAGCCAGGCTGGTCATCTTCCCCACCAGTTCATCTTACAGCACATGGGGACGGCCTGCTCCTGCACCTTTAAGACTTCCTTCTTGAAGAATGCCCAGCCTTCCTGGACCCCTTTGCCCTTCAGGACTGTCTCCCAAGGGACTCTCTCAAACAGTGTCCTGAACAGGTCAAAGTCTGCCCTCCAGACATCCATGGTAGTGGTTTTGCTCACCCTCCTCCTTACTTCACCACAAATCGAGAACTCCATCATATCATGGTCGCTAAGCCCAAGACGGCCTCCAACCACCAGTCCTTCTCTGTTTGTAAACAGCAGGTCAAGCGAGGCACCTCCCCTGGTAGGCTCACTTACCAGCTGTGTCAGGAAGTTATCTTCCACACATTCCAGGAACCTCCTAGACTGTTTCCTCTCTGCTGTGTTGTATTTCCAGCAGACATCTGGTAAGTTGAAGTCCCCCACAAGAACAAGGGCTAGCGATTGTGAGACTTCTGCCAGCTGCTTATAGAATACTTCATCTGCTCTTCATCCTGGTTGGGTGGTCTATAACAGACACCCAGCAGGATATCTGCCTTGTTGGCCTTCCCCCACATCCTTACCCATAAGCACTCAACCTTATCATCATAATCGCTGAGTTCTACACAGCCAAAACACTCCCTAACATACAGAGCCACCCCACCTCCTCTCCTGCCTTGCCTATCCCTTCTGAAGAGCTTATAGCCATCCATTGCAGCACTCCAGTCATGAGAGTCATCCCGTGACGTTTCTGTGATGGCGACTAAGTCATAGCTACCCTGCTGCACAATGGCTTCCAGCTCCTCCTGTTTGTTGCCCATGCTGTGTGCATTGGTGTAGATGCACTTGAGCTGGGCTATTGATTTCACTCCCAACATTGGCATGCCACCCTTAGGCTCCTCTCTAGTGAGCCTGGTTACATCCCCTTCCCTCTTCGAACCTAGTTTAAAGCCCTCTCGATGAGCCCTGCCAACTCATGAGCAAGAATCCTTTTCCCCCTTTGAGACAGCTGAACTCCATCCATCGCCAGCAGGCCCAGTGCTGTGTAAACGTCCCCATGATCAAAAAAACCAAAATTCTGCCGATGGCACCAGACTCTGAGCCACGTGTTGAGCAGGTGAGTTTCCCTGTTCCTTTTGGTATTCTTCCCTGCCACTGATGGGATTGAGGAAAACACTAGCTGTGCTCCTGATTCCTCAACCAATCGCCCCAGTGCCCTGAAGTCCTTTTGATCACTTTTGGACTTCTCTCTGCAACCTCATCATAGCCAACCTGCCTAACCAATAGCGGGTAATAATCAGAGGACTGTACGAGACCAGGGAGTTTCCTAGTAACTTCTCTAACCCGAGCCCCAGGGAGGCAGCAGACTTCCCTGTGGGATGGGTCTGGGTGGCATATTGGGCCCTCTGTTCCCCTCAGAAGGGAACCACCTATGACAATTACCCTCCTTTTTTCCTTAACGGAGGCAGTCATAATACATGGGGCTGGCTGGCTTACCCTAGACAACCCCCTGGATGGACCTTCACCTACATCCTCATTTGCCTGGCCCTCAAGTTCCAGAGCCCCATATCTGTTGTATAAGAGCAACGGGGAAGGTGAGGGAGGCCAAGGGGTCCACCTGCCACCCCGAGCAAGGACCTGTTTCCATTCCCCCCCTGTCTCCTAGGTCCCCTCCTTCTGCTTGGTGGCAAGAGGGTAGGGGATCCTCTGCTTCTTGTGGAGCTTCCATCTGCTGCCATGGCCTCAGGGATGGTAGGGTATGGCTCCACCAATCTCTCTCCCTCTCACACTCCCTGATACTCCTTAACCTTTCCACTTCCTCTTTCAGCTCTGCCACCAGGCTGAGAAGATCATCCACCTGGTCACACCAAAACCAGTTGTTGTCTCTGCTGCTCTGATGCTCTGCTTTGTCTTCAGACATTTCAAAAATATCCTAAACCATCTTAAACTTTATAGATATTGTGATCTTTGATTGCTGTCCTTAATGGCAACACATGGGATTTTGACTTTTCCTCAGTTTCCATAAAAATGGAATGTTGAAAATGTTGCCAGTTCAGTTGATCAACTTACTTTTTGTATTTTGAAATTTGCAAGCTCAGAAATACAAGTGAGTGGAACTGGGTTTCTTGAGATTTCATAATGGTCCTAAGACTTCATAAATTTTCTCCTTATGCCACAGAACAAAAGGAGAAATCACTATGTCCCAAAATAGTCACTTTCTGGAGAGCTGAGGCAGTCACCTCTCATTTGATAAACCCAAGATGAAGTATCACTGGGGACTAGCCCTGGGACTAGCACGAAGCTCTTCCATTGCAACATGTACCCTAGCCACCAGGCAGCTAGGTGTGTGGGGATTCTCTGCTTCTCTCTTTCACATTTGATCAGCAATTCTATCCTGAACCTAAAAAAGGCTTTCTTAATAAATTTTATTTAAATAGTACATTCCTGTGGAAAGACCCAGTGTCAGCAAACAGATATTTTCTGACCAAAAAAAATACCAAAACAACTGGTTTGTCAAAGAGGTTTTCTGACAGCTCTATTAGGGCAAGGCAACCTAATGCCACTTTTCAGATTACCTGGGTATGCTGTTAGGAGTTTTCACTTGATATATCAGCTCACACTCCAATGGGTCCCCTCATGCCCTCCTTACAAATTTCCTTTTGGGATACCTAAAAGTAGGATTTGAAACGAACATCACAGTTTTCAAGAATCGCCACCTTTCATGATATTAATCTAAACATGCAATACTTGATGATCTCTGGGAAGCCTCAGTCCTGTGAGTTTAATATGTAAGTTCTTTGAGGTATCATCTAAGAATTGCATCCTATTTCTTAAGGAAACTTTTGGACATGCTGCTGAAGAAAAAAAAATACATAAATTACCAGTCAGGATCACTCTGAAAGCACAGAAACCAGAAGGTAAGCATGAACTTTACACCTATATCTTTCAATTTTTTTCTTCTTATTGCAGTCTGTTATGGTTTTTGACCACAAAAATTGGCAATTCTGGGGTTTTTTTAAGCAGATTTTTAACAAAGGCCTTTGGGTACATTTTGTTCGTAATAGAGACCACAGAGCATTTCACAATGTTTATGAAATCTAGACAAGAAAGTTTGAAGCAGATGTCATTCAGTCCTCTGTGCTACTTTTCTTATTCAATCAGAAGTCTTTTCACCCTTCCACTTCTTCTATCATAACTCCTTGTGTATTTGATCCTATCTGTGTCTAATCCAACAGTGGATGGGACACCAAGTCTAAGGAGGAGCAGCTATACATAAGTAGGTGTCTATATGTAGCCAGATTCAAATATGTCTGATAGTGTATTACCAACTTTCCCATCCCAGCTCCTATCAGCTTGTCTGAGACAGTAGAGAGTTACTGCTTAGGAGTGCATGGAAATACTTCTGCAACATAATTCTGTATCTATTTTTGCTATGGAAATTCCAACAGCATTGCTGTCATTGCTCTATACTGAGTCTGCCCATACAGTGCTGGTTTGACTTTCCTGTGAGAAGACCAGATTCCTAAATCTCAAACCCAGCAAGTTTTTTTTTTTCCCTTTTCATCTTCTTTCTTGTCTGTAGTACACATCTACTATCTTCTTTTCCTGGGCACTTGTCTGACATTGTGATAAGCACAGAGCAGCATTTAAGTAATTAAGGAATTAAATAACAAATGCTTTCTTACTGTCTTGGTGCTAGAAACTTCACAATAAGTGTGAGAAGGTTGAACTGGGCAGATGAAAGAGAGTTTAGTGGAACAGCATACATTGCAATTTGCTTACGCAGTGCCAGAAAATACTTATTATAAAGTATGTGGTCATTGGGCTTGGGACAGGCACATGTGATATCTAACCAGAATTTCCTGGACGCTTGAGCCCTTTTTTTCTCCAATCTACAGAGATGGTCTAGAAACCAGAGCTATATTGTGCAGTCAGAGGACTGATAGTTTATAATGCATGACTTGGTTTCTTAGGATCAAAAGGTAGAGAAAAGTACCAGGAGAAAATAAGAAGATTACTAACTTTAAATAAGCAGTTAGGGAAAACAGGGGCAAATAACATTTCATTCTCACTGCATTAAGCTGTTCATTGTTTGTCCAGATGCTTTGTGTTGGCTCTTCCTTATTGACTACTGTCAAACTGTTCTCAAAGCACTTTTCTGCTACAATTTTTTTTTTTCTTTCAAGCTAAAATAGGGATATATGGTGTCTGTTCTCTGCTGAGCTGGACTGAGATCAGATGGACCGAGGTAAGTTACCAGGCACTAAAAGCAATAGCAGTGAAGCAGCTGGGTGAAAGGTGCTATCCACTTTTAGCTTTGAAAACATGTATTTGGACCTAATGTTTTTGGCACCAGGAATTCTCATATGAGCCTCCTAGGAAGCTCCCAAAGTCCAGGATGGTCAAATTCCATGCAGAAATGGAAGCAAGTTACAGAACAGTGGAGCAGCACTGCCCTTGAATATGTCTTGGACCATGCTGTTCCCCTTCAACAGGTTTTCAAAGTGGAAGGACAGAAAAAATTAAAAAAAAATTGTTCTTTTTCTTGTTACTATTTATAAAGTTTTTCCAAGCTGTTAGTATTGGTTTACTAAAATGTCTTTCATATCTATTTTCCCTCTGCATCCTGTATGTCAGGAGTTCTTGCCAACCGCTTTACATAATTCACAGGAAGACTCAAGGAAAAAAGCATCTGTGGGCATAGGGTTCCCTTTCATCAGTTTTGGGGCTTTCCCCATTTCTTGCCAAGATCCTGACTGTCTTATTTCATTAATGAGAACTTAAAGTATCACATTAGGGACAAAATTCTGACATTCCTGCTCTCCCAAAGACCACAGTGAAGTTAACAGGAAGAAGAAAATTATAGCCCTGAAAAAAAAAACAAACCCCACAAAACAGGCTTCTTCCACCATGCCCAGAGTATCTGATGGGAAGAAAGAGCAAAGCCTGTCTTAGCAAGGCTGGTGGAGGGGAAAAGATGGGGTCCAAGTGTAGTGAGCTGGACTAGGGAGGTTATAACACGGCACTTAACAGGCGAGCACCATGTAAAGGAATAACATGAAACAGATAAGAAGAAGGACGAGCCAGGGAGCATGCGCCTGCTGTTTTACACGAGGCAATAATCCAGCATTAGCCAGAGGATCCCCTGCAATGTGCTGCTACAGGCACTCTGCAGCGCGGGGGAGACACCCTACGCCCCACCGCACCCCTCCAGCCCCCACGGTCCCCCGCAGTCTGTAATGCAGCTGAGAGAGATACCCTGCAAACTAGCTTGCAAAAAGCACTGGACTGCTCTGTGCGTGGGCTGAGAGGTGACGGCACACAAGCACGCAGAGCTCAGCTGTGCCGCTCCGGACACTGCAGGAAGCCACCATCACATGCTGCAAGCACAGGAGTTGGCCACGGAAATCCCCATTGCTGAACAGACAGAACTGAGAAACTTAGTAACCCCATTGCTTCTGAACTTGTCAGCAGGGTTTATATAATGATGAGCCATCAGCTCTTTCACTTCAAGTACTGCCTCAATTTACGTGGCATAGTAGTAATCTGGCTTTGATGGAGAAAAATGTGAAGGAATGTGTTCCCTGGGGAGTAATGCAATATACAGACAATGTGAGTAAGAAGAAGGCTGTGCTGTTAAATGATACGCATTTCCATCCAGAACATTTTTATTACTCTTGGAACAAAATTAAAGTTTCCACTCTCATTTGCTGAAGGTTAATCCAGATTTCTGAGAGATTCGCACAGATACAGATATAATCTCTTTAATGAACTGCTCTGCCCATTCATTTTTTTAGCTTTTCTGTTTTCTCTGCATTGATGATACTACAGACATATGGAAAAGACTGAAAAAGAAAAAACATGTGGAATCAAAAAAACCTCAGACTAACAGATAAAAGTCCTAGGATTGTCAGTTATAAATTCAATACAGGACTGGCTAATGTTTATACACGAAGTATGAAATGCAAATGATAATTAAAAATTATATGACTGTATTACAGAAATATCTTAAATACCTATTTTTCAATCTCTTTTCAATCTCTTAATTAAGAAACATCTTTTGTCTTTTAAAATATTATCCTTTAGGACTTTAAAAAATGTAAATAAAATATTTATTACAATCCAATTTCCTAGTGTAGCAGCTGGTATTATGCAGCTTGTCTTGTTATTGTTTTGTCTGCAGCTCAGGAAATCCACTGTTCAGTCCTTTCAAAATTTCTAGGTGTATATCACCTTTTTTTCTTCTGAATTTGTTAATTTTTTCCATCATTCTTCTTTTGCACCTCGCTGATCTCATGCTTATTACCTTAAAACTGTCTCAGGCAACATCTCAACTGAATTATCACTGGTCAAAACAGTTCCCCTCCTTAAATGCTTATTAAGATTCCTGAGGCTCCAATATACCCGACTATTCTCTCTCAGACTTCCTGATTCTGAGACTGAAATATTTTGGTTCAGTGTCTTCAATAACTTTCTTAAACCCTCTTTATTTTCATCAGACATTTTATGTCTCATGACATACATTCCATTTCACTGACTTCATCTGATGGTCTTTCCAATTTCTGGAATATTATTACTTTGCCTCACCGAACGTTTTCAATGTTCCTGTTATCTGTTCTGGATTTGGTGTGCTCCTTTTGTGTTATAATACTGAGCAAGCAAGCAGCATTTATTTTCCCCCCATCAAACAGAGCTCAGGACTAAACCAGCAGGGTCACTCCAGAGTTTAGCACCTCTGCTGGTAAGTGTACATCAGCACAAGAGAAAGAGGGAAAATATTTCAGGAAAACTCTGACTAACTAAAAAAAATTAGATTCTGGACCTTTGACAAGTCACCTGTTTGCATGCTATTTGCACAAACTACCACAAGCAATCTGACAAAAACACAGCTAGTGCATTCTGAGTTTACTGCCCCAAATCCAGAAAATAATTAAGTAGCATATGAAATGCACTAGGGATATTATAGTTCCTACAACAATATTAGATCCCCACTTCTGATTAGCTTTTGCAACCCATAAGATCCCGTTAAATCTGTTGTTATTAAAGATGTAACTGAGACTAGAGTTTACCTAAGCATAGGGCTGGTCAGACAGCCAGACCACTGGGCATCTGTGGCTGAGTCTTTCCCACTGAAGTCGATAGTATCATTGCCACTAACTGCAGGAGACAGACAATCAGGTCCTGATAGCAGAGGAAGGTATTTTGCCTATCTGAAATTTATGTTCCATATTTGAGGTGCCTTACATTTTCACAGGGCCTGATATTTTCATTAAGAACAGGGTGTGTATGCCATTCAAATGCAGCTGTAGAAAAATCAGACATCTAGTCTAAGTTACTCATCTAAGTTCTTCCTGTAACCAATGCAGACAGAGAGACAGAGGTTCATTCCACCTGTCTTAGATAACTATCCTAGAATACAATAAATCTGGACCTGGTGTCTCCATTGACCTTGAAGAAAGCCCACATACCTATCTTTTAGATAGCTAAAAGAAATCATCCTGTCTAACCAGAAGTGTCTAACTTGAGCACTGCTGCTGCTGCTGTAAATCTAAGTGTAAAGAAACAGTTCAGACTTGGCTTCCTGTAAACCCAATGGAGAAAAAAATAGTCCCACTGCCTCAGTTGGGCACCTATATTAAATGACTTAAATGCAGCCTCGAAACTTCAGCTGGTACAGATGAGAATAGTGCTGATGTCTGTGCTGATTTCTGCCAGCTACAGGCTGGTCTGGAGGGTGAGCAGGGAAGATCATGTGGGGTCTATTCCTCACCAAACTCTCACAATCACTTCTGCTGTTGAACAGAGGGGCCTCTTGATGGTGTTAAAAGGCCCCTTTGCTATTTCCAGCTTATTTTTTCCCCACATATTTTCCCCCTCCCCCCCACTCCTGTATTGCTAGCTTCCACAGGAGGCAACACAGGACCGCTAATGTACTACAGTGACACTGTTCTGCATCACAAATATCCCCCTAAAATCCCTACTGGTCTCCATTCCTTCTCCACATGTTTTGCATCTCAACTTGTAGTTTCAGCTACTACAGAAAATATTCCAAGGCAGCACTGGCTTTAGAGGCTGCATCTGTTAAAATGGGCCATAGCATGCTCTATGGGCCTAGAGTCAACTGGCATGGCAGCTGTAAAATATGTTGTCGTCATCTGTACTGCTAAGGTCATGCAGCTAAACCCTCTCCAGCCCCACTGTCCCAACACCATAGATTCATGAAGGCTATTTACTGAGAACAGGATTTGGCCCATGCTGTCCCACAAGCTCTCGCATTGTTGGAGAGGTGCTGGTAAGCTCAGGTCAAACTGTGCCCTAGAGACTCCCAAACAAGCAGTAGGAATGAGCACCTTTTGCAGAGGTTTAGCCAGGAGCCTGATTTAGTATACTAGTATAGATATAGCCAGCACACCTAGTAATGCCAGTAATGCGCACTAACCCGACTTCTGCTGCTCGACGTACCCCTGAATCCGTTGCGTAAATCCATAAGCATCATGTCAGTGTGAACAAGAATACCAGCTGGCTCTAACACTTTAAACCCAATGTTTAATACTCATACTAAAGACGGATAGTCATCCTTTTATTCCAAATTATCACGAAGATGTAGTCCAATAAGTTCCTTGCCTTGATACATGTATTTTTTCTTCAGTGTGCCATTTTACAAAGATGGATGATCAAAACATTTCATCCAGAATTTTAACATTAGAGGTACCTAATGCCTAGGTGGATCAGCTCTTTTTAGAAAATACAGAAAAGCAGAGAGAGGGATGCTTTACTCAACAGGAAGGCAAAATGGTCCTAGCATCCTTGCATTGTAAAAAAAAACGTGGACAAAATGTGTTTATTGTGAAACTTTCCATAAATTTGAAATAAATGTCAGGTTGTATTATGACCAACAATTTCTGTTCCTATTGCATCATAATTTCCCTGTCCTAACTTGACAGACTACATTAAAAATCCAACCTATTTGTCAACATTACCAATTTTGTCTCATCCGTTCTCTTTTTCCCACTTGGATTTCTTTTCTTTCTGGAATCTGATCAACCTCTGACTCAGAAGTTTCCCCAGATTTTCAAATAATTGACCTTAGGGTTTAATCAGGAGTGAAAGCAGAAACAGGTGGGAAGAATATTTGTCATTTTGTTTACAAGTACATATTTCCAGAAACCTCGCTTGAACTCAGTGGAAACAGTTTTAATTTTCCTCCTATAAAGGATGGATTAAGTGAGGTTGCCGGAACATGGTCCACTTCAAGTATTCGACTGCATGCTCTTGCAGCCTTTTAGAAGTCTGTTAAGGCTATGACGGCAACATGACTTTGTGTTACAGTTTTTGCATTTGAATCTACCTCATGAACATAAACAGCTGGAGTCACAGTTGGGTCATCCTCAAACAGTGCTTCGTACCATGTAATGGTATCAGGGTCTGGAAAAGGTCACCCTGCTTGCCAGATGATAGCAAGAATGGCTGATATGAAAACAACAGTAATTCAGATAATAGTGCCCCATTCAAAACTCAGTGTATGCAGAGTTTTTTCATAGGCTTTGGTATAAAAATAGGAAAGAAAACAATGTAAGAATTTGTATCACCTTAAAAGGAAAACTCCTACAGTCCTAGCTAGGTGTTTTGTCTTTACTGTTTCCACCATAAACACATTGTAGAGAATGATTCTCATTGCCTTCAGTAGGGTAAGCAAGTTTTCAAAGTTTAAAGTAATGGATGATTAGGACTTACTGGAAATGTGATTACAGCTGAATCTGAACAAAAAAAAGTGCATTGTGCTTAGAAAATACATAGGGCCTATCAAAAGAGTCAAGGATAAGCTTTGGGTAGTCAGGAGACTTTTAGATGCTTGTGTCAAGACTGAGCTTCTGAAGTTATCTAGCTGTTCTTCATGCATCTACTTAAAACACAAAAATACACAAGATTTAAGGAAATAAAGAAAAAAATAATATTAATTCACTGCAATATCCCCATAAATGGTTATTTAAAATAGTCTAAAGTATTTTCTTGTATTGGTATATTTTGCTATGTTATGTCTCTTCTACAAAGTCATTCTCCTAGGGCTATTTACAGAATATCAGATTAAAATGTCATAAAAATAACTGAAATATGTTCCAAACAGTGGTAGAGATGCCAAAGCAGCACAGAGTTCTTCCAACACTCTTGTATTATGATTACTTAAATATCACTGGCTAGTCGCTAGTGTTGTGAGTCATTCCTAGTGTAGGTCAGTGGGATTATTTGTTGAATAAGGCATCATAAAGTACCCAAAGAGTGTTTTGAGCTAACAACAAAAATGAGCTGAAAACATCAGTAGTCTCAAATTAGAGAAAATGAAAAAAAAAAATAAAAAAACCACCTTCTATAGTGTTGCACATATCTTTTATTCCTAGCTATAATAAAAGCCTTTACCCTTACAGACCAAAATATTTGGCTTTATAGGCATTTTCCATTTGCCCAAAGAACTGCCAGAGGAATAGGTAATGAAGACATAATTTATCACTTCATTAGACCAACTGGGATCAAAGATTCCCTTTGTGGTTTTCTGAGACGTGAAAAAGAAATAACTATGAAAACTAACTCAACTTTTCATTATTTTTACAGTTGGTTTTTCTTGTTTTCATTTCTCAAATATGCGCAACTACGCAGGTGATGAAAATAAAATAACCTTGGTACTTTCATATTCAGAAAAAAGATCAGTATTTTCCTGTTTTCAAAGTAATTGAAAAGGTAGAGGAATATACTGAACATGAGTCTTTTATGTTTTTGTTGTCGTTGCTGCTGATGTTGCTGTCCCTGTTATTGATTGCTAGCCAGTCAGCAAGGTGGGTCTATGTCATTTTCTTGAAATGAGACCTCAGGACTATCAGAAGGACTTTTAAATTCAGAAGATAGATTTTTTTTTGGAACGTAAAAATGAACTTTTCCTGAAAAAAAATCAGAAGAGAAAGAATAGAACTAGAAGAACATAAATCTGTTCTGTTTCTCCATCCATTCTTTCCTTGCAGGGCAAGTCTTTTCTTCCAGACCTCAGTACAGCAACTCAGGGACCACCAGGGTTACAATAAACTCTACAAAGTCCCTTTGAGTCCTTAGGAAAAGTCTAAGGAAAAGCCTAAGGATCTTCTGATCCCTCTTTGTGTGCCTGCTTCCAAAACTGTTGTAATTTAATCATATTTGTTTGAATTTTTTCTGTCCTTATATACAATTTCTTACTAATTTTTCTGTGTCCTCTTTCCGTTTTGTCACCTTTAATTCAAGTTATGAAATACCCAAGAAAGAAACATTGAAATAGCTGCACAACAGCCTAGAGTCCCTTTTTTCTGGACACCTCATACAGCTAATAGTCCAGTCCGCTGTGCAAGGGAACTCTGTACTAAGACGGTTATCCACATGTAACCTATGTGGTAGGAGAAAGTAGATGGAAGGACAGAGGTGATAAAGGAAAAATGAAATTAATGCTTCCCAGTTCATAAGTGCCTAATATTATATTTAGGCAAAATAACCCTACAGAAGCCTACATCTCTTGTATGAAATGCTGAAAGCTAGGATCACACTTGCTGCAGAAGAACTGAAACTTAGTTTGTTCCTTAATTTCTCCTTTTTACCCCTGCACTGGGCAGAAGAGTACTGAGCACCAAAGAGGAGCTGGGACAGGGTGTGCAGCAGTGCCTCTGCACCTCAGCAAGAAAAATGAGCACAACTGCTCAGATAATGTTGTCTGAAAGGCTTCTCCCCCTCTTCACTGGTTGCCTAATTGCTTCCTCTCCCCTGAAGCACTAAGGAATGAGAATGAATGGAAGACATTTATGAATCTACCAGCTTATCTTGGAATAAGATAAAGTAAAATTACTTCTTTTGGAAATATAAATTGCAAGCATGTAAGACTGCTGTGTATGTAATTGCTGGCGTACCTGTCGTGGCAGGGAGAAGTTCATGGGATAATGCGTATTCTGTTTGGGTGAAGGACTTGCCCAGGATTCTGTCTAAAGCTCATGAAAGTGCTGAAATGCTCTCTTTTGAAAATTACATTTAAAACTTGATTTTTATAATGAAGAAAAAATAATTCAGTGCACCTTGAACAGTAGAAACACTACTGTTGTCTCCTTAACTCACTGGAAAATACTCACCAAAGAGCACGTAGAGCTTTACATAAAGACTTTGTTATTTTATCTTGTCTATGCTTAGACCTGCTCTAGACACAGTCAACAAGGTACTTTCCCTCCACATTGCCCATTGGAATGAATAATTTATGCTCACAGTCTCACAGTATAAATTATCCGAATATTTCTCAGTATTTGCCCTTTTTTTTAACCTCCTCACCACTAATGCATGCACCATCTCTTACCTTTTGGAAATCAAAAGAGATTTTGTTCATAGGTACAGATAGAAACTCATAGGATACAAGTGGTTCTCCTGCTCTGCTGTTGGATACATTCATTCTCTATGCACATTTTGGCTTGGAGAGTTGAACTCTTATTCAGGCTTTAGTTACGGTATTGAACTTTCAGTTTTCTACCTTTTTGGAGTAGGTTTACCTTATATCAGCAACTAAACATTAATTGCATTAGATAACTAGAGACGAAGTCTGGATGGTGTGATTGGGTGTAATTGGGTGTATAAAGCCATAGTTCAAGACCTTACTCTGCCTGATTGGGCAAGCCCATTTTACCACATACCTGCAGAATACTATAATGCCCTCCACCCCACAACCACAGCCAATTTTAGGATAATTCTCTTTCTGATTCATCTTGCTTTTACTAGAAATGCCATCCAGTTGAAATACATGGCACTATATTCCTTTTTTCAGATACAAATCCACTTCCCAGGAGACTTTTTTAGCAACTTTACCAATGAAATACTTGTAGTAATAATAAAGATAAAGATAAAGATAAGATAAAGATAAAGATAAAGATAAAGATAAAGATAAAGATAAAGATAAAGATAAAGTAACCCCACACACACGGTTAAGACAGTTTAGGAGCTTTTCAGTTGCCTTTAATGGTAAGAAAGTGAAGGTTTATTTTTAACTGAAGCTTTTACTGAAGCAGCAATTCTTTTTATTTTCAACTAACATGGGAGTGTCTGGAATGTTACTTTTTGTTTTTTAAATAAGTCATCATTTTCACCATCAGCACTCAGATAGGAATCACACTGATCACAACACTCGTGGTTGAAAGGTCCCAGCATTTTTGTGGTTTCTTGAATAAATACCAGTAATTCAATTTTGGTGTTCTCAAATTTGTGGAATGTGATATTCGGAAGGGTATAAGAACTGAAAATCATTCTACTCTAGGAAACAAATGCTTTCAATCCTATCACACTGGATGGAAGAAGGGCTTTTTGGTTTGCTTTGCTTTTTCCCATAGGGGGACAAGAACAAATACAGTCTCTGCAACACTTAATAGCAATTGATAAAAATTAACTCACTGATTAAAAGACTTTGTTTCTTTCAGATATGCTGATCATACTTAGCTCATCAATGCTCTGTGTTTCTGTCCAAGGGTAGCATTCAGTCATGATATTGTAAAACGTTTTCTGTGAGTGATTCAAATGAAACAGCCTTACAAAGCTCCTAATTTTATTTATTTTTTCAGGGAGGGGACGTGGTGGTTTCCAGACTCACAGTCTTGATTATCTGTTTCTGCTGTGTTGCCAGTTCGTACTCAACAATCCAGTCCCAGGAACTAAGCCAATACTACAGCATTTATTTTCTCTGTGAAGTCTCTGAAGACAAAGAAAAGGTCTTTTCAAAATGTTGGGAAAAAAAATAAAAACTAAAAAAAAAGGAAAAAAGGGCCACAGTTAGCTAGAATTGTCCTTACAGTTCATGCTGTGAGGCATTCTGTATTTTCTGTTACTCAGCTGGCATCACAAGAACTCACCTCTGCTGCTCTACCTATTGCCAAATGGGACACGTTCACGAGGAAGCCACATTTGAAGAAAACAACATGTGGGAACACTACATACAGTAACTGCGCTGGTCAGAGTCAGAGTTTCTTCCCTTGGATGATAATTGTCATGTAAGTGCCAGGAATGCCCGTAGCTGAAAAACTGTCATATTGCCACAAAACAGCGTGACTAACATTCTCTTTTGTACTGTTTTAAGGATCCAGGGCCCTTGAGACACTATAAACACTGAAAACTACTATTTCTGAAATAGTGTCCATAGTATTAAATTCTTTTAATTACATGTCAGTATTAGAAGTATTGCTTATGAAGTTTTATTTTGGCCTAAACTGCCTAAAACTGACGGTCCAAAGGAAAATGAGAGAAGACTGGAAGGATCTGCTATGGTCATCGAGTTTGGTCCCTTGGTACGACTGGTTACTCGCCATGCAGTCACCTCCATAAGTGTCTCTAGCTACATTTAAAGAATTATCACTCTTTGCAGCCACTCCTACACCTCCAGAGCATTCATTCTTGTAACTATTCACATGGCATATTTTCATGCCTTGTTTTTGCAACTTTTTTCTGGTGCCAAGAAACAAAGCGCTGAACCAAGGGAAGAAGCAGAGGAGAATTAACGGAGGAGACAGACTCACACACACACACAAAAGCAAATAAAAGAAAGAAATGGGGAAAGGACAGAAGGAGAAAAGAAAACAAACAGTAGAGAGATAACAGGGAGACCATTCTTTCTCACTGAATGAGACCAAGAGCTGCAGGAAATAATTTAATAAATAGTAGCAGTTAAATGCTCAGCGGGGTTTGCACCACTGACATGTGTTGTCCTGCACAATGTCCAAATCCCTTTGGAGCCTAGAGATGGTGTGAGAAATCCAGGTGGGTGACACCTACCCTCCCACCCACCAGCCCTCATTGACGTGGCACTGGGCACCCTCTCCCGACCGGTGAGATGATCTGGATTAGAGAGTCGATCAGGACACTAGACCCGTCAGTACGGTGGTACCAAGAGTCAAGCTCTCATCTGTTCAGCCACAAACAAGCAGCCAGCACCCTCCTTCCCCTCCCTGTCCCCACAGGAAGATCAAGGGTGAAATAACTGCTAAGAGAAGATTACAGAGCTTTTAAATTGCATCTAACACCATTTCTTTCATCTCTAGCTACAACTTTGCAGTGTAAATATCATGCTGTGAAGACTTAAACAGACAAAAAAGTTGACCTGACTTTTTTTTTTTTTTTTTTTTGCAAAAGATGTTAATTCCTTGCAAGAGGAGGGGTCCCCTACACAGCAACCCAAGTCAATAGTTTTCTATTTCAGTACAAGAGCTGACGATAAAATAAGTAGCTGCCTATATGCATTCCAGCTAGGGGCTCCTGGCAAATAAGCAAGTTAAAGGAAAACAAACTCAGAAAGCAATAAGGACAGTTATTAAAAAAACCTGAACATTCAACTGGTGTGTAGATTTTTATATAGAAATAATTCAAACCAAAATGAAACAAAAGGCTGTCTTTGTGTGTGGTAGAGCTGAAATATTTGTGGCAGGACTTGTCTGCAGGAAACAAAGAGAAGTAACCACCTAGCTGCATGGATTGCTGTAATTATGATCTTAAGCAGAATTTATATGCAATAATTCCATCCCAGGTTTTTAGAGGAAAAATACTAATCTGGCAGAAGGTAAATTGGCAGTTGGTTAATCAGTAATAGTGAGAGGTGTGAGGAGACACAATTACGGGTGGAGAAAGACAAGATGGGAGAAGTCAAGGGTTAGGAAGGGGTTTTGTAGTTTTTGATTGTTAAACAAATTGGATTACAGAAAAACGGGATGACTGCATGGATGGATGCTATCTGGAACTAATTTATTGATTACTGGGGCAAACACCAGAGGGGGGAAAAAAAAGATATTTTTATAAATTCATCTCAGAATCATTTCTGGAACCACTATATGTTTCATTTTAGTTACTGTCTTCCTTCTCACTTTTGTAACTGGTTCTTCTTCCTCATCTTTCATAATAGACAATGAGAACCAGGATAAGGAAGCGTGACTGAAGTAAAACCTTTACCTAAGAGTGGGCCTGGTATGTACCTAAACACTTTTATGTGATTACTGAATTAAGGAAAAGATTAGATTACAGGCACGTGGGCAGGGAGAAAGGTAGGAGTGTCCATTAATACATGGAAATCATGGTGGAGGGGATACTCCTGTTTTCAAATACAAACTTCAAAGTTAGCACACACATTCAAATTACAGTCATTAGCACACTTGTTCATAAACAGAACAGATGTCAAGGTCCTCCCAGCCCCTTCAGTCCCCCAGACTAACAAACAAAATTTGCAGAATTTCACAGCTATTACACAGGTTCAGGATCCTCCCAATCCCCTGAAGCCCTCAAACAAACAAACAAAATTTGCAGAATTTCACACACAGATTACACAAAATTACAAGTTCTTCTTTCCTCCAAAAGCCGCTTTATTTGCATGAGGCAGCTGCACTGGGCACGAGGTCTGTGCACGCCACCACAGCGAAGTATCAACCTGGGTTTTCAGTTGCTTTGCACCACTGTAAGAACAGTGTGAGGGAGAACAGCTGGTAGTACACAGCATCTGGAACGAAGCCTGCGCCTCCTTCTGTGGCCAGTTTCACAGCGGCACTCTGGTAGAAAATAATGTGCTAGAGGTAGCCACTGCTGTTATTATTGTAGTAGAAGCAGTAAGCGTGATGTGGTTTATTTTTGCTCTGTTTAAATTTCAAGATTCAGAACTACATGGTTCTGATGAATAAACGGTGTCTGTGCTATCGTAGCCTTTACACAGGGGCTTCTTTTCTGCTTTTGTTTGGAGAAAAAAACCTCTGAAAGCAATACTCCTCTGGCAGCCCAGTTATGCATGTGTGTACGTGTGCGAGTGTGCATGGAACAAAAGGGTGGAGAGGAGCTCTGGGCTGTAGTTACTACTTGGAGTATATCTGGTTTGTACTTACTAACCTTCTGCTGCTTCCAAGAACAGCTCAGTAAATCATGCCTCTTCCACTGAAACTGCATATACACCACTGTACGTTTTCAGCAGGGATCCAGATGTGAGCAATTAGGCCACGCTGTGCTATTATGCTGCCTCCCATATATGAGACATGGTTAAATAAGAATAAACCAGCTCCTTCTTAAAAATGTGCTCAGTCCTTCCCAGACAGGCAGTGGTTAGCCCTTGCTGGCAGCTCCAGCGAGCATTTTCTGAACTCATGGTCTAAATACATGCCTAGACGCATATCCTGACTGCGTGTTGGGACAAGGTCCTATCGCCCACCAGCCCTCGCTTCCCTCTTGCTCTGCCGATGTGAAGAGCTCTGGCTCCAAGGCTGGCAGGCAGCTGCGTCGTGCAGCACCCCCTTCCTGCTCCCACTCCCCAGCCACCCGGTTTGGACAACCAGGAAAAAGGAGCACTCTGAAGCATAACGTACCCTAGAGGACAGAGGCAGCTATTTGGACTGAACCCACCAAGAAGCGCATCCAGGATTGCTCTCAGTCCCTCTTGGACGTGAGGTTTGCCAGGCACCTCGGAGGAAGCCGTCATTACCACTTGCTGTCCATACTGTGACAAAATCCCAGCAAAAAAAGCACAGCTAGGGAAAGCCGGTCTGCTAGAGAGAAAGGTTTAGGCCTTCAGTAATGTCTAAATAAATGGCAACAAGCCACTCGGGTTGAGTTTTTTTTCCTCGAGAGATTCCAGACTGCTCTGAGTCCAGTAAGCAAAAACTTCCACTGCAGAAGGCAGACATATTTTTCTTTTATCTTGAGAAATTGTAGATGTTATTCTATGTTCTGTGGTGGAGAAAAAGTTTCTTGAAGCAACTGGAAGGTCCCCATCAGTGAGATACTGAGAGAAAGGCTCTAAGAAAGCAATCCGATTGCTCTTTGAAAAGACACTAAAGTCAGATAGGCATTACAGAGACACATTACAGACAGACTTTAAGACATTAAAAATAATATTGCAGCCCACTTCCAAAACTGTAACACTGGATTAGCTACTAGTTGCTCACTATGATACCTAAAATGTTGTTCTAGTATCGAAGTATTTGACAAGTCCACTGGACCGGGCTGAGCTGACGCTAGTAGATGGCTATGGTGAAGGTAATCAAGTCATCCCCTAGATTTATTTTTGCAGCATGTAGGCACACATTGAACTATGAAAGGGGCAAAGCTGGCTATGATAAAAGAGGATAAAGGGAGAGAGAGAAAGAACTATTTACAAGGAAGTTTGACACTCTCCAACTCTCTTCAAGCTGAGTAAAAAAAACCCTTGGAAACCACTGAGAAGAAGGGAGCAGTCACAGGCTGGGTGGTGCAGCTCATGACTGCTGAGTATTTGTGGGATGCGGGGAGAACAGCAATCATTTAAATGTAGTAAATACATTTGGAAAAGCTACATTTATTTACTAAAAAATATCATATATACAAAGGGTATATATTGCTTATCCAAAAAACAAACAAACAAAAATTTGGTCCTTTACTTCTCAATGTGTTTACATCACTTCTGTACAAAGTCTGACACACATTAACATCCTAAACATTTCTGGAGATCAGACATCTTATACCATAATCATACTTTTTTGCTAGATCTTCAAACAATTGGCTGCAGCAATGCATTTCACTGTCTGGCTTGTGAAGGTTTTGGGCACCCTTGGCAGCTACAGAACAGAGGTTTGTCTCTGCCTGCTGGCTAATCCACCACCTTTCCTGAAAAAGCCCTTTCCTTTTGGTGCAGATCCCTGGTCGACCCAGCTGAGCAGCAATGTTGAGTGCAGCAGGGAGAACTCTCTGCATTTCAGTTTCCCCACAGGAATGTCTGGGGCTGCTCCTCAGGAAACATCCTGCTCTAACCCTGCAGGCAGCTGAGGAAGCAGGGAATGTGCTCCTGAGGCCAGCACACCATCAAGAAATGTTCATCTGCAGGTCTGGGTGTATTTGTTTACTACTTTGATCAAAGGCAACAGCAGAGCCTTCTCAGTAATGGTGGATTTCATTTACAGCACCCTTTCCCTCTCTAGACTCCTCTCAGCCTGTCTCAGCATGCCACCCCACCAGGCCACTTAGCACCTCCAGCAACATTTTTTCTTCTTGTGCTCTTTCTCATGTTTTCTTCTTTTTGTTTTGTGCCTTCTCTTCCAGATAAAGATGAGACTGTTATCCAGGGGAGGCATAAGCAAATAACATCTATTTAATTTCCTTTTCTTGAGAAAGTGCAGGTTACTGATGCTGGGCTTAGAAGGAAAGAAATGTAGGCAGCTTCTCACTTTGGCTACCATGAACAGTGTTCGCATGTCTGTAGACAGCAGTAAGACGTGACTTTTCAAACCTCCCCATGCTAAGATCATGGACAAAGGCAGTATGAGCATATATTTTCTCCAACTATTTCAGTGGACTTTGAATCAGACAGATGGACCTATAACATAAGACAGCGAGGGATGTCTATCCCTACCCGTTCTGATCTTTGAACTTTCCCAACATCATCAGGTGACCAGTAAAGAGATCTCTCCTTCTGCACAACAGACTGCTGCACAACACACCTTTCCAAAAGCCCTGTTCTTCAGCAGCTACTCCTTTTGTCATTGGGTCTCTAATTTCGGTTAACTTCCCAGCTACCCAGAGTTTTACCTTGCAGTAGTCCCTGAGAGGGGTTCACCAGTTTTCATCAAATTCACTCACTTCCACTCAGCCAGTCCTTCCCCCCAACCAGATACTCTTTTTGAGACAGAGGAATATTTGAACCCAAACTTCAGGAGCAAGCCCTGCCAAAAATCCTTCTTAAGATAAACATGACTGCCCCTCAGCTTCTGCTAACAGCTGTTACAAGAGAACAGAGCTGCTCATGCAGGGTGAGAGGACAAGCTTGTGTTTCGACTTTTCTGGCAGTACGATGAAAATAGGGGTTTGATATGTTGTGGAGGATTTGTAAAACTGAATGTTTAATTACAGAGTCTTTTTTTTTTTTTTTTTTTTAATTTTATTTCATCTGGAAACTAATGAATAAAGTGGTAGTTTACAAGCTCTCCAAAGCTGAATGCATGGAACATTTCAAAGAAAGAGTATATAAAAAAGCATCATATTTATCTCATGAAGTTATAACATGGGCAGTAATTTATCAGAAACCTTCCTCTGTCATTTCATGCACAATTCTTTCCAGTCCCTGCTATGTGGTATATTAACGATCCCTTTCTATCCAAAGCAGCGGTAAGACATGTTTCAAAACAGTGCACTTTTGTAAGACTTTGTGTGAGCTTTCCATTCTGCAGGTCTTACTAGAATAGGATGATGAATACAGTCTAGCTTTGAATGTTGCAAGCAGTCAACAACGTTTCTGTGGCATATGGTGACTACAGAGCCTACTATAAAATACATGGAAGGCTGTTGATATGAGAAGGTACAGTGCTGGTAAAACTGGACAGCTGTAGCCCTGTAGAATTCTTCTACAAAGCCACAGAAGGGAAAAAAACACACTTCAAATCCACTTAAGAGCTTTCTGACACTGGCTTGAGAGCCCTACCTGCAAGAGTAAAGTGTATAGCTTAGATACCAATAGTTTTAATTTTTGACCTGACTCCTAGACTGCCAACCTGGACACCAGGCAGCTGGGGAGGATGCCGGGGATGCGGCGATGGGGAGGACCGCCACAGCTCCCTGCCCAGTGCCCCGCAGAACCAGCACGTGGTGACCACTTCCCGGTGCTCATGGTCCAGCAGCCTCTGAGCTAGAGACAGACTGCTCCTGGCCACCAGCCCCCCAGCCGCCTGTGCTCCCCCACATTCATTGAAATAGATGCTGCGACAGGCTGGGAAACCTTGGCATTCCTTGGGACACCACAGTTGTGTGGCCCTGGGTTTTAAGCAAGCGTTCTCTCCTCTTTTGATCAACATCCATGTTCTCTCTTCCCCCTCTCCATTTCATTTCGAGATATGATTTTGTTTAACCCTGAAATGCACAGGGAATAATCTAGGTTAAAAAACAAGAAACAAAAAAGGACCCCCTCCCCACTCCATCTTCAGACACTTCTGCAGCAGCAAACCTGAGTGTGGCTTTTCCGTTCAAAGCCACAAACTGGCCTGAGTTTGCTAAAACCTGGGCTAGCACACATGAAACCTTCAGCATGCCTGTGAACTGCCCTGCGGCTTGAGAAATTCAGAGCTGGTCTGCCTATTTTCCCCCAGGAGTCCCCCAAATTTGCTGCCAGCACCACCGGTGCCTTTGCGAGCCCCAACACCGCCCCTTCGTGGCTGGAGCTGTCCTGCGCGGGGCTGGGCCGGTGGCTCTGCGAGCTGCTGCCTCACACACTAAAACTGGAAAGCACCCATGTGTCTATGGAAAGGGGTGGGCTCCCCCTGCCATCCCGCCCTCTCCCCCTAAATTCCGGTCGAGCAGGAGATCAGACTAAATGGGCTGTGTGTCCCCCTCCAAAAGAGACTTTGCCTACTCCACCCTGCATCCATGCCTTAGTCCTGAGCGGGCAGGAGCTCCACGTGGTCACACAACTCTTTTATGACATTTTATCAACTTTCATTTTGTTCTCTGAAAACCAAAGGTCTGCTTAAGTGTGCGACTGCTTTCTCTCCCAGGCAATATGGTACAGCAGACTCAGTGCACATGTGTGCAGGGCAGGGGAAGAGGCAACGATGGAGCAGGGCAAAAGTGCCTGTAGCACGCCTTTGCATCTCCTCACATTCCTGGTAGGACCACACCATAAGTTAGAGCACTTGCACAGTTGCTATATTCTGCTTTTTGCAGCAGCCAAGAATATTCAGCACACAGCCCCCTCCCAGCCTGAGCATGACCGTCACCCAGTCCCTACCCAAAGGCTGCTGGAGATGTGGACAAGAGCCATTTTCCCCACGCATCCCTGCCCAGGATCCTGCTCTCCCTTCATCGATCGAAGCATGAATCACCAAGGGCCACCACCAGCCACACAGTCCCTTCAGTCTGCTGGGGTGGTAGAAAGAGCGCTCAATCACTTGTTCGGGATTTCGTTTCTCCATTGAAACTTGAAACACTTTAGCATGAACAGTGTAACCAGATGTGGGCAGGCTCTGAGATCCTTGCATATCCCAGTACATCCCTTTTTAATGTAATGACAGGATTAATACCTGAGCAAACATGTAAGGCATTGGTCTCGCTCACCTAGGTGGGAATATCCCTTGCTCCTTGGTGCCAAAGTGAGGATGTGTTTCATGACTTCTCTGCTCTCTGCAGCAGGCTTTTTGTTATCACATTTACTCTTTTCCAAGCCTTCTACCTTTTTTTCCTCCAAGAAGCTGATGGCTCCTTTATCAGAACCAGTCAGTGCAAACTGCTGGATGACACAAACCAGACGGCCTGCATCCGCTGCAGACTGGGACAAAAGATGGAAGCAAAAGATAATAACGAAGCACAGCTGGCTGATAAGCATGTTTAAATTTTGCAGAGATTAGCTGTGAGAACAGGAAGGAGCTCTTTCTCTCCCTTCTGTTTGTTTAGCTTTCTTTAATTGTTTATTTTTAGGATTAAAAACATGCCCATTCAGACTTACCAAGCAAGTTAAAGCAAGGCACAGGGAGAAATTTGTCTCATTAGAAATGTGAAAGCCCCATCGCAGCCAAAAAGTAAACAGGACTTTCCATTTCCCAGAGCCACGTAAGCTGGCGAAGGGCTGCTCGGCTCTTGGCCGTCCTCGCTGGCGCTGGCCGGGAGCTGGGGCCGGTGCGGAGCAGCGAGGAGCAGCGAGCTCAGCCCGTGGGTCCGCCTGGCTCCCCTGGCTCCGCGACAGGGAGAGGGAGGGAAGGGGACTGCACAAGCGCCACCTCACTTACGGATGGGATACAGCAGCACCGGCAAATTTCATAACTCCTCTCGCACAGCAAAATGCTCCCGTTGTTTATCTGGGCCATTGCAGCGTGCGCTGTAAGTACGGGTTATTCAGCAGCGAGCCTCTCCTGAAGTCCGCGAGTGAGTGTCTGTGCCTGGTTTCCACAGATGTAAAAACAAGCTCTGGAAAAGAAGTGTTTTTGTAAGGGGAACAAGCAAACAAAACACGTTTGAAGGAAGCGTTGCAGTCTGAGGGACTGATGCTGCTGCCGCAGGATGACATGGAAGTTTTCCTGATGTGCTGCAAAGTGGGGAGACCCAGGCTGCCACCAGCAGCTAAAATGCCATTGCAAATGGGGTCTTTCACTGCCCTTCTTCCTCTGTGTGCCCTGTGCTGAAGGCCAGTCCCTAAAATTGAACCAGCCTCTGATCAGGTCCCACACCTGCAAACCTGCAGCCCCTTCTGCGGATCCCTGCTGGTGCGAAAGCTGAGAGTTCAGATCATCTGTATACAACATCTCACATCTCCCTCCTTTCTGACTGACAGCGCACGCAGGAGGTCCTGCGTAACACGCTTGTACAGAGATTAAAGCAGAAACTCTAGCTGAGCTCCGTGTTCGCACCTGGTAATGGTATGAATGAAGAAAGAGGCAGCAGGGTCAGCTGTACTCTGAGTGCCTTATGCTACCCTGGAGACGCAAAGCTATGGTGGAGGTGGGCTTCCTCTGGCTTTGCACCCTTATGGCCCTGCCAGGCAGGCAGAGGCATGCATTGAATGTCATCTCCCTTCGCTGGCACCGCTAGAGCTCGGACACTCGTAACGCTTTGTGTTATAAGACTTTGGTTCAGGCCTTCAGGACTATTCCTTCACTGGTCACGAGGGGCTTAGACAACACCTGACCAGGAGGGTAAATCTATGATGCTACCCTCCTACTTTACCTTTAAAATAGTACCAGCATGAAATGGAGAACTAAACAGAGCTGTTGAAGTCAGATATTCTCTCTCACCAGTCATCTTCAGTGGGGAGAGGAGGGGAGAAAAGTTTTGTTCTGTTTATCAGAATATATTAAAAGACTATTACACTAATACGTGGACAAAGAAAGTACAACTGATGAAACAATGTGCTTCTTGTGTTTTAAACGATGTGGTTTGTTCACATGAGCCATCCTTTTGGATGGCTACACAAACTTGTTTGCAAGGCTCACAGTGCAAATGTACAGAACCCAGCTGTACTCATAAAGCTTGTTAGTTATGTTGAAGCCTGGCAATCCGCATGACTCAGCTGAACACCAGCCTGCTGCTTCCTCTATTGTTCCCCCTGTTCTTGCCACTGCAAGAATTTTAGTTTCACGTACATTTATAAAAAATATCATTTTTTTTCTAAAAAAAAATATCTCTAGAAGTTGCGTAATATCTCTGAAAAGCCTGTACTTGGCTCCAGAAGCCTCTTCAGCGCAATGATGTGAACTTTTGTTAATCCTACCAGCACTGCAGCCTCCAGAGGGCTGTGCTGCTCGGGCTCCACTGGCCACGTTGCCGGGCAGGAAGGCACTGGGTGGCCGGGGGCCGGGGAGGGCAGCCAGCTAATGCCAGCACACTGCCCAGCTGTGCACAACTGCCTGGACCCTGCGAGCGCTGCAGAAATGCTCGTCAGAGAACACTGTTTCTCTGACTTAGATTGCAGGAGAGTGATGAGAATGATGATTTATTTCAAAAGGTATAGCAGATGAGGGCACCTGTTAAGACCGAAGCCTCCTAGGTAACTATAATCAGCAGTAAAACACAATGTTTCCCCTGAAAAGCTTCCTATCTAATTATACATATTACTCCAAAATTATTACAACGCATTTGTCACTGTCTGGGTTCATTTATATAAATGACATGTATTTTAATAAGTACCTTAAGTACATATCAAAGATTCAAAATGACACTAGGAATTGCAGGTGCTTTGTGGATGTCTATTTTCTGTAAGTTCATGTTTTCATGATAGCTTATGTAAGATGGAGATATGAATATACCATATAAGTCATTTGAAGGCTTGCATACTCCTGGCACTGTTTTCAGATTTCTACATTTTAAAAATGTAAAACAAGCTGGATCAAATTCACACACTAGTGGTACTTGTGTGCTTCGCTGCAGTTGCTGTCTCAGAACCCAGAACATATCAATTCTCTTGTACGAATTGATCTTTTTATTTTCTAGGAGGGAGGACAGAAGGAGCAGATTTGAGGTGCCAAAAGGTGAAGGACAGGTACTGATGTAGGAAAGCAAAGCTTCAACCAAGAAAAGTACCAGCGGGTCCATGTGGCTGCTGTGAGACCTGGTTTATTACCTTTGTACAACATGTGCTTCCACATAGGAGTAACAGGAATAGGAGCACTGATAATCCACAGCCCAGCATGTTGTAAATAAATAATTGTGTTGGCAAGATAATGAGGTACAATACCTAATAACTGCAATTTTTTTCACTGTTTTAAATAGGTCACATCTTTCCTCTCTAACTCTGAATCAAATTTTCCCCTGTGCTGAGGGCCAAGCATGTGACTCTTTGTAGCTGTAAAAAAGAAAGCAGCAGCAGACCCTTGGGGTATAGAGATATTACAGCAGCCACACAACACATTTCTGCATTCAGAAAAGCTTTAGTGTTGCGTCAGGCAACAGCTACTAAGCAGAGACATATGATTTTTTTTTTTTTCATGTTGTCAGAAGAAAATGTGGAACTGATAAGAAACACCTGTGGAAATGGAAAGCATTCTCAGAAACCAGGGTTTGTTTAGGTGATGAAGAGATAAAATCTAACGGCATGTGTTGCAAGGCAAGATAATCTTGAACAGAATGTCTGTTTAAAAAAAAAAAAGGAAGAAGAAGCAGTAGTATGTTTCAGGTAATCGGCTTTCTGTGCAAAGAAAGGTCCTAGAGGATCATAAGGCAACATTGGTGCAGTATGTAAAACTGCATGAGCTGCATGGATGTTGTTCATTCATTTTTCTTCATGGAAACATGATTTCATTTACATTTTATTTGCATCTTGTAAATATTTTCTTAGAACCCCAGCAGGACACTGGAAAGCATAAAAGCACACATTACCAGCTGAACATATGTAACCAAAGCTTTCTCTTTGCTTACAGCTCAGCCTATTCCATGTGCTCTGATTTAAAGCCCTGTAATACACTTACCACATAGGAATTCTGTTTAGCTACATTTAGCTTCTTTGAGGGAAGATTTGTCAGATCATTTGTTTTACTCAAATGCATGCATATTTTCATGCCTTTGTCCTGGCTGATGTGAAATAACCATTTTTAAAGGAAGTCGATCTCAATATTTCTTTCCATAGTCTGGAATGAATGAAGTAGTTAAATGATAAATACTGGGAAATGTGCAGTACAGTGTGATTTAATTGAAACATTGCCATGATTCTATGCCTCAGTGTTGTGGCATTGAATCAGTCAGAAGACAGAGGCAGACTGCCGGTGTGTGCGATGCCCAGAGGAGGCGGCAGTTCCAGTAATAATTTTAGAGACTGTAAAGTGACTCTAAAATGGAAATCTCAGCAGCAGTTCTAGGAGGGCCCAGCTGAAAAAGATACAGAAGCGCATGCCCAGTTTTAAACACACAAGCAGTCCCACAATCAATGAGACCACCCACAGGCTTACAATCCCTTGAAGAATTGAGCCCTTAATTGCTCAGTAACTGCTGCAAAAAGACACCAAGTTTCCTTTGCATTACTTAATATTAAAAAGGGCTCTGCCAACATAAAACACTGGAGGAGCCCAACCCAAACCAAATGGGTAAAGCGAGGAACCAAAGCAGCCTTGCAGGAGCGCTGCCTTTTGCTAAAATTCTCCCCTGTTTCAGCCCACCTTGAGTTGCTCCTCCTGTTGAGATCCATGCTCAGCAGCACTCATTTTAGGCAGAACCACTACATTACAATTGCTTCCTCCTTTGAATGATGAGCAATTGACAAGTTCTGGAGGTTTGGGGATTTTTTTCTTTTGGATACAAAGTCCTAATCAACCCCTTCTTAGCAAAAAAGTTATATCTGTAGCAAATCTTTTTAAGACCTACTTGGGGTGCCAAGCTTCTTTGTCTGCAAGGACATTGCTACAGCTTCTCAAACTGTGTTACATGAGTGGCAAATGAATTTTAATGAGCTGATCCTTTTGCAGTGTATGAGGCAGGGAAGTGTTAATATCTCTGCCTTACAGATGGGCAACTGATCTGCAAGGGGTCAGAAACCTCAGCTGCAGAAAATCTGGAAAGCTGAGCTGACTTTATTGGAGCTGTGCTGATTTATACCAGCTGAACATATGGCCCCAGAAGATTAAGTAGTCTGTGTGAGAAATCTGTGGTACATCTGGGACACTCCAGGGCCTGAGTCACAAGATCATCCTTCCTGCCCATAATGCTTGCAAACATGCCTCTACTACGCAGGAGCCTCTGCTAACTATTTCTCTAACCTCTTGGCAAAGCAATAATGAAATTGTTTGAATGACTGAGCCCAGGGAAAGTTGGGGTTAGCTTACGCTGTTGACAAAACCGCTTTCTCTGGTTACTTTGTGCATGACACTATTTTGTATGGGTAAGCCAAAACTATATAAAATATTGGATTATTGTATTTGCAGTCATATTCTAAACAGAGACATAGCAGAAGGAATTTGCAGTCCAACATGGGGAATGAGTCTGTCAAAATCGTACAAAATGGGATCTGTGTTTCCTGTTTGCCTCAGTCCTGTGCCATACTGTATAGGAGTAGCTGAGGGCCAATACGCCACTGCAGAGGTGTTTCCCTCTGTACGCTTTTTTAATCATCAAGGGTTTTATGTAAGCCCAGCGCTGGCATATGCATCCTAGCTATCTTTTGCCCAGGCAAGAGGGAATTTTTGGAAATACAAAAGGTCTGAATAAAGTCACATATATACTTTAATAGGCTATTGAAGCACAATTGTTTTGTAACTGGGACAGCTGTTGTAGCCACTGCAATATTTATTTAACTATTGCTCCAGGACAGAAAAAAACCAAACTAAACCAAAAAAACCCCAAAACCCTTAAATCATAAACCCAGTCTAAATCTTATTCAAACAGGTTTCCAAAAAAATATGTTGGGGTGAAGCCTGTGCAGTTTGTGGGGAAAAAAACAGTGAAGCTGTTCACTTGCCGTGTGGGTTACTGCAAGTGTGGGTTTGCTACTGCAAGTTTACTCACTTGATGTGTGGGTTACTGTGATACTCCAGGCATGGTTTCAAAATGATACAATGTTAACTGGTTACAACATTCATGTTCCAATGATAATTTCAGATAATGGTACTGATGAGAAAGGTAATGGCACCTATCAGTCAGAAGTAACAGAAAAATATAATGAAAGCTCATTTAGAACTTGGTTTATTCTGCATAATATTTAATTAGCAAAAGGTTTCATATTGGGGGGATCAGTATTGCAAACGATATGAAACAGTCATTGACAAATAAGCAACACTGCACAGCGTTTCTAATTCCCAAGGGGAAAAGTAAAATTGAACTGTATTAAGAAGAAAAAAAAGAAAAGATCTTCTTGAACAATGGAGAAGAACAAACACATACCCCCCAACACTAGTCTGGAAAGTGAATGAAAAATGTAATCAAACTATTCCAGAAGTTAAGACACACAAAACTTCTTTACCAGTTTTCACAAAAATATGACAGACAACTTGCAAGATTTTTAGAGAATTAATAACATCTTATACTGTGAGCTATATTTACCCCAAACTCCAGAGTATTTATTTTAGCAGGATTTATTTTTAAAACACACTTTCAAACATTTGTTAAACTACCTACTGAAAAGGGGTAAACATTAAGTGACCCTCCAATAAGGAGGAAAAAAAAAAGGAGAAGAGTTTGCTCAGCATCCATTTCCAGCCTGTTATTCAACAACGAATCAACATCTGAAAGCAGTTTTCCAGTGCTCTGTGTAACCCAGCACCACCACCTGCTGTTTGGGAAGGAAGATTCAATTTCCCTTCTCTTGCACATTAAATCTCCAGTACCATGCACGCAAAGAGAAATCACCCTTTTCAAACATTCAAAGAAGAGGAGGAGGACAAACAAACAAAACAAAAGAAAGCAGAATTTCCCACCCCCAGTAATGTATGGGAGAGGCAGCTCTGCCCATTTTAACCACAGGGCGATCCTTCCTCGGATATGGGGTGAAGAAGCTGAGCTGGTCACACCAGCCTTAACAGCATGCTGCTTCTGCTCTCTTGGCTCTGGGTTCCCACGAAAATATAGACTTTGGCAGTGCATATGACTTGCCTCCAGCGTGCTACCTATCTTCCCCCAAATCCTGCAGCTTGCTAGCAAAATAGCTTATGTTGGCTGTTTTTCAGCTCTTCTGCCCGGGGGGGCCGCTGAAAGTTCCTTGCATGGTGCTTTCATGGGGAAGGTCAAATGAATACTGGCCTCCCAGTATTCCCAATCATTATAAACATGGAACACGGTAAGGTCCGAAGCTTTTCCTTCAGAAAACCTGGTGAGTAAGCCCCTCATCCCTTCCCATGGATGCGATGGAAAGGAGAATCTGTGCCATTTCCTTTTAATTAGTAATGGTCCAAAAAGAAATAAAATTGTAGCAGAGTAGGCCCTAAGAAAGCCAAGGGAAGCTATGCAATACCATTCTGCTGCCTGTATCCAAAGATGCAGCTAAAAGCTGTGTCGGCTGCACCTGAGAATTCGACCTGCCTCCGGACTGCAAGAGAAACTGAATTACAACCGATGGGAAGAACTGTGGGGGAGCCACATTCCATACGGGCTGTTAAATTACAGCCCAAAAGCTGCCTCTTTTTTTCCACCAGCTTTCCCTTTAGACAGGTAAATCTCCAGCTAGCCATTTAGGTCTATCCGCATATCTAATTCTTTCCAGGACTGATGCTCTGTCCTATATCTTGTGCAGACATGCACAGAGCATGTTTAAAAGGGCTTGTCATTGATTAATGGCAAACAGTGCAATTCTTAACAGATAGTAAAACATCCCCCTGCTGCTAATCAGTACTGTCAGTGAACTGTGATGTTAAGCATGTGCATTTCTGTCACAAGGTTGGTGAAACTCCATGGTTTGGCTATGGTGTCTGCAATTCTCATTCACCCCAAGAAGGAAAGAATTTGGGGTTTTGCAGGTGGGGAGTTGTTTTTTGTTGGGGTTTTTGTTGTTGTTGCTTCCCCCAAAAATGATAATTTCATGCTTTAAGGCTGCTATTTCTGCATTGTCTGTTTCCATTCAGCTCCGAAGTCCAGGTGATGAGGTTTCATTTTATTTGCATGCCCAGCGCACACCTGGAAGTTGCAGAACTAAGCTCATTATCAGGCTGATGCAGGTTACATTTTTCTCCTCTCCTGCTCTGCAATCCTAGAGCTGTTGCATGAAGCACAGCACAGCCTGACTCCCTCGGAGCATCCAGACCCTGGAAGAGCTCCGGTTTGCAGTTTCTGCCCTCCCTAATTTTCCCATTTGCTTAAAACATTAAAACTGCTGAAGGCAATTTTAAAAGTAGAGGGTTTGTGGGGTTTTTCCCCCAAAATGGAAGAAATACATCCTCTGTATCAACAGAGCTGAAGGTACTTCAGTTGGCAGTTGGACCAGTTAGGTGGCACTAGAGCTGTCGGGGGAGGCATACAGGAGCCTGCCTGCCCTACCACCATGGAGGACAGCCCTACAACAGGAACCCTTGATGAGGTTGAGGAGTAAATATTGGACACACAGGTTGGAAATCTCTTTTCAGCTCTTTTCTGTACCTACCCCTGCAGCAGGGATGCACTGGGAACACAGTTTGCAGCAACAGCCATTGGAGTGAATTAGCATACGGGGGGGAAGACTTTATATCCACCTCATAGCTGAGATGTGGATCAGACAAGGATTGCTTCCCTGTTTCGTAGACACCTGAGCCCATGTTCACCTTCACTGACTCCAGGGACTTCTAGAAGGTGATCAGGTTTTAAGTACTGACCTGTTTCCGTTGGCTGCAGTAAGAGCTAAAGGCAATTATGTTTTAAATTCAGGTGCCCCTGTGCAGTGCCCTTGTTCAAGTGCCTTGAGGCTGGAGGCTACATCTCTACTGGCACCCCAAATGACTACAGAATCAGAGAGAACACATATATGTTGAAATTGTTGTGTGTGTAAAATTAATATGAAACTAATACCTAAAAATATATCTAAATTTTTGTAAGCACTAAATGTACGCAGGAGAGGTCTGGAATATTTCCTACTATAACCGGCAGTGGATTTTTGTAGCGGAAAAGCTGCAACGTTACTTAGAAAATATACAGCAATAAAAAAATCTGATGAATCCCTGCAATGACATACTACAGTACTGAACTTAACAGTGACTTTCAGTCTGGGTATGCTGGGAATTCCCCTTTTGACATGTTTAGGATTTTTTAAAAAAACAGGACATCTTTTAATGGCAAATATGCAAACTGTCAATTGCATAACATGGACTGTAAACATGATGGAGGTCTTACTTCACTGCGCAATTAAAAGATCAAGGTATTTTCACTTTAGTTAGCTCAAGGAGACTCTGAATATAGAGATTTTTAAAAACCCTATTGCTAAATACTTTAAAATAAATCTGGTGTTCTCCAACTCTTGTGACTGTGATTAACTTTATTTATTTAAACTGTTTATTATTGGATCAGCAGAGGTCAAAAGGTAACATCTATCCATCCTTTCTACCTAAAGAAAATTCCACTCTGATGCCTCTGCATGCTCTCCCTTGCCTTTTTAACATATTTTTAATAAAAGTGGACTTCATGATAGCCTTACAGGCATCTAAGTCCACACACATCAACATTATCAAGGTTTATCTGGTTATTCACTAACCATGCAAAAAGAAGATGGCTCTCAACATTATGACTGCCAGAGAAAGAGTCCCTTGGCATAGACTGAATATGAGTATTGAAGAGAAAAAGAGACTGTAATGTGATAGGAAGTTGGCGATGAATTTCTGATAACTTGTTATGACTTAAATCTAAGGGAAAGAGACCATGCAGGCCCTTAAATGTTCCATGCTATACGGAACATTTTATTATTTTAGAGACCAATCTGAGTGAGATTTTCTAGTTTCAGAAATGCCTCTTTCCTCACTAAAAACATTAGGTTTTTGTCGAGCCTGAGCTCTTTTGGAGATGAGGGCAAACGCTGAGGTACTTTGGTGAGCAAATCCTCTGCCAAGTTCAGGTCTTCCAGTTTAATCATGTTATTAAAAGCTGCCTTCTTAATCCCCTTCTCAGTAATTTGATTATGACTGTAATTTGATTATGACTGAGATCAAGCTTTTCTAGCTCTGACAGCTCACTGAAGACATCAGTAGGAATTACTGTTATTTTGCTGGCTGCTAAATGTAATTCCTCAAGGGCGAGGGGGAGAACTGTGGGAATGAATGCTCCGCAGTCGATTGAAGTTCATCTTCATTATGTGCAAAGATGTTAGGGAGGGAAACGCCGCTTTGGGGAAGGGTGGGTTAACCTGCTACTGTGGAGGCTCAGTGCCGCCAGGTTCCTGCACTGAGTCCAAGCCCGCTCTGCTACACTGTGGGTGCTGCCGCTGCCTAGCCCCAGCTCCACGAGGGCAGTGGGCAGATCTGCCGGGATGCTCCTAAGATTATTGTCACACATATGAAGACATATGAGCTTTTGCAAGCCTTCGTAGGCTTTTTTATAGCTCCATCACTGAGCTGCAGGACCGAGAAGTCTGGTGACAAATACTCCTTCAGGAGACCCAGCTGGATGAAATCTATCCTGTTATTCATAAGCAGTAAATATCTGGCACTAAAGGGGATTCCTTTAGGGATATCTGATAGCCTTTTGCCTGAGAACTAAACCACTCTTAAAATAAGATGAGAAAAGTGAAACCACCACTGTTGTCAGCAAAAGAAGAGTTTCAAAACTATTTGTGTGTAAATTCCTTTCTAATATCCATTTAGCTGTAATAGACATTGTCATTTACTTCTCTGTATCAGTAGTATGAACATAAAATTGTTACTATTTGCAGATAGAGCACTAGTCATCTGTCCTCAATATCTTTCACATACTACGTTCTCTAGGTTTACATCATTTGTTTATATTTTGAGCTGATTTTCTCCTTCTCTTTTTTGACTGTATATGATGTATATTCTGACACCAAGATCCCTCTCTAAGGCTCTCTTTGAGCATCTGTTTTCTACATTTTTACAATTTTTTTCAAGAAAGGGAAAATTATTAACTCATGCTTTGATGTATGCTGATGTACGATTTGTTCGTTTGGTAATCACATGCACGTGATGTATAACCACAAAGGAATTTTATACTAATGTTTCTCTAATTATTTATATCCTATGGTAAGACCATTACTCGCCTATGACTTTCCACCATACATCATCAACATGTATAGCTACATACCTTATGATAATTCTTTTCAAACAGCTTATGCTCAAAATGCAACTAGACAACATTATCTGGAGGGCTCAACTGCCAGAGCAAGCACGCTCTGGGGGGCAAGAGTCATCCTCAGAAAAGGCTGGTAATCTGATCATCTCATCTTCCGCATCTCTATAGCATGATTGCTTTTCTTTATATTTTTCTTCTGCATTTCACTCCCTGTGCTATCTTACCGCTTGTTTCTGAGTTCTTTCTCTTTGCTTTTGCTGCTTTAATAGTTCTTGGACCATGCATTCTTTTATTTTCTATTTTTTTTTAATGCTTCCCTTTTCTTCCCCTTGGTAGGAGAACGTTAGTGATCCTTCTCCTGACATTTCTTTCTGGACTAACAATCTGACTCTCTAGCATGAGAAAACACGCACCCTTGCTTGATTTGTGACTTACTTACACTTCTGCCAGTTGGAAGGCGCCTTTGCCTGTCTGTGGAGAGAGAGGGCCTGCTTGGCTGTACTTGGATGTTGGTAGTGATGCTCCTACCCAACGGATTGGCCTTGATCTCCGCAGGGGCCGCCGCAGAGGCGCGTGAGGGGTAGCAACAAACAGAAGATCACTCAGCAACGCACAGGCTCTATCCTCACGCTCTTCTACAGCGGCGGTCTCACCCACGCATTTCAAGACTGAATTAGTGCTATTATGTTTCAAAGGCAAAACTGCATTTTTAAACTTCTCATTGAACTTATGAACTGATTGGAATGTCTTCACTGGAATTTTTCCCGTTTTCAGGATTTTTCCTGTTCCTCCTACATTTGTCTCTGTTAAGGAAAAGGCATAAACACTTCTGGAAAAAATACAGGAATACATAAAATGATAAGCCATACAGTCTATTAACATAAAAGCCTGTGGATTAAAATTTTAAATGACATAAACTAAGAAAACTTTGCTTGATGCTTCTGCTTCTTTTCTGATTTATACCAGCCCTGGGGACCTGGATCCTCCAGTAACACAGAATGTAATTTCTTCTTCCGTTATAAATGCTCATGGATTTTGAAGCTATTAAATACATTTGTGGTATTTCAACATGGGTCAGAATAACATTGCTCTTTAAACTGGAAATTGCACTTAACCCACCTTTTAACATACTATCAAGTCATTTCAGTATCTTTAGATGAGATTATCCACATGAGATTTCCTGTGGTGGGGACACTGGGGAGGTGTAAAATTAGTAAAACCTTCTCAGACCAAACCAGTTTATCCACATCTGTTGGAACTGTCTTTTTTTAAATACTGAATTTTTGTCTGTCTACTCCAGGAAAGTAGAAAAGAATGGAACATTTATGACAGCTAATTATTTACATCCATACAATTATAATTAAGAAATTAATTTTTGAAATCATTACATTCTTTCCTATCTCCTTGCCTATCTATTCATCCATCCATCATTCATCAACAGATGAATTTGTCAACAGACAGTCCATTAGGCTATCTAGTGTCTCACAATATTTATTTTGGTTTGACTCCTTGTCCCCTTCTAATTTCTGAAAGTACTCTCATCCCAGGTATTCAGATAGAAAATCTAAGCTTACTTAAAACTCAGTCTTGTTGTGCAGCTGAGAGGAAGAGAAGTGATATAGCCATAATGATATCTTCATCCTCCCCAGGTCAAGGAAAGTTTCTATCCTTTGCTGAAATGGATATTCAAATAAAAAAATGAAAGAGTTAAAATATCTAACAATTAAATTGAAAATGAAATTACAATATTTCCTGCAATATTCCTTTAGTTTTATTCTTACTTATATCCTGTGAGTATAATCTCCCACAGCCTTTCATTTGAACACAGAATTCAGCTAAATCCACCATGAAGACTGCTGTCTGGCACTGCTCGCTGCCCCACAGGCAGCAGCAAAGGGCATCCTGGGGGGTTGTGTGCCTTGGGCTACCTTTCCCAAATGGAGTGTTTGCCTGGAAATGTCTCACATTAATGTTGACTTGGAAAAAAACTAAAAGTGACTTCAAGAAGGGTTAGAGACTTAATAAAGGGGCATGGCTGATGATGCCACCACCTTTGTAAGGGACATGTTTGACAGTGGTTTGAGTTGCTGCAAGACTCATTATTGCTTCATTATTGCAGTCTCAGAAGAGAATTTGAAAAGACACAATTGTTTGACAGGAATGAGTCTCTAACTCAATATCCTAACTTTCCCTGTCATGTTCCCTACAACTCTCCAGAATAATACCCTTTGGTAATTGCCATAGCCCCTGCTGCCTGCAACCACAATACTCCCAAGCACCTTCCTGCAGAACGTCCCATTTTTCTCTCTTTATGTAAGTTTAACTTCCTATAACATGCTCAGTTTCTTCCTATGCCACAGGTCTCCTCTGAAAACCCTGCTTTTTCCCAGCACTGCTCCAACAGAGCATCTGCAGCTCTCCTTTCTTTCTCCTGCCTAAGTTTGTTTAGCCCACAGCTGAGCACAAGATACAAGATGTGCTGGCAAAAGGAAGCTATAACTGTACTGTCTGGCAGACTGCTTCCCCGGCGGGAGCCCTGTCAGGGTTTCTCTTCCTCATCCAGCTGCTGATTTTTTTATGGAACTTGTAAGAACTTAGTATTTAGTTCTCTATCAAATTTGACGGAACTCAGCCAATGGGATTAGAAGGTATACGGTTGGGAGACAGACAAACAGTACGATTGGGTAACCTTAGTCTGGTTTTTTGAAATGGTGAAAGTAGGATGAAAGTAACTTAAAAATAGCATCTCTTATTATTAGTTTATGTAGTAGACCATAATTTTAGCAGAAGTTTTCATCCTTTAAGAATTATCTGAATTTTCCAAGGGAAGACCTCACAAATGAGATTAATGTAGAAGTTAGGATGTCTATGTAAGCCAGACATTTTGAATCTCTCTATCATTAATGGAGAAAATTAAATTGCTTTAAGTGCATTATTTATCCCCTTTAAAAAAAAAAAAAAAAAGATGTCTAAAATAGATTAGGACATGGGATTTCCAAACAAACACAAAAGGAACTGCAAAACTTCCATTTTTTCCCATCATAATTTTATTTTGCAAGCTCTTTCCCCTAATGACAATGAAGGTATGGTTAGGCTTTCTCACACCCTGTAAGTTATATTGCTTCCAAGGAAACAAAGATTATTAAAAGAACAGACTAGAAAAAAAAACCTTTTTAATTAATAGAAATGAATATCCTTATTTATAAGTAAGAGGGAGGGTCATTGTGCTAGCCAGTATGAAAATTAGAAGGATTTTCACTGATTGTTTTCATTCTTTTAATTTAAGATACACATTTCTGGTTATACAGTAACTGCCTAATGATTATGTTAAATAGATTTCCTACCGCTACATTTTCATAGAGATCTTTCATCACCCTGCACTAATGTGTGGCTCTGTTTTATATATCTGACTCCAGCATTTTTTGATACAGCAATTTACATGGTCATGAAAAAGAAAAAAAAAAATCCCAAATATTTGCATTTTCAGAACGCTCTGAACTTTTTCAGCAGTAGTTTCAGTAACAGGACACCAGCTTGACAAGAAGGTTGTGCCCGGCACATCCTTCCCCTGCAGGAAACGCAAGAACTGTCGCTGCCGTGACACAGAGCCCTGCAGCATCCCACGGTACCACCGCAGCCCACACCCACGTGAGCCCACTGCACGCCCCAGCAGTACCCCACCTGTGCCGCCGAGAGCAAGGAAGAGGAGCATGAAAACGCTCTTGGCAGGGACAACAGCAGAAAGGCTCATTCTCAGCTTGGGCCTGCACCTTCCCAGCCAAAGCCCCTCTCCATGGAGGGGTGCCCAGCGGGGCCCCGTGAGAGCTCTGTGCCGGCAGCCCTCTTGAGCCGTATTTGCCCCTTGCCCTGAGGGTCCGCAGGGGTTCTCGTGCTGACAGCTCTCTACAGTCTTCGGAGGATTTCAGGAAGGCTGCTAAGCACAGTTCTCTGCCAGGGAGGTTTCCACTTAGATTCAACAGCACCTAGATGTTTATATTAAGAGAGGATGAGGATGGTTTTGCAGTGAAAGCAGAGGACAGGGACTTCGACCCAGGTGCTGTTACAATCCTGACAGGGGCTTTCTGTGAAACCGTAATGCGAGTGTCCTGCTCCTCGCGCCTGTCTACAGATGCACGCAGGCAGCACCGCAGACCCACAGGTACCAGTGGGGCTGGGTACAGGAGCCAGAACCAGGCGGGTTCTAGCCAGAGCCAAACCGAGGGTCAAAACCATGTTTTTTGGCATTTAATTCCCTTACCCCTAAAGCAGGGATAAAACCATAATGCTTGCCATTTGTACAGCTTAATTCTTTAGTACTTGCAAACTGCTCTGGGACCGCTGACCAGAAGGTCTGTACAAGTGCTTCGATTTCTGAACCATCTTTGCACAGATTGTCATTGAACTTAAAAAAAGGAAAGAACAATGCTTTTATCAATTACACATCTCCATTAAAAAAAAAACCAAACATTTTACTGATTGATTGAAATAATTAGAAAGTAATTATGTCACTGCCTGAACACTTTGATTTCAGATACGCAAGATGAAAATCCAGCAGTCATTTTCCTCCTGAATGCTTGAAATAGGAAGGATTGCCTCAAGGCTTTACATTACAATTATTCCACTGTGTATTCTTTTTATAATCATTTCCACTCCAACTATGTGCTGACATTTACATATTATGTTATAGGTTTCAGCATGTTCCCAGCTCTGACTCTGTTTTGCACTGTAGGCTAAATTCTTCTGTTATTACTGGTGTTATTTTTCTAATGTGTCTGCCTGAACTGTCCACACGGAAGACACTCTGGTCTGATTATATGCTTTGTTGGGATTAAAACTGGCTCAATTAATAATGGTCAGTGATCAGAAGCACCTCTCAGTTAGGTTACATAGTTTAACACGACAGCATAATTCTTCTGTCTTCTTTAACAAGTCACCTGTCCCTAGAATGACATAGTTCATGATATAAAAAAGACTAGAGGAAATAAATAGATATTTTGATAATGGCACCATTAAGTAAATGAGCTTCCTTGAGTCTCCACTTCAGGTCACCAAAGAGGTGTGAGAAGCCATGAATGGTTACAAATGACAGTACCTCATCTCACCACCAAAGCACTGAAAGCATATCTGCTCACCAAGCTAATAGCATTTCCCATTCCCATCTCACAGTTTCCTGTTGTCTTACCATCTGGCTACACAGCTGAGGTGCAGGGTTTTGTGGTGCTGCATCTCCCGTGAAAGGGAGCCAAAGACAGGCCCAGGAGTCGGAGAGAGCCCTACTCCAAAGCATGGGAGTATTGAGTAAACCTCATTTTACAGCCCATTTATCGGCTAGGGAAATTATCTCCGTGTTCTCAGACTTGATCCAAGTGCAGTAACAGAGGCACAGCGAAAAGCAAAGCTTTCTGTTCAAAAGTGGTTGCAGAGTTTCCACCTTGCCTGCCAGTGAGATAGTACTGCACTGCAACTGGGGAGTGCTGTAAGATTTTCTGAGCTGTGAAAAAATTTCAAGTTTCCAAAAAGGACATGCCTTTCCTATTACATGGGCAAACTTTCAAGCACAGCTATATACCATCTTTAGGTTATATCCCAGTTTGAAGAAGCATAAAGATTCCCCCAACGTCTTTTTTCCCCTGAGCTAAGGGGCAATACTCTTCCCACATGTCTTTTCATGAGCCTTGCCACAGTCACAGTAAGAAGTTCCACTTTCACCGATGTCTTTTTATCCTTCCAAGCTGTTTCCCCAAGGAACGGAATGCTAATAAACCCCATGGTTTCCATCCCCTTCCCCATTTCAGTACATAGCTGTCTTCCTGACACACTGCTTTTGGACTGTCTGCTGCCAGCTGACGCTCATCTTATTTGAACCTCTCTCCTCCCCTTACAAATCCTCTCTCCTTTTACTTTTCTTCACTGCTATTGACAACTGCACCCTTTCCTCCCCCTCAGACTCTCACATTTCCTGTAAGCTTCGATCCTGCCTCCCCTACATACAAGTTCTGGCAAAATATTGCTCAGATACTGTTGGGGTTTTGTTTTGCTGTGTTGTGTTCTGGGTCTTTTAACATTACAAAAAAGTGACTCTTCATTGAAGTCTTAGGATAATAAATTGCTTCCGCTCTGACAACTTTGGCTCCACATGTTGTAACTTTGTCCAGTCTAATTTTGACTATACTGATGCCAATGCCCTCCAAACAGCTCAAGAGTTCAAACTTCAATCTTAGCCTGTCAAACAGAGCAAGTTACCCTCCCCATTGAGTTTGTGGTCAATTCAGTCTTTCATGTTACTCCATGCAATAAGTTTACATTTCTTCAACTTGAAGGTCAGCATACTGCAGACCAGCTGCAGAGTTCATAACCGATTCAGTCCTCATGCTAGCTCCAAAACTTCTCTTAGTTTCTTATCACAGCACATCTTTTTACATTGTTTTCCAGAACGTGCTAAAGGCCTACAGTAAAATTATGTCTTGACATTTTTTTACAATGCACAGAGTTCTCCCTGGCCTTCAGAAGGGACCTCTCTGACAGATACAAGCCTTCTGCTTTTGCACATCATGAATAGTCTCAGATTGCACAGAAAAGATTTAAGACCAAGGCTGGGATAGAAATTCAAGTCTGCCAGCCTAGAAGCTCCAAAACCCTGGAGAGATCTTCTAGCTGAAGTCATCAGCACTCAGACTCACCTCCCCCACTGATCAGTCCTCAGAGAATAAATTTTAGGCCTATGCTTGCTCACTTTCCACTCAGCACTGACTACATCATCCCTGTGGGTCAGTCAGGAAAGCAAAAATAAATATAGTCTGTGGCAACTCTTCCTAGATCATTCTGTGTCTGCTTTCTGCATCGTAAATGGTGTGTTATACAGCTTTCTTGCCACAGCTGTCTTTTCCAGCTCTGAGTGCTTTATCACTGCACCTATTCTCTCCCATTAGACCAAGGTTTGCATCCAACTGATAAATCTCATAAAGGATTTTCTGGGATTTAGCACCTCCTCAAGAGCCAACTAAGGAGAAATCTTCTGCTGACAGAAAGACAGAGATACCCAGTGCAACTATATGGGGCTGCTTGAGCAGAAGACCACCTGTATTCCACTTTCGGTTACTCAGTCTCCCCTTTATTTGAGCCAAAGAGTTGTGTAATCATGCACATCTGTGCAAATATAGCATGCGAAGAGCCCCTGGTACTCCGTGTCAGCTCGCTCCCTCCTCCTCGTGGTTTTGGCTGGAATGGAGTCTGATGAAGGACAGAGTCAGTTTCAGATAGAACAGATTTATGAGACAGCCTTGCATGGAAAGTATATGCTGGTCTACTGGCTTTCAACCAGCCAGCTGGACACACATCTGATTCTCTTTTCAGTTCCAAATCTAAAATAATTTGAGAGGTCACACCAGTGTCTACCGTTCTTTTTTTCACAGCTATGAAGAAGTCACTGACATAATGGAGGGAAAATAATATTAAGGATGACTCAATGCTAATATGAAAAAGTATGGAAATGTATCTAAAACCTGAAGATTAATTTATTTTAGTTGTTTCCCTTCTGGGACCTGTGCATGCGTACGCCATAGGGTGTGGTGGGGAGTGGGGGGGAGGACAAGGATGGTAGCGTGTGAATGAGTGAGTCTTCCAAGAGGTACCTGTGGCAAGTCAGCATTTTTCCCATATGGAAAGAAAAGTCCCCAAGAACTAGGTTCATAGTATGGGCAGGTGAGTATATTCTCATAGCTGTCTGTGCTCCTATTTGTGAAGGAAGATTGGCCTCAAAAACATCAGTTTGTTTCCTGGGGACTGGAAGTCTTGTTTCTTTCTTTTATAGAAAAAGTTGTAGTCTGGAGGTCCAGGAGGATTTCTGGGGTGTTTGTGGAGGAAAGTACCATCCCTAGGACCTCTGCAGTACTGTGGCAGATGAGTCATAAACCACAAGTCTCCAAACTGCAACTGAAAGCATTGGTCTGTTAAGCTGACAAAAGTAAGTGCCTCCATGTGTGAGATACAGAGATTGACACAAGTTCATACAGCCACTCCAGTGAAATGATTCAAGTGACCCGTCTTCACTCTTGAAGCCCCTAATGGTTTATCTCCGTTCAATCCATCACCTTCACCACTTCATCAGATGTGATGTTCTTCCATTGCAGTCAGTCTCCACTGCCCGGTTGCAAATTTTTCAAGCAAGCATTTTCCGTTTTCTCCTACTTGATCCACATCCTTGGGAAGAGCTTCCAGTAATCATACATAAATCTACATAGCTTCCCTTTCCCTTCCTCCTAAAAGCCTACTATCTCGTCTTTGAAGCAGTTGAAGCACTGGGAATGCTTAGCTTGCTGTGTGCTGAGGCCACTACATATCATATTAACAGGTATGGCTTCCTTATTTCTCTCCTATAAATCCATTTATATTTTTCCCTTGACTAGAAATGCCTTTTTGCTCAGTATATGCTGTGCCTAACGTCGCAGAGTCCTGGTCCTGGGCCGGGCTTTCATGCAACACGGAAACACAAAAACTATAAAGAAAAGTGTGAGTGTTCATGTGTGAGAGTGGGGAAGCACATTTCCCCACATTTCTTGAGTGTAGAGCAGTAAAATATGTCAATAGGGCTAAAGATAGTAATTTAAGTTTAGTTTAGTTTAGTTTTTCTCTGTCAGATAAAGAAACTGTCTGGAGTTCAAATTTGTTCCATTTGCCCAGTGTCTGTCAATGTCTTGCCAACAACAGAATACAGGATGAAAGATTTTATTTTTCCTCTTTCAGGTGTAACAAAATTGCTCTCCAACAAGTAAGAAACCAGAAATTTAACTCAGTTTCTTCCCGAGAAGGCAGCTCATTAACCTTCCTGACAGGAGAAAGCAGTCTGTTAAATGTTGCTCAGCAGCATGCCAGAGCTTCAAAGAGATACTACTTTCCTTCTTAGTGGGGCCTTATTCTTAAAGTATGCACTCATAAAAAATGAGGATTTAACACAATGAACTCCTGTGGTTTAAGAGTTAGTTGGAGCTAAAATTGTAAATAAATTCTATCTACTAGACTTTGCTATCAGTTAGATCAGTATGCTCACCAGTGAGAACATGTGTTTAAAGTTTCTCTATTTATCAGGCAAACAACGACCAGAGATACATTCTGTGCTGATGCTAGAAAACAATAATCTTACAATGGGCTTTCTTGCATCTATCAAGTTCAAAGGAGAAAAAAAAAAAAACAACCAAATTCACATCATGAACAAAAAACATAAACTCCAGGTTGACTAATGAATGGGTGCACAGAAACTCATCTGTTAACAATATCAGCTTACAAAATCAACTGTTTTAATGTATTTTAAGAATAAAAAAATACCTCCTTTATGTGAAAACATGTAGGAGGGATCACACACTAGCAGAGCTATTTAAATTAGAAAAACTTGTGCTTTAAGCAGAGAAGTTTTTGATCCTTGATTAAAAAAAAGATTATATTGGCCATAATATGACTTATTTTGTTATCAGACTACAGCTCAGCTGACACATTAAATCATCTCTCTTGTACTTATTAGACATGGAACAAAACCAGATCCAAGCCTTAGTCCAAACTTTGGGAAACTTAGTTTGAGATACAGACTTTGCAATTTCACCATTTCTAATTATTTGGTTTTCAGGTTTTGGTTTTCAGGTTTTGGCTTTAGTTTTTATTAACTGTAACAAGTAGTTCTGATTTCACCAAAGTCCCTGACCAAATCTATTAAGCCTGTCTTTGAGTAGTGATTAAGGACTGCTAAACTAATTCACTCTGTCTTCCCTTTCAGCCTTCTGCTTGATTTCATGTACTCTCACTGAATTTTTTCTTCACTTACTTTATTCTCTTCTTCTTTCTACCACAGGAAAAGATTTATGGATGTCTTACAGAGATATATTTACCTGTTTGGTCTAACCTTTGTACTGATATCCTGAAGCTTCCCTCTAGGCACTGAATTCAGGTATGAATCATTATGAACGATCTAAGGAGCCATCCTAACCCAGCCCTCCCTTTCTCCTCTTTTTTCCCCATCTGTCAGCTAACCAGGACAAATGGCACACAGAGAAGTCTACCAAATAATTCCATTTTTTTTTGTTTACTCTTTGCCAAATGTCAAGGCATAATGTTGGATCGTGCCTAGCATAGCAAGGCTGTCCAAGTCATTTACCATCCAAGAAGTAGAGAAGATTCTGAAGCAGGCCTGCCTGAATTTTCTCAAAGGATAAATGCACAAAGTGTCTGTGAACTACTCACACAGCCATGGGTTTGCCCATCATCTTTCTTTCTTTGGTCATACGTGTTCTGAATGCTGAACAAAATACCACAGATGTCCAAACGCGTGACTGCAATGGCACCTCCCTGAGACTGAAATGGCTCAAATGGCTTCTACAACTGGAACCGCCATGTAACTCCACCGATGGGGTTGTGGTCAGTAAGTCATCTGACTTTCAGGAGCACCATCCTATATTTCAGCCAATGTCCAACAGAGAAATTTACAGATCAAAATTCCATCTTACTAAGGAATACCATGAGATATTATGGTGAAGCTAGAAGAAAAGTTACTTTAATTATACCTTTCCTTTAGATCAGACCTTTTATTCTCTTTTCCAACAACATTTTCTAAGAACTATAGTTGGATTTGTAAGGGCATACATAGTTGTTATTTTCTTTGAAGTTTGGGTAAAAACTTTCAGCAGCTTTCCATCACTGTCTTTAGCCTTATATTGTCTTTCCTGAACAAAAAGTCAACTTAAATACTGGATGCTGCAGAACCTGATTCATTTCTCCCCTTTGGAAGAGTAAGTAGTGTGTTAGCGCCAAACAAAAGGTGATGAAAGGTCTGTCTCCAGATGGCATTGTAAAAGCTATAAGGTCTGCTTTGTCAAAGACAAGCTCAGTTTGCCAAATCCACCAGCTGCACATAATGAAGAAAGCATTGTTGTACAAGTTTTCTTGAACCCTTATCTTCCAAGGTGGGAAGGATATATTGATCCTTTCTTACTGTTTCAGTCTGTCTGTTTAGAATCCAACTGATGAGAGCACGTGTGCTATTTTTCATAAAAAGTATCAGAGGCACAACACTTCCTGGACCAGGGAAGCATCATGCACCTTCCTTCAGTGGTATTCTGCCAAACCACTCCTTCACATTCTACCCATTTTGGAGACTGGTAAATTCAGGACCCTTGGAGAGACACTGGACTACAGATAATGGCCAACCCTTTGAATGTGATCACACCACCTCTTGCTTGTGCAGGCTATAACCAATCTCAGTGTCTGTGACCCAACTTTTAGGGGGTTATTTTTAATGAACCACATAAGCATAAGCTAAAGAACGTGAAACTCCCATGTTAAGAGAGCCAAGAAGTTATCTGTTTCACTGGGCTATTTTCATAGACTCTGTCAGCTCAGATTGGGGTACATTTCTTCTCAACATCCTGATAAACTGGTTATCTCTGATCCAAGTTCTATTTTAAATGAAATATTCTTCTATATCTTGATGCTAATTGTTCAGCCTGTTCAGGTGGGGGATCTGGGTGGTCGAACAATAACCTGAACCTTTAGGACAGAAACTTCAGAAAATAAGCCAAACAAATGTATGAAGTAACAGTGATACTGATTTTTTGGTCTGGAAAATACATTTACAAGGTCTTTTTTCTTTTATTTCTTCTATGTGCTTCTGTTCAATGAGACTATCTCAGTCCACAATAGCTTCAGCTTCTCCTGGAATAATTACTGTGGAAACATTAATGCAAGTACAGTCATCTTTTAACAATACCTTCATAAATCTGCTTTGAGCAGCACACATTGTCCTACTGCTTAAAGGTAAAGCCATCCATTAAGCAACTGTTTCCACTGTGTCTTGGCTCATGTAGCAGGTCATAAAGAAAAGGAGAGAGGGAGCTTGTGCTGGTGTCTCATTGGATGGAAATCCCTCTGGTTTCTTTGCCAATGCCTTGATCCTGTCAGTTGCACTAGACCACAGGTACATAAAATGATAGCCAATGTCTGGAGCCATTTCCGCATTGCTAGATCCATCACTACATTCTTGGAAATATGAAGATGTCATTAAAATACATAAATATATATCAATGGAAAATTACCTATAAAATCCATCCAACTCTGACAAGAGAATTTGAAATCCTCTTTATATTAATGGTACATAATGAATTGAACATACCCAATACAGGCAGATGGAAAACTAATGAATAACAAGGTGTACGTATTTTTAAGGTGGCCTTGAAGTCTCTCCAAACTAAAAAGGAACTTCCCAGGAGTGAACTCTTTCTCATTTGTGAATAGCATACCCAGGCAATAAATCACGCACAAATTTCCAACTTGTGATGGTCAGAATTTTAAACATTTCTGACTTCAGCTGGTTTTGTTCATTTGTTTCTCTTCTAAGCTTGGGGACGACATTTCAATGATTATGAATTTGGACTTAATTTCTATCTTGTGTTCTACAGATTGACTTCCAAGAATTATACTACAGCTGCAGTGCAAAGGTATGACTCCTGTGTGAGACAGGTGCTCGTAAAACCTTTGAGCAAGAAAATCAAGGTCAGTGTTACTGATCCAGTAGGAAATTCTGTTTTGATGGTTTTCTTTCTCCTAATACTTTCCCATAATAAGTCTTTTTACAGAATACAAGCAAACAACAGTGAGTATAGAAACCAAGTACTCCGTAGAACACTTTTTACACACAGAAAATTATTATCTATGTATAAGTTTAAAATATTCCTAAAAAGAGTAATTATTTTGGCTGTCATAAACATCAAGTCTGCCACACCTCAAAAGGAGATTCACATTTTTAGCTGAGTGACTGATTCGCCTTTAACAGACTCTAAGAACCAGAAATGGAATTAAAAAATATATTGCCTGGATTCAAGTGTTCTTGTACTTCTCAGAATAACATTCTGTATTTACTTTTCAATTGGAGGCTCATGTCTTCTCTGATTGAAAGAATATAATCTCTTACTATGCCACATAATCTGCTTCAATTTCTCTGCACAAGGCACAGTCATCTTCTTTACATCATTCCAGGCCAAATGTAACCATTGCTTAGTGGTAAAACTACACAAATTAAACAAACCACAAGAAATGGATTGTGTTGTGGGGAGCACAGAACAGGGGAAAGGAAAGCAGGGGCGTAAGGAAATGCTATGTTTGCTGAAGTGAATCATCTAGAGGAAGGTTATGTCATGGATCTAATTTCACAAAGAACAGGGGATATAGCAGTCAAACCAAAGAATAACAACATTTGAGAGTTTCACGTAAAAGAGCAATTTATTAACTTTCTCCAAAGCCAATGGATTAATTTCACTGTGAAAATGATATGGATCAGCTCCGTGAATTGTTGGAAAGACTAAAGCACTACAAGATGGATATTTTGGAGGATACTTAATTGGTGACCCTCTCTTTGCTTCCTGACTCTGTTGCTCCCTTTCCAATGCCACAGAATATTAATTCCACTGAAATATTAATTTCTGCCCTTTTTCTTTCTTTTCTTAATGTTTTTCCTTTAACAAACTGTGTTGATTTTTCCATTCACTAACATCTCATTTCCATAGCACCTTGCAGCAATAACCCTTGGGAGTAGAAAAGACAAACAAAACCTTTGCTCAGATAGCATGCGGTCCATGATATTTCCTAGTGCATTGTATATGTAGGACCACGTGGCTGGTCACGCTGCATGGATGTTCCTTCCAGTTGCAGATGTCATATCTCTTCCATTACCCCAAGGCAGTGACAATTCAGGAAGATTCATGTTGATTCTTGAGTTCTACTTTTCCCCTGTCTCTCATTGCTGCTTAAAACCCCTAAGTTCCATGGCTTGAAAATCATTTACGTCCATTATGATTAAGAGTCATAGAACCAGCTTTCATTCCCTCGATGAGTAAATTTTCTCTAACCAAGAACGGAGGGTAAGGTTTAGTAATGATGGCTTAGTCCTTCTTCTCCAGAGAGCAAATCTGGGCTTCTTTTCTGCTAATCCCTATAGGGTATCTGCAGAAACAGACACATAGTCCATAGGTATGGGGATGGCTGGTAAAACAGACAATATGTAAGACCAATACAGAAATCAGATCTTTTCTTATTTTCTGAAAGTTTACCAATTAAACATGTTCAGGTATTCATATTAAATTTAGATTACTTGAAATTTCCAGCTACAAAACAGCACAGTTATAATGAAAGGGCTAATTAATCCAAATTATAAATATAATGCCCTTTCAGCTGTAAGAAAGTTAAGACATCTGTGTCTTTTGTGGTTTATAGGTGAAAGTCAGTTTTGAGGAAGAAGTTGTTTGCAGCCAAAAAGGCTGAATATCTTTTAACTGTAATCCACTGTATGAGGTTAGTAACTACAAGGCCTGTTTGCAAATACTTCTACTTGACTGAAACAGTTCCATTTCATTTTAAGGTCTGGCACCAATGCCTGTTTGGCTATCCATGGATGTTCCTACAGAAACTGATGTAGAACTAGCGGAGTTAAAGTGAATTTGTGCTGGGGCAGCTGCAAAATATAATGTAGTCCTTGATGCCTGTGATTTGGGATGAAATGCTGAAACAAAGCCACCTCGTAATTTCAGCCTTGAATGGTGATTTAAAGCTGGTAGTACCATCTAGTGGGCAAAGAAAGAATTGAAGAGTACAAATAAAAGCCAGAATCCTGAGAATCTAAGTATTATACTGAGATTTAGGAAATATAATGGCAATAGATACCACTTATAGGATTATACAATTTGTAAGATTTCACATTAATGTAACAAATATATTTAATGGAAGACATTTAGGAAAAATGCAAAAGGATTTAGTACAAATTTTTCATTACCAGTGACACACTTCGGCTAAATATGATTGTTCTATAGCTTCTTTCTCATTATTGTCAAGCCCTATGTTCTAGTCCTGTAATTCTGTTGGTTTTGGACTGTCCCATTAATCTGCATAGACTCGTTTAACTTTCCTTCTTCTCTTTCTTTTCCACCATCTACACCATAGTTCTTATTTCTTCATTCTTGTTTTAATGTCACTCAAGAGGAAGCACAGAAGATTTGAGTTTTCTTTTTGAATTTATACAGGATATTTTGTCTTTTTATCATCTTCTGGCTTAGCTATTTTAGATTGCCTCATGTCTGGGAGGTTTCACAGCTCCTGGCTATGTATAATATGTTAGTCTTAAGAACTACCAAATTCTTACAGTATGGGCTGCTCAGTATACTTGGTACTGTAAAATGGGACGGTAAAATGCTATTTCCAATTCTTCATCTCACTCTTTGTGTGACCTTGGGTAACCAAATTTATAGATTGTTCTACCCCTCCCCTGTCTCTGAAAATTGATGAATCTTTTTGTCTCTTCTCAGAAATCAGAATTAAGTTTTGATAAAAATTCTTCACAAGAAGCCATTTTCAATGACTTCTGCTTTTCTTCTTTTGTAAAAGACATTTATGTTTATGCATAAAAATGGCTACATAAAAAAATAACATTCTTCAACAACTAGAGTGCTAGCAACTGATAAATAGTTCTTCACTTGGGACAGTGTCTCACACACAAGGATAATTGCAGTATTTAATGAACATTTCTGTGTGCCAGCCAATGCTCTTCTCTGATCTTTCATTTCTGTCTTCCTGATGGTGACTCACCAAATTACAGTTATCTCAAGAGGACCATGCTATTCTCACAGGATGATTTATGAGTGAAGAGTATGAGCAAAACACTCCTTGAGAGGCCATCCCTGTTTGCAGTCAGACTGAGGAACCTGAGAGAACTACACATTCCTGGATAGCTTCAACCAGCCAGCAGTGCCTGAGGATGTCTCAGAGAGGCAAAGTTTGCACAGGTCTATTTAAACTTCCTGGGGCAAGCTCTTAGCTCATGTTAATTGTCATCTGTTCATCTCAGAAGGAGCTAGGTCAATTTACAAGAGCTAAGTGTCTTCCTCTTCCTCGCTCTTCCCACACACATGTAGCATATGTTCCTGGGGTTTATGGGACTTTTCTTGACAGTGATGAAACAGTAGTCAGTTATGAGCAAAAGCATAGAGGAGTGACAAGAGTAAAAATTATTTGGAAGGATGCTACTGCAGAAGTTGCTGAAACAACTGTGAACATCTGGATTATTGCTATTAGACAGTATTTGAATTTGATGGTAATGGCAAGAAGGTGGCAGACACAGCTTGTCCTATAAAGAGCTTACAAGCTATTCACCTCCTTTTATTTAAATGAAACTCAAGTTTAACTTACACAAAATGCAGAAGTTCCATAACGTACAAAATCAGTAGGTGGCGACTCCCTATGTTGAACTGCAAATTTTACTTGAGTTAGAGTAGGTTTTACAGGCTGCAACTTTACAGTGCCACTTTTGGAGGGACTAGAAATAATTCAATAAATAGTAGTCTTGACCTCAAAGAGTTCTTCATGTAAGAGGGAATATAAGCCCTTAGTAGCAGACCCTTTCATGTGCCACATATAAATTATCCTACAATATCCATATTCTGGTCATAACCTGCCGTTTATCACCTCATAGTGTATCCAGAACTTTAAAACTACATTCTTCATCTTTTATTGCTGTGTGTTTGCTTCAGGGGAGAGCAAGGGTGACATCCAGTGGTCTATTAAGTTACCTGTACTAATGGACTAAGCCTTCAGTGATGTCAGATGTCACTGAGGCCTTAGAGACATAAAATTTGACCTATTACAGCTTAGATAAAATTGAGGCTGCATAATTTCCCACATGGGTCCCAGACTGCATCCTGAAATAAATCATTTCCATTTCTCCATACATTTTAATTCAGAAATAGGAAGCAGAGAGCATTAGTAAACAACAGGAGGCTAAAGTTTTCAGTTATTCTGAAAACTAGCTTTTGCTCAGATTAAATAATAAGGTCCCCCCCCAAATTCAGCAGCTTCCCTAAGGTGGATGTTCAAGCCAGTACTGTCACTGATCAATGGTATCTGTGGATGTGCCATTTATATTTGCAGGGCTTCCCGGCCTCAGCTTTGCAACAGAGAAACAGTGAGGAAAAAAAACCAAAAATCACTATTTTCTTAATTTTCATGCTGGTTTTGAGTATTTCAATATCAGGGCAGGTATTATGTAGAAGTATGAAGAAGGCAGTTTTATTTCAACTTAAATCACTTAAATTAATTCTTCCAAACAATATATTATAGCAGGCTACTTTCTCAGCCATTCCATATTCACAGAGCCACTAGAATGGGGGACACTTTACTGGCCAGAGATATGCAGAATATATTTCTGAAACTCATGGCGGCATGTATTCAACACTTAATTTTGGGAATAGAAGTAAACAAGTTTCTCCTGATCTGCCTGCCTTCCAGCCCTGTATATGCATCAGGGATAGCCTGCAGCATCCCTAAGGCTGTTCAGGCATATATTATAGCATAGACAAATGCCATACATGTGGGGTCTTGTATGCTCTGCAGGCCATCTCCCAAGCTGTATGTCAGGCAGTGTTTGGGATGTGGTCACTGTAGGTCTTGATAATCCACAGAGAAAGACTAGATATCATACGGGGTGGGGGGGGAGGTTCCTCAGTATTAAATAACTTTCAAAAATGAGACTTAGGCCTAAAATTTTGGGGTTATATGAGAGCCTGCCTTTTATTGAAATATAATATAGTCCCAACCAAATATTACAATTACTAAACGTACTCCTGTTACCTTCCTTTTAGTGGGGAAAAGAAAAAAAATCTGGCTTTTATATCTCAAATAGCCTTTGAAAAATTTACAGTGATGCCATAATAGGAAGATTTTAAATAAAAATAAAAATTAAAAAAACTTTGCAAATAACTTAATAAATTACTGGAGAAAATGGGAGTAAAAGTTATTGAAGCATATCAGTTCATTCTAATATTTCTGTTTATGTCCCCAGTTCTGTAATTTCAGGATAAGAATTTCTATGACAAGTGGGTTGACTCCATCACTCCTCAGTGTACTTAGAGGTTAATTAATTCATGAAGATTTGACAGTTTGTACATTCATTCACTAATAATCTGGACTGCATTTGCTCTATCAAAAATGTATTTTCTGGTCATATGATACAGCTTCTGATGTCAGGGATGTCAGGGTTAACAAAAAGCAATTTTAATAAGGTTTGTAAAACCAAACCTCTAATAACAAAATGATTTTGAATGCACCTTCATGTACTATTTCTGTCTGATACTGGCAATGCCAAGAGTATTATGATCCATATCAACAAAATTACCTCTGTGTCCAAACTGCCTGGTCATATCCCGAGCTCTGATTTAGGCAGGTAGGACCCCAATAAAGTGAGGAGGTCTCAGAGAGTGAAGTAGCATCTTTTATTAGACCAGTTGATGCTGTCAGAAGAAGTAGACGAGCCTCTGAACTCATGACTTCAGACTGAACTCAGTGTAAAGATTGAGGTATCCTACGAACAGAAGCAGAAAACTCCATGGACTGAGTGGGGATATGCCTGCACTATAGAAGTTCGGGTGTATTATTTGAGATTCTTCTCTGCGAGAAGGTGTTACTTGGGGCTGTAGGAGGTGGCGGTCTCAAGATGATGATTTCGAACACTGACCTTGATCTCTGCCCGTCACACAAAGCCAAGGGGGAGGAAGGAGGACATCTCCTTTTGCACAGTGATTCATTGGTTAGCTCTCCTGTCCAGCAGGAGGGAGACCTGGGCTATGTTCCTCTTTGGTGCCTGTGGAGACCTGAAGGTCCACCTCAAAGGCCCCAGGTGGATGCTCCAGCAAAAAGGATATTCTGAGTAACAGAGGAGAGACAAGGCTCCCAACTCTGCTCTCGCAAGCGTCTGAGTATTTTACATTTAGTGTTCAACAGAGCTTGTGCAGGAGTCAAGCCACCCCCATCCTTGTCCCCAGGCCATAGACTCATGCTTTCTCTGCCCTAATAATTACTTAATTATTGCCGCATGGAAAAGTTTCAACAGATGGTCTGGAGCTGAATAAATTCTATTCCTGCAGGCCAAGGATTCAACAAAAATTGGACCCACACCCCAGTGAGCCCTCTAGCAGATGAGCCTGCGGAGCTGGCAACAAGCCCTGAGCTTTTTACTGGATGATGTATTTTGTGGGTGTTTTCTGTGAGTGCCTATCAAGACCATAGATAAAGGGGCACAGGGACCTGGGCAGCAGCTGAGCAAGCATCTCAAGGATACCAGTTTTAGATCTACATACCAGTGAGGTAGTTCACAGGCACCTCTGTCCTTTATTGATCTAACTGGAAACAGCTCAGGCGTGGGCATATGTATAGCTTTAATCCAATTGATAATATTTAGGATAACTCCTTTTTACCAATGAATAGGAAAGGTTTGCCTCATATCTGATCCTATCATTACTTTGTTTCTCGCACATTCCCCCTTGCCCTCTCCACAGTTTTGCCCCTAGTCACTCACAGCCTTGCTGCTCCTTCTTCGAGTCCTGGGTTTACAGCAATATTCTGCATTGTGGAATGATGCTGTCCACTGAGATATTTTTTCCTTTTTCTTTTCTTTTTTTTTAACATTAGTATCTGAACAAAGCAGGAAGTTGTTTAATAGATTTTAAACCAAGAGGCCATTATGATCAGCTGCTTTGACCAGTTGTATAAAACATGCCGAGGAACCTCACCCGGTCCTTTCCACAAAGAAATGCACAGGCCAGAGACGGGCATGTTACGTAGCACACATCGGTCCCCAGTAGCAACACGGGAATACCACAGGAGGATCTGACAGGGCAAACAAGGCTGTGGGAGGGCAGCCCCAACTGCCAGAATAATATCCTGTGGCAGCTCAAACTGCAACATTTATTTCAGGACTGGCTTAAATATCACAGATATCCAAAAGCAATTTCCAGGGATGAAAATTAAATTTGTCTTACATGCAATGATAGTAACCATATCAAAAAAGATTGAGGGCCCATTGTATGGTTTAAATACATTTAAATTGGGCTGTGATCTGGGGAACGACAAGAGAGAAGGATTTGATACAAATTCTTGTTGGAAAAACCCATCAACATATTCTGTCTCTGTTGGTGTCATCAAAGTTACACAAGATGTGAAATCAACTCAGCATCATCTGGAAAGCACTGTGTAACAGCTAAGGACTGAATTTATATAATACATCCAAGGGAAAAGCAGCTTATTTTTAGCTGGCCGTGTGTAGCAAACAGGCCTAGAAACTGAGACTGAAATATGACAAAACAGTGTTATCCTGAAAAGAGAAATGCAGTAACTAAAAACAAACAAACAAACAAACAAACACATAGTGAGTAATGAGAAAAAATTCAGGATTGACTACACAGAGCAGGAAGTCTTGATGAGCTTTGTATGCTGCGCTTGTAATTTTACAGATCAGTAAAGAGGCACTTAGAGTGGCTTCACACCACACCACCTTGAGATTTTCACCTCAAGCAGGATTACTTTTTGTTTCTGCTCCTATCCATTTTATTTCTGACTCCTTACATATGCTCTCAACACCCAGCCAGGGACGAAGGTCTGGGATACTGTGAAATGGGTTGCAGGCTCTGCGCTTGGGCTGACCGAGACAATTCCATTTTGTGGCGACTTAGAAAGGTGTTAGTGTGTGATTTTTCCCACTAGTTTGTTGAAAACAAAACCTTTCAGTCCGTGACGTGAAAATGCAGTGTTAAAGTAAGCGTCCCTCCGCCTCTGTAGCAGGTGTGTACCTGGATCCCTCAGCACACTCTGCTAAAGCCCTCCCTAGAGCTGAAATATGCGGGTGGAATGTTTGGCTCCACCGAAGAGACTTCTGCAAATGCCACTTCCACGAGGAGTGAGGAGCGTCATACCCAGCAGAGGACAAGAACTTTGCTGCAGTGGGCAGGAGGAGCAGCCCCAGGTTCTTTATCCTGACCTGTGCTGCTTTGCAAGCTTTTGCCTGGTAGATGTTGCTCAATGTTTCACTGCTTAACATTATTTAAAGTGCTGTGTTTGGGGCAGGCCTATGGGCTGAAGCAAGGACAGCTATCAGCACCTGCTTTGTCATGTGGGGTCTGGTCAGACGGTGGGGACCAGAGGCAGCCTGTGCCTCCTCCTCCCTGGTCCCCACCACCCCGGCCCTGTGCTCCCGCACTGACCCACTGGTGATGAGGCCATCAGCCACAGCAGGGCAGGAGGGACAGTACAAGGCAAACACATCTGCTCTGAAAGGCTTATCTCTACCAAAACCCTCCTTCCACAGGAGGAAATTAATGAAGGAAAAAGAAACTAAGCTTTCAGGGCCTGTTATCAGTTCAAACACTTGTATTAATAAGAATCTCCGGTTTAGTTATTGTTGTTTCTGTGCAAAGTACCCTTTCCAAATAACCATGATCTAATGAAAGATAAACCATCCAGATGCGCTTGTATCACAAAATAAAGCATAAGAGACACTTTGGACTCAATAAACCCCCTAACAATAACAACAACACCAAAAAGTTGACAGAGGAACTTAAGAATCATTGAAAATTTTCCAAAGGAAGAAAACAAATCTGGTAGGGTCAGCCTCAAATATTTAAAGTCTAAAGCAATCACCTGAAATGTGCTTTTCATACTATAGATTTCACTGGCACATCTTTCCACATCCTGCTTAGAGCTACCTGCATAAGTAATGCATGCATTAATTAGCTAGAGATGCATAGGCAGTGATATATATTTATGTAAATTGTCTATAGCACACAGCTTGACTCTTGTGTCTTTGATCTACTGATAATCTCCAAGTGTGTGGATTTCAGCGGGCCAAATAATTTTTATCTCTGCTGGGAGTACTTTTGGCAAGTTTTCCTTCAGTAGGAAATGAGCTGGAAAACTCTGGTGAAACTTCAAAGCAAGAGCTTAAGGTGATCTTTCATTTGATGAATTTCAGACTGTCTCTGTTGTTTAACAACATACTGAGTTCTTTCTCCCTAACACACTTTTAAAAACTGCCAATAAGATGAATTTATGACAATCATATACAAGATATAGGAGAGATCCTGTCACTTTGGAATACAGAGCATTTTCCAAATCATAAAGATACTAAGGGAAGTATTAAAGCCTCAAATGCTATCCCTTACTAGAGTATTCATTTGTACAAATAAATGGACTTTAAATCCTTTTACACCTCAGAGTCATATTTGCTGGGGTGGGAGGTGTGTTGTTCATTTGTTTGATTGATTTCTGCCTTAATTTTTCTCCCCATTTTGTTATAAATATCCATTCTTCTCCATCCGACATCCCACGACAGCAAATTTCTGAGCTCTAGTAATGCCCTGAGGTACGTCTCACATGGCTACAACGTGAAGCTTGTTGTAGCTCATACTAGGAAGGGGGCAACCTAGCTAAAAATCCAAAGGGCACAAAGCATTCTCTTCCAGGGCTTAAATTCTAAGGTAAGGCAAGACACAAGTAGATATAATGAGAGGGAGAATGAAAAGAGGTCTCAGTAGTCATCTCTTCAAAAATATCATAAAAGGTCACCTGGACTCAGAGATGAATGATGTGCGGAGAGCATTTAACTGCACATTCTCTTGGAGCAACGGATCAAGTTATTAATTGTCCAGTCATTAACTGGGGCTGTGCAAACAGCTTCATATGCCAAGTGAGGTCAGGATATATTTGACTTCTTGAATATTATTTGCAATTGCATTTCTCTCACTGTTAGTGTAAGCATTATTCTTAAAACAGACTGCTTCCTTCTCAGATGTGTCACTTCACAGCAAAAATGCTACTGAAAGTCACAGAAAAGAAGACTGCATTTACATAATTATTGTTCTAATTCTTGGCTAAACACCTGCAAAGCCACACAACAGGGTCTGAACTAGTTGGTCGCCATAATGCATAAACCTATCCTAAGAGAAAGTAGAAACCAAAAAAGCTTTAAAAGTGTTAAAAAAAGAAACTATATCAATATGAATGGTTTCAATGTGTGTTCACTTGCTGATGGTAATCTTGAAGGAAAAACAAGGAGACGATGCAGCTCTGGGAGACCATTTATTTTTTCACAGAGCTGGAAGAACGTGGGATCTATTGACCTGGAACAGCAGCAAGAACGAAAAACAAGTCCAATGACTGTGCCCCTGGCAGCAGCTAAAAGACGACGTTTTGGGGAAGGGGGAGGCCAGAAGCCAGCACACACCAGCGAGCTTGCCAGAGCCACAGCACCACCGGCGACAGGGATGGGTTTGGGCTTCATCTCAGATGTTACCTTGGTGTACAGCTGCTTCTGCCATATGGTACAGCATGATTTTTCTAACCCACATCGGGTTGTGTGCCCTGCTTCTGCCGAAAGCCATCTGCAGACAGAGGAAGGATATGCCCAGAGACCTGATTACCTCCTCCTCAGTTCATAAAAGCATGCATCAAAGCACTGAGGGAACAGGGAGAGAGGTAAGGCAGGTTAACTATTCTCTGGTTAAAAGAAGCATTGGCAAGAAAGAAAGGGAGGAGTCAAATCACACCCCCAAGGCAGAATCTGCTGCTGCACCCCCCACAGAGCGCAAGTACCCCACAGATACTGCATCTGTAGGTATCCTGTGTAACAGGAAAAATTCTCCACGTCACTCAAAACAGGAACAGGCCCAAATGTTATTCCTCAGGTCTAAAGGACCATTACAGATGGCTCTATTGAACTGGCAGCAGCACCAAAGAAGCAAAGGACTCCAGACTCTGCTGGATGGAGAAATGGGGCTGGAATATGAGCTCAAACCTGTGGCTAGGGGCAGTCAGTAACCCAGACTCGTTAACTTGGATAAGAACTGACACTAAGGGCAGGTTAGTCCACCCTTGGACATGAGCCGTGGCTGGGAAAGGACGGGATCAATCACCATCTTTACATTGTTCCACTGCCATGATTGTACCGTAAATGCTATCGAACTCTGCCTTAAGGCAGAGCACATTACCATGCTCTCACAAACGGGGAGAATACGAAGCTGACCAGATCGGCTGATGTAGCCAGATCTGTTGGCTGTGTATCAGGGAAGGGGACTGAATGTGGATCTCTGGATTTCCTCAGGGGATGTGCCTTCCCCATCAAAGAACTGCTTTTCAGAAGTGGTTCAGATGTAGCACAGAGCAGAGGAAATTAGCTTCTATTTCTAGCACCAAAATGAACGCTCCCAAAAGTTCAATCTCTTCTTTTGATAAATGCTTATCAGTAATGCTTCCACCATTTGAGGTTGCACATAGGTAAGGACATCCTGCAAGACAACGCTGAAAATGAGTCCAGTTTGGTCAGACTAATCCCCTCCTAAACCTGCACTAACAACTGCAAAAAACCCACTCTGTAGTCCCTCTCTTCTTCCAAAGTCTAGCATGTGGCCCTTAATAAGGTCTCACGGCGAGCTGCGGTGGCTCAGGACTTGCCTTGTCAGTTCACCAGGGACTCCATTAGAGAAATCACTTTCACTCCACTGACATTTTAAAGGCAAACCATCATAGGTTTGTACAACAACTGCTTTAATTAAGGGTAGGCCAGGTTTACTCATCTCTTACTGCTCAATCAGGAACACCAAATAGGTGAGTTTGTCTTTAGATGATTGAAACAATGTATTTTTGCCTGTGGAAATAGTTGCTATGCCTCCATTGCAAAAATAAAACAATCACAGATTGTCACATCAGTTTAAAAATTTTATGACATGTTAATGTTTTTCTGAACCTGAAGTCCTTTTAAAAGTGGCTTGGAGAAGAAAGAAAAGCAGCTTCCAGAGTGTTTCACTGGCACATTAAGTTATGCATTCTAAGTCCTGGAGGTGAAATGTTTTTAGCATTTATGGGAGCTCTGGGCTTCCAGTCCTCGTGCTGAGCCAGCTATTAATACGTGACAGAAAGCATCTGTGATCTACTGCTCGCAGGGTTCAAGCCCCAAAGCATCCAGAAAGCCTGTGCATAATCCTTCACTCACATGGCTGATTGACCGCACCACACATAAGTCAATGTGATGTATACGCTCTGATGTGACAGGTCCAAAATATAATGTACTCTACAAATGATTTGATCTTAATTAGAAGAACAAGGGTCTTTTACATGACAATTTTCTTTTAGAAAAAGGCATAGGGCTTTGAGAGATATTAATGTCAGCATCAGTCATCATAAAACACAGAGACAAGATCTATTTTAAGGCTTGTGGATATGAAGTACACATTAAAAATGGGATTATGCTACTGCTAATGGGAAAATGATTGCCATTCTAACTTCCCACTAAACGAGACTGGGGCCTTGTTATGAACATAGTAGCTCTTTACAGAGAGAATAACAGCCCTGTCTTCTGCTGGAAAATGCCTGGCCCATTTCTTTGATGCCCAGGCTTCTGTTAGTCTCCGTGTGAGCACACAGGCAAGTACATCGGTGCAGGACCGGGGCCAAGCAGCTGGCCCAAAGTCAGGCAGTAATGGACCTTTCTGAATCATACTGCCTTCATCACATTAACGTTTCTACCCTGCACTGTTTTTTTTGCTGGAGGACTGGATCAAAGCTGTCTGGCTGGAAAGAGATTTCACTCACTTCACTCAGCATGGAAATATGTCTGGTTTAAACTTGAATTTCGAGGAGAGCATATTTTCACCGCTTCGGTCTTCCTGGAGTAATATGATTACTCTTTTTTACCTGTTGTGGCATTGGCGCCTGCTATCTAGCAGCTTTTCCCTGTTGGTGCAGTTTCTGCAATTAAGATGTCAAGCTGATAATCAGGGAAATTATGTAAGTGATGTCTACGGGAATTCTGACTGGATGAAAAAAAGGGAAGGAAAAAAGGTGTTATGATAATACCTGGCAAAAGTAAACGTCTTATAAGTAGAAAAGTGTGTCTCCCTTTGCCAGCTTGTCTCAGAGCACTGCATGGGAGAACAGGCTGTACTCGCCGATGCTTTGCCCAAGGAAAGCTTCGGGAAGGTCTGCAGTGCAGCCTGTGAAGTGGCTCATCACACTCGGGCCGCGGGGATGCACCTTTCTCGCCTTTCTCAGGCGGCTGCTTGCTTTGGGTGGTGGGGTGGGTTTTCTGTAGGAGAGCTCTGTAATAGGGAGCTGTGATTGCCAGACTGAGCCACTGAAAAACTTAATCTTGCTCACCTCCCTGAAGTCATGGCATTGAAACATGGATGTGAGACCCCATGATCTGGAGAATGATTTTCCCAGGGACGGTCATTCCTCGCATTTCAGGAGTGCTGACTCTGTGATTTTCCCAAATGTAGGTAACTCAGCTGCATAAGTGGGGGAGGAGGGCAAACTCATGCAGAGTCTTCCCCAAAAACAAACAGCTAATGTGCACAGCCATCACATGCTCAGTTAAGTACACTCCACACACTGCAACGCCAGTGGAGGGGGATGGGGATGCAATCGCCCTAGATCACGTAGAAAATCTGTGCCTGTTCTCGCGTGCTGGAAACACACAGTCTGAAACACAAGGCAGTACATCTGGGAACAGACCACTACAGCAATTTCCTTTACTGGCTAGATTAACAATTGTGGGGAATGGACATTCATATCCCAGGACCTGTTGAGGAGTCACAAGAGAATTGTGGTCAATTTTATCATGTTTGGGCTAAATCCTCTAATGCGTAGTCATTTTAACTCACTTGAAAGGGAAGAAGCCCTTTATTTGACTCCTTGCCTCCACAAAAACACATCACATTACTTATGTTATTTTCACCAATTCCAGTTCATCTCAATGCACAAGCAGAGCCTTTAGGTTGGGGATCAATAGAAACTGCACTAAAAAAATCATTGATACAATTCAAAACCTACTGGAATTAAAACAAGAAAAACTTGTAATTTGGATTCGGAGTGATCAGAGTGAAAATTGGGGTGCTGCCACCTGCGTGTTCAGTATGGCCTCTGTGTGAGCCAGAGGCCATGACATCTGCAGAGAAAACTGCACTTCAATTCGAAATAGCACGTTAGATCATTTTAATGTCCACAGCTATACATTGCAATGGGCTGCAACCTGTCCTAGTGACAATCCACAAGTCCAGTGCTGTTCGGATATTTTAGTCTTGCAAATGCATTTTTCTCCAAATGGGTTGCTCAGCAGTAATGATTATTCAGAGAAAAGTGGCAGACAGGGTCAGGCAGCAGCAGAATGAAAAGTGAAAACTTGAAAGATGCTAGATGAATATTTATGCAGAGCAATCTTCACTCTCGCATTATGGTGCATAATGGGATCAGCAAAGCTAACGGAATTCACGCTGCGTGAACTTCCTCTGTGAGAACTTAGTTTAATCTGCACATAAGACTGACAACCCGTGAACACAGAGAAAATGTTCAATGGCATGTAAAAACTTAATTGAAATAATGTTTCTGACTATATCAATATTCTGGCAATGACAGAATAAACAACATTTTTTTTCTGGGTAGATTTTAAATCCACAGGCTACTTTTTTGAAATGGCATCCAAACATTGTCGCAGAAGACTTTGTTCTTTTGTTTCGCTGCCGATTTGGTATGTCCTACTGGCAACTGAAAAGCATCCATGGGGATTGAGTAATGAGGACAAGGATTTCAGAACAGCCTGACACTGACCGTCACATAAGGGCTGGTGACGACGAGGAACAGCCGGGCAAATTTCTGCTCTGATATTGCAAGATTTGTCAGGGAATACTTTTCATTGCAAAACGAATGGCTGTTGGCTGACTTTGGAGAGCCTGTCTTACTTTGCAAGATTTTCTTCTCAAGGTGTCCAAAACCCTATCTTGGTGCACATGGGCAGTGAAATCCATTCCTGTGCTGTAGGGTCAGCACAAGACCTGCAGATCAGTTTACTCCTTTTGGGGGCTGCAGATTCACTGCACAGATAGGTCTGCATTTCATCCACTCTTTGTATTTTTTGTGAGCAGGTCACTACAAAGCCCAAGAAGCTATTACGATCCTTCATTATGCACGAACCCCCAAATAGTTGATCACCTGTGGCTAAGTACCCATATATTTAGACAGATATCTAAACTCCTTATGTTTATACAAGGGTCTTAAAAACTTGCTTAGCAAGACCAGTATTTTTCCTTGACATTTCTACAATATATTTGCATTCTTACTGTTTTAAGTCTTGATTTAAATATTAGAAGGACAGTTTTCCTTACTGTACTTTAGCATTTCTTTCCTGAACTAGGGGCCCTGCTTCATCCCTGTACTTCACTGAATGCTTGAACACATGTCTAATCCTTCTGAATTCAAGGATATATGAAAATATTCTGTTGAATCTGGACCTCTGTGAGAAACTGGAAAATAATGCAATTCCAGTTATCTGAAATATCTGAACCCTCCAAAGTACTCAATATAAGTATTATCTAAGAGTTTATGTCTAATCTTTTTTCTCCAGAACCTATGCATCTATTCAATAGTGACCGACAATGTATCAGAAGCACATCAGTTGCGGAGATAACCAGCGACCTTACAGGTGACTTTAATTGAACTAGGATATACAAAATAAACTTTAAAAGACACAGAATTTAGCCCATACTAGTAATCCAAACTTTCCCTTCTGCTGCTAATTTGTCCAAGAGGCCATGTACCACCTGCACGTACGGTGGTGACTTTGACCGTTCTGCATGCAGCAGCTGCACAGGGCCACCCTCCTCAACGTTTCAAGGCTGGAGAAAGCAAAGCTGGGAGGACGGGATGGACGGGGGATGGGCCATTGCAATTAAAATATTTTTTAACATAATACTTTTTGTTTCAACATTTTCTTTAGAAAGCGTTGCTTGAAGCACTGGGGTTTGGGTTTTTCCCCTCTTCCTCCACGGGAAGGTGCACGGCAGCCTGGGTTTGACGCTGCTTGCCAGCACCCTTCTACTCCCTCGGGCTTTAGTCCACGCCACAGCAGCTCAATGCCTCCAACCCTTCGCTTCGGTCGTGTCAGTGTGCGCGCGCTCCTGCCCGTCCGTGTGTCCGTGTGTCCGTGGGCGCGTCTGTTCGTGCATGCTAAAAATAGACGGGAGCGCCTGACGACTGCCTTCTGATTGGCTGCCGCTGAGGTGCCGCCAGCCTATGGGAGCGAGGGGCGCGGAGGGCGATGGCCGCCTCGGCGGGGGGCGCGGAGGGCCCGACCCGACCCGACCCGACCCCACGCCACGCCACGCCACGCCACGCCACGCCACGCCACGCCACCCGACCTGACCTGACCGGACTCGGCCCGGCCCGGGCAGGGGGGCGCGGCGCGGCGCGGGTGCCCCTCGGCTGGCTGGTGGGTGTGGGCAGATGGGGGGGGAAGTCGGTAAGAGGCGTGTGGGAGCCACCGGGGAGGTGGTGCCGGCCCTCCGGGACCCGCCGTTTGCTTTCCGGACTGGTAGTGCTTTCACCTCCGTAAAGCCCAAAACCGCAGCACTGCGGAGGCCAGGCATGCTGCCCCGGCCGCAGGCGCAGCGCTCCCTCCCGACTGAACCCCGCGGGCCGCCCTCGCCGCTCACCGCCGCCCGCCGGCCTGTGGGGGCCGCTGCCCGCCCGCGCCGCCGCCGCCCGCCCGCGCCGCCGCCGCGCCTGCGCCCGCCCGCGCCGGCAGGGGGCGCTGGTGGCTGTAGCGGAGCTGCGGGCCTGGCCGCGTGCCCGTGGTGGCGGAGGGCCCGCGCCGGCGGGACGCGGGTCGGCAGCCGCGGGAGCGGGCTCTGCCCGGGGGACTGCGGGCCCGAGGGCCCGGGGGCCTCCGAACGCCTGCACGCCGGCTTCCACGCCGTCGGGCTGGCGGTGTCCACAGTGCTAAGCACGCTCTGGCAGGTTTTCGCAGCGTTTCTTTCCTCACCCTTGCCTTAAAGTACCAAAGGCATTCCGTGTAGATTTAACCTCTGTACACGAACGTGTTATCAACCTGTTTTTATGTGTTTTGTAGATTCTAAAGACATTTCGTGGACTTCTGCGCATAAAGTAGTACCTGAGGTGACAAATTCATAAATCAGGGAAACAACAGGTAGCTGAAAGGACCAAAATGGAGCAGCAATGTAACTTTTTTCAAGGAATTCTCAAGAAACAGTGTTAAAGCAATGGCAATGAGGAATTAGGAGAATGCCCGCAAATCTAATTTCAGATAAAATATGTATTCAATGTACAATAAATGCATCAAGTCAATAGTTTCACTGGAAAGAAGCATCATCTTTATATCTAACTACAGCTATATAGGCGTGTATTAAAAATGAAGTTTGATGTCTGCTAGTGCTTTTTAGTCACAAAAAGTGCACTGGGGGAACTTGGAAAGCAGAAGCAGGAGCTGATTAGCAGGGTGCTGTGTCCTAATTTATTCAAGCACTGGATAACACCTCTGGAACTGTTAAAAGATCTCACAGTCTCGAGGAGTGGTTTGACTTTTTTATATCTCTTTTCCAGAACCTCTTTTCTCATGGGTGCCACACAGACTGAGCATCACAGAGGTGTGAGTCCAAGTGTAGTGAAGGTAAGAACTGTAAAGAAGTGAAGTGAAAGAAGACTTTCTTCCAAAGAAATTTGCATCTTCCGATTTTCACTGAGCCTGTGCCTTGGTTCACACCCATAGAAGGAAGCAAACAGTTCTGTGTTCTGATCCACTTTAAGTTAAATGCTTTGAAACTTCTAAAAATCATTATTTTCTATTGCTTTTACATTAAGCACGGGTAGCCTTCAGTGCGTGAACATTATCTTGTCCATATGAGCTGTCGGTGTCAACTTGTAATTTACATACTAATTGCTTGCAATCTTTAGCAGTAGAAAAGTTAGCTGTCCACAATTCAAAGGATTTCTTAATTATAAAAGGAAAGTGCTTCATGGCAAAGAGTGTAGCCAATAATTATCTGCTGCCAACTGACAAAACACATGTGGAATGCATGTTAACTGCTGGGAACAGAAGGAAGCTGATTTCTTGTGTGGCAGTTTGAGGCTTCTAGCATGAAAAAGAAAATCATTGTTTATGTATTTTGTTAACTTCAAATGTATTTTCTGTGTGGTAAAGGCATTCAGGAGAAAAAGCATAATAACTCTGGCGCTGTTAATTCAGAGGTGGTGCAAGTTATATACAGAGGGACCATTCTCCACATGGGTTCTGAGCACTTCTGAGGGCTTGTATCACCCCTTGCAGCTGGTGGGACTTTTTCAGTTGTCATGGTTTAACCCCAGCCAGCAACTAAGCACCACGCAGCCGCCCACTCACTCCCCTCCAGTGGGGTGGGGGAGAGAATCAGAAGAGTAAAAGTGAGGAAACTCATGGGTTGAGATAAAGACAGTTTAATAGGTAAAGCAAAAGCCACACACACAAGCAAAGCAAGGAATTCATTCACTACTTCCCGTTGGCAGGCAGGTGTTCAGCCATCTCCAGGAAAGCAGGGCTCCATCACGTGAACAGTTACTTGGAAAGACAAACGCCATCACTCCAAACGTCCCCTCCTTCCTCCTTCTTCCCCCAGCTGTATACGCTGAGCATGACACCAGATGGTATGGGATATCCCTTTGGTCAGTTGGGGTCAGCTGTCCCAGCTGTGTCCTCTCCCAACTCCCTGTGCACCCTCTGCCTGCTTGCTGGTGGGGTGGTGTGAGAAGCAGACAAGGCCTTGACTCTGTGTAAGCACTGCTCAGCAGTAACTAAAACATCCTTGTATTATCAACACTGTTTTCAGCACAAATCCAAAACGTAGCCCCATACTAGCTACTATGAAGAAAATTAACTCTGTCCCAGTCAAAACCAGCACACCAGTGAGCACACAGTCACCCTTCCTGTCTTTGGGCAGCAGCAGAAATTCTGTGATTTTTAACCAGTCCCACCATCTGATCATAGCCTAATCCCCTCCTGTGTCATCACCTCATGAAGCCAGAACGAAGGGGTTAAGGCTTTTTAGCAGGGTAAATGTTTGTGTTTCTCTTGGATTTAACTGAAGGATTTCTCATGCAAGTCATAAATGTGAAACTTCTTTACATTTGCCGTTTTGTTGTATAAGAGAGTCCAGCTGGTTTTGGTTTTGCTGTGTGCAGCTGCAGATACTTCCAAAGTTTAGGAAGGTGTAATAGCTTGGAGATCTGTGTCTAAAGAAGTTTATACTGACTTTTAATGTGGCATCTGCACACTTTCAGTACCACTGCTTGAAGGTCTATCACAACACCAGAGACAACTTTTTAGGTTAGTCCTGCAACAAGAACATCTTCAGCTTTTATTATTTTTTATACATTGCTTAGTAAACTTTTAACTTTTATTTGCAGATTAATCCCACCTATATTTTTAATTTTCTTCTTAAGCTTTGTCATACTTTTTATTTTGATCTTCAACACTATTTCTTGTAGTATCATGTATAGCTTCAGTCTCTTACCTTTTATCACTTCTGAATAGCCAATTTATGGTGACATGTCTTGCTGCACATGCTCTGTTATGTAAATACAATATTTTAAGTTGATTAAGGTATACAGTTCTTAAGGGCATCTGTTCAGGAATGCATGTATAATTTTTTTCCCTACAGTGTTTTATTTAGTCCTTTTCTGAGATGCCTGTATTATATTTTCTTTACCTTTCTGCACAGCCAATGCCTCTGGGCTGCTTTTCTGAGGGCTTTAATTATCATGCTGTCTCTAAGACAATTACATAATTAAGTGGTTTTCATTTTCATTCTGAATTTGGTAATTATAACTAAAACACTGAAAAGTGCATCAGCTGCAATATGAAGAAACTCAATCATTAAAAGAAAATATACCTAAAGAGAAGCATGCTTGAGAAGATTCCGCTAATAACCAATAAATGAAACAAAAATTAAAAACAAATAGGGAGAATTGAGCTTACTGGACTCCTTCAGTCTGTTGCTTTAAATGACAAGCTTTTTGTAGGTTCGATGATTGCAAAAATGTGATGCTCCAAGGAAAATTTATAAATATAATTGTAGGAGTTAAAAAAAACCTTTCCCCAAGTATTGAAGAATAGAGTGCTGAAAGGACAGGTGTTTTATTGTTTTATAATTTTCCATGTTTAATATTTTAAAGATAGATTCTTTATTTGCTCTACCTAGTTCTAGCACAGCCCCAATCATGTGTGTGTTTGTATACATATATTTTTTTCATTTTTTATTGAAACAGATGGTATATCTCCTCTTTCAAGGCTCAGGCAAGGGGGGCATAGGAAATATGATAGGATTAAAATTATTTTGAAACAAGAAGACATCTTTCTCATATCCTATTTCCCATCCACCTGCTAGTCTTTCAAGCAAGCAGTGACAGTAAACACTCAGAAATAGGGAGTGTGTTTCGGTTGTGGTGTTCTGAAAACCCTGCCCTGTTCTTTGAGTGTTCTTTGGTATTCAGTTCCTATGACTACCTGTTTTTCAAAAACAGAAGTCTAAAAGTTAGCAGCTGAGCTCCACTGAGCTCAACAGTAATACTCCTACCAACCACAAAGGGAGCAGATTAGGTGTTTGTTCCAGCTCTATCAGAAAAACTGTCCTCTAAATCCACCAAAGTCACCTGAGGCTCAGTGCTTTTAAAAATCAGGTCATTTCTTAAAGCATAAAAACATGAGTTCAGAAGCCTGATTTTCAGCTCTTCGTTGTGAAAACGTTAGACAAGCTTAATTTCTGCAGAAACACTATGAAGTCAGGGTTTCTAGAATTTAAGATATTTATATGTACTCCAGGGAAGATTCGGAATGCTATGAGTAAAATGCATTTTTCTGGCCTCTGGAGTCTGTATATATCATACATATATGTATGAAACATTATCCATGTGACCATGCAGTGCAGGACATGTGAGCGGAATGGTAGTGACATCTCTGGAATTCCAGATGAAAAAATGGCTTGAAGCAGTTAGAGGTCCTGATTCAGTCAGAAGTTTCACATACAGTTGTGCTGCCAACATCAGTGAGTGTTTAGGCAAGCATTTATGCTCTTTGATGAATTTCCACTCAGTCCTGCAGGAATGTCTGTTCAAATGCATGTTCGAGATACTTACATTTCTATCAGAGTAGTGGCTGTGAGTATTTTGAATTTTAACATCTACTTTAACACTTACTAAATGAATGCAAGAGTTACATAAAATGTACAAGACGTGTTTATTTGGGGTCTCAGTCCTAACCTACTACTGGTAAAACAGATTTCCAAGAGCATGGGGAATTCTGTATTTGTGTTGGCATGCTTGTGGATATAGCATAGAACTTGATCATAGAGGAAACCTGGACAGGCAATTGTTTAAAATTATCCTCTTTCCTCGTGTGAACGTTAGCGATAGAATTGAGACCTTCAGAACATGTTTTGAAATATATTTTAAGAATCTAGTGGTTCTAAAGCTATAATTCACATCCAGATTTATGATAATAAAAATGCAGAATGAAGAGCAAAGCCTACAATTTAGCATTTAAGTCAATCTCTGAGTTACACTGAAAATCAGAGTGAAACCTATCCTGGTGGTCATGAGTGCCCAGCTTCTTAAGTCTTCATGTTACCAGAGAAAGGATTAAATTCCTGTTTTCCCAGAGGTTTCCAGGAACCTTCTTGGTGAATTCTGGGTTATTTTGAGAGACAAACCATCAGAAATTTGAGCTGGTGAAATGAAATGTGCACAGTCAAGAGCTGTGCATCTCTAACTCCGAGTCACATGGCTTTGATATGTGGCCCATAGCTAATCTGTGGTGTTCTGTTAAACAGCAAAATTGGTAGGGTTTTCAGTTACAAGTTTGGTGAGCAGGCTACATGGCAATCCATTAGAAACTTGAAAAGATTGATGGTTGTCCTTTGGCTCCAAAACCTGGGCAGTCAGTTTGAAGGACTAGGGTCTTGTATGATTTTTTAGGGCCCTAACCATGCATGTGTCAGGCTATATGTCATATCAGGAATGTAATAACCACAATCAAATGTTTCTCTAGTTTTTCCATAGCCACGTTTTACAGTTGTAGCATAGTTTTTCGGGTAAACCATACTTCAAATATAATATTTTTATTCAACTTTCACCAGCCTACATTTGCCACGCAACTTTCAGTGAGCAGCCGCTGCTGGCAGAGTGCCAAGAAGGTGTCAGTACTAATTCACATTTGAGAAGGCAGAAGATCCCATAGACATGTTAAGATTCATTATTGATCAGGACTTTGTCTCCACAAACTGAGGTTATTATTTTCACTGGAGTCAGGAGTCGTACTGCTTTGATGAGGAAGTAACTTGGACCTTATCCAGCTATTGATATTTCTAAAGTGATGATCTGGCTCTAAATCTGGCCGCAACGATGCATTGCTTCACCACACAGATCTTATTACATGTGCCTGTCATTAGTAATGCTTCTGACTTTGACTTTTGAATGCCTTGAACACAGAGCCTAGTGGTTTTAGTTTTAATAGGTTTTGTGTGCAAGGCTGTTCATCCTTTTACTCTTGTATAGTGTTGCCAGTGGATTGCTTACTATTCACAATCATGTCAGAAAGTTGCTGTATGTGCAAAATGTGCTGCTTGGGGGAATTGTGCAGTACTGGAATACGTTTATATAAAAAGGTAATCTGCACTGGTTTTCACCACAAAAGTTCAGAATTTAATATTAAGATCAAAATGACCTGTCATCTTCTTAAAAAATTCTAATTTTTCATATTCATAAACCGAATCACAGAATCATATAGGTTGGAAAAGACCTTTAAGATCATCGAGTCCAGCCATAAACCTAACACAAACATCTCTGTATGACTCACTGAGCGGTGTTATGGGCTAGTAAGAATACCTACTGCAGCACAGAGGATTCCAAAGTCGATGGTCCAAAGTTACTTCTTTCTTTGTTAGAGTTTGTATGAGTTGGTGGAAATTTCACCGAGCTACAAAATGAGTAATGAAACCTGGATTTGGTCTGGTGTTTTTGGCTGCCAACGAGTGTGCCTCCCTCAGCTCACGCTGCGTGACAGCACCTGTAGCACTACGGGAATACCCATGTTCCAGCAGAGCTCTGGCAGAGCAGCCACTGCAAATCCACTCACATCTCCTGCACTGTGAGGCTGAAATGCAACCCAAGCAAGGCCAAGGTAATGTTGGATAGAAAATGGAGATGGTCTGAAAGCCAGGGTATTTTTCCCTTTTTTATGCACATGTGCATGTGCTACCATCAAGTCAGTGCTCTTGTCTGACTGCTCAGTCAGCCTAGATAATCAGATGCAAGGTGATAGTCCTTTCACACTGCTGGGCAATATTTTAAGTAAAAGCTTGACTACTGTACTGTATATGTTTGTCACTTCAGGTGAGATTCTTCTCACCAAATTTAGATACTTGCTTTACGGAGGCCTACTCTAGGTCACAGCCATCTCATTTTAGCGTACACGTCTAAGTGTACTATTGTAGACGTCTATGTCTGCTATTGTAGACATTCATATTAATAGCTTGAATTCCATATTCCAAACTAGTGCAAAATATGACTGCCATCCTCTTTGTATGCTAGTTTACCAGGAGTACTTTATTTTTTATTTTATTCTAATGAATCTATTTGTGATGAGCAAGCCTGTTTGTTCAAGGGCTTGGTCTTCAAGCTCATTAGTAAAAAGAGACTCACATGTGATTCTAAAACTAGTTCTGTCTTAACAGTTGTCCAACTTAACTGGCTTTACAGGGATGTTGTGAAAGCCTGATACTGGAAGAAGTCTTTTTGACATCACATTAATTCCAATTGGGATATATGTGATAATACGAAAGGGGTATTTATTAATACTTCATTATTTAAGGGTATACCCAGGCTTTCTGCTATGTATTTGCAATCTCAAGATTTTTGTGTGTATTTTTCATTTGTGTACATGTTTTGGTGGTAATAATAATAGCCTGGCATGCCTGTTGCCATTTGCCCTGTGCTCACGCATGTTTCATAAGTCAACTAGCAGAGTCATCACTGTAACTGTAATCATTTTTGCTTTTTTATTTTATTTGGCATGAGGAACAAAAGCCCCAAACATATTTCTAGCTTTATATACCTTCTTAAATACATTTTATGCATAGTATGGATTCAATAAACCCTTTGGCCTGGTTGAAAGGATTTTCTTGTTTGTTTTTCTTTCCTTATTTTAAATGAAGGTAAATTAATCTAATTTAAAACTGTTCAATAGGAATATTTATTAATCATTATTTGGATGCATAATAACAAGAGTGTCCCCCCCCTTTGGCTTTATTTTTATTTGAAAGTACTGAAATATTCTTTAGATGAAACCTGAGCAAACTAAATTACAGCAATGCCTTGCTTCCCAGAGTCTTGCACTTCACCTGCTGCAGAAATTAGAATATGGAAAAAATAAAAATCTAATACCAATGAGATAAAACTAGCACAATGCAAAAGAAGATAATTACATTGCTCAGCTGTCACAAGGCCAACAAAAAATATGAAGTGACTCATCTTCCTTCACATGCACAGCCTGCTCAAACATACATATATAATTATTTATTTATATGGTTTTGATTCTTTAGCCAAATGTTGCTACTTTATAATGTGGTTTAACCACTAAGGGATTTTGTTCAAAGTGTTCATTTATAGTTTTATCATTGAACCACAAAAAAGTGTTCTAGGTTCCAATGTAATTAAGTTGCATGCAAGTGATATATCATTAAATCTTACTTTGTATGAGTACATGAGTTCAAAGACAGCTCTTCTGCAAAGATAAGATACAATATGCAGTGAACAAGGGCTGCTTTCTAGTGAAGGCATATTCCTTACCAAACCAGTGTATCAAGCAAGGGTATCCTCAAGACATAAACATCAAGAAATCTTCATATAACATTCTAATTTTGACTTTGGAGGTAAGTGGACAATTGACTTAGACCATTTCTTAAAAGAAAGGGACTAAGATTTATAAGTCATAAGTGTGTTTTTGAGAGTTTACCTATGATCTTATGAACAAAATCTAGAAAAAGCTGCAATATACAAAAATGCTGGAAAGGAAGAACAGTGATATAAACCCTTTGAATAATAATTGCCATTGATTTAAAAATTTTGACAAAATGTGATACTCCCATTAGGTGGAGACTCTGAAATAAGGAATAAAGATTTTCTGTGTTGGAGGTGTAAATATACTTTTGTAGAGAGTTTTTATGCAATCCTCAAGCTGAACAAAGTGTAACAGTTTTGCCTCATAGAACTTAATGTAAAGGTTAAGGCTGAGCAAATAGTATTTGTGCTAATTTAGCTTTTATTTTCTGGCTGGGAGTCATTCCTGGTTGTTGGGCAGTGTGTTAGTGGTTCATGTTTGCTGAAGTTACTTGGATGAATTTGAATTTTCAGCCAGTGAGTTATTTACAAACTGTTTGCTTTGACTGTTCACCCTGCTTGATTAAATATTTGCTTTGGTTCATTCTATTGAATCTAATTAATCAGCTTCAATTCCAATCATTCTATTGAATCTAATTAATCAGCATCACTTCCAATATGTGCAGTGCCTACCAGTGCAAATGAGAGGAACCCTCTTGCTTCTCTGACTGGCATCAGGAGGTGCTTTGGCAAATCATACTGCACTGACATGCTTCAGCATCTTTCTCTTTCTTGAAACACAAATTAGGAAAAAAGGTAAACCTAGTACAAACGGATCTTTTTGTGGTGTTAGTAGCAAACACAGAAAGCCACTGTTAAAATAGGAAACTTCCTGAGCTGTATGAAAGTCAAACCGTTGAAGATAGTAGGACTACAGAGTGAAAGTAACTGTAAACAAAAAACTTGCTGACTGGTGTCATTTTCTTGTTGATCTCGGCAAATATCTACTCATAGGCAAGCATCATAAGTAGTGACCCACTTCCTAGAACTGATTTTCCCTTCTTTTATTTTTTACAAATCTTTTGAAAAATTAGTTCAAAGGGAATAAGAAGGGTGACATGGTTGAACTTCCTGTAATCTAACTTGACTGAAGAAATGTGGCTGTTTGGTCTGAGTTTCCTCCCCAGTTAAAGAGGGAAAATAAGCACTGTCAGAAATCAGTTCAGCCAGTGCAATAGTAGGTCTGTATGATAGGTCCTTTGAGGCTATATATTTCTTTCTGCAAACTAGAGATGCAAGAAGAGGCTACTTAGATGTAGATCCTCAAGTTATATGGGATGGAGCCAATGCCAAGAGATTGGGAAACTGGCAGGAGTTCAGCAAAGACCCACCAATGCAGTCAGGGGCTGGAGCACCTGCCCTGTGGGGAGAGGCTGAGGAACTGGAGCTGGCTCAGCTTGGAGCAGAGGTGGCTTTGCGGGGGCTTATGAGCCAACCGTCAAGAAGATGGAGCCCGGCTCTTCACAATGAGGCAACAATAGGTTGAAACAAGAGCAGCTGAGAATATAAGGAAAAACTTTTCACTATGAGAACAGTCAAGCAGTCCCTTCCAGTCTGAATTGTGATCCTATTTATTGGAAGGTCTGACTATCCAGGCCAAATCTACTGTTGGGTGAGTTGTTGGATCTCCACTGGTGTCTTTTGTCTCATGAGGTCATTAAAATGTTAGAAAAGGAAGTCACGTTGCTGCTGTAAAAACTTTTTAAGACAGTGCGCTGTTGGAAGATACCCTATAGCATCCAGTCTGGTTGAGAGCTGTTTATTGTAAGCTCATTTCACATCATTACGAAGGTGTGACATTACAATATTCCATTGTTTTCTCTATTTTTGGTGTGTTTAAGATAACATTTGAACTATATCCACTAGATTTCACTGTGAGTTTTATGAGCTTTGTAATACAAATGCTGAGCTTTTACCTGATCTTTTTTTAGTCCTTGGACTTGTAGTGCCATTATTCTCTCAAAGGCCAACTGATGTAGCTCTTTGAACATATGTATCTTGACATTGTCTTGTTCTTCTCTGCTTTTCTGTCTCTCAGAGTTCCTCTATTAATTTCTGTTCACTATTGCTAAGGTAATGAGTTTACTACCAACCCTGAAGTAGATCACAAATAAAGCAAAGCTCCTGTGGCCTCTATGAATCATATCCACCTTAAAAGAATCCTAATTCTCCGTCCAACATTCTTTGTTACTCACAGTACAGAACTCAGCCCATCATCACTAAAAAAAAAAGTCAATAGGTTAGAAATGTATCCAGAGACCTAAACCTGTCCACTAATGCTATTGTTTTTCTGGAGTTTGTTGTTTTGTCCAGTTGGTTAAGTATGATATCTTATTTTTACAGCTTTCCCTCAGTTTCTGTGTGAGAAACCTGGTATGTGCAGCTTAGCATACAAAGATGCTAGCAACACAAACAAGCTGCAAGTGTCAGACTTCAAAAGAAGGAACACAAAATGCACTCTGAAGGTCAAAATCAAAGTGACAGCTCAACTATGAGTAGGCCATTGCCACTTTTGGAGTGGTGAGAGTTTTCTGAGGAGAAATACAGTGCACTCTAACAGGATCAGCTTCACATACATACTGACAGCTGAAGTATGGCAGATACAGCCTGGGCAAAAAAAGATCTGAAGGTTTAATTCCACCTTTCCTTTCAGACTCAGTGCAGCTCATTTCTTGTTTCATGGGTGGTGGGGTGGCAGGGGATGGAGGAGGAAGACCTTCTCCTTACATTGTTTTTTCAAAGTGGTGTGATGCCTGGGTTTCAGTACAAGGTAGTAGATGATGGATTGCCATCTTGTGAACCTGGGGAGGTGAGACTGAGTCCTGGGTCTGTGAATAACCCTGTGTACTACATAGGGCAATTACACATTTTACTTTGCTGATCTTCTGTTGCCCCTCTTAACACTTTGCTTGTCTACTTTTATAGGAATAATCCAGGAAAGAGATGGAGTCTGGCTGTGTGTTTGTTGAGACCCTCTAAGGTTCTCTAAAATGTTTGAAAATAATATTCGGGGTATTCAAAAAACTAACGCAAATCTTAAAGACAGCCTGTGTTCCCCACAGCTTGGTGGATTTTACCAATACCAGTTCTCGATTTGATCGGCTTAGTTTCTAATCGGTGCGAATGTGTTCCCGTCACAAGTGACCTGTGCTAATTTCACAGGAAATAGAAATGAAACACTTATGAAGAAAGACTCCCAAGGTGGTTAAAATATTCTTGCATAATGGCTCAAAAGCTGAGTTTTGCACGGTCGGTTCTCCTTTCAGTCCCTTCACAGGAACTGGTTGTGCTCACAGTGCCATCAGCATGCTTTATGTGGAACAAGGCTCTTCTGAAAGTTGCTTGTGTTAAATCTGCAGGGATTTGCTTCGCTTTCTGGAGAAGGCACAGAAAAAGGCATTTGGAATTGAAGGTGGAGATTACCTACTCGGTATCTGATACTGAAAGGAAATAAAAACTCAAACCATGCTTTCCCTTATCTTGTATATCCTCTGTGTGCGTCTTCTTAGTACTAGCTGCTACAGCTGCATTTTTGACCAATTTCATTCTCTTATTTCTCATTATTGCTGTTACTGGGAGTTATTTGCGGCTTGCTTCAGCACCAGAGTGCAACTACTGTTTCAGGAAAAACTTCAATAAAGCAACCATTGAAAGGTGACTTTAAGCCTGAAGGAATAGATCTGGTGGAGTGCTTGCTCCTGAATTAATATTTTGGAGGGCATACTATTGATGCTATCAGTGCCTTCAGGCTCAACGCCTGCTGCTTTCTTGCTCATTTGGAGGATTATCATCTGAAGAGATTCTTTGGGACATATGCTCCTTAACATGTGTGATGAAGGTCAAAAATCTTACCTCTGCTATGCCTCCTCTCCAACATCCAGTAGAGGTTTTTCCACGGAGCACCAGTTGTGCAAAGTTATCAGGGAGAGGGGAGAGTTTCCAGTGTCTGCTGGTCTCTGCCATCCTTCAAAGACATGACTGAAGGCAGCGTGGCTGCATGTGTCCTGTCACACACTCTGGTTCCTGTCCCAGAGCTCTCCTTTGAGGTGGTGTACAAGGCAGCTGGAGTCTGGGAAGCCCTGTGGGGCTGTCAGTAGGCAGAGTGGTGGTGGTTGGATGTCAGAAGTAATTGGTGCTGGGGCTTTCTATGAATCTTGATCCATAGCTGAGAGGGTGTAAGCCCTCACTTGTGGCAAAGAAAACACTTCTCCATCTCACAAAAAAAGGGAACAAAAACTACTTTGAGCTGAGATACAGATTGCATTTCTCTCACATCTGGTTACTCATTTGCAGGGGAAGGCAGAGTTCATGATTATGGATCTTGATTTTGAGAGGAATGAGGAATGCCTCCTGAATGAACTGATGTGCAGGGTGAGGAAGAGTGATACAGAAGGCTGAAGGATAGGCTTAGAAATTATAGCTCTAAGCTAAGACTGGAACTCAGATTTTAATTTAAGGCTTAAAGCAAAATCAGGTTGGAGGTTTTTTATGTTTTCTTTTTTCTGAAAGGGAATATTGGATTTGGTACTACTGGGCCTTGGAAGTTAGGTTTTGCAAGAACCTTAAGAGAACATAGAAGTTTATAAAATCAAATTGACAGAAATGCTTGCCATTTTCAATACACATTTCTAAAGATCACCTGTAGCCAAGAAATGAAAAGGCATTTGAGTCAGATGACAAAAATAAGCCTTGTTGATAAGACTCTTTTATGGTGTCTTTGTGCCACCTCGGAGGTTTTATTGTATTCCTAAAACCTCTTCAGTTACCTTTCTGTAATGATTAATTTGAGGGCATGGTATTGCCTTTACATCTGTCTTGTCCTTCAAATCTGTTATAATAACATGCGTTCCAAAGTTCAATTTAATGTCTATAGGGTTTCTGAAAAACACGAAACAAATAGGGAGACAAGAAAAAAAACACCAACCTTTAATTGAAAAAAGCTGCAGAATCACTATGGGGACAACGTGAGTGCACAATGAAATTAGGAAACTTAAGGGAAGGATCACAGAGAAAGAATGGGTTAGTGTGTGATGTCCATGTGTATTACATATGAGAGGTTCTCCTAGCGTAACCAACACTCGTTTTCCAGGCAGCCAAGTGCTTCACATTACAAAAATGCACTATTCAGCACTTGGAATTAGCCAGGCAAACTGAGTTTTCTTATGCTGGGTGTCTGCCACAATCTGGGGGGTTTCTTCTTGTCTTCAAATGGTTTCACTGTTTTTGTGAGAGTTGTTCATTTTGCCTTCTGTTTAAAAATCCATCCATACTTGACCATGCTATAAACCAGCTAAAATTGTCTACTTTATCTCCTGAGCCCTTCCAGACATTAAAACTAAGGTATGTGGGGGCGTTAAACATATTTCTTGTTCTCTCTTCTTTGCCCTGTAACCAATGCTCATGGGAAGAAAGCCATTTGAGTTGGACGGCACAGAGATCTGATCTAAACTAATTGGGGAGAAGAACATGAGATAAAGAAGTTGAGACTAGACGTTGTTGGTGCTGCAAAGAAAGGCTGGTTTTCAAGGCTGGCATTTGCTGAGAAGGGAAAGGCAGACCGGTAATTGGGGAGGAAAGTAAGTAGTACTGGGAATCAGCGATGAAGAGAAACGTATCACACGGATCAGCACTTGGTGGAAAACGAAGGTGAACATATGCTTAAAATTGGTAAAGTAATGCCTGATGCCACTGAATTAAGGTGTCTCATATTTCCTTAACCCTTGTCAGCTTGAAATTGTACTGTTAATGTCCTTTCAAGGCAGTTAAGTGAGTATAGCCCTACACACACACACACACTTTACAAGAGCCATGTTTTGGTTTTCACGCATATATATGTGCATTGCATCTTAACTGTGCACTTCCATCAGTCGAGCTGTAAGACATGGAGTGATCTTCACTACTATATCACACAGCTGAGAGTAAAGAAAATACTCTTAAGTGTTAGCAGTGGTAAGAGCACTACAGAATAGTACTTTAATAGAAGCATCCCTTCTTTTTCCATTGTACTTTTCTGTAGAAAGCTGGTAATACCTACAAAAGTTTAATATAATTAAAAAATGCTATTAAAAATTAAATAATTAGCAGTACAATTTGAAAAGAAACCTAAATGATTTAAAAAGAAGAGGGAAATAAATATCATAGCAGTCTTTCAATAAGCTCAAATAAAATACAATGACTAATACAGATACAAATGTCATGAACTTTTCTGGCTACAGAAATCCATAAGCAGCTCAGAAGCAGTTGATGTAATGTGTTTGGTTCGTTCATGTTAATAAAGACCTCATTTGTTTTACTACTAGGATTTTTTTCATCGGCTCAAATATGCCATTTGTTTTGACTTTTTTTCACATGCTTTAATTGCCAAAGGGTATCTCAAATGTTCCATTCTTCCAGAACAAAGTCTTTAGAAATAAATTCTCAGTTCTTTCAATGACAGCATTTGAAAAATCTGGGTACACTGGGACAGGAAAGTTTAAAACCTAAGACCTCACTATGCTTCTTTCACCTGAATTCAGTCATCTGTCACATATGAGGAGGGAGTCCTGAATTCACAGAGTTGAAAAAAGGCCAGTTTGAGAAACTCTGGCTTACTGGCCTACTTTCAGATAGTATCTTCTCAAAAATAGCTTTAATCCATTTGTTTAGTGCATTATCCTTGAAATAAAGAGCTGAAGAATAAGTAATCCATTTCTGTACAAAAATACTTAATGTTCCTGTAGCTTTCCCTACAATAGTCAATCACTTTAATCTTTTGCCACTGTTCCCCTAGTGTTTATTTCATAGTTTGATTCAGATATTGCTGTAGTCTTCGGAATTCACCAATAAAAAACCTTATTTAAAGAAGCACATTTTCCTGTGCTGGATACTCACAGCGCTGAATAACCCCTTCGGTTTCAAGGTGGACTGAACTTCTTCCACAGCCTTTTCTAGCCGAAACCTCGAATGGTTTCTCACAAAACCACTGGTGACCCGCTGGTTCAAACACAGGGCTAGCAAACTCTACCTGGCTTGTGATAACTGCCTCACTGTTGTTTGCTTTTCCTGATGACATCACTGATAAAAGAATTTTGACTTGTTTTAAAACACGTACAAGACCCTTTTTGTAAAAGTAATCCACGTTCTCTGCCTAGCTCTCCTGTACAGCCTTCCGGTGGAAATGTCAGGCAAGAGTCATCTACAGGTCCCACTTCCAACTCTGCTGTGGGTTTCCTGATGCCTCTGGGTTGAGCCCTTTACGCTGTTTGGTACTCACTGTTTTATCTGGAGAATGGAAAGAGTATTCTATCTTTCCCCTTGCCTCTTGACTCTTTTGTCTTCTCTGGTTATACTGAGGGCTCTTTGTAGCAGAGATCACGCGTAAAAGATGTCTGAGATCACCTCTTGTAAATGTTTTGGATTTTAGCTCTGGTCTCTGTTGTGGTTTTTAGCGATTTAGGGCTGGAAATGTCAGCTTTAGCTTTTCTGAATCAAAACATAAAGTGCTGAGCTCAGAGGTGCTAGATATCATCAGTACCAAGAAAATACTTCCAGATAGCAAATGGTTCAGTCACTGTGAGCTAAAAGTGTATTGTACAGCAATCCCATCCTTCTCTTTGAAGAAATCAATATGTCTGTGCTTCCTGCCCTAGTGACATTTTTTTGTCTTTTTCATATTGAGCCTCAAGTATATGAAATATGAACAATATCTTTCTCAGTCTTGAAAGGTCTTTTAATACATCCAGAGACAAAAATCATATTATTCACAGCGGCCTTGGTGCTTGTTAGTGTGCGGAAAAAATCTGTATAATTCCAGCTACCAGCACTACTGCAAGAAAATAAGAGAAAGGCAATGTTGTGTATGAATCATATTGAATTGCAAACTGCTTTCTCAGCAATCAGAGCTGTACACTGATGCAAATCAGATGCTTACATAATGCTGTTATGCAAGGAGGGTGACAAGAGCTGCAGTGATTAAGATACTCTTTGTGTGTTCATACTGTGTTGTCCTTTCACTTCAGAAAAAACACTGACAAATTAACTGCTTGAAATGGGCCATTCTAAAGCGACTTAGAGTCAAACACATCTCTGTACGGTGCAGCCTTTTCACCTAATTCTTTTTTTGGTTTGTTGGTTTTTTTTCCCCCGAGGTGCTTCGAGGAGCACAGCAAGATGAACAGCCCCTTTTCCATGCTGTATCCTGGGACAGCGCTCTCATCTCAGATGCACATGCATGTGCTGTGCAGAGTGGCACATGGCTAAGATTAGGATATGGTCTTTAGCTGACATACTGATGAAAAGGCAGCTTCTAATTTAAGGCATGTGCTCTGCATCACTACACATCCTGACTAATACAAATTATAGCATTGGTCTATGGTCTTGCAGTAGCTGTTTTGCAATAGAGCCGTGTCAGGAATCAGATTAGAATCTAGTCTTTATTCTTTTAGTTAGTTAATATCAAAATAAGCATATCTATACTAAACGCATCTAATACTGGTTTAAATGTCTAAAGAGATTTTTTTCCCTCTTATTTGTCTTCCTCCACCATTATCCCTTTGCAAAGTTCTCTGGCAGATGAGTCAAAAAGCTTTTGTAAAGACTGATAAATAGTAGAGTCTTTGTTGAAAATCAATTTATTTAGAACTGATAAATATGATATCCTAATGGAAACTGTATTTGTGGAATTTTGTGTGTCTGTATCCAACTACAGTATAAAAATGCAGTGTGAATTTTTTACATTTCAGATATTCAGTGGTATCAATGAACTGCCTGTGCAGAGTCAAAAGACCAAGGATTGATGACAGACATGGTAGAACTACTGTAACCAACTAATTAGAGATATAAAGATATCCCCTAGTAACTCTTTTTCCTTTCTAGATGACATGCATAAGCATCAAAGCTAGCTCAAACGGCCTTAATCATTTTGAACTGATGATTTTCTCCATGTTTCTTGGATTAATCTTACCATAGTATAAGATAAAGCAAGTAACATTTCATGCAGAATGAATTCAGATAAAGTTACTAGGGAATTGGAATAAAAGCTTATTTGCAGCTGTGTGATAATAGCAGAGACAAAACGGAATATACTGAGTTTGGGGAAAAAAGGCTGACAATATTTTTATGCTAAAAAGGATGTTTGTAAGGATATTAATCTGTAGATATTTTTTTAAGTTCCTTTAGCATACCCCTTTCAAATAAAATATTTTTACAGCAATGTGAAATTGCTGTGCAAATAGTATAGCTAAGGGCAAGTCACAAGCAAGGCAAAATGTGAGATGGTAAAGAAGAAAACATCAGTAATTTGGATGATCTCCTTTTCCCTCCTCCATGTTTCTCCTCAGGTCACCAAAAACAAGAGTAGAGAGTCCTTTTGCTGATGAATGAAGCACTGGTAGCTGCACCAAGCCAGGAAAGGAAACAGAAGGAAGAAGACAAAAGGGAAAACAACAGTTGAAAGAGTACCAGATATATTTGTCCAAAAGTTTATATTATCCATATGGCGATGGTACAGTATTGTTATTATTTGCATCATACTTGTAGGTTTCAGCTGAGATCCTGCTGTGTTGGCTGTTATAAAAGCACATAGAGATGAGAATCTGTATGTAAAATATTCTGAGCATTTGTGACAAAGAGGGTTCGGAAGAAAAGCAGGTGCCTAACATACCTTAGATTATGTTTTTGATTGTGGTACTGATCTGGTTTTGATTGTGGTCTGACTGCTGGCCAGAAAAAATATTTTTTAAATGTCTACTTTTATATAAAATGGTTCAACTTATGTCAGAATTCAGATCTATGGTAGAACCAGAAATAGAGCCGGGTCATGTGGGAAACTTTATTTCCTTATCCTGAGGTTAACTTATTATATATAATGTAGTGATAAATTAGATGAATGAAATCCTCTTCCACCTCCCTTTGTTGTAACTATTTGGTGACATTAATTGTATTTCCACATTATCTGACCTTCCATATTTATTCCGGTATAGTAACACTTTTCCCAGAGAATTTAATCTCTGACCCACAGGACAGCTCTGTGTAAAATATTGAAAAAATCACTATTAAGAAAAGGCAAATAAAAAGAACTTGGTACCAGTTGTCTGATCTTACCTCAAATGCATCCTCTAACTCATAATGCCATAAATTAAAAAAAATCACTGATGTGAATTACATTATGTCTTTCAAGCCTGCTGCTATTATAAGTGAAACTTGGATGGAAGACAGTCAAAATCAAAAGAAGTAAAGATATTCCACCCTTCTGTGGGGTTCTACTACAATCACAGATCCAAGTGAATTAGCGCATTTTAATGTAGCATTTGTCTCTTTTTGTATTTAATAAAATATGAAAAATAGATTTGCTTTGTTACGTGAAATAGGCAACGTTCAATAGTGGGGTACATCTTAACTTAAGGTACTATTGTGTGTAGCTGTTCTTTTGGCATGCTATTGCCAGATGTTATAAATATTTTCATGTCCAGAGCGGGGATGAAAACTCAGTCCCTGACTACCTGGAATATATTGGAAAATGAGTAAACATAAAAGGTTTCTGTGTACATTGTCAGGAAATGGGAGGTAATAAAGTAGCAAGGGCATGGCAGAAATGCTATTTCTGTATTCCCTTTGCAAGGCTGCTTTCCTTCTGATGGGGAAAAGAGAGGTTGCCCTGAGAGGAGCCCAACCTCAAAGACTGGAGTGGAGCTCTGCTGTCTTACAGAGCCAGACGAGCCAAATGCACAGTGTGAGCTCCTGCTTCAGAAACAGAAAGGGTATTTGGTACACTGATAGGCACCAAACTTAAGTCCTATCTGTAGTCACTTATTCAAGCTGGGTATCTCAGATGGAGCTGAGCTGTGGGCAGGAGAGGAGATGTCATGACTAAAGCTTTTGACACTTGGTTCTTAAGGAAATTCCTGATTTTTCCACTCCTTTTGCTTTCCATTTGGAAAATCAAGATGCAATATTTTGCTTGGGATTTCACATTGCCAGGTCAAATCAAACACACAAAAAAGCTTTTGCTTTAAATTCAGTCTGCTTCAGTATTGGGCTTTGTGAGCCAGGGGGTTACCACACAAACTAGGGTTAAGGAAGACATTTTGCAGTGATCTCTGGCAATGATACTTCCTGAGCTTATTTGTTTGGAGACGAAACCCTATCATGCATGTATTTTGTCGTGACACTGCTGTCAGTGATATAGCAGTGATTAGCAAGAGGTTTTCTCTGTTTTTCAGGAAAATTTTTACCCTAAAAATGGATTATTTTTTTCTCTATTTTCCTCACAACTTTAAGAATGTCGTAAAATGGGGTTTTTAATGTGCTTTTCCGTTCTTATTAAACTCTCTGTTCCCAAAATGAGTCTATAACAAGAGTCGCTACTGTTGCAGTGTTGCTATAGCTCATTATCCACAGACAGAAATGAGAACTGACTGTGGCACAAGATGAATCCATTCCCATCCCAGCACCTCCAACTGTAACATGAATGGAAGACGGCAGCATGTTTGCTCATTCAGGCTGTGACAGGAATGAGAAATGGGACAAGGGCAGCTCTGTTTCCTTCTAGGGGTATACTTTGAAATGTTTTGAGTCCTGAAAATCTCAAACAACAGCTGGCTTGTAGAGCTTTTTCTACTTGCCCAACTTATTAACCAAAATATTAACCAGAGGAAAAACTAAATACACTTTTCTTTTCACTAGGGCTAGATCCTACAAGAAACTGGCAAACTGCTTGTAAAAACACTGAAGGTGACAGTGTACAGAAAAGACACCCAGGACATGGGAGTCATTCAGAAACAATCTGTAAAGCTTCCCCATCTTCTCACCAATGTAATGTTGGCAAAAAGAAGTGTATTGGTCTTGTTCATGATAAGAATAGTGAAAGTTGGATTGAAAAAGAGCCCTTTCTTGGTCCATTGTGTGAACACTGTTGTAAGGATTTTTGTATGTCGGCACCATCCCCAGATCATTAAGTTCCAGTTTGAAAATTTCCCTGAGAGGCCACACCTTTGGAACAAATTTATGTTGCTAATTTATAGTTGCAGCTACTTCTGAAGTGTTGTCCTAGATTTTTTGTTCCTTGGCCATCATCATGGCATATGCCAATACTTGGTGACAGCCCTATTCACATACCTCAGCTCTGTTCCCTTCATATACCGTGTGTTTCTGTGTTGTTCTTTCAAAAGCATTACATAAAATGAGTCGATAAAAAGACATGATAATAAGCATACATGCCTCAGGCTTCATGGTTTTAAAATGTCATGCTTACACAGAGAGCATTGTTTGTTAGAAGTCAGCAGTCTCAGTAAGCCATTACAGCTTTGTTTACTCAAGGGCACACAATAAGCTCTAATTTCAAATCCCAGCCAAACCTTTGCTTAAACCCACAGTATCCCATCAAGCACTCAGGCTGCCATTCACTTCACGGCATTGTTTTGGCACATATTTTCCATAATATAAAGTTGCACCTCATGCTAGCGCAAAACCAAAACCATTTTGTGAATCAAGGGCAGAACTATTTTGTGACTTTGGTCTTCGGTTAATTAGCCTTGAAGTAACGTGTTTCTGTTGCTCTGGATAGAGAGAGCACAGTGAGTGCCGTGCTCTGAGATGCTGCGAGTCACAGTGAGACACTGGAATAGCCACATTATCAGAACTGCAGAGACCGTCCTTGCAACAACACACACTGAAGGACAGGAGAACCTCAGAATTGGTTGTGGGTTGTGGGTGTCAGAATTGTGTGGAATAATTTTGGTAAAGGACTTGTGCACAGAAGGATATTGTCACATCTGGGGGGAAGAGGGGGGATGGAAAGGAAAAACAGAAACCAAGCAATCAAGTTCCTTTGTTTCCTCCCCTTTCGTATTTTCAGGATAAAATACAGCAGCCAGCCGTAAAAAAACAGGTGAGAAAAAGTGCACTTTTGTGCCTTTTTATACTCTGTCTTTTCCAGTCCATGCATGGGATTGTCTCTTCCCTGCCTGTTCTGGTAATTCCTTCAGTCAAGTCAGAAGTCAGCTGGAATTTCAAAAGTTTTGGTGGAAAACATTTTGTGTCATTCACGTAACTGTATTGAAACAGGTTCCAGGACAGTTTTGGCACTCTGGCTTCTAATTGCAGGAACCGTAAAGAGGCATGTGGCAATTAAAAAATTAGCAGAGTTATCTGAACTTTGTGAACCTCAGATGATCTTTAGTTTGGGTTCAGACCGAGTTTTGGGCAAAGGTACCAAGAATTCTTATTTAGTAAGAGCTGGTTTTATGGTCCCTGTAATTTGGACTTTGACTGGAGCTGTTTTTCATTTGCATTATGCTAGATGTGTATATTAAATAAATATAATTCAGGTTATGAATTTTGGCAACCTTGATCATGGCTTACATTTGAAGGTAATTTGTAGTTTCACATTTTCATAACTACATTTTAATTTTGTTAACTGCTAGAGGAATTATTTAGGGGTTTTTTTTTCCCCTTAATTTTATTAAGCTGCAAAAAGAATTCTTTTCCTTCCCTCTAAGAAAATTGGAAAAGCAGGGAAAAGTCTGTTCTCATACTCAGCTGGATTCTGTAGTGAGAGAAGTGGTTATGGGACTGCCCACGGTGCTCCTTGAGGACATGACAGCTGGTCGCTTAAATCATGGATGACCTCCTTCTTGGGGAAGCTTCACAATTATGTTTTAGGAGCACGTTTGCCTACAGTTGTGTTTTAGGAGCACATCTTTGCCTGTTTTGGCAAGCCTCTTGGTTTCTTGCTTCACTTTTGTATCTCTGGTACAAGTTTTCCCTCTTAGTAGCTTCTTTTCAGCATTGAGTGTAACAGAGTATCTTGTAAAGCTTTTGCCATTTTCAAGCAACACAGAATCGAGCAGGTAGTAGGGAACCCTATGCCAAAGCAATTTCACAGGGCAGTAGCGAGTGGCACAGTGACCACCTTTCCTCCTAACCCACTGGGCATGCTGCAGGTGCTCCTGTGCATAGTCTATGTCTTTCCGCATGTTATCGCCTTATTTTCTCTGGAAGACTGTTATTTGCCCCCTTTATTCCTGCCCAGCTCCTGGCCTCTTTTTCTGGACTGTGATTGAAGCTGAGCCACATTTAGTGATGCAGTAATTTCCCTACACTCTTTTTTGATTAGAAATCATGGTATTGGCTGTGCTGTTTGCTGAGTCTCATTGCCATTTCTATCTTCTTTTTTTACCCCCATTTTGTCTTTTTTACTTGTGTTCTCACTAGAAGTCCCAGATAATACTGGGATCCCTGTGCAGTGGTGTGGGTCTTCAAATACCCAGTTGGAGTGGCACCCTTCCCCACTGAGCTTAGAATTTCACGCCCATTTTGTAGTGCTGTTGAGTTTGGCTTTGTGCACATACATAAGCATAGCAAGAAACATTGCCTGCCCAAGAAGCATACAGTGCAAGCAGATGTACGAAACAGAAGAAACACAGAAGGAGATAAGCAAATGAAGTGGCTCACTCCATTGCAGAAAATAGTAGTATTTATTCCTTTATTTTCCTGTTTTGAGATATTTCCATTTAATTCCTTCCTTTCAGTATCTTAAACTGAGTTTGGAGTCTACGTCAGGGGATGCTGAATTGTAGGATAGAAACCACTAATGGTACTTAAAGATTATTCAACTTTCTTCCACGAACATGTATGGCTGAGAACTGGTCTTTTGTTGCCACCAAGACCTATTATATTAAATGGCAAAGTAGTTGAGCAAGGTATCAGTATCTGGTATACGAACAAACAGCTTCTCCAGACTGGGCAATCAAAAAGCTCAGATAGTATGTTTCCAAGCTACTGCAGAAGCTGTTCCTCTTTTTAAATGAGGATATCCTACCAAATACGACCAAAAGCCAAGGCAATGTGATATCCTGACAGTGATGGGGTCCATAGCGGCTGCCTGCAGAAAAACAGGGCAAGAGAGAACTTGCCTCCTGCCATGGAGTGCTCTCCCAGCCCCAGCGGTTTGCAGCCCAAGAGCTTTCTGTGTCTTTGTATTCCATGGCTTGCCACTGCCAACTAAATGGCCAGACATTACTGCGGTGGATTTAGATAGAGAACATGGAGCTGAATTTAACTGCCCATGCAGTAGAGCTGGGCAAACGGTTCATGGGAACACTTGCTTCAGTGCAAAGTTGGCCAGCATAGGCAAACTTCTCAGTGAAAGCCCTCCTGGGCATAAGCCATGGCACTCAGTATCATGTCCTCTTCCCTTCATGAGGGAAAGGCTTTTGGAAAGCCACCCCACTTCCAGTCACTTCCAGTCAGGCAAGCACCAGGAGTTGATCTGTGTGACACGTTTGAAGATCCCCTCTCTCCTTGAGCACACCCGTAGCAGTACTCTGTTCTTGGAAGCTGATCACGGATAGCCAGCGAGGAGGGTGTGCTGAGGACAGTGCATCTCATTCCTCTGCCATCAGTAAGAGAGGACCGTGCTTGCTCCTTTGGAGGTGGCGGGTGACCTCGCAGTCTCTTCTTGAGCTAGACTGTTTTATGAGCATCACAGAACACAAGTGCAGTGTCTTATACATCAGAGTGTGAAAACAAACACGAGTTGCATTTAATGCACGCTGTGGTTCACCATCTTTTGAAACGTTATTGCTTTGCTCACTGAATTGCTGGCAGATGTAATGTTAATCTGTCTATTTTAGGAAGAACACTGAGGACAAGAAAAGGTTAAAAAAGACTAAATCAGTGCAATGCTGGGCTGATCTTGAATCTTTCCATAAAACACAAACCTAATTCCTCTACCTGGTAGGGGGACCAAAGCATGGCTGTGTGTCACAGCTCACTGGGTGTGACATTCTGAAAAAAGCATCTGCTCCGCTCCTGGCAATGATTTTCAAAAACAATTTGCACTTTATCTCTGTGACACCAAGAGATCACACATCAGCCAACACAGTCAGGTATCAGGAACGATCAATGGCTGGCTTACCTCCCAAGGTCTGTCCCCAAGTTTTATTACTGCTGACAGTGGAGCCAGCGGTTAAAGGGCAGCGTGAGATGACCAATTGGTAGATAACACTAGGTTTTGCACACTAGCTGAGCCTACTGGGGCATGGTTTCCTTTAGAGTGATGATAGAATCAAAGAACTTCCAGCATAAACTTGCAAAGAGGTTACCCAGTTTTGTCTGCCATCTGAAGCCCCACAAATGTTTTATTAAACAGCAGGATAAAAGATAGCAACAATAAGAATATCAAAACCAATAGCTATATACAAAATATAGCAAGAAGCAGTGTCTCAAGAAAACCGTGCTTTTTAGCAACGAGAAGCAAAAACCCAAGATAAACACATGAAGTGGGTATAAGACATGTGGTACTGGGATATAGTACCACATTTTCCATCCTCTTTAGGGAAGGCCACACATATTGTCTGTGAATGGGAAGCAGCTGGGAAGTAATCTTTATCAGCCTGAAACATATACTGGCAATCTTCGGAGCAAGCTATATTTTGCAAATTACACTACTTGCACTGCCAAGTGGAAAGACGTTTAATGTGAAGAGTTCAATAATGAAAGGATTTTAAAATAAAAATAAAGGATCCATTCTTAGCTCATTATTCTCTGATATGGGAACAAAAATACTTGTTAAGGATAGTTGAATACTATCCCTACTCAAAAAACTCTAGCTGAGTGGCCTTATGTGGTCCTATTGAAACCAGCAGTAAATCCACTGACTTATGTCATTTCTCTGCATAGTCTTCCATCAGCTCATCTGAGTATGAAATTCTGTCAAAAGTTCTATTATTTCAACCATTTCTTCATAATTTACTGCATTTTGTAACTCTCCATAACTTGCGCTCATCTTTGCTTCCCACTTGTTCTCTAGGTCTCATGGTCTTTTTGCTTCTAAAGATTTAAAATTATTCTGGAGTCCTAATCCTAAATAACCCTGAGCATTAGTGGGGAAAGAAGACTCTTTCAAATATTAGTACAAACTTATTCAGTCCCTTGCTGGCCATGACTTGAGAGCCCATTTTAGTCCCATGTTTTAAATGGATGAATGATGTGTGTGTGAATTAGCAGCGCTTTAGTGTTGGCTCGTTATTACAAATCAGATTAAGAATGTGCACCCAGGATGAATAAATAAGAGGAAGTGCTACAAAATCACTCAGCTTTTTAAAAATACCTTGGACCATGGTGCTATATTTTCAATAAACTCTTTCCAGTTTGATGTGAGTCGTGTCATTTGGAGTTCAAGGAGAAAGATGCCTCTGCATAACAGTGCAGCTGCTTTTCCTAAATATTGAAATGTGAAGGATCTAAGGTGAAAGTGTCTGTCACTCTTCTCTCCACAAGCCCATTAGTTGTTTATCATAACATGGCTTTAGCAGGAATGGCTTTAAAATAATGCTTGCAAACACACAAATAAAGGATGGCCGTGACTGCAGGTGGCAGAGCCTTTGTCAAAGAGGAGTCCAGGCAAGCTTTGTGCCTTGCCTGTGGTATTACCCAAAGCTGGGCAATCTGAAGGGGATGTGGAATTGTTATGGGGTGTTTGTGAAGGGCTGGGAACAGAGCTAGGGAGCACCTCAGTCCAGTACTGATAGACATCCAATATTGAATGGAAAGTATGTCGTCGTCCTCTCCCTGCCCGTATCAACTTTGTGCTTCTAATTTTGCACAGTATTTTTAATTTCTCGTCTTCTTTTCCCCATAATTATTGCATTCCCTGTCTTCTGCTTTCCATCCTGTTAGCCTTAGATTTGACAGGAAACTTCTGGTGATATCTGAATATGAGTCAGAACCCATCCAGAAACACAGCTTACTTACCATATTGATAGCCTTGGGCTTTTGCTGAGTTCTTACTACCCATTGTATAGAGCCATTTTTAAAACACAGTGTGGCTTTAAACAAATATTAGATCTAAAATCTAGGTCACCATTCTTACTGAAGGGCAAATAAGAGGTTTGCTCATTTCCTAGTGAAAAATCATTTTTACTGGTTGACTTGATAATTTGAAAAGGAAAATAATTTAAAATAGCAATAGTGTAGATAATTATGCAGTTTGAGTTCAGGAGTGGTTTCTCAGCATTAGGCAGAGTATTGTTTAAATGCTATGGATGACAATGATTAAGGCAAATAATTGATACCCTCTTTAGAGTGCTGCATCTGTAGCCCAGTATTCTCCCAGGATACAGTCAGGTGCATACTAATGAGGAATTACTAATGGTTGGTGGGGTTTTTAAGTGTATGGAAACTGTGAAGGCAGGACTGGGTGCAGAAAATAATATTTTGAGCAGTCTATAACTGTTTTGAATCATCAAACATGTTTGGTTTTACATAAACTGAAATTTCCTGGGAGACACTGGGTGTCAATAATTTTTCATCGCTTTGGTGAATGGTTGGATTTTCAGCCTTCTTTGTTTGTTTGGCATTTGTGTAATACTCAACCAATCCTTCATTACTTGGTACCCAGTCTTTTGCATGTACACACATATGGAAAAATAGATATACTTTTATGTACATATTTGTTCATACTAGTAATACACATGGATATTTAAACTCTTTACCACACATGCTAATGTTACAAGATGGCTTCACATACAGGAAACTACTTCCTGGAATTTCTGGTTTTAAAATAAATAAAACAAGTTTCTTTGAACAATGTGTCATTGCTGTTGTTATGCACGTGTAAAGGACCAACCCAATGGTAAGCAGGTCAGAAATGTTGAGGTAGATCTATTGCTGAACAGCATCAAGGTCTTCCACCCTAAAACCATTAAAGAACACTGTAGGAGCTCCAAGAGGGTCAAAAAGTATCATTCTTTACAGCACTGAAGGTGACAATGATGGTTGAAATAGAAATTTCACTATGCAAAGATCAGTGCAACGTGCTCTTTTAGAACAGCATAATTGGAAAGAACCCCAAAGCTGTTTTAAACTCATTCCAAATATCTTCTGGATGCCCTTGAGAATGAAAGAGCAGAAACTGGGTAGGAATTCACATGTTGGAGAGAAATTTAAAAAAACAAATGAAGCCATGGCCTAGTTGAAATTCAGGCTAGTATATCAGAAGCTGCCTTTAGGTCCCTGCATGCAGTCTCCTAGCACTCAATTTTGTTGTTGCCTAGGAGAAACTGGGGGTCAATCTGTGCCCTCAGAATGGGCATCTCAAAGGGAAATTAGTACCTGCTTTGCAGAGGCCACAAATGTAAAGTTTGCAAAATGCTCAGTGGAGTTCAATCTGGCCAACAACCTGTCAGAGGAAGAAATGTAAACAGGGATGAAAAGATCTCTGGTGCTGAATTCACATTTTAATTAACTCTGCAGAACAACAGTGACTCTAAAAAAGAATACAACTTTGTACTACCTCTTATAATGCCCTCTATTTTTATATATATATATTTTTATATTTTTTTTAAGTTTTATTGGTGGGATTAAAATTCACACAAATGCTCAAAGCTTCCATAGATTCCCATCCCAGAAGTGAGGAGCCTGTGCTCAAAGCATTTGGAGCAAAGAGCTTCATTCCACTATACCTTGAATGATGTCTCCATGGCCAGGAAAGTTAGAATTCATCACACAGCCCTTGAAGGCTATCTGTCAGAAGTCTAGAGTCCCTTTATAGTTGAAGGAAAGAAAAAGACATTTCTAGGACATGATTTCTATCATCCCAAAGTAGATAGGTCAGATTAATCATTCCCTAAGAGTACCCATTTCTCTCAATTTTCTATAAAAAGAGCTCAGAAAGGAGAAAACTGAATCATAGATACTGAAGCTTTCGTGAGATCAGTCTTACCCAGACTGTTTTGGCATGTCACATAGCTTCAGTGGGAACACGTGTAAGTATATCCAAGGGGAGTTTTAGGATAACAGCACTGAAGATAGCAATGTGCTGAGGTACTAAGTTAATAAAGTTATTAACAGACTTATGAATACAATTAATGAATGATTAGCTTGAAATTAATAGCCTGAATATATCTCTAACTCATGATGTAGCCTAAGACATTTTAACTGAAAGGTCAAGATTCTTATTTTCAGTTACTTTCACAAATGAGAATACTTGGGTATGAGGAAAATTAACAGTATTTTTTAGTGTTGACACTGATGAAATTGAAAACTGAAAAATGGAGAAGTAGAGAAAATAGCAACTCAGCTTTCATAATTGTTTCCCTCAGTTTGAATTCACTGTGATGGTGTAAAAATTAGTTAAAAGTGTTAAGAAAAAGAAAAAAGACAAAAGGAGAAAACCTGTTTTTGACTACAAAACTGAGGGGCTTTTTCCATTTATATCTGTAAGGTCTATTTTTGCAGGTAAAATTAATATGAAGATGTCTCCATTCTTTGGGGTTCCCTCTGTACAAAGTGTGTGAATTTAGGCTGTAACTTTCACAGGAACCTCTTCAACCTTTTAATTTTGATTCTTGGATCTAATATTTTGATTCTGAACCACCATGTTGACAGAAACAGACAAATCCAAGCCAAAAAATTAAGCCAGAATGCCTTGCCCAAAGTGGTCTTTTCTCTAAACTAAAACAAAAGTGACACCCCCCTTCTCCCCCAAACAATCATGAATTACAGACAGAAGTGTGACTTTCCTGACTCAGCTTGGCTTGATTTTGGATCCTTCATATTTCCTTAAGCTTTTCATACTTGGATTTCCTTGCTGCTGACAAGAAAGAGAGAAAAAAAATCAAATCATGTTTCCACATAAATTATTCTCCGGAGTCTGTAATGTGAGATTTGTTTAATAAGTTACATAAACAGATACTCAAAGAGTACCTTGTCCACAGATTTTTGGCCTGAACCACTGACAATACTGTTTTCTCTTGATCTTTCTGCTTGAAAAATGTTGAATTCTTGGTTCTGCAGATCTGCACATGTCCAATAACTCCTGTAGTAACAGAGTATAGTTTATTTTTTGTTGTGGGACTTCAAGATTTCATTGAGACTCCCAGTTCTGGGAGGACCTGAGCTATGTCTTGCCCCTTGTGGCATGCCTGCGCTGCTGTCGTGCCACCTGTTGTGCAAGTAGCAAGCCCAGGGCCCGATCCAGGAGGGAGCTGCCTGCATGGCACTGCTCTCCAGCTGGGAGTTCGGTCTGGCCAGTTGTGGGATCACGAGTACATAAGGGTTGTGGTGCAGAGCACATCTCACCCGTAGTCTAGATATTGTCTAATCCTGCTGGATCTTTTACTTTAGGCATGTAGGTGATGTTTTGGATTGTGCTGTAGATCTCTGCATAGAGGATGCAGAGCCACAGAAGATGCTATTCTATTGTGTGAGATGGTGGTTGCCCAAGGCTGTATTTCAGCTGTGCAGTGTGAACAGATATCGGGCTACAATGAATTTCGTATCTCTCAGAGATTTTTTGGTTGTAAAACAATATCTCAGACACTGGCTAGTAAAATTAGTGGACTGTAAATCCCACAGTATAAATCACTTGTGGGAAGTGTTAAAAGACATAGTTGGAAACAACAGTAATTCATCTGAGGTAATTGAATTAGTTCATAAATAAAAGAAAAATGTGTGACCCTTATTGATTTTTTCCTCTTTGAATATAATGGCTGCTGTTTGAAAGGAAAAAAGGGAAGGGAAGGGAAGGGAAGGGAAGGGAAGGGAAGGGAAGGGAAGGGAAGGGAAGGGAAGGGAAGGGAAGGGAAGGGAAGGGAAGGGAAGGGAAGGGAAAAGGAATGGGAAAGGGAAAAAAGGAAAGAAGGAAAGAAGGAAGGGAAGAGGGTTTTTGCAAACTCAAAGCAAGTGGGAGCACCTCACAAGGACAGCAGCAAGGAGCAAGATACTGGTGACCCAGGTATAATATCGGCAGTTTCAGAATTTTCTCACAAGCTTGCTCTGCTGAATGTTTAACAAGGCAGTCCCAACTTAAAGCCACAACTATTCTGTTTTCAGTTAATCAGCACTAGTGAATTCACTCTATTTTAATTACAACATACTTAATTAGCTCTCACTGGGATTGTCTGTGCTGCAAAGTAGGTGCACTTTGAGCTGTGCCATGCTATTCTGTTTGCTGATTTTGAAACCTCTTGGAGCATATCAAAGCACCATGGGCATCCAGATTTCCTGCTAGAGGACACTGAGATGAATGGGGATATACTGCAGCCAGAATTCACATAGAGAATTATAGAGATCCACACATTGCCCTGTGGTATAAGCACAGTACTGTATCATGTGAAATAAACAATTTTCATTATGCTTTTGCTCATTTTTCCAACATTTTAGATACAATTTAGATACTGAGTGCGTACACTCAGTAATAAGATGAGAAAATTAAAATTATGCAATTATTGTTGGAAGTCACTCCATTCTGCAACTGGAATTTGGAGAAACATGCATGTTTGTGTGTATATTCAAAATATAATATCATCAGACTACTTGCTTTAAGTTAAGCTGATATGACAACCTATCCTGTTGGAAATAGTCTGTAATCTGAATTACCTCTTGCTAAAAGAAAGGACAGACAATTTAATTGATTTCTGTAATGCAAGGACTTCTCTGACTAGCAGGCTGAATTTGAGTGGCAGATCCCAGCTTCCTCCTACTAATAGATATTCTTCTGCATTGCAATTATTGAAGTAACAAAAACTTAGATTAGTAAAAAAATGCAGTTTCTGGTGCTGATTTGATAAGGGTTACACACTGTGCTGATTAATTCTAAAATGTATTTTAAAAACCCCTTATCTTGTCCTTCTTTCTTGTCACCTTCCTGTTTATCCCATTCATCATTTAAACATTATCTTTTCAGATGGGATTCACCTAACTTTAGCCATCTAGAAGTTAATAATCTAGCCTAAGTGAGAGTCAATGGAGAGTGACAGGGACTTCCTAAGGGTGATTCAGTTTATCCTAAAAAATGTAACTTAGCCATATTGGAATGAATTGCCCTCTGGAAGTGGGCTACCCACTTACCTGTTAGAGGGAATGCAGCTGTCTAGCTTGGTGTAGATGCCCGACTACTATATAGGTAAAGGTAGGTGAATCCTATCTTTAGAGTGGAAGCCATTTGGGGAAGAAATTCAGGGCCACAGTTTAACATTTCCAAATGTTCCTGTAAATACCTGTGGGATTTAAAAAAAAAACAAAAAACAAAAACAAAACCAAAAAACCACAACATCACCCCCCAAAACAACCAAAAAAACCCCCTCCACCATTCCAAAACAATAACAATAAACCTCCTAACCTGACCCTTTATGTCTAGATGCCTGAATAAGGCATCAAGATCTTGGGGCTGCTTGAAACCTGCTGGAACTACTGGGAAGTCCAGTCTTAAACTTCCAATGGTACTGCACAGTCCTTGTGAGCTAGACCTCTTCTTACATTGACCTGCTGAAGTTTATGGTGTGCGCACCTGATTTTTTCAATTTATAATTATTTTTGTGTGAAAGTGAAACTAGAGATATTGCATCAAATTTTTTGTCACTTCAAGTGGCTTCTTCTTAAAAGAAAATTTGTTTTCATTAAAAAAAAAATCATCCAAGAATCTCTTCTTCCTCTCCTTGTCCTACACATAAGAGATTTTAAATTCACTTGGTTGAAGAATAAGAATTTTCAAGTAGTACCTTGAATTTTTTATTTTTTTGGTAGCAAGCTTTCTGAGCACATGTTCATCAGCTGTATTAGCCAAGCTGCTTAAGCCATCATTGGCCAAACACTTTGACTTCACTAATTATCTAGCAACATGGAGTTTCTTTCTGGAATTGATTTTTTCCACTGGCTATGTTTAGGCAGAACACAGCCATTTTTCACTGCCTCAGAGATGTGAAACAGTCAGAGAGAAAACAGGAATCTGCTTCCAAAACGTAATGTCTGCAAGAATGATGGAGAAAAATTATGATTTATCTCTGGTTATTTTAGAGGAAGGTGTCTTTACTCCAGAGTTATGAAGATGCTGTTCTGCAGTATTGTTATAACTGACGTTTACTAATTATTCTTTCAGGACTGCTTCCTTCTAGATTCTGCAAATAAGAATTAGTAATTAACAAAAAATTAATCTTCCCTTAAAATGGTCCTGATTTTGTGCATTGAAACATTTGCTTTGAAACAATTTTTTTGATCCTCAAAAGAAATATTGCTTAGTTACTTCTTCCTCATTTTGTAGAGAACATCATTTAATCCTTGCTTAAAGAGAAACCTCTGCTGGAGCAAGAAACAGCTACCGAAGCCAAGACTAGATAATAATAAACATGTTTATGTCAGTCATGATGAACTAGTATAATCTGCCAGTACATGCTTGTTTGCTACTAACTGCTTGTAGGCAGTCAGAGGCTGTGTGTGGTGAGGCTCTCACCCAGCACTTCCCAGGACCTGCAGGCAGGGCTGGATGGAGGAGCACCATCACCCCTCTGCGGAGAGCTGGGGAGAACCTGTGGGACGTGCGTTCACTCTGTCACAACACTTCTGTTCTAAGATGCTGTGCCTTCCAAAACTGAGGTCTTTTAAAAAGACTTCATTAAGTCTCTTAAACACCAAAATCAGGTTTGAATATTACAGCCCCAGATCCCTTACTCAGCTACTTTCTACTTCTGTAGGCTTCTAAAGTTCCCTGGCAGCTAACATTCTGTTTTCTACAGGACTGTGAGTGTTGTGGTTGGATGTTTCAACATCTATCTTCCATTCAAACTTGAAGGAAATCCAGCAACATGGCACTTCTCAATGTGAATCCCCTCAAGCGAGTAATCTGCTAGCTATCCTCATGACATGTCCAAAGTAAATCAACAAGATGTGGCTCTTCATAAAAGGTAGTTGCAACAACTTATCATTGCAAATTACTTCTAATGCTACAGCTTAGTGGCGAGGGCCCTTTCCCAGGATGTGTAGGGTTCCTCGGTTGGACATCTCCTTAGTCTAACAAAGTTCAAAGGCACAGTTCTTGCTTCTGAAGTGGTGGCCTTTACCATCGGGTTACAACATGCACTTTTGGATAGGGCAAGCTGTCCACCTCTCCTTCTGAAGACATTACAGCCAAGACTCCAGAAGAGTATAAGCAAACAATACAGAGAAGCTAAATCTGCATCTTGGATATTGGGCTGCTTGTCTTTAAGTGAGGCAGATGCATTGTGATCCTTACATTTTAAAGTCAACAGCCATTAATTAAGTAAAACAGAGAAAAAAAATGCTGGGATGAAAATCTAACACCAGGTCAGAACATTAGTCAGGTCAATTTACCACATAAGCTTTTGTTCCGTCCCTTTCTATCCCTACATTCTATTCCAGCCATGGGACCTTAGGGACCAGATTTAAAAATGCGGTGTTTTTCTCTTGGAATTTTCTACATGAATGACACTTTTTCACAATGTGCTTTTAAAATGTTGCTTTCTTTAATTACAGTGCAAAAATGCTTAAGGAAAGTAAGAAGAGTAACAAGGAGGATGTCCATCCTGTATTGGATGCGGGGGAAACATAGTGACAAAGGATGTGGAACAGGCTGAGGTACTTAATGCCTCCTTTGCCTCAGTCTTTAATAGTAAGACCAGTTGTTCTCTGGGTACCCAGCCCCTGAGCTGGAAGACAGGGATGGGGAGCAGAATGAAGCCCCCATAATCCAAGGGGAAATGGTTAGCAACCTGCTACACCACTTAGACACACACAAGTCTGTGGGGCCGGATGGGATCCACCCAAGGGTACTGAGGGAGCTGGTGGAAGTGCTCACCAAGCCACTTTCCATCCTTTATCAGCAGTCCTGGCTAACCGGGGAGGTCCCAGTTGACTGGAGATTAGCAAATGTGACACCCATCTACAAGAAGGGCCGGAAGGAGGATCTGGGGAACTACAGGCCTGTCAGTCTGACCTGAGTACTGGGGAAGGTTATGGAGCAGATCATCTTGAGTGCCATCACATGGCATGTACAGGACAACCAAGTGATCAGGCCCAGCCAGCATGGGTTTATGAAAGGCAGGTCCTGCTTGACCAACCTGATCTCCTTCTACGACAAGGTGACCTGCTTAGTGGATGAGGGAAAGGCTGTGGATGCTGTCTATCTAGACTTCAGTAAAGCCTTTGGCACTGTTTCCCACAGCATTCTCCTGGAGAAACTGGCTGCTCATGGCTTGGACAGGTATACTTTTCTCTGTGTAAAAAATCTGGCTGGATGGCCGGGCCCAAAGAGTTGTGGTGAACGGAGCTAAATCCAGTTGGTGGATGGTCACAAGTGGTGTTCCCCAGGGCTCTGTGTTGGGGCCAGTTCTGTTCAATATCTTTATCAATAATCTGGACAAGGGGATTGAGTGCACCCTCAGTAAGTTTGCAGATGACACCAAGTTGGACGGGAGTGTTGATCTGCTCGAGGGTAGGAAGGCTGTGCAGAGGGACCTGGACAGGCTGGATCAATGGGCCGAGGCCAATTGTATGAGGTTCAACAAGGCCAAGTGCAAGGTCCTGCACTTGGGTCACAACAACCCCATGAACACTACAGACTTGGGAAGAGTGGCTGGAAAGCTGCCTGGTAGAAAAGGACCTGGGAGGGCTGGTTGATAGCTGGATGAATATGAGCCCACAGTGTGCCCAGGTGGCCAAGAAGGCCAATAGCATCCTGGCTTGTATCAGGAATAGTGTGGCCAGCAGGACTAGGGGAGTAATCGTCCCCCTGTTCTCAGCACTGGTGAGGCCTCACCTTGACTATGGTGTTCAGTTTTGGGCCCCTCACTACAAGAGAGACATTGAGGTGCTGGAGCGTGTGCAGAGAAGGGCAACGAAGCTGGTGAAGGGTCTAGGGCAGAAGTCTTATGAGGAGTGGCTGAGGGAACTGAGTTGTTTAGCCTGGAGAAAAGGAGGCTGAGGGGAGACCTTATTGCTCTCTACAACTACCTGAAAGGAGGTTGTAGAGAGGTGGGGGTTGGTCTCTTTTCCCAAATAACAAGCCATAGGACAAGAGGAAATGGCCTCAAGTTGCACCAGGGGAGGTTTAGATTGGATATTAGGAAAAATTTCTTCACCAAAAGGGTGGTCAAGCATTGGAACAGGCTGCCCAGGGAAGTGGTTGAGTCACCATCCCTGGAGGTATTTAAAAGATGTATAGATGTGGTGCTTAGGGACATGGTTTAGTGGTGGACTTGGCAGTGGTAGGTTAACGGTTGGACTTGATGATCTTAAAGGTCTTTTCCAACCTAAACAATTCTATGGTTCTATGGTTCTATGATTTTATTATTTTTAGAGTGGAGAAAACATTTGATGAAATCTGAATGCTGTAGAAATAGAAACCCAGCTTGACTGCAAGCAAAATTAAGTGGATGAAGCTAGGAGGTGGAAAAGCTGTGTTCCTCATGATAACTCTGCCACAAAGGTCCTGAAAGAGAAAATGTTGAAAGCTACAGTTTGTTAGAGCTGAAGCTGCCTTCAGAGAGCAGCTCTGTTATTTTCTATATGTAAGAATTGTATGTTTAGGTTTCGGCTTTTTAAAATCTAAAAATTACTGATAGTCTCATACAATGTTGCACAAATGATATCTTGAAACTAAAACAACTCCTGAACCATAAATCTAAACTCATCACATTGCATCATTCCATGGCCTTAATTCTGTATTCATTCACTCACTATATAATAAGATTGATTTACATGGGAAATCTGTCATCCATTCCCCCTGAAACCAGAAAAATCCTATGCATGTGAGTAACGTATGCATATGAATCCCTTAGATGAACTAATGATCCCATAGACGGCATATATTTTTTTTCAGACACATCAGTATTACTAGTACTTTTGAGTAGAATTTGTACATTTGAGGTTGAGGGTGACTGAGGCAGTTTCTGAAATGACATCATCCCAATTCTGACGGGCCAATGGAGACTGACATTTTAAAGTAATACAGTTTAAAAGCAGAGCAGTAAAATGATAAGAGCATTTGCCAGGCTAAAGGTTTATAAAAATAAATAGAGTGCTCTTCAGATATGAATGACTGGATAATATATGAAGAATATGATTTATGAAAATATGATCTGCAAGTATTTGGTATCATTTATTGAGTTTGTGCTGAAAATCCTAAAATTATTTACCTTTTCTAACCCTGTGGTGAAAGCATTCTGCTTTAAAATCTAAAAATTACTGATAGTCTCATACTATGTTGCACAAATGATATCTTGAAACTAAAACAACTCCTGAACCATAAATCTGAACTCATCACATTGCATCATTCTGTGGCCTTAATTCTGTATTCATTCACTCACTGTATAATAAAATTGAAAGCATTCTGCCTGTTTTGCCTGTTGTCACAAATGTCATGTCTTACAGAACCACTCCTCTGCGGAATGTCATCTGTCCTCTTTTCCACCACCACATTTTTTTGTGCTAAATTGCCCACACAGAAGCACCCCCCCCTCCTTCTTTCATACATTGAAACATAAGTACCATAAACAACCTTCTCACACAGGCTGAGACAAAAACACATGCTGTCAATGGAGAGATTTTTATACTAAGTAACCCTTAAAACTAATTTTTTTCTTTAGCTGATGCTAAATGGGTGACCTCAGCCATGCAGACCCTCTAGTTGAATTTCCCAAAGCAGTTATAGGCTTCAGCTCTTAGATACAGTTTTCATATACCAAAACAGCTGTGTATACTCTTGTAGACTGGCACAAAGGTTAATCTAAATAAATTTGTGAGGCTCTTGATGGAGACATGATTTTGATTGAATTGCTAGAATCTGCTGCTAAACAAGGTCTCCTGTTTTAGGAGCTGGCTAAAATACTCTCAGGTGAAATCCTTCAAGAATCCCATAGCTTATACTTAATAAGATTTAATTATTTTACAACTTATCTCTTTCACATTAGTGCTCCCCCTGCATTTGCCACATCCAAAGGAGCAATCCAAGGGTTGAATTATGAAAAATAATTCCAGTGTAGAAATATGGGTAATATACACAAGGTCAAAAACCAGGCAAGAGTAATTTGCAACAACTAAATTGCTTGATGTAATACTTTGGCTTGATAGTCTTTAAGACGAGGCTTTACATAAGTCAAAGGTCTTTGGAGTAATATGCAAATCAAAATCCTACCACTCTCCTAAATCCTTTTAATCCAGTCGTTAATCTCAATAATGACCTAGTTTTTGGAACCTTTACTGTGTTCAGCCTCTTAATCACATTACGTAGTTTGCCCTTTGCAAACTTTTAGAGGAGAAATACGTGCACATAAATAATATCCTGCTACAATGTAACTGAAGCCCTCCTGAAGAAGGGCTGTTTTGTAGAAGAAAATCTCCTAGCACCTGCTGAAGTCTCATGTAGCCTCTCTCTTTACCATAACACTACAATTTTTAGCAGGTAGTAGAGCTTTGCATAATACAAAGGAAGAAAGAGGTAGATACCAAATTCTTATACTTAGCTGACGATTGTTAGAGAAACATCAAAGTGAAGAATGAGCAGCCATTACATAGTCTGGATTTTTTTCTTAATATCAGTTGCTGTTCATTGTATGATCACTGACAAACTTGTTTTTCTGCAAAAATAAATAATGGAGAAAATCACCAGATTCATGTGAGTTTTGAAATTGTAGAGGAAGAAAATTATCAACCATGAAAACACACACAGTAACTTTTCACATGATTCTCTTATGGAGGGTAAGAACTGGTTTAGATTTAGTGGAAGGCACTTCATTAATGTCAGAATTCCTCAACAAGAGAAGGCACAGACCAGCTAAACCACAGCACGTACAGCACTAAAATGCTCTCCAATACCAAGCACAGGTGCATATTAAAGCCTGAAGTTTACTTACACTGATTGCTTGGCTGGCAGATAGGCTCTGTACTTTGTGTCTGGGCAATCATGTCAGAAGAGTTTTACACAATAGGATGATGCTCTTTCTGTGCAATTCCACCAATGAGATAATCACATACCTGCCTGATTGTCAAATATCTCAAAAATGTTAAGCACATTTTCAGATGAACTGGTAGAACAGTGGATGGTTTTCTGTTTTGTTTATTTTATTCTATTTTATAATTTTATTTCATTTTTTTTCTTTACTTTTGAAAGAAAGTTCTTAAACCAATCATATTTAAAAAAAAAAAAAGGTCTTCTATCTCTGATCTTTCGTAGCCATCCTGCACTAGAATTGAAGTTAAATAGTGTTTTTAGCTGTTATGACTCAGAGATAATACCAGAGAGTAAAAAAAGATCTGCACCCCCATGAAGTGGGTATAAAAACAGACAGTAATGTATGCACTCTCCCTAAGGAGTCACAAAGGCTAAAAGCATTTGTTAGTTCTCTGAGGCCTAAAAGACCGTGACAGGTACAATGCATGCTCTAGTAACTAGACACAACAACTCTGAATTGAGTTTATCATTATTGGGAGTTTCGTTTTTTTATCCAGTGAAAGTAAAAGAAATCAAAAAATAATAACAATAAAATAAATGAATGTTCACACTATTGTTGAGGATCTGAATGATGTGAGGAAGCCATGAGTCTTCTATAGAGATGTAATATGGCTCTATGAAAATTATACTAGAAATCTTTCTGATTTAATAGAAAATGAAAATATTTGTCTAGATTTTCTGAAGTATCCCACAGAATTCTGTGAAAGTGATATAATTTTCCATTATATTGCATGGTCTGGCGCAAAAACCTTTCAAAAGGTTAGCATTTTCTATCGCATTAATGTATTTTCCAGGACTTTTCTCTAAACAATGGTTTCTTCAGCTCATAAATTCCCTTCTTGTTTTATGTCTTTTTAGCCTTTATATTACTTCAAAATAGTTGGCCATATGTAATGAGTTTCTAAATTTAATCACTTGAATGAATAGTTATGAAGTTTTGTATGTCCTTGCTTTACCTTTCTTTTTAAGACTACACATGTCCTATATTTAAGAAGAGTTAGGCTGTTGCACAGGTCTGTTTTGAAATTCAGATAGATCCAACTGTTTAATGAGCATGCCGAACAATGGTCTTCTGTAATTATTCAGAGTAGCTAACTTCCCAGTTTTTTAGAAAATTTCTCTATCATGTTGCCTAAGTTCATGACTATGCCAACCACTACTCTTGGATATTTGTGAAATAACAGAGAATCAGAGAATGGTTCAGGTTGGCAGGGACCTCTGGAGATCATCTACTGACACCCCCCTGCTCAAAGCAGGATCAGCTTCAGCAGATTACTCACAGCTGTGTCCAGCTGGGTTTTGAGTATCTCCAAGGATGGAGACTCCACAACCTCAGTGTTTGATCACTCTCACAGTAAAAAATATTTGTCTTTTGTTTAAGTTGAATTTCCTGTATTTGAATTTGCACCCATTGCCTGTCATCCCGTCACTGGGCACTACTGAGAGGAGCCTGGCTCCTTTGTTTTTTAATTCCCCCCATCAGGTATTTACACACATGGACAAGATCCCCTTAAGCCTTCTCTGCTCCAGGCCAGTCTCAGCTCTCTCAGGACGCTGTTGGACATCTTTGCTGCAAGGGCACATTTCTGGCTCATGGTCAGCTTGTTGTCCACCAGGACCCCAAGGTCCTCCTCTGCAGAGCTGCTTTCCAGCCAGCTTGCCTCCAGCCTGTACTGGTGCATGGGGTTATTCCTGCTGAGGTGCAGGACTTGGTATTTGCCTTTGTTGAACTTCATGAGGTTCCTGTCAGCCCGTTTCTCGTACCTGTTGAGGTCCTTCTGAATGGCGGCACACCCATCTGGTGTATCAATTGCTCCTCCCATTTTTGTGTCATCTGCAAACATGCTGAGGCTACATTCAGTCCTACTATCCAGATCATTAATGAAGAGCTTCAACGATATTGTCCCCACTATTGACCCCTGGGGTGCATCACTAGTGACTGGCTTCCAGCTGGACTTTGTGCTGCTGATCACAACCTGTTGAGCTTGACAGCTCAACCAGTCCATTGTCCACAGTTCATCTGGCCTGTACTAAAGCCAATAAATAGTGTCAATTGCTCTGGCTTCCCATTCTTTTGAAGAAAAGATAAGTATGTACTAAGGGTAAAATTAGACACACATATATGGATATATTTTTATGAGAAGAGCATGTGCGGTCTCTTACAGTTAACATTCACAAAATTGCATGCATTGGCCTCCATATAGCTGAAAATATCCTTTCTAGTGAATTTATGTAGCTAAGTAAATTTAACTTGGTCCTGCAAGGCTCTGCAGATTTTATCAGAGCTGTATGGATTTTTACCACCTCTGGTAAAAATTTTCTGTAACATTTAACATAAATAACACACCTTTGACCATTTGAAGTACAGTAGTAAATACAATTTGCATAGAGCGTAATGTAGGAGAGAGCAATGCTAGTATATGAAAATTACGTCAAGGTAACATTTCAGTCCGTGTAATGACAAACAGAAAGGAGAGCAGCTTATTGGCATTTTCAAAGTTGCATTTGCCAGTTCTAGTGACTCATCTTTGAAGCAGTCTCTGAACATTGACAGATACCATTCAAACAGTTACCTTTCCTATTCAGAAATGGCAAGCCACTTCTGAGGCACCAAAAAGAATGTCTTTTTTTCAATCATTTTCAAGTTGTTTTCTTGATGAACATAGAAAAAGATCAAAGATTTTTTATTTCTAGATCAGTGGGAACTACAATCTCAGTGGAATCAAGACAGAAATCAGAAAGATAAAGGGCTATAGCAATATGCAAATATAGCAACTGAAGTGGGAGTTGGCAAAAAGAAAATTTAAGAACTCTTGAAGCATTTGTGGAAAGGGGAAAGGTAGGATAGGGAAAAGATTGTACCAATATCCACATACATATAGCCCTGTTCCATGAATATACTTAGTTTTATGCATACAAATACTCTTAGCAAGAACAGTGACCAAGTACACCGTAAATACGTGTAAATACGTCCAAGATCAGTACTACTGTAAAAAGAGGAAGATTTGGAATGAGGGGTGGAGGCAGACTACCTAAGCTAAGAGTACACAGAACCATAGGAAGACTGAGGTTGAGTTTTAGTTGGAGGTCTCTGGTCCAACCTCTAGCCTGACCACATGCTCAAAGCAGCATTAACTTCAAAGCGAGGTGAATTTGCTCAGGCCCTCACCCACAGCTTCCCTGAACAGTCTGTTCCAGTGCTTAACCACCCTCATCCTGAAGAGGTTTTGTTCTGTAACCCAACTGGATTTCCTTTCTTGGGACTTTCCACTGTTGCCTCTTGTGTATGTCCTAAATTATCTGTGGGGAATACGGGCAGCTCTAGAAGGCAATCCAGCACGTGTGAGTTGGAGCTACCTTCTTGCATTTCCTATCTTTCTCTGTGCAAGGAGATTCAAGTGACTATCCTTCCAAGGTTGGCACTTCACTGCACTACATGAATCTGTCTTCACTACTGCTCTTCCTCAGAAGGAGAAATAAGTGAACTACATGTAGGAATTCTGTCACTTCTGTACCTTATATACTAGATGTCTTAAATTCTGTGTTTGAAAGAGTCTTAATCATTCAGCTACATATAGGTACACATTGTACCTATACTGCTTTATGTTGGTTTATATCTTAGAATCTCTTTATTTTTTCTCAGCCATGTTTCATAACTACTTCATTAAAATACTATAATATTGACTCTCCTTTCCACCGCATATTTTCCAGGCTTTATAAAATTAGTGTTCTGTATACGTTCCTGTCTTAAAATGTTGGCACTCGTGGATGACCCCTTTAAAATAACAATATAAGACAAAAAATTGCTCTAGTAAATAACATAGCATGCTGCTGGTGAATCAATACCACATACTACGGTGTGCGTTGCATGCACAGCTCCACCATGAGAATCCATCAAAGTCATTTGCATTTCCATGCATGATATGGTGAGTCACTTGCAGATTGAACTGACAAAAAGGCATTTCAAAATGAGGTTGAATGCTGCCATGTTTAAGTCTTTTTGTGAACCAAGCCTAACAGTCATGGCCAAGTTTCCCCAAATTTGATGTCATTTAAATCACTCACTTGTATCAGTAATCATGGAGCACTTGGTTTTCCTGCTTGTTTATCATAGAAGCAAAGGCCTGAAACAGACCTTGGGGTCACTTAGTCTTTCCCAACATGCACATCTCCTGTCAAAAGAGGCTCAACAATATCTATGTCAGTTCTGATGGGCATCAAAGACAGAGAGTAGTTTTGGTCCTTCTGCTAACATTCATTCAAACAATGGCAGTGCAGCTTTCCCCACAGTGTAGCAGGTTCTGTGTCTCCACACAGGTATTTCTGAATGGAGATGTCTCTAGCAGAAGGCACGTCTGGTTAGCAGCGGAGTCAGTCTGCTGCTAATCGATAACCCAAAGCCCAGTGCTACATGATTTTAATGCAATCTGCCAGAGCGAGAAATCTGTGTTGGCTCATAATTCAGACAGATATGATTCAGACGTGGAAAGAAAAGAAATGGGGGGACAGGGGATCAATATTGGGAAATCTCATCTATAGTTGCCATCTAAAAGCTCCAATGATTGATCTTTCTGCAACTTGAAACATTAATCTTGATGATGTGCAGAGGTTGGGAAGATGAAAAGGGAGCACTAGATAACAGAATGAAACTTCTTAACAATTTTATCAGGCCCAGCTTTCACTATCACTCACATAAAAATTGAAAGAGCAAGCATAAAGATCTGCAGCCTTTCAATACATAAGGCCTTCAAAGTATGCTCATATTGTTCAGGAAAGTTATTTTGCTTGGTCAGCAAAATAACAGCTGAGGGAACCCAAAAGGAAAAAACAGTTATCAGGAGTATGCTTCTGAAAAGCCTAATATGAAGATCCTGGTCATTCCACCACCATCAAGAAAATGCACACAACCATTTGATTTAAAGCTTTTTTGCTGAACGCACACTTCACATGTACTGAAAAAGTGGTAAGTTCTTGTGCTCATTGGAATTCAGCACAGAATGAGCCTTAATAAGGCAGCTATTTATCAAAGAGTGGTGAGAGCCATCATGGTTTAAGACAGAGGCAAGATTAATATATTCAAAATATCAAACTAATTTAAAGCGTAAAAGGGCAGCAGACCTAAATTTGTAATCAACTCAAACCCTTTCTAGGTTGAAAGTCATTCACTCACTGGAAGGAAAAGAGAAAATAGATGTTGGCTAATTTGAATTGTCATTTGTTTGATTCAATTTTGATTGCATCAGGATTGTCTCGTTTTTATGTGCAAAATTTTCCTCTTTTGATTAGTGTTCCTCTGTCCTCAGGATATCAGCTATAAATCACAGAATAATCATGACAAAGTTTGGTTTTGTTTGAATGCCTATTATAATTCCATTTTGTCTCATTTATACCCTAATCAAATAAATCCCACTGGAAGTTAGCCAAGGGACAGAGCTAAAGCAAATGACAGTAAATCAAGAACTGGTTTTTCTGACATACAAAGTTTTAACCTTTGTGGGACAAGTATTTAGTCTGTAATGAAGAAGAAATGCAGCAAAGAGAAAGCTGAGCTATCTGAACAGCTTTGAGGCTGAAAGCACCTCTTCTACTGCTTTCAGAGTCTGGCACCAGCCCTGGACATTGCAAATAAGAAAGGACGCAGTTCATTAGGACTTACAGGCCAGATGGTTTCATGGGAGTGAAATAAATATTTGTGTGCCATTATCTACAGGTTCCATTCCTCAATTGCGACAAGCATGCCGCTGGAGGTATAAAGTTACAAACAAGGTATAAAATTACAAACACTGAGTATGTGCCTTGAGGTTCTCACAACAGCACAAACTGGTCCTCTAGTTTGCGAAGGCAGCACACACCTGTAGCCATGACCCTGCAGGTGCCTGCAGGATCATCTCAGGTGCCTAAGTGCCCATCAGTGAGTAAGCAAGCAATAGTAGATTGCATTCCCCAAAAGAAGACTTAAAGTACTCAGCTAAAAATGTACCATCATAAATTAAACTTCAGGCTAATAAGATCTTTAGGGGGGTTTTTTGGCTCAAAAATTTGTGTTAATCACAGAAGTCAATGTAGAAATACTGCAGTATCACTGAGCATTGGAGCTGGATGGTTCTGCCACTGGAAAATATCCTTATCCCTCAGATAAGGATATTTTCCCAGGATCTCTAGGAGGTAGATGTTGCAACATATGAACAAAGCCTTGAAGTAGCCTCCATTGTGTCAGGCACCATACAAGCACATACAAAAATAGGTGCCTGAAAGAAGTTTCCACGTGAGAAGCCATGTTGACTCCTTGCGCCAGAAGGGATGGAGGTGCAAGAGGAGATTTGGGATGAGATTCATTTCATGTGACTTCACACATCTACAGTGCACATCCTGTGTTTTAGTCACCCAAGGTTCCCCTTGTGCAACAGTGCAGAACTAGGCATTTTATGGCATGATTCGTCTGACTTGTTTTGAATGTCTACTTTAGGATGAGAAAAATTGCTCTCTAGCAATGCCTATTTCTCTCCATGAATCTGGCGAACAGCCTTCATGGCAACTATGCTGTGGGTATCTACACTTGGTCAGATGAATCCTCAGCCTTGTTGCTTTCTCCTCCCCTCGTGTGCACAAGCTGAGGCAAATACAATCTGCTGCTAAGGTTGGTTTCCAAATTTCTGTTTGGAGAGTCTACAGAAGACTGTCACCCAATCTGTGTAGCTAAAAAAAAGCATAGCTTAAATGTTTTTAATTATTTCTTGAGCAGCAAGGCATCTAGTGGGTGCCTTTGCTGCTCCTGTGGCCCTGCGACAGGCTGCCTGCCTTTGGCCAGAAGAAGAGCAGGAGGCTTTGCCTGCGTAGCAGCAGCAGCTTGGAGCCTAAAAACTTGATGCACCTCTCCTGACCTCCCTCTGCTGTCAGATAACTCGTGTTTCTTATGGGCTATCACTAGCCTATCAGCACTACGTTCTTTCCTTTCTTGAAATAACTTACATCACACAGGGCAGGGAATAAAACATGACTTAACAGTACCTTCCTCTGCACCCAACCTACATATGATCACTTAAAACACCCCTGGTATTTGTTTTGATTATACACAGCATATAAGAAAACAAATTCAATATAAAAAATGGGCATTAACCAGTATGCAAGAAACTAGTTAGAATTATTATTATACTCAGGCAATTGTGTCTATATACTAACATTTTTTTGTGAATGGAGTTGTCTGATTTTGTTTTGGGTGTTTTTTTTAAATCTAGCCAGAAGTATGAAGAGATATGAAAGCTAAAATAAATCTGGATTAAAAATGTTTACTTTGTGTAGAATTTATTATGTACTTGAGCATATATATGCTCACTTTAGTCATAACATGAGAAGAGGAGATCCATGTGAATGTAATGGGACGCCTGGCTAAATTGTAAATTCCTCAAGGACAGAACAGAACAGCAACTGTGCATCAGTGCCATTCTGAGCCTAACAATACAGCGAGAGCTGGAGAAATGTTTCTAATCATGAGGTTATTCAAGAGAAAAAAAAGAGTTTCATGACATTTAAATTAATTCATTATTTTGGTCTTGAACTGACTGAGAAAAAAAAAATAAGTTAATTTTTTTAAGGAATCAGTAGATTCATTCAGATGTGCTGTACGTGAAATGTTTCAATTTCTTAAGACAAAATTCCAAAGTCAAATTTTAGCTAAATGCAACTTTTCACATTCTACCAAAATTTTTTCTTTGTTTTTTTTCTGGTTTTCAGTTTCATCATCAAAACAACAAGTAGTTCTCAGAGCCATGTTCCTATGCTGCTGTGTGCTATCACAAACATGTTTCTGTGGAAGTTTTAAAACAGCCCAGGCTTGCTTACCACTATCAGGCTCTATTCCAATACGTAGGGGAAAAAAAGGATATTAAATATAGAGCAAAATGACCAGTACTATAAACTAGTATTTCTTACTGTGCCAATGTTTTCTTTGACCTTTCTGATGATGTTATGATGTCACAACTCTGCAGCTTTGACCTATTTTCTGCATAGCTTCCACTGGGCTAGATTTGATGGAAATAAACATCTTACATAACAGTCCGGCTGTGCACTCAGCTTTTTTTCTTCTCTATTTTTTTGGACTTTTTTTTTCTGAAGGAGGTTTTCCCAGCATGAATTCTGCACGTACAATTAACATTTGCCAAATTTCATCTTCAAAATCTGTTAGGGTTTATAAGAAGATTAAGAGACAGAGCTGATGTGCTTCATCACCCTTCCCCTGTAATCACACAGCTTTGCGCTAGGAAAGAGAACAAGAGGCAGGTTAAAACTGCAGTAATTCCCTTGAAAGGAGAACTAAAATAGAAGACTGTGAATGTGAGACTTTGTGCTACTGGGATTATTTAAACCAAACACTTTCAGGAAAGAGTAAAGATCAGATACAGACTACGCTCACAGACATAAAAAATATCCTGACCTGATAGCTTTTGCTGTTATGTTCATAGCAAAGACAAGGATGAACAGTATTGCACAGCAGAATCTTTAACACTTTCTTTTCTTGTTTCCTGTGTTTGTTTTGACTGAATATGTAGCAGGTATGTGTACAGACAAAGACTGGATAGGAAATCTTCCTAAAGAATAAAGGATACAGAAATATTTTTAACCAAAGTGAATACAGAAATAAGTGCATATATACCAAGAAAAGAAAAATACCAGAATAGGTACAATTAATGGGCATTACCCAAGTTACATACACAGGTTTTTAAAATTGGGAAAGTTTGCAGGAAAAATTTTGCAAAGGTTTCAGACTTGTTTACTTTTGCAACTAAAGTCACAGCAGATACCATCAACCTCTGCTTTCAAAATCACTGAATTAGTTTAAAAATAATGACAATGAAACCCAGTATTTTTGGCTTTCTTGTAGTTTGTCTTCTGTTTTTCCAGCCTTATGGCTTTAAGTCACCACATTTTACTCCACAAAACACAGGCAGGAGAAAAAGCTTACATAAAAGAAAATAAGGAAGCTGAAATTTATGGTAGTCATTGGGCACTTAAGCTAGGGATTATTTTTTTTTTTTAGTTTATGGTACCAGCTCTTTTCTCTCTTACACCAATTTCACCCCCCATATTTCTGTTGGCATTAGTGGGATGACCTGATCAGATAAACAGCATATTAAAGGATCAGTCCTATGATTTGCAAATCAGAAGTGTTAAACCCTCTGTGTTTGTTAGAAAAGAAATAATTGACATGCCACAGTGGAAATGAAGTAGCTGTTTTTCATTTTTAATAATTAAATACTACCTAAGCCTACGTCCTTCAGTTAACCTAATCATTTGTGTGCTTGCAAGGACGGCCTGTAGTACGACAGAACTGCATCAGCAGAAGCCCAGCAGCAGACTCACCCACCCTCCGCGAGTTTGGGAAGACCCTGTTTCCAACTGCAAACTACAGGATAAATGCAGGCTGACTTCCGCCACTGGCCAATCCACTGCATAAACAACTGTGTAATCAATTTACAGCACGCAAGACAGGTTTTTCCAAGCAATGCTGAACTCACTACCTCTATCAGCAGGACATGTTATTATTTTTAATAGACCCCTTAAATATTTACTTTCCTCTGGAAATAACACCTCTTCAACTCAACATTCTGTTTAAAGTTACGGGATTTTAGGAATGATTCTTTAAGTGGTATCCTTCCTGCCTTAGGAAAAGCTATGCAAGGTACAATTTAACCTACAGCCCTCACTACATCAGATCATTTAAATGTTCTTTCTGAGACAAAAATCCTCTACTTCCTGCTTTCTTTTGATCTTTCATTTTCACTGTAACTTACATTATCATGTTGGAAGCATTAGGAATGATACTGCAAAGGGAATCCTTGCCCATCTTCTAAATGGCCTCCCAGTTTTCAACTTGAATCAAGCCAAAGAATTCAAAATGCAAATATAACTTAACATTTATATTATCTAACTTGCCTTCAAGTTATGTACATTTTTATGTTAATAAAACATGAAAAAAAAAAATTAAAGGTTTGTTTAATGGATATTGTTTTTCCTTAATTTATCCCATGGGTCTGATACCTATAAAGAAAGAACACTCTGATTGAGTCTTAAGATAATACGTTTATTGCATTGGGTGTAAGCCACCCTGCAAATCCTAATGTTGCCAGAAAATGGTAAACTACAGACCAGTATGTCACATCAATTGACAATGGATCACTGAAATTCAGAGTTGGCAGAGACATTTACCTCTTAATTCATATTTAATTTCAAAGGAACAGCATTTAGGGTCCCAAAGGGTCCCAAAAATAAGTAAAATTAAATTAAATCCAGGCAAGTAAAAGAGCATTCACTGTCTATCAAAATAAACTTCTTCCATGCACCAGAACCTTCCCAGACTATCAGTATTGCATTGTTTTTAAACTGGATTTGAAATAGCAAGGAGAATGCATTCTAGCAACCTAAAGTCTCTGTGTTGATAAGATTTGGTTGTAATGAATGTCGGCGGCAGAGTGTCGCAGCCAAGTAACACCAAAGCCAGTTCACAAAGGAACCACTTTTAAGAAGGTTTGATTTCCTGATGAGAGGGAATTTGAACAAAGAAATTCTGGAAGAGTATGCAGGTCAACTTGACAAGTCCATGCTGTGGGGAAATTGATCTCACAATTTCTCTCCTGTCTGAGCTGAGGAGAGAAAAGCTTTTGATTCTCTGCTGCTTCTGCATGTCCTTGATCATAGACTAGCTTTAGTTTCTCAGAAAATGCTTCTGAAAGACAATTAGCTGAAACAGAAGCTGCTACTGAGTCTGCAAAGTAGGAATAGGGGAAAAAAACATCTGCTAGTGGTGTTTATGGAATCACACTGCCTGTTCAAGTCATATTCCCTCCCTTGCAAACCCTGATTTCTCTTCCACCTGTGAGCCTGACTTCTGCAATCGAATTCCCCTTGGGCTTTCATTCCTTGTAAGAGTCACAAATAACAAGTGACAAAGTGTCATGACTTGAGGTCAGGACCGTAATTCTGGAAATACTAGTTTAGGAAGAACAAGCACAGCAGCTCAATAAAAGATGATCATTGTCCCAGACTGCAGCTGAAAAATGCAGTTACTTCTTAAAGCAGGAAGTCAACCTCCACCCATATGATGTAAATTAGAGCTAAAAATGCATTGGTTACAGCATTCAAGAGGTAAAAAAAAATGGGCATACAATCATTTCTGTGTGAAATTGAAGTGGAAGTTCTTAATGAAATAGTTTATGTAAGTTTCTCATGTGCAAATGGAAGTCTCTGGATCTAAACTACTACAGTTTTATGAGGTTTCAACCAGACAGATATAAATTCCCCTTGCAAAACCAGGTACAAGAGATCCAGGTACCAGATCACTGTACCGTGTATATATGAAGAGCTCAGAAAACATGGAGGAACTGTAACAGTTAATTTCCCTTTAAAGAGGAAGGGTGATTTTTTCAAAGTTCATAGCTAACCAAGAAAAGGATTATTCACTTCATGGGAATAAGAAAAAGTGAAGTCTTAAATGTCTTACAGTAGCACATAAATTTAATATAATCAGAAGTCCAAAATTTAAACTGCATGATCCCCAAATGTATTATCAGACATGTTTTAAATTAAAGCACTATTATATCATTTTTTATGAAAAGACTTCTAATTGATCCCTCCCCTCAAAAATGTTTTCAATATGACTTTATGAAAATGCTTTGATTTTTCCTGACAGTTTTAATGAGGAAAATGCTGAGTTCTCAAAAATTTCAATAGTGACCATTTTTCCTTCAGATATGCACTAAACATCCCACATGCATTTCAGTAGGCTGATAAAATATTTTGTTAATGTTGATTGAAATCAGCACTGCTTCTAGAAAAGAAACGTCCCATTCCTCAAGAAACAACAAAAGTATCAATTCAGTCTCAGAAATTATGGTCAGCCTCAGTCTGTGGGTAAAACCCTTCCTGATATGATAGCACTATCATATCAAAGATATTTTCCTGGGAGAAGATGTCCTTTCTCCAGTAGTCACCTTTGAGAGATCTGTACTGGTTTGGTTCCTGGGCGGAGGACTTTAAAATTCTCAGATTCGTTGAAGTTTTCTAAGAGTTGCCTAAGAGATGAGAAAACTGATGTGAAAAAGCAAAGGACAAAGATACAACTTTAGTGCACAAAAATGCAAGTTTATACCACAACTCCACCAGAAATCAGTGGCATATAGAGTGGCTCTGCAGCTTTCAGTTTCAAACTTCCGTAGCTAATTTAGGAAAGTAAACCTTCCCCTTCATCCCACCTATGTACAGCAATATTGTCCTCTTTAGCAGTGTAATCAAAGAGAGAAAAACCTCTCAGGCTTAGTAATGCTGAGTTTCTAACAAAATGAATAAACAGATCCAATTCATGACCTCTTTATGGTAAATCAGGTTTTAAAGTTTAGTCTGAGGCTTAGTCAAAGTTACAGAAAAATGGAAGTGGAAACTGTATGCCCACATTATTACAAGCCAGGTTTCCACGAGAATTTATGAGCTGCGAGGAATTCATAAGCCTTGGACATCCATGCCTTTTCCTCTTAAAACTGATACATACTGTGTATGATTTATGAGCAACACTGGTTAAAAATTGGATGCCAAATTGAATCTGTTCCTTAAACCAATTTTATGTACATCTATAAAAATGGCAGATACAAGATACAATGTCAAAACGGAAAGGATAAACCAACCAAAAGTATTAACAAGATTTAATGCATCAGCTCCCGCTTCTCCAACTACTGTTCAAGAGAGGAGAAAGACACAGAGTGGATGGGGGATGATCTCAGGTCTCAAACTTTAACAGCCATCCCTTCCCTGTGATGGTACACAGCTTTGGAACATATAAGCAGGAAATGAAAACATGAAAACATCTGCTTGTAAAGGAGCATACTTTAAGAGGCCCCCACATTAACTATTACTTAGCTATCGCTAAGTTACAGAAACTCTTACATTACGTGAGGATTCCTGGTTAGATCTCAGACACTGAAATACGCAGATTCTGTCACACTCAATGGCTATGACTGATGATTAAACAGTAAGAGTCCCCAGGCATAATTTAGAAGGTTTTCCAGACCTAAAAGACATCCTCCTTTACCTCATGCTGCCCAATGGACCAAAGCGTCACTCAGTTCTGCATCGCTACCTGCGTCCTATGCTGAACATACCTCTACCATTTCCAGGGCCTAAGAGGACTGCTCCAGACTGAAAACTTTTGACTGCTTTCTGTGGTACTTAAGCCAGAGGAATTATCCTCCTGTGAAAGCAGAGTTTTAACAATGCCTACATAACACCTCCTGCTGCCTCCTCCCTTTTACATGATATGAAGAGGCTGGACTGACATGAAGCTCTCACAAGAAATCTTCAAAATGAATTTGAGCAATATTCTGATTTGTTTTCTATCCTGCTATTGGTGGCCTTCCTTCCTTTTTATGCCCTGTATTCATACTCTTCACATGAAGATATTAATGGGCAGGTAAAACAGATGCCGTCACCCTTTTGAGTCAATGGGAATTTACACAGGGACTGAAACTGGCGTTATCCAGATGGTGTTAAAATAAAAGCTCTTTGGGGCTCCTTAGGTTTAGTATGAAACTGGGTGAATTCCCTGGGTTTCTTGCATTTACTTTTACTTCTGCAGGGACCTAGGAAATATTCCAGGAAAAAATATGAGCCCGATATAACCTTGCTGGCAAATAATTCAGAAGATATAGAATACCTACAATTATACAAGTATGTCTACCTTATGAAAAGCCTAATTTTATGCTTTCTTAACCTGCATGTGCCCTTGACAAACATGTGCCTAACTTTAGCTCATGCCATTGATGGCAATATGGCTACTCATGAGTTTACAGTTAAGTGAATTTTTGGATCAAGATCTATGCTGACTGTATTGCATGCTTTTGTGGGAATATGGGAACAGAGGGCTCAAGAGGACCATCTGAGCCCTCAAATCCAGTTCTCTGTGATCTTAGTAAACATAGCATGATGTGTGCCACGTTAGACAAAAAAATCTAATTTAGAAGGGTCCACATCTTCGTCGCACCACCTCACCACTACACAGCACTTTCAAGAGTCCAGAGTAGCATCTAAACAAGAGCAAACCCAGCCAGAACTGTAACACAGTGCAGGAACAGGCCAAGATGGAAGGAGAGCAGAGGTGAAAATCTGGACACCTGTAAGAGTAGGGGAGCTCAAATAAAAATGTTCAGATGAGCCTAGAAAGAGGAGCAAATTCCCTACTTCACAGAGAGCAAAAAAAGTTCAGCCAATCTGACCCAGGGTAAAAATATTCCTTGTGTCCACTGCTTGTGATTTAGCCCCAGTGGATTAGCAAAACAACCACTCAAGAGGTTTTAATGCATTTAGAAACAGGAGTCCGTCTCAGCCATAGCTAGCTGTGGCACAAGTGTTATGCTTCATAGGAAGGCAAAAAACCCAACAAAAAAAAGCAAACCAAAACAAAAAACCCCTCAGATAAAACACTTCAAAACCCCAACTGTTGCTTATATTCAATGGAGCTTGGTTTTGTTAGTCAATTAAAATAGAATTCATCAGACTAAAGGTGGATGCCTACTTGTATGACATCATTTTATGGTCAGTGGAAAGAAACAAAGGGCAAATTCATTTCTTCCTAAAGTAGATATCTAAAAGGTGGATTTTTGCACCTTAAAAGTGTTTAGTTCACTCTATTGATTGGAAAAGAGATCTAAGATAACTAGGTCCAAGGTAGGTGCTCACACTGTAAACGATAATTGAATTAGCTGAATCCCATGCTTAAACTGTAAGAAATATTTTATTGATTTGAATTGGAATTGCTGGCTTTTTTCTTCCAATAAATTTTCTTGCCTTTTTCTTTCCACTCTGAGTGACAGGCAAAGTAGATACATTTCCTGAGCACATATATATTTTTGTCTTATTAATTCCACCAAAGCTGAAAAAAAAAGATTTCTAACTGAAAAGCAATGAAAAATGATAACTGCAAATAGTATTTACCACCTGTGATTTGAGCCCAGATTCAAGTGTTAGAAATACAGAAACTGAATTTTCTTGAGTGAAGAAGTGATATTACTCATTATAATATATATGATTAACATGTTATCATTTTGAAAGGAAAATATCTTGTAATTCCAGGGTATTTTCTCTAGGCTCATTGTCAGGCAAATTCTTAAAGCTGTTATTTGAAGTTTCCCACAGACATCACTAAAAGCTCTTTTCGGCACCAAATACCAGCACAAGCCTGAACAAGCTGCACTTAAATGTTCATTCCCACAATCCATCCACTGGTGTTTCGAAATGGCTTGTTGCTTGCTTTAATCTATAAGGCAAAACTCTTCCTTAATAAAGCTGACAGTGGCTTATCTCACAGAAATCCAGCGTATTGTATTACTGCACAATGTAGGCAGGCTGGACAAAGATAATTCCTGACCTGTGCAAGCACAAAATATATACACTGGTTTGGGTAAAAATCTTTCTCATTCCCATACAAGCAGAAGTCAGTATTACCATGGTGGGATCTGGAGAGCAAAAGGGCTGATTCATCACAGGTCGCTGCAGTTTTATGGACTCCTTCCTGCGTATCCATGACCACATCCTCTGCTGTGACTGGCACTGAGAAGATCCAGCTTTCCTATAAACTGCTGCTCCTCAACCTTGGGCAAGTTGCTTGGGGCCGACTCTAATAAAAACTTCAGTGCCTAAAACAAAAGGGCTACAGAATAAAATCATAACCTTGAAAATAAACATCATAACTGCTGCCTAAGCCTGGATGTGCCTGAGCTTGCCGGGGCCTCGTCTTTTCGTAATGTGAAGGTCTCCAAGTGCAGAGAAGTGCCCATACCCAGAGCTGATTCTGGCTCTGAGTGGCTCAGCACCTCCTCGCGCCTCGGCATGGCTGCTCCTCGGCTTGTTTCACACAGCAGGTCTATCTGTTCAGCGTGCTGAACCCAAACACAGCGGGACAGAGCTCCTGGCAAAATGCAGCTATGCTACCAACTTTGGTAAATGCTGAAAGTCTCCTTGAAACAGACATCAGAAGTCAAGGCATCTTCTCTGATGCAAGTGCCCACTACACCAAGCTGGTAAGAATGCACCCTCTCTTCTCTCTCTTCGTGCAAATCTTGAACATTTTGCAGCACAGTGACCTGGCTTCAAAGGGAAGGAGTAGAGCATGTCTCCCACCACAAACGCCCGTCATCCAGAAACATCACCCAAAAGTTTCAAGTGTTGACAGTGTTCACAGGGGAACCTACATGGATGGGGGGGGTGCGTGAGAGTGAGGGTGTGACTTACCCCTGTGCACCAGGTTTCCTACTCTCTAGCTCTGTGAAGTTGCCTGCTAGGTAGCTGGCTTTAGAGACAGCCCCCTTCTCAACATGCTAGCCTGAGGCAGCTCCTCCTCCCAGGTGTTTAACTCTCCCATTGTGCCATCCCACGAGCTTTAAAAGACTTTAAAAATCCAAAGTTCTGCATCTGCTCTAAGTATTCAGTTCCTTTCCCACCAGCACCTCTAGGGCCCTGCCATTGTGAATATCACAGTACTGCGGTGGCATACTCCTGTTTGCCCTTCTTGCCTGCAGTGAGGGAAGAATCAGAATGTCTCTCAGACCTGCTTGCTAAGAAGACGGAATAGAAAACGGAAGCTGTCTGTTTTTAAAAATTATATCTCACAAGTATGTTTCCTGCTAATGTACACAACTAAAATGAAATCATTTGGAGTAAGACATCTGTGTACCTATAAGGATATTGTCCTTTGTGTCTGTTCCTTACCTAAACAGAGAGGATTGTTGTACCCTTTCTCCTGATTCCCCTACATACCCAGGTGCTACAAACTTTGTGGCAAGGGCCTGCCTTTTTTTTTTTGACTTGGTATCTCATACAAAGTCTCTACAAGTCTTCTCATTGTGCTTCAATGGACTTGCAGTAGAAATAATAGATAATGCTCCATGTCACTCTGAGGCTTATGTAAGTATTGCTCAGAAGCATTGGTACTTTCAACTTCTGAAACATTTAAAGACATTCCTTAAACGAACATTCCTCTGCAAAATATTTACAATAAAACCCACACTTCCTGTATTCTTACAAAATTATTTTCTTGTTTTCAAGATGCTGTTCTGGATTTCAGTCCTTTGCCCATGATATATTTTCTCAGCCTTGCTTATATTCCGAACCATAAAGCTAAGCTTTGCCAGGACAGCTGAGAGATTTAGATCTTCTGCATTAGCTGTGTGATGCTTAGCAGTAAATTTCCCTAACTTACTGGGTAAAATACGTTCAGCCAAAGCAAAAGTGCTTTAGAGTTGTGTTCTTTTTAACACAACAGTGACACCTCCCAGATGCTGCAGCAATAGAAATAAAGCCAATAATCATTCTTTTGCCAAGCGTAGACTGAAGTCTAAGAAAGGACTTTTTTTTTTTAACAGGATATTTTATAAATATATAAACATCTTCTGCTTCCTCAAAATGTCTTTGGTTTATCCCTCACTATTTGGCTTTTTCTCTATCTTTTCTGGCTTGTCTAGGTTAGGTATGAAAATGTAATGCTAGAAAATGTTTGCTGGTACATGCTAAGTGCACACATTTTGGAACTCTAGTTTTGTCAAGGCAGTTTGCCTTTGTTATATACTGAACTTAAAGCTTAAGGGAACCAAAACTTAGTTTGATTAATTCAACAATAGTCTAAAGACATTCATTCTGCTTACAATAGAACTTTGGCAGAGTGAAACAGTATTTACTAGGAGTAGACTTTATTGTTGTTAAGGGTATTGGCAATATTCTCTCAACCTAATTCTAGGCATCTAAGCAGGTACCCTGAGTCTGAACCTGAAAGTATGCCCTGTGCCCCTAGTAAGAAGCAGCTAGTAAGACAACACATTATTGTTGTATTCCATGTTGCACATCCTTGGAGAACATGAAAATTAGAGTTTCATAAATGAGCAAATGTTTGCCTCAAAAATGCTCAGAATGCTGAAAGCAGATGATGTTCATATGGCTGTAGGTCAAAATGGTCTTCTTAAGAATATTCAAGATTATAATAACACACATAGTTGGTGCAGTCCTGAAGGGGCATGTTTCAAAATTAAGGTCAATTTGTGTGCTCTTAGAGAACACTCTAGATTTACTATGTTGATTCATGTTTGTTCATATCAGGACTGTGCTTTTGAAACAGATTTCCCAGTCATCTCACCCAAACATGCTTTGGTCTGCATACTGGTGTAGTCTTGGAGCACCTAAACCAGAATCCTTTAGGATGAAACTAAACCAGAAGCACCCAGCATTCTACTGTATGCCAACCCTCCATCAGCACCCCTATGCCAACTGCTACTAAGTATTCACCCTATGGGAAAAACTGACCCAAAGTAAAATCCCTGTATCACACACAGTATGGGCATTGTAGTTTAAGATCCATGCTCCTCCTACTCCATGCACCATACTACTTGCAAATGTACATATAGCCTCTGTAATATAAAGAGCACAGGCCTGAATCTCAACTGCTGTTAAGTCCAGGTTCTTTCTTTAACATCAGTGAAGCTGCACTGATTTATATAAGGATCTGGGTCTAGTGAAATGTTTTTGAATGATCTTGGAAGATATGTCAGGAAAAGATGTTACAGACATTGAGTTGGCCATTTCTGTTTTTTTATTAGGCATTTCTTGCTCTTCAGATGGCTGAAGAGTAACTCCAATGAAAGCTGCAAAGCAGGTGCTGATCCCCTACTCAAAACCCTTCACTGTGCTTCAGTAATTGCAGGGCTTCTTGCTAATCTGAAGCTGTGATCCTTAAGGACTTAAATGCTGAAAGTAATAAAATAAAACAGATCAAAGCCATGTACAGATAATGAAAACAAAAGGTTATCTAAAAAATTTACTTTATTATCTAGAGCAAGGCCTTGGCCATGCTGAAAGACCTTGGCCTTCTTAAATCTGTGAGTTGGGCTTTCTTCCATTTTATCATCAGACTCATCAAATACAGACTCTCAGCTGGCATCTGGGTGCATAGTTTTAATTTAAACACTATTGAAAATGTAGTTTAATGTAACCACCAGATTTCAAACAGAACCACCGCTGAGTTTCTGAGAAGAATGAAATGAAAGGAAATCAAATATATTTCACTTGCTTCTGGTATTATTCATTATCGTTATTATTAGTGAGTGGCTTGGGGTTGTGGAATGAATGCAAAAGGATTCATATACTCCTCATTAGTGATGAATGACTCTGTTTGTTATGTAGGAAGCCGTTAAACTCCTTACACTGTATAGTTCACATTTGCTTCCTAAGCAAGCAGGACCTGGATCCTCCTAAACCCGTGCCATTTTGTTCTGGAGATCAAAGTGGGTGATGACAGTGCACCTTCTGGCTTTCAAATATGTTACTTGTTTGTATTACAACACCATCAAGACAAAACCCACTATGCCAGGCCCAATAAAAGAAAGACACATGATAAGAGACAGTCTTTGCCCCTGGAGGACTCACCATCTAAATAAATATATTCATTTTGTATTGTAGAAGTCAGCAGAGAATTCCCCTGAGGCTAAGCAGAAAATAGTCTAAAATACAATTATTGTGAATTGTTAAATAGAACAGCACGGGATGAATGTGAAGTGTCGCTGTGATTCAGGTATGTTTTGTAAGGCTTCTTTTTAATTTGTCTTTTCTTGTACACCACTAGCATTTTCCAAGCCATTAAAATACCCCTGGCACAGCCTATTAGTGTTGCAGAACGAAATGTGTATTTTCTCTTCAGCATTATTCTTTTACAAATATGGGTTTTCTACCAGCTATGTGAACTGGATAGACATGAAGTACTAACACATTTTCCCCTATATCTCCTAATTTGCAACCTGAACTGATTAGGTCCTTGTCAGTCAATGTGATGCACTTGTGTCACTAAAGTGTTAGAAAGGGCTTTGAAATAGGTAAACAAGCAGGATATATAACTCTAAAGCTGATGGTGTCCATCAACTTCTCCAGTAAGGCATTTTTTCCATGTATTAGACTAATTTATTGACCTTTTACGCTGTGTGTTCCATGCTCCCACCAACTAATGCCAGCCAAAATTTTCAATTAGAAATGCAGACCATCTGAAGAAAAGGCTATTTCTTTTTGCTTACATTTCTTCCGCATTTATTTTTGTATTTATTCAAGGACTCTGGAGAACTGCAAAGACTACATTATGCCCGGTTAATTTACAGCCCTCATTTTTATTGGGTTACTGTGAATTCCATTTTTTAAATCAGCATTGCTTTATCACAAAAAGACATGTGTGTACATCTTATATGCAGGGCTAATTTTGTATGAAAGTAAGTGCTAGGATGAGGTGCTAGAATGCTAATAGCATATTTGTAAGTTACGTAGCAGCAGAGCTGACAGGCAAACAGATTCTGGCATGCCATTTCAGACTATTTTGTCACAAAATTAGCTTTGTGAAAATGTTGTTTAGTGCTTTGGAGATTTTTGTTTTGGTTTTTGTCTGTTTTTTCTGAAGTCTTCTAAATTGAAATTCATTATGTTAAAGTTTCAAGTTCTAATGAATCCAAATCACTTTTTCCTAGTTTTCTATTTACAAATGTTTCCTAAGTGTGAAGGACTTGGGAGGCCAGAGGAGGTCAAATTCACAATACAAGATATTTAATGTACTAATTTGTTAATAATTTGTGCCTAATTTCTGCTTTGATTTTGCTTGGCTTCAGTCTCCAGGCATTTTTTTTTCCTTTTTCTTTGGAAGGTCCCATTACTTTCTTTCTGTGCAATACATGATGACTAGTCCTTAAGCAACCATAAAGTTTTGGTCCGGTTATTAATTAATTTTTTATCTATTTTAAAGTCCAACCCAGAGTCACCTTGTATTGGGTAAAATACTTTTTGTCTGACAAAAGACAGACAAGCATTTCACAGACATATTAGCCTGGAGCCTGGATGAGCACAAAAGGTGGCAAAAAGCCAGTCACCTCAGCTGTATTATGCAGCTCTCTGGGGTCACTGAGGAGTTGTAACCACATGCTTATTCTCTCTTTAAATTGCTGAAAGCATGTGGGGAATTATTTGGAAAAGTTGTAAATTAAGACACAGCAGCCAGCATAATTAAGTTCTGTTTCAGAGCAAGGAGCAGAGCACAGTGTGATCTCTCTATCCTCTTGAAGCTAACAGGGTATCTCATGTTGGCTTCAAGAGGGCTCTGGTGTCTCCCTTGGTCACCTACTTCTCTTTCCATTGCATTCCTCCCTTTCACTAGACCATTCTACTTCCTCCAAAAGGTCATGGGGTCCCCTTGATTTGTACCAGCCAAATGTTTGATTTTAATCAGGTCTGGGCAAAGGATTTAGCGTTGGTTGGTTTATTTACCCTGTATTGTTTTACTTAACACTGGTCAAGCACAAAACTAAAAATTAAATAGCTGACATGTAGCCCTTATTCTTCTGAACCATCAATTACCATAACCTTAGCAAAGTTGCATGAAACCATAGTTCAGGGGCAGCCGGGTTTCGGCAGCAAAGCTGGCTTATGAAGTTTCATTCATCTCCCATCTGTCCTGCTGCTGATTCCTCTCCCTCACCCCCTCAGTGCTATGGAAGGAGTAGTTTATGAGGCCATACTGTATGTCACAGAAATGGTTAAAAGAAGAACCCTCCCCAAAATAACCCTTCATTTCAGTGACCCCGCAGTCAGTGCAGTGCCACAGGTAATGCTGAGCCAGTGGGAAAATGAACCATGAAGTGACGACAGGAATAAGCAGCTCAGATGAGGGAAGCGAACCAGTCAACAGCTTCTTCAAATGGCTTCTCCTCCTTCATCTGTGTGCCATGGACCAGCCCTTGCAGGAGAGTTGAACTGTGCCTAATGAAAGAAAACAGTATGCATGCATAAAGAATGAATAGCGGGCCCAGGATATTACCAATGAGATAATAAAGTAAGAAAAAAGAATTTGACAGCTTCACAGAAAAAAATACTGCATAGGAACAAGGTCTGACCTCTTCAGGGCATATTATCAATATTTCATGAGAGTGTGATGAAAGGAAACATTTAGCAACGCAGCATTAAATTTCTGTCTGACAGTATGTATCTATGGCAGGCAACAGAAATAGTAGCTTGGACTCTGAATATGTGTAGTTTTTCAAGGAATTCAGAAATTGCCTGTGTGAAACTTACATAAAATTGAGACAGAAAATGTAGTGTTTAAAGTTACTGAGTGGAGTTTTATTAAATAAAAATTCTTCAGTAGTGGCTTTAAAAAAATTTCATTTCAATAGCTTTCTGACAAGGAATGTGCACAATGTGCTAAGAAATATTATAAGTATCTCTAAGTTTAACCAAATGAAATGTGTCTGGGACTTGAGCATTTCCCTCCAGGAAGAAAAGACTGAGGAATATGCTTTCAGGTTTAACAAAATACTAAAGAGAGGTGATTAAAAAAATGAGGAAAAGTGTTTCCATTGGAAAACACAATTTCATTGAAATGGAAATATTTTGAGTGAATAAATCAGTTCTAATGAAATCCTCTGGGGTAAATCTTCCCAAGGAGCTGTTCTGATAACATAAGAATACTTTACTTCTACTTCTAACTCCTTTTGTTTAGACTTTTCAGTCATATTAATATATCATCCTCTATACAATATACCACAATATATCATGTACTACATAACTTAAGAAGACTGCTTTTTCCTGGAAAATGAATGCTTCAGTAATCCTTAGTCAGTATTTATTTTTGAACTTCATATTCTTCTGGAAGTTTCTGATGAGAAGTAATGCATATACTCAAACATTAAAATTTCCCAGAGAATTGTATTTTGTGACTCCCACCATCTTTGATTCCATGCTCAGTCTTTCCTTAGTACTCTGAGTGACATGTTATCCAGGATGAAGCCTGCTGATTTTTACAGTAAATGACTCTTTGAAGAAGATACCTAACCACATTTAAGGGCCTCTCCATCATTAATAAATGGGGGGGGTTGGGGGTGGTGAGAGGAGAGGAGAGAATGAGGACTCAGCCAACTGAGATCTTTATTTGCCTGGGAATGTAATTAAACAAACACATTGCTCATGACAGTGGATGGATTAACAGCCTCTCAGCCCGAATGTATTATGTCTGAAGAGATGCTTTGCCATAAAAAATTTACCGCACTACCCTTATAATGTGGTCTGGAAAACCACCCTCAGGGCTAAAGGAGCTGGTCAGTTTTTATCCCACCACAAACTGCCCTCTCTGCCAAGGTTACAAGATGGATTAGTGGAGTGAATCTGTGATGGGAGCCGTGGGCCACCAAAAAATGCTTGAAAGCAGTAGCCTGTTTCATATAGATTACTAAAAACTCACAGGCATTCAGCTGCAGGGATTGGTAGTTGCTGCCGGCCAAGTGCAGTCAGGGCGGTGACTTCAAGCCCTGCACTGTGCGGTTTTCCAGGAGAGTGCTCTGCCAAAGAGGAGTGGCACTCTTATCAGTAGTTTGGGATTTTTTCCTGTCTGCATGTTTTTTCATAGCTTTTGCTTAATTTGCATTTCTTAAAACCCTATTTCACAAATATACTGCATCTGCAGTGATGAGTGAAAATGCCTCATTTGTTCCTGAGACTGGATTGAGGGATCCCATCTAGCAAAAATGCTAATGAAGAACAAATACTTCTTTTTTTCCTGAGGGCAAATTTAATCATGGAAGTGTAGCACTTGTAAGTGCATTAACACCTGCAGTAGACTAAAGAGAAGCTGGCGGTATCCAATATTGCCTTCTAATCCGTCATGCAGAGGTGTTTTCATTACAGGGAAATAATGACTACTTTTACCAAAATCAATGAACTATATTGTGATTAGAACTGAGTGAAGTATGTGTCTATATATTCATATATATGTATTTGTGTACGTACATATATTTGTGTGTATATATATGAATGAAGTATATATGTATATTCATACTATGTATATGTATGTACATAATCATATGTTCGCTCTCTTGCACTCTGTCTCTATTATATATATATAAAGAAAGAGTATATAATAAGACCATACAATATCTTCTTATTCAGGTGTCCTAGTGTTAATTTTTTGCAATTACTTGGCATGTAATCAGTTCATGCAAAGCTCTTCAAAACCTTTAACTGGTTCCTGTCAGAATCAAAATCAACTTTGCTATACTACAACTTCAGCTTTTACTGCTGAAGTCCAGACAGAAGTTCTGCAAGCTTCAGTGCAGATGGATTTTTCATGCTTAAAGGAGTCTTGTGGTTGTTAAAGAAATTCTACTTTGACAGGAAAACAGAAACTGTAAGAAAATCTAGATGGAGGTGGGGGAGGAAGTAAAGAGGCAAAACAGGAGTCAATGTAATAGAGTTAACAAGGGCTTGTAAAACACTCATCTTTAAGAAGATAACTTTGGCCACAACAGATAATATAGAAAATAGGAAAGTAGTGAATGGAATAAATGCTCTGACTAGAGCTGCATATCCACAAAAGGGATGAATTCTTAACCACAGATGAATTTGATTTGTGTCAGGAAACTATCAGGGCCAGATATATGTATGGATAAAAATGTTTAAAAAAGTTTTTAGGAATGTATCTGAATTCACAGAAGTTCATAGGTGGGCTAAGTATCTCATTCCCACTGATTTCCTCAGTGGAGACAGTGGGCACCTTTGACACCTTAACATTATGTCCTTTAAACATGGTCTAAAGCAGAGAGAGGGAAATAGAGTAGAGGGAAAAGTAGAGTAGAGGGAAATAATCACAATCTGGACAAACAGCAGCGCTGATATAAAGGTTCAAAGTCGGAGAAGGTAACTGAAGGGAAAGAAAGGGTAGCAATCTTCCTAGCACCAGAGACAAATTAACTCTTGCTTTGAAGCATGTCACTGTGGAATCACAGAATCAGAGAATGGTTGAGGTTGGCAGGCACCTCTGGAGATCATCTAGTCCTCCTCCCTGCTCAAAGCAGGGTCAGCTAGAGCAGGTTGCCCAGGACTGTGTCCAGCTGAGTTTTGAGCATCTCCAAGGATGGAGACACCACAACCTCTCTGGGCAACCCGGTCCAGTGTTTGACCACCCTCACATTGATTTTTTTTTTCTTTTTTTTCTCTGTTTAAGTGGGATTTCCTGTATTTCCATTTGTGCCCATTGCCTCTTGTCCTCTTATGGGGCACCACTGAGAAGAATTTGACACCATCTTCTTTGCTCTCCCCCATCAGGTATTTATGCACACTGGCAAGATCCTCCAGGCTGAACAGTCCCAGCTCTCTCAGCCTCTCCTCATATGTCAGATGCTCCAGTCTCTCAATCATCTTTGTGTAACATTACTTGTGATAGACTAGATAGATGTGCTGAATGTGATCCACACCAGTTTTCTAGGATCTACAGAGGTAACTCCGTCATTTAAATCTGGCCATTTGTACTCATGGATCTCAGCTTTCCTCGCTGCAGCTCACATGTCCATCTAGCTTGGACATTGCCATTACTGTGGAATTGAGCTCCCTGGAGAATACCCAGTTAAGGCAACAAAATACAGAAGAGTACTTTGTGCTGGCCTTCCAAATATGATACTTGCTTCACCACTGTGAGCAAAATTAATAAATAGTGTATTTAAACAGCCACTACTAAGCATCGGAGCTTTCATCCTCTGGCAGTGCTATCCACCCTTCTTGAGATGTCAATTCTTGTAATCTAAAAATTTGAAACTGTCATGTTGGTTAGCTACAAAGTACAGTGACAAAGTTTTCTTCACAACTGGAATAGTTAGAGACAAAAATCTGGCATTAGCAGTTCCCATGTCATTTTAATGAAAGATAGATACACGCAATTGAACGTTTTGAACAACCTAGCTATCATAGTACACTCAGTTTCAACTTTTCACGAGCTGCACTAACTGGCCATGTGCATATACTCAACCAATCCCCTTGAGAAGTGAAATGTGATCAGCTAAACTTCAACAGAGGTGGTTTAAGCTGATGCATATTCATTTGCAATTGTGACAGCTATGGCATATACAGCGTTTATTATACCAATTTATTAAGCTGCCAAACCCTATAGGTTTTATTTCCCTATATGCTGACATACTGGTATTTTTACTAATATAGCTTGACTAGGATGGGCATAGGTTCAGTATCATAAATATGCTTACTCCTGTAATTTATTCCCCTCCCAGTATATAAATATCTTTTAGTAATAAGTATGTAAACACACATATAATCATGTTCACATACCTCAATGCCACTGTAACCCTGCCCAGACTGGAAAGGGCTGCTGCATTACTTCAGTTCTATCAGTATAGGTACAGCACTGTAATTTTTGCCCTATCTGGTTCTTTTTGTAAGAAAGTGGTGAGGAGAATAAGAAAATGCCAGCAACCTAAACCACTGTCTAATAGGCCAAATTGAGACCAGTCTGTTCATGGTTAATAACTGGTGACTGATAGAAGACAAGTGGATTCAATCTATGCCTTTAGCAGATATATTAATCCATGTATAGTCTCCATATGGGAGGAGATGTGACCATTTTCCAAAACTCCACTGCATCCAGCCCATGAACGGCAAACCATCATGATAATATTTCCACAAGAGGGGCCAAACATGTATGTGAAGAATAAATATTTTGTGAATGTGGTAAATGTCTCATGCATGGGTAGCTGCTGTCACAGTGCGGACATGGGAGAGGACTGCGTAGTGCGCAGTTGCAGTTGCAGAGCATAGACCCTGTCCTCTGCGTGTAGCAGTGCGGTGAGGAGAATGGACAGCGTCATTTCTCATCAGCAGTTCTGTGCTGGGACAGGTGCATGGGAAGTCCATAAGAAATTCAATGGTAACTAAATTTGGCTTCTATTTTGCTGCTCAGAAGACGCATCCTGTTGGAGAGAGAATGAGAGGAGAGGAAGCTTTCCTGGTCTATGAAATTACAGATCAGTAATTTAAAGCAAAGAGAATAAGATGCTTTCATTTTCCTTGGCATAGAAGGTATCAACATGTACTTACAAAAGAGTGAAATAGGGAAGGGCACAGGAGAAATAATAATCAGAAAGTAATGAGCTTTTTCAGAGTAATTTATCTTAAATATACGTTTCTTGCCTTATTCATATTTGTTTAGTAACATGAATTATGCTAACTGCCTATATCAAAAGACTTCATCTGAAAGCACCACCTTTTGCATAATGCCCTTAAGCTATGATTGTGCAAAGATTTATGTATGTATTTAACTTAATGTACCCTGGTCCTTATTCCTAGTTAAACTGAGGCCTTTTTACGTCATTGTAATGTATGTAAATGCACTTGATGACTACTTTCAGACCAATCTCGCTACCAGACCATTTTAGAGAAACCACAGACTAAATAAGTCATAGACCCTATGAGTAGGCCCATTGATTTCAATTATGCCATTCACAATGGGTTGTGCATGTCTGTGTGCATGTGAGTATTTATCCATATGCATCTCTTTGCAGAATCAGGTTACTCTTACATGTCTGACCTCTATTATTGACTGAACCTAAGTGAGAACTCTTGGTTCTTATATCCTCCAACCTTTCATATTAAGCATTGTATAATGAGTTGTTGCTCCCCTTCCTTAATTATTAGGGATTTTTATTGTCTCTGGGTTACATGATGAGACAATTAGTTTTTATTCTGAAATCTATTATGTATGGCCATTACATGTAGAAAAGCCCTGGTATTCCGCCACTCAGTATGGATTATCTCTTTCTGTGCCTAGATAGCTACAAATGTTGAAGGTAATGCTCCCCATCTGCGACCCTTTGCAAAACACTGAATACACCTTTTCATCTGCATTTCCAGTACAGTTAATCACATTGTGGAAGAGATTACACTGAATATATTATCAAGACCAAACCATTAACCAAATGTCACTCAGATGTGTCAGTGAACAAAGGGTGGAATCCAGAGATGATGTGTTTAATAGCTTTCAAGTCAATAGTTACTCTAATTCTTCCATCCATCAATATGGGCAAATGCTGTATTTCCAAACAAAGCTTAGATCTGACAGCTCAATATTTGTATGTGATCAGAATTGTAATTATTTTAATTTGAATGTTAATTAATTTATTTGTTAACTGCCTCTTGGTCTTGTGTTCCATCTGGCCCAGTTTCATGTCTCTTGATAATATTTATTTGTGGTCTGATGATGAACACAAGGTGTGTTTATATACTTTGAACTAATACCGTTTAATGACGGGAGATGTTATTCTTCAGAATTCCTGAGGCAGACTGCCAGGTATTTAATTGTGAATCTATTAATTTCATAATCTGAATCTGCATCTCTGTTATTCTTTGCATATACCGTGAAAATCTGAGTCAAGAAAGTTTCCCATGTATGCTAGCACACATAGGTTTTTAAAAAGCATCATGGGTCAGACTTAGATTATTACATTATACTGTTTCCACAGCCATTTAGAGAAAGCAAAGCATATGCGTATTACTTTAAATAGATAAAATTCAGTACAAAGGTAATGGACTTTTGGGAGGAACAATCTAAACTCCTCACACATGACTGACTTTTAAATTAATGGCAAGCACTCAGGAGAAGTTCTGGAGTCATTGTGGACAGCTCAATAGAAACATCTGCTCAGGCACAGCACTGGCAAGATAACCAAACAAACGATCATTCAAGCCAGCTCCCCACCTTTCTGAAGTTGCAGAATTGAAATGGGATTCAGCTCACTAACCTCAGCAATTTAAAAGTTAGACATCTAGTGTAAAGTAGTTACTGAAGCTCTTTCTGTGGTCAATGGAGGGAGACTAACCTCTGGAGGACAATCCAGCTAGCTAAAGTATGCCTGAAGTAAGTGGAATTAAGTGCCCTTTTGAGGTGTCATCTTTTCCACCAGCTGTAGAAAGGCAAAGCAGTTGCTTTACACTAGAGGCCTAGGTTTTAAATAGATAAAGCTGTGGAGGATGTTACCGCCTCCATGCCTTGATCTCAGCCCTTAACATTGCATTTATTTTGCTGAGAAATTGTGGTGCTTGGCTGATACAGTTCTTAGCGGGTACAAACAGATCAGAGTGTGGTCTCCACATGGCTGTTACAGACACTGCACTTACCAGACTTTCCATGCCGGCAATTGTAGCTGTCTTCAGAAACTGTACAAGGAGTCAAGACTTTGTTGTCAACCCCATCAGCTTGGACTCTCCTGGCTGAGAGGCTCATGGCTGTAGTCTGCCAGCACCATTCTCCTCTGTCAGCTGGCATTCCTGTTTCCTCCACGTTTTCATAGTTTAATCAGTGGAAAACCTGAGGGCTGACTTGTATTTAAGTTGTTGAGTTTATTATTTGGTATAGTTGTGTTCCTAACTCCTCATCTGATCTGATGGATTAACCTAGTAGTAATTCACAGGTACGGTACGCAATTTCGTAAACAGGGGAGAAGATTGCTGTTGATGTAAAACTATTTTAACAGAGAAACTTCCTGTCACAAAATCTACTAATAGTATGGATTATGGATTGATTCTCCTGTATTTCATTCCTCAGTGAAAGTTTCATTCAGGATCAGTGAGAGCTCCTTCCCCCGATGGCAATGCTTTCTCAGTGGTGTCCTAACAGTGAACACAGAGTTTAGTATTCACCTGTTTTCATGTTGAATATATGCTATTTAGAAGAAGCTTTGTAAAACTTTGAAGTAAGTGCCTGGAAAAAAACTTATACAGGAAGCAAACCTCTTGGTTTCTGGCTTGCCCATTCCCACTACAGACAAAAAGATTTACAAGATTCACAGGAAAAGAGATTAATAAGTATTTTTTTAAAATCTTAGCTATCCTTAGCTGTTAACAAATGTGATTTGAAGCTCCTTACTTTTAACATGATGTGTGAATATACTACATGAACATAACAAGTGTCACACGTTGTACATTTTTAAACCTAATACAAATAAACACAGTGCCCTGTGAATATTGACAAAGCTAGAATTTCCATACCAAAGGATCAGGCTATTTGTTCTAGTTAAGCTGTAAAAACTATTACACAGTACAGCGGTTAGCATTGTTCTTCCAGGTGCTAACGGCTGGTTTGTCTTCAAAAGGTTCTGCGTGCAGCCTGTTAGGATTGATAAATACACAACACAGCGAATTCCATCAAGGTATTTTCAATAAATTGGAGGGCAAATGCAAATAGCAATGTGAATTTCAAGTTATTGTACCTCCCAATGTCCTTTACAAAGGAACACCAGATTGTCCATTTGCATACATTTTCATTCATTTGCAGAAGGCCTTATAAGTACCCACCATGCTTGCTTTAAAGTTACAGTGTAACACACACACAAAAAAAACCAACAACCACAAAAAAACCCACAACAAAAAACCCTCAAGGAAGAGAGATAAATTGTATGTAGTTACGGGACTGGGGTCAATTTATGAGAAATGCCATATAACTAGGTATGAATCTGATACAAGGAGAGGAAATTTTCATGAAAAGTGTACAGTTTCACTCCCATGATAGCGGGATACATACTGCATACTGACAGTTCTCAGCTGGACAGGACAAAGAAATAGAAATGTCTGGTCAGATGAATTCTAATATAAACCGAAAAAAGATACAGGACAGCAACACTACAGAGTTTCACAGATAAAAAATAGCTTATTTTGTTTTCTCTGCAGTGGAATTTACTTGCAGTCTTCAGAGAGCAACTTAATCAGCTCTGAAGTAGCTCCAAAATAGTCTCATAGCAAAATTAAAATAGGAATAAGTTTAAATTAGAACTGTGTCTCACAAGGGAATCTGTACTTGAATAATCTAGAAACAAAGTAAACAAGAAAAATGTCTAAATATCTCTGCTGTCAGACTGCTTTTCAGTACCTTCTTGTAGAATGGCAGAACAAACTTGCTTACTTTCATCCTATGCAGAAGACCATGGAAATTTAGATTCATCACCTGATATGTCATTGTCAATTATCCTTTTTAAGGCCAGGATTAGTAAATATGAATGTAAAGACTGACTGCTCGTGCAAATCCTAGATCACTTTTATTCACACCCAAAATCTGATTTATCAAGAGCCACCATGCCTTTGTTCTGAATTTTAAGCAAACTCATCCTTCCTTTATAAGAAAGGCTACAAGCCATACATGAAAAACAATTCTTCTTTAAGCACAAAAGCAGATTAATTTTGGAAAATCCAAGTGAGATTTATGGCTAGCACATTTGTCTTTTCACTCATGGCTGCAACTCTGAATGAAGTTTGAAGGAAGAGCACTCTGCCTCATCAGCACTGTGGGCAGCATGAGGGAATTCTCACTTTTTCCTGCCTAGTACATATTCAGTGTTTGGCTCAAGGAAGTTGATATTGCTGGTCCTGACTCCAGAGGTGAAGATGTCTTTCATAGCAGTTCTCTTGCATTGCACTGTTTTTATAGTCAGAGGTGATTAAACCTTTGGTCTTCTGAAACTGAGTAGTTAATTTTCTGGAACAGTAGAAAATAATATGGAAATATTTTAACAGTGTATGTGGTGACCTTGAAATGTTTATTTTACTCAACAGAAATGCGGTTTCATACAAGGACTCACCTCCAACGTACAATATTCATTGTTCAATATCTGTATGGATGTTCACACACTTAGCAATGTCAGTTAGTTGAGAGACAAAGGTAACATCACATAGCAGGAGATGACATATTGTACCTGATGAATAACCATGGCAAATAGCCAAAAAGAGTAGTTGACGAGTGTGTCATAAATTCAGATTTGGCCACAAGCGAACTGCTTGGCAAATTGGTTTTCTTCACTTGCACAAATGTGAATCGAGTTACTGAAGATCTGCAGACTAACAAGACAGTATTTGTGATGAATAATTCGGCTGCCCTACTCAGCTGACCTACTAACCAGTAGTCTGGTTGATGTACCAATTGAAATAAATGGAAATGGTTTGCATCTGTTGACATATGTTATGTGCAAGTTTAAAAAAAGGAAGGGACATCATGGTTGTGACTTAGCTGGGCTCCAAGAGTATAACACCCTGGGAAAAGTTTAAGACCATATCTCTTGAATTTATTAATTCTCGGCTGAGTATCATTCCTCTCATAAACTCCACATGGGCAAGAAAAGAGTCAGGTGGCGTTGTGCAGCTGCTGGTGTCTCTAATCTGCACTCTGCTGCAAGCTCTTAAACCATTAGCTTAATTTTTGTAATTAGTTTTGATCTGTGGTTTGGGGTCTGCAGAATATTAGGAGCTGTTTCAACAGGCATCCATAAAAGGGGTAAGCAGTGTTATAGCTGGAACATATGACTGAATTAATTTTCTCTCAGAACACCTGGAATCAATATTATCAGCCAGAAACATGTTGTGTCCTGTATTTTTTCCATTATCTCTACATTGTGCTTTATGAACCCTGGGTGGTATAATGATGAATATTGTGACAGGAAAAAGGATTTGCTGGGTTGATGTGACACTGTACAGCACAGTGATACACATGACTCTTGTGTGTGGAGCTGGGAGGTATTATTTATTCATTCATGTATTTAATTTATTGAATGTGTATGCACTGTAGTGATACTGCATTAAACTGTAGCCCCTAGTGAATAATATTCCAACAACTTTTTCTAATCAGTGGAAATAAATTGGACCAAAAGCTCGTGTACTAGAAACAGAAAGAAGATAATCACAGCAAGGCTGGACTCTTCAGCCACAGAGAAAGAGAACAGAACAATCTACGAGTCATTGGATTAATGCACCAGCACATTGATAATTCGCCTAAGATGGTGCAAAGCTGGGCACTAATCACAACTGCCTTTGTGTGAACTGTGATCGAGTCAGCAGGTATCACCCCCCAGTTTGTAGCATTGGCCCAAAATGAAAAGGTGGTTGGTGCTGTATGTATGACAGGTCAGTAGCACTCGTGGTTTTCAAGAACGCCTGGTGATTCCAAGCCCAGAAGAAGGATTCAAATGGTTGAATTATTCCATGTGTATTCACTCTAGAATGAAATCTGTTAAAGTATTTGGAAAAACCCAAAATAATATATTTAACGTACCATATTTTGCTAGCACAAGAATCAGTTTCCCCAAAAAAGTAGGGGAAACTGGAAAGTGGAGAATTTCTTTCACAGTTCTTTTTTAATTCTGTAATTTCAAATCCGTAAATGTGAGAAATTTCCAAGCTTTTAAAATGCAAAGGCTTTCCTTAGTAATATGTTTTCTGGACATCACGTCAGCACAATAATTCATAGAAGAAAAACAAAACAAGAAACCTTATTTGAAATCAATTAACAGCAAGATCTGAAAACATTCAACATCCTTTCAAATTGAATTCCCAAATCTACGTTGGACTAATTGGTCCTACAGAAATACAACAATGGACTTAGCGCACTTGTCTGTCTTTGTCTCACCCAGCATCCATTCCCCATTATGCTCTTTGGATTCATTAGTGGTAGAAATGATAAACTAGTGCTGTAGAGAAGCACAGGATTTGTAATGGTTTGGAAGGTATTTGATGAGTACACACATTAAAAAAAAATTGTCAATGTTTACATTGAGCCTCCCTACCTTTTAAAGAGTTGTAATAGCATTACTTGTTTGAAATTAAAGCTATTTGTTTTCTAAAGCGACAGGGAGATTTTTGAGTTCATAATGATGGATATATCAAGCCTGCTTTTAATTAGTTTTGAATGTGGAAACATATTTACAAGTAAAAATCACAGTAAGTCTTCATTAAAATGCATTTTCCAGTGCTTTAATATGTTTACCTGCAAGTTGACTATGAACCATACCAGGGGCAGCATGTGCCTGTTCCCGAGCTAGCAATCATTTTAAATGTAGTCCAGTGGATTTACTTCTAAATAGAGTGAAGTTACTCTACCATGTCTGAATTACTTCTAAGGCTGTCCTAGTCATGGTTTCGTGGGAGAGATCCCATCCCGAGATGATCCCCATCCATATTAGCGCTATACAGCCTCAATGCTGCCTGCCATCTGCAGGCCACCACATGGGAGGACCACATGAGTACTCTCCATGGTGCAAGCCTACTGTCATCTCTCAGGAATGCAATCTCACAATGGGTACCAGCTGCAGCCACGTGCCTGCCAGTCCTCAGAGTCCTGAGAAGAAGACTGGAGTCTCCTGCTGTCCATATCAGCCCCCATTGTGTCTTGATAGTACCCTAAGTTTTCCTGTTGGCCTCCATGTCAACAGCAGGCTGCTATTTACCAGGTACGAGGTTCAGGAATCTGTTCACATGGCTTTGTTCCAGGAGTTGGTATGGGGTAAGGAGCAGCAGTACCTCGTTTTCCAGGCCCAGCCTGTTTCAGAAATCTGTATCACCCTTTGGGTATTTGGTATGCCAGACCTGTATGGAAATAGGTGAGCAGTTCAATACTGTCAAGTACCTTCTGCTGTTGTTACTGAAATTTTGCAAAACACTCGCCAACTTGCCACTGTCCATGACATCCCAGTTATCATCACTGGGGTCTGGAAAAGTGAGGTGTCCAGCTGTGCTGAGGTTATTGATGGAGTTGCTCACAGTTCCTGTGATTATTGCAGCTGTAAAAGTGCTGTTCCACTTCAGGCACATGAACCTCAGCTGCAGTGAATATATGCATAACACCCACACCTTACAGGGATCTACCTGGTTCTCTTGTAGCAAGTAGAGCACCCTTTTGCTGCTCTCTTCTTCCACTGGTGATATATGCCGACATCTGTGGCATCATCAGCAATGGCATTAGCCGCTGCTGCCACAGGAACTTGTGGGGATGGCCTGACAAGCACAGAGCCTAAAAGCAGTTCAGCTGTACCCATATGTCCTGCCAGCTGTCTGGGAAGGGCACTGCCCATCAGAGCAGGTTGGTGGAGAACCGAATCTGATGACCTTCACGATCTGTGTTAGAGAGAAAGTATCCCTGAAGGAGCCCATGCACCCTCGCTCCCATACCTCAAGCAGCATCCTTGTGATCATTTGTGTCAAAGACGTTTACCACTCACCAGAGACACGTGCTCAGTGGTGGCTTCCCAGCCTTAGCTCAAGTTCCTTGTAACAGAAGCATTTTCACAAGGTACCACAGCAGCCAGCTGTGGTTCAGATATGCAAACTGAGCTGCCTATGACTTTTCAAGTCCCCCTCTTCTCCCATACATCTGAACCTGGCTCTGACCATCCTGCCAGCCACAGCCACATATTGTTGCCAGAAAAATTCTGAGTTCAAGTTTGCTTCCTGCAAATATTTACAAGGATCTTAAATGTCTTCTGAGCCTCAAGTAGCTCCCCTATGGAGAGCTGACACAATAGAGAAATTACCCATTAAATAAAATATAATTACCTTCTCTTGCAGTTCCCAGAACAAGGATTTTCTGGGTAACCAACCAAAGGACAGAAGAGGAGAGTGGGCAACGTGCTGTAATCTCTCAAGCCCAGAGCATGGGGCAGTCCCTAGACAGATTCTCAGAGCACTGTAAAACCATTCTGTGTATCCTCTCTCCCTCCCTTAGGACGTGAAGCACTAAACTTGGCTCCAGATACTGCTTCAATTCCTTCAAAGCAGTGCAACTGGTGACTGTGTATTCTGCAGCCTTCCTTCCGTGTCAAGTATGCAAACTGAAGTTTAGAGGAGGCTTTTGTCAGAAGCAGTCTCATCCTGAATTTCCCATTTGGTTTCTGAATAGCCTAATGAAGAAAAATTGAGCAAAATGCCATAGGGTAATATTAGAGAGTAAAACTGTGACAAAATAACATGAGTGACTCACAGACTGCAGTAGGAGTTTTGGTTTTTTTCTGGGCTGTTATATCCAGGCTCTGAGTACTGCAGAATAACAATGCAAAAGAGCAATAAAGTAAACTGGGTATTGCAGGCTTTGTGATTCACCACTAAACAGCTCTTTCAAAAGCCGTCTTGTTGTTAAAACCAGTGTTGCCACACTGGTGCAGAAATGTTATACTGTAGAAATAAATCAGGCCCTAGGAAACCAGGTCAAAATTCTAAATTCCAGAAACAAAAAGATAGGTCACTATGAGCGGCTAACATGCTCAAAGAAAAAAAAAAATTCCTTTATGGATTCTTGACCTACATTGAAGTAAAATGCTACTTTTCAACTACTCTTAAATCTTTTTTCAGCTTTATTCTAGAAAGGGTATTGCAGTTCGTAAGAAGCTTGACTGCTGGAGCACATCTGCTGCTTTAGTTTTAAAAGGCTGTGATTGCAGAATTCTAGACACTTGACAGAAATTTCTGTCTTAAATGGGAAAAACATTCTTAATCTAGAGAACAAGCATATTTGTTTCAGTCCTGGAAGAGCTGCTAAACACAGAGAATTTATTTGCAATTAAGATCAAGTAGCTGTCTTGCCACTTTAATTACAGTACATTTTTTGCTTTTCCTTTTCTGATCAATTGCGCATTGTTCCTTTTTTCCCTCCTGTCGTCTTTACTGGGACTTTCTCATTGGATCCAGTTTGTTTTCTTTGAATGCTGTATGTTCATTCCTTTCCATGTTTCCAGCTTTAATGTCTGTTAGTCCAGGATTCTGGAAATGAAATGGCACTTATTTACCTGTATATTCCAAAAATCCAACTAGAAGAAATTACTTTTCCATGTTTTAGGCTAAATCTGAATGAGTTATTTTCTCTGATGTTAAAAATTCTGACTCATTCACTCTTTTTTTGGACTTGCTTGGTATGGCTCTTCAGAGTCACTTTGAATTTATCACCACTCCTGGATATTCCATATTTGATATTAATCCGTGCATCCTTTGCTGGACAGGAAATTACTTATTCAGAATCACAGAGCAAAGTAATTATTCAGCTGTGAATAAAATGCAAGAATCCAAGGTTGCTAACTCTTGTAACTGTACTGTGAATCTTATGATAACAAGTAGGTCTTTAAAAGTCTCTGATCTTCAAGTCTTGTAAATGTGTGACAGCACAGACCCATGAGAGTCTCAGCCTTCACTCTGTGTGAATCCACCTCAGGAAACACAAGTGAAAGGGCGAGACACCCAAATGTACTTCCTATTGCATTTATCAATACTGTTTGAAATCAGTTTTATTATTCTGGGGGACCTGACACACAGTGTTTAGGCACCAGGTGTGAAACTATTCTGGTGGTGCTGATGTCAGTTCCTTCTGCTGTTGAGACCATCAGTGTTTGGGAGCCAGTGGTTTTACCAATTCTTCCACTCTTAATTAGGATCTGCATCTGTTACAGGAACTGTGGGAAAAATCAAGACAAATTCTCACTCTTAGAAGTTTGCTGGTTGAACCTAGGGACAGCATTTTACTGCAGATTTCTCCATATGAGTGAGGCTTTTTTTAATGCTTGATGATTATTTATGAAGCCACAAAACCATTCAGCACAAACTTATCCAAGCACCATAGCAATAGCTAATGTAATTAGCACATTTGAGGACAGTGAAAACTGCAAAATAAGCAGGCATCAGTCACTAAAGCAATAGATTGATTTTTCAGTGTGTGTTCCAGCGCTTTATCAATACCATGCATTAGTGCTTTCGGACTATGTCATTCTCGAGTCTGCTCTTTGCTGGCTAAATGTCAATAGAAAGTATAATATCTGAACTTATTAGTGCTTTTAATCAACTATAAATAACATGCTACTATTACCGGATACTATTTGACCGTCAAAGGATTACAGGAAAGCACAGAGAAATGGAAAAGGTCAGTGATAGAATGACACAGATTATATTAAGCAATTAATTTACCCCTTTCTGGGCTTTTTTCTCTCCTTTTGGAGGCACCTTCCTTTCATGTACTGCCTTCTTTCCTCCCCAGAAAGGACAGGGAGATAGACAGATTACATACATATAGATTGTTTCCTCAGCTTGCTCTCAAACCTGTAAAATGTTTCTTTGAGTATTCTAACTCTGATCCACCAAGAGATAATAAATAGCTTTTGCTTTGAATACTTCAGACACATACACTAGTGTCAGTATGTGGCTAAGTTTAACCAAACCTAAACAGGAACTGAGACACCTAAAATAAAATTCTGCAATACATGAAGCAACTAATTCAAACATCTGACTATGTTAAAGTTCAGGATGGTGGGTTTTTTTCTATGTTAAGACTAGAAATGTTATCAAGGGGAAAAGATGGATTCAAGGATTCTGTAGAGTATAAACATTTTCATACCTTGTTTTGCTTAGATGCCCCATCAGTAAAAACACAGATGAGGGTCCTCCACTGGTATAAATATCCACAGTTTCTTTGATGCCTGTGGACTGCTGAAAAATTATCCCAGGTGAGGAACACATAGCTTGTTAGCCAGAACTCTGCTCCATCTGGATGTGAAGAAAGCTGACCCAAAATTGGGATAGTACATGCTGGGATTTTTCATTGAGTGAAATCCACAGCTTAGGACAAACATGAGATGAACGGAATAGTCTGTTAAAAGTCTTTAAATCAAACTGAAATAAATAAAAGCCTGTCTTCACAACATAGAACTTTTAAATTAGTCTTCACTGTGGAGGATTCTTCCTACGAGACTATGATTTTCTTGTTATAACTTTCCAAAAGTATGAAGAGACGTTTTTATATACCATGAAGTAGGCTTTAAAATAGGTAATACTGTTGTATAAATTATTTGTAAGTCTATGAGTTATAGAAGCATTTAATCCCTTTCCATAAAAAATAAAAATAAAAAAAATAAAGCAAAACCTACAGGCTTAATGAATGAAGACCTAGATGATAAATCTTATTTAAGATAGGCCAGCAATGCTCAAAACACATTATTTACTGACTGGCTGAGCCAAAGCACTATTCTCAAGAGAATGTTTTGCCCTTTTAGTAGAGTTAAGTAAGTAGTGGAAATAATATTTAGAACAACCTTTTGCACAGCAGAGCAAGAAGATGATTTTTGCTTGGTAACTGTTTAACTAAGCCCAGCTGCTTCCGTCACTTGGGAGCTGGGTTGCGGGAGGGTAGCAGTAGCTTCTCTTTGAAGTAAGGCCAACAGGCCTCGTCAGGGACATCTGTGGTACTCAACAAACCCTGAGAATGCTTTGGGCTGTCTTAAACTTTACCCTTATTATAAAGGACCTGAAATAAGAGCTATCTGGAGGTTCCTGAATTAGTTTCCATATTGATAATTAATCCACAAAGGTCAGGCAGGTGGTGTTGCTTGCAATGACCAGTTTTGCTCCATTTGTACCTTCCTGCCATTTTTTGGCATACGGTTAGACTCAAATTGCTCTGGTGCTTGGATCACCTTTCTGTTATTTATACGCAGGATAGCTTCACCAGTGAAATCCTGGCCCCAGACAAGGTCTTCCGTGGCCGAGTTGTGACTGGGAAGCTGTCATTGCTGTTCGTTCTGCTGGGACCAAAATTGCAAATCTTTCAGAGAAGACGGACGCTGTAACAAACTTTGTGGCTGAATGTTAGGCAGGAAACCAAAGAATGAAAACAGGGTGCAAGAGAAAAGCTGAAGGCAATGCCTAGGTGGGTATGACAGAGAGAGAATGTAATCTAGCCTGTGGGTGGAGGACAGGTAGTTGATAAAGGGCTGTAATACTTTAGTAATTTGCTTCAAGCTGACAAAGTAATATTATTATTGTCTTTGTCTTTATTGAGGAAAAATATAAGTGAGTTTTGACTATAAGAAAGGGGTTTGGCTCTTGAACTGCAACCCTCCAGTGTGGGGTGCATGTCCAGTGACTATGCTGTCCTCGCATGGGTCTGGTGTTAGCCTGCATCCCAGCTGTGAGTGGAAGTGAGCTACTGCCAGCAGGATGTCTCAGTGAAAGCACGCAATTCTTTGAAGGAAGACTCTAGCTGTCCACCTGGAGAAGGTGTGCTGGTGACCCTGAGTGGAGCTGTTTCCTGAAGCCTGGATACACTCAAGAGAAAGGAACAGTTTCAGACATGCTTCCCGGGTCTGTGCCTGAACAGTTATTATTTTTTCCTAGCTCTAGGCAGCTCAATATGTGGGTTTGATTGGATTGCCATTCTGAGTCACCTAATTCTCCCTCTATAATGATTGTGGGCATCTAATTCTGTATTCTCAGCTAGGAGCTGGTTGTTAAATGCGAGGTAGAGAAGCGCTTAACTCAGAGACACCTCCGTCCCGTACTGGATGTGGCCAATGGGAAGAGCAGTCCTAGCCTTCAGTCCCTGTGGGGCTGGCCAATACTTCAGCCATGCAATTCATTTCACGACCATGTAAAGATCACCCCTGCGGGGCTTATTGTAGACTAAAAGCAGAGATTAACCTTCAACTAGCTTGGCCAAATTTGACGATTTAAGCAGCAGTGGGTTTTTTATTGTGTTTGGATTTTGTATCAATCACACTTTTCTATGGTTAACTTAGTTATAAAAGCTTTTCCAAAAAAAAAAAAGTCTGATAATCATATACTGACTATGATCTGTATGTTTACTGTAAATTTTGCAAACCTGAAGGATGAAGACATTTAAAATATTGTGACTAATCTGTTTTACTGAGGAATCCTCTGCATTTACGGCATTTCTGCTGGGGATTCTACCAAGAACTTTCCAAGGTTTGGCCCCAGTGTAGTATCAGTGAACTCTGGACCACTACCATCACACTCTCTGTTGCAGTGAGATTGAACCTTTGCTTTATTTATATTGCCTCTGATACTGGAATGATGTTTTCCATTGTTAGTTTCTCCACACAGGGAGAAATGAACCTCCCAGCCTATTTGCATCCAGTAGCAATAAAGCCCCATTTTAATGAGAAAATGAATATTTGGACTTTACACTTTAGCCAGCAATGTATCATTTCTGGCAGCTGTGCTTTTTATTCACTCTTACTCTGACTGAAACAGCTTCAATGACAGCAGCCAGGATCCTCCCCTTCTGTTCAGCTTTTCCATAGAAGGCAAAATGAAATAGATGTCTCCAAAGATAGGCCAGTACTATTTTGAGTCCTTTCTTTTTCATGGGATTGTGCCAATAAACAAAAGAATAAAAACTCGTTCCTACCTTTATCCTCTATGAGCCAAAGCACTCTTTCAGGAATATCAACTATTTCTCCCCACCTGTTTCTTCAAATTCACATTCTTCCTCTTTCCTTTTTATTTATCCTTCTTAGCTTCTTTTATAACACAATAAAAAAAATGTTAGCTGTCTGTTAGAGTAGGTTTTTTCAAAAACAAGAGAGTGTTATTTAACTGTTCTACAAGGTTTTAAAGCTAATGGTCCAACCCATAGGTAGTAAAACAACAGTGATTCATAGCTTTCTTTGTAAGCAATATCACCCGAAGGGCATTATGCAACTCTGGTTTTGATAGGGTTTTTCTTTTTTTCCTCAGGCGTAATGACTCCAGAGAGACCAAACTAACAGTGATCAATTGGGCTGCTTTCTTTTCCGTTCCAGTTTTACACAACAAAGGGATCCGTTGATTTTATTTGTCATTTATTTATGCTTTAAGCAAGCCTGGTTTGGAAAATATTGGCCTGTCCAGTAGGTATTTCTGCTATTGGTGCCTCAGCATAAATGTGTTTCTTCCCCTGGCTGAGATTATGAGGCAAGGTCGTCCATGGTGTTACTGCGCTGAAATAAGCAACAATATTGAGAGCTGTAGCCTTTTCTAGTTAAAGCTAGTGAGAATTTTGTTGCTGGGAGCTGGCTATAATGGGATACAAATCAGGAGTTAACATGTTGTTTGTTGACTTTGAGCCGAATCTGAAACGTGCTGTAATTCTGCACCAGTTCAAAACTGCAGTCTCAAAAAACCCAGTTACTTGTGTCTGCCTTCATGTTTGCCTGAAGTGCTGAGACATTTTTCCAGGTGGATGCAGCTGGATCTCTCAGCACCCACAAACAACCACAGAGTGCCTAGGTCTGTCTAATCAAGCCAGGGTGTGAGACCTGGGAAGTCCATGTCCAGCTCCTCCATCCTGTAGATGCTGTCGGGGTCAACTAAAGATCTCTGGGCAGGATTCCTTGCCAAAATGAAGCTGTGGTTCCCCCTGCCTTTAAGATATAGCCAAAGAAGAGGGTGGTGATGATCGTTTTCTGTCTAGCAGTGGTATTGTCAAATTATCTTTCCAGCAAATGGATTTCCCAGGTATACACTCTTTTGTCTGAGCAGGAGATTTAAGCCTCTTTTCCAAATGTTTCAGGCGAGTGCCCTAATCAGTAAGCTGGCAAAACAACAAAGAGGGCAGTTAGAGCATTATGCTTGAAAGGGGAACACCTGCCTCTGATACCTTCTCCCAGGACGGTAACATAAATAAGATGGTGTTTGAATAGCATGAATGCTCTTCCTCTGCCCCTGTTTGAAAACAGGATGAGAGAACCTGGCTAAGTTACTCAAAAGAGAGCCAGTAGGTACCTGTTCTTGGGAAAGTCTCCGAATGGACTGCAGCCTGTGAACCAGGAGCAAGGTATCCTTGCCCCATGGGGGGGTACGTTTGAGACTCTGCCCTTGTAACAGAGGGCACAAGCCTCAGCAGTGGTTCCTGTTGGGTAGCTCAAGGCGTCTTCCTGCTCTGGGACTCACAGGGTCTCCTCTGAGTCCCATTTCCATAGGGCCACTGAGCACATTGAGAGCCTAGGTACGATTCTTAGTTCTCCACTGATGTCAGAAGAGGAAAAACTAGGTGTCACAGTGACCAACAATGTGATAGCAGGGCAGAAGGGTGCCTGTAGCTCACTCACCTAATAGTGCCGCCTACTTACATGTACTGCAGAGCCCCCCTCCCCGTGGCAGCAGTCACATCCTGTCCTGCAAAATCCTAAAAGCCAAAACACCCTGATGATTCGGGCCCTTTGTCCTCTCGCCCAAAATATACATGGATTTGATAAGCCTTTTGTTTTGTTAAAGTTCTGCACATTAGTAGCACAGATCTCATTACCACATATTGGTCACAATATCCTCTTTATAGCTACAAATATCTCTGGCATAAGTAGCTTTTAATTACCTTTATTCTCCATGGTGAATATGTGAAAGCAGTGACACATACATTATTAGCATGCAACTGGAGAAGTTTGAAACCAATGTGCTGCTGATTTTTCCCCTCACTCCTTAGGAGGGGTCTTCTAGTTCATAGCTGTCACAAGGTGTGTATTATGTATCTGAAAAGGGGACAGTTATGAGTATTTTGCCAATTATTTAAAAAAACCCCAACAAACAACCTACTGTTCATTAGCTGAGAAATGAAGCTTTATGTTTCAAGAATGGTATAGTTCATTTAAGATACTGCTGACCCAGATTTGTATTTCTGTACTGAATTGCTTCAAGTGAGTAATGCACAGTCTATTTATAGGATCATTATTAAATTGGCACTTGCATGGTCTAAATCCCTTTGCACTAGATTCACAAGGGAGGCTCAGGCATTCTTGTCACCCAGAGGGTAGCAAGCTTGGGTTAATGTTCACAGGAGTGGTAGTCTGGAGTAGTTTTCCAAAAGGAGTAACTGATTTTGAGATGCAGATAGAGCTTGCTGTAAAATGGAAACTCATCTGACCTATTTTGGACTTCTACTTTGGGGTGAGATGAAATATAGCCCTAAGTGGCTCTTTTCCACAATTCATTTTCCATGGCTGGCTTATTGAGGACTGTAGGTTTTCAACATGTGTAGTTAGTTTATATAAACCCCACCCCAGGGTCCAAATAGGAGTTGGGAAGATCACCACTAAGTATTGTGGTAGTGTTGCAGTGAGGTGTCTCCAAATCGTTGAAGTTGGCAGTAGGCAGTTGTGCCAGGGCATGTTCCAGTGATCGTTTCAGTATATGCAATTTTTCTGCCTTCTTTTAAATAATGTAATTGCTACATCAGTCAGCACTGCAAATGCCAAGGCGATCCTTCTGAAAGGGCTCTGAAGCTTACCTCCCTTGGAAATGTTGGGAGCTAGGTGCTTAACTTCTCTGAAAAATTCCAGAAGTAAAAGATATTTTTAAAATCTAGCTAAGAGTGTTATTTTCAGACATAAGCTAGCCATCTTGAAAGTTTGCCAACTTTGACTTTGAAGGCAGAACCAAACAAAATCAAAGAGGCAGCTGACATACATAGATTTGTCAAACTAATTTCGTGGGGCAGTAGCCATAAGAAATTGAGTTAGGATGGGGTGTACTGGTCCCGGCTTGGTTTTGCTTCCATTCTTCCTTCCACTCTACTTTTGCTTATAACCTGGAACGTTGTTTGAGGCAGGGGCTGTGTTTCATGTCCATGCAGTGTGGCACTTGGCATCATGGGGCTCCAATCTTGATTAAAGTCTTCCCACTGAATCATTACCTATGCAAGTAATGGTCATACATAAAATACTAGTATCTGAACAACATATTTGCTATTCCAGCTTTTCCTGTCACTTCAAATCCACTTTTACTTTTTGTCTTGCTACTCAATGTCACCTTTAGGTTTAAGGGCATTTTTCCTACAGCTATGCAGCAATTTCAATGCATTAACACATTTTCGATATGAAACAGCGCAAGAAGCAGATCCAGAATATGTCCCTTAGAAGAAAGTACTGGATAGGTCAATATTGTTTTGGAACCTTTTTCAAGGGTGTATCTGCATCCTTGAGGGAATGAATGAAAATAAATGTCCTCCAACTCTAACAGGACCCTAACTCTATCAAGAAGAATAGGGTCAGCCTTAAGTATCTTGTGCTCCAGTTGAAATTTGATTGCGCTGACTTATACAGCGGAGTGAACAAAAAGATTTTAATTTTTATTATTATTGTTGTTGTTATTTATTCATGAAAGTGTTAGAGTTGTCACTTCAAAGTAAAAATGCTGCTAAACACACTAAGAGCGGACAGAAAGGTTGTTAACATAATGGACATACACACTTAGAGGCAGCCACTTTTTTGCCAACATTAAATCCTTAGATGCTTTTATAAGGATGAACAAAAATAGTAATAATAATAGTATTATTAATAATTATTATTATAATAGCGACATTTTTCGATCATAAAATCCATTTCACCAACATAGAAGAGTTTGCAGAAATATATACATTCAAGGACCTGTTTTTTGAGAGCTATGAAATTTTGAATTGAAACACCTAAGGAAACAAATGTCAGGATGGATAGAAAAAAAACCCTAGTCTGCTACAATTCAGCTTCTTCATCATTGGCAAATATGTATTCAGAGATGTCAGACATTTGTTCCAGCACCATTTTCTCTGACTGGCTAGGCTTTATTTAACATGCCCAGGCATAACCAACTTGGGTGAGAACCTTCTTCCCTGACCTCTGAAGTCTTCCAAGGCCTGAGATGGTATATCTTTGACCTAATTTAAAGGGAGCTGGATATCTAATGCAGTTTAGATTCAGCAGAAGTCCAAGGGATACAAATAGGGGAAACAAGATGCAATGCTTCACAGGAAAAATGCAATACCTCATATACAAACACGTCTCAATGCATTCTGAAACTTCAGTTACTGGAATTCTGGTGTGAAATGTCTTTGTATGGCTAGGAATCCTACTCTTCTATCCAACAGCAGTCTCAGAAGAGGGTGTGGAAACAAGCCCAGAGTCTTGTCTTTGCCTCTGGGTGCAGTAATGGTATTGCATGACAACATATATTTTAAAAATACAGAGAAAGGGACCAAGTCAATACTCCACAGCAATGTCCATGGGCATGGTTAGAACAACCCGGAAAGGTCAGCTCTCCAGCCCACTCAGTTTGGAGCATCTGAAATCCCTTCTCACACTGGGTGTCATTTCAGGAAATGATAGCAAAAGGCCAGAGTAGGGACTGGGTGAGGCTGTGGCCATCCCAGCAAGGTCTGCAGGCTAAAGCCAGAGCTGCCTGGCAGAGGCCAGATGTGCAGCTGACATCAGCATCCAATTCAGCCTTCACTGCTGGAGCAATGTCAATGCTAGGCTTTCAGTTTGGGGATTTTTTTCTCATGAAAAAATTACAATCACAATAAAGATAAAAAGGAGTGTTTGTGTGCCTTTGTGTGTGTGTGAGTGCATGCAACCACCAAGGCTGTTAGATTAGATACAGAATAAGTAAATGTTGCCCTTTTTAAAATTTCACACTTAATTTACAGCTATAAATTTCCATTTAAAACATTTTGTTCACTATGTGAACCATAAACAATTTATACAATAATGGGTCCTCTGAAACCAAAACATTGTTTCTGTGAGTAGACTGGCATGGTGATTGTGTGATCTATGTGTATACAAAGTGGTTAACAAAATAAGCACACTTGGTTATCAAAATATTATACAGTTATCTTCTGCAAAAGGGATTCCTATTTTTTTCTTCTTTTGTGTAATGACAATACCAAAATATTATCAGATACATCAAAAAAACACCCACAGGTACATATTCTGCGAGTCAAGAGTATGTTAAATGTGTTGTGTTGTATTTATGAAAAGGAATGATTTTACATAGTTGATGCTAAAAAGATGTTTCCTAAAATACTGTGTCACAAACGAAAAAATGAGGACACACATGATAACTGTAGCTGAATAATTACATTTGTGGCATAAACTTAAAAAAGCCAGAAAAGTCACAGATAGGACATGCCTTTCACTGCAGAATTCCCTGACTTGTTGGTTTCTATCTCGTCCTTAATGCGATCTAAATGCTGTTTCAGCCTGTGAATTGAATTTTCTTTTGATTTGAGCAGATCGTATATTCATTTGTCGACACTCTATCTTCATCAATCAATGCATTATGCCAGGCAGCTTCATCTCCTCCTGAAAGATAACCTTGGATTATGTCATGGCTCAATTCTGTATTGCCCCTACAGAGATAATGAATTCGCACATGTAAGAGGATCATTTACCAATGGGGGTGGGATGCTGTTTTGAGCATATCATTTCCATCTGCCACAGGATGATTCCATTTACAAAAATCGATCTCCTGGAGGAGGATTTCTTAGCTACGGTAAGCACACTGTAGGCACAGTGTAGCAGAGTGTGTTGTCTGACAGGAGAGGAAGAAGGGATCACATTGCTTCTGCTGCCCCCAGAAAGTCAAGGCTGCAGGGATGGGTTTGCATCTCTTCACACCGAGGCTGGATAAAAGATCAAGGATGGGGTAAGCAAGCCCTTCCTTCTCGTAGCAAGGGGTTGCAGCTCAGCAGGGCTGAGAGGAGGAACGCACCCACATGTTGGGGCGGTACGGTGCAAGCACAGGCATAGTTAAGCCACTTCTGAAAAGGTTCAGCCCCAACTGTGACAAACTCTGTTAGATGCTGAAGCAGGCACTGCTGTGAGATGACCTCTTTTAAACAGCTTTAGGATTCAGCTTAGTGGCTCCCAGAAAAGATTTGGGCCCATATTTAATTAGCGTGAATAAAATTATGCATTTCATCAGCTGTAAACAATAGTAATCACACATATCACAGTGAAAAATTATGCACTTCAAGCAACTTTACTTGTGTGGAGTGGAGTTTGGCAAGAGGGAGTGCGGATGGATGCCTAAGAAAATACTCTGCGGGGGCTCCCAGGGTGGACCAGGAACAGACGCATATCAGTTTGATCACTGCAAGCCTTAGATTGCCACAGACATCAATAAACAAGGTAAAGTAGGTCTTGCATATTACATCAGTTATCATACGCCAGCAAGACCAAATTATGCACAAGGCAAAAGGAATCACAGCAATAGCTGAGCAACTTAGGGGCTAGGAATATTTGCATCCCCTGCCAAAATTTGCCAGAATTGCATCCCCTCCTGTTCCCATGTTGTCCCCCCTTAGTCATGAGAGGCAAAACAGTGGTGAGTTTGCAAGAGCAGGACAGTATCTCTTCCAGTAGCCTGGGAGCTATTGAGTGGAGTCGCCTGACTTTCAGAGCGGCTGCGTACGTGTGTAGCTCAGAAGTCATGGGTTAAGTACAGTTTCAAGGAACTCACCAAGTCCTGCCATTTTGATCTGTTCTCAGTGCTGTGGAAAGAACAAAGACTCATTCAGCATATATGAAATCATAAACTTTATTTGCTATAGAACTGGACCTCCACAGACCTATAGTCTGTTCCCTCTGTGCAACCGGCATCGTATTGGCAGTTCCTCTGCCTCCTCCACTCACATTGATTGTAAAAGGAGATTCAGGTGCAATCCTGGTGCTGGTGACGTATACATGTTCATGCAATGTGAGGAGGACAAGGCATTTCTGTTTAATGCAAATTACTGATTACAGGCAGACATTTTGTTCAGTGTGTTTTCATGTTCGTTTTCACAGAAACGTGTATATTTTTTTCCCAGGGTCCACCTTTGCTGTCATATTTTGGTATCTTGCATGTCACTGTTCAGTGTGCATCATGTCATAGTGTGATCGTATCAGCTGTCATAAAGGATAAGCTAATATGACAACTTGTGTCCTAATGCAGCTTGACAAGATGAAATTTGCAAAAAATAAACATGATTCCTGCCAATACCCACTGGTCATAATGACTTCAGGTGTACCTCCCTTAATTAATCACTAACTAATGATAGTTTCCTGATTAGCTGCCAGAAACAGGGCACAGTATGGGTATTGTGTATCTATATCACATATTTCCGGCTGGCATACAGACTTACAGAGATATTACCTATATACCATGCCGTTCCTAACAGGTTATTCTGATTATTTTTTCTGGTTCTTGCAAGTAGGCAAAAATATGAATTCACTGGAACAGCTTTTTCTTTTTGAAACACATGAATCAATCTGAAGTCTTTGAACTTGCATTATTCTAAAGAGTGTTGATAAATCTTGGAGATATAATTTATTTTTCTAAAGATCTATATTTTATGAAAGACAGTTTAAATTTGCACCTGAGACCATTATAGTTTCTATGAAAAGACAATGGATAACAAATTGAATGGATGGACTCTTATTAAGCATAAAATTACTCGACAAGAACCATTCTGAATCAATTAATCATAATGTAACAGGACTCTAATTTTCTGGCATTCTCAAAATCAAAAGTATTTGCATCATTTTTCATCATAACAAATGTGATTACTTTTGTTTACAGCTGATGAAATACATAATTTTAGTCCCAGTAATTAAATACTGGCTCCACTTTTTTTCTGGGAGCCATTAAATTGAATTCTAAGGTTGTCTGAAGAAGGTTGTCTCACAACAATGCCCTTCCACCCTTTACTGTCCTCTTTACACACTTTCCATGAGCATGTGCAAAAAGGATCAGAAAATCCAATTTATATGACGTAGCATGATATTGTGAGACATATCTGTAATTTAAAATAAGATTTGGTTCCAGGTGTATTGCAGGGAAATAGCATCATCCCTTCTATTCACCGTATTTCATGTGTGACTCTTATAAATGGACTTTTTATTTGAATATATTATTTTGTTAATCAGTGTGTTTTGGATTTGTTCCCAAGTTGTTTGATTTAGCATTATCAAAACAATCCAAATTCTTGACACCTGAATCTGCCACCTAACAGGACAGCAGATTATTCAAGGACAGGCAGGTAAATTTCCCATGGAAGATTAGTTGTGGGATTGGAAGGGGCTGCCTTGACACCAACAAAAGCGTTTTACTTACATTGATTCACCCAGCAAGGAATGTTAGTTACTAGGAGAGGAAGAAAGATGGTTCCTGTTTATTGTCCCATGGAAACAAATCTTTCCAAAGCCCATTGTGAAGAGAATTTTCTTCATATTGTTTCAGATTCCAATTAAATTAGAATTTTGAAATGTAAAATAGAGAGAGGAAAGGGTTAAAGAAATTAAACACTAAAGCTAGCAATTAATTTCAAATTATATTTTAAAAAAAAACAGTTCTGGTTTTGACCAGCGTAACTTACAGCATTTACTGTAATAAATAAAATGCAGTGAACAACACAACCCACCTCCTCATGCCTGGCACACACGTTGCCGAGGCAGCTTAAGGAAACACCAAATGCAGCTCTGAATTCTCTGACCAAAACATGATTCTAGTGCACTAAGCATTTAAAGCTCTCTGAGTTTGGAGAATTTGGGTTGTGAGGCGCTTTTAATGCAAACCATGCCTCGCTTCCCAAGTAAGTGGATCTCTCTATGCCAGCAGAGTGATCTGTTTCATTAAAAAAGTAAGTCTAGCCCTTTTTGGAAGTACAGCACTGTTTTAGAGAAACTTATAAGGACACCATACCAGTTACATTATTCAGTTTGTATACTTTAGGAATGTGACAGAAACATTATTTAATTATTTAAAGCGATCAGGAAGGGCTATTTTTCTCTTCTAGTATGGATCATACAATAATTCAATTTACACATTTAAATGAAATTAATTTTCTGTCTCTTGCTAACTTCTGTTGACCTCTGCTATTATGGTGTAAATTGTTTGGTTTTATTTGTTCCCAAATTCTAATATTCCATTTCCCTTGTACTGTTAGTGTGTATGCATAAGGCCAATATTTGGTGCCTTTCAATAGCTCCTTAGTTTATCATAACAGGGCATCTCTTACATCACAGCCAATTTCACTGATTATATGCAATTTATAGAATATGCAGATCATCCAGGCTGGATTAGGCTAGGTTATGACTATGTATATATGAACACGTATTTCTCTTTGCCTCTGCTGGCTGCTTTAACAGAAACCATATCAAATTCTCACTCGCCAAATTATAGACTTGAACCTAACTAGACACCAAGATATGCTTTGTGCCCCTTATGATACTGCTCTTTGGAGAAATATTTTAGTACCTTTGGGACTGGCCAAAGCAGCAAGAAGATAAAAACTAATGTCCTTTAAGCTTGAGAAAGTGTGAAAGAAATGCTGATGTGTACAGTAGGTTAAAATTAACCCAGGTACTTACAATGCTCTTCCATCAGCACAAAGTTCTCGATTTAGAAGGCCTTGAGGAAGATGGTTAATTACTTGCTGAATCAGGGGCAGAATGCTTATGCAGAAACCTTTACTAATTTGGCAGAGCAAAAGTTCAGGGGAAATATGTCACTAGCTTTGAAATGTGTATGAAACTTTTGACAAAATGCATGGGGTAATTTCTGTATCAGTGGGAGGTACCACGTTTTCATGCCTGTGGCCCACAGGTTATCGTGGGCTTTTAAAAACATTCACACACTGCTCCTCCACCTTCAATTCTTCCAAACCAAGACTGTTTGTGGGAGGATAATACAGGGAGCTTACCTGCGGGGCAGGCAGGTGTGGATTTAAAGGGTGTAGAGCGATTAGCCGCCATTCATCACCTGCTTGCTGCAGCTCTCAAGCTGTCTCCAGACTGCCAGGTTTGAGGGAAGGGGGAGCTAGGGGATTAAAACACCTTCTCACCACCATTGTTGTAGATCCCAAGACCACTTGCGTCAGGGCTGCCCTGGGCAGCCTCAGTCTTCTGGGTGGTTGGCCCCAACTGAGTATTCTCCATGGCCAGTCAGGTACCAGCAGAGCCTCATCCAAGGCATCCAGTTTCCACTCTGAAGGGAGCAGCTTGGCCTCTCCTGGGCCACCAGCCAGCCCTTTGCCCAGGTGCAGGGTCACTGAGAGGCTTTCATTCCCATGGGAGCTCTCAAAGAGCCAGCAGCAACGGTAGGGGAGAGGGAAAGGCTCTCACCCCAGGCAACCTGGGTTTTCCCCCTTGGCCAAGAGGTCTCTTCTGCATGGGGAAGCCCACCAGGCTGATGGACCATGGCAGGTTATCCAAGAGCTTGCTTTCAAGGAACAGTAAATTTAAAGGAATGTGGGTTTTCTGAATTAACAGCTGTACGTACCAGAGTGCAGCACTTCTCTGCAGGTAAGTGACAATCAGTGAGAGAAAGGTGCTAGAAAGATGCCAGAAAGGAAGGCCTGGTACAAACACGTATCCTGCTAGCTCCCATCACCAGTGAAGAGGTCACTGTGCCGCTCCACATCATCTTGGTGAGGAAGGAGGAGCAAAGGAAGGCAGGGGAGACTGAATCAAGTGCAACTCTGACCCTGCTTCAGTCAATAGGAGTTTGGTTGCACAGTCCAAGGAGAATTTCTTCCCTAGAGAGGCTGATTAGATCATGCTCACTGCTCAGCTGATAACTCAGGATCCAGTGGGGTCTTATACTGATTAGCAGAAGATTTAATTTCACCCTGATTAAGAGAGAGCAGTGAAGACGGATGCTGAATAATCCTACAGGCACGTATCAACTCTTAGGCAAACATTCCTTTTAATCTACTGTGGTGAACAACCCATGCACTCAATTTTGACTCCCTTGACATTCTTTTCTGAAGTGCTCTTCTCCATAAATCTCCCAGGCTCTTGTTTTTTATAGTGACATTATCCCAAGTGCAGACAGAAAACAACCTTGCTGCTGCTATTCATTAGAATCTATATTTATTTATTTATACCATCAAACCAGCTTTGTTGTCTTTTGTAAATTTCGTACAAAATATATTCTGTAAATATGCTCTTAGTAATGACCAACTTGATTTTTAGGAATGCAGGTCATAAATGTTAGTCATAAAAAAAATTACTGTTTTGCTAATTTTAAATAACTGCGTATTTTAATACATTGAGTCATATACAAATGTAATTAAATGATATATTATCTTCCTCTTGCTGGGAATACTACTCAGAAATGAGAAGGATAACATTTGCCTCTTGTGAATAACTGTTCAAAAGATTAATTTGTGTCACATGTTGGCCTTTCTGGGGTTGCCTGCAAGAAGCGGAACTCTAACACAGGATGGTATCCATGTGTGTTTACACATTTCCCATTCCCTAGTACAGCCACTGCCATGAGAAAATGGCTGAAATACATCTGAGCTAACATACATGTGACAGCTGCTTCCAGGGGTTATAAAGGTATGTACGAGTTTAAGGAACGCTTTATTAGACATAGAGCTATTGCTTGAAAAGTGAAAGAACCCACAACATACAAAAAGATGTGGACAGCTGCAACTCATGGAAGCTACCAGCCAAACAGCAGGCTGTTCTCATACAACATTAACATTTACATAAATGTGGAGACTTTAAAGATTTCTATCAAAGATTTTAGAACATTTTGCTGGAAGTGGGCTCATAGATAGATACAAGAGTTCATACATTATATGTGAGCATAATCAGAACAATGGTATAGAGACATATTTTCTAATTAAAGTGTACACAATGTAAAGAGAAAAAAACCCAACAGATTGCACAACAGGCTTTTGAAAGAATTTTGCCAAAGTCCCTTTGACTTTTAATGTTTACCATCATGCTGATTTGTAAAGAGCAGTAGTTAGGTCCAAATTTAGCACCCTTGTGTCTTTATCAGATACAGGAATGCTTCCTGCATGTCTTAATAAAACAGTAGGAGGAAGACTTCCAACCTAGTCCATGAGAGCTACTGAAAAGCTCCAGAACATTTGGAAAAACATTCCTAATTTCTTCCATTTACAGTCATTTCTTTAATTTTCCTTTTCTGTTATCAGAAGAAACATAAGACTAAGGAACACGTCCAAGTAATAAATACACACCCAATTTATAACACCAGAAAGAGTCATATTCACTGGCTCCATGCAGAAAATCTCACTCAGGCAGATGTTTGAGTTGTTTGGTAGAGTGGTTTTTTTGTTGTTGCCTTTTCTTCCTCTTCAACTTCTCCTTTTAACAATGGACTTTTTTCTTCATTGCCTTCTTACTGAACTCCCTCCTAGATTTGTCACATAAGAATAGCTTGGCCATATTCAAGATGCCAGATCGTCTGGAGAGTTACGCCTGGAAGGGGAATAAAACTCACCTCTTGACTTCAAGCAAACACAAAAACACACCCTCATCTAAGTTTCTCTCAGACCCTTTTGGGTATAAACCAGTGTGACTCCATAGTGGATGCTACCATTACACTTCTCTCCCAGTGCTTTCCAGGTGGGGAAAGAATGTGAATAAGGTTCTTCAGGGAAGTTTCTTCTCAGCTAGACAAGGGGAATAGGTACGCTAGCAATATAAAACATTACTGCATCATCCACATTGTGCATCCCACAGTCAGGACCAAACCAAATACATCCAGGGGCTTGAGGGAGACTTTCAGCTGGATAGATTGAAGGTCTTCTCTAGCACAATTTCCCAAGTATTTACAGGTTCAGTAAAGCTCTTTACTAGGGTCTTCCTCCCTGTTTACTTCTCCTAAGCTAGCAAAGCACATTTGCAAAGACAAGTTGCCGCTGGTTGGAGCACTGAGGCCAGCAAGGGGTAGAGTGGCTGCCGTGGTTGTGCAAGGCCCTGGGCCGTGCCAGCAGCAGCAGGGACCAAGGTCACCCACGGTTCAGCAGGGGCAAGCCTAGGGGCCAGGCCAGCATCACCAGCCAGGGGCTGCAGCCCACAGCAGGCTCTTGTTTCTGTGCTATGGGTCAGTTCAGTCTTCATCTTCTCCCTCCTTCTCTCTTTTTAATTTAATACAGAGGGTGACATTTCGGCTCAAAGTCAATAGTTTTCACCATTGGTTTCAATGTGGCAAGAATTTCATCCAAACCCTTCATGCCTCACTGAGGACAATAACACAAAGAACACTATTTTGGAACAGAGAAAGGCATCATGTTTGCCAGCAGCTTTGTTTATTGTGTTTGGGGGCTTCATGATGTAGTTGCCCACCCACTTCTTTTTTAAATGTTAGTTTGGTTTTTGAAAGTTTTATAACTTACAATATAATAATAATTAAAAGTTTGTATGCAATTTCCAAAGCTGGTTTTCATTCCTTAGGGAGTATTAATTCTGTTTTAATTTGTTTTTCGTCTTCATTGTGCAACAAAACACAGTTTGTTTTTAAAAGGAGGATCAAACTGATACTGAAATATGTGTACATGTGTTGGCAGGCATTTCTTGAGGAGGGCTGCAGCCCATGAACTTGGACTTCAAACAACAAGTATGCAGAGCTCACATGAACTTGAAGTTGCCCTTTTATTTGTGACATCCATAAACATTTATGATGCTTTGTTTTTAATCCCAGTAAGTCTATGTTGTTACTCTGGGTCTTTTAATAGTATCTATTTATATTGTGAAATCATGACAACTGTGTTGTCTTCCCGTAAAGCCAAAGGTCAAGGGTCTGCTACAGCAAATACTAACACATGTGAATAGCTTCACTCGTATGAATAATCAGACTGATTTTAACAGGGAGGTGTTTTTAGGGTCAGGCTCCCAATATTTTGACATACTTCCTGAAATGTTTTGTGGATAGGAGTTGTTGACTTTCATATGGTGATAAAATGCTCTGAACACACAAAAAACTCCCCTCCAAGAGATAGGAATATGTTTGGGTTATCAAGTTTTAACAATTATAATTTTACTTGTTAGCTTTCTTTTCCTGAGTATAAGTAGTGTTGGAAGAGCACTTAGAAGAAATCAAACAGAATTAGTGTTAACGATTTCTGTAAGTCAGTGTATATAATATTCCTCTCCCCTCCCCCGTGAGCCTGTGTGTAACCATGTGTGGAGATCTCCGTGTATTTTTTTGCCTTCATCTTAGGGGAAAGAATGATGGAATGAATTACTATTCCAGCAGTGATGTATTGCATTTTATAATTCATATTGTGTACAGATCATTGCTATGATGAAATAGACAAATGTATATAAGAGAACACTCATTTTAATCATAAGAACTATAAAAATTCATGTTTCCTACAATAAATATTATTCTATTTTTAAGGCTATACCTAGCTGTAGTGCCTTTGTAGTGCATGTGCTGTGAAAGTAAATGAGACACAAAATTCCAACTACACAAGGCATACATAAACCTGAAGGTATTCAGAATAAGCAGCTTGCCTTCTAAAGAGAATTTCCTAGTTGTCTGTTGAGATACTACAGTGATCCTTGGAAAGGTTTTTATGAATATGCTAATCCAGTTTTTCCTGTTGTTTGCACAGATTCCAGCTGTGTTAGAATGCAATTCTTGCAAAAACTTGTCTCAGAAAAGCATGTCAGGAACAAATTGGCTTTCTGCTTTTTATTGGAATATATTCAAGGGTTTGCCATGTTGCATTCTGAACATTATTCTCAAAATACATATTCTATGCCTGTAACTTAACGCCTACTGTTAAATTAGGGAGAAGCTTTACCTATGTTTATTCTTCCTATAAAGGTGGAAAAGTTTTGGAAGAGCTGGAGTGCAGATGAAAATCTATGTACGTCAGTATCTTTTAAATTTGTAAACATACATTAGTTATTTTCTTCGTATTACCTTGCTAAAATATCCTGCTTGAAACATTTCCTTAAGTAATAATGCCACAAAACTCACAAATGACCCGCAGTCTAGGTGTCATAACCTTCCTGATAGTAAAAGGAACACATTTTCCATTAACATGGAGTCATGTGCCTGGCCTGTCCAGTGGTACGCAATGTCATTTAAGACATTCCATCATTCCCTGCTTGAGCACTCTTCTCTAATCTGATGAGGTACCCAGGGAAGAAACAATGATAGCCAAGGCATTAAAACGTAATCAAGATATGCAAATTCATATCTAAATGTGATTTGCTTGGAAAGAGAAATTAATCTAGGCATGGTCAAATAAACAGTGTGTAATATGGATAATTAATCACCAAATTAGCAGCTGTAGTCCCATGAGAAGATTATGCAAATGAAAAAGGCCCCCATCTACAGTCACAATTAGACTACTTAATACCAAACTCTAAACAAAACACAGCCCCTGGGAGCACCATAAAACAAGCGAGTCAAACTTAGCAGGTCATCCTCCAAATCTCACAGACAGATTTTGCAAGTACTTTATTTTTCCTCATTTACAGAAACTGATTTATTTTCCCACTGACATACCAGGCTCATTGAACAACCTACAACCTTGAAATGCTACTAATGTTGTTTTACACAAGACTAAACTTCCATTCATACAGTCTAAAGCAGCAGTTAAAAGAGGTAGGGACTAGAGGGTAAATCCTCAGCCCTAAGGCCCAGTCCACGTAACAGGGATGGATAATGCAGAGGTATGTTAGGTGTCTTCTGCACATGTAGAAGTTCTCTATCTCCAGCAACTTCAGTTACTGCTTTGCACTTGCACTTCAATAACAGAACAGTCAAGTCTCTTTTTTTCTTCTAAACATGGTATTTTTCCCATATTTCTAATATTTCCTGAAAATATTTGTTCTATCATTCTGAAAATCTAATCAAGACAATTGCATTAACATTGACATTAACACTGGTTAATCCAAGCCAATGAGTCCAAGGATGCCTCATGTGGACTAGGCTGGGGTATGGTACTACCTGGCCCATGACACCACATGGTCTCCCCCAAGGCTGTGCATTGCACTAAAACCATGGCCCAACCTGGAATATGTAAAATATTGTCCAACTAGGAAACCTGACTCATAGGTGAACAGAGCTGTTCAGTATTTGAAGCACAGCTTCCTTGAGACACCTCAGTAGCTCAGATATATTCAGCTTAACACTGATTTAACCCTGGGTGAAATATGTTGACTTTTCTGAATACAAATTTTAGACTTTTTTAATGAAAAATTGTAATATACTGACTCTTGTCTTCATTTATGGTTAAAGCAATTGTTCAAATATCAAAATTGGCAAGGGGCCTGAATTTCCATCTCCTGATGAACTCCACATCGCTAGTTCCATGGGAACAGCCTGTTTTGGGAATGACCTTTGTGCAATGCAGGCAAGAAATTCCTCAATGCATCCTCAGCCAAGAAAAGCAAAGCTTCTCACTTTGAGTCTCTGGGTACCTGTCGACATAAGCACTTACAGGTGGAAGATATCTGTGAAAATACAGCATTGTGACAACCTAGCTCAAGGTAGACCTGTCCTAAACTGTCATTGGGAGTGAATAGAAGTTGAGGGTGTAAGAAAGAGGAGTTTGCTGTTATTCTGAAATGTTCGCGTTGGTCTTCTGATGCTCTGGACCATGACTGGCTTTTAGTTGCTCTGTGTATGTTCAGAATAAATTGCACTCCTTTTATTTCATTTAAAGTTTTAATTCCTTCTTGTGAAGCTATTTGTGCACCCTTTTGGTAAGATTTTCAATAACTTCTTTAAAAGCTACATAACATTTGTGTTTTAAGGCTCTTAAAGCTGCACAGTAACAAATGCTTTCAGTGTAGAATAGCCTACCCTTTCCCCAGGCAGCTGACACACTGCATGCAATAGTTTCATGTTGTGTTATCAATGCAATGAGGTACATGCCTCTTGCAAACTACAGCATAAGCTTTCTTGCTAATATAGATTATGTCTTTGGACCTGAGCAAATGTGAATCAGGAATAACCTCAAAGGGGAAGCCCCACTCACACTATATGATCGGGATTGCAGAAACTACTGTGTAAATTTTTGTTTTCACTGATGTTTAGCCGCAACCGAGGGGTCGTTTCTCATCAGTCCAAGTCACATGAATCCCTACTTTCACAATGTCATTTAGCCCGCACCAAAGCTTCCAACATTGCCTTGTATGTTCTGCAAGCTCAGCGCCAAAATACACTCAAGGTTTCCACGTGCTGTGGCAAGCAAAGTATTCTGGAAAATGATGGGCATGCAACTTGTCTCCTGTATGCTATGGAGAAATTGCAGAAAATCAGAACACATGGAAAAGGAAGTGTGGGACTGCAGCTGGCAAATTTCTTGAGCTTTCCTGAGCTTAAAGCCAGGATGTGTTTCTTTATGCCAACCAAGATGTAAGAAACAGACAAGAAAGTAAGCAGTCAGCTTTGCCCCTGGAAGTTCAGTGGGCTTGGGCTGGACTGTCCCTGGGGGTTAAAGTACAGATGGCTGATGGCTATGGGATTGAGGACTATTAACAAAGGTATTTTTTAAAAAGGCCACAAACAACTGTGAATCAGACTGGAAGAGTACAACAAGGTTTAGGAGCCCCATTTGTGAGCAGCTCCACTGAAGCTGCAAAAGCTATTTGCTCAGTAAGGTTATCACCCTTTGTGGGTAAGGTACGATGCAAATCCATTTCCCCTGAAATGGAAAATTCAGGCACTGCTGGAGCTGCAGATTTATGAGGCAATGGAAACCAGTCACAGCCAAATTGTAACCCAGAGTGTTTCCTGGCTTGTACCAGCCCCACTGAGTTTCCTCTTACCTGGACAACTCGTCCTATCTTGTGACAAACTATTGGGCTCACAACTGCATGCTGTCCATGGCTGACTTTTGAAACTAGTAATTTCAGAGAGGGAGTGCCAGGGAGTCCTGACAGAAGCACTCCTTCAACCATCCATCTAATATGACAGTCCCCAGTGCAGTTAATCAAGCAATGCCCTTTTCTCATTTAACATGCCCAGTGTTGCTGCAGCTGTCACATGTTAGCAATTACACTCTTAACTACATAGGTATACACTAACTGTATAAAGGGCCAAGTTCTGCTCTCTGTTACAACTGGTTTAAATCTGGAAGAATCATTTTTGTAAGTGAGCCTACCCTGCCACTGAGAAAGAGAACCACTGATATGCTGGTTATACAAACACCAGCAAGTGAGCAAACTGAATTATTACCTTTTATATAACTGTTATAGTTCAGTGAAACGTAATTCCAAATGAAATAAGAAACCTGCAATAAGGACACAAGGGAACAGGCAAAGTAGATTAACTGGTAAGACAATGATATTGACAGCATTTTCTTAAATTATTATTAGGAAGATAATGTCATCCAGCACATCTGAGCAGTGTTTTGAGGGAAAATGACTCTCTCCAGGGAAACATTTTGATTAAGATAAAATTGTTAGATTGCTCTGAAATTCTTGGATTGACAGTCTTTGTCACACTACTGTTTTTCTACTAATAGTGTATACAAGTTAAAAAAAAAGTCAAGCAATAATTACTTATGTGAAGAATACACCACTTTGCCAAAAGTGCACAAGTAGGAGTTAGTTGTTTAGTTTATATTTTGTATATCAGAAATGCCAGCAGGAATGGGTACACACCAAGAGGAACACCTTTCCAAACAGCCTGATTACTAAATCTGATTACGAATGTACATTGAGCATTTTCATGCTTCCAGTGCTTCTATTTAGAATAATAAAGCATCAATGCTGATAGGAAAAGATTGGACCTGATGTCATATCTGGAAACTAATTTAATGGGAAATTGGATGGTGACAAAGTGATGATGATTTATTTTTAATAGCAGATGCCTCATGAGTTATGATTTATTTAGATGACCTTCCCAGTCCTATGGTATTTTCTTCTATGGTGTTTTCCTCCTCTCTGCACCCCACCCCCTCCAAAATCCTGTACACTCCAAAAAAGCAGAAATAAATACTGCTGATCAGGTGCCTGATCCTGCAGACCTTTACTCCTGTTGGTTAGACCCATTAATTTCCATGGTCCTGCTCATGTATGGAATGAGCACAAGACAGGCCCCTGCATCATTATTACAAATCTCTACATATCCCTCATAGGATTCTAATTACCAAGTATCCTGAGGCAACAAAAGAAATTTTATTCTTTTTGATTCTTTTTTTTTTTTCACTTGACTTACTTGGATTTTCAGATTAGCGGTGAAAGTGACATTTTCTTTTGCCTAAAATGCATTGAGTAATGTCCCTGGCTCTCACAGGAATTAAGAATGCCATGCTTGAGTCATTATTTAAAGTGCATAGCTTTTGATATTTTTGGATTTCTTCTTCCAAAGAAATGAAGTTAATGATTGGTTGTTTAAACTGAGAGTCTAAGAAAACAGCCCAGAGAGTAATACTCAGACTCCATTAAGCAAGAAGAAGAAAAACAAGAACAACAACAAAAATCTAGCAGCTTTGTTTCAGGAGCAGGGCTAGAAGCTCACAGGTAAGCAGAGGCAGAAAGGGTTGGCTTCTCTTCACTGATGTCCCAGCTCTCTCCAGAGATATGAATCCCAGCCACTGCAATTCAGAGAGGTAACAGCTTCCAATGTCAAACTACATGGGATTCTTTACAATCCACTTTTCAAAATAAGTCTAGTTTTAATGGTGTCTTTCACTATTTTTCCCCATCTACTGTCCTGTTAAGGGAATTAAAGTGAACTGAAGTGTGATTGATTTTCCTGGGTTCCTTATGCTGATTTCAGAGAGATCTCCGAGAGTGGGAATTCTTACTATATCAGCCCTTGCATTTTTTTCAAAGCTGTGCTTTATGTTTAGTAACCCAAACAATTTTGCAGCCTTCCTTGAGCAAGCCAGCATTAAAGTAAGTCCTTTGAAATTCAGTTGGGTTCTTGTTTTGATTGCAAAAGTAGTCTAGGCAAACAATTTGTAACACGTATGAGGGAATCTCCTGTCTTAGCAGGCAGCTCTTTTTGTATAAGCCCCAAATTTTTGCTTTTTCTTGTTGGTGTTGTTTTTATCACACAACTCATTTTTTAGTTTTCATTGCCAGTTTCTTACAGATATATTTAGTTGAACATTTCAACTAAACTCACTAAGAATAGAAACCAGTCATCAGAGCATTACAGAGGGACTTATATCCCGCTGTGTTAACCTAATACAACCTACTGTATGTTCCTGGTCCCAGGGGTAGATTTCAGATCACTGCCCCAGATCACTGCAGGCTGCAGCAAACGTCTGGCCAGAGCTTTAGGTCTGGAAGCCCAAGGCTTCCCTGGCTTCACATAGTCTCCAGTGAGCACAACTGGTCACTCAGCACAGCAGCCAACATTAAACATGTTGCTTCCTGGTGTGTAGCTGGCTATGGACACTGATGTACCTTAACCTCCTAATTTGGAGTGCCAGCTGGGTTTAGAGATAATCTGAGTACTTCTGTATGAGAAAGGTAGGCACAGCCTGGAGCTAGGTGACTAGAAGAATGATGTGTCCTAAATCTTGTCTCCTCTAGTGCACTTAGCTCCTTGCTAAATGCTTCAGCAAAGTGATTCTACCTATTTAAGCTGGTCTCCCAGATCTGCCCCTGAAAGTGGGATCATAAATTCTTCCTTTAAAAAACTTAAATAGAGATGGTATTTTCTCAGATCAGTTCTTGCAGGTTAAAATTATGCAGTGGGGGCAGGAAGCCAGGATCCCTTTTCTCCACTCCTGCTCTTATACACCAGGTTGCAGAGCTGTGCTCTCTCTTGCACTCACAGTTTCAACAGATATGATCTCCCTTCCCCATATCCTAATGCTTGGAGCAGGAGAAATCATTAGGATAACAGAGAACCAAACTCAGATTTTCCTCTACCTTGGTACATGTTTGAGCCATTATAGGAAGGAACAGCGCACTCTAGGCCTATTAAGAAAATGACAAGTGCATTTCATATGGGGCCTGATGGCGTCAGAATGAGGTCTCAGAGCAATCCGAGTTGAATTCTTGAAATCACATTAAAAAGACTTTGTCTTTGGATTTTTGACTTAGGTAGGGTATAAGATGCTGGCTGCTCTCCAACTGTTTTTGACTGAGTGTCAAAACTTGATGTCTTTCATTGAAATGTTTTCTTTTGAAAGTTTAGTTTTCAGTGTTTGTCTTTGCAGACAGCTCATCAGATCTTTCCAAAGAAAGATGACCCTTTCCAAGAGTCTGCAAAAAAAAAAAAATTGTAGAAAAATGATTACTCGGAGGTATTTATGTCCTCGAACCCCTACAGAGAAGGAATTTTTTAGTTCAAGGTGTCTGAGTACACAGACTTACCTCTTTTGAGAATATCTGTGCCTATATTTATTTGCCAAAACCTGAGTTTCAGATTCCTTTTTTCCTGTGGAACCATTGATGATAGCATCTCTTACTTTCCCTGAGGTACTGGTTCAACAGGTTTCACTGTGTATCAGCAGCCCTTTTTTTCTCTGTGATTGCCTGGGGTTACTTACTTCACAGCTCAGGATTTACCTTTGCCACCGAAGAAACAGTCACGAGCAGCAAAATGGGAGTGCATCTCCCAAGCATGAGCAGCACTTGCTTAGAGCAGAGCTGCTTGGACCTTCTGCCAGGGCAGCAGGCTTGCCTATACCCTGTCCCCCACAGACGGCGTACCCCAAGGTCTCTTGCTGCAAGGCAAGTGGCATAGCACTCGTAGAAGAACAACTCAGCAGGAACAGTTCCTGTCTTTCTTGAATAAACCTAGCCAAGTTATTCAGAGTGCTGCAGAAAAGTTCTACTGGTTTCTCCATATGGATTGCTCTGGCCTTTTTTCTTAGCTACTGTTTATTAAATCCTGTTGCACAAACAGTAGTTCCAAACAGAACTCCAGTCCTTGCAGTTTCTCTGTTGCAATAGAAACAAAGAAATGTTTAATATCATTTTGCTATTTTGAGATCCAAGTTGTTGAAAGCACAATGCGTATGGGAAAAAGATCATTCGAATGTGCATTTTTTCCAAGGACTTTGTGTTAAAACCTGAAACCAAACATCAACTATCCTGTGGTAATTTAATGAGAAATAGATTTAAAGTTTGAAAATATTGAAAATAATCTTACCATTCTTTATCACTACAGAAAATGGAGCAACATAATATATTTATGAAACAAAGGAAAATGAAATGTGTGATAGCACTAGTTCTAGCTGCAAAGAATCCATCAGTATAATATAAACCAACCATGCCAGACTTGAAAGCCAAATTGGTTTGCAGAGCATGCTGGACATTAATAGTTAACACATTTTTTTCTACCTAGAGCTACTTTTCTTGCAAATGGCAAAACCATTAGTGAGCTGCCAAACTATATTTTCCACTTAATTTCAATGTTGAAGAATCTAGACATGACAAAATTTGGGTTATCGATGGAATATGAGGAAAACAAGAACTCAAGGCTCTCATGCCATTTTTTCTCTCTGCAAACTCCATAATCTTGCCTAATTTGAATAATTATAAGCTTCACAGGGGTGACAAGGTTCACACAGGGAAATCACCGTGTTATCTGCTGCATCTGTGATCAGTTGAAGCCTTAAAGGCGCACAACTGAACTTTTTGTCCATTCCCTCCTTCTGTAAATCACTGAGTTGTGTAGTTCTATGCAAATATAATATTGAGGAAAATAGTTGTGATGAAAAAGAACCAGGGATATCTCCAACTATGAGTTAAAATTTCATACCCAGAAGATTCAGTAAGAGATCTATTTGACAATCTCTTCCAACTTGATCTTTATTTTAAAAGGTAGCACATTTTGTGAACATGTCTTTATTTTTTGATAGCTTTTAGGAGTCTTGTCTGCAGTTAATTCATCTCCCTCTCTCTCACAGCGTGGCCGTGTGGATATAATTGCTTATCTTAAGAAGTCATCAAGCAGTTCTTTCTATCCTTTCAGCTGGATGTATTAGAAAGCTCTATTTATTATATCAAAATACAACATCTTTCCATCAAAGATCCTTGAACAGCACATAGAACTCAGCAGCCAAAACACAGCATTCAAGATGAGTTTTCGATGGTGGGGAATAACAAAACTAGCCTCAGATTTCCTGGAGCTCAAACTGATTGGATGATTGTGTTAATCTTTTGCATTACAGTAGTAGCTAAAAGACATGATCACATTTTAGGTCTTGTGCTGAATACTAGAAAAATGTAAGTAAGGATAGGAACCTGAGGAATTTGCGCTATACGCAAGAAATGTCTCATTGAGTCGAAGAATGCATCTGCAAAGCCCTCGGAAGAAATGCTGATGTTTGCGTGCATGTTTTCTCAAAACAAGTTAGCATCCTTTTGAATCAGCTCTAAAACTTCCTGGAAACAGTGAGAGGACTCCCACTGACTTCATTAGGCTGTGGCTTTCACTTCTATATGTGCATATGCAGGTTTCACTCAAACAAAGCGAATCCATAGAGACCACCACTTACCTCAGAGGCCCTTGCTGAATGCATGTTGTTTAGCAGAGTGGGCTCAGCAGTAATTTTGTCATACTCTGAATCCCCAGAAGGAGACCTCAGTTCCAGCTCCAGCTACACGCTACATTGAGCAATGGGTCACAGCATGGGACTGGCTCCTTGGCTCTGTTTAAAGGCATTAAAATGGTTGTGGGAGGGCTTGCCACACCCAAGGCTGTTAGCCAGAAAAGGTCAAGTTACAAATACTACCAGATCTGCCAGGGTCCTGTAATGTTTGTCCAATTGTCTTTTGCCAATTCTTGTATATTGTTTTATTATATCCTGCAGAAAAGCCAGCAGGGTCTGAGAGGCTGAATCGGGATAGGGAAAAATCTTATCTACAAATTCTTCTTCTGGAACATTCCCTGTGAAGTTATTTTTGGGAAGGAAGGTTTGACTCTGAGCAGGCTGTGGGAAGAAATCCACTGATTTCTGTGATTCCTATAGCTTCTGGAGGAAGCCAGAAGCACCTACAGAGAGGGTCTGTCCCCCCAGTTTGGGCAGGGACATAACACAAAGCAAGCAAACCAGATATATTTCAGGCTGGCCAGTTCATCCTCCCTATCCCCTAGCAGATGTCAACCAAACATCCTTCCAGTTTTGGGAAATATTTGAAGATGGGGTGGTAGTTTTCATTTTAGACCTTATCCAAAAGCCTTACAGATGCTTTCCATGTCTCAAAGGAACAATAATCGTAATGAAAGCCTTATATTCACTTCAACAGATGTAGGTCCAAGCATAGGGCAGGATTTTATTTCTAGATCCAGATGTTCATGTTAATTTCATTTCTTTGTGTCTAAATCATTTGGGCTGTTCTCAGGTAGCAAAGATTTTGGGGGGAACATGATACCTCAGATCAACCAGTCTGGAGGTGGGCTTTCTGTATGTTTTACTTAAAATGTGTCCATCAAGAGCACCAAAAGTATTTTCAGCATCTAATGTACTAGGAAGGGTTAATTGTTCTTAAACAGAAAACTCAGATGTACTAGGCAGGAAGGACAGAGTAAAAGAGAAGGGATGACAGTCAATTCTCTTTCTGCCCAACATCTCCCAGGAGAAAGACAGTGTTTTTCCCTCCAATCTGCTTGCTCTCAGGCCAGCAACTTTTCAGTAGCTTCCTGCACTGCAATAGCCACTATTTTTCTCCTTCAAATCGCAAGAGAAGTCTTATTTTTACTTTCCTGGGAGGCTTGTCAAGGTGTTTCCTCCTTTGCCTGTCTCACCCTGCACTACAAATAATTCCTCCAGCCTTGGCACACTTAGATACAGATTCCTCTGCTTTTGGGCAGCTATTTGTGAACCGGGACAAGAGGACAAAGTAAATGGGAGGTCTTCTCTTGCCTACCATGGGGCACTGCACGCTGTCCACAGCAGTACATGCTGAACAAATCAATATAAGGGATACAATCAAGACAGTGTGAGTGTGAAAGAATGAGGTGTCTGAAAATGAAAAGGACAATGCTTCATTTATTATTTCTATTATTTGTCTTTATCATTTATATTATGATACTTGAATACCAGGAATAGGAAGTATCACTGACTACTTGATCCATTCATATCCCCTTCTTCATCATGAACAACTAGCTGTTGCTGGAGGTATAGAGTGCTGGTTTCAGCAGTCATTTTGTCTCATCAAGTATGGATGCTCATATTCATGGGCAGCATAGTCACTTCCCACTCTTCTTGTCGATGTATGAACATTCAAGGAGCAAATGTCCCTTCTCAATACATGTTTCTATGGTAGTAAGAGAAAGCAATAGAGCAATTGCTAATTAGAATCACAGAAAGGATCCCTGGAGGTCATCTGGTCCAGCCCCGCACTCAGAGAAGGGCTTTATCATTAGATTGTATTGCTCAGGACCTTGTCCTTGCAACTTAAAACTATTGTACCACTGTAGGATTTTCCCATTCACTTTCTTTCCCCATAAGATTGAAGAGATATGTAGATCTAGTCTCTGGAAATTTATTTGGGGGATGTGTTAAGAGCATGATTGGGATGGCCTTGCACGTGCTAGAGGATATAAAGGTACTTCCATATTCCCTTCCTTTCACAGTTTGGTCAACAGCTTTCAGACACTAGCTCTCCCCTTCACCATGGTCAACATGTGGGACAAGAGTGAGTATAGACATGGAACAAAGGCAATCAATTTACAAATTGTTATACTTTTTTCTTCAAATTCCTCTTTTGTTCTTGCAGTCTTCCTGATTTGCCATATGGGCAGTTTTAAGTGAAAATGTAGTCTTTTTAAGCTTTCCTTCAGATAGGTTTACCTGGAATTTATTCCATCTTTCTATGGATGGCATTTTCATTTGAGTTTTTTTACCAATGCTAACTTTCCTGCCAAAGTCCTCTGTGTTTATATCAACTGTTCCCATTCAAGATTGGCAAGGATCTGATTCACTGTTTTTTATGATTTAAGTCAACTGTGTTTTGTCTCTATCTTTCTGTTATGCTGGAGTCAGTAGGATTACGTGGGGTGTGTGTCTTATGACAACCATCATAAACATACACCCCCAGAGTGACCTTTGCATTCTGATTTTTCTTTTATTTTTTTAGGTTTCTGTAGAATCAGGTTCAGAGATCTCCAAAATCCAACTCAGATTATGCAAGTGGTGAGGCACACTGGACATAAAATTGATGTAGTTTAGCACTTTCCAACTTCAAAGCACTTGACAAATTCTAAAATCTCTGCTTTTGGCACATGAAACATCAGGAATGCTGGGAAAGAGTTGTACCACTTGAGTGGTAGCAGATGGTGATGTTAAGTTTGCAGATCATACTGAGCTAGCAGTGAGCCCAGTGCCAGAAACACAGGGAAAGCAATACAGATCCAGCAGAGACAGTTCTGTTACCAGCTCAGCAGATGAGTCATTGTGTGACCGAGAGAGTGACCCATAGGATGATTTCAATTACTCGTGTCCCAGTTCTTCTAAAACAAACAAACAAAAACCTTAGGCATGAGCATAATATATAGCAACCCATCAAAGCCAATTGAGTTATTTGCATGTTAAATTTTTAACTATGAGCGTGTACATTTTCAGGATGAAAACTATGTGCTTTCATTTTTGGAAGTGGCAGCTAATTGTGATGTGGGGTTTTTTTTAGAGCATGAATCTCTAAGGAGACCATGAACTAAACAGTTGAGTCCCAGTCTCCATCTCTTCCTCATATATGTGAGGGCATTTGCCTTTAACCTTTGATTGTTTCAACTTTCCATCCATATATGTAATTGCAGACCTAGACTTGTTAGCTTCCTTTAAGAATACCAAGTAAAGCATTAACCTAAGAGTTGCAACCATGAGTTTTAAGGCACGCTGTCATGGTTTAACCCAGCTGGCAGCTAAACACCACACAGCCATTTGCTCACTCCCCCCCACTGTGGGATGGGGGAGAGAATAGGAAAAAAAGGTAAAACTCATGGGTTGAGATAAAGGCAATTTAATAGGACAGAAAAGGAAGGGAAAATAATAATAATGATAAAAGAATATACAAAACAAGTGATGCACAATGCAATTGCTCACCACCCACTGATCAATGCCCAGCCAGTTCCCGAGCAGCAGGGGTGCCACCCACCGGCCAACTCCCCTCAGGTTTTTTTGTTCAGCATGAAGTCATATGGTATGGAATAGCCCTTTGACCAGTTTGTGTCAGCTGTCCTGGCTGTGTCACCTCCCAGCTCCTTGTGCACCTCCAGCCTTCTCCCTGGCAGGGCAGTATGAGAAGCTGAAAAGTCCTTGACTTAGTGTAAGCACTGCTCAGCAACAACTAAAACATCAGTGTGTTATCAACATTATTCTCATCCTGCATCCAAACACAGTACTAAACCAGCTACTAGGAATAAAATTAACTCAATCTCAGCCAAAACCAGGACACGCGCAAGATGTTTCACTAAAGTCAGCAGGACTTTCCTTGGAAGAGTTCAAAGGCAAGGTTTTATCCCATGCAAAGCGTTGCTTGCCAGAGACTTTAATATTGCTAATTTATAGATGCTTCTATTGTTCTACAATGATTTTACTAGTAGCTAAGTGGATATATCAAGTGCTTGTCTTTTTTCTAAGAGGAAATTGTGAATAGGAGTTCTAGAAATACTGCAGTGAGCTCCCTGTGTGAACTAGAGATTAAAGAATTCTCATAATCCAGTATTAAGAAGATGTAGCTTTTAGAATAATTTTGAAATCCACGACAGTAAAACCATGACAGTAACCTCTAGAAAACATATTGTAAGTCTGTAAGTGTGGAAACACCCATGGACTCTTTGCTTTGCTATTCTCAAGCAAGAGCATGTGACACGTATATACCACAAAAAGATACAATTGAATAAAAACCACACTGAAGGATGTAGATTGGTCTATGGCGTCTTTTAGGCCCATCATTTGTTCGTGTCTGTAGGCATTTCCAAAGATAACACAAGGGAAGAAGTCAGGACAGTTCCAAAGCAGAAATACATTTTTGTAGGGCAGTTAGGTATTAGTAACTTGACCATGTTAGTAGCTCAGAGCATCCAGAATGACATAAAAGTTCTTCAAAAAAACTGAGGTTCAAACTGGAAATGAAGGATAAAGCAGTATATTTTTTCCTGTATTACTCAGAACTGCTTTGGTTTTAAAGGTCACAGTCCACCAACACTCATGCATGTATAGCCTTTCTGTTCACTTCACTGGAGGTTGTAAGCTAGTAATGTAACTGGAGAGAAAATTTGGCAATAAAAATCCAATTTACTTCTCAGCAACATATGCTATTTGTATTCCTCTTAATATATTACTCATCCAAGCAGTGAAATGACAATACAGCCACAAATTTGATGAGGGACATTTCCAAAAGTGTTGGACAAAAGTGTGCAGGCATTTGAACCCAGTCTGCATATGCAGAGCACCAGGTTTTGGTCCTGCTGCCCTGCATTTCAACACTCACAATTGTATATGTGCATATGCAAATCAGCCTCTGCATCAACATGAGTCAGACATGCATAGGCTTAACAGACACTATTGCAATTCTACCATAGGTATTCCAGCTTTCATGCTGTATATGGTAACAAAACAGCCTCACTTTGTTGCAGGTATTGGAAGGAAAATATATAATATGTACAGGTAAACTCCTAGATTTGAATGCTGCATTATGCTTTCCTGAAAAAAGTGAGACATCTGTAACTGTTATCAATGGTATACATACAGAAAGGTGTTTCAGAATGACTTCTTTCTAGAGAGTATCTTGATTTTTGCACTGTGAAAAATAGGAATATTGCAGAAATTCCAATTAAATGCAGTGTACATCTGCTGAGCAACAGTGTGGCCAGAAGCTATTGAATCAGGAAAAAAAATTCCCAGAAGAATAAACAAAAAATCTTACCAATTGATTTTTAAATTTGCCCTTGCTTCAGAACTATTGCTTGACTAGCACCCCAGACAATATTGTAATGACTTCCATTTGAAACTGCTCCAGACTTTTGAATATTAGATGCATTCACTGCAGAAATGGATTAGTGTGCAGAACACAGATGAGAGGTTAAAATAAAGGTTGTGATAATTTATCATATGGATACTACCATTGTGGGTTGAAACTGAAAGATACATTTGCACAAATTTCCTTTTACGGTGAAATCTCTGAATTCCATCAAGTCCTGCATGTAATTTCTGTGCCTTAGTGAACACGAACCATAGTATCTATTTCCAGTACTATTTTAATATTATCACAAGTACTAAAGCAATATAGTTGTGGAAAGCAAACCAACTAACCAATGGAAGCATAGAGTACTCAGAGTCAAGATTCACTTCTCAAGACATCTAAGCTTTTAAAAACATAAGCACCCAAACAATCAGAAATCTGCTTCTATGGTGATGATGTAAGCTGTAAAAACATTGGCATGCTCCTCTTGTAGCAACCTTTCATCTTATCAGTGACTACAAACATGAGCAATTTTGCTCTTACTCCTGCAGAAATTCTGTAAGTATTGACCACTTCAAGCCATATATTGTTTGAAGGAAAACAATACATTGCATAAAAATATAATAAAACAACAAATGTCATCTTCTCAGTAATGTAAGCTGAATCAACAGTGCTATTTGCAATGAAAATTGGAATTGACTGAACAGTTGGAACACCATGATGTTGGTACTGGAAAGCGTTTCTTTAGCAGAACCACAGACTTCAGTTAAAGCCAGTAAAATAAAAGGAAGATTGTTACCAAAAAGGTCTATAAAAAGTCAAGCAATATGAACTTCATAGTTTTGGCAGGTGAGTAGAAGGGAGAGAAGCTCAGGCATAAGCATGCTGAAGATATTTGAAGGAATGTTGACCTGAAAAAGCAGAAACAGGAAAAATCTTGTGTCTACTTTCTTGAAAAAACTATACTGGATGTTTTAAATTGCCTTGTATGTTCTGCAATCCTACCAAATGAGAACTTGATATATTTTTTCTTTTCTTTTTTTCCTAGAGATCATATTTAAAATGATTGGCTTCTATTCCTCCAGCCCTGGGTCTTATAAGCTATTTATATTCATTGTGTTTACTTTTTTTCCAATGCCTTTGAATCTCATCTATGTGAGCTCTCTAAGATAATGTCTAGTTGTTGAAATGCTGGTTTTGTGATTTTCTGAAGTGAATTTCATCAGGATCTTTAGTCTGAAAAAGCTAACTATCCTAAACATTATTTCTTTCATAATTCTGGCCTGTGTGAAGATAACTGTTCTTTTTGAGATTTGGAATAAAATCACAGAATCACAGAATCACAGAATCGTATAGGTTGGAAAAGACCTTTAAGATCATCGAGTCCAACCGTAAACCTAACACTACCAAGACCACCACTATACCGTGTCCCTAAGCACCTCATCCAAACATCTTTTAAATACCTCCAGGGATTGCGACTCACCCACTTCCCTGGGCAGCCTGGTCCAATGTTTGATAACCCTTTCAGTGAAGTAAAATTTCTTAATATCCAGTCTAAACCTCTCCTGACACAACTTGAGGCCATTTCCTCTCATCCTATCACTTGTTACTTGGGAGAAGAGACCGACCCCTGCCTCTCTACAACCTCCTTTCAGGTAGTTGTAGAGAGCAATAAGGTCTTCCCTCAGCCTCCTTTTCTCCAGACTAAACAACCCCAGTTCCCTCAGCCGCTCCTCATCAGACTTGTGCTCCAGACCCTTCACCAGCTTCGTTGCCCTTCTCTGGACAAGCTCCAGCACCTCAATGTCTCTCTTGTAGTGAGGGGCCCAAAACTGAACACAGTATTCGACGTGCGGCCTCACCAGTGCCGAGTACAGGGGCACGATCGCTTCCCTGCTCCTGATGGCCACACTATTTTTGATAGAAGCCAGGATGCCATTGGCTTTCTTGGCCACCTGAGCACACTGCTGGCTATATGTAAAATGTAACATTCCACAAAACATTTTTATTTAAACCTGCATATAGTTCACAGTTGACTCTCTGGCAACAACATATTTCTCTTCTACAAACTCCCCAATGCTTATTAGTTTACTTGTTTATATTGAAGTCATCACCGTTGGTCATATGCTTTGAAACAGGATTCTGATTAAATAATACTACCCTCTATTTTTCTTATTGCCTTGCTTAAACTGATGGTCACAGCTAAGCCTTATTATAATGGTTTACAGAAATGTTTCATTATGAAGACTGAAAGAAAGTAGCATTAAATACCTCACCCTTCCCTGGATGATAAGTTGTTTGTCCTCCTTCCTCTTTCAGTGGTGGGCCTACATTTTCCCTTATCATTTTTGCATTTGTGAAACTTTGATTATCCCTTTTATTTTCTTTGCACATTGTGACTCATTTTGCAGCTTGCCCCTCACTCACTTTATTCACATGCATTTCCATTTGCAAGGAGAACTAACCAATGGGTCATGTTTACCTTCACTGCTTCGGAAGATAGGAGGTTGGCAGTTTTTTTGTGGTTTGTATTTTACAATAATGTAATAAAAGCAAAGTAGTTGTTTTATGGTTTGATCTAAATGGGCATTAACTCTACAGTTATCAGAGAGGTAGCTAGACAGGATTAGTTCTGTAACCATGCCCATAACTGTCTTTATTTATTTGACCTTGTGGTAATAGTCTATTGCTCCCAATAGGATTTTACAATAACATAGGAAAAGTTTGTGAGCTCTCTTACAGCAAAAATTTATGTTTTTATGATTACCAGAAATTCTGTGCTCCCCAGAGGGACCTTGCTGGTCTCCAGCAGATATGATTCCTTTGTTACTCTGCCTTTGTTTCCATGTTTGATGGTTTAAAACTGATGCTGTCAGATTGCTTTGGTCTCAGTGCTGGTCCAAAATGTGCAGATAAGCAGAGCTTTTCTCATTCCTACTTGCCCACTCCCTGCACATGCTGGAGTGAAGTTACCTCAGGTGGTCAAATATAGGGTGTCCATATTGGGGTATGAAGGGGTTGTCTTTGAGAAAAAATCTTGAGGCCTTATTGCTGAAAGGAAGATATTTATTGAAGTTAGATTGGATAAGGTCATAAAGTCTGCAATCAAGATTAACACATTTTGCACATATATTAAAAAGCAGTATATGCCTTAGACACATATACTCACCTCAGTATTTTCAAATGTTTCCTGAAAATTGTGTGCTTAGAGTTTGAAAAACAGAAGTGTAAGTCAGATTCTAAAAGCAGTGAAAATATAAAAAAGCTAATCATAAAAGAATGATTGGTCTATCAAAATAGCAAATCTTCTTGTTACATGTTATTGCCAAGTCTAAAATTCACAACTTGGAATTGAATTTGATATTCAGTCTCAAGTAGAAATGAATTCCCTGGTAAAATATTAATCCTCAGTGAACAGCGTGCTATCAACAGAATAGAAATCTGGGGAAAAGAAACCCAGTAACAACTGGCATAATAGCCATATGTAGGTCAGGAAATGGAAATGCTGAGATTGTACATTACATTTGGTCTGTTCTAATAATCCCTGTGTTCTCAGACATGAAATTAATCTAAATCCTTTTTCCAAAATAATGAATTTGACTTAAAATAGAAGAACGTCTATGTGGGAGAAGGCTTCTAAAGATAGAACTAATAATATTTCAACACATTTATTTATCAGAAATGTTATTTCTGACTTTTGGGGGTGCTAGTTGTTAAAAATATTCATTAGTTAAAGAAGTTTCTTTTTCTGCAAACCATCTGCTGTTCTTTTTCAGTCTGCCAATGAAGTCATGGTACAGAAACAGCGATATCGCAGGTATTTCTTTGCCAAGAGATGATACCCTCAAAATTAGATATTATGGCATCACTGAGCAGTTCAGTCAGTAAGAAAGATGTTTATTCCTATAATTTGGGTGTTTTCCCACATTTTCCTACTTATTTCTTTAAAAGCAAGCGGAACATTAAACTTTTCCATAGTGACCGACAAATGTTTTACATTGTATGTACATAGAAGTCCCCTTAAAATTGTGACCACTTAGATGAAACTTTGAAAGGAAAAGTATTACATGCTGGAATCTGATCTGCAAAGAATTGGTATATCTTCATCACATTCCTGTGTAATTATGTGGGTTTACAATATCTGTTAAATTGATCTGCTATTAGTGCAAACTGTCAAGCATTAGTGTCACAGGGATACTTTATAAACAAGAAAGTTAAGAGGTGGTGCCAAAATCTCATTTTGTTTATTTGTGTAAATTTGGGGTAGATCCATTGGCTTTAATGCTATTTCAGCAGTGAAACGGTAACAGAATTTGGCTCACAAGTTCCACTCTGTTGCCTGTGCAAGCCGCGTTGGACCTCACAAAGCAAACAACGATGAAAGCTGCTGACTTTAGAAGTCCAGGTAAGGCAGCCTGCATGGAGGAACTGACGTTCAAGGGTAGCTTTTAATAGTCAAAATGTTTTTAGTAAACAGGAGCAGCAGAAGCCAGCTTGCAAACCATGAGGAGAGATGTCTGTTGAGCAGGTCTCATTGCTCCTTTCCATATACTTTGTAAGGATTAGGTCCCCTGAGATTTTTCAAGATAATCTTTTTTTTTTTTTAAGAGGTTACTGTGAAGTCTGTTACACACTTTTTTTCGTCTGAGAGCATGAAGATGAATTTCAATGATGTATCTGAGACTTGTTTTCTTCAACTTCATGATCATGGCATATATCATAGGAACGTGTGGAGTTGCCACCTCCTCTTGTTCTTAGGTCATTTCTATTGATGGTAAGAAACAGGCAGCAAAGTCAAAATCATCTGCAAGGAAGAGTTAAAGGGTTGAAATATTTATTATGCTTAGCTCCTTAAATTATAAAGCAGACACATTTATATCTCAGTGCTTCTTTTTTGCTTGTTTTGCTTTTAATTGTGGAGGTTTTTTCCACCTAAGTAAGTGCTTTTCTGATTGACTTAAGAAGCATCTTCTTTCCTGAGCAGGCTAACTGGTTTTTACTGCTGAGTAATTCACATAAAAAGTTAATTAAGCCTTTGACCTGATGTCCCAGTTGCTTCTTGGCACAGGAAGAGTCTAGGCCACTTGGTTTCCTAGGAAACCAATGAGAAAGTCCCTGTTACTGTTCCAAAGAATTTAAATTTCCTTGATTTTGTACTGCAAAATATCGTGCTATGGTAGCCATATTATTTTCTGATGCTTACACCTTTCACACCAGTGGGAAGAGAAAATTCTCTTTGACTCTTTCTCTTGGGAGGTTATAGTTAGAGACAAGATAGGCCTTTACACTTCTAAGCTTTATTTAACAGCCAAAGAAATGCTGCATGATTTTCTTGGTTGTATGTATAATGCAACTTGCTATGCTTTTCTTTACAATGTGCCTTTAGCCATTGAAACAGATATCTGGTATTTTGCTGAGTGAGTCAATGACATAGTTGAGTCAGTAGACATTAGTAAGACTTCATATTCAAATCATTCAAACAGTTCACTTTTTAAGACCAGTGTAAAGTAGTATTTTCTGAGACCAAATTATTCTGTGCTGCATTTCTGTGAACCTCTGAGAAGGTTACTCTGAAGTATCTCATGCTTTAGGTGAATGGTAAAGGAACTCAGAAGATTAATAACAAAAGTAGATCACAGTGTATTGTCTGTGAACTTGCTGGATCAAATCCTCAGCTGTAGCAGACAGCACCATTGAATTCTGTAGTTACCTTCAGTTTACACTAGCTGAATTTAGCGTTCTAGCGTCAAAATAACAGAAGGAAGTTTTTCTGTGTATCAGATCAATGGGATAGTTTATACTTTTTATCTGATGAGTGTAAAATTAGAGCAATTAAAATAGATTCTATTCTGGATTTCTTTTTAATGCCAGTCAACTGGTTAGAGATGATTGCTCACCACAAAAATAAAACGTAGATTTGAAGTTCTCATGTCTTTAAGATAGTCATCTAGCTTAATTTTTTTGCCAAGTCTGTCTTCAACTGGTCATACCATGTAGCTTTAAATAGCTACTATTCATCAGCGGAATCTTGTTGTACAGCTGCAGGTCCCTTAATTAGGTTCATGTCAACTATACATGCACATAGTCACAGGGAAATGCTGTACTACATGGAGAAGTAAAGCAATTGCCAGTACAATGCATTTTAAAACCATTTCATTTTAATGAGTTTCCAATTACAGTAACGAATCAGAAGAATTGGCATCAGTGAATACTGCTCATATGGACTTTGATCTCTTCCAGCAGATCACATTTCTTTGATTAAAGGACATAAGAGAAGGCTTTACGTCTGGCTCTGATGAAATAATTATCCAAAGCTTTATTGACTTCAGTGGGCCAGGATTTCATGTGTTAATGTCAGAAAGAAAAGAACTAGTCCTTTTGAAGAACTGATACATTTACTTTATAGTTACAGTATTATACATTTCCTATTGCAATTCTAAACAATTCATCATCAGAATAGCATTCAGTTAAAAGTTTGTGTTGTGAGGAAGAACTATCACTATTTGGTATGTTTAACCCTAGTTATAATAGGCTAACTCTTTGATTTAATAGATTAGAAGATGACACTTATAAAGTCTTTTTACTTGTACAAAGTCTTTGATCAGTTATAGACAGGTATATACCAAGGAAGACCTCTGTCTTTCTACGCACACTAGAAAAAAGGAGCTGCTCAATAATCTCTTCCATGAGTAATGACTTCAAGCAGTTCTACAATGAAATAGACTGTACATCTCAGTGGAGACTTTGCCTCAGTTTCTTGAGACTGCAGTAGTACTTGAAGGAGAGGTGGTAGGAAAGGAATCTTTATGTTGCTAGTTTTCATGAGAGGTGATTTATCTTACGTGTAACCATACTTATGGTCTTAGGCAATTGGCACATGTGTTTGTACATAAGTGGACAGGACATAATGAACAGGACAAGTTCTGGTATCTGAATTTATGGTTTGTGTTCTCAGACATTTTCTTTCCTCTGTGGAAGTGTCTCTCTGTTCCATCCACTGCTGTAAACTGTCTTAGCTCCTAAAATAACTTTTAAATAAGCAGGATTATTGTAGTTTTCATCTACTGCTATAGAGATATCATTCTGGGAACTATATTCATGTGATTTACCACCACCATGAAATCTAGGATCTTATGAAATCTCTCCTCACTTTACTTGTATGGTTTAAAATACCCTCAGCATATTCTGTTTAATGATAATATAATTTGAGGAGAAAATAGACTTCACAAGTGCATGTATTCTTTAGCCAGTGCTCTACATTACCTTTTCTTTGCTAATTGCATGTAAAATCTGCAGATGCTCTGATTTTTAATCTTGTAATATTCTTAGTGTTACTATGTATTTCTTCCCCTCCACCCTGAGCACCCCATTGGTGTTTTATATTCTAAAGCTTCATATTCTTGTATTTATAGTTTGTGTTTTATAAGGAGATAAGTGGGGCTGGCATGTTTTGTCTTGGTGCTGAGCCCTGCAGCCCCAGTTACTCCAGATTTGTCTGGCTTTGCTGCTGTCTAATCTCAAGTTGAAGCTGGAATGTGAAGCAAAATTTAAAAGCGTCATCTTTTTCTTCTATCCCCCAAACACACAAAAATCTTCAGTGAAGTTATTAAAAAAAACCCACAGTTCTTCAGCTGTTGTTAAAGCATCATTATCTGTTCATGCCAGCAATAAGAGAAGTGTAGAAAGAACAGTAAAGGACTAATCCTCAAAATTCTCTCAGAGATTTGTAAAAGTGTTTCAGGAACTGATCCTTAATACTTACACATTATGTATGATGAGCATTTATGAAAACCTTCCCAAACTTCTTTTTCTTCAAAAATGCAAGTGTTGAGTAAGCATTGATTTCATTTTTGTAAAGAAAGTTATCGTTACAGAAGCATGTTGAAAAAGAATGCTGCAGCTATCTATTAACTCTTATGGAAAATGTATAGCAATAGTTGGTGATATGTTCTCTCACAAAAGGCTTAGTTTTTTAGACACTTGTAATTTTATTATTAACTTATATAAATCAGATATTTAGAGGGTTGAGGGTTTTTTCTTTCAATTCATTTATTTTTCTCTTCCAGTTGTATTAACAGCTTCCAAGTTCTGGGATGCCAGGATAATTGAATGCGAATTTTGGCAAGAAATTAAACAATAGTAAACATAGTTTGGACTCAGTATGAGTGATGTTGTTTAATGTCAACAGTGACTAAAACTGCCTTCCAAGTGAATGAGGCTTTGTAGGTCTGTTATCCTTAAATTAATTTCTGCTTCTCAAAGGCCATTAATTTAAATTGCATGTCATATAACTAGTGACTTCTAGCTCACATCACCATTTCTAGAGCAACCTGATGATGCATATTGTGGATGGATTCACATTTCAGGGCTATTTTCTACTCATTTCATTTCATTATGCCTGGCCTACCCCTTTTACAACCAAAGAATCTTAAAGTTTTAATCCTATTAAATCTAAAAAAAGAGACTGCTAGTTTAATTTTAGCGTCTGTGACTAGTCTTGGTTTTGAGCACCTCATACTGCAGAGCTAGTGACTGAGTACATTTCAGCTTCCATATAAGCTGAAGCCAGTGAAATAAGATACCTAGCATTTGAAAGGTCAGTTAAATACAATAAGTGCAGCATATACAAATGCAATAACTATTGCCTTCTGATTTCCCTATTCCCATGTTTGCATAAAGACTGTGGGAGATGGGAGAAGGAGGGAAAGTCAGAGCTCAGAAACAGTAACTGTAAAGAAGAAAGGAAATAGCACAGAGGTCATCTGCTCTTAGTGAGATGCAGAAAGTTAAGATTTCATAGTCTCTTAGGCAATGCAGTTCCAGAGGTGAGGGGTTGCAAAACTCTCAGATCTGCTTTGAGTCCTCCTCCGTTCTCAGGAGGCTTGAACAGAAACAACCCCAGTGTTTCGCGTTTATTTAGTTTAGCTTTCCTTATTGTCAGAGATGAACTTGAGATGAAATCCTGGCCTGAGTGAAGTCAGTGAAATAATTCCTGGCAACTGCGTGGAACCGAGTGACACACTATATGCAGCACACCCCCTCAGTTACTTTTCTCCTTTTATCTTCAGCACTATCAAAATGTAAATATTTCCCTCTCTTTAATGAGTGTAACTTCCTGGTACAAGTATTTGCCCAAAACCAATCTATAACAAAATGTAATGCACAGGCCCAATGACAAAGGTCTCAAAGAGTATCTGTTACTCGATGTGGAAACATATTGTTACCTCAACGCGGCTTTACTTGAATGACAGGAAAAAACCTGATGTGGTGGTCCATCTAACCTACCGAGCTTCCTTGTTTAAATTTGCACAAAAGCAGCTTGAATTTGCTAGGGATTTGGATCAGAAATCTCCTGAAGGCTAAAGCCTCCATGTATTATTGGTATAAAAGAAGGGGAGGAGGACATGTTAATGATGGTTTGAAGGCATACTGGAATATCGGAAGCGTGAGATACCACATTTCCCTAAATCCCACCTCCTTTGGGGATTGGAAATAGAAGTAATCTGTTTCAATAGGTGGTATATCTAACTGTCCTGTCTCTCAGGCAGAGCAACCTGCTCTCTGCAGCTGCCACACTAATAACTGGAGCCTGCTTAGACCAAAAGGCCTTCTCCCTGAGATAAGAATATATTTGCTTTGAGTGTAACACTACTGCTTAGAGGCGAAATCTATTGCTGAGGTTACTTTGAAGGCAATAAATCTGTGAATCACCTGAACTGCCCCCATCTTCATGATATCTGGGTCAGGGTTTTCCTATGCTATGCTTACCTGCAGAAAAGTTTAAAGTTTTTTGTTTGGTTGTTTTTTTTTCTTGTTATAGCCACATTTCACTGTAAACGTGCTGGCAAAGTTCAGATTAAAGTTCTTGTCCACTCCAGTGGTTTCATTGTGCATGTGCTGCTCCTAAGCTGTCATGTAACATCTGAAGTTGAACACATATATTCTAGCGAAATTGGGCTATGATTCCAGTATCAGTTAAAACATTAGGAAAGAATTAAAGTTTTCATTTCCCAGGGGGGGATCAGAGAATAACATGTTAGGCCACTCACTGCCTGTCACTATCTGATATGCTAAGGATTAGGGAAAACTTGAAATTCAGGCTTTTCCAGATAAGGCAGGCTACTTCATGAAACAGTAGCTTCTTTCTTTCTGTGAAAAATGAATTGGATATGTTGCCTTAATCTTAGGCAGATGAAGGGCTATTGTACACAGCCCCCACAAATTCAGCAGAATTAGGAGAAAATGTGATATTTCCCATCCAGTTAAATGAACAGCACTCGGAGGAGAGAGTTTAAAATCAATAGATTGCAACTGCTTCACTCCTGTGTCATCTTCTTTTACTTGCCTTGTTTTACTTTGTCTTCCTGTTTTGGTTAGCTAACCTGCAGGAACGCAATCTCTTTTTTTCTCTATTTCTTTAAATCTAAAAAAGGAAACCCTACAATAACCTGTCATCGCCCCATGAAATTACCCCTTTTTCTCTCTAACTAAGATAACACTGAGTGGTGATAATAAGTGACCACTGTCCTGCCAAAAAGCAATGCTAGAGACTGAAGTGGGCATAAAGCAGAAATTTGCAATGAAGAAAAAATCAAATAGGGCTAGAAGAGACATCAAAGTTCTTTATTCCACCCACCTGACCTGTGGCAAGATCATCTATATCTAAGGTATTTTCATCCCCAGTAACGAAGAATCTACAATTTTGGCAGGCTACACTATCTTTAGTGCAAATGGGTTCAGTGGATTTAAGTAGTCAACAGCCACATCCCTATTAACCCTGTTAGCCCTACTAATATGAGCACTGATCAGCTGAAACATTATTTGTAGCAAATGGGCCCAGTAAGATATTTAAAACATGTCAAAGGACCCATCCTTGGCCAAAACAGCCCTATCATTCTTGGGAAGAGCATACCCTGCTTTTCCACTATTCCTGCTCTACAGGCTGAGGACACAGTTTAATTTGCTCTGCCATGTCTTCTTGCAAACACCTGCCTTTCTGCTGTTCTCCGTGTTGAAGTATAACACCCCTGCCTCACGTCTCGTTCACTACTGTTGCTAGGCTGGAGATGGCATTATATTGATTCACCATTTATGTTGTGACTCCTAGTCGATGAAGTTTCTACTATACAGGCCTTGATGCATGGCAGTAAATCTGCATGGTTTTGCCTGTCTTCAGTCCCACAGTGTTTTATGCTAAGTGTTTTATCTCAAAAGGAACCTCAGCCTTTTTCCTTTCCTTTCACCCATGACTTGAAGCTTACCCCTGCATGGAAATTAATGCTTCATTGGCATAAAGATGACTCTCTTTCCCTGGGGAATTAAGCTCTTAGGAAAGACAATTACGAAAAAAAGAGTTGCTCATTTTACTCCCAAAGAACAACCTGCAGTATCTAGGAAGCCTGGCAGAAGTCCCTCCCATTGTAAACTTGGATTTCCAAAAATCCAACATTTTCAAAAGATTGTTGTTGTCTTAACTTTGTTCTGCTGAAATCAGCAGTAAAGGTCATACTAACCGCAGTGGGGACAGAGCTAAGCAAACCCTGACCACTCCTGGAAATCCCATTTGCAACTGTTATCACCCTGGAACAATAATGGATAGAAACCAACCACAAAACAATGGGTTGGGAAGGAGGACACTTTTAGGACTGGAAGCCAGAACTGAGGGGACTTTTCTTTTCTGCCACACAAAAAAAATAGTTCTTAGCATCTCTAGCAGTAAATTCTTCCCTGTAAGCAAAATACAGAAGTGCATATTCAGGCAGAAGGCATTCTGAGTTCAGCTGAGATCTGATTCATTACAAACTGATTATGAACTTTAGGATTCTACCTGTTGATCCTGATCAGCCTGCTTAGCTACTACACAGAGCTGCACTATTGGGAAGTTTGAATGCCAAGCAGAAAGGCAAATATTCTCTGATGCAGTTAATTTCACATGCCTGCAAGTTTACATGTAGGCATTTACTTTGACTAGTTTTATAATTAAATCCTGGACTATACCAATATTCTCCAAAAGAGCTAATATTTTGTATGCAGCCTATTGCACCCAATATCTTTGCATTTCCTCACAATTAAAATCTCTCTAATTTGGATCCCTTTCCAAGGGTCTATGCTATGGTATGTGCAACCTGTTTGTTTTCTGCTGAGGCTTGTTAAGGGCAGCACTTGGCCTATTTGCCTGGCAATATTTTTCCCCCTGGTCTGGTATCTCTGACAAAAAATCTGCTTGTGTTCATGGCAAAAGAAGTAAATAGACTGCCCTGCTTTCCCTGTTCCTGTGTTTGAATGATATGCACCTGATACATAGAGTGTATGGGAGAAAGTGAAGAAATTCTCTGATAGAGGATTGTCATATATTGGCAGTGCAGGACTGTTGCTATAGGGAAGAAAAAAATCCCTGGGCACTAATAAATCCTATGTGTTGAACAGAGACTTTCTTCATACTTTCTTTGTAACCTCCACTAACATTTTTCTGTCACCCAAGGTTTTCCTGGTATGCTATTTACTTCTTTCCCTTTAAAATTTTTTGCTTAGTTGTTCTTTAAGCATACTTTTTTCTTAGGGGGAATTAATTCCTTCTATGATCCCATTACAAATTCGAATCAGTCATTTTACGCTATCTTGCCTTATTTTATGCTAAATTGCATATCTTAATTGTGATTGTGCAGTCAGTCATTTTAAATTGAATTGGGTGCTTTGCTCACTACCAGGGTTACCAGGCTTCACAGACCCTGAGATTTGTGACAGGAAGCCTGGATCAGCTATCTATACAGTTGGGTAGGCTCAGGTTCAGGTCTTGGCAGGGTGTATGCTCACACCAGAATACACTGATTGCCCAAGTATGTTGGCTTTTAGCCTAGTTCTGTGCCACACAGAGGAACTCAGGCCCCTGGCAACTCAGAAACTCATGCAATAGGAAATGGAAAACAAAGAGATTGTCGTTTGAATACAACGCCAAGAAAGCCCTGAAACAGCAGTATATCCACTTCTGCACAAATGGTAGAAGAAATTGAGGGAAGAGGATGTATGGCTTCCAGTGAAAGCATTGGTCAGAGAAAACTTGGTGGGGGGAAGGCAATCAACAGGGCAGTATGTTATGAAAGTTAGAAGGAACTGTGCCAGTGGCAGCTTAGTACTATATGCTAAGGAGAGCTTAAATTCAAATCAAATTAATGCCCTAGGTCCTTCAATGGAGTCTGTATGGGTTCATCTGTGTGGAACACCAAATCTGTATGGATTGAAATCCAGGGCCTCAGCAGGGAGAATGTAGTGCTGGGTCTACGTCACTGATGGCCCAAGCAGGACAGCAGCACTGACTGCAGAGACAGATCAGGTCAAAGAGGCAGCAAGGGCAGAAAACATAACTTTATTGGATTACTTCAATTACCCCCATCCTAACAGGGCAAACGTCACAGGGGAGCATGAAGCAGAGTTGAAATGTTTAGGTGCTCTCTGTGACTGCTGATTGAGTGCATGAGAGGAAGTAGCATCCTTAACTTGATGCCAAGATATGTCCAAGATCAGGTTCAAAAATCTGGTTTTGGAAGTGCTGCTCTCTAACAGTGGGCATGAGGTTCATAGGTCACTATCCCAATGGGGTTCTCTACAGATCCACCACAGCCACGCTCAGCTTCAAAGACAACTGTGTCAAGATGAGGGAGTTTGTTTAAAAGCAACCAAAAGGGACAGCTAAAAGATTAAATCTCACTGGGCAGAGCTGGAAGGACATAGCACTGTTCAAGGGAGAAACAGAGAAGTACTTGAAAGGGAGATCTAGGGCTGCTTCCACAGAGGGAACAACTAAGGACCTTTCACAGGGGGCTTAGAGGAGAAGTGGTGGAGTCAACCAAAGCATGTGTAGGACTGGGAGCGTGGAGGGAGGTCAACTATTCATCATCCCTCCCAATCAAGAACTACTGACGGTCAAATGGATCTAGCAGAAACCAGGTTCCAAACAAAAGGATGTGGCTCTACAGACAACAGAGAGCCACTCTGTCAACTTCCTCGCCAAAGGGTTTTGTAGGTGCAAAAATTTCAACACAGTTCAAGGGGAGACCAGTCTTGGAAGAGAGAGATTTTGTGGGTTACCAAACATACAAATCATAGTAGGCTCAGGAAATCTCCTCAGCTGAAAGTGACTGGAGATGGGAAAACTGTTAAGGAGAATTATCATATAAACTTGCTCTATTCTTAGTCTTCCCTAGGCATCTGTTTATGGTTACTAATTTTTTTCCCCAGATACAACATTTATTGTGCCAGGAAAAACATTACTTAGTTCAAGGAGGCTCAAGGGAGGACCAGCAAGTTGCAGAGAGAGTTTATCCTGCCCTGTTTTCATAGGGGATGGTTATTATTAGAGACAGAATACTGGGCTAGACGAAGGAGAGTTCACAGGGTCTGCACTGCCCCAAACCAGCACGGCAATCTATTTTCCAAGCCCACAGGGAAACCGGTTGCGAAAAAATTTAACCCTGCAAGTACGAGAAAGCAACTGAACTGAGTCACTTGCCTCTGTGGCTGCTAGCTGAGACCTGGCCACACCTGTCAGAGGCACTTTGGGGTGCCTGGGAGCCCTGGTCAGCCCTTCATTCACCAAGGCCAGGTTCCCGAGACCTGAGTGATACAAAAGTGAGAGGAATAGGCAAGGCAATAGGAGTGATGAAATCCACACATTTTTACAGGAAAAAAGTGTCTTTTTGATGAATCCACGGTTGTCGTGGAAGAGAAAAGCAGGAGAAAATTGCCAACCAGCTGTACTTAAGTCACTGGGCAGACTTTCAGAAAGCAGAATTTCTGCAGCTTCAGCAAAGTGTGAAACGCATAGTGTCAATCTCTGAATTCAGGGCAATAACATCAAAGACTTTGGTAGTCCCTAAAGAATATTTGTGCAGCTGGAGTAGGAAATATGAAGACGGCTTCGTGGTGTTTCAAACCAATTCTTATCAGTATTTCTGCTTAAAATGAAAATTATGTATAGATTCCATTAGATTTGCCTTGAATTGACAGATATATCAGCATATATTGTCTTACAGGCCTGCCTGCCTTTGAATAGAAGTGAACTTGATTTACGCAGGTCATCCCAGTCTTGCTCTTTGCCTGTACTATTTTTGATTAACCATATAAATATAGTCAGCACTAATTTGCGTGCAACCTAAGAATCTTAGCATGTTTTTAAAAAGGATGACATCAATAATGTTTTGTAGAAATTAAATTTTTGGTTAGAGATCGAGGGCATCAGTGTCCATGCTACAGTGTTTTATATTCATCTTTAGAATTCTACAGAAGATTATAATTTTCTATTAAGCTTAATAAGAGGGTCCAAAAGTCCATAGAAAAGCTCTTTCTTCTTTTAAATTGAAATCTGTTGTGCTTCTCTGCAAGGGATTATTTTACTCAGTTTTCAAATAGCAGACCACACACTAATTTGCTTTCTCAAAAACACATCTTACATTGCGTGGCCCAATGAAACAAACACTGAAAATTAGTATCTGCTGCTTGTATATTTTACTTAACTGTTGTGTAAGAAAGCAGCCTGCATAAAAGCTTAACCTTTTGAATTATTTCAAAAACTCAATGGACAAGTTGTATCTGATATTTATGTACTTCTAAGAGCTTGCTTCTTTAGTAAGTGAATCATCATTAAAAGTTACAGAAGCATTCAGCAGTGAGATTCGGCATGTTCTCTTGGTAATTATGTCATGAATATAATTATCAAACTCAGTGAATGCACACATTTACATTCCCCTTTATGAGAAGGCAAACATCAGTGTCTGGCCATACTTCATAATGTTATCTGTAGGGCTCTAATTTTTTGTTCAATGCAGCTTTAAGTAAAAAGACCAATTATTACAGATAACACAAGGCAATAATTGAACCTCTCAAGAAAAATACTTCTTAATTACTGTACGCCTGAACTGGAGAGAAGATAAAGAAAACAAAGCTCTAAATCTGTTTTATGGTATTTCATCAGATGAAAGGAGATCCATATAAAGACTATGACCAAAAGCTCCTTTGTAGTCTTTATAATGCCAGCCTTCTTGGAGACACTGGTAAAACTCAGTATAAACTCAGTTACATTCCTGCCAAAATTGTGTGCCAGCAAATATGAGATTCAGTTGGTAATGGCCAAAGTTACACCGATTTTGTTTATCTGTGTTTTTAAAGTGCACTGAGTACACAAAAGAAAAGATGCTATCTTTTCCCTCCATTCCAAAGAAAAAGCACATTTAGTTTTTAATATACTTTCATATAGCACATTAGGACTAATCAAAATCCCATGGAAGTAAATGGAAGTGATTTTACTAACTTCAAAGAGTTTGGGCTAAGTTTGTGGTTTGACATCACTAATGTAAATGTTGAAAAAATTTCCAGCCATGAATAATATGATGCAACGAAATGGATGTAGAGTGAAAAGACAAATTTGTAGCGTCCAGATTCTCTCCCAGTTACTCACACTGATTAGAACCTTATTGTTGAATAGACACATTCATTTCTTCGAGACTACTCAAGCTGTTTACAGTACTCCTCAGCAATAAAGGCAGCAGAATCTCCCAATAAAATTAGCCTGGAGAAAAGAACCGGCATTTTTGGTTTTATCAAATTACGTTTCCATAATCATTTATATGAACAGCATTTTGTTTTCAGGGATGCCAGCAGAAAGAGAGAGTCTGAGGAATAATCATTTGGCTGGGCTGTCCTGTGACGATTTTATGTAGGCAAATTTTGCACTACATGAATGAACATGTGAATAACACCTATTTTGATTCAACAGCAGTTCTTTCAAGGACAGAAAGGTGCATTCATGGCTAAACTACTAGATTTTTTTCCCCAAATTTCATCAAATTTCATTCAACAGAAAAATTGAAATACATGTTTGTTAGTGTGGCAAATGCTGCCCTTCAGAGATATGTATTTCTAGTCAACTGAATTTCAAAACTAAGTATTTTTTTCAAATTCTTAAATTCAACATTTTATTACAAAATCATCTAAGTGCAATACTTACTATTAAAAAAAAAGTAAGGAAACATTTTCTGTCTGAAGCAAGTTGTAAAACTCAATCCACCTCAATCTCACTAAAATAACAATAAAAAAGAAAAATGCAGCCAAGGATTTTTACTGCTACTTATTTCACACAGCTAGCTTGAAAGCACTTTACACTGCAGCCCCAGAGGACTAGATAGGATTTAAGAGACTTAGTGCTGCTTTCAAAATTTGGCTCACAAACACCTCTTTCCCCACTGCCACTGAGGCTTGCTTACAAATGTGTGTTTCAGCGAGGATGTGTACAGAGCCTGGAGGGATTTTTAGGAATCCATAAGCTAGCTCTGGGAGAGCTTGTACATTGGCTTGGGCCAATGCTTTGCTGTGGAGAGGCACCATGGGGTGGGGAGTGCTGCCAAGGCACCCCGCTGCCCTCAGCAGGGTTTGGTAGTTCAAGCACACCGAGTGCAGGCACAGCCACGCTGCTCCCAGCTGGGCACCAGGTTGCCAGCCTGGGGACCTCACCATCATGCTGAATGGGATAGAGTAGACTAGGTGACGGTTTTTCAGTGGTGATGAAGGGCCTGTGCCAGAACACATAGGAATACTTCCTTAGGTCACTAGAGAAAAATTAATATGTAAGTGAGCAAGGAACAGTAAGATAAAGAGCTCTCTGTATCCCATGTTGGTAGGTACAAGTGCCAGTGGACTTTACGAACAACAGGTAATTTGAAGCAGGGTGTCCCAGCCTCTCACCAGGCTATTTACTCTTAGATCTACGCTTTCCAAAAGACCTCTGTGTTCGGTATGTTGTAAGTTTTCCATTCTTATTCCAACCAGTATTCCATCTACTCAGTCTTTTTGAGCAGTTCCCACAAATAAATGCTGATGGCTGCTGAAGAAAAGTCTTTTAAATGTTCATGGAGCTATGCGTTGCTGCAGGGTGTGCTAGAGAAACCCACGTCACTGTGGAAAATGCATGTGTGCTTACTCTCTTTCCTTAGAGGGATGGGCAATCTTGTCTGTGAGCATTTGCATTAGCTTCTTGCAGATGCACCAGTTCTGTCCACAGGGTGCATGCTGTGATATGTTCCACACCAAGTGCATTCTGCTTCTTGCAACCTCAGGGTGGTTGTTCTTCTCAGGTTTTCTCTTAATGTCTTCAGTGCATTCTTGTTACTGCATGTTCCTGTAAGTTTGTGGTTTAGTAATACAGACCATCATAGAATTGTCTTCTTTTATCTCCAGAGCTTTCATTCTTCTCTGGTTCTGCTCTGTGGCCTCCCAATTGCCATTGTTTCTTCAAAGTTGAAATCAGAGTCTCCAAAGAATCTTTTTCCCAAGACTTAGATCTCAAGTTACAAACCGAGATCTGAAATTACAGAGCACATTTCTCTAATAGGTTACAGAAGTTTCAGAAATGCATTTTAGTTTTTTTCATATGCAGCTGATACCATTCAAAACGCTATTATTTAAGGGAGTGTTATATTTTCATGAATTCATTATCATAAGCACAAAATTTTCCTAGCCAAGCAGATCTTTTTCAGGAATAAAACAAAAAAACTTCAGTTTTCTGTTCCTTAACTTTTTTTCATCATCTTCATTTCTTCTCAGTTTTTACTCCTCCTGCTTCTACTCCTGCTTGTATTTACTGATCTTTCTTAACAACACCTAGCTGATACTATGTCATGTTCTTAGGTGGGATTTAAGAGATGTTTAAACTAGAGCCAATAGTCAACATGACTCTTTTTTGTATCAAAAAGGAATTGAACAGAGAAGTAATAAAAACTCTTGTCCCACTTATCAGTGCCAGCATCAATGAACTTTCCCAACAGCTGCTGGTTTGAGGCAAACTCTTCATATCTTGCATAAGGCGTGGGAGGCTGGCAAACTTTTTTTCTGAATTTTCCTGCGTAAGTTACCTAAAGAACTGGTTCTCTCCTAGCCTTAATAGTGCTGAGCAGCCCAGGAGCTAAGGACTTTTGTGATTTACAGACTATATGTACCTCCACCTAAAGGATGCAGTTCAGTAGCCATTTTCAGAGCATGTCTAGTGGAAAAGACCCTGAACCCATATACACTTCTTCTTGGATTATGCTGAGAAACCAAGAAATGAAGAAAAAACCCCAAAAGCTACCCCAACTTTCCTCATATTGACCAAATTAGGATTCCTTTTCTGTGTCACATAACATTTGTCTCTTTTTATAGAACCATGGCAATTATATGGCTTTTCCTTTGTCTCGTCCTGGCTAGACTATGGTGATTTGCAATGAAAGTGATGTTTATGTATCCATTTTCACTCTGAGAACAGACTGCTGCTATGTCTGAGATAAATGTTTAAACTACTTTTGGTTTGCTATATGTGCTATTGTTTCTTTTGTTGCCTGTGTTGTCCTTTATCTGTCACACCAGCTCATACTTTAGTTGTTTATTATTCTTTAGACTTTTTTCCCCTGACAACATATGATTTCATCTCTGATGGCCTATTTTACCATAATGTTTCTCTGTAACATCTAAAAAGCATATTTTCTATAGTCATCTTAAAAATTCTTTCATAATTTAAAAAGCTAAAAGTTTTGTTTTTATTTTAGTTTATATAATTGATATGTCTCCCTTTTTTTAATGATGTAAATAAATCCAATAAAAAGGTGGTAAAAAGGTCATTTGTTGATTCAAGTGTTGAAAATGCCTGTAACCAAAATGTTAAAACACCACGTCATTTGGTTTAAGGCACCTAACTTTTATGATACAGATCTGAAAAGTCAGACCACTTAGTAGGAAAAAAGTACCTAAATATTTGCTGAAACATATAGTATATATATTATATAATATATTCATGTGTATATACTCTGTTTGTATATATGTATGTGTATGTATATGCTGAAACATCCTGCCTGTGCATGTGCATATGCGTATGTGTGTGTGTATATTCTCATGCTGGGTGAGCATATTTTGGCAAATTTTGAAACTGTTTGAAAAACATAGACTGCAGTTCATGTACATAAATCCGCCATCTGAGATGTGTGTTTTATCTGATTTTAGCAAAAAAACAGATTCTGAGCTGCACGTTGTTTTTCTTAGAAGGAATTCATTTTCTAGTAGTTTTCTTGTCTTCAAAACACAGGCTCCTATTCATGCTATACACATTTGAATTTAGTTCAACTCTGGAAAAAATGGTTGAAATACAGGCATTTTCTGCTTAGTTTGAAATAAGATTTTTTACAGCCACAGATTTCTAGGGCATACACTCATGCCCACATACTCCCAAGTTTTTTCTTCTTTTTTTAATAATAGTATAAATGCACACAAAAAATACATAACCATAAATATATAGGAAAGAAATACGTCTTTCTATTACAAGTAGTTGGACTTTCCTCATAAGAAACAGTTTGGAAATACTACTCAGCTGCATTTGAAATGTATTGATTAAATTATGTATGTCAACACATTCTGAGGAATACATGCAAGTTACCAAATGCTTGTTTTGTTACTAGAAAACCTCATTAGCAGAGGAATAAAATAGCTCATAAGTGAATCTCATTATTTGTCTGTCTCATTCTGCCATGCCAATAACATTTAGATTTGCAAATAACATATTCTGATGTGAGGCACGCAGCAGGTGTGTCTGTGATGGGACTACTTCTGTTGGATGTTGATTACTCTCTGTGTAATGTGAAAAGCTTCCTATTCCCACAGCTTTATGCAATATATCAACGGTAATGGATTCATAATCATTATCAAGCTTGATAGAGGCTTGACTACCGTGACAGATGTCTTCTCAATTTTCCTGTTGCATATGTTCTTTTCCCTCTGGAACAATGCTTACATAAAATTCCAGTATTAATGTATCTCTTTTATGTTGTTTTGTATCAGTTGTTGACTGCAGTGATCAATCTTTTAATTCAGATGAATAGGTAATTACAACCAAATGCCAAACACATCAGCAGAAATTCAGCAACTGTCAAGCAAACCATAGTGACCAGAATTATTGGTCTGTGCTAAAGATAGCACAGGGATGTTATTGCACGTTTATGCACCTGAATAGTGTTTCCATTGGCAACAATAATACTTATCTGGTACTTTGTCTTAGCAAAAGGCAATAAGTAAATCTGGTTTTTTTCATGCTTATCATGAGATTAACACAAATGAGTGTGCAGTAGTGCTGACCAACTGCTGTCCCACCTTTACCAGGGTAAATTTCTTTAAATATATAAAACAACACCAGAGCTCAATGGTGCTCTAAGTCTTTCAAGGAAAAAGAAAAGAAAGTAATCTCCATGTTTTCTTTTGACAACAATGTTTTTCTTCCCTGAAACATTTATTTCCATGTGTTTCCTGTGTTGATCATTTGATACTGAATTTCCAGAAGACTGTTGTGATTAAAAAAACAGATGTATTCTACTTAAAGGAGGTTCTTTCAATTCCTGAGCTTGAATTTTTTCCCCTTTCTTCACTGTGGGCTGTATCCTTTATGGTGCAGCTACACAGATCCTAGAGAGCTTCTTCAGGAGTTCAGAGCACCTGGCTTAGCTTACAGCATTGATGCCCCCGGACACCAATGTATCTGTGCTCGTCATTTGCCCACATACACTTTTTCCCCAGATTATTCACCACTTGTTTATCTGTGGTCTAAGACTCTTTTTTACTGTAACAAACAGCTCTCCTCTGCTGAGAACCTCCTGTGACCTGTGTGGATTTTTCTGCTATTCCTGCTCTCTTGGAGCATGCTACAGAAAGCCTCTCCTCCTTGGGACAAAAAGGGGCTTTTTGTTAACATCGGTCTATTTTAGACTAACAGAAAAGTAACGGGAGACAGAGGACAGTGGGTTCAGCTTTCATAATAAAGGCTATTGTGTTTTTTCAATAGGTTATAAATTACTTACAAAGAACTATCTTTTCTATGTGAACTCATGTGTTTCTGCTATTTTCATACAATAATAAAATAACAGGAAAGTAGGATCCCAAAAGGTTATCATCTACTGCATTCCTCTGCTACAAGACAGGATCAGCTATACGTATTCTCACATATAGTGATCTAACCAGTTAAAAACTTCTACTACTGGCATATCCACAGCCTCCTCGGTCATCACTTGCAGTATTTCATAATCTTTCCATGTAAGGTTTTCTAATGTCTAACTGTAACCTTTCCTGCTGCAATTTAAACTCATCCTTTCCTATTTTTTACCAGTCCTGTACATGGATAAATGATTATTCTCTTCCTCTTGGCAAAAATGTTTACATGCTTAGTCTGGTCTTTTCCCCTGTTCCCCGACTAGCTCCAGTCTTCTCTCCTTTAGGCTACAAAGAACCAATTATTTCAATCTTCCCCCAAAGATCATGTTTATTCTATTATCTGAGAAGTAATAAAAGCATTGAATGAAATTAAATCTGGGTTCTAAGGTTTTCTATAGAATACTTTTTTCCTTTTATGCCCTTGAATATTTCCATAAGTAACTGTTCTCCGGTTATGCATACACAGATAGGTTTGCACCTTCCTTACATTAATTTCTTTAAGACTGAGTTCCTGGCTTGCTTGGGAACATGCGTTTAAAACAACTGCCTTCAAATATTTGTTTGACTGATTGTTCCACGATTTTCCCTGGGAACTGAAATCAAACTGATTGGTCTTTAATTTCTTGACTCCTCTTTAATGTTATACAGTGTATTTGTCCTTACCTAATCTTTCAAAATCCCATTATTCACCACTGCTTTTCAAAGACAGTAGCTTTGCGATTGCTTCAGACAGTGCTTCAAATATCCTAAAATGAAGCTGATCTGGCCCAACTAATTTGAAAACCCCTAAATTATATGTATGTGGACTCCTTAATCTGCTTTTTCTGTATTCTTCCCTTCATTTCCCTGTATCTATCTACTTCAGGCACTACTTCACTGAATTTTTAAATGGGAAATTTAGACCATACAGCATAACAGTCTCTGTTCCTTGTTTCTAGATCATATGTAAAAACCAAGATACATGCCAAGAGAATTCCCAAACCAGGCAGGGAGTTGTCTAGTGAATATAAATAGCTCCAGGGCTAGGCAGTCTTGGTAAAGAGGCAGATGTGATTCACAGGCTGGGGATTACTTGGGTTCTAAGCACCTGAACTCCAGTTCAGGCAAGATTTAAGCAGACTTAATCCCTGTACTTGCTTTCTTCAGAAAGTCAATTTTTCATTACACAAAAAAAAAAAGAAATTGAAAACAATTTTACCAGTGATCTGCACATAGGTGTCTCCTTTTTAGAAACTGTAGTCACTCCAGGGACTGACTAGATAAAACTACAGTGAAAAATTATGACAACTCTGCACTTGGAATGAATACAGTATGTTTACTGCTGGTGAGTGTTTTAATAGCGTCAATTCAAATATGCTGATATTTCCAGATAACTTCAAAACTGAAGAGGCTATAAACACTCAGGGAGGCTGGGCTTTGAAGTGAACATGGCCCTGAGGATTTTCAGGTAAGTAGGTGAGGTTTGCTATCAACAAATGCTAAGTCTCACAGGCAATGAGGGGAAATAAACAAGGTACAAAGGGCGAAGATAGAAAAATGACAACGAAGAAGTATCCATTTTGTGAAATCAAATTTGTTTTCCATTTTGCAGCTTTTCCAAGGTTGCTTTTTCAGACCACATGGAGCTGTGACCAGAGAGGGCTCAGCATTTATTGTTTTCCATTGATTCAAGGGAGCTCAGACTGTCAAAGAACTGGGGGCAAAGCGAATTTCCTCCTGGACCTGGGCTCGGCTTCAAAAAGGGAAAAGGACATTCAAACATGGGTTTCAGCTCACAGAGACCCATCTCGTGTTCAGAGAAGCTGTAGCAGAAAAGAAATAGAAGGGGCAGGGGCCAAGGTGCAGCACCCAGGTATGGCAAAGGTCTGCCAGAGGATCATCCAGCCCTGGCAGCTGAACCTTCTGCCTGGTGCTCGTTGAGCAGTCACAGCACACCTGGAGCCACCTGAACCATGCTACAGGTCTGCTGCCACTTTAACCTCCTCACCCTTGTTCTTTAGTTACCTTCAGCAAAGTTGGAGAATGAAACTGGGAAATACCCATGTGGAAACTTCTCTTTTAAGATCTAACCTATGAAAACACTTGATTTACCAAGTATAATAAAAATAGTATGTCTATAAACTCGAGTCAAGATCAAAGCCTCTTTGTGCTTGCTACTATTCAAAGCACAATGGGTCAAATTCAACCTAGAAGCAACCCTAAAAGCTGGCCTGGCATAGTGCTCTTTTACATATTGAGCTGGGATTTGTAAAATGCAATCATGACAACACTATCAGGTAAGGAAGCAGTAAACCGAGTGCCTCTCAGGTTGGACCTACTGAACATGCGTGACAGACCTGATGGGCAGTCGCCTTCCAGACCAGACTCCTGGGCTACCAGAGATGGATCTGTCGCTTGAGGAAGTGGCAAATTATTTTCAAAGTTAATTCAAGTTGTTTAAACAACTACACAGAGGCTGCAAGGAGACTTTCCTTCCTGGTAACAAGAATCCATCACAAGAGGGACTGTGCATCTGCACAACCTTCCTCCCCCTGCTCCCCCAGATAGGCAAAGGGGCTGTTTACAGGAGGAGTGTTGGTGACATTCCCTCCAGCAGTGACAAACCGACCGCTCAGCCACAAACGATGGTGCTTTCCACTCCTGGGAATGGCTGAATTCCAGAAAGGAGGTCTGCGTTCATACCACCCATCTGGGTCTGTGCATATGTATATACATGCAGGGCTACAGGTTGTGACACAGTTTTAATTTAGTTAATGAAATTACAAGCCATACAGTTAATTGAAGAAATGTACTAAAAAAAAATAAATCAAATGAATTTCAATGAATTATTCCTCTCATCCATAAAAAGATCATGTTCTTCATTAATACAATCAGACTTTGGTTCCTGCTCAACTGTAAGAGGGTGTGTGCTATTCATTTTAGATTTTATTTTATCTCTTCATGTTTCATAATCAGTAATTCATACTTCATTAAGGAACCACTGGCATATTCAAAAGGAGGCTGGTGAGATAGACCAGACTTTAATGTTTGAATTGAGAAACTAGTTTGTTTCGTGATTTAATCTAAAATAAGACTGAAAACAATGTATCAAGCATAACCGTCAAGCCATCACAGACCTTGCAGTTTTGCCTGCTCTCAGGGACAAAAGATGATCAGTGGACTTTTCTACAATGCGTCTAAATTAAACTGTAATTAAACTACTAGTTTTAGAAAGAGGGAAAATCTAGAATGATCTAATGATTAAAAGACTGTCATACATGTTGGAAATATATAAGTGCAGCCTTCCCTGAAGTCACATCACTATTGAGAATGTAACTCTGGGCACCGAGTTGTCCCGTTGCTTCTTTTTTTCTGATTAGCAACCTCAACAGCTCTCTATACTTAGGGCCCCAATGCCAAATCACATTTTAAAAAGTAGAGAAAGAAATAAGATGCTATGCCATAATTCCATTAAGCAGCTTTAACAAGCCCACGAGATATGTTTTTGTACCTTTCTAAGATTAAAGATTTCAGATTTAAAATGGTAGATTTATTATCACAAGACATTTAGGATTTATTTAAAGAAAAAGAAAAAGAAAAAGAGAAAGAAAAAGAAAAAGAAAAAGAAAAAGAAAAAGAAAAAGAAAAAGAAAAAGAAAAAGAGAAAAAGAAAAAGAGAAAGAAAGAGAAAGAGAAAGAGAAAGAGAAAGAAAGAAAAAGAAAAAGAAAAAGAAAAAGAAAAAGAAAAAGAAAAAGAAAAAGAAAAAGAAAAAGAAAAAGAAAAAGAAAAAGAGAAAGAGAAAGAAAAAGAAAAAGAAAAAGAGAAAGAAAAAGAAAAAGAAAAAGAAAAAGAAAAAGAAAAAGAAAAAGAAAAAGAAAAAGAAAAAGAAAAAGAAAAAGAAAAAGAAAAAGAAAAAGAAAAAGAAAAAGAAAAAGAAAGGCTTTTGGTGTTATAAGGCTCAGTTCTACAGTGCTTGAAAATTAGGTGCTGGCTTTAGGTTGAAATTCATGATGCTGCATCTAGTGCCTAGGGGTGTAGTTCCCTCTTGCAATATCCCTGCTGGCAAAGCTGGTTTGAGAGGTTCCCGTCCTGAGGGGTGTGTTCCCACCACCACCCTCCTGAGTTTTCCTTCCTCTCAGTTGTGTTGATTAAGCTGTTTGTGAAGCCATGCCACAAAATGGTATGAGCGATCAAGGGGTAGCACAGCCCTACAGAGAGCTGCACGTGCCCAGCTGCGGGGACGGGCGTGCAGGATTAAGGGAAGGTGGGACCTTCTTTAACCAGGATTGACCCTAGAAACAGTGGGAGGGGTCACTACACAACAAGTGACAAACACATGTCGGGAGGGAGAAATTAATGTATGATTTCAGGGTAAGGAAAATTTTTTTTTTTTCCTCAGAGCCTTATTTTGGAGAGGTCAGTTCCGTGATGTGGTTCACAGCACAGCAACAGTGGTAAGGGCTTGGGTGAGCAAACAGTACACCCTGATGTGTAGGGAGGAATCCCGTAAGCAAATATTGCCACCAGTTGTTTCATATGGGGACACCGCAAGGTAGGCTCCCCGTGGGAAGTGGGTGGTGAAGCAGACTGCCTGAGGCACACCACCAGGAGCCAGCAGCATCACCCTGCAGCCCACCTTCAGGGAGCCCACATGGCAGGGAGCCCACAGCTCATCCTCCACCAGGGTCTTCTGCTCTCTGCAAGTCACTAAGGGCAACAGTATAGTGGATCGCTCTCCTGAACTCAGTTGTCCAAATCCTGCCTGTGTCAAATTTTAGTGCGGGGGGGAAGGTTGGATCTAGCTATTACCAATCTTTTGAGATATTGCCTCGCTGACACGAGCTGTAAAAGTGGTTTTCTAATACAACAGGTGGGTGTTCGTATTATTGTGGTGCTTAATCACAGTTTACATGACAGTTTATTGCACTTGGAACTATTATCTCAGATCCATAATTTAGAAGTGCCATATGTTTAGAATTATTAATTAGCATTTCATTAAGGCAAGTGATAAGGTGTGAGGGGTTTTTTTCTTATTTATTTGTCATTTAAAATTAATTTGGTAAAAAAGTGAAGCACTACTCAAAGAAAACCCCTACAAACATCCGTTACAAACTACCCTTAAAGTTTAGACCTTTATTCCTCAAACACCTCACCATGGCAAAAATAAAGGGAATCAAGCTCTTTCCCCTCATCTATCCATGCAGACACCCCCTAGAATAAAACAAATCTACCAAAAATTCAAACATAAGAGCTTATAAATGTGTAAGTCAAAATTTCCAACAAATACAACCTACGTGAACCTAAAAGCCAATAAAAAATACAATAAAATCTAAGAACATTTTAATTTACATTTAGGAACCAGGATGTTGACATCTGGCAAATAAAATTAAAAACCCTCAGCCTGTTACACTAAAGCTTTATCAAATACCCTGGAGAATGGAGAATATCCTTCTAATCGCTATTTAAAGAAAGTGATGAATCAGACAATTTAATTGATTTTTAGACTTGTAGCACCTCTGCGTTTCCCTGGGAGTACCCAGAAACTTGGCACTTTTCTTTACCAATCAGGTAGCTTAGCAAGATACTGACATAAGTGTCACCCTAATTTTTGGAACACCTTTTTGCATATATGACTCTATTTTCTTTTTGAGGCACAGGATATAATCTTCTCATCAATGAAAATTGGACAATCCTTCACCAGGGAGGTTGACGGGAGATTTCTCTTTTGCCGAGGACCTCTGTGGAAACAGCATCACACCATCTTTCACCACAGTTTTACTGAAAACTTTCAATACAGAGGCGATATATTCTGACCTATAGAATGAGCAAGGTACATGGTGGCACAGTGGCTGCTTCTCCAGGATCAGTCTCACAGGAGAGAGTGTCACAAGCAGCTGGAAATATCAGCCTTGTACTAATTTTCAGAATTTGCTAATGATCTTGGAAAGGTCTGAAGCCAGATGATTCTTATGTCCCACAACTCAGCAAGACAGTTCTGCTCAGCAAAATACTTATGTACACATTTACCTTTATATATATTTTATATATATATATAAAACACAGGTTCTTTGCCTTTCCAAGTCATGGGTTTTTTCCTGGATTCACTGAATCAAGACCTAATAGAGGATGGAGGAGGAGATAAACCAGAAAGACCTGAATGTCAATTTTTCCAGGGTCAAATCTTGCAGCCAAAATTATTTAAATAATTTTGGCACCAATGCGTGTGGATTATGTTCATATACACCAAATTTCAGCATGACTGCTCATAGATTGGAGCCTTGGGCTTCTTTCAAAGAGCCTCTGACTTGCATTGCAGTTTAATATTTTCTTGCATTAATACATTCAACAACATCTTTAAGCTATTTAAATCCAGATTAGTTTTCTCTTGATCCTTAATTATATCCTCTCAAAACAAATTTCCATCTGTTCTTTTTTAAAGTTTCCAATGTCGTATCTTGGGAAAGAAACATAACAAAATGCAGGCTATTTCCTTGATAATTAAATAAAATAAAATACAACCCCACTTTATAAAATGTATCCTTTTCCCAGGTTCAGAGGAGCTGCATTTCCTCCATTCTTGAGAGCTCTACAAATGGAAAGCCAAGGCATTTGTGATATTTATGAGACTCCAGTTTTGACAACAGATGAACAGGGCTTTTTCTCACACTCCTGGCTTTAGACACATAAGCTCTTTTTTTGGCTGGACCTAAACCCAAAATGAAACAGTGTCTAAATACAGTCAGCAGAATCTGCTAAGATTGATCTTAGTTATTACCATACATGCTTCTAGCTTCCCTTTTGAATGTATCTCCACAAAATAGTTCTAACTTGTAAGAAAAATAAGAATCTGGAAGCTAATAATTCTTTTCACACTACGGACACTGAACTACTTATTTTCTTTTATGACTGCTATAAGCCCCCAACAAAGTGATAAAGTGGTTCTGACAGACTACATATGTAAGTTAAGTTAAAGAAATGAGGTTTAGGTCTTTCAGTGACAATGGTGAGAAAATATTGCCTTCCATGAAAAATAACTTGAAAGATACATTCACAAATCTTGTTCTTCAGTATTTTCTATTTAATTTTTAAAAATGAAATTAAAATCATAGAATCATAGAATCACAAAATTGTTTGGGTTGGAAGGAACATTTAAAGGTTATCTAGTCCAATCCCCCTGCAAGGAGCAGGGATATCTTCAACTAGACCAGGTTGCTCAGAGCCCTGTCCAACCTGACCTTGAATGTTTCCAGGCATGGGGCATCTACAGCCTCTCTGGGCAACCTGTTCCAGTGTTTCACAACCCTCATCATAAAAAATTTCTTCCTTATATCTAGTCTGAATCTACCCTCTTTTAGTTTACAACCATTACCCCTTGTCCTGTTGCTATAGGCCCTACTAAAAAGTCTGTCCCCATCTTTCCTGTAAGCTCCCTTTAGGTATTGAAAGGCTGCAATAAGGTCTCCCCGCAGCCTTCTCTCTCCAGGCTGAACAACCCCAACTGTCTCAGCTTTTCCTTATAGGAGAGGTGTTCCATCCCTCTGAGCATTTTTGTGGCCCATCTCTGGACCCGCTCCAACAGGTCCATGTCTTTCCTGTACTGAGGACTCCAGAGCTGGATGCAGTGCTCCAGGTGGGGTCTCACCAGCATGGAGCAGAGGGGCAGAATCACCTCCCTCGACCTGCTGGCCACTTCTTTTATAATAAAGTAATTTCCTACATGACATTGGTTCTAAGAAAAACTGTAGGAGCTGAAGAGGCAGTAACTAATACAGAAATGCTTAAGGGCAAATCTACATGCAGAAATGCCTGGGGGCAAACCTACATGCTGCAACATAATTCAGTTCAGTCTCACATTAGATGAAATGAGCTTTGATTGAACATAATACTGACTTAATGTATTGGCTTTTAGTATTGGAGTGACCATTGGTGGGAAAATATTCAGGATCTCTGCGCTCTGTTGTCTGCTACAGACTGGCACAGTATGGGTTAACAAAGGGCATAGCACTGTGGTACTGAGCAGCATCAGCCTCCTCACTCATTTCAGTGAGGTCTTAATTCAGCTGCCCACTGATAAAGATCAAGGATTAACATTTCCAGCTGTTGTAACCTAGAAGGCGTGGCATCGCTCTGCACAGTTTGCAGTGGGTGAAGTCTCATTTTGCTGCCAAGTAGGGAATGTTTTGGAGAGGTGCCCATCTATTGTTCCCCTTCCAGGAGACAAGCACAGAAAGTCTAGAGCCCAGGGACAGATTCAGGGTCTGCAGTCTACTGTGACTGATGTCTTATTTATTATGTCTATAATAATTCATATTTCCATGGTAATAGGCAAACTCAGAAAAAATAGTAGTCCTCATATTACCCAAACTTTTAACACAAAATTTGGAAGGCGACATAATTGCAGAAAAAGAACTATCAAATCTTACTGAAACTGAAAATAATGATAATTAGTATTTTTCCAGCTTTCTATCTACCATGCTTGTCAGGCACATTGTTCTATCTGAAGTACAGATTACAGCATTTAAATAATAGCTTGTCCAATTCCAAAAATACGTGTAGACTGTGTTAAATATTTGGCAGAAACCCAGGCAAATCTCATGTGGATATACTATGTCCAATCATGAAATTGCATTTCCTGCCGATCCATGATGCAAGTCATTTATTTACTGGTGAATTGATTTTTTTTAGTTCCATTCTGAGATATAGGAAATAACTGTAAACAAACCCTCCATACCTCTGTTTGCTGGTTATCAAAGCTAGATCTGAAAGCACAGCAGATGCAATTCCACTGAAGTTCGCTCTGTTTACAAGGCTCTAAGTCAAAGGGTACGGTGTCTGGCTCACAATTTAGAGAGGTACAGGTCAGTACATTTACAGCTCAAGTAAAATAGAAAGTATTTTGTAATGGTCTTTGAAAACCTATAGAATTTGATGCATAATTAAAAGCAGAAAATACACATGGATGGAACTTCAGCTGATGTAAATAAACATTTCTCAGAGGAGCTATACTGCATGCCCTAAGTTTTCTGGCTTTTGTTTTATTTTGAAATTGAGCTGTCAAGAGAATCCTGCCTCAAACATCCTCAAATGTTTGAAAAACTATCTCACTGTGTGATGGTCACCTTCATGAAATTCTCCTATGCTTCGAAGTTTACAAAAACATGATGGTGAGTATGGCATGGATTATGGCTATACTGCCATACAGTACCAGTATGCCGGTATTGTGTAATAAAGCAGCATGTATGGATACTCAATGTAAATAATCTGGTAAAAGCAAGGAATAGTGAGGTGATAAAGGTTGCTGACGGCAAAGTTATTCAGAATAATCAAATCCATAGTGAGCTGTGAAGAGCTGCAGAAAGCTTTCACATTACTGGAGAGACAGGGTGATAAAATTGCAAATTATATTCAATGTTGATAAAAGCCAAGTGCTGAGGAAAAAATAACCCTAACTCTACATTTTTTAGTGGTACTCTACCTCTACTTCACTGATACCAGCTGTCATTTTTTCAGAGATGATCTAATTGATACATATTTAACTAAACTGAGCAATTGGTCTGTGCTTGTCTTTAGCTTTGAAAGCTACTGTTTTTTCTTTCAGATCTGAATATCTTATGTCCCCAAGAGCTTGGTTTTTATTTTTCAAATGATACCAGCTATCTAATGAAAGATATTAGTTCTGCTTACAGATCTCATCCCCCTTAACTGCAAATACATAATGGGCTTTTCTCATTGTATCCCTTGAAGACATCCTTCTTTTGTCTAGACCCAATCAAGAGCCACTAATGAACTTCATACATTAATGGTATGTAAAAGTTTGCATAAAATATGTCTGTAAATCTGCATGTTTATATAAAATATCAAGTCTGATGTACTGGAAAGATTCACACACAGATTTATGAAGTGTGTTCCCAGCTGAAAACAACATTTTTCCCTCCATGAGTTAAGAATTTAAATGTTCTGCTGAGGAGATATTCTGGAGAAGGAGGGCAGTTAATAGAGCAGCAAAAGACAGAACAAACTGTCTCTTGAATAAGCCATAGCTAATGGGTGTTTCTGCAGGACACAAATTCACAATACATTGTTCCAGAACATCCCAAGAATAAGAATATGCAGTGCCATGTCAGCTGCACAAGCCACTTGAAGGGCTGGTAATAGAGGGGGTGTCTATGGAAAAAGTCTTGCATGTGCCAAAAAAGCTCTCCAGCCTCTAGCAATGTAGCGAGGAATATAATTGAACCCAAATAGTCCAGGAGAAGCTTATGACAACTCTAAATTTTATTTTACCACATTCAGGAAAGTGATGTTAACATCATTGTGAATAGTTCTCTGAAAGTGCCAGCTCAGTGCTCAGCAGCAGTTAGAAAGGCAAATAAAATATTATGAACTATTGGGAAAGGAGCAGAGGATGGAACAGAGAGCATTGTTAGGCCACTGTATAAATATCTCATGTGCCCATAGCTTAAAAACTATGCACATTTCTGCTCATCTCATCTCTGATGGCACTATTTAAGTACAGGGAAGGTTGTCTGGGATGATGAGGGATGTGGAACAGCTACCATTTGAGGAGCAATAAGAACTCACTGCAGAAATATCTGAGGGAGATAAGGGTGCGCTGTAGACAAATCCATGGAGGACAGATTAAACATGGAAGTCTGGATGCAGCCTCCAATGTGAGAAATCCTTAAACTGCTAATTGCTGGAAGCAGGAGGGATCTTACTGCACTCACCTTGGTTCACTCCTTTCCTAAGCAGACACTGCAGGTGAATGCTGGAAATGGGCTCCAAGGCCAGGATTGCACCCTGACATGGTGCAGTTGAGCTTTTCCTGTGCTAGCATGGACCCACGCCAGCACATTCGGACACAGAGGAGAGGCACAGGTTTGCTCTCATTTACTGGGAGAAAGTTTGAGCTCTAGAGTGCTGGAGAGGATTTCTGGATCTATTTCCACGGTGCTCTAAAAAAGAGAGGTCTAAGCCAGAGAGCGCTTAGTCAAAGATCATGTGCCTTTAGTGCATCACTCTGGTTGGTCAAGTCTTCTTTGTGGGTGGGTTTAGGACAAATTTTGTTCCTCCTGGCTTTTCCAACTAGAAAAGACTCTCTCATGTCCCTTGGACAAAGTTTTGGTGCCTTGGTGGGAGATCTTACCCCATTACTGAAGGTTAATTACAGTAGCAGGACTCCAGGAATGAAAATGAGGAGATGAGCCCTAGAAACAGACCTAGCCCAGCTGCAACAACCAATGCCACAGGAGTGGCCCAAGAATGAAGAGGCACAAGAAAACTTTGATGGTTCCTAGGAAACCAGCAAGCCTTGTTAGCTAACCAGAAGAAATACCACTTAGCAGATGTCTATTTCAAGTGTTGAATGTTCCTGAGAGGAAGCTATGTTTCTTCTTCATGTTAGCTCCAACAAAGCGCTAGTCTTCACTACAGTCATTATTAATGTATGCTCTTTGTGCTTCCCAAAAGAGTGTGGTGGTGGTGGTGAGAATGATTTATATATGCATTTCCTCCCGCTTTGTGGACTAAAATAATCCTATTATGCATCATTAACAGGCAGCTTCTGGTATACAGGAATAATAAATTAGCACCTGACCAAAAAAAAGAAAGTTAAGTACACATTGTCTCAGAAATATTGACACTGAATTTTACTGTTGGGTAATACAGATGAGCCACATGAAAGAGTAATAATATACACAAAGGTCTGGGCTCTGTGATTTACACTGTCCCGCTGGAGGTGTTTGAAATGAAAAACTAAAGAAAAAAAAAAAGAAAAACGCAGAGGTAATTAAAGCTTCCAAATGTTGGAGGTTTACTGGTTGAACACCATAAAGAGTTCATTCATAAAACTCCTGGCACTCACAAAACAGTCAAACTATAGTATGTGAAATTATTTTACACTTTACATATTTCTTTTTACATTTTTCCCAGGATGTTTGTGTTTTTCTCTTTGCTCTCTGAGGGGGAAGGGAAGGTGGGCCACTCAAGTTATTCGATATAGGTATGCTAGAAGCATGGATGCAGGACTAACTTGCTCCCTACTCACATCGGTGCTGCAGTCTGACCTATATAAGGTGGAGACTGTGAAACCAAGCAGAGACTTAGTTTTGCTTTGTCTGCACATAGTGGTGTGCTCACCAGAACATTGAGACTTTAATGTATTTTACTTTTTTAAGCTTGCTGTTCTTTCTTTTTCCTCTTCCAAGATAGAATTACAATGAACTAATGCCCTGACTTTTTAAATTAGAAAACAGAATAGTTTAAACTGTACAAAATGCTTAGTCTATGCTAACATATTTAGAGAGGTCACATTTGCCTGTGCTTAGTCTCTCACACTCACACGCACATATCCACACACATCTTGCAAGGACTCAGGAGGAAAATAAAATATTTTTAATTGTATTATCAGAGAGCAGGAACAATCTCATGTCTTTCAGACCAAGGTAAGCTCCATGGGCTGACTGAGATTGAATGAGCTGCCCTTTGTTATGTCTACACAGATGTGCCTTCAAGCAAGCTCGAAGTCTGCCTTGGCATGCAACCAGCCACTTCAGGGTTGCGTCCAAACCTTTGCTCTTTTCCCATTAGTGCCGGCCAACTGGTGGGCAATTCCTGCTGTTGGCAGGGGCAGCTCTGTGGGAGGGAGGCGTGAGTCACCAGCCCAGCCTGGCACATGTCCTGCTGGTCCACGACCAACAGCGCAGCTCCAGAGGGTGAACAAGTGGCTTCTGCGCCAGCCTGCCCTGACCCACCCATTGGGGCTCAAGGGGAGGTAGAAGGGCTCCAGCCCTGGACTTGGACCTGGGCACTGCCCACGTGGCCAGTGTGTTTCACATGGGCTGCTCTGGCCCAGTCCCCTGGGAGTGTAACAGCTCAGGAGCACACGTTTTAGAGACTTTCCATTTTGACACAGACCATGCTAAGAGCTTTTGCAGACCTCCATGTGAACTAAGCCGTCCTGTCTTCTGCCTATGCTTCTTCCAAAATCAAATTTCCTTCTGATTTTGAAATAACTTGAGATTACATCCTGATCTGAACTTTCTGCAGTGAAACAACAGCAGAAAACTTTTGATGGGAACCACAGGGCCACCGCTTTCAGGACTGAACCTATGGTGCCTGGTCAGAGGCATACCACTAAAGATTCATTTGCATAAAGTAAAATTCTTGTTCAAATTTAGAAAATTTAGGTAAATTGTTATTCTCAATCTACTGACTTCAAGCAATTAAGCTTTAGAACTTAAATTAACTCTTTCTGATTAAATGTGACCCATTATTACAGCTGTGCCAAGTATTAGTTGCAAAATAAGTATAGTGGGATATCCTGAAAGCTAATGGACTAACAAGAATCTTGTTGCTAGTTAGAAGACAATTTTTATTGTTTTCCCCTGCACATTTAATAACTGAGTATATCCCCTTTAAATCAATTTCTTTGGTCAAATTACCCCAGGTAGTAAATTTGCCTGGTTTTCACTTCTGAGAAGGACTTCTTAAAAATTCTTATTTGACAGATTTTTATCTATTATTGTTTTAATAAAAGAACAGGTAGTTCTTTCATTTCATCTCTTTTTCTGTTGTTATGGCAAAATTATTCTATATGACTACAGGTCAGGTGTATACAGGTGTATTCTCATTGTAAGACTCATAATACTACAAGTTTTTTTCTAGAAAAGTATAAATTTTAATTCTGAGCAGCATGGCAGTCTTTTTTTTCATCAACACCTTCTTAGTTGTAGCCAGAAGAATGCAATAATCTCCTTCTCCAGATTAAAAAAAAATTGCTGACTTCTACACTTTTTTTGTGTATTGCAACTTCCCCTCCCCTCCCCAAATGTGCTACAGGACAATTGTGAGTCTTGAAAACTTTGATTCAAATGTCTATAAAGGGACAATGTTTAGAAAGAAAAACTTTCTAAAACAAATTGCTTTGAGGGGGCTAAATCAGATACCCATGGAGGTTCATGAGAACAACTATTGTGGAGTTCAATAGGCTCTGAGTCATGGGGCACAAGGCCACTGGTATGTTAATGAATAAATGGGGAGGTGATGAAATGCGTTGAATATATCTTTCTCGAGTAGGCTGAGGTTTGCTTTCAGATGTACCAGCCAGCTGGAATACCGGGGAATAGCCCTCAGGTTCTGCTCACACCCAGTGTTTCAGGAGACACCACCCTCAGTTGTTATTAAATATAGAGTCCCATGGAAGAAGCTTTTACATGCAAGAAGCTGATTAAGAGCCAGATTGTGACATTTAGCTACAGGCCTAAAATGGTGATGGTGCCCTTTTCAGGATAGCTCCAGACAGACTGTGCCTGAGGTGGTGCAGTCCCTTCCCCACGGTTTCAAGCCCTGTAGTGTGGATGAACTGGTAAACTTCCTGGCATCTGGATATGCTTTTTCCTACCCAGAGTTCCAAATAAAGCATAATTTAATACATTTTTTGCTTTTTCTTGGCTTTTACTTGGACATTAACACCCAAAATAAGGATTTGAGGAATACGCACATTATTAATTCATTTTGCCTGACACAGAGGACTTTCCCCAGGTGTGTGCTGTAATGCTTCTACTCCTGTGTTGAATGGGACAGCAGACAGGAGGAAGGAGTTTGTCTTTTCCATTATCAGCTTCCTCCATCTTGAGCTGAAACCACAGGAGCTGATGGGAGAAATCCTTAGAGCTGTCATTAAAAGAATTATGAGAGTTATTAAATCTGATGATTGTCCACTCAAATGAACCACTCCTGGAGACTGTACCTGCAATTAACTGAACCTTGGAGAGAAAGGGGAGATAAGCAATAGGGTATATGGGGGGAGACTATCATCTTTTGATTAGACTAATTAGGAGTCTCCTAAAAAGGAGACAAGCAGTCAGACTGCTCTTTTTAGAGAGTAAGTGGAAAGATATGGAAAAAATTACCAGATTGGATCAAGAGATGAAAAAAATAGTCTTCCAGAAAATAACATATGTGCTAGAGAGAGAATGTTTGTTTCTTTACAGTCTTAATCACAAGGAATAAAAGACTGTTGGGAAACCAGAGGTAGAGAAAAGACTAAGGCTTTAACATATTTCTTCAAAGTTATGTACCGGATCCTTGATAAAGTCTGTAGTCTGTTTCAACTCTAACGTTGGATCCCTGGACCCAGAATTTCCATCACAAGAGAGCTGTGCGAAAAAGTGCTCCGAAGTTGAGATTTTAGTGAGGAGGGTCAGATCTGTTTCTGGGAGCCAAAGGCAGGTAACAGTTTATTAAAAGGCCTAAAAGAACCCTGGAAAAAAAACAAAGGAAACTAAAGAACCTCAAAACTAAAGAAAAGCCAGAGAAAGGGACAGAGCTGCAGCCTACTCAAGTCAAAAAGTGTTTGAAGGTGCACAGACCCTATGTGGTGGGGACCTCAACTCAGTATTGTCTAGCTGAGGATTTCTAGCTTTTGGTTCTAAATGAAGTCTTTGCAATTCTGTTCTTGTTTTTGACTTGCTGTTCATGTAGATATACGGATATTTCTTGATCTCTATAATTAGCATAGCAAAGCACATGAATGTTCCCATTTAGAGCAATGAGTCTATTTGCATGCTTAAATGCTTTATTTGACAGGGTTTATGAACCCAATCCAGCAGCACTCGGTGAGGACAATGAAACTCTTTCCCCTGACATGAACGGATAGTGGTTTGGGTCTGGTAAAGGTAACTATTTATGCTTGCCAGGCTGTTATGGGAAATAAGCACCGTCCTTTTATAAGAAGGAAGTACAATTATACCATACCAAGAAACCATGTCCCTCAGGCTTTCAACATTCTTCCCAATGAATGAAGCCTTATAATTACCACCCCCACCTGTGAGAGCTTGCTAATGTAGCATGGGTAAGACTCAGAGTTTAATATCTCTCTTTCAAAAAAGCAATAACAACAACAAACAAACCCCTGTGAGCAGCCTGTGGCTTAGAAATGATGCTGTGTTCCTGACACTATTACCTTACATGCAAATATTTTTCTCTCCTTTGCTTTATGTTTTTTTTTTTTCTTGCTTTGCTCAGCTGGTAACATGAATATGTAGATGATCTAACACAAATGGCTCAGCTATCCCTGTAGGCATGTCTCACCACAGCTTCTTAGGTAAAAGGATCAGAAGGGGATTAAAAACCAAAGGATTTACTGCTTAAGAGGCACATTGGTTCACCTGGGAAGACTGAGTAGAGGACTGAGAAACTTTTTTAGTGCTCAGCCATGCCACCCTTCTGTCCAGTTGCTTTGGGCACACAATATTTTCTTTCTCTGTCTGAAACAGATGCTGTAGCAATTATGAACTCCTTTCAGAAGAGCTGCTATTGTGAATAAAGTATCATTTGCACAAACATGTAAGATATAGAATAAGGTTAATTATTATATCCTTATTAGAAGCATATAGATGTTATGATTCTGGTCTTCCCCTCTCTTCATGGGTTCAAGAGTATTGGGCTAATGGTACTTTGGTGACATACGTGCTTTAATTTTCTGCTTTACCCACACCTCAGCATCAGGAGTAAATTTCCCAGGTAGGGAGGCACATTTGGGAAGTTTGGCCAAACTCAACTCATTGGTGAACTTGCTTGTTTTTACAAGCTAGGATTAGCTATCATTTTATGAACCAATCCAGAAAAAGCCATGAGAAAAATATGTGAGAGGTCCTTTTGACTTAAACTATAGTTGCCTTGAAATCTCCTGTTGTTTTTCTCACTTACTGACAGACACCTACTACGCATGTGCCTTCTAGTGTCACCAAATTAGACTGTCAAGCATATTTCAGTAAAGTTGGCCAGGAAGAGAGCTTTGTTGGTTTCCAAGTGAAAAGAACACAGCACCTGATGTCTCTTGGCTGTAGTAGCATCTCCACTTTCAGCATAAATCTTCCCCAAGGTACGAGGGAAAACTGTATTTTCTTTTCCTATATTATCTTTGTCGGTGACATTTCAGTTTCCTGCAGCAGTAGGGTGAGCATGGTGTGAGCGTGCAGGATACAAGGCTGGGTGTAGTCACTGGGTTACCAGAAGGACCAGCAGGAGTGAGGCGGGGATCAGCAGATGTTCTGATGTCCACAACAATAACTAGACCTGCAAGGGCAGTTACTCCTGTGCTACCCATCATAACCCTTCACTCAGGAGCTGCAAAGGGGTGAGGAGGCAGGAGGTATGGCTGCAGCAGCCAGTGCTGCCAGCACAGCCAACCCCAAAGCCTTCAAGTGCAGGGAAAGGAGATGGTGGCTGCTCTCAATGACTGTGACCTTTCTTTGCCTGTTCTGTCCCTGGCTTGACCCTCATTCATCCAAGAAAGTGGATTAACACAACTGTGCAACATTTGCCATTTAGTTCCTGCAGGACTAGTTCAGTAAACCACATGAATTTATCAGAAGAGAGAATCAACAAATGTTCTTATATGTCTTTATGTAGCAACTACAAAAATTGCTATCGGCACCTCTAGGTTGTGATGAGAAGAGAAAAACACCAAGAGGAATCTAACAATCCTAAATTTTAAAAATAATTTGAATTGTATAGAGGATGAGGTCTAGATTCAAATAATCACCAAAGTAAAATGCAGAATACCTGCTGATTGGGGAGGACTGTCTTTTCTCTGGGGCAGGAATTTTGTGCAAAATTAAGTGTGCAGCAATGATTGTCATAGGCACAATTTAGTATTGCATTAAATATTAAACATTAAATTAGTAGAAACCCTAGCTGTCACTTTTTGACCTAACAGTGCTTGACCTTGTAACCTTAAAATTTTTAGAATTTCTTTCTGTTTCTCAACTACTGACCTGGAAAGGCCATTTGTTCTGGAAAAAGGAATTGCAAAAACATTACAAATTGTCAAGTCCTTTTTCAGAAAAATGTTTTTCATACTGTGGGACTTAAGTTAAATGCCCATTGCTTTCCATTGATCTGCACACACTGCAGTTTAAAATTTAAAAAAAGTCAGAAAATAGATTGTAGGGATAATTCATCTTCCTCCTAGATAAGTGTCCTGTCATAGATTTATTTTCCTCTGTTGGGTAGGTTTTCTCCTCTTTGCAAGGTTACTAACACCAACTCAATTTTCCACTTCAGTATTAGTCTTTTAAAATATTGTCTGAACCATAGTTTCAACAGCTAATCATATAGTGTCTTGTGAAATACCTTCATAGGTAGTGGGAGTTTATAAAAAAACTGTGAAAACTATGCAAAATAAGAGGCTTCCATACCAGAGTTTCTTTTCTTCCCATTGCTGGCAAACATATCTGGGAAACATAGATCTCGTGAGCAAGGATTTAAGAGGCTTTGCTTTAGGACAGAAGGTCGAATTTGTTTTTTCTCCTGTTCTCACAAAATTTCCTAGCAAGCTGGTGGCTTAAAAATATTTTTAACAATTACACTATTAATTTCTAAATTTTATATTATTTATTACTTCAATTACAATATTTAAATATTTAAAAGAATTTTATTATTCTTCTAAGGCATTGTTTCCACAGTAGATATGCCTGTGCCTCATGTAGCTCATGCTACGGTAGTGACACTTCATGACACTTACTTTTCACTTACTGCATAAGACTTAGCACGGAGTAAACGGGGAAGACTTCACAGAGTCTCTCCTTTGTATGGAAGCCCATGCTCAGCTCAGGCAATCCCAGTGAAGTGTGCCTGCTCCACCACAGTCCCGAGGGAAAGTTGAACACCTAAAGATCCTGTCCATTTGCTGGATGCCACATTCTTTTCTCAGCCTTTATGCCTGAACCAGTGGCAAGCCTCCGGGGGTTTCCCCTTGTCAAACACGTGAGGTGACAAGCTGAGAGGTGAGGGACCTATTTCTTAGCCTGTGTTAGGAAGTGCAGTAGAAATACCACAGTTCAGTATCTATCTCACCCATTTACTTGCAAGTTCTGATACTAGTTTTGTCTAAACTGTGTTTCTTTATTTGATCTTTCTTTCCTTACAAGAAAGCCTGTTATACAGAAACCATAGCTTTTTGCCAGTAAAAACTTCATAAAACCCCTTCCAAGTGTAGAAAATAAGGTTCTGGCAGCAACGGGAGGGGTGAAGGTGGAGACAGAAAAAATATAGGATTAAGACGTTTTTTACTGTAATTTATATCTGTGATTCCACTGACATCACTGTGTTAGCAGTAGGGCAATACCATTCCCCTTCCCATGGAGCCAGCCTGGCTTTGACCAGGCTCCAGGTCCAGCAGGAAAATATTTTTAAAGACAACTAAGCAGAACAAAACACATCCACAACTCCTCAGGGCCAAATCCACAGCACTGTGGCCCCATCAGTGGTGCTGGTGAGTGAAGCAAGCAAGGAGGGCTGATGCTGGGGCCCCAGCAGTGGGACAGGAGGGCGATGAGGGGCAGCGCTGCCGAGGGCAGGCTGGGCTGCAGCACGATGCCGAGGGGCATCCCTGGGGGGAGCCTCCCTCCACTCCTGCAGCATCCTCGGGGGTGGACACCCCAAATCATCTGTCAGTGGCTGTGCCCTGATTCCTCAGTCTCCCCAGCAGGAAGGGGTACTGGCATTCCCATCAGATGGGCAAAAGGCACAGCAAGCTTCCTATGTAACCTCCTTGCTCGCTGCGGTGCTCAGCGCGCCTCACTGCTAACTGAGCCTGGGCACAACTTTAAGCTAATCAGATTACCTTTACAATGAGGCACAAGTAAGCAAATGCAAAAAAAAAAAAAAAAAAGTCACTTTTAACCTTTCCCTCAGTGAAAACCCCTGCTTCCAGAGTTTTGCAAGGTATTCATTTTTGGAAGGAAAAAAGGGTTTTAATGAAAGGGGGGTTTTTTTGCTAACTCCACCCTGAGAGGCAAGGTATTACATCCTTGTAATGAAAATAGGTATTATTAGCTATTGTCTAACCTACTTGAAAGGCTCTGGTGTACTCCCCCAGTGCGAAGGCTTTATTGAAGACTGCAATAAGAAAACTTTGCAGTTTAAGCATTTTCACCCTTGGGACTTAAACCTCCATTTAAGTTTTTATTTGCCACAACCCCAAAGAGCTTACAATGCCAGTGCCTGAAGAAATGAGGCTTGAGAGGTGATTATAGTTTTATGTGGAACAAGAGCTGTTATGAATCGGAAGACATGCTAAAAACTGAGTCAGATAAAGGTACCTACTTTGCACTTGCAAGATAGCACAACGCCTTCTGCTGTGTTGCAATCTTTTAATCTCTGTCAGCACATCTTGTACTACAAAATAAGTGTAGATCATGCATATGGATATATGGGAAATATTTATTTTAAGAAGACTACAAACTTCCATACATACATGTAAAATGTAATTAAAAAGTGCACCATAAAAGAACTATTTGAGGATTACAGAGGCTTAGCAGTATTGAACTGTCATATGCTAAAAATATCTTGCTATCTTGCTCTAGATGACTTTCTGAATTAGTGGCACAGACACCAAAACATAACCTAAATACTAGTAATGTCACTTCTCCTTTTCTTTTTCTTTTTCTTTTCTCTGAACCAGTTCATGTAGATTTATACAGATGTAGAATTTATCCATCTACTGTATTTTGATCACAGATATATTCATCTTCAGCATCAGGTTTCACATTCATGACAACACCTAAGTTGAACAAGGAGAAAACCTGGAAAAAGACATGTGTTGTGTATAGATAACATCAGGAGGCAAGGGGGGAATGACAACCACAGGGAAGTCTCTTCCTCTTTGGCTTCTTTGCACGTGCACTTAATCGAAGGCCTGTCTCTGAGAATGGGGAAACAGCCTGCAGGCAGGATGATGGGCTCAGGGGTGTTTTGTGAGCACCTCTGTGAACTCAGCCTTCAGTGATACAGAATCATGTGAGAGCCAGGAGCTTGCACGGGGCATTTGACAGTAGCAGGTTTCTGAAGATGCCTCTTCTGGCTCATGAGAGCTGTTACACGGGTGAAGCATGGGATGGAAGGAGCTTCATTTGGCTACAAGAACCCCAAGTAAACTTCCTGGGTGGGTGCAAAATTAGCTTATAAGAAGTGATATTTTTGCAGTTAATTTGATGATCAAGTAAATGTGATGATCAAGTAAACAGGGGAGTGGGGAGGGTGGGGGGTGTCTGCAGGCATTTCATGCTGCTTCTACACATCAGTTCTTTAGAATAAACCTGCATTTAATTGTTGCTGGCACTGCCAGACCTTTGCTACAAAATCATGCTTGTCCCAGTCTACAATAGTATTACCTGTATAGCTGGTGAGATGTTAGGACATGCACATTTCACTTATCAACAGTTTCCATTTGCTAGTAACTGTGTATTCTGCACCACTTCGCTTCTCAGATGCCAGCGCAAGGTGCTTACAGATTTGGATGCCTGTGAAACAAATCTGTGAAAAGTACAATGCTTCTCAAAGGTCAGAGGAAGATGTCTGTAAGATGTCACCTCTTCCTGCTCACTCATAACAGAAGACAAATGGGCATTAGTTACACTCTAAATCTGGGAAATGCCAGAGTAAATTTATCTGTGAATCTTTAATTTGAAGTGGGATCATCCTTGCCTAACTCGCAGTGTCTGTCTTCGTCCATGCATCCTTTCTGGTCTCTGGTGAGAAATAGGCATTTCCAAAGCATAGTGCATTTTCTCCTCACAGACTCATTTAAAATGGGCCAGATAAATTGCCTTTTAGAAGTGCCTGTTTCTCTCCAGTGACTATAAAGGGAGTCTAGACGATTAGCTCAGAGACAGAAGTCTGTGCTGTAAACTTCTGAATGAGGAGTGAGGAATCCTACCTTGTATCTATAGGACAGTCACTGCACTGGGTAGACCTTCACTTCCATCACCTCTCTTCTCCCAGACAAATTCATTTGTGGCTGTGGATTATAAACAACAGTTGAAGTGAGATTCCCAGATCTCACTTTTCACTCCACAACCTTAAATTCTCCTGAACTCTCACTTCAGATACCTACAGCCTTTTCTGAATCTGGCCCTTGCAATCTCTGCAAACTACTATGTAACTGTACGAACAAGACCAGTGGCAGTCTACACTGGTGCACTATGGCCTTTATCTTGGTAAAATATGCATACAGTAAATTGCATACCTTTGGAGCTGAACTTGGCAAAAAATGTCACTAATATGGATGGGCTTCTCTGAGCTGTGCAGTAGCATTTTATTACGGCTTTGATCAAGAGAGTTGCAAACAAGAGTACTTTGTCCTGCAAGACCAACTGTGTATACATTTTGGAAAAATATTTCAATGCAAACATTGTTTTTGTTTGCACTAGTATCAGTCCAGACCATTTTATTGAACTCTTACCCCTCAGTTGCAAAAAAGGCTGGATTTCTACCAGGGTAGGTGGGTGTTACAAATCAGCTCTTCATTACGAGGTTCAGAGCTAGTACAACCATTCACATTTTTATCTACATCACACCTCTGGTGATACATGTGATGCAAATTAAGGTGTCAATGCAATAAAGCATTTGATTAATAGTGTTTAATTTTAAACACAAAAATAGTTATCTGTGTTCAATAAGGATACTCAGGAAGCATGTGAATAAATGCTTTGTTGGGTTGGCATCCGTATTCCCATAAGAAAAGTTTAAAAAAAAATTGCAGAAGAGAACACAGAAACCTGGATCTGAAAAATCCTTCTAGGGAAGGTTGAGCTCTAGCTAAGCAGTGAAAATTCATGGAAAAAGGCATCACATGATGACCTACACACTGACACACATTGCATAGCAGACATAGTGTATGGATCCAATCAGAGATAATGTAGGGAAGAAAAACTACTAGCTGATACTCAGATATTATTAGAAAGAAATAGCTCCAGTGGTATGACTCACAATAATCAATGAATTACCAGTCTCTGCATAAGCTGCATAAATAGTAGTGCTATGTGCAGATACTGGGATGTAAAGCAATAGCAGCAGGGATGGAGGATGAGACTGGGTTGTGTGTAGAGCACATGAGAAAAGTAACATGAAAGCCCCAAGGGACACAGAGTAGTAAAAATGGATTCAGCTGATGCTATTACCTGGAAGAAGACCAGAACTGGACAACAGATATTAGGGGAACTAGGGGAACACCTCTTCTCTCTGCAGCTAGATGCTTTTGGTCATCCTCACTTGCAGAATTATTTGCGGTCAAATGGACACAAATCATTAATTTGACAGCACCTGTTCATGCCAGCTTTCTCGTACTTGACATCAGCATTTTTTGACATAGGTGGATTTGCAAATCCACTTATTTTTGGTCCTGTTCCTTATGGATTTGGAGGAACTTCTCAGGAAGGTAAAGCTAAGAGGCTGTACGTGTTTCCAGAACAGAGGGATCCAGACATATTTTGCCATGTTTATTTATCTGTCACATGCATGCTTCAGCCTCTGTCACTTGTGCCATATGCTCAGAACAGCAGTATTACTTCAGCTTTTGGAATACAAAGTTTTGCAATGTTTGATGTAGACGACCTACATAAGGTCAAGCCACATCTTTTCCTATTGATAGATGTGATGGCGACAAATCAAACACTTCCAGAAAGGAGGAATTACTCTGATGAAATAGTGTAATACATAAAAATAAATACATTTAATAAAATAGCTGTGTTTTTCCAGGATGTTTTGTGCTTGTGACCTTTCAGCATGCCCATGTACTGCTTTTGAGCCTCTCACTACACCCAAGATGCACAGATAAATACTCAGGTGCGTGTGGTTTTGTAAGTATCTCCAGGATCTGATGCCTGCCTTATCTGTTAGCTAAGGAGAGCTGTGAGAAACAGTGAGATTGGCAGCATTACTCTGGACAAACTAGATTATAACATATGCTTCTTTCCTACAGCAATGCTGATGTAGTTCTGCTGGCTGTTATTTAAGACTGTGATATTACTACTGGGGCATGGGAGTACCCAGCTAAAAGTTAGGCTATAGCCCTGGGTACAGATTTCTCCGTGGGAGTGCTGTTGGGAGTACCCAGGCCACTTGTGACCCTCTACAGCCGCCTCTGTAGTGTCAGCACAGCTGTTCACACAGATGTGCCATGAACGGGATCAGGGTGAGAAATAGGCTTCGCCACATGGCCAGGCAAACACTGCTTTGGCACAATGGCGAGGAGGGGGCAGCCGGAGGGAGGAGGAAGGGCTGGAAATAGGAGAGCGAGGATTTCTTAAAAAGCTTTGTCTGGCTATAGTCTGACCTGCCAGAAAAGATTTAGGGCTTAATCCTGCTGTCACTGAATGAAACAGGCAGCCTTAAAACTTGGTCCAGTGCTAAGTAAAACTGATGAAATTTAGAAAATTTAGTGCATTCTGGATTGTATTCTCCAAACAGATGAACTTTTTCTTTTCAGTAACTTGAGAGTCTTTTTAAGGGCAAACAGACAACAATGCAGCATATGAAAGAAAGGTATTCATGTCACAGCTGTTCTGTTTTCTAGTGCTATTCCTTTTTCTCTTAGGTTGTCATCGGCTACTTTTGGTGTGAAATTAAAGACAGGCTTGTAAACAGCTGCTGATACATGCAATATGCTACATGCAGCAAGAATGCACATCATGAGTCATCCACACCCTGTTTTGTCATGTTGATATTTCCCTTAGACTGTGCCCAAACTATATTTCTTTTAAATCCCGCCCCTCCAAAAAAAAACAAAACACATTTTTCAAGAAAAAAAAAATCCTGAAAATGTCAAGTGTTTGCTCAGGCTCTGATCCAGCACAATACTAAAACCCTTTTTAAAGTCAGCTGCATCCCAAACAGCCTGTTCCTCTTGGTAATCTAGACCTTGTAATGGAAATTCTAGCAGAGCTGTGACTATTACTAATGCACTTAATACATTAGGAGCTCAATTTTGAATGCCTTGAGCACTTAGTTCCCCTGCTAAAGTGGATCAGAGCTGTGGTGGTGTAGCGTAACAGGGGCAGTCCCATAGTCTTTCTGACCTTTTGTGAGCATCTGAAAGAGATTGCATTTAATGGTTTTAAAATGTCACGGCCCATTTCAGGCAAAAAGAAAGAAATCACATTGGGTTTCTGGACTGTGTAAGCTTTTGAAATGAGTCCATGGCCATCCTCAGACATAAGACACTGGGCTGAAATATCATGGAGGCTGAATACATTATATTTCAGAACCTGGTCTCAAAGACAGTACTTTCAAAATCCAGGCGAGCAGAATAATAATGTTACAGCACATACCTGCCATAATTTGCTTTTTAGTTCATTCTGAATTACCTCAGCACAGCCAAGTAATTAATCAGTGCGTAAAGCATGCAGAGACTGGAAGTGTGAATTATGCATGAAGGATTATTTTGCTCTGATGTTCTGCTGGATGTGTATGTTTGTGCAGTGTACACTGGAAAGCTGCACTAACAGCCAGTGATGACTGGGTGTTGGTTTGTGGAATATATGGGGGTCTTGTGTTGTTTGAAAGCATAGTCAACTGTGATATGACGCTAGTAAGAAAACTGCATCAACAGTATAAATAAATGATGGCTTTAAAATATGAATTATGCTATAAATAAATGATCTCTGCTTCCTCACATTCTGCCTCCATAGAAAGCTAGTTAACCGAATGTGTTATTCACTATCCATAGACAGCCTGACCAAACAAGGTTGTTTACTTCACTGACAGGGACAGACAGATCCACAAAAGAGTGCAAACTTGTCATGTAACCAGTAATAAAATATGTGTTGATGAGAATTTGTCTGGCTGGTTCTGGCATGTCTCAGGTTTGAATGAAGCACTCTTGGGATTTAAAATAAAGATGCAAAATTAGACTTTTGAAGAAGGAATCCAAGTTAATCATCATAACTAAAAACAATAATGAGAAGTCATTTCTGATGCATTATGTAATAATCATGTAATAACATGTTAAGATGAAGCTAAAGTTGCAGGCATATATTGGTTGATGTGAGTGCCTATTAATTTTTCAAGAACACTAACAATGAAAGCAATAGAGAATACAGGAAATGTAGAATTAACATGTTACTTCTTTAACAAGTTAGCTTGACCATCTTAATTGTAGAGCTGGTTGAAGAATAGAACTATTGTATGAAGCATCTTAAAAAGTTCACAATTATTTTTATTTTATAAACTCTTTAGGGAATTATATTTTTCTGTTATTTTAAAACTATATGAAGATACTACTTGATTTAGCAGATTTCTGGGGTTTGTTGCTTTGTCTTGTATTTTTCCTTTTTCACTTCCACCCTAGAAAGCAAGATGATTCACAAAGAGAAGGAAAAGACAGCAAATAGATTTTTCTATATTTGGTTGATAACTGCATTTAGAAATACAAGAAGGTAATTTCAGATTAAAAACATCCTTTTTCACAAAAGCCTCAACACACTTTATGTAATTCTGACCTTCTGATTATATCTGGTAAGAAAAAAAATTTGTTAGCTTTTCCTGTCATATTTTAAGTCACTATCTTAACCTAAGAATTAGTAATGCCAATTTTGAGGGTAAAACATCTATGTAAATTTTAAGGAGAGGAAAACATTCCAATTTTAGCAGTAAACAAGTTGCAGCTTTAACCATTCAGCTGCTATTTTCATTCACCTATTCTGTTTAAAAGCAAGTAGTCTATTCTTTATTGAAAACAATATTGATAGCTATGTCTTTAATCTGCTGTGTAGTTTACTCCCAAAATTTTAGTCCCAGATATTTACTGGGGAAAAAAATACAGACTCCCAATTTATATGGTGCTGGGATCACTGCCAAAGGTAAAATTAATTCATGAGGGAATATATGAGAGATGTTGGAAAAAACAAGAACAGAAATCAGCAGCATTCCCCAGGCTCCCACCCCCAAACCTGCAAAGTGCAGGAAAAAATATCCATGGGATGTGTACCAGTCCATGATGACAACTACCAGAAATAACTCATTGCTCACGTGCTACTCTCAGGAACACAAGTAACCCTGTGTTTCAAACACAGCCATTTCCCGAAAGCTCTAGTGCAGTCACTCACTGCAGGAATCACTGCTGGATGGTCAACCTGCCCACGAAGGCCACTCCAGACCAAGATAAACATCTCAGTACTGTAGTGGTAAGGCAGATGGTCCTATACGGTTGCCACTTTCAACAGGCAGGAAAGGGATTGCAGTGAGAAAAGGGGACAGAGAGATCATGCCCCACAAATACCCACATCAGCAATTGCTGGCTGTGGTGGTGACTTCCTGAATGGGGACCAGAGATAGACTATTGCACTGTTTTCACCATCACCCCCAAAATAACTGCCAAGTAGTTTAACAAACGCCAGACTCCTGCCTATTTTTAGTTATTTAAGGCAAAGTAAGTCTCATAATTTATCATAGCCTTCTCTGGCAGGATAAGCTACAGGCTCTGGGGTAGGATTTGTTTCACCTGCTTTTAGCTATCTGGAAGTCATGAGGCTAGTGTGAGCTAACTTCCTAGCTTCCACCCTACAGTCAATGAACAGACATAGGCATATCCAGAGACTGATTCCTCCTGCTTATATTAAACATCTGTGATCAGCTGGAGGTACCCTTCTTAGCTGAGACCTAATGTCTAATGTTTGCATTGCTATAGATAGGCTGGCTAAATTCCCACCCTTGAAATCCAGGCTGGATGTTAAAAACAAAAAAACAAACCCCAGCATAATAGCAAACAAAAACGACCAGCTGATTGTGAGTCCTTGCAAAAATCTGTGTATCTTCTTTATTCTCTGGGCTGTTATGTTTTGTGAAAATTTCTAGGAATCATTCTGTGATGTAAAAGTTAATAAGTACTTTTAAAAATAGGTATGGCAGAAATAATTCTTTGAGTCCTACACTGCTCAGCTGAGCTCTGAAAGGGTGTTGGTTATTCTCCAACAGGTCCTCTAACTGACATTAGACGTGATTGCCCCAGTGCAGAGAAGTCAAGCAGCCTCCTCTTTCTCCCTGCAGCCGAGGACAGAGCTATCATTTGGCTGCACACACAGAGGAGGTTGCTGCTTCCGATGCTGAAAAGGAGCTGTGACGTATGTTGGCAAGATGAAATTCTGCTCTAATTCCCCTATGCTCTAGTTAGGCCTATGAGAGGAGCCTGTGGTTGCTCTTCCAAAAGGGATGATGCGAGCTGCTGTACGCTGTGTTCCTGTCTGATATCCGTGTTCATAATATTTCTATCAGCCACCACTGGAGTGCACAAGTCCCCAGCACTCACGACCCTCAGCACACCAGCCCCTCCATCATTTAAATTCAGAGGTGGTAACAGTCTTGCAAAAAATCAATAGGTTTTAATAGGTATTTCCTGAGGTTTATTAAGTATCAAACAGAACTGAGACATCCACTTATTTTTTATATCTGCTGTCAATATTGCTTGCCTTTTTTTTTTTTTTTTATTAAACTAAAGCAGATGTGAGTTAGCCACTGGCAGACTTCTCATTAAAACAATGTTCGCTGCCTTTTTTGTGGATTGCATAGGAAGGCTGTGATAAACACTTCATATTTTGTTGCCCATCAGTTGCTGCCGTTGTTACTAATGAAATACTAATGCTCTGATAAAGCAGTTGTAAGTCTAATTTACTCTTAGGTTTCGACATTATTCACTGAATAAAATAGCATTCTGAGAAACCAGTTCCATTGAGCCATGACAATTTACTCCAGCTGAAGATTTGCCCCCCCTGCTCTTGAGGTAGACTTGGACCAGAAAAAGGAGCTGTCTGGCTAATACAAGCATACTCTGTAGCCTTTGTCAAAACAGTTTTTATTCTCATCCGATGCAAACCTCAGGCATTACTACAGGGTTTCATGGAACAGATGTTCTTGAATTTGCATAATGACAGACAGACTGGCTTTTCTTTATGAAAGGTCACTAAAAACCAATGCTACTGTTCAGCCAGTCCTGCCTTCATTAAGCAATTTGAGGACAAAACTGCTTTGTCTTCACTTACTGTTTTCATGACCACTGCTTTACATACTTTAATAGGATGAAATGGAGGCCAAATCATTGGCTTATGTCACACCACATGGCTGTCTAGCTTCCCCTAATTCCTAAACATTGAGCATTCTGGTATGATTCTTCAAATAACAGGGTCAAATCCTCAGCTGCTGTAAGGCAGAGTAACTCGAGTGACACTGGCGAAGCTCCCCTGGTTGATGCTGGCTAAGAGAACCAGCTCTTCAAGAGAACACCCCAAAACTGGGTGCTTGGCCTCAGTTTAAATTCACTTATTTATTTATTGGGTGGGGGTTTTTTGCACCAACAAAATTAAATTGCTATAAAGTTTCTAAGCAGAACCACTATTTTTCATGAAGTTGATTTCTATTTAACAGCATGTATACCCGTGTATAAGCAAGCTGCTCTTTTCTTTGTGATTTGTATGGGCACATCAAATAGCTGATGGGAAAGTTTTAAATCTTCCACATCTAATGTCTCAATGACAGACAAATTCCATCATGGAGATCCCCAAAGAGAGTGCATGTTTGCCTTCAAGGCAAAAACTGAACTTTGCATTCTAGGCAGCATGCAGCTGGAGAGTTATTGAGAAAGCTGATAGACAGCGAGAGTCCTCATAGAAAGGCTCCGGGAGGGGCAAAAACCAAGATAAATGAGCCGCATTGCACTATGCAGTACTATCAAGTCATGCTGAGATGCCTGAGACAGGGGAGGGAAACTCCTTGCCTAAATAGAACATGAAAATAAACACAATTTCAGGCTATGAAATCCCTTGAATGACCAAATAATGGAAGGTGAGCCACAAAGTTATATACATTTTTTTTCTAGGTAGCATAGTGTCAATTTTCAGTGAGATATGCAGTTTTCCACTACATGTTTTCTTTTTTCCTGAATTGCACACTTGCTTTTGCTGTTATACTACCCAGAACTAGATGATGATGTTAAACATTACCTCTTGCCTGTATTTCAGGTTAATGTAATACAACTAAAAGAACTAATGGTTGGCTTCCACACATGCAACTGCATGCATGGCTGCCTAGAACAAAGCACATGCTATCAGAATTAGGCAGATACAGCCCAGCCTCTTGAGAGAAGGAAAGAGGATAAGGAAAGAGCAGGTTGCTGGACAGTAATTTTGGGGGAACTCTGATTTAAGCAGAAGAATGGGAATTACTGAGAAAGAGGGTGAATCTGGACATGCTATCCCACCCTCCCTCACTTGACAATCCAACTAGGCTGGAATGAGAGGAGTGGTACCCCTGAAAGCTGAAGTGGACACTGTCCCCCAGGGTACACAAACACAAAACAGCTTCTTTTGTTTTCATTGAAGACCCAGTCCCACCACGCCATGGGGAGCCTGGACTTTCCTCTGCTTCTTTCACGTCAGCCATCGTAGCTCTGGTGATCCCAGCTGGGACAATCAGGGACAATTCGGGGAAGGCAGCTGGGTCACCTTATGTCCTCTCAAGGAGAGAGGACACACAGGTCCCTTCCAAGTGTGACTCTGGAGAGGAAGAAGTAAAAATAACTTGGCAGTTTTTTTTCTTGGCCAACGGTAGAAACTGTGGCACGATCATGCATCAGTCAGAGGACTTGAAAACCAAGTTCTTTGCTCAAAGACCACATTTTCTATTTTAGCATCCTTTTTGATAGCTCTTCACTCCTCAGACTTGTAAAGTTCACACCAGCAAGGCTCAAAATGAAGTTCTCCTCTCTGAATTATGCTTTTCTCAACCTTCCCCAGCTGTTCTTTTATCCTTACCATCCATTTCTATTCTAACAAGGTTCCGAGCAACCTTCTAACTCAGTTCCAGGCATGGATGATGAATGAAGTCTAAAGCTCTGCCTGGTTTAGGTTTAAATTCCCTAAAAGGTCCCCCTTTCCCCCAACTTCATATCCTGACAGATCATCATAAACAGTGACATTGGAGTCAGGTGAGTTATACACAACTCTGCGATGAGGTGCTGCTGGCAAAGTGTTTTCTTAGACCAAACATGTGAGATTAGCTCCTGTTCCTGTCCAATGCACCAGAATTTGTTAACCTTCAGGGAAAGCTGCAAAGCTGCTGAGAGATAAAGAACTCTAGATAATATCAATAAGTGAGACTGCTAGTGATAGTGCCAAACTTCCATTGCCTTTTAGCTTCAAAAGTCCATGTGAATGCAGCACAGCCATCTTACCTGAACACTGACAGATCACAAATGGAGTGAGCCTGACCTTCACGTTGGGAAGTGTGATGGATGCCCACAGACACCTTGCAGCAGTGGGACTGGCAGCTGAGCAAAACCAAAGGAGGGGTGACAAAGAGTGGAGGAGAACAGGAGATGCAAAGCAGCAGATTTGCAGTGTAGCACCTCACAGACGATGTCCTTGTCTCTACTGGAAGCACTGCAGGAGTGATGGCTTCTTCTGTCCATGTACTCTGCACAAGTTGTTGGCTTGGTAAAAGATCAGACTATAGCAGCAGCTAGTCAACCCATAGAAAATAATAATATAAATTACATACACTTGGGCTTTGACAAAGAGAGGTTAAGCCATATCTATTTACAAGAAAATTCCCAAAGTTCCTTAATTCATGCAATATATATCTTGCTTAAAAATATATAAATGCACATTAAGCCAACCAACATTGTACTCACTTAGCATTTTAATTAGAATTTTAATATGGGATGCTATATAAAACTGTTCTACAGTTTCACAGTCATTTAAGGATAATTTACATGGTTCATAAATGTTTGACTGTATATTCCTTAAAGCAAGTACAGGTTGCACTTGTTCTTCAAATACAAGTTGAATTTGTTTGTGCTACTAATAAAATAGATTCCGATAATAGATCATTGGTTTGCATGATAACATAGGAGGTGGAAAACCTCAGGATTTTCTGGTTTCTGATTTAAAAGGCTGATATAGTAGATGGGAAACTGAAATTAACTTCAACATTTTAGATTAAATTATCATTGCCTATTTGATGATGAGCTAGTTTCCCTCCAGTATCTGCTTCCTGATTTTGCTTTTCTATTAAAAGGCTCTTACAAAGGACAAGATAGAAAGCCTGTGACTACCAGTCCTCCTCACAGATAAAATACTTCATTACACCATGTTTGCAAGTAGTATCTTCTAATAGGCCAGCCAATATTGTTAGAAAAAAGACATGTTTCAAGATTTGGCTTGTCTGTTTTTATTTATTTAAAAATGTATCAGTTGACCTAGCAGTAAATATTACCCGTGTTTATAAACTTTGTCTTGCTTATACTCTGAAATCCTCATGGTTACTCTAATAAAACAGACATCTCATTTCAGAAATAAAACAATGATGGGAATGAAGCCTTTTTATTTTTTAACCCTGGTGAACAAAGGAAGATAGTCTTCTGTTTTAGTGAACTCATTCACATTTATCACTAATGAATAAGTTGTTCGCAAAACATAAGCACAACCCCATAATAAGGTAACGTATTTCCAGCATGTGGAAAATTGCCATTTTCTGTTGTGTGAAAGCTGAAAGCTATAGTACAGCTAAGTAAAATATTCATCTTTACTATGATTATAATTTTGTTTTGTTACTGGTTTTTAAAAGTACCAAATATACATGAGATATGTCAGCATTGGACAGAAGAGGCAAAAAGCCAACTCCAGACAACTATGCCACAAGAAAATCGTGCTCATATTATCCTGCTGAAATTTTTCCTAACCAGAGAAATTAAATTTTTTTCCCAGGAGTCAGCATGCATTCTGTCATTCCTGTAATATTCATCTCTGCCTTCTTTTGATGCCTGAAACTTGACTCTATGCTAGTTTTTAGGCTGGAGATGCTCACTTATGAGTGCCAGAAAAATTCTGAAGAATTTAAAAACTGCACTGTCCACTGGCAGAAGGAAACAGAAGTGAAAACAATTATTTACATATTCACCATAAGACAGATGATCTCACAAGTTCAATCCCTGTAGGGCAAATATGAATTTAATTTTCCAGGCTACAGTTTTGCAGGATATCAGCTGACTGTAGGCTCCTATTTCAGCTACTGAATATGTGCCTGTTTTCCACAATGCTGATGTCCCTTTGGAATCAAGCCCCTATAAAATTGCTTAAATGTGAATTTCAGAACTTTTATTTTAGACACACATATAAAATGCCTTAGAATTTACTCATAATGCACGTTAAGATCTAACTTTTAAGTGTCTTCGACAGTTACTAGAAATAAGATTTACTGTTTAAAAAGTAACAAAAAAAAAATCTGTTCTCCATCTCTCAAAAACTGACTAGCTGCACTGGGATAGGAATGGTATGTGAATGTACCTGAAGCAAGGCCTTTTGCCAGTAGCTGTGGAGGCTGAGCAAGATAGATAAAGGAGAAGATTTGGCATAACCTGAAATTCATCACTGAGCTCTTGTTAAGATTTGGAGGAGAGGAAGCTATGCGACAGGCTTGCCGGGTTTTGATAACAATGACAGCAGGTATGCAGCCAGGAAATAAAGATGTCACATCTTAATACTAAAGTCAGAGGGATATGAAAATCATTTCATATCATGATGAAGGGAGAGGGAAAGATTCCACTGGAAATGCCATGCCACCTGATTAAGATGAGATGTTTTGCTGGAATAGGTAAACAGAGCAATATTGGGGGTAAGAGAATTCTATCAATATCTGGGTCTAACCAAAAGCACTTGATAAAGAAACTCATGAACATGATCCTAGGACTGGAATGTTTCACTTCAGAGTGTTTTAAATGAAAAATCAAAAGAATGTGCATTTTCCATTTCCAAGCTGACGGCTGTGTTTTTTTCAGGCACTTGAAAAAAGATGCAAAAAATATTTGGGGCTTTAGGCACATTCCCAAAACTTGTAACATAAAAAGTTAAAACATTGTTTCTAGCATGCATGTAAACTTAAAATGATGCATATAGCAAGAAGCATTTGTCATATAATTTGATATTTGTATAAAAAGTCATTTTAAGATTCGGTTGATAGTTGAAACATTATGAAAATTAAAAACTTGTGTACCCTAAGTATTTCAAATTCAGAAATAAGTGTGTCTGGAAACTTCTTTGTTTATTTCAGTAAAGAAAAAAATGTTCTTGAATAAACAAAAATGTCAGACTAACTTCCCATGCGAAATTAAGCTTAACTGAGCCTGAATATACAGAGCAAAACCAGACCATAAAAGCCCTATTACCCAGCATGGGAAGGTTCAGTCTGTAAAGGTAAGGCTTTCTGCTAATTTTGTACCCAGTTTACAAGTTGTTTAAAATCTAAAACTGGCACCACAAATAAAATTGTGAGCATGTGCTTCATCTGCAAAAGGAGAGCCTTCCTGAGGCTACTCAGGTCATTTAAACAAAGACATGTCCAAACAGCAGGATTTTTCTTCTTTGAAGAAGCCTAGATTATGAAAAATAAAAGCAAAAAGTCAAAAGAGTCCATCCTTCTCACCTGCCTCCTTCACATTCTTCTGTCACAGCCATATTTCTAATACATGTCCATAAACCCTCATTTGAAAGCTACTTATTATCTTGAAGGATGCTTAAATATACTTGTCAGGGAGCTCTTCTGACCTTAAAGACTTTTTTGTCCAGTCCATGCTCTACAGCAAAACAGCACGTAAAGAATACAGAATCACAACTGACAATGCTGAGAATGGCCATCATGTCACGTCTTGTCCCCTTTCTGCTTCCCTGTAACTGTTTCAACTTCTCTTCTTGGAGGCTGAAATTTTCTGTTTGCTTACAGCCTGAAGGTTAATATTTGTTGACTTGTCCTAAAGTTTGAATACAGCCCTGTTAGTTGAAATGGCTTTGAAGAAAAATATCTGCTGTCTCTGTATCGTAAAACAAATTTTTAAAAGCAAAGCAAAACAAAACAAACAACCCGCAACCAAAAATCAACAAGAAAATTAAAAAGGGCTCACCCAAATCTTGCTGGCATACAACTCAAAATAGAGAAGTGAAAAATGTTAACACCAGAGCTGAGCAAGCTAGAGTGTACATCTTCCACTGAACCCTGGGGCAGAATTGTGCATGTAGAGGCAGATACTCTGTCACTTGTTAACATAGCTTTGAATTATTAATCACACTACCTATCTGGGTGCATCTTGAGCCTGTAGTTAGTGTGGAAGGGAAATACCAAGATGTCTCCCCTAGCCTTTTGCAAAACTGAAACCAGTAGAAAGGAAACAGTTTCCATTAATAGCAAGCACCCACCGTGGCAGCATAACAAATGATTGCTCTCTGTGTGTGAAATGAAAAGGATGTCTGATGTGCAGGATCAGTTTTCACCGTTGTTAAGCATTCTTTTGGTTAGATATGCTCTCCTGACCCACGGTGTGTAATGAATTTTCCAGTTCCTGATGTGTATGTATAGCTAAGTCTAGAAAAAGTTCTTGCTCCTATGGTTGTTTCAGCACACCAGCAGAATCCAGGTAAATGTCATATATTTTTAACAGCTTGTAGCTGGCTCACTGTGCAGATCTGAGCACACAGTCCCCATCATGGGACTAATCTGGTCGTGAGCGAAGAGCCTGAAATCAGTAATCTGCGGAAAGAAGTCTAATGTTATGCTGACTGGGCAAGCTAGGGTGAAATCATTGTATCTCTGTGATAAGAATATGCATCTTTAATGGATAACATGATACCACATGATTCCCTTTATTGCTATCTGAATGTGAAGAAAGAATTAATAAATAGTTAGAGTGGCATAAATAATCCCTTTTGGGTTTTGTTGTGTTCCTTTGCACATATAGCCTGTTCCCTTGTGAGCAGAGTGTGCTGCTCTGGCTGTTTCAGCCCTAGGTCTAGCACTGGCAGTGACACTCTGACTTTTCCTCTGCCTTTTCCATTAGGTTTCTCATCCTCCACCCTACCTGGTTATACAGGCTTTTAGGCAACTATTTTGTTTCATGGTGTGTCATCACGTTATCCTTTAGAGATGGATAGAGAGATTGGCTTTTATTGTACTTCATAAAATGTGAGATGATATTTCTTATAAAAAATTGCTACCATCTTCTTTTAAAACAAGAAAATTAATAGCTGGATAACTATAGACAAAGGTGCAAAAATGCATCAGATAAGTGTTTTTAAATATAACTCATGTTGTTATTGATCATTTGGAGTTTGACATATTAAATAGCAAAACTGAAATGTCTGCTCATGTCTTAGTCAGTGTTAACTACTGTCATTTATCAAAACAAAACCAAAAAGCCTCATAAAAAACAAACGGAGTAGTGATTATTCTATAGCCGTATCAAGAGGTTTGCAACATAACTAATTTAAATGCTGGTAGGGCAAGCATTTTCAAGAACTTTTTTGTTTCATAAAAATATACAGAATCATTGCAGCCATTTTGTTGAGTGAAAAAGGTAAAATATTCTGCAAGTTACTGCTGAATTATTGCTACTGTGAAAAAACCATGCAAACAAGCAGCACTCTGTTCCTGGGCAGCGTATTGTACTCCATATATGCCAGAGTTGCACATGTGTGTCTGTATAGACAGATGCACACACTGGGTTTGCAGACATGACTGTGAATTGAGTAATTCTTCTGGAGCGATAGCAACAAAGCAGATCATTAATCTGCCAATCACAGAGCCAGAAGGTCTGCAACTATGATCTTAAGTTACAGCAATTTTTTGTTCTTTGTTACCAAGTTCTTCAACGTAAAATGATTGAAACAATGGCCAGAAGCTAAAAGATCAAACCCTGAGCAGGAACAGGGAAAAACAAAAAGCAGAACTAACGAGAGTGCAGAGGACAATATACTCGAATACGCACAAGTACAAGTAGTCCATGCATTAATGTATGGAACAAGCTGCTGTAGGTATTGTTTTCATTATGGTAAATCCTCTGAGACCCCTCTCGCTGTGTATGGCTAGTTGCCATCAGTCCCTCAGACTTACAGTTGTACAGAAAGGAGCAATATAACTTCTTAAACGCTAAAGGTCACAACTTTCTCGTGACTAGTCATGTAAGACAAGTGCCACAAAAGACCTAAGAACTTAAGTCTAGGATCAAAATTGAAGTTCTCAAAGCCTTCATTAAGCTGCTGCCAGTGCTCACAGCACTTAAATACCCACATATCTGAAGTCTGCACCACTAATACGCTTTGTAAGTATCTATACTTCTATTACTTGGGGTTCTGTACATATTCATGCAAGTCCCGACAAAGCTCAGATGTTTAATCATCTGAGTCGGTAGACATACTCTTTCCTCCTCTTAATCCTCAAATAATGGCTCCGGCTATTCATACCCCTAAGTCGGAATCCCAAGAGGATGTAGGCATCTTTCAAAAAATGCAAAATAAATTTAAGATTTGTCCCTGTCCTCAGACTTTTTTGCTCACACAGGCTGCCTTGTTGGTATTGTGGATTCCTCCCTGAGACGCTTCGGCTTTTCTATGGAGGAGCTGGATTCCGCTTGAGGGCTGAGCGACTCGAGGACTCGAGGCCACTCTTAGGCAACAACAGGGCAGAATAAATGCTTAATTCCCTGAGAGAAGCAGAGCTTGATATAAATTAAACAGATTTTGTATCAGTGGGGAGAAAAATAAAATAATAGATATGTGACTTACGAAAAAGTGCAGTCAGTGCCAGGGTCTGGGTAAGAATCCAGAGGGCTTTGGGGTTCAGGTCTCATTCAGCATTCAAACAAGACAGTTGGCTGAGGAAATTGGTTACTAAGGAAACAAAAGATGGCCAAGAGGAAGTCCTGACTCCATGGAATTACAATATGGCTTTGGTTCGACCCTCCAAAACTACTCAATCCCTAACACCACTTCTGAAGAGCGTAAGGATCAATGCTGGACACCTAATCGTTAAGAAATCACCACATTGTACTTTTACAGGACTAGCAGATAGCCTTTGTAAGCCTTATCTTCAAAATCAGTACAGGTAGATGCTTAGTTAATGAAAGCTGAAGTGAGATTAGTCTTGGTATTTTTTATCTTCCCAAAAATCTGGCTATCACATAATAATGAGCTCTTTTGACATTGGAAGCAGTCTTTATGCTCTGAGCTAGATCCTGCTGGTATTAGTTAGCATTGCTCTACTGACTTACTGGAGCTTTATCAATTTAATCAAAATGGAAATTTGGTCTGTTAGTTTAGAAGAAGAAGCAGTATCTCCTGATAATACCTAAATATGCATGATTTGGTAAACAGCTGAGTCAGTTTACCTGAAAATAATTGTGTAATTGTTGTGTACTCTACACAGTGGAATCTAAAAATTACATGACAAATTTTAGATGAAGTTGTTGCTCTGTTACTTAAATCACAAAAGATATTTAATTTATTAATGTAACATATGCAAATATGAATGTCAGAGTTTAGCAGAAGATGTAGAGCACGAATGAGAAAAAAGAAATCCATCCCTATATATGTGAATTCACAGAATATATTTGAAGATGATCGTTTTCATACCTTGTGAAGTTTGTTTCTCACTTTAAAAAAATGTGCTGTGATATACGAAGAATAAATAGGTCATAATGGTCCCTAGAGACCAACTTTGACAGTCACTGCAACCTTCAGAGATAGAAGCACACAAATACAACTTTCGTAAATAGAAACTTATGCTTCTGCTGACCTACCTGAGGGATACACTTGTCATGAGTTTTCTTCATGTGGAGATTTTGTGATGTAGACAAAACAGAATTTGCTTTAATGGTAGCTAAGCTGAAAATGAAAAGTTTAATATATGCCCTATTTGACCACATATACTTTTAGGAAGTACCAGTTAACTGTGCTAAAGGATAAGAAGTTGGGGAAACATCCTCACTTTCGACTGGTTGCTGTTGTCTTGCAAACTGTGTTTCTCTTGGCCTCAAAAGCCATACTGAGTTGCATTTTAATGAAGCATTTCACTTCTTATTTGGATCCTGTTGTAGGCAAGTGAAAGAATAAATCACAATACATGTACTCAAATGTATATATTTAACAGTGAATTAGAATGTGCTCAAGATCCTTTAGAAAATAATTAACAGATTTAAAACATTTCAAAGAGGTTCTCACCTAATGAGCTCCCAGTATGCCATGAGTGACGAAATACAGCTGGCCTGTAAAGTGAGGTTAAATACTACAGGGCAGAAGAGACACAAAAGGCAGTAACCCACCTAGCAGAATGACATAAGGAGGCACAAGGGTAGAACTGCTACGTCAGATTCTTTACCTTTATAACATCTCCTCTGAAGCTAAGCTCCTCTTTCAGTTTGCTGCTGTGTGCATTTCAGAAATCAACGTTCCCAGACCATACAAAAATGTGAATTTTAGCATATGAATTATGAATATTTAATTCTTCTTTTTCATGTTTTTTCAAGAACATTTGACAATTATTTCACAGACAGATTTTTCCCTAAGTGAAAATGAAAGCCCGCAACAGCTGAACTCAGATATCTGATGACTGCTGACAGAAGCGTTCAGGGATGCTCAGACTGCTATGCAGAAATGTTAGATGTGTCATTTTTCAATTGTGATCTGGATTCACTAAAAAGGCAATTTGCAACACGTAGCTACCACGGCTTATATAGTGGCATGCTTTACACATGTGTGTAGGTACATAAGTGGAGTAAGACACACTCCAAGACTCTTAGAAACCTCCCCAGAACATGTATTTTGGTACAGTGAGGTGTGGAAGATCTTGGCCCAGCCAGGAACTGGATAAGGATGAGTGAAAAGCCTGCACTGCCTTGACATGACTCGCTGCCTTACCGCTCCATGTGGTCCAGCATAGCTGAGGTTAGCATGAAATAATTTGTAGGGAAAAACACCTTTACAGCATGAAGAGAAGGTGCTGTCCATACAGAAGGCACTGCAGCAGAGTCCCCTGCTTTGAACTGAGAATTTAGGCACTTACAACCCCACTTTTGTAATTTACCAGTTCTCTAAAATATATTTCTTGTGGTAATTCTGTTAAAGACTGAATGCTGTGTCAGCTTTTAGGGATGAGAGGGAAATGTGAGCTGAAGATCCATATCCTTGAGTTAGAAAGCTCTGGTGAGACATTGAGAGAAGTTAAAGAACATAGGAGTTGAATAAATACCCTCCATTTTGGTGCTGTGTTATAAAATACATCTGGAATTACAGGCTAGATTTTGATCTAGGCTTTCTGCAGCTTCAGAATGGCACTAATGAGCTATAAAACTATATTACAGCTGATTCAGATGAAGCACTTTTACAACAAACTTGGCTTTGAGTTAGCATGAGTAGAAATAGACCTATCCCTCAGTTCTTTCTGAAGCCCTGTGGCATAAGAGGGATGACCAGGGAGTTGGCCTAAACACCAAAGTGGGCAGGAAGAAACCGTATGTTGAGCTTTATAAAAGCAATTTTAGCCAGTCAAACAGGAATAATGAAAACCTTTTTGGAGTCAGAGGCTGCCTCACACTCTCGCTTGACTCTTAAAAACAATTAAAGAGCTGTCCCAATTAAAGAGACAATTAAAAAGCTGTCCCTACCACACAGACAGACCAGCATCTCAGCAGCCGCAGGCAGGGCTAGCACCTGCTGAGTAGGTAGGTCAGCAGAGACCCTTTGCTGCTCCTAAAAAGGCATGTTGTTTATAAAGCTCACAAGTTCATTAGAGTCTCATTCTGGGGCCCTTGAGATATTTCGTCATAAAACATCCTTAGCGAGTTAGAATAAGTCAATGTTGTCAATAGTCATCACCTCCCCACTCCACATAATATATAAATAAGGGAGGAAACAACCATTGCAGTCATACAGCTGGATCTTCTGCCTAACGCAGGCTGTAGGACTGCCCTGAAGTCTTAACATTTCTATGAGCTTTTCACCATAAAAATGTAAAACTACATCAGGCCTTTGTTTGGCCCAATATATTGTTATTTATTTCTATTAATGTCATATCTGGAAATCATGACTGAGATAAGGTGGCAGACAGTGTACAACAAGGGCTTGAGTCATCTCACCTAACTTTAACTATCTGTAGTTTAATATCTGATTTAAAGTGTTGTCAACAGGAAGAGGTAGTGAATGAGAAGAATGTCCAGAGAGCAGTTCATGTTATTCCAGTCTTAGACAAGAAAGATGAATCATCCTCTGAAAGTGTCTCTCTATATATATTAAATGTACAGGGAGTCCGGATATCTAGCTGAAATGAGATTTCTCACTTTTAGATGGCTAATGTACAGTGAAGTGAGTCTTGCCTAATTGCCTAAAAAACTTACAGTCTAAATGAGGTAGACCACAGATAGGAAGGAAAATAATTATACAGAGATGAGAAGTGGTTTGCCTAGAGTAACACGATTGCTTTCCCAGGTGATTCTTCCCAGCAGACTATCATCTTTAGGCCCATTCTGCCCCTTCACCAGGTTTTATCAAAGAATGTCATGCAGTAAGGCCCAAGAAACACAGTTAAAAGAGTCCTTCAATTTGTCACCTGCACAGTTAGGTAATAAGATGAATAGCCAGTTTTCACAAACATTTCTACACAGTTTTCAAATATAACTTGTTCCTCTCCAGGTAAAAGAGGAGGAACTGAATGAAGTATAATAACTTGCCCAGTTTACTGCAATGTTGTTAAACCTTTACTATTGCTATGTGGGATTTTCAAAGTAATTTCCAAAATTGTTTCCAAAAGGCAGTTCCAGTTACATCAGAGATGATGGAAAAAGACTTAATTAATCCTCCTGGCTCTCTGCTTTCTCAAAGAATATTTAAATACAAAAGTACAGATTTTCACTGCATATAACAACTTCATTGTCTCAAGGCCTCATCTGATGCTTACTAAAGTAAAATTAAAAAAAATTTTTAAAGCCTCAAATTTATTTCACTGACCTTTCGATGAGACTCTGTGACTCTTCAAAAAATTCATTGTGTTTCTTATTTGAACTTAATCACAAAACTTAGGGGGCCAAACTTCCTAAACTGTTGCCTGGCTCCTTAAAACATAATTAGTCACTGAAATGTAACCTAATTTAAAAAAAAAATAAAAATTGCATGGAACAGCTTCTCCCTGTGATGTCAAATAATACCTTTGCCAGACAATCCAAATTGCTTTGTAGAATGCTAGAGAGATCTAATACTGTTGCTGAATGTGTCATCAAAATACTTTTTCAGGACTGATAAATAGGAGATTGAAGAAGGAATGCTGAGAAGTATTCATACAAACATCAGAAATAAAAAATAACTTTATTCATCCACAAAGGTATCTTATCAGTCAGAATGGATGTTCCAGTAAATATGTGTGCTGAAGACATAACTCCATGAATAAAAACAAACAACTTTTAATACTATTACAAACAAAGGTACAGAAACGTTATCAAATAAATGATAATATTGTATAAATCAATGGTGTGTCCTTGTCTGGAATACTATGTTCAACAAAAGAAGCTGTAGCAGAAATAGATGGACTTGTGTGGATATGAATAAGCAATGTTACTGAAAACATAGAGTTTGGGTACATGAGAGTAGAATGGGTAATATAAAGATACACATAAAACCCCAAACACACAACTACTTACTGAAAATACAAATCACTTTCTGGCTTACATAAAACAGGAATTTGCTCCAGCTGTACCCATATTTCTGTAACGTTTGTTTTCTGTAAATTGTCTAGCCATCTAATTCTTGTAAGACTTCCTGTAAGAAAAAGAATTTTAATAAACTATATAAACAGAAAAAAGAAAAAATCATGCAAATGTCATTGAATATTGAGGTTGCTAGTTTTTATCAGCAACATAGCTTCAACAAGACATTTAAGAGTTGCCTGCATAGTCCATAGTTTACAGATTGGGATGTCCAACTCTTTTTTTCAGAGATCTGGCCCTCAGTGGAAGCTTACTTATTCATTCCTAATACAATGCTGAGTGCACGTGAGAGGTCTCTGAGAGCACGTAGCTGGCAAACTCATTAAGGAGTATAAAATCAGATTATTTCAGTGCTGTTTGCTCTGATGGTCTCTCAGGTCTGAGCATACAAAACAGTGCAGTGATGTGTTTGAGCTTACGTTGGTTTGCTAATATTGGCTAAATAAGTATCTGGACATGGAAATATCAGCATTCATTGCCTTCATCAAACTACAGCCCAGGAGCAGTTTGGAGGATGTCGGCAGCAGGGAGGAATTCATTACAGTCCTCTACAATGTCCCTTCCCTCAGCAACCTGTGACTCACAGCTCTTGTTTTTATTTTCTCCTTCACAGCAGCCAATTTAGAGATAGGCAACCTCTGACCCAAATAAAAGCAACTATTTCTAGCTGTTTGATGGCATTTAGCTACAGTCTTGTGCTGTTTCCCTCAGGCAAGAAGTCTCTCAGCTCTGTAGTAAACACTGGTCCATGTCCCCTGAGCTCTCCAGATCTTGCAAACCTGCCCTGGAGCTACCAGCGGGATCCCAGGCTTCCTCCAGCCTCTGAGAGAGAAGGGCAGGGACATGGATGTGGCGGCAGCAACACGTCTGTTCAAGTACAAAGTACTTGAGTACCATGAGTACAAAGGAGTACAGTTTGGTGGGAGAAGCCAGAAACATCCTTAGACGGCATGAGGCTGTTGCTGGACATCTCTTTCATAGCAGGTCTTGCCTCTCCAGTGCTGGGGGGCAGCCGCGCACTGAGAGCTGAGCTATAGGAGCACAGCCTGAGACAGCACCTTGACAGGCTCTGCTGGGAATCCCAATGACTGATCGATGGAGCAAGCCAAGATTAACAGACATGTTTGCTGAAAAGCGGATGAATTTTATACATACATACATACATATATACATGTATATATGTGTGCATGTTTATATATGCATAGCCATGCATACGCAGATATCTATACAAGCTAAAAAATTAGTTTTGTACATAATAAATCCGTTTGTCACCTCCTCTTACAAATCACCAAAAAGGAAGGCTAGGAGTATTTAGAAACTACCACAACATGCTGGTTTTGGTGGGCTGGTTTGGGGTTTTTTTGGAGGGGGCAGGGGGAGGAGTGATTCAGTGTTTCACTTTGGCATTTTTTGAGGCAAATAAAGTCTTCTAAATCAGTATTTTATTTTAAAAATAGGGATAAAATTCCAATGTTTTAGATCAAACAAAATGTTAACTCATCATAAAAGGCAGGGCAACTCTCCTTTATTACAGTGCTTGGAACACTGTGATGCATTTTGTGAACTCTGAGGAAAAGCTGGAAGGAAAGCAATTCTCTTACAAGGATACACAGCCTATAATGTTCACAATATATTGCTTAGCTAGCTGGGAACTGGCCTTCTCCCTCAGGTAAAGAGAGCAAATAGCCAGAGCTGGGTGAAGTACAGATTCGGACTTTCCTGTCGGATCCTGAGCCCCAGGGGACGAGGACCTCTGAAAGATGCGAAGTCCAAAGAATGGACTTTTAAGCTGATACCAGCACCACTGGCTCTGTAGCACTCACATTACTGTTTCAACAATATCTGAGGGCCAGACAACTATTAATCTCAGAGTTGGAGCACTGCTTGTTGTTTATCTGCTGTCAGGTTTATTTGCTGTCAGGTTTCTGAACTGCTGTTCTTCCAAAGCTCTGAGGACACATACGATGATCACTAGTGATGGAAGTGAGGCTTTAAAATGCTTGGAATGAAACCATTTCATTCAGTAGCCCATTTTTGTGATAGTGTTTTTGAAAATGCTTGGTATTTATGTTTTACATCTGGCTATAAGATGTAAGATATTTACCCAACCAGTAGCCCAATTTGGGCACCGATGGTTTCACTGTAGAGACAGAGAAATCAGTTCTCCAAAAAAAAAAAGCTCATGGATGAATGTGCGTATATATGTAATAAAGAACAGAACAGAACACGGTATGCGGAAGCATTGTATTTAAATACACAACTGCAAAGGCAAAAACATATTTTTCATTAAGAACCAGGGTAAAGTTCTTGTCTAATATTTCTCTTAACAGTATTCCAAATACTATTCATTATTTTTTACATTATTCATTTTTCTACATCTCTTTCTTAAATTCAACCAGGAACTGCTAGCAATAATTTATCAGAGTTTAGAACAGTAATTAAGTTGAATTGTTTAACATATTTTTGATGACTGGACTTCTGACCTGTGTTCCAGGAATAAGTCACCCTCAGCAGTACAGAAAGAAGGTTGTGCTAGATATAAATATACAATATTGTCTCATTATCTTCCTTCCTCATTAATGCCAGAAATTCAATCATATTTCAGGTATTAGTGTTTCATTTTTATAGACTCTAAACATGGTGATGAGCCCCCTTTGACTCCATGGTGCTATATTCTGTTGCACAGAGAATTACAAAGCATGTAAAATGTAAACGTTCAGAAGATTTTTATTTGCTGGCACTGTGTGCTCAGTGTACATTGATCTTATTGTAAAGGAAGGGCAGTATTGCATACTCTCAACTATGCACTACATTGTTTTTGAAATGTTTACTTCTTTGTTGTTGTTTTTGTACCTCTTTTTAATCTAAAGCAAACTCATAATGACGGAACGACTATAGCAAGCTGCATAACAATAGTCAGTATCCATGGCAGTTTTCTAATTTGTGTAATTCTCCTGCCACACTGGAACATACGGATCCCTTCCTTTCTCCTCCCATCCCACCTAAATTAAAGTTTAAGTACTTGTACTTAATTAAAGTTAATTTCTGAGGAGTGACTGCTTGACTCATCTTCAAAGCTGTTAATATATTTAGATCAAAATCTTCCTAGCATAACAGGGGGTATAGCTGACAAATGAACTTTTCAAAAACAAAAACTCTCAATCCGTTTTTCTCTTTTTTTAAATGCATTAAAAAGAAAAAATGTACTTTTGGCTGAAGTGTATATATTTTCTTTGCTTTTCTTCTACTTTCCTCCTTTAAAAAAGCAAAACAAGAGAAGGCAGAGAAGGGGAGGAGATAAACTCAGAAGTAAGCAACAGCTATAAAGTTAAACAAAAACATTTCAAAACATGTTTCAAAAAATTTCTCTGTGTAGCATTGATGAAAAATTAAAAGGAATGTCTGTTCATTATTTCTGCAAATGAATAAGTGAATATTCTGAAAAACTTAAATGAATTTTGACCTGTTATTGGGAAACATTTCTTATTTCTTCTTGTTTTTAGGATGCTGTGACTGAAAGAGGGTCATCAATGGATCATCAATTAGCAGTTTTCTCTCCAACACAAAACTACGTGGAAATTTGTTTAAATTTTGTTTTGAAACAAATTGAGAAAGGATCTTGATAGACCTGGAGTGTTCCATCTTGACCTTTCTCAGGAACAGAATCTCTGTATTTTCCACTCAAAATGACCTTGTTCCATTTTCTTCTTTTTTTTTTCCAGTGTCCTGTGACAGCAACCTCTGTTCTTCATCAGACCTGACTTTTTCACATCCCAGGCTGGCCAGCTCTGTTTCAAAGACCAACTCTGTTGGACTGCAAAATGATAAACACCTCTACTTATTTGATTTTAATCTGCTAATATCCTTTTATTTTTAAAAAGCACATGTTTCTCCTTGTATTGTTACATCATAATTCAGTAACTGCCTGTCTTTGGCCAGTCATGAGAGCTTTCTGTTGGTTACTTTATTTTGGCAAGGTTTTAGAGATGGATGTGAGTAAGAAAGGACTTCTGTCTCTTCGTCTGTTTGCCCCACTTTTTTTGTAAAATAAAGGCCATCTGGATTTTATTTTGCACTGAAGAATGTACAGCATGTACAGAATTTGTTTTCCATGTGAGAGACAGCATTCAGTTACGACTGCTTGGATTGTAAGCCTGCAAATGTTTGTGGCAAAATACCTGGCTTCAAGTTCTGCTTTCTAAAAAGAAATGTGAGCTAAGCCTGATCTTGGGGGTGAAGGGGGGTGGAGGGGAAATGCCATGTTGGAGAGCCCAAGAATTTCGTATAACCCACGCTCAAGCCATTAATGTGCTGCCCTGAATTTGCATGGCCCATCTTAATAACATGTAGACTCCTATAATCATGTGGCAGTTCTGGTGAGAACAGATCAAAACCTCAAAGAAGACATATAATGGCTTTAAGCCAGAGGAAGAAAAAAACAGCTAAAAACCAACTTGAGGAAAGTATAAATTTAGCCTGTGGTGTACTATGTACTTGATGCATGCTGTCAGAGAGGGGTGTGGTTTGTTATTGTGAACTTTGCTGCTTTGCAATAACAACTCTCCCAGCCATCCTTGCCAAAGCAATCATCACCATCATCATCATCTTTCAGAAAGAACATCTGGACTGTGTGAGGAATACTGTAGAAATAATATAGATATGATACATTTTTACATCTGAATTGTAATGTGCATATACTTAAGAAAACTTGTTCGAAAGGTTGATGGTGTCTTACATGGAAGGTGCTGCCTCTTCCAGGAGCATGGCGCGGCCCAAGTGAGTAAGAAGGGAAGCACAGTCATGTTCTGCCCCCTTCATCCCCAGTGTCCCTCAGCCTGGCAGGCTTTGATGTACAAAGAGCCCAGTCCAATAAGGGCTTCGCTGAGCTAGCCTCTGCATTTCCTAACTTTCTGGGGGAGAAGAGACCTTGTTAATCCACCGAGGTGCAAGAGTAGCCCATTATTCCCCCTTGGAGAAAGGGCAAAATGCCATAGTCCTCAAACTGAATCGAAAAACAATTCAAGAAATTATCTGATATTCTGTGAAGTAAGGGAATAAGCTGTGCTGGAGGACCCAAGCAGTAGGCCCAGGTTCAGTCTGAAAGATTGCTGTATACCTAAGTCTGGCCCAGGCATTTGCATCCAAACTTACCACTAAAATAAAGCACCGCTTGCAAGTTTAGGTACTGGGAGGAGGGAGGGATGGTTTGAGACATTTCCTTTCTCTCTTGACCTACTTCAATGCTATCCAAGCTAACTGAGAATTAGAGAAGAAAGGAAAGGAAAGGAAAGGAAAGGAAAGGAAAGGAAAGGAAAGGAAAGGAAAGGAAAGGAAAGGAAAGGAAAGGAAAGGAAAGGAAAGGAAAGGAAAGGAAAGGAAAGGAAAAGGAAAGGAAAGGAAAGGAAAGGAAAGGAAAGGAAAGGAAAGGAAAGGAAAGGAAAGGAAAGGAAAGGAAAGGAAAGGAAAGGAAAGGAAAGGAAAGGAAAGGAAAGGAAAGGAAAGGAAAGGAAAGGAAAGGAAAGGAAAGGAAAGGAAAGGAAAGGAAAGGAAAGGAAAGGAAAGGAAAGGAAAGGAAAGGAAAGGAAAGGAAAGGAAAGGAAAGAAGATGCAGTTCAAAAAGAAACATTTCAGAGGTGGAACAACAATTTCTAAGCTACATGTCTGCTGGACATACTTAAACAGTCCTGAGGAGAAGCTTCCAAAGCAGCAGCAGTAAGAACGTGGCAGGCTGAGCTCTCCTACACTCACTCCAACTCCTGCTCAGCGTGTCTACAAGCTGGGGACAACAGCTGTTTCATCCAGTTGCAGCCATTTAAAATCCAATTGTTTGGTCTAAACTGAGCATTTAGGCTTCCACCTATAATCAAGAGCAAAAAAAGGCACTTCTAGAGGGGGATTCTGAGAGAGACATCTGGACAAGACAGGGTCTGTTGCTGTCTGGACATTGTCCGTAATGGAAATCTTGGCAACTGGCAAGCCTAGTTTTTGAAATGCTAAGGAGGCTCCTCTCACAGAGATACTCAGAGGATGCAGGACCCACAAAAGAGTTCAGGAAGTTCAGCTGTTGTTGATTATAAGATTTCTTTTGCTTTTTTCAAGTGTATATCAGCAAACGCTTTAAAACCTCTTCGTTTTCTTTCAGCTACCACTTAATGGTATATTGCTGACATGCATGTTTCACACACTGTTCACACAATTTGTTTTTCAAACTGCATCACTCATAAAGCATTGCTAGCCTTCCGTCAGTCCCAGCCAGAATGGAAACATTTCTCCCTGTATAGCATATTTCCATTTCTCCCAGAGGTGCTTTAATATATTAACAATCCATTATTTAATGTTATCAATCATTTAATATCTATTTTCTCTCTCACACATATAATCACAATTATTATCAGGCTACATATTTTAAAGATATGTTTGATCTGTCCCTTGTGGTGGGTTTCACAAAATCACTGCCAAAAAATACTGAGGCAGTTTGTGGGAAGCTACAAAAAGTTCAGCTTGCACAGTCTGCTTCATTAGGTCTAAGATTATATTTTGGTTTTAAACTCAAACAGTGCTCACTGAAATGCCATCAATCAAGATAACAAATGAATTTTTAAATGCCATATGTTCTCCAAGTGAAATTTTAATGAGATATTAAAATGTACTTTAAAGCTCAGGTTATACACAAATATCTTAATGTCAAATATCTCAGTGTCATACAAAATATTTAACTAAGTCAAACATCTATATGAGAATTTATGGGTTGTTTTAATGGGAAATGTCTTATCCAGTGGAAGATAAAGCTAAACAGATTTATCCTTATGAATAGAGTGATCCTTTTGTAGAAGCCACCTCTTTTAATACTAAACTCATCTCTTTTGACAGTAAACATTAACTAAGCTAGTGAGGATTTCTCCTTTTTTTTGTGAAGAGTTACATGGACTTGATGATCTTAAAGGTCTTTTCCAACCTAAATGATTCTATGATTCTATGTATTATGTTGTATTTAATAGGTTCATCACCCCATCACTTTTGTCTTACCCAGTATTAATAGCTTCTCCTTTAGGCAGTAAGATTTTAGAGGTGGTTTTCTGTATGTCTTAGAGCAAATTGGTCCTTCATCTTTTGGAATTATCTTCATTTTCCTCCAGTCTGTGTGCCTAGTAATAATAATAGCAATCAATTACTTATTTCAAAACCGATGTTATTTATTCATCTGGAGTATTCAGAACCTGACAAGGCTTGAACTGCCAGCCTCTCACAGGACTCCCTTTCCTGGCTTGTAAAGGCTGACTGCCAGGACTGCTAGTGGTGTTAGTGCTGCGGGGTGCTGGCCATGCACCAAGCAGAGCTTGCGCAGCAACCCGTGTCCTGCTTACAGTCACAGAACGTATTTAATGGGGATCCCACATTTCCTTCAATTACCAAGGAGGAGCCAACTGATGCCATCTTTTCCCCACTTATTGTAAGCTCCAAAGGACAACTGTGGGAACTGTACAGCATCCTTTGGAATGCAACAACTTATCTTACAAAGACCCTGTAGAAATCATATCAATCACTGTATTTCAAGTTGTGTTCCTCTCGAGAAATGAAGAAAGTAACCATGGGAAATATTCTAACAGATGAGGGAATTTTCCCCACCAGCAAGTAGAGTTGTTTTTCCTCCTTGTGCAGTGAAAGCTCTTCAAAGTACTCGCTAGGTTGGTAGTTCTTGCCCAAATTTTCTCATGTGTTCTTAAAGAGCTCAAATAATGCTGGAAGTAAAGCTAGGCAGGAATTTACGTGTGTGTGTGTGTGTGTATAAAAATATAAAAATAGTATACTTTTTAGAATCTGAAAATGCAGCAGTTTCACTGAAGCTTTATTGGGAAAACTAGCTCTCAGATTCAAGCTGGAATTTTAAGTGGGGAATGAAGGAAAGAGACAAACAGGCTGAAATAATATTTACTGAAATAAAAGATAACTTGGTGCCAGGGCATTCTTTCTGGGTGTGAAAAATCCCAGTTTGCGTCTGTGGCCTGAATCACAGAAAATTTGCCTTTCTTCTTGATTTGGGGATTATTTTTTCAATTTGATTTGGTTTAGTTTGGTTTAGGGAGGGTGAGGGTTATTGTTGGTTTTCTTCACTGAATACTTGCAGTTAGTCAAGATTTTGTCCTAAAGCAGAATAGGGGGAAAAAAAAAAAAAAGAAAAAAAAGCGTCTCATACTGGAAAGTTTCATGAGACAGGAAAATGATTTCCTGCTTAGCCTGACTAGTAAGAGCTGGCAAAAACTCCACAGCTGCTCTGGAGTGTCTCCCTGGTGCTGGGAGTTAAACACATCAGAGGGAAAGGAACGCAGCATGAGTAACACGATGAATATTCATGTCCTGGATGTGGGTCTTGGAGTCAGCAGAAGTGAGCTCCTGCCAGATGTGAGGGTTCAGCCCAGACGAAGGAGACTTTCAAAGAATCCTGTGGAAAATCTGTTGTGCTCCTACTGACTGAAAGAGTTCATGTCTCTTCTAGCTGATGACTCAATAAAACGATTTTTGCTTTAAATTTAAAAAGAATACAAGTGGGTCTAGTGTGTGTGTGCAAGCTTGTAGAAGTGAATGAAACCAAGTGGAGAGCCCAAGTAAATATTTTTCTTCATCCTTTGAGTGACTATGAGGTGTTTCAGCCATCTATGCTGCATTTTTTTCTGATACTGACACAGCTAGTCCTGCTGGTAACCACTAAGTTCAATAAAAGCTTTTTACTCGCTTTCTTTATTGTGTCCTTGTTACTTGACCTGTGAGTGCTTTCAGGCTAATCAGACAGAATCTTAGTGAGTGTGGAAACAGCCCCGTTGGCTGGCCTCGAGCAGCTGCCATATCCCAACGTGTGCACAAAGACAGCCCTGAGCAGGGCTTGTGGCAGTTGAAGCTGCAGAGCCACCTCAGCCTTGCCTGGTGGAGCTCTGCCTTTCCCCTCTCCTAATCATTTCCCGCCCCCTCCACCCCCTTCCAAGTGTGTGGGCCTAGAAAGTACTGGCAGTCCCTCCGTTCATTTTACGTCTGGGCTACATATTATTTACATTACAGTAGCTGTGAACAGCTCCAGTTGGGACTAGGTCTTTTTTTTTTTTTCATAAACACTGAACAAGTAAGAATGGAAAGTTTTGGGTCTAAAGAGATCACAATCATGAGCCACAAGAGCAGCTATGACAAAAAGAGCCTGGGAAAAAGGGGGGGAGATAAAAATGAGAGATAGAGAGAGCAAATGAAAAAGTACAAGCTTGGCTTTGATCTCAGACCTACTCCTAATAGTTTTTTTTAACACATTTGTTAAATTTTAGCACGCTAAGCTACTATTTTCTTATGAACTGGAATCAACATCAATGCTAGAATCATCTGATGTGTGTCACTGGGAACTATAAGCAGAATGGAGCACCATGCGTCACCTAAAAGTGCTGCCCGTCACATTATTCTTCTTAATCTAGCACAATTGGCAGAGAAACCACATTTAAGTAACTTGTTCTGTAATCTGTCAGACAAAGTGATCTGGTATATTAACTATCCCATGCTGTTTATCCACATGGAGATAATTACAGATCAAAAATGTCTCAGGAAGAAGAGGCAAAAGAATTTGGCTTTATGATCTGCCCTCATAATCCTTTCAGTCATGGATAAAGGATCAAAAAAGTACAAATGTGTTCTGAAATTTAATGCATGGTGAAAATTTGGTATCACAATGAAGACCTTGATTTTCTCAATAATTCTACCTCCTACTGGTAACAATGCAGTCCACCTTTGAAAAACATGAAATGTATCATTGTACATAGGCATTTCTAACCTTATTGGGGTTGTTTTAGGATAAACTGAATGAGATTTCTAGGAAGAGCCCATTGGCCACTTATGATGACAGGATCAGAAGAGGAACAAAAGAAAGTGTAGTGGTTCAGTCGGCTGAAAACTTTGTGTGTGTATAGACCACTGCAAGAATAAACAGAAATAAATTATACTCTTGGAACTTGATAAAAAAAGTGATTTTCCTGGTATAATAAAGACTTAGTGGGGTAATGCATATGCTGAAAAATTACTATAAGGAATACAGATTGTTCATTAAAGAACATGTGGGGAAAGAGAGGAAAAGTGATTTGAAATCACAGGGTAATCCTGATGAAATAGGGTTAACAATGGAAAGGGGAACAAGCATGGGGACTACAATGAAGGAGGAGACAGATCACCATGAAGAGATGATCAAGAGAGTAAAGCTTTATGTAAGCTGTCCATCAAAAGGACAGGGTCTGCTCGGGGGATTTTAATCACCCATCCTTTCATTGGGAAAAGAAAACAGCATAATATGGAGAGGTGATAATTCTGTGTGTGCTGGAAGCAGTGAGAGGGAAGAATTCAAGTAAGGATGGACTAGCTGAGAATAAAAAGATGGTAGGCAACTTAGGTGAAAATCACCATGAAATTGTAAGAGTTCATGATCTTTACAAAGGAAGGGAAGGGAATAGCAAAAATGCCAGTGAAATTCAAGAAGCAGACTTCATACATTCAGAGACTGGAAGATAAAATCCCAAAAGAGACAAGAGACAATTAAAAAGAAAACCAGACACGTAAGGAGAGCCAGCAATTTCCTGAACAATAGTAAGGACTCAGGTATGAGCGGTCTCAATGTGGAGAGAGAATGAAAAGCATAGACGGAGCCCTGCTGGCTAAAATCACAGGTTCTTCAATGATCTCAAACCTAAGAGTGGCACAGTAAGAAAGTCGAAACTAGGAAGAGTAATAAGGATGAGTATGAAAGAAGAGCATAGGCATGTGGAGACAAGATAAGAAAGGGCACTGTACAGAATGAACAAAGAGAAGTGAGTCATAGTCATTCAGTAAAAGGATCAGTAGTAAGAAGAAGAAAAGGTGACAGATGAATTAAGAAAGCTGAAATGTTTAATTCCTGTTTTGTTCCCTTCTTCAATAAGAAGGTCAATGGCAATCATGCAGATATACTTAATGTCAGTAACAAGGGAATGAGATCTCAGGTTAGAATAGGGAAAGAAAGGGGTAGAGAATAGACCAGCCTAGAGTATTTACGTAAGTTGGATTGCTTTAGATCAACAAAATCTGATGAAATTTGCCCTAGGGGACTTAGACAACTGGCTGAAACAGTCCTCAGGGACATTATTTGTTATTTTTTGCAATCTGAGGAGAGCAGGTGTTGGTCCAGAAGACTGAAAAAGGCAGACTTTGAACCAGTTGTAGCTGGAAAATGAAAATAAATATGACACTAGTGACCCCAATCAAACATTGGAACTGTTTCCCTAATATTTTGGCAGATTCACTATCACTTAAAATCTAATTTAAGCTTAGTTGCCTTTTTTACAAGAGCTGCTTCAACTTAAACAGAAATTATAGGGAAATCTGTGAAATTGAGTATGTAGAATGGAGAATTCTTTACCTGGGAAACTATCAAATATTTGGGGTGTTGCAAAAGAGGTAAAAACAAAATCAGGGCAGTAAGTCAATGCAATGAGCTCATCATGCTATCTCCATGGAAACGACAGTGTTGAAGTAGTAGTCATAAAGTACAAGGTACATTCTAAGATATTTATCATTGTTTAATGCAAAGAAAACTGTAGTGGAGGGTGATTCATCTGAAATGGCAATGCAGTGACTGTGATATGTGAGCACAAAAATACTTAATACCTAGCAGTATCTCACCCTCTCAGAGCCCCTCTTGATCTTCCAGAGTCAGTGACTCCACTCTTCTCCAGACAAACCACAGTAGCCGTATCAGTGTCAGCAAACCTGGACTATCTTTCCAAAGAAGATAGTAGATCAACAGTAAATAATACTTAGATTTTTGAAGATCAAGGTGCTTTCTTCGTGTCTTCCTGGTATTTCTGAAATTCCATGACAAAAATGAAAAAGTCCTTAGAATAATGTCTATTCCAGTTTCCTTGAAAAATTCCATTTTTTTCTCTTTCAATTTTCTAAATAAATTCCACTTAAAGATTAAGATTGTGTTACTTTAAGATTTGTTATTGAAAAGCACTCATGTTTTGATGTCCTATGTTTTCAGAAATAGCTAGCTATCTACTTGTAGTCAATAGAGAATCAGAACACTGAAATCCTGGGAAATTACTTCTATACCCCAGAAAATATGATTTGGGGTTTCAGATGTAATGTGCATCTTTTTAGTCAGCTAAAACCATAAGATTTCACTCTACGTAACAATTCTGTTGTTCTGTTAAAATGGAAAATCATGTAGATTTTGTAAATTCCCTAGAGCTCATCTTGGCAGCTAGCTGTGTGGAAGAAAATACTGTATAGAACTGGGTTGTTTTATCATCCACTTTATAATTAGACTGATACTAGCACTAGCACAAAAAAGGGCAAACTTCAGGTAGAACTATACTTAAAAGATTGTTTTTAAATAGAAGAAAGATCTTTTAAAATAGATCACTTTTTTTTTTTTTTTAAAGTAACTATCTCACACAATTTTTGGCCAACCAGAAGAATGAAAAACCCTAAAACCCTATTTATAGAGAGAATCTTAAAAAAAAAAAAAAAAAAGAAGATGATGCAAAGTCTATTACAAGAAGATGATTCTGTTATCAGATGTGATTATCTCTGGCTGTACTGCAATATTATCATATTTGAAAAGAAAAAAAGCAGTCAGAATTAAGATCTGCACTCTGCTGAAACCATTAGAATTGCTCATAAAGGCATTATCAAATAACTCTCCAAATGGATATTATTTTCAACGGAGAAAGCTGTTATACCCAAGTGTATTGGCCATATAACCACATTGTTGTTAAAACACATTATCTAGTTTATAGAGACCTTTGCATGGTGAACGTGTATGTGCTTATCAGCAAAGCATTTGCTTGTTTTCTTCAACAAGCCTATTTTCTTCATCTGCAATACAGGTGACTAATATTCAGATCCTCTTTCCTTTCAAGTAGCTTACCAACCTGCCAAATATTTACTTGCCAGTTTAAGTTTATTGATCCACCACAACGTTAAGTCTCTCAAGTTTTGGGGAGATTTGGATTTAATTTCTTCTCCTCACCTCAGACAATGCAAGCCACAAGAATGCGTAGCAGCTGACAGAGCTGCTCATGCATACACCTCAACACACTAAAGCATGTCAAATATGTTGTTGGTTTGGGGTTTTTATTGGTTTACAGCAGAACCATTTTAACCAGTAAGATTGGCTGACCATTATCTGAAGGCATTTCCTAAGCAGTGGAAGTCTGCTGTCCGATTACACAGTACAATTGAGAGGACAGGTGTAACAAAAAGGATTGATCAAACCTAAGCTTGGCACAGACCCGACTGAAAACTGTTAATCTTTATATGATTCACACCCATGATCTCCTATGCCAAGGTCTTCCTGATAACGACATTTATCTTCTTCTGAGGCCTTTGTTCCCATTTTCAGTCATATAAAATGTCTCATCTTCTTCATACCCTTCCACACTTTTCTTTTTCACTTCTGTCAGCTGCAGTAACACAGTACATTTGCACCTGGAGATTGTCAGGGTCAGATAGATTTTACCTCATTATGTAATGCTCTGGACATCAAGAGCAATGTCAATTTGTAGTTGCACATACTGGCTAATTGAGTTCCTGTTAGCCATACTGGATCTACTTAGCTCTTTTCAGTTTACATGCAGCTTATCTGAACTCATTCTTCTTGATCAGATTTTTCAGTAAGAGTGGAAGTAGAACCTGCATACATGGTGGACCAGCTTTTAGCATTTTCTCCTGTCCTGTTTATCTAACCAAAACCAAAGCAAAAGATCCCCTCATTTTATGGACCAAGACTTTGCCTTAAATTAAAATTTTAAATATATATATAATTTACACAAATTTATTTGAAAACAGAATTGTGAAAAGCATTAAAGTCTATTTTTCAGCATCCATATAATTTGGGAAGAATAATGGTAAAATGGTGCAGAAATACGCTAAATTTTATTTAGTCCTAGAACACATATTTGCAGTTTAAAAGACAAGGTTTGTAATACCTATCAAATAAACCTCAATGCTAATACCCAAGGGCTGCTTATAACGTTCCCTTCCACCCTGCCAGAATGCACTAGGAAAATGACTGGGAAATGTGGATAGCGGGGCAACATTGCTTTTGAAGAAAGCTTAAGCTACTGAAATATGTCTTGCTTCCTACCTAGTGAAACATATTTGAGGTTTTAGGTAGAGGCTACAACTCTAAATGATTCAAATGTCTCTCTTCTAAGATTGAGTCTTTACAAAAAATAGTACTTCTCAGAGGGAGCACATATTGTCTCCCCAGGATTTCCAAAAAGGCTGCATTAATACGAAGGAGTCATAGCAATGAGAGCAGCTTTATGGTAGCTACAGTTGATCAGGAAATCATGCCTTCCCTTTACAAACATTTCTATTCAACTGAATTCCTTTTTTGTTATTACTTTAGGGATTCTGAGTGTTGTCAAAAAATTCTGAAACTATATTCAGAAAGTAGCTGGATTTTAACAGAAATAATGTTTTGATTTCAGGTTTTGAATATTCATAGCAAAATAATACTGATTTACAGAAGTCCATTTTCCTGTTTCTTTTGACCATTTTGTACAACATTTCTGTTTTGTCAGAAAAGCATTTTCTGAAAATAAAGGAAAGACAAATTCTACCCAGTGAATGCAGAACCCATTCTTCCCCTGTTTGTTGCTTTAACATTACCACATTTCTTAAAAAGCAATATCTGCATCTTTCTGGATGTTCTGGCTTCTCCCTGCTCTAGAAGTAATTGAAGCTTACAATCTTCCAAAAAGAGCCTCGCTTCTGAGAGCTGGTGCTGCCTGCTCAGTAGAGCAGCATGCAACACGCACTACCTGTGTGTGCAACTGAGAATGGCCCAGAAGGGATTTGAAGCTGCCCTGCGCCTTCCTCCTATACTGACTTGCAAATTCTCTTGTTTATAGCCTTCCCCTGCTTGCAACCAGCAGGACAAAATGACTAACCTGATCCTCTTTGGAGCAGAGAAGAAGATGTAGAGGCCGGAGACAATAGCCTGTTACCCCAGTCGCACATTTCTGCTTCACCCTGTGTGCCCCCTGGCACTTCTTAGCTGCTGTTCAGTGCGGATCTGGAAATGGTCTTGTAAAAGCCTGGAAAGTTTCTTTGCTTTCAGAAACTGGTAAATTTTATCATTTTTCAAGCAAACTTTTCCAATCATAGCTTCCCACAAGCCAGAATTCTGTTTGTACTCAAGGCATGGTTTAAATATGCTGTCCAAATCCAACAAACCTATCAGTGTACATTTACCTTTCCTTTCCTTTCAGCTGCCACCTTTTGTTTCAGAAAGTACTACTCCATAGCAGACATCAGATAAAATATTTTATCTGGCTTAGGTAATTTTCCGAAGTATTTTTCTTTAGTATTAAAACTTTCTTGTTCTGATAAAGGCCAACGCAAAAATCTGCATGTTTGTGTGTCTTGTACTTCTTGTATGAACTTCCTTTCACTCAGCTGATGTTTGTATGGCATTATCTAATGTAAGCCAAAGGGGAAAACTCCATTATGGGAAAATGCCAACAACTGTAGAATACGATAGCAGCTTCCTTCCAGCAGTTTGCTTTGATTCATGAAAGAAAGCTTTAATGTATATGTGCTGATCTTGGAGACATCAGAAATATCTTATTTGTGTTCAAGGGACCACTCCATATTCATAGGAAATAAGCATAAAGAAAAAGCACAAAGAGTTGCAAAACACAAATGAAAATCAAGTCTGTAACTGAAAGATCTGCTGATTGTCCTTCCCCCAGCCATGGGCAACATGAACACAATGAGGAAATTTTCATCCGCCTTAAAAAAACTATCTGGAGATTCCACATTCTCAGAAGAGCTCTCATTTCCAGCCTTTTGTCAGAATGAGATAATTTATTTACAATGCCGTTACCCCAGAAGACTCTGTAATGGCAAAGATTTGCAAGAGATGCAGGTATTCGTGACATCCCGGAGTGTTGCATTCTGGGATGGCTTTACCAGACAGGAAAGCCTGAGGCTGTTCATAGTACTTAAAGAGAAGGGGAAAAAAATCGAGTGGATTTAATTCTTCATCTTACCTGACAAGACAACCTGCATCTGAAAACAGTTGACGTGTTTTTCATCACTCGTCACCTGTTCCTGAGCCTCAGTCCCACAACTCCACGTAGGAGATTGTGAACATGCTTGCTGGTTTCCAGAATCACTGAACATCATTGTTTATCGTTCATATTCTGAGTGCCTTTATCTGCTCTTTTGGAGGATTCTGCAATGGGTGGAGGTAGGGAAAGTGCCAACGAAGATGACATCTTTGAGCAGTGGGGGAGTGGGATCTGCGTACAGCAGCACATCCTGTGGGAATGCTCTGTTTAAGGAATGATGATGGAGATAAGATAGACACATGACTAAGTGGGCTCTACCAGAAGAAGATCGCCTCCAGAAACTGGCAGTCTTGGGTATGAAGGCCAGCCTGCAAGATCTCCAGTCCTCATGCATGCCACTATACTGTTTCCCTAAAGAAGGTCCTTTGACATCCATCCTTTACAATGTTCTGTTTCTTGAATAGGCCGAGGCAAACGTTGTGGGCCTGTCAGTCAATCACCCATTCAGATGCATCATTGCACACGCAGTTTGCAACAGGCTGGTAGGCAGTTCGGTTTGTACAGGCACAGAGAGGGAGTTAGTTTCCCAATACAGTAGGTGAGTAGTACTCACCTCAGGACTCTGAATCAGCCTTTGGAGGCGCCTTTCTCCCTGGACAGATCTCTGATGGCAATATAGGATAGCAAGATGTCTAATTCAGGCTGCCACAATCAGCTTGGTGGGGCCAGGCACTTATTTGTCAAGCATCACAGAAATGAAATGAGACATCTAAAGTGGCAAGGGAAAATCTGGCCTAAAATCTATTGGGCAGTAACACAGTATTCACGTTCTCTTTATAACCTGCCACTCACTGAGTTGCCTAATTTTCTGGGAAGAGAGACACTCCAGTGCCTTCCCATGAATTCACACATTTTATATTTGTAGAATTACTCAACTCCTCAAGCCTCTCTATCCCAACAGTTAGGAAGTTCTCCTTGGAGGGAGAATATTCACCTTCAAATGCTGCTCTTCAGACCCTGCTCTGAATCATATTCAGTGCTTAAAATGTAGGATCAGTCCTTCACTTATGCATAGATGTATCTGGGTAATATGTCACTGTTCAGAATCTGTTTAGGCTCAAGCTGCTGTTCTTAGATTACACCAGACAATACATAAAAACAGTTACTAAGTAATGTAATTTGTCTGGCATACCCACACGAGACATACCATTATGTACAGCTGCTGATGGTTGAAAACAAAATTATTGACAAATAATCATGATCCAGATAATAGTGAGAGGTGATCATCTATTTTGTAAAGGAAAATGGAGATCAGCCTTGTTTACATACAATCAAGCAAAGACCCAGACTAACCACTGGGCAATATAATTTTAGCTCATCGCTTTCAGAAGAACCCAAACACACTATTTTAGGTGACCATGTCCGAATTTAAAATATAAACAGAGACAGATATATAGTCCAGCTTCTTCTCTTTTAACCAACTAAATGAATAAGTGAAGTTCTTCAGCATAACACACATGGTACCTTTCTGCTAAATGTCTTACATCCATTACAAACTTAGTTTTAAACCAAGTTGTTTTATTTGCTTTCCTGAAATGGCTTTGCAGTTCATTTATGAATCTGCTTAAATATATGACTGTCCATAAAGTCAACGCAAGCATGGTAGTAAAGTGGAACCACAGTTGTCAATACAATGAACGTGCTTAAGAACCATTACATGAATTTGCTTTTGTTATTTAGTTTTCTAATAAATATGCTTTAAGTTCTTTTTGTTTTCCTCATGGTTGCTGAGCCTTGAGGATACAGGAGTCATATTTTGATGCTTTCTTCGTTGTGTCTGGGCAAAAATAATACTTTGAAAGAGAAAGGCAAGAAGAAAAAATGAATAAGAGCAGTGGGAAGAATGAAGAGGTAAGGTGAAAAGATAGATGTTGATGGATGTTTCCAATCGACCAACGGTCACAGCTGTTCTCAAAGTAAGCCCCTTTCAGGCCAACGACCTTGATGACAGAAGGCAACCTGGGACCATAGTGCAGACTGGAGCATGAAGTATAAAAATCATAATTGCTTTCTGTTCCTTGAGGAGAGAAGAGAGACTGAATTTTAAGCAAGGCCGAACATTGGAAGAGATTGATGGTGGGAACACAAAGTGTTGCAGACCTCTCTTGCTCAGAACTATTGCCAAGCCAGGGAGTTGCTCTTGACATACGCCTCTCCCACCAGGAGGCAGGATGCTCCACCTCCCAGGATGAGGCTCTATGAAAGGTCATCGAGACAAGACAAAATTAGCAAAACCCGAGCTATTTCGTGCTTCCCCGCTACTCTCAGTCAGAGAGCTATTTATTCACTAAAGTTCCTGCATGCTCTCTCGTGTGCCCCTACTTCTTATTTCAGCATCAGCTTCCAAGGCCAAGAGGTCTTTTACTCCCTCCTTTTTCTTTCCTTTCATTGGCCTCCTGATCCCCTGAAGATGGCCCCTTTGCACACCAATGCAGTTCGAAAATTGCGAGAAATTAAATTTCAATCTCTCACACAATGGCAGGTGCATCCTTTTCTGCTCTGCTGGTGGAATAAGAATAGCAGCTGCCCCACCAGAACAATAAAACTACTTTCCAGCTTTCTGTGACTGGCTGTCATTGAACAGCCATGCATAAATATAATCCATGGAGATCCCAGGGGTGGCATTTCTCATCTCTTATCAGCTCTGCTGCACACACCAGAATTTGATAAGACACCTAGAAGGATGATAAAAGCTGCTATCAATCTGTCTAAGTAGAAATAATAAGAGCAATAGTAACAATATCAATAGATTTATGGAAAATCAGTGGCTATATTATTTTGGTGCTGGTTTAATTATTCATTTCTAAAAATCTTTCCTTCTTCTCCTTAAACTAAGGGCAGCTAAGATAGCAGATCTGAATTTTTATATTAACATGGCAGATTAAGGTCCTTTTGTATGCCTGAAACAAGCTCAAAATATCTTCTAATTAATTTAAAAAAAAAAAGGAAAAGAGAAATGAAATCAAATACAGTCCTTCAAAGTAACCTCTTGAGCCCTTTTAAATATCCACACCACTGTGCACATACACATCTGTATCTGGCCCTTCTCATCCCAAGTGTTTGCACAGCAGTAGTGTACGTAATCCTGCTAAAATTATTTTGGGACTTATTAACACTGGAATAGCCTCGTGATCTGCCTGGTTCCATATCCTTTCTCAGGCAATGCTCTATGGCAGATGTTCCAGAGGAAAACATTAAATTCCCTATAGTGTACTTGGCAATTGTGTAATACCACTGCTCGAGGGGAAATTTAAAACTTTCCCCAGCTGGTAATCAGCTCATATATTGAAGTATGAGGACAGATAATTGTTATCCTACCCAGTGTGACTGCAAATGATATTTTTATTCCTGAGCCTTCCTCTCTGAATCCTACTGATTACTTTCTTTCAGTAATACCCTGTGACTGTGAGTTCCCTGGACTAACTTCGTGTTGCATTTGGTTTTGTTCTTGTGGATCTAAATAAGTATGTTTCAGCTTCATCCAATTTTCTCTTGCATGTCTTTCTCTTTTTTGTCACAGGTAGTGCAAAGAGGAGATTCTAGCTGTCCTCAACTGTCTCTATAATATGAATCATTTTATATGTCTCTATGGCATCCTTTTTTACCTCTCCACTTCTCAAAGGAAAAAGTTCGTGTATTAAACAATTAGTTCTATTCAAAAGTCACGCTGTTCCATCTTTCCTTTCAAAAATACCAATAATCCAGATAGGTCTAACCCATCTCTTTGCAACCTAAACGAAAGCACTATATGAGAACACAGTAATAATAATAACTAATGACAATAGTTTGCCCTTCATAACTACACCCAATCATAGCATTGCAGAAGTTTGTCTTGAGTACACGCTTTAGAGTGCTGACTGACACTTTTGCATGTCAGATAATCCCATTCAGAGGAGCAGTAGTAGTTGCATAAACTGCTCATTGCAATACTTTCAGAATTGATCCTATGGATGCAAGCATTACTGCAAAATACACAAAGAAATATGCAGTCAGTGAAGCACATCCCTCTCACTCAAACCAGAGGATCAGCCTCTCTTCTTCACTGTGGTGCTCAGGGAATTATCAGCAGAGGCTTTCCTTGCACATCTGTGTGAGACTTTGTGACTGCAGTATCTTAAGTATAGAAGAGATGTTGGGAGCTCTTCCAATGATTCTTTCCATGCCATAAATATATAATTGCTGTCTCAGATTTCCACATGTTGAAATCTGTTGACTGGAAGAGGTATAATCTGAGTAGATACTTCTGTGGAAAAAATGTGCCCTTTGTGGACAAGCTCTAGTGATACTTGTCCAGTAAACAGAAAGCTTTTTAAAGTTGGGTTATCCAAATTATTTCCTTTTGTTTAAGAGAAGAAAAAAAACCAAGCTATAGTTCTGGTTTTTTTCTTATACATGTTTGATGGGAAACCACAAAGCACAAATTCTCCCTTTCAAAAGGAGAGGAAAAAAATAAGGTCAGCTCTGTAGATCTTCTTGATGTATTGGGCAAGGAAGTACGCATGAAGCTTTAAAGGTAGGAGGCATAATGAAGCACCATAGGGAATAGAAGTCAGTGGGGTGCACGGATGCTTCCTTTCAGAATGCTACCAAGGGGGTTAATGTCTGGCCTGGTGATAAAATCCTGGCATCTGTTACAGAAAACACAATGAGCATTGTTGTCATTGAGAGAATGGCTCTGTTTTTCCTGGCATGAGTTACTGTTTGGAAGCTGTTTAAAATAGAAAAGAAAAAAAAATCTCACACTGAAAACTTAAAAATAAAGGGCTATGCCAGAACCGTGTTCTCCACTGTATTTCTAGGAAGTGGTGTTGGTTCATTGTTCTGACAACATTATTTACATACCTTAAATACAGTTGCTGCTGAAATGCACAGCAAACTGTACAGACTTTGACACAGACACCAACTACTGCACTGAATGTGCATAAGCTCAGAAATACAGGCTGAGAGGAGTCTTCCCAAAGGCTGGCTGCAGTCACAGGGCAGTAGTCCTGCTGGGCTTCCTCCTTTGCCAGTGGAGGGCCCGCCGTCCCCAGTGCATCATTCAGAACACCCGAATTAAAAGCCTCTTCAAACTGTCCCTAGACAAGCTTCTTTTTTTCCCATTGGAGATCAGCCCCTAGCTAAAGTTTGTCTTTGTGGAATGCCCTTCCAAAGCATGCCAAGTATTCACATGTGAAATGGGATTACACCCTGCCCTCTTCACTAACCAGTTCCCATTTTTTATGTGAGTTTTTCTCCAAAGATGAAAAGATTTTGTTTGTACCTTCTAGTCCATATAAATTAGCAATATACAAAATATAGCCTTGCGCTATGACATAGCATCTCAGCTTATACCAAACTAGACTCTGTACTCACTGTTTTCGCTACCAGAGGCAGTGAAAGTAGACAACAGGCTTTTCATTTTCCCTGCTAATTGTTCTGTCCATGCTCTGTTGCTCTCTGCTATTTGTTGGCTATCAGCTAAATAAACACAAGCAGGGAGAAAACGTGAAAACAAACAGTTCTTCAACCTTGGTTTTGACGTCACTGATTCCCCTGTTATGAAACTTCAGAACTAATGGAGAAAATAGTCCCTGTAGGTGCAGAGCAGAGGAGATAGCATATGTTATTCCCAGGCTGCATTACTTGCCTCAGAGCAAGGCAAAGGATCATGCTGACTATGACCACAGCTTGTAATGAAAACATTGTTTTCTTTCTCATTTCAGACAATGCTGCCAGTCTGAGCCAACTGCAGAAAGTCTAAGCTGTTCACAAGACACAACAAACTGAACCCTGCACATTTGGTCAATAATCAAGCACATATTAGCCAGTGCAGCTCATGGGAGGTTGCAATAAGTGAGATTAGGATCAGATTCAGGGCACCAGAGTGGTCTGCTATACCTCCTTGGTGCCAGAGCAAGCTAGGTGTTGATGCAGCAAAGAGCTGCTGTATGAAACCATCATGTACAACCTCTCCAGCTGTAGCCAAGACATGCCCACACCTCTGGTAAATCAGTGCCTGATTCAGTCAATGCCATGGCGCAAACTGACTGCATCTCAGAAAGCTGAGGACCCTTCCATGGTTTGTCAAAGCCATCATCAAATGGCTTATCTAGCTTCCAGATTGCCTCATTGAGAAGCAATACTATGGGCCTGATGGGTAAGTCAAGAAAAGTTCATTGCATCTCTTTGCAACTGGAAAATGCACTTTCAATTTTCTGTAGAGTTAAAACTGAAATTTCAATTAAACAAATTATAGGAGAAAACAAACAAAAAGTACATTGAGAAAACCCATTTTAAAAAAACAAATGCTATTTTATATTTCCTACAATGATTGATTATATTGTAGGTAACAAATTTCATTAAGCCGTAATGCATTAGACAGAGCAGATAAGTAACATGATGGCAGAAAGCCTAGTTCAGATTGGTCCAGTTATTCAAAAATAACTTTTAAAAGCCAGGAAGCTCAGACTTATGATTAAATACATGGGAAATTTCAAATACCATCTGCTTCATCCATTTTTCAATGTACAGAATGCATAAATAACCCAGCTCACCTCAAACCTCTATGGTTTCACCAGCATCAAAGGAATGCCCCAAAGGGCACACTTTAGTCCTTTAGCTGAACGGTGCCTGGATACCTAAATGTGCTTTGAACAGTCTGGATTCATTTCCAGATTCTCATCTCTGGGCACCCTAATTTGCCTCTGGAAACTTGGAGTCTATTCCCTCCTACTCCATGCATCCCATAACCTCCTGCCAAAAAAGCCAATCCTCATTTTAGTAGTAGCAGAGAACTGTCATAAAATCTTAAATTGCAGAATTCATTAGTTTCACAGTACTGCATAGGGGATCATACAGCCTTTGCTGGCAAGCTATGTAATATTACAAGTACAATATAGAAAGAAGTTGGCATCAGAAATGCGACGGACTGAATTATGCTCTCAGCTAAGGAAAGAAGCTCTACCAGCCAAGAAGCAGCCTCCGTACATAGCTCTGTCTACCCATTACCCAACATGAGTCATGAGAAACTGGTATCAGCTCTTCGCCCTGTGCCACCTCTGACACATCTTTTTCTCACATGGGACAATTTGGACAAGACCATTTTGGCAAAGGTATTCCCACACGGGCACTTGTGGATGTATTTCAAGCCACTCCCTGCCACCTGAGCACGGTCAGTAAGTACCACAGAGGTGTGGCTTGCTGCTGGCAACAGGTCTGCAAAGATATTACAACATGGTGGAGTCCTCTAGGAAGGTGATCCCCAACTGAAGAGCCACAGTCAAAGCATTTACTGAATCCTTTGTGTAAATGGCAGGGAACTGTCAGTCAGCTTAGTGTGAGTGATCAGCAAAGCAACTTTGATAGGGTCAAGGTGTCAGAGGACTGTGACTTGCCCAAAGACATTTGCTAGTCAAACATCTTTTTTCTCCAAAAGCATATTCTCATAAAACAGGTTATCACTGTTTTATTAGAATACAGTGATGTATTCTAATACATTAGTATTAGAATACTGATGTATTCTATATACATTTATTAGAATACATTTATTAGATTACAGTACAATACATTTATTAGAATACAGTGATTTTTGCTATTAATTAGGAATTAATAGCAAAAATCAGGGAATGTTTGGAGCACCGCAGTAGTTCCACTTTTCTCTGAATGAGGTAACTGATCTTACCTAACTGCAGCCTAGCTCATCCTAGCTGTCTATGACAGGATAGTGAGCAATAAAGGAAGTACCCTTGCATAATGAGCATTTGAGCCTTCATTGTAGCTCCATTCTGACTCCTTGCATAGATTCAAACAGCAATACCTGCTCATGTGCAGCAATAGCTTTTTAGTGACCACGTTAGATAAAGAGACTACTTCTTTTTTTTTACCTGGGAAAACCATCAGATGGAAAGAGAGAATGGAGACAGGCCATTTTCTGCAAAAGAAAATGGACAGAGACACTCAAAAGTCCACTCTATTTGCATATACTTTTAAATAAAGCATTCATATTTTTTCTTTATATAAATTTCAGTACTAGTTCCCAGAGATAAATCGCACTTGCTGAAAGACTAAGTTGGTATGGAGGTCAGAAACCTCTCAGAAAATTCAGTCACTGCACATTCTGAAGTCAAAAAAGCCTCATAAAAATTTTACCCTCTTCCATTCCTGCCTCCCTACAGAAATGAATTTCAGCCACCAACTGCGCTGCTGGGGATCCCACAAACTGGGATATTTTTTAGCTCCAGTTTAAACTGCAAACCATCTTGACTAGCATTCTCCAGTTTGGGGGGAAAAAAAAAGCTTCACATAAATGTTCACTGAAAGGGAGTCACAGGCATCCTCTCAGTGAGAATCCCACCTCTCTTAGATGAGCCATCAGCAGTACACATCAGCAGCACTCTTCCAAATATTTTAAAAATTATTCCTGTATCATCATTAAGAGAACAAAAAAGGTGAGAGAGAGAAGGTCTCTGTCTTCCACATGAGTTCAAGCTTATGATGGTTTGCAATACTCTTACATAGACATCCAAGACAAAATCGATGCACAGCATGTGTCTAAGCCCAGGGCCGTGAGACTTCACCTGCCAGCCACACACAAAGGAGCCAGTGGCTGTAGGGTAACACTAGCAGAGGCTCCAATACTGCCCAACACTTTCTCAGAGATGATTCTTGCAAGACTCTGATGTTGTTTCTCTGATCCCCCTGCCAACACAAGGAAAGGTTACTGATACTTATGGATCATTACACATGGGTTTCTCTTCATGTGGATGTTTATGCTCCACCAGAGAAGACACATTAAATTGCCTCCTTCTCTGGCAGCATCTAGTCCATGCACTGGGTCTGCCAGGCCAAAAAAGTTCCTTTTGGCTATAGGAATGTGCATTAATAAATAGCCATGAAATGCTCTCCTGGGCTGTGAGCAACCTCTCAAGCCAGGAAGTTGTTACTAAACAAAAAATACAGCTTGAAGCCATATTCACATCCCTATAACGACTCCTACACACTGGGAAGCCCTTCCTTTGAACACAGCCTCCCTGATGGGATAGCGTTAAATTTTGCCTCCAGTGAGATAACCCGGAGGAAATTGTTTAGAAGTGTTTGTCTGTTTGTTTGATGCTGATCTCCTTTCTCTCTCATTTTTTTCATGTGCTTTGTTTACTCTTGAGGAAGGATTTGTGTGACTGTGAAGATGTCTGAAGCACCATTTTCTCAATCTTTCCGAGGACCACTTCTTTGTGCTGTGTGCCATCCTTTCTTCCTGTGACTCTTCCCTTTGTGACAAAAAGCACTGCTAATTGCGTAGATTAGCTTCAAATCTAGGATCAAAGGTTTAGCATTTCGATTTTCTGCTCTTCAGGCATTTTATTTTCTTTCTCTCATTATGGGAAATTTGCAAAACCACTCACTACAGAATTAAATTGATTTTCCTCTGTAAGTTGAGGAAAAAGACTAACTAGAGAAGGGGAATATTCTTAGTTGACCTTACCTGGTGTTTTGCAAGGTTGATATATTGCATTGTATTATTGAAAATGCAGAGTGATGGTCTTCAAGAGTGTTTACAGAACAGCTACTGCTGGAAGCCACCCTGCTGAGAAAGGAAAGGCTGCCACTGTGTCACTTTTACCATTCATGAGAGTGAAAAAACTGAACCAACTCTAGGCACATAGTCTGTTTACACACCATTTGCTTGGTTAAATGAAAAGATATGTTGTGTTCCTTGTCTATCAAAAATTTGTACATGCATTCAGAGTGGACAGCTGGCATTTTGAAAAGCTGTTCTGAAAAGCTTTTCAGAAAAAAAATGTATACTTCAACTGGCATGGGAGACCTCTATTTCAAACATCGACAAAGGACAGTGCTTGTGAGAATGCCTTGTTCCTGAGGGCAGCAAGGACTTGGAGTTCCCTGTGCACTTCTCAATCAAGTTCAGCCCCGTTTTCTCAGCTGTAATCAGATTAAAAAGAAAAAAAAAGAAAAAGGAGGCAGGGGGAGAGGTTTTCATATTTTAAACCTGGCTTTACTTATCTTTTGCCTTTGAAAATAATTTTGCCTTTGATTCAGATTTGGCTGTCAAATTTTGCAAAATTGTTTGCATGCAATTTGAACAACTGTTTAATGCTGTACCTTGACATGCTGGGTTAACACAATCCCAGGTGTAATACTCCTGGAAAAAACAGAGTTACATTGGGAATGAAAGGTTACAACCTATGAAGTAAAAACTGTGTACATGAAAGTAGATATTACTAATGCTGTGCTTAAAACTTTCAGCCAAAGTAAAGAACTTAATGACATGGGGGTGGCAAAGATGAAGCTAGATAAAAACATAGCTTTCCACAGGACCGTGTTGGAGTTATTTCTCTTAGGTACAACCATTATAGAGCTTTCCTTTCCCTTAGCAGTAGCCAATCAAAAAAGTGCAAAAATGGCGGATGACTAAAGCATCCTTAACAACAAGCAACATACCATTTGCTCAGTGTCTGCATTAGCTGATTAAAATAGAAGCTGAAAGAATCAGAAGCAGATCCATTACGTGGTTTGCTTTTATGTAAGTTGGATTTATTTGTGTTCAAGCTTACAGACAAACAGTTCATTATTCAAGAAACTGCCTGTATGTACAGTCTGTTCATGTGATATTTTGTTTCTTGAAATTTTCTCAAGATAAAAAAAAAAAATTACCCTTCCTATAGCTACATTTTATCATCAAAGACAATGGGAATGCAGAATTATGGTTAACTCACCCACACACTGAAGAAAATTGTATGTCATTCCTGCATCCTGATTGGATGATGATTGCAAGGGATGGATATATTTTCTTTCTCCTTTCTTTTGTTTCTTGCTTTTAGGAAACTTGAATGCCCTCTTTCCTTGGTTTTCCCACTTGTCCATCTACAACCTCTAATGGGAATTTTTACCAAAGGTGCTTGGTCACACTCCCAGACCATGGCAATGATTTCTTGCTATTATTTCTGTTGTCACACAGATTTAAAAATATAAACATCTTTTTCTGTTTTTGCTTTTTGAGGCAGTGAGAGAAAAGGGCATTGAACAAACACACGGCATTAAAGTAATAAAATATCAAGTGAATTTCTTCTATATTTCAAGCTAATTATTTTTTCCACTTTGGTCACACAGAGCTAAGAATCATTTAAAGTGATGCAAATTAGAAGAGGGTTAATATAGAAACTATAGCTTCATCTGCTACTCTTCAAGCAGAGAATCACTATTCCCCCTCAACCACTGCTTTCAAGTTCTATAGCTTAGTGTAACCATTTTAATTGTTTTTTTTCTGCAAGGCATGAAGATAAGCCATGCATGAATCAATACATGAATGAATCAGCCTCTGGTCTAGCTTACTGATGTACTCATCATTTATATCCTTGCATAATTTACAGAAATTGAAACTGTAGCTGGGCTTTGCATTCAGCTGAATGTGGCTTCTTTACACAGTCCAACAGGGTTTCATGTTCCAGAAAAGCTAATTCTACAGGGATTGCTCAAGCAGGATGAAAACATCTAAGGCTTTGTGCTAAAACAGGTGCAGTTAAGTACCTAGGTGTCCCAGCACTTTAAGCCAAAGCTTGGTAAGATCACCAGCCTCTTGGCTTTGCCACATATGGTCTCACTTAATGCAAAGGGAGTTTTGGCTCCCTAGGCAAAATGTGTTTAAGCTCCAAATTCAGTAAGCTGAAATATCGGCCACTGACTATCAGAAAGAGTCAGATTCATCTCAGTGAACTGTAGCTGCTTAAAAATTAGGCATGTATTCTAAGTTACTTGTGCAGGTTCCTGCAATGCACTGAGATACGTCCCCCACCCAGCTGTTCCCCAGCCCCTGGGGTTGTCCCTCAAATAGCCAGGATTCAAATTCTGGAACCACCACTTCCTAACTGGCTGACTCTTGGATCTTAGCCTCAATTGTCCTCTGCCACTAACCTTAAAGAGAACAAGATTTGAAGCCACAAAAAGCAAGTCATAGTAACTATTCCCAGCATTTTTTGAAAACTCCCCTTATTATCAGCATGTTCCCTTCTGCTTTCTGTATCTTCTCTTGTCGCATATCACAGGGATGAGGACTAATGGGAACACAATGCCTGCCAGGTTCCCTCAGACATCTTCTCCTTGGGGAATGGTGTTCTTTCTCCATTCTCTCCCCTTCCTCACAAACACAACCCACAGTTCCCCCAGGCACCAGTGGAAACAGGGGGCCCTTACAGACTATCTGCCTCCACAGTCTCTCTCTTATTTTGGATTTCATTGGCCTTTGGTAGGGCAACACTCTGTCATCTCTCTTGGTCGCATTCTCCTGGGGATATGTCTTTTATATTCTGAATTTTAAAAGATTCCAGGGAAGAATTTGTGTCTCTCAAAAGTCCAGTATCCGTTTGAAGTGCTCAGATTTAGCAGTTACAGTTACAAAACAGTAGAAGCCTATATGTGAGGAAAGACTTTTTGGATTGGAAGGATATTTTCACTTTGCTTGTAACTGTCAAAGGGGATTTCACAGCTATCCACATTACATCTCACCCCTGCAGCTGACATCAGAGCAACCTTTGCTGCTTGAGTAAAAGGAGACTCAGGGAGATACACTATTCAATTTCGTACAGAGAAGGAACAAAAAATGTATTGTCAGAACCAGTCTAGAGCTCCACATTGAATAACATCTGCATTTAAAGAGAAACATGGAGTCGTGGTCTTAATGAGTTATTGTTATTTCCTAAAGGCTCAGATGAAGTGTTTGGTTCTGTGAAAGTCAGAAATCTCAAAACAGCCATGGCCCATTAACACAGCACATCAAACACCACAGGCTGATTTTTAGTTCAGCTGAAGGCTGAGGATTTACACCACTGACAACAGCCACACATCTGGTCACATACAGTCAGGAAATGAATAACTCTGCTTGAACCGAGGAGAGCGAGGGTGCAATAAAAACATATCCTGCAACGGGATCTGCGAGGGGAAATGGGAGGAGAGCCCAGCTCACAGGAGAAGAACAAAGCCTGTCTCACACTGGACCCTACTTTGCTGCAAAGCACAGCACAGGAAAGGGCCTGAAGCTCAGAACATTACCAGGGAGATACTTCCAGGCCAGTATCTCACCCTGCATGATGGTCTGTACCCAGGGTGCCAAGAGGGCACTGAGAGATCTTCTTTGGACCAAGCAGCCTGGCCTCTGAGCAGAGCCCAGTCCTGGGCTGCAGGATGCTGATGAGTGTGTTTGGCTTCGCAGTCACCCAGATGTCTATGGTAACTAAGAAGCTGAGACTGCTTGCTCTATGTCTGCTTGTGAAGTAAGAAACTACACATTTTATTTGGCTAGGCCAGGTACAGTTTTGGTATTCGTTTCTGTAACCACAGATGGATTTTGGAAGCAGTTAAACAAGTACACCCAGAAGGGCTGGGAGAGAGTACAAGAGCATGCACTCTCTTGATATTTCTGATATTCCCAAAGTGAAACAAACACAGGAAAAGAAGCTGTGAGTCTTTTTAAACACATTATAATGCAGTGAGAAGGAGCCTAAATTCTGATTTGTTTTGTTTTGTCTTAGTACATTGCCCTCAAGGACTTCAGTCTTGCCCACCTCAGGCAGAAAAAAACTCCACTGACCTGCCTGGAAAGTGTGTTTCCAGAAGGGAAGCAGGACCAGTCAGGCCCTAAGTGGGTTAAATAGAAAATGTACCTACTCTTGCTTAAAAATTAAACAGCGTTGCATGCTGACACTTTGGTGACTTGGGCTGTTTCAGTGACATAGTACATCTAGTGATACCATGAGCATGCCCCTCCTGTTTGCAGGGAGATGTTTGTGTTCTACAGACATATGCCTTGTTGATATCTTTGGCCACCTGCTGTCTTACTTTATCTGATTAATATTTTATTGACTTTTCATGTAATCGACATATCCATTCACACAGTAATTAAAATCAGAAGTATTTTGTTGTGTGGATATCTGCACTGCGTTGTGACACCTGGCCTAGATGGTGTATGTGAACATCTTTTATTCATAGATTTTGTGACCTAGAACTAGAATTCTTTTAAAGTAATTAGCCATGACAGACGAGTCCTAAATCAGATGACAAACACACACTATAAAACATAAAATGGATTATTTCTTCTCTCATATTGCTGATAAACGGCAAGAAACTTCAGTGTCTTTGGCAGAGTGCTCCACTTCCTCTTCTGTATGTGTGTGTGAAACGAAAGGTACATTTTGTACTAATGTAGGTATACTACATCTAAAAATAAATACATTGTGGTCTTGCCTTCGCCCAGGAGTAAATGAGAGCAAAACTAAACTTGCATCTTCAGAGGAATGTAGACAGATCTCTGAAGGCATGCAGACAGAAGAGGTGTTTGGGCCACTTGGGCTAATGGTTCTATTTGTAGAGCCAATTCAAAGTGCTCTGAAGTCAATAACCACCTAATTGGCCTTGATGGGCGCCAGATCTTTGGTTCCTGTGACAAAAGTAAGAATCTGCTCAAATTTATCTGAGAATTTCGGTTTGCACTTAAATTTCAGTAAAGCAAATGGTGTAGTCTGTACTTTCTTGTAGGTTATTGCAATTTCTTTTTGTTGACACATGAGGTAGGATTGTTCCTCAGATGCAGGTAAGATGTATACTTGTATACTTTTTTTGAGAAATCAGATGTCAGAGTAGAATTAGGTGCTTGAAGGCTCCTGACAGTAAAAGACAAAGGGAGGTAAAACACATTGCACACTGCAGCAAAAACAGAGTGTACGTATTGAAAGAAGGTCTTTATTGTAACTGTACAAGGAGAAATCCTTGAAATAACTTTCAAGAGTCTCAGCCTCACAAATAAATTAATGGCTCAGTCTATTCCAGCTTTCTTTAGGACCCTGGATAACTATGTTGAATGCACACTTGCTTTTTATATTTGGATTTAGCCTTTGTTGCATGTGACCACACCTGTTGGGTGATCCTACCTGCTGATCCTACCTGCCTTCCCAAGGGAAGTGTATCTCTGGCTGGCTGACAGACTGGGAAGGAAACTGCCAACCACCACCAGGACACGGCATTTCTGGGCTTGGAGCTTTGCCTGCAAGAGATGGGAAGAGCCTGTCCGACTCATGAAACGCAGTGCCAAGGAGAGGAGCAGCGCCAGGGCAGAGACCTTCCCTTGCCTTGCCCCACTGCTCGGGACCACGCTGCAACAGACCCTCTGCCGGCCATGGGGCTGCCAGCTCCACAACAGCCCCTGTCTTCCCAGGGGGTGAGCAAGGGCCACCCAGCCACCCCTGGGCAGCACACAGGCAGCACTCCTGCGCCAGCCTGAGCTCCAACCTCCTGCAGCCCAAATGGCGGTGGGAGCCCCGCGAGGTGCCCACGGCCATAGGTCGGGGACGCAGGAAGGAGCAGCCTCCCAAACCACCTCCCTGCTGTGGGCAATGGTGCCTACAGTACTCCCTGCTCTCTGTACAAAGTGCAGCAGACAGTGGTTATCGGATCTAGCCTCACCGACCTTGCACCGATGCGGATATGGAGCAGCCACATGGCCAGGGCACTGGAAAAGAGGCTTAAAATCTGCTCCCAACTGTTTCCCAGGGGATGTTTACTTCCTCCCAGCTGACAGGCACGACTGACTGTACAAACACACCTTGCCCCTTTGAGGACAAAGTCAAACAAGCAAACCTTCAGCAGCAATTTAAGTTTGTGTGACTTTGCTCTCAGACACATTAAGAGTGATTATATGGCAGGTAACTGCCTCTTAGCCGGGAGATGGTAACAAAGAGCTGGGAGTTGAAAGATTAGCCGGAGTCACCTATTCAGTTATGATAATAACCGGAGTACAAATGATAACAGACTGTGAAACAGAATTGTCATTAGACTTAACAACAGATGGGTAATTGTTCTCAAATCCCTTCAGTACTGAAAAGTGCACCTCAATGATTTTAGCCCCGTGCAAAGTAATTGGGCTTGGGCTCTTCCAGGCAGGGAGCCTGAGGTATGGATTCAGACAGAAAAGCAGCAAAACAGGGACTTCCCTGAGCGACGGCTCTACAGGGTAGCAGCATCACCCATCAGGTACCCGGCCCCCCCGGCAGGTCCTCTGCCTGTGTGAATGCTGAGCCCTGGAGAATCACAGGGAAAGGAGGGGTGGACTAGCCATGAAAAAGGGATCACAAAACCTCAGAGTGGGAAAGAAACAGAAGAAGAGAGAAAGGAAGATGAGTGGGATGTGGAAGAGAAAGTTGTCCAGAAGAAGCAATAATGGTGCTTGTTGAAGGGTGGACATCTCCCGCCTGCCAGCCCGTTCCCCCTGGGAGGCGGGAGTGCTGCAGGGGGAGCGGGGTGACTCAGAGTGCCACATCGTCCTCCAGAGCCAGGACCCAAGGAAGGGCTGCCCTGCACCATGGTGGACAACTGGCTGTACGGTGTGACGTGTTGGCGCCTGGATGAGACATAAAGCCAAGGCCCTGTTTACTATGTCTACTCGTCAAAGCTTTTATCATTTTTACGTCAGAAAAGCAGGATGTAACACTTAGTTTCATGCTCAGATTTTAACCAGGTCATTAATTTATTTTTCCCCTTCAGTGTAAACAGTGTTTTGCTTTGTGGTGGCATTCAGTGCTGCTGGGTGCCCTTAAATGCTACACTGTTGTCCTCCCTGACAGAAGTCATGGTTGAGGAAAATAATTTTAGCAAAACCAACTATTTTTTCAATAATATTTTGGTTGAAAATGCTTATCCACCCTTATAGATCTACCACCTATGTCTCAGCCTCAATTCTGCAGCAAGACTTCCTGTAATCTCTCCGGTGAAGCTTCACTACATACAAATCAAATCAAGAGAAGCTTTTATTGATGTGAAATACAACTGAGAGAGCATTTCCCAGGCTATATGTCCTAATCAAATGGATCTTCCTTTCAGATTTCCAGCATGATTTACATTTTTCACGTGTTACTCTGCTGCAAAAATTGTTGTCATGCAAGACCAAACTGCATTATGCTTTAAAACTGGCACCGTGTTGAAAGGAATATGGAATACTAGCATTAGAGATAATTCAGATGCAGATCATTCTCCTTTGTGGGAGGAATTGGGTGTTGGCCACCAGGATAGAGCAATCATCCATCTCGCTGCGATAAAATGCAGGACAACGCATGTATGTATTTGGGGGAGTTTGAACAACCAGTTCCACTTCATAGCAGCTGTTAGTAGTCTGGTGTTCCTAGACGAATACCTGTTATTCCATATTTATTAACCATCAATTTATCTTTAACTGATGTATGTCTGGACTGCTCTGTTGAGGTTGCTCCCTTGTATTACGCAAGCTGCTGCCTGACCTTAACGTACTGTACATTTCCTAACATTTCCATATTCATAAATAAGGTATTTTAGACAGAGAAGAACACTCTTTAATGCCTTGCTTGGAAAGCAGAATACTGTCTTCTTTTGACATGAGTGCACGAGAGGGGCAGGGACTGAGGGCAGATAGTGACCAATGGGAAATATGGTGTTTTATTGTCTTGCATCCATGCATAACCAATCCAAGGATTTTAGACTTTAAAACTTAAAGTGCTACTTAGCACTGACAAAAGCACCAGTTGTTACCTGCCAAAAAGGGATTGGTTCAGAGCTGCAGAAACAAGACATATCAAATGCCCTTAGGCTTCCTCCCTTGAAATTAAACACCTCCTGTAGAATATTGAGGTTAACAAAATATCTAACTGAAGCAGATTTTTTTGAACCAGAAGGCCATAGTCCTCTGTCTGAGGTCACAGACAGCCATATCACCCAGCACTCCCAATACAGGAATGAGCCACACAGCCACTTTATACGAGTCAGTCACGGGTGACTTTGCCTGTGACTTTAGATAATTTTCACAAACACACCAGTTAGGACCTGTGGGGCCAATTATTGGCACCCCTTAGCTGAGTACAGATTGCAGAGCAGGACTAGATGGGCCTGATCAACCAGTCTCTGTGCTGATGAAACACCACTGACACTGCTGGTTGTGCATGGAGGTAAATGGAGGGGCTGCCGGGGGGCTCTGGTTTGAGTTAGAAAGGCATTCAGTGGGAATCCTAAGCAACAAGCAAGGGCTGACTGTGCTCCAAGCAAAAGAAAAGGAAGAAAAATTAATGCAGCTGTAATTGTTTTGGTTTTTAAATACATGTCATTAAATGCAAATTTAGTCATTCTTTTTTTTCCCCCAGAGTATTCAGCTTTTGAGTAAACCACAGGGCTCCCTCCCCTCACAGTGCTGTCAGATGACTTCTCACAGACCGTGCTGGTCAGCTGGGTCCACTTCCAACCCCTACGCATGCTACTTTACCCGACATTTTTGGGTGCCCTGTTAGCTCAGACAAGTTGCATGAGGAAAGCAGCATAACAATATTTCTGGGCTTTGCACCAGCCCAGTGATTTGTTAGGGTTTCAGCCATGCCAGTGTGTGCTGAAATGTTCTGTCCTTTCTTTGAAAGAAACCTCATCATAAAATCAATCCGTCTGAAAAATGAACCATGGCATAATGTTTTATAATCAGCTACAAAGTCCCTTTGGTTACAAACCAAACACTGAGCTTCTTTGGAAGAGAATGTAAGTGGTATGAGCAAACACAGTCACCTCCACAGCTCCTGTTCCCACTTGCTTTCCAGCTTTGGCGAGGGCAGGGATACAAATTCCTTCACGTTCCCATTTGCTGGGTGATAACAGGGCTAATGACGGCGGTGTTGACAAGGCAGGGCCGTTTATCAGTCTCTTGCCTGACCTCATTCAGAGCTCAGCTAGAGATGACGCACTGGGTGTCACCAGGCGCTGTCGCCTGCCCTCAGGGGCTGCCAGCTCAGGACCTCTGCAGACCGATGCCCTCCAGAGAGGCAAAGCTCCTTCCATTTGCCCGGCACATCAGGTTGGGTTGAATGTGGGTCACCCAAGCATGACGCATAGCGCTAAAAACGCCAAAGTTCTGCCTCCAGCATCATTGCAGCCCGCTTCCATTCCGCCTAGTCTTCACTTTCCCGGGGTGGAAAGCCCACCCTCCTTGGGCAGCAGAAAGAAACTGAGCCCCTGTGCTGCTGCTGCTGCTGCTGCTGCTTACGTGGTCTCACCTCTTGCAGCACAAAGGGGCGCGCACCAAATGTGGCCCTCAGGGTTGTGTGTAGTACAAGTTAAATTAAAAGAGAAAGTGCGGACGGAGCTGCTAGTACCATCAAGGTATGTGGTGTTACCTGATTCTTCTCATCATAAAACCCTCTTCTTCAGCTCTTTATAATTTTGTCAGACTCTGGGGGAGGGCAGGAGGAAGTTTGCCATGCCAGGTGTCTCCCCATGGCTGAATCTTTTATTTAATTATTTGATAGAGTTTCAGCAAAGCGGTTTAGCCATTTCCAAGAATGAAACTGGGGACAGGGGAAAGAGAGAGAAATGTTGTCAAGGCAACAGTAATCCCATTATTTTCTAACTTCTGAGTGCCTGAGTAGGCAACCTTTATCTTCTTTTCATGCCATTTTTGTACATAATAATAACGTTGGAGGCAATTATTCTCATCAGTTTTAAGAAAAGAGCATGCCAGGGTAGTGAAGGGCCAGTAAGACATGCATTTGCAAACAAAACAAACTGGCACCTTCATATTGTTGGCTGCTGGATCTCCCGCTGCTATTTTGAAAACAGGCTTTCAGGGCCTAACTACTCTGTTAGCAACATCTCTTTAAATTGCCCTCCATCCGGACAAGATCAAGAAACTCATTTCCCCGGCTTGAAGTGCAATTGACAGCCTCCACGCGTTCTGGTATTGAAATCGTTGAGCATATGTTAGTGTTCAGTGATCATTTCCCTCCAGATTTTATGGCTCATTGTCATTTTTCACACAACAAAATGTTTTAAATGAGGAGGAAGGCTCTGCTTTATGTTTTGGGGAATGTCCCTGGGGAGAGAATTTTAATTTCTGCATGATGGGGGAGACTTTTAAATCATATTGCATCAGTTACCATTCGTCAGATAAGATGTGTTCTTACTATAAACTGAGCCTACAGCACATTTGTAAAGTGCACTAAATGAAAGAAAAAAAATAATTGGCCTTTCAGGAGTCCTGCTGGATTTGCATGTTTTCCTTTCCCTCCTCTAGAGCAAATGAGGTCTGTCAAAAAATTTCAGGGTTTTTTTTCCATTGGAAAAATACAGATCTGTCAATACTGGCAGTACATACAGGAATCTAGATCAGAGATTGTTTTAGGAAAAACAAGCAGAGTGGAATGTGACAGTCACACTTGAATAGAACATTTTGTTTCCATTCAGAAAACATTTTATTTCCAAATTTATTTTTGTGTTTTTACATTTTTCTATTGTTTTTCTTTGAGTCTCTTCTGGTATTTTAATACCATTGCTCTGTATTTCTATATTTTCATACTGCAAAATATGGAGGCAATGATTCCTAGCAAATAGGAACCACTGGCTTACAGCAAATGAAATTTAAATTCTATTCAGGGTTTTGCCACTGCACTTTTGGCCTGTATGACAAGCCATTTTATTTCTGTTTCTCCATTCCCCAGCCCATGAAATGGAAATGATATATGATCTCACTGATTAAGTACATTGATATCTATGATAAAAGGCTCTGTGGAAAAGCTGGGTTTCATTATTTGTATGTTATATATAAAATATATAGTATGAGAAAGTGTTTACCTATGCATAAGAAATCTAACAGGCATGAGATCAGACCTGTTACAGGAGATGTCAATATTATTCATTTTGTTCTTATTCAGGTTGAAAGGTCTCCAAAAGCAGGACTTTTTCCACAGAAAAGAAGTCTTCCTTGGCTTCTGCACGTGTTTTGCACCACCCAGCAGGGCCTGTGCCTTTGATTTGCCCTGGGTATTACCCTGCTGTGCTACCTCCCACATCATCAGAGCTTGTCACCTTTCTGCTATAGGAAGCTGAGCTCACATTTCTTTTTCAAGTATGTTCTGACAAGCCATGCAGCTTTCTACTTAGCTAATACATGCGTAGGTACTGAATCCAATCCAGCACTGTACACCAATTAAGTAAATGCACTTTGAGAACAGATGTGACATTTGAAAAATCCCAGCACAACCTATTTCAGCAAAACATCAAGCAAAACATTAGCAGCGCTATGAAGAATTTCTCAGAATATCAGAGACGATTTTACTACTGCAACAACAGCAACAAAAATAAACCCGTGGCAGGAACAGGAAAACACACTTGTTAAATAACAGCCAAATCAGCCAGTGTGAAAATCTGACGAGAAGTTATTGGCTGCAATGGAGTACGTGTGCATACACCACATCACCGCCACAGAGATACAGGATGTTATTAGTACAATGCGAACCTTCACTCAGTTGTCATTAAACCACAGGCTGTGCTCGCTCTTGGGTTGTTTAACTAATTCTGAGATACATTTCATGGAATCAGCTGTTCTGCTGTATAACGTACACCAACTGTTCTCCACCTGACAGGGTGAACTAAGCCACTTCTTGTCATGTGGCAGCACTGAAGAAACAAAGCCGCACGTGCTCTCTCCTCCTCCCCAGCCCCCTCTAAAACAAACTATTGCGGTAGTGCATAGGGAACTTGGACCCCACACCTGTGAATGCTTAAATGTGTGCTGAATTTTACTCTTGAACTTCCCAGTTTGACCTAGTGCAGGCTTTAATCCTGCCTGTAATTGAACAAATGGCAGGATTCCCACTGGGAGGAAGCAAAGTTCTTGTGCCTTTGCAGGAATAGGAATATGGTTCTATGCCCACCGAAGTACCTGTGATTTTTCTCACTAATCATGCGTTAATCAAACCCTCTGTTCCAAGTAACAACAATAATTAAGTACATCGCATTCCCAAGAGGCAGGTATAGTGGTGCAGGCAAGGGTCAAGACAGTTCATGCCATTCTAACATGGGCAATACAGAGTTTGCTCGTTGCTGGGCTTGCTTAGAAAACAAGCATGGATGCTGTTTATCTGTCATTTTAATTACTACTGTAGCACCGGCATAGTGGAGAAATCCACAGCTGTGAAACAGCAGCTGGCAGCTGTATTTCCTGCACTACTCCTATCAAAGAGGTAAAACACCTGATACTTTTCTAGCTCTTCCAGAAATATAAAGGTGCTTTGCAAAGACTAACGAAGTCTTGTTATGGCCACACACATATATATGCACATATACACTGACATCTCTGTAATAATTGAGAAACTGAGGGTCAGACACAAGAAAAACTGAAGTTTTTCAAAAGTAGACACTAACCAAAATTAGAAATGGGCCATAGATATCCTCACTCCCAGCCTTCCTTTGAATATTAGGACACAGTTCAAACAAGAAACAACAGCAAGTGTAACAGCATCAAGTAAGCATTAAGGGGCTTGAGATGGGCTCCTCGTGAATGCTCTGCAGTTTTTGGTCTGATAGACATTTGCAACATGCTGAAATGTCCCGGTGTTGCTCTCTTCTCACCTAAGCAATGTATCTGACCTTTCCATATCAACTCTTGTGCAACATGGAGAGCATGAGAGCTTTAACCAGGCAAAACAAATAAATGCCAACATACATGACTGCAGTCACGTTATCTGTCTTGGATGCGTTTGCTCAGGGATTGCCATGGCTTCATTTGCTGAATAGCAAATGAATGGCACTTTTGCAGATTTAACCTTTGCTTTATGTTACTTCTCATTTCTCTGAGTCACAAGGAGTTTATTCTCTGTTCTTTAGCTCACCTGCAAAAAGCACAATTTCCTTCCTCTGCCACAAAACACGCACACAGAGCATAGAAACAGAAGAAACACTGTTATCATTTCTCCTTGGCTGATTTGAAGAGATCAAGTAGCTAAAAGCAACAGTGCCTGTGCCTTGTTTACATTCCTGCTGAGCAGGTACAGACAGGGCACAGACCCAGATGTGTCTACCAGGGCACACAAAAACTCCTCTAGAAACTGAAGCTCTGCCAAAGGGGAACTCAAGGGTCTTTTCACAGTATCTAAAGTGGGGATTAACGCTTGCAATTGTGTGCAGTTTTTAATTTCCTTGGGGCAACATTTCTCATGCCATAAAGGCATAATTCTGTGGTTTATTTTGCTTCTAGTTACGCAGCATACCTCTCACAGAAAGAGTAATAGAATATTATCTGACTTGCTCTTGCTGTTTTACAGATCGTATTTTGCCAGCAACGCCTTGTCCAGTCTGAGGACGCTTTCAAAGCTCTAGTCAAAAAGGACTGTTTTCCACATTTTTTAACCATTAACTTCTTTCACGTTAATTTTCTAAATGTCTGACTTGGCCCGAATTTTCACATGCAATTCCTGAATCTGAGTGCTTCCTCTTTTGAATATCTGACAACAGAACAACATTTTTTCTGAGAACAACTGTAAGGACTTTCAGAAAGTCAGACATCTTAAACATTGCTCACATCGGATTTAGCCAGAACTGTGATATCCCAAATAATTGGGCATTTTTGAAAATATGAGCAAAATTTGTACTCTTTCTAGGGAGGCTTTTCAATGCTGAATGCTTAAATTGTAACATCTTCCCACCGATGGGCCAGTGGGGTGGCACATGCAGTAAGTTTCAGAAGAGCTCTGTTCTTGTCCCTCCTTGTTCACAGAGCTAGGGCAAATCTCCCTACATATAAACTTTCACAGCTTCATTTGTGGAGTGATTTGAAATGCATTAAAGAAAAGTGTTCCTCAAAATTGAGATGTTAGAAATAGTTTGTTAGCTATGAATCCTCACTCCTTCCCTCCACCAAAAGTGTTTACTTCAGTAAGCAAGATGTTGCTTTATATCTTGAGGACTGTATATTTGCCCCAACACAAGCCTCCTCTGGTCCTTTCCATAGATAGAGTGCAGAAATATCACCACGGTCCAAAACCTTTAAGTTTTATATGTAGACACAATGACTTCAGTAAGATGGGCCTCATCGTCTTTCCAGCAAGGCCAGAGATTGACCGGCCAGTGGTGTAGTTGAGCAGGATTTTGCCCCGCATCCACACAAACAGCACCAGGATCCAAAGGTACGCTTGATCGCTCCACTCATGCGGCATGCACATTGCTGCAGACGCTAACAGGAGGATGCAACTGGGCTGGCATTGCTGAGGGCCAGCAATCGCCCCGTCGCCAGCTGCAGCAGGGACGGGCCATCTCCAATTCACAGCCGGCATGTGCAAAGAATATGGACTTTGCTGCTGGGGAAGGAAAGAGGCAGGGAGGGTCAGATCCAGCCAGCAGAGAGGAAAGTAAAATAAACAAAGTGAGAAGGAGACAGGATATCTTGGGAAACTGCAAATGCCTTATCTAACAGGCTCCCAGGGTCACAACACCACCAGTTTGGCCCATTGCCCCAGACTTTTCTTCCAGTTGCTCCTGGTGTCATATGGCCCCGAATGCCTGCCTTCTTCCGCTGCACTGCCCCTTGTCTACTTTTCCATTGCAATTAATAAAGCCCCAACTGCCTTTGTGCAGTTCTTGTGAACCGCTGCTTAGTGCTGATACATTAATTCTCTTGGAAAAGTTTGCAACATTTGAATCTAATTGGTCTTGGCAAGGAGGGACAGACACACTATTGCTAAACTGTCAGCAGCTCGCATTGCAGTGGCTGGTTCAAACTTCTAGGGTTTAACTGGGAAAGAAGCTGGGGAAAAAACTTCTGGAGCTGTAACACTTTCCAGTGAAACAAGCAGTGCTTGCACAAAGCCTGCTGTGCTGCTCCAAACTGCATTCTGACTTTTTTGTTTAACTGCTTGAAATTTTACACAGTCATTACTGAGAACATTTTTTTCAAATAATAATTTGAGTAACCACAGTGTCTTCATCGTGACTTCTGCTGTTAGACATTCACATCTAAGTTGAACTACTGTAGCAATCTCCACTGAAGTGGAAAGCTACACACAAGTGGGGAAGTGATGCCTGGATGAGCTGAAGTAACTTCCTAGATTTATGCGTAAAATCTGTGGCTTGATGCAGCAAATGAGCTTAGATCTCGCAAGTCAGGGTCCAGCGCCTGCGCCCACACAGATAGTGGTCATGAGTCATGCTGCTGAATGACAACACTGAAGAGGAAAGGACACTTCTCAGAAACAGTGAAACCCAAGCTCAAAAAGGCAAACAAAACCTCAGGGCTGTAAAATCCTTCCACAGATGATGTGGAATGAGCACCTGTGCATGGCCAGGATGAAATTCCCCCTTGTGAGAACGGCTATCTACAAGCCAGAGCACCCCAGCGAGCTCTCCCTGTGAAGCGTGTCTCGCGATAACTGTGGGCAGCAACAAAACATCTTGGCAGCTTTAACTGTGCTGGAGCCAGTTGTGTCTGCTCCCTTTGCAAAGCAAGGGAGGAAGACAGGGAGGATGTCTGTCAGAAGCAGGCATGGCCACCCCCCGCCCTCCTGGCGGCAGTGGGAGCAGCAAGCTGGCTCTCCGCAGCACTCCCCACATGTCTCGGTCCCATGTCCATCCTGCCTCTAGCTCTGCTTTCTGGCAGGAAGCAATTTTTTTTTTTTTTTTTTTTGTCCGGCGTTGCCAAGAAGCCTTGAGCTGGCTCTGCAAAGCCCCATTGAAATCCCAAAGAAAGGCATAAGTCTGAGATTTATGTTAGCTTTGGCTCAGGGATAAATCTCACCTGCAGCGTCCAGATGGCCAGTTTCTGCATTCATTGGATCTACTGCAGTTTAAGATAGCATGTCCAAAGACACATCCAAAGGTAGGAGTAGGCCAAACAGTAAACAAGACTTCAGTTTATGCACCAGCAGAGACCGTATCACATCCTTAACTGCCTCTGGGTGACATGAACGTCCCTATGAAAAGCATCCTGCGCCTGGAAAGCAAAGGGTTGCAGCAGCTGCCTCACTTCAACCCAGAGATCTTTTCTCCAAGGCCACTGTGTTGCATCGCTCCAAGAATCACAACTTATCTCCTCAGCGTGCCAGCTCTTGGCAGACCTACCTAGCAAATACGCAACGCAGTATGACACTTTGACAGCTGCTCTGTCGTGGACATACCTTAGAGTCCTGTTACTATTCTCCTTCTCAGCTGTGGCAAAAGTTGCCTCAGGAAGCCTGAAGAACAGTATCCGTACTGTTAGTGTGCACTGGGGTCTGCCTAGGGCCTCCAGCACGGCTCCATCCCCCCCACTGCTGATAGAGTAACTATTTCTACTAATTTGTCAACACCTAACATATTACACAAAAAGCAGAATGATCTAATGCCTTGGTTAACAGTAACCAAAACAATAGGGAAAAAAAAAAACCAACAACCAACCAAACAGGAAGAACACTGTAGTGATTTGTAACTTAATTTCAATTTGCAGGTCACCTGCTATTTTCCACTAGAGGTGTGAATACTATGAGAAATTTCATATATGAAGGTCCAGCCTTTATGAATATGATTTTTATTTTTGAGATGCCTTTGGCTCAGAACAGTGAACTGTTCTCTTCTGAACTTAATTTCTCAAATATTTCTTTACCACATAGACATAGACCATAGACTATGACTTCTGCATCAGTGAACCATAGACTACGTCAGGATATTTGCAATTGGGACTAATGGCATGCAGATTCACAGCTCTGGATTTCTGCTGAGAGAGAGAATACTTGGCACCAGGCTGGAAATAGGAAGCTGCAAAATCGAGGGTCTTTGGCAAAAGTCTGAAAAAACATAGCAAATGTTAAGAATCCAGGTCAGCTGCACTGTGTTGCCTTCAGCTGGTCTCTGTCAGCAAACCCACAAGCATCTCACATGAAATGAGCTTTAGTGGTCCCCACACACATGTGAACACACACAGAGCATCCAGTAAGACAACCATAAAATTTACCTAGCAAATCGCACAACAACTGGCAGGAGATAGCAGGCTGCTGCTTGAAAGATTAATGGCAAACCACCGATACCCTTCATGCCTAGCTTCACACAGCTTTGTTTATTATTTATTATTTATGGGGCAGCCAAAAGAAAATTCTAGGATGATCGACCTCTATTTAGTAAGTGGTACAGTGTGCACAAGGGAAAAAATGGAAAAGGCCATGTGCACCTTGTGTATGAAAAGAGCCTGTAAGCAAACAATTCACACTCTAGTAGCTCTCATGCTGTCTATAGGATGCACACAACAGGATAGCGTGAATTTATTTGTCCAGAAACAATGAGTTATTGTCTCTTCAATTCTGACAAATGTGAAGTGCAAGGATAAAGATCTGGAAATCCTATCACAAGACATATTTGAGCAATGAAGGTTTTAACAGGTACCCGTGTGCTGGGCTACTTCACTCTTCAGGTTGCACTCTTCATCTTATACCAAGGATAGGCAACAACCTTTCACCAAGCTGCTTTGAGATTCAGGGAGATGAGGCTGGATGGCTTTTACAAGAGACGCAAATTAAAATTAAGGACTTGCAGACAGAGTGCTATTAATCTACCAAAACTGGGACAGATACATCAAATGCAAAAAGAGAACAGGAAGGAAAATACTCCATAAGGACCTGTCTACTCACACAGGTTACACTTTTATCCGGATTTTATGGAGACATACGGTATTGTGACATCTCTCTCCTTACATTTGGATGGTTTATGTATCACTCCTTATCGTTTCAAAACAATGGTGAGAAAATGGAGGAAAATCTGTTGTTAGTAAAAATTTCTCAGCGTTTCCAGGAATGTTTGCCTTTCCTGGAGGGAAAAGTTCCAGCCACTATTTCCGTAACCCATCCTGTCACGCTGTCAGCTTGTTCGGTCTCTCCTTTAAAAAAGGGTCGTACAACTAGCAATAAAATCCTCTTCAGGACAGAGAGCAGACGTACAGGATAAAACCATTAACAAGTGCCTACTGAGTCAGACCACGGTCCATGTTGCACGGTATTCTTTTTCAACACTGAGAAAACAGGTGCTATTTGGGAAGTACACGTGAGTGAGGACACATTCTTCTCTCCTTTCTCCTTGTTGGGGGTGCTGGAGGGGACCTCCTTGCCTATTGCCTCTGGTATTCACAAATGTGTCTTATCCCTTTCTGAATCTGCTGATAACTTCTGCAGCAAGTTCCAGAAGTTTGCTGCCCAATGAAAAAATAAATCTTTCTTTTTACCAACTTTAAGCTGATCCTCTACTAATTTAATCAAGTAGCACAGGCCCACAGTTCCACACTGAGTGTATTCGCCACCTTCATTTTATTACAAGCTGCAACCTTCTGTTTTCCAAACTAAACAGTCCCAGATTTTTTAGTCTCTTCTCTTAAGGCAGCTGCTCCATCCTCTTGATCATTGTAGCTTCCCTTTTCTGTACCTCCTCCACCTTCACTAAATCCTTCTTGAGATGCAGAGACCAGGATTGCACATGGTACTCAAAATGGGGGCACATCAGGTTTCGAACAGCAGAAAATCATGCCCCCTGTCCTGTTCTCAATATCATTCCTGATGATGTCCAACATTTTGAGGGCTTATTTGGCCATGCTGCACACTGAGTTGATTTTGGCAACAGCAACTCTAAGATCTCTTTCCTGAGTCATAATGGCCAGTTTCAAGTTCAGCATCATGTAAGCATGATTTAGATTATTAGATTACTAATGCAAATACAGAACTAGATTACTAACGCAAATACAGAACTCAAGCATATTTTGATACTATACCTAAAATTAAAATGCAAACCAGCCCTTTTTACAGTCCTTGGAACATGGATTTATTTCATCCTTTGACAACTTTTGCAGCCTAAAATCTGATAACTGTTTTCAAGAAAAAAAATTTACAAAGTGTCTTAGAAACCTAATTTTGTAAGCATTTGCCTGGGCATCTGAAGTATAGCAGGTTACTATCAAAAGAGGTCTGCTCACTTTTCAGGACTAAAATTTAAAGCAGACATCCTTCTAAGCTTGGCAAGCTCTTAGTCTTATTTTTGTATTGCTATCTATACAATGATTATAAATTGATTATAAATGATTATAAATTCATTATACATTTAACATTATTATTTCATTGAGAATTAATTGGATTAGGCATGCACTTCTGATAACTCATCAGAATTGTCACCACACACAACATATAAAGCAGTTATATTCAATCAAATTAAATATTGGATGTTATAGCTAAGCTTGACAGATAAATTTCAAGGATAAGGCCAAAACCAAAGCAGGTCATGGGATGAAATTTCCCTACATGCTGAAGGTTGCTGTCAAACTACGTACTATGGGTCCCACTTTTAAACTATGGTATTGGAGGGAATTCCACCTAATGTAAACTGGAGCTATTTATTGCTTTTTCAGATATTTTTACCAGTTCACTGGACTCTTACATATGTGGATGGAAATCACCTGCCTCAGATTATTGCTTTTGCTCTAAGTGAACTTGGCTGTTTTGCTAAATTTGCTCCTTGTTTTCTACCAGGATGTTTTGGAAGTGGACTAGACAGCAGCCCCGCCGATTGCTACAAAAACAGCATTTACCAGACAGAGGAACTGATGCTTATGGATTTGTGCCAAAAATAATTGACCTGGTTATCCTGACTGGGTAAATATTAGAATATCGGTTGTAAAGAGTCTGAGAGAAGTGTATTCATGCCTTGGTTCTAAAATCCTGTTCATTGATACTTTTGCCAAAGGGAATGAAAAATAAATACACAGAATAGTCACTGTAAAAAACCAGTGCACACTTGTTCTACACTGTGTCAACTGCTGGAATATCCTTGGTCCTTGCCTCTTTATATGAATTCAGTCTACTGAAATCTGTAGGAGCTAAAGTCACCTTTTTGAATTTGTTGCACAGGCTGGAGAGAAGATTACCCAGTTTAAATCAGTGCTGCTGTGTTTGATAGCCCCAAAAGGAAACACCTAATCATTTTAATTTCTTATTTCCTTAGTCTTGAATAATTTCCTACCTCGCTCTGCAGGTAACAACAACTTGCTTCCTAGCTCCTCTACTGAGAGCCCAAGCAAGCCCAAGATATGTAAGTGAAGGCTTGCAGGGAAATCCTCCTGCCTCTGCATCTTCTGCACTGGGACCTTGGGTCCTTGTCATTTCAATACTCAATATTCTATGTCTGGCAGAGATGTCTCGCTAGCTCTTGTCCTAGAGGACTGTGTCTTCTCACAGGATGACAGCAGGGAGAAAAGAAACACACTGGGACATGGTGTGTCCCAGTTTGGTTGATAAATCTGCCTGGGCCAACAGGTCTGTGCTCTGCCTCTACTTGCGGCTCGGACAACGCCATGCATTACCTCTCTGCTGTGCTAACAGTACAAGTTTTGGCTTGCGAATTCTGTCAGAATATTGTGGGATGTCCTCATCTGCAAATCCATTTGAAAAATCCTGTATTCTAGGACAATATGAGGACTGTTCCAATGCCAGAATATTGCCTGCTGAAGGAATATTCTTCACCTCAAGGACAACTTGTCTCTATCGGGAGAGTCTGCCGCAGAAAGGGTTGGATCTGAGGGTGGCAAAGAGATCATTCTGATTCCCCGTCCCTCTTAACATGGATGGGAGGATTTCAGCAGGGGTCTCCAGCAGTGTTATCCAACACATGCGAGTCTGTGGGGGCACCTTTGTGGACATGAGAGGAAAGTGCAGCCCTTTTAAGTTAGGATGTGATGCTGCTGGGAATCAAGAAGGTCATTTTCTATAACTGGAAACAAATTTCAAAAGCAGGCTGATTCTTGTTTGATGTTTTCAGACATGCCAGCTTAAAACTAATCAGGCGAAGTAATTTTTTCTAGTCCTCTGAGTTTTGAGCTAATGTGTTTTGCTGGCTAAAGGAGTTGATATTAGCCCTACCGTAAACAGCCGTGAAATCTGAGATGTCTTTTGTCTCTTTGTGATTCATGCAGAGACCTGTAGCATTTGAAGCCCAGCAATTGGTATAGAAAATTGACTTGATTGAGATAAAAATTATGTTTTATTTATCAAAAATGAACTAGCTATCAAAGAGCTGAATAAAGTTAAAGAGTTAAAGCAAATTAGTGTTAAAAGAAGGGCAAAGAACAAAACATCATTGCCATTCTCTCTCATGTAAGTAGAGGAGAAAATGTGAATCTTTCCTGACTTCTGTATCATCACCTGACGGGGAGCAGCCAGCCTCGGAGCTGTGCTGGACTGCAGCACTCCTCACTGCTGCCTTCATAACAGCATCACCCGCACCGATTCTGCTGCGGGCAAATCTGAGCACACAAGCGCTCTGAAACGACACTAGGTGCAATTCCTTCCCGCTCGGTACCTGGGACAAATAGTTCCCCCAGTGTTAGGAAGAGAACTTTCATGAATGAAGGGGAAAAGATTTGGTTCAATGTTCATATATTTCAAATGAACTTTCTTCCCACATATATAGATATAGAAATGTAAACCTCCTCCCTCTTTCCCAGGAAATTAGCATCTGTGTCCATTGTTTTCCACATTCTCCGTTTTCAGGAAGAGCTGTAATCCAGCTACAGTCATAGCCCTCGACTTTTAATGTCCAGAGCAGTGCAGACTTTCAGGCCCTCACAGCATTCCTCCTAACACATCATCACTGCCCGTGAGAGTAGAATCAAACCTACCGTATCAGCCTGCCATCGCTCTCTGTAGCTGCACACTTGGCAGGAGGGGAAGAGGAAGGAGGGGAGAGCAGGGAGCTCTGCTGAGGTTGTAGCTGTATGAATAAAAAACCCTGAAATTTTCATCTCTCCTAGAGTTTGATGGAAAAATTTGTTTCTTCTTAGCTCAGGGATGTCATTGGCTGGAATTTAAGATTTAGAAAACAGAAAATCAGATTAGGTTTTAAGAAAAAAGTTAAAAGTCTTAAATGTCATCTATATTTTAAATATCATGAACGTGCATCTTCTATTCCCCTTCCTGCCCAGCCCCAGTTAACATCTCAGAGTCATTTCTGTGGATTGCATCATGCCAGGATACCTGGTTGTTACTGCTCCAGTGATGTTTTACCGGCAGGCTGCTGGCAGTCAGCTTGTGTTTCTACTCTGCACAACAATGAAAGCAGACAGTTTGTAGGAATAAACCATGGGGAAGGACACCGATAGGAAAAAAGCTGTTTAAAGATTAAGATAAGTATCTGAATAGTTCCTGACTGGGAGCTAATTTTTAACAATCTTTGTGGATGTGGGCAGACATGAGCAAAACATCGGAGCCATCCATTTATAATTCCAGTCTGCAGGCAGAGAGGTTGGCCATGTAACATCTTTATTTTCTGATAGGAAAAAGCCTTTCAGTTAAAGAACAACAGGTCTAAAAAGTGCTGAGCCACTCCTCCTGAGTAAGGGCCAAGTCCTGCTCCATCCAAGGAAATTTTGGAAGGGGCTGTGAAAGTACTGCCACATGTGCTGGTGCAGGGCAGGGGCAAACTTTTCTCCTCGGGGTCAGGTAAAGAGCACTTCCAGAGAGGGAATAGCAAATGCTTATTCTGCAGCCAGAAAGAGAGAAACAGGCTGATGGTTTAAGCAGACTCTCCTTTCCCAGCAACAGCATTTGCAGGAAGATTGTGAACTTCTTTTATGAAGGTGTGCGGCAGATGAAATTGTGTAGTTAAACAGTAACTATCTTCTTTTGGGCAAACCATCCCTCCCCGCCTTCTCTTCCCTTCTACCACCACCACCAGCCTTGCCCTGTGATTTTAAAGCAAAGAGCGGCCCCTCAGCAACCACAGCTGTCACTGGGGAGGGAAAGAGCATTCATCCTCGCGGAGCACAACTGCCCCACTACCAGCAACGCTGCACGCCCCCACAGATGGGGAGATGCACAGCACGCAGGCACATGCCCCAGGGGTGGCAGAGCCAAGTCACAGGCCGTGAAGACACCTTTTTTTCCTAAGCAGTCTGATCATAAATATGATCAGTAATTAAGAACAGGTGAGAAGATCTTTCCTCTTAAAAATAGTCTTCGGACGATTTCAACTCAGGTGGCAAACTCCTGGTAACAGAAGCTGTTTTCCACTGGAATTACTATCTTTTATTATTATTTGAGGGAATAAATGTGATACTGCTTGCCTAGATCTTTTTTTACCAAAGAGAAAAGAGCATTTTTCCCCTCTGGTAGTTTTCTGTTGTGACAGAAAACCTTAGCGGGGGAGTGGGCACCTGAGAGCACGGAGCAGCCCTCTGGCCAGGGTGTGAAGCGGGACAGGCAGCACTGGCGTGCCATACTGTCCATGGTGTCATTTGAAGCAGTCCTGGTTTCTGAAGCAAGCTCAGCGGCAGCTGCCACCTCCACGGGGGTGAGGAGCAGGTAACCAGCCGGGATCACTGAGGATGTCCTGCTGCCCAGTTGGTCGAAGAAGCACCAGCCTCCGGGCCTCTCCCACGGGCGACCCATGTCCCACCCTGCCTTTCTCCCACCTGGAGAAACCCAGAGCTGAGACCTCCCCAAAAGCAGCAGTTCGTGCCAGACCGAGCTCTGCCTTGTTCCCTCCCCCCCTCCCTTTAACACTCTTTCTGACCCTCAGTAGCCCCAGCTCTGGCTTAGATGTTGCCCTGCAACCTTCTTTCTGTAGAAGGTGGTTTCCTGCTGCAGGAAGTCACAGTTCCCCTTCGACTTCACCAAAGTAAATCACCTCTTGTCCTTCACCTGCATTTTCAACAAAACAGATGAGTTATAATCTGTGAGTATTTTGCTTAACAAACTGATAGATAAAAATGCTCCCATCAGGCTGTTCTTTCTCCTATGCCATGTGAATGGCGGAAAGGAGAAAGCCCAGAAACTCATCAAAGAGGAGCAGAGTTTGTCTCTTCTCTTCACCATCTGTGGTGCTCTGCAGTGACACGGCAGCTGCCATGTCACTGCCGCAGAGAGCAAGCCCTCTCGCTATGGGGAAATGCAATAAGAGACTGAAACAACTTATTCTATCATCCCAAGTGTACAATCCCTTTTTTTGTTTGTTTTAATTTCACATAGTCTCGCATCCCACAAGTTTAAGCTTGAGCTTCACATTCAGATAGTCCCTCAGAACATTTACATGAAATTTGGCATTAAATGATCAAATTTATACACTTTCTCCTCATCTGGTTCCATTAATCACTCCATGGCCCCAGTTTTATCCAAATGTCTTTTCAGCTTTTCAGCTTTCCAGCTTTTCAGTAAATCCAGATTTTTTTATTTCTAGTGAACTTGCCTGGTTTTCAGTTTGACAAGGGGTGCTGCACAAGCCACGAGCTGGGATGTCCTCCCTGCTGTGTCCAGGGCAGCTCTGAAGCCCTGGGAATGGCAGCCAAGGGCAGGTCCAAAAGCCCACTGGCTGATGGCAGAAGAGGGCAATTTTTTGGAAGTTCAACAGAATAGCCCAGTCTGAAGCATTAGATTTCCCCTCCAAAACCAAAAGCAAGTAGCAGTCACAAGAACTAGAAAAAAATGTACTGCCATGTTGTGTCCACATTAGCCTTATTACATACAAAAATAAAAATCTTATTAAGACCAACCAAGTGCCCAAAAAGTGCCCCAAGTGCCAAAAAATTAAGACCAACCAAGACAAACTATATCATACAGCAGAGATCTTCTCAGCCTGAAGTTGCCCCAAAAGCTTTCGGAGAGCCCCAAATGAGGAAAGCCCTTTTAAGGGCACCATAGTTCACTGCTCAACCGTGACTTCCCCTGCCAGAAACACTGGCATGAGCAGGTAAGTAATGCCTTCATTACCCATTTGGATACAGCAGTTTTGTCCTGGTAGAAAGTTGTTCTCAACTGTTTCCCATCTGTAGCCCAACTCAGTCTCTGCCAGGAGTAACCAACCACATTTTGGATGTGTCAGTGTAAGGGAACGTGACATCTGGGGTAGGGAGAGAGGATGGGGAAAGTATTGCACAGCAGCGCAATATTGTGGCTATTCAGTTGAAGCACGTGCCAACTTTGGTGGTTTCATTGAGCTGTTTACAAAAAAGGAAGATAAAGAGATAAAAATATGAATGTTATTGATGCCTGTAGCATGGGCATTGTGTAAGAAAGGGATTTTATGAAGAGACAGTAAAACACTCTGTTCTGAAGAGTACCAAGCAATGGTAATCTGTCTATAACATCATACAAGAGTGCTCTAAGGGCAGCAAAGACACTGAGCAGACCAGAACAAGGAGACTCCTCCACTCCCATGCATACAAAAAAACTGTTAGCAAAAACGTAGGGATGCTTCCTTGGGAAAACAAATTTAAAAGAGTGCCCAAACTGAAAGCATTGTTCTATACCATGAAAGCATTTTTCATTCTCACAAGCATGGAAGCGAAGGGGCTGGGAGTGGGACTTTACAGCCAAGGACATGGAAAGGCTTCACAGCACGCTGTGATGGAGCCAGGATGAATCCCCCTGGAAACCTCTACAAGATTACTCTAATGTTTGGTTCAGACAGAATAGTCATCCACTCTTCTGGTGGTACAAAGAGTGACAGCATAACATGGAAAAGTCATGGATTAATTTAGCTCCATCTTCAAAACTGAGCTAAAATAATCTATTCAGAAAGATATCTGCATAACACTGTGGGTATTACACCTGTCCAAAAGAAGAGAAAATTACTAGTCACAGACAGAAGGAATTAAAGAAGGGAATGAGAACAGGGAAGTCTTAGGGTGCAAAATGTAGAATGAGTCAAATTTAGGGTTCAGACTTCCTTGACTACTTTGAGCACTCTTTAACCCTAGAAAATATGAAGTAACATGAGTTATCTTAACCCACATTCACTGAACTTTAGACAACAGTGCGTCACAAGACTAGGAGGAACCTTCTCCAAGCTTACCACCACTTCTGTACTCCCTAAATGCTACGGGCTCCCAGGTGCTGTGCTGCCAGCACTCCCTTTCCTGCACCTTGAACTGACTGCCCTTCCTGCAGCAGGAGTAGCCGAGCCCTGTGGTCAAGCAAATGAGGAAGGCAGGCAGGAAGAGGGCCCACTGCACGTGCAGCAATCAGTGTCCAGCATTCGGTGCATGAAATTACATTATTCCCTAAATACGTGACATAATCACATCAGCATGTATCCCACTGCAAGAATCTCATCCAGTTCTTACAGGTCTTAATGTTGTCAGCACTGGATGCCAGTTTATGGTTGCTGTGATAAACATCCAAGGAAGGACTTGTGACAGGACAGTGGTATTCACCCACCAGAAGTGGGAAGGAGGCAATCTAGCCTTTAAACTGTAGTTATTGCTTCACCCTTGTTTACCCTATTCTTTCTCGTCAGTTGAATAGGAATTTAAAAGCAGAACTGAATTTTTTTTATATATAAACATTTGTGGTAAGCACTGAGCCACAACAGTGTCGCAACCAAAACACAGTTGCTCAACGGCACCTGTTAGTGCAATTACTTTGACATAAAATGTGTTCTTTACTGTTGTCTACAGGGAAAACCAGCAGCAGCCTGTTACCCTGCAGCTCCAGCTGGCAACAAAATTTGTTACCTTGATCTTGCATAATATTGCAGAAGAAAATAACAGAATTCCAGTGATCAAACTTGTTTTTTACTTATTCCCAAGTGCAAGCTATACCCTGCAACCAGATAACCTTGAGAAACAAGACTAAACCAAGCTTCTTATTTACAGATAAATATTTTCATGGGACCTGAATTTATATGCATCAAGGAAAGCATACCTGAGGGCGTATTTTTCCTTTATTTTTCTCCATGGCTGAGTTAGTGCTAGAGAGAAGGCAGAGTCTTAACAGCAGTCATCTATTTCTTTCTATGTTCTCACAAACCCTTCCACAGTCCTAAGTAGGGAGAGACTCCAAAGTAGTGGCTAAAGGCAAAAGGACAACCATATAGTTAGGATCCGATTGGAAGTTCTGCCAAGTTTCTCCTAAAATAACTGTCATTGTAGAGTGCACAGTGCAGATATTACCCATATATTTAGGGTTAAGGGTTTTTATGGTTGCTAAAGACTATTTCTAAGAGGTATGTGAAAGATAACTGAAGGGAACCAGAGCAAGCCAGGGAGGTTCTAGTTCACTGCAATGGGGCATGTACTTCTGGTGGGAAAGGTGTACAGATTCATAAACTTAAAAAAGGTGAAACTGCATTAGCCAGTGTGGAAGGTCAAAGAGACACTTCTTAGCAGGTCTGCAGGGAGCCTGATCCATAGGTCCCTGGGGAATCACATGAAATTGGGACATTTCCTGACAGTGGGCTCTTGGAGCAGATTTTTATACATCTATATGCAAGAAGCAACACGGGAAAATAGTGTGGTAGGCATGGGCTGTCCAAGGCCTTCTGGAGGGCTCAGGATTGGCATAGCTCTCTATCTTCTATGCAGAACTGTAGCACAAGTATGATAATTTGGCTCTGAAGGTGTCTACACGGTTTTGACACCGTTACAGCAATGTATGGTGCCTTACAGACAGTCTATACAGTCATGCTAAAGTCAACTTTGTTGGAATAAAAAGGGAGAAAAAAGTTGGGAAGCAAGCAGATGGAAGGATAAAAAATTTAATCTATCTGTTAAATGAAAGAGCATGAGAGAGATGCTAAAGTTATCATGGACAGTTTTCATTATCAAGATATGACTTCAGGCTGATGAACCAAATACTGAAAGTCAATACTCAGAATAAGCATGGGTTGAGGGCTCTTCTCACAGAACACGCTCAATGGCCCACAGGATAAGGTCTTATTTTATGAATTATGATGGAGTGAGGTCTGCAGAGAAAGGGCTCATCCCGCCATTTAATGGAAGTGCTAGGAGCTGGTAAAATTCAGATTGTGACCCACAGAGACAAGGAAAACAGCATGAAAGCAGGGCCCTGTAACAAACATAAAGGATACTCAAGAAGAAATGGAATTTGAGAAACCTGAAAGTGGACTCACAAATCTATGTTTAGCATCTATTCACAGCAGTCAGTAGCAGACTGGGAAAGGTCTCTAAACTTGTTGTTCAATTTTCCATTTTTATATATTCTTTTTACCTTTAAAATTGGAAAAGAAAGAATCTCAAAAAATAAGCAAAAAGCACACAGAAGGACACCTGAGGGAAAAAGGTTGTTCTTTATAACTTGCAAAGCTAACATTGTATAACAACAGAAGGAATAAATGTCAAAAAAAACATTGTGTACAGTGCTAGCAAAAGGGCATTACTCATAGCCTGATATAAACAACTAACAACTCCCATCTGGCAACAAAAGTCTTTGCGAAGGAAAATACACTAAAACTCCTGCCGTTGATAACTGAGGCCTGTTATGGGAAACGCCTGCAGGATCCAACTGTGATTGCAGCAGAGGGAAGGGAAATGACATCCTCATGTCCAAAATAGCTTGCAGTCTGACAGTGTTTGAGGCGTTTCAAAATAGCATGCATTCAGGAATGAAAAGCAAGTAAAAGTGGGCAGTGGGTACAGAGCAGTTCAGGCAGCTGAGCTCTGAGATGACTCCTTGCCCCTGACTTTTGTGATGGAGCATCCACGTTACCATCAGCTCTAACATCCCATTTGGAGGAGGGAAGAACAGACCCAGGCAGCGGTGGTTCAAACTGAAAAATATAGGTGAAAGTCTTTGGGAAAAGAAAAACAGAAACTAAAACTGAGGAATGTTTTATAATTTCAGAGAAGAAATTGTCCTTCATATAGAGCTTGAGCCAGAGCTCACCGAAGCCAAAAAGAGCCTTGCTGTGAGATTCAGTGGGCTTTGGCTCATGTCCATAGGCTAAACGCTTTCTCTGGCAAGTCTACAGAGTGATTCAGCCCCAAACTGCTCAGCACAGCCAAATTCAAAAGCCCTATTCATATTCTAAAAAAGGCAACTGGACATCATTCCATGGTCCCAGTTGCACAATTGTCTTCAAACAGGTGGCAGAAACAACATCCGTCGCCGGCCAGAAAACCAAAGAGAAAGTCAGGAGCCTGTGATAGAGCAAGATTTTACATCTAACATTCGTACTGTGGAACCAATTTAACATTTTCCATTGAGATTACTCTCTTTAAAAGCACTGGTCAGGCTTTTTCTTTTTTTTTTTCCCCTCCTGATTTCACTGCAGAACTAATATATTCATCTCCTCTTACAGGAAATCATATTAGCATGTGGAACTGATACAGCAAACGGTAGCAGGCATGGTAAGATACTTGAGGGGCTTTCCATTATTGCAGGAAGAAAGATACCTAGAAATTAAATTAGCATTCTTGAATAAAGGTATTAGTATTAGTATTTTGGATAAAGGAGATTGGAGAAGAGTACATCTCACAGAACAGGAATTTCCGGTGGGAAGAAAGCAGCTATTTTTACAGATTACCCAGGAAGGATGCAAATCGATGGGCATAAAGATACATTATTGGGCCCATCTTTTGTAAATAGAGCTTTTTCAAAAGACCATAGTTTCCAGCCTTTATAAGACTGATATCCTAAATCACAAATTACACCAAAATGATCGTGGGGAGGAATGCAGTGAGAATGGAAGGAAGCAGCGAGTCGGTCACCCAAACTTCTGCCAAGGTTTTCTGCTCTGAGCAAGAGAAGGTTGAATCATATGCAAGCAGCACTAGCCTGTGATATACAGAGGTTAAAATGCAAATAATAGATCTCATGCTTTGCAATACCCAAGCAGAATATGCTTCAGTGATTATTTAGTTTTATAGCTGGACCAAGTATTTGTGATGAATATGTTTCTATCTCCCCACAACTCCCAGGGAATTTAAGACGAAAAAATAATTCAGACTTTACCTATCTGATAAGGGGACAGACTAAAAAGTAATAGGAACACAATTAAATAGTGACTATTGGCATTTCCATTTTGACATTTTTAAAATTGAAAGGCTTGTTTGGAAGAGGTGAAATGTTAATTTCAATATTGTTCTAAACAAAATTTTTACTTTTCCTTTCAAAATAGCATTTTTTGTTTTAAAACAATCCAGCTGACAAGGAAAAAGATGTTGAAGACCGCACGCATTTAACAAAAGGGTTTGAATTTAGCTTAAAAGTTGAAAAATTTCTCTTCTGCTTGACTCAGTCTCTTCTCTCCTCACACTCCCCTCTAGCTTTTCAGATTTGGGCCAATGAACAAAACCATCTATTATTTATATGTGTTGTTTGAACAATGACATAGGGTGAATCTGCAATGTAGAGATGCTCCAAGAGAACAGGCAATATCTTGGCAAGGGAAGAAGAGCTCCTTTTGAGAACAACACTGCTGAATTCCCTGTTGCTTTATGCTCATTGTAAACAGTTCATGCAGGGTCAGTGCCTGTAGCACACCTTCACTCTCTTAAGGCAATATTCCTTACCCATTTGCAACTGTTGTAAATAGCTACAGGACAATACACCCTCAGGCCCTACGGGTTCACAACATAAGTAAATGTTGGATGGTGTTGCAGCACAAAGTTTTCCTAGAAACCCCTCAATAAGAGAAAGCAAAGAATATAACCAACTTTCCAAAGAATTAGAAGGCCAAGTTTTCATCATCAGTGGAGAAATCCTGGCCATGCTTTAAATCATCAAAAAATTCTCAGAGACTTCAGCGGGAACAGGAATTCCAGAAAGCATGCACCAGCCTCCCTATGGACAATTTATTTCCTTTTGTCTTGAACTTAATGTAGGGGTGTTTTTGCTTTCTTTTTTTTTTAGTCCTGGGCAGGGACACAAGGAGGAAGTCTCCATTCTGTGGTAATAGGTGCATGTAGGAACTTGTTGAAGAAGAAACAATGAAGTGCATTCCTATTTGCATTTCTGAACGTCTCCAATTTCACTGTTCACATACTTCTAGCACGAAAACATAAAGGATCATGTAAGTATTTCCACTTACACTTTTTGTCATTTTTCACCACGAAAAGCATCTTGAAGAACTTGCCATATGTTTGATGAAAAAAGCCAAAATTCATTGTGTGATAAACATTCATATTTAATAGAGTTTACTACCACCCCTTCCAAAGGAGGAGGAAAAAGAAGAATTTAAAAAACCACAGGCAGGGAAAGGAACATGTCACACAGCTATGCTCCAAATACTCCCCACTCGAGCTCTGCTTCAGCTCGGTAGAAATGAAAACAACTGGGTTAGATCTGAGAATTGCTTCCTTTTCCCATCCCCCTTCCCCCCTCTCCAGCTGGGAGGAGAACAAGGTAGCAGAAAAAATTCCCCTGGTGAACTGTAACCTGTGTTTAATAGTCTTGAGGTCAAATTATACAACTGAATCAACATACTTTGATCTCTTACTATCACTTTTCTACCTTTTTGTCTCACATAAATCATTCAGCTTTCCTCTCCGAATTTCTCCCATTCCCCTGTAAACACACCCATTTGCAGTCTGCTGTGGAGTTCTGACCTTGCCTTCAAGATCCCACCAATGTGACAAAAGGTGCATCGTCCTTGCCAAGGAAGAAAGACAACGGCAAGTTGTGCAAGTTTGCTTTCCCAGGCAATTCTAGACATACAAGAAATTTATAACTGAGAAGTTTAAACATGTTGTAAGAATATAAATATGCTGTATATAGTGCATAGTAATATGTCTTAACAGGAACACTTGTAAAAACTTTGGCAAAAAATCAAACTGTCTTTCCTCACTCCACATTATAATGTTTTAAGTTTCTCATTGTTATATTAAATGAATACATGAAATAACAAGAGTTGAAAGGAAAAGGTGTACTGCAGGGCTTCCCCAGCCATGAGCTAGATCTGTAGATAATTAATTCTGACTAGCCATATGGCCTATTGTGTCACATCTCTACTGTTTTCTATTCATATATAGTTAAAGTGCATTAAAACTACACTAAAGTTGCAGAGTCAGCATTCAAAAGGTTGAAAATGCCAGAATGAAAGCTGCTTGGGCAACATCCATCCAGCCCGCTTATGCGAATGCACTCAGATACAGTCTTAATTTTATAACCACACGTTTCTTCCCCGCCCTCTCCCACCCTGCCTCAGTGTGTGCGGTGGACTCAACACGCAGATATTTCAAATTCTATTTCATACTTTCTTTTTGAAGGTTGATTAAACTAAAGAAGAATGGGCACATAATCTGGCAGTGAATTTCACAGATGTTTGCAGCCAGTGAAGAAACTGGCATTTCATTCCAGGCTGTGGATAGGGGTATGCACAAGAAAAGACCTACCTGCCCTGACTAAACTGTCCTGCTCCTGTCTGTCTCTTCCCTATGCCTTCTACTTTTTTCTCCCTGTCCCAGCCTTCCCACTTCAGCCTCCTTATCCAAGGCCCAAACATTCCCTCCTACCCTACTTCCAGTAGCAATCTTCCCAGCATTTTTCATGCAAATACCCTTCATTCCCAATCCAGTTTTCCCTATTAATTTCCTAGGTTTCCCCACAACCTCTCCTTTGGTCTCACTCTCCCAGACCCTCATGTTTCTACTCTCTTTCCACCACTAAGCATTTCCACCTTGTCCTTCATGATCCTTATCTTCATAAGTAACCCTCTACCACCACCAAGCTTGAACCTTAGCTCTTGATCACTCCTCACGCAAGGCAAAGTAACTCCTCTTCCAGATTTCCTGAGCAGCCACAATCAGTCTCCTTACCTTCTACAAGGGCTCCTGGCACCCGGGTAGCACCTTTCAACCAGGAAAAGCAGCACCAGAGAAAGTCCTGATTCAAGCAAGGCACCCTGGAGCTAGCATATGTCTGTGAAGGTCTTTTTCTTATTTTTCTTCTTTTTCTCCTTTATCTTCTTTTTTTCCTTTATCTCCTTTATCTTATTTTTCTCCTTTATCTTCTTTTTCATTTTTCCCCCTTTTGCTTTATCTCTTTTTCCCATTTTCTGAGAATTTAACTGCCAAACTGTAACAAGTCTCAGCAGAGCACATACAAAGAAATTTTTTAAAAATGTTCACATTGGCCAACACCAGTCAAGTTGTCCAAAGCAGAAGAAGGCAAAAAGGACGTTCCTTAAAAATAAAAAACCTTGTCAGGTTTCAGAATGTCATTTCAGAGCTGTAGAGGTGCAAGTATTCCCCCAACAAATTCATTGAGGTGTTGAGGGTTTTTTCCTTTTTATTAAGAAAAACATCTTTTCTCTTAAAAGTGGCTTTCAGAAGAGACTTAACTATTTTGCCGTTAAAGTTTTTTCCAGAAATATTCCATCCAAGGCAGATAGCCATTTTGGAAAATTTCATACAGACATAGTTCCTCAGAAAGATCCTTGTGGGCCCACAAAACCTGAGCTATTCCACCCAAATGGTCATCCTGCTTCCACCCTGCCTCCTAATAAAATGCTTTGGTTTCTTAATCAAAGATTTCATTTTTTCCCCCAAATGAGCGTGTTTTCTGTGTTTTGTCACAAGTGATTAAAATTATTTTTTTTTCCCCTTGAAAACTCAGTTACTGGAAAATGGAAATTTGGCTCACTGTAAAGCACTTGAGATAACTCAAATAAAATCATGTGTATCCATCACAATCCTGATACTCAGGAGTATCAGTGAAATCTGAGAGAGACGCAATTCAGAAACCCCTCCAAGCAAGTCTACACACAATGGTTTGGAAACACTCCCTGATTTTTTGTTGCAGTTTAGTTTGGCTGACGTGCACTTTGGGGAAAAAAGTGCACATCTTTTTCCTGCAAATATTGACCTACATGCTTAGTTTTACCATTTGAATAGTCAGTAACATTAAATACGTGCACAAATCTTTGAAGAGGTAAGGCCTAAACAACCTTCTGATGGAAGTACAGGAGAATATGTGTGATCATGGATGACATCTTCTTTTTCTGTCTAGATACTACAAAGGCTAATTGCAGTCTGCAGCACCTTACAGATTAATTATCAACTACACACTAAGTTTTTTCATTTCTTTCCTCCTTTCTTCCTTCTTCTAGCTGACAGCTGGTAGTTTTACTTTGTTCTCACTTTGAAAGTGCCGACATTTTACTGGTAATAAGTCCTCTCAAAGAATGCTGCTTGGAGTTTCTTGCAGCACAGAGGGTCTTCCAGTCAATCCCATTTCTTCTGGCAGCAACTCCAGAGTTTTCCAGCAACCCACTTTGAGTGGATCAGAGCAATGGAAATGCCCTGGAAGACTTCTCCTGGAGAGGGCAGGTCTGCTGTGGAGCACTTACAGCTCAAAGGCAATTACCACGTATTTCCAAGAGAAACTCTGACCTGGTGGCACAAAGGTACACTACCACAGTGGTGAGAAAAGGCATTCAGGATGATTAAAAAAAAAAAAAATCCACAAAACAGCCTGGAGGGTTTTTTACTGGACTCTAGAAATTATGTTTTTCTGACTTTTTTCTTTGGAAATGAACCACCTAAATGCATTGTTTTTGCAGAAGATTATCAAATGCTTTGTGGACTCCAGCAGATAAGACACTGTAATATAGTCGCTCATAGATTTCTGGTGTAAGTAGGCTAAATTTCCACAGAGGTTTCACTGGGAGAAACCCTTTGAAGTCAGTTCTACAGCAGATGTTGAATCTCACTCCTGAGAGAGAGAAAATATCTGTCAAATGCCATGCACCTCTGACAGACTCTGGCTGGGAAACAAAACTTATAATGAATGTAGAGAATAGGGCCTGATCCACTGAAGCAAATCTGTGCATATCTTAGGAAGCTAACTTTATTTAAGGTATTTGTATTAAAACAAAACAAAATGTTAAAGTAGAATTGGCACCAAAAGCACACAAAGGATCAAACAACTCTGCTTACAATCCAATTATTAATATAACAGCTTCAGTGGTTCAAAGAAACACTGCGCTAGTGGAACCTGCCGTGGAACGAAATGGAGCTTGGAAGGAGCTCTGGCTGAAGTCCAGAAAGTGGAGAAGGTTTCAGTAAAAGGACCTCAAGAGACCATCACCACATCAGCCTGAAAAGAGAGTGGGACTCATCCTGTGTGTCGCTTCAGCAACCCCAGAGGTCAAAAGAATCACTTACCACATTAAAAAAGCTAAAGATGGAAGGTTGAGAGGATTGATAAAAATGCAAATTGAAATGGCCAAAAATTCACAGAGTATGAGCAATGGAAATGAACCCAGAAAACCACTCTGCCAGGAGGTTAGAAAGCATGAGTCAGGAGAATGATGAATGCTAATATGCCTTTGAAAAATGTGAGGCAAATACTTATACAGAATTGGACAGAAATGAGGTTAAAAGAGCCAGTGTAGAACAGAGGGAATAACCTAAGCGTTCAGCCTAAAAAGAAGGAGCAAAGCAAATCCACTGTTGGTAGCTGAAATGTGAAGAAGTGAGAGAAATTGTAGCCTAGTTTAGCATATCAGGAGTGGAATCGCTCAGGAGATGAACATATCTCAATCACCACAGACATATACTGTCTGTTAAACAACATGTCATAATCAGAAAAACAAAATTCAATAACCAGGGTCCCACTAGGTGGTACATAACCATTCAGCACAGTACACAAAGAAATAGCAATGGTTAACAAGAAAACCAGTTTATCTTCTTTATCAGCCTCAGCACACATTATGTAGACACACAGACTTTGGGCATGGACAAATTCAGTATTGGCTAGCATATTACAGTTATCATTCTTTGCCAAGAACTACATTTTCAAAATAACCCACTAATTGTGCATCAGTTAATTTAGGATCTCAAATATTAGGCACTTAAGCATTTACCGTCAGCAGCGTTCTTAACTCTCTCTCCATTGAAGCTCCTGTTGTGAGCATCCTGTCCAATTCCCAAAAAACTGAAGTGCTTGCAGAGACCGTTGGCTTCAGCTGTCATTGTGACCATTCAGCTTCTTGCTCAGCCAAGGTCTTGGAGCCTCAAGCTTGAGAAATTGAAATGTAGTAACCTAAAATCTGTAAAAGAACTGAAATTTGGTATGAGCAATGGGTCTTCAGGAAATTTAGCTTAATCTATGGCATATTGCACCCCTTCTCCCTCCTCCCTACCTACCCCTGAGCCCAAAAGAAAAAGAAAACACATTTTTGGAAAGTATTAGTAGGAAGAAAGTCCCGCATCAGAGATTATTGTAAGTATATTGTAAGAGAGCTGGCTCCCCATTAAGGATATGGCATTGACCAAGCAATGACCAGTAAAATGTAAACAGGCAGAATGCTCAATAGCTGAGAAGTAGTAAAAGTTTGTAAATCACCCAAATCAAGACAGAAGCCACTTTATTAGCAGATTTTAAAAGGACCAGACTACATTTTGTGGTAGATAAAACTCAAAGAACCAGAGAGCTGAGAACCACAATGCCTTGGAAAGACGTATGCTCGGGAAATAGTGGATGCATGCATTTATCCTACTGAGCTCCTGATGTTGCAGGGCTGAGGCCTAAATCTGGATTTGAATTTCACACTCTAACTCTTGCAGAAATAAGTTTGGACAAATTGTCAGAAAGGTCAGGCTAGTTTCATATGTTCTGATACTTAAGCTCATTCTATCCTTATAACAGATACATCTAGACACACACACACAAGAAAACATCTGCATGAGGTGACAGTCAAAGAATTAAAATATTTTTTTCTGAACTGTGCAGGAAAGACTTCTATTGTAATTCACCTGAGGTTTTGGGAGAGCAGTACATGGGTGGTTAATATTTTGCCTGACCCATTGCAAAGAACTAATAAAAGTAAAAGCTGTGCAGCTGCCCCTTCTAATCTGAGAACAAATCACAAAGGCAGGCACAAACAAAAGGCAGGTGAGTTCTCAACTGAACGATTAGGAGGAGAACAAACAGGGGGGAAAAAAGGTAAAGCAATCCACCCAACCTCTTCAACAAAATTTAATCAGAAAAGCAGTTTAGAAAGGGGCCGCAAATCTACTGAAAACAAAGTTTCAAATAACAAACACCAATAAAAGTACAATATAAATAATAGCCTCAAGGCCAAAGTCTAGAGATTAGCAGAGCAATCAAAAGAGCCAGAAACAAACAATCATAAGTCTGCGAAGCAGTCTATCAAGCAAACAGCTCTCAAAACCAGATTTAGAAAACAAGCTCTGTGGAAGGAATGGTCTAAGGCTGATGGATAGAGCCAATATATCCACCCAGGCTGGGATTTCTTAGTGAATGTCAATCTAATGAAACAAAAAGACTTTTCCTAAAAAGCAACTACACATTGCCAGGATAAGGGATCATAAGGAACAGATCAGAAGTTTGCTGCCATAATCTTAGTATTAAATAGAGCTATTCCCACTTGGCACTGAAAATTTTGGTGACATTGACTTACGCTTACTCTTAGGAAGCACATCAGAGCTGTACTGTGGGATACAGTACACATTAGCCTAAGCAACAATAATCAATACACCTTTGGCATACGGTCAATGAAAATACACACTGAGATTCAGCAGCCTTGCCCTGAGTATGGATCTGGGTACTTATCTGAGGCAAAGTATGCAAAATATCCCTTTTTTAGTCTTCTGCCCCCTCCTGAATTGATGAAAATGGGAGGCTACTGCAGCTCCCAGGCAACCGTGAACTTCTGTTCTAGGGATAAAAGTGTCACAACTTGACCATTTGGTCATACATGATCCTACCCTTGCCTGCAACATCATAACACCCAGGACAGTAATATTGCAGAATAAGCCAGCCCTTGAATCTAGACAGTTGCCAAGTTGAATTTTATACTTGTGCATGAATATTCCAGAATTTAACTATCAAAAAATAATAATTTTCTGCCAAACAATAAAAGTCAGGGCAGATCTCTATTTCCCCAAAAGATTTATTCTGGCAAGTTCGACTTTCACCACTTACTCTTTTTATGATGAGACCTCATTTCAAATCTCACGTCGCACCTTCTCTGCTGAGGTTCTCTGTTGCCTCATTTGGCAGTGGCAAACCCCAAACCTGCAAAGTCTGTGCATATTCTGAACTTTCTGGTGACAAGCAGTGGCACTGAGGCTAGCAGGACTAACGACATGCATGAAGATAAGTGCACGTCCAATAAAATATTTGCAGGGTCAGATCCCATTATAGTATTATTCACACAGTATCATTTATCGGAGGGACCAGAAACTTTTCTTTGTGTTCAAGGACTAAATCCCCTACTGTTTCAAAGCTCCTGAACAAATAGGGTTTTCATATTTGTCTGTGTCCGCTGTCTATTTTGGATCTTTGTCATTTACCCTGCCCCACATTTAGGCCTGGAGCAGCTGAGAGAAAAGTCTGGATGTGTTTATTTTTTTATTTCCCATGGAGCTGAGCCACGAGCTAGTCCTCCCCGAAAGGAAACTAACCCTGATTACATGACTGACGGGACTGTAGTAAAAAAAAATATAGCTCATTTTAAAGTTTACCCAAGAGCAGTGTCTCTTCAAGCAGCGTGACCCTGTGGCTTCATTTAACATTTCTAGGACAGAGTCTGCAAGGTTAATACGTTAAGACAGTAAAAACATTCCCTTTGCCTCGGGCACATCACTTCTATTCAGCAAGGCAAATAATACCCCACCTACAGCAGCCTGCCCAGAAGCCCAAAGGCTGCACAGCAACAAGCCTCCGTTTCTTCCCCGTCTCCTTGTCTCCTTGAGACTGACATTGCCTGGGTGCTGAATAGCCTGGTGGGAAGAGTTCAATGCAGGGTTTGCACTTTCCCAGCCATTAGCCAGCTGCCACCGCATTTCATTATCTTAAGGGGTGCTTTTATACATCAAAGGCACTTCCAAACAGTGTGATGAAGTGGAAGTAACCGAGCTGGGTCCACGTTGCAAGTCACAGTATTATTTATTGTCATTTTTTTGCGCCCATCTCATGCCATCTGGCCTGCTAACTGTAAAGGCCAGTGATGGAAAAAAGACTCAACACACCCCTCTCGGTTTCTTGGAGTGAATCCTGCTGAACAACTAGGCCTTGGAGCAACTGCCCGTTGTTGTCGGGACTCTCTATTGTTCTGCACAAGGAGCCCTCTAAAAAGCAAGGGGTAAAAAACAAAGGTAGCGCACAGGATCTCATGTGAAAACAAAGTAAGCAGAGCATGAAAAGCGGCACTGAGATGGCTTTTTCTTTGCTTTCTTTCTGACGCAGCCAAGAAATAAAGAGTCGAAAAAGGTTTTCTTTCAGTCTTCTAAAGAAGCTGCCTGTGAACAAGCCAAGGTAGTGGGTTTTGCATAAGACTGCCTCAGATCACTGTTCAGCTGGTTTAACTTACTTCAGCTTTTGTCTTATTATGGCTTTCTTTTAATGACAAAAGTCCATATGGTTGGTGATTTATTGTACTTCTCCAGAGCTTGAAACCTGCTTTCCATTACCGGAAATCTCAATTGATACCTTCATAAAATCTTGAGAATTACGTTAAAAGGTGAAAAAAGTAAAATCTCTCTATGTGTCACAGACTGCTAATGAGTGGCTTAAACAGGCGTTGTCAGTGGATGTATGATTAAAGTTGCACTCTTGTATGGTGGCTTGGTTTTACAGACCAGGGAATAAACTAAAACACATTTCTACCTCTGCTGTGCCTGCCCGACACCAAAACACCCTGTTGCCAGAAAAATGAACTCAACAAGAAATGCTCATACTTCCATACCGACATTCTATGGCATAGATATTTTCGCTAATGATTTATTTTACTTTCATTTAACCATTAACTTGGGGCTTTAAAAATATAGGAGTTTGACTCCGGATGACACAGGGCAATTGACTGTGCAATGTCAAGGTAGTAGGGTTTGAAAAATGCCCCAGACATGCAGGTCAGCACTTGCAGAACATTGTTTCTCTTTTTTTATAAAGTCACAACATTATTTTGCATTTTTGATTGCTTGCTATGAAAATAAATATTTGATATGGTGAATCCTGGTGTACAGGGCCCCGATTCTATAAAGCAAGTCACGTAGTAAAGCTTTTGCTCCTACAGATTCCAAAGGTGAGTAGGCATGAAAAAGAGTTTGCAGCATCAGGGTCAAATTTGGCAGCCCTTGAGTAGGCTTGACTAACTTAATTTGAAATTGGCATGAAGAGGGGCTGAGACAGTACAAGACTTTTAATTTTGTCCTGAAATCTCTTTCTGTTCTGTGCTCACTGCAGCTAACCTGTAGCTGTGAAATACCTCCCTGTAAGCTAGTAATTAGATTGCTATCAGAGATTGACTTGGAAACGGTGGTCAGAGAAGTCAACCTACTGGCAGCCAACATCAAAAACAAAAATCCCTGACCTTGACTGTTCTTAATACAAAAGGCCTTTTCCTGCTGTTTTTGAAAGAATGAACGAACAAGAGCCAGCAAATGATATAGCAGACACTTTCTTATGAAAAGATAAAGCAAATTTGTTTTATTTCTGTGTACAATCTGCTGCCCAAGCACAAAGACAGGAAGCAATATTGGGAAATTCTTTAAAATATGATTTGTGCTGGATAGAGTCTCTTCCTTCTCCTTTATATCACTTGGAACAAATAGTGAGCCAAGAATTTCCTGAACTTTTGCAATTTGCTTGGAAAATGTGTTCTCCCTTCCTTGCTACCACATTGTGAAGAAAGCATTTATTTCTAGTAGCAGGTTTTAAATTTCACTTAAAATAAAACTGCATCTTACACACTCTGCTCTGTCTCTCCTCCCGCCATCCTGGCTTGCTTTGTAATGGGACCGAACAGGTGCTGTGACACAGCTCCGTTTTCAAGCTGCACACAGATAATCTTCCCCATTTTAGAGCACGGCAGGCATCCCTTCTTGGGTAACCAACACTGTGCCATGCAAATGGAGGGAACAGTCACTAATAAAGAAGTCCTTTGCTCAGTTTTAGAAATATGAGCAAGCCAGATGTATCCAGTAAGTCTCCACCAGACAGATTTGTGAAGTGTCCCAAATGAGCTGCCCACAGGAGATCTAAGGCTCATGGGACAGATATTTTTATGCAAATGAACTAGGGGAATTGTTCAAAAGCAATATGGCCAATGCAAGTAGGTTTCCCATCTGTGTAAGGCAATAGGATAGCACCTCTTTTGTCACTTCAATGAGCATTTATTCCCCATTCAGGACCAAATGTGTAAAACAGGTTCCCTCGATAGGCTGGACGGGCAGCGTTTTACCCCAGTGGCCCCACAAGCTGTTGTTTGGGCTATGGCACCTGGACAACATCCCCCTCAAGGAGGGCAAGGCAGCGTGCAGTGTCTTCTGCAGAGGTGGGCAGCCAGCACGACCCCTCTCTGCAACGCTTTGGAGAAGGAAAACACAGCTGAGTAGCAAGAAGCTACAGGGCGTAGGGCACCAAGCAGCTCAGGGAGTGGAGCGAAAGGCTCCAGGAGGGGCTTGTGCCCTGGAGAGGCGAGCGCTCAGTCTTGGCAGTACATTTGTCTGGGGGGAGAGGCTAATGTTGCCCTCTGATAAACTGGATTAGGAAAAAATTCACTGAGTTAGCCTTCAGGCTCAGTTCCTCACCTGATGAAAGCAGGACTGGCTTTCATTGTCCCGCTGGAGTGGAGCAGCAGCTGAGGACGTGGCCCCCAGTGCTTTCTGCCCTCCTGCGGGCTCTCCGCTGGCAGCGATGCTGTCAGACCCTCGCTGCGGGCAGGTGCACGCTGAGGGCCAGATTGCAGCTTGCCCAAACACAGCTACCCCGGAGAGTGTGGTCCTTTCCAGCCCCCACCTCCCCCTTGCCATCCCGCGCGGCTGTCATATGGATGCTTTTCTTTGCCAGCTGGTCTGGAGCAACCCAAACTGCTACTGTGGCACAGCTCTGGCATGGTAGGACGGAGAAAGGAGACTGGATCTAGTATTTCCTTGCTGCTATTGGGAAAACACAGAGGAATTAGAAAGAGAAAATGCAAACAGCGCTGCATTCAGAGTTACATGTAGCTCTTCCCTTCCAGGAGAAAGGGGTAAGGTGGAAACACGCTGCAGCTCTCAGAATTGCCTGTCAAACCATGTAGCAGCCCTGGCTGAGAGCTGGTCAACCAGGTCCTAAATCTGATGGTCAGAGGGAAAAGAGAGTTCAAATGATGCATCCCATTCACCAAAACAACGATAAAAGGAGGCTCCCATGTGAAGATACATTTCCTCTGCATTGGAGTACCTTTAAATATCATGACAGCAAAGACTAAAGATAATAGTTCTCACTTTGTTTCAGATATGGTAAACTAAAAGCAGCTTTCTTTAGCTTTGCATTTCATTAAAGGTCACTGTGAATTATGAATCTCTCTTCTGAACTACTCAGCTATTTCCATGCAGTGGCACTGTCTGGACAACCCTCCCAACGCATCAACAGCTAATGAGCAATGACAATAAGTTATGAAGCACAATTCAAGGAAACAAAAAACAAAAATGGAAGGATGTGAATTCCATGGAGCACACAAAGAAAAATGGGTGGGATGCTCGTTTCCTCAAATTGTGTATCAACTTCGTAAGTTAGTTACAAATTATCCCCCATTAAAGGATGAGGGTATCGTCTTACATCCCACCTTTGTGTTCTTTTTCCAGCGCTCCATTGTGGAACCAGATCTCTGCTGCTTCTGTTTGAAGAACTGTAATTTTTTTACATGTTTTTGAAACATAAAGTACAGTTGTTGAAATGATTCAGCGCTGGTCTTGCAGCACAGAAAATCAACAGATGACTTCAAAATATCTGAAAAAAAGAAATCACAATGCAGACTTGCACTAACTTATGCTCAAATGATGGTGCTTAGACTGTATTTAGCAAGACAACAAATTAAGGATGAATTACAGCATCTTGAAAACAAAACAGATTTTTCATACAAAATCTTGCAGCTGCTTTCAGTCAGGATGTCTGCATTTCTGAATGAGATATTTTTAATATATATTTTTAAAAGTTCTGGTTTTAGTTTCCTGTTACTTCAATGTCTCTTTTTTCCCTAAAAAAACCCCCAAAACTACTTTCCTCTCTCATTTTTTTGTAACTTAATACTTAAGAAATGCATTTTTAATCCAGTTGTTTAGTTTCTACATTATCATTGATGTCTTCTGCTTTCAATAAGATACACACAGTAGCTAAAAACACTGCTGCGCTGATATACTGTAGGCAGTACACAGTGTACCAACTGTGCGTTTGTTTTTAATGCTTAGCAGTTCTCAGTCATTAGGCTAACAGAGCTTTTTTTTTTTTTCATTTTATTTAGGAAAAAAAGGAAAATCCTAAATCCATTTTAAGAAAATAGTTTCTCCTCTGGTATCAGAAGGTTTGAAACATTGGTAAGATGCAGGTTTTCCAGGACACAATCAGAAGTGACTCCATGTAAAAATACTGATTTACAGACCCAGTTTGTACATCTTTTGTTTCACTAATATGGACTTGCAAGACAAAACAAATGAGTTAGTTATATCTGTAAGGTGGCATTTTCTAAGAAAATACTTACATGTTTAGGACACACTGGATTTCGGTTACTGTAGGATAGATTAATGAAATACCACTTCTCCATTACAGCAAAGAACTTATTTGTTTATTTTATTACACAAAATACACACTCTCTAGGCGAGGAAGAGTTGCAAATAGATATAACTAGCATAGGTTTGTGTTGAAAGACAAAATAGCAAACATATAGTATAGTATTTTGAGACAAAGCAAAATAAATGAAATAATTTTTTTCCATTGTTAGAATTTCACAAAGTAGATGCAAATTCAGAGTTAATCAAATCTAGAAACAAATGAAACTGAAAGACAATGCTCTGTACTAAAGAAAATTTAGTTTGACAATGTTAAATAGATAGCTGGGATCTGCTGGGAATACATACCTTGGCTTCATCTGATTGACCTCACATCATTGCTATGGCACATAACTATACCTGACAGGTCATTGATTTGGCAGTATGTAAAGTGGATCCTTAAGGAAATAGCTTGGCAGACAGCAGCTTCCCATGTTTTTCACATTCCCACAGCAAAAATTCAAGTCCCTATTGTAGCATTCATCACATATAGAGAGGAAAGAAAAACAATGCTCTTTCTTACAAAAACCTTTGTAAATAGAAAAGATGGTTAGCAACAGCCTCATGTCAATTAACAGATTTGAAGGCTCAGATCACAAAAATGACAGAATAATATTGATTTCAAATTTCAGAATGAAAAATGCAATACATTTTTTTTCTCTTTTCAGCCCAGCTTTCATCCAACAACTCCAATAACCTTAACACTTTTCAGGCTTGGTCCTGCTTGATAATTTTGCCAGAAGTATGCAGCACACACACGTGCGCAATAACAAAACAAAATCAGAATGCTGTGTATTCTGCTGCCACAAAAGCAATTTTACTCTACTTTGTGCCACCAAATGTACCACAATGTTTTCATCACCAAGTTAAAGAGAGTATGCCTAATGGCTTATACAGTCCTACTGCACAAGAACCCTATTCAAACATTTGCTCAAGTCATGCATGGTTTTAGTCACATGCATAATAGCCTACAGACAAAAGGCACAAGAGACAAGGAGGGCTTTATGTATCAAACTGAAAGTAGTATTTCCCTGTGCTAATACTATGTAAACAACAGAGAGCTGCAGGATATCATATTAACATGATTTTTGTGAAAGAGAAAGCATGATTAATCAATACCTAAAAACTACAGTACCTGTGTCTGGAGAGAACACACACATAAACAAAAATGATAATGAGAGACAAAACATCAATTTAGATGTCAACATGAAAAATAACCAAAACCAATGTTTTTTACATGTTTACAATAAACTAAATTATATTACTCTAACATAGATTAAGCGAAAAGCTTTTTGTCAGGATATGAGAGAGACACCTTTTTAGTTTTTTATTAGATAGATGGACATGTTCACAATTTCAGGAAGAGATATAAATAGGTAAAACATCACTATGTATTGAAAGAACAGTGTTGACTAATCGCATACCTCAGTGCTCAATGCCTGCATAAAGCCTTATGCATTAATTTGGGGCAACTGCTCTGGAGTCAACACAACCCATAAGGTGTCACCCCAAGAGAAAAGAGTAGGGAGAGGGAAATTGTTAGGCAAAATCATTAGTTGATGTAAACTGACAGGACACACACACCCCCATTCACAACAGCCGAAGCTGCACTTCACAGTAGCAAACAAAGATAACTACAAAACTATGAGTGAAGACAGAGTAATCTGACCATATTCATGAACTGGACATGTAACTCTTCTATGAATCTAGAGGGCAGGTCGCAGTCAACAGGGTTGTCTCAGATCAGATGCCTACTCAGTAACACAGGACTGGTTTCAGGATAAACTATGCCATTTTCCAAGCCAAAAGCAAAGAACCCATAGGTGATGCACTCCTATGGATCAAGTTCTTGCTTCCAGCACGAAGACAATATAATGTACTTCTTCTACATGGTTCAATTATTCAGGAGTGCCAATAAAATTAAATGCTGAGAAAAGCCCAGTCTTTGAATCTTGCTGATACATAATGTTGCCTTAGAATATGCACAAAACATATACATAAAATACACCTATAGCATTTCCATCTATAGATTCTGAAGCACGGTATGAATCAGACCAGTACCAGTATTCTCATTTTCAAAGAGGACAGCATCAGGAAAGTGGAAGTGAACTAGCCCCAGTCCCTCAGCAATCTGAAAATGAGACAAATGCTTTGTAGACCAAACCTTTCTGAGTCCAAGTATCATATCTACAAGAATGTTTCATCTCCCTCAACACCAGACTGGCACCCCAGCTGGCAAAGACCCCTCTGTGGCAAAGAGCTGCATAATTCTACAAAGCAGTGCAAAATGGAAGTTCATTCCACTCTGGAAAAAAAGTTAATTTATAGAAATGGAAACTTTCATGGGAATGGCTTACTTTTGATAAAATATTCAGAAAGAAATGGTTTATCAGGTCCAGAATAAAATTTTGATTCAAAATGAGAGAGGTCCCTAAAATAGCTTCATATTTTGAATCCCCACGTACAGTGTGAGTATTTTCCAATTAATATTTCATACTCAGTCAGTTTTCACACAGCCCTAGAAGACAGACTGGTAGCAGGAGGTTAATGGAAGAAGGGCTTCAGCGTGAGCCTTCTGCCTTCCATTGAATGCCTCATCACTAGGCTATTAACTGTTCCGGCGTATTTATATCCGGTGTGCGTGTGGCCCACAGCTTCAGTGTCAGGAGGGCTGAATTTCTGAGGTGATACTTTTCAAATATTCTTCCAAGTGTTAATGCTGGATGGTCTTGACTTATTCATTGCATGGAAATGAAAGGTCAACAAAATCCTCCTCCCCAAAAGAAAAACCCAAATAAGCAACAAAATACACAAAAAAGCCATAAGCCCTCGCTGGGTAGAAGACTACAGGATGATGCATCCTTAGGAGGAAGCAGAGGTGCTGATCTGACAGTTAGATACCAGCACTGCCCTTTGCAGAGTGTTTTGCAGGATAGCTATCTGGCTGCTGCACACACAGATACACCCTCTTCTAAGGGAACATAACTATTCCTACACAGTGCATTTTTTGCTTCCCATATCTTTTACATATTGCTACAAAACCTGAGCCTTGTTAAGAGATTACCTCTATTTACCACTACATGTACCATGCTTTATTGTCAACATATTTTTCAGACTGTCCATCTGTGTGCACTAATGTTGCTAAAATTAAACAAAAAACTTAACGTATGTGAAGTGGCAGTACCTACAGAGTAACTATATCCTCAGGAATTTAAAATATTAGAATAGAATCAGCAATATTAGCTTTATGATACCCCTCACAGCCTGCACTGTGTCACAGCTCAGTCAGTGCAGTTGTGGGTTTAAACTCACAGCAGAGCCACGCAGAAAGCCTGGCAGCCCCCTGAGCCTGCCCTGCCCATCGTGTTATTTTCCTTTTTCCTATTTCCAATTGGGAACAGTTGATCAGCAGTGCCCTGGCCACCTGATGTCAGAAACAGACACAAAGCAAAGGAGGAAAACTTTGCCAGGCCTCCAGATTTCTGCTCTTTCCTCCTGTGCCGGTTTGAGCAAGGGTTATACTGTGTGTGGACCCGAGTACCAACTCACTTATCAAGACTGACCCTTGGATGAGCCTCATACCACCATTTGCAGGATGTAAGCTTATATATAGTGTTTGAACAAGGCAAATGGAAGCATGTTAAAACTTGAAACGAAGGGTTTGACCTTGGCTTAACATTTGTGACAACATATTCAGATACAAGATAACAGGCAGCTCCTTTATTTACCTTCATACAAGGCGTGCAGGTATATTAACCTCAAGATTGCTCTTTTAGTACTGACAGAAACAAATAACTTCCTAATAAGTGAAATTTCCCATTAGCTTTTAAGACTAAGCTCTGTGGAGTGAAAATACAGTCTCTCTGAAAGTCAGCAATGAAACTATCATAAGTTTTACTGAATTGATCTTCAGGTTATAAGAACTATGAAGTACATGAACAAGTAGTTTTTCATTTTCTTTAGGAATTTAGAGAAAATCACGAGAACACAGGTGAAATTACAACTGAAGTTTTGTTGTTGAGATTTTTTTCCCCTTTGTTTGCAAAAGAAAAAATAAAGCACTTAAAAACCTCTTTCAGAGATAGCAAAAGCTTTGCAAATTTGGATTAAATTGAGTCAATGAATTTGACAGGCTGAAATGAGGAAAAAAGTCAGAAACATAGAAACCTTTGCTTTCCACGTTTGCTAGTCAAACCATGTAGGTTTCTGAATTTAGGATGTTTTCATTCAGAAAGCTGCTAAAGCTTTTTACAAGCAGCAAGAATTTTAGTGGATTTTGCTTTTGAGAAATTTGAACACTTTTTTCCACTGTGTGGTTTGACCCCTAAATATATAATTTCCATAACATTGATTCTTTAGAGTATTTATTATGACATAACACTTGTGTAACCCTGAGAAACCAGCAAATTCATGTTTACCGTGAACCTAATTCAGGAGAAGAATGTACAAAGCAGGTTGCTCTCTCTCAGCAGTTCCTCATTGCTACCCAAAAGCAGTGCGAAACTACAAAGCTGTGCACAGAAGGAGCTTTCTAATAAGCCTGGGCTCTCTGATGATGCCAATCTGGTGTAACATTTGCATTGTTGCTCCCCAGGGCTGCTCCCAAGGCACATTTCTGCGGGAAGAGCCTCAAAAAGGCACGGGATCGTGGCTTCTAAGAGGACAAAGCCACTTCTTTCACCACCAAGATGGCCGTGCACAAGCTTTCAGGTCCCTGAAGTCCCTCTAGTCAAGCATGCCCATCTCTTTCAGTATTGCAGTTTAAGCCTATTTTTAAATGGCTGCTTCCCCCATTACAGCTGCAGGACACCGACATGCACCAACATGGGCAAAGATGACTATTTTGTATCAAGGAGCATGGACAGGAAAGGGTGTCCAGGGCCTTTACTTCAGCCCCCTTCCCCTCACTGTGTTGCGGGAACTATATCATATAGCCTCTTTCACAAAAACTGATGGAAATCTCTGTGGATCTTTTATTTAAGAAAAATAATAAAAAGTAATATTCCTGGCAAAGAAAATAAGATGATTTCTGAGCTACCAAAAGGCCTAAACAAAATGTTGACATTAAACCCAACTGCAGCTGTAAGCTTCCAAAATTAACTGCTTCCCAATTATGGCAAGAAAATGCAGGGAGAACCATCATATGCTTATTAATGTAACATCTGCAGGACTGAATGCAGGGATCACTTCCATGGATCTGACTGGCTCACAAAAATATCCAGGCTGCAAGAACTTGAATTTGTTCAACAGCAATTGACAAAGTGTGAAAACGTGGCCGGTCCAGGTAGAAGACAAAAGCTTCTCGTTCATTTAGGCTTCTTGTCTGAATTTGTGTTTAAGCAAAAAGAAATCAAACATGAGTTCTGTAACTGCTGAAATAAGAAATACACACCACAGTTAAGACAGTTGGATAACCTGCGTTCCTCTCCTGTCCCCTACAGCAAACCATACTACTGTGTTTTGGGCAACATATGCAAAAAGCTACTGCTTTTTAATCACATTTATTGAGCTTATATATTCCTTACTTCAGGGACCCTCTCCTCCTAGAAGCTACAGCCCAATCTCGGTTTCCATTTCTAGTTGCTAATGTACTTATGAAAATAAAAGACAAGATCAATCAAGCTTCTGTCTTTCAAAACTGTGGTCCATTCTGAAATATTGTACTTAACACAGAGAGGGCCAAAAGCCATGAGGAATCTGATGCAGGTAACTAATTTGCCACTATGAAGTGGCAACTGAGGATCTGCACTTGTGAGATGCATTTGGGACTCTAATGCGTATTTAAACATGCATTGAAACAACTGTCCTCTGTAGACATTCAGTCACTTTCCCTATATAAACTCTGGGCATGTTTTTGCTTCCCTTTTGTATTTACCTTATCCTGTGCTCACTAAACTGTGAGCTCGAAATGATAACATAACCTAAGCAAAAAACAGGCATCAAAGCAATGAAAATGTTATTTTTAAAAGGTAACAATTACAACAGTATCAAATAAGCAGGAAAAGCACCTTTGCCTTTCAGATTCCTTGAACATCTCTCCCTTTCCTCCAGGTTTCCTATACCAGTTCAGGTGAATGTACAGACTTCATTTTCACAGCACTTTACTATCTGTATGCTACTTTATGTCTGCCCAGAGCAGAAGTTTTCTTACATTCCTTCACTGCCATCGTAATAGAGGGGTTGACTACACTCAGAAAAGTGGAGTAACACCAAGTATTTTAAAAGGCATAGTCTATAGGTATATGTAGGTTGTTTAATCATGCAACTTTTTTAAAGAATCAGAGCTGAAAACAGCTTAGTGATCCTTGAAAACAAAGAAAGTGTGTCTAAATCTGTATGCATCATTGACATTAATGGAAACAGTGTTCTTCCTCTCTAAGAAAAGGCTGATCCCTAAATATTCTTATAAAACATTTAAGATTTTTTTTTTGTCAGGACAGCTGCATAAGGCACAGCTTGGGAAGAAGTTACAAAAAACCTGCACACCTTTAATGAACCTTAGACCCATATACAAAGAATGACTACCAAGACAGCATGGTATGGCCAGTTACTGCTCAGGGAATGCAGGGAAAAGTGAGAAAATGCCCAAAATATAGAAGCTTACATATTTGTAAACTCAGAGTTTAAGGACAAAAAAAGGGGCCAATGATCTAATATTTTATTAACTGTGCTATTGTTTCAACCTCTCATATATCACAGGCCTCCACATTTCATCCAGTTTTTCTAATAACAAAACTACTAATTTATGTTTAATTTAAATATATCTTCCAGAAAGTCACATGTTCTTGATTTGTAGACATCAGGAAATGGGGCCCTTGGTTCCTTTGGTGGGCTGCTCGAAGGATCAAACCCTCTCTTTATGAAAAATGTGTAATCTACTTCCAAAAAATGCCTGGATTCAGGCATTTCCCAAACTTGTCATTACCTCCCTCTCTATAAGGCTGTAGGATTCTTGGTCACCCAGTATTTGCTGCTGGGAAGGTTCTTTCAGGCTGTTAAGTGGCTTCTCACTCCTTTCCTTTTGATATGCTAACCAGGATAGAGACCTAAGGGCCAACTGCCAGGAACTCTTTCAACCCTGATGTCATTCTGGTGGCATTGCTCTGCCCTCTCCCCAGTTTCTGAAGTCCTTATGCCACCATTGACACCAACAAGATAAGCAGTTTCCTAGCATCCGTCATGCCACATTTCAAAGTAAAATCACACCTTTCCTCCCCCTGATTGTTCTACACCCAAGGGTCTCACTGGCCGTTTCTGCCCTAACATTGTGCTGTTAGCTGCTGCTCTTGCTCATCTGCTGAGATGCGAATTCATTCCAGCCGCTGGACATAGCTTCCCATTGCATAGGCAGAGGATCTGTATTTCTTACTTCTAAATGAATGAATGACTTCGAATATGTTTCAGTAAGGTCAAATATGACATAAATGGACTGCTTATCAAGCAATATAGATCACTCAGCATCATCACTTTCTTGTTCTTGTTTTATGTTCCTCCAAACTGTGGCATGTAAGCATTTTAAGAGCAGAGATTTTATATGTATTTTCAAAACACTAATGAAAATCCTTAATAGTGCTTTCACAGTGCTGGTCCCTGCAGAACTTGACTGGAAACATTTCCATTCAGTGATGAGTCTCCATTGACAGTCTTTTTGAGAACAGTCAGTTCTACTCCATTTATTGTGTGCTATTACACAGTTCTTAACAAAGCTATTATGACTGGAAAAAATATCCAAACAAATGAAAGCTCTGGATGTTAGAGCACCAAGGGACAAATCCCCTTCTCTCTGAAATCAAGTAGAGCTTGGGAATGTTCTTTGTTGAGAGCAGGAGCAGACTCGATCTAAAAAAATTAAACCACAACTCACTCCTGTATTGCCACACGCACAGAGGAAATTAATTTGCAGCAATCAACAGCATCTTTCTCTCTAATCCAAGGTAACAATAATCTATTCCATGTAATCTGAATGACAGTATTCAACTGAGAAAGTTTTTAGTGGATTTAACTAAAATGATCCATTAGCATTCACAAGTATAGACAGCAAGCCAAGACTAAATAGCAACTTACTTGGAAAAACAAAACAAAGCAAAACAAAATAACCCACAATTATTTATTTCTAAGTGTATTAATTTACAAGTGGGATTAATTCACTCCATGACCATATTAATGGATCATCATGCAAAAAGTATGATATTGTGGGGTTTTGTGCAGTCACTGAATATCCAAACATTCAGCTGAAAGGTGACATTTAAATATCATAGTGCAATAAAATGCACAGCACAAGATAAAAACAAACAGACCCCCTCCTACCATTTAAAAGAAACACAAGTGACAAACTTATAAGAAACAATGAAAGTCGATGGGCTTGTGTGCTACTGTGAAGATGAGCCCACTGCCTGGTCCTTTTCAACATCACCGATCTTAGAAGTTTTAGCTGGACAGATAAACAGCAGTAGGAGGCAGCCTTATTTACAACACATTAAACGAAAGATAAGGTGGAGTTCAGTGCACCACCTAAAACAGGGACACCTCTAAGAGTCTATCTATTGCTCTCTGCTCCTTTAGTGACCCTGGCTGCCCTTCCCTGTCATGAGTAAGCATCTTCTGTGCCATGAGGCAGCCCTGTTTCACAAGATGCCGATTCAGTATGACCAATCCTCCTGTTTTCAGGGAGCAAAAAGAAAATAAGCACTTCAGGAGAGTGTTAGCAGTCTCCTAAAGTAAGAGAAAATGTGGGCAGCCCCTGTCGCTTCCAAAACTTATTTCACTATTTCCTAACGATGGTGTTAGAGTTGCCGTGGCTCCCCAGCTGCCCTTCTGGATTTTAGAGCCCCAAAGCCTGGCAGCAGGCTACCTCTCTCATACAAAAATGGATGTCTGAGAAGACAAAGATAGCAACGATCTGGAACTGTGTAAGAAAAATCAGTTTTAATCTCATTCTGACTCCTTATGGTTAACTGTTGATACCTCCACCAGTGGGTTACAAAAAGTAAACAGGTATGCGATCTCTAGCTACTAAATAAAAGTAATGCCATGTAAGTCCCTTAAGATCTCCCAAGAAGCCAGCAGTAGTACTGGGAAAAATACTTAAATGGTGCACGCAATCTTTGCAAGACTGCAGAGTACTACAGGCAGCATCTATTGCCAGCAGGGTTTGACTCAGAAAAACAATCACGTTAAACTGGCAGAGACTCCCTTCGCCCAGCACTTCCCGGATGCAGTGAGAGTACGTCCCTTGCACTTTGGTAGCCACTCTCAGGCAATGCTTTTCCATTCCTCTGGGACTGCAACACCCCCTGAAAGAAGCAGACAGACCCTGTCCTACCCTGAGATTCCTAAAAGTGTTTATTCCCAGCCCAACACTCCTGTCCAAACCTTGCACAACTGAGCTGGGGGTATAATTCATCCAGCAGAGCTACACCCCCAACAGCTACCGCCCAAGAGCAGGAGTCCAGCTGGGTTCCTCGCAAAACACGGGGCTGCTGCCTGGCAGCTGGAACAAACCCAAACCACTCCAGTATGTTTCACGTGCAAACTCAGTGTAGCTAATCCAAAAAAACATGGGTGTGTTTAGGTCCTGTTAGAGCAATCTATTCTCAAGGAAGCTGCGCTTAAAATGTCCAGTTTTATGCTTAGCGAGCTTAACTTGGTTAGCAATCACATTGACATCAATTCAAAGAGAATCCAGTGAACTCAAACAAGCCATTTGACTTTGATACTAAACAGCAGAACTTGGCCTCTTGTGTTTGGGAACTGACTTTTGAAAACTGAGAGAAGCATGAGATGAGGACTGAAATAAATACTTATTTCTTCTTTACATCAAAAAAATAATACATATAAATTAGCACATAGTACAAAATTCCCTGGGGAAAAGTGTGTGTGCCCATGGGCTCAGAGCACAGGAAGCTGCCACGGGACGAGCCAAACCCTGCAACTTCTCAGAAATAAATTTTCACCGTTCCAACTACTCAAGCACATGTTCCCAAAATTCAGGAAACATATTGCTAATGATTTCCTCTAAAGTACTGCAATTCCAGTGGATTTCAAAATGAACATGTGAGCAGAGTAAGCTATTCTTCATTTGGGGCATTAAGAGTGAATAAAATAGTTACAGGTATCTAATCAATATACTGCAAGTTAAAGCACATTAATCAATCACATATAGGACCATTTAGAAGGAGAGGGTGAGACTCACCTAACTAGATGGAGTCAGTGATATCTGAGCAAGCTGTCTCACTCTCTTTATACAGAGAAGAGAACGCAGTGCTTATTCTAGAGTGCATCCCTTCTAGCCTAGGATACTGAAATCAGTTTGAGGGTTTTCCCGTAAAGGGTCTGTTTCTCTTCATCGACCGTCAGGAGAGCCTAGGGAAGAGGTCTCGGACTCAGGCGTGGAGATGGCCGGAGAGAGTTAATATTGGGAGAGAGAGAAGCCAACAGGCCACGGAGAGGCATTCTCAGCTGGATGCAGGGCACTAGTAAAGGAGGTGACAAACCTCTCTGAAAGTGTTTTCTCCACCTGTGGATCAGTCTCTCAAGCTCCTGATAAAAATCAATTGAATTAATTTCCACTCAAACTGATGACACCTATGTCACAGTTAGTTCAGAAAAGGACATTTGTTCATGGCTTAAGCATTTTGTAATGAGATTTAACATGGCCTAACTTCAGACTTTCATTTGACTTGCCATCCTCCAGTTTCTCCAGTTCCCTCCTCTCATTGTCATTTCTCCAAAGCGCAGAACTTCCGATAAAAAGCATAAGTGTAAGAATTCTCCCCATGTTTCCAGGGAGGAAGACACAGGGTGCTTTCTTGCCTTCGGTTGTGTCCACCACTTTTTGCATAAATATTATGCATTAATAATTGTTTAAGCATACCAAGGTATTTGCAGAAGCTTCTCACACATTTTACGCCACTCCAATCTCTTCTTTCATAGCAATAATTTAGGTTCTTGTATATTTGCATGGATGTATCTTTACATACATGCAGTGTGTAAGTAACTGAATTGTTAAACATTTTAAGTAACCTGACCATGCTCAAGAAGGTAAGGCACTATGCAGACCCACCACGGAAACAGCCAACCAACCACAATTACCTCTCCCTGAATAATTTCCACTGAAAAGGGTTCTTTATTTAGAAATCATTAGCCAAAAAGGCCTTTTTGCATTTTACATTACACCCCCCCCACCACCACCGATAGAATAACTGCATTCTACACCACTGCAGTTCCCCTGGCCGCTGACCTTATGTTATCTGCAGCCCAGGCTGGATCCACACTGCCTACAGCTACATCTGGAAAGCAGGCTGCAGAGAAAATAATCACTTGAGAACCTAATTCCAGCAAATCAGCACTGCCCTTTATCTTGGACTCGAGCAATATATAGTAACAGTGAATGCAGTCGAACACATGCCAAACTTAAGGACCACGAAGATGAAGGATAGGATTATCCACTGAATTGTGAATGTGCAAAGTCAGTTTCCCAAAGTACCGCTGCCGTGCTACCTAAAGCACGTAACATGAACACTGCAGAGCGGTGCCCCACGTTCCTGTAGGTGTCTTAAAAGCACCTGTACAATGCTTGGTAAGGTTTCTAGCAAGGACGCTTAGTTCACAAACCAAATTTGTCAGGCTTACTAGCACAGGAGCTGGGGCAACGAGATTCAGAATAAATGGAAAATTTCAAATATACACAAGAAAGAGGTAAGATAAAATTAAAAGCTTGGTGGGTTTTTTCCACCTGTAAATTCCCTCGTTTGTCCTCCAGGACAGCATATAAATGCATACTTTACAGCCCATGTGATCAGACACTCTCTCAAGAACTATAAACAACGGGACTATGAGTCATTATTAGGCTGGAATTACATTCAGTTCTTTCCCACTGACTCACCATATGGGTTATTTGTCTGGTCTTTTGCTCTCTCCACTCCCTTCCCTCCCTCACAGCTCAGACATGACCCCTTCCCCCAATTTCAGCATGAGGGTGTTTGCTTCGCACATCCCAGCTCTCGCAGCCAGGTGACAACAGCAGTCCGCAGGGCTCCCGCATACAGACCTTGAGCTCACCGCATCTCCAGCACCGCCAGCCGTCTGCCAGAGCCTGCCAGCTCCCCGGCAGATGTGACAGCAGCACCCACTGCGTCTCGGGCATTGCGGTCTGACATGACACAAATCTACCAACCTAAACAACTCTAGCTAATTTTGAGCAAGAATCAGAAGAGCCGTTTCTGCCGCCCCACCTACCAGGATGGTAATTTCTGGCAAAGTGGAGGAAGGAGTGGGTTTGGATAGTTACACATCTTAACCCACTGCAGCTAGGTCAGACCTAGCAATACATCAGTCAAAGCTTTCATCTTTCATTTAAAAGAAAAAGGTAAAGCTAGTTCCTAGCCTTCACAGTCATAGGAAAAATGTGTTGAAGTTATGACTTCCAAATCTTCAAAGGTGGATTGTAAATAAAAGTGCTGACATTTATTGCTTTTAAGCAAATCACATACTGGAGTGTGACTCATGAACATTGGAACTGGCAAGCACCGAGGCAATCATGTTGAGAATGAGATCATGATGCAGTAGGTGTGCAGCATTCTCTTTTCAGCCTATTCACTACCTCTATTCTACAGTAATAAAGAGGAAAGTTTCTTTTCAGTCAATAATAAAGATCTTAATGTGCCTTCCAGTGCCTATGGAAATAATAAACAACACATTTCTGCTTCACTGAGAAAGCTTTTGACACATACTTGATCTCATAAAATACTGAGGGACATATGACGTATTCACATGAAGAAGTCAAAAGGCTTCATGGTCCTCGTAACGGTAACATTAGGAATGTGCAAAGGCTGGGGTCTTAGATTTTAAGAGTGCAGATCACATTGGAACTTGAATCTTCCTTTTATTGATTGTAAATTGCTTACGAAGGGATGCTCCTGTAGATAGGAGGATGCACCAAGAAGGGGCAAGAAAAGGAAATCAACATATTTGTACTGCAGAATTAGTCATGGGGTTACATCAGTTTGATAATTCAGGAGACATTTTGTACACGTCAGCTTGGCTTGGAATTAACTTCAACTTCAGTAACTCTACAAACAGTGATTTCAAATTTGAATGACGTGCACATATTTTTCAACTGAATAATTGTGGAAACTATCACTTTCAGTATTCAGAGTCAGTGTTCTGCTGTTCATGATGCAGGACTTGTCAATTCTGCAAGCAGCAAGCTTTGAAGATAGTCACAGGAACATTTGGATAAACAATCAAGCAGATATATTTTTGTTCAGCTGTCCTTCTGAACAGTACTTACATATTTGCAACATGGTTCTTCTCAGTTATATTACAAAAGCCTCACCCCTGTTAAATATATCCAGACAACAAATAAAGGATGATAAATATCAAAATTTAGTCTGGTACCTTCATCACACAGAAACAGATCCTTTACAAACATGGAACTAAGTTTACCATTTGCTTTAATGTCATCGTGATTCAGACTGATACTGCCATTTCCACTGCCTTATTTTTTCCCTACCGATCTGAAGCCTACAAACAGAACAACCTTATGCTGACTGCAAGGTGGGGAGTTAGACGATAGGCTGATAGACGATTTAGACAAAGGAAGCAAGCAGTTAGGGGTTAAAGAAGAGATTATAATAATACAAGCTAAATTTAGAGGTGGAATTGCAAAGGTTGGTTAACATCACTAGTAAAACTTAATAGCATTAGGTGTACCACATGGGGCAGCTTGATTTTATTTTGCAGTTATGATATAGAGCCTTTCACGCTTGTAAACAAATTTCTAATTTACACACTATAGCATTTGAATGTTACCAGACAGAAGCAACTGTTCTGATGCACCCATCTAGGGAAGGGTGCTAGGGTCAACCGAAATGGACCTTTTGCTGGTTGTTCAGACAACTGCTTACCAGAAACCAGAGAAATCTCTCTCCTGCGTTACAAAGTATTAGCATGAATATACAATTAAGATTCTAAAAGTATCTTGGTTTTATTTCATTTCAGCCTGGTATTAAATTGATTAAAATGTCGCAAACATTCCTTTAGACAACTAAGATTTGCTTTAAAACTCTACAGAAAATCTTGAAAAACTGCTCAACTGAGTAGCAAATTGAGTCAAGCTGCAAATTCACATTCAGAAAATTGAAAGAGAAAAATAGGAGTACATGTTCCTGTTAATACCAACGTATTAAGGCATAAAAACTGAATAAGGAGGATAATTTTCCCCCACCTATGTGAATTTACAATCTTCAGAACACCTGCAGTGACCTGTGAATTAAATCACAGCAAGCAGGGACTTCAGGATGACCCACTGAAAAAGGCTCTAATAATTAAATATGTGTGTATATATATTTATACAAGAAATCTACATATGTGCCATCCAAATACAACTTGGTTTAAAGTTCAATGCATGGAAGGAATGCTGTCTTTCAATATTCTTCTTAAAGTACAAGAACTCGTTAATTAACCTGTGGCCAGCAGAACTCCAAAGACACCAATTATTACATGTTCTTAGGTTACAAAAAGCAGTGATAATTGAATTTTATAGAACACAGAACAGCAAGGGCACACTGTTGGAATTTCTTAATTGCAGCCAATGTCAGCAGATGATACTATTGATACTAGAAATCTGTCTTTAGGCTGATCTTGGAGTTAGAAGCTGTACCCAAGCCTTAGCTCCACGTTATAGCTCTTTAGGTAAGCGTTGCTGTCTGGAACCCAACCATGAAAGCTGGGCAGCATCCCCAGCCCTGCCCCTGTCATTGGGCATTTCAGACACTGCTGCTCCTTGCACATATTCAAGGCTGCTCCAAGAACGCTGAAGTTCTCCTCCCTTGAGTTCTTACAGTGCTAACAGATTCATTTGTTTATCATTTTATTCAGTTATATAATCAGCATATAAAACAATCACGCTGGATTTTACAATGCCCCAGAGAAACTGCAAAGCTAGAGGTCATTTCCTGACATCGAAGAGGTAAAAGCATCCAATAAAGCTACACCTCTCAAGAAAACTTTAAAAGGTTGTTGCAAGCCGTGATGAGATGCTGAACGACTGACCACAGCAATCACGAGGTAAAAATAATTCCCTCTGCAAAAACGTACTTGACATTCCCTCAGCCTGAGATTTTTTTCATCCAGTCCTATTTCCCTTCCTCATGTGTTGTCATGGATCACCTTCAGTGGAGAAAACCTCAAAACTTGAAGATGCGGCATTTTACTTGTTTTCCTTAGTTGCGAGTCATTTCTCCTTGCCAGCTTTGCAGTCACAGAATTGCAATACTACAAAGGCAAATATGTGCTGTCACGCATGCAGTGTTACTGCTCGTGTGGATTTCTTCCCAGCAGCTGGGAGGAAATGTTCTTCTTGTTTAGACAAAAATATCAAATGGTTAGGAAATAAGGAGTTAGGAAAAGCTGTATACAAGGTTCATGCTTGAGAAACACAAGGGCACAGAAGACTTAGCCCCTAAGAAAATTCCACTGGACATTAAGTTACAATAATTTAGATCTGTTCATTTATGGTAAGTCAGCCATTTTACTGTTGACCTACTTTGTATCAGCAATAATTTGTCACAGTGCATTCTCCAACTGCTACTGAAAGAAAGGTTGAAACCATACATTAAGAGCATAGTGTCAAAGCAACTGATGTTAATTATACCCTGCAATTCCTATGTTGATGAAATTGTCACTGCTAACCATTAATACAGCATTTACTGTCTAAGCCCAGCTTGCTCTACCAACCCTTGAAAGCCACTGAATTAACATCCTGCTTCACAATGTTCACTTTATGCCACATTGGAATGTAAATCTGAAACATGTAAAAATAACCTCTGCTATTACACCAAGAATGTGTAAATATATTCCTTTTTAGGAGAGCTATTTATCTCCAGTCTATACATGTTTCACTCTTTAAACTAAAAACAGCTTTAATGTTCTTCAGTCAAGTGGCAGCTTTTGCCAATATAAACAATTTTCCCTAAAAATTATGGCATCAAGTAGAGGAAACTTTGGAAAATGTAGAGTGCTACTTGATTTATGGAAATTCAGAAATAAGCTTTACATAGATACACAAAAGAAAAGCAGCCATGCTCTTCATTTTATTCATTGCTAACCTGCACAACAAGAGATCATATTCTCCCAGCATAAGTAAGCAAGGTTAATTAGAAGGACACCTTATGCGGATTTAGTGTTCATGTTCAGTGACATCTGCTTAATTTGGTGACAGAAATGTTTACAAGCATCAGCACGAACCAACCACTCAGGAGCATTAACTGGATTCTTTATGGTTTGCACATCAGTAAACTGTTTTGTAAGGTCCTGCTGCTGCAGTACAGTTCCCCCTGCTCCTAAATCATCTCTCAAGCTACTCTTTTACCTATTTAAATTGAAGGCAGTCAAGAGCATACAGGCTTAACAATATTTAGCCTTCAGAATTGTCATCGCTAGCTATGATACTAGACAGCACAACTTGATCTTCTGATCCAAGAAGACTCTTTTTAGAGATGAATAGGAGAGACTTTTTTTATCCTATGAACTGATTCAACACGAGAGACAACAAAAGTAGAAGCTGCTGATGGTATTTTCACATCAGAAGAGTGCCTCACATAGGTTATTTCCAAATTCTCACGTAGACGGATAGAACAAATCAATAATAAGAAAATCCCATGGCACGATGAGGCCTGTCATACAGATCTACCAGAAAATCTTCGCAGAGTCAGCAGAAAAGTAGAAAACTAAAATCAGCATTATTTGTAATTGAATGAAAGCCCTCACATCTCTATCGGGTCCCATTCTTAGACCTAAGAATGACCCTGAGATCTACAGGAGGAAAAAGATCATGGTCCAAATGACTGCTTAAGCCAGATGTACATCTCCAGAATAAGCTGTGAAAAAAAACCACCCAACTGCAAAGAGAACAGAAGAACAGAGATTCTTACAGGATACATAAAATACAACTCTCTATAGGAGCATTGTGATCAAACATGAAGTACAAAAGTAAACTCGAGTGCATAGGATCCGATACCACACATAGCACAGTGGGCAAACATGCTGTGAGAAAAAGAAACATTTGCTCACCTGGCATAAACTAGAAGGCAACTGTACACTTTATAAAGAAACTCACTGAATTGTCAACAAGTCTCAGCAGACTGGTCCATGAGCCTAAGAAGAGCTGTCACATTAAAGCTGCGTACAGCTCAGCCTGCCCTCAGAACACCAACAGAACAACAGGATTATTCAGTGCTTCACAAGGAAAGTCCAACTAATTTAACTAACATGCACTGGGCAAGAAGGTCTTGAATGTGCTCTCTCATCTCTAATATTTGTGTTAAAATAAGAGCCTTGCTGGTTTCATAATGGCACCTTAAATGAAATTCAAAAGTGACAAGCATTTAGCTTAGCGCACTGTTTGTTCTACCTGCACTAAAACGTTTGATTGGCAACAGCCTCCTCTTACAGACATACTCCATTTCTCTCAGGAGTCCTTCCTGTGCCCTGCTGCCACACTATGCTAAGTACTTTCAAAATCAGACAAGGGCACATTGTGTGCACATTGGGGTGTATTTAAACTCCAGCTGGAAGAAATCCCAACAACTCTGAGGACACAGGTTGTACCAATTACTAGTTACAGCTGCAGTTAAAAATTATGCCATGAATGAAAGCACCCTACCGTAAAAGGACTAAAATGTTAACCATCTAAGGGAGCACGCTCATTCTTGGTTCAGTGTCACATGCCAGCCTCGCAGATGGAATACTTGCTACCTCACAAAGCTATACTTAACTTATCAAAAAGAAAGTACCAACAGCTGATGCTTTCATGATTTGCATAGCTCATGTCAGAGACCAACTACACAGCTACCCTTTCTGATGCTGTTACTGTGCAGCAGAAAAGACTGCAGGCAGCACCACGATATACCAACCACAGCTCAGTCAGCAGCAAGCTTCGTGAAAGTTTAATATAGCTTTACAGGAAGCCAAGTTCAATGTTTTTCTTTCTATTTGGATATACTTATGCTGTCTGCAGACATGTAACACAACAGAAATGTCTTTGAGGACTCCTGTTGCTTGAATCAATCTCTTGCTTACAGGCTTAACTTGAAAGCATCATCTTAAAAGTAGTAGAATTTTTAAGGTATCAAGGTGTGAACCTAAACTTTGGCTCTATGCATGAGTAACACCTGTACTTTAAAGCAAGCTTATTCTGAAGCTTTGGTAATAGATCTGTTATTGCCAGATCCAGATACTGAGTAAGCTCTTTAAAGTTCACTGCTTCAGGAGCACTTATGCTTCCACCAGTCTATGCCAGAAAGTCATAGTACTGGAGGAGCCCTAACAATAAACTGCTGAATGTTGGCATATATATGCAGATCATGGTAAAAATCGTATCTGTAAAGCTGAACTTTCAAAAACAGTGGGAAAGAAATTAGTAAAAAAAAGCTAGACAGTCTTATGTTTTGCTTATATATAATCAGCTATATTACAGATCAGAAGACAAAGATTCGAAGTGGAGTTACAACACATTACTATCACCACATAGTAAAGGCTCATAGTTGAGCAGGAGCTGCCACAATGCATGGCAAGTCTGAAGCTCAGGTCTATCCATAGCTAGCAAGTTTAGTTGGCAAGTAATGATTGTTTTCTTTTTCTTCAGGGCAACAACAGTTCTCATAACTGAAGTGACCAAGTTGGGTAGGCCCTTTATTAAACACTCACAGAACAAAGTACACAGGAGATAAGGAACAGAAAATTCTTGAATTTTACTCCAGCACTTTAACAAGTGTAAATAAAGTAGTAAGGAATTTCTCTCAAGTGTAACTAACCACTGTGCTGTATACAAATGACATTAGTGTGGTGCTTAAGTGAATCACATCTCCACATCATTCATTAACTTTGAATACACATTTAAGTATGGGCTTCTCACTTCGCCTCAACCAACCTTTTAAGTTTGGGAAAAAAGATCTACATACCTTTTGTTGAATCCCATCTTAATGATTTCTAAAGTGAAAGTCTTGCATCTGAAGAAAGCAAAAGGCGAGCAACCTTTCTGTAGAGTGGTTAACCTGCTCTTAAGGCTACGGGACACTTGTCCCAGAAACTCTTATTGAGCAGGGAATCCATCAGGGAAGAACTGAGAACTTGTGAGCAAGTAGGTCAAAATGGACATTTAGGTTTGCTATATCCTTCATCAGGAAGCCAAGTAAACTTTAATCCTCTGGATTTATTCAAGTCATCTTTGGTGGATGTTATTTCTGTACCTTTTCCTCATATCCTGGAATTATTGGCCCTGGAGTTATTTCCACATTGACTGATTTTAAAAGGTTTAAAGTGACATGTACATCATTGTGTTTCCCTGAACTTCCCACGCATTTATATACGAGGTCTTCATTAATCCATGTCTGCACCAAGTGTTCCCTAGCATCAGGGTGCCATTGAGGTTCTTAAGCCTTCATAGTACCTATTTCATTTCTACTGTGAGACAAAAAATAGTTTAACTGATCCTATGTAATCACGACAAGAGATTAATTAAAATGCCAAGATAGGAAACAATTTATTATAGAGAGAAGAAAAATTTCTCATCCAAAATATAGAAATCTGTACAACTTTGCCACAATCAATATACATGAACTGTACAAATTTACACCAGTTCATAATTTACCAAATAAAAGATGACTAACAAAGTTCACAAAATAGATGGTGGTTTGTGGAAAAGACTTTTACCCAATTAAGAACAAGGAAATTACAAACCAGACCTCCACTTTCTAAAAATAAGAAGTTTACTCAGTCTTAGAAAACTACAAGCTAGCAAATGTACAGATAGCTGGCTGGTGCTAACACCACAGTTCAGACAGTGTCTTTATATGGTCTTTTTAAAGCCTGTTGCCATGGCAGATTCTGATCACTTGCTACTTTTGAGGCCAATGTAAAGATCTGACCATTTCCCCAGGTCATACTTACTAGTTTATCTTATGTACATTTATACATATTTGTAAGTGCTAGGTAAAAGTCTGAAAAATAAAATTTCCAGTACTAACATGTTCATAACAATAAGTCTTGTTACTGAGCTGCCAAAAATGCTAACAATTAATAAATGTAATAGTGCAAATTTACTCTGCACGACCTACTGCAGAGAATCACTTTATAAATACAGATTGGGGTTGAAAATTGGTGTAGAAATTAAGTAAGATGTCTTGGAGAAACTGACCCTTCCTAGATCTTCTTCACTCCCTAGCAAGTTGCAATCATTTTGACTCACAGGCTATTAAATCACTGAAAGGTACTGTCCAAACTATGGCACTGTCACTTTAAAGTATACCACTCTAACGTGTGCCAGATCTTCACAGCTGTGACATGGTTTAAATTCCATAATCCATCCCCAGAGGTGCCCACCCAAAGTAAAAACCAAATTTATCCATCCATTTTAAGGTGATCCATCCACAGACTATATCTTAACCTGATACAGTCATCATATTGTAGCTTTTGGAAGGGCTAGTTCTGCCCAAGAGAAGTTCCTCCTTACAGCTTATTCTGCTGTCTACCATTTGCATGTTGGTGTTATTTTGGCTACCTCCTGCTGGTGCAGCTTCATACAGCACACAGATTGAGCCATCCTCTCCAATACGATAGGACACTTCATACGGGTCAACCCATAGAGTGAGTTCGCTTGGAAGAAGCTGGAACAGTTCCTGACTGCTCAATCCAATCCGCTGTGCTGCCTGTCCAATGAGAGGATCCATTTTATGGTTGATCCGGATACATCGGTAACCTGATCCCTTGCATGGCTTTTCTGGGAACCAGTGGTGTTTATAATGTTCTATAAAATAAAAAAAGAGATTATCCTCCTTAATTCTGTATTCAAAAAGACACACAGTGAACATTGTTCTCTCGCAAATTTCACACCTCAAGATGTTGAGACACTTGTTCTAGAATAAGTGACCTGAAAAATCATTATAGCCTTTATTTTTGCTGATTATTTACATAAGCACAGTGTCCCTTGGAAAGTACTCATGTACAAAGTTACTGTTTCATGCTACCATAGACAGAGAACAACGTTTGCCATCTGAAAGGGTCAAATGCAACTGCCTGGCACTCATGGAAACAAATGTTAAAAAAGTGATTACATAGACAACAGAAAAACACAAGGGCTTCCAAACTCCACAAACCAAGAAGGAAAAAAGCACCTTTTCAGCATCCTCTTGAGATCACCCCCATGCTTAGTTCCTCACATTCTAAGAGCACCCAAAAATAACTAGGGAAGGAGCTGGGCAGCATTTACCGACTGACTCAAGCTGTATTTCACCACTGTTCTTCCCAGCCTGTTTTCCAGGGCGAGATACCAATGACTTCACTTACCTTAGGAGTTTTATCCCACCCAAAACCCTATCGGTCTGAGGCTACCTGTGGCCTCTATCGAGCACACTGGGACACAGGCTCGGGATTACAAAACCCACAGGGCAGCGAAGAAACCCTCCGTATTTGATCCTAACCGGGGTTCTCGGGCGGCTACAAGACGTTTCCAGAAGAAAGGGGAACTGAGACTCATCGTACCCCGCTGAATTTTACTTGACAAAAAAGCAACTTCGCAGCTTTTTTTTTTTCCTTCTGGAAACCGGGCGGTTTGAGCCCTTGGAGCAGAGCCCAAGTCCGGGCTGCTCCGAAAGCTTTGTCTCGGGAGCCAAGGGGGGGCTGCCTGCGCGACGCCCGAGCCCCTTTTGTTTACAGCCCGCTCCCGCCGCCCCCAGCTCGGCACGGGGGGTCCCCGAAGGGGCGAGCCACGGCCGCGGAGCCCCGCTCACCCCCACACCTGCCCCCGCGGCGGCTCCGGCCCCTCGGAGAGGCCGCTCTCCCCCTTCCCCCCCCTCCGGCTGCCCGCGGGGCGCGGCGCTGCCGCGGCCGGAGGTGCCGCCCGCTCCCCCGCCGGCCCGGGCAGGCGGCCCCGCGGCGGAAGGCGCAGCGCGGCTCCCCGGGCCGGAGGGGGGGAGCGGCTCCCGCCGCGCCCGCGCCGCCCTCACCTGCCAGCAGCTCCTGCAGGCTCTGGCTGAAGGTCTGCAGCTGCCGCTCGTTCATCAGCCCCTTGGTCCGCAGGAACTTGGAGATGAAGCCCACGGCCGCGGCGATCTCGCGTATCATGCTGGCCCGGGTGTACAGGGCGGGATGCATGGAGGCGGCGGCGGGCGGCAGCCAGCTCTCCGGGGCGGCCGGCGCTGGGACGGGACGGGGCGCGGGGCGAGCGGCGCGGAGCGGGACGGGCGCGGGGGCGGCGCGGCTCTAACTGGGAGAGGAGCGGGCGGCGGAGCCCAGATCACATCCCGGGGGCGGCAGCCTCCGCCTCCTCTTCCTGCGGCAGGGGGGCGGCGGCAGCAGCGGCGGCCGCGGCAGCGCACCCCGCATCTCCTGCTGCGAGGGGCGAAGGGAGCTGCCCACCGGCCGCCGCCTCATATAGCCGCCGACGGGCGGAAGTGGCGTCAGGGCGCCGGGGGCGCGTCGCCGCCAATCGAGCGATCGCACCATTGTGACGGCAGGCGGCGGGGCGGGGCCGGCGAACGGGGGGGTGACGTAATCGATTGTAAACAAATAGAGCCGGGGCGCGCGGAGCTGCGCGGGGACGCGCGGGACTGGGGGCAAGGGGCTGCGCGCCGCGCAAGTGCCTCCGTGTGCGCGGGGGGGGGGCGCGCGCCCGCGCTGCGGGGGCGGGAGGGGGTTCCCGCCCGGGGAGCTGCGTGGGCAGCGGCAGCGCTGCGCTGCGCGGCGCGGAAGGGAGCGGGGAGGGCGCCCGTGCGGTGCATCCCCGCGCGGTGCATCCCCGCGCAGGTCTCGCCCGCCGTCCGCGCGCCGGCGTGGGCAGCGTGGGGGTGCGCGGCGCGGAGCTGACCAGTTACGCCCCCCCTGCCTGCCTGCGCGGGTGCGTAACCGGGTGAGGCTGCCATGTTCCGCGGCCGCGTGGGCACGGCGGCGCGCGGCGGCCGTGCGCTGTATCTGGGGAGAGCAGAGCCACGTCAGCGGCGGGGGCGCGCGGGGGGGCAGCGGGAGCGCGCAGGCGGGTGAACTTCTCCCTTCGCTCTTTGGGAGCGCCTTGCCCCGCGTCGGCTCGGCAGCCGGCGGCTGGTTCGTCCGTGCGCCGGGGCATGCTCGTACATGTCTCCCCACGTACGGGCAGCTGCGGCAGGGCTGCTCAGAGATGGGTATTTGTTTATCCCCGTAGCCACGGGGGTGACGTGGCTTTTCCCCTTTTGCCGTCTCTCGGAGCCCCGGGGGTGTCCCAGTGGGACCGCTCCTGTACCCAGCACCCCGGGGGTCCCGAGCATGGCTTTGTCCTCGCATTTGTTTACCATGGCCTTAAGACCGCGTTCACATCGGGGTCTCCAGGGAGGGTCCTCCACGCAGAGCGAAAGCCCTGCCTGTAGGCAGCTGGTGGGCCACCGAGCCCATGGGCGCAAGCGAAGCGAAGGGTGCGCTGGTCAGCAGGGGGAAGTGTCTTTTCACGGGCCCCTGGCCAAACCTCAGCCCTGGTTCTTTGAGGACGCCCCAGAAATGCAACTTTTAGTCTTCCGCGCACCTCATGCACACCGCTCAACGGCATATTCTCCTTTGGGACTGTACAATTATCCCAGCTTTTCTATCCCTTGCTTTGAAAGGGGAAAAACCCTGGGTGGACAGGAGGACTGATGTATATTACTCAGCTAGCAATGGCCAAAAAGAGTGTAAAGCCTCCCAGTGCCGTGTGTCTCCCTCTTTGCAAAATGAAAGGGGAGATGAAAGAAGCAGTAGAATTCATTTTTTTTAAAAAAAAAACACAAAGTGTAGCTTCTTTGATAGAAAACTCATTCTTCCCCTAGGGTATACGCCCTGCCCCTGTGCAAAGCTGCAAATGAAATACAGCCTGATATTTACATGTAAAGTTCTTCCAGTCAAAGATCAGAAATCGGGCCACTAAAGGCACAGTAATAACACACAATTAAATCCTAAGATTTTCAGTAAAAATAATTAAGTAATGAAATATATAAAAATACACGTGTGAAGTAATTTGAATGAAAGATGAAAGTACACCATTTTTGCTTCTCTGGTGTTAGAGATGTACTTGAATAGTGCTTTTGGTCTTTTCTCTGCACTCAGGATCTATTCAGTCTTAGACTCTCAGCCTCAAGGGACTCTCTCTTTGACTCCTTGTACACAAGGGAGATCTGCAAAACACCTTCAAAAGATAATCCTGAGAGCTTAAACTCACAGCTTTACTGCATACTAAAAATGTTGGTGTGGGTTTTAGAGCAGTCTCATCTACGTTCCCCCCACTAACCTCTGAATATTACATTCGTGATCATGAGCTGTTCCTCTGTCCTGTGAGAAGGGAGAAGCTGCCAACCTGGCCCCTCCTTTTGCTGCTCCAGCGGTGCCAGCCGTCCTTTCTTCTCAGGGCTTCCACAGCATATGTGAGGTATATCCAGAGCTGCCATTTCTGCTCTGTTCATAGGTTGGAATTTACTGTTCTCTTTCAAACCTCGAAGCAGCAGATGCTTCTCTCCCCCTTCACAACAAGGTCCATCATCCTACTGGAAAATTTCACTTGTGCAAAATTGATGTTATTCTCAGAGCATTGCAATTACACCAAAATAACTACTGGAGATACTTCAACAAAAGAGTATAATGTTTGCCACCTTTGCTTGGACCTGAGCTTTATCTGGGCCAGTTTCTCATCTCCTACTTAGTTCCAGGCAGAATCAAATGCTCAGGAGGAGTTTTAGGAACTCCCAAGTAGATAAGTGGTCTTACGTAGTAGCACCCCAAAGCATGAGATTTAAAAAGCTCTCCTCAGCTTGCTACAGCAGTAACTGTTATGGACAGCAAGGCTGTTCACTTCAGATTTGAATCATCCCCCTTAAACTGTACTTTTAAGAACGTAATGTGGCAGCATGCACCTCATGCCACACTCTGTGAGAGGGGACGAAATGTAAAAACTTTTTTAATCTTTTTTTTTTAAAAAGCTTGCTAGGCCATCAAAGGGTTTCCCTCAAATCTCCTGCAAAGCCAATAAATTCAGAGTGCTTTAGCAATCAAGAAGATTTGATAGTTCCTATTGCTTCCAAACAGTTACAGCATATATAAAGAGGATCTTGTCTATGGGAAGGGTAAATGGCTGTGCATACAGATCCAGTCTACTAGTGAGGAATGAACTACCTCGGTGTTCTTACTGTGCAGCCAGAAGGCAGTTCAAGTGTAACTTTGAGGCCAAGGCTCTGCGAGATGCCTGCCAGCAGGACCTCATCCCTAGCTGTGGGAGGGAACAGGGTAACAGGAGCTGCTGACGCAGAGAACTGTCTTGTTTTCCCAGTCTAGGCAAGTCTGCCTCCATCTCAGTGCTATGGTGGGATAGCAAAGGAGCTGCTGCCATTTCCTGCCTGTGAAATGCTCCCGAAGATCCTCATCTTTAAAGTATGCAGGCTCTTAGCGATGATGAAGACTTTGGCATATAGCTCATGGGATCAGGGAAAGTCGGCTTTCCTTGATAGGACTTCAGTGGAGAACATCAGAGAAACTGGCCATACCTTAGCTTCCTGCCAGTATGCCAGTGCGTTTCACTGATCTACTATTTTACTCTGAACCTCTTTGGCACTTGTACATTTTGGGATCTATGAAGTGGTTCTTACTTGGTCTGGCCAGGTCCCAGCTGTCTACTCCTGCCTCTGCAGCTCCAGACACAGAGGAGGCAGTTTGCCTGGTCAATAGTGCAAGATACTCACTGATACCTTAACGGCAGGGTGCTGAAGAAGATAAATGTAAACATTTAACAACTGTCTTATTCAGCCCGTCTGATACTTTAAATGAAGCAGAGGCCCTAGGGAGAGAAAATAAAGAAAAAGAGTATGTGATCATGTAATTAAAGACTGAATCATAATGAATATGCACAGAAGGGTTGAATTAAGGTTGTACTGGCAACCCAGCTTCTGATATTTCCTAACTTTTAAGCAATACAATGCAACCTTTACAGCATTTCTTTCATGTTGTTTTGGCAGGAACTGTTTCTCACCATTGGTTTGGAGAGAGCCTAGCACTTTGTGAGTTCTGTCATAATGGAAATAAGTAATAGAAATACAGCTACTTTTATCTGTGCCACACACACACATACACACCCTGCAACTATTGCAACACGCTCTTTTCCCAGCTTTTTCTGAAAGAAGCTACTGAGTGTTCTTTATGGTAAGTGGGAAGATTCAAGAGTTCAAAGATAAGAACTAGAATTATTTGATTTTTTAAAAATTTGTTCTGGTCCTAGATCTGAATTAATATATATTTGTTTATGAAAATAAATACACTACATGTACAGCATGGGGTTGTTTGTTTTTTTTTTTCCTGTTTGAGAAATTATTCCTGACAGAATAAGGAAATGCAAGAAAGTATGAAGGTGTTATAGGCTTTTTATGCGGTATCTTGTTAAAGCCTTTCAGTGTAAAAAAGCATTAGGTCAGTTCTCTTCCTATTCCAGTCAGTTCTAGCTATGGTTTTGCACTGTTTGGCATTGAACTAATAAAGAAGTAACAGTTGAGAAATAATTGGTATTTGTTTCCAAAAAGCTGTATATGTGCATTAGGTTGGCATAAGTTTTCTCTTACCTGTTAGCGGAAGAGTACTGTTTGCAATACATAAAATACAACAACAATGCATTCTACATATAGAGTTTATTTTTAGTGTAGGTTGATGTTGTTAAAATGCCACATTATTTTTGTCATTTAGCAAGCATTTGAAAGCATATAGAAAGAGGTTGCTTCTTTATTTTTTGTTTCTGCAGAGGAAAGCTTACCATGGGATGCATAAAACATTTATTAATGTTTTCGCTCTCTTTAGTCTTTGCTTTGAATACGTGGTTACAGCTGTAGAGACATTAAGTTGCTATTCCAAGGAGGCAGATGTAATGCAGAGAGTCCATAGCCAGCTCTCCATGTCCACGCTGCTCCCCACAGGACCCCACGGCCTGGTTGTGAGTTCCCACCTTTCTGTAAAGTTTTCAAGCAGGCACCCCTCAAGCTACGGCGGTGATACTGGAGTCCTTCTCAGAAAGACTTTGGCCACATGACTTGCATTAAGATGGAGACAGAAGCGGTTAGCCCCCTCACTGCAGGGTGAGTGCCCTTTGGTGCCTGTCAAGGGGTATCTTGGGCCAAATTTTTTTCCCCAAAGCCAGTCCTTGAGAGCAGGCTGCCATTCATGTTGTGTTGCCACAAGACACGTTTGGGCTCAAGCTTGGGCTCAGATCTGGGCTCAGAAATGTCTTATGGATCCAGCCCACTTGTAAAGTGGCACTCTGCAGTGAGGCAGGGATAAGGGCTCTTCAGCTCTGGTTGTAAGCCTTTCTCTCAACCCAGCATTACGAAATCGCAAGTAACCGCAGTGTTGTAGCAATGAGTGTTTTATCCTGAAAAAGTGGGGGGGTGAAGAAGTCAGTTGCATATTCTTCCAAAATGAAGAAGTCTTGCTTTTGAAAGCGTAAGATAGACTGGTATGAGTCAGCGAAAGGGCAAAAGTCTGATTTGTGACCACATTGGGAACCCCCCTCTCCCTTCAACATGCTCATGTGTGCACACACACACACATACACACATGCACACACTCTGCATTTGTAGACTGGTCTATCAGGCAATTAATTCCTCAAACCATTTCTCACACAAGTAGAGTCCTGTTTAAGCAAGGGGGACAAGTCCCATAAGCCAGAGTCCCATTCTGCAGTCCAGCAATAGTCTAACAAACATCTCTGCCACTGCAGGAAGCTTGACAGGGGATGGAAAGACTCAGAGGGGCAAGGGGAAGCTGTCAGCGTTGGTTATAACTACAGCATGTTCTGCAAAAGTAATTTCAGGAAAGCCAGCTCATGACATCCTAAAATGACAACCTCTGCTGCATTTACTCCATACAGAAAAAGGCTTGCTCTGTGGGGGATAAGTTTGATTTCAAAGGGACCACTCACAGGGAAGAGATTCCTTGTGGCGTGAGCCTCAGGTGGCAGAAACCGGAATCTGGCCAGGACAGATTCAACAGAAGGCTTTTCCTATGCTGTTGCTTTGATTTCAGCAAATAACATGTGACAGCATGCACATGTAGCAGATAAAAAGCAAATTCAGAAAACAGTATTCTGTTTTTGTTATAAAGATGATTTTTTTTTCAAGTGGAATAGTAGCAGGTGTGGCAGCACACAGGGCGCTTGTTTTTAACAAAGCAATCATAGTTGGGATCCAGTAACAACAAAAATTTAAGAAGACAATAGAAGCAGATGATTTGAAAGCTTGTCAATAGAGATCTCCTCACATCATAGAGTTATACATAACCATTATTACACATCCATTTTTTCATTTGTATGCACTTATGAATAAAACAGGAGAGACTAATATAGATGAGATAAACAATCTGACAGTGCAATCCTGCATGGAAAAGCTATTAACAATAATATTAAAGTGAAAGGAGCTTTTAAGTGAAGAGAATGATTTAACCATTTGTTGTCATGCTCTGCAATCAAATGATGTAATCTCAAATTCCAGGTTTTTACCTCTCCTGTAGTTTTTCATGGTGCAGCTCGGATAGGAGGGGTGATAAATAGGTTTACAGTTCTCTGCTTCCCAGAGATTTCTTTTCTGAAAGGCCTGAAATAATTCTGAAACTCTCTTGTGTGTAGTGGCTGTACATGGGCTCTTGCACTGACTGGTGACTACCAGAACAGTCTGTGTTGGTCACCACGGGGCCGTTGGTCCCACCATGGTCATGCGGAGGGAGAACCAGCGGAGGTAACCTGCTGGAAGAAGAATATCCCAACACTCACTTAGGCATTTCAGGGATTCTTCATGATGCTGAGGGGCTTAAAGAAGCAGCGGGAGGCTTAACATTTAGTCCCATGTTTAATCCTGCATCCAGTTAATTGGTGTTCTTGAAGGGTTGATTTCTAGGTTTGAAGGCCCAAAGCAGTGTCATCACCCTCAGCAGGGGTCACAGCAATGACAAGTAGTGTCCTGAGCACAACCAAGACTTGGTTTCTTCTGGTGTTTATGCTAGTAGTTGGGGAGGCATGAAATCAGCAGCAGGGAAACACGATTACAGCTGGAACAATCTTATCAACTGCTACATTAAGGACAGCAAAAACATTTGGATTATAATGTAGCCTTCTGCATAATGTTTGCACACGGAATAGGCATCTAAACATCCGATGCATCTAAACACATCTGAGCATATTTTTTACAAAGATATAATTTCCAGAGCAGAGCTCCATGCAATGGAGAGTCCACCAGCCTAACTATATTAGCCAAAACCCGTGAATTTTAATGATACTTTTATAACAGTATTTCCTGTCTGTTAGAATTAAAACTAGGATTGTCTGCCGATTTTAAGTGCAAATTTCATTAAAATAAAGATTTTGAGAAACCAATATGTTGGTCCTGCAAGTATTCATTTTTCCTTAGCAGCTTGTGCGTAGTTAAAAAAATCTAGACAGATTTTTAAAAGTCCTTTAAAATATCTGAGAAAAAAACCCCTTCCATTTACTCTACAGTTATGTCATAAAAAAGTCTTAAGCGGCTTTATTTAGGTTTGTGATTTGGAAACTAGATAGACTTTCAAATGGATGGCTCCTTTGGACCAGTTATTAAGTACTTGCTGTGAACATTCAGCAGATCTGCCTGTCTCAAAAATACCTCAAAATAGCAAAACATGGAGACATTGTAATGGTAACACTGGAGATTTTAGGCTAGGCCTACACAGACTACAAAGGAGATTGCCCACTATTCACTTATTAAGACAGAAGAAACAATAAAACAGTGACTGTAATATGTAGATAGACATACACACCTGCCTCACAAACTCATAACATCCCTTTGCCAAAGCTGGACGTGATTTTTTGGTTGTAAATCAGGTGCTCCTGCACGTGTTTCATTCAGTGCAGGGTCTGGCTTTGGAAGACAAATGATTTCACATTAGCTTCTTTTTTATTCTTTCATTGTGGTCTGTCATATCTAAATCCTGCATATCAATGCGATGAATACACTGCTGTAAAAACAGACACTTACAATTTTTTTCAATTTTTCATAGCCAACACTTACCACAACTTACTCTCTTTCCCATTATCATTTGTAGTCGTGGCACTGCTCCTATTACAGCTTCTTCTTTTCCTTGCAATGGTATTAAGTCAGGCATTTCAATCAGTCTCAGACAGAAATTTAGCCTGTGAATTCTCAGGACAAAATTAATATAATTAGTTCTCTAGGACAGATTTGGCAGGCTGAGGGAACATCACATTGAGAGTCTGTATATATTACCTTCCTTTGAGTACTGATAGATTTTCTGGATATAATCAGGTGGAAGAAAAATGTAAAAAATTACAGATACACAGCTCTTACTTGGTTGTGTAACTGTATATATATTGGCGTTCAACTACATTTATGTGTGAACACTTCAGACATGCTTGTGTGAAAATGTAGTCATTCCTCCCCTTAACGGGATTGTATTGCATGTTGCATGCCCAAAATTAATCTGGCCGGTCCCCGTGCAACTCGATCTCTTTCCCCAGAAGCAATGAACAAACCTGAACACTCAGTAACTTACTTTCCTAAATTCACTCATGTGAGTAATCTCCCTGGCTTTGATGAGATTATCCATATAATTGCAAATGAACAGGATCATGATTTTAGGGCACATAACCCAAGACTTCGCATTTCAGAGCTCCCACCGCATGCTTTTTCTCCTTTCTGAGCTACGTGCCATAAACTGAGGATCCTGCTTTGTCCTGTATTGCCTATAAATTGCCAGTTCCTACAAAAGAAAGAAAAAAACCAAAAACAAAAGTTCCAGGTTTTTAATGGTACTATTTTTACAGAACACAAGAGCTATCTGGCTGTTAATACAAGTATCTTATATGAGCATGCTTGATAACACTGGAAAAGGGGGGGGAGGGGCCTAAATACAAGCAGAGACTGTAGTCTACTTTTATCTCACCAAAAAAGAGAGAATTTTTTTCCTCCATTGTTTTTAAAGAACATCAGAAAAGACTAACTAAAACAGAAACAAAAATCTTGACAGCAAAAACATACACCTCTATAAAATTAGGCCATTAGTTCTGATTTAGATTAACCAGATGTCTCAAACAGGCCTGCGATGAAAAACAAGAAAAACACAGCTTTTTAATTTTTTTAAAAAAAGAAAGAGATAGCATTTATGAATCTAAAAAAGCACAGCCTTGTGATCTAAGTCTTTTCGTCTTCTGCTTCCAACACCACCTTCAAACAGTGACCATTTTTCCTCCCGTGTTTGTCTCTGATGCATTTCCAGAGGCAGAGGAACAAAAAGCTGCTTGATACCCCTCTTACAATAGAAAGGAGATGTGCCTGGCTGTGTGGGAGGAGCCGCTCGATTCTTCCATGTAGCGCTGGGTACACATGCTTCGAGCGGCATTAAGTGTTCCTGGGAGCAGGGAACAGAGTGTTCCAGCAGGATCTAACATACAGGCAAAGATAGAAAGCCATTTTCTTCACAACTACGCAATGCATTAATACAAGATCCCGAGCTTGCAGAGGATGAACCTACTGTTTCAGAACTTTTTCTTTCCTTTTCTTTTTCGCATCTAATTCACTTTTAAATTATTGAAGAGGCGACACTGATTTTTTTCAAACATGATTTTTTTTTTTAAATTCACTGCTTCATGAAAGCCTGCTTATAAAAATTACATAAGAGATATAGCAATCGCATAAAGCATCCCTTAAAGATCTGCATAAAATGTCTTTGCAGCAACATTTTCTTCACCTTGGGTTTTTGTGCCCCACAACTCAGCTAGCAGTCAGTGGAGAGGGAGCAAGCAGAAATTCATATGAGATAACAGGGGAGAAGGAAGGGCTAAAGCCGTGCAGATCCACACTGGAATAAGAGCATGGTGCTGTGCTCCACCATAAGCAGGTGGAGCCCCACCAGCTGTCTCAGCCCTACGCTGATGCCACGTCATTGCAGCCAGCTCAGGCCCTGAAACTGCGCTACTTCATACCAAGAAACCAACATGTGCAAGGCCAAGGCAGGGAATGTCTGCAGCGCATTCCTTTCCTCCGCGTAGACATGCTTTCATTGTTTCCACTCAGTTTTGTTACCCTGGAGCTGTAGGGTATTTCCTGCAGAGTCATCTCCTCCCACCGGCTCAGAGCTTCAGTCTCATCTACCAGGCAGCATGGTTTCAGAGAGCCATGCCACAGCTGGTGCTGCCAGTACCCAAACACTTCTGTTTCACATAAAATAAAAGAAAAAAGCAGAAAACAACACGAACAAACTTTGACAACTTTTTTCCTCCCAGAAAATTCCACATCTGTTCAAAGCTACCTCCAAGTGTGGGTGCATACCCCCTGGATTTTCTATATTGACATCACAGTATAAAGAAATGACTAGGGATGTCCAGGAGTGATCATAAGAGAATTCCTTCAGTTGCTATAGTCCTAGAGGAAATGAGCTGGCTGTCAGTTATGCAATTTTCTACTTCATATCAAAGGCAAATTCACTAGTTTGTATGAAGTTGGCTTAGTAATAGCTGATATTTCCTGAAGACTGGTCATCATTTTCTTTCTTAAGGTAGTGGAATCTACAGTAAGAAATAGTGATTGAAACCTGGATTTTTCATGTGCGTGTTTTAAGTTGCTAGACTACTGCAGTGATTTCAACACAAAACAGACAGTCTTAGAATGATGAACCAAACCTTACTTTTCTGCTTTGTTGATTTAACCTCAGTATTTCAGCCAATGTCTAAAAGTATAACAAGGATGAACTTCAGTTGCTCGAGATTTGAAGAGAAGTGTAGTTACAACCCTCAGACTAGCACAACAGCTATGAAGGCTCAATACCTCGGAGAGCTTTGTTGATGTGAAGAATCCCACTTTCTTAGGGTGCAGATGGAAATTTCACCTTTTGCCAGCTCTCAGTGCATTTGATAACTGTGAATCTCATTTCATTTTTAATCTAATCATCTCAAATCACTTTGACCCTGTGTTTGTAAATGCCAGAAACTTGCTGTACCTTCTCCACTCCAGCTATAAGGTAGTTACACTGACCACAGAAATGCTTATGTCATCAGTGGAGGTTTTAGAACAAAGACAACAGCAGTTTTACTATTCCTGATGAAGGTAAACACCCTCATCTGTGAAGACAGAGACATAAAAGATTACATGTAGTAAATAAAGGTATGGATGGTCACATAAAAATGCAATAGTGTTGCTCATTAACTCCAAAGATTGGAGATCAAGCAGATGGTTAATGGAGGGTGGAAGAGAATTTTACATGTACTTATTTCTGAAGCAAATGAAACAAAGGCAGTGGAATATTTTTGTTTTATAACTGTCATGAGTCCTCTCCAAGTATTTTTACAGTTATCATTACTAACTTCTCATTGATTATATATCAGTCACACTAACTCCTTGAAAAGAAGGTGACCAGCCTGTTTATCCATACCTTCCTGTTCTGGAAGCATAAGGTCAACACATTGTTGTGCACTAATGTCAGCTGTTTGCTGGTGCGTACACTTCCCAAATTCAACAGGCTTCCTTCTGATGTCAGAAGAGTTTTGCTGTGGACTTCTGTGGAAAGAGGGTAAGATTTTACAACATTTTTCACTGTGCTGAATGATTTAGAAACCTTTCCTTTAAAATTTACCAAGCCAATTTTCTTTTCCTTCACCTGGCTTTTGACCTATTGACTGACAGTCACGCTTGTTGTTTTTCTCAGTTGACAAACTGACAAAGCATTAAAATGTTGGGAAATAGATGAGTTCCTTTTTGCCAATAGCAGAGTATGAGGTCAGGCGTTGTGGAGAGGCAGAATCCAGAGGATGCTTGTTAGGCACTGTGTCTTCTCAGTAGCCCTTTCGCATGTAGCTCTAAGAAGTCCTAGGACTGGAGAACTTGGGTTACTCCATGCATGTGACAAATGGGTTTAAAAGCTATAAAAATTATTGAAATACTGGAGGGTCACTTCAAAGGGAGTTAGCGTATACATTTTTGTAAGAGCAGTTATTTTTATTTCTAGGGTGGTTGAATGAACTGTTTCTCCCTTGCAAATCGGGCAACACAAACAGCAATGGATGTCATCCCTTTGCTAACTTGAATTATTTGAATCCCTCTACCAATACTAAAAGAACTAAAACCCTCTTTTTAAAATTGATGCCAGAATAGTTAAAGTTTTGAATGGCATATTTCATTACAAAACCCAAGAAATGTTAAACTTTAAAAACCGGTAGATTACCATATGGATTACGGCACTGATAAAACACAGTTCAACGGACACTTTCCTCAACAAGTCATTCGCAATTTAGATGCAAACAGAGAATTAAATTCTAAAGAAGTTTGAAAATATTTTCAGTTAACAGACTTTAAAGTTTTTCTATTAAATTGGAATCATTCTATTAACACAAATAAAGTCCTACTCCATAAGAGGAATAAATCCATTTCTACTTTCAGTTTCATATGCACAGGTAGTACTTTGAAGAGAATCAAGGTTGTCCCCTGAAAAAAAAATAAATATGTAAATACTCTTCAACTTGCCAGAACAGAAAGCAAAGACAATGTATAACTGCAAGTAGTGAAGCATTTCAAATTCATTTAGGTATGTCATTTGTACACCCCAGAGCTCATAAACGACAGGTAATTGTTTTTACTTCCACTTAGCAAAGCCTTTTACAAAAAGAAAAAAAAAGTCAGCCCTTTCCTCCTCTCAGATTTGTGCAGGCTCTCCCATACCCCCTCTGCCGGGCCCCGGCTTTAACTGGCTCCGCCAGAGACGAGGGGACATTGGGCTAATGACCAATGCCCCCCACCCCGCTGCCTCTGGGAGAGCTGCGGAGGGCTTGGATAACACAAGCTGCATCCACAGGCATCCTTCTGCATCCTTCTGCATCCACAGAAGGAAAAGCCAGGACAGGAGAGTTGTCTTGTTCCTGTATGATTCCCGTTTAACCCCTGATTAACTAACACTCCTTTAGCCTGTTACGTGTTTCCTCACCCTGAATTACAACACTTGGCCCTGTCCACGAGGCCATGCAGTAGCTGTGGCCCAAGAGAAGCGAATTTACAGAGTTAAACTTTTGGTGCTGAGGACCCAAAAACCACAATATACAGCTTCTGGAGTCTGGTCCTGTGGGCTATATGGGAATACCTCTGTCCTGGTCCCATGGGCTGTACGTGCATTAGTGGATGGAGCACACTAGGTGCGTGGTCCTTCACAAGGATGGCGTGCATCAGGCTACTTACGCATTGTGAGCACGGAGAAAGGCATCGCTGTGGTGGTAGGAGCGAGCTCCAAGTGTGGGGCCTGCCGTGGAGAGCCCCAGGACCAACGGGACAGATGGATGTCGGTCACCTCAGAGTATTTTTGCTGCCTGCTTGTGACAGCTACACCAGGCAGAGCGCTGGTGCAACGAAGAATCTGGGCTCTTAGCAGCAATCAGGTCCACCTTGCAGCTGATAATGTGACTGTCTAAATATATCAGTGATTAGGGCTACCCTGCATAGATTAAAGTCACAGCTCTGTATCTCCCATCTGAGGCACAACAGTTGGCCTGATGACAGCACAAACATGAACTCTGTGACCTGTTTTTCCAAACTGTTTTTTAGAGCATGCTTAAATATACTGGGTCACTGTCTGTAATAGTGGATCGCAACAAATGCAATCCCTTCTCCAAGGATGGCTTCCTTAAAATCCATAAATTACACTAGGGTGGAGCAGGCTACATGATTAGGAGGTCATCTTTTTAATGTTTCAGATGCCTCTAAGTGTGCCAGCTTGTATTTTTAACAAAAAAAACCCCCAAGAACAAAAAACCCACTCAAATTTGTGAATAAAGCATCAACAAAAGCTTTAAGCAAAAGCAAAAGCTCAAATTCAAGCATTTCATTTTATCACCACTATAGCAATGATGCATAAGATACCCTGTTTTGTTATAATGCCACCTCTTCTTATAAAGGGGCCTCAGTTATGTCTTACACATTTCAGGGGACAGAAACTGATCCTGTGATCCTGAACAAGCTGTTCTAATTGCTTGTCTGTCCAGAGCTGAATTTAAGGCATTGCTGCCTCGACAAACAGGAGTCCCTTTGCTCTCCCTCAGAAATCCCCAATATAATTATAGAAGATTCAATTCTTCCTGTATTTTTCCCTAGGCAATGACCTGCTTTGCTTGTATGGCAAAATCAACCCCGATTTTATCATCCAGAGGATAAAAAAGTTGCCTTATCTTTTTCAAATAAATACAACCGGGAATTGCAAAAAGAAAAAAAAGACCTTATTCCTTTAATTGTTCACCATTTTAACATGAAGAAGTTACACACAGGGGAGCCTTGAAACTTCTTTCATGTTCATACCCTTTAATTCAATTAAGGCCCTAAGCTAAAGCAAAGAGCTAGCAAGAGTCAGATACTATTGCTACTGATAATGTAACTGCCAAAAAAATTAATGGCATATAAACAATTCAAGTAGCTGTTTTGTTATGAGATTCCCCTTCTGAAGCAGGTTAGTTTGCCTAGTAGATGACAAAATTATGGATGAATTCCTGACTCACTTTCTTCAGTCTTTGATTTAAAATAGGCCACTGGGTTTAGGCACTTGAGGTGCAAAGAAGTATTTGTATTTTCTAAATGGCCTTCTGTGATCTGAAGAGGTCAATGGCATACATTTTACTTGCATTGCCTGCGTTTGGAGCCTAGGGGGAAAACAAAAGCACAAATAATGGATTGATTTAGATGTAATTTGAGATTGTAGTCTAAGGATTTCAGACACGTTTTGAGGACGTGTGAGAGGTCATGTAAAGACCCAACCACATGTGGATTTTTTGTATGGTCAAAGTATTGGCTGCCAAATATGTGACTTTAAAGAAAATGGAATTTAGGCTTAAAATCATTAACGTAGTCAAAGGGAAGGATCATGGGCCTGATCCTGAGCCCTAAAAAGTGAGTAACAAAAAACAGGCAATAGGAAAGCAGAAAAATATTTTACTGAATTAAAAAAGAAAAGTGCAGTCATGATGATTACTTTTACACTGACACATTTTCATGTAGTACCAAATAAAGAACTCAGAAACACATATTCTGACCCAGAAAAGAAAAAAAAGAAAACATGTAAAATGAAAAAATACTCACAAAATTATGTCTAAAAAATCCTATCCCCTGAAACCTGTGAAAATACCTAGATCTGTTGAAAATACGTGAAGAAGTGGATTTTTCATGATCAAGCAAAGATACTGAAATGCTTGACAGCGTATATTCGAGGAGCTGCATTTTTCTTAGGCATGTTTAATTAAATAATGACAAAAAAAGAGAAGCATGGACAATGTTGGCTGTACACATTTGGGATGACTGGACTAAAAAAGGCATCAAATTCTCACCTCCTAACAGAAGTCAGGTAGCAGCTGTAACTCAAGTACCTATATACACATCCTCTCTCACAACAGGGATTTGAAAAAGAACATAGCTTTGTCTGCTCTCACTTCCAGCTCTCAAATGCTACTTTGGATCAAACTGATCAGAGACATTGGCAAGCCGGTTTGCTTGTCATCTTCTCCCAGAAACTCTTGAGTCACGAAGTATCTCAAAATAAGGGTGAGGTGAGAGGGAGGAACCTTCTCCCTATGCAATACATGCAAATACCCAACATCCAATTTTGGTAGGATCTTCATAGGAAACCAGTGTCCTGTGGACTTGGCTTTGGGTCTTGTAGCTTATATGAGTGTCTCCTATAGGAGCATTGTATGAGAAATAATTCACGTGTAGTGAAAAAGCTGGCTCTTGGACTCCACTGCACCTCCTTAGGATGTCCACGCTGCCTGACCTCATTAATCTTGTTTTTCATGGTCACTGTACTGTGCAGTTATTCCATTAACATATTGTAGTGCTGCCCGAGGCTGCTTTAATGTATGCTCTATTCTATATTTGCCTAATTTATTTAGGCATTTGTAGTGCATTGACCACTGTAGGGTCTCTCTTTCTTTGGGCAAATGAGGAGAGCATATGGTGTGGAACTGTGAGCTATTGACTGTGCTCCTGGGAAGCCCTGTAAAAGGGCATGGATACTCCAGCACAGCAGTTCTACACACCAGCTCAATTTAAAAAAAATTCAAAAATCGCAACAATTTTCCACATAAGGAACACTTTCTATACATTTATGCCTATGCATACTGTGCACTGGAGGAAGGGAAGGGAGGAAGTGCCTACAGCCTGTAAGAGGTGTTTAAACCCCCTGACAAATTTGGGATCCAGCTTAAAGATTAGATGTTGCAGAGCTCAGAAGCAGATCATGTTATATGGCAATGCAGGGAGCAACACACAGTTCACTCACTGTACATTCTATTTTCTGTCATTTTTAGAGGGGATGATGGAACTAGCCAGATTCAGCAAACAAAGTAAAAAAACTGTGACAAGGTGTTAACAGAAATAGGGCTTCTTTCCATGAGATCATCTCTTCTACATTTTACATATATACATACATTTCCTTGCTTGGAACTAAAGGTCATAATTCTTTTATCCTTTTTGCTCGCTAAATGTATACATGGCCTCTTTCTTTAGGAACACAAAAAAGTACAAGGTGCCAACTGATGGAACCTAAAAAGCATGAGAATGCTTTCTTCTAATTACACTTAGGTTTAATATATGTTGGTGCAAGTTGAGAATCAAATATAAATTATGTTGTTTTTCAAGAATACATAAACATCATCTACTATTGAAAAAAATTTTTAATATTAAATTGCTCCACATCCAATCCTTATTAGCATCTTAGTTTTATTATTAACTGTATTTAGTTGAACGAAAGTGGAGAGAAAGCCTGATATGTTAATGTTTCTTTCTTTTATCATCAATGTTTAAATTGTATCCCATGTTTAATGGATAGTCATCAGACGGTACCCGTAATGCATTCTGAGTTGTTTTCCTTATGTTAAGAAAAATATTATGGATTTTTGATGACATTATTCAGAAATGGCTGGTGACTTTGGGTGCCAGTTTGAGACCCTTTATCTTTAACAGATGTACCCACGGTTACTGTGAATACAGTTCACACACTAAAGAACTGGCAGGATAGTAACAGTGCGAATGAGAAACTAAGTCACTCCAAATCTAGGAAAATTAAAGATCAGGCAGTCTGCCTTTTGTTTAAGGATTAAAACATCCACTCATCTCCAAAGTAAGCCGGGACAGCACTGCTCAAAAAAAAGAAAAGCCAGCCCAAGCTTGAACTAAGTACCCATCGCCCCTCTGTCGCTGTCATTACATGTGTGGTTGCTGTAGACACAGAGAAGGCACGCTTTTAGACGAGGGAGCAGTTACCAGCTCACAGCCCTGCCTTGACCATTTGTGCCTCAATAACAGCAAGGAACAAGGCAATTGGGAGAACAGAGCTGAGTGCTGCTGGAAGGGTAGTACCCTGAAGGGCTCAAAAGCTCGTTCAAATTGTTTTATGGCAACAAAGTAGCCTTTGAAATAATTTGAATTACAAACAGTGAAAGTTTATTACTAAACCAGTTATTGTTTCTGAGCCGCAGGGGGCATCTGAACAGGGAGGGAAGAGCTGGAGCCGGATGGAGGAGGAAGGAGTTTCTTACCAGCGTGTTGCCTGCGCGGCATCTCAGGCAGCACAAAGAGCAGATGTTTGCTGAGGGAAGGAGAGCCCTTGCCTATTCAGGACCTATTTAGCTACCAGTGCTGGTCAGCCTGGTCCCGGGTGCAGGTAGGCTGCAAGGGGAAGGGGACACCATGGAAATACGAGAGGAGGGAAGTAGAAATATTTACCTTCCTCTCCAGATCCATTTTCATCTACAGTATCACACATAACTTTATCCTCCCATGTGATTCTGACTTCAGTTCTAGGTGGAGCTTCTGGAGGTGAGGAAATACTGAGAAAGTGTTGAAAGTCAGAAAGTGGTGTTTACAGCTTGTATGTCCTGAGGGAACTGAGTTCATCTTCTCATAGCTGTAAAACCTGGGAGAAGAGTCCACAAGTAGATACGTGCACACCACCGTGTTGTGTGGCCCATACACCACAGGGTCATATGGAGATAGTTTTGCTGGAGAACTGATCCTTCCCACTGATTCAGGTCAAGAGAGAAACCATCCTCTTGGGGGGAAGTTCCAGATTCCAGAAATAATGCATAAACCAAGCTCTTGTTATTATACTGTACAGAGAAAAGAAGTTAAAAAAATGGTGTATGTTATAGCTTCCCTAACATGACTGACCACGTCTCCGGAGCAAATCAGCCAGTCCATTGTCCCATCTGCAGTTCCAGCCTGAGACAGATTCTGGGTCATCAGAGAACCCAAATACAGCCACTTGTCCCACCGATAAGAACGTATTAGCCTGAAGTCCCTGACATTAACCATACCAGTGCATTCTTGGAACAGGAAAATGTATTTACTCAGAAACGGATGTCCAGAAGTGTCATGAGCACCGGCTGATACAAGCAAAAAACTGCTGTTCCCAAGCCTGAATAACTGCCGTATGCTTCTGCTGAGGGGACACTCCAGGGATATACTATGAATAAAATTGCGTCTTATTTCAGCAAGACCTCCTGCCTCCGAACAGCTGAAAGCACATTATCAGGGCAACAAGCGACAGCTTCAGCTCCAGATAAGATGTATTCTATAAAGAAACGAACTCTGTGATGAAACACAGGGAAACCTGTATAACTGCATACATTGCACAAAGTAAATTAACAATTTATAACTCATTCTCATAATGCAGTTGCTCGCAGTAGGAAGCAGACAACAATACCATATTCACTGAAGCTTTGGGAAGACACTATTTTCACTCTTCTTACAAGAAACAGTTGCTGTCAGAGGCCTAAAGGAAATTGTAGGTGTTAGCTAGCCTAACCGTTGTGGATTTGACTGTCAGTTTTGTATCATATTGAAGTTGTGCATGCTTGCATGCACATCTAAATGTCAAACTCCTTACATGCACTGCAACTCAACTGGGTCATGTTAACGAGAGCTTCACAAGTGTGTCTTTAGGTGTTCTCCCAGCCAAACCAGCTTTAATCAAAGTCTTTCCTCAGCCTCATCCTCAGTAACAAAAATACACCTGTACTTTCGTCTTACCCTCAGTGTTGTCAGAGCTCTGACTTGATGGTCTGAGATAAAATGCATACGCACACGTTCAAATGCAAAACAATACCGGCTCTTAGTTCATGAATGTCAGAGTGTTTGTCTTTGGAAACTTGTTTGAGTTGCTTATTTCCTGTCTGAACTTTGTGGGGGTGTCTCACAGTGCGACTTGGGGTGGGTGAGTGATACTCTATGCAACACAAATATGCCCAAATCAATGAAATATTTGCAGACACTAGCATGCCCATGCCCAAAATACAAGAACTTAAAACAAGATCTCTCTCTATTTACATGGACCTTTTTTTCCTCCTCTTTAACCTCAAGTTAAGTGGTACCAAAGTAAAAGCTGTATGCATGGTGGAACTTAATTCAGAAATAAAGCATTTGACTAGTTCCACGACACGTTATTATTCTGCAGAGTATTTAAGCTACTGAATGATTATACAGGAATTTAGACATTCACACAGTATTTGCCACAATGAATTTCATATTCTTTTCTCTCTTACATTCAGTACATAAAGAAAATAAGTTCTGACCTATATAAATGGCATACAAACACACTCTCCCCCACCTTTTCCAAAGTTTAATCCAACAATCAAAAATGACAACAGCATAGATAAGCACAAATGTCAGCCAGCTGCACACTAGCACAGACATGTTTCATGGAGGAGGTGGTAACAACTCACGCTTTTTTACAGAAAGAAGGCTGATGTACAGTCATGTTTGCTTTCCAGTATATATGTTCTTCAAAATTTGTATTGCTCAATTAAAAACAAAATAAAACAAATGCTGCTAACATGAAGACAAGCTTCAAGTGACCCTTCAGTTTTCTAGATCACCATTTGTTATCTTGAAATAACGCATGCACACGCACACACACATGCTCTCATATGCAGAGGTAAACTTTCTAAATACTAGCAGATCTTCCTAGTGCTCGAGTGCTCTTGTTTCAAAGCAAGTTCGCTAAGACAGAATGAATATTTCAAGTCAAAGGTAGCAATTTTTCTTACACCAGACTGAAACTTTCCCGTCAGAGCCCAAGACCAGGGAAAACATGGAAAGTGAAAAAATAAGGACTGCTCTTTGGGGAGGGGGTGGCTGGCTTCCAAGGGCACAAAGAAAGTACATGTCAGAGCAGCTGCAAATGCTTGAGCTGGGATTCAAGCACACAACCGCAGCCCTCATGGTGATTAAGGAATAAGTTAATTCTCTGTAGAAAGATCTATTATTTATAACACGCATGCTCAGCACTATAACCAAGGAGGGAAGCACCAGCTCGGCTCCTTTTCTCCAGTCTTAAATTTATCAGCAGCTCTCAGATCGTTCCCAGCACACACTGCACTTGAAGCTCAGACACCTGGTTATACCAGCTTTCTTAATCATGCATTTTAAATATATTCCTCCTCTGATTTTATACTTTCAAACCAGTTCAGCTATCACCTGATTGCAGTTTACATACAACCCTAATCAACATATTACATCTTGGGAACTGCTGTGCCATGTCTTTCCATTAAAAGGAAACAAGCTGTTCCTGTGAAGCATCCGATTGCTTGTTCACGCAACAAAGTTAAACCCTTAAAAAAAAAAAAAGGCAAAAAAAAAAGCAAGTGTTAAACACTTTTTGAACTGTGCAGCCATATGAGGTTAAGCCTTTCCCACCCCCTGCATAATGGCACTCACATTATGCCTCTGGAAACCTGTCCAGGTGTGCTTCCCACTGCCTGGAATCACGGGGTTGGTGGAGACAGGATCTTGAAACCGCTGACATTGGCTTTCAATACACTCCTTATTTCCAAGTAACTATTTTGCAAGCGTGTGATTTTTGGCACTACCTTAACTATTGTGGCATTGCCCCGAAGGACAGGCTAACCCAGTTTAAAATAAGAGTATTTAATAGTGCAGAGCTCTATAGCCTGTCTAGTAGGACTTTAACCATGGCTTTGTAAATGATTTCAAAACCAAGTTACAAACCAAAGTGAATTTTTGGTTGACTGTTTTTTTAATAATGATTTGACGGCTGTTTTGCAGGTTTTTGTTTCTGCAAAGTGTACAGGTTTACCTCACTGTAAGCATATTTGTGAAGGCATCAAATTTAATTTTTGCTTTTGAATCAGAACACAAGTTACTGTTTTAAGAAAGATTTTTATATTGAGCCTGCTCAAAATATATGCAGCCAAGAGGAAGACAGACCAACTGACCAACCCTCCCTCCCTCCTACCCCCACACAGAAACCCATACACTATGGCCAGATCTAGTAAATGCTGTTTTAGGGGGAGTTCATTTAAACTTCTTTAGTTTATGTCCAGCACATTTGTTGTGTTTTATGCCAATGGCTGTGCACTACTGGACAGGAGATGCAAATGATAATGGGAAGTACTTAGTTGTTAGTTTATGTACTAATAATGAAACATGCTGTAAGTATGCACGTTAATCTGTCAGTGTTTTTAACACAGTAAGAAAAATAATTATCTTCAGCAAGAAAATAGTCCTGAAATTATTCAACATGGACAAAAATTGCCCAAATAGAGTTGTAAGACTGTTCAAAGGGTTTCATAACGAAACCAAAACCATGCCCAGTTTGAAATTTCTTCCATGACCAACATTTGGACTGGGCATGCTGTAAGGTCCATATGCTTCTTTCAAAGATTCCACACCAGATTTTAGCTATGCTTCTTGTGAGCCATTTCATAACCAAATGATGGGAAAACTGTGGTTTTACAGTCTAAGCAAAATCTAGTGATTTTGAAAAATGATGAGACCAAGATTCCAAAAAAAGACCCAGGGTCAGTCTCCAAGTACAGACTATTAAGATCCAGCATACTGCTTCTTGCTGGACCCAGATTTTCCTTCCTTCCTGTTCCTGGTGAAGGACAGATAGAATGTGATTTTGGCAGCTAAGTTAAAGCCATTAAATATTGTGTTTGTCACAGTAATCTTTTTTCCAACCACTTTGTTCTTGTGGTAATGTTGCTCCAATTCCTGCATTAATCCTGCATTTTTGTTTCACATCTGGTGAAGGGACGATGAGGTAACCCTGAATAACATGCATATATGAGTTTGTATTTGCACACCACTGTCTTTTTTGCCCATTAGTATTCTTTAAAACAGAAAAGGATTTTTCTTTGTCAGCATGTTGATCTACAAAAACATAGAATGGAACAACATTGCCATTATTTGGATTACATAAAGAACTCAGAAAAATTTATGAAAGTGTCCTGTTGTCTTGTGTATGCAAGATACGAAATAAATTTTATTCTTAACTGACTGGCATTCTATGTCTCTTTCAATGGGACTTCTAAGGACTATTAGAAAACTACTCAAAGCCACTACAAATGCAGGATGGACTAAACCAGTAAGTCAAGGGAAAATAGTTTTTCTCCTTGAAGACTCACCTTTGATGTAACTATATTGGCCTAAGTGCAGCCCTGACAATTTTAAGTGTTTTTCTTGCTAAATGAGCATGAAGCCTTTGCCTCCATCTGCAAAAACAACCAAGTGGCAATTGCACTATCAGAGCTCTGGTGTTTGAGAGACTCTCAAATACTTGCTGATGGTTGTGGAGACAATAAATAAGTTGAGAATTTGTTTTCCCAGTATATTTATATTTTTAAGGGAGAACCAGTCCTCAGGAGACAGGCGTCTAGACCAGGGCAACAGTGTTAAGTAGCCCACCATCTGACAAAGCAGATAGCATAGGCATAACCCCACTCAGGTCACTCAGACAAAGCTTCACAAAATCCTAATTTTGCCCCATCAGCAAGATATTATTTATGTCAGGAGACAGACAGCAGAAAGGTGGTACACAGATGGAAACTGGGTCAATCAAAGGTGAAGAGGTACAAGAGGAGTGTTCAGCTGCTATTGCTTCTTGAAGATAAGGTTATCTGAAGTCTTGCATTTTCAGTTGTTTATAGATGCATCTTACTATTTGGTTCAAATATTTACTGGACCCCATCAAATAATCAAGCAAGTGAGATTTATTATTATTGTTTCCAAAGCTGATTACAGAGGACAGATTTTGCTTGTTAATCTTTTCCCATTCCTTGATTATACACTTAGAATATATGCTCCTGCATCTCTTTTCAGAGCACAGATGCTAAAACCACAGGACGTCATTTTAATCCTCAGGTACTGTCACAGCTATGGATCCAACTGGTTTTATTGCAGGTAAAATGCAGCCAACTGCAATATGCCTACTTGCAAAACCATAATTGGGATAACCATCACCTAAGCAAATAATGTTTTAGCTGACCCATGCACAAAATAAATCCCTCTCCTTTAGATATTAAGCTTATAGCCTCTTATCGCCTTACATGATGGGAGGTAGGGGCAGTTCAGGAGTTTGTCCAGTTTTGGTAGCAGGGCACAAAATGTGGAGCTTATCTGACTTGAATGGAGCCAGACTTTGACCCTGGCTAGCAGGGAAACACAGCTATTGCCAGAGCTGCAGATGACTCTTATCATTTTAGCTGTGAACCCTATGGAGGAAAAAAAATAAATAAAAAGCTCCTGAATTTAGACAAAGTTTCAGCCCCTGAGCTGCAGTGAGGCTCAAGTGTGCTGAAACAGCCAGCTTTATCTAGTGATAGAGAGCAACTTGTAAGGTGGCAAATGAGGAATGCAAGCTCATTTAAAACATTTGCTTCAGTTTGGAAAGGAAACCTAAAGTACATATTTCTCCAGTTTAAGCCTTTAGAGGAAATATTTATGGCTTATGGCTGCAAGTGGGTAGCACATTTAAAAGTATTTCTCAAAATAACAAGGGGGAAGCAGATTATTATTAGATTATTAGATTAGATTGCTTATTAATTAACAGGACTCTGGAAATAAAAGTATTTGCCGAACAAATAATTAAAAAATATAAGTGAAACCATTTTTGGAACATGAATTATTTCTTGTTTAAAACTAGCTTATTAAAGAGATGACAAGCTGTATCAGAGCATCCCGGCTACAACACTGCAAAATTCACAGGCGCTGAGCACCTGAGGATGCACATCAGCCAGCAGCACGTGTGAGCACTCTTTATTTACTTTCTGCTTCCACAGGTGTTCACAAAGTATTGTTCCCACATCAGCTGGCAGAAAGGGCTGAAATCACCCCAAACACTCCTGTGAGCACGTATTTCTGCATAAACACAAGCCACACACGCGTGCACATGAGGCAGGTGCACACCTGCCTGTGCACACAGCAGTGTTTGGCACTGGTTTGGTTTATCATCACAAAGTGGCTTGGGTCTGCGGTGTGGATCCGGTACCTCAGGTACCCAAACAAAGGCTCCTTTCTGTGCAGTCTTTCAGGCAGCAGAGCCGTCCGGCTGCCGCTTCAAGGGCAGCAGCGCTGTGCAAACACCCAGTTACGAACATCACATACCCTGGGCATTAGTCACGGCATGTCGCGGGCTAGCATGTGTTCACACAAAGAGCATAAAAGTCAACAAATACATAAAAACCCTGTCAGTTGGTCTCAGCTGAAAGTATCCAAACAGGAAGATGCATTTACCATGAGAGAGGAAGGACTGCAGGGCAGCTGCCAAGCTTCATCTGGCCTCCCGGTGCTGCGCTACCTGTCATTGCCAAATCCTCCCTGCTGAGCAGACCTACGGAAAGGCCGGTCCCGAAGCTGCCCATGCCCTCCAGCTCCAACCTAGCCCTATGTCCACTTGGGTAGACTCATGAGCCACACACAGGGCCTTGCCCCAAGAAATTCCCTACAGAGCCAGATCAGAGAAGGGGATGGCCGGTCAGTTTTCCCCATATAGTTCATTGTGCAGAGGCAGCATCGTACTCTTGCTCCATGCAATCACCACCTGCAACCTGAACGCTTTTTTTCCTGGTTTCCTCTCAGTCCCATCGGCATGGCTCTATATCCTTCCCAGTGTCAGACACTTAGTCTTTCACGGACAATTCTACAGCAAAAACAAACTTGGATTTCTCATAAGGTTGCTAAAGTCCCCCAGCTTTGCTTCTTCCTCTGCTGTAAATCAACTATCCCTGAAGACTCCGGAGCAAAAAGTGCATACCCAAGAGATACCTTGCAACCTTTTATTGGTACAGGGTGTTTGCTAGCTAAGATTTCTCCTGAGAAATGTAAAAAAGCTAGGAATTCCTACAAGCCAGGAATATAAATTAGTTTACAAAAGACAATTTATTAAAGCAGCAAGCCGTTGGAACCCTTTCACTAGCCTCCACGACTCATGTCTAAACAGGCTGATAAAGTGATTCGTCCTGCAGGAGTGCCATGTTTAAATACACTGCCACTATCACACTTCCAGCCCCAGAGCAGCCAGTCCAATGGCTTTTCTCATCCCAAGAGGCACCACCCATCCAGACAAGGAGCAATACAAGTTCCTTCACACTTTCAGGCTTGACAGTAAGCGGACTGACACTACAAGGTGGATGGATTAAAACGAATCAAAAGAATGCCCTTTGCAGCTGCTCTAGGTGGTGGCAGGGGGAGGAGGAAGAGGAGAGAGGTAACGGGGCTCACTCCTGTGTTTGCATTAGGGTGAGCCTTTTGTCTTCACACTTCACAACTCACTGTGAGAGCATTCCACTTAAATTTGGAAGGGCATCATGCAACAGATTTTAGTCAGTCATGGAGTCATTTAGCCATTAGTACCAATGCCACAGCTAGGAGATCTATGGCCAAAGGGCCAATGTTTAGACGTATGCCTGATTTTCAAAAGATGCAGAGATACTGCCTATTTCATCTGTTCTGGTAAAAAAAAAGAAAAATCTTTATCTGCAGAAACAAAGCTAAAAAGACTTGAAGTTGTACCAGCACTGATTTTATATAGTTTTAAAATATTCCTGTGTTTTATTCAGGATCAGTAGAGACACATATTTCATATAACTTTTCTGGGTATATTACTTCAGAGCAGGAGCAGGGAAGAATGATTGCATGCTCAACAGTACCAAAATCATGTCGTTTCAGCAGAACATTAATTAATTTTTCGACCCTTCAGTCTCTCTGACCCAGTTCTGAGAAGCTTATTGCTGTTGTCAGGTCAGAACTTGTTTCAAAGAGCCAAGTGTTAACTTTCCACTTACAGATTATGCTGGCAGGAGTCTGTCTGCTTACATAGGATATGTCTTTGTCCTTGACCTGCATTATTTCTGTAGTTCTCTAGTGCAGAAACAAGGAATTAGCCTTCCAACACAATTTATAGATGACATTGATCAGTGGGATAAAAATCCACAGCTGATTAGTTCTGCCTTCTTTAGGAGTTAATGAGAAAATAAACCTTCCCTTTAATGAGATGGGCAACATAAAAATGTTTTCTGGGAAATAGATAAGATGCCCTATCACAAAAACAATTCATAAAAGTAAAGTGCCTGAAAACCCATAGAAAGTGTAAGTCTCAATAAATAGGACGGATAATCAGAGGCCCCTGGAATTCTCCTGCGTGGTGGGGTAAGCTTGTTCTCCCTTCCATAACAGACCTACACCCAAGCCTGTTTTGTTAGAGAATGCTAAAACAGCATTGAAGACAGTCAAGAAAACCACTCAGTTTTGTGTTGTGTTGTGGTAATTTAACCTTTAGCCTTTATGGAATATTATACAGGAAAAACACATTTCTTTGTAGAGCTTACCCCTTAAATGGGACCATCAATTATAAATACTTGAAGCTAATCTCAAATGGCAAGAGAGAGAGTGATGTAGGCACAGGTAAAGGCACATGCCAAGTACATATATTTTTAAAGAGCACAGATAGTTTTGTGTTACATACACCACCAACACTAACACCACCCCTCGAAAAAAACCCCAAACTAGGAAGTTTGGTACCAGTTAAGCCATCGCTTTCCAGAGTGAGCTCTCTGCATTTTTAGAAACATCATGCTCTCTTGAGAAGTGCCTCAATTTGGATCCCAGAATCTGAGGCACTTCTCAAGTTACAGATGTTATTGAAACACAGACTATGTGTAACTTCATATATTGTATATGCTTTTTTCCCTCTCAGGCCAAATACATTGCTGTAGATGTGTTGTCATTAACTAAAATAGTTACAATATAGTATGTGAATTGGGAAAGTAAATCGTTTTGTACAAAACAATTTCCTATTATATGTGTCGAAGTTATAAATGCTATTGATAAAAAGCAGTTAAGTCAGCCAAATAAATACAATGGTAAGGTATGGCAAAAATACAGCACTGGTCAGTTTTGCTTGTGATTCTATATTTGGATTTACTTACAGATACCATTTTTCTGCATCAAGTCAAATAGAACAGTGTTGCCTTTAAGAATTTGTACTTTCTTCAAACCTGGAAGGGGAGGAACTGCTTTTCTGCGATTATTTCTGAGGGGAAACTAAAAAATTAAGATGCTGCACAGCAGTTGCATAGCAGCATGGTATTTCAGGGAGCACAGACCAGGGGGGAAGAGACAATGGATGTATCTGAGGTTCAGCTGTGCATCCCTCTGTACTATGACATTAGTCTTAGTAAAGGATGTAATGAGCTCCTTAGATGTAGGAGTGCGACCATGCACAGATGCAAAGGAAAAGCTGCTATTCTCTTCCAAAATGGCAATCTGTCCTTTCACTACTTTGCTTTCAGCTTCCCTCAGTCCCTTCTTCCTTGTACATACATTTTTTCGTTGTTAGGCTTAAGTGCAGATTCTGCTTAACCTGAGTTCACTAAGAAAGTTGTGCCAAGTCAGCCCTTTCACCTTTCGTGTCTTTGGCCAAAGATATCAGCAGATCAGTTTGCTTGTATTTCCCCCACAGGGATTTTACTTACAATGAAGACCTAAAGATCTCATTTCCAAGGGACATCCTTGCGAAGACAGTTGCTGCCTGACACAGCTGTTACAGGACACCAAGGAAATCACGCCATGAAAATAATACTGCCAATTCTGGGTATACAACATATATATCATTCCCACAGTGTTACAAGGATGATGGAATGGCACGTGGGGATAATTTTAAAGTCCACCTAGACCGTAAAAACGTGCCCTCTCCAGAACGCAGGGCACATCTGCATCTGTGTGCCTTGTGGCAGGGTAGGATGGGAAAGGGAGCACTGAAAACAGTAAAAGAGAAACATAATAGCCGTCTTTAAAAAAAGACTTTACACCCCATATAGTAGTGGATTATTACACTGCCATCATTGAAGCCCCTCTCTGCTCTGCTTGTTCTGAAGTCATCTACAGAGAGCAGGGAAAGGACTGGATTAGCAAAGTGTGGCATGCTCCGTGCTGTCTCAGGAGCATTACTAATCTCGTGATAATATCAACTGCAAGGCATCCCTCCGTGGTAAGAGGCCATGGAGCTAAAATAGACGAAGGGAAGAAGGATCACCAGCACAAGACTGAGGCAGTAAAACAAGAAATTAAACAGGATCAAGAGGCAGGAAAACCATGCAAGGAGAGAAATATTAGAAGATGAGAAGGCAGAGAGGCTGCAAAAATAGGCACAAGAACACAAACACAATTTTACATGAGAGTAAAGGGCTCATGACATCCCAAAGGGCCCCCAGTTCTTTTGGCACCTTTTCGATGACAGTAGGACTAACTACTGTGTCACATCAGTGCTGAGCTGCAAATAGTCATCTCACACCGACTTTTAATCACTGACACCTCAAATTCAGAATAGCACAGCAAGAGAGCAGCAAGACGTCTGCGTATCATACAGTGGCCATACAAGGACTTAATCACCTTCCTCTGGTGAATTTACGGAGCAGCTGCTCTATAATGCCGCAGTGCTTAAGCATGAATAATGTGTTTTTAGGAACACTGCTCAGTACTGAGGAAGGTTACCATGCGTGCCCTTAGCTGTGAACACAAGGAGATGAAAGAGCTGTTGTGCTTGACCATTATTGTAGAGGAGAGAGGATTTTGGAAAGAAAAGTGTGGTTATTTGTATGTCCCATCTTATCGCCTACACAACGCTTTTCCAGCTCATGCAGCTGTGTTTGACTGTAGGAGAGAGGAGCTCTCAGACTTTATTGTAGCACTTTTCATACCTAAGGGAATGTAATGTTGGCCTCCCTGGTGCAAATACATGTCTAAAAAAGAAATTACCAAAGATTGCTTTCCCTTCCTTTTTTTCCTCATAAGTGACACATTTAAGAAAAATATTAGGCAATATGTTCATATTTCCCTGTGCATTTTTCCCTGTTCTGGTTATCATCGCTTAGGATCTTGCAGAAGTAGGGATTTCTTTCAGCAATTTAGGAAAGGAGGATAAGTCTCACATGCAAAAACCAACCTGTAGAGAAAAACTTTTCCCCATATACTCCCTGAGGTTTTACATTTACCCTGGAAGTGGTCTGCACCCCTTTAGGGCAGGAAGAAGCCAGCTTCAAGGCTTGGGGATCGTTCCTTTGGTGGCAAGAAATAAGAAAGATCTACCTAAATGTTTATGAGTTCTCAGTCGCTGTTTTGTTGGAGAAATTACAGGAATGAAGTACATTGAGGATTTTTCTCTCTCTGTTTTACTGTGTTTCATACTATGCTAACAAATACTATGTAGGAAAACAAACCAGGAATCTTTTAGTTTTGTGCATAGCAAAAATCCTCCTGTGGCCTCCAGAAAAACAGACAGACTAAGGGAAGTCCAAAAAGTAGCATCCATCAAAAATATATCTTGTCATGATTTGAGATTTGGAATGATCAGTACCATCCCAAACTCAAAACCCAGAGATACTGTTCTCAAAATATTCTAACAGCTTTAGTAGTGGTATTACCAATTGATAAAACAGGGCACTGAGAAACAAGGTCAATCAGCCATTTAGAACAGCAGAGTAGAAAGAATGTAAACCGTTGGGAACACCATATCTTGAATTTCAATAAACCAAGGATTTTGAAAGCCCTGTTTGAGACATCTTAATTGAGCCTGATTTCTGGAAAATGTTGGTCGCGGAAAATAAGTCCTTTTGAACAATCTGTAATGCAGCACTCATTTTGACAGTTAAAGTTGTCCTTTCTGTAATCACTGTGTCTAAATTCTGTGACACAGTAAAGACCTTCATATTTTAGTTGCAAAATAAGCACTGAATCAAGCTTTGCAGTCTCTTAGTCACAAGTTGTCTCCAATTTCCAAAATAAATTGAAGGTAATGAAACTGTTTGCAGGAGGACGAGTTGCAGGAGAAGGTTTTAAATTAGAAGGGTCAGTAACATCTTAACAATTTTTATGCTACATTAAGCCAGAAAATTATTTCTGTGCTTTTCATGGTTAACTTAGAGGGAAAGCTTCAACGCATAGCTAATATAATGATAGTTTTAAAAAAGCTTTAAAGATATAGGTAAAATGAAAGAGTTCATGATCAGCCATTATTAATGATTGTCCTAAATAATACATATAAACATATATTTTCACTTCAAAATTGGTATTTTCCAAACTGATCTCCAGCACAAGTTAAACACGTGACAGAAACAAAAGCTTTTGAAATTGCAAAAAGTTAATATAGCTACATTTTCTCTCTATGGGTGTTGCTAAGAAGAGCCAAGATTTGGTCTCCATTTGTGCGTGAAGAAATTAAGGAGTTATATCCACAAACAGGCATGCCTGTACATTTTGAATAAATACTGGCAATTGAATAGGCTCATGCTCATGACTAAGAATTTGTGGTTTAAGCATTCTGAGATATACGTGAAACACAACCAGGTAGTGACTACCATGACTACAGCTTAGAACAAGAACTGTTTGCTCTAGAGAGAAGAGGAAGATGAGATGCCAGACACTGGCCATGTATTTTAAACCTCAAAAGACATTTAGCACCTCAGACTTCACTTTAGCCAGAATACCATAGCTAACACCTCTGCTCTAAATGAACACCTCCCTTTTTGGGTCAAATGACTTTGTCCTTAGTACCACACTAAGGTACTAAGGAAGAGTGATATTTTAATAACTTAGTCATCTACATGATGCATCAGTTCCATGTAGAAACTTCCCTGAAGAATTTCCCCGACCAAGTATTAGTCAGAGCCGAACAAAACATTTTGTAAAGAGCTATGGTCCAGCTAAAACCTTGTTCTGTTGTCAGCCATCTGGATGAAGTGGCGGCCATAATATTTGCTTTCCTTGCTTGCTTGCTTGCAAAAAAAAAAAAGGACGGCACAGCATGTGGGCTGGCTTATGTCAGTGCAGCTGTGTAAAGGAGGGTCATGGCAAATGCTACCACCTCCAGCCTGTTAAAAACATTGTCACTCTACATTATGGATTGAATCTATGACTAGTGGTATCTTGCCATAACTTCACTGATTTCAACAGAGCTACGATGATCTATGCCATGGGGAATCTAATTTGTTGGACTGTCATAGCCAAAATAGTTTCCTGTCCATTAGCCATGCATGTACACAAACAAAATAAATAATATTTTTTAAAAAGGGAAAAGAAAAAGAACATATGAAACTTCACACGATCTAATTTGGATTCAATTTAGAAACACTTTTCTCTTCTTCGACGTACATATGGAGGATATTTTTCCTGTATCCAGGCCTTCTCCGAATATACAGGAGCTGCCTCATCTTACACTCAAACTTGCATGGGTGACAGTCTTACTGTGATTGATTACCCTAGGGTCACACTTGAAACAAAAACTATAGAAGCATTTGTTCATGCAGTGACACAAATCCACATTCTTTTTTATCTTCCTGCCCTTTAAGTGTTCTCATTTCCTTCATTAGGAACCTATATCTGAGATCACATCCTTCACTTTACAAAGTCTAACTGAGAGACATTTTTCCCTTCTATTATGTTAGTTACCCTTTCTCCTCTACTATTACTCAGAAAGTATATAAATAAAAATCACACTTCCCAAATAAAATACAACAAAGAAAAATAACAGACTTCTCACTTAGTCATTGAATTATTTGCCTTCTTCAAACTGTCAACAACTTCTTGATGGAAATATTCTGTGATGCATTTCTTCCTTGTTGTCATCCCAGGGAATAATTTCCCTGCTCTCCTTCACCTTAAGATACAAAGCTCTCTTGTTTGTTTAGCTGGTTGGCTGGTTTGGTTTTGGATACTGTGCCACTGAAATACACTTATAAGTAGATGATGTGATCAGTTCTATGAAGTGAAGAAGCATGAAGTTCAATGATTTAAAAAATTCCACTTGAGGTCAAGCAGGGCTTGCGGAGTGTCACAGATTATTTCAGTGTGCGCCCCTGACTTGGGCCTTGGTACAGATGCATCCCTGCACTTTCAGTAGTTATGTCAAGCATTCAGGCTCAGAATTCCCTCCTTTTGCAGATATGTGTGTGCAACTCCATCCATTTCAGTGCAGCTTTACTCACATTTAATGAAGTTTTCACGATCTGAATTTTCAAATGCTTTATATGCTTCATTTCAAGAACCATCCACTTGGATTAACTAATTAACACTGAGCTCTTTGGTGATGACTAGATCTTCACAGATTTTCACATACTGCCATTTGTCTGCAGTTGGCTAGTGTCAGTAACATTCAGGATAACTCATTTGCCTATAAATATTTCTATGCCCGCTTATATCCAGCTCCGGTAGATCAGTCATTATGAGCACATTACAAATCTTTGCTTTGGACTGGAGAAGTCTATGTCTGCCCCGGGCAGTTCTTCATGAGTACTAATCCAGAAATTTCCCTTAGATATAACCAGACAACTCTTTTCCTGAAATCTGTATGAGAAAGACTCATTGAAGATTTGTTTTATGAAAGAGGATATGCACAGACCCCCTTAATAACAAATAGATTTTTCTGTTATTTTCTACTGAAAAAAAAGCACGTTTCCTATAATAAGGGAAAAATGCAATCTAATTTTCCTAAGTACTACTTAGTCCCTTGTTAATTTTTTCAATAGGAATGAGGAGAACAGCAGCATACAGCAGCACACACCTAACAAAGACTGCTGTAGTGCTAGGATGTCTCTCCAGCTGCTGCTTTATTGAATCCTCTCTTTACGAGGCCTATTATCCATGCATCATACTTCTCGTTTCCTCGTCTTCACCAGTATCTTCCCTACTGCAGGTGGCCACTGCTGGCCCTGAATTGAAATTTTCTTGTGCGATAGACCCTGTAACCTCTGCTTTAAACTGCACAACCTCCATTCAGTTTGCAATATAGTAAGAAATACTGCTCTTCCTTTCAATTATTGTGGCTTCAGCATTATATGTGGTCATTATTTTTCTCCTTTTTTCTCTTTGTTACCCCTTTAAAATCAGAAAATAGTGTCTCTGATCATTGCAGACATGTAATCAGGATAATCAAAGGCAGTTCCTGTAGGCTGCAAAGATAAATTGTAGAAAATCAGAGCACCTAAATGTAAAAGTCTTGGATTAGATAGTTTTAGACATGTTTAGATAGATGCTTCTAAGCATGTGTCTTCAAATGATATAAATACAAATCTCAATAGAGCCTTCAGGCCTCATGTTTTTATCACTAGTTCACAATCCAGTAAGACACAAAATATAATACATCCTTATAATGTTAAGCGTGGCAGTAGTCAAGCCCTTTAGATTGAAAAACCAGAAAATGTAATGTGCATTCAAGGACAGCTGTTACTACATTTTTATTTCACAAGAACTTACTGTATTAAGATGCTACATCTAGTCCACAGGTAGAGAAAGAATGTGATCTGGCAGCTGGGCAACATTTGGCTTAAGATGAAAATCGTTTTTCTTTACAGAGTTTTCTGGACCAAATGCCATTGCCTAATTAATTAGTACAACTAAATAAGAATGTTTTTGCCTTTTGCAGTTTTCTTAATTTAAAGATCTGTTATATTTAGAAAGGATATCAGTTACAGTTACTAATTTTCTAGGCACTTAGGGAAGAATACGCAGAACATATGTAACAACACATACATTGACTTTTTGGTTTAGTTTGAAATATGTCTAATCTGCTTTGTGAACTATTCATTCTCACCAAAAAAATGAATAGTGAGAAAAAATAGGGACCGCCTCTAAACCATTCTTCATACAGGACCTATCGAATTCCATCAAATCAAAAGTCCAAAATTACAAGATTTTTATTAATACAGACACAAAGGAGAGAAAACATTTTAATTTGGGACTTCCATTTGCTAAACTCCGATCTGAGCAGAACAGAGCCCTGGCGTGATTATTCCAGCTGTGGTCCATGGGTGCAATGCTAAACTGACTGCTTTGCAGTAGTCCAGCTGTAAGCCTTGCAGAGCACTCCTCTACTTGTATTCACCAGCCGCAGGAATATTTGGGTGATGCAACATCTCCCTGACAGCTTCTTTTTTCCACCCTGACCATCACAAAAAGAAGTGGTATGATGTCACCTTGCCCCAGCAGACTTTAATGGTTAGCCAACCTCTTTGGGTCAGCAGATACACTGCCTATCTTTTAGCCCTAGTTTTGAGAGAAGCAGGTTGACTGTATGTCCACCTTCAGCAATGGTCCTCACAAGGCCCAGAGCATCTCTGAGACTGAATGGACACAAATGTGAATACGCACAAACTTGGCCCACCTGACTGAGATAGCAGCTCACAATCCTCTTTTTGCTATTCTCTGCATAAATTCCATGCTGCAAGAGTCTGGGCCCAGAAGAATCTAGTTCCCTGTCTTTGTTCTTCCCCATCATCCTCCAGCTCAAGATTAGTTAATGCATTTTCCTCAGAATTGCCAAAATAAAATAGTAACATCTAATCTAAGACCAAGCATTAATACTTTCAAATGAGAAAGGTACAGCATGAAAAATCCAAGTGCAAAAACAAGAATATATTCACATACATTGCTTCAGTATGATGGCTGCTTTACCAACAACACTGTTTATTTAATAAACAAATTTTGACAGAATCTACGGTTCCCAGTTATGGCTGAGATCTCATTGTGCTAGATTTTATATGTGCAGAAAAAAAGATAATTATTTTATTCAGATGTTGCAAATCCCATACTTACACATAAATCCAAGTACAAGAAGTGCTATATATGAAGACAGATTTTGTCAAACTACTGCTTTCCAAGATATATGTTAGATTAATATGTTAGACTGACATTTTAGCATGCTGAAGATCATAAGATGTGTTTTATGGTGCATTAAAAATCTCATAATAACAATTTCAGAGAGTTAGCATAATATATTATTCAGAGTTAAATACTGTCTTGAATGATAAGGGCTAACATGCCATCAGGCTATAATAAACTACAGCTTTGAAATATCAATTTTCATTTATCAGTAAGGTCATTTACATAGCTAAAGCAAGAACATAGTGATGTATTTTTTTCACTATCTAGGAGAAAAAAATTGCACTTCTTTTCCAACATCCAGACAATACGAAAACATTCTGAGAAAGCCATCATTTAACCTTTCATACAAAATAAATTGTCGTGGATTTAGTTATAAAACTGAAAGTAAATACATTATGGTTTCTTATACTGAATGTAAGTAAACTTATTTAAACTCTGGGGGAAATATTGTATTCAGGCACAAATATATTACTCTAACTGGGGTTTTGACGAATTGCATCTATTTATCTGATATTTCTGTAAGTGACACAGAAAGGTATGCAGCCTTGCAGCACTCCTCTACAACTTCACCCCAAAGAGGAATTCATCAGCATGAGTTACTTAGAGCTGCACATGGCCCTTAATCCACATACGAAATACTGTATTTTAAGGCCTTTAAGCTGATAAAAGGGTATGCTCATACAGTTAATGGGGTGGAAAAGAGGGCAGCTGATATAAGAGATGGTGAAAGGGGCACTAGATTAAAAAGTACCTTTATCCTTGGAGCTCACTCTAACCTCCTCCATCCTCATGTGCAGTGGAGTCACCACTGTTGTGTCCACCACTCTGGAGAGCTTCAGGCTACCTTCAACTGATTTGAAGGCCGAAACTTCAGTGTGCAGTAGCCCTTCCTTCAAAAAGCACATGGCCAGGAAAGGCAACAGGCCACCAGAAATGTGTCCAGGCTGCCATGTGCATGTGTGCCATGGACATCCCAGAGCTCCAGTCACCCCATTTCCCATGCTGCCGATGTCTTTTTATTTGGCAGTGAACTTTTGGCATGTAGCAGCTTATGCACATGCAATTCCTCCTCTGCTTTCAGCACAGATACGCGGTGAGGGCACCGAAGCCTCTGGACATGAGCCACAGCCCAGAAATGGCACACAGACTTGCACACAGGTGCTAAAGCCATTGCTATGGGAATGCAGCGGGCCGAGGATAAGTCTGGTACAAGGAGGTTTAGCTCCACTTCCCACAACATGCTGAGGAAGACACAGACCACCAGTCCAGGAGCATACATTATTATATGGCCCAGAAAAGGTCAGAAATTCCTCTCCACCTGGTTGTTATGTGCTTATGTGGTCATAGGGCCAGTCAGTACAGAGGTGCTTCTGAAAACTCTGCTATAGAAGCTATGGAGAAACACCTTCTTAGCACAACAAGTCGGCACCCTTAGAGAAAGAGGAGTGATGAGGCTTCCTAACCACAGCAGCGCTTGACCCAGATCAAACCAGTGAATCTGAGCCACTTGTGCCTGGACACACACTAGTGCAAACAGTCCTTTATCCACTGTCCTCTGTGACATCTTCTGCTTTAGGACTAAACTGTTATTTACACTATAATCTTTAATCATAACAGCAGGCAGATCAGGTCTAAAGCAGTCATTTAAATGGATTTGAGGGCTTACTGCTTTCGAGTTTACTGTAAAAACTCACCCATTTGGTGAAGTGTGCACCTGAAAAAGAACATCGTGCTATCCTGTTCAGCTCACCATACGAGGAATTCAATGTGTGTCACTGTCAGTGTTGATTTTGTAATGTAATTTTACAAAGCTCTCAACTCACAGGAAGCAGTCCACTATGTGTGCACAAGGTTCAGTCATTTAAATAAATAGGCCACTCAAGTCACAGTGGCAGCCCAGAACGCAGCAGAGCCTCTATCCTGATTTTCGATAGCATGCTAGCTTTAAGTTCGACAGCAAAGATAGGTATATTTTGCACCAAGTCCAATTTAATTCTAGAGTCAGTGTAATCTCTCGCCAGCTACTGTTCTTTATCCACAACATCCGTTGTTACTGCCAAAGCTTCCTCTGCATCGAGGTTTCCTTGGAATTCCTCCTCTTTCAGTCATGAATAGGAGCGGTCCTCCGCTCTCTCTCTTTTCTCCTTTCCTTTCCTTTCCTTTCCTTTCCTTTCCTTTCCTTTCCTTTCCTTTCCTTTCCTTTCCTTTCCTTTCCTTTCCTTTCCTTTCCTTTCCTTTCCTTTCCTTTCCTTTCCTTTCCTTTCCTTTCCTTTCCTTTCCTTTCCCTTTCCCTTTTCCTTTCCTTTCCTTTCCTTTCCTTTCCTTTCCTTTCCTTTCCTTTCCTTTCCTTTCCTTTCCTTTCCTTTCCTTTCCTTTCCTTTTAAAGCAGCTGTGATATAAAAGAGAGAGGTAGGGCAGATTTAATATTTCAAATAAAAGATAATGCTAGGCTTTTCTTAAATATTTTATCTTGAAGCGTAATTGCATGTGCCCGTCACTGTTCATGTGCCTCTGTGGAGGTGACAAACAGGCCTGCAACAGTAGAGCAAGTTTAAATTAGTATTTAAAAGGTATTTTCTTTTGGTATCTTTAAACCTTTCTTTAAACCTTTAACCTTTTCTATTTTCCCCTTCTCTCATTCCCCTCATACACACTAACATTGCTGTTCCTTTTTTTTTCCCACTGGACCTATTAGCAATGTAGTAGAATGGGACAGTGATGGGCCTGTATAGAATAAAAGGTTGTTGTCAGGCTGGTGTCAGGTCAGATTGGACTTTGAGGAAAAAATCAAACAGCCTCCTTTCAAAATGATTGATGCTTTCTCCAGCTTTCGCTTAATAATTTTGTGCATTCTTATCAACAGCTTTGGGTCCACTGCAGTGAAATTTCCAGCACTGGTCTTGTCATGCCTGCTGAAGTGGATTGTCAAGATTTCCCCTTGGCTTAGGCTAGTGCAGGGGACTAAGATTAAAACCCCTATAGTCAGCTCCTGCAAATTCCTTTCAATGTTGCCAGCCTACGGGTGAAACATGCTGCGAGTGGGCAAAGGTAACATCACTACGCTGAATTTAGCTCTGGGTAGAAATTAATATCCTGGCTTTTAAAATACAAGGATAAAACTCAAGTCCACATTTAGTTAAGTGAATGTCCCAATTTTCAATAGTGCTGAGAATTACTAGGTGTGCAGTATGGTCAGGGAGAAAAGGAAAGAAAAACTAGACACTTAGGTACCGAATTACGAACCAAATTTTTGCCAGCATGGTCAGGTCAGAGCTCCTCCCCAGCTCTGGGGCAGCCCTTGGTATGAACACCAGAAAAGTAACATCACGCTGTAGGTTTTGATTCCACCACATTTGTTTTCAGACTCATTTGTCAACAACAAAAGAACAAAGTTCAAGCAAAATGCTAGGGTGTCATTTCTTACCAATAATGAACAAGACTAAAGACACCTCCTGCAGATTAATGACTGGTTGGAACCAGTTAATCACCTCAAGCCATTAACCCTAACTGTTATTAAGCTCTAGGATCTAAACCAAGTCCTCAATCATTGTGGCTGTTATTCACCCCTCCTATTTATAGACCCATCCCCCAATCTCTCCCCTGACTCCCACTCAAAAAAACCAGCTACAAATTGTATGTGGGAATTACATCTGTGTAGAGAGATAGAAGCCAGCTACGCAGATAACTAAGTAGTCCATTTCTCACCTATTTCAGAGCAATATTCATTCCACATCACATACATGTCAGCGCAAGGTATTTGTGGGCATTGAAAACCTGACACATTAGTTAATCAGGGCTCACCGATCTTTCCACAGGGTAATTTAGTTTATAACGTAGCAGGAAACAAAAGGAAAAGAGCAGGGAGAAAGGAGCTGGGGGGAAGGGAGGCAGAAAAGGAGGAAAAAAAACCTGCAGGAGATAAATCCAACCATTCAGCATTCTGAAGAGGAACCTATTCATAAAGTTCACTCTTGATGTATTCTGATAGGCTTTTGTTTCGCTTTATTTTAGAACCCTATTGTACAGTAGGCAGCCCGTTGTTTGCTCTAATCATCTGTTTCCATGACCTTCACCTTTATTGATTCGGCTTCTTCCTAAGTTTAATGCAGTCTCTGAGATTAAAGCCATTTTTCTCCAGGACACGTTGGTTAACAGTAGATTTGCTTTAAGAAGCAGGAATCATTTTGATTAGTAAAAAATGATTTTTAGCACAGAAGGTATGTTTTAAGTAAATAAAACCTCTTTACAGAGATAGGCAATGGAAGGGGGATTCTAGCTCATAAACAAAGTCAGCATTTTTAAAAGTGTGAAAAAGTGAGTGAAATAAATAAAAGAAGCATTGCTTATAGTATAGTTATGAGTGCTATCAAATACTGCGGATCTGAAGAATAAGGTACATGGGATTTTATCCTCCCCTCCCAGATGTTATTTTAATCAGGCTTATAGTTTCAATAGGTAGAGAATCATACAATGTGAAGCAATTTTCCCCAACAGATACAGTAATATAACTCAGTATTTTGCAAGTCTAGCAGTTGAGATTATAAATCAAAGACAGGATTTACTGCAAGAATATAATAAGCCCAATCCCATTTTCCCTAACAATTTATAGTTCTGATTTGATTATACAGCTTATTTGCTTGGCTTTATTACTGCATTAAACTCTCTCCTCCTTGGTGATACTTCATTCTCTAATGTTTACCGTCAACTTTCAGTCACATGTTTTGATAAGAAAAGCACCCAGCTGCTTCTTGCACATAGTATATTAAACACTGCAGACTGCCTTTCCATAGTCACACATACATGGATTTGATTCTGCAGCCCCTTTACCTCACTTGAAACCATAATGAATTACCAGAGATAAACAGACTGAACCAAACCCACTGCAGTAAATGGAAAATTGTCTGTTGACCTCGCAGGGCTTTGAACCATTCCTCCCCTGACAGCAGACATTCATTTCCTGTTCCCAGCCTCTGCCAGGGTAATAATAAATGTATTACCCAACTCAGCTCTAGCACTAGGTAGCAAAACGAACCAGAGAGAACACAGAGTACAAGTTAATATACCTAATTTTTTCTGTACCCTACATAAAATTCAGAAGGAAAAATTGTAGAATTATCCTCACCTAAAAAAAGAATTTAAAAAGAAACTGCAGATAAATCTTCACTAACAATTTTTCTCAAATACTTTGTTGCCATTATTTTTCCATTACCACAATATCATTTCTGTTAAAAAAAAGAAGAGACATTTGTGAATTAATTATACATTTATCTTATAAATATTTGAACCACATATTGCTTTCTGTTAAAATGGTACAGATTTACTGGAAGAGAAACCAAACAGCAGCTACAGAACCACCACTTCCTGTTGATAACAAAACCTGAGCTCTACACGCTCACAAATTAGCATCTGTTGTCTGGAGTTTCCCCTGTAGTGCTTCAGCTGTGTTTTTCCTAGCTATTGTTTTGTTTTCATCCCTGGGAGTTTTCTAAAATTCCTCTAAAACTGAACAATTGGGAAAAAAATTATTGAATGTTACTATGGTAACAAAAAAAAAAAAGAAAAAACACTTTAAGCAGACCGATGACTCAGGGCACAGCTTCTCAACGGAGATGAACGCACTGGTGCTTTGTCCATGAACAGAGCAATCCGGGGGCCTATTTAAAGGTGTTGAACTCAGGGAATATATTAATACTGTATTCTTCTATTTAGAATAGAGTATTTTTCTCTACTGAGCAGCTGTATTGCATTATGTGTGGCATTAATTAGCACATATATCTTTGTATAAGATATATCCTCCACAGAAACTATTTTAAGATAACATTAAGGTCAAACCATTACATGCTCAAAAATTAAAGCCAAAACTAAAAAACAACAACAGAAAATCAATTACAACTGTATGTAGGCTTTTTCACCCCCTCACACTCAAACTTAAAAGACTCTTTAATTACTGACTCAAATGCCATTTCTTGTACTCAACAGCAGAAGGGATCTTCTGGGTTAATGAGACCAATCCTCAGCTATTTCAGGCAACCACACTGCATAAACCCAGTCGTGAAAATACCAGACTCCTTAAAACAGCTATGACCTTTGCAATTATGACTCCTGTCAAGAAGCTGTCCCAGAGCTTTATTTCTGTGATGTCTCAAAACCATCCTCCTATTTTCATTCAAGTTTATTTGTTGCCATATCATACCTATTTTTTTTCCAGAGGAAGCACTGTCCTTTAGCTTAAACAACTCCTATCCCTCTTTGGTGTCTAAAATACCCTCACATATTCATACAGAATAATATTTTCCCTACCCAGTCTTTGTTCCATGAATCTGAACAGTTTGGTTTGCTCATCTTTATTTCTAAGGTGTACTCTCCTTTCATTTATAGTCCTGCAGGCTACAATCCTGTAGTCCTCTCCAGTTGTTCCCATGTAATTTCATTCACTGAGCAGCAACAAACTCCAGATGTGGTTTTACCTGGACCTTGCTTGATGGGATTAATGCTTCTTTGCTGTCATTGGGAATCACTCCCCTGATACATCGTGGAAAACATCATCATACTATCTTTCTCTTAGGCTGTCGATCAATTCATGTGTGTTTCAAAACACCATGCTGAAAAAGCATATTACAGTATTTCATCTTTTCATGGAAATTAGGACTAAAAGAGACTTCTAAATTATCTAGTTTTTGTCTCTTTCCTTTACAAGACAGTGTATTTCATCAAAATATCTCTACCAAGTCCAATGACTTTTGTGAAACCTGATGTTTATTAGTCATCAAAAGTGCTTATTTAACCTAAAGTAAGGAACATAAAAGAGAAGGCATTTCTTTATTTAATGTGATGGTGACAGTGTGGAGCCCTTCAAAATACAAAATGACAAATCTAAGAAAAAAATCAAAGAAAAATGTTTGACTCTAATTTTTAGATTCTTGGCTCACTATATATTCCCTATGTGATACTCATGTCCATAAGTGATGGATGAGAGAGTTATTCACAAGCCCTCCAGTCTATAGGAAAATACATAAGAAATAAGAGGATGGAGGCAGAAGACAAATAGAGGGTGTTTTGATGGTAAGCACTCAGTAGAAGGGATGGTGGCAGATTTTTTAATAGTTGAACTGTCTCCATCATCTTACTGGCAAAGAAAGCAAGCAAATAAAGCCTTGGGAATAATGGTCTATAAACAGCTTGCTTTAAAAGTAATTGACAACTTCAATTGCTATGATACTTCATTCTCAGGGGAAAGAAGCTGAAATGCTTGCAACATAGTGTTGAAAGCCCTTTTTCCTTGTTGACTGCAGGAGAGAGTAAAAAGTGTTTTCTCCTGCACATAAATATTTTTAAGTATAAAGCAGGAGCAGAACAAAATAAACCAGTGGATTTTAGAAACCAAGAGTAGATTTGATAGAGTTTTCACCACAAAAGCAAATTCTTTAAATCAAGCGTACATTTACATCCCTGCAAACATAAACACTTTGACTGATATGGAGTTGATATGGAGTTAGTCTATGAATGTGGTCAGCATTTTTGCTGATACATTTCTCTTTCGGTGCTGCAATTTCAGAGTTGTGCAAAAGCTACAGGATAAAGTACGGTCATTGACCACCCTTCAGTTTAAAAACACAGCTCAGTAGCTCAATGTCACCTTGAAATAACACAGGGCTATGTGGGATAATGGATCTGTATATTCACAGTTTAGAGTTCATGTAAGTGTGAAACTAATGGCATTAGCAAAAACCAGGCAAAGCATCAGCAAGCAAGTTGCAAGCTTTCCTCACCTCAGTCAGGGTCTATTTCACCCCTATTACTGCAGGCCAGGGCAGAGACTGCCAGATGTGTCACTGCTGTGACAAGAGTTTCTGATGCGTGGCAAAGGGCCAAAGATGAAACCCAACTCATTGTCTCTTGTTGTCTCAACTAGGATTTGGGTACAGGTATCTAGAGAGGAAACCTAAATGAATAATGCCAAAGCGTTTCTTGGCTATACAAAGTAAAAGGATTGATCCAGAGCTCAAAAAATACAAACAGCTACTGCACCTTTGTATCGCACCACTGTGACATGATTAAATAAATATAATAATATTTTTTTAAAAAATCAGTGTCCTAACTGGAAAACACAACATTAGAAATGAATGAAAAATACAAATATCATTTCGAAAGTGCAGAATAAGATGGGTCCAATACCAGATCAAATGACACGCTGACATAAAGAGATGTCAGCAGAGCTGAACGCATTTACCCCAGCAGAAGAGTTAACATATGAATACCACAGTAAGCCACAGCTCACAACTGAGGTCGTAAAAGCCAAGGAGCCCCTGTGCCAGCCTCACCTGTGAAAGCCATTGCGACACCCAATGAAGAACCAACAACAGCATTATGAAGAACAAAGTACGTGCACAGCAGCTCGCAGCGGTTCCCCTAGGCTAGCGTACACTCCTGCCAGCAGATTGCTCTGAGCCACAGAAGGGCAGAGGTGTTGATATTCTGTACAGACGCCCATCATACTGACTAAACAATAAGGCCCTAAAGAAGTATTTTAAAAGGCGCCTCAGTGACTTTGCCACCTGTTACTGAATTTTAGAGCTTTCAGAGCACCTAATTCTATGAGGGTCCTACTCCAGCCTACAATTAAGAAGAAAATAAAAGACCTATTGCAATGCTTGGTGATGATTTCAATGTGTTATTATTAAGAAGAGCTGACTTTCTAAGGCTGAACTACATTGCTTTTTAAAAAATTCAAGTTCTTCAATTTGCCACCCAAAACCCACCTACAGTTACAAATCATTTCTGGTTATTTGAGTAATTATTGTTTTGAATATGCAAAGTTACAAAATTCTTCCACATCTACCTAGGGAGACAATTAAAAGAAAGATAATTTGATTGTTTTGTTTTCTACTGTCATCTGTTAACAAGCCTTGAACCAATTCATGTCACATACAGAATAGTCCTGGGGTTGCATCAATATTACCCTGAAGATGAATGCAGTCTTGGTTACGTTTGCCATATACTTGTTTGTATTACAATATTTATCACAAGAATAGGATTTTAATGTCAACTCAGACCTGCTTAATCTGTGCCTAGCTTATCCATATGTCTGGCTAGCTGAGAGACTTAAGTGGTAACTAATCTAAACAACATATGTACCACTGATTTACTCATCTAATTTTATGTTAATTCAAGTGAAAAATGACCTTAGCAACTGTGTCAGATGAAGCAGGTCTGATTAGTATTCTGTGAAAACCAGAACTAAGCTGTCTTAATTTAAACACTGATCTAATTCGTTGGTTCTTCTTATTGTTTTATACTTACAGACTCCATCCAGGGTAGAAGAAAAGGAGCATATGGACAGCCAGTGCACAGAAAGCTGAAGAAGCCTGGGTTTATATAAATGTATTTATAGATATATATTATCCTACTGGGAGATGCAAAAAGCACAGATTAAATTACATAAGTGATACAATTCTGCAACTTCATCATTCGTTTATAATGATGCAGAAGGCTTTGCTGAACATGAAAAAATAAACCCTAAGTTGATCATAGAAGTGTACTGAGCAAGGAAATGCTCTTGATCAGAGGAATGGCACACACCGAGACCGTTTCCTGCTGTAATGTGTGCTGCTAAGCACTAATCTATTCCCATGGAGATGAAAACTGAGGATGAAGGGCAAAGCCAATCCTGCCTAGATTTTGACCTATGGCTCTAGGCAGATTAGTCATTTTAAACAGGAAAAGCACCCAAACAATACTACTATTCAGTATCTTTTTTCTGTGTTTATGCGTAAAAGCTTTTTTTCCCCTCTGAATAAAATGCTTATTCACCACTTTACCCCTGAAATTTTCCCTCTTTCCCTGCTCCTATTCTTTGTACATACTTCAGTTTCCTGGTCCATAGTCTCATCCAGCTTTGGTATAAATCAGGTTCCTGAGAGTGATATGTCTGGTCTCCATCAGGAAACATTCTTGTCTTTCAAAATTCGAAGAGCTTTTTGCTATGTAAGTGCAGTATTTGAAATATGTACTTAAAATTGTATTTAATGTGTTTATACCCACAGCATGAGACAGTTAACTGTTATTCCTATTACTCAGGTATTAGTTTTCTTATACCTACCCTAGACTACACCAATCCTATTGTTTAAGACCAAGGTGAGAAGAGAGAGGAGGACTCAAGTGTTTGTTGCATCTTTCAGGTTATACAGAACTATATCCAATTTTTGTGATGCGTGGACAGGCAGGCCCTCTCTACCACTTTACATAGTCCTCTCCCTCCCCATCCAGTCTTTCTTGACAAACAAATGGCTCCAGAAACTGAGCCATGGAGGAATATGGGCCTGTTGCCTTAATAAGGCAGTGGACCTACTTACATTTGATAGGATGAAGCTCAGTTTACCTGGATGCAGAAACATATGATGGAGTGCTAGCCTGAGGTGCCACCCAAAACCCATCACTGCGAAGGTCCTTTAACAGCAGAACCAGAACCAGCCAAGCGCTTCCCCTGCTTCTTCTGGCTTGTTATCAAGTCTGGAGATATGGGTCAGCTGGACATACAGGTGTCCTGCAAAATGTCATACAGGGCAGATGCTCCAGTTGGGGCTTGCTGGGGCCTGTGCCCAAGCCGCAGTGACATTATTCATGATTTTGAAGGCTCATGGGGATGTTTTGGGGAGCTTGTAGCTCCCTGGTGGAAAGTGCCCAAGTCATGACACAGTACAACCCTATCACAATGAGAACCTCAGTTGCCAACAGTCCTACCCCCCAAATTCTTGTAGTCTGCCAAAGGTGTAATCTGCTGCTAAGGACCGGGGCAAAGAATAGATGCAAAGCTGTTCCAGGCAAAGCCACAACAGATTAGGGTGAGCTATGGAAGACTCTTTTCTCATGGAAATCCCTCGTATTTTTAACCCTCCATTCTTGCAAATGCCTTCCTCATTTTGCCTTAAGCTTTCTGGAAAAAAATAGGATCAGATCTGTGAAATTCAGACAGATTTTGTTGGTTAGCTGGAAGTGAAGGATAAGCCAAAATCAGGCATTACATTGAAAACTGTTCTCCTGTTGATAAGAAAATAAGCTGTCAGAGGCCTTGGACAGAATACATGACCTAGCAGCCTTTCCATCTCTAATTTCATTGATTAAAATGATCATTAGCAATTTTCTTAATTATGCGTAATATTTCTGGTCTTCTCTAGTCCTTTCTTTGTCCCCATCAAGTTCTTGCAGATCAATTTCATCTTTCCTTAGTTTATTGCTAGGTTTTAATATAAGAGATTAAAGAGATAGATAATTAACTTCATTGCTTGTCTGTAGAGCACCAGCCTCCAAATTTGCCTTCAATCCACATGAAAGTAACTGCAGTTTTTTTTATAGCATCTCCAACTTCACCTGCACCAATTATTTCATTCAATAACACAGCATTTGAAAAGACACATTAATATAAGTAACATTATTGGCAAATGCAGAGGATGAGTGAACTGATCCTGCTAGATTTTTCTGACCTCAGTAGCTCAAAAGGATTTCACAGGTATACGGCTCATAAATGTCCTTTTTACATTTCAGGTCAGGTCAGGTCAGGTCAGACAAGGGCTGAACAACCATGGCAATCAAGACCAAGGAAGACAGTGTGGTGCAGAGGTCTCCAAGCCAGCACTGACCCGAGCACCTAGGCTCATGCACCATAGCCACTGATATTCAAAGCTATTATTCTTCCTACAGACTACAAGCCTCAAGCCAATGTTGCACTGCCTTAGTTGCAGGCATGTCTCCAGGCCTCTGCTTCTGCAGTGCGGTCTCTTCAAAAATTGCAAGGACAGGTAGGACAGAGGACAGGAAGGAAAGCCAACTAAACTCAGCTAAATACTGGGGCCAAGCATTAAGAAGCAGTCTTTCCTAGAGAACAGGTAGAATAAATAGCATTCTTTTTAATAAATAAATAAATAACATTAATTAATTAACAAATAGTGTGGGGAAGTTTGCTATATCCAACTTATAAATATCCATGGGCTTAACAGACTTTTGCACCAAGGCCATCCTTTGTTAGCCTTTTTATTAGTCCAGATAAAGTAATGGGACTTCTTCTGATTAACCTACTCAACTGAACTTAATTTTAGATATGTTTTAGAACTGAATTAATTTTAGTACTCAGAATCCCCACAGGTAGTATATAGCATGGATCCCATGTGCCATGCTTTGTTTACCTAGAACAGCTGGTCTGCTATTTAGACATATTTCTCTAAGGTAGATGCTAGTGATGAGCCACATTGTTTTTATAATTAAACAAGGTATAAATTAAATCACTGTGTGGTCATCTCCCCATGAGGTAAAGTCCATTAACAGCCCTCCACCCACAGTTTAGGAAACTGTGAACCAGCACCTGAAATCAATGCATGCATCCTGGTACAAAGATCATTCTGCTACCTATATTTCTCCACTCTACCCACAGATTTACCTCTACTTTCAGGTTGAATTACACCTTATTACATCTTACTTTTCTTAGTACAGTGGTAAGTGTCAGTGTTAAGATATGAGGATTTTCTACATACAAATCAAAAGCAACAGTAAAATCCCAAGGGGATTTCAGGGTTACTGCCACTTTGCCATCTTTGAGGCTAAAATTCAGCTTGGATTAGGGATTTTTGGAAAATATAAATTTAGGAATAAATCTGAGGTTATGGCTCACCCATAGGATGTACATGATTTACAATGCATGCAAAAATGTGGTCCACATTTGGATTTATGTGATCTCCAAGGCCAGGCCATTCCACAGTGAATCCTTCTTTCTCCACCCCCTTCTTGTCCCAAACAAATAAGGCTTTATATTTGGGATTTGTAATCTCCCCAGCTGTCACAGAAATTTGGTCTTTTATGTAGCTGAGATTTGATCCATTAATTGCTTTGTAAGTTAGGACAAGAGCTGTAAATTGGCATCAACAGCTGACCTGAGTAGCTGGAAGACTTCTCTAAAGACTTGTTATGTTCACACTGATCCAAGCCATCGGATACCTGGCGTCAGCCTTCTGCCCAACATTTTTCACTCAGCGTTGGTGATTCCTTTGGGGAAGGTTATATTCATGGATGGATACAATGATGCCTTAAATGGATGTTTCCTAGACTTCTGTTCACTCTTACCTTGCTATTTAGAAAACAACATTAGCTATTAATCCCAATTTCATCATCAGATAAATACAACTCCCTCATCTTTCCGACTTTGTCACATGTTGAAAAATAGGTATATGCCTTCAATGAGGAGGCTGAGATGATATTCAACCATTTATTTCAGTTCACTGACCAGCACCATTTCAGTTTTGCCCCACTATTTTTCATCCAAAACCTGCATAATCATATTCATCCTACCATTTTCCTGATGTGAAGACATTGGTTTTAGCAAAATACCTTCCCCATTCTGCTGGCAGCTAAGCCTATAGCATGCCATGATTTCCTCCACCCCTGGCTCCCACACAAAGACCATATTTTGTCCTATGACCTCCTCATTTTTGATCTGAACTTTTGGTTGATATTTTGAGCAATATTACTAAAATATTAAACACCACAATGAAGGGTGTGACTTCCCTATTCATGGTATGGCTTCCCTCTGAATACTGCTACTTCAGTGGAAAACAATTACTTGTCCTCGGGCCACCTTAAGACAATGTTAGTAGGCAAATAAGTGACATGAAATTCAATACAAAGATTTAAAAGTGTTTCTGGGTAAATATTTTGCTTTTAAAATGTGCCAGGTTGCACCAGCTGTCAGGAATTTCAAAATAATTTTCTAAGGAAGGATGTCCTAGCCTCTCTAGTTCTTCACAGACCAACTGACATAGTAAAACTTGACACTGTACTGTTCCACCAATACATTAGGTTTAACTTTCAGGACCAAAGCATAAGTATTCCCAGAAAAATCTACATTTTGAAAGTCTGTTTGCATAGTGGCATCACCCCCTAGAGCAGATATGAAAATGAAAAAGATTTCACTTAATGAAGATTCCTCTCCCTCCTCTTTTTGCAAGTGTAAGGCCTGTAGGGTACAGAACGCATTAAGGACCTTGAACTTCAGAAATGTCTGCCTATGCTGATGGGTAAAGGTCCTAAACACTTCAAGACTGGGATCTCAGAAGAAGACCTTTAGGGGAACCCTTTATTAACTTAGTATATCAGGATTTTCTGCTTGATCTGCAGTTCTTTGTACTTCTTTTTTTTTTGTTTTTTTTCTCTGTTGCTAGTAACAAAGAGAAATAAAGTTGATAGTAAGGAGAATGGATGCTGGTATTATAATAAAGACAAAACTAGAAATGCTGCAAGAATGGCAGCTATAGCATGGATTTTTTAATGTAATTGCCATGCTATAATTGCCTATTCACCTTTTTTTTTAACCTGGTCTTAAAAAGTACTAAAAAATTCCATCTGTTCCATCATAAAGCAGAAATTGGATATGAGAAAATAAATGAAAATGAAAAAGTAGCTTGCCACTCTTGAGTTAACCTCTCATAGAAATAAATAGGTGCATTCTCAGGTTCAACAAAGAGGAAGATAATGGGCAAGGGAAAAACCATCCTTTTTCATTGTGCTTCTTGGCATCAAAGCCTAAGTTTCTTGTCAAAGAAGAATAAAGATAGAGACTACCTAAGGAGAAAAATAGCAGTCTCCCAGCGTACTCAACATGCTTCTAAAATAAGACCCTCCCTACAAGGCACTCTGCACTGGCACATCACTTCACTCACAAATAGCCTGGGAGATGTCAATCATGCAGAAGTCTAACATGGTGGAGGTAAAGTGTACGGTTTGCCTTGTCCTGGCCCACTGAATCCCAGAGGAGGTAAATCCATGGGAAAGGATATTTTTCTCCACTTTTCAAAGAAAAAAAAAAAACAGTAACATTTTTATCACTAGCCTGCTTTATAAGACATCCCTGAAATCCATGATCTCTTACATTCAATTGTTTACTTGGACCTGAGCCACATCAGTTATCTGTATTTAAACCTTTTTGTGTTTATTTGCCACTGAATCAAACACATTAATCAACATTGCTGATCAACTCCAGTTTCAAATGGTAATGTCTTTCTGAAAGTGTGAGCTGTAGAGTCATAGACATCGTGTAAGAACCCAGCTCAACACTGCTCACCTCAATAACTGTGGAAGTCAAAACCCATGTTTTAGTCTCATCTCAATCATTTACCCATTGAGTGGCCTTGGCAACTGATTATCTCCTTTTCTTATGGTGTCCATCCTTGAAGGAGATAACAAACAGCCAAACTTAAAAGTAAACAGCTCAGCTCTATAAAACAAGAAAAAACTAAGCCAAGTATTAAATGCTATCATGCTCTACTGAGGTGTTGCTAAGCCTCCTTCTCAAGCTGTTCTGATATACACTAAACTTCACTTATCTTCACTATCTACCACATACTTGCTCAGTAACATTGCATCTTTGTTACCATTTACAACTGCAACCTGTAGAAAGGTTACTGAGAACAAACCTAATGGCTCATTGGGAGTAACAGAAAAAGGCAGTTTAATTTTCAAGGTTTTATTTATGCTATTTTGGGATTTACTGAGACTTAAATGCCTATCTGCATCTAAGCTTAGCACTCCAATTTCTACACACAAACAACTGTGAAGCAGAAGAGGGAAGCTAGGACACTGCATCAGCTTGTTTGCTAAGAAGCAAAAATTTCCAGAGACTTCAACTGGGAAAAGAACTATAAATGACAGCTATGAGAGGCAGCTAGAGCAATAGCTCCCTGCCTCCCTCATTTCAGCAGCACTGGAGCAGCTGAGATTGAACTGCCCTTGGAGAAACCTGTGTGAGCGTGTGCTGTAAGACTAAGATTATCAGGAGAAAAACAGAAACTGTATGCACTCAGCACTAAAAGAAATTCAGAGACCACTCATGAAATGGCTACTTCAGAGTGGCACATGCTACTCTCTGCTTAATTCAATGGAGCTGCCTGACAAAAAAACAGGCTGGAAAATCTGCCAAGTGAGGCTTGAAGAAGGCTAAACTATTATTATGAAAGAAACTAAGAAAAGAGCTATCATAAAGGGATTCAGATTTTACTTATAGTTAGTTTACAACTCGCACATCACAAGTAGATATTGCCAATTATCCTACATAAGGGAATAATCAAAGTCAGTAGGATTTTTTCTCAGCTTTTCACACTAAAGGTTTCGTACATTAGGAATGCATAATGTCAGATAATTCAGCACTTTTATTTCTTTCATCAGCTATTTTTCTATTGATGCTCTGTTCCTCAGGCACATGTAGCCTAACGTGGGCTTTTCGTGCAAGGATGCATCACACATGAACCGGTCAAATCTGTTATGAAAGAGACAATTCTCCACAAAGGAACGGGAGCACCAAGACAAGGAAACCTCTCAAAATTTATGAGTCTCTTCCCATGAACACATGAAAGCATAATTTAAACAGGTGATGAACCACAATTTAAATGGGTAAAGAAAACATATATGGAGCCTCATTGATAGTGGATATTGGAGAAACAGAGATGTTTACAATGAGATATATGCTTAAGAGTGTTTCTGAATCAAAGAGGTGCCTGGGAGTGGGCTCAAGAGTAAGTGAAATCACTCAGTCTTTTCTAAACCAGGGAAAAAACAAGATTAGGCAGCTGCCAAACTTGGACTGTATTAGAAGCAAAGCTATTTACATCTGATTAATAAACACTTCAGAGTTCACTGAAGGAGCATTTGTCTACCTTTGGCTGCAGTCTATTGTCTTTCATCAATTGTTTTGCATTTATTTTTGGATTTGGTTGAAGAAATTTCTAATTTCCTGTAATATGGGAGAAAGCGCATCTTGCAAAGGATCATAAGCTTGATGGGAAGGACAGGATGCATTATTTATTTTCCTTCTTCCTCCTTGTCACTGTGATCTCAGGTCACGTACATAACCGTCTGAGAAGATAATTCATAGACTTCTCTGTATCCAAGCCTTCCAACCACTGGGCTGTCGGATGCGCTCTCTCCCAATGACCAGGGTAGCTGCTGTCACTTTTACATCCATATAATCTCACAAATGCCTCTCTACTTTTGTCACACTATTCTCCATGTTTTCATAACCTTCCTTCTATTTCATTAGCAATTTCATACCTCCTGACCTGCCTTCCTTGTCAGTCCAGGCAAGATGCTGCCTTGATCCTGCTTGGCTTCTTTTTCCGGTCTACCCAGGTGGCTCACATAAATCCACAATCTTTTCCTTGGAAATCAGCATGATGGCTTCACTCCTGCTGCATCACATGCAAAACTCTTGCTTTTAAATCTTCACAGAATTTATGTTGCCTCCTGCCATTCCTGTGTCAAGACCCTTAACTTGCTTATTCCTTTCATAGGCCCTTCAGAGCTTTCTGCCACAAATCCTGGTGTGACCAAGGTGTGCTTGAAATGACACCCCAGTTCTGGGACCAAGGCAGCTTCCCCTGTCCATGGCTCACCAAGAAACCCATTCCTTTCAACCCTCTCCTTATTCCTTCACCTCCATTCCTGTGCTGTTTCACATTTATCTCATGAGATATTTAGTAGATCAATTCATTAAAGAAAAGAAAGCAAAATAAAAATTAGATCACTTTGTGGAAAAGTCAGACTAGTACTTCAGTAAAATTTCTCCAAAAAGCGTTTAGAAGTTCCACCAGGCATTGTTCCACATATGTGATAATCTCTTCAGCACAAGGGTTGGTTCTTTTAGATTATCATTATATACCACAAAATTCTCAGCCTCTGTATAAAAATAAATCAACAGCATTATAAAACGTAAATTATAGGTATTAGAGGAAGGAAAAAATGCAGCCTAAGTAATGGTCTGAGATTCAGGGGGTTTCAAATCAATTCAGGTTTTACCTGGATGTAAAACCCTCTATGTGCCTGGATAAGTTATTTCATGTTTCCATGGCTCTCTGTAGAAGAACAAAATTGAGTTTCCCCGGGATCACTGTTCTGCCATCTCTACCATTAGCACTGTAAGCTCCTCAGGGCAGAGTCCCCCTTGCTACACATATAAGTGATGCCTGCAGCAAAGAAACTCCAAACTCATCTGGGCTCCTAGGTCTTAACATATTATAAACACTTCATTAAGAGTTTATTATTAATATAGCAGTTACTGGTAATGCTGAAAAATGCTTTTTTGTCTTTTTTTTCCTCTGTCTCACAAAGACATAGGCACACACACACCGTTCACACAGGCTTTCTTTGGCTGCCATCGCCACCACACACTGACCTTTGAAATATGGAAATAAAAGTGCTCAGAAATAAAGCTGGCAGCAACAGCAGCCTGACTGTCGTCATTTAGAATCCAAAACAAGTGGGGCCATAGTTTGCAAGCTGTCTTCATAATTACTTGAAGCAGTTGTCACTCTGGCTCTAGTTTGTTCATTACACCCCAAACAAACAGCTGATATTTGTTAAAGCACATAAGCCACTTTGTTGAGGCAGGGTTCTTTACTGTGAGGAACTCTGCAGCTGTGAGTCACATGCAGTTCATAGTATTTCCTGATTTCCTTTGCTTTATTTGCTTCCCTTGCATTCCCTTTACAGCAATGTCTTTTTTACCAGAGAGAGAGAGAGTAAAAAAAAAAATACAATAAGGTAAACATTAGCTAACATAAAGCTTGATAGGCTTAAGGTTTATGACCCAAATCTGGTTCCCATTAAACAAATACTTTTGCTGTGGTAAAGAATGCTTAGCAATAAGAAAGTCATGGATGGAATTTGAGGCTGCTGCACTCCAGTGAAACGACTGCCGCTTACAGTTCAGTGCCTTTCCTCTGCAGTAGCCTGAAGGGGAAGCACATGGATGGCATCAACCTGAGCCAAGTCAGGAGGCTTCTGGGAAGGTCCTTTCTTTGCTCCCTTACATCCTGAAAATTGAGGCTCTGGCAAATGTTCTGCAATATTCCATGTAGAAATGGTCAACTGGCTGATGGTTGTGGTCTTCTCTGAAGAACCACTGGGTAGTTGAATGGGAAAAGACCCCCTTTCAGTCTGCAGTTGGCAGGTCTCCATGACTGCTGGTGGAGATGAAGGAAGGATTGGAGAAGGTGTGCAGAAAGCAGAGCTGTTTCATCTGGGCTGTATGAGGGGAAAAAATCCTGCCTGATAAGACTTTTTTCAAGCCTACTCTGGCAACTTGAGTTTGAAAGAATAAAGACAATAAATGAGCTCAGTAGACCAAAGAAGTTGACACAGACTTGTACAAGACTAAACTATTAAATAAGCTCTAGATGTGTGAACAGAGATCTCAGCCTGATCAGCTTCACAGCAACAATCCCTGAAAGAAATAATGTCATTTCTTTTAAAGTAAAGATGCAAGGAAAAAACAATGAAAGCATTTTAAATAGAGTGTATTTCATTTTGATAGCATCCCTTATTCCCTTTCCCATTACTTGCAGGGAATTTTTATATGTGAAAAACCCTATTTGGCAATCTTTCAGATGATATGAAAGATGTTATTGGAAGAATCAACTGAGGTGTTGTTACTGCAACTCTTTAAAATGTGCATAAGGCAAACAGTCAAGGTGAGAAAAGACCAGTAGAGGGAGAAAATGTGATTTATTTCTATCCTGTTGAGTTGTAGCTCCATGCTCATTGCTGTGGAAACATGAACCCAGCACATTGTCTTGTCTGACATCTGCACATCCAGCAAACTTGCACCAGTGCTGAAGTATTTGAGATAATGCTTTTATCTACACAGCAACTGACAAAAGATACACTCCTAGACTGCTAATCAGTCTTCCCATGGTACCAGGCCATCTCACAGGTGGGGATGGTAAAGCTATGTATTATTTAAGAACTTCAGCAAAGCTAAGGAAGGAGGTGAAGACTCATGGGTTCTTCTCTCAGGAAAGGGGTCAAAAAAGGAAAGCCCAGTGGAGTGAAAGTGAGTAGAGGGTGAAACCCATTACATGAAGTTCACTCTTTTCCATTCAGTTACTTCCAGTCTTCTGCTGAAAATCTATAAAAATGCAGTATGTAGAACAAGTTACCCTTTCATTATTCATAATTTAGGCCTTTAATTTCTCATTCTCTTTCCTACACGGTGACATCTATAGCTTGCTCTTGATAGACCTAACCTTGTCTTTCTGCTCTTGTCTGTGTCTGACTTTTATACTTTGCATGTAAGAGGCCAAGTTAGAGCTCTGCTATTTTGCCAAGCACAGGAGAAACCAAGGGTCCAGAGAAAAAGGGAACAGACAATCCATAATCTCAGCACAGAGTATTTGCCACACCAATCTCATTTGAGGCGTGTCTGTAATACATCCTTACAGGAGGAGCTAGAACTTCCCAGGTCACAGCTCTTGGCTCTGATGTGTATTCTGGTCACTTCCTTACTCCACACTGAGATGAATGCCAACATGTGAAATCTCATCCTTCCATGCCTGCGCTTTCAGGGGAAGGAAAGGAAGTGTGAGGCAAGAAGGGAAGCTGAAAGGTGTACAACCAATTCCCAGTCTAAACCATCAGGTACAGGGCTGCAGGGAGTGTCCTCGTGTGCGCCTGTTCCGCAGGCTGGACATAGTCACTGACCTTGTCTCTCTGACAGCACCAAGCCAATGCCACTGTGGGCTATCTGCCAGGACAGTCAGGGACAAATTGCTTTTGTCCTGGTGGCAGGTTGCTGTGATTCTGCTTCTGCTGAAAGAGGTTTTTTTCCATGAAATTAAATTAATTGTTTGCATGAAGGATGAGGTAGAAATGTGATGCTTTGGAATATAACCCAAGTTGGGTCATTTATAGAGGGCATGTGCTTCCACCTGCATTCCCTCTGTGCTTCCTGGTTTACCTATGTGCATAAACAAAGCAAATTTCATTAGAACTTTGGCAAGCCTGGCTTTCCCAGCAGAAGCTTTTCATATCAATTTCTCCTGGCACCCCTGCCAGTAAGTGCACCCATTGAAAAGATAACAGAATGTTTATAAGGAAAGGGGGAGAGCAGAGTAGCAGTCTCACCATATACTTCTCCAAACATGCCCTTCAATGACCAGAAAACTGTTTATGCTGGGAAATTTTAAAAGAAGAGGATGCAGCTGACAACAACCAGAGGGGACATGCCAGTGTAAAGGACTGCCAGAGCAGAGAGGTACTGAGCATCGAATTGATGACCAAGCTGAATCTTCTATAGAAAGTTTAAGATTTATTGATAAAAACCTCTGAGGCAGTACTATGATGATACAGAAAGACGTGTTAAAAGGTAATGCTGAGCATTGTCAAAGGCTATGTATCTCAACTGGGAAGTAATCTTTCCAGTATAGGCTGTCAATTTCTTTCCTTTCAGTAGGTGTTTCCTTTGTCTCACTTACTAAACAGAAATGTCTGCCGATACTGAGACAAGCACCATCAAGCCTGTTGCTACTGCTAGGTGGACTGGCATTAGTCAAAACCCAAAGTGGGAGGTGTCTTAATAAAACAATAATGCAACCAGTATGCATTGAACTCTTATTGTCTGGTTTGTCATACCACAAAATACGTTTTAGGAGGCCAAGTTTGAAAAGTAAATATCTAACAAGGGATTTTTTGTTTCCCTCCTTTTCTCACTTTCCTTCTGTTTCCTGAATGTATTCTATTATTTAAATATTTTACAAGATAGGCAGCATTCTCCCTCAATTTAAACCCTGGAAAAAGAGCATTAGAAAAAGTGACAAGACTATCATTCAAAGGAGAGGGTCATACTAGTGGCTTGTTACTTCATTTTCATGACAAAGATTGCATCTGACATTTAATATCCAACATCTTTCAAGAAATACAGTGAAGTGCTCCACCATTTTGACCTTTTCTTGGGTCTTTATTTCTGATTGGCCCATCCATTCCACTCTTTCCTAGGCATTATAGCCCTATCAATCAAGGAAATAGAGATTACGGTCCACTGTGAAAGAATACACATTTAAAGGAGGCACCATTAAGGTTTTTAGGCCCCACATCTTCTGCAGCTTAGAGTTGTTACAAATGGGTCACTAGAAACTATTTCCCTGTTTTTGTTCTTCTCCAGCCTCTTGCAACAAATTAAGAAAATAATAAAGTCTCCAGGACTGGCAATGATACTGTGGCCACAGCACCTAACAACATCCCTAGGCGATGGGTTTGCATGAGGAACGGATTTGGCACGACTAACCGAGGATGCTCATTGAGAGGCAGAGATTTTTGCTCATTTCCAAATCAACCTTTGTGCTACAGCAGCTTTGTTTCTCTCTCTCTTGTTCTCACTCTCTTTCTGGCCCCTCTGTGTATATTTTGCAGGGGAGGGCAGGTGAAATTTAAATAACACTTGAAAAATGTCCACCTGTAAAAAACATTAATCAGTAACACCTAGTTCTTCAGTGGCACTTTTCAACTGCAGATCTCAAAGCATTTCCCAGAAGTGGGAAGGGGTATTTTTAGGAATGCCCTGTGTTTGATCCAGAGGCCACTGTGGAGCCAGGGGTGGAACCCAATGTTCCCCATTCCCCATGTTGAATGGTCCTCCCTAGGAACCAAAATCATTACTGAAAATGCACGAGCAAAGACACACTTTTGGGCTTGTAGGAAGGTACCAGAAAAAAATGGGCAACACTATAGAGCACCATCTGCATCTCCTTTTTTCACTGTTGCTGTATTTTCTCACAAAAGAAGCAGTGATTTGTATACTGCAATTCACAGCAATGACAAATAGATCAAGGAGTTTATGGCCACTAGTGACTGACATCAGCTCTGAATTATGTCCTGCAGTGACCAAACTCTTAGTCACGTTACTGAAGATATAGTGAAGTACCATTGAAGTTGCCATATAGTTAACACAACAGCAGACAGTGCACTGTTCAAGCAGCTAAGCGAACAAAGTGGATCACATTCATACAAAGGAGGAAAGTAAAGTAAAGGAGATATGAAATGGACAAATAAGAACTTCAGGGAAAGTATTTTTTAAAATGCAGAGACAGATAGAGAGAGAGCCTGACTGAAAGGAACTTGAAATCCCAAAGGCAAGTCTGTCTCTGTAGCACTAACACAATTATTTGAGCGGCCTCAGACCATTGCTTTCTAAAGAGCCAAGCAAGCATCACGTGCCTTAATAAAAATTCCCACCAAAATAGGCACATGATTAATTTGCCACATCTCTGTCATATAAAGCATGAAAAGACTAAACTGAAAAACTTCATTCTGAAATGGAAAAAAAAAGAAACCCCATGCTTCTCATTGTTGCTGATGCAGAGGCAGTAGCACGTACATGCTGTGGATACAGTTTTGGAGTGAGGCCTTTTTTTGCTCTGAAGTGTAATCATCTATTACATGTTGGACTCAAACATCCTGTGAGGTTTAAGGAAGCAGAGTAAACCATATGAGCAGATTGCAACGTTGCATGAGAACTGGATGCAGTTATGATGAGGGGAGGACAGAGTGAGTGAAGGGGGAGTTATTTCTCCTCAGCACTCCCCATGTCAGTAAGCCTTTGCTAGTCTGGTAATCCAATAGTCATAAGCTCTTCCAGAAGATGCCAATACTGCTTACTGTATCTGTTTTCCTTTTGAGCTAGGGTGAAGGTTCATTAAGAATTATTTTTAAAACTTGAATTTTATTAGAAATCTAGTTCTTCAAAACTGATCTGTTTATAGAAACTTTTTGGTTTGGATGAAATTTTGAGCAGGAAAAAAATTGTAGAGTTCAAGTTTTTGAGAGTTCAAGAGTTTCCAGAGTTCAACAGCCACAATATTCTGCATAGGGCACTCAGCTGAGATTGTGGACATGTTAGCTCAAGGGTGTTAGCCCTGCTCCAAAAAATGGTCTTTAACTTATATTATGGAGTACAGACTAATTCTTGGTGATGTATTCTCCTCCCCTTATCCTTCTCCACACAAAAAAAACCCTACCAAAAAATGAAAACAAAACCAACCACAAAACCCAACCCAAAAATAATTGTACAAAAAACATGATTTCATCCCCATGAGGAATGGAAGGAAAAACCAAATGTGCAAAAAATGTTATGGGATGAGAATTCCCAGCCCCATTTTATGAAGGAGGAAATCGAAGCAGGTGAGAAAAGCAGCTTTCCCAGAGCTTCAGTGCAAACTCCTGACAGATGCAGGGTTAGAAAACTAGGAGCTTTTACTAGTACTCACAGCACAGGGCTCATTTTTCTGGGGAATGTAGTTACTGTCAGTCAGCCCAGTGTTTGCGCCAGAGCGTTCCTCACAGAACATTCATACAGATAAACCTCCCGTTTCCCCTAGAGCTCCCTCTGACCCCTCTGACTGTGGTGGGAATCCCTCTGGGATCAGGATGTCAGAGGGGCACTGGGCTCCCAGCCCCATGGGAACAGGGAGTAGGCACATTACTGGTGTCACCTCGTCAAGGTGTGCACATTGGCAGGAACAAATGGTGGTGCTCTGGCTGGGACATGACTGGACCTCAACGCGTGCTCTGGCCAGGCCCCACTGATGAGGGTTGTGTAGGCTGCTGAATCCACTACACCCCCTCCCATGGTGCTTTCTGCTGCTTTTGTCACTATTCTCCCTCCTGACCTTCCACAGGGCTTTTTTTAATCAATTGCTTCACATTTCATTATTCCAGAAAACACATATTCCTGGAAATCTGTCTTGCTGTCTACCAACTGGACAACTGCTCATATACCAGTACTGGCTCCTGCTCTTGTCCCCAGTTTGTAATTACAGCTAACAGTCTCCAATGTTAATGTCAGATTTATGCTGATTCTGTCTGTCTCTCTGACTCCCACCTTCTTTCTTCCTCTTTGGCATCGGTGGTCTTCCTTCCCCTTCCAACTTGGTCTTGTGGTACTGGTGGCTTAAACCTGAAGGGATCTTGTCCTGACTGAAAGGTACCCTGTTGAAATTCATATGACCCAGGAAGAACTGAGACATTTGGAAAAGTGTTATTCATTGAACAACACTCTGACCTGGAGTGAATTTTAAAGCTTTGAAAGTTATTGGTAGTTAGACGGAAAAATGTGCTTGAAAGGCTCATCTTATGGACTAGCTTTGGTTTAAGTTGGTGGTGTCGGGAAAACCTCTGTAGGTTCTAGGCTTTGTTAAAAGCTATAGTTTATTCACATTAACTTTGTATGAGCTAAATATATTGGCAAATTAAGGCTGTTTGGGGAGTGTTTGCTTTGTTTCTAGATTCTTTTGCTTCAGCATTAGAAAGAAAAAGATACCTAATCTGTATTTGATGAGAATTTAAAATGTTGTTTGGGAACGGTATTTGATTAAGATGAGATTCTGATACATTCGGCGCTGTGGAATGGCACCTTATTCTCCATTCATTCCAGTGCTACCATGTGGCTATTGTTGCTGTCTGATTTTCGTGGCCATTAAGGGAACCTTTTTGTGCATGTTCTGTGCACCAAACAAATGTTCTGGTTGCTTATTCACTCCTCAAGGTGAGGGCAAACATCTTCTGAAGTTCCAAAAAACATCACAGGCTTCAACTCCCAACTCCTTCTTTCTTTTCTGTCTCTTGCTGCTTTACCTCCAAGGGCTATCTTTTTATTACTATTGTATTGCTCACGGTTCCCTAGGGTAATATCTTAGTCCCTTCCATGTAAAATCAGAAGAGATGTTAAAACTTCTCTTGACCTTTACAGAGGTATTGCCTTTTTCAATTAAAATTCTGCCCAAGCAGTGCTTTAACTTTATTTTGTGAGGAATATTTGTTTGTTCATTGTTGCTTTTATATTTTCTGTGTTTCTCTGTTTGGTTGAGTTGTTTGCTGTAGGTGGTTTTCAGAACATTTTTCAGAGTGGGTAAACAAAGTAATCGATGTTGTGAGTGACATTCTTGTCATTAAAAGTTTTTTCTCAGCGGAAGGTTTATGTGGCCTTTAGTAGAGATGGGACTTAGTCTAACAGTGAGATGCAAGTGAGTCACAAACTTCAGTTAAAAATTCAGGTAATCTCTATGGGAATTTATTCAGTAACTGGATTCCCTCAGCCAAGCATGTTTGGCACCAGCTCTCATCTGTTTCGCTCTCTGCTTTTTGAACCAAAACTATAGTGAGCTCAGATATCCCAGCATACACCCTGCAGCCAAGTTCAAGTCCATGATTCAGCCTTTTTAGGCCTCGTGCTCCCTGCATCTTGGGTACAAGAGCTCCTGGAGAAGTGTCCTGGGCAAGGCAAAGGCTTGGCATTGGGGGAGCAGCAACATACCTACCCAGCCCCGGAGCAGGGACAGCGGGAGCTATCCCCAAAACACCACACAGGAACAGATGCTGAGCCTCCTCTGATGACTCCAACAGACACCACTAACCCAGCATGTTCCAGGAGAGGAGGCTGCCTGAGCTTTCAGGTGGTGGCCTCTGTAGACCACAGACCCTTGTAGCCTATATCAATTTTTTTTTCTTTCCCCTAGTTTGGTTTTTGGTTTGTTTTTTTGTTTTTGTTTTTTTTTTTGGGGGGGTGTTTAAACCACAACTTAATTTATGTGAAACACTCTGAGACTTGATAACACTCAGCCTTCAGGCTCATGCCTGAGAATGCACCTAAGCATAAATTATTGCACAATAATTCAAGCCCTGTCTGGTCTTATTGCTTAATAAAATTAACATTGTGATATGAACCAAAATGTCTTGAAGTGAAATTGCACTTTTTAAAGAGTACAACTGAAAGGAAAAAAAAAAGCCCAACAAAAAAACAAACGGGTTTTTATGACTAAGACAAAATATAACTCTCTTTCATCTCAAGATTTTCTTTTTCCCTTTTACAAGCCAGCAACTTAGTTGCTTTTTGTTCTGTAAGTAATGTGAGACGCCTTTTTATATATACTCTGAGTCGTTTCATCATTCAGAAGCAAAGCAAAACCAGAAAGTTGCATGTGTTCCTGGATTTTATCTTTAATGAAAAATACCTTTTCTCCAGTTTTCTGTAATGCCAGCAGTAAAAGGAATAGTACAGTGCTCTGAAGAAAATACCTAGGAGACCTAGGAACTTTGTCACTTTCTTCTTAAAAAGTTCCCGAAGTAAAAGTGATGCAGGAGTTCCTCAGTGCTGCCTTGGTGACAAACCAGGGGGTCTCTGCTCTTCTTACTTTAAAATGTGTACAAATACACAGCAGCACCTAAGGCAAGCACTAAGCCTAAGATCGTAGGGACAAGGAGTGTGAGGAAGTCTGACTGAAGATTCAGAGCCGTGCAGTATCGGTTAGACTGACAGGAAGGCTTGAGAATTAAAGGTGGTAAAGCGCTTGTGGCAGGCAGCTTATTTGCTCTTTTATGTCTGTTAGGAATGTGGAAAAGTTGTCCTTTTACTGGAGAAGTCAGCCTGTCACAGTGTCCAAGTATACAGCCTTCTGCAGCTCAAGAAATTGTACTGGCTACAGAGAGACAAGCCACAGATCAAGCAAACAAATTTCCATATGTATAACTTGTAACTGAAGTTACAGAACTTAATTTCTGTGTAATTTACAGTTAGTTTTAGGTCTTTGCCTATGCTATGGAAAAGATGCAATTCTTTCCTAGGCTACAACTCCAAATGCATGTTCATAGTTCTGGGGGGTTTTATTTCTTGAATTGAATGATCCTCTCTCCCCTAGATAAACAGTGATTACACTTCTCATACCAATTCTTGTCAAGACAGGAAGACTGTTTAAAACAGTCTATGTGATGGTTAATACACTAAGCCCGTGACTGGTGCCATGGAGATTATTTTGCAAATGCACAAAATCTCCTTACAAGAAAAAGTCTGAGTCTGAAAGCAGATATTTATTAAGGTAGCCCCAAGGAAACCACAATATAATAACTGCTGGGAAACAGAACAAAAAAGAAATAGAGGTCTAGAAGTGCAACTGAATGAAAGAAAAAAGCAAGGGTAGCCTTTTGTCAGCCTCCTATATGTGCTAGAATGAAAAAAGTGAATTTGAATCAAAATCAAAGACAGAGAAAGTGCTGGGTCTGCTCTCTACGTGCCTTTGAACTGGCCTAAGCATGCCTCAGTCTAGGCTGGGAAACGTGCATGCACTAGTTTGAGGATTTCACAATTATGAAAACTAAGGAGCCTTTTGTTTGTATATTTTGTTTAGTTAAATGTAGCACCATACACACCTTGTCAAAAAGGGTTTTGAGCAAGTCTTTATGTACTTTTAAAAGGCAAGTAAACAGACAGACAGAGACACTGACTGGTTTCTCTCTCCAGCCAACACACTGGGAAAGCAAACTTACTTTCTTCTAGGTACTACTTTTTAATCAGGTTCTTTCCAGTGTAAACTCTACAAGATCTTCATGTGGGCTTGCAAGAACTCCAGTAGGTGGGTCCAGTAGAAGGTCTCGGTCACCATTTGTGGGAGATGCCATGCTATGTGTGCTGGTTTTGGCTGGGATAGAGTTAATTTTCTTCATAGTAGCTAGTATGGGACTATGTTTTGGATTTGTGCTGAAAACAGTGTTGATAACACAGGGATGTTTTAGTTACTGCTGAGCAGTGCTCACACAGAGTCAAGGCCTTGTCTGCTTCTCACCCCACCCCACCAGTGAGCAGGCTGGGGGGGCACAAGAAGCTGGGAGGGGACACAGCTGGGACAGCTGACCCCAACTGACCAAAGGGATATTCCATACCATATGATGTCATGCTCAGTGTATACAGCTGGGGGAAGAAGGAAGGGGCGGACATTCAGAGTGCTGATGTTTGTCTTCCCCAGTAACTGTTATGCATGGTGGAGCCCTGCTTTCCTGGAGATGGCTGAACACCTGCCTGCCCATGGGAAGGAGTGAATGAATTCCTTGGTTTGCTTTGCTTGCATGTGCGGCTTTTGCTTTACCTATTAAACTGTCTTTATCTCAATCCACGAGTTTTCTCACTTTTACCCTTCCAATTCTCTCCCCATCCCACCGGGAGGAAGTGAGCAAGCGGCTGTGTGGTGCTTAGTTGCCGGCTGGGGTTAAACCACGACACTATGGAAGTCATCTTCTGTACATTCTCCTTTCTGCATTCTCAGTATCTACCCTCAGGTCTGGGGACAGAGGAGCAACAGGGCAGTCAATGCAACTATCCCAGAGTGCTAATACAAAGCGGAAATAAAAGGCACAATTTCCACAATGGGGAAGAGTCCAATGTGAATAGCTTGGAAAAAATCAAAAAACTCAGACAGAATGAAGAAAAGAATTAGGTCACTGACTCTAAGCCAGGAAAAAATACACACAAGAGGAAATTAGAACAGCAGAAGTATTTCATATTATCTCATCCAAAGATTTAACGTGCATGGGCAGCAGTATGTTCTGTCTTCTGGAAAACTGTTATGGGCAGGAAAGATTGTTAGGAATTTCTATGCCATCTCCACAATGTTACCAGTCCTACCCAACAAATTACATATGTGGCAGTATACATATGATAGGAGATATCCTTTAAGCCTGAAAGCCAAATGCTGGACTCGCCCTAATGAGAAACAGCACAAAGCCTGCTTGTTAACCCTTTTATACTGTACATTACACACACTTTGCCAGAATATCATCAAGGTTGCAAAAAAGCACACAACATTGTTATTCTTCCCACTGCACATATGGATATTTAATTACATGTTAACATTTTTCCACATTAAAATCACTACCTCAGAGGCTGGAAGGAAGCTACTGTTGTTTCCCAGGCTTTATTTTTTGCAGAAGGTGGATGCAGTATAGGACATGGTAAGTAACAGCTTATAGAAGCCATTCCCAGCTGCATGAAGGGTAGAAAATGATTGGAAACAATCTACACAGAATTATGAAAGGAAAATTGTGTTTGTCCAACCTGATTGCCTCCCATGATGAAAGACTGTGGATAAGGGAAGAGCAGTAGAGATCATTTACCTTGGTTTCAGCAAGGCTTTTGGCATACTCTTCCACAATGTCCTCATAGCTGAGGAGATGTGAACTAGACGGATGGCCACAAGGTTGGTGAGAAAACTGCTGGACTGTTGGCTTGAAGTGTTGTACTCAATGGGCTGAAGTACAGCTGGTGGCCAGTTATGAGTATGTTCCTTGAGTCAATACTGGGGCAATACGTCTATCTTCATCAGCAACCTGAGCGATGTGAGGAAAGGCACTCTTAGCAACCTTATGGATGATACCAAAGAGTAGGAAGCAGCTGGCACATTGGAGGGCAGGGCTGTCATTCAAAGGGACCCAAAGTCTGGAGAAATGGCTAGTCAGAAAGTCATGAAGATGAACAAAGGCAAACACAAAGTCCTGCACCTGAGATGGAATAACCTCATGCAAAAACAGAGACTGAGAACTGTCTGGATAGCAGCTCTGCAGAAGAGATTCTGGAGGGTCATGGTGGACAGCAACAGAACACGCAGATTATTATTGCAGCAATGAAGGCTAACCATATGCAGCAAGAAGATAACCAAAGGCAGTGTTTATTTCCCTCTACTTATCACTCATGAGCTCTTATCTGGAATATTCTGTATGGTTTGGTACCCTTCCATACAAGGCAAACTGGAGAGAGAACTCTGGAGGGCCAATGAGAGGATAACGGGTCTGGAGAATAGAACAGGAGAGGCTAAAGGAACTGGATTTACTTAGCTGGAGAAAAGAGGCCTAAAGGGGACTGTCCTTCACCACTGCCTAAAGGGAATCGTAGAGAGCAGTTCTCAGAGGTGCACAGTACAAAGACAAAAGGCAGCAAGTGATCACACACTTCAGAAAGGGACATTTCGATAAGGGTAGTGAAGCACTGGAAGAGGGGCCCCGAGAAGTAGTGGGGTCTTCTTCCTTTCAGATCCAAAGAATGCACCTGTACAAGGCCCTGAGCAACCTGACCTAACTTAGGAAGTTGGCCCTGCTCTGTGTGGGGAGATGGACTAGGTGATTCCCTTCTGACCTAAATTTTTATATGGTTCTATGATTCTAAATACCATGTGCCTAAAGACCCTAAAGCCTATACCATACATGCACTCAGCCTCTCTGCCCTGAGTGGTGTGGGACCCAGTAGGTAAACTCTGCCCACAGCTAGTATCTGGTGGTCATGAGAATGTCCATGCTTTTGGAAAAAGCGACACCTATGAAGTGGTTGTAGCACTTCAAAGGCACTTTAAATTCACAACTCTTACTTGCAGGAAATATTCTAATCCCTGAGCAACTCAGCCCAGTTCAAAAGAGAATTGCTCTGCAGTTCATTTTCTGAAGCCTCTGTTAGAACAAGCAACATACAGCAAAAAGGTAAGAATCGTGTGGCCAAGAGAACAAGCAAGTAGGGACTGACTCTGTAGTCAATTGATTAAGGCATTGAAGTAAGTGAAAAAGAACTGGTGACAATTAGAAAAGGGGAAGATCAGAAGGTCTCTGCTCCCCAGCATATTCACATGTTTTACATGTGAGAATCATCAACTAAATGATCCAGGGAGAACAGAAAAACACCTAGGTCTTCTTTTCTAGAGGAGATCATTTTTGCATCTGCTCCCCAGTGAATTATAAGGGAAAGAAATAATAAGGGAAAGAAAGTGAGAACTTACACTGAAGAGACTGGAGAATTGAATTCTGTCTGGTTTTCAGCTATAGACTGTCAATGTGATACCAGGCCAGTCCTTCAAACCAACATTTCACAGGCAGTGAGCCATAACAGGAGTCCTTTGCTGGATACCCTGAGATCTAATACTGAGAACACTGGCCTGCTTCCAAGTGTAACTGGAGCCACTGCGAGCTGTGTTGTGAATATACAGGCTGTAGATACTTAATGTTCCCAGGACCACTCACTGCTCCCAGGACCAACTACATGGAATGCTTCTGTCCATACTGTTCAGCTCAGCTTCCAAAACAGCATGGACTTCTCCACGGTGTCTACTGGGACTAGTTCCTGGCCTGGCTTGGCTCCTGTGCTCAGGAATTGTCAAAGAGGAATTGGCATGTGCCAAAACCATGTCAGGAACTGTTCTAACAATTCGGAACAGGGTTTGAGTGATCACCAGAGCATAAGGCTTACGGCTACATGTGGAACAATGAGAAAAAGTAAGATATTGAATAAATGGTTATGACGCAAATGCTGTCCTCCTCACTTGGTAAACATAGTTTTCCTGTGCTACCCTTCCAAGTTAGCCCTTCAAATCTTCCATCCTTCCTTTCTTTTCTGAGCTGTTGAGTAGGTATGCAAGATAAGATCTCAGTGCGCCACTGATCAAAATCAGTAAGATTCCCCATTAATCCTCCTGCCTGTCTTCTTTATCTGTTGTGGCATTTTAAACTTCTATTCCAAACTCTTTGAGTAAGAACTCACTTCATCTCATATTTTATAGCATGAAATCCTGTCAGGACCCAACCCAGGCTAAACCTGCTTGGTAATAAATAATGAAGATTGTAAAAAATGATAACAATGTTTTTGAACAACTGTGTTTGTTTTTAAGACAGTTGTGTTGCTTTAAATTATTCAGTTCTTAAATTTACACTTGGCTTTGTCTCTCAGTTCAGGAAGTCTGACTTAAATATTTTTAATTATTTAGATCATCAAATAGGAAAAATCTTGTAGTTCCCTAGTTCAGGGGATCTAAGTCTGAATAGTGGTTGAGGTATCTCTAAGATGTCTCTAATTTGTACTATTTTAGAAACAATTCCTTGAGGCAAAAGGAGATGTCCAGAAACACCAGCTTCTGAGTGTCAGGCTAACAGATCTCAAGCCTTTATACTGCCTCCAGTTTTTCCCAGAACATGTTCTTCTTGGAGCTGGCAGAGTACAATGGACTACCTTATGACTGTGTTACACCTCCTTTGTGCTAACCTGCAATGAGTAAGCTGATAGGTCAAACATATGTTGAATAAAGGGGTGTCATTTCTCTGTAAAAGCCATATTTTGACTGTAACTGTAGACCTGTCAAAACTCAGACATTGAGCATCCTTGCTTCTGCTCCACAATTTCATATGTCTCAGGAGGTCTGAGAGACCAAGAACACAGATCCCCAGTGCATGGTGTACCACAATGGAAGTACAGGCTTCACTCAGTCAGAAATGCCCCATTCTGACAGAAGAATCTCGCATGGGGATGGTATAATGGAAAATCCTTTTGTCATGAAAAAATGCCAACTTTGTGCTGAAAGAAATTTTCAAAAAATGTTTTTGGGAAAATGGAAGTAAATCTCTACAAAATCTTAGTCATCCAGGCTTCCAGCTGCTGGGGAGCCAAAGGCTTTGTGAGCCAAGTAGCTGGGGAGTCATCAATTCAGAAAGATTAGGAATGTGTCAGCCTCAGAAGCTGGGCATACCAGGGAGCCCTTGAGCAGGAGAAGCCAGGGCAGCTCGGCAGGCCTAGCTGGCAGAAAGCATCGGCTTCTTTATCATCAACATTTTTTCAGTAGAAAATACCTTTCAGCATATTTTCAACAGAATCTCATTCTCAGAAACCCCAACAGTAACGCTACTAAGTCACCCTAACTCTGCCAGATGTGAACATCAGTAGGAGGATGGAGTTCAACTTCATGAAGGAAGGGGGAGCAGAAGGCTGGGGGAACTCCCATGTCTCTAAGAAAACAAGGTATCTCTTCTAGGTCCCAAATGTTCTTTGCTACTTATACTATAGCAGAGAAATCACTTCTCAGTATCAGATAATTTTTTTGCAGGGACTGAAAGGACGGTGATAGAACAAGGGATGACCTACCCTCTTCTGTTTGGCAGCCCAGGCCAAAGCGGTCCTGTCCAGGAGGAGTGAAGCCAGCACCTCCTACGAGGTCAGAGGCACTTTGCAGATCATGCTGCACTGATCTGTGAGGTGGCCTCACTGCAGACGTTTAGAGCATTCACAACTCAGAGTAGAGCTGAATGAACTGGTGCAGAACAGCTGAGTGTTTGTAACTTTATTCAGATTATATCCTGTTGCTGAGCTTGTGAGTTTCTATGTCCTTCTTTCCTTAATAGAAATTCCCTTGCTTTACACATTGAGTCAGAGCTGTTACGAGGTCAAAGCACTCTTTAGGTTTATGGACAATGAGTGCCTGATAAGAGTGACTACAGGAGGATATTTTTTTCTCAGCCCGGACAGAGGTCAAACTAGTTTTGTTGGAATCCTAGACCCACTGAGTCCAAACTTTGTTGTTATCATAAACTGCCCAGAAGACAGATTACCCATGGCATTGATTCAGTGGGATAGGACACAGATTTATCACATACAACCACAACATGAGCAAGTCCTTCCTTCCTTCTGTTTGACCCTTCATCCTGCTTTCTCCTTTCTCCCTGGCCCCTGATTCTCTGTAGACATCATCTTCTAAGAACTTCAAGAACTGATCTTTATCTCCATCTCACACTGTCTCTGTTCTTTCTATGGTTGCAATCTCTCTGAATTCACATTATCCCCCGTTTTAGTCTAAGGGAAGGCCTGAAGCTCAAAAATCAATAGGGAAGTGCAAGAAAAGTAGCACAATCCAGACCTAGCCACAGGCAGCTCCTTTTATCTTCCTGAGATGAAATGTCATTTCTGTAGCAAGTGCCTTTTCATTTGGAATCCATCTTTTCAATGATGAAATAACACTTCTGAAAGCACCACATCAGAGAGGATGGTTCTTTGGGGATACAGTGATAATAAGCATAGCAAGTGACAGAGGATAATCTCAGCAAGCATTTAGTAAGGTAGGAAGCACAATACCTATTCAACCTTTGATTAGGTAGAAAACTTCAAACTGGGATTAAGCCAAATCTCTAGCATCCATGACATCTCTAAAAAAGGCAACCAGCAGCTGGGGCATATAAAGAGCTACCATCAGAAATTCAGAGACTCCAAAGGCTCTGGATGTTTTTGCTCCAAAAAGACTTGTCCTGGACAAAATATTAGTATGAAATTAATTTTAATTCTTTTCCTCAGAGTTAGTAGCTTCCCATTTCCAAATCCAAGGCAAAAAGATCTCTATTCTTTGAATCAGTAAGATCTCACTCTTGGCCCTTCATCTTTCTGAAGGATCCCATGACAATACTGCCATCCACAGACTTAAATTCTTTAAATTCAACTGGCTTTGCCCCAAAGCACATATAATCCCGCAGTTGTCATTAACATGATGAGCCATAATAAGGACCTAAAATTTTGGAAAACCAAAATTCCACTTTTTCCCCTTTCTTAAATAAATAGGAGGAGCACAGCTAAAAATAAAAGGAGTAAAAAAAAAAAATTTACTATAAATGAGCAGTTCTGCCTCAGCTACCATCAAGCATTATGTTTCATTGCCAGAGTCATGTAGCACACCTGGGTGACTTATGTTTCCTTGTAATGTGGGCAATTCCTGGAAAATAAAATACCTCATTATGTTCTGCAATACAGTAGCATATCTGTAAGGTGCCTCAAAGTATCTAATCATCACAATAATTTCATTTTATTTCACTAAAATAAACAGACAGGCACAGAAGATATTAAAGGAACAGTTGGCATTCACAATGTAAAGTATTTCTATTATTTCAGCTAAGATGATTAATAGAAAACAACTGTTGTCTAGCAGACTGCATTTAAAACTGTACTATTGAACACATCCCCAATTACTATGAAACAAGGAATGTACAAGGAATATATCATTATGTACATTTCAGGCAGGGAAACATCTGCTAAAATTTAAGACAGGTAATTGTGTAAAGTTCAAATAATACTGGCAGAAAATCCACCCATTTTGCTAAATCCATCACTTTGAAAATAGAAAGGCTTTTCTCTCACAGTAGAATAGATCTAAAAGTAAAATAAAAAATGCACTTAGCGTTTCTTGGTGTGCTGTGGAAAAAAGATATGCTTTGAGATCAAGTTTGGAAACCAGCAGGAAAACTGTTTAAATACTGGTTTAACCATCAGAAGGACAAATTAAAGATATAAATATCAATACAATTGTATCCATTATTCTTGGGTTTATAGTTTCATTGACCACTAACACAACTTACACCGAAAGAGAATGCAAGCACAATTTAAGCCTTTGTTTAAAACCAGGTCTGGAGTGCCACAGACTCGTCAGCTTCCCCCACATGGAAAGGGGGACGGGGGTCTGATCCCCTGAATGGGGAACCGAGAGAGGAGATTTGCAAAGCAGGGGTGCTCAGTGCTGCATTACGTTCTCTGATTGTGTCCACTGTCATGTGTCTTGATTTTATCATTAGCACCTCCCTCGCCTCCACGACCTCCTACTCTCAGTACATAAAAGCAAGTGAGAATATAAAGAACGGGTGCAGCCTGCTGCTCCCTGCGGGTCCAGGAAAGCTGGCTGTGGGCAGTCATTGCACCGTGTGTATCCCAGCTGCACCTAGGGACAACCAGCATCATGGAGGCAGGTTGTGGGGCTGTGCTGTGCATTATTATGGAAGAGAGGCCTTCAGCTTCAAATGCACAGCAATCAGCATGAATTTAAATAAGACACTGAAGGGAATTAGCTGCAGAAAATTAATGCTGGGCGAGCCCATTCTAAACACATGCCCAAACCCCTTGTCTGAAAAACAATAAAGCTGAAAGTAGATATTCATAATGTTAAATTGCGTTCTTGCATGCATGGTCTCTGCACTCAGCATGGGCAAGCTGTCTTGAGCCATCACACACAGACATGCATAGACTCACATGCACACATAGACACACACAGAGTCATGCGGTTCAAATGCACACGTAAAAACATTCTGCTCACTTTTCCTTCCTCACACGTGTTAAATAGGTCAAAATAATGAAAGCACATGCATGAGAATGCACATGAACAGCTGTGCGTGCCAGATATAGAACCAGTATATGAGTGTGAAGACGAAGCATGAGTCTGGATTACCACAAAACCAAACAAAAATGCAAAGAAATTACACTTAGGATTTCACAATTTATCATTTGATATTCCAGCCCCATAAGCTCATTCTTCTTTTTTGTGTGTGGTTAGAGACATTTCTAGATACCCCAGATCATATTTTCCCCATAGATATATTTTACTGATCTTCTACTCAATCTGTATTTCAGTTTATAGTGATACTTCTTTAACAAGAAAAGTAATGTGTGCCACTACTAGCATTAGTAAGGTAGTCTGTACAAAATCTAGTTGTCCATACATTAAACAAAATTTCTAAGTGAAAAGTTTCTGATGTTGCATTGCAATTAAGGTGAAAAATAAGGCACTACCAGAGGTATAAGAGGCATAACCAGAATCACTAGGTATGGATACTGATTGACAAGCCAGGGTAAGAAAAGTTGTGCTTTGCATGGGTTTATAAGGAATTTAAGAATTGGAATTCCATCCAGAAAATAGGAATTCTTAATTGGGATTACTTGTGACAATTTTATAGGCCCAGATGTAGTGCTAGAACATTAGAACTGACAGAGAAATCATCACCATATTCAAAATTAGTTGAATTTTCTTAGTTTGTTCCGGCTTACCATTTGTGAACACATCTTCCCAGCTACTCAGCATCCAAACATATTGGAAGAATATCACAGGAGCACAAAGGGCAGATGCTATGATTTGTTTGCAAAGTATTGAATGCATGCATGTAGACTCCAAGTTTCAAGATGCATCACTCAAGAATTTTTGTGGGTAGAATTCATGTATACCTCTCAATGTTAAAGCTCAGTACCTGCCATTAGCCAGACAGATTGTGTGTTAAATACATGCTTACATCAAATTGTATAGACAAATTCAGATTTTTGAATTTACCATATTAAAAGGCATGTGTAAGTACAAATGAAGTAATGCTCTAGAATTTAAAAATAGTAATTTAATTTCAGGGGTTTTATCATTTTGGCAGAGGACAGAAGGAGTGGGTGAGATAGCATTTGATGACAGAATTATTACCCAGATCTACAGTTAAACTACGTAAATAATTCATCTCCACACCAGATAAGTCTTTCTGAAAATCTACTGCATGTCTTCCCTCTGTGACGAACGTGTTACACATCATTATTTCAATGTTAATTGCAGTGGAGACCAGATAGAGGAGCTCAGAGTGCCTACTGTGCAAGTGAAAATTGTTTGCCCTATTCAAAATCAGTAGTGCTTGACGTGGTAAAGGCTAAATACCATGAAGAACAGTGAATGGCTTTCAGTCTTTAGTGCTGATAAACAAGTTTATAGTTTCCATTGTTTATTTTTAGAATTAAAGCTAACCCATTCCTGTTAAACCTAGATATACATCAATCAGTTGCTATATGTAAAGGAAAAAACTATGTGAGTTAGACCCACAGGAGAAAAAGACCAAAGAGTATTTAATCCATTTGGCCCTGAAAAGAAGTTGTTCATTGGACAGGAAAATTATTGAGCAAGTGTAAGGAGCATATCTGAGTATTGTTAGTGATTTTTCCTCTGAGGCAAAGACAAAGAAGAGATTTTGAAATTTTTATTGCACTAGACGTTTATTTGGGATTGCTGAAAGCAAAGTGCTAAGTAAGTGCTGGAAAGACAGGCCTCCTTTCATCTAGGTACAGACGAGACCTGGAGAGCAGCACTTGGTGCTTGCTGTCAGCTGTATAAGGACAAGAAACCAGATCTGCAGGCAGGCTGAAATGAAAAAGCTGCAGTCTGGTTGGCCACAACCCAAGGCTGGAGACCCAAATGTAACGCAGCACCCACAGCAAATGAGAGTGATGGTCAAATGTCTCTGCCTTTCTGAAGGAAAAACATGACTATATTGCTTAAGAACTAAGCAAGAAAAAAATTATTTTTATGATCTTGGTCTGTCAGTTGTAGTCCAGTTACAAAATTGAGTGGGCACCAAATTTGTACAGCCCTGTAGCTAACTTTGGAAAGACACAAGACACATTTGAGAGTTATAAAGCTAAATTAATTCACCACTTGAAGATCAGGACTGCTGTTTAGCAAAACCACTCATTTTGGATACTCCTATACCAGTGCCCCTGCTCCAGCTTCCCCATTTCTCGAAGGAGTCCTGGAGCCTTTCTCTGCTCTTGCCCCTCAGCTCCTGATTTCCACTCCAGAGTACATAGGTGAATACACATACACAGACATGCTGGTTTTCCAAATACCATTCAATGAAATTTATTTCTTTCTAGTCACCCTAACAGACTACTAAATACCCTTCCCCCCCCGCCCCAAACTTCCCATCTTTTTTTCTGTGCGACACCCTCATCAGCATCTTCACATGGTCAAAGTCTTTTGTCCACAGCCCGTTGTTGCTGGGGATGCTGGTTTGGGTGCTGGTTTGTCATCCAGGTTGCCATCTCTTTGTACACATGGGCTGCCACGTGAGTTGGTGATCATCCCCCCTTTGAATTTCTGTCCTCTCTTAATGTGAAAGGCAGAGAAGGCAAATGATACTCGGAGCTGAAACGGAGGCTGCAGCTTGCAGCAGCTGCACACAATAGAGATCCTAATAGCAAATAGAAATCATAGAAATAACCATCATCTCATCATTGCTACAGTACAACAACAGGGAGCAATTCAGTTTGGGATACATTAAGAGAATGTGAACAACGCTGTTACAGCAGTGTGATACACACGGTTCCTACCTCAGTTATTTTATGAACATACTGTCATGCTTGTGAAGCCTCTGTGAGGTGTTAGCTAATTTTCTCAGTGCAAAGGAAGAACTAACTGATCTCCAGAGGTATTTGCTAGGGTTATCCTCCCCACAAAAATATATTAGAGGAGGGAGGTTATTTTTCAGTTTATGCACCAGGCACTACAAATCCGAAGACAAAACCAACCAGCCTAACTGGGGCCAGAACACAAAATCTGGATTTCAGGGAATTTGAAACTTGAAGTTCTAAAACCCCAGGAAATTCTGAATTCTGGGGAAGTCCCTTTTCAGTTTTTAGATGTGGGGATTTCACAGCAGCAGCAAGAAATTGCCAGTCCTGTTATTTATGTGCCCAGTTCCCTCTGAGGTAGGATGGGTGCTTTTGCACTGAGCTTGCATCCATCAGTTTCAGATTAAAACTGGGGGATTTTCCTAAATTACCACCAGTATGCTATGTGTATTCATAGGTGACTCCCATAAAGTCACTGCTTACTTTTAAATTACATACTGTGTTCAAGATTGTAATCAGAGCCTCATAGTCCTGCCATTCCTGTCTTACAGGTCATTAGGAAGGTCTTTCATTCACCCCCATACACTAGCTTCTGTGTTATGAGTCTTATTTTTCCTTACCACTTACATACTTCATTTCAAATTCTACAGGGACCCTTTAATACACAGTTTGTATTCCATAACATTACAGGACATTTCTTTTCAACTTTTATTTTCCAGCTGGAGAGCATTTTCAATAGGATTGTTTGTAATTTTGTTTTCAGTTTACACATCTCAAGACATCATGACACATCTGCACTTCATACTTCTCAGCAAGTGTTTTAATGGAAATAAACATGATATCCTACAAATGAAAGTCCTAGGGAAATGAGACAAAAAAGGACAGCTGTGTCCTGGATGAAAAACTTCTCGGGAGGGAATTCTAACTGCAGCCTGCCGTCTCCCTTAACAGCCAGCCTCTGGGCACCTCCCCTCAAAGGACCCCTAGGCTTTGTCTCTGTAATGCCTCAACTCTAACCCTAGGTGTGGACTGGGCTTTACCAAAGGTCATCCAGCTCTGGCCAAGATGAACAACTGGTCAGCAGAAAATTCTTTTCATTGCCCAAATCTTCCCTCTACAGTCCCTTTACAACCCCACCACAACCGGACCCCTTGGCTTTGCACCTCTGTTAACACTAACTGTAAACCTATCCCAAAGAGCAATCAGACTTCTCAGGGGATAATACCTTTGGTTGCCCAAACCTTCTCTTGGCAGCCCCTTTGCAGCACTTCTTAACTGGATTCGTAGGCTTTGTCATTCTCCTAACCCTAAAAGTGGCCAGAGCTTTAAGCCCAGACAATCCTTGCCCTGGCCAAAGTGAAAAATTCTTAGGGGAGATTAATTTCTGTTGTCCAAACCTTCTGTGGGCAGCCCCTTGGCAGCCCCTCTCCAACTGGATCCCGAGGTTCTACCTTCCTCCTAACCACCATACCCCAACCCTAAACCTAGATATTTGCTAAGCCTTAGACCAAGATCCTAAGCCACAAAAAACCATGAATTGCTTTGGCAGCCTAGTTGCTACTGTACCTCTGCGGCAGATCTAGGTATTTTGTCTCTCCTAACTGCAGTCTCAACCATAACCATAACCCAGGCAAGAGCTAAGCTTCAAATTCTCCCCTGAGATGGTCTTTACCTGGGCTACCCTTGGGGTTTATTTTCTAATACATGGGACACACCTATGATAGCCTTGAGGTTAGGAGAGAGATAAAGCTCAGGGCTTCAGTTGTGTTGTCATTGCAGACAGGCTACCAAGGAAAGGTTTGGACAACAAAAAGAAGTCTCTTCTGAGAAATTTGCTGTCTGAGGTGTCACCTGGAATCTCAGACTAATGCTCAGCCCATGCCTAGGGTTAGCGCAAGAAGAGGGACAAAGCCTAGGGGTCCAGTTGGAGTACAGCTGCAAAGGGGCTGCCTAGGGGAAATTTGGACAACAAAATAATTCCCTCGTGATTTTTTTTTTTATTTGTTTTGGCCACAGCTAGGTTTGTCTGGGGTTAGTTCTGTGGCCACTTCTAGGGAAGAGAGTTGGGAAAGAAACAAAACCTTGTGATACAGTTGCGGTGGGGTTGCAAAGAGGCTGCTAAGGGAAAGTTTGAACAACCAAAAGAATTTTCCCCTTTCATTTTGCCAGTGGGAAGGGTGGTGTGGGGTAAAGGCCACTTTTAGGGTTACAGTTAATGCAAGATGTGAGACAAAGCCTTAGGGTCCAGTTGGAGCAGGGCTGCAAAGGGGCTGCCTACAGAAGGTTTGGGCAAAGAAAGGGCCAAGGCTGGAGGTCCTTATGTAAAGCTCAGCCCTTGGCTACGGTTAGGGTTAGGGTTAGGGTTAGGGTTAGGGTTAGAAGAAAGACAAAGACTCAGGTCCTGTTGTGGTGGAGTCACAGAGGTTGCCAAGAGAAGAGCTGAGCAACAGAAAGACTTCTCCCCTGAGAGCTTTTCCACCTGGGCCATTGCTCAGGGTCTTGTACTAAATCTCAGCCAATGGCAAGATTTAGCTTTTATATTATATGTTTAAAAGCGTGAAAATTAAAAAGAAATATTAAAAAGTGACATAAAGACTCAGCAGATCTTAACACAATACAACAAATTGACTATCCATTTTCTTCAAGAGAAATATAAACCTTGTAGCAACTTTCCTGTGGTTAATAAACAAAAGTTACTTCTAAGATATCTATATTATAGCTAAAGCTGGTAGTGCACTTCAGGATAGTTTCACTGACTTGGGAAGGATCAGGACCATCCTTGCAAGGGTCTGTTTGAGGCCCTCTCTTGTAGGCAGGTCTCACTGAAGAAACTAACTTAGGGAGAACTTCAGCCTCAAATAATTTTGCTCTGCAGGACTGAAAGTCAGCATTTTTACACTCCGGATGCCACCAGATGAGACAGGCCGCAATGCTCCGCAAAGCTTGCTGCCACTGAGCGGGGATGGCCCCAGCCCTTCGCTCATCACGTCTTCTGGCAGCACCCACCTGCCTACTGCTCTCCAGCACTCCTGCTGCTGCCTTTCCAGTCCTCCCTGGCGTTGGACCAGTTCAAGGACCCAGCAGAAATGCAGCCCAGCAAAAAAAGTCAGTCACTTCTGGGCCATTGCAGCCTCCTCACCCAGAAAAAGGGGAATGTTGTCTTCTACAGGTTAGAGAGTGAGACAGCGTAGTGCAAGGCCAGAGTAAAACCAGCGTGTCCCATGGGAGAGGCCAGCACGGCGAGGCCCAGGGTCCAGGAGCATGGCTGTTTTCGGTCAGCTCAGCAAAGGTCGCTGCGGTGTGTCAGGCCACGAATGCCGACCAAGGGACTCCCGCAGCAGTCTGCCTGCTGCCCGCGCCATTTCTCACTCTCCGATCTGTCAGTTGGAGAGATTGCTAATTGCTGGGCCATTTTGCGGTCCTCTAGCAGAGCTGAGCTCTTCTTGGGCTGCACAGTGACTTTGTAAGCCTCCACCTGATAAAAGACCCCAGAGCCCCAGCCAGAAGCAGTTATAGCTAGGGCTGGAAAGAAGATGACTGGAAAATGTGATTTCTATCTCCTGAAAATGTCATGTTTGAGGAAAAAGGATCATCTGGGCAAGGCATAGAAGGCAAAAAAAAAATAAATTATGGCACGGGGAAAGAACGCTGAAAAAAAAATCTATTTGGGTATCTATTTGCACTGTCTCTGGCCATGCTGCTGCTGCTCTGAACCCCCAGCCCAGCCCCAGGTTCCTTGCTGGGGAACAGAGTATATAGGGGAGAAAAGGTAGAAGAGGAGGGTGAGGAGAAGGAGGAATAAGAAAGCGAGCCTGCCTAAGTTTTAACCTGGTACAGAGTTGTGCTGGGACCATGGGGCCAGAAACTGTTCTCACATCCAGCAATACAGAACAAGGCAAAAAGTATTAACAACTTTGATGGTGAAGCTCCCACGTTAATAGACTGGCTGCCTCCTGAACCACACTCTGCCTCTCTCCAGAGCTCTCATCACCTGATGACAAGAGCCTTGACCCCTTTCATTTGAAGTTGTTTACAAAGAGCAATGATATTCGGACAGTATTTGTATACTTCTTATAGAGTATCTCAGCAGCTGGCAATAAGGGGCTACAACATGGGACCAATGAACCCACAATAAATAATCTCCCGGGCAACTGTTAGAAAATTCTGGTTTGTGGCATTTTGGAAGCAACCTTATCTAATAGCAAAAACATTAAAGGTGACTTAAATAGCTCAGTTCTCTGGAACATCTGGGCTTGTAGTCATTTATCACATAAACTATGAATAGGGCCAAATGAACTAAAGGTCCTTCTGTTTTCCTTTTCCTTTATATATAGCCTTTTCCACTGGAAGAATACACTGCAGTCCCTTAATCACTTCTGCAATATCACAGAGTGTCAGTTTTATTTAGCAAAGCAATACATATTTCAGCAACAAGGCTATGTGAACATATTTACATTTTATTTTTCTGTTTAACTACGTGGGTTTTTTAATCCCAAGGGTTTCTTGATGGATGAAGATCTTTTATTTGGAGGCTAATACTGATTTTTTGGGTAGTGACCAGCTAGCTCTGCTGGAATGCATTTTTAAACGTACCTCCCTTTATGGAAGTTATTTTTTGTTTGTTAACAGCTGCTTATGCATTGTAATTATTATCCTGTGCACTGAATCCTGTGGACAAAGACCACACTGCTATGTAACTAAAAACTGTATCATAACACATACATGCAAGGAGTTGATTACAGCTTCAGGGGAAGCGATTGTTTTGACATTTCCTAGCTTCTCACTTCCTCTGTTTGCAATCTTGAATAACATCTCTGTGAACAGAGGGTTTTTTAATATAATTTCCTAAATTTGCCTTTTCTGTTAATTAGAAGGTAGAACAAATTGTACTGCATGCAGTGGTCTCTTCTTCCCAATGTATATTGCCATCAGAGATGCAATCCTGTTTTTCAGCCCTGCAAGCAGAGACCTCCCCCACTTCATCTATAGGATAAAGTATGTCACTGGGTATCCTGGCTTCAGGGTGAGCTGTGCCTTTCTCTTCCTTTTGTGCACACCCTTGAGAGATGACAGGCTGAGTTTCCTTTACATCTTCAACTGTGGCAACCAGCACTTTAGACTGGATCTCTGGACGAAGATATTACAATCTCTGATGAAACCTTCCTTTTTTTTCCAGCTGACTATTGTGGCAGGGCCAGCTGTGTTTGCCACACAGAAAAAATTTTCCTTTTGCTGTCCCAGATCAGCAGCAACCTAGCACATGGAGAAAAATCTGGGAATTAGAGACACGCCTCTACTGCACCAAAAGCTCCCCAGACTCTCAAGTGCTGCTCCCAGGTGTCCACATGCATCAGTGACCTGCTGGCACCTACACAGTCCCCCACCCTGCTCACAAGCCAGTTGAGACTGCCTGGCTCTCTCCAGAAGTGAACTGAAATCCCACCAACTAACCAAACCCCGCTTTCCACCAGTGACCTGGAAATCTATTGCATCTCCCCACACCACGGACCCCTTGCCCCTTTCAGAAAACCATACCTATAGATGTGACCACAAGCTGCTGATTTAAACAACTCAACTTCTTACAGAGAAACTCATTAGTAATTCTGCCACGGGCACATGGCAAGCAGGAATAAAAAAGCCGTGCAAGCTTGGTACTGATATTCAGTTTGCTATTCTTCGCACCCGTTGGGGCAGCCTAGCTGTCGACCCACTATGTAAGACCCATGTTTTGATCACCTCTACTACGTGAAGCTGCTGCCTCCCAAGCTCTCCCTCACTTTTCTCCAGGCTTTCTAAAGTGAAAGTTTTAGCTGATAAATGTTTGGGTTTGATCCTTAGCCTTAGCAAGTAGCCCATGCAACTCTGCTTGGCACCTAGAATTAACATTTCCCCAGTCAATTGCTTGGCCATTGTTTAACTTTTTGACGTTATACCCAAAGATGCCTTATCTCCTTGCCATTGTTTCACTTCCTCCTTGACAGTACTTGCAGTTCCTTTTGATTCGAGTCCATCTTGGCAGGCAGAATTACATCCCAAAAGCGAAACGAAGCATGCAGTCCAACTCACCTAACCAAACTGTTTAAGTTCCATGTTCAGTAAGCAAATGCCTTTGGAGGCCTGCTGAAGGGTACCCAGTCCATCTTATTCAGGCACATCTAAAGGGCAGTGCAGTTCACCCAATCATATATAAACTGGTAGGAAAGTGGCAAGTACCTCTAACTAGCTGCCTCGTCCACTTCTGAAGCGGGGCAGTGAAAGGTACAGAGAAGGAGGTGCCACTTCTCCCTTACCAGATAGGACAGTGTGAAGGCAGTCACTCAGGAGGCAGGAGGCCTCCGCCCTGGCTTCTGCTCTGCTTGCACATCATCTCCCATGTCTAACAGGAGTGCTTTGCTAGAATAGGCTGTTGCATGGACACCATGTAAAGGCAATTTTTTTACACTCCTGTGTAAAAGATTTTCATTTCTTCTTTACAAGCCAAGCCACCATGAAGCCAGACACATAGGAGTCCTGCAGCCAGCTGGAAAACACACAAAAGTGATCTTAGCTTTATGCTAGTAACTAGGACACTCTTTGGGCTGATACAGATAACATTGCACCTTGACAGAAAAGCAGCTAAATCCTTTAGCCTCAGATTTCCTTTCTAAATGTTAAGACAGTAGGTAAGGCTATTATACAAAAAGCTGGACTACCACCGCTTCCTAAGGTGTGATTCGTTATACTGCTGAGCACACCTCATCTCCTTCAGGCTTCCTGTGGGATCTTAAGAAGACTTTGTGTGCCCATCTACACTTACACCCGGATCACAGCAGGGCATACGCAGGAAGACTGACTTCCATCTTTGCAATGTGCACTTCACAGCACATAGGGACAGGCCCAATGTGAAATGCCAAGGGAAAGAGGCAGGCACCTGATGAATTTAGGTGCCTACAGGGGTAGGCAGTCCATTGAAGCAAGCAGGCTGGATTGCTGTCTAGACCTCGGCTGTGCTGCGGGTCACCATGAATACAAGATTCAGGCAGACAGGATCACACCTATGTAATCCATAAAACATTGCAGATATCTCCTTTGTCCTGTGGGTTTGGGAACAAAGGAAAGTTATTGTCTCAAAGTATGGGAACGGACTGCTATGACCAACACTGAATCTTTTCAGCTGGGTTTCTGAGGGGCAGAAAAAAGATTTTCGTAAGCTGATCTGTTTCTAGTTATCTTCCTGATGCTCTCAGCCTGTGGTTTCCAGGCGGCTGCTGCTGCTGCTGCTTTTCCTTTGGTGGTATTTTTTAACCCAGCTGTTTAAAATGTTTATGTGCACTTATTTTGTGCAGGCTTTTAACATTTCTTTGAAGAACACAAGTATGAGGCAAGAAACAGTGATTTCTCACAGCTTATATCTCTGCTAAACTTCTCTGGAATTGCATGGGAGCAAGAAAAGACACATCTCTAGCCCAAGGCCCTCTCCCTTCTGAACTTCAAAGCCTGTCATAAACAATAAAAGCATTAAGACTTTTTTTTCATGAAAAGGTGAGTAAATGCTTTATAATTGAGAGTATAAGGTAGTATGTATGTATATATTACCACATACACACACAGGTTATCGGTATGTCCTGTAAAGCTTCAGATTTCTAAACTTTATCGAGTAAGTGAATTCAACAAAAGTCTAGCGGGAAAGTAATGGGTTATTAGTTGGTCAGTTATCTTTTAAGAGCTAAATAGACTCCAAGAAAAGTCAGAGATCACTACAGTAATGCAAGCAGAACTAAAAATAAACCATTAGGTCACAAACAGAAAAATGCTGAGAGTCAATAGCCTGAGGTAGGCAGTGTGATGCAGAACACCAACCACTGTACATGAAACACCCTAACAGCTGCAGAGAAGCTGTCCAATATAATACACCAGTGGCTCAGGGTCCAGGAGATTCAATCTGACACCATTCCAGGGATATCAGCATATGACTTCAAACACTGCATTAAGAGATAGAAAGCTTAATAGCTGCTTTCTGGTTTAGTACAATGCCTAGTGATAATATTCCTGAATTTAGAACTCATAAAATATCTGTCGCCTCTAGCAGCAATATCTCAGTACTTTACTGAGATCAAATCCTTTAGTGAAGTGTGTCAAATAGGTCAGAAGCAGATGACAGTACATGAGAAGGGGCACTGCCTCCATAAAAGCATTTATAACAAAAAGAATATATAAGGCCAGAAGAGATATAAGGGAACACAGACATTCATGACTTTCAAAGGCATTTTCAAGCCTTCTAATTCTCCAGTCATATATTCTGTCCAATACTTTCAGAAATTAAAGTAAAAACCAGACTGGCAAATACAGGCAGATGAGGAAAGCTCAATAAACCTGCCAAGGATATAGGAAAAAATGGGTTGCCACTGGCTTGCCACTTGGTGAAATGGTCAGGCAGGAAAGAGGGGCTCACTGGCCAGCTCCTCAAGACTGGCTCTTTTGACCAGGGCAATGTCCTAGTAGAGCAAGCGAGCTGATTTCACTTCCAGATCTTTTTTCCTTCAGGTGACAGTCCTATGCAGTAGCAAACAAGCAATTCAAGTAACAGTACTCCTTTATCTCGGACACCAAACCTTTATCTAAAAAAAAGTTGAGACTATTAACCTTTGGAGCCTGAGCACCAGCTAGAAAGTATTTTTCTGATTTATTTTGCTTTACTGCCCATCTTTGTATGAAAATTACTCAGGGGTTGAATATTTACAACAGTAATGGCCTTTGAAGTTCAGTCCTTAAAGGTATTAAGTTATGAAAAATGGTTACCCTGAAAAAATGAGAACAATGGACCTTTCTTATTCATTCTGTATGTTCTGTCTAATAACTCAGGGCTAAACCTCACCCAGCTGTGTTTCACTGAGGTCAAATGCAATAAAAGACTGATAATAAATACTGAATTGCTATAGGAGGATCCTAGCTGATGTCCTTCTTGCATGAATAAACTGAAATCAAGACTACACTTTGCACTAAGCTTGTAGACTTTAGAAGTAGAAGGTTGAGAGATCTGTAGAGATTAATCTGTTATAATTCAACAATCTTCTGTATTTTTAAACAAGACTCTACAAAACAAGGTCACAAAGGACAGTCCTCATTGTTCATTAAGCTACTGTTTCCTTGTATATGATACTGGCAGGGTGGAGTACAATTATTTTCTACAAATCAACTGAGAAAGCTATTAGAATACAATAAAATTCAAATGTATATTCTTATCAGATCCTGCCCTGAGAGCTAAATATTTGCATTATAACTGCATTATGTCAGATAATTTAATTCTAAGGACAAAATTCTACTCCTCAGTATTCACTGTGGATCTTGACTCCAAGTAGTCTGCTCTTTTGCCATGCTCATATTGTATTCAGTATTGAAACTCTGGGATATGCTACTAGTTTTTTGTTACTCCATAAACTACACATGAAATGATGTCAGCTCAGCACTAGGTTAGCTGGCTATGCTAGGTTTAGGGCTATCCTAGGTTTATAGTTTTGCTTTGACAGAATAGACCAGAATAGCAGCAAAAGGTGGGACTAGCTTTAGGCCAAAGCAAAACAGGAGATTGCTTAGGGTAGCAACCTGCCTATTTTTGCCTCTCCAGACAGAAAAGTGACTGCTCTGGCAATACAAGCTGGAACAGCCAGTTTCTGCCTCCTGCCTGCACCCTCCAACCTGCTGCTCCTGAGGGACAGGCAGAAGCAGTAGCCACTTATGCTAGACCGCTGGTTTCCTTTTCCTCCCTGCACACAGCCCAAACCCAGACTCCTGGAAAACTCGTAAAGCCTTTCTAGCCATTTTCACATCTCTTAATTTCCTGTGACTTCCCTGTCTCCCCACTTCCCTAGACTAGCTCTCTTGAACTCTGTTGGTTTTCCCAGACCTTGCTCCACTAACTTCCCTCCAAGCCTGAGGTGGTCACCCCTGATATAACAAGAAGGAGAGAGCAAAATTCATTCTAAGCTGCTGAGAAGCTTTAAGATAGCCTTGGCTAGACTGACATAGGCGTTATGGTCCATAAATGCAATATGGACATTTTTTGTCCTAACAGTCACATGAATTCTCTGGAAAGGAACACACAGATACTTCTGAATGTGACTATTTAAACTTAAACATTTTTTTTTTTAACTAACTGAATCAGTTTAATTATCATGCTATTAATTACAGAGCCGCCTCAATATATATTTCCCAAGTTGCCACACTGTGAGTGATGGCGGCATAGAAAAAGCAGTTAGTGGGTTATGACCATACTCATTATGAGATGTGTGGGCCAGAGCAGGTGACTCCAGTGAGGCGTGGAGGGAGATGTGATTTACTTGAAAGAATGCATTGAAAATAATGGTATGGGTTCATGAAATTTCCAAGAAGACAATATAATCCTTTTCTAAATTATTTTTATGAAAAGGTTAATGATGAAAAGGTTTTAAAGGTTATTCAATCCCTTTGTTTAAATTTTTTTCCCTATGGTTTATTATTTAGTAACTTGTCTTGTTTCATTGCACACATCTTAAGCAATGAAGTTGCTACCACTTCCCTTAGAGAAATATTCCATAACTTGCAATTTCTCACTTGTCAGGAAATTTTCTCACACCAGCTTGCATGTTTCCTGTACTAATTTTTTCCAGTTGTGCTAGCAGTGTCCTCATCTACTACTTTTAGCAAGACCAGCAATGAGAATTGTTATTCTTATTCTTATACTATTCCCACAGCTATGGGACATCCCTGTGTAGCAGGTGCTAGATAACAAATGTTCCTGCTCCAAAGCAGTAAAACTCTAAGCATTTCTTTCAGAAGTGAATTAACATTTTGGCAATCTCATAAGAATTCATTTCACATTAAATTTTTCCTCTGTTTTTCAGTGACACATAGACGCATCCAATGTTTACATTTTGAAATGCAGAAGTAGTGTATCTTTTGTTTTTAAGCCATTGGTGGATTTGGGCTTCAATGTTCCAGAAAGCTGTGGGAGTGAGCTTTCCTGGATATGCTCTGTTTATCTGCAAGGCAAAGGCAGCCATTATCAGTTTATTCCCCCTTATGAAGTCCCAGTACTTTTTCTTCAGCATAAAATGGAAGCTTCACTTTTTGGGTCAAGAATGAAGACCAGCTTCCCTGTCTGACTAGTCCTTGGGCAATCTGGTGAGTCTAGCACTTTATGTAAAGTGTGGAAACTCAAATAAGAAAATCAGAGTTTACCAAGCCACAACATAGCTGTAAGTGGTAAGGCTGGCAGTTGCAGCTGAACTTTGATGAATACGGCATCAGCCATGAAAGGCAAGATATTGGTCAAAACCGAGAAATATAATTCCACCAGGATTTCTATTATCTTAGCAACACGTTTCGGTTCTGAATTTTAAAAGATGAAAATTCTGAATTTTCCTTAAAACTATTGTTGTGGAAAAATTGTCAAATGGAATTGGAACATTCTGGTTTGCTAAAGACAAAAACTTTTGTTCTGAGTTAGTATCTTTTTTTTTTCTTGCTGTAATGTTGTGATTTATAATGCTGTGTACTGATTTTAAAGTTTTATTTTATTCAAAACAAAAATCTAAATTACACCATATTTTTAATCTATTTTATTTAAGTATGGACATGTCTCAATCCAAGGTTTCGCTTTTAGTGTAATAGCATTTCCCTACAGGAGTATACTCTATTGGAAAAATTTCCACTAGCTCTTTTTAATGCATAAGCCATTCTCCTTCTTTATGAACTTAACATTTCAAGATTAACAGGAATAGAGCATGTTTGTTGTTTTCCTGAAGTAGAAATTTCGCTTAGATTGTCTGTTGCTGAAGTGTGTGATTCAGTGCCTAGAACTACAAATAACCTAGGTGATTTGTTTGCATAATTTGAACAGTTTGCCAATAACTTGGGTGTGAACTATGAAAGAAATCCAGTCACTCCCTATAAGTGCTAGAGTCATTAATCCTGACAGGTGTGTACTGTGCATTCTTTTCAAATATATGGGATGAAAAATCATGAATCCTTGAGTAATATTTTTCAGATAGCTTGTTTTGACCACACTTTCCATTGTGTAATTTAATCCTAAATGTTTGTACCATGTGATGCGATTCAGAATTTAGCAAATAACTCTTAAGCAAAATGTTTAAGGGTGTTTCTTTATCTGCTATGGTTAGTTGTTCAAAGCATAACAACTCTGAACAGTGTGGGACAGAATCCAGAAGCTAACCACAGAAGTGTAGCGGCCAATTGCTGTGTGTGGAGATCATCAATCTAGCTTGACTAAGAATCTTTACTGTATTTTTGCATTAAACCTTTACAAGGTCAGGGCTTGGGAAATTTGTATATCAAGGTTATACTGAAAGTCTAATATAATTTCTTTTTCTTTTTTTTTTCAGATGTATATGGTGTTTTGAAAGAGGGCTTTGGAATTACACCAAAGAGTAACTACTTATCTAACCTGTATCGCTCTAGACGAATGGCAGAGTCTGCAAATTTTGAAGTGGAACCATTAGGGTTGAAAAAAGGGAAATGATTGTCGGAATGACAGAAATATACTATCCTAGTATTAAATACTGCCAGTCATGGGGAAAAACCTAGTCAGTTCGGTCCGACTTTGATCACTGCATTTCTACAGAGGGCCTGCCCCTGCGCTGCATGCAGAGTACAAGCCTAACTAGACTCCTTCAAAGCGATCCTTATGTAGGATGGAGCTTCCACTGCTGGGTTGCAATCACCTTCTGAATTACCTTACCCTAAGAGCTTTCATTTGAAATAGTATGATTACAAGAAAAGTTGCTCCAGGAATACTGGGTTTCCTGGATTTTCCTAAGGGCAGATTTTTAAGATGAAACTGTAAAACAGTAAAAGGATACCGAGTATTAAAAGATTATGGAAATCTACACTGTCAAAAAATAAACCAGTCTCAAAACACCTTACTAGTTCTTTTACTCAAAGACATAATAGGTACGAGTCCTCCTCTAGATCTCTTTGTCTGGGTAGCACATGCTTTATAAACTTTCAGCTGGACTAGATTAACGTGAATGGAAATGGAAGGCAAATTCTTGTCTCCGATTCAGCAGAATGCTCACGTATGTTTAATCCCAAACACCTGATTCCCTCTAATTCAAACCTTAAAGCATGAAGCATCAACTAGTCCCTTCATGACTGACTGTTACGAGTAATACTGCAAAACAGGCAGCTTTCATGTCATGTAAGTAGCACATATCCCTGAGATATACCAGTGACTTTAAGTGAAGAGCTTGGGTTTTTTGATGCCCTGCTACCTCATGAAACTAAAATGTGAGAGTATGGTGCATGGTGACACTGAGCATCCACCTGGAATGGCACTGCAATGTCAAATAGATGTCAGGATGTTTACAGCCAAAAATGATAATGAAAAGAGAGAATGTTTAAATTTGCAAATAATGTGAAAAGCACAAATCAGTAACTTTAATGTAAGAAAAAAACAGGGAAGATACAGTGAAATCCAGAGCAAACTGAAGCCACAAGCAAGAAGGTCAGAGGAAATAATTAAATTGTATATGTATGACCTTTTTTCCAGCATGTCTTAGAAACAGTAAACTGTGGGTAGTGGAGAAAATGTTGAGCCAGGTTATTAATTGAACAAGCCAGAGAGAAATTTGGAAAATTCATGGGAGGTGGAATGTATCAATTACTTCAACACATCTGTGTCAACACATCTAAGAAATCAATAAAAGAGATCAGAAGTCTTACAAAGAGATGTGGAAGAGCTAACACTTCAGAGTAGGAAAAGGTGACATGCTACAAAGATGACCTGAGAGGAGGACAATAATAGAAAATCCAAAGAAGTCACGCATTATCCCAAAACCACCAAGGCTCTAATACACTGTCCTGAGTCCAAGTCCTCTCTAGATGTATGACACAGAGCCAGGGAGGATTGCTGACATACACCACTCACAAAGCTGAGGAAAACTTCATCCCAGTGCAGAAGTCTGTCTTGGAGGCTAAATTTCTTCTTAGCTCTGTCCCCAGAAAAAGACAAGAGTGTTCCAGTTTCAGTCTTCCTTTCACTATGTGGATGTCCAGAATAATATCAGAAGTGGTGGCTGCACCAGAGGAGCTCTCAGGTGGGTGTACTATGCTAATTTTAAACAGTCCATTAGTCATTCTGTGATCACATCATGAGTAAGTGAAATATTTTTTAATGACAATTTTATTACAGTGTGAATTTTGGATGTGTGGCTTCGTAGGGTGAAATTCATCCATACGTATTAGGATGCCTAAAATGCAGATGCCTGTCTCTATAGCTGGTAATATAGACTCCTTTTTGACCAAGGAGAGAAATAAGCAATTCTAAAGAATCATTCATTTCATCTGCTTCAGACATCTCTAGAAGAGACAAAACATACCCCACATGTGTCAGTGATGCTCCATTAACTTCAAACAGGGCTGTAGGTTACTACCTCAGATGGAGCTCGCTGCGCCGCAGGTGTCTCTCACTTTGAATGGAAGTAGCTTAGATCTTAGAACAGCACCAGCACTATGTGATTTAAGTGAATTTTCTAACAAACGCCACTTCATTACAAGAAAATTAAATGTGAATTGCCTGGAAGTAACCTGGAGGGCAATGAGATTTCATCCCAAGTACCAAACAATTGGAAGGGGAGTACAATTTAACTGAATTCATTGTCTAACTGAGAGCCGGAAAGGCTATGTGTTAAGGATTGCTTATCAAGTTGATATGAAGTATGAAAAATGTTGTTCTTTAGATACGATCACTGTTTTTTCACAAAGAAACAGAGATCAGAAATTATTTGAATTTTTAAAAGAAGGTAAAACTGCTAGGACAGAAATCCTCACACTGACATGTGAGGGTATGCAGCCCAAGCCAGGCTTGTGATAAGGGGCCTCCCTTAGCCAGAATCTACCCAGGGTCCATCTTAAGTATCATAACATTTCCAATGCAATTTCAGTTTGTGTTGACCTGTGTGTCATCCTGAAGCAGTTATTTCACTCCCCTGAATGCCTTCCCTCCACTTGCCAGTCTTCACAGGTCAGACTAGGAGCTTTGCAGGACTAAACCTGACCCTGTCCAAAGTACAGTAACTATCAGAGAGCTCCTCCAGTTACTGCTTCTGCGGCTACTACTGTATTTACCAAAATTAACAAAACTAGTAGTCTGGGTGTCTAACAAATGATATATCATCGTTTGGTACAATGGTACATGATAATGGAAGTTTCAAAGCCCTGCAGAAGGCAGTGGTACCTAACAACAAGAAAATTTCTAACCCAAATGCCATTAATTGTGTGATGAGCTTTATCAAGAGCAAAAAAGGTTTAGATGCATGCTTCAAAGAAATTTGGGAAGCAGTACGATATTTTGTATGATCACATATTGTGACGAGCAAGGTCCATGTTTTAATCCTCTCCCCCCTATTTCCACTCTCTTGTTAAAAGGAAAAAGAAAAAAGAGGAAGAGAAGAAGAGAGAGAGGAAAAAAAAGACTTAATGCCAGAAAGTCTTTTTGAAGTATTTATTCTCTTGATTAAGAGTTCTCAATTTGGCAAGACCTAAATCAAGATACATCAAAGAGGGTTCAAAATAAAGAGCAGCTGAATGAAAATGTATGAGATGACAGAAGGAATAAACAATAATAACTATGCATATGTTTAAGTCATATGAAAGTGATTGCAGCAATGTGTAAAATATCCGGAAATAGACATTAAAATGGCATCTTAATTCCCTAAGGGAAAAAAATCTGCTTAAATCTTAAATAAATCCTGTTTAAACTAAACTGCATCTATTCTCCCCTTTGCATTATGACTTCAGGAGCTTTCCCATCCTATCTGTTTGGTTATGTATAATGTAGAAACCACTACTGTTCCTGATCAGATTTTCTGCCATAGTAGTGGGTTTCTGGAGGTAGATATACTGGCAACATAGCCAAAACAAGAACCTCCCCACCAGTTATAACTCATATGGAGAGGATGAGAAGCAAGGGCTTATGCATGCTTCTGTTTGCTGGAATTTATTTCCTCCCAGTTGAAAAGGGTTTTTTTCCGATAGAAGGTTGTATGGAGAGTGTGATTAAAGGTATGAGGGAAATGATTCACACTTCACCCCGTGATGGCTTGCGGGTTGGAGAAAAGGCCAATAGAAACAGATGAAAAAGGAAATACAGGACAAAACTCAGGAAGATAATAGGCAGCAGAAGGCAATGCTAGATTAATAACATGATGGCATCAGTTTGGGTTTCCATTTTTCAAATATTCCCCATTCTGTTACCTATGGAAATAATTTAGAACAATGTAACAATGAGGCATTTCTAAAAAAGTTACCATAGATTTTAACTCAGGATCATATCTCAGCTTTAAAATAGCCCTGTATCTTATATTCCATGTATTTGCTTTCAGTTGAAAACCTTGAAAATTAATTTGAAAGAGTACAACTCTTCACAAAACTATTCCCAATGGACGTTATTAAAAGTGAGCTAGCTCTCTGCAGTACCGTGACTTTGCACTGCCTGTATTTCCATTGTGACATTGTAAACACTTTTGAACAGCACCACCAGAGTCGTATTTTAACAAGGTGACAGAATAATGGCCTTTTCTCTGTTAAATTTTTTCAAGCTTTCAAACTTTAGGAACCCTTGTAGTAAATGGTTTATAGCTAACAAGTGAAGATTAATTTTTGGCTCTGGTATTATCTGACAGGCTGTCATTATCAGTCACTAATGTCTTTCATGAAATGGATAAAAGGTCCAGGATATCACTCATGTGGCTCTTTTAAAATGCCTTGAGGTTTTCTGTTTTGTTTTGTTTTTGTTTTATCTCCTTCTGAGTGTGACAAAATGTGGCAGACAGGAGGGCACTGCAGAATACTTCTGAATCATTTCACATACGTTGAACACAAGGTGTTTAAAGATAAGGCTGTGGAAATCAATGCATATATAGATGCTTTTGCCTTACCCTATGCCAGATAGTGTAGTACACTTACGAATGCTGCAACTCTACACAAGCAGCCAAGTGCAAATTATTTGATCCTGTATTTACATTGGTGAACTTTATAAGGAAGGACCCTGGATATATTTGAAAACACGAAATGAGGATTTTGACATGAGGACCAATTTTGCTTTCTGCACTCAAACAAGCGAAAGGGAGTTATAAGTAACTGTGGAATTTAGCACTGTATTGGTGTATGATGCTTCACAACATACCATGTGCCTCCAAGCTGAAATATACCCTCCTTATCTCCTCATTTAGTCTCAAACAATGAGAAGCTCATGAAGCAAAGGATGGGGTTCGATAGGCTGGCTGAAATTAGATCATATCGCATTTTCTCTCCTCTTACTCTCATGTACTTCTAACCTAGCCATTTTTATAAAAAGGGGGTGGGGTCAGGCATATGTTGCCTCCAGTTCAGTTATAAAACATCTCTTTTTGTTTACCATATACTGCTAGATGACCTTCAGTCATCTCCAGTCCAAGGCAAAAGAATCGGTGACCTGAGACTGGCTGAAGAAGTGAAGAGTTCTAATTAAGTAGCTAGCTAATCCCTTTTCTCATCTTTCTGCATACCCACTAGAGACAAACCTAATGATCTCTTGTAGGATAATGGGGTCTGCTTTTATTTGTTGTCTACTACTAGTAGATTAGATTGCCTAGAATAATATGAAGGTGCTCTAACGAGTAGCCTTATAGATGGTCAAGCACATGTAACCCAGCTGACCAGGAATGCAACCAAATGAAGAGGCATCTTCCCAGAGATGGCAAATAACCTAATGGCCAAAGCAACTGCAACTTAGTTAAAGCAGTACTGGCTCCTATCTGTGAGTCTAACCAGCCATGATCACTAACTGGAACACTTTGGCACTGGTTTTCTACTTAGTCTGCCACTTATCTGCAAGTTCGGCAAAGTCCTGCAAAGTCCTGCTTCTACTTGCCATGTTCACAGGTATGCTCTTGACCCTTCTGAGCTTTGCAAAGCTCCTTGTCCAGCTTCTCCTCGATTCAGCCTTTCCTTTCCCCTGCCCTGCAATGCAGCCAGAGCCTCCCAGGAGTGTCCCAACACCTCTTGGATCAGTGTTTTTTCAGAGAATTTCTGCCCCTTCCTTGTACTGCTGACAGTGGGGATGTGTCTGTCTTGGCCTGGTCTGCCAGATCAAAGTTTATCTGGGAGAAGATAGTTGGAAAAATCAGTTTCTTATTTAAAAAACTCATCACAATACCTAGGAAAATAGGATCATTGATCTAATTTCCAAAGCTGATCATAGAACTCCTACTGCCTTGAAACTGCAACAGCCTAGTGTTTACCAATGAGCTGTTTGCCCTAAATGCGTTTCACTCATGGCTGCAGTCTCTTCACCTCAGCTCCATCCTCCCCTGCCTTTCTCACCGCCTTCTCCCCACTCAGTGCAGCCTCTTCTCCTCAGTGCCCTCAGGATTTCCTTCTCACTAGTTTATCACCCTTCCTAACCAAACCTCAGCCTCTCTGACACAGAACAAAACCAAACCTAAAAAACCTCTCCAACCTCATTACAGCACAGGTATCCCATCCTCCATTCGTGGCCATTCTAGTGTTATGGCCCTTCTTGCTCCGTCTGCCAGCTCTGTGCACGTGGGGCACGGCTGCAGAGGAACATTCCTCTGGGAGAGGATTATCATGTGCCTGGTTAAGCCACTATAACTACAGCAGCACAATCAACCTACTGTAGCTGTCCTGGGAATTTCACCAGTTTCAACAAGCTCTTAGCTGGTAAGATCTTCAGGGCATGGACTGTCTACTCTCTTTGTACTGCACCTAGCACAGAGGAGCCCTCAGGCATTGTAGGACCAAAAGTAATTGGTATGGGTATTTAGATATATCAGTATAGGGCATTAAAAACACCTTTCTAGGTTTCTGAAAGTCTAAAGGGAGACAATTATTTAACAAAAGGACTTCCCCTCTGGCTCAGCCTGTAAATACAATAACTTCCATATTATTCTGTTAAAGAAAAAGACCTCTTCTTGCAAGATGTGTGCATATGTTTATGACTAGTTTCCTTCTTTCTGTGGGACTCGTCACATCCATAAAGCTAAAAATGGGTGAATGTCTCTTCAGCATCAGTATCCATGACTTCTGAAACATATACCTTTAAAGACTGTATTAATATTCTCAGCACTGCAGCCAAATGTTGTCCTACATGTTTATGTTAAATATTTGTTTTTATTGACTGAGTTTTAATGAATGGACTCAAATACTAGGAGAGAGATACTTTTTTTTTTTTGAAACTGGAAAAGTGTTTTGGAAACATTCTCATACCATTATAGTAGTCCCAAAATGTATCTGGTAGGATGCCAAGGTATGAACAGTGTTACTGAATATAAAGTAATCATGAAAAAGGTTAGGCTTGTATAGCTGAGAATGGTTTTGGAACAAAAATGAACTTTTCAAGTTTGTATTCCATCAGAAAGCAATTTTTTCCCAAAAAATTGTGATTCTGAGTGTCAAGAGACCAGCATTATGTGTAAAGAGGAACCCATCGAGTACAGTGCATGCAGCTGTGAATACTAACATTGGATGAATGACCATACACATAGCTAGTAAGTCTCACTGGACTCATCACTATGTTCCCTATTTGTAACAGTAAATCAAATTCTTTGTCCAAAAAGAGTCACCACTTACTGCTAAATGGAGTCATATGATTGTTCCTTAGCCACATGGTATTGACTTCTGTTCACTAAATGGCTGACCTACATTCAGGAGACACACCTGAGAAAATCACTGCACTTCAAATTCCACAGTGAAAACCAACGAGAAAGCATTTTAAGAAGAGAGTATGAGAGAGCAAGCTTATTCACAAAGAAATGTAAGACACTTGAGATAATTTTTGCCAAGTTCTACATCAAAAGAAAAGTGCCATATATTTGATTAAATGGTTGTAGACATCAAATTTTTAAGATGGTGGCTTCTCCTTCTCCCTGTTTACAGAAATAGAGGGAGAGATTTGTCAGTTCGTCAATGTTTTACATTCAATTTTCTCTTCTTAAATAAGCAACTCACCAGCCCTCTTTCTCTGGGACGTTACAGTCTCCTTTCCTCCCCTTTCTAACAAATGACCCATGGGAGAAGTGCTTCTCTTTCCTAGGATTTGCTCCATGACATTACACTTACATGCCTCAAGACTGTCTTCACATCACCAGCTCTGTGCAGAGATGTTGCTGGAGTGTGGTGATCATGGATCTGAAATATATTTAAAACATCTCCAGGTAAAAAGCAATTTTGTCATTGACACATGCCTTCCTTTGTGCAATATGGATTCTGTAAGGTTGACCAAAAGCAGGCCAAAATACTATGCAGCGATGCATTATTGCAGACATACTTCACCTGACACAGAGTTTCAGCTGTTATACTCCTCGTCATCTACAAGTGAATATTTTCATATCCCTTTTCCAGTTCCCTGAATCACTCAGTCCCCCAGAAGCACAGGTCCTCCACACATCCATTCAGTCTCCCTCTTCAGCAGTGGCTTTAGTTGCTCAGCCAGAATCTCTGCCTGATGACTTAGCAGATGTTCTTTTCTGAAGTTTTACTTTATCATACCAGGAATAGAAAAAATTCTAAGTAGGATGCACAGCTTCAAAACAGACCAAAAATCATCATTTTTTCTACACGATTAACCACTAAGAGTAAAATAATATATAATCTCTCATTTTAGAGAACTGCCAGCTGTAACAAATCCGATGAGCTAATTAGATTAATACCAGAAATGTTATTTTGCTTTAAAATATTTGTGAATAGATGAGGATGATAGATGTACTCATTTAATGTTCTGTGAAACAATGGGGTTTTTAAAGAGTTGCAATACCAATGCAAAACTGAAGACTATAACCTGGAATTAGGTTAATTAGGTTAGAGTGGAATTCAAAGTGTGTAGTTGTTATACAACAGAAAACCGGGAGCCAGGAAATGTCAGGATGGAAACCTGTCCATTAAACACACAAACTAGGTAAATATATCTTTGGAAGTGGAATAAATGGAAAGGGGAATATCTATGTTTAATAAACATAACATTGAGCTAGAATTTGAAATTTGCATTCTCAAATTATTGTTGTAGAATGCACAAAAAAATTAACAATCGGTGTGCTAACCCATGTATGGGAAACAATTAGGGTACTCTGAGACCAATAGTTTTCTCCCTAACTACAAAAGATTTCTGAAGTCGGGGAAAAAAGCAAAACCACACCACCTGCTTGTAGGTAGGTGTACAGAGAGAAGAAAATAGGGACTGGTGAATGATACACAATTAATCGTGCTAAATTTGACAACTCTCTCGGTGTTTACTGATGGCTGACATGCAGATAGACGTGTAGAAAAGACCGGACTGAGGCACCAGGCAGATGAGACACATTTTGCTACCTTCCTGCAGAGTACTGTAAACTGCAAGTTTATTCTGCTGTTCCCAGATTAAATGCTCAGACTGCCATGATGAGTTTGTATTTCAGTATGTTTACTGAAATAACTGAAACAATTAATAAGATATATACCAGAGCACCTTAGAAATTCAGTAGAGCTATAGCAGCTGGGAACATGCAGCCCTCTTTTAAAAACCTATAATTTGATATTTGCCATTGTATGCAATGGAGTCCCCTTGCCATCTATTATTGTAGCACTCCCTCTATTATTGACTCCCACTGTTTCTGATTCATACAGCATTTTATTTCCTGGAAGATACCTCTTTTTTCACTTTCTGAACTTCTTTGTCAGTCCGACTACATTCTGCATCTGCTCCCCATCTCTGGCATCATATAGGTGCCCCCTTGAAAGGCTCTGTTTGCTTCAATAATCCCTTCCTTCTTCTACCAAGGTGCTTCCACCCTTCTTGAAATATCCATCAAAGTGGTTTGTTGCAAAATGAAACCTTCCCCAGTGAGATTTCAAAGCCATTGTAAATATGTCCAAATATAGTGCCATTTTTTTTTGTTTTAAAGTCTGTATTTAAACTAAGAAAAGTAAATTTTAAAAAAAGGTAAAAAAAACCCCGCCTCTTAGTTTTTTGTAAGCACAGTTTGTTTCTAAGAAGTGGATAACTGTGAATCTGCACGCTGTTTCACCTCTATTTGCTAATCCCAGGCTGTGCCCCAGTTGTGTCGACTGCTTAAGATGGGAAAATTTGCTTGAATTGAAATTCAGATTCCTCACTTTCATACATATTTGTAGATTTATTCCCATGTATTACAGGTAGAATGAGAAGAAACTTTAACAAGGGTAAGTAAAGCTGCTTCTGCCTTGTTTCCAATAGTCCTAGAGAGTACTACTTGTGGGATTTTAAAAGCCATGTATACTGAGCTGTCAAGCCTTTCCCCAATATTTCCATTCTCATTTCCACATTTTGAAGGATTCTGTAATCTTGTCCTATCCCTTTCAAAAGCTTTCTTCTGCTAGGGGATTTCCTTGTTTGTGTGGTGAATTTCACTGAAGTCCTGTAAAAAATATCTCTGGGTATTTTTAAGATTAAATGAATTTCAGGGAACTGAGAGGAGACCGTTACAGCTTGATATCTTGTGGATCACTTATACTGAACTGTGTAAGTTTATAAGAAGTTACAAGTGATTCATCTTCTTGTATATGCGAATTTGCATTATCTTTAAGATAAATTTTAAAAACACTCCATTATACGTACACAGTAGGCACTTGCTGTGTATTTTACACGTGGATTAGTAGCAAGGGAAGCTGTAGTAGTCCTGGTAGTCAGGACTCCAGACTCCATTGAATTCTGTGGAAGTTTTGCCGTTTCTCTCATGGCCCTCCCCCAAGTGGTGCACATATGCATATATATGTGTGTAGGTATTATATGCATACATAGAAACACTGCAAACTGCATTGTGCATTTTATTCAAAACAGCTTCATACAGATTACAGGCCAGAAGCATGCTGCTCTCGACATAATCTCAGAAAGAGAATTTTTCTTGCTCTTTCGTTTTCTTGAAATTCTATAGGCAGAAAACCCAGCAAAGAACGTTATAATGGAAAATGAAAGTTAGATTGGTTTTCCCTGTAAGATAGCTCCTATCATAAATAGCTCTGTTAACCACCTTAAGCACTACTGACATTTTAAAATAACTGATAATGGAGACCATACACTGTAAAAAGACTATACACATATAAGCAGTTGACTTCTTAACTGCATATAACACTAATGAAAGCCAATCAGGCATTCACCCATTTTCTGATAATTAGCAGCTGTTATCTGACAGACGCCATTTCCTACACATGCTTTTGCTCAGGGTTAGTATGAGAAAAGTTTGCTGAAGGCAGGACTATTTTTGGCCCAGCAACACTTATGTTGCTATGTGCTCTCAGATTACTGGGCAGATAGGCACACAATGAAGTCAAACAGCTGATTTGCAAAACTGAGAACACTGTGCGGTTTCCTCTACTGGTGCTTGTTTGTGTATAAACATGCACATGTGCACAAACTACGGGTAACGAAAGGTTATTTTTCTCCAGATATGCTTGTCAAAGAAAAAGGCCACATCCTGCATCCTGTTAAAACCCTCTGTTAAAATGCAGTCAGAACCCTTTAGCACGCTCTGTGAAATCTCTCCGTAAAGTCATGCCTGTGACAGTTTGTACCTTCTGTTTCACTAAGTAATTTAAAGTTGATCTTTAATTTAAAGTTAAGATAGAAGGACCATGTGCCTGTGCTGCTGCAAACAGTGCTTCTTTCAGTCAGTTGATAATGGCAATGTTGAGAGCCTTTGATCATTGCCATCACAGCAAAGTTTGAGATGGCTGCAAATAGAGTATCACTTTCAATTCAGGTCAGATGGGGGATTCTTCCAAGGTTATTGGTAAAATCTAGCCACTATCTTCTGTATAAGGCTGGACCCAGTACCTTTCACCTCTCCTCTCTTTCCCTTCAGCCATTGTACTGGGTGCCTGGTGAAATACAAGCCAAGCTGTCTCTGCAGGTTACTTAGAAGAAGCACACAAACTTGAGCCCACATATTGTATTAATGAATGTAGCACCCCGTTAGGCAATGAAACTCACCAAAAGCATGATGGGCTCTTGAAAGGAGGCTGTGATACATAGGTGCATTGGCCTATACCATCAATATGTAGATCTGCAGCTTTTACCACAGCAGGCAGTACAAGAATCTCCATAAACAGTACACACAGAAATGACAAAATACCCTGTATTAGACCTTGATATAGGTTAGTTTTCTCGACCACATGCCTGCCTTATGATTAATTTGCTGCTTTAGTTATACACCACTAATGTGGATAAAAGTTCTACGTCCTGACTCAGTTACAGCCGCAGTTACAGAAATAAATCTCTTTCTCTGTGTTTTCACCTAACACAAGGATCCTATGGGCCCAGGTGCCTCTGGTCTCTGTGCTGCCCCCCCCAAATCCTCTTCTGCAGAGAGGGCAGGAAAACCATGTGAATTGCAGTGTGTTGGGAACACAGCTTGCAGTGCTCTCGCACAAGCGGGGCTGACCGAGACAATCGACTCTGGCTTTCCCTATTTGCGCTTCCCTGTTCTGCTGGGATATTTGGGACAGCATAGAGCACTGATAAGTTTGTTTCACATCCTACTAGAGGCAGCTTTTTATAGCGTGTGGGTAAGTTGTGTGGAGACATGTCAAGAGGGCATCTGGGGTACATAAGACTCCAAACCCAGCCAAGGTCTGTCCCACTGCATGTGAAGGGATGACCTGTTAGTGTCCACCTTTCTCCGGTAGCCACTTTCCCAGTAGGAGCCTGCTGGGCACTAGCAAGCAGCGACATTGAGCAACAGCTACGCTGTCAAGTATCCGGCACCCCACCCACCATGTCCTGGCCTCATGTGACAAAAGAGATGTCCCCCTCTGGATACAGGGATGGGGAAGGGTAGAAACCTGCTCCACTTCTCTAATGATGACAAAGATTCTTCAGTCTGGTACATTGTGCCCTTTCTAAAACCCTGTTAGAGGAATGAATACAGCTGTGATCCCACTTTCTCCATAACTGCTTTGGGATGCATAGCTTGCCCACGTATGCGTTCCTCCTCTGGATTAGACTGTCCTATTTTGTAACTGTTCTAATTTACTTTGAGCTTTGTGATGGATTTTTAAGACTTTTTTTTCAAAGATCTTACTTCAGAATGGATGTGCGATGATAAACTTTGGTTCTGCTGCAACACAGTGTTTCACTTTTTCTTCCTGCAGATTAATGAGGTCAAATAAAATCAGGGAAAGAACACAAGATTCAGGTTCTTACTTCCAGTGAATCTAATCCAACCAATTACATATGACTTAATTCAGAGAAGCATTTCATGTTATAACTGGACTCACTCCAGCAGGAGAGTCCCCTGAAGAGATCCTTTACTTAAGAAAATGAGTGGGTGCCTCTGAGGGAAGAAGACCCTAGCATTTCAGAGGCATGTACCTTGGTTTTTGATAGTGTTGGTATGTATTAGTTCCCTGAATGGGACCTATATATCATTTAAGATTGGAAATCCTATGGTTTTATTGAAGGTGGGAAAGGGAAAATCCCAGCTTTGAAAATCTTCATTACTCAAACATATCTCTTGGGCATATTAAAAAAAAGAAGTCTCAGTCCAGAATTGAAACAGGAGGGGAAATCCCTAAGAAGACAGAGAAGGAGAACCTGACATTTACTTAGGACTCTACAACTGACCTAATTCTCAGGAAAATGCTGTTCAAGTTGGAGAGACATAGGGTTCTGCACCAGTTGCAGAAGGTCACAGGGGGCAGTTGCATGGCCTATATCTGTCTACAAGTCCCTAAATTTAGGAATCTTTTGCAAATTTGCTAATAAGCCCTTGCAGCTTCCCTTGTTCTCTTCCTCCCTCTGCCCTTTCTAGATTTTTAAATTCTCTTCAGTGCTGTTCACAGAAGCCAACAACTGAAGACAGCAATTCCACCCTATGAAAACCACCTTTCCCTTCTGCAGTGTTAAACAAGCCCAGTGGGAGATAGCAATTATCAGGGACTTGCTACTGCAGTAAGCAAATGTCAGTCAGTAGAAAAAATGAAAATATTACAGAGTGGAAAACAGATCACCAAAAGCAGATGAGCCTAAGGGAGAAAAATACCACTTTGATCTAATATACTCTTTAATGTCAGGCATATCCAAGTGTGAAGAAAGAGTTTGGTCTCTGACCATCTTTTTAGTATGTTTCAGTTAAAGATATCAGAATACAAGTCTACTCAGATATGTGCTAAATAAAGACAACACTTAGGTTAAAAACCTAAAAATCCCACAGAGGAGAGTTATATATATTTTATTTTAATGATTACACTTTGTATAAATTTTTTCATTGATTGGTGTCACGGAAACTAGTGACAGGCTAGAAAATTTCCCTGATAACATGAATCTCAGAGGCATTGGAAAAATAGGAAGAATTTTGATATTACGGAAGAAATTCTGGATGACTTTGAGGAATTGAGTAGTACAAATGGAAAGACATTTAGCAGTAGAAGCTGTGGCTTTGGTGTACAGAACAATCACCAGCTACCCAAATACTACCACTGTCCTTTGGTCATAATGAGGCAAATGAAGCTGTAGGAAGCATTAGGCAAAATTACATTAGTTGGAACAGTGGTGGCGAAAAGCAACCCAGCTGGCTTTAAGAAGAGTTAGATCATTGTATGAAAGGCATTACATGATATGGGTGCCTGCAATAGCAGGGGCTTGTGTTCCAGGAAGCCTGGATCTGTTTGTTGAAATCAAAGTAAAAACAAGATCAAGAAGACAAGTGCTACTTAAGTTACTGAAAATACACCTTGCAGCAATATGTGGATTATTATGTTTGCAGTAGCCTGAAAACTATTATTTGTTCAGCTTTTTCATGAAATCATGAAGCAAGGACCCAGAGTCTTCTTTTTTATCTGTACACGACAGCTTTGTTTCATTTTCTGTAATCTTTGAGGAGCTTTACTGGCAATTAATTAGAAGGTTTAGAAACAGGGAGAAAAAAAGATATTTGCTTGCTTTGTTGATAACTGGTTAAAGCAAGAAAGGATACCTGTGAGATAGGGTGGTAAAAAGATCACCGACAGGCCTGAAATTATCTGGAAGCAGTGGGCACTGGCAAGGCAAACGTAACTCGTTTATCGCAAAGCTGTGCACTTCCAAGCATGATCCGGTGATAAGTCAGTGTTACCGCTGCAGTGTTATCGTGGCATCTGCTGCAGAGGGGTGTACCACTCTTCAGAGTAAGAGCTGCCTGGCAATATACAGTCAAGTCTTGTGACATATCCTAAAAAGGGATATACCAATTACCTTAATGCAAAGAAAACAGTTTGCATACATGATTGAACTTTCATACTATCTGGATAAAAGGCCTGGGTAGTGTGAAATGACTCATGGGTAGCTTCTTTTTTAGAAGACTGCTGAACAAATTATTAGACAGGCAACTACCCTAGGGCCAGTATATTGGGATGAGGGAATAGGTAAACACAGAAAGAAAGAATGAAGGAATAAAGTGTGTGAGAGAGAGAGCAGTTGCTCGTACAATACTGTCCCGCTTCCAGGCAAATACACTTTCTAGTGCCTTAAATTTCTTCCTGTAGTAACAGACTGAGGGCTGTACTGAACCTTAAAGGCCTTCATTAGTTGCTAAGTTATGATGAGACCAACCACAGTGCAGCTATTCAATGAAGATATTTCATTATTTTGTTACTAGACTGCTTAGCATCTCAGTACCAGGAAGAAATAAAAAGCCCCAAAGACCAAGCACAAATTAGAGCTGTTAATCTTCAAAGACAGCTGATCTTTCTGAATATTCTGGGACAGACTTCTTTCTCCCTGATACTAGTAGAGATTGGTACTTAGAAGTGTCACTCTCGTATAAATGAGAACTGTTTGATTGTTTTCTTTAAATGAGCATTTTTTTCATAACCATATCAAGCTCAGCCACATGGAATTAGCTGGCATTTGTTCATTCTTGAGGATTTGCCTCTGCTAGCAAAGATATTCTTGCCCAAGCTTACTGACATAGCCAGCTATGCAGCCATTCAAAAGCACACAAGAGTTTGTGTAGGGAAAGGGGAGATGTTGGTACACTGAAGTGCCTGTGGGCAGTTGGGAGGTTACATACATTTAAAAGGACTATGACTGCAGCAAAAAGAGATCTTTTCTTCAGCAGTTTTGTTCAAGCTGCAAACCAGAATGGGATACTCAATGATTTATTTTAAATTAAATAGTATGACTCATGCTTGCACCATATCAGAACTGATTTGATTTAAATGCAATCTCCCTCCCAGTCCATGTATGCCTACTCCAGGAAAAGCAGCAACGGCATAAGGGAAATTATTATTTCTCTGTTCCACCATTTCCTGTCAGTCTCCATCAACATGAAAACAAAATTGTCATGCAGCATAAATAAGGTAATATGAAAATATGGTCACTGAAAGTGGACTAAGTGGTGCTTTCAACATGCAGGAAAATTCTCCTTTGATTGTATTTGCAGTTGTCAGTTAATAGCTACCTGACAGAGAAAAACACACAGATTTCTCTCTCCCTCCCTCCAATATTTGTTTTACTGAAGTCTCAAGTTATAAACTCCAGCTCAGAGCTCTTTTTAATTACTGCCTAAGAACATGACTGCAGTGGATCAGCAAAAGTTAGACTCATTTTAAAATTTTTGTTTTCAAGCTTATTTGTGGCATGAGAGGGAGATAGGGTATGAAATTGCCATCTGATTGTATTTCACCATGAGAAAGTTCTCAAGGCTATTCAAATAATAAAAAATGCCTCATTCAATTCCCTATACACACTATGAGTCTCATCACTATAACATGGGATATAGCCATGCAACTATTTTCCTGGGTAGATGCAAGCTAAATTATCTAGCTACCAACTTCATAGAGTTGTCAGGTCCACAGCTGAGTGCTCTGGTCTTCATCTCACTTTTTGGGGTGAAACAAGAATCAGGTTAGCCTAAAAGGAAAGTACGAGAGACTAGAAAACAATATGAAGTGATGAAATAGAATGTATCTCAGTGATAAAAATCTGTGATAATAATTATATTCAGTAGTAACTTCTATTGTATCTCAAGGGTCCATACTGGGACCAATACTACTTGAAATCTTCAACAACGTAGACAGTGGGATTGAGTGCACCTTCAGCAAGTTTGCAGATGACACCAAGCTGAGTGGTGCAGTTGATTTGCTGGAGAAAAAGGATGGCATCCAGAAGGACCTTGACAGGCTTGAGGAGTGGGCCTGTGTGAACCTCATGAAGTTCAACAAGGCCAAGTGCAAGATCCTGCACCTGGGTCAGGGCAATCCCCAGTATGAATGCAGACCAGGGGATAAATGGATTGGGAGCACACCTGTGGACAAGGACTTGGGGATACTAGCGGATGAAATATTGGACATGAGCCAGCAATGTGCACTTGCAGCCCAGAAAGCCAATCGCATCCTGGGCTGCATACAAAGAAATGTGGCCAGCAGGTCGAGGGAGGTGATTCTGCCCCTCTGCTCTGCTCTCGTGAGACTCCACCTGGCATATTGCATCCAGCCCTAGGGTCACCAGTACAAGAAAGACATGGACCTGTTCAGGCAGATCCAGATGAGGGCCACAAAAACAATCAGAGGGATGGAACATCTCTCCTATGAAGAAAAGCTGATAGAGTTGGGGTTGTTCAGCCTAAAGAGAAGGCTCTGAAGAGACCTTATTGCAGCCTTTCAATATATAAAGGCTTATAAGAAAGATAGAGAGACTTTTTGCTAAGGCCTGTAGTGACAGGACAAGGGGCAAGAGTTTTAAACTGAAAGACGGTAGATTTAGATTGGACATAAGAAAGAAATTTTTCTATGGTAAGCGTGGTGAGACACTGGAATAGGTTGCCCAGAGAAGCTGTGAATGACCCGTCTTTGGAAGTGTTCAAGGTCAGGTTGGATGGGGCTTTGATCAGCTTGATCTAGCGAAAGATGTCTCTGCCCATGGCAGGAGGGTTGGACTAGATGATTTTTAAAGGTCCCTCCCAACCCAAACCATTCTGTGATTCTGTAATTCTATTACAGAATCTACAAATCGTTTCAAGATCTTGGTCCCTGGTGTGACACCTGACAGGCTGATATATCCGATTAAGTATCCCACAAGAAGGACCACCTCACCAAATAACACACTAAAAATTTGTCAAAGATTACTAGTGAAAGTCAGTTCAGCTGTGTACTCAGCCATGCCTGAACAAGACTTCTACTCATTGTATTTCATTTATTATATTTATTCATTTTCCTATAGCTATGTTAGAAATCCAAATAATGTCAGCATGAGCTGAAGAGGTTTGATTAAAAAAAAGAAACAGCTAGAACCTTTATTCATTATCTCAGTCTACTCCATACTTCTACTGAACCTTATTTCTTTCCTCAATCGTCATAATTTATTTCTTTTTTATCCTTTTAGCACCTCCACTTTTTATCAATAATCTCACTAGAAAGGCTATTGCTGCAGAACTTCCTGCTGAAATCATATTAGGAAGCAATGGGAGTGTCACAGAGGAATATGTTCTCATATTTTCAGTATCACTTTTCTCCTTTTAATTTCCTCTCTATTTGTATGGGAGGAAGGGGAGAGTCCAGAAGCCAGTGTCTAAAAGACTTACTAGATTATCTTCCTGTCATTCTCTGCTAATACAAGATGCTTCCCTGCATGGCATCAGCTACTGTTTTGCCAAGTCATCAAAGTCCCAGACAGACAAACATTCTTCCCAGGAAGACTCATATCTCACTGTTGCAAAGACTTGTTTCATGCTTAGCCAAAACAGTCGTTTTAAAGACCTTCCGTATAGATCTATCTAAAAGTAACACCCAAACTATTTTCCTTCCTTGGAATTTAACAGCCTTCAGTTATACACAGATTTTTGCGAGAAAGCAGTTTGTTCTGTGAGCATTGTGACCAATTGTTACATCGTATAGATAATCCAGAAACCCAGTAAATTTCAGCCCCAAAATTTCACAATCCTTGAAGATAACTAAAAAAGCCCTAAAGAACAGAGATGTGCAGGCAACCTTAGCTGTTGGGTTTGTTATAAACTTCAGCTAGAGTACTTACCAGCTTCACATGAGTGAAGGGTTGTGAGGGCTTGTATTTGTGCAGACCTTTGAAGATAAAAGGATCGAAAGTTACTTTCTATACATATATGTGATGGCTAGGTAGATGAACAGTGGACAAGAGCCTCTAGGGCTGAGAAGCCACTCTCTGAACTTATAATGCAATAGCTGTTAATTACACAAGACAGGATTTCAGCAATATCCATTGTGAATTCTTTTTTTGTAGCTGTTCCAGTTTGAGTGTGTATATGACATATATAAAGGCATGTATATGACATGTATAAAGGCACACACGCACACAAGCATATGCATGTATGGGCATTTCCTATTGCTTATTTTCCAAATCTGTCTTTCCAAATAAAAGCAATACTAAAATGGAGCTAATATTGGGAGCCTATGTAATTTACTAATTTAGACTGAACAATTCTCCAGGAATTCTTTAATTACATTCAAACATTTCTTTTTAAATTAATAAATTCAAATTTAAATTCAACACAAAACATGACAAGACATGGAAATACGCAATTACAACATAAACAACTTATGTTTTTTAAATGTATTCTTTATAATATAACTACAGGGAAGATTAAAATATTACAAAATCAGTATAGTTAGATTTATTACTACTAACTCCCCTTCATCGTTACCATAATGATAATGAGAATCTAGTCCTTGAAGCGTTGCTTGTCTGCTTGCTTTCTAGCAACTTTCTAGTAATCCTGATAAATATTTCATACAAAAAAACCCTGTCCAGGTCTTTCTTTCAAAGTTCTGTTATTTTAATTCCTGTTAATATCGTATTTAGAAGGTGAGAGTCAGTTCCTCTTTGGAAAGGTCAGTGTTTCAGAAGTTAACATTTAGCAAGGCTACTTCCCTTCTCTTCAGCTACTACAGGCCCAACAAATTCCCTAATACATTTCTCATTTTATTTTCAAATCAAAACAAATAAGTTTAATGCGGTAATTCCTGTAAAAGGAATGCATTTCTAATATTTTGCAATTTAGTGTATGAGAGAAGAGTAAAAGCTCCTGGTTTGCATCACTCCTATACGTCTGATAGAAAATTCCCATCCGTGACTCATACATGGTACAACATAAGCAATCAGCCCACATGATCGCTGTGAATATTGACTTGCAGGAACCAAGGAAGTATGGGGCTTTCCAGATCACCACTGCAATGTAAGCAACTTTTTAGAGAGATGAACTATTATTTCTGTCAATTCACTTGCGTCAAATCATAGACAGCCCAGGGACCACAGACAGAAACACCCTAAGGAACAGGAGTTTCTGGTGACTGACACAAAGTAGTGCAACGTGCAGACAGAGTGTGAGTGAATAAGGAAGGTGTAAATACGTTAGAAAAAGGATACAATAGACTGCAGCTAGTGAGTTTAGGACTGCTTCAATCCCCTGGCCACAAACCATTGATGTATCAGAAACTATTACAGCTAGGTTTGTGCCCTCTTACAAATTTCTCATTGTAGCTTTCTTCCCCTTCAAACTGGCCTCATCGCTTTCAGGGTGTATTTTTACCCACATTTACTTGTGCAAATTGGAACAGATTTTCAGTGAAATACCATTTGAGGTAGGCAGGGTACCCTCTGAAGATCATAGAGCCGGCTGAAAATTTTATGGTGAAATAATTTCATGAGAAAATGCCAGTCCACCAAAAGGCGTTGTGCAGGGCTGTTGGCTTTGCAGCCTTCTGGCAAGTGTAAGCAGGGTTGTGTCATGATGACACTAGACAGGCCATTGAGCACCTGTGAGCCTCATGATAGGACTGCCTCAGGGACCTTAGGACTTTCGGAGGTTGTCATGTGCAGCTTTCCAGACTTCTGTACCCCTTCCAATGGCGACAAAGCCCTGGGATCTCAATCCTTCCTGAAGGCTTGGCTTTCCCTGCTGGTGCCAGGAGCCTGGCAACCTTGAAAACCCTGACTCATGCCAAGGCTCAGAGGTCTGCCTCTCATGCTCATTGATCTTGGCTCCTACATGACACCAGGGCTCCTAACCTCCTGGCTGTCTTATTGACTTTGCTTTTATAGCCAAGCCAAGAGCTGCAGTGCTTAGCTTTCCACTCTCACTTTCACTGAGCTTGCTAAGCCATCTGATTTGATACATTTTTAGTTTTCCACATATAGACATCTTCATTTTTCATTTCAAAATGGAGCATTCTTGGTCAGCAGGTCTGCACTGTGGAAGTGATGCCAGTTTAGCTTTATCTTTAGAGGTATCTCTGTAAAGCCACAGCAGTGATACAGCTTCTAAGGGCAAAATCAGCTGCTCTGCTCATCTAATCAAATCACTTCCTTCTGTGTTAGAGGCTCTCCTAATAAAAACATGCTTCTGATAGAAAACATTGCATCTATATGGTTTTCTCTTTGTAATGATATTTTAGGGATGGGGATTTTTTTAGGTCATAATATTGCTGTGCCAGCTAATCTCAGTATGCTAGCAAATCTTGAGAGACACATGCCTTCTGCACACTGGCAAGACTTGAGATAAGGGTTGCCCCTATATTCTATTTCAGTTTTGTGGGAAGAAAAGCCCTCAATATATGACAAGTGACACTTAACTGACCAAATATAATGTTGGCTTTAGGCTTCACCAGCAAGAAGCTCAGATGACACTGCTGAGTGATATTACACCTTTTCTTTCTCCCTGGCACAAAGCTAACTTGCATCTGCAGTGAAGACTGGGTCAGGGCAGCAGGGGAAGAGCTGTTCCCAGTTGTGTGACTGGGAGCATGTGCTGATGCAGGTAGTCGTAATGGCAAAGTTGTACTCCCTAATCCCACTAAATTTACCTGTGAATACAGCACATTTTCCTTCCCCCCTGCTGGAACCAAGGGAGAAGACTGAGAGAAATACATAATTATCCATTTTTTAAGATTAAACCAGACTAAATTTGTTGTTTCTCAATTTAAAAGCAAACCAGAAAGAGTTCTGAAAACTTCAGAAACCTGCTCATCTCCAGTAGTCTCATCTAGCACAAACCTCACAGCTCTTCTGCAAGGTAGCTGTGATGATAACTTATCATTACCACCCTACTGCAGATCACGAAACAAAACAGTTAGCTTCGTATTTCCTTTTTGAGTTATTCTCTTTCAATGCTTAAAATGGCCTGGTCAGACATCTGAACAGTAGTAACAGAATCCGAAATAACTCAAAAAGAAGTCAAATAGAAAATAGCTAAGGTTGGTTGCAGGTGCTAGTTCTGCACCAGCTCCTCTAGTTATTGTGTTTATTAACTTTAAAATCACATTTCCTATTTTTTTTATTTGTGTCTTCCCTTTGACTTCAGTGAAGATCAACATGAAGAAAGCAGAAACCTTCACAGGAGCAGACAGACTGCGTTGTGTTGTTCTTCACACAAAGCCACTCAGAGGCACTCAGATCACACTACTTTAAAACAGTAAGCTACCAAGTTTCATGCAGAGTGGCATGAAATGTTTTATGCAAATTCTTTATTACACTAAACTGATTGTATTTTTCCTAATACTGTGCATGTAGATCATAAGCTGAAACGTGACATTGAAATATGTGTCTGCCTTCCACATTGTTTCATACAACACTTTCATTGATTGGGGTTTCTTGTAAAGGGATTTCAATGTCCTGTTGAGGCTCAGGAGAAAAGATACAATGAGTAGTTCACAGGAATTGTGTTACCTCATGTGATTTGTCTCCCACTACTTAAGTTCTTCATTTTCTCTTTCATATAGTTTCCCTAGAGTTCATTTTATCAGATACATTTTCATCCAGGGATGATGCAATACCGAATTTCTGATAGCTGTGAAAAACAAAAACAGCACTGATATTTCACAAGTAATTGTGTGCTGTTCCTAGATAATAATACATTAATGACCATTAAATACATTTTCAAGAGCACACTTTGTAGAATTCTTTGCAGGTCCCTGAAGTTTCCCTGTTTTCCTCATACCCATTGAAATGGCTGAAATTTCACACGCAATCTGCCTCTTTGAAAGCAGGATTCCAAATGAAAAGTGAATTTTGTTTCCATGTGAAAAACTTTCAGGGTCAGTCAGTGGTTCCCTGGATCTGAGTGCACACATACAGCTCTCAGGAGAGCTGCACTCCACCAAGCTGTGCTTGGTTCCACCTTGCTCCTCTGCAAGAGGTGTGGGGTTTAAAGCATCTGGAGGGACAATGGGGTTACAGTTCTGGCCAGTTGTCTCACTGAGGCACACTAAAGTTTTTGCAGAACTAATGTGGGGGTTGGTCTGTTGCCAAAAGAGCTAGACTTTGAGGTTGCCTTTACGGTATTCCTCCTAATACAATATTTTCTTCATTTTTTGGATGTACTGCCTCTTTGTTTAACACCTTATTGCTAGAGACCTAACAGCAGGGAGTGTGGGCCCTTTACATTTGCCAGGCAGACAGCAGGGAGCCATAGGAAGCCTAACCTTTCCTTCCTTGCTCCTAGTGCCCAGAGTACTTTTTTGGACGAATGGCATGTGAGATGAAGCACTCATCCTGCAGCTGCTCCAGGCACAGATGACATTTGGGGGCCAACTGAGATAGAGAAATGTGTGCTTTTTGCAGTAGCTGTTCCTGAAAAGAAACCACGAGACAGATAAAGCAAAGGCAGCAGAGGGCTGGTTTATACTAACACAGAGGATCATTTCCCTGAGGTTTCTTCTTCCCCACTTGCTGCCTTGTGGCCAAAGCACCCCTTCTGGGATGGTGCTTACACACCCACAGCAAGGTCATTCTGATAGCTGAGTACCTGCTATGTCTTAAATGACATACTGCATTTATTTGAATGAGCACAGCGTTTTTCTCTGATATAGGGATGTTCTCAAGGTCGCATTCCCTGACCTCTGACAGTTTCCTTCTTACACTTTTTTGGTGCTAGCATTGCAGAGAAAGTTCATGTATGCACCAATACTATGTCCAACACAAGTTCAGCTCTTTCTAGGACTGCAGCTTGCCTGGTCAGGACTGGATACTTGTCCCCATTGAATTCAATCAGAGCTTTGCCCAGACCTTGGCTGGAACAATAACATCAGGGAAAGGACCACCAGCGGTCTGTCATACATATCAAATAATGTTATAAAAATATTTTGAGACAAATAAGAAGGTCCAGAATAGATTAGCTTCATGGACAGACTCTCCAACACGAACACCACTGTTTGTTAGCATTAGTGGTGGCAAGCAGCAGACAGGCCACACAGGGGGGGACAGAGCCAAGGCAGGTCAACACAGAAGTGCACATCCCCAATATCACCCTCATTTCCACTAGTCAGAGGCTGACTGACTCTTACAGCAAAAGATGTAATATTCTCTCTCTTTTTTTTCTGATAATTATAATAATTCTGGAAAATCTTGCTGCTAATATATTTTTTTTCTTAATTCTTGCTAAACTCCTCTGTGACACCCTTTGCCAGCCAGTATTTCCTTATGTATTTTGGAAAAAGCATATCCTTTTGATTTACTGTCTTTTAACCTCACTGAAGGTCTCTCTGGTTTTGTGGTGCTGGGCTGGGAGACAGAGGGCTTCAGTCCTGCCTTCCCACATGCCCATCTGGAAGTTGGTGTGGTCCAGCTTGCAGCTAAGAGCCTGGACCATGGTCCACAGAGCACTTCCATCCATCCTACTTTTTCATCCCAGGGAGCAAGGAACAACTTGCACATGCAGCAAACACAGCTGCATGCCTCTTCCTGTACCTGTGACACCCCAGCACAAACCACCAAATTTTTTCTACGACCAGCCTGTTAGAAAGAGTGAAGGGCAGCGGTTGCTGCTGAGTGGGAAGAGAGAGGAAAAGATGAAGGAAACACTGATCTAACCTAAAGGCAGGACTTAATCCATGCTAGATGGTGTGAAGTATGGAAAGTACGTTTCAACAGAGCACCAAGACAGAACACGCAGTAATTAGTTAATCTGAACTCATGTAAAATTCCCCATCTTCTCCAAAGGACTTTGTTTGAGACAGCCCTGACCTAACAAAAACAATGGGCATTTGTGAGACACACTCCTTATACAGTAAAAATTTCAAGGCTCCTCATGCTGTCCAAGCATGATCAAAATAGATCAATATTGCAAATGCTGTCTCCCAAATTGCCATCACTGTTTACATCTGACTCTGATATACCCTCAGAAATACACCAAGTTGTCATAACCATCTTTTTGATGTCAATGATTTCCTAGCCTGTTGTGAGATATTATGCTGACACATGTATCTGTCTTCCTGTTATGTACTAGGCAGAGCATTTTGTAAGAAAGGATGCTGCAGCAGTGAGAGTAGTCAATAATTCTCTTGGCCTACCAGACTCCATTAATTTTAAATTTCTGTCATATAACCAATTGCTTGGCACTTATGTTGGCTTTCAATAAGTCATTTCAGCTAACTTAGAGGATTCTTTAGATTTTAAAGATGCTATGAAATTCCTGCTGAATACACATAGCCATTTTATAACTATCAAGCAAAATTGTTGTAGATGGTTACCCACAAAATACTATGCTCTTTCAAAACCAGCAATTTACTGACTGCTCTGCTACTAAATTCCTGAACTTGTCCCACTAGAGTAGCTCATTTTGCATTAGATTTTGATGTGCTTACCATTCCCTTAGCGTTATTTTTCCTCATTTCCTATTTCTGGAAATAAAAATATATTGTCTGCAATTTTCTTAAATGCAAAGAATCTGATATAATAAAATGCTCTTGCATTGAATATAATAATATAAGAAAAAGTTTGTTATCGAAGAAACATAAGGGTCTGCCTTGAGTTTTAACTGTATTACTATTACTAAATTACACTCCCCACTGAGACAGCATGTGATCTTGGGTGCCTTTCTCCTTTGGTTCCTTTGGTGAAGGCCAGCCTACAACTTTGTTTGAATTCACTGGCACTACTACTATACATAGTCTTAAGTGCATAGTTACATGCTTGACAGGAGTGAGGATTTTGTTACTAGCATCTCTTACCATTAGGGCAAGAAAATACTCTCTGCTGAACTCTAGAGTCTAATGGAGGACATGGCCGAACGAGTTGTGGGATTAGCTACAGAAAGACCACCCATATTCAGAGCTATTGACTGGATCCCAGCAGCAGATGCCAGAACGTAGATGCAGCTCCTTTGCAAGGCAAGGGTAAGCTTCAGAAAATTACAGCTATATGTAGCGAGGCATCTAAAATCAGTTTTTATTGTGAATTAGCTCTGTGCACACTGAAGACAAAGAAAAACAAAAAAGCTGTTAGTGATAAGAGTCAAAGGCAAAGCTTTTCCATGGCAAGAGGGCAGACATAGAAAACATAGCTTGAAATCTTCCCACTCTATTCCTCCCGCAGCATGAGCTTTAAGCGAAGTTAGTGCAGGCAGGGGAAGGGTTACTGCTTTCCCAGCTGCTCACACAAAAGGACACTTTGCACCTGTTCCCAGTGAATGAAAGTTTGCTTTGTGTAAAAGCAGTTCATCACCCCAGCGTTGCAGTGGAGCAGGCAGAGCCCAGGCGCTTTCTGGCTGGAACCAGTGCACTACGGAGGAAGAGGGAGGCTGAAGGGCAGGTCCCTTGCAATCAAGCTCATTAGCTTTAACGTGTAAACATGCCCCCACCTCAAGGTTGATGTCACAGCAAATGCAAACAGCAGGGATGGTCAGCTAAGCATAAGCAAGAGAATGTGTATTTTTCACTTTAATCCCAGCTCTATTTAGTTTACTGTATTTGCTTAAGGCTGGTATACTTTTCATATCTACCAGTGAGCTATTATTCAGAAAAACCTGCACTACACTGCCCCCGTATAATTATAAAACAAGGTACTCCATGCTTCCTTTGATATTCTCTTAGATCTACATCTCCTAAATTGTGATTTATCTCAGACATTGCCATTAGGCTTGTGCCAGGCCCTCAGCTGCGGTAAATGAGTGTAGGTCTGTGGGATCTCAGGGAAGCCCCAGAAGTTCACTCCACTGGAGGGCATGGACTATGGTCAGAGCTGAGAAACCATGAGGAGCTAGGCAAGTATTTCTATATTAAAAAAATAAAAAGAAAAATAGAATTTTTTTAAAAAATCCCATAACTAAAATAGCAGCTTCTCCTTTTCTCATGTCAACTGGTGACCCAGCAGTTTAAACGCTTCTCCTCCTCAGCACAGGGATCACAAACAGGGCACATGGGCCATCCGTCTGGGCTGGCACAGCAGCAGTGGGATAGACCCAGATTTCCTCTACATCTTCACCCCTCTGACCTTCAGTATATATCACCTCCCACCCCCACTTTAATCCCGGGGTCTTTACGTTGGAGCTTATAATAAATCAATAGACAGTAAAAGAAAATCCGTGTGGGAGCAGCAATTGTGGGCCTATTATAAAAGCTTAAATTCCCCACCTGCCACTTGACCAGCAAAAAGCTTGGATTCCCCACTCCAGTTCAGATTATGTAAAACTATTCAAATCCTGAGTGACAGTATTTATGAAGACAGCTGTTGGGCTCTCCAGCTGAGGGAGGCACGGGCAAATGCTGTGGAGTCCAGTAAGAGCTGTCCTGCTATTCACCCTCCCAGAGATCCTCGCAATGCCTTTTTTTCTTTTTTTTTTTTTTTTTGGTCCAGGTGGAAGGAAATGAATAATCAGTCAGAGAAATGAAAAATTCCCAACCCAAAAGTTCTCAGAAATGCCCTTTAAAAACAGAGACTGATTCAGAGACTGTTCTCCTCACACTCACTTCTCCCTCTCTCTTTCTCTCCCCACCATTTTTGGGTTGCATTATTCATCACAGAAAGTGGCAGAAGGTGGTGGGGTGAGATGCTTTGTGAACTGGTCATTTGTCAACACCAATCAGCTTGATACATTTCTGGGAAGAAGATTACACTTGAAAGATGCTATCATGTTTTCAGTCAATCAAATGTTTAACCACTCCCCTTCATCTCACTAAAGCTCTGCCATTGCCAAGTATTGCCATTCCTGGTGGTATTTCAAACTACTGTTTACCAGCAGGGGGTTGAAATTCAGTAAAACAAAGTGGTTTCCCATGGCAGTGGTTACCATGCACTGGGGAAAGCTAGAGCAAGAATCCCAGCCACTCACCATTACAGTCAATTGTGAAACCCCTGTTGACTTCCCTGTGTTCATTGGGTTCTGAATGCCCATGCCATAATTACAGGAGTAATTGGAGAAGCCAATCTGTTTACACCTCTTTTTTTCAAAGATGGGGGAGGACCAGATTCTGCTTCCACAGAAGTCAATAAGGACTGTTTTTTTACTGGGAGGTGGATCAGGCCAATGAAGTTTTACTGAATGTGCAATGTTCATTTAACCTACATCACATCTGAGATCAGCTCTAACAATATGATGTATCAGCATCTGATAAAACCTCCAAGATGCTTAACAAAAACGTACACATAACATGCCTGTTGTACTATGACGGTAATCTTTTCAACCTTGTCTTTAGTTCTGATCAGGAGCTTGTTTCTTATCTTTGTTGCATTTGTACGGTTACATTTTTCATGTACAGACCCTGGCCTTTAATTTGTTTGGTTTGGCAACACAGAGATGTCATAAAACTGTGCCAAGAGGAAAGCTGAAGATTCCCTTGCACAGAGGTTATGCTGTTGCAGTCAGGTCGGACTCAGACCCCCTCCTCCTGGCACCTTCCAGGCTGTCAGGCAGTGCAGGACATGGCCATAGCCCTTGCACTCCCACTGCTCCTAAACCAGGATCAGGTTTGTTTCATGAAACGTCAGTCATCAAGAAGGTAGGTGTCTAACCCCCTCCCAAGCTAGCTTTCCAAGAGAGGTTGGGTGAATTGCCCACTGGGGCTGCCCTCTCTACATAGACCACAGAAGGCTAGCTGAGCCCAAATGCCTGGCTTTTATATGGCTAACAGTAGGTAAAGCGAATCTAGACCTAGGGGGTCATTACACCCCCAAAGTTCATGCCAGGATTTCAGTGTGCCGCAGAAATGAAGAGATGGAGAAGTAGTTTTCTTTAGTATCCTTTATTCTGTACAAGTTAGCATCCAAAACAGAAGCCAGTGCAGACAGTTGCAAATCTCCCTATCAGAAAGTTACGATTCTGAATGAAACTTTCACTGAAGAGAAGGGAAAAAAAATAAAAGCAATGGCAAACAGGAATTCTGGTGTAAAGAGAAGTGTTGTGCAAAGTCTTTCATTTAATGAAATAAAGTTATATGATTAACTTTCAATATCTGAATTCACATCACTGTATTACCATTTACTTAATAATGAATACTTCTTTCTGACTGGTTATTGTCTATGAATTTTGAGGCAGTGGATGGGCAAGCAGAACACATGTAGCCCCTAGAATGAACAGAACAGTCCTGATCCAGAGACTGCCAGCTTCCTTTGCAGGAGTGAGGAGCATTCAATGCAAGCTAAGCTGAAATGAGAATGGAAGGCACACAGTCCTTCATGGAAAAAGTTCTTATGTATGTTGCTATATTGCACTCATAGTTAATTATTTGACCATGTGAACAGCTCATAGATGCAGGTTTCAATTATAAATATTTATGCACATGGCAAAAAAAATAGCAGTTAGAGAATGTTTATCCTTCCCTGATTTGCCTTGTCAAAACATACACATTCATTTCTTTGTTTGCCTTTTTTTCCTGAGAAATATCACTGTAATGTATTAAAAAGCTTCGCAGCAGAAAGGGAGCAGGAGTCACCATCAGGTTCCAGCTCTGCACCATTATTCAAAGAGCTCTCACCAAAGAGCGAACTCTAATGAGGCCGGGACAGGGAGAGAGAAAAGCTAAAGTCTAGTTTGAGAAAGGGATCTCTGAAAGGGTAATTTCCTTACTGCAGTTCAAAGTACCTGGGTTTTTCTCTGCCTCGGAGAGACTCAGCAGCTCCCAGTGGTGCTGCCAATGGGCATGTTCTGGATAAACGCTGCAGTTGTTCTTCCCACACACATTCGGGACACAACCCCCCCCGGCCCCGACGTCAGGAGACTGTCCCAGGCACCTGGCACATCCTGGGATCGTGCTCATACTGCTTGTTAACCCAGCAGATATGTTAAATGGAGTGAACTTGGCAGTTTAAGGTCAGCCCCCAGAGATAACATTATCAGAAAAGCCATTTGTCTCCAGTGGGAGCAAACACAGGCGTCTATCAGGCTCCTTCTTTCCACAGCTCTTGCCAGAACCTGATAGGAAAAAAAAATACCAGAACTTCAGGAATCAGGGTTCTTGCTACCCTTATTTATTGACAGTTTTTTGTTTGCTTTTATGATATGCCCGGCTCTCTGGCCTGTAGCACTAGCAAGGTAGCAACAGATTTAACTAGAAGAGCCTCAGGAAAAACCCAAATCATATATGTAATGTTTCCCTTTCATGCTGCAACACCATTCAGATCTGGCTGTGCCAGCACAGCAATACAGGCACCATTACCCAGAACATGAAGGCATACAGTTTTCATCTTCATCAATTCCTTCATTCTTTCCTTTTGAACTATTCCAGACTTCAACACACACTGAGTTCAGAGAGAGTTCAAGCTCACTGCTTACACCAGGAGGGCTGAAATCTTCGGTTTCCATTTCACAGGGATCATTGCAGGTTCACAGAGCGGGTAAAAGGCGACACCTAATATTTGTGCCAGCCTGGCACTCACTCCGTGCCGCTCAGCCTCCTAGCTCCGCTCCTCCCAGAGCTGGGGTCGAAATCCATTTACAGCTAGAAAGGCTTGGCACATCAAAGGGATGCTGTCACAGTGGTAGACCTAAAATGTTAGCTGTCCTCTCTTCTCTACATTTGTTTGCAAAATCCACATTATCTTTTCAATATAGAAGTATTTTATTTCCAGGCACAGCTTGGAGTGAATACTTTCTAGGTCAGTATCAAAGTCAGAATCAGTAACCATCCTAGCCCAGTGAGTACGCAAGGGAAAAACAAAACAAAGTACCCACACACAAAAAGGGGGAGAGGGTGAAGACATCTTAGGAAAGGAACAACTTTCTTTGGGCTTGCAGACCGTTATCAGAAATGACTATGAGGAGAAATGGATTTCTAAAAGTTATGGAAATGATATGCCATGCACCTTCTCAAATGTAGGCTTCAGATCTCGTATTTAAAGTAAGGCGTAATATATTGTTTTGGCTCATTGACTTATTTGTGGTCTGTGATAAATAATGCATCATATAACAGGGATCATCCATTACACTACAGTGCATATGAAGGGGGAAAAAAGAAGAAAATACTGCATTCCTACAAATGGAAATGTTTGTGATAAATGGAAGATGAGAGAATTATCACTGAACAGTGTGTTCCCAATATTAAAAAGTGCAACACTTTTTTTAATCTTCTTTTGAGTCCTACTGAGACATTTGCTTCAAAAAGAAACTGGTGGTAGCAAAAGTAACAGAGTACTGCTGTTGAATTAACACACTATGTCATTTGCTGCTTTAAAGTATGTTGTACCATTTAATGTTATCCCTTTGGTTTTAACAGAGTAGGTGGCTGATCTTTATCACACTGGTGTAAGTAGGAGCGTGTCCCTTTCTGTTTGCTCAGAGAACAGGTTCCAGCATGGGGCATGCAGGCCATGGCAGAAGACCTGTTCGTGGGAGGGCTGGGGTGACTTTCACCCTGCGAAGGGTACAGCAACTTGCTTCTGGATTTGCAGGTGCTGCCAGCCTGACGGTGTGAAGGTTTGCCCTTTGCTGGGTACAGACAGTGCTACAAGTAAGCAGCTGGCAGTTTGCCTAGACCTTTTGCTCGCTCTCGTTTGCTCTGACCAGTGCAACATGGTCACTTGCTCTTCATCATGCTACAAATAGCAAACCAAATCTGCCTTGACATTCCTTCACCCCATGCTTTCCCTCCAAGTCAAATGGGCCTTTTAAGTACATTTGGGTGGCAGGTTTGCAAAATTGTAGGCTCCCTAAGGCAGAGCCAGTGTCATCTGATTTGCCTGCACGGGACCCAGCAGAATGAGGCCCTCAACCTAATTTGCAGCCTCTAGGCACTACAGTAATATCACTAATTTAATACAAATGACAATGAGAGGAAGGGACATGCTATTCACAATACCGACTTCTTCCCATCCACAGATGCTTGGCAGGACTTCAGATCTGCATTTAGGAAGCATGTAGGCTTTGCTGAAATGGCCATTCTTTGTACAAATATGCCCCCAAGCAACAATAAAAAGAAACAGATGCAGATTAACACTAACAAATCACGTAAGCACTGCACTATACATGTAACCTAATGCATGTGAGTAGTCCTACTGGCCTTACATCTGTTACAGAAGCATAGCCTTGTTGAAGGTGTTGTCCTCTCTCACAGCATCAGCTCTCCCCAAAAGCAAAGACTTTGAAGGCAAAGGGAGCAGCACCCACACAGCAACTGGGGGACACCAGAGAAGGGCAAAGTGGAGTAGAGGCACCTTCACTTTGCCTAGCAAGCTCTCAGGATTTCAGCCATCTTATGAAAACTTGCTATCTCAGCTCCCTCTGCTCCCTAGGAGGAGATAGAGGGGGTGGGCTGATTCATCCTTTTCAAGAGCTAAGGGGCCTGTTATGAATCAAGGCGGTTGGAGAAGAGGAGGAGCGTGGATGGTCTGCTTACACTGATCTCCCAATTTTTAGATGACTAATGTTGGGTGAAATAAATTTCACTTTTATGGCTGACTGAGTTATCCTGCCTACTGCAGTGTCAAAAGTGAAGTGAGAGATGAGTAAGTACATCCCTTGCTGTCTGGGGCAGCCAGAGCTCAGTCACAGTGGAAAAGGTAGTTGCAACCTGTAGGCAAGCAGACCACCTACAGTAGGCGCCTAACTTTGGTATCACCTCTCCTTCCCTCCACTGACCACACAGAGACAGAGCCTGGCAGCCCCAGCTAGGACAAGGCTCAAAGCACTTATTGTTGTCTTGATCTTAGACACTATCATAAGTGTGATAACAAAATCATTCACCAAGATGAGATGACCCAGAATCTCCAACGTTTCTCATAACAGTTATGGATTACAATGACACTATGCATTTTGGAGAAGGGATTCAAAAGTGCAGAGGGCCAGCCAAAGGGACTGAGAAAACAGAGTCCATAAATCTATTTTAGCCCCAAATGGATCAAATTTGATTGCAATTTTCCATAAATAAAGCCTTTCTTAAAAAAAAAGAAAAAAACTGTGGTAGGTGGAGTGTGTGTTTGTTGTCTGTATACCTATGGTTTTCTGTAGGAAGTCCCAGGAACTTGCTGCTTCTTCCTGTTTTTGAGCTGCTCTCTTGTATCTTGTGATCAGGTGTTTTTGACTTGTATGAATTCACACCACCGTTCATCTGCATCCTTTTGGCATGTACAGAGACTGAGAGTCAATGACCTTCCACACTACCTCCACTGCTCCTCTCAAAGGATCTATTATGTAGCTCACTGGAAGAGCACAACCCTGGTTCTGTTTGAATCAGCATGACTCTTACAGTATAAACACTGAAAAAAACCTCTCCACATAGCCAGCCTCATTTTGCATTAGTCAGGAAAGGTCAAGGCAAAATTGGAATCAGGATAAAATTGGTCAGTGTTTGGAATCAGTCCCACTTGAGCTTGATTTCCTGTTTCTGAAAAAAAAACCCCACACTGCTTCCCATTTTGTGAATATGAAGTTTAGAGAGTGTTGCTATACATGTCACACAAACACATTTTACATACATTAATTCCTTGAGTGCCTTAAGAAGCTATCAGCATGAGTAAGGAGGCTCCACAGCTACCAGGAAGAACCAGAAGAAACGTGAAAGCTGGAGTTTGTATTCTTTCCATCTCTATTTATATTATAGGGTTGGTTTATTCAGAGAATTGCCTCTAAAATTAGTGGCAATCCCTTCTAGAAATACACCCAGGCCAACAGAAGAAACCAAACTAGCAGCTTCCCACTTAGTACGCAGACCCACTATTGTGGATTCAAGAGTAATCGAAACAGCCTGAATTTCAAACTGGGAAAAGGCAGACAGAGCTGGCTTGATGTTTTGTTATTTTGCTAATCGGGCTAGAAAAATGAAAGTACAGTGTACCTACTTTATCCGAACTAAAATAATTAAAATATCAGTCTGTAGAGACAGTAATTAGATGCATTATTGATTAAATAGCAGAAGAAAATGACAGCTTGTTAGCTGTCTGTTTTTAATGGGATATTTGTCAAAGTTAGAAATTCAATCTCCCTGTTCCCTTCAGCCCTATTCTTCCATCTGGCAGCAAATCCTCACGGAAGAACAAGAAAACAACATGAGACAGACAATGAAATAACCTCCAAGCTTTATGGATTTGAAGGTCCAGGAGGCACAAGAAAGTACTTCACTTTACTGTTCCAGCATTGTAGATGCCCAATAGATATCCGGTAGTATCCCAGAAAAGATATCTTCTTCAGTAGCATCAGCTGGAAATGATTTTCTTGCTCTGTGTTATTCCAACCTCAGTACTTTCCATTAGCTTTCTTTCTGCATCCCCATCTTGACTACCAAAAGTATAGTGTTTTCTGAAAGATTAGAGAGAGGAGGATTTAGGGTTTTAGGGTTTTGTTTTGGGGGTTTTTTTGCCTTCCCACAGCAACTCACTGTCATCTCCTTTCTGCTGAACTATTTCTGGAGTGGAAAAAAATAATCTCTGCTCACCATACATAGATATGACATTCTCAATTTTCTTCTGAATATAAATTCTTTAGTACACATTAAAATGGAGATTTCTGCAACACTAAACTGCTTTTCTCTGGCTGAAGTGAAGGGTCATCATGGCTCACATCTTTCCAGTGACAATGAAGGTGTGAAATTTTTCAGAAATGTAATGCATTATGGGTTCCATGAGTCAACCATGGACCTTTTTATCAATGCTTCATAAGAACTGCTGTGTTCCTCTTCACAGGGGCACAGATGATGCAGACAGCAAGAAAACTTAAAACTAAGCCATTTTATTCCAGAAAATACCTTTGGTGCTCCCTGATTCACAGCCATGTAACCGTTCATCTTCAACTTCCTCAACTCCCACCACCATCCTTTGATTTCGTATCTCCAGATACCCAAATGATGACTCCAGCTCTATTTCCCCCAACAACCCTGAACATATGTCAGCACAACTGGTGTCTTCTCCTACTGTCTACCATACACTTTCTACTCCTTGTTGCCAGCTTCCAGCTGTTCATCTTATTTTCTCACCAGCATTTATCCTGGCACAGTTCAGTCACTGTGCAGAGCCTTGCAGTACCCAGCAGGGCAGACACAATTTGTGCAGTAACGCATTCCTGCACATGAATATGTCACTGCCCATGAATAAGCCATTACTCCAGAGCAACTGGAAAGATGTAACTTGATGGGGAGAGAGTTAAAAAGCCCAGAAGCCAAGGTCCCTGTCCCAGAAGGAAAAATTTTGCCTGTCCAGGCTGATCCCATCCCAGGTCTTTCCTCCCTGCCTGAGCTGTTCTACCCCACCATGACTGGGCATGGCCCCCTCGCAGCCTGGCTCAGCCCCAAGCGGGGAATGACAGCCAGCATGACAATGGCCATGAGGGACAGATGGGGAGACACATCTGAAATGTCTCCCTGCTCCCTTGCTCAACCTCAACCGGTGTCCTGAGTCATAGGCTGAATGAAGAACAAGCTCTGGGACTTCCTGGTAGAACTGCTGCCTCAACTCCTGTATCACACCCACTTACAACATTGAGCACAGATTGATTGCACTCAGCAAAGGATAAAGAGATCATGCAGAAGAAGAGCAGCAAGCAGAGTGAAGCCAGCAAAAGTCTTACAACTAGTTTATTTGCTCTGGGCATTGTATATACAATGACATAGGTTATGTCGCTCCTACGCTGAAGTAATAGGGATGTGAATGACAGCAGCTAGACAACCAATGATGACGACCAGTACTGGCAATACTTCCCAGCTCTGTGTCGAGACCTCAGGGAAAGTAGTGCTGATCTCCCTGTTGACTGTCCTGGGATGTGAGAACGAGGAAGCAAAGGATGTTCATTGTAGCCTTTTACTGTTGACCTGGAATCAGTTTGCCAGCTGTTAATTATAAGCCAGTCAGCTTGCACAAACAGAGTAATATCTAGGCAGATGCCTCTCATTGCCCACCTGCTGGAAGACCTGTCTCATTGTTGGCAGATGTGACACAACACTAGGAGGTGACATGGCCAAGCCAAGCAACAGGGGTGCCCCTCAGCCAGGGCAGCACGCACACCACTCCAGGGAAGTCTGAAAAGTTGCTCCAGAGCTTGCAAATAACACTTCAGAAAAGCACTGTTGCTTGAACATACATGTCTTTAGTTTAAAAATAATAGACTGAATTAAATAAATAGACTCTACAGTGAATGCAGCAGAAGGGGTAGGTATGTATGCATTTGCCCTTCAGACAAACTTTGTCTGAAGTTTTGGACACAAGTGTTATTTCTTTTAAGCTCAGGCGTAACAGGACCGTTATTTGCATCATCACCGTGAAATAGCAAGGAGACCCAGGAAGGACACAGCCAAGAGCAGAAAGGGAAAGGGAAGTGACATATAATGAGACAATGATTCAAAATCTGTGCAGAGGCTAGCAACCAGAGCTTGAAATTAATCATAAAACAAAAATAAGACTTTGAAGTGGTGAATGTGATCTGAAAAAGTAATGGATTGTTAAGACACAGAAGTATGATGCGGATACAGTGAATGTCAAAGGACAGCTTGGTACCATGTATAGCATGGAACATAGCTCATTTTTCTGTTTTGTTGGTCTGCTTCCTCACAAATAAACTCTAGAAATTTATGCTAAGGCAAATAGCTCCAGCTCCAGGAGAATAATTTCCTGACTTCTGCACAAGAGTTCATTACTCAACAGGTGACAAAAATGGAAAAAAAAACCAACCATAAAGCCCTTTCAGCAATAGAATGCTACTTATAAGAAGAGCTATACCGTTTTCAGAAATTAGGAAGAAGTAGGACAAAACAAATCTTTCTGCATATTTTGTAAGGGAGTTTTGAAAATGTATCTTGGAGCACTCTAACAAAAACTCTTAGAAACGTGCCAACATGATGGCTTTTAATAATGAAACGAAAAGCTAATTCAACTGATTTCTTACAGTGCAAAATAGAAAACTTGCTAACAATTTATTATCAGGAGCTTTACTTCTATTGCTTCTTTTAATGTAAATTGCTGAGTTGTTTAAACAATCTACCTCACAATCTTTAAGGAGTTTAGTTCACAAACTCACATACAATTGTCCTACTGATTTAACACCTAACTGACTTCAGAACATGATCTAAAATCGTTGACACTTGATTTCCTCTTTTTATTCTGTCTTTTTCTAAAGCAATACATACATACAGGCAGTTCTGTGTGTCACTGAACAACCATATTTAACATCTTTCATCCTGGTGTTCATCTTAGCATATTATCATTACTTTGGAAGTATGCATGGTTTTACAACAGAAGATACCGTATTGTAAAGTATTCCTAATACACATACATATAAAAACAATTTCTTTAGCCAGGAGAGTTTTTTTTTAAATGTAAATTCTTTCTCAGTACATGATGAAAAGGAATAAGCAGACAGAGTTTGGATCAGGGAATCTAGATTTACCCTCCACTATTTTCCTATATATAGCAATAGATTCTAGTGGACAAATAAGACTGTCAAGTAATATCTCCTTTTACAGGCTACTGTAAAGCATAAATCTGTGTGCTTTAAAACACACATGATCTTACAGTGTATTTAAAAGATGATTTAAGAAATTCTCTTTCTTGTCCCTTAAATTTTTGGTGCCGAAATACATACACACAATTCTGCTTTCAGATACTGCTGAGAAATGCCAAACAAAGAAATTTTACAAGCTTAAATAGAATAAACTAAAGCCAAGGTACTGTACCTAAGTTTGTTTTAAGGAGGGTAGATAAACTGTGTCTTTGGCATTCACTTAGGTTGAAGGATGGCAAACCTCTTGTTTATGATGCAAAGTACTAGGCTGATTTGTCCAGCACAAATAAAAACTGAAAATTCAGCAAAGTCCTTCCTCAGCAAAGAGGAAGGAACATGATAAATGAAGAAAGCACCCCAGTCATACATAAGGGAGTCTGTGCTTAACCCCCTGCCATTCTCTTGTGCACAGGCAGTATTTGCAGTTTCAGCCATATTCAATAGTAAACTCTACCTATTCTGTATATCAATGACACAAGGCAGCTGAGAACTTGGCTTAACTAATGAATCTGGTCTCCATCAAAATGTATTATTTCAAATGTAATCAGATAGGGCTCCGAAAGTACAGTCTGATATTTAGACCCCGATATTTAAGTCTGCAGATGTCTGCTAATCCTCTAAGCAATGGAGCATCATAATAGTCAAGGCAGGTGCTCATTTCTGTTGCTCACACATGTCCTAGGACATCTAAGACATCCACACAGGTTGGCAGATGTGGCACAGAGCCTGTAGGAGATCCATCTCTTTCTGAAGCCCCAGCAGGTTATCCCAGGGCACCTCCACTGTACCAAATGCTTGTGTGTGTAGGCAACTGGATCATGCCTGTAGACAAAAGAGCCAGTAAAGCTAAAGAGCTACTCAGGTCACAAGCCAGGGGAGCTCAGTTCAGCTGTGAGACCCACGTCTTTCTAGGTCAGCCGCTGAAGGCTGGGTTGGATTCCCTACTACATCTCCAAAAACTCCAAAACTATGATTAGGCATCCAAATTGAGCCTTAGGTCTATCTTAGGCTGGGAAGAATCACTTTCTAGGCTCTTCTGGCTGCATTGAGCCAATTTCTATTGACTGTAGAGGGAGCCTATACACCTGTCATGCACGCAGACACTTTCCTGTAGACAGCAAATTTGGGTTTGATCCTGAGTTGGATCCCATCCTTTAAAACCGGTGAGGAACAGACACAGCAATCAAACTCTTCCCTTGTAGCAACTCACTATTGTTAATACCTGAGAAAACAGAGGCAATGAATAGATCATCCAGAGATTTAATTTGAAAGAGAGAGCAAATTTTAGTGTAAGGTATGAAGGTGGAACCAATGCATCCCAGGGTGTTGGATTAGATATAAGTCTGGGGCAGTGTTACATAGTTGAGGAGTAGAACATTTCCCAATACCCAGGCAAAATGCTTATATTCCATTCTCGCATCTGCTGGAGAGGATTTGAACCTATATTTTTTACTTCCGGGATACTGTCCTAAGAATCAAGCCATCACGTGTGCTGTTCTTCCTCTTTCCTCCCAGAGTCACTGCTTTTTGTATGGATGCATTAAATGTTTACTGATCCTAAGAGTAAGAGAAGAATTACATTTAACAGTGCTTGGGGCACTCAGTTAGCAAATGAAAGACCTCTGCTCCAGTTCCTGTGCTGTATCAAGTGGAAAACAGCTTTGAACTTAACTTAGTAGACAGAGAGCAGAAACTTTTGGTTTGGTTTGATTTTTTTTTTAATGGGTATCAGATTTATAGATAACACAAATCGGTTTGATTGAAACTGCAGACAGCACATTATGAGTGTGACCTATTCATCCTCATTTTGACCTGCTGTTTTTTCAAATGCATTTGGCTTAGCTCAGTTACCATGAAAAAGCAGTGGAAGTAGAATTAGGAGAAAAGTCAAATAAAATTCTCTACTGGCTGCTGACAGCTGTGTAGTCAACAGGGAGTACTATATGTTAGTGAGATCTCCCATATAAAGGCTCAATTCACACATGGAGTGAAGTATAAAACATATTTTTAAAAGTTCCTTTTAAGCCAGCAAGAAGGTAGTCTCATCAGACCAGTATCTTAATTTAAGACATCACACACGAAATGATGTGCTGCCCACAAACATGAGTTATTCTCATACAAGTGAGAGCCTTCCACCAGAAAACTGTCCTTATACTTCCTATATTCAGTGGATGCCAAGAGTAGTACATTTGTCCTTCAGGAGGAACTATTGAAAACTATTGAGAAGCTTTTGAAAAGCTTCAGAAGGAGATATTGGAAAGCACTGCAAAAGGGATGTTTTCAGTGTCACCGAAAACTGACTTAGTTCTTGTTTCCTTGTTCTCCTGGTTGAACAATGAATATTCGGCAATGTGTAGGGAAAGAGAGTAAAGATGCAGATCAAGTGCTGGGTGGAAATCCCAGGAACAGATCTCAAATGAATAGCTCCTGAAGTTATAGTACTATTGACAAAGATGCACTCTACTATATTTGTAATAAACATTTCCATCAGTCACTTTGTCAGATACTGAAAGGAAATGAAAAAGCAAATACTGTGCAGCTTGCAGACTACTTGACGGCAGATAGGAATTTTGTATTTTTGGTTTGATGATGGGTGGATCTTTTGAAAAAGTATGACTGGTCATGTTTCCCAAAAATGAACAAGAAACATTTGCTAAAATACAGGGCTATATGCTACAAAACTCCTGGGCTCTGTCACCAAGTCCATTAGGAGTTAGGAGTAATTTTCCTGGACACTGTTGGATTGTTCTTGGAATTTATTAGTTCCCGATGAACATTTACATATTGATGTATGATGCATTGAAGATGTCAAGTGTCATTGCATAGCATTCTTGCAAACGAGATTGCCCATTACCCTGGCTTGTTGATGAAGGCTTGCAGCACAGTTTGTAAGGGCTTTGCCCCCAGTTTTATCCTATTACAGTATGAGTGAGTTCTCTAATTAGAATCCTCTTTCTTTAATTGAACTTAATTGTGACAGCAGTTGCTGCGATGATCTATAGAGCTGTGCAAAGTTGAGGATACTGATTACACTTTTGGCTTTTTAGCAAAGAGTCCAGATGAAGTTGTTTTTACTGCAGAAAAGGAAGAAAAATAAAGAAATCCAGCCTTTGAAATAAGAAAGAAACATTCAACATTTCAAGGTCAAGTGCATATGTGGGAAGCCAGTGAAGGTTCTGCTTTTCATGCCTGTTGGCCCCTTTTATGAAATTACTGCTTTGCATTTGCCCTCTCCTTTTGATGTCTTCCCCTCGATGTTTTGGCTGAAAGCAGGAAGTAGAGCAGTGGGTGAAAGCTCACACACACAGGGAAAAAAATGTTAAAACATTTTCCATGGTCAGAGGGGGTTGGGGTTTGCACAGAGAACAGAGACATGTTTAATTTAAAATGTGGTGAATCTAAAAGCAGTTGTGCCCACCTCTAGGCGTAACCAAAACAGAGCAGGCACATTAAGTTCAGTTCCACTGAAAACACAGACCAAGCACAAAATGGAAAAGGGCAACAGAGGATGGTGAGGGCTTCAAGTGATTTGGAGAGAAAATTCCACAGGAAAGTATTAGTGTGAACATAAGCCAGCTGTGTTACTGAATGATGGGAGGCAGGTCGTCTGTGTGCTCAACTTTTTATATGTTTTCTTGTAACAGCCAAGCATTCTGTTCAGGCAATATTCACAGTTTTCAGAGCCACTTGTAAGGCTGCAGATTTTCAGTGAAACACCATTAAAGCAATGCGGTTCTCGCTTTGCAGTAAGCACGGCTGTTCTTTGTTTCTTGTTTGCTTGCACTGTATGTCTCTGTTGCAGTTTCATATTATTTTAATTTTTATAGATTCTGATTGACCACAAGACTTATGAAATGTGGCTGGAACTGAGGTTCAACTTGTTTTGATACCTCAAATCCCCTTGATGCTCAACAGGCCTGCAGAAACTCCTACAAGAGTCATCTTTTGAGTAAAAATACTGCCCAGCGGCCCACAGATACTGTCCAGACTCCATCCTCCTCTCTCTTCCATTTACAACACTTAGCATGTACAAAGACCAGAAACCAGACACATTCCCCCCAGCTAGAATCGCCTTTTCCAAAGAGAAATCGCTGGCTTTGATGGCATTGCCTTCAGTTTCCCTATCACCTTCCCTCTGCTGCCTGATAAAGAGAAAGGTTCAGCCGTAGGCTGATAAACACCTGAGAACATAGAGAAATCTCATAATTTGGGAATGTCAGGCCTTCAGCTGTGGTAAATTAGTGCACACACTTGCTTCAGTCATGATCTGTCCTGCTCAACAGCCGTGAGCCTGGGGTGCTATGGCTCACTTTGTGGTATTTACACAGACAGAAAAGGTATGACCTGTCCTAGTTTAAGCTCACCTATGAACATGGCACTGTATGTTTCCACACTAGGTGGATACTGTGGTAATCAGAGCCTGAGTAGAAAAAAAAAAAACAAAACCAAACCACTGTGCGGCTGCAAACCTGCTTTCTGTTACAACCTCTTGTTTTCAGGTGCTTGTATCCATGACAAACAGCTGCCCATGGGGCTGAGTTTTTCCAGACAAAGTCACTGTTCAAAAGGTAAGCAGTTATTTTCAAAACTAGGCACAAAAACATTGCAGAATTATTATCTGGGAGGTGAGAGGAGTTGTAAATACCCCTTTCTCACAATAAAAAATTATCATCTGGTCTCCCTTTGACTAATTCTATAGCTGAGCTGGCTGATGTTTGGCACTCGGTATGTTTAGCTTATACATACTTAAGCCCCTCAACTGTACCTCAGGAAGGCTAAGGTACACTTTGAAAAGAAATATTTATCGACTGTATACTGGCAACAGCAAGAACATAGATACCAAGAGAAGACCTCTGAAAAAGCGGCAGGCATGGTACTCTGATAAGTATGCTCCTGGTGTAGCTACCCAGTCCATACTGGGACACAAACCAGTGACCACCAGTGACCACCAGTGAGCATTTGGCAGTGCCTGACAACACCAAAGTCCAAGCCTGTGCATGTATTGGATTGGGACTGGAGCAAAACTGGTAGAAATGAATATGCATATGGAACTACGATGCTGACCAAAGCCTGCAGAACGCTTTTAGTTTCTCATATATGTGATGCTACATGGCACTACATGTGCCATGATTCTTATATGAGTCCTCAGGCACCAGCGGACATGCTGTAAGGCTCACACGGCTGGTTTAAGTTAGAAGGTCAGTCTGTGAACTGCAGAGGTTAAGGGAGAGGCACCCCTCGGCTGGGGCACCCTCTGCCACAGAGATGGTAACCCCCAGCAAAATAGTGGGCAGGCACTCCCAAGGGTCAAGACATGCTCAGGCACTCCAGCAGGGTTTGCACTGGTTGTTTTAAGGTACACCCACAGGTACGGTACACAATATTTCACCGATTATTGTTAAATGAAATGTCAAAACACCTTTGACGACACAGTGGCGGGGATAAAAAAAGCAACAGAAAATGAATATGGGCCCAGAAGAGCTCTCAGTAGCTGGGAGGTACATGCAAGGCAGCTCATTCAGCTCCCAAGTTTGAGAGGAATAGTTCAACCAGCATCCAGGAACAATTGTGTGTGTTTGTGCGTATGTGTGTGTGCATGTAGCGTTATAAGCTGACACATGAAACCCACATTTTTCTCTTTAATATCATGTAATCAACTTCCCACTCTAAAAGTTACAGGATGTTGCGTGTGCATGCCAGTGAAGAAGCATATCTATTCATGCATGTAGGCTGGAGCGCATGCATGCTGGAAATGCTAAAGAATTGCTAAGGATCTGACAAGTTTAGGAAACTTTAACTGACCTAATTAGGTACGATACCACCCCCCCTTCCCTGCTCCTTTTTTATTTCTTTCCCAAGGAGACATCACCTCAGGGAAACTTCTCTGATTAATAAGTTCTCCCAACTTCAGAGATACAGAGATTGTATTTCCAGCTGAAAGCCTGAGTTACTAGGGAGGCTGGAACTGAAACTTGTTTCAGCCTGTGTGTGCCATGGGCCAAGCTCTGTTTTGATTTGGTACAGGGTAAAGAGATTCCTATCAGAGTGCCCCATATAAACATCCAAAAAAGATCACATTTCTAACCCCACAGCAAGGAGAAGATGTAATTTTCCATGATTCTCTTATGGGTTAAAAAAGTCAATAAAAGTGTTACAAAATGTTCAGTTCAGTTCAAAAATAACTACTAGCTATACATTAAGCAATCCTCCAAATACATGATAACTTCTGGGAATGTCAACCAAAGAGTGTACAGACTGGTTAGTAAATTGCCTCTGTGTCAAAAATACCGTGTGTTTGTTGAGCAAGGTCATTACAGTAGTTCAAAACTTGTGGTTGGCAGCAGCATGCTGGATGTTGCTGAGTCTGCAATTTTGTGGCAATACAAATATCAACAGACTGGCCAAGTAGCGCAGAGTCAGTTTTTGTAACTGAGCACTGCAGGATATGTTAAAGACTCTGATTTATTAGAAAATTCATCAACAGTTGAGTTAGGATTTCCCCATATAGCCTTTTGAAGTGCAAATGTGAATAAAATTACACTACATTGCAAAACCAATGTTTTATCCAAGGCTTTGCATGTGATTTTGATTTAAAAATGCACAAGTCTGAACACATTCTTTGGAATGTTTGTTTGTTTTTTCCAGATGGAGATACACTCAGATCCAAGTACATCAAAAGATAAAGTAGCTTCGCTGAAGTTTCTCCAGGGAAAAGACCTAGTAATTCCAACTATTGAGAGAAACTGGTAATTAACATGAGATGAGGTGTATTTGGCAGCAGCAAAGTACATTTCTGGCCCTCTGTCATATCTGTATATCTCACAGTCGTTGGTGAACTTTATTACTACAACAGTCTTATGAAGAACGGCCTTATTTTTCTAGCACAGTGTGTATTTTATGTGTATAGGAACTGATAAAAAGATCTCAAAAATTAGTTTTGGGGGTGGTGAAGGAAATCAACATCTTCTAATGGTTAATTCTGTGTGCAGAAAAGAATAGAATCTGCTCAATTACTTATTGTGAACTATTCACCCAGCTGTAGCTAAACAGCAGTAAAAATATCAGAAATCTTACATCTAGCCAGGAAGCATGACAGGAGTATTTTCTAACATCTCCACCCTTTGCTTCCTTGATCCTCTGGAAAAATCCTGAAGACTTTTTTAAGAGGATGTAGAATTAAACAGTGTTTTCTCTATAATCTAGCTATAACTGTCTATAAAATTATTTAAAATGAAAAAATATACTTTAGGTAAATGTCATTTCTATTGTAATCTTCTGAAGTTTCTGTAGAATCCTATTAGCTTCCATTCTATTTTGATTTTTCCACAGAAGTGTGCCCAGCCCCAAATAAAAAACACCCCTATTTCCATAAAATGTATGTTCCTGAAATTCATAACCGCAACATCCCTGTCTCGCCCAAGCAGCAGTCAAATGACTAATATCCTTTCCTTTCAGTTCCTTACTCCACTGGCTGCCTGTTCCAGATTTCTTAACCACCCAAGCTTATTTTACGAGGTTCTCAAATGAACAGGTACCCTGAGAAACGTTTTGTGCAAGAGAAAGTCTAAGTGCAGTATGCCTTGCCATGTGCTCTTCAACGTGAGCTTTTGAAGGCTTGAGGAGTGTCAGGGAAGGGATGAAGGGCAGGCGAGAGGCAGGAGGGAGTCTCTGCATGCTGCTGACAGAGCTGGTAAGGATGTCAGTCCCGCGCACGGGACCCACACTTACAGCAACAATGTACCATTGTCTATTCAGCTTGGATCATTTAGCTTACTAAGTAAAACTGCCAGACAAGATTTGTTGGGTTTTTTTCCGCCAGCATGTAGAGGATAGCTCTGTCCTCGCAGAACCACAAATAGTACCACCCAAGGACGATGCTGAGGAAATATGATATATAGGAAGAAAAAACAGAATGCTTCAAGGATTTTAATTTGGGGCTGAGACATGTTTCAGGAGTATGAATTACCGCTTAGTTAAGAGGGAGCAGGAAACAGAGAGCAATAGTTGAAACAAAAATGTCATTCTAACTTCGCTATTAGTTTACGGGTTTGAGGGGGTTGGGTTTTTTTTTTCCTTTTTAAAAGCTAAACATGAAAGTTGTTCTTCAAACAGTCAGCCATCTGGCCCTTACTGGATTTTAATGCAGCTCCTGAAATCTGATCTGAATTCATACAGCCAATAGTGTCCTTTGAAGTTAGCAAGCACATAAACACAAAAGCTTTATCAGTAGGGCCATTCATACGGCAGTAAGTGATTGTAGAGTAAATTCATCCAGCCACAGCTTGTCCCAGCACAAAAACCATTCCCAACAAAGCATCTAATTTTGAAGATGGGATCCCACTCCCTGAGCACACACAGTCTCCAGTTGCTCATGTGATGTGTCAGGCACTAAATAGGAACAAGAGTGGGATTGAACCCATGACCTCTAGGACAAGCTGCGGGGCTGTTACACAGGCGTCTGTGGCCTGAGTCACTCACTGATTCTATAGCCACAACAGTGCGCTGAAGCTTTAAAAAGATCTAAAAACAAGGTTCCTGTTGTGTCATTCCATAGCTACGCAGTGCCAAAGAGCCTGGCAGGGTCTGCTTCACAGAATGGCGCAGGTCAAACTGATCTGTGGTCTGTAATTTTAGCCCTCTGCCCAGCACAACATAGCAACAGCCTCTTCTAGATGGCTTTTCTTGAGACCTCCTACCCACAACTTCCTTCCTACAGCCCAAATTAACAACAGTTTCTATCAACATCAACATAGTTCAGAATGTCTACATAATAATATAGAGTAATACAGAGCACTATAGAACAATATAGAATGTCAAGAAGTGTCCAATTAATCCCTAGGGTGTCCTACACCACCAGGAAAACCTGCAGGTTTTCCCTAAGTCATCAGGACGTTGTTAGGCCGCGGGATGTCCCTCCGCTCTGCTTGCCTCATCTCCCAGCTCCCATTTAGCCTGTCAGGATTATCGCCTGCCAGAGACATTATCAGATGAAGCAATTAGCTCAACATCCTTATTTCCATCCCCATCTCCATTTTTTCAGCTATACCTCCACCTCTGGAGATGTCACCGTGTAAAGAATAGAGTCACAACTTCATTAAACCGCAAAGTCAATTAGATACCTGCTGTCTGAGAACAATATTTCCTATCATGGCCAGGCATGGCACAATTTATATGAAATTGTGGCAGCTTCAGGACCACATCATGTTGGGTTTTCATACAACTCTGTTTGTCTTTCTGTATAATTGCAATTCCCCAGCAATTGCAATACAAGTTTCTAACGTGGCAGGCATTCTTATCTTTAGGTTTCTCCTGAAAAATTGTCAGCAGGTGATAACTCATGATTCATTAGTGCTGTTCTGCAGTTTTGCTGTTCCCATCTCAAATCACAGTCTGATTCAGCAATCTTCTTCTATGAGGCACTTTATTATTTTGATAATATTTTCCAACTGCTTGATGGGAAATAACAGAAACTAGTGGTTACTCATCTAAAACTGGATTTCCTTCCAAATTACCTAAACTCAATCTCATGTCAGACATGGACTTTTCCTGAAAACTCTGTCTAGCTACCTAAAATTGGCATGGCAATACTTCTTCTTAATAGTATCTCAGAAAATTGGGAACAGTTTAGGACAACTACAACATTCATTTTATCTCTAGCTAACAAACAAATTGGTAATTATTTTTTTCAATAGATCAATAGTTCCTTTGCCAACAAAAAGGCCCCTTTGCTTTATTTGGACTATATTTCTGTCATAGACAGCATATAAATAGTTTCCAGGCTCTCACTGTAATTTTGAAACCAATATAAAATATATCCAGCCCTGCACATGGCTTTTTCCTATTATTAAATTATTTTCATATGGCACGTTAACGTATTTTTCTGTCGCACATTGGGAATTACAAGACGCACAAAAGAGGAAGTCATGTCTAGGATTAACATGCAAGCAATCAAAAGATCTGGGAATACACTGACCTGGGTAGTTTTTTCAGGAAGAACTTTGTCTCAATGGCATCTCATATAATCATTTGTCTGAGACTTGAAGGGCAATTTATAAACTTGACATGGTCAAAATATAACTCAGGATTTTCCCCAAGGCACTTTGATACATTTATCTGCTGAAACCAAGTCTCTCTCATGTTCGTATTTAGTCCATAGTTGAAAAACACCTAACCTCTGTATCCATGGAAGAGGCTTACCAGACCCTTTTGGCAAAGACAAAAGGGGCTTGTAGACATTTTTAGCTAAAGTAGACCTCTTACCAAAACAAATAAACAAAAAGTGACATTTTCACATCTGTGGCTTTAGGCCCAAGCAAAAAACTTGCCTTTTTTTGTTGGGGGGTTGGGGGGCAGGCGGTTGGCAACAGCTCTTTCAGAGCAATGCACCGGTAGTCTCCTTTGAGTTGTCCAGGGACAAGTTCTTCTTTTTATTATCATTCCTTATTGTCCCCTTTCTGTAAAGTCTTGAACGCACTCCTTCAGTTTCTCAAAACCTACCCACTGAAGAACTATGCCCCACATTGATTAGATACCTTTGCACAATAGTGCTTTCAGGTCACTGATTTGGGCAACTGGATTAGGCATAAATATTCCCATATTCTGCTCAAAAGAACTGTTATGTCCCTTCCTGTCTGCTGGGGCAAGTATGAGGTGCTAGCTTCAGCTTCACAGTGATATGGTTGTACTCTGTGGTATGTTAATTTTTCTTCTAGGTACCTTATTTTTGCTACAGAGAATGTACATTTTTGTTTGTCTAGGTTTAGTCCAGCCAATCTGGTTCTTTCCAGAGCTGCTCAGAGCTTCTGGTCATGCTCTTCCACTATTTTTTCATCGATCAAAATCTCTCTTTAGACCATCAAGACTAGTTGCATTTTCTACTGAAACAACCCAAGTGCCTAAGCCAACCCAAACAGGAGCTTGAGGAACCTGTGCCTCCCCAAAGGGGTGCTGAATGTGAAAACCCTCTGCTCTGTTTCCCTCATGGCACCTGCCGGCACGCTCCTGGTGCATCAAGCATATGAAAATATTTAGTATCAGCCATTTCAGAAAAAATCTTTTCCTTTGTAGGCAGAGGTAAAATGTTCTCTTTCTTATGTATTTGTTTAAGTATTTGATCCTATAAATAAGCAGCTGTTTCCATCTTCCCGTCCCGCAGTTATCTCTTCATTGAAGATACACCCAGAAATTTCAGACACTGGTGAAGTACAGACCATGTGGATAAATGTTTCTCCTTCTACTCTCTATTCCATCACAAATACTTAACTGTACAAAGAACTGCCTTTAAGGACTGGAACTTATGGAGCCTAGTCACCCTGCTCTTACCTCCCAGGTGTTTTTCATTAGCCAATACTCTTACAATATTGGAGTCTCCCTACACTACTTTGCAAATTTTCTTCCTTGCAAAAGCCAACCCTCACACATACTCCTCACAACATCTTGACCTTGCCATTGATCATCATTAAATAAAGTCTGTTCTGTTTGGAAGGAGTAATGTCAAGTATTACAGCTATCTTCTCCTCCCACCAAGGACCTGTTGGAGTAAGAGAAAGAGGTGAAGTCCAAACATAGGGACCCACAGATGCTTCTGAGCTGTTGGCTGCAGCCAAGTATCGACTTCATTTTAGGTGAAGTCCAAATGTGCACCCAGCTGTCCCCTGTCTCCCGCATTGCCAGCACTCTGGTTTCTCAGGAAGGCAACCTGGACACATGTGCTGAGCGTATCTGTACGTGTACCACACGTGTCTGTGTGGTATTGCCTTAAGGGAGACAGGTGCTCTTGAATTAGGGCTGCAAGAGCATTGAGATATCGACCGTACGGCTCTCCTCCCAAAGGACATGTCTTCCCCCAGCAACATGACTCCACAGCCACTCATGTGAGGTCCTACGTCTGCGGGCCAGAGCAGCCTTGAGGTGCACTGAGTGAGGCAAGGAGGGAGAGTTGTCTGCCAGCCCCACAGCTCGCAGGCTGGTGGCAGCAGCCTTTTGCCTGCATTTTCCACAATAAAACTGGGACATAAGATACTTCTGCTCAGGTCCTCTTGGCTCTTTTTTTACATTCACTGACATTACAGGGAGCCAGAGCCCAAGCTGTGGATTTGCACCAAGTGAGCCAGAGACTTCTATGTGGGGATGCAAGATAGTTTATGGTATTTCTGGATTTTGACAGAAGGCTCAGCTGTTATACAAGCGCAGCCAATATTTCTCAGATGTTGGCCCTCCAGGCCATGCAATATATCCTGACCTGTGCTTGTGGGGAGTTCAGCATGAGAAGGGTCTCTGTGTGAGCCAAGGCTTCAGGACAGTACCATAACAAACACAGAAACAGAAAGCGATCATGGTGCGTTAAGGCATTTTCCTCACCTCTGCAAGAAATGTGTGCTTTGTGATGGTAAAAATCAATTGTTACAAGATTAGAAACAGGATAGTTGCCCATGGAGCTGGGTGAGCCGTTATTGTGCAAGGGGTGGGGAGAAAGGAGCAGTCGCCGCTCCTTTTTCCAGTTAGGCAGAGGACTTTGCATTCAGCATGCCTCCCTGGTCATTTATAAAAGCTTTGTGTAAACAGAACCAACAGATTTTCTGATAACCTCCCCCAAAAATTATTTCTTCCTTTTCTGCATTTGTTATAAGGATGTATGCTCTCCCCTGAGCAATTCATATTACCAAGAAATAAAATAAGTTTATTGGGTATGTAAAACTTTCTAAAGAAGAAATACCCATCAAGCCCAGCCACAGTTCTGGCCACTGGTACATGACAAATTCTTCTCTTCTGCCTTGAAAGCCCTTTATATTTGTGTGAATTTCCAAAGGCAGGCTGTGAATAATGTCAGACAGTGAAGCCAGGTACAGAGTTTTCTTCTCTGAGATAATTCAGAGTGGGTCTTATCATTGCAAGTGTATTTTTGCCGATTACTGTGTTTCAGTCTCTAGGCAAGGGCATGGCCAAAGCTCAGTCACTCCAGCAGCTCCCCAGAGAACGCCATAAACAAAACACTTGCTGGAGATGGCCCATAGTGTTGGCAGAACAAGCAGAAATGAAAGCAGACAACTACCACTATTTCATCTGCTTTGTCTTTCCCTCTGTTAAGTGTTCGTGGGGTGTGTGCATACATGCACGCTAGCGTGTGTGGGCATTTAGAGGCCCCTTGTGAGCAGGGGGACACAGCCAGCTGCTTTCACATGGGCCACTGGGGTGTCCACGCCATGACCAGCTCCCCCGAGCAGGAAGGCAGGAGAAGTCAGCGAGCCCACAACTTGGGCACTCCCGCCCTGGGGCCGCAGCTTGCCTACAAATGGGGCCAGACTCACTGGTAGGTTTCCTATTTCATAAACTCTGGGTTTTGTTTCCTGTTGTTCATCGGCCAGCAGTGCCCAGGACCAGGACAGCCTCACAGAAGGCAAGCCCATGTGTAAACATTCACCAGCAATTAGTTCAGAGGTGGGTTGACATCAACTACAAACACCTTGATTCCTTACCATGTATTATTATGGACTTAACACCATCAGTCCTTATTGATGCATGTGACCAAAGTAGGACTCAACAGTGCAGTCTGAAACTGCCTACCAAGGAGACCGTCTCAGTATTGCGCTTGGGAGATGCTTATTTGCGGATTCCTGGGAACGCAGGAACGTCCTTGATCTGGCACAGGACCCACTCGCACAGACCACCCAGGCCATGCAGGAGGGTTTGAGGGTAGCAGTGTAACACAGCAGAAGGTAGCACTTGTTTCTTCCCTAGCAAAGTTCAACATTAGACCCACGCTAAAAAGGCTGGTTTTCTAGCTGGGTCATTGCAGTCATGTTCCTCTTATAAGCACTCTTTTCTCTAGAAGGGGCATACTAGCTCACTCGTACAATAACACCTAATTGCAGAGTCCTGTCATCATCTTTTCCTGAATAACTAATTGGAAGGTATTTGTCACAATTCCTTTCACCAGGATTCAGAGGTGAGGGGTAAGAAAGAGCAAAGTCAGTCGTGCCATAAACCAATGCAAATATATTAGGTGGTAGAGAAGACTGTGAGGAAAATTTGACAAGAGCGACCAGACCTTCCAAACTGAACAGTCAAAACACAAACATATACACTGGTGTTAAAATGCAAGTGCCTCACAATCTTGTGTAACGGCTATTATAGCTGCTACAGATATAAGGACATAAGACTTTGATGAAGACTTGTAAATGACCTGCAATAGTGCCTTAAAATTCAGACTCAAGTCTGCAGGCCCATGAAGCTGTTTACAGATTTTAAATGGCCTTCTGAAAAATCAGTTCTGATGAATGCTGTGATACTTGTGACTGAAACACAAACAAGGTATTTCAAAGATTTTTGGAACACCCTAATGTTGCCAGTATGCCATGTAACTTCATTTTTGAGATAATATTGATCTTTCAGTCTATACTTATGGCATTAGAAATGGAATTTATATGTGATGGAAAGGCTTTGCTGTTGACTTCTTCTCTGACTAAAAATCTAGTCAACACATATTTCAGGAAAATCCTGAACAAATGACAGATAGAGTCTGCTGTGCTTGATACCTATTGCCACTATTAATCAAGACTGTGTATTCTTCTAGACAAGCAGTACAAATGATATAAGAAGCATACATGGCAATGAAGAGGTAGCTGTAAAAAGCCATGTCTGATTGCAAAAGCAGAATAACTCCAAGTATTCTGTGTTCCTGTAGGAGACTAACACCTCCCAGATTTTGGACAGCTTTGGATTCCAGTACCCGGGTATAACACATTCATTTTGATCCTCTAATTGCACATTTTCCCCAGTGGCTGTGTTAGCCTACGATAGCTTTCTTTTCCTGTTTATAAGGATATGTTTTCAGACTCCATTGTGAATTTATCAGTAGGAGTTACTAATTTTCAATACTGCTTAACGTGAAAGGCTTTCCCTTCTCATGTCCTTTCAACACAGTTGTACTTTTTGCCAAATGAAGCACAGCTATGACCCAACTTATAGCTCTAGGTAGTTTTTGTGTTATTACGGCACTCTTCCAAGAACACACAGGCTCATAAGTTTATATGGAATGTGTTTCCTCACGTTAGCATGCAACTGTGTTGTTAGAATAATGTCATTTCTGCACTTTTTTTTTGTGCTCTCACATTTACATTGGAGATGTTTCAAACTTCTCCTGCAAGGAGGTGTTCTTCAGTGTTCCTTTCCAATCCTTCACCAAATATACAGAACTGTGAATGGTGTATTTCCAGTTGTGTAGTCTATTGTTGGGTTTTGTAAAGTAGTTGCATTGTTAGAAGAAAGCTTCTGTCTGTGATTTCAGTCTAACAACAGCTGAGATGTATCTGGGTTGTGGATGCCTTGTGTCTGAGTGTGTTTAACAGGTCATCACTTTTTTCGATGTCTGGTAAGTTGGACATGTACAATAAGCAGATACAGGTGGTTACATTAGCTACTCTAAGGCATTTAGAAAGGGTCATCATCTTTGATTCAGCCTGGTGCCCAGTTCCTTGCATGTGCTGATCTTTCTCACTCTCTCTATCCCAAGTAAACTGTATTACAAGTAATACCTACTCCACCTTACATAAAGCTATTTAGTGAACATGCAGTTCTAGAATGAGAAAGACATGGTTTGGGTTTGTTGTGGGTTTTTTACAAAATTTTTGTGATTGATCTTTTATTTAATAATGGCGGAGGCCAGAGAGTACTGATCACCTCTGAGCAACTGAAATGCGAGCCGAACATATTGTAGGCCACAGAACCAACAAGTTAAAAACATATTCCCTCAAATGGCTATGTAAATTTTCATTAAACTCTATCTTTTTCCATTCCTCTACCAAAAAAAGGAAATAGAATAATAATCAGTTATTGCCACACTGCACTAATTGTATTAGCTGAAAGAAACCACAGTATGTTAGATGCCTTCAGAGACCTGGTCTGAAAGAAGCCTAACAGATGAATTGATGCTTCCTATTAAGCATATAGAAAATTTAATTGTTGCCTTGCCAAGTGCTTATACTGACTAATCACTAAACTGTAATTTACCTGTTTTGTTATTATCTTGAATTTGCCAGATTAGAGTTCAATTTTGTCAAACAGTCTAAACCTAATGTTCCAGTCTAAACCTAATGTTTTCTAACCCAAGGACCTATGTTAAGATGAAAAGATGCAGAGCAGGCGTCATTACAACTTCTCTTCACATTCTTCATCTCCAGTTCATCACAAGCTGTCAAAAAGATGAACCTTGTTTTTATTTCAGGAAACTGGCAAACTAATTGCCAGATATTTATGATCTATATGGATACAAATCTTTATGAAATATAGTTGCAGCTTGGAAGGTTCTCTGTTTATGGTTGATTTAGAGTGCATAGTTAATGTCTAATTATTTCATTGTGCCTTTTGCCAGGGTATGAATAATTCATGATCCTTCTTTAACAAAACCAAGAACAGGTTGATTCATGATCTTGATCCGCAGCCAGAATTATGAAAAGCACATGAATATTGGAACAGTTCAGGATTTGGAAAGAAGGGAGGAAGACCAGGCTTCACATTCTATCTAGATTATCCACATCAGCATCCACAGGTTATATAGTAAGAGCTATGCTGAGTAAGAGGTGGAAAAAATATGCAACTTATTACTTGCAAAACACTGCTGAAACTTGACCATTTAGGCATTCCATCAGCCTCGTGACCTGGCCACCGTCTATCTTCATGGTACCATTGCTCAGGTGTTGACTGTGGACTCATTTTAGTTGGTGAGTCAGAAAGGTGACCATGATCGAGGAGACAATGTCTAGAAGATAAATTTATTGCTCACATTGCACCCTCTACTGTCTAACTCCTGTAACAGCTCTGGGCAAAGTCTCTTAACTCCTTGTTGGTCTGCATTACAGTGAACAGAGAAGTAATCCAAGGAAAAAATGCTAAAGTAAAGGAAAAGACCACGTAGGTAACAAGCAAATCTGCATGAGAAATGAGGGACTACATCAAATGGCTGAATGCTGAATTGTTAAGCCCAAACCTTTAATCCTGACTGCATTACAACTCTGAGTTGAATGGGAGATCCTCTTTAATGAAGTCAGCAGGACACTGCTTGTAGAACGTTGGCCACAGGATTAGGAAGGCCATCTGCCTGCCTTGACCATTAGATATATTTGAGGTTCATATACTAAAAGTCCATCAAAGTGTCAAAGCAGCTCTGTGGAGTACAAGGGTCCTTAATTAGACATGGCATCTCACTGACTATCACAGGCAAAAAACATCAAGTTGCCAGGTTAGGAAGATGGGTATAACCACTGGAATGGGCTGGAGAGTAGCCAGTTTGCTACCTTACGTTACAGCCCAGCCAGGAGCACCCTGTGATAGAGTATATCATTGCCCCACAATGTCCTGTTAAACACCCTGTCAACGTGTCGACCAGCCGCTGTCAGGCTTTCCTATGTTCCACCACTGCGTGTTACTGAATACAGCCCCCATCCTAAAAAAGCTCAGCCTGCTTCTAAATTCCTATGCAAAAAGAGTTACTGATGACCCAAGAGACAGAGGACTTCCCACTTACCCAAAGCTAGCTTACTGGGTAGACCCCAAAGGGGAATCTAGAGAGTTATACTAAAATTTGGACCCTGATCTCAAGCATCTGAAGATATGCTACACAATCCAGAGAAAAATCCATCTCTAGAGAGGTGAGTCTGCCCACCCTCACTGATATGTGTAAGACAGGTGTAAGACCTTGCTGGTATCTGCTGTTCTTTACTGACTAGAGGGAACCTAGATAATAAGTTTAGACTAGATGCTTAACTTCTAGGCAGTCCACCTGGGTAAGAATTAATCCTACCCATAAGGCCCTACCCTGCAAGGCTTACAATCCAAAGGGACATGCTAGCACAAGCATGTCATAAGGAGAAAAGGCACCAGAAAAAGAATGGAAGAAAGATGGATCTGTATACAATTATGTTACTTACAGATGTAGCTGATAAAAACAGATAAAATAGCTAATAAAAACAGATAAAATATGAGAGTCCATGGTGATAATGGTAATTACTCAGTATCACGAGAGAAAGAGGCATTTCAATCTTTACTTCAATTAAAAGAAGAAAAAGAAAAAAAACAACCATTACCAAAGATTCTTCTGATCCCGCTTGAATTAGTGTAAATATGGCACTATTCTATACATGCCAATGGAGAAAAGCAGATATTTACTGGAGTGGGAGAACATAGCTTTTAATTTCAATCTCTGGACAACATTACAGAGGACTCGGCACTCCCAGCACTTCCAGAGCAGTGCTGAGGAGGTTATCAGAAGACAGTGGGTGGCAGCCTACATAATCCTGTTTGCTACTGTGCCCTGTCAGCTTTCCACAAGAAAGGGCTTAAAATAGGAGCTGATTCAGGTTTTCTTTTATTGCAGACAGACATAGTAAATAAAACCAAAAGTTTGGCCCTCTTGGAAACCGAGCAAATGGCAGATCTGTCGCAGTTATTTCAGAAGTGTATCTCAGGAGAGCTGTTAGTTTTGCATCCTGCTCTGCTGTTGCTCAGGGATACTGTGGTCATAGGGACCAGTGAAGGAACAATTTCCTTCAGCTGCACTCTGAGGGAGAAGACATGAAATTCCATTAAATACCAGCTCTTCATTAAAACTTGAGACACCAGTGTCCATTACACTGTAAGGAGCAGTTTATCCCACTTTCTTTTTTAAACCCTCAGTATGATCTTCTTTCCTTTTAAGCATTTAGGGGCAGGTGGGGGGCGGGTGGAAGTATTGTAACACCTAAGCAAGGTGTCATTGTTTAGGATGGTTGTCAGCTGAGATTTTTTAAAGCAAAGACCTGTCTCTCAAGAGACTTAGCAAGAGTGAGAGGCTTTAAAAAGCAGTCTGCACAAAGCACCAGACAGCATGGAGCGGAGACAATTCTGCTGTGCTTGGACTTGACAAGCAACCTTTTTGCTCTTTGACTTTTGTTATTTTAGGACGGTAATCTGCTACTCTCAGACCGCTGTCCTTGGCAGACTGAAACACAGCCAACACATGGATATCCTTGCTTATAACTGAAACACAGGGTAGGAATGAAAACTCAGAGCCTAGATTAGGTGGAGCCCACTGCAAAAAATATCCCCTTCTCTCATATTATCCCCTCTGCTTCACAGCATTTGGCATCAGCCTCAGCCTTTCTTGATTGTTTGTGAATGCTGAATGTGTTAAAGATAAGGGAGAGCTCACAGTCAGTTAATGGTATCTGAAATGTTTTTCTTTCCTGTTGGAAAAAGGTTAAACTTTGACTTAGAAACAGCTACATAGAGTTCTTGTCTCGGTAAGAGCTTCTAAGGTGGCTACAAATGGCTCTTCTTTAGCATGGTTCATGCCAGTCAAAAGGTAGTGCAAATAGACATTTGACAGGAAAGTCATGGATTGCAAATGTCAGGTGAATAAAATACAAGTGTGCCGGTAATCTGTTCACTTAGGTACCACAATATCTAATGCAAACTGACATTAAAAAAACCCAGCAATCTAAAAGAGAATGCAGTTTACATGTATGGATAGGACGTCTTCTAACAAAGCAGGTAGTTCATGCCTTCCCCAGGAAAGCATTCACCCCACATGTGTGGTATCTTTTACAATGAGCTTCAAGATAGGCACGAAATCCAATTTGCCAGCTGTCCTGACAGGAATGGACTTGAGACAAGGCATTGGTTGCCTGCATGTATTGCAATGGCATCTCCTGTCTGAGCTTGTGCAGATTATATTGTCCAGGAGCCCCACTAATACCCACTAAAGGATCAGAAGGGATTTGTACATAGTCAGAATCTGTGAAGAAACGGGGGTGTTTGGGGCTGCTCTCAGGAATACGCCTGCCAGCCGAGGCACAGCAGCCCTGGGTGCCACAGGCAAATCCAGAGAAGGCCACAGCAAAATTCAGAGCTTAAACCCTGGCTGACTTACTGCATGAAAAGGACACATATCTACACTGGTTTCACCAAGGCTGGGTTTATATGTTAGGAAGGGCTCTATATCATGGAATCAAATGGCTTTTTTTTGTAGTGAAAATTCAACAAGTTCAGTAAGTACCATCATCACAAAGCATAAAAATAAATTATTCTCCTCAAACTGCATCGCTTAGTAAATCAGCACAGCAGAGCCCAGAAACAAAACGAGTGTTGTTTCAGTAGAGCGAAGTGACAGGGCCAACAGCAGATGCATTTCTTGGCACTGAGCGCTGCAAATTTTGTAAGCAGCAGGGATGAACCTGTTTCACCAAAGATTAAGTCTACACAAAAGCATTGCATTCAGCATTGGGAAAGAGGCTCATCTATTGTCCTGGCAAGCAGCACCAAAGATACAGTACCCTGGAGACAAAATGTGAGGCTAGTTGGAAACACACTTGCCAACCTGAAAAGAAAGAGAGGCAGCACAATGGTAACTAGTGAAGAAACAGCTGGGCATGGTGGCACCAGGCTGTGTCTTTCAACCCATGTTATCAACACTTGTTCATATAGCCAGCATGTTGTGAAGAAGCGCTTGTCACCTTCCATTTGGTCACAGAGAGACGAATAGGGCCCAGTGTCAAAGGAGGCAGGTTAGGGGCTTTGATTTGTTTTCTTTTAATACTCAACAATATCGGAAAGGGTATAGTTAAATGGTAAGGCTGGCCATGTGCAAATTTATATCACAGTAGTGACTTATTGCTGACATTTGAAATGACAAGAAGACTCAAGGAGATTTTGGAAAAACGCAGGCCATCATCAGCACACTTTGTAAGAAACATACTTCTAACACTTCACACTCATGCCAAATTCAAGGGCAAGAAAGTGTGGCTGTTGGCCAGTTCCAATGTACAACATCCATAATATGGATAGTGGTCAATCCCATCCAGTTCAAAATTTCACCCTATGGAAAATCTGGTGCCTAGCATCAATTCCTTCACCCTTTTTAATCTCCTTTTCAGCATTTATGGCAGAAGCTCACTTCTGCAGCTGTATTGAGAAAAACAAATCAGCTATAAAATGTTCCATTGTATGAGTTACGTGCAAGTTTCAAGCTAATGGAAAAATGTGAATACTTTTGTGAAAAATTTGGATGCCTCTGCTCCAAGTTATCGGAGAAAAAAAATGCTCATAATCTTTCTTTCCCCTGTTTGGATTCCCCTCAAAAAGAATCTAAGAAAGTCCTCTTAATGGCAGTGGATGAAAAGCCATTGCAATGGCCAATGGCTTTTTTTAAAAGCTTTAATTTTTTTCTTTAAAAAGTGCTCCTAAGGCACACACTATTTTAATGATCACAGCAAATTGTAACCTTTTAAATACGCTTCCTCGAACTTTTTCCTAGGAGGAAATCAGGACTGTAAATGATCCAAGGATAATAACTCATTACAACAGAGGCTGGCTGCTGGGCAAGTGAGTAGCTGGACTGTCAAGAGTTTGCTTGTTTTCCAGAAGACCTGTGTTGAAATGAAGCTGTGTCCATGGACCATATCAGCGCTGTGGGACCAGTATTCTCAAATAGCAAACACATGAGGTGGAATTTCTGACCCATTCTGATTTTGACTCATCGTTTCAGATGCAGTGTATTCAAGAGCCACCCAAACTTTCATCCCCTAGAACAGTACCTTCTACATCCTGCACCCCAGGGAAGCTGCTTCCCTGTGCTGCTGCCCAATTCTTGAGCCACATGGCACAGCAAATATAACTAGAGTAAACCAGGATCTGTGCCAGCAGCTTGTGAGCATGCAAGGAGTTGGTCTACTCATACAAAGAGCTGACATAGCCAGACTTCAGTGCAAGGGCCTCTTCTCCACCCCAGAGGTTAATAGAGACTATGAAGGCAGAGAAAGCTGTCTTACACATAGATGACTGGTTGCTTTTTGTTAGGACTCAGTAGTTTTAGGGTTTCCTTACTACTCTGAATAAAAATAGCTGATTACAGGGCATGCTGCAAGGTTCAGTCCTTCTCCTATACTCTCAAAAAATTTTAAATAAACAAAAATTATTACAGAAATGAGGTAGCTCTAGCATTTAGTTTGCCAGTCTTGAAGCCACTGGAGAATACTACCGCACATTCTCTGTTTTCTTATTTTGGAATGTATCCATTTCATCATGACCCACAAAAACTATTGCAAGGCACACATCTCCTGTCACACCCCTTTGATGTGGAAATATGCATTACTGAAATGTTCCAAGGTTAGAAGTAAATTACTCTAGTTCACAAGGCTGAAGTAGCTCCATCCAAATTTACGTCTTACAAAAACAAAGCAAGCCCACTTCCAAAAAAAAATTCCTGGTCATCCTGAAGATGTATCTATACATAAATTTCAGATAATTCCCCTCCAATGCCCTAAGAAGACTAGCTGAGTCCTTTCTTTCATTTAAGCTTTAAACGGTGATACAATTAGTTTTTTTCCAGTGTCCAGTGGGTATTTTTGCCTGGTCTAAGAGGGAATTTTTTTCAGTGCCTTTTCAGGGAAGTAGCAGCAACTAGTCCTGTTAAACTGAAGGTCAGATAATGTGTTCAATATGGTCATTTTCCAGTGGTTTCAAGTCAACCCTCATATATATAGATAAACACCTATAAAACTGCTTCTTTGTACAGTAGGCCTGTGAGGTCACTGCTAGAAAGAGAGAACAAAGTTTTTTCTAACATACCATAAAAATAAAAAGGAAAATAAAACCGAGAGAAGCTCTTAATGATGAGCTTTTTAATGAAAACTTTCAGTAAAAGAAAAGTATCTTATAACATTTCTTCTGAATATAATGAAACCTAGTCAATAGTTTTGGAAAGAAGATGCTACATATATACTTTTTTTTTTAACATCAAAAATCTCTGTGACAGGTAGAGAGGGATACCCTATGACCCATGTATTGCAGCAAACTGGATACTGGGTAAGTTTCCTAACTGTCCAAACTGACTACAAGAAAATGGAGTGGTATAAGAGCTACAGCCCCTTCCACCCTGCTTTCTCCTGAGTCAGGATCCAGCCTAGACACTGATTCCTGAGTGTCAATCCCTGATCCATGCCTTCAGCTAGGGCCCATTCCTGGTTGATATTGTGAGAAAGGTGCTGGGAGCTGTGCCGAGGGCAAGGCATGTGCAGGACTACTGTGAGCTGCTGGCTTCTACAAGAGCGAGTGGTTCATGCATCTGGTCCCACCTGAGGGAGCCAACCCTGGATCTCATGCCTGCTCACTTTATTTCTTCTATACGGTGCAGACAGAGCTGAGCTGTTATCCACATGACCAACAACTATGCTAAATTCTCTGTGGTGGGGAGACAAAGTCTGGATCTGGTAAGTGATCTGCACCTCAACTCATGGTGACTTGCCTGTGCTCCATGAGATGTCAGCACCAAGGCTTCAGCACTCTGGAGCCTAATGGGCACACTGCAGCCAGGCACAGTCCCAGACCTACTGCCCCACTACAGGATCAGCTTTTCCTGCCCACTCCTTGTTCCAAGTTTTTTCGGAAAGTTTAATTAGTCTAAATAGTTAATCAATAGATGGCCACTTCACACAGTTGCCAAACAGGTCACTCAGTACTGCACCCATAGCTTCATGTTACCTGTGTGTTATCAATATGTATTTGCCACCGAAGGTCTAAAAATTACCCCATCAGCCAACCCAGTGCTTGTTAGAGAAACCCAGCTCATGGACAATGCAATCCAAATGCTCACTCATTTAGGGTATGTCCACTGTGCTAAATACAGCAGGGTCTGGTAAAGAGCTGTACTTCCTTCGGCATCTCTGTGTCCGCATCACAGACCAGAGATCAGGCCAAGCACAAGTGAAGGAGCCAATCCATTCCCAAATGCGTTGAAGTACAAGCCTCATCACAAAGAAACTCTCAAAGTCCTGGGGATGGGTTATCTATAGACTTTAAAAGTATGAAAGCACCTCAAGAGATTTATCCTAGCTGGCATTGTATGGAAAAATGCAAGGATTATTGTCTTGCTAGTTTATAATATCTCATCCTTTTACATTAGGCTTAATTTCTAAGGGCACGTGGTGCTGTTGTAAGACTAGGAGTGGGCATTAGACACATAAGAATAACTTCTCCCACTCCCACTCTCAGATGTTTTTAATTAGTTTCAGGGAGCCCTTCAATCCAGTACCCACATCCACCCCCTCCCAGGGTGTCATAGGTCACACCTTTACCTTTCACTTCACTGACAGATATTAATCAAACAGACTTAGAGCAGACATTTGAGTAAAGAGAGTGGATTTTTAGCTGGCAATAAAGATTTTAACTTGGGTACTTCAATGTATTGAGACAGAAATCTTTCAGCCTTACTCACCAGCCAAAATCTTCCTGTATTAAAGACCCTGTAAGATGATCTTGCTATAGGTGAAATATGCCTGTGTATCAGGAAACGCACAGAGGCTGAAGAGGGAATAGGAATAGAGATTTTCTTTTAATGTTTCTTTACAAAAGTTGGTTTCATTCTTTTCTCTCTAATGTTTTTTCCAAGAACACTTTTTTCAGTGACATATTCATTTGAGATGGCTAATAGGTACATCTAATTGGAAATTTTTCTCACAGTCATTACTGGGAAGTTTCTATTTCCTCTTGAAATATTGCTTATTTCTTTCATTTTCTAAGATTATTTCATACTGAGAAACAGCAGGAAAAACAATCAGGAAATGGTAGAGATATCTTACTAATATCTTAAGACAAATTAGATGAATTGCAAGGTTTTACTTAGTGTTAAAAATATTTCAGCCACACTTAAGAAAACAGTATATAAAGTTTCATCAAATAAAAAGAGTATCATACATGTACTTAATATTTTGTTTTTCTTGTTGAGGTTAGCAAATATGCATAAATACAAACACTTGCTGCTAATCAGCCCTTTTTCCCCTCACTGATCCACATCTGATATTAACAATGCTATGCATTTTTCAGCCAAAGTGCTCAAAGCATTTCATAAAAGCATTAACAATCATTATCCTTATTTTACAGACAGTGTCACAGAGGCAGTGCAACGTTTGCAAAATTACTCTATAAATCTGTTGCAGAGTCAAGAGCAGAACCCACACCTCTTTGATCCCATCTCCCTGTCCCAGTCATTTTTTTCACCATGAAAGAGGAAGACAGTGATGATATACGAAGCTTCACCAAAGAAATCAAAGATCACCTCACCCACACTCTGTGCGTAACAGATCTTCTCCTACACACCCCAAGAACAGCAAAACAAAGGTGAGTTAACTTTGTTAAAGGGGAAAAAAAATGCCTCTGAACATCATGGTGCTGAGGTTTGTGTACAGTTGCATATGCAAAGGCTGATCTCAGAGGTGGCCGCCCAAGGCTAATTAGAATTGGAGGCATTTATAATTATAGCATTTTCTAATTATAGAAAGGATAGCACTTCCACTTACGCACAAATGCATGGCTAATTGTTCAGTGATGATGGGAAGGAAAAGAAATAAAAGTACTATGACTATTTAATGAGGTTTCTGAAAATGTATTACATTATTTAAAGTGTATTTCAGTGCAACTAAATCTTGTTAAATTGCCGCTCTTCCCTGCACTGTTCATATTGGGGAAGCATGTGGCCTTGGGCTGAGCGCTGGCCATGCTGGAGGCTGGATGGTGGCCTAAGCTCTTGCCCACATGGAAGCAGGTGATGAGAAGCTGTGGACTGATGTCTTTATGAAAGGCTCAATGCTTATGATAGGCATCATGCTATCTAAGGCAGACAGGAATGAAGAAAAGGGGTGCCTGCACATGTAGGTGTGAGTCCCAGCAGAATTTTGTTTCTCCTGATGGAGAAGTTGCTCTCCTTTGAGGAGATGAACAGCAAGAAGCACCCAGTGCCTTGGAGACGTGCAGCAGCCACCCTGGAAGAGCTGCTGTGCCTTCCAGCAAATGCAGGAGCACTGCAGTTCAGGAGCCTTGGTCTTGCCAGCAGGGAAACTCCGTTCATCAGAGATACACAACCTCACACACTGCCTCCGTGCTCTTGCACCAGCCGGCGTGTCAGTGGGATTGTTACTTGTTTCATAACCAGGTGTTAACTAAGGGCTCAGCTGTCTACCTGGACACATAGGCTGGCATCAAAGCCATTGATGGCCGTAAGTCTGTTGCCATTCAGAGCAGCTGAGCATTAGTCCCCAAGTATTTTTATCTAGAAAAATCAATTGCTTGTGCCTGTACCCACTGCCAAAAGCACACTTTGAAACCACCATCAACCCTGACAGGGACAGAGACTGGGAGTGGGGACAGAGACATCAAGATCTGAGAGCAACAGACAGGGAGAAGTAGAAAGGAGCCAGCTACCAAGAGCTTAAGCAGCACAGCTCCCAAGGGGCAATCGCATCAGAAAGGAGCAGAGCTCTGCCGAACCAGTTTTAGCTGCGGAGCTGGGACCCAGCTGTGCTGTTAACAGCTAGCTCTGCTAAAGCAGACCTCAGCAGCCTCAGCACAGCCCTCTCCATCACTCCTTTGCACTTCAGAAATGCAGAATGTGCTGAAAGCTTCTTTCCCTGAGACTTTTCCTCTGGCACGATATCAGTGAACTGGCGTCTCATCTAGACATTAACACCCCGAGTGGGCAGTGATGAGGGAAGAGAGAGCCAAGATGTTGCTGTTAAGGAATAACTTTTCCATGTAATACATGTAGAGCAGGAAGTTTCCATGACACTGAATATTATCAGAAATGATGCTTGATCATCCTTAGCTGGAAAATTCTTTCTAGCTATATCTGAGTGGTCTTGTGTTAACAGAGATATAAGACACCAGGCCCAACCTTCATTTGTTAAAAAATGCACAGGCAAGCAGCGGAATGGCTAGCAATACCTTACAATGGAAAATACAGAAATATAACACAAATTGGTTTACATTTTTCCAGGCTGGGTTAATGGAAAAAGTTATCGCTTGACTGTTTACATTCATCAAGATAAATTTACACAGGTTTTATTTAGGCTATAAGATCCAGCTGGGACATATTTGCTCATTTCAGAAACAGTCATTCCGTTTGCAAGACAAAGGAAAAGGCTGAGGTTTGAACTGACCCCCCTCTCCACAAGGAAAGCAGTACAAAAAAAATCCCACAACCATGTTAAGCTCCTGTGTAGAAAAGATTCATATGTTAGCATTAGGCTTAGCGCTCTTGAGGGGTTTTTCAAAGTAGCCTGGAACATATGATTCCATATGCTTTGTTTAAAAGAATTTTCTTTTAAAAATCCTGCAAGATACTAATTCCTTTTGGCATCTGAAATACAGCTCATGAGGACTGCTTGGTTGCTTGTGAAAAAAACACTTGTTTAGAGGCAAATCAGAGGTCTGACTCTTTTGAAAGGAGGGTATTAAGACACCTTGCACAGGATATGCTACAAGGCATTTTTAAAAGAAGTGGCTGGTTTCTTCCAACCTGGGCAGGCGGCAGACAGAATTTCCTTTGTTTTTAATAGATTTTAAACTAACCCTATTGTTTAGGGAAGGACTGTGAGCTACCAAATGCCTGAGCAATATTATGTCTTGTCTGTGCTACACCATCTGCCTTTGCAAAGCTGCTGCAATATTAGAAGTTTTCCTGTATGGCATTTCATGTTTTATGTATGCTGTGATATCTTTTCATAGTATTAACTTAAATATTTCAATACTGTCTCCAGGCTTAGAGAAAAATTCTCCCCCTCCCCCCACTTCCCATCAACAGACATTATTATGTTCACTGGAATTCAGTAATTCTAGCAGGGAGTAGGGGCTTCCTATAGTCCACTTGTAGGGCTTTTTCCTGAGAGTGTATATAGAATATAGCTTTACATTTCAGACAGACCAATGGACATAACTAAATTTCCAGTGCCTTGCTGGCTGACAGATGGCAGGACAGACACTCTCTCTCATCAGGCGTCTCCCATGTGTCTCATGGGGTGAGGGAAAAATGGGCAGAAATAAAAGATTTGTCATGGAAATGCAAATAATAGTTGTAAATCAACAGAAAGAGCAGAGATATGAAGTCACATAAAACTCTAAGAGTGACAAAGTCAGATTAACTAGGCAAACTCCAGAAAATCTTCCAGTTCACTGAATTTTACTGAATAAGGAATATAGGGACTGGAATGCTAAATGTATCCATAGTTAACTTAAAATCAGAAGTGATCATGAAATATGGTACTAGGTACAGCCTGCCTCTACCAAACCCCAGACTACACATCTAGGACAACAGAAATATGCTCTAAGGCGGAAAAAATGACTTTCTTTCCCCATTCTGACAGGGATAAGTCAGAAACTCAACAGTTTTAAACTTTAGTTGAACAAATGGAGACTTAAATGATGCTTAGCTATGGCTCAAGAAAAATTACGAATTTTTCACAGATAGCTGTAACTTGCATGAGTGCTTGAGAACACATACAGTGAGTCTGAGGTTGATCTCCATACATATTTGAACACCTAAGAGCCACCAGAAGGTGCCTCAGGACAAGCTAGCAGTTTGATTTCCAAATTAAACTGTCCTTCTTGAACAGTTTCCTCTATTTGGCCATCAAGAGAGTCCTAAAAAGTCCTATTAGAGTGAAGAGGAACCTTGACTAGGAGACTGCCCACATCAACGTACATCGTCCAAATAACTTGGAATCAGACCACAGTTTCTCCTTCAGAGTGTTCCTCTAGATATGCAGAGGCCTTGGAAAGGTCAGGGTTAGCACTAAACTCTTCCTTATTCTTACTACCAAGGACTGCATAGGCCAAGCTTCTGAAACACCTTCCTCAGGAAAACAAAAACAAACCCTTCTCTTTGTCTTAACTTTCCACCCTATGTATTACAGGTGGCAGACAGGCTTGGCAAGAGGAATGCTTTTAGGGGCTGGTGGACACAGAATGACAAACCTAAGAGACCACAAAAAAGATAAACAAGCCAATGTAATTTCAATATGCCATCAAATATCATCTCTAACATACAGTAAAAATTAAACTCCACAGAAATTTGTGGGACTATCTAGAGCTATGCATTAACTAACTTTCTGACACATATCATATTTTTCATTTTTTATTACTTGGCATAATCATTTCTAATGAATTAAGTTGCCTGGCTTGGTGAAGGTAGAATGTAAGTCATTGACTTCAGTAATTGTTATAGTACTTACCCCAGTACTGAGATCAATAGAAAAATTATTTTGAGCAAATGATAATAAAAATGTATATTTTTAGAGCTCTGCAGTTCAACATGTTAATACTTTCTGTATTGCTCTTAATATTAGGCTGGCATTTCAGAGGCAACTATGGGGTTTTTTTTCATTTCTCAAGGCAGTAATCCAATTCCACAGGAGATGTAATTATCTACACCAAAGGGATGTAGATTATTACACATGAGAAATCAGTGTGAAGGGATGGCTAGTCCAGCAGGATTTTTTTTTAATTGAGAAGTTATAAAGGTCATAGGCACTGCAATCTGATGGAGACCAGCTTTCTTTTGTAGGTTTGCCTTCACATTCGCCTTTTGAACTTGAAATAGAATATTTTTTCCATGGAGAGGAAAGGTAGCTATTCTGCACGCTTTTCCATTAATGAGGAGCTGCTCTGTATGAACAATTAAACCAAAAATAAATAAAGCCTATTTCTATCTGGGAGCACAATCAAGTCAAACACCAAACACATAGTCAAAACAATGGTCTTTGAAGGCTGGCATAACTCCAGAAAAAATTAAAAAGCAAAGGATGTTCAGTTTTGAAATGTGTTGAACAAAGTAGAAAATAAAAAACTCTTGAATTCACATAACAGATTTGTTTGTTGTGATCTGAACTTTTTCAACCTCAACTCAAAAGTAAAGATTTGTTGGAAATAGAGTGATGGCACAAGGGAGTTACAAAGAAGCAACTGAGAGGTGTCACTGACATTGTTCAGAAAAATGTTTCCAGTTATCAGGAATTAACAGAGTGGAAAAAATAAATATGATCATCTGAAATCACTCAAGCTTCCATGTTTACTATTCATGGTAAAGCTTAGAGAGCATATTATGTATACAGAGGAACTGATTTCTCTGTTACTGCACAATAACCAAAACAAAACCTAGCGACTGAGAAAGGAAGAGGAAAAGAGGAAAAAAATGTCCTTTTTTTAACAAAGGAATATTTTAAAACCATTAATCATTCCTTTAGATCCAAGAATCCCAAAGTTAAGGAAGAATGGGCTCCTGTATATCTAAAAAGCAGTTTCAGAATTTGTTGTACTCCTCTTATTAAATTCCTCTCCCGGTAGATCTTCCAAGAGTTCATGTGAATTCCAGCTGCAAAACAGCTGCCCATGAACAGCTAAATGGCCAGGCATGGCTGGTTGTATATGCCCTGTTTGGTTCTTTCTCCACTAGGGTGGAAACAGAAAGGAAGTTTAGCAAAGGACACAGCTAAGTCTGTGGATACTATACAGCTTAACATGTCAAGTTCAAGTTTACTAATGTTCCCCCAACACACAGCTTGAGTTTTCATTTTCAGTTACGTAAGGATAATGACAGGTTTCTGTTTGAAGAAGAGTTTGACCTGTGAGATGCTCAAGGAAATTCCTAGCCTGAAGAACTTACCAAGTGACAACATCTTTCAGATCGCCAGCACTTCAATGCTAATGTTATGAAGGTCTCTGTTGAGATATCATACATGAGATAGTGTTACAGATAACATGCAACCATTGGCTGACATATGACTAATCTGCAAAGTTGTAACAGTTTTTAGTCACATTAGAGGCACCACCAAATTTTACTCAAATTCTGATTAAGTTTGCAAAACACTGTCACTCTGGAATATTATTACCTGCTAAGGGAGGATGTACACTGCAATATATTGAAAGAAATAAGCTCTCGGTTGTCAATTTTAGTAGTTGCCCTAGCAGACACTGGAAAGGTGACAACTGAAATTTACTACACACCAATAATTACATATGTAAATTCCTGGGATATTTGAAAATACTTTTTACCTCTTTTTGAGCTCCTGTGTGACTGAAAACCTAAAACCCGACACTTGGATCATATAGGAGACAGAGTAGCAAACCCAGATACCAGGGCAAGAGACTGAAAAGCTGTAATAATTTTGCAAATAGAATTGTATATTAGATTTAGATTTCTGAACATCCATCTATTCACTGCCTTATCTAAGTTTCCCTTAACCAACTTATCTTTCCTCTGTTCTCTCCACTTTACCAATATCACCATATTTTCCCAGTGCGGACTTCCTTGGGAACTTCTTAAGCAGCATGGCATGCACACATAAATAGGAATAAAATGGACTCTGAATATTTAATGAATGTGTCTCTGGGTATGGTGGGATACAAATTTAAATCGAGAGAGCTACCCTGCAGAGCTTGCACTGTGCTTGGCCACTGCCCACCTCTCACTGCACAGTAACCCACACTGTTGCCCACAAGCTCAGTTGCTTCTTCTGGAAGTTTTACGAGTTTTCTGAGGATTAAATCTTTTATCAGCTAAAGATTAACTTTTAAGGAAAAGTATCATGAGAAAATTCCTCTAGTAAGAGCTTCAGGATTTCTCAGGAACTTCATGACTAAACTCTGTAAAAAGTCAGAAGTCTTTGTAGTGCAATAGTTTAGTGGTCTGTTATGACATTATTTTGTTAATTAAAAATACACCCATTGCTGTTGGCCACCATAAATGAAACCTTGTGTTGTAATCTACCTGCTGATAAAATGACTTACACTGTCTGCTTCCATCCTTCAGTGTGGTGGCCAGATGCCTTTGCAATGCAGCTAGCAGAAGTACTGTGTACTACCTGTATACTACCTCCTCTTGTAGCTCCACACAACGGGGCTTTGAGACTGAGCAAGCATAGGATGTGGGAAATGGCTTGCCTGTGAAGAGGTGTTTCAACTGTGTTGCAACAGGAGATCAACAATGGAAGTACTGTTCTGAGCCATGTCAGGATTTGTGGAAATCTGTATTCCCTCAACCTCAAATCATACATTGCTTTATAGAACTGCAAAGGTAGATCATTCTGTCCTGGTGGTGTGAGCAAGGGGAAAAGCTGACACTCCAGCTAGAGAACATGTTAAACAGCACTGGGTGATAAACAACAGTGGGCTTATATTTACATTGAGGAGCAGAAGATGCATACTAGAGATGGCCTTGATTTTTCATTTCCTTGAGGCCAAGTGCAAAACTCAAGGCAAACTTCTAGATTGGGTCCCAAGAAACTATACTTTGTCCTTGAACTCAGTGGTGTTACTGAGTTCAGTAACAGGAGTGAACAGACACATTTCTTTGCTTAGTGTAGATCTATATAACTTGCCACTCCTGTCCTGCAGCAAATGCCCAGAGGAAGATGAGGTTCTTTCATTATTTTAGAGAAGAGAGACTGTGGTCTGCATAAAATAATATTGCTGATTGATCCAAGCTTATATTAAGATTTTAAGCATCTGGGAGTACTACATGTGCATGTAAACAGAAGATGCTCTGCACATGTGCAGTGCTTCAGGCTCTCTCCTCTGCATGTGATATCAAATCTCTGGTATACACACAAGTGCGCAGTTGTGAGACACATCTGCAGTAGATCTGATACTTCTGGCATCCAGCTCTTGAGGCTCTCTTTATACAAGGAACTTAGGGAAAGGGTCTGTGGACCCTCTCCTCCAGCAGTGTTTGGACATTTCATCACTGCTCCCAGCACAGCTCTTTTATGCTACCAGAGACCCCTCCGCTGCCTGAAATGGACTATAAAATAAGGGCAGCACTGCTGGGAAAGCACTCTGCCTGACTGCTTAGGGCTTTAATTTTAGGTCCTAATTTTCAAATTGTACAGCTTGTAGTTCTTTAGGCAAAACACACCTGAAGAGCCTGTTGACTTGGACAACTCCTTGCCTACACTGCAGTTTCCCAGCCTAGCTAGCCTGCTCAGAGCACAGCAAATTCATGCTGCTCCTGGGTGCTTCCAGCCCAGGGAAACCTGGGCATGGGGCAATGATGTCAGCAGGAGAGAGTCTGTGCCTGCTCAGTTTACGTCATTCGGGAAGGTAAGACAAGCAAAGATCTCTCCATCAGCATGCAGTCACCTGCACCGGGAAACTACCAACTGCCTCAAGTGTCCAAGACTTAGTGTTGACTGGGGGTCATTTTACCTGCCTTAGCTTCTGCATAATCTGCCATTCTCTGCTTGTTTAGACTGTAAACTACTCTGAGCAGGGAATTTCTCCTACTGAAAATGTAATAGGGTATAAGATGAGGACTTTGGTTTCACCCAAAAGGTATCAGCTTTAAAGTTATAAGGGCTACGTAAGTTACAGAGTACAGGCTATATGAACACACACATGTGTATAAGTGTGTGCATATATAGATATTTATACATGCATAAACACAGATTTGTACATACACATATAATATATTTACACATATATTTTGACACGACATACGTACACAATAAGAAATTTTACTTAGATTGAGACATCTAAATCTAGACTTATCACACCTGACTCCCTTCATGAGAAAAGAGGAGAAATAAGAAATGTTCCAGCACTAAATGCCATCCAGCAGCATTACACTGTGGACTGTTTTATGCTAATACCATATTTCAAAAACTGAAGCAGTCTGGAGAGAGGAAAGGTAGACTGCAATGAATTATATTCCATTTGTAACAAAAACTGAAACAGCCTCAAGACTTTTCACTCACGACGTTGCATCTTCACTGTATCTGCTCAATTTCAAAATTCATCACAACAGACTGTCACTAACACTATATAGGGCTATTGGTTCAATATTCCCATAAGAGGTAATAATTTCGCACATGCTGGAGATATTAATGTAAAAATACTTTCTACATAAAAAAGAGCTGTGTGCATTTGACTTCAAAGAGTAAAAACAGTCAGAAAATGAGGTTTTGTCTTAGTTTCTTTATCAGTGTGTATGTATCAGTAAAGGAGACTTGCTTAGCTGCATTACCAACAAAGGATGTTTCTAAGAAGCCTTGAACTAGAGGTTTCCGCTGGGAGGAGTTCAGGGCTTGGAGAATTGCTCTCAGATGCAAAGAAGCTCTGAGGAAATCTGATTTGCAAATGTTCATGGGGGAGAGCATGGGAGGGAGGAAAGAGAGAAAAATAACTTTGGCGATCAGGGAAAAGATTCTTTTAGCTAATATTTCTGCCAAAAGGGACTCCTGTTCTACTTGCTAACACTCCCTTTAGTGAAAAGGACCCTGTCACATTTTCTTAAAATCTAAAGTAAGCAAGGTTCACGCCAGAAAGATCTGTATGCACAGGAAAGGTAAATTTCTTTCCCTGATACAAGTCACAGTGTGAACTCTTTTTCCGGTTTTATAGGGCTTTCTTTGGTTATTAATTCCTTCCTGCCCTGAAGAACATAAGATGCTCTTATTCTGGACTAGTGGCCCTGAGGAAGCTAAATGCAGTGGTTTACCATGTTGGTAGTCCCCAGCTCTCTGCTCTGCCTCTCTGCTTGAGGTAAATGCACAGTAGGAAAGACAAAAAGCAAGGTCTGGTTTGCACTAGTTCACAGTACAGCACAGGAGCTTTCGTGGTCAAATATTAAGATATCAGCTCATGAAAGGGAAGAGGGGGCCAAGGCTGGAAAGGGGATGGCAGCATCCTAAAGCACTGCGCTGGCTACTTGGTGAACACAGGCAAGAGCCTTAGCAACTTGCGCATGCTGGCACCGTACGAGCTTGTCTATGTGGTTCTGCTTCACACCTTAGAGAACAGAACCATAGAATCATAGAATCGTTTAGGTTGGAAAAGACCTTTAAGATCATCAGTCCAACTGGTAACCTAGCGCTGCCAAGTCCACCACTACACCATGTCCCTAAGCACCACATCTACACGTCTTTTAAACACCTCCAGGGATGGTGACTCAAACCACTTCCCTGGGCAGCCTGTTCCAGTGCTTGACAACCCTTTCAGTGAAGAAATTTTTCCTAATATCCAATCTAAACTTCCCCTGGTGCAACTTGAGGCCATTTCCTCTTGTCCTATTGCGTGTTACTTTATCATACATCCTGGATGTGTTGCTGGGCTGGCAGGCTCTCAGATATCCCCCCCTCCTCGTAACTGAGTCTGAGTTCACCCAGGGAAGTGTCTCCTATGGCCACCTAGGCAAGAGGTCTGCTAGTACCTATAAGAGGAGGAACAGCCCTAAATCGGAGGAAAACCTCTGTGTACTGGCAGGTTAGCTTCATAGTGCAGCTCTCCTAACTCCTCCCTGAAAGCGGAGATTATGGCACAAAGGTGCAAGAAACGGCAGGGAGTGGTAATTGGGATAATCAGAAGAAATGCTGTAAAGTGAGATGATCTGCACAGAAATGTTTGCAAATATGTTGCAAACTGTGGAGTGCCTTTTGGGTCCTCGGAGCTATTAGTGAAGTAATGTGTCCATGACCTTGCTATAGCAAATGATCCAAAGTAGATCAGACTTGCCAGACACAGCAACTTTGAAACTCACTACAATCTGAATTCCAGACTGTTCATTCCACTTGGAAAGCCTTACCATCTAAGACTAAAGATTCGGGTGAAAAAGGGTGGTTTAGCAACTTCCGTCTATCTGGCAATGACCACCTGGAGCCCAGACCCCAAAGGGCAGGTTGCAGTGTTGCTGGGAGCAGGCGGTGAGTGCTGCAGAGGGCTGAGGTGGGGCGAGATACATAGCCTACTCACTGCTGAGAACAACTGTGGCAATGTTACAGACCAGCTGGGGTCTTTGGGCAGGACAAAGTCTTAATTCAGAAGGTTACTAGGAGGGCATAAATTAAGCAAATACTTATACATACTCACAAATAAGACCAAAGGCAAAGGGAGCAAAGCGAAAGGCAGAGAGAGTCACCGACATCCAGGAACCTAGCTCTGAGGAGACTGTTCAGCCCTGGGAATCATGTTTCATCACCAACCAAAATGTCAAGTATTTTAGTCAGAAAAACATGCTCATGCCAAGTTATCTAATATTTCCTTTGGGAAAGCAATTCTAAATGAGTTTTGAATTATCTCATGACAACCAGAACTTTTTTTGGAAAACTAACAGAGAAATTTAGCACTCTAATCCCTTCTAGAGTCTTTTACCATGCATCCCTACTTTAAATGAAATTTAGCATTGATACAGCTGATTACTGCTTTACAAGTATCTCATTACAGCTTTGGCAGATGGATCTGCAACAGCTAATACAGAGGTCGGTTCATTTCTTGCCTTTCCCTTTCCTCTTCTCCCCCTACCTCCCCAAATCAGTAAACAGGATTTTCCAAGCTGGTTTATAAAATACACCCTGCAAACACTGAGATATTTTCTATCCAGCTGTTCCACGTCAGTGAAGATTTGTTTCTTAGCGTTGGGCAATGCTATTATAAAATAACACCTAACCCAATGATTAATGCTGAAGAAACTGCTGTCAAGAATGTGGGTGTTTCCTGAATCAATAAAACCTTCCACAGAGCCTGGTAAATCTTAGTTAACAGTTTTCTAGTACAAGTGAGAAAACAAAGTAACTTCCCATTTGCTTTTATTGTGAGTGAAGCTGGAGGTAGCAGTGGGTGGGTGGGCAGGCTGGTTTCTGAGAGCTGAATTCCCACTCAAATTCAGGGCTCACTTTCTGGTTCACACGCTGGGAAGGTAAGGAAAGCAGCAAGGGAAATTAAAGTCCTCCCTCTTCCTTTGTCCCTGTGAGCCAGCTTCTTCAGGTCAGGTAAGCATTAAGGCAGAGTAAAGGAGACTTAGGGGTGTTCCTTGTAGCTGAGGCTGTGCAAAGGTCCTGGCAATGCACTTTGCTAGGCTGCTGTATAGGGCTCCTCTTGGATGCTCTTGTAACGTGAGTGAGCCTGGTGAGCCCAGGCTCACCAGTGAGCCCAGTGAGCCTGGGCTGAGCCCCAGAGCAGGAGGGTAGGGATTATTCAGGCAGCCCTGATGTCCAGCCAGCCCCTATGAAGGGCTGCTGTATTTAGACTTCTACAGCTGCCCTCACACACACAGAAACCTGTCTGAGAGGGCATCATGGTGGTTTGACTCCCTCTATACAACTCTCCCACACATACGCAGTTTTCCCCTGTGTTTCTTATTCTATGCTACACCTTTAAGAGAGGCAATACGGAACCTCATCTCAAAACGATGGGGAGGAAAGGAAAATGCAGCTGAAATGTAAGTCCAATACATATGTGACATCTACCAGACACTCAGTTTTGCTGGTCTCAGTTACAGTATATAATGACATAGGTTCCACATTTGTCAAAAGAGAGGGAGAGAGAAAAGTAGCCTGTTTTTCTAGATAGAATTAGCCTTGAGCTTAAATTACATAATAGAAGAGTTTGAAACTTAGGCTGTGGTTGTGAAGCAAAAAATAGATCTGCTGGAGAGGTTTGCAAAACCTCACACCACCAGGTTCACCCATGTCTAATTGAAACCTTTCCCCTGGCTCCAAGGGGGAAAAATTATGTGTCCTAGAAGTGCCTTCCCTCCCACTGCTTGGTAAGTGGATTGCCTTCCTGCCTCAGGCAGCTTTTGGATTATATCCACTGTCAAACAAAGAAGCTCGTCTGGCACTAGAGCTTGACCATTCGTGTTCTTCAAGTGGTCTAAAGCTTTTCTCATCTGGAGTTTTTCCGTTCTGTTCTGCAACATCTGAAGATATTTATTCCTTCCCTCTGTACCATATGTCACACTGGAATCAAGATGCCAATGTAACAAAGACATTTTGACCAATGTTACATAAATGCCAATATGGGGAATTTCTAGTCTAGCAGCACCAGTCAGGACATGATTCACACATGGAGGGATTGATTTCACTGGAACTTAATGGACTAAGCCAGGAAAAAAATCTTCTCCCTTCATGGTAAGGATAGGAACTTCCTTCTTTTTAAAAAATTAATTGCAACTCCTTAAACAATTCCAGGCTTAGACAAAAACTTAATTAAATTAACCAAAATTATTCCTGCACTGGAAATATAAAGCATTAGCTTTGAAAAATAAACTGAAACGTTCTCTCAGGGAAAGAAGACATCCTAATTTGTCTATTGTTAAAAGACGAGCTATATTTATTTAAACTGTTTAACTAAAGACACTCATTGAATACATTCAATATGGTTTAATTTTTCTGTTCCTATCTATTCAGCGTTTGGTACAACTTATACACTCTCGTAACTCTTTCTGTAAGCATTACCACAAGATAATTAATGCCACAAATAAAACTACAAATTTAGGGTTTAGTTTGTAGCCTCCCATTCAGGTGAAACAGACTTTGTACCTGAAAATGAATCAAGATAGGAAGTAAGCATGAAATTATGGGGAAGGTAAATGGAAAAGATTCAGCATGCTCCATACAGTAGGATCCTGCAGCTGTGGCAATAGGCAGGGATGGAGGAATTGAAGTTTGAAGGAGGGAAGATGTGTAAAAAGCCTCAAAGCAGCATGTTTGGGTGTTCATGTGAGATCTATTTCCCAACTTTGGGAGCATTTCTGTAAATAGGTGCCTAAGAGAAAGCCAGCTTATAGTTTGTTATGAACAACATCCTTCCTTGTTATTGCCTGGCAGATAGTCCATAAAACAGCAGTTTGGTCATTTTATGTTATTTTCTTCTTTTTTGTTGTTGTTTCTAAGACTTCATCCATCACTGCTTTTAGCTTTACTGAGCCTAATTCTGCTACCTCTACCTTGCCATACATGCTTTCACTCCCATCAGCTTTAAATGGACTACATGCCACTATGTGCAATGCACAGACAGAAATCGAGCCCACCCCACCACGTGAGACACAAGGAGATGCTGGCCCAGCCCTATATCAGCCAGAGACCCTGCAAGAGCTCGGTCTGCTCCTGCTCTACAGCTGCCACTTGCCAGCATGGATAGCAACAGGTAAATGCTAATGATTTACACCTGCCTCAGCCTCCTGACCTGCAATGAAGACGTAGGTCTTCATCTTTGCAGCGCCTGCCCAAGAGGGCCCAGGTCCCCATGCGGGACCTCTGGGTGTTACTGCACACACGTAGCTGGGCATGCATCCTGCCTCCTTCCCCTGGCCACAACCCTAAAGGGAGGAATCTGGCTTCAGGGTGAAGCTAGGCTCCTGGGAGAGCACTGGAGGCAGATTTCCCAGAGCAACAAGGTGCTCCAGACATTTTTCCTTCAGCCAGCCAGGCAGAGCAGCAAGAACTGTCTTGCCTTGCCCATGGCATAAGACAAACAAGAACACCATTCTGGCACGGTGTCCCCATGGGGAGAGAGCCGGACACCAACGTGCACCACCACAATACCTGCTTTCTGTTCAGCAGGCAGCAGAAAAACGCCGCAAAGGCTTGCCGGTGAGAAAGATGTAATAGCTGGACATAAGTGAGGTAAATGCAGTTTTGCTGCTAATGGATCAGCAGGGGAGCTGCAGTGAGATGTTTTCATCTCTGTTTTGCCTTTGATGAAATCACAGCTGGGAAAGCAATGTTCTCACTGATTCATAAGCTGCCGATACTGTGGAAATACAGATTTATTCCCATCACTCAAGTATTTATTAAGTTAATAAGTTTCTGAAGAAGGCAATATAATAACAATGAGAGTTTATCTTCCTAAGCTAGCTCTCTTCCTTTTAACTTCTAACAAAGGAGTAGCATTTCTGTTTATCTCCATTCCAGCTTCATGCACTCACTCTATTGAAAAAGAAATATTTCCTCACTAAACTTGCAGGTTTAGAAGAAGGTGTACAAAATATTTGTAATGAACCGTATTATTTTGGATATGGGTAAGTTGGGTACCAACAGTATAAGCTAACATTCAGCCCAAACTCAAACGATGCCAGAATAGTCTGGACAGCTGAAAAGGACATGAGGAAGAAACAAAGCCATCGCTTATTTTCTGTTCCTTTCTGGAAAAGGTGATCTTCAAGTTTCTCTTTTGTTTATCGAGAGCCAGGGCTTTACGTACAGTTAAAACATAAATTCAGTTACATTAGATTTACAATGGATACTGAGCTAGTGTTATAAGATTTTCTTGATTTTTTGGCAAGTTTGCTTTGTTTCATTTGGTCCTTAATTTGGACAATGAGAATTTGTCTCAGTGCTGAACTGAGGATCTGCTTTTTAGGAGGTATGAGCTCCCAACAGTTGAATGGAGACCAACATTTCCTCCACACTTCTGAAAATCAGGCTTTCAGGTTTAGAGGAATCATTTATTCCTTAAATATTAGCCCCGATTCCAATTCATGGTTCATATGATTTTTCTCTTTTTTTCAATGTTTCCTGTTATGGTGTTGCACGACCCATAATCCAATTTAATGTTTTCATTTCCCATTATTATGGTGTATTTGAAACTGCCGTTTCAATACATCACTTGATCACTATAATGCATTTCTATCTTTGCCCCATTTTTATCTTTTTATTTCACCAGTAGAATAATTATTAATTTATAATGAGCCCATGTTCAAATTCCATTATTAATAATAATCAAGTGTTATCTGGCTGGTACATATGTATTTGTCACAGCTCAGGGAAGAGTAAAAATAGGTTCTCCAAATATACCAGGGAGGGGGGAGGGCAAGGGAAGCCAAAGTACCATCATGATCAAAAAGACGGTGTGGACGTCATTTATAACTGCAGTTGCCTGTGTAAATATTTACCCACATGCTACCTGTAAGCCAAACTACGTGTTGTGCAGTTCTCAGAAATAAGGATTCAGCATGAGTTTCCTATCAAGTCCTTGTGATGGAAATCAGTTTAATCCTTTGTCTTTTCTGGCTTTCTTACACTTACCTCAATGCCGTTTACACTGAGATTTAAGGCAGTGAGACAGCTTATCACAGAACCGGGTAGAGAAAGCCAGGGACGTCTGTGCAGCACAGACCAGAGGAGAGGATAATATTGTAGTGCCCCTGGCAGGCCGGCTGTCAGCAGCAGCACCAGGGCTCAGTGCTTGGGCTCAGCCTCTCCTCGCCAAGCCTGCATGGGCTTGCCAGCCCTCTCACGCAGCCACTGGCACCAGCCAAGGACAGACGTCCACCCTGAGGTGCTGTAGGGCACAGGAATGGACGACAGGCACACCTACACAAACAAACAGCCCCATCTGAACTCTGCTGGAGCTCTACCCCAGCAGCTCACAGACCAACTCCCCTTCAGCAGCTACTTAGCCACATGAGCAACAGAATCTATCCTGACAAGTGGCTCACCCCAAGATAAGGGAGGAAAAAGGAGGTGATATGATCTTGCCATAGTTAAACACCCTGAAACTAATCAAAAGACATCAGAGCTGAGAAGTATAAATGTGAGCTGGGTGGATAAACTTGAAAAGAAAATAGGATATGATATGGTTTGGTGCTATTCAAGGTTCAAGGTCTATGTTGGGATCCTTGTTTCTGTAATGTAGCTGGATGGCTTACACTATTATTGTTAATAATGGTAATAATAGAGAGGTCCAAGTGAATGAAAGAAGTGCATTTAAAGATAAAACAATGAAATAGTACAGTTAACAGGAAGATTATTAGTATTTTAGGACTTTTCTTGCCTTGAAAGCTGATCCTTAACAAGGCTGAATAAAGCTCTGGAAATCCTGCTGTAAGCAGCAGCAGGGGTGGTGGACTTGACTCTGCTCTGCATTACTTCTGTGAGAGTACTGTATGGATTCATGCAAGGAGTGGGAGATAGGCACTGCCCCATCACTATATTTATAGACCTCCCCAAATGGTCAGGGATTTGTGAGTGACCACTGGTGAACATGGCAAGTCTGTTCTGCTTTCAAATCATAAGGTCATAAATCTATAGTTCAAGAGCACTGAGATGACTTCTACTTTATTGATCCATTTTTTAGATCTGTTTTATTAGTGCTATTTATTAGATTTATGAGTGCTATTTGATTACAGCCTCTGGACCCTGCCATGCAGAGCTTTATTTTATCAAGCAGAGAGACTATAATGTACACCAAGGAAATCAGGTGATAGATAGAAAACAATTTCTCATTAATATTGTTGTTTCCCATTTGCGAGAGTTTTCCTTGTTTTGGAAGGGATAAGCAGAGAGGGAATTTTCAGTAGTTTGGGGTACATGAAAGCATTAGAAACTTTGAGTTGTTTTTTCTCAAATTTTCTGAAAGTGTGACACACCCTCCCCCACTTCCCTTTTTGGTTCTTCTTTTTCTGTCTCATATGCCTTCCTGTGAACCTCCTTTTGTCCCTGTGCTCCCCCTGAGTTGGCAGAAGCTCAGTTCCTTCAGGTTGGGAAAGGAAGAACAGGCTGTCATTACTGGATGCAAGCATAAGCATTCATTTCCTCGCCCAGCGAAGTACCAAGCTGCTGCCAACTAACTCTACGTCTTCCAGTATTCTGCGGTCTCCTCTGAATCTTTTCATGACCTCCTCTGAAACTTTTCATGACTCCCTACCGATTGTGACAACAGTTGGAGAAAGGTTGATGCAGATTAAAAGTGAGAAGCAAAGGTGCACAGATATAAGGGTGAAGGATGCTTACGACTTGGCAGAAGAGAGCAAGTTCAAAGGCACAGGTGGCAGCACAAGTGAAAGGGTTCACAGGTGCCAATGGCTCCCCACGAAGAGTATCCGGGCACACAGGGCATCACCAGGCAATGCCACAGCCTGATTCGCAGAAGAACTCCAAGAAATAGTGTGACTAATTGCAGAGGAAAGGTTATACTTTTACAGAGCAATAAGGAGGTCTAGAGCACATTTATAAAGAGGTCAGATTCGTCAAGAGACTAACACCTGGACAAGTACATTAAACAGCTCCTCAGTACACTGGAAAGCTGGACATATCATTTACTCATCAGCCTTATTCTGAGCAGTTTCATTCTTTGGTCTTCTGCCTCTAACACAATACTGACCTAGGGATCTCATTAACAACAACTGAAAATAAAATATTAAACTTATATTGCCTTTTTCATGTGGTAAGACTTCTACAAGGTCATAATAACTTATTATTGGCAGGTAGTTGTCACAAGACCTATTAAAACAGGTCAGTCTGTGAGCTGAAAACAAGCTATTTATTTAAGGTTTTCTGTTTGCAATGAGTGCCTTTTCACCTCATTATGTGGTGGTGTTTCTGACCCTGGTTTAGAGTTTTATAGAGAACAGCATGGGCTCAATGGCAAATAAAACAATGATTGCTTTGGTACACTCCCATTTAAATAGTTCTTTTGTTAGGAGGCAGCTACTAAAACTTGACAATGTTTATCATATAAAAGTAGGCATATGGAAACAAAGAAAAATATATAGGCCAAGGAAAGGTAACCTCTTGCACCCAATGTTTTTCCTAACTAACTCACGCATTTTAACTAGAGAAAAAGTAGGAAGGCGCAGTCTCAAACAACTTGAACTGGCTTTTGAACAGATGTGTTTCATAAACTGAAAGAAATGGTGCAACGTTTTTCCTAGTGTTGGGCTAAGGGTGCTGATCCAACAAGCAGATGGCTCTTTCCATTCAGCAGGTAGGGAGGGAGTACTTGTTATACACAGCATCTTTTTACCATGAAAAAATATGTATTCTGAATTATTAGGTAAGAGGGAACTTTTAGAGGATCTTTGAAGAGGCATACCCAAAGTTTCAGAATAATTGCCAAGGCACTTTCTAATGTATAGCCCTGAAACTGAAGGCATAGCACAGAAATTCTCCTAAATTGGTATGCTTTCTGCTTGTTTTCCCTGCTTCATAACTGATGTACTGTTCTCTTACTGGTGGCACTGTGCCATCACCTCCTCTGCTTCTCTCATGTTCTTGCATCTTGAACCTAGCCTGAGTATTTGGTCCTGGTTTGTTTTTTTTTTAATGCTGTGGAGACTATTAAAGGAAAAACAAACTCTCTAATTAGGACATTTTCCAGCTGGAGAAAACAAAGTTCAAAAACTCTATATTAAAAGAAGGGAGAATTTCCCCAAATGTCAGTGACTGCAATAATAGGTCATACATTGTACAAGTGTTGTACTTTAAGCTTTTAAATGGAGCTATTAGAAATTGAAGCTTTTAGTGCTGACTGTACTGTAATGTGCGGAATGCTTTGTAATCCTTGAGAGTAAAAGCAATACAATGTAATTTTATATATATTTCATCCTTAATTCATCAACCTATTTACACTGGGGCTAAGGGTTATTATCTCCATTTATTATGTGATGAACTGTGATGAAGACAGGCTAGGTGCCTCACTGAAGGGTGCAGAGCAGTCACTGAGAAAGTCAGGACTACTGACAACTGGGTACCTATGCTACACTTCTTACAATGTATATTTGTTGCCACTGACCAGCTCTTGTTTCACCAGAGATTCTGTATTTGAGTATGCATTCTGCAGAGAAAAAGATTGGGCAGCACGAAACATTGCTTGCTTTTCTGTGTATGCTGAATAAAAATACAGGTGTATATGATATGAACAAGTAGAGATACATCAATACCTAGATTAAAATGAATAGTGTAATTGCAAATTTAGTTTCTATTTGCTTGCTGAAGTATTGGCTGATCCTCTTTTCCAAAATCAATGTAGAGTACCATAGTTGAAGTCATTATTTACTTCTTATTTATTTTGAATTCTTACCAATGGCCTAGAATGGGAATCTTCAGCCTTGAAGTTTAGCCGCTGTAAGTTGGTTGCCAGATCATTGCAACCTTTGCGTCAAAACAGCTGAGCCAGCAGCATGCCAGCAGAAGTCAAAGTGGTGACACTGTTAACGGCAAAGCATTCCTCTGGGGAGGAGACAGGGCACACCTGTGATTATTCTGTGGCCGTGACAAAGGACACTGTACAAACACGAGGAATCTGGGTGCTGAGTTCCTCGTAAACACAAATACTCAAACCCACATCCATCAGGAGCAACAGATCTTTAGCAGTTAGGAGATCTACAGTGGTGCAGCACAGCTAAAGTGAGGAAAGATTATTTAGGCAACTGTAGGTCACAGCAGAGAAATATCTTTGAGTTATTGGAAGAACAATGTCCCTGCCAAAACCATCTGCCATTTTTCATAATTTCCTCTGCAGCTGAAGCTCGACCGCCCTCAGCTGAAGGTACCAGGTTTCTGGGTTGGCATGTATGGGCCACAGGAACTGGCAGGGAGGAGAAGGTAAGGGAACATGGCTGGAGACAGGGCAGGGGGCAAAAGGCAAATCGAGATGTGAGAGAATGTGGTACGACGCAGGAGGAAGTGACCTGGTAGGAGATGAAGCAGAGAGTCAAAAATGGAAGAAGAAATGTGCCAGTCTAACAGCTTGCTTCTGCCGAGGGAGTGGTTCTGCTTCCCTGACCTCCACTTCGGGTAGCACTTCTTCCTCCTTTCCACCCGCTCTGGCACTTGGCACTGTCTCAGTGAGGCAGTTCAGCTCACTAAACCATAGGAAAAACAACCTTTCTTCTTTCTCAGTTTTTTTTCTTACTCTCTTTCTCTCCCCTTCTTCCCCCAGCTACGTCTGCTGGACCACCAGCCCCAGACGGGGCAAGATGACTTTACAGGAGCTGGGATTCAGGGCAGCGGATGCAGGACTGCCATCTTCCTGAGCTCAGCCCTGTCAGATTGATTCAGTCCCCTCCTGAAGCTTCATCCTCCGCACAGTCGTCCCATCCTCAGGCAGTCACAGGCATGTTTGCCTGCACATTGAATCTGTACTGAATTCCAATCCAAACTGAGGGAGGAAGGGTAGATGATTGCTGGCCTGAAGTCTAGGAGAAGCTCTTAGGGAGGCAATATTGCATTTAATAGATCTTTCTTTATTAAATCTCATGATTCAGAGGGTCTGAATCAATCTGTTTGTTTGATGCTGCCACTCCTGTGACTTAGGGTGCCTAAAGAAAATTCAATCACAGACTTTGTGATTTTATTTAATGCTTTCAATCAGATCCTTCTTGAGCACAAAGTTATTTAACAAAAGAAAGCTGTTTAGTAAAAAGTGCTATTGTTATATGTGGATACATCCCTCGTGCTGTTATTACAAGATTCTCTTCAGGTTCTGACCTCACAAGCATTTTAATCTCATCCTTTGAGTATTAACCAGCTTTTGCAAATACACGCCAATGCTTCTATGCCAGAGTGGACACATACAGGCATATTCCAGCTGCTATTGGGTTACAACTTCTAGTGTTGCGAGGATTCACACATCCAAATCACAAACAGAAAATCTGAATTAAATGTGTCCTTAACTGCTCTATCCTTCAGATACTGCTAAGATGTTGAATTCAGAAGAGGGCTACAAAAACAGCTTGATCTCAAGAAAAATCTGTCTTACAGAGAGACTGGTAGGCAAAATAGGTTGAAATTCTGTAAAGAAAAAGTCAGAGAAGATCTTGCCATGATACATGTGTGACTGTATGGGGAAGAGATTTCCAACAGACTGTCCTTTGGGCCTGCAGTGGCAGAGCAAGATTTGGTGGCTGGAAGCTCAAGCTAGAGAATGGCCATCATTCCCTCCCCCTGCCACAGCATCCCACAGGCTGTGAGGGGTGCGTTTGCAGGAGTCCCCACTGTACCATACCCAGAGTAACACAGGGTGGCTGAAGATGGGAAAGGGGAACCTCAGGAGCATCTGATTCATACAGGGCTACCAATGGCCCCTAAAGCCTGGATGGTCCCAGCCTTGGAGTGCCACTTCTAAGGCACTCAAGGCCCCCACGCGCATCCCCAAAGAACCATGGCATGGATGTCCTCACACATTTTCATGCCATGTTTGACAAAAATTAGGTAGTCCTGTACTTCATAATACGTGATTGTTCCTGTCACCCTGATCCCTTGGTCTCCTAACTCTGTTACTCTCATCCCTCCCCTTGTCTTTCCCCTTCACTCGCCTATAGTATTACCGTCCCCTGATCCATGCTTCTGGGAGAGAGGTCTCTGTGCATACTTGTTTATGAGGCTGGTAGCATTTCACAGGAGGTGGAAGAGGAATTGCAGCAGTAAAACACAAGTCTTCCCTCCACTGGTGAGAGTAAGCCAGGATAAAAGAAGATTTAGGGTTGTTTGCTTGTTTTCATGTAAAGGGCTCCTTACAGCATGGTAAGTCAAGGACATCTGTCATAGGCTGACTCTCTGCTAGTGACTGCAATGCCAAGAAAGGGAAGACACTCTGCCTCAAGAGAGGAAGATGAGGATTTAAGGGGGAGAGAAGTTATCTGAAAGGCAGGGAAGTTAGAAAGGGGAGGGATGAGATAAAAGCTGAGGATTTCAAGGAGAGGCAGAGGCATGGTTGCTAAAAGGTATAACACCCGCTGGAGGCACTCTCATATGGCTTGGTAGATGAGGGCAGAGTTGTGGATATTGTCTACCTTGTAGTTTGGTAAGGCTTTCAACACTGTCTCCCATAAGATCCTCATAGAGAAGCTCATGAAGCATGGGCTGAATGAGCAGACAGTGAGGTGGATTGAAAACTGGCTGAATGGCCAGGCCAGGGGGGTGGTGATCAGTGGCACAAAGTCTAGTTGGAGACCAGCAACTAGCAGTGTACTCCATGAGTCAATGCTGGGTCCAATCATCTCTTCATTTAAAAGGCACTTTTTACCTCAGGGACGTGAATCCTAATTCACTACAATACACACAACACCCAGCTTTACCTTGTTAATCACCTTGTTAATATGTAATATGAACAGATTACAAAAATATTTTGTAAATACTGCTAAAAGTCTCCCACAGTTTTCCAAGGAAGGTAAGAAATTTGACAAGTTTTCATAAAAACATGCATCAGTCTAGCTGATCTACCTGTACTATATTCCATTAATAAAATCCATCATCAAGTGCTTTTCCTACACAGCTCAACAGTGTTATCATTGTGGTTTAATGCATTTATACAGCAGCAAGAGAGACATTTGCATTTTATTTCCATTTTAACATGAAAGCTTGAATCAAGGACTGTACCGCTTCCACTGTTTCTTCAGTATTGCATATTGCTCACTAGTCTTATCAGAAAACAAGAGACACTTGAGCTGATATTGTGAAGTGCCTCATGTAAGAGAGAGCGTTTTTAAAAATTCTCTTTCATGTAGTTCTCAGCAGCACTTCGTATGCAAAGAGCTTGAGCTGACCCTCAACACTATTGTTGCAGGAAGGAAAAGATGTTCTCACTCTCAGAGGCTTTAAGATCTCCCTGCAGATGGGATCATCTTTGCCTGGTACATTTGTACATCATCTAGCATAACAGAAGCACATTTTGAGACAAACAACTTCATTAGTGGAATAACATAATCATATTTTGGAGTGAGAGAGGTAGCCCTGGCAGAGTAACATTCATTTGCGCATTAGTTTTTACCCCTGTGAGTCTACAGGGAATTGGAGCTGTAAGGGTTTCTGCTGATTGCAAGCGTATTTTAGTTTCTCCTCAACAGAAAAAAAAAAATGCAGCACCCTACCAGTGGAACCTCCATTTTGTAAATCCAGCCATGAGAGATTCAGGTTGCCACATTCAGAGAAGTAACCTGATTAACGCAAAGTATAAGACTGCACATTTCTTCCAAGGTCTCTTTTTGAGTTAGAGTTTAATACAGAAAATATTTATGTAACTGGCATTTCTCAGCTAAGGCATTTGTATTTTTCTTCTTTCCTCTTTCAAGGGTCGGTACCAGCTCAGTGCTGTGGAGACACAGTGGCCATTACCCCAGGACCTGCAGATGGCCAGCACCCAGCCTCACCAGCAGCTGGACCAGAAGGGTTGACCAGAAGGCTGACAACCAGAAGGTTGACATCCTTGGAACTAAACAAAAAGCCCTTTACCTATTATTTCAATTCAGATGTACAAGCAAGATACTACAATAGCTACTTTTTAGGCAGTGGGTCCCCACCGTGGATCTGGAACCCACAGTTTACTGTTCATATCCCCAATATAAGGTTCGGGAAGCATTATAGATTAGAGATCCAGAAGGCCCCCTTTCTGTGTAGTGAAAGATGTAGAGCTAGGCAACTGGAAATGGTAGGTACTGGTGTCCCTCTGAAATCACATCCCTTATTACTTTGAAACTTGCGCTTTATATCTGGCATATATTTTCTCTGTTTTTAATGAATCAAATGTGATAAATCAGTATTTTCAACTCATTGCCTAGTAGTATCATTTCCCCAGGGAAGGCTTTTAACATTCCTTCCAGCCAAGAAAAAAGTGAACTTTTGAACCAGGGCTTCAAACTGTTCAGAGTACTGACAACAAAACTATACATTCATAGAGCTCGGTGAAGCCTACTACAGGCAAGTTTTGTTGCAGTGACCCATCTAATCACACGGATTCACATGGTGTTTCTGTGGTCTCTCTAGCACCAATAATAACTGCAAAATTCTGTGTGCTACCACTACTGAAATCTCAATAGTATAAAAAATCTTTGAAGCTTTAGAAAACTTAAAGCTTCTGCTTTGGCCAGCTTTTTAATGTTTTTTTTTTTTAATCACTGTAAACAAGCCAGAATTAAAGGTAGAGTTCTGGGGCACCACTGCCAGGGGAGACAAGAACTCCATGCTGCTTTTTTCTCTACCCTTGACATAACATCCATGTGTACCTGGAAAATTAACAGGTTGAGTGGCTGGGGTTTTATAGGAAGCCTTAGTTCTTTCTCTCTGTTTTTTTGCTTTATTTAAAACTACGACTTTCAACTTGTGAGCATGGCCTTTATGTAAAGCCAACAAAAACTCTTTAACAATAGTGTGATGCAAAAGAGCAAACCTCATGACCTCTGCCCACTAAAAAAATACAACCAAAAAAATGTATGGAGTCACATGGACAGAAAACAAATTAATGGCAGTCATCAATTTCTGGTGAAAGAACCAAATATGGAAAAAGCTTACCTGAACATGTAATGAGCTGCTTAATTAACTAGATCACAGATTGATTTGTTTTGCAGAACAGAAATTTTAGTCCCAGATTTGGGTATCTCATATAAAATATCAGGCTCCATATAAAATATCAATGGCAACCTCAGTCAAATCTAGTATTAATTTTCCTCCCCTGCCACAAATAAACTTTTCTTCTCATATACCTGATTCTCTATGAAAGAGTCAAAGGTAGGAAAAGCTGAGAAAATATCATCTCTTTAGCCTGGTCCCAAACCAAATCCCAAATTTCTTCTGCCATCTGTGTCAAGCTACTTTTCAATCTTGATCATTACATGAAATCAAATGCAAGGTTTTGCTTTCTTGGTCTCAGACAAACAAACATGTCAAACCTTTTTCCTCAGAACTCAGTAACACTTTCTTGCTTTCAAAAACAGAGACACTGAAGGATGAAGCATGCCTATGATCTAGACCAAAACGAGAAATTGCCTTGGCATCTGGGAAAACGCCCCAGTCATCTGTGTGGAGTCATTCACAGTTTCTCTTCTCTCCCCTTTTCTGCTGTAAGAAATCTCTCTCTTAGGAACCCGATAACAGAGAAGCGACAGGATTAGGTGTCCGCGGCCCCAGAGCAGCTTTAGAGTCTGGTTCTTCCCTCAGAGAGGCATCGATCTGGCCTTGCAGGTAGGCATCTAAATCTGTTACCATGACAAGGCATACCAGCACTTCTAACTTCAGCATTTCCTATGGTTACTTTAAGCATTTTATTTTGCTCTCCTTCGCTTCCTATGCTCATTCCAAACCCCAATTGGAAATACCTGTATCTCCACTTTGGCATATAGCAATTACTGGCTTCTAAGCTAGAGGTGTCAGTGCCAGTCCAGGGGCCAAGCAAGGGACAGAGATGGTGGAATTGTCACCATTGCACAAGCCACACTTATGAATCTCTGAGAACCTGTCTGTGGTTCTGAACTGGGTATTTGCTAGGTGGTGCTACCAACACACTTGTACAAGAACGTTTATGTAGTTAGGAATAAAAACAAACATTTCATAGGATAAGATACATGATCTAACCTTAAAATAGTTTATTCTTAAAAACAAAGAAACAGGAATCTAATTCTCTTACTTTGTGGCCAGAGTCAAGATGACTATCAATGACAAGATAGAAATGGCACTCAGTGCCAATCTAAGATTCTTCTGCTATGAAATCAGAAATAATATATTTCATGTACTTGGCTGCTCTCAAAATGCATGGGATAAACACCGCAGAAAAAAATGAGGAGTCCGGCCTTCAAGGATGAGAAATGAGTTTACGAACAACTGATGATGTAAGAGGAGCATGCATTTCATAGTATGCTAAATTTTTACAATTCACTTGCAAAATCCCTTTTGTTATCCTGGGATGACAAATCCCAGGATCTGCATTGCTCCAAAGTCTGTGTCTTTCTCTGCTTGTTTGGGGTTTATCTGGCTTCATGACCTACCATAAGAAGAAAAACTCATCACAATCTCTCCAACTTCCATTTAAGATATACTTAAAATGTTAATGCTTTCCTATGCATGAAGGCATGGAGAACTTGTGAGTAAAGCTTGAATTTGTAACACCTGGGTCCTTTTTGTTTTCCAGAATTATTAAACAGAGTAGTGACTATTTGCCAAAAAGTGCAGCCATCCCTCTATTGAGCTTCTTGTTGTCCACAGTCCTGATTTCTGAAAGAGAAGTCTTGCCTCTGTGTACAAGAGGTGAATGTCACAGTAAATGTAACAGGCATACTCTAGTCCAGACTTTGTGCCACACAGTGAGTTACTTAATTGGATACTCGAAAAAGAAGGAGGTATACTTTTTATATGGTCCCATAAACTGCTAGTATTTAAGACAGAAATCCTTTCAGACTGGTTTGCCTTAAACTGCACAGCAACTCTTAACAACAGATGCTGGAGTCTGAACTCAGCTGTAACTAGTGGTTGCTGTACCAGCTTTAATAGGGGTGGGAAAAGAGTTGGAAATCATGTGTTTGTATGAAAAAGACGTGACTGAGTATATTAATTAAAAGCAGAAAACAAGAAATGCTTCAGAATGGACAAAATGGCTTTGTTTACCTAGACAACTTAACTTGCTTTCAAATTCCTCAAAGTATCTTTAACCCTGCTTCTCAGCGGAGATCACATGGTTTCTCACGTGCATACAAAACATAGTTCATGCCAGAGAGCTGTTCACTGTGTGGAGAAGCTTAAAGAATGAGAACCTGTCTGCTGTGTATGTGAACATGGCAAGCAAGCCTACGAGCAGCATGGCAAGTCCATTCAGATAGAGCCTGTCCTGGCATCTCATCTATGCTTGCTTGTACAAAAAGCCTTCAAGAAAAGGAACACTTCTGAGTGCTGTCCACACCCACAAACAGATGTAGAAGTGGAAAGCTATTACAGCAATTGGCCATGATAAACTCTCAAGAGAGATTTTGTAACCCATAATTGGCCAGGATAATCCCAGCCACGTAGTTTGTCTCCCATGAAAACTGTTTGACCTCAGATTTCTTTCTTGGAGTGTGCGGCTGTTTTTTTTTCCATGTCCCTCCCTTGGGCATTCGATGGAATAGCTCTGTTTACTAGTGTTTCAGCCATTCCAAGTATAATATGAGGGTGTCAAAAATGTAATGTTATTTCAGGTTTACAAACTTAAATTAATGGCATGGTCAGTGGCATGTGATTAAAATAAAGATAATGTAAAAACTTCAAAGGAATGCTACCAGACACTAAAACTCTCTTAGAAAGGGAGACCTCACAATTTGTTGGAGTTTTGCAGAGAAGGTTTCATTATAGAAGAGTCTCCATTTTACATTTAAGAGAGTCACATTTTGAACAGTCTCAGGTTTGTTGGAGTTCCATCCAAGGCAACTGTAGGCATATATCAAAGCAGAAGCCCTGATTCTCTGTGAATAAATATCACATAGTAGCAAAGTACTATAGCATTTGTTATCTTTAGTCCTATAAAAAGAAGACATCCAACTTGTTAGTTCAGCACCTGATGCTCTAATAATAACAATACTTCAACACTTTTCTGATTTTACGATGCACTCACAATCAGGAAACTGACACAAAACGTTTAGCAAAGAGTTCTTGGACAATAGCTGGATCCTGAGAAGATTCCCAGAAGAATCCTTCTGACCCTCAATTGTATTATTATCTCAAGGAATCATACCTAGTCAGCCAAGCTGATGAGTTTTACAGTATGTCATTTTCTTACTCCAAACCTTATGTTCATGCATGAATCACACATTGAGAATAGTGCAAATAGCAGTTTAAAGGTGCCCTGTAGGGGCTATTCTTCATGATGAAAGCCATTAGCATAAAATCAAGACCATAGAGCTGGGAATTTTCTTTCTGAAAACTGTATTATTTTGCCTAGTCCCAAAGCCTATAATTCATCTCCAGGTGGCAAGTATTCAAGGGCAAAACTACAAGGGGTAAGCAAGGGAAGAAGTAGGTCTACATTGTTGTCTAACAGTAATTTGACATCAGAAAACTACTATATTTTTGACAGATACTAAGGGATGCTTATTCCAAGTTGTATGTATGATTCACAGGCACAGGAGTTCACAGTATCAACAGTGATATTGGATTTTAGAAGCTATAAGTAAATCATTCTGATGGAAAACAAAATAACATGTTCTCTGCCAACCAGTTCTTGGAAAATAAACCACATGTGTATAACTTGTGAAACAAGGAGGCAGAGTTTCTGTTAAATCAGCTTGTCTGAAACATCCATAATTTTTGTTTGGTACTCAACAAGTATGTTAGTGTGTAGAGAGGCTACAGACAAACCAAGTGACCACTGTGAGGTTAGGGTCACCCTGCTGACACTCAGTTTCAGGAGAACAGCTAGCCAAAAACATGATGCATAAATGCTTCACGGTATTCTTGGATGCTGGGATTAAGATGGACCTAAACTACCATAAATTGTCCACAAGGATGAGTTTTAATCATATTAGCATGTTCAGTAGCCCAGCCATGCTTTGAATCTGCTTTGGGCCTGCTGGAATATGAATATGAATAATAAATGCAACAGCAGCTACATTTGCAACTTGCTGGTCTGCACTCAGGATTGTTACCTTATGATCTATATCTCCCCAGAACAAGAAAAAACCCTCTCTTAACATTGCCAGTGGAATACTCTGGCACATCTCTCTTCATGCCTCCCTTCCGCTGTGTTTGAAAAGGAGTTTATCACTGTAGCTACTATTTAATGCAGTGACACTGAAGTGTTTTCTAGACAACAAAGAACTGAGGTAGAGAGCTTTGTCCTTTCCAAAATGCAGAATCTCAACAAATACTGGGAATATTGCTAAATTAAAACTTGAAAACCTGGTAAATTTTCACCTTTGCACTGAGAAGCCTTTATTTAATGTGCAAATCCTAAGGAAATAATAAGAACACAAGGAAAAACGAGAGAGAAATACAACATTTTGTGATACTGTCCACAGTATTATACAACATGGCTTACTATGATGTAACAAATCATTCAGAATCTTATCTGGAGTATATTCTTCATCTGTGCATCTTTCTAAACTATTCTTATTACAAGCTCCTTTTCTTTCAGTGCTCATTCATCAGGAGGGCTTTTGTTGTTTGAAGGCTTAGTAAACAGGAGGGGAAACAAGCAGCCCAAGCTATTGTATGTCACCGGGCAATGTCTTACTGCCACCTTGTGTTGAGCAAAAAATATGAATAGCTCATATTTCACAGACATTTAAACAAACAAAAAAAAGCTGTTCAGAAAATAAACAAGAAGGAAAACTTTCAGAAAGGTATGTGTGAATATGTGAATACATATATAACATTATAAAAATGGTTTATGAGTTCATAAAAAGAAGAAAATGTTTAATTTTCATTTCAAATTTGTCTTCACAAGCAAGTGGCAAATGTCTGCTAATGGTTAACAGCCTTTTGGCTGTTAAAAGCTGAAAAAAGGGCAATTTTTTTTCCTGGGGGAAATTAATGGACATTTATGATTTTATTCCCCGTGTAGATTTTTTTTTACAGTTACATCATGAATAATGGGATTTCTTGTGAAGCTAGAGAGATTTTTATCCTACTCTTGGGCTATTTTTCAAACATTGCAAACAACACTTTTCATACATCGGTACATCCAAGTAATGAAAAATTCCTACAGTGCTGTAGCTTCTTACAGTTTGGAATAAATCCGCATGCTGCAGACAACCTACCACCCACCAGATAAATCATATACAATGACAGGATTGGTCCTTGCATTTTAACAACTTACAAAATCATTGCTTAAAGAAAATCTGTCCTCTGGTAGCTCCACAGAGATTAGTTTTCCTTGTGAAGCAATCACTGCACAGCAACATGTACACACACACATGCGTGCAGAAGCACACACAGACAAAGCCAAGAGATTGCAAACTCTTCTGCAGCAAACATTTGACCTTGCAGAATGATAAAAGAACATAGTTAATCAAGTATGTATTAAAGGTGCTACCATTACTACGGGTTTGCTCTCTATCCATCATTACGAAATAATGCTGTCCCTACCATGATGGCTCACTGAACACCATCCTTTATGTTTTAAATCAGTTGTTTTCAGCTTGTAGTTTGCAGACCCCTCAAAGTCCTGTGGACTATTTCTAAGGTGCCTGCAAAAGCAGATTTTTAAAAAGCACATTTTTAAAAGAGCACATACCTTTTGTAATTAAATATAAATGCAAAGTTTTCAAAAGGCCATTCTCCACTGGCCAAAATTTAAAGAGCCACAAACTGAAAGAAGTAGGGAAGCACCGAATTAAAGCTCAGACTTGATCTCAAAACTTTGGAGGCCACTCACATTCACAACATTTTCTTTAGGACACCACATACTTTTATCTTCAAAGCTGTTGAAAGCAGTAAAATGTTACTATTAGCTTTACTGCTTAGTACAATGCCAAGCGCCAGTTCCAAACTGCTTGAGGCTTTTCAAGGTTGTCGTGCTACCATGGCCATGGATTTCTTTAGTACAGTAGATAACATGATTATTAGACAAGTCTTCAGTAAATCAGAAAGTATGTTGGGGTGGTAATATTGATTAGTGAGAAGTGGTTCAACTAATTCCATCATCATCAAACGGTTCATATGAGCATTACAAAATGGTAATGGGCTAAAGCTATGCAAGTTTCACCTCCCAAAAAGTCAGTGCCCATGATGCCATTAGTCCCAGCACAAAAGAACAGAAGTTCTCTGGCTTCATGCAGCACGATAAATGGATGAACTAGTTACTTCATTTTGTATGGATGATAAAGACTCTTTTCAGACATATATGACCGTTGCTAACCCCAAGTCATAAAAATGAGCTTGTTTAATGTACTTGATGGAGGCACAATGCTATCTCTCAAGGGTTCACTGACTTTAGTCACTGCAGTCTGTCCCCAAGGCATTATTTGCAGGGTTGGTGAAAGTGCATCTACAGCAATAAAAAAATTAATATAAAACAATAATAAATACATAAAATATTAATTACCATTTAGGTTTTGATGTCTGTAACTAGAATAAGTCTTCCCACTCCCATATTAACTCCTTGCTCATTATAAGAAACTTTAACCTGCTACTATTATTTCTAACTAGGAAAATCTGTGCTTTAGGTAGTCATATTAACAAGGTCTAGATGTAGTGAGTTGCAGAAGATGTTATGGCACAGCTCGAGAGGCCCAGAACAGGGGATTGCTTCATATCCAAGTGAACAACCCAAGTCACACTGCCTGTGACTGCTGAACAGACAAGATTAAAAAAAAAAAAAAAAAAGCTCAAAGAAAAAAGCTCAAAGACAGGAATAGAGATGACAGAATCAGAAAAGGGGCAGAAACCACATTATTTGTGCCCCAAATCCTCCTTCCTGTTAAGAACTTTTCTAAGAGAGGAATTTTCAAGCCCTAGGACTCATAGGCTTGAGTGATCTGTAATAGTACTTACGTTGAGCTCCCACTAGGTTCCACAGCAATGCTTCTACTGCCCCAAACCTTCCTTTCTTCCTAGCTATCTCTGTTTCCTCAGGAGTCCTTCCAGCTTTGGCAACAGAGTCATATCATCCTGTCTTGGTTCTGCTGATCAAGGAGAGGTTAGAAGGTAGCTCACCGCTTACGACTGCTGTATTTGTTGCTGGCCTTGCCTCATTTCATTTCATTTCATTTCATTTTGTTTCGTTTCATTTCATTTCATTTCATTTCCTCATCTTTCTCCTCTGCTCTTTACTTTCCCCTTTCATTACGAAAAGAAGCAAAACATACCCCTTTTTCAGTCCCAAAAGTGCTCAAGGTCATCTAAGTCAGAGACCCCTCCTGGCTATAAGCAAGAAAGCTGACAGCAACAGGGAGTTTCTCAGACTTTGTTACCCAAGACAGCTTCCATTCTGTCATGCTTTCTCAGTCGACTGTAGGGCTCCTAAATAGGTAATATGGTAACATGTTTCTATGAGTCTCTCCCAATCTGCATAACTACTCCATGTATATAGTCACAGAAGTGCCTCATGGTCTCATTCTAGATCCCGCAAAAAACACGGTTGTGGTTAGTGTGCCTGCCTGTAAACACAAAGATCTGTGAGGCCAAATACCAGTAAGTAATGAGACATTTGTGCATTTAAATCTCTTTAAGAGTAAAGGAGAAGTAATGGAGCCCATCTCTTCTGTTGCAGCATTGTCAAATTACCAGTGCTCATCCAGATGCCATCCTTTCCTCTGGCACGATGTGGGTGTAAGTAAAACCTACTAAAAAATGGTTGCTTAAGACTGAAGAAGTCCCTTTCTGCCACACTGCAGGGAGAAAACACCCATATCCACAGGTGAAATACCCATCAATATCAGGGCTGCACAGTATGGATTGGGATTATAAATCCACAGGAAACCTAACTGCTGGCATCTGATCCTAGCAAACCCTTGACTGTGTCACAGCCTTGAAGACCTTCAGTTGGAAAAGCCTGTCTGGAAGCCCCAGCATGTGAACTATGCCTTTGGTGGTCTTTGAATCAGACTTGTTTGATGGCAGCCATTGGTGACTTTTAGCCGACTAGTATTTCCTCCTACTTCTGTCTGTAAAACTAGAAGGTTAGAAGTAATTCATTTCATTATGAGAACAAGGTTCAGCTGCTTTTTCTTACAAGACTTTGAAGGATTTATTTGTTAAATTCTTAATTCCTTGTTCAGGGTTTGTGACTGAAATAGCTCTATATTGTTTTAACTTGCCCGTGCTAAAGAAAACACAAGAGAAAACGTATGCTCACACAGCAGCCCATTGTGCTGTGTAGATTTACCCACACCATCATGGACAATGGCTGCTCAGCTGCCAGTATTTAACAATAAAAAACCATCAACAAATAAAAATGTTTGACAATAAATTTAATTACTGGGGGAGGGGACGGGGGGGTGTCTGTCTTACATAACACCAAGGAAGAACTTGCTCAGGAAGGACAGTTGGTATTTCAAGCAGAGGAGCTATGCAAGTAAATCATCGATGGAAAGAGAGCCCTGCATCTGGGACAGAGGATAAAAGGGAGTTAAGCAGCCAGCAGGATGCAAAATGACAGCTGTTTAAACCACATTTCTGACTGCTGTGGCCAATGGTTTGATATCTCTGAGGCACAAGCAGGCAGCCATGGGGAGGTGGGACACAGAAAAACAGAAAAGATCAGCATATTATTATTTCTATTGTGATCAGACTGTCTGTTCCTGTCCAACTTCTATAATAGCTAATTAGCAACTGCCAGAGTTTACCCCATCCAAACATCTGGTTATCCAGGCCCTGCTTTCTCTCTAAAGCCTTAATGAATTTTAACATGTTTGAAAGAGCATTTCCCTCTGGCTTAGTGAGATAAAACAAGATATAAACAGTCCCCTTGGGCCTGGTACATCCTCTGCTCAGTAGTGTTCCCAAAATGGCTTATTCCCCTATCCTCCCGGGCAATTTATTTGCCCCCAGATCTCCTAGCTCCTGACTTGCTGAAAAAAGCATTTGGCGAAGTACACAAAAGCCTTATGCCTTATGAGAAGGACCATTCCCCGACTCTGTCCAGGAGCAAGAATAAAGCTTCTGAAGAGAGTACTTCTTACCACCGAGTACTGTGATGAGGCTTTGAGGCAATGGAGGACGGTATCTCCTGGCTCTGATACTTCCTCGGTGTGCTGCCTCCATCCATGATGGAGCACACCTCTCATCTGTGAATGCTTCCAGTCTGTGAATGCTTCCAGCCCTTGACTATATTTTTATACTGCTTGCATCAACCAGACCTCCACAATTGTCTCTAGTGAGATTCTTACTAAGCATGACCCACCCTCTCTAAAACACATGGCTTTCATGTTAAATCTGTCTGTCTGACAGGAAATAGAGCTGGCAGTCCAAGTAACTGCGATCAAAACCAACCTTCTAGGGAAATATAGAGTCCTACAGGGCAGTGTGAAAGGATGAAAGGAAGGGAGGTGGGGGAAACTGAGAGTAATTCCTGGAATTACTCCAAACATGCTTCACAAGTTTCCCATTGAACCAAACGCCTGTGTGCCTTCACATGACACATCACTTATTTGCTCATCCAACTTCTTGTTCTGAGCACTCAGAATACCTTACAGGCAGGCAAACGGTGTTTAATCACGTAACTTTGTACTGTCAGCCGCTGGAAGAGAGAAAGAATTGTGACAGTGAAAGTTTCCATCTGAATTTCAGTAAGGTACTTCTACACTGCTTTGGGAAGTCTTATGCAGCTGTTCATTCACATTAGCTTACACTGAAACCAGTTACATGAATGAAAAATCTGGCTGTGGTACCATATACAGAGAATGATGGTAAACAATATATTAAGTTTGACAAGGTGCCTGGTGAGAAGTCACAGGTACTGGATGAAGCTATGCAGGTTTTTTACTGCTTGCACAGAACTACCACATCAGAAGAAGAGAAAGGTGATAGTATTTCTTTACATAGCCCTGTAAGCCTGCTGCTATATCTATTGAATCTTCTCTCTATCAAAGACACTCTGACAATAAGGAAATTTGGAAAAGAAGGGAAAATGAGTACATGGCTGAAGGATGGATTTATCTGCAGCCACTTGCTTCAGAGCATGGATGATTACCACAGCTAGTGCTCCTACCAGCTCCTGTTTCTCCTAGTTCCCAGTCTATTGCTATTATCTCCTCTGCCTTCTCACTACAAGTGCCCTACAAAATGTCTCAGCTACCTCCCTCTACCACCTACCAGGTGCTGTTGCATAGGCATCTCAGCTGTCCCTGCTCCCCAAGCACACTTCACTGCAGACACAGCTATGAGAAACAAGGCTGAGGAGAGCAGAAAGCCTGTGACTTACACCACTACACGTCAGAGGAGCTCCTTCCCCGTTGCAGGGCTCACAACACCCTGTGAACCACCTGCAAATCCCTGACCTGACCAGAATGAGAAGAGATGAAAAGAGCACAACAGGGATGGTGCTATGGACAATTTCTAACATCCAAAAAGAATTCAGACTGTATAGATAGAAAGCATAGCTAGAATTTACATCGCATACTGGGACACTATAACTGTCGATCAAAACATAGCAGCCATTTTGCTTTGTTCTTTAGTCAGGCAACAGTACAAGCCAACAAGTAAAGCAGAATTTTGTGTCTAGCTCCAAAACTCATTTTAGAAATGAGAGCATATCTGTCACTTTACCTGTAAAGTCATGGGAAGAAGAGATTTGTCCCTTTTGATTTGGAAAGTTAACCAATTTCATTTTCCTTTCCCCCTTCCACATCCCTGAGATAATCTCTTGTCTTCTAGGAGGGCTGTCCTTTCCTGGAATTTTCTCTTTTTCTTTTGGATTTTTTCCATACATATGCACATACACACTCAAAATGTTTCTGCTATAGTTTGTTATCGGAGTCTTGTAGCTCAGGTTTTTGGGAGGGCTTATCAGAGAAAGAGAAAGATGAGAGATTTGGCCCAGTGATCTTCTGGAGCCTGCCAAAATCATATGTGACAGCAACAGACCAGCATAGCAGGAGGTTGCGATGATGGCTGCAAGACTAGAGACGCAGACCTGTGTCACAGGTGAACATTACCTGTAAACCTCACACATGGTCTCAGCTGGAGGCCACCTCTGAAACCTCAACTACTGGTCTCTGTTTGAGGCAGGATCTCATAGTTGCATGTCATGTTCATTTCTGACTTCAATTTTCTAGGACAAGCAATGCATTAACTTGCAGTCTCCAGAGATATTTTTTATACTCCTTCGCAGGAATATTCAGGTTATATTCCAGATTTCACCTGGGGATCCTCTTACAGAGGTCTTTGTGGCACTTGAGATGATGGAGCTTTGACTTTTATTTTACTGGAGTTTGAGTCCTCTATGCACCTCATATCCACAAATTTGTCACTGGCTACTGACACATCTTTGAGGAATACTGAACACATGCATAGGCTTATATCTGTGTGGGGCCATTATATCTGATAGATTCTGTCTGAGGGACTTCAGACATCTGTGTAATCAGCCTGTGAGATCATACACACAGAACAGCAGCAGTACAATTACACAGCCAGACTGAACTGTGGCATTTCCTGATGTTTAGTGGTTAACTGTGTAAATGTACTCTTGAGTTAATGTCAACTTTTGTATTTGATTCCCCTTGGATTTGTTGTTTGTTTGCAATTTTCCTTTGAGAATAACATTTCGAAAGGCTAATCCCTACTGCTTAAAGCTATGCTGCTTAGACAATAATTACACAGCAACCATGCGAAAGTTGTTGGGGTTTGACTCAACACTAATCCAATCCTATCATTTTGTTCTATTTCCCTGTAACCAAGCTGCCTTTAAAGTAATATATAAGTGAATTGCAAAGACCACCTTTCATTACTCCCTGGACTCGCCTTTTTTTTTTTTTTTAAATTATGTACTATCTAGTTTGTAATTGTTTTGGAGCTCAGGGAGCTTGGCTTATACTATGGCAAGCATAGACTACTTATTTCAAAATAGCAACTAATTTTTTTTCTAGTGACATGCTTTCCAAATGCTCATATTTTAATCAATTAAAACCTGATTTCCTTTGCAAAAATACAGTGCCTTGCAGTCCAGGGAGGGCTATTTCCATATCAGTTCCAATACTTAATTTTTAGCTTTTGTTATGCTTTAAAATAATGTACCTTTTCAGTTGTAAATATGTGGGGGTTTTTTACTCCATCCAGTACCACTAGCTGAACTAATGTTTCTAAAACCTTCCAAAGGCAATTGCCTTTTCATAGAAAACTCCAGGGAGGGGGGTTAGACAGTAAAATTATTATTGCTACGCTGGGGTCCCTCAAAGCAAGGAGCAAGAGGAGTCTTGATAAAAAACCAATAGAAGCCTATAAATGTGTAACTTTGTGTTGGTTTGTACTACTTTTTGTATTGCCGACTGGCAGATTAATACTGGGTTTTATCTTGCACGTACCTAAATGCCTCAGGGATAAATGCACCAGTGATCCAAGGTAAAATCATGACACTAGCTTTCTTTGCATGTGGATGATTTACGACATACTGAACATTGCTTCTGTCTAATATCTCAGAATTTAAGGCTCAAGACAAATTGCCCTCCTTTTCCTATGTGTTGGTTTCCTGCTCTGTAAACTGTGCAATAACTAAGTAAGTATGATGGTCAGATAAATGGGACTTGGGAACGTCTCCCAGATGCATGTGAGATGCATAGGAATGGGGGAAAAAAAAGACTGATTTCACTATCCCAAGAACACCAGTGATATGATATAGTCATTGAAGCACTGGAACAGTTTATCCAGAGTCTGTGCAGTCTTCGTCCTTGGAGGTTTCCAACAGTATGAAGCCCTGAGCAACCTGATCTGATCCCAGAGCCAGCCTGGCTTTGAGCAGGGTTTGGCCTACAGACCTTCTGAGGTCACCTGCAGCCTGAATTACTCTATGACTCTATGTCTCCCCTCATCCTTACAGCCACAATGACATTTCTAAAGCAAAAACCCATCTCAGAGGTTGCTGGATTTGAACAGGTTCAGAAACTGATAAAGCAATTACTTCTACCCACCTTCTGGTGCTGAATTATGGCAGAGGTGTAACTTCTGTATTACAGGTATGAGGTGCTGGGACTACTGCAAGAAGCAATGCCTTGCATTAGTGGTAGTTGACTAGTGATGAGGGATCTCACAAGGTTGAGGCTTCAGTGGTGTACTGCAATATATCTACTGACAGTGTTTGACAGAAAAATGAAATGAATAGTAGGCACTAACCCAAAGGTTTTAGCAGCAGATCTTTCAAGTGAAACCATTTCACACCTGAGCAGACTGATGAGTGCGAACCAAAGTGTCTGAATGGGATGATTTATGAAATTAATTAAAACCAGAACATTTTGAGAGGTTGAGAGAACAGCCTGTAAGAAGTGGAGGGCACACACCAAATAAACAGTAGTCTGGAATAAATCTTCATCCTATGAAAGTGCCTGACCACTAGGCTATTTACTATGTTGGAGCTTGGGTTTTGGAGTAGTTTTTTTTCTTTTTGATTATTATGATACTTTGGGAGCTAAATACACTTTGGACTCCTTCCTGGCCAGTGAATGATCTCTAGCCATCAGTTTTCTCAGGCAAGAATTCATGTCCCTCTCCATTCAGGCTAGAAATGAAGACCCTAAAATTCACTGTGATTATCCTAAGAAGCCTCAGTTTAAGCTAAGGCATGACATCTTTCTGTTTCCTGGCAATACAAACTGAGTTAGTCAGTAACCAACAAGTTAACTCAAAGCACAATATTATTTCTTTAGGAGAAATGCATCAAAGAGAAAAGATATAAAACAGGAAACTCTGTATGAATGCCAAGTTAACAAAATAAAAGTATTGTCCACAGTCTGAACAGCTACATGACTCAGAAAAGTCTTTTTGTTGTGGGGCAGGTTTTTAGGGATGATTCACCAAACAAATTTTCATCTCTATAATCAATGCAGAAAGTGACATTTCCAAGGCACGTTGCTATGACATAAAGAGTTAATATGTGCAACAGACTGAGGAAAAAACCCAACATTTATTTAAATAAAAACTTCAACTCTTCTTTAACTATGGTGCTACAACCAGCCCCTTCATTAATTATATTCCATAATACTCAGTTTTATAAGACATTGCTGATGAATCTTAACCATAAAGTCATTGGAAACAGTGACCCATAACTTGGAAAAGATACCCAGTGACAAAGCTAATTAGGACCACTGAATACATTTTGATTACTGGAAATTACTTTATTATTATAATGATAACAACATATTTCTGGCCATAAAATGCCCCTAGTCTTTACAGTACTTATCCATAGATACACACAACTACACACACAGAGGAAACTGTGGATGTGTACACGGATATTGCTAACCTGGGTTTTGCGTCCAGAGCACTCACAGAATTTCCACTGTCATGCATATATGAAATAGTTACATCCTGCAGACTGGAACCTCTTGTGACCATTTCGCTTTTGGGTTATGTCCTGGTTTCAGCTGGGATGGAGTTAATTTTCTTCCTAGTAGCTAATATAGTGCTGTGTTTTGGATTTAGTATGAGATGTATCACTTGGGTTTTTTCTGGGTTTTGTTCCTCTCTTGCTCTCTTGTTGTTTTCCTTTTCATTACCATTTTTTTTTCCAATTATTAAACTGTTCTTATCTCAACCCACGAGTTTTCTTACTTTTGCTCTTCCGATTCTCTCCCCCATCCCACCGGCGAGGGGAGGATGAGTGAGCGGCTGTGTGGTGCTTAATTGCCGACTGAAGCTAAACCATGACACGTTAATTCACCTGCTTGCTTTATAAGCCCACTGCTATAATTACCTATATAGCCAAATGATAGGAAATGGAGAAAAGGCTTGAGGGCCAATAAATACAAGAGAATAAAAGGGAGCAAGGAATTTAACGAAAAAGGTAAAATCTCCATCCGCTGTTTCAATAGCCTGGATTTCACTATAACTTTTTAAAAAGAAGGTTTCAAACAGCATATATACATATTACTCCATACTTCTTTTATTTTAAAGTGCAGTTATTGTGATTGAGTGTTTTAGCCACTCCTTCCTCACAAAAGGAGTTGTGTCCCTCTGTTTTCTCCATTAGAAAATAAGGAATTGTTCTTACTTTTGCTCTCTCTCCACCCAGCCCATCTCCTCCCTTTCTACCCTTGTGTGGCTATTCAATGAAGTTTTTTTCATTAACGTATATATTTCTCCTATACTCACCAATGCATGCATAGTTTCTGCACAGACACTTTGAGGGGCTCATGAAATTTACCAAGTATAATGGGAGGAGTTGAATTGTCCATATTACAAGGCACAGTGAGCATGGGATGTGTAATACTCCCTGATGTAAGTCAATATTGGTTTAGTTTAACATTTAGCAAGTGTTTGGACCAGATGATCAAATGTGTATTTAACCGAAATTATTCTTCAATTCTAAAAGTTTAAAAAGTTCCAGGACAAATTCTTCCATCATTCTTCACGCAGAATAGCAGCTTGTTGTACACAAAAATCCATCCTTTTATACAAGAAGATACTCTGTTAGTAATAGCTTCTTGCAAACTCCTCAAAGGTGGATTAATGGGATATTTTCTTTAAATGGAAAAAGTACAATACAGCACAAAGGAAGAGAGGATTGATGTCTGTTTTATAGAGATGTACAGATCAAGTGGCCCATCCAGATCACAAAGAAAGTTCAGCGCAGACTCAAGCAAACTCTGACCAAGCAAGTTCCAATCCAAACCTTTGACTACACCACATCTTGCAAGTGCTACTACTGCTCTGAGAAATGCCCTGAACCAGAAGGGAGGAGGACTGACCTGTGAGATGTTCCAGTGCTGTTTCCACATTGAGGCTATGTCCCACAACAACCGTAACCTAAATATCCAGGTGTGATAAGCAAGCAAATCAGTAAAAGCATGTGAGGTTGACACTGACAGTTCATCCTCAGACCCGACTATACTTCAGGTGCCACTATGGACCAGTGGGATCCCTGGAAATGTGATGTTTTCTCCCATTTGTGAGCTACTTTCCCAAATATAAGCCCCTCTCTGCTGTTTGCGGTATAAGATAAGTGTCTTCTGGCTTGATACACCTACAAACATCCAGAAGGCTGGTTGTGTTCCTTTGGATTTAATACGAAATAAATGGAACTTAATATTATGCCCCTGTTTAGGTTAAAAGCAGCTTTTCCTTGAATTCAGTGGATTTCAAGGATTCTGTCCAATTTTCAAGCACAATGCCATTTCACCAGTTTTAAGTAAATGCAATGGTTTTAATGCAGTGGATTGTCTAAACAGGATAGTGTAATATGTACTTACACAAGTAGATAGGCATTTTAATAATATGCCATATTATTTATTATCCTTTCCATTATGATATTAACTGATTATTTTGGCAGTTTAAATAGATTTGTTTTTCTTTTACAAGGATGAAAATGGTGCTGGCATGCTGCAGATGGCATCATCTGCCGACTGGAAAATTTATTCATGAGATGAGCTAGAACTGAACAGTGTTTCAAACAACTTTCAGACAGTTAGATAATTATTGAGTCTATTTTATGGAGATAATTTCAAGTACCATTTAGGCAATATTTAAAGAAAGCAAAATGGCAACTTCAAAAAATTTTTCTGTTAAAGATAGAAATATGACATGGGTTAAGTTATTCAAGGCTGTTGTCTTGCCCCCTTCTTCAACTGAAGCACTTTTAGTTTCTGCAGAAGAAAGGTTTTCTTTGGAAGGAAAACTTCACAAGAACTTCTTTAGGTTATTGTAACTTTTTAGAGATGGATTTCTTCAGAAATGACCCACTCATGAGATTTTTCCATCTGTTTTCTCTATTGAAAGATTCCTCATAATATAGAAATAAAGAGCTATATAGGAAGAATTGTTTAACAAGATAGACTGTTAAGCAATGCAGAAATATTCTGTGAAAATAATACTCACATATTGCATGATTTTTTAATAACTGGCTCTGGCCTCTGAAAACTGAATGCACTTAAAGACATTTTTCAGAATTCTAAATTTCAGTCCTAAACATGAAAAATAATTTCCTCTGGCAAAAATTTTTATTGGTTTACATTATGTGTTAAAAGTTAACATGTTGAAAGAGCAAAATATTAAATAAATATAATATAACTGAAAGATAAAGGATGCAATGATCTGCAGATACTGCCATAAGAAATTCTAGCAACTGATACATTAGCAATAAGCCTCCAGCCTGGCTGGCAGCTCTGCAGAGCCGGGATGATTCTGCTGCAGAAATGAAGCACAAGGTCTAAAGTCTTTCAGAACGTACAAACCCCACCAATGTGCAGTGCTACATCTCAGGAAAAGCAGAAAATCACAGAAATGAGTAGTCAGTAATCTCTCATTAGCCCCAAATTCAGTGTTCCATCCTTGGCACAAAGCAAGGTGCGTTTTGGAGGCAATGACTGACAGGCTCCCAAAAGAGGTCTTATCTAGCAGATGGTGGGAGTGAACACTATCCAGAACATACGTTATGTTACACTGGCAAGTTTCACTCTATGGCCTTATTGTGAGTCCAAAATCTCAGAGCTCACTGATTTTAATGGCAGAGCCACTGTCACTAAGATGGGGATTTTACCCCTTTTTTATAGCAGAAGTCAATCACTTTTTTCATACAGGGGATGTGAAAATAGCCCATGAGACAATTGTTAGCTAATAAATATTCAAAAGGAAGAACTCAGTAACTATCCTATTAATTTATCACAATATTTCAGATTTAAAAACAAATGGAAAATTCTTACCATTTTTTTTAAGAAAGATCTACATACAGCAAGCCTGTCACTTCTCACTTTATTGTGAGTTCTGTTTTTTTCTCTGTTTGAGCAGATGTACAAAACTCCAACTGGTAATAAAGGTAACGTTTCTTTCTTAGTACTATAACTGTCCTTTTGAGATACTATTCTTTTGAAAAAGAACAATTTGTATCTTAAAGACAAACACTTTGTAAGTATGGATATCTTATCAACTGAGTTCTAGTTGCCATTTCGATAACTGATTGTAAGAGTGCTTATTGAAAGTACTTATTTTTCATACAAACTGTTGTCTTCAGTACTGCCCAATGCCTTCCATCAGGGAACATACCCATCTGTATCTGTATTGGTTTTCTGCTGATCTCTTTGGACATTTTCACCAAGTAGTTTTTTCTCAGCATGAGTCTAGCTGGCAAACTCCAACCTTTACTAAAGGGTTGTGAAATACCTTTTGTAACTGCCACAATTTTTGAAGAAAAAAAAAATCCAGAGTAAAAGCAAACCCACTCAATGCACTTACGCTGTTGTTTTCGCATTTATGAAATTACATTCTGAGCTCTGATGTCATTCTTTCTGCAAGTGAAGAGAATAGAGTTGTCACTATACTAAGCTTTAGATTGTAACTCTATTAATCCTTCTTTTAGATTTACATGTGTCTGAGGTGGTGCGTGCAATTCTGGTCAAGCAACACAGCTCAAATTCTAAGCCTTATTCCTAAGAGGGATGTATAAATCACTTAGATGTGTTGATTACCAAAATAGCTGACACCAAGTCCATGGAGACTGCTATTTATAGTAGTTTGTAGCTGTAACTGTATGTTACCATAGTGTGCTATCAAAGGATCTAAAATACAGAAATGTATATGAATATCCTGTTGAGGTGATGAATCTGTGGATTTTTCCACTGTAGTGGAAAAATATTAACTATTTCTTGAATATCAAAGGCACAGCACTGAATAAAACCAAGAAAGCTACTTGCAGCTCTAGGGAGATTACTGCCTGTTTTTGTGATGCACTTAGCTAGTCAGAAGCACCTCTGGATTTGTTCTCCAGGACACATGGATGCAGACTGGAGATTTTCAGAGTTGTTCACACAATAAACTGCTCATGTTGTAAATGAAGTAGCTCTTTTAATGGCTCAGTCAAAGGGTGCTCTGCTTTATGTTGAGGATGAATGCAACAAAAAGCTGCCTTCTTTTGGTTGTCTTTGTATTATGTTGCGATCACTAGGGAACTAATAGTCTAATCACTGCCTACTGACCGTCAACACCAAAATGAACTCTGAAGTCAGCTGTATTGTAGTAAATTCCCAGGTGTTTTTCAGTGGCTACAAAGAGGATGGTAAGAAAATTACCATGTGGTAAAAAGACCACAACTATTTTATGTTTACCTCTATTTTCATTATAAGAAATACCATCCCTATTTTCTACCATTATCTTTTCTTCTTAAGCTAACACTAAAAGAAATAGACCATAGAGTGGGTGTAGTCATGGTAATTCATAGTGGATTAATTCTCTCATCAATTCATAGTGGAGATGCATTTTCTCTCATCCCCATGAACATCCATCAGAAAAAGCAATGTATGCTTCCTTCATTGAAAAGTGTTGTCGATAAAAATTTAAATTCATTTAAAATCCAAAGCAATATTTCTCAGTTTGGGGGATGGTCAGTCACATCGTACTTAGATAATACTATATGTGATTGACTCAGACAAATAAACAGGACAAATTCTCAGCCAAGATAGCCCAGAGTAATTCAAGTTATTTTGCTGAACTGAACTGACTACATCACTTGAACACCCAGTCTTACAGGGATACAAGAAGCAGTGCTAGCTTTGTGGTGGGCTTCATACCTTCTATTTCCATCATAAGATAGCATTTCACATGCATTTGTTTGCTAACATCCAAACATCATCTCTTAATGTTTCAAATGCCACCACTAAAATATCTGCATATCAGTGATCTGATATGTGCTACCAAAATCAAAAAGCTGTGAGGAAGAAGAGTTAAAACTCTTTGCCCAGCTAATATTAACAGCAACATCTGGCAACCAGCTAAGGAAGTGCAGCAAAGATTCCCTTTAACTTGCCCTTCTATTGTCCCGATACGTTCTTTAGTTGGAAAATAGGTGTAGTTTATTGAATTTAGACAATAAGTTTGAATGAACTTGATGAGAATAGATATCAGTTTAAAGCTTTCCAAAATATTGGGGGTTTTTGTTCTAAAGTAATCTCCTCTCACAGCACATTAGGTCCTAAAAAGCATACACAGAATGGAAAAATGTTTGTACATATTTGATGGGAATCCTGTCATTTTCATTACTGTGACTATCACGTGGGAAGCCACTGATGAGCAAACAGAAACAGATGTCATTCTTTACAACATATCTTGTCTTGGCAGGACTACTGTATCCACTGAATCCAGCTGTCTGGATAAACCAATGCCAAAGTATAACAGCACTGGGGGGAATTAAAAACTTTTTCTTCCCAGTGTTACATGTTTCCTCGTGGTATGCCATACAGACCTGGCCAGGAAAAAATAAAAATCCTTAAGGCTAGAATAAAAACTAGTTAATGTAAAACTATGATTTTCACCTACAACTTTGTCTTGTGATTTATCCCATAGCTAGCCAATCAATATCTGTCACCATAACAGCCTTATATAGTGCTTATGGTGATGAGGATGCTGGGTTCTTCTGGTTTAGTGTTACTCTTCTGCCTACAGCTTTTACACTGAGCTGTGAAAAAGATGCTTATGAGGGTCATTGGGAGAAAACATCTGCAACTTTCAATTTAATGACAGCTGTGCTGGGAACCACATTAAAGTAAAAGAATCGATCTCATTTATCAACACTCAAGCACACAGATTTCAGCTCTGTACTCCTGATTGATGATTTGCCAGCTGATTCCTTTCTCGGTTTCAAAGTCGCTTTGCCTTCAGCCAGAAAACTACAGTTCTTCTCTTCATTACACCTCTATTCCTGCAATAATTAACTTGCAGAAAGGAGAATATCACTGTCTGAAACCAAGTGCAGCTGCACAGAAGACACTGGTCTGGAGGTCTGGAATTCAGGGATGAAGGTATCTGACAGTCTCATTGAATTCTTGCTAGTTTATTTACTTTCTTTTTCTCTCAGTTTGTCACTTGTGAAACGAGGTAAGATATTTCACAAAACCCTTAAAATGCATCCTGTGTGTGAAACAAAGGATGTTCACACATCACCCAGATTATGTCAGGGCTCCCAAGCACACCAACAAGCTCTGTGACCTCCCGTCCCCTCCTTGGGCATGTTACTGGTTGCACAAGCCATGTTGCAGCTAGCCTCCATAGCTCAGCATATAATCGTCTTGGCTGGTGCCACTTTCAGCCAGGGGAAGTTCTTGTAGGTCTTCTCCTTGCAAACAAGAGCCCTCATATACTGCAGTTTTCTGCCAGCAGAGCAGTGGTAGAGGGACCAGGCTCCATCAGTCATGCCTGTGGATCGGAACACAAAATCAAGATAAGGCACAAGTTTATTGCTCCTTACTGGGCAGACAAGGTTAGGCAACCTCTATGCCAACTTCATGCATCTGACAGCATCATGCTTAACACTCAGGCCAGTCAACGTGCTCAGTAGCAGCTGGGGGCCAGGCAGCTTGAAGACCACAGGAAGGATTCATGTAAGATGGGTAGAGAAATCTGGAATAGTCACACTTAAAGCCACCAAGGAGAAATAATAGTATCAACTGGGGATCCTAAAATGGGTGCCTAATATAGGTCAGATGAATTATCCCCTGAAGTGCACTGCATGCCTAATAGGCATTACCACTGACTACAGAGGGACTGGAGAATAGCTGCTTTAGATATATGCCTGTCTAAACATGGATGAGACAAATCCCTCTCCCAAATACCTTGAAGTGAAATTGGAGAAGGCAGGCCAGCAGCTCTATGATCTGCCAGGTGAGATTCAGACCTGATCCTTTGGCTGTTGTCTCCTAACTGTCCTTCAGCATTCTGATTTGCATGACACCATGTGTTTTTAGATTAGGAGCTGAGAGATGAAAACCAGGCACAGCATCTGACAGGAAAGGCAATCACCTAGATTGCTAAGAGCTATCAACATTGTGACCAAGACGCTAAAGTTCAAGCTGACGGCCAAGGAATTCATAAAGAAACTCTCAGAAGAGAGGATGAACCATAAAAGGGAATATAAATAGAGCTGACTGAAGTCTTCTTAAAAAGAGTAGATTTGTTGAATCATGTATTTTGGAAGTAACTAATATTATGTGTAATAATACTCAACAAATGCCTTCTTCTAAATATATTTTTTTGAAGTAACTCTTTAACTGGAAAGGTTTCAACTCTTGAGGTGACCTAATTTTTAAGGTAAAAAGCATCACCTACCCAAAACAATGCTTCACTAGACCCAGAGCAAAGTTAGATAGACGGAAGTTTTGCCAAGACACTCAAGTCATTTCTGTTCTACTTCAGCCCAAAACAAAGCTGCTCCTTCATTATTTCTTTACATATCATTACCCTAATACAAATACCTACAGATGATTGCAAACCAAATAGATGGTTTCATACAGAAATTGGTAAGTGTTTGAGAAATAGCAACTCTGTTCCTCCTCTGCCTTTTATCCTCTTTGGCTCTTAGTTACATTGTGGATGTCACTGCTTTCTGAATGGGAAGAGGCTTTCCTCCATACAGTTTGGGATATGCAGGAAAGTGAACAGTGAAGTACCATAGAAGTTGGTTCTGAAGAATAGAAAAGGTCTCTGCTTTTCATAGCATTTTAGAAATTTTTTCTATTAATAGCGGGTTGGGGTTTTTTATTTATTTTTGGCTTTGTTTTGTTTTTCTTCTATAAGTCATATTTTCATTTGCTCCAGAGGAAGTTCAAAAATAAATGCTTTATACAGAAATCATTGTGTACAAGTGGGAATGCACACTGTATCACTTGCTAACTTCTGTAAAAGTATTACTGTCTACCGATTTAAAAAAACCACTATTATTATTAAAGGCAGAACTGGCAGTGCATGTTAAAGTCATCCAATACTTGTTTTCATTATGACTAAATTCCCATTTGCTTTGCCAGATTTTAACCATCTGGCAGAGATTTCATACAATAGGTGTCTGTCATTAACTGAAGTTTTTTAAACTTCTCAGGCAAAATGTTCTCTATTTTTGAAGGCAAATCTAGAGGATAAAAATGTACTGTTTCTGCTATAATAACAAAACGGGAATTTCTTCTTTTTTAAGCCTAGCTTTGGATTAGTCATTTAAAAACCATTCTTCTATTTGCCAGCAAAATTTCTTGTAATTTATATTGGTCCCATGAAATATGCCAAAATTTGTCTAAGGTAAAGCCTTGGAAACATGGCAAACAGCATCTCCCTGACCAAATTTCAAAAGTTTTCTGTCCACGCTTACTGAAAGGATCAGCTGAACTTTCATGATCTGTGGCTGCAGCACAAGCCAAGACTTTCCCCTCTAACTGAAAACAGGAAGCTTCCTTTCTTTTTTCTTTAATTAGGGATGGGAAAAGGAGGCTGTAGGTTTTTAGGAGACCAATCTTTTGGTTGCAAAGCTAAACACTCAGAAATTAGAAAGTACCAGAGCATAAATCCCCTTTGGTACCTTTTTTGATCATCTCTTTGGGGAACGAATGGGAGGTGATTCCATTTCAGATGATGGAGCAATGGTTGCACAACCTGCAAAGCCCCCTGCCCCATTTCATCCTGTTCTGGCATTATGATGGGTCTTAATCACACATTCACACTGTGTGTTGGATGAGACCCTTCCTCAGGGTACAGGATGTCCTAGCTCTGGGGATGAATCAGCACTAAGGCATGTAGGAGACTGCTGTCTTTGGACGACCACTTTATTTGTTCAGAAGCTGAGAAGCATGAGGCAACTGAGGCTGGCATTCACAGGGAGAGAAACAGGAGTTCTCAAGTGAATGTTTCCCCAGAAAAATAGATTTTGTGTCTCCATCTATGGCATAGTTTCTTTGTGGTGCTGCCCAAGCAATTTAAACTGAACTTTTCACAGGGGTCACTAAGTGTACGCTCTTTATTCTCTGGGTACTTGACTTGAGACCTGAGGTCTGATTACCAAGGGACCTGAACACTTACAGCTGCAGCTGATGTCAATAGCATCTGTGCTCTGAGCCTGTTAAGAGTTATTCAGAGCTAAGTATGTGGAAAGCAGGATCTCAGATGTTTTGATTTGGACAGCAAGAATGAGTTATTCTCGCCCAGTTACTTTTAATTGGTGTGGCTACCTCTACCCTGTCTTGTGAAAGCATCCATGCTGAGACCACATCTGCCAACTTTCTCACCAGAGAACTGCTCCTAGAGGAATCTCACTGGTAGACAAAGGGATAAGACTCCAAGCATGTTGGGAAGTTTTAAGACCTCATTAGGATGCCCACACACACAGAGTGTAGACTATCTGACCTTAGGACCAACTCTACCTGGCTTGCCCTGCAGCTCTCAGCACTGACTTGCATTCTAGCTGGAAACCCATAACCTCACACCATGCCCCAGTACTGGTAACCCACTGCGCTTGGTCTGTTCCTACAAGAGTGCAGCAGATGAAGTGGGATACACAGCCTGGTTTTTAAGGCCAGGCTGCAAAGCTGCCACAGACCCCACAGGGCTATTATCAGGACTGCAAAGACATGCCATTTGCTTCTCTTGTTTTGGAAGGGCTGTCAAGCAGCCATAAACACGTCATATGAACTCAGAAGCAAGCATGCATTTGAGGGACTAACCTGGGAGCAGTGCTAGTGACTGTGTAATAGCTGGATGAGTATGTTCAGGATACAGCAAATTCTGGAGGTTATTTGCAATGGGACATGGTAAAGCTCATTTCCAAACAGCTCCATCAATGGAGGGATTGGAGGAAGAAGTGAGGAGCAGAGAAAGCTTTTTTACCTCAATGCAGAGAACAAGCAAGATTTTGAGGGCAAACAGCCAAAAAGTTGGGGGCATTGTAATAGAAGGCCCCTTTGGCTGATGCACAGAGACCTTTCAAGAGGTAAGAGGTAATCAGCAACCTGACATTTTCTGGTATGTGGAAAATACAGCACAGATACGTCTATGAGCCTATCCTATGACCTGGATGCAACCCAGGCCCCTAGCTGGCTAGGTATAGCTGAGATGCTGTTTGTCCTTGCCAACGTGAGAGACCTTCTACACTTATCAGCAGTAGGAGACAAGTTGCATCTGACACATGATCTGATACAGAACAAGAGAGAGACCTCAGGGAAACACAAGAAAGAACAAATGCAACAAATGATGCTTGAAAACCCAGGAAGAAAGTTGAGGACTTTTCCAGCCAACTCCGATAGCCTACAGATCTCTGAAGGACCTTCAGGGACATTGCTGGAGATGCATAATCCTGGACCACGTTATTTTATTTCTGGACCTTCTACCCTAAAGAGGTTGTCAGTAGCCAAAAGGCCAGCTAGGTGTGTTACAGCTAGAGGGAGGTCCATGACAGAGCTGTGAGGCACTTCTAGACAATGCTGCACTCAATTATTTCTCCACCCTGACACTAAGCTTCACCTGTGCTCCAGGAACCTATTTAGAAAGATGAGTCTGAAGGCTACAGCTCAGCCTGAATTTTGGGTTAGATAAGGTAGAAAACTATAAACTGTAAGAATTGCTTAGCTCTTAAGAGGCAAGGCAGAAAAGCTGAGAACAGGTTTGGTCCACCTGGCTATAGCTGGCAAACAAATTAGGCTTGCCCTTATGCTAACGCGAAACCAAATGAGAGGATAAGGAGTTGTACAGACAGAATCTGGGGATCTCCTACATCAAGAAGTGACTTGCCAGGTGAAAAGGAGAGAAGGGCTGGCTGGAGCAGCTGTTGGTCTACATTAATGAGGTAACGTGAAGCATAAGGTTTCAGCATACAGCAGATTAGTAGCATGAGTAATATGCGAGCTCAGAAAGTGACTGCAGAGGCCAGTGAGGATATCTGGCTATGCGTATTTCTGGAACAACCAGGGCAGTAGGGATGGAGAAAATACTTAGGATAGATGTGGTTACGTTCAAAGTTGGCAGAGATCATTGACCTGAAGTATCATCTTGATCCGTAAGGGGGCATAGGTCTAACTTGGAGATGAACCCTGGGAGGAGTCACCTGGCAAACCCTGCAACTATTTAAAAGACCATGGCTAAGGCTGATGGCAGCATTACAGTCCTGGTCAGCAAAGGCCAACGAACTGGCTGTGCTCAAAGGAGACTACCAGGAAAAGATGCACAAGAGACAATCAATTAACTTTAGCTTCAGATTGGAGGTGTATTTTAGAGTAAAGTTAGCTGACAGAAAGCTGAGATTTGAGCATGAACATTGGGATTTAGGCCAGAAGAGGCCATTCATCTAACGTAATTATTTATTTTAGAAAGCACATGCAAGGTTACTGGAGCTTAGTCAGTTAAATGACTTGGCTACATTTGCTTCTGAGGATGAAAATTATAGTTCACAGAATTAATGCTGTGGCAAAGGTTTGTCTAGGATTGAGTTTACAGTTGGTAGCAGCTTAGGTAACTTGACTTGGTGATAGGAGCCAGTTAAGTACATATATATATAGTCCAAACTGAGAGGGGTACCTGCTTTATTACAATTAGGACTAAGAGGCAAGTTAGGCAGTGCAAGTGAACTCTGGGCAAAATGAGGGCAATTATTATTTCACCTACATCCCAAAATAGCCCCCTGAGTTAAGCCAGAGAAGTGCTTAAACCCTTAAGAATATTTTTAATTCTGGATAAAGGAAGTTAGAGATAGTTTTCAATTTATAGCACCAGCAAATGAGAAGGAACTAGAATAACTTTTTATATAATTGCTACTAGGTTAATATAAGTATACTGATCACATTAAGGATAAGTCTCAGCTAGAATTAAAAAAAAAAAACAACCAACCACCAAACTCAAAACACCCACACCTGCAGGTCTCAGTCAGAATTAATTGATCAAAAGTGGCCTTAAAACAAAGTTTCTGCCTAGCTATGCCCAAAGCCACCTAAACCAGTCCCAGAACTACATGTCAGACAGTAGTTCACACCAGCCCTGATCTCAGGCTAGCACTCTAACTCCTTTCTTTTACCAATATTTACCCAACTGTCTCTTTCAAAAGTGATCCCACATGGCAGCTATCAAGGCCCAGGTATCCAAGAAATGTACAACAGCCTTCTTTCTAGCCCAGCCATCTCTGTCATCTTCTAAACTGTATGTAGGCAAACAGAATAGTAGTATTTGAATGTTTAGACATTCAGAAGTTGGGGTTAGATTTAGATGTAGGATGAGGCTTCCATGAGCTGAAGAGCAGAAGTAAGGTCTGGTCTGGTAGACCCTGTACTAACCTGGGGACTGGTGCTTGCAAAGGGCCACCTAGGTACTTTCGTATAAGAAGTTGTGGAAGTAAAATCATAGCAGCAGCTTTAAAGCGCATTCAGAAGATTTCAATTAGGCAGCAGAAGAGCCTGTCTATGCATTACACAAAAATGTAAAGAGTGCCAGGAGCAGAGGGCATAGCTTTCAGCTCTCCCCACCACAGAGGTGGTTTCCCCCCCACCCCAGGAAGGGCATGGCTTCACTTGCTGACTGCCTGTCCCCTTCCCACAGAAGCCTGCACTTCTTCCTGGAGAGCCTCACCACCCCAACCTGCCCAACTGCCGTGCACCCAGACCTGTTCTGTGGGGTTCGAAAGGACAGCTTTGAACATTGTAAAGTCTCCAGACATTTGCATATTTCATCAGGCAACAAGGTCTGTTCCACTTCATCTGATCCTAATATCACCTTGAAAGCAGCATAAGGAGTCAAAAACAAACAAAAATTACGGTTCTAAAACCCCTACTTAAAGCAAATACACACTTGTACTATCAACTATCAGACAGGGTGATCACTGTTTTTTTTTTTTTAAAACTTACCCTTTTTCTTAGAAGTCAAACTCGATGAATACTGAAATAGTTAGTCACAGTCTTGCAAATAAAGTCTTCGAGTTTTCTTCTGTCATCCTCTTGAAAGAAACCTCCCTCAATCCACAGCCACATCCAATGCTTAAGCAAAACCAAAGGCACTTACTCATACCAGTTTTTAGGTATCATGTTTTGGTTTGTAGATGAGTTTTGAAAAAAAAATCTTTACAGAAAATGAAAACATCATAGTGCAAAAGTTGTCTGCATTTCAAAGTATTCACTCAGCCCTCTGAAAATGTGTGTTAATGATATATTTGAACGTTTGTGGAGGTTAGTGTTTCCTCACAAGTTATCTACCAAATAAACCATCTTTTCCCAAGTTTCACTTTCAATTCACCCAACCAAAGAATGCCTAAACCATTTCTGATGGTTTCCAATCAGTTCTGCAACACAACAAAATAGTGAATTATCAATGTTTGGGTGAATTCTCAAATACTCCGATACTAAAATCTGTCCCTCTTCAGAATTACTCAGATAGTTAGCACACTTGTTAAAATTAAAATCCGATCATAAATAACATAACCAAGGGGTATATCACTAGTATTCTTCCATGAAGGATGAACAATGAATAGTTAGATCCAGTTGAATGAATCAAGACAAGCAAAAAAAAAAAAGATTATTGGAGGGGTGGAGACATTTCATCTGCTCTTGCAGCTCATGATATACTTGACTGAGATCTCTCTTGCCAAACTTTATCAATGTGATAACTACAAAAGAAGAATTATGAAAGGGAATGAAGTTTAATGAAACATATGGCTCATGTTACCTTTTGTAAGCAGGCATTGATCCTGAAGCCACTTCCATCTGACCTGATAAACAAATCCCCTAGAAACAAATCTACAAGAAGAAAAACTAGTTCCTTATACCAGCATTCAGTAAGGAGGCTTTAAAAGAGAAACCACTACTGCTAAGCCTAGTATCAGTTAATCAAGCACTTGTTGAAAATTTGACTTAATTGTACGTGAAAAGAATGTGACATCCTGCAAGTTGGTAAATCTTCACCTGGCTACCTTGGTAAGTTTAATCATATACATTTATTTTTTTGCATGTGTGTGGCATATTTCTGCACTTTTTTTAACAATGTATTTTCTTTACAAGTATTTTGCTGCTTAGAAATTCTACTCCTAAAAGTAACTCATAAGTACTCAAAGAAACTCATAAGTTTCAACTTATTTTAAAAAAGAAAAAAGTTTGGTAAACTGAAAAGCAAAAAAAAAAAAAAAAAAAAAGAAAAACCAACCGAAAAAAACCACAAAACACACAACATATTTTTAATATAAGACTTCCATCATGACAAAAAATGTCTTTAATCTTTTCTAGTTCTGCAACAGAACTCTATTCACATGAATATCTGGAAGGTCCATGCTGAGTTGCAAAATTCTGCATGGGGAAGAGGCGATTATTAAAAAACAAAAAAGAAAAAAAGCAAAGAGAATGCCTCACCAAACAATGATCAGTCTTTTTATTTCACTATGTAGCTTAGATGTGATTGCACTTCACAAAATAAAAGCCTCGAAAGATTAAAAAGCAATAACAGCAAATCTCACAGCAATGGTATGCAATCATATCTTTGCTCAGAAGTGGAAAATAGTAATAATTTCTCATTATTGTCATTCATGATATATCTTGAATGTGATTTTTAGTGCTTGTCCATTTTAATAAGCATATGTGTTAATTAGCCTTTATCTATTAAAGAGGAATTAATAGATGCTAATATATTTGTGGCTACTCACTACATTTGTGAAAGACGCCATTTCCATCATAAAGATGTGCTTTTTCTTCCTGTAAACAGCTGAATGATTGTCTTCTAACGGCTGAAGAGTTTGTAAAAAGCAATACTTTCAACTAGCAAACTTCATGAAATAATTTGTTTCTAATCACTTTATAAATCAATCTGATGGGACTATATAATTAGACAAAAATCATATTCAATGTGTGATATTCAATAGCTCAAGAAAAAAGTCAACATATGTTTGAATAAACTCATTCTAATAAATAAGTGCCCAAAGAAGCAAGCAATCATGAACAGTTTTAAGATTCCTCTTAGCAAACAAAGAAGCTGAATTAAAGAAGAGGTTGAATTAATAACCTTCCATCATAACTTGAAATGTCAGTCCCGTTTTAGAGAGACTAGTCGTCAAAATACCTTAAAATAGAGCTTCATGAATCACAGAACATAAGATTATTTACTGATCAATCAACAGACAAGTTACTTTGATAAATTGTTGTCTTCATTATTTGATTACAACATATACATAATGTTTACTGCAAAATACTTTTCCTGCTGAAAAGAAGAACAAGAGTGATTAGACTCACCTTACATAAATGTTAAATTGTATTTGCTTAAGCATTCAGCAAGTAATTAGTATTTGTACATAAATGATTTTGCAACAAGGAGTCCTGAGAGCTAGTGACTTCATTTTTATCCCACATACAGCAGTATCACAATCTCACTGATGGGGGAGCGGCAACAGGAAATTAGGCGGCTGCAGTACCAGATGAGCAGAGTTCCTAATTACACAGTTAGTCTTTACCATCTAATTAGTTCTGCTGGCTGATGCTGACACTGCTTGCACACTCAAATTTAGTGGCTGTTTAAACAGCTTGCTGAAATAGGGTCCTGAAGCTGTTGAAACCTGCATTTTAGCAGGATTCAAAGTGCAGGCAATTGTTTCTGTGCTAGTGCACATATCTACATTATTTTGTTTAGATTTTTCTCCATTTGCATATCCTCCCATATAAAGATGCATACGGCAACTTTCTAAGAACCTTTTCTGATCATGTGTCCTAGGTACACAAAGCTATAAATTTTCAATGCTGCAAATAAAGAATGCAACAACCAAGCTCTGATCATTCTCCAGACCTGGTCAAAGAAACCTGCATCAGCGTGGAACTTCTAAACAGGGAAGCTGAGCTTCATAAAGAAAATGTTACTTTGCCTGGAAGCAGCACCCCAGAAGATGTCTTCAGTCCCTGTGAAATGCAGGCAGTATCAGTTTGTATGGACACTACCATGCCTCCAGGTGACTACGTTCGAAGACGAGGTTATACAGAGTCTTCACTTCTGAAGCTTCCCACAGAGAAGTGCATTGGGAGCCATCATGCACCTTTCCAGTTTGACCGGCATGCTTTGGCCAGAATTTCCACTTCTCCAACTTTAAGGCGTGTAAGGATGGCCTCTGCCTCACAAGCACTGTCATTTCAGGACTGCTCTGACACAGCTCAGCTGAGAAATCAAAAGGAATACACTGGCTCTCTCCACCACATTTGTAAGAGTCCACCTCGGTGCACTACAGCTTCCTCATTGTCGTTGCCTTCTTGTGTCCATGCAAAATTACTGTCTTCCAAAGCCAAGTCTGAGACAACTGTAGCAGATCCAGAGTCTGCCAGCCCCAGATCAAAGCTGCCAAGCCAAAAAGATCCTCTCAGCAATGGCAGTCCCAATGAAACACTCCAAAACTCTCGGAGAGCCAACTCTGCTATGCTGCCTAGGAGACTCCCCTGCCCCAGCCCTACACCACAGGAGGGTGTCCAGGTAAGAGGAATAGGATGATGCAGCCTCCTTTTCAGTCTTGCATATTCAGCATTGGCCCACCACAGCCCAGTGCATAAACAAAACCACAGTTCTTAATCTGAACTGCAACCTGGCCCTAGTTCCTAGCTCCTAGTTCCTGATACAACAGACCAACTTCTATGCTCATCAGGAAAGGAGATTTTTCCTTCCAAATCAGCAAGAGACAATGGTTCCAGCCTTGTCTCTTGGTGACCAGATTGGTCCAGTCCACTCCTGCACATGGCCACTCTTTCCCACCTCTGTCCATTCACCCTGGTGGGCCAGTATAACTGTTTGTGGGGCTATGAAAGAACAAGACTAAGTAATTTATCCAGTTCAGGTTTGGGTTTTAGCAGATTATTTTATTTCCAGGGTCCTTCAGCCGGGTTCTTCCTAAGCCAGGGCAGTTCTCTATTCTGTTTTAACTGAATAGCATTACTAACACCAACAAAACCAAGAATGAAGTCATTCAAGATGGTTGAGCCAGATTTAACGTTTGCTACTGCCAAAGGAAGAGGTCCCATTCCCTTTCTTTATTTCCATTTACCTAGCTCTGCCACTCACTAGCCCCCTCCATTTTTACTTTCAGCTCCATAAATGAGCAGGTAATAGTGCAATCTTTTCTGAAAAAAAGAAACACTGGTCCAGTGAGTGCCAGTGTCAGTAAAGATAAATAAGCAAGGGAGAAGCTAGCCCTCTGTCTTTCCCTGATGGCAAACTACCATTCAGCTATCCCTCATAACTTCACCCCAAGGAGAAGAGGAGAAGCACCGCATAAGCCAGGTTTGCTACTAGATCTACTCTCAAAGACCTTGCATTACTTGCATAAGCAGTTAAATTCGGACACATGCTGGACTCCATCCTTATGCAAAGCACCTAGACACACATTTCACTGAACGTGAACTATGTCAAATAGGTGTATAGCTCTTTACTAACCAGTTAGTTTTGTGCCACAGACCAAAAGTGATTTTTGCCCCCCTTCAAATATAGAAAACATTCTGGATATCAAATGAGTTCTCCTCCTTTCTCCACAACAGTGAAAATAATTAGCCAATGTCTAAGTCTATGTAGCACATTTCTGTTAACAAATGAGTGCTTTTTTCATAAAATCAGATTGCTTGCTTGCTTTCTAACCAAGTAACAAGAATATCTCACTTTCTTTCAGAGTGGATTGCCTGTACAAAGGTATGCATATATTTGTTTTATCTTATTCTAAGCTTCACTCCTGTACTTTTTTAATGAATCTGCTTCACTCTAAGACAAAACTGAACTGTAAGGCATGTATGTGTAACTCAACTTTAATTTGTAGATTTGCTTTGCAAAGTGCCTGTCACCAGCTTGTTAAAGTAAAACTTTTTAATGAGATTTTCTTTCAAAGGTGGCCCTCTCCCTGACACGTTTAGCTATATTTCACGCAATATTTCAGCTGGACCATCGGAGAGCTCTGCACTAGGAACTAACTGCCGAAAGGTCTGGCTGTTTGGATTAACAGTGTCAAATTTCAGCTTGAAGAATGTGAAACATCTCATAATCTTGAGCGACATTCTTCAAAACCTTGTGGGAGGGAAAAGGGAGCAAAGAAGCTAGCAGAACAGCTCGATATTGTTCTCGTACACAAGCAAAGCAGATCTAGGACTGCTACTGGATGGGGGGATTGTTAATCCTACAAACTAAGAATACTTTAATTTTCTAAGTTAATGCAGGCAAGATCAGATGTTGTGTACTGTAGATCTGTGTGGTGAATTGCATCAAGCTCTTAAAAGCAATCATCAGAAAGTAAAAGCTTGATTAGAAATGAGTTTGATTCAGCCATGTTTGTTTCCCTAGATGTTCAAATGTTTACAGAAGGGAAACGAAGTTTATTTTCTCCCCAAACAACAGGAAAGTAGGAGCTAGTACCTCCTTTAATAGCCATACCTCTCTCACTGATGGTGCAGTGCTCACTTTACTGTGTGATCCCCTTGAAGATTTGAGGCAGGGGATGCAGGTGAGTGAGGGCTACTAAAAGCACTAGCACTGGTGAGCAACGCTTGGGGAAGACAGAAATAGCCTCACAACAAACAGCAATACACTGCTTTTGTGACTCTACCATAATGTGTTTCACCTCTTAAGGCAGTAGATATCATTAGTTGAGCTGTATCTCCTCTTCTTCCCAATGTTTACTCATTTTTCAGGTAAAAGCTCTGTTATAACCAGCAGTTTGCAAACAGGTCTGTGTTTGGGACTGGGTGTGTTGGGGCAGGCTTATCAGCAGCCTATGAGCCATTGCACAATGCAGTTCCCTAGACAAGGCTTAATAGCTGTGCGCATGTGTTTACATCTTCACTGTAGAAGAGGCTTCCTAGATTTTCTGAATTGTTGCAGTTTCCAGCCCACTCTTTAGCATTTTGAATTTACAGCAGAAAAGGGGAGAGGGAGATGGAGAGAGGAGAGAAGGGATGGAGATGGAGAGAGGAGAGAAATCTTTGCATCTTGGTGTGAAAACAGGTGATCTGCACCTATTATGGGAAGAGTCTGTACTGATCCAATTCAAAACTATAACACATAAGCATATCTCACTGACAGGGTGAAGATTTGTGTGATCTGTAGCAAACTTCAGGGGAGAATTTGAAGAATACTGAATGCAAATGGCTAAACAGGAAACTATTCAACATTTAATGTACGCACCTTCTCTTGGTGCCACTTGCCTGGCAGCTTCAGAGGGAAGCTACTATATGCCACCTAGGATATTGGCTCTGGACTTCTATCCAGACACATTTTAAAATCAAGAAATCACACAGGGATCAACATAAGCTTTGTTCCACAGTCGCCAGGGGGAAAGATTGAGAAAAGGATGCTAGGATGATGTATTACGGTTTTATTTCTTGTCCTGACCAATATCAGAATGTGCAGAAATGTAAGACAAAAATCACCAGTTTCTGCTTTAAACTTTTTGTCAGGTTGAATTTGGTCCAAGGTCTGGGCAAGGGCTGTACTCAGCTCCTCCTTTATCCAAATCATTAGTCTAAGTCCTTAACAGCTAATCCCTTCTTATCACAGCCAGAGAAAACTGCTGAAGTGTCAGATTATTCTCTCCTTTTAGAAGCGCATTGGGGCAGTTGGCAACCCTCCTCCAAGACTGACTTGATATATCATCCAAGGTAAAAGCATGCCTCCATCTTTCAGTTTTAATGAACATCTCCCTCCTCCCAGGCTGTACTTTCAAAAGCCTTTCTTAAAGCAACAATGCTCTTTTTAAACAGCCTTCCCACACACAGCCCTCAGTCAGAAATGCCAGTACCCCTCTGTCAGCATGGCAACATGCTGAACTGATGCTCATTAAAAATAATCAGCCAAAATAAATTTAAAAAAAGGACCAGAGGGGCAGCACAGAGAGAGGTGTGTGTAGTGGAGACAGGGTGAGATGCTAAAGCAAACTCTGCCATGGAAGGAAACATTGATAAAACAAAACCTTTAGTTTACTCTGGGCTCATTTTCTCCTTGCCCCGTTCAACATATCAGAGACTGGGTGAAAAACAAGATTGCACTATTTCCTAAAGACAACCAGCTAATGAGAACTCTTCTCAGTAACTGCCAAGGAAGCTCATGTTCAATGAGTTGAGGGAGCTGGGCTCATCTATCTTGAAGTGCTCCTCTTCCTCTTTTAATGTCTCATATGCCTGTAAAGTGTCATGCTAACCCTTTGAGTCAGGGAGTCCAAATACCCTCCCTGAGTGGCTTGGGTAACAGTGTCATCCCCTGGCAGCTATCTCAGTACTGTGACCACCCTATAACGTTGGCCCTTGTAACCTCTTCAGTTGCTTTTATTCTCATCTAGTAGGCATTCCTTTAAATAACATATCTGTTATTTAAGTAAGGTGATTTATATAGATGTCTATTCCCTGGGACATCTAAAGGTCTAGTTAGGCTAAGATTATGAACATATCAAGATACAGACATCTAAAAAGCAGTTGGCTGAAACTCGTCATGCCCTAGAAACAACTGTATACCCAGGATATTTGTTTTTCCAGACCATGAGCTGCTTCAGTGTCTTTAATAATTTTCCATAACTTTGTAATGCAAACCTGTGACATTATCTTGTTTACAAAACAAGTAGATTTAAAGGAGGAAATATTGCAGATTATATCTCCTCAGGTGCTCAAATTCATCCCTAAAGTACAAACGTTTCTTGCACTCAAGCACTTTCAGCCCCCTGCCTCTAATAAGAAAACAAAAAACTAAAGAAAAAGACAAAGCTACACAGTCTGCAGGCATGATAAGGTGGTAAAATATTGCATACAGACTCGAAAACTAATAAGTTGCATCACACGGCACTTCAGTAGTTTCATTTCTCCAGTAAAATCAACAAGAGCATCTAATGTATCAGATACATCTAGAGGCATTGGGTCAGGGGATCACAGATACCTGTACCTTCATCTGTGAAGCATGAGTACATAATTTAGGCATGTAAGTCATTAATCAGACCAGGTATGTCAGATTGCAAAGGTATATTGTAGATACACATCCAAGTGACCTTGGCATGCTCCCACACTTCACAGGCTTACGTACCTATGCGAAGAGCTTGTTTAGACATATGCGTCTGAAGTTCAAGGCCTTTTTGATCTAGGAAAATAATACCATTTAGCTCAGTTACAATGAAACTGTGTTTCCCATTACTAATCTTCACAAGTGACTAGGCTCCAACGTCAAAATATACTCTGCAATTGAAGTAGGCTAGATACTTCAAGAATCAATAATACATTGGCAAAATTTTATTGTGAATCCAACCTGAAATAAATCTCCTGAATTTCCCAGTACAGGAGTACACAACTTTTAGAATTATCCTTGTACTATATTGCAACATCTGGTTTATATAATAATCCAGCTGCCCAAGAGATTGCATGGTGGAATCACTAGAGGTTTCAGAAGCATCTTAATACAATTGTTACCAACACTTCAAATTTGCATTGGGTAGCACTCAGCGCTCCTCATCAGGAAGCGGTCTCCCTTGCACTGGTATGGGCTTGCAGACAACCAAGAAGCAGACCCCATCCATAAAAGCTCTCAAACCATGTCTTAAATTCAATTTCATGAGAAACCTCAGAGTTTCATTGTAAATCCCTAAAGTTAAACAAACAGATCCTATACTCCCCATTCAGTGGAGCTACCAGAAAAGGAAAAGCTTTTAGAGAACTCATATGTTGCACATTGTAAACTCCCCAACACTTAGTTTTCAAGCCCTAATATGTCCATGTTTCAAGTGTTAAAGTCCCAGGCCTGGCCCTCCTGATAGCCTACAGCCCTCTCTGTTGTTAGGAGCAGTCTTTCCTTTCATCTATACAATTCAATTGGTTTAGCCAAGGCAGTTGCAAGCAATGTCACCATCAGATCAAAACAAAAAGCATAATCTTAATGTCTTGCTATACATATCAAATCCCAGTTCTCTACCTCAGAGCTCACCTGTGAGCTGATAAGTTGTCAAGTGACTATTCATGCACTTAAGGGGAAAAATATACCTGCCAGGTTTCACATCAGGTGTTGGTAAATGGCTAAATATTCACAGTAAAGTATCTGCCTAGGCAAAAAAAAGTAACAAGTATTATACTTAACTGCCCAGAAATACAATACACAATAAATGGTGACTAAAAAGGAGAATTTTTATATATGCACAAACACTTTGTGCCTCCTCCCCCGGCTGCTTAATTACTGACCCTCTGAAATCTGATGCAGTCTTCATGCATCAATCAGTTGAAGACAGCAGAACAGAAGCTACAGACACCCATCATTTTGTAACAGTACCCTAACACAATTAATTAGGTATCGGTGGGAGTTATTAGCAAAATCCAAAAAGGTTTTTGATGTGCACCAATAATTTCTGTATTTGAATGCAAGCAGCCTCTGGCACAAACACACTGTTGGATACAGAATGCCTGTGTCACTTCACTTGATGGATCTACATCCTGGACAATATCCTCCGTTAGTAACAACAATAGTTGGAAAGAGCCATTTGTTTTCGATCAGCAGGGCATCTAAGTCATATTATATTCAAAATACAAAATATTTGAATTAGCAGAAAAAATGCCATAAAGATTTAGAAAGAAAATAGCACAAACTATCCCAAAGGTTAAATATTTAAAAAAAAAAACCAACACAACCCACAACATTTTAACTGTTTCATTAGTATGCTGTCTTTTCTTGAAATCACTTGAGTTATATGAAGGTTAAAAGTGATGACAACCCACATATCCGCTAGGGACATGGTATTTAACTGCTCCTTTGGACTCCAGTGTCAAAAGATAGATTCCGAAATCTCCACTCACTTTTTGCCTAATCTCAGAAGAACCCAGGAATTTCCAATGTTTAAATTCTCTAAGTACCTATTATCTGAGGCAAGCCATGGCCATAAGCACCTTGATCTCAGCAACAATGAGGACTTGAGGAAATAATTAGATATTTTCTGTCAATCACTGAAATTTTCTACTCATTGTTCCTATAACACATTATGTCATAGCCGCTGTGATTTGGTTTTTTTAGCCCATTTCCTCCACCAAGGAGCACTTCAGAAGTTTCCTCTGCAGCCACAAGCAGAGAGAGATGACGTGTGTTGTTGTTGCATCTCACAGATCAGCTGAGCGCAGGCGTAGCTCCGTGGTAGTGAGTCTGCCGGGACTTGAGGTGTTCCCTGGAGACCTCCTGGTGTCGGACAGTGCCATGGACTACCTGCCCCATGCAGCCCTGCTGCTAAGCACAGGTCAGACATAGGGTGGGGTTTGCTTGTCTGAGCCCAGCAAAAGCCACGACTACAAAGTGTGTGCATATGGGATGGGGAGGGAGTATCAGTGCAACAACACGCAAGGTAGCACAGCCTGCATGGGGGACTCTGTTACCCTACACCAAAGTGACCGCATTGCTAATTTTAAAATTCCCCTCAATTTATTGTTTTTGCTTCCATTTTATTGTTGAATGCAAAATGTAAGCAGACGAGGGGGGCAGGACGCAGATCACCTCCCTCCTCCACAGGCTGGGAGCAACCAGAGCCCAGGCCAGGATGTCCATCTGCAAGCACCTGAGTTACAAATTCCTACCTGCACAGCTTCAAGCAGAGGGAAGAGAGTGGCCCATGCCACTCTTTCCAGTAGTGCTCTAATCACGAGGGTAGCAGACCCAACTCATGGCTAGAGGTTGCTTGCAAGACCTTCCAACACTGAAATGTAGACCTGCAAACAATTTCCACAAATATCTATTGTGGAGTATAGTATAGTGTGCAGCGTGATTGCCAGAGACCAGAAGATGCTGGTGACCAGAGATCAAAATTTTCTCAAAAAAATAAATAAGTTACCATCACAACCAGCAGTTTCATGAAAGTAAACAAGCCAGCCATCCCCAGAAAGAATGACCAAGGCCTTCAAAATCCAAAAGGAGAAAGTTTCTACTGTGATTCCTAGTTACACATAGGCCTGAAGGTAGCTGCCACATTTAGAAAACTCTTTCAAATTTTTTGCTGAAGAAACACAGGCATTACTCACCTCTCACCAGTACATTCCTACATCTAGACCCCAAGCTTTCCCTATGCCTCACTAAGGACCATGAATTACAGCCCGCACCACTGTCCCAGCCCCATGACAGATCTGAGGTTTAGGGTTTGTAGGATTGTTTATTCACAGGAGTTTTAAATACCTGCATAGCTCCAAGGTATCACTAAAGAGCAGACAAAGCCTAATTCTTGCTTCAAAACAATGGATATCTTAAAAAACTGACCTGAGGCGTGATGTGGTTTCCCATGTAAAGAATTGGCAATCACATACTGATCATCTGCAACGAGTGGGAGTGTTTAGTATCATCCAAGATCCCATCACAGACATAGTTCTTGCTGGGAGGAACCCAACAGGCTTAATAGGTTTTAAGTCTGGTGCACAAACTGCCCAAACACAAGTATTAAATCTGAGCCAAGCAGAGTATAGTATAATCAGGCTACATCTAAAAAAAAAAAACCAAAAAAACACCACAAAACAAACAAAAAAAAAAACACCAAAAAACCCCCACACCCAGAAAAACCCAACCCCCCCTATAAATAACAGGTTTTATTTTTAGCTATTTGTTTCTTTACTGATAACACATTTGTTTTACCCATTAGAGTCCAAAAAGCCAAGGTGGCCACTTGCCAAAAGAGGAGTTGTGAGTATTTCACCACATTTTTTTCCTTGCACTGACCTTGCCTTCTCCCACAACTAACCTGGGTAAAAAGAGTTTCTTTACTTTACTGCCTTTGGAGAAAGGCAGCCAGCAGGTGAGCTGAACGCAGAGGTTTCAGCCCACCCTGGGACTGCTTGGACATTAGTCTGCAATGAAGGTAGGGTGGCTCCAGTGCAGCCACCAGTGCTGCTGCACATGAAAACACAGCCAGCGCCACTGCTCCCCATCCCCGTGGGTGGTGGGAGGAGAGGTGCCCTTGGCAGCAGGAGGGCAGAGCAGGGTGGGCAATGTGGGAGCTCTCATTCAAAATGTTCAGTGCAGCAGGTCCAGTGCAGCTCCCTGGTGTAAGAGAGCACAGGGTGGGTAAGTCAGTCGCATCGTTGCTTTGACCACACTGTATCCTGTATTTTCTGCGTGCCAAGCTAGATCTTAGTGCCTTGGGGCTCTGGAGTATCTGCCTAACCCCCACTCACATGGAAGGGATCTAGGCTTTACCTATCGAAGTAGCTTTTTAGATGCTTTCTTAGGCCTTTCCTGTCCTCGTGGGCACCCTCATACTCTCCAATAAAAGCATACACACCGAAACACTTCAGTTAATTTCCTTGCCTGACACATTTCCTTGTCTTTTCCAGTTACGAAAATTTTCACTTACTATGGCATCTGAATTTCCTTTTTGAGTGTTGTTGATCATTCAAAAAAATCATTTGCAAGTGTCTTGATAACTTTGCACCCCTAAACATGTAATTGTGAACAGTCCCTTCCTAATATTTTTTGCATTTTATCTTCTAAATCTCAACTATCAAAGAAGAGTTTGTGCAAGTGAAACCAATGCAAGTACTCGATTAGCATGTACAAGAGTTCCCACTTCATTTGATAGCATTTCTATAGCATTTGAAGGAGCATAGCCTAAACCTGAGAATTTTAAAATTCAGCAAAGTGTTTGAAAATTGTGATAAAATGCATTTGATATTTAGCCAAAAGTTATTTCCAAGACTATTAAATGCCATAAAATTTAATTTATGAATTAATTTGCTGATGCATTGGTTAACTGTGTGTATATATAATTGCATTACTGCTTCTGCTCCGTTTCAAGTTATCTTTCAAAACTGAGAGTTGAGCTTAAACTCTGAATTTCAAATATTATAATCAAACACGTATTTCAAAATTGGCTCGAGTTCAGTGCCTAAAATTCAGACAATAGAAATCCATGAAGTATGAGTATACAGTTCCAGAGATCAAAGTTAGGCAAATGCCTTATCAGTCTATGCTCACAGCACTAAATTAGAATTCATCAATATTGGTTAAACTTTTCACATGGCACTGTCAGCCTGAAAAACAAAGCCAAACCAAAAGCAATTGTTTTTATTTCATGATCCCTCACACAGACAAACTCCTCCTGCTCTTTAAGCTGTCTAAAAGCTCATTTTACAGACTCGACTCTACAGCTGACCAAAGGAGTTTTTTCAATACGCAGCTAAATTAAGAAAAAAAACCAAAAACACAACCATCAAAAAAAAAAACCCCCCACACACAAGCTTTTTATACCTATGGCAGGAGGATGATATCAACTATGAGTCCCCTAGTTCTGACAGTGCTGAAGGAAGCAACATATTTCATTTGTTCTGTCTGGTGAGGGTAGCCCATTCTCTGTTGCCATACCAATGATTTGCCCTGCCAAAGACTTCTGGGTTACATAAATAATTACACACCCACATCTAAGCCACCTACGCACCCCACCCATAGCTACAAATAAACCTGCCATCACTGCCTCATCTCTGTGTAGGAGAGCCCGGAAATATGAGGAAATCACTCAGTTAAGGGCAAGTCTTTACAGATCAGAGCAAGGTTACTGAGCTGGGTAAACTTCTTATTGGTCTTTAAAACATTGTATGAATTGGGGGGGGATTTTGTCATTCGACAGGGTAAAGACAAACAGAAGCAAGCATCTGATCTGGAAAACTGTCTGTCGACTGTTAAGATCATAGACTGCAGCACATACGATTTTTTCTGCTTTAAGGTATCAAAATACTCAGTATGCTGTACCAGGGATACTTAAAGATGGGGATAAAAATGTTGTGTTCTTTTCAAGTTACCATTTTTCACTACATTAATCTGGATATGAGACCTTTCTGCAAAATTAGTGCATAAGCATAAGGTAAATTTTTGTTGTTTGAAATGGAGGGGCGAGGGGGAAACTGTGAGTGTTGTAGGTGGTTAGCAAGGGCCCTCGCAACCACCTGGATTTTGCCAGGCTTCCAGACTGCCCTAGGTCAAGGCAGTACCACCTTCAGAAAAAGGCATCAAGACAACCCTCTCAGCAGCGCTTGCCGATCTGGGGAAAGAAATTGCAGCATCACAGAGATGCCAAATGGGGCACGGTCGCCCCCACTGCTGCCTTAGGGGTGCGTTCAGAGATGGCCACGTAGACATCAGTGCCAACACCATGGTTCAACGCAGAAATCCCACCAAAGCCTGTCTGCCAGATAAACAAGGCTCCTGGCCTCCAGGGCACCCTAGCCACAGAAACACAAAGCTTGGGCTACCAGGGTGATATTCAGATAACCCACACCTAACGCCATCCGGCCTCCAAAGCAAACCTTGTGCTTCTCACAGCAGGCTGTTATATGCAGTTCCCCATAGACTTGGTTGTTGATGACTCCTGTCAGCACCTAACTTATATGTGAATGTCTGACTTTGGAGCAGGTCAGGAAGGCAATAGTGGCCAGCTTAGGTCTAAACAAAACAGTATCCATGTACCTATGAAGACCTAGTCCTTTGGTACCTTGATTTTACCACCTGGAAAATAGGAAGCTATCATCCATCCCTGCTTTCCAGTAGCAGCAGCAGCACAACAGATTGATTCCTTAGCATCTGCAAGCTGCCCACTATTTTTTGATGTAGCATCCTACAAACATAGACTATCATACTGTGTTACTTTCAATTCAATGTGTTTATATTATAGATATTTTGGAGGAAGATGTCAGGTTTTTTAATGTTTTTAAAGGAATCTTTAAGCTTTCAGAAGAATCACTAATATGATTATTAGTGATTCTTCAGAAGAAGAATCAGAAGAGCCCAGGCAGCTGGGCTCTTTACATGGGCAAATAGATCATAGATTCTTTCCATAAGGTCTGAAGCAGTTGACACAACAGTCCGTGGTTTTCTTTCTTCTTCAATCAATAGAGTAAATCTTGGCATGAATTTATAAAGGCACAACAGACTGAGCAGAAAGATGTCGACAGCCGGTTAGAAGTGAAAAAAGAAGCAGCAGTGTGGGAACTTGTCACAAGTGAATGCACTTACTTTCTGGATCATTTGCTGGTTCTCAAGATGGTAACTTCAGATTTCATTTCTCAGAAATAATGAAACTTTATTTGCCCTGCTGTCAGCATGGCAGACATAAAGCCACCTGTAGCCTCTCTACAGGGGAATGACTTAAGTGCTTGGTTTTTCTCCCATCTTGCCTGCTCATCCTGTTTCCACAATTCCCTTTGTTTTTTATCTTCTTGATGGCATCTCTTCTTCTGGACATCCCTTTCTAGTGCTTTGTGAACACCACCTGATTGCAGATCCTTCCAGTAATTTCAGCTGATATTCCACTATTCCTCTCACTAACTCTGAACTGAAGCCACTCTACAATTGACTATACTGGATATTTCTCTACCACTAGTCCGTAACATTATACTCTTCATTTAACTTCCTATAGAGCTGTGGTTAGATTATCCTGACTAGAGCATGAAAACCTCAGAATTCAGCAGACCTGTAGTTCTAATAGTACAAGAAAACAAGCAAACTAAAAAACAACTCCTCTCCCAAAAACTCCAAATTGCCTCCATCCTGGTGAATTTTAAGAGCTTTGAAATACGGACAAGAATACTACACACTGTTACAAAAATAGCTGCACTATTTACATTCATCACACATCAAAAGTTAGTGTACCCATTTAAAAGGACGGAACCTCCCCTAAATATCTTCCTATCATTTTTCTCTTATACTGCACAGACAATTCCTGTTTTCTTATTAGTCAAAAGAAAAAGATTAATGAAGCATTTTCCATGTTGCTGAAAAGTTAGCCTAGGCAATACAAGAAGTACTGCAAAGTAAAGGGAATAAATAGAGGAGTAGGTTGAATTCCTCCTTGGTGAGGCAGCACAGGAAGGGAGAGGAAAAGGGGACAACAGGACCAGATATAGGTCCAAGGCAGGATGGAAGTGTCCTTCCTTCTAGACTCTTTCTTCTGAGAAGATTAAAAAAAAAAGGGTAAATCCTGGGAAGGGTGAGGACATGCAGGTCCCTTGGTGACCCTGATGTAGGAACCCACATACAAGCCTTAGCCTGCCCTGCGTGACCCATGAATGATAAACTATTCAGTCCATGCCAGCTTCCCAAACTCTCCTGCCAAAGAAAGAACCCATTGAATTCAGGTAGCCAGTTTTACAGATACCTGCTACTCTAAGTACTTTGCGGTATAGAAATATTCCGCTGATTTTAATGAATCTCCACAGGGAACTTAAAGACCACCGTAAATCCCCTTTAAGCTCTCAGGTCAACTGTTCATGGCAACTGAAGAATTACACAAGGCTAAGCAAACACTCTCAGTAGCTCTTCAGTCTTGGCACCTGGGTGATAGGTTTTTTTCATTAATGCTTTTCACACATATACAAAAAATTCTACTCAGTAGTCTACATTTTTTAAGCCTTTTTCAGATTTAGGTCAGATTCAGCACAGCTCCAAGATCACCATCAGAGCTTAAATAATATAAAATCTTAAACAGCCAATAAATACACACACAGTTTTCACTCAGTACAGGTTAATAAAACAATCCAGAGAGATGAAAAACCTTCATGAGCCCTCTACTTATGCTATTCCAACAATTTTTTTTTTCCCCATAGTAACTCTAACCGACTTATATAGCAGCAGATGCATGGGGTAGGAAGGAAAGCATTTAGAAAGGTCATAGAAATCTGTAACTATGATTCTAATGTTATTAATTCCTTCATGCAGATCTGCAGGGGGCTCAGTTGCCCTTCTTCTGCCAGAGAGCACAGCAGGGGCATAGCTGCCTCCGTGGCAGCCGCAGAGACACCCTAGAGACACCACTCATACCCTCCTCCTCGCACAAAGCCCAATATTTAGCCTTCAGGCAGCTCAGGAAAAGTTTCCCAGAGTGTCATCTTCTGCCCTCCCCAAATCAAATGATCATTTCATAAGAATTACAGTACAAACATGTTCTTTTCAGGAAAAAAGAAAAAAAAAGATATATTGAATAGGCACAAATAGTAAATAACATGGATTTGTTTTGTTTTTAAAGATATTTATGAACACTCTAAAATACCTCCAGAGTAATGAATTTCTCTTGGATGTGGATTTGTGGAGACTTTTTGCAAACTTAGAGGAGCTAAACAAGGTGAGTAAAAAAATAAGTCTTACTGAGATCAGAAATCAACCAGCCCAATAAAAGGAGATGAGAAACCATCCATAAAGCTTCTATTCAGATTCAATGCTCACCTTTGGAACTTAGTTCAAACAATTAGTCCTTCCTTCATTTCTATTTGGTATGTCAGTGGGGGTCAAATTTCACCAGTGCAAATTATTCTCACGTGCCTCCGGCAAAAGATAAACAGGCATTTGAATGCAGAGGAGAGTTCGTTTGGCAGTTTTCTGAAGTAAACACGAGTTTGAGACTAATTCTCATAAGCAGCATCCTTTTAAAAGGATTTGTGAAGATAAACTCTGACTGCACAATCCTTGCAGCAAAACACTAAGAATGGCAAAATAACTACAATAACAAGTTTCCTTTCGCAAACAAACAGGCACAAAGACTTTGCCATCTATTATGCCACTCCATTACAGCAAGTTAAAACAAAATTATGACCACCCCTCCCCAGCTGGGGTTTCCCCTTGGTGTGGGTGGAAGGATATCTCCCACACAGACTGGATGCTCTGCCTTCATGTACTACTTACCCTCCAGCTTCCAGGAGGAGGGAGACCACGAGGCTTGGCTGTGATGTGCTCCAGCTCTTTGCTGCTTGTGGCCAGTTGCTGGGAGACCATTTGCAGCTCCTGAAAGTTAAAGGAACCCATAAGTCCAAAATAGATTTTACATAACTTTAGAAGCAAAACAGAAGTTTTTCTTAGCTTGAGAGCTCTTTTACAGGACACCTCACCCTGTAAGTGAATTTTGGAAGAGGCTCTTCAGCTGCATAAGTTGAATGACTGCTCACAAGCCCTAAACCAGTTGCTTACTTCAAGCTCTTTCCCTTATTGTAATTTCCTTGCCTTAACAGTTAACATCTCCCCTTTTAGCCGAAATAAGAAAAGCAGGGACAATTAGCTAGAGCTCAAACACATGAGCAAGTCACCTCTGCTCAGTGACTGACCACACACCAGGTGAGCTGCTGTGAGTGACCACCTGAGCAGGTTTGGAGATACGAGGAAAGAGATTTTTAGCTGATGTGTTTCACCTTGCACTTGTTGTGGGCTAAGACCATACATGCAGCCAACTACTAGAGTTCAGTTGATGTGCGGTTGCTGATTCCTTCCTCCTTGTTCAAAGAAGGGAGTGGGGTATATTGCTGTGTGCCATTTAGCTATCACAAAAGCCTTGAGCTTGGCTAGAGCTTGGTCATGTCTTGAGAGAATTATCTTTAATACATTTTCTATTTTGTTTTCTAATTTTGTTGTCCTTATTAATGAGGATGATAAATGATCATCTATTATGCATACTTGTATATAGAATAGTGATCAAATGTAGGAGAAAGTAGCTGCTCTCAATGCCTTTTATGCCTTTTTTTCATGCATTTTACAGCATGCATTTCTTCTTGACAGCAGGCTGAATCCATGAAAAAATGCATGCTGTAAAAGGTGTAAAATGTACCCTTGTCAAAACGAAAGAATAAGCATCATCCTATAAGCAACCCTGCCCCCATAAATACACCAAACAAAGCAGTGTGTGCAGATACAACAGCAGTTCATAGCAGTATCACAGAGGATGGTGTTCCCTTCTGGACTAAAGTTTGGCCTAAAGCAGAGCCTGGTCATGAATTTGTGTGCAAATAGTGTGTTCGGGAGGCAAGTGTGGGCTTAGGAGCAGGCTTTCACCCATATCTGACTGGCAGTGTAGGCACCCTTGAATCCAGTGCAAACATATAAAATTAACTTATGGAGAATATGTGACTTTTCATGGCATTTTATAGAAATTTCCCTCACCTCCAATAGCATGAAACAAACTGAAACCATGAAAAGTAGTATCTTCTTCAAATGACCATGAAGACGTCCTTAGTCTTCAGCACAGCTCTGTCATACACAGTGTTTTCCTGTAGATACCATTCATGCATTGTAATTTTTCATGTCAATTCTTGTTAAATACAGCTGCTACCCTAAAATAAGTTTAAATGGAATATCTAATCTTGTTTCAAAGCTTTTGTCATATGGCATTATCACAACGTAAGTGGGTATTTGTATAGATTTGTTTTAGCTTCTGACTAATTAAAGCATTCCAGGCGTAATTCTGAAGCTAATTCTGGCAATGCTGGGGAGATAAGTATAGTCACCCCATTAGGCTTGGAGCCTTTGAAGAGACCAGGGGTGGGAAACAAAGTTGTTTTAAACTTAACTTCAGAAGATCGCTGATGCTAATTTCTCTTTTATTTTCCCTTACTTAGCTAAGTCTCAGTTTTCTGAACACTTTTTTTGAAAGTGTGAAGGAGCATGTCAGCAAGTCAGACTCTCCTATGGATTTCAGCTCCATACTCAGAAAGGTAACATAATTAGAAGTATTCTTGCTTAATATCAGCAGGTCCTTGCAGCAGACCATTTATCATAGCATGCAGGTGCTTTAGAGCAATCAAGTCAGTCAAGGACATGCCATCTGTCACAGGCAGTTTGGTCTCAACCTCAAGCACCTCCTGTCAGTAGGATGTTTTTATTCATTGGCATGTTTGAGGTGGTCGTGGAAAGGTACTCTGTATGTGGAACAAAGCATGGAAAGATTTTCTCTTCCTGGGGAACAGTAGCCCAGACCTTGAGGAGACTTTGCCACTGGCAGAGGCGAGCTTCTCACTCTAGGGAAGATGTTTCCCTGAGACCAGACCCCAGCCCCATCGCCAGATGTACCCTGCCTCCTTCCACTCCATCGCATAGATCCTTCCTTTACTCCGTGGACCAGACACACAAGTGTATTTAAATGCTTAATTAAGAGCCCAATGGGCTGAAATACCTCTTGCACTTTGGCCTGTGTCTGCTGAACAAGAGAGAGGCACAGACAGAGCTGTCCTGCCGCTGCCAAGCACTGCCCTGCAACCGTTCCGGGCAGTCTGCTTGGTAAACAAGGCAGTTGTCCAAACAGCAGTCTCCAGGGGCTCTGTTTCCTGCACAACTTCCAAATGACTGAAAAGTTGAAAATATTAATACAGACAGAAAATCAATTCATGGACCTGAACTTTCCCTAGCAGTAGAGGCCATTACAAAACTCCTGGGAAAGTACTAAAACAGACCCTACCTCAGGGTTAGGATTTTAAAAAGGGAAAGGGAGGCTAGAGCTTGGCTTCCCACCACCATTACCTCTGACTTCAGGCGTTCTTGTCGATAATGTTAGTGTGAGACAGACAAAATCCCAGATAAAACTGAGTTTTATCACAGATGATGTTCAACATCTCTAAGAGCTACCTAACACACTCAGATATAAAGTGACATGCTATATGAGGCCATGCAAAGCTGTTGCATAGATAGTGGCTTTTATCTTCAGTGTCTACATTAATTTCACATCATTTTTTTCTAAGGAGAACAAAGTCTAAGAATGCTTCATACCTCTGCAGAGCTGTTAGAACTGTGCTCTCATGCATTGCTTGAGCACTGTTGTGGGTTTTTTACTACTTTACCACTTTTACCGCTTTTTAACTTGCCCTTTACTTTTTTAACTCCCCCTTTCCCTCTTCCCCTCCCTATTTTCCTAGGTATGGGAAATCTCAAGTAAAATGCATAGTACAAAACCAAAACTGTTGTTCCTCCCTTTGTCATGACATTTTTCTTTCTTGATAAGTTTCCAAGTATTTTCTGCAGTTTTTCCAGGGTGACCTCTGCCAGACACACCAGATTTATTGCCTTAATTATACCTCCGCTGTCTTCTACTTGGAAAACCTGAGACAGAGAGAAGATTTTGGCATCTACCTGAAAGTAAAGTGATGGTGGTGGTGGTGGTGGTGGTGTCGTTGTTGTCGTTGTTGTCGTCTTCGTCTTCAGCCTTCCTGCCTTATGACAGGATTTTAATAGCAGACTAGGAAAGTTCATTGGAAGCAAAACTGTATAGACAGCATTTTACACAAATTTTTTTGAACTGCAGAGGGTATCACAGATATGAAGTCACCCTTCTGAGTGTATGTTCCCCTGCACATGTGAAAGTCCATACTTGTAATTTAGAACAGGCAAGAGGGGGAAGCCAAAAGGGAACAACAACTGGCTGCATTTTTGCAGGCAGAAAATACGTACTGCCAGCCTCTATCACTCAGATGTTTCACACATAATTCCTTGACTTGGTGACTTCCGCCTTAACAAAGTGAAATGGTTACAGAAAAAAAGAAACAAAAAATCAAGCCACATTGTAAAATCTCTCTCATGTGTTTTACTTTGATACAAGTCCTGCATATCAGCTTGGTTTAGATGTTGGGTGGGAACACAGTATGTAGGGTATTATGTGCTTTAGCAGATGACAGGGCTCACATTCCCTGAGGACAAAACAGCCCCCAGCCCCTGTGCTGTGCCACATCAGCAGTGACATACACAAACCTCAAAACTGGAGAAGCAAATTATGGCTTCCTTCTGCTTAAGGAAAGGGGTATATGATAGAAGCCAAAATAAGGGGAACAGAAATCCAGGAGCATGTCAGTGCTTTCACGTGTCTTGGGAGCTTGCGATGAGAAAGCGGGGTGGGTTTTGGCTGAGCCCTGGCAAGAAAGCCGAGCTGCTTTCCTTGCTCACGGGTATTCGCTGACCCATGTGCCCGCAGGGAAGAAGCAACACCCTGGCCAGAACAGCAAGCAACCCCTCTGCAATGGCAGTGTTTTAGCTCCTCTGACAGGTTTTGCTTAACCATAGACAAAGCAAATGTAGACTTTGGTATCAAAACACTACCAGTAAGTGAGCATTTACCTCCCTCTAAGGGTGGAAAGAGCTATCAGTGATGTCTTTGTAAAGTTACGGCACTCGGGCAGGTTCTGTCTTTGCCAACACCGCACCTGGCTGAAGCGAGAACTCCAGCCAGCGCAGCGGTGGGGCTCCCGGGGAGAGGGCTCTGCTCTTTCTGACTTATCATTAGCAGACCAGTGTGTCCTGTAAATACTTAAGATTGATCTTCAACATTACAGGCTTAGAAAGAGAAACCTGAAGAAGTGGTCTTTCTCACAGGCAGCCCAAAGCTGGGAGGACACCTCTTGTAGCAGCCAAACTCTGCAGCTTTTAGGGCCTGGGAGTTTCACATAGCTTGGATCTCACAAGGATTTCATACAATCACAATCTCACAAGGATTTCATACACTCATGCCTAGGAAAACAGTCCCCAGTGGGAAGTAGCAGCTGACCCTAAAACATAAGGTGGCCCTCAAACGTAACTGAGGTTTTCCTGATGAAATTAAAATGGCAGATGAATAAGAGCACTGCTTGATCTGCTAGCATGGCCACAGCATCTGAAAGGGAAGCAGCAATGCAGAAAGGGAATCTGGAGGAGCGACGCGATTCCCCCTGTAGAGAGCCTTTACGCTGCCCTTGCTCTTACTGTGTGAGAAGTTCATCTTTAATTAGTCCCTGTCTCATTACAGTCAGCTGATGATGCAGAAAACTGTTTGCTACCTCCCTGCCAGGGAGCAAGCTGAGGCCTAAGGCAGGTTTTCCTTGTCTTCAGCAGTGGTGTGAACAAAACGAACAGTGCAAGAGGCTGCATCTGCCGGAGCTGCTGGTCGCTCCTTTGCATCGACTGACGCGCTATCCCCTCCTCCTTAACAACATCTGGAAGAGGAGCACTGACCAAACAGAGAAAGGCTTTATCTGGGCACTTAAAGAGAAGGTGGAGAAGTCCATACGTAAGTAGCTAAGGTTAAAAGTCAAGTGTGCAATTAACAATTAGCAAGTTATGTGGCCTTTTTGTGCATGTCCTTTGAGTGTGAATGGGTCTGGTCTCCCTGCAGAGATGCAATGAGGATGTGCATGCCTTTCTACAATCCTGAGCCCTTCCTCATTCTGTAGGAAATGATTGGTGCCACCCTTGTGCTGTCAAAGCCTCTCTGAGCAAGGTCACAGGACTCCCAAATCAGTGAGTCACTTGTATTTGGTCAGAATCATCTGCAATGACGTGCAAACAATTAAGAGCAGATCACAAATTGGAACAAATCAAGACAGATCTCAAACAAAGAAGTCTTTGAGTTGGATTTATGTCTAGGGAGGATTTGTTGGGGCTAATCCTTAATAGGATAAAATTGCACTCACAAGGGGAATATTATGTCAGTGACCTTTCACTAAATGACAGGGTCCTACCATGTAAAGTAGCTGAAGAGCTATCTCAGCTACAGATTTTCTCTAGCTATTGTGGAAAAAGAAGGGGTTGGTCCAGGAATGTTTTTTTTTCCCTGCATTTTGTTTTAAGCAAAAAATTTTTTAATTCTAAATAATTGATTAATTCAGTCTTGTTCAGGAAGCTATAAATGCATCTCTAAGTGTCTTATGGTCATATAGTACATCAGCAGATAGGTTTATTCCCCAAAGGCCTCAAGCAGCCCCCACTGAACTCAAAGACAAGACAGTGCATCAGCAAAACACTTATCCTGCCAATCTTGGCAGGGAGAGGTGCCAGGCAGCGCTGCATCCTCACCAGCAGCACACCAGGGCCTTGAGCCACCCGGCATGGTGGCTCGCTCTCTGCCACCATCCTTCTCCCCATCCTGGAGGCTGAAGGCTCGAACATCTCCTTGGGAGATCAGGCAGAGAGAGAGCTCATGTCTTCTAGAGAGAGATAAATCTGGGGCTCCTTCTTCTTGGATAAATACTCCGATGACAGAATTACCACCTAAAAGAGAGACTCGGGTTCTTTCTCTTCTTGCCAAGTCTTATGAGGCGTCTAGCCTAATGGCCACACAAGGAGCACACTTCTCAGCACAGAACAGGTCCCATCATAGGAAAATAAGATGGTTTTGTGGCTAGTCTGGGGACTTCTGCTGGGAGGACAGCAGTTTTAGGTATGGCCCCAAAAGACCACGGGATATGTGGGGAATATTACTGGCAAAGAAATAGGTCTTTCCAGAGTTTAGATACCTCTGGGCCAAGGAAACCAAAGATAGAGGGGTGACCCCTCTTTATTCACGGACACCTGACAAAGATCTGCCTTCATTTTTTGATCAGTGAATCAGTGACATAAGGAACAGTTGCAGTCCCAGCATTGCCCTTCTGGTGTATATGCGTGTGTGTGTGTGTCTGAAACCATTATTTGCAATATCACTCAACACAAAAACTTGGAATTTGAGTTGCAGGTCCATTAAAGTTTTCCCCATAATGGCCCTGAATCAGCAAAGACTTAGTCCCCATTTTTCACATTCTGAGGCACCCTCATCCCAGTTAAATAATTCAGTCACTTCTGGCACCACTTCCCCTGAAATTAATTCTCATTAATTTCAACAGTGTTTTGATTGGGTTATATATAATGAAAATCATTTTTCTCTCACTACCCCAGACAGTTTGGAAAGGCAGGATTTATTTTTTTTTTAAAGAACTTTTTAAGATTACAATTTGATTGAGTTTTATATGATTCCCCCTGTTCCCCAGTCAGATTAGTAAACACAGCCTTTTCATTTAGCAGTGAATTTAAGCATGTTTGAATGCATGGTTTGAAATTCTGGCTCTGCTGACATAAGAGTTTAGACATTTTTTACAACAAGGCCAAGAGTTCATCTGGGGCTTCACATGTGAGGTGCTTTGGCTTCCACTGGAGAAAATCAGTATTCAGCATCTTCTAGAAACAGGACTGGTTTTGCCAGCCTTGGCAGTAACCGATGTTTCACACATTTCAGGGGATCTGGAAGGTAAAGTCAAGTGGTTGGACAACTTTCAGAAGTTCAGGCAGCTGCAAGAGGTCATAATTTGGCCTCAGGTCTGGGATCGTGACAAGAGATTCTTTGTCCCAGAGGTAAGCAGTTTTTTAAAGGGCATTTTTCCTTGAGGAAGGTTTTGTTTCCTATCTGTCTTTACAGCGTGGTCTAAAGTTGGCTGGTTGTCTATATTCTAGTTACTGGGGACGGCTCTGCTCTAACAAGAGCAGCTGCAGCCTGAGCACTGCAAACACTGTAGCTGAACACGCAGGCTGTGCACAGTGCCTTGGATGGCAGCAAGGGCTGCTCTCAGCTAGCGTCCAAGACAGTACGATCGTATGATCCAGGAGAACTCTCCAGTGTTTGCTTTTAGGGGGCAGAATGAAACAGGATAGGTGTACTACTACCTTTTTATAAGGATACGAAGTAGAAATTATCTACTCAGCTCTTTCACTCCTCAAGCTGAGCCAAAGAAATTTCTATTTACATTTAAATACCATTACAAAAAATTACACAGCATACCTGGGAACATGTGCACCCTTCTGCTGTGGTTACCCCCTTACCCATACAGACAGACTTAAGCAGCATTATGGTAACATCATCAAGTGGGTCTCACCTCAAGGATTATGTCTGTTCACATGCAGGGCTGCAAAAACCATTAAACTCACTCCGGAAAAGAAAAACCCAGCTTAACATTTCAAAAGCGTAAACACATTTAAGCAATAGCACTGCTGAAGAAACCCAGCCATGCTCAGTTATTAGCTGTGTGATGTATTTGGAGCAATGGTTTTAAACTAAGGGAGGGCAGATTTAGACTGGATTTAAGAAAGAAATTTTTTACGATGAGGGTGGTGAGGCACTGGAACAGGTTGCCCAGAGAGGCAGTGGAGGCCCCATCCCTGGAAACATTCAAGGTCAGGTTGGACGGGGCTCTGAGCAACCTGATCTAGTTAAAGATGTCCCTGCTCTTGCAGGGGGTTGGACTAGATGGCCTGTAAAGGTCCCTTTCAACCCAAAGCATTCTATGATTCTATGATTCTATTTAGCCTGAGATAAGAGCACACATGTGCTCAGTTTGTTTAGCTGCTGGTTGCCTCCCAGTTCATCGTCACTTATGCGAGATTCTCCATTCTCTCTCTCTCTCTTTTTTGTGTCAAGTGTTTGAAGCAAAGCTTAAGAGAAAACAGCAGTGAAAACATTTTGTCTTCAGCAAACAGACTTCTTCTTCATGAAGGGAGGCTAACACTAGCAGGTAATGTCCCTAAATGTCCTGGTATCAGGAGTTAGCTTAACAGAATCATCTTTTGTTATGGCAGATCTAGAATGAACCTCTGCAACAGTATTTGGGCAAGTGCAGGAAAGAAAAAGCAAATGTACAGCTTGTCAGAGAGAGAGACTGAGAAACAGCCAAACCGCCAAAAGGATGAGTAATCTGCATGATTGTTTATTGTCACATACGGATATTCAGTCTGCCAGGTGCTGAAGAACTCAGCTTGACTGGCCAATGCCTGCCACTCAAAGGGAGAGTTTTACTCTCACGTTCAAGAACGTGGCAGTAGGAAAACAGGAGGTTTAGACTGTCCTTTACAAGGTCCCCCACGTGCCTGGGGACCAATGTCAACATACCTCACCTCTCTGGCACCATATCCACTACGTGTGTCATTGAAAATTACTGAAAAGTCCAGAGGTTTTTCCTATTTTTATTTCATACTTCATCTCTGCTAAGACTGCTGTTTTGGTGGGTAACTTGGAACACGAAGGTGTTATCCTGCCGGCTGGCTTCCCTTTTATGAACAGAGCACTCATACCACACGCCATTAATTCCACAGGTAGCACAGTGGTCCCACGCAAGAATGTTGATTTCTACAACACTGCTCGCAGCTGTCTGTCACCCTGGCAGAGCAGAAACTTGCGTCTCCAGACACACAGGCACCATTTTGTAGCAGGGCACACAAGTTGCTTGCTGGGGAGCTGCTGCAGAACCTCTGCCTGCGCAGGAGAGGAGGATTTCCTCCTTGCATGAGCAGGAAGCAGAGCCTGGGCAGTTTGGAGAAGACCATCATCTGAAAGGATGCTGGGAGCTGTGTGCCATGGTGGCTGCAGGGCTGTAGCAATGGTTTGACAGAACTGACCACAGCCCATGTCTTACAATTCCTTCACCACCTCCTCAGGAGCAGAGGTGAAGAGAATAAGCACCCAACACTTTCTGTCTCCCACCATCATTATTACTGTTATAAAGGGAGCAGCAAAAGGGACACAGTTCATTTTTCAGTGGTTTTTGGTTTCCTCCCCATGTGAGGAGAATTATAGTAGCAGAGAGGAAGGCACAACATCAGGGACATGGAGAGCAGAAGAAAAGGTTGCTGCTGATGTTTAGGGGGGCAAAGGAGAAAGAAAGCCACTGAGTCCTCTCCTGCCAATGCTTTCCCCTGCACTTGTTGCTCTCTTGATGAGACATGAGGTCCCAATGCAGGAGGTAAGGGTGGCCATCCAGTGTCCACATTTCTTTCTGCAAGACATAATTAGAAAATGGAGAAGGAGGTATGAGCATAACTCTTACCCACCAAGACAGCCAGCTGCCTGCAATCTGCAATATAAAAATGCCTGGCATTTAGCCACTTGTCTGAATGAAATATCTTTCAAGACAAAAATGAAATCACAAGGCAAATATAATGCCGCACAACTGAAAGAAGCATGTCCTAAAGTCACGACTCCGAATAGACTCACACAAATTTGGTGTTAAGGTAAGCTGTGCTTGTTTGAATGCAACTGAGATCACTGAGATCACAACAAAAGTTGCATGGCTTTTTTTGTAATCCTGTAATTAGGAACAGGAGCAGCCGAGAGAAGTGGGTTTGTTCCGATGTAGGAAGAGAAGGCTCAGGGAAGACATGACTGTTGTCTTCAACTGCCTAATGGCTGGTTTAAGGCAGATGGAGCTAAAGGCATCTTGGAGTTGCACAGAGACAGGATGAGACATAACGATGCAAGTTGCAGCATGGGGCATTCCCCCATTAGATAACTGGAAAAACTTGTTAACAGTTAGGGTGGTCAAATACTGGTACAGGGGACCAGAGAGGTTGCAGACTCTCCTTTCTTGGACATATTCAAAACTTGACTGAACAACCTGCTCTAGCTTGGGCTGCTTGGAGCAGTGGATTGGACCAGAGACCTCCAGAGGTTCCTTCCAACCAATGCCATTCAATGACTCTGTGAACACAGTATGAATCAAAGAAACAGAAAAGTTTGTCAAAGAAACAGCAGTAGACAGAGTTTACAACAAATAATTCTTTCCTGTGTAACACCCACAAAAGCCTACTGCTGTACAAGAGATGCTGTGGAGAACCCTCTATGAAGTTTTTGACTTCATAGAAACTTAGAGAAGGGTAGTTTTTATAAGATGTCTAATACACATTAACTTGCTTGTTTGTAGTCTTCTGAATCTCCAGTGCCACGTAAGAAGGTCCTCATGGTAGTTTCTTTATTCTCCATGCAGCTGGCTGATCCATGACCTAGTTAGAATTTTAATTTTCAGTAGTTACTGATGTTGACTTGTGCGACATTAATGATACAAGATGTTTTCAAGCCAAACCTTTCAGAACCAAACACCCAAGAAAGTATTTTAGGATCCTGCAAGATTGCCTGGGAGCAATAGCTCTGACCAACCCCATTTGCTGTGAAGAGTAGCTGGGCATTTCATGCCTACTTTTCACGCCCAGAGATGCCCTATTGGTACAGAGTAACCAGAGGACAGATTATAAAGGATAAAGTCTGCAGCAGAGAAAGGAGGTAATTCTGTAAGTGAAATAGGACAGCAAGTTGGGACCAAAAAGGGAAATGAAAGAAAGATTTATGGAAAGGGATAGAAGGAGCCATAAACAAGGAAGAGGTCAAAGGACAAAACTCTGCAAATCCAGTAGAGTCCACGTTTCCTGCAGGAAGTTGCTTAAAAAAAATCACTCTTGCTTTTGTTAAATTGCTCCCTGTTATTTATTATAATAATACCTGAGTTTTCAACATGGCTTGGAGATCAGCCTGAAAGACTTTGAAGAATTCTCACAGACATTTGTTGTTATATTCCTCACATTCTCATGACCTCTAAGCTAGGAAGAAAAGATAAGCCAACACTATTTTGTGGAGTTTTTGAAAGGCTTTGGTGATTCTATCAATTAACATTTCATCACTGCAAAAGCCTGTGAGGAGGGCAGTATACCAGTATTTAAAGGTAACCAAAAAAGGTAGCACTTCCCTATTTCTTTATCTCTGCCATTTTCAGAAGGTTCACTGTTTACCAGGTAGGAGTTGCTGATTTATAGCATGCTGGTTGTTGTATTTGTGGGTACTCCAGGTGATCCAGGTCACTTTTCCTGGCAGGCAAGTAGTTGTTTTTTTCATAACGAGGTAGCTGCTACAAGGTACAAGTATTAGTAGCCAAAATCATCAAGAGACATATGATTTTTTAAGCGCTGCATTTGAGAGTGCAAACTAGGAGATGAGTAGTTGTGTACTATGTCGGAAACCATGCTTCTCTGTTAAAAGCATTTTGTAAGATGCAGTGATTCATAGATGTGCCTCATCTTAGAAGTAGCAATTCCTTAAAATAATCACACCATCAAGTTGATTTTTTTGTTTTCCTCCTCAGAAAGCACAAGACTTCTTGACGTCTACCTCTTCCTATTCGATGATTTCCTATTAATTACCAAAATTAAACGTAACAAAAAGGTAATAATGGATAGAGATATACCTGGTTCCAGTTGTTACGTTTTTTTAGCTTGGTAAATATTTTGAATGTATTTTGGAAGATTGATCTAACAATAAAAATACAAGATAACTAATTGGCATGAAGGACAGGTGATAGTTCCTTATGCTAATAGCAAACCATAACACTGATTTAAAACCCTGCTTCTAGGCTTAGTATGTTACAGGAATACTATGACAGGCAGAATTTACATTACAAGATAATATTTTCCTGGTGGTGTTCTGATGTGCTGGATTCCTAAGGCTCAGAAAATTTTCAAGAATGTAAGAAGTTTTCTAATGTTCCCCTTATGACTCAGTCCAGCAACCTGAGAAATTTTTATCCAAGAGATATCAGAACTGTTGGAAAGAAGTAAAAAAAAAAAAGGGGGGGGGGAGAAAACATGGAAATGCTAAAATAGATGGAAGGTTGGCTTTATTCTCAGTTCCAACACAGCCTGTTGTATGTATCCTCTCTTTACCTTGATTTCCCCTAGTTTAAACTGGAGATATAATGACTCTTCTTAAGAAAATTTTTATTGATGAAAGATGCTATACAGAGAGTTCTATAGATGATAAATATCTGTATTTAGCCACCAAAAAAAGACACTGGATGACCTGAAATTCCTAAAGCTTCAGGGTAGGAGTATATCTAGCTAATAAAGTTTATGAAGATTATGTAAATTAAGGCTATGAAGATAATGTAAATTAAGCAGACCTGTGCTAAATCTCAAGAAGTTTGTGTCTGATTTAAAGACTTGTGGGTTTTTTTTAAAGAAGCACCTGTTCTGCCTTTGTAGGAGAGAGAAGGCAGCAGTGAGAGATGGCAGAATAGCAGTACCATCCCATAGCACAGGGGCGAATGAAGGGAGCAGGGATTCAAGGGGCCTGGTGCCCACAGGCAAGTCTCTTTGAGGGTTGTCCCACGTACATGTGTTGATGAACCTTCTGTGAGGGGCTGTGACCCATCTGGAGCCCCAGCAATTGTGTGTTCTGCAAGTATGCAAGGGGAGATGGGGAAATGCACCTCCAAGGAACAAAGAAAAAGTCTTGCTATTAAAAGAAGGGGGGAGAGGCAGGGGGAAGGGGGAAAAAAAAGACCTCTGAACACCTTAGAGTGACTGTTTTCTGCCTGTGGGCTTGTGTTGTGTTTCTATTGTGTTTTTTTAGTACAAGATGTGACCTTGCAGAACTCCAGGTACCAATGAGTTTTTGTGAGGTTCCTTAGGCAAATAAGCTGTCTGAGTACCTTTGATAAGAGAAAACACATAATTTAGGACTGTTTAGTGCCTATACTTCATCATGAGCAGATGGCAGACAACCAGCTAACCAACTTCATTTTCTATTCCCAGAAATACGGGGGCTCAGACACCGGCTTAATCCCTGTCTGTCCTTCCCTCACTCCTGAGCTGCAGTCCTTCATAAGAGAGGGTGGGTTTTGCACAGTCCTGGACCAACCCATCCCACTAGACAGACTGGTACTGAAAAACACTGACCCCATCCATGTTACAGGTACGTGCCCACGTGCATTTGAACGTCTTCATACATACCATCTCAATGCATTGCATATGCAGCAGTGTAAGGATAAGATGCTGTTTGCCCACAAACCACCCCCAGATGCCTGGAGTGCAAACGCCGGTGCCCCAGCACTGTTTGGTTTCACAGCTCTGCTCAGATGCACAGCTCTGCTCTTACTGCGAGGCATGACCTGCTAACACAGACATTCCACTCCATGTCCCCCTGCCTCTAACAGTGACTTTCACGTACACACCAGCGACTGTCAGATATTACCCATTCACCCCAAAGGAGGTATCAAGACTCCAATGACTTATTTCTCACGAACCAAGTGTTTCCTTGCCTTAACTGTCCTAACACACTCTGTCAAACCACGGGCCTCTTTCCCAAGTACATTTTCAATCCTGTAGTAGTTATGCAGCATTTCTTCAGTTGGCTCACTGCCCAACACCCCAGCACACTGCTCTCCTGGGTGTCCCCATACGTGCACAGCAGCAGTTCTTGAGGAGGCTGGAGAGGAGATTTACCTCCTACTTACCTCCCCACCAGCTATTGAGACGATGGAAATCACCCACCATACATCAATGCTTCCTTGCTCACAGACATCCAAACGCATCACCAGGGGAAATTGCCCCAATAACATCTGCTGCTGTGTCCTTGGGTGAGGACAGGAGGAGGACTCACCTCCACAGAGAGTGACCAGCCTTACCCTGCCAAAATAACGTCCCTGGAGTCATCAAATCAGAGGTTTGGTCAGGGAGCAGGCATGAAAAATCAGGCCTTCCCTTGGTCGGAGCCACCCACGCAGGCTCTCACACACCTCTGTCTAACACTGCCCAGATCCCAGGAGACTCCTATATCAAAGAGAAATAAGAGAAAAGCAAATCTCCGGGCTCCAGGACCTGTCAGTCATCCTAATCCTAAAGACTGGGAGGAAAAGCTCAAGGAGCTAGAATGCTCTATAGGAAACCAGTAGATATGGAAAATAAATCTAGAGCCCGTAAAATTTATTATAACTTTGAAATATATTCACCCAGAGTAATTAGCATTCAGCATCAATGCTGATAGGAAATAAAGGTAGGCAATAAAAGGCAAATGACTAAAGATAAGGGGATGAACACAGGGAATAATTTATTTTTTTTTAAACGTGCTCCAGGCACCATCTGTCTGCCTAATGAGTCTCCCTACCAACCCAGTGGAGATGAAGCAAATGCAGCAGCCGCCTTGCGCCTGCAGGGTGGCGGGGAGGGCAGCCCCACGTTCCCACCTAAGCCCAGGCTAGATGCAAGGTCGGCAGCTTCTGGGTGCTGGAGAGGGCGGTGCAGCCAGCCTCCAGTTTGCACATACAAGATTGGGCGTAAAAGCCATAATGGAGATGGGAATAAGATTTTTGCATTTTTTCCAAGCCAGCATTTCCTACATTCAGAGATTTCTAACCAGGGTCCTTCTATCCCCATGATCCAGCTGCAACCAGCAGAACAGACAAAATTACCTGCTGCATCCCAGCCCAGGCTCTGGCCACTCGCTATGGCCCTTCCCTGCACTCTGGACCTCATTGCCTGACTTCTCTCCCATATATTCCTACCAGCTTTATTACAGCTGAAGCTATGGCAGTCTCCGTTACTTATCTGTAGTCTTGTAACACCTTGCAAGCCCCATCCTAATACAGGATCCCTTGGAGTGCGGTACAATAAAAATAGTGAGGAAAATTACTATAGGGAGCTTGCAGTTCAGATTTCCACCATTTTGTGTAAAACAACAAGCAAAACTTCTAGTGTCAATGGAAAATGTCCCTTTGCAGGAAAAAAAAAAAAAAAGAGAAGATTAAATATTGTCAGGAATGTGAGACGTTGGGGAATGCTGCCAATTTATTTGCAGTCTCAAGGAGACTTTTACTACTGGTGGCAGTAAAAAATTAGTTAGCATGTTCTCAGAAAGGGCAGCATGTGACTTGTAGTGATCCATCAGTTAATCAAAAATGAAACCCTGATTTTTGATCTAACAAGTACTTTTGCATCCATTACTTTGATGACGGTTGATCTCACTTTGGAAAAAAACGTACCTCAATACAAGGACTAGAAAAAAAAGTATATATTGCAATATCATAGAAATACCCTTTTGATAGCAGGCAGGAGGCTGATAATTATGCAGGGTAATTGTAGCCCAAAGCCTGCTATGCATCAGTGAAGAGATAAGCGATATAATGGTGTGCTTGTAACACTGGGAAGCTACCCTAAAAGCAGAACTATTTGCAAATGCCAGGACCTTGTAAAAGACATGTAACTTTACATATAAGTGTAATAGCAGGAACCCATCTCTGAAGATTGTAAGCAACAACATAGTTTCTGATTAGGAAACCACTTTCCTTTTAACAGCCCTTCCTTTTAAGCTCTGGATTTACTCTGCAATTACTTACTATTGCTCCACTAATAATGCTTTACACCAAGTTTGAAGGGGCCAGACCCACTGGTACATCACTATATCAAAGCCTGGTAATCTTTACAGCCACAGAATTTCTTTTAGAAAACATTACTGAGAGCCTGATGTCGAGCATTGCCCAGAAAATTCATATTTTGAACTCTAAAGTTGTATTTCCCATTGACCACAGACAGACAGAAGGCATGAGTTCTGAAACATACCCCCTCTGCTGCTACAAATTTCTGCTGCTAACTGATTTGCTGCAGTAATTTAACCAGTCTGTGTTCCACTTTCTTTTTCTATAAAACTAGGATTATAGGGCACTTTATCTTCCAGAAACATTTTGAGATCTGACTGTAGAGCACTTGGAAATGCTTGGACAAGAAGTATTACACAGCAGCAAGATATTCTACTTAGTACAAGGCTTCAGAGCAAACTATACGAGCTAGACAAGTTTATCAAAAAGATATGTCAACTGTAGTAGACTCAGAAAAACGCTGCCTTGTCTTGGCAGCTCGAGCTCCGCGCTCTCCTCGGGCTGCGTGGGTTCAGGAGCAGGGCTCCGCTTAGGGCCACCGCTTGCAGGGAGGCAATCCCCCACCTCGCTCAGCATCGCTTCGTTTACAGCAACATCAACTCCAGCTAAAAAAAGCAACACCACGTGAATGCAGTGCATTATAACAGGTTGCTGTGCTCTCCTCCCTGCCACAACCAGCCCACCTAAGCACGCCTGCCATCTGCCGTGGGATTTTGGCTACCTGAAGATGCTTTCCCCTCCTCTTCCCCCAAGTTTGCTTCGTAGCAGACTTAAGCCACCCCTTCACTCCGGACATGCGACATTGGTGTTGATTTGTCCCCTTGCAGGGAAACCTGTCTCATAACGCGCAAAAAGTCATCTGCAGGACCCAGGAGATGCTGCTGTCACACCCAGAGTCACCGATAAACTTCTGCAGAAGTTTGGCAGGAACACAAGGGCTGTGGGCAATACACCCGGCCCTGCGAGACGTTGCTGCCTGCAGCTGACCGGGGACACCGCGGGCAGCAGCACCCGCTCATGCACGTGCCCCAGGGAGAGCTCGAACCCACATCAGCCCGAGTGCAGCCACCTCCCTCCATAACAGCCGTCGTATGGACCTGTTTGAAATAAAATAAAAATGGAGCCTTTCTCTTTCATTTTTGATATTTGTTTTTCTCTAACTTCAGTTCTGATTTAGTCCACTCTGAATGGAAACTTCTCTTAATGATCCTCAGCTAGACTCAAAAGCACCTTAGCTGCACAATGATAAAGTAATTAAAAATAAAACAAATGCAAGCAGAATTAACTTTTTGAAATAACAAAGCTTCCTGCACAACAAAAAACTAACCCTATCAGGGTGCATTGCCCTATTAAGAATCAGAAAAGATGACTACATATATCATTTCTTCAATCATAATCAGACAATGTGATATAAAATTGGACTGACAGCTGCACGAGGGAATTTATATCATTTCTGCATATTTTTTCCACAGTCTTCAGCCTGCGAAATGCTTTCCTAATACAGCATGAAAATAGGTATCGTCAGTGCATAGCAGTCTTCTTGCTACAAGCTCCGACAGAGACTGCCAAGGTAAGTGCACACCTTTTTTTTTTTTCTTTTCTAATTACACAACTACGCTTTTCCTAAAGGAGGATCTCAGCCTAAAAGTGGCCGTGCTGTGCTAAGAATCTATTCCAGTTGTGACATTTGACCAAAACCAAAACAAAACAAAGTAACACCCCAGTGCTCTGGCTCACACGTTTGTTACAGAATTTTTGCTGTTGAACATGTACCAATTTTATATCAGGGTTGATAGCAGGTCGTACTCTTGTTGAAAAACATTATCATCCCTGATTGCTAAAAAAAAAATGCCATTTCTTGTGTCACAGAAATGAAGATGGTCAGCTCCTCCAGAGAAGTCAACACCAAAACAGCCCCCCACACCCAACTCACATGCAGTAGTACTCAGATCAGAAAACTGTATCATGCTCATCTATGCACGACACACATCTTGCAATTTCAGATTGAACAGATGGTATGATTAATTCCACTGTTATATAAATTTACCCCTCATTTTCACACCACATCACATTTCTAGTAACAGCGCTGTATATAACATCTGAAAGTGTGGTAGGCACTTCACAGAAGTATTTTTTTCTCCTGTAAGTTGAATTTCATTCTCTAGTATCTAATGCCCAGAAATTTGACTACCACTAATACTAATTCTTAAAAGTAAATCGCAGTAGATAGATAGACTTTTTCAGGGAAAAGCAATGAGTGAATTCTTTCCATTTCCAAGTCTCTGGTTGGTATCCACTCAAGAAGTCATCCCTTCTCCTGTTACTGAAATATTACCTTTCCCTTCCAATGCTGCCTTCACACCAGGTGGCTACCATCTTCTCATTGTCTCCCAAGTCCAGCTTATCAAAGGAGAAAACGCCGCAGTGAAAGGTTCTTTTCACTTGGATGTGGTGGCATTACCACATTTTGTTGACTTTGGGTGCTCTGAGCCCTAGGAAAGGTAGACTCCAGCACCAGTTGAATGAAGTGAACTACCTTATTTCAGCTCCCAAGAAGCCAAATCTCACCATGATCAATATATTTTTTAAAGAAACTTTGCTAGCCAAGATGAGCTCATGGGTTTAGCTGATGTGATTCTGCAAGGCAGAAAGGAAGACGATCTGGATAAGATTGACACTGGTGAAGACCATCAGACCAGGACCTTGAGATAGCTAAGTTTACCAAAAGGGAGACAGCAAACTGAATGAACGTACGTGCCCATTGACTCGTCCCAAGCAGAGGGCTGTTACATTGCGAGCTTAGATCTCCTGATCTTAGATCTCCTGATTTTTGTGAAGTGCCTGCCTTGGCTCCCAGCTCTCTTGCGGGGCCCAGGCTCACCCTGCCCTCCTGCCTCTCGCTGCCACAGTGCTCTACCGACTGCACGGGGAGCGCACGCAATGCATTGAATGTAGATGCACTGAATCCCTTGCCCCGCTCCCACCTCGGTCTCAGAGACCCAATACTCAGCAGACACATGAAAACACAGACCTGAAATACGCTGCTGTTGCTCATCCCACCCAAACCACTGTCCTGCCCTTCGTTCTCTTTCCCCCTGTCCCCCGCTCTCCTCCCCAAGCCGTGAAAAGCTCAACAGTTTAAATCCGGCCTCCTGTGGGTCCCCTACTGCCTGGCAAACCCCTGTGTAACCACCACCACCGCCACCACCACCACCACCCCGCCCCTGCACATCGGACCTTCCTCCACCAGCAGCTCCAGAGGGGCCGCAGCAACCGCCCCATGCCAAAGCCGGGCTCTGTGCTCTGCCAGGCACGTAGGCTTGCACACACAGACTCTTCTCACATTCTCTGCTGGGACTCCTTAGACCTGTAGGTCATCCAGTTTCTCTCTCCAGCTTTCTGCTTTTCAAAGCAATGTTTTTAGCTTGTTCAGGGTGCAAACACACACAAGAAACAACCAGATGGGTCAATAACAAAATTTATGAATCCTAGCGTAGCATGAAGTAGAACAGGCTGCCCCATCTCATATGTTTTTACTCTTTGCATCAAAGCTCAGTGTCTCCACATGCATTACAGCAGGGAGAGCAGCTCCTGACTAGGCAAAATAAAAACCCTGGGGTGGGAGAAGCACAGCTAGACCTTAAGCTCGTGTTGCTGCCAACTAATTTGTAATGTCTAATCATAGCAATTCAGAGACAACTCAGCTTCTGCGACCCAGACCATCTGGACTAGCACAGAGAGAAGGAAGTTACATATTTTCAATCCACCTCTCCAGCCATCACCCCCTGCCCTCATACCTGGATGACAGCAGATATAGAGCTGAATGCTGTCAGCATGATGCTAGAAACTGAAATTCATGTGGCAGCAGATGACAGATCTCGGAGGGGGACAGAACTTGTGATGCTGATAGCACTGGGGCTGTCTCAATCAGAGGAACAGGGAGCCCAAACTGCAGGGACAGCATTAAACTAATAAATATTACACAAAAACGGGTGAAATAGCCTGCAGCAAACTTCACCATTACAAGCAAACAGAGCATTAAAAATCTACCTTCCAACCAAAAAGGAAAGCTTCACTGGAAATCCCTGGCCCCAGACACAGACTCCAGCGACGTGTAGTGGCCTGAGCAACGGGGAGAGTCTCGGTTCTGGGATAATTCATGTCCACTTGCAGGAATTATGAGCGTGGGCCTGAAGAAAGGCTAAATAAAACTAAAGGCTCTGGGTGTTTATGTATCTGAATTACTGGAACTTTTTTAGATTGTCTTGGTTTACAAATTATTTTTTCTTGTTACAGAAAACATGGATGTCACAGATAGAAACAGCGATCTCCAATTACACCACGCAACATGAAACCAAGAAAAGCACTGCCTTCTGCTTCCCAGCTGAATCCTCTGAAATCTAATAACGTCAGCACAGCACTGATAGAGCCAGTGGAAGACTACTGTGGTGATAACACAGTTATTTCTTCCAGCATGCCTTAAGTTTCTGAACAGATTTCTGACTTGACTAGACAGAAGCGAGGAGTTTTGACCACGGGATGTAGGAATAAACTGGAGGGGGAAAATGAGCCATGCAATAAATGTATTGCTCTTAGATGCTCCTTTGCTTCAGCTAGGGGAAGGCTCTTGCCATCCAGGGAAGCTTTAATACAGCTGGTCATTTCCTAGAAAGTGGGACAGGGAAAAAAACCTATGTTGGTGAGGAGAACTCATTCACCAGAAAAGTTTAGAAGGGTTATTCCAAGATCATTCAAACTGTATTAATACATTTCACAAAATTACAATTGTAGCTCCCGATAGTTATGCCTCCCTACCTACTAAACTGTAATATCACAAGATTTTTTTTGCATTAACATTGGGCTTGTGGAGGTAGATCAGTAAAAGCATATATTGTGTTGACTCCCCGTTAATTTTTAAAATTAGATTATTTAAGTTTCTTTGAAAAAGGTCATAATCACATAGTACATTCAGTTAAACTAGAGATGCTACAGAACATATAAAAAGAAAGAAAAGTGCAACGATGCCCTGCTTTACTGGGATTTTTTTTTACCTGAGGTTCTTCACCACTTTATTAACAGGAGATCTGTCATTATGCATTGTTTACACCCACTGCAGCCTTTAGAGTTCGTTTGCTTCACAAACCTGAGTGCTCCTTTTGCATTAAACCATTCAATACTTCACTGCTATCCCAGATCTGTGGTCCACATAGCAGAAGTGTTCTCCAGTTAATCACTTTATTTTTCCCTCTTTCTGAGGAAGAGACCCACAGAACAGCCTCAAACTGCTTGCCACAACACTCATGCAGGTTACTACCACAGAGGGAGGGTGCTCTCACCAGGTTAGCCTTGGCTAATCCCCTGACATTAGCCATAGTCAAGAGAGAAAGCAGCCATGTGCAGTTATTGGGAATGGAAAAACTACTCCGAATTTAACCTGTGAAAAAACAGATTTGAAAACCACTCATTATCACTGCCTCCTCAGGAACGTGAAAGATTTTGTTGCAGCTCCCCAAGTCTAAGAAACTGGAGCATTTAGCTTGTTCTTAGATGTGTGGCTTCCCAACAGTTCATTTGTAAAATGATATATCCCCCATTTCAAAGTAGCTTTGCTGTCTGAAATAGGGCAAGGTAGTTTTGAATGACAGAACTGGTCTAATAGAAAGGTCTAATTTATTTTTTTTTATTGTCATTAATCATTCCTTTAACAGGTTAGAAAACAAAAATGACATTTCAATAACATTTCATCATAGTTTATACAGAACTGGTTGATGCATGGTGTCATCTTCTCATCCAAATCCACAGCCGCCTTCCAAACCGCAGAGTTTAGGAATTACAGTGCACGCTGGACTAAATTCTTTCACAATGTAAGGCACAACTACATGGTCACACATAGTAAACACAAACACTGAAAACAGAACTTAAGAGAATCGAACTTCAATTAAAAAGAAACAAAACCAAAACACACTCATGCAAAAAATCTATCTACACCTACCAACATGGTATGATCCAGTTTAAAAGAAGTGCAGTACTCTGTAGGTAAAACTGGAACGTAAGGCTATTATAATACATTACCTCTAAATACTGGGTAAGAACTTAACTTTTTCCATTTATATTTTATACAATTATACAGAAATTAAGCTGTATGAGCAATTCACATCTGCAATAATAAGCAGATCATTAAAATTCAGAAAAGAGGCAAACAAGACAATGTAATTTGTGGCACGCTTCCGTTACAGAATACCATTCATCAAGTTCATATCTCAAGTACTGAAGGAAAAAAAAAGACTAAATTAATGGTACATTTGGTGAATGAGGCTAGCTATAGCCAAATGACAAAGCTGCATACAAAATTGTTTTTACCTAGCAGACCGTGATTATGAAAGCTTGTGGTTATGATTTATTTCCTGTCCAGCAGCTAGAGTTTGCAAGGTTGAAACTACAGAATTTAAAAGAATACAACAGAGTTTACAGTGACTTGAAACTATTGGATACTTTCAAACACATTAAAAAAAAAAAGACGACTTAACTTTTTCCTTTTTGGTGATAAACTTTTGCAATTTTGGCATTCACTATAACTTTTACATAACATGACAGTGAGCAAACCTTATTAAACTTACCTAATATTTGAATTTCACGCTGAGAGGTAGTTTAAATTAAATCTTATGTAATGGCATCAAATGGTGGGGTTTTATGATTTTTTTTTTGCGATTTTTTTTTTCTTTTCTTACAAAAGTGACAAATCCTATACAAGCAGCATTTTGGACACATTACTATAAAAAGTTCTGGTATTTGCTAACCCAGCGAGACATTCTTTCAAACATCCCTTTTGTGCCAGGAATCAAGCTTTAGCGTGATACAATGGAGTACTTTGCCATAAAGCCAACAGCAGGAGCCTGGACCTGCCAGCACTGGCCTGTTGACATATAATGAAGAACACTCTTTCCAAGCCCTCTTTACCCAAAAAAGGCAGGAAATACAGATGAATTTGTTTCAGTTTAGGAATAGGGGAAGGAAAAATTGGAAAACACGCCTACCAGGCTTCTGCTTTCATAGCAACGTTGATCCAAAAGGGTTAGCAGGGCTTCAGTAATCTTCAAATGAGCAGACACTCCTGTATCTGCTGCACAGTGAGTGCATAGTATGTGGTGAGCTACAGATAAAAGGCAGAGTTTATTACATTAACTAGTACCTATCCTCGTCATTATTGTGATCTTAAGTGGCACCTAATGTTCTCTCTAAAGATGCAAACCTCTTTATTCAGTGCCCCTTAAAAAAAAAAAAAAAAAAAAAAACAAAACACCAACCAAAATACCCCCAAAACTGAGTTCTGTGGAGGGACTTTACTATGCAATTATTGCTGGTTTTGAAAAGTACACCACTTAGGGCTTTTGGAGAGGCTGTCGTTGGACAATAATTTTAAACTTATTCTAGAAGGGGTGCTGAGGTCAAGACTTCAAAAATTAAGAACAGGACAACTAGCAAGACCCTTGAAAATACATAAAATTCACATTTTCTCATTTTATAGTCTTAAAATGAAGCTCTACAAAGACAACGTGTGCGTGACTACATGGGTTTTGTTGTTACATGTGCTCTCAGATGATGATTGCATTTTTGGTACGAAGGAATTATGAGTGCAATTCTCCTTACATAGCAAGGGGCCAAATGTAATACAGTGAAAAGTCCAGCTGAAGATAAACTTTATGTCCATTGATTACAGTTAACAAATGCAATGCAAATTATGCCATTCCACTTACTGTAGACTATATTCAGTTAGACAGCAAAAAGTGCGTAGTGCAAATGACAGTGTTGTTTCCTAGTCCTCCAAGAATATGAGAGTGGGACGGGTGGTACTTGAGGAGTAATTTATCAGTTTCAGCATACTCAAACCATGATATCATTCTTCTTGGCATAGTTTATATTCTGTTTGAACTTAAGCTCCAGCAGTTTCCTGTCTGCCACTGAGTACTGGTCATAATTTTTTTAAGTTTTGCAACAAGCATTTGTTCCCACTTTGCGTTTAACTGGCATTTAACAATCCAGAAAAGTACTTGAGCTTTCCAGGTCCCTTCTTTAGGAATGTCACTTCTTTTTCATCTAGCATGAGAGGCTCAATTGTTCTTGCTAATGTAACACAAACACAGCAAGGTTACTTCATGCTTCTGCTCCCAAATGCCTTCTTGCTTCACTAAGAAAGCTTTTCCAGTGAGGATTCACAAATAATCCTAATCGTCCCAAAACCAACAAAAATAGTTATTCATTGTTCTTGTGTACCTAGCGCTCCACACTCCGTGGCAACTTGGTTACTTGACACCTTCCAAAAACAGAGGAAAAAGCCCACACTGTATCCTAGAGCCTCGCACTCTTGTGCCAGAGAGTGAAGCCCGCTGAAAAATGAGATCCCTCTAAACCTCTTGCCTCTGTTGGAAGCTGCAGCAGAAAATTCCTTTTGTCTCTTCATCTGCAGACAGCAACTTTTCCTACTGTGACTCATTAATTTTATCCTCTTTGTTCAACCTTTGCAGAAAGGGGAGGATTACTGGAGGGAAGGAATACATGGGGAAAAGAAATAAATAACAGTGAAGCACAGCCAGCTAAGATCAAAAGCCTGCCGCTGACCTCTGCAATGCCACCTGCCTCCAGAGGGCTTGCAGGATGGAAGTATGAAGTATGTATTGCTGACATGAGGCCCGACTAGAACAGTAGGATTTGGCATTTTGCAGGCAACAACACAAGGGATTGTGGCTCTTTGACTGGGAAGAGAGGTGAAGTCTCCAGGAAGTTAAAGAACCTCTTTCCCACCCTTAACAAGCCTATCCTTTACACTTTTCCGATTGCCTCCGTAGCTTGTTTCAGCCCACGTAGCAGCTGATCTCTTATATTCTGCTCCCCCAGCAATTCTCAATGTGGACGGAGTGTCCTGCAGAGGGGACAGTTTCAGGAACAAACCCCAGACTTCACTGTCCCATTCCTGATGCCATGGTAATAGTAATTAAAGGCAACTTGAGGATCCCACACATGTACCGGTTCGAGCACTGGTTTTACCATTAATTCCACCTCTTGCTCTATAGTGGCCTCTCCTCAGGGAACCCGAGCAATCTGGTTCTTGCTAGAGGCTGTTAAAGCACATCATTGTGCGTCCTCCGGTTCCAAGGCTCTAGTCTCTTCTGCCATTTTATTAAGTTTTTCCCTCCATTCCTGCACACACTCTGTTCCTGAAAAATCAGTGCATTAAACTATTTTATCTGGAATCCTTTAATTCAGTGTGGTGAAAGTTACCAGGCTTTTTACTAGGTTTTCCTATTATTTATATTTTAAAGCAGTGCAACAAAAACCCCACATTCCTACTGAAACATGCCCATCAAAACAGTCAGACTCTGCAAGCAGATTTATAAATACAAAGCTTTTCACCCTTCCAGTTTCCCTTATTATGTATCTCATAGGTCATTTTACTGAGCTTCAGCACAATTTCCAACCTGGCAGTGAGACCAAGAGCATTATAGGGTCTATTATACCATCAACTTGTCAACAAATACAGACCAGCACTAAGAATCATAAGCACAACAGAAGGAGCATAAGAGTTAGCAACAGAGTCATAAATTTACTCCAGTGAAAAGCTGTAGAAATCCTGACCTATTGCTGCAGACTCAAAGCTCAAGCATGAAAGCTTCTACCCCACCACTGTTCCTCCAGATTTTAACAACCCGTCTTTCTACAAATGTGTATTTGAAAAGCATTTCCATCCCCTCAAAAAGTTAGTCATATAAACCGGTCAGCAAAGAGCAACCTTCAGAAATCAAAGTTTTGCCCCTGAAGCTGAGGAGCTCCAGACCAAGGTCTGATCTGTGGCCAACCAACCGCACTGCTTCAGCAGCCAGCTGAATGAGGTGACTCTGCTTGTCTTTACACAGAGGCATCCCAAAAGGCTGAATTAAGAACAACCCTACAAGAGCTTCTATCACTTCCTCTTTACTGCAGAGCTCTCTCCTCAGCTTTCACACGTTCCCATTCAAAAGCAAAATGCCTGAACACAAGTGAGTCTTTTAACCATTTTCCTAGCTCCCCCTGAGAGATTTCCATCTTCCTCTGCCTCATGCGTTTTGTCCTTGTGCAGTTGCGGGAAGCTTCTCTCTTCCCTCTCAAAATCCCTTCTGGTCCACATGGTCGTCCTTCACCCTGAGAGCAGCACGAGGCTCCGTGTGTTGCACAACAGGGCAGAGCACATCTAGCCTGGAGCACGACTGTCACATCTTTACTTTTCTCACATTTCTGAAGTCACGTGTCGGACAAAGAAAGGCTCGAAAGAAAACTCTTCAGATTCTCTCAATAAATAAATAAGTAGAAAAAAAATTTCCCAGAGGCAGAGATTCTGTTCATATTTTCTATTCAAAAGATTCTTATGCCAAACACTTACACTGGCGAGGAGAAACAGCAAGTCCAGAGGCTCTGTTCAAATGGAATTGTTGCAGCAAATGTTTCTTTTGAGCAAGCAACTTTCAAGTTCGAACCAGAAAAGCAAGTCAGTATTTCACATAAACCACAGTTGTATCCCAAACACTTTTACAGCGAGGAGAACCAGTTACATAATTCAGCTGGCTTCTGGGAATAAGAATTTAATTAAAAAAAAAACTCCTTGAGGAAGACTTCTTGAGGCTGCAAATGTAGAACTAGACAGGTAAGCTAAGAAGGGATATGAAACATATAGATCACTACTTCTCCAGAAGAGGGATTAAGAAGTTTTTTCACTTGAGAGTTAATCAGGACTAGACATTTTTCATAAAAGAGACTCTTCTTCATTCACATAGAGAGCTGTCAAATAGACAGAAGCAAACAAACCTGCCTAACGATGACTAAGTTTCCACCATTGTGACAGAATCTGATTCCTTACCTCGGGCAAGAAGTAGAGGAATTCAGTCAGGACACAGTCCTTTTCGCTCAACAGCTGGCAAAATTTTGTAAGACACAGAAGGGCTTGGGGTGTGGGGAATTTATCAGAGTATTTAAGACAAAGCAAAGTATCCCTAAATATCAGAAGGCATAACCCCCGCTCAGAAGAAATAACCCTAATTGTTTTGAAATACCAGATACAAAAGGAAGAAAAGTTAGAGACAGGCAGGCAAGAACAAACAGGTGTAAATAAAATCACAACAAAAAAGAAGTTTGGAGCCTACATGAACTCTACAAGAAACCTCTGCTGCAAGTACAGAAAAGAAAATATGAATACATATCTAAAGACATATATATTGGCCTCTTATTTAGAGCTGTTTGGCTTGTTACTAAGCCAGTAGCAGGAGATTCACACCTCCATTCGGAGCAGACTAAATCATATAACTAACTTAATATTTAAGACCCCCTGGTAATGGGGGTCAGATGGAGCAATGGAAAACTGAGGTTTGTTAGGTGTAGCAGGATTCCAGCTTCTTCCACCAAAAGCTGAGGGAAGGGACAGAAGAAAAGGTCAGATAAACTGCAGCAGTCTCAAAAAAGACTTTTTCTTAGTAGGATACCTAGCGTGGAAGGTCTGGATGTCCCTTAGAGCCACAGGGACCTCTCAGGGCTTCCAGGGTACAGGAAGGGGGAGAGATGAGCTACAGGCTACTACCAGTATTGTTTGTTTGCTTTTTAAAACCCACATATAAGGGTTTCTGGAATATTAAAATCCATCAACCGAATATGTAAAAGTAAAATCAATCAATACGGGATGGAATATTGTAATGCATCATGTAATAGTTGTACAATGCCAGCTAAACTTTGTCTCATCATTTGTTCACACATAGTCTCTCTCAGACACACATACACACACACACACACAAACTATGCAATACAGTATGTGTAAAGATGTTCCAGTATCCAAGTGCTGTAGTTGGATAAGGACTCGGGTGCTGATACTACAACAAATTCTAAGTGGGCAAATAAAACTGAGTTGGAGTCGAGTCCAGCTGTTACCCTCACTGTGGAGTTTGAACTTTAAAGAGAAAAGTCCAAGAACGAGAGATAGAAAGAAAACAAAATCACAAGGGGTTATAAAGAACATCAGATATGCAAATGCAACAATTAGTTATGCTTTTACAGCAACATTTGATACATAAAATCCTCACAAGTTTTTGCATCTTCCTTTTTCTTTGAAGGAAACAAGAATAAACTGCAATATCACATAAACGCTGTTTCTCTTGAACAAAAAAATAAAAGATAAAAAAATACATTGTTACTCCTCTGTTTAAACTTTATTTACAAATAACTGGGTATTTCTAATCTAGACATAGAAGCTCTTTCCAGGATAAATGGCAATAAGCTATGGATGATCTAAGCCCATGTCTCACAAAAAATACAATAGTTTTACTTGGTATTAATAAACATTTTAAAATATACTAAATTTTGCCAAGTGTTACAATCATTGTCCAAACTGAATAGTAGTCTGAGTGCTGAACAAAGTGCATCAACAGAAATTATAAATTTTAGTGTAACATTTCTTTGTCACTCACAATAGCCAGTTACCCTTGCAAGTCATTAAAGCAAGTATCACAGACTCGGACAGGCTTCTTAGAAGAAGGAGTTAAGGCATTCTTTGCTGAGCACTCGGCACAAAAGATATTTCCACACTGTCTACAGTGATGCTGTGAAAGAGAAGAAACATACATGCTGAACATAAGGACAGGGCATCGATAGCTAATAGCGATCACTATCATGTCAAGTCAACTCTCATGTTTCAGAAGTTAGGTTGAATTTTTAAATAGTAGTTACATAGCACACAGACAGGCATAGGAGTAAATCCTTTCTAAAGGGTATAGGAGTAAAATATTCAGAAGTGCTTCACTGAGTCAGGAGACTATACCAGTTTCAGAAATGAACTGGTTGAAGTTCACCCTCCTCTTGAATTTCTCCTCTTGCACTTTTTCTGGTCACATAAAACATGTTCTTCTTACATGTAACTATCTGCTTTCACATTGAGAAGTATCCTTGAATCAAAGGATCCAGCAGCCTTTGTTCAAAGACTACCTACCCAAAGAGCATCACTGAAATAATGCAGGACAGGAAGAGCCACCTAAGACCAAGTCAGAAAGCACTGCAAAATGAACCTCATGAATATCCCTCATCTACTTCATTGCCAAGTCAGTTCTTGGAGGGATGATAATCTCTGGATGAAGGGCAGACCCTGCCAGCTGAGGGATGGTAACATCTTAGCTGACTACAGCTGTTTTTACAAAGAAGGTCTGACTACAGACCTAAAACACATCCAGTTGTTTCTTCTGTTCCGTGTCTAGTTAGTGTTTAGAAATATAAAGTCACAAAGCACTAGATCATGTTGATACCTCATATTTTCACATATGTCTAATTTCAACAAATTTACATTCCTTTTATACCTGTAAACCCAGTTCAGACTGGTTATAGATAAGTTTACTGTAAACACCCTTACAACAGTGTAATTTTGCTTGCTCGCTTAGGGGATTGAACTATTTTAACACTGTTTATAAACTGATACTGTTAAAATGGCAAAAGAATCATGAATTAAGTAAGCTCCACAAACTTTATTTTTAATATTTAGGGCACTGCAAGCAGTAACTGTATTCTGAGATGTCCTGAGTATCACAGCACTATTAAGGCTGTTTTCTGAAGTTTGTATCCCATCTAAGAGTTTGAAAACAATAGAAAAAGAAAATCCCCACAGACACGCAGTAAAACACACCTACCCTTCTCACTGTCACCGAAAAGCCTTTTCCACAGGCCATACAATTCTGTACCTCATTGTCTTCTGCCCACTTCCTGTTGAGAGCTTGGGTGTGTTTGATCTATATAGAAGATATAAAACAGGGTTTTTTTAAATGCATGTCTAATTTCAACTAATTTCCTCTATTTTCACTGCACACACTACCCAGTGTGGTATAAAAGCATCAATTCTGCCATGATACTGAGAGCTTATATTTGTTCAGAGAGAAAATCTTCCAAGTTTCAAAACTATGAGCAGATTTAAGAACCCACAGACAGCAATATGGCCCTCGTACACTGCAAGCAAAACATCTTAATCACTCTGGAAAGGCAACTCACGACCAATCTGACACAAACTTGAAATTCTCATAAGTTCCCACACAGAGACTCAACAGGTTTAATTGCCTCAAATCAAATTATACCTGTAATGACTGGTTTTCTCGGCCAAGTTCCTGCATTGCAGCAGTAGTGTTGTCCAGCTTTTTCTTCATTTCTACAAGTTTGGCTTGAAGCTTTTCAATTTCTCCCTCACTTTTTATACACCTGAGGAAAAATAGTAAATAGTCAGCTCAAAGCATATAAGGCAATGTATACTGCCTCCTTTGGGCAGGTTGTCATGTCTAAGTTACTCTCATAAAATCCAGCCAAAAATATCCTTGCTGTGAAAAGTTCTTGGACGCCTTGACTGGAAAAACGTCCTGTTGTAACAATCCGTTTAAGATTATCTGGCATTGCTCCCAAATATCTGCGGCTTTTTAATACCTGGAATTACTCCCCAAACCAGGGACAGTACCGAATGCAGTCCATCAACAGCAAGCCTCGATAAGTACACCTGTGCAACAGGACACTCTCACAAACCAGCTGCAGCAGATCAGGTCAGACAACAGAGCAGAAAAGAAACCTTCTTCTTTTAGCCAGGTCACCTCCCATCAGCTGAAATTCAGTTAACTGTTGAAAGCCAAATTTCAAAGGGTGTTTTTCTGCCAAGCTGTAAATGGCTACTGGATGAGTTCAGCACAGTATGGCAAGGGATTGCCAAAGAAAGAGGATCTCACTTGAATTGATCCCATCCTTTCCCAAGGTCTACTGCTCAAAAACCAAATCAGGAAGCTTGACAGTATTGAAAAAAGTTTTCCACTCTGCCTTCACCAAACATGTCCGGAAAGAAGGATGACGAAAGTTTCCTGTCTCGCAGGTGTTTCTTCTACCCTTGTAATCGTTGCTTTCAGGTAACTCCTGCTGCCTTGCGTGCCTCCTGCTGCCTGAAGGAAAGGCACTCTGCTTACCTAAGATTTAAATATATTGTAGAGACAATAGCAGAACTGGAGGAAAGAAGACTGTAGGTTTTCAGGAGGAAGAAAATGACTCGTGTGAACCTTAGCCTATCTAATCCAATTACACGTTCAATCTCCTAACATTGAGCAGTGGGTATACCTAGAAGTTCCTAAGCAAATTCTATGTTACTGGAGGCACTAAGGAGTCTCTTCCAGGCTTCTGGATGACTAGTGCATCTACTCTGACTGAATCAAGGCCTCAGAGTGATGGAGAAGGATAGCTAACTCAGGTAAGAGAAGCTCTCTCTGCCAGGCCTTGCAAGGTTCACACAACTGATGAGATGAGAAGCCACAACCTACACACCTCAAAGTTCAGAGGAGCCCAATGGATTTAGAAGGTTCTTATGGCTGGGCATAAATCTTCGAGCACAAGCACAGAGCTGTGGCTTTGGTGATAAGTAAGGTCCTGATAAGCCTGCCTGATTTTCTACAAAACGATCACCCTGTCAAAGCCCACAAAGAGCACAGTTTGTTCCCAACACCCCTTGCTGTGCTTTGGCAGGGACGACAGAAGGATGCACTCTGGAAACTGCACCCACAGCCCAGGCATTATGAACAAACACAGATTTAAATAAAGCACGCATAGAGAATCCTGAATCAATTGAAACAAGTTTTCAGCATGAGGCTATCCATTTCCCAAACTATGCTTCCACATCGTCATGACCACAGCTTACCTCTCCAGCAACGCTCTTCTCTCATCCTGATTATTCTGCACTGTTGCTTCCAAGACAGCAATATCCCCACGTAAATCGTCTGTCTGTTTCTCTAGCTCGCTCACTCGCCTCTGACTGCTTTGCCACTCTTTCTTCATGGTAGCCAGGTTTTCATTCAGAGCCGTGACCTGCATGGTGAGCTTGGTCTCCTTTTCCTCATGTTTCCGGTTTTCTTCTTCTTTCTCTTTTTTCTCTGTGTGCTAAGAAAACAATGGAACAATGAAAAACAACCTTCCAAGTATTCTTTTCCTATTCCCCACATTTAATTGAGGCAAAGAATCTTACTGTGTTAGAATCACAACTTTTAATCAACAAACTCTGTTCTACAAGGCTGTCATCCCACTGAATTTTCCTACACCATTAAATGCCTCAAAGATTTCTGACCTCCTCATATAAAAAATTAATGTAATGTGAAACTAAAGTCAACTCTCTGCTTCCTCTCTGTCCCTGAAAGAATCCAAAGGCGTGTTCACAAAACAACAGTCTTATACTCTTTAACATACTAACCAGTTTAGCTTCAATTTCAGCACATTCTTTCTTCAGTTCCTGTTCTCTCTCTTTCAGCTGATCTTTGACAGCTTGGTGGGATTTTTTCTCCTGTTCCAGAGCTGAATTCATATTATCTATTTTGCCCTGCAGCTCTAATTTCTGTTGAATCAATAGCTGTTTTGCATCCTTGAGATTTGCCACCTCCTGTTAGGATACAGAGCTCAAAGTTAAAGTAGTAACATTGAAAGTGTAAATGATTTAAATTCAAAAATACTGTAATTCTTTCCAAGGAGAGGACAGCAATATTTTTTAGTTTTATCACTGGAAGAAAGGATGATTTTATAGCACAAAGCATCAGTGATTTTCATGATCAAAGACTGTAAACTTATACCTATATTATGAACAACATTCCATTTTTAAAATAAATTTAATGTATGTTTCTACTGAAGTAGTTGAAGGTCTGTTGGATTATTTTCTACAGTTCCTTGAAAAGATACGTCCATTGTAATTTTCTAGATCTGTTCTAAAATTTAGTTCTCATTGTTCTCTGGTTGCAGTAATGAGGTTAAAAGTGCTGTAAGGACAATGTAAAAAACAAACACTGATCGAAGAAGGCTAGTTTCTATTAGTCTTAAATGTATAAATAATTACCCTATGTTTTAAGCAAGTAGGATGATACATTTGGTTTTAAATATTAGTTTTACTTGTTCTTCTGTAATAAAACATAAAAAATCCTGAAGTAGAAGAGTTAGTTAAATTTATAGGAATAATTTTCCTTAAAATTACACAGCCAAGCATGCAGGTACTACCAGACTAATAGGGGTTGCCAGTTTCCATAAATCAAAATTCACGTCACAAATTAAAACCAAACCAAAGACAGTGGGAGAACATATCCTCTCTATAGGGGGATGCCCTATAGATGCGTATCTATCCATTCCTTGCTAGGAGATGGGAAACAGAGTATAAGCCTTTAGGACACAATTTCTGTTTTAGTCTGATTGGTTGTAGGGAGACCAGGAGATGAATATTAAGCTGTCATCGGTGTGCACACATTTTATATAAGTCTTTAGAAATTTTCTTCTTTAGAATAGAGATTTTAGGAATGACAAGAATTATAATAACCTTTCCCCAAAATCCAACAAAGTACTGGGCATAGATTGCTTGACAGAAACAAAGTACAGACTTCTATCTAAAAATAAGAGACCAATTTCTTAACACTGCAGAACAAAAGAACATCTGAAACTCGTAAGGTATCACGTTACTTTCTTTTCATTAGCATATAGGGACTGCACCTTCATTTATACTTGTGCAGCAACTTAAACGCTGTGTGCTTAACAGATGCAAATGTAACTACTAATAGTGTAATACGGAAAACACAAACTACAGCCTTTTAGGAATGTTTGTTTCTACAGAGACTAAAAGATGAAATACGTAGAACATGGCGAGAAATAGTTTGTTTTACCGAAGACTAAAAATTATTAAATTAAAGCCTCCAAACTTTTACCCCTTAGAGAGCTCATTTGATTGTTATGATTTTGGAAGAGAGTTAGTCTTTTACGAGGCTCCTGACATTGTTTCTTCCCCGACCGTGACTTTTTAAGACATTTTAAGAAACCACAATACATCAAGGGAGTTTTAACTCTACCACGCATCCTTGAGAAGTACCAGATGTGCCTAGAGTATCTGGGAAACTTCACATTCATGACACTTTTGGACATCTTTTCTGCACTTCAAAATAGGCAAGCAAGGGTATGCATAGTGAATCTACAGTGGAACAGAAGAAAAGCCAGGACATACAACCCATCCTGAAGCTAAGACAAGTTATATGGTCCACTGGCCAAGAACACTCCGCACCAGTGCTCCAGGATTATCACTAATCAAGTCAGCATTGCTCAGGAACCTCAGTGAGATCTGTGCTTTGGTTCCCTTACCTGTAAATACCAATATTTACAGCAACCATCTTTGCAAAGCCATTCCAGATAACATCTACTGAGTAGGCACATATTTCTTATCAGATAACCAACGACATGAAGACTCAGTTTGTCTCAATATACCTTCTCAAATTCTTGCTTGCAGGCTCTAAGCTCTTCACCCAGCTTGGCGTTTTCTTTTTCAAGTCTACTCCTTATTTCCTGGAGCTCTGTTGTTTTACATTTTTCATTAGCCAAGTCTTTTTCTTTCAAAATCTTGAAGAGAAATAAAAAGTGGTAGAAAAGTTACTTCTTCCAAGTTCACAAAATAAAAAAAAAAACAAGCTAACAAAAAACATCCAGGGCCCAAAACCTACTTGGAGGCTTTGTAATTAAGGGGAAACAACTGCCACATATTTCTATCCACAGTTCGTAGTGCAAACAATTAGCAGCATGTTTACAGTTTTAGATTTAAAACTAGTTAACGTTTTTTCCACCGTCTAGCCATTTAGAACAAATTAACAGCCTATTTCGAACCAAATTCACTTCAACTGTCTTTTAAAAGTCTTTGCACCAGAGGTTCAGTAAAACTGCCATTGCTATCCACTACCACAGCGCTATGCCCCCAAAATACCCCTTGTTTAGAGATATAACAGAAATTAATAAAGGGTGCCTGCGTGGGGTGGATATGTCTGTGTGAAGATTTCGAAAGACAGAGGCATTCACCCTGTCATTCTGAAGATCCTGTAACATTTTGGTCTTCTCGCCCAGCTGCTGCTCCTTCTTTGATGCATCCTGCTCCAGTGTAGACTTTGCTTTCTTCAGTTCCTGAATCTGCTGATTACTGCTAGCAATTCGATTTCTGCTGGAAACTAATTCTTCTTGAGCTAGAGCAAGTTTTTCTTCTGTGGACTAATTACAAAGAGAGTTCTGCAAATTATCTGTCAGTGTAAGAGCTTCAGATACTCAACAGTCACTTAAACATTTTCCACATGGAAAAATCATTATGTAGCATGCAACATTCAGCTTCAAATTTTGACAAAGCATAGTTACAGAAACTTCTAGGTTACGAGGTTACCCTAAGTAAAAAGAAACTACCCCAGTACCATTTCCAGCAACAATACCTTACTGTACATATTCCAGCTTGCATCCTTCCATAGAGAAAAGGCGAAAACATACAAAAGGACAGAGAATGAAAGGTGACTGAAGAAAAGAGAATGAACTTGAATTTGCTCACAAATTTATTTTATTCTCTGGGCAAACCAACTGTTCTATAACTCTAGACAGCTGTTACTGAAGAGGCAGTGAAGCTATACTGTGAAGATTTTAAAATTCATTCAATGCTATTTTTTACCAATGACTTAAGGAATCTAGTGCTAGGACAACTGTAAAATTTTTGAAAATCCTAAAGTGAAATGTACAACCTAAAATGCTAATATCAGGACAAAACGTTTCACAGCCTCAGTTGCATCAGCATTTTAAACACAAAATTTAAACTTCCATTCAAAATCTACAAATTTGCCTCCAACTCTCCCCATTACCTAGAAAAAGAACTTGGATTTCTCTCTCTACAACAGGTCGCAAAAACTCAAGAAACAACCTAAAACTTGCACCCAAGGCTCATTCTATTTGCTCACAGAAAGTCAAACTTCAGGGTTCTTCTTGAGTTAGTATTCTGGAGGTTATTTTTTTTTAAAGCCTTCAGCTTAGGCAAGGACTGGCTCCACTTAGAAGCATGTTCTTTCAGAAGGAACAAATGAGAAAGAAAAGTACCAAACTCATCTTCCACTCCTCCAAAATATTGGTATTTTATGGAAATTTTTGATGCTAAGATACAGAATGTGAGGTGAGGAGATTTATTATTAGTAACAAGTTTATTACCTTCAGTGCACAAGTAAGGATTTAAATTCTTTCAAGATAAACTAAATTCTTTTTGAAGCTCTTACTTAAATCCTAATCAAACCTCTTGTTGAAGGTGAGTGATTTTAAAAGGAACAATAAGCGCAACTTTGACTTCACTTAATTATGCATATGCTTTAGCCGCTCCCGTGTTGACTTAAAAAGGAATTGATTTCTGATGCCTCCTAACCCTCCCTTGTAATGTCTCAAGTATTTTGCCTGTAGAGTCAGACTTAGTTTGAAACACCAATGATGGAACACTGCTGATTCAACAGCATTTTCAACAACCCCAGTGGCTCTTAAAAAGCTCACACTGGCTTTTAAAATTGATTTGCAGACAAAGTATTTTATTTGCTTTCTGAGCTATTAGAGTTTACTACTTAACACTTCACAAGGTGTTATCCCAGAATTTTTTTTAAGCAAAATGGGAGGTGCTTTTGCAATTTCAAGCTCTCAGCAGGGTGGGTCTTTCAGAAAGCAAAATTATTCCTCTCTGCTCCACTGTGGGCAGTGGAGTATCATATTTTCCTAACAATGAGAACGGATGAGAAATGTAGCATCATAGAACATCTTCACAGGAAAACCCAATAGTCTCTGCAGTTTTAGAAAGAAACATAATGAAGTCACAGCTTTCATTCAAATTTGTTTCCAGTAGAAGAAACGTGGTTACATCCAATTCGTTAGCACAGGATGATGAAATTGATGAAGTGGATAGTGACACCCAAATTAAAAGCCTCACATAGGGGATACTCCTCTCTCAACACCCTCTCTCAACACCCCCCCCCATCCAACACTGGACGGGTTATCTCATTGTGCCTATACCTAGGCTAAGACAATTTAAATGTTCTTATAAGGAGAGCCAGTATTCAGCCTACTCTGCACTGTATTATGCATAAACATTCCTATAATTCAGTAGTTTGTAATATAAGAAACTTGGAATTTTGCATAACAATTTAGCATACTATAGCTTACATATATAAGTGCCTCTTAATTGTGCTGTGATTAATACTGATGCTACCTACCTTAACTGGGAAACCATTTAATATAATTTTAACAGTAAATCAACCTTCTATCTATTTATGCTTCTCTTTCTGCTTTGCTCAAAAGTCCCTCACAGCATCCTTTGGAAATGAGCAGAAATCTTCTGGCACATGGTTAAACATTCCAGTTATTATCCTTGCTCCTGGCCCAGTCTCCACTGAGACCGTAATTCAGCCTGATTCTTTTGGACTGCTGAGGAGCTCACATCTTTAACATAAAATCACCTCTCAAAACATCTGATGCCATTTACCTTATTTAATTACCATTCAGTTTTGCCATTGCTCCCAGAACATGATAGGTGTTCTCCCAACAAGACACCCTCAGTCATGAGATCACTCTTTAGGATGACAGACAAAACCAAATGCAAGGAAAAGGTATAGAACAAAAGATGCCAATCTGTATTTATTTTTGTAAATAAAAACAGATGCTAGGATGACTGGTATAGAGTTTAAATAAAGAAAGAAAAAGATAAGAAGATTGATTCACTGTCTGATTCACTACAACTTGGCTGTTGCAGTGCAAATCATAGGATCAGCAGAACTGATCCTAGCTGGGTGGTAGGACCTGGATTCATTCCACCTAAGTGAGGTGCACAAATGAGCATTTTAGTCTGTGTGCTCCCTGATCCCAGTCCACAAGGAGAGACGTGAAATTATTCACAGATGCTAACCTCATCTCTCTTCACTTCCTAAGAAGGGTTAGAGTGACTGTAGACAACTTAGGCTCCTGACTTACAGACCTGAGGTCTGGCAGCATGAATATTGTCCCAGAACGTCCACTGAAGATACACTGACAGCGATGCCAATATTGGAGGCAAAGAAACATTCTTTTGAGAACGCAGGGGAAACCAGGACTGACTACAAAAAGCACAAATGCCAAGACTGAAGGATACTTGGCAGAGCTCAGGAGAGCAGGATTCACACAAAGTATGCTTGCACTAACTCAAAATCAAGGCAAAAATAACAGTTCTGCATTTTTATTAACTCTTCTGTATAAAAAATGTCTCTTCGACAAAAAAAGCCCATTAAATACTTTGTGTGCCTGTGTGTATACAAAAATATTTATATATTATATATACACATATATATGCACATATATATTTGTATATGTGCGTCTATATACACAAAAATATCTAGTGGTATTCTTTTTTTATAATATATATTCTTTTGTATCAAAAACGACAGCTTTTACAAGCACTCAAATCCTACCCAATTTCTTTTTCCAGTCACAAAAACGTATGAGTGTCGTTACCGCTATAGACGGTGCATTTTTAAACCAAAGTAAATTCGCAGCAAATAGCATCCACAGAAATCATAACGACGTTCCCGCCTTCGATTCTCTCCCAACACTTCTCACTTTTCCTTGCAGGTTCCCAGGTTGCACCCGGCTACAGCTGCGCAGCCCAGCCAGGCTCCTCTGGTCCCGCACCAGAGCCGGGGGCCGAGCCGCGCTGGTGGCCGAGCCGCGCTGGTGGCCGAGCCGCGCTGGTGGCCCTCCGGCCAGCCGCTGCCCGCTCTGCCGCTCTCCCTCATGCAACGCCGGGCCTCCAACTGCAAAACTTCGCTGAAGCATTTGCTCGCCCCCCAGTCACCCCTCAGCCTGCCAGCCGGAGAAGAGCCAGCGATCCCAGGCGTGATATTCCGAAGAGAAGCCAGCAGATGGTGCTCTGTGTACGGCCCAACTCCCGCCATGCCCTCCCAGGGGCTAGCCCCACCGCCCCGCCCGTGTCACCTATATGCTGTACAGCCTTTTATGATCTATCCCCACGCCTAGAACCTTGGCCTCACCAACAGCATGGTGCTACACCACGGGAGAATATTTACTTTTTCCCTTGGAGTATTTTTAACTAAAGAAAACCTAGCACTGCTAGGATCTCGCAATACGGCCTGGCCATGGACAATGCGGGGCTTCAAACCGTGCTGACTCAACGCAGCTGTGCATCTCTCTCCTAAAAATCTCACACTGAAAGACGCCCAAGTTCACCTGACATACAAGTTTTAAAAACTCCTACTACTGCCTACTAATAAGATGAAGACCAATCTGAACCCCAGCCCACCCATCAGCTTCGGTTCCAAACTTCAATCAAAACCCATAGCTCTGGTTCAAATTATCTACTTTTATTAAGTAACTCGCCCAAGGCAAAACATAATCCAGACAACTGACTTTGAACTGGACTGTGAAACTCTACCATAAAGTTCTTCTGACTTGAGTGGCATTTTGATATTCAGACTAACATTATCATCCTGAGGCTTTCTGAATGTGCTTTTTCCTGTGTGGTCTTCTCAGACAAGTTATCACTGCTTCTTTAGGTTAACATTGCACTGAGGCAGCACATCCACAATTAAAGATTGGCTCCCCACCTTTTCCCCCTTCTACATATTACAGAAAACAGTGGTGGCAAGCAGACCTCACTAATCCTAATGAATATATGTTTTTTAATTTTTTTTTTTTTTAATCGAGAAAACAGCCTCCAAGTTGGTATATCACTTCAGTACTTGGGACCCCCATCTTCCTCAGGCTCTTACATAATAAATCAAGTTACCTGACTGCTCATCTTGAAAATCTTGTTTTCCCATTGCTGTCACCTTATTTTACCTTTTTGCATGGATGTTCTCTCTCTCTCTCTCACTACCATCCCCATTCAGGTTTAAAAGCACGTGGGACGCCTACTGTCCTATTTTATACTTGCCAGAACTAGAGGTCATCAAGCTGGTATAATAATACTTATTCAGAGCTATTTTTGCAACAAGTGATACTTAAATAAAAACTATACCAAAAAACCCAGTTACTGAGCACATCCAATGCTTTTACAGGTCATTGCATTACCAAATGTTGATCTAAATGCATTGCAGGAAATTAACTCACAGATGTACGTGTGCTATAGTAACTAACCGTAAGAAAGAGTATGTTTAAACCACCGTTGCTTGTTAATCATGCTAAAGTTCTTCATAATTTAACATAGCGATTCAACTAAGCTGCACTGAAAGTAAAGCTTCTGTAACCTGCAGGGAAATGTAGCAGGTAATCTAATGCTACAGAGAAGGAGTAAGATTAATAAAACTCTAATGACCTATATGTAAAGGAGCTATTTCTCTTTTTCTTAAAATAACCCCGAACGTGGAGTTTGGCTAGGGCTCCACAGCTCACATGGGTCTATCTGAAACAGCCACAAGACCTTTAACCATTTCAGTGATGGGACTGAAAGGCCTCCACTGGGACAGGTGAAAGGGAGCAATGAAATCTAAGCAGTCACCAAAGGCTCCCTTTATATGTAACGAAGCAAACAGAAGCTGACATCTAAAACAGATCAGATGGTCTGTCCTCCCGAAGTGCCCATTTCTCTCCATAAACTTCAGAAGAGCCTAGAACAACAGAGTCAGACAGTCACAGACAAAGCTGCAGTGGGATTCATCTGAAGGGAAAAGTGCCAAAGCTTCACATCTTGCCAGTAGACAGCCAGTCTCTGCAGCACAGTACGCCCTGGGACTAACTGGAGCATTGGCTTAGCACTGACATGAAGGAGGGGGACAGAAACAAAGGACAAAGAACACCTTTGCTGACTGACTCAACTCCCAGCAATCCCTCTTTGAAGGCACTACACCCTAATACCAAAGCAGATAAATTCAGGCTAGGAATAGCAAAAACTTCAAGGACTAAGTTTGGACACTTGTATTCCAGGCAGGTCCCTAAACCTACTGTTTCTATTAGTTTGACATCTCTGAATGTCTACAGTCAGCCAGGAAGAAGCGGAAGGGGCAAGGACATGGGAAAAGACTGACAACTAAAATTCTAGTTAAATCCTCTAGAAGATAGTGGTTACTCACATGCTGGCAGAGACTTTGCCCTAATTATCTATGCTGTTTAAATTAGTTGAAAGCTATGGTATTTAAATTAGTTGAAAGGTACAGTATGTAACAAGAAAAAGCAATATGAAAAATTAACTCTTAGAAGAATACAAAAATATATACTCTTTCACTTTGCTGCTGCACAAATGCAAGGGTATTTTAGGTAAACTGGCAAATACCCTTAGTTCTAAATTAGTTTCACGATGTCTCTTGTCCCAGGGGAAGGGATTGAACAGCACTAAATTCTATATATAGCAGAAGAGCTTTTTTCCACCTATACAGTTCTTGCACTGTTTCTTGGTCTTCAAAATGGATATAAACAGATCTACTAAGTCACATATGACATTAAAATGACTGTAAGTACCTTAAGGTCTTGCCTGGTTGCCAGCAGCTCAGACTCTTTCCCATAAAGGTCCAGCTGCAGCTTCTCCATGTTTTCCTTATGTTTTTCATGGGTCTTCTGTAAGTCTGCTAGCTTGACTTTCTCTGCTTTAAGCTCCTGTGCTGACAAAATAGACTGCTGTTGCAGTTTATTCTCCAGTTCTGCCTGAAACATAAGCATAGGAAGTTTCAATTAACATTACAGACAGTAAACTAAGCTTAATCATTTCAATAAACTGCACCTCTAGTGCAAGATGAGATTTTTTTCCATTTACGAAATAGCAGTTCAGTCATCTGATGTTTGTGATTTTACAGTAATATTTTGTAACTAATTTAACAACAAAATTTAATTAATGTCAAAAGACTAAGTGAAACACATTAAGACCAAATATTAAAAATCTAAACAATGTTTCCAAGTCCTAAAGTTTCCACAGACTGACTAAAGCACAAATATGATCATGAAGCTTAGGGCAGCCAAAGCTGGAGCAACATTTAACAGTGCATGGCACACAACACAACATTCCCTAATGTTGTAAGACATTTGAACTCTTTCCATTATGGTTTATGAGTTTCATACTGTCACTCAGATAAATTCTTTTGGTATAATAAGAGAAGACTTGGTCTAAAACTGCCATGGACATTCCAAAACACTGTGGAGTTTGTCTAAACTACTCTCACAAAATTCTACTGCTTTACAAGAAAATGGCAGCTCTTGTCTCCTGAAGCAAAATAAACACATTCAATCTAGCCATTTTTATCACTTTATTGAAACTCAGTTCCTACAGAATTCATATTTCAGCACTGGTTCTTTTTACTTTATTATTGTTGTTGTAGATTATGTTGTTTCTATCTATCTCCAACAGCATCTGAAGACCTTGTTTCCACATCCTGACCTTATCATTTCCAACAAGACTACAGCAAACAGCTGTTTATCACAAAGTGATAGTGACATAGTTAGTGACATAAAAGCTGCATTTATCAGAGAAATTTACATTAATTTTCTTAAAGGAGTAAGAGAGGCCAGTCTTACCTTTTCTAAAAGGGCAGTTTTTAATTCAGCTTGCAGTGTCTCACTATGTTTTTTCTTCTGCTCAAAAGATTCCTTTAACTCTCTCAGCTTTCCCTGGAGATGTTGCTCGCTTTTTTCTTTCTCCTTCAGAAGGCCCTGCATTTCCAGTACTTGCGCTCGTGCTGAATCAAGTTCTATCGACAACTGCTTAGAAATCTATATTCAAAAATATTAAATAACTGTATATAATTTTAATTTAAATCACTATTTGTACATGCTGTAGTATGTGAAACTGCCTATTGAACTGTGTGGATGACAAATGACATAGTTCAAAAAACAGACAATTTCACAGATGAAAAACTGGTCAAAGCTGTAAAAGCTGAAGATACAGCTTCAGGAAATCAGCTCCCAAAAGACTGCTAGAAGTTGGGGAGAATCCCCTGACTGTAGGAATCTGAAAGGCTTGCCCTACTCTGCTTTTCTCTAGACATCTGCTCCTTTCCTCTGCCAGAGACCAAATACCAAGCTATATCTTTCTTGTGATCCAGTATGCCCACTCTTATGTTTTTACAAAGAGCTGCAGATTATTTGCAGGAAACAGTTTCCAAGGATGCTACTGTTACTTCTTGTACACAGAACCAGACCATCCCACAGTGCTGCTGCTGCTATCTTCTGCTTCAGAGCTAGGTGGTCGAACACTGGCAAGTAGATTTTGAGAGCTACCATAACACATTAAAATAATCTGTTATTCCCAGTTTCCTACCCTTAGAGCAACTGCAGTCTTTTTTCACCATTCCAAATTAAGTGCAGGCAACTTTTCTCAAGCCAGCAGTGGTCTGGGCTCTCCTGCTGTCGACTGCAGCAGATACCAAACTCATCCTCCTGCACTCGCCACAGAGCACTGTAGTGCTTCTGCTGAACAAGAAAGGAGCCAGGGGAGTAGCAGCAGTAGTCACAGAGCAATTACCATCACACCTGCACATCCACAAACCCTCTTTCAGGCAGTAAGAGTCCATCACAGTCCATCAAACTGTGTCCACTGATCATATCTTTTCTGATTCCTTTAGGGAACAGGTGACAGCTTGGGTAAAGAAATCCATGAAAGCGGATTTGGCCTTCAGGCTGCCAGCTGGACTACATGATTTTCCAGTCTGAATGCTCATCTTTAAAAAATAAGTACATTTGGTCCTTATGCAGTCACAGGGAAATGACCTACACAAGTTTGCGAAAGCAACTAAATCCTTCAAGGATACCTGAAAATGTCCTGTCAACCACACAGAGAACATACTGATTAGGCCTGAGACTAAAACAGATCTAAGGATACGAGATAACAACTTTTATTGTACGAAAGTATGACAAAAATTGAGGACATGGTAATACCAAGTAACTGTTTCACTAATGAAAAAACCTGAAGGGCTAAAATCCCCCACTAAGGTACGTGGGGCACAGAAAGGTAGGAGTAAAACCTGTATTTTAAAGCTTCACATTAACATCTAGGAAATTTTTAGTATCACCTTATTTCAGTGCCCCAGGTAGGTTACAATTAGAGAACTGCAACCTTGTTATCTCTCATTGGTCCCAGCATGTGAGGCTGAAAATGAATCTTTCAAATATTTATTATTATTGGTTTCTGTATTTTTGAAACTAAGCGGACAGCTTACCCCCTCCTTTTTTTCCAGTGAGTTTTTCAGTTCATTCCTCTCTTTAGCTACAGACTCTGTTTGTACCTGGAGCTGGTGTTTTACTTCTTGGCAAGATTTTTCCTAAGAAACATAAGACAAGGAAATATTCTGGTGAGCTTCTAAGACCGGGTACCAGGTATTTTTGCAGGATCTACAAAGCCTTGAAAAATAATGCTTTCCTTTTCAGTGACAAAGCTTTCCTTCTCAGCTGCAGACATATTTTCTGCTCAAAACTTCTCAAAACTTTAACAGTGGTAAATCTAAGCTGAACACAGCCGATACCCTGTACCAACAAACGCAGCCATGTGCCAAAGAGTTCTTCTGATTAGGGATAGTCTCCCTGTTTGAAGCTGCTGTTGGCAGCCCTTCTCCTTCTTGTGGGAAGCAGTAGGCTCACCGCTTTCCTCAGGATCCAAAATTTCTTGATGTTCTAAAAATCATGAGCAAGTACATTTGTAGGACTTGTATGCAAATACAACTACATTTTAACTCCAAATACTATCACTTAAGACTGTGGTGAGCCTCCAAATGACTACAGAATTAGAAGCAGAATCTAGACTCCTATCTTTAAGTCTAAATTGGGGAGAAAATCCTTCAAGTTTTTAGGAGAAACAAATATTTAAACAGCAGTAACTAAGTAAAGCAAACAAAAAGGCTTATCTTAAAAAGGGGAAAGAGTAAAGGAAAAAATGGGGTTTTTAACTAGGAGCAGAATTTTTTTTAGATCAGAATAAAAGCAGCTCTGAACGGGTTCTGGGAAATGGTAACATGTAAGATGAGAAGGGAATGAGAAAGACACCTCTACCATGTCTGAGGCAGGGGTGTTAGAATAACTGTATAAGAAAATCTATAAAACATGTATTCATATAGTTCCCATTCAGATTACCAATGAAGCAAAAGAGGGAAGAAAAAGGTGTATTTTAAGGCTAGTGAGAGTTCACTTTCTTTACCACAATAGGTTGCTCTGGTGGTCAAGCACTTGTTGTTATAATGCCACTTGTGAGACCTTTCTGAAACTCAAATAGTTGTAGTACTCTGATAATACCTTAAGCTAGGCATCTCCCCAAACAACAGACGGTGTTACTCTGCCTGCAGTACGCAGCCTTCCGGCGTGTCCAGACAAGTGCACAGGAAAGTTCTATATACAAAGACTCCAGAAAGGAAATTAAAATGGCCTCAGAAAAAAAATGTCATCTTCAAGATGGTGGCACTTTAGCAAAGGGTTTATAACTTTGTGTTGTTACAATACTGCTGATGTATTTTTAAAAAGGGGGACATTTCCCATCAAATTGTTTCACCACTTGTTTCCATTTAGTTTCTTCAGCATATTAAAGGCATGCAGCAAGAAAAACACATCCTGTTGTGGTATGACTGATGTTTACTACTGTAAATATCCAGACAAAAATTTAAGGTAGGGCACATGTATGAACTACTAAAAATCACAATTTGTTTTTTCCTTAATGCAATTAGTTTCCATGCATTGTCATTGTATGTACACTGTTTTCAGACAGAAAGCAAAGTCATTTTATCAGACTGTAAATACACCAAACGATGTCTAATGAAAGAAACTACTAACCATTTCTGCCACAGCTGCTTTTCCTTTTTGTATTTCTTTTTCTAATTCCTCCTTTCTTTTTTTGAAGGATTCAGAACTTTTTGAGAGCTTGTCTTTGGTAGCTGCAAGGTCCTTTAATAGAGCATCCCTCTCTAATTTCACTTGTTGCAGCTCTGATGTTGCTGCTTGCATTTTACAGTCTAATTCCTTGAGTTGTTTACTTGTATCTTGATTTGATTTCTCAAGGTTTTGTTTGAGGCTGGCCTTCTCCTCCTCCTGCTTTGAAATTTGCTGTTTTGCTTGTTCAAGGGCCTCAGATTTCTTCTGCAAATCCAATTTAGCATTAGACATCCTGCAAACACAGAGAAAAATAATTTATTTTTTTTTCAATTCTCCTTCACGGGTTGTTTTGTGTCATTAAATGTCTCTATTATTTAATATATTAACTGTAGAACTACTTCAAAGCATACCTTTTTCATCCAGAGCATGGGCATTTTGTCTCTCCAATGAAGACATACCAGCAACTCTAAAAACTATTTTGAGATGGATTTTTCTTCCTCAGCTATAACGAACAGAAACTACCCCTTTGCTGCCTATGCATAAATTGCAAATTAGTCTTTGAAAAAAGTTACAGAGCTATGGATATTTAAAGATGGACCTCACTACATCAGAGTGTTCAGATATTTAGCTGACAACAAGCACAGTAAATAAACTGAAGAAGTGTATTGAATCACAGCAGTCAGTGATTCACATGAGACAACATAGTGGATGGAGTCTGCATGGCACATAGAGTGAAAGAAAACAGGTGGGATAAAACTCAAGTTCTCGTAGCAGAGGGAACACATCACTTATCTATGATTTTAAGAAATCACCGGAGAGAAGAACAAAATTTCAACTCTAGTCCAAACCACTCTAGTTTTATGTCTGACTTTGAAAAGTACTGTAACACAGGAAATGCATACGCTTCTCTTGCTGCTTCAAGTTGTTTACTCAGTTCTGCTGTTCGGAGGTCTAATTCTGTAGATTGCTGTCGCTGCTGCTGTAACTCCTGAAGAGCTTGTTCTTTGCTTGCTTTAGCATCAAGAATGTCAGCTTCGAGTTTCTGAGACAGAAAAATAAAAAGTTAGAGCCATCAGAACACAACCAACAACATAAAAATAGCAATAAAAAGCAAAAGTCATCTAGTCTGCGAGTAGCATTTATTGTAGAAAGTCGTCACTGTAGAAAGCAGCCACAATTCTTGCACATGGTCTACCTACTTCATTAGTTTGCTGTTTATCTTTCATTATTTAGTTCCTGCAAATCTCTTGCTCATCCAGAACTGAACTATTTTGGTAAAACATTCTGAAATCATCTTTAAATTAAAGGCCAAGCAGTCACTTTACTGCAAAGTGATAGATAAAAAGCAGAAACCCTTAAAGTGCCTATCCAAAACACCTATACAAAAGAAGGCCATACACAGTGCTCAGCTTTGGGGCCGGGTTCTCAGCCACCACTGAGTAGTTTCAGCAGTTTCAGATGAAACATATGCCAAGAGCTCCGCCATTCTTTATAACAAAACCAAAGACATGAACTACAGCTGTGAAGAAATGCTATGCTCGCCTGGAAGAGGTTTTTCTGGGTTTTTTTTTCAAATGTACTTGTTCATTTACATGGAGTATAAAGGGCACTGCTTAGACTCTTCAACACACTGGCTGTTTTACAGGCACTTCTGCTTTCATGTAGTGGCCATAAAACAAAATGGTCAAGTTTCTCTGAGAAAATTCCTAAGGGCTTTTTGTTTTCTTTTTTAAAAAAATTTTGTTTTTTTAAAATACCATGCATTCAACTGGAATAATCCCAAAGAATGGTGATGACACCAAGATTTTACACAGAATTGCATTCCTGTTGACAGCATCAACAACCCTGCTCAGTTTCACACTTCAGCTACCAGGAACCTCGTAAAATCTTGTGCAAGCAAGCACTGTATTCCTCCCAAGCATTTGTGTCTGTTGGTTACTTGTGAAACTTTAGCAAAAGGATGAAAAATAAAAACACAAATGAAAGTGGGGAGAAAAAAAAACGGTGTGCAAAAGAAGAGAGAGATGGAAGCACAAAATAATTACACTAATAATGCAAATGTATGACTGCTTTATTTTTTAATAGCATTTGATTTAAAATTTCACACAGGGAAAACAACCTTCCTTCTCTTCCATAGAGCACATAAGCTAGGAAAAACACCCCACTCAGTCTTGAGCATAAAGACTGCTAATCTCCCTCAAAACAGACAACACTGCAAAACCAATTCTGCATTGCTTCTAAGATCCCAGCATCCTATGGTTTTATGTATCATGAATTTTGACCACCAAGAATGCTTAACAAATATTGAACAAAGGTTAAAGCCCAAATTTAAAAGGTCTCAAGCATTAGGACTAATTCATATCCTTAAATGAAAATATTAGTATCTCAAAACACCAAAAGGTTCTGCAAACCTTCTGCCACAATTATGTGTACTTTAAGCAAAAAACTGGTTCCAGAAATGGAATGCAAAACTCAAGATCAACTTAGAGGAAAAACATTGATAAAAAAAATCTTGATAAAAAGCCTCTGTAGAAGCCTACTGAAAGGCTTTAGAAATAAATTAAACCAGACAGGTAGTGTTAACTTGGGCTAACCAATGTAACACATATTCCCTGCTATCACTTGTAAAGTGTATAAGGTTGAACTTGAAGACTCTAATTTCGGGAAATATTCATGTTCCCTCTCATAACACTTTCCAGGTAGCACAGAGGTTGGTAGAAGCATACGTACAGGAAAATGACAGTATAGTGGCAATGTCCTAAGCCTATCTTCTTAGTGTGATATGCTAGCATGGAAGAAGAGGAGAATAGGATTAAAGGGTGGATCAGGAAACACTAGTGAAAAAGAAAACCTACAAAAGTGGTATTGATATAATCCTTCCCCCATAATTTGAGCACAGCTTTTATTACATACTACCAAACAGCGGAGAACATCAGTTTCTGTAAGCTCAGATACTGTGTTCAATACAAACCTTAAGCTGTCCCTCTAGCTCTTCGGTTTTCTGTTCTAAATAAAGACATTTCTCTTTGTACTCTTTAAGATTGGCTTCCAGCTGAGCACAGTATTCCTGCTTGTCATTCAGCTTAGCTGTAACCTGATCCAACTGAACGCTGACCTTATTTAACTCCTGAGGTAAAATAAAAATATGAGGGTTGTTAGTTTTTAAATAAATTCCAAAAGTGACTAATGTCACATATGCTTTAAATGATCTAATGTGTTCAAATTAAAAAGCAAAATAATGTTTCTTTTTTATTCTGAGCGGCAGGAAATTGAGAGGGCAAACACAAACACGTGCACAAATTCTCTCTGTTGAACTGATGAAATTTCTTTTAAAGCCTCAATATTCCTCTCAAACTTTACAGGCTATGGGCTAAATCTTAACAAAGGTGTTTTAAGTTATAAATGGAAGAGGAATTGAAGTAATAAACACACTAGATCCTGCAGTTAGTACAACAGTAACTAGAAAGTAACACTACAAAACCTTAGAGAAAATTTTTGCTGTCTTCATGAAATCAAGCACCACAGAAGAAGAAAGCCAATACCATGGAAACAGTCAGTTCCCCACATACCAGAGATGATTTCAAACATTTGGTTCAACACAAACCAACATAATTTCCACAAAAGATATGAACACATTCACCTAGTAACCACTAGGATGACAGCTACATCAAAGCTTGTTGCTCTGCAACCAAGCTGATTTATTTAATTATTAATTAATTATTTACTAGTTGCAAAAAGAAATCATCTGCTTATAGCAATTAATTACATTCCCACCCTAAAAAATGGTGCTATGTTAGCATCTGCTGGATATTTCCATGAAGACCACAGCAGCACTGATTCTAACAATGCAAATATTAGAATCAGCAGCTGGTGGAATGCTTCACTAGGATTAACACACATTAAAACATGCAATTTTAACAACAATCTTTTGGGTTTTTTGTGTCAGTTGCCACACAGATAATTATTTCTGAATACAGGCATCTGATTCTGAATTTATCTGAATCTGCAATAAGAGTTAAGAGTTTTCACTTGTACCCAGTGCATCCTACAGTCTTTTCGTCATAACATACAGGTGAGAATTGAATTATACCCCAATAGGACAGCTTAGATTCTGAACCATAATCCTACAGCAAGGAGTGGATTCCTAAGTAAATCCTTTACACTGCAAAATATATCTGGTCCAGATTACAGCAAAAAGAACTGAATACATATTACGTGGTTAAAATATCCTAAATGATGATTTCCAAATGCATATTCACATGTTTATTTAGTTTGTATTCACATGTATTCATATTTAGTTTGTATTCACATATTCACGTGTTTATTTAGTTAGACTATTCTTAGGTTTTTAAGTAGTTTTTTAGGTTACATAGAAACTTTATGTTTATATGTTGCTTATAACCTGTTGCTTATCTTGCAGTGCATGCTGGGCAGTGTCCAGATGATTCTGAAGATCTGCTCTTTGAGCAGCTTTCGATGCTTCTGCGGAAAGTAGCAATTCAGTCTTTGCTTTTACCTGAAAGACAAGTTGTATTTCACTAAAACATCTATTTTACCGTAGCTCATTTAATTTTTTTTTATACTCATCAGTAAGTTTAATAGTAAAATCAGTAGTTTTCATGTGCTAGTGTAAAAAAAAAAAAAGGAAGAAAGATTTTCAAGGTTTAGAAAAATATCAGGATTTTAAGCCACAGTTAGTTCTTACTTTGAGCTAAAAAAAACAGACAAACAAAGAAAACCCCACCAGTCCCACTCATCTTCTATTCTAGGAAAATATTTTTACCTACTAACAAGGAACAATGGGAGAGACTTACTGCATTCACACCCATGCACACCTTGATAACCTCAGACTACCTGCACATTTAAGGGCTTCCAAAATTTTTAAAAGCAGAAAGAGTAAGAAACAACAAAAATGTGCTTCCACATGCATACAATCTTTCTCTGCTCCTAGCTGTCTTTTAGGGAGCAACCTCCCTTCCTTCCAAAACACCCAGCAAACAAAATTTAGAAGGGGGGTATGAATGGTGTTGGTGCAGAGACAATATTCAGGGTCACCTGCTATTGTGGTTTACTGTTTTTCTCCCTAATAGAAATGCCACTTCTCTGAAGACTGTAAGGAAGCTCACATTGCCTTAAAAAGCCATTGCAACAGTCCATAGATTACTCAGTTCTAGCTCTAATGTCTTGGTGAAAAAACAACTCAGAGAGTGTAGCAAAGACCAGTAAAAACATCACAAAGCTACACTGGAAGAAGTTCCTAGACCTGTTTGGAAACTGAGTAACACTAATGCAAAAGACACCACAGTGTATTAATCCAACAACAACAGTACTAGCTGCTCCAAGTGTACCTATGCAAGAACTTCTGATCAAATGTTATTTATTCTTTGGGATAGCTGAACATAATTAGCAGCTTTTAGCTTAATCAGCACTTAATAGTAGGAGAGTCCACATTGAGTCCACACTGGGGAATTTCTTTGTTTAGTAAATTAAATTGACAACAAGGTGGCCCGCAACTTTTTTGTTTTGTTTTTAACAAAAGTCACCAGCACAGGAAATTTCTAGGCAACAGCAAGAGTTTAGTGACTTGACAGACTTTCACTCTAGGGCAGACAATCCAGGACTGGTAAGAGCAGGGTTTTGGATGGCTAATCATTACAAATACAAAAAGAGATGCTTGAGGACAGATTTTCTCAACTCAATTATGAACTCTGGGTTTTCTTAAATTAAAAAAAAAAAAAACAACACACAACAAAAACAACATAGACAAAAACAACAACAAAAAACCCAACACTTGCCATCTATTGCTATTCTGAATCCACTTACATTTTCCTCAATTTTATCTGCCTTATTCTACTTCATTCGTCTGTTAGAAACATGCAATTTTTTCCCAAATTGCTTTGTACATTCTCTGGAGAGAATACAGAAATCACAAGCAGGCTTTATCATCACCAGACAGTATAGAGTTCCATTACCTGTACATCAAGTTGTGAAACTTTCTCTTTACTTTCATTTAGCTGGCTGGTTAGTTCAGCGATGTTTGCTTCCAGGGAGAGCACACGGTCTTGAGCAGCTCTTAGATGTGCCTTTTGCTCCTGCACCTGCTCATGCAAATTCTCTTGAGCTTGTTTATGACTTTCTGATTGATTCTTCAGCTTCTCTGTCAGCTGAGTTACCTGCAGTTAAAAAAAAGAAGGTAATTAGAAAAGAAGGCTGGAACAGCATGTCCAAGGAAGTCATAAATCTTTTGAATTTTAGCATGTCTTGTCATGGCTTTGGGACTCAACACTATCACATTTCTTCTTCTGAACTATTACAGTAAAGCTATATTGTACACAATACCAGAGTTTAAACAGGTTACCACTTAAAAATGGAAGCAAAAGGGATTTGTCAATTTGGCCTTAGTGTAACAAACCCAAAATACTAAGGAGACAACAGATGCAGGCTAAACTGAATTTTGCTGTTGAAAGCAGGAATTAAACCTCTTTTTAAAATAAGAGAAACAAACATGTATATGTATCAAAAAATTATTTGTAAGCACATAATACTAGCATATGTACATAGGAAACACCTAGGAATTCCTTCCCCTATGCTGATAGCAAGGAGGTCACCAAAACACAAGTCCTGTGAAATTTACACTAAGATCCTTAAAGTAAGTGTCAAAGAAACAGCAAAGTACAGAAAAGATTAATGCCATATCTGATGAGACAGAAAAAAAAAAGAAGCACAATTCAATAATGAGAATGAGAGAAAAGAACCAAGTCTCTGAGTTCTTACCTGTATTTGCAATGCATGGTTTTTCTCTTGTAGCTGGTTAAGAACTGCAGTTTCTCCTTCACCAGCTTGAATTTTTGCATATAAGTCCTCTCTTTCCTTTTCGAGCAGAGAGATGTTTTCTTTGCTTTTTTGAAGCAAAGCCTCAAGATTTTGAATTTTTTGGTCCTTATCTCCAATTTGTCGTAGTACTTGCTCCAAATCATTCTAGAAAATCGCATAACAGCTTCCTTAATTATAGGGACCTTAGGAGTTATTAATGCATAAAATGTTGGATAAATTTGTTAAACACTCTCTGTATATTCTGTTCTAGATTTACAAGTTAATTTATTGAAACTAGTATAAGTCATGCAAGTCATTTTTACCGAGAAAACATTAAACTAATGAAATCCTGAAATACACTTTCACATGAGGATAGATAACTATGTTACCTGGGCTTCTCGTAGTTTTGCTGTAGTGTTTTGCTGAAGTGTCTGCTGTTCCTGGTGCTGCTGTTTTGCCTTATCTAATTGATGTTGCAATTCTGTGGAATTTGATGCTTTTTCCTTTAGCTGAAAAAAACAACCAACCAAACAACCAAACCAAACCAAACAGCCTAATGAGTGAACAAGCACCATTCAGTATGCTAATAGTGCTAAATGTTCATTCTAATGCTAAAAGATTTTACTCTAAACACGAATATTTGAAAACTGGTATAAAAATGAAAGTGTGTGATGCTAGTTAAAGAATCAAAATCTAACCAAAGCATTCATTACTATTAATAGGTGAGATTCTATATCACAAGTGAGAACTATAAAACAACTATCAGACATATACGTATTTTAGCTCTCAAAAGTCTAAAACATAAGAGATTTTTAGTATGTTTTTTCCAACAGTTAAGATGTAACATGACAATATAGATACCTGTAAAACAACATTATTATTACTATTATTAGCAGTTTTAGTAGCAACTTCAGTTTAGCAATCTCTCCACTTCTATATTGGTCAAGGCTTTGCAAATTAGCTACAGAAAAGCTTTAAAGCTTTGACAACGTACCACTCAGATATTTGGCCAATCCCCATACAGGCAGCAGAAAATCAGCAACATATACAAGATGCTCATTAAAACAAATACAAATTAATAAAACGAGTGATTTCTGCCCATCCACCCCACGCAGGTTATTAACTATCAATGACCTGCTATGCTACGTTCATTTTTTCTTCATGTCGGGCTTTATCTCACAAAAATATCTACACACAAAAGTTTACCCATACAAGCTTAGGTGAACCCAAGTCTTTTTCTCACAAGATCCTTAGACAAAGCTCCTAAGTGAAAAAAGCACGTATTTTGTTTATCTGTAAAGCACCATGAACATCCATGCATCTGATAAGCATTTAGCCTTATGAAACCTGTAATGCAAGTGGCATTTTGGCAGATTTTAACAATTTTACTGTAAGACTTTACCGATGTTAGTCAAATGAAATTCCCATAAGGACAAACTTTAGAAACCGCAACATCACAAGGATGCCCAGGCTATCAGAACCAGAGCAAACTAGAGTGTCCATAAAAGCCCCTACCTGCTCTTCAGCACGAGAAAGTTTTAATTGCAGATCAGCCACCTGCTGCTCTTTGTCCATCAGTTTCTCACTAGAGAGCTGCCTCTGTTCCTTGAGCCGCCCGTGCGCTTCCCCTAGCTGCCGCTCCGTTTCTAGAAGTTTACTGTGCAACTACAAAAAAAAAAAAAAAAAAGACATCCATTTTTTTTAGTCATTGTTCAGCCAACACCGCTGTATTTTACACTCACTTTGTGCAATGTTTACCCTAAGTTTTCATAACCCAGAGTAAAACAACTACATGAGCTCCTGAAGTCATGTATGGACATCATACACCTCAAACACAAATCATGTTAAAGAACAGCATCAACTGCACAAACATGAACAAATATTCAAAAAAAGTAGGTTGGAGGGACTCAGAAACATCCTCGTTTATCTACAGAAGCCCTTCAATATGAGTTACAGAGACCTAACAGAAACACAAAGAGGGCAATCCTTCAAAGGCATAAGGACTATCATGTAAAATAGATTGCTTAGAGCAATCTCATCTTACACAGCGTACACCCTGCAGATCCAGTGGCTGAAGCACCATGCCTTTACCTGCTCCGCTGGCTCCCACAATATACTGTTCTGCATTGCTGGACTAGCAAGAGCGTAATTTTTAGCTTGACCTGGCTACATCAATGGCATTCATTCTCTGTAGAGAAGAGATACATGCATCTTCAATATAGGGTACACAGTAACTTTGGTGACTTATAGTCCAGCACCTCCCAGCAGCAGAGAGCAAGTAGGGGGATGCACTCTTCCAGCTGGACTTAAGCCTGCCTCATAATTCTTTCAGTCATCAAAAGCAGTACTGCACCACCTTCAAAGTGCAAGGACAGCCTTTTACTATTCACTGTTATAAAAAGCCCTCTCCATAAAATCAGCTGTTCTTCTATTTGAAACTGTCACTATAGGTCCTGGGTTACCTCCTGCCTACTTCTACATGAACACATTCACGGATAGACAAATGAACTTTCAACTCAATGCAAAAAACAGAGAATGGATCAGGCCTCGCAGCACAGCAAGAATTTTGTACAGGTATCAGGATGAATGAAGCTTGCTTCCCTATGAATTTTTGTCCAAGACCCTTGAACCATTCACCTTTTAACTCCAGGTCCTCCTTCAATATCCCTAAACCTTTCACATGCTTTCCTCAAATCCCTGCTAATATCTAGGCAAAAGGCAGCACAATCTTGTTGCTCACTGCAAGCTACCACTTGTTGACCAGCTGGCTGCCTAGCGGGACAGAAAAAGGAACAGTGGTTTTGATGATATTAAATCTTCCCCCGAGGCACGGAGGGGTGAGGCATGAACATAAGTCTCTCTCCTTTACCAAGCTGCCTGTTTCCACAAGAATTTAACACTGAAGAACCTAACGCTGAAGACCTTTGGGCCATTTGTCAAAAGCTGGCTGAAGTTATCAAACAATGCAAAAGTTACAGGGGATGGAGACAGAGAAACAAATGTGTCTATGCCTTATTTTCTTAGGAAACCAAGCTAAATTATTTGTTTGTGTGTCCACAACCACAAAAACTGTGAATGAAAAGCTGTTCAGCATGTGGCTGAGATGCTGACTGCTAAGTGTGACTGCACAGTTAAGAGACAGGTAGGAGAAGAGGGAGGACAGGGTGAGGAAAGAGACCATAATCTCTCCTCCAGTGATCAAGAACATTTGTCTTTTTCCACAGGAATCATTAAATTATTAATACTTCCTCCTCACTAAAAATATGAACAAGAGCTGGAGGTAAAAGATCTAATGAAGAAAGGGTGCAACAAGATAACTATTATAACTATTCATGGCTATGTTAATATTGGGAGAGAATATCTGGAAAGGGGGAAATCAGCAAACAACATTTCACAAAAGTCACTTTTATTACAAGCACAGTTAAGTATTTTTGAAGGACTTTAGGAATGAGTTTGAGTAAACAGAACCATAAAATCCAAGATTAACCTATGTTAAAGAATACAAAAATCATAAAAAAAAAGTATTTAGACTTTCAAAGATACAATCAAGTAGATTCAAATTTTCTCAACAACAACAGTATTTATTAGCAATTAACATTTCTTCAAGACTGAAGGAGTCCATATGTTCTTGTGTTACCCTCTTCCTATTGCTGTGCTGGAACCCACGTTACCATTGAAGTTTCCTTCCATTGTGAAGATCACTTCCTTCACATCACCCGAATTCTAAAATATACAAACTTAACCAGACATGCATCTGTTCAAATGAGTTTTGAGAAGATGGCAAGTTTTGAGTTTTGAAAATGTGGTTTGACTAAACGACTATGCATATACCTTCATAAGCAGCATTCACTGTGTTAATATAAGCTATTGGACTACATGCATAAAAAGATAATTCTATTAAAGTATTAAGTGAACAAATACGAGAAATTTAGTCTTTTCATGACAATAGTAACTGAACTCTTGTTTGGAGGGAGAGAGAGGAAGAGAAGTTTTTGCTTGGCTTTAATTTTATTTTATACCACGTACTAAGGGCTTTTTTCCTCCACTATTCCTTTACAATACATGTCTAAAACACATCCTGAGATCCATCAGTTTGTTCAGGTTTACTTGCTTAGACTGTCTTCCTTCCCCGTGGTATCACCAGAAAATGTGCAATGCCTCCATTTCCTTTCATAGGAATTCATTCAGCAATGCATTACTCACCTTCCTCCTCCTTCATTTTCCCCACCCCAAAAACCCTGCCTGAAAATGCCCTCTCAGACTGAAGCCAGATTTCAGCTCAACCTCTTGGCTGTGCTTCTGAAGCTTGCATACATGTTTCCTAGGCAGACTGAGGCAGTTTTACAAAGTGAGGATTCCTGAGCAGATAACTAATATAATTACCTCCCCTCCCCCTGACAGAAGACTGATGGGAGAAGGAAAGTCATTCTGGGGATGCAATACACACATAAGTGAAGTTATGCCAAGCCACAGCTCTTCCAAGATAAACTATACATGCACAGCTTTCAACTTAATCTATTTCTGACTTGACAAAGGGTTGAAAATTGAGAAACACTCACTTTATAATGATAAAGCTTTAGCAACAGATTAAAATGAAGTATGTCATACTAACAAAAAAACAGATTATTTTTTCCATTTTAGGACTGGACATTATTCCTTATGCACAAATATTGCTCCAGTCTAACACACGACTCCCCAAGACACTAGATAAAACAGAGTTCAACCAGCCTCAAATGTCAGTATGCTCAATGTAATACAAAAGTCCTGCTTCCATAACTCATTGGACTCAGCAGAACAATATGTAAATGGTGGGGGGACCTATGCTCTGGGTGTTCTCATAGCTATCAGCAACATAAAGAGAAGGTGTTTGTGGAGAGACACAAAGGAAGCAATATTAAGACTTCATATTACCCCTGTTTTTCACACTAAGTGTTCCCTACCGTATTCACTATTCAATTTTAAAGCAAATCAAGCATTGTTCAGTTCTAATGTAAAATGAACTCACTTTTCTCAAACTTCCTATAGAGTAGTAAAATTACTACTAGAAGTGAAACTACTTCTGATACTCTACCTGAATTTGTTTTTCTCATAACCTGAATTCATTATAGCTTCACCTACCTTACTGAACCAGAATAAACAAACTTGCTGACTTCTTAGGATTTGTCTATTATCATATTTGTCATGGAAACTCAATATTCTGGGTTGCCCTCTCATTTGACAATACTTCCCTTATTTCAGGGAATGCATCAACAAAAAAAGGGGAGGGGAAAAATTGTAGGATGAAAGAAGAGTTCATTTAACACTGTAAGAGAAAAAGAGCAGACAAAAAACCTGTCTCAGATCAGCTAAAGGCTTTTTTATTCACTTACAAAAAAAGTCAAATCAGAACATGAGAAATAAGCTACAAAGTTTATGCTCATTCAATCTTAATCTTCAAAACTGAAATTATAACGATACTTTTAAGAAGAGTTCCAGATAGAACTGAATTAGTAAGATTTTCCCTTTTAGAAAAAGGGGAATTATACTACAGGTAGACAGATATGACATTAGCCTTCCCAGAAATAAAAATGTGGAAAGGTGGTTATAACTGTAGATCTTGCTGAGTTTGATTGTGACACAGGGGCTACAACTATCCTCATTTGCCCTGACAAGAGTTTGGACCTACTAAAAAGATTCAGACATAACGACAAACAAATACCAAAGAATTTCTGCACTCTTATCACAGCCTCTTCTTTTTGCCTGTTCTTTTCTTTACTACTCTAAGGGAAAGAGGTGATTGTATTTCATTCTCTGCAGTGCTAGGAAGAATGCTTTACATTTATTCAAATACCAGCTAGCTTTATATTTATTCGAATACAAGTTCTGGTTAGTTACTCGCCTTCAATAAGGAAATGCAAATGCATGTGCATGAAAAACATGCATGTTCAGTTTAAAAAACCCTAATGGGATGGTTTAAGGAACCATCCCAATAGGATGGTCTAGGAGGCTTAAGGAATCTTACCTGACTGAGTTCACTTTGGAGTTGCAGACCATGCTGCTCTTTTTCCTCCCTCTGCTGCTGGAGCTGTTTACATTCCGCCTTGAGATGCTGGTACTTTGTCTCTACTTCAGACAACTCTTCTTTAAGTTTCTGGCTTGCTTCCCCCTTCTCACCTAGCTCTGTCTGTAATCTCTGTATGGAGGCTTCAGATGCAGACAGCTTTGCCTGAAGCTGTTGGCAGTCCAGGTCCTTCTGGTGAAAGCTTGCCTGCACATTCTTCTTACTCATAGATACTTCATTGTGTTTTTCTTCTAGCTGGGTGTAGTCCTGTTCTTTCTTCAGCAGCTTCTCAGTCAGACTCTATGAAGAGAGTTACACAGCAGTTCAATTGCAATTCTGCTTACAGCTGTTCAATGTATTATTCAAATTTCTTCTCAAGTGTTGATGCTGAACAGTGAAGAACTTGCTCAAAAACATTATTAAAGGAAATACTGACCTCTATTTCATATTACACAAGTTAATTCTGGAGCCCATACAGCACATAGTTTCAACTGTTTTTCATATTCTCACATAAATTGACTTCCTCTTACTGAGAACATCACACAAACTCTATTTCTGTATCCTGAAGACTAATGTGCTTTCCCTGAACGTTCAAATTCTAGGTTATTACAACTGCATTTGCTTGGGGAAAAGTTGAAACAGTAATCTGAGTTATTAGCATACGGAAAATTTTTCAAGTATCACTGTCCTTCACACAATTCCCTAAGCAACAACATTTGTGGTTTAATTCCTGTCTAATCCCGTGCAGTTAACATGCTGGTCATTTTTAGAAGTATCCTAATTTTGCCCTGTCACTATACTTACAGCATGATCTGCTATCCAAATTATGGAAGAGAACCTGTGAAAACTAATAAAATCTGTGTTGTTGATAAATCACAGAATGAAACACTAATGATTTAACCTTCATTTTAGAAGACGATGTTTTTACATTGTAATTCATATCATCTAATTTCCTTGCATACAAATCAGCTCAAAGAGGATGGTTGCTTGAGTTTGAAAATACTAAAAACTGGGATTCCCTAAAGGAAAGGCAAGAACATGGCTGAGTGTCAGATTTTTTTATCTCATTAACAACACTAAATATTGCAGGGTCTAAGGTCATACTATCAAATTTACATGCTGAGACAAATACGGGGGGGAAAAATTATTTACAGATAATTTTCAGCTGTTAAATAATGCTTTTTATCAAATTTCATGAACTAATCAAAACTATATTCAGATAGAAATTGAATATCTTAATGGACAAGATATAATTCCAGAAAGTTTAGGTTTTCCCCCAAGCTTAGCTGAGGCACTAACTAGAATTTCAGAGATCTCCATGCAGGACAAAGAAGCCAAGAGAACCACTTCAATTTTCCAGTGGCACTTTTTGAAGCACAGAAATACAGTTGCAGGGAGGCCCTGGTCATCATCATCATCCAACCCAGGTAATTCATTCCATCTTCTTGAAAGGTACCAGCAGGTTCCATTTATTGCAGCATCTACCGATATCTATCTCCGTGGAGCATTACTATGCACACCTTTTAAATGCTTCTGTTCTTCCTGCAGTTTCAGTGACTACTGTAGTATCTAGTGATCCTTTCAATTAAAATACAGAAAAATAAAGAACACTTCTAGCACTCCAGCCTGAAAAAATGCCAACACTGAGGTCAGTCTTATGTATCAAAACTTCAGACAGTTCTGCAACTTTGGAATAACACTGTTCCAAAGATAAGACAGTGCTGCAATTCTAGCTATGCTGGGCATCTTAAAAGTGCGCTCCTGCACAGTATCCAGGGATGAAACCTGTTTTGCCAGAAGAAAAAGCTGTAAAATTATTCAAATAAGTTGAACAGTTAAACAGTTTTGTTCTTTACAGATTTTAACAAATGATTACTATATTGGTCGTTATAAACCATATACAGACACTTCTATTTTACAATTGTGATAAAATAAACAGAAGAATCTATTAAAAAAAAAAGGTGAGAAAACAAGCAATCTTCCAAATGACAAATCTAGCAGTCCAGCAACCCATGTGAGAACAAATATAATTAATGTCCTACATGTCCATTTAAAAAAATATATACTTTCTAAAGCATACAAGTTAGCCAAAAATTCTAGCTCAAGACTAAGTTTGGCTATTGAATTCTAGCCCTGAAGTAGTATATTTTGAAATGTTTCTTGAAAAATAAAACAACTTGTTGCTGTTACAGGTATGCAGAAGATTTTATATATGCATATATAACATGCAGGAATAAAGCACATAAAGAACATACTGAGGCCAGGTGCCATCTTCACCCTCCTGAAGTCAGTGGCAAGGCTCCCACTGCTTTTAGAATATATTTCACCCTCAAAATATAAAATAAAGTTGCAATTCACTTTTCATTAAAGAGAAATGACCAGCCAGGATCATTAACATTTGTACTGAACAGTGTTCCTGAAATACCAACACACCACAGAACCTTTTTCGTCATAGCTGGGCAAGTTGGAGCTAAGGTATTAATCTTACTACTATTTCATAACTAGATCCACACGTCACATGTAGAACTGCTATGAGATACTTTATGAAGAGTCAGTGCAGGGCACTAACTTAAATTTTCAAGGCGGGGGGGAGGAAAAAAGAAAGACAAACAGTTACTGTTGTCTTGAAGCAGACTGAGACTCTGGGAAGTTTTCAGGAACGCTATGTAAAACAAAAAGCAGCAAAGCCTCTTCACCATCACCTTACAAGCTATCCAAAGGACAGCCAAGAGCAGCAGCTACACACGGTTGGAGATGCTGCTCTACATCCTGCGCTACTTTTCTCTCTTCTTCCCTGGTCTAATGATCAATACAGCTATGAATACCAGTGTTTAAAGCCACTGCCCCTGACAGCTGAACACCCTCTGCAGTCACAAACGGCCAGACAGAGTCGCAGACAGCTACTGCTGCTTTCACGAGAGAAGAGCTGGGTTTGCCCGACAGCCTGCTGCCTCCGTGCATGACTGAAGCCCACGAGCAGACTCGAGGCCACAGAGCTGCCATGCTATGCTCACTCAGGTTACATCAGCGGACTCAGCAGTGTTTCCTACCTGGATGCATGCCCCAGCTGCATCCCAGATATATAAAGGGATACATGGGCACACACGAGCCACCTCTCTTCCCCAAGCCTTGATCTCCACAGAAAAGAAAGAAGGAATGACAGTGTGTTCCAGCACTCAACAAATGGCCCTGAGCCTTCAAAGCTCACAAGATACCAAGGGGAACACCACACTGATCCCTTCTTTTATAACAGCTCCATGGAAAAAACCGTGTAATACATGTTAGTAGTGACAGTGGCCAGACATTAAAGAAAGAACTCTGAGACCACTGACCAAATTTCAGAATAGTTACATCAGTAGAAGGTTGGAACCTAAGCATTATTCCCTGTAGATAATGCATCACAATTTTCCTAAAAGTAAATAAACAAAAAGTCCCACATGCAATGGTTTTGTAATTACAAGTCTTATACTTCAGGGAATACGCAGGTTTTTCACACATTAGGTCTCTTCTGGGCTACAGGCCATTACTGGCCTCTGCAAGGCAAGCCAAGCCCCATAATTACAGTGCTTTACAAATGAAGGAAAGGGAATTCCTGCTGATCTCAGAGAACTGATCTTATCTACTCGTCATCTGCTCTTCTCGGTATAGCTCTTGAATATATAAGCAGCAGCCTGCTTACTTGAGGTTGTACATGAGCTTGAAAAACTCTGCGTTGATGCCCAGAAATATCTTCCTGCATTGCAATGGAATTATAAACGGATGTACATAGCAAAATGCAATATATTATGTCCTGCATTAATGGCTCCTCCCCGCTCCATGACAGCTTCTTCAAGGAGTGCAAACTGTTCGAAGGGGGAGCAATTTCTGTTATTTGGGAAGCTAGTCTTACCTTTTCCAATTCTAGGTCCAAGTCCACCAGGGCCAAGATTCCTTGGCTAGCATACCATTCTTATGGATATCGCCTTTCAAAAAGCTGTATAAAGAGGTGGCTGTAAACTGCTTAAAGTCACTGAAAATGAAAGAGGGAAAGTAGCTCACTGCCACTTCTCTTCTTCCTATTCCTCAAGTGGTGTTTGGCATTAACCTGACATAGCAGAGGACGCTCTCTTAAAGTATGGTTATCTTATATATCAACCTGTTTCACTCCACGTTGTTAATGGAATAGCAATATATTCAGGCAAGAGCTCTATACTGTATACCAATAATTTTGCCAAAAGCTTGATTCAGTGTTGCTGGTCTGTGGAAAAGTACAGCATGACAATTCTCACCATCTCAGTTCTGCACCTGATTTAATGAGCCAAACCAAGAGTTAGCCTACTAAAGGCAAGTTTAATTTACCAAATTTTACTTGCACCTTCTTATATTCTTTGCAAATGCTGCTTTAATATTAGATTACATTAAATACACACTGTTTGGTCTCTGTCCTTTCTTATTTTCCAAGATTGACAAGGTTGCTGGTAAATACACATATGTAATGTCTACAGTTCATACGCAGTGTTATATATACAGGCAACAAAAAGCAGCATGCATCTTTGTCCTTGACTCTTTTCCTCCCTTACCTCCATTTATTACCCCACAACACATGCTTTCTTAATGCAAATACAGAATGTAGCAAGCTCAAAGGGCTTTGATAAAAGCTCTCAAGGAATACTTATAAGGTGAGAAGCTTCTGGAGTGTTTTTTCAATTCGCTACCATTCATGACTCTGATAAAAGGTCAGAAAGTATGACAGGAGTGCAATCTAAAAGCTAAGAAACTGGAAGACCAAGGAAGAGAGCTCAAAATGTCTTCTGAATTATGATTTTTAGGCAAAAATTGTAATATTTCAAAGGGTACTGCTTTTTTATTTTAATGTGTGACATGGCAATATTGCTTAATGATAGATAAGCATAAACTGCAGCAATTAGAAATCTGCAGTCATAACAACACTGAGGATTTCAGTTGTAACATACTGATGATTGTTAAAATATAGTGTTTGCTTGTACATTACGATATCCCCTATGTTAAGCAAAATGGCAAAGGAATTCTCAACTTCTGCAATACCAAGAAGTGTTTTGTTACAGTCTTCAGCATTTCCCAAGACAACGTGTGATATGTTTCCGTTTTAATGTGAACTGACAAGCATAGGAAATAACAGCATTCTCACCTGGTTTTTCTGTTCTAGCTCTTTGACTGAACTTTGAAGTTTTTGCAGCTCCTGAACATACACAGCTACCTCCTGAGGTCCTTTGGCCAGTTCAGCTCTTAACTGGTTAATGGTAGCCTGAACAGACAAACAGAAAATTCCACATTTAAAACAAAGCTTTGCATGCATAACCCAAACAGAAGCAAGATGTCTGGTGTCAAAATAAAAAGCATCTTGTATACAAATAAACAGCTTAAGAAAAAAATCACCTGCAAACTCATCTACAGAGCACCATCAGCTACAGAAGTACCACTGAGCATAATTTCCCAGTGGAGATTCATTCATGTCCTATTTCAGAAGACAAAATTTGCCCCGCCCCAAAAGAAAATGCCAGGTTGAGCCCACCACCAATGAAAATCACAACAGATTATCCATTAATCATTATCACAGTTATAGCTCAAGGTGAAACCCTCCCAAGTCATTGCAGTTACACGGCCAAAAGCTTTGCCTCCCTGGTAAGGGAAATGTACTAGAAAAGGCACTAGAAGTCAGTCTGGCCTCTGATGCAAACTTGGTGTGTGACTTTTGGACACATCAACCCTGCAGGTCAGCATAATTAGAGTAACAATACCACCCCATTAAACAGGATTGGTACAAAACAGAATATATAAATGACTGTACGGTATTTGAATACAGTAATGAAAGCAAACAAGCACTTTAGATGGGTAACAATGGCTGCCCTAAAGTATGCTGTGTATGAATGCACTCACTTTGAATACACTACATAATAGTGACCTTTTAAAGAAGTTTTCTTTCCTATTGTTCTCATAATCACAGATTTCAGCACAAATGTATAAATGCTGAATTCAAGAATGAACTAAAGCAGTAGAACTGAAGTAGCAGACAATAAACATTTTTATTTACAACCTTCCTACAGAAAAAGGAAGACCAAAGAGAACATATCAACACAGTACATGTCTACAAAGTGTTATCAATTCTGACCTTCTGTAATGCTGTGCTTTACAAGGCTGTTTCATTACAGAGCTGTTAGCTAAAACATATCCTGGGATCTGTCTGTGGCAGACAAACATTCCAGGATGTTCTCAGAAAACAGAGTATGGATATTTCACTACTGAGAGAATATAATGCAGAAAACATGCAGAAGGACACCACTGCAGCCTTTCAAACTAGAATTGCAATTTATATGCATAAAGATACATTCCTCTCACTCACAATTCAATAAGCCCGTCCCACATTTCATTCTTAACATGGAAATATATCATGGATGAATATTGTCTGGCTGATGTGTCCATATGATTAATGAACCAATAAGCAAACAGGAATGCATCTGTTTAACAACCTCTTGAAATTATCTTGATACAACAGAAATCTACTGTAAGAATAAAAAGCTTTCAAAAAATTTACCTCAAATTTAAGTGTCTCCGTTAGAAAGCAGAAAAAATAAAATGGATGGATGAAAGATGGAAACAAGCAGTCACAAAAGCTGTTAGTAGACACACTTCCTCAAATTTATTTTCAAATATTCCAGTGTTTTTAATGCCTTTTTTAGTGGAAAAAAAACCAAACAGTCCTGGCTTTATTAAATGTACCCATAATTTAATCTACTAATCTTGTTTAATTCTGTGGGCACTTAACTTAACAATCAAGTCTAGGCCCTCTATTTTATGAGGATTTATCAGATACTGAAACAAATCCCAGTCTGCAGAGATTCATAGAAATGCTGAGCTCCACAGCAGCGCAGCTGTTTCCATAAGGTGTTTACTATGCAGGAGTCACTATAGTGAAAAACTGAACATGGAAGGAGTAGCTCAGAATGAACATTCATCTGAGAGGTCTAGATACCAGAGTTTCAGGTGCAACTCTGAAATAAGGCATAACACCCCACAAAAAAAGAAAATAAAACAATTAATACATTGAGGTGACAAATGTAGAGCTCTACAGAACACGTTTTCCCTCTCCAAGTGATCATCTTAAACCCTATATGAGCATCTTCAAAATGCTCATTTGAAGATGCTCATATAGGGTTTAAGATGATCTTTGTTATTCTCTTCACCCAGGCCATAAACCTAACTTATTTTAAAGAAGTCTCACTTTGGAAACCAATATTAATATATGTATCCGCAGTCAGCTCAGCAAAATAGCCAAGGATGGTGTAAGAACCACTTTACTGTTTCAGCCCTTGAGGTGGTCTTGAAGAGCAAAGCTGAGATGAAACATTGCCAAACTTTTATGGCCAGAATGGAGGACTTCCAGTGAAGGACTTCCATTTCTTGTTTTCTTATGGCTAACACTTCTCACAGTTGTGGTTTTTTAAAGAAAAGTAGAAAAGTTTTCACCACTATGCCTTTGAGTAATTTTTATTTTTTTAAAAAAGTCTGATCTGTCACTCTACATCGACAGAAAAGATTTTATTTTGAACACATCTTGGGCTATTGTTGCCATATGTTGGAATTAAGCAGAGAAGACAGCAACACTTCTGAGAAGAACCAGACTGCCACTGCTTGCCATGTTCTGCCACGCAGCAAGTCGGTCTTCTCTGGTTCAGCCTACATACTGATGATACTACACAGACATCTGATATTATTATAATTGCTGCAATGTATTTTATAATCCTTCCATACATCTAAGAATTCTTATATGAACAAAGAGTAATAGCTAGGGGCATCATGCAGCCTTCTCCCCATCTGCCGTTACTTCCAGGAGGACTGAAAAAACCTTTTTCATTTGTCTTTTTTCCTGCTAAAGGCTGAACTTTAAAGCTACATTTTAAAATGGCTAGTTGTGTCATAACTTAAACATACCTAATTTGGGGGAAGAGGAGCAATTCATGCTTCTATGAGACTGTTTTAAGATGAAAGATTTTTGTTACGCCCATGTCACTGTGTCATTTTATCTTCACATGAAAACTAAATATCCAAAACCACAGAAGACTACACAGACAGTACTTTGAAATGAAATTTAAATTCTGCACCATAGTTGTGGGATCTCACAGTTAAAACCAAATTACAATTATGCAGCAACTTACATGGCCACATAACCACATTATATTCATAACTCCAACTGTGATACTCCTTTTTTCACATCCAATGAAGCTCTTGGCATACATAATCTTGACTTGAAAACAATGTTAGATTCATGTTTAGTACAATACTGTACCCTTGCACAATTTCTGGAGCTCAACATATCTGTTGTGGGGGGAGGCGGGAGGGAAAGCCTTAAGGAGTTTAGAGTAATGCCAGGCAGCACTTTTCTAAAGCTCTGCAGTGCAAATGAAGAAATAGAAAGTTAAAACTGCAGTTCTGAAATCTAGGGCACATGAAACCCCAGAATAAAAAGATGTCAGGAATCCTTCACATCCACAAATCTCAACAGGACAGAGGATACTAGGAGTCCTACAGAAACTCTAGCTGTTCCCTCATGTAAGCTGGGGAATTCTGCAAGGACCCCACTTCACTAGGGACAACAGCTCTGCGTTGACATGTTTGCTGGCGTTGCTGCATTGGTGGGGGACAACAGAAAAGGGGGAGGGCAAAATTAAAAGGTCTCAAACACAGCTGACAGCCTTCAGTGAAGATCATTACACTGTCAAGTCATCCATTAGTAAAACTATACCAACCAACCCACTAGTGAGATGCAAAAACACCCAGCAAGATAATTCTTCTGCAGGCATGGATTCACCAACTCCTCAGTAGAATAAATTATATGTTAGACAGAAGTCTTTTCGGTGATACTGTATTTTTATTAGGATTCCTTGCCATTATCTCTGTCAGAGATTTCCCTCGTTGTCATGGTAAACAACATCAAACAGGCTTTAGCCAGCAGGGATCTGAGACAGTTTGAGGAGCAAGGTTCCCTCTTAAAGATTCAAGTCAGAGCTGTTGTATCCCTTTTTCTCCACCTTGCATGGAAGTGGAAGTGCTCACTGGCAGGAAAGCAGAAGAACCAAAACGAAGAAAACCGAATATTTGCTGTGGGAAAGGCAGTTAGTTGTGCTTCCTTAAACACAGAGTTATCATCAGTTCTGTATGTTTTCAAACCTCCCATCAGCAATTTAAAGCTTCTTCCACTGACTCAGCCAAAGCAGAGGCAAGACTTCACAAAGTACAGCATATTCTGCAACTCAAGTAGACAGTGAGGTCTCTTTTAAATGGGATGAATTTAAAAGGTTCAATTGCAGGAAAAAAAGTAAAAGAAAAAGTAAAAAAAAAGCAACTAACACAAGAACAATAGATTTTATTTTCTACTTTAGACTGCAACAATAAAGAGGGGAAAACTAAGGTGCTGTTGCCTGGAAAGAGGTTATAGGTGACAACCTGACATCTCGACCTTAAGACATGGTGAGGCCTGGCAGTCACTCACTTTCTGCTCTAGTGGGTAACAAGCAGCACTTGGAGGCCATGATGCAGTGGACTGGGGAGAGGTATGTCTGCAGAACAGATTTGTACCTTACACACAAAATATTCCTACAATAAACACTAAGTGTAAAAAGGCTTCCCATTTGACAGTAAAAACTAGGAGAAACAAAAATGAAAACCTGTTTACAATATCCACTGAGATTTTTAAATCTTGTGTAAGTTCAAGAATCAAATGTTCTATAAGAATATTCAAATTATTATCTACTTTGTATTAATAATTACTTTTTATATATTTTAGTACTCTAGCATCCATTTTCAAACACATCAACTCAAATATTAACCAGAACTATCATTTTCAGTAACAACTGTTTTTACCCGCATGTAGCTCAATAAGGGAAACAAGTCTTTGAATCACACAGATATTGCTCTATTTCTCCCTCCCAACAGAAAGAGCACAGCTCTGCCAGGTGGCTTTTTCCTCTGCTATTGGGCTCTTGTAATAACTTTTTATGCCAAGGAAAGGTTTTGCAACGAAAAGCATAGGGGCCTTTGGAGGATAGATATTGACAGAATTATGAAATTTACTGTAACAAAGAAACATGTCTATTAGATAAGTTAGAAGATTTGGTTAGGAAAGAGACTTTTTCATTATGATTAATTAATATTTTCCATTTTCATATGAAAATCATGGCAAAGCTAACACACACATCTCTAGGTATGACTATTACCTCCGAGTTAGCCTGCTCTGCCTGCAAGTGCTTGCACTCGTCTTTCAGCTTTTCAGATTCTCTCTCACGTTCCAGCGTCATTTTGTCCATCAGTGTCTGAACTTGGACCAGCTCCTTTTTCAGGACGGCCACATCTTCCACACCAGGCCTTTGTAGCTGAAAAGTAAAAGAGTAGCAATGAGCAACATGCTGTTGGCAGACATGCTTCCAGTGTCAATGTCATCTCTAAAAATCTTTCAAATCATCAATTTATAGACAAAGTGACACATACAGTATTACAGCTGGGAGGGGGGGAAAAAACAACAACAAAAAAAATCCACCCCAAAAACCAAACCCACAGAAAAGTACATATCATTCCCAAAGGAAACAGGATTTAATGGCTGGTTGTCAGTTCCTGCCTACTAAACTGTGAACGTGTTGATTGATTTCAACCACATCTGACAAATGGGATAAGGTCTTAAAGATTAAATTTCTGTAATTTTCATGTAGGTATATGGCTAGGTACAGGAAGCAGACCTTGCCTGGGAGAAAACACTGAATTGATAGGGAATCCATGCAAGAAATTTATCTGAAGGCACAATTACCTGAGAAGTAGGCTGTAGTGACTCCACTACTCTACAGAAGGGATTACTGTATATACTTGTAATACTCACAAGCCCCTCTCAGGACTGAGACACATAACAATCCAGTACTACACAGACTTTAATAATGATACTGCCTCTGTCTTCAAGAACTATTTCAGAAAACCACAAGAACAGACACAAAAAGGGCAGCTGAAGAAAACTTCTGAAGGAACTGTCAGGCATGCCTCATACCAGACCCATAGGTAAAATCCGTTGGTAATTACATCTAAAGTACCATAACATCTCTCAAAGCTAAAAACTATGGAAGGAGAAGGGAGGGGAAAGGCAATACTGAGCACTGAAGAAAGTAGAGAAAAGGAAGTGCTGGCATCTAGAAGAGAAAAGATACAGGAAAATGGTAAGAAGGAGAAAGGAAGACAAGAAACAACTAAACAGATAGAGAGGAATGGATAGGTCCAGTGGCTAGGCAGGACCAAGGGGGACTCATGAACCCTTCAGGGCAGCTGACTCCAGGGAAGAAGGGAGATAAACAAGTCCTACTTTCCTCCAGAGTCTAAGCAGTGGTTGAGTGGGAGAAACTAGGAAGTCCCCTTCACTACTGCTTTAGAAGCGGCACGACTGCTGAGTCACTGGAATTGCTCCCTGGAGCCATATATAAAAGTCACCAGGAGCCAAAATCCTGGAATACACACACATTGGTATTATCAGCCAAGCGCAAGAGGGACAACATTAGCATAGGCATGGTGATGACAGCTGCCAGCCTTTCAGCCGCCATGTCACAAAACACCTCTCTGAGCACTTCTTATGAATGCAGCTGCCCAGGGACAGTCAGAGCATAATACCTCATGGAAAAAGGGTGATCTAAAGACAGCTGTGGAAGTCAGCAATCACATGCTCCAAGTACAGACCTGCACAGCACATCTATACGTGTAACACCCTGCAAAATTGCTGAAGGGTAGAGCATCAAACAAGCAGACTATAATATAATGTAGGGTAAATTTTAATAGTCAGAAACAACACGTTTCCTCACTGGAAAAACACTGAAAATGTAGGTCAGTGAAACAGATCAGAAACAATGGTGTTCTGAACTTTTTCAGTCCACAAGCAGAGATCTCCCGAGTTCAACAGTTTGACTGCTTTAAAACTGCATTTGCAAGCATTTAAGTATACCCCTCCCTTGACTTGCAAATAACAAAAACATTAGTGTGATGTGCATACCAGCTCTGTCTTTAAGTCTTCTACTGTACTTCTCTCCTTCTGCAGTTCTTGTGTCAGGTTTGTCACTTTCTGTTCTGCACCTTCCCGAAGGCTGGTTTCTTCATCATATTTTGATTTAAGATCTAATAAGAAGGAAGTTGAATAAATGATCACTTGCACAGGCTGCACAAGTAGAGAACAGAATCAAACCTCATGTTAATACACTTACCCACAATTTCAGTGGCCAGTTGTGCTGCTTTTTGCTCAAATAAGTCTTTCATTTGCTTAATGTTAAAATTTTCTACTTGGATCTCTTCTAGTTGCCGTTCTAATGATTCTATTTCCATAAAAAGAATAGTATTATTTTCTGGAAGAGCTAAGACAATACAGTTACTCACATCCACAATGAACCACAGCAGGTAAATAAGCAATCCAAACTCACTTAACATCAAATTAGCTTAGCAAAGTGAACAACTTTACTGAAGTTAAACATCTACAAGCATGATGCTGGAACCTGTCACTAGTTGAGTGCTCTGCAGGATTAAGTACATACTGGTTTTCACTGGTCACAAATAGCCCTTCAGATCATTGCAACATGCTGCTGAACTGCGATTAAAAGCTCTTTAATCATGATCAGTCAGATATTTTATGCACACATAAGGAAAATTTTATTCCATGAGTGCCTCACAGAGAAAAACACAGAGCAAAAATTATTGGTCTGCAAAACAAAACAAACAAAAAAAATTTCATTGTTTTCTTTGCTAGCAATGAGTACAGAAAAACACTAAATAAAACCACCACTGACAAATGCTATAGTGTAAATATCAACAATCACTGTCTTTCTCAGCAAAAGACTTGTACTGAATGCTTGAATATATGAAATTATTAAAAACATGTTCAAAACTACTCATGAGAACTGCTTTCAGAGTCAGGAGAACTCCTGTCTCACTTCTAGAAATTACAAACCCTGAGCCTCTGGAACATTTCCCCAGACTATAGCTATCAAGAGCTATCTATCTTAAGCACTTACAATGAACTTTTTTTCCAGTAATTGTACCATTCCAGCTTTCTAGCTCTTTAATTTACCAAAAGTGCTTTTTCATAAACCTAAAAGCTACACCAAAAAAAAATTCTGAAAATCCAGAACAGTGTAGAAATTAATATAATGAAATGTTAGCCACCTGTAGATGCAGCCGTTGTCAATCCATCAGACTTAGAATCCTTAAGAAAACAGAATAAATGCATCATTAGACAGTAAGAATAAAAACTACTACTTCCAAAATTCATCCCATTTTTGGAAAAGACAGGGAAATAAAGACTTCTGTGCTCAAACACTGCATAGCAGTATAAAAATACCTGATTTCAAACAGTTATGTCTGGAAGACTGGAAAAGGCCAAGATGATTTTCCATTTCATGTATCACTACACCATCAGGCTTCCAGACTTGCAAGACTCCAGTAACAATCCCCTCCCCCTCCCTTTCCTCAATATTGAAATCTGCCCTAAAAACAGAGGTTACAGACATCATTAAATAAATTCTGAGAAGGCATTCTGTCAGGAAGCAATTTCTGAGGTTTGTAACAATCCAGTATCGAAGTAGCTTATAGTAATAAAAGAAGTGAGAGCTTCCTTAGGGCACAACACACCACAATTTGCCTTGCCTTGTTTGTTTAGTTCATCTGGACATCTGTGAAATCACACTACTGTTCTCCAAAGGTTCTTACAAGAAAGACCCCATCACCCTTTCTCATAATAGATGAAACACCACATTCAATTTATTTTCTTTAATAAACTGAGTTCTGAATAAGCCCACCAGAAGGAAAAGTCTGAACTGAACTTGTAGTGAGTAGTATGGAAAAATCATTATCTACTCTGACTTTGTTCTTCAGATTTATATATACAGTTACATTGTGGAGAGATAACTAGCTTTGTTTTCAAGAACATGTCAATATTCAAATTATGGAACTAACTAAATCAGGCCACGTGCCTTACAAAAAAGGTATTAATCTTCAATGTCAATGCTGATGATAAACCTGCTTCAAGTATTTTAAAGCAATTACTTGCTGCCGCTGCCCCTGCAATTTCTCTAGTTCTTTCTTCAGCTCTTCTGAATACCACCTCTCCTCCTAGGGGGGGAAAAAAAAAAAAAAAAAAAGGGAGATGGGGGAGAGAGAATTGTAAATTTCGTTGCTTAAGACAGTGGAACACTTTGCAATTTGAAGCAAAGAACCAAGTGCAAGTAAAATACGTTTCCAACCTTCAGCGAAGCTTGCAAGTCTTGAACTTCTTGTCGGAGCAGTGATACTTCATCTCTGAATAAATATATCCACGAAGTGGAGAAAATGAATACGCAGTGGTTATATTTTGTCAGTTACATACAGGTTATAGCGTGTATTAAATAACTGGAGTGATAGCCATGTACTACATACATATAACTTACATAATTATAAATAGTTATTTTTAGATTTTTTGAAACTTGGAACAAACCAGATTAATAGATACTTATTATTTCACTTTGCACATCACTTGAAAAAAGCTAAACATATTAATTGGATAAGCAAAGAAATAGATATGCAAAAAGTCTCATGAAAACAGAATGTAAATCTAAACTGGTGCATCAGCTCAACCATGAGTTCAGAATGGCAAAGCTGTGCATTGGGACATTTAACTGTTTTGCATGCCTTTTTATGAAAAGAACAGGTCTATTCTCCTTCACTTTCCATATCATGTAAAGGAACACTGCTAAGAGACAGCATGCTATCTTACTCCTTTTGAAATATGCAGTTACATAATTTTTCATCCACACAGCAATTCGGTATGCTTCACAGATATACTCACTTAATGATCTGAATGTTTAAAGCCTTGGGATTTTAAGTTCTCAAATTTCATGCTCAAGCCTCCAGCCACGCATGAACACAAGATCCAAGGCTAAAATCGTCACTAATTGATATAGACAGCACCCTTCTAAAATCGCAGGTCTCCTTACAGAATTGCACAACTATACATACAAGGATAATGTTGCATTACTAAGATACAGCCACTCCAAATGTAGAATACACAGGTCATTAAAATAATGTAAGCATACCCTTTCTTATTGTTTGTACAATGGCAACACTGAGGAGTACACACAATATATGAGTGTGGGTGCCAATGCCAACAAATTCTCTCAGTTTTATACCACACAATTTTATTGCTGCTGTGTTGCATTATCCCCTCCTCCACAGATGTTCTTTTAAATTATCTCATACTTAGGAGAAAAAAAAACACCAAAGCAAGCTATTCTTTAGCTAAACTGGGAAGCAATAGATTCAACCTACATTAGCATATTAACATCAGGTCAGGATCGTCACGAAGCAAGTGAAACACATGCACTTGAACCAGTGAAGCAAGAATTCCAAGGTGGACCAATTTTAATGGCAGAACAAACATGGGATATTGGGAGGCTAATTTTTTTCAGAGGAAGATTTTCTGCTGTTTACACATTATTCTGCCTGCGTGAGACATTCACTGGAGATTTGCAAATACAGCTTTACTGAGACAGGTGTAGCTGTAATCCAAAATCCATACATTGGTTGTGGGTGGAGAAGAGAGAGCAGCTTTCTCATCAGTATGAGTAAGTAAATCAGCTAATATTCACACCTGATTATAAATGAAATCTCAGGCAGGTGAAACAGTTAACTAGATTGAAGCTGGGCCTGAACATATACCAGATCTGCAATACTAAACCATTTGAGATGTTCTGGCCTTTGTAGCAGATAAAAGGTTTTGAGCTGTATAAAAATAGTTTGTAGTAGAGGGGAAGGAGGAGGAGAGGAAAAGGGGAAGAGAGAGAGTTTGTAACATAAGGACCCTTCTACAGTAGTTGCCTCGATATTCCCATTACAGTTTTGCTTGACACTTTTAAGATGAAACCTAAATTCAGTTTAACTGACCAGTGGAAAATTAATGGGGGGGAAGAAGTATAAGGGATCACTCTAGACACTGTAACTTTGTTTTTCTTACTGCTATCCAAATCCTCACCAAATCTCCCTTTCTGCTAGGGCTGTTACAATCCCTTCTTCCTCTCAGCACATCTCCTCAGCCTCACTATCTGCCAAATCCTTACTACCTTTTCCTTACGCTCCACTCCATTCTCCACCTGTAATGCTGGTGCCTCCATCCTAGCACCGAGTACCAATGGCCTTGATAAATCATGCTGGGCAGAGTTACACAATTTACTCTTGGCACTTAATTATGGTAGTTTATGGGGTGGGTGGGGGGAAGAGGACACTATGTAATTCATAGTACCTAGCTTTCTCTATTGACTAAATAAGGAACTTCACCTCCTATGAATTACATGTAAGCTTCACTCCCAGACTGGTAACAGAGTGGCTCCCTGCTGCAGGCTGCAATGTTTCTTTAATGCGGTATTCCAAGTCTTGGAAAAACATGTTTATGTTGAATGAGAGTTTTCTCAAGCAAGCATGCAACTGAGAAACATTAAAGAATGCCACACTAATGGGAAGAAATAGCTCATGTGTTACACAACAGCTCTCACCAGACTCTCTTCACTCCATCCAAACTCCCTGACCTCGTCCACTTTTTCAATTATATGAGAGAAAACAAAACCACTTGTCCTTAAACTGTCAAGAGCCAGGAAAAAAATAAATAAATTTCACCAGCCGACATCTGGTTGACATTGGAAACTTGCAGGCATAAAAATAAATCTTTCATAAACTATATAAACAATACAGTTATGACCAATAATTCCCCCATGTGAATGCTATTATTCTACTAAGAGTATCATTTCAGGTCTAAGTTATATCACTCCGAAAAGACTTAACTCAGAGAAGAAATACTCTTTCTTGAATAAATGTGCACATAGCAAACCCAATATAACTCCACTAGTACCCTACCACTTTCTCCTATATAAAGCCCTAATTTTTACTTCTTTTGTTGCAGCAGCTGGGAGAGAAGGCAGCTATCCACAAGGAAGGGCCCATCCATGCATGAAGACACGACCTCTGCTAATGCTGGCTCTTACTAGCTTGCCAGCTCTGCACAATACTGGGGAGATATGGATCTTCATTCGGATAACAACTGAAATATTCCACACTCTTTTCTCATCAAAGGACCACCTTCTCTTGAGTTAGTTACATGAATACATGTATTTCTTTCAATGTAATTATTTATCATTTTGGGTCACAGTTCTACTAGTGACAAAACATTTGAACCATTTACTTCCCAGCATCAGCAGAAGCCAGCTCTGTTAGCAGGTGACGACCCGCAGGGCTGTGCAGTGTGTATCTCTGTTTGCTGAATGAGGCCACAGGCAGCTGCTCACTCTGACACTACTGTGTACAAACGAAGAGAGTTTGGGGGAGCGTGACAAAACAGCAGCATGGATTGTCATTTTTAACAGTCCAGAATAAACACTGAACAGAAAAAGAACTAGCAGGAAGCAAAAGGAAACCTATGTAAATTTTACCCCTAAGAAAAAACTCCCCAAACCAACACAAGGGATTACTCCAACACAGGCAGACTACTCGGTCAAACTTTTCAAGAGAAAGTTTCACATTATCAGTTCCTCCTACATACTGCTGCTCTCAAAAATAAAACAACCTGATACGTTTCCTAGGAATATATTTAACAATACAGATTTGACCAAACAGTTAAATAAAATAAATTAGAGAAGATTTCTGAAGATCAGCATGGAGTTTCTGGAACACAGAAGGAGAATTAGTGACACAGACAGAAGCTTTCCAGATTTGCAAATAACTAGGTAATATGGGAACCTATTTATGCAAATACTGATGTCATAATTACCCCGTAAGTACCCTAACTACCCAGGGACAAAATCAGGTTTCTTCTCTATCTTCAGGGCTGTCCTCCCCCACCCTCAAAAGACAAAATTTCAGCTCTATGCCGGAAACTTTAGGATGAACCTGTATTTTCTCTGCCACACTGCTAAAAATCATTCCAATGTGTAATATTGCATTGTCAGCTGCATGAGAAACAGGTGATTTAATTAACAATATAAACATGTGTATCTGATTTTAATTTATTGTCAGACCAGCATCAGCCAACTTAAGTTTCAAGCTGCTCTTTAATTGTAGTTGGAAATGGGGCATGAACATTTAAATACTTGAGTACATAATTAAGTGTTCAAATTAATGCAGCCTTCAGTGTAATTAGAAACAGCTCAACATTGACACAAAAGCACATGCACAAATGAGTACTGTTGCACCTTTCCGGTGACAGATGACCTTCCCCTCCATGGGTTGAATCAATGCCAGAATTATGAACTGCTTCATAGTGCTTGAACAGCTCCTCAGCTGATCCATGAGACTTCATACAGAGAGGACAAATAAAGCCCTATTATGAAAAGGAAAAGAAAAAAAAAAAAGAAGAGATGAGAAGTAAAATTTTATTTTTCCATCTTATTTTTACACAGAATTCTAAATTTTGTTTTCGCATCTAAAAGGTAGCAAATACAATTGTTAAGATTCATATTAATTATTTCATGCTCTGATAACAGTTTTGGCAATTAAAAAGTTAGAAAATGCCTACAAAAGTCATATTTCATTATTCAGTGGGGTTTTTCTCAACAGCATTACATACCAGCAACGAAACCTTTATTTAGAAAAATAAGAAGTCATTTCAGAAGGAAGGCTCTGCAATTTCTTCCCCCCCCCAAGAAAAGAATTTTCCATACAACTTTTCATAAAATCAGATTCTTCTTCCAAAGAGGAGGTAGGGTTTGGAGTTTGGCCTTAAAAAAGGAGATACAAAAACCCACTCTAAAGCACAGCTATATATACACCTATTACCACCATATTTAGGCTACTGATTTTAATATGGGCCAGAAGATTAAGAACCACTTTTTACCTTGCATATAATTAATTAGTAAATCAATTCAGAGAAATACGAACTCAAGAAAATCAGATCTCTACAGCCTAAAGAATCAGAAATCATCCATTTTCATTCCAACATATTTACTGCAAGCTTACCAGAGCAAAAATTTAGCAGAGCAATGCCCTCATTCTACCCATTAGCCCACAGACAAATGAAAACAGTAAATACTATGTACCTCTAAACATTTGTGGAGTGTCCAAACTGCCATTTATCAGAAGTACCATCCATCTCATTTTATCTAGCAACCTATTACATCTGCTTTTAAGTGCTGGACTTTATATTGGTTCCTCACTCATTTGGTTATCATGCCAACTCCGAGCCCAAATCCCATTTACGCTACAGCCCATACGCACCACAGTGGCAAAACAGAGACATTTCACAGTGAGAGGAAACAATTTAGTCTCACGTTAAAGGCTCCCTGTAATTCCAAGCTGTGCAGAGAGAACCTCATGTAAGTGAGACGAAGGCCCCCTGTTTCTTAAATTCATTTCAAATATGCTTTTGCATATTTATATGTTACCCTTAAGTCCCTTATGCCAGTACAAATTGTAGCGCACTCCAACACTAAACCAAGGTTCTCCAGTATCCAAGATGAGAGTAGTCCTGTGGGACTACTATCATGCTTCACATAACATATGCTCCCATACAACTTCTGAAGGACATACGAAGAGTTTTGACACTCTTTTTCTTCTCTTAACGTTGGATTTTACAAGACAAGCCACAAAACTTTAAATATTAGCACAAAATGAAGATACTGAGTGTGTATGTTGATAACCACAATAGCACTCATTTTCTAACTTGACATTCATAGTATTCTGTTTCACTAGTCACTAGGAATTCAACAACCAAACACTTACATGGATTTAACCCAGGAGAACCATCACGTTCAGCTACTCAAACACGGCCGGAGCTCCAGAGCACTGAACAGGGACTTCGTAACTGCTATTACTTCTTTAGTGTTTCAGAAATAAATAACTAAATACAGTTCCTTGTCAAACCCACCACATATCATATTGAAGACTAATTTTGGCACAACTAGATCAAACAAAACAGTATAATCCTTCCTAAGCAAACAACAGGCATTTACCCTTAACAACCATTTATTTATTTCCAGAATTGATCAGCACAGTTTCACTCCAGATTAAACCAAGTTAACTCATATGTATGTATACATGTGAAAATGGGTACAGAAAATTGGTTAAACTACTAGGTTCCCAGTAATGTTTATCTGATACAATTAGCATAGAATTATATGATGGCAGTGACAGTCACTCTGAGCAAAAGAACCAGAGGGAGAGTCCTGGCAAATAGCAATGGCAATGAACTATAGGAGGGGTCAAAAAGCAAGGGATTTATTTTTCCTAATAGGTGAAAGCAGTCAGTCTCATACAGTAATGCTGCAACAGCACCCTTTTGGGATGAAATGCTACTGAGCAGTTCTCAATGTTTAGTTTCGTTTCCCAGTGATGGGAAGGTCTGCTGTTCACAGAGAAAAGGAAATGTTCCTCATAGCACCAGTAAGTGCATCCGGAAAGAAGGAGTGTAGAAAATCCTCTGCCCTCTCCTTCTTTTTGCCCTTTATTTCTTCCCATTTAAACAGCAAAGTCTGTTTCTTTGCTTGGTTTTTGTGGGTTTTTTGTGGCTGGGTTTTATTCTGTGGAAAGAGGAGCCCTGGAGAAGAGGAAAGAATAGATTACATGTGCAATTAGCCCGAGGGGACAGCAATCAATCATTTGTCTCAATTATTAGGCAAAGCCAGCCCAAGATTTCCCAGGCAGGCAGGCAGATCTGAAGGCAGCGGCTGCAAGGACGAAGGGCCAGAGGCAGAGGAGAGCTGCCGAGCCAAGGGAACATGCTGCGGCTGAGAGCCCACGGGGTAGACGGGAGAGCCCTGGGGAGGCAGGCACGCTGTCACCGGCAGAGGGGGAAAGCATGGACAAAACCTCCTCTTTATGGTAGAAAACACCTTCTTCTCACAAGGGCAGGGGTAAAAAGTGCATCGCCCACCAGCACCAGCCTCTCCACTGGCACTGCTGTGACCATGGCTGGCCTCGCTTTTGAGGGACCTAGTGCTGTTGGAGTCAGCACTGGGTTACAGCTCTCACACACACCCTTACTCTAATGCAACATTTGCTAGAGGTCTGATGCACAAGCTCTAACAGAGTAACATGTCACCCTTCTGCAAGGGGGCATCCTTGCCAGGGAAAATGTCATCCTTGCTGTGCAGAGCTGGGGGGGCAGGAACACCAGCTCCTGCAGCTGCAGGCACCACCGCTCGCACATCGGAGCCTGAAACCACACAAACCCAGGACCCAGCTGCATCTCGCAGGCTGAGAATATTCCGATGTCAGCTCTGATGTCAGCAACATTAATTCAGTTTTCTTTAGAGTAAGAAAATCAGAATCATCAGGATCTTCCTGGGCACCAGACAGTAACAGACAGAGCAGTAACAGACAGCACCAGACAGTAACAGGGCCGGCAACTATTAGCCCCAGGTGACAATCTTGTTCGGAGATGGGTTGGTGGGTCTTTCACTTTATCTTTTTTTTTTTTTAAATTAAATACAGTCATAAAAATATATCTCTCTCAGCATCACCTTGAGATTAATTTTGAAAATATATGCGAAAAGTGTATTTCACTAATCTAAAGACAAATGTGTGAGAAGGAGGAAGAGGGGAAGAAACCTGATGGTCTGAGATGCTTAAATCTTGTAAGCGTTTTTGTTAGTTTGCAGGAATTTATATCAAGTGCAAGATATTCCTGTATCGGGACCATGCCTGCCCTGGACAAAGAGGAGGTTGTGCAGTTACAACCATGAGATGTAACACTGGTCACCACAACCTGGGGGAGCTGAGGTGTCCTTTCCAGTAAGTCTGCACTTGGCTCCCTTAACGAACAGACTCCTTTACAGAAGCAGCAAGTATGAGAGCAATGTTCTTGTATTTGCAGAAGGAAGCCACCATATAAAACATGCACAGTTATACTTTTCGAAAGGCTGTATTTGCCAAGAGACACTTGGTACGTTTCATTTTAAAATGTATTTAGGAGTTACTCTGCATAAAGCACAGCCACAGAGAAGTGAAAGGCAATTCATATTCTTCATTTATTAAAAGCAAAGACATCACTGACAGCCCCTGCAGTGCTGCACCATAAGTCATAACTCCCTAATTGATGTTTCTAATTGGGCTTTATCTTTCACTTTACACAGGGAGAAAAGAGCCCAAAAGAAGTTAAAGGATAATTAGTTGGGTTTTGTTTTTATAAATACAGCATCTTTCCACCAGGAAATGACAATTTATTGAATCCAAAGCTTTTTGCAGATGCCTGTCAGTTAACGGAAAATAAAAATAAAACCACAACCACCACATGCACAAGTTTTTATCAGGAAAGAGTTCTTAAGATCACCACAGAATTGCTGAAGCAAGGCAGAGCAAGAACAGTAAAAAAGAAAGGGAGTCCAAACCAAAACCCCATATGCATGCACAAACAAGCCACTAGCAGCCTGCACACAATTTACACCTCAAAATAGCCCCTGGCCCAGCAGTCAAGGCATTCCAATGAGAACGAGAGAGGTGCTAAACTTCAAATCCCAATTTTCTGATCCCAAGGGAAATGTTCCTCTTCTGGGTGGACGCCTGTGAGCCATGCCTAGCACCCAGCACCTCCACAGCACCATGCTGTTCACGGTGGGACAGGCCTTCCTCTGTGCAAAGACTCTAAAACATACCGGTTTCACTCGGAGCAGAACAGAAATTGCTACACAGAAGTCTTGTAGGAAAGTGTCTTGCCTCAGCTTGAGTTATAATGCCAATTTTCACCAAAGATCTCGGACTCCGTGGAAGCACCAGAGGCTTCTTTACTTGCCTTTCTCAAGACAGACTTATGAATAAGCCTGTAGAAGAATGTTTGTAGCTATTTTTCCCCTCTAATAGCTAAGATTTACTTTCAGGCCTGATAAAGTTAAGCTTCTCCGTGCTCTCTCTCCTAAAAGGCATACAAGGTAAATTATTCCTTCCAGGTAACATTAATATTTGTATGAATCATTAATACAGTATTCTTTGGGAAGTATGCCAGGATGCTAAAAGCAACACTGGAAGGAAACCCTCACCACAAGAACTACCATATTTATTTTTACTCTACCAATATAATTTACAGGGCTATTAACTGTTGGAAGAACTTTGGCCTCCCACACTGAAACACACTGCCCAGCGAGAGAGAGCAGGGGCACAGACCCACGGGATACAACCAGGCTGACTGCAGGCTACCGTAGAGCCCTCCTAATCCTCAGACTATTTTAAAACTGATTCAGAAATAGTTTACGTAACAGAAAAATTAATGTTTAGGACTGAATGGATTCTGTTTCTCTGGCTTTTCCTTGTATTACTCTGTAGCACTGGGATGGGAGTAGGGTAGTGGTATAAAAACATATTTCTGAAAATTTCAGCCTTCTCAGAATATTGTCTTACTTGTAATGGTTCTTTTCTCACCATTCTGCACAAACCTGATCTAACGAAGTTGTGTAGTGTGACAAGACATTTTGAAAAGCAGTATTTTCCTTACTCACTAGCACAGAAAATTGAAGATTTTCAAAGATATTCCCTCAATAGGCTGAAGGCTCCCGCTTGAGGTTTAAAAAATAACCAGACATTTACATGTAGGTGTGTACTCCCCAATCACTACCACTGGAGAGCTACTCAACACAGTTAACGGAGGAAGAATCTAGCCAGCTGACCTAACAAATGTGTATACCATATGTAGGGTCAGCAAAACATCTCCCTAGGCTCCATCATCAATAACTGGAGCTTGACACCTACGTATACATGCATTAAATCTGTCTTCATCTGCCAACTGCTCTTTTTTCCCAGAGCTTTAATGAAATGGTCTTTGTAGAGCTAATATGAAATCTTGTCTTAAGTAATTAATGAGTGAAAGCACAGCTTACTTTAGTCGAAGCTCCTTTTTCAGAAATTAAAACTGGAGTTATCTGGCAGAAAGAAGATTACACTTCTTGAAGGACAGTCCCATGGGCAAAACAGTTTTTTACAGGATGGAATTCAGATTTGCTTGTATGGTTGGAGTCCAAGAAAAAAAGTACCCTACTTAAGTTTAAAAGTCACAGCCATAGTTACCCAGCTTCCTTAGCATTTTCTTGAAATATCTAATGACTGTCTAGTCTATTCTCCAATCTCCATTCTCCATTTTAATACTGTATAGAACTGAACAAGTGGTCCCATTTAGGCTGCTATGATTGCTGCTGATCTACAGCTGTATGTGGTAGAGAGCCATGTAGCACAGAGAGCGCGCACAGAGCTCTATTTGCTAATACAAACAAAGCTTCTGCAACATCTTGAATTTTTATTCCAGCAATTATGTCATGAGTCAAGCTTAAAGAACCAAGGAACTTTGCTGTTTTCCACTGAGAAGTCAATTTTATTCCACAAACACTCTTCTTGGAAAATATTTAAGTACTGTGGTGAACAAACAAAAAAACCCAAACAAAAAAAACCAAACAAAACAAAAAAAAAAGCCCACAACCACAAAAAAACAAACCCCACAGAATTTCAGTATAATTGATACTTTTACCATACGGAAAAGATGAGTGACTCTTCTACCGTATACATGCCATAGAACAGCTTAACCCAATCCAGTATGCACTTCGACATGGTTGGTATTCACATGACCAAGCTTTACGCTTAAATAAATTTGAGTTTCTGGGCTTCATCTTTGACCTTCCAGAAACACTGGGCCAGCACTCAAGCCTACAGTCTGTTTCCAGTGAGCCACATGAACAAAAAGCAATAGCTGTGATTCAAGCCCAGCGCTGTAACACCTTCCAGCCACGACCTATGTTTGCCCATGTCTCAGAATCCAGACTTACATTAACAACGCTTTCACAGCTGTACTGGTACAATAAGCTGTATGCTGTGAATAAAGTCCAGTGTGTTTAAAAACTGAAAGTAAGTTCAAGAGCTGTATGGCATGTTCACGTGCTCAGAGGCATAAACACTTTTCTGGAGTTGATTTTAGTTTGTGTGTGCCATGAGTATTTGGAAAAATTCTAAAGTCACCATTCACGTTTTTCCACTACAGGTGAACCTCCACAACCTTCCCTGATACAAGATACACATCTTCACCAGCATTTAAATAGTAAGTCTAAGCTAAAACTCAGATATTCTCCAGTTACAGTGATTTAAAGGCTGAAACATTTTACAGGACAGAAGATTAGGAACTGTATATACTTAGGGCCAGAGGACAGAAACATCCTGATGTTTCAGAGCCGAAAGATGTATCAAGTAGTTTCTAGGCTTTATTTCCCAAATATATATCGAAGCCATTAACTGAATCCTCAGGAATTTCTAAGAGGCAGATTAAACTGTCTGCCTAGACAGCAAAGGCAAGACCACATTTCATAATCTATTTCAGAGGTCTTACATACTGATTAAAAAAAAAAAAAGATATATTTTCAGTTAAAGAATAAATAAATTAGGCCACTCCCTTTATATATTGTTAAAAGGAAAATACAGTTGACTTTTTCCCATGCCTTCCATCAGAAAAATCCCTTTCCTCTGTGTCTACATAAACAGTAAGATGACAGTGGCTTCCTCAGATAACAACTCTATTTAATCATTAGAAAAGTAGGTAAAAAGGTCATGTTTTATTTAATTAAGACCTGCAGTCCATTTCAATTTTACAAGTACGTATTTAACTTTCCGGACAAAAAGAAAAAAAGATGTCTCGCTATAGTTTATGTTATACCAGACTGCAGACTTGATGTCTTCCCAGAAAAGAAGCTGGATTCTTCCTGAAAAGAATAGAACCAACATAATTTCTAGTTCAGTTCTCTTCTGTTTTTATTACTATTGATGAGTAAGACTACAATTCTGTCACAACCTACAAGACTACAATTTTGTCACGAATTAGAAATTCTAATCCAGTGGATTCTCTAGTTCTTAAAGAAAAGTCGCATCACATGGCCAAGTCAAATCAAACCAGTATTTCTAATTCTTCATTCTCTTAGTATTGTTCAGATGTTGCAACAAATTAATGTACTAATGTAGCTCAACCAATGATTTTTTGTTCCTGTGCAAAGCAGGCAAGTACCTCTGAGGTGAAAACAGCCGCCACAACCTAATTTGAGAAGCAACTGAAAGAGCAGCCAAAGAGAATAAAATACCAGCATTAAAGCATTGACATGATGTTCTGCGCAAAACCAGTCCGCAACATTCCAAGGACATCCATAAAAACAGAAGATTTAATCAATTGCATCTACAATAAGAGACAAGTAGGAAAAAAACCACCATAAAGAATGAGGTATTTTCAAAGAAAGACCAAAAAAACCCCACATTTTTGCACACTAGTATGCCCATTTACACTCTAGGCAATCCTGCTTGGAAAAGCCTATTCAGAAAACATCAGGGTCATATCTTGCTTGTATTAGCTAATAAATAGATATTTACTAAACATCTAGAAAGTTATGAAGAATACCCAAAAGAACTGTTTAAAAATTGCCTTAGATTTAGCCTAGTTGTAGATAAGACAATAGATATTAACAGCCACTATATTCTAAACATTGCAGGAGTACCATACAGTAGGTTTTTTTGATGCCGCAGGAGAAACTGGGAAGGGAAGCCTGAAACTAAGCCTCTCTGACCAACTCACTGTTTAGATGCCCTGAACGTCCAACAGTCAGGAGACAGTCAGGAAACGCTGGACATGGTTTTGAAATGTATCATTCCTTTAGGAAAAAGAAAACAAAATAGAAGAAGCCACACAGCTTTTGTTAGTGACACCACTGTATACATGAAAGTTGGGGAACAATGTCCCTGTTTGGGAATGTGGTGATGCGTGTGACTTCCATATGGCATTTGTTTGGCTGAGTTGGCCATATATGGACAGAGACACTTGCCAACATTTTGGTGGTTGTTCCTGCAGCTGAATAAGCCTTTGTCTTTTAAAGTAAGGCTTCATCAGTGCTTGGGGGGCAGGGGAAAGTATTTCACTGCCATTTTCACCAGTTATCATATGGCGCAATCCCTAGTTTGAAAAATGAGGGCTGCACAGAAGGCTGTTTAAGAGGAAGACCATAAATAAGGCTGTAGGCGAGTGGCAAGGAACTTTTCCCACAACAGGGCATCAGACACCTTCAGGAACTGCACGAGTGGATGCCTGTGACTGAAGAACAAGACCAACTCTCACTGCACGGAGGACGGAGAGAAGGGAAGGGCAAGGAGAACAGAGGGGCAAATGACCTGACTTACTAAAATTTTCATCACCAGGGAGGGTGTATCAGTGGAAGACAGGTTAGTGAAGAAAGCTATAGGCAAAATTAAAAGCAAGGTACTAATGCTTTTGTCAACCAAGTAACAATTTTTCAGGTCTCACAAAGTATGACCAAACACTGCCCTTGCAACATGCCCTATCTCCACGTTCGAGGAGAATGCACTGGCAAAAAACCTGAACTTGGGAGCTTCTTCAGCGTAGTTTCCAACAAAATGTATTTGAACTTTTCGCAGTAGTATGTGCAAGCAACAGAAAGCCAAACACCAGTCTAAGTAAGCCAAACTCAGCAATGTTTCATATGCCTGCTACATAAGATGACATTGGTAACAGATTATATTCTTCTTATAATGCTGACTCAAGAATGGCAAAGATGGAATGAAGGGTGACAACCTGGTTGTGTTGCTGCTTCAGGATCATAATGTGCTTGTTGTAAATGCAAACTATCATTTTCCATCAACAAATGCAAACCATCAGCTTCTCAGTAGTCAAGTATTTTAAACTTCACATATTAGTATTGGTGATAATGATTAACAGATTTTCCCACTTTTTCAATGCTTCTATGCACACTGATATAATAAAAGATCAAACCGGGGGAAAAAAAAATATATATATATTAGCATTCTTTGTTTCTCACCTGTTCCAGATAACTACTGAATCACTGTACTGAGAAACACAGCTTTATCAACAGGAAACAGCAACAGCTAGAAACAACTGAATTTGCTTTCATGTGCTACACTCAATACACAAGTTTTATCAAGTTAAAAAGTTGTAATCAGCTATTGACAAGTAAAAAGTACTGACAAGTAACTGATGGTGGAAAAACAAAAACTCAAAGTGGGCAAGAACCTGCAGTGAACTCCATGAAACTATGTTAAACACAACCCAGCTTAAATAAAAGAGTAACTTCAGGTAACCAAACCACCTCTGATGGCTCATATCCCACAATCTACTGATATCATCACATCAGAAATGCCACAATCTGTCACTAGTAAGTCACAGCTTATTCAAGTAAGGCACTTGCATTGTGACCAGATAATAAAGAAAATAAAAAGCTGAGTTGACCACGAACAGAGCACTACAGATGGTCCCTCCTTCAACAGGAGGCAGTGAGGAGTCAATCAAAAGCCAGTCCCCGGTTGTCCTGGCTCTGGGGAGGTCCCCCAGCACTCCAGGAGAACAGCACAGGCCAGTTTTACCACAGATCCTGCTCACTTTAACAGGTGACACTTCACCCTTGAAAAGAGATCTCAAGTAACTCTAGGACAATCAGTGTATCGATGGCTTTCATCATCTTCGGGAATAACATCCCACAATTTGAAGTTTTCCCTTCAAAAATAAAGTGTAAATACACACCGGGTGCAGGGAAGGAAAAAAGCACTACTTAGCAAATGCATACAGCAACAAACACAATAAAATCACATCATTCACACAGCCTGTAATACACACTTCGATTCCAAAACTCAACAAAAGTAACGTCAGCAGAAAGAATGCAAAACTTCACCTCCATACAAACCCATTTAGCGCATGGCAAGCTGCCTGCCCCCAGAAGTCAAATCTACTCTCTGAAGGTTCACAGCAGAAAAAATTCAGGCAGCCTTGTGCAGCTGGAGGCTGCTACCTTAGAGAATCTAGATTCTTCCAATTGAGGAGTGTAAAACTGCACACTTCCACAATTGGAAGAATTTAGAAATGCACTACTATTTATAATGTCTATTAACTCAAACAGCCTTTGCACTTTGGTGGGGGCATAAAAAAATTCCAATAAAATTCTATATTAAAAAATTGTTTTTATAATTATTTGTATAATGTTGCTGCAATACATAAGGCTCTTAAACACATTCAAGAACAGAAACTTCTAAATTTTTTATATTCCTGTCCTCTGTTCCATCTTTTACCCAATGTACCTATCTCCCACTAGAAATCCGTTTTAAAAATAGTTAGCTAATAAGAGCTCGAAATATTTCTTTTCACAAAGGATGTACCAGATCCGATACTGCATTTATCACTACACTGAAGTGAAGTAAATCAAATAATGTAATAGTCTTATTTACAAGAAAATCAAGCAAAAGCTGTTCAAAAAAGAATACATTAGTGAGTGCAAGTCTCCCAATACCACAAACGTTTCATGTGAGAGGCAACTGCAAACCAGAAAGCTAGACACACATTAATTCTTCTGCTGAATGTATACTTTGGAATCATGCATAAGAGATCAAATTATGTTTCAGCAAAGAATCAAAAGAAACAATTTCAAAAGCTGACACCCAAGCCATGAGAAAAGATGTATGTCATTTAAAGCAGCCCATTACCAAAGCTATTAAAACAAAATAAACAAGACCCACAGTAACAGCTGGGAGGTCACGAAGCTCCTGTCTTCCTTCTGTCCCAGCGTGCTCATTCTGGTAATGTTCAGACAGATCAGTGGGAGTTACACACACTTTCATACATAGCGGACAGATGAAGCCCTGTGGAATGTATATTTGTTTTTAAGAAACTAATAAAGACAAAAAAGCAGATTTGGAATCAAACGCTGTTCAAATTCTTACGCTGAAAGTTCTCTACAATCACCAAAAGCAAAGTCTGTTTTCCTTTTGGAAAGATAGTTTTTGCAAATCACATATCAATACCATGGGGAAGGCAAGAAGGAACAGTTATTAAGAACATGAAAATAAACAAATCTAAGACACACTTTAAAAGCTAGCACCATGCTGCATACTACTATGTGTTTTCCAGACACTTTTGGTATCCCCTTCACGTGACAGAGGAATAAGCTGCATAACAAATTGTGAATGGACCATTATAAGGCATCACGTCTGATCCATCATGCAGTTTCCCATAAGGGTGTTTAGATGTTTCACAGAGAGAGACAAGGGTGGTGCAGTGAGATTGCAGAAATACCTCTGTAAATTAATAAGCAAGTTTGCAGCAGCAGAGGAGACCTAGGTGCCAGCACAGCCACATGCCTGGCTGGTATGCTCACTTAGGGAAAAATATGCACCTTCCTCGGTAGAATTTAAAAAAAAAAAAACAACACTCAGCATGCTCACCAGAGATTTACCAAAGCCAAAAGTTAAATTGGTTTCTGAAGAACAACAGCTTTACATCTTGAAGACACACGCTACATGCTTAAACCAGGAAAAAGCAGGGTGGAGAGTAAAGTGCTCTGGGCCTCTGTCCACGCTGCTGGCTGGAGGATGCCTGCACCTCCGCAGCACAGCACTACAGAGGCAGGCAGAGCAGACTGAACACAACCCTCCATGCATGCATGGAAAGGTTAAGGCCCCTTCCAGAAAGGATGCCTGTGGCAAACCTGTCTAGCTAATGCAGCCACATTACACTAATGAAAGCGTAAGCATGCTGGTGGACTCACTGCAAGCATGGAGTATATTTAGCAACCCTGTACTGCAAAGTTGCACTGGGACCTAAGCTATAAAGGTACGATAGGCTCAAATGTTTCCTCCTTGGGCAGATTGCACAGTGAATAAAAGACCTGTATCTAGACTTGATTACAGGTCCATGTGTGATCTGAAGTGCTGACATGGCCATAGATGGGACTAAAACAGTTTGAATTCAGACTTCCCCACTCCTTTTGTTTCATACTACAATTCTCAAAAATCAGGATTGATTTCAACCAGGCTTGCGGAGGTAGGAAACATGAGAATCTGCACAGATTTAATAATTATTCTCCATTTAAATCCTGCAGCAATACAAATTAGAAGACCTAGCCAAGAAACTGGAGTGAAAACAAGTCAACTGGATTTCTGACTTTACATAATACGGGAGAACCAGGTGGGAACATAACAATAAAATGGAGAGCAAACATTCTGCAAAGTCTGGCTATGGCGCTCCTGAAGAGAAGTTCTCAGAGACACCACCTCAGGCCAGCTGCACAGGAAAAGGAAGACCAAGAGAAAGGCTCAGGTTTGCATGCTGTAATGTGTGAATCTCAGGAGAGTAAAAACCCATCACCAGCTTCGGAGCTCAGTTTCAAACAGATTTTGAAATTATATGCTAAGGAGAACACCCCACTTGTAACTAATGCAACAGATGGTGAAATTATTGACAAGTAAAAGATACTTTTTCATGTTATACAGTATCAACCAAAAGTGACACAGCAGCCTTTGGTCCCAGTTTCGACTCAGTAGCAAGATAAGCCAATGGTGCAATAGTGCAGGCACACCACCACTTTAAAAGCTCGTCCTATGTCAAGAAAATACTACTACATTAGTATTGAGGTACCTTGTGACATCCAGTACAGTCAGTGATATTGCACTCATGTTAACAGAATTGTGCAATTTTAGCCAAACTTTGGAAAGAAGCAATTATCTCACTGCGTATTTTTATGCCTTAATTAACTACAAAAGTAATGAGATTTTAGAATATTTATTTGCTTCAGGGACAGTGTAAATATACATAATAAACAGATTTGGACTCACAAATGCGTGACGTATAACATGCAGCAAAATATTAAGGAATGTCTGATTATACTGACTGTAATAAGGCTTCAAGAAATAAGAAATAAGCAGATGCACAGATGGAAGGCAATTAGGATTTTAAACAGCACAGTGAAAAGTTCTCTTATCTCTTATCATAGCAAGCATAGGAGTATTTGACTCATCATACACTTTATTCAGTGTAAGAAAGGGCACTTTGCTCCCTTTAATGCTGTAATAGAAGTAATTAACCTTGCACTGCATTTGTATGCTAAGCTTGAAACATTTTCAAGCTAGGTAATCAGGCTACATTAGCACAAACTAGCGTCAACAGCCAGTGAAGTTAGTTTGCTTTTTTCAGTTAATATTTGACAATGCTGTAAATCCAAAGACATTGTAATATGGGATTGAAGCAAGAATAACAACTTATTCTGCTGGTTAAGTATGGCATACAGCACATAAAAAATGGATAGGATTTTGAAGTGGTAGATTTACACACCAACACCAAGCGAAAACCAATACATTTGATATTTCACGAGGAGGAGGTGGTTTCCAGTATACATTATAGTTTAGCAGAAGAAAGGTGAAAAGGGAGTACAAGTGTGATAAAATGTTAAGCCCCAGTTTTCGGAACTCTCATAAAAGATTTATTAATGAGGAGTCTTAACCTTGTGTCTCATTGCTTTTAATTTTAATAATTCATCTGTAGGATTACAGGAAGGATTGCTTGTGACCATTTAGATGGATAAGCCTAAATAACAGCTACATATTTATATGGCTTAGATGCACTTATTTTTATTTAAGTAACAACCAATTCTTAGAAGAGAAAATTCTGCGTTAATACAGCTGTTACTTAGGTAGGGCATCAAAAGTTACTCCCAACAGCTTCATGGATCAGAGAAACAGCACCCAAGGTTTAAGACTCCAGTCCATGTATGGTGCACAGTACCTCGGAGGAGCCTTCGTTGTTCACGTCCACGGCATTTCCTGGTGTAGCAGATGAATCCGAATCCGAGCTCTGAGACCCACCTCTACCTGGAGTCTGAAAGAGAGGGGTGAGAGAAAAATGAGTGTCTACAGACTGCATTTAATAAAGCATGGTACGCATCCTATGCAAATGCCTCTCTTGTACTTGCTGGAATCCAGAAGTATTTTCCCTCCACAAGAGTAATGAAGTGAACAAGCTGACAAGCAATTATATAATTTCCACTGCAACACTTCAACAAAAGCTTTTATCCAAGACTCTCCATGCATCAAAGAACAAGCAGACACCAGAAGCAAAGGCCAGAATTTTAAACCACTTCCTCTCATGAATGCTCAACATAAAACAAAGAATTAGGCTAAACTCTGTCCTTATATCACTCACTCTGATGTTAAATTAGGTCTCTATATCAAATCAGAAAACACTAGAAATTACAATCTAAACAGTTCCAGAAGCAGTAAACTAGTATCATACTCCTTTCTTGATAACTTGTCTACAATCTGAACAAGCCTTTAAATATTTGAAAGATGGAAAACTAAAGAGCGAGAACCCCGTTGATACAATAAGCACACAAGCAGGTACCCTGCCTTGATTTGGAAAAAAATAAAAATAAAAATCAAGTGTCAAGCCTGTGGTAAAGTTAAACCATGTTAATCAGTAAGACAACCTATAAACATAAAATCCTATGAATATGTTGGAAATCAAAACAACAGTGTTGATTTGAAAGTGCAGATTTAGAGAAAATAAGCAAATAAATCTGAAACACTACTTGATTCAAAATCTGGATGGATGGGTCACAACTTATAATCCTTATTTAACTCTAACTTTGATTTAGATTTGATTTAACTTCTCTTACTCATCTCCAAAACGCCAGTACTTGGCTGATGGCAGAAGAGTTAGCATTCTCAAAGCAAACATCAGTAAAGAAGTTATCTTAATACTGATATGCAATCCTAGTTTCAACAAAGAATAGAAGTTCATTATCCAATTCCATGACGACAATTGCAAGTGGGATGAAGTAATGCTACTGCAGTATTTTAGCCCATCTGGAAATACTTGTAACATTATAAAGGATATTCTTGTTTAATACAGGGGAATTAAAGATACAGAATTTTAAGCATATAGATTAAAATCTACAGAGAGAGGGACAGAAGTAGATAAATAGTTTTAGTTTCTAGACCTTGGTGTCTCCAAAATCTTATTTGTTTTAGAATTTTTTTTGCTCAAATATATCCTCCTCTTCTTTTTTTTTTTCAGACAAATCAGCTACATAACCTTTTATAAGATACCTGCAGCACACAGGATTTTCCATACTTTGAAAATTAAGTATCTTTTCCTGCTTTGTTTTGTAAAGAATGTTCTATTTCCAACTTTCATAAAGATTACAGCCTTTTATCACTAATCAAATTTTAAAAGATGTAATAAAAAGGTCAAGTTTACTGATTAAAGACTTAATTCCCAGTGACATAGAGTTCAATTTTAGAAAGGCTCTGAAGACTGGCCAAAGGAAAGTGAGGTGGGCTGAGGCAGCGAGCTATCAGGGCTGGCAACAGTAAGTGTAGTAAAGGACCCTCTCTCCTCATTCCAGCCTTCTCTGGGGTCACCAGTTAAGTGATCAACATACGCTGGTTTTCCTACTCCCATGTCTTTTTTATTTTAGCTGTTTAAGTTTTACTTTTTTATGTTTCTAAAGAAAATTAAAACACAATATAATTTCCTTCTAGTACAGCACACAGAAGCAATAGGCAAGGTGATGCAAGTTCTCCAAGTTAATAATAGGAAAGGCAAAAAAGGGTGTAAGCAAAGAATACAACCCACATGCAAAGCACATCAAAGTGAAGGCGTTAGTACTTCTCCTCCAGGTCACTGATACAGACAGTAAACGAGGCACATCCCAGCATGGATCACGAGTGCACGCTCATCAAGTTTTCATATGACATCAAACCGGGAGGACCGGCTGATACACTCAAGGGCAGGGCTGCCATTCAGAGGGACCTAGATGGGCTGGAGGAACGGGCCAACGGGAACCTCATACAATTCAACAGGAACAAATGCAGAGTCCTGCGCCTGGGAAGGAAAACCCCTGGCAGCAACACAGGCCGCTCTACTGAAAAGGACCTGGGCTTGTGTCAGACGGCAAGCCGAACAGGAGCCAGCAGCATGCCCTGGCAGCAGAGAGGGCCACCAGCACCCTGGGTTGTATTAGCAGGAGCCCAGCCAAGTGACCAAGGGAAGTGATCATCCCCCACTGGCCAGCACCCGTTGGACCACATTGAGATACCACATCCAGTTTTGGCTCTCCCGGTCCAGGGAGGACACTGATAAACCCGAGTGAGTTCAGCAAAAGGCCACCAAGACAGCTGGGGCTGGAGCACCTGCCCTGTGGGGAGAAGCTGAGGGAACAGGGCTGGCTCAGCCTGGACCAGAGACAGCTTTGGGAGGGCCTAACAGCAGCCCCACCACCACCTATGAGGAGGTCATCAAAAAGAGGAAGCCAGGCTGCTCCCGGCAGCGCACAGCGGGAGGACAAGACACAAAAACAGAAACAAGAGAGATTCCCACTCGACATACGGAAAAGCTTCTCCAGCATGAGGCCATGCCTGAGCAGCCTGCTCCTGACCTCCGAGCTGGTCCTGCTCGCAGCAGGAGCTCAGACTAGAGAGCCCCTGAGCTCCCTTCCTGCCCAAATTGTTCTGTGGTCTCTGAAGCGCTGCCCTGCAGAAACACACGTCCTGCGGGAGAGCTCTGAAACACAGATTTAGTAACTCCATTAATGAAGATGTGGATTGTGTGCATTGACAGTCAGAGGAATAATAGCCAAAACAACTGCTGTGGTGTAGCCAAGTTTCTCAGTAAGGCAGGTAAGTTAGAATATTGCATCTGATGTTATGAACAGTTTTCTTTGGTTTATATAGTTCACAAGTTCCTTTCCATGCAATCCATAAACCACAATCATGCAACCCAGAGGTAAGGCTCACTTGTGAATCCATTTTGTGCGAAAACAAACAATCCAAAGAAGATGTATATGCACATATGTCTACATAAGGGAACATGAAGAGGTCAGGTGTCAAAGCTTTCTTCCATAAAGGAGCTGAACTTTCACGATATAAGAATCAGTTTCTTATTGAGAGGAATTTTTTAAAAGGCTTTAGAAATCTGAACATGATAAAAAGGCTTTTGTATGGCAGTTAGCTATGGCAGCTGTTCTGTTCTGAAAAGCCTGAGAACTTGGACCCCTATCTGTCCCAGCATCTACATCCACAAGTAGAAATGGAGAAAATGTCAGCATTAATGGATATGCACTTCTTTCCTGATCCTTTACAAGAAATGGAAACCTTTTGTTCCACTCTTGAGCTCCAAAAACTGAGGAATGTGCCTTCACGTAGCCTTGGTCAGAAAGACACAAGAGCAGAGGGAGAACCTAAACAAAACTTGATAGCCTGGGCAATGGCAATAAGAGATGGTCCAACCATCTCTTTAGACAGGCAGCATATACCTTCACTTTTGTGATACCTGAGTGTATGCTTTCAACATACCTAAGGAATCATTTCGTCCCAAAACCAAGAATCTTCTGTGAAAATTAACACAATATTTTCTTCACCTTATATCGTAACTTCTTATACAACACTACTGTGCATTGTTAATCGTCCATCACATTTCACCCCAGAGTTGGCTGCATTTCACAATGAGATTTGCATTTTAAGTTCTGCTAGTTCTAGCACTACAAATTGGAGATTATTACAACCTCCAGGATGAAAGCTCTTATATTAAAAGTACAGTGTTGTTAGTACGTAGTTGATTAAAGTATTTGCTTTATGAAACACTTCAGACATGCTATAATCACACTAAAACGCACTGCATAGCATGTCTTATTACGTGCAATATACGAGACAGAAATTATTAAACAGTACCTGGTAAAATCCTTTTAACCTTTCAAAAAACAATGTGCTCTCTTTAAAAGAGAAAGCATAATTCCAAGCTAGATTTAGAAAGCTTAGTACAAATAGGTGGCATTTTCTGGTGAGTGGCATGCACAGGGAAGAAGGGTGGGCAGGAAAGAGGTCATTAAGTAACTTTCAAGATCAGGAGAAACACCTCATAGCATCAATTTGCAAAGTAATACAGACTAGCAAGAAAAATTTAATACAAATTTGGAAGGATGTTATGGAAACCAAGACCATAAATGCAATTAACTTATCTTTCAAGGCTGCAATAGAATTTAAACATCCTTCACCAGCCAAATAAAGAATGGGGGATTGGGAATATTTTTTTAATTGATCATTGCATGATCAAGTAGGTTCACACACATGTTTAAGGTAGGCTCCCAGACCACTGTTACATCACATTCCATAAAAAAAAAAATCATAAGACATTGACATCTCACACTTTGTGAACTAAGGAGAGATTCAGAATGATGCTCTTTGTTTTCAGTTGGACAATACACAGGAGCAAAAGAATGACTTATGAATCCCATAGGAAAAGTAATTTTTCACACAGGCTTCTGTATATGTATTTTCACATAATTAACACTTGACCCTTAAAGGCATACCTGGAGTTGAAAGACTGATGCAAAATTAGTCTCTCATCCAGCGTATTTTTTTCCTAGCTGTCAGAGTTGTATTTGTTTACTCTGCAGAGAAGCATACATTTCTACTACTAGCACTAGAGTTGTAGAAGTAATATGCTAAACATCATAATGTTGTTCTCTGTGTTTTCTCAAAACTGCAGGCTAATATAAAGAAACATCATTAACAACAAAAAGGACGACAATGATTGCAGCTTGTTTTCTGAAAAGAAATAGAAAATTATATAATGAATGAGTTGAGCTAATGCATTAAAATGACAGAGTATAAATATGGATCGCTACCGTGTCATTTTTGCATAGTCATTTATCTGTCTATAGCTACACTCCATTCAGTTATGATGCTCTTTTCAGCAGTTTTAAATTCAGAATAAATTAAACCTTTGAAAAAATATGTTAAGCCTTGAGAAAGTCTGAATAAATATGGATTTAAACAGTTTTCCCAGCACAGATTTAAATGCTACAGAAGCGTACTATTGTCCAAACATATTAAGGTCCTGAAGCAACAAACAAGAAGCAAGAATGAGAAGATAAGAAGGCCAAAACAACTTTGTTGTTATCAAACAACTCTCAGTGCTAGAAACAGAGTACAGTGCAATACAAAACAGTAATATTGTGAAGAAGTGTGACAGCTATTTTATGAGTCCGTAAAATGAAACGACTCCTGACTTCATAGGGCATAAAACCTTTCTCTCCCATCGTGCCATCGGTTCCACGCAAGCAGACCTTGTGCGCAGGAAGAGGCACATGTGCTCCCTTCGGCACCACAGGGCAGGCACAAGCACAGCTGCAGTTCAGCATCCATCCAAGTAAATATACTACCTAGCGAGCCCTGCAATTATAAACGTAAAAAAGAAAATTATAGGTAAGGCATGAGATGCAATGCATCCCAGACAAGTAAATATCGCTGCTCCTGAGCTTAGAGTAAGAGGAAAGGTGACGGTACCACCCAAGCTACAGAAATGCCTGCAAAGCCTTGTTCTCCACCTAGACGCCAAGATCTCAACACCAAGAACTCAAGCATTGTTAGAGCAATAGGATCTTACCACCCAAATATAGTACAACTGCTAACAGTTGTAGACAACCAGTTAAACACAAAGAATGAAGACAAAAACTAATGTAAACAGTAGTCGCACTGCCCCACCAGATGAGCCCTTCACTACAAAACATGAGCGATGGGCAGGCGGCTCAGAAGAAGGTCAAAGTAATCAGTTTTCCACCAGCTGAAAATAAATGCCTCCTCCTTACAAAAAGTGTTTTTTTTCTTTTTTTTCAAGTTTTGGTATCTTGGAAATATAAGAAGTGAGCTCTGCGTTAACAGACCAGAGGCAACAGCCACTGTCCCACTAGTAGATGAACAACGGAGAGGGGACACAATGGCCACAAAGGGCCTTCAGAGTTGAACACAATAAAGAAAAGACAGCTCTCTAAAGAATACGCTGACAAAAATCAAAATATTTGGGCAAGAAAGTTGTGTCTCGGACATTCCACACAGATGTCTTTTGGGAAAGACTACCTTTTTCTAGCTCAGCACAATGACAATGCATGAAACTGAAAAGTGGCAAGAATGAGTAAAAGGGGGTTTTATGGTGCAAATGTACAGAACAGATGGATCCCCGAGATGTCACGTTGAAAACATACATAGAATTTAGAAACAGCCATAGAATTTAGAATCAGCTTGCAGAGAAAGGACCTAAAACAAAGACCTACTTGAAGACAGCATGGAGATACTAACTTCAAAATTAAGAGAGCAATGTTCAGTAGTAATGAGTACATAATACCTTTTATTTTGAAAATATGCCATTCAAAGTGACCATGAAGATGCTTTTAAAAACAGAAATTACAGCTGTGGAAGAAATAAAAAAGTGATAATGGAACAGAAGAAGTATAAAAAAGAAACATCTGATGTTTTAAAACTTCAGGAATCAGAATTTCAAGTAAGTGACTAAAACTACAAACAGTATCTTTGCAGCTTTTGTCTTCCTCCTTTGCAGCTTGATGGTCAGCTGAGTTACAAAAAAAAGGAATGTAATAAAGAATTCCTGGGGGTTTTTTTAAACATACTTTTGTAACTCAAGTTATATCACCAGTAATGACTAGACATCTGGCTAGAAAGGATGGCATCACCTATAATCAAATAATAAACCCAATACATATACAAGAAACTATGTTTCAGTGACTGGAAGGTGGGGGGTTTTTGCCAGCAGCATTAATGATGCACAAGAAGAGGCCCAAGAGGAGGTACCTTGGCCTTCAAATCACTACCCCAGAGATGCGAAAGATTTTAATACTTATGCTTTTTACGAACAAATTTGGCAGCAAGCTAAGGTTCACTATTAACACCAAAGGACATTAGAAGACTTTTTCATACTTTGCCAACCGCAGACTGTGAGTCAAAAAGGTACGTACAAGGTTGTGCATACAATCACTACTTTATTAAAAGGGCTTTAGGCCTTTTATAAAGAGGTGGATTTTTAAAAGCATAGTTGTTTGCACCAATTAAAAGATTAATGCCTTTAAAAATCTCGGCATTTCTCTATTTATTTTTTGGGCAGGAAGAAATGTTTCACCTTTGTTGGCAATTAGCTCTGCTGTAATTCTGTAATTTTCAGGAGCCACTGCGGAATAGTTATTTGTTTAAACTTTTCAGAGAAGATGGCTGTTTCTAACACACAAAAAACTTTTGCACTGACTTCAGATTTTTATAGGAAGTGTTTAGCTGAACTTATACTTGGGGCAAATTTCCTTTGGCACTGTATCAAGCTTTTTCCTACATCATAGAAGCTTTCCTTGATGGCCCGTTATTTCGCAGAATCAATAAACACCCAGTTAAACGCTGCCAATATTTAATTAGATCCATACTAAGTTCCCCTGCTTGTTAGCAGGGCTTCCCATCAAACTTCAGGAAGGAAGTTCTTCCCTGTAAACACAGAGCTCCAAATAGACCAAGAGCGATCTTCACCTGCTCAGGGTCTATAACTGAAAAACAATCTGAGGCACACTTTACACTGAAAAAGTTGGCAGTATGCATACCGATATACTTTCTTCCCCTCTGTTGACTCTCATTCTTGCAGCAATGCTTCCTTGCATGGCAGATAAGAAAAGCATGCCAGCATTTCCAGTAAAACACCCTTTCACAGGTGTTACACAGACAGCACACTTCGAAAGAAACACCAGACAAAACAGCGAGGGCAGCTGGTTTCCCCTCTATCCGTGAGCGCCTTCTGCACGACACCGACACCGTTCTCCTGCGGTGCGGGATCTGGAGCGCTGCCTTCGCACCGCCAGCGTGACTCAACCCTTTTCGGTGCATCCTCCAGCCGAGGGCCAGCGATGGACTCCCGGAGCCCTGAGCCACGCCGACACCTGCCCTTCGCCAGCACCTCCCTGACAGCTTCCACCCGAGCCACAGGCGAACTGCAAGGCGGCCAGCACCGCCACGGAGACACACGAGGATTTTGGAAGGCGAGAAGGGTTTCATAAACGAGTGTCACAACTTGGCTTTTCAAACCAGCCTGAGCTGCCGGAAAAGCCGGTTCCTAACATAAGGGAGACAGCTGGCCGGCGGCCGCCGGGCTGGCTTCCGGTGTTAGGAGCCTGTTTGCCAGCTGGTCCCCAGGGAAATAACCCCCGGCCCCGCGGCGGCTCTCCCCAGGCTGGGCTTCCCTTGAACCTGCCCTAAGCGCGGGCGGCCCGCAGCCGCGGCGGCGAGCGAAGGCGGCGGGCGGAGACGCCGCCGCGCTGCGGGAAGGAGGCACGCCGGGGCAGGGCCGCCCCTCGCCCCACCGACAGGCCCCTGGCCCGGCCGCGGGGACCCCCCCACCGCCGGCACCCCCGCCGCCGGCACCCCCGCCGCCGGCACCCCCGCCCAGCCCGGGGGACGCCGCCGCCCCCAGCCAGGACGCAGCGCGGGAGCGCGGGCCGGGCCTGGCCCGGCCTGGCCCGCCCCGTCGGGGCTCGGGCCGTCCCCCGCGGCGGGCGAGGGTGCGGCGGCGGACAAGCTCACGCCGGCGGACAAGCTCAGGGCCTCCGCGGCCGCCACGGGCCTACCCCCTCCCCTGCGCCGCAGGGCGGGCCGGGCCGGGCCGGTGGCTCCGGCCCCGCCGCGGGGAGCCCGGCCCCGAGCCCGGCTGGCACCAGGAAGCGGCACCTCCCCGCCACGCCACGGCACGGCGAGGCGAGGCAAGGCAAGGCAAGGCAAGGCACGCCGCCCTCGCCGCCGCCGGGGCGGGTCTCGCTGCCTTACCCGCTGGAGAATCCGCCTGAGCATGGTGGCGGAGCCCGGATGCCGCCGGGCGGCCGCGGCCAGGCCGAGGGGGAAGCCGCGGGGTCCCGCGCAGCGCCGCCCCCGCCCCGCAGGAGCCCGGCGCGGTCCGCTCGCCCCGTGACAGCCGCCGCGGCCGGGGAGGCGGGGCAGCCGCCGCGCCGGGGCGGGACCGCACCGCACCGCACCGCACCGCCCCGGGGAGGGACCGGCCCGGCGGAGACGGGGCTGCCGCCGCCCGGCCGCGGGGAGCCGGGGGCAGGTGAAATCGGGGAGAGAGGACGCGGGTGCCCGGGCGGAGGACGCCAGGCCGGCGGGGGCTGCCCCTGGGGACGGGGTGGCTGTGGTGCCGCTGGAGCTGCGCCCCGATCCCCTCCGCGGGGGCCCGCGCCGGGCTCCTTCCCGCCGCGCCGGGCCCAGCACCGCAGCTCTCGGTGCGCCGCCTGCTCTCCGCCTTCTGCCTCTGCTGCCCGGGAGACGTCCCGGCTGCTGAGGGCAGGGGCGGGGGAGAAGGGAGGACGGCCATATCTCCCCCCGGCCCTCGCCCTCTGCCCCCCCCGGCCTGCAGTGTCCGCGCAGCCCGCTGGCCGGGAGGAGGCCGGGCGGGTTTACAGTGCCCCGGCAGCACGGCCTTCTCCCCTCAGGGGCAGCCCCAGGCGCCTGGCAGCTGCAGGGCCCCCTCGCTACTGTCATTTCTCTGGAATCGGGTCCTGGCCAGGGGAAGGAAACAAACTGTAGTTTGAACTTGCAGCTGAGGGCTCGCTGTATGAGGCAAAGGGCAAGCGCAGCTCCGTGTTTATTTTGTTAGTCGTGCGGTGTTGAAAGTACTGAGGAATGCACGGTAAACGACTATTGTTAAGGCATTCTGGTTTGGATAATTAACTGGAAATTTAATTCTGAAGGAGCGGTTGCTTCCTTCAAGCCCTGAACTGAAAAGGCGACCTTGTGGCATGATCCATTAGGTGTTTCTTAAATATCAGAAACCAACATTTTGCTCACAGAAGCATACATCTACCTTCATAAAAAGTACAGCCCAAAAGCATCAGCTCAGCCGAGAAAGAATCTGTATCTGTAGGTGCTGAGGCAAAACCCCTGGCAGGAGAGTTGCTGGAATACTGATAGCCTCTATAATATGTAATTCAACACGCCACAGTTCCCTGTTCTATTCTAAAGCCACAACTTTTACATATTGGATGCAAGACAAAGGGTCATGAGTAAATAATAAACCTGTTCAATGACTAATTGTGCAGAGTAGAGCAAATATCATAGCAGAGCACCAGTTGTGCTGCAAAGATTGCAAACATTTTTCCACTCAAAGGCTGACATTTCTAAGCACTCTAAAATCCTCAGGCTTAGCATGAGTTACGAGCACATGACCAGAAGGATTCGGCTGCAGCAGCTTAGGGCTTGAGGCACAGCAGCGTTACGTGTTTGAACTCGGTTTACTCCAGCTACAGGCTTCAGTGTGTTTCATGCTAATGTCACTTAGTCCACAACTGGGGCGGGTTAAGAGTGCACACGCAGTTGGTAATGGCTTCAGCTGATGAGCAGTGACATCTTTGGTCACATCCATTGGATCATTTTCATTTATGTGTCCATAGCATGAAATGGCTTTGAAATTTGGCGTACTGTATGGCAGTAATGAGGTTTGTTTCCGAATTTTGTACATGGGATTAACAATGCAAAAAGGATTGTTCCTGTACAGCTGTACAGTTCCTTAAATATCTAGGCAGGCTGTAGACATTTACTTTAAATCTAATCAAAATGACTGCAAATTTTAATACCTCACTCCCTTTACAGATATTTCAACAAGAGCATTTGACAGCCTAGATGATGAACTGCTGGAGTGCTCAATTTGCCATACCCAGGTAAGTTAAGCAGCCCATCTTTGCAACACATTTTTTACTCTCCCAGGTTAGCAATTCCTGAGTGCTCAGAGGAAGATGATAGAGATTTGAGGACAAAGTCTTACAAAGTCTTACATCAGAGGAGGATTTTCTTAGACGAGTCTTGCAAGGAAATGCATGATCCTTTATTTGTGTGGATGTTTGTGTGAACATATGCATCTGTCTCCCTGTCCACCCGTCACTCCCTCAGTAACTTAATGAATCCATCAGCCAATTTCAATCAAATACAACAGAACCAGATAAGGCTCAAAGATATTAAGTTCCTACAGATACAAACAGGCGGCCAGGGAGAGGAGAGAGACCCTATTGATTCCCACCTGTAAAGGAAAGACTGCAGTGTGACTGCCTTTACTAAATACCAGAGAATGCACATAAAAATTCACCCTTGGGGCAGAAAAAAACCCCATGAAATTGGTCCCATTTCCAGTGGAAGACCTTGGTTTTAGTTATTGTGTGTATGGTAATGCCTATGAATTCATATCATGTGCTGCCCTAATATTGAAATCTCAGGCTGTTAGAATATAGTTGATGGGCATGGGAGTTGTAAATTTTCATTTCATGCAACCTCATAAACTCTGTGAGGGGTTTGGTGACAGGAGGGTTAAAAGGTGCCTTTCTATGGAGTCCATTGGTGGCAGAAAGTCTCAGAGCACAATCACGGCAAAGACTTTCCCAGATCCAGCTGGAAGCAGGTATTTCATCCTCTGAACAGAAGCCAAACGCTGAAAGTCTGAACTACATCAACCTCTTGCATACCTGCAGAAGCTAGCATGCCTTTATTTCAGTAGAGAACTGAAAATAATCTTTTGACTGTACAAGCAGTATTCAGGATGGCCCAGCATGCCCCAACACCTCTCAGACCTTCCAACAGATAACTGCCTTTTTTTTTTTTTTTTTTAAATGGCTATGCATATAGCCAAATAAAAGCAATGATTCCTGGACCATGGCTCACAGGAATCAGTGCCTATGCAATCTTCCGCCATGACTGAGGGCCACAAGGAACCACCATCACTTGGTACAAAATGTCAGGGAAAATAATGTGGGGTATGTCCACAGCACATATGCTCGCTTAGACTTGTGGCCTATGAATTTACAAAGATTCTGGGATACTGTCCTACATGCTTTCAGTGTTTATACGGATGATTATTTTCAGTCATGAAAAGTTCCTGACCTCAAAATCTCTTGGTCACAAGCTCCTTGGGTTCATGACATGCTGCAATGGAATTGTCCCATTTTTTCAAGATGTTGCTTTTAAGTATCCTATTTATAAAAAGGCATCAGCCTCTGGGTTTTTTTTCCTCGCTCTTTAACTGTACATTTTTGTCTGTCACTATATGCTGCTTATATACTTTTAGCAAGTAGCTTTCAAATTTACCCACATCTTTTTCTGAGACTCTCTCCTTTCAAGTTAAACTCTATGAAACTCAGTTGAACACAGTTTGTTCAAAGGATTTGTATGTTAAAAACCATAACAACTAGCAGGTAAAAGTAATATAATGTTAAAAATTCACATCACAAACCATGGAACAGACAAAGAGAAATAATAAAATTAAAGAGTACTAAAAAGTTGCCAAACATCTGTCCTCAAAGATTAAAACTTTCCATAAACGCCTCTTTATCTCCTCAGCCAAGCTCCTCCAACAAACCCCTGTTCGAGGTATTGGAGAAAACTGGCTTCTACATACAATTTAAATATGAACCCGCTCCCCCCAAACCCCAAGAAATGATACAACTTACCATATGGAAATTATTGATCAAAAGAAGTATTTTGTCTTAAAATACTTCATACAAGCACAGCAAATTTGTTAGCTCTTGAAAATTGTTTATAATATTCGTACAACAACTACTGTACATATTTATGAAATGGCAGACAAGGAGTCAATATAGAGATAGAGATTATGGCCATCATCTCCTGTTCAGTCCTCAATGATTTAGAAATCCTCCCAAAATTCTAGAGTGATGGTAAAGTACATAACTTCTCATAATCAGATTAAGTTAGTAAATTTGTGACTAGAAAAAGAAGCAAGAAGCTCTTGTAAGTGCAAAACTGTAACTCATAAGTAAGTAGTACAGCGTAAGTTACAATATTGCTGAAATGAAGAGAAAACATACATCTGGGATTTTCAAATTCCTCCAAGTGGCTTATGAGCATGTATTTCATATAAAATTAGGGATTTAGGTGGTCCTAAATCAAAGCAGCATTTCATCAAAATGCTTACTAGGAACTGCCATTTAAGAAGAACATGGCTGGACAAATGAAAATTTGTGAAGGAAAAACTACCTGGAAGAAGAAGGTTTCAGCTATTGATACTCTTGTCCCTCAAAAATATTTGCAAACAAAATATGCAGAGTGCGGTTCGAATTCATGATTTCTTCATTTTGCTGAGAAACTACAACTGAAACTTGTCATTCTTGCAGGCAGCACCAATAAGCTTGAAGAGGCCAATGGCAGAAAACATTTGATAAAAGAGAAGTTCTTGGTGAAACTAGTGATATGGAGAAACAAGTGTTAGACGGTTGGGATGAGACATCAGTGAGACTCACAGTACCTCAAGAAAAAATAATTTTAAAAGTGACACATAAAGGCAAAAAGTCAAAAAGGTGGAAAAGATTGGAAACTACAGAAATTCCACATTTTGTTTCAATCTTTGTAGACTTACGAAGACAAAGTCATAAAAGCATATGACAACATTTGGAAGCTTTATGAAGTACAGATTTGGGCATTTTCAACTGAAGACAGGGCTGCTTAGCAGCACAGATGGGCCACTGCCATATAATGGGGGTACATGGACCTTGCCAGACAGTGCTAAGGAAGGCAGCTGCCAGTCTCTCCCTGCCTGCCACCTGTATATATAGGGCACATCTGCTCCACAATAGCCATAGGATAACTAAGTTATCCAATTAAGAACAGCTAAAAGGCTTATCAGAGTTCTCAAAATACAAAAATCTGTATTGTTACTGATCTTGCTATTTATGTAGGAAGATACTTTAAACTGGACAATGGCTAAGTATTAAAATGACAGCATCTATCTTGCCTTCAAAAGAGTTGACAGTTTGGACTGAACTCTCAGTATTTCATTATTTACCATTTGGCTCCCCCTCAGCTTTATTAGGGGAAACAAATGTGTTTAGCCTGGAAAAATATTTAGGGTGGTTTTAAACTGGTGTTAGCAAATTAAGATTATCCAGTGGCTTGGGCACTAGTCTAAGACTTGGGAGACTGTGTATAATTTTGTACTCAGCCCAAAACTAGTCCTCTGAATAACACTCCCCACCTATAAAAAAGAAAATACTGGTACCTCTCTATTGTGAAAAGAAATTGGAATCTTGTGATGAAAAGCATTATAGAAGAGTCAATTACTAGTAATGTAAATTTATTGGCAATCAATTAGGTGGTGATAACCAAATGATTTATAAGCAGTGAAAGAAATGAAGTCTAGTTTCACATGAAGAACATATCCCACAGCTTCACTTTTACAGAAACTCCATCTTCTGTCTCTCCAGGGCCACTCAGGCCCCACCGCGCAGGAGACAGGATGTGCTGTGGTCAGTCCAGAGCTGCACAGGAGCTCCTGTACATCAGCTTGGCTTGCTGATCTTTCCAGTAGCATAAATGTGGATCTTTTACCTCTACCCAGTCATCAATTTTGTCAGAAACCCAAGAAATGTATTACCTTTGAGACACCTATGCCTCTTTCCATTTAAACTGCCCTATGGGTTCAAAAAGTATGTGGTGGGGAGCAGAGGGGAAGGATGTTGAAAGACACAAGAGGTCACCTCTGCTTCCCTAAGGAGCTAGGCAAAACCACCCAGGTGGTTTTAGTCTGTGTTTGAACTAGTCACCAATCTTTCCTGACCCATGCCCTTCTCAATACAAAGAAAAATAACAGCTCTTCAATTCTTCACTCGAGGTACTGAAGAGGTTGGCCAGAGCATCAGTACTTCACCCTGCATGTGTTGGGGTGAGTGTGTTTTCTCAGCTACTTTAGAACCAGGCTGACGCTGTGATGATGTCTGTAACAAAGAGCTTACAACTGGAGGCCAGCTCCTGTGCTACAGAAAGCCTCTTTCAAGTCAGTGCAATTACTTGCATGAGTAACAAGCATGTGTACTACTAAAGGTTGCATGGCTAGCATTAATACCAAATCCAAGAGCTCAAAGTCATGACTTCTATCTAGCGTTACAGAACCTGAACGTTGTAGGATTTGCACAGCTCCCCGCAGGTAACTCCAATTAAAGACAGAAATAATAGAATTATCTCTATTAACAACAAAAAATTGCCCAGTGACTGATTTTTTTTTCCACCCACCCCAAGACTGAATCACCGTGTGGAGTATGCCATGTAGCTTTGCTGGAGTAGCTGGAGAGACACGCAGTGGAACTAGAGAAAGCCCAGCAGCATGCAAGAGAGCTTAAGTCATAAATATGTATGAGTTCATGTAAGAAATAAACCTGATATTAATATAACCAAAATCTGAGATGGAGAAGATCTGCTGCTGAGTCATGCAGAAGCACTCTTTGCCAAATGCCTCAGCTAAGAAATTATTCTGCATAAAGTTGAAAGCCTGCCACAAAACAAACACTTTCAAATTCCACCCTAAAAAGCTGTGGTGATACCATGGCCATTCCGATCCCGTTACTTCAGAGACATTAGCTCTTGCTGGCAAGTTGCCTAGGCATTTTCCAGTAAATGGCACAGAAAATGGGTAAATAGGAAGAAGACAGGATTGGTGGAATTCCACTGCAGAGTAAAATTCAAATATTTTAAAGAACACATTCTTGGGGTTACTTATCTGCTCACTTTGGTATGTGCTAATATACATATGTAGCTTCTCTTTCTTTGGGTCTTAGACACAAACTTATGCACCTCTATCAGTCTAGGCACGTTTGAGGCTATTTCAAAGATTTTTCAGCAAAACACTTAAAATGCCAAACGAAATAAGCAGGGGAGCCCTTAGTTATGCAGGTTGTAGGGGATGCCAGTAGTACTGATCATTTACATTAATCTTATTAGGACTGTCTTAGTTACAGTGGAAACATGAGATGGATTTTCAATGTCATGTATGAAGATTTAGTGATAAGAGAGTTATGGGCATTGTTTTAATCACCCTTCTGAATAATTGCAAAAAAGCTGAAGGTCTGTGAGGTTTTTTTCAAACACAAATCTAACCAAATGTAGTAACAAGCTTTTTTTTTTTTTTTTTTAATTATACGAAGGTCCATACAGCACTGTCCTCTCTCTCTGAAAATTAACGCGCTATTTGTTCATGGCTTTGTATGTAAGCAGATGCAATAAATGTTGGCTTTGTTGGGAGTCATTGTGTACGTGCGTTGCATCAGCAATTCAGTTAAATATTTTTAAATGGTCAGAATAGAAGCTGCTAAATAAAGAGGACAGATTTTAACTCTAAAAGGAGGTTGACAGGCTTTCTTAAAACAGTAAACAAACACTCCTGTAGCTTTAGAGTAATCACACAATGCTTAATGGCATCTGTTACTATAAACTTAACCTCTCAAAGTCTTCCAGATTTGTATTTTAATGTTAGAAATTTACTGAATCTAAGATCCAAAATGCTATTTTTAAGCTGTACAGTATTACACTGCTAAACGCCCTGCTGGCCAGCCCTTGATTTTCTTGCAGTACTAGCCAAACCTGTCTATGTAGCAACTGTAGTAATGATTTAAACACGAGGAAGAATCTTGGGAATAAGCAAAGGAGGATTACAAATCTCTCTCAGTTAAGCTTTTTTTTTGAAAGTTAAAGTGTTCACACTAAAAGAATAATGAGTGGGACCTTTCATTCATCATCTTCCTTTCCTCATATAGAGCTGGTAAGATTTGTAATTTCATAAAACATCATTAGATAAAGTTTGCGAACAAAAAAAAAAATGCTAATTTATACATAGAAAATAAAATTTGTATACCAAAGCCTAGGGCAAACAGGCACTGGGAAACAATGAAGGAAAAAGTAGCAAATGCATTTCCTGTGGGATGATTAAATGCTACATGGTTACATGGTTCTCCAGAATCAACCCTTCAACAGCTGAGGCTTCCCTTTCGTTAATGCCAGCTACATGCATTACTGGGTCAACTGACAATACAATTTTAATCTGGATCAAATGCATGTGCACCACTATTTCTGTTTCTTCTGAACTAACAACAGTGTGGGATATGGTGTTAAGGCAGTTTTTGTACGTTCTGTTGACTACAAGTTGATTGCAGGCAATCCCCCCCCCCCCATCAAATCCATTATAAAGCTGGCCAGAAGAAAGTCACTGCTTTAAAACAATGCTAATGCATTTTATTAGGTAGGATAAGTTTGCACCAGACCTGCAATTTTACTATGTGTACTGGTACCTTTTCTGATCCACCGTTAAGTACTCTGAAGTCAGATTTACCAAGCTATGTAACGACAGCCTGGCCTCTATACCTGTCTTTTCTTAGACGGTTGTTAGTTGTAATGGTAAGAGTGCATTATGCTCAGAATGCATATGCCCAGTGATGCATATACTCAGAAAATAAGTGTTCACTCCTTATTTCCTGCTTGGCATTATAATGATACTGAAATGGCTCCTCTAAAACTGGATATTATATATTGTGGAAGTCTATAGTATGGGCCATGTCTGTCTCAAAAAGTTTTTGAACCAAATAAGCAAGAAAAAGCATCTTCTAAAGATAAGATCTTTTTAAGATTAAAGATTACAAAACCAATTAAAACCATCCAACCTGCAAAATGTCTCAGTGGTGGTTTAACTACTTGGCTAGAATATGTGTTTAGTGCACCAAAATCTCTTGATGAGTTTGCCAGGTGATTTGGATGAGCAAGAAATGGAAAATCAGGTGTACTGTTTGAAGTTGGCATATTTTATTCATATTAGACATTTCTGGTCAAACATAGAGATTTCCCATAATGAATAATAAAGCCTTTTTTGGTAGGCAATTGGACAATTCTGATTTGTATAAAATCCTTCCTTTTTAAGCCTGTGTAGCATAATCACAGACCCTGACAGTGTAATTGCAAAAATATAAGGTTAAAAATGTCATTTGTCTTTAGGAAGGAGGCAAGGGTACATCATTTCTCAGCTGTCCAGCAACATGATGTCCACAGCCAATTTGTACAGGACATTCATTTTATAGCCTGGCCCAAGGCAGAAAAATAAATGATCAGGCATTCAGCATTTCATTTCAAGACGTTCAAAGAAATCTCCCAATAGGTGTCAGATATTGAAGGCTGGGCTCTTGCCTCCCTTGCAGACAGTGGGAGTTTTCCTGCTGACCTCAGTGAGGCGTTGAAATCAATATTGCAGTCTACACTAAGGAAAGAGAAGAACCATTACAGACGGTTCATGACTGGGCACGGCTTTTCTGGTCATCCTGGCTTTTGATTCCCATTAAGGACTGGTGTCCCTGCCAGGTAGAAACACAGCCTGGGACTCTGTTGACATGGAAAGGCGGATAACCTGTACATCTACCTGTCAGAGAGGTGTGTGAGGCCACAGCAGTGGACCTGGTTGAGCACGGGAACCAGAGTGAATCCCTCGGCTGCACAACACAAGGGCCCTGCTCTGAGGTCTCTCAAGGAGACCTGTGCCTGCCTATAGACATACATGGGATCTAGGAGAGAAAAAAAGTGTATTGAGAGTCACAATCTTATACTTTAAATATTGGGATACTAGATATAGAGCTATCTCAATCTCACTGGGGGTTTGCAAGGAAGGGCCCTGAAACAGAAAGGGGTTTTGTGAAGTGGTGGGCAATTAGTTGTAATAAGTAATTTACTGAAGTGATAGAAGAGTCTTATGTTTATAAAGGACCCACTGATGTTTAGGTACTTTTATGAATGTAACAAGCAGCAAATACTAAACGTACTCTCGGATCTGAGCAGAAATTGATGCTGAATGAGGTTCCTAACCTGAAATATATTTTAACAGTATTAAAGAGATTTTAAACTGAAGTTGCAGTCAGGAATTCAAATTGCAGCTTGTTATTAAAGATGTTGGGTTTCTGATGTCTGCTACCCTACTTAGGAAGAACAAGCGCTGGCTACTCTCTCTCTGCATCATGAAAACATTGACAGATTATTATAACAGGTCTGTCCATTTTCAGTTGCCAAGGGCCAGGTTATTTCCTACCAAGTCAAAACTATGTAAAGGCTAGAACTTTGTACAGTTACTGTTTGGTATTTCTCACTGACCCTTTAGTGCAGAGGATGGCTGGAATTTGCTGCTCTACAAGTTACACTCCTCTGCATCCATAGGGTCATCACACAAAACCTGAACAGCCTGTGGTGGCTGGGGAGGCTTCTGGGGCTTCTCTGCTTTGCTCCAGAGCTATCCCCCAGCAAGGCTCCCTCTTCATCTCCACTCTCATCGAATCCTCCCTTGAACCCACCAAATGCAGATTTGCTAGGATCTTTAGCATGCCCTTCTTCCCAAATGTGTTCCTGTCTGTTCTTTCTTTGTGATACCACTGGGAACATCACCTTCCTCCACAGCGGTTTAGGTCTTTCTCTGAGAGCTGAGCTGACACAGTGGCAGACCCCAGGGGCTGTCCCCCCATGGCAGCATGCCTCCAAGTGACCACGTCCATCAGGCAACCTGCCAGGGGAGTGAGACTCCATCACAAAATAAACCCCATTTCCTTTCCATATACCAAAGGATGTTTCTAAGACCTACAGCTGACGGCAATACTTTTTGCAGCAATGGCAGCCCAAGAAACAAAAAGCCAGTCACCCAATGCCAGGCAAAGATGCTGAAAGAAAACTATTATCGTCTGATGGAGCAAATGTGTCCCAGCAGTCCCTGCTAAAGCAGAGGATCTCTGGGCCATCCAACCCTTCCACCTCTACCAGCACAGCCCGAGGGGCAGATCACATGAAGATTACTAGTGCCTTTTTAAAGCATGTTTTAGTATACCATTTATCTGGAGATTATTTTGTTGTTGTTTATCATCTCCATTGTCCTTAGCAATTTGCATTTAATGAGTAGACTACATGAATTTTTATGACTGATGTTTCACAGCAGCAAATAAAAAATACTTAACTGCATCTGGGCAGAGTGCAAGTGGATCCTGATCCTACACTGAACCAGTCCTGGAAGGAGTGTTTTCTGTCCTTTCCCCCTGAGAATGGAGCTTGAGCTGCCAGATAGGCCTGCTGAGGAAAGAAAAGATCATTACCCACTGTGGATGAACTCAGTCTCTTTGAAGAGCCCTGTTTGCGGTGGACTTCAGGAGACTGAGGATATTATGCCTTCTGTTACAAAAAGCTGTGATGGTTGAACAGCACCCAACAAATCACTGAGATGTCACGTCACCAACCTCAGCTTAACAGATAGCGCAGGCGAGGACGCATCACGTTCAGCATTCAGGCATCTCCTGGCAGACAGTTTTCCTCTCTCCACCCTAAGCACTCAGCATGTCGGCGTTGTTTTACATCACCTTTGCTCCCAGCTACATTCAAACGTGATGAAGTCTTGTAATGCATGTGGTTTTAGCATCATTACACAATCATTATACAAGCAATTCCTAGTTCGTTGGGTGCCTTTTTTCCCCCTCCTCCCCCTGCCTTCTACGTGTCTGCTCGCAGCAGAAGCTAACTCCATTTCCCAGCAGCTAAGGAAGGCTGTGGTGGGACAGCAGAGGACCTGCTGACCACCAATGTGTCATGTAGTGTCAGAACTGGAGGAGCTTGTGGGGAAGGTCTCCACACAGAGTGAACGAGAAGGGCTATTTAGGGGAAATAACAGAAAGCACTGATAACAACAAACATGCTTCAATCACTCACTAACAAAACTGTCCTTACACGTCCTCCTCCATGGAAGCCCCGTAGCTTCTTTTGCATTTGTGGAGAAATGAACAAGTTGAGAGACTGATCCAATTAAATAAGTTGGATGTAATAACAAAATTCAGCCATATTATAGTCTTATACTATACATACACATAGTATGTATAGTATACATAGGACTGATACATAGTATACAGAAGGACTGATTTAAGGGGGTGTAGGCTGTCTTAACTTCGGCATTCTCCACCAGTTGAAAACTTGACCATTCAGCGTTGGTAACAATCTTTCAGTCTATTATTTTTCATGCAGTTAATACACAAGTATGTCTATCAGTATATCTGTCTACATTTGAAACAACTACAGATACATTTTTTCCCATGTCACGTTGAAAGCTTTTTGTCTATTCAATTTGCTCTGCCTTTGGCAATTGCTAGTCAACAACAGAATTTATTTCTCACCTCAGACCCATTCACCCTCTTTCCAGGAAGCTGTCAAAAACCTTCACATTTACTCTTATTACTTCTTTTTCCTTATTCCACTGCCCTGTTGACACACAGTCCTATGCTCGTAAACCAGGGTGAACTACTGTATGTGCAGCTTGTCCAAGACCGCTACAGAGCTAAAGGCAAAATGGAGGGTGGGTTTCCTCCAGCCCAGGAGCTGTTTTGCCCTATCCCTTGCTAGAAGTCAGTTGCCTACCAAAAATGCTTCTCTTCTTTGAACTTTGGTGTAAAGTTCAGGCCAAATCCATCTGCAGAACAGTGATTCCTAGAAAGGTACGAAACCAAGAAATCTATCATTTTTCCAAATTATAGCCATACTAGGAAGATGCAAGGAATAAGATGCAGGGAGATCCTATATCTAGCTAAAAATCTACTGAAGTCTTTCTGGGCTTGCCGCAGCACACAGACTGTGAGTCACAACTCCCAAGGCTTCCGGTTAACAACTAAAAGGGAGAAATGATCGATATAATTTTTCTCAGTGAGTGATTAAGACTGCTTTTAACAATGCAGTCATGCATGCTATGTACTTAAAGGCGTGATTCATTAGCTACTTGAAAGAGGAGCATCTTCTTTTCGCAGTTCAGAAGCCAGAGGGATTAGCCAGCGCCCCACGAGCGTGGCTGATTAGCATGTAGGAAGAGAGGAGAGGAAATACTGGCTACTTTTGTCCCTGTCCCCACATCTGCTGTGCTCTTCTCATTAAAGCAAGAAAGAAATGGGGGAATTTTGTATTCAGCAGTGACATTGTTTTAGTCATACTTTCCATAAGTCTGACACCAGAGCTGGCTGCTGGCAGCTACCGGCAGCTCCCTCCTCTGCCCTGCAGTCACAGGTGCCTGCATCCAGCCCAGAGCATAACCTTCATGGCCATGCTGAGCAGCCCAAATAGCAATACCAGCTGCTCTGCACACCACTTTCTGATGTTCCCCTGGCGCATACGTGGGAAATTTGTTCAGCCTGATTTTTGTGGTGATCGCCTCTTCTGAAATAAAAAGAATAGTTATCATAGAATCATAGAATGCTTTGGGTTGGAAGGGATCTTTACAGGTCATCTAGTCCAACCCCCTGCAAGAGCAGGGACATCTTCAACTAGATCAGGTTGCTCAGAGCCCCGTCCAACCTGACCTTGAATGTTTCCAGGGATGGGGCCTCCAGTACCTCTCTGGGCAACCTGTTCCAGTGCCTCACCACCCTCATTGTAAAAAATTTCTTTCCTAAATCCAGTCTAAATCTGCCCTCCCTTAGTTTAAAACCATTACTCCTTGTCCTGTCACAACAGGCCTTGCTAAAAAGTCTGTCCCCGTCTTTCCTATAGGCCCCCTTTAAGTTATAGGTAGAACTGGCAAAGAGGACGATGACAATAAGGTATTTTTTCTTATTTGAACCATACTGTTGCCGAAATGATATTTATAACAACTCCTCCTAACTTTCCATCATCTTAAGTTTGCTAACGATAACCTTCCTTTTTAAGATGAGGTCATGCCTACAGTGAAGAATATGCTGCTCCCAAGCCTTTTTAGATTTGGGTAGCTCCACATTTTAAGGCATTCTTTGCAATGTCCTGGTGGTGTAATACAGTAGTGTGATGGCATAACCATCTGAAAGGTAATGTTGGAATTTATTACAGTCTTCTTTCTGTCAGGAGGAATGACGTTGCCAAAGCCTGCATGCAAAACATTTCCAACAAGTGGAAACTGATGTTGCTGTCTTTTCATCACGACGCAAGTTTAATTTATGGGCAAGTACAAAGCAATTTCTTTTCTGAAGAGACTGATCAAAATTGTCACATGCAAGACTTACGTCTCTTTCCCCTTTTCTTAGAGTCCAAGTATCAGCTACAAGTATAACTTACATGCAACTCATTTTGCATGCTTCTAACTGCAGTCTCATGTAATAATCATTTGGACACGCTGTACTCAGAAAACTGGCAGCAATTCCAAGATTGACGTATGCGACAGACCTGTGGCACCAGCTTGAAGATGTTCAATATCTGCAATGCTAGAATACATCCAGTGCCCTTGCGTCCCAACATAACCGCCACACTGTTCCTAAGCACACTTATAGCCTGGATTCTACCAATTTCATAGAAACTCTGCATCACTCATCCCTGGGCTAAGCCTTTGTCTCAGTGTTTCTCTCTCTGCTTTTGCTTAGTCTTTCTTTTGACCTAATCCTGGCTACCCCTTTTTGCCTTTCACCTCTCTTCTCCTCTGCCACAGGTTGCCTCCTTGGCTGCCACAGCACCAGCTATTTAAGCAAAACGATTCATTTCCCTTACTCTTTTTTTGCCTCTCTTCTGAAGAGGTCTGGGTGGGATGAAAGGAGATGCAGCCTCCACATCCCAGGACAACCCTGACCCACATGAAGCGGTAGCAGCTCTAAGGGATGGATAAGCAACCCCCATCAGTTCTTCCTTCCCCAAACACATTTGAGCAATATCCTGCCCTGAACGTGGCCTACCCTGAAATCTCCTGTGCTGGTTGGTATTTATTACCAGCCTTTTGTTACCTGAATCCCCTCTTATTTCACCTTGTCGAGTGCAGAGTATGCTTCCCATAATGATGGAGTGGAAAAGAGTCTGTGTAGGTGCCTGCCTAGCTGAGTTCCTTATAGAAAGACCACAGGATTTTGGTTTATATTATTAATTAATGTAAGGGTGTTTAAGCCTTGGCTCCATAAATTCCATACATAAAATTGCAAACATACAATTTGAAGCAAATATATTACTACTGAAGTAAGAAGTTATTTGAAAAAAAAATTAAGATTTTCTTTTTTGCAATTCAAAAAGATGATTTTGGTCTAAAACAAGGATAATTTTTGTGGTTTTGAAGGTCAAAAAAATGTCTCTTGAAAACCAAACAATTGAATTGAAACATGGCCAGGGTTTCTTTTCATTAAATAGTGGAAAATGTTGACCAAAAGAAAGATCTTCTGTGAAAATCTCATATTCACTCAGACAGTTTAAATCTCCCAAATCTCCTGAATATATGCACAGCACACATTGGACACCAGAGGAAATTATCCTCACTATATCTATGTATATAACCATTGAAGAGCAGTTTATTCCATATAAAAACAGAGCATTATCAATTCCATATGTGAGGTGTTATGTAATGTATTCTTTTTTCTTTCACCATTATGCTTCAGCTCTCACCAGAAGCTTCAAAGACAAATAAATCATTAGTCATTTAACTGGTGATATATAGTACTTATATTTGTTATCTCTGGCAGGGTTTTGCTTTTAAGCTTAAGTTAAAGCAATTCCTTTGTGTCCTAAGTGACATAAGTACATAAACTTCATTGCAGCAGATCTCTGATAATGCGGAACCCAGAGCAAGGTCACACCTTGAGAAGGAAAAGTGAGCACGGTGCTGAATGACTGCTAAGATTATTTTTTTTCTGTAACTCAAGCAAACCTGCATGTTGCTCTTCTGACACTTCCTTGGAAATGGCTGCATCATTTTAGCTAAAATATTTCCTACCTTCTCCCCTCAGCTCCCCACAAGAAACAGCCAGAGGCATTTATTTAGCATTGAAAACATCTGAACAATTTATTCACATTTAAGAAAGTATGGAAGAACTGAAAACGGTGTAATTTAGTGGAAAGAGCTGGGCAGTCTTTTCCTAGGAGTTAATCCCCATGCTCTGCATAATGGAAAAATTGCCATTTTTCTTTATCAGTAATTCAGTGAGATTGGTACTCTGCCACTCTCCGAAAGGTCATCTATAACGGTTAATATGTAACTCACCGATGTGTCACTTCTTCCCCAAAGTGTTATTTCAGCCACTGCAGGGGAATTCCCTCCGATACCCATGCCAGAGCAAAGGTAGGCTGGCAGCTGCAGTTTCCCGAAGGGGGACTTCAGCTGCAAGGCCAGCTTGGGAACGTCTGTCTCCCATCCCTGCCTTGCCGCCGGCTGCTTCTTCACACTTGGGCTGCTCTGCAACCGTTGTTGGGGCTGTGCTGTAAGCAGGTCACTGAGCTGATCCGAGTTACAAATAATCTTTTTTATTTACAGGGTCGTTCTTAATACAGGTTGCTTTTCTTACCAGAACAATGCCAGAAACTGCAGCGCTGGTGCAAGTGAGGAGGCAGGGCCCTGGGACAGAGAGGAGAGAAAAGCAGTCGGGATAGCGGGCACCGGGGAGGGAGCGTGCCTGGGTTCATGGAACTGCCAGCTCAGAGGGTGCCTCTGCCACTAATAAGGGGAGAATGCAGTCAGAAGGGTGTTAGCATAAACCATTAACAATCAGAAAGTTCACCCACAAAAGGATCATGCATTGGTTTAAAAAAGATTAAGACCAAACAGTAAAAATTGCTTGATATGTGACTTCTGCAGAAAAAGTAGCTATAAACTTATAGGTGTTAGAGAATGTGTATATAAACACACACACTTGCATACACACACATATACATATTCACACACATACACACACAAAAATTACCTCTAAATTTAAAAGAAATGCAAAATATGTCTCACTTCAGCGTTTTTGCCAGCCTTCAAAGCCTGCATGCAGCCCTGATCCCCTGGGTGGCCGGTTCATGACAGCAACAACCAGGAAAGCCTATAGAGGGAGCAGGTCGCCTTCTTTTCCTGAGTGACAGGAGTTTTCAACCTTAAGTGATGACCCAAGAGAAAGAAGAGCCAAAGGTAGAGGATGAAAGTGTCTTAGGGAGCAGTCCCCAGGGGCAGAGTGAGTTACCCTGCAAACAGGGGGAGCAGCAGCAGCACCTGCCTCTCAGGGCATGGGCAACAGGGCTACAGATCCACATCTACCCCCTATCCCTCCTTCCCTCTTCTTAAGGTTCACACTTGGGCCCCACAAGGGGTCAAGAATCTCTCAGTGTTTTCCCCCTTTGGCAGTCGCTGGGGTGTCCCGGCACTTAAGGACATTGCAGGATGGAGATTTGCTTGTTTAGAAATTGAGCAGAATTTCATCTTTCAACACCTACAGCCGAAGTAATAGAGCACTGCCTGGAAGTAAGGGAAGAATGCACTAAGAAAATCCTGGGATTTCCTGTTGAACAAAAACAATAACTTCAAAATGTATAACTGCATGTCACAGACAACATAAGAGAAGCAGTATTAAGTAGAACCAATATTAAAACTGCATTCAGAAGACAGAATATACAGAAATATCAAAGAGTTAGTTATTGTCAGTAGAGGCTATGTGCCTGAATTGAACATTATGTTTATTCTAATTTACATGTGCATACACAAAAATTTCTAAAAATCTTTAACCCATGTGTACCTGTATTGTAGGTCCAGAAAGCTGGTAGTTATTTGTACAACTGTAAAGCCCAGAAGGCCCAGACTAGTCAGAATTGGATTTGCTGAGCATGACACAAATCTGTACCAAGAGCCTTTGCCTTACCATGTTTATTACAGTCCAACAAAAGAGAGGATAAGGGTTTTTTTCCTTATTCTTATTCTTTCTCTTTTTGAAACAGCGAGGGAGCTGTGACCAAAGAAGTTTAACAGAAACAGGATCTTACCAGACAAACCCAGATTCAGCCTTTGAGATCAAAAGACTAGCAACTAAAAAATACCTGTTTGGGAGCAAAGACTTTCGTAAGATGCTTGACTGAGTAGTATATGTGTTCTCAACTTAAAAATAACAATTACAAATGAAAAAAATGGTGCACGAGACATGGCAAATACACATGCGTTATTTACCATGTTGTACCTGTGAGTTCTCTTTGTAGAAAGACTGGCCACCAGAGTGTGCACCAGCTAACTTACATTTCTGTAAAAAAATCTAAGAACTGGCATAAAGCATACAATATTTATACATTCAAATTATCCTAAGAGCTCTTCCCCCCACGCACTAAAGTCTAATAATAGTTTAGCGTTTGTCTCCTAACAACTCCTCCTTTGGGGAGTGAGAGCAGGTCTTCGGATTGCAACATAAATAGTTAAGCACAGCAGTAAAAAAGAAAAGGAACACTCTCTGCCCTTCAACTCCCAGGCACTGCAGCATGAGGCATTAAAAAAAGATAATAGTACTTTTCCTCAGCTAACCTATATAACGTGTTTCATCTTTTGATACAAGTTTGCCTTTTTTTTTTCTTTCTTGCATCATTAGAGGACGTTTGAGGAATATATTTGGCAGAGTGATGTGATTCAGCAACTTTCTGGAAAACATAAATGCAGCCCTTTTTTTGGTGCACTAATGAAACACAACTGGCAATAATTTTCTTTGAATTGAGCCTAACTGGAAGCAGGTGATGTACCATGTAAGCTGAAGCTCAGTGGTCTTGGATCACAATGTCATTTTTCATGGTTTTTTATATGATTGAATATGAGCTGAACATACCCTGCTGCTCAAACCAGGCCAATGACAACAAAAACATTACTGTACGAGCTGTTGCATTACCAAGAATGGCTCAGCAAATACATTTGCCTTTTTATCCAAATTCTAGGTAGCTTTTGTCCATACCAACATGTGAGGCCGCTGTTTCTGAGTATGTCCCAAGGGCATACCCGCAGAAAGGTTATCCTGCAGTTCCACGAGGGCAAAGTCCCCTGTCATGAGCTTGCCCCATCATAAGTTTTTTTGCACAAGGGCACTGAATGGTACTTAGTAACACCACTGTAGAAACACTATGTAATTTTGCATACTTGATATTCTTTACCCAGAAGTGCTCCAAGTCTGGGAAACGAGATCAGGATCAAAACGCGTTTGCCTTAAGAGGATCAAAATCCCCCCCAGTGACACACAGGGTAGTGAAAAGAGTTTAGGAAGCCATATTTCCCAGCAAAAATATCCTAATAAAGACATCCTTGTTTATTTAGCCTGATAGAGGAGTCCTGTCTCCAGGCAGGCACGATGTGGTAGCCCTGGCAAGCAATGAGTGCCTGAGCTGGGATGTGCTGCGTGTCCTGTCTTAGGGCACACGCTGCTTTTTCTCCAAGCAACATGCGGGAGCGATGGGCAGCATGTGTCCCACGTACCACCGCGACCTTTCCTGCCCCGAGCCACAGGAGAGCCGCCATGGCCGCTCTGCAGCTGGCAGCAACCACGGCTTGTGAGGAGCGGGTGCTACCCCCTCTGCGAGCCAGCCTGAAGATGAAAAGTGCTGCCTAAGCACCAGCCATTATTGCTACTGGCAGAGCTGCGCCGGGACGTTTGCACGCAGAGCCTGTGGGCTTGGCTAACCACTAACCAGCGTGGAGCCTTTACTCTTAGAAGCACCAAGCAATATTCCCCAAACATATTCTCATTTGCAAAAGAAAGAGTCATTTTGACAACAAAGTCTTCCAGTGACTAAGTGGCCAGTGTGTTGCTGGCATGAAATAGCTGGCAGGATTTCTATCATAAACATTGCTATCAGGCCATTGTATCTCAGCCCTAAAAACTTGTTCCAGGCTGATATTTGGCAAACAAGACCCAGCAAGATAATCCTTTTTTAAACACATTATCCTATTTGAGTGATCCACAGACATGTAAATCAAGAAGTCTGCAAGTGCAGGCCCCACTGGTGCCTTGGCTGATGCTTCTCTGCTGGTGCTACGGGCATCAGGGGAAGTGAGCACCCGGCCGTCCCAAAGCACATGCTCCAGGGCTTTCCTTTTACCTCCAGATGCCCTGAATGGTTCAGATAAAAATGCTGGGGAGGCACAGGGCAGAGCAGACAAGCTGCAGTCAGTGATGAGACACAGATAAGAGTTTCCCCAGGAGAACAGCCCATCTCCTGGGAACGCACACACAGCAAGACACCGATCACCTTTTTACACAGGTGAAGAAGAGCAGCTGCTGGAAACCCTCCAAGTCCTACCTAGCCATATACGTGCCTCCTTCCAGATCTGGAGTAGCCAACTTTTCCATATAAGTGAAAGAAAAATTGTACCTATTTCTATCTCAGAGGAAATGTCTGCTGTTGCTTCAAAGCTAAAACAGCTTCTTGGTCATAATGCCGTAACGCTGCCCTGGCTACACAGTGCTCTTGTGTTTTGAAAGGTTTCCTATGGACTCTAGCACATCTGACAAATGCTTTGGTGGAAAACATGTCATCCACTGGTTCTTCTGAATGGAGATTTCCAGATTTGCACAGAGTAACCCCGGGACAAATAAGCAGTTAAATGCAACAGGGCTGGAAAACTCAGCACTGAACAAATGGTAGCAACTCTTTATGTATCCGTGTTAAAAGTATTCTGGATTTATAGTCAGAAATACTCTTTTCATTGATTTCATTATTAAAAGTCTGTTACAGCTAAGGGTTTTTTTAAATGCTGAATCTCATTTCCAAATGCCCTGAGGGAACAACAGCCACAACAATAAAATTAGGAACCCATTACTGAAGATAAAATTAGAATAACTAAGCTTAACACTATACAGGGAAAATGCAGTGTTAAAATGTATGAGGTAAAATGTTTTCTGACTATCCCAATGTTAAACTTCATTTTGTCCTTGGAATGAGAAAGGGCAGAAATTTGTGACAAGCTACCATGTTATTAAACACAACTGCGTTTTGTGCAAGTTACATGCTAAATCAATATATTTTCTGAGTATAGTTAAGGCCAAAGAGGCTTAATAAGATATTTTAATTAATTTTTAATTAACAAGACTTTTTTTAAAATGCTTTTCTTCCTTCCTTCCCTTCCTTCAGGATTGTGATGCAGGGAAATACTGAGAAAATAGATGGTTTACTTTTCAGTCCTGCTCACACAGGAAACCTGGAGGGATATCTCAAGTGAAAGAGATTCTTCAGCAAGCATGGAGAAGCCACTGCTATCGCAGCTACCACCTCCATGGCAAAAGCAGCAGAAGGTGACAGGTATCCACCTATCTATACTAGGGCAACCACTCAGATACTTCATAGTGAAATTTCCTACCGTAGGTAGGACTCGCGTTTCAGAGCATACATACTACCGTGCCCTGGATTAGAATTAGGCTTCCCTTATCACTCCTGAACAAGTATCTTCATGAGACGGACATTCGCACACCACCTGCAGGCAGTGCACACACAGGTTGCACAGGCTGGAGAATGACAGTTCCTCCTCACAATCACACTGAAAAATGCATTCCCTTTTTTTTCAGGAGCAAAAACAGAAATCACATATTTCTAAAACCAGAACTGTATTGTAATATCCAAAACGGGATAAGTGGGCAGGGGTTTGTTGTTGTCTGCTCTTTCTTCTCACATAAGGTAACTCCCTCCTTCCTCCTCCTCTTCCAGCCTCAAACACATAGCTGTCATAAACTCTTTAAGGGAATATTGTCAAATGCATTTACCAAACATTCTGACACTGATGAAAAAGAATCATTCAAATGAAAAAAACACAGTAATGAAAATACTCTGTTTTAAGCATTGCTTCACATTAGTGAACAGCTCATTTGCTATTCCTGGGTATTAGAGTCGAGCTCAGTGCTTTTGCAATAGATATTTTTAAATAAAGGTTAAAGAACATGTTTGTCTTATGTTATGTACTCGAAATGTCTGTGGAAACAACAAGCACCCTCTTCTTACGGTAGTGTCTATAGGTCTTGAAACGAGCAGACAGACCAAATACACGTGGGTTTCACAAACTGTTCTCCAGCAAAAATCTACATATATGAGCTGACTCCTTATCTCCACTTCAATCAAATGAGCTTATTGTTAAAGTTTTACAAAGCAACCCAGCAGCAAGGTGAAAGATGAAGAGATTATTGAATTATAGATAAGAATATTTTTAGTCAGCTCAGACGTATTCATGTATCTGAGAAAGCACCAGGAAAAAGCCCTCAGAAAGGCGCTGGCCAAATTCAGCAAAAGCAACCCAACCATCAGCGCCCCACGAGCGACGGGGGCTCCCCAGGGCCAGGGTGCTGGGGGGGCCCCATGGGACATGGCAGGGCAGAGCCCAGAACAGGGCTGCCGGGGGGACACCGGGGCACCCGAGGCCGCCCCAGCCCCGGGCACTGGGCAGCTCCCTGGGGATGGGGACATGGACCCGTGGGTGCGTCCAGCTCGGGGGGCCCATGGCCGGGCAGGGCTATGGGGAGCTGGAGACCGTCCCTGCTGCAGCATCACTGGGGCAGGGACCAACAGCCCCAGGGGGCTGAAATGGGGTCCTGGGCTGTGGGCCGGGTGGGGGGAGCCTGGGGGGCTGGGCAGGGGCAGTCAGGGCTGGGGGTGCCCACCTGACACCGACACTGACATGCAGAGGAGCAGAATTACTAAGAAAAAGTTCCTGGTCTTTCTGCTCCTGGAACTGATGAAGATAATATTTTTGCTTCCTTTTCACTCATAGCTTTTTAAGCCCAGCAACTCTGTCAAATTTGCAGCAGCTGGAACTGTAAACCCATTCCCAAGGTTACTCCTTCCCATCACATTTCCTACAATGCTGTTAAATGCAGGGGCAACAAAGAGTTTGTAATGCTCTGGAAAGGACCTTCCCCATGCGCAAAAGAAGGAAACTACCAAATTGTCCGATTCCAGCGCTGTCCTGCTTCTTACCCTACATCCTTTAACCGAGCGAGGATCATTGCTCCCTTACTACTGTCTGAAGAGACAAAGATTTTTAAAAGATCTTTTCCCTGCCTGAGCCAGCCCCCTCCCTGTTGTCTTCCCCTTTTAATGAAGATCACAGAGCGGTTGACATCTTTGATCTCACCACAGATCCTAAGAGCCTCTGAAGAAGTGGAGGTATAATAACATCATTCACTTAAAAGCTAGCGATATACTGGCTGAAACTGCAACTACTGAAATAAAGCACCAGTGAATAATGAAGAGTCACTTGGATATTCAGAATTTAATTCATTAAAAAACATTTCTGAAAGGAACTGGTTCATGTGTCCCCAGGAATGGTAATACAAGAACCGCCATGCTAAATCAGAGTTGGCATTTAGTCTAGAATCGAAGTGCTTGCACATAGTCCATCCTCCGCCACACTGACTGCAGAGCACAAATGCCCTTATTTTGCCTCATGTATAACTATGAGACTGCATGCAATAGTGGGGTAGAAAATCTTCTATAGACAGATGTAAACAGGGAAAACTTCTCTCAGTAGTATGTAAGAAGCACAGCCCATTACAACATAATGGTATGACTCCCCCAAAAATACTGTACGGTGGGAAAAGACTCAAACTTTGGTCCTTTGGGGCAGACAGTCATCAACCTGCAGCACCATGGAGCTCAGCGCTGCCTCATTTACCTTGATTTTCTGACAGGAAATTTTTGGTGAACTCCTTGCCCCCCTAGCTAGCCTGCTGTAGGCAGCCAAGCTAACAAGTTCAAAATTAGCTTGCTAAGTTACATCTTGAGTCCTGGAGAAAAAGAGCAGATCTGAGCTGGTGCTTGAGGCTGCAGCAGAGACGTAGCCCAGCATTTTTGGACCCCTGTCCAGCAAAGCGTTTCAGCACACGTGTAGCTGTAAGACTCTGAATAGACTTGGCAACTGCATTAACTTAATAACGGTGAAGCATGTTGTGAGCTCCCTTCTGGACCGGGAATTAGCCCTGAAGGGTTTTATAGAGTACAGTAGAGCCTCACGAAGCAGAGAACAACAATTATTCCGTTTCTCTCCTCTCCACCTGGATGCATTGGAACTAGGATGTTTTGGCATAAAAACCAGACATATTAAAGCAAATGCCAGAGCCCAGCAAAGGCCCAGAAAAGTCAGTTTTGGGGGGTGTGGGCAGGAACAGACAGGACACTTGTCCCAAGGCCAGACAAGCCCCAGTGCCAGGTGACAGAAGTCAGGGTGAACACTGGCAACAGGGGACAGGGAGCACCACATCATCTTTCTGTGAGGACTTGGCCAGGCTATGGTACCATGGCAGCATGCAGGGCCCAGAAGGCTGCTGCAAATAGCACAGCTTAGTAAGAAAATAGTGGTAAATAAATCTGTGGGTTGTATTCTCCTTCTGGTGACAACCCTTTTCAAAAGAAACCCACAACAAGCAGCTTCAAGAGAAGAAAACCACATGAGAACCCCTCACAGAATCCCAGCCTATACCCATGCACACACACAGACACCAGCGTATTTATCCAAAGCAATCTCACATAGGATCTCCCTTCAGATCTTGCAGATCACATGGGAGTGGAGGGTCATCTGCATGCAGATCCACTGCTTTTGCAGCTGTTTTGATCTACCATCTGTATCTTCTGCTTCTCAGCTCCCTCAAAGTGAAGTTTCAGAGGGACTGAAATACTGAAAATCTCCCTGCGTGCAGATGGCATCACTTGGACATGGCTGTGTTAGCTGATCTTCACCCCCTGTAATTGCACCATTTGACATTTGAAGCTGTGTTTTCATTTCTGGGGAATAATGCACATGCCTCAACTCCCTTCTCAGATGTGCCATCCCACTGCTATTCCTTTCTTCTTAAGCTACAGTTTGGTATTCTTTTAAGTGAACGCAATTGCCAATAAAGCAGTCCCTGCTTTCTCCCACTCCCACATCTTCTCCCAGACCATCTGTTGTACTGTGCCATCATAAATATTTGTGTGGCTACATGGTGAACCAGATCGGGGAACTGATCCAGCTGAAAAACAGCCCCTGGGAAAAAAAATATGCAATTTTTCCAATATAGTTCCCCACAAGGTCATACAAATGCTTGTGCTGCAATTGTAAGGAGGTTTCTGTAAGGACAGGAATGACTGACTGAGAGAAGGAAAGGGGAACAGTCTGCTTTTTTAAGCAGCTCTGGTGGCCTTAATGTGGTGCCATGGTTTGGCATTTGCTTTCACCTAATGTGGTGCCATGGTTTGGCATTTGCTTTCACCAGCATTTGTCCCCAGAAAGCACATAGAAACCCCTGTTTTGGGGAGTAAACAGCCACAGAGCTACTGAAGGTTCCTCCTGAATGCCCAGGGAAGAGTTCTTTGCCCAGCGATACCTAATTCTTGCTTGCATTTGAGGCCAAGTCCATAATCTCCAAGACAGTGTCCTTACACCTGAAGAAGAGCTTTCTCCTATCAATGACAAGCGCAGGGATCCTTTGGAGTCAACTGCTAGCACTTCAGAGGCAAACAGCCTATTTCTCCTTCTCTCACTTTCTCTGGATCTGAGGACTGATGAGACAGAATACTGCCTGGTTACCTATTCCACAGCCCTATATTGTAAATGGGAGGAAAAAGTCTGGAAGCATTGCCGTTTGATTGCATTTTATCAAAAAGCCTTTTGAAAACAGCTCACCTCCCCATTTAACAACTTCTACTAAACTAAGCCTAAAACTAGAGCCAGAAAGTCCTGACACTAATTCCCTCAATTTCACTTCTTTCTGTCTCATTTTCTTTCTTCACAATAAAGTGACAGTTCCACTGCCGATATTTCTCAGGATACGTGTGATACTCTTTTGTGAGACACTTGAAAATTGCAGTTAAATGCAAGCTTGCTGCTGAATAAAGCATACAGAATACAAAAATGTCCTTCCCTTGCCTTCTCCACTTCAATAAAAGAGAGTCAAGAATTACTGTTTTCTCCCCGCTGGTTTGTGGTGTGAGATAGCGAGGATACGAAACTAGCTGATCCCACGAGTGGGAGGACTGACTACAAAGAGAACTCTTTTCTTCTTTTATTGTTTCCAGCAACGGTACAATTAACTTAAATTGTGGCTATCTTTTCGCCCAGTGGGCTTAATGTATTCAGACTAAGGATAGTGTCTAAGGGTATATTACAATTTCCTGAAGAGATTGCAAATCAGCAGTCTTCCCTGAAATTGTATACCATCGCTTACCCTTCACTAAACTAGAAACATGAAGGCAGTCTGTTATCATATGCTAGGGGACTTCCTTCACGCAAGCTTGCGGATAGAGCTCTGACACATACATTGATGGACATATTGAGCTTGAGGCAGTTTATCCAGTAAAGGTTGGGGGAAACTGTGCACAAAGATAACAGGAAGGGACTGATCCTGGTCATCTCTACTATTTGGGCAGCTCTGCTAATTTTGGAGAAAGCTGAGCAGGATTTGGCTATGTAACAAACAGGCAAGCATTTTTAGACATTCAACTGTTTTGAACTGCAGGAACCCTAGAGAATGTAAAATCTACTGCTGGGCAGAGACTGCATAAGGAAGTCAGAGGCCTGTTTTTAACATATCCTTGAGAAAGCCAGCAAGAAGAGCTACCCTTGAATTTTTCCTCCAACTGCCGGTTCCCCACATTTCATTCTGTCTCTAGCTGTAATAGTGTGGCTGTTGGAGTTGTGATGGTCTCAGGACATAACCAAGGCAATATTTGTAAGGACAGGTCCTAGTTTTTATTAAATTCTGTATTTGGGGATGAAAAAACAGATTTTCAGGCACACAAGCCCATCTCCATGTCACTGAAAAGTCAGTGTGCCTAGAAGTGTGTTTGGGCTTTTTCTAGCTATATCTGTCTAGTAAAAGATATGACACCTCCCTTCAACACCCCCCTCCTTGATTTGATGCTCAGCTCTCTCCCCAGTAAAGCCTCCTCTTACCCCATCTCCATTCTGACAGCACTCCCAGTCTTGTCTGCACCCACCGCTTTTTCATACATTCATTTCCACCTTTCTTCTCGTTCTTCTCACCCCGCCCCACCACCTCCTTAAGGCCTCACTGAGCAGATCCCCCGGATCCCCCACCCTTCTTACACCGAAGCCCCTTTGACAGACCCCTGACAGGCAGGAGCAGTTCCACAAAACTTTGTCTTCTGCAAGGCAAAGCCACCAGAGAGACTCCTGTCCAGCCAGAGAAGCTTCCTCTGCTGGTCACTGCCTGCTAACTGCATGACGGGGCTGTGCTGCTGACTATATCGCTGCAGCGATCAGGAGTAAAAATAACCCTCAGAAATAAAGTTACTTTCAGCTTTGATCATTTCAGTGATAGGGTTCAATCTGTTGCCTGGCATGCAGTCGCAGAGGCAGAGCCAGGGGGATGAAGCAGGGATGGGAATGAAAGGCTGAGCATAGGGTGAAGGAGGAAAGTGGTGGGTTGAGGCCAAGAACCGCTTAAGGTATCTGCGCCCTGTGGAGAACACCAGTGGGTCAGGAAGGAGTTTTCTCAGCAGTAAGGAAGCCGTCAGCATACAACAGGCAGTATTTTTCCCCGCAGTACATAATAACATGGCATTTTGTGAGCTTTGTCCGCAGCTGCTGTATAGAAAATGCGGAAACATTTTGCAATATTTTTAATGTTGTTGTGTCATCGCGTTCTCCAGTTCTGCAGTTAAAAGGGACAGGAACAGGTTAGGACCCTGTTGTCGAGGGGAAAAGAAAAGCAAGGGAAGGAAAATTCTCAAGCGTTTGCCTCAATGTGCCATCAAGAACTGAAGGAGCAGCACCCTGCAGCCATGCACGGGTTGGCAGCACAGCGAGGGAGGACACATCGGAGAGTATGTTTCTGCAATTGAAGACCGAAGAAAGACCCTGAAAGAAGGGTGCTGGGGGGCACAAGGAAGGATTTCTAGCAATGCTCTGCAGAACAGCGAATCTCCTCATATTCAAACTTGGCTAAGAGCTGCGGTGAAGAGTAGGAATGCCTTAGATAGATAGGACAAAAGGAGAAAAATAATGCCCCGGCCCTCTGCCTACCGCAGACTGTATGGACATTTGAGCTGCCGATGAATCAACATGAATCAGCCCTGTTATACCACAGACCGTAACCATGATGTAAACCGAGGTGATGCAGCAGCTGACTCAGAGGCACCTTGCACGGCCAGGGTGAGGCACAGAGCTGAGGACAGCAAGCTGTCAGCCATCCCCAAATAAACTCATGAAGCCTGGGCAACAAGCCCAAGGGATTTTGCCCTCTCTAGTTCAAATAACCAATACGTGTCATGCCAACCTGTAACGTGCAAAGGCTCGCTGACTGCCTTTAAAAGAGCAAGTCCTCCTTCAGGGTTGATTTGTCTTGCCGTTGAGGTCACTGACAGCAAGCAAAGGTGCTGTGACTACAGCCTGGCTCACCACACTCAAAGGAGACGGGGGCTGGTTGTTACATAGGATCTTCTCCGAGGACCAGCCGAAGGGTAGCCAGGGACATGTGTGAAGACTCCTGTCACTAGCAAGAGCTGCTTGAGAGGACATAAACAGAAATGTAAGAGACTATGCAATAGACTATGCTGAACCTTTAAAAAGCAGCTCTAAGCAAGGGTTGCTGTGTGAACCTCACCACGGACATCTGGCAGCAGAGCCACATAAGGCAGCAAACCGCACTGCAAAATAATAAAGAACACATTATATTTCAGTGCCATCAGTTTCCCAGTCCAGTCTCTCACATGGTGATATGAACGGCTGTGTCGGCATGGAGAAAAGGGCCATCCGGCTTGAGATCTCAGCTAGGATCAGGTCTGCCACCAGGGAATTCCCCTTGAGACTACGTCCCTGAGCTGCTCAAGAAGCCTTGACCCTCCACTATACTTCTCCGAAGTACAGTTTCTCTAAAAACTCTCTCAGATGCTGCAGATAATGATTTGCTGTCGGCTTGTAAGGAATGCAGCTTACCTGCCTCTCCCTGTGTCACACGCAATGCTTGCTGGCATGCAAGAAACACAGGCAGAGCTGTCACAAGAAGATTTGGGAGCATCCCGCTCCCAGACCATCCTACTGTGGTGCTTCTTCCTGCCTTTCACGCTCCTACTAGTTGCCACCAGGGACCTGCTGGCCCTGTGTCTGGGCAGCAACAGCTACTGGCATGCCCTTAGACATCACCCTGGCTGCATGTTCCCCACGTTGTGACACCCTCCATGGAGCCCCTGCACGGCTGATGTCCCTCTTGCCCTGGCTCTGGCTGTGGCTCTGCATGTCAGTAGGCTCCTGTCCTTCCTCACCACAAGCCCCTCTCTTCAGTACAGATCAGATCCAGACAGAGCTAAACATGTTCGCCTTAGTAATAGGATGAGGCTCTCAGACCCCCATGTCAAACCTGGACACAAGTGAGGCCTGTAGTAAACCAGGGATGAGATTCACCTCACTAAAACTTTTGATGCCTTTAATGTAAACATGCAAAACTGAGCTAGTTGTCTAGACAACCTTTTTGCTGTAGTGGAGAAGCACTTCTGGGGTACAACTCATCTGAATTCATTTATATATCTACCTTAGAATGGGATGGCTCATGTATTGCAAAGTATTTATTCCTCACCATTGGATCCATCAATGAATCCCATTCTAGATGTCAAACAAGAGGAGCTGTATTTGCTTGCACCATTTCTTACAAATGCCCACTTGGATACATTTATATCAGCTTGGAACTGATTTATTCTAGTTTCATTTGCATCGTTGGAATTGATTCTCACTTAAACATAGCACAACTTTAGAATTAGGTCTCCCACCTATACTTTCATGCATACTAAAAATAATTTATTTTTTAACTGAAATTGTGCAGGCTGCTGAAAAAGAGAGCTACGCCACTCTAAGCGCTGGACACAGCGCTCCTCTTCGGCCTTGGATCTCTTTGTGCAGTATGCTATGGAGTTTTTGAATATTATCTCACTGGAAAGTAGCAGGGGCTGACAGAGCTGGAATACGAGGGGGGACACCTCAGATGGGTGGGAACCACAGACTTCAGCACTTCTTCAATATCTGCATTACTGCAGCTAGAGTGGGGGGTACCTTGTCTGTCGCTCCCTCTGCATTTTGAGCATGAGGCCGGGCACCTGGAAAGGAACATCATTCTCAGCACCAGCATCACGGCAGGGAAGAAGGAAACAGAGGTATATATTCAACGTAGCTATGCAATCTACTACCAACACACAGTGGCCCTGATCCTGAGAGATGACAGATGGCTTTCAGGGATAGTCCTGCACCACAGAAGGCACTGTCTGCTTTGTCACTGGCTACAGAAGAACAGTCTCAGTAGCACAGGTATCACAGAGAGTTTGACAGTGGTGCAGGTATGGGGTTATCTAGTGTTTCTACCTAGACATCATCGTTTCAGCTTCCACATCATTTACAATTAAGCTGTAACAAGTCAAAATACAACAGTCTTTACGCAGTGCCACGTTTGCAATTCTTATTTAGGACAAAGCAGAAAAGAATAGTTGCAATAGTGTTCTTCTCACTAAATAAAAATTGGGTGGATGTGATCTGGCTTTTACTAGGCTGAGCATACCAGGTGGTCAGAGACCTTCTGTCTCTGTTGGACAGTATTGATCTTGGCTTTGTATTTGTGATCTTGAAGAAATGCGTGCAACAGCGTGACAGAGTCAAAGGATGCTTGAAACAGGTTTTAAGTTTGAATCATAGAACCACAGAATAACTGAGGTTGGAAGGGACCTCTGGAGCTCACCTAGTCCAATCCCCTGCTGAAAGCAGGTCCATCGCCAACCCTGTATCAGGTCACTTGATCAGGTTTGCCCTTGCTCTCAGAGCACTTTCCTGGGACTGAGGCTTTGGCAGCCATGATGCTTTTGCCAGCTGAAGCTATTCCTGCTTCACCTCCAATCCTGGTTCTCGCAGTGCCCTCCCAGCACAAACATTCCTTCTGCTAAGGAAGTGATTCAGCTGAAATATAATCTGTACCTCCAATATAATAGTAATTTTTTTAGCTGGAACGGTTCCCCAGTCCAACTTATTCTGCAGTCCTACTCACAACTGTGCTAGCGTGGTGGAGGGAGAGCTAGACAAGGACAAGCAGCCAAGAGGAGGAAGGGAAAGGAGGGGGAAAGAGCAAGGAAAATGCCTGCCTGAGCCAGAGCTGCAGATTAATGAATTCTGTGCCAAACCCAACCCCTAGAGAAGCAAGATTCAGTTCCTGTTCAAGCCCCTTGACAACTACAATTTCTTCTTCTGTACAAGCAGGAGGTGGCTGACTTCAGAGAGTTTGCAGATGAAAGATGAAAGGCATGAGAGCTATTGCTTATTGACTATTTTCACTCCCACTGAACTTATTGGGAAAACTCTACCAAATGTATAGGAACCAGGTGAATCTGTACATCTGTTAGAAAGGAGAAGCAAGCATAAAGTTGGCCTCAACTATAAAAGAAATACAATTTTCCAACTGAAATAGCCAGACTGGCTGAGCTACAGAACCTGGGGTGTCTCCACCCAACACCTTGTGGAAAGGCACTTTCTTCAGTATTAGATCAAGCCTGAACAAAGCTGGAATGAACTCACCTACCTTGGCTCCAGCTTTCCCATTTTCACAGTATTTCCGTGTTTGTCAAAAGGATTCAAAATGTTATTCAAAACAACTGACAAGGAGAGCAACCACTCATCAAAATAATCTGAGTAAATTCCAGAGTAGTACTAGATTGCTACTGATGTGCTGAAAATTCAGGCAATTGATCCTCATTAGTGCTACTGCCAACATGCAAAAAAGACCTGATTCATCCCATCTAGCAGTAGGTATTTAATGCAGACATCCGAGTTGGAAGCCAGATCACATTAGTCTCTCTGTGTAATACATGAAGAGTAACAAGCACCCCCTGAAGATAATTCATCCCAACATCTAACCTACCAGTTCTGTATAAGCCCATCAGAGGTCAAGACTGCCCTGCAAGCACTACTCAAACCCTCATGCTCATCACCGACCAGTGAGAGGCTAGATGCTCTGCCCTGTCACTTTTGAGTCCAATCTCATTTCTACTGGCCAGAGTTCAAAATGCAATTTGAAAGCCAAATACAGATGGAACTAAAACATGAGTTGCCACAGACTACGCTTACTAAAATCAACCCAATACTGAAACCTGAGCTTATTTTTAAAACTACAGGATTGACACTGATCTGCCCAGATTTAAGGATAACACTCCTAACCAGAGTATAATATTCCCATATAGATTCAGCAGAAGCTGAGGTTTCCAACTAGTCCTGACTCTCATTGTTACCCTGACTTTAACATTAAATGTATCCCTATAAAGACTTCCAGTCCTACCAAATGTGGAAATAGGAATAAGCTCCTAGTTCCTAACTGTCAAAATTCCTAATTTGTTTCAGCACACGTACCACAGAAGTAGTACAGAAAAGCTCCCTTAACAGCAAGGAGTGGCTTTAACTAGAACACTGTACCAAACCTTTAGCCTCTGCCTACAGCAATATCACTGATCACAGGTTCAAACTGAAGGGTGAGTAGAAGAGCCACAGCCCACAGATCAAAGATATCTAAGTACATAATAGACACAATACACATGTTGTACACAGACTGACATAAACCAAACTCTGCACTGACAGTATTTCTCACAGTTAATATCAAGAGCACAGTTGTGCTCCTCTTTACATAGAATACAGTATGTAAAATTAATATGTTCCCTTCCTAAAGTATTAAGAGTACCTTAATTTTCTAGGATTGATTCTATGGACAAGACCTGTATAATTAAGAAAAGGAAAAATGTCCTAATTCTACTTCCCTGCTAAATCCCATCCCACAAATCACTGCCTTATTCAGAAAGCCAAACTCACCCTGCTAATTATAAATTCTGCTCCCCCAGTTAGGTAATGGAAATAATAACAAATTACTTAAGTAACTAATCACAGCTAAATGGCGCAGCTTGTATTGTGGATACCAAGTATTCCATACTGCAAACATACTCACAGAATACGAACAAGGAAAGCACAGTCTATCTGCACGAACTCCACAAGCAGAAGAGGTTCCGTTCACTGAGCAAAGAACAGCCAATAAAAAAAAAACATTTGGGACTAATATGAAATGCAATTAATATATCATCATTCAGAAGCGTTCAGCTCCAGTGTGTTACCTTATTTTCAAGATGCTATATGAGCTGTTTTCTGCCTTTGTACCATGCTACTAAAAGATTTTACAAGTGGGTAGTTAAAGAGATCTCAGCAAGACCTGTGAGTAGAATATATTTGTCTGACATACTCTAAATGCATGCAAAGAGAAAGACCAGACTGAAAGCTGATTACACTGCTTTTAAACATGTCCCTGAGTGTCATGTACAGTCTGCACAGCGACTTTTAAGTGTCACATGATTATTATGTAGAAACAAGATATTCTTTGGTGCATGTTAGCTTGAGGCTTTTGAAAGGCATAATATATTTTCATGTTACCAAACCTGACTACGAAGAAAAATTTAATAAAAATTCCAATTAGCAGCACTCCTGGATATGAATATGCTGAACATGGTTTTACACTTTGAAATCCAAGTGCTGGCACATTTAGCTTAGAAATTAGAAGATCCTGGCAGCTAACTAGTCAGACTACAGCAGGGCAGCAACAAATGGGAGGCAACTTCCATTTTACTCCCTAGCTAGCAGATTGTTTGCAATAGTTCATGGATAAAAGGACAGAAGAAGGATACCAAACCTCTGCCTTTGCAGTGCAGTATTAAAATACCCCTGCATGCTCATAAGCAGAAGTACAGTTACCATATAAGAGCCGGAATAAAGCAGGAGGAAGAAAGATTAGTTGCACCTTCTGGTAAGGAGGAAGAGCCAGCAGTTCAGACACTCATCTCTGGTTTGTGACACCTGACTCCAATTCCTTGCCATGCCTCAGCTAATCTGCGTAGCACCGGGAAACCCACTGATTGTTTCTGTGCCTTCTCCTGTAAAATGGCAATAGCAGACCACTGTTACTCCACAGGCATGGCATAAGGAAGCCTGGCAAGGAAAGAGAGGTGCTGAGATGCTGTGAGTACAGCCAGATGTGTAGCGGAGGAGATTTAACAGCTGGTTGCCTTAGGATGCAAGGGTCCTGCTCCTCCACTTTCCTTCTCCCTCTTCCTTGCCTGTATCCCCATTCCCAGCCACACAGCCTCAGCTCCTCTCTCATGTTACTTCTGATGCTCTATCTGTACAATAAAGCCAATTCAACCAGCTAAGCAGCAAAGAGCTATACTTTGTGTTGAGATTATTTTAGTGCTGCCAAGTTGAGTCAGGTCACTGTACAGTTAGAGGAGTTCTAGAGACGGTGCAGAGGACAGCCAGACCTATGCAGCCTGAAGAGGGAGGAACAGAGCAGGGGAGAGCAGCAGGATCTCCCCTCTTCAGCATCAGTAATTTGCCAGATGGGAGCTACAGCATGTAACTGCCCTTGACTAACGGGCACCTTAAGTAGCAGTGCACAGGTACAGAGAAAAGCAGCAGCTGTTTATCACAAGGAGTGGCGATCAAGGCCTGATCCAGCACAGACACCAGAGCTCCAGGAGACTCCAAAAGATTGACAAAGAGGTCACAGTGCAATGGAGCTGGAGCTTGATATTGCTTTTTTAAAAAAGAGATTGAAACTGTAGCAGCCCAAAAATATAGGCAGGGAAGTTTACTGCCAGCTAAGAAGAATACACTCTCTCTCTCCCTTAACACAGAAGTTATTAAGTCTTGGTCTCAACTGACTGCACAGTGCTACCCCACCAGATTTGACACTGTTATTCAGTTTGCTTGCAAATAATACCATTTTCCTAATCTATTTTGCTTTCATAACATGCTTCAAGGACAGCCTGTGCATTTGAATAAGGGGTGACCAGGTGGCCATCTTCAGCGAGACAAAGCTTTGGGTCTCTGCAGCAGAACATAGTAAAGACATTATTTGTTGACTGGATGCCCTTGCATCCAGTGGGGCCCAACAGAAGATCCTCAGGCATATTAAGAATTGTTGTTAGCTTTGGACTAGTGTTCTGCCAAATTATAACCAATGTGTTATAATAAATGTGTAGCAATTGTGTGATTTGGTGTCCTTGTCCCCCTTCCAGAATGGCAGAGCAACAGCACATATTGGTCTTACATCTTACTGCTGTGAAAGCTAAGGCTGCCACCATTTGATGCACAGAGGCTTTCTAAATCTGAAGCATACCATGCACCTTGCTGTGGGGGACTGAGAATATATTCCCGATCACCGCCGACTCCATCTGTAAGAGGGCAGCGATATGCATCTACAACACATCCACCATCCCCCTGAGTCTTGGGATGAGACCTGGCTAAGTACAATTAAAAGCATGCCCACTTCTGCAGAAAACAGCAAGGATGGGCATGAGCTTGTTGGCATCACCCCTGCCCACCTTCCACTTGCCAGCCTGAGTGGCTAAGCCTTCATTTAAAGCAGGATCCCTTGGGAACCACTGTCAGCACACACATGGAGCACAGCCCGTGCTCGTGACTCTGGCTCTGCGGCCAGGTGTCCTAATTGCTCTGCTACCAGGCCCCTATGGGATGACATAAATTACGTTATTAATGGCTGGCTATAGCTGTTGGAAGCTGTGAACCAGGTTTATTAAACAGATAAATGCACCACCTTGAAGAAGAATGTATCCTTTACCTTTCATGGTACCTTCCCTGCAGTATTTATCTCCAACTATGGTGGTGAATTACATTGCATGAAGAAGGCAATCAGATCATAAAACCTGTAAATATTCCTACCCAGTGAGATTAAGAGAGGAAGGGAATTGCAACTGCTTATGTCTGCTATACACATTTTTCCAGGTGCTCAGAAAGAATGGTGATTACATTTTGTTTTCTCATTTTAAAAAGATAAATAAGAATATTGTCTGTCAAGCTTCAAGAGTAGATCAACCAGCCTTTCATTCTCAGGCGAATTCCAAAATATCAGTATTCAAAGGGCAGACAGCACACCTAGCAATATGTGCTGCAAAGCTCCCAGTACACTAGAAGTGCAATAAATAAATGATCATAACAATAAAGCTGTCTTGCATGTAAATAGCAGTTCGCCTTGATGTGTAAATTTAGTAAGCACTATTTCCCACTGTACATCAGTTTTGATTCGCCTGTGATAAGGCCAAATCATGAAGTGTTGTTCTGATGATCAGAACATAATGGTGCAAGGAATGGGATGTGAAAACTAGGTAAGGACAATTTAGGAGAATGAAAGAGATAAAAATATACTCCTGGGAAATGAAACCAACAGAAAATAAGTGTCTCTATGATATTTCATAGAAGACTTGAGGCAATTTATTAGCTGTTTAAAAATTTATACAGAAAGGATAATCGGCATCACCTCATTTTAGGCACCTCCCAAGCAAGCGATGCTCACGATATCCAGCAGAGAGGGAGAGGTTCCTTCGCTGGCTGATCAGGACTCCCTTAACTCACGTCTTTTCAGTTGCCTTGTCCAGGTGTCTCGCTCTCTGCTACCTGCAGAGGAAGCCTAAGCAGCCTGGCTGGCTGATGTGGTGACTGAGGCCGCAGGATTCAACAGCTGGGCTGGCTAAGACATCACGAATGCCTATCTTAGGTATCTAATGCTGGGGAAATGTGCCTTCCCTCCCCTATCCCATACTGCATTAATCTGACAGTCTTTGTATTATTCACACACTATTTCTCAAATAAAAGGTTTTGAAATTAATTCAGCTGTTTTTCTTTGGGGTTTTTGGTTTTTTTTTGTTTTCTGAGGATCAATGTAACTTACAAATACCCAGTGCAGAAAACAGCCTAGTAATATGAGAGGCAGGATGAAATACGTCTTTAAAGAGTAGTTACATTTTTCCCTGACAGAGCAGCCTACAGGATCTTAGGCTTTCACTGCCTCCCGTCAGGCAGCTTAAGAAACTTCAGACACTTTCCAGAGAAAGGAAGACAAAATGTGATGTCATTTTCTTTAAGAGCTAAATAATTTCCAGCAATGTGTTTAACTCATTTTTCAGAAAGTTTTGGTTTGGTTATAGAACTTCTTACACAAATTCCATTTTCCGCCCCCTTCCAAAGCTTTGCTTTGGTTGTTTTATCTAGCACATTGAAAAACCCTGGTGGAGATAGGACAGGCCAGTTTTATTCTATTGAAGCTGGCTGGTCTGGAGCTTCCTAGGCTTCCTGCTGCACTGGGGCTGAACACACAGCTCTAACTCATGTCTCTCAGCCCATCACAAATGTCACTATCTGTGCTGGTTTTGGCTGGGATAGAATTTATTTTCTTCATAGTAGCTAGTATGGGGCTATGTTTTGGATTTGTGCTGAAAACAGTGTTGATAACACAGGGATGTTTTCGTTACTGCTGAGCCGTGCTTACACAGAGTCAAGGCCTTGTCTGCCTCTCACCCCACCCCACCAGCGAGCAGGCTGGGGGGGCACAAGAAGCTGGGAGGGGACACGGCTGGGACAGCTGACCCCAACTGACCAAAGGGCTATTCCATACCATATGGCGTCATGCTCAGTGTATACAGCTGGGGAAGAAGGAGGAAGGGGGGGACGTTCAGAGTGATGGCGTTTGTCTTCCCAAGTAACCATTACACGTGATAGAGTCCTGCTTTCCTGGAGATGGCTGAACACCTGCCTGCCAACGGGAAGGAGTGAATGAATTCCTTGGTTTGCTTTGCTTGCGTGCGCAGCTTTTGCTTTACATATTAAACTGTCTTTATCTCAACCCTTTATCTCAACCTTCTGATTCTCTCCCCCATCCCACCAGGGTAGGGGAGCAAGCGAGCGGCTGTGTGGTACTTAGTTGCCGGTTGTGTTGTACTTAGTTGGGGCTCAAAGGGTTCAAGATAACAACAGCTTTGATTGGAATATGCTAGATCGAATTTATAGCTGTTATTGCTGTTTATCTATTAATCGGCAGGCTTCTGTGCTTGCCCTGGGATTTGCTTTCCTTACTGTATATTAGAGTCTAGTGCTCCTTAGTGGCTGGTTTTTGCTTTTGCTGCTTGCCGTGCTGCTGTACTGCTGATCATCTTACTCTGCTGTGCCTGGGAACATTTTGATAACAGCAATGGCGATGCGCCTGGGCTGGCAGATGGCCAGGGCATCGCTGCTGTTTCTGAGCTGCTGTACTGGACAGGCTGGAACTCCAGTGTGAACTCGAGTCGAAGTGACTGTGACCTGTGGATGAGTCCACACGGGAGCAGGACACCCCAAAGCATCTGTGGCCACGGGTAAGGCCATGCCAGAGCAGGTACATCTCGAAGTGTCTGTGGCTGTGGCTATGTCTGTGCTGTGGCAGGTATACCCCTGGAGAGACTGTGGCCTGAGGATAAGTCCACACTGGAACAGGTGCACCTCAAAGCGACTGTGGCTGTGGATAAGTCTATGCCACAGCAGGTATACCCCTGGAGAGACTGTGGCTCACAGATAAGGCTCCACTTGGAGCATGTACACTCCTAAGGGACTGCAGTCTGTGGATAAATCCAAGCCAGAGCAGGGACAAGGGAAGGAGTTCATTGCAATGTTAAACCCTATGGTCTGGTCCAGAGGGACCAGGGGTGGAGATTGTAATGGAAATACCTTTAAATTGTTGTAACCAACCTGGGATTTGTGTTGCATGTTATAGGAATTGCTATAGCAGGAACCACATGAACCAATGGTGGACAAGACGCAGTGCAAGTGCAGCAGTGACCCGACCTGAGCTGGCTTTGGTGCCCAGTAACTCCACACAACACACCGCCTCTCCTGTCCTGAGTGACCACCATAACAGACAGAGCCCAAAGGCATGGACTAAACAAAATCAGTGGACATTTATGGACATTTATGGACATTTTACAGACATTTCACAGGGGTGGGTCCACAGACTAAGGGAATGATATCTGTGTATTGTATTAAAGGATGGGAAAGGGGGTCGTGGTTAATGAAGATGTATTAGTGTGAGACCTGAGCATGATGTAAATAGTATGGAATAAGGGGTGGAGAATGTGCTGGTTTTGGCTGGGATAGACTTAATTTTCTTTGCAATAGCTAGTATGGGGCTATGTTTTGGATTTGTGCTGAAAACAGTGTTGATAATACAGGGATGTTTTCCTTATTGCTGAGCAGTGCTTACACAGAGTCAAAGCCTTGTCTGCTTCTCACCCCACCCCACCAGCGAGTAGGCTGGGGGTGCACAAGAAGCTGGGAGGGGACACAGCTGGGACAGCTGACCCCAACTGACCAAGGGACATTCCATACCTTATGGCGTCATGCTCAGTGTATACAGCTGGGGGAAGAAGAAGGAAGGGGGGGGCGTTCAGAGTGATGGCGTTTTGTCTTCCCAAGTAACCATTGCTCATGATGGAGCCCTGCTTTCCTGGAGATGGCTGAACACCCGCCTGAAATAGTGAATGAATTCCTTGGTTTGCTTTGCTTGTGTGCGCAGCTTTTGCTTTACCTATTAAACCGTCTTTATCTCAACCCATGAGTTTTCTCACTTTTACCCTTCTGATTCTCTCCCCCATCCCACCAGGGTAGGGGAGTGAGCAAGCAGCTGTGTGGTGCTTAGTTGCCGGCTGGGGTTAAACCATGACATTATCTAAAACCCAGAAGCACTTTCGTCTAATCTTTGGAAGTATACGGAACCAATTGTATAAAATAATGTCCAGTTTTGTAGCTTGAACTATCACAGACAGACAGCTAAAGAAACAAAATGTGCTGCCACGAGATAAATGCAGCCAAAGGGGAAAGAGAAGAAAACTGGAGAGGTCAAGAGGACCAGGGTGGACAGCACATTGCACAGGAGCAATAACAGTGCAGCATCCCTCCTTCCCCTCCTGCTTTACAGCTGGCTTAGATTACTCTTTTAATTTATACAGATTCAGTTTCTAGAGTTCTGTACTCCCCCTCATTGGTGGGAATACCAAAATCCAGCGAAACAAAACAGATGCTCGGGTAATGGCCTAAGCAGGCAACCATGTAGAGGCACTAAGGGTTGCTATGCTCTTTAGAGCAGGGACAGATGGCAACACAGGACTGATGAGAAACACAAGCATTTATATTCTCTTCTGAGCACTACTCAGTTTGGCTGGTTTGTAGTTCATTCCTGTCCAAATCAGCTACATTTTCTGGATGTCACCTTTTGCCAGATGTCACCTAAAGCTGGATAGCATTACTCCTGTCCCTTTTACTCTTTATTTCCATTCCTTTACTGTTCACACAGTTTTCACTGATTATCCATAACAATGTGGTCTGAAAAAACATTTATTTTGATTTGGTTTTTCCAACTCTGTGCCATTCTTATTCTGCTAATAATTGCTCCCAGGAACAATATTCAGCAGAACGGATTTTATGTAGTATGTAGCCAGCAGAAGCTGCTGTGTAATGTTGTTAACGAGACAGCGTATGTTCCACTGCAGCTAAGATCGTTATGCCTGATCTCAGGTAACTAAAATAAGGGTATTCATCACCAGCTTACCATTTAGCTATTGTTATTGCAAGAACGACTAATTTCTTTTTTAGGTTTTCAACCAATACCAGTTTGATAAATACATTATCTGTTATTGCATATAAATGCATCCAATGTAGATGTTCTGGGGTTTTAAGCTATTTTCTAGGACATTCTTCTTTCTCCCTCTTCCATGACTTCCTATTTTTTAATGTCTTTTCAGAATGGGTAACAAATGTGTTCCAATATTAGGAATGCTTTGTCTTATTCTGTATTTTCTATATTGTGTCTAGATTAAAAAAAACAAAGGTCATGTAAGCCTGAAAACCCATGCTGGCACCAAACTGAAACTGAAGTAGAAAACTTTTTAAAATGCTTCTCAAATGTTGTTTTAAGCTGGAAGCATGACTACAATGTTATTCTTGGCATACCTTGTTGCCTTTGAAATACACAGACCACTATTCTTGATACGTTCTTGTTTTCCTTGTATTTTATTTTAATAAGATGTGTCCCTTGGGAATGCATGGTGAGTCCCTTTTCATAGGGTGGCTCTGTCATCTAACTGCAGCATTTCTCCACTGCCAAGTAGCAATGTATATTTTTGTTAAGTTTTTATTTAAGTGAGGTTCAGAGATTTTCACAGACCTAAGCAGCGTCACAGGCTTTGACACCAGATGCAATATCTAGTGGTAACCCCAGCAAGTATTAAAAACCAAGTGTTTTCTTGCAGGGGAGCCAGGTATGCAAGTCTTGGAGCTGTTCAGATAATGTGAAAACCTTCTTGAAGCAGCCTTACTGAATTCAATACTTAATCTCTCCATTAGGAGTTGTTCAGAAATATTTCAAGACCCAACACTCTGTTCTAACAGGATTCTGCAAAAAGCAGTTTCACAAACTTGGCTGACAAGAGATATAGGAACATGGAGAGAAGGATGGAAGGGGAAAAACTGGTTTCTAAAGATGGGCGTATTTGATCAGAAGACAGTAACAGTATGACTTATAAAATACAACTTAAAAATGCTGTCCCCGAAATTTCCCAGTCTCATGATTTTTAAGTCAGTATCAGGATTCTTTGGAGGGTCAAACTGTTAACCTTACAGTGATTGGGCTGCCTGTACTGAAAAGATCTCATCACTTACAGATGGTGAGCATTCCATGCAATCCATTGGTCAAATACAGCTGTAATGATTACTTCAAGGCTTTCTAAAACTTAAATGTGTTCATGGATACTTGCCAAAAGGAGAAAAAAAGAGCTATGTAGGTTGTTTGGAACAAATAGTTACATTAGTCCTCACAGATCCTTTTGGTTGCTGATACAGCTTAGAGGCTAAAAATTTCCTCATGTCTCAAAAAAATCAAAATAAAATCAGTCTGCACTGGCAGAAAATTAAAAACTTGTCAGGAAAGCTCCAGAACATTCAGTGGATATGACAGTCACACCATTCATCCAGCTTGCTGGCAGCTCATGTTCAAATCCACTATTGACACTCTCCCATTATTCCATGGTACCCAAGGATCTCCTGAACAAAAAAAGAAAAAAAAGAATTATTTCAGGAATTATTATGATGTTGGGTGTACTTTCCCACTTGTTCCACTTGTACTTTCAAGTAATTCAGTTTCTCTTTCATTCCCTCTTTGCTTGATCCAAATATAGCACAGACCACTATAATGCAAAACTGTATTCTCAGTTTCACTTTGATTCAGACTTCTTAGACATCCACGCCATATGTAAATCTTGTGTGTTTTCTTGTGTATCAGTCCCAAGTTCAGACTCTCTTGGAATTTTAAAATATTTATTAGGGAATTGTATCTTCCTATTGCATACTCCCAAGCTTAGTTTTCACTTCCCTTTTTTCTTCTTCTTCATCTCCAAATAAACTTAAATTAATAGTTAATGTTTGTTATAGTTAACAATATACTTATAATTAGTAGCCTATTCATGAAGAGAACAGATTCCAGGGTGATGTGATATGGCAGGAAAACAGAAAAACTGTCCTTATTCTTGCATAAGCCATACATATATTATGTTAAATTTGGTATAGAGAAAGCAAACCTTCTAGGTTCTTGGCAACCTAATTCCATCACTGCTTGCAGATGAAATGAGATGAGTGGTGGTAGTAGGAGGGAGGAGAAGAAGAGTGGGTTTTAAATTACATACACTTGGTAATTCATTGCAGAAATTAAGCCTAATAGGTACAGCTGCTTCATGGACATGGAGACGTTTCAAATGGCCAGCATTGCCCTTGACAGCAGGTGGTGTTTTGGATAAACAGCCTCAGGAAGTAGCTAGCAAAAGGCAAAAGAAACACACTTGAAAAACTGTGTTGGAATTTGATCAAAATGTTTTCCAGACAGCTCAGCTCCTAAGAGACATGCAGATCATGTCAGTTCAAAAGCAATACCCAGCAAGGGAAAAATCCCAAAGACAAAAAACTACACAGCAGTAACACTTGGTCAAAAGGGCCTGCACTACTCTAATAATCACTTGTGTGTTACGTATCAGCCACTGCTTCAGCCTTAACACCCAAATTTGAAGAGCCAGTGTTAGACTTCAGCCTGAAAAAGCTGGAAAGAATGAAAGAAAGGAGAGGACGAATGTCCCACAGCAACACTCTTTCCAATGTGGGGTCCTCCTGGGAGCACTATAACCTGGGTCCTGCCATCCCCCTCACCACTATATATTACAGAGAATCAGCACTGCAAATGTGCAAGGACAAGATACAACTGCTGTGAGAACCACTCCTGACTGGGTGCAGGTCTAAGACCTGTATTTAATCTGTGGGGTTACTTTCAGTGTTGCATCCTTATTCCTAAGGGATTCAGATGTTTGGGACCCTTGACACTTACGTGAAAGGTCACCTACAGAGAGAGACAGAAAGAGGAAAAATAAGCAGCTTCATCGTGCAGGTGCAGTGGGATTATCCATCTCCAAAGAAAAGCTCTGCAGAAAACAGAGCTTTCTCAGGCCAGTCTCAGACTTTTGGATGAGTTCCCACTGGAATTATCCCCAGCACAAAGCTCACTATCTTCTACTCTGAATGTGAGTCACATAAATACATACAGAACTGTGTACAGATAATGTAATAAATATTTTAAAAGATATCAAAACCAAAAAGAGCACAAAAGTCACCTTTGGAAAGAATGGGAGAGAGAAAACCATATGTAGCAGATGACAATCCCATCACTTAATGCACTTCTGGAAGACATTCAACCCTGTGACCTAAACAAAGAACCTAAACATACATAACAAACATAAGAACCTAAACAAAACTTACATAATGTTGCATTACATTGACATAGTTTTCTAGGTAGAGCCACTAGCTGCAATTCATATAAACATATCTATGGAAAAATAATATCTCATGCACATGTACGAGATTTACCAAATAAGAAGAAGTATCACAGCACTTGACAATTATCACAACATGTGCTTCATAAAGTTTGGCTAAGAAAAACAATATCCAGTGTTTCCTAACAGGAAATAGCTAATGTGGGCTGATGTGGGTTTTATTCAATTGTCTTCTGCCTTGCAAGGTAACAATATTACTCCATGGATACTACACAACATGCTTCTGTGATGCCCCACACAAGTCTAGGTTTGGTAGCACTCCATATTTTCATTTTGATGCAACACCAGGACATATTTCACATTGTCCTAATTCTTACTTTGCTCCCTGTAAAGCTATATCAGCAGCATTTAAATCTCAACCTCCCCAACAGAAACTCCAATTAACATTTAAGCTACGAAGACTATTTTAAAAAGAGTTATGGTGCGGCTCTCAGCCTGCTAAGCAAAAATTCAAAACCTTGAAACTGCGTGTTAAACATTACAAAATGGAAAGTGGAGGTCACCAGCAGCCTGATCTGTAAACATATTTAAGTCTTTTTGTTCTTGACAAGTAAGAACTAAGCATTCATTAAAAACCTAACCATGATAATTGTCAGTAAACCTGTATATTTGCACAACACCTTGGAAAAAGGCATAAATAAGCACAGCCTTTTGCTGACAATTTAGAAGCATAGCTTCCACTATATTGCAGGGTCTGTACAGTTTAAAAAAAAAAGTTCTGCATCAGATCCTAGTGAGTTCAACACAAACCCACTGAGCAAGAGTTGAGCACAGCATTCTTCTCTTCTTTTCATCTTTTTCCTCATGTGATGCAACAAAAAGACATGAAATGCTTCCAGACAGCTTGATCTAAGTGGATAAAAGGAAGGAACTGAAGGACTTCCTGCTATTACAATACACTCACCATAAAATTATTTTTATTTCCCCAGCCCTTGATTGCTCCTATTCAGTCCAGATACCTATGCTACTTCTAGCCCTTGTGCTACCTCAGCAATCTGCTCAGAGAATTCCCTCATGCTGTGTCTATACTGTGGGAACCAGCAGTGTTTTGCAAATCTCAGGTGTCTGCATATCTGGCATGTCTTGTCTTGACCTGGGGCGCATCAAGACTCAGGGCCACTTGTTGGCATCCAGCTTGCAAGGGAAGAAAAGTGTACAGATTGCTTTCTCATCCTTTTTCCTCCATAAACTCTATTTTCTATAAGAAGAAAATGTAGGCAGGCAGAGTGGGAAGGCATCACAATGTGGTCCAGTACGTGCTCCCATTTAGACCTTTCAAGAAAACTTAAAAGAAATTAAATAATAAGATTCATCCTTCCTAATGGTGCTTATCCACGATTTTGCACATCTTTAAAGGAATAATCACTCCACAAAGTTACTGGCAACAACATAATTAATTTTTTTGTCCACATGCCAATTTTCTGCCACCTCAGCCATAGCCAGGACTCCCTCCTGCCTACCTGTTTTGTACCAGTGCTCCCTGGGAAACTCTCCACGTTGTCCAGGCTAAGAGCAGAGCTTCCTTAGGACGCAGTCGCATGGATGTGCACAGGGCAGTGTGTGCTGTGATGACCACGTACACACACACAGAAATAAAGAGGACCAGAAAAACTGCACATGCACATGGGAAGGGATCTTCTCTGCCATTTCAAGCAAGAGTATGCTGACCCTATCTCAAAGGCTACTGGGTGTCAGCCTAGGCCTATGTCAGGCCAAACATTTTGGTCTCAGTCATATGGTCAAATTATGGCACCTTAACAAGTTACAGCCTGTCAGATTAACCATGCCAGCTATCCATGGGCATGCTCTTGGACTACCCCAAATATGAGGTAACATGGCTCACTTAAATATCTTCATGAAGTCTCAAGCTAAGTCACATCACCTTACAACTGTGGTGGTCTAACTTCGCACACCTGGACAAGTACCAACAGGGGCATCTTTTCAGGGGCATCTTTTCAAGCCCCTGTAACCCAGCCATGTGCTAAGGCCTTAGTAACTGCTTGCAGATACAAACAATGTTCATATTGAGCCATGCAAGCAACCATTTATAAACTGGACTAAGAGTAGGAGGATGTAAAGGGTTGATACACAGGCACGAGGATGTTAATACTGCTAATTTTGGGATAGTCATTCACTTCAGGGTTAAAACTGCACTTCAGTTTTCACCAAGCTGTAGAGCTCATTTTAAAATTTTAGATTACTGATAAAGAAATAATACTGAGAACATATTTAGATATGCAACTCAAACAGTATTCCTATTTATTACCATCAAAGGTGAAGGGCCCATTCACTTAGATCATCTTTTATAAAGTACAGGCACTCTGGGGTCTCTGCCCAGAGCACCAGCTCAGAACGGTACAGTACGTTCTCCGCGCAGTGTGAAAGACTCTTCCTTCCAGCAAGCACCTTGCGCTATAGGTGAAGGCTGCTGTGTATACCTGCCTCAACACACAGCTCTCCAATGCCCTCTGCACTGCCTGCACCGTGGACAAAAGCCATGAGATCCACACTGCTCTTCTTCCTCCAAGTGAAGGCCACCTCCAAAGTCTGAGTGCACTACAGCCAGCTTTCTATAAGAAAGCCCCTCCCAAACACAAAGAACGGACATACCTCCCCAAAATCAAGCCTAGGCGTTTCCCAAAGCCACAGAAAGTTAATCCATTATGTTCTTGTAAACCACCTCTTCACTATTTGGGGTGCCAGAGGTAGAGAGAGGTTCTCTTGGAAAGCCCATGTTTTTTTTCTAAATTCACTATTCTGCATTCCATAAAAATCAGAACTATTTTCACTCAAGTCAAGAATCCATTGTACTTACACTGGGACAAAACACACTGCTGCTTTTATAGAGGAACGTGTTTGGCAAGCTTAACTATCATCAGCATCATCTCGGCAGCTTCTAATTCTATACCACTAGCTTAAAACATGTTATCAGCTGTTGTATTTTGGATGTGCACTAAAAAGCGACCAGATACTTATCACAGTAATATTTCTACCATACAGTTAGCAAACCCACCTACATAAGTATTCAGCCTGCTGTTCCTACAGTGCAGCAAAGTCCCTGCCTACAGCGTATGAAAGCTCTGTCATGTGCCTTAAGTGTAAGCTTTGGTTTACATTAGGGAGGAAAAAGTCATACCCATACAACTCTGCTGGTTGAATTCATGATTTTGCACCAGTGTGGCTGCAGTGATTCAAGTTCCAGTGCAGACACGTATGGTCAGATTTATCTCATTCCGATTTAGACATTTGAAAGTTGTATGTCTACATCTGATTTGTGTTAAGCACTCTGTACAGTCAATGGAGAGGGACTGACACGTCCAGGGTGATTCCTCTGATTTCTCTTAGATATTTTACACACTTATACTGACGGTACTATTTCTCCCATTGACTAAAAGGAAGCCCAGGACACTTGACTAATTTATATGTGCCTAAATTTGGGAAGATGGACCCCACGTATAGCATCAAAGAGATTTATACAGGAAGAGTTTATTTTTCTTCTCAGACCAGAATAAGGGATGTCAGTATTAGCATTCCCATTTAAGTATAACTGCATCCCACTGGGATTTGGTCTGGTTAGAAGTACACTGCTCTGAAAAAAATGTCCAGTGCAAAAAAATTCTGTGGTATTTTAAAGTGCCTCTAGCCAGCCTCTGCCACTGGAGAAAGAGGCAAATACCATATCCAGGACTTTCCAAATCCCAATCTTGAATAATTTATTATTTGAAAGAAAGAATGTACATGACCTACAGTAACTCAGTCAACAGACGTAGCTTGCACATATTAAATTTTCTCCTGCATGTAACAAAAAATGAAGAAAGAAAAAAAACCCCCCACAATCTTTCACTGTGACAACTCCCTAGATCCAGCTCCTTTTTCCTCACTTTCTCCACATTACTACATTTTTTGTTGGGATCCTTCAGTCTTTTCTACAAGCACTTCACCTTATCACAATGCCTTTTACCTATTTACCAAAGTCTGTAAAGACAGGAGGTGTAGATAGCTTTCCTTACTAGCTCAGAGGAGAAGGTGATGTAGTTAAAAAATAGTAAGCTAATAGCTAGAGTCCACTGCTTACCTATTATAGCTGGGCTGGTCATTATATCTGGGCTGGTTCCCTAGGAATTTACTTGTGCCTCCACTGCAGTAATAGGATGTGGTCAGAGTCATCCCTCCTGCGATAGTGAGAGTCTCATGGCAGAGGCTCCCTAAGGTATCGCTACAGCCCAGCTCATGTTCATGGTGTAGGCCGGCCCTCCCAGCCTGCAGTGAAGCCCCTACCATTGCTGCATTGCTGCGGTTTTACACAAGGCAGCTGGAGTTCAGTTCTCCCAGGTATGGCTACCTGACTCATCATCACGCCTCTGGCCACAGTCTATACATACCCACTTTTTCAGTGTAAGAGGCATACATTTCTGTAATGCTGCCAACAGTTTCAAGTCCTTCTATTTCCCCATGAAGAACGATCAAGTAATGTTAACTACCTCTAAGCTGAGGAATTCCTCTGCAGGAAGGTCTAGCTCCTTTCTTCCCTGGCTGTGAAGGGGCTCCTTATTTTATGAAGAGATACCTACCCTGTGTTGCTATGTGAAGTCCTCTTGTTGTTCTACTGTTTTTTTTCCACCAGGAGTCCTTTGTGCTTCCTCCTTCACAGAGGCTTCTCATTCCCATTCCTGTCCTAGGATGACCCTGCCACGTGGGGCAGATCCTGAACCCTGCCACGTGGGGCAGATCCAGATCCCACCTCTCCTCTTGGGCAGATTCCCTGCTAGCATTTCTCTTTTTTCATTATCCCAGCCCAGTGAGTGATCTCTGCAAAAGCACAAACTGACCAGAGCATCAACAGCCCTTTTGCACCTCCAGCTTTCTCAAGGCCAGTGGGCCTCCAGCTACCCCTTGATTTTTATTTAACTTGTCAGGAACCTGGAGAAAAGAGGAAATGATGGTCTTTGGTAACTGAACAGAAAAGCAGATTGTTTACAGTGTGATAAGGAGTCTGGTATGGGCTGTTCTCTCTTCGCTCTGCCAACTCCGGACTGCTCCCCAAAGGCTGCAACGACCAGCGTGTGAGCTAGATGTTTGCCTCAGAGACCTACAGGTGTTTCAGCTCTCTAATCCTATGCCATTCAAAGTTAAGCACAGCTCAAAACACAATCAGAAGTTGCATTTTTAAAGTGTTAAAATCAATTAACAAACAGCTGACTAAAGAAGAAAAATCCTACATTCCCAGTAGCAAATAGATCAATTTCTGGTTTTTGTTATACTGTACTCTCTGTTCCATTGCCTGCTCCAGAAACCAAATACCCCGTTTTATTCACATTTCTGAGATACTTTATCCACCATAACTTAATATTTTCTTAGCACATAACTTTGTGAAATACGATCTCTCTTTCTTTTCATCCTAGTTGAATGAATTTTCATGTTTTGATTAGTCTGAAGAGAATGATGGAGCACTCTAGTTATACAGATACACAGTTTCCATATATGTATTGAATTTAACCAAGACTTGGAACTTCCAAGCAATTTATATTTTTTCTCACTGAAAAATAACAAATACAAGAAGCATCAAGATATTTGCATCATGAAAAAACCCAAAACCATATTTGTGACAGGAAGGATAGAATTCATATTTTCTAATCCCGGAGTTTAAAACTCAGATGCTGAAGTGTAGGGTGGTCATTCCTGACTCTATGTACAGTCAGTGAATATACTGAGTACCTCCTTAAGACAAGTCATCTTGCCCGAGCTTGTGACTACCATCAGATTCATTGCTCCCTGGAGGTCAAACTCCCTCTCTTTTGACTTCAAAGAAAGCCTAGGAAGGCCAGTTTAGATTTGGATGTTTAATTTTTAAGTATCTAAAACAGAGTGAGTTTTTAGTTGATTTGCAAGCAATTAAATAATTCTAAAGTTTCAAAATGACTAAAAAAAAAAAAAGAGACCAAAAGTTACCTGAAATGAGATGACAGAAATCACAACTTCTACACTTGCAACGTATGCCTGAGCAACTATCAGAAACAATGGCATGATGGTGGCTCTGAGACAACACTGTTAGTGTCTGAAGCAGCAACAAGATTGCACCAGGAGGAACCATGAGGAACACAGACCCATCGATTTTGGAAACTACCTATACTTATCAGAGCAACATATTACTCAGAACTGCATGATCCTAAATGAAGTTTTCATAAGCATTTAGGAAATGCCGTTCTAGCTAATTCATAAAATTGGTTAGATCACAACCAAAGATACTGTCCTTATTTCAAGACATGAAAGATGAGTGGTAAGTGTGCCACCAAGCACCTTTGTTCTTTGTTAAATCAGGAGCATGCTCCACAGAAAAGGCATTGACTTTGCTTTCAGAGAAATGCCTTACATGATGCATCTTAAGCTGTGAGGGAAGCAATGCAAGCTCTTATATAAGAGTCTGTAGTGGGAAAAAAGGTCAGAACTCCCTAAACATAGTAGACAATCTGTCCAAAGCTCTGCAAAACCCATATATTTTAGGAACAGAAGGCCCATCTCTTCAAAATGGCACTTAATTCATTTCAGTGAATCCACTGAGATGAAAGCTACAACATACTGTGGGAGCAAAATCATCAGTAAAGCTTACAGCTGGAGATGCCTGAGATGCCTGACATGAAAAGTTCCCAAGAAAATCCAGAAAGGACTGGCAAAGCCAGCTCTCCAAATTTGCTAATGTAATGCTAGCAGCACTTCTACTATTACATGACGGATTTTACAGGTATTCAGCCATTATTTTTTCAGGAAGACTCAGAACTATTTACTGTCTTATGATAGTTCCAATGTGGGAGAATGTTAATTAAGCAACAGGTTTCAGCTATATAGTTCTGATTTCAGTCATGACTGACTAATTACGCAGCTTTATCTGTTGGAAGCCAACTGTTATCTTACAGAAAGTTATTGAAGCCAGTTCAAAAATATCTCCATTTGCTCAGCCAATCTAAATATCAGATTTTTTTCCAGAATCATAAAAGTTAACTTAAATTATTTTCCTGGGACTGAAAAACAATGCCACGAGCAAGCACGGTATTAAACACGGTTTAACTTTACAGCAGGAGAGTTACACCCCAACCAGCATAAGGCTCATGTAACACTGCAGCCAAGCCAATCGTGTATTGTTCCTCTCCAAGATTTCCATCGTTCAGAACTTTTTCAGATTTGCAAGACATTCCTTTTTGACATATTTCAAAAACAGTGTTATAATGCATAGTTCTGCACTACGATTAAATTTATCCTTTTCTAATGAAGTGAGAGATACAAACTTCTGTTCTAAACCATGTGTTTTCTCTAGTTATACGCATAACCCCATCATTTTTGAGGCAGCTAAAGACTGCCAAAGGCCACCAGTGCCTGTGACCCCAGGCGGGTTCCCACACAGTCCTGCCTAACTTATTTTCTGGTTCTGCTGTGAATATGAATATTTTTAAAGGAATTTTTATGTTTTTTATATTCAAGAGAGACTTGGTGATTTTCTGCCACACCAAACATTATCTACAAAATTCAGTGTAGCTTCTGGAGGGAATGTAACTATCATTACAATATATCCTTTTCTTTTCCTTTTCCCTTCCCCTCCCTTTCCTCTTCCTCTCTCCTCTGCTCTCCTCTCCTCAAACCACTCCAAATCATGCTGTTGCTTTACCTTATTATTGTGATGAACTATGATAGTGTTTTGAGAGTGACTGTCACACAACACATCCACACAATTTTTTGTCGTGCTATTTACTCCATCCAGATGTAATGCAACCTATTTTTACAGTATCTGGAAGTGGGTTGACATTAAAGTGAATGAACAACTGTTAATGATAGTTGACACAAAACTATGCATGTCTTTATTGTTCATGCTGGTCAGTCTGATAATACTGCTCTGATTACAGGACTATACTAAAACCAATGAAGTTATATTAAATTACTACCTGTTGCCACATCCAAAAACTTGCATAGTTAGGCATTTATGAGGTGCTACACAAAGCATCTTTGAGCTCTGAAGACTCTTCTCACCAAAATCCCTGCAGAACCTCCTCACAGATTTCATATACAGGAAGTAGAGGCAGGTAAGATGGGCTGAGTAAAAGCACTGGGCAGAATTCATGTACTAATGGACCAAAAAAAACCTACAAAAATGCAAATTACTTTTCTTCTTTTTATATGAAAAGCAGAGATTTCAGTCCAATACTTTGTGGATAGACTTCCTCCACCTGCCCTTTATTCAGAGAAAATACTTATTATAATTCAAAAGTAGCAGCTGATCTTCCTTGTCATAATTTCAGGGATAGGTAGTAGCTTCTCTGAACAGGACTGGACCACCATGCATGTTTGTTGGTGGTTTTTATTAGTCTCAAATCATAGTTCTTATTTATTCTCTCTTACCCATTCTTGTCATTTTTGCTTCTTCAGAGTAATCTTTTGCATTCTCCTCCCTTCCTAGTGCTCCTTACACTCCCTGATACTGTTTTTATCCACACACTGACTCTGCTTCTTGCTCACTGTAAATCTTTGATCCTACTTTTGTCTGTGCACCTACTGACTCTGCTAGCTCTGACGCTCTGGCACTCTGTCCTTCTCCCCCTGCGTTTCCTTCCTCTCCTCCCTCTAATGATTGCTTTCCCTAAATTCCAGCCATTAGAGAGGTCAGGAACAGACAGTGTCACAACCACATGGAAAAGTGTTTCCTCTACTTCCCATTTTAAGATAATCTCTCTTCCAGATGGTTACAAGCATTACCTGGTTGTGAATTGCTAGTGTGCCTTTGCTCTAAAATTAGGCAACAGAGTGTAAGAGCATTATATTGCAAAACAGAGAGGGAGAGACAACAGAAATTACCAGGTTGGTTGTTACAGCTGCTTGCCACACCTATAATTAGCATTGTCTGACAATTCCCATTCCATGGTGGTTTTTTTAGTTCTGAATACTTTGCCAGATCTCCAACCCCATAGCTTAAATTTTCCAGCTGGACGTCTGCTTTAAGAAAGTATCAGTCAAAATGGTGCAACAATGTGCAAAACTTAATCCAAAGAAAAGCCAGCTTTGCCCACATTTTACTCATGTTAAAAATGCAGGTAAACTTTTTCTTTAGAAACCTTTATATCCCCTATATTTGGGGACAGAAGTTTGAAGCTTAGCAGGGAATAGCCTACTGTAAGAGAAGACCTTTTTCTCATGTACACAGGAGGAGAGAAGATGGGGAGGAGGGTAGCCTGGGACAGGAATCTTAAGGACTGAATTTCAGAACTGAGAAAAAAAGGTTAGGGTGAACAGGAAAAAGCTGTCTACACAAGGCACAAGAAACCCACTAGGACGTGGTCCCCTTCAGAGAAGGCATCTCACCATTCTCCTGCTGTAGCAAACATGACATGGGCAAACTAACCCCATCCACTCTGCTGAGGGCACACAGGAAGGATGGGAGTATGTCAAATGAATCTAAAGGCTTCAAATGGCTTACTCAGGGCATCAATATCATTGACACATTGGTGAAGTCACTTCCTAGTGTTTAAATGTCTAATAAAGTAGGCCTCATACTGCGAAGCATTTTCTATGTGCCTTTTAAGCCCTATGAAGTGGTACACAACAAATCTGTCACAGAAAAAAAAAATCTGAGGCTGCAGAAAAGAATTAGGAAATGGCACAGTTGCTTGCATTACCTTGTCTTCATCTCCCCTACACTACAATATATTTGCTCTACAATATAATCTTTCACTGCAGGAATAAATACCATTGGTTTGCAAAGACCCTATACCTCATTCAGTGCACACAAGATCGTACTCAAGAGATGCCTTCCAGAGAAGACTATTGGCTCTTCAGCCTTGCTTCTTTTGCTGCAGAAGTTGTAAAGTGTGTGGTAAAGTAGGTTTGTATCTTCCAGAACAGAAAGGATCATTCCACAGCTGAACGCTTCAAAGAAGAAATGGATTCTATATTTGTCTCTGCCACAGACTTCCACAAAAGGTACTTTATGGACCTGCGTTGTTTCAGGGATATGTATAGCTCCCTAGTACATGTTAAGAGCAAAGTGCCTGTGGTTAATACATCCCTTGACTATGCTTGTTTTTCAGCCTGCCTGCCACCTTGTCCCCAAACACCTCAACTGGAAGCCTGAAACCCCACTATCCAGAACACGCACCAACCAGAAGACTGGGAATCGGAGATGGCTGGACTGCCATGTCCTGGCGCCAAAAAATGTGGGAAGGAGTCAGAGCCTGCAAAATCCTTCAGCCCCAGAGCTATAAACAGTACACTGAGATCCAGATAATTCTGCTGAATAAAGGGTTTAATGACAGTGGAATAAGGAATGCATTGCTTACTTTTATCTATCTAACTGCAAAGTCCTAAGTAGAGACAAAGTACTCTTTGCATTTCCTGCAGCTGAAACCACCTCTATTTCCTCCTTCTAGTAAAACTGGACAGCCACTGCACGTGAGTCATCCTGTAGCAAAAGCACACCTTTTTCTGTAAGTGTCAGGGTCCTAAGTGCACCGAGAGGCCTTACTGGTGTTGATGAACCTCACCTGGGGCCTCTCCCACCACCCTGCCCATGGCCCAGGACCCCATTACAGCTCAGTCTAGAGCCATCAGTCCCTGCGCTAGGAGTGCCAGCCTCTCGTCCCGCCTCCTGCATGGATTTCAGATCCACACTGCAGCCTTGTCTCCAACCCTGTCTCTGGCCCAGTCTCCTTTTTGTTCCCAGATGGACACCCTGGATGGATCCTGGACCTGGGTCATCACTCCCCTGGCCTGGGGCTGTCGATGGAGCCTGTTACCAGCACTCAGCTCTGCCCACCATGTTTGGCCCCCATGGGAAAGCGCCCCATTGTTTAGGGCACAGTCTGCACTGAGGTGACCGTCAGCCCCAAGCTCCCCGTCCCACAAAGGAGAAAGGTGCTATGAAGCACCAGATAGCCTACATTTGGGTTCACTTATAACACACTCAGTCTCCAGGTAAGAACTGGGTCAAGCTGACAAGAAATCATTCTCCAGAATACCAGGTTAGATAGGCACTGCCCAAATCCTGCCTCCCCTGGACACAGGGTATGTCCTTTAAATTCCTGTTTTCTCATTCTTCCGTTTCATAAATGCTGTTCACCTTCTACCAGAATCATCTGGTGACTCAACATCCATGAGAGTCGATGTTCCTCATTCATCTCCCACATACCTCCCCTTTTTGAAGAGTATGAAGTACCACTAAAGCACCTTTTACAAAATGCTTTGGCAGTGTGTCAGATCCCTCCACCCCCAAACACCTTTTGCTTTCAGAAACTGTATCTGAGTTGGACACTGGCACCTATAAAAAGCACTCTCTTGAGTGCCATCTGTCAATGAGTCTTCAGCGAGGCTATAAAACCAGGGCACTGACAAACACATGCCAAAACACAATGCACGTCGGTTTGAGCATTTACAAAAAAATATTCCAGGTTATATAACCAGAGCAGCAGTCGTATATGGTTCCTCAGCCTCTTTTGCGTCAACCTCCTATCAGAGCTGGCATTTGCTGTTGGCTTTGTGCCTTTTTCCATCAGTCAGCCTTGACAAAGAGGATATCATCTGCCCTTTTGCCAGTTTTAACACCAGAGTCAAGATGCTGAGCGGCCACAGCAAGTGCAAACCCTGTGGTGTGATGTAGTTTGAGGTAAGTAGAGACGATGTTTTCCAGGAAAAATGTATCCAAAGCACACGTAAGCCTGCTGAACCTAAAGCATGAGTCTATGGAGTAGGTGATAAGAAAATGGCCTGATAATTAGGATACTGGATGCTCACCCCAGTTCTGCTACTAACATGCTGTATGACCTTGACCTATTTCTCTCTCTGCTCACCTCCATCCTTTTGTTCCATCTTAGCTATTCCAGTTAGAAATCTAATGCTTTCTCCAGATACCTTATTTGACAAATCATGTTACCATTCCCAGCATTTTTTACATGGTATGATCACCTCCAGTGACTTGGCAGATTCCTGCAGGGCAAATTTACATAAGATGAGTCCACACCATGCAAACGTGCATAGCTTGCTGGTGGTGGCTGGCTCCTGGAAAGGGAGTTGTGTTCTTCCTTGGCAGCAGCAGCAGCGGTTCCTGACTCTCTGCTGGCCAACGGGCAGGTGCAGGAGGCGGTTTATGGGTGTCTGACAGCTGCCAAAATATCTGCTTCCCATCCTCTCCAGGATAAAGACAGCAGGCTGGATTTTGCTGTGTGTACCGCTTTGGCGTAGCTGCAGTACTGCTAGCACCTTTCAGTTTGGGGACGCCCGCTACAGCTGACTGCACTGGTACATGTTTGTAAAACAGTCCACTGCTGTGGAGGAAGACCTGCCTTGTTTCCAACAGCAGTCTGCCCCTGTACCACCTCATCGGACTTGTGAGCTCAGAGCAAGCTCATCCGGCACTAGCCCAGGAGTGCAAGCATCACCTGGCCCTGCATGGTACAGCTATAGCCCTGTGTTCACCTGTGAAACCCTGAAGAAGACAATCCTCAAAGAGATCTGGCAAGTGTGGGGGAAAGAAGGGAAGGCTACTGTAATCTTAGCAGCAGAGCAATGTGAGGATATGATATGCAATGACATGTCTCTGGCTGTCACTAGAGCCAGCAGTTCAGGTCTAGGAGTAGAGACAAGGGATGAAAACTCATGAAGAGCAAAGAAGACAAAACACTTGAGTTTTAATCTGAAATTTTAGGCCATATGGTATTAAATCAACTATACAAAACAGAACGGGCAAGTAATTCTAGTACACTCTTCCACTGTATTATTTGGCTTTTATTTCAGAATTTCTCTTTCCTAAAACAGAACTTCAAAAAAACCAATACTTTAGATATTTGAGGATTTACAGCTTCTCTCATCTCCTGTTTTGTTTAGAGCCTTTTCATAAAAGCATCAACAATAAAAAGAAACAAAAGAGGACATGAACTGGGAATTCAACCACTAGTCCCAAAATAGAAAAGGAAGAGATAGTAGTCTTGTTTCCTGATATGAAAGGTCCCAGGAGGTAAAGCAGCAGGCTTAAAAAAGAAAAAACCTCTTTCTTCCAAGACATTTTTCAGATTTTCCCCAATTTTTTTCAGACCAAAATATCACCAACATCAAATCATTCTCCCCAATGCTTTTGCATTAAACCAGAATTTTCTAGTGGAAAACTTCTTGTCAAAATGTCATGACCAACTCTATTCAGCAACTTCTGTTGCCGTGGAGATCTTCTCAAGGTTAAAACACAGTACTAGAAATAATATTTTCTCAGCCAAGCTGCTCCTTGCTTACCCAGCAAAGGAGCTGGTCAAATCACTGCTCCCAAGAGCATTCACCTGTGAGAAGGGATGGGCAGGCCAGCCTGAAGTGGAGATTGCAACATTTTCCAGGCAAGTTGAGTCATTTTGTGAGATACTTAGCCTACTTACAAACGGTTATTCCTGACTTTATTTTTTAATTTATCTTCCTTTTCTAGATAAACATATCTGGAAATCTCTAGGCCCTGAGTACATGTTTAATAATATTTTCCTCTAAAGGTAACATGCCGAACTCTCCACTCCTATGTCTGCATTTTAAGCTACGCCTTTGCCTTTTTCTCCTGAAAAAAATTAATCCTGCCTTTTTATGCCTTCAGTTTATATGGCCTCTATCTCCATCTATTTTTAGAGAGCAGGGAATGGTAAACAACAGATAGCTGCTGATACCAGGCAGTGCTGGGTGAGAACAAGGCTCCAAGGGTAGTAATTAAACTTTTTTTGTTAGTAGTGCTTCCACTTTGAACGTTCAAAGTATAGATCATGCCTGTCTAGACTTAGATATTAAGCTTCTCAGACAATGACATGGTCTTGCCTGTGTTTGTACACACGGATGCACACACCTCTTTACTCAAATAACAGTAATGGGCTATATTGCCCCTGACCTGATAAAACCAATGAAGTAGGGTGTTTTAAGCAGCATCACTTAGAGCAGTCACGCTGGGACATAGCTGTCCAACAGCAGGGAAGAGCTCTCTTCACTCTGTAATACAAGACAGACCCACCTTCAGTTTTCATTCATTAATAAGAGGGCTTCCCTCAGCTGCCTTTTTGAATCCAGAGATCCCTTGCTCTATATCTTTCCTGACAGCATAGCTTTCCATGAAGCTTCTTGATTATCAGCTCTAAAACTGGCTCCTCTCCACCTATCAGGGAAATGTCCTCAGTACTCCTTGCCCTGAATGTACCCAATCCCACTTCTTCTGGTCTACAAATCTTCAACAGTATGGTAAACTCTCCTCCAAGGCAACAGGAAATGGACCCAGAAGTGCCATGGCCATGGGACATTAGGCACTCATGCAGTATAAATTCACTCTGCTGGTTCAAATGCAATAAAGCATTTTTGATAGATTAATTTTGCACTGGCAAATTTTATGCCAGATCAAGCACTGCCCATCTTTGCATGGCCACTGTAGAGCCTGAATAAAGACACGAAGCCAATATCCACATCAGAATGCGTTTAACAGAAATGTGATCGTGTGCCCATCCATCACCCGGCTCAGGTTTGTACCGCTGGGATACCCAGCAGGGGGTATGTCGGGTAGGAGCAGTCATGGTACCAAGGCCTGGGGGAATTCACAGTCCACACAGAAGTGAGGGATTCTCTCCTGGATCATGGGATTATGACTGGGTCTGTGGAAACTGCCATTTGGTGGGGCAAGTTCTGCTTTTCTAGCCAGCACCACCTTTGGTCTGCTCTCCTCCCAAGGGTGTGGGGAAGGGCCCACACCCCAGCAATGCAGGCTAACTGGTTGTACCTTGAAGGTTTGGCCTCAGCCCTCTGAAGTAGGGCAGTTTCATCACCCTAATGAGGGGTGGACTGGACCACTCCTTGGTGACAATACCTGAACTCTTCAGAGCAGACTGTTCACAATGATTAACAGAGTCTGTCATTCCACTTGCAAAGCTATTGATGATAGGTTATCACTCCTCAAACATGTCTTTAGGTTGGAGAATTTTTAGCCACCTGTGGTTTTATAGCTTCCCCAACCTTTGGCCATGCTATGCTTAAGCAATTCAATAAAAATGACTGCTTCAGCAACAACTGAATATAGGAAGTAGGCAATAATCAGTGTGCTTTCAAGACCTAAGTGGTCAACAGTGGAATAAAATACTTTAATCTGCTCACAGAGTGAATCTAGAATGCTCTCACAGTGGCTTTATTGAAAAAAAAATATGGTTAAATAGCAGTTGTGCAGGTCTCAGGTCCCTTTTAAGTAAGGCCAAGGACACAGTAAGGAGGCAAGAAAAAGGCTTTGCTCTTTCTAGGGAAGATGGGAAATCTGAGACCGCAGTTCCACGGTAACAAATTTTTGGCAGAAACATCCCATCCTGGAGCTCCACCTTCACCTCCCATTGGCCAAGCAGGTCCTTCACAGCTGCACTGTGAAACACCACCCCTGCACCACCACTTCTGAGATCCTGCCATGAACTCCACGAAGGAACCAGACCGAGTTAAAAACAAAACAAAGGTTATTTTTTAACATGGATTAGTTCCTTGATCTGGTTCATGACTTCTGTGTTGGCTGATTGAGGGGCTAGTTCTCTGTAGTGCAGGGGAAGGAAAGCGTATGTGAACGTACTAGGAGAAGGAAGCAGGACCCCCTTCATCTGGCACTGCCATCAGATGCCTCATATTGTGGAACCACAGCCTGAGGTCCTAACCGCTAAGAGGTCTAACCTCTTTAAAAAAAGTCTAACCAACCTCTAAGAAAAAAATCAGGCCATCTTGTGATGTCTTGATAGGTTTGAATGTGGCACCTTGCTGAACTACTAAACACCGCTGTGTACGTGTTGCCTGGTAAAGAATCCTTCAATTTATAATGATTTTGGCAGCTGTCTCTTGATTAAGACTCTTCCTTGGTTAAAAAAAAAAAAAAGAGCACTCTCTCCTCTATATTACAAACACTTATGATGATGTGAGAAATGCCAAGGAAATTGTGAGGAGAAATCAACAGATACTTAGGAGGAGCTTGGACACACTGGAAAAGGGGACCATAAAAATACCTAAGTAAGTTTGTTTCAATAAGTAACAATAACAAGAAGTCATAAAGCAACTAGTTGTTTTTCTAGGAAACCAGCATGGTGACCAACATGCCCTTCAACCATAATATGATCTAGGAAAAACAAACGGGTAAACTGCATGTATAGTCCTTTCTTAAGTCACCAAACCACTGGGAAGTAGTTTATCATCATGCAACATAGTTGCCTAAAGCTTTCAATTCAGCTGTATGATCATTATAAAAAAAGCACTGTGCACTGTAAGTACTGTACTCAGCAGATGATAACCTCTGCTGTGGGATTTTCTAACCCCAATTTAGGTCATGTGACTAAGGTCAAGGAAAAGAGAATATTTTTACCAGCCTATCTCTGCCACATCTTTATTGAAGAAATAAATCTGCCTTTAGTTGTGTGCACCTGTACTCTAAAAGGGAGTCAATAAAATCAGAAAATCAATCTTCACTGTTTCCCAATAAAGAGTATCTGCTTTTTCAGATCTGTCAGGTTTTGTAGGCCATTAAAAAATAATCAGTGAGATGAAAGTGTAAAAGAGAGAGCTTGGTCCTTAACATGTCCGGCACATTAAACTCTTTTTGAACGTTCCTGCTTGAACTCCATTCTGGAATAGCCTCATTAGTACGGTTTATGAGTCATTAATTCACCTTGTCAATATTATCAGAAATTCTCTTCTATAGCTTGCCAACTATTCCCTGTTCAGAGAAAGGAGAAACATGGCACAGTTACAATAAACCAATTCAGGGATGTGAGTTGCATTCATACCTATGCTGACAATTGGTCTGTAGTTTGCCCTGCAAGCTCTCCTATCAGTTGCCCTTACTCTGTTTCTGAGATTTAGAAATTCTTGTGTCCACATAGGACTCTCTAGATGGAGGACTGAGTCTTGTGGGCAGGCTAGTGTAAAATGTATGAACTGTCCTCAAATCAAGGATGACAAAGAGCCTCCCCAGCAGGGAGTTGTCCCCAGCCATCCACAGCCTATCCATGCTCTAACTTCCACACACCTGTGGTCATCTACCCCATTTTTAAAGGGTGCACTTAGGTACCTAAAAAGAGGATATGGATTCTCATTTAGCCTAGGCACACTCCTACAGCCTAGGATGAGCCAGGAGAAAGAAGTGGGGTTCAAACCTGCTGTGCAATCCAGCACTTCAGTTTGATATTTTACGTAGCTGCAGACTGCTTTGCATCTTACTCCGAGATACCTGCCTTTCCACGGATTGCCTTGGAGCCATGGGGTCTAACAGCAGGCTGTGAATTCCATCTGGGGAACCGGGACCCTGCAAGGTAAGTGCCACTTTGACAATGCTGAAGTCCCCTTGTAGATTTAGCCATTGGTGTCTAACCAGTGCCAGAAATAAATAACTATTACTTTCAGCTGGCAGAGCTGCAGTAATAAATCCACAACTTATTTTTCTGTTAATTGTGTCAGGTAGTTTGCTGCTTACAACTACTCCCTGTGCTCCCTCCAGGCCAGATTTGTTATTTGTTCCCTCTTGATACCAAGGCATTTGCAAGTCATATTCTTCAGGGTCATAAACTTACCTAATGATTAAATTAACAGCATGAAATTCCAACTTGTAGGACTGATAAAACTGGACTTTGGAAAACTACTGTCTTTTTTTTTGTCCATGGCGAAAAAAAAAAGTGTTATAGACATCATCCCATGTGGAGTTGTTTTCTGTTTCAGTTTGTGGATCTTTTTGTCCAGCTTTGTGATTATTGGATGAAAAAAATAATTGTAAAAGCAAAAACTGCCATTCAGAGCAAACTCTGAAGTATTTTGGTTAAGGATATGAATTTTCCTACTGTGTTACCTTCCACACTACTGCTAGACAAAAATAAAAGCCAATCTATGCAGTCCAAAAATTAAATAAACTTGCAGAAATAAAATATTATGTTACTGTGCATTTGACAAATAAAGAAAATATTTTAAGATCTACCTCTGAAGATGCATGTGAGGAAAAATATTTAGTGTGTTTATCAATGTGCAGTAAGCAAACCATTTCCTTCCATTCCAGAAGAACACCCAGCAGTAAGATAAGGAGATCAACCACGCTTACAATACAAGCCTGTGTCAAGCTCTACACCTGCATATGATAAAGACAGCCACATGAAAGGATAAGGGCATCAACTGGCTGATGATAGAGACTTAAGCCTCCTAAATCACATGGCAAAGATAAATTAGAACTATCTGCCACCTACATCAGATGGTGAAGGAGGCAGGAACACAATGCTCTGGATACCAATTAGTGGCATAATGGAGCCAGTATCTCATGTTCTAGTGTGTCAAATTCTAGCAGTGCCAGTGAGATCAGAACAGAAGTCACAGCAAGGTCACTGCGATCTGTCAGCAGGATGGCTTCAGCCACGTACCGCATCCTAATCCCTGTCTGCTGAGAATCTAGCGGAGGAGAAATGCCTGTAGTTAAAATGCGCCTAAAGCAATATCCTCCAAGGGCATCAGGCTGGAAGTAGAATAGTGCTACACAAGATAATAAAATGCAGCTGATTTTAACTGTTAAATGAGCGCTTTTTGATTTGATACAGGAATGTGCTGAAGTCTATTCACAGAAACAGCAAGGACATCAGCAGTGCGGCAGGGACACATTACAATACAAACACCTTCAAACTGCATGCTGGAACCCCCACTTCCAGCTTGGAAAAGCCACCTCTGTATGGAAAGGTGACTATGCCCATACTCACCCCTTTGGTAGCTCGCCCTGACGAGTTAGTCAGTTCAAGATACAGTAACTGTAGCAACAAAGTGCTACACAAATGGTTTATCCTCCCAGCATCACTCGTCAGGCAGAGAAATAACGTACCTGCTGCGCAATGCATGAGGCACAAAGCAAAAAAGCTTGCCTTAACTTTTGCCAATCCCAGGGGTAATTAATCAGAGCTTATCCACATGCGCTAGCCTACCCTTCTACAGTATGGTCATACTCGCAACGTTAGCATACTTCTGTCCTGTTTCACGCCTGCCCTGAGGCTGTACGTAGCCACAGCACACCATACATCTGCCAGAGCAAAGATGGCGAGGAATACAATTTCTTTAACACACGCAGAGTGCCTGGAAAGTAGGACGAAGTCATATGTTTGGGCTGTGGTGTGGTACACTGGGGTTGTTGCTTTGTATGTAGATACAATCCTTATGCGGATGCTACAAAAATAAACATTCTTTTTTTTTCCATGTGCATTGAAAATCCTTGATGCTAAAAAAGTAGCTGCCCTAATTTGGTGAAAGTATGTGCAAATATAATAGAGAGAAGGACCCACTCCTAGGGATTAGAAGACACATTAGTCCCATCTTTGTTCTTTTTGAGGTCCACTGGCTCCTGTTGTTTGCTCATTCTGCCAGTAATCTTCTGTCTGTTGAGAATTATTCTTAGAGGGACCTTTCCCCAGGGAAGAAATTTGGAGTTAAATTTAACTTCTAATTAGTCAAAACAGTTGTTGAAGTAAAGGAAGTGGGTAGGCCAGTTAGTAGAAGACACAATAGCAGTGGTGGTTATGCTGTGCCCTTTTCAGACTTCTGCAAGCTTCCATGCAGGTAAGGTTTCACATTGCAGCTGGCCAGATCTTGCTGCTACAAGGGGTGGGCTGCCTCCTCCGCCATTCCTTTCCGTGCATTCCTGCTCCATCCCTTGCGTGGCTTGGCAGCTCAGCTGAGCTGATCTGGATCACTAAATCCTCAGAAGAATATTCACTTGCTCATGTTGAGTTAGTTTTTTGTGGGTTCCATGAGCTGAACTGGACGACCAAGGGCAAGAGGAGTGCCAGGAAAGAAGAAGTGGAGAATTGTGCAGCTGGTGACAGGAGGAAGAGTAGGAAGAGGGACAGAGAGGGAGAAATGAGAGGAACTAGCTTTTTCACATGATAGTGGCCTTTAGATCTGCTGTGCCATACTATGAGACCTCACCCTTACATACTACAATGGCAGAAAAAAAACAGTATTTACAATGTATGAGGTGACACCTTCCATTTGTACCACAGAAATCCTTCTCTATCTTGCACTGACGGAGCTCAAGTAATCAGTGACGGTACAGGGACTGCAAACTACAGAGGCAGACGAGATGTTTTTCTTACAAAAGAATTACTGACTGGAATTCTTAGCAAGTGAAAAAATCTGTCTTATTCCTCTCCAGAAAGAAATTAAATCAGCCAGGCAATAGTCTGGTATGTGATAACCTACAGGCTGTCTAAATAGGCAAGTGGTTTGAACAGGCAGGGAAGCATGTGAACACCTGGCAATTTAGATTTGACCAAGAGGTGGACACAACATTTAAGTCTGTATATAAATGCTTCTCATTTTGAAAAAGCCAACTAATTCACCTCCTGTGAAGTGCTAGACTTCCTCTTTTTTCTCCATTTGCCAGCTATTTTGAAGTGCATGAATGAAAAAGGGATTCCAGAAATTAGTAGTAGAGGGAAGTAGCATTTACAACCCTAGCAGAGCCACTCTACCAATTTAGAGCTACAACTGTGGTCGCATGGAAAACCTACCCAGCAATAAAGTCCCACTTGCCTTTTCTGCCCCCTCATACCTGAACCAGCAGTATGAACAATGTGATCAGGATGAAGGAAGAAGAAAGTGGGAAATCCATTGGCAAATGAGCGATGGTGCTATCTCCAAACAGAAAGCTGAAGGTGACCTTTCAAGATGAAGCACACTCCTTATGTTTCAAACTGTCCTTTGAAACAGGAATAAAGACAACTGCCTCCATCTTCCTGTCCTGAGATGCTGAGTCCTAATCTGTGCTGCTTATACTCTTTGTGTGATATACATCTTGTAAATCAAAGCTGACCTTTTTTCCAGGGCAGGGTAAGGCCACTTACTTCCCCCTTTCTTTCCCCCTGTCCTTTTGCTGGCTGCCTAGGTGGACTGGTCTTTGCAGATGCCATGTCCGACATGGATACCTTTGCCCTTGCCCCATGCTCCCAGGGGTGCCAGTGTACAGCCCATTTCATCACTGGAATTTTTACCATTGGGTTTCCAGCCACTAACCCTCAGCCCCTTTATCTCTTCTTTACACTGATCTTCAGATTCCCCAACCTTCTGGTCAAACAGCAGCAGCTTGATGTTCAGTGTTCCTCCTTCCTCATTAAAGTAGCCGGTCTTGCTCTCTTCAGCTCAGACTGACACCAGGCATCTGATGTGTTCCTGCAGTCAAGCAACTGGTATAAAGACTTCTGGGTTTCTGAGGGCCCACTGCTCTGCTGCTTAAAATGTAGAGATGAATGAAAATGAAGAGATTGTAGGTAGGTTGGGATAATAGATGCTAAGAAAAGGATTTATGTCTCCCATTTCAGGTCAATGATGCAAAGAGCAAGCCAGCACAGGGAAGTAGTATATGGGAATGAGTGCCCAGAAGGCTTGTGGGTAGGTGCTAAAAGACTGATTACTTCTTTGTATGAGTACATGCATTCAGTGAATCCACCTGGCACTAACAGCTGATAAAAAGCCACCAAGGTAGCTTATGACAGTGCTTTCATGTGTGGCTCAGACAGTTGATTTAGATTCAACAATGCATCCCATGTTGAAGGGGAAAACCCAGGTTAAATACAGAATTAGCACGTAATGAAGATAGGACCTGATGCTAGAATCTCTCCCAGTAGCTGAGTCTTTCCTCATTAGCAAGGCAGAGAAGCAGAGCAGTAATATTCCTGTCACAGTGCAAAGACTAATTGAAAAGCGAGGCAATCAATTGTTAATTTCATAGCTTCTCTAGTTGCAATAAAAGTACAACTTTGTCATAATCCATTCATAAGAGATTTCTCATTGCACCAGCACCGACAACTTCTTATGCCATTGTACTTCCATATGGAATTAAAATCAGCAGCACAGGAAGTCTGAGTAAGTGAGCATGAAAAAACATCAATAGCAGGGATAACGCCATAGCGTAACAAACACTTATCCACCATGAATAGCTCCCACCAGAGGAAAGATGTAATTTATAACTCTGCTTCAGTCTCAATTATAAAGACTGACAAATGAAGAAAGACTTCCTTCATTTCTGCTAGAATGTCGTTCTTGATGAAGCTATTGAATTCAAATACCGATCACTTGACAGGCTCTTCTTTAGATCTACTCAGCAACTCATTTACCACTTAAAAGCTAGCTGATACTGACAAAAGTAAATAAGATTTTGGTGAATAATTTAAGACTAAGAATCTCTCCTCTAAATTTAGTGAGCACTGTGTTCTATTGCTTATCATGGTGGACATTTATTGGATGGACAAAAATCCCAATACAGTAGGATCATATTTCAACATAAAATGCCTACCATAAAGTTATTAATATAAACCTATTTTGGAGAGGCTAGGCAGATAGGACAAGCAAAGCCTTCTGAAAATAATGGATGACTTCAGAGTGTGACACCAGCTCTGTGCAGCTCACAGCGGTATATGGTTACACCAGATATCTATTTTGCACAGATAGGTCTCATGATAGGTAAGAGTGTGTTACATGATGGATCCACATTGAATGGTGTCAGTTTTGGCTTCTTCACCATTACAGGAAACTGCTCAGCTGACCAGAATTATGTAGTATGTGTAAATCAATCCTTCACACAGGATATCGAAAGAAAAATTACTTTGCTGGTAGCAAGTGTAAGTGCACTGATTAGGGTACTAACTTGTATCCCACTGAACTGTAAACATCCCCCATGCTTCCAGCATTCACATTCTGTCATTTTAACCAGCTGCATCTATAGGTAAGCAAGATAACTCCAAGACAGAGCCTAGAAATATGCTTAAAGATGGAGAAGTTTAAATCAAGGGCTGGGGACCAGGAATGCTCAGCCCGGTTTCCTCTTCTACCACTGCAAGGCGAGAGGTCATATGGCAAGTCTTTACCATGCCATTACCATTACCACCATGCCTCATGAAAAGCAAAGATAGTTCATCCTCCTGAAAAAGAAAACAGTTGGTTTACCTATTACAGAGAAGTACTGAGAACAGTAATTAGGGAACTATTCTTTTATCTGATCTTGATTTCAGTCTACTTCTTCCATTATATGATCATGGGTCCATTACTAGCAAAGAGAATTTCACACATGTAAAGAGCCAAATATTAGAGCATAAACCTCACTTTCCAAATCATAGCCTTTTTCTTGTTCCTTTTCTTTTATTACTCTGTAAGATTAACAGAATCCAATCATTCTAATGCAAGGATGAAACAGAACAGATCATGTGCTCCAGTGAATGAAACAAAGTAGAAAAAAATAGAAGTAGAAAAAAATAGACTCATATATGACTGCGTACAGAGAGTCAGAAGAAACACAGCAGCTACAGAAGAAAATTAAAAATAGAAAAGACAAGCCCAGTGACTGAAAATGTGAGTTATGAAACAGACTCTCAGCACATATGAATGAATGCTTTGGCTTTCACATTGGAAAAAGAGAAAGCTTTTCATTTCAAGATACAGAATTGTAAGCCAATTGTTAAAAAAAAAAAAACAAACCGAAGTGTTTATAACAACAATAACTGCCCTTCTCATATGAACAAATGCATGTCTCCTTCAGTTTGCTGATCCCTTTCTTTAGTGGCAATGCCAGCTTAAACAACTCCCACCTTCTTCCCACCAGCAGCAGTTTGATCCTGTTCTCTTCTTCATGAGGGCAGATGTTTGGGAGGTCCCAGGGTGAACAGGTTTCAAACTGACTGTACCCCCAATCCCCACCTAAACCCTGCTTTTTTTCAGCTCGGTCAGTTCCCAAACTGCACAAACAGCAGCCTGGGAGACATAGGAATTACAATAAGCTGCCTGAAAGATGGGCTGGTGCCCAGAAGGTGCTTAGGACAGCTTAAACAGACTTGCCATCACTTGCCTTAATTCATTGTTCAACAAACACTTTGTTTTAGCATCAGCTGGCTCTGCCTCCCAGAGTAGTCCCTTACCTCATGGGTCCACCCACTCTCTCCCACCCCATGTCTCTATTTCCTTTTGGCAGACACAGATGTTTTTTGCAGCTTTACAATAAACAGGACTGGGGATCTTACCCAGCTGAAAAATAGTTTTCGCCTTTGTTTTGCTCAAGTCAGTTCTCACGGGAAGCATCTTCCACCTATTTCACCCCATGTGTACAAAATTGAGGGTGCTAGCCAGTGCCTGGGGACAGGGAACCACAGGACTCACTCTGTCTGAGACTGGCTTAGCTAGTATACCTGTCCATGGAATTACAGTCCTGTGGCCCTAAAGCTGTCCTCAGCTATAGACATGCAGCCACTTGTTTGTTGTAACTGTATACACAGCGAGAATGTAATGGATTGAAGTAGCAACCCACAAATAAATAAATCGCCTCTTATGTTCGCTCCAGTCACTTCCAGTTAATTTGGTGATTTCTTAATGTGATTGCCCAGTCTGACAATGGATACCTGTGGAACCTTATCACTCAGAGTCACTTGTAATTAACATGATTCCTGTCAGCAGAGACAATCAGATAATCCAGTCAAGTCAGCTCTAGAAATGTCCATGAGGAGACACAATTTGCATGAAGCCAGAGAAGATGACCCACCACTCTTGCCTTTTTTTAATGCTCTGATCTCTCTCTCTCTAAAAACCAGAAAGAGCAAAGGCAAGGAAAAAAATTCCTAGTATGCTGATAGAGAAGACCATTCAGGAGAGCTCTTCAATCAACCTGGCATGTCACAGTACTGAGAATTAGCAAGGGCAAAGTGAATGCACTGCTGGAAAACAACATAATTCTTCAAGGCTGACAGAAGAGTCAATCCAAAAGCAAAGAGAAGAGAGACAGTAAAGCCATTCACTCATCTAGCCTAGGTAATGGGAATTTGAAAATATAAGGGGGACAAGTTCCTATGATTTTATGAAAGAAACAGTTCACAACGTGTTGGGCAAATGGGACAAACAGCACTGCCAGTGCAAGGCAGGAACTGGACAAAGCACACAGTGCTGGCGCAGATCCTACTGCCTGACCTAAGCCTGGTCCTGAGCCTGAAGCTTCATACTCAGCCAACGTGACAAGCTGTGCACTGTGTCCTCCATGGGTGCCATCGGCCCTTCCCTCCCTGTCTGCTCCTGCCCTTACGTCAGCTGTAGCACTCATCCAGCCAGGGGCTAACTCAGAACAACTGGATGATCCACATGAAAAGTCATCAATATATTTGCAGGGCAGGACCACTATTTTCAACAGCAACATGGTCTTAAGCTCGCTGTGAAACCATACCTGAATCTATGGCAGACGTCTGAACACCAAAAATAAACTAAAAGATTTACAGTAGGATTGCAACTGACTCTTCTACTGCAAGAAAACTATTTGGGATTTTAAGAAAGGCTGACTGCTTCTTTCTGTAAATATATCTAATAATGGCAGGCTTTCCTTGTCCTAAACCCTGTTGATCTGAAACTCTGGCATACTGCCGGACATCTTCCGAATGACTAATCGGTCAGAAGCCTCACTGGGTTAAATACATGGGCAACCTGATGGTGACTGCAGATTTCAGAGTGGTGATACTTTGGAAAAGGATACTGGAAGGAAAAACAATAATTCCTCAAGCTCTCTCAGAACATTCAAAATAGCTTTTTCAAAATACTGGATTTAAAAAAAAAAAAAAATTAGCCCTGCTAACTTTGGACACATTATTGCAGCTATTCAGCTGCTGAGCTCAGAACCCCTAAGGGTTAGCAAGGAGAAATAACAGTAAACAGGGAGCCAGGGTGTAAGTCCTACAGGACTCTACAATTTACCTGCTGTCTCAGAATTTTCCACCACAAAAAAAACCTGCCAGGTCACTGAAAGAGGGCCAGGAGGCTTAAGTAGAGGCATACGCCTCTACCTCCTAGAATCCAAGGAAAAATAAATATTAGAAGGTGCCTCCCAACTGGAAGATTTTCCTCACCTGTGCACAAGAGCAGAGGTTACCAGTCCCCCTCTGCTGTGTCATTCTTTATTTTAGCAATAAAGAAAATATTACTACTGATCAGCTGTGCAAAACTTAGGCAGTTTTGCAACCTCTCCAGGCAGCAAGTCATCAAATGAGTTCTAGCACAAGCTGGTAACTGTCAACTGCACCTGAACCTATACCTTATAGGCACAGCTGCAGTACTTTCCTACACTATTTTCTCCTCTCATTTTTTACTAAAAGTTAACTAGCCTTTGTGACCAAACAACCCAAATTCTAGTGGGCAACTGACCATGAAATAAAAAACCTCAACTGCAGCTAACACTAGCTGGTTCCCAAAACACAATGAGAGAAGAGAGAGGTGAAAGGAAAAGATTAATTGAGTGTGATAGCAGAACCTGCCTTCAGCCACCAAGGCAAGCAGCAGGCTGAGGTTCCTGCATTTACTCACTTAGAAGGCAACAGCCTGTAGGTGGTATTTCAGCTTTAGCCAGCAAAAAAAATAATTGCTCCACTGGCTCAGGGACTGACAACAGTACCAATAACTTACAGCAGCACTAATAATAATATAATTCTTGGATCTAGTGACCTTGCTGGACTAGGTTCAAAAGCCAAGAAGTATGATGCAAGCAAAGGCTCATCCCCTTCCTCTTTGCAGTGACCTTTCACGTATTTGAAGACTGTTTTCATACTTCCCTTCAGTCTTCTCCAAGCTAAACAAACCTGCTCCTCTCAGTCTTTCATGACCAATTGCGCTTTTGAGACTTTTGATCATTTTTATTGCATTCAAGTTGGCCATAGTTCTAAAAATTAATCTTAGTCTAAGAAAATGTTGCAACTAATATATCACTGTGCTGCACCAATACTGCAACAGCCTCTAATTTTACTGCCAAACAAGCTTTGCAGAAATCAAAACTATCCTGTGAAACAGACCTTCCCAGGTTTTGTAAAAGCAGCTTCATGATCCTGCACTGCTGTAGCACCAAATCAAGGTATTCTGGCAAAGGACTTTCAGCGGAAGAGAAAGAGATACAAGGATCTAATGCTTTAAATGTACTGCAAATGAAAATGTTCAAAATGTCTTTTAACCCATGAAAATGTAAAGTCAGGAAGAGCTAAATGTGAATCTATCACCGTAAGAGACTGGAGAGGTGTTAAAAAAGAAAATAAACAAAAGGAAATAAGGTGGCAAAGTCAGTGTATTTGTGCTGAAGTAGGAACCACTCAGGGACTTTGCTTGTTTACAATGGACAGTTTCTCATCATGTTGTTTGTTGGTGCCAGTAGATCAACCTACTCACCCTAGGAGAGAAGCAGCAGACACATCTCATATTACTGAGAAAAAGGCATTGCTACTGATATTTCATGGCTTAATCTGTATTGCAGAATATACTGAGTTCAATTAATAAGAATATACATTTGGGTTTGAAGTTGCATATACACAGAACTCCTCTCATAGCTACGTGACAGTCAGCCACACTGACTATCCATTTCTTCTACTAACTGAAATTCAAACAAACAAAAAAACCAAAAAAAACCCAAAACAACAGGAGAAATACAATTCTGGCAGCTGCTGCAAACTACATCTTTATTCAGAGCTCTTCCAAGATGCCTTTGAAGCAGGGAATTTATAATTACTTAGACTTTTCTTGTTACATCCTGTAATCCAGACACACTCATTAAAGCTGTAACTTCCTTTCAGTTTGGTAGGAAACAACCAGTATTCTCTTCTCAGAAACCTCAAAGTATTTAATTGTGGGAGAGATCTATATTTTACAGCACCACCAGCTTTGAGGGCATGGCTAGGTTGTTCAGAAGAATTTTATTTACCCAACTATTTGACTGGTTCCTAATGTTTTTTAAGTGAATAAAAATATGCCTTTGATGGAATTCTTATATTTTGTTCATTCTAGAAAAACCTGCTTATGTCAATACAAGTATTTTCAATAAATAGCCCACTGAACTGAACAACAAGCACATAGCAAACAGCCCTTTCTTAGGGTGGTTAGAAGGATAAATACCCTGTGGCTGTAGGAGATACCATAGAGATGATACAGCTATTGCTTTAATAAGGCTTTTGATACTGTCTCACACAACATTCCCATAATCAAACATGGGAATATTGTCAAGTTACAGATTTTGTATGCTGACTGCAAAACAAGTTGGAAAACTGTATTCAAGAGTAATTTTCACTATAAGATTAGTATAAGTAATTTCACACTCTAAGAGTACCTTACATAGAGTTTCATGTTAGGTGTATGGGTCTTATTCTGTGTTTTCATTACTGCCTTGGCTGATAAGGTAGCAAAGACACCTTTCAAATGATAACAAGCTGCACAGTGTTGCAAGCAACACAGTGGAAACAAACAGACCTCAAAATGGCCTTGAAAAAACGCAGGACAGGGAGGATGCAATTCAGAAATGGTAAGTTCAAAGTACTACACTCAGGGAGAATTAATTGCACAAACATATAGTGGGCAGAAATTCTGAAGAACAAAACCTGAGAGTATAGGAAACGACAAACAGAACATGAAGCAATCCATATAAAGAAGCCCAGAACTGTTTCAAGCTCGTCCTCAACAGTGTGGATAATCTTAGGCAGCCACCATTTTTCTTAAAACTGCATGCTGACACAGGCTTCTAGATAGACCTGCAATAGTTCAGGTAATTTAAAAGGGAACGAGAAACTGAAGACCACTTATTTCTTAAAAAAATCAATTACAAACATAAGGTGTCATTTCAGGGTTAATAGGAGCAAAATTACAGCTGCCAGCTTGTGCATGAACCACTTTTCTCCCTTTTCAGCTCATCAGCTTATTTCTGAGAAGCCAATGCATTGTATTGAGAACTTAAGAGCACAGGGCCCTCATAGTGCAAATGCCAAACTCTTCCAAGAATACGAGACCCACATTCGTGCAATAACAGTATAAACAGATGTAGTGGATGCAACTGCAAAGGTATCTAGTGTTAATACGTGTCCTTGTGAAGTCACTTAAGAGCAGCTGTTTAAAAATTACATATGAATGCCTCATTTAATTGACCACCAATAGGCAGAGGGCAGTGTTACCTGCATAGATATTTTTCCTTAGTCAATCAAACATAAAAGTGTCTAAAAATATTCAAGTAAAAAAAAAAATCCCAGGTTTTTGTATGTCAAGTACAATATATGAAAAATAATGCTTTTCTGGTATTGGCATAGTCTCTTACCCCTGGAAGCAATTGCACTTCAAGGATGATTGTTTTACTTGTCATATCTGAAGTCTAAATTTCCAGAGATCAGGATGACAAGGGAAAAAGAAGATCTTCACATGAAATCTGTGCAGCTGGATATATTAGTTTCAGAAGTGTTCACTTAAGACAAAAATGAGAAAATATTATTTAAATTCATTCAAATACTTGTACCTTATTTGATGAGCAATGAAGGGAGTCAAATTTGAGACAATCTTCCATCTTTCCTATTCCATTTATTGTAAGCTACTAACATGCATCTTTTATTCTTTCCCCTTAGCATAACTCAATTTCTGTATTTTCTAACCCTAATCACATCTTTAAACTCCTTACCACAGTCCTGAATGATTAAACATATTTCTGATGTTAGAAGATACCCTCTATGTACCACTTTCTTCAATTCCAATAACGATTATGGGTCAGAGGGAAAGCAAGCCTACAGCTTTAAATATCCTCCAGTGTCAAAAGGCCAATTGGAGTGCCTTCAGTTTTGCCTGCTGTGAAAAAAAAATAGCAGGACAAGGGAAACCAAGGAATAACAGAGGATATGGCCATTCAGCATGTTATCACTCGCCACAAAATTCAGAAACTGCATCCAAGCAGATTCATCAATATCACCCAGTAGCTCCTCTGCCAATAATGCTGCTTCATCAATTGTGGCTGGATTCCACTGCTAACAGATAGTGTGGGAAGCTGGCTTGAATCTCTTGTACATCACTTCACCTTTCATTTAAGGGGACTTGAAAAAGCCCTCAAGGTTCTTCGGGGGAGTAGATGAAATAATGGGGTTCTTAAAAACATAAACCAAGATTTTTTTCCTCAGTCTATCTTATGCAAGACTGAATGATCTAGGCAAAAGGACAGCAAGATATGTCTTTCGTCCATCGGATGCACAGGGTATAAAACAAGCAGTTCACAGCAGAGCAATGAGAGATGGCTCTCATGTCTGCCAACAGCACTATTTCAGCTGGTTTGAACAACTTCTCCATCTTAGCTCCCACTCTGCTCTGCCAGCCAAGCTGTTTGAGCAACCAAGCAATGAACTTGATCAGAGAGCTGATCTATCTGTAAAACAACTCAGCAAAATAAATGGTTATTTTCAGATGGATCCATTCCCAGTCCTGTTAAGTGTGCAAGTGCCCAAACAGATCTGACAGCGTGATGGAAGAAGCACTGCATGGACATGAATGGGAAGCCGAGAGCAGTTGATTAAGCTGACAGCGGCACTTAAGAAATACACAGAACAACACTTAAAATACCACAAGGATAAGAAAGCCTGACACAGCCACACAAATACAAGTACTGCGACCTTATCCCACTCTTACAACACATCAGATCCAGCAGTGAAGCCCACTTAGGAAGTCTCTGTCCCTCCAGAGGCTGTTTGCCTGTCCCTCAAGTGTGCTGATCAAACTGTTTCTATGTTGAACTGAAAATTAGTTCAGCAAAAGCAACCGGAGTAAAAACTATGTTTGAAAGAAAAGGAAGCCAAAAAGGTATGCAAGACCTCAAGGTAAACTCAGTGTGAGAATATTTCCTATAGAACCTTACATCAAAACAGCTAAACTAGTTGTAATGCACAGTTTCTACTGTATGGTGCATATCTGCGAATGGGAGATGTTTTAAATGAAAAGTTCCCAAATATGATCTGGCTCTAGTTCTTTTTTATTATTTTTCATCCACATAAGAGAAACTAAGGAGCACAGCCAAGCAAAATAAGGTGGCTACGATGTACCGTTTCATCATGCCCAGGGAAAGAAAAACAAGCACTGGTACATACATCTCCCAACACCCACCCATCAAAACAAGTATTTTTCTTTTTAAATTCTGTTTATTTGGACAGGCTCAGGAGGCTGCCCATTTCATAAAATAGAGGCGATAACAGGAAACCAACTTCAGAGCACTTATCCCTGGTTACCTCTGGAATACTCTACATGGTTTAAAGCAGATGACACCGTTCGATTAACAACTCACCACCTTGCAGGACCAGCCTATGTGAGAACAATAGTTCTGATTAACACCAGAAAGAGATCATATGAGCAAGGGGGAAAGAAAGCAAAACTACATGAACTCCACACTTAGGTTTGTAAAAAAGCACAAAGGGAAGTTATGTTCACAACTTTTTTCTGAATGTCAATGAGATTTTGACATCTGGCTTCCCCACTCTGTAAAATGTATACAAAAAGAATTTTTACAATCTAAATTACAACACGAATTGACACCCAAGCTGGCTTAACTACACTTAAAACATGCTTTCTGAAGGACACTACAGTGGTCCCATAGCTCTGACATCACACTACCATTGTATACTTAGGAGAAATGAAAACTGATCTAGTCCCCGTGAGACAGCTCTGAGATCCCTGAGTACATTACAATCATGTAGTTACTTAAAATAATGAGAAAACTGTGAATTTTGAAAATAAATTAATCCACAATAAGCTTCTGCTAAATACATTGTATTACCAACCACTTGAATTCTGTCCTGAAGCACTAGAAAATGCATCATAGGACAAACCTCTTTTGTCAAAAATAACTAACTGTTCTTTCTTATCTCATCTCTAATTTCTGTGAACTAGAAGACAGCTTCTTTAATACCTATCAGATGCTATTCTCATTGTATTAAGGAAGACAAAGTTCTTTTCTTAGATGCTGCCTCTTACTAGACACACAGGGTGTATGCATCGTACAGAATGCCTGATAAAGAAACCAACATTCCAAAGATGTATATACATAACACCATATGGACTGTGATGTCCAAATAGTACTTCAAAGTGTTTATGCATGTGCCTAAGTACTGTCCTGAAGCCTCACTGAGATCAAGTACAGGACACTTACATACAAACTTAATAACTCTCAGGTAACGTAATCTGAGATTGATAGATATTATCACGATTGTTATCACAATTGCAGGACTGGATTGCAAACAGTAGCACAAGCACTATATGAAAGTTCCATTCCAGAAATACAAATTTTGATTAAAACTATTTGAAATTAAGGACGCATACTGCACAAGAAACTTCATCACGATGATTAGTTTTGTCAAGATTTTGGCTGACTGAAATACATTTTCTATCTAGGGATCCAACCTGCCTATGCATATCAGGGAGGTTTGATTTATATGAGAAATTCTTCTAAATAGGATTCTCTCAGTCTTATTCCTCCTAGCTTCTGATATAAGTATTTTGTATAACATCTCTATTCTGTTAAGAACACTGATGCCTTCTGATGCGCTTAGCTGCAGAAGACCTTTTGATTTAAGAGGTTTACCATATATTGAAAAAAAGGCTGTAGCCTGCAAATGACTAAAAATCATCCCATAAAATTCTGTGTATAAGGACACAAACTCCCTATAAGATTAGCAACCATACTAATCTTACATCAGCCTGTGCAGGAGGTGCGAGTAGTCCAAGCAACTCAACTTGATAAGTATATCAGGTTGAAGTAATCACAGAAAATGCATATACCTCAGCTCTAAACAGCCAAAGACATCACACTGGTGTTATCAACATTGCAAAACAGCAGTATGAGCAAGCAGAAAACCTGAAATCAGAAATTCATGTTTAATTTTAGTTCTTCTACATGATTCAATGTGTAACTTTTAGCACTGAGCCTTTCTCTGCCTCATCTTCCCTACACAGAAAAACAGTGATTTGCACAACTTTTCATGGTGTATCAAATTTGCTCTGCTTCCAAGGTTCTGTTAATAATAGTTCTGTGCAAGATGGAAAGAAGCTAGCTTTACTTTAAGAGCTGAGTGCAAGTAAAGAGCATCTGCCAGCTACACAAAAAAATCCAAAACATCTGAGGCAAGGAAAGCATGACCTAGTACTCTGTTCAACAGCAATTCTCTGCCTGTCTGTATATAAAGCTGCAATTTTTGGACATAATTTCTGATCAATCCTCACATTTTAGAGGAACATTTCATTTTTATTACCTGAAAATTTGAGAAGAAAGCAAGAAAACAGAGGCTACATCCGCTGACCTGAGCTTGTTTTTTTTCAACCACTTCCATGTTACCATAAACTTCCAGGATTCTTCAAGGGAGCCATTAACACCCCCTATCCTTAATGCCATCTCCATCTCACCCTGTCTTGCAGCTTTGCAAGTCTTGCCCATCCTTGAAGAGACAACTTGTACTGCAGGTTGGGAGAAAAGAAAGGAGAGAATGCTTAGGGAGAAGACGGCAGGAAAGATGCACAGCACATCACTGCTGGAGGAGCCAAGGAGGCTGGAGGAGCTCACTGAACCACTGGCTGGGGGAGAAGGAATGCAAAGCACTGAAAGCAGTGAGGGGAAAAGGTGGACAGTGGCATGGGAGACTGGCATACAGGATGGGGGTGCACAGAAAACAAGGAGCACACACAATCCCTGGCTTGGAGATGCATATCCCATGGGCTTTTCCCTCTGCAACTCCCAGATGGCAAAGACAGCCTGCAAGGAAATAATGCTCAAACTGGCAACCTGCACAGCATCATGGAGCAGGAGAACCCTGGCAGTGTTGGGTGAAAAGGAGATACCAGCTGCAACAGCAAAGGGGTGGGAGGAGAGAGGGGACTGAGGGAGTCCCTGTCAGCAGGTGAGCTTGCTGGGCTCTACACAGCCTGTCCTGCTTATCTGCCTTGCTCCAGGGCCTGTCCTCTTCTAGTTTCTTACATAGTTTCTTATGTAATGTTACTCTCCATTTAGCAAAACTTCCCTAATGCTGATCTGCCCTTGGCAGCCTCCTGTCTCCACTCCTTCAGCTTCTGTCAGCACTTAATAAGGAACATCTGATGATCTGTGTCCAACTGCCACCTCACCTGTGACTGCCAGACACACTGTTCCCAGGGCCACCACTGTGCCCACCTGAGAGGTGCCTCCAAACGCCCACCACTCTTGGTGGGTTGCACAACTGTTGTGCTACACCCACCTCATGCATATTAGTCGTATAAGTGGATTGTAATTTAGGGCATGCAAATTTGTTTTGCTCAGACTTCAGGATGCTCCAGTGTCACTACTCTTCATGCGCTTTTCACATGGTGTGTGGCAGGTCTGCTTTTCATTTTCTTACTGATAGTCACAGCTGAAAGGTCTTATTTGGAATTATAAAGCTGAGGGTTTTTTCTGTTAATTTTTAAACTTCCCTCTACTCCCCCTTGCACTCCCCTCATATCAATAAACATCTGCCTTCCTTCCTGAAGGCCACACATGCTAGTGTATTCCAGCAAGATCCTGTTACAGGTCACAGCACAGAGCCCAAGCTATGCACCTGCTTTACCTCCACCCAAAGGGATTTAAAGAAATTTAACCTCCACACAATCTGGAAAATCTAAGTTGATCATTTACTGCTATTAACCCCACAAAAGATTACACTGAGTTGATATGCACAGGTAGTTACAGCATTTGCAAGCACAGACCTCATCAAATGCATATGCCACCTGAGCAGGATGTTTCCAACAATTTGAAGTCAGCACACACTGCTTAAATCATTGTTTTGTCCCCTTCCCCTTCATTATCCCTCTCCCCTCAAACATATATTCCTCTGCTTTGTCTTTTTCCCAAGAGAGATAAACAACAGGTTTGATTCCTCTCTCACTGCTATCAGTGAGCCTCAGCTCACTGTATTCAGGGTGCCCAGACTGTGCAAGGACAGATCTGCAGGCACTTTCCGCAATTAATTTGAAAACCAATAAAATTTTTAAAAAGGCTAGAAACAGGAATCAAGCCCAATCCAATCATTACTGCAGAAAGCCCAGTTCAGTGACATCAGACAGCAATATGCTGAGGAGGGCTGGCACACCACAGAAGGATCATCACCTTTTATTAGTAAAAATCTAGTGTAGATGAAGGAAGATCTTGGCTGTTAAGCACTCTGCTAGACAGTGCATGCAAACCCTATCAATACAGAGGAGATACTGAGATTACCAGAAGTTAAAAAGAGGTCATAGTATTAATACCTTATTCCCCACTGACACTCAGCTAGTATTACACTGTGGAAGATATGGCCCAGAAAAAAATTTGGACATCAGGACTCACTTTGGCAGCCACTGCCTTGGATCAGCGCTCCTCACATTTTTTCTGCCGTTCCTGTCTTTCTCCTCCAGTTCATCTGTGGTGGGTGGATACCTCCACCACCAGCTTAACTGACGTTTGCTGCTCCACTCTTCTGAGATTATTTTGGTGCACTACTCATTGCTGTTTCAGTTCAGGTCCCCACCTGATCTCTCCCTGAGCCCACAGACTCAGCAGCAGTGTCCTACATGCTTTGTTACTTGCATTCAAGAACTATGCAAAGACAGAGGATGAACAAGGGCCTGGTTCATATGCATGATGGCAAGAAAGGTTTTGCCCCCCAAAAGCAATTGAACTGACTATTCTGAACATGACATGGAGCATTTTGGAGAATGGCACAGCCCCTCCATTGCTCTCCTAGACGCCTTCAATAAAGGCAGGAAGCTGTGCAGACTTCTGCGTGCACAACAGTCAGGCCAAAAGAGATAAGTGAGGTGCAGACAGGGAAGTGGCCACATTTTCCTTGCCTGCTTGCCTGTTTGCTGACACCTTTTTCTTCCTGATGCTACCAAAGTGCAGAAGCTGTTTCCACTGTTAGCAATTCCACTGCGATGAGCAGTGCCTCCTATGTCAGATGGCCCTGCTTCTCTTTCCCTTCAAGCTCTCAGACTTACAGCCCTTTTTCCACTTCCTGCTGGACAGCTTTTCTAAGCCTCACCTGCACGTCCTGTCCCTGCTGTTAGGTTCTTGGTGCTCCACTCTTCTGATTTTATTGACAGATGATAGTGCTTGTGCTATAATACAGTAGCTTCGTAGTCATTGCAAGATCATAGTATTTCAGAGTAAAGTTAGAGGTAGAAAGGAGCTGTTTAAGGGAGCCATTTCTTGCTACTTTTAAAGACAGGAAAAATGGGATGAATGAAGATAAAAGCTGGTGAGAGAAAAGGTGCAATAACAGCCCAGTCTGTTCATCCAGTACCAACCAGTCCCATCTGGTAACTGAAACAAACTATGCAGTGCATCATGCTGCTTTACTCCCCTGTCAACACAATCAAGCAAACTTAGCCACCTGGCGAGGCAAAGCTGTTGTGTTTTCAAACTATCTGCTCCTAAAAATGCTTGACATTCTTGCTAAAGTTGTATCCTCTTTCAGTTACTGGAGAGCTGTTGTTAATGTCTATAGTATTTGGGAAAGGCTTATGTGCATCAGCTGTACGTAGCACTGCAACCTTGCATGTGCAATGAACTTGAAAAATGTTTGATTCCTCTTCCTAAAACTCTGAAAAAACAGGATTTCCAACTCCTAACGTAACAGTGGTTCCATCTGTTTCTAATCTCATTGTTCTGGGTACTTTTTCCTGGCCCAAAGACACAGAGGGGAAGTCAGTGATTCTTTCCAGAGGGTGGAAATTAATTTGTCAGTCCTACAGCCAGCTCCTTTACTTTCCTCTAAACACTCCAGAGCTCAGGGTTATCATCTCAGCCCTGATTGCACTCATCAGCCCTACTTCCCACTTCTACAGAAAAAGCTGAAGAAGTATCTGTGCCAGAGGAGGGTTTATTATTGATAAAGTTCAAATTCTTAGCTCTTTGCCATACTTACATGCTACTTTAAATGGGAGGAAATACAAATAAATCACTTAACTTACTATCCCCCGTCTTGTGTGAAAGTTCAGATGAATATCAGGTTTCTCTGCCACTCAATGTCCAGCATCAGCCACTGATGGCCGTCATCCTGTAGAGTTAGGGAGCAGCATCCTTACAAGACACAATCTGCCTGCCAGGGAACACTGCCACACTCTGCTTCTGTAGCACTTCTTGTGCCTGTTTCTCAGCAAGGAGAGAGGACTGAGCACCTAGCCTGTTGCGCCAGCCCTCCGTCCCCAGGTTCAGCTGATATAAGGATTCCTTGCCTTTTACAATGGCGGTCCCTTGCAGCCGTCATATAGCAATACATATCAAGCTCTTAAAATGGGCCTTTTAGGAAAGGAGACCATGGTTTTTTAATCTCTAATGCTAGTGCTTACTTCTACTGAACAGCTATCCAGAGGCAATCTCCTACATCACTTCTGTGACATTATGGAAGCCAACTGATTTTCTGGAGTGCCAGAAATAAGCTTTGTATTTATGGCTTTTAAATAAAAGAAGTTATAAAATCCAAATCCTCCCCCCAATGTTTTCAAAATATATTTCACCTGAAGTCATTTTCTCTGTGAGTCAACCTCAGAAGAGTGTTTAAGGTGAAGTAATTTCCAGCTCCTGGGAATATTACATCACCTTTGTCTACAGAAGTTTGGGCTCTGATCAAAGCTAATGCTCTGGTTGAAAGGTTCCTGCCCTCACCTCTCTATCACCCAGCTGAGGTTCCCATTCCTCCTGCCTGCTTAGGTGTACATGCTCTGCACTCAGGTCTGTCAAAATAATCCTATCCAACCCACATCCCCTTCTCCACGCACACATATGGTATTATAAGGAATCGTGCTAACCCGAGTAGTCCTCACAACCGAAGGACTGAGGGAAAAGCTGCATGTGCAGTTAGGCACATGGCAGTTTTCAGGAGACTCAATAAGAACCACTCAATAAGAACATACAAGGTATTTATAATCACACAGATCATACTTACAGGGCAATTCCCAAGACAAGGCAAGCTGAATATATCTAACATCTTACAGCAACCAGAGGAGGGGAGGTCCCAGCTTTTTCTCATACCATTCTCAGTCATCTGGTCTTCCTTCTTGCCTTGTGCTGCCTTTCAATGAACCAATTCATCTTACTAAAGAGGCAGAAAACTAATCTAAAAAATAAAATAGAAAAGCAGATTTTTTTCCTGCTGCTTCAGTGAGTTGAATCAGCATAGAGGCAGCTAAGCACTAGAGTCCACATAAGGAAAGAAGCAGCACCATGGAGCCAGGAGCAGAAGAGAGAAAATCAGCAGACCCTTTTGGAAGCAGTCTGCCAGCAGATCCCCACCCCAAGGCATCCCATTCCAGTAACACTGGACAGCCTAAAAAACACCTGGCCTTTCGGCCTTCCCTCCCAAGCAGAACTGGAAGTCCAGAGATGTACACTTTGTAATAAAATAAAAAAGGGAACTGACTCGTTTAGGAAGTTTCTTGCTATTTTTATTTCATGCAAACCCATCCAACCATTCCTAGAGCTAATCACATTTAAGCAGGCAGTTCCATGATTTCAAGCACTTTATCCTTATTATAGTTACTGTCGCAGGTCCTAGAGCTGAGCCATCCTCAGCTACTGAATGGACCCATAGTCTGGGGGAAGGGATAACAGCCTGAAGCTTTTCCAGCACTACAGAGCAGGCACTGTGCTAGTTCCTAGCCAATACCCAACTCTAGGTGATGCTCAGTTTCCCAGTTGAACCTGTCTGCTGGTGAGGTTTCATGCTGAAGTGTACTGAATAAGTATGTCTTCCCCAATTTCTGATACATTATTTTCCAATATGATTCAGATAAAATCAGGAGAGCCCAGCACCTACACATCAGTACAAACCCTGTATGCTTTTTAGGTTTTGATATACTTGTAGCCTTTTTGCATAACAACAAAGTGAAATTTGAGATTTAGATCAGTAAAAAGCAGGCTGCTTATGTATCCAAGCAGAAGCCTGGGGAAAAGTATAGAGGAAAAGGAAACTAGGAAAGTAACACATATACTTTGGTTTTCCTACTCACAGCCGGTCCCCATTTCAGGAAGATCTGAACATTGTTCCCTTTGCTGACCTGCCTTCCTTCCTCAGAAGACAAGGCAAAAACAGACAGGCATTCCCTCTCCAGTCTCCTGCTTACAAAACAACTTGAATGTATTAGTCCTTCAAAACATCTGTTTGCACTCCTAACATGAGAAAAAATGTTGAGACTTTATATGTTTGATAACAAGTCGTGACCTCTGCTTTGGAATTTGGAATTTGGTTAAAGCCAGCTTGTTACACTTCCAAAACCTAGTCACTTTTGAAACTTCAATGAATTAAAGTCTAATTATTCTAAAATTAAATTATTCCTATGTTTCTGTTTTAGAGATATCCACTGACATTATTAAAGAAGGCTCATTAGCTTTGCTTCGTTTCTTTTTACTTTTTAATCACACTAATGGATTAAATTCTAGCTAGTGAGTCAGTGTTTTTAGTGCAGGGGTGGTGAGCTCATGAGTTGAATACAGCACGCCAAGCAGTTCATCCAGGCCCCAGCCCAGTCTTAACACCATCTTCCAGAGCGTCCCTGAAATGTGGACAGGCAGCAAGCCACAAACCAGGTAATTACTTGGGCAGCCTGCACCAACCATTTCTTCTAAGGGCCTCACAGTCCTTCCACCGCTTGCCTTCATCTCATCTGTAGCCTAAAGGCAGGTCCCACCACCATAAGAAGGACGCAAGGCGGGACTGTGTACGCGTGTCTGCCAGGATAGATGTGCAGCCTCTGGCCATATGACACACTGTGCGGTGATCACAGGACAGAGTAAACCTGCATTAGCCACGTAACAGGACACAACACAGCCTCCAGTGAGATGACTCATTTCACACGTACCTGGACGTGTGGCAGCTAGACAACAGGGCAGGTAGGTTTTGAGAACGACATATACACAGCCGCTTATCTGACAGAGGAAGGCCCACACCTTTCCTTATCACATAGCTATCAGAAGCTATGTGACTGCCCAGGCTGAAAGCACAGGCACCGCTGCCTTGGAGCAATTCTGATTATGGCAAATACACTGCTGCTCCTACAAGCACACCATTTTTCTCTTTCTCCGTTTTGTAGATGTTCTCTATTACAGGGTAGAGCAGTCTGTATCTCCAAGATAACAAGCTAGTCCATCTTATTACACATTAATGAGGTTCAGTACAAGGTTTCCTTTTATTTTCAACCACTTGACTGATAGTGAACATTCTTCACATAGTCAGGCAGAATGCCTGAGGGACATACTAAATCTCTGTTCATTCCTACAAGCTGCTTATAAAATGACAATGGAGTAAAATTGCCAATGAAGAAGAAAATACTAAAATAATAGCTAAAGAAAGAAATATCATTGTCCTCCACCGAGTACTTCTTTATTGGTTTACCTGCTTTTCTAAAGTGTGGTCTTTGTTCATGGTCTTTCTTAAAGGAGAGAGCTTTCTAAAACATTAGTGTGCTGGTTTTTGGCTGCGATAGACTTAATTTTTTCCATAGTAGCTGTTATGGGGCTATGTTTTGGATTCGTGCTGAAAACAGTGTTGGTAACACAGGGATGTTTTAGTTGTTGCTGAACAGTGCTCACACAGAGTCAAGGCCTTGTCTGCTTCTCACCCCACCCCATCAGCGAGCAGGCTGGGGGTGCACAAGAAATTGGGAGGGGACACAGCTGGGACAGCTGACCCCAACTGACCAAAGGGATATCCCACACCATATAACGTCATGCTCAGCGTATAAAGCTGGGGGAAGAAGAAGGAAGGGGGGGGGCGTTCAGAGTGATGGCGTTTTGTCTTCCCATGTAACCATTATGCGTGATGGAGCCCTGCTTTCCTGGAGATGGCTGAACACCTGCCTGCCGATGGGAAGGAGTGAATGAATTCCTTGTTTTGCTTTGCTTGTGTGTGCAGCTTTTGCTTTACCTATTAAACTGTCTTTATCTCAACCCATGAGTTTTCTTACTTTCACTCTTCTGATTCTCTCCCCCATCCCACGGGGGGGGAATGAGCGAGCGGCTGTGTGGTGCTTAGTTGCTGGCTGGGGTTAAGCCACGACACATGGAAAGACACAGGAACAGCAAGGATCACACATCAGTGACAGGAAGGGCAATGAAGCAGCAACCAGCCCTGTTAAGGATACAGGTGTTTGTCTTTTACAAATGTAATGTGGCATCTGGCATAAAAACACATTGATAGGGTAAATTCCCACCCAAAAGTTCAATGGTTAAGGAAACAATTACAGAGGAAGCACCTTCTAGGCAAATGATCAAATCCCTCCCAGTGCAGGGACTTCAGTGGAAGATAACAGAGGTAATTCTGTATTTGGTATTGCTTTATTGAAGCAGCTCTGTCTCTAAGTTTTCTCATTGTAATGATGAAAAGCTATGCCTTGGGAATATGTTTTAACCTACATGTTTCATGCATCCCAAAGTTGTATCCAAACACTGGCCTGAAATGCAGTAGCTGCAGGCAGGGAAGGTAAAAGTGAAGGCCAGTTTCTTTCCTTCAGGACAGAATGTTGTTTTGATACCTGGCTTAGGCTCCTCCACCCACAGAATATGGTGTGGGGAAGCCTAAGGTGCTTCTGTTAACATTAAACACTTACCCTCTTTATGCAAACCAGTAACTTTCAACAAGAGGGCTACAGATCCCAGGAGTTTTATGGACCATTGCTAGAGAGTCTGAAAAATGTAGCTGTAAAGACAAGCTATTGTTAATAGTCTCAGAAACACCAACCAGGGGTCCACACCTCCAGGAAAGAAAAAGGCAGAGTGTCCGTAAATCAGAAAAGAGTAAAATCCCCAAGTTCTCCCCTTGTTCACTCTCCTGAGATTTTTATACTCCATACTCACTCCTCTTCCTCTCTTGGGACTTCTTACTCCTGTGGCTCAGTCCTCTGCCTCTGATCTACATCTTAAAAATAATTCCTTTCTACATTCAAATCCCTCCCCTCTCCTTTAAAAATACAAAACTTTTACCAATTAACTACTGAAAAAATTCTCTGTACCTTCCTGCCCTGAGCGTTAGAATGTTGGCCATTCTAATATAGCAATTTAGCAGATCTTTGGTATGTGTTGCACTTTTACATTTAAAAATGAAGCATGACATTTATCTACATAACTGTAATTTCTTAATGACTTTCCCTCAGGTGTTTCTCTTCTAAAGCACAATTATAGGCACTGAAGTGACTCTATAAAATGACATGCATACCTGATCACTCTGCTTGTGTCTGCTTCCAGGGTGTTCAGGGGTTATTTTCTAACTTAATTAACATTAGCAAAGTGTTGCTTTTGGTGGAATGGCAGAGATGAATCAGCTGGAGGGAAGAAAACTTATTTCTAGTCTTCTGCCTACACTAACAGGCCAACTGCCACAGTTCTGACCGCAGGACTTACAGTTCCTGACAGTGGCCAGGCTGGACCTAACCTCCACAAGAACAGGCTGGGAGAGGTGGCTGATCCTCCCACTGCATCAAGTTAGAGGACAAAGCCAACAGCCGCTATCTTGCCACAGGCAGGAGTATATTGCCCACTGGAGTGAGACTTGGGAATGTGCTGAGGAAAAACATGCTTTCTTCGGGTGCTGAGCAGAACTACCATTTCTATTCATGCATCAACCCAGCCACATGTGGCACATCAGGTCAAAAGAGTCACAGATAACAATAGCATGTGTACAATCCAGATCCCCAGAGGAACATGGGAGCAAATATGCAAGCTAACACTCCTCCTCTACTAGCACTGGCCCACCCTTATACGGCCCAGCTTGGAATGGTCCTATAAGAATATTGCTTAATTTTGTATGGCCCAGGTTGAATTTGCTGGATTAGAAGCAGATACAGTAGTCATTAGGCTGGGTAAATTGAACACATTTGACATGAGAGTAGCAGCTATAAATATAGAAAACTCTGATGTCAGATGCAGTCATTTTTCTGAATATATTTATATTTTAAAATGCACTTGCAAAATAAAAGCAGAGACTCGTCATTATTTTTTATTCCTCCTGCAGCGGTAGCATCACAGCACACATTATAGGGCATGGCCTGCTTATCACAAATCTCCAAAGCCAAAACATTAAGCCTGTTTTTCTAAGTATTTGCCAAGCTCCAAAAGCACATGAGTTTGTGACATGATGCTGTGCTTAGGATTATCTACGTACACTGAGTTAAGATCTTAAAATATATTATTACAGACCAGTTTTTTGGGGCCCTTGCCTTACTCTGTTTACTACACAGATTTCCTCTGGGATGAAATCCAGACAATGTAGTGATGGAGGCTACCCTTTCTGGACACTCTTTTTTTCCCTCTATATCATTTGTTGCAAAAATTGGCAAGTGATTAAAGGTAAACTTGAAGAAAACAGAAGGTATCACAACTAAAGCAAATGAATGTGGCTTTTTGCCATGGAGTTCTTCTGCAGTGCCAGCCAAGCCATTTAAATCACACTTTTCACTGTTTTTTAGCAATTGCATATTCCTCATCTTCCCATATGTGGCTTGAGATTGTGGGTTTTAATTTGTAGCAGAGCTGAAGAGTCAGCTTGCATTTGATTTATGTGCATGCTTTACTTTGAGTATCTGCAGTACTAAGCACTGAGTACTCTGAAATATCAGCTCCTGGGCATGTCAGTCATAAATTAGTGCAGATAACAAAGAGACGGTACAAAAGCCCCATCATGTCACAGGGGTATTATGGAATAAATTCAGTAGGGCTGCACAAGAGAAAAAGGTGCATTAGGAAATTAATCACTCTGATTTCAGAGCAGACTCTTGTAGCTACTTACTAACTTTGAGGCATTTGGTTATGCAGTCTTAAAAGTACCATTTTGTGTATAATTTCCTAGACTCTTCTCAAATCACAACCTGAAAAGAACAGTAATGCCACACTAAATCACTACACCAACTCCTGCATGCCTGTCACAGGTGCCTACCACGCATCCACAAGCCAAGACTTCTGGACCCAAAGCAGAGGTCTCTGTCCCTGAGCCAGACAAGCTGCCTTCCTACCAGTGAACCAGCAGAAGAGGTTGCAAGGCATTTACTTTGTCAGGTAACATTTACTACCATTATTGGCTGATGGGAAAGGTAATTCAGGGATAGCAGGTTCCATCATGGAAGAACAATGTGTTCTGACAGGTGAAACTCCCACCCACTCTTGGATTTTATTCACAATGCCCAGCCCTTCCTATCTGTCCCTATCCATGCATAAGGGTTTCTGTAATAGCAGCTCCCGGTCAGAGGCCCATGCCTTTTGCCTATCCATCTGTATCCTCCTCTTTCTCCAGCAAGCCTCTTGTATCAGTCCCGCTGTCCTGGCTACGCCAGTCTCAGCTCTATCCCTTTGCCTTCCCTCCAAGGCCTCTGCTTGAATATCAGTCTCCCAACAACTTCCAGGTTGACATATCCTCCCAGTTTCTTGCTCAGATGTGTATCAGTTACCTCATTCCTGCCTTGTCTTCAATGACCCTGCCCAATCTGTCTCTCTTTCAGCGTTTCTCCCAAGCAGTCTCCATCCTTGACCTTGACATGTGAACTCTTCTCTACATCCCTATGGCTACCTGTCCTCCTTTTTGCCCAGCTAAGTCCCAGTTTATAACCTTCTCAGTTGTTGTCTTTCTCTCCAGCCCCAGCTTCCCTCCTCACTCGCTCCCTCTTCTTGCACCACCTCCATGCCTCCGTCCTGTTCATCATCCAGCTGCCTCCCATTCCTTTCCCCATTCCGCCCAGCTCCCAGGCCAAACTACAAAACTGCAGAGATAAGCTTTCAAGAATATTTTTAAAGGAATAAAGCAACATATTCTTCTCTTAACCTTCCTTTCAGAAATGGTTCAATCACTTGACTGCTATTTGTCAAATTTTTCTACCTCAAGCAGACATCAGCTATGGAAAAGTGCAGCCAAAACTGTTAAAACTTCTTAAAGTTATGAGCAACTGAATACAAGGAGTCACACCGGGACATGCTGTGCAGCCTTAACAACACACAGTGCTATCTGCCTCTCCTGGAATCTTACTTATATACAGGTGTAGTGCTTTCATTTAGATTATTGGCTTGAGTAAATATCCATTAGCTCCATTACTTTTAACTTTGCTTCAGTGAAAAATATTGGCCCTGGTTAAATAAAAAGGGTGGTCAGCTTCAGCTTTTAACGCACAGACTTTGCTAAAAATGCTTGTGAAAAATTCCACCCTTATGCATGTGGTAGCTATGAGCCGCCTGCAAACAAGCAGCAGAGCTTGCTTGCCAATGTTGTACTGCCACTCTGCTATCAAATCCTTGTAAAAAACACGTTAAAAAGTACAGATTTAAAGACAGACATTTGACCCTAGTACGTCTAAAAGTTATATGATCTGACATATCCAATATGACATTTGTTTGTTTCTTGGTTTTGCATTTTGTCTGTATGTAATTCCTTTGTATCTTACCAGGAACCTTCAATTAATTGTTGGTTGCTTTAGGAACCCTGAGCCATGAAGGAAAAGAAAGGTATGCATACAGAGATGTATGTGAAATTCACAGGCTTTCATTAAACAAAGAATGTACATGAAATGCAAAGATCCTTACAGACTGCATAGCCATAATGTTTTAAGCTTTTCCTTCCAAAAACTTTGTTGAAAAGTAAACAGACACGTAAACCCCCACATAATGTCCTTGAAAACATGAAAATTGAGTTAATTCTGCTTGTATTCTACTTTCTGTTAAAAAAGTACATTACAGATAATTTAAAAGAGTTTTCTTATATCTCTCTGTAGTTTTGGTAGGCAAAAACTTTAAAAAAAAATCCTAAGATGCAACATAGACAAAACCAACAACTTGGAATAATTATTTTGGTTTACTCCTCAAGTAACAGAAAAGTAAACTAAACTTTATGTGCCTTCACTAAATCAGCTAGGAGGGAAAAACCTCTCATCTTTCACTTAATTTTTACTTCTGCTAGTTCATCATGAAAGTTTAGAAGATACTGGTGCTGCTTTCTTTCATTTCAGATTTCAACAGACAAGATAAAAACAGTGCAAGTAAAATGCCAGGGACGGTGAACTCATTTTATAAATAAAAGTGTGAGCATGTACAATATATAAAATACATGAGTTCATATTTGGTCAGAAAATATTCTTACACCTGTTCATTCAGGCTTTGGACCAAAGCACTTGCAGAGCTAGTGAATGATATTTGAACAGAGCTAGGTAAAAATAGATCTGTTCTTGTAACATTATCAAAAGGATCTGACCTAACAGGTGACGACATCTTATGGGGTAAATCATCTAAATTGGATGTTTCCTCATGTTCTAGGATTGGTTAGTATTACTCAGTATGAATAAAATAGCTGACCTCTACAACAGGACATATTGTATTTCTGGACCCTCACCTACTTCTTCAGTCCTATGTCAAGTTTATACTATAGTCCTATACTCCCAGTTTTTATTATAAACCAAAACTTTCATTGCAGTTGTTTTATTTGCAAACTAATCCAAAAGTACAATCAACATAAGTTAAGTTAAAATATTAAGGCAGATCTTTGGTAGACAGCAGTCTTTAAGCTGTCTTCTCTTTTTTTGAATGTCTTCTATGTCTTATGCAGGTAGCTATATAGGTAGTTAAGGATAGTAATCTTTTCTTTATAGTATTTTTTCTTCCTTTGATAAAAGGACGATTTGATAAAAAAGAATTGATACAATATCCACTGCATTTTAGCTCTACATGTGTGCTCTGTTACTAAGGTTGCTGTCTGTGAGCCCATTTAGCTTTACCTGCATGATTTAGGACTGTGCCCCCTCCCCAGAAACATTCACCAGTAAGCGGTTCTGCCCAGCGCCCTTGCTGAAGTGGTAATTCAGTGCAACAGAGAAGATTAAACCTACTCTCCACAGTCAGAGTCATCAACGAAGACAGCTTTGGAAACAATTTAAAACCATGCCACTGGGGATAAAAGCTGTACATGTTTTTATCAAGCAGGGAGGCAAGGTGAGGAGCCTGCAAGAGTATACATATTTCCAATTAGCAGAGAGTGAAAGCACCGGCTGACCTGCTGAGCCACTCTTAATTCATTTTTGATCAGCTTTTGTAGACGCTGGTGAAGTTTAGACAGACACGCATTATAAGGCAATTCTGGCAATGTACCCCATTTGCTCAAAACCCATAATGTTCCCTGTTGACTCAGAGTTTACATTTTCTTTCAGCTCTCTGCATGTGACACTTAGCAACCTTGGCTTGAACCTCAGGATTTGTCCATACACAGAACACAGCATCAGTTTAATTTGAACAGTTTGTCAAGCCAGTAAAAAATCTGGTGGGGCATGGATGACTCAAGAATGACTTCTTTGGATTTGAATGATTCTAGATTTCAATCAGCATAAGCTTTAGCAAGCCCAGGGCTTTGGTTCTGGGACGTTCACTGAGCCACGGCGTATTGCAGAAGGAAGGGTTTATAATTAAAAATCAGCATTTGGGAAGCTCTTCTCCAGCTTCATGACACACTTTCTATGTCACCATTTTTGTAGTCTGTACTGTCAGTATTTTCCATTTCTTTCTGTGGGAAAGATGGCTTTCTGCTATATTTTAAAATTTTGGCTATTTATAAGTAGGGCAGTGAAACAAAGCATTGTTACAAACCTATATGTTAATGTGTCTCCTGCTCCTTTTCCTGCAGTTGGGACTAAAATAAAACTGTTAATGATTGTACAAGTAGCTTAGAAACTCCTGTAGAGAAATATATCCTTCCTATTGTACCCCTACCAGAACACCATAATTAACTCGCTAATTAGCTAACATAGTAGCCAACATACCAGCTGACTGTGAGATTGCCAGCACAGTATGGAATTTCTAGTAGTCAAAAGAAGTAGAAAAATATTTATGCCTCTGCAGAGCAAGCGTTCAGAAAGGGTTTCCCAGAAAAACCCAAGGAGGAAAAAGTTAAACAAGGAAGAAAAAAAAAAAATCAGGCTTGCCAGAGCCATGTAATTAAAACATGACATACCTTCCAACATGAGAGGGATCATTCCTGTCAATTTCTTATTAAAAGTATTGATGTCAAAAGAAATTTTACTCTTTTTTGTGTACTTTCAGGCAGGAACACTGCAAGAATATACCTAGAAGAATACACCTGATAGCAGTAACTGAGTGCCGATCCAGCACAGATACCCCTTTAGGCCTCTGGCAACATCCTTGTCCATTTTCACATCTGTAGAATGAAGACAGATCTCACTCTTCTTTGCCTTACATGGCTACAGAGACTGAGCAGATACCAGACTACTTTACTTTCTACCAGTGTAACACAGCAAACAGGCTCTTTTCCTGGGGGTAGAAAAACTCCTAGAAGGGCCTGGGGCAGAACAAGGTGGAGCACCTACAAAAACCTTTCACCCTGCACGTACCACTGCAGGCTCCCCCAGCCAGGGAAGGAGGGCAGTTAAACATCCCCGGTTGCCTCCACTGTGGAGATAAACTAAGTGCCAATTGCTGTCCTTCCCTTGCGATAAGAACTAGGGGTGAAACCCATTTTCCTTCTTAAAATTAATATTCCACACCAGAGAGATCCCAAAGGCTTGCTTAATATATATCAAGTATAAATATATATATAAATAATGCATTATTAAAAAATAACTAGGATAATGAAGACTCCTATCCTATATGATAAAGAGACAGGAGAGGTGAAATTTCTTGTAGTGCTTTTGTACTTGCCAGGCTGTACGAGTGTCACGTTTTAGCTCTTCGGCTCATAGCAAGAGAGCACTCTGTACGGTAGCATAGTCACCTTGCAGATGCCTCACAACAGTTTGCAACAGCAGGTAAATACTAAATATAACAGCAACTTCACAAATATGACAACAGGGGAATGGAGAAGTTAAGGAACTCAGTTCTGTTTTTTCTGTAAGTCACTGGCAGACAAGCACAGAACAAAACTTTCCCAAATTCACTTCCAGCCCAAAGTTAAACCAGCAAGCTGCAGGCACCTGCCATGGTATGCATGGATTCCTCATGGAAGTTAGATGACTTGCATATGGCCACTGAGCCACCTAGTAGCAGGACTTAAAACAAAATGCACATTTTCAGTTCCATACCCTAATAGACCAGGACTGGTCAACAGATCAAGTATCTACCATGTTGGGGTGGTAATCCATTTCTCTTTTGAAAGGAAACATCAAGGAAAGGTTTAGCAGAAACAGATAGGTATTTGTCTTTTGGGAAGTAAAAACTAAAGAATAAAATGTCTTTCTTTTCCTTCATATAAAGTGTGGCTTGAAGATTTTTTTTTTATTAGTATTGCAGCAACACGAAGTTCCATGCACAAAGCAAAAGGATGAGATTTCTGGGATTTTAGGTACCAGGCAATGCCAACTAATTGAAACAATGATGAGACTCTGTGTGCGAGTCCATGTCTGGCTGACCATTTAGCAAAATTTTGCTTACATAAGGGCCACCAATATTCTGAAAGACAAGAAGCACTGCTCCTGGCTGGGAAGCAGGGAGCGGTTCTATGTAGCAATGGGACCTTTGCTTATCTTTTAGCTCTATGCACACAGCAGCACGATCCTTTCCATGTATTAACAGCTGCCACCTTTCACATAAAGAGCTTTTCATAAGTTTAATTTGAACTTTCACCACTCTTTTTATTGGTAGAGCACTTAGGAGAAGAGTGGCTTGCTCTTTAGGAACTCAGGTGATCTTCTGTTTTCAGTTTATAAGTTTAGAAGATGTGCTACTATATTACAGGCAATCCGAATGTGTGCAATACTTACTGTACATGAAAGTGTTAGTCGTACAACTGGATGGGCACCATGCCAGCCAAACTCATCCGTCAGGCTGTCAACACCTTACTCTTTTTCTGCGGTGACCTATGTGGAAAATTTTCCTACAAACAGCTGTTCAGATCGTAGGCAGACAACAGGTTGTCTTAAACCCGCTTTCAACTGTGCATAAAGGTTTGTGAATTTCTAGTTTCATCTGCAAGATAAACAAAACAGGATGCTCTTTTGATCTACACTTATGATTTGTTTTACATTTTCTATTTGCAGAAATTCTTCTGTACCTCCTAGCTCCATCACCAAAAAAAGACTTTTAGTTCACTGACCTTTTCCATCTGATGAAAAAAAAAATTGAGGTGTGAATCCTGCAGACAGAATTGAATTCTCTTCCCTTCTTGTCCTTTTTTTTTTCTTAAGGGTTCATCAGCAGATGTGAAAAGATGGCCCAGAATCATGTGACAAAAGCTCAGCAATGCGTACCGTCAATGCAATGAAGACTTGTATTTCACAAAACTGAAGTGCTGTTTTATTATGTAATGCAGTCTTTTCCAACAGCACTGAAAATAAACACTCTGAAAGTGCCAGAGTGACTTAGGACCCTAATCTTTTGGACTTTCAAGGAGACTTAGGCCTTAGGCTACAGGTCAGATTATTTAAACATTCCCTAACTCCTTTGCATAAAATTTCCTTTTGGACAAATCTAGGCTTTGAGAGGTGCCAAAAGAAATAACTGATTGACAGCCGTAGGTAGAACTTAGACCTTCTGAATAAAGCCCTAGATGGCCATGAGCAGAATTCATGATGCTGGATTAGACATCTGAAGAAAAGACCTGAGCCGGTCAGCAAAGACACACTTGACCTGTTTTGGATGTTGCCTTTGGGATGAAATGAAATACTCTACAAAGTACCCACTCCTCTTCCCTGAATTCAGAGGTAGCTCATTTCTAGATATCAACACTTCATTAAATAAATCCCCCTTTCAACTCAATTTTGGAAATAGGATTTAAGTCCCTAAATATTTTTGAGAATTCATCCTCTAATTTTTTTGTAGTCTAGTATAGGCTTTTAACACCATATATAGCTAAGCTGGCATATGGGCAATTTTAATAAAAGCAACACCTAGATCTCATTCAGTAGTGTGTCCTTAGTTCTCCAAAAACTTCACCAGAATTATCATTCCTGCTTTATAAAGGTGAAAGCAGAGAGGTAGATATATTCTTTACACTACCTGGCAGTAATATTCTGATATCTGGCTGATGAAAAAGAAGAACTCTCCTGGGGGCAATTTAGAGCAGTGTCTTAACTTAGCCATATTTAATCACATTTTGGGAGAAGGTATTGATTGTGGAATTAACTGTGCATACAGAGAGCCTTGGAAGACTACTGCATTTGGCTTAACAGAGCTCTAGCAGCCCTCAGGTTAGATTGCATCACATATGGATCTTTGACTGATGATCTTTATTAACTTTTTCCTTCAAATGTGACATTTACTTTTCCTCCAAGAGACATCCTCTTCATTCTTTTATTCACGCACAAAGATTATACATTTTTAAAAAACAAAAAGTACACTCAGTAATTCATACTGCTTACTATTCCTTGCCATTGCATGTGATTCCCATGACTGTATTTGATAACAGTATTTCCAGCGCACAGAACGTTCCTTCACAAAACGTGGGAGCTGGTTTTATTTGTTTATCCTTTCCTTTACACATTTCCAGAATGTCAACTCTGACATTCTGTATTTTTGCTGAAATTCTTCTTAGTGGTCTCAGAAGTATGGATTGCAAGCTTAGTCAGAGCTATAATTGAGGGTGAAGTTAATCAAATACAAATGTTTATAAACCGGAGTTTTAAATGCTATGAACAAAAACATTTTTCCACTTTTCTTCAGAGCTCATTCTGTTCTGTATAAACGCATTTCTATGGCTGATTCTTCAGCCATTGAAAGCTTTTCTGCATCTTCTTGATGTAAAGGTATAGGCCAATGCTAGTGGGAAGAAGGTTCAGTTCTGTGTGACTCCAAGAAGTCACAGTCTGCCTAGGCTTCAATTCTCCTGAGTACGTGATGGGGATGATAATACTCTCCAGAGGATCCCTTTAATTCTTGTCCATACTGACTGCACAGAAAACCACTATCAAAAGGATTGATCTCAACAGACACAATGGTGTAAAATCAATTAGAAAAGCTACTGTTTCAGCATGAACTGATGTTCATATCATTAAAAAAACCACAGCTCCATGAAAGGGGTGAGAATAGTGCAACCAGAAAAACCAAATCAGCCACTCATCTTACATGTGAGCCATAGAGATGAAACTAGGGCAATATTAAAGAAATGCAATAAATACACTAGAATAACTGACACTGCTTGTATCAATTAATAGCAGCCCTCAGTTTTGTCACTGCCCTGTTCAAAAAGTCCTACAGACTATAAATTTCCCAAAGGTCTAGGCTAAGGAATAAAAAGAACACATATACCCCTATCACAAGAAATCTATTGTTTAGATCAAAAGTAAAATTATAATTTGCTGTTCAAACAAAAGAAGACCAACTTCTGGCTGCTTCTGCAACAGTTTTGCTCCTCAAAATTGCAATGAGTGCAAAACATGGCTCTGCATATGTATACAATACATCTATTTAAAGGCCAAGAAAACATCAATATGCAATTTTTCATTATAATGAATTTAAAATTGCAGGCACTATGAACAGTTTTGTATTTGTATACCTTGTGTTTATAGAATTGGCCAGTTGTGGATAATACTAAATAAACAAAAAATTCCTTTCAAGTTCACCCAGAACATTTTACTTATGCTAAAAAACAGTATTTCATTTCATCTCTAGGCTGACAGACTTTCTATTAAAATCATAAAAAATAGGACAATTTCCAAATCAAAATGCCATTTCAAAAACCAAATTTTAAACTTACAAAGTTACAAAATGAAATATGCTGACTTTCCATGTTTTTTCTTTTTTTATGGAAAAATCTTTGAGTATATGACCTAAAAATTATTAGTTTCACTCCTCCTAAAACTGCATTTTTGGGCAGTTTTGCTATTCACAAAAAATAGTCATCAGTTTGATGTTCACGCTACCACTCAGAACATAATAGTTGTTTCTTAGAAACATTCAGAACTCTGGAGTGTTATGATACTGCTTACCAAAGTATTTGAATTTTCTTAATATTCATGTCTCTTCAGGCAAACGAATTGGGGTATTGACATTTACAAATGCACCCTGCCTATAAAATTAGAGTACTTGTATTTAAAGGAGTTAGGTGCGCAACAAAGCTCCCCAGTCAATACTGAGAGGTATAGCTAAATGAGATGGAGCAGCTGCCTTAAGAAGTTCCCATCCCTTCTCCCAGCTACCAAATGCTGTTCCTGCACCACAGCTCATGTCCCATCAGTTGTACGGACACAATTGTTGTGGGGCAGCTCAGTAAACTGGATCACTCAACGGATCCAGAGTAAAAATAATTCTGTAACTATTTTCCTTATTTTCCTTAATCCAAAGCAAGCAAAGTAAGGAAGATGTCATCTCTGCTAGGAAGGAAAGGTGGTGGAGAGAGGCAAGATCTTTCACTGGAGTAAGCGCTGCTCTCAAGAAAAGCAGACAAGTTTTCAGGGACACAAATCTTTCTACAGGTCCAAAACAGAAGTAGCAAACAAGCTGACTACATTTTGGAGACAGTCTCTCTGAATTTTTCTCAGTTACATTAACCTATTTGATAATATCAGAGAGAAGAGTAATGGAAACAAGCAGATTAGATGGGAAATACAGCCAGAGGAGTGATGATAGGACAGAGTGGGGAGAGATGAAAGACAAGTGATGCTTCTGTTCAAAGACGGGAGCATTTACTGTGGTTGTTGTAGAAATGTGTGTATTAGTTTTGCATTTGTTCTTCTGACACAGTTTGGTTCCACTAGGGATACATGGGGTTCGTGGGAAGTTGATTGTTTCTGATGAGTTTGGCAAGGCTGGGGTGAGATGGGAGTTATTTGGTGCCTTGCAGTGAGTGGGTTGGGAAGATTTTCTTTCAAATTGTGATCTTGTGATAAGCAATCCAGTATAACTGGAAAGAGATTAATTAAGGCCCAAACACATCAATCAACTTAAGAGTTTATCAGCTAAGCCACAAAACCAATACACTCTTAGCCTTTAGTAAAACAACATGATTTACTGCCTGCTAAAATTAGTCAATTACCTTGTGTTTGTTGATACAGACAGGCTGTGATTACCACCTTTCAGCAGACCTGCAGAAGCTTGTGCCTGGTCTCCTCTTTCTGACTCCTTACAAGAACCAAACACCTTGCCAGAGACAGGCCCATACACTTAAAAGGGAGCAAGACTAATGGCAAGACCACTGTCACTCATGTGTGTCCTTTACTTAAGGATAGTAACTTCAGTGCAGATTTTCACGGGGAAAAAAAAACAAGTATGGATGCTTTCAGCAAGACTCCAGAAGAGTGCTGGCTCACTGGCATGACGACACGTGGGTTCCAGTTCAGGCTGCCAAATTCATATGAGCTGATCTTTCAAATACACAGAGGATGTCTTGTATTAGGAAAAAATATACTGTTTTAGTATGCTAGGCTAATTCAGGTAGGCTTTCGTGGAATGCTGCGGAAATAACTGAATACTTCTTGTTAAGAACATTGCTTGTGCTTGTTTGCAGTACTAATTGCACAAATGTTTATGCACAACAGACAATATGTTCAGTGTTTTCAACATCTAAGAACCATGTTAAGAATAAACACTAATGACATATTTTGCAAGATACATAATCTGTTTGTTGATGTGACTCAGTATGTCTAAAGAGGAGATTTTGATTATTTTAATACAGTCCTGTGGTGGCTATTGTTGACTTTCCAATGGGCAAATGGACAGTCCAACAGCTAAATACTTGAAGAGGTTCCATATTTAAATATCTCCAAGAGCTGTAATTTTCCAAATCCATTAGATATTACATTTGGGTTAGGCACATAATAATCCAAGTGATATGATGGTCAAAGAAATATCTTAGTTTGTTAACACGTAGGGGAACAGCTGGAAAAATAATGATGTATTGTCAACATGAACTTGTACTTGGGCAATGCAAAATTAGACCCTTCCAAATGTTAACAAAACATAAATCCCAAGTAATTCTGTAGTTAAACTTCTTCCCTGTGAACCTCCTACCCCTCCACCAAAGCAAACAAACAACAAAAGCAGATGCAATATATTACTATTTTAAAAGTAATAAAATCTTTTATTTTGAATTGATAGGACTCCGATAGGGTGCACAACGTTCATTACTTAGATACAGGAAGAAGCAGCTGTGGTGGTATGATTTTAATAGTTACCTAAGATCTGAATACAAGGCAAACTCAGGGTGACACAGCCTTGGAAAGATTCCTACTTTAAAAAAAAAAAAAAATCATATTTTTAATATACTTTTTAAAAAAAAATCACATCTCTTCAGAAGACAGAACATTTCAAATTAATGTTCACTTTTCAAAAACTTAGAATTTTTAGTTAGATAAAATTACAGCCATGCTATCTCATCTTTCCAACTCCCTAACATAATGATGCCAGCCTATAAGCCAACACAAGATCATCACAGCTTACTTTAGCACGCAGAAAAATGAAAACAGCTGCCTAACTTTTCACTCAAACATAATAATATCTGACATAGTAGGAAAAAAAATACCATGTGTGTATTATTACTTCACATCTATCCCAAAAGAAGTATCTGTAAAGAATGAATATACTATTAGGAAATGTTATGTATTATGCTTTTATTAAAAGCTGATAATGAGTTAGGGACCGTTCAGTGAAAATTTAGCAAAGTTTTACTAACCAGGTACCTAATAAACAACAGTGAGTTTTAAGAAAAATATCATAACTTTCCATTTGAGGCTGCATTTTTACCTGCTTTATGAGAAATATTTCATCTAGGGTATTTCTTCAGCTGTACTACAGATTTGTATTTAAATCATTATCCAAAAGTACAAGATTGGAGTAATTATTAGGCAGAAAATGACGGAGGCTGCACCCATCCATACTCAGCACACAGAAGTTTCAAATCCTCTCAAAAAAGGGTGTGTTTTTTTTCCTCTCGCACTACAGGAAGTTCAGTAATTGGCATGCTGTTGGTACCAGCTGTCATGTTAACTGGGAGTTTTAAAATTAGCCTAGATGGAAAAAAAACCTGAAGTAAAAAAGATATCTTGAAATTGCAAGGAGATGTGGACTCTGTGATCTACCCGATGTTAATGACTGAAGGGACCTATAATTAACAATGAGAGCACTGCAAAGGATTTGAATGTTCTGTTGCTGCAAGACATGTCACAGACATCGAGTATTAATCATGACTTTTTCAATTTGTCTGTCCTCAGTGACCCATTCAAGTTTCACTGAGGAGGGCACCTCTGAGGGTGTCCTCACCCTCATCATGTGCTCAGTCTCTCACAGAACACACTGGCATGATTTCCTTCCTACAGCAAAGTTCAATTTGTTTTTCCAAGCTGCCTCTTCTCAGTTTGCAGTAACTGACAAGCCTTGCCCTGGGTAATTTTGTTTGCTGGATATGCTCTCTCCAGGACAGTTTTCACTAGGAATCTTTCCAAGGATGTGTCACCCTGAGTTTGCCTTTTATTCAGATCTTAGGTAACTATTAAAATCACACCACCACAGTTGCTTCTTCCTGTATCTAATTAATGAATGTTGTGCACCCTATCGGAGTCCTATCAATTCAAAATAAAAGAGAACCTGATCAACAACAAGGTAATCATAAAGCAGCATTCTCTTCAGGGCTATAAAAGGGTAATTAGGAGCAAGATGATCAATGCTTTTAACTAAGCAAGGAGAAAAGAATGTGAACAATCAGTATGACTAGAGCGCCAGTTTCAAACCCACATAGGCAAACTGGTATAAGCCTCTCCATGAATATCAGTGAGTGATTCAAACCTGCCTCATAGAGGAAGATGTAAAATGCAAGATTGCCCTTCCCACAAAACTGTACTGTTTTGATAAACTCAGTTTTAAACTGCACTGTTCATTTAAACAGTAGTTTAGTCACATTTTCCCCCACAACTAAACCAATAAAAGATTTTTCTGATGTCCTTTATCCTTGGCCAACTGTTTTTCTTCTTATTTGTGCTGTGCAACTACCTGTATAGGACTGTTGTTTAATACAGTATCAACTGAGCTGTCAGAACTTAAAATAAGGAATGGGAATGGCTTTTCAACCTGAATCATTTCACTGATCAATTTACAGTCAGCCTCACACAGTCTCCAACAGGACAACTGAAAAAAGAGTGAACGGCAGCACAAGAACAGGAACAAGTGGTTCCCCATTTAGATGAGAGCTGAAGGTGGATAAAGAAGTTACTTTTCTAGTTCCCTGGCTGTAGGCTAATGACAAAAGAGCTTCAGTGGCACAACTGAGCAAACACAGCTGTTCCCTCCTGCCCCTCTTCTGTTGTGCCGGTGAAACTCTTTGTGGGGTTACGCTGAGCAGCAGATCAGAGAGCTGATCTGCATTAGGAGTAATACCTTCACTCTGGCAGGGTTTTTAGTTCCACCAGGAAGGCTGGGCACTCCCATAAGGCTGTGTTTCCATCAACATCCCTGTCTCATCAAATCATGTCCTCATGGTGAATTTCTGTGTATCAATGTACTTTTATGCAAAGCATGGCTGGTCACATTTCAGCATTTGTGTTTAATATGCACTGCAAATAATCAGAAATTAATATTACGCTAAACATAGCCAACTGAGGAATTACATCCTCTATCCACAAAACAAGTTTAATGTCACCTGTAGACATGTCCAGTCTTTAGCTTCTTCATGAAATCACTGATACAAATACTGATCATAAATGGGCTGTGGTAATGTCAGAGGTGGTAGTGAGCTTATTTAGCCTCTGTCCTTGAGAACCAGATTAAAGCTACATGTTCACTTTGAGCAGCATTGAACAGACATAAGCTAGCCATAGCATTTTAGTTATTAAACTGGTGTTTGTTAGCCTCAGAGTTTAATGTTTTCATCTTACTGACAATCTTCTATGTCTCCAGGACTGAAAAAGTCCTGGTTACATCCGCACACTCCTAATTCAGTTCAGTGTACTGTGGGTAGTTTGCTTCCCCTAATTAAACAGCCATCACTGTAATGGGAAAGAAATTAAGTTTGCTGAAGTACTACGAATTTAAATCATGCAGCTGGTCCATTGGTGATGGTCCGTAGGGGGCAAAGACAGATCATCAGAGCTAGAAGGACAAGACCTACACGCAGAATGTGCGTAGTCGAAATCCAGCAAGGGCTGTCTGGCCACCAGTCTGTGATGTTATCTGGAATTTGCTACTGAAATCAGAAATGAATTATTTTCTAGGCAATGATAAGATAGAGAATCACTCTATAACCAAATCTAAATTTTATCTTTCCACTGGTTATCTTTGTTTTTAAAGGGGAAAAATCTCCATTTGCTTTACAATCTCCATTTGTTATTTCATGCTCAGCTCCACATTTCTTTCAAAGTCCTACAGCTAGTTCCAAATACAGCACTTCTAAGCACTAAGTCTTCTCCAAACCCTTTATCTCCTGATTTTTACACTCTGATACAGAAAGACAAGGGCTGCCCTTCTGTCTCATGCTGACACCCCAGTTTCATGATACAGGGGATTTTGGCAATGGAATTCTTTTCTACCCTCTCTGCCAGCCACTTGTTTTGCTCAGCACTGGAGCTCTCTCCTACCCCACATGCAATGACACAATTATTTGCACAGGGTTTCCAGAGGTGCACTAAGCTAAACTAATAGCTCCCTGAAACTATGAGCAGGAGGTCATGCCTCTGCCGTTTATCTCCTACTAGCTCTGGTACTCACCAGACCCTGCTTTGAGCTAATTTAATGTGCTAAAATGGCAGAGTAAAAAACAGGATAGTTTGCTGCTGCTCTACCTAGTGAGATAAATCAGCTCACAGAAGGGTCTGACAAATATTGAAGCTGTTGTCCAGGAGGGGGAAAGAGCCAGTGCAAAGCACAGCTCAGCTTAGGGAAGAAGTGCAAAACCACCCCCCTTCCACAGAAGTAAGCTGGTACCTTCTCCTACCCCCTTTTTGTTTGCATTATTTTTAACCTTATCTGGTTCCCTGATCCAGTTCACAATCCCCAAACAGTTGTGTCAACAACTGAGTGAGTGACAGCCTGAGTGTAGAATTTCTTCAGTTAGTTTCTCTCTAAAGGCCACATGTTGTTTGAGTAGTATTTTGCTTCAGACATGTCTATTAGGTTCACTGAAATAAGACCATGCATGGAGGTGTTACCAGGCATGAAAGATGAGAATCTGGTGCATTCAGCTTTTATCAAGGTTCTGTTAGTCCACTGCATTCTCTGCTCTACCAGAACAGGAAAAATAATATTACGTATGATGGGCAGCTGTGGTATATTCCACAAACACCACTGTTCTCATGTTCATCTTCTTACTTATCAGGTTTAGTCTCTACATGAACTAGCGATAAGCTTGCATTCCTTATTATCACTAATAAAGTTTCGCAACTGCTGTTTACAGATATAAAAGATTTGCACTAAAGCTGTTATGGCAATTCAGAGTTTATCTCACAAATCATTCCAGAATAAGGCAAATCTTAACAGCAGGAAAGGACCTAATTTATCAATAAGCTGGCTCCTATACTTGTTTAAGAGCTACTTAGCTTCAGGGATGCATTTCAGAAAAGCACATTCAACTATCAGAAAGTTATATAGTGATAGACTGCATTTCATAAGTAGCAAGATAAGTTTAAGACCATAATTTGGTTGATTGTCAAGGCTGCAGAAAAATAATAGGGGTGCATTTACCTGACTAGGATCTTTTGTGACTACAAGAGTTCAGAAGAGGAAGCTTCAGCCAATGTACAGTTGAGTTTGGGTGGCCACTCAAATGACATTTAGGAAAATGCCTCAAAGACCAGCCATCAGGACCCCAGCTGTACATTCTGCAAAACCTTTCTCTCCACTAGATTTATCAATCCTGTGGGCTGGCTAGACAAAGAAGATCATAACTTTACAGTGACATGTAGTTAACTATTAGAGTCCTGTCTGTGACATTTATTCATCTGTTTCCAAATGCAACAAAGAGTTTCTTTGGTGCATTTTACCTCATCGATAAACCTTGCCCGATGTTAGGAGCAATTTCAGGTTAGTCTGGGAAACACTGGGCACTTGCATTTCCCAGGGAGTGAAACCAATCATCCTGAGGATCATGGACCCAGTGGGTTCAGTAAAACCAAGTGCCTCCACTCAGCACTTCCTAAACTGCCCATCTTCCACCAAGCTGCAACATGCTGACACAGTGGCAACCAGAATTTTCTTCCTTCATAAGCAGCAGGACAGCAGGCAAAGGACCTAAAAGGTGGGCTCCCCTACAGATCTCATTATAGTGGCTTGCTTCATCTCCAATCTGTGAAAGCAGAGCAAAACTATATATATACAGAAGAAGTCATATTCTCTCAAAAATCTCAGTGTATTAAAAGATCACTAGATCTTTTTAATACAAAGCCAGTAATGTCATTTGTTTGAAGTATTCCCACTTAAATGTTTATTGCCACAACTGTAAAGGTCTATGTGAGATTCAAGTGGATACAGTTTTTGAAAAGAAGAACTAATGGCCTGAGCCTGAGATTGGCAAGTAGAGAGTCAAAGTTTCAGCTAGGTTCTATTGCTACATCTCTCCCATTTGATTTTCTCTGACCTGTAAAACATAAGTATACTTGGATCCACAGCTAGTCTAAATCAGCTGACAAGTCTGCCCCAGTACCTATCTAACAGAGACACTGCACATTCCTTTGTAATGCAAGCTGAGGACTGGTGATACTGAGTGGTTTGGCTACGTACAAATTCTCAAGCAAGTCTGACTGCTACAAAAATTTCAGAAAAAGGCTAGTAAAAAGTTTGAGAAATAAACTGAAAAATTTGAGAAGTAGCACTGCACACTGAGACTGAGGAAGATCTCCAGACATTCCCATCTCTGACTGCCCAGCTCAGAGGGCAGTTACAGCTGAGGTGCAGCTGTCACTCAACACAGTGATCAAAATGCAGATTGATTACCAGACCTTATGTGACACTTACACTTTATCATTTTAGTGTTTCACTGATTTTAATGCTTATGTATGTGGGATTTCTGAGAAGCTGAGAAAATTATCAGATATTGATTCAAACTGGGATATATATGGCTATATGCTTCCAGGACTGCTTCATCTTTCGGGGGCAGTGCTGATCCTCCCCATTCCTGTCCTTATCCCATCCCTGCTTTGCCCCCTTTAAGCAATAAGGCCAGTCCTATAAGCCTCCTTTCTGCTTAGAGCTTCTGTGAACTTTTTAGTCAGACTTGCAAACATTGCTAAACACGATCCTCGGCTC